>NC_064925.1:318155761-323155761 GCF_023897955.1 Schistocerca gregaria | reverse complement strand
TACTAGCACTTGAGGAACAAGGAAGAACACTCGAAGTTCCATCTGATTCAAAAATGGTACGAAATACGATTTGTTCGGGATCGTCTTCAAAGGAAGAGATCAAAACACCAATGAAGCGTCTAAATAAATGTAAGACCCCAAGGGAAGCTTACCTTGCACCAGAGCTTATGATCATTGACCCAGACACAGCCACTGATTTTCTCCACCCTCTTCTGATAAATCATTTCTAACTTGGCAAGCATTCTGCAGGAGTTGACAGAAGCTCTTCTCCTCAAATTGCCCAGAAAAGGAGACATCACTAGCTGCCCTAATTGGAGAGGAATCACTTCGCTTACGATTCAATGCAAAGTGTTGGCGCCAGTTATTCTTAGCAGAATCAAGGTGCAAGCTGAAATGCAAGTAAGAAAAGATAAAGTCGGTTTCAGAAGTCAGAGTTTTTGTACAGATCAAATAAACATGCTTAGAGTTGTTATCGAACAATCTTCATACTCTTTTTGTAGACAATGAAAAACGCTTGACTCCATTAAAAGAAAGGATATTCGAAAATCTTTGAAAAAGTAAGCGATACGAGAGTAAAGGTGGTCAGGGATAATTAAAACAACTACCTACGGCGAGCCAGTCATGAGAACAGAGTTACAGAGGCCTTTAAACTGAAGTTTGAAGTTCGACAAGGATGTGTATTATCTCAATTTATCTTATTACTGATGCTGCATGTGATGAAAAAAGTGCAGCGAAAGAAGATAGGGCTGATCTGGGTTGCCTAAGCGGTTCGCAGATTTTGAGGTTGCCGAAGACATCTGTCTCCTCACGCAGAACAATGTTGACATGGACAGAAAGTTGCAGAACGTTGTACATGAAGCCAAGACAGTTATGCCGAAAGTGAATGCCGCTAAGACGAATATAATGAAAATAAATGCCACAAGTATGAGAAATCTGTAAGTGAACAACGAAAATGTTCCAAAAGTAAACGAGTTCACATACTTTGGGTGTGTAGTTACCTAATACAGTTGATCAGAGGCCGATGTCGAAGCAAGAATCCGAAACGCGAGGGGGTCTTCATCCAGATGCATCCATTATGAACATCAGAGAGATTTCCATAAGAACTAGACTACAAATATTCATACGTGGAAGCAGTGCTGCTATACTGATGTGAAACTTGAAATGTTTGCTCTACAATTAGCAAGAGTTAACAAATCTTTATCAGGAATTTCTTACGAAAGAACTTAAAATATTTTGCCCACTGTGATAGTCAACGAAGACTTTTGGAACAGAACTACATCACAATCTATGGTCGGAGCAAAGGAGGAAATTTCACTAGCTCGGACACAACCTTAGAAAAAGCCATGATGTTGCGGATTGACGAGCTCTTTGCTGTAACTCATAGATTAAGACGAAACGAAGAAGACCAAAGACGTCATTTAGGAGGACAGTTCATACAGAGGCCAAGAAGGATGGGAAAACCTTTGTAGAGTTGAAGATCATCCCCCGAAATAGAGCACGCTGGCGGAGCTTCGTCGAAGCCCCGTCCTCTGCATAAGAGCAACAGGAAATGAGTCAAATACGACTGGACTCAAGAAAATCCTCAGTAGTTTGGCACAGGTCACCCTGCTCAAAAACAATCCAAATTAAAGTTTAAAGTGGCCACTCTCTGAGAGTTTCAGAATTAATACGGGTCTGAGACAATGAGACAGTAATTAATTTACTGGGTGGCGGTCCGCCTCCGGTAGCTGAGTGGTCAGCGTGACAGACTGTCAATCCTAAGGATCCTGGTTCGATTCCCGACGGGGTCGGAGATTTTCTCCGCTCAGGGACAGGGTGTTGTGTTGTCCTAATCCTCATCATTTCATCCCCATCGACGCGCATGTCGCCGAAGTGGCGTCAAATCGAAAGACTTGCACCAGGCGAGCAGTCTACCCAACGGGAGGCCCTCGTCACACTCCATTGTTATTACTGGGTGGCGGAAAATAAATGTTACAAACTGTTTGTCTATTGTATTTTATTATGCGTTGTAAATTATTATCTTCGTGATATCGTTGCTCTGTAGCTCTGGAAATCCTATAGCTGGCTCAGAAATGTCTCTTTTCACGTCTGAGAATGAAAGCACTTACATTGGTATAGCGTTCGTTTATCGTATAAATACATCGCGCTGCTTCTGGACTGTCGTTGTGGTGAGACGCCTATATAACTTCACTATTAGTCCAATAACAACAATATCCGAATGACCATTTATCAGTGAGATTAGAGTACAGACCTGGAGTATAATTGTGCTGACAAAATTTAAGCATCCTCGGATACGAAATTTTTGTATTGTTTTCCCTTTTTATTGCAGGTTGATGAAACGTTTGGAAAAAATGGGGTGCCTACATGATTCCAGGAAGGGCCACTCAGGGTGACCAGCATCAACTGTAACCCTAGAGAATGTGAAACGAGTGCGAACTTTACTCAGTGAGGAGCCCACTACAACATCAAGACATGCTATACGGCAACTCAAGGTGCCACAACGGTCTCTTCAGAGGATAAACAATGATAAACTCAACCTCTTCGCTTACAAAAATCACCTGTGAAAACGTTTGAAGGAGACGGATGTGGAGCGGCGATAATCTTTTGAAAACGAGATGATTCTCTGAAAATGGAACAGTCGATAAGGATAAGTTATAGTTCAGTGATGAGGCGCACTTCTATCAATAAACTGAACCACTGTCACTGGCCTATCTTGAATTCACGCTTTCAGTCTGCAACTCCGCTTCATCCACATAAATTTATTGTTTTGTGTTCAGTCAGTTCACATTGGATTACTGAGTCAATTTTTATTGATGGAAATGTCACAGAAAAGCATTACTGACACCGGCACAGGAATTTATATTGTCTGAACGGCACAACCGAATGCTACGAACCTCCTGGTTCATGTCGGATAGAGCACGTCCACACTGTACGGTGGGCATTTTCGATTTCCTTCAGGCTACGTTCAGAGAACGGATACTTGATCAGAACACTTCAACATCCATTGGACGTGTTGTGGAATGACCCTCTTATAGTCTCTCTCTCAACCTGTCTAATTATTTATTATGGGATAATGTGAATGACAGAGTGTCAATAGATGTACCTGCAACACTCCAGGATCTTCGTACTACAATTTCCTGAGAGATTCGGGCAATCAAAAATGATTTTCTCAAAGAATTCATCACAGAATTTAGTTAAAGTCTCTAGACACTCATTATTGAAAAAGGATAGCACTTTGAAAACCTTCTGTATTAAAATTCAGGTTGCGGTATGTAGTATAAATGTAAAAACGAATATATTTCACCCCTTATTATGTCGTAGTACACAAACATACTCATATCTATTTTTTCCCGAGCTGTATATTGTTTAACAGTCTGCGGGAAAATAATCGTCAGGAAATGGAACAAATCTCTACCAGTGAACACTGGATTAAAGATGGGGATCAAAGAAGAGAACCTAAGGACTCCATGCCTGGATTTTGCTGATGACTTGACCTCAGTGGAAAACGACATGCAAGAATCCTCCATGCAACTTCAAGCACTGAACTTATAGCAGAAAAAGCAGATCTCCTGATCAACACCGGTAAGACCAAATTTATTACCAGTATTAAAGACGCCCCCAAAACTATGAATCTCAGCGCTACCTAGCATATCATCGGAGCCAAAATCGTAAAGAATCTTCGAGAATGGTTGTCAGACAATGCCGGGGAAACGGTAGCTCGCGAAAAAAGGAAAATCAAACGAGACAACGCATACTATGACTGGAAAAAAGACGTTAACTTTGAAACATCTGTCGAAGGATATCAACCTAAGACAAAATAACGCAGTAGTCGTAGTGTAGTGTCTACCTATAAGCAAGAAGACACCAGTAAAGCATCTCGAATTACAAGAAAGGAAATGAAAGATAGTGGGGCCAACGATCCGGCCAGTGGAAGACGATGGTACAGACCCAACAGTGAACTCTACCAACACTAAGAATATCCTACCGATGACATCAGAAGAAGTTCAGCACGAAAATGGGTTACTGGGGTAACAGAAATTCTGAAGGGAATGACAACTAAACAGCTACCGAATTTCACCTAGAACATCAGCAGAGGCAGAAGACAATATGACAGAAAAAACACAAGCACCATGGTTCACATGTGGTCAAAACGAGTTATAACAATGGAACAAAAGTACTTAGAACAAGATATTATGTCTGTAAACACAGAATAAATCATCATAACACACTGGCGAGACCAGAATGCTTATACGTTTGTAAAAGCATAACAATGAAATGTAAGCTGAAGAGAGTAGTGATTATTAGAAAAATAACGGGTGCATAGCTGGTTGAGAGACCCCTAGAAGCAGGTTTAGTCCCTTAGTCGGAAACGTTTTTCTCTCCTTCACGAACACTGGCACCTTTCATGCCCTTAGTGTGAGAGTACTGTGTTAAGTGTATCTGATACGTGTAGATGACTGTAACAGGCGTGTGTGTGCAATGTAGTATAGCGTCACGTTAGCGTTGGAGATGATGAGAGATGGGAGGCGATGAGACTCGATGCCGACACTTTGACTACTCCTCGGGAATAGCACCAAGAGAACAGCAGAGCCTAATGTCCTCCTCCGGTTGACGGATCGCCACGAACTGCGCCGCAAGCCGTCACTTTACAAGACACTACGTCTACGTCTACGTGGTTACTCTACAATTCACAATTAAGTGTTT
This sequence comes from Schistocerca gregaria, assembly GCF_023897955.1. Taxonomy (NCBI): domain Eukaryota; kingdom Metazoa; phylum Arthropoda; class Insecta; order Orthoptera; family Acrididae; genus Schistocerca; species Schistocerca gregaria. The sequence continues at coordinate 323,151,057 of NC_064925.1, read as the reverse complement.
GACATGGTGCTCGTGGAACCTCCTTCAAGCTGTTTCTCTACCATTCCAGTTTTTCAACAGGGGCGGGAAAAAAACGAACACCTGAATCATTCGGCGTGAGTTCTCTTATTTTATTATTATAATCGTTTATCCCTATGTAAGTGGGTGTCAACAAAATATTTTCATACTCTCCGTAGAAAGTTGCTGACGAAATGTAGTGAGAAGATTCTGCCGCAACGAAGAACGCCTTCCCATTCCAGTAAGGGTTTAGTTGAACTGACTCCCTTTAGATTTGTGTGACATATCGTGTAACCGAAATTTTGCGGATTCCTCTTAGTATTCACTTGGATGACTTCACATTTTCTATCATTTAAGGTTAACTGCCAATTTCTGCACCATACAGATATTTTACCTAATACATTTTTCAATGTGTTTTTATTATCTGATGACTTTGGAAGACGGGAAATGACAGTCACCTCCAAACAATCTAAGATCGGTTCTTAAATTGTCTCCTGAATCGTTATGTAGGGAACAGCAGAAAGACTATAACACTTATTTGGGGAACGCTAGATATTACTTCGCTTTTACTCAATGATTTTCCGTCAATTATTACGAACTGTGTCCTTTCTGGCAGGAAATAACGAGACCATACTTCGTAGACACGCAATTTGATTAGAAGTGGCTTGTGAGGAACGGTATCAGAAGCCTCCTGGAAATCTAATAATATGAAATCTATTTATCTTCGCATGTTGATAGCACTCATTACTTCGTAAGAATAAAGATCTGGTTGTGTTTTAAAAGAAAGATATCTTCTGAATCCGTGTTGGCCGTTTGTCCATAAATAGTTTTCTTCAAGGTAATTCAAAATGTTCGAGCACAGTATATGTTCCAGAATCATGTTCAAAAATCGACGTTAGCGATATGCGCCAGTAATTCAGTGGGCTACTCGTATTTCCTTTTTTGGGTATTGGTGTGACTTATGTAACTTTCCTATCTTTAAGTACGAAACTTTGCAAGAGCGCGCGGTTGAACAAGGGGAGTTCAATAAGTAATGCAACACACTTCCTTTTTTGGTTGGTTTTACTCAGGATTCCAATACACCACGTTGTTCCCCACTCTCTTGACTTCAAAACTATACTTTTCAAAATAACCTCCATTCAACTTACTGGGAGGACCTGTACTACCGGATGGTACCAACGTTTTCTTGCGTCAGTAATTTCCTCATCATGTACGTAATGCTTCCCGTGGAGTGCGTTCTTCATTGCTCTGTATGGCCTTCTGTTACGTAGGAAGGAACCCAGCGAGCTGCGTCCGCAGGGACGAGTGTGTCGGCGCTGCCAACAGAGACATCCAGTTGTGCAGCGATGTTTTGACTGTGAACCGCAGGTCACCATGAACGAGAGTGTCCGCACGTTTCAACATTGCACGAGTCACAGCTGTGTGTGGCAGAGAAGCAGGCGATCAGACAGCGTTACGCGACCCTGTTACCATGACGACAGACGCCTCTCCCAACGATTCAGCGTAATTTTCGTTTTCATTGCCATGTCTCCGCAGATAGTCTGTAAGCACCTATGAGTAACGGCGACGCTCTTGTTCTCCGGCAAGAGAAACTCCATGATAGGTCTTTGCTCGGAACGCAGCTCCATTACGCGATGTTTTGTATGCTACCACCCTACAGAAATTCTTGAAACTGCAGGGGCTCACAACAAATTACACATTTTTTGAGCCGAAAATGACCAAAAGCAAAAACGTGCTGTATTACTCATTGAACACCTCTCGTATATGATTGCCATGTGTGGAGATATTGCATCAGCGTACTCTTAAAGGAACCTGGCTGGTGTGCAAGGCCTTTGTTGACTCAAGCTTTTCTTGCTACACCCAAAATATCTACTTTTAAGTTGCTCATGTCTGCAGTTATATCTGAAAGGTTTAGGATTTGATCCAGAACATTGCCGCAAAGACTGGTTATCATGAATTTCATGTCACCATTCCTCCTCCCCTTTGCTGGAAAGGCAAAGAAAAAGTTGGCAGAAGCGCATGGCATCTCCAGGCAGTTACCCATGCAAGTTCCACTCATGTCCGACGTCGGCTACCTTCTCTGATCTTACGGCTACTGGTTTATACAACAAGGCAAGGCCATTTTAACGGATGCAATACATACTATAGGCAGTTGCAAATTAAGAAGTAGTGAGAACATCTATCAAAATATGCAGAAAGTATCAGAAGTGCAAAAATGAATGGTAACCTTTTTTTAAATGCCTCTTGCAAAGGAATGATAACAGGCTAACTGCTCACTAAGTCAGAAGAAAGTCAACAACATGAATTTCAGGAATAAAAAGAACTGGGAATAAACAACATCAAAGAAACGAAAGTAACAGAAATAAATTTCTTTAAGAATATGTGCCGTGATGGATTTAATTTAAGCTTTAGAACCACTTTACGTTTTGCTTCGATTAAATTACTCTGCTCAAATTGCTTGCCTACTTCAGTTATTCACAACAACAACAAAATTACTTAATGGTTCAAATGGCTCTGAGCACTATGGGACTCAACTGCTGTGGTCATTAGTCCCCTAGAACTTAGAACTACTTAAACCTAACTAACCTAAGGACATCACAAACATCCATGCCCGAGGCAGGATTCGAACCTGCGACCGCAGCAGTCGCACGGTTCCGGACTGCGCGCCTAGAACCGCGAGACCACCGCGGCCGGCAAAATTACTTAATGCAAAGAGCAAACACATAAACAGAAACACAGAATTAATCAGAACAGTTTAAGAAATAAACGCTCAGGATCGGCAGTGTAAGATGCCTAAACAGACGAGCCAGAGGAAGCCAACTCTTAATTCAAAAATTTATTACACAAGACATTTACAAAGTTAATTAGAAAATGGGAACTCATGAAAGTAAATCATTACAACAGTGGATCCAACAAATTATTGTAGTTGCGGAAGCAACCATCTGTAGCCCCTCACTGAACGCGAACACTGGCCAACTGAGGTCAGCTTTACTCAACAGCTGACCAGTATATAGACAGGAATTTCTAAAACACACACAAAATAAAACAATTACTAGTGTGAAATATTTAAGTAACCCGTTGAGTTAATAATAAAAACTTTAAAGGGAAACCTGGCCGAGCTGGGGACTGCATACATCATTTAACCAGCAAGTGGATAAATAAGTGACATTGGTTAAAACTGATAAAACACATAGATTGCCCATACATGCAGAGATTAACTGAAACTTTAAACTAAGTCTGTAAGTCTAGATTTAAAATTAACGGCCCTGATCTAAAATTTTAAATATGTACACTAACTGTTAGCTAGTCTGTTCTCAAACAAATTACGAGTTGGTAGAGTTGTGAATAAAATGAGCAAAATACGTTTATAAATTAACAACGTACAAATAATGCTGCACGCGGCTTGGCAATGCTACTTTATGATTTCGAAAGGAACAACAAAGTTTTTCAAAACCAGTAAGACCGCACGACCAGCACAAGAGAACATCATATTGCACGGAAGCAAGTTCTTAATGGCTCATTACAATTAAAACGTTACAATGGCAAACACTTTTCAAATTGGAGGCCTGAAGCTCCCACAAATGGATTCTATGGTCCCGTTACGCATCGACTGCGAGTGCTCGACAACAGTGAAAGCAGGTGTTAGCAGACGCCTCCATTTATCCAAACCGAATCCACCAAACTCCTTTGCTTTGGACCGTGAACACCATAGCACACTATGGCTAGAGCTACCGGCAAGCTCAGCGTGGCAGTGGATACACAGCTTACAGCGCCCCAGTGCAGGCCACACTCCACAGCAAGCCTGGTTCCACTTCATCAAATTAAAGGAAAGCATTTTAGCCAAGGCACAAGGCAGAGTAAGCCGACAGATTCTCACCAAGTCGGCTCGCGTACCAACCATCGACAGCATGATTTGCCTTCCTCCTAACAGGCAGCGATACCATTCGTCCGCGATGTGGAAGCAAATCTTTTGGATCGACTGCGGACCGGCTCAGAATTAAATACTACATTTTGAAAATTTTAGAGGTAGATGAAAATAAGAAATCTGGGACGACATGGTCAGAATAAAGGAAAAGACGACGTGGCGAAAAGACGAGGGAGCTCAGAAAAAAATTGAAAAAACAAAAACAGAAGGAGAACTGAAGTTACGTTAACCTAATTTGTCAGTAAACAAGAAAAAAATGTCTGACAGTGAAATGCGTGATGAGTTTTTTGTTTCTACCATTGTATCTACTGAACCTTTCTTGCCTATTAATATTTGAAGTGTTGGAATTTTCAGGACCGTAAAATTTCACTCGGCCCATTTATTATTTGGTAAAATGTAGACTGTTTTGCTTTCAGTTCGATATCGTCAATACCCTGTATATTTACTAGTTGTCACCTTCGGGAAAAATTTGTAAAGGACGAAAGTGGTGCTCTTATTAAACTCTACTACAGAATGACCTCTGTTGTTTGTGGTATGATACGCCCAGCTTCGAACCGAACTTTGGTCAATATAATACCTTTCTATTAACTCCCCCCACAGTCATCCTTGTGTGATATTTTCTATTCTGTTTGCGTTCAAGTAATTCTTTCTAGACATCCTCTGTCTTCTCGTTAGTACGTCGTCCCTTTGCTTCTATGGCGCAGAATTCGAGAGAAGTTTGGCTGTGATTTGGGCGAGCGTGGATTTCAATAAAATTCATCTTCTGTATTATACAAAATATTGCAGATGCAAAAGCATAAGAAAATTCAAATCTTAGGACACAATAACACAAATAATGAGTTACTAAAATTGCTGATAGCAGAAATAAAACAATATTTCGACCCAGGCCGAAACATGATATTTGTTCACTCAAATGGGAAACTTACTAATAGAAAGGTAATGCAGGAGTAGGTTTAATAATGAATAAAAAAACAGGAGTGCGAGTAAGCTACTACAAACAGCATAGTGAACGCATTATTGTGGACAAGATAGACACGAAGCCCACTCCTACTACAGTAGTACAAATGTATATGCCAAACAGTTCTGCAGCTGACGAAGAAATTCATGAAACGTATGATGAGACAAAAGAAATTATTCAGATAGTGAAGGGAGACCAAAATTTAATAGTAAGGGGCGACTGGAATTCGATAGTAGGAAAAGGGAGAGAAGGGAACTTACTAGGTGAATATGGATTGGGACTAAGAAATGAAAGAGGAAGCTGCCTGGTAGAATTTTGCAAATAACATAACTTAATCATAGCTAACACTTGGTTCAAGAATCATGAAAGAAGGTTGTATACATGGGAGAAGCCTGGAGATTCTAGAAGGTATCAGATACATATGTAATCGTAAGACACAGATTTAGGAACCAGGTTTTAAATTGTAAGACATTTCCTGGGGCAGATGTCGACTCTTACCACAATCTATTTGTTATGAGTTGTAGAATAAAACAGAAGAAACTGCAAAAAGGTGGGAATTTATGGAGATGGGACCTCGATAAACTGACTAATGCAGAGGTTGTATAGAGCATCAGGAAGAGGATAAGGAACAATTGACAGGAATGGGGGAAAGAAACATAGTAGAAGAAGAATGGGTAGCTTTGAGGAATGAAGTAGTGAAGGCAGCAGAGGATCAAGTAGATAAAAGGACGAGGGCTAGTAGAAATCTTTGGGTAACAGAAGACATATTAAATTTAATTGATGGAAGGAGAAAATAAAAAATGCAGTAAATGAAGCAGGCAAAAAGGAATACAAACGTCTCAAAAATCAGATCGACAGAAAGTGCAAAATGGCTAAGCAGGGATATCTAGATGACAAATGTAAGGATCTACCGGCTTATCTAATTAGGGGTTAGATAGAAACTGCCTACAGGAAAATTAAAGAGAGCTATGGAGAAAAGAGAACCATTTAAATGAATATCAAGAGCACAGATGGAAACCCAGTTCAAAGCAAAGAAGGGAAAGCAGGAAGGTGGAAGGAGTATATAGAGGGTCTATTCAAGGATGATGTACTTGACGACAATATTATGGAAATGGAAGACGATGTAGATGAAAATGAAATGGGAGATATGATACTGCATGAAGAGTTTCATAGAGCACTTTAAAGACATGAGTCGAAACAAGGCCCCCGGAGAAGACAACATTCCATTAGAACTACTGACAGCCTTGGGAAAGCCAGTCCTGACAAAACTCTACCATCTGGTGAGCAAGATGTATGAGACATGCGAAATTCCCTCAGACTTCAAGAAGAATATAATAATTCCAATCGCAAAGAAAGCAGGTGTTGACAGATGTGAAAATTACCGAACTATCAGTTTAATAAGCCACACATAAGCAGGTGTTGACACGTGTGAATATTACCGAACTGTCATTTCAATAAGTCACTGCTGCAAAATACTAACGCGAATTCTTTATAGACGAATGGAAAAACTAGTAGAAGCCGACCTCGGGGAAGCATGGATTCCATAGCAGCATTGGAACACGTGAGACAATACTGACTCTGCCACTTATCTTAGAAGCTAGATAAAGGAAAGCCCAACTTACGTTTCTAGCATTTGTAGACTTAAAGAAAGTTTTGTCAATTTTGACTCGAATACTCTCTCTCAAATTCTGAAGGTTGCAGGGGTAAAATACAGAGAGCGAAAGGCTATTTACAATTTGTACAGAAACCAGATATCAGTTATAAGAATCGAGGGACATGAACGGGAAGCAGTGGCTGGGAATGGAGTGACACAGGGTTGTAGCCTATCCCCGATGTTATTCAATCTGTATATTGAGTAAACACTAAAGGAAACAAAGAAAAATTCGGAGTAGGTATTTAAATCCATGGAGAAGAAGTAAAAACTATGAGGTTCACCGATAGCATTGTAATTCTGTCAGAGACAGCAAAGAACTTGGAGGAGCAGTTGAACGGAATGGACAGTGTCTTGACTGGAGGATATAAGTTGAACATCAACAAAAGCAAAACTAGGATAATGGAATGTAGTCGAATTAAATCGGGTGATGCTGAGGGTATTAGATTAGGAAAGGAGACACTTATAGTAGTAAAGGAGTTTTGCTACTTGGGGAGCAAAATAACTGATGATGGTCGACGTAGAGAGGATATAAAATGTAGACTGGCAATGGCAAGGAATGCGTTTCTGAAGAAGAGAAATTTGATAATATCGAGTACAGATTTAAGTGTCAGGAAATCGTTTCTGAAAGTATTTGTATGGAATGTAGCCATGTATGGAAGTGAAACATGGGCGATAAATAGTTTGGACAAGAAGAGAATAGAAGCTTTCGAAATGTGGTGCTACGGAAGAATGCTGAAGATTAGATAGGTAGATCATATAACTAATGAGAAGGTATTGAATAGAATTGGGGAGGAGTTTGTGGCACAACTTGACTAGAAATTGGGATAGGTTGGTAGGTCATGTTATGAGGCCTCGAGGGATCACCGATTTAGTATTGGGGGGCAGAGTGGTGAGCAGAAATGTCAGAGAGAGACCAAGAGATTAATACACTAAGATGTTTCAGAAGGATGTAAGTTGCGGTAGGTATTGGGAGATGAAGAAGTTTGCACAGGATAGAGTAGCATGGAGAGCTGCATCAAAGCAGTCTGAGGGCTAAAGACCACGACAACAACAACAACTAATAGAGGACACGAATTTCAGGTGTGAGGCCCCATTCATCGTCAATATTTTATGAGTAAAATGGTCTAGAACGCTAAATGAAGTGTATGTATTTATTATGACGGTTCCGCATCGGGAATCGTCAGAGCGATTGGCGTTTGTCACACTACGTCGAGAATCAAAAATCTTTTAAAGTTACAAAATGTTTTTAAATGCTTCAGTCGCCGAAAATCTTTGAACTGGGGAATCAAGTTTTAGAGTCATTATTAAAATCTATACCTAACATGGGCGTCAATTGCAACAACTGCTTTGAAAGTTATACGAATGCGTGAGTGCTAGTCGTAAGAGGTGCTAGCGTGCGGAACTTTGCCTTCATATATTATATTTATTTTATTATCAGTCTATTTTCCACCTTCCATTTATAATTATAAATAGACAGAAGTATTTTAAATTACAAATACGCACAATCAACTCAAATTACAGAACACATTTGTAATTAAGACAATTGTATAATATTGGTATCAACTTTCCAGTTGGATATTTAGTCCACGTGGAGTTAACCTATAGTAGACAACAAGTGTTCATTAAATGTGTTAATAACATTTATACAGCACCTCTAGAACTAAATATCTTTAACATTAACAGAAAGTTGCATTTATAAAAGTAGTACTTGCTGTTATAGTTTCGTGTTTAAAATACAGAAGGAACTGAGCTTTTAGAATTCAAACTCTGCCAAAGAACACACATAAATTAGAGGTTTTTTAAATCTGTCAGAAAAATATGATTATTAAACTCAAATATTTTGAAAGGTTGGTTCATCCTGCGGAAGAGCCAGTAATTTGGTTTCCGAGGCAGGCCGTTTGCCGCGCAACCAGCGACAGCTCCACCGGCCCAGCAGACATGAGGTGAAGGGTGGTGCAGTCCACAGGTTGAGAGCACGCTACAGCCAGCATCCGCTACACTTGAAGTTCACACAAAAAGTAAAAAAAAAAAAAAAAAAAAAAAAGCAGTTACGGCTATGATCACTCTGTTCGTTAAGATTGGTTCTCGACCTCTGTTTTTGTGGGCAAACATTTCTAGGTTCCACGCGGCTCCCCCTGTCGGGCATGGGTGTGTTTGTCGTCCTTAGCCTAAGTTAGTTTAAGTTAGGTTAAGTAGTGTGTAAGCTTAGGGACCGATGGCTTCAGCAGTTTGGTCCCATAGGACCTTAGCACAAATTAGCAGTTTTCCTTTTCTAGGTCCTCCAGTATGTTTAAGGCGTGTGCCTCTGGAACTCAGTGCAGTACATCCATGTGAACTGACTTACGCCTCTCAATTTTTAAGCTTCAATAAAGATAATGTCAGCACAGGCTTCCAAACCGAAGATAGCTTGGACAGTAGATAACAAGCAAAATGGGAAGTAAATGAACATATAGGAAGGATGTTCACGACAAGGTTGAAGGAGCTCTCCCAAGATCGGGGCGGTAGCTGACTGACATAAAAATGCAGAAGCATATGTTCTGGTTCTATTTGGAAATCCTCAAGTCAGAATTTTTTGAGTAACTATCAGTATCACCACATATATTACTCTACCATCTTTCGATTTGGCTCAACAACCAACGGTCATGTTATCTCACAAGCTGCCTTGAATGTCACTAAATGTCGTAGAACTGTCTTCAGTGATGAGTCCCGAACTGTCTGGTGACGCCACAGATAGCGGTGGTCCACCAACATAACTCTCGCCCGCCGTACTGACCGACATGCAGGAGTGCTGGTTTCTGTTCGAAGCAGGAGCCTTTGGTTCTTATTTGCGTCACCCTTACAGCACAGCGGTATATCGACGATATTCTACGCCCCGGTTTGTTGCCCTTCATGGCTAGGTAATAGCAAGCTAATACCAGACCGCAGACGGTGAGAGCTTGTGCTGCTTTTTGAGCTTTTAAAATCTTGCCTTGGTCAGCAAAGTAGCCAGGTCTCTCCGCAATTGTGAACGTCTGGAGCATTATGGGGAGGGCCCTCCATTCATTGCGGGATTCAACTGTTTAACGTGCCAATTGGACAGAATTTGACACGGTATTCCTCAGGAGGAACTGTATCAATGAATGCCAACCAGAAGAACTCCTTCACAAGGGACCAACGCGTTTCTAACTTGCTGATTCTGCGAACCTTTTTCTCTTAAATAAATAATCAATTTCTTCTGAAATTGTTGTAATTTGTTTGTCTGTACATATACATCACATCTAAGGATTTTTCGTCAGACTCTAAGAATTCCTTCGTTTTTCGTATCATTTGATTTTTAAAAAAAGTGCAGTCCCTACCTTCGCTTAATGGTGACGTCGTTCCACGTTTTCGTTTTCGTGTAGTTCTTGCACAGTTCGTGTGTATCTTACCTTTTAGCACGGAGCGTTTTTTCCGTATATCTTGAAAATTTGAGTAATTTTTCACCATTGCTACAGTCTGGTCCAATTTAACGTCATCACATGCGATGCGCTTCAATCAACTGTGTGGTTCGTGTTGCAGTAACAAACAACATACAACAGATTAAATGGCCTTAGTTTCAGTTAGCACATTTTTAGATATTAACTGTTTAAAATTTATCCCAGAAATGTGTCTAACGTCCTTCTCATATACTAGACATATTATCCAAGATTCATTGCGTTTCACATTGAGGATTTATTTTCCACAGTCTGATTCGTGGAGATCTCACTTATCTTCTACTTGACTGTTAGACTTTTAGTACATGCCCAGGTCAAAACCTTTCGATACGTTAGTGATGATCCTTCATAACTGTATACATTTGCTTCTGTTGTTCTCATACTAATCTTAACTGGTACTTATGTCTGTAGTTTGTTGTACAGGCTCATAAGCTTTGTGCTGAAGATTGTCCATTTCCTTTCATACAAGTGCGGTTATATTTTAGATTGCGCTGAAACACTAGCACGTCGTATGTATGTGTACAAACTCTGGCAAAAGAAAATTCCTATAGGTAATTTCAGTGTAACTTTTCACTTCTGAACGATGCTTGTTCAGTAGAACATCACCTGAACGATACGATTCTTGTGTATTGCTTCTGAACACAGAGCGTTTTACCGTCTCTCCTATTCACTTTTAGAACACCATATTCCCTTTTATAAAGAGAACCATAACTTCATGCACTTTCAGCTCCAGTACATACGCTGAAATTTTTATACGTATCGCTCTGTTTCAAGACCTTCACGTACGTAGTACAAATTATTTCCGTTACACTCAGTCAAACATATCTGGTGTGCAGGCTTGCTTTCTTCATTCATTCCGCATGCGGCCTCTATAGCCATTCACAATTGCGAAAGTGTTGCCGGTACAAGATTTTGTGCACGAACTGACTTCTTTGTTACATCCCGTAAATGTTCGACGCGATTCACGTCGGGCCATCTGCGTGGCCAAGTCCAGGATGTTGTTCAAATCAGTTGAAAACAACGAAGGCTCGCTGACTTGGCACGTTGTCATCCATAATAACTCCATGGTTGTTTGGCTACAAATGGATTGCAAGCAGCCCAACATAACCATTTTCAATCAATGGTCGGTTCAGTTGGAGCAGAGGACCCACTCCATTATATGTAATCACTGCCAGCACCATTATGCACCCACCGCAAGCTTGCACAGTGCCTTGTTGGCAACTTAGGTCCATGGCTTATTGGGGTCTGCACCACACTAGAAGCGTACCACCAGCCCTTACCAACTGAAATTGCCATCCATCTCACCAGGTCATGGTTTTCCAGTAAACTAGGCTTCAACTGATATGGTCACGAGCCCATGAGAGGCACTTTAGGCGATGTCTTGCTGTTAGAAAACACTCTCGCATCACTTGTATGGTGCCTAGGCCATTGACGCCAGATTTCACCGCAGTGTCCTAACGGGTGCGTTCGACGTATGTCGCACATTTATTGCTGCGGTTATTTCACACAGTGTTGGTACTGATAACTCCACGCAAACTCCGCTGCTCTCGGTCGTTACGTGACGGCCGTCGGCTACTGCATTGTCCGCAGTGAGCCGTAATGCCCGATATTTGTATTGTCAGCACATTATTGACGGTGTGGATCTTAGAATACAGAATTCTCTAACGATTTTCGGAATGGGATGTCTCAAGCGTCTAGCTCCAACTACCATTCCGAGTTCAAAGTATTTTAATTCCTGTCGTGCAGCTATAATCACTCCGAAAAACTTTTCACGTGAGTCACCTAAGTACAAATGACGGCCCCGACAACGCAATGTCCTTTATTGGCTTGTACATGCGTCACTACCGTCATCTGTATTGTGTCCATGACTTTTGTTTTCTCAATGTAGTACAGTCAATAAAATGTAAGACTTGAAATACGGGAAACCTCCTGTTGTACACCTCACACGGGATCAGACAGAAGAAATAAATAACAAACGAATACGAGTGGCAATGGTACGATAAATCGATAAAAATAATAAAAGAAAACACAGAATAAACGATGCCAAACATAATGAGTTATGTGCATTAAAAATGGCTCTGAGCACTATGGGACTCAACTGCTGTGGTCATTAGTCCCCTAGAACTTAGAACTACTTAGACCTAACTAACCTAAGGACATCACACACATCCATGCCCGAGTCAGGATTCGAACCTACCACCGTAGCAGTGGAACGGTTCCGGACTGCGCGCCTAGAACCGCGAGACCACCGCGACCGGCAATGTGCATTATTGTACGGTACTGTACAGATATTGCTGTATATTCTTTCCATATCGGTATTTGAGAAACTTAACAGACGAGAGCAGTATCACTGTTAAATAACATTCTATGTTCACAATAGTTCAAAATCCTCTCCCCCCCCCCCCCCCCCCCAATCAAACACATCTGAAATCGTTTATAAAGTGTTTTGAAACAGCCATTGTTGTCCCTTTCTGGGGTTGTAATTAGTACTGCAATATAATTTTATTGGATGTCCTTAACTGCGACGTAACGGGATCTTTTCATTGCCAACTAGAGATTGGGCAATAACCAAATGGCGGCGGCGCCAAATCCGGTGATTACGGTGAGTAATCCAGGATTGTGATCCATCTGATGACCAAAGTCTCATGAACCATCTCCAGTTAGTGGGCTGGGCTGTCGTCATGGAGGGGTAACTATGAAATTCCCTCTCGAATTCGACGAATTCTCGCTCACAGAAGCTGAAGCAATCAAAAAAACCTGATGTTAAAATGGTTCAAATGGCTCTGAACACTATGGGACTTAACGTCTGAGGTCATCAGTCCCCTAGAACTTAGAACTACTTAAATCTAACTAACCTAAGAACATCACACACATCCATGCCCGAGGCAGGATTCTAACCTGCGACCGTAGCGGTGGCGCGGTTCCAAACTGTAGCGCCTAGAACCGCTCGGCCACCCCGGCCGGCACCTGATGTTACCTCACCGCTATTTTCCGACGAGTGTCAGACACGTACTGTTACATTCTCGGCCAAGATGCCTCCTTCAGCAGTGCTACTGTTTAACTTTCTACACAGCTATTTTTTTACCTTCAACGATCGTAACGCCGCAGTTTGCCTATATATAGCAATGCAGTTTAGTATTTCACATAAGGAGTCCTAACGGAACTGGGACATATAGTGTATATGTCATTCGGATGTATCTACTCAGTGGAGTAAAACGAGTTGGCCTGGCGACGTGTCAGAATGGTAGCAGAGCCGTCTCATCTGGACATGCCCTTGACCGCACTGTGACTGAAGCTCCCCTGATATGAATTGTGTAGCACTTGCAGCAATGTAGCACAGCATAAGAACAGTAGTCGTAAAGTGATCACGGCTGAGCGGCAGGGGATGGGTGTCGCTCCTCATTAGTAACAGTCGGTTTCCTACCTGCCAGGAATTGCTGCTGTAAGTGAAAGCTAGTCCATCTTAGTTTCCGAGCGAATAATCAGAAATTGAACTGCGTAGAAAGAACTTTTGGATTCGGGTACCACGCCGAAGGACGTTAACATCGACGTGTAAACCAGCATGTGTGCAATGTTCCTCTGTTCAGATGATGCGAGGCATGGAGTAGAGCGACAGCTCAGAGGTGTTTAAACCCCCAGTATGTGGTTTAGTCCAGACTGGAGCTTGATTGCGATCTTTTGGAACGGGTGTTATTCGTATCAGACTTGGCCCCACTCACTAAGAACATCGTGAGCATGAACCAACGGCACCAAGTGGCCGCGTGGTTGGAGGCGCCATGTCACGGATTGCGCAGCCCCTCCCACTGGAGGATCGAGTCCTTCCTCGGGCACGGGTGTGTGTGTTGTTCTTAGCGTAAGGTGGTTTAAATAGTGTGTTAGGGACCGATGACCTCAGCAGTTTGGTCCCTTAGGAATTCAAACACATTTGAACATGAATCAGGATGGTTACTTCACAGTTCTCAGCAATCTAGTATTCCCCTTTATTCTATATCTTCAAGATAAATGCGCTGGCTTCTAAAAAGAAAGTAACACGTATTCTCGTACGTTCCTCAGTTGATGAACACTCACGCACCCTGCCGCTCCTCGACTGGCCCGCGGAATTACCACATCCCAGTAACATAGTAGGTTTCTGGGACGACTTGGAATGCTTGGTGAAACATACCAGAGAACACTTCCGAAATTTGGGAACTCTTAGCAATCTACAGATAGATGTAGAGTATGTGAAAGACTTGGTCATTCCTCTTGGTCCAATTAAGGCCGTTATCAGTGCGAGAGTCGATGCTACACGGGGAGTGATTAATTTTTTGTTAAGTGTAGTTATATTGCTGAATACATCTTGCGAGTATTCTATACTTAGTACTGCCTTACGCCAATAACGTCACAGAACAAAAAGTCATCTTTAAAAAATCATTACACGCATCATTCAATAACGTGATTCTGCCCCTGGACTTGATACCTGCCTGGATTTGGCTAGAAAATGAATTCATGTGAAAGAGATTTTCACTCTGCAGCGGAGTGTGCGCTGATATGAAACTTTCCTGGCAGATTTTTATTTTATTCCTTTTTTATTATTTTAAAAAGAAGGTGTGGTAGGTCAGGGGGCAGAGTGGGCAGGCGTCGTACTTGGAGGCCTGGCCACAGTGTCCGCGTCTCCTGACAGGATAAGGGAGAGGCAACTGGAACGAAACATTGTACATTGTAATTTTTTTGTTAGTAACAAAAATATTTTATTTATTCATTTAATTTTAAAGTCCCAAAAGATAAATCATGTATGAAAAGGAAGGAAAGAAAATGCAGATTAAAACTGTGTGCCGGACCGAGACTCGAACTCGGGACCTTTGCCTTTCGCGGGCTAGTGCTCTACCAACTGACCTACCATGGTACGACTCAGTGCGCCTCCACAGAGCTTTACTTCCGCCAGTACCTCGTGTCCTACCTTCCAAAGAGCACTTGCAAGGGAAAGGCAAAGGTTCCCAGTTCGAGTCTCGATCCGGCACACAGTTTTAATTTGCCAGGAAAGTTTGAATTCACATGGTTGTGCAGAAACATCGCATCCAGTTTAGGCCACTAGCTGAGGATATAATTGCGCAGTTCCACCAATTCGGCGTTTTACCTGCTGTTGAAACATTCCCCATAAATTTTTTATGGGGCTGTAGTTAAATGATTTTCCATGCCAGTCAAGATGTAATACAATTAGGGCGTGTTCAGAAAAGTAGTCACATATTCTGCCAGCCTGCTGGACTTTCCTGTTGTCTTGAAAAATAGGTGTGAGCAATGGCCTCTTGCGCATTGACTGACTCCAGATGTTCATTGCAAACAGCTCCCTTCACACTCTCTCTAACAGTTCGGAATGGGCCTTCAATCACTGATTGCAGTAATTCTTCTGGGCTTTGGGAGTGATTTTGATTCACAAACGGTGAAACGTTTCAGCTGTGCCTCTTGGTCGGGATCTTTTTCCGGCGTCGTTTCTCGTGGCCCTGCGTGTTACACCACTGCGTGCAGACACGTTGAACATTCAGCGGCGAACCACCAGCAGATCCAGCACACGTCGCACACCGAATGGCCATGTGGACGGTGAAACAAGACTGCCCCTTTTTGCCACCCTGTCACGTACTTACCTTCACCAGTACTTACGTACAATGACCGCTTCAGCACACGACTCGTTCGCTGCGCCATCAGTAAGGCCCTGCGTGGTGGGAACACGTAGTCGACGTCGCGGATGAAATCTGCCGCCAAGAGGAAGAGATTCTGGGCAACGTTATCCACAAAGATGAAGAATCTACCCCTACAGACGAACCTTCCGAGCAGGTGCTCAGCATCTCATCTAAAAAGAAGAATTAGAAGAAGAAGAAGCAGAAAAACACGAAGTCGACCTAGATTGGATACTCATCACCATTCGAAGCCAAGGGATGGCAATAAATTCTGAACATTTTGTTCTGATTTCGGACGCACAGCTACCGATTCTACAAGAGAGGCGACATTATATCTACCAGGAATAGCACACAAGCCTGCGCCGTATCAGGATTAGGTGCAGGCATGTTATTCAAACGACAAGGCATCTCTAAAGACTTAATGATAATCTGTGCATGCACACCTCGGTGACTAACGTTTTATCAGGTGAGCTTGTTTATTTTCGGATAGTTACACTCCCCTCCACCCATGAACCATGGACCTTGCCGTTGGTGGGGAGGCTTGCGTGCCTCAGCGATACTTATAGCCGTACCGTAGGTGCAACCACAACGGAGGGGTATCTGTTGAGAGGCTAGACAAACGTGTGGTTCCTGAAGAGGGGCAGCAACCTTTTCAGTAGTTGCAAGGGCAAGAGTCTGGATGATTGACTGATCTGGCCTTGTAACAATAACCAAAACGGCCTTGCTGTGCTGGTACTCGGAACGGCTGAAAGCAAGGGGAAACTACGGCCGTAATTTTTCCCGTGGGCATGCAGCTTTACTATATGATTAAATGATGATGGCGTACTATTGGGTAAAATATTCCGGAGGTAAAATGGTCCCCCATTCGTATCTCTGGGAGGGGACTACTCAAGAGGATGTCGTTATCAGGAGAAAGAAAACTGGCGTTCTAAGGATCGCAGCGTGGAATGTCAGATCACTTAATGAGGCACGTAGGTTAGAAAATTTAAAAAGGGAAATGGATAGGTTAAAGTTAGATATAGTGGGAATTAGTGAAGTTCGGTGGCAGGAGGAACTAGGCTTCTGGTCAGGTGACTACAGGGTTATAAACACAAAATGAAATAGAGATAATGCAGAAGTAAGTTTAATAATGAATAGGAAAATAGGAATGCGGGTAAGCTATTACAAACAGCATAGTGAACGCATTATTGTGGCCAAGATAGATACGAAGCCCAAACGTACTACAGTAGTCCAAGATTATATGCCAACTAGCTCTACAGATAACGAAGAAATTGAAGAAATGTATGATGAAATACAAGTCATTATTCAGATAGTGAAGGGTGACGAAAACTTAATAAACGGTGACCGGAATTCGGTAGTAGGAAAAGGGAGAGAAGGAAACGTAGTAGATGAATATGGATTCGGGCTAAGAAATGAAACAGGAAACCGCCTAGTAGAATTCTGCACATAGCACATCTTAATCATAGCTAACACTTGGTTTAAGAATCATGAAAGAAGGTTGTATACTTGGAAGAACCCTGCAGATACCAAAAGGTATCAGACAGATTATATAATGGTAAGAGAGAGATTTAGGAATCAGGTTTTAAATTGTACGACATTTACAGGGGAAGATGTGGACTCTGACTACAATCTATTGGTTATGAACTGTAGATTAAAACTGAAGAAACTGCGAAAAGGTGGGAATTTAAGAAGATGGGGCCTGGATAAATTGAAAGAACCAGAGGTTGTACAGAGTTTTAGGGAGAGCATAAGGGAACAATTGACAGGAATGTGGGAAAGAAATACAGTAGAAGAAGAATAGTTAGCTTTGAGGGATGAAGGATGAAGTAGTGAAGGCAGCAGAGGATCAAGTAGGTAAAAAGACGAGGGCTAGTAGAAATCCTGGGGTAACAGAAGAAATATTGAATTTAATTGTGAAAGGAGAAAATAAAAAAATGCAGAAAGTGAAGCAGGCAAAAAGGAATACAAACGTCTCAAAAATGAGATCGACAGGAACTGCAAAATGGCTAAGCAGGGATGGATAGAGGACAAATGTAAGGATGTAGAGGCTTATCTCACGAGGGGTAAGATAGATACTGCCTACAGGAAAATTAAAGAGATCTTTGGAGATAAGAGAACCCCTTGTATGACCATCAAGAGCTCAGATGGAAACCCAGTTCTAAGCAAAGAAGAGAAAACAGAAAGGTGGAAGGAGTATACAGGGTGTTACAAAAAGGTACGGCCAAACTTTCAGGAAACATTCCTCACACACAAAGAAAGAAAATATGTTATGTGGACATGTGTCCAGAAACGCTTACTTTCCATGTTAGTGCTCATTTTATTACTTCTCTTCAAATCACATTTATCATGCATTGGAAATACACAGCAACAGAACGTACCAGCGTGACTTCAAATACTTTTTTACAGGAAATGTTCAAATTTTCCTCCGTTAGCGAGGATACATGCATCCACCCTCCGTCGCATGGAATACCTGATGCGCTGATGCAGCCCTGGAGAATTGCGTATTGTATCACAGCCGTCCATAATACGAGCACGGGGTTGCGTAGACAAGAGCTTTCAAATGCCCCCATAAGTGAAAGTCAAGAGGGTTGGGGTCAGGAGATCGTGGAGGCCATGGAATAGGTCCGCCTCTACCATTCCATCGGTCACCGAATCTGTTGTTGAGAAGCATATGAACACTTTGACTGAAATGTGCAGGAGCTCCATCGTGCATGAACCACATGTTGTGTCGTACTTGTGAAGGCACATGTTCTAACAGCACAGGTAGATCATCCCGTATGAAATCATGATAACGTGCTCCATTGAGTGTAGGTGGAAGAACGTGGGGCCCAATCAAGACATCACCAACAATGCCTGCCCAAACGTTCACAGAAAATCTGTCTGATGACGTGATAGCACAATTGCGTGCGGATTCTCGTCAGCCCACACATGTTGATTGTGAAAATTTACAATTTGATCACGTTGGAATGAAACCTCATCCGTAAAGAGAACATTTGCACTGAAATGAGGATTGACACATTGTTGGATGAACCATTCGCAGAAGTGTACCCGTGGAGGCCAATCAGCTGCTGATAGTGCCTGCATATGGTACGGAAACAACTGGTTCTCTCGTAGCACTCTCCATATAGTGACGTGGTCATCGTTACCTTGTACAGCAGCAACTACTCTGACGCTGACATTAGGGTTATCGTCAACTGCAGAAGAATTGCCTCGTCCATTGCAGGTGTCCTCGTCGTTCTAGGTTTTCCCCAGTCGGGAGTCTTAGCCTGGAATGTCCCGTGCTCCCTAAGACACCGATCAATTTCTTCGAACGTCTTCCTGTCGGGACACCTTCGTTCTGGAAATCTGTCTCGATACAAAGGTATCGCGCCACGGCTATTCCCCCGTGCTAATCCATATATCAAATGGGTAGCTGCCAAATCCGCATTTGTAAATATTGCACTGACTACAAAACCACGTTCGTGATGAACACTAACCTGTTGATGCTACGTACTGATGTGCTTGATGCTATTACTGTAGAGTAATGAGTTGCATGTCAACACAACCACCGAAGTCAACATTAGCTTCCTTGAATTGGGCCAACTGGTGGTGAATCAAGGACGTACAGTACATACTGACGAAACTAAAATGAGCTCTAACATGGAAAGTAAGCGTTTCCAGACACATGTCCTCATAACATATTTTCTTTATTTGTGTGTGAAGAATGTTTCCCGAAAGTTTGGCCGTACCTTTTTGTAACACCCTGTATATAGGGTCTATACAAGGGCGATGTACTTGAGGACAATATTATGAAAATGGAAGAGGATGTAGATGAAGATGAAATGGGAGATACGATACTGCGCGAAGAGTTTGACAGAGCACTGATAGACCTGAGTCGAAACAAGGCCCTGGGAGTAGACAACATTCCATTGGAACTACTGACGGCCTTGGGAGAATGAGTCCTGACGAAACTCTACCATCTGGTGAGCAAAATGTACGAAACAGGCGAAATACCCTCTGACTTCAAGAAAAATATAATAATTCCAATCGCAAAGAAAGCAGGTGTTGACAGTTGTGAAAATTACCGAACTATCAGTTTAATAAGCCACAGCTGCAAAATACTAACACTAATTCCTAACAGACGAATAGAAAAACTAGTAGAAGCCGACCTCGAGGAAGATCAGTGTGGATTCCGTAGAAATACTGGAATGCGTTAGGCAATACTGACTTTACGACTTATCTTAGAAGAAAGATTAACGAAAGGCAAACCTACGTTTCGAGCATCTGTAGACTTAGAGAAGGCTTTTGAAAAAGATGACTGGAATACTCTCTTTCAAATTCTACTGGTGGCAGGGGTAAAATATAGGGAGCAAAAGGCTATTTACAATTTGTACAGAAACCAGATGGCAGTTATAAGAGTCGAGGGACATAGAAGGGAAGCAGTGGCTGGGAAGGGAGTAAGATATGGTTGTAGCCTCTCCCCGATGTTATTCAATCTGTATATTGAGCAAGCACTAAAGGAAACGAAAGAAAAATTCGGAGTGGGTATTAAAATCCATGGAGAAGAAGTAAAAACTATGAGGTTCGCCGATGGCATTGTAATTCTATCAGAGACAACAAAGGACTTGGAAGAGCAGTTGAACGGAATGGACAGTGTCTTGAAAGGAGGGTATAAGATGAACATCAACAAAAGCAAAACAAGGATAGAGGAATGTAGTCGAATTAAGTCAGGTGATGCTGCCGGAATTGGATTAGGAAATGACACACTTAATGTAGTAAATGAGTTTAGCAATTTGGGGAGCAAAATAACTGATGATGGTCGAAGTAGAGAGGATATAAAATGTAGACTGGCAATGGCAAGGAAAGCGTTTCTGAAGAAGAGATATTTGTTCAAATCGAGTATAGATTTAAATGTCAGGAAGTCTTTTCTGAAAGTATTTGTATGGAGTGTAGCCATGTAAGGAAGTGAAACAGGGACGATAAATAGTTTGGACATGAATAGAATAGAAGCTTTCGAAATGTGGTGCTACAGAAGAATGCTGAAGATTAGATGGGTAGATCACGTAACTAATTAGGAAGTATTGAATAGGATTGAGGAGAAGTTTGTGGCACAACTTGACCAGAAGAAGGGATCGGTTGGTAGGACATGTTCTGAGGCATCAAGGGATCACCCATTTAGTATTGGAGGGCAGCGTGGAGGGTAAAAATCGTAGAGGGAGACCAAGAGATGAATACCCTAAGTAGATTCAGAAGGATATAGGTTGCAGTAGGTACTGGGGGATGAAGAAGCTTGCACAGGGTAGAGTAGCATGGAGTGCTGCATCAAATCAGTCTCAGGACCGAAGACCACAACAACAACAACAGTTACACTCCACGTTATAATTTGATTTTACCTTCACCATATTAAATATATCCATTAAATTGGCTTTAATGATACATATTGTTTCAGTGGTCTTACTTGGGGAGACTACAGGAAGTATGTTACGGTTGTGCCTGGCCCTGCATGCACGACTGTGACTTTCAATTTGGGCAGCACTGGTATCAGAGTCGGCGTTACCGGACAATACCGACAGAAGTTGAATCAACTACGATACGGTGATGGATCACACGGCACAGCTAAACTTCCAGGAGGTAAGTTGTTTCCTTATTGAGCCACGGGAGTTAAATACCTTTCATCTGAAAATTAATGAGCTTGACTTAACTAATTCGTCCTTGAGTGATATCTTCCCCACTGTGTGACTTCAGTAACTGCACTTGAACTTTCTTCACGATTTCTACCGACTAATAATTGTTTCAGTGCCCACAGGCGGCACCTCCGTTTCAACTTTGGTACATCCATATAACGTTAGTTAACAAATTAAAACTTTTTCTGCGTCTGGTTTGTAAGTAGGTGGATTTACCTAATTTTGGGATTCTGAGTACATTGGAAAAATTAGTTTTTCTCTATGACGTCACATTTCCCAGAATAGAAAATGGTAATAGCGAAAATTGGCACAATTAAGTCAAACAAAATACACATTCAGAACGTTTGAAATCAATACTATTTTGTATGTATATATGGGCATGATGCCAATAAATGGTCCAAATTGGTTCACAAGATATTTTCACCTCTAATCGTCTTTGGTTTTTGAAAAAGGCGACGACGGAGATCTTCTTTTGTTTGCCGTTGCATCACTCTCCGTAACACGAGCCCAGCAGTAGTCACCCATCAACGCGTCTCTGTTACGTCAGGACCACCCCCCAGCCCATGTTCAAAGATAGAGCCATCCAGAAGAACAGTATAGATCTTACGATAACGCTGAAAGGACCACACTAGCTGCAAGTTTTAGCGTGAGACTTTTTCGCGTCTCTGTTACGTTTCAAACTTTAAAAACATTGCCCCACCACGAAAAGTATAAACCACGAGACAAATTCGTGAGATTAAAGAACAAAACAAAGAAATTCAGTTACTCCTAAGTCAGCTGCCAGATCGCCCATACAGTGCTGCGTTGGTCGTCCTGTGGTGCGTCTGGTGTTCCGTTTCCCCTCAAGTGCCTTCTTCCTGGCAGTCTGGCTATATGGCCCTTCCACTGGATTCTTCTGCTTTCCAGCTTCTGTAGAATTGCTGGTAGTTGCAACAAGATGTGGACTACCTCGTTCTTCCTCCTCCTCCAATCTCCTTTATCTAAGTGATAGGAAACTTAATAACACGTCACAATCAATTGAGAACAGACATTGACAAGGTACAAGCGGACGTACAAACATTGCGTAATGACACTCAGGACGAGATCAAAACATTACGTAACAACACCCATGGAGAAGTCAAGAAACTAGAGAAACAGATAAACCTAATTACTAGACAAGCAACAGATACAGCGCGTGAAATTGTTGACAACAATATATCACACAAACGTATCACAAAAGCAGCGCTGAAAAGATCTGATAACCGCATAGTGAAAATAGAAGCGCAAACGGAGGAACAATTTCAGAAATTGCGAACAGAGTTGTTGCTAACCATTGAAGAGCCTAGTGAACAGGATCGAACAAGCACAGAGTCTGCAACCACATCCGTATCTGTAACAGCACCGGAAAAACAAGCAATTAAAGAAGATATTGTGCATTTGCGATTCCAATCACAGGCGGAAAGTAAGATACGTGAAATCAGACAGCCAGTAAAGCAACAAACACGTTTCGAAATTCTTGATGAACAGACGTCATCACAAACACATGCGGAACCACAAATGTATGCTTCAAGACAGTTTGGATCGTGCAATGAAGCAGCAAGGTTAGCCAGACAAGATAGCGAACCAATACCTGACAATGGAAAGCCAGGTCGCGAAGAGTACAGTGCAATGCTTTCAGCTACAACCGATGGAAGAAAATTATTGCGTACCACTCCAACGATACTACGCAAGGGTACGCGAAAGTTACAGTGGACAATATCCAATGGATCTACCACAACCGGAAAGAACGACCGGAGAAATGATCAGAAACAGAAGTGGCGAAGAATCACGAATTTCATGACGAAGTACGACAACGATCATTTCCTCACAGTCAGAAAATTTCAACACTTTCGAGAAGGAAACTCATTACATCCACAAACTTTTAATGATCAATTCCGAGTAGGATTACCAGAACACTGGATGCTACCACACAAATTAGAATTTATATGTGCACACATGTCAGGAACAGTCACAGAAACCATGCAGAATGTTGCAGATTTCAGAGAGAAGTTTCTCTCACAATATTGGTGCAGTGAAGCACAGAACAGAGTGAAGTACGAATTATTACACAACCCGTATTTTGAAGATTCGATAGATAAGAGTCCCGTGAAACTTTTCGAATTAATGTCAAACAAAAACCAAAGCTTAGATGTACCATATAGTGACGGAGAGTTGATTAAATTATGCACGATCAAGCTACCATTGAAATACCAGCAATCATTAGTAGGTCGCGGAGGCAATGACGTCGAAGCATTTCAAGGTATTCTCAGGGAACTAGAGTTCATATTTTCGGAAGAAGAAACAATAATTACGAACCATGTGATAACTTCGCACCAAGAAACGACAACAGATTTCAAGAAAGAACCGGTTATGGATTTAGAAGAGAATATGGCAATAACTATAATTAACGGCAACAACTGTTACAGAGGGAATAACGACAACCGGAACGGGTACCGGAGAACCAATAGACCGACAAATTATCAACAAAGATACAACTATAAACAAGCTCAACAAGAAAAGAGAATACAGATAGAAGAGGTGGAGGTAAGACCACCAAAGCCCGATAAACTTCCGAATTGACAGCTAAGCGCCCACGCCAAAGAGAATGACGCACCGACCCAGGACAATTGCAGCACCTTGAACAAAGAAGTAAAAATCTTATTACGAGAAGAGAATAAGGAAGAAACAAATCCGCACGGACCAGATGAAAACGAAGACAAGAAAATAACAATATCGTATTCGGACGAAATTAATTGGGAGAATACTGACGAGGAAGATGAATTACCAGAGGCATGCACTACGAATGTAGGAGGAAAGGACGAGTATTGCAGAGCTATTTGAGATGGAAACCAGGGAAAGCGAATTCAATGAAGATAATGCGCAGTCGACAGAAAATAAGTTACGAGAGGGCACACAGCCCAACGTATATAATGAAAGAAGTTATGAAGCGATAATTAGAGCATTTAGATGCGATTATGTGGAAGTAGCGTCGAAGAAGGAGAAGATAGACGAGGATGAGGAAAAAGCAGAGGATGTAGAAGAAAGCGCAAATGAAGGAAGAAATAGAGAAGAGGAAATAAAAGGGAGAGAAGTAGCAGTCGAAGCTTATCCTACAGAAAGCTCGAATTCACAAGGGAAATTCCTAAAAAGACTCATGTATGATTCAATGGAGGATTCGTTGATGCAAGAAGAAGAAGAACAGAACCAGCCCTTTCAAATTCAACCAATTGTGAAGGCCATGGTAAAGCATATCCCAGTCAATATTGTAACTGATAGCGGAAGTGAACTGACTGAGATTTATTCATGCAGTGTAATGCCAATGAGGAATTGCCAGTTCTGAAAACACGTAAGATTAAAGTAAGAGGTCCTATTAGAAACAATGCTGCGGAAGTTACGAGACAAACAAGGTTAACTCTTTCGTGTCAAGGTCAAAAGATCAAAGCCAACTTCGTGATTATACCTAAACTAACTGTAGATTTGATTATGGGTGCAGATTTTTTAAATGAGAGACGAGCGATAATAGATATGGGGAAAGGTAGCGTAACATTCGGGAATGCCACACTTCTCTTTGAGCAAAAGCTAAAATTAGAAGAAATACCAGTTATAAACATACAATTAAGAATGACGCAAGATAAAGAGAATGAAGAATTAGAATGGTATGCACAAAAGGGGGAATCGCCTCAACTCATGTTAGAGGTCCCTAAAGAAATCGACAAAAATTGCAAGAAGTTCAAGGTATTTCAGAACACAGTAAAAGAGAATTATAGCGTATTTTACGAGATAAAGCAGAGGTATTTTTGCCTAAGGCTGGCACTATTAAACACTTTCAGTAGAAGTTTGAAGTAAAACAACCCAAACCATTTAGAGTGCCACCCTATACAATCCCATTAAGCTACAGGAATAAAGTATTCCAGGAGATATCTAAAATGTTAGATGACGATATTATTGAACCAGCTACCTCCACATATAACAGCCCGCTCCATATTGTACATAAACGAGATGGAAGCATCAGGTTAGTGCTTGATTCCAGACAGATCAACACAATCATAATCACTGAGACATATCACCCAGAAAAATTAGAGGAATTGATACAAAACTTCCATGGTGCTAAGATATTTTCATCAATTGATTTACGGAGTAGTTTCTGGCAAATAGAATTGGCCCCAGAATGTATTCGGTAGATGTTACCAGTTTAAACGATTGCCATTTGGTTTAAACATATCGTCAGGTGCGTTTATTATGGGATTTAACACTATACTCAGTCCTGAAATTTTACAAAAAAATTACTTGTTATGTTGATGATGCGATTATAGCAGAACCCTCTTGGGAACATCGTAACGACACATTAAATCAGTTTTTACAGGCGAGAGGTCAAATTTCTAGGGCACATAATTTCCGAGAAAAGGGTAACGCCCAATCCAGAAAAACTAAAGGTAATCAAAGAATTCTGTACTCCATATAATAAGAAAACTCTCAGAGGATTTCTAGGACTCACCGGAGTCTATAAAAAATTTATTTGGATCGACTCTCTCGCAACACCACGCCTATGTGCATTGACTGGAAAAAACACGCCATGGGTATGGGATCAACAAGCCAATGAGGAATTTTTAAAAGTGAAAAACGCACTAACGACAGCACCGATTTTAGCATATCCTGATCTAACACAAAATTTTTGTATGGCCACTGATACCTCGAAAACAGGTTTAGGAGTTGTTTTATTCCAAGAATACGAACAGGCAGGGCTAAGATAATATAGAACAATTGCATTTGCCAGTCGGGTACTCACAAAAAGAGAGAAACATTATTCAGTTACGGAGCAGGAAGCATTGGCCATTGTATGGAAGAAAGTATACACTGACCACAAAGCATTAGAATTTCTGTTATCCGACAAACTAACTCATGGGAGGTTAGCCAGATGGATGTCAATACTACAAGAATTTGACTTCACTATTACACACATACCAGGACCAGCGAATGTATTAGCAAATGCTTTATCACGATGTCCACAGGGTGCATCCAATAACATAGGTTTGGAAGCAGCAGAAGACCAGTTTACAATGTACTATATGAAACAAGTACCTTTCGAGAACTACATTACGACAGCATTGAAAAACATAGGCAAAGAACAGGTCAAGGATCCCTAAATACGAGGAATCAAACACAAGTGGAGGAGTAAGCATTTTCCAGACATTCGACAGCACTGTCTAGTAAAAAACAATGTTTTATTTTTACACGAAATGTTGCAACGAATGAATGGTTAATTTATATCCCAGATGAACTAATTAATAAGTACATATGGTATACACATTTAAGTAATGGCCACTTTGGACCAAAGAAATGCTTTTTGAAAATAAAACAAACAAGCCATTTTCCTGTTATGGAAAGACAAATTAGAACAGTATTAGTCAAATGCAAAAAGTGTATGATGGCTAAACACGTCACTTTCCAAACCAAGCCACATATGTTTCCAATTATCCCTAAAAGATTAAAACAAATAGCTGCAACATATTTGATGGGGCCCCTCCCACGCACAAAAAAAGGATATATTTTCATATTTGTCATTTTGGAAGCTACTTCTAAATATGTTACCTTGACACCATTAAAACTGGAAACAGGTCTTACTATAAGTAAAGCATTTAGACAAGATTTTCTCAGACAGTTAGGTCGAGTGGAACGAATAATTTCGGATCATGGCCCACAATACAAATGAGTGCAATGGCAGAACACGTTAAAACAACACAAAATAAAACCCATCTACATACAAACCTAGCGTAAGTCCAGCAGAACGGTCTATGAAGGACGTAGGCACTTTATGCCGATTATATGCAGGCAAAAGACACAACACTTGCGATAAATAACTTGTAGATTTTCAAGAAGTAATAAATGAAATGCCACACAGCACGACTCTACTAGCTCCAGTTACTGTACTTAAAAATATTGAACCCCAAACATAGAGAAAATGTTAGATTTCCTATTGTACCACGTAGACAGCACAAACAAGTCATAGCAACAGCACTCTCCAACATCAGAAAGGCAGCAATTAAAAGAAAGGAAAGAGGAGATAGAACAGCAATTAAAAGAACATTCTCAGTAGGCCAGAAAGTGTTAGTAAAAACACACAATCTCTCCAGCAAACAGAAACACAAAATACATAAGTTTTACGCTGCATACAAAGGACCTGTCATAATTAGCCGAATTGCTCATGATAATGCTGTGGAACTAATGAACCCAAAAGCAGTCAAAACCTTAGGACTTCACCATGTGAGCCATATCAAAAAGTTTGAAGATTAATTTTATTACTGGTAAATAATCAGCACAATATTTCAAAATTATGTTGCAGATACGATCGTCAGGAGAAAGAAGAATGAAGAGAGAGTGAGGTGGGAAAAAGAAAGTAGTTTCAATAAAAATAAAAAATAAAATAACACCAATAATACCATAGATTAAGGTGAAGGGATAAAGTGTAGATAGTCTAACAGCATGAAATACTAAAATGCTATACACCAAGGCAAAACACAAACATAAAAAACGAATTTTAGGATTCTTGAAGTTAAGACTCAAAATATCTTAGAAGTGTAACATGGAAAGGACGCCGAATTTTGTAAAGCTTTTAAGAAGGCGTAAAACAATGTAGGTACTAGACATATGTTAGATGATTATAATAAAACTTTTTGTAAGAACCATTGTAAAAACTTCAGCAAGGACGAGATGCAATGACCCACTTGTTGCAACGCAAGAAGTATCAAGAAAGGAAAGGACATAATTAGCAAGCCACGATTCCTACAAGGCAGAAGCTTTGAGAGAAGGGAAAGGACAGTGAGACCAACAGAAGGCCCTTGTATCGGAAGTGGGCTGTAAATCTGCCCACTAAGCGGAACCCTGCTGTGACAGAACACGGAAAGCCAAGAGGGTCTTGGAACTGACAAGCAAACACCGGACTTTCACCGCTCGTAAACCCCAGGAAGCCGGACACCCTGAGTCAGTGGAGCAAGCACAAAATGGCCCGATGAGAAGATCGCATGGACAAGCCACCACTAGCAAAAATATGTGTAAAAGTCACACTACCGCTATTAAACAGCACGCTGATGCACAAAACTGAAGGAAATTTCCACAAAGTCAAAATGACATGCCCAAACAATTTATCAAACTGTTATTAAGAGGATAACTTCAAAGCGACAAGTTATCAATAAATATTTCCATATTCTGCCCAGAGAAGAACCAAGAAGCAGGTAAGAAGCAGAGAAAAAGCAGGAAGAACAGAAGTTGGAGATTCGCAAGATTGAGACCAAGAAAGAAGATGGGTGAAGAATAGACGACATACCTTCCCAAATCCCTATCCTATTGTAAACTAGTCGTCTGAGGATTATTACAACGAAAAACGACCGCTTTCAGTGACATATAACCATGATTTTCACGCATACAAAACCAGTAAACCATGAAATTCTGCAATCACAGCTCCATTCCATTATGGGACTTCCACAACAGCTAAACACACCTGCAAAGCCAACAAGGAACGATGAATGAAGGTGTACATCAAATACTTGCCCACATCCATCCCGCTCAAGTCCATCACCTTCATGAAAAAAACATTCATGCTTAAAGATTCTTAGGATTGTGTGAATCTGTGAAATCAAATTATGTGTTGTAGGAATTGTGCAAAAGAAATGTGCGAAAAACTGAATAAGTTAAGCACACCAGACAGCTAATAAACTACAAAATAACAGTCACTGACTATCGACTTAAGTAAAAAACAGACTATCGATAAAAATAAGTCATTAGTTCTGAAATGGACAGAATATAAAGAACAAAAGTAAGGTATAATAAACACTAAAACTATTTGCCACTTATTTTCTCCTCATAAAAATAAAAGAATAACTATATTTTATTTATTTTCTCCTTATAAAAACAAAGAAAAAAATTATCTTGTTGGATGTTTTCCTTTTTTTTTAACATTTGTACCATTTGTAAGGATAATATCTCAATACTTGTGTATGTATATTTCTTTGTCAAGGCAATTCTTAGAAACAATTCTTTTTTGCTAGTGTAACAATGTTGAAATGAGTGTCTAGAAACCAAAACATATTACTTGTACACGATATTTAAAAAATGTGTTAGGAATAGATTTTACTTAATTACTACATTTATAAAAAAATATATTTCTAAGGAAATCAATGTCAAAGACTCCTCACTTTCGATAACAAATTTCTAAAAAAACAAACTTCACACTTAAATAGAGAAAGAAAATAATTAAAAATTAATAATAGCATAAAAATATTCTTCTCTTGTCATTTTTGAGAATAATGTGGAAGAATATAAAAATAAATTACTAATACAAACTAGCATAGAACCAGAATAACATGGTTGAACATTAGGCAACAAACTTTAGATAAAGGAATAATTTTTCACTGACTTAGACAACGATTCAATCACTGCCTAAATTCAGTGCAAAAATTAAGTTGAAAGGGTGGTGATATGTATGGTGTCAGGCAAATCCAACACATTCCATGAAAACCCTGACATGATAAGCAAATCCAGTAGTATTGCACATAGCTCCGAATAAATCGTGACATTAAATTAACCAAAGTAATACGAGTAACAAGTGAGCAAATTGAATACCACAGACTAACACAAGAATGCCTAAATGCATGTCATATCTACCCACCGTGAGACAGACGCAGTTCCGAGGGGAGAAATGAGAACAGAAGCCGAGAGCAGAATCGTGTTAAGCTGGAAGGCCCTACGATAAGGGACGGACACCCACATCGCCAGCTAACCGCTAGGACCACACCTCAACCATAAGTCTTAGCGTGAGACTTTTTCGCGACTCTGTTACATCAGGACCCCCCCCCCCCCCCCCCAGCCCATGTTAAAAGCTAGAGCCTCTCCAGAAGAACAGTGTAGATCTTACGATAACACAAAAAGAGGTACCCCATCCGCAAGTTTTATCGTGAGACTTTTTCGCATCTCTATTACGTCAGGACCACCCGCAGTCCATGTTCAAAGATAGAGCCATCCAGAAGAACAGTATAGATGTTACGATAACGCTAAAAGGCCTACACTAGCTGCACCTTTTTGCGTGAGACTTTTTCGCGTCTCTGTTACGTTTTAAACTTTAAAAACGTTGCCCTACCACGAAAAGTATAACATTTCTCATTGGATAGACAGAATTTTTGTAGGCGGATCTTAAGGTTAACATTGAGACGCTGATTGGTCAGATGAAAACACATCCAGATAGTTTTTTTTTAATCCAACTTCGGTAAATTAGAGTAAGGAGAATTTAGGTGAGAGTTCCTTCCGAGACGCCGAGGTGAGCGGAGCTGTGCTGTCCGCCGCCCTGTGACGAACACCGACAAGGTAATGAACGCACTCGATGCCTCATAAAGCTTCACTCAGAACTACAGAAGTCTCATCTGTTACACCCCCTTTTTGCGTAACACTAGTGACGATCGTCAGTGAAAGCTCATGGTGTTCACATTTGCCACTTGAAGTAAAAACCTGAAATGCGGTGATTTTTCTGTTATATAGTTACTGAGAAGCCACTTCAGCCACTGTAATTTACAAAATAGATAAGTGATTAAAGATAATTGAGGGTCACTGTAGACCATTTTGATAGTTTTCTCTCTTGTGAAACTTGATTTAAACCTAGATTATAGATGTGGTATGGCATAGGTCATCCTTCTATCCCTTGTAGAACTTGGAAACCCATTCAGGGAATATTCGTTCACCTTTTTGTTGAACACAGTTGGCTTTTACCATCCTGTATTAAAACATTTTCTTTTATCAATAGTGCAATTTACAAACAATGTTTTGTGAGTAGAATAAAATTTCCAATGGTAAACTTAACTGCTTTTTCGGCGTTATTTTACCAGCTAACTAAAAATAGGAAAGCCTTGAACCGCTTCCACTAAATTTAGTTAGTATTAAGATTCTTTTACAGGGAGTGCAATGGAGCTGACGCTGAAATCATTAAGTATTTGGTTATATCATCGCTAGACGCGAAAGTGGTAGGGAGACACGAAATAGAACAAACAGACACCACGCAGAATGTTAGACCCTAGCAGCAAAGCCATGATTTCATAAGTTTCTTTCGTGTCTACTGCATAGGCCAAAGGTACCAGCGGAAATGCATTGCCACTATGCAACAGTACTGCCTTCAAGCTGCTTTTACTGGAATCAATAAATAGTCGCCACTCCTGTTGCCTAGCTGCATCATCAGACCATTGACATCTCCACATACACACATTGAATTCTACATTCCGGAATACTGAGCGAAGGAAGCACTTCTTGATCTGAAACAGGAAATTTTTGTCCCTGAAGCTAGAAGGTTTCGCTCTTGCAGTCTCAACCCCAAGAGTTCAGCTTGCTGCTTCTAACGTTTTAGATCGCGAACCAAATCGTTCAGTTCATTTTGATTAAAGAGCTGAGGCGAAGAGTCATGATATTGTGTGTAGTACTCTGCTATATGTTCAGTACTTTGTGATTCACATGACATGGTGTCTGGTTCCATGGCTTTCAAGTTATAGACAGGAACAGGCAATCCCTCATGATAGGGTGCAGGCAAATGAACTGAACACACATTTGGATACTTCATATCTAGTTTTGCTTGAATGTCCCAAAATATTTGTAAGTCAGAAGTGACAGTCTGGATAGTGGTTACCATCGGAACAGCGAATGTCATGGCTCGGCGTTAACCTTTCGACCACTCGGTTAAAGCTGTAGTACAGGTTATGCGGGCAATATGAGGGGCAAAATTTTTATCTTGATCACCAACAGGACAATCAAAATAAAATTTATGTGCCTTCTTAACCAAATCAGTGATTGGTTATCTCTGGGCTATTTGAGTGAATTTCCCACACACATAAGAAAAGTTGCCAGGATGGTTTCGACAGCAACTAGATTTACTAGTTGTCATTTTTCTAAGTGTAAGTTTTAAACACAAAAAGTTTGCACTGCCTTTCACAGGAAATACTTACTGATGATCTCTTTCACACCACTGGATCACCACACCAACCATTTAGTGACGATCTGTAGATCTTCTAGCTCTCCTCAGGAAATCAAAACAGAAGAACAGCAAAATGCGAAATACTGGATACGAAAATGAAAAACCTTTAAAAACTCAAAAACGGTACGTGCTAGAACATTTTACAAGTTATATTCGAATACGACGCACAAAAATACATACTAGTTGATGTATCACGTCCCAAATGCAAAATTAATAGTGGTCAAATAGCTGTTGACTAATGTAATCTGCTAGGCGTCGAGCCTAACCATTTGTAGTTGGCATTAATGCACGGGTCGTTAAGTTTAGTAAGTCATTAAGATAATTAAGTTTAATGTTTTGTATTCACAGAGAATTGTACTTTAAAAGCTGTTTTGTTACCTTGATTGTTTGAAAATTGTGATTTCGTTTTATGAGGTTCCGGGACTTTCCAGAATAAAATGCAATTCCATTCGGCAGTAACTTCATGGGATATTATCATAAATTGTTTTGTTGTAAGATTTATTAAGACTTTCACCTGCATGGTGTGCATTGGTACACACCTTATTGCACAGAATAATAATATTGGTATAATTTGGAGAGTAATTTTGAGTGCCCCTCGTTTATCGTACGTAGCGACATGCCACGATCTGACGAAATACAGGGTATCTCAATCCTTTTAGGCGATTTGTAACAGATTGTAGTCGGTCCACAACCGAGTATATTGGAATAGAGTGTCCATGGTCGGTAAAGCATATTTGTTGAGTTATAGATATATACAGCATACACAGTACAACAGCAACGTAGCTCATAGTAATTGTCCAAAGCGACAACTGCCAGTATCAATGCATGTATTGCAACGGCTCAAGCGGTTCTGTCGCGCTCTCGCAAAGACCCCCGTGGGTGTTGTACACTGGAACAGGCAGCGGGTGGTAAACAGCGTACACCCCTCACCACCAAACATACTGACGCAACTTAAATAATAACGCGTGTGTCATGTGCCGCATGCACACTACTATTCGTGGTGACAGTTGTCCATTGCATTAGACAGCTGGCTATGTCTCTATGGTGAGGTAAGTTACTGTGTACAATGGATGACACTTAGAGATCGAACGTTTCTCGTCGGGAGAATCGCATGTAATGCATGTAATGTACGATGAGGCAGGATGCAGCGCCTGTAAAGCAGCACGAATGTACAGGAAATGCTGTCCCCAACAGGCGCCAGCCTATCTGGAAGAAGTTTATTTCAGTGGATACCAATTTACTAGAAACGGGATCGTTCACGCACAAAGAGTTGGCCAACGCTCCACTTAAAGACATGTCTAAACACCAAAATTGGAGGAGGTGGTATTGGATGGTGTGGCGGACTACGCAGCAGTGTTTTTCAAATTGCTCGTGAATCGTACAATTCGGAACAGGTACTGTAGGAACAGGTACTAAACAACATGTATAAGCACTGGGACCCAGGGGTTTTGAGGCCCGTGTTCAATTCTTTCAGTAGATTATCTACCATGGTGCTGCAATGCCGTATTTCGTACAGTTTGTATTTATTGTTCCCGGATGAGGCCTCATTAACACCATTAAGGTGTTTTCAAGAGCTGAAACAGCCATGTCTGGAGTGAGGACAGCCCCGGCGCCATCGATGTCGGTGGCCACGAGCAGCGATTCTCTGGCAACGTGCGGGCGCGCATTGTCCCACAACATATAAAAGGAACGTAATTGTTGCATCGTCATTTGAGTTTTCTTTGTTTCCCGGTGTTGCTGCGAGACGTGCTGCTACAGTTATTGGAGAGTGCACCCCTTGTTGTCCACTGAAAGGATGTACTTTTAACACGACGGTGCTCCAGCCCACTTCAATGTGTATGCCCGCGAACACCTCAACAGCACGTACCCTCATCGTTGGATTGGAAGGAGAGGTCCTGTCCTATGGACAGCGTGGTCGCCGTATCCCACATCTCTGGACTTTTCCCTCTGGGGTTATGTCAAGATGTTCGTGTATGAAACCCATTTAGAAGCGGATAATGACCTGCTTCTTAGAGTTCAAGCTCTATGTTTCCTGGTACAACGTACGCCAAGGACCTTTGAAAGAGAGTGACGGAACTTCCTGTGCCGTTGCCATACATGCATTGAGACAGGCGGTCACCACTTTGAACAATTGCTGTGAAATACGTTGTTGTTATGCGATGTATGCTGTGTACGTCCATGATACAATAAATATGTATTTCTGGCAACTGGTCGGTTCTGACAGCCTGTGTAATAGGTGCACACTCAGATTGGTACGACAACGACTGTAATGCTCGTTTGATGACGGTTAATGTTTTTTATGTTTCAGATCAGCAGAGTTAATGTCTTACGTAGTTATGATGGCAGTGCGGAAATTAAACAGCGAATCTCATGTCATGAGGACGCACTCCGTAGTTCTCATCAGCATTTTCTGTAGAATTATAGAATGATATTACAGAATTTTCTGATTGCTTAAGATTATTTTATTAACTACTTTTATTTTCAAAACGCCAAATTGTGACTGTCTTTGACCAGACAAAATTCATTTAGAATGATTTATTTCAATTTATCAAATGTATGTTTTTAATTGACAGATGTTTCTAATTGTCATTGTGCACGTTATTCCTCCAGGCCTCTCTCCATATACCCCAGTGTTGTAAAGGGGTGACTTGCGTAATACCTATATTTAGTCGCACACAAAAGAAACGAAAGTCTTGAGTAATCTGGAATTTGCCACCAGTGAGCATACTACTAGTTAGTATACACACTGTATTCATCATCTGGATTTGCAGTTGTGTTGACTGTATTTACTGTTAAAATTGTAGGATATGAGGATCGCCAGTTACGCAAAACACCATTTTTTTCTTAGTATCTAGAAATGTTTCAACACCACTGTGCCATCTTCAGTGGGTTTCCATTTTATTTATTCTGTAATGTGAAGATTTTTATTAAATGGTTAGAAAATGATGTGGATGCTTAGTTCAAACAATAATTCGTTTCTTTTTGTTAATAACTTTATACTTGGCGTGCATGATTTTTCCGCATCACTTGTGTACTATTTACTACAGGTAGCTTGTCATCTGCAACCAAACGATGTTGATGAGAAATTTATCTGGGAGTTAATCTATCATCTGGGATGTAATTTAGTTTGTTGCAATATTTCGCGCCTATATTCGTTTTTACTTACGTTTTCGTGTGGCAAGCGCTTTTATTCCCCCCATCATGGTGAGGTGACGTGATGCAAACATAAATCTAACACGTCATAAAAGCACTTTTCACTTCACCAAAACACAGTGTGATTGTGCATCCAAATTTCAGTATTACCAGTGAAGTATACATGTCGAGACTGCTGTGTGAAACTTTCAAGAATATGCATAGTTCATGGGTGAGGCTACTTTCAATCTTGATAATGTTTCTAGCTCTCCTACTTTGTCTGAATTTTTGATGGGGAATGAGGGTGTTGGCTACATGTAGCAGTCGGTTTACGAAACCCCATTAGTCATATGAAGGGGAAATTGTTGCTACAGTCGTACCTACCCGTCTCGTTACGTAACGTTTGCACTGTATGTGTTGACTGGTATTCGCCATATGGAATAATTGTACTTATTGCTATAAAGAGCACGTTGTTATGTTAGTGAATTTTGAATTCCAAGAAATAGATTCTCATCTCAACGTTATTTCAGTTTAGGATACCCTAACACCTGTACAGACGTGAATAGTTTTGACGGTCCGAGCGAGATGCCACTGTTTTAAGAAACTGGACGTACATACGGGAGGGAAGCGGTTCAATCTCCGTCCAGCTATCCAGGATTAGGTGCAGTGCGGCTTTTCTAAATCTCTTAAGACAAGTCCGAGATGGTTCCTTTGAAAAGCACGTACCGGTTTCCTTCCCTATGGTTCTTCAGTCCGAGCTACTACTCCGTCTCTAGGCACGTTAAAATGTAATCTCATATCCTTTAGTTCCGACGCTATACTTTTTGGACACGCTGTGCATGGACACGTTTCAGGCGGCACTTCACCTTTTCTAACCAGTACGTGAATAACTGAAGCATATAACTTTTAGAAGTTTATTACGTGGCTATGATTTGAAACTTTGATTTTTATCTGCGAAGAGCGTGCCTGCGGTAGTAACTGCTTGAGCTGAAAGAGAAGTACGAAGAGTAACAACATTCCTATATGCTGCAAAATTTAATTTATAACGAACCGAGGACTGACTGGATGGGGATATCAGACACATGAAAGGTGTGATGCTGTGCCGTGCCACTTCGTCCTCCTACCCTCTGACCATCTCTCACGTTTTGTCAGACGATCGCGTTCCTTGGTGTAGTTTATGTCGATTCCGAGTTCATCGATTTCCAATAGCCGCCTATATCACCCGGGGAAAAAGTTTTAACGACCGCACAATTCGCTGCTTTGTGAACTGGAGAAGGAAAGGCCCACTCATGTTAGCTGCAGTTCGATTTATACGCGTCAGGGGGAGTCTGGTACTAGTTTCCGGTTTTTAAAAGCGCCTCAAATGTCAGTTTAATAGTCACGTGGCACCTTAGGAACCAGTTTTTCAGTTTTTCCCTGCTAGCCGTAATGTATCGGTCCCCTGTGGCCTTTCTGCTCCTGTTTCCACGCCGTAATTAGCTATGATTTACAAGGCGCACGCACCCTTTCGAGACACACCCAGTCTTGAAATAAGATCATAGCCTGACGTTAGATAAAATTCGCGTACTGTTAAACGCCGTTTTCAATCCACACGACGAACGGCAATAAGAGATATTAAGGACATCGTTTCTCCAATACGCGTATGTTTAGACATGAACTATGCCAGTGTCTCACTTTTTTTAAATGTTCAATTATGGATCATAGCTTCAGTCTGTCACTAAGATACGCAACGAATCCTCAGTCAAAACCACACACACAGACACACACACACACACACACACACACACACACACACATACATAATAAGGGAAGGTATTTTCATCGCTGAATGCCTCAGCTCTCTCTGTACACCACTAAAGCTGAATAAAGAATAATGTAAGTAATTTCTGCTTCTAATATCACATATCACCAAAAAGTATACTTATTATAAACTTCATGGAAATAAATACTTTTTTCCCTAAATGAATCTGTGTCTCAGATTATGAAACCATAAGACTTTAGTGGAGGAGAATGAGAAGAGTTTTACAAAAGACTAAAATCATTTTTTGCCCTATAATCACCTTTCATCAAGTACCCACAGTGGAGTCAACCGAAATTGTTAATACCGAAATTGAAGCCCTTACAGCGTCATGTTGCATTTACCGATTTACTCTCATGAATTATTTTCAGGGCGTCGCTAAGCCTTGTGAAATTACAGAACAATTGCTGTAGAGCTTTATCTAATTTCAGTGATCATCAGTTTGCAGAGAACAATTTATCAAAAGAAAACATAGTTACTCTCGAAAATGTATTCCAAATCAATTATCCATCTAACGAACGATAACTCTTCCAACTACTTTGCAGATGACGTGCTATCAAGCCATGAAATTGCACGCAAATTTGTACAATTAACATAGTTTCAGGTGAACAAACACAACAAAATAAAAATGCACGTAGGATAATACACTCCTGGAAATGGGAAAAAGAACACATTGACAAGGGTGTGTCAGACCCACCATACTTGGTCCGGACACTGCGAGAGGGCTGTACAAGCAATGATCACACGCACGGCACAGCGGACACACCAGGAACCGCGGTGTTGGCCGTCGAATGGCGCTAGCTGCGCAGCATTTGTGCACCGCCGCCGTCAGTGTCAGCCAGTTTGCCGTGGCATACGGAGCTCCATCGCAGTCTTTAACACTGGTAGCATGCCGCGACAGCGTGGACGTGAACCGTTTGTGCAGTTGACGGACTTTGAGCGAGGGCGTGTAGTGGGCATGCGGGAGGCCGGGTGGACGTACCGCCGAATTGCTCAACACGTGGGGCGTGAGGTCTCCACAGTACATCGATGTTGTCGCCAGTGGTCGGCGGAAGGTGCACGTGCCCGTCGACATGGGACCGGACCGCAGCGACGCACGGATGCACGACAAGACCGTAGGATCCTACACAGTGCCGTAGGGGACCGCACCGCCACTTCCCAGCAAATTAGGGACACTGTTGCTCCTGGGGTATCGGCGAGGACCATTCGCAACCGTCTCCATGAAGCTGGGCTACGGTCCCGCACACCGTTAGGCCGTCTTCCGGTCACGCCCCAACATCGTGCAGCCCCCCTCCAGTGGTGTCGCTACAGGCGTAAATGGAGGGACGAATGGAGACGTGTCGTCTTCAGCGATGAGAGTCGCTTCTGCCTTGGTGCCAATGATGGTCGTATGCGTGTTTGGCGCCGTGCAGGTGAGCGCCACAATCAGGACTGCATACGACCGAGGCACACAGGGCCAACACCCGGCATCATGGTGTGGGGAGCGATCTCCTACACTGGCCGTACACCTCTGGTGATCGTCGAGGGGACACTGAATAGTGCACGGTACATCCAAACCGTCATCGAACCCATCGTTCTACCATTCCTAGACCGGCAAGGGAAGTTGCTGATCCAACAGGACAATGCACGTCCGCACGTATCCCGTGCCACCCAACGTGCTCTAGAAGGTGTAAGTCAACTACCCTGGCCAGCAAGATCTCCGGATCTGTCCCCCATTGAGGATGTTTGTGACTGGATGAAGCGTCGTCGCACGCGGTCTGCACGTCCAGCACGAACGCTGGTCCAACTGAGGCGCCAGGTGGAAATGGCATGGCAAGCCGTTCCACAGGACTACATCCAGCATCTCTACGATCGTCTCCATGGGAGAATAGCAGCCTGCATTGCTGCGAAAGGTGGATATACACTGTACTTGTGCCGACATTGTGCATGCTCTGTTGCCTGTGTCTATGTGCCTGTGGTTCTGTCAGTGTGATCATGTGATGTATCTGACCCCAGGAATGTGTCAATAAAGTTTCCCCTTCCTGGGACAATGAATTCACGGTGTTCTTATTTCAATTTCTAGGAGTGTATATAAGCCTAAAATTGGAAACCAACTGAAAGTTTAGTATAATATCTTACGGAAATGTAGGGTGCCCCTCTGAAGATGACCAATTGGCATCGATACATGTTTGGTAACAGATTAGAAAATGTAAATGCATTACGTTTTGTAAGAGAACTAAAATTTCCATCTGAATCACTACGATGAATCGCCAGCAAAATGATCGTGACTAAAGAACAAAAGCGGTTACAACGAACGACGTGTTGTCATTGAAAATGTAAAAGGGTCAAAAAAGTAACTGAAGTGGGTGGTTGCAGTCGTATCTTGTTAACAAAGTAAAGAGTGTTGTGTTGAACTTCCTGCAAATATGCACGATGCCAGTGCTTGCACAAGGTTACGTATTCGCTAGACAGATAAAGCAGTGTGTGATTTCAGAAATGATTGTGAAGTAATTGCAGACGGTACAGCGAAAACAATAACCCATCACGCAGAACTAAAATTTCCAACGAAATTCATTAGAAAAATTGGTGCTGTTATTAAACATATTAAGGTTTAACTCGTTTCTCCTGAAGTGTTCTTGTCTATTTTCATATTTCATGTATACATTTTATGCTACTAAATTTGAATTTTGTCAATATACTTTTGGAAACAGTTTCAACCTTTTACATGTTTGGTGATAACAGGACTTTTGGTAATAACTTTTAATTATTAATCATAATCGGTCTCTGTCATAACATTACTCTTTCGGCTGTAGCGTATATAGCTACTTCGCAATCATATGCTTTCTCACTCACTGTTTTATGTGTCTATTGTACCAAGTGCGTCTATTTGCAGCAAGTTCGACTCAGCACACTTATATTTTATTGAAATCATGTACGTGAACTATCCGGTTCAGTTATCTATTATTTTATATGTTCAATGGCAACACACTGTTTGTTGTAACGAATTTTTTTCTTTATTCGCCTTCGTTCCGTGTAACCATAACTATTATTTTTGTTATAGGGGATGGATTTACTTCACAGTCACTTGTGTGATCAGTCAATCACTCAGTGATACTACAGCTTTGTGTAACCACTGGCATTTGTTTCTCATCTATTACAAATAACTGTAACAAGTTTAACGTAGCTCGAGTTTAATTTCACTAACAACATACCACGAAAAGCATCAGTTAAGTAATGAAATCTTCTCGGGTGATCAGCCTAGTGGCGGCTTCGTCTTTTCGCTACGTTTCGATGAGTTGCAAGCTTAAAGATGATGGGTACGAAACTCACCGAAACGTTGCAACAAGACGGCGCCATCCCTCGGCTGATCACTGAGAATATTCGATCACTGGAATACGCCGAAAGAGCCTGCAGTCACAGATATCATTGGTTTAGTTTTCTGACCCTTTTATATTTTCGGTGACAATACGTATTTTCAAACCTCCTTATACACTCGTACGATTTATGATCATACTTCGAAATCACAGTTACCGTGTCTGGCAAATTTTATATAATTGCTTTAGAGCAGTATTGTATAATTAATCAATTAGTATCATATCCATCGAACGGCTGATTAACTTCGTGTAATACGGCCACCTTTTCCTTTATTGTGCAAAATTCTTGTGTTAACCTTTGTATCTATTTTACAATATTTATGGTTCGTTGTCAGTTTTTTTTACATATCAATGTTATTTCTGTGTTTAAGATTTTGTCTTTACTTGTAGCGAATAAAATCCAACAAGCACTTTATGGCTCTCGCCAGAGGCAAAGTAGTATTTTTACATGTAGCGGCCGTGTGTGGACAGTCTAATGCACCCCATCAGTCCAAAAATGGCCTGAGGCCGAATACAAAAAAAGTAGAGAACAGGTAACACCCCTGTTTAATGCTACGTATGTTGTACAATGTCTCCTCTCACTTGAGCACAACCGAGAGCGCGACCATAGAACTATGCGAATCTGTCAAATACTTCCTTGTTGGGATGTTGTTCAACTCGCAGGTCAAATTGGCTCGTAGGTCGATTATGTCGTCAAAATGTTGACCCTTCAAGTGAATTTTTCATGAGAAAGGAAAGTCATTTGGTGCCAAATTGGGTTAACATTGATGGTAGTTGAGAACTGCTTCTTGTGTTGTTTTTTTTTCCGCTACAGACCGCAGTAAAACTACAATATTGTAAGTAGGCGCATAGTCCTTCAGCAAGAAGAAATAACTCCCATCTTTCCGTTGTTACTGATGAACCTCAATCCTCTTATACAATCAATCCATGAAACCCAAATAATACTACTAAATTACAGTGGTGTCGGTGGGAACAAATTCCCTGTTGACAGTCCTGACGGCATAAAACGGTGACTATGTTCGCGCTTAAACCGCACAAATACGACTTAAAGAAGTTGGCCATAAGTCGTTTTTATGGGGTCAGATATCGCCGTAGTTTATCTAGTAATACGTGAAATCGAATCACTGCTTGCTGCTTCATGGAGATTTGTGGCACAGCATCGTTAACACTCTACTGCCGTTCTTCCACTACTTAACTCTGCCTGATCACAACCGTCTGTCGGATACACATATGTTGCTTGCAGTTTATAATTCTACCTACCACCGTAATTACTGCGTTAGACGTCATAAATAAAATGAGTTTCGGAATTTTTGGACAGACGGTGTACACAACGGGCCGCCGCTGTTATCCGTACTTCATCGAGACGATAGGCAGAATGTTTGTGATCACTGTTTCCTGACTTTCTCTCTAATGTCATAAGTGACCACCAGATCAGTCATATCATACTACTGTCACAACTCAGTGGGCATACAGAGGGTGGGCAGAAACAGCCTGAAAAGCTTGTAATGCTGTTGCAGAGTAGGTTGTGCTGCGAAAAAACTGTTCGGCGAAAGCATCGATAACTTGGGCAATTTCCGAGTTAATTGCCATTGAAGTTAGCCAATCAGGCCACACACTGCGCGCGCAAATCGAAGCGGACCGTTAAAATCAATTAGTGTCAGTTGTTCTCATAGAGTAGATGACACAGCAAGAGACTCCTCACTCTTTGGCTCGTACTCGATACTTACAACCATTCAATGTCCAATTTGTGTATCGTTTTCTTGTTCCGTTTCAGAAAACCAAATGAAGAACTCCTATGTGACACCGTCTCTGGGGTGGGGGCTCGTGAATCTGCTTGTGCAACGGCCTCATTGCGTAACTTTAATGCTAATTAACTCGGAAACGGAGCAATTTATCGAAACTTTATTTAAAAATTATTTCGTAGTACAACCTCCCCTGCAACAACCTTACAAGCTTTTCGGAGTGTTTCTGGCCACCCTGTATAAGAAGACTATTGGTAAATTCAGTAGTTCATTTTATTCGTTAAGATACTACAGCCTTATCCTAATTCCTTGTTTCGCTTAAATTCGAGCAACCTTATGAATTCGTAAGAACGGAAGTGGTCACGGCACGGTATAAATATAACAACGGTTTTCGTTGGCCATTAATATTAAAGGAAATCAGCTATCGTGTTCAACATGATCAAGAACACAGGAGTAGACTTTATCTTTACTAACAAAAAAAGTCGAAAATATGTGTCTGTAGTGAACAGATGTGACACACTAGTGATAAGACGTTATTTCGAGGAATTTCACCTTCAACCTGGTATTACATGGCTTAACATGAAGAAAGAAAAATTTTACTTTCGACTCAAAAGGGACAGAAGAACGTCTGAGAATGTTAGAGCTAGACGAGTTAACTGCAAGCATTCATCTTTTACATTTGCAGCTCTTGTACTTTTTCGTGTTTGCAGTTAAAGTTATTGGATATCGTTTCCGCCTTTTACACAGAACACTGTTCTTGTTTCTTGGAAAGCTACAAAGTTGAACATATTTTAGGTTTTAACTGATCTAACAAACTGAACCCTAAAGATAGCTTTTGTTCCTTTTCCCTCCTATCTTGATTTTATGGAATATAGTTTTCCAGAACCATCTCATGGTGTCCTTCAGGTATATCATGTCATCTGCAAACCAAAAGATGCATATGTGAATTTTACCAGCGACTTAATACATCCCTGATTTTTACAACGTGATTGTGGTGCTGCAAAATGCTTTGACTAGAAAAAAACAGTATTTTGCATAAAAGAGGGCAACCTATATACAATAAATAACTTTAAGAATTTTTGAAATTGCCAAGACGAAAAACTGAACAAAAGGAACAGGTTATGCTTCAGCACTGCTAAAAAAAACTCTGAGGCCTTAACATTTTCAGTGCTGAGAAAGTATATCACGTTAACATAGACGACACAAGCGTAATCGTAAGTACGATTACTGAAGCTGACGTAGTGCAATTTGTGGTTAGTAGATACTAAAGTTCTTGTGGGGCCAAACTCAACCTTCATAACTTCAGTATAATGCATCTCTGTCTTCACAGCAACGAAACAGGAGCACGCTGGTTAGTTTAACTAGAGGTGTGTGTAAGAACAAACCCCAGTTTCATGACTACAACCAGCCGGGAACGGGACCTTAGTGTGGTAAGCGCCATGCTGAACAAACTAAACATGCGATCTCCAGATCGTATAGAAAAAAATCAAAGTTATAATATAGATATTTTTTTGGACGTCTCCTGTGATTGGTGTTGGGCCGTTTCCTTTACTGAAATTTGTTCCCCTCTTAAGGATGCTCTTCCCCTCTCCAGGCCTCAATACCAAGGGCTCTCCACGAAGCAGGCAACTCTTTTTGTTTTTGCTTTTTGTAAAACCGATATTTTAGCCTTTTTGAACCTGGGTATGCCAGTTACCAAACACTTTAATTAAGCCTTCCACGTATGTTATAATAATTACTGTCAACACAGTTTTCATTGCATAAAGTTGTTGTAAAAATACCTTTCATGTCCTTATCTTTCTATTTTCGAAACCTTTCTTTCCAACTGATGAGGTCGCCGCTTCCTTTCACGGGAGGGACCGTCACCCTCGGCTAGTTTCTTGTCATTTTCAATTATTACTAGGGTTTCGATTTCTTGCAGAAGTCCTATTATTACAATTATTCCCACTTCGTTTGTACAGTCTTCTGCATTTAAATTGTCCACAAAATCAGTTTCTTCAAAACACTCAAACAGATATGTCCTCATCTTGGTGATCAGCTGAACTGTGCTTACCGGCGTATATTTCGACAACGCATCGACAGTGAAAGCTTCACTGCTGTGTACGCGTTCGCTACAGAGCAGCCATCCTAATTCTGAATAAGAAAATATCCCTTCCGGTCGTAACAAACTGAAATGTAACTCTGAATGACTAAATTGTTAAGTCAGATGTCAGTTGGCGTGCTTTGCATCCGGACACAACACGGCGATCACCGTGTCTGTTGAAGTTAACGGGTTTTGCAAACACTCGACAGATAACGGGCTTTGCACCCGAACAGACAGTGCAGTTGGCGACTTTTGCAACCGAACACGATTTTCTACAGCCATTTTCGATGGTCTATATCGGTTTTTGCACCCTGAAACCTATTCTGTCGTATAGGTGCTGCAAACTCTATACGGTACGAGCTGA
The DNA here is from genome assembly GCF_023897955.1 of Schistocerca gregaria. Lineage (NCBI taxonomy): Eukaryota > Metazoa > Arthropoda > Insecta > Orthoptera > Acrididae > Schistocerca > Schistocerca gregaria. The sequence continues at coordinate 323,106,265 of NC_064925.1, read as the reverse complement.
TCTTAAAATCGACAAAAATAAATGCATTCCGCGTCTTTTGAATCTGGACCCCTCATTTGGAAAATCTTCACCAATATCGCCCTATCTATTAGAGACAGCGCTATCTGATATGACGTGGTTACTAGAACCATATTAACAGCAAAAATATTTTAAAAAATGGTACCGAAACCATCCTCTTACCGTTTCATACATTAAATAGTAGGAACCGTAGTACACATGAGTATATACGCAAATAAAATAATTATATGGGAGTGGACTAGAAAGGTATTAGCAATCGAAAACATAACCAGAGAAAGTATTATACCAATGCATGAAACTTTACATTCTGGAAACTTTACAACAGTTTGGAACTTATACCCATGCGCCAGGAACAACAGTTATTCGTGGCTAATGTGGTATTTTGTCTTTTAAGTGATAACAAACAAAACATCGAATTTACAAGAGTATTTGTTATATATTGCTGAAGAGTATTTTATGTTACAGATCAGTTATGAACATGAGATTGTGTTCCAAATGTGTCTATCCATTGCCTCAAGTGAGTTATCTTACATAGTAAATGTATTGCTATTCGGATATAGCTGACATATTATTTTCAGTTACATTCCGTTTTCAAGAAGGTCTCGTAAGTTGGTAATACAGTGCAAACTATTTTAGTTAGAAAAAAGAACACGCGAGACAGTTTTATTCAATTTTGTATAATGCTTTTCTTACAGGAAACACATCACAAAAAGTGCATTTCTTCAATTCTGAAAACATTTTAAAATGAGTATTTGTTCAAAAGTTTTATTCGTTACCTTTATGAGTCGTCTGACGTGGCTAATAATTATCTAATTTGGTCACATTCATTCTAAAGTGTGTAAGAATATATAAATATAAAACGGAAGTGTTTACGTCTTTTCTTTCTCTCTTACGAGAAAAACATCGAAATTAGATTTGAGCACTGAAAGGCACAATTATAATAAGAAAGGGAACGATGGCCATCATCGACGAAGACGAAGTTGACGAGCTAAGATGGGACTGTAAGAGCAGGTAGGAGGCTCAACTTAATAAATGCATAAATAGACGGAACTACGATGCCTACAAAGACACTGTGGTGTTCAACCAGCCTTCGGAATGATGACGGCCTGATGTTTCAGGTTAGATGATGTTTTGAGCTACACACTAGTGTTTCATTTCTTTATTTTTTCAGTGCTTTCTTTGTATTACTGAAAGCAATAAGTACAGTCAATTTCATTCATGTGTGACACTTTCATCAAAGTAAAGCAGTTTTCAACAATGATGTTTTACTAAACACTAGATCCTAACATCCTAAATTTCCATTCACGGACCTGAAATGCTGATGCTATGTGCTTGTGTATTACAATTACTCAACTGTTGAAAGGAACTGGCCAGGTAAAAGTAGTGCAGTCATATTTTCACCCATGATTTATCTCTTGTAACAACTGTATGGCACCAGATATATATCACTGAGTTAATATATATAACAACTTCAAAGTGGAGCAAATCGAATAAATAACCAATCAGTTCGTGTATGCTCATTAGCGACATGCCTCACTAGAAAATCTTTGAGAGGTAGAGAAGGACAAATGCATACATTTATTGCTTAGTTTCTAGTAAATTTCACCGGCCGAAGTTGGCGAGCGGTTATAGGGGCTTCAGTCTGGAACCGAGCGACCTCTACGGTCGCAGGTTCTAATCCTGCCTCGGGCGTGGATCTGTGTGATGTCCTTAGGTTAGTTAGGTTTAAGTCGTTCTAGGTTCTAGGGAACTGATGACCTCAGAAGTTAAGTCCCATAGTGCTCAGAGCCGTTTGAACCCTTTAGCCTAGTGAATGCCATAATATACTAACACATAGCGTGTTGTTTAATAATCTGTCATCTAAAAATGTGGTATGTAATTAACATTTAATTTGTTGAGATCGATAAAAATCATATTAGTTTTAAAATTTCCTCGACATATTTAAACTCTTACGCTTTTATGAGCGGACGAAATGTGATGCGTAACATTATTATTCATTTTATAAAATTCGGTAATATATTCTTAACTGAACATTGAATTCATGGAATATTTGTGGCAGTAGGCGTGTTTGGATCTATGGTGCACATCTATGACCATAAACTGCCGGCCTTCTCTAAATCTTCCAGATTATTTTGTATGGCGAGTATACCGAGGTTACCTGCATTTCCCGCAGGTACTCGTGTGATCTACACTGAGCTAGGCAATATTTTATCTTGGTTTTTTACTGTCGAAGCATTTTCACTGATTCAGAGTCTACAACATCATTATCATATGATTAATATTATAAGATTTTCTATTAATTGTTTTACGTCTTTAATCATTCTCTTGTTTAGATTGTGTTTCTCTGCTGTGACCAGGTATAATTACTACGATAAATCGGTTACTTTTGTGTCGTTTGCTTTCATAATTTCCTATCACAGTTCACAAAGTAGCTTATGCCTCCCCATAGACGTAGGCCACCACACAAAGGTAAATAAATTCTTGAAAGAAAATTGTTTGAATAATGGTAGAGTGGATGAATTGCGAGTATTTTAAGTGTGGGATCGCAGATCGATATCATCCCCACTGGCATCTCACAACTGGCAACGGAAACGCACGATTCAGAAAGATGCCGACACTTATCGCACAGGGGCCCTGTGGATCCAATGACGCGCGCCCGCTGCGCCGTGGTCTTCTGCGGTCCCGACTGCGAGTGGAGCGCCCTCTCCCACCGCGACACAGGGTGGTCGGCGGCAGTCGCAAAGCGCAGTCTCAGTCACAGTTTTCAGTCTTCGTCGGGATTCGACAGTTCGCTTGTGCGTTAGTGGCAGGAGCCTCAGACTGTACAACGCTCTTCCATTTGCTTCTTGTAATAACTGGACTTTATTGCTGTTTGTTCTTTTGCAAAGTTACTTCAGAACACTTGGAGAAGGCTATAAATAAAGTAAAACATCTGATTACTGTATCTACATGTTTGCTAATCATTCCTGTTCGTGTCCAATTTTCCTATGACAATTCTGCACCACCACTCTGTACCTCACCTCCACTTATAATTGTGTACGAGGTAGTACACAGCTTTAAGATTAATAAATACTTTAATTTCTGGAAGAGGTTACATTCATTGAACGTCTTTGTGTATGCTTTCCTTCAACAAGGTGCTAGACACTTAACACCTGAATATGTTCAGTGTAGGTGACTCTTAGTGGAAATTTAACATTTTATTAACAATTTATGAGATAGTGTCTTACATATACCTTTACGTACAAACAGCTGTGGCAGCACAATGTAGTAGATACAGACAATTAAGACAATTCGATAAACCCTCCAATACTATACACTACCGGCAGGTGAGCTTGAAACCTCAAAAAATCAATAGCCGTTCTGCGAAGGTCGTGTTGCGATAGCCTGATCTTCACTGAATTAATTCACAATTTTCTTTTATTTAGTAGGTGTTCCTATCAAATTTTAGCAATATTAGATCTTAACTTTTTTAAGGTAACCACGCCGTGGTTTTGGTCGAAAAAAATCGATTTTCGAATTTCATCATATCTCGATAGATTAAGGTTGTATTTAAGTACTCTGAAAAGGATTTTGCTGAAAAATAGTTTTTAGAGCATTTAAAGAGCATTTTCGTACCACGTGTGTTTATGTGCCACACCCACTTTTCTGTCACCCACCTTTCTGCATATATTTTAAATCTTTATCACCCCTACATTGCATATTAGGGATTTTTTTTTTTGCTCCCGAGTGTGTTGGCTATCCTTGGAATGCAATGGTCGGTATTCTTTTCTTTCTGCTTTTTATAAACAACACGCTTTGTTGTGTTTATTGAAGATGACGAAACGTAAAGGCATTTTCAAGAAACGAGAATTTAGAGGAAGAAATTTAGAAAGCTTTCTGTACAAGAGGTTATGTCGGCTGACAACGATGTTTCTAATTGTAATTCTTCAACAAGTGCATCATCAAAGCAGCTCTCACCATTTCAAGAGAGATACAACGAATTTACTGTAAGTGACAAGGGCTGCATTAACACTATTATAAATTTGAGAATATTACCAGATGTAATTTCTAAATTTGTACAATGTGGACAGTATGTTGCGTGACAGAGTGTGAAAATTTGCGAAAGTGCCAGTGGGAGAAAAGGCCTAGCAATTGCTTTGAATTTAGTTTGAACTAAATGCTCAGCTTTGATTTCATTTACGAGTTCTTCAAAACCAGATGTAAGTGGCCCTTACGAAATCAATACTAGATTTCTTTATGCCTTATGATACATTGGCAAGAGCATGGCTGCCGGGAGAACATTTTGTTCAGTGATGAACTTACATTAACCACCAAATAAAAATGAAAAACTGACTGCAATATTAGAGAAAACTGTACTTGAGGTCAGTGAGGAAAGCATGAAACTAGCTGCTAGGGAAGCAGTGGAAGAAAATGATGGATCTTCGGATATTGCAGTTGCACTTCACGGAAGCTGGCTGAAAAGACTACATACTTCTCTGAATGTAGTAGTGACTGTCACGAGGTCAGACCCGGTAAGGTGTTAGATGTGGAGATAATGTCTAAATATTGCAAATATTGTAAAGACAATAAACATAAAGAACGTAACTGTGTGGCTAATTTTAGAGGAACAAATGGTGGTATGGATGTTCATGGAGTACAACAAATATTTCATCGCTCGCAGAAACAAGAGGCATACGGTACACCATATATTTGGGCGATGGTGACAGTAAGACAAACAATAATTTGGTGAACTCTAAGCCATATGAAGATGCCATTACTAGCAAAATACAATGTGTAGGCCATGTTCTAAAACGTTTGGGAACAAGGCTGAGAAAACTAACTCTTGATATGAGAGGGAAAAATTAGAAGATGGAAAATTGTTGAGCGGCCAGGGTCGGTTAGCTAAAACTAAAATAAAAAACTTGCATGTATACTATGGACAGGCAATCAGGAGAAATAAATAATATATGGAGGCAATCAAGATAGATGTTTGGGCCATATTCTTCCATAAGTCCTCTGCTAATGATAAGCCATGACATGGATTGTGTCCATCAGGAGAAAAATCGTGGTGCAAATACGTTAGGGCTCAGGCAACTGTAAAATCTTATTCTCACCAGCATTCTCTTCCTGCTGCTGTTCTTACAGCAATTAAACCTATTTTCAGAGACTTGGCTCATCCTGACCTTCTAAGGAAATGCCTGCATGGGCAGACACAGAACCCAAATGAATGTTTCAACAGCAAAATTCGGAACCGCCTTCATAAAACTGTATTTGTATGCATGCATACTATGAGACTAGGAGTTCATGATGCTGTTATTACATTCAGTTGTGGTAATATTGGAATGTGTTGGCTACTGAAAAAGCTGAGAATTAATCCTGGTGAAAATATGATCACTGGGCTGCAACATTGCGATAAAATGGGGATAGCCGATGCAGACAGGTCTGCATCTAACACGGCCAAGAAAGCAAGACAAACATTCAGGAAGGTGAAAAAGGAGCTGGGAAACCCGCTAGAGGCCAAAACAGTGTCATCATATGCATCATGTAATATACAGTAAAATAATAGAGATCCTGCATCATACAGTGTTTTTTCAGAAATGGATCAAATACTTGCCTAAATTAACATGTGTTGGATGGGCACGATGTGTTTCCCTTAAATATTATGTATTGTATAGAAATAGCTAAGATTTCGGCAGTAATAGAATGTAGCAATCTAGCTGCAGTCATTCTGACTGCGTATAAAAGACCAGTCATCGACGGCTGCGCAACAGTGTTAGATTATGAGTATAAAGAGTTTAGGAGCTTGTGGTCTTTGAATACAGAATTAACTCTTTTTAGCGGGTTCGAACTAAAAGGTTTGCTGTGGCGTAGTCGCCCAACTGAGGCTGCGCCAAAGGAGACTTGTGTTTCGGCGCATCGCCAGAATTAATCTGCCGTCTCAGGCCGGCGCCAGCAGCGACCAATCTCCATTACTCGCAGCACCAGCCGGCCCGCCTGGCCGTTTACGTATTTCATAAACTGTGCCTGCTCGTCCCCGACTCGCGGGAAAGTAAATTAAGGCCGCACGCAGACCGCCGCTTTGTATAATCGCCGCCGCTACCGCCACAACAGTGATTAAATCCACCGACGTGCCTCTAACTAAGAAACATCGCCGACAGTCGCACCGGCGGGCGGATGAATTTCTACATTCCACGCACAGGCAAAGAGATCATATCACAGGTCGAAACGTATTTAAGAGATAAAAAGCTCGAAATCCAGTGAATATGTCGCTGAGCTATGATGCAGCTTCATGAAGTAGCTGTCCCTTTCCGCTTCACTGAAGACAGGATTTCTCTCTTCTGCATCAAAGTGATATGCAGTATATTCTGGAACGCAGTGATTGTGTAGTTGAGTTATATCGTAGCTTCGCAGAAGAGGTACTGTCGTTTTTTGCTTCACTCAACACAGAATTTCTCCCGTCTATACAATTGTAATACGCAGCATACTATAGAAGCGAGAGTCTCGTGCAAGTTAAGTTACAACGGTAATTATCACTCACTTCTCGTCCTTTGCCCTAGGGAGGCGAGAAAAATTTCTCCCCGTAATCAGATGAGACGTTGCCAAAGCCGATATCCATTTCTAGACACTATACAAACAAACAACAAACAACTGGAAAGGGTTAATTGACTGAACTTCCTCCCGTGCTCCATACTGTGGAAACGGCAGAAGTGAGCTGGAAATAAAAACACCAACGTCCAACTACAAGTACAAGGCAGAATAAATGTGAGAAGTTTCTGATTGACAGTTCAAGCATCCAGAAATACAGAAAATAAAACTGAGGATCTGTTAGATGACGATCACTATGCGTTTAGGAATGTCATTGCACCACAGAAGCAGTTATGATGTTGCCCATTATACAGGATGCATGACTTACGAAAAACAACTAATTGTCATAGGATTTGTAAACCCAGAAAAAGTAACCAAGAGGGAGTAGTAAAAATGGAAGACAAGAAAAGGATTGCTCTGATCAAAAGGGCGTGAAGCAGGGACACGGCATTTCCTTCCTGTTGATCGGACTTGTACGTTGAAGGAGAAATAAAACATGCAAGAATGGTATTAAAACCCAGTTTAAGGAGGATATCAGTCATAAGATTCACCTCAAACGATTAGTCTAATGCTTGGTGGGTTTGATCTCAATCACCATGTGCTGATTGCGATGGTGTCTGGCTGCGTTTCATAGGAATGGCTATACTGCTTCGACTTTGAAGACCTTCGCAGTTTCAACGGGAAAAGCTTAAAATCTGAATCTTTTTTCTAAAAGTAATTAAAAAATTGTAATCGTAACAAAACAGGAAAATCACTTCGGTGATGTGAAGGAACAGTCAGGAATGCCCGTAATGGTGTTCCAGGATAGGTGCTCAGAAATCATTGTTAGGAAAAAAATTCCATACGTTGCACCGTTTCAGAGTTAACTGCCATTGAAGCGAAAATTTATGCGTCCGCCCATATACAGTTAGTTTCAATCGTTCACGCGGCGTAGGTCATAGTACACGGGACTGCTCAACTTTTGTCTGGGATTTGATCCTTGTCACCATCTCATGTCAAATTGTTGTATCGCTCTCTTACTGTGTTTTAGGGAACGAAAGGAAGATAATGCTTGGCGACACCGTCTTTGGCGGGAAACTTGAATTTGCACTTGCAACAGCCCGATGGGCTAACTCCTACATCTATATCTACATCCATACTCCGCAAGCCACCTGACGGTGTGTGGCGGAGGGTACCCTGAGTACCTCTATCGGTTCTCCCTTCTATTCCAGTCTCGTATTGTTCGTGGAAAGAAGGATGGTCGGTATGCTTCTCTGTGGGCCCTAATCTCCCTGATTTTATCCTCATGGTCTCTTCTCGAGATATACGTAGGAGGGAGCAATATACTGCTTGACTCTTCGGTGACGGTATGTCCTCGAAACTTTAACAAAAGCCCGTACCGAGCTACTGAGCGTCTCTCCTGCAGAGTCTTCCACTGGAGTTTATCTATCATCTCCGTAACGCTTTCGCGATTACTAAATGATCCTGTAACGAAGCGCGCTGCTCTCCGTTGGATCTTCTCTATCTCTTCTATCAACCCTATCTGGTACAGATCCCACACTTCTGAGCAGTATTCAAGCAGTGGGCGAACAAGCGTGCTGTAACCTACATACTTTGTTTTCGGATTGCATTCCTTTAGGATTCTGCCAATGAATCTCAGTCTCGCATCTGCTTCACCGACGATCAATTTTATATGATCATTCCATTTTAAATCACTCCTAATGCGTACTCCCAAATAATTTATGGAATTAACTGCTTCCAGTTGCTGACCTACTATTTTGTAGCTAAATGATAAGGGAACTATCTTTCTATGTATTCGCAGCACATTACACTTGTCTACATTGAGATTCAATTGCAATCCCCTGCACGATGCGTCAATTCGCTACAGATCCTCCTGCATTTCAGTGCAATTTTCCATTGTTACAACCACTCGATACACCACAGCATCAACCGCAAAAAGCATCAGTGAACTTCCGATGTCATCCACAAGCTCATTTACGTATATTGTGAATAGCAACGGTCCTACGACACTCCCTGCGACACTCCTGAAATCACTCTCACTTCGGAAGACTTCTCTCCATTGACAATGACATGCTGCCTTCTGTTATCTAGGAACTCTTCAACCCAATCAAACAATTGGTCTGATAGTCCATATGCTCTTACCTTGTTCATTAAACAACTGTGGGGAACTGTATCGAACGCCTTGCGGAAGTCAAGAAACACGGCATCTACCTGTGAAGCAGTGTCTATGGCCCTCTGAGTCTCGTGGACGAATAACGTGAGCTGCGTTTCACACGATTGTCTTTGTCGAAACCCATGCCAATTCCTACAGAATAGATTTCTAGTCTCCAGAAAAGTCATTATACTTGAACATAATACGTGTTCCAAAATTCTACAACTGACCGACGTTAGAGATATAGGTCTATAGTTCTGCACATCTGTTCGACGTCCCTTCTTGAACCTTTTCAAATCCTTTGCGCTACGCTCTTCTAGAGACCTACGGTACACCGCTGCGAGAAGGGGGGCAAGTTCCTTCGCGTACTCTGTGTAAAATCGAACTGGTATCCCATCAGGTCCAGCGCTCTTTCCTCTTTTGAGCGATTTTAATTGTTACTCTATCCCTCTGTCGTCTGTTTCGATATGTACAATTTTTTCATCTGTGTGACAATCTAGAGAAGGAACTACAGTGCAGTCTTCCTCTGTGAAACAGCTTTGGAAAAAGACATTTAGTATTTCGGCCTTTAGTCTGTCATCCTCTGTTTCAGTACCATTTTGGTCGCAGAGTGTGTGGACATTTTGTTTTGATCCACCTACCACTTTCGCATTAGAACCAAATTTCTTAGGATTTTCTGCCAAGCCGGTACAGCGGTCTTTCTTCTTTTGAGCGATTTTAATTGTTACTCTATCCCTCTGTCGTCTGTTTCGATATCTACCATTTTTTCATCTGTGCGACAATCTAGAGAAGGAACTACAGTGCAGTCTTCCTCTGTGAAACAGCTTTGGAAAAAGACTTTTAGTATTTCGGCCTTTAGTCTGCCATCCTCTGTTTCAGTACCATTTTGGTCACAGAGTGTGTGGACATTTTGTTTTGATCCACCTACCGCTTTAACATAAGACCAAAATTTCTTATGATTTTCTGCCAAGCCAGTACACAGAACTTTACTTTCGAATTCACTGAACGCCTCTCGCATAGCCCTCCTCACAGTACATTTCGCTTCGCGTAATTTTTGTTTGTCTGCAAGGCTTTGGCTCTGTTTATGTTTACTGTTGCTAAATGAACTCGGAAATACTCAACGTATCGATATTTTTTCTTAAAACTTATTTCTCAAAACAACCTATGCTTCAACACTCTTACAAACCAGACTGTTTCTGACCACACTGTATAATGTATGTCTCCTGTCTTTGTAATTGAAGCCACATAGTTTAGAAAGAAATGCATTCTGAATACTTTGAATTTAGGATACAAATATCGGAGGCGTCAAAGTTAAGCGGAACGTGAACTGTAATGAGAGAAAAAGCGGAAGCCAATGCAAAAAATTAAATTATATGTCGCTTTAATGAACTGCTCCGATAGCAGGAGAGTAGGCAGATATTTAACGTATTGTGGAAACTTTTTGACGTTTTCTTTATCTTTTCATACACTTGCCTACTAATTTACTTATTTTAATTCATATCTTTCTCATTTCGTTGTTATTTAAGTGCTGGTGAATACATTAATTGAATTTATACCTAAAAACAACTTCTCTTCCTTTAGCAATATCGTAACATTTTACGACTTGTATAGTAAATGGAAAGAAAAACTATCAAACCTTAGCTTTCTATTTTCTCGAACAATGACCCACTTTTGCTATGTGAAAACAACCACCTTTCTGTGTTGCCAGTTGTACAAGAAACGTGGGAGACGCCTAGGGGCCATCAGTTTAGATCAACTTTAAAAAGTTACCAAGAGACAGAATTATTATCTAATAAGAGCCACGTTTTGTCCAAGAAAAAATATCATCGTTTTAGAATAACCGAATAAAAAAAATGTATCTGACATATACTATCTTGTAAGGCGAATGTAATCATTAGAGTTCGGATTTTGCATTTTTTGCATATCATTTTTGACGGTACTTTGTGTTGTATCTTCACGAATTTTGATATTTTGGAGGTACTAGGCTACTTTAAATTCAAATTTAAAATGCATATACTTGCATATTTTTGGCGTTTCAGCATACTAATGTCATATTTAGAGGAAATGGCAGTAAATATGCATATTTTTGACATTTAGAGATCATATTGAGGTTCATTTTGTTCGCTGACAATCCAAGAATCTCCCCGAATATTAGGCCAATAAATTTCCAAAATGAGATAATACGGGACCATCAGAATAAAAGCCTTGCCGGCCACTGTGGCCGAGCGGTTCTAGGCGCTTCGGTCCGAAACTGCGCTGCTGCTACGGTAGCAGGTTCGAATCCTGCCTCGGGCATGGATGTGTGTGCTGTCCTTAGCTTAGTTAGCTTTAAGTAGTTCTAAGTCTAGGGGACTGATGACCAAAGATGTTAAGTCCTATAGTGCTTAGAGCCGTTTCACCGAATAAAAGCCCTTTAGGTAAACGTGGGTAGCTTATGGAGGGATATAGTCTTGCTTTTCCACTTAGGTAGGCTGTCGGATAAGGATGCTAAAGGATGGTTCAATGTTGCAAGATGGATTATCGGAGTAAAAACGTGCTTCGGTATTTGTTGCCCGCAGTTAGTGAGCGTTCCGGTCGCTCACGTGACACCTGCAGTGCGCCAACAATGCCCTACTCGTTATTGCTGGCATTTCAGAACATGAATCATTCTTGCGTGTGTTTCCATGATTTTCATATCGATTCTTTGCTACCTCATCAAATTACGGATACGCCTAGGCCAAAAACCAATAAGTTACGGAAATGGATCGGGAGCGATTGTGCTTTCACAACGGCGGAAAAATAATATTCTGCCAACTATGCCAAAAAGAGGTAAGTTTAATTTTGATTTTTTTTTCTTTTTCCATAACTTTTTCAAGATATTAAAACAATTATTAAGTTCATTTGTAAATCTGTATGCATGTTTTTTATGTGTGAATAGGAAGGAACAAAAAAAATTTAGGAATTACGTTCGGCGTTCCTGCAAATTAAAAAAAAAGTTAAATGTTTTGAGGGGACCGAAGTTCCCAATTTTAGAAGCTTATTTGTAGCCTTAATTAACTTTTTTGAAAGACCATTTCATGGGTACACACAATTCTTTTACATTTTTGTACAATTGTACGTACTTACCGATATTTATTTACTTCTTCAACGCTATAGGTCAGGGTTGAGAAAATTTCAAGTGGATAAGCGTAAAAAGACATGTCAGCAACAGAACAATGTAACCAAGATACGGTTAAAAACTTCACAGCGACCACTGATCTCCTCATTTTGGAAGTATTCTAAGTATATGGACGACTAAAATGATTTCAATGAAAATCTTTGTGAGATCTTAATAAGAGCAAACATCCACTTGAAGAAGCTGGAGAATGAAGGATTATGGACCTTCTTGAAAAAATAAAAATAGAAAAGATATTCGTCACGAGCCAACGCTCAGAAAGAACTATGTGGACCCATTGTATGAAAAGGTAAGGTTTTTCGAACGTAGGTATGTGAAATTCAATGGATATAATTTGGCATATACGTGAGCCAAAATCATAGTTGTTTCATTTAAAAAAACTCGAAAAATAAATTTAAATTATGTTTCAATGTTTATTTTTGTAAAATGAACATTGTTACTTGAACGTAAACATAATAAATTTAAAGTGAGTGAAGGTTTTCAAGAAAGGAAAAGACAGAGGAAGAAAGGACTTGAGGAGACAGTCTATCTTAAAACGTTCACTACAAAAAAGAAAGTAAATTCATTTTTAAAGAATATAATTTTTGTGCGAATTAAATTTATATACATAGGAACATAGTTAAAATATTTGTAGGTGCTAAAACCGATATAGTTTGTTTTCGTGTATATGTTCTATACATAGTGTTCACATGTTTATGTTTATTTTTTAATATAGTTTGTCCATTACAGACATTGGAGAATATTACAAAAGACATTTGCGATTCTACAGTCTGTATGTCCGTTGACAAAACCACTGATTCTTGCGGTCGGTATAAGGTGCACTTCATAGTTGGAAAACTCTCTGCTGACGAGGCTGGACGAGGACACCCCATACTGTGCAAAGCAGTGGAGAGAACGACACGCGCCTCGATTGCACACACAGTGCAGGAAGCATCGTGTAAGTTTCGCCAGCATCGAATAATTTAAAATAAATTATAGGTAATATAAGAGTGCAGTTTTTCACATCATATCCCGAGCCAGTAATTAGTTTTTCACATCATGTCCCAGGTCAGTAATAAAATAATGAAAAAATTGTAAAATTTGTAAAATCCTTTGATTTTCTTTCAGGCGTGCTATGAAGAAGTGAATATCAAAAACGTGGGGAGAACAAGGTTTTAGCCATTGTGAGAAATAGTGGCTCATATATGCCGAAGGCCCTGGAGTGTCTATGGGGATTTTACCCTAAAATTATTCACGTCACGTGTCTGGCTCATGACATCCATCGATTCGCTGAAGAAGTCAGAGCCACATTGCCAGAGGTCAAAAGCCTTATATCTTCGGCAATGAAGGGTTTCATCAATGCACCAACCAAGTCGAGTGAGATATTTCAAGGCTGCTCACCCTGACTGTCCTCTGCCAGCTGAACCAGTCTTCACGAGGTGGGGAAAGTGGATTTCAGCTGCACACTATTATGCTGACAAACACAGAAAAGTTGAAAAGGTATGGATGCGTATGTAGTCCTGGATAAATTGAATAAGTAAAGAATACGAACACAACATAGAATTCCAATATTAAGTTTATTTCTCTGTACAGCAATTTTCAGCTTGAAACCGACGTTCACTAGATTACTATTTTCTTGTTCCATGTCCTAAAGGGCTTTGAAGATAGCAAAAATTTAGCCAAACCAAACACCAAGGACGCCCTGAAGAATTACAGCGTGTTACACAGCCTATCTTTCGTCCGAGCACACTTGAGTGGCCTTCCAGACCTAATTGAAAAACTTGAGACTCGTAACATAGAAGTTACGAAGGCAGTGGCTCTCTTCGAAGGACTCAGGACACACAGTAAGAGTTGGCCAGGTTCGATCTGTGAGAGACTTAGAAGAATATTGGATGCACTTCTTCATAGAAATCCTGGTTGGCCTACGATTCGGAAGATCGCTCAGTTACTGAAAGGAGAGAAACGCTCCGAGAATCTAGATGATTTAACGTCGTCTGATGTCACTGCTCTTAATTTTTTACCTGTATTGTCATTTGACGTTAGACGATCATTTTCACGATTGAAAATGTTGTCATCTCGCCACAGGAAATATTTTCATGTAGAGAATATGGGGAAAAAGATGTTAGTACTTCAAACAAACTAATTTTTAGAATTTACCAAACTTATCGTGTAAGTACCTGTGTTATACTTCATTTTAAACATTTAATTATAGGAATTATTGAAAATATTTGATTGTTATTAATTAATTTTCCCAAGTAAGATGCATATATTAAAAAAATTATGTAAGCGAAATGCATAATTAAGGAATTTTAGCTGCATATTTAAAGTCATATATTTGCAGTAAGAGCATATTTGAACTGCATATTTCGAGGAGTTTTGACGCATATTTCGAGGACTTTAAGTCCATATCGATCCGAACACAAGTAATGATTATACCGAAAAGAGTTATTTTACATGTAGAAGGGGAAGGTTAATTTCACGTTACTAGATTTCTTATGGTTTGGACTGACTCGGAAATGGTAATGTGGTATGCTAGTAGTCATTCTCTGAGATATGGTGTGAGTAAACTTGGACTGAATTATCCAGAACCAGGTAGTAGTTTTATATTGTGCTTTTTGTTAGTGGACTAATGTTATGAATGGAGGTTTTGTGCGATCTTTTGCAGTTGTATTTAACTATAAATGTGGTCGATGAACCAATCTTTGAAATAAATAATTAGTGCAAACCTAGCAACATTTCTTGTTTGTGGTTAAATGAGTAAACAAATGCTCTGACCCTTACTTATCTATCTATGGGAAATACTATTTACCATATTGTCGAAACTATTTATCTTAAAGCCATTTTATTATTTCGTAACGTCTTTGTCGCTGCCACAAATAAACTGTATTTTTGTAGTTATGCAGTCTCGATCACTCCGAACTAGCAGAAGCAGTGACCTAGGTTCAGATGGAAAAACTCTTTAGATAAAAGTTTCTTTAAATGAGGTTGATTCATTTCATTTATTTTGCGAATGCTGTCATAAGACATATTATTTATTATAGGACCATATCCTCAATTTTCCGAAAGTTAAATAATTCTTAGTACATCTTCCAACTTCAACCAAATATTTCTATGGTAAATATAACACAAAAAAATCTAAATTCTGTATTTCTAAAAATAAATAGTGAACGTATTTCCTATTTATTTATGTTATTTTCTTTTGTTTTTTCTCATTATGACATGCATCCAAGATACGAGTAATTTCACAAACAATGGTTTTTGTAAGCAGTGCAATTGGAATTTTTACTACGTTACCATGTCTGATTCAGATACTGAGATGAATATAAACAGAATTCTCATTCCCCATTCGCAACATCTTGACAATATTTGAGAAAGTGTCCGTTGCTTTGGTTCCAAATACAGCATACCTCAACGAAGTGTAATGTGTTCTTGGCTGTGACCAGGAAGTTACACTGAAATACATGTTATGTGACTAAAGTATAAGAAAGAGTTGTAGGGTAGGGATTGATTTAGGACATCTGAAAGTCGATTATGTCTTCATTTTGCCTTTTTAAAAACTTTTGTGAGGCTCTTAACGGCTAATAAGATAACTAATGCTAGATAAAGCCAACATAATTCTTTATTTTTCTCCCTATCAGAGTTGTTTCTTATATGAGAAAGAAATATTGTGGTTTTAGGTTTCCTTAAAAATATTTCTATAAACAAAGCGGGAGTAAAATATCTGCGGGTAAATGCTGTTACGCACCACTTCAATTTACGTTTGGTAACTGACCGGACGAAGTCACACACTTGTGGCGCTCATATGGCTTGCTTTGTACGTAAGGCATAGTACATAATGTAGTCGGTCTTACACACTGACCAGTACAGACTCCTGAAATCGACTAGATCAACGAACTTTAGTAAACAAACTTATCATCTGATAATATCGGAAATGGAATACACTTCCGTCTGTAGTATTAAACTGCACGACAGTTGCTCATTTAAGCTAATAACGATGACATGAATTAAGTCTATTAGATTCGTGCATAACTTCGTATCGTTTTTGTTTTTCAAGATGGGATTTCGATTGCTAGGGGTTTGTTTATCGACTGTCGTTTTTTATCTGTTGTTTATTGTAGCTATTTGAGTTTACATAGTGTAATTTTGGCATTTGGAGGTAGTGAATGGAGCTGTGGACGCTGGAAAGTGAAGTACCAAGTGGAGAAATCGGATTTTCGACATATTCATCTGAATTCAATATCGGGATTACAGCAGCGGAGGCAGCCAGCAACATTTGCGCCGTGTGTGGGGATAATGTCAGTTGCCACAACACGGCAAGAAAATGGTTCTCTCGTCTTAAGGGGGATCTTCATGACATCTGTGAGTTGCCACTTCAAGAAGACTTTCTGAATTTGGTGAAGAAGGTTTAAACGGATTAATCCCCAGTGACACACGTCATTGTACTCGAGAACTGGCAGATGTGATTAACCGTGGTCATTTTATCATCGTGTGACGTTTGCAAGCAACGGAGAAGGTTCAAAAATCGGGAGTATTGGTACCGCTCTAAGCAAAATCACAGATATCTGTGGTTAGTCATATGTGCATCCCTGCTTGCTCGTCATCAGTTGGCTGGTGAACAACACCGACGAATGGTTGAGCCCGAACAGTTTGCACCTACACGAAAGATAATGTGGAAGAGCGACGGTGTGGTGTGCAACTAATTGCTTTCCCGAGGTGTAAGCGTCATTTCTGACATTTATTGCCAACGACTGAGATGTCTTTCAGACGAAATCCAAGATTAACGACCTGAAAGACTGCTTGAATTTATGCTGCTCCATGACAACACCCGTCCGCATTCTGCTGGGCGGACAAAAACACCATGCATGAGTATGGTTAGCCATTAATGGAATGGTCCGCACCCACCTTAAGCACCTGCTCTTCCGCTCTCAGATTTTCACTTTTTCAGCTCTCTCTCGAACTACCTTCAAGGAACTTCCTTTTCGGATGAATATGCGTTTCGAACATGACTCTACAATTTCTTCACCTGAAATCCAGGTGTTTTCTACAGTCGCGAAATTGGAAAGTTACCCCAGCCTCGGCAGACTGTTGTATGCAGTGAAGGAGTGTATATAATTGATGAATAATGTTTCTGTTATGTGTGGTTGTTGTGTTCATTAAACTTCAGGAAAAATGCCACGAACTTATGCACCAACGCAATAATAATGATCTGGGAGCACGTGAAAATTATCAACGTATCGTTACATTTTACTTGGAGTGGGGCGTTCAAAGTGATCAGTACCATGTCCACGTTGTATACAGACGAGCCATCCCATCCTCAATTGAACCATCTTGACTTCCTCAACTATGTAACGGATGGTTCCTTTGAAAGTGCACATCCGACTTCCTTCCCCGTCCTTCCCTAATCCGATGAGACCGATGACCTCGCTGTTTAGTGTCCTAACCCAAAGACAACCCAACCGAACTATGTAATATTCTAACAACAAGTACTGAATGTTAGTTTATGCTGACTAAGGAAGTACCTTGAATCCACAAAACATTATGTGAATTTCTACAGCTTAGAAGGAGCTAGCATATAAAAAATAAAAGTTCAGGTCCTCAAAAAAAATCAGATCAATGGAGCTCCATAGAATTTATTTAGCTTCCCCTACCTCTTCTGCTATCGCGGGGAGCGTCACGCCATTTTCAAAGGCTTTGACATCTTGCTTCCATGGTGGACATCTCCTGGTGGAATCTTTCACCGTGCTCGTCACCCAAGGCTCCCATATTTGACGGAAAGAAAGTGTGATAAGAATGCAAGAAATGCATCTTTAGTGACTTTCGGCAACCGAGGTGCTGGAAGGTTGTTAGCACGTTGTGCACGATTTCTGCATACTTTTCTGCACTGTGGTTCCCAACAAAACTGTGCACGACACGCACAAATGCGCCACTAGCTGCGAGTTCTCGTTTCGTGAGCTCCAATGTAAACTGGATTTGGAATCAACTTTCGTATTTCTGCTCCAACGAAGACTCCTGCTTTCAATTTTGAGCTAGTTTTCATCTTTCCAAACTTGCCTTTTCTAAGGGTGTCTTTCCACGGTTCGCTCGGCTCCCCCCGCCTGTGGTTCGAGTCCTCCGTCGTGCATGGGTGCGTGTGTTGTCCTTAGCGAAGTTAGGTTAAGTTAGATTAATTAGCGTGTAAGCCTAGGGACCGATGATCTCAACAGTTTGGTTCCATAGTTCTTACCATAAATTTCCAGTCTCTACGAGACCCATTTTGATATGGAGTGGAGGCAAATAAATCTTATTACGATTCACAAGAGGTACATGTTGAACGTTATGCTGTCCGACTACACGTAATTGTCTGAGTGGCCAATTTTCCACTACACAGTGATTTTTGTCATTATGACTTTTCCACAGGAAATGAAAACACATGTGCTTTGTATCCCCAGTGTGCATTCCGAACAGAAGGCTACAGCCTTAAAATCACTGAAAATGTTCCACTTACGCTCGGAGTATTTAATGAGCATCAAGAGAGTTTTCATTACATTCACACTCCGCTGCAGAGTGAAAATCTGACTCTGGAAACATCCCCTTGCCTGTGGCTAAGCCATGTCTCCTTAATATTCTTTCTTTCAGGTGTGCTAGTTCTGCAATGTTCGCAGGAGAACTTCTGTAAATTTTGGAAGGCAAGAGACGAGGTGCTGGCAGAAATAAAGCTGTGAGCACGGACCGTGAGTCGTGCTTGTGTAGCTCACATGGTAGAGCACTTTCCCGCGAAAGGCAAAGGTCGCGATTTCGAGTCTCCGTCTGGTACACAGTTTTAATCTGCCAGGAAGTTTCATATCAGCGCACACTCCGCTTCACAGTGAAAATCTCATTCTGGAAATTAGAACTTGTCGCAGACTAGTCGGAACGTATCCAAGTCTACCAGTTTATTTCTACCTCAGCATTTCCACAGAGCATAAAGTAGAGTAACCTTGAGAATACACACAGAGACACACCCACACTCACACAACTGTACATCAAACACGGTTCGTTGATGTAGCTATATATTAACCAATATACAGGCTTTTAATATCATATGGCTTTCAGCTATAACATTAAATCCAGACGTCCTACAACATTTCTAATTGCAAAATCGGAATCAGTGTACCTCATTACATAACACTCGCGTTATTTTCACCCAGTAGGAGATTTATTGTTGTGAAGTGTTATTCACGGAAATCTGGAACTTTGTACTGTGGCTGAATGCTTTTGTGACCATTTTCTTACTGGCTCTCGCAAATGTAATGTAATGTGTTATGAGAATAGCATTTATGTACGAGAATATTACTCGAGATAGATATTATAACCAATGATTTTCCGGCAACTTTTTGTGTTTTTTTGTACAATTTCAGTTTTCACACACTCGTGTTATGGAGGTACTTTAATCTCCATATAGGATCCTTGAGCATCCTATGCTGTTGTAGACTTATTTCTGAAGATTTCTCTTTCAGGTGAGCACGAAACGCTAGTAAACATTTTATTCTTTAAACATGTCCTCTGAGTGCCGATGTTTCAATTAAAGTAAGTACCGGCCATGGAAAGCCTCCATTGTAACTTAATGTTTCGTTGGTGGTAAAAACTGATGTGGAGTCCGTATGTCTCAAACTCGGCCGTATCGATAAAGAAGCAAGAAAGTCTTTATAGCGCATTTGCAACTATTTAATCAATAGTCACTATTTTAACACACTGGCGTTTCTCCACGCTAGCGTGATGATATAGGACAAAATGACAACTTGTTAATATCTGCATATTACAAGAATTTGTTTTAAATGTCATGAGTTATAACTTATAGACATTTCTCTGTGTTTGGGGTTCCTCTAAACAGTGGAGATGTTGATGCACGTTTGTCTACATCTAAATGCACATATCGGGACATGCCACGGTTGCCGTATCAGGAGGCGCATTAACTGAAATACACGGGCAGTGGCCTCGTCATTAATCATGCTTTTCCATACTGATACGTGTGTGCCATCATCATGCAGCTCAGGACAACATAAATTGTCTGGCGTCGACTCGGTGGACGTCTGCAGTGCAACGCAGTGTCGGATGCAATGGGTATTTTACCGCCGCTGCTCATTCGTTACAACGGCAGCTACGTCGGAACGCGAATAGTGACAAGTGGGAACTCGAACACGGGACAGCGCTCGGAACCAAATACGCGATACAAGGCCTCGACATGTCCGCGTAATGCCGCACCCGTGTCGTGTGATGTAGCGCCGCCGGTGGTAATGAGGCAGAGCCATCTGGCGACCGCACGGGGCACAACCGTTTCCTGTCCTGCCGCAGGTCACTCCCACCACATGCGAATACTACACAGTCTTCAGGAGCAACAGCAGGAAAGCCGAATACATTACACTGTCAGCAAAAAATATCGTAGGGCGTCAATGAAACATTCTATGAGAGGACGAGCGGCACTTCGGACCAAAGAACTTTCGCATCACGCTATGTTATAGCCACCTCAAACCACAATAATCTCAGTCTGGGGTGGAAGAGAGTCCATAAGTTTTTTGGGGTACACCACGTAGCTGAAGTCACTCGTTGATTATCAAAAGAAAAATACCCCTATCAGAGCACAAAAATGCTAATATTCTCCAATTTAAAAGACTCGGACAGTCTCATTGTACGTCGTCAGCGCCTTTGAAAATTTCCCTGAAACCTAGGCATGAGCATATATTCGGACGCTTTTTAACACGCAACTCACCTCTCAGTCCCTCAAGCTCCTTCAACTGTAATTCTCTTTCTCACAGTGCCATTGCCTCCTTCACTCTTTCTACAACAGCATATCCACTGCATAATATCTTCCAGTATGTATCGTATTTATCATTTTTTTATCTTTCTCTCGCTGCCACTAGCTCCGCCTGTTTCAGCATAAAGAAATACGATTAAGTCTAATTCTTAAAATTTTTGGGAAAATTTTTCAAGGTGCTGAACAAGATTGACGGAGGCATCTAGTACAACCCTTTCGAATCAGTGTTATAAACAGAAGTATTATCATCTTTCTTGTGCTCCGATAGGAACCTGTTTTCTGCGGTTTCCTTCATTCCCTTCCTCAACTTGACATGTCACATCTATGAAAAGAATATGGGTCAGAAAAATTAGAATAGTTTACTTATCCATAATTGAAGTAATGCAAAACTAATTAAAAACTTGTTCCATGTGTTTCAGCATTACAATACGTCATTTGAAAAACCCTTCTCACGATAACTAAGACATTTTACAGCATATTTCTCTGTGCTTTGTCACTTTATAAATTACGTTTTCGCCTCACACCGGATTTTACATGCCTATTTTACGTGTACAGATAGGGTAACTTTCAACCTCTATATCTCGAAGACGGATAAAGATATCAAGAAAACTGTCGCAGTAATTCGAGATCGGGTTATTGGGAACGAACCATAAAAATATTAGCTATTATCTGTGCATAGCCGTCTTGGAATCCTCGATTCGGCTTTGGTACGAGAAAAACATGTTTTGGAGGTTTTCTAAGAACCCGCCAATGATCTAAGCACTCTGTCTTTAGGCCACAAATGGCCCATCGAGACCATCCGACCGCCGTGTCATCCTCAGTTGAGGATGCGGATAGGAGAGACGTGTGGTCAGGACACCGCTCTCCCAATCGCTATGACCGTTTTCTTTGACCAGAGCCGCTACTGTTCGGCCGAGTAGGTTCTCTGTTGGCATCACGAGGACGAGTGCACCCCGACAAATGACACATGGGGACCTGGATGGTCACCCATCGAAGTGCCGGCCACACCAGACAGCTCTTAACTTCCGCGATCCGACCGGAACCGGTGTACCACTGCTGCAAGCCGTTGCCTATCAATGAACAAATGGTGCCATTATAATCCCCTTGAGACACACCGTAGACAACATCAAACTGAAAAAGAACCTAAGCTGGACGAAGTGTGTAATATTCGTACTACGACCCAGCTACTATAGGATAGTGACACTAAGACGATCCTTCCGTTGGGTATACTAATGAGCCCATACAAGCGCTATTCAAAACACTTGACCCTACCCCTCGATCACCAACAGAACCCAAAGTATGAACACCCAGGAAACTCCAATTTTTATATGCGGCGTTTGAAACATATATGTAGCGAATGGTATCGCATGCATACCAGTTAGAATTCGTAGAGCTGCGTTTCACCTTCACTTATCATTAGTTTGTTAATTCTCTACGAGATTAATATCGAGTGATTTAGCAAGACAGTCATCTCATATGATACCTGATTGTTCGACAAACCAGGAATGTAAGCGGTCTGTGAAGACGGCCCCTGTGATCTTAAGAGATAGGAGTGTCTACTATACACTCATCATGACGGTGTAGAAGAAAGGGCACATTTGATCACGAAGAACGTCGAAATAAATATCTCCTTTCACGTTCACGATAATCTGATTGAGTGGACATAGGTCTTGCCAGGTAACATTCCCCCAAGACATTAGAGAACCACTTCTAGGAGGAACTACTTTGTGCGTTAAGTGCCTCGTTGGCTGTCGGTGAAATTGACGGATAGGATAATTTCGAAAGATAAAAAATCGTGTTCTTACATCAGAGTACAGGACATCAACAAGCTACTGTCCAATTTTGTGTTGCTTGTCTAACGGCACTTTTGGATGATATTCAACTCCATATGTCCACTCGATGCAGTTACCATAGCAATTTTCACCGGGAAAGTGATTGAGCAATTCCTGTCGGGTTTGGAACAAATCATCTCCGTCGGTTAAACTCTTCTAACGACCACTGCTTTTAAGCCATGTTACGTGACTGCAATGGTACATCAAGCCTTCTAGACTGTTCGAAAGTCCACTTTGATACAACTACAAACTGAGAAATTTCACGATGTGGTTGCACCTTCAAACACCTTTGCAATATTCAGTCATCTGTCCACGTCGACCCCGCTGACTGTGCTAATTCTGTACAACATACTGGTCCATACGAGCCCCTTCACTGTCATGAATTACGCGTGCGATGGAGTGTCACCGGTTCTGCACGCTCCAGTCACATTCATACCGGTTATGTTCGACGTGAACGTGCTATAACCACTCACAGACGGCATGAAACAGCACCAGCGCTGGAGGGTACATAAAGCGTGCTGGGGAAAGCGGAAAAATAGTGCAGTATTTGTCGTAATGCCGAAACTGAGTGTTTTATCTGACGTCCGAATGGGCATGATGATTGGCTTTCGGGCCAGGGGTGGAAGCCTCTCCGAAACGGCTCATTTTGTGTACTGTTCGCTTCCCGGCATGGTTAAAGAATGCCGTGCATGGCAAAATGGTGGTATACAAAACCGATGCACCACTGGCAATAATTGACAGTGATGAACGACAGTTGTGGAGACGTGTTCGGACGAATAGACGTGCAACCGTTGAGTAGCGGACTACCGAGATGAACCAGGGGTCACCAGCGGTGACTCCCGAACGACAGTTCACCGAACGTTGCTGCGTCTGGTTCTGCGCAGCAGGCGCTTGGTTCACGCACCCAGGATGACTGCTGTTCACTGGCGACGAAGGCTGGAATTCGCACACCAGTACCGCAACTCGACGTCCTGGCAACAGATGGCGTTTTTAGGTGAAACACGTTTTATGCTCCATCGGGAGATAGCAAACACTCTGCAACTATCATCTGTAGGGTCCAAGCCGAGGGAGAGAACGTTATGGAAATGTTTTCGTGGCATTCGTTGGGTGATCTCGTGGTTCTCGAAGAAGTAACCAATCAACACCAGTATGCATCTATCCTTGGAGACTATGTCCACTGCTACATGGCACCTACCAGGAGGACAATGCAAAGTGCCACACAGCTCGCAGTGTGTGTGTGTGGTTCGAACAGCACCAGCATGAGTTTACTGTACTCTGTGGCCACCAAACTCCCCAGATGTAAGCTAAATCGATAATCTATGAGGCAAACTCGATCGGGCTGTTTGCGCCATAGGCCCTCAGCTGAGAAACTTTGAGCAACTGGCCACGGGACTGAAGGCGTCACGGCTTCACATCCCTGTTAGTGCCTTGCAGAATCTCACTGATTCTCTTCCTGCAGGTCTTGCAGTGGTCCGCACGGCAATTCAGGCTTTTTACAGGTCGCCACATTGTACTGGACAGTGTACATTATTCACAGAGTTCATAGGAGATCAATCAGCTCTTGTAAGAAAATTAAAAAAAAATTTGATGAGCTAACCAGGCGTGCTGATGGTGGGGCAGAGGGTATTCTAACGGGGAATATTTGGGAGAGCTTTACAGTTTCAGCAATTGGGAGGAAGGGGGGGGGTGACTGAAGCTATTTTTAAATTACCTCTGGTACCATACATCGGAGAAAAAACATGAAGCTATTGTGCACACTAAATCTCATGTATAGCAAGACGTGTTTGCGATATTTCTTAGCATTTTAAATAAATTCCTGAAAAGCGTCGTGTAACACATCATAAAATTACTTAATCATTACTGACACAGATGTAGACTTTCGAAAACACCTATTGTGATGAATGAATCTGCATCTCTCCTTGACTTAACTTACTGTGGTCGATCATTTGATGATTACAGAGGTTCTAAAGAAGAATTATTTTCATTTCTCATAGATTATATAATTTCATCATTTCTCTCCTACAGCAACCACTTCCATTCATATCCTTTCGCTACTACTAACTTTCGATTTATATGCAGCTATCTAGCTACAACGCACAGCACTCTAACATAGAGTGTTGTTACGAAGTGAGAAGTACCGTCACTGTGTTGCCTTACAGTGATAATATTGTTCATATATTCGTTACGTTCTTCACCTTAGTTCTATGTGCAGCTGCTTGCTAGAATACTTACTGTAGGAAACCGACCAATAGCAGATAATGTTGCAGCTGTAAGTGAACATTGCAACTGAAAGTGAAAAATGTCGAGTGCCAAAAGGAGCTTTACTTAGGGTACAAATGCATTATGTGATAAAACCTTAAATAATTTTACAATTAGGCGAATGGAGTGTAAATATCCATATCGGAATTGTAGCTCTTGTAAAACCGAATAGTGACCAGTTATCGCTTTACTGACTACAGGTGCAAGCCCTTGAGATTATTAATTTCTAAAAACTTTCGAAAACAGATGCTGAGGAAAGGAGCAGCCTGTAATTATTGGTGAGCTAAGGATTTAGACTTCTCAGAGAGAATTTCAGTATATCCATTGTGGATGACCAAATGCGACTTTGATTTAAATTGGCAGTTTATCTGGTAATAAATATGCAAGCAATCTCTTTTTTACGATTTATTCAACCGCGACCATGTTTTCCAGGCACTGCAGGCTCATCGTGAGTCGGAGATGTTACAAGAACATTATGTTGTGGACCAAGTGCAGCTAGATGCAGTACTCGTGCTCCAGGCAGAAATGACGGAAATTTAGTAATCAGTGACGAAACCTTTACGAACTAAAAAGTTTTTTATGTTCCAGGTATCCCTATCAGATTGCGTCTTGTAACGTACATCATTAAACTATGTACACAAATGCCTCCTTTGACATAGTGAACCTCTACACCAATATACCCGGAAAGACTCTCTCACAATAGCACAAAAGAATCTAACCGAATACAAAAGGCTAAGCAATGCAGAAATTTACGAACTCATGATGTTCCTTGAATTAGTCCTTCACATAACTGTTTATTATTCAATGGCAAATTTTACATGCAAAACAATAGTATGGCAATGGGTAGCAGCCTTGCTAGCTTGCTTGCTGACATATTTATGCACTATCTGGAACAAGTATTCTTCTTAACACACCCAGATTTGCTACAAAATTCTGTATTACGAAAGATATTTAGATGACACAATAATACTTTTCAATTGTCCAAATGAAGAACTAAATAAGCTAGCATATGAAATGAACAAAATGCACCTATATATCAAATTCACAGTTGAACACTAGAACACTGAAGGAATTAACTTCCTTGACATGACTATCTCCACTCACAATAACAAGCACACCTTCCAAATATACAGAAAACCCATTACCAGTGATGTTGCCGTTAACATTGCTTCATGCCACCTTAACCCACATAAAACTGCTTTCTTCAGGTTATCTATAAATCGTATGCTCGGCTGCACTTTCAGTGAATAAGGTGTACGTAAAGAAATGAACATACTTAAACCTATAGCCCAAAATAATGGTTATATTGTGTCTCTGACAAACACCCTAGTTGAAAAAATCCAAAGTAAATTAAATCAACCATCATCACCATTACAAGGTAAGAAAGAAATGTCATATTTATCTGTCTTCCATTCCTTGGCAAAGTGTCACAACAAACTGCACAACAGGAAAGTATCCTATCACACTGACAATAAACTACGAAATAAGACTGTTCACGAGAGTAAATCCACTGGAAAATGGTATAAAAATTGTTACATATACAAACTCACATGCTCCTGTTCTTGCTTCTACATAAGCGAAACAGGGAGAAATTTTGAAACCCACTACAAAGAACATATGGATGCCCTTCGACTCAAAACCATAAACAAGTCCAGCTTTGCATCACATGTTGCACATCAGGAACACTCTGTTGGTGATATCAGTGAATGTCTCTCTGTGCTACACAATGCCGAGACAGGAATACAGATGGACCTTCTTCAACAATTAGAGGTTTACATCCACAAACTAAAGTCATCCCAAAAAATTCTAAATGGACGAACTGAGTCAACACAAAACCTTTTCTTCCAGAATTTCCAGGACATTTTGGCATCAAAACAACAAAAATGACAAAAATAACACATATTCATCTTGCTGCAGAAATACTGTTCTTCTTGGCATGTAACGACTATGATATTGTGTAACCCACAAAAAGTTTTTACCTATGGAATAAATATTCCACTCTGTCTGTTTACCTTCTGTATATCTGTTAACGAATATTAAAAATTTTGTAACCAGTATAAAAACACTACTGCAGCTAGCAACATTTACTCAACGTAAACTCTGTACCAGTAATATTTGTACCATAATACAATGTATCTCTTGCCAAAGACCATCGTGTAGTAAAGTATAACATCTACCAAATCCATATTCTTTGTAAGACGATATCGAGTGTTAACATTCTGTGAATCAGTGTAAAACCAAATGTAACTAAAACTGGCTATATTTGGGTACATAGCTTAATAACATACCTCATCAGAACCAATCTGATATGGATACCATAAGGCAGTGCACGGTAAGTGCCTAAAACATTAACAGCTTCTGGGTTCGTAAGTGTTTCGTCACTAAATTTCCGTCATTTCCGTCAGGAGCACCAGCACTGCATGTAGCTACACTTGGTCCACAAAATAGCGTTCTTGTAAAACCTCCATATGATAACGAGTCTGCAGCGGTTCGAAAACACGATCATAGTTGACTAAATCGTAAAAAAGCGAGTGGTTGCTTATTTACTTGCAGATATATCGCCAATTCCTAGAGACACACATTATAACAGCATTCTACAGTCCACATTATTAAGTACTTCGAATGAATTTTTTTATTGTACGAGTTACTAATAGAATTACATATTAGGCGCAAAGTCGGTCTTAGTTTCTTATTACAAATTAGTAATTTCTTTCTTTAATTCACATGGATAAGTGAGAGAATTTTTTTTCCACTAATAATGGCGCTAGCTGCGCAGCATTTGTGCACCGCCGCCGTCAGTGTCAGCCAGTTTGCCGTGGCATACGGAGCTCCATCGCAGTCTTTAACACTGGTAGCATGCCACGACAGCGTGGACGTGAACCGTATGTGCAGTTGACGGACTTTGAGCGAGGGCGTATAGTGGGCATGCGGGAGGCCGGGTGGACGTACCGACGAATTGCTCAACACGTGGGGCGTGAGGTCTCCACAGTACATCGATGTTGTCGCCAGTGGTCGGCGGAAGGTGCACGTGCCCGTCGACCTGGGACCGGACCGCAGCGACGCACGGATGCACGCCAAGACCGTAGGATCCCACGCAGTGCCGTAGGGGACCGCACCGCCACTTCCCAGCAAATTAGGGACACTGTTGCTCCTGGGGTATCGGCGAGGACCATTCACAACCGTCTCCATGAAGCTGGGCTACGGTCCCGCACACCGTTAGGCCGTCTTCCACTCACGCCCCAACATCGTGCAGCCCACCTCCAGTGGTGTCGCGACAGGCGTGAATGGAGGGACGAATGGAGACGTGTCGTCTTCAGCGATGAGAGTCGCTTCTCCCTTGGTGCCAATGATGGTCGTATGCGTGTTTGGCGCCGTGCAGGTCAGCGCCACAATCAGGACTGCATACGACCGAGGCACGCAGGGCCAACACCCGGCATCATGGTGTGGGGAGCGATCTCCTACACTGGCCGTACACCTCTGGTGATCGTCGAGGGGACACTGAATAGTGCACGGTACATCCAAACCGTCATCGAACCCATCGTTCTACCATTCCTAGACCGGCAAGGGAACTTGCTGTTCCAACAGGACAATGCACGTCCGCATGTATCCCATGCCACCCAACGTGCTCTAGAAGGTGTAAGTCAACTACCCTGGCCAGCAAGATCTCCGGATCTGTCCCCCATTAAGCATGTTTGGGACTGGATGAAGCGTCGTCTCACGCGGTCTGCACTTCCAGCACGAACGCTGGTCCAACTGAGGCGCCAGGTGGAAATGGCATGGCAAGCAGTTCCACAGGACTACATCCAGCCTCTCTAGGATCGTCTCCATGGGAGAATAGCAGCCTGCATTGCTGCGAAAGGTGGATATACACTGTACTAGTGCCGACATTGTGCATGCTCTGTTGCCTGTGTCTATGTGCCTGTGGTTCAGTCAGTGTCATCATGTGATGTATCTGACCCCAGGAATGCGTCAATAAAGTTTCCCCTTCCTGGGACAATGAATTCACGGTGTTCTTATTTCAATTTCCAGGAGTGTAGGTTTTGTTCCTCTTTTGGCTAATTGGTCCAAGCAACTCATGAGCTTTTAGGTGCTAACTATTAGATTATATATTTGACATGATATATAATTTAAAGTTCAGTGAAGTTATTAAGGAATAGCGGCTTGTCCTAAGGCTTCCGTTCATGATTTTCTATTTACAAAATTCCTCAGTGATTTGATCTTATCGCCTGAGCTTGTAAGCATATTATTTTATCACGTGTCTATATCAACAGTCGCCTATCTGGTGAGTTCAGAATGCGACTGCAGGTGATGTGTGGCTTCTATTCCATGGTACGTTTATCATACAGTTTCGATACCGCCACTGTAGAACATAAGCTACAGTAGTATTGTAACAGTAATTAAAATTCTTGCCACTCAGACTGTGTATTTCATGTCAGGTATTGGTGGTTCAGTACTGGTGATTTATTCTAGAATGATATTTTCTAAATAGTATCTCGTGTCGCGAGAACAACCAACAGGGTTGCGACGGTTGTGGGACGGATAATGTGTACTGAGTGAACATTAAAAGTGAGAGACAGACATATTTACAATCGCTTAGACCAAATATAACGAGCGTTCATTCTGGTACCGTACCTCTAAATCTTGAAAGGAGCCTATCGCGCCGCGCTGGGTTAGCCGAGCGGTCTCAGGCGCTGCAGTCATGGACTGTGCGGCTGGTCCCGGCGGAGGTTCGAGTCCTCCCTCGGGCGTGGGTGTGTGTGTTTGTCCTTAGGATAATTTAGGTTAAGTAGTGTCTAAGCTGAGGGTCTGATGACCTTAGCAGTTAATCCCCATAAGATTTTACACACATTTGAACATTTTGAGGAGCGTATCGTGATCAGTCACTTGTACGCTCTTAAAAATACTTGTAACGCCACTAGAACTCATTAGTGTCAATCGGAAAACTGTGTTACTCGTTCAGATATATAGTAGCCGGTTTGTACAGTGGGTTTACTGTATTGTGGTCCGAGAATTTAACGTTGCTACAGTAGACTTCAGCACACTTCGTCCGGCTATCTGACTGAAAAGAGCCAATAAGTTAGTACGTGCATCATTTAGATAATATTAGTTGTGAACAGTGCAGCCCAGATTTGCAGTGTTTGATTAACAGAACATAACTGGATCATACAAAATAAAATTTTATCATATTGTATTCCCCGACAAGTTCCAATTAATTAACATTATAGGACTATGTATTTAGCAGACAGAAGGAAAACTAAGAGTCGCTGCTGTCTACACATCTTAGTTATTATAGGAAGTGTCATCCTCTAGGCGTGTTACAGTCAACACGATTCGGATTTTCCTGTAAGTGTTTTTTATGCAATATTTGTTACTGTGTTACACTATTCATAATGCTGTAAGAGTCTTCCTGTTTGTCAATTGTTTTACGCATTTTGTATATTTTTTATTGTGGAGATACGTTAATAATAGTTCTCCCAGAGAAGTTTTGATTAATCTCTGGTATAGTATTTTGGGGAAAGTGTAAAGAAAATGGATTCAGCTTTCTTAAGAAATGTTTTAAATTTATAATTGACGTTGGGTTAAGTTTTACCTTCAGTTTCTGTCAATAAGATATCCCAGTTCCTCGCATAATGTTTCTTAGTGGCCTCTACAGTGTAACACATATAAGTATTAGCTTTTCTGTACTATCATACACGTACATGTTTCTAAATCATAACCTATACGAAATGTACTTATATATCTGATTCGACGGCATGATTTATGCTACACAAACCTTTCATCATATTCAGGTAAGAGACATTATTCGCCATGGTGTTGAATATTATCCTCTCAGGACGTTCTAAATTAACAACTAGTAAAATATGTAATATGTAATTTTTCTTTCAATAAAGGAATCTGATTTAATATTATGCAAATTAGGTAACTGTTATTTGTTATTAATCAATATGATTTTT
Organism: Schistocerca gregaria; assembly: GCF_023897955.1. Classification (NCBI taxonomy): domain Eukaryota; kingdom Metazoa; phylum Arthropoda; class Insecta; order Orthoptera; family Acrididae; genus Schistocerca; species Schistocerca gregaria. Next base: position 323,075,583 of record NC_064925.1, on the reverse strand, counting down.
ACAAATACGTTCCCAAATTTTTTCAAAACGTATATCTCGTCTCCATACAGAAATTACTTAAAGCATTGTGACCACGGGAACATGAACATGAATGATTCGCGAAACTACATTTTCGCCAAAGTCAATGCAGAATATCTCTAGCACAGTAGGGAGATATCACTGTATATGAGGCAGTTTGCATGTTCCCGGATTCCCGATGATGCTGTCATAGATTATTTGCACTGATGTTCTCCTGCAACTTTTTTTATACTTTCATCACCACTCTCCCATGACCCTGATGCCACAGTGGACGTAGACTATTTGCTCTGTTTACAAACTGGTAGGAAATTCAGCCAGTTTTGCTCTGTATAAAACAGGGTTTCGCCCAACATTCTCATGTCACAGCAGATTTTGCCCTGTGTATAAAATGATGGCCAATACAAAAATCCTGTGTATCCCTCACTCCGGTGACGTCAGAGCTTAATTGTGCTAAGAGCCTAATTTAATATCTTAAGTGTAAACTGTCAGAAATAAAAAAAATGAGACTTTCACTTGGGCAAATTATTTATGATGCCAGACATGGGGATACTCGCCCACTCCCCATTGCAAACAGGCCATTTTTGCAAAGTATACAATTGAAGCCGGCCACTTTGCCCATCAGACTTTCCGTTAAACTTGTAGTTTGTTGGTGCAGCCTCCTTGGTTGCTACACTTCATGTGCTAAATTTAGATCCCACTTGTGCTAAATATAGAATAGTGGAAAATTAAAAAATTATGGCTTTTTCCAGTTCACCATTTCATCTCGCACATTTAAATAATTTCCATCTCCTAGCTAATCCGTGTGACATTACAGCCCTTAAGCCATTATAATGTCAGTAGGACAGGAATCTGGCATTGCATTTGATTTATTTACTTAAACAAATAACTGTTCATGTTGTGACGGTGTGGCTTTCAGCCCCGCACCAGCAGACAAGTCAACAGGCCGTGCACTACAACTATGCCATCCAGTGACTGGTGACAGTCACCCACCCATCCTGTCTGGACAGTCGAGATTGCTGTGGCCGCTCACCTGGCTGTGTTTGTAATATAACAGAATGCGAACGTTTACTTATCTTAGAAAATGCACCAGCAATTTATTAGTTTGAAACAATCGTATATTTATGTGACCAGATAGGCCCAGAAGTGTCGCAGACACGGAAGTGCTGGACCGGGTAGTGAGCCGACTTAATTGCCAAACCAGCAGTCACGCTACACAGCACTACTCCAGTCAGACAAAGAGCGTGGACCAGTGATGTCAGACGATGCTCTGCTTAAGGGATGCCATGTCTTGCTATTTGGACACCTATTGTCCACTACCAGTGGCGCACCGAATCACATCTGGAATGCTCTAATGTATCACTTCCACATTCTAAGGTTACATTATTTGACACCTGATCCTGCTCTAATTTTAGAACTGATCTGCAATATGTCCATACAGGATGCAGCTTAACTTGCTGGTAGATTGCAGGTCGATTGAAGTCCATACCATGTTTGGGGAGCTACTCCAGGCCTCTCACGCGTCAAGAATGTGACTAAATTAACATTCAAAGATAGGAATTCACTCTACTTTCAGTACCTGATTTACTTTCACCTGTTCTGTTGCTAGCAATATTTAACTGTATAGAACTAAATACACAGTTGTCCGTAGCTGTAAGCAGACAAAGTCGGGAACAGTAATCATATAAGGACTGCTACAATTTCACATTGTTTCGATATATGACAGTATCACTAATTAACACAAATATTTGCTGTAGGTATGCTTGATGCGACATCCATTTAGCTGTAGTCCTATCTGAGGAGAACTGTAGTTGAGCAGTATGGGTAGAGCAAATGAAAACTTGTTTGGCAGCATGGTGTTTGATATTTTGCAAATAATAGAGCATCTGTTCTCTTTTACAGAGTTCAGACAAATCTTGGTAGGTTTCCTCTCGTATCGGACATCAAATATTTACGAAATCCCATTCGATTACAGGTCGGAAATTATAATTTTTTCCACCATTCTCACTGAATGCGCGGTAACCTAGAAGACTTGGGGATTGGTTTTCAATGAGTACAGATCACTCCCACATGATGACTTACACCGGCGGAACAACATCAACGACCATCGGTTCCGGTTTACACAGCATGCTACCTAAGAGGCTTTTTGACAATGGCACTGAACAAATGTCAGTATCTACAAGAGGAATGTGGAGATGACTTATCAGCGTCCAACAGTTATTACAGCTATATTTTAAAGTAAAATCAGCTGCACTGCATTCGTCTGCTGGAGACGCAGACATCAGCGCAAGATGCTATAGTTACAACAATTTTTCAGCAATGTGAACATTTCCTTCATATTAACAATGCACTGTTCTTTTTATATGGAATGGTGAAGTGCCATCGTGAGAAATATTATATGTAAGAGATACATTACGAGAAAAAGAAATTATATTCTTTTGCTTGGAGAAAGCCCACTCAACGTGTACAAACGCTTCTGTTATAACTTATGCTTGAATGTGGTCTCTTTCAGCCCCCTCTAATACAAATGTTGATTATTATACTTTGTAATCAACCCAGAAGTTTGGTTTTCTGCAGTCTGTTATTATACTCTTATCCTGTGGCCGGGGAAAAAATTTGTAATGACGAATTTGTTTGATTTGTGACTCACATCAGCAGCTTGTTCCCCGTTCTTATCCATGTCATGAGAAATCTGAGCGGTCTTTGGATCTATGGCTAAATTAGTCGTGGAAATTTTCCACTGACTTCTGTTCAAACACGTCCTTTAACCTGGGGTGTAGTAGAGCAACGGCCATTCTACTTCATTAACGTTCTTCTATTGGCCAAACATTCTTCCAATATTTTCAGCATTTTTCGATTGGTAATGCACTTTTCCTCTCTTTTTCTAACTTTTCGATTGATTCAGCACTCCCTCACCCCTTAAAAAGCAAATCCCGTCACTAATGGCAAGCAGAAAGTCTTTTGGAGGCCATTCTTGTAGACGTCATCGTGAGTGTCCGTGTCCCTCAGAGCTCACTTTATCATAGGTTTCAGGTTGCTCGGAACTGGTTAAACGCTCTTGTGCAAAGTAGGTATCTGTCTTCCTTTATTTGAAGTAATAGGGAAACTTTTATTCAGGAAAGACAGCATCTACATCTACATCTACATGGATACTCTGTGAATCACATTTAAGTGCCTGGCAGAGGGTTCATCGAACCCCCTTCACAATTCTCTATTATTCCAATCTCGCATAGCTCGCGGAAAGAATGAACAGCATTATCTTCCCGTATGAGTTCTGATTGCCCTTATTTTATCGTGGTGATCGTTCCGCCCTACGTAGCTCGGTGTCAAAAAAATATTTTCGCATTCGGAGGAGAAAGTTCGTGATTGGAATTTTGGAATTTCGTGAAAAGATTCCGTCGCAACGAAAAACGCCTTTCTTTTAATGATTTCTAGCCCAAATCCTGTATCACATCTGTGACACTCTCTCCCATATTTCGCGATAATACAGAACGAGCTGCCTTCCTTTCGACATCAGCTTTCTTCTAACTTTTTCTAAGTGTAATACAGATTCTGGTGGTAGTGCGTTGTTGTAGTTCTGACGCTGAAAACATGCTTTCAGCAAGTCCGTTAGTCAAATTAAGAACGTGCATCCATTTACATTAATTAACTGATGCACACTTGCGCTTCGCAGAGTAAACATAGAGTGAGTGTTCCAAGTTTCGCCAACCATGAATCTGGCCTTTGTGCTTTTCTCAAGTCCAGACAAGCCCATATCACCAAAATATAAAATACAGCAATCCAAATACGCTCCTAGTGAATTACCTGCAACTTTTGTTTTCCATTTTTAATTACTCTAACCATGATTCAGGTTGTTGTGTGACTATTCCGCTTGAATTTTTATTTCTATGCAGCACCGAACACCATGTGTGCTTGGGTGGAGGATTCAGCCTAGGAGACTAGTTAATCGCATAGTTCTAATTTATTAAGTAGAATCAATGCGTATTCAGATTTGTGGGTATTCGACTTAATCACATTTTTAAGAATTGGCAATGAATCTCTAGTCAACCGCAGTAGGCCCAGCTAATTCTATTATTATCATGTTCCTGAGCAGGACGAATTATGTATTTCTGAAAATGTTCTTATCAATTATACACTCCTGGAAATGGAAAAAAGAACACATTGACACTGGTGTGTCAGACCCACCATACTTGCTCCGGACACTGCGAGAGGGCTGTACAAGCAATGATCACACGCACGGCACAGCGGACACACCAGGAACCGCGGTGTTGGCCGTCGAATGGCGCTAGCTGCGCAGCATTTGTGCACCGCCGCCGTCAGTGTCAGCCAGTTTGCCGTGGCATACGGAGCTCCATCGCAGTCTTTAACACTGGTAGCATGCCGCGACAGCGTGGACGTGACCCGTATGTGCAGTTGACGGACTTTGAGCGAGGACGTATAGTGGGCATGCGGGAGGCCGGGTGGACGTACCGCCGAATTGCTCAACACGTGGGGGGTGAGTTCTCCACAGTACATCGATGTTGTCGCCAGTGGTCGGCGGAAGGTGCACATGCCCGTCGACCTGGGACCGGACCGCAACGACGCACGGATGCACGCCAATACCGTAGGATCCTACGCAGTGCCGTAGGGGACTGCACCGCCACTTCCCAGCAAATTACGGACACTGTTGCTCCTAGGGTATCGGCGAGGACCATTCGCAACCGTCTCCATGAAGCTGGGCTACGGTCCCGCACACCGTTAGGCCGTCTTCCGCTCACGCCCCAACATCGTGCAGCCCGCCTCCAGTGGTGTCGCGACTGGCGTGAATGGAGGGACGAATGGAGACGTGTCGTCTTCAGCGATGAGAGTCGCTTCTGCCTTGGTGCCAATGATGGTCGTATGCGTGTTTGGCGCCGTGCAGGTGAGCGCCACAATCAGGACTGCATACGACCAAGGCACACAGGGCCAACACCCTGCATCATGGTGTGGGGAGCGATCTCCTACACTGGTCGTACACCTCTGGTGATCGTCGAGGGGACACTGAATAGTGCACGGTACATCCAAACCGTCATCGAACCCATCGTTCTACCATTCCTAGACCGGCAAGGGAACTTGCTGTTCCAACAGGACAATGCACGTCCGCATGTATCCCGTGCCACCCAACGTGCTCTAGAAGCTGTAAGTCAACTACCCTGGCCAGCAAGATCTCCGGATCTGTCCCCCATTGAGCATGTTTGGGACTGGATGAAGCGTCGTCTCACGCGATCTGCACTTCCAGCACGAACGCTGGTCCAACTGAGGCGCCAGGTGGAAATGGCATGGCAAGCCGTTCCACAGGACTACATCCAGTATCTCTAGGATCGTCTCCATGGGAGAATAGCAGCTTGCATTGCTGCGAAAGGTGGATATACACTGTACTAGTGCCGACATTGTGCATGCTCTGTTGCCTGTGTCTATGTGCCTGTGGTTCTGTCAGTGTGATCATGTGATGTATCTGACCCCAGGAATGTGTCAATAAAGCTTCCCCTTCCTGGGACAATGAATTCACGGTGTTCTTATTTCAATTTCCAGGAGTGTATATTTTTTAATCATTGACGTCTATCAAACGTAGTGTACTTGAATTTCGTAACTTTGAAAACTCCCTCCGTGATCGTCCTGCATGCTGAGATCATTCTCTCGCGCGAATGATCGTGTCTCGCGAGGCCAGAGTTATTCACTTCATAGTGTACTCGCACTCTCCATTTCTTCTCACGACGTTTACAAGCTGATCTTAAAGATTGTTAATATTAATCCCCACAAATTCTAAGAAACCACTTTCATTAATTAAATGTTTTTTGTGATGCATGATGTGTGCTCTCAGAGCGAAGATTTTCTGTATTAAATGTCTGTTTTATGAAGTATGACCCATGTCCACTCGCAAGGACACTCATGGTCTCTGCATCTATTCAATGAATACAGAAAGAACATTCCATTGCAAAATGTTTGCCGGAACATGTAAAAAAGACATTATACTATGTCGTGCTGTTATAATCTTCGAATTAATTCTATTGGCACATTTCAGTAACCTGCAGGGTAGTCTAACAAATTTTAGTGGGACTTCCCAATACCTTGCACACATAGTGGAAATGAAGCATAGAAATCCCGCTTCCCACAATTTATAAGAGCCATAAATCTCTTCAAAAGTCCATAGCAGATGGCAGAAGAGGTGTCTCACAAAATAATTACCGCTGAATAGGCATAATAATCAGAATATAGGTACGGTAACACCAAAAAAATATGGAGCCTTCTACACTGCACTCCACATGGCGTCATAGGTTTATCAGCTGATAGAGCACGGTAGTGAAGCGATGTTACGATGGGTTCGTCCCATATATTGTAATGGACTATTCGGTTTCTATCCAAACCTCTTGCAAATATACCAGGTGGGATAGTGAAATGAAGTAGTTCAAAACACCCATTCGGTTCTTCGTTTGGTGGACTCCAGTATCAACAGGGGGTGCAAACTGCTTTTTTAATAATGTCTCAGAATAAACGATTTTTGCGTTGAAATAGGTTTTCCTGTTGTTTGGATCCCTTCGTACCCAACCTAAGACACTGGCTGAATTGATCCACATATTTGATTTTCAAAGATCACAGTTTTTAGCTTGGCAAAAGCAGTGCGAATGTCTTATCCCTATAAGATTCGGAGATAATTCTAGGCTGCGCAGAGTAACGTTTTTGATTTGTGAGCGTCTTGTCCTGCTACAAACTAGACGAATGGTGACAAGTGTCGTAAGTTTGTGACCGAAGGTAAATGGTAGCACTGTGTTCCCATTTGGAAGTGTCGCAACAGATCGGTGGCAAATGCCAATCAAGGGGCTGTATCTCATGGAAATATTCAAGTTCAGTACACCAGAGCGGCCAGTGAATAGTGATGACGAAAGGCAAGGTATCATTCCATGGCGGCGAAGATGGCTGCTGGAAATATCTTCTGTCTCTGGAAGGATGTGATCATACAGGGAAAGAGATATCACTCATTAGCAACTAAGTGTAGTCATATTACATCATTATAGGCCTGAGAGTGGTTGTCATACTCGTCAGTAGAATGCTGAAAAAATCCTTTTGATGCGGTCTAAAACACGAAAATGTCATTTTTCCTTTGCACGTAGCATACGTCTCGAGTTTAATGCATTGTCAAATCGTGCAAATTATCTGAAACGTTTTAAGACCAGAGCATGGTGAATGTCACGTACCTCAATATACGTATTCGATTCAGTATACAGGATCAGCCGTGCTGTTAGACTCTTTGGTGACGACGCTGATGTATGGAGAAAAGTATCATTGTTGGCCAAGCGTAACGAATTGCCACAAACCAAGGATAAAACGCATTATAATGGCTATAACACAGAGAAAGAGATGCTGACAGTATCTAATTACAAGATAATCTGTTAACATCCTACAAGTATTTGGGGTAATACTATGACATGCAATGATCACACGAATTCACTATTTTGAAAGGTGAATGGAGGAAAATGCAGTGCATTTATAAAGAAAGTCAAGTAGCAGGTGTAATGATGCAAGTTATGGAGTACTTTTCCAGTTCATGGCTTACGAAAAAGTCATAACAACAGACATAGAGACATGCAAGGATCCCAATAGGTTACCCCATACAGATGTGTAAGAGAAATGCTCAGACAACATGCACTGGATTCACTGGTAGAGTGAACTTTGGTACGGCAAAAGTCATTGTCAGTATGACTGACTCCAGCAACACAAAACGGATATTCATATACAGAACACTTCATATGTGTAGCGAATTTTACTGCAAATTTATGAAAATTTAGTCTTTCCTCTGCAGTTACAGCGTAATTGTAAAGTGCTACGCAGGGAACTGTCTAAACTGGGTATTATAAGTATGTATACACATTTTCATGAAACTAGAGGCCTGAGAGATTTTTCTCGTATATCTTCTCACCATTTAATCCAAAAGTTGACCTTAGCTGACATCTTCTCTGAAGTATTTTTGGTTATTTATGGGACACAGATTTGGTCCTGTATTTCTCTGTAGGTAAGATTCTGTTATGGTGGTGTTAATAGAACATAATATTGGACCTAATGGCCTTTCAATATGTGACTGAATATGCGAGTGCATAGATCAGCATTATCAACAGAATATGACCAGCGTTTTGCACTGTTAGAGCAGTTAGTATGCTACCATGAAGTTACTACAATGTTAGAGTGACATAGAAAAGTAGTTGAAAGCAGGTAACTGAAAGCATAGCAACTCCCATTCATGACCTACACTACTAATTGTCTGCCTGTAGTTTTCCTGAAGTGTTTTGTAGCTTTCATTGCGGTACAGCATAAGTTAGTCTTCAACAATTGCTCTTTAACCTGTACGTTATGTCAGTAGTAGTGCTATATGTGTTTTGTGATGTTGTAGAACAAATCTTCGAGTATTTTGACAAATAACACCAATAACCCTTGCACTACATAAGTGGTCATGAAGTGGAAGATCTAAGAGATAGATGTGGTCAAAGGCTGAGTCAACAGTTGACTGTGGTCAGGCATTATTCGTGCAGTCTGTCGGAGAGAGACATTTTTGATTGTACAGTGTAGGGTTTCTGGTGGCGAATAGACGTCTGAAATTTCTACAAATATAAGTATAGATCGAAGCGAAAGATGAGTTGAATATTCTGTCGATATGAATTAATTATGTGTCTAAAATATTGAATATTTTTGTTAAAATTAGTAAAATTTGAGTTGAAAACAGTAAATTTTCCGTCGAAAACAGAAAATTTTCAATCAAAAATCGGCAAATCTTATGTCAAAAATGAAGCTTTCATGCCAAAATCAGCTGAGGAAACTGTGAGAAAAGTATCAAAAAACCTCTTAGACGGTTTGTTTAATAGCTGTACATACATATACTGATAATACTTCCAATTCTCTATGTAACACTATACAATAGCACTTCAGTTACAGAAGAATAACAATCAAATTTCATAAATTTGTAGTACGATTCACTGTGAGGAAGAATTATACTATGTATTATCATTTTTCTTTCGGTTACTGTGGTCACTCAGCTCTGGCATTTTTCCACATGTGTCTGTACCTTGCTGTCTGAAACATCACTGAGCCTGAGGGTGATGTTTGGAGGGCACTATGCTTTCTCTGAGCGATTGATTAATATTATGCTTCAGGGCGTTCCGTCAAGGTGATGTTTCCATTACGTGCACAATATTTACACGGCCGATCCAGCTATCTTTTCCTGGTGCCAGTTTTGTTGATATGTGTACACACTACCTGGACTCCAACTAGAACGGTGCCCGCATCTCGTGATCGTGCGGTAGCGTTCTCGCTTCCCACGCCCGGGTTCCCGGGTTCGATTCCCGGCGAGGTCAGGGATTTTCTCTGCCTCGTGATGGCTGGGTGTTATGTGATGTCCTTAGGTTACTTATGTTTAAGTACTTCTAAGTTCTAGGGGACTGATGACCTAAGATGTTCAGTCCCATAGTGCTCAGAGCCATTTTTTGAACCAGAATGGTCTCCCGCTGATATTTATAGCTGGGTTCGATTCCCGAAGTCCACTATGGACTTCGATGCTCTTTTGATTTTTCAGTATGCCCGGAACAACACAATCATTAGCTAACACAATTTTAAACATGGATGACAGCAGCAACCGAAAATAAACTTTCAATAAAAGATCTATACAGCCAACCGATTGTATAAAGTTTATTGTAATAAACCTTGATCAGGTGCCAATACCACTACGGATATCCTCTTCAGAAGGAATAAAGTCACCTATTCTGTTTTAAACATTTTATAATGTAAAAATCTATAATACGTTACACATATAAACAGTGAAATGCAGTATATGGCGTAAGATTGGTATGTACATAATTTCCATTACATCAAAATTAATAGCATACGTAATGAGCTGAAATGGTCAAGTAAAACATCAGAAATTATGAATAATATCCTCAATGGAAATCAGCAAAAACTACTGCACAGATGCATCTTTTCATAATAGCAGGCACTGAACTAAACATCTGGCAACTAGTCACAATGCCATGTAACCCAGGAGGTATGAGCGCCACTTGCTGGGTTCTAACTGCATGATAAACACACAGCCATATGAAATATGTAACTGGTGAAGTAATACATTATTGTGAAATACATTTAGATGTTTCAAACAAAATAAATTGTATGTAGCGTAAAAGAAAAGAAATTGTAAAAGAAAATACAAAAAGAAAAACTGACTATTACCACATGTTGCACAAAATCGGTACAAAGGTTAGTCACAAAAATGCGTCGAAAATAACAGAGAATATACTGTACCACGATTTTATCAAGATATTACAATCTGCAAATAAGGTGGAACTATTAGGCGAAATCTACAAAACAGAATACAGTATCCAGTCTCATTTGGTATGCCATCATTAAGAAAGTATACAGCCCGAAAAATTCATAACAGTTCATCATTCCCTGAATTTTCTTAATTTTGAAACATCTCTCAGCTTTTTAGAGTTAATACAGCTGTAAGGCGTCCGCATTTTCAGACCATACATGAGCTTCATATTGACAATACAGAATAAAATCGCCAGAAAGTAGCTCTATATTGTTAACAGGAAGCAATAGTAATAATTTCATGTACCACATAACAAAACAATATCTACCCTTATAACGACAGTTGCATGCGTAAATGAGATAAAGCGAACGCAGTTTGGAGGCGGACTATGCACATGGTTAATGGAATTGGGAAACCCCAATTAACATTAACAAATGATGGCTCAGCTGGAGCCCAGAAAGAAATAAGGCGATAACAATATAGTACCTTCTAAATTAACACAGCCGTGGCCATCGTTAAATTGGCTAGACAGCATTAGCAAGGCTAGCGTCGACTCACCAAGAAAAAGAAAAATTCACCTATAACGAGGAAGCCGTTGGCTAGCAGTGTGGCATAGAAGAGACACGGTGGGAGAGTGACGACATATAAAAGCATTTTCGAGGACGAAATTAAGGGAGCTCTCTCGTCTTGCAGTGGGCCACACCTATGTGTGGAAAAATAGCGAAGACATTGAGACCTTTACATCTGCGAAGTGTGAGCGATACGCTTCACGTATTGTGGCGACAGATGTAAAGCGGTAGTTCATACTCCTGCTGCCGATCTGTCCCTTAGCGAGTGTGCAGTAGCCATAATTTCGACTAGGGAAAATTTAACGTTCTACAGAACGCAGGAAAGTTGAGACTGAGTGATTCAGTCGAGGCGAAGGCTAGAGTTTGTTCACTCCAACTTGCGTACACTTTGAATATAGAATTTCAAGAGTTGAATACTAACATACCCTCCATTGAGTACATGAGTGTTTGATTAGTTTAAATGATAACATTTCATTCTCCACCAACGTAGTCCATTGAACAGCTACGACAATGTAGATGTAAATTCACTGATGAGGATTTAATTGTTTTGCTAGCTATAATATTCTCATAAATTGAGATAAAGATTTAATAATATCATATTTAATGTCGGAATGTTAATTACTTTGTTTAGAGCTGAAAATGATTGAACTTGCTTGTTATGTATTACTTGAACCCTGAAAGCAGTGATAAATTAAATGGAGAATGAAAAAGGGAGGGGTTGTGTTGTCATTTTAGAAAAAATTCCAAACTCTCATTTATATCAATTTGTGCATTCTTGTTATGTCACAGCAAAATTTCTAATTAATTTGAGATGATCTTCACCTAACATTAGCCTTATTACAGGGCCAAAATTAATTGTTATGTAGAATGTCTGTTTACCACCATGGGCTTGAGAAGACGTTAAGATACGTTACCCATTTGCGCGCATAACAAAATAGCTTTACCTACCAGCCCTGTACACAACCTGAATACACATTACACAGCAAAAACTATAACTCTAAACTGACACGATCAGGTACGCCTGTCTCCCTGAATCTCCTGAAATAAATTAGCTGCAAGATCTGGAGTAGCCTAATTGTTTTGTCTTCAAGAAAGCATTAACCCGGTAAGCAAAGCTGTTCTCTAGCTACAGCCCATTATGTACTTGTTATTATGATTGGGGTTTAAAACCTTCCATTGAGTGAATGCATTCAGTCGGCGTGTATACAAAGGATGCAGACAACATGATTCCATTGGAACTTGGGCATCTGTTGACCTCTTGCTTTGAGAGTTTGTCAGCGAATCGCTGTGAACGGACAAGACACCATTACCGTCTTCTGCAGCCCGAGCAAAGAGCCACCTCCTCACTTCTGCTCTCTGGTCACTGTCAGACATGAGCCGAATGTCCGCACCCACTTCCCTCATGTTGGCGGTTGCTGTCGCGCACGCGATTTCGCCCGATATTCGAAGTGTTGTACGGCCGTGACTTGGCATTCAAGAAATGATACAATGTATTACGGCTCCAGTTAGGTATTTCATGTGGCTGACTGTTAGAATCAAAAATTACTCTGATTGAGGGGGAGGCTTAGGTTACTTTCAAGGAGGTTAAGGACAAAGCGGTTAACGAACAATAATTTCCTTGTGCATACTGTAAAATGACATACTTTCTGAGAGCTTATGTGTTTCTTCCTAACAATTTTCAAACATTTCGCAATGCTTTCCATTGTCGAATGCTTTTTTAGTTAAATAAATCCTGTGAAAATATCTTGATTTTTTTCTTATGACGTGCTACCACCACGAAGATAAAGGTCAGGACATCAATCCTAAACCTAAACCAAAGTGATCTTTATACAGCTGGTCTTCCTTTTTTTCTTTTTTTTATTGTTCGGGGCAGCAACTAGGATGAATTAGCTGCCAAGCTGATTCTACGATAGACCTCGAGTTTATCTGACGTAGCTACCTTCGTAACTGTATGGATAAGTTCTACACACTGATTGGAATCACGTTCATTTGCCACTACCGCCAATCAATGGAGAAATTCCGAAGAGATAGTGTGTGCACATTCTTCATTGTTTGACGAAAGTCGCCAAATGTTCTCTCTAGCTCTGATCCTGATACTAAATCCGCATGTTATTTCTTCTTCTATCGCGTTAGCAGCAGTTTCTCTCCGTCGCGGAGGCTCTCAACCTCTCTACTATCCTTTCATTTTCCCGTGTTTGGAATCCGTGTGGAATCCGTTTGCACTATTAATGATGACACATTTTCTTGTAAATTCATCGTAAAGCTATTTACGCGTTTCGTCTACTGTATCTGTCCTTCCGCCCACCATTTCATTTTCATGATTTAAGAGAAATACAGGTCTCAGCATGTAATGTAATTTAATTTAGCCCGACTCTGATCAGCAATCAACAAACTAGCTCAGTACTCATGGTGGTTACGAGATTATAAATAATTAATTGTCTCTGTCTTGAATTAACACAGATATTCCCTAATATATATAACAAAAGTATGGTTAGACCTCACGGGCTCATAGCACAAGAGAATATTTCGTCGGTCAGGTCAATGTGAAGTAATAAACCCGTAACTCCAGATCGTGATTTCGTCTCGAATACCAACATGGGATAATAAGCATAATCTTTTGCAGATGAAATCTTGTACTACAACTAGAATCCTATGACCAGGGCTTTCTGCCTGGGATGTTATCTCGCAACTTTGAGAAAATCTTGAAGTGAAATATATTATATTCTTTGCAGCCGCCTCATAGCTAGTGGAATCTGAAAGAATGTTTAGCGTCCTAACCGGCGGCACGTCACGACGGCGAGCTGAAAGAAAATTACTAATTTTTTTCTAGTTGGCGCCTAACAATGGTCAATGTTCCGTTAAGGCTACGTCTATTCAGGACAAGCAAGGTTTAAGTTTACAAATAATTATGTACCGTACAAGTCTGAAGTCATGAGCAACTATATTTTTAGTTCCGTTTACATCTTGCATAGACTGTTACAGCAAGATGAACCTCAGACAATTGTTCCCTTCGAGTCCAAGAACAGAAGAAGACAAAAGAACAGAATGTTCAGTCAAAGAATCTCCAGTGTCCACGGAATACTCATCAAGGCCTACATTGCAACATAATGCACTTGTCTATTCTTTGGCATACATCGCCAGTGTCTCATACAATAATTGTCAGTACATGGCATTTACAACCTCCAGATTCATGACCATCCTAGGAGATACAGTACAAGTCACAACTGCGTATTGAATTAAATTCAAGTACGACAAATGAATATTTGTTCTGGGCTGGCCTAGAACCCGGATTTTGCGCTTTACTTTGGATTTACGCAAGTGGTCGCCTTATCCGGTTCGGTTATCCACACATGCTTCCCTTAAAACTCAAATTCTTTGCCTGTCGTACACTCCATATGTAGCGTCCACCGTACATTATCCTCCCGGATGGAATATTTACCTGATTCCTGCAAGAGTTCGTACATAGTACGCATCTGTACTTAAGTCATCGTTATCATCCAGACGCACATGGTTTCTGCTCTGTTGAATATGTAAATAACTTTTCAAACTCCATGAAAAATATCAAGACGAGCTGAATTGGAGTGAGTACCAAAATTAATCATTCAACTCTGTGATAAAGGTGTCGTGGCCCTATGCATCTTACTTGCTTATCCTCTCTGAGATTTGGTTCTTATTGTAATCTGAACACGAAGAGCTGAATACATTACAAAATAGGTCCAAATCAAAGAAATGGGATCTGCATACAAAAATTAAAAAAATGGTTCAAATGGCTCTATGGACTATGGGACTTAACATCTGAGGTCACGAGTCCCTATAGTTAGAACTACTCAAATTTAACTAACCGAAGGACGTCACACACACCCATGCCCGAGGCAGGATTCGAACCTGCGACCGTAGCAGCAGCTCGGTTCCGAACTGAAACATCTAGAAACGTTCGGCCACAGACGCCGGCTAAAAATTAAAATATGAAGTGCATTTCAATATAGAAACGAAATATTTACATATTATACTTACAGCAACATAAAAAAATGAAGGACTCCACATTAACGTATCATATCAGTAACATGTTGAACTCGAAACTGTAACAAGAATACTCTGGTACATTAACATCAGAAAAGATCAGACTGATATAGACCTACAACCAACACAAACAAATCCGATAAATCCTCAGAATAGTAATAGGGACATCTGGGACTTCGTAAAACAAGAAATGAAGAACTAGTGGGAAATGGTCACATGAATGCCTTACTACACGCAGTGAACTGTTGGAAGGAAGAAAACAACAAAGAATGGTTGTAAGTGTGGTGTCGCTGTCGGACACCACACTTGCTAAGTGGTAGCCTTTAAATCGGCCGCGGTCCGTTAGTATACGTCGGACCCGCGTGTCGCCACTATCAGTGATTGCAGACCGAGCGCCGCCACACGGCAGGTCTAGAGAGACTTCCTAGCACTCGCCCCAGTTGTACAGCCGACTTTGCTAGCGATGGTTCACTGACTTCTACGCTCTCATTTGCCGAGACGATAGTTAGCATAGCCTTCAGCTACGTTACTTGCTACGACCTAGCAAGGCGCCAGTATTCGTACTATTAATATTGTGAATCATGTACCATAAAGAGCGACGTTCTCCATTAATGGATTAAAGTTAAGTATTCCACCAGCTACGTCCGTTTTTCTCAGTTCTAATTCCCTTGTCATGTTCCAGACCTCACGCTAGCCTGCGTGAGGTGAGACGCGTGCATTTCGGCCTCCTTTAGAAAAACACGGTTGGCTCTCCTGCCAACCACAACGGTAAGCTTTCGTGGTCACAAAGAGGACTAACTAAAAATACAGGGTGTTACAAAAAGGTACGGCCAAACTTTCAGGAAACATTCTTCACACACAAATTAAGAAAAGATGTTATGTGGACATGTGTCGGGAAACGCTTAATTTCTGTGTTAGAGCTCATTTTAGTTTCGTCAGTATGGACTGTACTTCCTCGATTCACCACCAGTTGGACCAATTGAAGGAAGGTAATGTTGACTTTGGTGCTTGTATTGACATGCGACTCATTGCTCAACAGTTCTAGCATCCAGCACATCAGTACGTAGCATCAACAGCTTAGTGTTCATCAAGAACGTGGTTTAGCAATCAGTGCAATGTCTACAAATGCGGAGTTGGAAGATGCCCATTTCATGTATGGATTATCACGGGACAATAGCCGTGGCACGGTACGTTTATATCGAGAAAGATTTCCAGAACGAAGGTATCTCGACAGGAAGACGTTCGAAGCTACTGATCGGCGTCTTAGGGAGCACGGACCATTCCAGCCTATGACTCGCGACTGGGGAAGACCTAGAACGACGAGGACACCTGCAACGGAAGAAGCAATTCTTCGTGCAGTTGACGATAACCCTAATGTCAGCGTCAGAGAAGTTGCTGCTGTACAAGGTAACGTTGACCACGTCACTATATGGAGAGTGCTACAAGAGAACCAGTTGTTTCCGTACCATATGCAGGCACTATCAGCAGCTGATTGGCCTCCACGGGTACACTGCTACGAATGGTTCATCCAACAATGTGTCAATCCTCATTTCAGTGCAAATGTCCTCTTTACGGATGAGGCTTCATTCCAACGTGATCAAATTGTAAATTTTCACAATGAACATGTGTGGGCTGGCGAGAATCCGCACGCAATTGTGCAATCACGTCATCAACACAGATTTTCTGTGAACGTTTGGGCAGGCATTATTGGTGATGTCTTGATTGGGCCCATGTTCTTCCACCTACGCTCAATGGAGCACGTTATCATGATTTCATACGGGATACTCTACCTGTGCTGCTAGAACATGTGCCTTTAGAACTACGACACAAAATTTGGTTCATGCACGATGCACGATGTAGCTCCTACACATTTCAGTCGAAGTGTTCGTACGCTTCTCAGCAACAGATTCGGTGATCGATGGATTGGTAGAGGCGGACCAATTCCATAGTCTCCACGCTCTCCTGACCTCAACCCTCTTGACTTTAATTTATCGGGGCATTTGAAAGCTCTTCTCTACGCAACCCCGGTACCAAATGTAGAGACTCTTCGTGCTCGTATTGCGGACGGCTGTGATACAATACGCCATTCTCTAGGGCTGCATCAGCGCATCAGGGATTCCATGCGACGGAGGGTGCATGCATGTATCCTCGCTAACGGAGGACATTTTGAACATTTCCTGTAACTAAGTGTTTGAGGTCACGCTGGTACGTTCTGTTGCTGTGTGTTTCCATTCCATGATTAGTGTGATTTGAAGAGAAGTAATAAAATGAACTCTAACATAGAAAGTAAGCGTTTTTCGGACACATGTCCACATAGCATATTTTCTTTCTATGTGTGTGAGGAATGTTTCCTGAAAGTTTGGCCGTACCTTTTTGTAACACCCTGTATACGATATCGCAGTGCCGGTGTCATTTTAATGACGATGCACTACGGCGACCACAGGAGTTACTAAACACATAAGATGAATTCGCAATTCCAAATAATGACTACCATCAGCTGTAGAATGGAATGACGAGAGTGAAAATTTGTGCCGGGCCGGGACATATGAAAGTATGGGTCCTGCCGTGAATCGTTCACGGACAGCCAAAGGTTAAGGCGACCGCTCTCGACAAGCGGGAAATCCGGGTTCGTTTCTCCGTGCGACCCAAATTTTTACCGTCGTCATTCCATTCTGCAGCTGATGGTAGTCATTATTGGCAACTGCGAATTCATCTGATGTTAACTAAATATGTTGTTCACGTGTCACATTGGTAAAGTTCGTGATACTGCTTACTGGCTTACGACAGAAAGATATGTAACTGCCGAAGGCGTTTCCAATGAAGGCAACAAATTTGGCTGGAATATTATCCGCCACCACCTTTGTAAGCTGAATCCTTACCCTGCCTCACAAGCCGAGACAATGTGACTGATGCGTTTCTTAATTGTGAAACCAATAGTGATAAGTAAACGTCGTGCGGCCATCAACTAGAGAAACCCTACACTTTAATGTTCACATTCTACAAAGTTAAGGGCATGTATTATGCTATTCATAATTATTTCTTGCACTGTGTCTGACGTTGTACCCAAATTGTTCTAGCAGCATATAGTTCTGGCGGTGTCAAAGATGACTGTACGTGCGATTTCCTATTTGCTTCCTTCTCCTTGATTGTTTTCATGTATTTAGATTGCTACGGGCTAAGGTTTTTGTTGTATGCTTTCCAGTTACGGCCCATGCGTTGTACCAATAGTGATTGTGAGGAGACTTCGTCCAATCAGATTCGTAGCCCACTGGCTGACAGCCGGTGGTTCAGTTGTCACTCTCGAAATGCGGTCCGAATTATTCAAGACAGCAAGTGTACCCCCCACAGCGAGACTAACAGGCGGTGTAGTCCGTAATGACGGACGCCCGCTGATGGCGCGTGCAGTATTCATCGCATCAGGCGTGTGCCTTTAGCAGTCGTGTGTCGTATTCATCAGATCACCAACCCTACAGTCGGCTCCGGAAGCGGCAGCTGTTATCTCGAAAACGTGATGTTGAGACACAAATTATTAAGATGGATCAAGGTGCTTATCGGAAAACTCCTGTGTCTCTCGGCGAAATTTTATAGTGACTTGAGCTGCATAAAGTTTATGAAAGTTCTGTACAGGGATAGTAATCTAAAATTTACAGATCTTCAATTTCTTTCAGAGTCTAAGATGTCAACACGAAATTTTCTGGAAATAATAGTGGCAGGGGGGACGTAATCATGTTGTCTTGGTAATGCTCCTAACTGCTGTATCAACTGAGACATTGAATAAAGAAGGTGTATTATGAAACGATGTGCTTATTGTAACGGCATTCCAAAGCTCATGAGAAGATAAGTTAATATTGGTGTTGACAATATCCACAAAATATCCAAGAAATATGCTGGGGATGAAAGAAAAGGCAGTGGGAATCGTGCATTGCGGAGTAAACACAACCACGTTGGGTTGATATGCCGAACATTTAATTAGTCGTTCAAGATGGCTCCATTATTTATTTATTTGTAACGTGCTTAGTGCGTGTGTGTGTGTGTGTGTGTGTGTGTGTGTGCATGGAGTGTAGTGATATATCCGTGTTGCATGATGATCATGAGAGAAGGGGAGGGTGGAAGGCGGCGCCACTACATAGGCTACGCCTCGCGAACAGCACCAATGGGACCGCCAAACTTGAAGTCCCCATGCTACGAACGGATCACAATCGACAGTTTCAAATGCCCTCACTTCATGAGACACTGTGAAGTTTTGGTATCTAAACGAAGACAGCCAGGACAATGGCATAAGGTCTTGTGAACGGGAACCTTACGCCACCACCTTCAGTTGCGTTGCTCTTTTTTTGAGCCGAACCTTCCCGGGCTGTGAAGGGAGGGATCAAAGTGGGCAGGTGTCGCAACCTAAGACCTGGCCACCATTTCCTGTCGCCTCCGCCAAGGACCGAGGAAAGCCCAAGGAACGAGGAGTAGAGGTACAAAGCACATCAATTACACAAGGTTATTATTTTTCCCTTTACATCACCAAGCGTATCACGAATGTGTGGTTCAGTTTCCCATTGCAGTGACACCCGAACTCCAGAGTAGGTTAAGAAAAACACTACAAAGAGAAATTCGAGGAAATACGTCTGTAGTTGGGATTTTGAACAACTCTACAATGTTTTTTACTAAGGAATTCCCCAGAATGAAGAACATTTTTCCCGCCGTCAGCAAACAAGTAGTGTACTGCGTGTCCGCAAATCCACTTTGCGGAGTTCGCCATCATTTGTGGAAAGTATCCGAGTCCAGAAAGAGGAGTAGGTGAGGAGGTATCTGAAGAGGAGTTGTGCAAGTAATAAATACCAGCATCTCTCACGCCAAGAACTAGGCATGTACTGCCGATCCACAAAAGAGACGATGCGTGTCCCCCCTGCAATACGTAACACGCAAAGGAAAATTAGGTGTTTATGCAAACTCCCGGTAAGGGGAGCAGGCGATAGCCATATGGCACACCAGCCGACATGCGGATGCTTCCCCTCAACCACATTCGGTGACCTGTTCTGTTGGAAAAACCATGGATGGCTTTTGTGGAAGTAAGGTGCGTCAGAATCAGCGCAGTATGGACATGGCTCCGTTAAAGAAAATAACAGGAGAAATAAAAAATACGGGGCCGGACGTCTGAAAGCAGGATACGGGGTGACAAAGTGCATTGGTCTCCAGCAAAACACTGGTGAGGACATAGGACAACGGGGCCACAGTACCATCTGAGAGATGAGGAACAGGGCCATCACATTGTCAGGGACGCGATAAAGCCTTAAACCGCCACTGCACCAGGTACGTTGAGGGTCTCGTACCGCACCTTGAACAGCAAGCCGTGGTAAATGTACGAACCCTGTGTCACTACCATGCGGTGGCCTGTGACTGGCAGGTTAGGGTGTGTCTGTGCCAATTATACATTAACATAATGTGTCCGTTGTAGAAGAGTGTCAAGTATACATTAACATAATGTATACGTTGCAGAAGACCAAGGGCTCATGAACCATCATTTAGAGACTCGGCTAGTAATTGGAACAGTAGGCGCAGGCAATTTCAGGCAATCTTTCACTACAGATCATCCCTGAAATCAATTCCTAAGTGTCGGATAGTTGCAAGGAGCAGCGGTGACCACAGGGAGCCCCGTATCTACACTACTGGCCATTAAAATTGCTACACCACTAAGATGACGTGCTAAAGACGCGAAGTTTAACCGACCCGAAGAAGATGCTGTGATATGAAAATGATTAGCTTTTCAGAGAATTCACACAAGGTTGGCGCCGGTGGCGACACCTACAACGTGCTAACATGAGGAAAGTTTCCGACCGATTTCTCGTACACAAACAGCAGTTGACCGGCGTTGCCTGGTGAAACGTTGTTGTGATGCCTCGTGTAAGGAGGAGAAATGCGTACCATCACGTTTCCGACTTTGATAAAGGTCAGATTGTAGCCTATCGCGACTGCGGTTTATCGTATCGCGTCATTGATGTTCAAGTTGGTCGAGATCCAATGACTGTTAGCAGAATATGGAATCGGTGGGTTCAGGCAGGCAATACGGAACTCCGTGCTGGATCACAAAGGCCTCATATCACTAGCAGTCGAGATGACAGGCATCTTATCCGCATGGCTATAACGGATCGTGCAGCCACATCTCGATCCCTGAGTCAACAGATAGGGACGTTTGCAAGACAACCACCATCTCCACGAACAGTTCACCGACGTTTGCAGCAGCATGAACTATCAGCTAGGAGACCATGGCTGTGGTTACCGTTGACACCGCATCGCAGACAGGAACGCCTGCGATGGTGTACTCAACGAACCTGGGTGCACGAATGGCAAAACGTCATTTTTTCGGATGAATCCTGATTCTGTTTACAGCATCATGATGGTCGCATTTGTGTTTGGCGACATCGCGGTGAACGCACATTGGAAGCGTGTATTCGTCATCATCATACTGAAGTATCACCCAGCGTGATGGTAAAGCGTGTCATTGGTTACACGCCTCGGTCACCTCTTGCTTGCACTGACGGCACTTTGAACAGTGAATGTTACATTTCAGTTGTGTTACGACCCATGGCTATACCCTTCATTCGTCCCCTGCGAAACCCTATATTTCAGCAGGGTAATCCACGACCGCATGTTGCAGGTCCTGTACGGGCCTTTCTGGATGCAGGTAATATTCGACTGCTGCCCTGGCCAACACATTCTCCAGAGCTCTCACCAATTAAAATCATCTGGTCAATGGAGGCAGAGCAACTGGCTCGTCACAATATGCCAGTCACTACTCTCGATGAACTGTGGTACTGCATGGGTAGCTGTACCTGTACACGCCATCCAAGTGACTCAATGCCCAGGGCTATCAAGGCTGTTATTACGGCCAGAGGTGGTAGTTCTGGGTACTGACTTCTCAGGATCTATGCACCCAAATTGCGTGAAAATGTAATCACATGTCAGTTCTAGTATAACATATTTGTCCAATGAATACCCGTTTATCATCTGCATTTCTTCTTGGTGTAGCAATTTTAATAGCCAGCAGTGCGTAACCATAGCTCTATTTGAAGAGCTTAAGGCAGCTATCAGGAGCTTCTCCATAGATGGTGACCCACGCCAATGACTCCCTGGCATCAGGAGAGCTGCAAAGAGAATGAGGGCGAGATCGTCACCAATAGTAGAGCATGAAACGGCAAAGCCACTGAGAGATATCCCAGACAGGCTTTCGTAGAGTTTTCAGAGCAACAGTTCCATGGCAGAAGCACACGACAGTGCTGAGAGCAGGCAGTCCTCTCACACCGAACGACAGACCAGAGTAGGGGGAGTGAGGAGGCCACTGTAGACTACATGAGACGTCGCCCCGCGAAGGAGTTGCATTACGACGTCAACGGTGGTATCAGGGTTTTCTCGCTGCAGCAGGGACAAGAAGAGAACCAACGGAAAAATGCTCCTATACCTTTCGGTATAAAAAAGCGCAAAAATGTTCCCATGCCAAAACTTTCGCAAAATTTTGAAAGGTTCTGGTAGATTGAGGTAGCTGGTACGCCACGTTTCTGTCACAGACTTTTACATAAACAGGAACACTTTCCCATTTTTCGTGCCCAGATGGCATAGCTTTTCCCCTGGTTCCCTTCTTCTCAATGCTGCAGTGGTGCGTTTAAGTGATACGAAAAGAAAGTACTGGTCACTAAATTTGATATAGTTTATTTATGTGAAACTGAAATAATTCAATACTAATTTTACACCGCAGATCGGATTCTACGTGCTCATTTTACGTTTACAGGTACGGTAACTTGGAACGTCTGTATCTCGAAAACGATATGAAAATATTCAAGGTTGTTCAAGATTTAGATCTTAGAAATATAGCACAAAAAATTCAGCCTTTGGTGTGCATAGCCGTCGTGAAATCCTCGGGTGAGGTTTGGTTCGCTGGTGATTGACTACAGAATAAAATCCCTTTCTTCCGGCTTTCCGAGGAATCTTCCATGAACTAAGCGTGCTTCCATAAGAAGACCACATCAAATGCAAAAGGAACGAATCTATTTGATCTATTTAACGACGCAAGAAGAAGTGTGTAACATTCATACTTCGACGCTATACCGTAGGATACTGACGCTAAGATGGCTCTTCTGTTGGACAGACAAACGGTCCCTAGCCCAAGGGCTACCCAGAACAGTTCACTCTACCTTTTTTTTATCAGCAACAGAACCCGAGGTATGAGCGCTGGAAGATCCAGTTTTTATGGGTCGTGTTTTGGACCATATTAGGTACGCATGCTGTTCCACGCATACCAATAAAACAAGTACACAGAATAATATGTTTCTGGTAAATAAGCTCTCAAAACACAGTTAATGCTTACAAACTCGTAGTGATAATCAACCGACATTTCTTCTTACAAAATGACAATGACATTGAAAATGCTATCTAGAACACCAGTACGAAAGATAATCCTATACTCTATGACCGTTTAACATCGAAGAATTTAAGATATTATGGAGTGATGTCTAGTTATAAATGAACCAGTAACCATCTTCGAAGTAGTTATGAATTCGAGACCTCTGCGGACGTATTCTCTTTCAGCTAGGAATTTATTTTGCGTTTTTTACTACTGTCTTATACGTGGAAATATTATTCAAAATAATTTCTATCAGCTGTTAATCAGGGAATACTTTAGCTGGGGGTGTAGTGATCTACTCCGCGCGGCCATTAGTAGTTTACCCCTCGCTTATGTAGCACGAGATTGGTACAATTTGTGACTGGCAGTCTAGGTTACTGCTCAATAATTCTATTACGAATTATGTTTAGATCTTGTCAACTTTGCACTTTTCATTGTCTAACTGCGTCAAATCACTAAAAAATTATTTATTTTTCAGGTTGCTGTAATTTTGTCTATCGCATGGCGGCGTTCGATCTATACCAGAGCCCGCTGTTCAGTTTTTTAACACAACATGCAATCTTAGAGACAGAAGTGATGACACTTTCTGCAGTACCTGACCATCATTTTGCAGGACAATGCTCAAGCACGTACAGTGTAAGTTGTCACTGATTTGTTTGACTGATGGGGCTCCTAAGTGCTAGACCACCTACTGCACTCCCCTGACTTAAGCCCTCGTAAGTTCAAATCGATTTCTAAACTGAAGGAAACACTTCACGGAATTCGGTTCAGAATCGCTACAAATTCGTCAGTCAATAAACCGCGCCGCTCGAACTGTCAACACAACTGGCACTGCTAATAGTATTCTACGACTTCCACATCGCTGGAAGCGGGTAATACACAATCCTGGTGACTACTTTGAAGGTCAGTAAAACTTTGAAACACGTATCTATTTTGTACCAGCTGTAAGTAAATAATTGCCACTATTATAGTTTCAACCCTCGTACAACGTGGCTTGCGAAGTGTAGACATACTTCTTGCTAAACTCCACAACAAAATAATAACAGCAGCAGGCCTCCTGATCGCTATTCTCTGCCCACATCTCCTGTAGCCATTGAGTCAGCTGAACAGAGCACACCCGGCCGAAGTGGCCGAGCAGTTCTAGGTGCTACAGTCTGGAACCGCGCGACCGCTATGGTCACAGGTTCGAATCCTGCCTCGGGCATGGATGTGTGTGATGTCGTTAGGTTAGTTAGGTTTAAGTAGTTCTAAGTAGTAGGGGACTGATGACCTCGGACGTTAAGTCGCATAGTGCTCAGAGCCATTTTTTTAACAGTGCACAAAATTGTGTCTTCAGTGTTTCCGTGTTACTGTACTTTGGTTAACACATTTTACCGTTTAATAACGTTAATTTATTATTTAATATGTCTCTATGTATACATGCCTGAAGACAATCAGGAAATACTCGAAACAAGTAAACTTTTGTTAATTTCAACAAATACTCAAAATGTATGGGAAATATATGTGTGACTTGTAGCAGTACAACATAAGTAATTAATGTGGGGATGCCTTACAAGCGTTACTTCCGTTATTGTTGAATATTGTGTATTATCTTAGTTATGCCCCTACAGCCTGGCTGGTAGACTATCGTCTTTCGAGAGGTTTTACGGTTCCACTACCAATGTTAATGTCAGTACTGTGTTACCTACGATTAGTCTTCAGATCAATAACTATTTATGACATGGATAACATGTCTTCAATTTTCGTGGTGTATTACGACAAACTACAAAATTGGACCGGCAGCCTAAGGCACTCAACGGGTTGACCTAATGGATGTGGGCTATAATCATCTCAAGAGTTACTTTCGAACAAACATTAGACACAGATACAATCTGTTTTTTAAATGCTTAGCCAAACAGTACGCCGCTTAATTATTATTAGCTTAGCGTCCTTTGTTCCGTTCACGTAGACTGTATGGAATGCACAGATTATTTCTTGTTTTTCTTTAATCGAAAATTCATGTTATTCCAAAATTACAGCATCTTCTTAACTTGTCAAGCTAATTAAGACCATACAAGTGTGGTCTTCCCGGAATGCAATTCTGACCAAAGGCAATTCTGGTAACGAGAGCCAAAGTTATTTTCTTCCTTTTTTTAAAAAAATCGCGCCTTTTGCTTTATTGTACTCAAATTTCCCTTTTCTTGTGTCATCAGTGTTCTTACTGGTTTGATGCAGGTTGCCACGAATTTCTCTCCTGTGCCAACCTCTTCATCTCAGAGTAGCACTTGAACAGTACGTCTTCAATTATTTTCTCGATGTATTCCAATTTCTTTGTTGATAACAAGGCTCCAGTTGTGTAAAAGTCAGTGAGGTGTAAGATAAGTGATTCACTATTTCCACGAGCAGAGGTAGTTCCATCCTGTGCTGGAGTGGTGTACCACAACCGGGCACTAGACGTAGTGGGTGAAGAGGAATGAGTCCAAGATTCACCAACAGGCTAATTGCTAATTTTTGCTCAAATCAACTATATTACTAGCTCTGCACCACATAAAAATATGGGAAACAATTCAGCTTTATGCAAGTTCCAGGCACCTAAACACTCGTGAGTCACATATTTCATTGAGCCTCCCCATTAACCAAATTGAAATTAGGAACATTACCAAGAATTTTACTAATTCTAAAACTCTGAAAGTTTAGGAACATTACCAAGGATTTTGCTAAAATGAATGGTCCAGTAAAGTATGTGTTGATTATACCACACCATACATTTATGCTAATCGCTGCTGGGAATTGCATTGCACTGTTTCTAATTCTTTCTATATATTCTCATTTCTTTCAAGATCCTGCTCGATTTTCTTCAGCAACGGTTGACAGATCTTAAAAATATCAGTTTATCTAACTGCGTGTTGTCTTTCTTTTTCTCAATCCATGATTCGCTGTCATAAAGATGGACAAAGCAATTGTTTCGTAAAATTTTAATTTTGTGTCTTTCGTCATCTTATTCTTTAAGGTTTGTTCATCATTTTATATATATAAAATGTATTTTCATCAAGACGGCACACCTAGATATTTCATCACAGCCGTCACTACACATTTAAATGAACAATTAGCCCAGATGTGGATTGGTCATGGTGCTACACGACTGTGGCCATCCAGACCTTACGATTTTACACCAATGGATTTTTGTGTATGGGGATTGATCAAAGTGAACACGAAATTAAGAACAATCCTGTGAAACTGAAACGAGCAACAAAATCATGCAGCTAAATGGATTGAACTCAGTAGAGATACTTTTGAACATTTATTGTGAATGTATCATCAAATTGTATGTATAACGTACAACATTTTTAACAGTGAGCTTTGCTTTTTCCG
Source organism: Schistocerca gregaria (assembly GCF_023897955.1). Taxonomy (NCBI): domain Eukaryota; kingdom Metazoa; phylum Arthropoda; class Insecta; order Orthoptera; family Acrididae; genus Schistocerca; species Schistocerca gregaria. The sequence goes on along the minus strand of NC_064925.1, from coordinate 323,048,936 downwards.
GTTTAACATGAATTCACTTGTGCTACAGTATTAATAAAAGCAGATTATCTGACACATTCATACAGTTTCAGTTAACGTTAATACTATCGTTTATCCAAAATTAAATTCGTGCTTTATTTTAACGTCACACAGTTTTGCGATGGCTTCATATTAGCGAAGTTGCTAAATTTCAAGCAAAATCTTTTATTAGCCGTAACTCAGTAACTAAACATTTGCGGACCGATGTTTACACCAACTTCTCTCTTTAGTTTTACTTGTAGAATAACGTATTGAATTATTTGCGTAACTTCGTAACCAACCTTGTAAGACTCCTGGTATGGTATACTGTGCTTCAAATTTAAAAAATTCTCCGCCAGATGGCAACATGAAATAGTCTTTCTTTCCTTGCTCAACAATTGGTGTTCACATCTAGGGAGCGTGTTGTGTACTTGAACCTGATCTTCGGTTCACAGTGCCTCTCTAAACCATCGTTTTATAAAACGGCAGCTACTAGTTCGAACCATGAAAGATACATCCTTCGAGGTAATTGTGAATTACAAGTTATCGCTTTACTTTTAGCACATGTAACAAAGCAAGACTTATCTATAAGTGTCTGTGGATGATCTTAAGAAGAAAAGAACAATTTTGTGTTCAGTCCTACTTGAGGTAATGACCTTCACAATCGAGAGATTCAGTATCCTGTACTTTGGGACTCAGTTTTACTGATTTCATTAGTAAAATTGTACATTACTGTTTCATATGCAAAAACTGATTGTTTAATGAAACAGCATATTCATTAATAATATGTTACTAACATTGTTAATAATCAAAATAATGACCATTACATAAAAATATGTGAATATAATTGTGGTAACGAATTTTCTTTCAGATGATGAAATTTTATCATATCTGAAGGAATATATATATATATATATATATATATATATATATATATATATATATATATATATATATCACAACTCCAAGCGAAGAGCATGATCTCCCGGAAGTAAATAATGCATTTTTGGTTCATGGTAAGGATACCTTAGATTGTGAAATGACTAATCGTTGAGAGACACGTCGTGTACTAGTACCCAGGCTACAATGAACAGCATAAATAATATCCTCATCATCGTCTTCACGTACCGAACACTCGTACTATGAATGCTAGCTAGGGAACCTGTCTCCCAAAATATTCGAAATACTCCACTTATGGTTCGTGCATTCGGAATCCTCTGATTTGGATAACATACGTAACATTCGTTAACTGTAGCCGTAGCATTACCATCACATCTGCCATAAATAAACACCATATTTGCGTATTCCTCTGTCGTAAATTTGAAAGGCATCCCTATTTCGCAAATAATTTACAAACTGCAGTACAACAGTTACTAGCTATTTTCACTTAAATACGCTGTTGTTATTATGTTCTTTCACAAAACAATTCTGAAATCTAACACGTTTCAAAGTTAGGAAACAACTGAAACAACTCACCAACGGTTGTCAACACCGACATAAACGTTTCGACATACCTAATGGAAATTTTCTCTGTATGTCCTGCAAAACTATTGCAGATTCACATACATTAGATTCACGTAAATTACATTCACAAGACCATTAACAACAAAATACGGTACAGGAACTCGTGCTTTGCTTTAATCTGATATAATTTTGCGATGGCTTCATGTTGCCGAAATTGCTAAATTGTATTACCCATAACATATTTGTGGACCTATGTTTACATCAAATATTTTCTTTAGTTTTACTTCTAGAGTAACATATTAAAATATTTGCATCTCTTTGTGAATCACAAACACATACACACACAGGGTGTCCCAGCTATCTTGTCCACCCAAAATATCTCTGGAACAATAACAGCTGTTGGAAAACGACTTTCACCGGTATGAATGTAGGGCTGCGGACCATGAATGTACATCATATATATATATATATATATATATATATATATATATATATATATATATATATATATATATATGATTTTACTCCATACAACTTTACTCAAGTTGATATAGCACACTAAGTGACTAATACTAGATGCTTGTGTCAGTGCATTCCCGCAAACAAATTTTTATCTGTTTGGGCGTTTTCCATCATTTCAGTTTTATTGGTTGACATCTTAAGACTTTGGCAGTGCCTTCCTAGTTCATCTAAACCATAAACCAAATATAAATTTCCTGCCTTAATTTCTATTGAAACTACATCATCTGCAGATAGCATAGTATTCAGATGATCAAATCCTTTTCATTTGTATCCATTTACGTACTTAAACCTTCGATTGTGTTAATAGATCCTCAATGTAGATGTTAAAGTGTGTCGGTAACAAGCTACCTCTTTGTTTAATGCCTTATTTATTATCTCTTCTGTTTTTGAGCTGCCTGCGTATGTAGTTATTTTGGACCCTTCATACATGACTCTGTTTATCCATCTTGTCCCTTTAGACACATTGTGAACCCAGGACAAGAGTTGGTCAAATATTTATATAGGAAGATCGCTGAATAGTCGTTCGTATTTGAGAAGCTATTTTCTTTTATATTGACTACCAGTTTCGACTGTGCAAGATGTGTGGTGTACCATCTTTCTACTAGTATTGTCCATGTTCTGTTTCTAATGACCGATTGAAAGGTTTATTCGAAGTCAGTTAAGGAGATATTTTTTCTAGACTGAATCATGTCTTTTTCTAGAATTTTTTATTCCGTGGAGGTATGTTTTGCCTTTGCTACTGAATCAAAAACAGTAAGATTATTTGCTATTCGCGTTTCGCTTCCTTCACTTACGAAACATCATCAGTGCCCTGTAATACTTGTTTTTTCCTGTAGGTATAATACGTGCATAATGTAGTAGTTACAAGTATATTACTATGTTAAGTTTTCTCATCTTTTTCTCTTGTTTTTCAGGTTAGAAGCAAGTTTTGCGGCATAGATTGTGTGAGGTTAAACCATAGTTTGGTATTACTCACTATTCCCAATGTTGTTAGTCCACGTGTGTGGTCTTGGAGATGGGATTATTCGGTAACCACACTCCAGATGTCCGATTTCCGGTGTATATTCACATGCGTTTATTACAATACTTCACTTGAACTTTTCGTGTTATGTTGAACATGTGTGTGTTTACACTGTATAGTGCTGCCAGCTGTCGCTCTATATTTATCTTTAGCCTTTTGCTTGTCCTGTGCGAATAGTTTGGTATTTCTTCACTTGTTTGTGTTTATCTGTGTGTGTGTGTGTGTGTGTGTGTGTGTGTGTGTGTGTGTGTGTGTGGTTGCGTGTGAAGTTCTGTAAGAAATGTAGATGAAAAAACACCGCAAATCGGCTATCTGCAGTTTTGAACTGGAATACACACATCTCCAGTACCATAGATACAGGGACATGCAAGACTGGAAATCTTCAGTGACAGCATATAAATATTTAACCTCACGAGTATTTTGCCGATAAAAGTTGTTTCTAGCCTAAAAACAAGAGAAATATATGAGGAAACTTAACATAGTAACATAATTGTAAGCTATATAATGCATTTGTTGTATGTATAAAACCGAACATGTATTACAGGCCACTGAAGATGCTTCATAAATGAAACGAGCGAAATACGTATGCCAAAAAGCAAACTGTCTTCAATTTAGCTGTAAAGACGATACATACCTCCATCAACTTTGAAGGCACTAAGGAACGACGGAAAACTAAAAAAGGACGAACTTTTTAAATTCTGAAAATGTTATTGTCCGGGGTATGTCCGTACCAAAATCCAGTCCGTTCCTCCCCCAGGAGTGCATCTGCCATTGCTGGTGCGCTGGTGACGTGCTCGCGACTCGTGTCCTGCGTGAGCCGCGGCTGGCACGTTGACTGCGGCGTTAATCAGACTGCGGTGTCGCCGCGAGACGGGGCGGGAGGCGGCGCCTGCTGCGGACGGATATTGGTCCGCGGCGAGATACGGCCGGCTGCGGGTAACTGCGGGACAAATTGAAATGTATATAGCCCGGCCCGGCCAGGCCAGGCCCGGCCCGGCCATGCAGGGACCAAGTTTTCTGCCGCCCGCCCGCCCCCGGGATTTACTGCGGAGCGGCTTCTTGCGGCCCGCCGGTAGGACGCTGCCGGAGGCGGACCGCTCGAGGCCTATCGACAGGAGACTTCCGCCGTACCAGACCGTCGGCTTTATTTGACGTCACTCCAGAAGAAGCTCCGGCGCAGGGGCCGGAATGCACGGGACACGAGGGACGGTTACCAACCGACGAGAAGACACAAGACTGACACGCCAGAGCTATAACTCTAAGACAGATATATTTCCGATCGCCAGCAGTGTTCTGTCCGTTGTTTTCCACATTCTACACCCCTGGAAAAAGCTTTAATAGCAGTCAAGGTTGCGTCAACAACATACGGACGATATGTTTGAAAATTGTCGGCTTGAGCATGGACTAGCACAATGACGTGAGTACCCATCTATTTTACAGTTTTTGACAATGTTGACTGGAATACTCTCAAATTCTAAAGGTGGCAAGGGTCAAATACAGGGAGCGAAAGGCTATTTACAATTTGTACAGAAACCAGAGGGCAGTTATAAGAGTCGAGGGGCATGAAAGGGAAGCAGTGGTTGGGAAGGGAGTGAGACAGGGCTGTAGCATTTCCCCGATGTTATTCAATCTGTATATTGACCAAGCAGTAAAGGAAACAAATGAAAAATTCGGAGTAGGTATTAAAATCGATGGAGAAGAAATAAAAACTTTGAGATTCGCCGATGTCATTGTAATTCTGTCAGAGACAGCAAAGGACTTGGAAGAGCAGTTGAACGGAATGGACAGTGTCTTGAAAGGAGGGTATAAGATGAACATCAACAAAATCAAAACGAGGATAATGGAATGTAGTCGAATTAAATCGGGTGATGCTGAGGGAATTAGATTAGGAAATGAGGCACTTAAATTAGTGAAGTTGTAGTACAGTTGTTTTGCTGTTACGGGAGCAAAATAACTGATGATGGTAGAAGTAGAGAGGATATAAAATGTAGTCGGGAAATGGCAAGGAAAGCGTTTCTGAAAAACAGAAATTTGGTAACATCGAGTATTGATTTAAGTTCCAGGAAGTCATTTCTGAAATTATTTGTATGGAGTGTAGCCATATATCGAAGTGAAACATCGACGACAAATAGTTTAGACAAGAAGAGAATAGAAGCTTTCGAAATGTGGTGCTACAGAACAACGCTGAAAATTAGATGGGTAGATCACATAACTAATGAGGAGGCATTGAATAGAATTGGGGGGAAGAGGAGTTTGTGGCACAACTTGACAAGAAGAAGGGACCGGTAGGTAGGAAATGTTCTCGGGCATCCAGGGTTCACAAATTTAGCATTGGAGAGCAGCGTGGAGGGTAAAAATCGTATAGGGAGACCAAGAGATGAATACACTAAGCAGACTCATGAGGATGTAGGTTGCAGTAATTACTGGGAGATGACAAAGTAACACAGGATAGGGTAGCATGGAGAGCTGCATCAAACCAGTCTCAGGACTGAAGATCACAACAGCAACAAAAACCCATCTAGACTGTCCACTCACATTAATGTGACCACCTATAAAAAGTATGAATAAACACTCTCGGCAACGTAGACCGCTGCGAAACGTGTAGGAAAAAGTCGGTGTGCTTCAGCAATATATTGACAGGAATGATAAGGTATGCCGACTCCATGTTGTAGCAGCCGCGATAGGTTTCTTAGCTCAGAATCGATGTCTCGAACAACACGATGGAGGTGGTACCGCAGATTCTCGATTTGGTTTATATTCGGAGAGTATGGTGTCCAGAGGAGTATGGAAAACTCATTAAGGTATACAGTGAGCTGTATGAGACGGTGCATTGTGTTGCTGACAGATGCCATCTTGCCGAGTAGAAACAAACTCCATGTCAGGGTGAACATGGTCCACAGGGGTAGATGCACGCATGCGTTGATGCATTAAACCTTCCAGAATACAGAGATCATACGGGGACCACCCTCCGTTCTGGACCCTTCTAACCATTGTCACAAAGTGTTTACTTTCACTCAGTAGACACCAACGGTCATCTGTCCTATGGAACTCAAGACGTGACTCAGCTGAAAAGACCACCTGCCATCACTGAGTGAACGTCCATTTGCAATATTTGCGTGAGATCGCGGGCTTTGTCTCTGACGAATGCACAAGTTGGGAGTGAAGCGACTTTCATGCGAACCATTGTAAAATACGGCTCATATGATGTGAGCAACGATAACGGCAGTAGGCTGCCTAATTTCGCCACTGCAAACGGGACTCCCATAAGTTAATACTGACTTCTCCAGGATAAGAATATGTAAAGGAACTAGTGCATCTCTGGATGGGAAGACAGTGACCCAAATTGACCATGTGTTGGTATAGTCGAGAATAGAGAAATGGATACAAAATGTAAAGGTGGTAGGAGGTGTTAATGTGGGTCAGACCACTTCTTTGTCAGAGTAGAAATGAAGGTTATCTGGATACCCTCAAAATGCAAAGGAATGCAAAACATCACTCAATATGATTAGGGAAGTCCGTACAGATTAACTGAAGAGGCAATTTGAAGACAGAACTTTGAAACCGTTTTTCGAGTACTGGAGGATGGAAGTATCGAGACAGATCATAATTGGTAGGTAACTGCTAATGAAGTTAAGGAATCAGCAAAATAACAATAAAGGGAACTAAACGAAAACGAGGGTGACTTAATGAGGAATGTGATGGAGCCACCCAAGAGAGAAAGCGGGAGAGACAATATAGAAATAAAGTAATATGCAAGAAGAATGAAATCAAAATTCGAAGAAATACGAAGGCCAACGCAGGCTGCGCTAAGAAAAGCATAGGAAAGATAGGTAATAACATCATGGAGAAGCTCAGCAAGACTCTTATGCAAGTAGATACAAACAACTATATAGTAAAGTGAAGAAGTTTCAAGAAAAATCAAACCAGCAATACAAATTAATAAAAGCTACCATCGGGAGATCAAAGAATTGTGAAAAATTGGGTGGAATATCCACCTCAGTAACAATAGAGCCAGAAAGTCCTTCAACCACCATCGAGGAGATAAATTTTTTTTTTTAAACCTTAAGAACTGCAAGGGTCCAGGTGAGGTTGTAATTCCGGCCGAACTTCTCAAAGCAGCAGACGAAACCCCCTGCTCCCGTACCCGCAAGATTATTGAGCTAAACAGGACAAAACAGGTAACACCATAAGAATGGCAGATAGCTATGATATGAATCATGGATAAAAAGAAAGGTAATATATGACAACTAATAGTCAAAATGTTCCACAAGATCTTCTCCAACTGTCTACTAGAACGAATAAAACACCTGGCAAACAGAAATAATTGAAGAGTATCCAGGACTACCAGTCACAGACAAGATTTTGGACTTAAAACAGGTATGTGTGAAAATGTAAAAACGTAGTTAAGAATTACATCTCGTGGTAGACCTCAAGAAGGCTTATGATACTATCAATAGACTGAATCTAATTGAAACCATGACACGAGCTGGATTACCAAAGTAGTTGGTGACACTTATAGAGAACGCTTAAGTAACATGTAATCTAACGTTAATGTAGACAATAAAAGTCCATAAATCGGATAGAGGATTAAGAAAAGTAGAAGGATTATCACCTTTTATTTTCGATCTGGCACTCGAAGAGGTGAGGCAGGAATTCAACTAAGAGAACTGTCAGGGTATTTAAAACACAAATGGAAATATTACATGTCTGGCCTATGTAAATAACAGTGCACACAAGACGGACTGAAAGAAGTATTCAGAGCCAGGAATCAGTGGTATCGAGGTTCGGGCCATAAAATTGTTACCGAAAAGACAGAGTACATGGTGATAGGAAGAAAGCTGTATGACTCCCAAGATCTTACAGTGAAGTGTAAGAGGTACAAACATGTGAAAGAATTCAAATATACTGGATCGATTTTTACTAAAGCAACATCAGCTAAACCAGAGGCAAGACTGCGGCCGGAAAACAATGCTACTACTAGATAAACTCGGTAGTACTACGTAGAAACATAACACAACAACTAAAACTAAGACTGTAATAAATCTTAATTATGCCAGCAATACTAAATGGTTTTCAAGAATGGCGAATACGAAAACAAGGCCTTAACCAACTGCTTACATTTAAAAGAAGCATCCCTGTATTTGCTGGCGTCATTTGTGGGAATCTTTGAACATCTAAATTCAGATGTCGGGTCCCGATTATGGACATCTTCCTCCCAAATTCGAGTTCAGTGTGCTAATCACTGCACCGCGTCGCTCAGTGACCCCTGAGAGAAAACAGGCAAAGGCAAAAAAGTCAAAGAATACAGCAGAAAGTGCACAACTATAATACTCCATAGGATAATTTTTATGAAACATTTTTCTGTTTGATAGCTAAAGTAGTGGTAGCGAATGCAACATTACAATAATTGCAGCCACTTCCTCCTGTCGCGCAGCGCGTCCTCAAAATCGCGAGCTGTGTCCGATTGACGACGGATTGTAACGATGATGCAGGCCCAAGAGTGTCGCGGAACACTGCTTAGTGCTCCACGTTGAACTTGAGGTTCCACTGCATGTTCCAAACGACATTACGATTGAAAGGACTCAGGATCATTGGGACTGGACTTTGAACCACGTCGCCTAAGAGGATGAGTCACGTTTCTTGCTACACGAAGTTGATGGTCGTGTCCAGATACGGTGTCATTCGTGTCCAGATACTGTGTCATCCTAACGAAGTACTGATCGAATCGTGCACCTCACCTCCGACACAAGCCCGTGAGGATAGTATTGTGTTAGCGTGATATTCTCCTCGGGTTTCAAAGGCCCTGCAGTGTTAATAGAAGGAAACATACAAGACGTTAAACATACAACACGCATCTGCTCCAAACGGAAGTGACATAAGAAACACCTCACAGGTAAATATTTGTGATAGCGGAGAATATACATGTCGCTGCTAGTTTCATTCGCAGCAGTTTAAACTATCCTCTTCGGCTCAGAAATAAACAATCAAATAGTTACTTCATTCGTGTCTTTATAATCAGATGGAAATGTAAATAACATCGAATACAGAAGAACATACAGGGTGTTTCAAAAATGACCGGTACATTTGAAACTAAACGATCAGCGATAGAAATACACCGTTTGTTGCAATATGCTTGGGACAACAGTACATTTTCAGGCGGACAAACTTTCGAAATTACAGTAGTTACAATTTTCAACAACAGATGGCGCTGCAAGTGATGTGAAAGATATAGAAGACAACGCCATTCTGTACGTCGTCTTTCTGCTGTAAGCGTGTGCTGTTCACAACGTGCAAGTGTGCTGTGGACAACATGGTTTATTCCTTAGAACTGAGGATTTTTCTGGTGTTGGAATTCCACCACCTAGAACACAGTGTTGTTGCAACAAGACGAAGTTTTCAACGGAGGTTTAATGTAACCAAAGGACCGAAAAGCGATACAATAAAGGATCTGTTTGAAAAATTTCAACGGACTGGGAACGTGACGGATGAACGTGCTGGAAAGGTAGGGCGACTGCGTACGGCAACCACACAGGGCAACGCGCAGCTAGTGCAGCAGGTGATCCAACAGCGGCCTCGGGTTTCCGTTCGCCGTGTTGCAGCTGCGGTCCAAATGACGCCAACGTCCACGTATCGTCTCATGCGCCAGAGTTTACACCTCTATCCATACAAAATTCAAACACGGCAACCCCTCAGAACCAGCTACCATTGCTGCACGAGAGACATTTGCTAACGATATAGTGCACAGGATTGATGACGGCGATATGCATGTGGGCAGCATTTGGTTTACTGAGGAAGCTTATTTTTACCTGGACGGCTTCGTCAATAAACAGAACTGGCGCATATGGGGAACCGAAAAGCCCCATGTTGCAGTCCCATCGTCCCTGTATCCTCAAAAAGTACTGGTCTGGGCCGCCATTTCTTCCAAAGGAATCATTGCCCCATTTTTCAGATCCGAAACGATTACTGCATCACGCTATCTGGACATTCTTCGTGAATTTGTGGCGGTACAAACTGCCTTAGACGACACTGCGAACACCTCGTGGTTTATGCAAGATGGTGCCCGGCCACATCGCACGGCCGACGTCTTTAATTTCCTGAATGAATATTTCGATGATCGTGTGATTGCTTTGGGCTATCCGAAACATACAGGAGGCGGCGTGGATTGACCTCCCTATTCGCCAGACACGAACCCCTGTGACTTCTTTCTGTGGGGACACTTGAAAGACCAGGTTCACCGCCAGAATCCAGAAAAAATTGAACAGCTGAAGCAGTACATCTCATCTGCATGTGAAGCCATTGCGCCAGACACGTTGTCAAAGGTTTCGGGTAATTTCATTCAGAGACTACGCCATATTATTGCTACGCATGGTGGATATGTGGAAAATATCGTACTATAGAGTTTCCCAGACCGCAGCGCCATCTGTTGTTGACAATTGTAACTACTGTAATTTCGAAAGTTTGTCTGCCTGAAAATGTACTGTTGTCCCAAGCATATTGCAACAAACGGTGTATTTCTATCGCTGCTCGTTTAGTTTGTATTGCCGTTTCAAATATACCGGTCATTTTTGAAACACCCTGTACTTGTATTACATCCATAAGAAACTCCTAGAATGTATTTGCAAAGATAAAAATAAAAACAGAAAGAAGTTAGGACACAGCGAGACCTGCACCTACGATCTCACTCCCTCCAGAACTGTCATCCATGACATTACCGCACTTGTATGTTTTCAGACGTTCGCTTGGGTATCGTAATATCTCTTGAATGCTTATATTTTTGACATCATTAACTGACATTTAATGATAAAGAAGACGTGCTTGTGATCTTCAATGTGCCGTTTTCTTGAAATGGCATATTAAAAGCTATAATGGAGCCGCGCGGTGTAGCCGCGGAGTCTCACGCCCCTTGCCACGGTTCGCGCGGCTCGCCCCGTCAAAAGTGTCACAATGTAACAGATGCTTAAAATCCCATGCATCACATAAAATATGATCGAAATAATCCAACTCGTAAAAAATTAAGGGCAAAATAACGTCATTAATAGACAATGTTCTCACAAAACCTCAAGAAAAGAAAATGTATTACTTTAATCAAGTAGTTATTCCACGTAACAGCAACACTGTTTCGCTACGTACATCCCGGAATATAAGCTGATATCCTAGTGGGGTCTGCAGACTGAGCATAAAATCATGTTGACACAATGTTTCAGTAATCCACCTGACCATTATATCCACGTGAAAACTGTTTGCTAATCTCCGAAAGTTAACCGTCAGAGTGCGTTGCCAGTTTTGACATTTCCAGTGATACATGGAATTTTGATGTGAAAGCACTTAAAAACTGAATTTTTCTCAGCTTTCAATGGAGAAACGTATGTTGAGATTTACCAGGAACGAGAGGATGACGTATGAAGCGGACAACAACCTCCAGTGGTTCAAATGGTTCTGAGTACTATTAGACTTTACTGGTGAGGTCATCAGTCCCCTAGAACTTAGAAGTACTTAAACCTAAGGACATCACACACATCCATGCCCGAGGCAGGATTCGAACCTGCGACCGTAGCAGTCCCGCGGTCCCAAACTGTAGCGCCTAGAGCGGCTCGGTCACTACGGCCGGCCCAATCTCCAGTGGGCGACGCAGTTATGACAGTAATGTACATGAAACGGCGATGCTGCAGACGAATGGCAAGGCCAATGAATGGTCGAAGGACGAAGGAAGATGAGTAGAAACAAAACCAAGGGGCAGACGAACAGATCACAATATCTGTTACACACACAAGAAAGTAATAACAATGGAGATCGGGAAAGATAGGTTAGTTTTACAAGGTGTGTAGAGCTTGGCTGTAGATTGTATTCACAGTTGTTCAACAAGTACGTCGAAGAATCAACGAAGGAAGTTACAGGAAATCTTGTAACTGAGGAAAAGAGCAAGGGAACAAATACGTAAGACAAGGCTTGTAATCTACGTGGCCTGGATAAACCTATGGAAACACAAAAAACGCAACACCTTACACGGCTAATGCGGTGTAAGAAAACACTTGAAAATCAAAACAGCTTAAAGTCGTCTCGGAAAGTAGAATTACATGTCACGAATGGTTTTCAAAGGAGACTTACACCATTCCTCCTCCTGACCAGTGGCTAGTTCAGGCAGGGATGATGAAACTGAACAGCAGTCAGGTATCCTCCTCTCCAAACTAGACCATAAAGGTTCAGTGATACTGAGATCTGGTGACTGTGACTATCAGGTTAGATGCGACAACTTAACAACAGTACGTTTTACAAAACGCTGTTATAAAAATTACGGGTTGAACCTGTTTGACTCTGTAGAAAACACCACAAATTGATGATATTTTAAGATGCTTTCATCTACCATTGTTGATGAAAGAAAGAGTCATGTTTCCAGTGAGTATGCCACTGATATGTGTGGAATTGGAAATGGATTGGGAAGGTGGAGTATCTCATTTGATTTGTCACTGGTGTCGGCAGTTGATTAAACGTACAAAAAATCTTTCAGTGGCACCGTGAGTCTGCAGATGTGGAAAAGTATTTTATCTTTCATTTACTAAACTCTCCTGTATGTTTCCTGCATTAACAATAATCACTTCGCTCGAACTAACTCGGCCAATGGCCAGTTCAGAACAAATTTGTTGTGCAGCAGCATTGATATCCAAAACTTTTACTTTCCTTTTCGGACATCAAATTTTCGACTTTGTCTACATACTTTCGGTGCTGTACCACAAACTTTTCCGAGAGTGTGGTGTCACTGCCGAACGCCCCCACCTCCCTGCGATCGTTCAGTATTTTACGCCAGTGTCAACACGTTTTTTGTCTAGTTTCAGAAACCCAATCTCTTTCGACAGTTTCTCATCTTAGTCGGAGAGTTCGTCACAAAGTAATTTTAATTCTGGAATATATCCCTGTATTGTAGGTACGATCTGAGCTAACTCGCCATGTGCAGTTTTTAAATCGTTTTGCTTTTCGTTCAGCTCGTCTAATCTACACGTCATTTTATTTTTGTTCTTCAAGTAACTTCGAAAGTTTCTGGTCATAATATTTCGTTCATATTTGTCAATCTTTGATCAGAATTCTTCCACATATTTGTAAATTTCTGATTAAAATTGTTCGACATATTTGTAAATATTTGATCGAAATTGTTATACATATTTGTATGTCTTTGATCAAATTTCTGACAGGAATCATTCCAGATATCTGTAAAAAAAATTTTAAATTTCGTCATCTTTTTTATGTTGTTTATTTCATAAAAAGTATTGTTTGTTGATATTTGTGGTGTCATTTTGCCCATAAACATTTTTTGTTCCCGCAACATTTGTATGCCAAAAATTACAGTCAGCTACAATGCCTCTTCAGAAATATCTATGTGAAAAAGCACTCCCTATTGACAATTGTATCGGCAATTCATCTATTGTCTGCACTGAAATATCTCCTAATAAATTATTTGTGTCTGTAGTTTTTGTTAAAGTTAAGTCATGGCTGTTGTTCATGTAGCTATCATCATTTTACTTCACTGCCTCAGTCATTTCAGTTGGCTCATTCATCTTAATTATTTCCTGTTCCTGGTTACGAAAGATATTTCCATTAACTTTCTGCTTTGTTTTGATTTGTTGAATATATATTTTTCATTTCCTTAACTATAGTTCAGAGTACTGCAAGTTGAATTCAGTTTTCATCGAAAACTCTAGTATGCTAATAGCACGCAACAAGATGGCTGTTGCTTCCCTGAGCCTAAATTAAATGGCGCGAAAGTCATTCCCAATTTGAATATTAGTTCTCACACGAATTATGCTACGAGAAAATGCTAAAAAACCTAGGGAATTCCTACAAGGAAAGAAAGCAAGGATCTATTGCTGTTGAATCAAGATGCAGAGCGCTAATGATTACTCATAATAATTGGTCCTATCTACACTACTGCTGATGTGCTCACTTTCATATTTATACAAATTTTTCGTTTCTATTTTCTATTGCTTCCTTTCTATTTTCTTTTTAGTTTGCTTCTAGACATTTGTATTCCTTCTTTATTTCGTTATTGTAATTTTCTTCATAGTATCGACGATGCAACGAAGAAAATGTACGTCATTATAGGTGCTGATGTCTCTGTAACTAGTTCAGATGATGAAGGTAGAAACCCCCATAATTAGTTGAATATTTCTATCATGCAAGGATTGCTTTGTGGAGAGCGAGAGCGCTACATGGTGCGTGATTCGTGGAAGAGCGTGGCGCGCCCGCGCGAGATTTGCGATGGTCGGTGTGATGTCTCCACCCAGGGGGCGGCCATGTGGCCCGTAGCTTGGGGTATTGTTTGATTTTTCGCGCATTACGCTAAAAATATGTGACTTACGGTGAAGAGCGATGAGGCAGTAGATTGTTGTCAGCAATATGCTCCTTCTGAAAGATCGATTTTTATTTCAAGTCACGAGACGCAAGAGTTCTAATAACCTCGAAATCGGTTAATATCATGAATACTGAAAGATCAATAAAAATAATAAATAACAACTTACAGGGATGAGCGAGCACTCGTGAAAAACGCCTCGTCATAGCATATCGAGTGCCGTAATCATATGTTAAGATTCATAAATAATTAATGCCGTAAAGAGCAGTACACGAAATTTGAGGAGAAATTATTTATAAAATTCAATAGAAAATTCATGACGTAAGGAACGGCACTACACAATATTTGAGTGGCATCACACGTATTTTAAACTCGTTAAGTTATACTACACATGCAACTTGCCATAGTTTTAACCGTTTGCTAATTATTATTAACATTTATCGCCCATTATTAATTAATCATTATAGATATGAATATTTTGAGCAGCGCAATGTGTCGATCGCTGTAGATTACGTCTAAAAACAGTACTATATACAGTTCCATGTTAAAACTTTGCAACACAGATGTTAACAAACAAATTAGAGCTAAGTGTAGACATTTTGCAAAAAATAAAACTTGATTTATGAGCGATAGAATAATCCTAGAAATTACTGTAACGTAGTAAGATGTACTTTTTAGCGCCGTTCTAATGGTGTACTTATTTCTGTCGAGGGATGTATGTATCAAAATTTGTAACCTTAACTGGTGGGACTGGTACTTAAATAGCCAGGGGGTTGGACATCCGGGCCTATATAAGAGAGCAGGCATCTTGGCCAGTGGTCAGTCGTTGGTCAGTGGTTTTGGAGTGTGGGTGGCGAGAAGCCCCACTTGAGGCTGGCCCATGTGGTTGTTTGAGAATTCTTTTTCGCCCCGATTTATTTCGACAAAGAGTATTGTTTAAGAGTGCAAGTGTGCAAGCATATATTTGGTGAACTGGAAGTGCTAAGATTATTTGTGTGAGATGGTTTACGAGGTATACGTCGTCGTAAGTGAACATGTGGCGAACTGTGATTTCGCACCAAAATTATTAAAACAAAAACTACAGTGGGACTTGTGGTTCTTTTCGAATTGACTGAGTAATTTTAGTTTATAGCAGCCTACATTACTGCTATTGGGGGCTCGGAGTCAAATTATTGTTAAAGTAAAACTGTAAACCGTCTTACCAGTGCTAATTTCATTGTGTGAAAGAAAAGAACAACGCCAATAAATAGTCATTGAACTGTGTCATGAACAACTGATTTTCGTATAATAATCGCGGTTTCTTGTTCCCTAGCATAAACTGTACATACGTCTGAGTGAATAATTAATTCAAAAACTATAACAGAAGTGCGGGTGTGGAAGTGTATTAATGCACCAAGTGTGGAAATCATCCCCTGAGACTTACGTGAGAGCCCAAATTTGCAATTACATTTTTAACCAACATTTGTATATGCACATTCGCGTGAACATTCGTAACCGCTTCTTGTTTATTTAACCGCCCCGTCGCAAGATCTTCCTCTTCATTGTATGGTCATTCAGTCTCTTTAATTTCATCGTGGTACGTCAAAACTGATCTTGTGTTTATCGTGTGCAGCCTCGATTCAGCGATCGGAGCACTTACTCGTCTCATCATGCTGTATTTTCTATCCACTAAAAATCCTTTTCTAGGGTCGGGTTGATAAATAACTCTGCTTGGATAAAGACTTGTATATTTTACCTTCAGAAGTAGAATTTTTGTTACAGAGCGTAAATATGGCTTTTTTGCTTAATGTGTTTCAACAACTTCGAGTTCCGACAAAAGAAGCTAATTAAAAAAATTGAATGTAGCCTAATCTCCAGATTTCGCTTATGACTTCAAAGACATTCTGCTTTCTTGCTTCTTATGATCATGTACAAAATAATAAAGTTTACCTTAAAATAGAAAGAAAAAATTTATTTCTTCTCTCATTCTTCCTATATACATGAAAAGAAACTACTCAAAAATTCATAGTGACCATTTGTTGGTACCAAACTGTCATTCATCATCATATATTGCTACAAAGAACCGCAACGACAACAGGTGCTGCCTGTACCAAATAGCCACGGCGTACCAAATTGCAGTTGTGCCGAGTGCCGGCGCTACAGTGTGGAACCGGGCGACAACTACGGTCGCAGGTTCGAATCCTGCCTCGGGCATGGATGTGGGTGATGTCCAGGGTTAGTTAGGTTTATGCAGTTCTGAGTTCTAGGGGACTGATGACATCAGATGTTAAGTCCCATAGTGCTCAGAACCATTTGAACCAATTTTTTTTTTTTTTTTTTTTTTTTTTTTTTTTTTTTTTTTTTTTGTCATGTGTGTGCGGGCCACGTGCGGTCCGACATTCGGTCTGTCTCGGCTTTGTTCGGTCCCTCTCTGAAATACAACTCTCTTTAGTTTTTCAGATTGGCGGTGTCATCGCTGTTTAGCCTTCTCTAGTTGTTTGTCGTGTGAAGGATGTTCACAGGTCCAGTGGCTGTTTGAACACAAAGATTCAGTCTTGTAGTGTACCCTCATGAGCTTTTAAAATTGATTGGAAATTGAAGAGAGAAGGATAAGAATTCTCAGTATCTATAATTCAATTTCATAATCACCAGATCTTGCAAATTTGCTTTGAAAACGATATTATAACGCCATGTACAGAGAATTTAAATATTTTATAGACAATGAAGGAACATTTAGTTATAACTATCGACAATCGGATTTCATTGTTTTCTACTCTTTGCTATATTTTCAGGGATCAAGCTCGTAAAGAAATAGGTGGTACGAATAGCTGATTTTCCGAAGTCGCATGGATTAGTGTCACTTGCAACAGTTCTCGGTGGAACTCTGGACGAAGAGTATGGAGACTTTATTTATTACTGCATATTACGTAGGTTAAGTGAAGCGGCATGCCTGGCACAGTTCTTCAATTTAAAACCCACAGTTATTTAATCTTTGAAGGAGAAAGGAATGCAGGAACGAAAATTAGAACATGTGGAATGGATTGCAGACCTTGCATTATAATGGGACTTGATTGCTCACTGTCCACAACAAAACAATGCAAGGTATTAAAAGTTATTTCTTATTCGACTGGGATGCATTTAAAAAGAAAACAGCATTGTAGAAAGGACAAATAATGACAAATGCATCCCAGTTCCATAAGCTCGCCGTCGTTAAAGTAAACACGAGTTCTGAAGAATCTACTGTGGCCTTGGAAGAAATACAAGAATAGTCCTCTAAACGGTTTGAGGACACTGCCAACCTTATACCTGTTTTCGACTTCCGTGTGCATGTGCAGATGGAACTAACTGATCTAAACGGCAATTCGTGTTTCAAAGACAAATCCTTTTACGTTAAAAATGTCCTGAGCGCGACACAAATTTTCTAGGTTGGGTTACCACATGTCCATAATGAGGTTGCAAAAGCGCTACAATAGTTCGATCAATGTATGTGTGTGAAAGACCTTTCTCTATTATGAAACGAGATAGTCACGATTTAGTGGGAAAGTCAGTGCAAAAATTTTAAAAAATTGTCTGCAAATGTCCATATGGTGACAGGTCACAGTTAGTACCAGATAAAAATATATTACGTCTTCTGACCGGCAAAAGTAGTTACATGATACAAAAAATTTGTTTTGTTTGTGATCTAAGTTGTTAAGATTGCGCAATATAAAATCACATTATATGCAGTGAGATTGCATTGCCATTTTAATGCAGCGCATCCGCAGTTGCCCCTCCTCACGCTCACATAGCATTGGGGAAATGTGGGAAGGTTGAGCGCTCTGGCATTTGGGCTAGGGGACGGCACGTGAACCGAATTCTTGGATGTTGCTGTTGGAAGCAAAATGCGTAGTAAATATATGTTGTTACTCCACGACAAAGAAGGCAAACATATGTCCAGACTCTTCAGAGATGCAACGGTTGAACTTGGTGGAGAACCACTTTCTCACCCCTCTATATTCACCAGACTTTGCCATTTCTCTTCATCATCTTTCATTATCTCTCTCGAACAACATTTAGGGAAGAGTGTTTCACTATGAAGCTTCCCTTTTGCAACCGATTAGCAGATTTCTTCACTTGAAACTCTGCTATCTAATTGCTGGCAGGCTGTTATTGAAAAATGTACCAGCTCCTTTATTGTCTACTCTATTGTATTGTAGTGTATTTTATACCTATAAAAATAAAATCAATATATCATAACGAATTAATTGACCAGATTAATTAACCGAGACAAAACAATTACATTGGGTCAAAAGAAAAATTTTAGGAATTGGTTCTAAATGTACAGATAGGTAACACTGTCCAGTTTACTAAATATACGACTGTAGTTGTCGCTGGTTATCGGCTCTAAAGTAAAGTCAAGACATAATGTCTTTCTTTGTAGAAAATACACTAATGCTAAGTCACAGTAAGTCTCAGTTCTTGTAGTTACTAAAATACAATTCAACAACAACTAACAATTTTATTATCATGAACGGGCATATGATTAATGAGGCTGAACAGTCCAAATTAATAGTCCTTCATACCACGAGCGGCGGACCCGTTAAGAAAAGGGTATATGTTAATTTGAAGTTTCTTGTTCACAGTCACCACTATCACCAATACTGTCATCCTTCAAAGCATGTACCGTTTCTCCCTATCCATCCTGAGTATCTGGATGCGGCGATGTGTGAGAATGCGTCTCTCTCTCTCTCTCTCTCTCTCTCTCTCTCTCTCTCAGTGTTTGTGTGTGTTTGGAGGGGTGGGGGTGGGGAGGGAGACGGGGGAGGAGTGCATGTGTGTTTGTGTGGTACCGCAGACGATGGATGAGTATATGACGTGGAACGATCCCATTGAACCTGATGTCCTGGTGTGGCACCGGAAATCTGCAGTTTTTTCCATGATGACACGGTAGCTCCCGTGTTATTTAGGAATATCTATTGCAAAGAACTAATGCTACAAAAATGTTATTCCTTTTCCAGTTTGTAATTGAAGCTAATCTTTAAAGAGTTAGTATACAAAACACTAGTAAAAATATTGCAAGAATGCAGTCTATATACCTAACATCCGTAGTCAAATATTGATAACGTACAGAGAGGCCGGAATAGTGAGTGCGTGGTTGTTTGTGTAGCGAGGTAGTGCCATAAATTATGACTTACCGCAAATTAAAAACGCTAGGAAAGAGAGAGAAGGTAATTTGTGAAAATCTCGCCGAAAATATTCCCAGCACCATTTCTCACTGTGAAATCTGCGAATATTCCTCAGATATTTACTCGTCGACTTCGTAAGGACCGTGAAGGCATAATTAAATAATAGCTCTCCATACGAGGGGTCAGCATTCTCCACAGACGACTTCTGTGAATAGAACGATGAGAAAACTTGTTGTCTGGTACAATATAATATATTCTCCGCCAAACACTTCACACATATCGTCACAGGATAGATGTCGATATACTTTTATTAGTTCACATTACTATTTCTGACTACTGGTGAGAAATCATTATTCTGAAAAGTTGCCACTGAAGCTCGATTTATGGGCAATGATGTCTGAGAACACTGAAATTAGAGGCAGACGATCGCAAATGGAAACGGCGGTTGCCAAACTTAGAAAGTTAAGACGGCTTTCATAAAGCAAAAGCACTCCATCTTCAGGCCCATCGGGACCATGCGACCGCCGTGTCATCCTCAGCTGAGGATGGGGATAGGAGGGGCGTGTTGTCAGCACACCGTTCTTGCGGTCGATAAGATGGTTTTCTTTGACCAGAGCCGCTACTGTCCGGTCGAGTAGCTCCTCAATTGGCATCACGAGGCTGAGTGCGCCCCGAAAAATGGCAACAGTACATGGCGGCTCGGATGGTCACCCATCGAAGTGCCGGCCATGCACGACAGTGCTTAACTTTGGTGATCTGATGGGAACCGATGTATCCAAGGGAGTTGCTATAGCTTTTATAATTTCGAGAGTAAAATCACGTACGTTAGTAATAGATAGCAAGAAGGTGTCATACTTGATAAAATGTGGAAGCACCGTCTATCGGATCGTCAAGTGGTATGTTAAAAGTAATATTGGCACAATTTGATGTAAAAGATAACGGCAAAGAGAAGAGTACGAGTAGTCTTACATTTTCTCTTTCGTGGAAAAAGCCAAATATATCAGCATGAGCAACTATTGCAAGTTTCTTGATAACTGCGCAGTCCCAGTAGTATTACTGGACAAAAGCTTAAGCAACATTAATTCTGTTGTGGAAGGACCATTCGACACAGAACCATAGAAACACCTACAAGTTAAATATGTACATTTATCCAACAGTTAATTACCATCAAACAACAATTTGAACACTTTATAAAAATCTTTAAATTACCCTGACGGTATGCATCGAACAGCTTAGCGTCCAGCCAAACAGTTACTATGGTGTTGCTGACCGCTGCCTTGAGAGAATACCTCAACACATGACAGGTACAGGCAAAATCTAAACACATATCGAGAAATAAGCTCACCAAAAGTAAAAGGAAACACGTTCGAAAACTTTTGGGCGAAAATCAGATTACATTAGGTGCGTTTAAAAACCAGAACCAAAATTTAATAATAATTAAAAAGTTTATGGACAGGAGTGGTAAGGAAAACTTTTAACAGTAAATATACTCTGGTAACGAATGCAACATGTATACATAATTTCGACTCAGTATAACCAGCCGATAGAGAGCCACAGGGCTTTACAAGTTAGATTTAATCTTTCATAACTCACTTGAAGGATCATAACCATTTGAATTCAAAACGAATACTGAAAGCTTGAGGCAGTAAAATAAGTAACCCCACACAGTAAGTACGTTTAAAATGTATTATGTCAACAAACACAGAATGGCATTTAAACAGTTTAACCTCTATTCTTAAAACAGTCAATTCTCAAACCAACAAAAGCCTTAGGCCCCGTAACATTCAGCAACTGCAAAAGCCCAGACAGACATTCGAACTTTCAGAGAGCACAAATAAGCCGCTAGAAAAATTAGCCTGTTGAAAAATCTTTCTCAATTCAAACGTGACGCTCACCATTCACTAAATTGTAGCTTTCTTGTAACTAATTTTAGGAGTGGCTGAAAACTCTTTCTTATGTTTTGGGTTGCCGATGTGCAGCTTATCTATTAACAGGCCGAATTCGGCAGCCATCCACTGTGGCTACCACTTTTACCCCACTGCCTGGTTCACTACGTCGGCCAAGGAACCACAGTACTCATCCAACTGGGAGAGCGCCACCGCACGACCTGCGCAGTATCTTCCCTCAAACCGCAACAACAGACTCGCCGGTGTAGACGCTACTCGTCTGGCGACGCATAGAGCACTGCTCGCAGACGGGACCTAGAGTGTCCTTAGACGCGCCGTGCGTCTTCTTTCTTTCGCAGACTCGCAACTCTGTCGCGTCCTAGTGAGTGTAGTGCGGCCCGGAGCACTGCCCGAGATCCGAGACAACCGGACACGGACCAGTTCAATAGCTATCCTTGGTAAATCTTTGAGATGAATTTAACCTGAAACCACAGAGTTGAGTTCTTTGTTGCGGGCCTTCTGCCGCTTTTCTTACTCTATTCTGACACTCTAATAGTTTTGCCATTTGTATTATTACACATTTCATGCAATCCAAAATTTAATACAATTTCCAAAATCCTATGCATTTCTTCCTACCTTAAGTTACATTAAAGTTTCCATCAAAAGTCCGAATTACTCAGTGGGTAGAGCACCGAGAAGGAAATTGGGCGTGACTTCATTCGAGGAACCATCGACTGTGTAGCTTTGGTGAAGCGTTTCAGATCATAAGAATGGCCGAATTTCAGTGTCATTCTTTCGACATTCCTCACCCACTTTGTAATAGATTTAACTATTCTGTAAAACAGACCAGCACATGGACACAAAATCACTTTCTAACAACACATTTAAAACGAGGACAGTTACTAAATTAAGCTGATTATCACAAAAGTAATGTTTCTCATATATGACAACAAGCATGTGAAGTCACTGCAAACTCGAACATAAGCTATTCTATTCTTCGTAACATCACAGCGCTCTTCAAAAGTAAATTACAGTATGCCGTAGCGTATCCGTAAATTCTATAAACGAAGTGGTTTCCCGAAATGGCGAAAGTATCACTGTGTACTAAATATAATTTGAAAGTATGATACGCTAATAATGATAATTTCTGAAACAATACTAGTTCCGGAAACATATCAGGCTCCCAAGACACACAAAAACATTACCGAATGAATGAAATTCATAAAATGTCAAGTGGAACACTTATATTAACGAAAATTCTTGTCCAGATATAACTCCGTGGTAGGACCTTTGAAATGAAATAATTTGGTACGGTAAAACTCTACTTATGTCACAGTGTTGCAGTGCTATGTGAAAATCAATAAAAACAACTAATGAATGAAAATCTGTGAACTCAACTGGAAATTAGAAGCCGAAATTCAGGTACGTATTGGAGACCGATAACTAATAAGCTAAACAAATTTTAATGCCGCCACAATCCCAGTGTTCTCTCTGGCGCAAAATATGTGTTATCTGCAAGTATATTATGAGGAACATTAGTTATCAAACTCTGTTTTGTTGCCGAATAAATCATTATTTCGATTGGACAAAGACCTCGAAAGGCTGGCGCACACGCTATGTAAAGTAAATTGTTCTCATTTCGATGCAGAACTGTTTAAAGGAACTACAGAGAACTTGCATAAGAAAAGCTCCCTGGCTGAGTACCTGAATTTCACTCCTCATTCGCGCTATCACACCACCAACACTCCTTCTCCTAGAGGATTTATGTCTCAACTAGTTGCGTATGTAGACTTAATCATGCGAAGAAGCGTTCAGATAAAAAGGGAGTGTGGTCTGAATCTCTCAGGTTTTATCAGTTACTGCATGAGAGATTTGCGGTTGTATATTATTTGCATAAACATGCTACATGTCTTTAATATGGTGCAGCCGCATTACACTTCTCTTCTGCATAACGGCGTATGTTAATTTATATTTTCCTAATGCAAACACGCATCTAAAGAATGGCTTTCGGAAATAAAAATAAAATCACTGATTCATTGTAAAAAAATGCAGACTCTACACAGAAAATCCTCGTATCCTTTACGTAACTGGCAGAAGTATTCTCCAACCAAAAAATTTAATTTTATTAAAATTTAATCGCATTTCGCTCACACTAATTGCTAGATTGTAAATCCTCACATCCTTTACGTAATTAGCAGGAAATATTCTCCAACCGAAAAATTAAATTTTATTTATATTTGATCGCATTTCACTGATACTAACTGCTATATTACGTATGATTTCAGTACATTGTTTCTTTCAACCTCCGTAAAAAATTGTTTCTATGGTGCATTGAAATTATCCTTTGAGTGTGGTCGCCGGCTGTCCTATCCAGGGATATATTACATATACCAACAACAAGCAAATATTAATTTACAGTTTGCAAAATTCCACAATTCGTCACTGTTATCTCTATATTGACCGAAATTTTGACTTACACCAGTACAGTTTGTTCCTTGTGACTCTAATAATACGAACGTCAACAAAGGACTAAATGACACTTGGAATATTTTTTCTGTTTTGACTCATACTTCTCCACCCTTTGGATCAATGTAAGTCGACGGCGCTAGCACAAGTGCTAACCGTTAACAGGGTTGTTGCTCATTTGTTATTCACAGATGTTCCTTAAGTAGACGCTCTTCTTTCTCAGAAATTAAACTGACAATAGTTCGATTGACTTCATGGAAAGTAGGTCACCGTCTCGACAACAAGGGCTTCAGTCATGTGTACGACTGTAATTCTTCCGTTGAATATCACTCAACGAGTGGTAGAATAGTTTCTGATAGTACGTGTTAAATTCGTAAAAATCGTTTCAGTTATGGATCTGAGGTAAGGATGAGTCAATTGAGTGAGACTTATTAGTTTTCTCAAAGCTCGCTTTGAATCCCTTGATAACGGCGTTAATGATATTATTGATTCTGTAATTTATATTTGAAGACGTTATTATGTTTCGCTACTTAAGAATGTTCTTTACTCAATAAAATGCGCTACTGTTTACAGCCGCAAATAAGTGTACCAATAGCTTTGCATATTATTCGTTTCAAATATGTACTGGGTTCTCGTGCATCAGTTTGCATATGTTCTAGCAGAATTAACATAAGTAGCTGATATAAAAAACGGAAATTCCAGGTCGGTAGGTTAACAATATAAGGAGAAAAGTAGATTGCTACTTCACGGAAAGAGGACATTCTTCCATGACCAGTCGGTGTTGGCCATGTGTACGTGAGGTGTGTTGCTCATATAAATGAATGTTTACATTCCCTTTTCTAACGAAGGCTTTAGCCGAAAGCTAACGTGTAGGTGTCTTTTCATTGTGCCTGTCTGAAATTGACATGTCATCTTTACGGTAAGCAACGATATTATCAATGTTTCTTTCGCTGTTGCCGTGATAGAGATCAAGTTGCTGAATCATAGGAGACATCTGTAATTTAAATGACCACTGAACTATTTGTCTGCTTTGTTATAGGCTTTTTAAGATTTTGATATCTTTTTCTTATATTTGTTCTTCATTTAACATATCAGATGAGAGTATTATGCCGAAATTCTATACCCAGACTAGTTTTAAGTACAATGAGAGAGGGAATTACTTGCAAAAGGAACGATATGTTACGTTAACTGGTCAAAGATACTTGGCAAAAGTACCGACTTTAGTCAATACTTTTGTGGTTATAATTTTTGAGATTTATTTATGTTGCTTCCGTGTTTATACATCACATCACTGACTTGAAAGTTTATAGAGTTTTAGTTTGAATAATGAATGACTGAAGTAATATCGGGTCCCTTAATAAAGGAGAGGCTCATAATTTTTGTTTCATCTTATAGATTTATATTGTTCTGTTTCTTTACCACACCTTCACCTCCTTAAAGACCCTACAGTTCATTATGGTACTGTGATCTACATTGTATGTGGTTTCTCTCTCTCTCTCTCATTCACAGATGTAGATTTTCCAGGACAGCAGAATTAAACCAAAGTATGTAATGAGGGCATTCCACATTAGTTATAGGTACCTTACATTTGATGTGTCATTCTATACAAGTTTTGCGACTATTTTAGTGCTGTGAGAGTAACATGTAGCCCAACCAAAAGTTTAATTTATTTGTAATTCCGTTGTTTTTTATGGCAGCCCGCAGCCAAACTTTTACCGTATGAATGATTACACAGATGAAAACAATACCAAATCATTTTACTTTTACCTTACCATGGACAAATAAGATTCTATTTGTACAATCCCTGCGTAATATTTACATTCAGATACCTATACAGAAATTTTAAAGGAATTACCCGGATTTTCAAGCTTGAAAGAATTGAAAGAGTAGAGTGCACGTTACACAGATCCATCTTGTAAATGTTTTCAAATTTCTTAATTCTATTCATTATTAAAAGGAACGACATATGACATAAATAGTATGATCTTGCTAGTATATAAGAAATACATAGCGCAAGGTATGATGTATACAACAGACAACGAATCACAACCGTTGATTTCAAGAGTATGAACATTATCTCACTCATTAATGAACGCAGATAATTGACATACAAGTGCGCACGCGTACACACACACACATACATACAGAATGAGAGAGAGGGGGGAGGAGCTGTCACTTATTTATAGCATCTCGTATGACACATAAGGTGATGGAGACGTGCACTCGCAGACACACACACACACACACACACACACACACACACACACACATACACACACACACACAAACACACACACACACACACACACACACACACACACACACACACACACACATTCACAAACACACACACCGAGAGGGGTCAGGGGGAGGGATCACTTGTTTATAACAACTTATATGATGAATAAGGTGATGGAGACGTGCATCATTAAAGCGCTGAAGCAATGTGCTGTTAGCAGTAATTTATAGAAATTTTTGATGTTACTGAGCAACAGTCATACAACAATCTTTAAATGAACGCACGGCCATTTGACTGTACTCTTGTTTATTTAACTACGACCCAGGTTTTGCCCTTTTATGCCATTTTCAAAAAGATCGAAACCTGCGTCGTAATTAAATAAGCAACGAGACAGTCAAATGGCGGTTTGTTCGTTTAAAAATGATAAAAGTTTAATGGTGAATATCTCCTTTTTCAGATTCCTTTATTATTTTGGTCAGTGTGAGAACAGTTTGCCAGTGAGCCAAATGTTGCTTTGAACAACAGACTTCCGTCGTGCTGCAGTTCACTGCGATTTAGGTAAGCAGTCCACCATAGTCTTTCGTCATTGCAAACGTGTGCCTGTTTGCAAGCGAAGGATGAATTATCATCGTATTATTCTCTTTGCTTCAAACCGTTAGGGACAAAGCAGTACTGAGTTTACACTGCTTATTTCGACCTCAGGAACCACTAGTCGCAAATAAGCATTTAAGAACTTGTGAAATTTTTGAATGAGCAGTTTTTATTTGTAAATTTGTTATATTTCGTAACAAAATACCATTTCCCCGCACCTGTGTTGGTGTCGGGGCCATATATTGAATATTAGACCATATTCTGTAAATTTTTAGAGATATTTGAAGTTAATTTAGTCATAAAAATATGCAAGTTCACTCAATCTACATTAAAAATTAAAAATACATTAACAAATCATAATCCCATCCGAGTTTCTCGTGGCGGCGAATTATTACGCTTAATGTGAATCTAAACTAAAGTACGTGTTTCATTTGAATGTCAGTAGTTATCTTTGTATAAATTAAAGAACACCTAGGATGAAGCACTGTGTGTGACAAACCAGCAATGGTTTGAATTAATTCAGTTTTTCTTATACCTTCTAACAGTAAACATTACGTATTGTTACACAGTTCTGGTATTGGTTTGCGCCGCAACAGACTTTGTAACAAATATTTCACGAGACACGGTCGATCGGAATTTAAGTATGAGTTAACGGATCTGTTATTCAATCCTGCGTTCATCGAGTCCTTTTTCCGATGTTTAGTTTTAATTTCACATTTGTCATTTGTGTTTTTGGGTGTGGCAAATACCAAGCTGCACTTTATTTCGAATTATCTCACTGTACAACAGGTTTATTGTGGCTCAGGAAGGAAGTGCCAACTCCAGTGATTTAGTACGTTGTAAGGCAGTGTAATGCTCGTACCTTCCTATGGTCTGATCACAGTTTTCAGTCTTATTCTTTAGTTACATATATCTCTGATCATTCATAGCAATACAGTTACTGAAAAAATTACGCTGTATGCCACCTGTATCTCCAATATACAGTTTGATGTATAGGCAACTGGGTTGCGGACTGGGGAAGAGATGAAATGCAGTTATGGATGAGACAAGAGTCTGTGTTCTGTGTTGGGTCAACCTGATACATATACAAGTTACTTTAGGCCTCACGAGTCAGCTTCAGTTGATATCAATGTAAATGGTGCATTAAACTTGAAATACTGGGCCGGCCCGATAACTTAAGCAAGAGTTTTATTGCTAGTGAGTGGTGTGTAGATTTCATTTCGGATTAGAATCTTTGCAGGGTGACGTAAACATTGACAACGTTCGGTAATAACACAGTAAAATATTATATCCTGTGCCTTACTGAGTTATAACTTCCGTCGTCTAACCTGCGTTTGCGTTTAGTTTTAGGGCAAAAAGCCTCCAGAGGCATCAATATCAATACAGTATTGTACTTTAGAGCGGCCGATACGATGGTGTACACAACGGAAGTACGAAGATGTGTTTCGCACTATATGTCAGTGTCAAGTAACACAGCTGTATGGAACTTGGACCAACATGGAATAAATGTTACAATATAGTACAGAAGATAACTGAAAGTTATGTGCAGTGAGTGTAATAACACTGTAATAACCGCGATTTGTTGTGGTACCCTGGACATTACCAAAGACCAGGCACGGTTCTCAGTACTGTGTGTAGTCACCGTGGGCGGCAACACATGCTCTGCAGCTTGTGCACATGTTGGTCACAAGGTTGGTAAGGAGTTCTTGTGAACCGACCGCGGTGGCCGAGGTTCTACGCGCTTCAGTCCGGAACCGCGCGACTGCTAAGGCCGCAGGTTCGAATCCTGCTTCCTGCATGGCTGTGTGTGATCTTAGATTAGTTATGTTCTAAGTTCTAGGGGACTGATGACCTAAGATGTTAAGTCCCATAGTGCTTAGGGCCATTTGAACCACTTTCTTGTGACAGATCGTTCCGTTCTCCACCAGCACGGCCTATAGCTGTTGAACAGTCGTTGCTACAAATGGACGTGCTGCAATATGTCTTCCCAAAGCATCTTACACGTGCTTAATGAGATTTAAGTCACAGGAACGTCCAGGTAAGTCTATTTGCCGAATATCCTCTCGTTCCAATCGCTCCTCCACCTGCGCTGTTCGATGAGATCGCATGTTGTCATCCACAAAAATAAGACCAGGGCCAAATGCACCCTGAAAAGAAGAAGCGCACGCAGAAGGAGAGTAGTGTCACAATAACTTTTGTCGCTGTGCATACCGTATCTGAAGGTCAGTACGTCCATCCAACTTAATATATGCCAATATGCAAATATCATAATACTTGGACCACGAAAACTATCTTGTTAGAGAGCGCCATATGGGGGTACTTCGTGAGTCACTACTCAAAGTCTGCTCTCATCTGAGTAAAGCACGCGACTCTACTCCTCGTTGGTCAAGTCCATATGCTCTTTGCAGCATCTCAAACGGTTTCATAGATGTACGTGTGGTGACGGGACACAACTTACTGGTTGTCGAGCAAACTGACTATCCCAATATAGCCGCCGTGCTACTGTGGAGTGCGAAATTCCGTGCCTTGCAGCCTTCTTAAATGTGGCTGCAGTTGCACCTGCTGTCTGACGTGGGTTTCTTGTCGTCAGTTACACAACGTAGTGATCGTCTGCTTCTTTAGTTGACCGTGGTGTATCATCTGCTTCTGGATCGGAACCATTCCCATGCACGTGAAACAATGCTGTCAGTTATGAGAAACTGCTGGACTACACTCGTCACATTTTGTCCTTATTCCTGTTTCCCAATGATTGTTCCTCACTTGAAGTCATACATATGTTGTCGCCGGACGGCGTTGTCATAAAGAACACCATTATTGCGCACAGCAACTGCTGGCAATTGATTTTCATTACCTTTTCCAATTTTCTTCAACTGTCTCTTGTTGCGGGGCCAGCCCCATTCGGTGCTGTACTGATTCTTACCTCACGCCAAGTGACGTCCAACAACATTCTGTGCATGACTTGCTACATGGTAACATGCTCCAACTCTTTCACTTAGTAATTAATATGGTTTGTTGGTTTATCTAGATCGTCCTTATTTTGTTTGTCAGCAGTTACGGTTCACTGTTCTGTTATTCTGCTTGAAATAAAAAAAGAAAAAAAACTGAATAAACCGGAAGGAGAGAAGGAATCTGAGCGAGACGTAATGGGTTGATATGGTATGAGATGCTATTTCAGTGATCACAGTAGCGAGTCAGATTTTCAATAAACTTGACACAAAGAGCCCACTTAACAGTATGACGTTATATCTCCTCTGATCTACATCTTGTACTGACTCGTGTGGGATGAGTGTCATAAAACCCTTGTATTCTCTGCTAAAGCAAATCTGCTCAGAACTGTTGTAATTGCTTCTTCATATCCTGTGTATTGACTCTGGGACAGAGCTGACATGCGTGCTGGTTCCACACGGGGATAGATTTGTGCATACTGCTGAACACTGCAGTCCTTCAACATCACGCACACAGATCTTTGAAATACGTGCCATGTGAGTATTAGCAGTGTCTTGTTGAAAAATGGCGCCACAGCCATGTCGCCTGAGAGGTGATGATGAAGTCCCATACTTCTTGAAAGAGCATAGGGGAACGATGGGGGAGACCTGCACTGATGTGCTAGACGAGATCCTAGTGGAAATGGTTTGCCATTGCCTTCCTCCGGCCGTAAGGAGGATGAATGATGATGATGATGATGATGATGATGATGATGATGATGACGAACAACAAAATCCAGTCATCTGGAGGCAGGTGAAAAAGTCCCTGACCCCGGCGGGAATCGAACCCGGAAGCCCGTGCTCGTGAAGCGAGAACGCCAGCGCGAAACCACGAGCTGCGGACTCCTGAGAGGAGCACACGTATCGTTTTGCTGTCAGAGTTCCATCAATCACTGCCTTTCGCGACCTAAAGTGATACCCAATGGCTCCCCATGCGATTACACCGCTATATCTCTCCAAAACATTGGCAGAATTGAATCTTTCCCCAAGTCGCCGACATACTCGCCGGTAACGATAATTCTGGCTTGTGCAGAACCGCGTTTCATTGCTCAACATATTGCAACGTCATTTATCAGCAGCCCTTGTTTCCTGGAAACGGAAGCACTCCAATCGCACCCATTTTAGTTATGGTGTTGACGGCAAAGTACACATGAGACAGCAATTATCTAGACCGACTACATCTAATCTATAATCAGTGACGCGGGATAAAACAGATTGTTGCTGGGAGTTCATTACTTGTTCTCAGATGGCAGGCACAGATGTGAAAGGGTTATGATGTGCTTGGTACACAGTACAGCGATCCTCCCTTGGCATGGTACGGTGTTGTCGATCCGACCGTTGATGGCGAGTATGCCTTCACTTAGGTTCTTACGCAGCACAACAACGGGACTCTGTCATGTCAGAATGCCACACACTTCTCTATATTGCACCATAGGATCACCCGATCAAAAGGAACCCTTCCCAAACTTTCCCAGTTGATAATAACGCTCTCTTACATAAGTGACAGCCTTTCTGTACCTTAATACTAATCATTCAAAACCTTTCGCCAGTTTTCCGAATACTTTGAAAGATATTGGCAGTTTTGTTTTTGCAATGTGGATTGCAACAAGCCCAAATAAATACTACTACTCACGATTTTCCTTTGACCAGTTGTGTCAAAGGAAAGCTTAAGTTTGTCTCTCGATACGAGCAAAGTGATTTTTAAAGCGGAAGTTTATGATCTCTTTGGATAAAGCGGCCCCAAATTAGTCTTGTGTGATACTCGTTTTATCGATAGTATTAAAAGGAACAGTAAAGCATGAAGAATTACCCGTACTCCATCAGCAGCAACACCTCCGTCGCCCACGCTTACTGCTACAGCCACGTAGCTTTGCTACTAAGTTGCTGCTGAAGTACAGGTTATCGGTGGTGTTGTAGTGTCCCTGTTACTGCATATCGATAAAACAAATATCTTACTAGACTAATTTTGGACCGCTCTGTAAAATGGGATTCAAATTCCTCTCTAAAAGTAAATTTGTTTGTGGAGGTAAGCAAACGAACACTCCCATGGGCACTGGACGTCGCGTGAATGACGAGATGAGCAGTATTTGTTTCGCTGACTCCTGACTGCAACGCCAAATCACCAGAGAACATGCGGCAGACAATTCTTAGGAGAGACGTCATCATACCTTACAGGGCCTGGCAACACTAAACACGAACTACACTAACGCATTCCGATGGTCGTTCTACCTGTCACAGAGAATAATAACTCTATTCAATTACGTATCCGTTGATGATATGTATGTGGATGTAGCTACGCTGTCAGCCGACCGAGTCTCCTGGGTGCTTCACATTTTGTGAGGCAGAGTATTTAAAGCAAAATTACTTACACACCTGTGTATGTATACGAGTGGTGTCTCAAGCTATTCCATTCAGATACTGACTGTGGGAGACATTTTCATTTTCAATATTTAATTGCCAATGAACGCAGAAAATAAAGTTTCAAGTTTCAGAACATGTGATATTGTACCATATTCCAGAACTGAACTGAAAGCTTCCCATTCTGTCCAATGGAGTCAGTGTTTAGTAGTCAGCATTCTGATTAGCATTAACTAATAATTACTCATACATCAAGCAATAGCACTCAAAGTAGATAAATCGAATAACCTTGTAATAATGAAAGTAAATGATGACATAAGCAAAGTACTAGAATTTTTCGCAGACAACAATTTTACTGAAAAACACACAAACCAAACTAACAAATACGCTGCCAAAACCAAAAAAGGTAATAAATAGCAGCATCACAGTCCTCACCGATTGGGAAAAAAGCAATATTTCTCTATGAACCCAAGAACACCTACACTTAACGCACAACCAAAGATACATGAACCCCAAATTCAAACACGACCTGTAGTCAACCGCATGGTTATTCCAGCCTAGTTAAATAGCAGAAAATTAAACAATCTGTTAAATATTACATTTGCTAGAAACGTTACACAATAAAAAAACTCCAGAACTCTGGCTAACAAAACCAAAGACATAGAAACACAAGAGAATTAAAAATTTGTATGTTTCGATGTCAGAAATCTATATACCAACAAATAAAACAATGTATATCATAGAAAACAACCTGCTACAGTACCGAAAATTCCCTGTCTCAGGGATACTAGTAATAACAGAACTACAGAGAGTAGTAGTCAAACAGAACTATTTGGCATATAATAACAAATTATACAACCAAAAAGACAGTGTCGTAATGGGATCCAGTACAGCAGGTATTTTTCTCGTTACACTTGAACAAAAACGAATCAGCCCTACAAACATGGTTACAAATAAATATCAGGTACTACTTTCGTTATGCAGATGACACAGTGCTTCTAATAGATGGAACTGACACAGATACACAACACATCCGCAATACATTAAAAAATTTACAACAAAATACGAAAGTCACTTTTGAACTGGAAAATAATAATTAATTAATTTCCTAGATCTAACTTTAAAAAACATACACAACAACCATGAATTCGAAATTTACAGGAAACATACATCAGGCAATATTACGGGCACGTAGTCTTGCCATCCCAAAATACACAGTTACGCTTTTTTCCTCACCATGGTAAGCAGATTAGAAAGCATTTAGCAACTCTAAAATAAATAGCACCCTCAAACAACTATAACTCCACAATGTAGACTGACTATACGAAGAACATTCAAAACCAATACACAACATAATACATAATGACGCAACACTGATAAGAGAAACAAACACGTCGAAAAAATTCAGCTACATACCACATCTGACAAGTTAAACAAAATATTAAAGAAAACGACAGTGCTACTCGCATTTCGCACTGCACACAACATCAAAACACAAATTCGATTTGGAAAACAAAACCTCCACTCCATATACACGCTGGTGAATATAAAATCAATTTCAGCGATTGTGACAAATTCTATGCAGGCCCAACGGGACTTAATTTCCAAGTACGATATCAAGAACGCAATACATAGTGACACGAACCAATCAACATTATATCATCGCACCAGAACAGCAGAAAATCACCACGTAAATCAGTTAGAAAACGCTTAAGAAATCTTGCACATAACACCGAATGGCCCGATACTAAATCTGTTGGAAGGAATGGAAATTTACACTCACACGATCAAATATCCAAGCAAAATCTTCAATGAAAAAACTGAAAACATAAAAGCTACATCATGATGATGAAGTCCCATGCTATTTGACAGAGGGGAAGGATGCGGGACAAGGTCCTAATGGAGGTGGTTTGGCGTTGCCTTCCTCAGACCGTAATGGGGATAAATGATGATGACGAAGACCATCTCGGGGCAAGTAAAATTCCCTGACACCGCCGGGAAACGAACCCGGGATACCGTGCTCGGGAAGCGAGAATCTACTGTGAGACCACGAGCTATATAGACAACTTTATTGAAATCATCCAAATCGGTCATTGGTAAATAAATTAAGCACAGGTGACACAACCAGTAAACAAAACAAAGATAAAAAATTATACAAATCCACAGACTAATATCATAGACTTAATAAACAGAACATAGATTATATATACACGCAAACACAAAAAATAAATCAGAGATATAACAATAATTCCAGTAAAGAAAACGAAGATTATATCATCTCACAAACCCATACAATAACAATCCAGAGATGTAACCATACTACATCGTTAAAAGCTGCCAAAAGAAACTGTCAAATATAAACATCATAGACCATCTCAAAAAACATTGTACAGAAACTTATAAACTGAAGGTTAATACGTCTCCACCTATGTTGCCATTTCGACGACAGGATCATTAACGATGTGCTAAGGATGGAAGTAATTCAAAATAGTAACCTAATTCTAAATAACGTACCTTATAAACTGAAGGTTAATACGTCTCCACCTATGTTAACATTTCGACAGCGTCATCATCTTTAACGCGGGCTGGAGTGGCCATGTGGTTCAAGACGCTACAGTCTGGAACTGCAAGACCCCTACGGTCGCAGGTTCGAATCCTGCCTCTGGCATGGATGTGTGTGATGTCCTTAGGTTAGTTAGGTTTAAGTACTTCTAAGTTCTAGGGGACTGATGACCTCAGAAGCTGAGTCCCATCAGATCGACGTTAGTGATATGGGCCTTTAATTCAGCGGATTACACCTACTTCACTTTTTGGGTATTGGTGTGACATGAACAAATTTCCCGTCTTGAGGTAACGATCTTTCTGTGAGCGAGTGGTTATATATAAGTGCTAAATATGGAGCTACTTTATCAGCATACTCTGATAGGATCCTTACTGGTACACAATCTGGACCGGAGTCCTCGCCTTTATTAAGTGATTTAAGCTGCTTTGCTACACCGAGGGTATCTACTTGAATCTTTCTCACCTTGGCACTTGTTCTTGATTCGAATTCAGGAATATTCACTTCGTCTTCCTCGGTGGTACTGTCAGTGACTTCGCCATTGTTATTGCGCAGAGGAGGTATTGATTGCGTCTTGCCATTGGTGTGCTTTATGTATGATCAGAATCTCTTTGAATTTTCGGCCACATTTCTTACCCTGTCACCAGCTCTTATGATATGAAATCGGGTGTCATCGGACCGTGCCACGGTTTTACAGTGGTCTAGAGTACAATGGATGTGATCACGAGCCCAGGAGAGGCACTGCAGGCAATTTCGTGCTTTTAGTAAAGTCATTCGAGTCGGTCTTAGGCTGCCATAGTCCATTAACGCGAAATATCACCTCACGTTCCACCGATTTCTGTGGTTATGTCACGCTTTGGTGCCTGTCTGTTAACACTGACAACTCCACGAAAGCGCTGCTGTCCTTGGTCTTTTAAATGAAGGGCGTCAACTAGGGCGTTATCGGTGGTGAGAACTAATGTCTAATATTTGGCATTGTCATCACATTCTTGACACTGGGGATCTCGGTATATTGAATCCCCAACGATTTCCGCATTGGAATGTCCCATGCATATCGTTCCGCCCATTCCACATTCAAGCTCTGTTAATACCCGTCTGGCGGCCATAATCACAACGGAAACTTTTGCACATGAATCACCTGAGTGCAAATGACAGCTCCTCCAATGAATGCACTGCCCTTTTGTACCTTGGTATGTGACACTACCGCCACCTATAAATGTGCATATCGCTATCCCATGCACTTTGTCACCTCATTGGTAGTAACACAAAGATAAAGTAGAATAGAAACCGTCAGTACAGTAATTAGGATAGATTGTGACCAGTTGTTGTACCAGGCCTAGGTTAAACATTAAGACAGTAAAATTGTGACGTAGGTAATCTATCTAATAAACACACATAACGATAAGAAAACAGCAATAAAACTTAGACTCCAGAAGAGTTACACGAGAGATGAATCGAATCGTGACATCCCAGTAGTGAATTATTTTGTGCAATAAACTAAGCCCAACGACGCAGAGGTCGAGGACACATTCCGGGACCGCCTCCATGCGCTGGGCTGGTGAGGGGACTACCATCTCCAACACTGATCTTTCCTATCTTTTTTTGGCTTCTTGAAAATTGATATTTCCTAATTTTCCATTTTCTAATTTCATGCATCACAGTTTCAAGAAGTAATTACAGCTGTGTCTTAAATAAGAAAAGGGCAAAAGACCTACATGCGTGCGCACCTCCACGTATCGTTTCATGGGCAACGGTGCTGAGGCATCTACAGCGTTATGAAATATCCTTGAGTGGTGGGGCTAGTTAGTTCTGGCTAAGTGTACTCAGTGGAGCACTACGGTTAGTACTAAATTTATCATTTGTTGGGTCCTAACTTTCTAAATGCAGCCTTCAAAAAAAAAGTGTCCTCCCTCGGACCCGTCAAGACCGACTGGCGTCTTGGAAATAGACCAGTGTGTGTTCATCTGTACTCCGAAAGAAAAATAAAATGTCTTACCGTGTACGAAAATCTGCGCCTTATAGATGTTCAAATTTTGAAGATTTTGAGCAGCTTCATTTTGAATTTGTACAGCTGATCATGTTGTGTGTCTACACAGCTTCCCGTTTGCTTTTTAGTCAGTTTGGCTTCTTACAGAAATTTGGTTTTTGACTTTTGATCTTTCTCTGCAGACACAACAGAGAAATTCCAGTCCTGAAAAGAGGGCAAAGCTGCCACCATGTCGAACGACTTTTTCTCGCTGCGGGACCTGCGCACCAGCAGGAGCAAGAATTTCCTGGACGCTGACGACATCCCCGTGCTGACCTTCGAGGACTCTCTGGACACCGGCAGCGGCTACCACTCGTGGAGGCACCACAACAGTGGCGGCAGCTCGTCCCCGGAGGACCACTTCGACCACCACCGGCCACAGGCCGCGGGGAAGCCGAGGAAGGTCCCGCGACCGCACACCAAGCAGGGCCACTCGAGCATCGAGGACTTCTTCGCCAAGAGGGACCGCCGCAAGAACCGCAAGGCGGCCGGCCGCCTGGTGCCTGCAGAGGTGGCCCGCCGCATCCTGGAGATCAACGCGCGACAGAGCGCCGGGGACGCGCCACTGGAAGGTGAGGGCGCGCTGGAGCCCGAGGCTGGCTCCGCCGGGCAGGCACCGGGGCAGGTCCCGACGAACGAGGTCGCAGACGACTCGCTGCAGGTGGTCAAGCCGCCGCCGGAAGGCTGGGAACACGAGGTAACGAGCCGACTGGCAAGCTAGTGACTTAAACATGCTGTAGAGGCATGGGCGTTGTTAACTTTTACATCTCGATTACTATTTTCAGTTTTATAAGGGGACAATACTGACACTACGACTTATCTTAGAAGAAAGATTAAGGAAAGGCAAACGTACGTTTCTAGCATTTGTAGACTTGGAGAAAGCTTTTGACAATGTTGACTGGAATACTTTCTTTCAAATTCTAAGGTGGCAGGGGTAAAATACAGGGAGCGAAAGGCTATTTGCAATTTGTACAGAAAGCAGATGGCACTTTGCACAGCTAGCTGGATGGGCCCTTCATTCACAAACTAGATGTCGCTCTAATCCTCTAACAAAGTGTTAGTTGGCGGTAACCCAAGGAACACATGCTGTCTCTCTCTCTCTCTCTCTCTCTCTCTCTCGCTCTCTTCCTCTCTGAAGTTTCCACATATGCCACTGCTGGGTGTGCATGGAACATCGGTCACAATCGGCCTAAGCAACATACAAAGCAGCGTTTACCTTGTAAACCACCAGCTGTGGATGTCTTGGAAATATTCCCTCACTCCATGAGGTTAATTGACTAATGAATTAAACTGGTACCATTTGAGTGGAACAATTTTTCCTTGCTTCCTAGTGGTGGATATTAGGCCTGGAATAATTGAGGCGATTCGACCTTGCAACCACCCGGTTTCCTAAGCCTCATGGATTTTTCACCCCTTGGCTCTTATCAGTGGATACTAACAGAGGAAGTCAATTATCTTGGCAAAAGCTGAAAATTTCAAATTTCAGCTCAGCTGCATGCTGTCTCCTTAAAAAATTTTCAGAGGGTTTAGACTGGTGTGTGTGCTCACAGCACCACTGTCAGAAACTATAAATTGATTAGTCACAAATTAGGTTTTTAAAGCACTATATAACCTATACCAAAACAAAGAATGAGCAGAAGGAGGAGGAGGAGGAGGTGGAAGAGTAGGAGGAAAGGTCTACCACATGATGGAATATAACAACAATGGGTACCACTACCAGCTTCTCGGGGTATGAAAGGGAAGCAGTGGTTGGGGAGGGAGTGAGACACGGTTGTAGCCTCTCCCCGATTTTATTCAATGTCTATATTGAGCAAGCACTGAAGGACACAAAAGAAAAATTCGGAGTAGGTATTAAAATCCATGGAGAAGAAATAAAAACTTTGAGGTATGCCGATGACATTGTAATCCTGTCAGAGACAGCAAAGGACTTGGAAGAGCAGTGGATAGATTCTTGAAAAGAGGATATAAGGTGAACATCAACGAAAGCAAACGAGGATAATGGAATGTAGTCGAATGAAATCGGATGATGCTGAGAGAATTAGATTAGGAGATGAGACACTTACAGTAGTAAACGAGTTTTCCTATCGGGGAGCAGAATAACTGATGATGGTCGAAGTAGAGAGGATATGAAATGTTGACTGGCAATGGCAAGGAAAGCGTTTGTGAAGAAGAGAAATTTGTTAACATCGAGTATAGATTTAAACGTCAGGAAGTCGGTTCTGAAAGTATTTATAAGGACTGTAGCCACGTATGGAAGTGAAACCTGGACGAAA
Organism: Schistocerca gregaria; assembly: GCF_023897955.1. Taxonomy (NCBI): domain Eukaryota; kingdom Metazoa; phylum Arthropoda; class Insecta; order Orthoptera; family Acrididae; genus Schistocerca; species Schistocerca gregaria. The sequence goes on along the minus strand of NC_064925.1, from coordinate 323,010,067 downwards.
AGTACTATAGACAAGAAGACAGTAGAAGCTTTCGAAATGTGGTGCTACAGAAGAATGCTGAAGATTAGATGGGTAGATCACATAACTAATGAGGAGGTACTGAATAGAATTGGGGAGGAGAGGAGCTTGTGGCACAACTTGACTAGAAGAAGGGATGGGTTGGTAGAACATGTTCTGAGGAAATAGGGGATCACTAATTTAGTATTGGAGGGCAGTGTGGAGGGTAAAAATCGTAGAGGGAGTCCAAGAGATGAATACACTAAGTAGATTCAGAAGGATGTAGGCTGCAGTAGGTACTGGGAGATGAAGAAGCTTGCACAGGATAGGGTAGCATGGAGAGCTGCATCAAACCAGTCTCAGGACTGAAGACCAAAACGACAACAACAACAAGGTGACAATATCGAAAGGCCCTTTTTGATTTTTTAATACTTACATGGCATGAAGTTCAGTTTCCGGATATCAATTTCCTAAAGGATTACGATAAAATTGGCAAGAATGCTCCAAAAGTGTCCTTTAAATTTGGAACACTAATAACAGTAGAAGAGGTCTTATTTTTATAAAAAACAGTGTTGGTTGCCAAAATATTGTTTTAATGTCGCGTTACGCCTTCGCAGGGCATCACCTGATTATCTAAAAAAGGGATAGAGGGGTTCTGGACAGGTTGCAATATTGAAATTTTCAATTTCCATTTTTTTCGTTAATCTTAATCTATGGAGTTTCCCCTTTACAGTGATATCTAATACAAATATATTTTTGCCTTTTTCTGGTTTATTTATTCATTGAAATGAAACACAGTGTTTGTTTGACCATATAAATTTGACAGTACTTAGATCGAAAATTGAATTTTTGAAGCACCGGCCTCTGAAGCAAGTTACTTACAACATTGGGATTCGAAAGCTTTCAAAGCAGTTGAGGAACTGAAGCCACATGAAGAAAAATGTAATTATCACGAAAGTGGAAAGCATAGTTCATGCACAAAAGTGATTGGGCAGTAGGCCTCGACGACATAAAACAGCATACAAGGGGAAGAACTTGGAAGATGTCAGATCGCTAGACAGCAAGAATAAACTCACCGAGTCTGTCATTGATAATACAAAATTATTGTGTTTCGCCCATCAGACAAAATATTGGTATTATAAAAGATACAAGAAAAGCTGTATGGGTAGTTTTGTTTCACCTCTCTTCAACAGAAAATAAACCCATTTATGGCCTCTGTTCACCACAAAGTGATTCATGGTGCAAATACAACAGGACACAGCAAAATGGTGAGTAATTTATTTACAATCGAGCTATACTTTACGTCATAGTGTAGATCTTGAAAGAACTTTCAAACATTTATCAGACGTAGAATTATTGAATAATTCTTGTCATGGCTACATTTAGAATCCTAACACGTCCATCAACAAGATAGTCTGGACCAGAATCCCCAAGACAGCAGCTGTGTCAATGAGTTCACCTCATTTTGGCGTCTCTGAAGCAATAGTATAGTTCAATGAAAGAAATGGTTCAAGGTGTGTAGTACTGAAAAGACTGCTACAAATCTGTTGTTCGTTTCACAGCTAAACAAACGTAATATTAGATGAAAAGAAACTTAAGTGATTGACCAATGATAGACCTTCAAAGAAAGTGCAAGACAGCGCAGATAAGTAGTAAAAAGGAAATTGCTAGATGAGATTGAAGAGTCCGCGAACAACCCATCATATGGAGTAGAGACGCATTAACAACTTTGCTGGCTGTTTCCTATAAGTTTTGTTTTTTTAAAATAGAATGTATTTTGTCTCAGCTCCTACTTGGTAGAATTTGTTTATAATTACAAGGTATATTCGTTGCAACACTGTGCATATTTTAACACATGGTATTCTTATTTTGTAAATCTCAAAGGCGTTAGAGCTTACATACACAGAAAAGCGCAAACAGTTATTTATTTTTATTGCCATTTTTGCATAAATAATAATTACTTTTAGATGAATCAATACTTATAGAAATCCCCCTGTCAAAGTGGTTAGAGTTGTGTAATCTACAAGTCATACGTTTTCTTTTCCAAGTTTTTATTCTGAACTACTTCTGAGAAAAGATACGTTGTATAAGAATAAGTTTTACATTCTTTAAGGTAGGGATTTTCCATCCTATCCAGAGTTTCTTAAGGTATGAACCTATCATTTCACAATGTCATAAAACATCTACGGAAATTATTACAAATCGTGGATTGATTAACATTCATAGAACTCCTATGGAATAAGGATGCGTTCAGAACGAGCTAACCGGGGAATGAGCCTAGGCAATGAACACAAACTGATAAGCAAACCTTAAAAAATGACATAACTGTAACTCAACTAAGTGTTAGAATACATAACAATACCACCAATTCAGCCAATGAAGGCAGGTGCAATGTTGCAGTGATAGGACCACACTTACAGAACTACACACGCCTTGCTTCATTAAACTTGGTGTAGTGAAAACCTCCTTTGACGATAGATGATGTTGAGTATGTATGCAGTTAGCTTTAGACTGAGTGCCAAGTACAGTTAACTAGCGGTAGCCGATGCAGATGACTCTCATAAACAGTTTTCGTACCATGACTGAGATCTGGTTAAAACATAAGAAAATGTTGTTTTACAAAATTTATGAAATAATATTTGTTAATTAACCTGATAATAAATGTAAGAGATAAAATATAAGTAAAAAGTACTTCTAAAGGGAATCTAACCAGTAACTTCGTTACTACAAGACCATTCGGAACGTTTTACACTTCAAAGTACTTCAGAATCTTTATGTATTGACTGGCGATTAGCTTTAGTTGCTCTGAGAATCGTACTGCTTTAGGAAACTGATGTCCAGGGGATAACATTCAAATCCTGTAAGTGAAAACAAAATCGTGAAGAGTCAATGTGTGAGACCTCCTTGGTAAATATTCCGCAAAGTAATACAGGTTTACACGAGTGGGGTGGCGCTACTGTTCAGAAATTCACATCAGTGCTCGTCGATCTTTGTTACTCGTTTTTGCATAATTGAATGAACTCGACAGCTTGTTGTTAGCAGCAGTCGAAGTCGGGGAAAAAACCTCAACTGCACTCGAACAAGCCTAAAAACCGTGATGATGGGTGAAGTGCCTCACTTAAATCAAATTAGTAGCATTTACTTTACATCCAATTTAAATTTCATCAGACTTCAGTAACTTCGAACAGCCTTGTAGATTCAGAATGGCGAAAAATTAGAAAAAGTCGCAAATAAGACCAAATAAAGTGAAAGAAACATATGCTCACACTGTGAACAACAAGGGGAGAAGCATTGCACATACAGCGTCTTTCTAACGTTTAGATGGGCCAACAAAGAGAAGTTTTAGTTGTTCTAGACGTGTGTAACTTTTCTGTATGCACCACTTCTCTCGTTTCCTTTCTTGTGAATATTTTGTAGCCTTCGTTTCTTTTATTATTGAACAAGTGAAAATACATTACCGTGCACCACACTTCAGTATTGGTATCCTTTCTATAAGAAACCTGAGGGCGTAACATTCCAACACCAAGTTTCCATTTATCGGTTTTAGTCCTGGCTCTATTTGACCATTCTTATTCGTCTCTTTTGCTTTTTGCTTCTCTCTATCTAATGACTTTAATATTGGGTGCTTCCAGAGTTTCTTCATTATTTTCCTTCATGACATAGTTTATATAGAACGTTTATGTGAGAGTCACTAAAATCTGTTCGTTACCGTTTCGAAAAACATTCAGCAGCTACAGGTTTCACGTTGGATGCAGTGATGCATTACATGTGGGATTATTACTGAAGTGCCCTCTTGTCCAGAGGATTTTACGTTCTTACCCAGTGACGCTGCTGTCAAGTTACTTCGAGTATTACTACTACATCAGAAATCCAGTATTTTAAAAATTATTTGTTGTTATTAAACGCACTGATATTCATCTTGAAGTTGAAGCTGCTCTGACCGTGCTTACAAATAGATTTGTTTTTGGATTGGGTCAGCCTTTGCACACGCGCGCGCACACACACACACACACACACACACACACACACACACACACACACACACACACACACACACGCACGCACGCACTCACACACACATGATCTTCTACGATTACATAGATAAGTTATGTTAGGCATAACCATAACACTCGCAGTCGCAAAATCTCGAAGTAAATGACTGTTCTATCTTATGTTCTGCATGGTTGCACGTGACAAACTATGAAAGCAAGCAACTGTAATAAAAAAACATAAAAATGCAGGAAACCGCAGCATGTGGTAACAATGTATATATACAAAACTTTGACTGTTTCTCAAATCTGTGAAGACTGTATTAAAAACTCAAAGTTATATGTGTAACAGTAGTAAACGGCATTTTCCTTGTTTTATAGAAAGATAAAGATAATGTTGAAACTTCAGCGAAACGAGTCTTGAAAATAAAATAAAACGTAAAAATTGAGTTTTGCTCTAGGCGAACCCTCGTCAGAAACAAATCGATCTGCAGTGATACTGTTGCGAGAAAGAAAACTCAGGTTTTCACATACATACAAACACACACACACACACACACACACACACACACACACACACACACAGAGACGCCGCACGCACTATAGCGACGTGGGGTTTAGCATTCTCAGCGTCGTAAGAGAGAAAGTGAAAATGGCTGTGAAACAGTTACATTAGATACATAGTACGGGTCGCTACTGGGATACGTCCTAGAATGAGATCATTACCCGCAAAAACGGTCCTTTATTGAAGTGCTCATATAACAAATTTACGTAAAATAACTTATCACGTGTATGCGCAAAAATTGCTCTTCAAGTAAACACGCGATGTACAGAACATCCAATCCAGACAGTGATGGCTATTAACATACAAAGTGCTTTAATGAAAACAAACATCAGAAATAGTCAGCTCTGGCACATCTAGTCGTTGGTTTCAAGAACATCGTTTTGCATCTTGATTAGTATGTCAAGGCTGCATACCTACCGTTGTAAACAGTTACTCAACGCCTCCCAAGAAAGTCGGTGTTAACTGGCCGAACAAAAGACTTCTTTTCCCGCACCACGTTGTATTGTTTCTTCTTTAATCATTGTTATGTAAGAGCCACACCGCACTCTTCCTCCATCGTCGTTTGTATTGATTAATGATTACATTATTTTTGTGATTGTACCAAAGACTGGCCATAGGCATGTCATCTCTCTTGTGTTTCTCCTTGATTGATCTTCGTTGGAGACTGGGAAACTCACCCCTGCTACGGCACCCTTGCAAACGTGGAACAGCTGTTCCTGCACGTCACCCTTCATGAAGTAAATGCCGCTGCTCCACTGCAGAGATCACTTAGACTTAGGTCCATCCTGACAGAATGCAATTTCCTTTGCTGAAAAAGTTGCCTTTTACATTAAATTATTGTTTGATATGTCATAACACACACACACACACACACACACACACACACACACACACACACACACGCAGATACACACACGCGCGTCCGCGTGCACACACACACGCACACGCACACACATAAACATCAAGCGAGTTATTGTGTAGCATATTTAGGTGAATCATTTTCTTTGCTCTGTTCTAGGCGGATGGAGATGGTGAGTGTGTGAATGACGGCAGTTGGTTCGGCGCAGAATTGCCCCAAAGCAGTCGAATGCAAGAGGAACTGCAGGTTTCCTGGGAAGAAGGTTATTTGGCTTTGCAAACGAGAAGTACGGGAGCATACTTACCACCACAGCTTCGCCAAAGGCAGAGCGAAAGAGCCCGTGTCTCCGAGAGGCGTTCACTTGGTAAGATTTCTCTGTATCACAGTCCCTAAAATGACTCACCGGAACTGTACTTGTCTTACACACACACACACACACACACACACAGAGAGAGAGAGAGAGAGAGAGAGAGAGAGAGAGAGAGGGGGGGAAGAGGGAGGGAGGGACAGAAAGAGAGGGGAACATACAGTGCAAATGGGAACAGGCATTATTTGTCGTTTAAAACTAAGAACTGGCAATACAGAACCTAATTATTGAAAGAAACGTACTTGTTTAAAATTAAGTGATGTAAAAGTGAAATAATATTCGATTAAACGACACAGCGATTGCATCGCCAGTGCTAGATTATGCCACAGAACATGTTGCAATATACAATAGCTACCCAATAGTTAAAACATTACGAACTGATACTTGTGATTATTTTCTTTCCAAGCTCATACTTACTGTGAAACACGTAGCTAGCGATTCCGCGTGACTCAAAGTGAAAACATGTAACAACTGTTAATAAAAAAAAAAAAAAACGCAATCGTAAGGATACACACTTTACACTTTCACTACGGTGCTTGGATATAGAGACGTTTTGTAGCTTATTGTTAAATGTAATAACTCATACTCAGTATTTCCATTCAGCACACAGAATTTACATCTTTTTAAATGTAGGTTAATGTAAGTTACTGCCCTTATACAACAGACAATAGCCAATTTTACGATGCGATATATCATTTCGTACCTGAAGACACAGTTCTATTGCAGTTAAGAAGATAGGCTCTATGATGCACAAACCGACTGTTGAGAAGTGAACACAGAAACTTTCGTTCATTCAACACTTCGACCGAATTGCTGATTTTGCAACGACTAACACTTACCTGTAAACAAGCAATTACAAGAGTTTGAGCCATTTTGTCTCAGGAGAGAATACATTGGCTTTATGACACCTTTGCCAACCGTTCACTGCACTCATCGAGATCATAGTGGTTACGACGACGTACAGATATGTGGGCTCTTACCACCAATTTCTTTGTACACCTACATCTATATGATTATTCTGTAATTTGCACCGAACCACCTTCACTCTATTTCTGTACCGTCTCCAGCAGTGCGCGGGGAAACAAACATTTAAATCTTTCTGCTCGATCTCTGATTTCTCTTTTTTTTTATGAATGTCATTTTCCCCCATGTAGGTAGGAGTCAATAAAATATTTTCGCAATCGGAGGAGTCCGATGGTGACTGAAATTTCACGAGGAGATCTTGCCGCAACGAAAAACGCCTTTGTTTTACTCACTGTCGCCACAATTCACGTATTATTCGCGATAATACAAATAGCGCTGGCCTTCTCTGAACTATCTCCATGTCCTGCGCAATCCTGTCTGATGCGAATCCCACACAGCCCAGCAGCAGTCCAAAAGAGAGCGGACAAGCGTAATGTAGGGAGCCTCTTTAATAGACCTCTTGCAATTTCTAAATTATCAGCAAGTAAATCGCAGTCTTTGGTGTTCTCACTAAATTATTCTTGTGATCGTTCCAAGCTATCTGTAGTTGTAATCCGTAAGTATTCAGTTGAATTCGAAATCTTAGAGTTCCCTGATTATCGTGTGACCAATATTTCGCGGATTCCTTTACTGTTGATGAAGATGAAATTTCATTTTGTGGAGTCAATTGCCACTTTGCCCACCATACAGATATCCTGCCTAAATCGATTCTCAAACTGGTTTTGGCCATCTGATGACTGTACATTAAAGAGAGCATCATTTGTAAACAATGTAAGAGAGCAGGGTCATATTTGTAAACACTGAAACAACATCATGCACCTTCTCAACTGTAAAGTTGCACCACGTACTCTTCTTGTAGTGGCTTTAAATTTTTTGTAAGGCAATGTAGTTTATGCTACTGCTGAAGTACGTTAAAATATGATATATGTGATTTATGTTTAGACATGATCATATGTTCAAAATTGGTTCAGATGGCTGTTAACACTATGGGACTTAACATTTGCGGTCAACAGTCCCCAAGACTTAGAACTACGTAAACCTAACTAACCTAAGGACATCACACACATCCATGCACGAGGCAGAATTCGTACCCACGACCGCAGCAGCAGCGCGGTTCTGGACTGAAACGCCTAGAACCGCTCAGCCACAGCGGCCGGCTGGTTATATGCTCATTAGCATGTGTTCTAGAGATTGCTACTGAGACACAGGCTTCAGTACGCAAGCTATATTCATTGCTCATACGATCCATTGTTGGATTTGAGAGACAATCTAAACGCAAAAAGTTATCAATGAACTTGTAGGAACTATATGCATGAAACTTGGACTCTGTGTGGTTCGCTAATGCGAAATTGATCCTTGAAACATGCTGTAAATCCTAATTATTAAAGGAATTGTGATTAAGTTCTCTTTGAGAAAGACGGCAAGATCCGCAGCTGTAAATAATTGAATAACAGGGCTAACGGAATGGAAAGTAAAAATGAAAAATGTTTTAATTACAGTATTTACCTACACCTTCCAACTACATCACTACTACGAATTATACGTATTCGGTAGCGTAGCACTAACTTTCTACTACCCTCATCATAGAAGGCAATCGCTTTTGCCTTCCATAATTTAATGAGCTGGTCTGCAGCTCGTTCTCTGCCCTAAACTGCTGTCACTACACCCAGCGGTTTATGTGAGCAAAGAGGTGGAAAAGAGAGTGAGCCAAGTCCGGTGGATGATGAAACATTTCCCATAGTTGCAGAAGAGTCTTTGTTACTGTTGGAGTTTGTAGCCTAGCATTGTGATAAAGAAGGACGACACCAGGTGACAATATTCTCTTCACTTGTTCTCAGTTCATCTACATCTACATTTCCACTCCGCAAGCCACCCAACGGTGTGAGGAGGAGGGTGCTTTACGTGCCACTGTCATTAACTCCCTTTCCTGTTCCAGTCGCGTATGGTTCGCGGGAAGAACGACTGTCTAAAAGCCTCCGTGGGCTCTCTAATCTCTCTAATTTTACATTCGTGATCTCCTCGGGAGATATAAGTAGGGGGAAGCAATATATTACATACCTCATCCAGAAACGCACCGGCGGGATCAGGGATTTTCTCTGCCTCGTGATGGCTGGGTGTTGTGTGCTGTTCTTAGGTTAGTTAGGTTTAAGTAGTTCTAAGTTCTAGGGGACTGATGACCATAGATGTTAAGTCCCATAGTGCTCAGAGCCATTTGAACCAGAAACGCACCCTATCGAAACCTGGCGAGCAAGCTACACCGCGATGCATTGCTCCTTTCTTGCAGAGTCTGCCACTTGAGTTTGCTAAACATCTCCGTAACGCTATCACGGTTACCAAATAACCCTGTGACGAAACGTGCCGCTCTTCTTTGGATCTTCTCTATCTCCTCCGTCAACCCGATCTATAACGGATCCCACACTGATGAGCAATACTCAAGTATAGGTCGAGCGAGTGTTTTGTAAGACACCTCCTTTGTTGATGGACTACATTTTCTAAGGACTCTCCCAATGAATCTCAACCTGGTACCCGCCTTACCAACAATTAATTTTTATGTGATCATTCCACTTCAAATCGTTCCGCACGCATACTCCCAGATACTTCACAGACGTAACTGCTACCAGTGTTTGCTCCGCTATCATATAATCATATAATAAAGGATCCTTCTTTCTATGTATTAGCAATACATTACATTTGTCTATGTTAAGGGTTAGTTGCCACTCCCTGCACCAAGTGCCTATCCGCTGCAGATCTTCCTGCATTTCGCTACAATTTTTTAATGCTGCAACTTCTCTGTATACTACAGCATCATCCGCGAAAAGCCGCATGGAACTTCCGACACTATCAAGTAGGTAATTAATATATATTGTGAAAAGCAATGGTCCCGTAACACTCCCCTGCGGCACGCCAGAGGTTACTTTAACGTCTGTAGACGTCTCTCCATTCATAACAACATGCTGTGTTCTCTGTGGTAAAAACTCTTAAACCCAGCCACATAGCTGGTCTGATATTCTGTAGGCTCTTACTTTGTTTGTGAGGCGACAGTGCGGAACTGTATCGAACGCTTTCCGGAAGTGAAGAAAATAGCATCTACCAGGGAGCCTGTTCACACTGCGTTTCGTAGACCTACTAAGTGAACAAGTTCGTTGGTTGACGCTTGCTTTCTTCTCTGACCACCTACAATATGAGCGTCTGTACGTCTTGCTTCATAGTTCCTGCACAGTTTGCGCACCTAGCTGTCACGCACGACGGTTACGTAATGTGGGCTGCATGAAATCAGGCGGAATCCCTCAGTATTAAGAAGTCGAATGAAAGCACACATTTTCCACTTGGCGGGAGACAACTGTTCTAGTCATGTTTACGTGCTCACTGAGCAGTCAGAACTGAAAAGCGTAATGCGTCGCAATCGACTAGACACAGTGTACAACACATCTGTGCCAACCTTCATTGAAGTTTCACAGTGGTTTTGATTTCGCCACCGATCATACCTTCAGAAAGAAAATAGCCCTTATAGTAGAAACTGCAGTTCTAAGTTTATTTTCTTTTACTTTATTTCTAAACGATGACGATACATCGGTTCCACACATTTCTTTCATGTGACCCTAGGAACTAATATACAGTGTGGCGCACGAAATGTGTTACCAGTTGTTTCTTTCACAATTTACGACGCACATTAGATATCCCGCTGGGATCTCTACAGCAGTACCTACAGAGCTTGGAAAAACAAATGAATTACGAAATGACGTGTAATTCACGATACTGCCGCTAGGAAACTAGTAAGCGGCAATGGCGGTCAATTGAAGAGTGACGACATAGCAACGATCGTCAACTGTGTTACTTTTTCATGAAACGAAAAGCGTTGTTGTGACTCAGAGGCGTTTTCGACAACAGTTTAACACACGATGGGTCCCTTTCAAGAAGACCATCAACAGGTTGTACGATAAATTGGAACAGGAAGTAACAGTACTGGAAGCGAAGCGACCTCGGCCTAAGCCTGTATGTTCGCCGGAGAATATTGAAGCGGTAGGAGTTTCTGTACAAAGAAGTCCCGGGAAATCGTGTAGAAAGGCAGCACCGCAACCTACATATGTACCCATACAAGATGACCTGTGCACAGAAGCTCACTGATGAACACAAGCAGCAGAGATTACTGTTTGCTCAGTGGACGGAGGATAGGGACGAGGTACATTTTCATTTAGACGGTGTGGTTAACAAACAAAATGTACGCTTTTGGGCCAGTGAAAACCCACAAGTGCTTCATGAACGACAATATTACGCTCCGAGGATTACAGCTTGGGCAGCAATTTCCAGTCACGGACTTATTGGACTCTTTTTCAATTAAGAAACTGTGAACGGCGAGCGTTATTTGAGCATGCTTCACTCAACAGCTTCTTGCTACTGCCTTGCCCTACAACACGCAGTGGTCCGTGCAAGATGGAGCAAGGCCACACACTGCAAACACTGTTTGGAGTTTTTACGCGAGCATTTCGACATGCGGATCATTTCACTCAGATTTCCAGGTCGCTTCAATGACGGACAAAATTGGCCCCCTAGTAGTGCAGACCTCAGTCCATGTGACTTTTTCCTTTGAGGGTACCTAAAGGAAAACTTTTTCCAGAAACGTCAACGTGATATAATGGAGCTCAGAAGACTTATTCTTCAAGCTTGCAGTGAAATTACGGAAGACATGTGCCGTAGGGTAATCACTAGCTTCAGTGTTCGTTTGAAGGAAGTTAGGGAACGAAATGGTGGACATATTGAGCATGTGCTGAGTTAGAACAAATCTCCATGGAAGGCTCTTCTTTGTAGTATATATTCCTTTCAGATGGTATTGACAATAAAGTTTATATTCAAAAACAAAATGGTAACACATTTCGTGCGCCGCCCTGTATTATTTAACTTGTCCGTCTGTGCTATTTGCCACTAGGGAACATTTCTGTGAGTCAGTCTATGATCATAGGTCTCTTTATTAAAATTTTTTTAACTAGACCCACTATTAAAGTCAAGAAATAAATCATAACTGACATGTTACGTCAAGTGGTACTAAATATTTAACATTTCATATTTTTACCGAGAGAATGAATCTTGAATCTAATCCATTACGTATTTATGATATTCACAGTGCCTGTATTGTTACGAATAACAATGCAATGTTCGTTCAACATGCATACATGTCTAAAGGACCAGACAATGCAATGACTAGAGCCATTATGAAATATGTGAAATGTATTCACAGTTGCAAATACGAACAACCACAAGTTGTAGAAAGAAACAACGACAATGAAAATCTTTGCCGGACCGGGACTCGAAACCTGGTTTCCCAAGTAACGCAATCAGTTGCATTAATTGCTCTGACCATCCATGCTCGACCGACGGCCAGCCCGAAATCCATTAACGCGTCGTTCCTGCGTCATAACCTGTACAGAAATTACATAATGTGTACATGCAGAGGCGCATGAACGATGACACAGGGAAGTTTGGGTCTGGCTGTTAGTCATGCACGGACAGTCAAAGTGGTTAAGGTGACCGCTTGAAACCCGGGTTCGAGTGCCGGTCTTCCACAAATTTTCATTGCCGTCGTTCCCTTATACTGTGGATAGTTGTTCGTATTCGCAATGACGAATACATTTCTTGCACGGCGTATTTCTATGTAACTTTAGGCAGTGTCGCCATGAGTCATGCCATGCAGTTGTCGCTGCGCACAAACGAGTATGTTGCTGTGCAGGTGGTCTGCAGAGCGCAGGCGGTGGAGAGGCCTCAGCGCCGGACATTGGCTGCTTGCAGGCGTTTCCGGCGCTGGGAAGCGGCGGAGGAAGCGCTGCCGGCGGCAGCGGGGGCGGCTGGGGTTGCAGGATCCCACGCTGAGCTCCCAGCTCCCCAGGCAGAGACTGCCTATCGTTTTGGCTTATGTGCCACGCTTATTGTGTTCATGTGTTTGTAATTTTAAATTTACTGTTTTCGTTAAATGAAGATAATACAACTGAAGTCTGAACATTTCATGGTACGCTATTTTTCTCGAACTTTCTTGCATCTGATTTCCAGCCACATTAATGTATTTTTTTAAAAATGTACGACACAGAACTGTGTTAATATTCTACTATTATTATCACTGCCGGTTCTGGTAACATACCGGCATCTCAGTATATGTATCAACCAAAAGAAAGCAAAGGCAACTGTAGAAAAATATGAACGTACACCGCCAGGTTTATGGATATTGGTAAAATAATCCTTATTAAAAGAGTTAATGTTACTCACATGTCACATACTTCAAGTTGCATTTCTGTTTCGTTGACTCCTTGTTTCAGTCATGATTGGTATCCGCTATGTCCGTTGGCTTATGTCTTGACAATCTATTTTCGCTTTGCTGTTCTGATCGATCATAGTCTATTCTGTGTTAAAGCACTCACTATTTTCCCATAATCATACATTATTGTAGAGAATTTAAGTGCAAAATGTGGTTTCCCTTGGAAGAAATTATGAAGTCACAAAAGTAACATTAATCTCTTTTTTAATTATCACTTTGCCTACAGTTATTAATCTAATCAGGTATGTTCGTATTTTTCTATTGTTTCAGAGGTGATAGTATAGACAAAGACGAATAAAATTGTCTGTTAAACACGGGCTCTAAAATACATAATGTTATCAGGCATTGGGCTGTGAGTGAACAGTCGTGTAGGAAGCCATAATGGCCGAAGGGGACTCAGAAGATCAGAAGGTACTTGAATAGCCACAAAAGACGAACGCCAAGTGGTCAGACCAACCTGTACTTTCAGGAAGCTCCCGCTCAGTGTCGGTTGGCATGGTGTACGGATTCCGGTTTTCAACAAGCTGTGTGTGTTACGGTGGGGGGTATAGGTCGTTTTTGTCAGAGACCCGGAGATCCCTTATGTGGACAGAACGGCAGAAAGGAAGACATCTTCGAAATACAGAGACGACAGCAATAGACAACATCTTAGAGCGGAGTGAGGAACAGCACACTTCATGATGCATCGTGGGACACCACCAGCGAACTCAGCCCCTGCAAGACAAAGTATTTAACATAATTTAGGATCTACTACGATTGTGTGACACATATAATTTAAGAGCGGGAGAGAGAAACACGGCTGTTCTTAGGAGGTCAAACCTCATTGGCCATGGACAGAAACAGAGTTTTTTCAAAACTGGCTCTGAGCACTATGCGACTTAACATCTGAGGTCATCAGTCCCCTAGAACTTAGAACTACTTAAACCTAACTGCCCTAAGGACAACACGCACATCCATGCCCGAGGCAGGATTCGAACCTTCGACCGTAGCGGTCGCACGGTCCCAGACTGAAGCACCTAGAACGGCTCGGCCACACCGGACGGCCATAGTTTTTTCAGCGCCAGCAGTTACGTAGCTATTGGTTAACGACCAGAAATGAGAATGAGGGAAAGAGGCAAGCATCCTTTAACACAATTTTTCACTGGTTTGCCTGGAATATTAGAGACACAAGTCTTCCTTGTAGGAAGCAGACAGCACAAAATCATTCAGCAGTGTCCCCACCACAGTGCATCTTTCCAGCCGCGCTTCCCTAAAGCGAGAGTGTCTGCGGCGACGCGCTACGTCGAGCAGACTCGATCAGATGGGGACTTAGACACTTTGTCAGCTGATTTAAACTTAAAACACACATACAAGTTGTTGGTACGAAAATAAAGGATGACTTTGGCCGCCACTTTAGCAGCCATCTGCAGAATAACGTGGTGAGATATGGCCGCTACAACGAGACAAACCGAACGGAACGTCGAGTTACTTTTCCCACCGTTCAGTAAGTTTAAGCTTCATTCTGAAGACTTTCCTACAGTTATATTTCAATATGCTTTTAACTTCGGCTATAGATACGAACGCATAACTTTTTGCTACGCTTTCTGCCTTTACACACAAATCCCTAAGCAGTCACGCTATGACATCTGCAAATGTGATTATTTTATAGTGCTAAGTGTTCATTTGCATCGTATTGCAGATACCTTGTGCAAGGCCTGCTGAGGAATTAACTTATTATTGTCTAGGTATGTCAAACCATTTATCATGCACTGAACGGCAATAAACTGCGTTAATTGTGATTTTTGTTTAATTTCTAAGGTAACAAATTCCTTCATCTTTATTTTGGAGGACAACTATTTAATATTGTCAGATAAACATGGTCACTTTGCATACACCTAATTAACATAACAATGCTCCACCAACTCATTCATTTACAATGTGTTTCATTGTGTCAAAGATGAAAACGTGCACATAGCTCTTACGCTATGCGCCTTAGAGCCTGTGTTTACTGGACAGTTTTTTCTTCTTTTGTTTCCTACCTCCTCTTTCCATAAAAATGGAAAGCAAAATGCTTGCAGTAGGTGAGCTGTACTATCAGAGATATGAGAACGATTTTCGCTTATAAGCTTAGACTCAATCGTTCGCGGGCAGGATCCTTGTCTCAGATGGATACATGTATCCCTCTTAATCTTCCCTGAAAGTTTGTAACATCATCACACAGTCACCCTGTAGTACATTAACCTTTTTAGCACGTAATAAGCCATAAATATCTGGATGCATGGCCAGGGCAGCGAAGTCATAGCCATGGCGCAAGACTGTAACATACGACAGTTCCTTATAGAAATAAAACTTCCGTCTCGCCTGGGATGATAAAAGGCCAAACTTTGCTTATAAGAAAAACAGCCCTATGAGGCAGTGTAATTAACTGAAGTAGCCACCAAGCTGGATGTGTTCTATGCGTAGCACGTATCAATAATAGAATGCTTCTTTTCCTATCTTATCTGTGTGTGATGGTGTCGAGTTGGATCTGACTGTTATCGCTTTTGATATCGCATCCGACACTTATCTGATATTGCATGTGTATAGCATCTGACTGATATTTTACATTGTGTCTGACTGAAGGGTCTCCAGCCGAGAAAAAGCACACTGTCCACTGAAGAACGTAACTCAACGCGACAGAATACATAATCCTGCACGTAGAAATTATTAGACAGCAAAATCCAACTCATAACCTTATACATTACACAACTGAGCACAACGTAGTACATACTACTATCCGCTTACCATTATCACCAGCTTAGATGCGTACCTCATCACACACGAAATGTCATAACACCATGCCGAAGAATGGAACAAGAGCATAATATATGAATTATTCTCTGTAGTCGGTATAATCGTCTTGAGAGATGCAGTAACTGTGTCGATAATTAAGATAATTCTCATTTATTGTTCCGCCTCAGTTGCACATATTTTATTAAATTACATTTTTCAATCGCTCTGGGCCATCTTCATCTAAGCAGTTCATATCAGAGTAATAATATGTCGATCTGAGTAGATATAACGTATGATCCGAAATACTGGTGCAAATCGACGTTAATGACATGCACCTGTAAATTTAGTAGATTGTACTTGTGTTGCGGATCTTCTGTCGAGTAATCGGTTGCATGTGGTTGTTGAGTATGGAGCTATTGCATCAGCAAACTATGAAAGGAACCTAACTGATATCCAGCCTGGAGCGGACGATTTGCCTTTATTAAATGATTGAAGTGGCATCACGACTACGAGTCTGTTTTTTGCTAAGTTACTCATGTTGACACCTGTTCTTCATTCGAATTCTACTTCGTCTTGTTTGGTGAAGAAGTTTTGGAAGTCTGTGTTTAGTAATTGTAGCATTGATGGTATTTCCATTGCGACCACGCAGAGAAGGCTTTGATAGTGTCTTGCCGCTAGCATAGTTTATATTCAACCAAAATATTTTTGGGTTTTCTGGCAGGTTTCGAGGCATGGTCTCGTTGTGCAAAACTATTATAAGCATCTCGTATTGAAGTCTGCGCTAAATTTCGAGTTTCTGAAAAAGATCAATTGTTTCTGCGACAGCGTTCTGACCTTGAAGGATCAGCTTCGATCTCTTTTAATTTATTTTGTATAATTTTCTCAATTTCTGTCGAAACTATTTCTTTGAATTTAAGCCGCATCTGATATACACTAACACTGTTGATTTTAGAAGAGAGGAAGCTGTCTCTCGGGAAAGTGCCAAGCAAGTTTTTACCTGTTCTTTTTTTTAAGAGACGTATTTTTCGTTTATTTTTGGAGGATTTGGGGGTTACGGTACTCATTCTCACTACGACAAACCTGTGTTCACTAATCCCTGTATCCGCTTTGATGATCGTTATTAGCTCAGGATTATTTGTTGCTACGAGGTACAGTGTGTTTTCCCAGCCGTTTACTACTGGAGTGGGAGCATGAACTTATTGCTCGAAAATATTTTCAGACAATGGTGGTGGTGGTTAGTGTTTAACGTCCCGACGACAACGAGGTCATTAGAGATGGAGCGTAAGCTCGGGTTAGGGAAGGATTGGGAAGGAAATCGGCCGTGCCCTTTTAAAGGAACCATCCCGGCGTTTGCCTGAAACGATTTAGGGAAATCACGGAAAACCTAAATCAGGATGGCCGGAGACGGGATTGAACCGTCGTCCTCCAGAATGCGAGTCCAGTGTGCTAACCACTGCGCCACCTCGCTCGGTATTTTCAGACAATGCGTTTCCACAATTTCGGATAATGTTTTATGGATACCTTAGGATATAAACGTGTATTTGCGCCAAAATATCAAGGGTAAATTGAAGTCAACACTAACTTTATTGAATGAGTCGGGTACCTGTTCGAAATGAGACTCAAGCTTTCTTTGAACCTTTCAGCAATTGTATCTGAGTTGAAAAGTCGGTAAAAGGATCCCATTATTATTTTACTTCGCTTTCCAAGACTGACTCTACCCATACTAACATACAAGAAATATCTACTTCAAATTCCACACAAGATAAATTACTTTTAACAGCAACAAACACGCCAACACTATTTAGTCTATCCTTTCTCAACACCGGTGGGTCCTTCACAGAAATTTCGGCTGACTTTATCTCCGTCTTCAGCCAGCCTTCAGTGCCTATAATGATTTGAGTATCATAGCATTATTAGCTCTTGTACTTTCCCTACACAGCTGCGGCAACTAGTCTGCTTTCATCCAGTGTTCAACCCGTATCGTGAGAGACTGAATGTCTTTTTGTGTTTCCCCGAGAACACCTAAATTCAGAAAAAAACCAATCTATGGCACACAGCCTCCGCTGTCAGTGTAGCAGCCTCTTTTGTGCAATGGACACCTGAACTATTTGGCATAATCCAAAACCCCATCAACCTAAGGCGTAAGTCGAGGAAACTGCAGCCTACACTGTCACAGAAGGCCCGCAGCTCGTGGTCAACTGGTAGCGTTAGTACCTTTGGATCACGAGTTCGATGCCAAGCCGGTTTTGGGATTTTCTCTACCCGTGGACTGGATGTTTGTGTTGTTCTCATTTCATCCTCATTTTCATCATTCGTGACAATGGATAGATTGGTTTGTCACACAATTGAGACTTTGTACGGGCACTGATGACAAAGCAGTAGAGCGCTCCACAAACCAAACATCATCATAACGGTCACAGAACAGTCTGATTCTCTGATTCAGACTCTCCACTTGGCTCTGTACCAGAGATCCGCAATCAATCGTATCGACTACGCTGCAAATAATGAGCTATGCTTTCATTTCGTAAGCAACACTGGTAGCCTTTACTACTTCCGACAGCCTCTCGAAACCAGAGAAAATCTCTTCGGATCTAGAGCGACACTCACCATTGGTAGTGACATGAACCACCCCCGCAGTTGACTGAACTTTGTGCTCGTCATGGCATCAAGGACCTGCTCCACGTCTGGAGTGACTCCCATCAGCATGCACTCGGAATGAACATTGGCTTTCTTCTCCTGTTTGGCAACCATGTCTTTAAGGGTCCCCCACTGGAGTACAAAACTACCAATAGTCCCACACTCTGTGACTGCCCAGGTCTTGCCAGCTCAGAGGTTTCCTCTGAAACAGGACAAGCGGCTGCATGTGGCTGAGGGTCAGTGTCAGCCGTAGACGGCACCTGGAACTAGTTTACTAGTTTGTCACACTAACCAGGAAGGCCTTGAGTTCGGCGTCCTGGGAAGTCTTTTGCCATCTGCCAAGCGCAGAGCCCCCCTCCCCCCCCCCCCCCCCCCCCCCGTCCCCCTAGTCGAGCCCTGGTGAGGGGTCAGCCGCAGTGAAAACACTAACTGGGCTTGCCACTGGGGTGGAATGATCGGCAGACTGGTGGGTCGTTCTGGACGTCGATTAGATCTCCAAGGCCGGCCCATAACTGAGATGGCCATCCACTGCGGCCTCAAGCTGTATAACCGAAGCCAACGCAGCCTAGAGCTGAGAGCGAAGTGCTTTTAACTCGGCTCACATCCACACATAGCCATCACAGTCCCTGTATTGAAGACCGTGGAAAACAACACTACACAGACAAACCAATATCGACATGTGATGCAGAACTCTACTGTAAACACTGACGAAAACGCGAGAACTGTGTCCAATAAACTATAACACGTAGAGAAAACTGAACTGCCAAAGGTCATAGGTGAGACTAATTAATTTGCTCCTGGTTAGGGACCTGTGAAATGACAAAAATTCCGACACAAACAAAAACATTATAAATGTGGCTATTAAGTATTAAATAAATACACAGAAATTCAAAACTGAACTGCCGGCAGGAGTGGCCGTGCGGTTCTAGGCGCTACAGTCTGGAACCGAGGGACCGCTACGGTCGCAGATTCGAATCCTGCCTCGGGCATGGATGTGTGTGATATCCTTAGGTTAGTTAGGTTTTTCTAAGTTCTACGCGACTGATGACCTCAGAAGTTAAGTCGCATAGTGCTCAGAGCCATTTGAACGACTCAAAACTGGTCAAAGCACAGAGACGAAACAATATAAATCGCTCATGGTTAGGGGCTTGTAAAATGTCACAAAAGCTGTTACTTCCTTGTTGCTGCTCTGTCTTGGCCGACGGCTGCCACACGATTCATGGCCAATATGTGTCACTACCGCTGTTTCCAAAGAACAAAATAATAACAAAAAGTGCACATTCGGAGGATCTAGATTTTGCCGCGGATGATTACACGGACAGTTCTAATTCCTTGAGAGCTGTGTGTATAAATCTATACAAGCTACTTCTGTTGTTCCCGAAAGAGCGATAACGCAGTTAGTGTCTGATCTACCACGTTATCTTTTCGCGTCTGTGACTTTTCCCCAAGTACAAAGAAGGCTGCTGATCATTCCCAAGGCATGTAAGCGTTTCTTAAATTGACCGTCGTAGTTACGATCAAAATTCTTCGTGTAATGGTTGTATAAAATGGTTGTCGGAATCTTAAGTTCTAGAGTTTCGTAGCAAACAGTACGAGGCACCCCCGGTAACAGCAGGTATCGCTAGAGGAAAGGGAGATACCTAGTAGCGACCGAGTCATCAGACGCAGATCGGAATTCTGTTTCAGGTTCATGTCGGATAATACAATGGAACCGTTACGCCTCGCGACGCTGTGTAGCCCCCTCGGCCTGACGCTGTTATCGGAGCTCAGGCGGCAGGCGCAGTGCTAACCTGAACCGTCGAGTCGCGTCGCGTCGGGGCGACAATGGCAGCGCCCGCTGGCGCATTTCGGCGTGGTTTAGGGCTTCCACAGTCAGCAGGTGCGGGCCCGTGCCACCTGCGGCCTCCAGTGCAGTTGCAGGCCGCCGGCTATCGTTCGATCCTGCGCAGGCGACGGCCCTAAATACGTAATCTGCGGTCGGGGATCTCGTCGGCTGGCAGCGGTCGCTTTACGGGCCATTACATTCGCGGCGGCCGGAGTTGCGCTGGGTTGCAATTTAATGCTGTAGTCGGGACGATCTGCGAACCACATGTCTGCGGGCGGGAGGAGTCCGCAGTGGTCTCGCACTATCGCGTACCGCATGTTGCGAGGCTACTGATATACAGTTCGCAGTGGGAACAGTAGGCCAATATAGTCGTCTCGTAAGCGGTGTTTCTCTTTATATGTACGCATTTAAAACCTCTTTATACGTACGCACTTAAAACCAATATTCGGTCAAAGTAACGTGTACCGTATGTAACCCTCGACGAAGGTTGCTTGGCATCGGTATTCCCTTATCACCATACTGTACCAAAAGCGCGTAAAAGAGCGAGGTCTGGGTTATTAAAGGGTACAACAGACAACAGAAAACATTTATTATCTGAACACGTACAATTTGTTAGTAAAAATTTTTAACCAATAAAATTTATAGTCCAAGGAACACAGTAAAACAATTTACATCATTTCAATAATGGAATGTGTAGCACTGGTAGCTACTTAGAGGAGAGTGCATTCATAAGAGACGTGTCTTCAATATTTTAGTAACCTACTATAACCCTTCAGAATACATTAACAAATCCACAAATCATACACCGCAAGCACTGCAGTACCTTCCTGGTAGTAGGCTCATAGCAGGCTGACTGCCCTGGTTGCTCCCGGTAATCTCCATAGTAACGGCTTACAGATAGCGCCACCATACGGAGTCAAAGATACACATGATAACTAGCAAGTGTCGCCAGGTGACACAAAACCTACATATAATTTTTGTTTCTTGTTGAACCACGTAAGCCACCATGTTCTGTAAACGCGACACCTAGCGACGCCAAGACCCAATGAGAGGCTTTATCTCTATGACAGCAGTGTGGTGTGCAGCAAGTCTCTATTTTAGGTTCTCTGTTGTTTCAAGTACACATAAATAATCTTTCACTTTGCAGTTTCAATAGGTATAAATATAGTCATTTTAATTGATAACACAAGCAAATAAGTGAGAAGTAGTAGCAATTCACATACTGAAATGGTTGCCAAAACATTCGAAAACTACACTAGTGGATTCAGAGAAAATGTGTTCTCACTGAGTTCTGACAATACTCAGTACCTGCCGTTCAGATTTCTGATAGAGTTCTACAAGAAACAAAAATAGTCTTAGCTATATTAACACACAAGATTTAGAAAGTGTTATTTTTTTAGGACTGCAAAACGATCAGAACCAACAATGAAGTCCACTGCCTTGAAATAAATGATTCAAATGGCTCTAAGTACTATGGGACTTAACATCTGAGGTCATCAATCCCCTAGGCTTAGAACTACTTAAACCTAACCAAACTATGGACATCACACACATCCAAGCCCGGGGCAGGATTCGAACCTGCGACCCTAGCAGCATCGTGGTTTCGGACTGAAGCGCCTAGAACCTCTCAGCCACAGCGGCCGGCTGCCTTGAAATAATGAAGCACCTCAGTTTAGCTGCGTTTGCAGTTTGTGTGATTCAAAAACGGAAAACTAGTTCATTCTGCAGATATCGTTCCATTAATGAGTTTGTGAATCATTTTCTGGGGAATTCAAATCGCAGCGATAGTGTATTCACCTTACAGAATCATTTTGTATGAATCTTGTGTAATGTTGACTAGCTGTCCTGTACAAATAAGTTGTATGCTATTCTGATAAGTCATTAATAGGTAATATTGTTTTGGAGAAATAAGTAAGTGCAAGTATTTACTAACAAAATATATTTTAATTACCAGTAACAAATATTAGTCTCACTATAGAAGTCGACATCATTATGCACAGTATGGTTAGTTGGAAAATATATAAAAACCACGTACTGTCTTTGTCAGGTTAATTGTATTTTTTAAACTTCTTTGCACTACAAAGGTTCTTTGAAAAGAATACTAGCAATATTAAAGTGGTCCAGATTTTGACTGTATGTGTCTTTAGCACAAACATAAATATCATCGAATATGCGAGTGCGCAAAAAAGCCACATGTAACACTCTACCACATATTCAATAAATAATGTTTCCAGTAGATACAATCCTGTTCACTGAAGCGGTTGACGTTATACTTCATTAATGGTCACAGCGAAAACTACTGCCTCTCCAGGTAATAAATCGGAGATGAAATGTTCATTAACTGTTGTAAAATCATCTTATTTTTACATAGAATCGCTGTTTAATGGAACTGTGAAAGATTTTTGTCAATTGATTTCAGTGTCATTGAATATGGTGGTAATAAAACTATCATAAATACAGTAATAGTATTTAGGCGTTTTGAATAACGGTACTGAGATTGGAAGCTTAACACAGCATTGAAAATGCTATGAAATAATGATAAATCGGAAGTCAAATACATTAAGCTATAAATTCAGTTATAAAAGTAAACAGTACTCACCTAACGTTGCTATTCTCTTCTCCTATATCCTGTTTATCATCCACATCTCGTGTCGAGATAAACACTTTGAGACAAGACTTCCTAACACTCTAACAGTTAAACTGGTATTTGATGGCAAGATATTTCTGTTTTTCAGAAAAAAATTTGTTGCTGGTACATATCAACACTTTGTTGTTTTTTCGTTGCTTCTGTCATCATCACTTAATTTGCTCCTCATACAGCCAAAATTCAGTACTACTTTCAGTAGTACATTTCCTAACGAATTACCCTTAGCGTCACCTAATTTAGTTCATCTAAACTCCATTAACCTTGTTTTACTTTTGTTGACGTTCGTCTCATAGACTCTTTCCGAGACACTATCCATTCCATTCAACTAAACTTCCAAGTCATTTGTCGTATCTGACGCAAATGTCTTAGAGAAACTTTAAAATTTACGTTCCTTTTTTCTGAACTTTACTTCCCTTGCCAAATTTTGTCTTGATATTTTGTACTGCTTGTTCGAGGGGCTAGACTGATTAACGTATCTCATTCCCATCTTATCTACTTATCCCGTTCGTGTCCTTCGGATATTAGTACTGCAGTCTGGTTTCTGTACAAATAGTACATAACCTGCATTTTATTACTGCTACTTTCACAGTTTATAAGAGTATATCCATTCAGTACTATCAAAACCAACAGGAGCTATAAATAATGCGGCTACCATTTTTTTGTCTCTCTTCTCAGACAAATCCTAGTGTTCGTATTTGCTAACATTTGCCTAAATTTTTCCGATACCAAAGCTGAACTTCGTAGACGCCAGCTTCACCAAAATTCTCTTTTTTTTCAGCCATCGTCATTTATTTGCTACCCGTACAGGTAAAATTATGTACTTTCGGTGTTTCATTTACATTTCAATTTATATTTTTTGTACACCTAATAGAATTCATCTATGCTTTGCCGTCCGAACAAGAGACAGCCAGGGCAAAAGCACCACAAGTGTAAAGGTGCGAGCTGGTGCCAGTGGCATAGAGACTCGCCACTTGTGTGAGTTCCACTAGCGCCATGGGCGACGGTGAGAATGAACATATCGACTTTGCTTCGACCAACTGCCGGCTGAATACAATCCGCCAATGACCGGACGCCAACATACAGAAGCCTACTCGGAAGACAGGAGAGCAGCTCTCGCTACTTTGTTGTAAATCATCGTCCACTGCTGATTTAGACGGGGAACGTCGTTTATTGAATTCATAGAAGTGAACAGACAGCTGTTGTAAATTGCATTTGCTATGTACTGTGAAGTTTACCTGCGATTATTTGCCTTTAGGCACTGAGGACCTTTTTTGCGTTAAAAGCAGTGTTGCAGAGTTCATTATTGAACTTGTCACAAAGATAAGTAAACCTTTTAACTCATTTGTGTGTCTTTGTTACTAATTTGATGTATTGTTGTAAGCTCTTTGGTCTTCATCCTGTTTACCTGACTCTGGTGCATTGCTGTGTAATAGTGGTAGGAAGAAATTGTCTTAGCGTTGTACTGCACCAGAAGGTGTTTCACGAACACACAAACTCGGCCTACAGTTGCAACTTGGCCTTCACAGCAGTAGCGACGAGGTCTTTATAAAACTGGCGACAAGGTTTTTATAAAAATCTATACTCATAGCAATACTTACGGTAGTAAGAAGCATCCTTCAGTAGGATTTTATTTTATTACTTTCGGTATGGTAGTTTCTTTCAAGGATCTTAATAATTCTTTGACAAAGTCGTCTGTTCGAGGTATCATATGTAGTCTTAAGTATTCCAGTGTTCTGTCAGATTCGTTTCACTATATCACATCTCCATCTATGCGAAATCTACTTCACTTTTCACGAAACTTTCCTCTACGCATTTATACTACATTCTCCTTAGTACCGGTCTGCCACTGAGCCGTCAATGTTCTTACAGCTATTTCCCATCTTAAGCCTTCTCTTTGTTTTTACTAAAGGTAGCTTCTTCATCATCCAGATACTACAGCTACGCATAATAATCCCTTTTGACACATTTATTTGTTACTTTTATATAATTTTTCCTTTCTTCAATTTAACGTGATATCGTGTGTGTTCCTCAATGATTTATATTATGCCTTGTTTAATAACGTAGCTGTTCCTCTTCTGCTTTCACTATCACTTCTCTCAAAGATACCCTTTCGAATACTGTAGTATTCCTCTATTCTTTTTCTATTAATAGATACCTAATTCTCCCTTTTAAACTTTCAAAAGACTGTCGTGCTTTCAATTCATCCAGGTCACATTTCCTTAATTTTTTACCTTTATGAATTTATTCGATGTTAATCTGTTGTTCACAACCAACAAATTATGTTCTTAAGCACATCTTTTCCAGTTTAAAATGTGATCCACCTGAAACCTTCTTGTGCCCATGTCTCTTCCCCGTATACAATCTTCTGTCATGATTTTTAAACCAAACGTTAGCCATGATTAAAATACGCCCTACGTAAAAATTCTACGAGGTGGTTTTCATCATTCATTTCACCCAGTACAGGCTTCCCAACCATTTTTCTTTGCTTTCCTTTCCCCGCCATTGAATTCCAGTCCTCCATTAGAATTAAATTTTCATGGTCTTGACCCAATGAAAATTTTTTTGTCTCATGTTTTCCTTCAATCTTCTCACTATCTGAACTACAGTTAGGCATATATACATAACCTATTGTAGTAGTTCTTGGCTTTGTGCCCATCTTCACTATTACAACGCCTTCACTAGGTTGTTCGTGGCAGTTCACCCACATTTCCATCTTTTCATTCATTATTAGAGCTCTTCCTGGATTTCCCATCTTCATTTTGTGTTAATAACACCATAGTGAACTGTCCAGGAAGCCTGTTTTTCCTGCCCTAAATCACATTTAATTTAATTCTGAACTATCGATTTCTGCTTTCAAACTTTCTAACACAACTACCCGTTTGAGGGATCTAACTTGTTTATTCTGATGACAGTATCCTCCAGAATAAATCCCGCCCGTATATTTGAACAGAGGAGCTACTTTATGTCCAAAAAAAAAAATCAAGCCAAATGGATGATATTATAATAAAACAATACAGGAGAGTTACACGTCCTCGATATACATAGTGACCCTAGTTTCCAATTGGCTCAGTCATACATTATTATATTTTAGTGAAACTTACTTTTGGCCGGCCGCGGTGGTCTCGCGGTTCTAGGCGCGCAGTCCGGAACCGTGAGACTGCTACAGTCGCAGGTTCGAATCCTGCCTCGGGCATGGATGTGTGTGATGTCCTTAGGTTAGTTAGGTTTAATTAGTTCTAAGTTCTAGGGGACTGATGTCCACAGCAGTTGAGTCCCATAATGCTCAGAGCCATTTGAACCATTTGAAACTTATTTTGAACTTCAGACTGGAATTACCTTTGAAGTATTCGGTAAACAGAACACCCTTAACCTATTATGCAATGTAGGCACTGCACCCACGATAGGATGTCACAGCTGCTAATAAAACTGTTGGGATGTACCGTCGTGGCCCCTGAAACCTTTTCGTCGCTAATACTCCGTAGAAAGCTGGAAAATTCTACCATGGCCCTTTTTCGTAGTATTTATGTTGTTCTCCAGCCTCAGACTCGTCCGTCGACAATAGTCAGCAGAATCAGGAGAGCCTCTGAGGATATTCGGTGAAGCTGTGGACGTAACGTTACAAAAGTTTCATTTTCCACGGCCACACGAGCCGGGAGACTTAGGAGCAGCTAATCTTAACTTGCAGCTGTACTACTATTTGCTGAAACAGTATGGCGGTTATTTAAATCTTAGCGTTGTTATCAATGCTGCATAAAATTACTGCCTGAAGATGACACAGACATGCACTATCGCTTTTGTTCAGCAGCGAAAAAGTAGCCATGTGTTTCTAGTGGCCGAAACCTCTACCAGTCACAGTCATAGCATACAAAGAGCCTGCGACGGGAATCAGATACTAAATTGTTTTTGGTATCGTCTGAAAACAACTCTACTTCAGTAACAAATGGCCGTGTAAGAGGGCAAGGCCTCCAGTCGAAACATTGCTTATATAAGAGAGTTCTCATCCCAACTGCAACTGCTATCTGTATCAGTGAGTGAATATAGTAGTAGCGTAGCTATATTCTGCATTAATGGTGTTTCTGGAGCTAGAGCTCCACACCACGAACGTAAAGGCCTCAAGGTAATCACGGCCCCACAAGTTATGCAGCTTTGTAGGAATTTTTGTGTGCTTTACAACTTTTATGTTGCAACAATAACAAAGAAATGTACAGAGATTTGAGCGGATGTCTGAGAAGAAAATTATGTTTCAGACTCTTTTGAGTAGCTGTGGAAGAGTTTTAAAAGAATTATGTAAATGAATGTAGCAGATTCTCAGCACTTTAAAACAATCACTCGTCATAAGAAAACAGGAAACCACATTTCGACAAACCAGGAGAATGTTTATGAAACTATGCATTTTGAGCAGAGGACTGAGTATGAATGGGAAGTAACGAGCAAAAAAACCAGAAACAATGATACACCAAGGGTTTGGCATTGAATTTGTAATATTTATTATCTTTTTACTTTATATAGTATATTACAGGAGAGTATCACAAAGCCGGCCGGTGTGGCCGAACGGTTCTAGGCGCTTCAGTCTGGAACCACGCGACCGCTACGGTCGCAGGTTCGAATCCTTCCGCGGGCATGGATGTCTGTGATTTCCTTAGATTAGATAGGTTTAAGTAGTTCTAAGTTCTAGGGGATGTTCCATAGTGCTCAGAGCCATTTGAAGTATCACAAACTGCAAAACCATCTCTGACACGAGACTCGCTTTCGAAACTACTTAAAGTTTTCGTTATTGTAAACCGGCCCACCTGGACCAAGTGAAACGAGTAATCTACTGCGTATGACATTAGTGGACTGAGTGCAGTTGACTTCTCATGAACAAAGATAATCCTGAAAGCGATCACCTATAAAAGGGTTTTAAATTTATATCGACAGCGAAGAGTACAGCTATTATTCTATAATATATTTTGTAAGGATGCAAAAACTAAATATGACGAGGCAGTCATGAACAGAACGATAGAGTGGCAAGACTTTCACTCTGTTTGCCAGCGGTTTTCCTCTATTTCTTCACTTTGATTTGGTCAGTACATATATATGAATCGCATGACCCAGGAACGCCGGTCGAAGGTTTGTGATATATGGAATCACCCTCAGTATGTCAACTGCTTTGTCAAAGAGGGTGGATGAGTGGACAGAGTTTCAGCGTCACCTCTTGGCCTAGGGATGGGCCAATGACTGACAACGTGAGGATGCGGAAAGTAATGGAATCCGCTGCATCGAAGACTCAAAAGTGTATAAGTACATGGCATGTGGTATGTAACTGAGAAAGTGTCATCATGATCACCGTATTTCCGAAGTATTGAACGTTGGTTGCCCATTTGGATTTCATATGATGATGATGATGTCTGGTTTGTAGGCTGCTCAACTGCGCGGTTGTCAGTGGGCGTACAATGCCCCAATCTTTACACAGTCCAATTTTAGCTACGGTCTGAGAAAATCCTCAGCCCGGCAGGAAATCGAATCCGGAACCCCATGATCCACAGGCAGGAACGCTAGCCACTAGACCACAAGCTGTGGACTTGGATTTTAGGGAGAGGCCTGCCAGGAGGGAGGTAACTATGGGAAAAATGAATTATCAGCGAAAGAGTAACGTTATATTTGTCGGAGCGAGGAATGTCACTAGCCTGAATGTGTTAGGGGAAGTAGAAAATATGAAAATAGCAGTGCAGTTACTGAATCTGGATGTATCAAAACTCTGTGAAGTAAGATGGAATTGAGGTAAAGGTTTCTGGTCAGGTGAGGATAGAGCCGTATCAACAGCAGTAGAAAATGGTACAAGCCGAGTAGGATTCGCTATGAATAGGAAAGTAAAGCACAGAGTTTGTTACACTGAGCAATTCCGTGACGGGATTGTTCTCATCAGAATCGACAGAAGACCAACACCAACAACAATAACTCGTGTATAGATGCTGATTTAACAAGCAGAAGATGAAAAGACAGAGTAAGCATATGAGGATATTCAACGGATAATTTACAGTTAGAGAGAGATGATAATCTAATAACCATACGAGACAGGAACGTGTTAATAGGCGAAGGACTAGAAGGCAGAGCGTTGCGGGAGATGATGGGCTTTTTAGTGGGAATAAGAGAGAAGAAAGAATACTTCAAAAATGGTTCAAATGGCTCTGAGCACTATGGGACTTAACTGATAAGGTCATCAGTCCCCTAGAACTTAGAACCACTTAAACCTAACTATCCTAAGGACATCAAACACATTCATGCCCGAGGCAGGATTCGAACCTGCGACCGTAGCGGTAACGCGGTTCCAGACTGTAGCGCCTAGAACCTCTCGGCCAACACGGCCGGCAAAGAATACTTCAGTTACACAATAAATTACAGTCAATAGTAGCGAAAACATTGTCCAAAAATCACAAGAGTATGAGATGTACCTGGAAAAGGCATAGAAACACAGGAACGTTCCACCTGGATTAGATAGTAGCCTTACAGGTATCGTAACCAGGCATTGGGTTTTAAGGTATACACAGGGGCAACTGTACACCCAGAAACGATGACGAAGAGTAGATTGTAGTTCAGAAGAAACAATGAGTAAAGGAGTGGAAAATTTAAGCAATGAAGAATGGTGAATGTATCTGGAGTTTTTAAACGGTGTTCTTACTGCGATAATGAAGACCACATTGTGTGATTTAGATTAAGATGAATGGTCACCTTTAAAAGGGGCGTTGACAGAAGCTGGATAGACAAATATAGGAACAATGATCATGATAAGTGTTTCAGTTGATCGAAGAATTTATGAAGCAGAAAAATTTTCAGAAAAAGAGAGGAATAAAGCAATGTTTCACTTAGAAATGAAAGAAGTAGGAAATGTAGGGAAGCTAAGGCGAAATGTCTGCAGGAAATACATGAAGAAATCGAAAAAGAAGTGGCCATCGGAAGAACTGTTTTGTCATACTGAAAAATCAAAACAAGTTTAATGATTCACTACTTTTCTACAGACGTATCCTGACGTACAATCTCAAAACAAACAAAAAAAATCACGTAGATAACACCTCATGTTTGATGCGAGTGAGCTTCTTTTGTCAAGAAACTGAACTGAGGAAGAAATTTCTGAGGATGTACGTTGGAATAGGTATGGAGCACAGCATTGTACCGCATTGGATTATGGATTGCGGAGATACAGGGAACAAGAGACTCTGGGCTTTTAAGCTGTAATCTTATAGAAGGTTTCTAAAAATTAAGCTCAGTGATATAAAGTAAGAGATGCGGAGGTTGAGAATAGGTGCGGAAAGGAATACGTGGAAAATACTTTTACAAGGTTTCGCATTATAGGTCATGTGGTAAGACAGCAGCGAATAACATCCATGATTCTTGAAGGAGCCTTAGAAGACAAAACCTGCAGGAGAAGAAGAAATTAGAGTACATTCGACTATTAACTGAACACGATGGATGTGTAAGTGTTACTCTGAAACAAACAGGTTGATATAGAAGAGCAGATAATTCATGATGTACCTCACCAAAAATTGCAAAAGACTGATAACCTAAAAGAAGGGGAAAATGTAAGAAATGTAGATATATCAAGTAACTGAGAAAAGTAATCTGAACTACCAGAAGGAACATCAACGGAAAGAAGTCTGATGCGAGCAATGTAAATTTAATTCTGGCCTGCAAGAAGCAATGGAACGGCTGTTTTCAGAGGAAGAAGGTGACTAGAAGCCAGTTTTTGGATGACCATAATAAATATGGCAATGACCATCCCAGCAATGACCATTGGCACCTGGTGTGAACTTCTAGTTTTAACTTATCGCTGCCCCCCCCCCCCCCACCCTGCCGCGCCTCGCTGCACTATCCGCA
Source organism: Schistocerca gregaria (assembly GCF_023897955.1). NCBI lineage: Eukaryota > Metazoa > Arthropoda > Insecta > Orthoptera > Acrididae > Schistocerca > Schistocerca gregaria. The sequence continues at coordinate 322,979,315 of NC_064925.1, read as the reverse complement.
ACCAATCCCACCAACCCCCACAAAAATATGAATTATTTTTAAGGGAAGAAATAGTTTGCTACAAGTAATTTAGTAAGCAAAGTATAAAGTTAAGTATTTTGTAAACAGATTTACAGAAAGGAAAAAAAATAAGTAAGGCGTATTTTTATAACTATCGCGGTTTCATTGACTGTTAATGAAGCAGTAGAAGTAACCAGCGATCTTCTTGGTGACAGATGAGTTTAACAAACAGAATCTACATGACTGGCTGTCCTGTTCATACAGTACAAAAGATGTTTAAAAGCATGTGTTGTAACTACTAAAATATAAAATTGAAGGAAAAGTCCGGTAGTCCACTGTACTGTATGTATTTCAGTCGATTAGAGACCGACACAACCGGTTTTGTAACTTTTAAGTTCCGGCTTCTGATGTATCTCTGTCTATAAAATTTTATAAATTAATGCTTTGATAATGGGGAAATGAAGTTACCTGTGATACCTTCAAGTAATAAGTGAAAAGACGTAAAGCAGGAAAAAATATCGAGTTAGGAAGCTAGGTAAGGATCACATGCGCCCCACAAAAAAAGGACCTGCGAGTACTTAAAAAATAAGATTTGTACTTTAATATCATAAGGAGGTTACTTAGAAATGCTATGTCACATGGTGTACAGACTTGTTACAAAACGCTGCGCAGTAACCGCTGGCAAAGCTAAGGCTTCTCAGCTTTCCTCAGTTGATAGGAAAGTATATCAACGATGAATTTCCAGTCTAAAGAGAGTAACAGAATTAGGAATCACAAACGTATTGGAAATAAAACAATATGAGTTCAAAAATTGATTAATTTTCTGATAGGAAACCAACGCAGAACACGTTCTGACATTTTAAAAAACTCAAATTCACATTGACAATTATGTACTGCACTTATAAATCGGACTACATCAGTACTGCACAATGCATTTAACAATCAAAAAATGTGAAAACAAGTTCACTAATTATCGATGACACCCTTGGGTCTTGTTTGCAGAGCATAGTATTTCGAACGATGGTTTAGTGTTAGAAACAGACACTTTCAGTTCATTTTCTGTGTTTGGCTGAGATCTATATTTCGCTTTCAACACAGCCAACGGAAAACTCCGGTTCTACACCCAGCAGCCCCCTGAGGTAATCCATCAATGTTTCGCTCGCTACCTGTTAAGAAAGAGGATGATGGAGGGCCAACGGTTCTAGTATTGTCAATGTAGTGATTCGGTGTTACGAAACAGCAATAAATTCTTGGTCATTTGTGAGGTTTATAACTTTGTTTCTTTAATATCACATGAGAAAGTATGGAGAACCATGAAAATTGTGACTGAAAGTTGGGTCACGAATAATGAAAGGTTGAGAAACGCTGCCTTAAGTGATTGACGTGCACTGAGGATGACACATTTTACTAAACATACAGACGCATTTATAAAATCTCAGGTATATTTGTAAATGAGTGAAAATGAGACGTTTTCTCACCGAATATTTCACACAACTAATACACTTTTATTGTGCTGAACAGTATGAGTACGTATACGAGACAGAACAAGGCGCTAAGAGAAGGCAATGAAATGGTCCATTTGTCTAGTATAGACCACTGTGCTGTAACTCATTGTCTTCAGTTCTATTCCTTCTCTCTGGAGAAGAGTGAGAAAGATTAATTTTTTTCTTAGTTTTCCATGTATGTAAGTGCCCAAATACTTCCCTCCTTCTATTCGGCTACTCAGGGCAGATTTGACTTCTGCAGCGGGTGTGCACTTTAGCTGCACTAAAAGCAGACTCCATATCAAAATCTACATCTTTACTCTGTAGTCCACTGTGAAGTTCATGGCAGAGGGTACGTCCTATTGTATCAGTTATAAAAGTTTTCCTCCCGTCCATCTACGTAAGGAGTGTGAGATGAATGACTGTTTAAAGGCCTATGTCGAGCTGCAATTAAACTAATCTTGTTCTCACGAGCACTAAGGGAGTGATGTACTGGGATTTGTAGGACATTTTTAGATCATCATTTAAAGTCGCTTTATAGGTAGGCTTTGTCGTATGTGCTAGTTCAGTTCTTTCAACATCTATGTGACTTTCTGCGATGGATCAAACAAGATGGGTAACAGGATGGATGGCAAAAGTGGTTGGCAAGCAATCTCCTTTGTAGACCCACTGCATTTCGCCGTTATTCTACCAATAAATCGAAGTCTGCTGTCTGTCTTACCCACGACCTAGCCTACTTCATCATTCCATTTCATATCCCTAGGAAGTGTTACACTGTAAGGTGTCAGGCAAATCCAACACCTTCCATGAAAACCCTGACATGATAAGCAAATCCAGTAGTATGTCACATAGCTCCGAATAAATCGTGACATTAAATTAACCAAAGCAATACGAGTAACGAGTCAGCAAATGGAATACCACAGACTAACACAAGAATGACTAAATGCATGTCCTACCTTCCCACCGTGAGACAGACGCATTTTCGAGGGGAGAAACGAGAACAGAAGCCGAGAGCAGAACCGTGTTAAGCTAGAAGGCCCTACGATAAGGGCGGACTGGACACCCATGTCGCCAGCTAACCATTAGGACAACACCAGCCGCAAGTTTTAGCGTGAGACTTTTTCGCGACTCTATTACGTCAAGGGCCACCACAGCCCATGTTAAAAGCTAGAGCCCTCCAGAAAAGCAGTATAGATCTTACGATAACGCTAAAAAGACCACACGAGCTGCAAGTTTTAGTGTGAAACTTTTTCGCATCTCTCTTACGTTGCAAACTTTAAAAACATTACCTCACCACGAAAAGTATAACGTTTCTCATTGGATAGTCAGAATTTTTGTAGGCGGAGCTTAAGGTTAACATTGAGACCCTGACTGGTCAGATGAAAACACAGCCAGATAGTTTTTTTTTAATCAACTTCGGTAAATGGTAGTAAGGAGAAGTTAGGAGAGGAGAGTTACTTCGGAGACGGCAAGGTGAGCAGAGCTGTGCTGTGCGCCGCCCCCTGACGAACACCGACAAGGTAATGAACGTATGTGACGCTGCATAACAACGCACAAAGCTTCACTCAGAACTGCAGAAGTCTCATCTGTTACACCCCCTTTTTGCGTAATACTAGTGTCGATCGTCAATTAAAGCACATGGTGTTCACATTTGCCACTTGAAGTAAAAATCTGAAACGCGATGATTATTGAGAAGCCACATTAGAAACTGTAATTTACAAGTTAGATAAGTAATTAAAGATAATTGAGGGTCACTGTAGACCATTTGATAGTTTTCTCTTTTGTGAAACTTAATTTAAACCTAGATTATAGATGTGATATGGCATAGGTCATCCTTCGATCCATTGTAGAACTTGGAAACCCATTCAGGGAATATGCGTTCACATTTTTGTTGAACGCAGTTGGTTTTTTGGTTTTTACCATCTTGTATTAAAACATTTCCCTTTATCAATAGTGCGATTTATAAAGAATGTTTTGTGAGTAGAATAAAATTTCTAATTGTAAACGTAACTGCTTTTTCTACGTTATTTTACCAGCTAACTAAAAATAGGAAAGCCTTGAACCCCTTCCACTAAATTTAGTTAGTATTAAGATTCTTTTACAGGGAGTGCAGTGGAGCTGACGCTGAGATCATTAAGTATTTGGTTACATCAACGCTAGTCTCACTGAACTCTTCTGAATTCTACATGTCATTTGTGGTCTGGCGTCTCCTTAACAGCAACAGGTCCCAGGTTCAAACTAGTCAATTCCCTAAAAAACACCATTGTGCGAAAGTGGTAGGGAGACACGATATAGAACAAACTGACACTACCGTGAATGTTAGAAAATGGCGACCCTGCCTGGATGGTAAAATACCATGATTGAAGGTCGACCACATGCGTCACTAGGTCAGGAAAATTTTCCTAGTAAAAATTTTTTTCTTAAAGCTATACATAGTCGAAAACAGTAGCTGCAGCGATAGTAAGAAAGTATTCAATAAATAGTGTGACATTGTAGCAGATGTAATAGTATAATTAAGTTATGAATTTTAATATTGTTAGAATTAAGTTTTCTCTCCAATGCAAGCGTACAGGTGGCGGATACATCGTTGACAAGTTGGTTCTGATCCAACAAGTAAGTGAATTGTTTGTCAAGTCGTGTGAACAAAAAGCTTATGAAACGCGTGAGATCGTATGAGCGCATGTTGAGGCGAAGTAGGGCGCGTGAATTGCTTTTAAAACAAAAAATAAAGATTCGGAAAGATTAGCAATGGTAGATCGAGATCTTGACCGAATTGAGGTAGAGATACAGCATGAAAACGGACAGAGAATAGAGGACAGTACAACAGACTACGCAGTATCGCGAGAAATAGGACAGATAACGAACCATAACGAGGATAATGTACGCCAAGGCACAGAAAACCTAGGTCAGCATACGACAGAGGAGCAGGAAAGTAGAGAGACAGTCGATGAGGATTCTAACTTGGGTCTTGAATACGTAGAACCCATAGTACAAGTAATCAGAGCTCCCACACCACAGAGTACAAGGAATGATAACGAACCATAACGAGGATAATGTACGCCAAGGCACAGAAAACCTAGGTCAGCATACGACAGAGGAGCAGGAAAGTAGAGAGACAGTCGATGAGGATTCTAACTTGGGTCTTGAATACGTAGAACCCATAGTACAAGTAATCAGAGCTCCCACACCACAGAGTACAAGGAATGCGAGCAGAAACGTGTCACAGCACAGTTCAATGCAATCGGTTGCGTACCAACACTTGGGTTGAAAACACAGAGCGTAGGACGTCGGAACAAAACGGAATAGGACCCACCAATCTGGCAGAATTATTACAACAAATTACGGCAACCATGGTAAATCAAAATAAAGACATAGCGAACAAAATTCAAATTCAGAATGCAGAAACCACGAGACAAATGCGTGAGATTAAAGAACAAAACAAAAAAATTCAGTTACATCTAAGTCATATTGAAGACGAGGTAAAAGAATCTCGAGAAGTGATAGGACACTTAATAACAGGTCACAGTCAATTGAGAACAGACATTGACAAGGTACAAGTGGACGTAAAAACATTGCGTAATGCCATTCAGGACGAGATCAAAATATTACGTAACAGCACCCAGGGAGAAGTCAAGAAACTAAAGAAACGGATAAACGGAATAACTAGACAAGCAGCAGGTACAGCGCGTGAAATTGTTGAAAACAGTGTGTTACACAAACGTATCACAAAAGCAGCGCTCAAAAGATATAATAATCGCATAGTCAAAATAGAACCGAAAATGAAGCGATAATTTCAGAAAATGCGAACAGAGTTGTTGCAAACCATTGAAGAGCGCAGTGAACAAGATCGAACGAGCACTGAGTCTGCAGCCACATCCGTAACTGTGACAGCCCCGGAAAAACAAACAATTAACGAAGACATTACGCATTTGCGATTCCAAGCACAGGCGGAAAGTAACATACGTGAAATCAGACAGACTGCACAGCAACAAACACGTTTCGAAATTCTTGATGAACAAACCTCATCACAAACACATGCGGAACCGCAAATGTATGTTTCAAGACAGTTTGGATCCTGCAACGAAGCGGCAAGGTTAGCCAGACAAGATACCCAACCAATACGTGACAATGGAAAGCCAGGTCGCGAAGAGTACAGTGCAATGCATTCAGCTACACGTTCACAACCGATGGAAGAAAATTATTGTGTACCACTCCAACGATACTACGCAAGGGTAGGCGAAAGTTACAGTGGACAATATCCAATGGATCTACCACAACCTGAAAGAATGACGGGTGAAATGATCAGCAACAAAAGTGGCGAAGAATCGCGAATTTCATATGGAACTATGACGATGTACGACAACGATCATTTCCTCACAGTCAGAAAATTTCAACACTTTCGAGAAGGAATCTCATTACATCCACGAACTTTTATTGATCAATTCCGAGTAGGATTACCAGAACACTGGACGCTAGCCCACAAATTAGACTTTATATGTGCACACATGACAGGAACAGTCGCAGAAACCATGCAGAATGTTGCAGCGACATGCCAATCGTACGAAGATTTCAGAGAGAAATTTCTCTCACGATACTGGTCCAGCGAAGCACAGAACAGAGTGAAGTACGAATTATTACAGAACCCATATTTTGAAAATTCATGAGAGAAGCGTCCCGTGAAATTTTTCGAATTAATGGCAAGGAAAAATCAATGCTTAGATGTACCATACAGTGACGGAGAGTTGAGTAAATTATGTGCGATGAAGGTACCATTGAAATACCAGCAATCATTAGTAGGTCGCGGAGGCAATGACGTCGAAGTATTTAAAGGTATTCTAAGGGAACTAGAGTTCATATTTCCGGGAGATGACGCAAGAAAAAGACGAAGCGCACGTGAAATGAAAGCAAAAAGCACTGGAATCCACAAAACACAGTACGAAGAAACAATAATTACGAACCGTGTGATAACTTCGCACCAAGAAACGACAATAGATTTCAACAAAGAACCGGTTATGGATTTAGAAGAGAATATGGCGATAACTATAATTCACCCAGGAACGGTAACAACTATTACAGAGGGAATAACGACAACTGGAACCGGTACTGGAGAACCAATAGACCGACAAATTATCAACCAAGAAACTACTATCAACAAGCTGAACAAGGAAAGCGAATACAGATAGAAGAGGTGGAGGTAAGACCACCAAACCCCGATAAACGTTCGAATTGACAGCTAAGCGCCCATGCCAAAGAGAATGACGCACCGACCCAGGACAATTGCAGCACCTTGAACAGAGAAGGAAAAATCTTATCACGGGAAGAGAAGAAGGAAAAAACAAATCCGCAGGGACCAGATGAAAACGAAGACAAGAAAATAACAATATCGTGTTGGGACGAAATTAATTGGGAGAATACTGATGAGGAAGATGAATTAATAGAGGCATGCACAACGGATGTAGGAGGAAAGGACGAAGTAATGAGTATTGCAGAGCTATTTGAGATGGAAACCAGGGAAAGCGAATTCAATGAGGATAATGCGCAGTCGAGAGAAGTTGAAAATAAGTTACTAATGGGCACACAACCCAATGTATATAATGAAGGAAGTTATGAAGCGATAATTAGAGCATTTAGATGCGATTATGTGGAAGTAGCGACGAAGAGGAAGATAGACAAGGAAAAAGTGGAGGATGTAGAAGAAGCGTAAATGAAGGAAGAAATATAGAAGAGGAAATATAAGAGAGAGAAGTAGCAGTCGAAGCTTATTCTACAGAAAGTTCGAATTCAAGAGGGAAATTCCTAAAAAGACTCATGTATGATTCAGTGGAGGATTCGTTGATGCAAGAAGAAGAAGAAGAAGAACAGAACCAACCCTTTCAAATTCAACCAATTGTGAAGGCCATGGTAAAGTATATCCCATAGCGGAAGTGAAGTGACTGCGATCTCAGAAAAGTTATTCATGCAGTGTAATGCCAATGAGGAATTCCCAGTTCTGAAAACACGTAAGATTAAAGTAAGAGGTCCTATTAGAAACAATGTTGCGGAAGTTACGAGACAAACAAGGTTAACTCTTTCTTGCCAAGGTCAAAATATCGAAGCCAACTTCGTGATTAGACCTAAACTAACTGTAGATTTGATTATAGGTGCAGATTTTTTAAATGAGAGGCGAGCGATAATAGATATGGGGAAAGGTAGCATAACATTCGGGAATGTCACACTTCTCTTTGAGCAAAAGCTAAAAATTAGAGGAAATACCAGTTATAAACAAACAATTAAGAATGACGCGAGGTAACGAGTATGAAGAATTAGAATGGTATGCACAAAAGACAGAATCACCTCAACTCATGTTAGAAGTCCATAAAGAAATCGACGAAAAATTGCAAGAAGTTCAAGGAATTTCAGAACAAAGTAAAAGAGAATTAAAGGGTATTTTAAGAGATAAATCAGAGGTATTTTTACCTAAGGCTGGCAGTATTAAACACTTTCAGTACAAGTTTGAAGATTAATTTTTTTTACTGGTAAATAATCAGCACAATATTGCAACATTATGTTGCAGATAAGATCGTCAGGAGAAAGAAGAATGAAGAGAGAGGAAGGTGGGAAAAAGAAAGTAGTTTCAATAATAACACCAATAGTACCATAGATTAAGGTGAAGGGATAAAGCATAGATAGTCTAACAGCATGAAATACTAAAATTCTATACACCACGACACTACACAAAAATAAAAAAAAAGAATTTGAGGATTCTTGAATAGACGTTAAGACTCCAGATATCTTAGAATTGTAACATGGAAAGGGCGCCGAAATTTGTAAAGCTTTTGAGAAGGCGCAAAACAATGTACGTACTGGACACATGTTAGATGATTATAAGTAAAACTATTTGTAAGAACCATTGTAAAAACTCCAGCAAGGAAGAGATGCAACGACCCACAAGTTGCAACGCGAGAAGTATCAAGAAAGAAAAGGACGTAATTAGCAAGACACGATTCCTACAAGGTAGAAGCGAGACCAACAGAAGGCCCTTGTATAGAAAGTGGGCAATGAATTTGCCCGCTACGAGGAACCCTGCTGGGATGGAACACGGAACCGCACAGTGACAGAGCCCTGCAGAGACGCGACGGGACGCCCAACGTCAGAAGGGACCCGTGCAGGGACCCCGGACTTTCACCGCTCGTAAGTCCCCTAGCGCCACGACTCAGCGGAGCGAGCAAAAAACGGCCCAACGAGAAGACCGCTTGGTCATGCCACCGCTGGCAAAAAATATGTGTAAAAGTCACAATACTGCTATTAAACAGCACACTGATGCACGAAACTGAAGAAAACTTCCACAAAGTAAAAATGACACTCCCAAACAATTTATCAAACTGTTACTAGGAGGAGAACTTCAAAGCGACTAGTTATCAATAAATATTTCCATATCCTGCCCAGAGAAGAACCTAGAAGCAAGTAAGAAGCTGAGAAAAAGCAGGAAGAACAGAAGTTGAAGATTCGCAAGATTGAGACCAAGAAAGAAGGTGGGTGAAGAATAGACGACATACCTTCCCAAATCCCTATCCTATTGTAAACTAGTCGTCTGCGAAGTATTACAACGAAAAATGACCGCATTCAGTGACACATAACGATGACTTTCATGCATACATAGCCAGTAAACCACGAGATTCTACACTCACAGCTCCATTCCACTATGGGACCTCCACAACAGCAACGCACACTTGCAAAGCAAAGAAGGAACGACCAACGAAGCTGTACATCAAATACTTGCCCGCATCCATCTCGCTCAAGTCCATCACCTTCGTGCAACAACATTCGCCAACCTCATGCTTAAACATTCATAGCATTGTGTGAACGTGTGAAATCAAATTATGTCATGTAAGAATTGTGCCAAAGAAACATGTGAAAAACTAAATAAGTTAAGCACACCAGGTAGCTAATAAACTACAAAATAACATTCATTGACTATGGACATAAGTGAAAAATAGACTATCGATAAAAACAGGTCATTAGTTCTGAAATAGACAGTATATAAAGAACACGAAGTAAGGCATAATAATCGCTAAAACTATATACCACTTATTTTATCCTCATAAAAATAAAAGAATAACTGTATTTTACTTATTTTCTCCTTAATAAAAACAAAGAATAAAAAATTATCTTGTTGGATGTTTTCCCTTCTTTAACATTTGTACCATTTGTTAGGATAATATCTCAATACATGTGTATGTATATTTCTTTTTCAAAACAATTCTTGGAAATAATTCTTATTTGTTAATGTAACAATGTTGAAATGAGTGTCTAGAAACAAAAACATTTTACTTGTACATAATATTTAGAAAATGTGTTAGGAATAGATACTTAATTACTACATTTATAAAAACAATATTTCTAAGAAAATCGATGTGAAAGACTCCTCACTTTCGAAAACAAACTTCACACATAAATAAAGAAAGAAAATATTTAAAAATTAATAATAGCATAAAAATATTCTTCTTTTGCCATTTTTAATTATAATGTGGAAGAATATAAAAATATAAATTAGTAATACAAACTGACTTAGAGAACGATTCAATCATTGCCTAAATTCAGTGCAAAAATTAAGTTCGAAGTGTGGTGATATGTAAGGTGTCAGGCAAATCCAACACCTTCCATGAAAACCCTAACATGATAAGCAAATCGTGACATTAAATTGCTTTTGCCATTGTTTGTTCTGACCGTCACTGCATATTGAGATTAGTGCAATGCACATAATTACGTCTTTGCTCCCTTTTGGTTTTATAGAAATAAGGACTAAATACATGATGTAGTTATACCTCAAATACTTTGTGGGCTGTCTGAGGACAAAGATTAAGGGATAGAGCTCCTTGTGATTTCATCAATGAAAGGGAAGAGTATGAAGAAAGCGTAAACGTGGATTGCCATAGTAGCGAAAATGCGAAAACTGTGTGCACGGAAACTTCTTGAAGAGTAGTGACTGATACCACTACTCGGGTATAACACAGCTTTTAGTACACTGTATGAAACTTACGCCAGCAGACATTTTATAATGGAGAACCCTTTACCACTGCTGACCGGATAGCCTTTTCTTCCCGAGAATATCGGAACTTTTGGTATGGCTTACAACGGAGATTAGTTTCTAAGCACGTGGGGGATACCGCCATTGAGCCACGGTGAATGATCCGCGTTGGAAAGTAATCTGCACTCGATAAGTAGCCTGATTTCACATAATGATCTACAGTTACAGGGCTACCAGGACTCATTCATGAGTCCACGCTACGAAGACTTACAATTTAAAAACGATGTTGGGTTCGGTACTGTGGTACTGAGGTACTGTGGAACTGCTGAACTTCTTATAATCGTAAAACACTTAGAGGTGTATGCTTTTAATTTCTTGTATTTAAATGAATTGATCAGTTGACCACTGATACGAATTAAGTCAGCAAGCACATCTCAAACCCTGCGCTCCTTCTGTCAGTTGTTAAATCTTCCATATCTTTAAAAGAATAATTATCAGAACTTTTGAAGCGAAAGTATGTGTAATGCGTATTTTTTGCATGCGTAACTTTTTCGTCCTGGCAGCAGACTGGAATTCTTGATCAGTTGAAACTGACAATACTTTCCTCTACAAACTTTTGCACTAACAAATTATTGCAGGAAAGTATTGTATGTGAATCACATATACTTGAAGTGCGCCTTGTTAATAAATTCTTTTTGCCATCTCGCATTCGCCTGACAAACGTGTTTACTTATTCTTGCAACAAGTAGTTTTTTAACTTCTGATTCGTGAATGCGCGTAAACCTCTAGTTACTAAAAAAATAGTTGTCATAGCTGTGTCGATAAATCGTATTAAATACTTTAATGATTTCAGTTCTTCACATATTTTTGCTTCTCATCAATTAATTAGATACAAAATTCTATACTAAAACACTATAAAAGTACACAACCAACCTGAAACGCGTCATTGCAGGATTTTAATTCGATAACTGTTACAAAACTGCGAATTAATTATCACGATATTTCACGAGGGAAGTGCGCTATGTCGGTTCAGTCAAGGGATCTGTAGGACCTATATGTGTCCCTATATAGCTATTTCACTCCACTGTCACTATGACATATAAGTGACCTGATACGATAACGCCAGATTCTTCAATTCTGAATTTTGACTTCCGTGGCGAGATACACGTATGCTACTCTCCTCCGCTACTCTTCTGGGAATAGCAAAAAAGTGTGTTGCAAATTGTGTTACAAAGTTACCGCCCGTAATTTCGTGAAATTTGCTTCGTATTCTGTATCCGAAATTCAGAAGCATGAACCTTTAAACCCAATTATTCTGAAAACATTATCTTTGGTGGTCTCCCTAAAAGGAACCTAGAACCTGATACTCTTTTGTTTTGTCTAAATTACTTTTGTAAAAATTAAGGCCAATGATAATATCGCTAAATTTCATTTACTTTTGACACTGGAAAATAGTTACGGCCCACATTTGACTTGGAAACTATTCGTTTGGTAATTTACTTACAATGAAAATAAGTGAAGTTCCCTTTTGTAATAATTGTACTTCGAGAAAAATAAGTGACTGCTGGTTCCAGTGATGTAATATGCAAATAGTAATCACACACAAAATAGCTTTTGAAATAATTGCGAACCAAATGAAACGCTTCCACATTTAACTTTCTCACCTTTAACGAATGAAATCGCTTTTTTTCTATTTATACAAAATGAAGGAGGATTTTAAAATAACGTAAGTGTAATACGCAATTTATTTATTTTAAAACTTTAATGAACATTCAGTCTACACACGTAAATAAGATTCACTCTTATTACACAGCTCAGCGACGAAGACCTAATTCCATACAAGCCCTTATTGCAAGAGAGCTACTGTTTGAGAAGGTTCATGCATCGCTGCGTTATAGGGATGTTGATTCCAATAGAATTAAGTATTGTTTCAGTTAAGCGTACTACACGCTATCATTTATTATCTTTCTTCATACGGGGAAAAATTCATCAAGACTCTCTGTGACACCACAGTGTCTCTCTGAGAAACATACACGAAAGGTTCTGTAAATTCTATTCCTGTATAGAGAACGGAATAGTCATTAATTGTGTATCAGTGTGAGAGATGGTATAAGTTCCGCTCTATCTTCGCGGTCTCTGCCGGATCGATAGGTAGAGGCGGAAGAATCTTTGTACTTTCTGCCCCGGAATTCTGAGCTAATCGTTATCTAAATGAGTTTTCGTGAGATAAGCAACACCAGCTTCTACTGCCTATTAGTTAAAACTTTTCAGCAGTTATGTTACAAAGGCCTGTCGGCCAAAGGAGTCTGGGCAGCATTAGCCCTTTCATTGTTTGTCTAAGCGTGATGACCTCTTAGTCCGACTCACTTGTTTCGAAACACCTGAATCGTATTCCATTATGGCGTATAAGCAAGGTCTTTTGCATACAAACTACAAGTTCCAGTGAACTAGTTATGAATGGAAGACCTCGGTTTGCCGCGCGCGATTAGTCGCGCGGTCTAAGGCGCTGCAGTCATGGACTGTGTGGCTGGTCCCAACGGAGGTTCGAGTCCTCCCTCGGGCATGGGTGTGTGTGTTTGTCCTTAGGATAATTTAGGTTAAGTAGTGTGTAAGCTTAGGGACTAATGGCCTTAGCAGTTAAGTCCCATAAGATTTCACACACATTTGAACACTTTTTATTTTTATTTTTATTTTTATTTTTTTTGCAAATAACTGGACTGTTCTGATGGGTTCACTGCATTGTGTGTACTCCAATGTATTTATAAGTGAATCAATGCAGCTGTTATTCAATGGAGTAGTTGAAACTTACTGACGCATTATCTTCCGAGAAGTGCCCCATTTTAAATGTATCTACATTAAAAGATAGTTGCCAGGCTATTAGAGAATCAGAACATTTAAAAAAACTGTTTTCCTGTAGGGTGACAGTTAATTTTGAAAAAAAAAAACACTGTATTTCAAACTGAGAGCTCGTGGGCGCTATCAAGCTATATCACAACAAAAATTATGTTACGATCAGTGCGTGAAAAAGGAGCATGTGTTGACGTCCCTAATAAAAGTTCCCAATAACCACAGTACGTGTGGGTATAAGAATCGCAGACGTGCATTCCATGCGTAAATGTAGCGCTTTTTTCCGATCTGTGATGGTTTTGCGTATACCATCTCTAGCTGCTATTTCACATACTCCTGTGTAGATCATTACAAGACAGTAGCATAAAATTTTTTCTCATAATCTATATCATGTCTACAAACGATGATCTATGTTCTTCTAACAAATGAACAAACATCGTATGGATCAAAACTTTTTATTACCAATCTGCGCTGTAGATTATCTTAAGATACAAAGGTAATACAGTGAATAAAGGCAATAACAATAAAGAACTGCGAAATTATGAAATTACCACACTGGCATCAAAAATTTGTAATAGTAACAATAAAATATCAGGAACCCAGGCATATCTGGCTCCTGAAGTTTTTTAACAATAGTGCAAAACTAACGCAAAAGACAAAAAAAAAGGAATGGCTCAAATGGCTCTGAGCACTATGGGACTTCTGAGGCATCAGTCCCCTAGAACTTAGAACTACTTAAACCTAATTAACCCAAGAACATCACACATATCCATGCCCGAGGTAGGATTCGAACCCGCAAAAAACATCTGATGTTGTGGGGAAAAAAATTTCGCACAGACACGTAATGTGTGTTTTTGTCAAAGGTTCGAACATTAAAATACAGAATCCCCATCATAAAATGTAACAAAATCAGGAAAATTCAGAATTAAAAACTCGGGAATGAAATTAATTCCGGTATATATCACGTGTTCCACAAGAAAAGTATGAAATAGCGTACAGCTGTAATTGAAAGCTGTGCTTCCTACACTTTCATTCTTGTTTGCCTGGTTAATAAACATATTTAACTGGCATGGCCTGGCTCTACCATGTGTCAAAATACAGCTCTAAGAATTTTCTCTGGCATTAGTAAACAGAAACAAAAAAAAAGAAAACACAGAACGCTCTTACTGTAAGTTAAAAAAATTAGCCTAGTGCGAGCGGGCCTCGTGTAGTGAGGACTCCTCGCAACCTTAGTTATCTGCATGTGTATATAGTTCATCCGTCCTGGGAAACGACAGTCTCGGCGAGTTTTGCCTGTTTTCGATATACACACTGATACAGCCCCGGGAATTCTAAGACGTATCAAAATCTCTACAGTAGTTCGTCAGACTAGTTCCGACATCCTAAAGGAGGCGAGCAGGAGACATCATTTTGTATATGTTGATGTAGAAGATTTAATAAATTATTTTTATTTACTTACTGAAACATGACACTCGATTCCTATATAGAGAACGGAATAATTATTGATTGTATATCAGTATGAGAGATGGTATTAGTCCCGCTTTATCTTCTCGGTCTCTGCCGGATCGATGGGTAGAGGCAGCAGAAGGATTTTTGTACTTTCTGTTCCCGGAGTGTAAATACTTATTTTCTCCCTGTGAGATGTTGTGACATAGACTTTGTCTCACTGTATTTTCGGTTCGGAGGCGGTATGTAGAGACATTTCAGTTTTAACGGAAGTTGAGCCATGGTATTGTGATACTCACAAAATGACATTTATTCCCTAATTTAGATCTGTGTTGTCTACACATCAGTTTGTTGTACATACGTATAAGAGTAGACTTGTCGTAACCATTTGCTTCTCACATCTGCCCCAAGATCTAAGTATCCATAACAATCTTGTCCTGTGCTAAAGGTAGTAGGGTTATCTGATACAACAGTCACTGACAATAAGGTTACTTATACTTTTCAGGACGGCATAATTTCGTATGGATTATAGTATAAGTACATGTCACTTTGGTGTTGAATTTGTGTTTACCATTAGCGTTTAAGTTACTTAAGTCAAGAAAATTGGTAATTATTATATTAGTTTTCTCTATTTCTAGAGTAGATTTTATATTAGGATGCGCTGTACAAATTTTCACAGCTATGTGCTTTGTGTCTTCCCTACTTCCACTGCTACGCAGTTATTGCATTTTCGACATACCTGTTATAGTACAGCACTTGATATTTAACCAGCGCTTAATTTACAAGTGACTGAGAAAAATATCTGCAGTAGCGACAGCCAGACAGTTTTTCAGTTGTTCAAAAGTATCCAAATGACCAGACATTCAAAGTTTGTCGTCATGTTCTACGATATCGTAACGAACTGATGCCATAAATTTTTTTCAGGTTCGAAAGTAGATGAATGACCTGAACTTTGTAAGATAACACATTCTTCAGAAGTATCTGAATCATCTGAATCATTTATGAAAAATACACAAAGATATTGACAACATTGGTGGAATCTGCAGTATTTACACACATGTAATATCAAAATAAGTATGCACTAACAAAATGCAAAACTAATGCAATAACAAAATGCAGTTATTGCATAAGTTTTAGGTTACGTAGCACCTGTAAACGAAAAAAGCCTGATCATTGTACCATACTTAGTGCAAGGAACAACGGAGCCCAAAATTAAATATTTCTACATGTAAATCGTCCGTATTAACGTTCTGTAACAGTACATAACATATCTTGCACCTACGGTAATGTTCCACTGGTGGACCGAAAAAACTTTCAGGGAAGGAAGCGACAAACAAAGATCTCACATGGCGAATGGAAATTAGATCCTTATACAAAAATAAATTACTACACATTTTTATTTAGAAATGTAAGAATTTTTTATATAAGAGTAACTGATCCTTGTAGCACTGTGACCGAAGTATATCAACCGCTTCAACTATTACTACACAGCCTTTCCACCAATTTAATATTGCATGGGAATATACTGTAAAGTAGTACATATAAATTTGTTTTCCTTTTTTATCCATGCATTACCTATTATATGGATAAACATAATGTGAACGTTAATAGAGCTGTAAACGTATTTTAATATACGGCGTGTCCTATTTATCTTGACTACCCTAAATAACTGTTTGTCCAGGTGCAAATTACAAAGTGTTCCAAGCAAATTACAAAATTTTTCAAACAAATGTTCTTTAGCCGTGTGGGGGACAACAATCAGCATGATTGAATGGCGCACTGTGATACATTTTTGAATAAATCTTTAGGAGAGAAAATGAATTACCGAAGAAAAAATATGGGGTGAAACTTAAAAAAGTCATACTACTGTTCATATCTTTGTAAAAAAACAAAGCTACAACGACGGCAATCATACTGATTGATGTCCCCCTGACGGCTAAGGAACATTTGCTTTAAACATTTTGTAATTTGCATTTGCACAAACAGTTATTTAGGGTGGTCAAGATAAATGGGGCACCATGTATATCCCCTGTGTGTTTCTTGGAACTTAGGCCTAATAGGAAATATTTCGAGTGTATTAAGAAGGCCGAGTGCGAACTTGGAATCAATGTGTGAAACATTCATTAGTTTGTTAAGTAGGAGGAGAAGTTGGATGTATCTACAACAACGTTGGTGAGTGCTTTAATTTTATATTTAGAGCCACGTAGCAGAGAAAACCATCTGTAACATTATTGCCTCCTTATTGTTGCTATAAATTACTAATGCCTTGAGAAGAAGATTTTATTTTGAATATTGATGCAGGAGAGAAAAGTGCATGCGTTGATATGCTGGGGAAGTACCAAGAATATGAGAAAATATATTTCAAGTTCATCTTAGAAGACAACGAAGAGAAGATGCGAAATACGCCAAACAGTCGATAACCCGAAGCAATCACATTAACTCAGTGCTATTACACCATGATTTATCGCCACGTCAAAAAGCTTATCATGCCTGTGACGTTCTCTTCGCTGTTTCACGACATTGTCAAGCAACCTGGTCTGCTTTCGATCTGTCAGTCTCCTATTACGTGAGCGTCCGATACCGCGCAGCAGTACTCTAGAAGAGGGCAGTCAAGCATAGTGTATACAGTTCTTTAATGAATATGTTGCATTCTTTTAGAGTCCTTCCAATAGCAAGTAATATTTGGTTCACCTTCTCCATAACAGTTTCTATGTCACTGTTACAGTTTAGGACATTTGCAATTATAACTACGGTCGCAGGTTCGAATCCTGCCTCGGGTATGGATGTGTGTGATGTTCCTGGGTTAGTTAGGTTTAGGTAGTTCTAAGTTCTAGGGGACTGATGACCTCAGAAGTTAAGTCCCATAGTGCTCAGTGCCATTTTTTTGCAATTATAATGTCTATGTAATTGGTTAATTTAAAGTATTAAAATGTGTATTACTTACTGTGTAACCGAAATTCTAAGGATTACACATCCGAAGGACCTAACTATTCATTTTTCGCACGATGAAGATAGCTTGTCTAAATCATTTTGCAATTCTTGTATCTCTTCTGACAACTTTACTACACGGTAGCGATAGCATCAATTGTCAATAATCTAAGAAGGCTAATCGATTATCTTCTAAATCGTTCATATAAAGAATAGCAGAGTACCTATTACATTTCGTTGGGCATCTCAGATGTCACTTCGATTTCGCTAAACAACTTCCAGTCTATTAGCACGAGCTGTGAATTTTCTGACAGTGACTTGCGAATACCTTTGCACAGCTGAGACGACAAGCTAATTCTGACGAACAGAGTCAAATACGTTCTTGAAAACTAGGAATATGGAATAAACTCTAGATCCCTCTTAGATAGCTCTAATTACTTCTTATCAATGGAAATGACGTTGGGTTTCACAAAAGCGATACTTTCTGTAACCGTAATGGCTGTATGGTACTGGACAGTGGAAATCAAAACAAATGATCTAGGGTGATGTATCAAGGGATAAGCAATGGCATTTGGATGGAACGGTTTGAGTATGGCGAATGCTCGGAAAACGTGACTTACTATCATGTGAAATGTCAATATAAAAGTAAGGAGGAGATGGAGTTTCTCGTGGTTAGCATGTGATCACGCTATTGAGCTTAAAAAATGCTAAATGTGGAAGGATATGAAAATACTTTTTAGTGTTGTGTTCTGCGTACACTAGAGGAACAGTTCAGAGAAGATAATTGTATGAGCTTGGCAGCGTACACTATGAAAGTAGCATCTGTGACATAGTGGTTTTTGGACAATGGCATTTCCTGAAATGGACTGGCTGGCATGACCTGAACCCAATGGGACACAATTGGGGGGGGGGGGCGGGGGTGAGTTACAATGCCAACTTCGCTCCCGACCCCACCGTCCAACATCATTGCCTTCTCTAGTTTCGGATCTTGAGGACGAATGCTATGCCTTTCAAACACAGATGTTCAGACACCTCATTGTAAGTTTCCTCAGCACGTTCAAGGACTACATTAATATTCACCAATTCTAGTCTCTATACTTTGACAACTTACTACCGCAAATGAACGTCAATGACATGGGTCTATAATTCATCAAATTCCGAATGGAATAAAAGGCAAGTCATTTATTCATCTTTACTTGATGCAAATCTCCCTAAAATGTCACACACATCGGCCCTGTGATGCGCTGTGTAGCAGTTTCTACTTCCATCATTCTGTTAGGCACTAGGCACGAAAGCGAAGGGAAAACTAGACCTGCTTCCCTATCACCAGGTGCACTTTAAGGAAAGAAATTTTAGATTAAATCAGCTGCAGCAAAAAGCAACAGTCACTGTGATGGAGTAACTCCTGGCACCGATCCCCGAGAGCGGCATTAATGCCAGAAGCGCCGGGCCGGGACTGAACTCGCCGCCCACGGCTATTGTTTATTTATCCCAATTCCCCGTCCGCGCACGCATCCGCGGCTGGGGCTACAGTGGACAGCCATTTGTGCGCCCGGGCGTAGCCAGCGGCGCGCCGCTAATGAAACTTTTCAATCAGTTTTCCGCATATTAAGCGGCGCCAGGCGTGGGTCCTGTCGTGCTGCACGCGTCGTCGCGCCTGCAGGCTAGGCCACCCAACCATCACAGCTGTGCGGCGCGCCTGTCGTGTGTCGCTCCGCCAGGCGCATTTCACGCCGAAACGATTTCCCTCGTGAATTTTGCTGACGGCTTTGTCACATGCTGCTACTAACGTTTTGGGTCTCATTTTAAATTTCGCGTTCCTCTTTTGGAGATTATTTCTGGTGGAAAGCTTCTCTATCGGCTTACGCGTTTAGGAAACGAAAATGAAAAGCCAGCGTATTGAGTTCCACAGAGTTACAAAAGGAATTCTAAGCAGATATATCATGCAGAAAATGCTATAAATGTTTATTTTCCCTTAAAATCATTGGTGTGGACATATTTCAAACGAAAATATTTTAGGTGATTTATTTGACAATTGAAAACATTTAGAGAATAAAATCAGACAACATTAGGGAGTTAGCGAAATTCTTCGTAACGTATTAAACGAAAAGCTCAACTCTCATTGCAACATTATACGAAACAGTTCCGGCGTAAAAGACTGTGTAACAACGTCGAAAACTACAGTGATCAACTGAAAAGGAAACTAAACGTCTTGCTATCACTTTTTTGACCAGTGTAGGAAGCCTACATCTTAGAATTTTTAAGATCTTTTATTCTGTCCCACCACAAATAGGTAAGCTAAGGAGCAAGCACAGCTGTAACATTGCATAATACTACTGGAGCAGTGAAATTCTTTGCACAAAGCTGTTGTGGCTATACGTATGTCGTTAACATCAGCGAAAGAAAAACATCGTCCGAAAAATACTTAGCAAATTTAAAATTTATGCAGAAGATTATAAAGTCATTATATGAAACTACGTTCTTGGTACGTTTGAATTACAGACATTTGAAGGATACCTAGTTGTTGATGGTACAGCCAAACTGTCCTTTTACGTGTATCGATAGTTTTCCAGCTTTTTCCATGCCGCTCGTGCCTTCAAAGTGAGCGGAACTTTTTAATTTCTTCACATCGGTTGAGGTATTACATATTATGCATGTTACTCCGTCGACTTTTCCCATTCTCTGGTGCAAACTCACTACCGTTAAAGAGCTCCAAATTGTAGCTTTTAACATGTTGGTATGTAACGTAAATACGTCGGAGCGTGAGAAACAGAGCACTGTAATCCAGTTTCGAACCGAACAGTACGTCTACGCTTGGAGCATCATAAAGTCAGAACGCACACGATAGCTGCGACA
Organism: Schistocerca gregaria; assembly: GCF_023897955.1. Lineage (NCBI taxonomy): Eukaryota > Metazoa > Arthropoda > Insecta > Orthoptera > Acrididae > Schistocerca > Schistocerca gregaria. The sequence continues at coordinate 322,958,747 of NC_064925.1, read as the reverse complement.
CAGTTCACAGTCATCGATCTTCCTCCATTCATTACCGACTTGGCCCATTCGTTTTTCATATGTGTACAAAACTTAAAAAACTCGTTCGAGGACTTCATTTTGATAGCAATGGAGCATTTGAAGCAGAGACGAGGTTGTAGATCCGTCAACGATGTCAAACATTCTACAGTGATTGTGTCAGCAAATTGGTCTCTCGTTGGGAGAAATGCATACCTCGCCATAGTGACTATGTTTGTAAATAAATATGTAACATAAAGAATAAAGCAGTAGAATGTTAACAAAATTTGTTTTATTTAGAAAGCTTTAAGTGGTTTTACAAAAAGGTTCGGAGGCATTTTCAGCACGGTGTCATACAAAAAGTGTAGATTCAGTTTCTCTGATTACTTCAAAGCACAAATGACTAAGTTAAGCCTGGAAAATGATATTATAGGATCAGCATAAAGTGGCTGCAGGACCTGAATGACACATAAATACAACATTTGGTGGCTAGTAGCTAACTGGTCCAGTATTTGGTTGGCTCCGTTCTTCATGTTACTGTGCCCTTACCCAATCGTGACGCTCAGGATCACTGGATTTACGGGTAGATGGCAACGGAACTTTGAACCGTAAGGTTTGCTGCGCTCTCATCATTCACGACTCTCCCAGACAAAGTCACTATTTTCCTTCTTCAATTCTGCCTTAACTAAGGAGTGCATCTTCATTTCTTCAAATGGACACCGTACGGGGGAAGTTGGATGTCAAAATTTTCGAGTGCTTCGGCGCTGTCTCCTTGAGGTATCTCGTTCCGTAACAGTGAAGTCACTTGTGTTGCTCCTGTCACAAATGATGCGTTGACAAAAGATTAGCGTAGATTCGATTAATGTACACCCGGAAACCGACATTCTACATTCTGAAAACGACGCTTCTTAATGGCAACGTTTCTTTTTATACTGTGTGGATCACCTAAAACTTGAACGCAATCTTTGAGGTTCAAATGGTTCATATAACTCTGAGCACTATGGGACTTAACATCTGAGGTCATCAATCCCCTGGAACTTAGAACTACTTAAGCCTAACTAACCTAAGGACATCACACACATCCATGCCCGAGGCTGGATTCGAACCTGCGGCCGTAGCGGTCGTGGGGTTACGGACTGAAGCGCCTAGAACCGCACGGCCACCATGGCCGGCGATCTTTGAGTAAATGGAAAGTGCTATTGATGTGTGGTTTACACATAATGGATTGTTAGTCAGGGACCCGTACTGTTAGCCAATCAACAGATTGTAATAATACTTACAATGTGTATGTTTTGCAAACACTCACTAGTTTGAATCGAACAATGCCCATTCACACTAACAAACTAAGACTAGGGTAAATTAGAATATCAATGGTGTTTGTTGTAGGAGTCAACTGCGAATCATTTACGAGATATCGTGTTCTGAAAAGTTCCCACAGGGACACATGTTTCAGCTATTCAAACTGCGTAGTTGTTAGATACGATGTTGTAATGTTCGCTTACAGTGTGCTTGTCTGTTCCATGAGCGCATTGCGACTTGCTAGTCAGTTAGTGTGTGACATTCCGAGCAGCAGGTCGTACGTGAACGCGATGGGCTTCACCATTGCAGAAAAATCCGACATGTTCGCGGTATGTAGAGAACGAAGGTAGAATGCAGTTCTTTCTCGTACGGTGTATACTGCGAGATATCGCCATAGGCGCCAACCATCTCAGCAGTCATTTATCAACCTCTTCAACGAGTTACGTGAAAGTGTAATGTAACACCTAGACAAGGTAACAGAAGGAAACAACTGACGACACCAGAGGGAGAATTTAATGTTCTTGCTGCTGTTGCAGTTGACCCAAACCTTAGGTCCCATGAAATCGCACTAGGAAGTGACACGTGTCAAGAAAGTGTCCTGCGCATTCTCCTTCGACATAGGTTCCATCTCTATCACATCGGTCTTCATCAAGGGCTGCGTGGGAATTGTTATGAGGATCGTGTTAACTTCTGTACATGTTCCTTGTTTAGTGATGAAGTCACATTTACCTGTCATGGCCAGGTAAACCACCAAAACAGGCATTATTTGTCTGTTGACAATAGCCGTTGGCTACGTCAGATGTAATGATAGCGTCCGTGGAGTGGGGCAGTGAACCATTAGGTCAAAGGCCTGTGTTTCGTGGACGGAACACTGAACGCGCACAAGCATCGCAGTCTCCTAGCAGACCACCCTCGACGGATGCTAGAAGGCGTTCCTCAGCAGGCTAGGAGGAACCTGTGGTACCAACATGATGACTATCCATAAATCACAAAGTACTACAGAATGTCTCCACGAATTGATTCCAGATCGTTTCTGACGAAGGGTACGACGAAGCAGCTGGTACTCTACTTTTCAGTCAGAGTCCTTTGAATCAACCGGAACATATTCGCACTGTTTGTTTTCTCATAGGAGCTTTTTTCCGCTAGTTCTCCTCTTTTCCCTACTGCAGCAGTTAATTAAAGTCGTGTGAATAGAAACATATGGGTCAGTAAAATGTAAATAGTTTACTTACGTTAAATTAAAGTAACACAAAACAATTTTTACACTTCAGACCAGATTTTAGGTGGAAAAGATTTTTTCATGTGCTTCAGTATACAACATGGCATTCCCAGATGATAACGGAGATCCTTCGCGGCATATTTCTTCGAGCTACGTCACTTTAGAAACTACCTTTTTTCCTCACACTGTATTTACGTGAGTGTTTTACTTGTACAAGAGGTTTAACTTCGATCTTCTGTATCTCTGAAGCGGATAGAGATATAAATAAAATTTTCAAGGTTGTTCAAGATCTATATCTTAGGAATAAATCGTACAAATTTGTGTCACATGCATACCGATACTGTCTGCAAACTATTGCGAATTGATTCAGTAGTAAAGAAGTAGTAAAATGTCATGCTTGATGTTGAAGTTTTACTGCATAATTTTGAGCAGAGTCTAGCTTTTCACACACGTTTATTTCTATATTCCGCAAGAAACCTTGCGGTTTGTGTGGGAGGGTTCTCCGTGTACTGCTGTCACCCTCTCCTTTCCTCTTCAATAAGCGATTTGTTAGCAGCAAGAACGATTGCCGGTGAGCCGTTGTGTGGGCTCAGATCTCTGATTTTATCTTCACAGTCTTTTCGCGAGATATATTTAGGAGGAAGTAATACGAGGGCTGGAACATAAGTAGTGGCAGCTATTCTGTCGCCGCTTCTTTCGCGAAGCTCGTCGCAGGTGATGCTCCAAAAGCGAACAGTGGTACTGTGCATTGACGGTCTGCCGAGGAAGAACGTGATGCGTTAGGATAACACCATCACAGTCGTACACGAGAATCACCATAACTTTCACCATACTGGGGCTTTGATACACTCTCGACTTTCGCGGCGACCCATAATGCTTTGCGAAAGAAGCGGCGACACTTTCTGCGCAACCCACTCATCATTTTGCACGACAATGAGCGAGCTGCCCTGTTCGGCCGATGGGACTGGGACGTACTGTACCATCCACCATACTACACGGACGTAAGTCCTTGTGACTTTGATTTGATTCTGAAGATGAAGAAACCACTTCGCGGCATTCGTTTAAGAACTGTTCTAGAGATTCGACCGGCAGTAGACCGCTCCATTCGCACCATCAACAGAACAGGCTCTGCTAAAGGTATACTACCCCTTCCACATCACTGGCAACGGGTTCCACACAACGCTGGTGACTACTTTATCGGACATGAACAGGTGCAAACATGTAACTCCTTTGTACCGATGGTAAATAAATAGTTGCCATTATTTCAGTTAAAACCCTCGTGTTTCTGTTGACTCTCCTATAAAAGTACATTCTCGGTACTACAACAGTTAACCACACCATCATGCTGGTTTACGCAAGGCAGTTTCTAGCAGATGAGTATGGCTTACACATTTTTCGAGCCACGTGGAGCTTTTTAAGATTTCGTGACATTCTGATGCAGCTCCGGTTCGGTTGTACACTTACAAGGAAAGAAAGAAAAGCACTTTGTGAATCAAAAGTTGAACCCATTTGGATTGTCTTAGAAATGTTCATTGATGCAAGCATTTCGTCTTATATGCATGGGCCTTTACATTACACCTGACGAGCACCTGTGTATTTTCAGTTTCCAATCAAGGTGTTCATTCCTTCAAAAGCTTGACAGTACAGTCAAATTTTGTGTTGCTGTATATTGTGAGACCTATTATCTCATATATGCAAAACTGTATACACGGAAATTTGCTGAATGAAGGGAAATAAATCAAGGTAATAAAGGGAAACGGACGAAACGGGTGATACATGATATAGTTAATCACCTGAGGAGAAGCGGTAGGAACATTTCCACCGACGGCTTTCTTACAAATTTGCAACTTAATTACAGCATGCAACTATGAAATTAGAATTTCAACAATATGCATGGGTCTCACAATAAGTCATTATGCTTTTCGTGGAAGTATTTAATATTTTATTGCCACATAGTAGCTAGAATGAGTTTGGGGTAACAAACGACCGCATAATTGTAATATGTATTTCCAAAGCTGACCCCATGCCAAGGTTAAAACATCATGTCTGAAGCTGGAGTTGTACTATATGAACAGTAGAAATGTAATGTTCTCCTTTCATCATTATGTGGGAGGTGTCAGCGAGTATAAATTATCGTAAAGCTTTGAAATCTCCATTCTGTAGATAGTCACTATGCGCTCTTATTCTCAAATTCTGTATGAATGACGCCTGAGTATTTGCCCTTCATCTGTTACATTGCCTCGAGACGTACACAAAGCTTATAACATGTCTTACTGTGTTAGTCAGATTATATGTCCTAATCAGTAGATTTTAAATTTTTAAGTAAGGTTAGTAACTACTGCAAATATTGAAAATAAAATTATTGTTGTCCCTGAAATCCATTTTATTGCCATCTGGCAACTGTAACTGTGTTCCATATAGAGGGATAGTCGCTTAGTAATATAGATATTATCCCGTATCTCGCCATCTGCAGTAGTGCCACGTACCCGACTTCAAAAGCAGCTTTGTCTGTTTGGTCCTTAAAAGTAATCTCGAATGTGTCATAGGCTACAGAGTAAGAATACGATGACGTCATTGTGACCAGTGCCTAAAACATACAATACATGATGTTTCAAATTCTTAAGCGCAATATTGCTGAAGACGGTGATCTCCACAGTCTCACAGAGCGGTGCATTATGTTGTAAGAAGCCGGGACCTCACTTGTATCAGATTTACCGACCTACATGATCAACTGTTGAAGACCCCTGTGAACGAAATGTAGTGTGTCGTTGTGATATCGGTAGCACAACACCAGAAATGTTCATGCAGCTAGAGGCAAGGGCAGTATGTCGCATCTCGGGCATCTGATCACGTCAGCTCTGTGCTGGGTATGTCTCCAGTTGCGTCGTACTACACATGTTTGACTCGTGCCAATTCTTTCTCCACGCTAGCTGCTGAAGCAAGATCAGATGTAACAGTAATAGAGGACTGGCACTGCCGACCAGCCCTCAGACTGCACAACCAGCACTTGCAAAGCTTAGTTGCTTGTTGCGTAGCCATCTGACACAATCTAAAAGGCATGTGTAGCTTACGAACTGAGCGAAAATAAAAGTGCCACACCACAAACACCTTGACCAAGTACGAATTGTAATAACCTAGTATCTACATTCCTGTAGGATACGTTGATTAGCGTGTCATACTAGAGCTTATTTTTAGCACAGAAAAAAAGAAATTCCTACAGAAGAAGAATGTCATGAGTAGGTAACGGCTACAGGATCTGACTAACATTTCCGTAGTTTCCTTGTGGGAGAGCAACACAGTATTCCCAGTGGACGTGCGCCTGTGTGAAACTGCCATCTTCCGGACTCTGAGGAAGTGCACGTGCACAGATAGTTGAGGTCCAATGAAGAGCCAATGACAACAGCCGAAATCCAGGCAGAGATTACAATAAGTGACCTCATACTTTCGGAAGAGATTATTCGAAGCTGGGCTGTGTTCTCAAGTTTCCGTCCACCGTTTACTGCTGAATTTATACTACAGACAACAGATACATCCATTTTGTAAGGAAATACTCAAGTGACCTACAGAGTGTTCTACGATGACTCTCACTTCTGTTTGCGGCGGTCAGATCAACGCCAAATCGTCCGTAGACGACTTTATGAGAGTTAATAGGAAGCAGCGATTCTCCGAACACGTACCTTGCCATTTCCTGTCATCACTGGATACGAGAACCGGACTAATTCGAATGCAGACCGCACACTACAAACACTTTCAGGAATGTACGAATCCTTGACTGACGTTTCCGGTCCCCTTAGAATAGGGGTGGGCAGAGGCGTTTCTGCGGGGCCGGGGCCCCTGAGCGCCCACACTGGTTACCAGCGGCTGCTCCCAGCCTGAAGTTCCGCCTCCATCTCTCTGACAACGTCGCTCTATTGAAACAGTGGGAGCTCCTGCCGTGATTGGTCAGAGGTCTGATGTGTTGCTTTGATAAGGAAAGGAGAAGAAGTTGGTATCCAGCAAGAAATACCAGTGGTATGCAGCGTCGGACAATTTGTTCATTTGCCGGAAAGATGTGCCAAAATGAGTGGTCTCAGGCACGTTATAAAGACAGTCACCTTATACATCTGTAGGAATCAGCATGGGTTTCGAAAAAGACGATCGTATGAAACCCAGCTAGCGCTATTCGTCCACGAGACTCAGAGGGCCATAGACACGCGTTCACAGGTAGATGCCGTGTTTCTTGACTTCCGAAAGGCGTTGGGTACAGTTCCCCACAGTCGTTTGAAGAACAAAGTGAGAGTATATGGACTATCTTGAAAAGAAAACATTGAATTGAACATTTTGATGAATTTGGTACAATGCTACAGGCTTTGTTAGAAAACATTGGTAGTAGATTTAGTGAGCTTAAATCGATTTGAACTTGGTTTAGCACTTTGGCAATTAGTTTTGTAACGGACGTTGAAAGTACTTCTCCTGAAATTCAGTTTGAGCTCATTCGCTTTCTCTGTAGTCGTGTGATCAGGGAGAAGCATCTCACTGCAGAAAGTAATGAAGTATTATACAATAAATTCATCCCACTTTAGAAAATACTGAAGTGTTATGCAAGAACTTCATTTGATGGGACTTTTGGTGACAGAAATTTTATCATTGAAGCCTAAACTTTCGACAACAATATGCATTGCTACATTGCGTCGTAAGTATTCATTACTTCATCGTACTGTGATGATTACGTCAATGCAAAGAATACTTTTAACGTGGTGACTACAAATTCGGGTTTCAGCTGTCGATCGTGTGTTATCGGCAGCCCTCGGTCCTGTGAGCAAGTAAGAGAATGGGAGCAGCGTGCATATCTCTGCCCGCACGATCACACTCACGCCCAATGTGCCGCGGGCAGTATCGCGGGCATCTCATGCGGGCAGTTATGTCTTAGAGCTTATCTGACTACATGATGGGAAGGCGTGTATTTTTACAACAGCCTCGAGGCACCAGACTTCACGGACGGACTGTGTGTCAATCCCGAAAATGACTTTCGTAGGCTGTTTTCTTAGAACCCAGTCATCGCCACGCCCCGCCACGAATTCCTCTCCTGAGTTAAATCCTTCATCTCACAGTAACAACTGCAACCCACACCAATTATTTGCTGTATATATCCCAATATCTATCTTCCTCTACATCTCTCTCTAGAACCACGGAAGTTATTCCCCGATGTGTCAATAGATCTCTTATCGTCCCGTCAGTGTTTCCCATATATTCCTTTCCTCACAGATTCCGCGGAGAACCTACTCATTCTTTAACTTAGCAGTCCATTTAATTATTTATGTAGCACCACACCTCAAATGCTTCTATTGCTTTCTGTTCCAGTCTACGCAGAATCCATGTCTCACTGCCACACAATGCCGTGGTCCACACGTACATTCTCAGAAATGTCTTTCTCAAATTACGGCCTTGTTTGATATTAGTGAACTTCTCTTGGCAAAGAATACTTTTTTTGCCAGTGCTGGTCTGATTTTTATCTCCTCCTTCGTCAGTCATGGGTTACTTTGCTACCTAGGCAGCAGAACTCCTTAACTCCATCTACTTTGTGATCACCAATCCTGATGTTACGTTTAACCCTGTTCTCATTTCTGCTACTTCTCATTACTATCGTCTTTCTTCGATTTTTTCTCAGTCCGTATTCTGTACTCATTAGACTGTTCATTCGATTAAGCAGATCCTGTAATTCTTCTTCGCTTTCACAGAGGACAGTAATCTCATCAGAGACTATTATTATTGATTTCCTTTCAGCTTGGATTTTAATTGCATTTTGGAACTTCATTTTATTTCCGTCGTAGCTTCTTCGATATATAGATTCTTTTTGGTCCAAGCACTTCATTCTTTGTCTTCCACTCTTATCGTTAGCTCTTAATTTTTATACACACTGAGTATTTTTCCCTATAGCTTACCCCAAATTTTCTCACGATTTCGAACATGTCGATAAATCTTATGAGGGTGTTTTGATTATTCTTTAGTCTTGCTTCCATTGTCAATCATAACGTCACGACTGCCTCTCTGGTATATCGCCAGACTCACATATTCTACACACCAACTTGAATAGTCTTTTTTTTTTTTGGCAATTTCCCCCGTTATTTTAGAAATTCTGTGGAATGATACCTATACCTTCTGTCTTATTTTACCTTAATCTTCCAAAACTCTTTTAAATCCAGATTCTATTAGATGATCCGTCTTCTCCGTCATAGATGCCTTCCTCTTTCCACCTATGCGCTCTGTGCTCTCCATTTAACAATGGAACTCATTTTGCACTCGTAATATTACCAACCCTACTTTTAATTTCACAGGAGGTTCTTTTGACTTTCCATACCTAACATACTAACACATCCATGACACCAATAAGATTCTACAAAGATTATGCGAACGAAATAGCTCTCCTTGTAGCATCACATTGCCGTAGACCGCTGGAGCAACGAAGGGTACCTAGCACTGTAGAAGACAGCAGGTCATCCCCGTTTTCAAGACGGTAGGTCTACATCGTTGACGTCATGTGGTTGTAGAATTATGGAATACGTTTTATGCTCACGTATTATGATGTTTTCGGAGAAGGAAAAATCTCCCCTGTAAAAATCGAAACGGATTCCACAAACAGAGATATTGCTCAACACATCTTGCTCTGTTCTTCTATGGCGATATAGACAACGGCACTCAGCTTGGTGCAGTGTTCCTTGACTTTAGAAAGGTATTTGACACCGTCCACCGTAGCAGTTTAATGGAAAAACAAGGAACTTGCTGAGTATCGGACCAGATTTGCGACTGGACATACGACTTTCTTATAGGTAGAACTCAGCACGTCGCTTTTAACGGAACACAATCGACTGATGTAAGTTCTGGAGCATGCCAAGGATGTGCGACAGGACTGTTACTGTTTATGTTGTACATAAATCTTGCAGAAAGCGTGGGAAGCTCTCTAAGACTGTTCCCGGATGATGCGGTTGCCTATAAGAAAATATCAATGCCGAAAGTATAGATTTGCAGAATGACCTATAGAGGACTGATAACGGTTCGGCTGGCAGTTGACCCTGAACATAAATAAATGTAACATATTGCGCATACAGTACAACTACACTATTGATGCTGGAAGCAGCATCTACCGTATAAGATCTGGGAGTAACTATCCACAGCGAGTGGAATGACCGTTAAAGGATATAAAAAGAAAAAATATATATACCAGGCTGAAATTCGTAGCCGGCTTCTGTGGCTGAGCGGTTCCAGGCGCTTCAGTTCGGAAGCGTGCTGCTGCTACGGTCGCAGGTTCGAATCCTGCCTCGGGCATGGATGTGTGTGATGTCGTTAGGTTTAAGTATTTCTAAGTTCTCGGGGATTGGTGACCTCAGATGTTAAGTCCCATAGTGCTCAGAGCCATTTGAAGAGCTTCTTTTGAAATTCGTAGGAAGTATCTTAGGAAATGTACTCACCCACGGATGTATTTCTCATCATTCTGTGACCCTTACTAGGCAGCACCAATAGAAAAAGTAGAGAAGATCCAGCGAAGAATCGCGCACTTCGTCGTGGGGTGGTTTAGTCGACACTATAGAGATGATCAACAAACTCTAGAGGCAGGCGCTACAATAGAGGGATTCTGTGTCACGTAGAGGCTGGCTATTGAAATTTCAAGTGAGTACTTTCCGGTAAGGGTCGGTCATTGTAATACTTCTTCAAACAAACATCTCGTGAAATGACCACTACGAGAAAATTCAAGAAATTAGAGCTAATACAGAGGCTTACCGAGAATCATTTTTTTTTTGAAGTGCATAGGGAAGCAGAGTATCAGTTAGTGGTACAGTAAGCACCCAACGCCAGATAACGTTATGTGGCTTGAGGAATATGATGTAGATGAGTGTGAGCATAAATTCTCAAACGAATGACAGTTCAATTATTAATATCTTTATGTGATCGAAATTTCCTACTGTTGTGTACATAGTTCCGCGTAGTCAGCGTGTACACAACTTTCCCACTAGAGCGCGCCCCACTAAGCACGGCGCAGCGCTCGTCCATCTCCGCACTACGAGGTGGCGGTGCCTTAGAGACGGACCAAATTCTGCTTCCGCCAATCTGCGTATTAATATGTAACGCAGCCAATGAGATTGCTGCTAACGTAGAACCTTTTCTCCTCGCGGATCACACTCGCGCAGTGATACCTGAATGTGCGAGGTATTATAATGAGTGTACAGACCTCCGGTTAGTCAGTCTGTATTAGTCTGCATTTGTCTGCACCAGTCTGCACGAGTCTGTATTAGTCTGTAGTCAAGTTTCTGTCTGCTCCTAATAAGATTAACATATTCCTGTACATAGCCATGAAGATAAATGTATAGACACTTTGTCAAGTATCAGAGATATGTGAGAAGAAGATTAACGCTCCAAGACCAAAGGAACTTCAGATTGTCAGTTGTAAACAGCATCTAGAATCAAGTTACGTAATGTCTATGAATCAAGTTACCTAATGTCTATGCTTTTTATTATTTTAATAAATGTATGTGAAACTTAATCAAGTTCTGTTTAAAGTCGGTCACCGTCAATCTGCTACTCTAAGCGTGCAAGTGTCATTTCTATCGTCTGACCTAACGGCAGAAGATAAACACGCCACGATAAGACCACGAGACATATTGCTGACACTAACCTACTTCGTTAGAGCGACAAGTCAAATAATCAGATGGAGTGTGTACCGAAGGTCTTCAGGACGCACACCACACCTTCTATCACTTCGTGGTGTAAAATCTCCCATTACTGTCAAAGTAGGATGCAGACGCTACGAAAAAAAAGTCTCTGAGCACTATGGGACTTAACAGCTATGGTCATCAGTCCCCTAGAACTTGAACTACTTAAACGTAACTAATCTACGGACATCACACAACACCTAGTCATCACGAGGCACAGAAAATCCGTGACCCCGCTGGGAATCGAACCCAGGACCCCGGGAGTGGGAAGCGAGAACGCTACCGCACGACCACGAGCTGCGGACGCAGACGCTATGTGCATTATTACCTGCATATATGAAAACGTGAACACTACTGCATCAGGTCAGTAATAATTGAAACCAATGGACAGCGCTGTGGACGGACTATTCGTAGATTGTGCCGCCCTGGAAGTGCAGTGATTGTCATCTCGGCAGCAGAACGACAACCGGCCAGTGTGTCGAGCCGTGTGTCAGGCTTCGCATCGATGGGTCCAGAGCAGCGCTACCCAGTACAGCGGGATGTGACGTGACGTGACACTGGGTGGGGGATGTTGCCAGCCGTTCCTGTGTGTGGGCGGCGGTTGGGGCTACGTGGGGCGGCGGGGGCGGCGCGCTGTCGGACCGCGTGCTGCCGACCGCAGGCGCGCCTGCGGCGCCCGCCTGTAGGGCAGCCACACTTCTGACGCGCGTCCGATCGGCGCCGAACGCAGTTACAACACAGCGCCGCCACTCTTGTCATTTATGGTATTGATTCGAGCCTGAGTGCCGAACATTCAGCGGGTAGTACCCTCTAACGTTAGTTATGTGGTATGAAGCACTGCATAAAAAGTTCTCCATTAACTTACAGTGTCATATTCGGATAAAGTCCACAGCTCCATCAGCTGCTGAGTCTGACAATAGCAAAACTGGCGAAGCTCCCACGTGTACATGTTCAATAAATAATCAGTATATACACTCCTGGAAATGGAAAAAAGAACACATTGACACCGGTGTGTCAGACCCACCATACTTGCTCCGGACACTGCGAGAGGGCTGTACAAGCAATGATCACACGCACGGCACAGCGGACACACCAGGAACCGCGGTGTTGGCCGTCGAATGGCGCTAGCTGCGCAGCATTTGTGCACCGCCGCCGTCAGTGTCAGCCAGTTTGCCGTGGCATACGGAGCTCCATCGCAGTCTTTAACACTGGTAGCATGCCGCGACAGCGTGGACGTGAACCGTATGTGCAGTTGATGGACTTTGAGCGAGGGCGTATAGTGGGCATGCGGGAGGCCGGGTGGACGTAAAGCAGAATTGCTCAACACGTGGGGCGTGAGGTCTCCACAGTACATCGATGTTGTCGCCAGTGGTCGGCGGAAAGTGCACGTGCCCGTCGACCTGGGACCGGACCGCAACGACGCACGGATGCACGCCAAGACCGTAGGATCCTACGCAGTGCCGTAGGGGGCCGCACCACCACTTCCCAGCAAATTAGGGACACTGTTGCTCCTGGGGTATCGGCGAGGACCATTCGCAACCGTCTCCATGAAGCTGGGCTACGGTCCCGCACACCGTTAGGCGGTCTTCCGCTCACGCCCCAACATCGTGCAGCCCGCCTCCAGTGGTGTCGCGACAGGCGTGAATGGAGGGACGAATGGAGACGTGTCGTCTTCAGCGATGAGAGTCGCTTCTGCCTTGGTGCCAATGATGGTCGTATGCGTGTTTGGCGCCGTGCAGGTGAGCGCCACAATCAGGACTGCATACGACCGAGGCACACAGGGCCAACACCCGGCATCATGGTGTGGGGAGCGATCTCCTACACTGGCCGTACACCTCTGGTGATCGTCGAGGGGACACTGAATAGTGAACGGTACATCCAAACCGTCATCGAACCCATCGTTCTACCATTCCGATACCGGCAAGGGAACTTGCTGTTCCAACAGGACAATGCACGTCCGCATGTATCCCGTGCCACCCAACGTGCTCTAGAAGGTGTAAGTCAACTACCCTGGCCAGCAAGATCTCCGGATCTGTCCCCCATTGAGCATGTTTGGGACTGGATGAAGCGTCGTCTCACGCGGTCTGCACGTCCAGCACGAACGCTGGTCCAACTGAGGCGCCAGGTGGAAATGGCATGGCAAGCCGTTCCACAGGACTACATCCAGCATCTCTACGATATTCTCCATGGGAGAATAGCAGCCTGCATTGCTGCGAAAGGTGGATATACACTGTACTAGTGCCGACATTGTGCATGCTCTGTTGCCTGTGTGTATGTGCCTGTGGTTCTGTCAGTGTGATCATGTGATGTATCTGACCCCAGGAATGTGTCAATAAAGTTTCCCCTTCCTGGGACAATGAATTCACGGTGTTCTTATTTCAATTTCCAGGAGTGTAATTCCCTCCTTTTTTGGCCACAAAATCCTATTTTTCAACATAATCTCCGTTCACTGCAACCGTGTTGCACTATGCTACTATGAGCACCTATATGCTGATATGGTACCACTTTACTGGTACAGGTCGGACCTCCTCATCGTCCACGTGCAGCTTTCCGTGAAATGCGTTCTTCATTGGGTCAAACAAATGGAAATCTACTGTTAAGCACCGGCTGCAGTGGAACCGATACGGTCGCAGGTTCGACTCCTGCCTCGGGCATGGATGTGTGTGATGTCCTTAGGTTAGTTAGCTATAAGTAGTTCTAAGTTCTAGGGGACTGATGACCTCAGATGTTGAGTCCCATAGTGCTCAAAACCATTTGAATCTTCTGTTAAGGGGCGAGGAACTCAATGGAAGACATCTCTGACTACCTCAAACTTGTGGAAGAGTGTGTCACCACTATCAACAGAGACGTCCAGTTAAGTAGCGAGATGTTTGACTGCCATCGTCGATCACTTCTAATAAGAGTGACCTCACATTCCAATCTTGCAGCATTTGCAGTTGTCTGCATTCGGCTGACACGCTGGAGGTCAGAAAGTTTTGCTCGAAATTGTTATGATGATCACAGACTCTTCACCCAACGGCTCATCGCGATTGTGTTCGCTCCCATGTCTCCGTAGACGTTCTGCAAGCGCCTACAAATATCTGCGATTGTTTGGTTTCTCGACGAAAGAAACTCAGTGACATCTCTCTTCGTGGAATGCCCCTCCGTTATAGACGCCATTTCGAAGGCTAAGTATAGCGCCAAGAAACTATACGGGCTGTGTCGAGAATATTCCGCGATGTCCCACAACAAAGTCCACGTTATTCAACCATAAGTAGCCTAGAAAAAATGTGTTGGATTACGTATTGAATGCTCCTCGTACGTTAGGAGGACGGCATCTCATTGACTAAATTACGTTCCGGAAATGGTGCATCCTGAGGCGGCACCCTTTTCGCCCATATGTTACATTTTCGTCCGATGTCCTGTGTTGCTTGCAGCGCGCCACTCCTATAGGCTGTAAAACATGTATATCTGCCTTTGTGAAATAACTTTATCACGTGCATGCTTCCATGCCTTGCTAAGTGCGTAGACGGTGTCTCTATTGCAGACTTTATCGCATAAGTTTTTCACTCATTTTCTTTCATTTCTAGGAAGAAAGTTTTGTAATTTTGCATCCAAGCACATCCTTTTTCTAGACACTTGACCCATTCTGATCCATATTATGGAGCGCCCACTACAAGGGACACTGTAACGTAAAGGAAAAATTTTTCGTAGTTTTCACAAATGTTTTATTGGGAACTTTCAATTTCGGAAGTTATTGTGACATTCGTTTTCAAAGGACGAACATTTAAATACTATATGGTAGGGTTCCTGCACTTAACTTAGTATCCACTTAGCAAATAAATAAATACACGAAACCCTCTGTTGCCAGATTTACCTTTATTGAAATTTTAATTAACGTGGAAGCCATAAAAACACCAAACATGGAGGCAAAATGTACGAATCTAAAAACTACTTAAAAAAGGAATAAAATCACTTAAATTTGTTTCCACAAGAGGAGCATACAACGTCCCAATTCGGACCTCGTAACAGTTACATTTTCCTGGCATTAAATATAACAAGATAAATAATCACACATGTGACGAGAACAAATGAATAACACTACCAATCTTTACAGATGAGACTATATTCACGTGGCGCAGTGGTTAGCACACTGGACTCGCATTCGGCAGGACGACGGTTCAATCCCGCGTCCGTCCATCCTGATTTAGGTTTTCCGTGATTTCCCTAAATCGCTCCAGGCAAATGCCGGGATGGTTCCTTTCAAAGGGCACGGCCGACTTCCTTCCCCATCCGCTCCTAATTCGATGAGACCGATGACCTCGCTGTCTGGTCTCCTCCCCCAAAAACCAACCAACCAACCAACCAACTATATTCACGAAGGTTCGCGTCCTGGCAAGGGAGATACTTCACTTCAACATATAAGGTGATTACATACGTAGTAGCGATATAAGGGAGACAAATGTACTAAAGGAGGATAGCCAGATGTGCCGTAGTAAAAAAGGACCACCATCAACCCCGTCAGGACGCGACCCTCGTGAACACGTCAGTTTCAGCTATCTGCAACATACACAAAGTCGTTTGTAGCTCCTTAAAAAACAATTAACATGAAAAGGCACAACGCGTAACACAATAATAAAATATAAACGACTGCTTCACAGAGCTAGCTCCTCTTTAGACAAAGGAAGCAGCAGAATATTAATAACACGTAAAATACTTCTAACCTATAACAAACTAAGGTACCACGTAATAGAATATCGTCTTGAGCTCATAGAATACTCAGTTTGACTTGCCTGTTTATAGATCTTATAAGTCAACTTAACAGTATCAGCTTAAGCAAACCCGCGAATACAGAACTCGAAATATGACAGTGATAATGATTGAAGCCACTGACAATGCTAGGCTGCCACACTGAGGAGTCAATAGTAATTTACAGCGGCACACAACCGACCTTACATCTCCAATTTAGTATAATCAGAATAAACAATTTTGTGTGTAATAATTACTTGCAGAACCATGACAACCTCCGAATAACTCTTATTACCCTAGGTAGGCGCTGGTATCGAAAGGCACCTTTCGTAACGCAGAGTTCGAGTGTATTCACTTATTGGAAGGGTTTCAACTTTACATCCCTTTCCACATAGCTCTATGTTTACACACTTCTATAACTTCTGCAACTAAAGAAGGGCATATAAATGCACATATAACTGACACAGAATTAAGCAGAAGAAAACAGTACCTTAGTATGACCCATATGGCTTCATTTGCTTTACGCGTGGGATATCTTCACCATTCAGTAATTCCGAAATATATTCAACAACGCGTGAGAGCAAGACGTCGCCGTGGTATCAGCTATTTACTTCAGATAATTCCCTACACAGACACAAGGCGTACGAAGCGTTTTCACTTGCAACAGCGGCGAGCATCACACATTTCCTCCCTCACGCAATAGACACATCTCAATTTCAATGGCCAGTAACAAGAACATATACATTTCCTCGCAGCAGAAAAGCCCCAAAACACAACAGTGCACCACTGCGATACCAAACCCGAGGTCCCAGCAATTCACTACTGCGATATCTCGCTGACCCTGCCCGTAGCGTACAGGCGTCGTACCCCAGGCCTCACGGTAAACGTCAACAAGGCACCTCCGACCCTGCGAATCCAATCCGCCGTCTCTTCTCTCTCTCCGTTAACTACCCGACCACAGGCCTGAATCGCGGAAGGCAAAGATGGTGACCCTATAATCGATGGCAGCGAAGCTTGAAAAATAGTTCTGAAAATGTATTAGAAAAGCTTCACAAAAGTGAAGTTATGCTGACGACAGTGTATTTACATGCAGAGTTATTTTGTATGGAACTGTAGAAGGCAGTGGTGCCATGTTGGCAAACGAAGATAGACCTTCCGTGTAGTACACTACACGCGAGTTTTAGCTTTGCTTGCATATGTCTTTCTGCTGATCGAAGAGTAATGAACGGTACACAGAATCCTATCAGATATCCTCTAACCGTTTCAGTTCATTTCTACGCTTTGCAGGCTCGTATATTGTGGTAGCTTTATTTTAAGGGCTGCCGTGTTTCTTTATAGTCGGTTTTTGTGCGATAATCCATTATTTTGCGATATACTTGTTCAGCAGAGCCAGTCTCGCCCAGATTTGAGACTGAAATATGTTCCTCTAAAAAAAAAGTATGTCAAAATCAGACTCACCGTCATGATTATTTTGACGTAAATGTTCCTCATCGATACAATGCACTGTCTGGGAAACATCATCGTTCTTGTCAGCCATTGAGGAAAAATTGCCGTCAAGTTCTTCAATAGCAGATATAACACTAAAAATCTAAACTCCCCCCGAACAGGCCATGAAGACCCAGCTGTACCGACCTGCCGCCGTGTCATTCTCAGCACATAGGCGTCACTGGGTGCGGGTATGGACGGGCATGAGGTCAGCACAACGCTCTCCCGGCCGTATGTCAGTTCTACTTCTCAATCAAGTAGCTCCTCAGTTTGCCTCACAACAGCTCCCGGCAGACCGGATGGTCAGCCATCCGAGTGCTAGCCCAGCCCGACAGCGCTTAACTTCGGTGATCTGACGGGAACCTGTGTTAGCAATGGGGCAAGGCCGTTGGCCAGATATAACACTGTTGTGCAGAATTTCTAAGATCTCTTCAAGGTGATTTTCTTCCTTACAATTCCTTTCCAAGAGTGGATAAGAGCTCTAGTCTCTTCGAAGAAAATCTTGTGTTCTTAGTAGACAATGCATGGCCACCAGCCATCGATTACTCCTGCCTCCACTCAACCCCCCCTCTCCCCCCCTTTCGCTCTCCGATCGTTATATTCCGCCTGTCCCATACCAACACATTCCTCCAACACTACACCTACGCTCTCTGCATATCGTTTTCCAACGGAATGTTAATTAACCCTCTCACTCGAGCATGAAAGCTGCGCAGACATACTTTCGTCCTACCAGAAAAACTGCCTCTCCTCCATTTGTCTGGGCTCCGGTTTTCACCAACCTTCACCACAATCAAGCGAAGGCTAGTTTAGGAACCTCTTGCTCATCACACTCGGAAGTCCTTCAGTCATACATCCACCCACATGAAACCCATACCACACACCACCCGAAAACATACATACGCCAAAACACTGTGATTAATTGTTTAAAAGCGTCTTCCTCTACTTTTCTAACACAGTATAACAGAGATGGCATGGATTCTACAAGTCCTTGACTGGGTTCCAGAAGTATGTGGCACCAGACGTTGTTTACGCAGCTGGCGCCCGATATGTTTTCCAGTGGGTACAGATCAGGCACATTTTCTGGCAAAGACATCATTGTGATTTCACAACAATGCCCCTCAAACCACTGCAGCACGATTCCGACCTCCCAACACGGCAGTTATCGTGCTGGAAGATGTCATCGCCGTAGGGGGAGACTTGAAGCATGAAGCGATGCATGTGGTCTACAATAAAGTACACATAGTTCAGTGCCGTTATGATGCCTTCGATTACCGCCACACATCCATGGGAGCCCAATTCAATGTACCCTATAGCATAATTCTGCCATCACCAGCCAGCATATGTGGTGAAGTGTATATTTTGTGCAGCCATTCGCCTGTATGATGGCGAGTAAGTTTTGTGATGAGGTCTGGGCGCCGAGTAACATACGGTCTACGCGTTATTCTACCACCCTACAACCACTTTGCATGGGTACTCATGATGGTAATACGCAAACAGCCGACCGGCTTCGACGTTTCAGGGATTCTCTTTTTTAAACCGCTCTTAGCACTATGGGACTTAACTTCTGAGGTCATCAGTCCCCTAGAACTTAGAACTACTTAAACCTAACCTAACCTAAGGACATCACACACATCCATGCCCGAGGCAGGGTTCGGAGCTGCGACCAGACTGTAGAACCTAGAACCGCTCGGCCACCCCGGCCGGCTCTCTTTTCCAGCCGCAGCACCAGAGCAATGTGCTCTCTCTCAAAACCGCTTGTCTCAGTGGATTTCCGCATTTGCGGTCCCTATCGTCGCTATAATGGCAGTCCATTCGACTGTCTTCCGCTTACTTTACTTCCTTTCTGCATCATGTGCGTGCAACACCGCCAGAAGGCATTCAGTCTCACGGTGGGCAGTGATATTGTTTTGGCTCATTATTGTATTTCATGATACCCTCTCCATGGCCTTCATCATAAATTCATACCTTTATTCTTCTCTGCGTCAATGTTTTAAATAATCTGTAATTCTACATTTCATTATTTAGCCGACGAAGCGCACCATCTATTATTTGGTGAAATATTTGCTTTTTAAAGGCTTAAAATTTTTATTGTTTTTTAAATTATTTTATTTCGTTTGGTTAATAAAATGTGAATCGGAACCGGTGACAGCTAGTCGCAATTCATTATACGAGTCATAGTTTATACTGATTTACACTTTAATTATTCCCATAACTGCCACTTGACTCATCATTACAGTTTCAAATACGCAGTACTTTGGCCTAATCTTAGGTGGCAGGTCGATCACTAGAAGTGAAATTCCTGCACAGTACAGCCGAATTTTCCAAATGATGTCATTATGCGAGTGGACAACATGGGAGTTTAGTCATCAAGGACAGCACAGATCTACGTTGCTTCTGTTGAACGAGTATCTAAATAGTGAAGATGTTCACAGGCGTCTGGTGAGACTGTGTGGAGAGAGTGTACTTCTACGGAGGATGCTCTTGCAACACGACGCGCTCACCGCACACCAGTCGCAAAGCCAGGGCTGCTACCATTGTAATATGGTTCCACGCAAATGTGATTCCAGATAATGCCACACCCAAACCATTCTATTGACTTGTCCTCTTTAACTCCTATATTTCCTCGTCGAACCACTTTTCTTGGGTGTGCCGCACTCAACGCAAATTGGCTGTTCGCAGTTACTAGAAGTCTGCGAAATTCGCTTCTTCGCTGCCCCGCGTCGGTGGTAATCAGAAGTGGTCTGGTTAGGAAAACGTGGTGGATGTGGCATTGCCTGGAACTCCATTTCGTCGGTGGCAGCAGTGGTTCTGCAAGTCGCATGAGGATGACTGTAGTCGTGTTGCAAGTGCACTTTTCGTAAAGGTGCTCACTCTTCACACAATTCCACCAATCGCCTATTAGTATCCGCAGTGTTTACACTTTCCTTCCACTGAAAGTAAATGCGTATCGCTGGCCTTGATGATCACACTCCTTCTTTTTGAGCCTTCATAGTGCCAGCAGCTGGAAAAATGAGTGGTACAGTATGAGGGTTAGGCTTCTAGTAATTATCCTATTACCTATAGTTAGACGAGGCTACCGCTTACCTATATATTAGTTGCAATGATGCTTCCAATGCCGCTCCCTGAATGGTGGAAAAAGGAAGGTTTAAGTATGTTCTATGATTTCACAACAGATGAATGTCAAAGATATTGGACAATAATTTTGTGTTCCCTTACTGTTGACGGGTCCGACATGTACTCCCTCTCAACTCCACAGTTTCTTATTCGAATCACCTAGGCTATGTTTTGGTTACACAAGTGTGCCGCACCCTTATCTCACAAGTTGCGTGAATCAAAAGGCACAGTCGGGAATTTATCACATGGATGAAAGAAGGATGATTGAAGTTTAACGATCCGTCGGACTGCGTGATCATTAGAGACGGAATACAAGTTTGGATTACTAAAGGATGCGGGAGGAAACAGACCGTGTGGACATTACTGTTTAATGTTCCGTCGACATCGAGTTCTTTAGAGACGAAGCGCTACCCCGGCATTTACCTTAAGCGATGTAGGGAAATCACGGAAATCCGAAATCAGTACGGCCGAACGTGAGTTTGAACCGTCGTTTTCCCGAATGCGAACCTCGTGTACTAACCACTGCGCTACTCAGCTCGCTGTTTGCTTTTCAAAGGAACCATAACGGAATTTGCATGAAGCTGTTTAGGGAAATCCCCGAAGGCCTTCATCGGGATGATCGGACATGGATTTTAATCGTCGTCCTCTCTTAGGTAAGCCCAGTGTGCTAACCATTGGGCAATCTCGCACGGTATTACCATTTGTTCGCACTAATAACCCAGTGTGTTTCCTCGGGCCGAATGGCATGTTCAGATGGATCAGAAGGTAAAATGTAGTAACTCTGAGTCAAACTCCATCTCCAGTCCTACAATTATTTTGAATTTGACTTCGATTAATCACGTAGGCTCAATCGCAAGTGAAGGGAATGCAATAGTCGACTCACTGTAGAATACTAATATGCTGCATTTAGAAGCAGATAGCTTACAAAACATTCGTACAGAGATTGCTGAAATATTGAATTTCTGACCGACTAATATGAGGCATTCGAGTGTGTACAACGCAAGGTAGTGATAGTGTTCACGAACGTTTTTGATGGTAAAAGAGTGAAACACAAACATAAAACTCCAAACTCGGAGAAAGATGCATCATATTTCAAGAAATTCTATTTAGAATGTACAATCAGTTCTGAGGTCCGAAGGGTACTATTATGCTACCGCTGAATATCTGTCTCATACAGACTGTAACGTTAACATCAGGTCAATAATGCTTTGTAAATAGGAATAAAAAAGAACATTTCTTCCTACAATTTTTCCATGAATGAAATTAAAAAATGTATTTTAGTACAATGAAAACTCTAAATAATCCCACAGCCATGGATTTACGTCATGCAATTGTATACACAATATGAATAAACTTCCCATTTGATAATATTGTGTGCCGTGATGGAAAAATGAATTAATGCGGTTTTTGCCTAAGGGGATACTGCAATGGTACTTACAAATACGCATGAGAAATTTCATAATGTTAACACATAGAAAAAGGTATTGCTCATAGTCTTCCGCTGATGATCCTGGAAATTCGATAAGAAATGCGGGAGACGAGAGTATGACACAACCAGACTTGACGAACTGTTGTCAGCGATTTTGTTGTGCGTGCTAGAAACGTTTGTTACAAAGGAACAAGAGAAACTCTCAGAAAATGGTGAAAACGTGGAGACTTAAATCGAGATTAAATAGCGGGGACTGAACTCCACTTCACATGAATCGTCTCACCATTGTTCATTCATTACGTATTGTGTACCACTTACTATTCTAGGAAGAAGATGTAACGTATTATGCGCAGTCTGAGTGGTTGAAAGAATAAGTA
Source organism: Schistocerca gregaria (assembly GCF_023897955.1). NCBI lineage: Eukaryota > Metazoa > Arthropoda > Insecta > Orthoptera > Acrididae > Schistocerca > Schistocerca gregaria. The sequence continues at coordinate 322,936,415 of NC_064925.1, read as the reverse complement.
AGCTTGCTAAATATTTGATTTCCACCGACTGTTGATGAAGTGTCATTGGGATGAGGTGGTCGAGGGATTATTTTTTTTTTTTGCGAACACAATAAAACCTTTTTTTCCACGACACGGTTTAAAAATACGATGTCGATAGTACCACATGTGATGTATGCTGTTGATTAAAGTCCAATGGAACAAGAAGAATGTGTGTAAATACCCGAGCTGGTGTAAGATACTCTATAAAACTTTATTTCCAGAATTACTGGATTGATACTACATTGAAACTCTTTTCACACGACAGTCCTCCAAACTGCCCTAAAGGACGTAGGACAGCGTACTTTTGTTCTCGTTTTATTCGATCTCTTTCTACCGGACCTGTTGTCACATCAACAACGTACTTTCCCCTAACACTCCAGTCTTCGAACGATGAATTTTTATTGTTTTTTTTTATTTTTTATACAGAGCATCGCTAGTTGGTTCCCAGTAACTTGCAGAATTGACGGGATAGGGAATGTGGAAGAGATGAAACGTATTTTCTCTCTGTTAACGCAGATTTCTCACTCCACCCCAGGGTTTCGTTGTTCATAATGAAATATGTCAAGACTTGTTTTGCAAATCAAACTGCCTTTTCCTGCTGCAGGAAGAGGCAGTTTGATTTGCAAAACATGTATTTACATGGCCACACAAACAAACTTGTTAAATATGTCAATATTTACGTTTTCCTCTCGAATACCATACGACGCTCACAGACATAAAGTGCTAATCTCATCTGAAGTGACTAGCACACGAGAGCAATTCGTCTTGCTTCATCAAACCAGTCAGAAGACCGATGAAAAAAAATGAGTCTACTTTAAGGAGACACACATGAAGATATTCATAGTAAAAAAGTAAGACCAGTGGACTCGTGGGCACCGCATATTATTGAATTATTACATCGCCGTTAACAAACTAGCACACGCTAGCGTTTGTGATAATTGCTGCACGGTGTCTTAAATGTACTGTATACTATAGATTAGATTCTTTACATTTCACGAAGGTCTAGAGCTGTGGATGATCAGTAGCTCTCAGATGTCAGTATGTTTTGAAGCCCCTACGTGCAGAGAGTCGAAATGACGATGGATCAAAGAGAACTTTAAATAATAAATAGCATGAATCCCCCATTAACCATGGACCTTGCCGTTGGTGGGGAGGCTTGCGTGCCTCAACGATACAGATAGCCGTACTACCGTAGGTGCAACCACAACGGAGGTGTATCTGTTGAGAGGCCAGAAAAACGTGTGGTTCCTGTAGAGGGGTAGCAGCCTTTCCAGTAGTTGCAGGGGCAACAGTCTGGATGATTGACTGATCTGGCCTTGTAACACTAACCAAAACGGCGTTGCTGTGCTGGTACTGCGAACAGCTGAAAGCAAGGGGAAACTACAGCCGTAATTTTTCCCTAGGGCATGCAGCTTTACTGTATGGTTAAATGATGATGGCGTCCTCTTGGGTAAAATATTCCGGAGGTAAAATAGTCCCGCATTCGGATCGTCGTTATCAGGAGAAAGAGGACGTCCTTATCAGGAGAAAGAAAACTAACGTTCTACGGATCGGAGCGTGGAATGTCAGATCCCTTAATCGGGCAGGTAGGTTATAAAATTTAAAAAAGAAAATGGATAGGTTAAAGTTAGATATAGTGGGAACTAGTGAAGTTCGATGGCAGGAGGAACAAGACTTCTGGTCAGGTGACTACAGGGTTATAAATACAAAATCAAATAGGGGTAATGCAGGAGTACGTTTAATAATGAATAAAAAAATAGGAGTACGAGTAAGCAACTACAAACAGGATAGTGAACGTATTACTGTGGACAAGATAGACACGAAACCCATGCCTACTACAGCAGTACAAGTTTATATGCCAACTAGCTCTGGAGATGATGAAATAATTGAAGAAATGTATGATGAGAGGAAAGAAATTATTCAGGTAGTGAAGGGAGACGAAAATTTAATAGTCATGGGTGACTGGAATTCGAGCGTAGGAAAAGGGAGAGAAGGAAACACAGTAGGTGAATAAGGATTGGGGGTAAGAAATGAAAGAGGAACACGTATGGTAGAATTTTGCACAGAGCATCAGTTAATCATAGCTAACACTTGGTTCAAGAATCATAAAAGAAGGTTGTATACATGGAAGAATCCTGGAGATACTAAAAGGTACCAGATAGATTATATAATGGTAAGACAGAGATTTAGGAACGAGGTTTTAAATTGTAAGACTTTTGCAGGGGCAGATGTGGACTCAGACCACAATCTATTGGTTATGACCTGTAGATTAAAACTAAAGAAATTGCAAAAAGGTGGGAATATAAGGAGATGGGACCTGGATAAACTGACTAAACCAGAGGTTGTACAGAGTTTCAGGGAGAGCATAAGGGAACAACTAACAGGAATGGGGGAAAGAAATACAGTAGAAGAAGAATGGGTAGCTCTGAAGGATGAAGTAGTGAAGGCAGCAGAGGATAAAGTAGGTAAAAAGACGAGGGCTAGTAGAAATCCTTGGGTAGCAGAAGAAATATTGAATTTAATTGATGAAAGGAGAAAATATAAAAATGCAGTAAATGAAGCTGGCAAAAAGGAATACAAACGTCTCAAAAATGAGATTGACCGGAAGTGCAAAATGGATAAGTAGGCATGGCTAGAGGGCAAATGTAAGGATGTAGAGGCTTATCTCACTAGGGGTTAGATAGACACTGCCTACAGGAAAATTAAAGAGACCTTTGGAGAAAAGAGAGCCACTTGTATGAATATCAAGAGCTCAGATGGAAACCCAGTTCTAAGCAATGAAGGGAATGCAGAAGGGTGGAAGGAGTATATAGAAGATCTATACAAGGGCGATGTACTTCACGACAATATTATGGGAATGGAAGAGGATGCAGATGAAGACGAAATGGGAGATACGATACTGCGTGAAGAGTTTGACAGAGCACTGAAAGACCTGAGTCGATACAGGCCCCGGGAATAGACAACATTCCATTACAACTACTGACGCCCTTGGGAGAGCCAGTCCTGACAAAACTCTACCATCTGGTGAGCAATATGTATGAGACAGGCAAAATACCGACAGACTTCAAGAAGAATATAATAATTCCAATCCCAAAAAAAGCAGGTGTTGACAGATGTGAAAATTACCGAACTATCAGTTAAATAAGTCACAGCTGCAAAATACTATCGTGAATTCTTTACAGACGAATGGAAAATCTTGTAGAAGCCGACCTCGGGGAAGATCAGTTTGGATTCCGTAGAAATGTTGGAACATGTGAGGCAATACTAACCATACGACTTATCTTAGAAGCTACATTAAGGAAGGGCAAACCTACGTTTCTAGCATTTGTAGACTTAGAGAAAGCTTTTGACAATGTTGACTGGAATACTCTCTTTCAAATTCTGAAGGTGGCAGGGGTAAAATACAGGGAGCGAAAGGCTATTTACAATTTGCACACAAACCAGATGGCAGTTATAAGAGTCGAGGGGTATGAAAGGGAAGCAGTGGGTAGGGAGTGAGACAGGGTTGTAGCCTCTCCCCGATGTTATTCAGTCTGTATATTTAGCAAGCAGTAAAGGAAACAAAAGAAATATTCGGAGTAGGTGTTAAAATCCATGGAGAAGAAATAAAAACTTTGAGGTTCGCCGATGACATTGTAATTCTGTCAGAGACAGCAATGGACTTGGAAGAGCAGTTGAACGGAATAGACAGTGTCTTGAAAGGAGGATATAAGATGAACATCAACAAAACCAAAACGAGGATAATGGAATGTAGTCGAATTAAGTAGGGTGATGCTGAGGGAATTAGATTAGGAAATGAGACACTTAATGTAGTAAAGGAGTTTTGCTATTTGGGGAGCAAAGTAACTGATGATCGGCGAAGTAGTATATAAAGTGTAGACTGGCAATGGCCAGAAGAGCGTTTCTGAAGAAGAGAAATTTTTTAACATCGGGTATAGATTTAAGTGTCAGGAAGTCGTTTCTGAAAGTATTTGTATGGAGTGTAGCCATGTATGGAAGTGAAACATGGACGATAAATAGTTTGGACAAGAAGAGAATAGAAGCTTTCGAAATGTTGAAGAAAGAATGTTGAAGATTAGGTGGGTAGATCACGTAACTAATGAGGAGGTATTGAATAGGATTAGGGAGAAGAGAAGTTTGTGGCACAACTTGACTAGAAGAAGGGATCGGTTGGTAGGACATATTCAGAGGCATCAAGGGATCACAAACTTAGCACTGGAGGGCAGCGTGGAGGGTAAAAATCGTAGAGGGAGCCCAAGAGATGGATACACTATGCAGATTCAGAAGGATGTAGTTTGCAGTAGGTACTGGGAGATGAAGGAGCTTGCACGGGATAGAGTAGCATGGAGAGCTGCATCAAACCAGTCTCAGGACTGAAGACCACAACAACAACAACAACAACAACAGCACTAACCATATTCCAGAGATGTTCAATGGGCGTCATCTCAGGGCAGGGGTCCAGATCACTTGTTACATTATATGAATACTGGCCCGCATGTCTTTCATGCGGCTCCCAGTGTCGACGGAAAGCGCTGGTTTGTTTATCGTTACAAACAATATAATTTTTAAAGCGGAATTTTACGTGCTCATTCGATTTTCTTATCATGTCACAGTTGGGATTCTAGAAGGCTTTATCGACTGATAATGTTATTTATTCATTCACTCATAAAATGGCACAAGTTTTAAGTAATTAAATATCACCATTTGGTTTTTTCGGTGGTCTTTCAAAGGCACTTCATTTTATAGATCGTGTTACTCTCTTAGAAACACTCAATTTTTAAGGCACTGATGCCTTTCGCGCACAGCTGGTTTGAATCGCAACAGAATTCAAAGGATTGTGCTAAATAATTCAAACAATGTCGGAAGGGTAGAAAATTTCAGAGACTGGAAAGAAATCACGAAGTGAGACCCACATGGTGCATTTTTGGCTCCGCCCCTATTCCTTATACACAACATTTAACAAGCAGGTGTGGTACTTTTTGGACACAATGCTAGTGTTATAATAGCCCTCATTAAATAGAAACCAACAGAAGACATGGTAAACTATGTTTTAGAAAGAATTATAAACTGGTACTCAGAATATGATCTCCATAAAATTTGAAAAAATGCGCTGTATTAATAAATTGTTGATGACGTACAGCAACGAGCAGACTTTGGTTTTAGGTTACTTTATTTAAAAAGTCCCGTTATCAGTTTCGAATTTGCACAAATCATCTGACGTCCTGCATTCTTTCGTCAAAACAAATGATACATTGGTTTACTGATGAACTGTCGTAGCATAAACAATAATTCACAGCTATAAACGTGTAACAAAGATGGTTGCATTCAGATTTGTGTTAGAGTTAAATGAAACGTCCATTGGTGCATTTATTTTTGGGGTTTCTTCCAACGAAATATATTCGCAAAGAACTTCATATTTTCACTATCATATACGTTATTTTACTTTGGTCAAAAACCAAATATCCAGTATCCATAAATATTTTGTTTACAACATGTGAAAAAAATTACAGAGTTCACAATGCACAGAAGCGTTAAAGATGCTGAGATACAATGACACAAAGATATGTTATTTTTAGGAAACGAACCGTAAATTACCGTTTTATTAATTTTAAAAATTATTTTACATTAAATGTAAGGCATTAATATCTGACAGACAACGATAAACAAACGAGATTTGTGATTTACAGGGCTACAAACCATTTTATATATAGATAGAGAAACAAATGTGGATAAGCAGGTATGTGAAATTCTTATGAGCTCTTTGAACAGTGGTGATGATACTGCAATAAAATATATTAATGTTTAGTGCCACGAATAATAGTCACTACTGTAGACACACACTATTATAACATTAGGTACTTGATCTGCAGATAGGTGTAAGCGTGGAAAGAACTTTCTGGAAGTTTTTCGTAAAAGGAGTGTTAGGAAACTCAGCCTCTGCATTAAGGATATTATCAGACGAAAAGCTTTTTAGTTTATATGTTTCGTTTTCCTGTGGCAGATTTGTACTGGCTTTTTCGTCTGCTAAATATAATATTTTCGTCTTTCTCACTGAATGATTTTCTTCTGCAGTGTGGGCTCCAAAGTAAAGTTCTCCAAGCTTCCATGTCTTAAGGCTTCAATGTGTTCTTTGTAACTAATCTCGTAATTTCTGCCTCTGAACAATGTAGAATTTACAGCACGACTCACACTGAAGCTTGTATATTTCTGATTTACTGTAGGGTGCCTTGGAAAGATTTACATCATGTACCACTGTCTGCCATAATATACTATTAGTATTGCCAAAAATACCATATCTCTGTATCATTCTATCGCAGCATATTTGACATTTATGTTCTTTGTAAACTCTGTATTTCTTTTCGTATTTTGTGAATAGAAACATGTGCACATTGGAAATTTGTTTCGTGACCAAACGAAAGTGTGCTATAACGCAAATCAAAATATGTAATTGTGAAAATGCGAACAGGTTTGCGAATATATTTCATTGAAAGAAAACTGCAAATGGACATTTCAAGTAAGCTGCTTTCTAGCACAAATATACAGCTCAGCTACCTTTAGTATACATCTGTAACTGTGAATGACGTAGGGAAACTCACCAGTAAACCAAAGTATCATTTCTTTTGACGAAAGCATGAAAGTCATGTGATGATGAATCGTCTAAATTCGAATCTGGTAACTACTTTTTGAATAAAGTAAACTAAAAACAATTTGTGGCTGGTTGTTGTACAGCATCAAACATTTATTTCATATAAAAGCCACGGTCTCCACCTATGTCTTTATTTGACCAAATTCAGTTTTGTACAAGTAAGTGGGAATATCTTTTGTTGTACATATTGATTAAAACTTGAACTAGAAGAAATATGTTACTGGGCTTCTCCAGCAGTTAAGTTCAGCTCCATTTGCTCTTCCTTCAGTTTTGTAATTTTGGAAACTAACGAATCAACCTACATACATCTGTCCGCATATCCACTTAATATTATGTTACTGAATAATTATTTTGAGGGGAACTCATCACTTTTTGATTGCACAAAAGCGAGCAGTAAGAAAAAGATGTGGTATTCACACACGGGCGACATGTAGGTACGTCTTCGAGGAACTGGGTATTTCAACTGTGCTGTCACAATACATAATTCACTAATGAAATGTGTCAAAAGTAATCGATCACAGTTTGAGAAGAACGTTGATGTCCACACTTATAATAGTAAAGGGAAATATGAAGTTTATTACGTATTATTAAAGATGTCAGCTGCTCAGAAACAAGTTTAACATGGATCAGAAACAGTCTTTGTCATTTTTCCAATAACATAAAACGTCTGACATTTAGCAAATCAAGTTTTAAACATAAGTTAATAATAATTCTCCTGGACAGCTCCTTCCATTCCTTGCATGAAAAAGGAAGAATCACTTGTTTTTACGTGCAGTGACTTGAGTAGGACTAGACGCTAATGCTGTATACATATCCTGTAAACCCACTGGTCCCACATCATTTCGACAAAAACGTTCAGATAAGCCACAGAACATACAACAAACTTACTACCTAATTTTATCGGACAGTTACGGACTTCTTCTCACAGCAGGACACGGTGTTACACCAAACCGTTATTTTCAACCTGGTGCGTCGATTGGACGATTGCCTTAGTGTTCTAGGCGACATTACCCGACTGGTATGACGATTCTGAACTGTACGGCGTTCGAACTAAAATATTTACCCCCTCTCACATTTAACATATTTCACACTTATTTCTAAATTTGGTCTATAATTACGCATGAATCCCGAAACTTTTAAATCCCCCTGGTTAAGATGTATGCAAAAATTCATGGATATGATTAATCACTGTTGTGAAAGTAATACAAACACTCTTTGCGTTAGTAATAGGTAAACGAATCGTCTCACTTACTCGTACTCACGCACATTCCTTCAATTTAGAGTTACGCATCTCAATCGGAAAAAATAAAAATTAAAAAAATAAATAAATAAAAACGAAACCTTATTAAGATCCGTATCTTGGCCAGTTATATCACACGATTTTTTATATACTAGCATATTCACTCATGAAAACCCAAAGGGTACTCCCGTTGGCCTAGGGTCATCATATTCGGGAAGAAGCATAGTTTCACAGTACAAGTGTAAAGTAAAACAACGGAAAATTGTTTATTTGTAACTATATCACACGAAAACCATGCTTGTTTCACAATTTGTTATCTGATTTCAAACTTAACATTATAATATTCTAGAAAGCCTTTCCGAAAAGTTGCGTGGCGCGCAGCGCCCCTCAGCAGACGATTGAGTATGTTTTGGTGCTCGGGAGTGGAGTGAAAAAATTTTCCACGAGTCTTGGCCGGCATTGACGAACCCTAACTAACTCGTTAACTCAACTTCATAAAGTTCCAACGCTGTTGACAAACGTTACATAAAAAAATCTTGAACGACCAATTTAGACGTTATCTGTTGCGCGGATAAACAGCATACCTCAAGTGTTATTCGGATCAAAATCCGACGTCTGCTTCTCCCGTAATTACATTTATTTGGTCGTTCCATCCTAAATCCCTTAATTTAAAACATGCTTTGAATTATTACTGTTGTGGATAATTCAAGTGAGTACCATTTGTTGTGTAATAAAAGAATACAGCGTAATTCATTAATTATCGACCCTGTGAGAGTAGGATGCTGGTGTGCGAAACTTGTGGACAAATGTAACTTACGTTTAACGTGTCACTGGCAAGTAATACAACTCGATGAAAGTTGGACTGTACATAAACAGAATGTAACGCAAATAAATACGCACTCAGACAAAGAGAAATGACACTTGTATTCAAAGACAATACAGCAAATATACTGAAGTCACTGCGATTAATTGTGGCCCCTGGACATAACAAAAGGCGAGACATGTTTCGTAATTGGGTTTGTAAGCACAAAGGGCAGCAATTCATGCTTTGTAACATGCTGGCCATAACGTTAGTAGGACGTCTCTCCAATGAATCTCACACGTTGTAGATGAGAACGTGGAGGCCTGTCCATTCGTCGAATAAATTCCCGTTACATTAGCGCCTCCACCTGCACGGTTCGATGTAATCGCGCATTGTCATCAATGACAAGTCACAGACGAATGCACCCCAGGGAAGATGTACACGCGGAAGCAGATACAATAACGTTGACTGGTCATTGTACCTTGTTCAAAGATCTGGAAGTCAGTACGGTAACGCAACCCTTAAGCATCCACACACTGTAACACCTGGACCGTCAAAACGATCATATTCCTAAATGCTCCTTATATGGAGAGAGATGGAAGCACGTAATGCTCCGAGGACCAATATGTAATAGTTTTCAAATGGTGAATTGTCGTTTTAATAATTTTGCTTTAAAAGGAGTGAAACTTTGGGCTCTCACATTGTTTAGCTTAATCTTTCACAAGAATTCACAATTTAAGGCACTTTTTCGTCTCATGTAATGCGGAATAATTCAGTTTGTCACCTCAAGAAACCTTGCTGCTTGAAGAAATATCTCTGTAGTTACGGTCTTTTAATGGGATTGCTTATTTCCAGATTTGTCGGTGTGTTTTCAGCTTCTTCTTCTTCCTGGCCTTTCCTGTGATAATCTTGAAATAAATATTTTCGCTTTTAATTCTTCTTTCTTCTTTGGCCTTACGCAGTTGCTCTTTCGTCTTTTGTCGCGAGATATAGAATAACATCCGCTTCTCGAAATTAGTAAATTATTGAAACAGTACTGAAGCAATCGTTTTCCAGAACTTTACAGTATTTTATGCTTCAGCACACCAGCCCTCAGATCTTCCAACGTTCTCCTCCGTCCACTGGAACCAAATATGTTCTTCTTTCCATAAACTAATTTATTTTTCACAGGTATACTCCACATTCGAGGACCATCCAAACATCGAGTCCTGCCACGAACTGCTAGCATATCAACTAACACGTCTGCACTCACAATTTTCCGCGCTGAGTGGCCGCGTGGTTTGAGGCGCCATGTCACGGACTGCGTGGCCCCTCCCGCCGGAGTTTCGAGTCCTTCCTCGGGCATGGGTGTATGTGTTGTTCTTAGCATAAGTTAGTTTAATTTAGTTTAAGTAGTGTGTAAGTCTAGGGACCGATGACCGATGACCTCAGGAGTTTGGTCCCATAGGAATATACACACATTTGAATATTTGAACTCGCAATTTCTTACTCAGATAACGTGTTTCCTGCTGGCCCAAAGTTTGCAAATTAATACTGTTGTTTACCTGCCTACGTGTGTAAAGTCATAGGATAAACACAAGAAACAAGACGTAGAGCGTGTCTCTCCTAAGAGTCGTTAGGTCCATTTTCTCTGGTGTTTCAGCAGATATTTGCAATTTTGTTTTCGCCATGTGCACCTGGAGTCAGCACGAAAAAGTAATGTTCATTGTATCTTTCATGCGACGCCCCCTGTCGACTGAATGATATGCCGGTTTGTTTCCTGTTTTTTGTCTTTTTGTTTTTTTTAAAAAAAAAAAGAACGAGAGAGAGAGAGAGAGAGAGAGAGAGTGAGAGAGTGCAGAATTCCACGTACTAGTTCGAGAGAGCGGTCCTCCATTGACCCACAGAGATTTATTTTACTCCCAATGTATATTAACAAGGTCGGTAAAACTCGTCAAATAACCAGTATTGCAGCAGAGACAGCACCGCCGTGACCCCTGCTGACTACTAAAGCGAAGCGAGCAGCGCTACTGAGTCGTTGCTGGACTGCTGCTTATTCTTCGTGTTTTAGTGTCCTTTTCAATGTTGTTGTTGTTGCTGTCTTCAGTCCTGAGACTGGTTTGATGCAGCTCTCCATGCTACGCTATCCTGTGCAAGCTGCTTCATCTACCAGTACCTACTGCAACCTACATCCTTCTGAATCTGTTTAGTGTATTCACCTCTTCGTCTCCCTCTACGATTTTTACCCTCCACGCTGCCCTCCAGTGCTAAATTTGTGATCCCTTGATGCCTCAAAACATGTCCTACCAACCGATCCCTTCTTCTAGTCAAGTTGTGCCACAAACTTCTCTTCTCCCTAATCCTATTCAGTACCTCCTCATTAGTTACGTGATCTACCCATTTAATCTTCAGCATTCTTCTGTAGCACCACATTTCGAAAGCTTCTATTCTCTTCTTGTCCAAACTAGTTATCGTCCATGTTTCACTTCCATACATGGCTACACTTCAAACAAATACTTTCAGAAACGACTTCCTGATACATAAATCTATATTCGATGTTAACAAATTTCTCTTCTTCAGAAACGCTTTCCTTGCCATTGCTAGTCTGCATTTTATATCCTCTCTACTTCGACCATTATCAGTTATTTTACTTCCTAAATAGCAAAACTCCTTTACTACTTTAAGTGTCTCTTTTCCTAATCTAATTTCCTCAGCATCACCTAATCTAATTTGACTACATTCCATTATCCTCGTTTTGCTTTTGTTGATGTTCATCTTATATCCTCTTTTCAAGACACTGTCCATTCCGTTCAACTGCTCTTCCAAGTCCTTTGCCGTCTCTGACAGAATTACAATGTCATCGGCGAACCTCAAAGTTTTTACTTCTTCTCCATGAATTTTAATACCTACTCCAAATTTTTCCTTTACTGCTTGCTCAATATACAGACTGAATAACATCGGGGAGAGGCTACAACCCTGTCTCACTCCTTTCCCAACCACTGCTTCCCTTTCATGCCCCTCGACTCTAATAACTGCCATCTGGTTTCTGTACAAATTGTAAATAGCCTTTCGCTCCCTGTATTTTACCGCTGCCACCTTCAGAATTTGAAAGAGAGTATTCCAGTCAACATTATCAAAAGCTTTCTCTAAGTCTACAAATGCTAGAAACGTAGGTTTGCCTTTTCTTAATCTTTCTTCTAAGATAAGTCGTAAGGTCAGTATTGCCTCACGTGTTCCAACATTTCTACGGAATCCAAACTGATCCTCCCCGAGGTCCGCATCTACCAGTTTTTCCATTCGTCTGTAAATAATTCACGTTGGTATTTTGCAGCTGTGACTTATTAAACTGATAGTTCGGTAATTATCACATCTGTCAGCACCTGCTTTCTTTGGGATTGGAATTATTATATTCTTCTTGAAGTCTGAGGGTATTTCACCTGTCTCATACATCTTGCTCACCAGCTGGTAGAGTTTTGTCATGACTGGCTCTCCCAAGGCCGTCAGTAGTTCTAATGGAATGTTGTCTACTCCGGGGGCCTTGTTTCGACTCAGGTCTTTCAGTGCTCTGTCAAACTCTTCACGCAGTATCTTACCTCCCATTTCGTCTTCATCTACATCCTCTTCCATTTCCATAATATTGTCCTCAAGTACATCGCCCTTGTATAAACTTTCTATATACTCCTTCCACCTTCACCTTTCTGCCTTCCCTTCTTTGCTTAGAACTGGGTTTCCATCTGAGCTCTTGATATTCATACACGTGGTTCTCTTCTCTCCAAAGGTCTCTTTAATTTTCCTGTAGGCAGTATCTATCTTACCCCTAGTGAGATAAGCTTCTACATCCTTACATTTGTCCTCTAGCCATCCCTGCTTATCCATTTTGCACTTCCTGTCGATCTCATTTTTGAGACGTTTCTATTCCTTTTTGCCTGCTTCATTTACTGCATTTTTATATTTTCTCCTTTCATCAATTAAATTCAATATTTCTTCTGTTACCCAAGGATTTCTAGCAGCCCTCGTTTCTTTACCTACTTTATCCTCTGCTGGCTTCACTACTTCATCCCTCAGAGCTACCCATTCTTCTTCTACTGTGTTTCTTTCCCCCATTGCTGTCAATTGTTCCCTTATGCTCTCCTTGAAACTCTGTACAACCTCTGGTTCTTTCAGCTTATCCAGATACCATGTCGTTAAATTCCCACCTTTTTGCAGTTTCTTCAGTTTTAACCTACAGGTCATAACCAATAGATTGTGGTCTGAGTCCACATCTGCCCCTCGAAATGTCGTACAATTTAAAACCTGATTCCTAAATCTCTGTCTTACCATTATATAATCTATCTGGTACCTTTTAGTATCTTCAGGATTCTTCCATGTATACAACCTTCTTTTATGATTCTTGAACCAAGTGTTAACTCTGATTAAGTTATGCTCTGTGCAAAATTCTACCAGACGGCTTCCTCTTTCATTTCTTAGCCCCAATTCATAATCACCTACTATATTGACTTCTCTCCCTTTTCCTACTGACGAATTCCACAACTATTAAATTTTCGTCTCCCTTCACTACCTGAATAATTTCTTTTATCTCATCATACATTTCATCAATTTCTTCATCATCTGCAGAGCTAGTTGGCATATAAACTTGTACTACTGTAGTAGGCATGGGCTTTGTGTCTATCTTGGCCACAATAATGCGTTCACTATGCTGTTTGTAGTAGCTTACCCGCACTCCTATTTTTTTATTCATTATTAAACCTACTCCTGCATTACCCCTATTTGATTTTGTATTTATAACCCTGTATTCACCTGACCAAAAGTCTTGTTCCTCCTGCCACCAAACTTCACTAATTCCCACTATATCTAACTTTAACCTATCCATTTCCCTTTTTAAATTTTCTAACCTACCTGCCCGATTAAGGGATCTGACATTCCACGCTCCGATCCGTAGAACGTCAGTTTTCTTTCTCCTGATAACGACGTCCTCCTGAGTAGTTCCCGCCCGGAGATCCGAATGGGGGACTATTTTACCTCCGGAATATTTTACCCAAGAGGACGTCATCATCATTTAATCATACAGTAAAGCTGCATGTCCTCGGGAAAAATTACAGCTGTAGTTTCCCCTTGCTTTCAGCTGTTCGCAGTACCAGCACAGCAAGGCCGTTTTGGTTAATGTTGCAAGGCCAGATGTCAATCATCCAGACTGTTGCCCCTGCAACTACTGAAAAGGCTGCTGCCCCTCTTCAGGAACCACATGTTTGTCTGGCCTCTCAACAGATACCCGTCCGTTGTGGTTGCACCTACGGTACGGCCATCTGTATCGCTGAGGCACACAAGCCTCCCAATCAACGGCAAGGTCCATGGTTCATGGGGGGTCCTTAAACTAAATTCCTAACATCTCTCTTAGGAGAGACAACCTGTAACGATAAAAGTGCAGATACTTTTATATATCGCTCCTTAATATGTAGAAGTGTCAGACTTTTGTTTGTGTTTTCGCTGGGTCGCAAAGTCTGCCCAGAAACACGTCACCATTCAACACCTGACCTTCAACTCAATGAAAAGTGAGCATTAATGCCTTGCTTTTGCTGCAGGTACTTGGAGGTACTAACCAAACAAAAAACATACGACTCGTAATGGCTATAATTATTTTTCTGTAAATAATATAAATACTGGTGTCATGCAGTTCTGCACACTTTACTTCGTCACTAGGAGAAATATCTGCACTTATACCAGTTACAGTAAACATATACTTTATGAAAAAAAGGACGGGAATCAATAGGTGTGGAGTTCAAACAAATAATTACAATCTCATAAATCTTCCATGATTAATTCAAGACAAAGAACTTTACAAATTAAACAATTCAGTAACGCGTTGGTCCATCTCTGAGTCTCGTGCAGGCAATTATTCGTCTTGGAATTGGCAAAGAGAGCTGTCGAATGTTCTCCTGACGAATATCCTGCAAATTCTTTCCAGTTGGCGCATTAGATCGCCGAAATTCGCACATGGCTCGAGAGCCGTCAACGATGTCAATTGGAGGGAGATCTGGCGATCTCCCTGACCACGATAAAGTTCAGCAAGCGCGAAAACTAGCCTTAGAAACTCTCCCACATCAGCGGATGGCCATTATCTTGCTGAGATGTAAGCCCAGGATGGCCTACCATGAAGGTTAACAAAACGGGGCGTAGAATATCATCGATTACCGCTGTGCTGTAAAGGTGCCGCGGATGACAATCGAGGGTTCCTGCTACGAAAAGAAATGGTACCCTACATCATAGTCCAGGTTGTCGGACAGCTTAGCGGGTGACAGTCAGTTTGGTGTCGCACCTCTGGAATCTCATTGAAAGGAGTAGAATCGTCTTCATTGACGAGTCCCGCTTTGAACTGAGCTCCGATGACGAGTGAAGACTTGTCCAGAAACGCCCTGGACTGTAGGGGACACCAACCTGACCGTCGCCTGGCCTTCAGCCCAAGAAGTTTATTTCATAGCAGAACCACTTTGGTTCTCATCTGCGGCAGCCTTACAACACAGCGGATATGCCAACTATATTCTACACTCTGTTTTGTCGCTCTTCAATGTGAGTCATCCTTGGCTTACATTCCAGCATGATAGGCCTGATGCCTGCCCGCAGACGATGGGAGTTTCTATTGATTCTCTTCTTTGTTGCTAAACCCTATTTTCGCCATCAAGATCGCTGCATCTCTTTCTAGTTGAGAAAGTTTGGATCAATATGGGTAGGCCCCCCATTTAGTTTGGGATTTTGACGAACTACCGCTCCAGTTGGACAGAACTTGGCACGTGATCCCTCAAGAAGACATCCAAAACTGCATAAATCAATGCCAATCGGAATTGCTCCTTCATAAGTGTCAGAGTTGGAACAACGCATTACTGAATTGCTCAGTTTCTGATGCTCTTTTGCTGGAATAAATCATCCACGTTTTTCTAAAACTGTGCACGTACATCACATCTGCCGATTTCCTACCAAACAATGGACGCTGTTTGGCAAACCACGTGGCTTACCCCTTCAGGCACCACCGATAACTTGAGTCAAGGAAAATGCTAGTGGAGCAATTTACGCAGGGAAGTTAATGCGGCGATACATTTGCCACATAGCGATGTGCATAAATATATGCATGCTGTTTAGACATGAGAGACAATCAAATGGGTGAAAACTGAGAGGTCTGCTTTGAAGTACAGGACCCTTTGTCATCTGTAAAATTTTGAACCTGTAAGAGTGTGGCACCCTGTATATTGGAACCATCCAACGTTTGTTCGTCACCCCTCTTGATTGATACTTGACTGCTTGATTAGATTTCTGTGTGCTCCATAGGACACTTTCGCACACCATCTTAACCAAACTTTGTGGTGTGCACATACCTTTACATACCGAGAGATGCGGCATTATTCTATGAAGTTTTGTCTTTGCAACAGAGTGATGTCAACTTGTTGTTGCGGTATTTCGTCTAACAACCATTCGTCTATCTTCAGATGTGTGCTTCATAATAAAAGTTGCTAGTTAACTTGGTTAACTATACACCAAAAAATTGGCACGGAGACGTATGCTGAAAGGCAGCCGCTGCATGACTGAAAAGGCTGAAGGCTGTCACCCGAAATATCGTGGCAAGAAGATGATGTCATCACGCTGCAATTCCGTAACTTCAGAAATAATCTTTACGTCATGAAAATTTCAAGAATGGTATGCATCATTAGTTGTGGAATCGTTCGTTCTGCCTTGGGACTGGATCTGCTAAATGAGCAGTACATTCTAGTGGCTGCTTACATTCTGTGGCTACTCAACCACACTCCTTATTTACGAAGTGGTAATCATACGCAAACGAAGAAAGTTCAAACAAGCCTCATTCAGATAGTGATACGATCGTATATCTACCTTCGATGTTGACTAAATCACAATTTATAACCATCATTTATAATCATCAAGCACAATATAAATTACCAGGTATGACTGGCAGTACTTATAATAAAATCATGACAACACTGAGAAATTGTTGTATTGTAGTAGAAAGACATATTCAATAACTGAAGAAATATTAGAAATATTCCCGACGTTATTCAGTCTGTGCATTGAACAAGCAGTAAAGGAAAATTTTGACACTGAGTTAAAGTTCAGGGAAAAGAAACAAAAACTTTGAGGTTCGCCCATGACATCGTAATACTTGCACCGACGGCAAGGTACTTGGGAAAGCAGCTGAACGGAATGGACAGTGTTTGGAAAGGAGGATATAAAATGATCATCAATAAAAGAGAAACAAGCATAATGGAATGCAGTCAGGGGATCCTGAGGGAATAAGATTAGGAAACGAGACACTTAAAGTAGTAGATGAGTTGGGCTATTTGGGAAGCAAAATAAGTGATGATGATCGGAGTAGAGAGGTTACAAAATATAAACTGCCAATGGTGGGAAAGGCTTTTCGGAAGAAGAGTAATTTGTTAGCATCGACTATAGATTCAAGTGTTAGGTCTTTTCTGAAAATATTTGTATGCAGGTGAAACATGATTGATAAAGAGTTCAGACATGAATAAAATAGAAACTTTTAAAATGCGGTGCTATAGAAGAATGATGAAAATTAGATGGGTATATCACATATCGAATTAGGAGGTAATGAATAGAAACGGGGGAAAAAGTAATTTTTGGGAAAACCTGACCAGAAAAAGCGATCCGTTGGTAGGACACATTTTGAAACATAGAGACACCCATATTATTGTTGGAGGGAAGCGCTCGGGGAAAGAACCATAGAGGGAGAACCAAGAGATGAATACAGTAAGCAGATTCAGAAGCATCTAAGTTGTAGTAGTTTTTTAGAGATGTAGGGGCTTGCACAGGCTAGAGTAGTATGGAGAGCTGCATCAAACCAGTTTTCGGGTGGAAGACCACATATTGCGTCCACCAGGGTTTGAGCGTGGTTAGGTTTCTTGAGACACTTCACAGTTTACGATGTCTGCCCACATAAATTTTCCTGTCGGCTGAGTTTGTTATTGCTTCCTGTGGCGTTCCATCATCATTATTTGTACATGTCGTAGCCAAGATGACAGATCTGCTGATATTTAGCATAATAACACCTTCATCTTTACTTTTCCCCGTATGTAACGTAGGGAACTATGTCTTTCGCAAGTCCATATAAAATCTCAGTTATATAGTTAAAATGTCTGAACACGGTCTGTGGAAATCACTGAAGTTTTATAAAGTTTGAATATTTTTCTTCTGTTAAGTTTTTATTATTTTTGTAGATATGGTTTGGCAGCTGGTTAAATTATTACTAAAATCTGTGATTTGTCCTTAGCTTGTATTACACCACAAAGTTTGAAACTCTGAAACTAGGTAAATGAGTTGTTAAATTTTAGACGTTTAAATCGAACTTAGTATATTCCCATTAATGCCGTTATTGTGAGTTTGTTGCACTGAGAAGCTTAGCTCATGTCTTGAGCAGCTGAAGTACAGCGTGCTGAACATTTTGTTATGAAAATGATTCACTACACCTCAGAGAAGCATCTGGGATAAATCTTGAGTTCCCAAACTGCAAACAAAGCGTAGAGACTTTAAGACCCATTTTGACAGAGAAAATTTCTTGTTGGTTTTGAGTGTAACAATTTTTAGTATCAAGTGAAAATAATAGTTGCAGTAGTAGGGCACATTCTTTGTGTTATACATTCTACTAGCTCTATTGAAAGATTAAACTTCCACCATGTGGCTTTATTTTAATTAATATGTCATTGTTGGATAAATTTCTTATGATCTTTGGCACTTCCATTGAATGGGCACAGACTCCTTTTCCTATCGTTTTTATATCACATACTATGGACTCCAGGAAGCAAATATCAGTTTTGTGCATAGTGCATTGTGCTTACTATATTCAAGAACTTGAAGAAAATCTTTACTTTATTCGAACATTGATCTCCCTTTATAATTTTAAGCACGAACACTTCTCTCTGTTACTAAACAGACGATTCCGAGCTGCCGAAAATTGAGTCCCATCGACCTACACTTCTTTTAGTCACTAGTCATACCCATTGACACCCTGCTATACCCTTCTACTGCCCATCAACACCGATAATTCCGCCGCGTTATACATGGTGTTTGTCTTAACTTCAAACAATTAAATATCTTGAAAACGACGCATCGGACGAAGAAACAAATGTTGTAAGTGAAAAGGTAATACTAATAAAGGAGAAATCTGTATGTGCTATAATTGGTCGCCTCCTAACCATCCCTTCCCGTGGACGACGTATACTTTGTATTTTCATGTGGGAACCCCCATTCTTACTGCATGTTCGGATTCTACACTAAAACTACGCACAGTTTACTGAAACCATTACTTCATGTTCGTGGTAGATGGCGGTGTAATCGACAAATGTCAAGTGTGTCTTAAGAACCGACGCATTTGATTTTACATTTTATTTTCGATGTAAATGTCAACCTTTGTGGTTTACCGGTTGATACTGACGTTCAAGAGTTCCCGAAGCATCCTCATAATATATGAGTGAAGTTCGAACCCACCGCGAAACACCTAGCTGCCCACCTCTGTGTTGCTTCGACCCCTTTCTTTAATTGACTAGGTGCAGATCCCAGACACTCCAGCAGTACTCCACAGCGGGTCGCACTAGTGTCCCATAAGCGGCCTCCTTTACAGATGAACCACACTTTCCAAATATTCTCCTCATGAACCGGAGTCGACCAATCGCCTTCTCTACTGCAATGCTTATATGTTCATTCTGTTCCATATTGCTGCCATTCATCGTCACAAGTATAAATGTCGGCCACGTCAGCTTGTATCCACGTACTCTCAGTCCTGCCCGCCATTTCATTTATGTGTATGGGAAATAGTACACTCCCCTGGGACACTCCTCACTGTACCCTTCACTCCGATGGACACTCCCCGTTGAGGACAGGACACAGGGTCCTGTTACTTAAATACTCTTCGAACCACTCTCATTTCTGGGAACCTCTTCCGTCTGTTCGTACCGTCGTTAACAGCCTTCAGTGCTACACCGTGTGTAATGCTTAACGCAAATCTAGGAATACGGAACCCACCTCTTGGCCTTAATCCATGGTTCACATGATATCATGTGCGAAACGGGCAATCTGGGCTTCAAACGAACGATGCTTTCTAGAAGTGAACAGATTTATGGACAGAAGCTTTTTCCCCTCAAGGAAATTTATTATATTCTAACTTATAATATGGTCAAGGATTCTGGAGAAAATCGATGTTATAGATATTGATCTGTAATTTTGAGGGTCCGCTGTTTTACTATTCTTAGAAAGAGAAGTTTCCTGCGCTTCTTTTCAGTCTCTCTGAACATTGCGCTAAGTGAGAGATTTGCGATAAATGAAAGCTAATTACGAGTTCAATGCTGCAGATTATTCTTTGTAAAACAGAATTGGGATCCATCGGTACTTATTTGCTTCCACATCTTTCTGCTCTTTCTCTATGCCATGGACGCTTATTACCATTCCTCCATACGGTAGTCTTTAAAAGGGTCAATCGACGGTGTTTGTAAGATTCTTCTCTGTGAACGATTTCTTAAATGTGAAATTTAAGACTTCGGCTTTATGTTTGCTATTTCATACTGCCACACCAGACAGGTCAACGAGTGTCTGTATACATGTCTTTCACCCACATAGTTATTTTACGTAGGACTATAATTTTCTCGGCTTCTTGGCAGTATCTCTTGCTAAGATATGACGGTATCAGTTGTTGTAAGCTTCGTGCTTTGATCTTTCTACAGAGGCAGGAATTTCTATTAACTTCTGCCTGTTGTCATTTTCGCATTATCTTTTGAAGAAAGAGTGCTACGGTCTTTGCATATTTAGCATTTTTCGAATTTCGTTGTTAAAATACAGAGGGTTTTTTGCTTTCTTAATCCGCTTACTCGGTACATACTTCTGCAGAGTATGATTTACAATCGGTTTAAACTTTTCTCATAATTCCCCTACGCCCAGTCCTAAGAGGGCTTGTGCTGAAAGGTATTAATAAGTCGTGATTACAAATATTGACATGAAACAGGGCAGAGGAAGACTGGTATAGCTCGACCTCACGAATGATCAGTTTCGGTTACAGTGAAATGTAGGAACACACGATGTAAGAACTTCACATTGTTGAGTAGAATGCACTCTGTAAAATTCTGAAGGTAGCAGGAATAAAGTACATACCGTCTCAAACCTTTTGGAACAAACTGAAACGGGTGATGATGAGTCCAAAACCGATTATACAGACATAGGGAACCAATTGTCGCAAATACCTATTTACAGTGTTATGAACATGCAAAGCGTTCACCGCATAATGAAACCGTAATTTATAGTAATTGTTCAAAGCGACAACAGCCACTCTCAGTAAAATCATTGTCTAAGTGGGATGATAGCAACTGTCTGTGTGCTCTTTCTAGCAGAAATTCTTCCCTGGCTCTCTTGTCTGATTTATGAACTTAGGTATCAAAGTAGTTGTGATGACCTCGTGGACACTAATCCCCGTGTCTGTACTGATGCCGGTGATTAGGTCACGCCTGTTTGTAGCTATGAGGTCCAAAATATTTCCATTGCATTTTTCTCTGAACTGTTTATAATCTATGTTTCACTTCGCTGCGAGCCACATTCCCGACAATTACCTTATGAAAATGCTTCCTAACACTTAAATTTCTAGTCTGTGTTAACAAATTCTCTCATATCAATTTTTCTTGCTACTGCCAGTCTACATTTTATATTCTTCCTACCTCCACCATAATCAGTTATTTAGCTAGTCAGATAGATAAATTACTTTTAGTGTCTCACTCCATAGTCTAATTCGCTTAGTGTCACGTCGTTCAGCTTTATTCCATTACCATTGTTTTACTTTTGTTTAAATTCGTCTCATAATCTCTTTTCAAGACACTAGACATTTTATTCAATTGTTCTTCCATGTCCTTTGCCGTCCCTGACAGAATTGTAATGTCACCAGCAAGTCTAAAGTTTTTTTCATTTCTTCTCCCTGAATATTAATTTCTTTCCCTGATGTCTCTTCATTTTCTTTAGAGCTCTATCAATGGAAAGAATGAATAACATCAGGCATAGGTTACGCATCAGGGATAGGTTACGTCAGGATTCACTTCCTTCTCAATAATTTCTTGCCATTCATCCCCTCGACTCTTATGACTGCAGATTGCTTTCCTTGCAAGTTGTGAATAACCTTACGTTTATGATAAAGGGTGTCTCCAACGTTTTGGATGACACTGAAAAAGGTGGTAGTGGGTCAACAACCGATTATATTGATATAGGAAACTAATGTTCGCAAATGCGTATTTATTATTTTATGGACATCCACCGGAAAACAACAACGTAGGTCATAGTAATTGTTCAAAGTGACGATAGCCAGTGTCAACGCTTGCATGGCAACGGCGCATGAAATTCTGTCACACTCTCTTAAAGATCTCTAGTGTCTATAGAGGAGACAGGCACCCTGGACAGGTCTTCATCCGTTTCTACGGGGGTTTCATACACCAACGACTTGACGTAACCCGAGAGTAAAAATTCTAGATGTGTGAGACCCGGCGATCGCGTTGCCCTTTTCGGATCCAATAATGAGGGTACGTGTTGTTCAGGTTCACGCGGACATTAAAATCGAAGTAGGCTGGTGCATCATCGGGTTGAAACCACATCCTTTCGCGAACAAGGAGTGCAGTCTCTAACAAAGGCGGCAGGTAACGTGGACCGATCAGACGGGGAGTCAGCAAATAAAGTCCTATTACATGACCGTGGGCAATGCTCGCCCATACGATAATAGAGAACCGTTGCTGGTGACTTGGGGATTCTTCTCCAGACCTGGCTGTTGCAGTTGTTGAAAACAACATGAGTTGAGTGATTCCTCACCCGTGAACGATACTAACTTGTCGGCGTTGTACGCCCTTTATCATCCAGTGTCTGTTCCAATGTACAACAGACATCCCGCATCTTTGTGCGAGCAGTACAGAACTCCATGTGCCGTCGCAATAAATGCATTGAGAGTGGTTTTTGTCGCCTTGAACAATTACTATAAATTACGTTTTTATTATTCGGTGAAGGCTGTGCATGTTCATAACACAATAAATATATATTTGCGACCATTGCTTCCCTATCTCTGTATAATCTGTTTTGGACTCACCATCACCTGTTTCACTTTGTTCCAAAAGGTCTGAGACAGCCTGTACTTTATTCCTACTACCTTCAGAGGTTTACAGAGTGCATTATACTAAAAAATGTGAAGTTCTTACCTCGTGTGTTCCTACATTTCAGTGCAACCGTAAATGGTCATTCGTGAGGCCACGTTATACCTGTCTTCCTCTGCCCTATTTTATGTCAATATTTGTAATCACGACTTATTAATACCTTTCAGCACCAGCCTTCTTTGGATTCGGATTTATTACAGTCTTCATGATGTCTGAAGGTATTTTACTTGTCTCATGTATCTTGCATAACAGGTGGAGTAGTTTTGTCAGGAGTGATTCCCCCAAAGATCTTACTAATTCTGAGGGAACGTCGTTTTCCTCGATTAGCCTTGTTTCGACTTAAGTCTTTCTGTGTTTTGTCAAATTCTTCTAGCTGTATCATTTCGTCTTCATTTATTTCCTTTCCCTTTCTATAACATTGTCTTTATTTCAACCTCACAGCTTTCCCTTCATTATTTATCACTGGTTTGTCACCTGAGCTGAAATGAAATACCATTTAAATTCACATGCTGATGGAAATATAATCATTCGAAACGTGCAGTGGAAAGTGCAAGATTATAAATAAAATAATAAATCTGACGTGTTACAGTAATTTGTATTTTCAATTGAGAAAAACGTACTTAAATTATACGTACCTTACAATAAAGCTCCGTTCATACTGGACACCACCACTACTGCACTCACTCAAGAGTGAAATTCAGTTTTTATTGCTCCCTATATTTTTAAACGTATTTTTAAAAGTATTTGTATTGGTGGAAGATTACAGAAAATTTCTCAGAATGTTGGACCCAAAACCGCCACGCAGAAGAACAGAGACATATTTTTTCTCAGCCCCCAACAGTTAAATTCGGAGAAAAAGACCACATCCGGTCCTCCCCCACAGACCTCCGACCCTAGCGACTCAAATATATAGCTTGAATTAATCCTAATTAGTTTTCCGTGCGCGCGCTATTTATTCTGCTTTTCGCAAAAGCCGCAGCGTACCTGAGCCAGAGGAGAAGAGAATATACAATATATCACTCGGCGGGAACAGCCTTGGGGAGGGCAATTATTCTTACTCCCTCTGCGAGAGTGAATCTCTAATTAGGCTTCGGCGTCCACGACTGAAGTGGGAAGGGGGAAGTGGTGTTCTAAAGAAGAAGCGAGTTTGTAAACAGAATAAAGCTACTTATTTGCTCCTCAAAAGAACTCCGCTCCGCCTACGGGCTCTGCAACTTGCTTTTGGATTACAGTCAACCGTACCACAGCCTTAAATAAAGTTTTTTTTGTTGTTGTTGTTGTCTTACGGGAGGCACATAAACTGCACTGCCACAAGTCATACAGTACAGTACATAAGATACATGTGCCCCCCCCCCCCCCTCCTCGTGCAAAAAAAGCTACGATATTAATTGCTTGGCAATGTGTACGTTCTACTACTACTTAGAGAGCTTCTGATGGTATGTAATTTGTTTTGAAATATGCCCCTTACGCAGTAGCCATTCCTGATTACTTGTCTGACCATAAATTCTACACAACTTACCCGTACGTATCATCGTGTGGCATTACTGTGACAGCTAATTATTTTAATCTGATAATGGGCTAATAAATCGAAAATCCATCAATAATAAAAGATTTTTGGTGAAAGAAAAGGCAATTTTTTTGGTATTCATCATTTAACGACAGATAGTGCTACCGTAAAGTGCTGTACGTATCCTTTAAAGTAATAACATATTTCCGTTTGGTCTGTGTCGGAAACGGACAGAAACAGAAACTCCCACTCCAATTTTCTTGCTGTGTTTCGATATGCTACACAAAATAACTCATTGTTACTCAATTCTGTCTGCATATAGGAAATTTGCTGGTAAAAGTCGTTTCATCAATTTTAACTGAACAGTAGTTAGCACAGTGCTACCAGCCAGGTTAGCCGAGAGCTATAACGCGCTGCTTCCTGGACTCGGGTAGGCGACCCAGCCCCGGATCGAATCCGCCCGGCGGGTTAACGACGGAGGCCGGAGTGCCGGCCAGCTTGGATGTGGTTTTTTGGCGGTTTTCCACATCCCACTAGGTTAATACCGGGCTGGTCCAAATTTACCACCCAGTTACACGGCTCGCTGACATCTGAACATATTCACACTGTGGTGTCACCGCCAGACACCACACTTGCTAGGTGGTAGTCTTTAAATCGGCCGCGGTCCGGTAGTATATGTCAGACCCGCGTGTCGCCACTATCAGTGATTGCAGACCGAGCGCCGCCACACGGCAGGTCTAGAGAGACTTCCTAGCACTCGCCCCAGTTGTACAGCCGACTTTTCTAGCGATGGTTGACTGCCTACTTACGTTCTCATTTGCCGAGACGATAGTTTAGCATTGCATTTAGCTGCGTCAATTGCTACATCCTAGCAAGGTGCCATTATCAGTTACTATTAATGTTGTGAATCACGTACCGTCAAAACTGACGTTCATCATTAATGGATTAAAGTTAAGTATTCCACCAGCTACGTCCGTTTTTCTAAATTCTACTTCCTTGTCCTGTTCCAGACCTCACGCCAGCCTGCGTGAGCTAAAACGTGTCCATTTCGGCCTCCTCTAGTAACGCAGTGTTGGCTCACCTGCCAACCACAACATTGGCGACGAGGCAAAACCGTGTTCTTATCGATATTGCCCTGATTTACTTGTGTAATGGCTTCACCACAATCTCCAGATGTACTGTCCAAATTTTATCGCTTACAGAATCTGCAGACGCATGCCTTACTGGATGCCCTTGGACAGCTCTTCCAGGGTCAACGTGCGATGCAAAACGATGCGGCAGGAGCCGCTCCGCCGCTAACGTAGCCACAACACGCAGTTGCACCAACTTTTCGACCTTTTGATGCTGCACTGGAAAGCTGGACGGAGTGGTCACGCCAAATTGGATTCCATCTCGTCTCCTACAGAATTCGAGGTAACGAGCGGCAGCCTTATCTCTTATCATCGGTCGCCGTACAAACGTACCGTGTGATAGTCAAATTATTTCCCCGACGCGACGTAGCAACTCTGTCCTACAACGAAATTTTGTCTGCATTAGATGCATATTTCAAAGAATCAGCCAATGTAGTTGCCAAACGGTATACCTTCTTTCGTACAAAACGTACGGCTGGTCAGACTAATCGGGAGTGGGTTGCAACCTTGCATGGCCTTACTAGGGATTGTGCTTTTGAGTGTCAATGTGGACTCCCTTATTCAGATGCTATGGTACATCATGCAATTGCACAGAACGTTTCTGATGTTCGTATAAGGGAGCAGATTTTGAAACTAGTCAGTCTCTCCCTTCAACAAGTGATGGACATGTTGGATCTGCAGGACACACTTGACTTTGCTCAGGAATCATTTGGAACTTCACCAGCCGTGTGTCAGGTTAACCGGCCCGCCGGGCGAGCTGCACGAAGCAGTAAACAGCCCTCGCGCCCGGCCGCGCCGCTGCCGCCAGGCTCTCAGCCACGTGTGCTGCGCCGGCAAGCAAATGCAGTGCTAAAATCATTCCCGCAGTGCGCTACTAGACTTTCGTGTGAGAATTGCCCGTGACGCCAAGCTATTTGATTTTACTGTAATAAAAAAGGACATGTTCAAAGTGTTTGCCAGAAAAAGCTCAGATAGGAAACTCACAACCATTCCAGGCCCTTTGCTTCGCGCCGGATTCGAACCAAGGATACTCAGGCTCGTGAAACTTCGCCCATGGAAACTCATGTAGTGCATTCCACTCCGCTCAGTGCCACTCTTTCTAACAGTGACTGTGTTCGTCCCACAAATAGTGTGCGTCGACATCGCCGGAAATCCCGTCAAGTCGCAAGTGATTTTGTCAGTTCACGTTGCACGAGACAGTCGCTCTTGTCGCCAGCAGGAGAATAAACTTTTTGTAGATTTGGACACTAACGGCCAAGTGATACCATTCCAACTCGATACCGGAGCTGCAGTTTGACTGATCAATCAAGCCATTTCCGTTGTGTGCCGCAAATGTTAACTAGCTATTCAGGTGATGAGATCCCTGTTTTAGGACAATGCAGCCTTCTTGCAACATACAAAGGACAAACAAAACTTGTGTCATTTTACGTCCGTCGTTCTTCTTCTGCAGTGAACTTGTTTGGTTTCGATTTATTTCAGTTGTTTAACTTGTCTATAGTAAATCAGGTCCTATTAGTGAACCAGACTATGCCTTCAGACAGTGTTTCTCGTCTATGTGAAGAATTTGTAGACATTTTTGATCCCGTGCCTTGGTTGCGCTAAGAACTATAAAGCACATTTGGAACTGAAAGTAAACGCTCAACGGAAATTTTTGAGAGTGCGCAATGTTCCCCATGCATTGCGTGATGATGTCGCAAAAACATTACACGATTTGGTATCAGAAGGTGTAATTGAACGTGTGCAGGCTTCTCTCTGGGCATCACCCTTATTAATTTTGCCAAAACCTTCCGGAAAGTTGAGACTTTGTGTGGACTTCAAGGCAACAGTGAATCTACAACTAGTGATTGCAACTTTTCCTTTACCCCGCCTGGAAGATCTTTTTGACAAACTGTGCCCAGGTAAATATTTTTCGAAATTGGACCTCGCCGATGCGTACTTGCAAATACCGGTGGACAAAGAATCCCAGCTCGTTTTGGTGCTTAACACCCATCTTGGGTTGTACCAATTCAAACGACTGCCATTTGGGTGTGCATCCGCCCCTGCATTGTTTCAGCAATATCTACAAACTGTTTGTGCATCGGTCCCTACTGCAGCAAATTATCTGGACGATATTGTGATCTCCGGAAAGACGAAAGAAGAACATTTGGCCAATCTCAGAACATTATTTCAGGTCTTGCGACAACATGGTCTTCGCTTGCGGAAGAACAAATGTGTGTTTTTTCCTCTGGACTTGCCATATTTGGGACATGTACTCAATGCCCAAGGCATACATCCCAGTCCAACGCACGTCCGTGTCATACAAGACTTGCCGTAGCCGCTGAATTTGAAGCAGCTACAGAATGTGCTGGAAAAAATTAATTATTATCGCCGTTATATACGACACGCCTCTTCCATTTCAGCTCCGCTTCATGGCTTACGCCGTAAGGGTCTTCCGTTCGTCTGGACGACGGAATGCGAACGCGCCTTTCGCCGGTTGAAATCGGCGTTGCTTTCCAATACTTGCCTTACGCCATTCGATCCCCAGAAGCCCCTCTTGGTGGATGCATCGGATTT
Source organism: Schistocerca gregaria (assembly GCF_023897955.1). Taxonomy (NCBI): domain Eukaryota; kingdom Metazoa; phylum Arthropoda; class Insecta; order Orthoptera; family Acrididae; genus Schistocerca; species Schistocerca gregaria. The sequence goes on along the minus strand of NC_064925.1, from coordinate 322,908,360 downwards.
CGGGATCGGTGCTGTGCTTGCGCACAAAGATGGATCGCACGATCGCCCTATTGCCTTTGCGTCCAAATTACTCTCGTCTGCTCAAAGAAATTATTCACAGATCGAGAAAGAAGCATTGGCTCTCGTGTTTGGTGTTACAAAGTTCCATGATTTTTTGTATGGTCGTCACTTTATCATTATCACAGACCACAAACCTTTGACATCGCTTTTTCATCCGACCAAGCTTGTACCTCCACGTACAGCGCAGAAATTCATTCACTGATCTATTTTCCTCTCGCAGTACCGCTACGATATCTTGTATCGGTCCACTGCTAAGCACGGAAACGCCGATGCGTTGTCCCGCTTGCCTGTTGCTGAGGATAGGGCATTCGATTCCTCCGAACTTGCTTGCATGTTCATTGATGCGGAAACCGATGACGTGGTCGAATCGTTTCCGATTGATTTTCGTCGTGTACCTACAGCCACAGCTGCCGGCCTATTCCTTGCTACCGCTCTGCGTTTTGTTGCTACGCAATGGCCCTTGTCAAAGTCACGGATCGGGGACCAGTTGGTTCGCCGATTTCTTGCTCACAAAGAGAGACTTTTTGTCGACGTGGTGTTTTGATGTTGCGTTCTGATAATGATCAGTACAGGGTCATGGTACCACGTTGGTTACAGTCCTCTGTCTTGCAGCTTCTCCACCAAGGACATTGGGGTATAGTGAGAACGAAACAACTTGCTCGTCAGCACTGTACTTGGTTCGGAATCGATGCCGCGATTACGAATATTTGCTCTTCATGCATGGTGTGTGCCGAACAACAATCAGCACCACCGCGGAAATTCTTTGCATGGCCAAAAGCCATTTCCACTTGGCAACGCTTACACATCGATTTTGCTGGTCCATTCTGGAACGCTCGATGGTTGGTTGTGGTAGATTCATTCAGTAATTTTCCTTTGGTTGTCTGGATGTCTTCCACGACGTCATCTGCCACCATCCAAGCATTATCTGCTATCTTTTGCGTTGAAGGTCTTCCACAGACTATTGTTTCCGACAATGGCCCACTATTCATTTCCGCAGAATTATTCGGCAAGGCCAATGGTATTCAACATCTGACGTCCGCGCCGTTTTCGCCACTGAACGCCGCTGAACGATTGGTCAGGACCTTCAAGTCACAGATGTTGAAGTTAAAAGAGTCGTTCTCGGGAGGACGCGTTATTGCTCTTTTTGTCCTCTTATCGCTCTCAGCCCCGAGATGGTCGCTCGCCGGCGGTGTTGCTCCATGGTCGCCCTCATTGAACCTTGATGTCTTTGCTACATCCGCCGCATCAGGTTCCTGTGCAGCGGCAGACACCTGCTTTTGCCCCAGGCGACGTTATCTACTACCGCCACTACCGAGGGTCACGGCGTGGGCTCGAAGGGTGCATTCTTCGCTGCCTCGGACGCGCTATGTATCTGGTTTTGGGGGCCTCTGGTGAGGAGCGCCGGCATCTCAGCTAGCTGCGCCTCCGTCGTCGCACGGGATCTGCTGCTCGCCGTCTGCTTTCAGCTACGGTGCCGTCCGGTCAGATCCCTGTGGACCCATCTACTGGCTCGCCTCAGCCCCAGATGTTAGCGACGCTGACTTCCATTTTGCCCCATGGCGACGCGCCGCTGCCACCGCTACCGCTGCCGCCGCCTGTTCTCCCGCCGGCGACGCCCGCAGTGGAAGCGTCGCTGCAATCGTCGGGCTCCTTCCTGGGTCACGCGGCGCCGATCGCTTCCCGTGACCAGTTGTCCTCCGACATGGAACTCTTGCCCGCTCCGGACCATGTGTCGTCTTCGCCCGTCGGGTGCCCCGGCCCGATGGAGGTCGAACCTACGGCCCCTCCTGTCTCTCTACGGGTGCATACACCGCATGTTGGCGTGCACCCTGGAGCAGGTTTTCAGGCGTTTCCTAGCTCCCCGCGGTCCGAATGGCAGGGTGCTGGTGGCCGAGCCTCGCCTGTTGTTACGCTCCCCACCTCGTCGCATACGTCAACATGGGGTCCTCCCCACGCCGGGCGGAAGCCTTGTACCACAATAGTACGCCGATTTGCGGGGGAGGAATGTGGTGTCACCGTCTGACACCACACTTGCTAGGTGGTAGCCTTTAAATCGGCCGCGGTCCGGTAGTATACGTCGGACCCGCGTGTCGCCACTATCAGTGATTGCAGACCGAGCGCCGCCACACGGCAGGTCTAGAGAGACTTCCTAGCACTCGCCCCAGTGGTACAGCCTACTTTGCTAGCGATGGTTCATTGCCTACTTACGTTCTCATTTGCCGAGACGATAGTTTAGCATAGCCTTCAGCTACGTCATTTGCTACGTCCTAGGAAGGCGCCATTATCAGTTACTATTGATATTGTGAATCATGTACCGTCAAAACTGACGTTCATCATTAATGGATTAAAGTTTAGTATTCCACCAGCTACGTCCGTTTTTCAAAACTAATTTTCTTGTCCTGTTCCAGACCTCACGCCAGCCTGCGTGAGCTAAAACGTGTGCATTTCGCCCTCGTCTAGTAACACGGTGTTGGCTCTCCTGCCAACCACAACACACACTATTCCATGGATTACACAAGAAGCAGACGGTTGGGGTACACTGATTTCGTCCCGGGGGTACGAGATGGCGGCAGGAAGGGCATCCAGCCACACCTTAAATTAACCTGGTTAAATCCGATTAACCATGCCGACCCTGCATCACTGCGAGAAAAAGACACAAGCAAAAGAAAGAAAGGAAGTAAAAAGAAAGTAGTTAGCACAGTGCTGTTTGTCTATAGAGATACAGAAATCACGAAGTAGGGAGCGATTGGCGGCCAGATACATTGTTCAGTGTTGTGTTGATCCATTGTGTCCTCCAGAACGACGGGATCACCCAAGGAATGCCTTTTGGCTTGGACCCTTCCGATTACGGTAGCAGAGTGTTTGATTTCAGACGTTTCACGTTGTATACGCCAAAGGCCAACTATCCGATGGAGCATAAGACGTGATTCATCTGAGAAGGCCACCTGTCGCCATTTATTGCACGTCCAGTTGCGGAATTCCTGTACAAATTACAGCCTTCTTCGCTGATGAACAGCATTGGTCAATGGTGCATGAGCCATACGCTTGCAACGGAGTGTTATTTAGAGCAATATTCACTCCATAGTAGTTGAAGAGACACCCCTTGGTTCGTGTGAGTGATCACTTGCCCCACAGTTGGACCTTGTGTGAATGCTCTAAAAAGCTAATCGTTCGCATATCACAGCATCTGCATCATCTTCCTGTCGGTTAAATTTCGCGTCTGTATCACATCATCTTCGTGGTGTAGCAATTTTAATTTCCAGTAGTGTATTTGGTTTCCCGTAATGGGTGTATCATAATTAATGGCGTAAAAGCATACCGTTGAAAGTACACGAGACTTGAAGCAAAATAGTTTCAGTAAACATGGGGTCGAAAATGCATATCTTAAGAGTTTCGAGCAATTTTTCATCTTCGATACTGTGAAACAAATCTCTTCTACTGCAAGTTCTTTGCTTGCCATATTTTGCTAAGTGGTAGTATGGACCAAATCAAGGAAAAAACTCCAGTAAACATGTGCTCTAAAATGCATTCCTTAAGAGCTATGAGCACTTGTTCATCTTTGCTGCTTTGAAACAGAACTCTTCTAATGATCAACTGCTCGTAATGCGTTTTAGAGCACATGTTTGCTAGGCTTTTTTTTCTTATTTTCGTCCATACTACCAGTCCGCAAAATATGAAAAGCAAAGAACTTGCTGTGCAAGAGACTTGCTTCACAGTATCGAAGATGAAAAAATGCTCGTAGCTCTTAAGGTATGCATTTTCGACCATCTGTTTACAAAGACGTTTTGCCTCTAGTATCGTGTACTTTTTCAACTGTATGCGTTTACGCCATTAATTATGATACACCATGTATATTTATGGTTGCTGTACGTTCGTAGTTGTCTACCTACATTTATAGTAGGTGCTATTAACTTATAGGCGTTTATTGTGTTGGCGTTTTCTGCTCTACGTTCATGCTTTTGTTAACTTGATTTTCGATAGTTTTTCGTAAGCTATGATATTCTCATGGGTATTCTATGTTAAGGTTTTATTTTGGTGTGCGTCATCTTTGACTGTTCACTGCGCTTTGAATTTGTCTCATGTCTGTTTCAATAATTTTTAAAAATAGTATTGTAGTTTGAAAACTGTCTGTTCGCTCAATGGTCTTGTGGTTGGTTTTCTATATATTTATAAATTTCAGATTCCTCGAAAATGTTTATGGTAGTAACTTTCGGAATATTATGATGTAGCTGCAAAGCGTGTTCAACTGTACAGTGTGATGATGGTCTTTTCGGTGGATTAAAATTCTGATTTGTTCTTATAGCAACTTTGAATGCATTTCTTTACATGTGTGAAAAAATTTCTTCCCATCTGCCCTATGTAAAAATCATTACAGCAATTGCATTATGATTTTGTATCTACCAGGGCTACCAGAGACTGGCGGTATTGTGATACCCGATCGTAACGACCTCAGACTGAAATTACGATCAGATGCCAGAAAACCACCAATGTACTGTATATTAGCTCTGGTGTACACAAAAACATATGCAACAGCTGCAGTAATTTGTGTATAGAACTGACCGGAAGAAACTGTCTCATACAGTTTAAAAAACACATTCGAAATGCCGATAACAACAGATAAAATTTCCTGCTTCACCTTAAAAAGAGAGCAAATACACTGAAGATACAACTAAAACACGCGTTAAAAGTACTTATTAAAATTTGGAAACGTCCTACCATGGACATTCTCGAGGAACGTGAAATTTATGTACACATAAGAAACCAAGCACAAAGCACAATCAATAAACAGACAGGTCTTAAACATGAACGAAATCCATGGAGAAGCAGGACAGAGCAGGTGAGGTTATATTTGTGGAAAGGGGCAAAAATAAGTTGCTGTCAGTTGCACTCGACATATAAATTTTATTAGTTAAAACACACAATAACATAAGGAAGAATTAAAAACTCTCAAGGTTTTAACGAAAGGGCGCCTTTGATTTGATTTAAATAGGCTGAAAGCCACATTCGAAAATCCAGGGCCCAAGGAATTGAGGTACAGGAGTTCTTCTGGAAGTTTCACTCCTTTCAATATTTTCTTTTACTTCAATGAAAATAGGCTGAAGACTACACATTAAATAAGAACAGTGTTTGGCTTAAGGCAAAAACAAAGATTTTCAATGTTAATTCTAAATAGGCTGAAACCCGTCTGAAGGCCGCATGCCAACCAAACAATTTAACGGCTTAAAGCATAGGAAGAAAGGTTTTCAGTCTAACAGGGTGAGAGCCTTAGCTTAAAACATATCATGCAAACTCGTCTGAAGGCCTCGTACTAAAGAATAACAATGTTATGATATACGGCAAGACCAAGATTTTAAATTTTTAGTTTAAGAGAGATCAAAACTCTTTTTAGTTTCAGAGAGATTAAAACTCGACTGAGGCCACACACTAACGAATACAAATATTATTACCTAAGGGCAAGAGCAAGATTTTTAAGTTTCAGTTTAAGAGGGAGAAAACAATTTCACGGCTTAAGGCCTAAAGAGAAAAAGCTTACAATTTTAATAAGCTAAGACTCACCTAAAGGCCACACAGAGTACTTACGACTAAAAAGGAAATCACTATGTAAAACACAAGGAGTGGCACTGAGAAGGTTCCAAGGGTCGGCCAGGGAAGTAACACTAACGCACGTTTAGGTGAGTCAGGCAGCCAGACCGACAATCTCTTAACCGGAAGCAAACCAACCGAAGGCCAGCCGATAGACCAACAAAGAAAATCAGTTCTGCTCCACCCGACGAACAAAACGATAACAAGACGTCAATAGCTCAACGTTCTGGATACTGGTGCCCAATCCAACCACGCCAGAATAACTCCCAAAACTAACAACACGTCTCAGCTGTCGAAGTACACGCCGTGCTGGACAGCAACAACACGACGAGGAAAATACACTTCCAAAAACTACGTCAAAGCCCAGGGCACGTAACCGGAACGTCAACGGCCACAAGGCAGAAGATACCGCTGGTGCACTTCAGTAATGAAGGAGCGAATTAAATTAAGTTAAACCCCATTCAAGAACGGACAGCTGTGGTCCAGCGGTACTAGGTGCTTCCGTCCGGAACCGCACTGCTGCTACGGTCGCAGGTTCGAATCCTGCCTCGCGCATGGATGTTTGTGATGTCCTTAGGTTACTTAGGTTTAAGTAGTTCTAAGTCTAGGGGACTGATGACCTCAGATATTAAGTCCTATAGTGCTTGGAGCCATTTGAACCCATCCAAGAAAATGGCTGCAATTCTAACCGACTTCAGTTTACACACGTTGTTGCACGCTGAAATCTCGCAGAAAGCAACAACCAAGGTCAAACAAAGAGAATTGGTAGCAGTTCAGGCTTGTGGTAGGTTAAATGAGCACTCAACCTTAGAGTCCAAGACCGTTGGGTGACGAACTTCGCAACCGTCGCAAGAAGCGCCTCACAACTCCAACCGCTGCCGTCCGGTGTGGCCGAGAGGTTCTAGGCGCTACAGTCTGGAACCGGGAGACCACTACGGTCGCAGGCTCGAATCCTGCATCTGGCATGGATGTGTGTGATCTCCTTAAGTTAGTTAGGTTTAAGTAGTTCTAAGTTCTATTGCTCAGAGCCATTTGAACCATTTGAACCCCACCCGCGCGTGCACCCCGACTTCGCGCGACAGGGACCTCCTCGCTGCTCTCCGCCAACCGACCGATTGCCTAGGCTCGGAAACGGTCAAAGGATGAAATATACGTCGGCCGATGAGACGACCAAACGATCGAGCAACGAGCGATCGTCCCGCTCCAATCTCCTTGCGTCGGACAGTTCATGTGTGTCGCTAGCGGTCGGCGAGCACTGGCTGTCCGCGCCCCAACGGCGCTCCATCCCCGACTTCACTGCTGTTGCGTCCCGACTGCACACCTGGCACGTCTCCAACTGACTTCCAGACACACGACGACCCGGCTGCACCCTGATATAGGAAGTTCTGAAATATTTATTGGGGGTTGGAACGTACATCTGAAAGACAGATTAGACACCGTAGAAGGTGGTGCCTTCATTACAGTTGACAAAAATATTGTGTCTACTGAGGTCGAAGTAGTGTGTGACTGTGAAGTTATCTGGACACGTTTAACAGGGCTAGGAGTTACAAAGTTAATTGTTGGGTGTTATTACCGGCCACCAGGTTCCACCATGACAGTTCTAGAATCATTCAAAGGGAGTCTACACTCTGTATCGCAGAAGTACCCGGATCATGTTATATTAGTCGGAGGCGACTTCAACGTACCTAGTATAGACTGGGATGTCTATGGATTCATTATATGTGGGATAAACAAGCCGTCGTGTGAATTACTTTTGAACACATTATCCGAAAACTGTCTTGAGCAGCTAAATCGAGAGCCAGGTCGTAATGGAAATATTTTAGGTCTGGTATCCACGAACAGACCAGACCTCATCGACGGTGTGAGTGTTGAGACAGGGATTAGTGATCATGATGTTGTCATTCCGAAAGTTAAAAAGTCGGTCAATATGGCTAGGAGAGTATTCTTACTAGAAAGAGTAGATAGGCATCCCATATAGTAAATGAATCGACTTCATTTACTTCCGGTACGATGGACGTGGAAGAATTGTGGGCAAATTTTAAACACATTGTGAATCACGCATTGGAGAAATATGTGCCGAAAAAGTGGGTTACAGACGGAAAAGACCCACCGTGGTTTAACAGCGCAATTCGGAGAATGATCAGGAAGCAAAGACAGTTGCACTCGCGGTACAAGAAAGATCGGGAGAATGAGGACAGGCAAAAGTTAGTAGAGATTCGTGCTGCTGTAAAAAGAGCGATGCGTGAAAAATACAACCACTACCACCGTCATACCTTAGCAAAAGATCTTGCTGAAAACCCAAGGAAATTCTGGTCCTACGTAAAATCGGTAAGCGGGTCGAGGGCTTCCATCTAGTCACTCACTGATCAGTCTGGTCTGACAACGGAAGACAGCAAAACGAAAGCTGAAATTTTAAATTTAGCATTTGAGAAATCTTTCACGCAGGAGGATCGTACAAATATACCGCCGTCTGGGTCTCGTACAGATTCCCGTATGAAGGACTTAGTGATAGAAATCCCTGGGATTGTAAAGCAGTTGAATGGGTTGAAAATAAATAAATCGTCAGGTCCTGATGGGATTCCAGTACGGTTTTACAGAGAGTACTCTACTACATTGGCTCCTTACTTAGCTTGCATTTATCGTGAATCTCTTGCCCAATGTAAAGTCCCAAGCGACTGGAAAAAAGTGCAGGTGACGTCTGTATAAAAGAAGGGTAGAAGGACAGATCCTCAAAATTACATACCAATATCCTTAACATCGGTTTGTTGCAGGATTCTAGAACATATTCTCAGTTCGAATAGAATGATTTTACTTGAGACAGAGAAGTTGCTGTCCATGCATCAGTACGGCTTTAGAAAGCATCGCTCCTGCGAAACGAAACTCGCTGTTTTTCACATGATATCTTGCGAACCACGGATGAAGGGTATCAGACGGATGCCATATTCCTTGACTTCCGGAAAGCGTTTGACTCAGTGCCCCACTGCAGACTTCTAACTAAGGTACGAGCATATGAGATAGGTTCCCAAATATGTGAGTGGCTCGAAGACTTCTTAAGCAATAGAATCCAGTAGGTTGTCCTCGATGATGTGTGTTCATCAGAGGTGAGGGCATCATCTGGAGTGTCCCAGGGAAGTGTGGTAGGTCCGTTGTTGTTCTCTATCTACATAAATGATCTTTTGGACAGGGTGGATAGCAATGTGCGGCTGTTTGCTGATGATTCTGTGGTGTACGGGAAGGTGTCGTCGTTGAGTTACTGTAGGAGGATACAAGATGACTTGGACAGGATTTGTGATTGGTGTAAAGAATGGCAGCTAACTCTAAATATAGATAAATGTAAATTAATGCACACGAATAGGAAAAATATCCCATAATGTTTGAATACTGCATTAGTTGTGTAGCGCTTGAACTAGTAACATCGATTAAATATTTGGGCGTAACATTCCACAGCGATAGGAAGTGGGACAAGCATGTAATGGCAGTTGTGGGGAAGGCGGATAGTCGTCTTCGGTTCATTGGTAGAATTCTGGGAAGATGTGGTTCATCTGTAAAGGAGACCACTTATAAAACACTAATACGACCTATTCTTGAGTACTGTTCGAGCCTTTGGGATTGAGGGAGGACATAGAAGCAATGCTAGATTTGTTACTGGTTGGTTTGATCATCACGCAAGTGTTACAGAAATGCTTCAGGAACTCTGGTGGGAGTCTCTAGAGGTAAGGAGGCGTTCTTTTTGTGAATCGCTACTGAGGAAATTTAGAGTACCAGCATTTGAGGCTGACTGCAGTACAGTTTTACTGCCACAAACTTATATTTCGCGGAAAGACCCCAAAGATAAGATAAGAGAGATTAGGGCTCGTACAGAGGCATATAGGCAGTCATTTTGTAACACCCCCCCCCCCCCCCCCCGTCACTTATCTGGTTTCGGCGTGTGTTCCCCTCAACTAATTGACTAACAGATCAACAGAGAGTGCAAAACTGCCGCAGTATCAGATAATGCAAAAAAAGTAATAAGGTCCTGTGACCCCTGATTGAACTGCGGTGGCAGTGTTGACATTAATTGATCCAGAATTGATCACTTTTAATTAAAAAGGGTTGCTTATTGATGTTATATTCAGTTACTGAACACCAGATGCAAATGTTGAACATAAAATTAATTAAGAAAGTGACTTGGGATTTCAACTACTTGATTTAAAACAGATGCAGTCGATTAGCACAAATTTATTTTAACTCCCGACCTTCAATCATCACATTACAGGACTCTCCTATGAGGCAGTGGTAATAAATTGCGTTTGCATGGAGTAAAGCACGATAACTCAAAAGTAATTTCTACTACTGACCCAGGCATAATGTGAAGTGCGAGAAGAATTCTACGATACACGGCGCATGAAACCCTCGAGGAAACTTTGCCGACGTGATCCATTTCAGTGGCCGGAGCAGGCGCAATATCACCGAATACAGCATGGCGGAGCGGCGTCGTTATGTGGATGTCGGCCGACCTTGTGGTGCTGCAAGGCTGCGCTCGTCTATTCACTACTAGCTATCTTGCTCAGCACATAGCTGGAACAAAACTTCCTATCTCCAAGCTCAAAAGTTCCATTTGCTAAGTCCTAAACTGTAGAGATGCTCACTCTTTCTCAGGCAAGCTGAGTAAAGAATGCCACATTCGCACTCTAGGCAAGCTGGGAACGGAAGATCACCATGGAGACTTCTCACAGTCCGCTCTTCACCTCGGTTTCCCTTCCAGCAAAATCACTTACGCCAATTGCAGCGCAAGTCGCATTAATTAAATGTTGTTTCCCAGCGCCGACCAGTGCCTGCTCTGGGAAAACAAATTCCCACAAAATCTCCCTTCCTCTCAACTTCTGCTATTCAGCTCCTCCCAGGTCACCCATCAAGGTTAGCATCTGCACAAACACCAATTTTTCCAGAATATTGACTCCCAGGAGAGTACTTCAAATTCCTTGGTCCAACGTTCCCATTGGAGGCCGGTGTATTTCATTCTGTCGCTCTTCACCTGATTTAGTTCAGACTCTGCGGACTGTGAATTCAGCGTGAAGTTGCTATAGTCACAAACACGTATATTTTGACCTCTGTTGACCGCTTCACCGTAGTTTTGTTTACTCGCATGTTTCACTGAAAATGGGATGACGGATATTTATCAACAGGTGTACAAAATCTCTGTCTGCTACCTGGTACACCAGCATGGGGTCAACCACCCACTCACTGTCACTCTTCTTAAGGCAGCTAGAGGCCGTTCCCTGTTACCACTTTCTCAGAGCTTGAGCCACCCTAAGCTGCCTGTTGTCACTTCCCTTTGCTGCTCCACAGCTGCACATGGTCACTCTGGGGTAAAACTGGGATAAACTAGCCTCCAGTAAATCGATGCATTTCCACAAAGTTTTTCATGTTGTGTGAATTACTTTAAAACCTTCACCCGACATTAATTATTCCATTACGTCCAAACTATACCCTCTACAAGATGCATTGTGCCTTGTCAGTCATTTTTGTTCAGCCCTACTGTTCGCTCAACGTGAGTTAGGTGATCTTTAATGACTTCGTGTAAGGGGCATAGTTCTTGCCATCTTACAATTTTTCCCTCGTTCTGTTTGGGAGTAAAACAGGGAGAGAAGATGCTAGTTGTGGTACGAGGTACCCTCCGCCACACACCGTATGGTGGATTGTGGAGTGTGTATGTAGATGCAGATGCAGAGGAGCATCCAATCTGTCTCCATTTCGAAGCGATGTAAACCCACCAAATAAAAATATTTGGATTACAGTTATGCAATTCATCAAGTCATTCACTGGAAAAAACATTACACAGCTGTGTGGCTTGGAAACTGTTTCGTAGGTGACGCAAATATATTAATTTTATGGGCTAATTTACATTATCAATTAAAAACTTCCGAAACTGCACAACAGTCAACACAGCATAAAGAAATTTTTGATGCAATAGTTGATAGCTAATACGGTAGTCATTCATAAAGCTTTTAGCAAAAGTATGCGAGGAAAGGCCACGACAACCTAACATATTTTGACAAGCTTTCAAGAATGATAAATTACATCGAAACAAAATTTTACAGAAGAAAGTGGAAACCTTCCTGTTGTAGCTCTTGAAAGTCGATGATGATAGTAAGTTAGTTTCTTAAATAGCTCTGGACGCGGGGTGAAGTCTCACACCTCCAATTCTAGGGGACAGAAAAGTCGTTAGAATACGCCTAGTACCAAGCCTCTGCACAGAGGCGACTTCTCCACATGACGCTACATGGGGGCAAACAAAATTTTCGTCGTGTAGCCGTAATACTCATAAGTTACTTGGCGTTTGCCAGGCATAGACTTAGCATGTGTAAGAAACACCATATAATGGATGTTTTCACTAATTATAGCGTAAACATGAACGGTGCTAATTTTGATGTGACAAGGAAATGGCTTAGAAATAGGTTATTTGGTTCCAAATAACCGATATTCTAACACAAATGAGAATCATTTGAATAACATATTCAAAAAGAACAGCCACTAGCAACCATCCCCCACAAGAACCAGCACCACTGGTAAAACTGTACACGATGTTTACGCCCCATTCGGCACACGGTAGACTGAACTTCCTGGCTGCGCGCCAACTAGACTGTCACAACAACAATACAAAAATACCGTTATTTATTGTACTTTTACTCCGCATTTTTCCTATTCAACAAAAGAGTGAAACCACTGAATTTATACTGACCTGTTATTTTGGTGCAACAATTTAACATAGAACCGTTAATAAAAGACTGTGACCTTAGTATTATTTTTAGAATATATTATTCCAGTTGTTTTCGGTGGAGCAAACGGCTTTTGAAACCAAACACTAAACAACCTTCCTCTGAAATATAAATGAGACCACTTTACTCATCCCCCCTCCCCCCGCCTGACTACACACACACACACACACACACACACACACACACACACACACACACACACGCGCGCGCACATACGCACACTCACAGGCACACGTTCTGGTAAAAGAGAAAGTATTTGAAAGCTCTATGGCGTCGGCTGTCACCCATTGCCATTGGTTAAATGTTGTGAGTTGTAATTGCGGATTAAAGAAAAAAAATTCAAGGATTTGTTTGCGAACATAGAGGATACCATAATTTTAATCACTCTTTTATGATTCATGAATCCTCTGAATCACATAAGCAGATTCACTAGTTTTCATTATAGTTGCTCATAGAGTGAACGTAGAGAAAGTTATCGTAATTTAAAACAATGTTGTCACACACTGTCATCTTTCGATGAGAGCTAGAACTGTAATATTTCATTGATCCTATTAGTTAGTGGCCGAAAGCAGTGTATAGGGACACTCTAGAAACTACATTCAAGTAAAGTAAATTTCGTTAAGTCCAGTTTATACAGCTTCTAAAGAAACCAGGAAACAAGGGAATGGACCCTCACAAGAAAGTAAATTTAATAGCATATGAAATACACTAATAACAGCATAGAGTTCCTTGGAACACACGTCAATTGACAGGATATTGTGATAGAGGAGAAAACTGTTATAAGGAAGTCAGCGAAGATTTACTGAACCCCAAAGCCTTCACAGGAACCATGTTGCTATCCTAAAATGGTATTTGCTGTTCTGAACACCATTCTAGAAAACTTGGTAAACACAACGGTATGTTTAATCTGAATAATGATTTCCTTTTTTCCAGCACTAGGAAATATCTGGGTGTGGCGAAAAGAAAGGTGCTACTACCAATCACCATTATGTATCTTATTAATTTATGTTTTTTGACGAGATTTCATGTTTGAAGGAACGCACTTCTTGTTTTAAGCTTTCTTAACTTCTCCAAATGGTAATGATGTCTCTCTGGAAGAATGCAGTAATTATAACGTGCTTTTATACTTCTAATTACTGACCTCCCCACTTTATGCGTATTTGGCGCGGCTGTATTGTATTTCTAGTCGGTCATTGGGCAGGTGTATCTGCACACGACGGTCATTATGCTAATTACATACCAGGAAGGCGGTCAATCAGCCGGGTACGCAGTTATATGTGTTAATTACATCATTTGCATATATTAGGGCCATGCGGTGCATTAATTGTAGTCCATAGGCTTTCGTCGCTAATCTGGGATATGTAGCTGTTCTGAGCGCTTTGCAAACGGGCCATGTGGCTCAGTGGAGTGCAGTTTACTGTGAAGCCTTATGCAACGGGAAACACAAAACCAGTGGAGAATTACAAGCACAGTCGAATTAGTCAACCAGAATATGAAGTTTATGAAGACGACATTTTAAAAGTAAATAACTTTTCTGCTTTGTGGAATATCAGCGTGACTATATTTGGTTGTTAATGGTATTGTGCTGTAGAACTGTCCTTTTCCGTTAGACGAGAGGCAATGTGGAAAGAAACCAGTATTGGCGTCCTTAAGAAATCATGTCAGAATTTATTACAATTTATTTATAGTTTTAATACTTGTTGTCTGACACCGATTTCATATCTCCTCGTTTTAGATGTAGAAGAAGCAGTTGCAAAATATCTTACCTATTAGTTAACCTGCATAATATTGATTGAATTCGTATTGGCAGAAATATGCAACGAACCCCAAGTTAATAACATTATTTGCAGCCATGTTTGTTTCAGCAGCACATACATTTTGTGGAACTGACTGTAAAGTATATCTTTTTGTTAAACAGCATGTGATCAACACAATAGCGACTTATATGTAGTATCCTCTTATGTTTTAAGATAGAATAATGGTAAACCCACTGTCACATGCTAGATATAACAATGCGGGTTGCATAAAACGATATCTGTAGGGGCAGTAGAATCACTCTGATTGTGTCCGCAGTGAATTACGAAAATTAAATGAGGGGCTGACTTGAATGTAGTCTCTGGTTGGAATACAATAAGCAAATTGCACCACTACATGCAACACACGTGAAGGGATTGTAAAGCCCTTGTTGTACCCAGTTTATCGATTACGAGTGCGTTATCTCAGACAGTATGCAGACCATTAAGGGTCCTTACAAAGCGGAAATGTTCCCAATACAAAGTACCTAGTATAGGAAGCCTTGGTTCTGTTCACAGTGGGGGATCATGTGATCGTGCAGTACAGGCCTCCCAACGAAGTTGGGAGAGCATGGCAGTGCCTCACCGCTGAGCAGTTACCGCTTATATGACCGCAGCATCATCGTCTGAGGTCAACAAACTGACTCACTGAGGAAAGACGTTTAGCACACTAATCACGGATGTCGTGTATATGATACAGTGCCCTTATCATTCATCAACAGTGTTGGTTGAAGAAGAGTACCTGATCTCTAAGACATCTCAGTTGACAAAGATGCCATGACACTGCCCTCCACCATCTATCTTGTGCTAATCTGTCCGTATCTATGCAGATATTCTTTTCAACTCTATATAACTACTACTCGCTACATTCTTTATAATCTGTTAAGCACTTTATAGTCTTTTTTTGCGCCGTGTGCCAATCTGTAGCCGTGGCGTTCAAGCCAATGGCTGGTCTGATCCAGCTCTTCCCCCTAGTCTATATGTACAAGACTGTTCATCTACCCTGAACGTCTTGCTTAGACGCTGATCAACAACATGTACGAATTTTACATAATGCAGTGCAATTATTCTACTAGCGGTTACGGTCTTAAACCATCAACGGCAGAAAAAGTATCGCAGACGCAACACATGTCATACATGGTTTGACAAACGCTACCACTGAGAATCATAATTGCCAATAAAAATGAAACATTTTAGCAAGATTAAAATGTGATGGGACATTAACAAAAGGACAAAAAGTCAAAGTGACACATGTTGTCCTTTTGTCAATGGTCTACAACATTTCAATCTTGCTACAATTTTTCGTTTTATTGGAAATTCTGAGTTTCAGTGGTAACGTATATGAAAGCATGTGCGACATGTGATATGTCTGCGATAATTTTCCTGCCGTTGATGATGTTGTAAGACCGAAACCTGTAACAGAATAAATAACATTATAACCCACAGCACGGTGTCTTCATTCATCCATAGCTACCGTAGCCTACACCCATTTGAAGCAGTCTTTGTTTCAATCTTCAACTTCCACGCTTATTGTCACATTGATGATTCCTTAATTTCCCAGGGTGTGTTCTATCAACCAACCCCTTATTCGAGTCAGACTTTCCCATATACAAGATGATTAAGTTCCCTCTAAAGACGCTGTTATATGCAACCCGTAAAGTTATATCTACACTTCAAACCCCAGGTGCGAGATATTGATATTCTCTCGTTCACTACGTGAAAACTAATAGTGCTACCGAAAAAGGGAGCAGGACATTTTTAAAGAAATTTAATGCAGTTAAATTTTATACTGGGATACTTTTTCTCGGGATTCCTTACTTTTCGAGTTATCCAAGGCATACCCTCCTACCACAGTACAACAGATTTACGACCGCGTGAATTATTTTCCACACCTAAACTTTCTTGGTGTTCATTGATTGGCGTAATTACGCACCGGCCTAGTCGAGCACTTACAAATAGAAAAACCGACGCTTGTGTAAATTTTACCTGACAATTTTGAGAATTTTAGCAGTATAACGTAAACATTGTTGTATTCCTAAGGCCTTATGACCACGATGCTACTGTGGTTTTTAGTCTTAAGTCTTGGTCGAAATTTCAACGTTACGTGTTTTACGCATACCGTTTACAAAAGTCGTTTTCCTTTCATTGCCTTCAAAGGAACGTTTACACAATAATCATGTAAAAGAAGAAGCTGATTATGATGTTGGCGTTGCAGCCACATAAAGTGAGACCGAAAAAGGTCGAACAGCGGGTACAGTTCGAGTAGTCGCTAATTTTGTACAGTGGTAGGAGTACCACTAACAATATTAGAAATTCTGATTTGTGAGGGATGAATGTGGAGGAAGAGGTGCGTTTGAAGGTCATTTTTGTAAGTTTTTCTAGAATAAATTGAAACCTGTGGCCTCCAGCGTAAACGAATTCCAGTACAAACTTGAACTACATTAAATGTCCTACAAAGAGGTTCTGCTCATTTTATCTGCAGGAGTAATAGTTCGCCCTAGCGAGAGAGAGAGAGAGAATGTGATAAAACGGCTTCAGTTGCGACAACTGAATCAGCCTGTATTTCTTTTTCCCATACTTCGATTCAGTACCTCTTTCGGTAGTTATTCGATCTAAAAGTCTAATTTTGAAGATTCTTCTGTAGCACCTCATATGAAATCGTTCTATTCTCCCCTTTTTTTTGACCTGTTCATAGGTAAGTGTTTCACTTCCATACAAGGGTACACTCCAGACTTCAAAAAAAGACGTCGTTGTACCTTAATCTGTAGTGGATATTAACAGGTTTCCCTTTTGCGGGAATTATTGTCTTGCTCTTAGCAGTGTACATTTTTTATTCCCACCTCTTCGGCCAATAGTTACTTTTTCCGAAACAGAGAAAATGATTTACTTTTTTAGTTTCATCTCCTAACCAAATTCGCTCAGAATCGCTTGTTGAAGTTTGACTACATTCATTTACCTGTGTTTTACTTTCACTGAAGTTCATCTCGTAACCTCCTTTCCAGACAAAATCCAATCCTATCTGTTGCATGTATGCACCGGTTTGGGATCACGTGAAGAGGGCAATCCTATCTGAGGCTTTTAAGGAGAGGAATTTAATCTTTGGACCATGAGATCTATACCGATTGTGGACCAAATTTGACCTTGAATACCTAACTCTCCTACTTCCCCATCGCTTCACGCGTTTTCCTCCCCCCCCCCCCCCCCCCCTCATGCGTTACCCGTCTCCACACTTCTTCTCCTCCCACTCCAACTACCATTCCTAACGTCTTGGAAATGGCCGGAAAAATCCAACTGTCAATCAGATAGCTTGCCGAAACAAGTTTGGGAAGGTGCGTGACTTCATTCTCGTTCAGTGTTGATGACATTTGTGTAATTTTCCGTCCTGTAGGCTGGAACAGGCATATACTTTGCTTGTCTGTCTGCCATACAGGTTCCAACAGGCATCGCAAGAAAACACTGAGATAAGTAGCTCATAATATACTATGGGCGTGTTTCATAATACTATGGTAACACATCGATCATATATCTCCTACACTACATTTTCATAATACATTTACTACTCACTGTTAATAATTTCAGTTCATGATATTTATATCTCATCTACTGGTTTAACCAGTGTGTTACATTTTTACTATCGTGGCTACAACCTACAAAATATAAATTTTGTAAACTATATTAAAATAATATGAAGGTTAAAATTTCAGCATACATATATTCAGTATCTGCAACACACAGGTTAAAATATTGTTGCACTACTTTTACAAACAGTATGATACAGTTTCAGTTTCATCTATTTTACCCCAAAATTAAGTTAACATTGCCTCCTGTTGGGTACAGAGCAGCAGTTCCTACCTTATCATCAAGTATAAAGCACTTATCATCTTTTGCTGATGATGTCAATTATTAGTCGTTTATAATGGGAACTGTTAGTAGCCTGATCGAATTACCTACTGAACAGTTGATTTATTACCTTTATTTAATAAACATCTTCGGCAATCATCAGTTCAAATGGTTCAAATGGCTCCGAGCACTATGGGACTTAAATTTTGAGGTCATCAGTCCCCTAGAACGTAGAACTACTTAAACCTAACTAACCTAAGGACATCATAAACATGCCCGAGGCAGAATTCAAACCTGCGACCGCAACGGTCGCGCGGTTACAGACTGTAGCGCCCAGAACCGCTAGGCCACCCTGGACGGCTAATCATCAGTGATTGCTCCCTTCGCTGCTTTGTATTTGACGCCATTCTCTCTAGGCTTTACACATTGCCTCTCAGTATTGAGACTGCTGTTTTGCTCTCAGTTGCAAGATTCTCTAATAACATCCCTTACAAATCATTTTTCATTAAACACAATTAATTTTATTGGCACGTTGTATTTTATAAATGGTATCGGTAAAACTGAAGTGTCAAGCCACGTATGTATGTCACTTTTAATAACATAAATATTTTAGGTAGTTATATTTTCACACATTTTATATGGAATTTGTGTAACGTTCACCGACAATGGAAGTCCACAGGAGACGTCTTAGAAATATACAAAATACCCATTTTCACAGTAACGGCTTTGTCCAAAAATAATGGTACGTCTCATTTCATTAAATTAATTTTTCTTAAATACAACACTTCGCTTGAAATTCGCTCTTGCAGTTACATCATCACCTCGATATCTACCTTCTCAAAGAGTTACTAGCTCTGTGCCACTAATTTTTTGCACAGACAGCATAATTTTCCAACCAACGTTAATATCCCCAAATTTGAAAAGAATCATTCGAGGTCGTTCTTTAAATTTGTACTTTGTGAGCCTAATATCGATCACCGGTTTTATCCAGGAGAATGACGGACTGATAATATCAAATGAATTTTGTGTAGAATAAGTTTATTATTCAATCTCTCCCTTAAATTCCTGTAGTTAATCGGATAATTTTTTAGTAGTTTAATGTGTAAATTAGCTTCTTTGGAATCCTGGCTTGTTGGTTCCTGGTGGCACCTCTTTCTCGTGGCATAACGGTAGATGGGACTGAGGTTTATTGATGTTTTCTTGATACTTGAGCTCAACTTCTAATATGTAACCATCATCTGAATCAACTTGTATGCTCATTACATCAAAAGTGAATACAGTTTCTACCAACATCTTCAAAACCGTACAGTGGTAGGTATATATCATTATCTAGCAGTAGATATTATTAATATAGAGGTAAATATGTAAGATTGATCATAATTTTCTTTATAATCAGCCATCAAGTTGTTTTCCAACAGAAAGTCTACAGAACAGTAAACAATGCCAACTCTGACTCAACACTCAACATATTGTAATTGATTTTCCTTATAATCAGCCATCAACTTGTTTTCCCAAAAGCTAGTCTATGGAATAGCAAACAATGCCAACTCTCAAACAAAATTCAACAAATTGTTATTGTTCTATGTCCATAACGAGTGGCAATATGTAGTTATCAGCAAAACATACCATGTCAACCAAAGAAGGATAAGTTCCCTAATGAAATGGACAAAGTTCTTACATTTTGAGACAGAATGCACAGAAATACTGAAAGACATCATTAAATAGCAAGACATCGATTTTCAAATATGTGTCGCAGAGATCTCCTAATGTCTTAAATTCAAAAAACTGCCTCACCTTGCCAGTCCTTTGGTTTTTTCAAATCATCAGGTTTTAAATAAGAGACACATTTTCCCAGAGAGCCCACTTGTAATTTCAGCATACCTATAAATCAAAATTTTATGTCACAATGATGATTCTATAGTACAGTTTTAGTAATTATTTTATACCTAACCACATGTCTTACAATCACAAGGAAATGGTCTAGAGTCAAGTTCACATTGGTAATTTACTATATGTTTCTTCACCAAAGCATTTACTTACATTCAAGTTAATGCTAAGTTTCAAAATTCTTTTGTGGCCAAGCGGAATCGCAAACTTGTAAAGTTTCCACTTGTCAGAAGCTGGTCTTTAACAATGGTACAATACCATTCATTGATGTCATCAGGCAGCGATAGAGATGCTCTCACCTGACTTGGGAAGTTGGAATTTACAGGGAGTTTGTCATTTACCTTAGGAGTTCAAGTGATCTCGCATACTATGTTGATTGGAACTGAAGGTAAAATGCCAAGAAAGTATTTGGGATCCTTAACACCATCAAGATAAAGTAGTACTCCAGTCCATATTCGACTTTTGAAAGAATGATCCGTGGAAGACCATTCAAGAGTATCGTAACTAATTTTAACTCACTTTGAGACGATCCACTCATTATGTATAATTATATACGATTACTTAGACTACTGAACTATCTGCAGCAGGTGCTGGCAAGTGAAGATGTAACGCTATTTCGGAACTTTGTGGTTTTGTTTTGTATCTGCAAGAAGAAGGTTCTTTTAAGCGATATGAACACTCTAGTACGGAAAATCTAAGAGTTTAAACTATTGGTAATACCATCCTTTCCACTTTCATTTTGAATGTAGAAGAGACTTATGTATGTGGTTACACAAAACCTCTCAATGACACACACGGACAAAAGACAGGAATCTGTGCTAACAACAGCATCTATGACTTACTACTAGTGGCTACCTTGCTTTTAAAATCTACAGTAGCGCTTTCTCTGCAAGGTCTGAGATCAGTTTCGTTGATTTCTGAACATGTGCGCTGAATGAATTGCTAATGCAATCTCCAAGCATGTCGAATTTCGCTCACTAGACTTAAATGCACATGCAAAGAAGCTTTGGCTCATCACCAACCAGCTGTGCGTAAAAGAAATTAGTGTGGCATTCGTAACGAAATTCCGATTCTTTCATTACTTTATAATCCTTACAGATAATTTATATGCTTCTGATATTTTTCTTATTTCTCTAACTATTTGGTAGTTTGCAGTGTTTTTGAATATCTTTCGACGTTTTCCAAATTGATATGTAACGATAAAGAAACATCAACTTGTAACTAGTAGCTTTATAAAAATTACAAAGGGAACTATATGTGATAAATTTCATGGTGTGTGAGTATGAACGTTTGGAAGGGTTCTGAGATGGTTGTGTCGTGAAATGAACAGTGACGGGATGAAGGGGAAGATGGGTACACATACATGTACATCTAGATTTATACTCCGCAAGCCACCCAACGGTGTGTGGCGAAGGCACTTTACGTGCCACTGTCATTACCTCCTTTTTCTGTTCCAGTCGCGTATGGTTCGCGAGAAGAAAGACAGTCTGAAAGCCTCCGTGCGCGCTCGAATCTCTCTAATTTTACATTCGTGATCTCCTCTGGAGGTATAAGTAGGGGAGAAGGAATATATTCCATGGCTCATCCAGAAACGCACTCTCTCGAAACCTGGCGAGCAAGGTACTCCGCGATGCAGATCGCCTCTCTTGCCACTTGAATTTGCTAAACATCTCCATAACGCAATCAAGGTTACCAAATCACCCTGTGACGAAACGCGCCTCTCTTCTTTGGATCTTCTCTATCTCCTCCGTCAACCCGATCTGGTACGGATCCCATACTGATTAGCCATACTCAAGTACAGGTCGAACAAGTGTTTTGTAAGCCACCTCCTTTGTTGATGGACTACATTTGCTAAGGACTCTCCCAACGAATCTCAACCTGGTACCCGCCTTACCATTAATTAATTTTATATGATCATTCCACTTCAAATCGTTCCGCACGCATACTCCCAGATATTTTACAGAAGTAACTGCTACCAGTGTTTGTTCCGCTATCATATAACCATACAATAAAGGATACTTTTTTCTATGTATTCGCAATACATTACATTTGTCTATGTTAAGGGTCGGTTGTAGAGGAGAAAGAGTGTTCAAGGTCAAATAAGTTCCAGAGTCAGCGTAGGCCTCCTTTCACTTTCCACATTGCCTTCATCCCACGGCCCTAAATCAGCATATTCCTCCTACTCCACTCAACTGTTCTTCAGAATTCTTTTTTGTCATCGACAGGATTACAATGCCTTCTACATTTATAAGTTTTTATTTCTTCCCCCTGAACTTTAATTCCCTCTCCTAATTTCTCATTAGTTACTTTCACAGACTGCCAGATGTACACGCTGATGACATCGGTGAAAGTCTAAAAGCTTTTCTGATTCTTATGTTTATTATTGCTTCCATTTAATGCTTTGTGATCCTCGTAACTATTATCTCGTTGTTGAAAAAAAAAAAAAAAAACAGTAGCTGGCTTATCGTTCTCCGCATTTTACCCCTGGTACCTGCAGAATTTCAAAGAATCTATGATGATTCACCAACGGAGGCCACATTGTTTTTAATATCTGTATTTCCGATTTCTTGGCAAGCTCTGATATAACCTGAGAGTTGATAAATTCTACAGACGCACATTCAAGGAATTTTTGAACCCAAAAAAATCCTAAATCCAATTATATTTCACCATGCTGACTTAAATTCACATTTTCGGACCGTCTGCCTCGTCACGTGTGAGGTCAGTAACTTCATGAAACAAAATTGTTTGGTTTCTTAGCCTTTCCGGTAATTTAAGCACTTGCTATAATTTTCAATATTTTTAAATATTTTTTAATATTTTCTATAGTTTCCAAATGCTTTATAGCAATAATGAGTCTCTACACTTCTCTACCGTTGCACTGCCGAACAGCGCGCTGGAGACACTAATGTATCTTTTCGTGTGAGCTGTGATCTCTCTTAGTTTATTGTGATGATCGTTTCTCGCTATGGAGGTGGGCGGACAAAATATTTTCGCGCTCTGAGGAGAAGGTCCTGGCGCAGCGAAAAACGACTGTTTTAATGACAGCCACCCAAATTCGTTTATCATACCAGCTGCCCTTCTTTGAACTTTTTCGATGTTCTCCGTCAATCCCATCTGATGAGGATCCCACAGCGCACAGAAGGGCCGACAAGCGTAACATAAGCTGTCAGTTTAGTATATATGTTTTATTTTATAAATATTCTGCCAACAAATCGCAGTTTCCGATTTCGTTTCCCCACAAATTATTCATAATTTTAATTATTAACTACTTAGGTGTGTTCACAGTCATTAAATTTGCGTGACTGATCGTTTAACTGACATTTAGCGGATTCCTTCTATTGCTCATGTGGATTACTTCATATTTTCCATCATTTTGTGTCAATTGTCCCGTTTTGCACCATACGGATGTCTTATCTAAACCATCCTGCAATTCAATTTGATCACCTGATGACTTTACCTGATGATAAACGACACTATCAGCTCTAAAGAATCTAGTCTTCAAACTGCCTTCTAAAACGTTAATGTAGATCAGGAACAACCGAAGGCCTATAACACTTCCTTGGTGGACGCCAGATATTACTTTTGGTTTACTCGGTAACCAGCCGTCAGTTATTAATAACCTCAACCTTTTTGACAGGAAACCGTGAATGCAGTTGTTTGACAACCGAAAAGATGCTCCATAGGGACGCAATTTAAGTCGTTGGAGAGGAACGGTGTCAAAATCCTTCTGGAAACCTAAAAATACGGAATCAATCTGACGTCCCCAGTCGATAGCACATTATTTCGTGAGAATAAAGAACTACTTGTGTGTCACAAGGGCGATATTTTCTGAATCTTTGATGGTTATTTATCAATAAATCGTTTTCTTCGAGGTGATTCATAACGTCCGAACACAGTATATGTTCCAAAATCTAACTGCAGATCGACATTAGTGATACGGGGCTTCCACTTAAGCGGACTACTATTTCCATTCTTGGGCATTGGGTGACTTGTGCAACTGTCCAGTCATTGGGTATGGATCTTTCTACAAGTGAGCGGTTGTATCTGATTGCTAAGTATGGAACTACACTCCTGGAAATTGAAATAATAACACCGTGAATTCATTGTCCCAGGAAGTGGAAACTTTATTGACACATTCCTGGGGTAAGATACATCACATGATCACACTGACAGAACCACAGGCACATACACACAGGCAACAGAGCATGCACAATGTCGGCACTAGTACTGTGTATATCCACGTTTCGCAGCAATGCA
The DNA here is from genome assembly GCF_023897955.1 of Schistocerca gregaria. Taxonomy (NCBI): domain Eukaryota; kingdom Metazoa; phylum Arthropoda; class Insecta; order Orthoptera; family Acrididae; genus Schistocerca; species Schistocerca gregaria. Next base: position 322,884,182 of record NC_064925.1, on the reverse strand, counting down.
GGCTGCTATTCTCCCATGGAGACGATCGTAGAGATGCTGGATGCAGGCCTGTGGAACGGCTTGCCATGCCATTTCCACCTGGCGCCTCAGTTTGACCAGCGTTCGTGCTGGACGTGCAGACCGTGTGAGTCGACGCTTCATCCAGTATCAAACATGCTCAATGGGGGACAGATCCGGAGATCTTGCTGACCAGGGTAGTTGACTTACACCTTCTAGAGCAGGTTGGGTGGCACGGGATACATGCGGACGTGCATTGTCCTGTTGGAACAGCAAGTTCCCTTGCTGGTATAGGAATGGTAGAACGATGGGTTTGATGACGGTTTGGATGTACCGTGCACTATTCAGTGTCCCCTCGACGATCACCAGAGGTGTACGGCCAGTGTAGGAGATCGCTCCCCACACCATGATGCCGGGTGTTGGCCCTGTGTGCCTCGGTCGTATGCAGTCCTGATTGTGGCGCTCACCTGCACGGCGCCAAACACGCATACGACCATCATTAGCACCAAGGCAGAAGCGACTCTCATCGCTGAAGACGACACGTCTCCATTCGTCCCTCCATTCGCGACACCACTGGAGGGGGCTGCACGATGTTGGGGCGTGAGCGGAAGACGGCCTAACGGTGTGCGGGACCGTAGCCCAGCTTCATGGAGACGGTTGCGAATGGTCCTCGCCGTTACCCCTGGAGCAACAGTGTCCCTAATTTGCTGGGAAGTGGCGGTGCGGTCCCCTACGGCACTGCGTAGGATCCTACGGTGTTGGCGTGCATCCGTGCGTCGCTGCGGTCCGGTCCCAGATCGACGGGCACATGCACCTTCCGCCGACCGCAGGCGACAACATCGATTTACTGTGGAGACCTCACGCCTCACGTGTTGAGCAATTCGGCGGTACGTCAACCCGGCCTCCCGCATGCCCACTATACGCCCTCGCTCAAAGTCCGTCAACTGCACATACGGTTCACGTCCAAGCTGTCGCGGCATGCTACCAGTGTTAAAGACTGCGATGGAGCTCCGTATGCCACGGCAAACTGGCTGACACTGACGGCGGCGGTGCACAAATGCTGCGCAGCTAGCGCCATTCGACGGCCGACACCGCGGTTCCTGGTGTGTCCGCTGTGCCGTGCGTGTGATCATTGCTTGTACAGCCCTCTTGCAGTGTCCGGAGCAAGTATGGTGGTCTGACACACCGGTGTCAATGTGTTCTTTTTTCCATTTCCGGGAGTGTATTATATCACCTCGCTCTGAAAGGAATTCGGCTGGTATACAATGTGGTCCGGGGACCTTCCCTTTCTGAAGGGTTTGAAGCTGCTTCATTACACCGAGGTTATCTACTTCTAAGTTAATCATTTTGGCAGCTATTCTTGAATCGAATTCTGGATTACTTCCTTCCCCTTCTTTTGTGAATGAATTTCGGGAAACCGTGTTTAGTAATCCAACTTTCTTTATACAAATAACAACTTGATTTGTAGAAATGTCGATAGGAGCTCTGTCTCACAAATTTCGTTGTGCGTGAGTGCGAATGTGTGGAAGATTTCTGAAAAGCCTCCTACCTAGATGGGACGGTCCTATTCATAACGGCGACTTCCATAATTTTGATGTCAAGAGCATCGTGAGTCTACTTTCTAATGCTGTTCATCTGTTTCGTCTTTGTTTACCTATGTCAATATTATGTCAACACTTATCAGGTCGAAGTCCTTACATCCAGAGGTCGAAGTCCTTACATCCAGCCTGAAAGGTAACGTTTTCTACAAACCATAGCACTGGTACCTTTTCCTCTTGGATGTTCCTTCCTCTATCGTATTTTCTATCACTTCCGTAATTGTTTCTTTCACAATAGCAGTCTTGACACGATGAAAGCCTGCCTAACAGCCTTCTTAACAAGTTTATTGAAAAGAGATTCGGGAAATAGTACCAAAAAAATTTAGGTACTTATATTGACTTACTATTTTGATCACTAAGAGCTCCATACATCTAATTTAAACTCTACTGACTATACGTAGATGTGTTTTTGATTCATTACGGGTTCGACCTGTTGTATGCAAACACTTCTATTCTGGTGTTCGTTTTCATTACATCTTTGAGGAAATGAACTTGGCAGATTATTACGGAAGTACTCCTCTTGTCACCCGGTTATGATTATTTGTTACTGTTCTGGCCTCTGACTATTCTCCTGTAATATAATGAATTATATATGTAACAATTTTCCTTTATAAACGAATGATGTTAAATGTTTCATTATTTTAGCTCATAAAAGTAATGACTTTTCTTGAGTACTTGTGCAACGTGCCAGAAGTCATCTTTTTTGTTTTCCATTTGGACGTACATTGTAATTATAAGGCGCTAGTTAGTCATTGGCCGAGATTCCTCGCCGCCGTGTACATCGGGCATCTCGCTCGCGTCGTACTGTCTGCAAGACACTTTTAGATGCGAAAGAGGACTATAATACTAACGCTGATACTTCAGAGGAATGATTTTCTGCATTATCCACTGCGTCTTGTTATGGTCCTGTTGATTTTGTATTAAATGATGTTGATGTTCAACTTGGCAGGCCCGACGTACTACCGCTGTACCTGTCGCTATAGTTCGTTTTAATTCTTCATTTCCTTCATTGGCTAAAAGTTTAGAAAGATTTTCACTTCGTGATTTGATTGCTTACCGGACAGTCATAGCTACACAATCTAAAGTGATGACAAGAACTAATACACCGTGATTTTCTTTTTGGAGAAATCTGTTTGCGTTTGTTCTCATCGGATGTGTAAATCATGGAAAGATGATACTGAATCAGTTTTTATTAGTGAGACATGTAACATCCTATAGGAAATGTGGATGCCACCTTACTCCAATCCGCAGTTCCAGCCCCATGCTATTTTTTCCAAGGTTGTGGTTGAGGGATGTAATTTTCTTCGTAATCAGTTGCGTATAGGTTTTACTAACGCAGAGAATCCTTGCAGAACCAAATGATTTTTCAGCCATTGAATACTGAAACTATCAGTGAAAAGTAACAAACTTCTCTCTTGTAGCTATGTTACGTAAACAACACTAATAATCACCATAAAGAATTAATACTGATGTTAAAAACACATGTTCCGCTACATTCTATTAAATGTTTGTGTGGACATTATAGATTAATGGAAATCTAGGTCCAGATGACTTGTCTAAACTCCAGTTTTTTCAAAAACATTAACGGTCATAATGACATGCACCCATTTCTACTCTGTAAGACTGGTGCGAATATCTATATACTCTACGTTAGCTCATGACCAAAATCAATATTCCAATTTTGACGCCCAGTGCATGTATGGTAATGCACTTTCAAAAATACTTTTAGCACAGTGATTGTAGATTTGCTACACCTCTGCTTAAGAACCAGGTAAAAAAATAAACGGAAGGAAATGCTAAAATTACCTATTAATTGTGATGTGTGAGGGTACAAGATCGTCTCAAACGGTTAGCTCGTAGGCACCATTTCATATCCTCTTCTCTTGGAAACATATGAAACACTGCGTGAGGGAAAAGTCCTGGGCTGCTTTGCAATCCCGAAATATCGACTAAAATTCACGATGGGCTCAAGAAGACTTATTCGTTTCGTGTCGTGGAAGAATGGCTTATAGCACAATAAGGATCATATTAATAGCTAACACTAAAATCCTCCCTCCTGGATGTTTCAGCCCCTTGACTGGAAATGGGCTCTCCGTGTAATCTGCGTCTCCCTTCTTCAACGCGTATACAGTGAAGAGGACTCTTAATCACGCTCATAGAAAATTCCCAGACGCGAAACGCTCGAAGCGGCGTCACTGCCGCGAAGAATAGGCAACCCGGCGAGCGGCGACGATGGCGGCGGCGCAGTTAATTACAAATTCAGGCGGCACGGAGTGCGGCGCTGGCTCCGCTTCTCAGATATTGTTTATGCAGGGAAGTGGCGAGAGCGGCGCGCTCAGCGTCCCCAGCTGCCTACATTCAGCGGCTTACGACGGCCGCGAGCCAAGCTGTAAACAGCGACGCGCACGCAGGAGGCGGCCCGCAGTTGGGGTATTATCTCTGAAAGCGGGCTGGAACGGCGCATGGCTTGACTCCTCGTGGGCGGATCCCAGATGGCAGCATTTTAACCGCGTTCCAGGCAGCACTCGTAAGCTGACGTGCTTGCGACTCTCGAAACATTCTCCTACATCAGATACCACACAGTATCTTCTTGCACGTGACTGCCATCATCACAATACTTCCATAATTCTGATCTAATCTCCACTAATTTTGTCAATGTACAGCAACCTATCCACAGACAGCCAATTTTTTTTTGCAGAGGGAGTTACATCTGTTAATAATAATAACGTACTCGAGCACATAGCCGGCCGTGGTGGCCGAGCGGTTCTAGGCGCTACAATCTGGAACCGCGCGACTGCCACGGTCGCCGGTTCGAATCCTGCCTCGGGCATGGATGTGTGTGATGTCCTTAGGTTAGTTAGGTTTAAGTAGTTCTAAGTTCTAGGGGACTGATGGCCATAGAAGTTGAGTCCCATAGTGCTCAGAGCCATCCTCCACATAACATACATAACATGTTTCGCCTACTGGTGCTAGTCATCTTGAGTGGTATTTATTTTATGTCCTAGTCATGCACTCATTCGTTTTCCTGTATGTGCCTTTGCAAATGACGGAATTTTTCTTACGTATGAAGATGTCGGACTGAGATTAGATTACATTAGATATTAGATCAGAATCAGTTTTTGTTCGATACACAGAAGAGCGGACTTATTCTCGTGAGTGTGGAACATGTCAGAAAGTACAACATAAAAAATATAAAACATTTTAACACAAACTGAAGCTCCAGAAAAACTGGTATAGGCATGCTTATTCAAATACAGAGACGTGTAAGCAGGCAGAATACGGCGCTACGGTCGCCAGCGCCTATATAAGACAACTGTCTGGCGCAGTTGTTGTTACTGCTGCTACAGTGGCAGGTTATCAACAGTAAAGTGAGTTTAATTGCGGCGTTACAGTCGGCACCCGAGCGATGGGGCATATCATCTCCGAGGTAGCGATGAAGTGGGGATTTTTCTATACGACCATCTCACGAGTGCACCGTGAATATCAGGAACCCGCTAAAACATCAAATCTATTACAACGCTGCGACCAAAGAAAGATCCTGCAAGAACGGGGCAAAAGACGACTGGAGAGGAAGGTTAACCGTGACAGAAGTGCAATCCTTTCGTAAACTGCTGCAGATTACATTGCTGGCTCATCAACAATCGTCAGCGTGCGAATCATTCAACGAAACATCATCGATATGGTCTTTCTGAGCTGACGTCCCACTCGTGTACCCTTCATGACTGCACGACACAAAGCTTCACGCCTTGCCTGGGCCCGGCAACACCAACATAGGACTGTTGATGACTGGAGACATGTTGCCAGTTCGGACGAGTCTTGCTTCATTTGGTATCGATGGTTCAAATGGCTCTAAACACTATGGTACTTAACATCTCAGGTCATCAGAACTAATTAAACCTAACTAACCTAAGGACATAAGATACATCCATGCCCGAGGCCGGATTCGAATCTGCAACCTTAGCAGCACCGGACTGAAGCGCCTAGAACCGCTCGATCACAGTGGCCGGCTATCGTATCGAGCGGATGGACGTGTACAGGTATGGAGACAACCTCGTGAATCCATAGATCCTGCATGTCGACAGTAAAGTGCTCAAGCTGGTGTAAGATCTGTAATGGTGTGGGGCGTGTGCATGTGGAGTGGTATGGGACTCCTGATACGACTCTGACAGGTGACACGTACACAAGAGTCGTGTGTGAGCACCTGCATCGATTCTTGTCCAATGAGCATTCCGACGGACTTACGCAATTCCAGCAGTACAATGTGACTTCCCACACGTTCAGAATTGCTACAGAGTGGCTCTGGGAACATTGTTCCAACACCTCCGCTGGTCACCAAACTTCCCGAACATGAATATTATTGAGCATATCTGGGATGTCTTGCAACGTGCTGTTCAGAAGAGGTAACCTCCCCCTCGTAATCTTAAGGATTTATGGACAGCCCTGCAGGTTTCATGGTGTCATTTCCCTCCAGCACTACTCCAGACATTTGTCGAATCCAAGCCACGTCGTATTGCGGCAGTGCTGCGTGCTCTCAGGTGCCCTACAGGATATTAGGCAGGTATATCTGTTTATTTGGCTCTTTAGTGTAATGCTCAGTTCTCTGATTATTTGTTAGGAGATTGTCAAGGTAAAGCGGACGATGTGGCGAGGTGGTTAGCATGCTGAACTTGCATTCGGGAGATCAACAGTTGATACCAATGTCTGGCTGTCTTAGGTTTTCTGTGCTTTCTCTTAACCGCTTTAGGCAAATGCCAAAATTTTTCTTTTAAAAGGGAACCACCGATTTGTTTCGCCATCCTTCCCTAATCCGTGTTTGTGCTCCGTCGGTAATGACATCGTGTCCGACGCGACATTAAACATTTATCTCCGTCTGTTGCTCAAGATTTGTGAATACATCACAGAAGACGTGCACTGCTAATATTTACGGATTTAATACAATGTTAGAATGAAACATAGTTACGCTCTTTTAATAGATTTATGTTTCACCAAATATCTTACCTTGGCTGTTGTGACCAAGTGGTGTCAAAACTTAAATCAGACAGACAATTCTACCTAAGCTTATTTTCTGAGTCATCCGTATGCTGACTGGTTATATGTGGCCATCTACAAATTCCTCTCCTGTGACAACCTTGTCATATCGGAATAGCACTTGCAACCTATGTCCTAAATTCTTTGTTGGACATAATCTAGTCTCTGACATCCTCTACAGTTTTTACCCTCTACAGCTCCCTGTGGTACCATAGAAACTAATCCCTGATATGTCAACAGATGTCCTATCATCCGGTGCCTTCTTCTTTTCAGTGTTTTCTAGATATTCCTTTCCTCGCCGATTCCCCAGAGAAACTCATTCCTCACCTAATCTGTCCACCTTCCGCTCCACTTTCTTCCGTAGCATTACATATCAAATGCTTCAGTTCTCTTCTTTTCCAGTTTTCCCATCGTGCATATTCCCATATCCGACAATTCTGTGCTCCAAACGTACGTTATCAGAAATTTCTTCCTCAAATTGCAGAATGTGTTTGATACTAGTAGACATCTCTTGCCCAGGAATGCTATTTTTGTCGGCGACAATCTGGTTTTGATGTCGTCCTTGCCACGGATTGTTTTGCTGCTTAGGTAAAAGAATTCCTTAACTTCATCTATTGCGTGATCACGAATCCTGATGTTAAGTTTGTCACTGTTCTCATTTCTGTTACTTCTCATTACTTCCGTCTTCCTTCGATTTATTCTCAACTAATACTCTATACTCATTAGACACTTCATTCATCTCAGGAGATTCTGTAAATGTTCCTCATTCACCAAGGACAGGAATGTTATAAGCGAATCTTGAACATATGTTTTATTCCTGTCATTGTTTACTCTATGTATAGAATGAGCAGTAGCGGTGAAAGGCTACAGCTTCGTTCATTGTTTTCACTCTTACTGTTCATCCTTGGCTCTTCTACATATTTTACGTCTCTCGCCTTCCCATATAGCTTTCCCGTATTTTTCTGAGCACCATTTTCCATTGACCAACGCTTTTCCCATATCAACAAATCATATGAACTTGTCTTGATTTTTTAGGCTTGCTTTCATTATCAACGGAACTTCAGAATTGTTTCTCCAGTGCCTTTATCTTTCCTAAATCCAAACTGATCGCCATTCAAGATATTCTCATTTTTTCCATTCCTTCTTACATTATTCTCGTCGGGAAATTGGATGCTTGAGCTGTCAAGCAGATTGTGCCATAATTCTCGCACTTCTCAGCACTTTTTAAGACTAGAAAATTTTATAGATGACTTTTTTCCGGAAGTCAGATAGTACATCGCCAGACTCACATATTCTACACACCAAGATCAATACTCGTTTTGTTACCATTTTCCCCGCCGGAGGGGGTGGCCGAGTGGTTCTAGGCGCTACAGTCTGGAACCGCGTGACCGCTACCTTCGTAGGTTCGCATCCTGCCTCGGGCATGGATGTGTGTGATGTCCTTAGGTTAGTTACGTTTAAGTAGTTCTATGTTCTAGGGGACTGATGAGCTCAGAAGTTAAGTCCCATAGTGCTCAGAGCCATTTGGACCATTTTTGAACAATTTTCCCCAACGATTTTTTAAATTCTGATGGAGTGTTATTTACTCCTCAGCTTATTTCATTTTAAATTTCGCAAACTCTTTTAAATTTTAATTCTAATACTGGATTCCCTGTCTCTTGTATACCGACTCCTGTTTGTTCATTTATCGCGTCGTCAGACATATCTTCCCCCTCATAGAGATCTTCTGTGTACTCTCCTCACGTATCCGCTCTCTACTCTGTATTTAGCAGTAGAATTTCCATTGCACTCTCAATGTTGCCACCCTTGGTTTTAATTTCACCGAAAGTTATTTTGACATTTCTAAATGCTAAGTCAATCCTACCGACAATCATTTCTTTTTCAATTTATTCACACTTATCATGCAGTCATTTCACCATAGCTCTCCTGCAGTTCCTGTTTGTTTCATTCCTAAGTGGCCTGCAATTCTGTATTCCTGAATATTTTTGCGCTTCCTATTCCCATCGATGAACTGAAGTATTTCGTCTGTTACCCAGGGCTTCTTCGCAGTTACCTTCTTCCAAGTGCTCTGGTAACCCTTTTTAGACATATCTATTCCTCTTCAACTGAACGGCCTGCTGAGCCATTCCTTATCTCACTATTTATCGCCTCAGAGAGCTTCAGCCTTACCCCTTCATTCTCTATACATCCATATCCCACTTCGTTCTGCATTGATTCTTCCTGACTAGTCTCTTAAAGTTCAGTCTATTCTTCATCATTAATAAAGTGTGATCTACGTCTGGGTACTCTTTCAGTCCAGTTTATGGTTTCGGAATATCTGCCTGACAATGATGTAATCAACTGAAATCGTCCCATATCTCTTCGCATTTTCCAGGTTTACCTTCACTTGTCATTCTTGAACAGATTATTGACTATTAATGGCTGAAATTTAATGTAGAGCTCAATTTTTCTCCTGTATCATTCATACTACCATCTCCACATTCTCCCATAACTTTTCTTCCATTCCTTCCCTTACAGCTGCATTCCATTCCCCATGACTATTAGATTTTCATTACTGAATTCCCCATTCAACACCTTATAATTCTCATATGTTTTCTATGTCTTCAGCTTCTGCTACCGGCGTTGGCATGTATACCTTATTGCAATCGGAAATGGTTTGATGTCGATTCTGATAACAACAATCCTATCACTGAACTGTTCATAGTAACTCACTCTTTACCGTAACTTCCCATGCAAAATTAATTCTACTCCCTTTATTCCTTTTTCTGCTGCTGATGATATTACCGTACACTCGTCTGACCAGATATCTCTGTTTCTTTTTTTCCATTTCACTTCAGTAACGGCCACTGTATCTAGAGTGAGCCTTAGTATTTCCCTTCTCAGATTTTGTAGCTTTTCTATCAGGTACAAATTTATGACATGGACGTTATCCTTTCTTTGGTTATTCAATCTTTTCCTCATGGTCAACTCCTCTTTGGGAATCCGCTTCCAGAGATACGAACGGGGGATTAGTCTGGAATGTTATACCAATGGAGAGATCATTGTGGCACATTTTCACTTACAGGCCACATGGATACACTTTGTATCTTAATTCAGTGGTTTCCATTGATTTCTACATCATCATGCTGCTGGTCATTATCGGTTTTTCTCCTTTAGGAGCAGTTTTCAGTCTCAAGGGTAAGACGGTGCCAAAATGTCTGTTCCCTTCTGCGCCCTCTTTGACAAGACCATTTGTAGGACGAAGGATAAGTCCCTATGTCCGTTCTCTTCGGTTGTCACTGCTGATGATTTTTATATGAAGTTTACGCAGCGTGTGAGTTCGAACACAGGTGTCAGCACATTATAGATTACTAGTCAAAGACCCTACCCTCAGACCACTAGCCAAATATTACTGAAGGAAATGAAACTGCTGAATGCCCCAAAGGGTGCAAAGAATGGTTCGACAGCTGCCTTTAAGACATTTGTCAGCGAGTCGACTCTGTGATGAACAGGTTATTATGGAACCATATGATCTCAGGTTTCCCGAGGGGTCATTCTTTGCTCAACAGATTTCCTTCCTGTGTATAAATGAATGTTTATCTTTACTAAATTATTAAACTGCCACAGACAGATGCTAATAACATTTAGTCATACCGAAGTCACAGAGTTAAGAACTCTTCTTCTCACCAGCAGGAATGAATGATGCCATTCAACATCAACACTGGCACAAGTGCTAGGACTTAAATTTAATCATACAGATTCCTGATAAAACACCGAAAGTATGATCAGTGGACATTTTCATTAAATAATTTCTTCTCTTCTTCTTGATGGTGTCCAATTACCATACCAAGAGAATCCAAAATCCTTTTGGCTTAATACAGGATGAACAATGAACTTAGGTTAAACCTCGCAGCACGATATAAATTTGTCTTTTGTCTACATGCTATTTTAAGTCTAGAAAAATATTTCCACCAAAGCAGAACCAAAACTAGTCTAGCTCTTAGTCCTGACGAATCTTTTCTATTGTGTTGTAGTTTATCATAGTACAAACAGAAAAAACCCCGAATGAGGTAGCCATGGAAGATTGTGTAGTATTTATGTGTAACATTCGGTTGTTTGATTGTGTCGGTTCCTTCTACGCTTAATTACAGGGGTGACGAATGCGTAGCATCTGTCTTCCTCATTGATTTCTTAGTTTGTCCTGAAAACTACTTCCTGAACATCAGATACTTATCATTTCATAACAGTAATATGAAATCTGATACATCCAGCATCTTCGTTGAACCTATGCATAACTCAAAATCTTTTACCTCCCCATCTCCGGTTTCAGCCATACAGCTCTTGATCAAACTATCCACTAACCCACATATTATCTAATATTACTCTCGTTTCAAGAGAATGTTCTAGTCTTGCCTGTTACTATTGACAGTGTCTCTTCTTCGTCCGCCCCTCGTGGTCGATCGGTAGCGTTCTCGATTCCCAAGCCTGGGTTCCCGTGTTCGATTCCCAGCGGGGTCAGGGATTTTCTCTGCCTCGTGATGACTGGGTGTTGTGTGATGTCCCTAGGTTAGTTAGGTTTAAGTAGTTTTAAGTTCAAGAGAACTGATGACCATAGATGTTAAATCCCATAGTGCTCAGAGCCATTTGAACCATCTGAACCAGTGTCTCTTCCGAATATCTCCCATACTTTCCAGTTGACTACAGTTAATCAGGAACAACTTTTGGGCTTTCAGCTGGGTGACTTCTTTAACAACGGCCAATGTTTCTCAGGCTGGTCTCTTCCCTTCCTTGCTGCGATAGTCAGGAGGAATGTTCATATTTTGTTTGTACATGTCATTTATGCAAAGTCACTTACAATCAAATGTGTCTTCAGGCTGATAGTTGTCATTATCGAGCTCAGTGCAAAGGGATATTATGTACCTTCTTTCATTGGGCTGATGTCATCTAAGGCCCTGAAATTTTGTCAGCTGAGTTAAAGCTCCTCGAAGTCACCTTTGAGCAGAATGGTTAGAGCAAAAGACAAATCAGACGTGCATTATGTCGTGTCCCGAGAAGAGTGTGAAGATCATGTAGCTACAGTAACAGGGGTCTTACCTTAGTAGACTATTCACTGAATGGAACATGGTGATGGTGTCTCCTTTGTTTCTGTCCTGAACTACTGCCCATATCACTGTCAGTTTCCTCAAGCCCCTCTTTGATAATATTCTTTTCCCCCCTCCCTCTGATCATATGGTCCTGATCCTCTCTTTCCATACCTGTCTCACCCTTTTCCTTCGCCACCTACCCACTGCCCCTCTATACTTTACACCTCTCTTATGCAGCTCCCCTCACCTCTCAGTCCATTAACTCTTCCTCTCATTCTTTCTATCCTGTCCTCAATCCACCTCAACCTGTCCACTAGCTATGCTCATCGGCATGTGTAGCCCTGCAAGTGGACAATTGTATTCCTACAGTACATCTGTAATGCCCAACATTGACTTGAAATTAGCTTATTTGCCACTGACGAACAGGCCACAATGTAAAACAGGTAGATACTACTCCAAGGTGCCTAACTACATGTCAAGACCTGGAATACACTTTCATGCCGCCTTGCAAAGCAGATTGATCTGGCAGGCCATTACTGTTCCCACATAACATGCCTTTCGTGCACAGCAGTTTATAAGCCATAGAGAAGGAGGGTGAGACAAGGAGATATAAAGGTAGAGGTGGGATGACGTTGTGGACAGAGGGAGGAAGAGTTGGACACAGAGAGGAGAAGGAGTGGTATAGAGTCGAATGCATATATGGGTGGAGCTGTGGGGAAAATGCTAGTATTCACTATCGATAACTTCTTTATGCTGGTCACCTTATAAAAAAAGTAAGTAATCTTTTTCATAATTCTATCAATTTCAGTGAAGGGTATTGGTGCTACTTCAAGTTGCTTTAAGTTTTTCGGTCGGACATTTTGTATTATATTCTCTCACTTCCTCATCTAAATAATTTAGTCCTATTAGTGTTCTTACATGTACAAAGTTATTGTTAAAAGTAGTCGCAAATTGGGAATTGTGAATTGTGAATCACAACTTCGACGTTTTGCTTATTTGATATGGTATCTTGTACACTGACTCGCTATACAGTCCCTAATTCGACAATATCCGTATAGCTTCAGTGTTATTGCCTGCATTACCGGTGTTTATTTCTTTTGAGATGGGCATACTTCTGGACATTTGAAATGGCACAATATTTCTGCAGTATGCAAGTAACGTTGAATTTTGATTTATTCTTCCTTCATATAATCTTCCCTCTTCCTCATACATTAGATTTTAATTCCATTAGTTATTCACAGCTTACTTGTTCGTTTTTGAATTTTCTGGATAACATTTTAGGAAGCTACATGCAAATACTGATATAAATTCACTATGGAATAAATAGACTTTGGCTTTATCATGTCTTTCTATTTATACATCATTCCATACCACCTCTTGTAACTTACTCTTAAGATACAGTATAGTGGTCTCATTAATAATACTTATCATGTGAAGCTGCCTCTATGCTGTGATATATTTCCAGTAGTTGGGCATCACGATTAGATAGTTCATTAACTATTTCAGCCTGAGCCTGAGCCTCAGCCTTGCTCCACATGAGTTAGAAAACACTGAAATGGTGATTCTAGTTCCTTCTTTCTGTATGCATCTTTTAACAAACCTGCATTGAAATCTCCACAAATTGCTGTTTCATGTTGTCTGACAGTTAGCTCAGTGATCCATGTAGATTTCTCATAAATAACTGAAAGTATCCTAGAGAGGACCTAGTGACTTTTACAATTGCTGGAGAAATGTTCTGTCTCTCGGTAGATGAAAAAGATTGTTTCAATGTTTTTGACGTAGTGTAGAAGTCTTAATCACGTTTCAATTTTTCCTCTTTCTGCGTTAACTCTACATGAAATCCCTAAATTTGACTTCTCCATTCTTGGGGTTCCATGTTGTTCAGAGAGTCACAGAACATCTGTCACTTCAGAATTTTCCACACCTTCTAAACATAGAAGAAGTTCATCTACCTTTTTTTAACCAGATAGTGTTCTGATTAAACTAATTGTTATTTTTATGGAAACTATTGCTTTTAGTATAGTCCTGTTTTAATTTGTTTTGAGACTGTCTATCTATATCCTGACTCCAGTATCCACAACAAGCTTGTGGGCTCCCTTGCACTTTCTGCAAGCGCCCCTCATAGGAAAGTGCAGGCCTTGATTTGTATATCTCAATCTCCCAATCCCAGCAGCAGACATGGTATGTATATGGGACTTTGTTTCAATCGGAAGCGACCTACTCATCTTTTTGTCTGCGTGGCTGACAACTGTGTTAACCCAGGGCGAAAACTCCACAAAGTGTGTACTGTCCTGCAACTATTTCCTCTAGGTCACCTTTAATTCTATCGTATAAGTTACTAGATAGGCTGTTTCCTGCTCCTAACTACTGTAACTATCTGATTCATCAAAATCTCTGCAGAAAATCCCTATTTTCTTTGTCATCTGGCTTAGACTGGCATTAGGTTTCATGATGCTTGTGACATAATATTCTACAGCTCGCTTTTCATGTAGCATTTGGCATACACTCCTGTAGTGACTGCCACCTGTGATCAGGAGTCTTTTCTTTCTATTTGGCTTTTGAACCGACTTAGCTTCAAAGTTGTTGCTAAGTGTCTGTTTCATACTTCTTTGCTCAAAAGGTATTTCAGCTCTTCTATATTTGACACCTTTCTCCTATTTCGGTAACAAGTTAAAGTGATTGTTACCACCATCTTAAAAGTGGTTCTTGAGGTTTTTTCCTTTTGCTTATTACCTGTCAATTTCCCCAATTCCCATTGACTCTTTCCCTCTCCAACCTATCTAATTCAGTACATGCCATTTCTAATTCCGGCTGCAGGGCACAAATCTTCTTTGGTCTCGACGATATAATCTATAACTATATGAGAGAGTCCCGTCTCAACTTTATTGCATTCTCCTCTGAAGTAAAGCCAGTGAATTACAAAGAGCACTCCTTTCTCCCGTCATACTTCTGTAGCTTCGAGCTGGAGAGCCTTAATGTGGTGCCCTTTCCGGCCTCCCATGATGCAGTAACTTCTACGATGGATTAAGGAATAAGTAGATGCAATCTTTAAAGAATGTAATTACTGGGCCGCGCGGTATTAGCCGATCGATCTGGGGCGCAGCAGTCAGACTGTGCGGCTGATCCCGGCGGAGGTTCGAGTCCTCCCTCGGGCATAGATGTGTGTTTGTCCTTAGGATAATTTAGGTTAAGTAGTGTGTAAGCTTAGGGACTGATGACCTTAGCAGTTACGTCCCTTAAGATTTCACACACATTTGAACAGTTGTAACTACTGTGCTTTAGTTAAAATCTGCTTGTTTGCACATAAATTATTTCAAGCCTTTATTTTACTTTTTCTGCCCAAATGAAAATGATTCTGGATAGCAGTTCACTCCGGAACCACGCTGCTGCTACCGTCGCAGGTTCGAATGCTGCCTCGGGCATGGATGTGTGTGATGTCGTTGGGTTAGCTGGGTTTACGTAGTCCTAGTCTGGAAAAACTGGTAGATGCGGACCTCGGGGAGGATCAGTTTGGATTCCGTAGGAATGTTGGAACACGTGAGGCAATACTGACCTTACGACTTATCTTAGAAGAAAGATTAAGAAAAGACAAACCTACGTTTCTAGCATTTGTAGACTTAGATAAAGCTTTTGACAATGTTGACTGGAATACTCTCTTTCAAATTCTGAAGGTGGCAGGGGTAAAATACAGGGAACGAAAGGCTATTTACAATTTGTACAGAAACCAGATGGCAGTCATAAGAGTCGAGAGGCATGAAAGGGAAGCAGTGGTTGGGAAAGGAGTGAGACAGGGTTGTAGCCTCTCCCCGATGTTATTCAATCTGTATATTGAGCAAGCAGTAAAGGAAACAAAAGAAAAATTTGGAGTAGGTATTAAATTTCATGGAGAAGAAATAAAAACTTTGAGGTTCGCCGATGACATTGTAATTCTGTCAGAGACGGCAAAGGACTTGGAAGAGCAGTTGAACGGAATGGACAGTGTCTTGAAAGGAGGATATAAGGTGAACATCAACAAAAGCAAAACGAGGATAATGGAATGTAGTCAAATTAAATCGGGTGATGCTGAGGGAATTAGATTAGGAAATGAGACACTTAAAGTAGTAAAGGAGTTTTGCTATTTAGGAAGTAAAATAACTGATGATGGTCGAAGTAGAGAGGATATAAAATGTAGACTGGCAATGGCCAGGAAAGCGTTTCTCAAGAAGAGAAATTTGTTAACATCGAGTATTGATTTAAGTGTCAGGAAGTCGTTTATGAAAGTATTTGTTTGGAGTGTAGCCATGTATGGAAGTGAAACATGGACGATAACTAGTTTGGACAAGAAGAGAATAGAAGCTTTCGAAATGTGGTGCTACAGAAGAATGCTGAAGATTAGATGGGTAGATCACGTAACTAATGAGGAGGTATTGAATAGGATTGGGGAGAAGAGAAGTTTGTGGCACAACTTGACTAGAAGAAGGGATCGGTTGGTAGGACATGTTTTGAGGCATCAAGGGATCACAAATTTAGCATTAGAGGGCAGCGTGAAGGGTAAAAATCGTAGAGGGAGACCAAGAGATGAATACACTAAGCAGATTCAGAAGGATGTAGGTTGCAGTAGGTACTGGGAGATGAAGGAGCTTGCACAGGATAGAGTAGCATGGAGAGCTGCATCAAACCAGTCTCAGGACTGAAGACAACAACAACAACAACAACAACAAGTCTAGAGAACTGATGACCTCAGATATTAAGTCCCATAGTGCTTAGAGCCACTTCAACCATTTTAGCATACAGGATTGCCTGTAAAATATATGAAATTCAACTGATAGTTTTTATGTAAGATGGATTAGTATGTAACTGCGAGCATATGTGTTACAACCAATTTCTTTCTGTTCTTTCTAAGTAAGAGGACAAAACCTCTCCTTGTACGAACTGAAGTCAGCTGCTCATGTTCATCTGTATATGCCAACTAATCTATCGAACTGCCAAAGGAATTTTTATGTAAGTTCGGCTAATAGATACACTGAGTCATGAGGAGAGCTTTTGTATATAATTTATAAGTATTTCTTACAAACTGTCTAAATTATGATGAATTAAGAGTAGAGGGACATGAAAGGGAAGCAGTGGTTGGGAAGGGAGTGAGACAGGGTTGTAGCCTCTCCCCGATGCTATTCAATCTGTATACTGTGCAAGCAGTGAAGGAAACAATAGAAAAGTCCGGAGTAGGTATTAAAATCCATGGAGAAGAAATAAAAGCTTTGAGGTTCGCCGATGACATTGTAATTCTGTCAGACACATCAAAGGACATGGAAGAGCAGTTGAATGGAATGGGCAGTGTCTGGAAAGGAGGATATAAGATGAACATCAACAAAAGCAAAACGAGAATAACGGAATGTAGTCGAATTAAGTCGGGTAATGCTGAGGGAATCGGATTAGGAAATGAGACACTTAAAGTAGGAGTAGGAGTTTTGCTATTTGGGGAGCAAAATAACTGATGATGGTCGAAGTAGAGAGGATATAAAATGTAGACTGACAATGGCAAGGAAAGCGTTTCTGAAGAAGAGAAATTTGTTAAAATCGAGTATTGATTTAAGTGTCAGAAAGTATTTGTATGGAGTGAAGCCATATATGGAAGTGAAACAGGGACGATCAATAGTTTGTACAAGAAGAGAATAGAAGCTTTTAAAATGTGGTGCTACAGAAGAATGCTGAAGATTAGATGGGTAGATCACGTAACTAATGAGGAGATACTGAATAGGATTGGGAAAAAGAGGAGTTTGTGGCACAACTTGACTAGAAGAAGGGATCGGTTGGTAGGACATGTTCTGAGGCATCAGGGGATCACGAATTTAGTACTAGAGGGCAGCGTGGAGGGTAAAAATCGTAGAGGGAGACCAGGAGATGAATACACTAAGCAGATTCAGAAGGATGTAGGCTGCAGTAGGTACTAGGAGATGAAGAAGTTTGCACGGTATAGAGTTGCATGGGGAGCTGCATCAAACCAGTCTCAGGACTGAAGACCACCACCACCACAACAACAACAACAATGCTACTAGTAATATCTGTTCCGAAAAACTACTTCAGCAACTTTTATTTGTTTACATACAGTACGTTCTTTCAGCAGTGCCGCAGGTGACTCAACTTTTAGCCTTCTGCCATCCTTGAAACAAACCTAGATGCGGGCTGGATTCTTTGTGTCTCGTGGCTAAGAAATCCGCCACAGAGAGTCCACGAGAAACATCGCAGCAGAGTGTGTACCACAGAAACTAAGAGCTATCAGCAATTATGAGGTCAAAATTATTTTCTCTTCTTAATACTTACAATTAAAGATTTCATATCCGACTGCCTTCTGCTATTACACTTCGTAACAGTTATGAAGATCAAACAATGCAGAGCGATCAGGAGTGTAAAAGAAAGCGCTTTGTAAGAAACATGGACTAATTCCCAACGAGTATGTGCAGTGTATAGAATGTAATTTTGTAGCGAAACACGTACAGTGTCAGTGTTGCAACTGGCGGAGCTGCGGCGCCACAGGAAAATTCGCCGCCCCTTCTCGGCTGGCAGGAGAACACAGAGAGGCCGCGTAAGCCGACGATCCGCAATATTGCGGCGTCCGTAAGAGAGATCGCCGGCTTAGGAGCCTCCGCAGCCGCAGCCACGGCCACAGCAGCCGCCAAATGAAGGCGCCTCGGCTGGCAGCGCCGCCCCGTGTCCATTGACGTGGGCGGCGGGCAGAGGCGGAGCGCGGAGACGGAGGCGCTCTCTGGCCGGAATATTAATGCCTGGCAGGGTGGGCCGCCTCGGCGAGTCGCCTTTGATTAAAGCCGCCGCCTCGCCTCGCCTCGCCTCGCCGCGACCCCACAGCGCCTCCGCACTGACGGATCAGCCTGCTGCGCCGTGTATTCACACTTAGTTCATTGAAGGCACTTAGCTGAACTAATCTTGTCTGACTTACAGTAATGGCTTGACAAATCAACCTGCGTTGCAAGGCGGCTTACATGTCAGGGGCAGGAAAAGGTTTTCCAGGTCCTAATTTGTAGGCTTCCCTGTATGACAGTCTTGTTGTGGTGGAGAAGTATTGGTTAGCATTACCTACCTTCTTTTTCTGATGGCCTGTACGTCAGCGGCAAATAAATGATTTTCAAGTCCCTGCTCAGCATTACAGGTGTCTTGTTAGTGTTTTATTCCTCATTTCATAGAAGTGTATTCAGGGGCTACACATGCTAATGAGTATGGTTAGGGACAGGTTGAGAAGGATGGAGAAGGGAGTGGACAGAATGAGGGAAGGAGTTAGTCGACCAAGAGAGGAGCTTCATGAGGTAGATGTAAGGTGTAGAGGGGCAGAAGGCAGATGAAACAAGTAGAGGGGGAGGGAAGCTTGGAAAGACAGATGAGAACTAACAAGAGTTCACTCATGACTATGCTGCAATGCACATAGTCCAGAACTGGTAACAAGAGGTCATGTCACATTCCAAAGCTGTCATGGCAGTGCTGTGTTGTATGCATGCTAGCTTAATCTACATGTCAAGAAGGGTCAGCTTGTTGACGTGTTTAAAATTTCAGAAAGGAGGTATCGTGTTTGGATGTGCACATAACTAGACTATGAAAGACGTTACCAATTAGTTTGTGCATAAATGCAAACTGCGCCACATTTCTACAAGGAATACTGTATCACTGACAGACACGCAGCATGAGGTAATAACAGTGAAAGTAAAAACGTCCTAACCAACAATGATGGGAGTAGTTTGTCACATTATGTCAATAACAGTCTATAAAAAATGGTTCAAATGGCTCTGAGCACTATGGGACTTAACATCTGAGGTCATCAGTCCTCTAGAACTTAGAACTACTTAAACCTAACTAACCGAAGGACATCACACACATCCATGCCCGAAGCAGGATTCGAACCTGCAACCGTAGCGGACGCGAGGTTCTAGACTGAAACGCCTAGAACCGCTCGGCCACATCGGCCGGCTAACAGTCTATACCGTCTATAATATGAACCGCTGCTGTCAGTGAAGGAAGGGTGACCTTAATCTGTTTCAATACGAACTATATGCAGTGGACTTTTCTAAGGAGAATAGAAAAAACGATATAAAAACAATATACCTATTTTGTAGACAAATTATCTACATCCAAAACATTGAAAGGTGTTCTGATACCAAAGAATTATGCTGATTACTTGATCACTACAAAAAGGTTCAAATGGCTCTGAGAACTATGGGACTCAGCTGCTGTGGTCATTAGTCCCCTAGAACTTAGAACTACTTAAACCTAACTAACCTAAGGACATCACACATATCCATGCGCGAGGCAGGATTCGAACCTGCGACCGTAGCAGTCGCACGCTTCCGGACTGCGCGCCTAGAACCGCGAGACCACCGCGGCCGGCAGTCCATCAACAGCCCTTTTAAATCTATCGATAGGGTTCACGTCTGAAGAACATGTAGAAGACTCTACTCGAGCTATATCGTTATTCTGAAGGAACTCATTCACAAGATGTCCACGGTGGGAGCGCGAATTGTCGTCTATGAAGAACAACGCCTCGTCAATTTGCTGCCGATATGGTTGCACTATCGGTCTGAGGGTGGCATTCACGTGTCATACAACAGTTACGGTGCCTTCCATGACCACCAGCGGCGTACGTCAGCCGCACATAATGCCACCCCAAAACAGCATGGAACCTCCACCTTGCTTACTCGATGGACAGTGTGTCTAAGGCGTTCAACCTGACCGGGTTGCCTCCAAACACGTCTCCGACGATTGTCTGATTGAAGGCCTATGCGACACTCATCGGTGAAGAGAACGTGATGCAATCCTGCGCATGTTGTTGGGCCAATCTGTACCGATCTGACAAAGATGGACGTTGTCATGGACGCCAGGAGTGAACGTGCGCGTCATGCACCCTATTCAAAAAATGGCTCTGAGCACTATGGGACTTAACATCTATGGTCATCAGTCCCCTAGAACTTAGAACTACTTAAACCTAACGAACCTAAGGACATCACACAACACCAAATGCACCCTCTTGCGCACAGTTTGAGTCGTAACACGGCGGCCCTTGACTTCACGAAAAGCATTATTCAACATGGTGGCGTTGCTGTCAGGGTTCCTCTGAGCCATAATCCGTAGGTAGCGGTCATCCACTGCAGTAGTAGCCCTTGGGCGGCCTATGTGAGGCATGTCATCGACATTTCCTGTCTTTATCTCCTCCATGTCCAAACAACATCGCTTTGGTTCACTCCAAGAGGCCTGGACACTTCCCTTGTTGAGTGTCATTCCTGGCACAAAACGCAGGCGCGATCAAACCGCGGTATTGACCGTCTAGGCACGGTTGAACTACAAACATGAGCCGTGGACCTCCTTACTGGTGGAATGATTGGAAATGATCGTCTGTCGGAACCCTCCGTCTAATAGGCGCTGATCATGCATGCTTGTTTACATCTTCGGGTGGGTTTAGTGACATCTCTGAACTGTCAAAGAGACTGTGTCTGTTATACAATATACGCATTCATCGACTATCTTCAGGAGTTCTGGGAACCGGGGTGATGCAAACATTTTCCTGATGTGTGTATTTTTCATGTATAAGAAATTTTATACAAGAGTACGAGTCTAACAGAAGTATATTAATGAAAAATATGCCTTAGTTTTGACTTCTGTTTCTTACACTAGTCCATTCTTGGAAACGCAAATTGGAATGTTTGCTATAAAATTCCCTGCGCCGGAGGGCAAGGAACTGATACACTGTCAGCAGATTTTTGTGCTTTATAACTGACAAACTTGGTTGGTTTTACACATGAAATTACGGTGGGTCCTTCACGTACCGTGGACTTCAGTATAATATATTTGCATTTTTCTGTTCCTCTGTTTCAGAGCAAAAATTTGTAATAGCCATTTGAATGGATGCATATGAGGCACTTTGATCATACTGCACATGGAGATCTTACAGGCCTGCATTCGTAATAGTGTTTCTACAGCATCCTTAAAATTAAATGTGTTAGTTGTATGTATTGTAGCTTAATGGAACGGGTCCATAGCTTTACTTGATTCAAGAGTCATCTCATGGTTCAAACTCTTTGTCACGTGGTATTAGGAACACGCAAAAGAAGAAATGCTTGATACTTAGACCATACATCTTCTGGTAAAGAATAACTACAAAATTTCGCCTTGATTTTACACTTGGACCAATTCGAGCCAAAGACAACAGAACACCAAGAACACTGTAGCTCTGAAAAACTAAAATTGCATCTTGTGAAAATTGACACTTAGACAGTTTTCCGTTTCCACTCGTCATTTGAAGTCCGGTAGCTAGCAAAAGGACACTGCTCACAACAACTCACAATATTGCACATTCATTGGACAAAACAATACCGACACTGCATGTTAGTTGAGTCGGAGGGTGTAGCATTTGCTCACGATTCTGCCTCTTTTCAAACGAGGCAAGGCGGCGAATGTACTCACAGCGCAGTGTAGCGGGTAGTCGATATCGGAAGTGGTTCTGTGATCCTGTAGTAGTGTTTTATCCGTGGGCTCACTGATTCACGTTACAGTGAGTATGAACCAGGATCTGTGTTTCAACACTTTTGATGGAAAAGAATTGTCTTTGTAAGGGGACATTACCTTTACATGTTTGTACATAATATCGCTGACACCAACAATGTGCAGTAGCCCGCGCAGCCAACAAAGAGCAGCTGTAGCAGTCGGTGATGGACTACGGTAACCATGCGTGGCCGCGTAGAGAGGCGGTTATAGCATTTAAGTTAATGGAACACAGTATCACAAGTAATGTAGTTCCAAGTAGGACAAGTGAGATTGACTGAGCATTTTCCATTTCTTTGGAGATGGGCAATAAGAATCTTCACAGGTTTATTTAACTAGTGGGAGAGGGTCACTGATATGCTGGGGCAAAAATGGGCGTAAATTTGTAGACGCTTGAAGGCGGACGCCGGCTTTCCCGTGAAAGCCTACTTATATACTTTCAAGAAACAGCATCCCACGTATCGATCCCATGGAGACCTCAAAGAGAGTGTGAGGCTATTCGCAGTTGTGGTGCATACACAGGCACATAATCAGTCTTTCTTCCTTCAATCCATAATCAATCGAAAATAAAAGAATCGCTAACACACGGCAAATTAAGTAGCTCTCCCATACACTTCACAGGGGTTTGTAGAGTGATTATGCAGGGAGAGTCTGGGCATACAGGTCATCAACACAATAGGGCAGCATCACAGGTAGCAAATACACGAGATCTTGTAGGCACGGAAACGAGAGCGAGTTCCAGACAACGCTAACCACGGTGTGCTGTGATAGAAAACTCATGACCCCACCCCTGCGATCCTGAGCGTTCGCTTCGCCTACGGGCAGCAACTACGTCACCAGTAGGAGGCGCAGCTACTACGTACCCGTTTACTTGCGCCGTATCACGTGGCAACAAGTAGTTGCCGACAGTATCTCTCGCCGGCACTGTACTTAAGACGATGCACGCCCAGTGTCCAGCAGTCTAAGCCTGCTGACCAGGCCACACCGAGCCGCCAGCCATTCACATCTACACTGGACTGCAACTTTGCGTCACGCATCTCTGGCATTAGCATTTTGGTTTTCAACGACCTTTGACTTTGTTGTGCTTTTAGACAACTGTCCTTAACTGAGGTCTTTCCGGACGTATAATTCTGTCTTGTTAGAGTGTGTGAACTTGTCTGCTGTTACAAAGTTACAATCCTGACAGAGACAGTTTTACTAACAAAGAGAATTTGTTGTGACTTCCTTGTGTTTAGTTCAACTAGTAATGTACTACAGAATTGTGAAGTGTAATTTCATGTTGCTGTTAATAAATATTTTGTTCCTCATATGGGAGCGCGTTCTTGCTTTGCAATCCCTCGACCGACTACTTCACTTGCAATGGCTACGTGGTTGTCGCATCATACAAAACGCGGTGTTTTCTGCACAACCCTCCCTACAGTTTTTCTGGTTATTCGTAGAAACGTAGAGGACAGTGCTGTACCCTGGAACGCTTACCTCTGGTAGCTTCTATAATACACTCAAATGACTTTAAACAATATGGGACTTAAAATCTGAGGTCATCAGTCCCATAGACTTAGAACTACTTAAACCTAACTAACCTAAGGACAGAACACTCATCCATGCCCGAGGCAGGATTCGAACCTGCGGCCGCAACGGCAGTGCGGTTCCGGACTGAAGCGCTTTGAACCGCTCTGCCACAGGGGCCGGCTCCTATAATTGATTTTTTATAAACTTGGTATTACATTATTAAACGATGCCATTCATTTTTTGTATGCTGCAGTCTTTTTTTCTGGAATTATAAAAATTAGCCGACGAAAGTAAGGCTGTTTCTGAAAGTGATAAAATATTCCGAGGTAGAACATAGTCTTGTGAAACTTTCCCTTTTCGCATATGATAAACTGCGAACTATGGATAAAGGGCAGCAGGCTGGTTCCCTATTTCCAGATTTCCGGAAAGTATTTGACGTGGTACCCTACTGCAGGCTGTTAACGAAGAGTGAGTTCACAGATACGTGAGTGGCTCCAACACAAGTAATAGAACCCAGTATGTTGTCCTCGACGCGAGTGTTCGTCAGAAACAAGGGTATCGTCCGAGAGTGCCCCAGGGAAGCGTGACAGGACCGCTGTGGTTCTTTATATGTGTAAATGATTTGGTGAACAGGTTGGGCAGCAATCTAAGTTTGTTTTCTGATGATGCTGTAAGACACGGTAAGGCTTAGAACTTGATGATTCAGATAAAATGTTTCATTGGTCGCTAGCTTTAAATATGGAAAAATGTAAGTTAATGCGAATGAGTAGGAAGAACAAACCTGTAATCTTCAGGTTACCGTACTAGTAGTGTCCTGCATGATACAGTTAAGTTGTTTAAATCCCTGGGGGTATCATTGCGAAGTGGTATGAAACGGAACAAAGATGTGAGAACTGTGGTAGGGAAGGCAAACAGTTGACCTCGATTTATTGGGAGAATTTTATGAAAGTGTGGTTTATATGTAAAAGAGAACGCATGTAGGACGTAAGTGCGATATATTCTTGAGTACTGTCCGAGTGTTTTGGATCCGTACCAGGTTGAATTGAAGGAAGACATCAAAGCAATTCAGAGGCTGGCTGCTAGATTTATTACTGGTAGCTTCAAAACCACAATAAGTGTTACAAAGATGATTTGGAAAACTCAAATTGGAATACCTCCAGTGAAGGCGACGTTCTTTGAGAAGAACACTACTGAGAAGATTTAGAGAACCGGTAATTGAAGCTGACTGCTGAACGATTCTACTTACGCCATCATACACTGCAGATAAGGATCGCGAAGATAAGATAAAAGAAATTAGGGCTCATACGAAAGCGTACAGACAGTCGTTTTTCCCTCGCTGTCTTTCTGGGTAGAACTGGGGAGGGAATGACTAGTAGTGGTACATGGTACAATGGTACCCTCCGCCACGCACCGAACGGTGAATTGTAGAGTATCTATGCAGATGTAGGTATCTAGGAACAAATATTGTGTTAAAATTTTAAAAGTGTTGCAATTGGGAAAATTTATCAATACTGTATTTAACGGTATGGCTCTTACATTATCTTTACTATACATTAATATCAGTATGTGAAATCAGAGTAACTAACAGTGGAATCTAAAACCAGTTACAAGCTAAATATATTTTGAAACAGGAACTATTGTAGACGAAGTTATGCACGGAATCCTTTTACAGGGACTTGACTGCTCTTTTGAGACGTTGGGTTACTTCTAATCATTTCTAATGAAACGATAAATTTTGTGAGGAAGTTGATGGTGGCGCAATGGATAACCAATTAGGTCCAGCCATCGCTAATTTTATATCGAAAAATTCGGACACCTAGCTCTGGCAAATGAAAATAAAAGAAAACCATGTCGATGTTCTCGATTTGTCGATAATACATTCGTCGTTAGGTCACATGGTAAAAAAGCTTGCAAGAAATCTTTTGTTACTTGAATGGTAATTATTTGAATGCTACAAAATAAAAAATTCAGCTACTATGGAAATGGAAAAACACGCAGTATTCTTCTCGGATATTTTGCTTATGACAGATGCTGACAGAGGGTTGAAACATAAAGTTATTCCGAAAGATACAAAAACGTATAGATAATTGAATAATAACTCCAACCATCACTCACAACAAAAGAGAGGTGCCATTAAAGGTCGTGTTGACAAAGCCAAAGGATCTGTACACCGGAATACCTGGATGCCGAATTAAAACATCTGAAGTAGGCTTTCGAGACGAATGGGTATTCATGGTAGCGGGCTATAGTGGGTTCTGCGACCGACTGACAGTACGAAAAAGAAGAGTGGTGAAATACTTCGATAGAAGAACACGGTTTCTCTTATCAAAATGTTAACTGGTCAAGTCATCAAGATTGAACAGAAACACATGAGATATTATTTGGACCCACTAAGAAATAATTCAAGCACTCCGATATTTTAAGGACAAACGCCCACCTCTGTCAGCAATTGGAGTATATAAGATTCCGTGTATTTGTAAAAAGGTCTACAACCGTCAATTGATAGTTAAATTTTATCTCCTACAACAATTATCTCAGGTGATCACGTGTAAACTCGACCACACCCACATTACACAGCATTTATGTAGTTCTCAGACGTGCGATTCGTCAATCGGCTCAGTGTTGCCCGAAAAAGGATTTCAACCACTCCCATATAGCCGAAAAGACTCAAAAACAATTATGACATCCGGCCGTGAAAGCTTTCATTGTATCAAAGAAAGACTAGCGTACGACTTGTCGGAGCGTGGAATATCAGAAGGTTGAACTCTATGGAGAAGCCAGAAAATCTGAAAATAGGAATGCAAGCACTCACTCTAGGTAAGACTGTGTCACTAAAGTGAAATGGAGAGAAAATAAGGGTTTCTGGTCAGAACAATATAGGGTATATCAATAGCAGTGGAAGATGGTAAAAGATCATCATTCGTTGTGAACAGAAAGTTAGGGCAAACAGTGAATCAGAACAGTGATAGAGTCGTTCCCGTTATAATGAACAGCAAACAAGCACCCATAGCAACAGTTCAGGTATACATGCCACCGTCATGAGAAGTATATGAAGAGAGATATGAGACTCAGCGGAAGTGTAGGAATATAATAATCATTGGGGGAAGGAACACGGTAGCAGGTAAGGGAAAAGAAGAGAGAGTTACGTAAGAATGTGCACTTGATAGTGGTAATGAGAGAGGAGAAAGGCTAATGGAGTTCTACAATACATTTCAGCTAGCAATAGCAAATATATTGTTCAAAATTTATAAGACAAGAAGCTATAATGGGAAAATACCTGGAAACATGGGTGGATAACGTTCTGCTGATACAAAGATTCCGAAATCAGATATTGAGTCGTAAGATAAAGACCCGGTTCACAATTTAGGGATGATGAAGAGCAGACGGAAGCAGAAGAGATAAGTCCGGAACACTAAGTGTAGAAAGAAGTGAGATACAGATGTACTGAGAAACAACTGAGCGCAGTTCTCTAAAGCTGTAGATGAATACCACAGCAGGTAGTTCCGTTGAAGAGGAAACGGATATCGCAAAAAGGGGCATTATAGATGTTGGAGGGACAAACTGCTACAAGGAAGATAACTGTGAAGAGCCCTTGAGTAAGAGAAGAAACACTTCAATTGATCGATGAAAGAAAGGAGAACAAAATTTGCGGGCAGAGGCAAAAATATAGTAATTTGAGTAATGAACTAAACAGGAAGTGCACAGAATCGAAGACGTAATTACTGCAGACATAAATGTGAAAAAATCAAAACGAAGGAGATATTGGAGGGAATAATTCAGAATATAGAAAAATCGAAACAACCTCTGGTGAAATTAAAAGCAACTGTGTCAACATAAGGAGTACAATGGGAACACCAATGCTAAACACACTGGAAGGAGCACATAGATGAAAAGAGTAATCTGGAGGCCTTTAGGAGGATGAGGACTTACTGGAAGTGATAGTTGAAGAAACGTAAGTCGATATGGAAATAAAGGGGAGCCAGAACTAGAATCGGAGTTAAGCAGAGATTAGGAAAACTTGAGGTGAAAAGTGGACAACGTATAGAAAATTTCCACCAGAAAATCTAAAGTCAGTGGAATAATTGCCAATAAAACGACTGTTCAAAGCGGAGTGTTCAATCTATGAGAGTCGACACATACCATTCGACGTCCGGAGAAATATCATCCACTCAAACGCTACAACAGCAATGGGTGATATGTCTGGGAACTATCTCACCATCAGCTTAATTTCACTAGTATGTCAGTCGTTGACAAGAACAACATACAGGCGAATGAGAAAAAGAATTGAGGATCTCTAGGTGACGATCAGTGTAGATTTTGGGAAGGTAAAAACACCAGAAAAGCTGTTTTTTTCTGTTAGATAATGATGCAAAAGTGAAAAAGAGACAATTCATGGGATTATTTGACCTACAAATGGCTTTCTCCAATATAAAATGATGCAAAATGTTCGAAATTCTGAGAGGAATATGAGTACGTTAAGGGAAGTACCTATAATATTACTTATGCAAAATTTCTTACATAATATTACTTATATACAAGAACCAAGAAGTAGAAATCAGACTGTAAAAGCAAGAACTAAGTTCTCGAATTAAATAGTCTGTAAGAAAGGGATGAAACCTTCCACCTCTGCCATTCAATCTATAGGGTGGGTCACTAACTATGCCACCAAGAATTATGATATCAGCTGACAAGTTAGTAGGACAGAAGTTGCATGGAACAACGGGGGCCATAATATGACGTTGGTTTTTTGTTGCTAGGTGGGATCGTGTCAGAGATACGAAGGTCAACTTTTTTTTTTAATGGGGTGCCATAGTTTGGTACTTATTTTCTGATGGCGGCAATCGAGATGAATCCAATGATGTGTAACAGTAAGGTCTTTGAAGGTCAAAGAAGATCACAAAGGTGGAATGAACGTCTATTTACAAAATGTGTTCGAAGTGATGACAATTGGTATCAATGCAATGCTGCAATCTTGTTATCATGAATTGAGTGGTATTCCTTATCACATCGGCAATCGGCAGTTATCAAGTACATGCTCTGACAATTCTCTCTCGCATATCTTCAGGTGCAATTGGAACGTCATTATAAACAATGTGTTTTACGAATCGCCACAAGGAAAAAATCCAGAGGCGTGAAGTCTGGAGAACGAGCCGGCCACGACACATCTCCTCCGCGTCCAATCCAACTATTTTGGAATTTTCTTTGGACCTCATTTCTATCCATCAACGAAATATGCCCCGACACATATCGTGTTGATACCACATTTCGTTCCTTGCTCGTAACGGTATTTCTTCCAATAACAGACCTAATGTTTCTTGCAGGAATGTGGTGTACTTCCTAGCATTAAGATTTCCTTCGATGAAATAGGGGCCTGTAACTCTGTACTCCAGAATCCCACACCATGCATTCACCAACCACGGTTTTTGGTGTGCAACTTGCCGCAGCCAACACGGATTTTCAGCAGCTCAAAAATGAATGTTATGCAAATTAACATTTCCATGGTTCGTGAATGTAGCCTCGTCACTAAATAAAATGAAATTAATAAATGTGTCATCATTCTGAATCTGAAGTTGCGCCCATCGGCAGAGTTCAACGCGACGCATACAATACGTACCAGTTTATTCTTGGTGGAGACTGATATGGTAAGGATGATATTTACGGCGACTCAGAACACGAAAAACACTACCCTGGCTCATGGGAGATTCCCTTGCGATTTGACGCGAACTAACACAAGGATCTCGAACCACGGTGGCAGGAGTACCTAATTCTGTTTCCTCGTTAGTAACTTTCCTTTGCCAGATATATTTCCGATGTGTTAAAGATACAGTTGTTCTCAATTTATCACACACATACTTAAATGTACGACGTGTAGGGCGATTACGTCGAGGAATCTTTCAGCGTGTAAGTCTGTGACTCTCAATAATTTTCGTTGCCATTCTCTGTAAATGAGAAGCATATCGACTTGTTCTTCTACGGAATACATCATTCAAATTCGCTTGATTCGACGATACTAGTCTTACCGTTCTTATCAGCGTTGTATTGCAAAACCGTCGAATGGTGTTTTCATGTCAATGGCACGTTATATGGATGCACCATCTTCGTCGAATATTTACCATTTGCACCATTTACGACAGACAATTGTCAGAGCATGTGCTTCTTTAAAAGCCGAAGTGATAAGGAATACCACTCAACCCATGATAAGAAGATTACAACACTTCATTGATACCAATGGTCACAATTTCGTACACCTTCTGTAAACAGAAGTTCATGCCACCTTTTCAACCTTCGTTGACCTTCAACAACCTTAATGTTACACATCATTGTATTCGTCTGGATAGTCGCACTCAGAAAATAAGTACCAAACTATAGTGGATGTGTGTGATGTCCTTAGGTTAGTTAGGTTCATGTAGTTCTAAGTCTAGGGGTCTGATGACCTCAGATGTCAAGTCCCATAGTGCTTAGGGCCATTTGAACCATGCTGAACCGAACTATTAAATCCCATTTAATAAAACATAAGTTGACTTTTATATGCCTGATGCGATCCCACCTAGCAACAAAAAACCAACGGCATTTTATGGCCCACATGGTCCCAAGCTACATATGCCGCACGAACTTTTCAGCTAATGCCATACTTTCGGAGTTATTCTAGGGGGCAATAGTGTCTTACCTGTATATATCGGAAAGTCGAATATATCAGAAAGTTTCAAGAATTCGATTAAAATTCAGGTTGAAACGATACCAACGATAATATTAGACATTGCAATCCTCAGTTGAACTGAAGAAGAGATGCTTGGTGAACCGAATGAACTGTCTGATGAGCACATAAGAAGAATTGAGGACAAAGCAAACAAAGGTGAAAGTAATGACTGGCAGAAGAGAGATTGTCGATAAACTTCACTTAAAAATTGATGACCACGAAGCAGACAAAGTTAAGAAATTCTTTTACACTGAAGTGAAATAACCCAATAACGGATGAAACAAGGATAACATAAAAGTGACGCAACGATGATATGCCTCACCAAAAGAAATCTATTAGTATGGAACACGGGACTTCATTTGAGAAAGAGGTTTTATAAGAGTGTACATTTGAACCACAGAAGTGATCATAGTGGATCACGGACTTTTGAAAAACCCTAAAAAAGGAAAGAATCGAAGGGTTCATTATATCGTTGTCGCAATCGATTGAAATCTCCGTGGACTAATAAGATAATTAATGAGAAATTTCTCAACAGAATCGGGGAAAAGACAGAGAGATGGCGTTATTAAGATTTTCGCATTGTGCGTAATTGCTGAAATGTAGGACAAGGAGGCGAGATGTTCGTATTTGTAGACTAGTGGGCGCAGAGAGTCTAGGAGAGGTCAATGTTACAATCTTTTGAGACAGTGATGAGGCAAAACGTTAGCTTCACTAAAGTTGTTAGTGAGGAGACGAAAATATTGTGGAGGATTTAAACATTTGTACCTTACAGGAGGTGTAAGGCTTTCCAAGACCAACATTAACTGAATATACAACATAAGGTTTCACTATCGGTACTGGCGTGAATTAAAACTTCCAGGCTAATACGCCTTGATGTATAAAACTTTCTCCTAAATATTGGGAGAAAGTTTTCTACATCGACACGGTCTGTTAGCCTGGAATTTTTAAGTGATAATACACACGAACGGTGTTGTGTTGTTTTTTGTACGTGCCTGTCACCAGTCGTAGTGATTCTTTGCCTGAAAGAGGTTATGGATATGTGATTGTAGTGCCACTGGCATGTGAGTGTATCCGATGACTGGCGGGGAATTTGATTTGATACAGCCAACCGCATTCTTGTAGGAGGAATAGAACACGGGTAGGGAGTTGGGGAGGGGCGAGGGGGAAAGTAGGGCGGTGGGAGTGAACTGGGTTGGTGATAATGTGGGCTGACGTGTCTTGGGACAAGCATTCCACAAAGATGTGGTAAGGAGTATGTCATCTGAAATTTAGAGAGTAATTGGTTGGTTTAGGATTTGGGAGTAGTCTTATATCAATTTCTATGTAGGGGGATCGGGTTACTGTTGTTGTGTACAGGATTGCAGGAATGATGGGTACAGCTAGTTCAAATGGTTCAAATGGCTCCGAGCACTATGGAACTGAACCTCCGAAGTCATCAGTCCCCTAGAACTTAGAACTACTTAAACGTAACTAACCTAAGGACATCACACACATCCATGCCCGAGGCAGGATTCGAACCTGGTACAGTAGCGGTCACGCGTTTACAGACTGAAGCGCCTAGAACCGCACGGCCACGCCGACCGGCTACAACAAGTGTAGTGATATTTCCATGATGGAAATGGAGTTGCTCTCATGTTGAGTGTGTTAGCACAAGGGAACCTGTTCACTATGCTGGGTGTTAGCAAACCAGGCTACCACACAAGTATGGAAGTGACGATGGTGGGTAATGTCTCTAGAAATAATGTAACTAGAGAAGGTCTGGTTGATGAGGTTCAGGAAGTCGTAGGATGGTATGTAGTTAAACAGATAGAGATACAGGGGTGGTGACTCTGCTGACTGTATGGTTCTTGTGGTACATGGTAAGGGTGAGGAGCTCTGCAGGTTAATTGAATAAAAGTTTTGGACAAATGGAAATATGTCATAACTGGTCAATTTAATACACACCTCTGGTATAGAAGGGATGATTTGTGGGACAATGATGCGGTTGCAGAAATGTTTATCAAGAATAAGTGTACGGATTCTGTCAAAAGAGTCTTCAGTGAAATTGAAGGAAGGTCGGTAATATTAAGAGTTCTTTGGAAAATCCATTGTTAAATCATTGTTAAATGTAGAGATGAGAGAGAGAACAGGTGGAAAGAATACACATCTATGAGGGGCAAAACTTATCTGACGGCGAGCTAGGAGGAGAAACAGGAGTCGACAGGGAAGAGAGAGGGGATCCCGTATTAGAATCAGAATTTAGCTTTGGAGGGCTTAAAACCAACTACGGCCGAACGGACAGATAACATTCCATCGTAATTTCTGAACTCATTGGGGAAAGCGATAACAAAACTATCAGTCACGTTGGAGTATAGAAGGTATGAAACTGGCGATATACAATCTGACTTCCAGTAGAAAATCATTCGCATATTTCCGAATAATGCAAGAGCTAACAAGAATTATCACACAATCAGTTTAACAGCACATGCATCCAAGTTGTTAATCAGAGCAATATACAGAAGAATGGAAAATTGAGGATGTGCTAGATAACGACCGGTTTGGCTTTAGAAAAGGTAGAGGCACAAGACAGGCAAGTCTAACGTTCCGGTTGATAATGGAAGCAAGACGAAAGAAAATTTAAGACTCGTTCATAAGATATGTCGAAGTGGCAAAAGCGTTTGACAATATCAAATGATGCAAGACGTTCGAAATGCAGAGAAAAATAGGTGTAATCGATAGCGAAAGACGGTTAATGCACAAAATGCACAAGAGCCAAGAGGGAACAGTAAGAGTGGAAGACCAAAAACGAAGCGTTCGGATGGAGACAGATACGCAGTCTCCCGCCACTACTGCTTTACCTACACATCGAAGAAGTAATGATGGAAATAAAAGAAAGGTTCATGAGCGAAATTAAAATACAAGGAGAAAGGGTATCAATGATAAGATCATGAAAGTAAAGAAGAATTACAGGATTTTTCAAATGGAAGGAACAATCTAATGGCTAAAGAATATGGATTAAGAGTAAATCGAAAAAAGACGAAAGTAATGATAAGTAGCAGAAACGAAAATAGCGAGGTACTTAACGTCAGGTCTGATGGTCACGAAGTAGATGAAGTTAAGGAATTCTGTTAGATGGGCAGCAAAATAACCCATGACAGACGGAAAAAGTTGGACATCAAGTGGACTTGCACTTGCAGAGGTGACATTCCTACAAAGGAGAGGTCTATTAATATCAAAAATAGGCCTTAATTTGAAAAAGAAATTTCTGAGAAAATGCACATTAGGAGCACACCATTGAATGCTAGTGAAACATGTACTGTGCGGAAACCGGAACGGAAGAGAATCTAAACATTTTAGGTGTGGTGCTAAGGAATAATGTTGAAAATTATAGGTACTGATAGGGTAAGCAATGGGTAGGTTCTCCACAGAAAGGTGAGGACGGGAGTGTAATGGAAAACACTGACAAGAAGTAGAATAACTATGGAAAGTCATTTGTCGAGACATCAGGGAATAATTTCCATGGTACCAGAAGTAGCTGTAGAGGATGAAACCTGTAAAGGAAGACAGGGGTTGGATATACATCCAGCAAATAACTGAGGACACTGGTTGCAAGTGCTACTCTGGATGAAAAGTTGGGCATAGAAGAGGAATTCATCGCGGGCCGCATGAAATCAGAGGACTGATAACGCAAAAAGTTTGCTTTGAAAGGTACAGTTGTTAAGGCTGATGAAACAGATATTATGGAATAGTATGTTATGCAACAATATAACAGTATTCAGGTTGCAATGGCGGCTTTTAATGAGGTCGCGGAACCAGCAAGCACGACCAGCGTAAGCGCTTCCCTCTGGTGACAGACCGCCCATAGCTGCAGGTCTATCACCGGTGGGATACAGATAGTGTTTCGGAATCCTGCGACGATACTATCTTGACTAGATGATGTTCAGCACATTCATGTTATGAGTAATGGTACGACTGTCTCAATGCTGTATTTCTTTTTTGCGGAAGTAATCCGTTGCCTCGTGACCAGTCTTCAGTACACAATATCTGGAACCCTCTCTGACCTTTGTGAAACCACTATGGAGGATATAATACGAGATGATTACTCTATAGATTTTTTCATTGTAGGATAAGTATGATGAATGATATCGTTTATCTGTGAAAGGTGGAGAAGAACGCACACATTTTGTCTTCATGAGATTGTAGCGGTTCCGCCTGCCTTATTTCTTCTTCTTAATTTTTAGCATGCTGTCATAATGTGGCCATGAAACCCAAGCGCTGGTTGACTGTAGCATCTCTTTACTGGAAACCTCTGTTGATTTCACTTTTCCAAGTTCGTGATTCCTTGTTTCATTTTGGCTGCGTACAATATTTCTCATGTCGGAGCAACACATATCCCTACTGCAGAAACAGGCTCCCTAAGTATTAAGAACCTACAATTATTCATTATTTTATTATTGTTGCGTTATCTAGTAAATAAATAACTTTTCTGCTTATTTAACGCAAAACTGATTCTACAGAAAAACACTCCACAGTAACAGATCCTTATGCTAAGGCAAACTTAACATCAGACAAAACTATCGCTTGAAAAACTATTACTTCACTGTATTCCATCACGCTGATAAAGATTCTACCCTGAGGGGCGATATACCAGGTGATCAAAAACTCAGTATAAATTTGAAAATAAACCACCGAATAATGTAGATAGAGAGGTAAAAATTGACATACATATGCTTCGAATGACATGGGGTTTTATTAGAACAAAAAAAAAAGTTCACAAAATGTCCGACAGATGGATCTGAACAGCAAAACGTCAGTGACTGCGCATGACAATCGTGTATAAAAGAAGGTGTAATGAGAGAGAGAAACAGATGCGCCAGCGGTCGCAGCATGTTGACGTTACCTGAAAAGGCGCTTTTAATGAAGCTGTATTATCAGAATTGGAAATGTGCTACTTCAGCGTTACGATCCTATCGCCACAGGAAGGGGATGCGAACGGGTAAAGGTCGGTTGACAAATGCAGCTGCGGCGAAAATGATTTCGAAGTTCGAAGCCACGAGTTGTTTAGACGATAGACCCCATAGTGGCCGACCAAGCACAAGGCGTAATGCTGCTGAGACAGTTCAGGAAGAAATGGAGACTGTAGCAGGTTCGTCTATGCACGGGGAAGTCAGCGCTCGTGCATTCGCACGTCGCACCGGCATTCCATACACTGTTTGGTTGGCACTGAGGCGTACTCTCCGATGCTGTCCGTACACAAGCCATCGGCATCATGAACTGTTACTGCCGATTTAGTGCAGCGGAGGGCATTTGCCGTGTGGGCGTTTCAAAAGATGGTGGAAGATGATGATTGGTTGAGTAACGTGTTGCGGACCGTCGAAGCTCATTTCACGCTCCGAGGGTCTGTCAACGCCCACAACTGCAGCATTTGGGCTTCTGAAAATCCTAGAACTGTCGTGGAAACTCCATTGCACGACGAGAAAGTCACGGTATGGGTTGGATTTACCACATTTACCAGTACCGGGCCTTTTTCATCGAGTAAATGCGTGCTTCTGGTTTTGTAACTGCTGCCGTGACGGGTGAGAGGTACGCCAATATGTTGCAGAATCGCGTCATCCCCTGCCTGGCTCATAAACACCTGCTAGAACGTAAGATGTTTATGCAGGATGGCGCTCCACCCCACATTGCTAGACGCGTGAAAGATCTCTTGCGCGCGTCGTTTGGTGATGACCGTGTGCACATCCGCCACTTTCGTCATGCTTGGCCTCCCAGGTCCTCAGAGCTCAGTCCGTGCGATTATTGGCTTTGGGGTTACCTGCAGTCGCAAGTGTATTGTGATCGACTGACATCTCTAGGGATGCTGAAACAAACATCCGACGCCAATGCCTCACCATAACTCCGGACATGCTTTACAGTGCTGTTCACAACATTATTCCTGGACTACTCTATTGTTGAGGAACGATGGTGGACATATTGAGCATTTCCTATAAAGAACATCAACTTTACTTTGTCTTACTTTGTTAGGCTAATTATTGCTATTCTGATCAGATGAAGCGCCATCTGTTGGACATTTTTTGAACTTTTGTTGTTTTTTTTGTCCTAATAAAACCCCATGTAATTCTAAGCATATTCGTCAATTTGTTCCTCTCTATCAACATTATTCCGTGATTTATTCAGTTTCAAAATTTATGTTGACTTTTTGATCACCTGGCACATACAAATCTTGCTAGTACATTCCACACGCGTTACTCCAGGCAACTGTTGTTAACGTTGTAAATTCTTAATGCTAAACAAGGCTGCACCACGAAACACTTCCTGCATATACTGATTGCACTGACTACAAACCACTTCGATTATAACACACTTAATATTAAGATCTGGTATTAAAGATTGTCTTTACTGCATATTTCATATGCTGCCACATCAATGAGCTGATTAAGCCAGATGTTAATTATCCTCAACATATGCTGACACCTTACAATTTATATTTAACTTACCTCTTTGGCTGACATAAAATTTTTTAATCGTGATAACACTTTATTTTCTTCCATCCTCTTATGATTACATTGCTTACAGTTAACATAACGTAATATACATATACAGACATTTGTTAACACTGGAGAAACCTTTTCTAAAATATATTTCTATACTTAAGTACGCTACTGTACCAAATCACGTGACAGTCAAAAGAATGTGTCTGATTCATTTGTAAACTTCAGATAGGATAAGAGAAGAGTCTGACTGGCTCAGGACACATGAAAATTGAGACAGGCAGCTGGGGTAAGCACTATCGGCACATAATGAGTCCAGCAGAGAATGTTCAACCCCCTACTTGCTAAATGCACAAGAAATTATTATCAAATATTACATCAAAGCTGAGAATTTGGATCACCAACAAATTGCACCCCAACAAATGTCCTGCCAGTTTCACAGCTAATAGTATCTCTTGTTTCAGACACTTTAGTAGCTTACCAGTAGTACCAATAATTCTTAATCCAGAAACATGCATCACTATTATACCCTCTGTGTTCTCAATAGATTCAAAAAAAGCCTGTGAAATATCATTCAGAAACTTAACATGTTTCGTTGTACCCTTGCTGGTATTACAGGGTGCCACACTTCCTTTTTACTTACCATATGATCTTCAAACAAAAAGTCCTCATTAATACTTTTGCTGGAAAAACTATCATAGTGCTTACCAAAATGATTATCATTCACAGTCAAATGACCAGTAGCATGGCCCTCTTCCTCAGTGCCACTCTTCAACTCTTTCATTAGGCCTAACATTATCCTGCGCTGCCATCATTATCAGTTTCCATCGTTATCCATTATAAATGCACACACCTCATCGTCATCACTACTGGATTCGTCATTGCTATAGTGGTTGCAACTGCTCTCAGATTCAGACCCACTTTCACTTTCACTTTCACTATGATTTAGATTTCGTACCTCTTCCACCATTTTTTTCCATTTCAGTCAATTTTGAATCTACAGTTTCATTTACTTTTTCCAGTTTTTTCTCTGACACTATTGCACTCATGGTTTCTACCTCTGTTTCAAAATCATTTTTAATGTGATCAATTAGGTTCTCGAGTTTAATTTTACTTTCAGCACAAACTTTCTTCGAAGCCTCCACCTTCATACTATTGTCATTACAATGCTTCTTTCTCTTTTCCACACATTTACGGCTCAATTTATCATTAGTATTATCACAATCTGTAACTACTGCATTAAACTTCTTATTTAATCCTGAAAGATTAAAGCTGACTACCTGAATCTCCTTTTTCATTTATTTCTTTATTTTATCGCTTAAGCTAACCGTGTCAGTCCTCATGCTATCAGTTTTCTTTTCCACCTTATTAATGTCTTCTTTCATACTATTTTCCACCCTGATAATGTCCTTTTTCGTACTACTTTCCGTACTATTAACGTCTTCCTTCATACATATATTACTCAAAATATTCCTAATTAGCCTTAACATCGCTTCCACTTTTCCGTTTACTATAAAATTTTGCCCTTGATGACATTCGCTACTAGATTCCTTCTTCTTAACCTTAACGATCTCCCCCACTTCAGTACTTTTTTGTCCATTTCGCTCACACCACCACATAATGTGTATGACGCTTTTATCATTTCATCTACAACAGGATTTCCGTCTCCATCATTAAAAGTTACATTCATGTTTGATTTATAATCACTTACATCCATCTGGTCCTTTAAAAATTTAACCTCTACAGCTTTGTTCTCAGTCACACTGTTGTTGGTTAAGGTCACTCATTCTTTATCACTTAATACAAAACAGATTTTGAAATGAATTACCTTGTTTTTAATTACTGGTTTTCTTCTCTGCTGCCGCTGTTGTTGCAGTTGTCATCTCGATTTTTCGCCTGCTGCACGTTGTAATTTTCTAGGCGATGCGTCTTGTTTATCTCGATCTTTTGTGTCCAACTGCGTGCTGCTTGGCTGCTCATGTAGTCATTGGTTACTTCCATAGAATCCACTCGCTAATTGGCTGGTCATACTGTGCCATAAAACCCCCAGCGCTGATTGGTTATAGCATCTCTTCACTGTTAACCGCTGTTGATGTCACTTTTCAAAGTCGGCGAGTCCTTGTTTTATTGTGGCTACGTACAGTATTCCTCATGTTGGGGCACCACATGTAGCGTTCCGCCTACTTTATTTACACTGGCTGAAAAATGGGTTGTGGATTCCGACACTCACTATTGTAAACAACGTAGCGGACAGGTGCACAGTTGTGTCTCACAGTCTTTTTCTTTTACTGTTCACAACCCCTAATAACACACAGTTATATATATGGCCAGTGCTCTCGATAACCTTCATTAGTAGTTTGCGGGCAAACCTCCACATACTGCTACAATAGTTTCTATGAGCAGTAAAACCTAACCACAAAGTTCGCAGTTCTTCAACAATAGAAAGGTACGTATGGAACAGACATTGTTATTGCTTTAACACATGACCTAATTGTTTAACACTTATTCCACAGTTAGGTTAAAGCATTGCTGTTGTTCTAACCAACACTGGCTCCTAATGTGAAACTCGGCCGTGGACTGACTGTCTCGTTACCAAAAATCGGGTCCTTATACATCCTCACAATAGTAGGTACTGAAACAATACATCGTTCAAAGTGAAATTTACAGAATTTAATATTTAAACTTGCTTCATTAAATTTTCTGAAAACATCGAAATATTGGATCTTTATAACAGTTCCTTCTGCTGCAAGAGTTAGGCCGAAATATTTGTTTAAATCATGGAACTAACAATATAGCAATGCAAACAATACTTTTGACAAAACTTAATTACTTTGGAATTAGTTAAAGGCTGGCTTTGCTAACATGTTTCCGACTAAAGCCAAACAGATACTCCTAGAGTACTACCCTTTCGTCTTCCAAATGTTTATAATTAGCTAAGAATTCATATCAGTCTATATGTCAACAAGAGTAATTAAGATACGAAACAATTACTGATGTCTCCCTATGATTAAAGATACTAAAAATAAATTACAAAATCAGTGCAATACATAAAACAAGGTACAAAATTAGATCAGGTGTTATTTACTTTAAAACTGAGGGCCACCCTTTCTCTTTTATGGAAATGCAGATTATACTCACGTATGTTAATAGTAATTAGTCAAAAATGAAAACATGAATTTTAAGGAGGCAGATGGCAAAACAACACAGAAGTAAAAATATCCTAGCTTGCTTCGTCACGAGAGGATTGTTCAATAAACTCAACCTGTGATATCTCAGCTCTACTAGGTCAGTATTCTCTACATGCGAAGTAAGTTTTTGTAGTCTGCAAGAAATGGTGCACTTGAGGTGGTAGTCACACGAAACGCACCTTGGCCTGTCACCTGAATTATCAAACTGAGTCACTGCATAAGGCAGGCATTTTTATCCATTCCCTGTCCATATTTCTAGAAATCAAAAGACACAGGTTTTATTGTGCTATTTAATTCTCACTGACTTTGAGGAAATATAACTATTTCATATAAGGCACACACACACACACACACACACACACACACACACACACACACACACATAGATATAGACATAGATATAGACACACACACACACAATTACAAACGCATCACACTTATCTTCTAAAATGTGTACCTCGGGGATATGATTCGCTGCCGAGATAAATACTGGTTGGTTATTATAACTCTGTAAAATTCTTGCGCAGTGATTTGCACATTACAACGGTTACCATTAAGTTCAGGTTCTCATTCAAAATGGTCGAAAATTCAATTATTGTTGCATTTTTTGAATGGGATTTGCGTATAGAATGTTGGGACGGAAAGGTATTTTAATCCGTGTGTTACAAACGTTTCTACAGTCCATTGTTCGAGGCAACGTCACACCCGATGTGGGACGCTCTCAGCCGGAGTCGCCTGGTTCAGAAAAAAAAACCTGTCGTGGCGTGACACACGTTCACAGAATTATTTATATGCATGCAAACACATTCGCCGTAAAAGCTGACGAATAACGTGTGTGTGCTACATATCCAGGTCAGCCACATCGGCTTTTCTGGCAGAGAAGAACGGGAGAATTTTCCTCCAGCAGCAATTAGAGGAAGGATTGATATATCGTCCTCGAATTACAGACTAAACGTAAGTAACGAAAACACTTTTTTTGGTCAAAACATAATGTTTTGTCTGCCATATTAGATTAGCTACTTCGAATTTGGAAAATCTAACTTCAAATTTGTGTACTGCGACATCAAAAATATATAACAACATGTTGATTTATGCAAATTGAATTAATAATAGATATTAAAGCTTTCCATAAACTTTGAACACGTTTTTGTCGAGAAACGATTTTTAAAAACTGCGTGGAAGATAAAATTAAAAGGGCTCAACCTATTAACTTCTACCAATACCCCCCAAAAACTTAAACACTTTTCATGGAAGCACCTATAATACATGAAACTTTTTAATATTAACTATTTTTGTAAAGCCATAAAAAGTGAGACAAACCGCCCCAATAAATAAATCAAAGTTCACGTTAGCACCGTATCGTTAAATTTAAGGATATTTCATTACGGTTCGGTATAACCTCTCTAAATTTAATGTAGCGTCGACTGACGTTATCCATTTTTGATTTCATATATCTCCCGAGGAGCTACACTGCACGCAGTCAGCATATTTAAAACTCGCGAGCCCTTGATCAAACCATAATTATGGGTGCCATGTTTTCTTTTTGTTTTGAATATCTAAAACAAAGTTCAAATTATGATCAGTCATTATCTACAAATAGTTTCTGTATATGTCTTTTCACTGTCTCAAAAAATTTCCCAACTTTCCCTATTTTTCGATCGTTTGAATGGGAACATGGTCTTAATATAACCTTGAAAAAGCTTAAAGACGATTTCACGCCTTTCAGTTGCTTTTTATCTTTTCTTCATTAATACCCTGACTAAACCTCTCTAGATC
Organism: Schistocerca gregaria; assembly: GCF_023897955.1. Classification (NCBI taxonomy): domain Eukaryota; kingdom Metazoa; phylum Arthropoda; class Insecta; order Orthoptera; family Acrididae; genus Schistocerca; species Schistocerca gregaria. The sequence continues at coordinate 322,842,341 of NC_064925.1, read as the reverse complement.
AGCGTCACCCTCGCAAAGACCACGCTCTCATACATGCATAGCCCCCGATTAATATTCACCATTAAATTCTATGACCACGTGTATTGTGCACTGACAATGGTGAGTTGTGTTTATCATGTGTGAGACTTTGCAGAAATGGACCATGAGAGAACTTTAAGTCAACAAAACAAAGCAAAACCTCACACATCGAAAACGTTACAGAAAAATGAAGAAGAACGAAGAAGTACACAGATGAAAATGGGAACCATTTCCCAAAACGCGTAGTGTAAATCATAAAAGAAAATCGTGATTGGCAGCAGAAAGTTATTTATAAACAAACCCATAGGAATACGTGTTCAACGTATCTGCCATACTGTGCTTTTTTCGTACTGTTCGCCAAAATGCAAAAGGAACGAGGTCATCATAGTGAGGTCAGATGAGGATGGTACGATTTAAGCACTTCAGCATCCGCCATTAAATCTTTCGTTGAAGCCATTACTTAAATACAGTTGGAGAAGTATCGCGTAATGACCAAAAAGAATACAGTTTAGAATTTAGCGTCAGCAACTAGGCCAATAGAGATGGAGCCGAAGTACGGGTTAGACAATATAAGGTAATAGGCAGTGCTATTGCGATGGAACCATCACTGCTTTCATCTTAAGCGACTTACACAAATCACGGAATACTTAAATTTAAATTTGGAATACTGGGCAAGGACCTGAACTGTCGTCATCCAGAATTCGAGCTCAGTATCTGACTCGTGTGTTGTCCCGCAAAGTGCATAGGAATCAGATGCTCCATTGTGCTTTACGTACCATAGCTCAACGTTGTTGATGCGCATAATGGCTCCCCACAGAACTTCCAAAGCAAAATCAAATATATATTTTCAGTAGGCTTATTGTCAGTAAAATATTACATGAAGTTACTCTCAAACATTTACACCAGCTTCATTCAGTGCTTGCTCAAAACATGTCGGTTTATGTGCCTCGAAAGCCAGAAGAAGCCTACATCCAATAACCCCTTCCAACAAAATGGTTCAAATGGCTCTAAGCACTATGGGACTTAACATCTGAGGTCATCAGCTCCTAGACTTAGAACTACTTAAACCTAACTAACCGAAGGACATCACACACATCCATGCCCAAGACAGGATACGAACCTGTGACCGCAGCAGAAGCGCGGATCTGGACTGAAGAGCCTAGAACCGCTCGGTCACAACGGCTGGGCCCTTCCAACAGATCTCCATCAATGATTCTGTAATCACCTCTAACTGTAAAGCTCTATCCCACAAAACTGTGAGAACTCTAATCCCCTGCATGGTTCATCTTCCAACAAAACAAGGAATAGGCCACTACGGTCGTGACCTGTCTCCGTCACCTGCATTCGTTCAGACTGTATGTGACAGGGAGAGACACAGACAGCTGACGATGCCAAGTATACAGACTATTCGATGAGTGAATACAGCTGCAGGTAACATTGTTTTACCTATTAGATCCTTATTAGGATTACTCGATTTTTTTCCTCTTTACGTCATTCACTTCCTAGGACACTCACAACTTCACTGTGACTATTTAAAAAATCATGCCTCTGGTTAACATAGAAAAAGTAAAGAAACCTACAAAGACAGTTTTCAACTAAGTTTACGATAGACTTCGCTTCCACTTTCGCCAGCCTTCCCATGGTCCTCTTTTATGTTAAGCAGTAATAAATTCAAGCAATAATGTTATCACTTCCATTACGAAGTTACTGGCCCCATCTATTTGAAGGAAAGGAAGTTAATCTATAAATAATGTGCAACCCATTTACAATATGTATGTTGAATGCTTCAGATTTCAAGTGCTGCGTTAACATTAAAGTTAGAGTCACAACTTTGATACCGTGAAAAAGTGTAAGCAATATACTTCGTAAGTGACAGAATTGACTAGAAATGTTAGTGCGTATTATGTGACAGCGCTGTGCCAAGATGCCCATATGAAAACAAAATTAAATCCAATTACCGGTGTGCTTGCGCTTTACTTTCGCAGTTTTGGCTACAAAAGCATATTGCAACACAGCGTACAACTGCACCGATTATTAACGTTTCGCCTGTCGTATTTTTAACCGCTGCACATAAACCTGGCCTCCCGCTGATTCCTCTAAACAATAACAGCCTACCCAATTATTTAATCCACCTCACAATCAGCAGCGTCATGGCATATTTCGCAGATGTTTAATTTTATAAATACAGCAGCTCCCCAATTAGCACAACAAAAGTGTATTCGAAAACGCGGCCCACTCCACTCTCCCCGCTGCGTCGTTGCATTCAGTACGTTAACAGCGAATAACCAGGGAAGCAAACAGCGCAGCTAACAATGGTCACCTTTTGAGGGATTATAAAGCTCGCATTAACGCTTCGCTGTTCCAAATCAGTCACAGTACCATATCTATTTGAAAAATCAGCCTTTCATTTCCGATCATGTGTTTTCCTGTACAGTTAAAGCTCTCTTGCTGTGTATTGTTGAGTGTTTACCCATGCGATTGCATTATTGTTCTCGGCTTTTAAATCTTCATCGGTAACAGGGAAAGAAAGAAACAAACCGTAGTGTTAAAATCAGCAGGTACATAGTCGTATGCCAAAGAACAGGAACTATTAGTTTTCAAAATGCAGCAGTCTGTCTTTAGGGGAATTTAGGGAGCCTTTTGTGGACCACTAATCACTAGTGGACCTCTAACTGTATGAGATATTGTATTGAGAATGCAATATTTGTTGAAATTTAAAAGAGGATGAAAATCTTAACATTACTTTATAGTCATGTTCACTTCATATGCAAAGGTACATGCCTTACGCTGCTAATCAACGCAGCCTCCAGTACTTTCCTCTTGACAGCTGACTTTGATCTCCCTTGTTAATACTTAAAGCTTTTGATGACAAGGAGCACTTCTGTCTTCACCTCTTCATCGCCATTTCGTAGTGTATCCTGTGTTTGTGAATGAACATAGGTAACAGTGTGGGAATCTTTCTCTTTAGGGTCTTTGTCGATTTGGTCTCTTTTGTAACAACAAATTTCCTACTTGTAATGACAATGGAAGGCATTGCTTTATCGTGGCCAGTAACTGCTACCGTGTATCCACAGGAAAATGTGGGAGCTTGTTTCCACATAATGATTCTTGCAAACAGATTATATCAACATTCATCTCGTCAGTTCGTGGTCGTATTTCAGTCGTTACCACTTTACTTCGAGCAGGATTTATCTGTAGTTTTTTTTATCCTTTTACGTGTTTCGAGTGGACTTCGGAGAGGGGAGGGCTGGGTTGTAGTAAACGCGTCCATACGCTTTTACAAAATCCACATATAAATGCCCAATGTGAAATGGAGTAGTGTGTTTAAATTTTGCGGGGTGCACTGCAGCTGTAGCGGATATAAGCAAAGTGCTGACAAACTTATTTGTGCTCTGCAATACAGTTATTAAATTTAATAGATTTCAGCGGTGTTGCGAGCCGTTTGTGGCGAAATAACGACAACTGACGTTTATTATTCTTTCTAGTGAAATATTTCAGTAAAATTTTCATTTAGCGTTTTAACTTCGCTTAGTGTTACAGTGGTCGTATTAATTTTTTGGTTTTAGCTAAAAATTTTGTGAAGTTTTGCTGGTATTGGTATCGGCTGTGTAGTAGTTGTATTAATACAAGTAGCTGCTTTCATCGTAGGCAGAGGATTTCGAGACCATTATTGTTAGTTCTTAAATAGTTCTACTGGTGTAACTAACTTTGGTAATGTAGACGTATAGCTTTTTGAGTAACTGTAAAATTTTTACCATGAGTGAAATGTATGGGCTCTGTCGTAGGTTTGTGAGTAGTGGACTACGGTGTGGGATTTGTTCAAAGTATTTTCATTGGGGGGAATGCAGTGGGGAAGCCAGTGGTCATTTTAGGGAGATCCTCTCCTGGGAATGTAAAATCTGTAGTAGAAACAATTTAATAGAGGAGCAGAAGCGCAAGATCTGTGCCCTTCAGGTGCAGTTACAATGCGCAAAGGAACTAAATAGGTTAAGGAGGGTGAAGGGTTGTGGGGAATGGGAACTGGCAGTTGGCAAGAAGAGGAGGTATTCAGACAGTTTTACTTTGCATACATGCAATAGATGCTACCAACTGTCAGAGTTGAGTGGAGAGGAGCCTCGTGTAGCCGTAGATCTAGGTAACTTGCAGCAGTCCTCAGCAATTAGGAGGCCTAGGTTAGTTGCAAAGTCTAGCAGAAAGAAGGTTCTGCTGCTAGGTAGTTCCCACGGTAGAGGTGTGGGCCAGCAGTTGCAGGAAGTTGGGGAGTGAGTACCAGGTCACCAGCATTGTGAAGCCTAGTGCAGGGTTGGCTCAGGTGATTGAAAGCATAGGGGAGTTATGTAAGAATTTTACCAAAGAGGATCAGGTAGTGATAGTGGGTGGAGCAGTGAACAGTATCGATAGGGAAGGGGCATATGATGTCAGTGGGGACTTCGTTAAGATAGCTACTCAAACTGGTGGCACTAATGTGCATTTCGTGCAGCTGTTTCAGCGCCATGGTCGGCGCGTTAATGTGGGGCTGGGGAGGGCACTGATGGCAGAGGGCATGGATCACATCTCAGTGGTGTCAGTTGGGTCTATCAGTAGATGGTGTTTCACTAGGCAGGGCGCTGCACAACAATAGGTATGGGAAGGGGAGGCTGACTAAGCTTATAGGTGACAGTGTAGTGGGTGGTGGTGGTGGTAGTGGTATGACGTATGGAAAAGTTCTTGTAGTACTTAGTGTTAGAGTTGCATCTTTTTTAGACTGAAGTCAGCTGATAGGTATACGTGCTTAAAGGAAGTGCCTCTAACTAAGGGCTCACCTCCAGTGGATGTAATGTTTCCAAGTAGAGAAGGAATTAGCATATTTCATCAAAATATAAGAGGTATTAGAGATAAAGTTAGTGAAATGCTAATAGAACTCTGAAATAATTGGTGTATCAGAGCACCACTTAAGTAATTTGATAATTCAGAGGCTTCCTTTACCAGGCTACAGATTAGCTGGCTGTTTCTTAAAGAGTTCCTTGCGGGGTGAGGGAGTGGCTCTGTACGTAAAAAACAGTATTTCATTTGAGTACATAGACGTATCACGACACTGCACTGAACAGATATTTGAAAGTTGTGCAGCATTAGTTGAATATAGTGAAACTAAACATCTAATTGCTGTTCTTTAAAGGTCCCCTAACTCCGACTTCAGGGCATTTTTGCTTAAGCTAGAGAGGGTCTTTGATTCACTTTGTAGGAAGTACCAGATATAGTTATATGTGGTGACTTCAATATTAATTTTGTACATGATTCTGTAAGGAAAAGGATGTTGGTAGATCTCCTAATTCATATGATCTGATGCAAACTGTGTTTTTTCCAACTAGGCTGCAGGGGAATAGTAGCACAGTCATAGACAATATTTTTATTCATTCTTCATTACTAGATGGGCATTCCGTTAGTAAAAAAAGGTCAATGGCCTCTCAGACCATGATGCACAAATTTTAACATTTGTACTCAAACCAACGTCGTATTTAATTACAAACTACATAGGAAAGTTAATCCAACAGCAATAGAGAGTTTTTCAAAACTTGTCAAGGAACAAGGGTGGCACGATGTTTATAGTGCCGATAATATAGATGATAAATGCAATGCTTTCCATAACACATTTCTCATGCTCTTTGAGAGTTGCTTTCCATTAGAACATTCTAAACGGGGTACTAGCAGTACGAACAGCCCGGTTGGCTGACTAGTGGGATAAGGATATCATGTAGAACAAAGTGGGAATTATATCAAAATGTTAGAAGTAGTCACAATCAAGCTACGGTGTACTATTGAAAGGTGCTTAAAATGTTATTAGCAAGGCAAAAAGTGTGTGGTATGCAAATAGAATAGCTAATTCACAGGATAAAATTAAAGCCATATGGTCAGTTGTGAAGGAAGTGTCTGGTCAGCAGCACAAGGTTGATGATATAAAGTCAGTTCGCAGTAATAATATTTCTGTTACGGATAACTCAGATATATGTACAGTATTTAACAACCATTTTCAGAGCATTGCTGGTGAATTAAATAAAAATTTAGTTTCTACAGGAAATCATATAAATTTCTTAGCAAATGCCTTTCCGAGATTGACGTCTGAAATACTCCTCTGTGATACAGACAAGAGGGAGATTGAGTCAATAATTAAATCACTGAAAACTAAGTACTCTCATGGTTATGATGGAGTGTCTAGTAGAATATTGAAATACTGTGCTGCACATGTTAGACCTGTATTTAGCCATGTTTGTAGTTTTTCCTTTAGGAATGGTCAGTTTCCTAAGCGATTAAAGTACTCAGTAGTAAAGCCGCTTTATAAAAAGGGAGAATGGCATAATGTAGATAATTTTAGACTTATTTCTATGCCATCAGTATTTGCAAAAGTTATCGAAAAGGTTGTGTATGTAAGGTTAATTGATCATTTTATATTACACGATTTGCTACCAAATGTACAGTTCGGCTTTAGAAGTCGTTTGACAACTGAAAATGCTATATTCTCTTTTCTCTGTGAGGTACTGGGTGGGCTAAACAAAATGTTTCGAACACTTGGCGTATTTTTTCATTTAACTAAGGCATTTGACTGTGTTGATCTCACAATATTGCTCCAGAAGTTGGATCATTACGGAATAAGGGGAGTAGCTCACAATTGGTTCACCTCTTACTTTAGCAACAGGCAGCAAAGGGTCATTATTCACAATGTTGATAACGGCTGTGATGTTCGATCTGAGTGGGGTACTGTCAAGTGGGGGTGCCCCAGGGATCGGTGCTGGGGGCGCTCCTGTTCCTTATTTATATAAATGAGATGCCGTCTAGTATTATGGGTGACTCTAAAATATTTCTGTTTGCTGATGACACTAGCTTCGTAGTAAAGAATATTGTGTACAACAATGACTCGGTTTCAAGTAGTGCAGTACATGACCTAAGTTCATGGCTTGTAGAAAATAAACTAACATTAAATCACAGTAGGACTCCGTTTTTACAGTTTCTAACACACAATTCAACAAAACCCGACGTTGTAATCTCTCAGAACGGGCATAAGATTAGTGAAACTGGACAGTTCAAATTCAAAGGTGTTCAGATTGATAGTAAGCTTTCGTGGAAAGCCCACGTTCAGGATCTTGTTCAAAGACTTAATACTGCCATTTTCACTATTCGAACGGTATCGAAAGTGAGTGATACTTCGACACGTAAATTATTCTACTTTGATTATCTTCATTCACTTATGTCGTATGGTATAATGTTTTGGGGTAACTCTTACAATTCTAGAAGGATATTTTTGGCTCAGAAACGGGCGGTTCGGGCAATAAGTGGTGTGAGTTCACGACCCCCTTGTCGACCTCTGTTCACGAGTCTGAGTATTTTAACATTGGCCTCTCAATATGTATATTCCTTATTGTCGTTTATTGTTACCAATATTAGTTTATTTCCAAAAATAAGCAGCTTTCGCTTGGTTAATATTTTGCAGAAGTCAAACCTCCATTTGGATCGGACTTGTGCAGAAAGATGTGCAGTATACTGCTGCATCCATTTTCAATAAGCTGCCACTCGAATTCAAAAATCTTAGCAGTAATCCACGCGCTTTCAAATCAAAACTGAAGAGTTTCCTCATGGGTCGCTCCTTCTATTCTGTCGAGGAGTTCCTTGAAAAATTAAGCTGATTCTCATTGTAATGCTGATAGCGTTTGCTTAAACTTATGTTCTTTCAGGTTCATGAACATTTATTTTTATCTGTTATTACTTTTATGTTGTAAGTTCATGTACTGACACGTTCCATGACCTTGGAGATTTTCTCCTCCATTTGGTCCTACGGAACTTGACATGTAAATAAATAAATAAATAAAAATTCTCTTGAACGCCTAGTGGAGGAGGTCACGTAATGGTTTAAATCTGTTGGAAAATCATTTATTCTCAAAATAATCCTGTCGAGTGTAGCATAAGTAACAGATTTTCCTTTAGGATGCCGAACACTAATATGACTAACAGGAACCTGCAGTGCACTGGAAGCCTTCAAAAGACTTAATTGGACATTAACTTCTGAATCATTATAAATTTTGGCGGTATGTAATTGAAACTTTTTTTAGTTGGACTCTAAATGCTAGAAATGTTATTTGTATTTGATAGAAGGACCTGATTTTCACTGCATTTAATCGTTTTATGATTCTGGTACTCATCAGTATAATCAGCATCACCACACAGCGTAAGCTCTGCATATAATGTCGAGGATGCGTAGGTGTCTTCTGCTATTGCACATGCAGTGTCGATGTTATCACGATCATCACTATCTTTATCATACCCTTTGGCAGGAGTTCAATGTAGATTTGGCGTCGGATTAGACAGACGAAACGTCGGGAAGCCTCCCGTTGCAGGTACTGTGGCACCAGGAAGATTTCCGTCAGCAATCCCCGCAGCTTCGGATGGTGCAGGAGTTTCCCACGTCGTCTCTCCTTGAACGAAGTTCACGGTTCCACATTGTGTGATTTAGCACGAGATGAGGAAGTGCCTTCTTGTCTTGAGTGCTGGTCATTTTGAGTTATACAGTATGTGTTAAAGCTTCCTCAATGTTCAGCTTTACTTGCACAAAATTGCCAAGCTCACGTTTATTCACCATGCAACACATTTCTGTCTGGGTTATTACCCATTTTAGAGACTGTATTCTAAGTTACTTTGCAACTGCTGTCTCTGATCTACTCTGCAGTAGAGTATCGCCTGTGAAATTCATGAAGTCAATACGCGGCTCCTCAATAAACTTTATAGTCACTGGTACTGGAATATCGTCAAAATATGACCCTCCTTTCCTGTCAGTATAATCCGAAGTTGCGAATGTCAGGATATGGCAATATGCCAGTTTCGGACTTCTGTCGACGGGGACCTTTGCTTCTGTTCCTGTGCGATATATCTTCTGTTTCTTGATGAACGGAGATTTGATATGGAGTGCACGACTCAACATTTTCATCAATTTTAGGTGGATCAATAGTCTGGTCCTGCTGTTTCACGTTCTAAGCCCATTTAATACACTTCTGGAAATTGAAATAAAACACCGTGAATTCATTGTCCCAGGAAGGGGAAACTTTATTGACACATTCCTGGGGTCAGATACATCACATGATCACACTGACGGAACCACAGGCACATAGACACAGGCAACAGAGCATGCACAATGTCGGCACCAGTACAGTGTATATCCACCTTTCGCAGCAATGCAGGCTGCTATTCTCCTATGGAGACGATCGTAGAGATGCTGGATGTAGTCCTGTGGAACGGCTTGCCATGCCATTTCCACCTGGCGCCTCAGTTGGACCAGCGTTCGTGCTTGACGTGCAGACCACGTGAGACGACGCTTCATCCAGTCCCAAACATGCTCAATGGGGGACAGATCCGGAGATCTTGCTGGCCAGGGTAGTTGACTTACACCTTCTAGAGCACGTTGGGTGGCACGGGATACATGCGGAAGTGCATTGTCCTGTTGGAACAGCAAGTTCCCTTGCCGGTCTAGGAATGGTAGAACGATGGGTTCGATGACGGTTTGGATGTACCGTGCACTAATCAGTGTCCCCTCGACGATCACCAGAGGTGTACGGCCAGTGTAGGAGATCGCTCCCCACACCATAATGCCGGGTGTTGGCCCTGTATGCCTCGGTCGTATGCAGTCCTGATTGTGGCGCTCACCTGCACGGCGCCAAACACCCATACGACCATCATTGGCACCAAGTCAGAAGCGACTCTCATCGCTGAAGACGACACGTCTCCATTCGTCCCTCCATTCACGCGTGTCGCGACACCACTGGAGGCGGGCTGCACGATGTTGCGGCGTGAGCGGAAGACGGTCTAACGGTGTGCGGGACCGTAGCCCAGCTTCATGGAGACGGTTGCGAATGGTCCTCGCCGATACCCCAGGAGCAACAGTGTCCCTAATATGCTGGGAAGTGGCGGTGCGGTCCCCTATGGCACTGCGTAGGATCCTACGGTCTTGGCGTGCAATCCGTGCGTCACTGCGGTCCGGTCCCAGGTCGACGGGCACGTGCACCTTCCGCCGACCACTGGCGACAACATCGATGTACTGTGGAGACCTCACGCCCCAAGTGTTGAGCAATTCTGCGGTACGTCCACACGGCCTCCCGCATGCCCACAATACGCCCTCGCTCATAGTCCGTCAACTGCACATACGGTTCACGTCCACGCTGTCGCGGCATGCTACCAGTGTTACAGACTGCGATGGAGCTCCGTATGCCACGGCAAACTGGCTGACACTTACGGCGGCGGTGCACAAATGCTGCGCAGCTAGCCAACACCGCGGTTCCTGGTGTGTCCGCTGTGCCGTACGTGTGATCATTGCTTGTACAGCCCTCTCGCAGTGTCCGGAGCAAGTATGGTGGGTCTGACACACCGGTGTCAATGTGTTCTTTTTTCCATTTCCAGGAGTGTATGTCACACTGTCATTCCCAGGTGAGTCACATTTTCTGTTTCTGTTGCGACTAGGTGTGACATCAGGTTTTCACTGATTTTTGAGCATGTACTTTCCTAGTGTCCGTCTGCTCCAGTGTGGGAGACGCTCGCTCTTTACACTTACATATCTTCTTGGTGTGACCTAAGTCACAGTATGTAAAACATTTTGGTATGTCCACGTAGTCATTTATTCCTAAAGCACGGAAACCGACATACACCTTTTCTTTTAGGCAATTATTGTTGCAAATTAGTGAGGAACTTTGCAGAAATCAGGGAACTCTTAAATACGAGGTATGTCCACAAAGTAAGTTCGGTTCGGTTGTATAAAACAAACGTGTATAGATACAGAAAAAATGTTTATTGTACAAAAATCTACAACTGTTAAATTACTTTTCTACATAGCTTCCGAAATTTTGTAGGCTCTTGTCATAGCGTGGACAAGTTTTTGTATACTTTCTTGATAGAAGGTTGCCGCCTGTGTATTCAACCACGTGGTAACATGTTCTTTCCGCTCGTCATCGTTGAAGTGTTGACCATCAAGGAAAGATTTTAGGTGTAAGAAGATATGAAAGTCGCTAGGAGCGAGGTCCGGGCTGAACGGAGGATGATCAAACTAGTCCCTGTGAAATTCCGGTAAGAGCTGTTTGGACACATTCGCCGTGTTAGGTCGGTCATCATCGTGAGAAAAAACAACACCTTTCGACAGTAATCCTCGGCGCTTGTTCTGTATTGCGCGGCGCAGTTTCTTAATGGTCCCGTAGTAACCTTGTGCACTGATTGTTTGGTGTAGTGGTAATAAATAAATCAGCAAAATGCCTTTTCTGTCCCAAAAAACGGTGCACATAACTTTTAGAGATGTCAAGATTTGCTTAGGCTCAACCTTCGTTGGAGATGAAGTGTGCCTCCATTCCATTGATTGCCGTTTTGTTTCACGAGTGTCGTACGATACCCAAGTTTCATCCCCCGTGACTATCCGAGAAAGGAAATCTTCGCGTTCTTCATTGTACAGTGTCAAAAACTGAAGTGTACTGCCCATCCGTTGTTTTTTGTCTTGTTCGGTAAGAATTTTGGGTACCTAACGTGAGTAATATTTTCGAAATTTCAGTTTTTCAATAACAATTTCATGAATTAATGATCGAGAGATTTGCGGAACTTCCATAGCAAGGGCGCTATGTGTAAACTTACGGTTCTGCTTAATCTTCCCTTAACTGTGTGAACCAGTTCATCATTAACCACAGACGGGTGTCCATTTCGTTCTTCATCGTGCACTTGATCACTTGATCACTTCCTTCATTGAACAGTCAGACCCATCTTCTAACCATTGAATCACCCATAGCACTTTGTCCGTGAACCTCCCAGATCTGCCGATGAATTTGCTTTGGTTTAACTTTCTTTGCATTCAGAGAACGAATCACAGATCTGATGTCCGCGGCTCGTGGTCTCGCGGTAGCGTTCTCGCGTCCCAGGTTCGATTCCCGGCGGGGTCAGGGATTTTCTCTGCCTCGACATGACTGGGTGGTGTGTGTGTCTTTCATCATCATTTCACACTCATTCACTCGCAAGTCGACGCAGTGGCTTTAAAGAACTTGTGGAGCGGCGGCCGATCAGCCCCGCGAGGGGTCTCCCGGCCGTCAATGCCATACTCTCATTATTACTATTATTACAGGTCTGATTTCACATGAGGCGACATTTTCAGTTACTGCTGACATTGTAAAGAAGTACTAGAAAGCTCTCGTCAGCAGCAGCGACCTGAAAATGTTGTACATGTCCTCTCCTTGAGTCAGAGTAACTGCCGCGCATGCTCGGAACTGCGATCGTAGCGCTGTAGCAGATAGAAATACAAACGGAACTTACTTTGTGGACGACCCTCGTATCTATTGAAGAAGGCATGAAAGCTCACTGGAGAGCCGAATATGAAGCAGTATTTGAAACACTAAAGGCAGCGTTAGTTTCTAATCCAATACTTATTTTTCCTGATTCCCTGCCGCCGTTGCATAAGCAGCTGCCAGCAGCAAATCGTATACCCCTAGCTTACTTATTTGTTACATAGTTTAATTCTTAATTTCTTTGCTTGTTTTTGGTACTTGCATTGTTTAATTCATAAATTTCGTGCGTATTATAGTATTTGAGAGTTGTAGCATCGCCCTTTAGTGTTTATCGTAGATTCTTACTTAAATTGCGTGTGAGTTTCGTATAGGGGGTGTAATTTCGAGTTTTATTTACTGTAATCGTAAATTCAGGCAGATTGTAGCGCAGTCGTTAGGCATTTGCACAGGTTAGTTAATACATTCTTTTCGTGTTTCGCTTGCGTTATGTAGGCATGGACTCGTGTTTCAGTAACTGTTGTTCAACATCGATTAGATTGGGCAGGGACTGCGATTGCTGTGTTCGGATGAGGGCTGAGTTGGCATTCCTTCGCTCACAGCTGCACGCGGCGCTGACTTCGGTAGCGCAACTTGAGGCTGTTGCCAATGGGCACCACTGTGGGGAGCCTGACTTGGGTATCACGGGGATGTCAACCTCGTCCCGTCTGTCCCCAGATCGGTCTGCCGCTGTGGTTGTCCCGGTTGCTGCCCGCAGTGGGGCTGAGCCCTCGCCTGTGGTTGATTGGGAGGTCGTTCCAAGGCGTGGAAGGCAGCGAAAGACGACCCCGGAGGCTGATCAGAAAGCCTCCCCGGTGCGTCTGACAAACAGGTTTCAGGCACTGTCTCTGGCTGAGCCAGATGCAGCTGCCTGCCCTACTTCAGAGGATCATTCTCAGCCTTCAAGGTCCGGGAAATCGCAGAGGGTGGACTTATTGGTAGTTGCGAGCTCCAATGTTAGGCGCTTAATGGGGCCCCTTAGGGATATGGCGGCTAAAGAGGCAAAGAAATCCAGTGTGCACTCCGTGTGCATTCCGGGAGGAGTCATTCCTGATGTGGAAAGGGTCCTTTCGGATGCCATGAAGAGCGCAGGGTGAAGCCAGCTGCAGGTGGTGGCACATGTCGGCACTAATGACTTGTGTTGCTTTGGATCTGAGGAAATTCTCTCTGGATTCCAGCGGCTATCTGATTTGGTGAAGGCTGCCGGTCTTGCTTATGAGATGAAGGCAGAGCTCACCATCTGCAGCAGCGTCGACAGAAGCGACTGCGCACCTTTGGTGCAGAGCCGGGTGGAGGGTCTGAATCAGAGGCTCAGACGGTTTTGCGACCGTGTTGGCTGCAGATTCCTTGACTTGCGGCATAGGGTGGTGGGGTTTCGGGTTCCGCTGAATAGGTCAGGAGTTCACTACACTCAGCTGGCGGCTTCACGGGTAGCGGAGGTTGTGTGGCGTGGACTGGGCGGTTTTTTAGGTTAGAAGGCCTCGGGAAAGTGCGGGGTGAGCTGCAATCTCAAAGGGTGCACGGCAAATACAGGACTTGCGTGGATCAAGGAACAGTCGTAGTTGTAAATTGTTGTAGTTGTGCTGGGAAAGTCCCTGAGCTTCAAGCGCTAATAGAAAGCACAGAAGCTGAAATCGTTATAGGTACAGAAAGCTGGCTAAAGCCTGAAATAAGTTCTGCAGAAATTTTTATGAACTCTCAGACGATGTTCAAGAAAGATAGATTAGGCAGAATTGGTGGTGGAGTGTTTGTGTCTGTCAGTAGTGGTTTATCTTGTAGTGAAGACGAAGGTGCAGGTGCGAATTGGTATGGGTGGAGATTATACTTAACAGCCGAACTAAGTTAATAATTGGCTCCTTCTACCGACCCACTGACTCCGATGATATAGTTGCGGAACAGTTCAGAGAAAATTTGAAACATTATCTTTAGGTTTGGTAGAAAATCCGAAGAAATTCTGGTCGTATATAAAGTACACAAGCGGCAAGACGCAGTCAATACCTTCGCTGCGCAGTGCCGATGGTACTGTTACCGACGACTGTTCCGCAGAAAGCGGAATTATTCAACGCAGTTTTGCGAAATTCCTTCACCAGGGAAGACGAATGGAATATTCCAGAATTTGAAACACGAACAGCTGCTAGCATGAGTTTCTTAGAAGCAGATACCTTAGGGGTTGCGAAGCAACTCAAATCGCTTGATATGGGCTAGTCTTCAGGTCCAGATCGTATACCGATTAGGTTCCTTTCAGATTACTCTGATACAGTAGCTTCCTACTTAGCACTCACATATAACCGGTCGCTCACCGATAGATCTGCACCTACAGATTGGAAAATTGCGCAGGTCGCACCAGTGTTTAAGAAGGGTAGTAGGAGTAATCCATCTGATTACAGAACTATATCAAATGGCTCTGAGCACTATGGGACTCAACTGCTGTGGTCATTAGTCCCCTAGAACTTAGAACTACTTAAACCTAACTAACCTAAGGACATCACACACATCCATGCCCGAGGCAGGATTCGAACCTGTGACCGTAGCAGTCGCACAGTTCCGGACTGCGCGCCTAGAACCGCGAGACCACCGCGGCCGGCGCAGAACTATATCACTGATATCGGTTTGCAGTAGGGTTGAGAAGCATATACTGTATTCAAACATTATGAATCACCTCGAAGGGAACGATCTATTGATACGTAATCGGCATGGTTTCAGAAAACATCGCTCTTGTGCAATGAAGCTAGCTCTTTATTCCCACGAAGTAATGGCCGCTATCGACAGGGGATCTCAAGTTGATTCCGTATTTCTAGATTTCCGGAAAGCTTTTGACACCGTTCCTCACAAGCGACTTCTAATCAAGCTGCGGAGCTATGGGGTATCGTCTCAGTTGTGCGACTGGATTCGTGATTTCCTGTCACGAAGGTCGCAGTTCGTAGTAATAGACGGCAAATGTTCGAGTAAAACTGAAGTGATATCAGGTGTTCCCCAGGGAAGCGTCCTGGGACCTCTGCTGTTCCTGATGTATATATATGACCTGGGTGACAATCTGAGCAGTTGTCTTAGGTTGTTCGCAGATGATGCTCTAATTTACCTTCTAGTAAGGTCATCCGTAGACCAGTATCATTTGCAAAGCGATTTAGAAAATATTGCCGTATGGTGTGGCAGGTGGCAGTTGACGCTAAATAACGAAAAGTGTGAGGTGATCCACATGAGTTGCAAAAGAAATCCGTTGGAATTCGATTACTCGATAAATAGTACAATTCTCAAGGCTGTCAATTCAACTAAGTACCCGGGTGTTAAAATTACGAACAACTTCAGTTGGAAAGACCACATAGATAATACTGTAGGGAAGGCGAGCCAGAGGTTGCGTTTCATTGGCAGGACACTTAAAAGATGCAACAAGTCCACTACAGAGATAGCTTACACTACACTCGTTCGTCCTCTGTTAGAACATTGCTGCGCGGTGTGGGATCCTTACCAGGTGGGATTGACGGAGGACATCGAAAGGGTGCAAAAAAGGGCAGCTCCTTTTGTATTATCACGTAATAGGGGAGAGAGTGTAGCAGATATGATACGCTAATTGGGTTGGAAGTCATTACAACAAAGACGTTTTTCATCGCGGCGAGATCTTTTTACGAAATTTCAGTCACAAACTTTCTCTTCCGAATGCGAAAGTATTTTGTTGAGCCCAACCTACATAGGTAGGAATGATCATCAAAATACAATAAGAGAAATCAGAGCTCGTTTTTCCCGCGCGCTGTTAGGGAGTGAAATGGTAGAGAGATAGTATGATTGTGGTTCGATGAACACTGCCAAGCACTTAAATGTGAATTGCAGAGTAGTTATGTAGATGTAGATGTAGATTTCGAGCAGGACTTTTTCCTAGCCCGTGACGCTAGCAATGGGACAGTTATTTGTGTTTTAATCCAGAACATCACTGGGCGGGAACATCCAGCTGCATATGCTTCAAGGCAACTGAATAACGCAAGATGTAGCTACTCCACAACAGAAAAAGAGAAGTTGCAACAATATATCGGATAGCGCACTTTCGTTGCTATTAACATGGATAGAAATTTAAGCATATTATAGATCATGTGTCGTTGAAATGGTTACTAGGACTAAAAGACCTGAAGATGAAGCTAATTTTGAAATGATAATATAGTGGAATGAAGCACTGTGTGTAACTCACTTCCGAGTTCAATGGAGTTTCTACCATATACATTTACGTAGCTACAGCTAAGTAGATATATAATTGGTAACTAAATTCCTGAAATGAGAGATGAATGTTGCATAGCAGAAAACTTTGCTGTGCAGGTTTAAAATTCGTATTAAAGTTCCGTCAGGCGAGCTCGAAAGGCAGTAGAATGAGATGAACTTCTTTCGACTTTCCGATTACAACGCGACCTGAGGGCCGTTTATTCACTATTCACCTAAATGTACGAATAGTGCACGGAAGATGAGACAGAAAGTTCGCAAACGGTCAGTGTAATAACATCGTGCGCTATCACCTCAAGGCACGAGGAAGAGTGACACATTTGGTGTTGTGGAAGAGCTTTATTGTTTTAGGAGATTCGGAAAACCTTAAAAAAGCGCTATTTTCTGACGCAGCCTGGTGAAGCTTATTCATTCTTTAATTTCTTGTGAGGACTCTATCAACAACGAAACAACAATTTAAGTCACCTTTCCAGATCCACTGTTGTTGTTTCCATCCTCCTTTAAGAACAGCACAAACTACCCAATTGACTGCAGGAAATAGAATTTGTACATTATCTGTATGAATTAGTTTACCAAGTATGTTAACGAAAGGTCATGAAATGAAAGACAATAAAATGCGAAGAAAAGGAACAAGCAGTGTATGTGTTGTTCTTTACGCTGACACCATTGTTGCAGGAAGGCCACCTCTGCCCCAAATTGCCGTGTGCTGGAGGCTGTGGGGATGGGATCTTCCAACATAGCGGCGCTAGCGAAGATTTAATTTAGTTTCTGTAACCAAATGGCACCGCCATCAACATCCACGTGCAATTTAGAATTACAACAAGCACCTTAGAGCAGTAATAACCAAAAATGGAGTAGGAAATATTGCCATTCGTTGGATTTTACAACTTAGATGTTTAAGTACAACGCCTTCTGACACCAAATTAATCAGAGTTAACGCCTTACGATAACAAGAAGATTAAAATGTTTAGTAAGAAAAAGCATATCTCGGTAATCAATTCCAAAATATTAACAATTAATGGCTTTGAAATACTGGGAAAGGTAAATACAGTACTGCTATCGTTAAATTGACTTTTGCCCTCTGGGGTAGCACAGGCAAGCACTGGGAATATCACCCCAACTGTATTGTATGACCCCACAAATCAAGACAGCATTTAGAACATCACCTTTTCTGTCCCTTTATTCTGCACCCAGACGATCCCTAAACCGTAGCAACCTACGAAAGGCTTCCTATCTCCCTTGTTCTACTGGGCAGCCTCCCTCTGGAGTGCTAGCCCTATACTGTTCTTGCAGCTTCCCAATTCTCCCTGACGACTTTATCCTAAGACAGAGACTGTCAAAGAACGAACAGTACAACAGTGATGAATTTACTTGGTAGGCAAACTTCAGCTTCACAACGGTGGTCCTACGTGTTTCATGTATGTCGATACTGAAACCGAAATTAAGCCACCCAATGGACTGATGCCACTTAGTCTGAACCTGGACGAGCAAAATAATCAGGTATGATTTTCAATTGACTCTGAGCACTATGGAGCTTAACTTCTGAGGTCATCAGACTCTTAGACCTTAGAACTACTTAAACGAAACTAACCTAAGGACATCACACACCTCCAGGCCCGAGGCAGGATTCGAACCTGCGACCGTAGTGGTCACGCGGTTCCAGACTGTAGCGCCTAGAACCGCTGGGCCAGCCCGGCCGGCATCAGGTATGATTTTAACTCACTCATAAAACGAGGGTTGTTTGCGTAGGAGGTGGTTGTGACATGAGATGTGGTCTGCTGACACTAAACATCTTAATCAGTACTACGATAAAGCCAGTCCAAAGTTGAAAATTCCACTTTTTACTCTCTGGATGACTTTTTTGGGTCGGGACCCATTTTCAAATCATCTCAAGTTATTGAAAAATGGTATATCTGAAAATACAAAATCCATGTCAAAAATATCAATAAAACTCTTCTGGGTTGTTCACACCATTGTGATTGTATCATATTGTCCGAAGTGTCGGCACTATTTCAAACGGCCTTCCTCAGGGATTGTGCTGAGCTAAACACTGTATCTCAGCAAAAGCCCTAGAAGGCCGTTTGCATTAGTGGCTTAAATGTCGGAAAACTTCATATACTGATGACGCGGTCAAACGCCCAGAAGAATTTTATTACAGTGACAATGGCCGCGCAAGCCTACGCTTAAATGTCAAAAATGTACAAACAGCCCAGACAGGAAACTTTTCAAGTCCTAAACACAGAGAAAATATGCGTTAAATCCTAGTCACATCCGACCTGCCTGGCAGTGACTAAGCAAACCACGTGAAAGCTTCAATTGCTACTAACACATGCCATCTGCCGTAACTTGTTATGGGCTGGTGGACCTAGGAAGTGTGGTCCTCTGTCATATTGTAATTAAATTCACCCACCCGTGTACAGGGATAGGGCTTAGCCTTCACAAACTCCTCACCCAAGCCAACTAATTCCCTAACATTGCCATTTAAGGTTGGAATGATGTTCTTTAATTTTCATTTTGTGTAACTCTAGCTGCCCTCCACACAGTAAATGATGGACGGCGGTGAATTCCTTGGTAGGAACTGTTTGTCACTCCGGTCATAGCTGGTTCAACAATAGCGCATCCCTTTATTTAATATTCCACCATTTATATACTCTGAGTTGTGATTTTACGTCGTGGAGACGACGCTCTGCATCTTGTCTGTCTGCTAAATTCCCAAACGCTCCTGGGACCTCCCTGAGGCTGCTCCCCTACAAATTGGCTCCTTTATTTATAAGAGGCTCATTCACCTTATCATCATGCTGTAAGATGTGCCTGAAAAAAAATCAACCACCATGTTCTCCATCCCTTTCATATGTCGCATTTCAAAACGGAAAGCGAAGATCCTGGCTATTCTCTCCATCTAACGGGGTGTCACCAACACGCAGGCCAACACCTGTACAACAGTGAACGCCAAACAGCACACTGTGATTACAATAAGCCAAATCCACTAAACTATGGCGTGTGCAGTCATATGTCACGCTAGGTGCCAGTTACCCACTAACCAGGCCAAGACGTCCCTGCAGAGTGGCTGCTACCGAGATAGCAAGGGCGTGGCTCAGCTATGGCTGGTGCACGGCTCATTGTGGAAATCATTAGGGGGGAATAACAACCTTTTTGAGATACAAATGTAACTTTTTCTGTTGCGCCCTTTGCCCCCAAATGTTAAGTTTACTTGCTACCAGATAATACGTTTCTCATTGCCTTTTCTAATGCTGTAGGCTCAGACTATTCGAAACGTACCTTCATGGGGGTACCAATGAGTATGAATAACTGTAGCAACATTATAATTTTGCTTAAATTTGTTCAGTTCCTGGAGTTGAGACTGATGATAATTAGTTCAGTGTCATTTCCAAAATACCTGGCACCTGTAATAATGATATTATCTAGTGGGACGATATGGTGCAAAATGCTAATTCACAATTACTCGTATTTAAGACAGTTGCACATAAAAATTTTCTCACAGAAATTAAACTGAGTATTGTTAATCGTAATACATAATAATTACTTGTACAAATCAAGAAAAACACACAAGTACATTGTAAGAATGCAGAGTCTCGCGGCGATAACATATAATAAAAAGTTCTCGGGTTTCCTGCCATGTCAAGTAATCTACACTACTGGCCATTAAAATTGCTACACCAAGAGGAAATGCAGATGATAACCGAGTATTCATTGGACAAATATATTATACTAGAGCTGACATGTGATTCCATTTTCACGCAATTTTGGTGCATAGATCCTGAGAAATCAGTACCCAGAACAACCACCTCTGGCCGTAATAACGGTCTCGATACGCCTGGGTATTAAGTCAAACAGAGCTTGGATGGCGTGTACAGGTACAGCTGCCCATGCAGCTTCAACGCTATACCACAGTTCATCAATAGTAGTGAGTGGCGTATTGTGACGAGCCAGTTGCTCGGCCACCATTGATCAGATGTTTTCAATTGGTGAGAGATCTGGAGAATGTGCTGGCCAAGCCAGCAGTCGAATATTTTTTGTATCCAGAAAGGCCCGTCCAGGAGCTGCAACATGCGGTCGTGCATTATCCTGCTGCAATGTAGGGATCGAATGTAGGGTATAGCCACGGGTCGTAAGACATCTGAAATGTAACGTCCACTGTTCAAAGTGCCGTCAATGCGAACAAGAGGTGACCGAGACGTGTAACCAATGGCACCTCATACCATGATGCCGCTTCCAATGTGCGTTCATCGCGATGTCGCCAAACACGGATGTGACCATCATGCTGCTGTAAACAGAACCTGGATTCATCCAAAAAAAAATGACGTTTTGCCATTCGTGCACCCAGGTTCATCGTTGAGTACATCATCGCAGGCGCTCCTGTCTGTGATGCACCGTCAAGAGTAACCGCAATCATGGTCTCCGAGCTGATAGTCCATGATGCTGCAAACATCGTCGAACTGTTCCTGCAGATGGTCGTTGTCTTGCAAACTTCCCCATCTGTTGACTCACGGATCGAGACGTGGCTGCACGATCTGTTACAGCCATGCAGATGCGATGCCTGTCATCTCGACTGCTAGTGATACGAGGCCGTTGGGATCCAGCACTGCGTTCCGTACTACCCTCCTGAACCCACCGACTCCATAATCTGCTAACAGTCATTGGATCTCGACCAACGTGAGCAGCGATTTCGCCATACGATAAACCGCATTCGCGATAGGCTACAATGGACCTTTATCAAAGTCGGAAACGCAATTGTACGCATTTCTCCTCCTTACACGTGGCATCACAATAACGTTTCACTAGGCAACGCCGGTAATCTGCTGTTTGTGTATGCGAAATCGGCTGGAAACTTTCCTCATGTCAGCACGTAGTATGTGTCGCCACCGACGCCAACCTTGTGTGAATGCTCTGAAAAGCTAATCATTTGTATATCACAGCATCCTCTTCCTCTCGGTTAAATTTCGTGCCTTTAGCACATCATCTTGATGGTGTAGCAATTTTCATGTCCAGTAGTGTATGTTACACAAGTTTTTGGCCAGACACACCTTACCCATTGTCAAGTGGTACGACCCCCACGGGGCTGCCAGAACCCACGTTATGTACAACAGGTGCCGGCTATGATTCATTGGTGCCCGCTACATGACCATGTAAGTCCGATGTGCTCGCTTCAAGCGCGCGGTCGGTGGATCCCAAGCCGTGATGAGCTGCAGACCATCAGCTATTTCAATAGCTTCCTTAATTACGTAATCCCACAATCCGATTGTACGAGCCACGACGGATGTTTTGTCATATTTTGTCAGATGACTGTTTTTCTAAAGCGTGATAATTAAAGCCGATTTCTAGTTGTAGTGTCGGCGATAAAACCTTTCGTGCTGCTTCCTCAGTTGTTCCACTGTGCGTACTGTTTGTCTGATGTAAGACTGGCCACACTCGCAAGGTGTCTTGTAGACTCCAGGTGTTCAGAGACCTGCTGCATATTTAACTGGTCTCTGTCAGAGGACTGAATATCGATTTTATCTTGTATTGTTTCAGCAGGCTGCTTATCTTGCCCGGCACAGAGCCGCAGAACGGCAAGAAAGGAAATTCTTTTCCTGCTGCTCGTCGGTGGTCTTGTTGCTAGCCTTGCTTTAAATCACTTCATTTATTTGATGGACGTGTAGCCGTTGCTATGAAACCTTTTCATAGGTGCCTCTGCTCATGAGACAAGTTATCAGCGTCTGATATCATTCTTGCACTATGCACTAGTATTTGTGAAACAGTGTGCTTCTGTCCTGGGTGATGACGGTTGATTGCATACAAGTACAGATCGGTGTGGGTATCTTTTCTATAGAAGCTGTAGCGTAGGCACCCATATCGTTTGAGGCGGACGAGAACTTCGAGGCAAGGATATGTAGCCTCGTTTTCTATTTCCACAGTAAAATGAATGTTATTGTTAATGCAGTTGAGGTGTTGCATGAAGTCGTAAGTGGGGCCTAATGACGAACGTGTCATTAACGTATTGAAAGAAACAAAGGATTTAATAGCGCCGGGTCTAAGGCCATATCCCCAAAATTCTCCATGCTGAGGTTTGCAACACTTGGAGTTAATGAGCTACCAATTGCAACTCCCTACGTCTCATCGTAATACTGGCCGTTGTACAGGAAATACGAAGACATATGAGTGTGTCTAAATAGCTCGACCACTTCACATACAAAGAACTAGTACACTATGTCCAAACCATAATTGACATACATATTCGTAAACAGTGTCAACTCATCAAAACTGACTATAATGTTCCCTCACTAAGTCGTAGACGGTTGTTTCACTTGAAAAAATCTGCTGAATTTTTAGTACGTTGTTCGCAGACTCCCGCATGTGGAGCGAGGATAGTGACCAAGTTCTTTGTGGGTGGTCGC
This sequence comes from Schistocerca gregaria, assembly GCF_023897955.1. Classification (NCBI taxonomy): domain Eukaryota; kingdom Metazoa; phylum Arthropoda; class Insecta; order Orthoptera; family Acrididae; genus Schistocerca; species Schistocerca gregaria. The sequence goes on along the minus strand of NC_064925.1, from coordinate 322,819,423 downwards.
AGTGCCTGTGGGAGAAGATTCTAGACGAACTACTGCTTATGCTTTACCAAAGATGCACTCGGACGGGACGCCTTCCTCCTCATCAAATCCACCATTGGTTCACCACCATACAAGCTGGCGAAGACTTGCTGCACTTCGCACAGCGCTTCGGACAAAACCTGCAACTCAGTGGTGTGGATCTCACTGGTCGATCTTGCAACAAATGACGTCCAACTATCGACACACATAGACGATCGTCAGTTGAAGTTAGCCTGTAGAAGTCAACACTGATGATGTAGCTTTGCAGTGCGTTACTGCCATATGGAAGCCATACTCAGCGTCTGCCCCCTCCACACTGCATGTTATCATTAGACCGGCTTATGCTATACAGCTGCAGACTATCATCTCGCTGGTGAGTCAGGAATCTGTGCAGCTGTGGGGTTAGGAATGGTTGGTAGTTGCGGACATCGAGATGTAGTTCATTTACCCACTTATTCTAACTCATCGATTTTTATTGCAGTGCTCAACCAGTCACATTTACCTGTTGCATTGTTTTAGATCTCCACACTGGATTTCTTTTTTCTACAGGAACTTTTAGGTCTGACTTCAAAAGTGACGTAATATTTCTATTATCCTACGATAACATTTTCCTGCAGGCAAAAAATAAAGCAAGTGTCTAGGAATGGACGTTTAAAACAGTTTGGGACAAAGGCCTAGGGCTGATATTTCACGCCACAGGGAACAACTCTTTTCAGAGAGAAAATGATCGCTGAAATTTCCCAATGACGGCAGACATCATTTAGTATTCGACATCCCTAGAACGACGACATTTCACCGGACTAGCAGTGTCTACTGTGCATGTCCGCTGCACACTACCTTCTTTTATGAGACACCAGTCTTCCAACTGGTTTGATACGGCCCACCAGAAATTTCTCTCCTGTTGTCTAACCTCTCCAACTCAAAGTAACACTTCCAACCTACAGACTCAATTACTTGCTGGATGTATTCCAGTCTCTGTCTTCCTCTACAATTTTAACCCTTTACAACTCCACCAGACAGTTAATCGCTGACTTCTCTGCAGATATTTTACTATCCTGTCCCTTCTCCTTGTCACTGTTTTCCATTTATGCCCTCCCTCCCCGATTCTGCAGATAACCTTATTTCTTACCTTAACAGTCCACCTAACTTTCAACGTTTTGTAGCACCACATCTCAAGTGCTCTCATTCCCTTCCATTTTCTTTTTACCACTTTTTGCGACTTACTACCATGCCATAACTTCCCCACAAATGTCCATTCTCAGAAAATTCTTCTTCAAACTAAGATTTATGTTTGATATTAGTGGTATTTCCATGGCCAAAAATGTTTTTTCCGGTGCTAGTCTGCTTCTTATGTCCTGTATGTTCGATCCGTCACTGATTATTACGTGCCTTGGTAGCCCAGTTCGTGATCCCAAATTCTGATGTTAAACCTCTCGGTGTTCTCATTCTTGCTACTTTCGTCTTTCTTCGATTCACTCTTAATCCACGATTTTTACTCATTACGCTGTTTATCTCAGTCAACACATCCTGTAACTCTTCATCACTTTCACTGAATATGGAAGTGTCATCAGCGAATCTTATCATTGATATACTTTCACCTTGAATTTTAACGCTACTGTTGAACTATTGTTTTATTTTCATCATAGTTTCTTCGATATATAGACTGAACAGTAGAGGCAACAGACCATTCCTGTCTAACATTCTTTTCAACCCGAACACATCGTTCTTGGTCTTCAAGTCTTTCGTTTCTTCTTAGTTCATGAACATAATGTATATTACCCGTCATTCCCTATAGCCTACCCCTATTTTTTCGCAGAATTTCGAAAATTTTGCACCATATTACGTTGCGAACGCTTTCTCTTGGTTGACAGATCCGATGAATGTGTCTTGATTTTTCTTCAGCCTTGCTTTCATTACCATTCACAATGTAGTAACTGTTCAAAAATGTTTCAAATGGCTCTGAGCACTATGGGACTTAACATCTGTGGTCATCAGTCGCCTAGAACTTAGAACTACTGAAACCTAACTAACCTAAGTACATAAAATACATCCACGCACGTGGCAGGATTCGAACCAGCGACCGTAGCGGTCACGAGGCTCCAGACTGAGGCGCCTAGAAACGCAGGGCCACACCGACGGGCTCGTAACTGTTCCTCTGGTGCCTTTGACTTTCCTTCAGCCAGTGATCGTCATCTAACAGATGCGCATGCTGCCTACCCCAGGAAATTAATTCAATGATTTTCAACAAGAAATGAAATGTCGTGTGGCTACGGCCTCCCTTCGGGTAGACCTGTCGCCTGGTACAAGTCTTTTTAATTGACGCCACTTCGGTGACTTCCGTATCGATACGGCCCACCAGTCGAAAGTCGAACCCGGGCCCCTTTGCAAGGCATTTTGCCGCGCTGACCACTCATCTATCGAGGAGGACATTTCAAATAATGAAGCAATAAAAATAAACGTCCCCAAGCGTAGAAGGACATTTTAAAAACGAATCAGATACTTCTACTTTTACTGGAGAAGCAGATGACTGGATGATAGGCAAGACCTGCAGCATTCGAAATACGCAGCACTCCTGCGCCCTGCCGCCTTTGATGGGCATGAGCTGTCTTAAACACCGCCTGGCGTTGCCGAGTATCGTTAGCGAACAATTTGTCTGTAACAAAAGTTGTTCTTCATACACGTTATGTCACCCCAAGAGATGAAACACACTCAAAACGTTTGTGTCTATGCTGACTTTGGACTCGTTTGAGAAGCTCTTTCTAACAGTTTTCTTGTATTTTCTCATGCATTAGTGCATCTTCATCGGATAATGTAGCCATTATAGCGAAGAAACGAATTCTGATTGCCTACCCTTGGTGGCCCCTCTTGGCACAGACTCCGCTTCTCCTCCGTATGTTGTCTGTCCTTTGTGTGCTTGCGTGGGCGGGCTCTTGTGTGGAGAGCGTTGCTTCTTAATGGGCTTGCATGTGGAAGGCTCGTGGCGCTTCGCTAATTAGCGCAGAAGATTAGGGGGCCACACACGTCCACCTTACAAACACAGCATACCGCACAGTTACACACACACACACACACACACACACACACACACACACACATTTGGGCACGCACAAAAACCTACACATACACAAACAAATAAACATTACCGCTCAAGCGTCGCAGCGTAGTTTTGTCTGCTTGACAACTCTGTTTTGTGGTTTGAACCACTTTTAGTTCCCTTAGTGCATTCTCGTTGGGCTCGTTTTCAATGAAAAATTCATGGACTCAGAACGAGAGCATTAAGTCTACTAACCTGTCAAAAACTAACGTATTACCGTGATTTGTTAAAGAAATCCAGGCCTCGCTGTGTTATTCCAAATACACGTCTTCTGTACTTTCGATGGCGTTTTTGCGTTCGTATGCGTCGATCCTCGCATTTGAACACAGATGCTTTCCAAGAAATCTTAATTATTACGTTTAGTACTATTTTTCACAAGGTAATGTATTTTACTATCATTAATGCGATGAAATAAAATACTGGAAGAGTCCCTCAAGACGTAAAATCTGACGAAAAACATCCTATAGAAGCTGGTAAACAATTTTTCTACAGGCGTCATGAGTGTTATAACCGAAACATACATACAGACTTTGTAAGCGCTGATATTGTATTAAGATACCAGTTTATACCAGAATATTCGGCAGATACGCTAAGTGATAGAATCCCATTGATCAAGTTTAGCAGCTGTCACGGTGGAATTAGCAGTGTCAGATACGCTCCGGTTACTATATACACATTACAGCTATGAATATTTATTTAAATACTTTGAAATTAGTAGCAATTAAGGCATTCGATATTCAGAAGTTTAACTCGAGGAACAATGAGTTAAAAAAATACAAAATAGTTGAGAAAGCTGTGTATTTACTCATTCCATTGATACACAACATTAAAACAGCTTCTTACGGACGTTTTCGATACAGTTGCTGCATTTATCTTAACTGAAAATGCCACAAACGTTATGGAACTATATAAACAGACTTTCGATAGAAAAAATCGTTTTCATTGGTTTCTGTGGTTAGTAGTTTCGTTCACTTACGAAGTAGCTGCTTTTGCTTTTAGTTGCAAGTATTTAATTCGACGGAATACAACAGGAAATGTAAGAAATAGAGAGAAAATCATTGCATACTCAAAAGCTGTACGCAATATTCTACGAAGTGTGAACATAATTCGTTGCCAGTATTGTGACATGGGACACGAATGGTAGGAAGTCTACCTTTTACAAGTACCGGGTATTTCTCTTGTTTCATCTCCATGCCACTACCAACATGACGTCTTACTACTGCATTTGTTACATTCCTTTGCATTAAAGTGCAACTGTTATTCAGATATCTCGCCAACAGCCCAGAAGCAGACAGGGTGGGGTTTCTAGTATACGATGCAGTTGTGGAGATCTGTTTTCTTGAGCGTAATACACTGTGACGCAAAAAATTTTCAAACTGAACTAATAAAAAAAAAGAGAGAAGTAAAGTTGGTGGGTTTAGTTCTTCGTGTCTTCTACATCGCTGAACTTGAGGTCAACACACAGTACTTTGATATAGTTATGTCAAAGAGCCAGAAATGTCCTCCTTTGAATGTTCAAATCGTGCGTCACATTGCCTTTAATGCGGTTATGCCGTTAAAGAGCTGACCCTGCACAGTGTCGTTTTGAGCTCCAAGTCTCTCATCCGCGTTTTTTTTTTCTTCCAGAAAAGGTGTGTCGGCCTTTGGATTTCGATCAAGTCGCGGTATTAGCGTACTGTCATATCGCTGGATTAGTTGTGTAGTATGTCTGCTGGTAACCGCGTCTGCAGAGTCGAGCACGGCACACAGAACTGTTTTGTTGTATTGTGGGTAGCTCTGCATGTGAGAGACATTGTTAGTATGAAAGTTGAAGTGTTGCTACAACTGCTATTACAGTAAAGTGATGAAATATGGAAATGAGCCGGCCGATATGGCCGAGCGGCTCTAGGCGCTTCAGTCTGGAACCGCGCGACCGCTACGGCCACAGGTTAGAATCCGGCGTCGGGCATGGATGTGTGTGCTGACCTTAGGTTAGTTAGGTTTAAATAGTTCTAAGTTGTAGGGACTGATGACCTCAGCTGTTAAGTGCCGTGGTGCTCAGAGCCATTTGAACCATTTTTTTTGAATGATTCAGAGTAAAGTGCGTCAAGAAGTAATTAAAAGTGAGCAGCGCTGCCGATAACATTTGTGCATCCTCTCGTTCCGTGTCGTACCGTACAGTATCAATCATACGCGTCGTGTTCGATCTCCCAGAAGGAACTAATGTAATTAGTAAAAAGTAGTTACCACAAAAGAGTGCCAGTGTCTTGTAGCAAGTGTGAGAATGTGTGTTTGGTCATCGCGTTTCCGCATCATCAACAATCATTCGCGCCGCAACTTTATGTTGCTGTTGTTGTTGTTGTTGTTGTTGTGGTCTTCGGTCCTGAGACTGGTTTGATGCAGTTCTCCATGCTAATCTATCCTGTGCAAGTTTCTTCATCTCCCAGTGCCTACTGCAACATACATCCTTCTTAATCTGCTTAGTGTATTCATATCTTGGTCTCCCTCTAAGATTTTTACCCTCCACGCTGCCCTCCAGTTTTAAATTTGTAATCCATTGATGCCTCAGGATATATCCTACCAACCGATCCCTTCTTCTAGTCAAGTTGTGCCACAAACTTCTCTTCTCCCCAAACCTATTCAATACCTCCTCATTAGTCACGTGATCTACCCACCTAATCTTCAACATCCTTCTGTAGCACCACATTTCCAAAGCTTCTATTCTATTCTTGTCCAAACTATTTATTGTCCATGTTTCACTTCCTTACATGGCTACACTCCATACAAATACTTTCAGAAACGACTTCCTGACACTTAAATCTATACCCGATGTTAAAAAATTTCTCTTCTTCAGAAACGCTTTCCTGGTCATTGCCAGTCTACACTTTATATAGTCTACTTCGACCATCATCAGTTATTTTGCTCCCCAAATAGAAAAATTCCTTAACTACTTTAAGTGTCTCATTTCCTAATCTAATTCCCGCAGCATCACCCGACTTAATTCGACATTCCATTATCCTCGTTTTGGTTTTGTTGATGTTCATCTTATATCCTCCTTTCAAGACACTGTCTATTCCGTTCAACTGCTTTTCCAAGTCCTTTGATATGTCTGACAGAATTACAATGTCATCGGCGAACCTCAAGGTTTTTATTTCTTCTCCATGGCTTTTAATACCTACTCCGAATTTTTCTTTTGTTTCCTTTACTGCTTGCTCAATATACAGATTGAATAACATCGGGGAGAGGCTACAACCCTGTCTCACTCCCTACCCACTGCTTCCCTTTCATGCCCCTCGACTCTTATAACCGCCATCTTGTTTCTATTCAAATTGTAAATAGCCTTTCGCTCCCTGTATTTTACCCCTGCCACCTTCAGAATTTGAAAGATAGTATTCCAGTCAACATTGTCAACAGCTTTCTCTAAGTCTACAAATGCTAGAAACGTAGGTTTGCCTTTCCTTAATCTTTCTTCTAATATAGGTCGTAAGGTCAGTTTTGCCTCACGTGTTCCAGTATTTCTACGGAATCTAAACTGATCTTCCCCGAGGTCGGCTTCTACCAGTTTTTCCATTCGCCTGTAAAGAATTCGTGTTAGTATTTTGCAGCCGTGACTTATTAAACTGATACACTCCTGGAAATTGAAATAAGAACACCGTGAATTCATCGTCCCAGGAAGGGGAAACTTTACTGACACATTCCTGGGGTCAGATACATCACATGATCACACTGACAGAACCACAGGCACATAGACACAGGAAACAGAGCATGCACAATGTCGGCACTAGTACAGTGTATATCCACCTTTCGCAGCAATGCAGGATGCTATTCTCCCATGGAGAAGATCGTAGAGATGCTAGATGTAGTTGACTTACACCTTCTAGAGCACGTTGGGTGGCACGGGATACATGCGGACGTGCATTGTCCTGTTGGAACAGCAAGTTCCCTTGCCGGTCTAGGAATGGTAGAACGATGGGTTCGATGACGGTTTGGATGTACCGTGCACTATTCAGTGTCCCCTCGACGATCACCAGAGGTGTACGGCCAGTGTAGGAGATCACTCCCCACACCATGATGCCGGGTGTTGGCCTTATGTGCCTCGGTCGTATGCAGTCCTGATTGTGGCGCTCACCTGCACGGCGCCAAACACGCATACGACCATCACGGGCACCAAGGGAGAAGCGACTCTCATCGCTGAAGACGACACGTCTCCATTCGTCCCTCCATTCACGCCTGTCGCGACACCACTGGAGGCGGGCTGCACGATGTTGGGGCGTGAGCGGAAGACGGGCTAACGGTGTGCGGGACCGTAGCCCAGTTTCATGGAGACGGTTGCGAATGGTCCTCGCCGATACCGCAGGAGCAACATTGTCCCTAATTTGCTGGGAAGTGGCGGTGCGGTCCCCTACGGCACTGCGTAGGATCCTACGGTCTTGGCGTGCATCCGTGCGTCGCTGCGGTCCGGTCCCAGGTCGACGGTCACGTGCACCTTCCGCCGACCACTGGCGACAACATCGATGTACTGTGGAGACCTCAGGCCCACGTGTTGAGCAATTCGGCGGTACGTCCACCCGGCCTCCCTCATGCCCACTATACGCCCTCGCTCAAAGTCCGTCAACCGCACATACGGTTCACGTCCACGCTGTCGCGCCATGCTACCAGTGTTAAAGACTGCGATGGAGCTCCGTATGCCACGGCAAACTGGCTGACACTGACTGCGGCGGTGCACAAATGCTGCGCAGCTAGCGCCATTCGACGGCCAACACCGCGGTTCCTGGTGTGTCCGCTGTGCCGTGCGTGTGATCATTGCTTGTACAGCCCTCTCGCAGTGTCCGGAGCAAGTATGGTGGGTCTGACACACCGGTGTCAATGTGTTCTTTTTTCCATTTCCACGAGTGTAGTTCGGCAATTTTCACGTCTATCAACACCTGCTTTCTTTGGGATTGAAATTATTAAATTCTTCTTGAAGTCTGTGGGTATTTCACCTGTCTCGTACATCTTGCTCACCAGATGGTAGAGTTTTGTCAGGGCTGGCTCTCCCTAGGCCGTCAGTTGTTCTAATGGAATGTTGTCTACTCCCGAGGCCTTGTTTCGACTCAGGTCTTTCAGTGCTCTGTCAAACTCTTCACGCAATATCATATCTCCCATTTCATCTTCATCTACATCCTCTTCCATTTCCATAATATTGTCCTCAAGTATATCGCCCTGGAATCTCAGAATATAGTTGTTCATATCAGACGTATGACTGTGTTGTTCTTGACGTTGAGTGGCGCCCCTAAATCCGCTTGCACATTTAGATTCATAATTGTAAGGCAAGCCAGCAGAAGTGTGGAGCAGAGCAATAGGACCGCCGAGGGATTATCAGGTACATGGTATGGACGGGCGCACGGTTCAGAAGTGAAAAAAGAGTTTAAGGGTCCCCCGCCATTTTTACCCCCAGGCGTGTTACAGCGGCAGACGTTCATGCATAGTTTTCATTCGAGAGTCAAAGTATTTTGTGTTGTTCAAAACGTTTTGTAAAATGTCTTGAGCATTTGATTTAGAAATGTTGCTTCACTGTGATTTGTGATACAACAACATTGACACACAACTTCCGCTCATTCACTACTGAACACCACATGGTGACAACTGAATGCCTAGTCCGCAGCTCGTGGTCTAGTGGTCAGCGTTGCATTCTCTGGATCGTTGGGTCCCAGGTGCGATTCCCGGCTGGGTGATGGACTTTCTCTGTTCGGGAACTGGATGTTTGTATCGTTCTCATCATTTCATCATCATTTGATAAAGTGGACAGACTGGACAGTGCAGAGATCAGGAATTTGTACGGGCACTGATGATCACGCCGTTCAGCGCTCCACAAACCAAAATCATCGTCATGAACTGGCTGTCGAATCCAGATCTATTGTTACCCCAAGGTTTTACTGCATATGTTGCGCTGACGTCCCATATCAGCCAGTAACAAGCTCAGTTTTGGAACTTTTTCGATGGACAGGGTTGCTGAAAGTCATTTACAGTGGATCTCCGTTCTTCAGTAATAACAACGATATTAGAGACATAATGCCTCTCTGCATTGGAGAAGTGGATGAAGTCTGAAGAACGGCACTATCAACTTCATATAGTGATAATCAGTCGTTACTCACATTCTTGTAACGCAACGATCTCAACAGAAAGAGTAAGAAACTGTGAAATCTCCTGTACTTCATTCCTTCTGAAAGACGGCGGTCTCAGCCTTATAGGATAGTAGCGTGCACTTTACATATCAACCATTATCTTTTCCGTGAACCCATTGGCGCTACATGTGTAAAAGTAATGAGTGCTATGAACAAGGGGCCTCTGATTTATTCCATATTTGTAAATTTGCAGAAGATTTTTGACTACGTTCCTTAAAAGCGGTTTCTAGCCAAACTGTCTACCTATCGTCCCACTTGTGTGGTTGCATTAGCGATTTTCTATCAGAAAGGTCACAGTTAATAGAAACTGACAGAAAGTCACCGATTACATCGAAAGTGATATTTGGCGTTCCCCAAGGAACTTTTATAGGCCGCCTGATGTTCTTAATCCACATACGTTGTGCGACAATAAAGTAGTGAGACTTAATTTCTTTGCAAGATGTGGTAACCCTACAGGCTTCCGTGGGCACAATATCTTTGACCTTGATCTATAAGCTGCTTCTAATCCAAGCGACACATCGGTGCAACTGTTCAGTCTTGAGTTGTGCTGTAATAAGTTAACACGTGTGGAAGCGCATAATGTCAACCTGATATATAGTTTTCCTTCAAATTATTTTGTAGGTCATTTCATGTCACTCTCGACTGTCTCCCATTCATTAACAGGATTATAATTGCCAGTTATTTATCGGCGATAATCCTGCAATAACATATCTTCGCTTGTTTATTATCATTAAACTACATTTATTTGCATTCGGGGTCAGCCTCGAGCCCTAGCAGAAGCTATGGATCCTCAGCGGGTCTTACTGCACTTAGGTACAGTGTTCTGGCGTTGCTAGATAATTGCACCATCTGAAACCAGCCTCATGGACTTTTCGACGTTACCATTAGATCACTTATAAACAGGGTGTAACTGGTATAAGTACAGTAATTTCTATTGGTGACTGAGGTCGGTGCACTGTTCAACATTACATCAGTCCTTACGTCTTTTGCAGACTATTAATTGTAGCTATTAGGAGTAGTATGTTTTCATGTTGCTTAGTGCTTCCAAGTATACAGGCAGGAGCAAGCCATTAACGCTTATTTTTTCCCAGACAAATGTCGAAGTGTCTAAGTTTGACAGCGTTCGAGTCTACACAGTTAGTCTATACTGAAAGGCGTAGTCCACTTATTGGTGTAGTTACGATCCTACAGAAAACATCAGTTAGTAAATTACACTACTAGCCAATAAAATTGCTACACCAAGAAGAAATGCAGGTGATAAACTGGTATTTATTGGAGAAATATATTATATTAGAACTGACATGTAATTCCATTTTCACGCAATTTGGGTGCACAGATCTTGAGAAATCAGTACCCAGAACAACCACCTTCGGTCGTAATAGCGACCTTGATACGACTGGGCATTGAGTCAAACGGAGCATGGATGGCGTGTACAGGTATAGCTGCCCATGCAGCTTCAACACGATACCACAGATCATGAAGAGTTGTCACGCGTATTGTGACGTGCCAGTTGCTCGGCCACCATTGATCAGATGTTTTCAATTGGTGAGAGATCTGGAGAATGTGCTGGCCAAGCCAGCAGTCGAATATTATCTGTATACAGAAATGCCTGTACAGGACCTGCAACTTGCGGTCGTGCATTATCCTGCTGAAATGTAGGCTTTTGCCGGGATAGAATGAATGGTAGCGCCACGGGTCGTAACACATCTGAAATGCAACGTCCACTGTTCACAGTGCCGTCAATGCGAACATGAGGTGACCGGGTGACCGAGTTGTGTAACCAGTGGCACCCCATACCATCACACCGGGTGATACGCCAGTATGGCTATGGCGAATACACGCTTCCAATGTGCGTTCACCGCGATGTCGCCAAACTCAGATGCGACCATCATGATGCTCTAAACAGAACCTGGATTGATCCAAAAGGTTGACGGTTTGCCATTCGTGCACCCAGGTTCGTCGTTGAGTACACCATCGCAGGCGCTCCTGTCTGTGATGCACCGTTAAGGGTAACCGCAGCCATGGTCTCCGAGCCGATAGTCCATGCTGCTGCAACCGTCGTCGAACTGTTCGTGCAGATGGTTGTTGTCTTGCAAAAGTCCCCATCTGTTGACTCAGGGATCGAGACGTGGCCGCCATGCGGATAAGATGCCTGTCATCTCGACTGCTAGTGATACGAGGCCGTTGGGATCCAGCACGGCGTTTCGTATTACTCTCCTGAACCCACCGATTCCATATTCTGCTACCAGTCATTGGATCTCGACCAAGGCGAGCAGCAATGTCCGATACGATAAACCGCAATCGCGATAGGCTACAATCCGACCTTTATCAAAGTCGTAAACGTGATGGTACGCATCTCTCCTCCTCACACGAGCCATCGCAACAACGTTTCACCAGGCAACGCCGGTCAACTGCTGTTTGTGTATGAAAAATCGGTTGCAAACTTTCCTCAGGTCAGCACATTGTAGGAGTCGCCACCGGCGCCAACCTTGTGTGAATGCTCTGAAAAGCTAATCGTTTGCATATCACAGCATCTTCTTAATGTCGGTTAAATTTCGTGTCTGTAGCACGTCATCTTCGTGGTGTAGTAATTTTAATGACCATTAGTGTATGTGACGTGTTTGTTCGAAGACTGGTCAATGCAGACAAAAACAATTAGCATGCTGATATATACTAGAGTGCCACATATAAAAATATAAGCTTTTATGCCCGTTACAGCCTGTATATATTATTAACAGGAACGAACGTACAGGATACTCGCATGGGATACGCTCGAAAATAACTTAACATCAATCAATTTCATTCTGTTAAGAACAATTTGTTGAGTTTTATAGTTTTATCTGGCAGGAAAGTCTAAATCCTGTCATAAACAAGGTCCGATGCTAGGTGAACTCATATTTTGTTGACAGTGCAAAACAGTATCAGACGCCATCCGGAAATGGAGGAACACTGCAGCAATTTGAGCGCTTCTGTCAACGGTACTCTGGATCTAACGAACGAGCAGGGCGAGCCGAATTTCCCAAGATCTCTATCTGCGGAATCCGCAAAAGATCACTTTGGCATCAGAAAACAAGGAGGAACACATGAGGGAATACTGATCTTGTGACTTATCTCAGCAGGTAGATTAAGGAAAGGTAACCGAATATTTATATCATTACTGGGTACACAGAAACCTTTTTACAACATTGACATTTGTTATATCGGAGATCTTCGTCTTCCAGAAAAGTCATACTGCGTGAGTATAAACAATTATTCTACAACAAACTGATGTCAAGCGGATTGACTTAAAATTTTGTGTATGTGTTCACAGACCTTTTTATAACACTTGAATGTGAATTTTTCTCCAATCGCTCGGTACCCTTCCTTACTCCAGTGACCTTCGACTAATTGCTGACAGAAGGAAAGCAAGTTCCTTCGCTCAGTATCTATTGAATTTCACAGGTATCTCAATGTATATAGATGCCATATGGCTACTGAGAGTTTTTAGTTGATTTTCTGTTCCGCCAACACTTATCTCAATATCTACCATTTAGATGTTCGTGCAGTTATTGGAAACATCTGCACTTATTTCTGATGCATCAGCTACATCGCTACAATTTAAATTTCATTCATGGATGTCACTCAGCAGCTGTGAAACACCTTTTAAGAATAGAAGTGATCAGTTTTCAGCTGCACAATTTTTTATTGGCAGCTGACGGTTGATTACTTCTATTCATGAAATCGCTATAATTCCCTAGAATTGGGACTTTTCTAAATAAAACACCACAATCATCGCGAAGAGCTGATGCTGTCACTGACGCTAAAATGACGGGCCTTGTCCTTGGCCCGGGTCATAGGAGTTTAAGCTTCACGAAGCTGTTCCTCCTCTATTCCTGGCTGGTTAGGTTGTTTTCCCTCTGGTTCTGGATGGGCGTCTTGGTTATCTGTAGGAAAGAATTATCGGCAATATGTCTCTGGAGGCATCTTCTTCTTCTTCTTCTTCTTCTTCTTCTTCTTGTGGTTCCCTGGCTGTCCGAACTCGATTTTGTTCAGAAGGGAGTGGTCCACTGGCGGCGTTTGATGTACAGCACGGCTTGCTCCGTCAGGTACTTCCAGTCGTCGTCACTGAAGATCGGGTAGCAGTTTATTAAGTCCAGATCTGCACGCCGGACGAGTTCCCTCCCTTTAAACTTCTGGTTTAGGGGCTCATACCCGCAGTGGAACGAATAGGGTTTGTTGGGGGAGGGGAGAGCCATCGGTTTCAATGAAGGGGTATTGATTTCCATGGTGGGGATATCTGCCATGGCGCAGGGAGTCTGCAATCTTTCTGAGTACCTCCCTCACGCAACTCTTGTTGGGGAGAAGCAGGCACTCGAAGTCCTACTCGTCTTCTTCTTCCGCTGTCTGCAGAGGCAGAAGGGTCGGTCGTTTCCAAGGGGGCCGTCTTCTTGCAGTCGGCGGGTGTCCCCGACTCCATGACCACCTCCCAAGCAACCTGCGCTGCAGCATCGGCGAGGGAGACGGTCGTTTGTGTTTCCGCGTCTACCCCATACTGGCGGGGGTCGGCGCCTCTTCAGACGTCGTGCGAGATGCAACGTTCAGGGCTACCCTCAGTTGTGTCAACTCGCGATGCATCTCGTCGACTTCTTCCCTGAGGGCCGGCCGCGGTGGCCGAGCGGTTCTAGGCGCTTCAGTTCGGAACCGCGAGACTGCTACGGTCGAAAGTTCGAATCCTGCCTCGGGCATGGATGTGTATGATGTCTTTAGGTTAGTTAGGTTTAAGTAGTTCTAAGTTCTAGGGGACTGATGACCTCAGATGTTAAGTCCCATAGTGCTCAGAGACGTTTGAACCATTTTTGAACCTCCATCAGGCCCGTCCTCTCCTCCGTCATGGGACTTAACATCTGCGGCAATGGCGTAATCGCTGGTTTTCCGCAACGTTTAGCGGGACACGCCCTCGTCGTCTTCGTTGCGGTGCGGCCCGTTTCCCCTGCTAGACTAGGAGGGCGGGTATCCACCTTTTTTTCCTTTGGCCAGCTCTTCATCCCTTTCTGCCGTTTCCATGACTTCAGGTAGCCGCAGCTGCGCGACTCAGCGGAGTGCGCCCCGCTAAAATTTATGCATGAAGCCGCGGTGTCTCTCGGTTTGTGTCAGTTGCGGGTATCGTGCGGTTTCCCGCACTTCACACACGCCACCACGCCGTCGCAGGTCTTGGCTATGTGGTCCATCATCTGACACTTATAGCACTGTAATTGTGCCATGGGCTTCCGCTTCTTCTTCTTGTTGCCGCAATCGCTGCTCCGGACTGCCTTTAGCACGAGCTCGACGGCGGCAGCAATCTCGCCTCTTCCTCCTTTCCTACGTCCGGACATTGTGTCGGGATAGCGGCGCAGGTGAGCGACGTTAACGAAGTGAGCCTCAGCGAGTCGAACAGCGGAGTCATCAGCGCGAAGAGCCTCGTTCTGCTCTTATATCCAGTACAGAACATATACACGGACGGAAAAAAAAATCACAACACCAATAAGGAGTTCTATGACATAAACGATAGTTGACCACATGTTGCTTATTCATATTTCGCGTCAGTCGCATAAGTGTGGCGCTAGTAGAGCCACTATGAGGATGAAAATCAGGTTTGCTTTACGCACACAATGTAACGGTCGTGGGCCTTAGTTACCTTTGAGTTTGGACAAGGTGGTTTGATATTGGTCATGACTGCCTTTAAGACTGCAACGCTATTATCAACACCTCACTGAGTTTGAACGAGGTCATGTCATAAGGCTACAAGAAGCTCGATGTTCCTTCTGCGATACTGCAGGAAGCCGTGGCTGGAATATAGCACTGTAGCCATTGTACAAGGTTCCAGGCGGGGTGGCCACCAGAACATAAGGTCGAAGGAAGATCGGGCAGCCACGTAGCAGTACCGAGAGGGAAGACCAACGTGTTCGGCGTGTCACTCTGATACATCGTACTGCATCTGCAACAGCAAGTTGAGCCGCAGTTAGTACAATGGTGACGCAACAAACCTCCACAAATCGGTTACATCAAGGACAGCTCCAATCTAGACGCTCTGCAGCGTGCATTCCACTAACCCAAACTAGCATCATTTGCGACTTCAGTGGTGTCAATCGAAAAGTCTTGAGGGCAGGGTGGAAGTCTGTGGTGTTCTGATGAAAGCTGGCCCTGCCTCAGTGTCGGCCGTGTGTTGGTTAGAGGGGGACCAGTTGAGGGCCTGGAACCAATCTCTGCGTGCTAGACACACTGAAGCTGCTCCTGGAGCTGTAAGCTGCCGTGCGATTTCGCATGACAGCACGACCGCTCTTGTGGTTATCCCGCGGATCCTGACTCCAAATTTGTACGTCAGTCTGGTGATCCGATCTGTTGTGTTGCCCTTCGTGAACAGGATTCCAGGTGTTTTATCCTTTGTAGTATCCAGATTCCGGCCTTGAAGCCATTATCCACAAGAATGCTAAATGTTGTTGGACGATTATTAAATCGTGTCTGTTAAGACATCCCGGAGCACATTTCGTGAAGACATGGTGTGTACTTCGTGCACTATGGGCTGGACAGCCATCATTTTGGTACCGCAAGTTTTTCCTAATCTGCAGAGGAATCCGTCTAACATCCGTGGAAGATAATCTGTTTGGAGGCTGCAATAATTGTGAGCGTCCGGTGTTCCATCTTTGAAAAATGGGCATACGAGCTAATGGTTCACTATCTCACACCACACGCCCACACTCTTTGGACGCTGATGTTCCACCTGACGGAGCCAGTGGGGATAGTCAACATACTAATAGCGCATGTTTCCGCAGTTTACCTGATCGTGATTGATAAATGTGACGTCCTCACTCAAGACAGATGATTCATCTGGAGTATCCTGTCGTAATGCTCTTGTACAGATGTTAACACGATTCTCGTAATTGTTTCCCTGTAGCTCTTTATGGAGGGAGATGAGATAGCGATGGAACCTATGTCGATAGAGAATGCATAGGACACTTGCCTGACTTATGCTACTTCCTCGTGCGATTACATTGGAGCTAACGTGCGCTTCAATTCTAACAGCAGAAAGAACATTAATTTGCCCCTGTGTTGTCGTCACTTGTTTTTTTATGTTGTGTTGTCTAGGTGTTACACTAACGCGACTGGTTCGAGAGATACACAAATAATTGCTGAGATGGTTGACGTTTATTGGGACATCTTGCTGCGCACATACTACGACATCCTTCCTGCACTCTCCACTCATCATGAGCATACCGGCTTTTTCTGCATTCGTAAAACCCATCGTCCACATACGACCTACTGTTTGGACTGTCACACACTGACGAGCAAGTCGCAATGTACTCACGGAACACAGAAGCACACTGTAAGCAAGCATAACATCCTACCTAGAAACTACGCAGGTTGAATAGCACTGGGAACTTTTCAGAATACGATATCTCGTAGACGACTCGCTTTAGACTCCTGCAACAAACACCACTGGTATTCTAATTTATTCTACTTTTTGTTTTGTCAGTAGGCATTATTCCATTTAATAAACTGTATGTTTACACAAAAATGTACATTATAAGCACCATTACCGTCCGCGTATTGGCTAACAAAAATGGTTCAAATGGCTCTGAGCACTATGGGACTCAACTGCTGAGTTCATAAGTCCCCTAGCACGTAGAAGTACTTATAGCTAACTAACCTAAGGACAACACACACACCCATGCCCGAGGCAGGATTCGAACCTGCGACCGTAGCGGTCGCGCGGTTCCAGACTGTAGCGCCAGAACCGCTCGGCCACCAGCGGCCGGCTATTGGCTAACAAAATGAGCCTTTGACTACCAACCCATTTTGTGAAAACCGCACATCAACAACATTTTCAATCTCCGCAATCCTTGCGGAGGAAGTTTTAAGTGATTCATCCTGTACAGTGTGAACACTGATGTCCTATAATACCATTTGTGGTATGCCCGATGTTACTTTACACCTAACGGTTGCGTGCATTATGAAATGTATAAAGCCCCTACTCAAGTAACAAACGGAACACGGTAGCGCTGTGGTTAGCACACTAAACGATTTCGGAAGGACGACAAATAAAATTCGCGTCCGACTATTCACATTTAGGTTTCCCCTGACTTCACTAAATCGCTCTAGAGAAACTAGAGGAATTGTTCCTTTGAAGGGGCACAGACGATTTCGTTCCCCTTCGTTGAAAAATGGCGAGCGTGTACTCCGTCTCTAATGACCTCCATATGGACGGTAAGTTAATCAGTTATCTTCCTTCCTTCCTCCCTTATAAGGCTGTTCTATATCCTGCAAGCTTATGTTTTGTTCACTAGGTGATGGTTATGATTTCCATAGAATACATTCTGTGAGTCAAGGAAAACTACTTCAACTTGGGCACCGTCATCTAATACCTATTATATTCCATGAACGAGCAGCGTAATCTGGGTTAAACAACACTTATTTTAACAATATCCACGTCCGTAGCACAAAAGAAAACCTAATCCTGATGGTAACAGCTTAAAACGTGTTCGTTTGTAGTAAGACATATCTATCTGACAGCCTTTGTAGGAGACCTGTGCATTTTTAAGCCTTGGAAAAGATATGAGGGAAGTATATACATAAGGACTCTAATTTTTAGGTTTTGGATGATTGCAGTACACATTTGGGAGTAAGAAATGATACTCTGATATGATGCGCTCCTCAAACGTTTCCAGAACAAACGGTAAAAAAAAGGTCCCAGAGAGAAACGACAAGCCTGCGTAATCCACCCTGTCATTATGCTTCCGTTCAGTAAAGTGAAGGATTATTTTTCTTGCTCTTGAAACAGTATCGGTTATCCTGGTTTCCGACTACTTCTGCGAAGGGACAGAAAAGGAAATAATACCGCCTGCATTCGCGATGCTTAAACCGATCGCAAGCGGCGCAGCAATTTCGAGTGATCCGATAACAAAGTAACGGCTCAGAATCGTGTTTCAAATTCTCCCGGGGGGACCGACGTTGATAATAATTTGCATAGGAAATCCTCTGGCGAACCGAGCACTAATTTGGTTTCGACCGATCATTTCGCTGAAAATCGTGATACTGAATTCTGAATATTCATGCCTTCGACAGCAGGAAGTGATCAGCTGTGGGGAGGGAGAGAGAAGAGACATGGGAGGCGAATATGAACGAGAAGCAGATGGACGTGGCGTGTCGGGTGCCATATTTGCTGCAGGTCCACGTACCTGTATGCGCACACAGGGCAGTTGCATTCATTAACCGACTGTAATAGAATTGTTGGCTGGAGCGTTAGACTACTTCTTCACCAATAGGCCTCGATGTTAAAAATTTAGCTTTCAAGCAGGTATGGGAGCTCATTATCTATAGTAGAGACCATCGTATTATAAGGGTCACAAGTTTGACGTATCACTTAACGTCACTCTAATATAAAGGCCGTGAACACAAACACGATACTCTCCGAGTCTTTCGCGTTCCACTTGAACCCACTGTGTCGGATATTTCTCCAGGGGCTTAAGTACTTACAGAGTTATTGTATCAATTCCGTATCAGTATTCAAGTCGTGTTTTCTGAAGTATCAGATTTCTTGCTACTTCACAGATAACTTGATTGCGGGTATTCGTAAATTTACTCAAAATGAAACATTTTCAAGAAACATTTTCAACCCTCGCACAGCTAGGATATATACAAGCTGGAGAGACGAATGAAAATTTGTATCATGGCTAAGATCCGAACCTAGGTTTCCAGTTCATTAGACAGATACGGTAACTATTACGCCACCTCCGCACACTGGCTTCGTACAACTGCACGGACTACTACATACCTCCCTCAATCCAAATTCCAGTTAACGCTTCAGCCCACTTGGTATTCCCCATAAACTCGAACAGGAGAGCCTCTGAACGCTGTTCGAGTTTAGTGGGCTGAAGCGTTAACTGGCATTTGGTTTGAGAACGTAGGGGTGCTATGATATTTCGTGGAGTTGTGCAAAGCCACTGTGGCGTGGTGGCGTAACTGTTAGCGCCTCTTCCTCGTGAATAAGAGAACCAGGTTCGAATTTTGGCCGTGGTACAAATTTTCATTCGGCCCTTCAGTGTGCATTTATAGGTTCCTAAACTTCTCCAGTCAAACGTACCGAAGGAATTACTTTAGGAAGGAAGCTTTGATGGAGAAATATAGGCAGATATAGAAGCCGTATCATGCAAGCCCTAGGTGTTGGGTGCTTCACTGTTCGCGTTGTATGTTAATGAGCTGGCAGACAATGTTAGCAACAACTTCAGACTTCTTGCAGATGATGCAATTATTTGTAATGAAGAACTGTATAAACCAGTTATACAAGTATCCAGTGATATATTGATAAGATTTGGAAGTGGTGACGAGATTAGAAACTTGGTTTAAATATTTAGAAAAATAAAATTATGTAGTTCACGAAGTGCAGAAACGTAGCTTCCATTGAGTGCAATCAACTTGCGTTAGGACAGGAATCAGTAAATTCATACAGATACTTGGGTACAGCAGTTTGTAAAAGGGGGGGGGGGGGAGGGGGAGATATGAAATGGAAATACTATACATGCTCAGTACTAAGTAAATCAAGTGACAGACATTGAATCATTGGTAGGGCATTGGTTACATCACAGTTTTACTATGCATACTAGACTACTGCCCATCTGAGTGGGACTCTTATCATATATGTCGCTGTTACAGTATTATTGTGGCCAACTGCCTAATTTCTTATTGCCGACCGGTTAAGTCTCTCAGCCACTGCTCTAGACACTGTGGACTGTTTACCAAGAGGTAACCCCCCTTCCCAAATTACACCGTTGCCCGCCCCAGGCCAGGTAGAAATGGACATTTACCTTAGTCTAATTGCTTCCATTGTTTTTTTTAAGCAGCATACGTAGTCTGACTGAAACAAATATCTGATTTGGGAAATTAAAATATCGTTTTTTTTAAGAAGGTAAGAAGCGGGACAGAGTAAAGAATAGAGCTTTGTCCCGCCACCTTGGCGTCTGGAGCTGAAAGCCTTGGAAGCTTTCGTCGAGAAATTGACATGAGGTCTCCTTCACTCTGACATGACGAAAGTCATGGGGTGCCGCCTAATATCGCGTCGGACCTCCTTTATCCTGCGACGTAGCATGGACTCCAAAAGTCATTGACTGTCCCTGCGGAAATGTAGAGCTGTGCCAACTCTAGAGCTTTCCATTATTTTGAAAGTGTTGTCAGTGCAGGATTTTGTGCAGGATTTCGTGCACGAACTGACATCTCGATCACGTCGGGTCTTATGGGTGGCCAAATCATTAGCTCGAAATGTTCAGAATCGTCTTCAAACCAATCACGTACAACTGTGGCCCAGTGACACGGCACATAGTCATCCACAAAAATTCCATTTTTTCGGAACATGACGTGCATGAATGACTGCAGATGGTCTCCAAGTAGCCGATCATCCGGAGGACTCAATCTATTCGACGAGAACAAAGCCCACACCATTATGGAGACACCGCCACTTGCACAGTGCGTTGTCGACGACTGGGATCCATAGCTTCGTGGTGTCTGCGTCACACTCGAACCAACTGAAATCGGGACTCATCTGACAAGGTCAAGGGATTCCAGCCGTCAAGGGTCGAACTGATGAACTGATATGGTCACGAACCCGGGAGATGTGTTGCAGGCGATGTCGTGCTGTTAGTATAGGCATTAGCGTCGATCGTCTGCTGCCACAGCCCATTAACGCCTGATTTCATCGCAGTGCCCTAACGAATACATTCGTCGTATGTTCCACATTGATTTCTGCGATTATTTCAGGCAGTGTTGCTTTGTCCAGAAAAATGATGGTCAAGTCGTGCAGAAAGTGTCATCACTTTTGTCTCTATGTTGTTCGTGTTTGGAACACAATCTGTGACCAGCTTAGAGACAAAAGTGATGACACTCTTTACAGGACCTGACCATCATTTTGCAGGACAATGCTCAAGCACGTACTGTGCAAGCTGTTACTGATTTGTTTGACTGATGGGGCTACTAAGTGCTACACCACCTACTGCATTCCCCTGAATTAAGCCCTCGTTAGTTCAACTCGATTTCTAAACTTAAGGAAACACTTCACAGCATTCGCTTCAGAACTGCTACAAATTCGCCTGGCAATAGACCGCACCGATCAAACTGTCAAGACAACTGGCACTGCTAAGAGCATTCTACGACTTCCACATCGCTGGTGACTACTTTGAAGGTCAGTTAAACTTTGAAACACGTATCTATTTTGTACGAGCTGGAAATAAATAGTTGCCGCTATTAAAGTTCCAACTCTCGTATCAATTTAACTGTGGAACAACTGGAAGAACTTTAAAAAGGAAAAGAAACACAAATGAAATATTCTGTAACGTTATGGTCTACATGCTTCTGTATATAATCCCAAATTATAAATGGTAACAAGAAAAGAAAAATCACACATACAAGCAGCAGAGATGAAGTTCATAAAATATGTATGAGGCTGTAATAACAAGGATAAAATAGGGACTGAAACAATACGATCAGTTTTTAAAAATATATTGAGTTTACAACAAGGTAGAAGACAAGAGAATGAAACCGAAGGATCATGTTGATAGAATGACAGAAAACAGATTAACAAAGAAGATCATGAATTATTAGCCGAATGGGAAGAGAGATAACTAAGCAGACCTTGTAAGAGATTAAAAGATGGATGGAGGGTTGGTAGACACCGGAACACGCGATTACAACATACATTCCTTAGAACGAGATTATGATGATCGTGCTTACACACCAGGTGGTTTTTTCCTTAACCTGCCCAATTACTTGTTGTCAAAACCATTATACACCTTCGGGAGTTTGCCAGTCGTGGACCTACTCGAGACGATCGTAAGCAAAGAATAAGACCGTTCGGTGGATAAGAGAATGGAAGAGCATTCGCAGAGAAAGCAGTTCAAATCCCCTGTACACATATCTAGTATTACATTTTCCGTAATTTTCCAAACTCGCTTCAGGGAAGTAGCTGGATGACTTCTTTACACACAGGGTGATTTTTCTAAATGGGAACATGGCTCAGAAAAGATCTGTGAGAGAACAGAGAGCAGCAGAGGTCATAAGAGATATGGCTAGAAATGCATTCCAGAGGATAAAAGATCTTTAACATTAGAACTCTTAATGATTGAAAGCACACACGAGATCACATCAGGTAAGTGGGAATGTTCAGTCTGTACTGGTCTTTTAGCTCCACACTCAAGAGAACAGTGAGCTGGAGCACCTTCTTGTACACGCCACATTACTCTTCGTCCTACCAAAGGCACATCTCCCAACAAGGGAGGCAGACTCAGGGTCACGCAGAGAAAGTGCAGATACGCTTTGTGTGTGTGAGGTATTGTGGAAGGATGACTGGCCCTACAAAGCAGTCGCCAATAATCTTCACTCACACAGTGAGGATGAAACTGTGTTGATCGTTCGTTGCCAATACACCATGGGGACTTTTGTTGTCAACAGTGGGAGGGAGGTGGGGGCGGGGTGTTGTGAAAAGAGACAGTACCGTCCCTTGTAAAGGTAGCTTCAAACAAGAATAGGATGGATGACGTATCCCAGCACTGTGATAGTGTATGCAACAGCTCAGCAACCAAACAGTCTCTGGGGAGATATGTCTGAAAGTAATGCCTGTGATGTAACTGATACAGACAGTGGGAGTTGTCAAGGACGACTGCGTACTCGTGAGTCACATGTCTGATGATGAGATCTGTCAAGACCTTTTATCTCCATCTTCAAGTAGGAGTTACTATGAATGCTCTTCAGACCATATGTTCATGTGACCTATTTTGCTTCTTATTCTCTCATGAACTGTTTACAGTAGTTAGGTGCTGTAGGGTGATTTCCTGAAATAAGGACTGCTTTGAACAGCCAGTGCTTATTCTATCATTCTACAGTACAGATTACAATAAAGTGTATGCTGCATCTGTGGCCAGACAGGGGTTATTGCGGTGCAGAGGTACCTGCACCACTTTGTTTGTGTGTATTGCATACTTTTGGGGGCAAGCATCCATTCAGGTGCAAATTACCCCCTCACCTTTCCCTTAAGCGATTGTTGTGCTAATTGATTTATGAATCCCTGGGGCTGATTTATGACCAACTGGAGTTTATTTATGACCCCTGGGGAAAATCCATTCTTCTGAGAAACACCTGCACATTCAGCTCTGAGCCATTTTTCCCTCTCCTGGGATTTCCTCCAGTTCTATCCTCCCCTCTACATCTACGTCTACATACATCTCCGCAAGCCACCATATCGTGTGTGGCAGATGGTACCCTTTACTGCTACTAGTCATTTCCTTTTCTGTTCCACTCGCAAATAGAGTGAAGGAACAGCGAGTATCTATTTGCCTCCATATGAGCACTAATTCGTCGTACCTTATCTTTGTGATCCTTATGCACAGTGTATGTTGACAGCAGTAGAATCATTCATCTGTCAGCTTCAAATACATGTTCTCTAAATTTCCTCAATAGTGTTCGAACAGAAAGTCGCTTGTGGTATTCAAACCTACTGCTAACAAACCTTGGAGCATGCCGCCGCATTGCTTCGTTGTCTTCCTTTAATCTGACCAGTTACGGATCCCAAACTCATGAAAGTTATTGAAGAACAGGTCGCACAAGCTGCCTATATGCGGTCTCCTTTACAGATGAACTACACTTTCCTAAAATTCTCAAAATAAATTCAAATCAACCATTCACTTTTCAAACCACAGTTCTTACATGCTCGTTGCATTTCATATCGACTTGTAACGTTACACCCAGATATTTAAACGACGTGACTTTGTCAAGCAGTACACAACCAACGCTGTATCAGAACATTACACATCTGTTTTTCCTACTCATACGCATCAACATACGTGCCATTCACCACACCCCCTATAACTTTAGTTTCAGTCATCTTGTATCTTCCTACAGTCACTCACCTTTGACACGTTATTGGACACCACAGCATCGTCAGCAAACAACCACAGAGTGCTGCTAACCCAGTCCGCCACATCATTTATGTACACGGAGAACAACAACAGTCCTATCCTATAAATTCTGATGACACCATCTCTGATGAACACTTGCCATAGTGGGCAACGTACTGGCTTCTATTATGAAACAAGTCTTTGAACCTCTCAAATATCTGTGAATGTATTACATATGGTCGTACCTTCCTTAGCACCATACAGTGAGGCACTGTGTCAAATGATTTCCTGAAATCTAGAAATATGAAACCTGTCTGTTGCCTTTAAACCACAGTTTGCACTATATCATGTGAGAACAGCGCAAGCTGAGTTTTAGGGCTAAGTCACGTGATAGAGGACTTACGATCTTTGTGTAAGGACTTTACAAAAGAGGTCTGTGTAGTGATAGTGAGTGGGGCAGGAAACAGTTTGGACAGGGATGGGGCATGTGATATATGTAGTGATCCAGACAAGACAGCTTCCCTGACTCATGGGAACAACCTAAATTTTGTTGAGGTTTTCTGGTGTGATGATCAGCCACACCTTGGTGGAGCTGTGAGACGAAACAGTGTTGTGCTGCCCATCAGGACTATCAACAGATGAGGTGTCACTAGGCATGGCCTACACCTAAACAGGACTGGGAAGGGAAGATTGGTAAAGCTGATTCATGAAAGTATAGGGGATGGATCTCCATCTACACATGGTCAAATACCTGTTGTCATGGGTAGGAAAATTAAGTCTTTTTAGGATAAATCCAGACAACAATTTTACCCTGCATAAAGAATATCTCCAGCACTTTAAAAATACTAAAACAATCATGCACTAGACAGATTTTAACACTCCAAATACCACACATACCAGATGTCAAAAAAAAATTGGAAAGAGTAACATAGGGCATTTCACAGACTTAACAATCCTCCATCAAAACATGTAAATGAATACAAAATAAAGTAAAACTTATAGAATTTGAGCTTATAACTTTGAACAGCACAGTGGTTTGTGTTACTGAGCACTGGTGTAGAGACACAGAAATCCAACATCTAGTGTTAGCAAACTCTTACTGCAGAACTGCTTAAAAGTGTGGAGCATCATGCATTTATATCAGAAAAAGAACATAGTTCAAATCAAGACATGACCTCAGTACAGCAAGTGAAGACAAACGTTTTGAAATATCAGCTATTGAATTAACAGGACTTGATATCACCAAGAAATTAATCTTTTTATGTGTGTATAGATCTCACAGAATAAATTAAGAGAAGTTCTAGACCAAGTCTCATGTACAAAGGTCGTCAACATAATTCTGTGTGGATACATTAACATCAACACCAATATCACAAATGAATCCAGCAGCACCATCATAAATATCCTTCAAAGTCTTGGCATGTCTGTATTGCTCAATAATACAATAAGGGTTACTACATTGAATGCATCAGTAATTGACCATATGGAAACAAAAATGTACAGGGTAAAATGTGATGTAATCGTAGATGTCACACTATCAGACCATCTCTGTCAAATAACAACAGTAAAATCAGAAATCGAATCATTCCCTAAACTACAAACCTATAAATGACATCTACCAGAAATCAAAATAAAAGAATATACAAAGGAACCACCAAAAAAAAGCTGGGCTGAGTGTATAAGGAAACCAATGTGAATATGAAATTCTCTAAATTCTCCACGTTATTTAAATTCAACTTGGAAAAGACATTTTCAAAAGTATGCATGTCTGTATCAACATCACTCAAAAACAAATTGATAACAACAAGTATTAAGAGCTCCTTACAAACACTTAAATACCTCAGTTCCATGAAAAAAGGTCGCAGTGATACAGAATTCTTAAATTTCTATCATAGATACAATAAGATATGTAGGAAGGTGCTAATTTCTGCAAAAAAGTCATTTTATGACAAAATAATATACAATGCGGAGAATAAAAGCAAAGGAATCTGGGATGTTATAGGAAAGGAAACGGGGAAAGGCAAAGAAACACCGAATAACACACTGCTAACAGAGGGGATAAAATAATAAATGATCCAAAACATTTAGCAAACTATGTAAATGAGCATTTTTCAAGTATTTCAGAAAAGTTACAGCAAAAATTCCCCAAAACAAATATGACAGCTGTAAATAATGTTGCACTAAATATGGTGATGTTACTTCCAACCACAGTGAATGAAGTCAATAAAACTGTTCAAAAACTAAAAAATAAAAAGTCTGTAGGCTTGAATGAAGTACCAATCAGTGTACTGAAACAATGCATACAGTTTATACATGGCCCAATAACAAATATAATAAATGAATACTTAACATCAGGGACATTTCCAGTACAGTTAAAACAGACCAGAGTTGTGCCTCTGCTTAAGAACTGTGATGCAGAAGACATAGGATATTACTGGCCCACTTCTGTGCTTTCACAGTTCTCAAAAATAATAGAAGCAGTTATGAAAGACCGATTAATGAATTATCTGAATGAAAACAATCTTTTAAGCAAATCATCATTTGGTTTCCGAAGTGGCAAAAATACAGAGTCAGCCACTGTAGAATTTACTAAGGTTGTACGCGATGCTCTTGACAAACAAAGATGAGTGTGTCAAACGCTTATTTTTGGATCTTTCTAAGGCTTTTTATGTAGTTGACCACAAGATTCTATTAAATAAGTTAGAAGCATTAGAGATAAGAGGGGTAGTTAATGACTGGTTTCGATCGTACAGAGCAGATAGAGTACAAATATTTGAGATAACACATACTTCAAATATATTTTAACATTTAGTAAAACACTTGTCACAATCAAAACACATAAAAAATATAGGGGTTCAGCCAGGTACTATATTAGGACCAATACTATTCCTGATATACATCAATGACTTTCCCAGTAGTTTTACTCATGGTTGAAAAAATTCTCTTCATTGATGAAAGCAATATTATATGTTGTTGTTGTTGTTTTCTTCAGTCCTGAGAGTGGTTTGATGCAGCTCTCCATGCTACTCTGTCCTGTGCTAGCTTCTTCATCTCCCAGTACCTACTGCAACTTACATCCTTCTGAATCAGTGTATTCATATCTTGGTCTCCCTCTATGATTTTTACCCTCCACGCTGCCCTCCAATGCTAAATTTGTGATCCCTTGATGCCTCAAGACATGTCCTACCAACCGATCCCTTCTTCTAGTCAAGTTGTGCCACACACTTCTCTCCTCCCCAATCCAATTCAATACCTCCTCATTAGTTACGTGATCTATCCACCTTATATTCAGCATTCTTCTGTAGCACCACATATCGGAAGCTTCTATTCTCTTCTTGTCCAAACTAGTTATCGTCAATGTTTCACTACCATACATGGCTACACTCCATACAAATACTTTCAGAAAAGACATCCTGATACATAAATCTGTATTCGATGTTAACAAATTTCTTTTCTTCAGAAACGCTTTCCTTGCCATTGCCAGTCTACATTTTATATCCTCTCTACTTCGACCATCATCAGTTATTTTACTTCCTAAATAGCAACACTCCTTTACTACTTTAATTGTCGCATTTCCTAATCTAATTCCCTCAGCATCACCCGATTTAATGTGACTACATTCCATTATCCTCGTTTTGCTTTTGTTGATGTTCATCTTATATTCTCCTTTAAAGACACTGTCCATTCCGTTCAACTGCTCTTCCAGGTCCTTTGCTGTCTCTGACGGACTTACAATGTCATCGGCGAACCTCAAAGTTTTTACATCTTCTCCATGAATTTTAATACCTACTCTAAATTATTCTTTTGTTTCCTTTACTGCTTGCTCAATATACAGATTGAATAACATCGGGGAGAGGCTACAACCCTGTCTCACTCCTTTCCCAACCACTGCCTCCCTTTCATGCCCCTCGACTATTATGACTGTCATCTGGTTTCTGTACAAATTGTAAATAGCCTTTCGCTCCCTGTATTTAACCCCTGCCACCTTCAGAATTTGAAAGAGAGTATTCCAGTCAACATTGTCAAAAGCTTTTTCCAAGTCTACAAATGCTAGAAACGTAGGTTTGCCTTTCCTTAATCTTTCTTCTAAGATAAGTCGTAAGGTCAGTATTGCCTCATGGGTTCCAACATTTCTACGGAATCCAAACTGATCCTCCCCGAGGTCCGCATCTACCAGTTTTTCCATTAGTCTGCAAAGAATTCACGTTAGTATTTTGTAGCTGTGACTTATTAAACTGATAGTTCGGTAATTTTCACATCTGTCAGCACCTGGTTTCTTTGGGATTGGAATTATTATATTTTTCTTGAAATCTGAGGGTATTTCGCCTGTCTCATACATCTTGCTCACCAGCTGGTAGAGTTTTGTGATGACTGGCTCTCCTAAGGCCGTCAGTAGTTCTAATGGAATGTTGTCTACTCCTGGGGCCTTGTTTCGACTCAGGTCTTTCAGTGCTCTGTCAAACTCTTCACGCAGTATCTTATCTCCCATTTCGTCTTCATCTACATCATCTTCCATTTCCATAATATTGTACTCAAGTACATCGCGCTTGTATAAACCCTCTATATACTCCTTCCACCTTTCTGCCTTCCCTTCTGGGCTTAGAACTGGGTTGCCATCTGAGTTCTTGATATTCATACAAGTGGCTCTCTTCTCTCCAAAGGTCTCTTTAATTTTCCTATAGGCAGTATCTATCTTACCCCTAGTGAGATAAGCTTTTACATCCTTAAATTTGTCCTCTAGCCATCCCTGCTTAGCAATTTGGCACTTCCTGTCGGTCCTATTTTTGAGACGTTTGTATTCCATTTTGCCTGCTTCATTTACTGCATTTTTATATTTTCTCCTTTCATCGATTAAATTGAATATTTCTTCTGTTACTCAAGGATTTCTGGCAGCCCTCGTCGTTTTACCTACTTGATCCTCTGCTGCCTTCACTACTTGATCTCTCGGAGCTACCCATTCTTCTTCTGCTGTATCTCTTTCCCCCATTCCTGTCAATTGTTCCCTTATTCTCTCCCTGAAACTCTATACAACCTCTGGTTCTTTCAGTTTATCCAGGTCTCATCTCCTTAAATTCCCACCTTTTTGCAGTTTCTTCCGTTTTTATCTACAGGTCATAACCAATAGACTGTTGTCAGTGTCCACATCTGCCCCAGGAAAAGTCCTACAATTTAAAACCTGATTCCTAAATCCTTATCTTACCAGTATATAATCTATCTGATACCTTTTAGCCACTGAGAAAACAAGAGAACTCCTTGCCGAGAAAGCAAATGAAACTCGCAAGGAATTTAAAACAGATCAATAAGCAATGAAGTGACACAGAACATCAAGAGAACTAATGCCATGAATTTCAGTTTGAAGAGGGAAAACGACAATGTTAAATTAAATCTATATGGCACGTCTAGAGACTGTAACAAATCCAAAATTTCTAGGAATGAATATTGATACTGAGTTGAAGTGGTCCGAACCCAAAGGTACTTCCAAACAGAATGTCATCAGCATGTTACGTACTTAGAATCCTATCATCAGTATGTAACATGCAATGTCTTTTAGTTAGATACTGTTCATGTGTACACTCAATTCTTAGCTACTGCATTCATTTTTGAGGAACAAATGCATAAAATATGAACACAGTTTTCAAACTCCAGAATAGAGCCATAAGAATCATAACCAAAAATGGTTGTTAAGACCAATGTAAAGATCTGTTCAAAAAACTGGGGATTTTAACTACTCTATGTGAATACATTTACCAGTGAGTTGTACACATCAAAAATAACATTGGTAATTGCTGCACAAAGAGCTGTCCACGACCATGGAACAAGAATTAGGCACAACTTACATTTTCCAAGAAAAAATAAACATAAAACTCAAAAAAGTATGTTCTACCTAGGAATAAAACTGGAAAATAATTACCAGAAGGGATAAGAGAAACGGCGAAAATACGCTTATTTAAAAAGGTTGCTAAAAGGTACGTGTTATGCAGTACATTTTATACACTGAAGGATTACTTAGATAAAACAGGGTAGGGGCTTGATAAAAAATGTTATACAAATAAATAATAATAATGATTATAAAACATCCAACATTCCACATGTGAAGGTGTTCACACTATGGTTTTAACTTCTTTTTTTTCCTTTTCTAGAAAAACGTACCCCAAAGCTATGCATTCTGCAATACTAACACCTCTTCCTCTTTCGGAGCTCAACATCTCACTCATTATAGAGGGACGCTGACTCAGTTTTTCAGGATAGCAAATGGCCCAGAGATCGGCATTGTGTGTGTTTGTGCGTGTTGTGAGTGAAGTTTTGTGAAAGAAGATGTATAGTGCGTTCAGTGACTGATAGTGGGATTTGAGTGAACAGTGTGGCATTACATTATTTAATAAGTTATCTGTAAAAAGGTATTGTATTCCAGGCGTTAATCTAATTACTGTATCGAACTAGAAGTCTGTAAATATATGCGTATACGAATTAGCTTATATTTAATTGGTGTAAACTTTTCAATACTTTGACACTTCCTATATCCTTGTAAAACGAGATCTACACATGAATGAAGCTACTACTATAACTGCTACACACAAACTAAGCTTTCTAAAACAATACTGATCCGGGGACATAAGTTTCTCGGCCACAGGAACATTTATTATATTCCAACTTCAGTAGTCACCTGCGCTTTTTCCAGTCACTTGCTGCTTTGTGCTGGGCGGGAGATTCGCGATAAATGCAAGGGACTAATGCCGTAGAATACCCCTTGCGAAACCTAACTGGGAATTTATCTGGGCCTGTTGGCTTACTTGCTTTCAAATCTTTCAGCTGTTTCCCTACGTCTGTATGCCGCCCTTGCGGAAGCCTGTCCGATGGTCAAATGACGATTCTTCTGCATGAACGATTTCTTGAAAGGAAACTTTAAAACGTAACTTTCCGTTTTCCTATCTTCAATAGCCACACCAGATTGGTCAAAAAGGGACTGAACGGAGCCTTAGACCCTCTTACCGATTTTTCTCGGGTTTTCTGCCACATCTTTTGCTAAGGTACGACGGCGGTAGCTGTTGGATGCTTTGCGCATAGATCTTTTCACAGACGCAAGGATCTCAAGGAAACTTTGCTTACCGCCATTTGTGGATTCTCTTTCGAACCGAGAGTGCAGCAGCCTATGCTTCCTCAGCATCTCCCAAATTTAGTTATTACACATGATGGGTCTTTTCCATCCTTCATCCGCTTACTATGCACATAACTCTAGACCACTTGTTTGGTTGTGTGGCTAGCCTCCTCAACAAGCATAAAATTATTTTTGTAAATAAAATCCGCCTCTTCTTGCTGTACTGTATTTCATTTCTCCCAGACGAGTTTTGCCTTTTTCGCTTGACGCCAACATCAGTGGGATACAGAATGATACAATTTTGGTTTGATACGTATTTCTTATAGACTATGAATCAATTCACTTCTAGTTTTACGCAAATAAGTGATTCTTGATAATTCTTCGTGTTTTTGGCTTGCATCAGCGTTTCCTCTTATCAGGTCACATGCTGGACGTCGCACTACAATTCCGTTTACGAAACGTAAGTATGTTTTTATGTTCTGAACATTTTTATTTCGACTTTTCATCTTGTTTACTGATACTTTTGTGATGACTATCAGTTGCCTGTCACTAATTACAGAAATTTAATCGAGAACTGTGATTTCAAGATGTAACTACTGTCACTTCACCATGTGTCTCAACCTGTTTGCTTTCTTTACGTACATGTTGTCAGCCTAATGTAGCATACACTGAAAACTAAACTACATTGATTTCTGCTATGTTTACATCCTCGAACCATCCCCATTCGCAATAGCAAGCAGCACTTCGACACATGCTCCTTAGACTCAATACGGTACTACCAAAAAGAGCTTGACGTAACTATACAGGTAGCCAAAACAATGATTACAAGTAGAAACATAATCACAGACATAAACAACAAAATTAAAAGTAAAATAAAAGCAAAAAGTAGAAATCCATTGACAAGATCATAACAGAAAGAAGCTTAAACACTCAGTACCATAACCACTACAGAGAATAATCAGAAAAATATAAGAGAAAACACAAGATGGTTCACAGTGACATACAAAAACAAGCTCACGTATAAAATCATCAACATTTTCAATAGACGGGAAATAAACATAATGTATATAACAGATAATTCTATCCAAAAATACAACCAAAAACTGACAAAAATGGAGATACGCGGGGAAGCACGTGTGTATCAATTGGGGTGTAACACTTGTGATGGCAAATGCATAGGACAAACATTCAGAACATACGACGTCGAATACAGAGAACAAATGACAGCCTGGAACTGTAGGACAAACTACTCCACATTTGCAGAACACCTAAGGGAACACAATGGTAAACGAACCATTGGAGAAGACGACATGAAAATGATTAGAATCAAAAATAGAAAACAACCTAACCCTCCAAGAAAATTATTACATGCAGAAAACCAAAGCAGAAAAGAAAACCCTGTTGAGTGGTCAAATACACATGATAAACGACTCATTGTTTACACTAATAGAGAAAGTAATAGACTAAAACTACAAAAGAGCACTGTTATCATCATAATAATACCACCAAACCTCTTTCCGTTCATAATATGGTTTCTTGTTGCTAGGTGGGGTTGCTTCAGAAGTATGAATGTCACCTTTTTTCTTGCTATAGTTTGGTACCTATTTTCTGACAGCGGCTATCGAGACGAATAAAATGATGTGTAATATAAAGTTTTTTTGAAGGTCAAAGAAGGTCAGAAAAGCGGTATGAACGTCCATTTACAGAAGGTGTTCGAAGTGATGACCACTGATATCAATGCAGTGCTGCAATCTTCTTAATATGGACTGAGGGATATTCCTTATCACATCGGCACTTATCGAAGCACATGCTCCGACATTTCTCTCGCATATCTTCAGGTGTAGCTGGAACGTCTCAATGTTTTCTACGAGTCCCCAAAAGAAAAATTCCAGAGGCGAAGTCTGGCGAACGAGCCGGCCACGACACATCTCTTCCACGTCCAATCCAACGATTTGGGAATTGTCTCTGTAACTCATTTCTAGCCATCAAGGAAACATATGCCGGACACCCATCGTGTTGATACCACATTCTATTCCTTGTTTCTAAAGGTATTCCTTCCAATATCAGACCTAACGCATCTTGCAGGAATGTGGTGTGCTTCCTACCATTAACATTTCCTTCGATGAAATAAGGACCTTCGAATCTGTCCTCCAGAATCCCACGCCATACATTCACCAACCACGGTTTTTCCTGTGCGACTTACCACAGCCAACATGTATTTTCATTTGCCTAGTAATGCATGTTGCGTAAATTAACATATCCATGGCTCGTGAATGTAGCCTCGTCAATAAATAAAGTCAAATTAATAAATGTTTCAGCCCTCTGAATCTGAAGTTGAGTCCATTTGCAGAATTCAATGTGGTACATAAATCCGTACCAGTTAATTCTTGGTGGAAACTGATATGGTAAGGATGATATTTATGGCGATGCAGAACACGAACAACACTACTCGGGCTCATGCCAGATTTCCTTGCGATTTGACTCCAACAAACACAAGGATCTCGAACCACAGTGGCAAGCGTACCAATTTCCGTTTCCTGGTTAATAACTTTCCTTTGCCAGTGCATGTTTCCGTTGAGGTAAAGATCCAGTTGTTCTCAATTTGTCAGACATATACTTAAATGTTCGACGTGTAGGGCGAGTACGTTGAAGATATCTTTCAGCGTATAAGTCACTAGCTCTCACTGTATTTCGTTGGCATTCTCCGAAAACGAGAAGCACATCGGCTTGTTCTTCTAACGAATACATCATTGACTCGACGATACTAGTCTTACCGTTCCTATTAGCGTTGTATTTCGAAACTGTCGAATGGTGTTTACATGTCAATAGCGCGTTAGATGGATACCTCGTATTCGACGAATATTTACCATCTGCGCGATTTACGAGAGAGAATTGTCAGAGCATGTGCTTCGATAAGTGCCGAAGTGATAAGGAATACCACTCAATCCATGATAAGAAGATTGCAGCACTTCATTTGTATCAATGGTCATCACTTCGAACACCCTCTGTAAATGGACGTCCATGCCAGCTTTCTGACCTTTGTTGACCGTCAAAGACCTGACTGTTACGCATCATTGGATTCGTCTCGATAGCCGCTATCGGAAAATAAGTACCAAACAATAGCATTCCATGAAAAAAAAAAAAGTTTACCTTCATGTCTCTGAAGCGACCCCACCCAGCATCAAAAACCCAAAGTCATTATGGGCCCCGTTATCCCATGCAACTTTTGGGCTACAAACTTTTCAGCTCCTATCATGGTTTCGGGAAAATGGAAATAAACGCACGGTATTGGAGGCCGTGAGTCCCCCATTCGGGGAAGTTCGGCCGCCGAGGGCAAGTACCTACTGCATTCAACGCCACACTGGGCGACCGGCGAGTCGTAGATGGGGATGAAATGATGATGAAAACAACATAACACCCACTCCCTGAGCGCAGAAAATCTCCTGCCGTAGGCGGGAAATGAACCCAGACCCGTTGGCGTTACACTCCACCGCCCTGATCACTCATCTAACGGGAGCGGACATAGTTCTGAACTTATTCTAGATGAGTCACCTTGTATATGTATATTCTCTCTCTCCCAAAACAATAAGTTCAAACAATTTGGAAAGTGAGAAGAGAAAAATTCTGAAGATAAAAAGATGCTTGTGTTTCGTAAATAGAACTATATGCGGCCTCCAACATGTGACCAGGTGGGAGGAATGCAGATGGCAACCAAAAAGAAGATGAAATGTAAATAATGCCTTATGTACATAGAAAACGAGACAAGAACTGTTTTGTAATCTACAAATAATACATGTCAAAACAAAACTGTATCATCCTAGATCCCACGGGTGACACCTTGAAGTGAAAAAGGGAAATGTGTCAGAGATACATGAAAAAAATAATCTCTAAACCACAATTTACGATCTGCTTCAACTTTGCCAATAATTCCTCTACGTCTGTCTTATTGGAACTAAGTGACGTCAGTTCAATCTCTAAGTGATATGATAACAACTGCTTATCTGCTCTATCTAGCAAAAACACTCTCCTAACCATTTTGACTGATATATCGACTTTCGTCACCATAGTTGCTATAATGAAATCATGATCGCTAATCCCCTTTTCTGTACTGACATTGTCAATAGCATTCGGCCTATATATAGCTACCAGGTCTTACACAGTTCGTGTTTGGACTGGTTAGCTAGATCTTCAAGAAATGTGTTGAAAAGTAATTCGCACAATCGACTGTCTGTACCCTCTGCAATGAACCCATAAACATCCCAGTCTATACTGGGTGAGCTGAAGTCCCTTCCAACTAGTATTGCTTGATCTCAGCATTATGTGCTACTGACCACAGACTTTCTTTAAATTGCTCTAGAACTGGCACAGAAGAATCGAGTGGGCAGTAAAACCATCCAACAATTAACCTATTATACGCGTCCAGACAACTTCACTGTCGCATACCAGTTCGACCTCAATAAAGACAATATTTTTGTAATCTGTAATGGCACTCCCATCCCTATGGCCTCAGATATGTATTTGCAATATGCATTTCATTACTTATCAATTATCTCAGAACTTTCCACTTCAGGTTTCAGCCAGCTCTCAGTCCCAAGAACAATCGTAGTGGGAGAGCTTTCTTGTAGGGCAGTAAATTTTGGAACTTTGTTACCAATAGTTCTTCAGTTTACTGATAAAATTTTTACAGTGGAAATGTCTTTACTAAGAACGTAGTCTGACTTCCCTTGCCGCGTAACGACTGCTGAGATCCATGAGAACACTTCAAACAGCCATCTAGCTTAAAAGACCCTCTTTTGCACTCCATTAGCACTATCCTACCAGAGTAGCTGCTTCCTTCATGTAGTGCTCCCCTGACCTATCGAGAGGAGTAGTGCAAACTCCTACCCAATAACGCAAGTCTAGATCTGAAGCCAACGCTGTCACAGATCTGACGAAACCTTTGTCTGAGACCCTTCTCTCAGATCCAAACCAAAGACTCCCGTTCAACTTTGGAAACAATGCTGCAAACTGCGGTCTCTGCTTGCATCCGAAACGTGAGGTCAAGAGAATTCGCCACTCTACCAGCTGTCTGTATGAACTAAGGATGGCCTCAGAACCCATGCGACATTCGTCATTAGTTCTGATGTGGGTCACAACTTGCCTCCAAATACTGGATGAAGCCCACGACAGTCATACCAAGTGCACATTGGCTTTTTTCCAGATGTGGTCGCTATCTGTCTAACTGGCTCCATAACACACCTAACAATAACTAGATA
This sequence comes from Schistocerca gregaria, assembly GCF_023897955.1. Classification (NCBI taxonomy): domain Eukaryota; kingdom Metazoa; phylum Arthropoda; class Insecta; order Orthoptera; family Acrididae; genus Schistocerca; species Schistocerca gregaria. The sequence goes on along the minus strand of NC_064925.1, from coordinate 322,782,926 downwards.
ACCAGAAAAAGTCTCCCATCGCGTGCCTGTGTGGACCTTACATAAGTAGCGGCCACATATCCGCTCAACGACTGAATAGCCAAGGCTGACGGCCTGTCTCAACATTGGCCCTCCACGTTGAGCTATGCAGACATGGTACCACCCACCACTCACCGTGCTGTGAGGGCAATTCACCTTCATCGGATACACCAGGAGCTGCCTCAGCAGCAGAGTCTTGGGGCTCACCTGAGATATCCTGCTGAACATGCCAGATTCTCTGCCACCACCACATCCTGGACAGGAGCTTGAAGGTGACTGACCATAGCCATAAGTACATTCAGCAGGTCGCTTCTCGTATGTCCACACACTGCAAGCGCACATCATAATCATCATAGCAAGACTAACTGTGGAAGTGAACTATAAATGTCAGTAGAATCTCAGATATGCAACTTGCTATCCTTCTGATGTGTCACCAGTGGACGCTGATGCGTTCATGAGCTACGTAGCAATTTAGTGAGCAACTACTGCACTACAGGCAGAACAGATTCACCCTTACAAAAACGTGCGATTACATCTATTAAACAGAGCAACAGGCACTCAATGAAATTAATATGCTATGAAGAAAAGATGCTCATCAGCAGAGAGCTGCAGCCTAACTGACTGGCTTAGTAAGCGAAAGGGAACAACCAAACTATTGAACAGCTATTGATTGAATGAATTTTCCCTTACAAAAACGTGAGACTAAACTTCGTAAACAGAACAACGGACACTGGACACGAATTTGTCTGCCTCTGACAGCTGGGCGGCTCCAGCAGCAGGTGGAGCAGTGAGTGCTGACAGCTCAGTTTCCAATGGAGGCTTTTGGGCTAATGGCGTTTTCCGCAACTGTGCGCGCTAGAGCGGGCCACTAGCATCGCCACGTGGCGGCCGACCGAACTGCCGTGAGAGCAGTCTTCTGTGAGGCACACATCCTCCACACTGTACAGAGATAACTCTGTCGAGGGCCGTACAGCCTGCCACGGAGAAACCACTGTTGGCGGCGGCACAGCCCGCCATCATGAAGCACCGATCTGAGCAGACGCAACTGCCTGCTTGCCCGAGGTACCTCCGTCTGTGCTCGCGGCCCTGAACGAAGCACCAGGTGATAGCATTTCTTTGAATGGGATATTCCAGAGTCTCCTCCTCTTTATCTCTCCCCCAGCCGTCTCTCCCTGTGTCTGTCTCTCCCTCTGAAGTGATTATTTACTGTTTGTGTGAATACATGCATGAAGCAGCAAGCCCAAACACACAGACTGAGATTTTCATCCCTCCTCAGACTATTGTTGTGCTCCTATTGGCTAATGCTGGGGGACTAAGAGGGAGCACACAATTGCAATATCTAAAATCGCGGGAAATAGTTCATTTCCACTATTGTATCAAATTAATTGTTACGTACCTGAAGAAGTGAAGGCGATTACTGTCAGCCCAAGTGATATAGTTGTCATTTTTGATGTTGTACCCCTGTTCACCATGGTGCCAATTAACAAAACTATTTCTTACAAAGATGATATCTTTCCTGCTGATACAGTAGCATTGTTTCGACATTACTTATCCACAACTTATTTTTCGGTATAATAATGAGTTCTGTGAAGAGATTGAAGAAGTGACTAAGTCCAGCATTTGCTAACCCTGTTCTGGAATTTTTTAACGGCGAGTGCAGCAGTCAGCCAATAAAAGTCATTTAATGTGGGATCGGTATGTAGATGACACTTTTGTGACATGTAATAATTGAGAAAAGGAACTGAATGGTTTCTTGGCTCATTTAAATAGTATTAACTCATACATACAATTTGCCATGGGGACAGAAAATAACGGACAACTCAATTTTTTGGATGTTTCGGTAATTCAACGGGCAGATCGGACTTTAGGTGATAAGGAGTGGTGTCACCGCCAGACACCACACTTGCTGGGTGTTAGCCTTTAAATCGGCCGCGGTCCGTTAGTATACGTCGGATCCGCGTGTCACCACTGTCAGTGACTGCAGGCCGAGCGCCGCCACACGGCAGGTCTAGAGAGACTTCCTAGCACTCGCCCCAGTTGTACAGCCGACTTTGCTAGCGATGGTTCACTGGCTTCTACGCTCTCATTTGCCGAGACGATAGTTAGCATAGCCTTCAGCTACGTTATTTGCTACGACCTAGCAAGGCGCCAGTATCCGTACTATTAATATTGTGAATCATGTACCATAAAGAGCAACGTGCATCATTAATGGATTAAAGTTAAGTATTTCACCAGCTACGTCCGTTTTTCTCAATTCTAATTCCCTTGTCATGTTGAAGACCTTACGCCAGCCTGCGTGAGCTAAAACGCGTGCATTTCGGCCTGCTTTAACCATACGGTTGACTTTCCTCCCAACCACAACATAAGGTATATAGGAAAGATACACATAGCGATCGGTAGCTCCGTAACGATTGAAACCATCATCACAGGCAGAAGAGAGGTATTATTAAAACATTGGTGGACTGGGCTAATAAAATATGCGAGCCAGTTACTTCCAAGAGGACCTAAATCATTTGCGAACAGCTTTTAAGAAAATTGGATACACTGATAATGCAATAGATTGAGCAGTCCATTCTAGAAAAAAAAGTGTCCGATAACCTGCAACAACAACAACCGTCCGCTGAGGAAGTTTTCCTTCCATTTATCCACAATACTACGGACCGTATTGGCAAATTTATCGTCAAGTTTCGAGTTTAAACAACCTTTAGACCTACGAAGAAGATTAGCGAAAGATGCACATCTTTTTGCAATACCTGGGGTATGAATAATTCCCTGTGGTTGTGGAAAGATTTATATTGGAACAATGAAAAGAAGCCTACATGTTATGATTATGTGTTGAACAGTGTACAGGTGCCAAATTAGGAAAAAGATCGCTTCAAACAGTCATCGTCATCTTACAGTGATGCTTCTTCGTAACAAAACGTTTGAGAGTGACGCATCCACGTTCTTAAAATCAAGTAATCAAATTTCAGCTACAACTACATCGTAGCGCCAAATATATCTGAGGTCTTGTGTACATCGAGATTTTTGAACACAAGTAGTCTCCTCCACATGCTGAACGATCCACCAGCACCACCTTACACTAGACATATCTGACCAAAATAACCTTCCGAATGCACACACTGATGACCGAGATGTTTGCGCAACCTGCCGACCTGTCGGCAGCCCCACGCGCATTGGCCATGCATGCATACATCTCTCAGTATCCAAACGCTGGCCGTACCAGACGCTCAGAGACCGGAGAGACTGTCATTGTGAAAGCTAAGCCATCAACCGATCAATTTACATGTGGGGAATAATCGTCCAGCAGAACATTTACCATATTGATTCTTCTCATGCCACACACACATAATCTTCTGTTGCTGCTCAACCGGCAACCTAGTTAGTTCGCTATTTAGCCATTCAGAGGGCGCCGCGAGCGTCGCCACTTTGACGAACAGAGCAGCCACAGCTTGCGCTGTATGCGCCCGCGCATTGTCGTGCAAAATGGTGGATGAGCGTGCAGAAAGTGTCGCCGCTTCTTCCGCAAAGCTGGTCGCAGGTGATGCTCCAAAAATGAACAGTAATACTGTGCATCGATGGTCGTTCCCAAAGAAGCGGCGACACTTTCTGCACAATCCACCCATCATTTTGCACGGCAATGCGCAGGCTCATACAGCTCGAGCTGTGGCTGCTCTGTTCGGTCGATGGGATTGGGAAGTACTGTACCATCCACCATAATCCCCGGACTTAAGTCCTTGTGACTTTGATTTGATTCCGAAGATGAAGGAACCACTTCGTGGCATTCACTTTAGAACTGTTCCAGAGATTCGACAGGCAGTAGACCGCTCCATTCGCACCACCAACAGAACAATCTCTGCTAACGGTATAGGCTACTACGCCTTCGACTTCGCTGGCTGTGGGCTCTACACAACGCTGGTGACTACTTTGAAGGACACTAACTGGTGCAAACATGTAACTCTTTTGTATTGGTTGTGAAAAAGTAGTTGCCACTATTTAAGTTCCAACCATCTTATGTTATATGAGAAAATTCTATATGGTGATTTCTTGCGCTGTACGATTATTCTCCTCCTGTAAACTGAATGATTGATGCCCTGGCTGTCATGGTGACAGTCACTCAGGAATGTGAGCGTTTGATACTGCTGGCAAGTGGATACCGGGGATGTGTGCGGAATTTCCAGCACAGTCAATGCTTATACTGGTCTATAGACCTTTACCGGCTGGTGCAGCTGTGGCTCCAGGCATTAGTCAGTGGGAACACAATATTCTGCGTGTCTGGGCACATTGTTTCATGCATGTGTTCACACAAACAGGAAATAACCACTTGAGAGGGAGAGTCTGGACTTTCCTGATCAAAGAAATGCCATCTCTTGATGCTTTGTTAGAGGCTGTGAGAACAAAGGGATCTCCCACAGATGGGTAGGCACAATCATCCACTCGAACCAGTATTGGCGTGTGGGGCTCTCATCAGTGGGCTGTGCAGCTCCTGAGAGTGTTTTCTCTGCAGCAGGCTGTGTAGCCCCAAACAGGGATTCTATGCATGGTGTGGAGGAAACGCATCTCGCGTGGTAGTTCCATGAGGCGTCACATAATGACGGTAGTGGCACACAAACTCCAAATGTGCTATTAGCCCACAGCCTTTCAAAGGGATGGAGCTCTCACCATCTAGTGCCAGTGGCGCCTGGTTGACAGTGTGCCCAGTGCCCAGTCAGCTGATTTATGTGCATGTGTCCCAAAATGGTGGCTAATATAATGCACTTCAGGCCAACCATATACTTACAGATGTTTTGTCATGGAAAGTGGTGGTAGGGGTTACAGACACAAGTGGGGATGGTGAAGGCAGGAGCTGTGTTTCTTACAAACTGAAATAAAGAATATGCCAATTGAGTTGATCAATATATTTTTATGTCAACTGACATTTATTTGACTTTTGTTTCATGCTGTCCTTCCTCTCCAGCAGCTCAGCACAGAATGTGTCTTTTTCCTGCAAATTTAAGATGAGGGAGGGGATGGGGGAAGTCGGGGGACGAGGGGCGAGCTGGGACATTTCACATGGAGGGAAACGTGACTCTGAACTGAACTATGAGAGACGAAAGAATAGTATTTTTTCCCCCAAGGGTTGGAGAACATGGAGTTGGAGGTTGAGGGGAAGGGTGTGGGAGTTCTCAGAAGGCTGAATTACCCTCAGGGTGTCATAAATTAACCGTAGGGATCAGGAATTAATAACAGTAGATTACTCCTTTGATTCTCTCTCTCCCCCCCCCCTCTCTCTCTCTCTCTCTCCCTCTCTCTCTCTCTCTCTCTCTCTCTCTCCCTCTCTCTCTCTCTCTCTCTCTCTCTCTCTCTCGCTCCTTATTCAAACGGTATTTATATCACATAGAGATTTGTGTTGTGTAGCCATATCGCAATGAAAACTAAAATGCAGATTGTTAATGTGTACACATTTGTTACTGTGCAAGGAGACTTCAACAAGTAAGATAGACATTATGAGAGGCCAAGAAACTTTTACTGGATGCTGCACAAAGTGACCCAGATATACAGTATTGTTATTCAACATAGTCAAAAAGTGTCTGTAAGCAGCGATGAGTACAGTCAACCAATAGTCACTTTCTCAATTATATTAATTTTCTTGCAATCGCAGGGCTATTTTTGTGTCACGGTGTGAATATCCTCAGTGTTGGAAAATCTGCGATTGCTGCGAATTTGTTCTCTGGTTGCTTACACATTCTCATCTGCGGTCGATGTAGATGGACTGCCTACCCAACCTGCATTACCAACGTCTGTGCGGCCTTCGTCAAATTTTTGTCGCCATTTCAAAAGTGGTTCAAATGGCTCTGAGCACTATGGGACTTAACATCTTAGGTTATCAGTCCCCTAGAACTTAGAACTACTTAATCCTAACTAACCTAAGAACATCACACACATCTATGCACGAGGCAGGATTCGAACCTGCGACCGTAGCCGTCGCGCGGCTCCGGACTGAGCGCCTAGAACCGCGAGACCACCGCGGCAGGCGGGCCATTTCACAGTGGGAGAACGCGACATTGCGTTTGGTCCATACACCACCAAAGTTCACTGTGAATCTGCACGCATTTTAAATATAGTATCATATACTTTGGACTATGTTTACATTTGAAGCAGCATTCCATTACACACTGAGATGCACCTGTTAACCATACTGCAGCAGAACAGTGCCTGCTGGGAACCCAGAACTTGCACTTCTTCTGACAACTCGCCTGTCTTCTTGCACCATGGTCTTAGTGAGGGATGTGTTGAGCAACTTAGTTCCTGAAGTCCCTCGTATATATTTGTCTTTAAATTATTTGGCAGAGGAATTATGAAGTTAACGACGCAAAATTCGAACACTGATTTGTGTCTTAGTCAACATAAAGTAACAAATGTGGGGAAATCGAAAAGTACACATGGTGCCTACGTGTTTTATAGCTACGCCTCGAAATCAATATTGTGTTGCGAAAGTCCATGAACTTTCACCAGCATGATTATATAATACACGCAGTATGGCTGGGTGATTTTGTTTAATGTCGCAGAATTACCATTTTACCTAACAAAGTTTGTCTGTATCAGTAATTTTTACTTGCTAAATTAGGGATCCCAGATGGACTCTTAAAGGAAGCCTAGTGTATCAGCATTTGTCGAGTTGCTACTCTATTACAGGAACGGATCTCTATGATTAACCCATTGTGAAACAGAACTGACAGACGACATTTCACACTATGAGAGTAGTAGCCATTACATGTATATACCCCATGTTCATTCAGTAGAATAATTTGCTCATCAGTTCCAGTAGGTGTCCATAAAATGCAGTTATTGATATATCAGTCATGCAATTAGCACATAAGAGATGACGATCGATAATGTTAAATCAAATATTTTTGTTGGTATCCTCAGATATGTGTGCTGTGAGTATTTTATTTTGCCCACTCATGGGTGTCATGAGGTTTTGTAGAGGCTTCATCGTTGTAAATGGCTATGGTGGAAAACTTGTCACGTTGCAACGTATCTTATCTGATACACGCTAACGCCCATATCCATATTCTTCACTTTTTGTCCAGAGGATAAGACTACAATTACCTCCTCTCTGCATCCCAGCAGGCCTTCACCGCTCGAATGTTACATGAGAAATAATTTGCTCTCTTTCTGTTTTTTCACAGATCAGCAATAAAGTGGTGTCATACGATATGTCATTTTATACTTTAGTGGCAGATGTCTCAGGGTAGCATTTACATTCAACTTCCTCGGTTGTTTGCTCAACACACACTTTTTCCTACTACAGTACTTTCTCGACTTGAATGGGGAAGGAGGAAAGAGTCATAGATGTAGTATGTTATTTGCCTCAACTCAGAAAGCAATCTCTTATAATTTTACTTGTAAATATCACCTGTGATGCGCTATGCCTCTCCTCCACCGTCTTTCCGGATTTCACCTTCAACATGACGTTTCGCCGGAAACTATCAGGGGTCATTAAAAATTTTCAGTTTGAGGGGGCAGCTGCAGTCTATGTATATGCAAGATAGCGTGATTCTGATGCAGGCATGTAAGCACCGACGTGAAGGAAAAGAATTAGTGTGCCATTCGTCTTATTCTCACATGCGTCTGGTAAATGCAGAAATGTGAACTTAGTCGATGTTATTACCAGATGCGACCAAACAAGTCCAACGTGCTGTTTTCTTTTCTTGGCTGCTGAAATACAAACATTGTTAGACATGCATTGGTGACTGAAGAATATGTGTGGTGGAGCATTCCAGTCGAAAAACATCGCTGTGGGTGCTGGTTGCAATTCAGCACACAACACCGGTCGATATGGGAGACACGACTCCTCCATTAAAGGGCAAAAGTGAGAGTCGTTGCAGAACCTGTCACATAGTCCTGATCTCTCCTCATGCAATTACCGCGCCCTCGGTCCCTTAAAAACGTCTTGAAAGGTCAACGATTGCTGTCAGACGAGAATGTGCAATAAGCAGTTACGAACTTCTTCACACATCAGGGCACAGTGTTTCATCAAACAGGTATCCTCAACCTGGTGCATCGGTGGGTTAACTGCCTCAATGATCATGGCAATTTTGTTTGATTGGCATACCAATTGGGGACTGTAAAGTGTTCTAACATAAACTTTATGATTGCCCGTTATATATTTCCTCGCCTTATAGTGCACTGTTCATCTGTGGTTTTTCTCTATCTTCTATATTAACTTGAGTTTTCCAACATTTTACAGGCCATAAAGTGACGACCAATACTCAAAAATCTGTCGAACCAGAGTTCTGTGAGTTGATTCCCTGAAGGGCTAACCATACTTCGTTGGTAATATCTCGTCAATACTTAACATCTGCCTTTCCCCACAACAGTCGGTGTGATGTTCTTTCCTTCACTGGAATTACCCACTTTACATGAGTTTGTTCCAGCGATAAACTAAGTCTCCACTGCAATCATATATTTACTAGCGTTGTAGGGGTTGTGGGATAGCCTGTAGGCAGCGACAGCAGTGAAGCGAGGCAGCTGGCAACAGCTCGCAGGCGGTAGATGCGTGCTGCCATTAGGCGCACGAGCAATTATACGGCACGGCCCTTAGGTCGGCGTGCACCTCTCGCCTGTGGCCGCGGCTGGCAAACTCGTTAATGAAGCCACCGCACGGGGCCGTAGCACGGACGGCCTAAACACCTATGGCATGGCGCTGGACACATTACACAGTGCAGCGAGTTTCCAATTATTACCTCAGGTGACCGACCGAATATGTACTTCGATTACTGGATTAAAAAAAACCGAGAACTTGTACCTTTATACATAGTAAAGCAATAATTTACACATACAATACTTAAGACATTAGCTCCATTTCATGAAACACACACACACACACACACACACACACACACACGCACACACACACACACACACAACCTGGTGAAAAAATATAAACACACAGACTCAGACACACACAAAACACGGAGAAAAAATTTTTAAGAAAAAAAAAATAAACGCACACATATAAATGAGGACAATCACCCCAGTAAAAAAGGGTATACACACACACAATTAAACACACATAAGGCCGGCCGCGGTGGTCTTGCGGTTCTAGGCACGCAGTCCGGAACAGTGCGACTGCTACGGTCGCAGGTTCGAATCCGGCCACGGGCATGGATGTGTGTGATGTCCTTAGGTTAGTTAGGTTTAAGTAGTTCTAAGTTCTAGGGGACTAATGACCACAGCAGTTGAGTCCCATAGTGCTCAGAGCCATTTGAACCATTTTTAAACACACACAAACATACAGAAGCCGGCGATAAACACAAACACACACACACACACACACACACACACACACACACACACACACACACACACACACACACGAAATGGTCAGATGGCATTCGTTCTTCACAACACACGAAAACTTGAACATGTATTAGCCGGAAGAAGTGGCCGAGCGGTTCTAGGCGCTACAGTCTGGAGCTGCGCGACCGCTACGGTCGCAGGTTCGAATCCTGCCTCGGGCATGGATGTGTGTGATGCCCTTAGGTTAGTTAGGTTTAAGTAGTTCTAAGTTCTAGGGGACTGATGACCTCAGCAGTTAAGTCCCATAGTTCTCAGAACCATTTGAGCCATAAAAGGGTTAGAACACGAAGAATGACTTACACAACAAAAACACCACCAGTAACGATAAGAATGAATACTTTTCATAGCAGTAAGAAGGAGGTTCTTACAGTTACCACTGAAGGCGCTTTAGAATAAAGCGAAACGCGCTGGTCTTAAATAGGGCTTCCATTACAGTCGGTCGCAAATAACGGTATTTAACCAACGAAACTTGTAAATCTGCAACTGCAGAAAAATAGTACCGGAAACAGAGAAAACACCGTGTTATTAATCGTTTAAGAACGAGCGTAATTGTATTGTGAAGCTAACATGTATTACCAAATTCACGTAAGTAAATCACGATTTACTCTTCCAAAGTCAGATAAATTTGCTCTGTTGATGTTACAGCGCCACAGAATTGAAAATGACGCTGCAGTGAGAGCTTTAACTGAAGGAAGGAAGGAAGGAAGCTGAGGGCTAATTTTCCCTTAGCGGCACTCAGAGATAATGCGCAAGTTCGCAATTGGCCGAGTATCCTAAAAAGAAACAATCCTGTCATTTATCTTAAGCAATGCCGCTGAAAATACAAATCTGGATCGCCTGATTGGAATCTGCAGGATCTTCTTCTAGAGTAGATCACCAGCGTGATAGTGTGTGTAACACTGAGGGGTCACTCCTAAATAAAATACAACTTGCGTTTGCAAAAAAATGGTTAAATTGGCTCTGAGCACTATGGGACTTAACAGCTGTGGTCATCGGTCCCCTAGAACTTAGAACTACTTAAACCTAACTAACCTAAGGACATCACACATATCCATGCCCGAGGCAGGATTCGCACCTGCGATCGTAGCAGTCGCACGGTTCCGGACTGCGCGCCTAAAACCGCGAGAACCCCGCAGCCGGCACTTGCGTTTTGGAGTCGTAAATATGCGATACGACAAGTCTGAAGACGTCTATTGTCTGTCCGTGGAACTATTCTTATAAACCAAAATTACAGATCCAATGCCAACGTCAGTTAGTATCGACACTGTAAAGACAGTAAACAGGTTAGTCGGAAACAATCTGACAAGCTTTTCGATGTTTTAGAGGGTAGGTTGGGCCGAGAAATAATTGTTACGAAAAAAAATTATTTTTATGTGCCGTTTTAGAGATAATTAGCATTCAGGACGTAATGCGCACAAATTCAAGCGGCGTGCTAGATGTCACTAGTATCAGTTAGTTACTTAGTCTGTTCGTTACTTACACGTTCATTGATATTTTAACGATTCTCTTATCGAAATGGAAGGAGGGAGTTTACAGGATATGTATAAACGGTTGGAGTTAACACAAAAATATTGGTTACCTGCTTTTACTCAGAAATTCTTCAATTGCAAAGGAGTTGACCCGCGAAAACGATTTTAAAGTAGATTTAAAACTTACGTCGCTAGCTGTCAGATATTTTATGCTATTGAGCAAATGATCAAAAAATTGTTGCTGCGTGTTGAACCCCTTGACGTCTTTAGTAAGGGTGTTAGTCATTTTACCCTCTAGTGTCGTTGGTATGATGCACTTTACTGCATTTCTAAAAGTATGATGAATTGTTTGTGTCGGATTTCAGTGGTGAATATATGTACTGTCACGACGTAGTTAAGATTCCTAACTTCCTGAAGAGGTACCTACATGACGCAAACTTGAGCTTTCCTAGAGAGATCTGCACAATCAAATGCCCTGGAAAGCTCACAAAAATACTGGCTTGTGATGTGTTATTAATTAAGATTTGTACCATTTGATGGGTGAATGTATAAATAGCATTCTCAGTAGAGGAACGTTCAGGAATCCAAACTGTGGTATTCTAAGTAAACTGTTTGCACTAAGCACTGAATATATCTCTAAGGATATTACATTTTAGGTTGGAACAACATATCAGAATTCTGTTTCAAATTCTACCAAACCTGTATGCACTTTTTATTAGAACTTGTATGACTGTATTAATTTCAGTAGTTTCTAGTTGCTTAATGTTTTGTGGAATAACATTTTTAATATATTCCCTATCTTCTTCAACTGGGCCTCCTAGCATGTATTTCATACTATTTTCAGAAAGTGATTGTTGAAAGTGCTTGCAACTACTATCAGACTGTTGTAATTTAGTTTAATTGTTATGGAATCTTGTACACTGACTGGCTATCCTGTCTCCCATTTGACAATGTCACACTTACTTTTAATCTTATTATTTGCATTGTTTATTTCTGCCAGGAAGTGCTTACTTTTGGAATTTTTATGACTTTGCCTAAATTACTACAGTTTTTATAATATTTTAACTCCCTTATTTATCCATGGTCTACTTTTTTTATAGATCTTCTGGATAATTTTTCACGAAAAGGAATTTCAAATATTGGCAGACTTGCTATGAAATAATTGAATTTGACATTAGAATCTCTTTCTAAAAGTATCTTATTCAAAAACGGTTCAAATGGCTCTCAGCACTATGGGACTCAACTGCTGTGGTCATTAGTCCCCTAGAACTTAGAACCTAACTAACCTAAGGACATCACACACATCCATGCCCGAGGCAGGATTCGAACCTGCGACCGTAGCAGTCGCACGGACTGCGCGCCTAGAACCGCGAGACCACTGCGGCCGGCTATCTTATTCCATATCACCTCCTTAAACCTTACTCTTAAGGCATTGTATCCTGTTATCATTAATAAGCCTCACTGCATTGTGTGAACATACCTCATTGTTGTAAGATAGTTCTCATACCGTGAATGACAGCCCACGAGACGCCTCCGCCTTTGGCTCGGGTTCGATCCTTACTACTGTCCCACGTCCAATTTTTGAATCGCTCTCCTGTTCGGTTTTAGGAGACCAAACGAAGAACACGTTTGGCGACACAGTCTCTGGCTGGTCGCTTCAATTTGCGCTCGACGGCCTGATTGGCTAACTTCAATCCTAACTAGAAACGCAGCAACGTACTGAACTTTTTGTTAATAATTATTTCTCAGCGTAACCCAAACTATCATACAAGCTTTTCAGACAGTTTGCGACCACTCTGTATAAGCGGATCAGATGCCAATGAGAAATCATTCTACTGTAGTGGTCGTCAAACTGTGGCCCGCGGGCCACTTGCAGCACAAATCAACTATTCGCACGGCCCGCGGTTCTTAGCCTATTTTAACATAATATGCAACCAGCAACTGCCAGCTGAATCGAAACACGTCAAAAAACGTTGGGAAGTTCTTGAGAGCATAGTTTCCGTGCTCAGTAAGAGAAACCGACAAAGTCAGTAAAATATCAAGATGTACTTAATTTTAATTTCTGTTGGTTCATTCGGCCATGAGCTCTGTGAAGGTAGCCGCTTATCTGAGGGTAGCAAAGCTCTTGCGGGGTTATAGGGTGTGAGAGAGGAAATATTTTGCTCTTTCTCTACAAGTACTTCCAGTACTGACACCTCAAAGGGGTGTACAAAACTACCAAGCAGCTGCTATGATATAAATTTTGACATCGAAGTAATATGGCTTCGTGAATGCAAATTATAAAGACGATCAACTTCAAATGCGGTTCATACTTGTGGCAAGGAATATAAAATTATATTAAGGCTATTGCAATACAAGTTGTAATGAGTAGAAGAAACGTTTGCTGTCGTATCTCATATTGCATAAGACTTTTTAAAATAGTACATTTATTGTTATTATTCAATTTATTGTCCGCTCACACAACAACAATTATTCAGTGTCGCAACTTTGTGGTCTCTGAGTATGGCATCAGTACGAAACAGATGACAGATGACAAAAAGCGTTCTGAATGCTGCGGAATTTTAATGATTAATACTGAGGGGCTGGTGGCCAACTAATGGCACCCTTGCTGCAGCTAGTTTCTTGAGATCTTATAAGATATTAATTTACGTAGATTAGCAATTAATAACCAGATCGGAACATATGCTGCCCAACGTGCTAGCCCACAATGCCAGGACTGGCTCTTGAGCGAGAATTTGACGGCTAATGGCCTATACTAAGCCGTACGAGTGTATTGAGAACTGTACATTTTAGATCACTGTATCCATACCATTTATAACGAGTTAAATTTGAAAGGGATGTTGGTTCTGGAGCAATTTTTACCAACATATGCACAGCTTAAAAGCAACATTTTCTGTATCGACCTATGGGGTTTCACATGCGAAACTGTTTTTAATTTTCATAATGCATATGTTTGAAGAGACGAACTCACACGCTGTTTATGAGCCATCACACGAGCAACGTTTCTCATGTGCACTTAGGGGTCCTGGGCAATTGTCTCACTGGGCAACCCATCCCTTCTAGAAAATTTGATGTACTGCTGCTCTTTGTTTCCTTCGCGTACCGTCGATGAATGTGGTGCATGCATGATGGTGAACTGGTACATTTCGCTGCTGATGTGCAGAGGTTGAAAAGGGTCTGTACTTCTGCCTCCCACTCTGACCTCAAAAACTTCCTAACATACCGTACATAGTCATTACATACTTCTGTCATTTTATACATCTATAAAAGACCTATCCCAGTCATCCTAACCTCTGTCCAGGCCTGGTACAAGGTCTAAATCTGATAAGAAGTTTAAATCAAAACAAACTCGGTGGCAGAGAGAAAATTCACTGTGGTAAAAATCAGTACATGAAAAAACAAGATGAAGTACGCCTTATGGGTTGTGGTGACATGTGGGGTTGCTATTCTGTGCAACGGATTAATCTGAAATGTACCCTTTACCCTGTGGCTCCTGTAAGATGCAATTTCCAACCCCCACACTACTAGAGAAGTAAGACAGACGCACCCAACGTTCTAAAGAGAAATGCCCGAAAAACTTTCAGCAATAAATGTCGTCCGGAGTCGTCCACTGTTAGGAAATGACACAAAAATTCACTAAATTTCTTATGTAACTAGTGGGATACTTGGGTACTGGAGTAGTGCTAGTTAGTGTAAGAAAAACATGAAACTAACGAAAACTATTATTTATTTTGCAAAAATTCCGAGAAATCACAATGGCACTGTTATGAACTGAAAAAGTGATTTCCGGGTTCCTTTCGAAATGTGAAGCTACCTTTCAAGGATAGAATTCGCTAAAGAAATTTCTATACAAAGTTTAAGAGTGTTATTGACTTGGCAGAATGGCTGACAGCCGCACCTACTCAACTTGAATAATTATCAGTTAGAATGTTGCTAAGTACGGTCGAGGCTGTCGCCTATGAAGAGCAGTGAAATGTACTGTTGTGGAGGAAATATGGGGCTCACAAGAGCTGTAGCGCACAATACTGTAAGCTGCGATGACTGCTGTCTGTGGCGCTCGCTGCTGACAAATAATATAACTCTCGTTCTATCTGGATTGACCTTCGCCAATCAAACTCTCCCCACACCACAATGAAGTCAAGGACTCCTATTCGCCCCTAGTCTAACTATTGACCTGGTACACCGGTCAGATAATCAGTCCACCACGATGCCACTAAAATTTCGCTCGCAGGCGTTTAACTATAAGTATGTCCGTTCACACCTCACAATAAGTGTGGTGGCCAACACAGTGGACAATGCTTAACCGCAAGGACTGAACATAGAGTCGCACTCCGATTCGCTCTCAGCAGAGCTGCTCTCCCAGTGAAGTACTGAGGAGAGACTTGTTCCTCGCTCTTTGAGTACACGTAACAGTGTGCACGCTCTCATTACGTGTTCACGCTCTCATTGCTGATTGGCAGACGCTCCAAGAGCGACGACAGAACCGCCCCTGCCCACACCAAATGTGAAGGGGTATATCTATTGGTCTCTTCCATTACTCCTTCAGCTCAAGCCGTCAGAAATATCGTCTGCCAATCAGCATTGCTCTTCTAAAACGGGAGAATGACGTTTCGTTTAAGGCGACCAATCTGAAAATCTGTAGCATCGGCGTTTGGCGTTTGCTGCCATCCTGCGAAAATCTCTGAAACTGCGTGCTATATTTGTAAAGAATGCACAGGCTGGGCGCTCCTACACAATGTAGCGGAATTTGCTTTTAAGCCTAACATGGGGTCGTTCTTCCTTTCACTCGGACGAATGCTGTCTGCTCTATGGGCAGTCGTGTGCTAACGTAGATAGGTTCAGTCGTCCTCTGAAGAGACTGGCCTCCTGGCGTGCGGTTTGCGTCTCCCAAACTAAAAGCCCCAGCGACCATCGTGTCTAGAATGTGTGTGTGTACGCCAGCCTCGAGTATTTCAACCAAGGTGCGCTTTCTTGTTATTTGCATAGCGTTTACATGAATTCATGCAAAACATTGACTTTATCTTATCGAGTCTGGGTTCGAATGAAGCGTCTTGAAGTGCGGAATATGATTCTGAGGGCGGAATAAGTAAACAATGAAGGTCAGGAGACCACGACGTCTTACAATCTTCATCTTACCTAAGAGGTAGGCTGCAGAATGTTTGCATCCAGGGAGCGATGCATTGCAAATGGCATGATGCACCACATGGCCCTCCGCTCTTCTTAATATTTGTCAACGACTTAATCCGTGATGATCCTACCCTGCTCTTTGCAGATGATATAACATTAGTTACTAAGAGTAGAAATTCTGTTGAGGCACTAAAGGATGCTGATATTTTGTTTCAAGTAGCCAAAAAGTTGTTCAAAGCAACAAACATGAAATTAAATGAAAATAAAACAACAACAAAATATTATCCAGCCTTGTTGAGGGTGGAGTCATAGCAAGTTTTAATAACTCCAAATTCTTGGCATATACGATTGACAATATGTTGATGTGGATTGAACACCCCACACATGTGTAATCTAAGTTCTCAAGAGTAATTTGCCTCCTCAAGAAGTTTAAATTATGGTAACAGATCAGTGCTTAATCACAACGTCTACATCTACATCCAACCTCCACGAGCCACCTGACGGTGTGTGGCGGAGGGTACCCTGAGTACCTCTATCGGTTCTCCCTTCTATTCCAGTCTCGAATTGTTCGTGGAAAGAAGGATTGTCGGTATGGTTCCGTGTGGGCTCTAATCTCTCTGATTTTATCCTCATTGTCTCTTCGCGAGATACACGTAGGAGGGAGCAATATACTGCTTGACTCTTCGGTGAAGGTATGTTCTCGAAACTTTAACAAAAGCCCGTACCGAGCTACTGAGCGTCTCTCCTGCAGAGTCTTCCACTGGAGTTTATGGATCATCTACGTAACGCTATCGCGATTACTAAATGATCCAGTAACGAAGCGCGCTGCTCTCCGTTGGATCTTCTCTATCTCTTCTATCAACCCTATCTGGTGCGGATCCCACACTGCTGAGCAGTATTCAAGCAGTGGGCGAACAAGCGTACTGTAACCTACTTCCTTTGTTGTCGGATTGCATTTCCTTAGGATTCTTCCAATGAATCTCAGTCTGGCATCTGCTTTACCGACGATCAACTTTATATGATCATTCCATTTTAAATCACTCCTAATGCGTACTCCCAGATAATTTATGGAATTAACTGCTTCCAGTTGCTCACCTGCTATTTTGTAGCTAAATGATAAGGGATCTATCTTTCTATGTATTCGCAGCACATTACACATGTCTACATTGAGATTAAATTGCCATTCCCTGCACCATACGTCAATTCGCTGCAGATCCTCCTGCATTTCAGTATAATTTTCCATTGTTACAACCTCTCGATACACCACAGAATCATCTTCAAAAAGCCTCAGTGAACTTCCGATGTCATCCACAAAGTCAGTTATGTATATTGCGAATAGCAACGGTCCTATGACGTTCCCCTGCGGCACACCTGAAATCACTCTTACTTCGAAAGACTTCTCTCCATTCAGAATGACATGCTGCGTTCTGTTATCTAGGAACTCTTCAATCCAATCACACAATTTGTGTGATAGTCCATATGCTCTTAATTTGTTCATTAAACGACTGTGGGGAACTGTATCGAACGCCTTGTGGAAGTCAAGAAACACGACATCTACCTGTGAACCCGTGTCTGTGGCCCTCTGACTCTCGTGCACGAATAGCGCGAGCTGGGTTTCACACGACTGTCTTTTTCGAAACCCATTCTGATTCCTACAGAGTAGATTTCTAGTCTCCAGAAAATTCATTATACTCGAACATAACACGTGTTCCAAACTTCTACAACTGATCGACGTTAGAGATATAGGTCTATAGTTCCGCACATCTGTTCGACGTCCCTTCTTGAAAACGGGGATGACCTGTGCCCATTTCCAATCCTTTGGAACGCTACGCTCTTCTAGAGACCTACGGTACACCGCTGCAAGAAGAGGCGCAAGTTCCTTCGCGTACTCTGTAAAATCGAACTGGTATCCCATCAGGTCCAGCGGTCTTTCCTCTTTTGAGCGATTTTAATTGTTTCTCTATCCATCTGTCGTCTATTTCGATATCTACCATTTCGTCATCTGTACGACAGTCTAGAGAAGGAACTACAGTGCAGTCTTCCTCTGTGAAACAGCTTTGGAAAAAGACATTTAGTATTTCGGCCTTTAGTCTGTCATCCTCTGTTTCAGTACCATTTTGGTCACAGAGTGTCTGGACATTTTGTTTTGATCCACATACCGCTTTGACATAAGACTAAAATTTCTTAGGTTTTCCTGCCAAGTCAGTACATAGAACTTTACTTTCGAATTCATGGAACGCCTCTCGCATAGCCCCCTACACATTACACTTCGCTTCGCGGAATTTTTGTTTGTCTGCAAAGCTTTGACTATGTTTATGTTTGCTGTGAAGTTCCCTTTGCTTCCGCAGCAGTTTTCTAACTCGATTGTTGTACCACGGTGGCTCTTTTCCATCTCTTAAGATCTTGCTTGGCACATACTCATCTAAAGCATGTTGTACGACGGTTTTGAACTTTGTCCACTGATCCTCAACACTATCTGTATTTGAGACAAAACTTTTGTGTTGAGCCGTCAGGTACTCTGAAATCTGCTTTTTGTCACTTTTGCTTAACAGAAAAATCTTCATACGTTTTTTAATATTTCTATTTACGGCTGAAATCATCGATGCAGTAACCGCTTTATGATCGCTGATTCCCTGTTCTGCGTTAACTCTTCCAAATAGTTCGGGTCTGTTTGTCACCAGGAGGTCTAATATGTTATCGCCACGAGTCGGTTCTCTGTTTAACTGCTCAAGGTAGTTTTCAGATAAAGCACTTTAAAAAATTTCACTGGATTCTTTGCCTCTGCCACTCGTTATGAACGTTTGAGTCTCCCAGTCTATATCCAGCAAATTAAAATCTCCACCCAGAACTATAACACGGTGGGGAAATGTACTCGAATTTTTTTCCAAATTATTCTTCAGGTGTTCAGCCACTACAGCTGCTGAGCCAGGGGGCCTATAGAGACATCCAATTACCATGTCGGAGCCTGCTTTAACAGTGACCTTCACCCTGATCTTCGTCAATTTCCTTCGATACTATTCTTATCGCTATAAACACGCCTCCCCCTTCACTGTGCAGCCTGTCTGCGGTATACATTCCAATCTGAGTTTAGGATTTCATTACTGTTTACGTCTGGTTTCAGCCAAGTTTCTGTCCCTAGTACTATATGGGCGTTGTGACCTTTTATTAAAGAGATCAGTTCTGGGACCTTTCTACAGACGCTCCTGCAGTTTACTGTTATGCATTGTTCCACAGTCACGTCACATATGGCTTACTGCTTTCGGGACACTATTGGAAGTAAAGCATATTGCCCCTACAAAAAGAATGCTGTAATAACAATATGTTCCAATAAGAAATTTGACCACTGTAGACCCCTTTTCCAAGTAGTTGAGAATAATGACAACATTTAGCCATTACGTGTTCAGTTCTCTTGTCTATATAAAAGAAAATCATCGATCCTTCTGGAAGAGACAAGAGATTTACAACTACTACATACGAAATAGAACCGACACTGATATTCCAAGCTGTCTCCCACATAAGACACTGGTCTTTTTCCAATAACAGCTCTCAAGATGTTCAACCACATACCACGGGATGTTAGAAAACTGCCACTGAATGTTCAGAGCTAGAGTGATGCGTGTGCTCAAGAAAAAGCCACCGTATTCTGTAAATGAATTTTCCTCTGAAAATGGAACTGTAGACGGGTCAACATGCACCATCGCATGTGAATCAACTAACTGGGAACATTTAAGTGCTGCAAAATGTTTTTATAAGCATTCTTTTTAACATGAACGTTGTGTAATGCTTGTCTGTTATCTTAGTTTCAGTAGTGATTTTAGTCTGTAATCACGAGGACGTGACACAATCTTTCTGGCCACGGCCAGTGAACGATGTTGACTTATTAACAGTGATAGTAACATGTTTCATATTGAATGTTATATTATTTTTGTTTTATAGTATCCATTTTAGTGTGATAGTCAAAACTACAATATTGTTTCAGTTTTATATATTATATATTATTCTAATCTTTACGCAATCTATCCAGCCATGGCTAGTGAATGACTGAATTATTAATAAAGGTAATATGAATCATACAAAGCATATCGATGCAACTAAAAATATTTTTAGAGAAAGTCGACTTCGAAGTTTTCCGTAAGTCTTAACTACTCTAAAGTGGAGTCGACTTTCTTTTGGAAGCCGGCGTGGCTCTGTGGTAATCTGTTTAGCTACAAAGTGGGCGCCCTCTGTAAATTTGTAAACAAAAACGCATGCTCTCCGAGCATTTCTGTGAAGCGTAAAGCGCATAAAAACGAAAAAAAGTTACTAGACGTCAAGATTCGTAATTGCTAATTCGAGTCACTTTCAAATACCTAAGTCATTTGAATATAAAATTCATCAGATACATGCTAATTAACACTTATATAAACGTAATCTTTTTGAAATGTGTACGTCTTCTGCTTTCTAACTCTACACATAACCCCAGTTTGCATTGCGAATAAAAATTCTTGATTACTGACCTTTTATTAAAGATTTTTCATAAAGATCATTTAAAATCAAATAAAACATTACAATTCAAATCGTTTCTCATGTTTACGTACATTAATATTTAGGGAAATGCTCTCAGAACACGCACCTTTGTTTAAAAATTTACCACAGCTAGGAACCGAAACCAGACCGCCCACGTTGCGGGCAAGCACTCTACCCCAGTTCCGCGATGCCTGTCGAAAAACGGACCTTATTTTAGCGTATTTAAGTCTCTCGTGGAGTTGTATCGACGTGCCTTATGCAACTGATACGTGAATTCTGAACTTCACGTACCATAAATATAACAAATTACAAAAATCCGGTTGCTATCTGGTCTTCCTGTAAGTCGAGCATGAAAATATTGCCTTACCTGTAGTGAAACAAATCAGGAATTGTATATTTGTAGAATCTGTTCTTTCGGACATGTCTAAGAGGACGGATACTTTAGTGGAGAGGCAACTCATGCTCGAACTCTTACAGAAATAGGCAAAATGTTGCGAGTAATTAGGATATTGGGCCAGGTACACTACATTCGTAATTTGTGGAAAGGTTGGCAATTTGGGTGTGACACGGGAGGTGTGCTTGGGTAGCACGTGCAGTTGCCTTGACGACTGTGTGCTGATGACCCGGATTCGAATCTCGGTCCAGCAATCCTTTTCAACCTTCCCTTTTATTCACATCGACCCCAAGTAGCAGCCAGTGTCTGTAACTGCTTTGTGTCCAGATCAGGATTGTGTACAAGCATCGTTGCTATGCTGACATCTGAACTAATCTGAGCAGGAACAGTTCTAATAATGAATAACACAGTCGGAATGTGGTCGGGGTACTATGACCAGCACAGTGAAGGCATTATCGTAGCCAACACAGACAAAAATGAAACATCACCACAGGCTGAAAAACGTCTTATTTTACCGCGAACAACCAGTTTTGGATAAGAGAACATTTACAACATCGTACTGGACGATATAACATCAATGGTGTCCAATTATAAAATCCATGAATTTATCAGTGTAGTCAAATAGTAACATAAGTTACAAAGTCAATCGTAAAACTGTGCAAACCATTGTACACATTCATATTATATAAACTGTCAGCATTAACGTTACAAACGGGGGCATTCTACGTACTGCAATACTGACGAATCCATGGATTTTATTATTCGATATAGAAGATATGAGGATGAACAAACGTCATGAGTTTTGTATAGTTTAAATCATTTAAGTTTTAACAGCAAATACATCATTGAAGAGGAGCCTGGTGGGGGTCAAAACAGTCACTTGATTTTTTCAGTATGAGCTGATATGAATAGAATTCAGCAAGTAACTGGAGACACAGTGAATAAGCTCGCTTTTGACGTTCCGTCGAAATGCCCTTGAATATCTCTGGCAACTCTAATGGCTTTGATTACTGTAGCATTTACGTAATCGATCACAGACCTTACATTGGGCAGTTTATTTTGAAAATGGTGTAAGTTCATTTTTAGTCTATAGCTGTGCCGCCCCTGACACGATTCTCCGAGAACGGAAAATGAGATTGAGCGGCAGCTTGTTCGGCCTTCATTGCCTCCTAATTGTGCTTCCAGGAATACAGTACCGGATAAAGTATTTACGTAGCACCCTGGTGCGTCGAACCGCTTTGAACAAAATTATTTTGTGACCCTGCAGTAAAAGAGCTTTCTCCGAAACGAGATATCGCATAATTTGTAGATCATTTAGTAGAGGTCAATGTACTAAAATAGTAGCCTCGCGCCGCCCCTCGAAAAAGAACACAAAAGTACCGCACTGCCCTACGGCGAGAAAAACAGTTATCAGCAACGGCGTGAACGTGTTAAATATAAGTACAGTTCCTGTTATTCATTAGCGAATCATCTCACACAGACAACACGACAACATTTCGTTAACTGTGTAACAACTTTCGTCGCTGAGGGTGGCGGCGATCTGAAACAGGAGACAGCTGACACGAAGTTTTTCGAATAGTGCCAACGTATTGCGCCATTACTACGACTGATCTGTTGGGGTCTCATAACTTACGAATTTATGTAGTGTGCCAGAGCTTGGCACCATCATGCAATAGCGTCGCTGAAGCAGAGATGTGGAGTCGGTCATGCGACTGGAGAGGGTTTGTGAGTGTGGAGAAGGAGGAAGCATCAATACTTCTAAGCAGTCGCATGGCACTTTTGTCTGTCTCTACTGCTGTGGCTGAATGCTGGTGTACGAGTCGTCAGTGATCGGAAGTGTCTGCGTGGAGCAGAGTTATAACAGTCCAGGCAAATGGAGCACAAAAGGGCTCAAAATGCAAGCTCTGGTGTAATTGTTTCTAATAGTTTATTTTACGTTTTTTTTTGTTGTTGCTGAACTTGTATCTGAAGTTGTTCGACAGAGGCTCTCCACAAAAGAATGAGAAATCATAAAAAACGCTAAAATAATTTTGTACTAGTTTTCAAATTATAACTTGTGAAAAATTTACACTAAGAGTGACCCCGTGGTACAATAAAGAGGACAAAATTACCTGCAATTTATGTCTGCAACAATGTTTTGTGCGTCGTATGGTTTCGAAGCTAAAAAATGTTGAAACAGTGGAGAAACCAGAAATTTTTGGAAAATAACAAAAAGCACCAATAATATACACTTTTTGTTTAATGGAAATAAACATCACCTTAATTGAAAAGAAAAGAAGGGAATTTATATACGATTTATATGTATATAAGTACTAATTCGTGCCCTCGTAGACACGGGTTCCGTAATTTCTTCACGGCAGACTTCCAGTTCATCTACGCTTGAAACAAATAACCTGTGACTTGAGGATTTATTGAATATATATCAAACGAGTACCTATTAAGAAACATATTTTGAACACGCAAATAAGTAGTGAGTGAAGAAATAATAATGAGACGGAACTATTTATGCTCACATATCTTGAAGTAATCCAAGGAACTCCGAGTCATGCTCTGCTTCTTTTTCAATTTATGCAACGGGCGTGTTATTACAGCAATTCTCGCCGTTCAGGCACGTAAAAGAACAGTTAACTTGTAAGGGGGGGGGGGGGGGGGGAGAGAAGGAAATATGTTGGCCTGACATCGCTAATAACGGTGTGAAATGGTTAATACTTTTTTCCATTTGTCAGCGT
The DNA here is from genome assembly GCF_023897955.1 of Schistocerca gregaria. Lineage (NCBI taxonomy): Eukaryota > Metazoa > Arthropoda > Insecta > Orthoptera > Acrididae > Schistocerca > Schistocerca gregaria. Next base: position 322,759,338 of record NC_064925.1, on the reverse strand, counting down.
TCCCTCCCTTCTTGACTATCAGTCTTTCTAAGACAGCTTTGAGAACCTCCGAAACAAGGCTTTCATTTTCATCCAAGGAAGCATCCAGAGGAGGACAGTCACCCATGGCACACGATACTGATCGTATCTCTTCGAAAATTCACTCATCCACCGGCTCCACTAATCTAAGACGTTCTTCCCGCTCTGATGAACATTTTCGAATGTTCCGCGCATCGGCCAAAATCTTATGGCCAGTATTTTAGAAACGTACGATGATATTCTGTTTGATCTTTGATACGATAACATCTTCCCCATATCTCTCCAATAAATTAGGTATTATAGTTTTCCTTGGGGGAGTGTAGTTGCTCTTTATCTGAACCATGAGCTGATCTAGTGAAAACTGACATTCCTTGTCACTGGTGAAACTGTCATTCTGTGCACTCTCAAACTCTTCTGCATTAAGTCCAACCTTTCCTTTCGTCAACCCTGGGCTTACTGATGTACAATTCATTTAACGTTTATCATTATACTGACAATCAATAATCACCATGTCTATTATAGATCCTATTGGTAAATGCTGCAATGAAATCATCGCCGCCCAGTTGAGCCTTTTCGTAACTGTATCTTCCATCTCTATTTCCGATACCTGATATACAGAAATACGCATATGAGGAGGCAGCCGTTTTGTGGTCTTGCGTAATCTTCCGGAATAGTCGTTCCACGCACAAAACAATTTAGTCTGAAGTGAAAGTACTCAGAGGATGACCTTAATTTTCCTGAAAATGTGCTTGGTTCAGGAGCTTCCTTCAAGTGAGCAGCTATCATTCTTTCAAATATGTCACTTTTCTAACATGAAACACGTATTGTAACAGATGTTTCACTCGCCAAAACAGTTCACTTCCTATTTTTTCTTTTCTACAAGCATCACGTAATGCCTCTATTCCTTTCTCGTTGACCACTTTCACTGCACCCTCACTCAAATATAATTACTTATAACTTTCATTGCGACCAAGTTGTTGTATTGGATCTCGACCAAAACACTCATAAACGAAATTCACTTCACGCCTTTGAAGGGATAGAAAAATGACACAACGGCGGCTGTGAACTTAAACGAACTAGCGAACTGAGGACCGTCAGGAGTCTAGTCATGAAGACCTCCCCCCTCCACCACTCCACACCCCACTCGCCTCGCCATGTGGTTTAGTCAAGGGGCAGTTCGAGATCAGAAAGGGCACAGAAGGACTGCTTTCATGCCTTGCCAGCTAAACACTGTGAAAGGTAAGGAACCGCAGTTGAAATAATTCACCTAAAGGGAAAATTTTAATTTTGTTTGTACTATTTTTACAAAAATTTGTTGTTTCTCCAATATTTCAACACTATTTTGTGCGGAAACCGTACGATCTACGAAACGTGTCCATTGTTTTCGTAAAAAGCTTGCTTTCCAAATTATCTTCATTACAAATTGTACGTGAATGTCTTATATTGTTTTCCTTTCCTTCACAAAAAAAGAAAAGAAAGGGAACACGACTGCTGATTATCGAAGCATCCTTTGTTAACGAATCGGACTGGATTTCAGCCGAGTTTCTTGCACTTTTAAAACGTAATTCTATTGATTTGTCATAGAAAAATGCATTGTTAATGTAGTATGGTGAATTCTGCAAGTAATGTTGTATTCGAAAGAAACAGTACAGATTTTGGAACTAGCATCACCACAGGAGGCTCTAAATTAACAGTACGATAGGGACGTACGCTGTCCGCCGCAGTGTCAGTATTGGCCCATAAGCAAGAAAGTTTGACGACCATTATTCTTGTGTCTTCACGGGCAGCTAATGGCGAAATCCTCTAACACAAAGGACTTCGACAAACAGCAGATTTTTGTGACCCAGAGCCTGGGAACGAGGACCTATGAACGGGCGAAGCTGGTCATCTGCTCGGGTGTTGGTGCAGTGAGCACCGATGGAAAGTGGTTAAAGGACGGTTAAACCACGGGTAGGTGACAAGGGTGTCGGACGTCCATGTCTCGTCATGTAAAGTGGAGGTCGAAAACATTCCCGCTCTGTAAAGTAAGATAGGTGGCAATCTGTGGCACACCGGCTGACAAAGTATAAATGATCCAGATACAGACATCTCGGAGCACACTATTCAACGTGCGAGGGGCTCTGCAGCAGACCTATCCTATGTAACCCAATGTCAAGCCAACGATGTAGTCGAATGCAGTTAGCGCGGGACCATTAAGACTGGATCACAGATCAACGAAAACGTGTCGAAATGTCAGATGAATCACGTTTCTCCTTACATCACATCGATGGTCACGTCCGGATTCAGTGAGATCGGGAAAACGCACCACACCTGTGGGGTCAGCATTATTCAGTAAGGGACATTCAAGCAAGACCTGTGATAGTAAGACAGCTGTGGACTACGCGAACATTATTGTATTTGCTTTGGTGCATTGCCTGAAATTGTAAGAGCTTGTTTGGCTGTACATGCAGATTTCTTTTTTTTTTTATTTTATATCTAAAAAGATGACTGCAGCTTCCGATATGTTCAATGACGTCAGTGGGATTCGGCCATCTTCCACCTTTATAACACCACCAAAAGCTGATTAATTCGTAGCAAAATAAACCTTGCCCAGACATTTGACTTCAAATGGCTCTGAGCACTATGGGACTTAACATCTTAGTTCAACAGTCTCCTAGAACTTAGAACTACTTAAACCTAAATAACCTAAGGACATCACACACATCCATGCCCGTAGCAGTCCCGCGGTTCCAGACTGCAGCGCCCAGTCATTTTATGTATTTAACAGATTATATTAGAATCCTCTGTTTCCTAATGATCTACTATTAGTGAGACGCATTTAATTTTAAATCTATTGAAGCACAACATACTGAACAAACTACACTACACCGTTACGCACGGTAAGCTAAAGACCCAAAAATTGACTTTTCCTCTCTAATTGTTATGGGTGCATAGAAATACCGCTACATGTCTCTGATTAGAACCTACATGAATCAGTGTCGCATATGCTGACTAGTTTGGTTAGTGAGCGTATTCGTGTTGTCATTTTTTTTTTTTTTTGTGGATTTGCAGTTGCGACACTTCTGTATACATTGTTGTTTTAAACATAGGAAAACAGTTACATAAATACACTAAATACTGAAGCAAGCGTCACGAGACACCTTTGTAGGTCAGAATCGGACTCGCATCTGGATTAACCTATACAGACACGTACGACCATCAACTGATGTGGCTACAGTTCCGGTGGGCCTCCAACCAGCATCACACTTGAAACTGTTCAGAAAACGACGAACTTGATTCTGAAAAACGACAGACATACCATTTAAGGCTTCTGCAATACGTTATGGTACATGTGAATGTACTGGCCGAAAGCAACTTGTACCGAAGACTGTTTCAATACAATCAAAACTTTCGATAGAAAGTTGACATTGATGATTAAAGTTTGATTTGTCGCTCTGGCACTGAAACTTAACAACAATCGTTTAAGTGGAAGAATCCTTCATTACCATGTCCAAAAACAGCTCGGCAAATGAAATTTACCATTAAGCCAATGTTTATCTGATTTCTTTTCTTTTTTTTTTGTTTTGGATTGTTCGTAAAGAGCTCGATGTTCTAGTTAGACTGTCAACAAACAGTTCTTTCACGATGTTCTAAGACGTTTCAGGGTGTTCATCAGGAGAAAACGTCACAGGAGTGGCATACGCACTACTTGCTAATCAACATTGGCAATTTATGATTTTATACGGCCTACATTGTTCCAGAATAATTGACTAAAAACTAGAGAACAGTTGTCATACACCCACAGCACTCGCCAGGCGTAGCTCACTATGACTGATGTCTCTTCCCCAAGATATACATCTATCTGAAGGAGTAATTATTAGATAGCGTGATAGGAACTGAGCGAAATTTTATAGAGTTTTGAACCTACCAAAGAAAGATTCGAGGATGTATTTTATTTTGAAGGTGAGACTGCAGATTAAGATCACATTACCTTATTTAAAATATTTCGTGAACTTATGGAGACCACCTCTTATTGCTTCAAATAAACTGAGAAAGTATGTAATAAAATCTGATGACGCTAAATGTGCTTTACGATTTATATTGCAGTTATTGCCAAGCAACAGACAGTTAACAGCATCATCAATATTTGTTCCGAAACTGGAAAGTTAATTGACGTCTGAAATTCGGCACAACAGCCACACAGACGTTCAGTTCGTGTTCATACTGATGTCTTCAACAGTACTACTTTGCAAGAATTTTAATTCCTGTTCAAAGCGACTAGCAATGTTTATCACATCATGAATGGATAAATAAGCTCTTTTCCAGACACGATGTGAATAGGGTTTAGTTACTACGTTTGTTATAATTCGCGGTAAATCAGTGACAAATAATTCATTTCACGTAATACTACTTTACAAACAGATCAATGTGAATTCTGTGTTTGATCGTATGAGCACTAGATTTGTGGGTCTGTCCGGATCAATTACATACAGGTAATACTTCGTACTTGGCTATTTTACCGCCCTTTATTAAAACACTAGGGGAGATATGACATTGTTAATAATGTGTTACATTTTCCGAGAGATTGTCCGCTTTACCATATGCATTGAAATGGAGGCGTGGAATTTCGATGACTATTTCCCGCCACCTTCGAAGAAGAGTTCTTAAAAATTGACTCCTATGAAGTTATAAAGGTGTCGCACTGTTTCTCAAAACAAGAAGTCGACTTTTCCTTCTACTTACCAAAGAGAAACAGATTTTTTTACTCTAGCAGGACATTTAAATTGTTGTGAATCACTGTAAAATGAAAGAAATCCTGTTCTCCAGTTTAGGAAATACATTCGATACTTCTACAACAAGGAAAAGAGTAAAATGTGTGCAAAAATTTTTGTAGGACTGCACTATAAAGCAGGTTAAGTATTATCATCAGAAACTAAATTAGTGCCGGCCGGAGTAGCCGTGAGGTTCTAGGCGCTACAGTCTGGAACCGAGCGACCGCTACGGTCGCAGGTTCGAATCCTGCATCGGGCATGGATGTGTGTGATGTCCATAGGTTAGTTAGGTTTAAGTACTTCTAAGTTCTAGGAGACTGATGACCTCAGAAATTAAGTCGCATAGTGCTCAGAGCCATTTGAACTAAATTAGTGTAACGTTTATTAAATGGGAAACAGCATTAAGTAAGTGATAGGTGACAAATATCAGTAATATTCAGCAAAGAACCTCTTCTACATTAAAATAAGCTCTGCCAAAAATAACTTCTTCATAGATTTTTAAGCTAGATATGAGTAATGCAGACCCTTGACATGACGTTAGAGAAAGAAACTCCAAGCACTAGACATTCGAGAGTGGTGGAAAATATCTCTAAAGAAGGAGTAATTCCAGGGAGCAAGTGTTACGGGTTGAAATTATTTATATGTTTATTACACTATATTCCCTTAAGTATAATTTCTTACACAAATCGTTACTATCAACAACATTTTTTTCTATACATCGCCAACTATGGATACAATATGCGTTACTGCAACATGAATTAAACTGTTTCCAGTCACCATGATTATTCTTACTGTTAATACAACTAAACTTTCTAAATCTGTGTCTACCACTATTGTTGCCCTACACTTTGTTTCCTTCCTGTCTGTCATTAGTATACTCTACAACTAATTGATATAATAAATAAAATAGCCTTCATTTGTCTAGATCGCAAGTTTATAAAATGATATGACCGATTTCTATTGGGCTATCAATACTCTTTAGTTCTTAAATTATCTGCACAGAGTGTCACACGTCACAAATTGCACAATCAGTTACTGAGTCTTTGAACCTCATTAATGACTCAGTACTTGGCTGTTGTTGTGTCGTCTGGAGCACGAGGTCCCAATGCAAGGTTGTTACCTCGCAACGGAACCACAAGGAAGCACAATCGCTGCCAGACGTAACGAAGAATGAGAGACGTCGATGTAGACACTCCCTTGAGAGTTTCCATACAATACCGGTGATGAATACTCACGTCAGAACGGAGTCCCGCTCAGGGTAGTCATCATCACCGAAGACGACAGCATCGTCTCACTACTGAGCCAGGAGCGAGAGTTGTGTTAGAACTATATAGCAAGTTTTATAGTCAGTGGTACTTTGAGAAAAGAGGCTATTGTCTTGTACAGTAACAAGTAATACGTTATGTTCAGTGACAGTGACAAACATACATAGACATTCCTGTTCACACAGACTGTTACAAAGTTGAATATTTCATCTCGTTCAAATTATAATGGATCGATTTCACATTTTGTCCACCAACGGTATTACCGCACGGGTAACACCAGTTCCCCTCAGATGACCGACATTAAACAATGTTGGGCCAGGATTCATTTGGTTTGGTGGCCGTCAGGGTCTGCCGAGCGCTGTTGGCAAGTGAGGTGAACTCAGCCTTGTGAGGCCTATTGAACAGCAACTACACTCCTGGAAATTAAAATAAGAACACCGTGAATTCATTGTCCCAGGAAGGAGAAACTTTATTGACACATTCCTGGGGTCAGATACATCACATGACCACACTGACAGAACCACAGGCACATAGACACAGGCAACAGAGCATGCACAATGTCGGCACTAGTACAATGTATATCCACCTTTCGCAGCAATGCAGGCTGCTATTCTCCCATGGAGACGATCGTAGGGATGCTGGATGTAGTCCTGTGGAACGGCATGCCATGCCATTTCCACCTGGCGCCTCAGTTGGACCAGCGTTCGTGCTGGACGTGCAGACCGCGTGAGACGACGCTTCATCCAATATCAAACGTGCTCAATGGGGGACAGATCCGGAGGTTTTGCTGGCCAGCGTAGTTGACTTAAACCTTCTAGAGCACGTTGGGTGGCACGGGATACATGCGGACGTGCATTGTCCTGTTGGAACAGCAAGTTCCCTTGCCGGTGTAGGAATGGTAGAACGATGGGTTCGATGACGGTTTGGATGTACCGTGCACTATTCAGTGTCCCCTCGACGATCACCAGAGGTGTACGCCCAGTGTAGGAGATCGCTCCCCACACCATGATGCCGGGTGTTGGCCCTGTGTGCCTCGGTCGTATGCAGTCCTGATTGTGGCGCTCACCTGCACGGCGCCAAACACGCATACGACCATAATTGGCACCAAGGCAGAAGCGACTCTCATCGCTGAAGATGACACGTCTCCATTCGTCCCTCCATTCACGCCTGTCGCGACACCACTGGAGGCGGGCTGCATGATGTTGGGGCGTGAGCGGAAGACGGCCTAACGGTGTGCGGGACCATAGCCCAGCTTCATGGAGACGGTTGCGAATGGTCCTCGCCAATACCCCAGGAGCAACAGTGTCCCTAATTTGCTGGGAAGTGGCGGTGCAGTCCCCTACGGCACTGCGTAGGATCCTACGGTCTTGGCGTGAATCCGTGCGTCGCTGCGTTCCGGTCCCAGGTCGACGGGCACGTGCACCTTCCGCCGACCACTAGCGACAACATCAATGTACTGTGGAGACCTCACGCCCCACGTGTTGAGCAATTCCGCGGTACGTCCACCCGGCCTCCCGCATGCCCAGTATACGCCCTCGCTCAAAGTCCGTCAACTGCACATACGGTTCACGTCCACGCTGTCGCGGCATGCTACCAGTGTTAAAGACTGCGATGGAGCTCCGTATGCCACGGCAAACTGGCTGACACTGACGGCGGCGGTGCACAAATGCTGCGCAGCTAGCGCCATTCGACTGCCAACACCGCGGTTCCTGGTGTGTCCGCTGTGCCGTGCGTGTGATCATTGCTTGTACAGCCCTTTCGCAGTGTCCGGAGCAAGTATGGTGGGTCTGACACACCGGTGTCAATGTGTTCTTTTTTCCATTTCCAGGAGTGTAGATTGAGTTGTAGCGACCCCGGTCACGAAAGCTTTCAACGGCCTCAAGGGCGGGGTACTGAGCACGTGCCCCTCCAAATCCGCTTCCAGTGACGGTTATCGGCTGAGGGTGACACGAGGATCGGTGGGTGCGCTAGGGCCCGCTAAGACCTGTTCGGGCAGAGTTAAGTTTTTATTCTGTGTGTGTTTTAATATTAACTTGGCCTTCTCCAGAAGTAAATCCGAGAACCTACCACAGTGACGAGTGTTTTTTCGTCCAGAGCAACAGGTTCTACAACATGCGACGCGTTATTTTAAGATGATTCCTAGCCCAATTGAAACTGGTCATATTTCTTTGTGAACTCACAGTCCAGACAAAGAAAGATTATATATTCCGACATAATGGTCGTAATGAGTGTGACCATAATAGACCTTCAGTTTTTATGTGAAAATGTTGAAATGTGTGTGAATTCCTAAGAGACCAAACTGCTGAGGTCATCGGTCCTTAGACTTACACACTACTTAAACTAACATAACGCTAAGGACAACACTCACATGCATGTCCGAGAGAGGACTCGAACCGCCGGCCTGAGGGGCCGAATATTTATTTGGCACTACAATAATGAATCCATAGTCACAGCACATATCTTTTTCCTTTCTTAAAAACAAAGGGGTTACTATACCTGTTTCAACGAACTACGTCGTCATTTTCAAATGTAAAACATAAGTTGGAGAATACATAATGGGAATTATGATGTGAAATCTCATAATTTCTGTTATATATTCTCGAACTGATGTTCTACATTTGAAAATGACGACATAGTTAGTTGAAACTGGGAATATAAGCCATTTAAAAAATTTGCTATTGTAGTGTCAAATCAACATTTAAAATTTAGATTATATTTCAACCGTGAATTTCCTTTCAAAACCTTTTCTTAAGAATTTACTTTATTTACTAGCGATTCATCAAGAACATTAACACCTTTAATCACACTATGTGAGCGTGGAAGTAGTTGCCAGTGGCTAACTGATGAAAACAAATCAAATTTCTTTCAACAAATGGAAATTTTATTCCTAAGAGCCCTTTTTTTAAAAAAAAAAGATTTAAAATTATAATCAGAAAGCACCTTCTAAATATCAAGTTACAATTTAATCAGAGGCAGAAAGAACCAATTTTTGACAGTATGCGCTTGCCGCTCCCTTTTGACACGGCCGTTGTCACGACCGCTCACAACAACCTCTGAAAGACTACACTGATGCAAATCTGCAACACACCAGATTCCTTTAAACTAAAAATTTTAACAACTCACACAAGTACATAAACTATGCACCCAGTAGGAGGGATGGAAATGGCACAAAACACTAACATTAAAAGATTAACTTGCCACCGAAGGTGCAACTTCATTTAAAAAAAAAAATCTCTTATGGTGGAAGGGTGGCAACATTATATACTAAAATGACCATTTCAATAAAAACCCATGAAATGCAGTCTTACATAAAATATACAAGTTTAGCCAAACATGCTCTACATTACACATATACCGCCTCTCAAGATGATAGGCAAGATAAAAATGTATTTCAAGAATTCTGCCGTTAGACTTCAAGCAATAAATTCGTTAACACCGAATCCGACAAACATGACAGACACTAAATACCTAACAATTGCGGACGAGAGACAGACGAGCAAGCTGGGGACGAGAGACTGACCTAGAAAACAAGTAGAATTTAACAAGTAAATGAAACAACATATCACGAATCACTTAACTTCTAATAAACTGCGATGTCTGGCGAAGGCCTGGCGCAGCACCCCCAAAACGCTCTCCCGAACCGTCCGCTGTTAGCCGCTTCAACGAACGCAGGAAGGCTCGCCGATCTCCCGTCTGACGGCGTCGCAGTTCGCGCCGGCCAGACCGCTGTCGTGGTGTTGAGTCCTGTTGCTCTCGTGTCGACCGCGAAGCCACTACCCCTCATTATAAGGCGTGGCTCATTGGACTGACGTGACGACCTCACATGCGCAGAGGCTCAAGAAGGACAAGGCATCTTGTGTATTAGTGTGCGACCGACCAACCAATCGATCCAACCGGCCTTAATGGTCGGTCCGAACGACAGACACTGACTGCCCCACACAGACCCCGGCTGATCAACTGACCAGACTCTCGGCCTAGTGAGCCCATAGCGCCCCATAAATGCAAGTGAACAGGCTACCTTTCCCCTTTCCCACCAGAGGGAGACACCAAAGCTGAGATTGCCACAGCGGCGCCACCGCCAGAAACGGAGGGCGACTGTTTTACACTACGCGCTGCGGCACGCTCTTCAAAACAGCAAATTTTACCATGGCTTAATCTTAAACATTAATCGCTTTCCATGTTCTTCACCATTTCAAGCCCTAAACATACAGGAAGAGCATTAGTTACCATTTGCCACATTCTATAATATACTCTATCGCTCCCTTGTCCGTAGCTATACCACACTGGTTTCTTGGTCGCTGTGAAAGGCGCTTGGTAGGTTGATTGCTTTGGGGAGGGGATGAAACAGCGAAACCATCGGTCCCATCGGCCTATGGAAGGATGGGAAAGAAGTCGGCCATGCCCTTTCAAAGGAACCATCCCGGCATTTGCCTGAAGCGATTTAGGGAAATTACGGGAAACGTAAATGTTGATGGCCGGACGCAAGTTTGAACTGCCATCCTCCAGAATCTGTGTCCACCGTGCTAACCACTGCTCCATCTCGCTCAGTATGGAAGGCGTCGTTGATGCCTCTCCCTCTTCCGTTGTCTGTTAGCTCCCTGGTTGCAAGGGACGACACTTCTGTTCCGAAGGAGCATCGTTGTTGCCGATCGGGAGTGCAGCCAGACTCCAGCCCACGCCACTGCGGTTCTAGTTCCTTGCGTGGAGCGATATGGTACACGGGAATCCTTGCACAGGGCTACACTTCCACTCTGGTGGTGTTACGATCACTGCGCATGCGGTGTTTGCCGTTCATCTGCCTCAACGGTTGAACTCCTACCTGCGTTGCTTCTCGACCTTTAGCAACAACTTCCCATAGTACAGTAGGCAGGGGATGATGGTTAGTTAAATGCGCTACCCAAGCATTTCCTGCAATACTGTTGAGGATCTGCCACTCTCTCTCACTATGGAGTAGCTCCTTGACAGTGAGACTTCCGCCCAGATTCAGTCGCTGCTGATCAGTATCAGTTAACTCAGCATACAGCAGACATCCCCAAATAGTATGTTTTGTTAGCGACAGGCATGTTCGATTTCTCTTCAAGCAGATAGATGCCAGTATGTGGCGTAATGCCGATGTCCCGTCAAGAAGAGTGTCTGTGCGCTTGAGGAATACAACTGCCTCATTTCCAATCTCTGTTTTATATTTGGGAGAAAACCAGAGATGCGCCTAGCTATTTGGACATATTCTAGGAAGTAGCAACCAAAACCGATTTCATTACTATTTGCATAAGGCTTCGCGTGGTTCAGAATGAGAAAAGCCACAGACGGATGATCCTGCGGCAATTTGCTTCTTGCTTGTGGGCCGCATTCCTATTAAATTTAGCACTTCATGATGTTGCTCTTTCCTCAGCGAATACATCGCCACTTTTTTCTCTATCTAGAGATCGAATGGGCGTATTCCAAATACTTCTTATAACGCCTCAATTGCCACAGAGCACAAAAACGCGTCAACTGAAGACGTATTCCATATTGCAGGCTGATAGCGTGAGCAGAAGTCTGTCTCCCAAACGTCGGCACAGAATCTTTTGATTGCAGTTACGATGGCGTGATGATCTGTCCTTGTTGTTTGCACACGTAATTTATTGTCGTTACCGGCTAGCCTGTTACTTTTGTTCATCTTTTTCTTGAATCTCTTCTCGTTTTCTCAGTATGCACGCTACAATTTTGGAGTGTGCACTAGACACGACCTAGGCATCAGAATTTCTGTTTCTGGGTCTGTTGCTTAACGTCATGATCGTGTCTTCTGAACCCTTTGCAATATGTGTATATGTCCTTTTTGGCACAACAGACAGTTTAACTCCTTAGCCACACAGATGCAATTGTTCAAGGACTGACATTCTTCTCGCAGGTTCTTTCTCAAGCTTCTCTTCATTAGGATTGTCAGGTCGTCGACATAAGCCACGGATCCTGCGACCGCTTCATTATCCTGCAGCATTTCTAATAAAAGGTAGAATACCAGATCCCACAACATAGGAACACTCGAAAACCAGTTGACAGCTTTTAGAAATCTGTAAAAATCTCTCGTGGAATTGAAAAGATTAAAAGCCAACAACGTGCTAAGAATGAAATAAACCAGACTAACTAGTCACGTAATCCACATTAATAGTTGAAACGTAGCTAAACTCCTGTGTTCGGTTCCTTTCATCTTTGATAAATAAAAAGTAGGGCACTGTCATCAATTTATTTATGTAGTATCCCACCAGGGCAATTGAATGAATATACAACATGGAATGTCAGAGGCTGTTTGCCACTAGGGTTAGTAGTTGTTGGCAGTGCCGATTTTCTGGAAAGAAGGTAAGAGGTACTCTGAGCGACCTGTTGCCAATGTCTAACATTTAAAAGTTATTTCTGAAGAAAATTGTAACATTATTTTTACTCTTGCCTTAAAGGAAGCAGATAATTCAGATTACTGAGCGAGGTGACGTAGTGGCTGGCACACTAGACTCGCATTCGGGAGGATGACGGTTCAATCCAGCATCCGGCCGTCCTCATTTAGGTTTTCCGTGATTTCCCTAAATCGCTCAAGGCAAATGCCAGGATGGTTCCTTTGAAAGGGCATGGCCAACTTCCTTCCCCGTCCTTCCCTAATCCAATGAGATCGATGACCTCGCTGTCTGGTCTTCTCCCCGAAACAACCCAACCCTAATTCAGATTTATAAATCTAGAATCAAAGGTTTTGAAAGCAGGTTCCAAATCAACATCAGAATATCACTATTATATTTCCTCCGCTTCCGCTTCTTATTTTTTCTGTCTGTAGCCAGGTGTCTTCCTTTCAGGTTGGCTGGTTTGTGGGATTAAAGGGACCAGACTGCTACAGTCATCGGTCCCTTTTTCCAAATACTAAAAACACCCACAGAAAATAAAAACGATCAACAGAATAGATCACAGACGACACAGAACAAGAAAAACGTAGACAAAGACCAGAAAAGATGAACTAAAATCACACGTAGTGTGATGGTGGTTGGCGGACTATAGAAACAAAAAGGAAAAGCCAACCACCGAGAAACACATTAAAAACTCAGAGTAAAAGCGTAGGCCAAAGGCCAGAATCAACACAAAAGAACATAACAAATACTCAGGTTAAAAGATAAAAAACCCCTGCCCTAATAAAACGTAAAACAAAGCCAGCCACAGCAGTGTCATCAGTTAAAAGGGCAGGGAGCGTATCAGGCAGCACAAATGTCTGCCTGACCACAGCTAAAAGGGGGCAGGCCAACAAAATGTGGGCCACTGTCAAAGCCGCCCCGCAGCGACATATAGGAGGGTCCTCCTGGCGCAGTAAATAACTGTGTGACAGCCGGGAGTGGCCAATGCGGAGCCGGCAAAGGACTACTGAGTCCCTGCGAGTGGCTCGCAGGGATGACCACCACACAGTTCTCGACAGCACAGTGTTTATTACACATGGTCAGTTCGCGCCATTCATCGTCCCAAAGCGCAAAAACTTTGCGGCGTAAGACTGCCCTCAAATCAGTCTCCGGGAGGCCAATGTCGAGAATGGGTTCACTGGTGGCCTGTTTGGCCAATCGGTCAACATGTTCATTCCCGGGATACCGACATGACCGGGGGTCGACACAAAGACCACACAGCGGCCGCAACAGGCAAGAGTATGCAGGGACTCATGGATGGCTATCATGAGACGAGAACGAGGGAAACACTGGTTGAGAGCTTGTAAACCGCTCAAGGAATCGCTACAGATAACGAAGGACTCACCTGAGCAGGAGGCACGAAAGATGGCGACCAGCTCAGCAGTGTAAACGCTGCAGCCATTCGGCAAGGCACGTTGTTCGGAATGGTCCCCTAGAGTGAGCGCACAACCGACACGACCAGCAACCATCGAACCGTCAGTGTATACAACGCCAGGGTTCTGATACGTGGCCAGGATGGAATAAAAGCGGCTGCGGAAGCCTCTGGAGGGACTGAGTCCTTCAGGCCGTGTGCCAAGTCCAGCCCAAGGAAAGGGCGAGGAAGACACTATGGGGGTGTACTCAAAGTGGCCGAGAAAGGAGGTGGAACAGTGAAAACATTAAGCCCGGAGAGAAGCTCTTTGACACGGACCGTGATCGTACAACCTGACCGGGACCGACATTCTTGCAGATGGACAACCGATTGTGGAAACAGAAGACGATAGTTTGGATGCCTGAGCAAGCTAAAAACATGGGTAGCATAAGCGGCCAGCAAACATTGGCGCCATAACCACAGGGGACAGACACCTGCCTCCACTAGTATGCTGTCCACAGGGCTGGTCTGGAAGGCACCAGTGGCCAGTCGGATTCCACTGTGTAAGATTGGGTCCAGCACCCGCAACTCAGATGGGAATGCGGAGCCATAAGCCAGGCTACCATAATCCAGACGAGATTGGATTAATGCCTGGTAGAGGCGTAACAGGGTAGATCGGTCAGCGCCCCAGCTGGTGTGGCTAAAGCATCGCAGAGCAGTTAGATGCCGCCAACACGCCTGTTGAAGCTGCCGAATATGAGGCAGCCAAGTCAACCGGGCATCAAAAACTACACCCAAAAACCTGTGGGTCTCCACCACAGCAAGAAGTACGTTGTCAAGATAAAGACGCGGATGAGGATGGACTGTTCGGCGCCGGCAGAAATGCATAACGAGGGTCTTGGCAGCCGAAAACTGAAAACCATGCGCTACAAGCCCAAGACTGCGCCTTGCGGATAGCGCCCTGTAGCTGACGTTCAGCAGCTCCAGTGGCACTAGAGCTGTAGTAAAAGCCGAAGTCCTTAGCATACAGGGAAGCAGAGACAGAATTTCCCACCACTGCAGCGAGCCCGTTTATTGCGATTAAAAACAGGCAGACAGTGAGGACAGGTCCCTGTGGTACCCCATTCTCCTGGACTCCAGAGGAACTATGAGAGGCCGCGACTTGCACGCGGAAGGTACGATAAGACAGAAAATTCCGGATAAAGATCGGCAGACGGCCCCAAAGATCCCATCCATGAAGTGTAGAAAGTAGGTGATGACGCCATGTCGTATCGTACGCCTTCCGCATGTCGAAAAAGACAGCGACCACGTGCTGACGGTGGGCAAAGGCAGTATGGATGGCCGACCCCAGGCTCACCAGATTGTCGGCGGCGGAGCGGCCTTTACGGAACCCACCCTGAGATGGAACCATAAGGCCCCGAGACTCCAGAACACAATTCAAGCGCCAGCTCACCATCCGTTCAAGCAACTTGCAAAGAACGTTGGTGAGGATAATGGGACGGTAGCTGTCCACCTACAAAGGGTTCTTGCCTGGTTTCAGATTGGGGATAACAATACTTTCCCGCCATTGCGACGGAAACTCACCCTCGACCCAAATACGGTTGTAAAGGTCGAGGAGCCGTCGCTGGCAGTCCACTGAAAGGCGTTTCAGCATCTGACAGTTGATGCCATCTGGCCCAGGAGCGGTATCATGGCAAGCGGTTATAGCACTGCGATATTCCCACTCACTGAATGGAACATTGTACGATTCTGGATGGTGGGTGTGAAACAAAAGGCTCCGACGTTCCATCCGCTCTTTAATTGGACGCTGACAGAGGTCCAATAGCCATAGAGGTGTCGGATCTTGGCCCAGACCTGCGATGGAGAGACATGGAGGCCAATGGTGGACACATACCGCTCCCAGCACTCCTGCTTGCTTTGGCGGATAAGGCGGCGGGCCCGAGCACGCAGCCTTTTGTAGGTAATGAGGTGTTCAATGCAGGGACGTCGCTTGTGACGCTGGAGCGGTCGCCGGCGATCTTTAATCGCTTCAGCGATCTCAGGCAATCACCAAGGCACAGTCCGCCGCCGAGGGGACCCAGAAGAACGGGGAATGGGAGATTCTACGGCAGTAACGATGTCAGTGGTGACCGATCGATCCATCACATCAATGTCATCACTAGAGAGAGACTCAATAGCGACAGTGGAGGAAAACAAGTCCTAGTCAGCCTTATTCATATCCCACCTGCAAGGGCGCAGAGAAGACTGACGCTGCGGCAGTGACAGAAAGATCGGAAAGTGGTCACTACCACAAGTCGTCCATTGGACAGACAGTAAGAGGCTAGGGCTGCAGATCGAAAGGTTGATGGTGGAGTATGTGCCATGTGCCACGCCGAAGTGTGTGAAGGAACCATCATTTAAAAGCGAAAGATCGAGCTGTGCTAATAAATGCTCAATGGTGGCTCCTCGACCTATCGCCACTGACCCACCCCACAGAGGTTTATGAGGTTGAAGTCGCCCAGTAACAAAAAAGGTGGCGCAGCTAGAACATACTGCGCAACAGCACCATCTGGCAGAAGGTAAAGACTGCAGACGGTAACAGCCTGTGGCGTCCATACCCGAACAGCGACAGCCTCTAAAGCTGTTTGTAGAGGGACAGACTCGCTGTGAAGAGAGTTGAGGACATATATGCAGACGCCACCAGACACTCTTTCATAAGCTGCCTGGTTCTTATAATAACCCTGATAGCCATGGAGGGCGGGGGTTCGCATTGCTGGAAACCAAGTTTCCTGAATAGCAATCCAGAAGAAAGGGTGAAGGCTCATAAGTTGTCGGAGCTCAGCTAGATGGTGGAAGAAACCGCTGCAGTTCCACTGGAGGATGGTACTGTCCATGTCTGAGAAAGGCGTGACGGGACTTGGAAGGCAGATTACGCTACTGGGTCACCTGCTGCCTCCAATTGAGCACCGGTGCTAGTGCTATCCATGGCGTCTGAGGGACCGGCGAGATCGAGGTCCTCAGTGGACGCCAGAATCTCCACCCCGTCTTCAGTGCCACCGCAATGTCGTTGGTCTTGGGGACTTTCTTCTTTTTCTGCTTGTCATGCTGTGCCTTTGGTTTTCCAGGCTTCATGGGCTTCACTGGGTCAGTCTCAGGGATGGACGACGACCGTGAGGCCCTACCACCAGGGACTGGTGGTTGTTTCAGCCACTTGCGGGTGCCCACTTTTCCACTGATCGGAGCTTGCGAAGGGAGGTCCCCAAGGGACCCCTTCCTGGCGAGAGTAGCCGAAGAAGTCTTACGCTTCTCCGGCTGGGAAGGGGGAACTGATGTCCCCGATGGTTGGGAGGGTATTGCTCCTGAAGAAGATGGAGCAGGAGCAACAAGGTGTGAAGCGCCCCCCACAATCAAAGGGGGTGTTGGATTCTGACCAATCATGGAACCAACAGTACGGGACGACACAGGAGATGGAAGAACCATTGTTGCAGCAGCGGCGTACGTTGATGTCATTGGCACAGGATGGAGTCTCTCATATTTCCGCCTAGCCTCAGAGTAGGTCAGGTGGTCCAGGGTTTTATATTCCATTACCTTCTATTCTTTCTGGAAGATGCTACAGTCCGACGAGCAAGGGGAATGGTGTTCTCCGCAGTTAACACAGATGGGAGGCGGAGCACATGGAGTATTGGGATGCAGAGGACGTCCACAATCTCGACATGTGATGCTGGTAGTACAGCGGGATGACATGTGGCCCAAACTTCCAACACTTAAAACATCGCATTGAAGGAGGGATATATGGCTTCACATCACAGTGGTAAACCATCACCTTTACCTTTTTGGGTAAAACATCACCTTCGAAGGCCAAGATGAAGGCACCGGTCGCTACCTGATTATCCCTCAGACCCCGATGGACGCGCTGGACGAAGTGTACACTCTGTCGTTCTAGACTGGCGCGTAGTTCCTCGTCGGACTGCAGTAGAAGATCCCTGTGGAATATAATACCCTGGACCATGTTTAAACTTTTATGGGGAGTGATGGTGACGGCAACATCCCTGAACTTGTCACAAGTGAGCAACCTCCGTGACTGGGCAGAGGATGCTGTTTTGGTGAGAACCGACCAAGAGCGCATTTTGGACAAGCCCTCCACCTCCCCGAACTTGTCCTCTAAATGCTCCACAAAAAACTGGGGCTTGGTCGACATAAACGATTCTCCATCAACTCACATACACACGAGGTAATGGGGTGAATACTCTCCACTGCTTTCTTGAGCCATACGTTCCTCCCATGGAGTGACCAGGGAGGAAAACGATCTCTGATGAAACTTCTTTCCATTGAGGTTAGACCTCGATCGCTTAGAGACTGCTGGTAGAGGCCCACCAGCGAGAGATGATGTACCACACTTCATTGTGGGTCATCCGCCCGGATGCCACCCACTCCAACCAGGGGCTCTCCCCACAGGCGCCACCCAGCCGCAGCAAAGACCACCTGCCAGGATGCCCTTTGCCAGGAGTCCTGATGCCCCAGAGGGATAGGCACCGACTCCTTGGGATACGTGGGGAGGTAGCAGCTCAGGCATCAGAGGTGTGATCCCTGTGTAGTCAGGGGGCTACCACCAAGAGGGTACATGACAACCCCACCACAACGGACTGGCTATCGTGCTGGATGTTGGATGTCGAAATATCCATGTACATCACGAGGGCAAAGATGGAAGTGTACCATGGAGGGAATGTATGCTACCCAGAACACACTGCAACGGATGTGGCCGCAAGCTCGACATAAGTCCAACTCCATGACAATATCGGGTGTGCCAGATATTAGGGTAAGATGGATATATAATACACCACGTAAGGCATCCTTCCCCAAATGGTACGCACTAACAGAAAATTTTGAAGGGTAGTGGTCAAACTCCTTAGGGGACCATCACATTAAGGCCGAAACGTTTAAGACTCCTTTTAGTTGCCTCTTACGACAGGCAGGAATACCGCGGGCCTATTCTCACCCCCGAACCCGGAGGGGGGTGTCTTCCTTTCAGGAACCAGATCTGCTTGTAATGGGATAACATTTATAAAGAGGGCCCTAAGAGCTCTATGAACATAAAGTTCGCAACGGTCTTCAGGTGTTGTTATACTCTTGTTTGTTTTTTTTTTTTTTTTTTGTGGTCTTCAGTCCAGAGACTGGTTTGATGCAACTCTCTATGACACTCTATCTTGTGCAAGGTTCTTCATCTCCCAGTACCTACTGCAATCTACATCCTTCTGAATCTGTTTAGTGTATTCATCTCTTGGTCTCCCTATGCGATTTTTACCCTCCACACTGCCCTCCAATACTAAAGTGGTGATCCCTTGATGCCTCAGAATATGCCCTACCAACCGATCCCTTCTTCTAGTCAAGTTGTGCCACAAATTTTCCTTCTCTCCAATTCTACTCAATACCTCCTCATTAGTTATATGATCTATCCATCTAATCTTCAGCTTAGTAGGGTTAAACAGGGTTAAAACTAACTTTATTTGTGAAAATTCCCACCAGCTTCACTGCTGGTTGTTGGTATCCAAATAATAATTTTTATCAGAGGATCTCTAGAAAATATATGATTGCTTTTCTTTCAAAAAATCTAAATTACTGACAATTATTCTATTTTTTCCTTCACCAAATGTTATTGCGGGATTGTCAAGCCAGTAATAAAAATTCAGTACTTTATTGCGTGAAGAAATGATATCTTGTTTAATTAAAAGTCTACTTACATTCGGTTGGATAAAGTTTGTAGAACTTACTCTATTTTTTCATGGGAGATAAGAAATGCTGCCTAATTTATGAATCGTTTCCACTCAAACTGTAATAGAATCTTAAACTTCGCTTTGACCTCTTCAGCACTGAACGGAAGTGAACAAACGACGTTACTACTAAGTATAAAAGCAGTGCTTTGTTAAAATTCATTTTAAAATCTGACCTCATGAGACTATCATTTATGTACTTTGGTCTTGACTTTCTCATGGGAAACGATTTCAAAAATATTGTGCAGGTCGATATTCTAGTTATGTTTCGGAAAGGCTGTGAAATTTGCTCCTATGACACTTGAAACGAATACCAACATACCATTTACCAATGCCGCAGATATAGACAAATTCTAATATCGTTACCTGCTTTTGCTAATAACATAATTAATATATGATATTTGTGCCTTTTAATATAAATGACATGCAGATTTTATTACTCTTAGGATTTCAACAATTAAATGGGCCGTAGCATGAAGAGTACCCCCAGGAACTCAGTATTGCATGACGGCAATTGTGAGAGAAGGATCCGTGTCGGTGAAGGGACGCATTGCCAGGTGAAAGACGAGCTGGCCTGCGATTATCACTTTCTAGGAAGGTATGTTCGGCTCACTCGGGGAGTCACAAAAGCGCGGACTGCAGTGTGGACACGTACGGCGTCAGGCGCCTTTCGTCTTTGACCACTTAACCCCTTGAGAGGCCAGGTGAGCGACCGGTAGGCCGCAGCGCATCGTCCGGGGCCTAGCGTTAAGCTACCGGACGTATTTTCCGGCTCGGTTAGCGCTTGCCATTTACGAGTTCAGGATGTCGCGTGTGACACTCTGACGCCTACTTAAAGCGTCACTTTGTGAAAAGAGCATTATTTTCCGCCCAAAGCTCGCCAAATGCTTTCTGACGCGGAATGATCCCCGTGCGCGCGGGGAAATAGTGCTACACAATAGACCGAACGTAGATGACGTCAGAACACTTTGTGTGGCTGTACATAGTTTTTGGCGGCAAGCTTCACTACTGGAAGAAATGGCGCGGTCTTATGATTGCGCCATTGGCGCGGTTTACGTGATTCGCTTAGACGATTGGAGACGATAAATGTTTGACGACGCTCCTCGTGGAGTGATGGTATTGAGAAGGGGAGCAGGGGAGGTTCCTTCTGGCATTCGGTAGAGATCCACTCGAGAGTACGCGATTCTTGACCAAAACTGGTTCTTGGGTGAGCTGGTAGCGATATTAGCAGTTATGCACCTACGAACAGACTCCATACCACACGTTTAGTAGTACATTGTTGACCATATCGACAACCCCTGCATACTAGGATATTAGGGACTGTTCTTTGAGGTGTGTAGTCTTTACGGAAACTAGACCACCCGGCATCCAACCCTTGTATACAAGCCATTCTATCTCACATTGAACTGCCAGCTATAGGTTCACCATCTCTGACTATGCTACATATAATAGCCTACATATAAGACGTAGCGTTTGTGTTGAGATTGTTTCATGGGAGGCATCGTCTTAATTTGCCCACCTCTTTCCATTTAATCCATTTAATAACTTTTCCACCCATTCGTATCATCTGTACCGTCACTTTTAATTCGTACTTTTTTTATTTTGATCACTTTGACATATGTGTTTATTTCTGTGTTTTCATAGGTTTCATACTGTAATAAAATATATCTGAGGAGAACAATTATTCATTTCACCTACTCCGGATCATTTATGAATTTATTAAGTTTCTTCTGAGCTGAGAATATCTAAAGAGAACTGAAATACTAAAATTCCCAACCTATGGCCAATACTGAGGGAGCACAGTGTGGCCATTAGCTTTATCAAGTCGGTTGCACAAGCCTTGCTGGTGGTTCTGACGCGAGGAGTACATTCCAATTCAAATATTCCAGTAATGGAAATTAAGCATTACCTCATACTACTTTCACACCCCGGTTGGTTTTTATATAATGTCTTCCAGAATGTCTTCGAAGCAAAAGCTTTGTATATCAATATTATGGAGCGTAGTCAGTGAAAGGAACTGTTAAAAATTTTCTCTTCCTGAAAGATTTAGCCAAGTCCATATTTCACAAAAGCACAACAATTATTAATCCAATGTAAGTTGTTCGTGGCAAATACTGTCACACGGTCTTTTAAGAAAATTTCAGATACGCTTCTAAATAATTTTATCGCTTTTTGGAGTTCAGTTCCTTAGAATGTAAACCACACCTGAAGCTATCGAATCAACAAGCAAAAGTTTCTTGTTTAATCTTACTTGTTTAAGGTAACTACTTCGGTGTGGGTCTGTTGAGAAGTAGATTGGTGTTCAGAAATTACCAGAATTTTTGAAGAAGTATAATGAGATTTCACCATTGTTGTCCGTTCCACTACGGTGGAAAATAAGAGGTACGAGTGTATGAGTAGAAGAATTACATTTCCATGGTTAGATCTGTCTACATGCAGCGGCTCCGAAGGAAGAACGTCTGGAGACATTGGCTAAAGGAGTATAAACTGTTCCCACATGGTTTATACATTACCGTGAAAATTCGGGAAGACCAGTTTGCATGCTATTTACATCAGTTTTTACACACATGAAATATCTTTTCTCACATATACTGTGAAGTGTATTTCATCAAAACAAGGGCTCCTGCTGTAGGCTGTTTTCCGCGTTGGTATGAATTACTTTATTATTAGCCTTTCGACTGGATACACCTCCGTATACCCACTGTAAAGTGTTCTACTATTTATTTCGGTTATACGTGAACGTTAATATTGCTTGCGTGTACATATGCTACTACTGGTTGTTAGGTAGTTGCTGTATACTACCTTACTGCGGTACGTACATGTAATTGTAAATTCTTGACTTGGTAGTAAAATCTAATAGTTTTACACACATTGGCAACAGTGTTATGATCTGATCACTGGACCACGATAGGCTCCTTTGTCCTCTATTTCATCTGTTTAGTTTTATTGTTATTTATACTTGAGTTTATTTTTCTGTCTCTTTGCAGCTGTAAAGGCTTGTTATATTCTGCGATTACACTAGGAAACACTGATTTCATTGCATGGAAATTCTGAATGTTTCTAGGTGAAACCCATAGAATCAAGATCGGAACTCAGAAAAATCTTAACACATCGCGTTTCCTCATGAAATTAAAATTTACGAATTTCCAATATGGGCGATTGTCTAAAAACCCTTGTTTTACAATACTTTCAAATTGATATTTATATTTAAGCTTAACCTTGTGTGTTCTTTTCCCTTAGGTTTGACCACACTGTACGACTTTGAAGTAGTGAGTTCCAGTGATTAATTCAAAATGTCCCATCGAGCGTGCAAAAAAAGTCCTGACATTTTCTGTTACGTTGCGGACAGATAACTCCTACGAAGCAGGAACGGTACATAGCTACATATTTGAAGGCAGCACACTGTGCTTGTTTTGGCGCACAGATTGGCAACGAGGACAAATCATGAGCATCACTTATAATATGCAGATAGTGTAGCGAGCAGTTTCGACAGTGGCTCAGCGGAACAGGAAAAGCATTGACATATTGGGTACCTACGATATGTCGGGAGCAAAATAACCATGGAACAGACTTATCTTTGCTCCAGCAATTTGACAGGGTATAATGCAAGAAGGTAACATACCCAAACATTCCGTCTGCTGTATGCCCACGTCTCATTGTCCTGATGCCCCTGTCCCAGAAAGACCAGACAATTTTTCGGCATCTATCAGTCAGAAATCTGCGTTAGGGAGTTAGGTAGTAACTACGAACCAGAAGATGCTTGAGACATCCCCAGATCTTTGACTCAACCAAAATTGAACGATCTAGTTCATGGTCTTGGGCCCTCAAAGAAATATGCTTAAATCTGTGTTCCAAGCTTAGTGAAAACATTTTTATGAGTGCGGGGACTTCGGACAGCTGATACTGAAAACGAGAAATTGAATTTGATCCATATTATTCAGAAGAAGGAAAACTAATTTTTTGTAACAACATGCAGCAAGTGATGTTTAGAATGGGACTACTTGTGACCCTACAGAACGGAGACTTTTTGTTGATGCGTCAAAACGCAGTTTGAAGAGTGGCATGCTATATAATGGGAATTTATATGTTTCTCTTCAAGTTCGTTACTCAGTGATTCACAAAGAGTGTTATGGAAAACTGAAACTAAGACAAAATATGAAGAACATAATTGGCAAGCGTATGCAGATTTCAAATTTATCTCAGTTTTTTGGGTCAACAGTTAAATTACACAACATATCCGTGTTTCATTTATGAGTAGGACCATCGTGGAAAGGCACAGCACTGGATTAAGAAGGAATGAACTCGAAGACAATGCAATGTTGGTTCAAAAATCATTAAGAAGAAGAGTCTTATTGAGGTATCCGATGTCCTCCTACTTTCTTTCCATATTAATTCAGGCCCATGAAAAAACTTGTCAGGGACTTTGACAAGGAAGGGCATTGTTTCTTG
The DNA here is from genome assembly GCF_023897955.1 of Schistocerca gregaria. NCBI lineage: Eukaryota > Metazoa > Arthropoda > Insecta > Orthoptera > Acrididae > Schistocerca > Schistocerca gregaria. The sequence continues at coordinate 322,735,353 of NC_064925.1, read as the reverse complement.
TACTTTAGTGGAAAGTTCCGAGGTTCAAGGAGCGCAAAAGTCAGAGAAAGGATTTTAAAGGACCATACATCAGGAAACTGCTTCTTGAAAGTAAAATGGATTTGAAAGGGTTGTTAGCATGATAGTCATACCAAGACGTTGTTACAAAGTTTCTAGGTAATACAAAGGATTTTGAGTACGGAAACTTTCTAAACAAAATTTTGAATGCGTCCAAGGAACTTGAATGTAGCCTGAGTCTTAAGCTCCACATGCTGCATTCTACTTGGAACACTTTCTTAAAATTCTTGGGGCTAAAGTGAACAATATGGGGAGGGATTCCACCAAGGCCTCAAGGATCGTTCGGTTACCTTGCCCTTCGTTGCCCCGCCCACCACCCCCAAAGGCTCTCGCCAAAGATTTCGAACTCCGAAGGAATGTTAACCACACCTTCCGCTGTATTTCATCTCCAGAATTCCAAAAATCAGTTAAACCCTTACTCTAATACTAAATTATCTGCGTCGTCCATACAGACTCTTCTGTCTCATCATCAGACAAGTGGTCCCCCCCTCCCTCCCCCCTCTCAATGTCAGACATTATCAGAGATTATCAGTGTGCTATTCCCTCCTATCCACTCTCTCGTCTACAATGAACACTGGAATTTGTTGTACTCTTAATGTTCCGCCGTTGTTTTTAATTTCACCGAAGATCGTTTCGACATTTCTATATCTTTCATCCTTCAGATGAACTTTTTTTTATCGACTTCCTTATACTTTTCCTCCAGCCACTCCTTTTTCGTTTCCATGCTATTTATTTCAACGTGATTTGCATTGCTCTGTTTCTGTTTCTCCAATCGCTTCATCGTCGATCAATTGAAGTACCTGCAGTGTTAGGCAAGGTTTCCTCGAAGTTTTCTTCCTTGTGCTTATGTTTTTCTGTATAAATTCTGTGATTTCCCTTTTTAGAGATGCCCGTGTTTTTCTTCAACTTGTCTCCGTACTGTGATATTTATTATCGCAATAGTTCTTTCATCAGAAAAGCTCGTGCGCGTATCATCATTGTGCAGTATTTCAGTATATTTTTTCCCAATTTGATTCTTCCTAACGATCTTCTTTCAGCGTATTATTCAACAATACTATATTGTAATCTGAATCTATATCTGTTACTAGGTGCACCTTACATTCCTAGAGTTGATTTCAGAATCCGTGTCAGACCACGCAATAAACCTCTGCAATATTCCCGGGCCTCCAGGACTTTTCTTGGTACACTTTTTTCTCATATGATTCTTGAACAGTCTATTCACTATTAGGTCTACTAGTTGAAATTAGTATTTCTCCTCTCTCATTTGTACTACGAAGGCCAAATTGTCCCGTAACTGTTTCATTTATTCCTTCCCTCACTGCAGCGTTCCAACCCCACAGGACTATTAGATTTTCATCTGCCGTTACATGCTGAATTATCCGTTCAATATCTTCATAGACTTTCCCTAGCATTCATCTCCTCCTTTTGTCATGAAATGTATACCCCGAAGTATTCTTGTTGGCGTTGATTTTCTGTCGACTGTTAACGTACCTATCTCTGATCTGTTCGCAGCAACTTTCTGCACTATTTTTCCATTGTGCTGCTTTTAATATCACGTTATATTCGTCTGCTCACAAATAGCTTCATTTCGCTTTACTTCACTTACTTTCACTTCAACTCCTCCCTTTATCTCTGGACTGAGCGTTATCATTTCCCTTTCCAGATATTGAAGTTTTCTCACCACGTTCAAATTTCTGACATTCTACACTACGACTAACACAGTGTTCGTTCGTTATTCCATCTTCCTATGTTATTACCCTTCAGTAGCCGACCTGTACTGGCGCACCTACAGCCAAAATCAATGGTGAAACATAATCTGGACTTATCGATAACATCAACATAACCCGTATCACAAAAGAAGCTTTACTTATTACTTACATTATGTCTGCAACTGAGAAAGAAGGTAAGGGGGATTCTATATCATCTTTCGGACATCAGTGTCCACCCAAGAGTTTGTACCTTGAAATCGGTTCAATGACATTTCTCACAATAACTAAGAACCTTTGCATAACAGGGAGAAGGGTGTAGGGAAGGAGAGTGCGGTTGAGAGATTGCTGTTTTTAACAACAGAAATTCAGCGCTAATGTCTATAATGATACACTGTGACAATAATTTTGCATTTCAGTGGCGTAGTCAGCATTCTCACGCTCATTCTGAGCCCCCTCCCCTCCCCCCGCCATCGCCACAACCGTTCGACTCAAATGAACACACATAATCAGATACATAAAAGGTCATGGCTACAAAATCCTTTCATCGTGTCACAACACGTGTCTCACGTCGAATTGAGATTGCGTGGAGGCAAAAATCCTGTACGACACTAGACTCGTGCTGATACTTGAGTAGCCGTATGCTGTATTCGTATACAACACTGCTAAATATCACTCTGCTATTTGGTAATTTGGCTGTTAATTACTTCTCATAGTGTTATTCTAAAATAATATTGTAATATATCATATTTAACATTGTGTCTTCAAATTTCGGAAGGTGCGAGGACAAATCTTTGTCGCAATATTCTTCGTGTGTGATCCGAACTCATGTTTTCGCGGTCTTGTAGAATGGAATACATATCTTAGAAGGCCGAGCAGCAACTGCTGATCACTATAGAGTGGTTATTTATTCCTTAACATAATGTTACTCTTTTTTGCGTTATTTGTTGCCTTCTCTGTGTGACACGGTGTTGCTTGAGAAGAATATAACGGTTACAGCGGGTTGAACTTTCAACGAATAAGGGAACAACTCTCTCTGCTGCTCTTCCTTACAAAGTTGAAGCAGTAATATGAGGAAGATGTTACTACAAGATTGTCTTGATGACTTTCTGAAGCGGGAAGTACACTGATACAACATGTATTAGTACAGACTAGTCAGTATATCTCATGCTTGTGTATATGAGGGCAGATAATAAACATACAATCCACATATATCCATTTCTCTTAGAGAACTCGAGGAAATGAATGAAATATTACTTTATGGTTTGTCCAGTGTGCTTCCCACACGTCACGCTAATTGTATGCTACGCACTAGTGGCACTTGAAACAGATCAGTGCATAACTTCTGATAATTTCAAACATAACAAGTGCTTGCTTTCGTTTTTGTTACATCACCAACATAAAAAACTCTTTGTATTCCTCCAGAAGCTGCTTATGGTCTACTTTAGCTGTTGATAAATAAACAATACAGCATCTTCTACCGAAAAAATTACAATGATTTCTTAAAACACAGAGAAGCCGTGGAATACGAGTCATGCAAAATATAGTTGTAATATTTTTAATCACCAAGAAAGAAAAACTTCCTTTCATCATGAAATACCTTCCTTTCGCCATACCACACTGTTTAGTTTTCTTCTCTGAAAAAATGTGTCGCATTCAATAAGTAAGGCAATACAACTCTTTCCTCGGCCACTGTCGGCTGAAAAAATGCAGCCTTTGCTATGGGACGTTGCGAAATATTTCCATTAAGTTCGTTTCCATTAAGTTCCGATAGTTGGCGACGCTATACGCAGCCTCCAAACTGGCGTCTTTAGAGGAGGTGTCTTCCAAAGAGAGAGTTGTCACTGAGTTTCTCTTTGCGGGAAACCACAGCATCACAGATGTTCATAGGCGCCTGTAGAATGTCTACGAGGACCTGGCAGTGAACAACAGCACGATGATTTGTTGGCCGAAGCGTCTGTCGTCTTCGCAACAAGGCTACACAAAAGTGTTCACCTGACGCGTCACACAACTGTGTCTCCTGTAACAGTGAGACGTGCTGACACTCTCATCGGGGTAATCGACAGATCACACTCAAACGTCTCATCGCACAAATACTGAAAGAGACTCGTTTCTGAAGTTGTAGAATCATTAGACTGCGACACTAAGGCGATGTCATCTGTATAGCTCGAAGTGCTTGCTTTCGTTTTTGTTACATCACCAACATATAAATTGAAAAGTGAGCTAACGAGCACTGCACTCTCATTTAAATAAATGGCCGAAAGAGTCAGCCTACAGGAATTCTGAAACGAACCCTGTCGTCCAGGACCGCATGCCACAAAGAGCGCTAATTCACGACGAGATGGGGAAACTCACAGGCCTGAGCGCCGTAGTGTGCGAGTGAGACAAACGATAAGCAACGTCATAGGGAAATCTAGTAGAAGGCTTTTGTGGGACATCTAGCAGTGTTAAATACGGTAGACCTAAGATCGGACAAAAAGCAAAACATTTACTGAAACTATTTCATTTTGTAGAAGCTCAGGGAATAAAGCCACAGTAATTTTGATCTACAATCCTCCATAAATTTTCATGGTGATACCAATAAAAGTTGAATACTGATCATATCTATAATAGTTTAGGATATACTGTTAAAGTGAAATTAATAAGTTTTGTAAGAAAGACCTCAATGCTAAAGGGTGAACGCTTTGGTCGACCTTAACGATCAGTATTTCATATAGAAGAGCATCATTAAAATGACAAATGTTGTAAATATCAATTTTGTGACTTTATTTGTTTAAAAGATATAGTAAATTTAAATTATCACTATTTTCCTTTAGCATCAGATCATCATTTCCTCCACACAACACGACGACAGTATGACACCTTATTGAATCTTTAGGTAATATAATATTTTATGTAAAGTTTAGTGCATAATAGCTACTTTTGTTCATTATTTATTTATCAGTAAGCACATTGGTGCAAGGCTATTGGCCGTGGCATTCAAAGCTAAGAAGTAAATTGTATTGGTTTTATGTAAACGAAGTTAATGTTTATTAGATGATGGATATTATTGTTACTTTATTTAGAACGTGAAAGTGGTCAAGATTTGATTATTTAAATATGTTAAAATCTAAAACAACGAAGAATAAGCTGTAGACAATCAGATGGAGGGCCTTAGGGAAGGGAACTGCGCTAGCCAGTTGAGCGAAGATGTTCGGCGCGTGGGAAAACGAGGACGGGCACAGACAGAAGACACCGCTTCTGCAGACGCGAAAGCGGACAGTTCGGCTGGAGACACCAAAGGGTACAGTTCGGACTGCGACGCGAAAGCGGCAGCTAAGAAGTGAAACGACCTAGAAAATTTCGCGATGTGTTGTATCGCGGGACTTAGTCTTTAAGCGGTGAGCAACCGCGCACCTGGTGTGAACTCTAACTTTTCGTGTAGTGAAGGATGCGGAGTATTGGATTTGATTTCGCGATGAGATTTTGAATGATCGAACTGTATCAATGGATATGCGGTCGAGTGTAACAGTAACTACAAATAAGACCACTTTCGCTATTAGTTTGCTTTCTCAATAAACTTTGTTCTAACCAAATCGCAACTGTGTGGCCTACATCATTTAAGGGTCGTTAATTTAGTTCTCGATATTATTGTTACTGTTATTGTATGTTATATTATCTTCATAATTTGCAAACTTGCCATCGGCCAGGCAATTTAACCAAAAGGTCACAAGTGTCTAATTTAGGGCGTGTAATGCGACACTTGCGGTTCAACCACTTGACGAGTTTGAGCCAAGACATTTCGACGAAGGGGATCCGCATGTAAGTTCGAACATCTTAGTGTGTGTTAGCTCGAAAATTGTGCCCGTTGCTTACTTGACCATTTAGGTGAACTTGGAATTTCCTGATGGGCAACATGTTATTGATTAGCTGTGCAATTCTTTTACGTGGAACTGTTCTTCAGAATTTTATAAGCATGCCTTTCCGCCACACTGTATCATATGCTGATGTTAAGTCAATAGATATGGACATTGAGATTTTCACTTTGCAGCGGAGTGTGCGATGTTATGAAACTTCCTGGCTGATTAAAATTGTGTGACGGACCGAGACTCGAACTCGGGACCTTTGCCTTTCGCGGGCAAGTGCTCTACCAACTGAGCTACCCAAGCACGACTCACGCCCCGTCCTCACAGCTGTACTTATGCCAGTATCCCGTCTCCAACCTTCCAAACTTGCCCGCGAAAGGCAAAGGTCCCGATTTCGAGTCTCGGTTCGGTATACAGTTTTAATCTGCCAGGAAGTTTCATATCATAGCACACTCCACATCAGAGGGAAAATCTCATTCTGGAAACATCCCCAGGCTGTGGCTAAGCCATGTCTCCGCAGTATCCTTTCTTTCAGGAGTGGTAGTTCTGCAGGGTTTGCAGGAGAGCTTCTGTAAAGTTTGGAAGGTAGGAGACGAAATACAGGAGACGAGATACAGGCAGAAGTAAAGCCGTGAGGACGGGGCGTGAGTCTTGCTTGGGTCTCTCAGTTGGTAGAGCACTTGCCCTCGAAAGGCAAAGGTCCCAAGTTCGAGTCTCTGTCCGGCACACAGTTTTAATCTGCGAGGAAGTTTAATATGGACATTGTTTCCTTCTGATCGTCGAAGCCCTTCTGTACTTAAGTTGATAGCTGCAGCTGGGTACTGGTGTAAAGACACCTTGTTCTAAACGAATGTGCTTCAGGACAGTTGGTGCTACCTTATTGTCTACGCTCTCCAGTAGTTTACAGCATGCACTTAGAAGTGAAATAAGTCTACGATGTTCGGAATTGTTACCGGGTTTTTACGGCTTCAGGAGAGCAATTATCATCGTTCTCTTAAAAAGATTTGACAGTCTGCTTTTTACCAGCACTGCGTTAAACAATGCAACTAGCCACTGCACTGCTCTTTGCCCAGCATGTTTAAGGAACTCATGACATATGCCAAGAAAACCAGCCGGTTTACCGTGTTTGAAGATGTCTAAGACTGAATAAACTTTGACTGTAGAGATTTTTTGCAAATTCAGAAGGCTATGCTTGAGACATTTTGAACCTTTCTCGCGTTTCGTAGCTTTGACTCTCCTTTCCTCGTTATTTCTTGACTTTCTTGTAGCAGACAAATGATTGGTTACTAGAATTTGTAGCTCTACCTAGCTTCTTTAGAAGGTTTCAAATTTTCTTTCTCGAGAGTTGGAAAGACATGTTTTCAGTTAGATCCCTTCATTTATTTTCCCTAACTGAGTCTAGAACCGAGATCAATTCGTCTGCTAACTAGGTATCTTGAGTCATTTTAAATTATTCATACAATTCCTGAAATCTAGGATTCCATGTAGCCCCTTAGAATATGTTTTCAGGAAATGGAATGAGTCTGTCTGGAAAGTAGGCATAATGCCTAAAAGTAGGTGGAATAAGCTGGATAATATAACCAACGTTTTCAGTGAAGTTTTCCCATTTCGCTTTTGGAAAGTTTCATCTTGGCTTTGGTATAGAATTCACTATTGGGATTTTGTGTCCAATGTTCACCACAACAACCCGGTTTTCTCTCCTAGGAAAATCACTGAGCACCTTCTTGGTGCTCTGCAGGGGTAATCCTTTGTTGTCATTGGTAACAAAAGAGAAGTCTTTGTTGTTGTCTTGTGCCAATCTAGCTGAGTGGAATGTCCATTTGTGATTCCCGTCAAATAATAAGAAAAGGGGCTCAATTTCACCCGATAGCTTCATGCCATCTTCGTTCGTGCTTCTGTAGCCCCATTATGCGTTATGGCTGTTAAAGTCTCAAATTACTACCCCCTGAGGTTGGATATCTTAAGCAGCTTCTTTTACCCATAGTTATGCTGAGGTCTTATAGCTGTTCACACTCTCTGTGTTGACGACTTTAAGCCGGATGTTCTAGCTGATATTTTCCACTTATGGTTCGGCATCTGTTACCCCTTAAATATCCTTTTGATGTACACTGAAGGGCCAGATAAACTGGGATAGGCATGCGAATTCAAATTCAGAGATATGTACAAAGGCAGAATACGGCGCTGCGGTCGATAACGCCTATATATGACAACAAGTGTCTGGCGCAGTTGTTAGATCGGTTACTGCTGCTACAAAGACAGGTTATCAAGATTCAAGTGAATTTGAACAGAGTGTTGTAGTCGGTGGTCGCGCCATGGCATGCAGCATCTCCGAGATAGCGATGCAGTGGAGATTTTTCCGGACGAGCGTTTCAGGACTGTACCCTGAATATCAGGAATCCGGTAAAATATCAAGTCTCGGACAATGCTGCTGCTGGAAAAAGATCCTGCTAGAACCAATGACGAATGAAGAAAATCGTTCTACGTTACAGAAGTGCTACCTTTCCGCAAATTGCAGCAGATTTCAATGCTGAGCCATCAACAAGTGACAGCGTAAGAACCACTTAACGAAACATCATCGATATGGGCTTTCAGAGCCGAAGGTCCCCTCATGTATCCTTGATGAACGGGTGACACGAAGCTTTACACCTCGCCTGGCCTGTCAACACCGACATTGGACTGTTGATGATTGGAAACATATTGCCTGGTGGGACGAGTCTCGTTTCAAATTATGTCGAGCGAGTGGTTGTGTACAGGTATGGAGACAACATGAATCCATGGACCCTACATGTCAGCAGGGGACTGTTCAAGCTGGTGGAGGCTCTGTTATGGTGTGGGGCGTGTGGAGATAGAGTGATATGGGAGCCCTGATACGTCTAGATACGACTCTGACAGCTGACACGTACGTAAGCATCCTGTCTAATCGCCTGCATCCATTCATGTCCATTTTGCGTTCCGACGGACTTGGACAATTTCAGCAGGACAATGGGACACCCCACACGTCCAAAATTGCTACAGAGTGACTTCTGGAACAATCTCCTGATTTTAAACACTTCCTCAGGCCACCAAACTCCACAGACATAAATATTATTGAGCATATCTAGGATGCACTGCAACGTGCTGTTCGGAAGAGATGTACACCTCCTCGTACTCTAACGGATTTATGGACAGCCATGGATGATTCACGGTGTCAGTCCCTCCAGCACTACTTCAGACATTAGTCGAATCTGTGCTATGTCGTGTTGGCACTTCTGCATGCTCGCGGGAGCCCTACACGATAGCAGGTGTACGAGTGTCTATGGCTCTTTAGTGTATGCAACTGATCCATAGCTCAAGCGATAGATATGTAGTGCAATTTGTATATGGCTGAACATCTTACACCTGGAATGAAACTGTGTTTCATCTCAGTAATGATTTCCTACCGTAAAACGACATCCACCGTATTTTCCTCTAATACTTTAGTGAGATAGTAATTTTTAGTCCTACGTTTATTTATAAGAGCCGGAGGTTACTCCCTAAGTCGTGTGTCAAGTACTCCTGGGATGAACTGTTTTATTTCATAGCTATTTATCCTCTAACAGCTGGGGTATCGGGAGGTAATAATGAATCGCCAGAGGACCAGCAGCCTGTACCTATAACCTATTTTGCAGTAACTTAGTTGCGTGGCGCGGGGTACAATCCCAGGAGGCTAATCCGCTATTGTACCCCATCGGGCGTTATCTCATTTCGTTAGCTTCATTTGCGTAAGCGATCAGTGCCTTGTTCGATTCCCCTAGAAACAGGAAGCGATGAACAACGAAGAAACAGAGTGAAGGTATATAAAGGACAACGTAACCCACATTTTTGTCCGACATATTTATCCTCCTTTCTGATGCGTATACACAAAGGGTATTTATAGAAAAATTGAAATAGCCTATATTTAATTCGGGTTTTATTCGAAAATTAGTGATTTATAAATCGAAAGAGGGATGTTGTAGTAAACTGAAAAAATATAAAGAAAGCAATAAATATTGATTACATAGCTCTATAAAACGCAATATCTCAAAGATAAAACTAAGAAACAGAAATAAACTCAAAACAAAAACATATCAAACATTGATTTAATAGTTCGTCGAGCTTATACGAAATAAGTTCTGGTATTCACAAACAACTTTTGAAGTTAAAAATAATATAAGGAAACAGAGCAATTGATCATGATGAATAAGTTACTATTGAGTACAAAGTAACAACAATAATTCTACAGATTTTTTTGTGTTCTTACATGTAAAGTGCTCTGGAGTCAAATGTAACTGCTTTATTTAAATAAACGCACAGAGTTTACGTGATCAACTAATTTTTTTACTTAACAATACAATTGATATGTTCTAAGGATATAAAATAGACACTGTATTAACAATGAACAGTATGCGTCTCTAATTACGTGCAAAGCAAACAAAAACAAATAGAATTCGTTGGCTCCCAGTTTCTCTCTCACATGTTCTTATATGTTTCTTTCCCTGCCAGTGCTACTAATACTACCGCAGACCCTACCATTTATTACATTTTTCATACTGAACCGAAGCTACCGACCCCTGGTTTTGGAACAGCGCAGCTATAGTCCCATCTGATAAGATAGTGTGGAGCCAGCATTTTGTCCAACGTTGTTGTTGGGCGCATCAAAGGCGGCGTGCCTCTTCCTGCTGTGGAGTCAGATGCAGCTCAACTATAGCTTACAATCGGTAGTGCTACAGACGTCGTCACACAGTCCTTATGGGGTCTCAACTGTGGTATGGGGTAGCCAGGTACTTTTGAGTGTTTGGTTCCACATACTCTTTGTGGACAATAAACGCTGTGGGGCATGATGTGTCGCAACGCGACCTGGTTTTCCATCCACGTGCCGTTTCTCGGTTTGTGTGCCCACGACGGGCTAAACCTAGCGGCTCTGTTGTAGAAAGCTCCTGGTCATGGGTCGGGACCGGTGAGCGAGCCGCAGGTACTAACAAAGAGACGAGGCCTCCAAGTTTTTTTTCACTCTCTGGTCAATATGACTGATATTCAGGGGAGGGAGAGTGTGCTCGAGGCGGATGCATCGCTAGAAGTTTGTATTACTGTCGTTAAGCGACATTCGAGGTTTTTAAAGTTGCTCGATTCCAGTGTCAAGAATGGTTCAAATGGCTCTGAGCACTATGGGACTTAACATCAGAGGTCATTAGTTCCCTAGACCTTAGCCGGCCGCGGTGGCCGAGAGGTTCTAGACGCTTCAGTCCGGAACCGCGCGACTGCTACGGTCGCAGGTTCGAATCCTGCCTCGAGCATGGATGCGTGTGATGTCCTTAGGTTAGTTAGGTTTAAGTAGTTCTAAGTTCTAGGGGACCGATGACTTCAGATGTTTAGTCCCACAGTGCTCAGAGCCATTTGAACCATTTTGAACCCTATAACTTATAACTACTTAAGCCTAACTAACTTAACGTCATCACACACATAGATGCCTGAGGGAGGATTTGAACCTGCGATCGTAGCGGGTGCGCGGTTCCAAACTGAAACCCCTAGAACCGCTCGGCCACAGCTGCCAGCGTTGAGAATGGGAAACTAATCGTGTTAGAGATTGTGTGGCCAGATGCGCTACGGCTCCTCCTCGCTTGGAGGGAACATTAATTGAGTTGGAGAACGAGAATGTAAGGCTCAGGAATCAGCCTGCTACAATCCGAAAATATGCCGCCGTTGCAAGTGTTCTGTGGCCGCACCGTCAATGGCGAAGAAATCTATTCAGAAGATTATAGAGAATGTGGCACCTACAGTGTTCACCAAACCTAAAGCTGGCGAAGAAATTCGTGTTGTTAAGTCGGTGTTTGAGAAATGCATTGACCCCAAATGTGACAAGATTAAGATTAATTACGTAAGAACTAATAAGAATGTACTTATAATGGAGACTTCTTCGCAAGAAGATAATGTGAGTTGTCGGTGACAAACAGTTAAATCCAGAAGTCAAGTGTGAGACGCCCCAGCAGAGTCGACCGTTAATATGCTTCTATGATGTGCCTACTTTCATGAAGGCGGATAGTTTATTGAATGCCATATACGCAGAGACTTTCGTTGTATCGATGACCAGAGAGGTGTCTGACATTCAGTTCAAACTCAGATTTAAAGTGGGTCCGCGATAAAAATCAACTGTACATCTTGTAGTGGAGATATGTCCGGGACTGCAGAAATTTCGACACGAAAAGTAAGGTTATACGTGGCCTATTCAGCCATAAACATAAAGGATTACCTGGCGATACCACGTTCCACCAAAAGCCAGTACATAACTCATACCAGCAAGTAGTATGGCGAAACAGGATCTGTGTCTGCCCATTGTGGGCAGTCAGGGCACACTAGGAAAGACTGTCCGAATAAGGTCAAGCCTCCCATTTGCATACCAAATAAAAAGAGAGTTCGGAGGTGTGGAGGACCAAAGGATTGTCCTACTTACAGAACGTTCCTTGACCGCTTAAGAAAAAAGGCAGATTATGGTAACCCTTAAGGCGCCAAGAAGGAAGCCCCCAAGTAAAGTTAAAAAGAGACGCGGAGAGAGATAGGGTAATCAAAAAAGCTTTCTCTTTAGGTCATCTAGCAAGTCTGGAGGGTCACTCGACATCCTTTGGCTGCCTGATGGTGGACGTTGGTGTTGAAATCGATGTTGACATTGCAGATGAGTCTGACAAGCCGGCCCCATGGTCCAGACACGGAGAAAAAGATTTAGGACCAAGAGTTGCAGACTGAAGACCGGTAAAAGGAGGCTGAGTGTTGCCTCTCGAAAGGCTTGGTAGTGGGTGTGATTTGTCAGATGTATCTATTGTAAATAGTAGTAGAAATAGTGATGGTAGACAGTGTAATACAGTTGGTCCTGGAGACACATACAAGAACTTCTATGAGATGTTACATTTATCTTAGCTAGAACAGCCCGCGTTTCTAACTGTTCTGCTAATGCAATCTGTTCGACGGAAGTAGAGGTATTGTAAGGACTGACGTTCCTAGCTTTGGAGGACGTAGATTGCATACAATTACAGGGGGCAAATATTCCGTCGACATCTAGTGAACTTATAATTTTTGATGCAGCAGACGTATCTTCATAAGATTTTTTCATATATAGTGAAGATGTACCACAGAAACGTGTCTGGTTTCAGCAAGCCTTGGCCTGCTAGCCATGTGCATATTTTCTATTCCCTTAGGTAATGGGGAGGTTTAAGATGGTTTAAATTAAGACCTTGAGCAGCTTTATGATTATGCATGAATTCAGGAAACTAGATGAGGATGAAAAGATGGACGTGTTGTTGATACAAGAGCCGAGCTCCTGTTTTGGTCAAATCCTGGGTTTCCGTGGATCCGCTCAGGTGGTGTCCACGGGAAAGAACCCCTGTGCGTGATTGTAGTCATTAGTAAGTTTGTTAAAACGACTGTTTTGACTCAGTTTTGTTATGAGCACTTAACGGTGGTTCAGCTGTATTTGTTGTCTCATTACTTGTTTGCTGTAAATGTTTACTGTCTACTCCCACAAAGTATTTTAATTTTCTTGTGTCAGCTGAAATGGATATTGAGAACATTAGCAACACTGCTCATCATTGTACCAATGGATTCAAATGCCAAGTCTGCACTTTTTGATATCTAATTCCATTGGGAATCGTGGGACCATGAACGTATTGTTGTCATCGGTCGTAAAAATTGAAATCCTTTATTGTAAATATCGATTTCAATCACTGTGTGCAATGAAGATAATCACACAGTAACCGAAATCGATTTGTAAAATTAAGGATTTCAACCTTTACGACCATTGCTGCCATTTATCTAAAATATATTGAAGTCTCCAGTTTGGTACAGTGGGGTGCTGGATGACAGGGACTATGACCTTGAAACTTTAAAAAGTAAAACACTTGGAAGTGTTAAACCATCCTGGGCACCTATTCAGGCAGGGTGGATGATTTTTTCAACACTTATATTACTCTTGCTAGTCTAAGAGCAACGCCCAACGTAATTAACTGGAGAGTAATGGAACATGTAACTATGAGTGATCGTAACTGCATATTCTTTAACTATGACACAATTATACTGGGAGAGCCTGGGGGGAATGGGAGGAGTATTATAACTATGTTCGAAGAGACTGCGATCGATTGGTCCAGGAGTTCAGTTCTCCTGAGCTATGACCTGAGGACACTGATGCGGTGGTAGGAGATCTCGTATCTTCTACTGACACGGCTGTTGCTATGGCAGTCCCTCGTGTAGCGAAGTATGTCAGCAGGCAGGCGGCTTTGTGGACCCCAGAGCTGACCGCGCTTAAGTGGTCTGTCAGGCAGGTGCCGAGCAACTCCCAAAGGAGTTTTTCCCAAGAAGAGAAGTAGTTCCACCTTCAGATTTATCGCCGTCTTCAATAGAGAAAATTTGGAAATTTTTGGTGAGGTCTTATGGGACCAAACTGCTGAGGTCATTGGTCCCTAAGTTCACACACTACTTAACCTAACTTAAAGTAACTTATGCTAAGGACGACACACACACCCATGCCCGAGAGAGGACTCGAACCTCCGACAGGGGGAGCCGTGCGGACCGTGAGAAGACGCCCTAGACTGCGCGGCTACCCCGAGCGGCTTAAATGGAGATGTAAAGATCAGATACAGGAAGTTAGATGGAAATACTGGGAACAATTTGTGCGGGAACAGTCGGGGAAGGAGGGATGGACCGACCCCTATAAGCTTGTCAGGGTAAAGATTCGGTCTCCGATTGTGGTGTCCAAGTTAAGACTTGACGGTGGTCGGACTACGTCAGAGGAGATCGGAAGAGCACTTCAGGATACTTTGCTGTTGGATGATGTGGAGGAAGAGGATACTTTAGAGCTGCGGGATATATGCCAAGCACTGCTGGAACCATATGTTATTAATGTGAATCTGTGCATCTTCTCCTTGGAGGACGTGGCTGCTGCACCATAGACGTTTACCAGAGGGAGAGCACTGGGCCCTGATGGGATCCCAGTTGAAATTTTTCATTGCTTAGCACATCAGATCACTCCAGTGTTAGTCAAGATATTGAATAATTGCTTTCAGATAGGGTACTATCCATCAAGGTGGAAGATTGGTGTTGTGTTCATTATTAAAAAAGGTCCTGACAAGAACCTGGCAGTATCAGAATCCTATAGACCTATCTGTTTCCTGGATGTACTGGACAAGATCTTTGAGAAGTTGCTCACTGACAGACTCTTAAGCAATCAGGCCTGGTATGATATGAGTGATAGGTAGTTCGGATTCCGTAAGGGTTGCTCCACCCAGGATGCGATCGATGAGATATGACGGACTGTCTACTTGGCCAGAACAAAGTATGTTTTTGGTATAATGATGGACATTTCGAGGGCTTTCGACAACCTGTGGTGGCCAGCGCTCTTGTCTCACTTAAGGTGCACACAGCTGCTACATGGTTGCCTGAAGCCTACTGTGATGAAATACCCCTGGAGTCATGGTAACTAAAGTGATATCCCGAGGATGACCCCAGGGAACAGTTTTTAGTCCCGTTTTTTGGGATATGAACCTGCTGAACATCTTGCAGTAGGATGCCTTGGATTTGCGTGTCATTGCTTGCACAGATGAACTTGTTATACTAGTGGACGGTAATACTCGTATCACCAGAGAGAGACCATCTAGACTGACTATTGCGTTTTTAAAGGACTGGTGCAATATGTCCAAGTTAACAGTAGCACCACGTAAATCGTTTTTTATGTTGCTCACAGGTAAGTTTAATCGAGACCCAATAGACTGGATAAGTGATGCGATGGTTTCAAGTCAAAGACTCGCCCGATATTGTGTATATGGACTAGAGGTGGAGTTTTGGACCTCATATAGAACAGGTTGCAGTGAAACCGTTGGACATATGCAATAAGTTAATAACAATAGATACGTGGCGTTTTCACATGGCGGCTAAGGCAGTTCACGTGAACCACAACTGCCTTCTTGGGCCCATCGTGGGACATGGTGCAAGTGAGTGGACACACAGACCACCCATGTTGCAGGTGACAGTGGCTGTCAGAGGAATACAGAGGAATGTGTTGCTGAGATGCAAGGATAGTTTTAGCACCAGTTTGATAGATGCTGTACTGGTTATTATAGGACTGTGTCCATTAAGCAGCTTTCTATTGGCTGTAGAAACAAGATATTGACTGTGTGCTGAACATTACAGGGGCGCCTCTAGCGAATGTAAAAGATATTAAAGACTGGTTCAGCTACATCTACGTGATCACTCTGCTATTCACAACAATGTGCCTGGCAGAGGGTTCAATGAACCAACTTCAAGCTGTCTCTCTACCGTGTAAGGTGTCAGGCAAATCCAACACCTTCCATGAGAACCCTGACATGATAAGCAAATCCAGTAGTATGTCACATAGCTCCGAATAAATCGTGACATTAAATTATCCAAAGTAATACGAGTAAAGAGTAAGCAAATGGAATACCACAGACTAACACAAGAATGCCTAAATGCATGTCATACCTTCCCACTGTGAGGCAGACGCAGTTCCGAAGGGAGAATCGAGAACAGAAGCCGAGAGCAGAACCGTGTTAAGCTAGAAGGCCCTACGATATGGGACACACTGGACACCCGTTCGCCAGCTAGCCACTAGGACAACGTCAGCTGCAAGTTGTAGCTTTAGACTTTTTCGCGTCTCTGTTATGTCAAGGACCACCCCCCAGCCCACGTAAAAAGCTAGAGCCCTCCAGAAAAACCGTATAGATCTTACGATAACACAAAAGCGGCCACACCACCCGCAAGATTTAGCGTGATACTTTTTCGCCTCTCTGTTACACTAGGACCAACCCCCAGTCCATGTTAAAAGATAGAGCCCTCCAGAGAAACAATATAGATCCTACGATAACGCTAAAAGGACCACACCAGCAGCAAGTTTTAGCGTGAAACTTTTTCGCGTCTCTGTTACGTTCCAAACTTTAAATACATTGCCCCACCACGAAAAGTATAACGTTTCTCATTGGATAGACAGAATTTTTGTAGACGGAGCTTAATGTTAACATTGAGACCCTGACTGGTCAGATGAAAACACAGCCAGATAGTTTTTTTTAAACCAACTTCGGTAAATGGTAGTAAGGAGAAAGGAGAAGTTAGTTTGTTCCGAGAGGGTGAGCTGGATGGCTGCTGCGCCGGCCGACGCCTCCTGAAGCTTCCTAACCAAAGATAAGGTAATGAACACACGCGATGCCACATATCAGCGCATAAAGCTTCAGTCATAACTGCAGAAGTCTCATCTGTAACACCCCCTTTTTTGCGTAATACTAGTGTCGATCATAAATTAAAGCTTATGGTGTTCACATTTGCCACTTGAAGTAAAAATCTGAAACTCGATGATTTCTCAGTTACATAATTATTGAGAAGCCACTGTAATTTACAGCAAGTTAGATAAGTAATTAAAGATAATTGAGGGTCACTGTAGACCATTTTAATAATTTTCTCTCTTGTGAAACTTAATTTAAACCTAGATTATAGATGTGATATGGCATAGGTCATCCTTCGATCCATTGTAGAACTTAGAAACCCACTCAGGAAATATTCGTTCACATTTTTGTTGAACACAGTTGGTTTTTACCATCCTGTATTGAAACATTTCCTTTTATCAATACTGCAATTTATAAACAATGTTTTGTGAGTAGAATAAAATTTCCAATGCTAAACTTAACTGCTTTTTCGACGTTATTTTACCAGCTAACTAAAAATAGGAAAGCCTTGAACCCCTACCACTAAATTTAGTTAGTATTAAGATTCTTTTACAGGGAGTGCAGTGGAGCTGACGCTGAAATCATTAAGTGTTTGGTTATATCATCGCTAGTCTCACTGAACTCTTCTGAATTCCACATGGCATGTATGGTCTGGCGTCTCCTTACTAGCAACAGGTCCCAGGTTCAAACTAGTCAATTCCCTTAAAAAA
Organism: Schistocerca gregaria; assembly: GCF_023897955.1. Classification (NCBI taxonomy): domain Eukaryota; kingdom Metazoa; phylum Arthropoda; class Insecta; order Orthoptera; family Acrididae; genus Schistocerca; species Schistocerca gregaria. Next base: position 322,717,825 of record NC_064925.1, on the reverse strand, counting down.
GTATACTCAGTGCGTTGTTGCACAAAAGTGGTAGGAAGACATGATATAGAACAATCCAATGAGAAACGTTATACTTTTCGTGTTGCGGCAATGTTTTAATGTTTGCAACGTAACAGAGATGAGAAAAAGTCTCACACTAAAACTTGCAGCTGGAGTTGTCCTAGTAGTTAGCTGCCGACGTGGGTGTCCACTCCGTCCCTTATCGTAGGGCCTACTAGCTTAACATGGTTCTGCTCTCGGCTTCTGTTCTCGTTTCTCCCCTTGGAACTACGACTGTCTCACTGTGCGAAGGTATGACATGCATTTAGGCATTCTTGTACTAGTCTGTGGTATTCCATTTGCTTACTCTTTACTCGTATTACTTTGGTTAATTTAATGTCACGATTTATTTGGAACTATGTGACATACTACTGGATTTGCTTATCATATCAGGGTTTTCATGGAAGGTGTTGGATTTGCCTGACACCTTACATATCACCACCCTTCGAACTTAATTTTTGCACTGAATTTAGGCAATGATTGAATCAATGTCTAAGTCAGTCAAGAATTATCTAATTTCTCTAAATTTTGTTGCATACTTTTCAGCCACGTTATTGTGTTCTATGCTAGTTTGAACTACTAATTTATATATTTATATTCTTCCACATTATAATTAAAAATGACAAGGGAAAAATATTTTATGCTATTATTAATTTTTAATTATTTTCTTTCTTTATTTAAGTGTGAAGTTTGTTTTTTAAGACGTTTCTTACCGAAAGTGAGGAGTCTTTCACATAGATTTTCTTAGAAATATTGTTTTTATAAATGTAGTAATTAAGTAAAATCTATTCTTAACACATTTTCTATATATGATATGCATGTAAAATATTTTTGTTTCTAGACACTCATTTCAACATTGTTACACTAACAAATAAGAATTATTCCCAAAAATTGCTTAGGAAAAGAAGAATACATACACAAGTATAGAGATATTACCCCTAAAAAATGGTACAAATGTTTAAAAAAGGGAAAATATCCAACAAGATAGTTTTTTATTCTTTGTTTTTATAAGGAGAAAATAAGTAAAAGATAGTTATTCTTTTTTTTATGAGGAGAAAATATGTGGCATATTTTTTTAGTGTTTATTATGCCTTACTTTTGTTCTTTATATACTGTCCATTTCAGAAGGAATGACTTATTTTTATCGATAGTCTATTTTTTACTTAAGTCCATAGTGAATGACTGTTATTTTGTAGTTTATTAGCTGTCTGGTGTGCTTAACTTATTTAGTTTTTCACATGTTTCTTTTGCACAATTCCTACATCACATAATTTGATTTCACACATTCACACAATCCTATGAATGTTGAAGAATGAGGTTGATGAATGTTTTTGCACGAAGGTGATGGACTTGAGCGAGATGGATGTGGGCAAGTATTTGATGTACAGCTTCGTTTGTCGTTCCTTGTTGGCTTTGCAAGTGTGTGTTGCTGTTGTGGAGGTCCTATAATGGAATGAAGCTATGAGTGCAGAATCTCGTGGTTTACAGGCTTCGTATGCATGAAAGTCATCGTTATGTGTCGCTGAAAGTGGTCGTTTTTCGTTGTAATACTTCGCAGACGACTAGTTTACAATAGGACAGGGATTTGGGAAGGTATGTCGTCTATTCTTCACCCATCTTCTTTCTTGGTCACAATCTTGTGAATCATCAACTTTAGTTCTTCCTGCTTTTTCTCTGTTTCTTAGTAACTTCTTGGTTCTTCCCTGTGCAGGATATGAAAATATCTATTGATAACTAGTCGCTTTGAAGTTCTCCTCTTAGTAACAGTTTGATATATTGTTTGGGCATGTCATTTTTACTTTGTGGAGGTTTTCTTCAATTTTGTGCATCAGTGTGCTGTTTAATAGCAGTAGTGTGACTTTTACACACATATTTTGCCAGTGGTGGCTTGCCCAAGCGGTCTTCGCGTCGGGCCATTTTTTGCTCGCTCCGTTCATTCGGGGCTCGGAGACCCTTCCAATGTTCGGTGTCCCGTCCCATTTCTGCAGGGCTCTGTCACTGTGCTGCTCCGTGTTCCATTCCAGCAGGGTTCCGCCTAGCGGGAAATTTATTGCCCACTTTCTATACAAGGGCGTTCTGTTGGTCTCGCTGTTCTTTCCTTTCTCTCGACGCTCCTACCTTGTAGGAATCATGTCTTGCTAATTCTTTCTTGATACTTCTCACGTTGCAACTTGTGTGTCATTGCATCTCTTAATTGCTGTAGTTTTGCAATGGTTCTTACAAAAAGTTTTACGTATAATCATCTAACATATGTCTAGTACCTACTTGTTTTACGCCTTATTAAAAAGCTTTACAAATTTTGGCGCCCTTTCCATGTTACAATTCTAAGATATTTGGAGTCTTAAAGTCTACTTAATAATCCTCAAATTCGTTTTTTATTTTTGTGTAGTGTCGTGGTGTATAGCATTTTAGTATTTCATACTGTTAGACTAGCTACGCTTTATCCCTTCACCTTAATCTATGGTACTATTGGTGTTACTTTTGTTTTTGTTTTTATTGAAACTACTTTCTTTTTTCCCCTTCCCCTCTATTCATTCTTCTTTCTCCTGACGATCTTATCTCCTACATAATCTTGCAAAATTGTGTTGATTATTTACCAATAATAAAATTAATCTAACATTTTAGATATCTCCTGGAATACTTTATTCCTGTAGCTTATTGGGGTTGTATAGGGTGGCACTCTAAATAGTTTGTGCTGTTTTACTTCAAACTTGTACTGAAAGTGTTTAATATTGCCAGTCTTACGTAAAAATACCTCTGCTTTATCTCGTAAAATATCCTCTAATTCTCTTTTACTGTGTTCCGAAATACTTTGAACTTCTTGCAATTTTTCGTCGATTTCTTTATGGACTTCTAACATGAGTTGAGGCGATTCCTTCTTTTGTGCATACCATACTAATTCTTCATCCTCTTTATCTCTTGTCATTCTTAATTGATTGTTTATAACTTTTATTTCCTCTAATTTTAGCTTTTCCTCAAAGAGAAGTGTGACATTCAAGAATGTTACTCTACCTTTCCCCATATCTATTATCGCTCGTCCTCATTTATAAAATCTACACCTATAATCAAATCTACAGTTAGTTTAGGTATAATCAGAAAGTTGGCTTCGATCTTTTGACCTTGGCACGATAGAGTTAACCTTGTTTGTTTCATAACTTGCGCCACATTGTTTCTAATAGGACCTCTTACTTTAATCTTACGTGTTTTCAGAACTGGCAATTCCTCATTGGCACAACACTGCATGAATAAATTTTCTGAGATCGCAGTCAGTTTAATTCCGCTATCAATTACAATATTGACTGAGATATGCTTTACCATGGCCTTCACAATTGGTTGAATTTGAAAGGGTGGGTTCTGTTCTTCTTCTTCTTGCATCAACGAATCCTCCACTGAATCATACATCAGTCTTTTTAGGAATTTCCCTTCTGAATTCGAACTTTCTGTAGGATAAGCTTCGACTGCTAGTTCTCTCTCTTTTATTTCCTCTTCTCTATTTCTTCCTTCATTTACGCTTTATTCTACATCTTCTACTTTTTCCTCGTCCTCATCTATCTTCTCCTTCTTCGTCACTACTTCCACATAATCGCATCTAAATGCTCTAATTATCGCTTCATAACTTCCTTCATTATATACGTTGGGTTGTGTGCCCACTTGTAACTTATTTTCAACTTCTGTCGACTGCGCATTATCCTCATTGAATTCGCTTTCCCTGGTTTCCATCTCAAATAGCTCTGCAATACTCATTACTTCTTCCTTTCCTCCTACATTCGTTGTGCATGCCTCTGGTAATTCATCTTCCTCGTCAGTATTCTCCCACTTAATTTCGTCCCAACACGATATTGTTAATCTCTTGTCTTCGTTTTCATCTGGTCCGTGCGGATTTGTTTCTTTCTTCTTCTCTTCTCGTGATAAGATTTTTACTTCTCTCTTCAAGGTGCTGCAATTGTCCCGGGTCGGTGCGTCATTCTCTTTGGCATGGGCGCTTACCTGTCAATTCGAACGTTTATCGGGGTTTGGTGGTCTTACCTCCACCTCTTCTATCTGTATTCGCTTTTCTTGTTCAGCTTGTTGATAGTGGTTTCTTTGTTGCTAATTTCTCGGTCTATTGGTTCTCCAGTACCCGTTTCAGCTGTCGTTATTCCCTCTGTAATAGTTGTTGCCGTTCCTAGGTGAATTATAGTTATTGTCATATTCTCTTCTAAATCCGTAACCGGTTCTTTGTTGAAATCTATTGTCGTTTCTTGGTGCGAAGTTATCACGTGGTTCGTAATTATTGTTTCTTTGTACTGTGTCTTGTGGATTCCACTACTATTTGCTTTGTCCAGTATTATCCCACTGCTACTGTATCAGATTCTCCAATAACTTTTGCTCAACCTTCAGCGAAGCCCGTAAGGCCTTATGTTGGAAAAAAACGTTTGTCGTCATCCGTACAAGAAATGAGTAAAATAATGAAAGACAAACAACTCTTGCACTCCCAAGTACTTCTTCAAAGTGCACTCGCTACATCAAGTGACAACGTGGACAATGAATGCGAACTTTTTTTACCTCAGCATGGCGAAAAAAGTGAAAAAATTGCGTCCTGATGAGCAAATTAGAATGAAGATGGAAGTGAGCAACATTGTTTTGGCGGCAGCGTTGCCAGCAGCACGTGGGAGCTCACTTGAGGGGAACCCTTGTTACCACAATACTCTGAATACAAAGCCATCATCATTCTATCAGTCCTCCTCAACACAGATAGGACTGGTCAACGGGCTCAATGTTGTCCTACACTTGGCAAGAGAAACAGCAAGAAAACTTTTCTAATTTGTAATTATCTTTCTGATGTATAATAATACGCACTTTGTGAAAAGAAAATCAATAAAAATTCCAAAATGTCTCTGTGATAAATTTTTTACCTCCCAGATATATATTACTATAAAATATTAGAACTTTCCTCAAGCAAACTGCAAGTCGTATCTCCGCTGCACGTCAGGCCAATGTGAACACAGCTTCATGTCTGACGTGGTCCCAAGCTGCCTGACGTGATTTGGGAACACGTCACGTCAGAGTAATCTGCGTTCACCTTAAGAGGCCGGTTTACGCTATTATGTATCTTTTTTATTAAATAAATAACGACACAATTGAAACAAGTAGTATTGTGTAGTCGTAACAAGCCCGCTCAAAAGTTTTAGGAAGTGGGTTTTAGTTATTTACAACAAACGCAAAAAGTCCTTACACATACTTGTAAGGCTGCAAATAAGATAGGCACAAATTATTTAATGTGGTTGGACGATCCTGCAAATCAGACTGAAAAATTCGCCCGTCCACTCACGTGCTTGTCACGTGAAGCCCGTTGTGATCCTGTATGTTGAGTACGGCCCTCCTGAATCGTCGATTCAATGCTCGCATCACTTTAATAGGACCCCGAACAATGTGAGCACCAATGCCGCGCAACGACAAAGCCGCAGTACCGACTGGTCACGACCCAGCCACTAGCGATTTCCGGCAAACGCTGCTACACATTTCCCCTTCTAGCAAAAGGCTTAACAGTAACTTCTCACAAACAGCCAACAAGATTCAAATGGTTCAAATGGCTCTAAGCACGATGGGACTTAACATCTGAGATCATCAGTCCCCTATAACTTAGAACTACTTAAACCTAACTAACCTAAGGACATCACACACATCCATGCCCGAGGCAGGATTCGAACCTGCGACAGTAGCGGTCGCGCAGCTCCAGACTGTAGCGCCTACAACCGCTCGGCCACAGCGGTCGGCCACCAACAAGAAAATGCGATATCTCAATGTCTCTTCTTCCACACACAGGGTGTCTCTGAATAAATGGTGAATATTCAGGGATATAATAATAAAGCTCATTTAAAGCAAAAAATTTCAGAAGGATGTATGCCCTATCTCGAATGGCTTCCAAGCCAGAACACATTTAATGTCACATTTGTAAGTTTACCGTGACTACCAAGAAAGTTGCAGTCTCCTAAGCGAAAAAAATGACCATTTCTCCTGGGATATCCTACATACGTTTTGTGTGTGAGCTGAAATGCTACTCATTTTCATATCCAAACATGTAGTACACTCAATGTAAATTAGACCCATGTTGCGTGCCGCTTACATGGAGCAGTAATTTTAAAGGCTAGCAACATCTTTTGTTCTTTAATAGATTCTCATCCTAGGTTGAGGGAAGATTTAAATATTGTATTAACGTAGGAATGCCAGCGTATCCTGGAATTTTCGTCCTCTCGCTGTTCGAACGCAGGATGACTGAGTGTGTTTGTACTGATGATGTGCAGCGGCAGGGAGACGCACATGATTCAGAGTGAACGGTGGCGCAGTTGCTAATGCCAACGAGTGACAGTTTTGCGCCATGTGTTCGAAACCCCTATTATTAGTTTCATTTTTGTTTTTCATTTATCTGCCCATTTCCTTTGAATATTATTACATGAATGTTTCAAATTAATGAAGAAATAACGTTGTCGTTCTTCGTCTAATAATTATATGTTTGAGGGATCAATTTAAAAATATAAATAAGTAAGTGAATGAGAAAAGTAAAGGAATTTAGAAGTATTTGACCTCGGCAGTTCTTTCACAGGTATTCAGTTTATTGTATGTTGCACGGTTATCCAAATTCAACATATAGGCCATTTTCAAGCGCAATATGTGTCGATGAATTATAAAATTACTATCCTGATAATAAATGGTGATACAGCCTTTTATTGATACGTTAACAGATCGACACCTACAGCGGTTGAAAATGACCTGTGGGGCTGAAATTCGCCACTCGTACAAGAAGTAACAAATTCAATACTTGTAGAAATACAACCGAGGTTTAATACTTCAAAATGTCCTTTAATAAATATACGCCTGTTGTGAAATTTGCCATTCGTGCAAGATGTAACAAAGTGAATACTTGTAAAAATACGGCCGAGGTTTAATACTTCAAAATGTCCTTTAATGAATATATGGCTGTGGTGTCCCACATGAAGAAAATGAGAAAATTATTTGAAATTGCTTTCGATGAAACTCCTGTAGTGCCTCTTCATTCATAATCAGATTCAAGCACCAGTTTCCGACAAAGTGATCCGTTGTGCGTGGTTTGCGGCGGAATTATTGCCAAATTCTGAAATTATCAGCAATGTTAACGACGTTTCTTTCCCGAATGAAACCCATTCGAAGAAATGTAACTGTGTTCGGAATTTTGATGGTTCTTCTGTTTTTGCGACTGGTATCAACGAAAGAAATGCATCACATTTTCCTGAAAACAGACATAAAAATAATGTATAAGAAGTTAGATAAGATTTGATATAAGAATTAAATATAAGAACAATAAAATTTTAGCAGATTGTAACACATGAAAATACCGTACATATACTATGTAATAAATGTATGATGCTTATTGTGAAACCAAATTGTATTTTTACAATTATTTCCTAACTTAATAAGAAACATTCGTGTATTAACCTTCTACGGATATGAGTGGATAAATGAAAATAAATTAATAAATAAAATACAGTAAATAAAAACGACAATCGGGTTTTAAACCAAACGGGGCCCAGACGCTATCCACAGTATCACCCATTTAGCTGGCACTGTCGCGTGCTACAGGTGACATATTGTGGTGGTGGTGGTTAATGTTTAACGTCCCGTCGACAACGAGGTCATTAGAGACGGAAAGCAAGCTCGGGTTAGGGAAGGATTGGGAAGGAAATCGGCCGTGCCCTTTCAAAGGAACCATCCCGGCATTTACCTGAAACGATTTAGGGAAATCACGGAAAACCTAAATCAGGATGGTTGGAGACGGGATTAAACCGTCGTCCTCCCGAATGCGAGTCCAGTGTGCCATCCACTGCGCCACCCCGCTCGGTTGACATATTTTACCTCGTAAACTTAGAACGTTGTTTTCTCACAAATGGTCGAATATCTACAGATAAGCCGAAACAAGTGTTCGCTTGGTTTCATTCCTCCTCCACTGAGCGACGTTTCTGGGAAATCGGGTTATGGTACTTTCCCTGTTTACCTTGTCAGTCTTGGGAGATTTTATATTGATCTTCCGTCCAGCTGTATAGTTGGGTTGAGCTACGCAGCTTGCACAAAATTTAGTGACTGTGTGTCGTACCGGTTCGTAGCTATACACATAAAAAAAATTTATCGTAGTCTTGAACATGGCTAGCAATTTAGCCGAAACTAGAAATCCATACAAATAAATAATTGCGAGCTTGACCAGTAGAGGAGTTTTTCCGGAAGCCACTAAATCCAAATTTTTGCCATCAGTGCAGAGGCTTTCTAGCTAGCTGCACGTTCCGCTACATACGTGTGCGATTGAAAGACCAAAGTGCCGTTTGTCGCTCTCTTAGTCTCTTTCTGTTACTACGTAGTCGCCCCGAAACATCACTGTTCTTTTTAACACCTTTATAGTCACCCACCCCGTAGCTAATGTCACTAACATATGGGGTATTCTTCCAGGAGGATCCTTAGTAACGCCTATTTCTTGGACTTTATGACTTTCATTCGCCCCAACAACAGACATCTTCCATGTATCGCATCCCACTCGAGCCGTTCTGTAGAGTATATTGATAACATTTGAGTTAAATCGTGGGGGAACGCTCAGTGTTGCTTTCATTTTTGTGGAACATTCGCTGCCTCCTAATGTCTGTCTGTACGTGCCGCAAAAGCCGAAAGCGCAGCTCGCCGCAAGGGCTCTCTCGACAAGATGTGGCTGTCCCAAAGCTGGCGCCGTACAGAACGTTGGCGAAGCACCGGCGGCTGTTCTGCAACACGCACAGCCACTAATGAGATCTTGAACAACCAGCGGTACAGCCATCCATCCAGGGCGGAATATACTGCGGGCAGCCTTTGTTTGTGCCGGCTCCGGCGACACAGTGGACCGACATGAGTGATGTCCTTCGCGCCAGCGCCAGCCTGCAACGCCTGGCATAAATCTCGTGTCCACTGCGCGTCGTCGCGCTACCGATCCTACATCTCATCTCTGCTCGCCGTCGCTTTGGCACCATTCACGAATACACCACACAAGTTTCATCCCCTTCCAGTTCTTTCTTCAGCGTATCGGAACGTGAGGTTGGGAACGGGTGAGATTGATACTGAAAAAATTTTACTATTACAGGTATCTGTTGTTTTTTTTTTGTTTTTTTTCATCGTATAAATTTATAATTCTTTGACGAATGAGTTCTACTACAGAGGGAAGCTGAACTTCACCGCCAAAATTTCCGAATTCCTTCAGAAATAATTTCTGAGTCTGTGGGTATATCGGGCTCGTGGCCTCTAGTTGCATGTTAAGAGAAAATGCTTTTCAGATTGATTTCTTATCCCATTTTATTTGTATCAACAGTACATCGATTGCATACGTGAAGTAAAATTCAACGGTGTGTACCGTGTTTCTTGTTTGCAAATAAACTGGTCCAGTTACTTTTTGTTTTATGTTCTTTCCTTTTTAAATTCAACTAAAATGTAGTTGACCATTTCGTCTCGTGTGCGTCTTTTAAATCTGATCCCGAAAGTCCTGCCTGTTTCTCCGTCATAAAATTCATTGTAATCGAAAGTGATTCGAGGTGACGGAGACGATCAACACCAGAATCAGGGTTTTTATCGTATGGATCAAGAAGAAGAGCTTCGAAATTTTCCAAATTGGTTTTGATGCCTGCATTCAACGACGGAACAATGTGTACAATGACTATGTTGAGCGGCAGGAATGTACAGACGGTAGTTCAAGCTGTGAACTATACTAATACCGTCATTGCGTGTTCATCAATAAATTGTTTTTGTGACAGAACAGGCATTACTTCACGACTACCCCCGTAATTTCTTGCCTGATTAGTTACGTCACTGTAAGATGGTATGGGGAAAAAACTGGTATAAATGTGCCTCGAAGTTCAGCAATTCTGAAAACTGAAGAAAATTGCAGGATAGTTGCTCAATCTACAATCTTCTATTGGGTAGACGACCGTTTCCGGAACAGTTACAGTTCCATCATCAGGTGTAAGAAATAAAATCACTTAACCATATGAGGTCATCCTCACCCCACCATTGTCATCGAACCAAAGATTCTGCGCCACGAGAGTACAAGGGCGAAAATTCCGTAACAGTCGTTCAGCCGTTCTGCGTGACCGGGAAAACAAACAGTAAAACTATGTTACGAAATCGAGTTGGTCACCATCTTATGTGCCATAAGTCCAAACTTATTAACTTAGAGAAATACCCATACGTAGGAAACGTTTTACCCTCTACCCAAGGTCATTAAAGCCAAGGCAACAGTAGATAAACCTTTACAGCCAGGGATGGATCTGAGATGCTACTCCGTGCCGCTTAATGGTCGACATTCAGATATATGGCACATTTATTCGATTAACCAGTAGGCCTCAGTATGTGACGTATATTTCATCTTCATGCGCCTATCCGTTATTAAGAAAAATTATTTTCAGCTGTCGAACAGAGACACAGGCAACAGACGGACAAAAAGGCAATCCTACAATAGTTCTGTTTTCACAGGTTGAGGCACTGAACCCTAAAAACGACACAGTTGTTAAGAGTAATACTCTCTCTAGGCTACGATATTTGCCTAATTGAAGAAGACATTGTACCCTACAAATAGAATGTGAGAAATACAACAATTCAAGAATGATTACACTCTACGATACTTGAAAAAATCTAGTTTATTTATCTTATAGTAGCTGTAATTTTCATGATTTTGTCTGATGCCAAATGTATTTGCGATTACGGGAGTCTATGTGAAAGGGGCTTTTTCCATGTTTCATTGTGATTACTTATATACATGCTTGTGTGTGTGTGTGTGTGTGTGTGTGTGTGTGTGTGTGTGTGTGTGTCAATAATTTTATGACATCTGAGATAAACAATCTATTTTTTTGTTGTTGGCGTATTTCCACAGACATTTTGACTTGCAAGGAACATTGGGACATGTGACAAGCATCATAAATAACATGCGGGAAATTTAGATGGGAAAAACGATTATTTTTGACGGAGTGTTGAGCCATGCACCACGCATGGTACAGAGTTCAAACTTTGCAATTTCGCTAGTGCTGCTTGGTTTGTGTAAGTTCACGACGTGAACATTGTGTGTGTGTGTGTGTGTGGGTGGGTGGGTGCATGTGCGTGTGCGCGTGGGTGTATGTTTCTGACGTATTTTAGATGTGTAAATAATGGAAGCTACACCTTATACATATTTTTTTTCGACAAATACTTTTAAACCTGGTACAAAAATTTCAGATCATTGAGATACATTTTAACACAGCCAAGATGGCGGGCTCTGGGGCAATAATGTGACTGTCTGTTACTTTTAATGGAATTTAATATACTTGGATGGTATTGGAGGGGAAGGGAGGTGAGGGTAGGGGAGGAGGGGAGAAGTCACAAAACCCTATTATCACCAACCTGGGGTTTTCGAATTTGACTTTCCCCTAGTTGAATTTTTTCTACTTTTAATACTTTTTTTTAAAAACAATTTCCTGTATTCTACAGTCTTGAATTTCCCACCAGCACACTATCGAATTTTTAAAGTGCGTGCGAGCACCATATTGCATTTTTTAATCACCAGCCATCAATATGCTTGGATTTTTAGATTTCCCGCCATTGACTGCGACTGCAGACTGCAGTGACAGGAGTGTTACTTTATAACCCTACCACTACTGTTGTAATTTAGTATGCTTTTACCTAAATATCAGAATCTCTGTCTCTATGTACTAAATTTACTTTAGTTTCCAATTAAAGTGCACTATGGGAAGATAGTCTTGTTAATAGGGAAAGCTAATCAACAGAATTACCCTTTTTGCAGGAGTTGACGATGTGTCGTGTCTAATGGACAAGCAAACCGTACTATTTAATTCTTTTCCTAAGATTTTACCCAGCGGTTAGAAAAAAAACGCAGTACGAATAGTATTATATTGAAGCTCGGACAATTCAGTTCCAAGTTCATTTAGTGGTTTAAAACATGTACTAACGGTCGCCAGCCTATCCAGGCAATGAAACAGTGAAGTATTGGAAAACCAGATTAGATTAGATTAGATTAGATTAGATTAGTTTTCGTTCCATAGATCCGTATTGAGGAGATCCTCGTGGATGTGGAACATGTCACTTTTTTAAAAATTTTTATTTATTTTTTTAAGCTGAAATAACAATACTAATAGTATAAATATATACAACACATCATTTGGTTCTATTAAAAAATTCGTCAATGGAGTAGAAGGAGTTGGCCACTAGTAAGTCTTTCAGGCTCCTTTTAAACTGATCTCTATGTGTGACAAAATTTTCATATCAGCGCACAGTCCGCTGCAGAGTGAAAATCTCATTCTGGAAACATCCCCCAGGCTGTGGCTAAGACATGTCTCCGCTATATCCTTTCTTTCAGGGATGCTAGTTCTGCAAGGTTCGCAGGACAGCTTCTGTAAAGTTTGGAAGGTAGGAGACGAGGTACTGGCAGAAGTAAAGCTGTGAGTACCAGTCGTGAGTCGTGCTTCGGTTGCTCAGATGGTAGAGCACTTGCCCGCGAAAGGCAAAGGTCCCGAGTTCGAGTCTCGGTCGGGCACACAGTTTTAACCTGCCAGGAAGTTTCATATCAGCACACACTCCGCTGCAGAGTGAAAATCTCATTCTGGAAACATCCCCCAGGCTGTGGCTAAGCCATGTCTCCTCTATATCCTTTCTTTCAGGGGTGCTAGTTCTGCAAGGTTCGCAGGAGAGCTTCTGTAAAGTTTGGAAGGTAGGAGACGAGGTACTGGCAGAAGTAAAGCTGTGAGTACCGATCGTGAGTCGTGCTTCGGTAGCTCAGATGGCAGAGCACTTGCCCGTGAAAGGCAAAGGTCCCGAGTTTGAGTCTCGGTCGGGCACACAGTTTTAATCTGCCAGGAAGTTTCATATCAGCGCACACTCTGCTGCAGAGTGAAAATCTCATCCTGGAAAATTTTTCATGTTTGCTGGAAAATTATTGAAGATGAGTGTTCAAGAGTAGTGGACCCCTTTTTGAACTAAAGTAAGTGCTTTTAAGTCCTTGTGCAGATCATTTTTGTTCCTGGTATTGTATGTATGAAGTGAGCTGTTTGTTGGAAAAAGAGATATATTATTTACGACAAATTTCATTAAGGAGTAAATGTACTGAGAGGCAGTAGTTAGTATACCCAGTTCTTTGAAGGGGTTTCTACAAGACGTCCGTGAGTTTACTCCACAAATAATACGTATTACACGCTTTTGGACTCTGAAAACTTTTGTTTGATTTGAAGAGTTACCCCAAAATGTTATACCATATGACATTATGGAATGAAAGTAGGCAAAGTATGCAAGCTTTTTCACTTTTATGTCGCCTATGTCTGCTAACACTCGAACTGCAAATACAGATTTGTTATTGTGTTTCTGCAGTTCTGTGGTGTGCCTCCTCCCAACTGAATTTACTATCAAGTTGTAATCCCAGGATTTAGAGACTGTCAACCTCTTCTATCTGCTCTTCTTCGTACTTTATGCATATGCTGGGTGGAAAGCTCTTACAGGTTCTGAATTGCATATAGTGAGTCTTTTCGAAGTTTAATGTCAGTGAGTTGGCTTTAAACCATTTATTAATATCCATTAAAATATCATTAGCAGATCTTTCTAGAACTACACTCGACATACTATTTATTGCAATACTTGTGTCATCTGCAAACAAAACGAACTCTGCTTCTGGCAGTCTAACTGATGAGAGATCATTAATGTACACAAGAAAAAGCAATGGCCATAAGATGGATCCTTGTGGGACACCACATGTAATTTCTTCCCATTCTGATGATGACTGATGTCTTAATTCACTAGTCCCTTGCACTGACACCCTTTGTTTCCTGTTAGCGAGGTATGACTTGAACCATTTTGCAGCACTGCCCATGACACCATAGGATTCTAATTTTTCTAAAAGGATGTTGTGGTTTACACAATCGAATGCCTTTGACAAATCACAGAAAATACCTGCTGTTTGTAACTTGTTATTTAATGAATTAAGTACATTTTCACTGTAGGTGTAAATAGCCTTTTCGATATCAGAACCCTTCAGAAATCCAAACTGTGATCTTGATAATATGTTATTTGTGGTCAGATGGTTGAGAAGCTGCCTGTAGATTACTTTTTCAAAAATTTTTGAGAATGCTAGCAAAAGTGAAATCGGTCTGTAGTTTGATGGCATCTCTTTATCCGCTTTCTTGAATAGAGGCTTAACATTTGCATATTTCAGCCAGTCAGGAAATGTCCCAGTTATAATTGACTGGTTACACAAGTAACTTAGAATTGTACTAAACTCACAAGAAGATGCCTTAATTAACTTTGTTGATATTTCACTGTAACCACTAGAATGCTTTGTTTTTAAAGATTTTATTATGGAAGTTATTTCTTTCGGTGATGTGAGTGACATATTTAAGTTCCTAAAGCTATTTGTAAGGGCTAGTTTCAGATATTCAAGGGCATTGTTTACTGATCCTGACAATCCTATTCTATCAGTAATGGATATAAAGTACTTGTTAAATAGATTTGCCACACTATGCCCATCGGTTACTAATGTGTCATCTACCCTTAGTGCTATTTGCTCCTGTTCCTTTCTGGTTCTAACAGTCTCCTCTTTCACTATATCCCATATTGTTTTTATTTTGTTCCCTGACATTGGTATCTTCTTCTCGTAGTATATTTGTTTAGATGCCTGAATTACTTTTTTTTAATATTTTACAGTATTCCTTGTATTTAGCTAAATCATCAGCATTGGAGCTATTCTTGGTCGACAGATACATTTTCCTTTTTGTCTTACAGGAAGTCTTTATTCCTTGTGTGATCCATGGTTTTATTATAGATTTCTGTTTAATTCGAGTAACTTTTAGAGGAAAACAGTTTTCAAACATGATACTGACATTGTTCATGAATGTGTTATATTTTTCATTCATGTCATGAGCACTATAAACATCTTTCCAGTTCATATCTTTGAGCAATTTTCTAAAACACTCAATTTTTGGTTGATTGAATACTCTCCTGTACTAAGATTTAGCAGTCTTGATAATCTGCTTAGAATTTACATCTAACACAAGGAACTGCATGTCATGATCTGATAGTCCATTTATTACAGGTTTTATGATATGATTTTGTTTCTTTGATTTGTCTATAAAAATGTTATCAATGGCTGTCCTTGAGGATTTAGTGATCCTAGTTGGAAAGTTTACAGAGTATGAATTTTGCCTACTTTCTTGCTACTGTTTAATTTGGTTTTTCAAATAAATATTAGTTCACTTAAACAATGTTGGACTACACCCTGATGCATTACGTTTCAGAAAGCGAAAAAGCCCAGTAGATAACTTCAAGGAAGCCGAAAAAAAATTTTGCCAGGGGGATCTTCAGAAAAGCTTTCAACGTATTTAAATACTAAAATACTTAGATACTAAAGCACATACTTTTTATACCGAACGTATTGGGTGAAGAAAACCTCTTTCTTACTGGAATTTACTTACAAAAGTTATTATCCTCTGAACTAACTCTGTATAGTCATTTAACAGATTCTAGTGATTTCACTTTGATTGAATTTTACGTAAGCAGTTTTACTATAACACTTTGCAATAGTTAAGAAAACTTTCTCATTATGTACACAGAAACAAGTTAAATAGTGCCTCGTTATATTAACTTGTCACTTCTTAAGTCTGTAAAACAGAATACTCTCATTAATCAAACACCAGGAGGGAGCTCTACATATGTGTACAATTAAGACTAAAAGCTGGATGAACCAATTTCTTTTAAGTTGAAGAATGATTTTTAAAACACAGTGTAAAGTAATAGTTCACATAGTACAAAAGTAAAATACAAAAAAAAAGAATCTTATCTAGTGGCTGTTGTCTTGGGTGTGGTGAACAATTATGACGGCTACACTACGCACAGTACAGCCTGCAAGTATCTTGCTGTATGGGCTTAATTTATCTTCTGGGCGTCGTTCAGTTTTACATACAGTAGGCCAACAACTAGAAGCTATAACGTAAGCAGTTTGCAGTCTTCATCCGAGGCACTTTGTGCAAATCTGCAGGCAAAGCTTCTCCTGCTCCGCAAAGGTTTTGCCTCAATCACTGCTACGTGCAGAGTGTGTGACCTACTTCCCGCGCTTGCTCGAGGCAGCGTGCCAATTCGCCTTTGCCACGTTTTCCACTTAGCAGAGCCACTTTCGTTTCAAACAAAAGTACACTGGCTTTTACATAACACCTATTTCTTACATTGTTCCTAAACGTGACCATTTCTTACAACTGTCAAATTTACATCAACATAAACAGTTCACACACACAAATATTTTAAAGACAAAATGTCAAAAGAAAATTATTGAACGTAATAAACAATTACAGAGTACATAGAACTTCAACCTTCAGTATAGCACACTTTACATATACAGAAAATATAATATCAATACTCGAAAATTTTAAAGCAAAATATCACAAAACTTTAGATGGACAATAAACAAATAGTGTTATAACTAGTGGTGAAAACTTTAACTGTCGGCCACATAGATATACTCCTGTCAAGCTTCTGGTCGACCATGTCTGATCACCGTAAGAGAGGACTGCCACTTTATGCACAAATCACATCGTAACCAGTGTACATCTGAAGCTGCTGTCTGAGAACAAGTAACGGACCCCACACAACATCTTGTGTCATCCCATACAACTGTTAGGGGATTAGCAACAGTCAGCGCAGGAAATTTTCGCCCCATGCGTAGGCTGCTCTCAACACCACAAAACAAACGCATACATTTATAGGAGATCTGTGACCGAATTTCATGAACTGCTGATGAATGTAACTACATTGTGTTCAGTGATGAATCGTGGTTCTGTACCAGCTTGGATGACCATTGTCGGCAAGAATGATAGCGACGTAGGAAGAAATCTCTTCCAATGTTCTGGAGATGCATAGCATATCTACTCATGGGATTATCATGTAAGGTGCTTTCAGGTATGATTTCAGCTCAAGGCTGGTACTGACTTAGGAAACTGTGATGGCAAAATCGTAGGTCTTGGACATCCTGCACCTTCATATGTTTGCTCTCATTCACCATGTCTCAGTGTGTTTCTCCATTTTCCGACAAAATAATCCTCGTCCACGCTTGGCACGCTAAACACGTGGCTGCGTTCTTCCGGCAGAAGATATGTGGGACCACCTCGCTCGTCAATTCCGTCCCAGTATCAGTGTTAGGCGTATTCAGTTATAACAGCTGGAGACTGGCTGCAACACCTTTATAACACCCTTCCATCCGACTCAGTTTCCACTTCTAGGGCAGAGGAGGTGCAGCCTCATATAATGAGTTAATGTGAGATGATATTGTGTCACTAAAATTATATCGCATACCGTGATTGTACATTTCATTTCCTCCTTCTCTACTGGATGCTCAACTTTTTTGTGAGGTAGTACACAAGAATAAAATTAAATTTTATATTTAAAATTTGTAGCTTTCATTTTAAATAAGCAGACAAACTAATGCACCTCGTGGGAGATGGTGTACACTTATTCGCTTACCTATACGCAAACTGGATACATAAAACATTGTGTTTTATCTTATTGTACAATCAGGTGAAGCTTCTATTTATTTCATTACATCACAGAGTTGCATTTGGTGAAATGGACCTTACCTCGAATTAATCAGTCAATAAAACAATTTCAAGGAGAAAGTTCTAATGGGGCATATTCATTTAGGAACTTCTGTATTGAAGTTGTCGTGATATTATGCTTTGAAGTTTTTTTAATGGTGAGCGTTCGAAGCCTGCTACCTTCACGTAGTTACTGGCAACAGGCTGCCGCTACACCGCAATAGTCGCCTTAGATATGGAAATCCTTTACGTCCGTGTTTCGTAACATGAAGTACAGCTCGATTAATCGAATAACACGGCATTGAAAGGTGACAAATTTGGCTGTAAATAAGCCATCGATGCATTCTGCCTGCCACTTCTGTCCAAATGACACACAATTCGTCTCTTCCCAATACACATCCACAACAAACCTGACAGCTACCCCCTACTCCATACCCTAGAGACAGGTTTTGTGCAAGAGGTGGGAGGGATGGGACCGAAGCGGGACAGGGCCGCAGGGGAACTCGCGTTTTTCATATGGCCGCAGGGACGGCAAACAATCTGCAAAATGGCTGATAATCTGTATGCAAATGAGGGTGGCCCGCCGGCTGAAATATTCAGACAGCCGCGCTGGGCCAACCGTGGCCGCCGGTCGACCTGTCGACTAGGACGGCCGCGACTCACGTCGATTAATCGACTGTTCACCTCGTTCCGCTGCAGCCCAACGCGCTTTTTGCGGAGATGTTTTATGGATTGCTGCGAAAACGCGAACCTGCAATTACGTCGCCTTGATTGCAGTCCTGATTTTCTCGTATTTCACGTCGACAGCTTGCATATTTGTATTTTCAGTGCCCGCTAAAGTAAACACACGAAACATATTCCCATCCTGTTTACCACGATATCGCAACCTGTGCGCTTGTAGCTGGAAACGTACAATAATTAACTGTTGAAGGTGGTGCAAACAGCCAGTGTAAAAAAATCGTAACATCGTATAGTTCGGAGAATGGGACTGAATGGTGATACAGTTTAAAGAAAGAGGGCGGGGTGACGTTACCATCTTACCATCCACTAAAATGGCACTCAATTTGTAAATGACTTGGGTCCGATCTCAATACAAACCGAGTTTTGTTTCCTCTCTCTTCTTCTTTATTCATGCTCTGCTTTCACTACTCCTAATACGTCGATAACCACCTACATTACGTTTACAAAATAGATTGATTTAATATTTATTATACAGTAGCTCCACGCTAATTCTATATATTATGATATATTTACAATTCCTAATGAGACTGTAGTCATAGAAACATAAGTAACACAAACTGTTCTCGCACCATGCACATTATACCAAGGACTCCTTTCCACAGTGGCATACAGTCTTCAATAAATGTAAGAGAAAATGCAGTTTATTCTCGTTCCGAAAAATTGTTAATTTGATTCATATCATGGATGTTCCATCATGTCATAAAGGGCAAGTGAACCTTAAATCCAATAAAAATGTGTATTTAAATCGTATCCTCGCGCTTAGAAATAAAGCGCTCAATCTTTAACCATTTCGTCGTTGATGGGACATGTATGTGTCCTGAAATTTATACGGAGTTTGGAGTGTTGCAACATCTATACACCTTATCATTATCCATATTGCTATCAGGTAGAGAGAAGCTTTCGTATCATTGAGAAAATGAAAAATTCGGTTTGTGGGTTGGATACATAGAAAACAGAGAGCGATAGTACAGGGCGGAGAGTGCTTGAAGCTGCCACGGTTCTGCTGCCTCATGAAATTATAGCAAATCCACAGTTCTCCGTTTCACGCACGACAGTGTCGTTTGTGTTTCCTTCTAAATCTTGTACATTATTGCTAAACAGTTCTTTGTTCCTCAGTAAGTCTGCTAATCTGACCGAGCGAGGTGCCTCGGTGGCTAGCACTTTGGACTCGCATTAGTTTGGACGACGGTTTAAATCCGCGTCCGGCCATCACGATTCCGTGATTTCCCCAAATCGCTTCAGGCAAATGTCGGGACGGTTCCCTTGAAAGGGCACGCCCGACTTCCTTCTCATCCTTCCCTAATCCCATAGGCCTGACGACCTCGTTGTTTCATCCCCTCCTTCCAGATCAGCCAACCAAGCAATCTGCTGGTTTGCAGATAATTTGAAGGTAATGCGACATACTCATGTATTCCTTATAAGAAAACATTTTATGGTCACAAGTTTTCTGGCTAGTTTGATGCGGCCACGATGAATTCCTGTCCTGTGCCAATCTCTTCACCTCAGAGTAGAGCCCGTGCCCTATACCTATATCATTTGTTGTATGTATTTCTATTTCAGACTTCCCTTACAGATTCCTCTAGAATTTTACGTTATACCCTGATCTCTCTACACGTGCCCAGTCATTTTATCCCGTTTTCTTGTCACCGTTTACCTTAAGTTCCCTCTTTCGCTTATTCTTTTGAGAATGTGCTCCTCCCTTACCCTATCAGTCCACCTAATTGTCAACACCCAGCAATAGCACCACATCTCTAAATCTTCGATTATATTCCCTTCCGGTTTTCTCGTAGTCTATAATTCACTGGTACACAATACTGTGCTCCACACGTAAATTTCAGAAATTAGTAGACTTCCGATGCAAAACGAGACAGCTAGAGTTGCAAATAAAAGTGATGTTTATTTAGTCAGTGGCCGGTTTTGGGCTACTCCCGTTCTCAAACCAGTCAATGATTTCGAAGTAAAATGTTCGTCAAAATTTCAGTAATCGAAGTGCATACACTTTCCTATGATCCCAACTTATGTACGTTAACGACATTAGTTGGAACATCATGCGTATGTACGCACTTTGTTTACTGCTGTCTTGACGGACATTTTACTTGGCAAACATTGGTTGCTTTGACAATGGGTGTAGCCCGAAACGAGCTACAGACTAAATAAACATCGATTTTATTTGCAATTCTGGCTATCTCTTTTGCCTCACAATTTAAAACTGACTTGCTTTTCCACTATGCACAGCACACTGCAGTTTTGCTAGTAGATTTCTGTTGCCCAGGAATGCCTTCTTTGCCTGAGCTAGTTTGATTCTGTGTCCTCTTTGTTTCGTCCGTCAGGTATTATTTTGCTAAGGTTTCCTCAACTTCGCCTACTTCATCAATCTTGATTTTATGTTTATCGCAAGTTCCATTTCTGCTACTTCTCATTGCTTTCGAATTTATTCGGTTTACCTTCAATCGTTAGTTTGTACTAGTTAGACTCTTCATTCCATTGACAGGTCTTGTACTACTTTTTCAGTAAAGTTAGTGTGGTGTCACCGCCAGATACCACACTTGCTAGGAGGTAGCCTTTAAATCGGCCGCGGTCCGGTAATATACGTCGGACCCGCGTGTCGCAATTATCAGCGATTGCAGACCGAGCGCCGCCACACGGCAGGTCTAGAGAGACTTCCTAGCACTCGCTCAGTTGTACAGCCGGCTTTGCTAGCGATGGTTCACTGCCTACTTACGTTCTCATTTGCCGAGAAGATAGTTTAGAATACCCATCAGCTACGTCTTTTGCTACGACCTAGCAAGGCGCCATTATCAGTTACTATTGATATTGTGAACTATGTACCGTCAAGAGCGACGTTCATCATTAATGGATTAAAGTTAAGTATTCCACCAGCTACGTCCGTTGTTTCTAAATTCTAATTTCCTTGTCCTGTTCCAGACCTCACGCCAGCCTGCGTGAGCTAAATCGCGTGGCTTTCAGCCTCCTCTAGTAACACGGTGTTGGCTCTCCTGCCAACCACAAAAGTTAGCATCCCTGATGTCCTTTCACCTTTAATTTTAATTGTATCACTCCTGAAAATTTACTTCCATAATTGCTTCTTTGGAGTATAGACTGACCAGTAGGGGTCTGTAACATTATGAGCGATGCGTCCGGTATGTAAAAATTAATCAAAGTTTTGAAAATTTGGTTGAATACCACATTGCTGGCATTTTGAAATTAGGCTGCTACATCAGATAAGAACACAAGCACCGGGGAGACCTCCAAGCCGTTGCAGCAAGTATGAGATGTCGGGTGGTGAACAGCGGACCCTTGAGCGAAAACAACCGGGAATTACCGCGGCGGTTGGGTAAACTGTGTCCCCGAGTGACTATGAACGCTAAGCATTATGGCGAGATTCTGACTGTATTGTGGCTAAAGCTTCAGATATTCACAAATACGCTAAAATCACTTCCAGTCAAGCTACAGAAAATCCAAAGATATCATTTAAACAGTAATAAAGAGACGAGTTCAATAAAATTATAACCATATATGTCCAACGAATATTAAAATTTGTTCAAATTGTTTATGAAAACAATAACACAAGCTAAAGACACGCTATAAATGTTTAAGACACTGATAGGTCTTGATATCAGCTCTGAAATGAGCATATTTATCTTAAATTGCACATACTAATAAATAAGTAATTTTATAATTATTGGTTGACTGCCGAAGGAAAGAGTTATCCACAGATACATGATAGGTTAGATACTGATTGGTAGTACTGTTTCAGTTTGTTTGATAAGTAAATATGTTGGTCAGTGTTTATAAGATGGATGTTCCGTAACGTATTGAGGGTGCGTCAAGCTGAATAAATTTGTTTATTAGGCGGACGCTTGCCATTAAATTTTGGTCAATGTATACAATAAAACTTCAAGTTGATTATTCGACTATGTTTAACCTGTACTGAAGTACTATCTATCTTACTGAGGAGGTGGCGCTGTGGTTAGGCACTGGACTCGCATTCGGGAGGACGACGATTCAATCCCGCGTCCGGCCATCCTGATTTAGGTTTTGTGTGATTTCCCTAAATCGCTCCAGGCAAATGTCGGGATGGCTCCTTTCAAAGGGCATGGCCGACTTCCTTCCCCATCCTTCCCTAATCCGATGAGACCGATGACCTCGCTGTCTGGTCTCCTTCCTCAAAACAGCCCAACCCAACCCAACCCAACTATTTATCTTCAAAATGTTTGACGATGTATGTTTTGGTAAACGAATAAGTAAGCAACAGCCGAGTACACCCCAAAACCGTAGTCCACAAAACTACCGCTACGCCAAGTGTATAACGGTAACATTTAGTATTTGTTTACTAACAATCCCTCACACAGTTGCAGATGACATGATGTACGCTGAGAAAAAACGGAAACTGAAAATCCACAGAAATATGCGGAAATAATTCCGAAAATTATGCCATAACATACAATGAATAAGGTATTATGAAAGTATCCGCAAAAACGATATTTCAAAAAACCAACAGTAAAAATGTAATAAGTTGGTATTGTGTTTGTATAACTATGCTACTTTCTGCATGTTTTGGATTTAAAGGACCTATTGAAGATGGCGATGTTTGTCGCAGAAGCTAGTTGGGGGAATAAACAAGTAAACTAATAACAAACTGTTTTGCAAGAAGGCGAACTCTCAATTCCCATACTGTTGTGTTATTTCGATGTGTACCTATTCGGTACATAGTCATTTTTTCCGGTGTAACAGTTTGGGACTTAGAGAATATTTCAAAAGCAAATGTCAGTGCAGCTATTAGTTGCTGAACTTTGCTATGGTTAATTGAATATTGCTTATAGACTAGGATGAATGTGTTGCCCATTAGGAACTATGTTGTGTTTAGGTGGTTTTCGTGCAGTGTGCAGACTCTCTGGCTGACAGTAATTTCCTGTGAATGCTCTGATTGCTCTCCCAGCTCAGTTATTTCATTTATTGTTTGTTTCATTGTGTATAATAGTAGTCTGTGTAAGTCAACCATTGAAGTAACTTCTGTTTGATCCGAAAATTTGATTTTGAACTCTTATCCTGCAGTTAGGCTACAATTATCGTGAGGGTTTACTTCTTTATCTCCTTCATTTAATAATTTCTCAAATTACTTATGAGCTTTTTTGTACTATTCACTAATCATTCGTGTTTCTGACCTTGATATCGATCAGAGCTTCCATAACGGCACAATGGAACAGTGCACAACCGGAACACTAGGCAGCAAACGAGCGATAAACAAATATACTGTTGTGCGTGGACCCTGGTAGTTAGGTAGCAACAAATTGATTTCAACTGACGTTTTCAAAATATTTGTCTCTTACCTTAAACTCCTATCTCACTTGTGGCTGGGAGACGGAATTCCTGTCTCATGCAGTTTTTAATCCGGACACTACGGTCTTGATATTCCATTCTTATTGTTCCCTCTTAGTTGTGGTAAATATTGTGTATTACCGTTCTTTCTCTAAACCTAACTCGAACCTTTCTCAGAATTTCGAACATATGACACCATTTTATGCTGTCGAACGCTTTGCTTAGTTTAAAAATGCTATGAACGAAAGTAATTTTCTACAGTTTCGTTTTCATTATAAATAGCAACGACAGAACCACCTCTCAGATACCTTTACCTTTCCGAACATGGAAGTGATCGTTGTATAACAGAATCTAAGATTTGCCTCCCATTCTTCCGTGTATTATTCTTCTCAACGTCTTAGATGAGTGAGGAGTTAAGATGAAGTAGTTTGTACGCTTATTATCGGTATGTATTGGACGATATTTTCCCGAGTGTTTGGTTCTATGTCTCCAATCTACAGGATTTTACACATGAGCTTCACACGATGAAAAGAACAATATAGGATGTGTTAAAACCGACATCTAATTTTGTATTGAAAAGTTTTACATTCCGGACTCACATGTCTCCCACTTGACTAGACAACATAATACACTACTGGTCATTAAAATTGCTACACCACGAAGATGACGTGCTACAGACGCGAAATTTAACCGATAGGAAGAAGATGCTGTGATATGCAAATTATTAGCTTTTCAGAGCACTCACACAAGGGTGCCGCCGGTGGCGACACCTACAACGTGCTGACATGAGGAAAGTTTCCAAGCAATTTCTCATACACAAACAGCAGTTCACCGGCGTTGCCTGGTGAAACGTTGTTGTGATGCCTCGTGTAAGGGGAAGAAATGTGTACCATCACGTTTCCGACTTTGAAAAAGGTTGGATCGTAGCCTACCGCGATTGTGGTTTATTGTATCGCGACATTGCTTCTCGCGTTGGTCGAGATCCAATGACTGTTAGCAGCACATGGAACCGGTGGGTTCAGGAGGGTAATACGGAACGCCGTGCTGAATCTCAATTGCCTCGTATCACTAGCAGTCGAGATGACAGGCACGTTATCGGCATGGCTGTAACGGATCGTGCAGCCATGCCTCGATCCTTGAGTCAACAGATAGGGACGTGTGGAAGACAACAACCATTTGCACGAACGGTTCGACGACGTTTGCAGCAGCATAGACTATCATCTCGGAGACCATGGCTGCGGGTACCCTTGATGCTGCATCGCAGACAGGAGCACCTGCGATGGTGTACTCAACAACGAACATGGATGCACGAATGGCAAAACGTAATTTTTTCGGATGAATCCAGGTTCTGTTTACAGCATCATGATGGCCGCAGCCGTGTTTGGTGATATCGCGGTGAACGCACATTGGAAGCGTGTATTCGTCATCGCCACACTGGCGTATCACCCGGCGTGATGCTATGCGGTGCCATTGTTTACACGTCTCGGTCACCTCTTGTTCGCATTTACGGCACTTTGAATAGTGGACGTTACATTTCAGATGTGTTGCGACCCGTGACTCTACCCTTCATTAGATCCTTGGGAAACCCTACATTTCAGCAGGATAATGCACGACCGCACGTTGCAGGTCTTGTACGGGCCTTTCTGGATACAGAAAATGTTCGACTGCTGCCCTGGCCAGCACATTCTCCAGATCTCTCGCCAATTGAAAACGTCTGGTCAATGGTGGCCGAGCAACTGGCTCGTCACAATACACCAGTCACTACTGTTGACGAACTGTGGTATCGTGTTGAAGCTGCATGGGCAGCTGTACCTGTACACGCCATCCAAGCTCTGTTTGACTCAATGCCCAGACGTATCAAGGCCGTCATTACGGCCAGCGGTGGTTGTTCTAGGTAGCAATTTTAATGGCCAGTAATATACTTTGTTTTTCTTTTCTTTTTTTAACTGTGATATTGACCGTAAAGGATGATAGGCTGTGCCCTTTTATTTTTGAGCTAAGTGTAAAATGAATTTTAGCCACTAAAGGGCTAATTACAGTCACCACGTGAACCCGAGGTGGAGCCCACATTGCTCTGCTGCAGATGAGCCACTTCGAGCGAGCGAGTGTGTTTAAGTCCGCATGGAACATACCTCTCCAAAAACCTGTGCCTTTGTGAGTCGAAAGAGACGAATAAAGAACAACACACTGAAGATCTTTGCCGCTGCGAACGAGGGTGACACTTGTGCGTTTGCAGCCATAAACCAGCATCTAACTGAAATTAGAAAAATTGGAAATTTGTGGTAAGATCTTACGGGACAAAACGGCAGAGGTCATAGGTCCCTAAGCTTACACTCTACTTAATCTAACTTACGCTAAAAACAACACACACACCCATGCCCGAGGGAGGACTCGAACCTCCGACGGGGGGAGCCGCGTGGACCGTGACA
Organism: Schistocerca gregaria; assembly: GCF_023897955.1. Taxonomy (NCBI): domain Eukaryota; kingdom Metazoa; phylum Arthropoda; class Insecta; order Orthoptera; family Acrididae; genus Schistocerca; species Schistocerca gregaria. Next base: position 322,691,724 of record NC_064925.1, on the reverse strand, counting down.
AGACGTCCTAGACCGCACGGCTACCTCGCGCGTCCACCGAAATTAAAATGCCGTCTGTAACGGAGGTGCGTTCCAAGCAGAGTACTATCACTGAGTTTCTTTCGGCGGAAAGCCAGAGCATCGCAGATATCGCTAGTCACTTGCAGAAAGCCTATGGAGACCTTTTAGTGAACGGAAACACGTTGAGACGTTAGTCAGATGTGTGTCATCATCGCATCAAGGTCGCGCAATCCTATCCGATCTTCTTCGTGCCGGCCGGCCGCACACCGCTGTGACTCCTGCAGTGTTGAAACGTGCAGACACTTTCATTCAATGTGATAGACAGATTCATCCACAAGTTGGGCGTGCGACGAGGGCCTCCCGTCGGGTAGACCGCTCGCCTGGTGCAAGTTTTTTTCCATTTGACGCCACTTCGGCGAGTTGCTCGTCGACGGTGGTGAAACGGTGATGATTAGGACAACACAACACCCTGTCCCTGAGAGGAGAAACTCTCCGACCCAGCCGGGAATCGAACCCGGGCCATTAGGATTGACAGTCTGTCGCGCTGACAACTTTTTTTTTAATCTCATTTTTTCGTTTTCGATCGTTGTATCTGCTCTGGGCGGACGTGGAAAGACACCCGTTTCAGTTCGTTGTTGATCCATTAACTCAGTTTTTTTATTACAGAGGGGAGGTAGCCCTCTGACCGAACACGCTGAGCTACCGTGCCGGCTCTCAAGAAGGGTAGTAGGAGTAATCCATTTAACTACAGACCTATATCATTGACGTCGGTTTGCAGTAGGGTTTTGGAGCATATACTGTATTCAAACATTATGAATCACCTCGAAGGGAACGATCTATTGACACGTAATCAGCATGGCTTCAGAAAACATCGCTCTTGTGCAACGCAGCTAGCTCTTTATTCGCACGAAGTAATGGCCGCTATCGACAGGGGATCGCAAGTTGATTCCGTATTTCTAGATTTCCGGAAAGCTTTTGACACCGTTCCTCACAAGCGACTTCTAATCAAGTTGCGGAGCTATGGGGTATCGTCTCAGTTGTGCGACTGGATTCGTGATTTCCTGTCAGGAAGGTCGCAGTTCGTAGTAATAGACGGCAAATCATCGAGTAAAACTGAAGTGATATCAGGTGTTCCCCAGGGAAGCGTCCTGGGACCTCTAATGTTCCTGATCTATATAAATGACCTGGGTGACAATCTGAGCAGTTCTCTTAGACTGTTCGCAGATGATGCTGTAATTTACCGTCTAGTAAGGTCATCCGAAGACCAGTATCAGTTGCAAAGCGATTTAGAAAAGATTGCTGTATGGTGTGTCAGGTGGCAGTTGACGCTAAATAACGAAAAGTGTGAGATGATCCACATGAGTTCCAAAAGAACTCCGTTGGAATTCGATTACTCGATAAATAGTACAATTCTCAAGGCTGTCAATTCAACTAAGTACCTGGGTGTTAAAATTACGAACGACTTCAGTTGGAAGGACCACATAGATAATATTGTCGGGAAGGCGAGCCAAAGGTTGCGTTTCATTGGCAGGACACTTAGCAGATGCAACAAGTCCACTAAAGAGACAGCTTACACTACACTCGTTCGTCCTCTGTTAGAATATTGCTGCGCGGTGTGGGATCCTTACCAGGTGGGATTGACGGAGGACATCGAAAGGGTTCAAAAAAGGGCAGCTCGTTTTGTATTATCGCGTTATAGGGGAGAGAGTGTGGCAGATATGATACACGAGTTGGGATGGAAGTCATTACAGCATAGACGTTTTTCGTCGCGGCGAGACCTTTTTACGAAATTTCAGTCACCAACTTTCTCTTCCGAATGCGAAAATATTTTGTTGAGCCCAACCTACATGGGTAGGAATGATCATCAAAATAAAATAAGAGAAATCAGAGCTCGAACAGAAAGGTTTAGGTGTTCGTTTTTCCCGCTCGCTGTTCGGGAGTGGAATAGTAGAGAGATAGTATGATTGTGGTTCGATGAACCCTCTGCCAAGCACTTAAATGTGAATTGCAGAGTAGTCATTTAGATGTAGATGTAGATGTACCTGGGGCGGTAGAAGTTGGGGTGCTCAAATGTGTGTGTCCGCTAGTTTTCTCGCCACCTAACAGAAGGTCATAAAGAGCAACGAAAGACCACCTTTGCGGCTTTGCTTGAGCGTTACGAGACTGATCATAACAATATTTCGTTGAACGTCGTTACAGGCAATGAAAGAGAGGTTCTCCACTTCGAGCCGAAATCAGAACGGTGAACCCTTGGAGTCGTGACATACCATATCTCCTCCAAAGAAAAAGTTTGAAGCCGCACTCACAGTCGGCAGTCATGGTGACCGTGTTCTGAGACCCTGAAAGGGTTATTCTGTTTGATGTCTTTGATGTCGTCCCTCACGGCGCAACGATCAACTCAGAAATGTATTGTACTACACTCAGGAAATTGAAGACACGACTTTAACGTGTTAATCACCACAAAAATGCAAACGATCTTCTCTTTCCCCATGATAACCCAAAGTCTCGCACTAGTTCGCGCACTCGAGGGGACGTCAAAAAATTTCAGTGGGCTGTGTTTCCTCACCCATTGTACAGCCGTGATGTCGCACTTCCGATTTCCATCTGTTTGGCCCAATGAGGGATGCACTCATCTGGGAGCAGTACGTTGACGATGGTTTTGATACTGCTGCAGCAACACGTTGGCTCCGATTTGACCAGCAGAGTGGTACCGTGTGGCATGCAAACCCTAGCAGTGAGGTGGCCTAAGGCTGCTGCATCCAATGGAGATTATATTGAACAGAAAGCCAAAGGAATGGCGAGTAATCCGGAGCATTTAAATCCTAAATAAAACCAGCCTGGTTCCAGAGAAATAATGTGTTGCATTAATTGTTGAGCGCCCCTCATACCTGGCACCTTAAACTGCATCAACATTAAATCTGTCCTCCGATCTCCATACCAAACCCCGTACTCTCCCTGTGCAATTGTAGAGTACCATGATGGATACATGTAGTGACACTACTATACGTAAAAGATGCTGCAAGAGACGGGGGGAGGGAGGGGAGGAAGGAGAGGGAGATACAGTTTAATAGGCACGGAAAAAGCAAGAGCTGTCAGCAAACGTGTCTCTAGCACTCGTCCATTGAGACACCAAGGCGAGCTTAGCCTATTTGTTCGTCATCAACTCACCAGCCACGTTCTACGGCACCCTTCACCTTCTGCTATCAAGCACTTCTCCTACCTTCAAAAACAGCAGCCACAATAGTTTAGTTCATATGCTGTAAGATTTGTGGGACGCAAAAAAATTTCCTCTGTGATTTTGTTCACTTCAAAAAGCTTATGAAACATCGCAACTCTGGTTTCCATATCATTCTCCTCTCCACCATTCACTCTAGGATGTCATCTAATTTGACAGTTACAATATTATATGTTACATCATATTACCGTCGAAAGAACTGACATTACCTTCGCTGCCATATCTCGCAACACACAACTAATTTGAAATTTATTTAGTTTGAATATTATTGCAATAAAAGTTAACTTTTTAACTAACGGATAAGGCAGCAGGATCTTGCCTTGGCGCATTTAATATGAGCAATAAATTCTCCTGTCATATAACTGACTATCCAGATACGATCTAATGCGTCGCCTAACTATATCTCTGTAATTAGCCTGAAATTTGACTAACGACCGTCACTTCTTCTCTTTAATATAGCTTCTGAAGTGGAAGGTTTTCAATAATAACATGGTACATGATATTGTACCTAAACACGTAATAATTTTTATACCTGCTAAACGTACAGATATCTTTGTATTAGGAAAACTGTACTCTTCCAGAAATTAAGAATGAGTGGTTTTTTAACATCACCGTAATTTATTTCATACTATTATTTAGTAGCTAGCGACTCATGTCAGCATTGGCAGGGATTGACATTTCGCGCCATCAATCCCTCTTCACCATTACCTAATCTCTGGCCAAGTCCAGAGGTAATGCAAATTTTCTAGTATTTCCTAAATTATGTTACATACTCCTTAATGATGACAGACATTATCTATGCAATAAACAAGGCTGATGTTTATTGTGTCTCACTGTTGAGAGGCACAAAACGCGTGGGTGTTTTCAGCTCGTTGCTAAATGCAAATAAGTAGGAGGCCGAATTGGTAGGAGCTGAAGGAGTCCAGGTTGCAATAATATGCGGTACGGCACACTATTAGAGAGAAGGATTATTATTCAACAAACGCATAGTACAATGAAATTAATCTTCAGTAGTTTGTAAAACTGCAGCTGTGGCTATGAACTGACAAACTCGTAACATGGAATACCATGAACTAATACAACATTTTCTCAGGAACTAAGCCTGATGGGCCCTCCCCAAAGAATGAATGCAAACATTACAGAACTAGCTAAGGGCCGATATTGAAAGTGCGTCTGCCTAGGTTGAAATCTAGCTAAGAAGTGAACGAGGCACACTCCAGTTCCGTCGAACTAGGGTGCGCTGTGCTCGGAAGACGAAGGGCTCCCAACCTTGTGTAGGCGTGGCGTTGTAGTAGTATCTGTGGCAATGATTTTACAATTCCGTTTTGACATAGATGTTTGGGTTTTAGAAAGGGGTATTATTTTGGTCAAGTTAAAGCTTTTCCTTTCTTTTAAGAGAGCTTATGTTTGTAACATGAGAATATCGTTATTTTCTTTCGGGTGTAATTTTTAATTATTTGCAGCTTATAATGCTGTGGATTAGGGAAGGGTAGTCTATAAGACAATCGGCAAATAATTACTCAATACTACACTCAATTAAGGATCTACTATTTACAGATAATCATAGTCTAGGACAAAAAAAATTGGTCGCCAGCCGGCCACCGCAAATGGTACGTCAGAGTCGTTCACTTAAAGTAGCCAATAAAGTCGATCATCCCTTACATTTCTAATTTCGGTGATATGCACAATATGGCAATGCTCTAGAATGCGGAAGAGTCTTGAGGAGCAGTTATCCTTTCCTCAAGAGTATGCAAGAGTGGGCTCCTCCTGCTCTGGTGATAGACGTCGCGCAATATAGCCACCAAGACACGAGATTTCATCCACTACATTCCTTTTCTTCGTACGATCAATGAACGTGGTGCTATAATTGCGTTTATCAACTGTTATATTCTAATTTAGATTTCCTTTATCTTGCAATAATATATTGGATTTTTATTCTACAAACTTATGAACGTTGTATAAGAGTTGTAAGGTACCACATGGAAAGAAATCAAACATTTCCAACATATCGTCTGCTCTGGGATTAAAAGAGGTGTGAAAGATCCCAGGTAGCTCGGAACACTTGCAGTGTGTGTGGAGCATGTGCTTTAGGCGAAAACATGTCAGTAAAGAATTTTAGTGTTTTTTTTAAAAAAAAACTCGTTCGTTCTGTCATGACTTGTTTTCTACATTCGGGAAGGCTCGATAACTGACATGTGTAAATAACGGCGACCATTTAACCATAGTACGCCAGTTGAACTCAACAGACAAATGTCTGAAGTCGGATGTAATAGTACAACAGGCTCTAACTGAAGGTAACAAAAACCAAAGGCGTGACTATTACTACATTTCAGACTGAACGTCATCGTTTCGCTTGTTGAGGGTAAGCAGTATTGTTACTGATGTCTATTTATGACGTGTTTTTACTAACTTCTTAACAGGAAATTGATGTCTGAGTTGTAAGAAAAGACATCTCCACGAGCAACGGGTAGCGTGAACACAATATTATGCAGCTGGTGGCTCAATGAGGATCTTGTGCACTACCAAACCCTCCCCAGGACAGTGTCTATCGCAGCTGGTGTTTGTTGCCAACAACTTAGAACTGTAATTCATCTACCCACGGTAACCATAAGACGAAAGTCTATTTTAATAAAATAGGTCATCCGAGGGCGCTAACGCGCTGCTTCCTGGACTCAGGTAGGCACGCCGGCCACGGATCAGATCCGCCCGGCGGAGTAACGACGAGAACCAGTGTGCCGGCTGGCCTGGATGTTGTTTTTAGGCAATTTTCCACATTCCGCTAGGTGAATACCGGATTGGTGCCCACGTCCCACCTCAGTTACACGTCTCGCAGACATTTGAAAACGTTCGCACTATTTCACGGCTTACGCTAGACGCTAACTCATTCCGTCCCGCGGGTTTCGGGGTGGCGGTCGGAAGTCCATCCGGCCACCATCTGCCACTAATATCACCAAATCCATAGTAACACGGCCGATCCCGCGTTGACGTCGAACAAAGGCCCAAAGGAAATGACGAAAAAGTACTGCAACACGAGCATATTTTGTAAGTGGGCTGTTTGGGCTTTTCTGTTGGTAACGTCACATAGCACTCTGTATGAAAATCACTGACTGTGCTATGTGCAGTCTGTGGCTGGTTGGACTCATTGTTGAAATATTCGCTATTGTAGTGTTGGCCAGTATGATGTGAACAGCACCTAGCGTTGTGCAGTTGCAGGTGAGCCGCCAAGTGTGGTGGATGTGAGGAGATAGATGTCAGAAATGTCAGAATTTTTAGAACGGACGATCTGGATGTGTGTTCGTCAGAAAAAGGGAATTTGTTTAATATACTCTTTTGAACATTTTGAGGTTTACTTTTGAACATTATTAAGCTAAATACATTGTTTGTTCTCTATCAAAATATTTCATTTGTTAACTATGCCTATCAATTGTTAGCGCCCTCAGTAGATAGAAACTTTTATTTAGTTGGCACTATTGGCGCTCACTGTATTGCAGTAGTTCGAGTAACAAAGATTTTTGTGAGGTTAGTGATTTATGAAAGGTATAGGTTATTGTTAGTCAGGGCCATTCTTTTGTGGGGATTATTGAAAGATTGCGTTGCGCTAAAAAATATTGTGTGCCAGTTTAGTGATGATCAGAATAAGTAAAGGGAGAAATGTTTGTCAGTTTTACTCAGCTGTTTGAAAATCGAATAATTTAAGAGGTTTACCAGCACAATCATTCATAATTTTTCTAAGCGGTCGTTACAATCTTTATCAGCATGAGTGAATATGATGTTACTCATTCTCGAATTCGAAATGGCCTGTGTTTATTTGATGTCCTATTGCAAACTGAAGCAGTATGTAATTTTGGCATTTCAGCGTAATAACTCATGTATTGATTTTGCATCTGACTGGTTGTAGCTCTGTGACGAAACGGCTAGAGAATCTTGCTTTCAGCGAACTGCAAACACGACCTAAAGCAGCCCTCGCTTAAGAAGCCAACACGTTACCACAGTGCCACTGAAGCGCTGCTGTGAGTGTCTCTACCTCGTCGTCCCAGTGGCGTGTAGAATTCGATAAAATGAAACGTAATAGACGACGTGTTACAATTTACACGTGGAGTGAACTCCCTGGAATCAAAAGCGTGAAGTGATACGCCGATGTCACACCTCACACCTTTAAACAAGATAACTCAAATTATTCAATCAGAGTGATATAGAAATATCAAGAGAATTTGTTGGTAAATTTATATGTCATCCAGGAAGTAACTCGGCAGTCATACCGCTGCCAAACACATTCTGCGTTGTTGCAAAGTTTCAGTTACACTGCGAGCAGGAAGAATTCGTTTCACGAGACGAAGTGAAGCCAGGGACAGAAGTGAGTACCTAACGAGCTGAAAGACACGGCGAATGACGGCCTGAATACCAACAGTTTGAGTCAACGTATTTTATTCGCGTTTCTGAATTATAGCGTAGTTACTAATAATACTCAGATGCTCCGACAGTTTTTCCGTTTTTCTGTCGTAAACACATTGAAAACTGGAAATCTGTCACCAAACGCGACCCCCATGAATGCATGTATTATGACAAAGGAACACGTCTTTTGATCGCTTCAGGCTTTGAAAATAGTCCTCTTAAGAATGCTTTCATTGTCGTCGTCGCCGAAACAGAAGAACACGAATGAAACGACAGCTCAGCTTTCATTGCAAAGTGTGCAGAAAAAACTGTAAAAATTGACACCAGCGAATATCCACAGCGTTATTTCGATTCGAACTGGTGCTAACGTGAAAGGAGAAGAAGTTGTCATCAAGAAGAATAAGGAATAGAAAATGCGGAGAGTAATGTCCGTAAGAAGTCATCTTTACGCAAAACTGTCTTTAAGGCTACAAATACTGAACGAATGGCAAGTGTCTACTCATAATCATTACAGTATAACCATTGCTGATGTTTTGCCAGTAACAGCTTGCATTACGCTTAAGAGAGAGGGATACCGAGGTAACAATACGTTCATGTTGAGATTTGTGCTAATTTTCAATGCAGTGCTTCAGAGTCGGTGTACGGTGTTATTAACTGAGTCCCTGCTGGCATCATTTATGAACGACGTCTCTATCCTGCCACAATACTCAGATAAAAATTGCGAGGGTATAATATGACGGCACAGATAGGCACAAAGTTCTACTACTTGCAAAGATTATTTATACGATACTGAGTCATGACGCTGAAGCACCCCTACATCGGATAGTAGCTCAAACATACTATCAGCTCGTGTGAAACAGTTGCTCTACACCCACACACCCCGTACATAACACAGATCCATAATATGGCAGTTAATCTCAGTGAAATGCTATATACTCGCGTCTTTCTGGCTGCGTTTTTCTTTCTTCTTCCTTTCTTCTTCTTTTGCAGTAGACTGTCTCCTCGAATTGGAAGATAACAGTTGTTCGTTTGCTATAGTCTATCAAATCCATAATCCGCACACACTCCCTCCCCGTGCAACAGCAACGACAACCGTGGATATTTCTCAAAAGATGAAACTCCATGCAGTGTCATACATTCCTTATCAGCTTCTTGGTGTCAGATTTTTTGGGTGGTTATTCTGCTGTTATTTTGAAGATGAATACATAAGTTGCTTTATTGTGATGAACATCCAATGTATCCATTCGTCCATCTCCACCACTTAAAAATCAGTGAAAACGAACGATATAAATGCCCTCATGAGTGATAAACAGTTTTATAGTATGGTGAATTCCATCAGTGCTCTGACGATTGCCAACCGAAGGCTTACATAGAATTTCCTCAGTTGCTATCGTTGTGGTCGTTTTCAATTAAAACAATGGAAGAGGAAAAACAAATGGCTTTAAATATTCGTACGTAGTGGGATCTGAATGTATGGCTATAGTTATAAAGTTTCTGAGATATCGTTGAATATGTGAACATTCTTTCATTGCTATAGTAGAGGCTAAGGTAGAAATTACCTGTTATAATAATTTATTTGTGTTTAATTTAACATGTTGCAACCCATTTCAAACATGTTTTGCTGACTTAAAGATAAATATTCTTAGCATGGAGATGTTTGCTACACTGTTCTCTAATGTAGTGTCTATGGGAGTATTTGAGAGGAAGCGGTGCTAGTGAGAGGCCAGAAATAGATTGCCTGCGGTGCATTCTGTTTGCGTGGAGCTGTGTCTCTTCGTTCGTCATAACTGAATCAGGCTCAGGTGCGTGGAGGATAATGTTTCTTCTGTTGTTGTTGTGAGATATCTTGTGATACGCTTTTGAAAAGTCAGTTGTTCATATACATTTTACACTTCATATATAACTATTTTCAGGAAATACATGTAATGGCACTCTAACAGAATCCTTTCGCCAGTCATTGTCTTGTGATGCGGCTAAAACTTGTCAATTACATGTCACTCCAAGAGAAGCTTCTATTGATTCGAAAAACTAATGGGCAGTATATTAGTGAACAACTAACTGCAACCTATAGAATCTGTATAATGACTGTCATCTCAGTTGCGTAGCGGACGGTAATTTTCCTAGCCAGTTATCTGCAGAATTAATGTGTCTCCTTAATACTAATGAGACAGGTGTCTCGCTTGTTCGATTGATCAGATTGACCGGTGTTTCCCTTCAAAAGTTAAGAGGTTTTCTTCCATTCTGTGCTTCTTCCTGACGGAAAAGTGAGGTACTATAATAGCGAAGGTGTTTGTAGTCGCAAAGCAATGGTTACAATGTAACTGCATCTGATGCTTTACCAAGAATCGTGGAAAGCGGCTCATAGTTGAGAATTAACATTTTCAGTATGCCTCAGTTCCTGCGTTAGATCCTAATAAATTCCCAACAGTTTCACACTAATGGGCCCTTTCGGCAATCGGATTATTAGTATGGGAATTATCTAAGCCTAATTGCCGAAACACCCAGCTGGTGTGAATAATATTCCATTTTGGGATGAATATAATTTGGAAAGCGACGTTAATTGGATTTTCAGTCCATGTCCTGTCGACTTAATGAACGCTGTCTGAATCATGTGACAACTGTTTTGCCTCATGCGTATTGTAGAAAATGTCAGTCATGGCGGACGGGACACATACGAAGAGATCATAGACGTCCCCAAATCCACAACTAAGAATTTGTGAGCAAAAAGGGCATGAAAAAAGAAGCTCTTCGGTTTTATAATGTTTCCTATGGGGACTGCAATAAAATTTGCTGTCTTATTACGCTTCTAAATCCTAAGATGTTTATTTTAAAAAAATGGTTCAAATGGCTCAGAGCACTATGGGGCTTAGCATCTGAGGTCATGAGTCCCCTAGAACTTAGAGCTACTTAAACCCAACTAACCTTGAAACGTCCCCTTTGAACAATTTATACACGACTGTGCTTAAACTGAAACACAATATATTTGGCGCAACGCAATCTGACTTCCTAAAATCCCTACGAAAGAGTGGCCCTGACTAACATAAACCTATACTTTTCACAAATCACTTACAAAAATCTTCGTTACTCAAGCTACTGTAATACAGCGAGCGCCACTACTGCCAGCTAAATAAAAGATTCAAACTACTGAAGGCACTAACTACTGATAAGCAGAGTCAGCAAATGAAAGATTTTAATAGAGAACAAACAATGTATTTACCTTAATAGTCATAATACATATATCAGTTCATGACATCAATTCTTACAAATTTCAAAACTCCGCCATCTCTCTCCCCACGTCCACCACTGCTGGCGGCTCACCTCCAACTGCGCAACGCTACGCGCTGTTAGCATCCAGCTGCCGCTGCCCAACACTACAATGGCAGACAACAATGCAAACCAGCCACAGACTGCACACAGCACAGCCAGAGATTTTCTTACAGAGCGCTACATGGCGTTACCAATAAGAAAATGTAAACAGCCTACTTACATAGCCCCCATGCTCCGCACACAAAATTTTTTCAAATTGTTTTGGGCAGTGGCCAATAATGATTTGATAAAATTTTCCATAATTACTATAACAAAGATATCAAATGCACACACTTATTGATACAATGTTGGTCAGAAGCTAAAATTTTCTCACAGTCCATAAAGACAGTCCTGATCCTTCATCACAGTAAAATTGCAGGTTTTTTTTCAAAGTCTGATCAATAAAAGAAATTGCATTTGGAAGTAGTGGATTTCTAAGCAGTCTTGAAGAAGTAGTGTTGTCGTTCCAACAAAAGACAGTGCTGACTCTTGGCATGCAGCCAGGTAATGGGCCAAAGCAGAGTCAGTCAACGTTGAAGACTATCGGTCGGTAGGTATTTACTGTTGGTGATCCACCAGAGGTGCAGACCCACTGCAGTCCTTGTAGAAATAATGGTATTGGTGGGTCATCAAAGGTGTGGACCCACTGTAGTCCTTGTGGAGACGGTCAACAGCCATCTGTTGCGACTGTGCAGGTGCACAATCACCATCGAAGAGTCTTGTGGACAATATAGCAAGTCCATAAACCACCACTTGTCCAATCACAAAGAATTTGTTTGAAATGTCCTTAGAACCAGCAATGCTGTTGTCCAGTCCCTTGCTGAATTATTAACACATGTGCAAACACTATCAGTCCCTACTTCTCACATATTGTCCATATACTATGACCAACAGAAACGTGTGCAGTGAAATGTAATTTACAAGTTACTTAATTTAATGGACTGGTGTCAATTACAATTTTATAACATGAGAATACAATAACAAAGTCACAAAATATATCATTAAAGAAGATAATAGTACAGATAACATTTGTAGTAATACAGGCTTTACAAAAGAATCGAAATAACAAATACATCAGTGTTACAAAAATTATGACATAAGTACATACATAAAAGATCAGAATAACTTTTGAAACCTCAAATTCACAGATGAGCATTAGAACAAAACGGAATAAATAATGTGTAAACATCTTTATGAAGTACATAACATGTTATTAATGCAAATTATATTTGAGGATGACAGTATTCCTCATCATAGTGAATGTAGCTTAGTATTATAAGAGAAAAAATTCTATGAAACAGTACACAGAGACAGTAAGAAAACAAATACACAAGGGTACACAAACACATAGTGGGATAGCACAAAGATTGGACAGGGTTTGTTTTACTGCAGTATTTTGCAAACAAAACTTTCTTTACTTCTCTGAGATCTCCCTTCATTCTTCATTATTTCCAAAAAGTCGTATCGAAGCCTGCTTTTTGTATTATGCTCACATCCTCTTTCAAAAATAGTTTTTCTCCACTATACACTACTTTTTTGGCCAAACCATTTTCTTATAGCTTCTCAATGCATTTCTTCCAATTCATCATAGTTATTTTCTTATATAGTCTACCCCCTCTTAAGCTAACTTAAAATCTACTGAGCTCAGATGCTAAACCAATGGACGAGGCAATGCAGCAGCACAAAACAAATTAACACAAACAGCAATGACCCAAAAAAATGCAGATTTGCAAAGCAAGCAGCAGTAAGTGTAATAACTTATATCTAAACATGACAAACCCACAAGCAGAAAAAATAGTATACTAAAGACAACAATGCAGATAAGGGAAAGTTATAATCACATCTTAATGTCTATGTAATTAAAGTGGTGCACCACAAAAACTAATGCTACAACAAATTACCAAGTACTTGAAAGGAAAATTATATATATACAGTTACTGTTATTAGTCGCTTCTTATTGCTCTTTCCATTCCAAGAGCTCCTTTTTCGAAGAATGTGGATCATAAAATAATTATTTAATATATATGTTGACAGAAAGTGTTCACATTAGCAAATGCATTTAATTTTATTTTATAAAACCAATGCTGCAACACAGCCTGAAAACAGATATCAAATGAAATAAGCAACTATGTACAAAGCATAAAAATATCATTCAATAGTCATGCAACATTTCATAAGTTAGTAGAATTCTCTCAACTCTCGTAGAAAGGACATCACACATATCCATGCTCGAGGCAGGAATGGAACCTCCGACCGTAGTGGTCACTCGGTTCAAGACTGTAGCGCCTAGAACCACTCGGCCACACAGGCCGGCAAATGTTTATTTCCTCGTATCATAGTGAAACATGTGCTTCGATACAAGACAAGGAAACGGACTATATGCTTCTGAGAGAAGGTATTTACTTCTGTACTATCACCGAGAGCAGAAAAGCTCTTTAGTTCCTTTTGTGTTTGTTACGTAAATTTTGATGTCATCTCATCTTACTTTGCGAGTAAGTTCTCTTCCTATTGGAGTAAGAAGAATGTTGTCGATAACTGGTTAATATTGTGATGACTATTGACATGATGCTGGTTCCATATGCACCACTGGATCCCGAAATAGAGTTTCATTTTGGCTATGCGAAGAATGTGCAGATAGTGATGTTGGTAATCTGCCTTCAGAGCCAAGACACTGTCTTGCAGTTCGTATCACAGCGTTAGCTGGAGTGTCCATTGGTCAGTCAACATAAACACATTGGCCACTGTTATCATTGCACTTTTCTCGAATCACGATATCCAGAGTGCCTTTTCTTTCCTAAAGATAATACAGGCGTAATACGTTCCCATCGAATTTAGTTAACTAACGTGCAGTGCACATGTTGGGTAAATATTATTTTTATAACTTTCCGACGCATTAAAACAGCTCTCAGTGATATTTAATGCAATTTTCATTGTCACTCGTCTTTTAATCACATATAAAAACATATGCTCACACGCGCACGCACACACACACACACACACACACACACACACACACAAACACACACACACACACAAAGTCATTGTGTCTAATGAGACAGACGTCCAATGTCTGCTCGACAACATAGCACCATTTCATTCCTCAGTTAGTTGCTGTCAGCTAAGAAAGATTTCTCATTTTACTGACAGTGCATGAACTGTGTGAAGAAGGTTACGAAAAGCTGCTATAAAGCAGCGTTTGACTGATTATCAGAAAAGCGACTGCTTGGTCTTTGGGGAAGAGTGTACTTCTAATAGTCTACCCATCCACCATTATTGCATAGGATTTGTCCAAGGCGTCTTGCAAACTGATTCATTTAATTACCTTGGCAGTGATTCGTAATGGTTTATTTCCCACCACATGTTTTCTTGATTCTCCCAAATGTCGTTTTCATTTCGAGACCCAACTGGTAATGGCCTCGACATGTCCGCCCATATTTTCTCATAAGTTTGAGGTCCGGTGATAATGGAACGAACGACAATAGTTTATTCTGTCTTGGCCGAGAATCATTCATGAACAGTACTACTTTGATGGATGGGGCTGTCATCCGATAAAAAACAGGAATCTAGTTATTTCGTCTATTTATATTTGAAGAACGTATTTGTAATTTACAAAGTGTGTTAATTATTTTTACTGTGTCTAAGAATTCACTTCCAGTCATAGCGGTGAAGTCTATTGTAATTTGAACAATCCGATTACGAGCGTATCTTACCGTGTCCTTAATGTGACATGAGTCGTAGACTGAAAGCCAGATTGAGAGAGACTGGCTGTATCAGATCAAAATCGTAGCCTGAAAGCCAGATTGAGAGAGACTGGCTGTATCAGATCGAACGATGTCGTATCAAACTCACAAGGAGACCGTCGCACCTGTTAATCACGGATTTTTATGACTCTTATGTATGTTGTAGAATTAAATAGCATGTGTCATGCAAAATTACTAAAATAGTCCTTTTGGATGTTGTAATGTCATTAATAAAACAAACATTACAGGAAACTTTCTTCAGATGTGTAGTCCGTTTGTTGCGTAATGGATGAGGAACCTTCGTATTCACTATCGTTTGTACTATAACAGAAAATTGTTATTACTGCCATCAACTCCGATGTGAACCATGCATATTTGATCATTACTGTGAAAGCAGGCGCATTAAATTAATGCAGAATTGAATGATATATTTTTATGGGGTCTTGCCTCGAAACAGTTTCTCTATTAGTCTTTAGCAAGTGTAGCATTTTGAATTTTTTTGTGAAACTTTTAAACTGCCAGTAAAATAAAGGCTGCAGGCCTGGGTAAGTGGAGTCCATGTTTGAGGGATAGATTTTACATTGCAAGTTCCTGATTTTCTTTCATCTACAAAGATTTGATCAGAAAGTGCCTGGTCAGTCTTCACTCCCCATAATTCAAACGAACGTTAGCCAAGTATTTCGAATTGTAAATACGTGATACAAATAGAATACAGGTTTTTAGAACTTTTCCGGTACATATTTATTAATGAAATTCCTACGGCAAAACCACAATTTAGGTATAATTTTGTCACGACGTACACGACATTAGTAATTAATGATATTCTGTACGATGAAACAGAAAAGTACATAGACAGGACTTGAATAGGTATAGTCCACATTGTGGTGTCTTAACTTCTCATCGCCAATAGGGTGCCTACGTGATATAGCGTTCCCGGAATGCTATACAACAATTTCAAACAAATAACATTAGTAGTTTTATTTCCAGAGAAGCAAACTGACAATACTTAACTTTTACTACACCAGATGTCGTAAGCGAGAGGCGACATGAAAACGACACAGTTCTTGCTATACACCAAGTCCAAGGAACCATTCGATAGGGGTCTGTAGAGCGAAGCGCTAATCACGTTGCAAACTCGGACCGATCTTGTGCGGCCGAGGCTGGCATGAGCTGCGTTTATATGCAGCTGCTGCAGGGGGCGCACCTGGCGCAGAGCCATCCGATTCCGCGCACCAGTAGCCGCCTATCCTTCCCTGCCTTCTCTGGTTTTCCGTTCCGGCGTGTGTTGTTACGCCAGAACACACATGATAACAGTGACCTACCGTACATCCACTGCACTACTGTCGCTATCTTGAAACAAAGCTAACGTTACTGGTATAGGAGGTGCGCCAAGAACTACAAAATCAGTTTCCTCGGAAACTAGGTGACGTTGGATGTAAAGCCGCTAGCCACTTGATCAGTACAGATCCGTCTACAATACTTCTAAGATTTATCAAAATCTCTAATTTACAAGTCCAATGATCTCCTTGTGAAATATAGAAGCGACTGGACTGTTTGAGCTATAGCATTTGAAACAATGCTGCTCAAATAAATCCCACCGATGGTGCGACAGGCAACAACTGCACAGGGAAAGTTGAGGAATATGACTAATGCTAGCATTGTAGAAATTCTCGTTCGTGTTGTCTATGTTATGATAATACTAGGACGTACATTAAATATCTGTTTGAGTGATGCGAAGATACACTGTATCAGATTTGCAGACGACATAACAATAATAATAGTAAAATAATAATAATAATAATAATAATAATAATAATAATAGTGCGATTGATAGAAAAAAGCGGGTCCAATACAAATTACAGATGCTTGGTAAATGAGTAGTATTGAAGAGATCTACAAAAATGTGTAAGAGGATGCGAGATATATGTGAATGTAAATGAGAATGTATAAGACCTAATGGCTAAGCGATGATTAGCCTTTGTTGGACATGTGTACCCAAGCATGCGAACATATTAAAGAAACAAATATTATTTTACTTTTGGAAAAATAAATCAACAGTAGGTTAGGTTACGAGGTAAACAAAAAACATGAAAGAAACTTTAAATAATCGAACTAACGGAAATAAAACTTTTTAAGAATAAAATATTTAGAATGCTTCAAAGCAGCAGAAATAAGAAACTGGAAACAATATGGACGGGAGGGAAAGATAACATGGGAAAAAATGATGGGACACTTGAGAAAATAGAAAACAGCAACAACACAAGAAGAGGAATTGATGTTGGTACGTGATCCTAGTTGGTAAATACGACAGTAATAGTAATAATAATAATAATAACATATATAGAATACAAAGACACAAATACGGACATTAGACCATTCTTGCATAGACCACCAAATAACCCACAAGTTGAAACAACAATAACAACTATCAACACAATCATACACAACAAAATAAATGAAAATACAACTGTAGAAGAGTTACAACAACTGGTTTTTGTAGGAGCACTCACTACACTAAATATACACAGTAGGCAGAGATCATAACCAACCAACATACAGAAGAAACCCACAAAACCAGCATGGCAACACAGGTTACAAATCAGAGGAGAAAAACTGAGAAAATACATCAGACAGCTAACACAATTTATAAGAAATGAAATATCAGACAAAAACCGGGAAAGGTTAGGTAAAATCTCACAGCATGAAGCGATAGAGCAATTAGATGAAAAGGAGCAGAAAATACAAGCATTGGCCAAACGACTTAGAAGATACAAAAAAATTGAAAGTAGGAAGACACAAAACCAAACATTCAACTCAAACCAAAAGAAATTTTACCAGACAATAGATAACACACACATTAAAATAGACAATCCACCAAACATAACAGACATGGAACACTTTTGGAAAACATATGGTCAAATCTGCTACAACATAATAGACATGCACAGTAGATACAAGCAGAAACAGACAGATACAAGATGATACCACAAATGCCTGAAGTGATTATTTTGCAGCATGAAGTCACCCAAGCAATTAATTCTAGGCACAATTGAAAAAGCCTCTGGAAATGATAAAATAGCAAATTTATGGCTAAAGAAGTCCAACTCAACACATTCACGTCTAACTACATTATTTAACAATTACATTGCAGACCCATACACATTCCCTGATCCACTTACACATGGAATAGCTTATCTGGAACCTAAAGATCAAGCAGATACAGCAAACCCAGCAAAATATCGCCCCATAACATGCCTACCAACAATATACAAAATATTAAGTTCAGTCATTACACAGAAATTTATGACACATACAACACAGAACAAAATTATAAATTAAGAACAAAAAGGCTGCTGCAATGGAGCACCAGGATGTAAAGAGCAACTGATAATAGATACAGAGGTGACATATCAAGCTAAAACTAAACAAAGGTCGCTGCACTACTCATACTTTGGTTACCAAAAAGCCTTTGATAGTGTAACCCACTCATGGTTGCTACAGATACTGGAAATATACAAGTAGATCCTAAATTGATACAGTTCCTAAACATAGTAATGAAAAATTGGAAAACCACACTTAATATCCAAACAAATTCAAATAATATCACATCACAGCCAATATAGATTAAGTGTGGAATATACAAAGGAGACTCATTAAGTCCTTTCTGGTTCTGTCTTGCTCTGAAACCACTATCCAACATGCTAAATAATACAAATTATGGCTATAATATTACTGGAACATACCCACACAAAATCACACTTTGCTATAGATGGAGGATCTAAAACTACTGGCAGCAACAAACCAGCAAATCAACCAATTACTAAAGATAACAGAAGTATTCAGCAATGATATAAATATGGCTTTTGGAACAGGCAAATGTAAGAAAAATAGCGTAGTCAAGGGAAAACACACTAAACAAGAAGATTACATATTGGATGACCACAGCGGCTCAATAGAAGCGATGGAAAAAACAGATGCCTATAAATATCTAGGATACAGGAATAGGAATAGATAATACAAATATTAAAGAAGAACTAAAAGAAAAATATAGACAAAGAGTAACAAAAATACTGAAAACAGAATTGACAGCAAGAAACTAGACAAAAGCTATAAATACTTATGCAATACCAATGTTGACCTACTCATTTCGAGTAGTGAAATGGAGTAACACAGACCTAGAAGCACTCAATACACTTACACAATCACAATGCCACAAATGTAGAATACATCGCATACATTCAGCAACGGAAAGGTTCACATTAAGCAGAAAAGAAGGAGGAAGGGGAATTACCGACATAAAAAACCTACATTATGGACAGGTAGACAATTTAAGAAAATTCTATATAGAACGAGCAGAAACTAGCAAAATACACTAAGCAATCACTCATATAAATACATCGGCTACACCACTGCAATTTCATAACCACTTCTACAACCCTTTATATCATATAACTTCAACAGATACGAAGAAAGTAAATTGGAAAAAGAAAACACTTCATGGCAAGCACCTGTATCAACTAACACAGCCACACATCGATCAAGACGCATCCAACACATGGCTAAGAAAAGGCAATATATACAGTGAGAGGGAAGGATTCGTGACTGCAATACAGGATCGAACAATAGACACCAGATATTACAGCAAGCATATTATTAAAGATCCCAATACGACAACAGATAAATGCAGACTTTGCAAACAACAAATAGAAACAGTAAATCACATCCCAAGCAGACGCACAATACTAGCAAACACAGAATACCCCAGAAGACATGACAATGTAGCAAAACGAATACATCAACAACTTGCCATACAACATAAACTAATAAAACAACACGTTCCCACATACAAGTATGCAACACAAAACGTGCTGGAGAATGATAAATACAAATTATACTGGAGCAGAACCATTATAACAGATAAAACAACACCACATAACAAACCTGACATCTTACTCACCAATAAATAGAAGAAATTAACACAACTAATCGAAATATTCATACCCAATACAACAAATATACATATGAAAACAGGAGAGAAAATTGAAAAATACATCCAACTGGCTGAGGAAGTCAAGGACATGTGGCATCAGGATAAAGTTGACATTATACCAATTATAGTATCAACTACAGGAGTCATAAAACACAATATCCACCATTACATCAAGGCAACACAGCTACATCCAAACGTATATATACAACTACAGAAATCTGTAATTATTGATACATGTTCAATCAGCCGAAAGTTCCCAAATGCAATGTAACTTATACCGTACAGTTGATCAAGGTCATCGTCACTTTCCATTTTTAACCAGAACTAAGGTCTGAGAAATGAAAGAAGATAGCAATAATAATAATAATAAATGAATATTTGAAAACTATTTGTTGTCCATACCAGTAGGAAATAGACATCGCCTTGAAGATATAGCATCTCAACGCGTGGCTTCATTATATTCTCCAAAATATTAATGTAGGCTTCTGCGTTGAGAATGCCCTCAATTTGCCACAGGGGCCCTGCTCCCGGAACCGAGATATGGCCCCAAATGACGGCAGTATAGCGTCCACATCTTTTTTTTCCACGAGATACCTTGGAGTAAACCGCTATCCTCACGGACTATACACATTGTAATATCAGAAACACTTGGTGTTAATAAAACCGCTCACAAGTTCAACGAAAACATTTACTGAACAAATGTAGCATCGCAAAAGAGTAGCTATAAAAGGAGGGAAATAGATTTTATAAAGAGTGTTCTGTAGTGCAATAACGTTAAGCTATTTTACATAAAAGGCTTAATTATATGATACTGTACGCAATCAATTTATTGATATCTCACCTGAGCTGGGGCACTACTCACGAAAGAAAACATTTTCTTGTCGCAACATATTCTCTGCTCAAGTGAAAGGTAATGCATTCTTCCGCAAAAGCCATGCGGCCGATTTTCTGATACACAGTCAAACGTTGCTTCATAGCAGCTCTTCCAAATAAAGAGTCCACTATTTTTCAACCTCCTCCTCTGCCAGGATACTCAGAAATCTCTCCTGAGGAACGGACTGACGCTTATGTTGCCGAGGAGATGTCGATCGTGTCTCTCACTGGACACTTTTATGCCCAGAACGGCCATTGGCGACGTTTTCTCTCCAGCAACGCCCTCGACGTCGTTTTCGGCGCGCCTCGTCTCTCACCCGCCTCGGACGGGCAGTAACTCACGTCTCACGATTCCATTGAGCGGCCATGATGACTGAAACGTATGTGGAGGCACCCGTCACATAGCGTGCATTTAGTGCACCAGTGGCAACGTTAGCAGCACCCTCACCTAAACAGAAGATCTTTTATTGCTGATAGACAAAAATTTATTCAATAAAAGTTAAAGGTTTATGAGGCACTTAGTGAGAAGGAAGAAAAGTCTGGTACAATATTGCATAAATAAATATCAGTATTAGGTAAAATTAATGACACAATACATATGACAGTAAATATCAGAGTGCATTATTTTATTGCTGTGACAAGCTACAAAATTAATAATTACCGAATCCGTGTGTTGCACATTACGTTAATGAAATTCCAGGGAGAGGGGGGAAATTTATAACGTGTCTAATATATGCAGCAAAGACAGTGCGCGGTGGATGTCGTGACTCGAAATAAGTGCAGCGATAAACATTGCCCATTGTGAATCTTCCTGGCAGATTAAAAGTGTTTGCCGGACCGAAACTCGAACTCGGAATCTTTGCCTTTCGCGGGCAAGTGCTCTACCATCTGAGCTACCCAGGCATGACCGACGACTCGTCCTCACCGCCTTAATTCCGCCCGTACCTCATCTACCTTCCAAACTTCACATGAGGTCTCCTGCAGACCGCGAAAGGCAAAGGTCCCGAATTAAAGTCTCTGTCCGGCCCACAGTTTATGAAACGTCCCTTTAGAAAAATTATACATGACTGTGCTTAAACTGGCACACAATATTTTTAGCGCATCGCAATCTGACTTTCAAAAATCCGTACAAAAGAATGGCCCTGACTAACATTAACCTATACGTTTCACAAATCACTTACCTCACAAAAATCTTCGTTACTCGAACTACTGCAATACATAGAGAACCACTACTGCCAGATAAATTAAAGATTCAAACTATGGAAGGCACTAACTACTGATAGGCATAGTTAGCAAATGAAAGATTTTAGTAGAGAACAAACGATGTATTTACCTTAATAGTCACAATATATATAGCAGTTCCTGACATCCATTCTTGCAAATGTACTGTTTCTGATGGACACACCTGCAGATTATCCATTCTCAAAAATCAGCCATCTCACTTCCCCACATCCACCACTGCTGGCGGCTCACCTCCAACTGCGCAACGCTACGCGCTGTTAACAGCCAACAGCCCAACACTACAATGGCAGACAACAATGCAAACTAGCCACAGACTGCACACTGCACAGCCAGTGATTTTCATACAGGGCGCTACGTGGCGTTATCATTAAGAAAATCTAAACAGCCTACTTAGAAGTTTTAATCTCCCGGGAGGTATCATACCAGCACACATTCCGCTGCAGAGTGGAGACTTCATTCCAGTGACCAGTGGACATTCCATACAAACTGGAAGACATCGTGTTGGCGCTGAACGCAGTATGCCGACATCACTATCTGCGCATTCTTCGCATAGCCGAAATGAAAATCTATTCCCCGATCCGATGGAGCCTGTGGAAACAGTATCATGCCATAATTCATCACAGTATTAACCACTGATTGACAACTCTCTTCTTACCCCGATAGGAAGAGAACTTACTCGCAAAGTAAGATAAGGTGACATCAAAATTTACGCAACACACACAAAATGGACTGACTTCATGATAGTGCATAAGTGAACAACTCTTCCGAAAAGCATGTAATTCATTTCCTACTCTCTTATCGCTACGCTTTCCTAAGAATGAAGTGAGAAAAGAAATATTTTAAGGTTGTGAAATATAATAAGACACCAGATTCTAAGTGTACTCCCGATCGGAAAGAGTCTATTTTCTTTCGTTTTTCATGACCGTTCAAAAATTCTTATTTATGGATTTGCGAACAGCGAGTGTTTCTTGTGAATGAACCTTGCATTATCTTACTCATTATGGTATGGCGACATGTAAGGGTGGATCGTAAACGCCCCCCCCCCCTCCCCCACTGAAGGCCAAGAATTAATACATCTAGGTGTGCATTATGAAGAAGTTAACGTGGCAGATGTCATGCCACATCCCTCTACTATAAGCAGACATGTCAAAGAACAAGCTGATGCAATACGAAACACCATAATGCTTTCTGTCATTGCGGAAGTTATTAATAAAACATGTGCTGCGACTGTTGATATGTGGACTGATTCGCATAATCATGTGCATTATTTAACGCCTACAACACATTACATAACCACAGATTGGTCTCTTGTGAATAATGTTTTATTTGTAACAAAATTGCCTGACGTTAACAAGACGGGAGTAAATATTATGAAAGAAATTGAAGAGAAGATGGCTGATTGGGACATTTCGCCGGACATGTTGCGCAGTTTTGTTTTCGACTCCGACCACGGTGCCAATGTAATAAAGGCTTTGGAAAATCACGAAAGGATTCCTTGTGCTGCTTGTTGTATAAACACAGCAGTTAGCCATACTTTCGATGAAGATAACTTCTTGTTAAACCATGTGCCGAACACCGCATCAACAATAAATACTGCAAAATGCGTTGTAAGGTACATTAAGAAAAGTGGCCTCTGCTCGTCTTTGAAATCATCGTTGGTCTGCACGTGCTGGACAGCTCTTAAACTATGCTGGAATCCTTACACATGCAGCATAACGAAGTTGCTGCTTTGCTGACGTAAAAGGACTCCGCTTACAGATTGCAAGGATATGATAGTGAGCTTGCAGGAATAATTGCGCATTTTCTTAGACCATTTGAAGAGGCCACAGATGAATTATAAGGTGAAAGAGAACCGACAATACAGTTAGTTTTTCTTTGGTTTCACAAATTGCAACAAATTTGCAGTGTCAATGACACTGACTGTCAGGTGAGTAATTACTTCAGTTAAAAGCACTGTTTCACTATTACACGTGACAGATTTATCTTTGACTATGTAAGATGTCAGGCAAATCCTACAACTTCCATGAAAACCCTGACATGATAAGCAAATCCAGTAGTATGTCACATGGCTCCGAATAAATCGTGACATTAAATTAACAAAAGTAATACGAGTAACGAGTGAACAAATGGAATACCACAGACTAATACAAGAATGCCTAAATGCATATCATACCTTCCCATCGTGAGAAAGACGCAGTTCCGAGGGGAGAAACGAGAACAGAAGCCAAGAGCACAACTGTGTTAAACTAGAAGGCCCTACGATAAGGGACGGACTGGACACCCACATCACCAGCCTACCGCTAAGACCACACCACCCGCACGTTTTAGCGTGAGACTTTTTCGCGTCTCTGTTACGTCAAGAACCACCCGCCAGCCCATGTTAAAAGATAGAGCCCTTCAGAAGAACAGTATAGATCTTACGATAACGCTAAAAGGACCATACCAGCTGCAGGTTTTAGCGTGAGAGTTTTCGCATCTCTCTTACGTTCCAAACTTTAAAAACATTGCCCCACCACGAAAAGTATAACGTTTCTCATTGGATAGACAGAATTTTTGTAGGCAGATCTTAAGGTTAACATTAAGACCCTGATTGGTCAGATGAAAACACAGCCACATAGTTTGTTTTAAACCAACTTCGGAAAATAGTAGTAAGGAGAATTAGGAGGGGAGTTGCTTCCGAGATGGCGAGGTGAGCGGAGTTGTGCTGCCGACCGCCGCCCTGACGCTGCCTAAACACCGACAAGGTAATGAACGCACGCGATGCCGCATTTTTGAGCGCATAAGGCTTCACTCAGAACTGCAGAAGTCTCATCTTTTACACCCCATTTTTTGCGTAATGCTAGTGTCGATCGTAAATTAAAGCTCATGGTGTTCACATTTGCCACTTGAAGTAAAAATCTGAAACGCGATGATTTCTCTGTTATATAATTATTGAGAAGCCACATCAGCCACTGTAATTTACGACAAGTTAGATAAGTAATTAAAGATAATCGAGGGTCACTGTAGACCATTTTGATAGTTTTCTCTCTTGTGAAACTTAATTTAAACCTAGATTATAGATGTGATATGGCATAGGCCATCCTTCGATCCATTGTAGAACTTGGAAACCCACTCAGGGAATATTCGTTCACATTTTTGTTGAACGCAGTTGGTTTTTACCATCATGTATTGAAACATTTCCATTTATCAATAGTGCAATTTATAAACAATGTTTTATGAGTAGAATCAAATTTCCAATGCTAAACTCAACTGCTTTTTCGACTTTATTTTACCAGCTAACTAAAAAAAGGAAAGCCTTGAACCCCTTCCACTAAATTTAGTTAGTATTAAGGTTCTTTTACAGGGAGTGCAGTGGAGCTGACGCTGAAATAATTAAGTATTTGGTTATATCATCGCTGGTCTCACTGAACTCTTCTGAATTCTACATGTCATGTGTGGTCTGTCGTCTTCTTACCAGCAACAGGTACCAGGTTCAAACTAATCAATTCCCTAAAAAACACACTCAGAGAGTCGTTGCGTGAAAGTGGCAGGGAGACACGATATAGTACAGTCAGACACCACCATGAATGTTTAGAAAATGGGGACCCTGCCAGGATGGTAAAATACCATGATTGAAGGTCGACCACATGCCTAACAAGGTCAGAAAAATATCCTGCTGACAAAATTTTCGTGGTACATTCTTTTTTCTTAAAGTTATACATGGTCGAAAACAGTAGCTGCAGCGATAGATAGTAAGAAAGCATTCAACAAATAGTGAGACATTGTAGCAGAGGCAATAGCATACTAAAGCTATGAATTTTAATATTGTTAGAATTAAGTTTCCTCTCCAATGAAAGCGCACAGGTGGCGGATACATCGTTGACAAGTTGGTTCTGACCCTACAAGTAAGTGAATTGTTTGTCAAGTCGTGTGAACAAAAAGTTGATGAAACGAGTGAGATCGTATGAGCGCATGTTGACGCGAAGTAGGGCGCGTGAATTGCTTTTAAAACAAAAAATAAGGGATTCGGAAAGATTAGCAATGGCAGATCGAGACCTTGACCGAATTGAAGTAGAGACCCAGCATGAAAATGGACAGAGAACAGAGGACAGTGCAACAGACGATGCACAATCGCGAGAAATAGGACATATAACGGACCATAACGAGGATAATGTACGCAAAGGCACAGAAAATCTAGGTCAGCATACGACAGAGGAGCAGGAATGTAGTGAGACAGGCGATGAGGATTCTATCTTGCGTCTTGAATACGTAGAACCCATAGTACAAGTAATCAGAGCTCCCTCACCACAGAGTACAAGGAATGCGAGCAGAAACGTGTCACCGCACAGTTCAATGCAATCGGTTGGAAACCAACAATTGGCCGAAAACACAGAGCGTAGGACGTCGGAAGAAAATGCTATAGGACCCACCAATCTGGCATAATTATTACAATTAATGATGGAAACCATGACAAGACAAAGTAATGAAATTGCGAACCAAATTAAAATTCAAAATGCAGAAATGAGGAAACAAAATCCAGAAACCACGAGACAAATGCGTGAGATTAAAGAACAAAACAAAAAAAAATCAGTTACACATAAGTCGTATTGAAGACGAGGCAAAAGAATCTCGAGAAGTGATAGGAAACTTAATAACCGGTCACAATCAATTGAGAACAGACATTGACAAGGTACAAGCGGACGTACAAACAGTGCGTAATGACATTCAGGACGAGACCAAAACATTACGTAACAACACCCAGAGAGAAATCAAGAAACTAGAGAAACAGATAAATGTAATTACTAGACAAGCAGAAGGTACAGCGCTTGAAATTTTTGAAAACTGTGTGTTACACAAACGTATCACAAAAGCAGCGCTGAAAAGATATGATAACCGCATAGTCAAAATAAAAGCGCAAACGAACTGACAAGTTCAGAAATTGTGAACAGAGTTGTTGCAAACCATTGAAGAGCGTAGTGAACAGGATCGAACAAGCACCACATCCGTATCTGTAACAGCACCGGAAAAACAAGCAATTAACGAAGATATCATGCATTAGCGATTCCAATCACAGGCGGAAAGTAGCATAAGTGACAATGGAAAGCCAGGTCGCGAAGAGTACAGTGCAATGCATTCAGCTACACGTTCACAACCGATGGAAGAAAATTATTGCGTACCACTCCAAAGATACCACGCAAGGGTAGGCGAAAGTTACAGTGAACAATATCCAATGGATCTACTACAACCGGAAAGAACGACGGGAGAAATGATCAGAAACAAAAGTGGCGAAGAATCGCGTATTTCATACGGAACTATGACGAAGTACGACAACGATTATTTCCTCACAGTCAGAAAATTTCAACACTTTCGAGAAGGAAACTCATTACATCCACGAACTTTTATTGATCAATTTTGAGTAGGGTTACCAGAACACTGGACGCTAGCACGCAAATTAGACTTTATATGTGCACACATGTCAGGAACAGTCGCAGAAACCATGCAAAATATTGCAGCGACATGCCGATCGTACGAAGATTTCAGAGAGAAGTTTCTCTCACGATATTGGTCCAGCGAAGCACAAAACAGAGTGAAGTACGAATTATTACAGAAACCATATTTTGAAAATTCAGAAGAGAAGAGTCCCGTGAATTATTTGAACTAATGGCAAAGAAAAATAAATGTTTAGAAGTACCATACAATGTCGGAGAGTTGATTAAATTATGCGCGATGAAGTTACCATTGAAATACCAGCAATCATTAGTTGATCGCGGAGGCAATGACGTCGAAGCATTTAAAGGTATTCTAAGGGAACTAGAGTTCATATTTTCGGAAGATGATGCAAGAAAAAGACGAAGCGCACGTGAAAACGAAAGCAAAATGCAGTGGATTCCACAAGACACAGTACGGAGAAACAATAATTACGAACCACGTGATAACTTAGCACCAAGAAACGACAATAGATTTCAACAAAGAACGGGTTATGGATTTAGAAGAGAATATGGCAATAACTATAATAGACCCAGGAACGACAACAACTATTACAGAGGAAATAACGACAACTGGAACGGGTACTGGAGAACCAATAGACCAACAAATTATCAACAAAGAAACCACTATCAACAAGCTGAACAAGAAAAGCGAATACAGATAGAAGAGGTGGAGGTAAGACCACAAAACCCCGATAAACGTTCGAATGGACAGCTAAGCGCCCATGCCAAAGAGAATGACGCACCGACCCAGGACAATTGCAGCACCTTGGACATAGAATTAAAAACCTTATCACGAGAAGAGAAGAAGGAAGAAACAAATCCGCACGGACCAGATGAAAACGAAGACAAGACAATAAAAATATCGTGTTGGGATGAAATTAATTGGGAGAATACTGACGAGGAAGATGAATTACCAGAGGCATGCACAACCAATGTAGGAGGAAAGGACGAAGTAATGAGTATTGCAGAGCTATTTGAGATGGAAACCAGGGAAAGCGAATTCAATGAGGATAATGCGCAGTCGACAGAAGTTGAAAATAAGTTACAAGTGGGCACACAACCCAACGTATATAATGAAGGAAGTTATGAAGCGATAATTAGAGCATTTAGATGCGATTATGTGGAAGTAGCTACGAAGAAGGTGAAGATAGACGAGGATGAGGAAAAAGTAGAGGATGTAGAATAAAGCGTAAATGAAGGAAGAAATAGAGAAGAGGAAATAAAAGAGAGAGAACTAGCAGTCGAAGCTTATCCTACAGAAAGTTCGAATTCACAAGGGAAATTCCTAAAAAGACTCATGTATGATTCAGTGGAGGATTCGTTGATGCAAGAAGAAGAAGAACAGAACCAACCCTCTCAAATTCAACCAGTTGTGAAGGCCATGGTAAAGCATATCCCAGTCAATATTGTAATTGATAGCGGAAGTGAACTGACTGCGATCTCAGAAAATTTATTCATGCAGTGTAATACCAATGAGGAATTGCCAGTTCTGAAAACACGTAAGATTAAAGTAAGAAGTCCTATTAGAAAGAATGCTGCGCAAGTTACGAGACAAACAAGGTTAACTCTTTCGTGCCAAGGTCAAAAGATCGAAGCCAACTTCGTGATTATACCTAAACTAACTGTAGATTTGATTATAGGTGCAGATTTTTTAAATGAGAGACGAGCAATAATAGATATGGGGAACGGTAGCGTAACATTCGGGAATGTCACACTTCTTTTTGAGCAAAAGCTAAAATTAGAAGAAATACCAGTTATAAACAAACAATTAAGAATGACGCGAGATAAAGAGGATGAAGAATTTGAATGGTATGCACAAAAGAAGGAATCGCCTCAACTCATGTTAGAAGTCCATAAAGAAATCGACGAAAAATTGCAAGAAGTTCAAGGTATTTCGGAACACAGTAAAAGAGAATTAGAGGGTATTTTACGAGATAAAGCAGAGGTATTTTTCCATAAGACTGGCAGTATTAAACACTTACAGTACAAGTTTGAAGTAAAACAGCACAAACCATTTAGAGTGCCACCCTATACAATCCCATTAAGCTACAGGAATAAAGTATTCCCGGAGATATCTAAAATGTTAGATGACGATATTATTGAACCAGCTACCTCCACATATAACAGCCCGCTCCATATTGTACAAAAACTAGATGGGAGCATCAGGTTAGTGCTTCACTCCAGACAGATCAACACAATCATAATCACTGAGACAGATCGCCCAGAAAAATTAGAGGAATTGATACAAAACTTCCACGGTGCTAAGATATTTTCATCAATTGATTTATGAAGTAGTTTCTGGCAAACAGAATTGGCCCCAGAATGTAGAAAATTTACACCAATTATCGTATTCGGTAGATGTTACCAGTTTAAACGATTGCCGTTTGGTTTAAACATATCATCAGCAGCGTTTATTAGGGCATTTAATACTATACTCAGTCCTGAAATTTTACAAAAAATTACTTGTTATGTTGATTATGTTATTATAGCAGAACCCTCTTGGTAACATCACAACGACACATTAAATCCGTTTTTACAGATCATGAAAGAGCATGGGGTCACAGTAAATATAACAAATTCCAAGTTTGGAAGGCGAGAGGTCAAATTTCTAGGATACATAATTTCCGAGAAAGGGGTAATGCCCGACCCAGAAAAACTAACGGCAATCAAAGAATTCTGTACTCCATATAATAAGAAAACCCTCAGAGGATTTCTTGGTCGCACCGCATTCTATAAAAAATTTATTTGGATCGACTCTCTCGCAACACCACGCTTATGTGCATTGACTGGGAAAAACACACCATGGGTATGGGATCAACAAGCCTATGAAGAATTTTTAAAAGTGAAAAACGCACTAACAACAGCACCGATTTTAGCACATCTTGATCTAACACAAAAATTTTGTACGGCCACTGATAGCGCGAAATAGAGTTGTGTTATTCCAAGAATACGAACAGGTAGGGCTAAGATCATATAGAACAATTGCCTTTACCAGTCGGGTACTCACAAAAAGCGAGAAAAACTATCCAGTCACGGAGATGGAAGCATTGGCCATTGTATGGGGCTTCCAACGTTTTCGATACTTCCTATTCGGAAGAAAAACAAAAGTATATACTGCCCACAAAGCATTAGAATTTCTGTTATCTGCCAAACTAACTCATGGGAGGTTTCTTAGATGGATGTTAATACTACAAGAATTTGACTTCACTATACCAGGATCAGCGAATGTAGTAGCAGATACTTTATCACGATGTCCACAGGGTGCGTCCAATAACATAGGTTTGGAAGCGGCAGAAGACCAGCTTACAATGTACTATATGCAACAAGTACCTTTCGAAAACTACATTACGACAGCATTGAAAAACATAGGCAAAGAACAGGACAAGGATCCCGAAATACTAGGAAGCCAACACAAGTGGAGAAGTAAGGATTTTACAGACATTCGAAGGCACTATTTGGTAAAAAACAATGTTTTATTTTTTAGATGAAATGTAGCAACGAATGAATGTTTAATTTATATCCCAGATGAACTAATTAATAAGTACATATGATATACACATTTAAGTAACGGCCACTTTGGACCAAAGAAATGCCTTTTAAAAATAAAACAAACAAGCCATTTTCCTCATATGGAAAGACGAATTAGAACAGTATTAGTCGAATGCAAAAAATTTATGAGGGCTAAACACGTCACTTTCCAAACCAAACCACCCATGTTTCCAATAATCCCTAAAAGATTAAAACAAATAGCTGCAACAGATTTGATGGGGCCCCTCCCACGCACAAAAAATGGATATATTTTCATATTTGTCGTTTTGGAACTTACTTCTAAATATATTATCTTGACACCATTAAAATGGACAACAGGTCTTACTGTAAGTAAAGCATTTAGACAAGATTTTCTCAGTCAAGTAGGTCGAGTGGAACGAATAATTTCTGATAATGGCCCTCAATACAAATCAGTGCAATGGCAGAACACGTTTAAACAACACAAAATAAAATCCATCTACATATCCAAGTAAAAACCTAGCGTAATTCCAGCAGAAGATCTATGAAGGACATAGGCACTTTATGCCGATTATATGCAGGCAAAAAACACAACACTTGGGATACATACCTTAAAGATTTTCAAGAAGTAATAAATGAAATGCCACATAGCACTACACTACTACCTCCAGTTACTATACTTAAAAATATTGAACCCCCAAACACAACCAGAGAAAACGTTAGACTTCCTATTGTATCATGTAGACAGCACAAACAAGTCATAGCAACAGCACTGTCCAACATCAGAAAGGCAGCCATTAAAACAAAAGAAAGAGGAGATAGAACAGTAATTAAAAAACATTCTCAGTAGGCCAGAAAGCATTTGTAAAAACACACCATCTCTCCAGCAAACAGAAACACAAAATACATAAGTTTTATGCTGCATACAAAGGACCTGTCATAATTAGAAAAATTGCTCATAATAATGCTGTGGAACTAATGAACTCAAAAACAGGCAAAACCTTAGGACTTCACCATGTGAGACATATCAAAAAGTTTGAAGATTAATTTTATTACTGGTAAATAATCAGCACAATATTTCAAGATTATGTTGCAGATAAGATCGTCAAGAGAAAGAAGAATAAAGAGAGAGGAAGGTGGGAAAAAGAAAGTAGTTTCAATAATAACACCAATAGTACCATAGATTAAGGTGAAGGGATAAAGCGTAGATAGTCTAACAGCATGAAATACTAAAATGCTATACACCACAACATTACACAAAAATAAAAAACGAATTTCAGGATTCTTGAGTAGATGTAAAAACTCCAAATATCTTAGAATTGTAACATGGAAAGGGCGCCGAAATTTGTAAAGCTTTTTAAGACGGCTCAAAACAATGTACGTACTAGACATATGTTAGATGAGTATAAGTAAAACTTTTTGCAAGAACCATTTTAAAAACTCCAGCAAGGAAGAGATGCAACGACCCACAAGTTGCAACACGAGAAGTACCGAGAAAGAAAAGGACGTAATTAGCAAGACACGATTCCTACAAGGTAGAAGCGAGACAACAGAAGGCCCTTGTATAGAAAGTGGACAGTAAATTTGTCCGCTAGGTGGAACCCTGCTGGGATGGAACATGGAGCCGCACAATGACAGAGCCCTGCAGAGGAGACGCCACGGGACGCCGAATGTCAGAAGGGACTGGTGCACCGACAGCCAAGCAGACACCCCACTTTCACCGCTCGTAAACACTCAGCACGCTGATGCACGAAACTGATGAAGAACTTCCACAAATTAAAAATGACACGCCAAAACAATTTATCAAACTGTTATAGGAGGAGAATTTCAAAGTGACTAGTCATCAATAAATATTTCCATATCCTGCCCAGAGAAGAACAAAGAAGCAAGTAAGAGCAGGAAGAACAGAAGTAGAAGATTCGCAGGATTGAGACCAAGAAAGGAGATGGGTGAAGAATAGACGACATACCTTCCCAAATCCCCATCCTGTTGTAACTAGTCGTCTGTGATGCATTACAACGAAAACAACCGCTTTCAGCGACACATATCGATGACTTTCACGCATACAAAGCCAGTAAACCACAAGATTCTGCACTCACAGCTCCATTCCATTATGGGACCTCCCCAACAGCAACACAAACTTGGAAAGCCAACAAGGAACGACGAACGAAGCTGTAAATCAAATACCGGCCCACAACCATCTCGCTGAAGTCCATCACCTTCGTGCAAAAACATTCGCCAACTTCATGCTTAAACATTCATAGGATTGTGTGAATGTGTGAAATCAAATTATGTGATGTAGGAATTGTGCAAAAGAAACATGTGATAAAGTAAATAAGTTAAGCTCACCAGACAGCTAATAAACTAAAAAATAACAGTCATTGACTATGGACTTAAGTAAAAAATAGACTATCAAAAAAAAGTCATTAATTCTAAAACAGACACTATATAAAGAAACAATATGCCACTTATTTTCTCCTCATAAAAATAAAAGAATAACTATATTTTACTTACATTTGCCTTATAAAAACATAGAATAAAAATTATCTTGTTGGATGTTTTTCCTTTTTTTTTAACATTTGTACCATTTGTTAGGATAATATCTCAATACTTATGTTGTATATTTCTTTGTCAAAGCAATTCTTGGGAATAATCTTATTTGTTAGTGTAGCAATGTTGAAATGAGTGTCTAGAAACAAAAACATTTTACTTGTACATGATGTTTAGAAAATGTGTTAGGAATAGATTTTACTTAATTACTATATTTTTTAAAACAATATTTCTAAGAAAATCGATGTGAATGGCTCCTCACATTTGATAACAAACTTCTTAATAAACAAACTTCACACTTACATAAAGATAGAAAATACTTAAAAATTAATAATAGTATAAAAATATTTTTCTCTTCTCATTTTTAATTATAAAGTGGAAGAATATAAAAATATAAATCAGTAATACAAACTAGCATGGAACAGAATAACAAGACTGAACAATACACAACAAAATTTAGATAAATTAGAAAATTTTTGACTGATTTAGACAACGATTCAATCGTTGCCTAAATTCAGTTCAAAAATTTAGTTCGAAGGCTGGTGATATGTAAGGTTTCAGGCAAATCCAACACGTTCCATGAAAACCCTGAAATGATAAGCAAATCCAGTAGTATGTCACATAGCTCCGAATAAATCGTGATATTAAATTAACCAAAGTAATACGAGTAACGAGTGAACAAATGGAATACCACAGACTAATACAAGAATGCCTAAATGCATATCATACCTTCCCACTGTGAGACAGACGCAGTTCCAAGGGGAGAATCGAGAACAGAAGCCGAGAGCAGAACCGTGTTAAGCTACAAGGCCCTATGATAAGGGACAGACTGGACACCCACATCACCAGCCTACCGCTAAGACCACACCACCCGCACGTTTTAGCGTGAGACTTTTTCGCGTCTCTGTTACGTCAAGGACCACCCCCCAGCCCATGTTAAAAGATAGAGCCCTCTAGAAAAACTGTATAGATCTTACGATAACGCTAAAAGGACCACACCAGCTGCAGGTTTTAGCGCGAGACTTTTTCGCGTCTGTCTTACGTTCCAAACTTTAAAAACATTGCCCCACCACGAAAAGTATAACGTTTCTCATTGGATGGACAGAAGTTTTGTAGGCGGAGCTTAAGATTAACTTTGAGACCCTGATTAGTCAGTTGAAAACACAGCCAGATAGCTTTTTTAAACCAACTTCGGTACATTGTAGTAAAGAGAAGTTAGGAGAGAGTTGCTTCCGTGACGGCGAGCTGTGAGGAGCTGCGCCGCCCGCCGCCCCCTGATACTGCCTAAACACCGACAAGGTAATGAACGCACGCGATGCCGCATTTTTGAGCGCATAAGGCTTCACTCAGAACTGCAGAAGTCTCATCTGTTACACCCCCTTTTTTGCGTAATACTAATGTCGATCGTAAATTAAAGCTCATGGTGTTCACATTTGCCACTTGAAGTAAAAATCTGAAACGCAATGATTTCTCTGTTACATAATGATTGAGAAGCCACATCAGCCACTGTAATTGAGTGGCACTGTACACCATTTTGATAGTTTTCTCTCTCGTGAAACTTAATTTAAACCTAGATTATAGATGTGATATGGCATAGGCCATCCTTCGATCCATTGTAGAACTTGGAAACCCACTCAGGGAATATTCGTTCACATTTTTGTTGAACTCAGTTGGTTTTTACCATCCTGTATTGAAACATTTCCTTTTATTAATAGTGCAATTTATAAACAATACTTTGTGAGTAGAATAAAATTTCCAATGCTAAACTTAACTGCTTTTTCGACTTTATTTTACTAGCTAACTAAAAATAGGAAAGCCTTGAACCCCTTCCACTAAATTTAGTTAGTATTAAGATTCTTTTACAAGGGAGTGCAGTGGAGCTGACGCTGAAATAATTAAGTATTTGGTTGTATCATCACTAGTCTCACTGAACTCTTCTGAATTCTACATGTCATGTGTGGTCTGGCGTCTCCTTACCAACAACAGGACCCACGTTCAAACTAGTCAATTCCCTAAAATAACACGCGCCCAGCGTCGTTGCGCGAAAGTGGTAGGGAGACACGGTATAGTACAATCAGACACCACCTTGAATGTTTAGAACTAGCGTAATTAATGTGTACTAAGAGATATGTATTTTTTAACAGGAGGTACAAAGGATTAAAAATCGAACGATGACTTTCGTTTGTGACATTATTGTGATCACTTCCAGGCGTAAAATTGCTACGTTTCTTTGGCCGTCTTTCAATGATATTAATATGTTTGAATTAAATGAAATGCAGGAAATTGTTAGCAACGTGCGAAAAATGTGTGCTACTTACGCAGGTACAACATGCAACCATTAACATAATCGTTTTTGGATAGTTAGTGGATAGTGTATTATAGAGAAACGGGAATGTTATAATTCGTATACTATTTCATTAACGTAAAACAACTCGTTTTTACGGGAACGTTGCCATATCAGTTCTGTACTACTTGTCTTATTTGTTTATTGTCATAGATCCATCAAGTACTGTGTCATCACCACCCAGAAAGAGAGATCATTTCAAGTAATGGAGGAACAACAAATCATCCGCAGCAAATGAAGTAGATCTCTACATTTTAATGGTTAAAATGACTCTGAGCACTATGGGACTTATGTCATCAGTCCCCTAGATTTTAGAACTACTTAAACCTAACTAACCTAAGGACATCAAACACACCCATGCCCGAGGCAGGATTCGAACCTGCGACCGTAGCAGCAGCGCAGTTCCCGACTGAAGCGCCTAAAACCGCTCGGCCACAGCAGCCGGCACATTTAATGCACCCTGGAGATTATGATATGATGATGACATCACAAAGTGGTGGAGCAGACATGAAACAGATCTGCCAGGCCTGGCTGCAGTTGCAAGACGTATCCCAGCAACAAGCGCACCCAGTGCAAGACGCTTTAGTACAGCCGGCATGTTACTAACAAATCGCCGCACCCAATTAAATCCAGAACACGTTTGTGATTTACTGCTGATCAACAATAACTATAATTTTGTTTCTGTTGCAAACAAGTGAAAAGCAATACAAGTTACGTCTGTAAATGTTTAATGTTCTTTGTATGCTTTCTTTATGAAGATGGTTGTCTTCTAGATTACAGGGACAGCACTTATTTATTGTTTCCTATTAATGAAAGGAAAAATATATTTTCTGTTTGGAAATGAGATTCATCTTGTATCCGCGATAGTATTGAAATATCATTTTACTTTCCAAGTGCTTTATAAATTTTGCTGTGTCACGTACCCGTTCTTGAAAACGTTACTTTTGTACTAAAAGAGAGACAGACAGAGATAAATACATAGTGTGGGTATGTGTATTTGTGTGTGTGTGTGTGTGTGTGTGTGTTTGTGTCTGTTTTTGATTGAGAGAGAGAGAGAGAAAGAGAGAGAGAGAGAGAGAGGGACAGAGACAGAGACAGAGAGAGAGAGAGAGAGAGAGAGAGAGGCTTTGGATTTGCACAGTAAGTACAGTACAGCGCAGTGAGCCGGGGCGAGGCGAGGTGAGACGTCAGCGGTGACAGGTTATGCTCGGTTATCCGTGTGTCCGGAATCCGGACAACAGACATGGGGCGAGTACGTGACCGAGCCGAGTCGTGTAGGGCCGGACACGACCAGCTCGGTCCCCCCGTCAACAGCCGTGGCCGGTCCAACCTTGAGCGTTGCAGCACTCTAGTTGAAATGGTAAGGACAACACAAACACCCATTCCCCGGGCGAAGAAAACCCTCGACCCGGACCAGAATCGAAACTGGGACCCTCTGATTAGTGTTGGTGCATTAAATCTAGCGACGACTATTTAGTTAAAAGTGGCATCGTATTTTCTTCCCTTCTTATGACCAGAAGCTTTTATGAGACTTTGTCTGTATCATTCTGCTTCACAAATTATGCACTGCTCTGTCATTACAAGCGCCTTCACTAATATACCACCTGATGTTTCCATCCAGAACAAGTACAGAATGAAACCAACCGTCAACGTATGCAGGGAAACACCCGTCAACTTCGTCAATTGCACCTGTCTCGTTAGTACTAAGCAGACACAGAATTGATTCTTATGGTAAATATATTAATTCTACAGATGACTGCGCAGGCATTTTACGTCTGCTATGCAACTGGTATTTACTGAGATAAACCACTAATCCAGTATGCCAAGGATGCAGACGAAGCGTGGAATGATAAAATTTAAGTGAACAACTCACGTATAAGGAGTGTATCACACGATATCACACTGCAACAACTGAAGAAACGTCATTAGCAAACCGCACTGGCCGTTATTTCAGTCACGACAAACGACGAGACACAGCTCTGCGCCAACAGAAGGCACCGATCACAATCGCTTTCTGGCCACACATTGGCGCCTCTTCCGATAGAATACTCTAATAGCCACTCCAGCGGCGAACAGAGAACTAATTAGTTCTATGCAAAGACAATTTATCCTTAAGTAACAGTCATCATCAAGCACAAATGCGTTCAATGGTTCAAATGGCTCTGAGCACTATGGGACTCAACTGCTGTGGTCATTAGTCCCCTAGAACTTAGAACTACTTAAACCTAACTAACCTAAGGACATCACACACATCCATGCCCGAGGGAGGATTCGAACCTGCGACCGTAGCAGTCGCACGGTTCCGGACTGCGCGCCTAGAACCGCGAGACCACCGCGGCCGGCCACAGATGCGTGATGATTAGCAAAACATGCTTCAAATGGGTTCAATAAGTTAAATAAAGCATACAATAAATTAGTATAACAGCTAATATCTGTCTTAGCCTGTACTAAAGCAATAAGGGTATGTTCACGTTCCCGACGATACTTCACTACCGCTCTATCAACTAAAGAATTCCTAACAAACACTTGAGCTAGCTATCATCAGATGACTGATAGTATTCGCCCGCCATACGTTGCCAAATAATAATATAAAATTGTTTATCGCTCATAAGCGCATTTATGTCTCTCATTTTCACTGCATTTTGAATGGTGGAGGTGGAAGAATGGAGACAGTGAGGGTACACCACAATAAAGCATTCGTGTTTATCTTATTTATTCACTTCCAACATACAGCAGAGTAACCACTCAAAAAAAGGCTGACAACAAGAAGCTGATAAGGTTGGTATGAACTACATCAAGTGTCATATTTTAAGAAACATTCACGGTTGTTGTTGTGGTTGGGCGCCGAGGGAGTGAGTGTGGATAATGGTGTGATAGACGATACCAGTTCCAGAATGAGATTTTCACTCTGCAGCGGAGTGTGAGCTGATATGAAACTTTCTGGCAGATTAAATCTGTGTGCCGGACCGAGACTCGAACTCGGGACCTTTGCTTTCGCCGGCAAGTGCTCTGCCAACTGAGCTACCGAAGCACGACTCACGCCCGCTACTCACAGCTTTACTTCTGCCAGTATCCGTCTCCTACCTTCCAAACTTTACAGAAGCTCATTCTGGAAACATCCCCCAGGCTGTGTCTAAGCCATGTCTCCGCAATATCCTTTCTTTCAGGAGTGCTAGTTCTGCAAGGTTCGCAGGAGAGTTTCTGTAAAGTTTGGAAGGTAGGAGACGAGGTACTGGCAGAAGTAAAGCTGTGAGGAGGGGCCGTGTGTCGTGTTTGGGTAGCTCAGTTGGTAGAGCACTTGCCTGCGAAAGGCAAAGGTCCCGAGTTCGAGTCTCGGTCCGCTACACAGTTTTAATCTGCCTGGGGGTTTCACAATAACAATTGTTTATCCCTTCCAAAAGGAGGAGACAATCTGGTGCAAAAGAAGAAAATAAATTGAAAAAAAGGCGCTGCCTGACAAACGTGAGCATGTGGCATTTCACTGGAAATAACTGGCCTTTTTAGGGGTTGTGTTATGTGTGGGATATCAGGACGTGGGTGCTAAGCAACTGTTTCACACGAGCAGGAAATAAGTCTGAGCTACAGTCCGACGTAGTGGTAGTTTAGTATCATGAAGCAATAGCGTACAGATAGTCTAAAACTGCCCATCTCTGCCGTCATATTGCAACCTGCTAATTCTCATCTGAGTATTGTGGTAGGATAGAGACGTCGTTCATAAATGATACCACCAGGGACTCGGTTAATAACAGCGTGTACCGACTGTGAATCTCTGTAATGAAAACCACCGCAACTGTCATTATGTTGCACGTATTGTTATCTCGATATTTTTCTATCTTAAGCAACATGCAATTTGAAAGCTCTGCAACATGGTTGCTTTTCACTTTTACTGACAAAATATCAGCAGTGATTATACTATGATCATTATGAGTTGATACCTGTCATGTTTTCAGTATTTATAGCCTCAATCACAGTTCTGCTTAAGATGACTACTGTCTGCATTTTTTGTTCCTTACGCCTTCTCCCGATGGAAACTGCTTGTTTATTCACGTTTTCAGCAACTCGAATCCAACTAACATGTTGAACGTTCGCTGGTGTCAGTTTTTACCCAGTTTTTTGAGCCCACTTTTCAGATAATACTCGGTTTGGAACACAACGTTTTTCGTAATTTACCAAGCCTCTCCTTACATGTCCACGATTTGCAATGAAAGCTGGGCTGTCTTTTCATTTGTGTCCGTCTGTTTCGGTGAAAATGCCAATGAAAACATTCTTAAGATAAATATTTTCAAATTCTGAAACGATCAAAAGACGTGTTACTTTGTCATATTATATGCAAGCCTTGTGGGCCGCGTTTCGTGAGAGCTTTCCAGTTTTCAATGTGTTTACGACAGAAAAACGGAAATACAGTCGGAGCATCTGAGTATTATTAGTAACTACCCTGTAGTTCAGAAACGCGAATAGAGTCCGTTGACATATAGCTTTGGTATCGGCCTCATTCGGCATGTCTTTAAGACACAAGAGATGCTCACTTTCGCTCCATGGACGGGTGAAACGAATTCTTCCCACTCGTAGTAGAACTGAAACTTGGCAACAACGTAGAATATGTTTGACAACGGTATTACTGTCGAGATACTTCTTGAATAACATATGAATTTTGCTGATTGAATAAACTGAGAT
Source organism: Schistocerca gregaria (assembly GCF_023897955.1). Lineage (NCBI taxonomy): Eukaryota > Metazoa > Arthropoda > Insecta > Orthoptera > Acrididae > Schistocerca > Schistocerca gregaria. The sequence continues at coordinate 322,651,403 of NC_064925.1, read as the reverse complement.
ACTTTCTTTACAGATGTAACATCGCCGTATCACTTTATGATTTTCAGTCGAGGGTGTTCATTCGACGCTGAAATTGCAAATAATCTCGTCCTTTGCGTTGCAGGCAATCCTTCAAGTGGCACCACACCACCTCTCCTCCGAAGAAATAGTTCAAAACCACATTTTCAGCTGGTAACGTCATGGAGACGGTGTTATGGGGCTTCGAAAGGGTCATTCTGTTTGATATCCTCCCTCATGGTGTAACGATAAGCTCTGAAATGTAATGTGCTGCTCTTAGGAAATTGAAGGAACGACGTCAGCGTGTTAGTCGCCACAAAAATACAAACTCTTCCTCCTCCTCCTCCACAGCAGCACACTCTGGAGGACGACGGTTCAATCCTGCGTCCGGCCATCCTGATTTATGTTTTCCGTGATTTCCTTATATCGCTCCAGGCAAATACTGGGATGGTTACTTTGAAAGGGCGTGGCTGACTTTCTTCCCCATCCTTCCCTAACCTGATGAGCCCGATGACCTATCTGTCTGGTCTCCTCCCCTAAGCAACCCAACCACAACCATATACTGAAAAACAGATTTTTTTTTAAATGAGTGTCCAATAGTGAATAATACCAACCAGCCTTCAGAAAAAAGTATTGTATTACTTGTTGAACGCCCCGCATAATTGCTGATTGCGGCATGATATTATGTCAACTATAGCATCTTGCACCACTAGAATAAAGCTCATTTCCGATGTCATGCTCGTTCTCGTATCGTATCAACTGAACTAATTCGTTTTCGACCCTACCCCACCCATGGAATGTCGTTTCAGGGTTCAGCATGGTCGAGATTAATGGAGCCTATGATGGATGGACGGTTTCTATCATTTTCCACTTCCACTATCTAAGACAAAATGTGTCAGTCAGGATTACTTTTAACAGTTTGTGACAGTTTCTGGCACTGGTTGTGGATAATAGTATTTGCACAAAACCGGGTTATTTATTTTGGCTTTATACGTAATCTACATTTACGTTGGGCAATTCATGTAGAACATAACTGATACGTTGTTGTGACCTACTCTGTCATCGTGACTGGAAATAACTTTCCCATTATCGTTTCCGCTGATTGGTCCATTGTTGCAAGCAGCTTTTGTGTCTTCTTGTATCACATCTATTGAATCCAGCATCGACAAAAACTCTTCTAAATATGCTTCAAAAAACTGTTTATTACTTCTTCCTATACACGTACTGGCAACCTCCAAAATATGTGGGCTAATTCCCTTGCCGTATTTGAAATAGTAGGATTGAACTTCATAAACCTTTCTTGTATCCTGTCTGACGCACGGAGCCTATTTTTTGATCATCTGACCAATATTGCGTCATGACTCTGTGAAATACGGTAGTGAATACTACGGGGTTCACAGATTTCTTTTCCAGTAGAAATGTTTGAAGTTGCCGATGGTGGATTACATTTTATTACACCAGCATCACAGTATGGGAGTGTAGTTGTACGGTTCCTATATTGCACGTTGCATAACGTAACTGTGTCTCTTCCTGCTTGGTTGTCATTTGTTGTATGCCGGCCGTGGTGGCCGAGCGGTTCTAGGCGCTTCAGTCCGGAACTGCGCGACTGCTACATTCGCAAGTTCGAATCCTGCCTCGGGCATGGATGTTTGTGACGTTCTTAAGTTAGCGATGTTTAAGCAGTTCTACCTGTGGTCTACGGGTAGCGTCTTTCATTCATAATCAAAACGTCTTCGCTCCCGGGTTCGATCCCCGCCTGTGCCTAAATTTTCATAATTAATCAGCATTGGCGGCCGAAGATTTCCGGCATAAGAAGTCAGCCTCATTCTGCCAACGGCATTGTGAAAGAGGGTGGAGGAGCGGATAGAAGTTCAGGGCACTCTGTTGTCATAGGTGTGTGAAATTGCCCGTAAAGGCGGAAGAATCAGCAATGATCAAAGACATGAGGATGCAGAAGGCAATGGAAACCACTGCATTAAAGACACGTAACGTGTATCCACAGGGCATGTGGCCTGTAGTTGAAGTGTCATGATGATCTCTCCATTGGCAAAAGATTCCGGAATAGTCCCCCATTCGGATCTCCGTGAAGGAACTGACAAGGGGGAGGTTACCATGAGAAAAAGATTGAATAATCAACGAAAGGATAATGTTCTACGAGTCGGGGCGTGGAATGTCAGAAGCTTGAACGTGGTAGGGAAAATAGAAAATCTGAAAAGGTAAATGCAAAGGCTCAATCTAGATATAGTAGGGGTCAGTGAAGTGAAGTGGAACGAAGACAAGGATTTCTGGTCACATGAGTATCGGGTAATATCAACAGCAGCAGAAAATGGTATAACAGGTGTAGGATTCCTTATGAATAGGAAGGTAGGGCAGAGGGTGTGTTACTGTGAACAGTTCAGTGACTGGGTTGTTCTAATCAGAATCGACAGCAGACCAACACCGACAACGATAGTTCAGGTATACATGACGACGTCGCAAGCTGAAGATGAACAGATAGAGAAAGTATATGAGGATATTGAAAGGGTAATGCAGTATGTAAAGGGGCACGAAAATCTAATAGTCATGGGCGACTGGAATGCAGTTGTTGGGGAAGGAGTAGAAGAAAAGGTTACAGGAGAATATGGGCTTGGGACAAGGAATGAAAGAGGAGAAAGACTAATTGAGTTCTGTAACAAGTTTCAGCCAGTAATAGCGAATACACCCTGTTCAAGAATCACAAGAGGAGGAGGTATCTTGGAAAAGGCCGGGAGATACGGGAAGATTTCAATTAGATTACATCATGGTCAGACAGAGATTCCGAAATCAGATACTGGATTGTAAGGCGTACCCAGGAGCAGATTTAGACTCAGATCACAATATAGTAGTGATGAAGAGTAGGCTGAAGTTCAAGACGTTAGCCAGGAAGAATCAATACGCTAAGAAGTGGGATACGGAAGTTCTAAGGACTGACAAGATACGTTTGAAGTTCTCTAACTCTATAGATACAGCAATAAGGAATAGCGCAGTAGGCAACACAGTTGAAGAGGAATGGACGTCTCTAAAAGGGGCCATCACAGAAGTTGGGAAGGAAAACATAGGTACAAAGAAGGTAGCTGCGAAGAAACCATGGGTAACAGAAGAAACACTTCCGTTTATTGATGAAAGGAGGAAGTACAAACATGTTTTCTGGAAAATCAGGAATACAGAAATACAAGTCGCTGAGGAATGAAATAAATAGGAAGTGCAGGGAAGCTAAGACGAAATGGCTGCAGGAAAAATGTGAAGACATCGAAAAAGATATGATTGTCGGAAGGACAGACTCAGCATACAGGAAAGTCAAAACTACCTTTGGCGACATTAAAAGCAACGGTGGTAACATTAAGAGTGCAACGGGAATTCCACTGTTAAATGCAGAGGAGAGAGCAGATAGGTGGAAAGAATACATTGAAAGCCTCTATGAGGGTGAAGATTTGTCTGATTTGATAGAAGAAGAAACAGGAGTCGATTTAGAAGAGATTGGGGATCCAGTATTAGAATCGGAATTTAAAAGAGCTTTGGAGGACTTACGGTCAAATAAAGCAGAAGGGATAGAAAACATTCCATCAGAATTTCTAAAATCATTAGGAGAAGTGGCAACAAAACGACTATTCACGTTGGTGTGTAGAATATATGAGTCTGGTGACATACCATCTGACTTTCGGAAAAACATCATCCACACAATTCCGAAGACGGCAACAGCTGACAAGTGCGAGAATTATCGCACAATCAGCTTAACAGCTCATGCATCGAAGCTGCTTATAAGAATAATATACAGAAGAATGGAAAAGAAAATTGAGAATGCGCTAGGTGACGATCAGTTTGGCTTTAGGAAAAGTAAAGGCACGAGAGAGGCAATTCTGACGTTACGGCTAATAATGGAGGCAAGGCTAAAGAAAAATCAAGACACGTTCATAGGATTTGTCGACCTGGAAAAAGCGTTCGACAATATGAAATGGTGCAAGCTGTTCAAGATTCTGAAAAAAAAGTAGGGGTAAGCTATAGGGAGAGACAGGTCATATACAATATGTACAACAACCAAGAGGCAATAATAAGAGTGGACGATCAAGAACGAAGTGCTCGTATTAAGAAGGGAGTAAGACAAGGCTGTAGCCTTTCGCCCCTACTCTTCAATCTGTACATCGAGGAAGCAATGATGGAAATAAAAGAAAGGTTCAGGAGTGGAATTAAAATACAAGTTGAAGGGATATCAATGATAAGATTCGCTGATGACATTGCTATCCTGAGTGAAAGTGAAGAAGAATTAAATGATCTGCTGAACGGAATGACCAGTCCAATGAGTACACAGTATGGTTTGAGAGTAAATCGGTGAAAGACGAAGGTAATGAGAAGTAGTAGAAATGAGAACAGCGAGAAACTTAACATCAGGATTGATGGTTACGAAGTCAATGAAGGGAAGGAATTCTGCTACCTAGGCAATAAAATAACCAATGACGGACGGAGCAAGGAGGACATCAATAGCAGGCTCGCTATGGCAAAAAAGGCATTTCTGGCCAAGAGAATCTACTAATATCAAATACCGTCCTTAATTTGAGGAAGAAATTTCTGAGGATGTACGTCTGGAATACAGCATTATATGGTAGTGAAACATGGACTGTGGGAAAACCGGAACAGAAGAGAATCGAAACATTTGAGATGTGGTGCTATAAACGAATGTTGAAAATTAGGTGGACTAATAAGGTAAGGAATGAGGAGGAATATGTGGAAAACACTGATAAGGAGAAGGGGCAGGATGATAGGACATCTGCTAAGACATGAGGGAATGACTTCCATGGTACTAGAGGGAGCTGTAGAGGGCAAAAACTGTAGAGGAAGACAGAGATTGGAATACGACAAGCAAATAATTGAGGACGTAGGTTGCAAGTGCTACTCTGAGATGAAGAGGTTAGCACAGGAATAGGAATTTGTGGCGGTCCGCATCAAACCAGTCAGTAGACTGATGACAAAAAAAAAGTTCTAGAGGACTGATTACCTCAGATGTTAAGTCTCATAGTGCTGAGAGCCATTTGAACCTTTTTTTTGTCATTTGTTGTAGTCTGTATGGAACTGGTTCAGAAATGGAATTACTTTCCATACTCCACACATCGGACTGATTATTCTGTACGATATTTATAACTTTTCCAAGTTCTTTCTTTACATTTTCTAACTGTTTTCTTACAACATCTTTACATACGGTAGGTCTTGGCCTAATTTTTCGGTTAAAACCCGTAGTTAATCACCACAGGAGCTCGGTAACGGTGATATTACTGTTTAATTTCATTTGAACTCTTTTCCGCGGCCTTTTGAATAGTTATACGATTTCGATGTCCTTTTTGGATACGTAGGATATGAGCTGTTGTGCAAAATGTTTTCCCCTGCACTTCAAACTGCTCATCCCAAACATGCCCTTGTCTTTTGTAAGATTATACTTTCTAAACGAAACCAGTGGTATGTTTCGGCAGAGTGCAAAATGCTAGTATTTAGCCCAATGACCTCTCTGATTAAATTCTGCACTGTCTCTGGAATACGTTCATGTGCTCTCTTTAGTTTTGGTATCTCGATAGTCAGTACGTTTTCCTGAAAGAGCTGTACACTTGGTCACAGGCTTGCTCTGTTTGCACATCATCTCTGTAATCTTCACTATTTCCGTACCTGTAACATCCCTCCTTTAAGATATTTCTCAAATATCATAAGCCATAGCCTTATGGTCCATAGCTACTTCGGCCACAGTGGAAAACCGAATTTTTACAGTAATTCAGTCTTTGGAACCACCGATCGTAATTTCCGAGTACTCGCTTCTCTTAGCATGGATTCCGATGCGACATGTCATGTTCACGATCCCTGGTTAACTGTATGGTAATCTTTACCATAAACTTAGTATATTCAAATATATTGCAATGAAAATAAACGTAATGTCGAGATATTTAATATGACATTTGATCACCCAATTCTCACTACTGTAATAATGCCATTTACGTCACTATCAGTACGAAAAAATAATCCAGACGCCCTCTAGCCTATTGTTGAGTTAGAGGCTGGTTTCACTTGCGAATTACTGTCAGGTTGTCACCGTCAAACGGAAAGTCCTTTATTCCATACTTGAACACAGATAACTGCAATTTGAGCTAGAGTAAGCAGTCAAAACCAGATACTAGAAGGTTAATGAAAACTTCCTGGAACTTTTAACATGCTTTTTTTGCTGATCACCTACGACAATTTCTCTGTTCCTCGGTGTACCACTTTTTTTGTAATGGTTTTCTTATTTTTCTTCTCTCCGTTCGGAACAACATGAAACATAGCAAACACGAATTTATTATAACATTACATTAACATTTATACAATTCCATTAACGCATTGTCCTACCAGAGCGAGCCAGCATATGACCACGATGTTGCTCGTACTACATGTGAAAGGTCTGATATTAACCTTCCTTGCCCTGCTAACCTAACAATCGCAGCTACAAAGGTTAATAACGCATTTGCAACCATGTTCAGTTAATGAAATTTGAATGGAGATAACAAGCTACTGAAAAAATACACGCAATATAACACTAGGTTCCGCGATAACAGGGAGGAGCAGTAATGCAATATATTTTTGCACTTATGAAAACATTAGTTTCCACTAACTACTGCTAAATGTTGTTTTTAATTGATTATTTATATAGGCAATGGATTTTGGAGTACAATAAACTAGCAGATAATACATATAACTGCAGAAGTTTATACAATGACTAATGTCTTCGACATCATTTTCACATATCTCAAATTTGAGCATCGACAATACTAGTACTGGAGCACACTGCCTTCAGTTCGAAAGGTAGAGTGAGTTTTTGGAGTAACAATGAAATATGAAATAAAATAACTGAGTGCCTGGACTGAATCTGAACTAAGTTCCCGTGATCAGTAAAACACCTTTGCTAACTGTGTAAACCACCGCTCTGTCAGATTTTGAGTATCGACAATGAAAGTACTATGTCGTCCATGAAACGGATAAAGTTATGGGATTTAAGTTAGAAAACCATTGTTGCGACATTGAATTAAAAGGAATAAGATAGGACGCCCTTATCAAGCGTATACTTACTGAAAGCATGAAAATTTGAAACAACAAGGATCTCCTTTTTTTACAAAGTACTGTTCTGAAATCAGGTGTTTAAAACATAATTTCTTACAATCAAAAAAATAAGACCAGAAGATTTAATAGAAACAAGAGCTGCTACCATCTGTCACCAAAGAAGTGCCAGTTTGTTTCCTAGTTTAGCTCGATTCATATCGCCACAGGTCGGCTACGACGCCATGTTTTCAACTGCTGCCAGACGTAACGTTCAAATAGGTGCATTGTATAATAGTTGCTTAGTTGCTCGGTGAACAGGTGTCCAATATTAACTAATAAAGCACTCAGCGCTGAATGATGATGAAGATACTAATGGCCAATCGGCGTCAAATAAATTTCGACTTCTCGAACAGTTATGAAAAACAAAACACGATGTAACATGAAAACGGAGTTACATGTTCAGTAAATGCTCTAAATGTCATTTGTCTTCTATTTTCTGAGCTGTATTACAACTGTACTGCTTTAAGTTTATACTCATTATCATATAAGCAACATATTTTAACACAAACTTCCATAAAATAAGTCTTCACAGAATGTTAACTTCGTTTGCCATTTGTACGAAGCAGCTGATGGGCACGTGGCGCCTGCGTTGGTACCAACACAAGATAAAGAGGAAAACCTTCCCCCTCTCTCCCCTCACAACCAGCGGCTGTCATGGTCTTCATCCTCGCCTCCCCACCTCATGTGACACTGCTTTGGAGACAGACTGTACGTAACATTCTTGTCATATTTATAATAGTGAGTTACGTTGCGAAGTAATGCATGAGTACTATTTTAAATTTCCAATGACGACTTGTTGCAGTGAGTTAAAAAAGCAAAGAGAGGTCCCTCGCAGTGCCGGAACGCCATACCAATGGGTTCCGGCCGAAATTCAGCCCTGCCTGCCTTCACTTGAAATAATTGTGAGACTGATGCCACTGATTTTTCACACAAACATATCGTCATTCTAAAATTTTTTCAAGGATCAGGAGAAACAAAACGACTACTTACTCAACAGCATATTGATCCACGTCTAGCGCGCAAAATGTGTGTATCCAATCATGGTATGGAATCTTCACGCTTGAGATTCACGGCCGCAGGCAGTTGGCACTATTTGAAACCAGACTTTCATAATTACATAACTAGAAAAAAAATTGCTTTCGTTAATCTACGTAATGATCCCGCTATAACAAACAATTCTACTATCAAATTTTTTGATCATGTATGAAGCGCAGAAAATCCTGATAGCAAACCTACGTAAACTATCAAAGACTTATCTGGCCATACACTTATGCAGGGTTTTTCCGTAAGAGTGTGCAAAAACTTGACCGATCTTAGAGGATGCTTCACTGAACAATTTGAGCGAGGGAACTGTGGGTCTGAGAAGCCAGCTTCAGGAAATAACACGGAAATAATCGGATTAAAGCCGTATTTTTTATTCATATTAGTTACAGTCAACTACAAATACCGACGCTGACACAGTTAAAGTTCCATTTGTACTGTAACATACAAAATGTGCTGAAACTGACGGCCGTCAGCCTAAGTGAAAGCATGACATCGGCCAACAAATACCCTTCGTGTGTTTCGAACACGTAACAGGCAGCTACAATTCTGGCAACTAATTCCACCTCCACATCCGCTTGGGTCTCATACACAAGTGACTCTAGATATTCCCACAGGCGATAATCAAGGAGATTCAGGTCAGATGACCTCGCAGGCCATGTAATAAGACCTCCCCTACCAATCCAGCGCATAGGAGACACAGCACTGAGGTGGTTGCGGACATCCACACTGAAGTGAGGCGATGCACCATCATGCTGTGTTCACATCCTTCCACGAACAGCCAAGGGTACGTTCTACAACAATTCAGGTAGAACTCTTCTCAGGAACAACAGATGCAGGTAGTCATTGAGACTGTCAGGTAGAAGATATGGCCCAGCAAGATTATCGCCTTTAACGCTGGCCCAAATATTCACAGCAAAACGTACTTGATGGAGTGACTGTACTACAGTTAAGCGTTTTCGTCATCCCACACTGGCTATTCCTGCTGTTCGAAATACCAACACGATCAGATGAGGCCTTGTCAGTAAACAGCACGATTTGGAGGAAATCTGCTCGATTAGTCTATTGCTGGAGCAAGTTACTCGACATCACATTTCCGGCGTTTATGATCATGCGAAATATCACTTGCCCTGTAGAAGACAAGATAGTCGGCACTAGTGCACTGGTATTGAATCAATCCAAGTTATTTGAACAAACGAATGAAGCTAATGGTTTTACGTCTCTTGCATCGGAGGCAGAAAGTAAGGTCATGCTTAAAAACAATGGGGAATTGCTTATTTCGTGGACGTTGTTTCCGGAAACTGGAGCAGCGATTTTGTAACTCCATCCCATGCTTGGGCTATAGACCCCCCCCCCCTCCCGTGTTCTCGCTGCCGCCATTGGATAAGCAGCTGCCAGCAGAAAGTCGTATACTCCTAGCTCCCTCATCTGTTACATAGTTTAATTCTTAATTTCTTTGCGTGTTTTTGGTACTGTAAGTAGGCTGTTTAGGTTTTTTATATTGGTAACTCCACGTAGCGCTCTGATAATCACTGGCTGTGCTGTGTGAAGTCTGTGGCTAGTATTCATTGTTGTCTGCCACTGTAGCGCTGGGCAGTTGGCTGTTAACAGCTCGTAGCGTTGCGCAGTTGGAGGTGAGCCGCCAGCAGTGGTGAACGTGGGGAGAAAGATGGCGGAGTTTTGAAATTTGTTAGACTGGATGTCATGAACTGCTATATATATTTTGACTATTAAGGTAAATACATTGTTTGTTCTGTATTAAAATCTTTCATTTGCTAACTATGCCTATCAGTAGTTAGTGCCTTCAGTAGTTTGAATCTTTTATTTAGCTGGCAGTAGTGGCGCTCGCTGTATTGCAGTATCTTGAGTAACGAAGATTTTTGTGAGGTAAGTGATTTGTGAAACGTATAGGTTAATGTTAGTCAGGGCCATTCTTTCGTAGGGATTTGTAAAAGTCAGATTGCCTTGCGTTAAAAAATATTGTGTGTCAGTTTAAGCACAGTCTTGTATAATTTTCCTAAGGGGACGTTTCATATGTCGACCCTTAGCCAAGGATACCTCACTGGAATCTTCAGATTTTTTTCTTGTAGTTTGTGTAATTAGTGTAGCTTTTGTTTATTGCTAGCGCGTAATCATAGAGAGAATTTCCTTTGTAGTTGCAGTCTTTCATTGTTGTACAGTAAAATAGTTGTGGCATGCATGTAGTTTTGCACGAAGTATTTCGCAGCTGCGCTTCCAATTAACTAGATATTATTTTCAGTGCTATGTTAATGTGTTCTCTTATTTTTGCTCTTCAAATTGTGCTTTTTTGTGTTATCGTGTGAAATATTGTGACAATAATGGCGTGTGAAAAACGTAATACTAGGCTCGAAAGTAAACTGAGAAATGACAGTGAAGACGAAAGCAGTGTGTTAGCGCCACCATGTAATGAATTAACTAATGTTCAAACTAGTAATTTGGTAATTGTGCATAGGGAAATGGAGCGGGTTGCAAATAATGGTGTAGGCAGTGAAACAATTAGTGAACAGGAAAGCATTATCGATCGATTGGTCGGCAACAGCTCGCCTCAGGATTCCAAAATGACAGGACACAATCTTGCAAATACTGTAGATTCAGGTTTTGCGTCCTCACCGTTTTCTCAAATAAGTCAAGACACATTTTCTGTTTTTCAAACTGCGAATTTTGCCGGTTCAAATGCATTGCCGAATAGCACTAAGGACCATGTTTCAGACACCAGTGCATTGTTATTACAATTAATGCAACAAATGGGACAAAACGTTCAAAAGTTAGACACAATGGAACAAAATCAGAGACAAACACAGAAAAAGCTTCAAAAGTTTGACACAATGGATCAAACTCTTCAAAAGTTAGACACAATGGAACAAAATCTTCAAAAGTTAGACGCAATGGAACAAAAGCTTCAAAAGTTAGACTCAGTGGAACATACGTTTGAACAAACACGTGAAGATTTAACTACTGAATTACATAAAATCGAATCGAAATGTCAAAAAGTCTGTAATGACATAAAAACACAAATTTGTGAGCATTTCCAACCTATTTTTTCGCGGCATGAAAATGCATTACAGAATCACGAAGCAGCCATAATAGAACTGCAAACTATTGTTCATGAAAATCATGAGACCTTTCAAGCTAAAATTGACTCAGTTGCATCTACTGATTCGGTTACGCAACTTGCAAAAACTCAAGAGAACTTAAAGGACACAGTAGATACTCTGAAAATTGGTTGAGAAAGACACATGGAGGAAATTAGTTCACTATCTGATAAAGTAGTCGAACTTTCAGATCAGTTCACTAACTTATCTACAAAGGTAGATGATGATCTGAATGACACAAAACCTGTAGCCTTCACTGACACTGAAGAGTATGAACAAATTAGAAAATTCAAACAGAACAACCACAAAATAATGACACAGGACATTTCGGAAATCATGAAAGAAATTGGCAAGGTACACCGAATTTTGAGATGGAGCCGCCGAAGTGACGTAACAATGACCGACATGCGACTCGCCGACATGATGATTTTGACTATAAGCTGTTCATTACTACAAGTAAATTCAAAACATTTAAGAATTCGGGCAACGACATTCATCCACAAGTGTGGCTTCATCAATTCTCTCATTGCTTTCCTCCCAACTGGTCATTAGAACACAGATTAGAATTTATGTGTGGTTACTTGGAGGATGAACCAACTGCAAGAATGCGATCGGTCATTCACAATTGCCACAGTGAAGGAGAATTTTATCATGCCTCCCTCTCAGCATATTGGTCTCAAGCTACACAAGACCGAGTAAAACATGACACAATAATGATGAAACATTTCGAACAATCTGAATTTTCCAGTCTTGTGATATATTTTGAAGACATGTTGCACAAGAATCAGTACCTGTCAAACCCATACAGCCCCTCAGAACTCATCGGCATTTGCATAATCAAATTACCGGAACATTTACGGCACATTATTTTGGCAGGACGTTGCAAAGACGACATTGAAGCTTTTCAGGTGCTCTTACAAGAATTAGAAATTGACACTGACGATCTCGGAACGCGAAAACAGGAACACAACAAATACAGGTCACATCCATCGCAATTCCTCGATGAAAGAAACAATAACTGGACACGAAAAGGCTATTCTCACAACACAAATCGTGACCAATACAGACACCACCCATATGACAACCACTGGAAGAGTAATAACAGTTACAGAGAAAGATCGCATTTCTGTAGTAATGAATATGACAGATATAACCATAGAAACAGACAATATGGGAACCAAAACTATTATTATCAGGGGAGACGAAATAACTTCAGACGCAACAGTTCAGCGCGCAGTTACGATTCAGGAAGAAAATCTCCACCACGTGACCGACAAGAAAGAAACTATGGAATCTACCGACATGACGACAGACGATATGATCGTAACGACAGACCTGAATTGCATCTGAACTGGCGGGATTCAAACAGGGCGGGGCCCTCTCGACAAGGTGAATTTGTAGAAGTTATGTCTCCTAATCCCAATAACGGCGCGCGCCAACAAAGAGACAGACAATGACTCGCACCGCAGTCAGCCACGTGCGCCCGCTGGCTGCGAGAAAAATAACGTAAGACGCTAGCCTTGAGAAAAATTTTAGCATTCTTTACCGGCGTATAGGACATGATAATTCCGTTGAAGCTCGAGCTTTCCATAGTAGGAAGAGTAAAGGCTTGCGCCACATTTTACATGTAAAACAGTTTATTGAGAGATAATCTGCTTTTTAAGTTTGTCTTTGCCATAAAAGTTTTCACTTCACGCTACTAGTATGCTTTGTCACACTGAGAAACTGTTAACATGCAACAATGTTTTGAAATTAACTATCCAGTCTAGAACGTAGTGAACATATTTAAACTGAAATTACGAATGCATTGTTATAGTGAACAGACGACACAGTGTTGTTATTTGTACATTCTTGCTTGTTAGTTGCACGATTACGTAACGACTATAAGGCTTACATACTTAGAACATACACTGTTAATGAGGTTTTAATGCAACATTTTGGTTTACTTGAAAATATATTCTGGATTTAAAGTACTTTCTGTCAGATACCAGATGACACAGTGGTTAGTTTATGTGACAGCTACACGATTTTATCACGACGCTACTAATGAGCGACAATTTACAATGTTGCTTTTGTGGTGTATCTGTTTCATCTCTGCACAGTTCTTCTGAATTCTTCTGGTAAGAAAACCATGTTTTAGTAGTAACTTTTGTGGTATAGCTACAATGAGACATCCTTTTCCGTAGCACAACAATACGTTACAGCACAGTACTTTCTTCATCACGGCAGTAAACGCAATAACTAAGATATCTACGCACAAAGCATTTCACTTTTGTTTATCATGAGGTAAGTACATTGACTTCTGTGGAACTTAACTTTCGGAGGACGATAACTACAACACTTCCACAAAGACTATCTTACAACAAGACGCACAGTTTATCGCTGCAGTCCAACTATTTGAGTGATTAATTTTGTACTTAAAACATTGATTTCTAAAGATTTTTGAATTACAATGATATAAAGGTTTTCCCCGATACATTTCATTCCATTGCTGTAATCTGTAACACCTGAGGGTATAATTACATTAATCCTCAGGGGGTACACGCTTACGTTGTGTATCATGTGTTTGGCAAGCACAAGGAGCCCTAGCTAATATGATATTTGCTTACATAACTTTACACATCGGTACCATATTTCTCTAACACATAAATTACACAGGTATCTGATCATTTAACTGAGAGAGACAAACATTTATTTCACTACATCAGTGACAGATGTTTACGTAATTACACCGTTGGATAACTTGAAACTAAAGAAATTGTATTTTGTCTGTACTTTGTGAAATGTTCATATTTTTTCAGAACCATTGTGATACTATGAGAGCTTTGAATGATGTGTTTGGTATGGGATCATTATTGTTAAAGTACGTTTGAGGCAGATGACACTTTTGACATGAGCAGAGAATTTTTTTAGGTTTTGAAATTACTGCAGAAAGCTATGACGTTTTTGAGATTTGACTGAGGTGTTATGATGTTCTTATTACGACGACGATGTGAATTATGCTGCTGAGGTATGTTTAAGCTGATGCTTTATGAGTTATTTGGTTATACTACGTATCTGTTATGATGAAATATTGAAGAAGTGTCGACGAATATGTATATGTGCAATAAGGTAAGGATTTTGCAAAAACAGATATAATGTCTTATGGGACAAGAGCAATCAGTGACGTAGCATGTGAAAACTGCTGGATTTGGACGGGTTACTCTTGTAACTGAAATATCAGATCTGAAGATGGTTCTGAATGAACCGAAACCGGTCATATGAATAAAAATATTTGCAATCAAGACGGTTTTTAAGTAACATTATAAGGTAAGGAATAATGAGTAGTGGTTAGGCACTCTGGTTTGTGAAAAAGGATGTTGGAAACCGAGAATCGTACTTTAAGAGTTATGAAATTTATTTAAATGCGTGAATGTATTACAATGCCGACGAAAATTTTTTTGACACTTATATTTATAGGATTTTATTTTCTACACATTTGTAACGCAAATTCTCAACCTGTGAAAATATTTTATATGAGACTGTCACTGTAGCGGAAATGCTGTCTTAAATATTTTGGTATGAAAGGTAAGTGAACTAGACGTAATGCATTGTGAGCGTCCAGGTGTGCCAGCCGCCTTGAGAAAAAGTCATTAGTGTGTGCCTTTCAGAGGCACAGGTGGAGAAAAAAGAGGCCATTATCCTCACTATTGACATTCCTTTGTAGAAAGCATCGTAAATACGACACCCTCAAACTTGAAAACATGATTACACTGTAGAGTTCTTAATTTATGATATGAAATGAAATGATGAGAAACGTTTATGTCTATTGTCTTGCTAGTTGAAATATTGTTTACTCCACTATGAAACGCCATATGGCTAGCGAATGATGTTTCACGCCTTGCTTTTCCTATTTTGTTTAATATCTAGTTTCTAGCTGCACTGCAACATTGGTTACTATAAAATTTAATGGATGTACTAATATAAATATTTTATGCCTACAAATCCAGTAAATAATAACTTTATGATGTACTTAAAAAAACGAAGGAGCTCAGAAAGACATTTCCCTTGGCAGGAATTCCACACAGAATTTTCTTTTCAAGTACTTGGTAATTTTTATGGTAGAACAACTTCTTGTGGTGCACCACCTTAATGACATAGATATTAATATGTGAAGAGACATTTCCGTTTTCTGCATTGTTGTCTTTAGTGTAATATTTTTTCTGCTTGAGCTTTGTCATGTTTAGTTATAAGCTATTGCATTTGCTGCTGCTGTTTGCCAGGCATAGTGTTACTAAATTTCAGTTTGTATTACTCTGTTAAGCCAGTTTTACGACTGGTTTATTTTTCTTGTTGCTGCACATTGGCTCATATTAGTTGTAATGTTGCATTGCTTGGTAATTTAAATTGACTGTAGCTTGCTTTGTCAATTTCCATTTTTTTGTCATTGCTGTTTAGGTTAATTGTTTTGTGCTGCTGCATTGTGTCGTCCCTTAGTTTAGCATCTGAGCTCAGTAGGTTTAAGTTAGCTTAAGAGGGGGTAGACTATATAAGAAACTAACTATGATGAATTGGAAGAAAAGCATTGAGAAGCTATAAGAAAATGGTTTGGCCAAAAGAAAAGTAGTGTACAGTGGAGAAAAACTATTTTGGAAAGAGGATGTGAACAGAATACAGAAAGCATGGTTGGATAAGAATTTTTTTGGCTGGAGCAAATGTTGAAATAAGAGGGACGATGTATTGTATGAAGTTTTGGGTTGGACTGCAGTACCAAATGTTACCCTGAAAACAAACCCTGTCCTTTCCTTTTGTGTTATCCCACTATGTGTTTGTGTACCCTTGTGTATTTATTTTCTTCATGTCTCTGTGTACTGTTTCATAGAATTTTTTCCGTTCTAATACTAAGCTACATTCACTATGATGAGGAATACTGTTATCCTCAAATATAATTTGCATCAATAATATGTTATTTACTTTGTAAAGATGTTTAGACATTGTTTATTCTATTTTGTTTTAATGCTCATGTGTGAAGTTGATGTTTCGAAATTTATTCTGATTTTTTATGTATGTGCTCCTGTCATAATTCCTGTAACACTGATGTATATGTTATTTCCATTCTTTTGTAAAGCCTGTATTACTACAAATGTTATCTGTATTGTTATGTTCTTTAATGATATATTTTGTACCTTTGTTTTTGTATTCTTATGTTATAAAATTGTAATTGACACCAGTTCATCAAATTAAGTAACTTGTAAATTACATTTCACTGCACACGTTTCTATTGGTCATAGTATATGGACAATATGTGAGAAGTTGGTAATTGCTGATTCTAAGGACAATTCCAAAAACTTTGTGAGTGGGCAAGTGGTGGGTTATGGACTTGCTATATTATCCGCAAGACACTTCAATGGTGATTGTGCGCCTGCACAGTAAAACAGATGGCTGCTGGCCACCTCTACAAGGACTACAGTGGGTCTACACCTTTGATGACTCACCAATACCATTATTTCTACAAGGATTGCAGTGGTTCTGCACCTCTGGTGGTCCACCAATATCGTAATCTCTACCAGGACTACAATGGGTCTACTTTGTGTTGACCTACCTACCAATATTCTTCAAAACTTCAACTGACTCTGCTGTGGGTTTGCTCTGTTGTGGCCCATTACCTGTCTGCATGTGAAGAGTCAGCACTGTCTCTCCGTTGGAAGGACAACACTACTTCTTCAAGACTGTATGGAAATCCACTACTTCCATGTGCCTTTTCTTTTACTGCTCAGACTTTGAGGAAAAAAGAACACTGCAATTTTACTGTGATGAATGATCAGGACTGTCTTTATGGACTGTGAGAAAATTTTAGCTTCTGACCAACATTGTATCGATAAGTGTGTGCATTTCATTTCTTTGTTATTGTAATTATGAAAAAAAAATTCAAATCTGTATTGGCCACTGCCCAAAACAATTAGTAATTTTTTTTGTGGGGAGCATGGGGGCTATGTAAGTAGGCTGTTTAGGTTTTTTTTATATTGGTAACGCCACGTAGCGCTCTGATAATCACTGGCTGTGCTATGTGAAGTCTGTGGCTAGTTTGCATTGTTGTCTGCCATTGTAGCGCTGGGCAGTTGGCTGTTAACAGCGCGTAGCGTTGCGCAGTTGGAGTTGAGCCTCCAGCAGTGGTGGACGTGGGGGGAGAGATGGCGGAGTTTTGAAATTTGTAAGACTGGATGTCATGAACTGCTACATATGTTATGACTATTAAGGTAAATACATTGTTTTTTCTCTATTAAAATCTTTCATTTGCTAACTATACCTATCAGTAGTTAGTAGTTTGAATCTTTTATTTAGTTAGCAGTAGTGGCGCTCGCTGTATTGCAGTAGCTTGAGTAACCAAGATTTTTGTGAGGTAAGCGATTTGTGAAACGTATAGGTTAATGTTAGTCAGGGTCATTCTTTTGTAGGGATTATTAAAGGTCAGATTGCGTTGCGTTAAAAAATATTGTGTGTTAGTTTAAGCACAGTCTTGTATAATTTTTCTAAGGGGACGTTTCGGTACTTGCATTGTTTAATTCATAAATTATTTGAGAGTTGTAGCATCGCCTTTAGTACCTGAATAGTGTAATGTCACGTAGTCTCCTTCGGTCGCCAAGCAGTGTGTCAGCAGTGAGCAAGTAGCAGCATTACTGGACTTAGTAGGCAGTCTTGTATTTTCATAACCGTTTAAACTTAGTGTCGAATTGTTTGTCCTCTCTGTAGATTAGTTCAGACGTTCTTTGCATAACAGTATTTAGCAAGGATAGGGATTGCGACTGCTGTGTTTGTTTGCGGGCTGTGTTGGCATCCCTTCGCTCCCAGCTGCAGGTAGTGTTGGCTTCGGTCACACAGCTTGAGGCTGTTGCCAATGGACATCACTGTGAGGGTGCGGATGGGGGTTTGTCGGGGACGGCCAGCTCGTCCCACACATCCCCCAATCGGACTAAGATTGTGGCTGCCCGGGATACTGTCCACATTGAGGCTGATCCCTTACCTGTGGTAGAGTGGGAGGAGGTCTCGAGGTGTGGCAGGGGGCGAAAGACATTCCGGAGGGCTGATCGGAAGGCTTCTCCAGTTTGTCTAATGAACCAGTTTCAGGGTCTGTCTCCGGCTGATACTGATCTTCGGCCGGAGATGGCTGCTTGTCCTGTTCCAGAGGTTGCCCCTCAGTCTGCAAGATCCGGGCAGTGGCAGAGGGTGGAATTATTGGTAGTTGGGAGCTCCAACGTCAGGCGCGTAATGGGGCCCCTTAGGGATATGGCAGCAAGAGAGGGGAAGAAAACCAATGTGCACTTCCTGTGCGTACCGGTGTGGGGGGGGGGGTCATTCCATATATGGAAAGGGTCCTTCCGGATGCCATGAAGGGTACAGGGTGCACCCATCTGTAGGTGGTCGCTAATGTAGGCACCAATAATTTGTGTCGCTATGGATCGGAGGAAATCCTCTCTGGCTTCCGGCGGCTATCTGATTTGGTGAAGACTGCCAGTCTCGCTAGCGGGATGAAAGCAGAGCTCACCATCTGCAGCATCGTCGACAGGACTGACTGCGGACCTTTGGTACAGAGCCGAGTGGAGGGTCTGAATCAGAGGCTGAGACGGTTCTGCTACCTTGTGGGCTGCAGATTCCTCGACTTGCGCCATAGGGTGGTGGGGTTTCTGGTTCCGCTGGTTAGGTCAGGAGTCCACTACACGCAGCAAGCGGCTACACGGGTAGCAGGGATTGTGTGGCGTGGACTGGGCGGTTTTTTTAGGTTACACGGCCTTGGGCAAGTACAGAAAGGGCAACAGCCTCAAAGGGTGTTGGGCAAAGTTAGGACATGCGGGGACCAAGCAGCAATCGGCAATGTAATTATAAACTGTCGAAGCTGCATTGGTAAAGTACCGGAACTTCAAGCGCTGATAGAAAGCACCGAAGCTGAAATCGTTATAGGTACAGAAAGCTGACTGAAGCCAAAGATAAATTCAGCCGAAATTTTTACAAAGGCACAGACGGTGTTTAGAAAGGATAGATTGCATGCAACCGGTGTTGGCGTCTTTGTCGCTGTTAGTAGTAGTTTATCCTGTAGTGAAGAAGAAGTGGATAGTTCCTGTGAAATATTATGGGTGGAGGTTACGCTCAACAACCGAACTAGGTTAATAATTGGCTCCTTTTACCGACCTTCCGACTCAGCAGCATTAGTGGCAGAACAACTGAGAGAAAAATTGGACTACATTTCACATAAATTTACTCAGCATATTATAGTCTTAGGTGGAGATTTCAATTTACCAGGTGTAGACTGAGACACTCAGATGTTTAGGACGGGTGGTAGGGACAGAGTATCGAGTGACATTATACTGAGTACACTATCCGAAAATTACCTCGAGTAATTAAACAGAGAGACGACTCATGGAGATGACATCTTGGACCTACTTATAACAAAGAGACTCGAACTTTTCGACTCTGTAAGTGCAGAACAGGGAATCAGTGATCATTAGGCCGTTGCAACATTCCCTGAATATGGAAGTTAATAGGAATATAAAAAAGGGAGGAAGGTTTATCTGTTTAGCAAGAGTAATAGAAGGCAGATTTCAGACTACCTAACAGATCAAAACGAAAATTTCTGTTCCGACACTGACAATATTGGGTGTTTATGGAAAAAGTTTAAGGCACTTGTAAAATGCGTTTTAGACAGGTACGTGCCGAGTAAAACCGTGAAGGACGGGAAAAACCCACCGTGGTTCAACAACAAAGTTAGGAAACAACTGCGTAAGCAAAGAGAGCTTCACTCCAAGTTTAAACGCAGCTAAAACCTCTCAGACAAACAGAACCTAAACGATGTCAAAGTTAACATAAGGAGGGCTATGCGTGAAGCGTTCAGTGAATTCGAAAGTAAAATTCTATGTACCGACTTGACAGAAAATCCTAGGAAGTTCTGGTCTTACGTTAAATCAGTAAGTGGCTCGAAATAGCATATCAAGACACGACGGGATGATGATGGCATTGAAACAGATGATGACACGCGTAAAACTGAAATACTAAACACCTTTTTCCAAAGCTGTTTCACAGAGGAAGACCGCACTGCAGTTCTTCTCTAAAACGAAAAAATGGCTGACATCGAAATAAGTGTCCAAGAAATAGAAAAGCAACTGGAATCACTCAACAGAGAAAGTCCACTGGACCTGACGGGATACCAATTCGATTCTACACAGAATACGCGAAAGAACTTGCCCCCCTTCCAACAGCCGTGTACCGCAAGTCTCTAGAGGAACGGAAGGTTCCAAATGATTGGAAAAGAGCACAGGTAGTCCCAGTCTTCAAGAAGGGTCGTCGAGCAGATGTGCAAAACTATAGACCTATATCTCTGACGTCGATCTGTTGTAGAATTTTAGAACATGTTTTTTGCTCGAGTATCATGTCGTTTTTGGGAACCCAGAATCTACTCTGTAGGAATCAACATGGATTCGGGAAACAGTGATCGTGTGAGACCCAACTCGCTTTATTTGTTCATGAAACCCAGAAAATATTAGATACAGGCTCCCAGGTAGATGCTATTTTCCTTGACTTCTGGAAGGCGTTCGATACAGTTCCGCACTGTCGCCAGATAAACAAAGTAAGAGTCTACGGGATATCAGATCAGCTGTGTGGCTGGATTGAAGAGTTTTTAGCAAACAGAACACAGCATGTTGTTATCAATGGAGAGACGTCTACAGACGTTAAAGTTACCTCTGGCGTGCCACAGGGGAGTGTTATGGGACCATTGCTTTTCACAATATATATAAATGGCCTAGTAGATAGTGTCGGAAGTTCCATGCGGCTTTTCGCTGATGGTGCTGTAGTATACAGAGAAGTTGCAGCATTATAAAATTGTAGCGAAATGCAGGAAGATCTGCAGTGGATAGGCACTTGGAGCAGGGAGTGGCAACTGACCCTTAACATAGACAAATGTAATGTATTGTGAATACATAGAAAGAAGGATCCTTTTTTGTATGATTATATTATAGCGGAACAAACACTGGTAGAAGTTACTTCTGTAAAATATCTGGGAGTATGTGTGCGGAACGATTTGAAGTGGAATGATCATATAAAATTAATTGTTGGTAAGGCTTGTACCAGGTTGAGATTCATTTGGAGAGTCCTTAGAAAATGTAGTCCATCAACAAAGGAGGTGGCTTACAAAACACTCGTTCGACCTGTACTTGAGTATTGCTCATCAGTGTGGGATCCGTACCAGATCGGGTTGACGGAGGAGATAGAGAAGATCCAAAGAAGAGCTGCTAGTTTCGTTACAGGGTTATTTGGTAACCGTGATAGCATTACGGAGATGTTTAGCAAACTCAAGTGGCAAACTCTGCAAGAGAGGCGCTCTGCATCGCGGTGTAGTTTGCTCGCCAGGTTTCGAAAGGGTGCGTTTCTGGATGAGGTATCGAATATATTGCTTCCCCCTACTTATACCTCCCGAGGAGATCACGAATGTAAAATTAGAGAGATTCGAGCGCACACGGAGGCTTTCAGACAGTCGTTCTTCCCGCGAACCATACGCGACTGGAACAGAAAAGGGAGGTAATGACAGTGGCACGTAAAGTGCCCTCCGCCACACACCGTTGGGTGGCTTGCGGAGTATAAATGTAGATGTAGATGTAGATGTAGATGTCCCCTCCTGCCTCTGGAAGATGCTTATGCTGAGTTGCACCATCTGTATGCTGCGAAGATTATGGACTTAAGAGTCGACTGTGTTGTTAGTTACAGTACCATGTTGCTCCAACGTGTTTGACTGGGGGAGAGAGGGGGCAAGTATTTTCTTTAGCCGAGCGGTTTAAGGCCACTCTTCGCGAACAGCTGAGCGTGTTGATGGCCGCGGTCAGCCATCTACAGGCTGCTGCCTCGGAGTGTAGCGGCAGTGGGGAGGCTGGTGCGTCGCAAGGTACACCCCAGGTGTTAAATGCTTCACCCACTGTCCCTGCTGTCGAGACATCTTCGCGGGCACTCTCCCCAAGGAGAGTGGCGGGTTTAGCGGCGTTCGCGGCGCACGAGGCGGAGGGTAAATGTGGAGGCTGGCTGTGTGGCATCGCCCGCTCTGCCTGTGAGTGGACATGTGGCTGCTCCTTCAACAAGGTCCGAGCAGGCACACGGGGGGGAGGGGTTTATTAGTTATTGGGAGCTCCAACGTTAGGCGGGTGATGGGGCCCCTTACGGAAATAGCGGAAAGGTCGGGGAAGAAGGCCAGTGTTCACTCTGTCTGCTTGCCGGGTGGTCTCACCCGAGATGTGGAGGAGGCCCTACCGGCGGCGATAGAAGGCACTGGGTGCACCCGACTGCTAATTGTTGCTCATGTCGGCACCAATGACTCCTGCCGTCTGGTTTCAGAGGTCATCCTCAGTTCGTATAGGCGGTTGGCGGAATTGATGAAGGCGGAAAGCCTCGCTCGCGGGGTGGAATCAGAGCTAACTACTTGTAGTATCGTTCCCAGAACCGATCGTGGTCCTCTGGTTTGGAGCCGAGTGGAAGGCTTAAACCAGAGGCTCAGACGATTCTGCGGAGAGCTGAGGTGAAAATTTCTCGACCTCCACTAACGCGTGGAAAAATGTAGGGTCCCCCTGAATAGGTCAGGCGTGCACTACACGCCGGAAGCGGCTACAAGGGTATCGGAGTACGTGTGGAGTGCCCATGGGGGTTTCTTAGGTTAGAGAATTCCCTCCCTAGGCCCGACAAGACGCCTCCTGAGTACGTGTGGAGTGCACATGGGGATTTTTTAGGTTAGAGAATTCCCTCCCTAGGCCCGACAAGACGCCTCCTGAGACGCGGCAAGGTAGGAGTAGGCAAACTGCAACAGGGAATGACAATATTAATGTGCTAATAGTGAACTGCAGGAGCGTCTATAGAAAGGTCCCAGAACTGCTCTCATTAATAAACGGTCACAACGTCCATATAATACTAGGGACAGGAAGTTAGCTGAAGCCAGACGTAAACAGTAATTAAATCCTAAACGCCGATTGGAATGTATACCGCAGAGATAGGCTGGACAATGAAGGGGGAGGCGTGTTCATAGCGATAAGAAGTGCAATAGTGTCGAAGGAAATTGACGGAGATCCAAATTGTGAAATGATTTGGGTGAAGGTCACAGTTAAAGCAGGCTCCGACATGGTAATTGGATGTCTCTATAGGCCCCCGGGTTCAGCAGCTGTTGTGACTGAGCACCTGAAGAGTAATTTGGAAAATATTTCGAGTAGATTTCCCCACCATGTTATAGTTCTGGATGGAGATTTTAATTTGCCGAATATAGCCTGGGAGACTCAAACGTTCATAACAGGCGGCAGGGAAAAAGAATCGAGTGAAATTTTTTTAAGTGCTTTATCTGAAAACTACCTTGAGCAGTTAAACAGAGAACCGACTCGTGGCGATAACATATTAGACCTTCTAGTGACAAACAGACCCGAACTATTTGAATCAGTTAATGCAGAACAGGGAATCAGCGATCATAAAGCGGTTATTGCATCGTTGATTTCAGCCGCAAATAGAAATATTAAAAAAGGTAGGAAGATTTTTCTGTTTAGCAAAAGTGACGAAAAGCAAATTTCAGAGTACTTGATGGCTCAACACAAAAGTTTTGTCTCAAGTACAGATAGTGTTGAGGATCAGTGGACAAAGTTCAAAACCATCGTACAATATGCGTTAAATGAGTACGTGCCAAGCAAGATCGTAAGAGATGGAAAAGAGCCACCGTGGTACAACAACCGAGTTAGAAAACTGCTGCGGAAGCAAAGGGTACTTCACAGCAAACATAAACATAGCCAAAGCCTTGCAGACAAACAAAAATTACGCGAAACGAAATGTAGTGTGACGAGGGCTATACGAGAGGCGTTCAATGAATTCGAAACTAAAGTTCTATGTACTGACTTGGCAGAAAATCCTAAGAAATTTTGGTCCTATGTCAAAGCGGTATGTGGATCAAAACAAAATGTCCAGACACTCTGTGACCAAAATGGTACTGAAACAGAGGATGACAGACTAAAGGCCGAAATACTAAATGTCTTCTTCCAAAGCTGTTTCACAGAGGAAGACTGCACTGTAGTTCCTTCTCTAGATTGTCGCACAGATGACAAAATGGTAGATATCGAAATAGACGATAGAGAGATAGAGAAACAATGAAAATCGCTCAAAAGAGGAAAGGCCGCTGGACCTGATGGGATACCAGTTCGATTTTACACAGAGTACGCGAAGGCACTTGCCCCTCTTCTTGCAGCGGTGTACCGTAGGTCTCTAGAAGAGCGAAGCGTTCCAAAGGATTGGAAAAGGGCACAGGTCATCCCAGTTTTCAAGAAGGGACGTCGAACAGATGTATTATGTTCGAGTATAATGACTTTTCTGGAGACTAGAAATCTACTCTGTAGGAATCAGCATGGGTTTCGAAAGAGACGGTCGTGTGAAACCCAGCTCGCGCTATTCGTCCACGAGACTCAGAGGGCCATAGACACGGCTTCACAGGTAGATGCCGTGTTTCTTGACTTCCGCAAGGCGTTTGACACAGTTCCCCACAGTCGTTTAATGAATAAAGTAAGAGCATTCGGACTATCAGACCAATTGTGTGATTGGATTGAGGAGTTCCTAGATAACAGAACGCAGCATGTCATTCCCAATGGAGAGAAGTCTTCCGAAGTAAGAGTGATTTCAGGTGTGCCGCAGAGGAGTGTCATAGACCGTTGCTATTCACAATATACATAAATGACCTGGTGGATGACATCGGAAGTTCACTGAGGCTTTTTGCAGATGATGCTGTGGTGTATCGAGAGGTTGCAACAATGAAAAATTGTACTGAAATGCAGGAGGATCTGCAGCGAATTGACGCATGGTGCAGGGAATGGCAATTGAATCTCAATGTAGACAAGTGTAATGTGCTGCGAATACATAGAAAGATAGATCCCTTATCATTTAGCTACAAAATAGCAGGTCAGCAACTGGAAGCAGTTAATTCCATAAATTATCTGGGAGTACGCATTCGGAGTGATTTAAAATGGAATGATTATATTAAGTTGATCGTCGGTGAAGCAGATGCCAGACTGAGATTCATTGGAAGAATCCTAAGGAAATGCAATCCGACAACAAAGGAAGTAGGTTGCAGTACGCTTGTTCGCCCACTGCTTGAATACTGCTCAACAGTGTGGGATCCGTACCAGATAGGGTTGATAGAAGAGATAGAGAAGATCCAACGGAGAGCAGCGCGCTTCTTTACAGGATCATTTAGTAATCGCGAAAGCGTTACGGAGATGATAGATAAAGCCAGTGGAAGACTCTGCAGGAGAGACGCTCAGTAGCTCGGTACGGGCTTTTGTTAAAGTTTCGAGAACATACTTTCACCGAAGAGTCAAGCAGTATATTGCTCGTCCAGGCGGAGGTTAGAGTCCTCCCCCTGGCATGGGTGTGTGTTTGTCCTTAGGATAATTTAGGTTAAGTAGTGTGTAAGCTTAGGGACTGATGACCTTAGCAGTAAAATCCCACAAGATTTCACACACACATATTTTCTTTAATGCCATACAGTACGATTCAACAGGTCCAATGTATGCTCAATCGAATTTATGTTAGCACATACCTTAGACTTTGCCATTTTCTGCACTCCTTCCTCTTCGCGGAAGGTAGTGGCTCTTTGGGCAGTAAAGGTTAATGGATTATTGCTTTCAGAGATGAATCTATCGCTGAAATGCTAACGCAAGGACTGGATTATACATTGGCTGACCTTATCCCTATACAACATAGCCCTCTAATTACCTTCGATAGCGCTGGTAGGCATGATATCGGCCTAAAACGTGATTCACCACTCTCCTTTCTTTTTCGGTGGGGCTGGATTCTCGAGATGTGCTTCATACTTGATCACCTCTGCACTCTACTACAACAATCATCAGCCATCAAAAAAATCTTACTGACGACTCCACCGAACCAGGCACACCATTCCTTGGCCACATTCTGTGTGTTCACTTGTTCACCTTCTTCACGCAGCACATTGTTGTGGGTTTTGTACTGTTGTTCATAGCTGACGCCTGAAATCCTTTGCTGTCTGGGTCGACACTGCCTCCTCACTTGCCTCCAAAAAGATAGAGCAAAGTTGTATTGCACATTCTCAGATGTTGCTTCTAACTATAATTTGATGATGGCAGTCAGCAGGATGTATGTGATGTCCTTAGGTTAGTTAGGTTTAAGTAGTTCTAAGTTCTAGGGGACTGATGACCACAGCAGTTAAGTCCCATAGTGCTCAGAGCCATTTGAACCATTTTTTACATCAGTGCCCTAGAACTTAGAACTACTTAAACCTAACTAACCTAAGGACATCACACACATCCATGCCCGAGGCAGGATTCTAACCTGCGACCGTAGCGGTTGCGCGGTAGCAGACTGAAGCGCCTTGAACTGCTCGGCCACTCCGGCAGGCAAAAAATATACACACAAATTATGTTAGTAATGAGGATATAGAACTTCTTTTCTTCAATTTATAACACCTGTATCTACTGCACGCAACCTTTCAATTTCCACCTTCGGACATCCAGGAACGCAAAGGTGTTATAGAAAATATATTTTCATGTGTTTCAAGTTACAGTGGTGAGCATATGTGATAGCAAAATCGTAGTTGCTGTACAGTCCTAGTCCGTTTTGTTGATTTGTGAGCTTTAGGATCTAGTATAGTCGAACTGTTTGAGCTGACTGACATGATTGCGTGTCATTGTGAGGCGGAGAGCAATGTGGCGCCAGCTCAGAAGACTTGAAACTCGGCGGATGAACTTCCCAGGTGGGCCATTAATGCCATAGTATCATCATCATCATTATCATCAGTAGCAGCAACCTCTTTATACGTCATTTCTCGAGTGCAAGCCTACAAGTCTCAGTTGCTGAAAATGACACATTTACATTAACCATGTGAGAAACTGTGAAACTTTGTACTGCGGATGTTGATTTTGAGAAACGTGAAGCGATGATATTCGGTTTTGAGACTGCCGTTATAGTAAGGTTTGGAAATGCACGTCGGCTAGTACCAACGTTGTGTCACTTTCTTCAAGTACATACCACCTGAGGATTTGCAGATATTTCAGTAGCGGAACCCAAATGTTTTCCATCTTCAGAAGATGCTCCCAAATGAACCACTCAGTTACGCACCCATATGATATTTGTGCTGTGGTTTACTTCTCAGAATGTTAACGAAACTATGTTACCCATGGGTTAGGCTTCCTTTACTCTTACACCTATTTTAACAGGTCGAATAATAAAAGCTGGGCTATGAGAACCTACAAGTTATTTGTCTTTTCCACGAACTTTCGAGATGGAATTCTTGGTAATCGCATTCTGCCACTCTTCCCTCCAGTATGCTAGAGTGAAAGAATTTATCATTAGTTACTCCACATCGCCGGCCGGGGTGGCCGAACGGTTCTAGGCGCTACAGTCTGGAACTGCGCGACTGCTACGGTTGGATTCGATTCCCGGCCGGGTCGGAGATTTTCTCAGCTTAGGGACTGGGTGTTGTGATGTCCTTATCGTAATTTCATCAACATTGAAACGCACATCGCCTATTGTGGTGTCAACTGGAAAAAATTCAGCTCGGCGGCCGAACTTCCCCTGGTGAGGGCTCCCGGCTATCAGCACCATACGATCTTCATCAGCAGAAGCAATCACTCGGTACGTCATATCTCGAGTACGTTTCGGTGTTGATACTCGAAAGCAACAGCAGACTGTGAGGAACATTATGTAGGTCAAATAGCACCTTCTCTGTGGGTTTGCCTAATTTAATGGTACTTGATTCTCTTCTTTCAAGGCTTGTCAACTGTGAAGAGTGCATCACTGAAATTGCTATTAGAGTTAAACTGATTGTCCGATTAAAAGAAAGTATCTCAAGATCTGCAAGAGAATTTTCGAGAGTTTGATGATATCTCTTGCATACGTACAAGGTACGTATAAAGTTCTTGAAACGCTGTCGTAAAATAATTGGCTCTTGCGTTTAATAGGATACAGTATTCTGCAGTATCCAGTATTTGCATACAATTAGGAACATTCCACGCAAGTAACAGGCGAATACGTTTTTAAAAATATTACGTTCCTTAACAATTAAAACGATCATTTGTCCTACATCTTTGAATGTTGACTGTTACATGGTAGAGGAAACAATGGACGCCACCGAGCTCCGAGCGCAATGAACGTCATCAGTGTTACCACCACTTCCGTCATTCTTGCTCACTACTCTAACTTCCTCAGTTGTATACAATGGACATCACTGTTCATGTAATCCATACGGAAACTGTTAGGCCTATTTGCTAATTACCGCTGCCTTGTCTCCTGAGTCCGTTTCACTCAGTAAGATGTTACTGAGTAGTCATTGGTCTTTATCCATCAATCAGAAAATTCATTTATTGTGTTCTGTGCTACCATTTTTGTGTGTCAAAAATAGTTTTCCAATGTGTATACAAAACTGTACGAGTAGCCACTCGTGTTTCAGAGCTCGTTAAAGGTATTCTGAAACGCGCTGTGTACGTTTGATACCCTGTCACACGGATTTCACATGGCCTACAACTATTTGTCTAACGTTCTTTATACACATTGTCAACCTTATAAGGCATGGCAAAATCACATGTCTAGAGTGAGTTGTATAGCCCGAGTGTGCACATGAGTTCCGAAACGCTGAACCATTAAATGGGTTTTGTTGCCACGAGAAGTCACCAGATGCATAGCAGCAAACGCGAGATGAAAAGGCAACAAGCCAAGGGGGAGAGGACCTTTTTCATCGGAATTTCGTTTACCAGCATTTCGAACAGATATTTGTAGAGCAAACTGTAGTCGTGGCATGACATTCATCTCCTGTGTTGAAAGTTTCGCATTTACGCAACTTTAAGCGCTACGGAAAAGCGATATCGGTGCCTCGTCATTATTCCGAACGCTTTCATCGAACGAGATGGCTTGCGTGAGCCGCTGTGATAGAGTTTGTTTAATGGCTGCCGTTGGCAAGGTCATTAATAAAAGATCACTCAGGACGATGAAAACGTCAGAAAGTACAAACAGGCGCCATTCATGCGACGCGGAATTGAAACGAGGACGCATTGCGGTGAAAGGCCAGTAATTTTGACTTGACTGCTGCGCTGTTTTAACGACTTCAACAGCTTAGCACTCCCTTGAATACAATTTTTTTCACACACTGAGGTGTGGTCTCTAGTTGCAAATTTCGCTTCTATTGTTTAGGCTAGGTCATCAGGCTCTCTTCTTTCTTAGTGAAAATGTAAAACTGCGGATGATTAAACTAAGAAAAATATGTCTGCCCCTCCCCCCCCCCCCCCCCCTTCCCCTGCACTCGCTCGTTTTTATTTCTGAAGTACAGGTCTAAACTGCAAGTGAACCAGAAATTCATGAATCTTCGTCCATATTTCTTCGCGCTGTTGGGCAACACATTATCTTCGTATTCAGAATAAAATATTGCTGCAGTAATGTGTTAGGTAGTTTCAGTAATATATTGAGGTGGTTTCTAATGCTACTCCACTTCGGTTTTTAACCTTTCTGTTCTTTTACAGCAGAATGTGACGTTATTAAGACAACTTATTTTTCAAATTTTCTTTTTGCATATATTGATAGTTTTGAAATGAACATTCGATTGAACAGTTGAGTCCATATGGAACTGTGCCTTCCTGTTAGATACAATTAGTAGTTGTCAGGGTTCGAATCCTGATCGACAGAGCACTATTGACACGAACTGTGTGTCACTCGTAATATTGAATATCTGTGCTTCTAACAAATCATCATCTTTCCTTTCCATGTATTTCGGGATTCCTTGAATCACTCTGCCTTTCTTTGTTTGCTTTTCATTCCCTTGTTAAATTTGCCTAAGCTCATTGTTGATGGGAGTCTAAAGTCTAATGCTCTGTCTTCAGTGAGCTTACATTAGTTTTCGAATTCTATAAATATTATTGTTTTCTGTACTTTTGCAGATTCAAATTTCTATTCATTCCCGTTTGTTCTAAACCCTGTGATTTATACTAGCTGAAGTTTGATCTGTTCATTAAAAATAACAGTATGATAAGAGTATGATTTGTGCTTATACTTTCGTAATTACGAATTAACATAAATATTCCTTTAAAAACGTGGTAAGTAGTAACAACAAACAATGAAAATATAAGATGCAAAATAAAAAAAATACGGACTTACGTTCAATACAATGTTTGCGATGTTTTTAAAGCTGCCTGAAATTGTTAGCAAATCGTTGATATGGAAACTATCGAAGTGGGGATAACATTCATTGACAACATGCATCAGCTAACTGTCATCGTGATGGTTGTCTATCCCACCCGTGACTTTAATACACTACTGGCCATTAAAACTGCTATACCAAGAAGAAATACAGATGATAAACGGATATTCATTGGACAAATATACTAGAACTGACATGTGATTACATTTTCACGCAATTTGGGTGCATAGATCCTGAGAAATCAGTGCCCAGAACAACCACCTCTGGCAATAGTAACGGCCTTGATACGGCTGGGCAATGAGTCAAACAGAGCTAGGATGGCGTGTACAGGAACAGCTGCCCATGCAGCTTAAACACGATACCACATTTCATCAAGAGTAGTGACTGGCGTATTGTGACGAGCCAGTTGCTCGGCCACCATTGACCAGACGTTTTTAGTTGGTGAGAGATCTGGAGAATGTGCTGGCCATGGCTGAGGTCGAACATTTTCTGTATCCAGAACGGTCCGTTCAGGACCTGCAACGTGCGATCGTGCATTATCCTGCTGAAATGTAGGGTTTCGCAGGGATATCATGAATGGTAGAGTCACGGGTCGTAACACACCTGAAATGTAACGTCCTCTGTTCAAAGTGCCCTCAATGCGAATAAGAGGTGGCCGAGACGCGTAACCAATGGCACCCTATACCACCAATGGCACCCCTACCATCACGCAGGGTGATACGCCAGTATGGCGATGACAAATACACGCTTCCAATGTGCGTTCACCGCGATGTCTCCAAACACGGATACGACCATCATGATGCTGTAAACAGAACCTGGATTCATCCGAAAAAATGACGTTTTGCCATTCGTGCACCCAGGTTCGTCGTTGAATACGTCATCGCAGCCGCTCCGGTCTGTGATGGAGCGTCAGGGGAAACCACAGCCACGGTCTCCGAGCAAACGTCCAACTGCTCGTGCAGATGGTTGTTGTCTTGCAAACGTCCGCATCTGTTGACGCAGGGATCGAGACGTGGCTGCACGATCCGTTACAGCCATGCGGATAAGATGCCTGTTATCTCGACTGCTAGTGATACGAGGCCGTTGGGATCCAGCACGGCGTTCCGTATTACGCTCCAGAACCCACCAATTCCATATTCTGCTAACAGTCATTGGATCTAGACCAACGCGAGGAGCAATGTCGCGATACGATAAACCGCAATCGCGATAGGCTAGAATCCGAGCTTTATCCAAGTCGGAAACGTGATGGTAAGCATTTCTCCTCCTTACACGAGGCATCACAACGTTTCACCAGACAACGCCGTTAAGCTGCTATTTGTGTATGAGAAATCGGTTGGAAACTTTCCCCACGTCAGCACGTTGTAGGTGTCACCACCGGCGCCAACCTTGTGTGAATTCTCTGAAAAGCTAATCATTTGCATATCACAGCATCTTCTTCTTGTAGGTTAAGTTTCGCGTTTGTAGCACGTCATCGTCATGGTGTAGCAGTTTAAACGGGCAGTAGTGTAGCAGCACTAGTTCTCGTCTCCTGTTATTAAGATTTACAGAAAATGTTACACACGTATCGGTGAAGTTGACAGCAGTCTCCATCGACATACCTTCTGTTCATCAAACGATTTTTTAGACGAGTTTACCAAAAATCTTTGTCTCTGCTTATCCACGTTTCCATAGATCGCAATCGTAGAGACAAAGGGCAATCCTGTTTCAGTATTAGTCGCATTAGCTTGAAGTTGTTTGCCGTAGAGTTTGACGATTGATTCGAACGTTTCCTCCCAACAGCAGTGGAGTCATTTCCGTCCCAGAAGCTTTCGAATATTTCCTGCTCGTGGAGTCGGTACCGTGAACTCAACACCAACATCTCTATCGTCTTCAAATTTACATTGAACGGTTCGTAACATAAGCTGACGTCTGTGTATTGCAATGCTGGACTATGACACGACTCTCCGCACTCGGTGTGCTACAATTGACAAATTTGCTTCCGTGTGGCTTGTCGGACGCTTTGTGTGTCATCCCTGCTTGCTGAGACGGCCCGCAGTCGCTATTACAGAGTGTTGCTTTCCGGAAAGGATTTCAGTGCTTCGCTAGAAGTCGAGTTGCTGCAGGCACTGGGTGCCTGGTGTCAAAGTGTAAGTCAATTGTTGTGATAGACTGCAGTGGATATCGAGCAGTATTATGAAGCAGAATAAGATTTTCACTCTGCAGCGGAGTGTGCGCTGTTATGAAACTTCCTGGCAGATTAAAACTGTGTGCTGGGCCAAGACACGAACTCGGGACCCATGCCTTTCGCGGGCAAGTGCTCTACCAACTGAAATACCCAAGCACGTCTCACGCCCGGTCCTCGCAGCTTTACTTTTGGCAGTACCTCGTTTCCTACCTTCCAAGCTTTACAGAACCTCTCCTGCGAAACTTGCAGAACTAGCACTCCAGCAAGAAAAGATAATGCGGAGACATGGCTTAGCCGCAGCCTGGGGGATGTTTCCAGAATGAGAGCACTTGCCCGCCAAAGTCATGGGTCCCGAGTTCGAGTCTCGGCCCGGCACACAGTTTTATATGCCAGGAAGTTTCATAACAGCGCACACTCCGCTGCAGAGTGAAAATCTCATTCTGGAAACATCCCCCTGGCTGTGGCTAAGCCATGTCTCCGCAATATCCTTTCTTTCAAGAGTACTAATTCTGCAAGGTTCGCAGGAGAGATTCTGTAAAGTTTGGAAGGTAGGAGACGGATACTGGCAGAAGTAAAGTTGTGGGGACGGGGCGAGAGTCTTGTTTGGGTAGTTCACTTGGTAGAGAACTTGTCCGTGAAAGGCATGGGTCCCGAGTTCGAGTCTCTGCCCGGCACACAGTTTTAATCTGCCAGGAAGTTTCAGTACTGTGAAGTGTTATTAACCTTTTATGTCCGGGCTTGCACGCATATACGGTGCTGGACGTGAAGCAAGCCCCACGTAGCAGTGGACCGAGTTGGCCGTTGCAAGCGTACTGGACTGCGGTGTTGTGAGATTCGCAAAAGTGGAAAACGGTGGATGCTAAGGGCCGTCAGTCGGTGTCACTCTGCAAGGGCGTTGTGACTGATGGAAAGTTATTCTTTGTGACTGAACAAAGAAGAACTCCACTTCCGCATTATATGAGTGAGCATATGAACGTCTGAACCACTTTTCTCATTGCTCGTGCTTTAATTGTTTTCGTAGGTTTCGTCCTCTTCTTAACAGCACTGATTTCTGTTAGTTTTATTTGAATTTTGGTATGTTACCTTTATCAGCCGACGTGCTGGCTGCATTGAAAGGCAGGGGTTTTGTTGTTATATATTCGGTCAAAGTTCTTTCTGTAGTTTGACTTAGATTTTATTGAGCTATCTGAAGTGATGCTTGCTTTATTGATTCTTACTTAATTACTTTTAGTTTCAATCACTGGTCCATTAACTTACCGGAGAAACCGTTCACAAATTGTTTTTCTATTGGCTAATTACGGCTACAGTTTCATTTCTTACAAAGGAATTAACTGCTGAGACTCCAGCTTCCGTTTTTAATGCAGTCTCTTCTGTCGTTTTATCTGAGTACCACGACCATGTAGCTGTTTTCACGGATGGGTTTAAGCAGCGTGACTCTGTTGGTTACTCTGTCGTCTTCCCGGATCGTGTCCTCAAGGTCAGACTGCCACCCGAATTTACCATCTTTGACTCAGAATTATATGCCATCTTGCGGGCACTGGAGCAGATGAGACTTTCTCCCAGTGTTAGATTTCTCGTCTTTTCAGATTCTTTGAGCGCCCTTTTCTGTTTCCAGCGTTTGCACCCAGCAGATAAAGGAACCCAGACTATTCACGACGCCCTCCTCCAACTACATCGACTGGGGAAGGAGGTCTCTTTCTGCTGGGTACCAGAGTACGCGGGAATTCTGGGGAATGAAGGGCTGATCGGGCAGCCAAGGAGGAGTGTCGTGACCGCCAGGTTATTCAGCGTGCTACCCCCCTGCATGCCCTCACCTCGCTGTTGCGGTATAAAGTCCTGTGCCGCTGGTGACATGAGTCGCTAGAAGTGACCGACAGCGAGCTCCGTGCCGTCAAGCCACAGCTCTGCCGTGGCGTACTTTCTTCCAGTACTTCGAAGGTACGAGGTCCTCCATACTCGGCTTTGGATAGGCCACAGCCCTATGGCGCATGGATTTGTACTCGGGACAGAGGACCCTCCGATGTGTGGTGCTTGTGGCGTGCAGGTCACGGTGCACCGCATTTTATTAGACTGTATTTTATTTGCTGACCATCGGACTGCAGCGGATTTGCCGGCGAATCTGCAGTCGATTTATGTAATACTCAAACGAATGTGGTTCGCGTTTTAAAGTTCTGTGAATTGTCCCACGGTTTTAACAAGATTGTGGGGAGATAATTTTAATGTGTCAATGATGTGGCCCGGGTCAGCCAGTCACATTTCCCTGTGCTGTTCTGGTAGCTCTTTTGTGGTTTGTTTTCCCTCTGTTTTCATTTCTTGATTGGCTATCGTGCCTCCTCATAGGTTTTAGTGCATGCGAGAGTGCCTGTGCGATGGAGTCATTGTGTGGTCGTTTTGTGTGCATGTGTGTGCGACAGTTTTCTTTCTTACCCACATTCGTTTGTTTTAATCGATGTCAGGGCGCTGATAACCTCGCCGTTGGGCGCCCATAAGATCCCAGACCACACACACACACACACACACACACACACACACACACACACACACACACACACACACACACATACACTTAACTGGTGAGAAATTTTAACAGCCCCAGAGGCGGACACCATTTACACTTTATTTAGGGTTGGGTTTTTAAAGTTTCCATTGTTCATGAAAATGTTCTTTAATAATAACTGCTGTAATTGTGTATCACAATGCCGAGCTTGGTGTTGGTTGTGGCCTTTTAAAATAATTGCAACGGTTGTTGTGTGTACGTTCTTTTCTTGTTTTGAAACGTTCCCGTACCAACATGGAACCAGACTGTTCATAGTACTGCAGGTGGCCGCTGTCGGCATAATGTGGGGCTGGTGGGTATGCTGTGCCCGTGTCTAACAGCTTAGTAATTATTACTGATTTCTTTGCAGCTGCTTAATTAATGGACTCAAGGAAACCTTCCATTTTCATGTTCCTCTTTCTTGGTCAAAAGGGAAGGACAGTTCAGCATCTCCACACGTAACTCCATACATCCACCTTACACATTTATAGAAATTGTATAGTATTTGGGAAACATGATACAAAAATTGGATTGTAGAAATGGAGCCAAAGATGGCGGTAGATAAGACCAAAAATGAGTGTCAGATGAGGACAACTATCAGTCGAATGTTGACGATGAAGAACAACTTTTATCAGAAAGTGAATTAAAAAGGAAGAAAAGGATAGTGCGGTGGAAGATTTGAGCGCTGACCAGAATGAAATATTCTTTGAGAAACTTATCCACGCCACAAGTGACGAAGGTGGGAAACATGAGCACTCTCAAAACAGAAGGGCGAGAAACTATACTGGCTAGCGAAATTACTGTATGTAAAACGCTCATAGGAATCGCTTTCAGTTTCCAGCAATTAATGGAAATATTGGGGAAAATATCTAGGAAACAAGAGGAAGTGTGAAAGATCTAGATAAAACCTGGAGAAACAAGAATAAATACTAAAGAAATAGTAGGAAGATTTTGAAGTATCAATATGGGAAAATATTGATAAAATATTTGAGAAAAGTAATGGTAATATCAAATAAATTTTAGAAACCAGCGGAGGAAAAAAATGGATGAGAAAATGTTCAATGAAGAAGAAACGTAAATCAAAGAAAATGCTAATCAACAGGCCAAAACGATTCCGGAAGACGTAGCTCAGGTGGAACAAGAAGCAGACAATGGAAATCTCGTAGTACATGGAGTGCAACAGACACTCCAAGGACGTGAAAAGCAATCTATGGTTAGCAAAGCAGTACTGTAAGTAGAAACCAAGACCCAGATTAATATATTTGTGTTGTTGCTGTGGTCTTTAGCCCGACGACTGGTCTGATGCAGTTGTACTTACTACTCTGTCATTTACAGGCCTCTTCATCTCCTAATAACCATCGCAATTCGCATCCTTCTGAAGCTACTTACTGCAGTCACCTGTTTGCCTCGCTCTACGGCTTTTACCACCGCACTTCACTCCAGTAGTGAATTAGTGATGCTTCGATATCGCTGAATGTGTCATGTCAATCGATCCTTTTTTCTAGTCAAGTTTTGCCACAAATTTCTTCTCTCCCCGATTCTGTTTAGTACCTCCTCATTAGTAACGTGAACTTATCTTCAGCATTCTTCTATAGAATCACATTTCGAAAGCTTGTATTCTCATATTGTCTAAACTGTTTATCTTCCATGGTTCACATCTTTACATGGCTACACTCCATAAAAATATTTTCGGAAAAGTCTGTTCTTCAGAAACGTTTTCGTTGCCATTGCCTATCTACATTCTATATCCTCTCTACTTCGGCCATCATAAATTACTTTGCTCATCAAATAGCAAAACTGATCTACTACTTTCAAGTCTAGTTTTCTAATCTAACCGTCTCAGCCTCACTTAATTTAATTCGGCTACATTCCATTATCATTGTCTTGTATTTTTTTGATGTTCATTTTATATCTCTCTTTCAAGACACTGTCGTCTCCGTTCACATGCTCTTCCCAGTGCTTTTAATAGCTGATAAAGTAAGCGACGTATTCGAGCGAAATACAGAAGCCAACTAAAGACTCTTGATGGTCTAGCCAGAGGAAAACTGTAACAAGTTAAGAAAGTCAAGACTACAGGAAACCTTTTGACAAAGGATACGAGCACTTAATGTGTTTATAACACAAAACATGCGATAAAAACGAAAAAATGTCTTATGTCTTAACTATAAACAGAAGACGTGGCTGCAACTTCGATGCTGCGTAAACAGAAGATTGTGAAAAACTATTTACAAAATTTATCGCACAAGTATGACTCAGGGGATCTACACGAATACAAATTGTGTTTAGGAGAAGGAACCTGGGAAGAAACCAAAGAAAAATGCAGTTACTTGATTTTGGTCATCAAATGTGGATACGATGTATGTTGCTGTTTCTGAAGATGCAAAAGCAGCGGAAGAAAAACAAGCCATATGGATACCGATGGAAGTCGAATTGTGTACCCTGACTGAACGCAAAATACTAGATCAGCAAGTGAAGAAGAGTGTAGTAATGGTGGCACAAAGGAGAAAGTTAGTGAGGCATACAGAAAGACCACCGGAAACACAAATCAAGGTATTCGAAACAGGCGGACGAGAAGAAGAGAAGAGCGGTGAGAGCGAACATAGATGTGAAGGGTAGAGCCAGAGAAGACGAGTGGGACGGGCAGATATCACATCTGTAAATGTGGTTAAAAATGTGAGCGTAAGATTAAATTATTAGGCTATTTGGGCAGCCAGCTGTGTGCGACTGAAAACGTGTATAAAGAGTCACCGAAATAAAGACATGAAAAACCGAGTCTACTGGTCAGTGGATTCAAAGTAAAAGGAGTTGGGCGTGAATATGGGAAAACAATTTTATGGCGAGTGATAATACAGGTGCAAATATAAGGGGAATCATATCGAATGGAAACTGTAACCGTACGTAATTTTCAAAAGGAAGTCCGATGGGTTGATAGATCACAGTGCAGAGATAGATTAAGGAAAAAACAAAATGAGGTTTTATACTGAAGAAAAGGAGTAAAAAGTAACATTAAGTAATAAAATGACAGTAAATAGAATACAAGATTCTCCATGCGTATACCAACTGGCAGCTTGTGAAGAAAATGTGGAAGAGGAAAGTTTAATATATCCTAACGAAAGTGGCATTGATACGCGCACGGCTGGTGCCAGTAAGTCTTTCTCGTAGTGTCATCTTTGCCGCCGATTTCGCTTTGGCCGGTCGTGAGATATTAGTTCATCTCCAGTTCGGCGATGTAAGTCTGCAGCGTCGAGGCAGCAGGGCTCACGGTGTGGTCTGTCGGCTGCGGTTACAAAGGGGTCAGCAGGTTGGCCCTGAGTTGTTACGCATGCCCTTTGCGAGTGGTATTGCTGGAGTGTCGCGGACGGAGACGGCGGAAAGGCTAGGGTTCCGGCACGAGACGTGGTGGTGTTTGACTTCGTGCACGTTGAGAAGAGGTAGCCGGAGAGTCGCCTGGCACTAACCGTTCGCCTGGGTATATGATGTATGTTTGATTTAAACAGGTGCAGTTGTGTGCTTATGTACATTTGCTAATGGCCAACTAATCTCGTCTTCAGTGGGAATTTGGTAACGAGTCTGATAGGTCAAAGCTATGTCACATGTGACGTGATAACGGGACTTGGACTTTGCATCTTAGTTTCCTACCACTTGATGAACGATCTGCAGTTATATGTAAGAAGCCCGGTGAGCTGTTCATTATTGAGTGATTGTATATCTAAAGTTGTAACCTGGGTGATTAATCTGATGAAGTTTTAAGAGATAGCACAGCCGAACCCGACGAGAAGAGGTCCTGGAATTCTCAGTACATGGTATAGACTGCCGGGAACGGAACCTGGGATGACACCAGACGAATATTGTCGTCAATGGTACAGCCAAAAGCCCGGAAGGAATCCAACCCGAAGAGATCCGCCGTGACCGCACTGTTGACCACAAGGAAGGTAACTTCCCAGCGAACCGATTTATGCAAGACGGAAGCCGTGAACTGACCCAAGAGGACGATCGCTAACTTATTATAAGTAAGGAGGCGCCGAGGTGTGGGTGCCAGCGGGTGTGTGTGGGGGGGTGGGAGAGTGGGTGGAGAGGGAGGGGGGGGGGGGGGGCGAGGCGCTCCAATCTTCGCAGAAGAGGAATAGTTGATAAGTGAGACCGCTGCTCCAGTATCCACCTGCATCTGTAGCGGCCGACCGTTGACCTGAACATCAATCATCAGCTTGGAAGATCCCGACGAGTGCACCTGGTTGACATCCATGGGTAGAGGCACTGACGGTCATTGGCCGTAAGAGGGGCTGCCGAGATTGGCAGACCGAGCTGACATGTCCGTTGCGGGTACACACAGCACAATACGCCCACCTGTCGGGGCAGTCTTCCCGTGCATGGTTCTTAAAGCAATCCGGGCAGGACTGCAGCCAGAGGGGTTGGCGGTGCTGGCGAGGGCGTGGGTGCCTCCGTGCACTGACTGGCTGCGCCGGACCCGAGAAGCCGTCTGAGGGCGCACATTCCTCAGAGGGCGGCTACCTGTCGACCCTGTGCAGAACAGGATGGGCAGCGCCGGTCATCGGGACGCACGGTTGCAACGTCTTCGACCTCCGCGAGCAATGCGACGGGCTCCGAGGCGACGTGGTCGCGGAGGGCCACCACTTCGGGCGTCTGAGGGCGTCGCGCCGGAAAGCCGCGCCATGATCGGCCTTGATGAGGTGATCGCGGACCATCTCGTCCGCGTAGGATTCTTTGGAGACTCGTGTTTTGAAGTCACATTTCCGACTGAGACCTTGCAGTTCCGCTGCCCACTGGCGATAGGATTGGCCAGCCATCTTGCGACACTGGTAAAATTCGACACTGGCAGCCAACATATGGAACCATCGTCGATAGTAAGCTGCGAGAACATCACAAATCTGGGAGAAAGTCCAAGAATCCGGGGGTCGAGGACATACACTTTGGACTGTTCCAGGACAAAAAGTAGGAACGACGAGTAGCCTCCTGGACTACCTGGTGATTTTGAAAATGCTGCTGGAGCCGCTTTTTGTATGTTTCCCAGTCTTCAGCATCCTCGTTGAAAGCGGGAAACGGCGGCGGCGGCGGCGGCGGAACCGGGCGGTTGTACAAGAGTTCCATTAACAAACGTTCCCGCTTATCCTGCGAGTTCTTGCAAAACTGTTGAAAAACTTGTAGTAAGTCATGCACACTTTGGACCAGCTGCTGAAGGACAACTCCCGCCATGAGGAAGTAACACGCAGGCACCATCTCGTCCCCACTTGTGTTGTGACGGACAATTCGGAATTTTTCACAACACAACTTTTATTGATGTAAGTTTACAAGGTTTATGACTGAACATAGAAACGAAAGGTAACAATATCGAAAAAAGTCTCCTAATTGAAACAAACAAAAATTCACTTTTTATTTTCTACAAAGTTTCATGGTAACACACTCACACACTAGTAACAGTGCAGTTCCGAGACGAAGAGGTAATCTTCGACGGTTGCAGCACACGAGGTCGGCATCCAGCGTGAACTGAACGTCGGGCCTGGTTTTAGCCCCTAAATATCTGTCTCCAGCCAATCAAATTTTGGCGTAGTGATACTTCCTGCAGGCTGTGGCTCGAGCTCCCCCTTCAGGGAGTAGTGCTCGGAATGTGTGTTTCCTTTATCTTGTGTGTAAATAGCCGGTGTTTACCTTGGTGTTTTTGGCATAGACAATCTCGTCCTCTGTGGTGTTATACGGGTTGCCGACCCTCAGGGGCTACCTTGGCTCCGGCATAACAAATAACTTCTCATTATTGATCCTGTTATTAATCCGACAAGGGAGGTTTGAAGGATAATGAAGAGTATTTTTGATATTGGGTGTGTTAATTTAATAAAATTTATATTTATTACATTTGATAATGATATAATTATTATTTTGGTCATTTCAGGGGTTAGTTTATTAAAATATCAGTTTTTTGGACCGATGACGGAAGCTTTTCCACCCTTCAATTAAAGTAGGGCCTAGACTTACTTCCGGTTTACAAGACCGGTATTTTTTCTAAACTATTAAAACTAATAATTATATTCTCTGTTTTTACTTCTTTCTTCGTATATTTTGCTGGTGCTAATGTTTTTTTTTCTTCTAAATGGGTAGAAATCGGTTTTACGACCGTTCTGTTGTTACTGGTTTAAAGTGATGTATCGCAAGGTGGCACGTTTCGCCTGCACGAGCGAAACGTTTATTCATTGGCTTACAGTTGCTCCATGGCGAATGAAGAAAAGTAAGAAATTCGGAATGTCAGAGGACTTGGTTACGAGACAGGATAACGAGACGACATGTTGGAAGTTTGTGCAATTAAACCGTCATTGTTAGCAGCCGTACCTAATAATTTTTTTTTTTTTGAGATTCACAGGCGATACGTAATGTTAATGTAGAGTTTAGTAAGGTCCATAATACAGTCTGTTGCATTTTGAAGGTTAGTTGCGCATATTTAATTTTGATCAAGGGATTCTGTGATGAACCGTTAGGTACCACAAGCTTGTATAGGACTTCGAACATTTATTGGTCGATGTTTGCTGTAGCACCTTCTTCAATAACACAGTCAAAAGCATAAAGAAAGTTTTCTTTGCTAAGAGGTACTCATTTCACTCGCAGACAATCATCGAATGACCAAATGCGAATGGCAGCGTTCCACTTAGAGAAGATCCTATAGAAGTTTTCTTTCCCTTACATTTCAAGAATTTGCAGGCAACCATCGGAGTCGGCAGCTGCTTCTCCACCACGAGAATAACTTGTCTACGTGTACAAAATTACTTACGTCGTGGGGGTCATTGAGGCCGCCCGGAATATTGTACTTCACAGGCATACAAACGAGACACTAAAAACATTAGTTCAATAACAACGAGTTTAATTTTCCCAGCTTGAGAAACGTTAATTTCTTGTTTTGAGGAATAAGAAATATTATATTTTGCACGTTTTTCTCGACTATTTTATTGCACAATGATAAAGAAATGCCTACGTGTAAACTTGTGTAGTGTGTTAGTAATGGTAGCTTTGGAGGTACTCTATTACGCAGCCACTTTGTCAGACTGTTGTGTTAAAGCGCAATAATTAAATAGATGGTCAGAGTGGGCCCAGCACCTGCGACACTTGTTAGGTGGTGTGGCAGGTGCGAGTGGCCGCAGGGAATTTACGAGGAGGAGCTGCGGCTCACACAGCGTAATGTGTTGTTGCACCTTGAGAGAGCCGTAGCATTACACCAGAGCGGCGCTGCGCAGAGCGGTCTGGGCGCTGGTGAGACTTCATTCACGTGGCGCCCGAAGGAGCTAATGGGAGGGGGAGGCTTAGCTATAGGTGGATCTGTGTCGTTACCGTATTTAACGCAACACCGTACCAGAGCAATGTGCGAGGAGAGCAAATTTGTGGCGGATGACAGCGAATAAATGTGGGCGTGTGCGCAAATCCTGTGTGATACCCCAGTTGTATCTTTCTGTGCATTTAGCTCTGCAGTGTAAAGATATGCTCGTGCATCCACGAAATCTTATATTTTTCCTTACTTCTGATACTTTTCTTCTTTTTATCTTTGCAGTAAACTGAGATTTTTAGTCTGTCTTGCTCATCTTTACTGAATTTCAAATGCTTCTCTATAAAATGTGACACTGGCAAAACTTATGTGCTTATAGAATTGTGGTCATACAAAAAGCCCTTCGTCAAATAATATTTAACTGATTTGAACTACTTTGTTGAAGTTCATAACAAAATGTAGGACAAAGAATTTTGAGAAATATATTTCTCTATATTTTTCTTTCAGCATGAAATTTCCTATTTCATTAATTTTGAAATTGACTGAAACAATATGTTACTATGTATAGACTGAAGCAGCAAGCGAAAATTTGTTCCAAGGTCAGAAATCGCACTCAGGTCTCCTGCTTACTACGTAGGTTCGCTAGACACTAAGCCAGCATTCTTGGGACAGCAGTTCATGGAACTGCTGCACACGCGCCTAGCCAGCTGGAGGGAGACCCGTGCTCGCTTCCTGATTTTCACTCGCTGTTTTAGTCTATATACATAAAATTATATCTATATGAGACCAGTGAAGTCTGAAATCCTGCCATCTGAATATGTAACTGTAGTTTTCAGTTCGAACTTGTGTGAAAAATTTCTGGGAAATATGTTCTGAGCAAACATCTTTCAGCATGGACTTTAATATTTCGTAAATTTTTAAATGGACTGAAACGAAATTAGTTGTTATCTTCAGTTTGATATTGTGGAGTGAATACATTGGTGAAATGTGTTACCACATATTTTTCTTTTACCTCGAACTTTTATATTTCTACATCTACATCTACATGATTACTCTGCAATTCACATTTAAGTCCTTGGCAGAGGGTTCATCGAACCACAATCATACTATCTCTCTACCATTCCACTCCCGAACAGCGCGCAGGAAAAACGAACACCTAAATCTTTCTGTTCGAGCTCTGATTTCTCTTATTTTATTTTGATGATCATTCCTACCTATGTAGGTTGGGCTCAA
This sequence comes from Schistocerca gregaria, assembly GCF_023897955.1. Classification (NCBI taxonomy): domain Eukaryota; kingdom Metazoa; phylum Arthropoda; class Insecta; order Orthoptera; family Acrididae; genus Schistocerca; species Schistocerca gregaria. The sequence continues at coordinate 322,607,747 of NC_064925.1, read as the reverse complement.
CAAAATATTTTCGCATTCGGAAGAGAAAGTTGGTGACTGAAATTACGTAAATAGATCTCGCCGCGACGAAAAACGTCTTTGCTTTAATGACTTCCATCCAAACTCACGTATCATATCTGCCACATTCGTCACGTAACAATGAAATGATCGTATGGCATTGTTGGCCGGGAGGCCCCATTCGGGGGAGTTCGGCTGCTGTATTGCAAGCCCTTTTTTAATTGACGCTACTTCGGCGACTTGCGAGTCAATGATAATTAAACTGATGATGCACACACAACACACAGTTCGCTGCCGGGAATCGAACCCAGGCCCCCTGCATGGTAGGCGGGAACGCTACCCCTACGCCACGAAGGCGGACATTTCATACATTTTGTCGAAAATTGGGTTTGGATGAGATTGGACTGTTTTTAGATTTGAAAATGCAATTTTAATCATTAATTTGATCTTGTGGTTGGAATATTTGTGAAAAATATATTTCCATGTATTTATCTTTGAACAAGGACTTTAATATTTTATGAAATTTGAAATTTGCAATATGATCGTATCCTGTTTGAATTACTCTATATATTATGAAACTGAATATATCTTTGTAAATATCAGAATATAATGGGGATCGATGGATGTGGTTCTGTGAAGTATAAATATGGAGAAAGTTACCAGGGAATCACAGCCAATTTCAGTTAGGTGAATTGGTAATTTGGAGTACTTTGTAATTAATACACTCCTGGAAATTGAAATAAGAACACCGTGAATTCATTGTCCCAGGAATGGGAAACTTTACTGACACATTCCTGGGGTCAGATACATCACATGATCACACTGACAGAACCACAGGCACATAGACACAGGCAACAGAGCATGCACAATGTCGGCACTAGTACAGTGTATATCCACCTTTCGCAGCAATGCAGGCTGCTATTCTCCCATGGAGACGATCGTAGAGATGCTGGATGTAGTCCTGTGGAACGGCTTGCCATGCCATTTCCACCTGGCGCCTCAGTTGGACCAGCGTTCGTGCTGGACGTGCAGACCGCGAGAGGCGACGCTTCATCCAGTCCCAAACATGCTCAATGGGGGACAGATCCGGAGATCTTGCTGGCCAGGGTAGTTGACTTACACCTTCTAGAGCACGTTGGGTGGCACGGGATACATGCGGACGTGCATTGTCCTGTTGGAACAGCAAGTTCCCTTGCCGGTCTAGGAATGGTAGAACGATGGGTTCGATGACGGTTTGGATGTACCGTGCACTATTCAGTGTCCCCTCGACGATCACCAGAGGTGTACGGCCAGTGTAGGAGATCGCTCCCCACACCATGATGCCGGGTGTTGGCCCTGTGTGCCTCGGTCGTATGCAGTCCTGATTGTGGCGCTCACCTGCACGGCGCCAGACACGCATACGACCATCATTGGCACCAAGGCAGAAGCGACTCTCATCACTGAAGACGACACGTCTCCATTCGTCCCTCCATTCAAGCCTGTCGCGACACCACTGGAGGCGGTCTGCACGATGTTGGGGCGTGAGCGGAAGACGGCCTAACGGCGTGCGGGACCGTAGCCCAGCTTCATGGAGACGGTTGCGAATGGTCCTCGTCGATACCCCAGGAGCAACAGTGTCCCTAATTTGCTGGAAAGTGGCGGTGCGGTCCCCTACGGGACTGCGTAGGATCCTACGGTCTCGGCGTGCATCCGTGCGTCGCTGCGGTCCGGTCCCAGGTCGACGGGCACGTGCACATTCCGCCGACCACTGGCGACAACATCGATGTATTGTGGAGACCTCACGCCCCACGTGTTGAGCAATTCGGCGGTACGTCCACCCGGCCTCCCGCATGCCCACTATACGCCCTCGCTCAAAGTCCGTCAACTGCACATACGGTTCACGTCCACGCTGTCGCGGCATGCTACCAGTGTTAAAGACTGCGATGGAGCTCCGTATGCCACGGCAAACTGGCTGACACTGACGGCGGCGGTGCACAAATGCTGCGCAGCTAGCGCCATTCGACTGCCAACACCGCGGTTCCTGGTGTGTCCGCTGTGCCGTGCGTGTTATCATTGCTTGTACAGCCCTCTCGCAGTGTCCGGAGCAAGTATGGTGGGTCTGACACACCGGTGTCAATGTGTTCTTTTTTCCATTTCCAGGAGTGTATTTTTTGGAAAGACCTTGTTTCACGCGGAAGTTGAAAACAGTTGGTTGTGGGATGTAAGGACACATATATTTGACCCTAGAACTGAAGGATCATATCCATCCCTACGGTTTTCGCTACAGCAAAGCAGCGTCAACAACAAAGGTGCTCCTCGTTCTGGAAGGGAGAAGTTGGCAGCGTGGCGATATTTTGTCGCGATGTAGTGAGTTGGTCGATCCTGAGCAAGCCTGCAGGGCTGGTTCCACCAGCTCGTGCTCCGCGCTTCAAGCGTAAAGGTTAATTATTTTGTGGAATGAATATAATGCAAGTCGCAACAAAGTCAGCAAGCAGAACGGGTATGTGTATGAGCAGTATGAGATTTTGAAGCTCAAATTTAAATTTCATCTCAATCGGATTGTTACATAATGAAAAGGCAATCGTACAGTAATGAACAGGAAGTAATTGGTTGGTTGACTCGATGGTTAAAGGGACGAAACTACTAGGTAATGAGTCCCTTTTTCCTCGAACAGGCAGGTCTGTGTGACTATAGATGATGGATAGCCCACGACGCAAAACACAAGGCGAGAAACCGCAACGTCTACCCATGTCAGTGAAGCTAAGGTAAGGGACAAAAAGAAGAAAAGGAAACGGGGAACCGGGACTAGTAAACTCATACAGGCTGGTCATAAATGGGAGACTACATTTGTAGAGTGAGAGCAGTCAGAACCAGTACGGACATGTTGTGTGAACTTAAAGCGCAATAAAATTAACCATAACGTACAAAAGTGTTCACATATTTTGGAAGGGACAGAATCGTATGACATTATGGGAGAAGAGGGAGGGCGTGGGCCTTAGTCTCATGGTCAGACTTTTAAGTATTGGCGCATGTACTCTGGGAGTAAGTTCGCTGTTTGTAACTGGCTACTTAGTAATGACCAAAGCCTCATTTTACTAACCAGAAGACTACAAAAAGTATTAATTAACTATATTTGATAATAAAAGCAATAAAATAATAGGGTGGGCCTACACACTTCAGCCACAAAACGAAATACAACGTTTAAAAAATTAATCTTGTAAGGGGGTGAGTTCAGGCAATTTCCACGGAGCAACATATAATGAAATATGCAATTCTGTTTTTCCCTTACAAGAGTGCTCAAGAAACTTGGGCGTGAATTGTTAATGCTTAATGCATAAATATCTAAGGCAAATTTTACCGCCGGTCGCGGTGGCCGAGCGGTTCTAGGCGCTTCAGTCCGGAACCGCGCGACTGCTACGGTCGCAGGTTCGAATCCTGCCTCGGGCATGGATGTGTGTGATGTCCTTAGGTTAGTTAGGTTTAAGTAGTTCTACGTTCTAGGGGACTGATGACCTAAGGTGTTAAGTCCCATAGTGCTCAGAGCCATTTGAACCATTTGAATCAAATTTTACCGTCACTGAAGAATGGTAAGCGGCGATATACAAGACAACCAAGAGTGAATTTCGCTCAAAGAAAATGAGATTTCGCGAATTTTAACAGCCTGTTCAGCCCTTTAGGTAAAAGTAACAGTGGCTTTCACCGTTTCCCTGGTATGCCTGTGTTCGGTGGTGAGCTAATCCCGACAGGCCAGTATCTACAATGAAGGCAGCAGAAATATGAAACGCGATGATTTCAAAGACGCAAACCCGACACCATGTGAGTTCAGTAAAGCAATAATTCTTCAACCGTGCTGTTTCCGCAGCCACTCACCTGTTCCGTCCTCGGTGAACGAGAGCAGTTACTAAACCGAACGCCAGACAAATATTCTGGCCAGGAAGGAGCGCGCTTGTTGTCACGTGAGCTTGATGAGCGACTCCGTGCCCTCTTGCGAAGCGTCCTCCGACCTGTCGCATAGAAATTCCGAGCAAAGATGTTTTATGAAGTGTAGGAATCGATTATAATGCGCGCACGGCCCATTAATATTGGTATAACATAAAATCAAAGGTACTCTAAACATACGTCCAAAAACAAGTGTCGAGATATCGGCGGTTTCACTTGCGTCGAGAACAGTCACATCCTGTAGTGCAGGCTGCCTTGCTGTAGACCTTCAGTGCTTATTGTGTATAAGTCGAGCCTCTCAATACATGGTGACGTTGTTGCCAGACATGTCAACCCTCCTCCATCTGAGTCCTCTAAAAATTTGTAAAATTCCACCCCCTACTATTCCATCCTAAACACCTCCGAGTCTCCTAGGTTACCTGTTAACTCGACACTATCACCCTCTAGTTTCCCCCCTGTTCACTGCTCCACTACACCTGCAAACCCTCCACTTCCTCCTCCAACAAAACTTCCCTTACACGACCAGGAAAACTGCCCTGATCTATACGTGTCCCTCTAGATCTAAAACAACGCACCCCTTTTCACCTATTTAGGGATCCCTCTCCACTTCTCGCCACTCACATCCTAAGGCTTCGTCCAAAACAGCATCCCTCTTCACTCTTCCAAGTCTCTCCTCCAAACATCAACCCAAATAAAGACTCTTGTATGCATTACACCAACTACTAAATTCCCATTGTACCCCTGTCCCCGGCACTTTACATCCACTCATCAGTTCACTGTTCTCTGCCTCTATCAGTCAACACATCGTCTTTTTAGCTTTGACTTATGCAACTGTCCATCTGTGTGTTATATTTTGTGAAATATTCATTTCACATTTCATCTGTGTCAATATCTTAATTACTCAACGGATCAGCCTTTACATTTTAACTTTTATAGCTGACAATCTGTCTTTTATTCTGCCACACATTCGTTTTTGATAACCGTCACATCCAATTTTATTTGTTTTCAAACTTTTTACTATTTTCTCGCTGAAGATCGGTGATTTGTATCAGCTAACAGCTCACCCCCGCTCATATGGGGCGAGGGGCTGATATAACAATAAAAGGAAAAAAAGGTACGTTATTTACAACTCTCACGTAAACCAGCCATTCTGTACGTATGATCTTGACGTCTTGTGGAATCAGAATAAAATTAGTTATTCTGTGGACTGTTAATAGAGTAAGCGGCGAAATGAAGTCCTATTATTCCTTGTGGGAAACGTCAGAGATGGGATTCGGCTAACGCAGTGGCACTGGCATTAATCGACTGGCGCATGTCATATAAAGAGAATTACGTCCTCAGTGCCACATTCCATGTGAAAATGTTTTCAGAAAGTTGCTCCGGAATCTGGCATACAGTGGATTACTCGCAAAGGATACTTGGGGTCACGGTAGCTCTCGCAAATTTCGCACTCCCACCTGTTTTAACAAGTAGAGGATGATGCTGGAACAAGTTGAACAAGAACTAGAATTATTGTAAGCATAATTTCTCTCTTCTAAGGTTATTTTTGCACTAGCAGTTACCATATCCATATTTCTGCAAAGTGTTCAAGCTCTGAGGTCAAAAGACCACCACGCGAGATTTTAATTTTGGCAATAGATTTGTAATGCTGAACAGCCAGTGTTCACTGGATTTCAGCTGAACTCTGTTTGCGGAATTCATATTGATTTTTGTAGACGGGCTTTTTCGTTTCCCAATAACTATACAGGGTATAGTAGAGAATTGACCGAGGACGATTAATCACACTAATACTGATGTTCGTTTGCTGATGGCATAGAGAAAAGCTATGTTTATCATGTGCAACTATAGAACTAAAGGAAGTTGAACAAAGTCTCAAAATACGGATTCCAAAATGGTTTTCTAAATATCTCTTATCATTGCACAAGCTTCATCTGGAGGGCAGCATTGATGTGTAGTAGTGCTGTTAAGTCTACAGTCCTTTGGCCTTAAATGCCTCAATTATAATCAATCAGTCTGAAGACTAGGAAATAACCTGGTGATTCTAGACACATAATTTGCTAATGTTATATTTGTACCAAGTCAGTCTTGTGTGGTTTGTAATTACCGTCTACATCTGCGTCTGCATCATACTCTGCAAGCCACATAATGGTGTAGCGGAAGGCCCTCCTGGTACGAATAACTCATCCTCCTGTGCCTCTTCCATTTGCGATTGGCGGATGGGAAGAATAATTGTCGGTAACCATCATATTTTCTCTAGTTTGTCGAATTTTCTAGTCGTGGTCACTTCGCAAGTTGTATGTGACAGGACGTTATATGTTGTCAGACTCTTCCCAAAAAGTAATCTCCCGAAAATTCGAAAGTAAACATCTCTATGATGCACAACCCCTCTCCTATACTGTCTCCCACGGGAGATATTCGAGCATCTTTATAGAGCTGTCACGCAGACTAAATGAACTTGTGACAAAAGGCGATGGTCTTCAATGGATCTGCTCTTGCTCTCTCTCTCTCTCTCTCTCTCTCTCTCTCTCTCTCTCTCTCTATCTCTATCTCTCTCTCTCTCTTTCCCTCCCTCCCACCCCCATCGGTCAAACAAGTGACTTGTAAGCCATTTCCTTCATGGATGAGTAACATTTCCTTAACATTCTTCCTATGAATCTGTCTGCCATCTCCTTTTCTTGCTGTTTGTTTTGTTTGATCATTTCACTTAAGATCGTCCTGGACAGTATTTTACGGTAGATACTTTTTGTAGCAATTTGTCATCAATAACGAGTGGTTCTAGGCGCTTCGGTCCGGAACCGCGCGACTGCTTCGGTCGCAGGTTCGAATCCTGCCTCGGGCATGAGTTTGTGTAATGTTCTTAGGTTAGTTAGGTTTAAGTAATTCTAAGTTCTGGGGACTGGTGACCTCAGCTGTTAAGTCCCATAGTGCTCAGATCCATTTTTTGTCATCAATAACGGATTTCATTACCTAGGTATGCGCAATATGTTACATTCGTTTATGTTCTTGAATAACAGCCACAACCTGTATTATTCATCGCTCCTGTGCCGGTAATTCTGCCAATGGACACCGTCTTCTGGCGTTTCTACTTTCTTAATGACTCCAGAATCACCTGTGAACAGTCTTCTAGAGCTCCTGACACCTTCTACCAAATGGTTTACATACATTGTAAACATTAACAGTCCTATCATACTTCCTTGGGGTACTGCGAAAATTACAGTTATATCTGTCTATTTTGTTAAGAGCGGTAAGCTGAGTGCTATTTTCAAGGAAATCATGGATCCAGTCGCAAATTTGTTCCGAAACACGGTAAACTCGTATTTTTTTCAGTAAATGTCAGCGCTTGATGGGTTCAAATGTCTTTCTGAAGTCCAGTGAGAAGATAACAGATCAATGGTATCACAAAATGTAGTCGAATGATCCGAAACAGTAACTCTTCGTACCTTGACTGAGGTAGAATCGACCACGTACAAACACTCGGACCGACGGTACCCCGATCCGTCTCCTCTAAATTTACCACGCCCACAAATTTTAAGATAGCGGTAACCAGGAGTACCCAACCTCTCCACAGTTTAGCTCAACGTTACACTTACGCTTACAAGTAATTGCCTAAAACCTGTAACATTACGAATGCTCACCCATTATCCTCTATCAAAAACATTACCACTGACAAAATATTTTCACAACAAAGTTAGCAACACTTGGCTTGATTATGCCTACCAACGTAATGGCGGATAATGCATAGTGTGCAAACTTCATCGGTACAGCACGGTAACTCGTACAAGATTAAATGCAGAGCAATAAAGCATGCAAATCCAGGTAAACATTTAGAAACAACATAAATAAATGGAAATTGGTAATTAAAAGCAAATGAAAAGAAACAAAACTATTTGTCTCTTACATCATTAGGTAGCAAAGGGAGACGAAAATTTAATAGACATGGGTGACTGGAATTCGTCAGTAGGAAAAGGGAGAGAAGGAAACATGGTAGGTGAATGTCGATTGAGGAGCAGAAATGAAAGAGGAAGCCGTCTGGTAGAATTTTGAGCAGAGCATAACTTAATCATATCTAACACTTGGTTTAAGAATCATGAAAGAAGGTTGTATACATGGAAGAAGCCTGGAGATACTAAAAGGTATCAGATAAATTATATAATGGTAAGACAGAGATTTAGGAACCAGGTCTTAAATTGTAAGACATTTCCAGGGACAGATGTGGACTCTGACCACAATCTATTGGTTATGAACTGTAGATTTAAACTGAAGAAACTACAAAAAGGTGCTAATTTAAGGAGATGGGACCTGGATAAACTGACTAAACCAGAGGTTGTAGGGAGTTTCAGAGAGAGCGTAAGGGAACAATTGACAGGAAGGGGGGAAAGAAATACAGTAGAAGAAGAATGGGTAGCTCTGAGGGATGAAGTAATGAAGGCAGCAGACGATCAAGTAGGTAAAAAGATGAGGTCTAATAGAAATCCTTGGGTAACAGAAGAAATATTGAATTTAATTGATGAAAGGAGAAAATATAAAAATGCAGTAAATGAAGCAGGCAAAAAGGAATACAAACGTCTCAAAAATGAGATTGACAGGATGTGCAAAATGGCTAAGCAGGGATGGCTAGAGGACAAATGTAAGGATGTAGAGGCTTATTTCACTAGGGGTAAGATAGATACTGCCTACAGGAAAATTAAATAGACCTTTGGAGAAAGGTGAACCACTTGTCTCAATATCAAGATCTTTGATGTAAACCCAGTTCTAAGCAAAGAAGGGAAAGAAGAAAGGTGGAAGGAGTATATAGACTGTCTATACAGGGGTGATGTACTTAAGGACAATATTATAGAAATGTAAGAGGAGGCAGATGAAGATGAAATGTGAGATATGATACTGCGTGAAGAGTTTGAGATAGCACTGAAAGACTGAGTTGAAACAAGGCCCCGGAGTAGACAACATTCCATTAGAACTACTGACAGCCTTGGTAGAGCCAGTCCTGACAAAACTGTAGTAGTAGTAGTAGTAGTAGTTGTAGTAGAGGGGTTTGGGCGCACGACAGCAAGGTCTTCAGCGCCCGTTCAGTAACTTAGTGAGACGAGTATCAAGAAAAATCCCAGAACAGGAATATAAAACGAAACAGAAAACATGGGTAACAATCATTGAAAAACATGTGGTCACACACACCAAAGCGTGGGATGAAGCAGAGCGTCAGCAGTAAAACATGGACAACACAGGAAGAAAATGATAGAGGGAGCTAAAACAATGTAGCAGATGGAAGTGGCTGGCTGGCCGCAAGGAAAAAAAGGGAGGAGTCAGCCACTCTGCAATACACTAAAACCTCCAGCCTAAAAGTTTAGGCCAGAGTCCAGACACATCTTAAAACTTAAAAACCCTAGACACACATGTCTCATCATTAGCTAAAACAGAAGGCAGATCCCCATCAACTTTTGCTTCTACCCGTGCATCGCGGTATAAAATGCAGTCTGTTAAAATGAGCCGGACAGAGATGTGCACACCACAAAGCATCACAAAACGGAGGATCCTGCCGCCGTAATAAAAAGCTATGTGTGAGAGGACAGTGCCGAATCCGCAGACGACTAAGGGCCACCTCCTCCCGCCTGAGCAACCGGCAGGAGGAACGCCACGGCCGAGTGGTTGACTTTATCAACCGCAGTTTATTGGCCGTCACCGCCAGCCATTCGTCCTCCCACAACTCCATGCACTTCCTGTGAAGTGCAGCGACGACTGACTGGACCACATCCTGCTCTCTGCAGACCTCCTTGGCAGCCCGATCGGCCTGTTCGTTGCCCCATATGCCAACATGACCAGGCACCCAGCAGAAGGATACTTATGTACCCCGCCGTTGGAGCAAGTACAGTTGGTCATGAATCAGAACTGTACCATCTGGTGAGCAAGATGTATGAGACAGGCGAAATACCCTCAGGCTTCATTTTGAATATAATAATCCCAATCCCAAAGAAAGCAGGTGTTGACAGATGTGAAAATTACTGAACTGTCAGTTTAATAAGTTACAGCTGCAAAATACTAAAGCGAATTCCTTACAGGGAAATGGAAAAACTGATAGAAGGCTACCTCGGGGAAGATCAGTTTGGATTCGGTAGAACTGTTGGAACACGTGAGGCAATATTAACCTAGCGACTTATCTTAGAAGAAAGATTAAAAAAATTGAAATCTACGTTTCTAGCATTTGTAGACGTAGAGAAAGCTTTTGACAATTTAAATGGAATACTCTCTTTCAAATTCTGAAGGTAGCTGGGGTAAAATACAGGGAGCGAAAGGCTATTTACAATTTGTACAGAAACCAGATGGCATTTATAAGAGTCGAGGGGTATGAAAGGGAAGCAGTGGTTGGGAAGGGAGTGAGACAGGGTTGTAGCCTCTCCCCGATGTTATTCAATCTGTATATTGAGCAAGCAGAGAAGGAAACAAAAGAAAAATTCGGGGTAGGTATGAAAATATATGGAGAAGAAATAAAAACCTTGAGGTTCGCCGATGACATTGTAACTCCGTCAGAGATAGCAAAGGACTTGAAAGAGCAGTTGAACGGAATGGACAGTGTCTTGAAAGGAGGATATAAGATGAAGATCAACAATAGCAAAACGAGGATAATGGAATGTAGTCGAATTAAGTCGGGTGATGGTGAGGGAATTAGATTAGGAAATGAGACAATTAAAGTAGTAAAGGAGTTTTGCTATTTAGGGAGTAAAGTAACTGATGATGGTCGAAGTAGAGTGGATACAATATGTAGACTGGCAATGGCAAGGAAAGCGTTTCTGAAGAAGAGAAATTTGTTAACATCGAGTATAGATTTAAGTGTCAGGAAGTCTTTTCTGAAAGTATTTGTATGGTGTATAGCCATGTATAGAAGTGAAACGTGGACGATAAATAGTTTGGACAAGAAGAGAGTAGAAGCTTTCGAAATGTGGTACTACAGAAGAATGCTGAAGATTAGATGGGTAGATCATATAACTAATGAGGTGGTATTGAATAGAATTGGGGAGGAGTTTGTGGCACAACAAAAAGAAGGGACCGGTTGGTAGTACATGTTTTGGGGCATGAAGGGATCACAAATTTAGCATTGGAGAGCAGCGTGGAGGGTAAAACTCGTAGAGGGAGACCAAGAGATAAATACACTAAGCAGATTCAGAAGGACGTAGGTTGCAGTAAGTACTGGGGGATGAAGAAGCTTGCATAGGATAGAGTAGCATGGAGAGCTGCATCAAACCAGTCTCAGGACTGAAGACCACCACAACAACAACATCAGTTGTATTGATAGCAATTGTTTGCAATAACAAAGACGGTGCCATAGGTTAATGAGCTTGCAAAATTATTAATATTAGGCAAAGGAATGATTCAAAACGAATTTTTAACTACACTTACGAATGTTACTGAAGATAATGCGGAGTAGCGTTACAGTTACTCACAATGAATGGCCAAAACGTTATTGTTTTTTTCTGTATAAAGATTTTTTCATCACTCACTAGAACAATGTAGTGTGTGGTGTTCCTTAGTCAATGTTCCTCCGGAAAACTTAGCACTTAGCTGATGCTGCCTGCCGGTCGTCGACGTCCACGTCCTTAGTCCATGATCCGTCAGTGTGAGCTCCTTCATAGTGGGGTCCTATTGCGAATCTGACAGGAATGTTCGATGTTGTCAGACTTAATCACAGTTTGCGTAACTGCATGCAGTGACGAACATAGGACATGCTCCGTCGCATTAACGCGTACGAATTAACATGACGTTATAACGATACAGCCTTCCCCAGAATTCATATGAAATGTCTGATATCACCTTTTTATATGAATCCGGATGGTTATCGGACAATTCAGTGCTTCCTAAGGCCTTGTATGTGTGTCTTTATATATATCATTCTGTCCTATTTGATAAAAAACTTGATATTAATTGTGCAGGTGTGTGGAATGTTCTGGAAGGACGTGCGTTGTCATAACTATCGGTGGATTGTTGTCGTTGATTAAATTAAGTATATATACTAAATTAAGTAACTAATCAAAAAACTGAATTAATAAATCCTTAGCAATAAATAACTAGAGACTGCAGAGATGTTAGCATAAAAATTCAATGCTTTTAATTAATAAAATGGTCATCTGAAAATCCAGTAACAGAAGACCTCACAATCTACATCTACATCTTCATGGATACTCTGCAAATCACATTTAAGTGCCTGGCAGAGGGTTCATCGAACCACCTTCGCAATTCTTCACTATTCCTCTCGTGTAGCGCGCGGAAAGAATGAACACTTATATCCTTCCGAACGAGCTGTGATTTCCCTTGTTTTATCTTGGTAATCGTTCCTCCCTATGTAGGTCAGTGTCAAAAAATATTTTTGTATTCGGAGGAGAAAGTTGGTGATCGGAATTTCGTGAGAAGATCCCGCCGCAACGAAAAACACCTTTATTTTAATTATGGCCAGCCGAAATCCTGCATCAATTCTGTGACACTATTTAGCGATAATACAAAACGTGCTGCCTTTCTTTGAACTTTTTATATGTACTCCGTCAGTCCCATATGGTAAGGATCCCACACCGTGCAGCAGTATTCTAAAAGAGGACGGACAAGCGTAGTGTTGGCAGTCTCCATAGTAGGTCTGTTACATTGTCTAAGTGTCCTGCCAATAAAACGCAGTCTTTGGTTAGCCTTTCTCACAACATTTTCTGTGTGTTCATTGCAATTGAAGTTGTTCGTAATTGTAATACCTAGGTATTTAGTTGAATTTACCGCTTTTAGATTAGTCTGATTTATCGTGTAACCGAAGTTACAGAAACATCTTAAAAGTTATTACCAAGCTATGTATTTTCATTTTTTTATTATTTTCATGGCTTCCTCTATAAGTAATATTCTTTGTAATTGCATTTTTAGTTAACTCTCCAACTGCTTACATCTAAAAGTTTTCCAGTTTCCAGAATCTGAGGCCTTATTTGTGCATTTTATATACGTAATTGGATAAAGCACGAGCTCTGTACTATCATTGAATATTATTAACCAAATCCAAAATGTAGTTACTTACATAACTAAAATAGTATGAGTGACATTAATGCAATTAAAGTTCAGAATGATTTTCTTATGGAAAAGTCAAGATATTACTATAAAAATTGTCATTGAATATTGTATTTTACACCGTAACAGCTGTAACTTCAGTTTCTTTACGTTTTGTAAATTTTAACTGTAACATCAAAATTGTACAAAATTAATAATTCCTTATTTTGGAAGTTATTGTTAAAATTCTATATAAAGCGATGCAGTGATGCTCCGAGGCGTCAGTTCTGAAGTTACTTTTGGAAGTCAAAGAGATCAGTAAAATCTGTCCGTGTTTCGTTTACGTGACGAGTAAGCAGTTCGGATGACAATTGATGTGAATAAATTTTGTGAAGCATGAAAATTTCGCATTCGTTCATCAATGGACGAAGCAGAAGAAATTTAAGTTAGGTAACTTTCAACATGAATCTTTTATGCCAAACATAAATTGTCTTGAAAAATTTTGCGTTATGGACGCGTAGAACGAATGGATGTTGCCTCGAGGAAATAGTTGGTGTGGATAAAAAGGACCAAATTCTCGGACAACACCATCAACCATCGGATGAATAACAGTTTATCTTTATGATTAAATAGTTTTGTGACAGTGACAAGTTGTGTGAGAAAGTTTTTATATTTGGTAATTTATCATGACCAATAAAGAAATAAGATAAAAATGAGTGAGGAAGAACTCGTACGCAGCGAACCAATGGAAAACACTTTGAACATAGGTGCAAGTATCAGTGAACTATCAAAGTATAGCTCGGAGCTTTGGTGGAGAGGGTTCCAGTGAAAATGTCGCCTCGAGTACTCCATTTGCACAGGTTAGAGTAGGTGGAGATGATTTGTTAATGTTATTAATGCAACGTATGAAAGAAGCGAAGGAACAGATGGGAGAGATTACACCAGAAGCGAAGGAACAGATGGGACAGATTAGGCAAGAACCGAAGGAACAGGTGGGACAGATTAAGGATATTGGTCAACAGGGTCTACAGTTCAGTCAGCAATTTAGTGAACAAATGGCAGAATTAAAGAATACCGTCACTGAAAATACTAATCAGATTAGGGAAATCCAGGAGGGTTTGGCAGCACTAAGAATTACTGTTGAGAGAGGACAAGGTGAACTCAATACTCATGTAGGAGCAATAGAAAGATTAGAGATATAAGAAAATAATTTGACGTAAGTGTTGTATAAAACCGAAGAGAGATTCGAAAAACTAGATAAACAAGTAGATGTAGAAAATTCTAAACTTAAAGAACATGTTGTTCAGACTAGAAGATTGTTAGAAGAGAAAGTAGAAGCTTAGAAAAGGAACTCTGACCTAAAACTTACAGACATTCCCAAACAAATAACTGAAGTATGATGAAAAAATAGTTTGTGTAAAAGTAATGTTGTAGATTGAAGTAAGAAAGTTGCAGAACTACAAGAGGGTGCAGCTCAAAGAGATGTTGTTAGCAAAATTAATTGTGTATAGGGTGGTATACCTTTAAAATTCTGTCCAGGATATGGTAAATTGGCCTGCCAGAGTGGCTGAGCGGTTCTAGGCGATACAGTCTGGAATCGCGTGACCAGTACGGTCGCAGGTTCGAATCCTGCATCGGGAATGGATGTGTGTGATGTCCTTAGGTTAGTTAGGTTTAAGTAGTTCTAGGTTCTAGGGGACTGATGACCTCAGAAGATAAGTCCCATAGTCCTCAGAGCCATTTGAACTTTTTTTCGATGGTAAATTGCATCCTGTTGATTTTTTTTACAGCATTGTCAAGATAATTTTAGTGATAGTACGACAGACAATGTTAAAATTAAATTTGTTAAGAGATTTTTGTATGGAGAAGCAACCTCATGGGTCTATCAGAATGTTAATTGTACCATGTCATATGATGAATTTGAAAGAAAGTTCTTAAATACGTTTTGGTCAGAATCTGAGCAAGCTAGGGTTTAAGAGTGAGTTTTTGAATGGTCAAATGTACAGGGAAGACAAATAGCTTAAAAGTTATTACCAAGCGATTTATTTTCATTTGTTATTATTTTTATGTCTTCCTCTGAAATTAATATTCTTTGTAATTATATTTCTAATTAACTCTCCAATTGTTTACATCTCACAGTTTTCCAACTTCCAGACTTCGAGGCCTTATTTGTGCATTTTATGTATGAAATCGGATAAAGCCTGAGCCCTGTGCTGACACTGAATATTAGTAACCAAATCCCAACTGTAATTAATTACGTAACTAAGATAAAAGGAGAGACATTACTGTAATTAAAGTTCAGAATGATTTTCTTATGGAATACTAAGGTTATTACTATGAAAGATTGTCATTGAATATTGTATTTTATATTACATCAGTTTCTTTGCGTTTGTAAATTTTAATTCTAACATCAAAATTTTACAAAATTAATAATGCTTTATTTTGGAAGTTATTATTAAAATTCTATATAAAGCGATGTTGTGAGCGAGTCAGTTTTGAAGTTACTCTTGGAAGTCAAAGAGATCTGTGAAGTCTGTCCATGTTTTGTTAACGTGACGAGTGTGCAGTTCGGATGCCAATTAATGTGTATAAATTTTGTAAAGCATGAAAATTTCGCATTCATTCATCAATGGACCAGACAGAAGAAACTTAAGTAACATTCAACATGAATCGTTACAACGTTATAATATTTGTTGCACAGTGTAAATTTTCAGATTTAAGCTCTAGAACCGCAGTGCGGCACTTGTCACAGTATATTCGTCCGAGTCTATTGCACTGAAAAACATTAGTCCAAGGTTTAAACCGAACAATAAGCATAGAGCACAGTTGTGTACGTCATCAGTTCAATCACGCGGCGATTAGCACCCCGTTCATTCACAGTTGAAGTTCTTTGTATAAATGCATGACAATAAAATGCGTTCATATATTTGCTGTTTCATTCCACAGTCTGCGTTACACACTAAACAGTTTGTGCTGTCTACAATGGAAAACAGTATCTTTACGGCGTGCAGACAGTTTATCGACCTTCATATCAAAGTTTTATACTTAGCAAGTCAAAAGAAAATTCAGCAAATGAGCAACGCGACACATAAAGTCACTAGCTGTTAGTCTCAGGTACCTATTGAGATCATAAATGTAGCACTATCCAAAGACAGATTTTTTCCAGCGGCCACGATCACAATGTGTAACAATACATGCGCGCCATGACAACCACCTTCACCCACCTCTTTTCATTCCCGACTCTTGCTGCTTTCTCTGTCGACGTAACCATATGGTGCTACACCACTAATACACTCCTGGAAATTGAAATAAGAACACCGTGAATTCATTGTCCCAGGAAGGGGAAACTTCACTGACACATTCCTGGGGTCAGATACATCACATGATCACACTGACAGAACCACAGGCACATAGACACAGGCAACAGAGCATGCACAATGTCGGCACTAGTACAGTGTATATCCACCTTTCGCAGCTATGCAGTCTGCTATTCTCCCATGGAGACGATCGTAGAGATGCTGGATGTAGTCCTGTGGAACGGCTTGCCATGCCATTTCCACCTGGCGCCTCAGTTGGACCAGCGTTCGTGCTGGACGTGCAGACCGCGTGAGACGACGATTCATCCAGTCCCAAACATGCTCAATGGGGGACAGATCCGGAGATCTTGCTGGCCAGGGTAGTTGACTTACACCTTCTAGAGCACGTTGGGTGGCACGGGATACATGCGGACGTGCATTGTCCTGTTGGAACAGCAAGTTCCCTTGCCGGTCTAGGAATGGTAGAACGATGGGTTCGGTTACGGTTTGGATGTACCGTGCACTAATCAGTGTCCCCTCGACGATCACCAGAGGTGTACGGCCAGTGTAGGAGATCGCTCCCCACACCATGATGCCGGGTGTTGGCCCTGTTTGCCTCGGTCGTATGCAGTCCTGATTGTGGCGCTCACCTGCACGGCGCCAAACACGCATACGCACCAAGGCAGAAGCGACTCTCATCGCTGAAGACGACACGTCTCCATTCGTCCCTCCATTCACGCCTGTCGCGACACCACTGGAGGCGGGCTGCACGATGTTGGGGCGTGAGCGGAAGACGGCCTAACGGCCAAACTGCGTAGGATCCTACGGTCTCGGCGTGCATCCGTGCGTCGCTGCGGTCCGGTCCCAGGTCGACGGGCACGTGCACCTCCCGCCGACCACTGGCGACAACATCGATGTATTGTGGAGACCTCACGCCCCACGTGTTGAGCAATTCGGCGGTACGTCCACCCGGCCTCCCGCATGCCCACTATACGCCCTCGCTCAAAGTCCGTCAACTGCACATACGGTTCACGTCCACGCTGCCGCGGCATGCTACCAGTGTTAAAGACTGGGCTGGAGCTCCGTATGTCACGGAAAACTGGCTGACACTGACGGCGGCGGTGCACAAATGCTGCGCAGCTAGCGCCATTCGACGGCCAACACTGCGGTTCCTGGTGTGTCCGCTGTGCCGTGCGTGTGATCATTGCTTGTACAGCCCTCTCGCAATGTCCGGAGCAAGTATGGTGGGTCTGACACACCGGTGTCAATGTGTTCTTTTTTCCATTTCCAGGAGTGTATGTATCCTTTACACAACACTTTCAAAGATTCTGATTACAACGATTTAAAGTTTTATATAAAACCACAGTTTCGTGTTATTCTGCCCGTAGTGAACGAATTCAAATACGATGCTAACAAATAAGAAATCAGACAACACCAGGATACTTGAAAATGGCATTTACATTCATAACATCTGCATTACGTAAAAAGAAAGACAATGGTATCGAGAATTAAATTTACTGAACCTAATCTGATATAATCTTTTCAGTGTTTGATGAAAATAAAGCAGAAAATAAGTAAAAGAAGATATTAAAAATATAATAAGTTTTGATCGGTCGCAGAGTTATCTTCACAAGGCAGTAACCCGAGCGCCGTAGTCTGCACCGCTATCAATGTCATGGAGGAACCGCGCAAGCTGAGTTTCGTAACATACCTGTTTGCAAATCCACGTTGATTTTCATAGAGGAGATTTTCGGTCTCCATAAAGGTCATCATTTTTTAGCACTAAATATGTCCCACTATTGTATAACACATTGACGTGAACAATTACACCTATAATTGTATGCATGTGTCCTACGACCCTTCTCCAAGACCGTGCATTCACAGTTAAAAGTTCTTTGCATGAAAATACCAAACAAAAAGCGTTACTATTCTCTCTGTTTCATTCCACAGACCGTGGTAAGCCTGATAGGTACCTGCCTTTCTCTTCCGCGATCAGTTGTCTCAGCATCTGCCATTTTGGCGGTCGTACGATGATTGATATGATGGACCTAGCTACTATTTTCCGCAATGAAACAATTTCAGAAGACCTAAGCATTTCGGCCTCCTCTCTGTTATCTTCCGTATCGGTGGCGGAATGGTCACTAGTCACTGAGTGAATGAATGATTTCGAGCCGCTTACTGATTTAACGTAAGACCAAAACCTCTTACGGGTTAAACTCAGATTGACTGATAAAATTTTACTCTCAAGGTCACTGAATGACTCTCTCATTGGTCTCGTAATGCTCAATTCCAAACGGAACCTAAGGCAATACCAATTTATTTTAATATTTACAATTTTCATTCTTTTGTAATATTCTCATACCACACATATCCTCAAAAACACGTACAGTTACAAACTTGTCGTTTACGTGATAACGCTCCAGAGCTCAGATTGACTCTATTTGATTGAGTTGGACTCGTTCTCCAAGGCGAGTTAACAAATCAGTACCCAGTGTATTAAGAATACATCACTAAAGGACATAAATTCCAATACTCGTCCGCCTAGGATTTCTGTGGTTTCACTGAACAACTGAACGCGAATGCCGGGATGGTTCTTTCAAAAGACCGCGCTCGATTTCCTTCCCCATCGTTCCGCAGTGCCAGCTCGTGCTTCACCGCTAATGACTTAGACGTTGACGAGGCTTTAATTCCGAATATTTCTTTAATTTACCTTACTAAGAATCTATTGTTTGATTTCCTGTATGTAACACCTTCAGTTTATTACAGTCTTCATTAAAATAATAATTATACATTGTGTACCTACAACATTTGTATAACATTTGTAGATCCTATCCTCTCTGATACTTTTGTATCGATGTATTTCGGATAAGCCGGCGGCGGTGTTTTGGTTTGGAGCTCTTTTCACGCTGCGAGAGCGCGCTCTGCTGACCTCCGGTGAGCAGACGCCGCGCAGGCCGGACGGGAAGGAAAGGTAGGTCTTGGCCAGAACACAGGTCATCAATCTGCGAGCTGCCAAATTTTTTTATTTTTTTAAGGGGCGATGTAACGGAAAATGTAAGCATTAATTTAAAAAAAAATGTTTACAGCAATATTTATTGATGTACAAATCTAATATTTTTCATGTGTAAAGGTAAATAGCTGTGTTTTAATGGAAAAATATAATAAAATATGCAGGATTAATATTTTGCCAGAATTTATATTGTCTTTTTTAAAAAAAGCCATAACTCAAATTCTAATTATGCAATTAATCTGGAATTTTTATTGTAGTGTCCTGAGAAGGTTATAAGACCTCTGAACTACAATTATTAATTTATGGTACCAATTGTGTCGTTAACAGAGTTATTAATTTTGCACATCCAAATTTAACTTTTTTTCTATATACAATCACCTAAAGATCAGAATGTAATTCGAGGAGACAGTAACAAGTTGCAAACAGTTCCTGAAAGTTTCATAGCATTAGCGCACAAACGGTTTGAGAACTGCTTCTGATAACATATAAAACGTTAAGCTGAAAAAATGAGGTTCAAAGATTTTCTTCCCATACTTTTACATCTAATAAGCTTACCTCCATTTTAAAATCCTCCGTACTGACACTCCTCATCCTCCAGGTTTCTCTTCTCTTCTCTCCTCTTCGAATCTGCCTGGCCTGTATTTGCAGGTAAGACACTGATCTGTTAGCTTTCTCGACCCTGCTCTCCTCGATGGTGTAAAATGCCTTGCATGTAAGCATACCAGGATCTATATCAACTATCTTCAGTTCTTCAATTCTCCTAACATTTCCGTTATTGTAACGTAAAACTGCATAATAGACACCTATTTTGAGTACTTCAAGTCCTCTGAATGTCCACTTTGAACATCTAAACCAAATTAAATAATTGAGGCTTTCATTTGCATTTTGTGCCTTTCCACGAAGAGACTTCCTCAGCGCGCGTAGTGGTTGCACAGTTAGAGGCGCATGTCACGGATTCCCCTCCCTTCCCGCCGTAGGTTCGAGTCCTCCCTCGGGCATAGGTGTGTTTGTTGTTCTTATCGTAAATCAGTTTAAGCTAGTTTAAGTAGTGAGTAAGTCTAGGGACCGATGACCTCAGCAGTTTGGTCCCTTAGGATATCACACACAAACACACACACACACACACACACACACACACACACACACACACACACACACATTTCCTCAATAAATCAGGGTTTGCAAGAAACCTGAATGTGGGCTTAATTGCATTCATAACAGGCTCTGGTGATGAGTGTTTATGTGAACATGTCTCATTTATGTTGTTGAACTTACACCAGTCGTCTTTCGAACACAGGTTGTGCATTGGTGTTTGGTCAGTGGATATTTTTTGGAAAAAAATAGCACACACAACATACCTTATTGCCAAATTTATATGTGTTTTTCCTGACAGCTCTCCCATAAAATAGCTGAATGGAATCAGTTTCTTTGAGAGTACACGTGCCTTTTCCTCCTAGTGTTTTTCCATTCTCAAGTATTTCATCTTTCTTCCCTTTCACTAAGCGACGAAACCTACCACCCGGCCTCTTTTGGATGTGGCCAACGCATTCCAACTTTTCAATTGTTGTATTGTACGGATTTTTATCTGTCACAGCTTTGAACAGAGAGGATCCCCATCACCAAGGTATTTAATATATCTAACACCATACTGGTCCTCAGATCTGGAGAACACCGTCGCAGCTGGAGCAGCCTCCATGCCCCCACTTGAGCCACACGCTACTGTATGCTTTTCTTGCCACAGTTTCTCACTGTCTTATTTGTTATACATTCTCCTTGTTGCACACTGGTGGTAGTATTTAGACATAATTTCTAGATCTAAAACTTTACCTGAGTCAATACCAAGAACAGATGCAACTCCATACAGAGATGTGTGATCCATTTTCATCCAGGTCCCATCTACAAACACACACAGGTCAGTAACATTTGTAGGAGATTCTCTGTCATGAATATCTACCTTAGGATCTATTTCTTTTGGTTTCTTTCCACCAATTACTCCACAGATTTCTATATAGAAACTTTGACAGCATTGCGTACAGCATGAGACATTTCTTTATTTATTTTTTCAAACCTTGCACAAGATGGAGGCGTGTTCAGAAAACCACACAATAAATTCCCTCCTTCACTGCCTTGTCCAAGGCATCACAGAGCATTTGCTAACCTAAAACTGCTTTCGTAGGTACCAGTGCCAATGTTTTTGGAGTAGAAAAATGAAATTTCATAGTCACACGTATTAGAAATTAATTTAAAATCACAAGTTATTCTCACTCTTCCTTTTTCAACAACAGTCGTGCATTCCGTATTTTTACAACTAACACATGAATATGAAAACTTTATAGCCTAGCAGAGAAGTTCAAAATCGATGTCTGAATCCAGTGGAACCCATGTCAACATCATTCACGCACCTGTACAGTTCTAGTGTCCCTAGTTTCGATGCTGAAGCTGAGAGCTTACGTTCAACATTTCAAATTGCTTTCTCTTTTTTGTTGGTAAACCGATATCCATTAACCCCCGTTTCCTAAACACAGTTTTTCTACCTCTCATTGTGCATAAATCTTGACTTCCACGATGGAAACATCCCCCGGACTGTGGCTAAGCCATGTCTCCGCAATATACTTTCTTCCAGGAGTGCTAGTTTACAAGGTTCGCAGACGAGCTTCTGTGAAGTTTGGAAGGTAGGAGACGAGGAACTGGCAGAATTAAAGCTGTGAGGACGGGGCGTGAGTAGTGCTTCAGTAGCCCAGTTGGTCCGTCCCATTTCAGCCGAGCTAGCGAGTGGACGCTGTTAGCTGCTTGGCTGCACTTCCGTGTTTACATCGCTGCGCTTGTGCTTCGCCGAGTGCTGTCCGTCCGTTAATCTCCGTGTTCGTTCATATTCCTTGTGATCTGATCGCTCTTTCTGGTCCTGCTGCTGCTAATTGGAACTTCGGTTATTTAACCGAAACTGCGTCGCTGTATTAACCGTGGCTACAAACCTCAGGAAGAATACTCTGGTGCTAGCTTTTGACAAGGAATTCCGTCCTATTCAGCCGACATTCCTGGTAACAGATGACTGGATTACACAGGTAACAGGTCTCAATTCTGAAACCGACCATACGTGGCAACTGGATCATGAAAAATACTGTGTTTTTGTCAAGTTAATCAGTGCTGCGACTGTTGATAAAGTGTTGCGAAAGTGGGGCTATGAAGTAGATTTTGTGCTTAGAAATGGTTATAAAAGTGAGGTTTCCATCTATAAAGCGGACATTCATTGTAAAACCGTTCGTGTCTTGAATCGTCCCATTGAAATTGAAAATGATAAGATTAAGGAGGCTCTTTCAAACTACGGGAACGTTAAATCAATTGTAAATGACACATGGTCTCCTCACATTAAACTGCAGTGTTTCAACGGGGTCCGATGTGTAGAGATGGACGTTAAGACGAATATTCCGTCTCACATAACCGTTTGTGGATATAAGGCACAAATTGTGTATACAGGTCAGAAAGCTACATGTGATATATGTAACTAAATCGGCCACTTCAGACAGGAAAGTTCCGCGGCGAACTGTTGTTCTTAAAAGTAATTTGATACAGCATCAGAAGCTTACCTTAAATGATCTGTTACCAAAGAATATCCCGGATCAACTGGTTGAGGATGTTAACGCAGCGGGCCGAGTTGATGTCTCCCTTCACGATAACAGTCAATTTCCCCAGTTAACAACGAAGGGAAATCCTGTTACGACTACTCGTAAAACTGAAATACAACCGAAAAGACGACCTCTGGAGCCAACTGATAGTTGTTCCAAGGACGAGCTGTCCTGTCCAACTCCCTCACTTCGCAAGCAAAAACAGTACGATGAGGAGGCAGAGGAACCGGAGGGAAAAATGCGAATGGAAACTGATGAACAGAAAGATAGTACACTTAAGGTAATGAAAAGAAAATGAAGGGGTGTAATCAGTATTAATTTGCAAGAAACAACAGGTGCAGTAGCCGACTGCAAAGATCAGCAGCTGTCTGTTAATAAACACCTTTAGGAAGAGGTTGCAAAACTGCCGTCTCCATTTGTTTCCCTCGATCAGGAACTAAGTGATATTAATAAAGAACGAGAAAGTGATGGCCAAACTGAAATCACGGTGAGCACCTCAGGGCAGGCGCCCGCAACAGGAATTGCGAAAGCGTCTGCTGCTGCTCCAGATAAGCCCTTCCACTTGCAGGCCAACTATGGCACTCAAAATTTCATCCACCTGTAGAGTTCGAAACGATTTACCCCAGAGTCGAGCTCCACCACACATGTGCGAGTTAGCAACCTCGGCTACGAAAATGGTTTGATGGATGCGTCGTTGAGTGGTAGGAACGTCCACGTTTTCTTCTGTCCAGTACTTTGCCACACAGAGCCCTTGACATATTCCTCATAACATGAAACAGTAGTACCTTGAGATCACCTCACATAGGGCCCTTTCTCTTAAGAAGCATTTCCCAAGAGCATCTGCTGATTGCAAAAGCAGGAATAATGTTCTTAATACTCTCTGTGGCAATAGCTGGAGAACTTCACCCGATTCTTTTCTATTATTGGCAATTAGATTGGTGCAATTAACAGCAGAGTACTGTTTTCCTGCCGGCCGGGGTGGCTGAGCGGTTCTAGGCGCTTCAGTGTGGAATCGCGCGACCGCAGGTTCGAATCCTGCCTCGAGCATGTATTTGTGTGGTGTCCTTATGTTAGTTATGTTTAAGTAGTTCTAAGTTCTAGGGGACTGATGACCTCAGATGTTAAGTCCCGTAGTGCTCAGAGCCATTTGAACTATTTGAACTGTTTTTCTGTTTGGCTTGATAGTCAATGTGTGAAAAGAATCCATGCACGTCGATAATCGGTCAATGTGATCTCCTACATACTTGTTTTCTATCCTGAGTCGCATTCCAACTCCTCATATCAGATGGGAGGTTCGCTACGACGTCAATATCGGGAGATTGTTGATAACCATGACCTTCTAGTTTTATGTGATGTATTGTCTTTCGAACGAAAAAAGCTGAGCTCAAGACATCTCACCCTTATCACCGCCAGGGTACTTGCTGAATATAAATTCATTGCCATCGATGAATGGAAACGCTGCTACAATATAACTGTCCTTCACAACGTCTGATGCTGCTCTGTATCCAGCAGAAACCACTGGATTTCACCAGCATCGGGTAATTTCGATTATTCTGAATCGCATCCGAACGGGCCATGGAATCACTCTCCGCCAGTGCCGGAAGCTTTAATCACCATTTTGTAACTCTAGTCTGAACAACAAAGTGTAACTTATATTGTATTTGAAAGGTGCTTTCGAAGATTTTCGGGCAGTAGCGCGTGGAGTGATAAAGTACATGAAAGACCCCGATATTCCCCTACAACTAGTGTCAGTCGTATTATATTATGCTGAAGAGCTGTAATGAAGTGCTGGTATATAGGAGTTCAGTATCCCTAATATGTGCCATATGATAACTAAATAAACTCTGAATTTTAGTCCAACCCCTGCATATTCCTACTTTCTCCGTCATTTCTTCTCCGATCTATAGCTGTGCAGGACTGCATTTCTCTCTCAGATACTTCGCTCTTAAAATAGCTCAGCATTGTCTTACCACTGTTTACTTTCTGAGCGAATAAATGAAATGTTACTGCGATACCTGTAAAAAATACAAATGTAAGAAGTCAGAATTGTTTAAGTTTCTGAAGATTTGGATTAACAATTTTTGCAATAATAAAATGCAACACTCTCACAAGTTAATCTTTGATTTAGCACAATATGAAAATTAATTTTAGTACCCATCTTACAACAGTATGTAAGCAATTGTAAGGAAGGCCATTAACATTTCAACCACCACCCTTGCATGTAAATTCACTAACGTCTGGTGAGATACACACCTTACCATTGTTCACTTGCTTAAATAAATATTCACATATATCTGATTAGTAACAATTTTTGAAGCCCATCTGAATTCAGAAACATATTCAGTGCCTTCATCTGAGTCATAGTAAACTGCATCATCCTCTGATTCGTAAAACTGTCCCTGAAAAGCATTTTAGTGGCACGAACATCTCATGCATTACTACTGCTGTCAGCTATGTTTCTGGTATTTACCTCTGTTTACGTACACACATTTTGACAATGTTTCCGTCAGCGAACATCTGGAATTAGATACTGAACTGCCATTTCTCAGTTTACATGTGAACTGTCTAGTAATGTGACTTAAGCATGCCACTTACCACGTTTTGCAAGCGATAACGGTGTTTCTCATAAAATAACTCTTACCATTATTTATAGCAGAGGTTTTCAATTGACAATCTTTTGAGTGACAATTAGTTTCGCTTTAGGGAAGTCACAAGTACTACAGAGAGAAGGCCGACGTTACACTTGAAACTGGGGGTAAGATTCAAAAAATGAAGACATGTTAATAGGATTTGTCGAAATAGAATAGAAAATCGACAATGTAAAACGGAACAGAATGTTCGAAATTCTAGTAAAAATAGTAGTAAGGTAGAAGCCAAAACGAAAAATACACAATCTGAACAAGAAGTAAGAAAGAAATATAAGAACTGAACCCAAGGACCAAATGCTCGGATTAAAAAGAGTGTAAGACAGGAATGTAGTCTTTCGGCTATTCAACTTGTACATCGAAGAAGCTATGATGGAAATAAAGGTTGAATAGCGGGATTTATGTTCAAAGTAAAAGAATGCCAACGATAAGAATCGTTAATGAAATGAAGAACTTCACAAGACATTTATTGGAATGAACAGATTAGTGATCATACTTTTCGAATGAGAGCAAACCGATTTAAGACGAAAGTAATAGGAAGTAACAGAAGTGAGACTGATGATAAATTTAACATCATCATTGGTTAATAAGAAGTAGATAAGGTAAAGAAATACTATGGAAGCAAAATAACAAGACGGCCAAAGCAAGGAAGGCATAGAAAGCAGACCAGCACAGGCAAAGAGGGAATTCGTGGCCAAACGAAGTTTACTAGTACCAAACGTAAGTTAACTGAAAGAGGAAACACTCAAAGACAAAAGTCGCACTGCGAAGGATGTGACGTTCATGTACAGACAAACACATGATTAAATTAAAATTGGCTGATTTGTTCAAGAGAGAGTTTCACAAATTTAGCAAGCCAATAACGCATTGATCCACCTCTGGCCATTATGCATGCAATTATCGGAATTGACATTGATTGTCACAGTTGTTGGATGTAGTCCGGAGGGATATCAGGCTAAATTCTGTTCAGTTGGTGAATTGGATCGTCAAAACCGCGAGCTGATAGGAGGGCCAGATCTGGTGAAAATGCTGGCCAAGCACGAAGGCAAACGGTACAAACTCTCGCCGCTGAAATCTAGGACGGCTTGCCATGAAGGACAACTAAACGGGCCGTGTGAGACAGTTGACGTACGTCTGTTCTGTAAGCCGCTACTATGGACGGCAACCTAAGGGGTCCTGTTATGAAATCAAAAGGCATTCTAGACCATCGCTCCTGGATGTCGGGCCGTATGGGGGGCGACAGTGGGGTTGGTGCCGCGCCACTGGCCAGTGCGTCTCCAGACGTGTCTTCACTATCCGTAGGGGCTCAGTTCGAAGCGAGACTCATCACTGAAAACAGCGCTACTCCAGTCAATGACAATCTAGGCCGAATGTGTCCGGCAGCACTGCAAAGGTCTTCTTGTTCTAGGCTACAATGGTAGTCGAAGCAAGGGACGTAATGAGCTCAGCGCCGTTTCTGTGAGTCGCCTATAAATGGTCCTTGTAATCGCTGAAGCACCAGCTGTACGTCGGATAGGCGATAATGATGAATATAAGCTCTGTTCTCAGGTTTCGTCTTCTTTATCTAGGCCAATCGCTCCCTTTGTAACACCCTGTTCGGCCATAGTACACCCATTCCTGCCAACATCGTCAAATAGTGGTGTCGCTTCTGTGCAGCTGTCGAACGATTGGTCGATTACTCCAACCGACTTTTTTGAGAGTAACTACAGGTTCTCTCTCAAATGCTGACATCTGCGTATCTCGTTCACGCTCCTGTCTACGAAGCGTAGTTACTGTCAATCTGAGTACACGAAATGAAATTCGCAAAGACTTTGTGCCCTGGTAAAGACAGGTCCCCTGTTTACTGTCCCTGTGAAATAGTGCTACAGCGTCATACATTCATCCATGGGTGGCCAAAGTTAACAATTTTGCATTCTGTATGAATATAAATTATGACTCGTGAGCGACAGCTACAGTTAGCAAATAATGTTGCGAGAATGTAAAAGGTGAACGACCTGTGACGTAACTTTTTTACTGTCGAAGCGCCGTCAGAGATGCAGTGAGTTATTGACTTTGAAAACCGTGACTACTCGATTAGTGAATGATTTAAAATGATAAGGCAATCACATAATGTTACACTGTTCAAATTGTGCCGTCCGTGGCCAGAACGGCAGTAGTTATCTTTTCTCGCCGATTCTGTGAAGAAACTCTTCATATCTTAAATGTAGCCGGTTTTCAAAAACTTTCTACAGTACCAAACCACCTCAATTCCCTTCTGTTTCCTTTTTCCTCACAGTGTATACTACTCGTGGAAGATATTAACAAGCACAGAAAATGAGGAAAGTAGTGTTAAAAAGATTTGATCATGTTCGCACCACTGAAATATTGACCATAGTTCAGCATTTCGGACGTTGAAGAAATGACATCTGTACTTCGACGATCAGTTAGCAGTTGCTAGTTGAGAATAATTCTCCCAATGTGCACTACTGCGGAAACGACACAACAGGCAACTGCTGAGCAGGATCTGGAAAGGGCAAGAAAGGAAAGGAAAAGAATGTGAGCAATCAAGGTATAATAATAACGGTGGTATTTCTATTACACGTAATTACCGATAATACCGGCGTATAGAAAATTAGCCCTAGTGTCTGAAGCTCGCATAAGGGAATGTCTAGAAGTGGGTAATATGCACGAAAATTCCTACTCAGAGCCGCCTAAGTAACTAGCATTGTGGTACGTGGTTCCCTATTCGTACCACACTAACCCACCAAACTCAGATACCATAAAAGAGGAAGCGGGATGGAATCGTGGTTTGCTGTCACAATTCATAATTAAGACCGTTTATTGACATTACGCCTTTTAAGGAATTTGACAATTACAAATTGTGGATGAGCCACTACATAAAGCTCTACAAATACAGTTAGAAAGCCAGCGTACTCAGTATTCGAATAAACAGTCCCTTAAGAGAAAGTTATAAATAACTTAATGTGGCAGACATTTATAGAAACCTTAAGTATAGCAATTATCAATTACTTCACATTGCGACTTCATGAAAGCAATTCTCAATTACTTCACATAGCGACTTCATAAAACTCCTTTCAACCACGTATTGCATTAAGATGGCCACTGTTAACATTCTTCACTAAAATACCCTTATAAATTTACTATTTTAGTCCGTTAAAGAAGCAATTGTTAAAAGGTCAATTACAAACTTAGCATTGGTGGGCACTAATGCCCCTCGCATTTTTCCCTTATTAAGAAAACAGAATTACTGACAATTTTCCCTCGAAATACATATAATGAAAACAGCTCCCAATAAAGGGCGAGTTAATGACACTCCAACACTAGTGCCAAGCTAAGATCCAATTACGTAATATGATAGAACCACTTACACAAAAAACTGTAGCAGAACACTAATCTTTAAAAATGAATGTTCACGTGCTCAGACCTCAATAAGAGTCTACTAGAAAGAGCTGCGCAAGGAACTCAGCAGATGCTATTCACTTTAAAGTTTATCCAGTTCCAAGTCGCTAATATTTAAGGAAACAGTTTCGTATAGGAAGGAAGATAATTACTGAACTTTGGAAGGCGGTATGTGAACAACTCCCGGTAGTGGCCAGGTTCTTGAACACTGCCACACCTGGACCTCGGACGACATTTCACTCCACGCCAAGGCGCTGGCACAATCAAAGGTTTTTGCGCGAATCAAAAAGTCATTCCAATAACTCTGAAACATAGAAACACTCAGCCGAACCTTTGACTTGATATATCCGTAAGAGTGTAAAAGCACCATGGGACTTAATATCTGAGGTCACTAGTCCCCTATACGTAAAACTACTTAAACCTAACTAACCTAAGGACATCACACACATCCATGTCCGAGGCAGGATTCGAACCTGCGACCGTAGCAGCCGCGTGGTTCCGGACTGAAGGTCCTAGAACCGCTCGAACACAGCGGCCGGCTATTACACATGGACAACTGTATTAATAGAGTGCAGGCTTTGAAAACGCCAACATAATATCATTTGTTTACAGGACACACAGAGTACTAGTAAAACTTCTGAAAAAACTTTCTAATAACGGCTACCATTTAACTAGGTCAATTGAACTCTTCCACGCCATCAAAAAGTTCGACTATGAAATACTCTACATAATAATAAAATTTAAACGCCTCTGAGTGCGTCGGTCAACAAGACACAATTACGACCACTTACTCATATCACGTACACAATATGAAGGAGCGGGTTCCACAGCTTCACCGCTTCACTTCAAATTATGTTCCCAGCGAAGTCACAGAACTTGTATCTCCAAGCTGCCCATGTCCCCAAAACGCCCGACCAGTTTTACACCACAACATATAACGGTCATAACGCTCGTTCGGCAGCCGTTGACACTCGTCTCCCAGCGCGATTGCGCAGGTAGTCGGCCCAACTATATCCGATCCGACAGCAACCCAACCAAGAGACAGTCAATGGACCCACCGACAAGAAGACTTGCTTTCCACCCGACCAGTACACAAGGAACTGCAATGCCAAAACGCAAAAAGCGTAGCCGCCCACAACCAAGTATGCACAAGCTGTCAAAACTACTCACACGTGTTGGTCAGCTACAACACTGTGAGGAAAAGACACTGCCTGAATTTTTCATCAGCGGACAGGGCAGGTAAACGGAACGCTAACGGCCACAAGGCAGAAAATTCCGCTGGTGCACTTGGACTGTAAATAACCAAAATACAGTTAAACTCAACGGAATGGTGGCCAGACCTTGGCCAACTCGAAAACCCGCTGCTGCTCACGGGAATACCCCTCAACAGCCAACCATGAAAACCAACTGCACAATATGAACAGACTGGCTTCTGTAATTAAATCATCACTCAACTTTGATGTCCTGGGTCGGTGAACCACGAACCTCGTAGCAATCGGAACAGCTCGCACACACTCCGACACTGCGTAGAGACCGCCAGCGGGCCAGGCCCACTTCGCTGCGCGGACATTTCCTGGCTGACCCACACCACTGTCAGCACGGAGACAGTACTAAAATAACTGAGCAGTTTGACGACATTGCCAGGTCCGAATTGCACTGCTAGCGCCTCGCAACTCACTGGTAGATCCGGACTAACTCCGAACACACTATAACCGGGAAGTAATAGCAGTCAGCAAAGATAATACGCCAGGGCTTATATCGATAAGCGCCGCTGCTGCCGCTCACGGGCAGGCAAGGCGGCAACTCAGTGACACCAGTAACTGAAATTAACATAACGATGTGGTAGCACAGTAAAACAGGATGTCAAATGAGATATGGCACGAACACGAGCCACCACGGCTCAAGGAGCAACAAGGACTACTACCCCTTTTCGTGGCCGTCGTCCGCTAATGCACGCCTGTGTGGTGGCGCTCGACCCTGATGTAAGCTGTTTCGAACCCTGGTGGTGGAAAAAATTTTCACTGCCAACATTTGGCCGACTGCGCGAGGAGAGGTGATGGCGTAAAGTTTGTTCTCGGCAGAGTTTGCACCAATGTCATGGTTTAGATACGAAAAACCTCTCTACAGTGTCTCGTAAAGTGAGGGTGTGTGACACTGTTTATGGTGATCCGTCTGTCTGATGGGGATGTTAAGTTTGGCGGCCTCACACACACACACACACACACACACACACACACACACACACACACACACACACACACTTATTCCCATCACCTACACTTAACAGATACTCTTACGCACACAGTTCTAATACTTCGCGAAGGAAAGGTGCCTGCAGGCGCGAAGGTTAGGGAAAACGCTTGCAATTAGGCGCATGAACCTGCCCTTCGGGTTCTCCCAGCTACTATTCATGCCATACTATTTTACTTTCCACTACTTTACTATATGGAGGACTTGTACAAGAACCTGCACCTTGGCAGACGAAGGGAGGAATATGAATAGCTTCATTGAAGTAAAAATGGTTTAAGAGATAAGTTCCACGTAAATAAGTTTTACAAAATTTATTCACTAGTGTAGCTCGCAGAGAACACGATACTCTGCCTCTTTATATTAACATTACTGTCACACATGATCTGTACAGAAATGAACGCCTGTAGTCTGCATCTTTCTTTCCATAAAAATATTGTTTTAAGTCCAGGCAAATGCCGGGATGTTTCCTTTGTAAGGGCACGTCCGACTTCCTTCCCCGTCCTTTCCTAATCCGATGAGACCGATGACCTCGCTGTCTGGTCTCCTCCCCCACAACAACCCAACCAACCCACTGTTTTAAGACGCAAACCGGAGAAGAATAACTAGGAAATACCTTATTTACTAACAGCTCACTCGAAATAATACACTAAGCAACAAACCATTTAAATGGAATGTGTTGTCAAATGTAGTTCTTAGAGTCTACATTGGAAATTTTTTACATTCGATTTGCCATAGATTCGACCTCTACCGAAACTCTTTACAAATATGATACCCTATCCATAATTCTCGTGGATCTAAATGACGATGAATGATTCTGTAATATGTGGAGAGAAAGATATGTTGGTCGAGGAGTATGTTCTGGGATTGGAAGCGATCCTCACAACGTACAGTACAGACAATCCACTGAGGTTCTTTACAACCAATGATGATTTTCTATTCATGAAGTGTGCAATGAGGCTTCAGTGAAGGAGGCATATTTCAGATCATTGTATCCTAGAATACGGTATGGTATCTGCAAGTTGATTGCCAGAATGACAGAAAAAGGGGAAGGATAAACTTTTAGCTCGTTAAAAATAAAAAATAAAACCATTAGTCATGCTGGAGAAGCACAGAGATTGATTATTTCTAAAATAATATATAGTCCGACACAATCACACTACTTTCAAACGAAAATGTGGTTTCCGCAGGGGCGGGATTGAAACAATGCATGAATTTTACGATCTGGGGATAGCCGATGCCAACCATAACGATAATTTCCTTTGAAACTGGGTTTATTGTGCCTGACAAGAAATATGGTTGATCAGGTCAGATCACGGAAATGTCTTAAAAGATATTAAATAAATTTATATGGAAAGAGAAATCTCATCACGTCTGAATGACCAAAATAATTTTATTAGTGGCTGCCTACAAACTTTATGGCCCGATGATAAAATTATTTCACATCATCTTGTCAGAAATGGGCGTATTTGTAAGAAGATCCAGAATCCTCAATTTATTTTTATGTAGTAAAAAAGCGATCGGCAGCATTATAAGATATGTCTTTTCTATAACACATCCAAAATTCAATAACATGAACAACCGACATGTGTCTTATTCCACGTGCTGCCTATACGGTACGCAGTACGCAATATGATATTAAGAGTTCTAATATAGCCTGAGATATAGCACTACAAGATGAGACCACACTGGAAATAAAAAGCTTTTTCCTTGCTATAAAGTTGTTTGCGCTTTATTCAGCCCTTCAATTAGACCAATTCTGTCAAAATGATTTGTTTGTGCACAGCAGCAGTCAATAATGAGATGGAGTGTTCTAAAACCTGCTCTCATTTAATTTGAAATTCGAACTATAACATCATTAGCAAATGCAATTAATTAGTAAAAGACTACTGATGCAAAATTAACGCTTTTTTATTGCGTCCTGTTTTCATTAAATGCATGTCAAACTGAATGGTGTCAATTAAAAATCCATATCCGTGTTTGATATAATGAAAGCATTCAAAGCTTAATCACGGATTCTGAATGCTACCATTATCTAAAATACTCGCACATATTTTTCAGCTAAAAATCAGAATCCTTTCACAACTTTTCTTTATGAGTTAGCAGTCTTCTCACTGGTTTTATGCGGCCGCCATGAGATCCTCTCCTGTGCCAACATCTTCAAATAATAGTAGCAGTCGCAACCTACGTCCTGCAAAACTTATTGGGTGTATTACAAACTCTTTCTTCCTTTAGTGTTTTTGACCTCTACAGTTCCCTCTGTAGTCACGGAAGTCATTCCCTCATGTTCATAGCAGATATCCTATCATCCTGTCACTTCTCCTTATCAGTGTTCTCCACACATTCCTTTCCTCTCTGATTCTGCGCAGAAACTGTTCATTCCTCACCTTTCCAACATTCGTCTAAATCACCACATGTGAAATGCTTCGATTTTCTTCTGTTCCTCTTTTCCCACAGTCCATGTTTCACTACCATACAATGCTGTCCTCAACACGTACATTCTTGGAAATTTCTTCGTAAAATTATGGTCTATGTTTGATACTAGTAGACACCGCTTGGCCAGAAATGCCTTTTTAGCCAGTGCTAGTCTGCTTTCGATGTCCTCCTTTCTCAATCCGTCATTGGTTATTTTGATGCCTAGATAGTAGAATTCCTTAACTTAATCTTCTTCGTGACCATGAATCCTGACGTTAAGTTTCTCGTTGTTCTCATTTCTGCAGCTTTTCATTTCTTCGATTTACTCTGAATCCATATTGTGTACTCATCATATTGTTCATTCCATTCAGCAGATCATGTAATTCTGCTTCACTTTCACTCATGATAGCGATGTCATCAGCGAATCGTATCATTGATATCCTTTCACAATTAACTTTAATTCCACTTCTGAACCTTCCGTTTATTTAGAACACCGCGTTCTTCCACGTAAAGACTGAACAATTGGGGAAAAAGACTACATCCCTGCTATACCGTTTGTAGTCCGAGCACGGCGTGCTTGGTCGTCCACTTTCATTATTCCCTTTTCGCTCTTGTATGTCTCGTATATTACCCGTCTCTCCTTATAGCGTACACCTATTTCTTTCAAAATTTGGAACATCTTGAACCATTTTACATTGTCGAACGCTTTTTCTAGGTCCTATGAACGTGTCTTTATTATACTTTGGACTTACTTCATCGTTAACCGCATCTTGAGAATTGCCTCTCTGGTTGCTTTACCTTTCCTAAAGCCATTGTCATCTAACATATCCCCAATTTTCTTTTATATTCTTATATTTATTATTCCTATCATCAACTTGGATGCAAGAGCTGCTAAGCTGATTACACGATAATTCTCGCACTTGTCAGCGCTTGCGGAATTTTGTGGATGATATTTTTTCCGAAGGTCAGATGGCCTGTTGCCAGACTTCTATTTTTACGCACCAACGTGAACAGTCATTTTTTTTTTCAATTCCCTCAATGACTTTAGAAACTCTGATGGAATGTCATCTATTCCTTCTACCTTATTTGATCTTAAATCCTCAAAAGCTCTCTTAAATTCTGATTCTAATACTGGATCCACTATCTCTTCCAAATCCATTCCTGTTTATTCTTCTGTCACATCATACAAATCTTCCCCCTCATAGAGGCTTTCAGTATATTCTTTCCACCTGTCCGCTCTCTCCACTGCATTTATCAGTGGAATTCTTGTTGCCCTCTCAATGTTACCACACTTGTATTTCATGTCACCGAAAGTCTTTTGACTTTCCTATATGCTGAGTAAGTCCATCAGGCAATGATTTCTTTTTCAATTTATTCACATTTTTCATGCAGCTATTTCGCCTTAGATTCCCTGCAATTCCCATTTATTTCATTCCTTAGCAACTTGTTTTTCTGTATTCCTGAATTTCCCTGTACTTCCTACTTTCATCGGTCAACTGGAATATTTCTTCTGTTATCCATGGTTTTTCTCCGCATTTACCTTGTATATACCTGTGTTTTTTTTCCAACTTGTGTGATTGGCCTTTTTAGAGATGTCCATTCGTCTTGAACTGTACTGCCTACTGAATTATTCTTTATTGCTCTATCTACGGTCTCAGAGGACTCAAGCGAATCTCATAACTCCTTAGTACTTCTCGGTCCCAGTTATTTGTGTGTTGATTCTCCCTGACTGCTCTCTTAAACTTCAGCCTGCTCGTCAACACTAATAATTTGTGATCTGAGTCTATATCTGATCCTGGGTAGGCTTTACAATACAGTATCTGATGTGGCAATCTCTCCTTGAGCATGACATAATCCAACTGAAATCTTCTCGTATTATACATGTATACCTGAACTATCGTTGTCGGTGTTGGTTTGCTGTCGATCCTGATAAAAACAACCCTATCACTGAACTGTTGACCATAGCACACTCTCTGTCCTAACTTACTATTCGTAACGAATCTTACTCAGCTTATATCATTTTCTGCTGCTGTTGGTATTAACCTATACCCATCTGCAGAGAAATCTTTGTCTTCTTTCCTTTTTACTTCACTGAGCCATACTATATCTAGATTGAGCCTTTGCATTTCCCTTATCAGATTTTCTAGCTTATGTACTACGTTGAAGCTTCTGACATTCCGTGATCCGACTTGTAGAAACTTATCTTTTTGTTCGATATTCATGCTTTTTCTCATGATCACCTCTCCCTTGGCAGTCCCCTCCGGGAGATCCCAGTGGGAGACTATTCCCGAAATTTTGCCAATGGAGAGATCACTACAGCACTTCTTTAATTACAGTTCACATGTTGTTGCGACTGACAATTCGCAATTTTTCACAAGCACAACTATTATTGATGTAAGTTCACAAGGTTGATGACTGAACAACAAACGGAAGGTAACAATAACGATGCCAGTAAAAATCTCATAATTGAGGCAAACAAAAGTTTACACACACACTAGTGGTAAGAGTCAAATTCAGAGACGAAGACGTAATTTTCGAATTACACAAGGTCAGCATTCCGGAGTGAACTGAACTTCAGGGCTGGTTCTAGCCCCTAAATAGCTGTCTCCAGCCGATCAGGTTTTGGCGTAGTGATACTTCCTCCAGGCCGTGGCTCGAGTTCCCCCTGCAGGAAGTAGTGCTCGGAAAGTCTGTTTCCTTTACCTTGTATTGAAATAGTCGGTGTTTACCGTGGAGCGTTTGGTACGCCTTGGACATAGACAACTTCGCCCTCTGTGGTGTAATATGGGTTGCCGGCCCTCAGGGTCTACCTTGGCTCCGGAATACCACATGCACTGTGGGTACATGTTTTGTGCCTTTAAAGCAGTAGTTTCCATTGCTTTCTCTATCCTCATGCCATTGATCGTTGCCGATTCTTCCGTTTTTAGGGGCAGGACAAGTGAATGTCCTGAACCCATGTCCGCTTCTCCCTCCTCTTGACAAGGTCGTTCTTATGCAGGAAGTCTTCGAGCGCCAATCAAAATTCAAGATTTAACTGGTGGCGGGTTCCGAACCCGGGATCGAGGACGTTTTTATTACTGATCAAAGACGCTACTCCATTTTTTTCTTTTCTTTAAATTTCATTTTGTTGTTACTGATCGCTGTATTTGTTCGTGGCGGTCCCAAGAAGCTTGTTCAAGTTGATCGTTGACCTATTCACTCAGTTTTTTGTTACAGAGAGCAGCTAACCCTCTGACCGAACATCCTGAGCTACCGTGCCGACTCCCCTTATACCACGCGTATTACTGGCAAAGAGAAGTTTGCGAGGGGGGAAGTGAAGATTAGCGTTTAACGTCCCGTCGACCACGGGGTCATAAGGCATGAAGCACGAGAAGGATGGGAAATAAATGCGGCCTTGCCTGAAGCCGTGCCTGAAGCCATTTAGGGAAATCACGGGAAACCTGAATTAGGATGGAAGGACGCGGATTTGAATTGCCGTCCTCCCGATTGCGAATCCAGTGTGCTGACCACCGCGCAACGTCGCTGCATAGAAACATGCGGTTTGTTTTAAAATCCCCGTGTAGAGTGATAGCGTAGCACACAACTTTAGCTGCAGCGGCAAGAGAGAGAACTTAAAATGACGACGATTTCATTACATGAACAGCGTTTGCTCTAGTTCCGTGGTGTGATACCGAATAAACTGCATCGCCATTGAATGGGACATGTAGTGATGATGCCACGGCTGTGTGTAATGGGTGTCTGTGAGTGAGGCAGTTCTAAGGAAGCAGAACAACGTATGAAACGAAACGAAGACTATCTTGGCCTCGCACCAGCCGCACTGATGGCATAGTCAAGGGAGCTGAGAAAGTTGTTTGGAGGATCGCCGAATGCGTGTGAAATACATCGACTTCAGACTTGTAACTTCCGTGAGATACGTGCACACAATCCTACACGAACACTTGTAAATCTCAAACGTGTGCTCCAGGTAGGTTCCACGAATGCCTACAGATGACCACCCGCGCGAGGCATGTTGTCAGGAAATGACGATGCGTGATGACGGCATAAGTGGAACTTCCATTTCATCTATTGGGACTTTCATCTACTGTGACAGTTGATGAGACATGGATGCCGTTTTTCAGTCTTGAAACGAATCACAAGTCAGCTCAATGGAAGCAAACACACATCTCAATCTAAGCACGCTCACACAGTTAGAGCCATTAAAAAAATTTCGAGCAAGGGCCAGTGCTAGAAAAAATGATGACCATCATCTGGGAAACCGATGGCGTAACCATTTCTCACTGCTTTTCAAAGGTCATTACGGTGACTGATGCATCCTACAAATATGTTTTGAAGAAAAAGCTCCTTCCGTCATTGTGTGTAAAACGACCGGAAAAGGCAGAACGTGTGCTCTTCCACCAACGCAGCGCTCCGGCGCAACGTATTGGGCGAACGCGACGCTGCAGTTTCTTCTTGACAGAAACTTTAAAGTAACGTTTCATGTTCACTTCTCACCTGACGTGGCTCCTAGCGAGGGTTGGCTGTTTCCAAGAATGACAGATACTCTCCGTGGTCGCACATTCACTAGCCCTGGCGCTATTGTGTCAGTGGTCAGACCAGATCACCAAAGAAACGTTTGTAACGATCATAGGATCATGGAGTCGAAGTTGTGAAAAATGTGTACGGCTGTAGGGAGAAGTGGCACAAGTCTCAAAGTTTATAGTGTTAACAGTGAATATGAAGTGTTATAACTTGAATGCATTTCATATGAAGTGTAGAAAAATTAGCGCTGTTGGACTGCTTAAAATGATTCCTTGCTTAGTAGCAACACAAATATGTCGAAAACAATTGTAATGTTCATATTTTCGGTAGAAAATGTACGTCATTGAATATACAATAACACTGTACCCATGTGTATCACAAGTATCTTTTCGAGTACAGTGTTTATGGTTAGAATACTAGAGATAGGGTGTTGAGTTTAGGGCGTAGTTGTCAATTTTGTTCTACCCAATAACAGTACACTGTACGCCGTTTCTTAAACCATACGTATCCTACAACTACAATAACTTTTAACGGTGAACATTATCATTTATGAGACCTGTAAGAGGTTTTCGTGGCGAGTGATAGTTGGATTGTAGCGGGGCAGGGTTTAGTAACATTACATATTGAGCGTCAGTGTCAGAGAGGAGCAAAGGTCGTTATTTTGTCAACGATGACGAAAAGGAAACACCACTTTGTGGGCGGTGGAGTGGGCTCTTTCCTTGGCTCAGTGGGTGAGGTGTGAGCGAAACATTGGCGGTTTCACTAAATGTTATTTATTGAGGCATTAGACCCTTTAAACAAATAGAGTGGCATAGTGTGTTTTAACTCGCTCAGCTTCTCGCGGCTGCAGAACGGCGGAGTCGTAGCGTGCACATCCCAGTAACAGCTGATGCGGCGACGACTCGTGTTGCAGCGGCTGGTGGCAGCGTATTCTTCCATTCAGTACCACACCCGTGACTCACTGCGACGGCGGCGCGGTCTTCTCCTTTGAAATCCTGTCAAAGGCGGCATCATCATTTCATCCTCATCACCGGCATGCGAGTCGCCCTATGTGTAGCATTGTTGAGAGGAATGGATTGTCTTGAGAAGCGGTTATAAGATGGACACCGACAAATTTAAAGGATTTAGACCAGAAGCTTAGACGCTGAAATTAGTAGATGGGTTGTTGGAGAATTAAAATACTGATGACAAGTAAAGCGGACGCAGAATGCAGACTAGAAATAGCGAGAAAGATTTTCTGAAAAAAGACAGCATGTTAACATTTAACATACATTTTTGTGCTTTGGAGTTATTTCTGAGTGCACATTTATGTAGATCTAAAAATGGACAACAAACATCACTTTAAGTCATACACCTGGTTCAAATGTAACATCACAGAATGATGCTGAAGAACGTCCTGGTAAATGGATAACTAACAGAGGTACTGAATCAGGAAGCAAAAACTTTATTTGTAAATCTTGACTAGAAGACGGAGTAGGTCGGTAGGACACATCTTGGAGCATCAAGGAACAGTTAACGTGGTAACAAAGAAAACAAAAATGGTTCAAAATGGCTCTGAGCACTATGGGACTTAACATCTATGGTCATCATTCCCCTAGAACGTAGAACTACTTCAACCCAACTAACCTAAGGACATCACACAACACCCAGCCATCACTACGCAGAGAAAATCCCTGACAAAGAAAACAGAGAGACCAATCCCCGCTTATGGAAAGCAAATTAAATCTGATGTAGGCTGCAGTAGTATGAGACAAGCACAGGCTAGACTAATATGGAGAGCTTCTTCAAACAAGTCTTAGGACTAAGGGCTACAACACCAATTGTATAAGGTATTGAGAACTTTGCAACCACATTTCCGTGCGTCACTAGTAACTGTCAACACTTTTACATTCCAGCGTTTTCTGGAAGTGTTCCACAACCATTTTTAGGAGAAGATGCTTTGTGGTTTGACGACCATTTATCCCATTTGCTTTGAAGACCCTATCTGCCCGTTTGTTTTCTGCTGGCTTTCCTCACACGTAAATTTTTCCTCGTAAAATTGTAGACAACTACTCGATATTTTTTTGCAAGATATATTTCACTTCATCCACCAATCTGAATCCGAGTGTGCTCCAGATTTTCAAAATATGCTCATTTCATTCCTGTTTTCTTACAGTTACTCTATAAATTTCCCCTTGGGTTAGTTTTTCAATTAATTTTGGCCCACAAAACCACTTACAATAGATTCTTCCGTCAATCCTTAATTGAACCAATTCC
The DNA here is from genome assembly GCF_023897955.1 of Schistocerca gregaria. NCBI lineage: Eukaryota > Metazoa > Arthropoda > Insecta > Orthoptera > Acrididae > Schistocerca > Schistocerca gregaria. Next base: position 322,567,420 of record NC_064925.1, on the reverse strand, counting down.
TTACAGAAAATAGTAATTAGAACATTAAATTCTTTACTTCTCTTTACTTATACTTCGACTTGGTTTAGAAGGCTGTAGTCAACTGAAGACGTTAAGTATGCAAAGGTAAACGTATGACGATTGGTGCAGAAAAAGGCTACATAAAGTTTGATTTATTTCACATGAGATAAATATTAAAGCTAAGCATATATAAGCGATGCGCATCATACCAAATGATAGTATTAACTCCTCTGTACGTGGATATGTCTGTGTAGAAGGAAAATAATAATTATGTCGATCTAGAAGTACACGAACCACGAAATCGTGGCAGCACATGTCAGAAGTATTGGTAGTTTCATGTTGAAGCTACATCGAATTGGTATGATGCGAAATCGCGCTGCTTCGGATGAATGAGTGAAATTTAGTGCAACATGTGTTCCGTTCTGCATTTCCCGCTTCACTGACAGAGATTATGTTTATTATATGCGATGTGCTGACATCGAGTTACTATTAGAATCTATTGAAACTACGTATGTGCTACCTTGCATACCAACACCTGGCATTTTGCTAGCTGCATGTCGACGATGTACATTTAGGAGGGCGCGCTGAAAAATAAAGACTACGATTTTTTTTAATATGAAAACGTTTAAATTTTTTTCAATAAAATAAAAGTTAGTAAGATTCTACATCTTTATTCTTCACGTCCTCAGTTTTATTTTTCAACGTATTGACCCTGGTGACCAAGACATTTTTTCCAACGAGAGAACATTGATACCATCACCTCTGCTTGCACCGCTTCATCACTATCAAATTGAAGTCCTCGAAGGTATTCTGTAAATTTTGGGAACAGATAAAAATTTGATGGGGCAATTCGGGACTGCGTGGAGGATGATCGATGACTGTAAAGCCAAGGCGTCGGACAGTGGCAGATGTTGCAGTGCTCGTGTGTGGTGTGACTTTGTCAATATGTCATAAGGATGCTCCATGTGTGGCCGAACGTTTTCTGCTGTTAGAAACTTGATTACGGCACGTTGTTACTCAGTCATCGACGTAGTTACGTTACACACCGCCTTGCTACACTTTACAATTTACGTACAGGGTTGCAATCATGTGCACACGAAAATAAAGGCGTAGCATCGTAATAATATTTGCTTTATTTTAAAAGTTTTGAGAGTTTTCCCATTAATACACTCATGGAAATTGAAATAAGAACACCGTGAATTCATTGTCCCAGGAAGGGGAAACTTTATTGACACATTCCTGGGGTCAGATACATCACATGATCACACTGACAGAACCACAGGCACATAGACACAGGCAACAGAGGATGCACAATGTCGGCACTAGTACAGTGTATATCCACCTTTCGCAGCAATGCAGGCTGCTATTCTCCCATGGAGACGATCGTAGAGATGCTGGATGTAGTCCTGTGGAACGGCTTGCCATGCCATTTCCACCTGGCGCCTCATTTGGACCAGCGTTCGTGCTGGACGTGCAGACCGCGTGAGACGACGCTTCATCCAGTCCCAAACATGCTCAATGGGGACAGATCCGGAGATCTTGCTGGCCAGGGTAGTTGACTTACACCTTCTAGATCACGTTGGGTGGCACGGGATACATGCGGACGTGCATTGTCCTGTTGGAACAGCAAGTTCCCTTGCCGGTCTAGGAATGGTAGAACGATGGGTTCGATGACGGTTTGGATGTACCGTGCACTATTCAGTGTCCCCTCGACGATCACCAGAGGTGTACGGCCAGTGTAGGAGATCGCTCCCCACACCATGATGCCGGGTGTTGGCCCTGTGTGCCTCGGTCGTATGCAGTCCTGATTGTGGCGCTCACCTGCACGGCGCCAAACACGCATACGACCATCACTGGCACCAAGGCAGAAGCGACTCTCATCGCTGAAGACGACACGTCTCCATTCGTCCCTCCATTCACGCCTGTCGCGACACCACTGGAGGCGGGCTGCACGATGTTGGGGCGTGAGCGGAAGACGGCCTAACGGTGTGCGGGACCGTAGCCCAGCTTCATGGAGACGGTTGCGAATGGTCCTCGCCGATACACCAGGCGGAACAGTGTCCCTAATTTGCTGGGAAGTGGCGGTGCGGTCCCCTACGGCACTGCGTAGGATCCTACGGTCTTGGCGTGCATCCGTGCGTCGCTGCGGTCCGGTCCCAGGTCGAAGGGCACGTGCACCTTCCGCCGACCACTGGCGACAACATCGATGTACTGTGGAGACCTCACGCCCCACGTGTTGAGCAATTCGGCGGTGCGTCCACCCGGCCTCCCGCATGCCCACTATACGCCCTCGCTCAAAGTCCGTCAACTGCACATACGGTTCACGTCCACGCTGTCGCGGCATGCTACCAGTGTTAAAGACTGCGATGGAGCTCCGTATGCCACGGCAAACTGGCTGACACTGACGGCGGCGGTGCACAAATGCTGCGCAGCTAGCGCCATTCGACGGCCAACACCGCGGTTCCTGGTGTGTCCGCTGTGCCGTGCGTGTGATCATTGCTTGTACAGCCCTCTCGCAGTGTCCGGAGCAAGTATGGTGGGTCTGACACACCGGTGTCAGTGTGTTCTTTTTTCCATTTCCAGGTGTGTATTTCGGAGGCACGCCAACATAGTCGACACTCATTTGGCACCACTAATAAAAAATCGAGAATTTGTTGAATTTATATCGTTCAGCACAAACTAAGTCATTTGATAAACAGTACACTTGTGAAACACGCTGTGAATCTGTTGCAGCTGTTTTATTCCGCAGGAATAAGAGCTTACTTTGCAGACGGTACCGCTCAGTGTGTTTAATATATCAAGATTGAAACAGTCGCACATCAGATATCTACGCAGCGATACATTCAATATCAGCACTCGCAATCTTCCAGAGAAATATGCCTCTCTCTGCAAGCGTCATCGGAGAAAGGCCAAAAATAAGCAGCTTCGAAAACGAATATTCCGATTTCCATCGAAATGAATTCGGGAGTCAATACCGGGAACGTGCAGGATATCTCGTAGACTGAGAATTGCAATTGGCGTTTTCGATGTTTTAATAATGAGCCGCGGCCCAGGTCGGCGCGGAAGTGTTCTCCGCGGCCGGCCTTATCAGGAATGCCCCTCGCCTGCGGAACTGCGCGTTCCGTCTCGGTCGGCAGACGGAGGGCCGGAATTCGGAGCCGGCCCGCTACAAAGCCTGCCCTGAATATTCACGAGTCTCGCGGTCGCGGACGTCGCAATGCGCCGTTTTGAATAAATTAGGGGCCGGGCAGACGCTACCGCGGAACGCGGCAGCGCCCACCCGTCACGTGACCTCGCCTCGCCGCCGCCCTCAGTGACACCACGTGCGTGTTTACCACAAGAAGCATCGGGGTGCTTAAGCCGTTTCTTGTCAGTGTTTCCCTTTCCTCGCTGAATATCCAGAGAACCTCCTCATTCCTTACCTTATCAGACTACCCGATTTTTAACATTCTCCTGTGACACCACATCTCAAATGCTTCGATTCTCTTCTGTTCCGGTTTTCCCACATTCCATTTTCACTAATATTCAACACTGTGCTCCAAACGAATATTCTCAGAAATATTCTTCCCGTATTAAGTCCCATATTCGGTACTAGCAGACTTCTCTTGGCCAGGTACGCTCTTTATTCCAGTGATAGTCTGCATTTTATATACTTTGTTAACAAAGTAGTAGAATCCCTGAACTACGCCTACCTCTCGAACATTAATCCTGATGTTAAGTTTCTGCTACTTCTCATTATTTTCGTCTATCTTCGATTTACTCTCAATCCATATTCTGTAGATATTAGACTGTTCTTTCTGTTCAGCAGATCATGTAATTCTTCTTCACTTTCACTGATGATGGTAATGTCAACCTTGATATCCCCTCGCCTTGAACTTTATTTCCGCTCTTGAACCTTTCTTTTATTTCCGTTATTGCTTCCTCAAAAATGGTTCAAATGTCTCTGAGCACTATGGGACTTAACATCTATGGTCATCAGTGCCCTAGAACGTAGAACTACTTAAACCTAACTAACCTAAGGACAGCACACAACACCCAGTCATCACGAGGCAGAGAGAATCCCTGACTATTGCTTCCTCGACGTACAGATACAACAGCTGGGGCGAAAGACTACACCCCTGTCTTACACTCTAATCCGAGCACGTACTACTTCGCCTCCCAGTGTTATTGTTCCGTCTTGGTTCTTGAACATATTGTATATTACTCACCTTTTTCTATAACGTACCCCTATTTTTCTCTGAATTTCGAGCACCTTGCACCATTTGAAGCTGTCGCTTTTTCCAGGTCGAGAAATGAACGTGTCTTTATTTTTCTTCACTCTTGCTTCCATTATCAACCGCAACGTCAAGACTAACCCTCTGATATATTTACCTTTCGTAAAGCCAAAATTATCGCCATACAACAGATCTTAAATTTTCTTTCCCATTCTTCTGTACAACTATAGTTTTCAGCACCTTTGGCGCATGAATTGTTAAGCTGATTGTGCGATAGTTCTTGCACCTGTGTGCTCTTGCTGACTTCGGAATTGTGTGGATGAGGTTTCTCCGAAAGTCAAATGGAATATCGCCAGATTCATACATTCTACACACCAACGTGAATAGTCGCTTCGTTGTCTCTTCCCACAACGATTTTAGAGATTGTGACGGAATTTTATCTATCCTTTCTGTCGTATTCGATCTTAGTCTTTCAAAAGTTCTTTTAAATTCTAACACTGGATCCCCTCTCTCCTATATCAACACCTGTTTCTTCTCCTATCACGTCATCAGACAACTCTTCCCCATCAAACAGGCCTGCACTGTACTCTTTAATCATATTATAAAGGAACTTCCAGTCCCTGTCTACACTCCATTTCTATATCAGTCACTAATAAGGGAGTCAATACTTATCTCTTACCTCTGTTGGATTCAGTTTAGGATTTCACGAAAGTAGGCGCCCAGTTCAATGCACACATTGACTGCTTGTCCGCCCCAATAGCTGAATGGTCAGCGTGACGGGTTGCCGTCCTAAGGGGCCCAGCTTCGATTTCCGGCTGGGTCGGGGATTTTCTCCGCTCAGGGACTGGGTGTTGTGTTCTCTTCGTTACCATTTCATCCCCGTTCAGCGTGCAGGTCGCCCAATGTGGCGTCGAATGTAATGAGACGTACACCAAGGCGGCCAGACATGCCCCGTAAGGGGCCTCCCGGCCAATGACGCCTAACGCTCATTTCCATTTCCTTTGACTGCTTGAAATAATAAATGTATTTTTGTCTTGAAATGAAATTGTACATCAGATGACATACTATATTCAGTCCTGTACTACAAAGAAAGCTATACCAACAACTGATACACCACATTAACAGAAGCCATCAAATAAGGTAGAATTCTTAAAATTTTTTAGTTTACGTAATGATGAAATCTTGAAGTGGAAGAGTCATGTTAGTGAGCGACTCAAACAGTCAACTGAAGCCACTTTTGCGGTTTATATTATTGCTATACTTGGAAACAAACAAATCATCCCCATAACATATTTGAAATACACTGGCTGACAAAAATTGCGAAGTACCCGTAAAGAGAGCACGGATCAAAATGAAGCTTTACAGGTTGAGGAGGTATGTGATGCTATTTCAGCGATTACAAAATCGGGTCAAATTTATAAAGCACTTGGCAGTGTGAGCTCATCAATATGATGTGGTACCATCCTTCGACTGACTTAGTTGGGAAGAGTGTCACATAATCTTTGTATCCTTAGCTGATACCAGCTGGCCCACAGCTGTTCTAAATGGTCCTTGACTTGTTGGAGACTATTGTTGGGGCAGAGTTGATGCCTTAGCTCGTCCAACTCAAGTTGCATCGGGAAGTGATCTGGGAATCTTGCTGATCACAGAAGTACCAGAACATTATGTAGGCACTTCATGGATTCACGTCCCATGTGTGTGAACGTTATCCTATTGAAAAATGGGTATCACAATACTGACATACGAAAATGACACATGGGGATGCAGGATGTCCATGACGTACCGTTGTCCCTGAATCACCACCAGCCGTGACCTCAGGTCATACCCGATGTCTCCCTACATCGTGGCGCAAGGAATATCACCGTTATACCTCTCCAGCGCATTAGATCCATGGGACCTCTTCCAACGTCGTCGCCCTTGATGGCCAAGGTGTTTTTGTTTGACAAGCACGAAGACAATTAATACAAACTCTCGCCGTGTGCAGGATGGCATAATCTTGTAGAAATTGTAGCCCGTGTAACGTACCCTGTCTGTTATTGATTTTGTTTTTTTGTTATTATTTCTTGTTATTGTAGTTGTATAAATATGAAATTATTGTAGCGGTTTGCTTTGTCAGCCGTACTTCGGAATTTTTTGACATTAAATGGAGCCTGAAACTTGCGTAATAAATACTTCACGTGAAGTGCGATTTGCGGCATAAACAAAAATTAATTGCGGAGATGCAATCCATAGAATATTAACAGAAGAGCTTTATAACAATGCGCAAGACTGGCTAGACACATTCAGAGCGTACGTACATTCGCGTACCAGTGGTTGCGATCTGATGAGAAAGATCTAGCTTAATTTTTTTGTGTAAAATAATTACGTCGCAACACACTCGGAGATAGCGAACGTACAACCAAGGTAGAGGGTAGAGGCACGTACTTTTTATCATTCCCCGCAGCCTGGGTAAAAGAATTGCAATTATTGAATATTTGAGAATATTCCTTTTTCAATCGGACTCCTATTTTTATACGAAAATGAAGATTGAGGGTTCTGAATGTCTCGGCAGAAACACATCGAAATTAATCTTAGCGGCCACCAAAGGAAAGTAGTCAGCACAATCACGTACCTCTATTGTTGAGCAGCGCCGTCGTAAAGATCATCGCCTCCATCTAAAACTCGCCTTCTTGGATTAACAGAATAATTGGTACTCCATTGGTATGGGATTTACGCTTGATCTTGACAGAAATTATAAAACACATTTTTCATCATTTAACACACACATAGACATGAAAGTATACAGTACGCCTTTACGCCAGCACATCAGAACAAAAAGGGGTGTTAATACTAGAAGTAATAAAAGAATCTCGAAATTACTCCTTTGTATCTCAATGATAAAAAAGTTTTTTAGAGTATTTCTCTGGTATGACAGTCGAACAAATTTTCTTCTTGTATCTTTGAGATTAAATTACAACATTTTTTTATCTCCTTTTCCCCCGGCATGGATTGAAATAAAGGGCAACAAAGCGGGCATAGAATGTCATCCACGTACTACTATGCTTACGGGTGCAGCGGAAGACAAGCAAAGGGGTCGTGGTAGGAAAAAGAAATGGCAACTCTAGCTGTAGGTCCGTATGGCGGGCGACAGTCTATGAAATCCCTTTTCGGGACATCTCCAGACATGTCTTCAATGTTCATCGGGGATCAGTCAGAAGCGGAACATCACTGCAGGCAATTTTACTCCAGTTGGTGAGATTCCAGGGCGAAGATCCTATTGCTTGTATTCATGATTGCAAAAACCCACAACGGCCAGTAAGGTCGCTGTTCCTCTGCCCAACTGAGAACGTCTGTAGCATTATAGGCAGGGTCCTCAACCTTTCTAGAATTTTACGATCTAAAGCGCTAATTCGACATAATTTAGCACGATGTCTCTCAGGAGGACATCCAACAACACTATTAATCAGTGTCAAGACGAATAATTGCTTGCATTAGGGAGCGTTATTGAATTGCTCAATTGGTGGAGCTCTTTCTCTGTAATACATCATTCAACTTTTCTGAAACTGTAACTATTTGGTTTTTTTTATATATATAAATTTACATGACATCTACCGAGTTCCGTCACATTCGGATAATGTCTCTGTGGTGTGTCTTTTTTTAAGAGTATGTCAGGTGCTGATAACGCTGTCTCACACAGGTACGTCGCAGCTATGTTGTGTCATTCGCAGTGATCATTCAACATCTGAGGCTTACATGCCCTATTGGGCCTGACAACAAAACAGAAAATAGACAGCACTAAAGCACTCTAGTTGTCGCTCCACCTGACATAGAGAATTTCAACTCTAATGATGTACGTACCCGCCGGCCCCGCCGGCAGTGTGTACGTCTACTATGTTTCACTATATCCGATCATATTTTCTGACTGCTTCTCTTATTTGTCAGGCAGCGTATTTTCACTCCAAAATGTTTTGCAGATTAACTTTTTGGACTAAATCATTACTTAGAAAGTACCGATCGTACGAAAATAAAGAGCAAGAATAATACGCGGCATTCACTCCTAGTCGTTTTGTGGGTAACTCTTCAAGGACGTAGGCGTCTTAAGTCGCCCTTGACTAATATATATATACGATCAAAAGTATCCGGACATTTGGCTGGAAATGACCTACAAGTTCTTGGCGCCCTCCATCGGTAATGCTGGAATTCAATATGGTGTTGCCCCACCCATAGTCTTGATGACAGTTTCCACTCCACCGGAAAAAAACCCTAACATCTGAGGTCATCATTCCCCTAAACTTAGAATTACTTAAACTTAACTAACCTAAGGACATCACACACATCCATGCCTGAGGCAGGATTCCAACCTGCGACTGTAGTAGCAGCGCAGTTCCGGACTGAAGCGCCTAGAACAGCTCGGCTACAAAGGCCGGATTTCCGCTCTCGCAGGCCCACGTTCAATCAGGTGCTGGAAGGTTTCTCAGGAAATGGCAGCCCATTCTTCACTGAGTGGTGCACCGAGAGAGGTATTGATGTCGGTCGATGAGGTCTGGCACGAAGTCGGCGTTGCAAAACATCCCAAAGGTGTTCTATACGATTCAAGTCAGGACTCTGTATAGGCCAGTCCATTACAGGGATGGTATTGTCGTTTAGCAGCTCCGACACAGGCCGTGCATTATGAATAGGTGCTTGATAGTGTTGAAAGATGCAATCGCCATCCCCGAATTGCTCTTCAACAGTGGGGGGCAAGAACGTGCTTGAAACATCAATGTAGGCCTGTGCTGTGATAGTGCCATTCAAAACAACAAGGGGCGCAAGCCCCCCTCCACGAAAAACACGACTACACCATACCGCCACCGCCTCCAAATTTTACTTTTGGCACTACAAACCATGGCAGATAACGTTCACCGGGCATTCGCCATACCCACACCCTGCCATCTGATCGCCACATTGTGTACCGTGACTAATCACCCCACACAACGTCTTTCGACTGTTCAATCTCCAATGTTTACGCTCCCTACACCAAGCGAGGCGTCGTTGACATTTACTGGCGTGATGTATGGCTTATGAGCAGCAGCTCGACCATGAAATCAAAGTTTTCTCACCTCCCGCCTGTCATAGTACTTTCAGTGGATCCTGATGGTCTGGAATTCCTGTGTGATGGCCTGGATAGATGTCTGCCTATTACACATTACGACCCATTTCAACTTTGGGCGGTCTCCGTCAGTCCATCCACTTCACTGTCACATCGGGAACAGTTGGCTTAGGGATGTTTAGGAGTGTGGAAATCTCGCGTACAGATGTATGACACAAGTGACACCCAATCACCTGACCACGTTCGAAGTCCGTGAGTTCCGCGGAGAGCCCCATCTTGTGAAGTAATGAATGCTGTCAGCAGGGGATGTCAAATTGATTCCAAATATCAGATTCTAGAAGGCTTTTGACACCTTTGTTCAGAAAAGATCTATGGGGTATCGTCTAAGATGTGTGACTGGATTTGTGATTTCCTGCCAGAAAGTCCACATTCGTAGTAACTGACAGAAAGTCATCGAATAAAAAAAAGTAATATCTGGCTTTGCCCAGTTTTTTGAGTCCACTGCCATTCCTTATATAGTTTACCACAATGTAGACTCGTCACATGATCAAAATCAAATGTACAATGATTTGAACAATATGTCTGTTTGGCGCGGAAAGTACAGATGCGTAGTGTGCGATCGTTACCAGATAGGATTAACAGAGTACATCGAGAAAGTTCAAAGAAGAGAAGCACGTTTTGTATTATCGAGAAATAGGGGCGATTGTGCCATGGATATAATACAAAATTTGGGGTGACAATCATTAAAACAAAGGCATTTTTGGTTGCGGCTGAATCTTCTCATGAAATCTAAATCTTTAAGATGCTCCTCAGACTGTGAAAATATTTCGTTGGCGCCCGTCTACATAGGGAGAAACGATCCTCACAGTAAAACAAGAGAAATCAGAGCTCGCACAAAAAAACGGGGGGGGGGGGGGGGGGGGCTCGCTTGTCCCTCGAGCTGCTGGAGACTGGAACGGTAAAGAAATAGTTTGAAGGTGGTTCGATAAACATACCGGGAACTTAAGTGTGACTTGCAGAGTAGTCGTGTAGATGTAGATGTAGAACCAGCCATCATTGTAAGGCTGTTGGAAACTGTAGGCAAACGCTTCTTGTGGAATAGTTCGGAGCAACATGGCCACACATTGTTGGATATTCTCATTATTACAGGAGTTGTGATCTGGTGCTACCAGGAGGACTCGGAGACTAAGCGACAGTCAGTGACTTGGTGTTTATCGGCTTCCTCGCCTGTCTCGGGTAGAAATTCATTATGGATCAAACCCTTGGTGTCCGAAAACGCAATAGTCTTAATGTTAGATTTCGTCTTCCGATACCATGCCAGTGACTGTCGCTCGGCCTCTGGATGGTCTAATATCTCCTAACGATGCGGATATCCAACAAAGCTTGATCACGCCGCTTTGAGTGATTCTTCACGAAACGTTTACTGACAGTTTCCAACAGCCTTACAACCGATGTCAGAAGTGTGTTGTAGGTAAAGGTGATTACTTCGAAAGCCGGAAACAATATGTTTGTCACTCTTGTTACCTGTATTTTCTCAGACAATTCATCGAACTTTTCAGACGCACATTGTATAGACAGTGTGTTTCAGGAGGAAAGTAAATATTTCGGAATATGACAGAACGATCATCACAAGCAAAAAATGAGGTAAACATTGGCTCTAAAATGCATAACTTAAGAGTTAGTAGGGTAATCCCAAAAGTAGATCTCCTATTTTTTATAAGTGCAGAATTCTGTTTGTGTGGCAGTTGGTCACACTGTTATGAAAAGTGCTGTATAAGCATGGGCACTCCGCGCTGAGGGGCTCAGTCTTGGATCGGCAGCCTTTGAGAATGGAGCTCCCGTTGGATGTTACCGCCAAGTGCGAACTGCGCGCAGTTATTCGGTTTTTGGACGCAAATGGCACTGCAACGATTGAAGTCCATCGCCAATTGAGGGAAGTGTATGGTGAGTCGTGCATGGATGGCAGAAATGTTCATATGTGGTGTAGCGAGTTTCCAGCTGGTCGGACCGAAATTCACGACGAACAATGGAGCAGGAGACAGTCAGTTTCTGAGGAAATTACTGGACGGTGTGCGCAAGATGGGTGCCATGTGTGTGACTGAGGACAACATGCGACAACGACTTGATGCTTCCCGCGCATTTCTTCACCGCCTTGCAGCCGAACAGGACAACTTTCTGGACTCAGTTGTCACGGGTGACGAAACCTCGGCATAGCACTTTACATCTGAGACCAAGCGACAATCACGCCAGTACGTAATTTTCTGAACAGTATGGCGATGAGCTGGTATGACATGGGCACACACGAACTGCCACAAAGTCTACAAAAATGCATCGACAGAAATGGTGATTATGTCGAAAAATAGCTAAATGTTCCAGCTGTAAACTGATGTAGACCATTGTAGAAATAAACAGGTCTAGGAGACCTTACTTTTGGGATTACCGTCGTATTAACACTCCATCTTCGTTACTGTGAAACATATCCCTTCTACTTTAAGCTCGCCGGCCGGAGTGGCCTTGGGGTTCTAGGCGCTGCAGTCTGGAGCCGAGCGACCGCTACGGTCGCAGGTTCGAATCCTGCTTCGGGCATAGATGTGTGTGATGTCCTTAGGTTAGTTAGGTTTAATTAGTTGTAAGTTCTAGGCGACTGATGACCTCAGAAGTTAAGTCGCATAGTGCTCAGAGCCATTTTTTCTACTTTAATCTCTTTGCTTTCACTGTTTTGAAAGGTCGTATGCATCGAAACAAGAAAAAATTTTCTAGTAAATATGGGCTCTAAAATGCATCTCTTAATAGTGATGAGCACTTGCTCAGAGAGAGGTATGTGTTTCACATTGCCGATGGTGAACGTGCTCATAAGAGGTCTGTTCAAAAAATGTTTCTACTATTCAGTTTTATTTATTGTGCGTGATCTCCTTCGAAATACTCTCCTCCACAACTGAGACACCTCTCCCGACATCGTTCCCACTCCTGAAGCAGTCTGAGTACGCCTCTTGCTGGATCACGAGAAGCGCCGACTGCAAAATTTTTTTCTCTTATATCAAGGCAAATCACGGCCTTTCTGTGTGATTTTCAGCTTAGAAAAAAGGCTGCAGGGGCCAGATTTGGAGAGTAAGGAGGATGAAGCTGCACAGTGACTTCGTTTTTTTTGCAGTAGTCATGCACCGGAAGGGATGAATGTGCAGGTGTGGTATCGTGACGCAACAGCCATCAAGTGCCTCGGCGTCTTTCAGGCCGCTTCCTTCTCACATTCTCTCGCAGGCGTCGCAACACGTTCTGATTGTACCACCGATTAACAGTTTGTCCGTGTGGTGCCAATTCATGATGAACTAATTCTTCAAAGTCAAAGAAAACTATCAGCATGTCATTGACATTTGATCTGACCTGACGTCCTTTTCTGGTCTAGGAGAACGTTTCCCGGGCCTTTGGGAAGACTCAACCTTGGGCCAAAATCATTACCGTAGACGCACGTCTCATCACTAGTTACGATTCTCTTAAGAAACATGTATTTCTCATTTGCGCGCTCCAAAAATTCTTCACAGATTGCGAGGCGAAGGTCTTCCTGGACTTGACTCATGAGCCGTGGGATAAACTTGGCGGCAACACGATGCATTCCAAGATGCCGTGTCAAGGTTTCATGACATGTACCAACTGAAATGGCTTGTTCTTCTGCGATTTGTCAGTCAGTCATCCTTCGATTGTCACGCACAATTTTGCCGACGTTGCTGACTTGCAGCATTGCCGGTAGACGTCGAAGGGCGTCTTGAACGAGGGCCCCTTTAACTTCTGTCGGGCCATTTTTAAACCGTATCAAACATTCCTATCACCAACTACGGCTTAAACACTCATCACCGTAGTCTTCCTGCATCATTGTATGTGCCTCTGTAAAGGTTTCTTGAGTTTCACACAAAATTTGATGCAAACGCGTTACTCCTCAAACTCTGCCATCTCGAAGTGAGCCGCGCGGGAATAGCCGAGCGGTGTAAGGCATTGCAGTCACGGACTTTGCGGCTGGTCCCGGCGGAGGTTCGAGTTCTCCCTCGGGCATAGGTGTGTGTGTTTGTCCTTAGGATAATTTAGCTTAAGTAGTGTGTAAGCTTAGGGACTGATGACCTTAGCAGTTAAGTCCCATAAGATTTCACACACATTTGAACATCTCTAACTGAGCATAGACAAACATCCGGCCAACGCAGCAGGTTGAAGACACCCGTCTGGTAAAACAGCATGCTCTGGTGAGTGAAGAAGTTCAAAACCGCCTGTTGCACATCTTTGTCCGACTGGAATCGTTGACAATTTAAGAACTTTTTCAATGGACCTAAAGAGTTAAAATCGCATCATGAAGCAGCAGCACACCTCGTCGCTGTTTTTTCGTAGTCATAATTACATACACATCCTTCACTCTCCGGTGGATTTCTACCGGTTTTTGTCCTTCGGCAGCTAAGAAAACAATAACAGCACGTTGGTCCTTTCTGGACGCATCTGGTAAAAACATTCGCCATAGTTCACTTACATGCATTTACCACGGGCACGTCCTAAAGACTCGGATATCACACTGATCCCTTGCCTAAATGTCGGTGCTTCAATACCTGCGTCGTTGCATATGAGCTGCAGGAGCGCCCTCAAACGGATACTTCTACATCGGCCCTTTTACGATGGATGGTGGCCTCGCTGCCTCTGGCTGGAATCCACCTCTGGCAGTGTGTGTTCCTCGACACTCTTTATAATTCTCTCTGCGATACACCAAAACGACAGCTGACTCCCTCCTAAATAGGTCCTCCGTTACGAGTGCTTCCTGTCAAAGATAAGTGCCTGACTCTCAATTTTTGGGTTCAACGCAATGATTTAATGCATAAGTGCGCTGTATTTTTGTCTGAAATGTGCTCCTCGGACAAAGACTTCAAAATTTTTTGAGCTGCATATCTTATAAATAGGACCAGTTTTGATCAGTTAACCTTTACCCTTACATCCGCAAATGCAAAATTAACGATTGTTGTACATGTTTGAATGAACTTTAGTTGGAAACACTGAAACTCAAAAAACCGTATTAATACTGGGTCTCCGCGCAAGGAGGGATTCCCCATTTTAAATTTATATCAGATGTAAACAAGAAAACGTCTGCTTCCCGTGCAACAGGTGTCTGTAAAATTGAATATTATGACTGTGCTGAACAATACGAGATCCAGGCCGGTATTAAGAAACACAGCACAATACGGAACCGTAATATGAAATTTCGTCTTCTTTTAATTGCTACTACACACTCACATCACACAATAGTTCCTCACACGGCGCTAAGGAACATTCTTTGATCATTCTGGAAGAAGGGAAGAAACAATTAAAATAATTAACCTCCAACTGTTCATAACAAACTATTACGGTATTATAAGAAGTAACGGAGACTAGACTCAGTGTCGACTTTACGGTTTTTGATTATAGTTGTGAATTTCCGCTAATGAATCAACGTAGTGACACCAAACAAATAAAATTTGATAGGCAACTCTAAAACTTGTAATGGATGGTATTATAGAAAAGAACAATAAAGTGGAGTACTTGAAATAGGAGTGCAGAGACAGTGAGTGCCTATTCTGTGTTGAGCTACGCGAAATCTTGATAACTCAAGCGCACGTAATTCCTTCACGTAACTAGGCCGTCAGGGTAACACTTCATCATTTACAGTCTCAAAGGTTTTACGACAATCTCGCTTTTTTTACTTCTCCCGGGTGATCGGGTACGTTTATGACGTTCCGCTGTTTACGTCTCTGTTTCAATATTCACACAGTATCACTGTACGGAAATAATTCATGACACGCTTAAAAACATTACCAAATAGATTGAACAATTGGAAATGTGCCTTGCACGGGATGTAGTGAGAAGCCTGGATGGCGAAATTCCATCAATTTGGCCTATAAAGTATAATTAATTTCTGAATAGAGAGCAGTCGTCCGCTATATGCAATTTTGTGGTGCTTGACCAGAAGCAATATCACCTTCTTGCCAATAAGAGGAAAAAGTAGTCGAAATTAACATGCGCTCCAAACAGATTAAACCGAAGTTTACTTAATGTCCCATCCAAGAAGAGGACATTGAAGGTAGAACAGTAGCTCCAGTCACAGAAACCTGCCATGTTCGTTCGGATGAAGTCATTCTGGCACTCACCTTACGCGATGTAGAACCTTAGTGGCTTGCGGACATATGAGCCTCGCTGCCACCGAAAGTGGCTCTGATGTTTGGGCTATGTGCGGTTTGGAAATTAAGCTGTATAACATAGCATCTCAGTATCATTTTCATGTTGATTCCATCAGCAATTGTTTGTATTGGAATGAACTATTATGATGGCGACTATATTTCTGATATTTGCATTGTCATAAATGATGTGCCTGGCGTGTATAGCTCGGGCAATGCAGTATGTAAACTGTTAGTCCGAAAAAGAAAAAAATATTACATAACGGACAATATCTTATGACAGCGACACAGACGCTATGCGCTCTATGGTGAGCGGTGCTTCTTTCTGGACTCCGCAAATAAGCAATGAAGGGAAGTAAATGACTCACATTGGTATGAATTATCCGTCTATGTAGACGTGTGATCAATTTGTTATGAAGATAATTGAATGTATTATTGGAACTGAAACATCTTGTGAGCTTTTGGACTTCTAAAAGTTAATGAATTGATAAAGACAAAGTAAGTTGAATACAAACAGTAGTTCACGCTGTGTAAGAATAGTACTGAAAAATACGTTGTTGTTTAATTTGAAAAGGTAACTACGATTCTGTTTCAAGTGAATCCCGACGAGTTGCACACCTTAATAGCCCTTCAGACGGCTGGACTTTGGTAGAAAATAGTCTAGCCATCGCACGGTCAGATCCATTGTGTTTTAGAGTTGCGTCATTGCGTAGACTACTTGGGAACATTCTGTTGAGCAAAGTGAAAAGGAAGTGCCATTTAATTAGGGCACTGACGATTACACGGTCATTACATACACTACTGGCCATTAAAATTGCTACACCAAGAAGAAATGCAGATGATAAACGGGTATTCATTGGACAAATATATTATACTTGAACTGACATGTGATTGCATTTTCACGCATTTTGGGTGATATCAGTATCCAGAAAAACCACCTCTGGCCGTAATAACGGCCTTGATACGCCTGGGCATTGGCCGTAATAACGGCCTTGATACGCCTGGGCATTGAGTCAAACAGAGTTTGGATGGTGTGTACAGGCACAGCTGCCCATGCAGCTTCAACACGGTACCACAGTTCATCAAGAGTAGTGACTGGCGTGTTGTGATGAACTAGTTGCTCGGTCACCATTGCCCAGACGTTTTCAATTGGTGAGAGATCTGGAGAACGTGCTGGCCAGGGCAGCAGTTGAACATTTTCTGTATCCAGAAAGGCCTGTACAGGACCTACAACATGCAGTCGTGCATTATCCTGCTGGAATGTAGGATTTCGCAGGGATCGAATGAAAGGTAGAGCCACGGGTTGTAACACATCTGAAATGTAACGTCCACTGTTCAAACTGCCGCCAATGTGAACAAAAGGTGACCGAGACGTGTAACCAATGGCACCCCATACCATCATGCCGGGTGATACGCCAGTATGGCGATAACGAATACGCGCTTCCAATGTGCGTTCACAGCGATGTCGCCAAACACGGATGCGACCATCATGATGCTGGAAACAGAACCTGAATTCATCCGAAAAAATGACGTTTTGCCGTTCGTGCAGCCAGGTTCGTCATTGAGTACACCATCAAAGGCGCTCCTGTCTGTGATGCAGCGTCAAGGGTAATCGCAGCCATAGTCTCCGAGCTGATAGACCGTGCTGCTGCAAACGTCGTCGAACTGTTCGTGCAGATGGTCGTTGTCTTGCAAACGTCCCCACCTGTTGACTCAGGGATCGAGACGTGGCTGCACGATCCGTTACAGCCATGCGGATAAGATGCCTGTCATCTCGACTGCTAGTGATACGAGGCCGTTGGGATCCAGCACGGCGTTCCGTATTACACTCCTGAACCCACCGATTCCATATTCTGCTAACAGTCATTGGATCTCGACCAACGCGAGCAGGAATGTCGCGATACGATAAACCGTAATCGCGGTAGGCAACAATCCGACCTTTATAAAAGTCGGAATCGTGATGGTACGCGTTTCTCCTCCTTACACGAGGCATCACAACAACGTTTCACCAGGCAACCCGGTCAACTGCTGTTTGTGTATGAGAAATAGGTTGGAAACTTTGCTCATGTCAGCACGTTGTAGGTATCGCCACCAGCGCCAACCTTGTGTGAATGCTGTGAAAAGCTAATCATTTGCATATCACAGCATCTTCTTCGTGTCGGTTAAATTTCGCGTCTCGTAGCACGTCATCTTCGTGGTGTTGCAATTTTAATGACGAGTAGTGTATATACTTAAGACACTTTCTTTCAGATTGCCATTAAATTTCAGGTAACATGTAACTTCAAACAAAAGTGAACACAGAGAAACGTAAATTTTCTGTTATCACATATTAAAGCTGGACGAGAATGTTTAAAACTGTCTTAAGCGGTGTCTCCCAGTTTAGTATGAACTGTTACAGAAATATGTACTACGCATGAAAGCATGGTGATCCTTCTTCCTAGTATATCATTGTCAGTGTCTTAATCACAACGCCAAGACAAGTGTCTGCCACGTCGCCTTCTCTCCTCTCTCTCTCTCTCTCTCTCTCTCTCTCTCTCTCTCTCTCTCATAGAAATAAGCAATCCTGAGCAAAGAGTAAAACACCTCTGACTCGTCATTTACTGTAGGGGTACTGATTGTCTGCACTGCCTCTAGTTGACAATAAGAGTCGAACTGGACGGAGCTTCCCTTCGCCCGGGCGCCCTTCCGTCCAGCCCGTGACGCGGCGCTGGGCCCTGGGCGCCGACAGCTGCGGCGCCTCTTTCCGTATTCCACGGCGCTACTGCCGAGTCGCGGGCACCATACAGCCGGCACATTTCAAGTTATGTCGTTGTGTCTTTTCGATAAATTCGTAATTCAGGCACGCAACTCCAAAATCTGTTTCCTGTTTCTGTCAGAAGTCTCATATTGGAGGGCGATCCCAGAATGTAAGTCCAGTCCCTCCTGTCCTCGTTTCTATGTACTCCAGGAAAAGAAACACAGTAAAACATTTCTATCTGCAGGGTTTAATGCTTTCTTGTGAGAAGTTTCTTCTTCTACATATGTTGCAGCTTCTAACAGTACTTCTTGCGAGAGTATTAGATGAAACAGAACTCTGTCAAGTTTGGAAACAGGTTGCTCTAAATTAACAGGAATGGATGCGAAGGCATAGTAAACACAAAACACAAAACGGACGCATTACAAGTTCACTCGTCGAATTTTAAAACCATAAAAAACAAAATAATACAGGTTTTTACTCTCTGTGGCCTGTCTACAGCGTTTGTCTGACCAAATGAATTGAGGTTTTGTGATATTTATGTTATTGCCAACAAATGAACGATCTTCTATACCACGAAAATAATGCAGAAAATTGTACTTAGTAATTTAATCAATGTAACCAGGGGGATTTCTTTTGAGTGGTGAAAAAAAATCACTTATGAGCTTCCACAAGGGTCAGTCTTTGGTCCACCGTGGTTTCTTATGCCTGTAAACGAACTTGTGTCTAATATACAATACGCTAGTTATTTCTGCAAATGACTTTACTATCTTAATCAGTCCAAACCCAAACAAAAAAAGAAAAACGAGGAAACAGAACTTCAGTTCTGCGTATCTACAGGCATACTACGCGTGCAACACATGCTGAATAAATTATAACTAGGTAGAAACTTCAAAAATTTTAAGTTTTCATATTGATGATTTTCAATTTCTGAAACAACTCTCTCCAGTTGCATTTGCATTTCGAACCATTCTAAATCTTGGTTCAAATGTTCAAATGTGTGTGAAATCTAATGGGACTTTACTGCTAAGGTCATCAGTCCCTAAGCTTATACACTAGTTAACCTAAATTATCCTAAGGGCAAATGCACACACCCATGCCCGAGGGAGTACTCTATCCTCCGCCAGGACCCGCTCCATAGTCCGTGATTGCAGCACCCTAGACCGCTCGGCTAATCCCGCACGGCTAAATCTTGGTGAGCGATATATCTGTAATTAACTTTTGTTCATATTTTCACAATAAAGCCGTACTAAACAATGTTTGGGGTAACTCATCTTTAAGGAAGAGAGTCTTCATTGCTCAAAAAGGTGCTGTAGGAATAATATGTGGTGGACACACACGGTCATCTTGTCAAAACATGCACCTGAGTTCGGAATATTACCATATCTAGAGAAGCTGGTTGTATATAACCCACCGAAGTTCAGTAGGGACAACAAAGCACGAATTACAATACCAGACGAAAATATGGCATTCATTTTTTACATGCTGGTTGCCTTCAGCAGAAGAAGCGGTGCACAACGCTGCTATCAAAATTTACGATATTTTGTGATTATCTAAAATGACTGACTGACAGCATAGTTAAACCCGAAAACAAACTGAAAAAGTGTCTCCTTGACAACTCCCATTTCGTTGAAAATTTCTATTCAAGTGACATGGATAACGTGGCGGGCATGAATTACTGACTCACATCAGCATTAAAAATAACTTTGTTAATGTCCACCATCTAACTGTATCTACATTCTAATGTTTAATACGAAATGAACTACCTCGTTCCACATAATTACAGTAAATTGTACAAACGATTCATGCAACACAGAACTAACCAACCAACTAACTAGATGTGTCATTAGGTGGAATGTTTAATATTGTTACTGCACTGAATATAAAAGAAGAAGCAATTTGATACCATACACTCACATTCACAGAAGTTAACAGAAACAAGAACGGTACATTTTGTTTCATCGATAAATACCATGTTACACACATTTGGTATTGCAACAACGATCATTTCGAATGATTGCTCTTATAGGATACACAATTCTGTGTCTGCCGTGAGATTACGGTTGTGTAAATCTCACAATGTTTCCTCTAATCAGCTTAAAGGAAAGCTGTTAACAATAAGGGGAGATCGATTCTGAAGATTTTAATAATGTTGTAGTAGGTTGTAAACTGTATAACTCTGAAGCATAGAGAAGAGGTTCCATGGTTTTTGGTATGCTTACTACGACCAAACCTTACACTGATGTGAAACGCAAATGTTTTTTTGAAATGTACTACTAAGATACTTATTTATGCATGAAAGATGGCTTCAAACGGTAAAAATCTTACGTCTGTCACCTACATCGGTGGCGTATTAGACTTTAACTGAGACAACTGTGTTCTTAGACATTCTTCTTTTTATGAAAATCGATGCTCCTGGACTAAACAGAACGTTACGGGTAAACAGTACCACCCCTTGGTCATTCACAACTATAAATACCAACCGGTAATGTTGCACGCCCTTTTATCGTCGTGGGTATTACTGTTTCTCATTTGTGCTTGCCGCCTGAAACAATGTTCTAACTTATGACCTTGCTTCTGCTGCGTATTCTACTATCATACAAGAGGCCTAAACATGTCGATAGTTACAATTCCACAGCAGCTGCACCTCTGACATTAGTGGCTTCCTAAAGTCTGAATGGCGCTCAGTTACTTAGGCACTACACGCTGTAGCTGTTCATGTGTTATGGTGAAGCAATATGTGTCACCGTTGTATGCTAAATTTATCGTTTCTAGATGGGATCAAGCGCCGGAGCACCTTTTTAAACGATAACTCGTAAAGCATTATATTTCCTTCTATAAAGAAGGTATCGTGGGCAGAAATGATTTAAGAAAGAAAGAAACAGACAAACAAAACAGAAACAGATAGTATAAACCACGATGTACGAGGGTTGACTGAAAATTAATGCCTCCACATTCGTAACTCTTCAACAGTTGGCAACATTGGTATGCGACAGGTACTGTTACGTAGCCTCTTCTCTACAGCTCCAGTTGACAGGAGGCCTCAGCATTCAACGGTTGTGTTGTTACGGTGTAAAGTATGGAAACCTGATCACACAGTCGTTCAATGCGATTTAAGGAACATGTAGTCATTGAATTCTTGATAGCAGAAGGTGCACCCCAAAAGAGATTCATCAAAGAATGAAAGCATTTTATGGTTTAGATTAGATTAGTTTTTCGTTCCATAGATCCGCGCTGAAGAGATCCTTGTGGATGTCGAACCTGTCAATTTTTTTAAGCTGAAATAACAATACTAATAGTATGAATATATATAATACATCATTTTTAGCTGAAATAACAATATTAATAGTATGAGTATGTACAATATATTATTTGTTTCTATTAAAAAATTCGTCAATGGATTAGAAGGAGTTGGCCACTAGTAAGTCTTTCAGCCTCCTTTAAACTGATCTTTATTTGTAACTAAATTTTTTATGTTTGCTGGCAAATTATTGAAGATGAGTGTTCCTGAGTGGTGGACCCCTTTTTGAACTGAAGTAAGCGCTTTTAAGTGCATATGCAGATGGTTTTTGTTCCTGGTATTGTATGTGTCAACTGAGCTGTTTGTTGGAAAAAAGAGATATATTATTTAGGACAAATTTCATTAAAGAGTAAATATACTGAGAGGCAGTAGTTAGTATACCCAGTTCTTTGAAGAGGTTTCTGCAGGATGTCTGTGAATTTACTCCACAGATAATACGTATTACACGCTTTTGCACTCTGAAAACTTTTGTTTGACTTGAAGAGTTACTCCAAAATATTATACCATATGACATTATGGGATGAAAGTAGGCAAAGTATGCAAGCTTCTCCATTTTTATGTCGCCTATGTCTGCTAACACTCGAATTGCAAATACATAATTTTTAAGGCGTTTGTGCAGTTCTGTGGTGTGCTCCTCCCAACTGAATTTACTATCAAGTTGTAATCCTAGGAATTTGAGACTGTCACCCTATTCTATCTGCTCTTCTTCATACTTTATGGATATGCTGGGTGGAAACCTCCTACAGGTTCTGAATTGCATATAGTGAGTCTTTTCGAAGTTTAATGTCAGTTAGTTGACTTTAAACCATTTATTAATATCTGTGAAAATATCATTAGCAGATCTTTCTAGAACTACACTCGACATACTATTTATTGCAATACTTGTGTCATCTGCAAACAAAACGAACTCTGCTTCTGGCAGTCTAACTGATGAGAGATCATTAATGTACACAAGAAAAAGCAATGGCCCTAAGATGGATCCCTGTGGGACAACACATGTATTTTATTCCCATTCTGATGATGACTGATGACTTAATTCACTAGTCCCTTGCACTGGCACCCTTTGTTTCCTGTTAGCGAGGTATGACTTGAACCATTTTGCAGCACTGCCCGTGACACCATAGAATTCTAATTTATTTAAAAGGATGTTGTGGTTCAATGCCTCTGATAAATCACAGAAAATACCTGCTGCTTGTAATTTGATATTTAATGAATTAAGTACATTTTCATTGTGGTGTAAATAGCTTTCTCGATATCAGATCCCTTCAGAAATCCAAACTGTGTTCTTGATAATATGTTATTTGTGGTCAGATGGTTGAGAAGCTGCCTGTACATTACTTTTTCTAAACTTTTTGAGAATGCTGGCAAAATTGAAATCGGTCTGCAGTTTGACGGTATCTCTTTAACCCCTTTCTTGAATAAAGGCTTGACATCTGCATATTTCAGCCAGTCAGGAAATGTCTCAGTTATAATTGAGTGTTTACAAAAGTAACTTAGAATTGTACTAAACTCACAAGAACATGCCTTAATTAACTTTGTTGATATTTCATCGTAACCACTAGAATGCTTTGTTTATAAAGATTTTATTATGGAAGTTATGTCTTTTGGTGAAGTACACTTATTTTACGTATGTCTGCGGAGAATTGCGCCCTGCAGTTGCATTTTCATCTAGCTTTATGTTTAAGACGTCATATCTCCTGAACTTTTGTGCTAAACAACGATAAAATCCAGTGGTGGGTGTGAATACTGTCTGCGAAATGTGTTGTGAATGGAGATAGTAGTAAAGAAGTAATATATTAAAGTCTCTTGCATGATGCGGCAGTTTCTCAGGCATGTCAGTGTTTATGTCGTCAAATCTGACGAACTCTGTGCTGACAATGATATATTTTTCTATGTACATTCTGCGGTATGTGATAAATTTAAACGTCTTGCATGATGCGGTGGTTTTTCACGCATTCAGTATTTATGATGTGACGTCCCCTCTCCCCTTTTGCTGTCGCTGTTGATGTTGAGCCGCTACGGCTACAGCTCTGTCGGTGGAATGGAGGCACGACGCGCAGTGATGGTTGTCCCCGTCGGATAACGTGGAACAACACCTGAAAATATCTGAAGAAAATTGTTCCTCGCGTAATGTATGAAAGTCCGTTTGCGAGTCCGCGCAGCCTTCTCCGGGATGCGAACTGCTGTATTTAATTGTATGTTATGGTTTTATGATGTTTTGCTATGCCCGGTTAGTTAGTTATTACAGTATTGAGTGAATCATTCATCACCGGCGTCGTTTCACACCACTGAAGCGAGGAAACATTCATTTGAGGTTCAGTATCTGTAGTTGTTGATACGTTGCTTGGCAGCATTGTTCACTACGACTGGACGCAAATCCAGAGATAATCTATAATGCTATCTTGCTTTCTTGCGTCGTAATATTATTTCAGCGTAACATTCCTTTAAATGCTCAATGTTCATCAAGTCTCTCTTTCAATTAAAATGTTCACAGTTAATTAATTTTGATCATTAATGATGGAGCCAACACTTGAGACTTCCATTGCTGACAAACAATTTTTATCGTTTCTTCTTAGCATTTAGTTTATAATCATCACACCACACTCACACTGATGGATCAGATCAATTACGATTCTTTTCAGTTCCGAGATCGTGACAATTACGACAACTTTTACAATCTGCGTATTTGTATTATCTTTGTGGGGTCGTATTAACGTTTCCTACTCAAGGCTAATCAGGTATTTCAGTCTTCGATACTATGTCCATTCTTCGTTGTAATTGTTCACTTTGATGAAGGTTGAGTCCAACAATAATATCTCCAATAATTAAAATTCATTAACTCGTCGTACACTATCAGAATATGTCTTCACTTCAAGTTCTCAAGTCAGAATAACTGAGGACAAAGTCCGCGCATCTGTATCACGCAATAGTGCATTTTTTAATAGAAACAATCTCGTAGCGTACCTTTTGTAGTACTATAACAAACGGTGCTCTCGCACGACTTGATTGCAAGCAAGGTAGCACGGGACTAACATTTCCATGATCGAGCATTGTAGACGCATTGAATTTCCTTTTCGTCTCGTTTACAACTCTCTTTCAGAATAAATGTTATTTCTGACCGACATGTTACTTTGGAATTAACTCCCGTCGTACTGATTTGCAGTTATTACTGAGATGTTTGATAGCTAATTAAAAATAACCTTTCTTTCTACCTTTATATCATGACATACTCAGTAATTATTGAAATTAGTGTTCATCAAAACTTTAAGATGTTATATTATTGCCAAAGTTGCCGTACCTGTCAGGATAACGCTGTTCCCTACTTTCAATTATCATGACATTTTTATTCTGGTTTTCAGGTTTCTTGGGGTGTTACATATGACGTCATATTTCCTAAAACATATGCCGTATAATGATGTAATTTTTCCAGTAAATTTAGTGATATATATGAATACTGTCTTAAAATCTGTCACGATTATAGCCAGTAGCAAAAAAAGTAATAACTTTAAAAGTCATGCTTCATGTGACAGTTTTTCTGCACCACCAGTGAAAACGTAGTAAACGCAATTTTTTTCCTTTCATCATTTTTTTCTAGTTCATCAGAGAGAAAAATATTCGCAAAGGTTTGACATCATGTTTAAAATTTTTATAACTCCTTAAGTGGTCTCATTCTCAAATCCTGGATCACTAAAGAATGGGTACTCTCGCGTCGCGGGTTACACAGCTTTTTCACCCGTACCCTCACCCATTTATAGGTGAGTGGTCGATACCTTCACAGTGATTCTTTCCGCATAGTAAATGATATGTGTATTAACTTCGACTGAAACCAGTCCAGTAATTTACGAAGAGATGTTGAACATACATTCAAACATTTTTGTAATTTGTGTGAATTTGCTGGCACTGAATTTTTCTCTACTACCTAGGTACTGTAGCTGGTAATATTACAATTATTATTATAGATTTCTAACTGCTCTACAAAATGAAGATACTATTTGACACAGTGAAGAAGGACGCACACCAAGATAAGGGCACCAACAGTCAGTTCCTAGAGAAAGTCCTGGGAAACTTACTGAAAGTAGCCTGTTACTTAGCTGTACTCACGATCAATTTATTGTACATCAAAACTCTTTTCTAACATGTTACAAGGTCCACGCATTAATGTCTGTTTTCCTTAGAACAATATAAACTTTTAAACGAGCCAAAGGCATTAGACGTGGAAAATATTAAAACCACTTTAAATGTAGAAGTAGGCTTCAGAAAATAATCCTCACAAGCAACAATGACACAATCATAAACCTTTGGCCTGCTCCAATACCACCACACTTAAGTCTTAAGTCAAAGTCAAATACAAATGTGGGCACAGCTAAATCCGAAATTTATTAAAGCATTATATGTAGAAAATATTAAAACCACCTCAACAAAGGTAAACGTAGCCTTCAGAAATAACATCCACAAGCCACCAAGCACCTTACCCGACGCTACATGAATGGTTCTACGCTAACAAGATGGTCTAGTCAAATTTAATGCACATCGATTATCTTTAGAAAACAGTTGCTGGAACAATTCAACCATAAACGTAGCAGAAATTAAAACCTTTGGAGCATCACTAGTGCTCAGTCTCCAACTAACGAGCCTGTGCATGTTGTGCTGTAACACTGAACTCTTGTGAAGGGATAGGATGAGAATGTATGTGTGGCTCAGGCTATGAATCTGCGTCCCCACTCTCCCTCCTCATAGCGCTCCGGCTTACTTTCAGCTCACCTCAAGCTATGTCTCCATGTGACCATGGTCTCCATCTCCATAGGCTTCGGGAAAAAAAAGTCCCTGGAGTCTTTCTTCAACAAATCTCGACGACCAATACGGGTGTTGTTGGTGCCTGAGATGACCTAGAGAGAGGGCGCTCTTCGCTTCACGTTGTACGTCTTTATTGCTACGAGCCCTGCGTATTCACTGTCAGTGTTGCTGTGTCGCGTCCTTACAGTGGCAATCATTCGAATTTCGAACCGCCGTGGCACATTGTGGTCTTCCGACAATAACGTTGCACACCTTACAGTGATGCATACCTGCAGTTCTTTTACTAGTGAATATCTCAAAGATGCACCAAAGCTTCACACGCTTATCTCAATCTCAGCATTTCAAATGTCGAGATTCCTTGGGCAATACATCTGAAGCGTTTAGTATCACGCTCTACGTCCCTACAGTAAACAATGACATGCTCTGGGATCCCAACGCCACCACACGCACAGCGGACGTCTTCTTTAGATGTATATCAATGACAGTACCGGTGATCCTCCGTTCATACTCAAGGCAGATGTCCACATGAACGACCAGCGATAGCCCATGGTACGGCGACTGCAGAATACGTTTAGTGTCTGCTAATGTTTATCATTGTTTTAATTTTTGTAGAGGTGTATCTCTGAGCCATCTGAAGTACAAATATCTTTAGTCTCTATCGGCTTCGGATAAATAATCATCTTCAGAGGAGGAAAACCGGTAGAGAATAAAGACGTATTGGAACAGATGATGGCTCAGAGATGCACGTTCAAATGTTTGACAGCTGTAAACAGCTACCTTATAAAATTTCTTATATTATTTTATTCATTTCAGTGGGAAATCTTTTGGTGGGAAGCTGGAATACGGATAAGCATGCCTCATTCCATTTTTCTCAGACATAATCGAAGACCAGAAATCCTGTGGCGTAGCGAATGACGGAAATACTATGTTGAATGCAGAAACTATTGTGTTTTGTTGTAATGGTAGATTCTGCCTTAACAACTGTTTCCTCCATCGATCAAACGAGCACGTCTACTGTCTGTCGAGCAGCAGCACAATGGTATGGAGAATCTACGTCTGTAATGAGCAAAAATATCTGGTGTATGTTGATTAAACAGTGTGTAGTTCAGGGTGAAAGGGGACTGCCCCTTTGGTATGAAAATTGTCTGTTAGTTTTGGCCATAAATGTGAATGAAGTTGTGAAGTTCATAAATGTACTCAACGTCCGTCATATCGATATAACGATATTCTTTGTCAGTCTGTTCTTGAGACCACAGATATTAGTCCAAAATGGTTCAAATGGCTCTGAGCACTATGGGACTTAACATCTATGGCCATCAGTAGCCTAGAACTTAGAACTACTTAAACCTAACTAACCTAAGGACATCACACAATTCCCAGTCATAACATCAGATATTAGTCAGAGACATTACTTCTTTTGAAGAGGCTATCAAGTAGCGTGTGTCAGACGGTCTGGCTATGTACTTGGTTTGAAAAGTATGGAAGACGGCCTGCCATGTAGTGGAAACAGCAGTATCTAAAAAGTATTTTGTGCTAATATGTTTTGAGGAATGATAACTAGATTATATCAACAGAAGAGTGTCAAAAGGGTAATTTTAAGATAATTCAGTATTTTGTAACTATGTAACTTCTTATTCTGAACATTGCATTTGACTGAAGTTTGCAGTAAAAATATTATAAAGAAATATATGGCTTTTCTTCGTAGTTTAAACAAATGTCAATTAAGGTAAGTGTACACAGGAAAGTTAGAAAGAACTATTTCGCTAATTTTTCAGTTAAATTTCTCACTCATCATTCAATTTTCATCTCTGTATTTGTGTATTCGCATTGCAAAACGTGAGTTGTATATTGAGAAGCATTTTGTGAAAATTTGTGAGGTACCGCCTTACATTATACATCGCAAGTACGGTAAATGAAATTTAATTTTTTACAGTCTCTATCTGGGCATTGTGCGACGACGTTTGTTCTGATCCGCGTTAACAGCAGTTTGCATTAGTGCTCTCATACAGAGAGGCTTAACCAAGCACTCAGCAGATCGTAAGGATATCCGTGCGGACGCAGTCTAATGAAGCAGGCAGGTGCGGAGTTAAGCAACCGCTGGGATACTAGAATACAGTAACTATAGCGTGTACTATATTTAACTTATAGCAGAATGATACAACAACATTGTCTCTTTTACTACACTGTCTCTTGTGTCATGAAACATATCAGTTTGTGACATGGCTTCCTGCCACATTATCTTCCCTTCTGATACAAAATGTACCCAATGAGGTTCGCCATTATGTTTTGCGTCTACAGTGTGATTTCTCGAGACAGCAAACGGGCGAAAATAAGCAGTGTAGTTACTTAGCTTTCAATCACCCTCATGTAGTATAGAGTCTATAACAAAGCACAAGTGATCTACAGGCATCTTCTTCCTTGTCCTGGACTTTATCCTGTATCTTTACGCAGTCGGCCCCGGACTTCACGCAGCCCAGCTGTCTTCGTCTAGCGTTATCTCATGTCAAAGTGAGCAAAAGCCTTCTAAATGTTCGCGAGTTGTCTAACTAGGACCGGTATTCACCTATTCGGATGTGAGAATCCGTTTATAAACGACATCCCTGTTGACTGCCACACCGACTCTTGTGGTTAATCCGCTGGTCGGAATTTCTCTGGGACCGCGCGTCCCCCTAATCCCGAAGCAGAGGGGTAACGCGCGCAGTTGTCCGATAAGTCATGGCCTAAATGATGTACTTATCTTTCAGGCCTTCACGTTGCCTGACGTATGCTGATTTTTAAATTGTTCCGTTATTATAGCAAAAGAATTTTCTACGACGTTTCGAGCAAACGATAATCTCTAGTTAAAAATTCTAGTATCGTGAACTAATACTCGTTGACAATAACTCTTTCAATGAAAGGGGCTCACGGTACGGAGAATGACTGTAACTAAAGTACTTATCGCGAACACGCTAGCAAATTATTAGATGTGATGGAAAGTCGCAGCCCAAAAATCGCTTGATTTGCGCGCTGACTTCAATATTTTCAAGCAGACTCTCGCCTGTAGCACTCTTGAACGCCGAGATACTCGGGGATAACACTGTCTGTAAATACCTCTCTATGCACCTGAGCGACACAGCTCTGCGTTCATTCGAGCGCGCAGGTCCGCCCTACTCAGTCTCGTGTTGAAAACAGTACGTCCCGTCGGCCCTAAAAATGTGAATGTCATAAGAAATTGTTGACTGGTAAATTTCTTGTAGTGGATTCAGCTGCGCAGCGGAAAGAGTGTTCTTCGTCCGCCCACATGGACCGTAGGTTAGTTAATGGATTCTTATAGAGGGTGAGCCACCTAGAATAGCTCCGAAGGTATTATAGTAGCTGAAACGTTTGTGGGATAAACGTTGCATGGGACTACGGGGGCCATAATATGACGTTGGTTTTTTGTTGCTAGGTGGGGTCGCACCAGAAATATGAAGGTCAACTTTGTTTTCTTAAATGGGGTGCTATAGTTTGGTACTTATTTACTGATAGCGGCTATCGATACGAATCCAATTATGTGTAACAGTAAGCTTTTGAAAGTCAACTAAGGTCAAAAAGGTGGCATGAAGGTCCATTTATAGAAGGTGTTCGACGTAATGACAATTGGTATCAATACAATGCTGCAATCTTCTTATCATAGATTGAGAGGTATTCCTTATCACTTCGACACTTATCGAAGCACATGCTCTGACAATTCTCTCTCGTATATCGTGCAAATAATAAATGAGGCACTCGGTAGTAAAACATGGTATCTACCAATTTTTGCCAAATGGCGTTTTTGGGAACGTCGGACTCCTTACAGCTCATTTCATAGGTTAGTGAAGGAATATGTGGGAGATGTGTACGTTGTAAGAAATTATGTTGGTATTATGTTATGGTAAGTGACAGTTGACTGCAGGTAAAACATTGTAAGTAACAAACATGGCGCCCGACGCAGTCTGTTACCTAGTGATGAGGAACTTGAATAGAAAGTTTCGAGCGCTAACAATAATTCTCACTACAGTTCTTCCTGTAATGACGAAGATGAAAGCCTAGAGTATTATCCTGTTTGGGAGTGCAAACAAATCGGATGCAAATTCCTCATTAAAAAGGTAAGAACAGATGCCATTATTTCTTAGTCTGTTTGAAGTAAAAGATGATATGTACTGCACTTACCAAGTTTTACTGCCTGTTCCGTATTGAAACTTCTCAAAAAAGGAAATTCTGAACGTTCCTTTCATCAAATATGAACTAAGTACATGGTAACCAAACTTCGTAAAACATAAACACAATGCATTATATAGAAATAACCGAAATAGGTTTCATTTTGACTCGCAAATTATAAATATGTGAGAGGGTGACCTCGGTATCTACTAGAGTTACCATGTTTTACATCCACCAGGTTAAATCACTCAGGATTTTTTTCTATTATCATGGTGTAGCTCAGCTCTTCAGAAGAAATGTCTGCCTGAAACGTAAACACAACACTTTTACCTTACTTCCTGTAGTGTAGCGAAGTAAGCGCTTGACTACTAAGCCAAAGGTCACGAGATTGAATCCTGGTCGGATCACGAAGAGTTTTCAGTTAATCTTCGGACCGATCGTTTTCAATAAGGTACGAATTACGCCAGATACAGCCGCGGTTCGCCTTCTCTTGCAGGTTGGGGATACGGGAACCTCCCAAGTGGCTTCACGTTGATAGACTAGCAACAGAGAAGGGAGGCACATGAGATTTTTATTATTATCCCTTGCACTTTTTTTAGAAAGAAGGGTAATGAGCTTTTCGATACAAGATTCCTTAATTTGTTTCAGGAATCGACCGCGCTCAATATCAACCAGGATTGTGAATCGGAACCATGCACCAGTAGGTCAACAACCAACAGTCATGATGAAAAGAGTGCGGCTGTGAGGTCACCTACTGCTTCTGGAAAATCTAATCCGACTAGTAGAATCCGTTACGGAGGATGGTCGGTACCTCTTGAACAAAAGGATACTGTAGATGATCAGGAAAAATCAAACAAAAAAGGCAGAAAAAGGAAACGTGCAGAAAACCAGCAGGTAAAAAATAAAAAATTAAGAAATTTAGGTAAAAGTTATTTCTCTTACCGAAGAAAAGGAAATCCACAAGCACCTCGAGAAGCAGGCCCAGAATGCTTTTCTAAGAAAAACTGTTTTTCAAAGATTGATGCTGACGAACGACACTCGGTGTTTGAAGAGTTCAATAGAATGGGAAACTACAACATCCAAAACGCTTATCTATTTGGTCTAATAGATGTTAAAGAAACTGCCAGAAGTACGAAAAAGTGTGGAAGTCCCTCTCGAAGAAAATTTTCCATTACTTACAATGTCTTGGTTGAAGGGCAAAAAGTAGAGGTATGTAAAACTGCTTTCCTCAACATCCACGGATTGCAAAAAGTAGGGGGAGAGTCGAAATTTTGGTTTAAAAAAAACCATGGCGCTCATACTCCACCATCAGATAAAAGAGGTGCACATGGGCACCACAAAAAAAGGTATTCAGAAGACGATATAAAAAATGTGTATACTTTTATATCAAAACTTCCCAAATACGAAAGTCACTACACCAGGCGCAAAAATCCTTATAAGATGTTTATGTCTATGGAATACACAGTTAAACGTTGTTTTGAAGGATATACTCAGTTCTGTTCAGAAAGTGGTAGCAGTCCTGTATCTTCAGACCAGTTCAGAAGAATATTTCCGAAAGAATTTAATATAGGATTCAAGTCTCCTAAGACAGACATGTAAGGACTACGACTCAATGAGAATTGAACTGTAACAAGCCGAAAACGATGAAAATGACGCTAAAGTCCAAGAAATTGGACAGGAAATCGAGAGACACCACCTACATGCTGCTGCCGGCCAAAAATTTTTGCAAGTTGCCCCAGAGGACAAAGAAGCCCTTGTTCTAACATTTGATCTCCAACACGCCTTGCCCATTCCAAAATTATCCACTGGACCTGCATTTTACAAAAGAAAATTGTTTTGCTACAACCTCAGCATTCATGCATGATTGCTCCAATAATGGAGGGTACTGTTATTACTGGAACGAGGCTACTGCTAGGAGAGGAAGTGATGAAGTTGCAAGTTGCATATTGAAACACCTCACCGTGAATGACATTCAGTGCAAGAAACCCATAGTAATATCAGATAACTGCTGTGGTCAAAATAAAAACTGGAGAATAGTCTCTCTCTGGCTTAAGTTATTGGCAAGTGGCCGTGTAAAAAGTGTTGAACGTGTTTTTCCAGTAGCTGGACATATTATGTTGCCATCAGATAGAGATTTCGGCCGAGTAGAGCAGTATGTGAGGGATCATATTCAGTGTATGTACTGCCCGGAGGAATGGGGACAGATCTTGAAAAACGTCCAACGCTCACATCCGTTTATTGTGTACAGAATGCAGCAGGGAGATTTCTTTCAAGTCTTTTCACTGAGAGCATTGTTTAGAGCACCTAAGAATGTAATTGCTGCGTCTGTCAAACTTCTGCTGGTCCGTGAAGAACCATGTTCTCTGACTGTTTATAAATCATATTTCGGATCTGGTGAAGAAATATCATTGAAGTTAAAAGGGTGTCCTGTTACAGAAGATTTTCTGGAGAAATTTAACACACCTCTTCCACTGCTGAATAATACACCAATACCAGTCAATAAGGAAAAATTGCGCGATATCCTCAGCCTGTACAAGTATATTCCAAAGGCATATCACGGATATTACACGAGCTTAGTTCCTGAGCATTAAATGTAAAATTATTGTACCTAAAAACTACTAATAAAACAATTGGTAATGCAACTTTTGGCTACTTTATTTTATTTCCAATGTGATTATCATGTTACACCACTGCACTGTAAACGTCCTGGTAAGATTCCATCTATGTGGTAACTGCCACATACCCGAAGCAACATTTAAAGTCAGTTGTTGTGAAACATGGTATCTGGCTGATAACAAGGTAGCAATATCTCATACGTGAATGAAAAACATGGTATCTACCGGCATCTTTCCTCTGATTTTCGTTCTTATATTCGCAAACAAAATGTTATGAGAAGCAGATAAGACGAATTTTACTTTTCAGCACACATAGAATATCTGCGCAACATACTTATGTAAGTTTTGTTAGAGCAAACTATTTGATATTTTCCTCAAAACTTAACAGCCGATTTCCCGTAAGTTTTCATTTTGTTGGTTACAATATTTTACGACCGAACGCCTCAAATATTCGTCGAATACGCAGTGTCCATCTAACGTGCCATTGACATTTAAACACCATTCGACGGTTTCGCAACACAACGCTAATAGAAACGGTAAGACTAGTATCGTCGAGTCAAGTGAATGTGAATGATGTATTCCTTCGAAGAACAAGTCAGTATGCTTCTCATTTAGCCAGGCGGGATTAGCCGAGCGGTCTAAGGCGCTGCAGTTATGGACTGTGCGGCTTGTCCCGGCGGAGGTTCGAGTCCTCCCTTGGGCATGGGTGTTTGTGTTTGTCCTTAGGATAATTTAGGTTAAGTAGTGTGTAAGCTTAGGAACTGATGACCTTAGCAGTTAAGTCCCATAAGATTTCACACACATTTGAACATTTTTCTTCTCATTTACGGAGAGTACGAACGAAATTCAGTGATAGCTAGAGATTTATATGCTGAAAGATATCCCCAATTTACTCACCCTACACGTCGTACATTTAAATATGTGTATGATAAATCTGGAAGAACTGTATCTTTAACGCATCGGAAACATTTCCGGCGAAGGAAAGTTACTAACGAGGAAACGGAAATTAGTATTCTTGCCACTGTGGCTCGAGATTCTTGGGATGAAACATTTATTAATTTGATTTTATTTATTCACAATGCTACATTCACGAACCATGGAAATGTTAATTTGCATAAAAAGCATTATTGGGCAACTCAAAATCCACGTTAGCTGCGTCAAGTTGCACATCAAAAACCGTGGTTGGTGAATGTATGGTGTGGAATTCTGGAGGACAGAATTATAGGCCCCTATTTCATCGAAGGAAATCTTAATGGTAGGAGTACACCACATTATTGCAAGAAACATTAGGTCTGTTATTGGAAGAAATATCTTTACGAAGAAGGAACCAAATGTGGTATCAACACGATGGGTGGCCGCCACATTTTTCGCTGATGGATAGAGATGAATCAGAGACAGTTCCAAAATCGTTCGATTGCACGCTGAGGAGATGTGTCGTGGCTGGCTCGTTCACCAGACTTGATGCTTCTGGATTTTTTCTTGTGGCGATTCGTAAAAGACATTGTTTATAAAGACCTTCCAACTACACCTGAAGATATGCGAGAGAGAATTGTCAGAGCACGTGCTTCGATAAGTGCCGAAGTGATAAAGAATACCACTCAATCCATGATAAGAAGACTGCAGCACTTCGTTGATACCAATGGTCATCACTTCGAACACCTACTGTAAATGGACATTCATCCCACCTTTGTGACCTTCGTTGACCTTTAAAACCTTACTGTTACACATAAACTGGATTCGTCTCGATAGCCACTATCAGAAAATAAGTACCAAATTATAATATCCCATTACAAAAAGAAAGCAACGTTGATCTTCATATCTCTGAAACGACCCCACAACGTAAGCCAGTTTAACGTTCCTATCCGACGGACGGATGACTATCAAAAGTGCCAAGTGCTCTCATTTCAGGAGACTCTGGGGACAAGTTCGCAATTTAATCATGGACACTGGCGCAAAGACGGTTAGGCAGGAACTTTATGCCACCACTTCTCCTCTCCTTTCCGGCCAATCACTGCCAATTAAAATTTCATCGAACATCAGGATTAGAAACAAAGTGCACCCGAGTCGAGTGCCAGTGAATATTTGTGCGTCAGTGATCTTTCCTACGGAGTCTCGTTGACGAGTCCCATTCACCAACTACAAAAAAAGGTAGCTGTGTTATTTAACACCGATATCCAGGATTACGCCTTTTATCTTCACTCCCCACTAGTTCATGTGACACTGTCTCTATTGGTCACATCCCGAACCTCTTCCTTCCAACGTCCTGCATAAAATAGTAAAAACTAGTAGGGGGAAGAGGTCATTTACTCTGTGATTCCGTTTAACGTGCCTCAACTGTAATCGCCTACTACTCGCGAAAAGTTCACTGTAACACAAACCTTATCGAACGAACGCAGGCACTGCCTGTAGGAGAACAGCAACCGCCAGTAATTAAATTGGAGAGCGGCCACAAGTGGTATGTAACTCTTTATTAATTTTGACATGTTTAACTCAAGGAATCCTATCATCTTCAGAGTTATGGAAACAGAGTGTGTTACCCCACCATATAATAAGATAAATTCACAAATGCAACTTCCAGCATGATAACAATTCGTAACCGAGAGCCGCAAGATTCAAAAATCGGACTGTATGTAGCGGCGCCGTCATAGATAAGAGTGGATGAAGTTGGCTGTGTACAGTTGAGATAAACTCTCTGGTAGGTACATTCTACGGTTCAACAGAAAGATATATCCAGAATGAGATTTTCACTCTGCAGCGGAGAGTGCGCTGATATGAAACTTCCTGGCAGATTAAAACTGTGTGCCCGACCGAGACTCGAACTCGGGACCTTTGCTTTCGCGGGCAAGTGCTCTGCCAACTGAGCTACTCAAGCATGAGTCAGAAGCGCTCATCACAGTTCTACTTCTGCCAGTAGAGCAGTTGCCAGCGAAAGGCAAAGGTCCTGAGTTCGAATCTCAGTCCGGCACACAGTTTTAATCTGCCAGTAAGTTACAGAAAGATATATCTTCTCTCGTCGAGCGAGTCAAATACCTATAGATATGCGCTTTGCGACGCGAACGTCGTTTCTAACACGTTTGCAGGAACAGAAAAGCACATACTTGTGATACTTTTCTCATTTTCTTAAATGCAAAAAGGAACCAAAGAAGGGAAGTTGTCACGATATGAATTTCTCGCCCATGAAAGATTGGGAGCGGAACCAAACGGAAGGAGCAGGCAGATGCAAAAAGCGGGACACTGCACGCCATAGCTCACGGGGAAGAACGCCGCTATAGGCATACACAGCATTTTGATGAACGGCAGGACGTTGTTGCTTCCGTATCTCCTTCGAAGCTGGCGGAATCCACGCGGCGAGCGCCGTAGCCCCGTAGCGGAGTGTTTGTGTTGCGTGGAGGGCGTGGTCCGGCCGCGAAGACAGATGGCCGAAGCTCCCGGGCACTCAACAAATGCTGCGGAGGGCCAGCCCACCTTTCTGCACCAGCAGGCAACACTCGGCGCTGGTGGCGAGGGGCGCGCTCTCAGCTGCCGCAGGCCACACCACAGCGGAAACCGACCCCTGCGCATCCCCAGCATCCGCTAATTACTTACTGAATTCTCTGCGTGCCTGAAGTACAGTGCGATCCACATAGACGTGCACTGCTCTCCGCAGCGGTGAGCCTCGCGTGTCGGCAGCTCATTCGAGTCTCGCCTCAACGTTTTCCGTGGACATGCATTGGTAGGGTGGAAGTTGTACTAGGGCTATTCGGAAAGTAAGGTGCGATCGGTCGCGAAATGAAAACCACAGTGAAAATCAAAAAGTTGTAGAATTAGCCTCACCTTCTACCCTACCTCTCTAAATAGTCGCCACTCCGACATATGCATTTGTCGTGGCGTTGTACAGACTTTCCAGTACCCACGTCATAGAAAGCAGCCGCCTGTGCTTTCCGCCAATTTTCTACGTTGGTCTGCCTTCCGTTGTTTGTGCCAAAATGTTGTCGTCGTTTCCAGCGGTTCATGTCAGTAGAGATGAACAACGGAAGGAGCTGAATTGTGGGTTGTCTAACACTTCCCATCGAAAACACGACAGGAGTGTCTTCATTGACCCTGCAGAATGCGGCTGAATATTGTCTTGATTTTAAGTTATGTGGGCTGCATATCTTCAGGCGAAATCTCTCACCAGATCCATATACGTACTTGGCGCAGACAATGTTTTAGGCATTTCTGCGTGGTTACTTTGCGCTCTGAACTGAAGAGAGAGACTTGAAGCGGTCGGCAGGCACACTAAAGGCACTGCCCAACACACCTGTGCAAAGTTCCCTCGGATTTTCAAAATTGTTTCCCTTTCGCGCCTAATTTTACTTTCCGAGTAACCCTCGTAGTGTTGCGTGTGCGTTTCATCTCTTGGGAAATATATTGCCTCGTTCTCGTGTAAGGTGATTAAAGAGAATTATTACTGTTGCAAAGAAAGCGTTTTAGTGGAATAAGTTTTCCATGCAAGAGAAAACTTTACAGAGCACGTGAGGCGGCAATTTAGATTGCGTTTTCCTACTTCGAAGTATTCATGTCGTGGCACTATACGTGATTTAACTCGGAAATTCCAGACAACAGGTTCGGTTCATGGTGGACCACGAACTGGTAGGGCCACGGTTTTAATACAACGGAAACTTGACGACTCGGATATCATGCTGTGGACTCCAAAACTATCAGTGAGGAGATTGTCGCAAAGAGGCTGAAGTCTCTTGTACTACAGCACGTAAGGCCGTAACCAAAGAACTGGGGATGTATCCGTATGAAATTACTGCTGCGCAACAGCTGCATTGGATGGACCATGTGAAGCGAGTAGCATATTGAGAATGATTTCAGCAATTTGTTAACCGTCATGGAGATCGAGTTCTAGATCAAACCTTCGTCATTGACGACGCTTGTTTTCGCCTATATCGTGACATAAATTCTCGAAATTCACGAATTTGGTCGTCAGAATATCCACATGCATTAGGTAACGCCGTTGAACGCAGAGAAAATTGGAGTGTGAGTTGCCATAAAACCAGCGCGTGTCAAAGGACCGATCTCTTTCGGTAGTACCCTAACTTCCGACATCTATTTTTCGCAGATAATTTATTAGTTTGTTGTCCTGTTTAGTGAAAATGTGATCAAACATTCATTTTTCCAACAAGACAACTCTACTGCTCATATGGCACACGAGTCCTTAGGACTTTTAAATGGAAATCTTTGGAGAGAGAGTAATTACGAAAGGTATCTGGCATCCGCACTCACCGGGTCTGTCGCCGCCAAACTGGTTCACTTGGGATCAGCTAAAACATTTTTGTATCAAAATAACCCGAAGACAACAGATTAACTGAACAGAGCGATAACTGATTACCTGCATTCAATCACACTTGAAGCATTGGTAGAAGTGTTCGCAAATAAATGACTTCAACAATGAGAAGACATCTTCAGCACTTACAGTGACATTGGTGAGTACGTTGTATTTAATTGTAAATTATATGATTAATATAATTGTTTTTATTGTAATAATGTTGAACCTCGTCTGCCAACACAGCTGCAGCCACTAGTAGTGAATCGCTGTTCCTTACTTGTACGGCGACAAGAGCGTGCTGCCGGCCGTACCAGCCCCGCAGGGCGAAACGGCGAGACGGCGAGACACGCGGAGCACGCCGCTGCGGAGAGACTTTGCGTGCGTGTACTTTAGCGTGTCATACCGTTTGAACCAATAATGAGGTACATCTGCAAATTCAGCAGAATCTAACACAAAACTGTGAGATTACACTCATACATGCAAAGCCCTCCCAGCAAACGTTGAAAGTGTCCTCCACCAACAGACGTTGCACAACTGTACTCATTTCACCATATCCCGCAACGTTCTGTAAAATGTATCCGTGCCAATGCTGCTTATTTCGTTTTTAATTGCCTTACGAATTTCTGCTGTTGTCCGTGGTCTGTTCTCCTAAACTCGGCTTTTAAGATTCCACCACAAGAAAAAATCCTGGCAAGGAGGGGGGGGGGGGAGGAGGTTTATATCAGGTGAGATTTTTTTGAGATTTTTCAGGCACCAAACAAACTGGTTACAATTTGCGTGGAAACGACAGAACTGTGACATGTTCCTCCATTTTGTTGTAAATAACCAAGTATAAGTTCGACATCATCCAGCAGCTCCACAAATACATTGCTCGTATGAACTGTAACATATCAAAGAAAATGTGGCCACCAATCCTGCCTT
Source organism: Schistocerca gregaria (assembly GCF_023897955.1). Taxonomy (NCBI): domain Eukaryota; kingdom Metazoa; phylum Arthropoda; class Insecta; order Orthoptera; family Acrididae; genus Schistocerca; species Schistocerca gregaria. Next base: position 322,528,146 of record NC_064925.1, on the reverse strand, counting down.
TTCTTCATGCATTGGTGTTTTGTGGACGATTATAGGCGCTTTCACGAGCCCAGTATCTGCTGTTTTGTGTGTTGATGTAACCTGACAGATGGATCCACGCCTTACCTGTAAACCAAGTTACTGAGAGAATGTCTGGACCTCTGAAACCATTGCCAGTAACGCATTCCTCATGATCGGTTTCCTGCAGTTCTTGCATCATGTGCTCTCTGTACGGTCGCAATGCCTATTTCTTCGCAGCTTTCTGACATGTGCTCCTTGCTCAATCGGCTCAACGATTTCCTTGGAGAACTCTGAAAGCGTCTTCGATTATTATCAATAATCTCTGTGCTCAGCAATTGTCTATGTTTACTACTGTCACTGTTAGAACGCCAGTTGCCTCCAGCTTTCTTACAGTTGATAAAATTGTGGCCTTTGTTGGAACATCGTGCACATTCAGTTCTCTACGGAGTGCTAGTGGTGTTGTAACCAATTATTCTGTCTTCCAGTATGTTTTTTACAACAAAAACCCGCTCTCGAAGTGTGTACTGCATGTTCCTTCCAGCTAAAGACTGCTAATGATTTGCTCGTTGTTGTCATACTCGCAGAGACCAAGAGCCGCGACCGTCAAGGCTGTGAACGAACAAGCACGAGACAAGCAGTCAAGGACAAAGCACCTCATGCCCAGAAAGAACAATCAAAAACCATATGACGGGTTCTAAGAGCTTTCGAAGAGAAATTATGACCCATTGAAGTAGTTCAGGATTATATGGATCGCCTTGTATAACGTCGTCAGATTTGAATATACATGGAATTTCAGGAGGAACGGTCAGTATTCAGTGATATGACAGAACGCTCATTTGAAGGAAATAATTTCATATGGACATGTAGCCTATTCGGAATGGTTTCCGAGATAGAACACATTCGATGTACATTTCTTTGTAGTCTAGTGGCGCACACGTATATTTGTTACCCACACAGACTCTTTTAGCGGTTTTTTCTAGCCCAACCTACCTCGTTGGTTGCAGTCACTTTGCTTCGTTTGTTTGTCTAGTCCGCCGAACGTGCCGTTGTCCATGGTGTGTTGTGAGTGAAGTTGTGCGAAGTATTCAGAGTGTACGAGAGATAAGCATCGGCTAACTATGTACATGCACTGGCTAAATTGACACATCTGCGCTAATGAAGAATATGCAGATATGGTGTATATTTGCGGCTTTTGTGTTGGTAGCGCCAACGCTTTCCAACACGTCGAAGTTCTGACCGTAGTGCGCTTACTTTTGTTTAAAGCACATTGAGTGAAACAGGTATTCCCGAAAGTTACAATTTTTTTTCTGAGAGTGTACTTCAATAACATTTTTGAAGTTGAGCTGTGTAGTCCTACAGTAATCGAAATACATATAAAGGCTGGGTCCCTACGAGAGAGCACAACGTTTGTTCGACGAATTCATAAGGCCGAAACAATCACGACTGAATGACATAGTTTTTTTCAAAACACGAGTAACAAAATAAGGCGTTTCCACTTCTTGGATGGAAGTTAGTATAAAGGCATTCACTGTTGTGAAGTGTCATTGCACTGTTCACACTTTGTCCAACCTCCGTTCCTTACAATTACTTCATAAATTCTCTTCGGCATTGCCTTTGTTAAGGTTTGTAATTCTTGCCGTGAAATTGTCGGCCATTCTTCTCGTATCGCTCTTTTCAGCTCGCATAAGGCTTCAAATTGTCCTCTAGTGCGACATACATGGCTCGCAATTATTCCCCTAAGGCTTTCCGAGGGATTTAAATCTGGTCTACGCGCTGGCCAGGGCAAGACAGCGATACTTTATTTTCAAATCACGTTTTGGTTGTAGCAGAAGCAAGCACAGGTGCAGTATCTTGTTGTAACATTACACTTTCGTTGTCTAGATACTTATACATTGTAATCAGTTCTGCCTCTAGCATTTCGGCGTACATGTTAGAGTTCATTCCAGTGTTATAGCCAACTGATGTGTGATCTATCTCTAGTGCAGAAAGCTGCCAAAATTATGACACTTCTACCACCAAAATTTCTGCTCATTGCTCATAATACTGAAATCCATCAGGCCCATCTAAATGTAACTTAAGACCACTTTATTCCATTCTGAAGTCCATGATACACGCTTTCCAGGAAGTTCCAATCTAGCTTGTATTTGTTTGTGCGTTGAAACAGGTTCTCGGACGCAAGATGTTTGTCATGTGACAAACGTTTGCCGTACGCGTCTGGCAGTTACTGGCAACCGTAAATCAGCAACAAGACGAGAAGGTTAACGGTTTGTGTCACCTGCTGTGTGCAAAAGCAACTGTTTTGATGCCTCCTCGTACTTAGCCATGCCAAATCTACATCTTCTGCTGCCAGTGACAAGCTTCCAGCTTTCTCTGTCCTCCTAGCCCCGCACCTAGAAAATCATTCTAAAGTTCCTGGGTTTGAGTCCTCATATTGGTCTACATTTTCTGTACATTTGCCCCTTCCAAGTATTGATAAAGGGGGAAATATGAAGTACATTAGACGACCGATACAGTCTTTATAAATTAAGTGCCGGGCTCCAACACTGGTGGAAATTGAAATTGTAAGTAGGCTGTCTAGGTTGTTGGTAGCGCCACGTAGCGCTCTATATGAAAATCACTGACTGTGCTGTGTGAAGGCTGTGGTTGGTTTGCATTGTTGGAGTATATGCTATTGTAGTGTTGGGCAGTTGGTTGTTAACAGCGGGTAGCGTTGCGCAGTTGGAGGTGAGCCGCTAATAGTGGTGGATGTGTGGAGTGAGATGGCCGGGTTTTGAGAGCTGATGGTCTAGACAGAAAAAGTAAATTTGTAAGGCTGGATGTCATCTCACTCCCCACATCCACCACTGCTGGCGGCTCACCTCCAACTGCGCAACGCTACCCGCTGTTAACAGCCAACTGCCCAACACTACAATAGCATATACTCCAACAATATATATATATATATATATATATGACTTTTTAACACTATTAAGGTAAATATATTGTTTGTTATCTATCAGAATCTTTCATTTGCTAATTGTACCTATCTGTAGTTAGTGCCTTCAGTAGTTAGAATCTTTTATTTAGCTGGCAGTATTGGCGCTCGCTGTATTGCAGTAGTTCGAGTAACGAAGATTTTTGTTAGGTAATAATTCATGAAAGGTATAGATTATTGTTAGTCAGGGCCATTCTTTTGTAGGGATTACTGAAAGTCAGATTGCGTTGCGCTAAAAATATTTTGTGTCACTTTAGTGAATGTCTGAGTACGTTAAATTTTGCTCAGCTGTTCGAAAATCAAATAACATAAGATGTTTATCAGCACAGTAGTTCATTAATTTGTCTAAGGGGACGTTACAAAATCTCTATCACGGGTTTTTATGTTTTCTCGATATCTTTATTTCACTGGTCTCCTTAGTAACTGTGTCACTGTATTTCACTACTGCAGTCAACATTACCAATGCTCGAGTAAGAGACTGAGATTGAGGAAGAAAAAGATACGCCGAGGAGCCGTGGTTCGCTTATCTGCCTTGCGCTGGCCTAATCTACAGAAAGATCACTAAGCATTTAAATTATCCAGGACATTCCGCTCTCGTCCACAAAGATGAAAAGAATTTCTAATGTTAAAAGACGATATATATCTTAAAACATAAATGCCTGCCGCGTTCAGAAACTCTGTTGTACACATTAAAACACAGTATTATCGTCTGAACTGAAAAAGAAACAATCGATTTTATCAAAAGCTTTACATGTAAAACTTCTTCTGTCCTGACTTCTAAAAGCTTATCTTCTAATGCTTCCTGGACTACATTTTTATTCATACTCCCGATTTCTGATACACTTTTAATTTTTGGTGAAGTTTCCAGTTTTCCCTCAATGATTTGACAGCAGACTTCCCACCCTTCAACGGTCATCTTAAACACTTACAGTTTTCTTAACAGTTATCTTCTTACCATATGCTTCATGTCTGTTAGTATATACTTCGCATACGCAGGACATGAACGTATTACATTACTGGTAGAGCATTAATAACGTACATAAATTAATTATATACAAAATATCCACTTGAGAGAAAATTTAATAATTTAGGGACAGAAAGCAATAACAATCAAAATTATGGGCTATACAGGGTGGTCCATTGATAATGGCGCAAATGGTTCAAATGGCTCTGAGCACTATTGGACTTAAGTTCTAAGGTCATCAGTCCCCTAGAACTTAGAACTACTTAAACCTAACTAACCTAAGGACATCACACACATCCATGCCCGAGGCAGGATTCGAACCTGCGACCGTAGCAGTCGCACGGTTCCGGACTGCGGGCCTAGAACGGAGAGACCACCGCAGCCGGCCATTGATAGTGACCGGGCCAAATATCTCATGAAATAAGCGTCAAACGAAACAACTAAAAACAACGAAACTTGTCTTGCTTGAAGCGGGAAACCAGATGGCGCTATGGTTGGCCCGCTAGATGGCGCTGCCATAGGTCAAACACATATGAACATCGTATTTTTTAAAAAAAATAGGAACCCCCATTTTTTATTAAATATTCGTGTAGTACGTAAAGAAATATGAATGTTTTAGTTGGACCACTTTTTTTGCTTTGTGATAGATGGTACTGTAATAGTCACATATGGCTCACAATTTTAGACGAACAGTTGGTAACAGGTAGATTTTTTTAAATGAAAATACGTAAAGTAGGTAGGTTTGAACATTTTATGTCGGTTGTTCTAATGTGATACATGTGCCTTTGTGAACTTACCATTTGCGAGAACGCATGCTGTTACAGCGTGATTACCTGTAAATACCACATTAAAGCAAAAAATGCTCAAAATGTCCGTCAATCTGTAAATACTATAGTAATGCAATAAATGCTCAAAATGATGTCCTTCAACCTCAATGCATTTGGCAAAACGTGTAACGACATTCCTCTCAACAACGAGTAGTTCGCCTCTCGTAATGTTCGCACATGCATTGACAATGCGCTGACGCATGTTGTCAGGCGCTGTCGGTGGATGACGAAAGAAAATATCCTTCAACTTTCCCCACTGAAATAAATCCGGGGACGTCAGGTCCTGTGAACGTGCGGGCCATGGTATGGTGCTTCGACGACCAATCCACCTGTGGGGAAATATGCTATTCAATACCGCTTCAACCGCAAGCAAGCTATGTGCCGGACATCAATCATGTTGCAAGTACATCACCATTCTGTCATGTAGTGAAACATTTTGTAGTAACATCGGTAGAACATTACGTAGGAAATCAGCATACATTGCACCATTTAGATTTCCATCGATAAAATGGGGGCAAATTATCCTTCCTCCCATAATGCCGAACCATACATTAACCCGCCATGGTCGCTGATGTTCCACTTGTCGCAGCCATCGTGGATTTTTCGTTGCCCAATAGTGCATATTACGCCGGTTTACGTTAACGCTGTTGGCGAATGATCCTTCGTAGCTAAATAGAACGCCTGTAAAATATCTGTCATCGTCCCGTAATTTCTCTTGTGCCCAGTGGCAGAACTGTACAAGACGCTAAGAGTCGTCGCCATGCAGTTCCTGGTGCATAGAAATATGTTACGGGTGCAGCTGATGATGTAGCATTCTCAACACCGACGTTTTTGAGATTCCCGATTCTCGCGCAATTTGTCTGCTACTGATGTGAGGATTAGCCGCGACTGTAGCTAAAACACCTACTTGGGCATAATCATTTGTTGCAGGTCGTGGTTGACGTTTCACATGTGGTTGAACACTTCCTGTTTCCTTAAATAACGTAACTATCCAGCGAACGGTCCGGACACTTGGATGATGTCGTCCAGGATACTGAGCAGCATACATAGCACACGCCCGTTGAGCATTTTGATCGCAATAGCCATATATCAAACGATATCGACCTTTTCCGTAATTCGTAAACGGTCCAGTTTAACTCGGGTAATGTATCACGAAGCAAATACTGTCCGCACTTGCGGAATGTTACGTGATACCACGTACGTATACGTTTGTGACCATTACAGCGCCATCTATCACAAAGCGAAAAAAGTGGTCCAACTAAAACATTCATATTTATTTACGTACTGCACGAATATATAATAAAAAATTGGGGTTCCTATTTAAAAAAACGCAGTTGATATCGGTTTGACCTATGGCAGTGCCATCTAGCGGGAGAACCATAGCCCCATCTGGTTTCCTCCTTCAAGCTGGACGAGTTTCGTTCTTCGTAGTTTTTTCGTTTGACGCTTATTTCGTGAAATATTTGGCCCGGTCACTACCAATGGACCACCCTGTATAGTGCATGAAATAATTCCATTTACAGTTCAATAACTGAAGCGGTTCTGAGGTATGAGGTATCGACGCATGCTGAAACAACCATATTCGTACGTGGTGTAGCAATGCAGGCGCTGGCTCTGGCGTCCAATCGGTTCTACGTTGTGTCATGCCTGCTCGACCTGTTCTCGTAGTTCTATAATAGATGTTGGTTGAGGAATTGCACGAGTCGTTTCTCGAACCTTCATATCGTTTGGAGACTAGTCCGGAGATTGCTCTGGCCAGGGAAGCTGCTGCACTTCTTGCAAAGCACGTTGTGTTTCACGGTCAGTATAAGGGTGAGCCTTATCCTCTTGGAAAAATACATCTTCCTGTTACAAAAACGGCAAAGAACTGATATATCAACATTCTGCACACACCGAAAGATGGTTGGTGTCCCATCCAGATATATCACAGATGTGGGGCAGTTGTAGCTTTTAGCACTCCACACCATGAGGCCTGGGGTGGGATCAGTTTGTCTTGAACGAGGGCACTCTACCAGACAACGCTCATTATCTCTACGTCTCACATTCAAACGACCATCACTTGCGTGCAAGCAAACCTGCCTTCAGCGCTGAAGAACACTGCGCGCCATTCCATCTTCCAAGTGATCCTCTGACTCTACCAGTCGAGTGCATGTCGATCCTGTGCCGTGAGTTGTGGACTGTCTAGAGAGGGGAATGCCCAAAGTCCTACTTATAATAGCCGTATTGCAATTCGTGTTGACACAATCTCTCTTATGTATGCTGTGGTAGCTATAGGATCTGCCATTGGTGCCCTTACAGTACGACAATCATGGCGGAAGTCTTGATGCGCGAATGCCCAAAACGTCGTTTACGGGTGTAAGAGTGTTCACGTGACCACTGATTCCAGCGTCGTAGCACAACAGTCACAGTCACTGCTCATCCAGGCACTCGGAAGGCCACAGTTTCACCCTTTAAAACTCGCTCATCTGGCTGTAGGAAGGGCGATTGTGGCTCCATGGCATTGGTAGCCTCCTTGCTTCTCATTGTGCTTTGTAGCTGCGAGCATTCCCTATTAAAGGATAGATACAGATGGCACTCTGTCAGCTATTCCTCCACGGTATCTGTTGATAGACAACGTTGAAACTGTTATTAGTACATCTACCCACCACCAGATGGCGTATTCCGTCATCAGATCAAAATCGACGTCAGATTTACCATTTTTTGCCATTGTATACACAAATGAACTAGTAGTAACGTCGGAAGCTGAATAATCCTGATCAGATGACTCAGTTATCTGTAGAGTGGCACAACGCCAGAAGAATGCAGCGGAAAGAAATTGATTGTTAGTGCAGCGAATGACACGTGATCCTGTAAGTAAATGAATGTTAATATATCACCCCTCCAAGACCCAGGCGATCATCATAGATCACACCACACACTCCTTCCGTCGCCATGATTTCTACCCCACCGTTTATGGCCATGCTAACCACTTCACTCCTACCTTCAAATACCTTGGCCTCACCCTCGACCGCCACCTCACCTGGACTCACCATCTCCTTACAGTTCAACACAAAGCTCACAACAGACTCCGCCTCCTGAAACCCCTGTCGGCCGGACATGGGTACTGCATACTTCCACCATCCTTCAAAGCTACAAATACTCACTGTCTTCGAGCATCCTCCATACACACCTGGCTTTCCCAATCCGATTTTCATCTTCTTCCAAAACTTAAAAATATCTTGGTAGTGTTGCCAGCAAAGCTGAACTTGCGGCTCCAATAAGAAAGCCAAAAATTCTACAGTGACGGAATCAACCAACTGGTTTCCCGTCGGGGGAAATGCGTTCGTCGCCAAGGTGACTACGTTCAGAAATAAATACGTAGACATGATGAACAAAGGTTCTTAGATTTAGCATGCAAGTAGTGTTCACTTTATTTAAAAAGCTTTAACAGTGTTTACATAAAGAAAAATTCGGAGGCATTACTTTTCACCACGTCCTTATATAATGACTATCGTATTTAACATGCATAAAAAAGGACAAAGCCAAATCTCTACTGTTCAATGGAAGTGATTAGCACGTTGAAATTCGCTGCAAGGGTTTACTCTAAGCTCAGTCGATCTTATCCTATCAACGGATTCACGTTGCGCAAGATATACCAGTACAGCAGACGCACAAAAAGCTAAATCTTTTGTGTAATAAAACAGTTCCAGCAGTATAAAGATGTTTGTTTATTTACTGATGACCGGTTTTGACCACTGTTCCGGTCATCATCAGACCGCTTACTTCTTGCGAATCTGCTGAAGCTGGGAGCAAGCGTCACTCTAGGAAGCATTTAACCACTGCTCCTCCCAGGAAGTAAACGGTCTGATGATGACCAGAACAGTGGTCGAAACCGGTCACCAGTAAACAAATAAACATCTGCATGCGGTTGGTATTGTTTTGTTATATAAAATATATAACATAAACGCTGACTTGCCAAGATAAACAGGATAAAACGTTTCAAAAATATTTTAAAAATGGTTCAAATGGCTCTGAGCACTATGGGACTTAACATCTATGGTCATCAGTTCCCTAGAACTTAGAACTACTTAAACCTACTACAACACACAACAACCAGCCATCACGAGGCACAGAAAATTCCTGACCCCGCCGGGAATCGAACCCGGGAACCCGGGCGCGGAAAGCGAGAACGCTACCGCACGAGCACGAGATGCGGGCAATATTTTAAAAACTAGGTTATTTGCAGACTTATAGGTTTCGAGTCCTCCACAACTGTAAAGCATGTATTTTAAGTTTGAGAAACAGATGTCGACGGCTTACAAAATAAACGAGTTTAATTTGTCCATATCTGACCGTATCCTTCACTCTTTTGTCTTTCAAAATAAATGGTTGTGTAGTTAAAATTAAGAACCATCACTGCAATCTGAATTTTGATTACCAGTTATCTCCGTATGTTGTAACATATCATAGCTGATGGATGTCCTGCTCCTCGGGAAACCAGGTATTAGCAACAGAGCAGACGGATACTGGTGGAATGCGCGTTGTTGATCAGTGGTTCGCAAATTCCGTCTCTTCCGAAGCGGCGGAGTATCAGACGCGATTCACGATCAGCGCATTAGCGGTCCGTCCCTGCGTACCAGTCGCCCTCAATTATCGTGGAATCTCTCCAGCTGCTCACACTCTGATGCAAAACAGGCCATTTAACGCACGCTGTATAATCGTATCGCATCTCTGCATTGCAAGCAGACATTGCTGCATATTCAGACATCATGCTAGCTACTGTGGTCGCACAGACAAAGGAAAGAATTTAATTTCTGTTATACCCAGATAAATGGAATCGATTACCGTACTGGAGTGGTTAGGCCTCTCATTTCACGCTACGGACCCTGTAATTCATCGCGCAATAGTAGTTCCAGCAGCAGATAATTAAAACCGTATTCCAAAGGAGATCAAGCTTACAAACTGGTTGATGAGCCCCTCTAAGACCCAAGCGATCATCATAGGCCACACCACCCACTCCTTCCGTCTCCATGATTTCCTGACAGAAGCTGTGAAAATGTTTAAATACAATTTTGGTTTTATTGGTGTTCGCTGTGTATAAGACGCAGCCAGGGTCTTATTGCATGTTTAAAAACATTTGTTCGAAGAGATCGCAATAAAACATCAATTAAACACAATTTTACGCAGACCACGCGGAGGAGCTTGCCCCCCCTTCTTGCAGCGGTGTACCGTAGGTCTCTAGAAGAGCGTAGCGTTCCAAAGTATTGGAAAAGGGCACAGGTCATCCCCGTTTTCAAGAAGGGACGTCGAACAGATCTGCAGACCCATAGACCTATATCTCTAACGTCGATCAGTTGTAGAATTTTGGAACACGTATTATGTTCAAGTATAATGACTTTTCTGGAGACTAGAAATCTAGTCTGTAGGATTCAGCATGGGTTTCGAAAAAGACGGTCGTGTGAAACCCAGCTCGCGCTATTCGTCCACGAGACTCAGAGGGTCATAGACACGGGTTCCCAGGTAGATGCCGTGTTTGTTGACTTCCGCAAGGCGTTCGATGCAGTTCCCCACAGTCGTTTAATGAACAAAGTAAGAGCATATGGGCTACCATACCAATTGTGTGATTGCATTGAAGAGTTCCTAGATAACAGAACGCAGCATGTCATTCTCAATGGAGAGAAGTCTTCCGAAGTAAGAGTGATTTCAGGTGTGTCGCAGGGAGTGTTGTAGGACCGTTGCTATTGACAATATACGTAAATGACCTGGTGGATGACATCGGAAGTTCACTGAGGCTTTTTGCGGATGATGCTGTAGTATATCGAGAGGTTGTAACAATGGAAAACTATACTGAAACGCAGGAGGATCTGCAGCGAATTGACGCATGGTGCAGGGAATGTCATTTGAATCTCAATGCAGGCAAGTGTAATGTGCTGCGAATACATAGAAAGAAAGATCGCTTATCGTTTAGCTACAATATAGCAGGTCAGCAACTGGAAGCAGTTAATTCCATAAATTATCTGGGAATACGCATTAGGAGTGATTTAAAATGGAATGATCATATAAAATTGATCGTCGGGTAAAGCAGATGCCAGACTGAGATTCATTGGAAGAATCCTAAGGAATTGCAATCCGAAAACAAAGGAAGTAGGTTACAGTACCCATGTTCGCCCTCTGCTTGAATACTGCTCAGCAGTGTGGGATCCGCACCAGATAGGGTTGATAGGACAGATAGAGAAGATCCAACGGAGAGCAGCGCGCTTCGTTACAGGATCATTTAGTAATCGCGAAAGCGTTAGGGAGATGATAGATAAACTCCAGTGGAAGACTGCAGGAGAGAAGCTCAGTAGCTCGGTACGAGCTTTTGTTGAAGTTTCGAGAACATACCTTCACCGAGGAGTCAAGCAGTATATTGCTCCCTCGTACGTATATCTCGCGAAGAGACCATGAGGATAAAAATCAGAGAGATTAGAGCCCACACAGAGGCATACCGACAATCCTTCTTTCCACGAACAATACGAGACTGACATAGAAGGGAGAACCGATAGAGGTACTCAAGGTACTTTCCGCCACACACAGTCAGGTGGCTTGCGGAGTATGGATGTAGATGTAGATGTAGAAACGTGTAAATAACAATTCCCATAAAAATTCATATGCTTATGTATGTTGCTTATTTCGTGAAGCTGGGGCAGTGGTAACACAGCTGGGGAAACTGATGCTTCAGCTTACTTATGGACAACTGCAGGTTATCAGTGTGATTGCAGTTCAGTGTTACTTAGCTGGAAAAGGGAGAACGAATCCGTATGGCTCACTTAATATCTTCCATCCGTATAATGCTCGCAACGATCCACAGATTTAATAGCGACAAAATATCGTGTCCACACTTCAAGGCACAGCTCTCCATTAAACCAACACAAATCTATCCACACATCGACAAAAACTGAATATGATTACATCATTAGCTCCAGCCTTCCATTCTAATCAGTTTTGGTCATCTTGGCGGAAATGAACCTCTGAGCAGAGTATTCGTGATTAAAGCCCTCTAGGTCGGGTAACATATTCCTTTATTTATAACGACGATTCGGCTACTGCCATCGTTAGATCCATAGAGAGAATTCGTAAAACAAAATTCCGCTTCAGTTGTAATTCGAACCTTACGCATAAATGGAGTAGCTTTGTTGTAACTGATAGAAGCTACAACCTACAATTTGTGAGAGTTTCCATCTGCTCTGGTAGCTGAGTGGTCAGCGCGACAGAATGTTAATTCTAAAGGCCCGGGTTCGATTCCCGGTTGGGTCGGAGATTTTCTCCGCTCAGGGACTGGGTGTTGTGTTGTCCTAATAATCATCATTTCATCCCCATCGACGCGCAAGTCGCCGACGTGGCGTCAAGTCGAAAGACTTTCCCCCGACGAATGATCTACCCGACGGTAGGCCCTAGTCACACGACATTTATTTAACAAATATATCAAGTGATCTCTGTTTAATTCACAGGAAATGCATAATGATCTAAGACGTTTAGGAAACTATTTCCTTTATTCACATACTCTGAGGACATTGTAGTTATTCTTTGTTTAGGCACTACTTAAAAGCCTCCACTCTCACACATACCATAACGTTTTATGTCGACGGAACAGATTCACAACATTGTTAGCTGAAGCACACCGAGGATTTAGTTAACTACCAAATTACGACTAGAAATGACTACAATCTGGCATCTGTCCTTCATGATGTGTCATGTTCCGTAAGTATTGCCTGTTTAGTGCAGGTGACTATGAAGGCTCAATACAGAGCTAGTTGTTGTGTTAGAGTTGTCTATAGATTAAATAGTGGAAGAAGTCCAGAGACGATACATAGCTCCAAATATGTACAATACACTACTTAACGTGTCAATCTATTGACAGATCACCACTAACAGTGGCACGATTCTAATGACGCTTTTCTGGGAAGTACGGGATTGAACTTGCCACAATGATGCACAGTCTGGTCATGATGAGCGTCACAGTATCTTCTCTTCCACTCCTTACTGTGAAGGCTGAGTTGCTGAGAGTACTCTCTCCATCTCCACTCAGCCAAGGGAACTGAGCCGTCGAAGACGTTGCTGGTGGCGTTTAAGATGAGCGGGGTGAAGACACGACTGTCTGGGCCACTCCATTGATAGCCCATTGGGAAACACACAGTAATGCGCAAAGATACGTAAGCATCATCCACACAATGTCGAAGACAGCAAGGGCAGATAAGTCTGAGAACTATCACGTCATATAACAGCTTATGCATTCAAATTGCTGAGCAGATAATATTCGGAAGAATAGAAAAGAAAACTGAGCATCTGTCAGATGTCAATCAGACTGGCTTTCGGAAAGGTAAATTTACAGGTGAGACAGTTTTATCGTTGCGTTTGGTTATGGAGATAATACATATGAAAAATCAAACCATATTAATCACAACTGTCGACATAGAAAAAATGTTAGACAATGTAAAATGATGCAACCGTGAGAAAAATAGGAGTACACCGTAGAGAAAGATGAATAATCTGCAATATGTACAAGAGCCAATAGGGATCTCTAGAATGGAAGCAAGACCAATGCTCGGATTAAAAGGAAATTAAGGCGCAGGTCAAATGGTTTACTCCTACTTTTTAATCTCTACAAAGAAGCAGTGATGCAAATAAAGGAAAGATTCAGGAGTTGAATTAACATTCAGGGTGAAAGGAAATCAATTATAAGATCTTCTCATACCCCGGCAAGAGAAGTGAGAAGTCAAAATTGGCAACTTTTATTTTTTTTAACTGAAAAATACGCGTGAAGACCCCCATCGCGCCAGAAAAACATCACGTCTCTATCTCGCAATTTATCCACTTCGCTAAGATGTGTGAGTTTCGTTGCATGTTACTTCATGATCTGCCACGACAAGAAAAGTGTCATTTCAGCGGTGCCATTTCCCGAAGCTCATGGGTCATTCATGAAGAACGGCACATTCTGAGTTGTGAAATTTCTCATATATAAGGTAAATTGAACGTGATTCTTAATATTATCGATTACTACAATATCTGTATGTATACAGTGTATCTTACACGACAACGTCTTTAGATATGCAATCATCTCGGAAGGAACAGACACTGTTTTGATGACCATAGCTGTTGTAAATATTACGAAAGCACGTGCCTTGCAGCGTACAAGAGAAAAGGAAGTTTCTGTTATAAAATAAGTTCATATAAAATCCCTATTTTCGGCGAAAAGTATTCCTACATTATACAAGTTCATTTGTAATTCTATGATTTCGTGAACTTTTCAAATGGATCAAATGGCTCTGTGCACTATGGGACTCAACTGCTGTGGTCATCAGTCCCCTAGAACTTAGAACTACTTAAACCTAACTAACGTAAGGACATCACACACATCCATGCAAGAGGCAGGATTCGAACCTGCGACCTGCGACCGTAGCAGTCGCACAGTTCCGGACTGCGCGCCTAGAACCGCGAGACCACCGCGGCCGGCTCGTGAACTGTGTTCCTTAAATTATACCTAACGGAAGTATCTCATAAAGTTGTATTAATTTTCAGGAACTACAGTTTTCCACTTTGTGTTTTTCTAATACAACAGTTTCCACATGTTTTTCATTTGTAATTTTGCGAAATGGAGGTTCGAATGTCCGAGTGTCGGGCTGGAGTCAGAAGACGACACCGTCTTGGACCAGTGATGGTGGGCACCATGCAAGCTAATAACCAGTTGTTGTAGGGTGCCTTCTGTGGGAGCGTTGGCGAAGTCCCTTTCGTGTCGCCGTGGTTGACCAAGGAGTCGTCACTGGATGCAGGCAAAAGTAAGGAGCGGTACAAGCCACTCCATCTTGTGATAGGAGTGGGATTCTGTGTGATGTAGGTGGACAAGCTGTGCAGCGGCCTAGGGGCTTTGCTGACTTGCCACCAGGACCAGTTTTTTTTTTATCAGTGATTGGAAGACGGGTTTCGCCGCAGTCTTTCTCAGAATGCGTAGCAGGCGTAGCGAAGTGAGACAGTTGGTTGGCAGCTGGCAAACAAGGCATATAGTGGCGAAGCTCCATCCACGGAACCGGACAGCACATTGTGATGAGTTACAACAGTCACTGAGGGACGTGGCCATCTGTACACGAACGTCGTCTGGTTGGACAGTGGACGACGCCTTCTGCCAGTGTCCAGGAGAAGACTTCAGCTCACAGCAAGAGGCAAGGAATGGTGGAAGGCCTAGTTACTGAAAAATCGTGCAAACATTGTTGTGCATCTGTGGCTCACGCCCGTTAGTGTGAAGCTGACATTTGCTTTTCGTACAGTACGACATGACTATGGACTGCGCTTTTTTAGTATTTTATTCCCTTCAATTGGTTCTTTATATTTCAATTTTTTCTTTTTAATTTGTCTTACATCTCTGATTCACTTAATGTATAATTTCTACTATCACTATAATAATGTTTAATTTGGGGTACATCTCCAACTTCTGGAATAGTACTTTGTACTAATTTAATCGTTTGTTTTTTTATATTCTCCATTTTATTCAACAGATTTCTGATCAATGTAATTTAATCTTTCAATTCCTTGTTTTATCTGCTTGACTGCATAAGTAACAATCAAATCTTTTTATATACATCATATTCTGTTCTTGGTTGTTGTTTACAAAGCTTGAATCTGTCCTTCAAGTCTCCTGTTTTTCTCTATTTGGTTTAGCTTTTTTTAACAACTTCTGGTTTGACGTTTTACCGGATTCCTGATTAGTCACTGTACACACGTGAAATATTCACACGGGAAAATCCCAGCTTCATCGCTACCTCGAAGATGCTGTGTCC
The DNA here is from genome assembly GCF_023897955.1 of Schistocerca gregaria. Lineage (NCBI taxonomy): Eukaryota > Metazoa > Arthropoda > Insecta > Orthoptera > Acrididae > Schistocerca > Schistocerca gregaria. Next base: position 322,512,591 of record NC_064925.1, on the reverse strand, counting down.
CATCGCTCGTGCACCGACTATAACACGACGTTCAAAAAATCACTTAAATCTTGATAACCTGCCATTGTAGAAGTAGTAACCGATCTACACTACTGGCCGTTAAAATTGCTACACCAAGAAGAAATGCAGAAGAAGACTGGTATTCATTGGACAAATATATTATACTTAAACTGACATGTGATTACATTTTCACGCATTTTGGATGCATAGATCCTCAGAAATCAGAATCCAGAACAACCACCTCTGGCTGTAATAACGGCCTTGATACGCCTGGGCATTGATCCAGAGCTTGGATGGCGTGCACAGGTACAGCAGCCCGTGCAGCGTCAACACTATACCACAGTTCATCAAGAGTAGTGACTGGCGTGTTGTAACGATCCAGTTGCTCGGCCACCATTGATCAGACGTTTTCAACTGGTGAGAGATATGGAGAATGTGCTGGCCAGGGCAGCAATCGAGCATTTTCTGTATCCAGAAATGCCCGTAAGGGACTTGCAACATGCAGTCGTGCATTATCCTACTTAAATGTAGGGTTTCGCTGGGATCGAATGAAGGGTAGAGCTATGGATCATAATACATTTGAAATGTAACGTCCACTGTTCAAATTGCCATCAATACGAACAAAAGATGACCGAGACGTGTAACCAATGGCACCCCATACGATCACGCCGGGTGATACGCCAGTATGGCGATGACGAATACACGCTTCCAATGAGCGTTCACCGCGATATCGCCATACACGGGTGCGACCATCATGATGCTGTATACAGAACCTGGATTCATTCGAAAAAGTGCCGTTTAGCCATTTGTGCACCTAGGTTCGTCGTTGAGTACACCATCGCAGGCGGTCCTGTATGTGATGCAACGTCAAGGGTAACCTCAGCCATGGTATCCGAGCTGATAGTCCATGCTGCTGCAACCGTCGTCAAACTGTTCGTGCAGATTGTTGTTGTCTTGCAAACGTCCCCATCTGCTCACTAAAGGATCGAGACGTGGCTGCACGATTCGTTACAGCCATGCGTATAAGATGCTTGTCATCTCGAGTGCTAGTGATACGAGGCCGTTGAGATCCAGCACGGCGTTCCGTATTACCATCGTAGCCCCAACGATTCCATATTCTGCTAACAGTCATTGGATCTCGACCAACGCGAGCAGCAATGTCACGATACGATAAACCGCAATCGCGATAGGCTACAATCCGACTTTTATCAAAGTCGGAAAAGTGATGGTATGCATTTCTCCTTCTTATACGAGGCATCACAACAATGTTTCACCAGGCAACGCCGGTCAACTGCTGTTTGTGTATGAGGAATCGGTTGGAAACTTTCCTCATGTCAGCACGTTATAGGTGTCGCCACCAGCGCCAACCTTGTGTGAATGGTCTGAAAAGCTAATCATTCGCATATCACAGCATCTTCTTCCTGTCGGTTAAGTTTCGCGTCTGTAGCACGTCATCTTGGAGGTGTAGCAATTTTGATGGCGAGTAGTGTAATAACTGCACCATGCCCTGGTTGTCTTATATAGACATTCTCGACCGAGCGCCGTATTGTGCCTGTTTACATATCTTTGTATCTGAATACGCATGTCTATACCAGTTTCTTCAACGCTTCAGTGTGTGTTAGAGCATACATTTCTAGCAGTGTTTCCATATTTTAGTCTCACCTCTGAATCTCACACACATTGGTAAGCCACTTTCGCTGAGATTCAGCAGGCAGTCTCTACGGGAGTTATTTGTTGCCTCCAGAGTTTGAGATAAGACTATCAAGTTGTTTCATCGAATAACGCATCTCCAACTGGATGCACTGTGTGATCCAGAGAGAAATGATATCAATTGACACAGAAGCTGTTCTCTCAGGGCATATTACATTGCATATCAACTGTTGTACTTTTAAATGTTGAGGTCCACTGCGGGGAAAATGAACATTTATAGGATCTTTTAATGTGAAAACATGCCTCTGACGTTTTCCCACACGTCTGCGAAGTAGCTACGAAGAATGAGCTACTAAACAAAGAACAAACGAGGAAAAATGTAGTTTCCTATTTTTCGTACAGGGTAAACTGCAACACAGACGACCAATCAATAATCGGAATCCTCCGTACAATCAATTGATAGAACATATCCCGAATGGCTGATAAAGCAATTGTTCGACTGTTGTCTGACCGATACAGAAGCGAGTCCCAGTTGCCGAATTCAGGCTTCCGATGAATGAGTTGCAGATGACGGACGACCACGTATCGTATCACATTTAAGTACAGCATGGTTCACGATTACTGTCGAAAGGAGTCTTTGAGATGCCTCGTGGCAGTGGAACATGCGTATTCTCTTTTAACTGAAAATTGCTAAACTGTGTATGTAACATAAAATTAAGTGTAATTTATTACCATTAACACTATGAAAACTTTAATTCATTTCAATTTTTATGTAGCCTTCAGTGGAATACGAAGAGTTGTCTATCGATGTTATTTATGTTGTGGTTGGCACGAGAGCCAACCCGTATAACTAAAGGAGGCTGAAATGCACGCGTTTTATCTCACGCAGTCTGGCGTGAGGTCTGGAACATGACAAGGGAATTAGAATTGAGAAAAACGGACGTAACTGGTGGAATACTTAACTGTAATCCATTAATGACGAACGTCGCTCTTGACATTACATGATTCACAGTACCAATAGCAACAGATAATGGCGCCTTGCTAGGTCGTAGCAAATAACGTAGCTGAGGGCTATCCTAACTATCGTCTCCGCAAATGAGAGCGTAGAAGTCAGTGAACCATCGATAGCAAAGTCGGCTGTACAACTGGGGCGAGTGCTAGGAAGTCTCTCTAGACCTGCCGTATGGCGGCTCTCGGTCTGCAATCATTGATAGTGGCGACAAGCGGGTCCGACGTATACTACCGGACCGCGGGCGATTTAAAGGCTACCACCTAGCGAGTGTGGTGTCTGGCGGTGACACCCACAATTTACTTCACTACTAAAATATAAAACCAATGAGTAATTGCTTAGTGCACTTGCTTTACACCCACAGATGGCGCTACTCAAATACTTACTTGGTTCATTATGTTTCCAGGAGTTCTCCTACCGAACGTCAGATATTTCTTCTTTTCAAAATTTCTCAGCGGGCAGCAGCAAAGCTGGTCCGTAGCAATTTAAGAAGAAACTCTGTAAAATTAATGTAATCGCTACCCTATTCTTTCGTTTCTGACAGTTTGCATTGTTCCCTATAACACAAAAGAGCAATTATTTCTGGCGGAGCTCTAACAACCCTCGAATAATTAGTACGACTTCCTGGCCAGGAATAAATAACAAGGTACCGCAAATAATTGTGGTATTGTCTGCGGAATCCTGACCACATAACGGAGCAAACAATGGCTCCACCAACAGATTTCTGCCCGTGTTATAAAGATGCCTGCTGCTATGCAGTTGCTTTTACTTCCGTTGAGCTTTTGTCAAGCTCAGATCCGTTCCTCTCTAAATTAGAAGCTAATTTAACCCGCAGGAAACAAGACTGGTTTTTGTGCTAGATGAGTCTTGTATCTGAACCCCTTCCCACGTTCTTAGCAATGAGCGATGGAGAGGATCTCTTTTGATCAGCCACACACGTCGTCCTACCAAACTACTTTAGAATTGTTGTTCCGCCATTATTTTCTTTCATTTAGAACAGACATTTTTTCGCAGCTGATTTCCACTTTCGGCACAGTTATCGTATGTTCCTATGTATCTTTGTCTTTTCAAAGCCCTTTAACATATTTTAGTATATTTTTTGCAGTTAACATATCGTTAAACAAACTTTTTTCTTCGAACCACAAAAAAAAGTAACTGTGCACCTTCTCGTCTACATTTGAGTAAATCTAACAGATTAATCTTAAGCCACCTTCCATCCTACCCCTTTTCCAATCGGCTCAGAAATCTTACTAGATGGTGAACGTGGAGTTGGGAAGGCGAGGAGAGAATTAACGGTAAACTGAGGGACCTGAGAAAACTGTTGCTTCCCAGTGCCCTAAGCGAAGTAGGTACATGAACATTTGAAATAGGGTATTGCCTACCACAGGACTATTCCCTCTTAAATTAATAGTAGAAGGGAAAGGCCTGAGATATCACTATAATGAAAACGTTTCCCAGTGCGTCACGGCAACTAAACATGCTAATTGGTACGCAATTCCGCGACGACCGAGAAAAACGTTAAAAGAGGGCAAACTTGAACGAGAGTTATAGATAAATAAAACTGATGATTAATTTCAAAAGATGTAAATTACATATTCACGTAATAATCAGGTTACGGTCTCTTATTAATATCGTGAGGCACGATTACAATCAAAGTACTGAAGCTACTGCGGTGGTGCTAAGTTCCTAAAAATTCATACACAGAGTTATGGTTCCTATCATGGGACATAATTACGGCTGATGCTACACTAAAATTCCAGTTTCACATTTCAAAAAAAAGTCTTATTTTTTGTCTAGAAGTACGGTACATGGAAACATTTGTGCTTATTTTCCAACAGTCAGATGACAAATATATGCTACTCAATGGCGAGAATAACCGAAGTTCACTTCCGCTTGTTTTTGCGGCAAAAGACATACAGAGCTTGTTTTCTTTTGGCCTCTTTAGCAAAAGTATTTGGCCAAACGTTTCATGTACCACACACTGCGTAACTATACTGTAATTAATTAATATGATGTGTAATATGACTTACAAGGAATAGTGTTTAGAAATAAGCTTCTACTCGCTCTGCATGCCATGTGACGAACAATCATTACACAACTCTCTTACTGTGGCATGTTTTTTACAAACTTGTGACACTCAACACATTGTCGGTTAACTTCCTTTTCTTTGAACTTGGGCAGGAATTATTACCATTACATGCAACAGAAACAATGTCTGAGACATTGTCTGAGACAATCAGCCTTTGTATGCGATTGTGGTCTTAGGTGACGGGTAATATGTGCAGTCTCTCATATTTCAATTCCTTGTAGCCACCTTGCGCAGATTAGATGGTGCTAAGCCATATGACATCTGTCCAGTTCTAGACCCAAGAGTAGGTGCAGTGAGAAAACGTTCAAATGTGTGTGAAATCTTATGGGACTTAACTGCTAAAGTCATCACTCTCTAAGCTTACACACTACTTAACCTAAATTATCCTAAGGACAAAGACACACACCCATCCTCGAGGCAGGACTTGAACCTCTGCGATGATCAGCCGCACAGTCCATGACTGCACCGCCTTAGACTATAACGCTGAAGATTTCTGACACCATTGCAAAAATTTCTAACTATTGTACTACGAACAATAACATAACCATAAATATTTTGCCCAGTTATAATAAAAAGGTTCATAAAAAGGAAATCTGGTGGATGAGGAGTCCACATCCACACTGAAACAGTTATTTGTACTTAAACGAGACTTGGGGCATAGAAAGACCCTAGACACCAAGCAAGGGTTTTAAATCATTTTCCTTTTAATGGGATACAACGACGCTTTCCGTTGACAATGGGCACCACATGAGAGACGTAATGAGCAGTATCTGTTTTGGATGACTCCGTATGCACGTTGCAAAAGCGAAGTTACCGATATCTACCGTGACACCAGAGAAAATGCACCTGATGACTCCTAGGAGGGACACCCAGTATACAACATACGTAGTTGGCACTACCCGTACCTAACTTCTGCGGTTTCGCCGAAAGGCAATTCATTTCTATACCCCAGCAATTGTGCGCTTCATACCAATTTATAGTATACCGCAGTCAGTAAGAGAGTTGTGTAATGATTGTTCGTCACATGACATGGAGAGGGAGTAGAAGCTTATTTCTAAACACTATTCCTTGTAAGTCATATTACACATCATATTAATTAATTATAGTATAGTTACAGAGTGTGTCGTAGATGAACATTCTGTATCAAAATTAATTTTAGAACTAACCAAACTAAAAAATATATATGTTTTCAGATTTCAAATATAGCTAGCACATAATTAAAACTTATACAGGGTGGTCCATCTGAAGTTTCAGATAAGATTATCTCGAAAACAGTACATCGGGTAAAAATAGTGGGTAAAACAAGTTCGTAAGCACAAAGGGGGACATCAAATGATATTACACGTTATGAAACGTCCTCTTAGAAAAATTATACATGACTGTGCTTTAACTGACACACAATAGTCTTTAGCGCAACGCAATCTGACTTTCAATAACCCTACAAGAGAATGGCCCTGACTAACATTAACCTATATGTTTCACAATTCACTTACCTCACAAAAACCTTCGTTACTCGAACTACTGCAATACAACAAGCGCCACTACTGCCAGCTAACTAAAAGATTCAAACTATGGAAGTCACTAACTACTGATAGGCACAGTTAGCAAATGAAAGATTTTAATAGAGAACAAACAATGTATTTACCTTTATAGTCATAATATATATATCACTTCATGACACCAATTGTTACAAATTTCAAAACTCCGCCATCTCTCTCCCCACGTCCACCACTGCTGGCGGCTCACCTCCAACTGCGCAACGCTACGCGCTGTTAGCATCCAGCTGCCGCTGCCCTACACTACAATGGCAGACAACAATGCAAACCAGCCACAGACTGCACACGGCACAGCCAGTGATTTTCATACAGAGCGCTACGTGGCGGTGGCGTTACCAATAAAAAAACCTAAACAGCCTACTTACACAGCCCCCATGCTCCCCACAAAAAATTTACAAATTGTTTTGGGCAGTGGCCAATACAGATTTGAAAAATTTTTTCACAATTACAATGACAAAGAAATGAAATGCACACACTTATCGATACAATGTTGGTCAAAAGCTAAAATTTTCTCACAGTCCATAAAGACAGTCCTAATCATTCATCAAAGTAAAATTGCAGTGTTTTTCTCAAAGTCTGAGTAGTAAAAGAAAATACACACAGCAGTAGTGGATTTCCATGCAGTCTTGAAGAAGTAGTGTTGTCCTTCCAACGGAAAGACAGAGCTGACTCTTGACATGCAGACAGGTAATGGGCCACAACAGAGCAAACCCACAGCAGAGTCAGTCGAAGTTTTGAAGAATATTGGTAGGTAGGTCATCACAGAGTAGACCCCTTGTAGTCCTGGTAGAGATTACGGTATTGGTGGGCCACCAGAGATGCAGACCCACTGTAGACCTTGTAGAAATAATGGTATTGGTGGGTCATCAAAGGTGCTGACCCACTGTAGTCCTTGTAGAAATAATGGTATTGGTGGGTCATCAAAGGTGCAGACCCACTGTAGTCCTTGTAGAGATGGCTAGCAGCCATCTGTTGCAACTGTGCAGGTGCACAATCACCATTGAAGAGACTTGCAGAGAATACAGCAAGTCCATAAACCACCACTTGTCCACTCATAAAAATTGTTTTTGAAATGTCCTTAGAACCAGCAATGCTGTTATCCAGTCCTTTACTGAATTATTAACACACGTGCAAACACTATCAGTCCCTACTTCTCACATATTGTCCATATACTATGACCAACAGAAATGTGTGCTGTGAAAAGTAACTTACAAGTTACTTAATTTGATGAACAGGTGTCAATTACAATTTTATAACATGAGAATACAATAAGAAAGGTACAAAATATATCATTGAAGAACATAATAGTACAGATAACATTTGCAGTAATACAGGCTTTACAAAAGAATCGAAATAACATATACATCAGTGTTACAGGAATTATGACAGGAGCACATACATAAAAAATCAGAATAAATTTCGAAACATCAACTTCACACATGAGCATTAAAACAAAATAGAATAAATAATGTCTAAACATCTTTACAAAGTAAATAACATATTATTGATGCAAATTATATTTGAGGATAACAGTATTCCTCATCATAGTGAATGTAGCTTAGTATTAGAACAGAAAAAATTCTATGAAACAGTACACAGAGACAGGAAGAAAATAAATACACAATGGTACACAAACACATAGTGGGATAACACAAAAGGAAAGGACAGGGTTTGTTTTCAGGGTAACATTTGGTACTGTAGTTCAACCCAAAACTTAATTCTGTAGATCTTTCATCGTATCTCAACATTTGTTTCCTCCAAAAAAATCCTATACAAGCATGCTTTCTGTATTCTGTTCACATCCTCTTTCAAAAATAGTTTTTCTCCACTGTACACTACTTTTTTGGCCAAACCATTTTCTTATAGCTTCTCAATGCTTTTCTTCCAATTCATCATAGTTAGATTCTTATATAGTCTACCCCATCTTAAGCTAACTTAAATCTACTGAGCTCAGATGCTAAACTAAGGGACGAGGCAAAGCAGCAGCACAAAACAAATTAATACAAACAGCAATGTCCCAAAAATTGGAAATTGGTCAAGCAATTGCAATATTACAACTAATATAAGGCGCTGTGCAGCAAACAAGAAAAACAAATCCCTAGTAAAACTGGCTTAACAGAGTAATACAAAGTCAAATTCAGTAACATTACGCCGGGCACAGAGCAGCAGCAAATGCAATAGCTTATAACTAAACATGACAAAGCTCAAGCAGAAAAAATATTATAGTAAAGACAACAATGCAGAAAAGGGAAATGTCTATTCACATATTAATATCTGTGTCATTAAAGTGGTGCACCACAATAAGTTATCCTACCATAAAAATTACCAAGTACTTGAAAAGAAAATTATGTATGCAGTTCCTGTGAAGGGAAGTCTTTTTGTGCTCCTTCGTTTTTTTAAGTACATCGTAAAGTTATTATTTACTGCATCTGTGGGCATAAAATAACTATATTAGTACATCTATTAAATTGTATTTTAACCAATGCTGCAGTGCAGATAAAAACTAGATATTAAACAAAATGAGTAAATAAATATATAAAGCAATCCATATGTCATTTCTCTCAACTAGCAAGGTAATAGCCGTGTAATGTTTCTCATCGTTTCATTAGGCATTTTAGTAAATATCATAAATTAAGAGCTCCACAGTATAATCATATGTTTTCAAGTTTGAGCGCGTCGTATTTGCAATGCTTTCTACAAAGGAATGAATGTCAATAGCGAGGATAATGGTCTCTTTTTTTTTTACCTGTGTCTCTGAAAGGCACACACTAATGGATTTCTTTTTGTCAGGTGGTTGTCGCGCAGCTGGGTGCCACGACGCATTACGTGCAGGTGGTCACTTAACTGTCTTATCGAAATACACTCCTGGAAATGGAAAAAAGAACACATTGACACCGGTGTGTCAGACCCACCATACTTGCTCTGGACACTGCGACAGGGCTGTACAAGCAATGATCACACGAACGGCACAGCGGACACACCAGGAACCGCGGTGTTGGCCGTCGAATGGCGCTAGCTGCGCAGCATTTGTGCACCGCCGCCGTCAGTGTCAGCCAGTTTGCCGTGGCATACAGAGCACCATCGCAGTCTTTAACACTGGTAGCATGCCGCGACAGTGTGGACATGAACCGTATGTGCAGTTGACGGACTTTGAGCGAGGGAGTATAGTGGGCATGCGGGAAGCCGGGTGGACGTACCGCCGAATTGCTCAACACGTGGGACGTGAGGTCTCCACAGTACATCGATGTTGTCGCCAGTGGTCGGCGGAAGGTGCACGTGCCCGTCGACCTGGGACCGGACCGCAGCGACGCACGGATGCACGCCAAGACCGTAGGATCCTATGCAGTGCCGTAGGGGACTGCACCGCCACTTCCCAGCAAATTAGGGACACTGTTGCTCCTGGGGTATCGGCGAGGACCATTCGTAACCGTCTCCATGAAGCTGGGCTACGGTCCCGCACACCGATAGGCCATCTTCCGCTCACGCCCCAACATCGTGCAGCCCGCCTCCAGTGGTGTCGCGACAGGCGTGAATGGAGGGACGAATGGAGACGTGTCGTCTTCAGCGATGAGAGTCGCTTCTGCCTTGGTGCCAATGATGGTCGTATGCATGTTTGGCGCCGTGCAGGTGAGCGCCACATTCAGGACTGCATACGACCAAGGCACACAGGGCCAACACCCCGCATCATGGTGTGGGGAGCGATCTCCTACACTGGCCGCATACCTCTGGTGATCGTCGAGGGGACACTGAATAGTGCACGGTACATCCAAACCGTCATCGAACCCATCGTTCTACCATTCCTAGACCGGCAAGGGAACTTGCTGTTCCAACAGGACAATGCACGTCCGCATGTATCCCGTGCCACCCAACGGGCTCTAGAAGGTGTAAGTCAACTACCCTGGGCAGCCAGATCTCCGGATCTGTCCCCCATTGAGCATGTTTGGGACTGGATGAAGCGTCGTCTCACGCGGTCTGCACGTCCAGCACGAACGCTGGTCCAACTGAGGCGCCAGGTGGAAATGGCATGGCAAGCCGTTCCACAGGACTACATCCAGCATCTCTACGATCGTCTCCATGGGAGAATAGCAGCCTGCATTGCTGCGAAAGGTGGATATACACTGTAGTAGTGCCGACATTGTGCATGCTCTGTTGCCTGTGTCTATGTGCCTGTGGTTCTGTCAGTGTGATCATGTGATGTATCTGACCCCAGGAATGTGTCAATAAAGTTTCCCCTTCCTGGGACAATGAATTCACGGTGTTCTTATTCCAATTTCCAGAAGTGTATTTACGACACCAGTTTCCACTACAGTGGCAGTCTCATATAAAAAAATTCACAGTTCAAGAATTTGCGTTACACATCAGTAGAAACAAAATCCTATTGATATAACAGTGTCCAAAAATTTTCGTCGGCATTGTAATACATTCACGCATTTACATACATTTCATAACTCTTAAAGTACGATTCTTAGTTTCCAACAACCTTTTTCACAAATCAGAGTCCCTAACCTCTACTCATTATTTCTTACCTTATTCGTCGACACTTCTTCAATATTCCATCATAACAGATAAGTAGCGTAATCAAATAACTCATATAGCATCAGCTTATTGATCATAAACATACCGCAACAGCGTAATACACATCGTCATCATAACATCATAAAACCTCAGCCAAATCTCAAAATCGTCGTAGCTTCTTCCAGTAATTTCAAAACCTAAAAAAAATTCTCTGCTCATGTCAAAAGTGTCATATACCTCAACCGTACTTTAAAAATCATGATCTCATACCCAATTATGTCATTCAAAGCTCTCATAGTATCACAATGGTTCCGAAAATGTATGAACAGATCACAAAGTACAGACAAAATACAATTTCGTAAGTGTGAAGTTATCCAACTGTGTAATTACGTAAACATCTGTCACTGATGTAGTATAATAAATGTTTGCTTCTCTCAGTTAAATGATCAGATAGCAGTGTAATTTATGTGTTAGAGAAATATGGTACCGATGTGTAAAGTTGTATAAGCAAATACCATATTAGCTAGGGCTCCTTGTGCTTGCCACACACATGGTACACAAAGTAAGCGTGTACCCCTCTGAGGATTAATGCAATTATATCCTCAGGTGTTGCAGATTACAGCAATGGAATGAAATGTATCACGGAAAACCTTTGTATCATTCTACTTCAAATACCTTTAAAAATACATGTTTTAAGTACAAAATTAATCACTCAAATACGTGTACTGTAGCGCTAAACTGTGCGACTTGTTGTAAGTTAATCTGTGTGGAAATGTCGTAGTTATCGTCCACTGAAAGCTAAATTCTGCAGAAGTCAATGTACATACCTCATGATAAACAAAAGTGAAATGCTTTGCGTATAGATATCTCACACCTATTGCCGTGATGAAGAAAGTACTGTGCTGCAACGTATTGTTGTGCTACGGAAAAGGCTTTCTCATTGTAGCTATGCCACAAAGTTACTACTAAAACATGTTTTACTTTCCAGGAGAATTCAGAAAAACTGTGCACATATAAAGCAGATACAGCACAAACGCAATAACGTAAATTGTGTCACATATTAGTAGTGTAGAGATATAATCGTGTAGCTGTCAAATAAACTAACCACTGTGTGATCTGGTATCTCTTAGAAAGTACTTTAAATAAAGAATGTATTTTCAACTAAACCAAAATGTTGCATTAAAATCTCATTAACAGTATATGTTCTAAGTATGTAAGCCTTATTGTCATTACGTAATCGTGCAACTAACAAGCAAGAATGTACAAATAACAACACTGTGTCGTCTGTTCACTACAACAATGCATTCGTAATTTCTGTTTAAAAATGTTCCCTACGTTCTAGACTGGATAGTTAACTTCAAAACATTGTTCCATGTTAACAGTTTCTCAGTGTGACAAAGCATACTAGAAATGTGAAGTGAAATGTGTTATGGCAAAGACAAAGTTAAAAGCAGATTATCTTTCAATAAACGGTTTTACATGTGAAATGTGGTGTAAACCTTTACTCTTCCGAGTATGCAGAGTTTCAACTTCAACGCAATTATCATGTGGTATACTCGTACGTTGGATTCTGTAAGGTCCATTGTAAACTAGAAAGAATTTGTGACTCAAGTGTTTCTTCTTATGTGACAATGAATGAGCTTTAATGAGAACTTTCTGACCAATATATAATTTCTTTGCATTTGCTTTACCTTGTAATTTTCTCCTTTTGTCTCCAGCAGAAATTATATTTTTAATAGCCAAATCAATTATGTCTTTGTGTCGAAGTTTACGCTTATTCCGAAAAGTTACAAGCTCTCTGATTCTGTTTGGTGGTTCTTTATTCTTCAGTACAAGAACAGGTGGTAAAGCAGTGGAGTCATGAGGCATTTCATTCAGCACGTTTTGAAATAAGTGTAAATATCTGTCCCAATGCTGATGCTTTCTGTGACAATAAAGTCTGCAAAGCTTATTGATTTCTTTCATAATCCGTTCAGACGGGTTACAATGTGGTGAGTACAATGAAATAAAAACAGATTTGATTTTATGGTTACGAAGCATGCGTGACCAAACAGCGGATCTGAATTGCGGTCCGTTATCTGAAATTACTTTACTAACGTGTCCAACTTCACGTAAGAAATTTCTAACAAAGGCGTTGGATACAGACCGTCCAGTGGCTTTACGTAACGGAGTGAAAGAAACAAATTTTGAAGTAAGTTCAACAGCGACTAGAACGTACGAAAATCCATTAGATGTTCTGACAAGCGGTCCCAAGAGATCAACAGCAGCAGATTCTTTTAATTTAGAAGGAATGATAGGAAACAATGGAGCACGATGAGAGACAGTGGATGGTTTCGCCTTTTGACAAAGTTTACAAATAGACAAGACTCTTCGAATTCTCTTTTCCATATTGTTAAAATAACAAGTCGTTCGAAGAATATGATAACATTTTCGTGGACCAAAATGTGCATAGCTGAAATGAATGTACCAAATGAGCTTATTAACAAAATCGTCTGGAATGCAAAGTACCCATAACTTGTCATCAACAGTGCATCGTTTGAACAGTATGTTGTTTCTAACCAGATAATAATGCCGAATCTGTGTGTGTGTCTTTTCATGCCATTTACTTTTGACGTCTTTCCAAATCGGATCTTTATCTTGTTCATGAGCAATGTCCTTTAAAGATGTGGTGATGAAGTTTTCAAAGGCGACTTTCTGAATGTAAAGAATACTGAAATTTTTCTCGAGGCTGCTTTCTGTGTTACTTTTCTCAAGCCCAGCCGGTGCGCGTGACAGTGCGTCCGCAACAATGTTCTCCTTGCCGGGAATGTAGACTATTGTGAAGTGGAATTCTTGCAGAAACAATGCCCAACGTTTTAACCTGTCATGATTTAATTTTGAAGACATAAGAAATTGTAATGCACGATGGTCACTGTATACTTTTACGTGCTTACCATAAAGAAAGAAACGGAATTTGTGAAATGCCCAAACGATAGCTAAAGCTTCTAATTCAGTAACGGAATAATTTTTTTCAGATTTTGTTAGCACTCGGCTAGCAAAAGCAATGGTTTTCTGGACAGTAATGTCATTTTCTGTGGCTTCTTGAAATAAATGGGCACCAAGACCGACTTTAGAAGAATCCGTGCTAAGGCAAAAATCTTGTGAGAGATCTGGATGAGCTAGTATTGGCGCGTTAAGTAACGATTCTTTCAAAGAATTGAATTCCAAATGTGCTTGTTCGTCCCAGTTCCAAATAGTATTTTTTCCAGTGAGAGAACAAAGTTTTGGTGTAACTACAATTTGCATATTCAGAAAACGACGGTAAAAATTTACGAGACCTAGAAAACTGCGGACTTGATTTTTTTTTTTTTTTTTTGTGGATGGAATTGGAATGGCTCTGATTGCTTCTAACTTTTCAGGATCCGGCTGGATGCCTTCAGAAGAAATAATATGTCCCAAAAACTTCACTTTTGTCCTACCGAATTCAGACTTTTCCAAGTTAACTGTAATTCCAGATTCTGCAAAAATATGTAAAACGCTGTTGAGGATGTGATTATGTTGTTCCCATGAGGCTTCTGCTATCAGAATATCGTCCACATATAAGGTGATGTGACGTTTTAAGAGCTCAGGTAATATGGAATTTAGCCCGCAAATGAATGCTGCCGAGGAAATGTTCAAACGAAAAGGAAGTTTCCGAAACTGATAACAAACGCCGAAACAAAGGAAAGCTGTGTATTTTCTACATTCTGGATGAAGTTCGATCTGATAAAAGCTGGATCTGAGATCAATGGAAGACAACACTTTTACACCATTAAAATTTTGAAGAAGTTCTTCCAGCGTTTGCGGCCTGTCTGTTTCAGGAATAATGATAGTATTGATTTGTCTCGAATCTAAGACAAGCCTGATCGATCCATTTTTCTTCTCAACAACATGTAATGGATTATTGTATGAGCTTACTGCAGGCTCAATAATGCCGTCGTCAAGCATGGATTGTATTTCTGTTCTAACACGGTCCCTATAATGTGCTGGAATTACGTATGGTCTAACACAAAATTTAGTATGCTCACGAACACGAAATTAGTATTGAAATCCCTTGATTGTTACTGTTTTGTGAGTAAAAACTGTGGAATGTGCTTGTAAAATCTCAAAAAGGTCCTGCCTATCAGTGTCATTACAATTCTCAATTGTTTGAATTTTATTCTGAATTAACTCATTACTTGCAATTGTACCGTTGATATCATCTCTGTCAGTACTTGCAGAGCGACTGTTAGTGTCTAGTTCCGTAGAAAATTCCGAACTGCTGTCTAACAGAAGGTAAAGCCGATTAATTTCCTCGTCATGGTTTGAGAGCCAATCTTCAAATTTCAAAGCTATTGACTTACCTTCTTTCTCTAAACTTATTTCAGCATCGTGAAAGTTTAAGATTGCTTTGTTTTCATTCAAAAAGTCTACTCCCAGTATAATTTCCGTCGACAATAATGGAACAATAAGAAAATTCATAGAGAAGCTGTGGCTTTGACAAAAGAATTCTAAGTTGGTTTGTTGGCGTACATCTACACTTTTTCCAATGACTGCACCTTGTAATTTAATCTTGCGTAACGGAAGTGTGGGGCAATCTTTCGATTTGCTGCATTTACTAAAAGCTGTTTCACTAATTACTGAAATGGGACTGCCTGAGTCAAGTACTGGTGTAAATTTTACGTCATTTACAGTAATGTGAATCACAGGATATGCAATGTTGTTACGTTTTACGTCCTGTTCCTGGAGTAAGTTGTCCCTAATGTCTTCCATTTTTACGTAATTACTAGCTACGGCAGCTGCGTCGTCAGTTTCATGCGTACGTTTTGTGGCTGCCAGCGGTATGAGTCATTGTCTATTGTGTCTTTGTTGGCGCGAGTCGTTAATGGGATTTGGAGACCTAACTTCTACAAATTCACCTTGTCGAGAGGGCCCTGCTCTGTTTGAATCCCGCCTGTTCTGCTGCAATTCAGGGCTGTCGTTACGATCACATCGTGTGTCGTCATGTCGATAGATTCCATAGTTTCTTTTTGTCGGTCACGTGGTGGAGAATTTCTCCCTGAATCGTAACTGCGCGTTGGACGGTTGCGTCTTAAGTTATTCCGTCTCCCTTGATAATAATTATTTTGGTTTCCATATTGTCTGTTTCTCTGATTGTCTCTGTGATAGTCATTACCGCGGAGAGGTGATCTTTCCCTGTAATAATTGCTACTCTGCCAACGGTTGTCATACGGGTGGTGTCCGTTTTGGTCACGATTTACGTTGTACGAATAGCCTTGTCGTGTATTATTTCTGTCATCGCGGAATTGTGACAGGTGTGACCTGTAATTGTTGTGTTCCTGTTTTCGCGTTCCGCGATTGTCAGTGTCAATTTCCAGTTCTTGTAACAGTCCCTGAAAAACTTCAATGTCGTCTTTGCATCGTCCTGCTAAAATAATCTGTCGTAAATGTTCAGGTAATTTGATTAAGCAAATGCGGATGAGTTCTGAGGGGCTGTATGGGTTTGAAAGATACTGATTCTTATGTAACATGTCTTCGAAATATTTGACAAGACTAGAAAATTCAGATTGTTCGAAATGTTTCATCATTATGATGCTATGTTTTACTCGGTCTTGTGTAGCTTGAGACCAATATGCTGAGAGGAAGGCATGATAAAATTCTCCTTCACTATGACAACCGTGAATGACCGATCGCATTCTTACAGCTGGTTCATTCTCCAAGTAGCCACACATAAATTCTAATCTGTGCTCTAATGACCAGTTGGGAGGAAAACAATGAGAGAATTGATGGAGCCACGCTTGTGGATGAATGTCGTTGCCAGAATTCTTAAATGTTTTGAATTTACGTGTAGTAATGAACAGCCTATAGTCAAAATCATCGTGTCGGCGGGTAGCATATCGTTCATTGTTACGTCGTGTCGGCAGTTCCATCTCAAAATTCGGTGCACTTTGCCAATTTCTTTCAAAATTTCCGAAATGCCCTGTGTTATTATTTTGTGGCTTTTCCGTATTTCTAAGTCCCTCTTCCCGTGTTGGAGCGCGAGTGTCCTCTGAAATACATAATTCTTGTATTACCTGTGTCAGCTGATCTTGCACTTCCCGGATTTCTCTTTGGTGTTGTGTATTAATTTGATTCAGATTTTGTTTGAATTTCCTAATTTGTTCGCACTCTTCTATATCAATCAGATCATCATCTACCTTTGTAGATAAGTTAGTGAACTGATCTGAAATTTCGGCTACTTTCTCCGATAGTGAACACATTTCCTCAGTGTGTTTTTCTGAACCAAGTTTCAGAGTGTCCATTTGTGTTGAAATCGAATCTACTGTGACCTTTACGTTTTCCTGAGTTCTTGCAAGTTGCGTAACCGAATCGGTGGATGCAACTGAGTCCATTTTAGCTTGCCAGGTGTCGTGATTTTCACGAACAATAGTTTGCAGTTCTTTTATGGCTGCTTCATGATTCTGTAATGCGTTTACATGCCGCGAAAAAATAGGTTGAAAATGCTCACAAATTTGTGTTTTTATGTCATTACAGATTTTTTGGCATTTCGATTCAATGTTATGTAACTCAGTAGTTAAATCTTCACGTGTTTGTTCAAGTGTGGTGTCTAACTTCCGAAGATTTTGTTCCACTGTGTCTAACTTTTGAAGCTTTTGCAGTGTTTGTCTCTGGTGTTGTTCCATTGTGTCTAACTGTTGCTGCGTTTGTCTCTGGTGTCGTTCCATTGTGTCCAACTTTTGACGATTTTGTTCCATTGTGTCTAACTTATCAAGATTTTGTCCCATTTGTTTCTGATTTTGTTCAAGCGTTGTGTCTAACTTTTGTAGCCTTTGTCCCATTTGTTGCATTAACTGTAATAACAGTGCACTGGTGTCTGAAACATGTTCCTCAGTGCTTTTCGGCAGTGCTATTGAACCGGCATTATTCGCATTTTGAAAAGCAGAAAATGTGTCTTGATTTATTTGAGAAAACGGTGAGGACGCAAAATCTGAATCTACAGTGTTTGCAAGATTGTGTCCTGTCATTTCGGAATCCTGACGCGAGCTGTTGCCGACCGATCGATCGATAATGCTTCCCTATTCACTAATTGTGTCACTGCCTACACCATTATTTGCAGCCCGCTCCATTTCCCTATGCGCTATTACCAAATTACTACTTTGAACGTTAGTGAATTCATTACATGGTGACGCTAACACACTGCTTTCGTCTTCACTGTCATTTCTCAGTTTACTTAGGAGCCTAGTGTTACGTTTTTCACACGCCATTATTGTCACAATATTTCACACGATAACACATAAAAGCACAATTTGAAGAGCAATAATAAGAGAACACATTAACATAGCACTGAAAATAATATCTAGTTAGTTGCAAGCGCAGCTGCGAAATACTTCGTGCAAAACTACATGCATGCCACAACTATTTTACTGTACAACAATGAAAGACTGCAACTACAAAGGAAATTCTCTCTATGATTACGCGCTAGCAATAAACAAAAGCTACACTAATTACACAAACTACAAGAAAAAAATCAGAAGATTCCAGTGAGGTATCCTTGGCTAAGGTCGACATATGAAACGTCCCCTTAGAAAAATTATACGTGACTGTGCTTTAACTGACACACAATAGTTTTTAGCGCAACGCAATCTGACTTTCAATAATACCTACAAGAGAACGGCCCTGACTAACATTAACCTATATGTTTCACAATTCACTTACGTTACAAAAATCTTCGTTACTCGATCTACTGCAATACAGCAAGCGCCACTACTGCCAGCTAACTAAAAGATTCAAACTATGGAAGTCACTAACTACTGATAGGCACAGTTAGCAAATGAAAGATTTTAATAGAGAACAAACAATGTATTTACCTTTATAGTCATAATATATATATCACTTCATGACACCAATTCTTACAAATTTAAAACTCCGCCATCTCTCTCCCCACGTCCACCACCGCTGGCGGCTCACCTCCAACTGCGCAACGCTACGCGCTGTTAGCATCCAGCTGCCGCTGCCCAACACTACAATGGCACACAACAATGCAAACCAGCCACAGACTGCACACGGCACAGCCAGTGATTTTCATACAGAGCGCTACGTGGCGGCGGCGTTACCAATAAAAAAACCTAAACAGCCTACTTACAACGTGACCTCTAGCCCCCTGCCCCCTTGATTGGCGCGGGAGGTAACTTTTAAATATTAAATGGATAACCCCATTTTTATTGCAGATTCGGATTCTCCATAAAAAAGTAATCAAGTTTGGTCTGAAACATTTGTTTTAAACCATTGACAGGTGGCGCTGATATCAGGAAAAAAGTTAAATTTGGGAAGAACTCTGATTTATTTAGAATTATCCGAGAAAGACGCAACAAATCGAAAAAAAATGTGCACCAATTCTTTCGTTACGTTAAATTAAGCTATTATTGTACAAAATGTACTCTATCCTTCTTATAGCGTTACATGGACGACATGGACACAGTAGAATGATGTTCCCATAGGGTGCTTCATTAGTGTGAGTCCATTTGCCTCTCACAATTTGGGGTGCTCAATTAATGAAATAAGCCACGAAGAAATTGTTCAAAAATATCCCCATATGCTTAAATGCATAAAGTCAATCGTCTGCGAAAGTTGGCCACAGGTTTGAGCAGCACATCCCGTGGTATGGCTGCACACGCTCTTCGAATGCGTTGCTCCATATCATTTCTGGCTGTGGGCTGTCTTTCATAAACAATATTTTTTATATAACCTCACAAGAAAAAATCAGGAGATGTTAGGTCTGGTGAACGTGGAAGCCACTGAATTGGTCCCCGCGTCCTACCCACCGACCAGGATACTGTAAATTTAAAACGTTCCACACATTTTTAGCATAATGGGGAACTGCTCCATCCTGTTGGAACGATATTCGTTGCCTAGTTTCTAAATCAACATCTTCCATTAGCTCCAACAAATCACCGCGGAGAATTTGTAAATAAGATTCCCCAGTAACATTTTGGTCAAAAAAATACGGTCATATCAAGTACTTGTTTAAAATTCCACAGCAGACCATTAACGACCATTTGTGTTGATTGTCAATGGGTCTGTGCCAGTGTGGATTGACAGGGGACCAATAATGACAATCATGACGATTTAATTCGCCATTGTTTTTGAATGTGGCTTCTTCGATGAACATAACGTATGTAAAAAAAATCATTGTTACCTCTTATCACTTCCAAGGCCCATTGGCAGAAATGCGCGCATATTTGCACACCTTTTGGCGTCAATGCCTGTATCAGTGTAATATGATACACTGTAACACCCCACCTGTCACTTAGCTGGTTTTGGCGTGTGTTCACCCCAACTAATTGACTAACAGATCAACAGAGAGTGCAAAACTGCTGCAATATCGGATAATGCAAAAAAGTAATATGGCCCTGTGACTCCTGATTGAACTGCGGTGGCAGTGTTGACATTAATTTATTCAGAATTTATCACTTTTAATTAACAAGGGGTGTGCATTGATGTTAAACTCAGCTATTGAACACCAGGTGCAAATGTTGAACATAAAATTAATTAAGAAAGTGACTTGGGATTTTAACTACTTCATTGAAAACAGATGCAGGCGATTAGTACAAATTTATTTTGAGTCCCAACCTTCAATCATTACATGACAAGACTTTCCTATCAGGCAGTGGTAATAAATTGCGTTTGTGTGGAGTAAAGTGCGATAACTCAAAAGTAATTCCTATCGACTGACCCAGGTGTAATGCGAAGTGTGAGAAGAATTCAACAATACACGGCTCATGAAACCCTCATGCAAACTTTGCCAACGTGATCCAACAAATTAATCAGTGGCTGGAGAGAGATCAATATCACCGAATACAGCATGGCAGAGCGGCGTCATTGTGCATACGTCGGCTGACCTTGTGGTGTTGCAAGGCTGCGCTTGTCTATTCACTCCTAGCTATCTTGCTCAGTATATAGCTGAACCAAAACTTCTTATCTCGAAGCTCAATCGTTCCATTTGCTAGATCCTAAACCGCTAAACTGCAGAGATGCTCACTCTTTCCCAGGCAAGCTGAGTAAACAATGCCACGTACGCACTCTAGGAATGGAAGACCTCTACGGAGACTTCTCACAGTCCACTCTTCGCCTTGGTTTCCTCTCCAGCCAAATCCCTTACGTCAATTGCAGCGCAAGTCACGTTAATTATGTGTCGCTTCCCAGTGCTAACCAATGCCTGCTCTGGGAAGTGAACAAATTCCCAAAAAATTTCCCTTCCTCTCAACTTCCGGTTTCTCGCTCCTCCCAGGCCACCCATTAAGGTTACTGTCTGCACAAACACCAATTTTTCCAGAATTCTGACTCCCAGTAGAGTACATCAAATTCCTTGGTCCTACATTCCCATTGGAGGTCGGCGTATTTCATTCTGTCGCTCTTCACCTGATTTACTTGAGGCTCTGCAGACCGGGAATTCACCTTGAAGTTGCTATAGTCATGAACACGCATATTTTGACCTCTGTTGACTGCTCCACCATAGCTTTGCGTGGCTTTCTCGCATGTTTCACAGAAAACGGGACGACGGACATTTATCAACAGGCATAAAGTTCTCTGTCTGTTTCCCGGTACACCAGCATGGAGTCGCAGTCAACCACCCACTCACTGTCACTCATCTTAAGGCGGCTTTCTCAGAGGTTGAGCCGCCCTAAGCTGCCTATTGTCGCTTCCCTTAGCCGCTGCCCCGGCGGCTATGGTCAATTCTGAGTACTTCCCCGGGGAAAGTAGCCTCCAGTAAATCGACAAGTTTCCACAAAGTTTTCATGTTGTGTGAATTACATTAAAACCGTCACCCGACATTAATTATTCCAATACGTCCATACTATACCCTCTACAAGATGCATTGTGCCTTTTCAGTCATTTTTGTTCAGCCCTACTGTTCACTCAACGTCAGTTAGGTGATCTTTAATGACTTCATGTAAGGGGCATAGTTCTTGCCATCTTACAACACATGATATTTATGTGCCTTCAAAATCCTCATAACAGTTGATTTTGGTACTCCAGTTTGTCTCTGAATAGCACGACTACGAATTTCGGGATCCAGTTGAACACAGGCTAGAACGGTAAGGGTGCGAGCGTCATTTTAACTGTATTCGCGATAACGAGGTGGACGGTGCATGTATCCATTTCGAGCTCGTTGAATGCAATTTCGAATAATGTTTTCGCTTGGATGTCGTTTGTTTGGGAAACTATCCGCTTTCAATTGCGCAGCTGCAGTGTAATTGTTATGGCATTCACCTAAAAGTAATACATATCAATAATCTCTGTAACAGGAGAGTGAGGCATGTTTCGCTAAAGAATAATTTACCTTTGTCAGTTGATGTTAACGGTTCACAATCTGAAAGTGAAGTGACATCTGATCGCATAGCACCGACCTTTATACTGAGCCATAGTTCACAGTTTGGCCATGGTAGCGCCAGAGTCAGGTGAGTAATGCAGTTGTGAAGAGTTCCCTAACGAGATTTTAATACCATTCCGCCTCCCTCCATCAAAAACTGTGGCGGGTAGGATACATTTTGAAAAAAAAAAAAAAAAAAAAAGCTGAATTTGGCGTAATGAAAGAATTGGTGCACATTTTGTGTCCATTTGATACGTCCTTCTAAGATAGTTCTAAATAAATCGGAGTTCTTCCCCAGTTTTCATTTTTCTCGATTTTAGCGGCATCTGTCAAAAGTTTAAAAATGTTTCAGACAAAACTTGATAACTTGTTTATGAAGAATCCGAATCTGCAATAAAAATGGGGGTCTCCATTTAAGATTTAAAAGTTGCCCCCGCCCCGCCCAAGTGTGCTGGGGCTGGGGTCAGGTGTAACATCATTTGATGTCCCCCTTTGAGCTGGCGAACTGGTCTTAGCCACTATTTTTACCCGATGTTGTAATATTATTGGGCTTTCCATCGTATGAAAGCTGTGAGTACCCTTGGAAAGGCATTCACCTACCTGTCTATTAAACAATCAGCTTATGAGATGAGACCTATTCTTTGAAAGACACTTGTTTTATATAATTTACATAACTGTAAAGATGCACATCTAGCGCGGACGCTATACATCGTCTGCGCAATCAAAGAAACAGAAGCTGAACTGAGCGTTCCGCTTCGATCTGAATAAAAATCATGACAGAAAAAACCTTTGTAGATCTTCAGATTTTATCGTACTTCTTCTTGTAATGTGAAAGCGTAAAGAAGGTCGTCTTTAAGCCATAAAATTGAGCTGTCTTGTCAGCGTGCAGACAACAGTTATTAATCAATAAAATCCAAGGAATTTATGTTCGATACTGTAAATCGGCAAGTTATTGTTATGAACGTATTGAACGGAGCAAGAATTGTCTCGAAGGAAGGAGAAAAGTAATGAGAGTAATTTGTGATAAAGGCATGAACCAAGAAGCGAGCACAGGACAGGATGAAATCTGATCACACGAACACAGTCAGAAAATTAATTATGTAAGTTTATCAGTTTATACATAATCCCTAATTGCTTGTGAGAATTGTTTGAATATATTTAGTGTTCACCAGGTTTCTTATTATATTCTTTTCCTTTTTTTTACCTCCATGTCATATAATTTTTATAAATGTCAAAACAGCCCATACAACAGCAGAGAATACTGCGGCATCCTGGTCGTAGACAGAAGGCCGCTCCTTGTCTTCTATACAACTCATATCTGCCCCATTCATTAATGATTTAATTTGCAAATGCAATTATCTTATTGTTCATTGTTAAAGGTCCCTTAGGTAATAATAAAATTCATACTGATTACGTAAAGGAATCCGGGTTGTTCTTTTCAAAATAATAGAAGCCTTTGCGTAATCAAAAACTAGCTTCCTTCTGACAACGATCCTGTGGCAAAGCTGTGCCCAACTGGGAACACGACATTCTAGTATCAAACACAATACATATGTAATTATCAGATTAAAATTGAAAACATTGAAATGCACTAAATTTAATTTGTTTTCTTTTATCGTACAAGAATGTATAGTTTTCGACATAATCTAGTCCGAAACTTCAGATGGACCACCCTGTATATAACTTAATTATAGCAAGCAACAATGGAGCTGTAATTTTTACATTGTGCAAGTGTGTCTAAATAAATTATTATTATTTTTGTGAGAATATCTTACATTTTATCGCCATAAAGAACTAGAATCACTTGGGGGTTTAAAATAGACCCCTGGCATGTAATGTGCTTTTTTACAATGCTGATATCAAGCGAGGATTAAATAGGATTTTTACGTGCCCATTCAATAGAACTGTGCCGGATAAGCGTAGTGAGGTTTCGTTTTATCGGGATGCGTTAATAAGGAAAGTAAAACACTAGGAATGAGCAGTACTCCAGCAATGACACCATCACTTTGGTCCGCACTTACTGATACCTCCGTGTAGCGGCACTGCTCAGTCGCTGTTGCAGAACTGATTAATCATTATTCTCCGTGGTATACCGTCCTTGTTAATGCGTATCACTAAAACAGATATCAGTATAGACCAGTCTGGGACCGCTGTATTGAATGGGTACATAAAATTCCTCTTTGAAAGTAATGTTGTGTCTAATGAGGAACAGAGCGACGCTTTCCGTCGATACTGGGCATCGCCTGAAAGACATCAAGGGCAGCATTAGTTTGGGTTGACTCCAGTTATATGTTGCAAAACTCTTAAGGAGGGCCAACCTATGTAAGGGCAGATCAGGTAGTGGTTTCTCATTTAAAAATGGCGTTTGAATGTTGAATGCTTGTGAGAAGTTCGTGGTGCGCCTCCTGTAAGGGCGACGAGCGTATACTGTGACGACTCGTAATCAGTAAGAGATATATCCGCTGGCGTTGCTCAGCGTTTCTCAACCGTCATGGACGTATGGTAACGACCAGTTGAGGAGGGCTATGTTCAATGTAAAGTAGGGTCAGTCAGGTGGGATATTAAGTGGCGTCCTGTGGTCTTCAGTTCGTGTCTGTCACACCATTGCTGACGTATCCGTAGATTACCTGCTCAAAGTCACAGAAAACAGTAATTGTCGCATCCCAAACTTCTCCACACGCCGTGGGAAGCTACTGTATATGATAGCAGGATTCATTTGGTACTTGCTCAATGGAGAGTAAATGTGACAAGAATATTAAACCTTCATGAGCAGGATCGCCAGTGACAAATTCCAGGATAACACAGGACTCCACACTACAATTCACACGACAAATTCATTGAGGAACATATGGACCCCTGACCGGTGTGTCCAGATTCATGACTCGTTACTTACACAGATGACCAAAAACAGTTGCAGAATTGACTACTAGATGTCACGAGAGGCGGACCCACAAGTAGAAAATGATGCGGGGAGTACTCTGTTGTCAGTGGAGAAGTTGTAAGAGTAAAATAGGCCGGTCTCGCCAGCTCAGTGAGTTGGGAAATGGTTTAGTCATTTGACGTCGCCTGAATAACAAATCCATCGGGGACATTTCAGGTCTCTGAAGCTATCGAGACTGACTGCTGCTGCTGCTGCTGGTGGTGGTCTATGTGAAACAGAAACGCGGAGGTGCCTTCAGCGCCATATAAGGCCTGAAGATGGACTGCTGAATCACCGAAACTGGCAGCTATATAATACATAACATCGAAACTACGGCTTCAGGTGCTCAAATTTATTACTCAAATAATAGGTAGTTTTTATTGATATTCATGACTGAGTGCCTTAAGAGGTTTGGAAATGAAAACTAGTTATCTTGTATGATCGAAAGTATAGCAAGTTTTAAGTTAATTGAATAATACGACGGTCTCAAATATCATTACCTAAAAAGGCAGAAAAGAAATTATAAGGCAGAAAATAAATTACAAGAATGATTGTATTAATAAGTAGTATCTAGTCATTCAGTTGCTTTTCGTAATGGTTGGTAGGTTTATCTGAGACGCTTTCGCCGAATTTTTCCCTGTTCTTGTCAATATGAGTTCGCAGTCGAACGATCTCAACGTAGAAAGGAGGTACAAACATGAATGCCTTCTCACTTGGTGTAGAATTGAACCACGTAAGCAAATATACGGGACTGGCTGCGTCCACAATAGAAACTACACACGTCGACAAGCTGGGGCGCTCCTCCCCTCATCTTCCCCACCGATAGCTGTCGCAGTTTCACTTTATGGTGAGTACATCCACGTAGGCGTATCAGCTGAGACGGCTAACGATCTGAATGGTTCAAATTGGTCTGAGCACTATGGGACTTAACATCTGAGGTCATCAGTCCCCTAGACTTATAACTACTTAAACCTAACTAACCTAAGGATATCACACACATCCATGTCCGAGGCAGGATTCGAACCTGCGACCGCAGCAGCAGCACGGTTCCGGACTGAAGCGCCTAGAACCGCTCTGCCACAACGGTCGGCTAACTGTCTGAGAACGCTAACATGTGACACCAGTAAAACATCTTGAAATATAATATGTGCGTGACTTATTAAAGATGGGCAGTGTGCCCTTTGAGTATGAGTTCATTTGGTTGTAACAAAAGACTTTACATTTACATCAAACCTACATTCAGTGACTGAGAATACAATAGATGTGAGAGACTCGCTGTGTCTAGAAGCAGCATAAGTCTATAGGATGTTGCTCACGTCTCGAAAGAAAATATTATCGCGGTACGGCCTGCCCTTTGCCTCCATAAATAAATCTACCGACGGTAGGCGGTTGCTGCCTGCTTGCTGCGGCCCAGACAACTGACACGAGACAGCTGCCGCTGCTACGACTTCTCCAACATTCAGATCACGAACGCAGCATTCAGTCATCTCGCTTTTTCCTTCGATGCCGCGACAGGGCCCACTCCACTACGAGTGCTCTCAAAACAGACGCGTCTCCTCGTCGTCCAATACCGCATGGAGTGTCTCCTCTCTCCGCTTCCGCCGCTTCCGTGGTCTCTGTCTACAGCGTTGGTCGCATCCGCCGAACCCATCCATATATATATATATATATATCACTGCTGACATTTACTGTCAAGAACTGAGACGTCTTGCAGACACAATCCAAGTTAGCAATATCGTGGAGTAGGAATGCTTCACACTGTCTGCTTGGTCGTTGTTCTTGGATTGTGTCTGCAAGACGTCTCAGTTCTTGACAGTAAATGTCAGCAGTGATGGTTATACTTCGGGGAAGCAATTCGTAGTACACCACACCGTCGCTGTTCCACCACATGTGCACGCGGGGTAGCCGCACGGTCAAAGGCGCCTTGCCACGGTTTGCCCTGCTATTTCCGTCGCAGGTTCGAGTCCTCCCTCGGGCATGGGTGTGTGTGTGTGTGTGTGTGTGTGTGTGTGTGTGTGTGTGTGTTGTGTGTGTGAGTGTGTGTGTGTGTGTGTGTGTGTGTGTGTGTGTGTGTGTGTGTGTGTGTGTTGTCCTGAGCGTAAGTTAGTCTAAGTTGGACTAAATAGCGTGTAAGCTCAGCAGTCTGGTCCTGTAGGAACTTACAACAAATTTCCACCAGATGCATAACAATTTCATTAGTGGATGCGCGCAAGTCGTTACGTGGAGTTTTTGCTTTGTTTGCGCTCAGCAATTACTTCCTTCTCCTTATGTTAGCATAAAGACACAATTTCTCATCACCAGCAATATATATGGTTGGTGTTGTTCATGAGCCATTTGATGACGACCAAGCAGAGATGCATATATGACCACCTGCTGATTTTTTTGGATTTTGGCTTAGAGAGTACAGTACCCATTCCTTTTTGGACTGTTTCCATTGAATGCAAATGTCGCGCTATGCTGGAATGAACACATTTCATCACATCTGGCAGGTCACTTTGGATGAATGCGTTTAAATGATCTTCATCAAACCCCGAAATTCTTTTTGAATGTATAGAGTAATCAATGTCAAAACTATCCTCCTTAAAACGAGAAAACCGTTTTCATTCCAATCTCTGTCCAGTTGCATTATCACTATCGAAATGAAGTGCCATGCTTCTTGACAGAGCGTAAGGGAACGATGCAGGAGACTCTAACTGCCTTACTATGCAAGGTCCAAATATAGGTGGTGTGCCCTTACCTTCTTCCGACCGTAATGGGGATGAATGATGATGATGACGACACAACAACACCCAGTGATCTCGGTGCAAGTGAAAATCGCAACCAGGACACCGTGCTCCGACCATAAGCTGCAGACTCATTATCCCTATACAAGGTATTAATGTTTCTGGATGCCTCAGCTCCTGTCATACTTCTGCTGAACTCTCACAGCAGAATACGTCGGAAATGTTCCGATTTCTTCGCTTACCGTTCCATTTACTAGAGTCCACAGCTCAACTCACTATCTCCAAATGACAAAATGACAATATGTAAACTCAATTCCCAACTAAACTAAAATCCTCCTGAACAGGCCTTGGAAGGCCTAACGGAACCTGACGGGCCCCCGTGCCGTCCTCAGTCCACAGGCGTCACTGGATGCAGATATGGAGGGACATGTGGTCAGCACGTCGCTCTCCTGGCCTTATGTGAATTTAAGGGACAGGAGCCGCTACTTCTCAATCAAGTGGCTCCTCAGTTTGCCTCACAAGGGCTGAGTGCATCCCGTTTGCCAACAGCACTCAGCGAATCGGATGGTCACCAATGCAAGTGCTAGCCCAGTCCAGTCCAGCCCAGCCCAACAACTTCGGTGATCTGACGGGAAGTGGTGTTACCACTGTGGCAAGACCGTTGGCCAGTTACCAACTGTGAACTACAGATAAAAACAGGTAATCGATAAATAAACCCATAGCAGACTTAATACCAAAATGCAAAACTAAAACGCTACTTACTTACGCACCAACCTAATATATACTCTTCGAATGTAAAAGTAAACAGGTGTTAGTTAAAATGTAATGAATAAAACTGGACAGAATCATTTAGTATATTTGGCCTGTCCTCAGTGACTTTTGAACTTCACCACCATGAGCAGTTGTTAAATAATGTCTCAGTGGACTAAATTTACTATCACCAAATCTAACCGCTCAGTCACGCCATTCCAGAATACGTTAATGAGGCTGAGGCAATTCGCTACCGCACTCCATTCTTTGGAAAGTGTGTATAGCTATACAGGACGAACAATACCCCTCAAAGATATTTATGCAGTGATCTTATAGACTGCAGTATAGGTTCGACATACGAATTTCGACTAATTTGGGTCGCGCGGGATTGGCCGAACGGTCTCGGGCGCTGCAGTCATGGACTCTGCGGCTGGTCCCAGCGGATGTTCGAGTGCTCCGTCGGGCATGGGTTTGTGTGTTTGTCCTTAGAACAATCTAGGTTAAGTAGTGTGTAAGTTTAGGGACTGATTACCTTAGCAGTTAAGTCTCATAAGATTTCACACACATTTGAACCTTTTTTTGGATAATTTATATTATGCCCTAATCGAGAATAGCGACCCAGATTGTTAACGCAGTCTTGAAGCAGGCATCACACGTATTACTGAGACAAACAGCTTCCACGACGTTTGTTCCGATGCTGTTTTGTTTAGCGGATGACACCAAAAGTATTTTTATTGTTACTGGGCATTGTTGTGGTAACAATCGCACAACTAGCACTCCTGGAAGATTGGAAGGTAGGAGACGAGGCACTGATGGAATTGAAGCTGTGAGGACGGGCCGTGAGTCGTCCTTGGGTATCTCAGTTGCTAGAGCACTTGCCCGCGAAAGACCAAGGTCCCGAGCTCGTGTCTCGGTCCGGCACACAGTTTTAATCTGCCAGGAAGTTTCATATCAGCGCACACTCCGCTCCAGACTGAAAATTTCATTCTAGAGCTATCACCGTCCGTCGTGGGTTACCTCGCTACCGAGGATCTGCTTCGTGACCACCAATTCTCTTGCTGACTTTCTCGCTGTTCGCATTTCTGCTACTTCTCGTTAGTTTCTTCATTCCTCGATTTATTGTCAGTCCATAATATGTACCTATTAGACTGTTTATTCCATTCAACAGCTCTTGTAATTCTTCATTTTCTCTGAGGATAGCAATGTTATGTGCGAGTCTTGTCACACTGAATTTTAATTCCACTATTGAAACTTTCTTTTATTTCCTTTAATGCTTCTACATCCCTGCCTGATACCATGCTTAATAAGAGGACTTTGGTCTTGATCTTCCACTCTTATTATTCCCTCTTGTTTCTTCTACATACTGTACATTACCTGTCTCTCCATATAGCTTACCTCTATTGCTGTCAGAATTTCGAACATCTTGCCACATTTTATGCTGTCCAACGCTTTTTCCACGTCGACAAATCTTATGCAGCGTGTCTTGACGTTTCGTCAGTCTTGCTGACATTATCAACCAGAACATAAGAATTGACTTTTCGGTGCTTTTACCTTTTCTAAAGTCAAACTGATCCTCATATACAAGATCTTCCACTTTCATTTCCATTCTTCAGTATATTATTCTTCTCAGCAATTTACATGCATGAGCTGTCAAGCTGACTGTGCGATAATTCTCACTCTTTTATGCTTTTATAATCAGTAAGTGCCTAATCAACCACCGCGGCTGCTTAGTGAAAGTACGTCCTCGGCCCTGTTGTTTGTCCTCTCTCTCCTGGCGAAAGCCGCCAGTGTTTTCCCTTCCGGCACTGGTGCCACCGCCGCTGCCCCCTGCCTCCGTGCAGTGTTTCGTGTGGCCCCTGCTCGCAACGCCACGGAACACTCCATCAGCGGCCGCTGCAGCCGCAATAACGCGGCGCTGCCTCGCCAGCTGCTGCAGCGCCAGTGACGCTGGCGCGCATTTTTCGCGGCTCTGCGCCGCTGCGACAGCTGCGCGGCCGACGTGCCGAAGCTGGCGCCTGCAATGCCCCGCTCCTCTTGAGCCGCAGTACCCCACCAGTGTCGCCTGGTCGATAACGTGGTGTAAACGACACACCTCAGGTTCCTGTCGCAACTTAGAACATTACGGACATGTAACGGAGGTACACCTCAAACTGCGTCCACTAGGTGAAGAAAATTAATCAATAAACCGATGAATAGCAATGAATATACGAAATAGTTGGCAGGGAATTTATATCGTTAGCGAGCTAACGCTGCTGAAATCTTCCTACTGCTCAACACCAGTGGTTACCAGTTCGTAGCAGACAACTGCAAGTTTTCTGGAACAGAAGGGGAAAGAAAGTGGAAGGGGTAGGCTGGAAATCATGACTTCTAAGCCACACAGGACACTGCGGCTTTGCAGTTGTGAAAGTTGAACATTTGTGTCAAGCTGAGACTCAACGCTGAGACATTTGTGTCAAGCTGAGACTTCACTTCTAGAACGGTCGCCTCGGCCAGCCGCCATGCCTCCCGGCAGACCTGAACTTATCACAAGTTGCATTGCACCGTCCCTCGTCCGTTAAACCTCCTAGTCGCTAATTCTTGTTTTCTAGTAGGGTTTCGAATGATATTTGTGCATCCGCAGAGAAACTTGTCATTGAGCCGTCGCGCTAAATGATATTAATGTAACTGTGTGTTATCTGTTCTATCATACATGTCCGACAGAACAGACCACATTCAGTAACATTAACTACAAGTCTGAGAGCAGCACGCCAGCGAATGTTGTGACAATGGCATAAGACAGGCAGGGATGTCGATTCCAGTTAGGGGTGTCGAGGCATGATTCTCTGAGTGTACTAGCATTTTGTGGCATTCAGGTGCTGTGGGGACCAATTCTATACATCCAGACATCCGGAAACTTCAGCTGTTGACCATAAACTACGACAGGAACCTGATCGTATGATGTATATATGCAGACTGAAGCGACGAATTCAAATTTTCATTCGTTGATTCTGTCTGCATATATATATCAAATATGTTTGAGACTTGGAAAGGTCCCTGGAACTATACATTTTCACTTAATTGCAGGCGGAATCCCCCGTTTCGTTCGATACTGAGGTGAAGAGGGGGTGGGAAGGGGGGGAGGCGGAGATACCAAGTGCGCTGAAGTATGAATTGGAATTGGAATTGAGCATGGAGGCGTGCTAGTGTAGACCGTGAACTTTTGCAGAGCCACTGTGCCAGGACATTTGCGTAGTGAGCAGAAGACCGGGGTTCGAATCCCAGCCTCAGTAGAAATTTTCGTTCGTCCTTTCAATCTACATATATATATCATAGATGTTTGAGATGTGAAATAATCTGTAGAACCATATAGTTTCATTTAATGCAAATTTTAATCATTTTGAAAACAGTTTATTTTCCGACACATTCACACTCAGTTTCAATAACAATTACCAGCTTAGGCCATCTTCAGAAGGTAAGCACTGAAAAAACCACGTTGTCACTCTCATCGGTTAAAACTACTACTGTGTCCATGTTATGACCTGAATATGGCCAGCGAGGCACTAAGTCCGTGATTCTTATTGAAAATGTGTGTGATTGTGCCAGACAATAAACTATTTTGAGATCAAACCTTTTGCACTTACTAATATTTGCAGTATAATTAAACGTCGTTTCCAGAAAAAGAGATTTGTCATTACCTCCGTGACTGCTTCTGTATTTGTATGGTATGTAGGTATGTCTTTGGATGGATACATGCAGTTTTAGGAAATACAGCGCCTGACAAAAAAAGTGGAACATACAGAAGGCAAGAGGAAATGAAATGAAACTTGAAGGGCGCAGAGGGTTTGTAATGCTTTTTCAATGATTGCAAATTGAAGTCAGATTTACAGATTTACAGGGAAGTAGGTAGTATGATGCTGTAATGACTCTTGACTGGATACATGCAAGAAATCGGTAGGGGGGTGGGTGTCATGAAGTCATAGTATCACCTCCAGAGGCAAGCAGGCTCACAAATCTTGTAACTAGTCCTTAATGTCCCGGATACTGTTACTTGGATGGAGTTGATGTCTAAGCTTGTTCCGATCATACTTTGTTGCAGAGAGATCTGGAGATCTTCCTGTCCACAGGAATATCTCAACACAACACACAAAGTTCATAGAGACGTCCTATGCATGAACGAGCATTGTGGTGTTGAAAATGGCATTAGGATACTCTCACGTGAGAAGTAACTAATAACGTCGTGGGATGTCCCTGAAGTACTGTTGTGACGTCACAGTTCTCTCCGTACTCACAAGCGTCTATTGAAATCATACAGCATGGCTCTGCACTCCGTGACTCTGTGATTAACAGCAATGCGCTCTCCAGAACTTCGAAAGAACGGCATGTCTCTCCAGCTTACATGGGATGGTAATTGTGTAGGTCGGCCAGTGATGGTCTTCAACGTATGATGTGAGGTTCTACAAAACCTTACAGCGAGTCCATTACTTGTTCTCAGGTGGCATATGCCGATGTGCATGTGTTATAGTGCGCTTGGCGCACAGTGTGACGATCCTCCCATAAGGTGGTCAAACGTGGCCAACTGGACCCTTCACAACAAGTATACCTGCACTTACAACGTGAGACACTACAACATCAGGCATTGTCACGTCTGTATGCCCCACAAGTATAGGTAATGGATGGCTATAGCATCTGGCGAAGTGAACATCCACAATAACACCCCAAAAGACATTGTCAAGTGCTGATAATGCTGTCTCACACAATTATGCAGTGCTCTGTGAGCAGGGGATAAAGATAAAACTGGCACAGTCTATATTGTTGCCAAATTTATTCAAGAAGGCGGCTCTTCCTAGGTGGTCACCCTTTGGATTTTGATGTCACCACTCCTTCACCTCTCCCCTCCCCTGTTGCCCCTGCCTTCCCTTACTTCCCATCCCACCCCTCTTCACTTCCCTTCCCCTCACCCACTTGCGAATTCAATCTGTGGTGAGCTGGAGAGGCAGGATGTATCGTACTGTCTTTATTTGTTTACTTAATGTGTTTTTGAGAGTGTTTTCCTGCTGCTGCGTCGTACTACAGTTGCCTCCACACTCAATATCCCTCCCTGCCCCACTTTCCGCCCCCACCCCAATCTTCCTCCACCTTTTCTAATTATACATATCGATGTTTGAAGACCGACGGCTCTAGACCACAATACCCCGACCAGAGGGCACTTCAAACTGTCCTACAGCCACCCCCAGCTGCCCCCAGTTTTCACTGTCCCCCACTACCAATTTGGCCGATCACCTGTGTTGATGTTCACTTTGCTGTGTGGCCTAATCCACAATGCCACTCGAAAGTGGTGGGAAAGTGGCTTACAGTTGCTGTTGGAAGAATTGGTCCTACCAATCTACATGTGCACTGCTGCTGAGGAAGCTGTACACATCTACATGGCAAGAAAGGATAGGGTGGCAAACTATCACTGCATTGGAGGAAGGCCAATACATACTAGCACAACTGACAGGAAATGATTCACAGCTCTAATTACATATCGAATTTTTTGTGAAAAAATCACCTCTCATAAACAATGGAGCATAAAGCAACACACCCTGATAACTGAGAAAAATCGTTGAATAGGTCGCTAGGAGAGAATGGTTGCAGATGCGTAGGTGTTCACCTCGATGTGTGGATACAATCGAAGAGGGTTAGAACCAGTCTCACCTCCCCTCTTACCTCCTCACCTCCCTCCATCTCCTCCTCTTCCCTCTGTACATAAGTATACCAGTTTTCCAGGCCTCTTCCAACATTACACTCATGGTGCACAAGAAGTTCAATCTGCTGACAGTGATATATTGTTTCTGGTCTGCTGAAATGAGTCACAAAAGACTCAAGAGCAAGACGCTTCCAGCAAGCTGTTAAATACATTTCTCAGAAAGATACCCCTGTTCGAACAATAGTGCACTACCTGACTATACAGCACAGATGAAGAACTGAACAGTCAACAGCAGTGTGCTTTCAAATGTGCAGGATGTGCCAGCATTGTCTGAAATTGGTCCTTGGCTAAGTAAAATCAGTCTCATATTGGAAAAATGTTGAAATAATACGCCCTACATAAATGACTTACACATGGAACGTATTAGAAAATCGATAGTGTTTTTAAGTAAACTATTCTGCTATTGTGGCGAAGGAATTTCCATTACAAGAAGAAAAACCATCTGTTTTTGTTTCTAAAAATGATAAAAAAT
The DNA here is from genome assembly GCF_023897955.1 of Schistocerca gregaria. Lineage (NCBI taxonomy): Eukaryota > Metazoa > Arthropoda > Insecta > Orthoptera > Acrididae > Schistocerca > Schistocerca gregaria. The sequence goes on along the minus strand of NC_064925.1, from coordinate 322,477,814 downwards.
TACTAATTCTTGTCATAGGCTATTATATGGAAAACGAAATGAATGCTTCATTCTTAAGAATACCTTTGTTTCTCTTCATTTGTGTAAAAATTTTGTATTGGAACCTTGAACAATATATATATAGATTTTTTGCTGTTATTTTTACCCAAAATGCCGAGATATGAAAACTTATTTTTAACATTTACAACAAAACTATAAATTTTATTAACTCCAAATGTGTCAATATCAGTCTATTTTTGTTTAAAATGGTTTTTTTTATTTCTTCTTCCTTCTATCTTATTTTTTATTGTTTCTCCAAAATATTTATGTGTTCTTCCATTAAAGAGTGTGTATTATCCAAATATTCTAATGTTCTTTCTTGTATACTTAAGTTTTATAATTCTTGCTCACATTTTTAATAGATTCTAAATATACCATATTAGTTGGCTCAATTTCTTTAATGGCATGTGGTGAAAGTTTATGGGATGTATTTATTCTTTTTCCAGGCATGAATGGTTGTAATATTTTTTGTTTTAATTAATACTAATTGTTTGATATTTGTATCTTTCAGTATTGAAGAAAATAAACAATCTGATTAAGAAAAATGTGTTTGCAGGTTTTAAAAAGTTTGTTTGTTTTAAAGAAATTACATTCTCTGTCTCTCTGAAGATTTCTGTACAGTTAATGGGTAAGCAATTATAAGTAAATGCAGATAAAACATATTTAAAAAAATTTCTCTTTCTTCTTTACTATTTGTTTTAATTTTTATTTGTATTCCACTCAATTTTTTTGGTATTTTCCCTCCAATAGACATCTCGCAAGGTACTGTTGTAAATAAGGTAGCAGATATTCTATAACATATCTGTTAATTTTTGCCACAGTTTAGCTAGTGGAATGGAATAAATAAGAACTCTCTTGATACATTTCCTGTTATTTGTTATTAATTCTAAAAATTCTGTTAATGGATCAGATTCCTGTTCTTTTTGGAAACCTAGATTAATACAATTATAGTTTGTTATCTGCACACATGTAATTCCATTTTCTTTAGCTAATCTAGAAGCAAATCTTCTGTTTGGAATATTTAAAAAATCTATAATATGGTTACCAATTTGTTTGTTAACTACTGGGCTTATTATTGGCGAGCAAATTTGCTGTAGATCTTTACTCTGGAAGTAGAATTTATCCATGTTAAGCAACCTCTTCCCAAACTGTTGCTGTTGTTATCCATCACATTATAGTCGTCTATAAACGCTCCTTGCATTCAATTGTTCCTTTTTGAGTTCTTCTAAAATTTCTGGTAACTCTCTAGAATGTGTCTTTAATTCAACATTAGTTAATTCTGGTTTGCTAGAAATATCAACAGCATTATTACACTTCTGCTTTATAGTTTCTGTATCTCTGCTAATAATTTATTAATTGCCTTTAAATGTTTGTGACTTTAATCTAATAAATATGGAATGTTTGCTTTAACTCCACATCTAGACAAATTAAATTTGGGATATCTAGATCTTAAAAATCATTAACACAAGCTTCCTGTTACCAAGAAATTTTCCATTTCTCATTTCTCGTTTACTACCTATAAAACCTATGGTTTTAAAGACCATAATGTTGTCACAGAAAGGTTCTGTAATTTGTATAAATTCTTCTAATATTTTTCTCCTTCTGTGTAGGTAATGTCTCCTATGTATGTAATAATGTTATCACAACTTAAAATTTCTCTAAGTAACCATAACTCAAATCTTTTGTTGGCTAGTTTTGTTTTATTTCCAAGTGGATGTCTTACAGAATAATTTTTTGTCTGTAATATTAATTTTACTTTCAACTTACTTCCACAGAAAAAAATTTAATTAGATTTGTGGAAAAGTAGTGTGAATAAGAGATGCAGAATTACCATTAATGCATATTAGAATTATTAAAACATAATTCTTTTCATAAAATAGTTCAAACAGATTTTGTGAGTGAAGTGATGTAATATTCGAACCTACATGATTACTGCTATTTTAGTAGTTTACTATCTTACCTCAATGGTTAAAATTCATTTTAAGAAGTTAACACATAACACATATTTCGAGTGGCACAACGTCTATACACAATTTTTTACTTATTTTTCAATCAAGTGTCGAGCTTATGTTATTTAAGTCGATTACCATCGTTGCTGTTTGAGATATGAATGAAATTAAAGTAATATCTTTCACCTCATGCAGATATCCCAGAGCCAAAGTGAATGGATTCACGTCACAAAATGTTTACGAGGGACATTTCATAGTTGCAATCCTGCTCAAATACTAGGTATTTTTAAGAAATTCTGGGTAATTTTGCCCAGGATTTCTCCATTCGAAACTGAGTTTTTCTGAAGAAACGTGAGTAGTAAATTTTCAACTAAAATTTCTTATTCTGTATGTTAATGTCCTTTCTAACGGTTTTAATTATTTGGAAGGAGATAATTTTAGGAATGAAAACCCTTAAAAATAATGATAGTTAATTTCAGAGCTTATATTTTTTTAATTAATTTTAATGCACCAAACATTGATGTTGCTATCTGCACAAGGCGAAAAGTATTCTTTTATTTTCATTTGTATCTCAAGCAGCATGCATTCGAAACTATAGTAATCGACTTAAAGAGTGTAGATTCTAAGTTTAAACTGTGCAATTTGTTTAAAAAAGTAAGGGAAAAAATTTACAGATGTATCAGGAAGGAAATTTCGAAAAATTTTCTCTCCTTAATGTGTATTTGCTGTAGTTGTACGACTCATTTGACGTTGTTAACTTAATTTGTTTTATGTTGAAATATTGTGAATAACCATGAAGAGAAGGTTGTGGTGAGAGCATCGAGAGCAAATAAATCTTCGAGATCAATGCTTGTTTGCTTAGTGGTTCTTGCTGCTCCTTAAATTTGCCATTTTCTATTCGTATTCATAATTTTAATGTTGACATTTGCAAAAAATTTACGTTTTTCTTGTTAGCTCAAAAACGTGTGCAACGAGGAAAGAAGCAAGACTTGCTATCGAATCTTCTAAATGTCGACAAAGTGAACAGCTATTGAAACGTCAAAGAAACAGAACTGCATAGAGCGATACCTCCATGCAGGATATAGGTCTTGTTTTATTAGATTGTCAGTCCATTAATCTCACTGTAGTTCACATATTATCTCACCCTGAAGTCGTACCTATGATGGGGCATTCAGTGTGTGACTAATAATATCAATTTACAGGGTAAAAAGACGCTATATTTTTAAACACGTTCCAGTATTATGATTAAGGGAAAGGCCTCAAACTACTTAGACCTCGTAAAATGAATATTTTGCTTTAGCATAACGTGTGTAACATACGAGCCTACCTTTCCTAGAGCAACGTATTTTAATTTTTCCCCAGAAGATTTTCAGGAATAACCAAATATATTAGATTTGGAAGAGATGTTTGCTTTGATCATCTGCCCGATTTTCCATTTGAATTTCATTTTGAGATATTCAAGTATATAATCCCATAACATGCTTTGTCATATATCAATAATTAGTTACTCAGCTTTGTGTTCCACACATCATTTGCACGATAATTCGTAATGATGTGTAGCGAGTCGTTTTATCTTTTTCTTACATAAATATGTCTCCATGCTGATCATTTATTAACCTTTTGGCTTTTTAACTCAAGAAGACAGATGTTATTAATTCCTACCTTTTACCATTTACACATTATAATAATAGATAGTGTTCAGCGGAATAGGAGGAGTTTTTAAAGCGGAACGTTTTCAGTTTAGTTTCAAATTTTACTTTTCTTTCTGTTGGTCTCTTTATTTCACTGTATAAGTGATTAAAGCTGTTCATTGGAGCATTGTGAATCCTTGTCTGTGCTACAGATAATCTTAATGTAGTGCAGCGAATATCTTTTTCTCTTCTAGTATTGTAATTACGTACATATTTGTTCTTGCTGAGGCACCGTGGATTATTTATAACAAACTTTATGAGGGAATACCTATACAATGAAGCAGATATCTTAATACTCACACCCTGACCAGCAGGCAGGCACGACGAAAAGTGTGTTTTATGCCAAAGCCTTATTTTGAAAGAAAGCGAAACACACACACGCAGACACACTCATAAACACACACGTTTACACACTCATACACGCAGAACTTTCACACACATGACCACTGTGTCCGGCTGTTGTAGCCAGAGACACTTTTTAAAAATGGTTCGATTGGCTCTGAGCACTATGAGACTTAAGTTCTAAGGTCTTAAGTACCCTAGAACATAGAACTACTTAAACCTAACTAACCTAAGGACAGCACACACATCCATGCCCGAGGCAGGATTCGAACCTGCGACCGTAGCTATCGGACAGTTCCAGACTGTAGCACCTATAACCTCTCGGCCACTGCGAGCGGAACTTTTTAAAGAGGGAAGGCATGTGAGTAATGAATATTATAACTGTTGAGAGGAACTGAGGCGACGAGATGCTGCATCAACACTCAACGTGGTCACGTAATCGTGTGTTGTACGAGAACGAAGTCGTTGATACAATGTGGCTCGGATGATTGAACGATTGCCGTTTATAAGGTAGCGAAAAATACAGGAAAGAAGAGAAATAACAGGCACTGATGAAAGTAAAACTCCAGAGGATAGTAACAAAGGAATATATCATTGGTCTGTAGGATAGAAGAAAAGCTGTTAGGCAAAATCGACAGCTCTGCGTTTTCCCTAATACTTACTGTGTAAACAGAAGATCGCTCTATGTCCTCTTCTCGAAAATGCTGTGAACATATTTTGCTACATCTGGTTATTTGCCAGTCTTTCCTTAACACAGCGTTTACCCAGAGAACTTTTCTAGTTGGACTGATTGGAAAATTAAAACCAAATGAGAGAAATAAAACCACTACAACAAAAGTAAACAGTGCAGCCGTAATTCATGTATACAAAGGAAAATATTTCTCAAATGGGTTCACTGAGGAATGGATTGTGGTTTCTATAAACCTTGGAACCTTAGATGACAATCGAATTGTGTAGTACACTCGTGAACGACGAAAACTGACATTTTTGGTGAAAGAACTACGTCTGCACACAATCAAAGCTTGTAGTACACCCGTGAACGACGAAAACTGACATTTTTGGTGAAAGAACTACGTCTGCACACAATCAAAGCGCAAGGTGCTCTTTTTGATGCGACCACGAAAATCAAGTTATCCGCAACCATTGAAACTGTGCACGGGCACGACAGAGTGACGTCACGACAAGTACACCGACGTGAAGCATGGAGGTATAAATGTTGTGAACCTAATGTTTTGGGCAATATAATATGGCGGACGTCGGCTTCAAGTTTTTAACGTAGTAACAACTCCCTTCTTTTTTTCTTTTAACTCCATGTTCATATCACAGTTTCTATGATATAGATCAACAAATGTAAACATACAACATGTCTTAATCAAGCTGTAAAACTGTCAATACAGATCTCACTATCAAATATTACGAAAATATTGACAATATAAGACAGAAAGAAAATTTCGACTATATACAAACCCAGTATACAAACACGTTATAACAACTTAACGAAACTAAACCTGGATCAGTAAATAGGTTCTCAAAATAGAACCAAGTGTCACATCTTATGAAAAAAAAACACTTATTCCTAATTTACGAAAGCAAGAACACAGTGAACAGGCAAAGATGTAGTATGTAAATACGTTATACAAGTTAGCATAGGAGTACCTATGTATGCATTTTGTTTCAAATAAACTGCCAACATCTATAGGCCTAACATGTATAACAATTGCAGGTTGCACTAGAAAATTGCAATAACCCGGAAATAAAGTTGTAGTGTATAAGAATAATAAAGTTTAAGCAGCTAAAAGAAATTAACTACTCATTAAAATGTCCTACTGGGATATGTATTACGCTGCAGGACCTACAATGCGGAATTTTTTTAAAAATGTTTTATCCTTTAAAGACGTTTCCAGCACTTTTAAACCTTTGTAACTTTAATGATTTCTGTTCGTGGCAATGTTTTTTTTTTCTTTAATTTCAGCTTCGCATAACTGAAGTAGATGCAGAGTAAGCTGTTATCGTTCCCGATTCGCCTGTATTCCCCACCTCCGCCTCTTAGCACCTCATTCCCACATCTCCCACCTCCCACATACCATTACAACCTTTTTTCATTGACGATTTGATGTACATTAATGAAAACGTTAAACAACTCCCAGACGTGCAAGAAAACTAGCTATATTTCTTTATACAGCTGTACAAAAATTTTTAGTAGGTTAACAACATCTGAAAAAACTACTATTTGCCAAAACCGGTAATGTGAATACCGTTATATGTCTAAGCGATCGTGACGAAATAAACTGTTGTACGAACTTTTCGAAGACAGTTCCAACTGGCAATTCTTCAGTATTCAAATATCCTAGTGCTTCACACTTTAAAATGACTATGATAGCATACATCGACAGACGCTACTATATATAATGAATGAATTTAAAATACCATAACAATTAATCAGAATAGTTAAAACGTATACAGACAGAACTTAAAGTCACATAAAGACATCTATAGCAGAAACTGAAGATTTTAATGTGTACACTGGACTGAGACGAGAGGATGCCATTTCACCATTTTATTTAACCTTGCCCTAAAGAAGATCGATAGAGAATTTTCTAAAACCTGTCCACAAGGGATCCAGCTACAAGATGTGAACATTACAAGACTTGCCTATGCAGGTGATGTAGCACCAAGAAGTAGTTCCGAAACAGAATCAATCAGAATAATGCAAAATTACTACAAAATTGCTGAGAAAACAGGATTATATGTTAATGAAGAAAAGACAGAACACCTGCCAATAAGTAAGAAGACCAGAAAAGATGCACCTTTGGCTCTAGATAGATTCAATTTCAAGACTGTTGACCACTTCAAGTACCTAAAAAGTATTTTTAGTAAGAACAAGTTAACAGATATAAAAATAGTTGCCCGCTTAGCAACAGCTAAAAACACACTTTTTAGTTTCATCAAAATTCTAAGAAAAAGATCACTTAGGAGTAACTTCACATCCGCTTATATCAATCGACCATTATACCTATGATGTTATATGAATGTGAAACATTAACTTTTAGAAAGAAAGATTAAGAAAAACTGTTAATATTCGAAAGAAAAGTAGTAATGAAAGTTTTTGGACCTGTGTACGGCATAAATAACATGGAATGGAGAATAAGAAGAAATGAAGAATTTAAGAGGGGTGTACAAACACCGTAAGATCGTCGAAGTGATCAAGAGGAGGAGGCTGAATTGGGGAGGCCATATAGCAAGAATGACAGAGAATAGACTACCTAGAATGGCATTCAGCAGAACAATAGATGTAACGAGAGGTAAAGGAAGAACCATAACTAGATGGCGGGATAACATCCGGGAGGACACAACTAGGATGGACAGCAACAGCAACTGGACAAACAGCGCATTGGATAGACAGAAGTGGAAGAGGCTCATAGAGCAGGCGTATGGTCGATAAGGCCCTTGTCAAATGTAAAGTAAAGTAAATGTGCTTCACACTGAAAAAAATTTGCTGACCTCACTAGTGACCCACCACGCTTTAATAATAACGGTTGGTCATACAATAATTAATCGAGTCAACATACTGAGGGAGCGAAAATTCAGTCAATACAGCAAACCAAGACACTTCAGTCACTCTTGCGGGTAGACTTCGTCAAGGCCAACTCATACGACATGCTAAAAAACCAGAGGATTTAATGAGTAGTAGTACATCGGCGAAAGTATTGGACACGCATCCGGGAGACTACGTTTCAGTTTCCCGTCCGCCCATCCACGTTCAGGATTCTCGCGGTTTCCCTCAATTGAGTCAGATAATAACCGAGACGGTTTCTTAACACTGAATAGCCTCAACCGATTTCCTCCTCTACCCTTCCCAAAATTCTGCTGCTTCCTCTAGAGACCTCATCGTTGAAGGAAAGTTACTTTCTAAATCTTCCTTCCTTCTCTGAAAGCAAATATTTATTTCTTACGCTCTGGAACAGCTGAAATGTTTCTGGTTACAAAACAAAGATACAGTTGGTGATGTAAAGTCGTTCATTTCTTTAGTACGTGTTGTCCACTATAAAACAAAGCCGGAGAGAAAGGAAAATAACCTCTGCAACTGTATTCCTCAGGCGAATTTGCAGTGTGTGGGCGAGGGTACTTCTGGTGCCAGTATCATCACCCGCTTCTCTGTTCATTTCGTTAATAATAACAAATTTGATATATCTCTAATTTTTCCGTCGTGGTCATTTCGCGATACGTAAGTGGCAGGAAGTAGAGAGTTCTCTGAGTCGGAACGTATGTTCACGGAATTTCAGCAGTAAACATTGTGGCGATAATACAAGCGGCTCGCCTGGTGATCACATTGACTACAAATCCCGGCTGGGATAAAAAACGTCCCATCTGAGACCAGCTGCTGAACGCCTGCATCTCATGTAGGTACATTGATAATTATCATAGGAATGAGCAGTGCAATAAGGTTATAAAACTAGAAATCTTCAATAATTTCGTCCTACGCAGTCAATACATAGGAACAATAGCATAAACAGCACACAAAATACAACCATTGATTCACAGCAAATACTGCAATAATGTGCGTCGGTTGTAAGTACTTAAAAATCATTCCATACAAAAAATCAGTGGCAATTAAATAAATATTCAAAAAAAATATTTTACGTTTCTATGAGCTACTGTTACTGAACAGCACTCAATTCTAGCTATTGATGTTCTTTTTTTATTTCTCGTTGGAGGTCTATCACTGTAGGTCATTATGCATCAGCAAAAGAAGGCAATTTGATGCAAATACACACAATAGTTCGAATAGACTCAATTAAAGGTTTATTATCAAAGTATAAACAGTTCTACGATACAGATAGCCATTCTCATTTTAAACTTCATACGAACGGATATGGAAGTCGAACAGTTCCACTTCATCGACACTGAAATTTAGCACTACATTTTAATCCAGTCATAAGAAAATATTTTTATAGCCAAGATCATCTTCAAAATGTTTTTACTGAACGACGTGGGTAGGTAAGACCGTCATCTGCAGACTTGTATTTCAAGCGAGGACATCCGAAGATGTGCTTAACTTGTCATGTAAATGTAAACATTGGCATAACTGTGCTCTTTTACTACATATTGTGAATGTTAACAGCTGACAAGCATCAAATGAGTACTTCATATGTAGACATGCTTGCTCCACAAAGGTCATTTTAGCTGCATGTCTGTTTACTTGTGCCTAGTCTGTTTGTAACTTTATTTTTGAGAAAAACTATGTGTGGAATACGCAATATACTCTCAGCTGAAATGTTAACTCGGAATGAACAATGAACATGCAATGGTAGATGGCGTTCAACCAAGGCAGTTTTTAAAAATCTGTAGATGAAAGTCTTACTTGCCGAAACCAGTCAGTAGGAAACACCTTTGAACGCGATTTTGGGTCTAAAAATTTCTTTAAAGTACATACAAATCGCTCCTTTACATTTTTCACTACGACTAACTTCAAAAAATTCAGTTGGATGCATGTTGGTGTTATTACATTTTTGTCAATTATCCAGGCCGACACTGACAACCGTCACCGTCTTGACACAGTGAAATTAAATGGATAAAACAAAGAAGTGATCTTATGAGATAGGTGACCTGGAGCTCCCATCTGTGGACGTTCATCCGCCGAGTTGCAAGTCTTTTCAAGTGACGCCACATAGGGCGGAATGCGTGTCGATGATGATGAAACGATGATGAGAACAACCGAATTCCCATTCCTCTGGTGGAGACAATCTCCGACGCAGCCGGTAATCGCACTCAGGTCCCCCGTATGGTAGCCAGGTGCTGAACACTCATTTTTTAGTCTAATGCTTTTATTTGGGTGGACCCGCGACTCTAGCCACTGCACCCCGCTTTCTTCCAGCAGCAGTTCTCAGATTTATTTAATTTTTATTTTAATAGTTTTTGTCGCTTTAACCGCTTTTCTAATTTTATATTTTATTTCCAATTAAATTTTACAACAATGTTTTTCCAGCATTACAAATACAAAATTTCAGGTACGAATTGTGATAACAAAATAAATTGAGATACATGTACATAATGATAATATTTCTTATATGAAACAACATTTTTTCTAAAATTAACTTTTATCAGTTACTAGAAATTACGGAATACAGATAGCTAAGGAAACAATTTTGTGTGGTTCTTTTTTTCTTCCGTCATTTTTCGTCATATAGTGTCAAATGAATAACAGAAAACTCCTTTATTTGACGTAAGGAACAGGGAAAAGTAACTCAAAGATGCCCCTGGTGTGCAGAAACGAATCTGCGACCACTAGTTTTGAAGGCGCCAGTTTGGGACAAGCCTTCGGAAAGCAACGACGAGCCTTTGATAATCATGAGTATAGAGCTGCACCTGTCAACCCCATTCATCAGGGAAGTTCCAGCTGTAGGGAAGATATGAGCAAATGGTCCCTAAATAGTTTGCAGAAGTGGAATGGTATTTGAAGTGTCGTCTCGTTACATGTTGTCGTGTTAGCAAAAACACCCAAAAATCGAAAGCGTTCTTGCATCCGTTTCTGAAAAGGTAAAGATGAGCGCACGCATCTTTGATGGTGGAGAATAAGTCTCGTCCGAATTTCGGAGCACACTGGGGACAATCACGTTCGTCGGCACCCGGGGGTAATGGGCCAGTACCTGTTGAAGAAGGGACCATAGGTCCGCCACCGCGCCTCAGATGATACGGTGAGCGTCCTTGTCGTCCACATTACGCCTCAGGCTGGGAGGGCAGGGGTGTCTGCAAGGGTATGTCATGGAGTTTGTTTCGCTTCGGGTATTTTCCAGTAACGCTAGTTTCCGTGGTGAAGTGTGGTTGATGAATTGCAAGCCAGACCGCCCACCATTTAACCACTGGGTGACGCTTTTCGAGGGTTTTCCAGAGGCGAGGCCACAGTAGGAAGTGGTAAATATCTTGCGTGGTGCGAGCCCTAGTGTGAGGAAATTCTTCATAGACCTAACTGCACTCCAGAAGAAGAAGTTTCTTACATGATAGCGCTGGTGCAACGTGGAACAGGGAGATCGGCAGCTGACATGAACTAAATACGGGTTCATCTACCAAAGTCGAATGATACTGTCGAGGCTATGATTCCGTAACTTCAACATTGTGCGCACGTAAAGGGCTGTAGAGCAGGCGTAGACACTGACAAGAGTGAGAACCCCCTATTCCTTACGCCGTGTGAGTGTATCTTACTTGACCTTGAATATGTGACCAGTGCTGACGCGCCATCACTGTAGATACACATAGATAAAATTTTGTGGCACGTTTGTTATGAACGATGCAATAAAATATTAATAAGATGCACATTTTTCAACTGCCCATTGCTTGCAGCAACTGATTTCGAATGTCCGTCCCGATGTTCTGTAGAGGATAGCGAAAGCTGTTCGCCACAGTTTGATAGATGTCTTTAATGAAAACTATTCCAAGACAGCGCAGAGTCCCCATCGCCCTGAATGGAGTTACACTTTCATCTGGAAGTCCCTCTCCAGTGGTCATAGCACAGGTTTTGGCTACGTTTACATGGCTGCCCACTCTGGTACCATATTGCTGGATCCACCATGTTGCCTCATGATGAAGACGAGGTCGTTTTCACAGCCACGACATGTGAATGAGTGTTCTGGCAAGGTGATTGATGATAAACGACGTTGGAGGCCGCAGAAGAAAGATTATAGTGTCATGGCGCAAGTAACCTTTGAAAGGAGACAACCTTGTCGGGCTGACCATGCGTTCTACTTGGTGTCGTCATCCGTCCATTGACCATCATCCTCGACGAAGCATCTCGAAGTAGGAGCACGATTACGAGGACGAAGGCAGGTGGGAAATTCGTCCGTTGCACCGCCTTTGAAACGAAGGCGTGGTTAATGCGCTCGTATGTCTGATCTAGGTCTATGTCATGACTCTCTGGATAAGACAGAATGTTCCCCTGGCAATGACGTTTCAATAATCACGTAATGTTGATTGTATATTAGTATGTCTGCCACATAACGTCTTTGCAGGTGAAAGAAGTTGTTGTAGTACTCGTCTGAGACGCACCGCAAGGAGGCCCGTAAAATCTTAAAATCTGAGTTGAGTAGCGTGATTGGCCGATAGCTGTCGGATCGCATGCCTCAAGAGGGTCTGGGTATCGGAATAATTAGACATTACAGAAATCACTGAGCTGGCTGCGTTGTAGGGAACAATGGTTCCTGGCACATTTCCGTCCGTCGTGGCAACATTATGTCCTTGAATATCCTGTAGGATTCTAATGGCAAGCTGTCTGGTCCTGGCGATAGTTTGAGAGCCCCCATGACGAGCGTATATGACGTCTTCAGTGGAGATGTTGGCTAAAAGAGAGTGCATGCCTGGCCATCAGGCGTATGATGGACAGTCTGTTTATGTCTGTAAGTGGCTCAATGCTAGCATTTTCCTCACGATAGATGTAACTATAATGATCTTCGAAGACTGCTGTGATGTCCACCTGTGATACCAGCTGTCGGCCGTAAGGTAAATCTAAAGAACGGATCAGCGCTCGTCGATGGCATCTGAGATCTGCTGCGACGAGCTTCATCGACGGCATTAATCCATCGATATTGTCTTGGCATCGCCCTCGGTCAGCTAAGTAATCCATAAGGCGCCTAGTAAGGATTCAGGTAGCCTTGACGCGTTGAAACGCGATTTGACATTTCCGGGAATAGCGAGTGCTATAAAAGGTCCAGGAGGATCATTTTGTAAAATTTCATGCCTCGCTGGCATTCAATTCGATCCTTACCATATTGGATTAGTACGTAGTGAAGGACTGCCTTTATACATTATACTCGCTATAGAAGTATGTAAGAGTATTGTGTAATGCGACTCATAGGATTCCTATTTGTCCATGAGCATTCCTCGACATTTCGGTTTTCGTAAGCAGCCAACGTTAAGTTTCAACTGACCGCGATTGCGCCATATTGTTTCACGTCGATGTTGATCGTGCACACATAAACACTATGGCGTGAGATGGTCGAAGGCTACCTTTTCACGTTCACAACATTAGAAGCGAGTAGGGAACCACGTAGCCGCAATCCAATCGAATGGCTGAGTGATTCGTGACCTACATATATACCAGGCGATTACCACGTACCACTTCCCAGATGTTCACAACACTGAGATCACGTATTACGTAACAAAGTTCAGGTCAGGTGGCAAAATTTAGATACTGGTCCTTCCTCGCGTTCAACACAGCTGAAATCGCCGCCGATGTGCTCATATAGTCCCTGGAAAGGCGGCGTGATTGTTTCAGAATGAAACTGTGAGTGCTCCTGTCGTTGATGTGTGCCGGATGGTACACACACATTCAGTAAAAAGTGACGTCTTCTACCACAATGCCATCGCACATGATAATCGCTGCTCCAGTATCTCCTTTGGCAGCTGGGGTAAAGCGTACAGCACAACCATAAAAATCAGGCCAAGTTTTCGTACGTAGCTGTTGGAATAGGACAATGTCAACGTCCGCTGTTCGTGACGTGTTACATAACTGAAATGTAACATAAGAAATGATCATATTTAAATTAATGGTGATAATTCTGTGCAGCTACATCGGCAGCACGTTGCTGTTCACTCTCATATCGATAAGTACGAATGTCGTAGACCCTTAAGGTTTGTTTGTATCCTGATTAAACACGGCCATCAGGGCGGCCTGTGGAAATGCTAAGCTTCGTAGGGGTTCAGGAACAACGTTGGCCACCCATGAAACTGAGCAGTCAGATCAGATCAGAGCTGATGTCGGAAGAGCTGTTGTCATCAGAGTGTTCCTGCTGGCTGTCCACATGAGAAAGTCACCTTTGGTGTGTTCAGGGCGTTGCTGTGATCTGGAGTCAGTCGGTAAATTGTCCGCCCATTATGGGGTGGATATTGGCAATTGAGCATGAGACTTCATTGTAGGAATTATCTAGTAGCCGCGTGACAGTTTCATCCTGAAACCACGACACCGATGTCATCTTCCTCCTGTTGAATCATTTTGGTGACCTCTGTATGCAAGGATGTGGTTCAGCGCCGGACGACGGGATGGAATCGTGACGTTCAGGTACTCAGATGGTTCAAATGGCTCTGAGCACTATGGGACTTAACTTCTGAGGTCATCAGTCCCCTAGAACTTAGAACTACTTAATCCTAACGAACCTAAGGACATCACACACATCCGTGCTCGAGACAGGATTCGAACCTGCGACCGTAGCGGTCGCGCGGTTCCGGACTGTAGCGCCTAGAACCGCTAGGTCACCCCGGCCGACCTCAGGTACTGAGGCTGCTGTAGGCACAACTATGGCATCTGACATCTGGCATCTTCATCCGGCAGCGGGATCTCTGGTCGCTGTTATAGACGGTCGACCTCGTCTTGTCCGATCTCTGCAGGCTGTGAAAGATCTTGTGAGAGTTGCTGTGCAGGAGTCTGGATGGCATTGGCTCTCAGTGTTACCGAGTAGGTGTCGTAGCAGGCATACGATAAGCTTCAACTGTCTGCAACTTCGTAATTCTGCATTGGAGGCATTTGTTTCGTCCATGTACTTATTTCGCACATCCAGAACAGGCCTTTGCATGCCCATTGTTGCCCATCGTACATGACCATGTCCCGGCAACCGCCAATGAAGATGTAGAATGGGACATGTTTTTGTAGCTATCTTTAGTGAAGTGCACCGATTTCTCTGCTATATGCCCGAGTACTGTTCCATAAGGGCACAGTGCCACCAACACGTCTTCTGTCGGCATTTCAAACGGAAGTTCGAAGACACGGATACCCCGCATCTCGTGGTCGTGCGGTAGCGTTCTCGCTTCCCACTCCCGGGTTCCCGGATTCGATTCCCGGCAGGGTCTGGGATTTTCTCTACCTCGGGATGGCTGGGTGTTGTGTGATGTCCTTAGGTTAGTTAGTTTTAAGTAGTTCTAAGTTCTAGGGGACTGATGACCAAGGTGGTAAGTCCCATAGTGCTCAGAGCCATTTGAACCATTTTTTGAAGACACGGATCATGCATAATCATAGGCAGGCAGGTTCAACAATTACTAGGCCAATGTGGCCGTACGAATGCCAGAATTCGAAACCACTTTTCAAGAGTGCTAAGATCTTGGCGCAAGTTGCGTCGCTTGTCAGTTTGACGTAAACCACGTTACTAAATATGGACAAGTTTATTCCAGTCACGTCTTCATGCATGATCTGCACTTCGCCACCTAGGAATTGTTCGGCAGCGAGTGCTTTTTGTTGTACATATTCCTTCGAAAATGTGAATTTCAATGTGGTTTTGCTTCAGGAGCTGACCATTCTGTTGTTGACTGTAACGCACGCGAATACCACTGTGAACGTAAACAACCGCGAGGCACACAGCACGGCGAAGACGTAAACAGCTCCGTCCACACTACTTCACAGCCGAAGTCGAACTGACCACTAAGCTATGTCTTTTGTAGTCGACAGAGGACGAGACCACACATACAGCTTTCAAAACTGTCACTTTCTGTTCGAGGCGTCATTATTCATCAGTTTATCACCATTAATTTTTTTCTCACATCGTCAGCTACACTGATATCTCGTAATCCATGATTCCACACACACTTCTCTTCACATCGACAACAACAATTCTTCATCATCAATAATTACTTTGGCTTTCGCAGCGATATAAGAAATTAAAATTACTTACAGCATTCTTACGCGTCAGAGATAGTTCTTTAAATACGTTGTTAATATTCATGAGCAAACATGAGTATAAAAATTATATTTTGCATTAAAGAATAATTACAATTCTGTTTATGCCGGTAAGACATTGATGCAGTCGATACCAAAGTTTACACACTGATGTTTTATGCCAGACTCCTTTCTTGCTCAACCACTACCTTTGGACACATTTCTTCAGAACCGCTTGAGATACCATTTTCTTTACTACTTAACGCTGCCACTCGTGTAAAGACGAAAATACAATTTTCCGCCTCATCCTCTTTGCCATGCGCAACGCCTCTTCTGCAGCATCAGCCAAAACGATCTCCTGCTTGCTAAACAATCCTACGACGAAACGTGCCGCTTTTCATTGTGTCTGCTTTATCTCTTCTATTGCTCTCAAGAATGATGGGTAATAATCAAGAATTGGTGTCTGAAGTTTTTAGTAAGCTACTGCTTTCGTGCATGAGCTACAGTATATTGCTTTAATGTTCTTCCACGAGAACCTCAGCCAGGCGTGTGCTTTTTCTACAGTTAGTTTTCTGTGCTATTTTACGTTTATTGCCGTTTCAAGTGTCCTTTCGGCAATACATAATCGGACTGTAGAGGATCTCTTCACACGTTCGTGTCAACTGTGTCACATTTATTTACGTTCATAGTAAACTGTCAGTCTGTGCATCAAACATCGCTCCTCCACAGGTCTCTCTGTGCATTTTGATACCGCCTTCTGACTACTACCGCTTTGCTAACTGAAGGATCGTCAGCGTATATACAGCATATAATTCGAGAGTCGATTCACTATCGAGAATTTAATATAGAACAGAACTAATAAGAATTTCAAGTAATTGAGGGTCTCACTTAAGGAAATTTTGACTGATCAAATTGGACTCAAGAAAAAGTTGAAGTGAGAGCACAAGTTAAGAAATCAGTAATACTCGAATTTCTTTACAAAAGGAGCAGAAGCAATTCAAATAAAGAGGAAGGTAATAGATTTAAATGTGTAATTATTTTTTATTTATTTCAACATTTCAAACGAAAAGTACATATTAATTCCAGATAATATATATGAAAACTTCTAATTCGTTTTCCAGTGGTAAACAAAGTCATTATGTCTTGCATTTACTCCACAAAATGTTCTTCAAAGCAAAGTCCGGTCTGTTTTACAGTTAGCGAGCGACATTCACAGCGTAGGCTAACGGCGAATGACTTCCTAGAGATCATGTAACTTCCGACTGGTATTTCTTGACTTCTATGTTGCCCAATCTTCCTGGGTCCGCTTCCTCCTTCTTTGATGCACATTTTCAGCTACCTCAACTTTCCGCTTCGGGATTTTAGAAAGAATGTATGAAGTAATCTCCAGAGTTTTCAGTAAATTCACTTTTTTCCACTAAGTAGTCCAAGTCACCAATACCTGCTTCTTTTCTGTGAAATCCACACGTACTACTTCAAAATTATGTACTGGAACTGATTTATGTACTGTAGTGAGGTAAGCACTGCTGAGAATGAAGTGTGTCCGAAACAGTTCAATGTCAAAATAATTTATGAACAAGAGACAAAATAATTCTAATTACCTAGTATTAGGTTGGTGTACAACTTCGTGGCACTTTTCCGAATGTTTAATAAACACAACAGATACACTTGATACAGACTTTTGGTTATCAATAACCTACTGTGCTTCACTATTTACAACATTCTGCCAACGCTGGAGTAACTTTTCGATTCCGCGACTGTAGAAATAACATGGTTTTGAGGCGAAGACCTCGTCGAGCCATTTTCGCTGCGAATTTTCTTTCCAAAAGCAAAGTTTCGTGAAGGTTGTTCGACTGAGAGCGGAAAAGGTCAAAATGTGAGGGCACAAGAACGGGTGGGTTATGCGGATGCTGAATGAGTCCCCAACACAATTCCTGTATTGTGTTTTTATTTATCTTTCTTTTTGTCAGTCTAAAAGAGATGGGTCAGGTGTTATAGTGGAATAGCATTACTTCACACAATCTTCCTTGTCATTATTCTTGGACTGCGGCTGCAAGACTTCTCATTGGTTGACAGTAAACGTCAGCAGTGACGGTTACACCTCGGCGAAGCAACTCGTAGTACACCACACCGCCACAGTTCCACCACTTGCATGACGTCATCTTTTGTGGATGCGCGCAGGTCTTTGTACGGGGAGCAACTGCTTTGTTTGGGCTCAACCACACATTTATTTTCCCTATATTACCATAAAGACACCATTTATCGTCAGCAGTAATGATACAAAATAGGAGTGGTTGGAGTTGTTCACGAGTCAGTTGACGACGAGCAAGCAGAAACGCACAAAATGGCCATCCACTGATTTTCTGTGATTTTGGTTTAGAGCGTGCGGTACACTCACACCCCATTTTCGGATCTTCCCGATTGCTTGTAAATGTCGCACGGTGGTGGAATGATCGTTTCACACTTTCGGCAGTTCTCGAGTACACTGACGAGGATCATCGTTGATTAAAACGATCTTCATCAAACCCTGCAGGTCTTCCTGAACATGGAGAGTAGCTAAAGTCAAAAAGATCATCCCTAAAACGAGAAAAATATTTTCTTGCCCTTCTCTGTCCAGTGACATTATCCACGTACATGGCGCTAATGTTTCTCCATACTTCCTCTGCTGTCACCTCTCTGTTGAACTCAAACGGAAGAATATGTCGGAAGTGTTCCAATTTCATCACTTGGCACTCGATTTTCTAGCGTCCAGCTTGCCGGAGTGGCCGAGGATTTCTAGGCGCTTCAGTCTGGAAACGTACGACCGCTACGGTCGCAGGTTCGAATGTCTGAGGACGTTTTAGGCGACCACCATCAGGGAACAGATTGGTTCTCACAATAATAGACCATTTTTAGAGGTATGTGGAGATGGTGGCTATGCCAAATCAACAGGCAGCAATGGTCGCGCCGGCCGTTGTTGCCGAGCGGTTCTAGGCGCTTCAGTCTGAAACCGCGCGACCGCTACGGTCGCAGGTTCGAATCCTGCCTCGGGCATGGTTGTGTGTGGTGTCCTTAGGTTAGTCACGGTTAAGTAGTTCTAAGGGACTGATGACCTTAAATATTAAGTCCCATAGCGCTCACAGCCATTTGAACCATTTGAAGCACCTAGCGTCCACAGCTCCATTCACTATCTCCGAATGATAATATGTAAACTAAAATAGCAGCAGAGAATTACACATTAAAAGTGACAATCGATAAATAAATCTATACCAACAGGAATACCAACATGCAAAACAAAAACGCGACGAACTTATCCGGAAACCTAACTTTACACAGCCTCTGTCTTCGAATTATAGTGTGTTTGCAGAGCGGTCTGTGGTGACCATCATCTAGATTTATTGAGTATAACAAAAGACATACCATTTTCTCAATGGATGTTTTAACTATAGTCTATCGAGAAAATCGATTTATTCAACATTTCCTCGCGCTGCGAAGGCGGTACGTATCGATGAGGAACTGTAAACAGCTGCAGACGTCTGCTGTACTTGTGCAGTAGGACGACACGCAGAGCTGACTTCGCGCGTGGTACGGTGGCTTGCGCCCGGCTCATCAGCTGCGGGGGTCAGCCCGGCCAGTGATTGCACAGGCCGGCGTGACATGCTCTAGCTGAGAGGCCGGATCCATCTCGATCCGCATCCCCGGTGGGGAATTGCTACCTAGCCACCGCGGGGGTCAGAGATTAGAGTATGGGGGGGAGGGAAGGGGGAGGGGGTTGGGTAGGGGTAGGGATGAGAATGGCAGCCAGTATCCCACTATTCCTGCCTTCCTACCCCTGCCCCCTCCCAATGCAGGGCACCAGCACATAGTCGACACTCATCTTCCTGCAGTTGCTAGGCGTCCAGTCTGCCACTACACGCCACTCATGTAATACTCCTCTTTAAGAACTATTCATCGTTTACTTTAATTGGCATTAAATCGAGCCCCCACTTACGTCATATCTTTCCAAATCCGCTCCTTAGACTTAGTCTCTTGTTTTCTATGGTAACAGATCCACGGCTTCAGGTAATCTTTCCGTTTTATTAATAACAGACGAACTCTTCTAATAATGTGTTCTGTTCATAAATAACACTACATTGAAGGATTGTAGTTTATTGATCGATAAAGTAATTGATGCAGGTCAATCTTTGGTTCCATGTCTGCCAGCACGCCGTGTAATATTCATGGCCTACTCTATGCAGCCCCCAGAGCTCAGACCATATCATATGAGATGTGACACAAAAGTAAAGTGAATTTCTTAATTTCGCCTGCTTTACCACTCTGATTTTCAAAATCTTTTTTTTTTTTTTCGTTGCAATCCATTTCGAACATGATCCTCATATATACTTCATGTTCTGAATATTTAATTTATCGTCGACAATCTGAAAGGTTATATGTGTTTTCGAGTGTTCGTCCAACTTTTATTTTCGAAAAAGATGGCTCAAAGAATCTGCATTAAATTTCGCTTGAAAAATTGAGTTAAGTACAGCACCACATTTTAAATGATGACTGTCGGTTTTGGTGAAACTACTATAGGTAAGACAAGAGTTTAGAGCGGTATAAACATTTGAAAGAGGGTCGAGCAAACTTTGACGACGTCCTGGACGCCATAGCACATCAGTTACTGACGATAAAGTAGAAGAAGTAAAGAATGTGGTTCTGAAAAGTCGCGGAATCACCATCAACATGTTGCTGATGATGTCGGCACATCCTTTGGCTCATACCAAGCAATTTTTTTGGGATGTTTTGGTCACGAAACGTATAGCAGCAAAATTCGTTCCAAAATACTTTAATTTCGACCAAAACCTACGTCGCGTAGACATCGCTTAGAAATCGCTAAATGAAGTTGACGACGATCTAGAACTTCTAAAGAAGGTGATCACAGGTGACGAAACGTGGGTACACGGGTGTGACGTCGAAATCAAAACCCAATCGTCCCAATGGAAATTGCCTGAAGAGCCAACAAGGAAAAAAAAAATTCGACAAGTTCAATTATATGTAAAGATACTTCTCACTGTTTTCTTCGATTACAATTGTATAGTGCATCATGAGTTCCTGCCTCATGGTCGCGCGGTCAGTAAGGAATACTATCAAGAAGTTACGCGCCGTTTGTGTCAAGCAATCCTAAGAAGACGACCAAATCGATGAACCAAGAGTAGAAATTGCATTATGGTTATGCGCCCACTAACACCTCAATGCTCCTTCATGATTTTTTGGCACGAAAACAAACCGGTATATTGCCTGAACCACCCTCTTCACCAGATGTGGCCCCCTGCGACTTCTTTCTATTTAAGACGCTGATGAGGACCATTAAACGGCGTCGTTTTGCCACCATTGATGAGATAAAAACAGAATCACTGAAGTAGCTGAACACCATAGCTAAAAGTGAGTACCAGAAGTGGTTCCAGCATTGGAAAAGCGCTGGCACAACTGTGTTACATCTAGGTTGGATTACTTTGAAGGGGGAAACGTTGATGTTGATGAATAATATAAAGATACCTTAAGCAAAATAAAAATTCCAGCTACTGTTTGACGTATATAGTACAAACTGTAGGAACATTACAGAATAGATCGTGACTTTTCAAGTGAATTGCTGAGAAACCACATGGATTCAAATAATTTGAGAACCCATTACAAATGGTAAAATCCATGAACTTGCTACTGATCATACTGCTCTATACGAGAAATACGGACAGTCCATGTAAGAAAATTCCCTGTTCCATTGCTGACAATAGATTTACGTCACATGATGAACAATATGAATGCTGTTCATGGACGTTTCCGGAAACGCGGCCGGGGACGGGCAGATGGCAGATGGCAGTGGTGATGCAGACGCGAAAGCGGATGGTCGGTCTTCAGGTAGCTAGGAAGTGAAACGACTTAGAAAATTTCGCGTTGTGTGGTATCGCGGGACTTAGTCTCTGAGCGGTGATCAGCCGAGCACCTGGTGTGAAATCTGACTTTACGCGTAGTTAACGAGGTGGGGAGGGGAGCTGAACTTGTAGTTCGCTATGAGATTGTGAATGACCGAACTGTGTCAAATGGATATGCGCTCGAGTGTAACAGTAACTCTAAATACGACCACTTTCGCTATTAGTTTGCTTTCTGAATAAACATTATTCTAACCATTTCGCAACTGTGTGGCCGATATCATTTATGGGTCGTTAATTTAGTTCCCGATATTATTATTACTGTTATTATACGTTATGTTAACTTCGTAATTCACAAACTTGGCATCAGCCAGACAACTTAACCAAAGGGTCACAAGTGTCTAATTTAGGGTGTGTAATACGAGACATGTGGTTCAACCCCTAGACGAGTTTGAGCCAAGACATTTCGACGGAGAGTAACCACATGTGAGCCCGAACATCTTTGGGATGGTAGCTCCCAACCGCTTGGCCAGCAATGTCCTTTTTGCCACTGCTAGTTTGCTTTCTATGTCCTCCTTGTTCCGTTCGTCATTGGTTATTCTGCTACCTAGGCAGCAGAATTCCTTATCTTCATCTATTTTGTGACCACCAATCCTGATGTTAACTTTCTCGCTGTTCTCATTTCTGCTACTTCTCATCACTTCCGTCTACCGTCGATTTATTCTCGATCCCTAGACTGTACTCATTAGACTGTTCATTCCATTCTTCTTCACTTTCACTGAGGATATCAATGTCATCAGCGAATCGTATCATTGATATATTTTCATCTCTCTTGCACCTTTCTTTTATTTCTATCATCGCTTCTCCGGCGTATAGACTGAACAGCAGGAGTGAAAGATAACATCCCTGTCTTGCATCCTTTTTAATCCAAGCGTTTCGTTCTTGGTCTTTCACTCTCCTTATTTTCCCTTGGCCCTTTTACATGTTGTTTATTACCCCGTCTCTCTCTATAATTTACCCTTAATTTCCACAGAAATTCAAACATCTAGTACCGTTTTACGTGTTGAATGATTCTTCCTGATTGAGTTGTGAGAACAGGCTGGTCATTTCATCAGCAAGCCAGAAATACTGAGCAGAATGATACAAATTTTTATTACTACAAGGTTTTTACGATAACATCTCAAAATGCGTGATGAAGTCATGCCTCCTGATTAACTGTGGCAGAGTGTGCGTAAATAAAAAAATGACAACTGACGCAAATGTACAATTTCTTATCAGTTTTCATAAACGATTGGCACCTCTCGTATCACTGCCAGAATGCACGAGATTCTAGTTGATTTACCTAACAACATGAAGTTATTGACATACGGAAGGAAACAAAAAAAAAATGGTTCAAATGGCTCTGAGCACTATGGGACTAAACATCAGAGGTCATCAGTCCCCTAGAACCTAGAACTACTTAAACCTAACTAACCTAAGGACGTCACACACATCCGTGCCCGAGGCAGGATTCGAACCCGCGACCGTAGCAGCAGCGCGGTTCCAGACTGAAGCGCCTAGAGCCGCTCGGCCACACCGGCCGGCAGGAAACTACACTTTGAGCAAGTACTGAACTGCATATATTATGGCCTACAACTAGCCCTTCTGTATCTGTCTCGGCACGAGCGATTTGAGTACAGCCAAAGCTGCAGATATTTCTCTTGTGGTGTTTTCTGCAACTCTCTCGTATCACTGCCAGAATGCACGAGATTCTAGTTGATTTACCTAACAACATGAAGTTATTGACATACGGAAGGAAACAAAAAAAAATGGTTCAAATGGCTCTGAGCACTATGGGACTAAACATCAGAGGTCATCAGTCCCCTAGAACCTAGAACTACTTAAACCTAACTAACCTAAGGACGTCACACACATCCGTGCCCGAGGCAGGATTCGAACCCGCGACCGTAGCAGCAGCGCGGTTCCAGACTGAAGCGCCTAGAGCCGCTCGGCCACACCGGCCGGCAGGAAACTACACTTTGAGCAAGTACTGAACTGCATATATTATGGCCTACAACTAGCCCTTCTGTATCTGTCTCGGCACGAGCGATTTGAGTACAGCCAAAGCTGCAGATATTTCTCTTGTGGTGTTTTCTGCAACGTCGAAACCAAAGCGGGCGGTCCCCTCGTAGGGTCGAAGTGTGGATCAGAATCTTATTGCAACGGTGACTGCCCCATGCGATCGCTAGTGTGCAAAACTAATGTCCGGGCTGCTACAGAAATACAGAACTTTTCTATCAGTCTTTCGCACGGACCGGAGCAAAAGTGAGTGCTTCTCTCCAAAGCTATAACGCGAGAGTCTAATTTCTGTAGTTATCAGAGGAACCTGTTGGTCCACATCAGGGCCCATCCAATAGTAACGATTGTCTTACGAAGTACCCAATCACCGAGGCTCTCGCTCGATGTCTGGAAGCCCAGTGGTCATCCAATCAGCGTTGCTTTTGGGAGGCGCCCGTTATCTGAGGTCACAAGCACGAATACCACACCGGCGCCGTTTTCAGAATTCGCGGAAGGTCCGTCTGCCGCCAGGCGACTTCGCCGCCATTGTCTGGTAGGTACGTCCTGGCGTCCGTTCTAGGATAAGAACGGAAGGACGCTTCCACACAGGATGGGCGGTGCTCTCTGTGAGTGTTATAAAATCCTGCCCCCAACTGCTCAGCACAGCTGTTTGTAGCAGAGAAGGTCTTCACAGTACATGAATTTTACTGCAATGTAGCTTTTGCTCGTTGTGGGTTTAGTAGTCCTGTGATACTGATAATTATGCGTGCAGAACCCTTAACTTGAGCTCCGCACTTTTCTGGTTGCCATGGCAACCCTCCGTTCACTAATAAAAATGTAAATTAGCGAATAATGTGGGCCTTGCACTTGCAGTGCTTGGCCCAGATAGGACGCCACCTTGTATATGGACGCCCTTGCTACTAGAATTTCGTGCGGCTTTGTGCACAGCTTGTGAGTCAAGGACACGTGCACAGAACAAAAGAAATTCTACAAATATGGGGTATGCGCGAACAACTGGCCAAGGAATGCTTGCCAGTGCTGAACAACAATCGGAACGAAAATGAATGAGGTAATAACGTACATATCGTGCCAATGTAAACGTATCATAAATGAATGTCAGTGTTCCGCCGTGTGATACATCTTATCAGCAGCATTCCCCTACAGATACATATACAAAAGCTCTAATTTTGCGTTTTATGAGCAGGACGCGAAGAATGCATTTTGAAACTGTCTTTGCCACGTGACAGGATGTAATGGACCATTCTCTTTGAATGTTGCCAATATGCTAATAAATAGGTAAACATCCGCTGATGCATTCTGTAATTGTGGCTGCTGTTTAAAGTGCGTGTTTTCAGACTGGCTTTATGACTATGATTTCTCACTGGAATACAGCTGTCGCTGAGATTCATTTGTGGTGGACCTAGAACATTTGCCATTGACTGCAGTGACGGAGCACTTGACACCGTCGTTGGTGTTTGTTTGTGTGCACTGGTGTGGAAGTGCGCAGTGACATCGGTCTATGATTAATTGATGAGTGGCCGATACGCAGACTTACAGTGTTGATCGTCTGTTCTAATTCTATGATCTTTCAATCAGTTAACTCGGATTTTTGCATATTGTTTTGGTGAGTAGAGAGTTGTTCAGAAATTTTCTGTTTTCCTGCAGCAAACCTATCGTTCACTGCCTAAGGAGTAACCGTGGCCCCGGAAACTGCTAGTTTCTCTTTGTGTATGGCAACATGTGACTTTTTTCTAGCAATGGCGGCATCCACTCTTGGTAGACTTGCTCTTGGTTTTAATACCGCGACTTCTCCACATAGTTTACAAAATGTCTCGTTAACAGTGGCGATTTGGGCTTATTGTTTCTTTCGGCGTTTTCTAACTTATGAAATTGAGTATGGAGTTCTGTTTTGCCTGCACAGCGTTTTTGTTCTTTCTCTAACAGTTAGTGCTCCGGTTTTTTCGCTTTTTCTGCCCGTTGTTGTTGTCACATTGCTTAGAAACAATTCCAGAATGCACTCCTTCTGTCATCGTCTACGTGACATAGTTCACCAAGCTATGGTTTGTGAGTTTTTTCGTGATTCGGGTGCGCTGTGAATGACATGTGACTGTTGCTCTCTGTTTTGCGCCAGTTCATGTGTAGTATTCTCAGTGACTAAGCTGGAAATACGCGCCTGTTGTGTTGTTGGGCTTGTACACCAGAGATTTGTACCACCCCCGTGTGAATGACTGTATGTGGCATCGGTGACGTCATTCTGAAAATTCCTACTGTTGTGCGACTGTACAGACTGTGGGCTGATTGTCACCAGTTAAGAAATCTCGTCATCTGCAAACTCCATCTCGCTGTTTATGAAACCGGCCTCACTGTCTGCCGTGTCTACTTGATTGTTCTGATTCAATAGTTTGACACGGCTGGACGTCACACTGTATCACGGGTTACAGTATGCAAATGACCCTAATGGAGTTCCTAGCCAGCAATACATTCACATTTAAACCAATCACTGCTTTGTGAACAACGCTGGTGTGCTACCGCGCTCATACAGACGTGACGCTGAGACCACGAAAACCTCCAGTCACCATATAAGGCAACACCTATTGGGAAAAGAATACATTGGGTTTCTAAATATATGCCAGTTGTGACCAAAATGCGCAACTTCTAATAGCACACTATGTGAATTTCCTCAACCGCTGACTGCCAAACTGCAGATAAAAACAATTTTAATGTTGGATATATGTATAATATGTATGATCCTCCCCCCATGAACCATGGACCTTGCCGTTGGTGGGGAGGCTTGCGTGCCTCAGCGATACAGATGGCCGTACCGTAGGTGCAACCACAACGGAGGGGTATCTGTTGAGAGGCCAGACAAACGTGTGGTTCCTGAAGAGGGGCAGCAGCCTTTTCAGTAGTTGCAGGGGCAACAGTCTGGATGATTGACTGATCTGGCCTTGCAACATTAACCAAAACGGCATTGCTGTGCTGGTACTGCGAACGGCTGAAAGCAAGGGGAAACTACAGCCGTAATTTTTCCCGAGGACATGCAGCTTTACTGTATGATTAAATGATGATGGCATCCTCTTGGGTAAAATATTCCGGAGGTAAAATAGTCCCCCATTCGGATCTCCGGGCGGGGACTACTCAGGAGGATGTCGTTATCAGGAGAAAGAAAACTGGCGTTCTACGGATCGGAGCGTGGAATGTCAGATCCCTTAATCGGGCAGGTAGGTTACAAAATTTAAAAAGGGAAATGGATAGGTTAAAGTTAGATATAGTGGGAATTAGTGAAGTTCGGTGGCAGGAGGAACAAGACTTCTGGTCAGGTGACTACAGGGTTATAAACACAAAATCAAATAGGGGTAATGCAGGAGTAGGTTTAATAATGAATAGGAAAATAGGAATGCGGGTAAGCTACTACAAACAGTATAGTGAACGCATTATTGTGGCCAAGATAGATACGAAGCCCACACCTACTACAGTAGTACAAGTTTATATGCCAACTAGCTCTGCAGATGATGAAGAAATTGAAGAAATGTACGATGAAATAAAAGAAATTATTCAGATAGTGAAGGGAGACGAAAATTTAATAGTAATTGGTGACTGGAATTCGAGTGTAGGAAAAGGGAGAGAAGGAAACATAGTAGGTGAATATGGATTGGGGCTAAGAAATGAAAGAGGAAGCCGCCTAGTAGAATTTTGCACAGAGCACAACTTAATCATAGCTAACACTTGGTTTAAGAATCATGAAAGAAGGTTGTATACGTGGAAGAACCCTGGAGATACTAAAAGGTATCAGATAGATTATATAATGGTAAGACAGAGATTTAGGAACCGGGTTTTAAGTTGTAAGACATTTCCAGGGGCAGATGTGGACTCTGACCACAATCTATTGGTTATAACCTGTAGATTAAAACTGAAGAAACTGCAAAAATGTGGGAAATTAAGGAGATGGGACCTGGATAAACTGAAAGAACCAGAGGTTGTACAGAGTTTCAGAGAGAGCATAAGGGAACAATTGACAGGAATAGGGGAAAGAAATACAGTAGAAGAAGAATGGGTAGCTTTGAGGGATGTAGTAGTGAAGGCAGCAGAGGATAAAGTAGGTACAAAGACGAGGGCTAGTAGAAATCCTTGGGTAACAGAAGAAATATTGAATTTAATTGATGAAAGGAGAAAATATAAAAATGCAGTAAATGAAGCAGGCAAAAAGGAATACAAACGTCTCAAAAATAAGATCGACAGGAAGTGCAAAATGGCTAAACAGGGATGGCTAGAGGACAAATGTAAGGATGTAGAAGCTTATCTCACTAGGGGTAAGATAGATACTGCCTACAGGAAAATTAAAGAGACCTTTGGAGAGAAGAGAACCACGTGTATGAATATCAAGAGCTCAGATGGCAGCCCAGTTCTAAGCAAAAAAGGGAAGGCAGAAAGGTGGAAGGAGTATATAGAAGGTTTATACAAGGGCGATGTACTTGAGGACAATATTATGGAAATAGAAGAGGATGTAGATGAAGACGAAATGGGAGATACGATACTGCGTGAAGAGTTTGACAGAGCACTGAAAAACCTGAGTCGAAACAAGGCCCCCGGAGTAGACAACATTCCATTAGAACTACTGACGGCCTTGGGAGAGCCAGTCATGACAAAACTCTACCAGCTGGTGAGCAAGATGTATGAGACAGGCGAAATACCCTCAGACTTCAAGAAGAATATAATAATTCCAATCCCAAAGAAAGCAGGTGCTGACAGATGTGAAAATTACCGAACTATCAGTTTAATAAGTCACAGATGCAAAATACTAACGCGAATTCTTTACAGACGAATGGAAAAACTGGTAGATGCAGACCTCGGGGAGGATCAGTTTGGATTCCGTCGAAATGTTGGAACACGTGAGGCAATACTGACCTTGCGACTTATCTTAGAAGAAAGATTAAGAAAAGGCAAACCTACGTTTCTAGCATTTGTAGACTTAGAGAAAGCTTTTGACAGTGTTGACTGGAATAGTTTAGACAAGAAGAGAATAGAAGCTTTCGAAATGTGGTGCTACAGAAGAATACTGAAGATAAGGTGGATAGATCACGTAACTAATGAGGAGGTATTGAATAGGATTGGGGAGAAGTTTGTGGCACAACTTGACTAGAAGAAGGGATCGGTTGGTAGGACATGTTTTGAGGCATCAAGGGATCACAAATTTAGCATTGGAGGGCAGCGTGGATGGTAAAAATCGTAGAGGGAGACCGAGAGATGAGTACACTAAGCAGATTCAGAAGGATGTAGGTTGCAGTAGGTACTGGGAGATGAAGCAGCTTGCACAGGATAGAGTAGCATGGAGAGCTGCATCAAACCAGTCTCAGGACTGAAGACAACAACAACAACAGCATATGTATAATACTGAGTATCTCGATATATTTATGTGAAGATAGCAATGAATTAATCTAAAAGCATTGTCGCCAGTAATGGGAAGCGTACTCAGAGTTGACCTTTCCGTGAGGCGGTATGCAGATTGTGCATTATGCTAACTCGTAATTCTGCAAAGAATTCCCGTGGTATGACTTCTGTGCGCGATATCTGACTTTTAATCCCTTCTCCGAATTGAGTAATCATGCCAGGCGAGGACGCACACCGCACATTTAATAAGAATCAGTTCAATAAAGCCACAAAAATAATGCCGCAAAAAGAATCACTGAGCTCCGGGAACTGGAGCGTAATCTTAACTGAAAGCCAGAAATACTGAGCAGAATGAAACAAATTTTTATTACTACTATGTTTGTACGCTAACGTCTCATAATGGATGAAGAGGTGAGGCCTCCTAATTAATTATGGTACATTGTGCATACGTAAAAATGACAACTAACACAAAAGTACTGTTTTTATCAGTTTTAAGTACGGATTGGCACCTCTCCTAAGACTGACAGAGAGCACGAGATTCTAGTTGATTTACCTATCACCATGAAACTTATTGACATGCAGAAGCAAACTGCACTTTGAGCATGCACTGCACTGCATATATGGCAAACAATTAGACCTTTTATACCTAACTCGGGAAGAGCGATTTGAATACGACGGGCTGTGATGTTCTCTGAAACATCTAAACTACTGCGGGCAACCCCACATGGTGTCGATATGTGGATCAGTATCTTGTTGCAACGGTGTCTGCTCCACACAATCACGTATGCGAAAAATGTCCGGGTTGCCGGGCGAAATACAAAACTTTGCTGTCATTCCGTTGCACGGACAAGAGCAAAACTGACTGCTTCTCTTCAAAGCCAAAACACGAGTGTCCAATTTCTGTAGCTATCAGATGGACTTGGCACTCTGCGACAGGGCCCGTCCAATAGTAACAATTTTCTGATGATGTACGCATTCATCGTCACTCCTGCTCGCTGTCTGGATGCCCAACAGCTGTACAAAATCAACTGTGCTTTGGGGAGGTGCCCGTAGTCTGAGGTGATTGGCCCAGGTGCCACACCAGCGCCGATTCCAGAATTCGGGGAAGGCCCGTCTGCCGCCTGGCGATGACGCCGCCGTTGTCTGGTATAAGCGTTCGCTCTAGGGTAAGATCACAGGGAAGCTTTCGTACAGGGTGCCGACTTGGGCAGCCTTCCCTGTGAATGTTATAAAATCTCACTCCCGACTGCTCAGCACCGAGCACACTTGGTGTGGCTTCCGACAGAGTTCTGCCACAGAAAAGTTCCTCGCAATATGTAATTTTTACTGCAATTCAGCTTGTGCTCATTGTGCATATAACAAACCTGTGATAGTTATAATTATCCTTTTGGGACCCTAACTTCATCTCCGCATTTTTCTTGTTGCCATGGCGACCGTCAATTCAGCAACAAAGGCTAAAATTGGTAGATAATGTAGGGCCTGCTCTTGCAGTATCCCACTACCACATAGGAAAGGAGTGGAACGTGGTTTCATCTTTGGATGAGCATTTACACTAGGCAGAGGGCAGTGTAGCCATGTTGCGGAAAACTTTCGCATAATCTACGCCGTCAGAAGGTTTTGGAACACATTTTCATAGGATTTCAACCCCTGATTCGTAATCACTCGTTCAACTGAACCTCGACTATTGTCGTCTAAATCATCATGGCTCGAGTGGTAAAACATAGACAATTACAGTTAACGTTGACTGCACCTGGGCGTTAGATCCTCATGATTCGTTGATATGACTACGTCAGCTTCGTGTCCCAGTTAGGGTGGTTCCAACGAGAAACGTTACGGGAATACCACACGCTGTGTCTATTCCACCGGCTTCTCACCGCGCAAGCAGAGATTAAACATATTTCGTGCCACTATAATATAAATAGAAGACCTCGCTTGCCTAGTATCTCAGCTGTGCGCAATCATAAAACAAACATATTTGCAAACTCATTCCTTGTCGCTGTTGTCCACCTCTGAAACAAGCTGCGCTGCTCTCTGTTCGCACAAAGCAAATGCCCTCCTACTTTTAACAAAAGCTGAGCCACTTCCTTCTATCCCCCATAACGTTTCGCATAAATTTAACGTGTGTGTGTGGTCAACTGTCCCTTCGTCAAACAGTAAAGCCGATGCTGCTATCTTCCTACGAGTATGGTTGTTTCTGTTATCTATTCTCTGTGAGCCATTCCACTTTCTGGTGTCTTATGTTCTTTAACTGTGTGTATCACATATCTCTATGCTGCCCTCCTAAATATCTCTCTCCATGCCCATTGCTGCCAAAAATCTTATTTATAAACATACCTCATCGTAATATGCAATTATTGTTGTATTTATCATGTACGAATATAAAATGTGTTTATGTGTTTTTAGTGCTCCGTACTTTACTCTGTGAGATTGGAGCCCTTAAAGGATCACTTCATTGTCCGTCTGTCCGTCTGACAGATAACACCCCTATTTCTCAGGAAGCGGTGGAGATATGAAGTCTAAATTTATGTCAAGCACTAATGCCTGCGGTCCCTCGGCGGTGTCAAAAATTTAAGCTACTAAATGAATAAAATATAGGGCAATTTATGTTACATGTTTTGATACTCGCCAAGTCACTCATCAAACCCCATAGATGGAGTATCTATATACATAATTAACTTCATATTGAACCACAGAGAGCAAGTCCTAATCACGCTTTTCCTTTTTTTAATTTTTATTTTCTTATCCGTAATACTGTTAATTATCTATGTTTGGAATACTTTGCTTACTCTAACATATTGAATGTAAAATATGTAGAACGACTTGTTAGATGTAAGAGATGGTCTGATGGCCCTAATCCGTCCATGCTAAATAAATAAATATGCAACAGTTCCTGTGGGTCAGTGCTGCCAACTTCACTCAAGCCATCTTGTAAACATATACACATCTGACGTCTGCTAAAATGTCTCAGGCTGACTCAGTACAACGACGGGCCACACGGCAGCCACTGTCAGAGGAGATTCCCGTTCAGTTGAGGATGCTGCTATTATTGTTTGTAGTGGCTGATGACGTAATTCTTATGGCGCCATACAGGAACTACGTATGAATTACGATGTGTGTCTTGACTCAGATTCAGTGTCGTGAAAATTTTTACGTTGATGGCTAGTAATATAGACAGTTCATAGATCCAAATGGCACTGGAAACCCGTCACAAGTTGTAGGCTCACTACAATCATCTTTAGCATCGTGTTTCTACTAACTCTTTGGATGAAGCTCGCATTAGTCAATGATTTCGTATCCTTTATTATAAGAAAACATCATTATTTCATCATAGGAATTCGTATATAGCTGATAAAGTTTGTCATTTTCGCCGTTTTTATGCGACCTGGAAAAGAAAAACTTTTTTGTCCTTTATAGACCATTTGCGTGCAAAACCATACGCAAAACTGAGTAATAGTTATAGTAGTAAAAGTAGAAAATCTAGACAGCAGAAATTTTACTTGCATTATCAGACTCTCAGTGTGCTCTGTACGCCAAACGTGATGACTCACATTTTAACTTCTCACAGAAGCACTACAGATGTTCGACAACGGACAAAACCGATTAGCCAATGACGAAGGAATAACTTTCTACCCTGAAGCAACAAAAGATCTACACAAGCAAAAATTACATTTAATTTGTATTTGGCGTACTTCATACACCAGTTCACAATTATTTACTTATTTATTCGATTTTCTTCATCGTTATTTCATCCTCCCTCTGATATGTGGATAACTAAATGATTGATAGAACGAAGACGAAGTACATTTTATAAAAAAGTTCCTCGTTAATCAAAAAACTAAACTCGAAGTCATCATTATAACAAAAACTCGCAATAATATCTATACGTTACTTATTGCAAAATTATTTTAGTTCGTAATAAGCACCTGTAGAATGAACAAAGTGAATAAGAGACGGAAGGGAAAGTGTTCGCAATTTTCTCCAAGTAACTATCGTGTAGTCGTGTGAAGTGATTTAGATCCATGGCACGAAACAGATTTCTAAGGCAAGAACTATTTATACTATAGAAGTGATATCTTTACTCCTGTACGACAGAAAAATGAAGATATTATTTATCATAGGTTAGTCGTTATTTAAAAAGGTCAGCTTCTGTTGGAAGTAAATTTAGTTAAAGGAATACGAGCAGTGAAAGTTCTCATTCTGCGTTGCAATGTTTCGATTGAATCATATTGCAAGAGGAGGAATGAGCTAACAACAAACAAAAGCAGAAGTCACTGGAAAAATGAGAAAATATAAAGTCTAACAGAAGGTTATCATGATCTATATCAAACGATTCCGTTTTAAAAATAAGATGTCAGAATTGTACATGAATTTCTTCAAGGCGAAGTACGAATATTATGCAAGTTATTTGTGTGTCTTTATCGATGTTTTAATGAATAAATAGTAAATAAAACATCATCTTGTAAGCCAGAAACGAGAAATTTCATAAGATACATAGACACAATATACATCAATTGCTTCAAAAGACTTTTCGAAAAAAACTGTCATAATTGAGATTAGCAATGTTCTCATACCAAGCTTTTCTGCATTAGCTAATGTAAGACATCCTCCACGAACCCTACTGTGTCCCTGCGAATAATAAATGGTCCTCAATTCCAATACACGTTAGTAATGCTGGGGATACAAATACACTTCGCGGGTTTGCCCCAGGATCATATTGTGCAAATCCCACAATATTTCGTCAATACAACCGTTCGACATCTTCAGGTAGTGGTAGCTGCTATTGTCACTGCTGCAAGAGGCGACTGACGACAATTGTGCTACGACGTCCAAGTTTTTTAGGCCAGGACGAGGCACTGTGCCTGCGAGGGAGACACTCGCAATTGAAGAAAATCGGCGCTCATATTGTCCCGTTGCGGGATTCGCAGAAAGGACTTCGGCCCGTGTGCTGCGGACATTGTTTCAAGAGAAACAACTTTTACTGCTCAGAATTTAGGATATGAGAACAAAGTAATTCTCGTAGGAAGCAATCGACTTGGAATAGCTCGTCCGGTCACGCCCGAGTTCGGATTTATGAAAGCCGTGGCTAGTTGTGTCTAATTATATCTCAAGTTCTCTGTCTAACGTGCCGTGGCTCATAAATTTGCCATCGAAGTTCTTCAAATAATGCGATATAATAATGGTATGATTCTCAAAAGACGTTGCGATTTTCAAGAATCTACATCAGTCCAAGTACAATATCCAACTGTAGCTTCAGTTCAATTTCTAACAACTTTGTGAAACCGTTTGTCAAACATTTGCGACATTAGTATGGCGATACTGACTCCATGCTATGCCGTAAACACGATGTGACAATTGTCGTATTCCGAAATATTTCATGTATCAAAGTTACACACATAAGTTGAAGGACTGACCAGACGGAAATTGGATTAAATGGAATAGCAACGCATCATATTCCTTCGTTACCCTTTTCAATTATTTAGCGTTATAGAAGTGCAACTGTAAATACTAATCAGTATTCAAGGAAGAGTAGTAACACATGACAACGCGTAAGTATGCAGTAAAGTAAAAGAAGCAGTTCCGGACAAGCATTTATATGCTCATTTACAGTGCGTAGAACGTGTAAATCGTTCGTGTGAGTTAAGGTATAGCACTATAAGACTTTTCCCCTCCCTTCAACTCTCCAACATAGTCAGAAATCTATTTTCGTGTCTGGATGCCCATATGATCTGACTGATTGCAATGCCTGTCATTGGAGCCATCATCGGGGGAAACCATCATTTGTCAAACGTATAGAAGAGGAATACGAGATGGACTAGCAAAGTATCAGGCTTGAATGACCCATAGTTAACTTCTTATAGAATAAAATATTCACATATCAGGGCTATGTGACCCATTGCTATGTTCCTTGAGGATAAAATAATCACGTATGGAAGCAGAATAATGATGTATATAAGCATCTGTGGTATGATATTCATATGTATGCTTTGTCATAGGCTAGGGAATCTTTGTGTCTACCTTAGGTATATTAAATGGAAATGAGCGTTTGGCGTTATTGGCCGGGAGGCCCCTTGCGGGGCAGGTCCGACCGCCTTGGTGCAGGTCTTACTACAGTCGACATCACGCTGAGCGACCTCCGTGCCGGACGGGGATGAAATGATTATGAAGACAACACAGCACCCAGTCCCTGAGCGGAGAAAATCCCCGACTCAGCCGGGAATCAAACCCGGGCCTCTTAGGATGGCAGTTCGTCACGCTGACCATTTTTAAATCTTTGTTGATCTCATTGTATTCTATATTGACCGTTGTATATGTTCGGGGCGGACACCCGTAGAGATTGATAGTTGATCCATTCGCTCAGTTTCTGACCGAACTCCACTCAGCTATCGGGGCGGTATATAAATTCATACACATTGTGTCTCATCCCTGGATGTCATTTGCATGTGATTTTCCGTCTGATTATTTTTATGACTACTCCATATTCATCGTTTAATGAAAGTGAGAACGAAATGTTGACAATTCATGTATACAAGATTCCAACGGAAAAATCCAAGTAGCTGTAGAGAGTGCAATACTGAATTATGAAATTATTACGACGAAATAAAGACACTGTTGTTTCCCTTGTGCGATTAAACATTAGTCTGAACTGAATAGTATTATAACCACTCTCTTTAACCTTCTAAGCTGGGAGGTGTTAAGTTTGGGTTCTGCGTCCCTCTCTCTCATTGTCAGAGGAATTTTCCGAGGAAGCAACTTCGTATAACCAAATTTACGAGAACTGGACCACCAGCTAATATTAAATAACAAATCCTGAATATAAATGTACTTCAGTAATACTAAAATACTTCGTTATGAAATACTTAACGGTAGCTGCCTATGTTACGCTTTTTTCTTTTTATTTTGTAAGTCAGCTTTACAGAAAACTACTCCTTGCATTAGTATATAGTCCCTTCATGAACTTTTATAGTACAAGCTACAGTTGTGATTTATGGTCTCTTCTTTGCTCCCTCACCTAATAGTTTGAGAAAATAAATGGCTGGAAGGTAGATGATTTCAGTTGTTCTTTGTGAAATGACATATAGAGAAACTTAGGTTGCAACTGTTACAGACACCTGCTCCCACAAAAAAGAGCATCTGATACATTCTGATTTAGTGTTTCCAATGGCATCCCAACAAAAAAAGTGTTGGTATGTGTTGAAATTTAGCCAAAGTGCTTATCATATGACACAGCAAAATATAGCAAATAACGAAGAGAGAACTTCCTTCCTACATGCCATCACTGGGCTTTTCCCGCCGTGTGACTGGAGGAACAAGATTCGCCTATAGGCCCAAGATTTTGCCGAGACTTTGACATAAAAAAATTTGCCCTTTGCTTTTTGCGGCATATGTTCGTGTTACAAAGGTAGGGTGACGAAGTTTTCATTGACATTAGTAAATGGTTCCTAGTCAATTCTTGGTCTCTAAATTTTGAAAAAATACGTTATAAAAGTTCAGAACTTTTAAGATGTTTTCCCTCGGTATGTGCCTAAAATATGGGCACAAGCAAACAGACGAGGCTGACAATGTTAAAAATCTTGGGGTTACGGGGTGATGAGCATATCTCTGTTTTAAGCCAACAGTTCAGTTCACGAAATCAATATTACAAATAACAATAACCTGCGCACATCTTTAAAGTCACTTACTTTTCCCTGTAAGGCGCCCATCGATCAGTAATTTGTCGGCTGCCATAAAAATTAATTGATAACGAAGTTGAAGAGGAACGTAAAAATTTTATCGGTAATCAACTCCTTCTATTCCTGTCATCAATGTACTAATAGAACCAGTCATCTGTATAGACACTGACTGAAAAGAAAACAAAACACCAAGGAGTCGTCTACGTCTACATCTACGTGATTACTCTGCTGTTCACAATGAAGAGCCTGGCCGAGGGTTCAATGAACTACCTTCACGCTGTCTCTCTACCGTTCCACTCTCAAACGGCACGCGGGAAGAACGAGCACTTAATTTTTTCTGTGCGAGCCCTGGTTTCTCTTATTTTATCTTGATGATCATTTCTCCCTATGTAGGTGGGTGGCAACAGAATGTTTTTGCAGTCGGAGGAGAAAACTGGTGATTGAAATTTCATGAGAAGGTCCCGTCGCAACGAAAAACGCCTTTGTTTTAATGATTGCCACTCCAATTCACGTATCATGTCTGTGACACTATCTCCCCTATTTCGCGATAATACAAAACGAGCTGCCCTTCTTTGTACTTTTGCGATGTCATCCGTCAGTCCCACCTGATGCGTATCCCACAACGCACAGCAAGACTCCAGAATAGGGCGGCAAGCGTCGTGTAAACAATCTCTTTGGTAGACCTGTTGCACCGTCTAAGGGTTCTGCCAATGAATCGCAGTCTTTGGTTTGCTCTAGAGACAATATTATCTATGTGAGTTTTGAGACATAAACGAAAGATGGTAGCTGTTTTTCTACATCTGAAAGATGATGTCACGCCAGTCCCATAAGAATGCCGCTAGTAGCGTCACTATGAGGACACAAATCAGGTATGTTTAAGATATACGTTAGTTGATCTCGAGAGTGGACGTGGTGAAGTGACGTTAGTCAAGAAAAACTTCAAAGCGACTAAGAGCCATTATCAACACCTCAGCGATAATAGGGCTACAACTAGCTGGGTGTTGGATCCATGATGTTGCACAACGACTTTGCAGTAGTGTAGCCACTGTACCGGATTGTTGGCAGCGGTGGTCACGGGAATGAACAGAAGCAAGAAGACCGGGCTCCGGGCGGCCACTATGGACAGGGAAGACCACTGTGGCCGGTGTATGGCTCTGGCGCTTCGTACTACATCTGCAGCGTCAATTAGAGCAATAGCGACAACGAGCTGTTACAGATATGTTACTTCAAGGACAACTCCGAGCCAGAAACTCTGCAGTGTGCATTCTGCTGACCCCAAACCGCCGCCATTTGCGACATCAGTGGTGTCAAGCGAGAATTCATTGGAGGGCAGCGTGGAGGTCTGTTGTTTTTTTCTGATGAAAGCTTGCATTAGTTAGTAGGGGGCCAGTTGAGGGCTGCAACCAACCCGTCTGCGTGCTAGACACACTGGAGCCACACCTTGAGTTATGGTTTGCAGACCGATTTCGTATGACAGCAGGAGCACTCTCGTCATTAAACAAAGAGCCTTGACTGAAAAATTTGTCCGTTGGTCAGGTGATTCGACCTGATGTGCTGCCATTCTGAACAGATCACTGGCATAGCACATCACAGTATTTTACTCATCGCAATCTGTTTTAACAGAAAACATGTGCACTGTTTTTTACAGAAACATAGAGCCCATATCTGTCCGAAAATTTAGTACAACTTTGAAGTAAATCATTCACGAACTTTTCGATGTTTTTGCTAGCAACGTTGCCCCTTTATGTACTATATACATTAAATCATGTACTGTGTATATTAAAAATATGTAGCCTATGTCCGTCCAGAAGTTTATTAGAAGATCATGCAAACATTATGGAGTAATTCTATAAAGAATTTTTCGAGATTTTTGTTAACACCGTTTCTCCTTTATACAAAATACACATTACATTCGTCCGTTCAAATGTTTATTAGAGGTTCAAAAATCTGAAGTAAATCTTCTAAAAATGTTTCAAAATTTTTGGGAAAATCCTTTTCCTTCTGTAAACTGGTATATATTAATAGTATAAAATAATGTATTGCGTAGAAACTGTCTTCTCTACTTCTTCAGTGCAGTAACGTGGTCAATGTAAATAAGTGCTGTAAAACAATTTCTCTCTCTACTGCTGTGTGGCTGCTAAAGCTTACGATTTATTATGAGCACTGCGGTGTGTTATACATCATTTGTTTCGTGTTACGTTGAGTCTGAGTCTGTTGAAGTTACATTCTATTAAGTATTTTCGCTCGTAAAAATGTGTTGTGAATTCTTATTCTTTGACATATTCTACATCTTTAAGAATCTTATCACTATGGCTCTATGGAACGAAACCTACATTTAATCTAATGTAATTTAGTCTAACTGCACAGAGTACAATTTCTGGACTAGGAAAGAAGCACTGCAACAAGGAAACTTTCAATCGCACCTCGAGGAGTGACCGGAAAGGAATGTCAGCAGAAAATCATCTCATCTGCTCGAGCAATCGTGTTAGCAGACTTACTCATCATTCATGCATACACACAGCTATTACAAAATATCTTAATCACACGCAATCTACTTAACCAGTGATGGCATGGAGCGACAGCACAATGCTATAGATTCATTTCCTGTCCAAATAAATACTCACTGCAAAGCAGAACAAAATATTTTTACATATTATGTGAGTTATAACAGTACATGTAATTATATTGTATATAGAAGTTCAATATAGTATGTTTCCCAAGTATTGATAATTTTAAAGTTACTTTTAGGAAAGAGGAACAATTCGTTAGATAAATCAGTTCGCACTAACATATGTTTCACATTTTTAGAATTAATAGTTCACACATTATTAAAAGCTGTCACATCAGTGACAAAATTTACAATTCAAATCTATCCTCTGCCCTTGAGACAGCACAGAGTCAACGCATTACTTGAAACCTTCAGTCCATATCATGTGATATTAGCGTAAACTACCTCTGTTGTTGTTGTTGTTGTGGTCTTCAGTCTGAGACTGGTTTGATGCAGCTCTCCCTGCTACACTATCCTGTGCAAGCCTCGTCATCTCCCAGTACCTACTGCAGCCTACATCCTTCTGAACCTGCATAGTGTATTCATCTCCCTCTACGATTTTTACCCTCCACGCTGCCATCCAGTACTAAATTGGTGATCCCTTGATTCCTCAGAACTTGTCCTACCAACCGATCCCTTCTTCTGGTCAAGTTGTGCCACAAACACCTCTTCTCCCCAATTCTATTCAATACCTCTCATTAGTTATGTGGTCTACCCATCTAATCTTCAGCATTCTTCTGTAGCACCACATTTCGAAAGCTTCTATTCTCTTCTTGTCTAAACTATCTATCGTCCATGCTTCACTTCCATACATGGCTACACTCCATACAAATACTTTCAGAAACGACTTCCTGACACTTAAATCAATACTCGATATTAACAAATTTCTCTTATTCAGAAGCGCTTTCATTGACATTGCCAGTCTACATTTTATATCCTCTCTACTTCGACCATCATCAGTTATTTTGCTCCCCAAATAGCAAAACTCCTCTACTACTTTAAGTGTCTCATTTCCTAGTCTAATTTCCTCAGCATCACGCGACTTCATTCGACTACATTCCATTATCCTCGTTTTGCTTTTGTTGATCTTCATATTATACCCCCCTTTCAAGACACTGTCCTTTCCGATCAGCTGCTCTTCCAAGTCCTTTGCTGTTTCTGACAGAATCACAATGTCATCGGCGAACCACAAAGCTTTCATTTCTTCTCCGTGGATTTTAATACCTACTCCGAACATTTCTTTCGTTTCCTTTACTGCTTGCTCAATATACAGATTAAACAGCATCGGGGAGAGGCTACAACACTGTCACACTCCCTTCCCAACCACTGCTTCCCTTCCATATCCCTCGACTCTTATAACTGCCATCTGATTTCCGTACAAATTGTAAATAGCCTTTCGCTCCCTGTATTTTACACCTGTCAGCTTCAGAATTTGAAAGAGAGTATTCCAGTCAACATTGTCAAAAGCTTTCTCTAAGTCTATAAATGCTAGAAACGTAGGTTTGCCTTTCCTTAATCTTTCTTCTAAAGTAAGTCGTAGTGTCAGTATCGCCTCACGTGTTCCAACGTTTCTACGGAATTCAAACTGATCTTCCCTGAGGTCGGCTTCTACCAGTTTTTCCATTTGTCTGTAAAGAATTCGCGTTAGTATTTTGCAGCTGTGGCTTATTAAACTGATACTCGATATTAGCAAATTTCTCTTCTTCAGAAACGTTTGCTTGCTCTTGTAAATTCCCACATCTGTCCGGCTAGACCTGTTTACCATACCAGTGAGCAATCCAAGACGCCCAGCGCAACACACTTTGCAAGCCAGCCTTCAGGACGGATGATGACAGGCGCTGCCACGCTGTATTTTCCATAAAGAACGTAACGTTTACCCAGTATGCCGCATCCGATGTCATTACATGCAACATATTTATAACGACTTTTTAAATCGACAACGCTACTCACAATTGGCCTCTTGTTCGGGAATTGT
Source organism: Schistocerca gregaria (assembly GCF_023897955.1). NCBI lineage: Eukaryota > Metazoa > Arthropoda > Insecta > Orthoptera > Acrididae > Schistocerca > Schistocerca gregaria. The sequence goes on along the minus strand of NC_064925.1, from coordinate 322,436,658 downwards.
GAATTAGGACAAAGTTTTCAGTCTTTTTACAGTTCGTATGGTTTACATTTACAAGAACAATACTCAAAGTGCATATACTGAAATTAGCTACTTTATTAATAACCAAAAACCCGTTCGTTAAAGAAAATAGAAAGTGTGAGAAAGACCACACACAAGTAATGTACACTCCTGGAAATGGAAAAAAGAAAACATTGACACCGGTGTGTCAGACCCACCATACTTGCTCCGGACACTGCGAGAGGGCTGTACAAGCAATGTTCACACGCACGGCACAGCGGACACGCCAGGAACCGCGGTGTTGGCCGTCGAATGGCGCTAGCTGCGCAGCATTTGTGCACCGCCGCCGTCAGTGTCAGCCAGTTTGCCGTGGCATACGGAGCTCCATCGCAGTCTTTAACACTGGTAGCATGCCGCGACAGCGTGGACGTGAACCGTATGTGCAGTTGACGGACTTTGAGCGAGGGCGTATAGTGGGCATGCGGGAGGCCGGGTGGACGTACCGCCGAATTGCTCAACACGTGGGGCGTGAGGTCTCCACAATACATCGATGTTGTCGCCAGTGGTCGGCGGAAGGTGCACGTGCCCGTCGACCTGGGACCGGATCGCAGCGACACACGGATGCACGCCAAGACCGTAGGATCCTACGCAGTGCTGTAGGGGACCGCACCGCCACTTCCCAGCAAATTAGGGACACTGTTGCTCCTGAGGCATCGGCGAGGACCATTCGCAACCGTCTCCATGAAGCTGGGCTACGGTCCCGCACACCGTTAGGCCGTCTTCCGCTCACGCCCCAACATCGTGCAGCCCGCCTCCAGTGGTGTCGCGACAGGCGTGAATGGAGGGACGAATGGAGACGTGTCGTCTTCAGCGATGAGAGTCGCTTCTGCCTTGGTGCCAATGATGGTCGTATGCGTGTTTGGCGCCGTGCAGGTGAGCGCCACAATCAGGACTGCATATAACCGAGGCACCCAGGGCCAACACCCGGCATCATGGTGTGGGAAGCGATCTCCTATACTGGCCGTACACCTCTGGTGATCGTCGAGGGGACACTGAATAGTGCACGGTACATCCAAACCGTCATCGAACCCATCGTTCTACCATTCCTAGACCGGCAAGGGAACTTGCTGTTCCAACAGGACAATGCACATCCGCATGTATCCCGTGCCTCCGAACGTGCTCTAGAAGGTGTAAGTCAACTACCCTGGCCAGCACGGTCTCCGGATCTGTCCCCCATTGAGTATGTTTGGGACTGGATGAAGCGTCGTCTCACGCGGTCTGCACGTCCAGCACGAACACTGGTCCAACTGAGGCGCCAGGTGGAAATGGCATGGCAAGCCGTTCCACAGGACTACATCCAGCATCTCTACGATCGTCTCCATGGAAGAATAGCAGCCTGCATTGCTGCGAAAGGTGGATATACACTGTACTAGTGCCGACATTGTGCATGCTCTGTTGCCTGTGTCTATGTGCCTGTGGTTCTGTCAGTGTGATCATGTGATGTATCTGACCCCCAGGAATGTGTCAATAAAGTTTCCCCTTCCTGGGACAATGAATTCCCGGTGTTCTTATTTCAATTTCCAGGAGTGTATAACAGTTTTATAGCATTACATCAAATACAATAGTGAGAATACAAAAACATAAATTACATCTGCCGTTGTTCTGTTACATACAACCAATTATGTATGTGATCGTTCTTTTCATTCTAGGATAGAAACCACATTTTGTGTTTGAGATTTTCAGATAATTTAAGGTAATATCCTCGTTTATCAGATATGTTTTTGTTTGTTTATATCATTTTCGTGTGATCCACGTTTAGTCCTATAAAGACGAAACATCTTCATCGGAAGCAGGTGCCCGAAACTAGAGACGCAGCACTCTAGTTGATGCACTGTTCTTATGGTCCACCAGTAAAACTTCGAGAGCGTCACAGCCATAACTTTGTGTCTTCTACGGAAATCTGTCGGCATTAAGACACCTGTTATTAGAGCTTTATAAATTTAGTCAGGCACACGTAACTTATTGGGAACTAAGGCGCTGTCGATTATTTAAGGCAAGAGAATTTCACTATCCCCTTTCCACAATCCTTTTCATTTTCGTCAGTTTGATACTCCCCTTTTAAAGTAACAAAGAGCTCGTTCAACCCAAAGTGCGAGTAAAAGCCGTACATTACATGTTCAGACTCACGCCACCTTCATCAAATATTCTCTCAACGAGTGGAAAACTAGTTTGCTAGCAGGAATTGCGATGAAAACTGTTGTGGTTGGCAGGAGAGCCAACACCGTGTCACTAAACGAGGCCGAAATGCACGCGTTTTAGCTCACGCAGGCTGGCGTGAGGTCTGGAACATGGCAAGGGAATTAGAATTGAGAAAAACGGACGTAGCTGATGGAATACTTAACTTTAATCCATTAATGACGAACGTCGCTCTTGACGGTACATGATTTACAATATCAATAGAAACTGATCATGACGCCTTGCTAGGTCCTAGCAAGTAACTTAGCTGAAGGCTATGCTAACTATCGTCTCGGCAAATGAGAGCGTATAAGTCAGTGAACCATCGCTAGCAAAGTCGGCTGTACAACTGGGGCGAGTGCTAAGAAGTCTCTCTAGACCTGCCGTGGCGGCGCTCGGTCTGCAATCACTGATAGTGGTGACACGCGGGTCAAACGTACACTAACGGACCGCAGCCGACTTAAAGGCTACCACCTAGCAAGTGTGGTGTCTGGCGGTGACACCACATTCCTCCCCCGCAAATCCGCGTACGGTTGTGGCATAAGACTTCCGCCCGCCGTGGGGATGACCCCATGTTGACGTATGCGACGAGGTGGGGAGCCTAACAACAGGCGAGGCTGTGCCACCCGCACCCTGCCATTCGGACCGAGGGGAGCTAGCAAACGCCGGAAAACCTGCTCCAGGGTGCATGCCAACATGGGGTGTATGCGCCAGTAGGGAGACAGGACGGGCCGAAGGGTCGACCTCCATCGGGCCGGAGCACCCGACGGGCGAAGACGACACATGGTCCGCAGCGGGCATGAGTTCCATGTCGGAGGACAACTGGTCACGGGAAGCGATCGGCGCCGCGTGACCCAGGGAGGCGCCCGGCGGTGCAGCGACGCGTGCACTGCGGGCGTCGCCGGCGGGAGAACAGGGGGCGGCGGCGGCGGCGCGTCGCCATGGGGCAAAATGGAAGGCAGCGTCGGTAACACCTGGGGCTGAGGCGAGCCAGTAGTTGGGTCCCCAGAGCGCTGACCGGACGGCACCGTCACTGAAGGCAGACGGCGAGCGGCGGATCCCGTGTGACGACAGAGGCGGAGCTGATTGAGATGCCGGCGCACCTCACCAGAGGCCCCCAAAACCAGATACATAGAGCTGCCGAGGCAGCGAAGAATGCGCCCTTCGAGCCAACGCCGTGAACCTCGATAGTGGCGATAGTAGGCAACGTCGCCCGGAGCAAAAGCAGGTGTCCGCCGTTGCACAGGAACCTGATGCGGCGGATGTAGCAAAGACATCAAGGTTCGATGATGACGACCGTTGAGCAACTCAGCCGGCGAGCGACCATCTCAGGACTGAGAGCGATACGAGGACAAAAAGAGCAATTACGCGTCCTCCCGAGAATGCGACTCTTTCAACTTCAGCATCTGTGACTTGAAAGTCCTGACCAACCGTTCAGCGGCACCGTTTGACTGTGGCGAAAACGGCGCGGACGTCAAATGTTGAATACCATTGGCCTTGCAGAATGACTGAAATTCTGCGGACATGAATTGTGGGCCATTGTCGGAAACAATAGTCTGTGGAAGACCTTCAATGCAAAAGATAGCGGATAACGCTTGGATGGTGGTAGATGACGTCGTGGAAGACATCCGGACAACAAAAGGAAAATTACTGAATGAATCTACCACAACCAACCAACGAGCATTCCAGAAGAGACCAGCAAAATCGATGTGTAAGCGTTGTCAAGGGGAAGTGGCTTTTGGCCATGCAAGGAATTTCCGCGGTGGTGCTGATTGTTCTTCGGCACACACAATGCAAGAAGAGCACATATTCGTAATCACGGCATCGATTCCGAACCAAGTACAGTGCTGACGAGCAAGTTGTTTCGTTCTCACTATACCCTAATGTCCTTGGCGGAGAAGCTGTAAGACAGAGGACTGTAACGAACGTGGTACCACGACCCTGGACTGATCATTATCAGAGCGCAACAGCAAAACACCACGTCGTACAAAGTCTCTCCTTGTGAGCAAAAAATCGGCGAACCAACGGGTCTCCGATCCGTGACTTTGACAAGGGCCATTACGTAGCAACAAATCGAAGAACGGGAGCAAGGACAGGGTCGGCAGCTGTGGCTGTAGCTACACGACGAAAATCATTCGGAAACGATTCGACCACGTCATCGGTTTCCGAATCAATGAACATGCAAGCAAGTTCGGAGGAATCGAATGCCCTATCCTCAACCAGGCAAGCGGGACAACGCATCGGGGTTTCCGTGCTTAGCACTGGACCGATACAAGATATCGTAGCGGTGCTGCGAGAGGAAAATAGACCAGCGAATGAATTTCTGCGCTGTACGTGGAGGTACAGGCTTGGTCGGATGAAAAAGCGATGTCAAAGGTTTGTGGTCTGTGATAATGGTAAAGTGACGACCATACAAGAAATCATGAAACTTTGTAACACCAAATACGAGAGCCAATGCTTCTTTCTCGATCTGTGAATAATTTCTTTGCGCAGACGAGAGCAATTTGGACGCAAAGGCAATAGGGCGATCGTGCAATCCATCTTTGTGCGCAAGCACAGCACCGATCCCAAAATCCAATGCATCCACCATCAACAAAAGGGGCTTCTGGGGATCGAATGGCGTAAGGCAAGTATTGAAAAGCAACGCCGATTTCAACTGTCGAAAGGCGCCTTCGCATTCCGTCGTCCAGACGAACGGAACACCTTTACGGCGTAAGCGATGAAGCGGAGCTGAAATGGAAGAGGCGTGTGGTATATAACGGTGACAATAATTAATTTTTCCCATCACACTCTGTAGCTGCTTCAAATTCTGCGGCGACGGCAAGTCTTGTGTGGCACGAAGCTGCGTGAGACTGGGATGTATGCCTTGGGCATTGAGTACATGTCCCAAGTATGGCAAGTCCCCAGCAAAAAACACACATTTGTCCCTTCGCAAGCGAAGACCATTTTGTCGCAAGACCTGAAATAATGTTCTGAGATTGGCCAAATGTTCTTCTTCCGTCTTTCCAGAGATCACAATATCGTCCAGATAATTTGCTGCAGTATGGACAGACGCACAAACAGTTTGTAGATATTGCTGAAACAATGCAGAGGCGGATGCACACCGGAATGGCAGTCGTTTGAATCGATACAACCCAAGATGCGTGTTAACCACCAAAACGCGCTGGGGTTCTTCGTCCACCGGTATTTGCAAGTACGAATCTGCGAGGTCCAACTTTGAAAAATATTTACCCGGGCGCAGTTTGTCAAAAAGATCTTCCGGGCGGGGTAAAGGAAAAGTTGCAATAACTAGCTGTGGATTCACTGTTGCCTTGAAGTCCACACAAAGTCTCAACTTTCCGGAAGGTTTTGGCAAAATTACTAAGGGTGATGCCCAGAGAGAAGCCTGCACACGTTCAATTACACCTTGTGATTCCAAATCGTGCAATGTTTTTGCAACCTCATCACGCAATGCGTGGGGAACATTGCGCTCTCTAAAAAATTTCGGTTGCGCGTTTACTTTCAGTTCCAAATGTGCTTTATAATTCTTAGCGCAATCGAGGCCCGGTGCAAAAATGTGTGCAAATTCTTCACATAGACGAGAAACACTGTCTGAAGGCACCATCTGGTTCACTGATAGGACCTGATTTACTATAGACAAGTTAAACAACTGAAATAAATCGAAACCAAACAAGTTCACTGCAGAAGAAGAACGAAGGACGTAAAATGACAAGTTTTGTTTGTCCTTTGTATGTTGCAAGAAGGCTGCACTGTCCTAACACAGGGATATCGGTACCGGGATAGCTAGTTAACTTAACATTTGCGGCACGCAACGGAGGTGTGCCCAGCAGTTTGTATGTGTCTTGATTGATCAGTGACACTGCAGCTCCGGTATCGAGCTGGAATGGTATCACTTTGCCGTTAATGTCCAAGTCTACAAATAGTTTATTGTCCTTCTGACGACAAGAGCAACTGCCCCGTGCAACGTGAGCTGACACTGGTACATAATCACTTGCGACTTGACGGGAGTTCCGGCGATGTCGACGCACACTATTCTTGGGACGAACACAGTCACTGTTAGAGACAGTGGCACTGCGCGGAGTGGAATGAACTACATGAATTTCCATGGGCAAAGTTTCGTGAGTCTGATTATCCTTGGTTCGATTCCGATTCCGGCGCGAAGCAAGGGGCCTGGAACGGTTTTGAGCTTCCGATCTGAGCTTTTTCTGGCAAACACTCTGAACATGTCCTTTTTTATTACAATAAAAGCAAATAGCTTGGCGTGACGGGCAATTCTCACGCGAATGTTTAGTAGCACACCGCGGGCATGATTTGATCACTGCATTAGCTTGCCTGCGCAGCACACGTGGCTGAGAGCCTGGCGGCAGCGGCGCGGCCGGGCGCGAGGACTGTTTACCTTTCCGTACAGCGCGCCCGGCGGGCCGGTTAATCTGGCACACGGGTGGCGAAGTTTCGAATGATTCCTGAGCAAAGTCAAGTGTGTCCTGCCGATCCAATATGTTAATCACTTGTTGAAGGGAGGGATTTACTAGTTTCAAAATCTGTTCAATTATATGAACATCAGAATTGTTCTGTGCGATTTATCACGTACCATAGTATCTGAATAAGGGAGTCCACATTGACACTCAATAGCACAATCCCTAGTAAGGCCTTGCAAGGTTGCAACGTACTCCCGATTAGTGTGACCTGCCGTGCGTTTTGTACGAAAGAAGGTATACCTTTTGGCAACTACATTGACTGATTGTTTGAAATATGCATCTAATGCAGACAAAATTTCTTCGTAGGACAGAGTTGCTACGTCGCGTCGGGGAAATAATTTGACTATCACACGGTACGTAGTCACGCCGACCGACGATAACAAAAAACAGGCTGCCGCTCGTTACCTTCAGTTCTGTAGGCTGCGAGATGGAATCCAAATTGGCGTGACCACTCCGTCCAGCTTTCCAGTGCAGCATCAAAAAGGCGAAAAGTGGGTGCAACAGCGTGTTGTGGCTGCGTTAGTGGTGAAGCGGCTGCTGCCGCATCATTTTGCATTGCACGTTGACCCTGGACGAGCTGTCCAAGGGCATCCAGTAAGGCCTGCGTCTCCTGATTCTGTAAGCGATAAAATTCGAACAGTACATCTGGAGATTGTGGCGAAGCCATTACACAAGCAAATCAGAGCAATTTAGATAAGAACACTTTTACTCCCGTCGCCAATGTTAGGTTGGCAGGAGAGCCAACACCGTGTCACTAAAGGAGGCCGAAATGCACGCGTTTCAGCTCACGCAGGCTGGCGTGAGGTCTGGAACATGGCAAGGGAATTAGAATTGAGAAAAATGGTACGTAGCTGGTGGTATACTTAACTTTAATCCATTAATGACGAATGTCGCTCTTGACGGTACATGATTTACAATATCAATAGAAACTGATCATGACGCCTTACTAGGTCATAGCAAGTAACGTAGCTGAAGGCTATGCTAACTATCGTCTCGGCAAATGAGAGCGTATAAGTCAGTGAACCATCGCTAGCAAAGTCGGCTGTACAACTGGGGCGAGTGCTAGGAAGTCTCTCTAGACCTGCCGTGTGGCAGCGCTCGGTCTGCAATCACTGACAGTGGCGACACGCGGGTCCGACGTATACTAACGGACCGCGGCCGATTTAAAGGCTACCACCTAGTAAGTGTGGTGTCTGGCGGTGACACCACAAAAACTTCGACAGTTGACAAAATTTGAATTAGATTCTTTTGGACATTAGACAGTCCGACAGAAAAAATTTTTTGGATCGTCATTCTTCTGACTGGTTTGACGCAGCGCACCACGAATTCCTCACCAATGCCAACCTCTTCACTCACAGCAGCATTTACGAGCAAAGTCTTCTGTTACTTGTTGGATGGATTCCAATCTACATTTTCCCCTGTTGTTGTTATCCTCTGCGGCTCGGTCTGTACCATGAAGTTATTTCGTCATGTCTTAACACATGTCCTGTAATTCTGTCCCTTCTTCTTGTCGATGTTCACCGTATGTTCCTTTTCTCACCAATTCTGCGGAGAACCTCCTCTTTTCTTATCAGTGCATCTAATTTTCAACATTCTTATATGCACCACATCCCAAAGCCTTCGATTCCTTTAATTTCAGCTTTTCAATCAATCCATATTTCACTCCTTTAAAATTCTTTGCTGCAAACGTAAATTCTCAGACATTTATTCCCCAATTTACGACCAATGTTCGGTACTAGTAGGCTAGAAGTGTTCTCTTTACCTGTGTTAATCTGCCTTATACGTCCTCCTTGCTTCGACCAACAAGTGTTATTTTGCTTCCAAAGTATCAGAATTTCTTTACTTGATTAACTTTTCGTTCAACCATTTTTATTTTAAAGTTTATCGCTAATCTCATTTCTGCTACTCCTCATTAATCCACCTCTCTTTGCTTCACCGTCAGTCAGTACTCTGTACTCATTGGACCGTTAAGTTCGACAGATCCTATGACTCTTCCTCACTTTCACTCAGGACAGGAATGTCATCAAGGCCACATATCACTGATATGCTTTCAGCTTGAATTTTAATGCCACTCTTGAACCTACTGTTATTTCTGTCATGGATTCTTCAGTATATAGATTGAGCTGAAAGGCTACATCCTAGTAGCTCACCATTTTTACTCGTAATACGACCGCTGTGTTACTGATTTTAAAACTTAAACCTGTATTAAAACGGCCGCTTCAACAAACTTTGCAGCGGTCCTCCTCAGAGCGACTTCAGGGTTGGCAAAGACGGTGCTTATTCGCACAGAAGTTTTAATCACTTGATAATAGCATTATGTAGTCGCGAATCTTATTAGATAAATATTTCAAACGTTTCACAAGTAGTGATATACAGGCAGCTGTAAAAAGGCTTCACAAAAGGTAAGTAGTACTGATCTGAAAGTTCTTCTAGCAGTTATAGTTTCAAACATTCTCTGCTTAATTCCTAAAAGAATTTTATTCCGACTGGCGGTGAAATCCTTCGCACTTACGAAATTTGAACTAGTTCTGACGTATAAGGCGCACACACGCATTGTATTGAATCGAAAATCAAGAGACATAATATGTAAATCAAGCAAATTAATTGAGGGATTAAAACACTGTCATTTGCTATAATATCATCGGCACATATGGAAATGTCAGACCCGCTAGGTTAGCCGAGAGCAATAACAGGCTGCTTCCTGGACTTGGGTAGGCGCGCCGGCCCCAGATCGAATCCGCCCGGCGGATTAACGACAACAGCCGGTGTGCCGGCTAGCCTGTATGCGGTTTTCAGGCGGCTTTCCACATCCTCCTAGCTGAATACCGGGCTGGTCCCCACGTCCAGCCTCAGTTGCACGACTCGCAGACATTTGAAACACATTCACACTATTTCACTATTTACACTAGACGCAGTCAGTTGGGGTACCATAGTTCCGTCAAGGGGGTATGGGGTGGCGGCAGGACGGGCATCCGGCTACCCCTTAAACATTAACCATGCTAATTCCGTCCTTCACCCTGCCGACCCTGCGAACACTGCGGGATGAATGCAGTAGCGAAAGAAAGAATACGTAAATCTCAGGGCGTATTTGACTGAGCATACACAGGAGTCAGTTTGGGCAAGGAGGGGAGGGGGAGGCGGGAACTGACTACTCAAATTTATTATTCGACGGAGTCAGTTTTGTGTGATGGCGTGTGAGATGACGCATTAAATTCCCCGTTGTTCAATGGTGACGCCTGCCAGCAGCTTTAAGCTATTGTGTTCCGTTGCTTGGAAGCAACGCCACGAGCTGCTTAATTCGTTCCTTCTACTGCGCCGGCTGACTTCATAGCCAGATGTTGTGTTCCAGTATTTGAACTGCTGGTGCCTATTGTCTTTGGCAATTAATCAAATGAAACTGTATGGTTCCAAAGACCTTTTCATGTCTCAAACATCTATGATGTATATATGCATATATGAATGGGAATTTGGATTTAGGAGAGAGCTGTGCTATTGTAGTCCGCGCAGTTCTGGATGGCCACTGTGACAGGGTGGCGTAATGGTTAGCGCATCTCCCTACTGAGCAGGACACCCAAGTTCGAACCCCGGCCTCGTTAGAAATTTTCATTAGTCGCCGCAGCCTGCATATATATATCGTACATATTTGAGACTTGAAAAGTTCTCTGGAACCACATCCTTTCATTTCAAAATGTATATATTACATACTGTCGATAAATGATTAGAATTAAATTATGGATCTAACTGATCATCCAAAGGTTGAGTCAATAATTGGTTGCCATATCTTCAAAGGCAAACTCACTGTCTCTTCTGATTCCTCTGCCTGTTCACCGTCTTATCACTGTCTCTCCTCAGTGTGACAACTCTAAGTTATCATTGTCTCTTCATTGGCCCTCTCTCTGATCAGTTATCTTTCTTGTCCATCTCAGTCACTATCCAGTGATTGATTGTCCACTGCTAAGTCACAGTTTTGGTATTGTTTGCCCCTGAGTGAATGATTGTCCACTATTGATTCGCCGTTCTGTTACTTTTCGTCCTCATTCTGTCCTCAGAGCGGTTCTAGGCGCTTCAGTCTGGAACCGCACTACTGCTACGGTCGCAGGTTGGAATCCTGCCTCGGGCATGGGTGTGTGTGATGTCCTTAGGTTAGTTAGGTTTAAGTAGTTCTAAGTTCTAGGGGACTGATGACTTCAGATGTTAAGTCCCATAGTGCTCAGAGCCATTTGAGCCATTTGTCCCCAGGGCGATTTTCTGTTGTATCGTCTCTGCCACTGGCGAGATGAATCTGCAGTCCCACACACTGACCGACTGACGATGCCTAACGACGCCTCCCAGTCCTCGTGCAGGGTGAAAATTTCTGATTTTGTGAAATTGGTGTGTAAGCAGGCAACGCCTGCCTAGTTCTCAGGTCTCTTCCAACAGCGAATTATTTCAAGTGTTTATCTGCTTCCCTGAGATGTCAAGAAAACAGCCAAACAACAGCAAACGTGTTTGTTTGTGACGGGCGTGCCTGTGCCTTGTTCAACTGTCCACAAGTGTTTATAACGCAATGACATCCCTCTTGCTGCTCGTTAGAATTCACTCGGAACAGCTGTTTCCCACGCAAGTTAAGCCATCTCTGACTTTTGGTATGGTTTCACACAGTGGTTATGGTTGAAACGTCCCTCCTGTTCACGGCGACCAGCTGCGGGAAACTGAAGCATACTTTAGCGGTCGAAAAGATATAAGAAGTAGTCTATGTCATAGCTATCAGAGGTCTAATTTCTTCTTCATTAGGCCTACACACTCACCAAGTGTCCGGGAAGACGGGGAGAAATCTTCATTCATCCATCCAATTTACCTGTAGACTCAATAAATCACTTGAAGTGTATTTCCGGATGCTTTTTTTTTATAAGAGGCTATCCCTTTCTTCGCCATCCTTATACAATCTGAAGATGCAGTCCCATTTCTTGTTATCTCTACGGCGGTTATTGATAGTACAGTAAGCTTTTTAATTGCATCCTGCTTACAACAGTATTACCTAACTCGAGGTGAGGCAGGGGTTCAAATGGCTCTAAGCACTATGGAACTTAACATCTGAGGTCATCAGTCCAATAGACTTACAACTACTTAAACCTAACTACCCTAAGAACGTCACTCACACACACCCCTGCCCGAGGCAGGATTCGAACCTGCGACTGTAGCAGCAGAGCGGTTCCGAACTGAAGCGCCTAGAACCGCTGGGCCACAACAGCTGGCGAGGCAGAGGTCTTCGATACTATAAGCCGACAGCACAATAGCACTTTTCTTCAAATGTCAGCTTACAAAGAGCATTGAAACTGTCATATGCCGGCGTATGAACGCTGCTCTTAGAGGAGACAAATTCTGAGCCACGGTTTCATGGCAAAACACAATTGACTTAAATACAAACTTTCAATAACAGTAGCAAATTGGCATTACTCACGCCATTGATAAACTAGCATTACTGAAAACTTATTGGTTTCATAGCACAAGAAATGTATTCTCCGAAACAGTCAAGTAGGTTCTGACTGAATGCGTGTGAGGGCACACAGTTTGTCACATGAGAAACACCTGATGCTGAATTTCCGATTTCGTGATGCTGAAATCCTGTTACAACAAGAGACAGAGACTAAAAACAAAAGCAGACATAGATCAATGATTTAAAAATGCAGCCGTATTTCTATTTCCCTGCTACAGTCATCTAAAGTTGTTACAAGGGGTGGAATCGCGTTCGCAGCTGTGTTGCTTGGAAACCAGCATTAGCCTATCTCTCTGAAATTATAGACTCGTACGGTATTGTGAAAAACTGAGGTGTGTAGTGAAGCAGGAAGACTCGTATCCGAATATGGAGCCGACACACAGGTTTAACCGGCCCGGAAGTTTCATAACGTCGTAAATTCCACTGCAGAGATAGGGTTCGTCTTGGAAATAGTCTCTGAACTTTGACTAAGCCCTTCTCCATCATTTATTGACTAACATGAGCGGTAATGAAAAGTATAGTGGGAGCTAAAAATAAATCTCCCCACATTGTTCTCCTGTCCCCTTACGTTTGTTGTTTGCTTTCCTCGCCATTAGCCTTTCGGAAAAGTAACGTGTAAAATTGTTATGGAGGGACAGACCACATATTTAAGCGTTGCTGTTGACGATATGGTTCATTATATGTGAATGTGTCCACTAAAATCCAATATTTTCATTTGATTTATCTAATTGAATTTCATTTGCTCATTTTAAAGGCCGGGTACATTCATTAGGGTATTTCATTCATTAGGGTAGCGTGGGTACTCTTGCAATACAGGACAATTCCTTAGTAATAACATCTCTCTGTGCACAACATCGAAAAGTCTCTGCAAATCTCTGACATTTAACCACGTACTTATTAACATACTTCCGAAGCCCTTTCTTTGTGGGACGGGGAACGGCACCCCTAAGCCCACGTTCATCCCTATCTATTACGAAACACGTTCTTCATTTCGTCTGCAAAAATTCCCATTCAAATCTCATAACTGGGGACACAAGCTAAAATATAAATTTGTTGTAATAACTCATCATCTAGAAATCAGTATAAATCATCTCGCCTCATCCTCCCTCTCATGTGAGATTCAATTCGGACGACAAGAAACTCCGCTCAAAATGCAAAAATTGGATACCGCAGAATTACCATTCTCAAGCTAATGTGATATAGCTGGCTGACGAAAGTTAGTTGCTTTGTTTTTCTCGTAATATTATCCTCACAACTGAGACAGTTCTGTCATCTTCAGATAGAGCTGGCTGTTCGAGTCAGGTACTTTTCAGCCAAATACCAAAACTGGTAATGGGGCATAGTGGGTCCCGACTGGGAAAGCTTTGGTGTGGTTTTCTGGAACATTGTTCCAGGCAAACAGTGATCTATTAATATTGTAACTTATTTAGCAAACCCAATAGTCGCAGCATTTAAGCTTTTTTTTTTTGCCCCGTTTTGGTCTGCATTGTGTGAAGAGAAACAAAATATAATGCTTCGGTTACAATCGAAATAAACAGTAATGTAGTAAAATGCGCAGGATGATGTGCTCTTGATGACGGTAGGAATTGCTGGCGTGGAGAACACTGGTGAATAAGGCTCGGCTGCCGGTAGTTTATCAGCTGAAGCCCAGTCCATTGTCTCTCGTATAACGTCACTGGTAGCCAGTGGCCACGAGACTTTGTTGCACGATGTGAAGAACATGTATTAGATGTATAATTATTAAGAGTTCGGTCCTTGAGAAAACAACGAAGGACATTTTGATGTTATAAAAAAGAACATACATGATAAGCGACGAAATTTAAAAACATTCACTACCCAATGACAGGGGTCATTTGAACGTGGGGCTGCCTTCTGCAGAGCCTTCTGGTAAACGTAAACATAGCAGAGACGGTCGGTAGGACACCAGCTTCGTAACCAGTGAAACGATACACGTTCCACCATAAATCAAAGATGTTATGGATTCCCATTGAAGAAAAGGGAGCCAGCTAGTAACCATGGAAACGATGTGTAATCGGTAAGCACCGTCATTTGCTAACAGATGTAAGTAACCATCTACAGCTAGTGTAATACACTTACGTAATGATATATTCAAATTCTTTTATTGTCTGTAATTGGGTCTTGATCTGTGTCTAATGCTATTAGCTGATTCCTTCCAATCATAAGCATTATCTTGGCTTTCTTCAAAATAGATTTATTCTCAAGGCTGGCTTTTAGGGTGCCTTCTTCTTACTTCTTGACGTCGTATTTCACGCAGTTTCTCAAAGCTTTGCACAGCTCTGCATATTTTGTCTTACCTTTGTCTGCATCAGCTTTCATTCTCCTTCTCTTGTCCATCAAACCTGTTGTTTTATTTGTCGGTTTCTTGGGTTGGTTTTGAGATTTACATAAGCCACCCACTTCTTCAGCTATCGTAATTAGTACCTTTGATACTTTTTCTGATTCGTGTTCTTTTAGTTTTTTCTGAATTCCTTCTTGAAATTCCTCTTTCTGTTCTTCAAGATTTGTGACATTTGACTAAGGAAGAGAAGCAGTTTGTTTAATGGTGTACCCCCCATGAACCATGGACCTTGCCGTTGGTGGGGAGGCTTGCCTGCCTCAGCGATACAGATGGCCGTACCGTAGGTACAACCACAACGGAGGGGTATCTGTTGAGAGGCCAGACAAACGTGTGGTTCCTGAACGGGGGGAAGCAGAATTTTCAGTAGTTGCAAGGGCAACAGTCTGGATGATTGACTGATCTGGCCTTGTAACACTAACCAAAACGGCCTTGCTGTGCTGGTACTGCAAACGGCTGAAAGCAAGGGGAAACTTACGGCCGTAATTTTTCCCGAGGGCATGCAGCTCTACTGTATGATTAAATGATGATGGCGTCCTCTTGGGTAAAATATTCCGGAGGTAAAATAGTCCCCCATTCGGATCTCCGGGCGGGGACTACTCAAGAGGATGTCGTTATCAGGAGAAAGAGCGTGGAATGACAGATCCCTAAATCGGGCAGGTAGGTTAGAAAATTTAAAAAGGGAAATGGACAGGTTAAAGTTAGATATAGTGGGAATTAGTGAAGTTCGGTGGCAGGAGGAACAAGAACTCTGGTCAGGTGACTACAGGGTTATAAACACACAATCAAATAGGGGTAATGCAGGAGTAGGTTTAATAATGAATAGGAAAATAAGAATGCGGGTAAGCTACTCTCAAGCAGCAAAGTGAACGCATTATTGTGGCCAAGATAGATACGAAGCCCACACCTACTACAAAAGCACAAGTTTATCTGTCAACTGGCTCTGCAGATGACGAAGAAATTGAAGAAATGTATGATGAAATAAAAGAAATTATTCAGATAGTGAAGGGAGACGAAAATTTAATAGTCATGGGTGACTGGAATTCGAGTGTAGGAAAAGGGAGAGAAGGAAACATAGTAGGTGAATATGGATTGGGGCTAAGAAATGAAAGAGGAAGACGCCTGGTAGAATCTTGCACAGAGCACAACTTAATCATAGCTAACACGTGGTTTAAGTATCATGAAAGAAGGTTCTATACATGGAAGAACCCTGGAGATAGTAAAAGTTACGAGATAGATTATATAATGGTAAGACAGAGATTTAGGAACCAGGTTTTAAACTGTAAGCATTTCCAGTGGCAGATGTGGACTCTGACCACAATCTATTGGTTATGACCTGAAGATTAAAACTGAAGAAACTGCAAAAAGGTCGGTAATTAAGGAGATGGGACCTGGATAAACTGAAAGAACCAGAGGTTGTACAGAGTTTCAGGGAGAGCATAAGGGAACAATTGACAGGAATGGGGGAAAGAAGTACAGTAGAAGAAGAATGGGTAGCTTTGAGGGATGAAGTAGTGAAGGCAGAAGAGGATAAAGTAGGTAAAAAGACGAGGGCTAGTAGAAATCCTTGGGTAACAGAAGAAATATTAAATTTAATTGATGAAAGGAGAAAATATAAAAATGCAGTAAATGAAGCAGGCAAAAAGGAATACAAACGTCTCAAAAATGAGATCGACAGGAAGTGCAAAATGGCTAAGCAGGGATGGCTAGAGGACAAATGTAAGGATATAGAGGCTTATCTCACTAGTGGTAAGATAGATACTGCCTACAGGAAATTAAAGAGACCTTTGGAGATATGAGAACCAATTGTATGAACATCAAGAGCTCAGATGGAAACCCAGTTCTAAGCAAAGAAGGAAAAGCAGAAAGGTGGAAGGAGTATATAGAGGGTCTATACAAGGGCGATGTACTTGAGGACAATATTATGGGAATGGAAGAGGATGTAGATGAAGATGAAATGGGAGATACGATATTGCGTGAAGAATTTGACAGAGCACTGAAAGATCTGAGTCGAAACAAGGCCCCGGGAGTAGACAACATTCCATTGGAACTACTGACGGCCTTGGGAGAGCCAGTCCTAACAAAACTCTACCATCTGGTGAGTATGATGTATGAGACAGGCGAAATACCCTCAGACTTCAAGAAGAATATAATAATCCCAATCCCAAAGAAAGCAGGTGTTGACAGATGTGAAAATTACCGAACTATCAGTTTAATAAGTCACAGCTGCAAAATACTAACGCGAATTCTTTACAGACGAATGGAAAAACTGGTAGATGCGGACCTCGGGGAGGATCAGTTTGAATTCCGTCGAAATGTTGGAACACGTGAGGCAATACTGACCTTACGACTTATCTTAGAAGAAAGATTAAGGAAAGGCAAACCTACGTTTCTAGCATCTGTAGACTTAGAGAAAGCTTTTGACAATGTTTACTGGAATACTCTCTTTCAAATTCTAAAGATGGCAGGGGTAAAATGCAGGGAGCGAAAGGCTATTTACAATTTTTACAGAAACCAGATGGCAGTTATAAGAGTCAAGGGACAAGAAAGGGAGGCAGTGATTGGGAAGGGAGTGAGACAAGGTTGTAACCTCTCCCCGATGTTATTCAATCTGTATATTGAGCAAGCAGTAAAGGAAACAAAACAAAATTTCGGAGTAGGTATCAAAGTCCATGGAGAAGAAATAAAAACTTTGAGGTTCGCCGATGACATTGTAATTCTGTCAGAGACAGCAAAGGGCTTGGAAGAGCAGTTGAATGGAATGGACAGTGTCCTGAAAGGAGGATATAAGATGAACATTAACAAAAGCAAAAGAGGATAATGGAATGTAGTCGAATTAAGTCGGGTGATGCTGGGGAAATTAGATTAGGAAATGAGACACTTAAAGTAGTAAAGGAGTTTTGCTATTTGGGGAGCAAAATAACTGATGATGGTCCAAGTAGAGAGGATATAAAATGTAGACTGGCAATGAGAAGGAAAGCTTTTCTGAAGAAGAGAAATTTGTTAACATCGAGTATAGATTTAAGTGTCAGGAAGTCATTTCTGAAAGTATTTGTATGGAGTGTAGCCATGTATGGAAGTGAAACATGGTCGATAAATAGTTTGGACAAGAAGAGAATTGAAGCTTTTGAAATGTGGTGCTACAGAAGAATGCTGAAGATTAGATGGGTAGATCACATAACTAATGAGGAGGTATTGAATAGGACTGGGGAGAAGAGGAGCTTATGGCACAACTTGACCAGAAGAAGGGATCGGTTGGTAGGAAATGTTCTGAGGCATCAAGGGATCACCAATTTAGCATTGGAGGGCAGTGTGGAGGGTAAAAATCGTAGAGGGAGACCAGGAGATGAATACACTAAGCATATTCAGAAGGATGTAGGTTGCAGTAGGTACTGGGAGATGAAGAAGCTTGCACAGGATAGAGTAACATGGAGAGCTGCATCAAACCAGTCTCAGGACTGAAGACCAGAACAACAACAACAACAATGAGCATTTTAGATACATTAGCTGCTCGTTATGTAGTTACGTTCTCCAGTATACGACTGGCCCTTGCTTAAATGGTCAAGTCACTACTTACAGAGGCGATACAGAGCTGAAGCGTGGATTACCAGACATATAGCCATTTTGTACTATTAAAGGGTATATTTATATGTCAATAGTGCACCAGATTCCGGATCGGAATAAGTTTCACTCGCCAAGAGCGATAAAATTAATAATATTGATAAGATGGTAGATAAAGAGCAATACTGTATGGAAATTGGTGAATTTACACATATACATATAATAAGCAGTTCGTTATAGAGTCACGTTGGCACAGACATAATATTTATCATTTTAATGACCACATGTTGTTTAACATTATTATATTACTATCTTACAGCATGGATGACAAAATTCACATATAATGTTTATAGAATTGTAAAATACATGGGTACATCAAAAGGCCGAATGACTTTAGATTGGTGACAAGTCGTAGCCACAGAGGTCGATAAAATTAATGTTACTGTTGTTGTGGTCTTCAGTCCTGAGACGGGTTTGATGCAGCTCTCCATGCTACTCTATCCTGTGCAAGCTGCTTCATCTCCCAGTACGTACTGCAGCCTACATCCTTCTGAATCTGCTTAGTGTATTCATCTCTTGGTCTCCCTCTACGATTTTTACCCTCCATGCTGCCCTCCTACACTAAATTGGTGATCCCTTGACGCCTCAGAACCTGTCTTACAACCGATCCCTTCTTCTAGTCAACTTGTGCCACAAGAGCTGAGATGGAAACCCAGTTCTAAGCAAAAAATGGAAAGCAGAAAGGTGGAAGGAGTATATAGAGGGTCTATACAAGGGCAATGTACTTGAGGACAATATTGCGGAAATGGAAGAGGATGTAGATGTAGATGAAGATGAAATAGGAGATATGATACTGCGAGAAGAGTTTGACAGAGATCTAAAAAGACCTAAATCGAAAGAAGCCCCAGAGTAGACAACATTGCATAAAATTAATAACATTGATCAAGTGGCGTAGTAAAAGCATTAATAACATTGATCAAATGGCGTAGTAAAAGCGATTCGGTGAAACATAAAATTTATGCCAAATGTTACAGGCTGAAAATAGTGAAATAATCAATCTCACTCGAATCAGGATAACTTGTCGCCTGTACGAAAACCGATCTTTGAAAATGGTGGGTAATATCTTCAACCCGTAAACATTTTTGCGACAGGTAAAAAACTTAAGGGAACTTTGTAGGTCCTATGCCGCCAATGTTAAATTACGGAATTTTCTAACCCATTATCTTGGAAATTTTTTAAGACACCAACTTACAGTTTTCAATGCACCTTTATAGTTACACTGAACTAGAATTATTACAAAAATTGTGTTGTGGGGCGTGTTACCTCTTTTTTCAAACAGTCAAATTTTTGACAGAATTTTGTAAATAAAGGAACATAAAACAAAACAACTCAGTATATTTTAATTATTCTAGTTCCATATGTGTTGAATCTCACACTTGATATGCTGTGAAAAATTTCATGTCTCTACCAACAGAACTTTTTTAGCAAACAGGTCATTTAATGCGAAAAATGTTGTTCAGAGATATTGAGGTTTAAACCTTTATTTGATTACAAATTCTTATACAGACTTACATTTCTGCGTCTTTTATGCATTAGAATTGCTCTGGCCCATAGTCTGTGTCTTCTTCAGTGTTACAACAGCCCAGTGCTTGCCCCCTCATTTTCTTTCTTCTTTCTTTTGTCATTTGCTAAGCAGCTAACTCTGCTTCACGTGCACGAAGCTCAGATAGTTCCCGCAGTCCTTTAGCTGTGCTCTGTCCAAATCTTACTCCAAACGTCTCCAGAATCTTATGTCTTTCATAGTTCCTACCATTAAAAGTTGTTACAGCATCAGACATGCTAACTTTAGAGTCATAAGGCCAACAAATACATTTTTAGACACACTGCATCACACAGCATTAAGACACAGTTTCAGAAAGAACTTGGGCAAGAATTTTCAGATGAATAATGACGTTGTCCATAATATCATTACTTTTATCACTGCCACGCGTTTCTAAAGTTACTTTGCTTTTAGATGCACCAGGGGGCATGGTCACTTGAGAAAAACTATCGTGGTTCCCTTCACTGCTAGCACACGTGTTTTCAAATATCTGTTACCCGCAAATTTGTGTTTCTTGAAGTTTCTTTTACGCTTGGTCATTTTATTTACATATAAAAAGAAACAGAAATTAGTTTACTACAAAAAAGTCGATAATCACACTACTTTCAACGAAAACTAGAATCAGAAACAGAGAACTGAATTGTTTATTCGTAATGATAACTTCTGAGTCTACATCTACATCTACATCCATACTCCGCAAGCCACCTGACGGTGTGTGGCGGAGGGTACCCTGAGTACCTCTATCGGTTCTCCATTCTATTCCAGTCTCGTATTGTTCGTGGAAAGAAGTATTGTCGGTATGCTTCTGTGTGAGCTCTAATCTCTCTGACTTTATCCTCATGGTCTCTTCGCGAGATATACGTAGGAGGGAGCAATATACTGCTTGACTCTTCGGTGAAAGTATGTTCTCGAAACTTTAACAAAAGCCCGTACCGAGCTACTGAGCGTCTCTCCTGCAGAGTCTTCCACTGGAGTTTATCTATCATCTCCGTAACGCTTTCGCGATTACTAAATGATCCTGTAACGAAGCGCGCTGCTCTCCGTTGGATCTTCTCTATCTCTTCTATCAACCCTATCTGGTACGGATCCCACACTGTTGAGCAGTATTCAAGCAGTGGGCGAACAAGCGTACTGTAACCTACTTCCTTTGTTTTCGGATTGCATTTCCTTAGGATTCTTCCAATGAATCTCAGTCTGGCATCTGCTTTACCGACGATCAACTTTATATGATCATTCCATTTTAAATCACTCCTAATGCGTACTCCCAGATAATTTATGGAATTAACTGCTTCCAGTTGCTCACCTGCTATTTTGTAGCTAAATGATAAGGGATCTATCTTTCTATGTATTCGCAGCACATTACACATGTCTACATTGAGATTCAATTGCCATTCCCTGCACCATGCGTCAATTCGCTGCAGATCCTCCTGCATTTCAGTACAATTTTTCATTGTTGCAACCTCCCGATACACCACAGCATCATCTGCAAAAAGGCTCAGTGAGCTTCCGATGTCATCCACCAGGTCATTTATGTATATTGTGAATAGCAACGGTCCTATGACACTCCCCTGCGGCACACCTGAAATCACTCTTACTTCGGAAGACTTCTTTCCATTGAGAATGACATGCTGCGTTCTGTTATCTACGAACTCCTCAATCCAATCACACAATTGGTCTGATAGTCCGTATGCTCTTACTTTGTTCATTAAACGACTGTGGGGAACTGTGTGAAACTCCTTGCCGAAGTCAAGAAACATGGCATCGACCTGTGAACCCGTGTCTAAGGCCCTCTGAGTGTCGTGGACGAATAGCGCGAGCTGGGTTTCACACGACCGTCTTTTTCGAAACCCATGCTGATTCCTACAGAGTAGATTTCTAGTCTCCAGAAAAGTCATTATACTCGAACATAATGCGTGTTCCAGAATTCTACAACTGATCGACGTTAGAGATATAGGTCTGTAGTTCTGCACATCTGTTCGACGTCCCTTCTTGAAAACGGGGATGACCTGTGCCCTTTTCCAATCCTTTGGAACGCTTCGCTCTTCTAGAGACCTATGGTACACCGCTCGTAGGAGTAGGCACAAAACAAAGCAATTCAGTCTTCTAGACTGTGTAGTTCCCGAGATATGACTGCTCAACTGTGGCAGTATATGCACAGCCTCAAAATTTGGCAGTTACACATCTACATTCAAAATCTTATTTGAAGGTTTCACAATTGTCTGATTTTAATGCATTACATACCAAAATGTTCAGGGAAGTCCAAAGACCATTATGGAGTAGAAAACAAAAAATGTCAAATTTCAATGAATTTCACATACAAAGTCCCCTTAATACAACTGCCTGATAAAGACTAAAATTGACGTCAGGTCATACACCAGTTTTAGTCGCCTAGGAATGACAAGTTAATAAGAGTGACGACATATCGCAGTAAATGGTTAGCTGCACCAATTTTGTACTTCATTTTTACCATATAAAAAATAAAAATAAAAGATTTAAACGGCTCTGAGCACTATGGGACTTAACTTCTGCGGTCGCGAGGTTCCAGACTGTGTAAAGATTTAAAGCTGAAGTAAAATGTAAAAATAAGAATAAACAATTTAAATGCGACCATTACTGTATTTACTAAATAACTTGGCTGAGTCTTTCTCGCTCCGTCACTTGCCTTCAAACCTACGGAAATCTTCCAAGAAGCTTGGTCCCTACTGGGAAATGGGAACTATTTTTTGCAGCGACCCATAGCTACAAATAGATGATTTTACATTTACAGTACCCATTGCCATTGAACTTTGATACAAATTAAATTGCCGGATCCTAACATCCCCTAAAAATTAAAGTCCAGAAGACAGGAAACGAAGAAACAAGGAACTAACGTCTGAAGTTGCTGAAGTTAAGAGTCTATCATCCGACAATGACGCAGGCTAGTTCAGAGGGTTTCACAAGGCGTATGCCACGATATGCTGGGGAAATGTTTCCGACTCTACCAACTATAGTCGAGCACAGCTGCAATGTCCCATGGTACTGGGCCTGCAGCAGGACCACAGGACAAATTCGAAAGAGTCACCCGGAGTGGAGCCATATCGCACTCATAGCCGAGCGGTAACGCGGCGAGAGAAAGGCAGGCGTAGCTTAACCGACATTGATCTGCTAGAGGTAGCTGCCCCAGGAGGAAAACCTGCATGCCCGGCGGTCAGGAGGTGTAGTCAACCCCACCTGTCGCGGAGCCACTAAATCAACGACCTCTGTAGTCTCTGCGATCGATGGATACCTCTTAATTTAATGCCAGTATTATGTCCCAGACCAAATATTTTAAGCCTTATGTACGTGAAAATGTATTTCTTCGTAAGAATACGGGGTAAAGTCAGTGAACTTATGGACATGTGCAGTGTGCTTGTATGAGGTCCTGTCATCGGATCCGATGATTCCTTCAACTACAATATAGAAAGGTTCTGAGAAAAGGACAATCACTGTTTTGATATAACAACGAGTTCAACAGATTATAATGATCTATTAGATGAGCATTTCCTTCCACACATAATCACTAAGATGCAGTGAAAGACATGAGATTGATTGACAATAGTGTAACTATGATTTAGGCCTAAACCGTAGCTGAAGAGCCAAAGATCCTCGTACACCTGCCTGATATCGTGTGGGGTCCCCGCCAGCACGCAGAAGTGCTGCAACACGACGTGGCATGGACACGACTAATGTCTGAAGTAGTGCTGGAGAGAACTGACACCATGAATGCTGCAGGGGTATCCATGTATCCCTAAGAGTACGAGGGGGTGGAGATCTCTTCTGAACAGTATGTTGCAGAGCATCGAAGATATGCTCAATGATGCTCACGTATATGGAGTATGGTGCCCGCCGGAAGTGTTTAAACTCGTAAGTGTGTTCCTGGAGATACTCTGCAGAACTTCTGGACGTGTGGGGAGTCGCATTGTCCTGTTGGAATTGCCCAAGTCCGTGGGAATGCACAATGGACATGAAAGGATGCAGGTGATCAGACGGGAAGCTTACGAGCGTGTCACCTATCAGAGACGTATCAAGAGTCACATATCAATCCAACTGCAGACGACAGTGCCTCGACTAGCTTGAACAATCCCCTGCTGGCATCCGGGGTTCATGAAGTCATGAGGTTGTCTCCACACCCGTACACATCTGTATGCTCGATACAACTTGCAACGAGACTCGTCCGACCAGGCAACACGTTTCCAGTAATAAACAGTGCAATGTCAGTGTTGACGGGCCCAGGCGAGGCGTGAATCTTTGTGTCATGCAGTCATCAAGGGCACTCTAGTGGACCTCCGACTCCGAAAGCCCAAATCGATGATTTTCCGTTGAACGGTTCGCACGCTGACCCTTGTTGGTGGCCCAGAATTGTAATCTGCAGCAATGTCTCTCACGTTGAGCGATCCTGTACAGTCGTCGTTGGTCCCGTTGCTGCAGGAACTTTTTCCGGCAGCAGCGATGTCGGAGATCGGATGTTTTATCGGAATCCTGGTATTCACGATACACTCGTGAAATGGTCGTACAGGAAAATCTCCACTCCATCGTTACCTAGGAGATGCTGTGTCCTATCTCTCGGGCACCGACTATAACACCATGTTCAAACTCACTTAAATCTTGATAAGCTGCCATTGTTCTGAAGTAACTGATCTAAAAACTGCGCCAGATACTTGACTTCCCGACCGCACCGTCATATTCTGCCTGTTTACATATCTCTGTATTTGAATACGCATGCCTATACCAGCTTCTTTGGCTCTTCAGTGTATAAAGAGCAGCGAGTACTGTTTGGGTGGCCCTCCTCTGCAGTAGCTGTTGCAGCTATTTATCTTTTTCAGTGTGATTTATCCTGAATACTAAGAAACTCATCCACTGGAAGTGTACCGCTTTATTTTTTTTTATCAGTAGTGTGACAGTAATGTCACGTATTGCTACGCTATATCAATTCAGGTTTTGTTGCCGGCCGCAGTGGCCGAGCGGTTCTAGGCGCTTCAGTCTGGAACCGCGAGACTGCTGCGGTCGCAGGTTCGAATCCTACCTCGGGCATGGATGTGTGTTATGTCCTTAGGTTAGTTAGGTTTGCGTAGTTCTAAGTTCTAGTAGGCTGATGACCTCAGATGTTAAGTACCATAGCGCTTAGAGCCGTTTGAACCATTTTTTACTCACTAAGTTGCAGTAAAATTTGTGAGTGCTGGAGATGTGCATTTAAGAGAAAACTCCATACTCTCCTTTGGGTTCTGGTGGCCCACGGTACGGTATTCAATCTCCTTTGTCGCAGAGGAATCTCGTCAAGTCAAGCACATCACGCTGGGGTGTTGAGCAACCTTCATGGAAATCAGGATGTGACCTGCTCCACTACATTTTTTCAGCATGGCTAATGAGTGTTCATGTGTTGGAATGTAAACTCCAGTCCTGCCTTGCCATCTCCTCCGTATAATTATACCACGAATTTTTTTCGCCTTTCTGTGGTAACTCAAAGGCTCATACTTTGCGGAGCCATTCAGCTAGCTCGGGAGTGTCGGTTTTGTTCCGCTTCAAAAATTTAGTTTATCAAATGATGATGGGTCCTGCCATCTAGCTCAGTGGCGTGGACAGGCTGGCCAGCCAGAGTAGAACTGCTCCAGTACGGTAAAACAATGTCGTGTGGCTAGTGTATGACGCCCGGCAGTCTGTTTGCCGGGTTCAGGCCTTTCGATTTGACGCCACTCCGGCGACTTACACGTCGATGGGGATGAAATGATGATGATTAGGACAACACATCACCCAGGCCCTGACCGGAGAAAATCTCCGATTCAGCCGGGAATCGAACCCGGGCATTTAGGATTGTCATTCTATCGCGAAGACCACTCAGCTACAAGAGGCCGACATCAGAACGGTTCCATCGTCATGACGGCAATATAACGTATTCTGAAGTTTGCTGTCCTTCCCTGTACTTTTAGAAAACTTTTTTACATGCCTTGCGTCACTCCCCTCCACGATAAATTTTTGAATAGTGGGAAGTGGAGCAGGAGGAGGTACATTTCCGGGGACCGGAAACGGCCTGTCGGAGGAGCCTGGAGTGGAACGCCATCTGGGGTTGTTTGACACACTTTGCTGATCTTGAGAAGATTGAGTTTTCAGCGCAACCGGTAACCTGAGCAGCTCCTTTCTCATATGTTTCAGAAACAATTCGAAGGCCACAGTATGGCCAAACGTGTTCTGGGATGGTGTCACACCTCTAGCTTACAGCAGGAGGATACATTTCCACAGCTGAGCTGAGCTGTTTCATGAGTGCCTGCTTGCGCATGAAAGACAAATCTTCCTGCATAAGTTTTCGCATCCTACGGTATTGAAGTTCGCGCAGCTAACCGTTATGCAATTTGATTTCAGCCATTACAATATAATTTCAGACGTGTGTATTCCATAGCTCAGGGAGCTACCAAATTTCGATGCGGGAAAACAAGGAAATGAATGCTTTGAACACGCTGTAGTAAGTCATCAGGGAGCCAAAATTCTCACCAGCATGCTCCGTTGTGGAGCATCCTTCGTTAGGTCATGAACTTACCCCATTTGTAGTTTGGTGGTCTGTTCAAAATGGCTCTGAGCACTATGGGACTCAACTGCTGTGGTCATCAGTCCCCTAGAACTTAGAACTACTTCAGCCTAACTAACCTAACGACATCACACACATCCATGCCCGAGGCAGGATTCGAACCTGCGACCGTAGCAGTCGCACGGTTCCGGACTGCGCGCCTAGAACCGCGAAACCACCGCGGCCGGCTGGTGGTCTGTGGAAATGTTTCTAGTTTGTTATTGGTATGGTCTGGGTTCGATTCGCAACTCAACAAAGCATTTTTAACAGGCGTGAACAGACTCTCTTCATCTTTGATAACGACATCTTAACAACGTAATGTTGCACCATAATACCAAATCCAAACTAAACATGAAGTCCATTCGTTACCTACTGGAGAGAATTTGTCTAGATTGGGCCATGACAGAACTGGAGGTTCGATAAGTAGAAACACTGTCAGCAGAAAGCTTCCTTAAATTTATTAATGAGCCAGCTGTCATGTAAGGTCACAGGTCGCTTATTTTATTTGAAGTTGTGAAGTTGAAAATACGTGTTTATTGGAATCGAACTCAGGTCTTCCTTTTGCAGGATCTGATTGCTCTGGGGTGATAATAGTCCAATTTTTGTTGCTTTTACAAGTTTCCGAAGTCCCCAAGGTCTGCACTAAAGGCACGTTTCTGGGCTCGAATCCTGGTTGGGCACAAAAATGTTCACCGTGTCATTTCAAATTGTAGCATATGCACACCAAACTAAATAATACGATTATGTTTTTTAATATCCCTCTGTGTGTTGTCAACAATGACTACTGGTGTCATTTAGTACTCCCAGTCATACATAGAACGTTTCATCGTATCATTTCAGGATCAAACGTGAAACTTCTAGCTATTGGTGGAACACAATTCGAGAGTTGATGTCTCTTCGTGTGTAGTCAACAATGATAAGATGTGCAAAGTTCGACTGCTAGTAACTACAGACATGTGCACATCTCGCTTCTTCTGAAATCAAAATATATTTAACGTCTATTCCTTGATAGGAAATGACGGTAGGTGCTAGATTCGAATAACGGTAAGGCAAAACTTTTGCTTCTCAATATTTCAGTTTCAGTCATTACGCTACATGTGAAAAATTTCGATACCTAGTATCTGCTTTATGTCATCCGTGCTGGAACAGATTCAAAATTAAACCACAACAAACAACCGACTGTATCCAGCTAGCAAGTATGTAACACAAAAACTTTATTCCAACTGATGATAAAGTGTTAACTCTCGGAACGCGTTCTGGGATGAAATAAAAAGAATGACGAATGCAGATAATTGTTTTATTAGAACTTTGGTCATACATTTAACGATCCGATATGCTGCTGGGTTCCAATAATCGTCCAAAACAAAACTTCATGCCACATCAGTTCATGCATTAACATACACACAGTTTGTTATTTATAATGAAAACTCGTCATTTGTTAACAGGGACAATGATTGCTAAATTGGAGCAAGGGGTTCTGGCCCATTACTGAAATATTCGTCATGTATTTTTTAATTGAAACTGGCTTTATAAAATACAATTTTTTCAATAAATTTGAGTGTTCAAGCGTTAAGTACTGTACCATACCTAATAACTTGTTGCACAGTATTTATCCTCTAGTGGTATTAGCTTGCATCTCGACTGCCATACAGAGCAATTATCTTTGTGTTCTCTTGCAGTAACCATTTTTATAGTCAGACAACTGTACCGAAAAAGCTTATAGGAACTGAAAGACAGTTACGTTAGGTGGGCTGCACACAAATGACTCGGAACGCCATTCAGGTCGTTCGAATACTCTTGAGCGTGACATTATATCTAAAAACAGAATCATTTTTCTCCCTTATTGAAGAAATATTGTCGGCAGCCCTCTCTACGAGGCAGATTATCTCTTATTTCATGCCTTCCGATATGTATGCAGGAGGAAAATACTGTATTTCCTTACAAGTAATTCTCTTATCAGATCTCGGTGTCGTTTACGTAGTGTTACCCACTGGGCTTTATATGGCGCTACCGCGTAGTTCATTTTCAACAAAATTAAAGCTGTCGTACCAAGCTTCTGACCGCCACGCACGTAAATCGTGACAAGGCATCAATGCTAACTTCGGTTCGGTGAACGTGTAAAGTAATATGAACGGAGTTTCGTTAATTTGCTATTCATAGGTTCGCCTAATCCTACAACGTCACGAGAGAGACCTCTTGTAACACAAAGGGACGTGAGCATGCGTTATTCATGTGATAGACGCAGGCAGGGTGTTGGACACGGCATGGCCTCGTTCTTCGTGCGCTACCTGCAATCACTCCAATTGAATGGAGCCGCTTAATGCAAATCAGCGCGAGCAGGTGGTCCGGCCGGGATTCGGACGGCCGACACCGTGTCGCCAGTACTGGACACGAACACGCGAGCGTCACGTCCACAGCGATCTAGTCGTCGCCCCTCGTTCATTCGGCGAGACACAGCACGTGGTGCGCACTGGGGAAGGCGACATGGCGAGCACATATTGCGCTCTAATTTCCGTCATGCTCGCAGATGGTGAGCCTGAAGAACGGCTGTAGGTACATCTCCGCATAAGCACATTTTTCTGTAATGTCACCATCGTAATCAATACGTGAGATGCATGAGGAAGAACATAAATTTCTCCACATTTGTCTGGAGAGCTTAGCTGTAGTAATTTCTTTACGAACAGTTTCTCTAGGTACGCTGAATGGCAGCTTTCTTAAAACGTGCTATAACAAAACAAGAAAACGTACTAAAATTTTCGGATTAAAACTTTTGCTCTGTATTTATCAGATACTGTCAGAAAGAGAGCGATCTCTGTACCTTGTAAAAAAATCTTCCAAAGCAGAAGTTTTATTGTCCAGCTCGCAGTTGATACATATCCCGATTACTAGTTTCTGAAAGGTTATGTTGCTTTATAATTTATGATCAGAGGATGACAATATAAACATGCTGACACTAGTAATCAGAAAATGTAACAGATGAGAACTGGACAGTAAAACTTCTATTTAGGAAGGTTGTTTACATTTAAAAATTTTGTAGATGACGCCTGCACCCTGCCAGATCCTTTGAATACGGAAAAAATGAACTGGAATGAAGAAGGATATCAACATGGTATAGAGGTCTTGCGGAACACATTTGTTGCAAATGTGCTCGGAAAATTCAGATAAATGCATTAGTGTGACCTATTCTACAGTACATTCCCTTGTTCTTCTACCAGAAGACAAGAAGAATTGAAAAACGACAGTGTGACTGAAGGCAACGAATTCCTTACTACTCCCTCGATTAAATATCAGTCATATACATTATTAACAGCTTGCTCTAGCCTATTTCACATAATTCGTAAAGGTGGAGCATGTAGAACAATACTGCCAATGCCAATCTTAAGAAAGATTTGTCTGCTTTCATAAACGTGTTTTGCCGTTGTTGGGCTCTTCAGCCCGAAGACTAGTTCGATGCAGCTCTCCACTCTACTCTATCCTGCAGAAGTCTCATCGTCTCTGAATAACTACTGCAACAAACATCATTTCAACCGGGTAACTGTATTCACCCTTTGCTCTCCCGCTTCAATATCTCCTCCCCCCTCCCCTCCCACTTCCAGCCACCCACGTCCCTTCATTACCAAATTGACGGTCCCTTGATCCCATTAGGTAAGTCCTATCAAAGGATCGCTTCATTTAGACAAGTTGGGTCATAACATTCATCTTTCCCCAGTTTGATTCGGCAAGTCTAACATGGTTACTCGATCTATCCATCTAATCTTCAAACTAAAGCTACACTCTACACAAACACTTCAAGAAAGACTTCCTAAAACTTAAATTTGTATTAGATATGAACAGTTCCTCTTTTTGAGAAATTAAATTTTGCTATTTTAGATCCTCTCTACTTACACCAACATAGCTTCAATAGTCAAATTACTATATTGTATATAGTATATCATTTCCTTGTTCAATTCCCTTATCATCACCTTGCTAAATTCGGCAACATTCTATTACTCTTCTTTTACTTTTGTTGGTGTTCACTTTATAAATTCTTTTCAAATCACTGTCCAGTCCACTACACTGGTCTTTCAAGTCCTTTTTCGTCTCTGACAGCATTACAATGCCATAGAAAATCTCATTGTCTTCTCCCTGAGCTTTACGCCACATCCCCAATTTCACCTTGATATCCTTTATAGCTTATTCGATGTATAGATTGAATAACATCGAGAATAGGCTGGAACCTTCTCAGACTCAAGCCTCAACCACAGTTTCCGTACTCTTATAATTGCGACATGGTTTCTGTGTAAGTTGTTAATAACCATTCGCTCACTGTGTTTTAACCCTGTTACCCCTCAGTATTTCAATGAGTGTAACGCAGTGAACATTGGTCTTCCTCTTTATCTGCGAAAGTATGCTGAAAAGTAATGGTTCAAAAAATTTCTTCATGTCTGACACTTATTTCTCAACATAGTCACCCTGGTGACGGATGCATTTCTCCCGACAAGAGACCATCACTGTAGAATGTTTGCTCAACCTCAACTCTGCTCGCATCGCCTCATCACTATCAAAGTGAAGTCTCTGAAGGCACTCAGCCCTGACCGCTAACGAACAGTTACCTGATTCAATAATAAAGGCGTAAAAAATTATTTAATTCTATTTACCTTGTAATGTGTGATAGTTTTGATCACTCGCTGTTTTGTGTGGTGGGTTACTTTGATTGTGGATCTGTTGTTGTTACAAAAGGTTCACGTACAGGTTACTTTGGAAGAAACACTGATTTACTAATTATTCAAAAATATGATAATTTAATCAATTTTTTCAATAAAATTCATTCGCTATGCTACTTCGAAGCCTGTCTATTGGATCTCTTCAGCCACATCCCAGCGAGCTGGGAATAGAGTGGGTAACGGATCCAGCATTTCTCTTAAAAACAAAGGACATATCTGGAAAACAGTAGTCGAATCAAAGCTTTTTTTTAAGAAAAAGAAAATATATCGTGACGAATGCCAGACGAATGTCTGGGTTGGAGATTAAAGTTGATAATTTACTTCTGTGTTGTCGCGTGCTTGTGAACTTTCCTGAATCTACATTTGAATGTCCTTTAACCTAATATTATGTGCATTCACTATACGGTATGTAACATCCGCGAGCGGTAATGTTTGAAAGTACAGTAGTGCCTTAATTCTGTGTTACGCCAGATAAGACGACATGGTACCTGTTCAAAATATCTTTCGGCGTCCCACGCATACAGGCGCGGCGAGTCGATGCTATTAGCAGAAATGCAGCACCGCGGTTCGTTCCATTATTTGCCTGCGAATGGGAGGCTGATAACAAGCAGTAGTTGACAAAGCTTTCTCCAAACTTTCCACTACACCACCTTGCTGACAACCGACTCGATCCTCTCAGAAAAAAAATAGCCAAGTGAATGGGGACGGGATTTTATAATGCTTGACAAAAGGAAATCCGATCATGCTCTTTGTGGAATAATTTTTTCAACCGTTCACATTCGTGAAATATCTTTTACACTGATCAGCCAGAACGTTAAGACTACCGATCTACTATCGATGTAAGCCAACTCACGGGATAGGAGCGTCACCTGGCAAGGAGTGGCTGCTAGCCAGACACGCATGATACACGTAGAATCAGTGAACGTGCTGTCAGTGCTTAGAACGGCGAAAGGGCGCAATCTATTTGAGTTTGACCAAGGGCAGATTCTGATAGCCCGGAGACTCGGTACGACCATTTCAGAAACTGCAAGGCCACATCAATGTGTAACCACGTTCACACGTCGTGTAGTCGGGCGGCCACCCCTCATTACAGATGTCGGACGTCGTAGGTTGCGCATACTGGTAAAACAGGACAGGCGACGAACTGTGGCGGAACTAGCATTAGACATTAAACCTGGCCAGAGTAAAAGTGTGTCTGAACACACAGTGCACCGAGCACTACTAACAATGGGTCTCCACAGATGACACCCACACGTGTGCCAACGTTAACACCACGACATCGGCAGCTGCGTCTGAAACCGGCGCGTGACCATCGGTACCGTATGCTCGCTCAGAGGCACAACGTTGCATAGTCTGATAATACCGATATCTTCTTCATCATGCCGATGAGAGGGGAACAGCTCCTTGACATCTGTACTGGGGGATGGACACAAGCTGGGGAACATCCACGTGATCGTCCATGGGTCCAGTAGAGCTCGTGCAAGGCACCAAGATGGCTAAGAAGTATCGTACACTGTTTACAGACCACGTACACCCCTTGATGACGATCACAACTCGGCAGTTCTGAACCCTTTTCAATAAATATGGGATGTGACAGAACGTGGCGTCAGAGCTCATCGCCCCCTCCCATGACTTTGCAGGAATTAGATAACTTGTGCGTGCAGATATGGTGCCAACTGCAGCACGCGATCTACTAAGCCCCATTGCTTCCATGTCATGATGTGTCGCCGCTGTTACCTGTGCCAAAAGCGGACACGCCGGCTGTTAGGGAGGTGGTCATAACGTTCTGGATGATCAGTGTATACTTTACAACCAAATGTATACAAGACGATTTGCAATGTTTTGTTGTAGGAAACGCATGTTACTTTACTGGGATTCTTATTAACTATAGTGGTACATGTCATGAGACTCGCTGTGCGACTTCAGTGTTCAACTCAGGTGCAAATTATATTCTAAAACAAAAATAATAGTAAAAAAGAACTGAATTTGTGTCTTAAAAGTTTATGTCCAAAAAATAACTGAGCTAACTGCCAGCCCCCATCACCATTGTGCAGGTTGTAAATGAATCAATGTTCCAGTTAGCAGCACTCTACCAAGGGCCTCAGTGAGTGGTTGAATTTTATAGATGTATAATTTGGCTGCGTTTAAGTCTAACGACCATCCAATGACTCGAATTAGCAGCAAAATCGTAAACTAAGGGAAAGGAAACTTCCAGTTAATGCAAGCAGGAATTTCCATAAGGAGAGTTCACTACCCTCACTGCGTAAACTAGATAAAACCATTTGATTTGTTCCCTTTTCTCCTAACAACAACAAGATTATTAATTTATAGTATTGAATGTTATTACGTCAATGCGAGAGCTTAAATAAGCCCAGGCAATATCTCTCGCACTCCTGAATCTCCCAAAAATTCTAAGTCCTTCTCAATTAAATTTGAACTTAAAGGTGCTCAGCTGCTAAATGGCAAAAATTACAAGCCACCCCTCCCTCTAAAAAACTAAGAAAATAAAACAACTCGCTACACTCGAGGGGAAGTTACAAAGTTTCGTAAATCCAAGCTTAGACGCTTAAGAAAATTTCCTTTCGCGAATCCGTGGAAACAAAATTCACCACGACTGTCTGTAAAAACAGCCAGACTATTCGCCCCCATGTTCCGCCAAAATCAGACTCTCCGCACCAAGATGGCTCCCGGGTATTTATATCCTCGAATTGTAACATTAGTCAAAATAAATAATTTCTTCCTTCTGGAACATATAAAAACTATAAATATACCGCTACACATTTGCCTTGTACATGAAATTGCAAGAAAATTTTCTCAGAATTCCATTGCTGCATTCAGTTTTTCATAGCATCCATTAATTTCCTAGTAAATTCTAATTCTATCATGAAAAATGTTATTTGTGGATATATTTTTCTTAATAGATTTCAACAGCTAACGGTAAGCATATTCATACTTCCCTAACTATGTTTGTTTTCAATATTGCTATTACTTTCAATATACTAATTAAGCTTATGGCTAAAATTAACTGTTTTCCCTCGCTTAATACACATACCAGCCTTTTATCAATACTGAATATATTTATAATGATTCTGTTTTGATTCTCTGACAGATCTCGATAAGATAATTGCCATTTAGTTTACAAAACTCAGAAAACAGATCAAGTTATAAGTTTTTAAAATTTGTACTGTTTATAAATTATGTAACATGAAATGACTTAGAAACTGCATATCGTACCAAGGGCGCGTCTCAACCCTCTCATTCGTAATAACTTCCTAAATACCCTAATGGGTTCACTTTTTTGTTGAGATTTCTAATACACAGCATTTTAGCTGGCTCTTTGGCCAGTCATGGCAACCTTTTCCGTCATTCTTTGCCAGCGATCAACGGAAACGACCGTGTGTTTTCAGAACATCCTGAACGTGGTGGAACTCCAGAGTTGGTGCCGCTGTGGACGGCTCAGAGCGGCCGCCGTGTGGCCCGTTTCGACCCACCTTCTTCTGTCTAGCTCGCGCTCGCGTGGCTACGTCTGTCATTCATCCCATAACAAACCGTGTGGGCAGAGATGCATGCGCTCTCAAAGCTTGTGGGCATCTTTTTGGGGGCTGTACCGTCACAGTTGCTAGGATCGTAATAGGTATAGCCCACACAATAGTGTAGAACAGGTACCCAGATGCGTATCGCTGAAAGAAGTTGGTCTCGCGAAACCCTTTTGGATGAATGTAGGGAAGCTATATTCCAGGCCATGAGGCAAGTCTACTCTTTCTATAATACATCACAGCGCGCCGAGAGAATCAGATAACAGAGCATAAGGCGTGAGCAGAGGCATAATGAGCTGGTACTTGTTGTTCTGTATGTGAATGAAATTCAACAGTACGTGCATAGTATCCTTTAACGACTTTTTGGTTACCTGTTTGTATTTAGATGCAGATTCTCAATATAATGGAGACTGTAGCGGGTTCGTCTATGCACGGGGAAGTCAGCGCTCGTGCAGTCGCACGTCGCACCGGCATTCCATACAGTACTGTTTGGTTGGCGGACCCTCCGATGCTATTCGTACAAAATCCATCGGCATCATGAACTGTTACCTGGTGATTTAGTGAAACGGACGGCATTTGCGGCGTGGGCGTTTCAAAAGATGGCGGAAGATGACGATTGGTTGAGCAACGTGTTGTGGACCGGCGAAGCTCATTTCATGCTCCGAGGGTCTGTCAACACCCAAAACTGCAGAATTTTGGCTACAGAAAATCCTAGAACTGTCGTGGAAACTCCATTGCACGACGAGAAAATCACGGTTTGGGTTGGATTTACCACATCTATCGTCATCGGGCCTTTTTTCTTCGACGGAATGGGTGAGTCTGGTTTTGTAACTGCTACCGTGACGAGTGAGAGGTACACCGATATGTTACAGAATCGCATCATCCGCAGCGTGGCTGATAAACACCTGCTGGAACGTACGATGTTTATGCAGGATGGCGCTCCACCCCATATTGCTAGACGCGTGAAAGATCTCTTGCGCGCGTCGTTTGGTGATGATCGTGTGCTCAGACGCCACTTTCGTCATGCTTGGCCTCCCAGGTCCCCAGATCTCAATCCGTGCGATTGTTGGCTTTGAGGTTACTTGAAGTCGCAAGTGTATCGTGATCGACCGACATCTCTAAGCATGCCGAAAGACAACATCCGACGCCAATGCCTCACCATAACTCCGGACATTCTTTACAGTGCTGTTCACAACATTATTCCTCGCATACAACTATTGTTTAGGAATGATGGTGGACATATTGAGCACTTCCTGTAAAGAACCTCATCTTTGCTTTGTCTTACTTTGATATGCTAATTATTGCTATTCTGATCTGACGAAGCGCAATCTGTCGGACATTTTTGGAACTTTTGTATTTTTTGGTTCTAATAAAACCCCATGTCTTTCCAAGGATGTGTATCAATTTGTACCTCTCTATCTACATTATTCTGTGATTTATTCAGTTTTCAAATTTGTACTGGCTTTTTGATCACCCGGTATTTTAAATGTTTCAGTCAAACTTAGGTCAAACATTTAAGTCTCCGCAGTAGATATCACTTTACCAATAAATGTCATATTCAGTATTTTCAGGTTCAAGACCTTACTTACACGTCAATGTCCCTTTAAGAAGTAATGTGATTGTAAAAGTCTACAACAATGAACGACATTTGTATTCTCTATTTTTTTCTTTGTGGCCAATAGTTGGAAGTACACGATATTGAAAGTCCACAAAGTCCACTGATACTGCTAAGGGTGCGCTAAAATATATTTGGAGGTTGTGGACCCTATTCATACACTAGTACCTTTTTAGAAAGAAAGTTATTAATATAGTTCAACAACAATCAACGACTGTACTTCTTTTTGGAGAGGGGGGGGGGGGTTAGTTAGCATGAAGTACCACCGCTGGTAATGCACGTTACGGAAAATGCCTCGGTGTTGCAAGTGCTAATTATCAAGTTCATACACACTAATGAGCAAAATCATTACGACGGCTGCCCACAGCAGCAATAAAAGTCGCCTGGTGGCGTTACGGTAAGGAAGGCATATAAACGGAGAAGAGACGGATGGGTAATTGTTTTAGGAACGATGCGGGCTACAGTTGGTGAAATCCATTGTCATAAGCAGTTTTGACATAGGACAGATTGTTGTGGTCCGGCGCCTGAGGATGATCATCTCGGAAACCCCGAGAGTAGTCGACTGTTAGTCGTGAGCATCTGTGGAAGGTGGTAAAAGGCCAGTGAAACCGAGAGTAGGCGGTGACGTGTTGGAAGTCTGTCTCGTCGTAGAACGTGAAGGTCGTATGCTGGCAAGCTCTCTAAAGCTGGGTAAGGGGCGATCTGAGGCAGATCTGACGAGACAGCACAGTCGTAATGCAGGCACAAGTGTTTAGGAGCACACCACTGAGCACAGACGACTCCTGCGTCCTCCCACACTGACCCAACGACATAGTCAGTACGTCAGTTACGATTATAGTGTCGACCAGATCATCGATACTGGTTCGTGGATAAATGGAGAAGTGTCACCTGGTCTGATGAATCAGTTTCTTCTTACGTCAGGTCGATGTTGGTGTCCGGATAGGATATGAACCAGTCTAACGGCTGCTCGAAACATGTATCATGCCACGGGAACTGGTCTAACGCGTCAGTATTATGCTGTGGGGGGGGGGGGGGGAGGGAAGGGGACATTCACCTGGAATTCCAAGGGACCTGTGGTAGTAAACAAAAGCACTAAGAGAGCCGTGACAAAGTGAACTACGTCACTGCGGGCCACCTGCATCTCTTCATGCTTGATGTCTTCCCAGACGGTGATGGCATCTTCCAGCAGGATAAATGCTAGTGCCACAGAGGCAGAATCGTGCTGTAGTGATCTGTGAAATTTGAAAATGAACTCTGTTTGTGTACTAGCTTCCAAATTAGCCTGATCTGAACCCGATGGACTACATTTAAGACACTATCGGGTTTCAGCTTTTCGGCAACAAATCATCGGCATTTAATTTACGGAGACCGTGAGGTCTGTTTTACATATCTCTAGAAACTTACCAGCAGTTTGCAGAAACCAAGCGACATGAAATAGATGCTGTATTGCCTACCAAATGTGGGCGAACACATTATTAATCAGATGCTCTTGAAGGTTGGGGGAATCAATGAGACGTGTATTCGCCGATCATCTCCATACAAGCGACAATGACTTTCGTCTTGTTGCAGCCTAATTCGCCCAAACGACTTTGAGACGACAGAGGAACAACGACTAAAACTAGGACAAAGAAGGTAATGTATGTCTATTGTCAGTTTACTAAATGAATGATTAGTGCAAGCAGAACACTTCCTTGCGAATCGCAAATAACGGAGCCGCAATACAACAGGGAAAATTTGGAAGGGCTCAACTTAGATTTTTCAGGACAATCAGGCACTGAGGGAGCGTGTAATATTCTCGATATTCTGTGAGTCTGCCTACGAGACTAACTGTGGTTATTATGCTAAGTCCGACTAGGGTGACAGCTACTGCTCTGTAGTTTATGATGGAAAAGGTTGGACCCTACAGACACTGAGCAGTTGCTTGACGCCTTACAATGGTAAAGAGTAGCCTCCTGCCACTCCCATTTGCAGCCGTTAGGGCATTACCTAACAATGGTGATAAGACGCCCTTCTCTGCAGCATATGCACAGCCCTAACTGCATATATTATACATTTGTAAATACTGTCCACTGAGTGTCTACACTGTCTCTCATATTTTCCATATTTACTTCATTTGCAATTAATTTATGTGTAAATTTTGTATTTGTGAACCACGTGCGACCATCCACACTAGATGCAAATAATACACTGCTGTTTACCTGTCATTACTGTTCTTGTTAACTTCATGTGTTCACAAAATAAAGACTCAAAGTATGAAATAACGATATTTACATACTCTAACCTGATTTGTTCAAAGAAATTATAAATTGTTACTCGCTCTATTTCGCAATGTGCGCCATTGGCGACCCAGCGTGATGGGCTTCGTTTGTGGTGATTAACCGTAACGTAAATTAATTTCTCATGCGTGGAAAAGTCGGTCTGATCCTCGATTAGGTGTCATAGTTTCATAGCAGTCTGCTCGTCAGTTGCAGGAGTGATTTTATTTGAGTATTTTTTTAAATATTTTATTTTATTTCTGAGTTAATATAAATTATTGTACGTCACCATGTGTGCTTAATAAGTACGACCTGTTTAGTGTCTCCAAATAACCGGTCTAAAATATGTGGCAATCAACTGAATTTGAAATAATGTAGAAACACGTGAGGTTACAAATCTGTTTTGCACAATTATGGATTATGTCATCAGGGAAGTTATGCAATTTCTGCTATAGATCGTTCCGAGACGCTGTAAGGAACAGACGTACCTGAAGGAAGGCCGTTGGGAAAGTAGTCCAAAGCAGTAAACATTCTTTGGCACATTTTTTCTTGTAGTTCTTCATTATACATTGAAAGAAATGAGTGCTTAACGTGGGCGAAGGAAAGGGTGTCGTAATGACCACTTGCTGACGCAACCAAAGCCACTGGACAATACGATCGAAACGGACTCAGTCATTTCAGTGATTCCACATACTACCATCACGGTTAATCATCGATGCATAACGTCAACTCCAGAAACTGTTAAGCCAGTTACCGTTGAAGAAATGGAAATATCTGACACTTTAACACATCTTACATCGATTAAACTATCTAATGATTTAGCAGGTAAAGAGAAAAAGAAACAGTGGCCTTCAAGAAAACACGACTCCAGAAAAAGAAAGGAGGATCACAGGAGAAGAGTGGGATGCACATGGTCCGAGGACCAAAAAACGTTTTCATATCTCGAAATTAATTTGTTGTACTGCGAACCCATTCCGTCTCAAAATCTACAGTCACAGTTGGTGAGCACCACCAGTAGTCAATACGAACTGTAAGAGTCAGGCCCATTCGTAGTTACTTGGATGTCAGTATAGAACGCCAATTCAATGGCATGTATACATGTCAGGGTCCATGGAAACATTTATATAATCCATACTGCAGCGGGAAGTCGGACCATACTAAAGATTCTAGTAACAACAACAGTTAATAATAACCTAGCGGACCTCGTGATTTTCAAGAAAAAATATGTTTGTGTGTGCATCCACACATTGTATAAGACCCAGAGGGGGGCTATAAAAACGTTGTGACGGACTTTTCCGAATACAAGATACCGACAACCATACACAGCGAGTATCGCGAAATATCTGTAAGTCCAACACGGATGAGTGGTTTGAAGTAACACCTGTTATTAAGCGTTAATACAAAGCACGAAAAGATTACAGCGGTGTACAGCCACCAGTGAAACCAAAAGTTTTTCCTGTCTTTAATTAAAGTCATAAGCATAATAAAAAGCTTGACGAAACGGAATTTCGATGTAACGTACAAACTCACCAGAAAGGCACAGGAACGCCTAAACCCGACCAAGGATGCTCGCAAATCGATGGAAAACAGCAATAGTGTAAAAGGTACCGTGTATCTGTGAAGACATGTGTATGGATACAACTGAAAGAACGTTGGAAAAACGATTAGAAGAACGCAAGATCAACTGTAAGATAATAGAAACAGACAGATTTACTGTTGCGGAATATTCTTTGCAGCCGGGATACCACCGTATTCGATATCATAAGACTCAGGCACTGGCAGCTATAAGTGGATACTGTGAAAGGCTATACAGCAGAGCCACGAGATTAGAAAACACACCAATAACTTTAATCGGAAGCAGGAGGCTGTGAATCTGAATGGTATCTGGATTCTGGTGCCGAAGAAGAAATGTACCTTGCGATGGTAGTGTAATATCTCTTTATATTTGATGAATTATTCTGATACAGTTCTACCCTTGAATGACGTTTACAAAATTTCTATCTTCATACTCGCAGAATCTATGCGCAAAATAGTTTCATACAATAGCTATGCCATGAGCGCATAATTATTCTTTGTACTACTCTCTCTGGTGGTTGTTAGAAGAAAAAAGCTTCCGAGATTGTCTTTGTGCCGATTAGCCTGAGTTTTGCTTTGAAGAACTGTAATCTGATTATTGAGATTTATGACCGAAGATAACTGGTACGAAATTGTACGGTTAAAAGGGAAATGTATATATATTGCTCCTTCAAACAAATGTGTGTATTTGACGACTGAGAATTAATGATATTCATCGATATATTGCGTAGTTGTTAATCAGAAGGGAACTTCCAAAAAACTGGATACGAACCTGCATTTAATAATCCAAGAGCTCCATTACTTCTTCAGAAGGTTAAACTACATCAAAGCCTAATATCCGCTTGATCTGAGGTTTCCCGACTGATTATACAACGCTCCCAAAATTACGAGACATTTTATTTGTACAGATTAGCAGACTGCCGCAAAGCATGAGCTTGCAGAGAAGAAGAATCATCGCCTGATTTCATTCTAACAAGTAAAATTTCTGAATCATTTTGAATGACTGAGCTATGACTGTGTTTCCTATCATGAATGATTGCTCGAACGAATTGAGAACTACATATATATGAGGAAAAATAACAGTAGTAACAGCGGACAGCAGCAACCGAGTTTTCTGAACATGTGACATCAGGTGTCTGTGGGAGAGCGCGTGTAAATGGGATTTCAGTTCAGTCAGTAGACAGCCACGGTGTACGTGGGATATTCGGAAACCCTATAACCGTCGTTGAAGATCTTCTCGCGGTTATGAACGAAATGTAAGGTCTCAAGAAGAAATTCATCACAGCCCGCCGTGTTTTACTAGGTGTGCCATTTCTAACGGTGTAAGATTGCTTTTTGTAAACAGTATGGTGTCTCTCCACCTGTTTTCCCGTACTCAGAGCGCACTGGCCACTAGCAGCTGTGTATATTTTCGACCACATGGTACATCTTATGTAAGCTAAATAACCCCGACGCTCGTTGACAGGGTCCAATTAGTACGGCACATCTAACATTGTATTTTACTTTGACACGAAGGGAGTTAGACTTTCAGTACACATGGAACACCACCCGGCCCCCTTACCCAAAAAAGCCGGCCGCTATGGCCGAGCGGTTATAGGCGCTTCAGTCCGGAACTGCGCTGCTGCTACGGTCACAGATTCGAATCCTGCCTCGGGCATGATATGTGTGATGTCGTTAGGTTAGTTAGGCTTCAGTAGTTTTAAGTCTAGGGGACTGATGACTTCAGATGTTAAATCCCATAGTGCTTAGATCCGTTTGAACCAAAAAATAAATAAATAAAAGAGTGCACCAACAGTACACATTAAGAAGAATCAGATGGATGGCCACTTAGCAGAAAAGTTTTTCCCTGGAGACCAGATAGATAGCAACCCACCCTCGACGGAATACTCAACCACGTCCAACGCTGAACAGTTGGTGCCGTACACTACACGAATGATGTATCAATGAAGTGCTGATGAAGAGCATGAATACGGTACTGACAGTTTATTGGCCGACATGTGCAGGATGTAAATCCAACTTGCTGCAGACGACGTCCAGCTACAAAGTATAGAAGCAACATCCGTTTTAGTGCTCTGCACCGTCATTGTGGCCGAAGCTGGAGGTCCCGTTCCAACATGTCAGCTCTTTTTAAATGATGACGTTGTGGAAATTAGTGGAGCCACTACGCAACGCTTTGCTTCACAAAACTCCGAATAAATTACTTCCGCTTCCCTGTATGCAAATAAACTTACTTGAGCGTAGCCGCTGCTAGCGTCTCGTAATTAGATAACTTCTGCAACGTAAACATAAGCATTTAATTAACTCGACACTTATGTAAGCCAACCACAACCGAAAATTTCAAAATGATTCTGGCTTAAATCATAAACAATACTGTTCTGAAACAGTTAGCGACAACTCTGTAAAAAGAAGAAAGAAACAATGTAGATTTCTAGCAACGGTGCTTCATGAAACTCGTTATAGCAGTAGAAATCCCGTTCATATGCGGATTCGTGTCATTACTTTCATACTTCCTTTACACAAGCATACGGACACAAAAATAGTGATGCATGCTATAATACAGCCAAATGTAAGTAATATATCCAGTTCGAAGGTGCAAAAGTTGTGCCTAGATAAATGGTTTCGTGACAGTTTGGTGTTCAAATTCGCAATAAGTTAAGAGACACCTGTTTGAGCATGCTCTCCATTCCTGTAAAAATAATATCGAATTACGCTGTTCAATCAACTGCACGTACCTAAAATTACTCTAACAAATGGAAAGAGCACAGGGGAAGAGGAATGTCGTAGTGCGACAGTACGTGGAACTTTAACACTACTGTACTTCCCATCTAATTGGTACAGGTGAGGTGAAGCTGTAGTAACTTAATATACTTTAAAGAGATTATGTGTGAATTTAAATGATCTTCGTTCGTGTAAGACGATATTAGATGAGGGTGTGATGAAAAGTAATGCCTAAGAACTTTTTATAAGAGAATTCTTGACGTTTTTTAAACAATAAAGATTATTAACACTCTACAGCTTTCTTCTTCTCAACATATTCACCCTGGTGACGAACACATTCCTCCGAGCGAGAAGCCAGTTTGACGATGCCGTCAGTGTAGAATGTTTTCTTTGTTGGCGGAGCCACAGCCTCACCCATGCTGCTGCCACCGCTTCATCACTGTGAAAGTGAAGTCCTCCAAGGTGTTCTTAAAGTTGTGGAACCAGATGAAAATTATATGGATCCATATCGGGACTGTATGGAGGATTACCGATAACAGTGAACCCTAGGTGTCGGATTGTTGCAGATGTTGCAGGACTCGTCTGAGGTCTGGCACTGCCACGTTAAATGAGCGGGTGCTCCATTGGTTGACGAAGTCTTCGGGTTAAGCGTTAAGTTTCCGGAGGATCTCGCAGTACCTTGCATCGCATACGGTGGTGCATTTAGGCATTAATTCCAAATGTACCTTAGCTTGAACATCCCAGAACACTATGAGCATGACTTCACTTGCTGATGGCATGGTCTTGAACTCTGTTCGGCGTTAGTATTCCTTTGTGGTGGATATCCAGTGACGCTCTCTTGTTTTCGGGATCAAAATAGCTAACCGAGCTTTCATCTCCTGTTACAGTGTTGTAAAGTACCCATCACCCTGACGATAAATAAGCAAAATAAATTTCTGATGTATGTCAGATTTCCTCGGTTTCATGACAGGAGTGGACATTCGAGGCACTCATCGTGTACACTGTTTTCTGTACCGCAGTTCTGCATTGGCGGCCTGTACTGGCTTTGTTGTTATGTCACAATTATGTGAAACTGTGTCTGTGTTTTCCGACATTTTCTCTAGGAGCTCATCAAGCGGATTACGATGAGTGTGATCGGTTGTCGTACACGGTCGTCCACCCCAGCTCTGTCACATACGTTTAGGTTAGCATCAGCGTTTCGTTCATTGCGATCATGAACAATCCAAAGTCACTAATTACTGATGATGATACAGTCATCGCCGTACACAACGGATTGAATTTACAGGAACCTTTTCTATTGCCAAAAACGCTAGTACAGCACGCTGTTCCTCAAGCACCGACATAGTTACATTACAAATCACCTTTTATACGAAACAATTTGGAGCCCTCTCGCGTCAGAGAAGCTGCAAAATCGACCGACTTGTATGTGTGACATGTAGTAACTCAATCGATGTCGAAAAAAGTATAAAAAATTCAG
Source organism: Schistocerca gregaria (assembly GCF_023897955.1). Classification (NCBI taxonomy): domain Eukaryota; kingdom Metazoa; phylum Arthropoda; class Insecta; order Orthoptera; family Acrididae; genus Schistocerca; species Schistocerca gregaria. The sequence continues at coordinate 322,392,502 of NC_064925.1, read as the reverse complement.
AGGAATTACTTTTCAGCACCCCTCGTCATATTTCATAACTCTTTCTTTCTCTGTTTCCTATCAAGAGTTCAAACGATGCAACACGCCAACGGTAAAAACTTAACTATGTATGTGTAGAGACTGTTCATGCGCCCAAGAATTAGAATCTCGACGATTTTTGCCTGTTGTCGAAATTGATATTGGCAAGCTATCAGTTCCAGAATTCCAAACCTTTCGAAAATGCCTTAAGTTTGGAGCTGAGTAAGAAATGACAAAAGAAATGTTTCTTTCTTATGGTATAATAACAAGAATTTCCTGTTTTCTTCCCTTAGTTGTACTGTGAAACTTTGCTTCTCCTCAAATTTTATGATCCTAAGTCAACGGAAAGTACTTTACACGTTTTAATGCGTGAGTTCCTGTCAGAATGTGTGACATACATGGATACATCTTCAGACTGCGTTGACTTAGAAGCTTACATTTATTACGCTACCAAGCGACCATAGATTTCAGTAAGTGACATAAATTTTAACTTGATACGTCTACCCGTTCCTGAGTATACAGGATTTGAACACTTGAGCAGACAGACAGGTAGACCGACGGAGAACTATTTCTGATTTAAGTATGGATCCCTAATAAATGAACGAATTCATGTATCTGTGTTGTAATGTTCACTTACCACATTGGCAAACTATGTTATTATATGTTACGGAATACTTTTGTTGGATCTTTCACAATGTTCTGACGATTACTAATTTGAATAACACACGAACTAATCGTGAAAAAAAAGGTAAATATTTTACACAAGGTACAACATTTCTTCAAGTGTACTTACGAAATACCACATCGGACAAATTACGACCACTCGCTGCTACATAATACTCGAGGCTTTTACCCAGTTTCTGAACATATCTTTCGTAACTGCTAGAGAAATTCCGTAAATTGCATCGTGAATTCGATCTTTTATTTGTTGCAAACTCCTCGGTCGGTCGGAGTACATTCTCGTCTTCAAATAAAGCATAAGTCTGGAACTGCTAAATCAGTTGAGCGAGGTGGTCATTCGACTCAAGCGCGGTTGGAAACTATGATGTCACCAAAAGCTTCAGTGGGAACTTGTTAGGTCTTATCATAGAATGAAGGCTTTCATGACCGGGTGACATAGCTGCTGGTAAACAACTCAGGATGTGAGGTCGTGGTTCAAGAAACTCTTCTGCTCCTGACGTTTCGTCCAGGGCTGCGCTGGACATCTTCAGAGCCGCTATTCCGCTTAGGCCTGTTTGATGTGTCGCATGTCAAGCCGTCTTGTTGGAACCAAGTACTCGCAACAAACGACGAGGGTTCTCTCACGTTCGGTGTCCTCGAGAGCTCGGACGGTTTTCCAAAGGCTGGTTGACTTTCGATTCGATGCTCTGGCAGTAGGATGGAAGTGTTTTCCCAACTCAATATTGTTCCACGAGTAGGAATCAGATATTGCAACTGAATCTTGAAATATTTACGAAAGGCACGTTGCATGCTCGCAACAGATTCGTTGTAGTGAAAATAGCACTCCACTGCGACCGCACGATGTTGCTTCGACCAGTGCGACATAGTTACTCACCTGCATATGGGATAAGCTTGACACTCCTCACCATTAATAGAAGGCGCCATTGTCGCTGTATGTTTTTTTTTTTCAGCGAGCGTTATTCAAATTTGAAATCGTCGAAATATTAAGAAACGTGTTTTATGAAACTTGTTGACTCCCATGCCGCTAACGACGCTTGGTGTAACTTACATCATGGCGAGGCCAGTAGCTGTGCGAGCTTCAGTGATTGTTCACAGTGGTCGCTCGCAGCAGTGTAACTACTTTGCCACACCAATCACAGACATCAACCAGATGCAACGATGATATCACTCCATTCCGCTTGGAGTGCCAACGGGCTAGTAGCGCGCTATCTCCAGGCAGCAGTGGCAGCCAGTCGCGAGGATTCAGTGTAGCAACCTGCAAGCGTTAAAACACGGACCCGGCAGGCTTCAGTCTTCGACAGACAGTCTTCGCCGAGCAGTCTTCAGTATTAAGTCTTTAGTCGCAGTTCTTAAGGAGATTTCGACTGGGGCTAGCAACCGTCATACTCGTCTTGAGTTAGGAACAGCCATACTGAAATATTCCTTTACCATAAACAGTCTGCGAAGATTGGAACCGCCACAGACCATAGAGTCGGGACGTAGCTACTGGCCGTCTTTACCGCTGGAAGTGACTTTGAGTTCCGGAACTGAATTCTCAGTCCATACACATTAAGCAGAGTTGACTGTTAAGGTAGTTATGAGTCACAGAAAATAAGTGTTCTTGTACTGAGCTAATTTCTTTTGTACAGCTGTTACAGAACTCTTACATTTGGCAGTCAGTGGAACTCAACCGTATCCATGGAACGATGGGAAGTGTAAAGAAAACAAAGATGTGCTGGAAGGGAATTTTAAGGAAAGTATAGAAAAAGAGAAACAATTTATTTCCACGTGCAGTTTGAGTGTCATAGGGAAATCTTTGAAAAACGGAACCAGATTTATTCTCTGAGAAGAGGACAGTACTGCATTCGCCAAACCTAAATCTTTCCATCACATCGCCTCATGGTATACGATCATACTTCGCACCAAGTCACTCTTTTCAGACATCAACTATCCAGTGGCGTCACTGTCTACACTATGTCAAGTGTCGCTTAGCACTGACTACATAAATGAGAAGCTGGTCGGCCATTGTATACCATTCTTTTCACTCCCGCTCTGTCATTGTTATAGCTGGAGGAGGTGGTGTTACGGATGGGGATGTTTCTCCTGATTAGGTTGTAGTCACCTTTTTGCGCTTAAGAAAAAGTTAAATGCGGAAGCATAGAACACATTTTGGGCCTTTATTTACTGACTACAGCAGAACAGTTCTGAAATCGGTTGTATCAATATGGCAACACACCCGGTCATAATGCCGTATCTGCGAGACAATGGTTTGTGGAGAACAAAATTCCTGAAATGGACTGGTCTATCCAGTGTCCCGACCTGAACCCAATCTAACATCTTTGGGTTGAGTCATAACTTCAGCTGCGATCAACACCACAGCATCCAACATCACTACCATAATTGGTTACGGCTGTTCATGAAGAATTAGCTGCCGTTTTTCTATAGATAATAAGACAACTCGCTGCAAGTGTCTTCAACAGAGTTGAAATTGTCATAAGCAGGAAGGGCTGACACAGTAATAGGTACATATACAATGAACCACCGGCTGTATTTAAATGCAATGTCGTTTATGATTTTTCAACACGTGCAACCAGTTTCGACACCAAATGTCTTTAGGCCCCAAACATAATGTGCCATCCACACCGTTTACAGGTGCACTGAACAGGATCGTATGCAAAGGGCCAAAACTGACTGGATTCCGTACCTTCCTTGGCAACAAGCTAAGAATGGTCAGATGGCGACTGAGTTAGAACTTCAGCTCCGCTCCAGACACAGACGAAACCGGTAGCATGTGTTAAAAAGAATAAACGACGTTCGATTTAAATACAGTCCGTAATTTTGCTATCAATGTTCATAGTCTGGCTGCAGTGCTACTTTCCTTGATTGACTACCCGAGACATTAATAGGTGTCCGAATACTTCTGACCAGATAGAGTACGTGTTGTACAGAGAAGCAACGTATTGCGCAGTGGAATATTCAGTCAGATAGTATCGGATCCGTACGAGTTACCACTGGTCAGTAAACATGAGACAGAAATTTACATATTTATTAGATCGTCATACTCCTGAATATTTCAACTGAGAAAATAATTTCTTAATTGATACTAACAGTTTTGAGCGGGGCTTTTAACGTTTACCCCGAAGAAAAGTTAATTTTCCAGGTGGTAACCAGGCCGAACATAAAAACGCGGATCACTTGCAGGCTGGCGCGAGCCTGCTCGTTAGAGAGCTTTGCGCAGCCGGCGGCGTTACGGGCAGTTTGTGCGGCCATTTGCAGAGCAAACCTCGTTAGTGCTGGTGGCCGGCTAGTGGCTGGTGGCTGGTGGCTGTTGAGCGCCGCTGGGCTGGACACCGCCGCGATTTATGGCCGTCAGCAGCGCTAGAGCTGGCTGCGCAGCCACGCGGACACCCTCCAGCAGTGCAGGCTGCCGTGGGCTGTGTGCGCATAAGGTAGCGCTGACCACGCTCCCAAGTTTACCTACGCATGTGTGCACCACAGAGCACCGTATGAGCCAAGGTATACATTCCAAAGTGGTATGTGGGAAGAAACACAATCACCATCCCTCTGTGAATTCCGCTTGTTACCACTTCATCGGCTGGTCCCGCGGAGGTTTAAACCCTCCATCGGGCATGGGTGTGTGTGTTTGTCCTTAGGATAATTTAGGTTAAATAATGTGTAAGCTTAGGGACTGATCAGCTTAGCAGTTAAGTCCCATAAGATTTCACACACATTTGAACGTATGAACCACTTCATCGTCGTGAACATAGCGTGTTATGCATTTTGGAGGAAGTGATACGTTTCAGGAGGAATCGTAATTGGACCTGGTATCGCTGATATTTGAGAGGAAGTATCTCCAGTGCATGCAAAGATTTCCTCATAGCGTCACTAGTTGGATTTTTTTTAGTATTTTCGTGCACTTTTTACTCTGACTAAGCAGAGATTTTTTTTAAAGCTCCCCCCCCCCCCCCCCCTCTCTCTCTCTCTCTCTCTCTCTCTCTCTCTCTCTCTCTCTCTCTCGCTCGCTCTTCTGTTACTCAAAGTTAATAAGACGACGAATGACAACTACTTCATGAGTCAAGTACACTCCTTTAAATTTCACACGCTAACCCGACGTACCAATTAAGTTTCAGTAACTAGATTTATGTGGTCGTTTTATCTTACCTCGCACATCTACAACCATACTTCTCAAGCAACCTTGTGGTTTGTGGGGGAGGAACCGGCGCTTTTCCTTCCATCGTTTCTTCTGTCCCTAGCTCTTCATCTCACACTTATATCTAACTTTATTAGTTACATCTTGGATTTACAATTTCGGTCTTCCCCTACAGTTGTTATCCTATATATCTCCCTTTGGTACTATTTAAGTTACTCTCTGATATTTTAACGGATTTCGTATCTCCCAGTCCTTGACAGTGCATACGATCCTTTCCTCGCTGATTCTGCGGTGAACCTCCTCTTTGCTTATCAACCCGTCTAATTTTCAATATCCTTCTATATAACGACATACCAAACGCTTCGATTGTATACGTCGCTGGTTTTCCCATGGTCCATGCTTCTCTTCGGTAGAATACTGTGCTCCAAACTTACTTTCAGGTTAGAGCCAAAGTGTGGTATTAGGACACTTCATTTGGCCTGGAATGCCGTATTTCCCCTAAGAAGTCTGCTTTTTATATCCTCGTTGCTTCGACCGTCAGGTATTATTATCCGAGGAAGAAGAATTGCTTCACTTCATCTACTTCGTCTTATCTCAGTCCCACTCTTCAACCTTTCCTTTATTTCCGTCATTGCCTCTTCAATGTGCAGGCTGAACAGTAGATGCGGGAAACTACGTCCCTGTCTTATTACCTACTGAATATGACACTTTGTTGTTGGTGTTTCATTCTTAGTGCTTCTTCTTAGCTCGTATACACACTGTATATTACCTATTTTGCCCTACTGCTTACAACTATTTTCTGAAAATTTCGAACATCTTGTACCATTTTAAATTTCTAAACGCTTTTTATAGTTCAAAACATCCTACGAACCTTGTGCATTTTCCGTTCCCAAAGCCACACTAATGGTCGTCTATCAGAAGCCCCCCCCCCCCCCCCCCTCCAGTATTCTTATCCAGTCTTCTGTATTTTAAAATTGTCCTTAAGTTCGATGCATGAATTATTTGGCTGCTGGTTCATAATTCACGTACTTACCTGCTCTTGCTTTCTTCGGGACTGCGTGCACGGTTTTTTTTTTTTTTTTTTTTCCATGGTCTGACAGTATGTCAACATTCTGAAAGGATCTAAACACTAATCTGGGTAGTCTGTCGTTTGATTGCCGTTTCTGCCATTGACTTCTGAAGAAGTGTTGTTGGTGTTCCCCGTGTTATTTGATAGCAAGTCTCCCTAATCTCTCTTAATGTATGACTGTATACGTTATTTGATCGCCCTCCATTTCTTCTTCTACCGTGTTTCATAGAGGCATTCAGTGTTTCCACTTATCCGCTCTCTTCTCTACAATAAACAGCGGGATTCCTGCTGCAGTCTTCTTGTTGACACCTTTACTTTTAATCTCACCAAAAATTATTGTTGCTGAAATTGTTCTTCTGACTACCATTGCTGTTTCGATTCCTTCCCATTTTTCTTGCAACTATTTCCGATTTGTTTCGTTCTTGAGTAACCTTTTCAGTTTGAATTATCGTCCGTCATATCCCTGCATATTGACTATTCTTTGTAAGACACCTGTAAGATCACCACGAGATAGGATAATTCCAAATACTGAAATGATTAGCCGCTGTGCCTTCGGGTAAATTTCTTGAACTGTAAATCAGAATGATCTATACTGCGTTACATGGTTAGTGCTGTACCATAATGAGTATCAGGTCTGTGCAGTCTTTCGGTGCTTCTTTTTTTACATGGACTGCTGTTTGGTTTGCTTCCTCAGATTTCGTTTTTGTGATTTTATGGTAGGCTACTTATGAGCACAACGAAATGGACTGAATGTTTTGTGCACACATCTAATGACGTTGTTACGTAAGATGATATGATACTTCTGAAATCGTCTGTTAAAACGTTTTGTTAGTTGTCAAAGCGGGTCTTGAATTTTCGTAAATAATATAGTTAACGCAATGTTGTACTTATCTATGACAAACGCTTATAAGGAAAAGTGATGTTCAATGATTTCTTGAAGCATTTACGTCCCTATGGCCCCACTTATTCTTTCTTATGTACGTGTATGACGATGTAAAATGTCACTTTCTTTTAGATAATGTGACCATATGTCATATCCAAAATAGATTGTCTTCATGTTTTTCACTGATTCTTTGTATTTCTCATTGAATATGTAACATGAAGGTACTATTAGATCGAGTGTTGCCGCGGTTTCGAAACCTGACTGCTCTTTGATGAAGTGTAGAATCTATTCCTACCTGCCGAACGTCTTTGACGATGTGTTCTGTACTGAGGATCACTTGTTAATTCGATTTTGTCATTTGCTTCATCATAAAATTAAGAGACGCTGTATCAGTTTCTTTTTCTATTAGATAAATGGAGAGGTTGACTTGTTGCATGATGATTCATGATGTTGCTAGTCATACCATATCTGATTACGATTTCAAAGTGTGAATTCTCAACATGTGGTATGTATTTACTATATATTTTAACTACTTAGAACATCTAATATGTGATATTGTAGCGCCTATGTTATTGTGATTACGACGCAGTGTTCCTTTGGAGAAGCATGCATCTCCAAAGGAACAGGTACTGCGGCGACCACAACTGCACAACTGTTATGAGATATATTAAATGAATTCACAATGCATGCATGTCCAAAGGAACTTGCCATCACAATCACAATAACACAAGCATTGCAATAGCCAGGAAGTTTCCTATCGGCGCACACTCCGCTGAAGAGTGAAAATTTCCTTCTGGAAACAGCACAGCTGTTAACATACGCGGACGTACTCTAAACAGTGCGCAGCCACTTTAAATAGCGTGTAAGGTATGTTTAAAATATTTTAGCAATGACAAACCTTTTATAATGTGCTATTTGTATCCACTTGACGTATTATGCGTGAGATCAGCGTAAAATGAACGTCTTTTACACCAAAAGATTTAAAGACCTGAAGATAAAGCATAGTCTATTGAAACAGGTTGTCAAAAAAAAAAAAAAATTATGCGATCTTCACTGTTCAATGGTTCGTAACAATTGTTAAATTCAATGCATTATACTGAATAATCATTACTCAGCACATTACTATCTCTGTCAACAACATTTATCAGTACCAGGTGTTTTGCCACACATGTGCGCTTATTAATTTTAATTTAACGCTTTTCACCGTTGCATCCATATTTTGGAATTTTGTGTCTTTATACTTCTCTAAACACGACAGAAGATTGCTGTTGCTTATTTGCCATCAAGGAATCGTGCCTTTGGGACTTTGCCCTCAGTTGTTGTCTTTCTGTCGTAAGGAAGCTTTCCTTCATCTTATAGTCTCTCCCCCATCGTTCATCAGTTAGGTAAGTGCATGTAACAGAAAATTTTATCAATTAGTAACAAGCAACTGTATTCTAATCACGTAAGGCAAACATATATTCATTAAGTACTCAAATAGGGGCCCCTTTGCTATTATTATCAGTGTCCTTACACATTGTTATATTTATGTGCCATTACCCATCGGTATCGTGTCTCTTTCCAGTCTTAAAGCCAACATCTCTACTGACCCACAAATTTTTTGTGCATCTCACCCTAGGAGTCCTCCACTATGAGACCGAGGCTGCGACACCGGTTACGGATCCTGTGGTGTACAGGTCTTCCGAGTTACAGCGACAGTCTCCAGTGGGGAGCGAGCTAATATTTGTCACCACTTTAATACTTCGTAGTTGCGTGCTCAAATGGACTCACGCTCTTGATAACATATGACAAAGTTAAAATTGTTATTCGGTATATTTTGAATGATACAATGGTTTCCCACATGGCCGTTGACATAGCCATGCATTCCAGGTATATGTCGGACAAGGCAACTTAAGTGAGGCCACAACTTAGTTGCGGGGCCTGTATTTCCTGCGAGCCATGGCTTCCATCTGTCCAAACATCAGTTTCCTTGGCCATCTTGTGTTTACATGTTCACATATAACATTATAACATTCATATATTTCATCGTACTCGCTGCAACACAATGCGTACGATGCATTACTCTTTAATATCTGAAGAATCTGTGGCCCATTATCGGTTGATTAGAGTCTGCGATCTACTCTCGCTTTCTTCCCGTTTCAATGTCTTAATTATCTGTGGCTCATTATTGCTTGACGACGGCCTTGCCGCAGTGGATACACCGGTTCCCGTCAGATCACCGAAGTTAAACCCTGTCGGGCGTGGCCGGCACTTGGATGGGTGACCATCCGGGCCGATATGTGCTATTGCCATTTTTCGGGGTGCACTCAGCCTCGTGATGCTAATTGAGGAGCTACTCGACCGAATAGTAGCGGCTCCGGTCAAAGAAAACCATCATAACGACCGGGAGAGCGGTGTGCTGACCACATACCCCTCCTATCCGCATCCTCAACTGAGGATGACACGGCGGTCGGATGGTCCCGATGGGCCACTTGTGGCCTGATGACGGAGTGCATTATTGCTTGCCTACAGACAACTGTCTGCTCCAGCTGGTTTCCAGTCAGGATTACTTTTCTGGCCTTACTAAGACAGTATCGATTTACATCGTAATGTTATTCACTTAGCTACTCACTAGTTTTATAAGTATTAATCTTAATGTGTGTTGTGTTTATTTTTGTATTTTCATGCAACTTTTAGTGGATGTCGTGTCTGAAAAGCGTAATAATTAACTTCTAGCTCTTGAATTAATGGTAATACATAAAATTTCTTCATAAAACGCGACAACGTGTATCAGATCGTAATAACTTGGCTTACCTTTTCCCCTATCTTTGTAGTCTAGCTTGTCATTCTTCCTTCTGTCATAACCATCATTTTCTAAAGTACAATAAAGTACCTTTGTTCAGGAACCTATCGTTTTAGGGTTTCATCCATCGATTACCGAAACGATTGCATTTTGTGGAGTCGACCTTGTGAGCAACGTTACAATATATGAGGGTTGCCCAGAAAGTAAGGCACCGCATTTTTTTTTTCTCAGCCGCAAACAAAGCTACGCATGCGAAACGTTAAGTATGTGTTATCTGAAGTCTGCTGAGTGAGCGCGCCGAGTATCCGTCACTTCCGACAGATGGCTCAGCTGCAGGACAGTTTCAAAATGGTGTCTGTAGGTGATGCACATTACAAGCAACATGCCGTCATTGAAGTTTTCACTGAAGAGAAAAAAACTGTCGGGAATATTCACAAACGCTTGTACAGTGTCTATGGAGCACGTGCTGTTCGCTGGGCACGGAAAGTGATTTCATCATAAGGGGGTTCGGCGTAGCTCCACGATTTGCAGCGGCCGGGAAAACTATCCACGGCTGTCACACCGACATGTTGCAGCTAGCTGAAGTTGTCATTCGCGAGGACCTATTAAAGGATGCCATTCGTGGAAGACATTTTGAGGACGATGAGGAAATCATTCACACTAGCTCCGACACGAAAACAAGAATTGCTACCGACAGGGCATACATGAACATATTTTGCACCGAAGGAAGGCCATAGAAAGGGTTGGACATTACGCGGAAAAATAGAGCGTGTCGATAAAAAACACCATTCTGTCATGTGTGTAAATCTCATTATGTTCAGTTAAGAATTTCTGAAGAAAAAAAGTGCTGTGCATTACTTTCTGGGCAACCCTAGTATCACGTTAGTTCCCTCCTCTGAAAGTTCAGCAGATTCCGACAACGTTCTTACTTGTATTTACTGTGTCTATGCTCTCTTCACAAGCATGATTAAATTCTTTTTCATGTGTGTTAACCAATTTTAACTTCTTCTGGCGCTTTTGTTTCATGCAGCCTCAAGTATAGTCAAGAGTTTTCCTTCGTGTTGTCGTGTTTTATTCATTACAGTCCATGATCGGATTCTATCCCAATCCGACATGTTACGAATGTTTTGAACATAGCTGCACTGCAGCAAAGGTTACAGAACAGCAGGTGCAATAGACTGCCAACCATTTGCAATAAATGGTTTTTCAAATAACCCTATCATTATGCTTGTCACATCAATAAAACCAGTCTCTTAAAATAACAGACCATGCCGACTCCAAATGGTAAAGATTATTTCAAAACCACCATTTATTGCAACTGGTTGGCTGTTTATTGGATATGTTGACATGCTACCCCTTAGTCTTCTGTATCGGTCTACCGTTTCATGTGATGTGACGCATGTAATTTTTCGCTGGTTTAATGTAAATTTCGTATATCTGTGTGTTATTCCATATGTGCATGGCGCTTGGCGAAAATAGCAGTCAAATGTCTATTTTCAAAGGATCTCTCTCTGTTGTAATGTTAAGCTCTCTCAAATCGAATGAAAGCTTGCTTACATTCTCATTACACTTGATTTCCAGAAGATATCTGTGAACTTTTAGATCTAACGGAGCTTTACTCAATTTTTTCACTCTGAAGCACTGCTGCACACATGAAACGTGACAATTCTCAGTTCGCTTTTGCTTTTTAGCTAACTGAACATTACTTTCGACTATATTAATATTACTAACTTCGAAAATAGGCACATGAAACACATTTGCTTCAATGATTTCTTTATTAGACAATGACACATTATTTTCAAAACAAACTAAGGTCTCTAAGTAACTTTCATTCCCTGATGACATCACATTAAGTTCCAAACAAGCTAGTTAAGGGTCATATACTTCAAACAATTCTCTACCCATATCCACCATGGCTGATAAACTACTAATTACACAGTTTTAATCTGCCCGGAAGTTTCATATCGGCGCACACTCTGCTGCAGAGCGCAAATCTCATTCTGGATACTAATTTCTAAATTTTGCCTTTCTGTAACTCTCTTAAGTACTCATGAGGTTTCGAAGAGAATGTTGTCTTTCATTTTGTCAGTTTTAGTATTTATTAATTTAATAGAGTTTACGGTTTTTCATTAATTATTGATTTGCTTAAAACTCCATTCTTGAGTTCACCCATAATTTCTTGATTCAGCTCTGTCAGCAACCCAATTATTTCACCTTGATTATCAGGGACATTTACTACTGTACGTTCACTGGCAAGTTCATCAGCACCTCGTCAGGTATAGTACATGCCGTTCCAATGAAGTGAGTGGCATTTGGTTCATTCACATCAGACCCATGTCCTTCAGAGTGTACGTCAGCTACGTGCACATCATGATTGATCTCCTCTACCTCTTAACCTGTCTTGCACCTCAAAATGATGAACTATCGTCATAAAATGCTAATTGGAATTATTTGAAATTTACACCTTGCTGATATGATTTCATGGTACCACCCACATCAGAAGCGTTTTATTCGCTGATCATTTATCCACTATATACGGTAACACAAACTTTCCGTGCCTGTGATTGGCTGAAACTAACAATGCAGATGCTGTCTTGTTTTGGCGAGCACGAGGGTCGAGAGGGCAGCGAAGAGGCTCGAAGCAGGAGCCTTAGTGTTTCGTCGTATAAGTTGTGGTGCTCATCAGTTGTTAAGAATCAGCTAGTAAAATATTGTTTATTATTGCACTGACACGGAACTGTCTATGGTGTAGTAGCATATGTGCATTGGAAGTTATTAATCCTAACAATACCAAGGCATTTTCTATAATGCGCATTACCAAGGGTTAGGTACTTTATGCCCATCCTAAAAATTTTTTTAAGAAATTCGTTAACTGTTGTTGAATATTATTAAAAAGATATATATTTTTTTAAATGTTGACCTGCAAATAGGGTCCAGAACGTGAAGATACCCTTAAGCACACTCCTAGCAATATCATTATAGTTGCTTTTATGACCAGTAAAAAGAAATAAAAAATTGCAAACTTCGTTCATTGTTCTTGACTTTCATTCTCAACATGCTTTTTAAAGAGCAACTGATGTATAAGTAAGACCCTGGCTCTGTAAACGTTGAATATAACATTCACTGCGGAAAATGATGTCCACTAATGAGACTTGAATTTTCGTGTTAAGTTCAACAGAAAAATTTAAAATGTTTATGGAATGTGGTACAATAATTCATTAAAAACTATTTTTTTTTAATCTTTGATATGTGAAGTAACCGACTAGATTTCAATATTTACAAAAGGTAGGCATAAAGGCATCCCCCTATTCCTTCTTTGTCATGCAATGGTTGAAGTAGGCCTATAATCTGTCCACAGTTGCAGATTTGTATGACTAACAAATATCCTGTCCTGTGTAGTAGATGTAGAGTGAGTTAAAATCACAGGAATCAATAAATGAGATCCTCTGCAAAGGGTAAACTATGTGCTCTTTACTGCAAGCCAAAAATTTCAGTTATCACTATTTCAGAGCCACATCCTCCACATCTGTACAAGTCCACAATAGAGCAATTCCGCGGCAGGGACAGGAACATCTCTGAAGATGCAAGTTTAGTGGCTTTCACAAAAACTGCGATATGTGACAGATTCGCACATGTCCAACTACAGCCTCATGGTTATGGTTGTTCTGTTATGACCAGAGAATGGGACATGTCTTGCCTCCGGCCGGTGTGGAAGAGCGGTTCTTGGAGCTTCAGTCTGGAACCGCGCGACGGAAGGTTCGAATCCTGCCTTGGGCATGTATGTGTGTGATGTCCTTAGATTAGTTAGGTTTAAGAAGTTCTAAGTTCTAGGGGATGATGACCTCAGATGTTAAGTCCCATAGTGTTCAGAGCCATTTGAACCATTTTTAAACACGTCTTGCCAATGCATGGAGAGTGTTGTGTACGGCATACCTTGTGGGGATATATTTATGCTGTAACAGCGAATAACTTAACTGAGGAGTGAAAACATGAGGTGTCTCGCCCCAGGTCCATCTGAAGCACTCACTGGCACACAGGTGTAGGCTCTGAGCCCCCCTTCAGGAGACAGCACAGCAGCCAGCAGTATCAGTGTCGGCCTCAGGAACGGGACGAGCGGCTGCAGTGGTCCTCCTCTCGATGGTGCACTACAGACAGTGTCCAGGTCACGCAGGTCAAGCTCCAGCAGACGTGCAAGTTGACGGCGGCTGCACCCCATCATTGTTGACCTGAAGGTTGGCGGTGCAGCTGGCACCAGCAGTGTCCTTCAAGCTGGACTCATCGTTCCATAGACGATCGAAGACAGCTATCCTCCCCTCTCACTGGATATTGCGACTGAGACAGGGGTTGAGACTGCTGGGTAGTCGGCAATCAGCGCTCAGTAATCATCCGTTTAGTCAGAAAGATGGTGTATTTATGTTGGCGCTTTCCATACTTTCTGTGACGGTGGGGATGGCTATGATATCATGTGTTCTGGTTTTGCCTCGCTGTTAGCTCTCCTAGTGATTTCAGACTTCCGCTACTTCACCTTTAAGAGGCTCTTTTCTGCTGCCCGACACTTGAATAGTTATTGTTGCTTTGTACCTAGCCTTCCCTTATGAAACTCTGCATTGCCACTAGAATGTCGGTATGCCCTGTATTACACGGTGTCACTATGACTAAGTCGTTCCCCCATCCTGCGATAGTTTCTATACTTGCTGCAACTCCCTCGGCATTTCTCTCTATCTGCTCTCTCTACTGGTCATTGACTCAGGTGGTTTGGCTTCAAGGAACTGCCAAGGTACAATTTGGAAGAAGTTTAAATGGCCGCCAGGGATACTAACCTGGGGCATAACAGTGAGCGTCTGACGAGAAACCTACGAAGTGTTCACATGTACCTTATAGTTACTAGAACTGCATTACCATTTTCTGTGGATTATTGCAACAGCATTCATCCGCTTTATAAATCAGTGCCACTGCCTGAAGAAGTGTGAGGGAGGAAAATACTACAGCATCAGTTAAGGGAAAAAAAGCAAAGTAGGGAGGTTACGAGGCGTAGGTTCAGTCATCCTATTCGAAAGGGTTTTCTTCTTCTGCACACAATGCCGTTTCCCTCACAGTATATGAGAGTTATGGCCTTAGTGTGCTTTCTAAGTATATGTGACCGTAACGGGTCTGTGTATAGAGTGTGTTGTCTGAGTACATGTGTCTCTGTGTAGAGAAAGCGGTCATGTTCGTTTATTGTATGGGTGTAACGCAGGGCTGCCCATAACCTAAACCTCTCGCAAAACTTCAAGGGGGGCTGTCGAGCTTAACATTCCACTCAAAAAGAGCGGATCACCATTGACATTGTTACGTGCTCACGATCCAGGAGAGAGTCCAGAGAGATTTGGAATTGAGATCACGGCATTGGCGCGAAGTCTGCTGGTCAATAACTTTACGCCACCAATTGTCAGCAACTACTGGCGGTGAAGATATCTGCTACCAACAATATTCACTCCCGCTAACTCCGAGTCGAGCTCCACTGCAATGGCGTGCGTTAGAGACCTTGTCTTTGGAGGCGGATACACAAGTTCAAGAAAATATTTCAATCATGGTATCTGGTGTAAATCTATTTGCCAGGCTCTGAATTCTCAGAGGTGACCCTATGTTATTAGAATTGAAATTTCTAAAAATTATTTCAAATGGGTTCTGAAAAGTGTAGCTCCATCAGTGTGCACACACGTTTGTGACAAAACGGATGTATCAACCTAAAGTGTTCAGTTACATGTCTTCTAACAACATAAGTATCCGCAGTCGGTTGTAATTGATTGTAGTTGTGACTAGTACAAAGTATTATCAATGTTATTAAAGCTAGTGTGTAAGCGGCGATTTTTGTAGCTTTCCTTGCATTTATCACTAATCTAAGAACCCAATAACAGGACACTGACGTGCGTGTTACCTTTAGGTGCATTTTCAGTCTCTCACATTAGTCTATTGGCTACCCTGGTCACCACATCTCAGGAATCTGGCAATATGACTCTCCAAGATAACGAATGTCTTGAAAAGCCTTAATAATGACACAGTGTATGATTCAGTTTTATACACTCCTGGAAATGGAAAAAAGAACACATTGACACCGATGTGTCAGACCCACCATACTTGCTCTGGACACTGCGGGAGGGCTGTACAAGCAATGATCACACGCACGGCACAGCGGACACACCAGGAACCGCGGTGTTGGCCGTCGAATGGCGCTAGCTGCGCAGCATTTGTGCACCGCCGCCGTCAGTGTCAGCCAATTTGCCGTGGCATACGGAGCTCCATCGCAGTCTTTAACACTGGTAGCATCCCGCAACAGCGTGGACTTGAACCGTATGTGCAGTTGACGGACTTTGAGCGAGGGCGTATAGTGGGCATGTGGGAGGCCGGGTGGACGTACCGGCGAATTGCTCAACACGTGGGGCGTGAGGTCTCCACAGTACATCGTTGTTGTCGCCAGTGGTCGGCGGAAGGTGCACGTGCCCGTCGACCTGGGACCGGACCGCAGCGACGTACGGATGCACGCCAAGACCGTAGGATCCTACGCAGTGCCGTAGGGGACCGCACCGCCACTTCCCAGCAAATTAGGGACACTGTTGCTCCTGGGGTATCGGCGAGGACCATTCGCAACCGTCTCCATGAAGCTGGGCTACGGTCCCGCACAACGTTAGGCCGTCTTCTGCTCACGCCCCAACATCGTGAAGCCCGCCTCCAGTGGTGTCGCGACAGGCGTGAATGGAGGGACGAATGGACACGTGTCGTCTTCAGCGATGAGAGTCGCTTCTGCCTTGGTGCCAATGATGGTCGTATGCGTGTTTGGCGCCGTGCAGATGAGCGCCACAATCAGGACTGTATTAGACCGAGGCACACAGGGCCAACACCCGGCATCATGGTGTGGGGAGCGATCTCCTACACTGGCCGTACACATCTGGTGATCGTCGAGGGGACACTGAACAGTGCACGGTACATCCAAACCGTCATCGAACCCATCATTCTACCATTCCTAGACCGGCAAGGGAACTTGCTCTTCCAACAGGACAATGCACGTCCGCATGTATCCCGTGCCACCCAACGTGCTCTAGAAGGTGTAAGTCAACTACCCTGGCCATCAAGATCTCCGGATCTGTCTCCCATTGAGCATGTTTGAGACTGGATGAAGCGTCGTCTCACGCGGTCTGCACGTCCAGCACGAACGCTGGTCCAACTGAGGCGCCAGGTGGAAATGGCATGGCAAGCCGTTCCACAGGACTACATCCAGCATCTCTACGATCGTTTCCATGGGAGAATAGCAGCCTGCATTGCTGCGAAAAGTGGATATACACTGTACTAGTGCCGACATTGTGCATGCTCTGTTGCCTGTGTCTATGTGCCTGTGGTTCTGTCAGTGTGATCATGTGATGTATCTGACCCCAGGAATGTGTCAATAAAGTTTCCCCTTCCTGGGACAATGAATTCCCTTTGTTCTTATTTCAATTTCCAGGAGTGTATTATATTAGTACTCTTCAGTAATTGGAACCAGAACGACTTAATTAACTGAATAATATTCACACAGCCCAGCAAGAGTGAATTAGACAGGCGCCATAATGAGGCACTGAAATCGGGAATGAAAACTTCGGCTACAACTTTGTGAGTGTAGTAACCCTACCGTGGGTTTTGTAGACTGTTCAGGTCGCTGCCAAAGTTGTTGAACAATAATTTGATTGGCCATGAGATGAAGCGGTCGGATACCATCCTGCCTCTGACTCACCACACAATCTGACAGTTAGGAGTGATGGTCTGGGATGCCATTCCTCTTCGTAACAGGACCCCTCTGGTTTTCATCAGCGGCACTCTTAAAAGACAGCGGTACGTCGACGTTATTCTACGTTCTGTTTAGTTGTCCTTCATGGCAAGCAATCTTGGACATACATTTCATCAAGATAACGACCACCCGCACACGGCAATAGTTTCTATTGCTTGTCTTTGTGCTTGACAAATCCCACTTTGGCCAACAAGGTCGCCGGGTCCCTTCCGAACAGGGAACGTTTGTAGCATTATGTTCACAGCACTCCAACCAGCTTGGGTTTTGATTATCTAAAGTAAATGGACAAAATTTTGCACGATATCCCTCAGTAGGACATCCAACGGCTGTGTCAATCAATTCCAAACCGAATAAATGCTTGCATAAAGGCCAGAGGCGGACCAACACACTATTGACTTGCTCAATTTGTGAAGCTCTTTCTCTTGAAAAAATCGTCAAATTTTCGTAAAAGTATAATCATATTTTGTCCGTACATTTACATGACATCTATCGATTTCCGTCCCATTCGGATAATTAATTCGTGGTGCGTGGAAGTTTTATTCCTTTTTCAGAAATGATACATTCGTGAACTGTATTTTAGTAGTTCCTCTATTCTCGTTGGTTGTTATTGTCTTATGTGTAAGTCGCCTCACTGAATTAGTCATTTTTGCCATTACTGGTGATATCGTAATCAGAAAGAGAGACAGACAGAGAAAGAAAGAGAGAGAAATTTCGACATTAATGTGCAGTAATTTTCGGATAGCAGTCGATGAAATAAGTACCAATACGTCTGCCGTGTAACGAGATTTACAGCTTAGTGTCAGCACAACCTATTAGAATTTCTCTGTCTATTCTGTTAACGACATTAGCTGCTGCGGAAAGATTTTACGAACAACATTGTTTATATCCATTTTACATGCAGATTTAAGGTTGAAATTTAATGCACATAAAACATCGTCACCTGCTGGAAACACAAGATTCTGAACACACTATACACTGGGAAAACATTAGCTCACGTGTCGGCAACAGATTAAAGGCTACCACACAGCAATTGTTGGAATCTCCCCAGAGACTTTTAATATTCATAACCGAAACAGACACAGCGTTCTGGTGAATGATAAACACGTATCTGGTAGCTTGTAACCCATTTTAGCCCTGTTGGTGGTGACGATACTTCCTTGTGTGGATTTGTGCTTGCCATCACCGACCCCCCCACCCCCCTCCTCCTGCAACAATCTCACACAACTCTTTGAGGGTGACTAGTATCACTGTCATAAAAACAAATAACAACCATTGACAGATGTTCTATGAATGCCATTGTATCAACCGTATTCATTTCTTGAAGTACGAAAACTATCCCGATCTACATCTATGCCCTCGTCGAAAAGACTGTGTGTGTGTCTGTGTGTGTGTGTGTGTGGGGGGGGGGGGGGGGGAGGGCTGGTGGACAGTTGAATGGAAGAGCTCAAGATGTAAAGCAAAACAAACAAGGTACACAACTTCACACTCCACCACAACAGATGTAACACACAACATTTTCAATGAACAAAAGGACATCACCATTGTGAAAGAAGGAATATCTTTCCAGTCAGACGCTCTTTCTACCAAAAGTACCACGCCACTCTAAGTTCCCTTTGTAAGTGTAGCACTAGGGAAGAGACCGTGAAATTCAACAACGAGCAACCGCTGCATTCACTTTAAGTGATTTAGGGAAACTTCATGTGTCCGAAAGGCAATTTGATCCCAGCTTATCCAGAAGACGAGTACAGTGCTTTACCTTCGTCTTTACACGAACGGCACATGCCCAGTCCTTTGACGACATGACACTGTAAGGATGCCGATTATAGCTCAGTTGCACAAAATCACGGATTACTAAAATCGAGTGAGAGGGCTAAATGACTCTCTAAGAACTGCATTGAGCTGTAGATACTACCAGGATGAGACATGATATTGGCCTTCAATGTAGCTAATTATTAAAAGACAAGATAAATGAATACAGTGAAAGTATTAATGTTATTCAGTCTTTCTTTGTGTGATTAGCAGTGCAGCATACAGGTTTTGGATGTCTCTATAAATTCATTTCCTTTACTATAGTTAATCGTTCGTAAACTATTCAGAAACGTTGCCTTATAAAGTATGTTTTATTACCAGAAACTACGAAATTAATAGGAAATATAATATAAGTTTCTCGTATAGCTGAACCATTTACGAAAGTTTAAGTACTATAAATATAACTTACAGAGATATCCAAAACCTGTATAACTATGCATCTACGAAAATACATCACTTGTTTTGAGTCGAGATGAAAAACAAACCCAGTGGCAACAATCGAAGTGTTGAACAGTAATATAGTTTACATCCTAGAAAATTTAATATCTATGTCGCAAAGAAAGATTGGAGATGGATAGGTGTGGCAGGAGTGAGGTATAGCTTGGTCCAAAAATACCACGTAACTCATGGCCAATCCTCACTTGTATTTTTTACAGTACCATTCCTGATATAGACATACTGCGGGTTGCCTAAAACGAAACAGCAGGGGCAGCTGAATCAACCTGGAGAGATACATGCGTCTTAGTGAAATCAAGTTGTCGCGGAATCAAAGGATAAATTAAATATAAGTAAATAAGAATCTTGCAGAACCTAGACGCCTTCGCTGTCTCAATATCGGCAACATCCTGAAAATAAAGAAACCATCTAAGTCGCTAGATCCAGTGAATTAATCCAGTGCACTTTACATTGGCGGAAAAGGAAGACTTCTTGTCTATAATGTAAGGACGGAGAAGAGTTGATAGTAATTCCACATGAGGGGAAAGGTTACAACTCTCCAACCACAAGAGTGACGCCACAGTAAGGAAACAGATTAACTACCTCAACATATAAGACAATGCCGTAATTAATGGATATAAGCGCCATTCATTACTGTAATTATACTTGTATGTGAGGTGTAACAGCCACCACCTGAGTGTTGTTACTCTAACTTGACAGGAAGACTATGTGCTAAGGAAATGTAATGTAAAAGTACAAATAAGCAGCAAAACAGATACATAACTCATTATTATAGGTGATACCCGATAAGAGACCTGAGTCGAAACAAGGCCCCGGGAGTAGACAACATTCCATTAGAACTACTGACAGCCTTGGCAGAGCCAGTCCTGACGAAACTCTACCATTTGGTGAGCAAGATGTATGAGACAGGCGAAATACGCTCAGACTTCAAGAAGAATATGATAATTCCAATTCTAGCATTTGTAGACTTAGAGAAAGCTTTTGACAATGTTGACCGGAATACTCTCCTTCAAATTCTGAAGGTGTCAGGGGTAAAACACAGGGAGCGAAACCAAACGGTCATCTCCGTATCTGTGCTGACTTTAAGTCTACATTAAATCCCCAGACAGTGATAGCTACATTTCCCATACCGCGTCCTGAAGACATTTTTGATAAGGTTAGCGCAGGGATATTCTTTTCCACGATTGACTTTCAGGATGCATACATTCAGATTCCGCTCGACGAACAGTTGCAGCGCCATTTTGTGACCAACACTCACCTTCGATTGTTCAAGTTTCGCCGCCTTCCGTTCGCTTGTGCTTCCGCTCCTGCTATTTTTCAGTCTTATATGCAGCAGTTGTGTGGCACTGTCCCTGGTTGTTCCAACTATATGGACGATATAGTTGTATCAGGTAGTACCCCTGATGAACATTTGCAGAATTTGTGTGCCTTATTTACTGTACTTTTACAGGCAGGACTAAAGTGTAACAGAGAGAAGTGCAATTTTTTCAAACTGCGATTCAGTATTTAGGACATATTATTAACGGATAGGGTATCCGCCCGTCACGGTCGCATGTCAGTGCGATTAGAGACTTGCCAGCGCCCAGGAACTTGAAAGAAATTGTAAGAGGTCCGTAATTAAAGAATTTGTTGCTAGCGCACTCGAGCTGATGTACTTTCGATGTATTGCTCACGCGCTGCCTGCGATATGTAAGCTACAAGAGAATCTGAGACCAAAGAGCAGCATTGACTGCAGTATGAACTCTGTAGCAGTAGCAGTAGCAGTAAGTTGTTGCTAGCGAGCAGTCGCGTCTGGTGTATCGTGTTGGCTGGGCCGGTCGTGTGCAGCGATGGCAGAGCCTGAGCGTTGTAGAATAAGGTAAAAGCAGCCTCGCGCATATGTAGTATTGTTAATCAAGTCCCATGTAAATGTTTAAAAAAATCTGTTAATAATAATCTTTCTCATAAAAAGTAACTTTTGACATTAATCTCAATTTAAACAATTCAATAATTTCTCCAATCCTTGGCCATCCCGATTATTGAAAAGAAAAATCAGTTCTTCCCTTTTATATAAGACAAATCTATCGGCCAGCATTGCACTTAGCTGCGCCAGGAAAAATTTCTTATAGGAGCAGATATATACGCGTTATCCGGCGACCTAATTAAGGTAAGATTTTTCAGCTTATTCAGAATGATGTATCAGGGCCATGACGCACCATTGCTGACGTCTAAAATTTACCAGGTTAAATTGACTGTCAATTATTGAAAGGTTATAGGTTTGTCACATCGTATTATATTTTCACTGTTGGGTAGTTACGCTAAATGAGAATATTATTCATATTATTTTATTATTCAGCAAATTGTGGAAAATCTTGGTCAACGTGATTTAATTAATGAGCATGTCATTGGAAAATATTTAGTGTGTTATCGAATTCGGTAGAATAATCAGTTGCAGATAGGTTTGCCAAAGCACCTGATACCAGTTGTGTAACTGCCATCAGCCATTGTGTGTTTGTTATTTGGATTTCGCTAAAACTGTTCAATAAATTGACACTTCACTTTGAACACATTTTACAAAGGCGTTAGGAAAGTAGTTGCTCAGTGTGAGTTATGTAATGTAGCTAAACGGAATCTCAACAAGTATCGAGGTCTGTTGTGCTCTTCCACAGAAAATAGCCCAATGGATAAAATCTTCAAGGGTTATTACGACTGTTTCCCCACACTAAAAAATGGGCATTGCCCCATATTTGTTGTTATGGATGTATTCAGTAGATTTGTTTGCCTCATTCTGAGTAGGTCAGCTACAGTGGATGTTATCATACAATCTTCTATAGTCTTTGGCAGATCAGGGCTTAGGTATCGGATCCTTTCTAGTTCTTTTAGGAAGTTTTCCTTTCACCATATCATTTCTCATGTTACTACTGTACCCTATTTTCCCTAGTCTTCTTTTGCGGAGATCAACCGGAAACTAAAATCAGATTCGGTCATTTATCATTCCCGTAATCATTCACTTTGGGATAGTGCAGTCAGTTTGCTGCCTTTTGCGTTTACCACAATACATCAAATCCATAAGAGCACTCCAGCTAAGCTTGTGTTGGCTTCATATAATTCATCGCTTAGTAATTTTTGGACAATCAGCAACCTCTTACCTGGAAAGGTACACTCAAGTAGTATTAAAAATAAATGGAATACGCCCTGTGACAACATCTCTCTCGCGCATTAGGGACCGTCTAGGGGGAACAACCAAGTTCGTAACACGGATTTTCTTCGCGTTAACCTATGATAAGAACCATTCTGTGCATAGTAGAGGTGGGCAGAGAATTGTGTAAAATGTCTAACCAAGTTTCATAGGACAATGTTAAGTTGCCCAAAAAATCTCACTAGTCGGTTACTTTTTCCTTAACTCTAAAATCAAGAAACTTGTTCTGGCTCATCTCAACCAGTTATAATTACAGTAAAGGTCATCATAACGATGAATCCATGTTTAGCCCTTCTTGGTTTTGTGTAAGAGAGGCAAGATGCGTCCGCTATCGATATTCGGACACCGAACAACGTCTCTTGGCAACGCCTTCCTCAGTGTCACGCTAGGTAGCAGCAGGGTCGTGCGATGAGGCCTTAAAGTGCTTTACATGGATCGGGTCATGACCTTGTCAGCGAATGCCAGGGTTAGTGGGACTTGTGTGACTGGGGGTGAGCTGGTCGGATGAGGAGCTGATGCTGTGCGATTAGCACAGTTGTAACCTTCGACGGAAGTTCGGCGGTAGCATTTGTAGTAGATCTTTACAGGGTTACCTGCAAGCGAAGTGGAGTTCCAGTTATGTCTGGAGTTTAAACTGGGCATTGATGTGAAGCGTTATGCTCGCTGGGCCAGCTAAATCTCCTCCGAGATTTCGAGTTGTGTGTGTGCTGTCGAATATCTGTCTGTTTTATCTAAAGGTCAACGACTGCTACAACTACGTCTCCTAACATTTGCATTTTGGATGCATTTCAGCCGGCCGCAGTGGCCGAGCTGTTCTAGGCGCTTCAGTCTGGAACCACGTGACCGCTACGGTCGCAGGTTCGAATCCTGCCTCGGGCATGGATGTGTGTAATGTCCTTAGGTTAGTTAGGTTTAAGTAGTTCTAAGTCATAGGCGACTAAAGACCTCAGATGTTAAGTCCCATAGTGTTCAGAGCCATTGGAACCATTTTTGATGCATTTCACTGTATTGCTTGTGGATTTTCATCGTGGCAAAGAAGAGAGAATGCAAACAAGTAAATGGTCAGCTTTACAATTTGATAAGCAAACATTTGTCAGCTTTGGTAGTAATGTACGCCATCGATTAATTTTATTTAGTAGTCTGACTGTTTGAGAGCATTATGTTCAGTTCTATATTGTGAGTGCGACACTGTGTGGTCAGACGGTTCCAGATCTATCATTCCTTTGTTTTCCAAGAGTTTGTTTAACGTCTGTGTACTCATGTTGATGCCCATTGATTCAGTTCTGTTACAAATTATGTATGAGCGGGCAATTTTATTATTGCTAGATGTTTTTCTAATTGTTTTAAAAGCAAATATTTTTATAGCTGTCCTCTTGGGTAATATTTCCTTAGAGTGAGATATTTTGTCTAGCCTGTGATTCATGTCAAGCAAGATGCTTTTGAAATTATGTTGGGGAAAGTTGTTTTAGGCTTATGAAGCCTGATAATTCGTCCAAGTATTGGTAAAACCTTTTTATTTGAGGCATAGTTAAGTGTAAGATTTTCTTTTTCCAATGATGCCCTTGATTTAAGATAATTTTAGCACCGTTACTTGGTTTCCAGATCAAATTACTCAAGAATGTCTTAATCCTTTTAGAGCGTAGATATAGTTGCTTATTTCATTTTAAGTCGTGTGTTGTATCTTTTTTGCCTGTGTTTTATATCATTGAAGAGTGTGAACCCCTCTGTACCACAATTAATCTGGAAGGGCGGACCCAGTTATAATTTTTAAAGTTGTTGTGAGATGCTGCCCCAACAAAGGGATTGCATCGGTTTTTATGTTTAAACTGCACTTTTTGCGAACAAAAGTAGTTTTTTCCCATAGCACTTAGCCTTTACCTTAACACATTCTATCTTATGATTCCATTTTAAGTTGTTAGTATAGGTGTAATCCCTACGTATTGAGCTGAATCAATAACCTTTAATTTTGTGTGGATTATCATCTTACGGAAATTTAAGTGATATTTTTAAGTATTCATGTGGCAGTGTACCCTACACTTTTCATTGTTTAGCATCAGTACCTACTTTTCACATCATTCCGCAACTATTTTGATTTTCAGGTGACGTTACTAGTCGGTATCGATAGCATCATTTACGAACAATCTAAGATAGCTGTTCAGACTGTCTCCCCAGTCTCTTGTATTAATTAGGAGCAGCTGACAGTCTACAATTCTTCCTGGGGAAACCACGGGTAGTATTTCTGTTTCACTCCATGACTTCCCCATCAGTTACTACGAACTGTGACTTTTCCGATAGAAAATTACGAATCAAATCACACAAATGAGACAACACTCCTTAGGCAAGCAATTTGGCTGGAAAACGGTTGTGAGGAACGGTGTTAAAAGCCTTCTGGAAATCAAGGAATATGGAACCAACTTGAGATCCCCTGTCAATAACATTCGATTCTTCGTGTGAATAAAGGGCCAAAATAGTTTTTCTGAAGAGTGATATTTTCTGAATCAGTGCTGCTTGTCTTTTTTTTCTGTGGTATTTCCGAACGTCCAAACTGCAAATCGATGCCAGTTATAAGGGTATGTAATTCAGCGGATTACTCCCACTCGTATTTCCGTTCTTGTGTATTGAAGTGATCTGTGCAACTTTCCATTCTGCAAGTGCGGACCTTTCGTCTAGTCAGCGATAATATGTCACTGCTACAAGTGGAGTTATTTCATCAGCATACTTCGAGATAAAATTAAATGGAATGCAGTCTCAACAGGAAGCCTTGCCTGCGTAAGTGACTAAGTTGCTTCACTAGACCGATGATATCAGTTTCCCGTATTTATGTCCTGCTGCCGGTGTTCTTTACATATCTCTTTGGATTTTCTGCCAGATTTCAAGACTTTGTTTCGTTTCAGAAACTACTAAAAATATACTGCACTGAAGTCTGGTCTCAGTTTCGCGCTTCCGTAAAAGATCGTCAGTCAAGAAGATTTTTCGTTCTTTAAAACCCGAAGTGCTTTTTCCGTTACTTCTGCAAGAGTCTCCTGATCTGATTTGTGTAGCACGAGGGATCCTTCCGTCTCTTACTAATGTAATTGATATGTTGGCTTTAGCTGCCATCGAAACTACGTCTTTGAATTCAAGCCACATCTGTGCAGTGCTCACATTGTTTTGAAGGAATGGGACTATCTCTTAGGTTTAAAGCAAATTCTTATCATTTTTTAAATAGATATCACTTCTAAGCGAACTAAAGATAAAAAGATTTATGGATGGAAAATGGTAGGCATGATGCCGTAATTTTTTCAACTGCCAATATCAAACCCTAATACACAAAAAAGCTAAGAAAGTTTGGAGATATTGCTTTATATAGTAATAAAAAACAAAATAAGACTTCGTTCAAGAAGTTATTCCAAATTTCAAACAAACTACGATTTTTTTTATTTTTTAGTTGTTTGTCACTTGACCACCTCACCCATGTCAGGGTTAGATGGCCAGACACGAAAGGTACAGATAGCCAGCTGGCAAAATACTTTTAAAACAAAGAGGAAAACGTTTTAAAAGAGTATCTAATACTCTAAATTTGTTTTAATCGAACTAATTGTTACAGGTAATTTCCTAGAGAAAATTATAAGAAATCAGACATGTCGTGGCTCATTCTCTAAACCCAAACAGGAAACTGGATCTATTGCAGTTTTTGTCTCACCACCAGTTTTTTATATTTCGCTCAAGGATTCCTGCCTCGTAACGGTCCCAGATTGATGAACAATATTCATGAAACGGTCGACGCCTTGTGAGCAACTCCTTTGATGGATAAATTACATTTCCTTAAGATTCTTCCTAAGAATCTGTCTCCCATCTCTCTGCACGTGATGTAAATCTCATGTGCAAGTGCGAGAACGTTTTCTTAATTTTTTTCGTAGTCTACATCAGAGGTGGGAAGTGGGTATCAGCCCGGTATTTACGTACTTGGATGTGCAAAACCAAGTAAGAACCACTGCCAGGCTAGCCAACTTGTTATCTACCATCGTTAATCCGCAGAACGTATAAGATCCGAGGCTATCACCACTCCTCGTGTCCCAGAATCGAGCTCTTTAACGAGTTTTCCTGTGCGGGCGGAGAAACAACGGTTGCAATAATTTTAACTTTTTCAAAATGTGTGAACCTTACGAGAGTTTCCAGCATCAATACTTCTCCCGGCTGTCAAACGAATCTGATCTAATAAATATTGCTTCCTCTGGATGGTTGTTTGTTAACCTGGTACGGATATCACAGCTGAGGAACATTGCAGTACAAACCACACAAGAAATTTGTCATCAGGTCTGTTTATAAACAAACTACAGCACATAGCATCTTATTAATGAAGTCAGTCTTATCTTTGCTGTACCTAAAACTGAGTACACTTGATCGCCACACGTCACATCCCCACACCCAATTCTTGGTGTAACGATTACTTGACTGACCAGTTGTACCCATGAACCACCTAGAAGAAGAAAGCTGCATGTATATGTTTCGGAAGACGTGCTACTTTGTTTTATCTTCATAGGAAGTAACTGTCAAGTTTCACAGTAGTGTGGCATTTCATAAAGATATATTTATGTATTACATCAATTTTTATCGAATAACGTACTCTCCCAAATATCAGCGACGTTTGCTAAACGTCTGTTCTTGTGAGCGACAGAATACTTTAGGTCACTCATACAGAGCGCGATCGGTAATGATCTCATCACACCGCACATTATTGCCGTGTCTGAGGGACTAAGTTGCAGGCCGGTATATTTATCTTGCATGAAAGCATTTCCTTTAATAGCTGCTGGCAAGGTATTGACTACAAGGTTATTTAGAAATCAATAAGCATCGAATCTGTATTGTTACCTGGATTCATAAGGTAAGAGTGGAATCGGTTCTCTCCTCGACGGACGAACGGTAAACAGTCTTTAAGAACGGAGCCTATTGTATTGTAAATTCCGAATGATCTTTGACAAAGTTGACATTCAGGCCCAGAGGCGCAGTTCAGTTTCAGCGATGATAGTTGCTTCTCAATAACACACAAATCATGACGTCGGTGACCCACGACTTTTCATTGGTTCTCTACCTTATTTTACTTTGTGAATGAGTCCTGAAGACAAAGTTTAACATTACAGCTTTAGTTTCACTTTTAACTGTTTCTACCCTTGTTTTGTCAACAAGCGCCTGAAGCTTATTTTTGTGAAACTGACAAAATTAATAAATTACCAGATTTTTAGAACTTGAGATAAGGTTTTACTACCGTGGTTACTGCGAACTTCACACATTTCCTTTATGATAACCCTAAGTGTTTGATTAAGACGTGCTCATTTGCGCGGATATGCTTTATCTGAAAACATCTAGCAGCAGGTACTTTTTCTCACGAGATGTGCTGATACTGTTTCTGTGCGAATGAAAGATCCATAGTCTTAAATTAGTATGCTCGGTCCATATTTTTCTTCAAATTGAGCAATTATTGAGGCCAAGTTGAGTCATATGTCCTCTACCTTCATGCATGACTGATTTGAATGTTTCTATCTCTTTACAAAAAATGATATGACTTTCTCCTCATCTGGCGTACCGTACAGGTAGATGTGGTAAGCTTTTTCGTCTTGATTATCATTTTAACTAAAATTGAGTCATGAATATTATGAATACTGCCCCCAGTTTTTGTGTCGACTTCAAAGTGAGGTCTTTTTTAAGTCAATAGTCATAAATTCGATTACGTATGTAATCTTGCAGGTAGTTTTCAAACGTTTTGCTGGACGTTTTATCTTTTCTGTCATTTATGGAATTGTCGTTTGTGGCATATTATTGGGTGGTTGATATATTTTCCATGTATTAGGGTCTGAATGGAGGGCAGAATGGTAGGAAATAATGTTGGGTCTCAATGTCCGTGAACGATGACGTCATTACACATAGAGCACAAATTCCCGTGGAGGAAAGATCAGGAACGAAATCCGTCGTGTCCCTTCCCATCTCGGCTTTTGCCTTATGTGACTTGGGAAAGCCCGAATATCGCAAACAGATTTCAAGAGCTGACCTCACTCGGTCGAGTAGATAATGTAGATACACGATGACAGATGACCATCCCAAAATATTCGCCATTACACTGTGGCAGTTGTGTTACAAGTCGCTATGTTAAATGTATTCATTTCAGGGTCAGCATATTTTTCATTTTTCGTTGTTGATCTAGTGATTGTGTGTTGGAAGATAAAAATTCTTTCGCCTGGTGGACACACAGCGGGCTGAAGATCCTATTCTACATACAAAAGAAACCCATCGGTGAATCTCACTGCCGCGCGGGATTAGCCCAGCGGTCAAGGGCGCTGCAGTCATGGACTGTGCGGCTGTTCCCGGCGGAGGTTCGAGTCTTCCCTCGGGCATGGGTGTGTGAGTTTGTCCTTAGAATAATTTAGGTTAAGTAGTGTGTAAGCTTAGGGCCTGATGACCTTAGCAGTTAAGTCCCATAAGATTTCACACACATTTGAACATTTTTTAAATCTCTCTGTGACAGCCATGCCTCCCTTGCCGTTGACCTCGCTTTGGCGTCAGTCTGAACGTCCCACACTGCCGCCTTTTGTGCTTTGGCGAGCGTTGTGGCGCCAAGGGGGTGACGGGTAGCTTCTGTCCCGCCATCGCCGGGAGATTAGTGAGTTCGATAATCAGGCTTCTTTGTGGCTACTTCTTGAGGAACGCTACACCAGTGTCAGTGGAAAAGTTAGAGCGGCACCTCTGCTTTTCGCTCCAAAACCTTGGTTAAGCAGGCGGATGTCGGTTCGCCGAAAGCAGGGTGTGAACTTGTATTCAGTCCAGTGGCAACTTCATGAAAGTTAAATGTGATTTGTGTATGTAGGGATGTGGAAGTTTGCTGTCTTTTCCCAGATTTTTCAAAATTTTGTGGCTCTTTTTGGCCGCCATTTTGGTAATAGTGTAGAATTAGCCCATTCACCTGTGATTTTTGAGAGGTGGAAAGTTTGGCGGGAGGAAGAAATTTCTCGGAGAGTTAGGATGGGAGTTTCGAGTGGTCCGGAGGCTGATCATCAGAGAAAGGTGTTGCCGCCAACTGTGGCTGTTTTGAAGCACTCTGCTGGCATGGAGTAGGGGAGCTTTTCGCAGTCAGCCGTACAACGATCCGCAATCTTAGCTGCCCGTGTCTCATATGTTTTGTACATGCAAACCAAGTGGCTGGCTTAGCTCCAGTTGAATTATTTAACGTTGCTTGCATTAGCGAACTGCGCACGTAAGGATATCTCGGTCATATAGCTTCCTTACAGTCTTCGTTCCGTGGGGTTCCTACCTGAATTCCATTTTAAGAAACAAATTAAGACTTCTGTTAAAGACAAACATTGTGTGACTCACCTTGCTCAATTTTAGAATTCATAAACGTTTTTTTAACAGCCGGCCGGTTCTAGGCGCTTCAGTCTGGAACCGCGAGACCGTTACGGTTTCAGGTTCGAATCCTGCATCGGGCATGGTTGTGTGTGATGTCCTTAGGTTAGTTAGGTTTAAGTAATTCTAAGTTCTAGGGGACCGATGATCTCAGCAGTTAAGTCCCATTTAATCGGAGAAGGAACTTACTCACCAGCAACAACATCAGTCTGAAAATAAGGAAACGCATCATGAAAGGTTTCGTTTGGAGTGTGGCCCTATATGGATGTGAAACTTGGACAGTTGGAAGAGCAGAGAGAAGACGGCTAGAGGCCCTGGAGATGTGGTGCTATAGAAGGATGATGAAGATCAGCTGGACAGACAAAGTAACAAATGAAGAGGTGCTTAGAAGAGTACAGGAAATCAGATCTCTGTGGAGGCACATCCAAACAAGAAGAGACAAACTTGTAGGGCACATCCTACGACACAACAATATCATTGGAAGAATAGCAGAAGGAGTTATTGAGGGAAGGAATCGGCGGGGGCGACCAAGGATATCATACATGCAACAGATCATGAATGACGTTGGATGTAACACATATGTGGAAATGAAGAGGAAAGCAGACAGAAGAGAGGAATGGCGCTCTGCTGCAAACCAACCTCAGGGTTGAACACTAAAGAAAAAGAAAAGTCCCATAATGCTCAGAGCCATTTGAACCATTTTGTTAACAGCACATGTGAATTCGACTGTAAGATATTTCAATTGTCCTGTAGCTTTTCTTGTTATGCAGGATGACGATGCCCTTGTATACTACCAAGTTGTGCTTTGCAGCGCCGGTGTCGTCCTTTATGGCCAGTGGCCAGACTGTACGTTAGGGTAGTTATACTTCACTTGGAAGGTGATGTTACTGTTTTAATTTCCGTTGCTTGAATATTAAATTTTGGTTGTTGGAATTATATTTATTATTATGACTTTATATCAAGTTATTTTGAAACAAACTTTTTACTATATTAATTGTTTTATTTGCTATAACTAAGAAAGCTCAAATTCCATTTGTCTTCTTGACTTCCCACTGCCATAGCTGCTCCTACTCTTGTTTCCGCCTTGGTTCATTTCTCTACTCTTGTTACTGCTGAGGTCTATTTATTAATTCGATTTAGACCAATATTAGAGACTTAAAATTGTGGTTGGTTTTTACTTTTAATTGGTTGAATAACTGCAACAGGAGCATCAGGATCACGACAGAGTCAAGGCACTTACTTTAAGATGACTCGGCCTTCAACATAATAATGATAACTGTGCATTTATTCTCGAAAAAATAAAGTTTTCTTGTAACACCTTATAAAACTAATCTCCTATTTTCTTTTTTATGTTGGCTCCAGTGTAATTATTTTTATACTTTTGTTTTTCACTCGATTCACACACTCATATTTTCAGTTTAATATTCAGAATGGGTCAACAGCTCTTTGATTTATGCCGCCTGCAACTCCTTCAAATACCGCAAACGAGACCGTCATATTCTCTCGTTCGCAACACACGAGCTATTGTCGTACAGGAAAAATGAACAGAACCCTTCTGTAGGAAATCTAATGTAATTAAACTTTGTACTAGATTATGTTACCGCTGGAGCCACGAGTTTCGAGTTAATCAAGAAAAATAGATTTGAAGGTCACATCTGTATGTTTTTCTTGAATAATTCGAAAACTACGACTTCTACCAAGTACGCATCCCAGTACCAAATTTAACTACATTAAATTTCCTACAAAAAAGAGTCTAGTTCATTTTTTCTGTAGCACTAATAGTTCACGCATAGTGAGCGTCGAAATACGACGATCTTCCACGTCGTATCTGAAGGCATTTTGTGTCGCATAAAACGCAGCATTAGGGTCAGCTGAATCACCTATTTCATTCGTGCTCTCCGTGACTAAAGCACTCATCGTAATTTCTTTTGCCACCAGCGAAGACATTAATTTTCGTCTGATTGCATGTTTTTAACATTTTTCTCTCCGAAGTGAGATGTTACGTTCCACATATTGCTCTTCGTCGAGAGATGTTATGGCCCTATCTCTCTTCTGCATGAAGTGTTGGTGATGTCTGGGGGTTCGATGCATTGCAGTACGAGAATAAAAAGAATGTAGGAGTAAGTAGTGCAGGGATGACCACAGTAATCGACTTCTTCCACAATCCTGCCGCCAAAGAACTTAAAAATCCGCCTATGATCGTCAAAAACCATACTCGTGAACGATACCAATTTCCCAGGAGAATTATAGCTTCTCTTGAAATAAAAATATGATATGGTAGTAGTTCAGCAAAACATCATTCTTTACTTCTAGTCTTCCTCACATGAATAAGTGCTATCGGCAAGGGATTACAAATTGACTAGAAGCCTTTGTCACCGTACCTCATAAGTGGCTTGTAATCAAAATTGCCAGCTTATGGAACATCGCCTCAGTTCTGTGGTCGGATTCGTGATTTCCTGTCAGAGAGGTCACGTTTCGTAGTAACCGACGGAAAGTCGTCAAGTAAAACAGAAGTGATTTCTGGCGTTCCCCAAGGTAATGTTACAGGCCTTCTGTTGTTTCTTGTGTATGTAAATGATTTAGGACACAATCTGAGCAGCCGTCTTAGGTTATTTGCAGATGGATGCTGTCATTTACCGTGTAATATAGTCGTCATTAAATCAAAAAAATTTCAAACGATTTAGAAAAGATATCTCTATGGTGCGAAAATTGCTGATTGACCTTGAATAAAGAAAAGTTTGAGGTCATCAATACGAGTACTAAAATAAATCCATTACAGTCCGTATACACGCTAAATCGATCAAATTTAAAGACACTAAATCCTACTAAATTCCTAGGAAATACACTCAAGAACAATTTAAATTGGAAAGAACACATAGAAACTGTTGTGGGTAAGGCGAACCAAAGACTACGTTGTGTTGGCAGAGCACTCAGAATATGCAGCAGATCTACTAAAGAGACTACTACTAAAGAGACTAAGCTGGTCCGTCTTCCATTGGAGTAGCGCGGCACGGTGTTGGATCTTTACGTATAGAATTAACATCGAGAGAGTTCAAAGAAGGTCAACAAAAATGGTTCAAATGGCTCTGAGCACTATGGGACTCAACTTCTGTGGTCATCAGTCCCCTAGACCTTAGAACTACTTAAACCTAACCATTCTAAGGACATCACACACATCCATGCCTGTGGCAGGATTCGAACCTGCCACCGTAGTGGTGTTGTGGTTCCAGACTGTAGCGCCTAGTACCGCTCGGCAGACCGTGAGAGATATACTAAATATTATTGGACTATCTTGTCAGGATTCACTTGTAACCTACATATATGTTATAATGAGTAACGTTTCTATTTTAGCTAATGGCTGGTGAAAGCAGAACAGAAGACCTCTCTAGTATAAAAACTCTATTTATCTACACAATAACGTGTCTCTGCATATCGAAGCAAGAATATTTATGAATTCTGGTGCATTATTTGCTGACATTATTTTCCTCCTAGATGTTGTGAAGAAACTAAGCTTCTGTTAATCAGATTACCTGTCAAAATGATAATATTTAATGGGCTTAAATTTTAGCACCGATACTTAGTATCAGACAACAAGAAACTGAATAAAAAACTGAACATGTTTACTCATGTGGGCTGCTGATTTATATGTTGTGTATTTCATTCGCTTCTTTTTCTAGCCACTGAATATTCCTTGCTTCCTTCGTGTGATGACACTGTTCTGTTTAGAAACTTGTACAATAACTTATTGTTTGAAAATGATTATAATACTTGCTTTTAAGTGAATTGTAATCTAGTCAACTTATTACACATTTTACAACATACTTCTACCAATGACTAAAACTCAGAACGGAATGAAAATAGAGCATCGATCCTTTTTGCACGTGGGGGTACATGCCTGTGCTTCTTACGTATTTATTCTGGGTGTTTATACTCTTTCGGTATCAAAGTGCGTAGGCTGTAGTTTCATTCAACGTCACATGTATTTCTTCACGAATGCGGTGCAGCTTGTCACTGGATTTGTGAGTACAGCACTATTTGTGCTTAATTTAGAGTGTTCCATGTCTTCTGATATTGCACACGCACTTGGAGACAAAAAAAATCAAAAAATGTTCAAATGTGTGTGAAATCTTATGGGACTTAACTGCTAAGGTCATGAGTCCCTAAGCTTACACACTACTTAACCTAAATTATCCTAAGGACAAACACACACAACTATGCCCGAGGGAGGACTCGAACCTCCTCCGGGACCAGCCGCACAGTGCATGACTGCAGCGCCCTACACCGCTCGGCTACTCCCGTGCGGCATAAATATTCTGAAAATCATGTAGAAAAGGGATGAAGAACGTTATGTTTACGACAGATGTTACTATCTACTTACTCACCGCTTGGAGTGCTAGTGTCGCTCTATCTGCCAGATATAACAACTTTCGCAGGAAAGGATGTCGCAACTTTATCTATTAGGCTGCGTTAGTAGCATGAAACCAGAATAACATCTTCTTGTCGTTAAGAAAAAATAATTACCATTTCCCTCCTTTAAAACAAATTAAATAATGAAAAAGCTCTTTACAAATACATTGCGTCGGAGATCGCGGAAAAACTAGCGCCGCAAACTAATCTGTGACACTATAGCAACTGACTTACACCTACAACCATCGGTTCTAACTACGTGCCTACTGATCCTTTGTTTCGTTCACTATTACTACTTCACATCACTGAAGCAAGTAATGTTTCTCGGCTACAAATGAAAATATATACCATATAAAATTGAAATCGATTCCAAAGCATGTGTATAAAATGTTCTAACAGACTGCGGCTAGTTTAAACGCTGTAGTACCTAACTATTCATCGTATCACATTGTGTGGTTTATGGGTATTTTCTAGACTGTAATTCCGTGATATAGATGGAAATAAAACTTATTCCCCATAAACAGTTAGACATTTTTCAGTCTGATTAATATCAAGAGGTAAAAAGACTATGCCTAACTTGGCTTGAACTGAACGATATTCCAAGTGCACAGTGAACTAAACGTTAATCTCTAACGTTGTTTCTCATGGAAGTAACTAACCAGCCCACAAGAGTGAAAATATGTAAACATTAATACTAGGCTACATTCCCTCGTGATTAGCAGCTGGTTTATGATCCTCTCTGTTTAACTCTGTATGTGATAAAGCATTAGTGTGCCAAATTGTCAATCATTCATATTTTGCCAACAACAGTGAAAGTAATAGTAGCCTGCCTCATAAACTGTATTGGATAAAAGCCTCTAAACGCTGCATGACTGTTTGAATTAAGCCCATTTAATTTTAGTTTAACGAGACTTTGGCGCTGTTACACCATTAAAAAGTTAAATGGAACGTTGCTGCTATTAGCGGCCGTTCGATTAGGCAAGAGGGCAGTGCGAAGCTCGCTGTTGTGTCAGCCACTGTCTGTTGGATAAAAAATTCGTCCAACATTCCCTTCATGATAAACAGGTATGCATATATTTAATGTTAGGAAATCGACATCGAAATTCACAAGGTACAAACAGAAGCATTGTTAAACGCAGCAACGTTGTACCCAGCAATTGCCAAGGGGAGGGGAACTACACGTTAAAAGAAAGAATGGTGCGAATTACGCCGTGTATTTAGCGTAAATAATAACTCACAAGTACGAAAGCTGTAACATTAAGAAAATATTTTCTTTGGGTTAGAAACGTCAAGGATATCCTAAATATTGTCTAGAAATACAACTTGAATGAGAACATCAAATTCAAGAGACAAATTAAGAATGGTTTTTCCCCCTTTTGGAATAAGATTAGTCACTGTACTCATAAATGTGGTCACATTCACCGGAAACCCAATAATCTACACTGCACCCATTTAATTACTTCTTCACTTCCACTGCGTTCACCATGTGGGCATTTACCTCGATATCAGAGTTACATCGGAAAGTAATATAGAATGTTTGGTTGACGTATAAGACACCAGTATCACTTGTCCAATAGCAGCTGTAGCCGCACTCCTACTTTGCACTGAGGTTAAATTACATCCTTTTTATTATTATTATTACGGAGATGTACACGCTTGGGTTAATTTGCGCAAACTAGCAAAAAATTTAATTCGTAGCAATTAAGTTGAGTCTCAAGAACTGAATACGGATTAACATGCTTGTGGTTGTCAGAAATGCCTCTTAACATCCAGCGAAAATTATTGGTTCACAGCTTAAGAAGAAGAGCATTCTCATATGATCAGTGTGCTTATAATAATTACAGGGCCCAGTAACATTAATGTGACCACCTGAAAAAAGCCTGAATAACCACCTTTCTCAGGGCGGACAGCTTAGGCGTGCAGGAAAAGAATATGTGAGGTCCCGGAAATAAAAATTGTGGAGCCTTGCCGACTCCGACTCAGATTAGTTTCTCGGTTGAGTATTCATGGTGCGAACAGATCGATCGAGTTGGCTCCATTCTCCACTGGCATTTGGTGGCCAGGTAAGTACGGTAAACTCAACCTGATGCTCTTCGAACCACGCACGTCCACAATGAACTGTGAGACACGTTGCATTATCCTGCTGGTAGATGCCATCGTGCCGAGAAAAGTAAATCGTGTGTATGAGTGGACATGGTCCCCAAGGATAGATACATACCCATGTTGATCCACTGTGCCCTCCAGAATGACGATACCGCCCAGGGAATGCCACGGAAATATTCATCAGACGCTAGTGCTTCCTCCTCTGACCTGAACTCTTTCGAATACTCTTGCAGGGCGTCTGTTTTCAGACATTTCACGCGGATGGTGCATAAAACGTGATTCATCTAAAAAGCCACCTGTTGCCATTCAATGGACGTCCAGTTGTCGCACTGGAGTGCATATTTCAGGTCTTCTTCGACGATGAACAGGAGTCTAATGGTTGCATGAAGCAGATGCCTACTTGGAGGCCCGTACACACCAACGTTCTCTGAACGATCGTTGAGGTCCCACTGTTGATAGTTCTTCATCTGGGTGGTCAACTGCTCATCAGTAGCTTGTCTATTCGCCAGTGCACAGGCGTCGTTCAATCCCCATCAACCATGGCATGTGGAGCCTTCGCTCCAGGTTTGGATATTGCCTTTTGCTATGCACGGCACACCTTAACCGCAGCAGCACATGAACAGTCTACAAACTTAGCAATTTACAGTACTGCCCCGATACACAATGATGATGCTCTTTTGGACGTCAAATAAATTGCTCCGGATACACATAACTAAAGCGAGTGTACTGTTCACCACGTCGCCGCACAAGCTTTATATGCCCTCCATTGCCAGTGTTGCCAACTGTCGTCACATAGCGGTTATCGCACGTTGTGTCGAACATAGGCTGTTGTTGCGTTAATGTGACTGGATCGTATACAACAACAGTTAACATTACCTAGTGTGGCGACGCAAATATTATTTATTTATTTTGTGACAATGCACGCTTTATCGGCGAAGCTCGATGATAAAATCTTCTCTAGATGACAGACGAGTCAATGCGCCGTTCTTCAACAGCGTTTCAGCAAGATTATTACTTGCCATCTTCAGGCGAAGTGTCAAGTTCGACGCTGACGCTGAAAAATAGGAGCCTGATTTTGGCTCGATGGGGTGCAGTTTAGACAGAAATCGTCTTTCCGGCTGTTCCTAAGGGGAGTGGAAATAAATATTACCTTTCTTCTTGATTCGTCCTTGCTGGTGGGTACCCGTAAAAAAAAAGTAAACACACTCTGCGAAGGTATTAGTAAGACTTAATCCCTCAGCAGGCCAGGTCAACGTGTGGCTGGCCTGTGGTGCTGTTATTGAACCAGTTCTCGTATGAGCCGGTTGTGGGAGTGCCCCGCTTTCTCGTAGAACTTCCTGGCGATGACACGGATCCTATCATCGAGCGGCAGGATTCCGGTGTCCTCGTGGAGTTGGCCCGTCTAGTAGCGCCTCGGAAGATGCATAACAGTCTTCAGGGCACGATTCTGTATCCGCTGCAGAGTCACAATGTGAACATCTGCGGCTTTCCTCCAGAGTACGGCTGCATACTCTGACAGTGGGCAGACCAATGTTAGGTGTAGCGTGATGCCGTGTTGCGATGGCAATGACGACTGCGGGTTTAGCCGTGGATACAGGGCGCGAAGGCGACCTATTGTTTTCCCTTTGACATCACTTGTGATGCTTCAAGGTGAACCTGCGGTCTTGGGTGACCCCTAGGTATTTCACCGTCCCATTCCATAGGGTAGGTTCTCCCAGGATTTCGACTGGCGTAAGCTCTGGCAGCAGGACTCTCCGGGTGAAGACAACTGACTGACTCTTCGTGGCGTTGAATTTCAACCGCCATTTTGTTGCCCATGAGCCCACGGCGTCGCACCCGCGTTGGAGACGGTTTCTCAGCACTTGGGGGTTCATGCTGCGAGTGAACAGGGCTGTATCATCCGCTTACAGCGCCAGTTCAACTCCTGCCGCTTTTGGGGCGTCGGCAGTGTACAGGGAGTGCAGAGAGGGGCTGAGTACCGACCCCTGCGGCGTATTTGTCGGTTTGTGGACGTACCGTTGTCGGCCCACATGTGGAAGTTTCGTTCAGACAGGTACGACCGCAGTAGCGTCATGTGGGACGTCGGTATATCTTGTTCAAAGAGTTTGAACTCGAGACCGTTGTGCCACACAGAGTCAAATGCTCGGGAGACGTCGAGGAACACTGCCCCAAGGTATACCCTTATTTTCAGTGTTCTCATAGCCGGTTCTACCACCCGCAGGAGCTGGTGCGAAGTGGCATGTTCTTCTCGAAACCCGAACTGCTCGTCCGTCATGATACCCTTCTGGGTGACGTGCTCCATAGGTCTTCTCGGGTACAGCCTCTCGGAAAGCTTCGAAAGGGACTGGAGCAGGCTGATGGGTTGATAGCTGGATGTCTGGTCTTTATCGCATTTCAGGATGGCCACGACCTCCACATGTTTCCACAAATTGGGGTAGACACCTGATCGGAGGATCTCGTTGAAAACATCGGCAAGTTGCCGATGTAATCCCGGCGGAAAGTTTCTTCAGCAGAAGATTTGTGAGGCCATCGCTGCCTCAAGCCTTCTCTGGGTTCAGCGACTTCTTCCCCCGTTATCGTCTCGATAACGTCGCCTTCCTCCCTTGCGCTGTGGAAGGCTGGTAGTTGCTTGTGGACCCGCCGTATGTGCTCCACGACAATGACGTCGGCCACCGCTGTGAAATTCGCTGCGAACGCGTCAGCCAGAGCACTTTCTTTCGCGACCGTGTCGCTAGCGAAGTCGTTCCCGACCTGCAAGGGCGTTATTCGCTGTCGCCGGCGTAGGAAGGACTTTACCACCCTCCATGCACTGCCATCCTCAGGATTGAGCGTAGACACAAGGTCTGCGCATTCCTGGTTCCGGTGTTGGTCAACTGCTGCCTTAATTTTCTGTCTCAAGCGGTTTAAGTGCGGCTTCGTGTCTGGTTGGCGAGTGAGCTGCCATTCACGACACAGTCGGTTCTTCTCGGTGATAGCGTCCAGAATAGGGCGCGGTACCTGACGCGGGAAGTTTCGTGGCCCTTGGCGATGTTTCGGCGTAGCTTCATCTGCTGCTCGGAGTATTCTTCGTGTGAGGAATGCTGGGGCGGCGTCTGCCCGTACCTCTGTGGGGTTTGGCGCGTTCTCGAGGAGTTCGAGGGCTCTCGTCTGAAAGCGCTCGCCGTAAAGCCTGCGATAGCTCGGACGGCTCTCTAGAAGAGAAGCTCCGACCACAACGAGGCCAAAGATGACCGGAACGTGGTCGGAGGACAGGGCGTTTCGCGTCTCGGCGGTCGCTAATTGTCCGATGCCCTTGAGAAGAGCAGTATCTAGCACATTCCGTTGTCCCCGAACAGGGAAGATCGTGGGGTCAAACGGCCGCAGTGTGATCGCGCCGTTACGGTGAACAGCCGCGGTAGAGGCGGCGCCCGCTGCGGTTGACAGTTCGCGAGTTCCATTCGGTGTGTTCCGCATTGAAATCCCCGGCAATGAAAGCTCGCCCCTCCAACGACAGTAGGGCGTCAAACCAGCTTCATCTAGCTGTCTACCGGGTTGCCGGTACACCGACACGAAAAGGATCTTTGTGGCGATGGTGTTGACGGCCACTCCTCTGGCCTTCAGCGCATTAAGCGCCGGTAGTTGGACCCGGAGCAGTGATTTCTTCACGTAGATTGCAGTGCCTCCACCGTGGGTGGCTCTGTCATCTCGGTAGCAGCAAAAATTTGCTGCTCGCACGTCGACCCCGGGTTTGAGGAAAGTCTTCTGCGCAAGGCAGATGTCGACCACCTCGTCCCGTAGGAACTGGCGAAATTCGTCCTTCTGGGGGTGGAGTCCCCTAGCGTTGAACTTGCAAATGTTTAACCCGCAGATATGGTAGTTATCCATTTTAAGGCTGGCTTCTCCCGGCGGTGGCCTGGAGGGCCGCCGTCACTGCTCGCACGAGCACCGGTAGCTGAGTCATCAGCCGGTTGCGCAGCCAGCTCGGTGGTGTCTTCCTTCGCTGTTTCAGGAAGGTTTGACTCCGTCGCGATGTTTCCCGTCGTCGGCAGCGGAGCTGCGTGCTGGGAACGCCCTGCATGGGCGGCAACCCTCCTAGCACTCCCGAGCGCCGGCAAGCCAGCTCCCTCGAATGCAGGCGGTGCCGGCGGCAAAGGCACCTGCGACAGCTGCGTTGCCGCTGCGGCCTCCCCTGCGAGCGGCAGGCTTCCCCTTAGCGACGTCCGTGAAGCTGCGACTCGGGTTTACGCGGTTCGCGCGCTTCCCGCGCTTGAATGCAGTGCATCCTCGGTAGTGGGCGACGTCGTCCCCGTTACAGTTGCAGCGCCTCGGCCGGTCTCCCTTCTTCTTGGGACAGCCCCACGACTGGTGCTCCTCGGCACACTTGTAGCAGCGCTCAGGCATCCTGCAATATTTAGTCACGTGATCCATGCGCTGACAGTTGCACCACTGGGCTCGCCTGCCTTTCGCACGCAGTGGTTCGACTTTTTCTACGAAGTCGGCAATGTTGTTAACCTGAAAAACTTTCCGGTTGTCAACATTGTCAACCAATGCCACTAGGGACAATAGCATGTCCCTGTGGGTATTGGGCGACAGCATCAGGTCGACGTGGCGTGTCTGGAAGCCGATCGCCTCCAGCTGCCGCTGTAGGAACGGCGGTTCCATCTTCAGCGGCAAGTGCGAAAGACTATCTTCAGCTGCTTCAGCTGTTCCGTACTCTGTGTGAAGCAGTGCCACTTCTCTGTTTCGCAGAGCTGCATGAGTTTAGCGTGGTCCTCAATGCTTTCTGCTCTAACCTTGTACGTGTCAATCCCCGCGACAATCTTTCGCGGTTTTACGACCGAGTAGAGCTTCTCTCGCAGCTCACCATAGCCCTCGCGCCAATGAATGGTGATCGGTGGCGGGCGGCGGTGCAGTTTTGTCGCCGTGGTCGGTGTGGTCCCGTCCCCGTCAGTCTCCGCTGCTTCCGGCAGTTCTGCATACCGGTTTGCCACCTGGACCTGTTCCGGCATCACCAGTTCGAACGCCCTGGCCTTCGCTGTGTGGCGCATGGTGGGCGCAATGAAGCCTTCTTCATCAGGTTTCCTCGGCGATGCGGTTGTCCTACGGCGCACCTTCCTCTTCTTCTGCCTGGCGCGACCGGAATTTTCCTGAGGGGAGGGAGTGTTCTCTACGGTCGCGGCTGGCCGCTTCCGCGAGGTTTGCTCGGACTCTGCAGCCTTGTCTGGTGTTGCCAGACCGGACGCTGGCAAGGGCGTGGCGGCTTCTGTAGCCGGCGTGGCTGGTGCAGGCGTGACTGCTGGCGTGGCAGCTGCGTCGTGCGCTTGGCTGTCGCGACCCACGGGTTCCAAGGACCGGAGAGTACCTCCTCCCTGTCCTCTTCTGTAGGCATGGCCAAACGTTGCATGTAGCTGCGACTCTCCTGAAGGGTCAGCCTCACCATGGCGGCGGCAAATGCCTCCTTTGTCAGGGGGGACCGGCGGCTCTGTGCGTCGTCTCCGTCCTGAGTGTGCTGGCACGGCGCCGAACATTCGCCTAAATTTCCACGTCCATCCGGCGGCCGCGCGCAACACTCTCGCACGTCGTCTTCGTCGGTGGTGAGGGGTCAGATGCTGCCGCCGTCCGAGAAACCTCTCTAGGACGGTCATCTGCAACACCCTGTGTCTCGCCGAAGCGATCTTCTCGTTTCTGCTCCTCCTCCTTGTCGTGGCACCCTGCACGACAACTTTGCTTTTTTAGAGAGCGACGACAACTTTGCTTTCTTTGATAGAGGGATCAAGCCAAGTGGATTTTGCCACCCGAGTCCCTAACGGCCATAGCAGGTTGAATTTAATTCCGAGAACGCCAATGAGTGAGG
Source organism: Schistocerca gregaria (assembly GCF_023897955.1). Classification (NCBI taxonomy): domain Eukaryota; kingdom Metazoa; phylum Arthropoda; class Insecta; order Orthoptera; family Acrididae; genus Schistocerca; species Schistocerca gregaria. Next base: position 322,349,982 of record NC_064925.1, on the reverse strand, counting down.
ACACACAAGGCGGGTAGCCAACTGTGTGAACCCGCGTGAGCGCAACGAAATCACAAGCTAAGGGTTAGCCTCGTCAGCGTCAGGATACGGCGTCCTCGCGCTTTGGCAGCCACAGCGCGAATGCGTAAAGTGTCGGGCTCACGTCTCGTCCGCTGGACCACAAGTTTCTCTGCATCCTCGGAGCCGGTCGGGCCAATCAGGAGCGAGCGGGTGGAGGGGAGCCGCGGCAGAAAGTTCCTGCCGTCTCGTCTGGGTGCGGCCTGTTTATTCCATCCGCCGCCACCGACCTGCCTCCACCGGTGCGCTCTCGTCTCATTCTTGCTAATGTTAGTTTCCACGCGGTGCTGAGTTGGAAGCCGCAATCCCATTTGACCAGGTTATCGCTCACCCGTATCTCCACTGCCTATTTAATAACTGAGCCCCTGAAACCTTTCGCTCTACCCTGACTCCTGGTTTGTTCAAATTAAAATGCGTGTTCCTCACTGAGGCTGTGCTCCACTGCAACAAATTTTTCCTTTTGTCCTAGGCGAATGCGTCTCCCCTGTTCAGAGATGCGTTGTTTGAGCCAACGCTGCGCCTGTCCGATATATTTTTTTCCACATTCAGAAGAAATGCTGGACACCCGGTGCTCTTAGACCCAAGTTATTCTCCATTGAGCCCAGCATATTCCTTATTTTTGATGGAGGACGGAAGATGATTTTTATCTTGTTCTTCTCCAGTGGGCTGATAATCTTTACCATGGGTGGCGCTGCGAACACGAGGAACGCCACACCTTTGTTGTTCTCTCCTTCCTGGAGCTCTTCCTTCTTCTTCTTGCTCATATTGGGACCACGTCTACTCTGCGTTTCGGTATAGCCATTCTTCTTGAAGATTTTCTTCAGGTGCTACATCTAAGTAGACAAACTGTCCTTGTCGTATATGTCATGAGCTCTGCGGACAAGGAGAGTGAGTACGAATTTCCGTTGTGTTGGGTGATGGCAGGTGTTGCGTTGAGGTACAGGTACAGGTCTGTGCGTGTTTTATTTCGGTAGACCGAGTGTCTCAGTGTGCAGTCCGTTTTCTTCTTTATTAGGATATAAAGGAAGACTATTCACACATTTTCTTCTAATTCCATTGTGAACTTTATGCTCTCTTGTATGATGTTCAAATGGTTGATAAACTCCATAAGAATGTCCTCGCCGTGCGGACAGATCGCGAAAGTTTCGTCTACGTACCGGTAAAAGACCTTGGGCTTACGGCGTGCTATTTCCGAGGCGATATGTTCGATGTACTCCATGTACAGGTTGGCGATACATGGTGCCAATGGGGATCCCACAGCGATTCCATCCACCTGTTGGTAAGACTTGCCCCCACACTATAATGCATGGCGGAATAATCCATTGTGTCTTCGTCGAAATGATTCTCCAGTAGTTTCAAGGAGTTCTCAAACGTTACCCTCGTGAAGGGGGATGTAATGTCAAAGCTGACCATAATATCATTTTTGTCAAGACGCCAATCCTTGAGTGTCTTAACAAACTCCGTGGACTTCTTGATGTGGTGGGGACATATACCAACGAGAGGCTTGAGTAGCTGTGCCAGGTGTTTGGCTGTACCATAGGTAGGAGAATTCATTGCGTCTACTATCAGACATACTGGTACCTGCCTCTTGTGTATCTCGCGGAAGCCGTATAACCGTGATGCAACCAGAGCTCTGGCTAAAGGCTTTTTACCAGGTCCTGATCCAGACCAGAGATATTGATAAGACCTATGGCCTCTATAGTCACAGCTGTTGTAGAGCCCTTCTCCACTTGTTTGTAGGCCTGGTCCTGCAGCAGCGAATTATTCTTGTCCCAACAGTCAGCCGCTCTTGGAAGCACCGTCGCATTTCCTTTGTCTGCTGGCATAATTACTGTATCCTCATCTTCTACGAGGCTGCGTATCGCCCTGATTTCCACCGCCGAGATGTTGGTTTTAGGCATTCTCACTTTGTCTAGGATTTTGCAGGTCTCCTTTCTGACCTCTTCAGCGGATTCGATGGCAGCCCGAATGTGGCCTGTTCGATGCTGATGATGATCTCTAGTTTTGGTAATAAGCTCGCAACCGGTGCAAAGTTTAATTCTGTAGATAGCACGGATGTTGTCGCCTCATCCAGTTCCTTGCTGGTCAGGTTGACAGTGGTCCTCGAATCCTCGGTGTCAGCCTCCTGCAGCTGTACCCCTGGTAGTCGTTGGAACTTGTTTTGTTGACTAGTGGTAGACTTCCGCTTGCACAGTTCACTGGTGGCGAAGGTACTGCCATCTAACCACTCCCATGTGAAAGGCCAGAGTGTCGAGGCAAGTTTCAGGTGGCATGAGAGTAAGGCGCGTCCAATTTTGCCGAGTTGAGACAGTGTGATGCGTATGTGCTCCTTCACCAGTGTCCAACTGACACGTTGCAGGATGAGTTTGGTTCTTGCCGTATGGATAGGATGTCACAGTTGTGTGAACTGTGGCAGTGCGTCCTTGTACCGACAATATTGCAAACATGCGGGTGTGCTAAGCAAACTTGCCTTCTTGATCCGATGTTTTTGCTGCTACTTGATTCTGCAATCTCTCTTCTCCCTGTGGAGGCGCCTTATATGAAAATGCAGGTTTTCTCGGCGAATCTCGATGATAGTATCCCCTCGCGTTGACAGTCGAAGCAATGCGTCTTTCTCCGGCAACGTTTCAGCAAGTTTCTTACTTGCAATCTTCCGTCCTCTAGCAAAAATCAGGATTATGCTGGACTCAATGAAGAACAACTTGGGTCTAAGAACAGCGGGTATCTACAGCATTTCTTGTGAATGTGGAACAAAATATATTGGACAGACGCAGCGTTGCATCACACAACGCATCTCTGAACATGTAAGAAGCGTTCGTCTCGGACAAAGGGAAAAATCCACGGTGGTGGAGCAGAGCCTCAGTGAGGAGCACTCGTTTCAATTTGAACAAACCAGGAGACAGTGTAGAGTGAAAGTTTTCAGGGACTATTATTAAAGAGGCAGTGAAGATACGGGTCAGTGATAACCTAGTCAACTGGGATAGGCCGGCCGCGGTGGTCTCGCGGTTCTAGGCGCGCAGTCCGGAACCGTGCGACTGCTACGGTCGCAGGTTCGAATCCTGCCTCGGGCATGGATGTGTGTGGTGTCTTTAGGTTAGTTACGTTTAAGTAGTTCTAAGTTCTAGGGGACTAATGACCACAGCAGTTGAGTCCCATAGTGCTCAGAGCCATTTTTGAACTGGGATAGGGCCTTCTAACTCAGCACCGTATGGGACACAACAGTACCGAGAATGAGACGTAAGCACACCGATGGAGGCAGGTCGGTGGCGGCGGATGGAATAAACAGGCCGCACCGAGACCAGACGCCAGGACCTCCTCTCACTCTCATCTCTTACTTTCCCCTCTTTGAGGAAGTGTATTGGGGAGTTTTTAGCCGTTTGGATTTTACTTCACGTGTTTGCTTGCGTGTGTGATTATTTTCTATGATTTTTGGGTGTCCGTGTAATGTGATGAATGTTCTGGTACTTGCCTGAGCTTGGCGAGATGATTGATATTATGGGGGAGGGTACAGGATTAGGGATTGGAGATAGGGGTTCGCCCTTCGGCTTAGTCTTTGAAGATCGTCATTGCGCGTTTGTGTTTGTCACGGGACATATACCGACCTAGGGAGCGGTTGAGGTCACTTTCCAATCTGGAAGATCTCTCATAGAAAGCCCTTGCCAGTTCTTGAAAACGCTCTTTCAGGAAGGGGACTTCAGCTGAGGCGTGCAGATCGTCAGTGGGGAATCCCAGTGGTTTTTTTAGGTTAGAGAATTCCCTCCCTAGGCCCGACAAGATGCCTCCTGAGACGCGGCAAGGCAGGAGTAGGCAAAATGCAACAAGGAATAACAATATTAATGTGCTTATAGTAAACTGCAGGAGCGTCTATAGAAAGGTCCCAGAACTGCTCTCATTAATAAACGGTCACAACGCACATATAGTACTAGGAACAGAAAGTTGGCTGAAACCAGACGTAAACAGTAATGAAATCCTAAACTCGGGTTGGAATGTATACCGCAGAGATAGGCTTGACAGTGAAGGGGGAGGCGTGTTTATAGCGATAAGAAGTGCAATAGTATCGAAGGAAATTGACGGAGATTCGAATTGTGAAATGATTTGGGTGAAGGTCACGGTTAAAGCAGGCTCAGACATGGTAATTGGATGTCTCTATAGGCCCCCGGGCTCAGCAGCTGTTGTGGCTCAGCACCTGAAGAATAATTTGGAGAATATTTCGAGTAGATTTCCCCACCATATTATAGTTCTGGGTGGAGATTTTAATTTGCCGGATATGGACTGGGAGACTCAAACGTTCATAACGGGTGGCAGGGACAAAGAATCCAGTGAAATATTTTTAAGTGCCTTATCTGAAAACTACCTTGAGCAGTTAAACAGAGAACCGACTCGTGGCGATAACATATTAGACCTTCTGGTGACAAACAGACCCGAACTATTTGAATCAGTTAATGCAGAACAGGGAATCAGCGATCATAAAGCGGTTACTGCATCGATGATTTCAGCCGTAAATAGAAATATTAAAAAAGGTATGAAGATTTTTCTGTTTAGCAAAAGTGACAAAAAGCAGATTTCAGAGTACTTGGTGGCTCAACACAAAAGTTTTGTCTCAAGTACAGACAGTGTTGAGGATCAGTGGACAAAGTTCAAAACCATGGTACAATATGCGTTAGATGAGTATGTGCCAAGCAAGATCGTAAGAGATGGGAAAGAGCCACCGTGGTACAACAACTGAGTTAGAAAACTGCTGCGGAAGCAAAGGGAACTTCACAGCAAACATAAACATAGCCAAAGCCTTGCAGACAAACAAAAATTACGCGAAGCGAAATGCAGTGTGAGGAGGGCTATGCGAGAGGCTTTCAATGAATTCGAAAGTAAAGTTCTATGTACTGACTTGGCAGAAAATCGTAAGAAATTTTGGTCCTATGTCAAAGCGGTAGGTGGATCAAAACAAAATGTCCAGACACTCTGTGACCAAAATGGTACTGAAACAGAGGATGACAGACTAAAGGCCGAATTACTAAATGTCTTCTTCCAAAGCTGTTTCACGGAGGAAGACTGCACTGTGCTTCCTTCTCTAGATTGTCGCACAGTTGACAAAATGGTAGATATCGAAGTAGACGACAGAGGGATAGAGAAACAATTAAAATCGCTCAAAAGAGGAAAGGCCGCTGGTCCTGATGGAATACCAGTTCGATTTTACACAGAGTACGCGAAGGAACTTGCCCCCCTTCTTGCAGCGGTGTACCGTAGGTCTCTAGAAGAGCGAACCGTTCCAGAGGATTGGAAAAGGGCACAGGTCATCCCCGTTTTCAAGAAGGGACGTCGAACAGATGTGCCGAACTATAGACCTATATCTCTAACGTCGATCAGTTGTAGAATTTTGGAACACGTATTATGTTCGAGTATAATGTCTTTTCTGGAGACTAGAAATCTGGTCTGTAGGAATCAGCATGGGTTTCGAAAAAGACGGTCGTATGAAACCCAGCTCGCGCTATTCGTCCACGAGACTCAGAGGGCCTTAGACACGGGTTCACAGGTAGATGCCGTGTTTCTTGACTTCGGCAAGGCGTTTGACACAGTTCCCCACAGTCGTTTAATGAACAAAGTAAGAGCATACGGACTATCAGATTAATTGTGTGATTGGATTGAGGAGTTCCTAGATAACAGAACGCAGCATGTCATTCTCAATGGAGAGAAGTCTTCCGAAGTAAGAGTGATTTCAGGTGTGCCGCAGGGGAGTGTCATAGGACCGTTGCTATTCACAATATACATAAATGACCTGGTGGATGACATCGGAAGTTCACTGAGGCTTTTTGCAGATGATGCTGTGGTGTATCGAGAGGTTGCAACAATGGAAAATTGTACTGAAATGCAGGAGGATCTGCAGCGTATTGACGCATGGTGCACGGAATGGCAATTGAATCTCAATGTAGACAAGTGTAATGAGATGCGAATACATAGAAAGATAGGTCCCTTATCATTTAGCTACAAAATAGCAGGTCAGCAACTGGAAGCAGTTAATTCCATAAATTATCTGGGAGTACTCATTAGGAGTGATTTAAAATGGAATGCTCATATAAAGATGATCGTCGGTAAAGCGGATGCCAGACTGAGATTCATTGGAAGAATCCTAAGGAAATGCAATCCGACAACAAAGGAAGTAGGTTACAGTACGCTTGTTCGCCCAATGCTTGAATACTGCTCAGCAGTGTGGGATCAGCACCAGGTAGGGTTGATAGAAGAGATAGAGAAGATCCAACGGAGAGCAGCGCGCTTCGTTACAGGATCATTTAGTAATTGCGAAAGCGTTACGGAGATGATAGATAAACTCCAGTGGAAGACTCTGCAGGAGAGACGCTCAGTAGCTCGGTACGGGCTTTTGTTAAAGTTTCGAGAACATACCTTCACCGAAGAGTCAAGCAGTATATTGCTCCCTCCTACGTATATCTCGCGAAGAGACCATGAGGATAAAATCAGAGAGATTAGAGCCCACACAGAAGCATACCGACAATCCTTCTTTCCACGTACAATACGAGACTGGAATAGAAGGGAGAACCGATAGAGGTACTCAGGGTACCCTCCGCCACACACCGTCAGGTGGCTTGCGGAGTATGGATGTAGATGTAGATGTAGATGGTAGATGCGGTACCCTCCTGAGGGCGCGGTTCTGCAGCCTCTCGAGTTTGTCCAGATGCTGCTTCGCTGCATATCCCCAGATGGGGCATGTTTATTCCATTACAGGTCGTATAAAGGCCTGATATACGTTTACTCCTACAGAGCAGGGAAGGGGACTGGATGTGTTGAGGATTGGGTGTAGCATGGACATTCTGACACAGACCTTCCTGTAGACCTCATCTATGTGGTGCTTCCACATATGATGAGAGTCCAAGATTACACCAAGATACTTGGCAGTTCTGCACCAGGGGAGTTGGGTTCCGTTTAGGTGAAGGTGGGGGGGGGGGGGGGGGAGGAGGGAGGGAGGGGTGCACTGAGGAGGTCCACGCCTTTCGAGCCTTCAGGTAATCAGCATAGCCTGTGTCTTTTCAGAGTTGATGCTGATGCGCCAGCCATCGCTCAAGTTTTTGTGTCATCTAAAATCATTTGTAACCTATGGTAGACAAGGTCCTTGTTGGCAATACGTGTGTAGAAGGCTGTATCGCCTGCATATTGTGCTGCGTGCAACACGAAGTCCGTTGGTATGTCCGCAGTATACAAACTGCACGATACAGGCCCCAGAACCGATCCCTGCGGCACCCCAGCACGAATGCGCCTTTTGGTGGAGGTGGCTGTTTCTACTTTAACAGAGAAAATTCTATCTGTGAGATAGCTTCTAATGTGCTTAACTATGCTCCTGGGTAACCCTTGAGAGAAAGGCTTTGGCTACGTCTAGTAGTACTACCCCGCAGTAGTCTCTGTGGTTAAAGTCCTCTGTGGCTCTTTCAACCACTCTCAGGATCTGTTGTGGGGCTGAGTGGTTCTGCCTGAATCAGAATTGGAAATTCGGCAGAAGTTGCTCTCTGTAATATGTTCCTGTATGGAACTGTCATAGATCTTGCTAAGAGTTGGCAAGAGACTAATCGACCTGTAGTGCTACAGGAATAGAGAATCTTTCCCTGGTTTGTGTATCACGATCCCTTCCGCGTTTCCAGCAAGCTGGGAACTCGCGAGAACGAGTAATCTCGTTGAAGACGTTCGCGAAGTACGTGATCGCCGAAGGTGGAAGGTTTTTAACTAATTAAGTGATGATACTGACGTGTTGTGGATCCTTTTTTGTTGGAAGGGACTTAATTACTTTTGCCACGTCTTCGGGGGCCAAAACTGGGAGTTCGTCTTATAGGTCTTCCTCAGCACTGAAGAAGAAAGCCAGTTGACAGTGAACCACATCGTCATGCTCTTCGTCTTGCGGTTCTGCACACCTAAACATGCTTCTCGAATGTATCGGCGAGGAGGTTGGCCTTATCAGCAAGGCTGTAGACCAATCTCCCCTCACCGTGCAGGGGCAGCATCCTAACGCGTGTTTTAGTGAATTGTCCGGTAGCTTGCCAGAGAGTGAGATAATCTACACTCCTGGAACTTGAAATAAGAACACCGTGAATTCATTGTCCCAGGAAGGGGAAACTTTATTGACATATTCCTGGGGTCAGATACATCACATGATCGCACTGACAGAACCACAGGCACATAGACACAGGCAACAGAGCATGCACAATGTCGGCACTAGGACAGTGTATGCCCACCTTTCGCAGCAATGCAGGCTGCTATTCTCCCATGGAGACGATCGTAGAGATGCTGGATGTAGTCCTGTGGAACGGCTTGCCATGCCATTTCCACATGGCGCCTCAGTTGGACCAGCGTTCGTGCTGGACGTGCAGACCGCGTGACACGACGCTTCATCCAGTCCCAAACATGCTCAATGGGGGACAGATTCGGAGATCTTGCTGACCAGGGTAGTTGCCTTACACCTTCTAGAGCACGTTGGGTGGCACGGGATACATGCGGACGTGCATTGTCCTGTTGGAACAGCAAGTTCCCTTGCCGGTCTAGGAATGGTAGAACGATGGGTTCGATGATGGTTTGGATGTACCGTGCACTATTCAGTGTCCCCTCGACGATCACCAAAGGTGTACGGCCAGTGTAGGAGATCGCTCCCCACACCATGATGCCGGGTGTTGGCCCTGTGTGCCTCGGTCGTGTGCAGTCCTGATTGTGGCGCTCACTTGCACAGCGCCAAACACGCATACGACCATCATTGGCACCAAGGCAGACGCGACTCTCATCGCTGAAGACGACACGTCTCCATTCGTCCCCCCATTCACGCCTGTCGCGATACCACTGGAGGCGGGCTGCACGATGTTGGGGCGTGAGCGGAAGACGGCCTAACGGTGTGCGGGACCGTAGCCCAGCTTCATGGAGACCGTTGCGAATGGTCCTCGCCGATACCCCAGGAGCAACAGTGTCCCTAATTTGCTGGGAAGTGGGGGTGCGGTCCCCTACGGCACTGGGTAGGATCCTACGGTCTTGGCGTGCATCCGTGCGTCGCTGCGGTCCGGTCCCAGGTCGACGGGTCACGTGCACCTTCCGCCGACCACTGGCGACGCCCCACGTGTTGAGCAATTCGGCGGTACGTCCACCCGGCCTCCCGCATGCCCACTATACGCCCTCGCTCAAAGTCCGTCAACTGCACATACGGTTCACGTCCATGCTGCCGCGGCATGCTACCAGTGTTAAAGACTGCGATGGAGCTCCGTATGCCACGGCAAACTGGTTGACACTGACGGCGGCGGTGCACAAATGCTGCGCAGCTAGCGCCATTCGACGGCCAACACCGCGGTTTCTGGTATGTCCACTGTGCCGTGCGTGTGATCATTGCTTGTACAGCCTTCTCGCAGTGTCCAGAGCAAGTATGGTGGGTCTGACACACCGGTGTCAATGTGTTCTTTTTTCCATTTCCAGGAGTGTATTTTGAAGGCTGAGAGGTGATTTTGCCATTTCTGGTTTCTGTGCTCTTTGAGCGCTACCTTCAGCTCACTCTTTAGTCGATTGAGCAGCCTCCTGTTGGTCTGATCTTTGGTGAACTTCCACTGCCTTGCCACTCTATTCTTGTGACGAATTTGAGTTAGCAAATGTTCTGGTAGTTGTATATGCAGGGGCGCCCCGTCCCTTTGTGGGGGAGTGGCCTCTTCCGCAGCCTGCAAGATCGTTCCTGTTAGATCCCGTAATGTTTGTTCTACTGTTTCGGCACTAGGTGGAGGAGCTCGGGCAATGTCCGAGGTAAAAGCTTCTCGGTATCGCTCCCAGTCTGTGAATTTGTGGGTCGACTGGTACCATGGGAGTGCTACCTATTCTCCCACATCAACCTCGAAGATGACACGATTGTGGTCGAAGCACATACTGTTGACTGTCCTCACAGCCATGAACCCTGGGATCCTCCTAGTGAGAGCTATGTCTAATACGTTGGGCCTATCTCCATTTTTATGAAAGTGAGTGGGCTCGACTGGACCCCATGTTTCAAAGTGGTGGTTGCGCGCTGGTTGTTGCAGTTGGGTGCCTGCTCTGGAGGTTATTCTAGAGTTCCAGTCTGGATGCTTGGCACTGAAGTCGCCTCCGACTAGGAGTTTGCCCTCAATTTGGCCTAAAGCTGCTATATCTCCCTCATCGATCTTTTCATTTGGGGGTCGGTAGATTGCAACCACTGTTAGGGGTCCAGTGGCAGTGGTTACTTCTATTGCCACTGCTTCAATTTTATCGGTAGCTGGTATGTATAACTACTGGTGGTGGATTCCTTTTTTTATGTATATAGCAACTCATCCGCCTTGGGCTGGCCTAGACAAACGGTAGCTGTCGTAATTGGGATCTGTCACTCTGATTCCCAGCTTGAGGTGGGTTTCCATAATCACGCATAGGTCGATTGAGAACTCCTTCATGAGTTCCCTGAATTCGACCACTTGATTAACAATGCTGTCTGCGTTAAAGACGCACATTGTCAGGCTTTGGATATTTGGTCATCTATCCATGATGGGGTTTAGCTGCTACAAACAGGTTGCAGAGGCAAGCGACTGCTGGACTGCTCCCTGGAGGGCAACAAGGATCTATGTGTTCTGTTTCTGGGCCTCCCTGAATTCCTTCATCATCTCCATGATGAGGTTCATGGTCTGGACCATAACGCCCAAAAGCTGATATGAGGGGGGGCGGGGAGGGGGGGAGTGAATTTGGGGGCTGCTGCTGCAGCTTCTGTTTGTGGTTCCCTAGAGCTATCTCTTTTCTGGGGGACCTGGTCATTGTTGTTGTGTCTCCCCTGGTGTTGTTCTTGTGTCTGTGGCTGGTGTTGTGGTGATGGGGCTACGTTTTCACGGCTTCTTGAAGGAGAAACCACTTCCACGTATGATTCCCTTAGTGTGTCTGGTCTTGGTATTACGCAAGTCGTGTCCACGTATGTTGGCCTGTTTTGTTTCTTTGTGTGTCTGGATGGGGTGTTGGCGCCTTGTTTTCGAGTGTGGGGCGCGGCCTTTGCGCCCTTTGCCTGCTGTGTGTGTGTCTTTCGTGAACCTCACAACCTTGGTAACACACTATATGGTTTTTTCACACAGGGCACACCTTATTTGCAGGTCCGTGAGTTTTATTGTTCATTCTCTGGTGTCATGGGGCTCGGCGCACTTTCTGCTGAACACCGCCATATTACAGTATGCAGCTATGTGGTTTAATCTCTGATAACTGAAGCACTGCACTGTGTTGTTCCTGTGGCGCAGGGACTCTGTAGTGACTGGAACGGCCAACACCTCCATGATTTCCTTTTTGTTTTGGGGTATATCAGGGAGAGTCAGCTGATACAATGGCCACTTGCCTTCTGCCCCAGGTTTGCCCACCTGTTGAAGTATTTTGAGCATGTACCCCTGGGTAGTCTAGTCTGTTTGGATTATCTGGGGGGACAGCCGTCTCGGAAGCCCCTGATGACTAGGTTTTTGTTTCTCGTTTTTGTTGTGGGGTCATTTAGTGATTTACGTTCTTGTTTCCAAGAAGGTCCTTGATGGTTTTGTAGTGCCCGATAGTGTTTAGTGTTAGTTTAATCTTGACTCCTCCAGCTGGCTTGGCTTTAAAGTTGTTGTCTTTAACAGCCATTTTATTATGTTGTAGAGTTCGCCATGGTTATGGGGAAACTCCGCAACAATCGGGGAGAAGTGGAGTGCATCATGCTTTTGTATCCTTGGTACATGTTGTGGTGTCTCTGGCTCATCAGCTTCCACCTGAAACCTATTTGGGGTGGGTTCTATTCCCCAGGCCGGCAGAAGCTTCCTCTGGAAAAAGGTTTTCCTCGTCAACTCTGATCCATCCGAATCCTGCCCGGTTACGCAGTTCCCTTCCAGGGCTATGGTTTCCTGTTTCCCTCCAAGGGCGAAAACAGATGCTGTCGTGGGTGCGGGCTCCTCAGAGATTGAGACAGTGGTTGGTGTAGAGGTGGTGGACTTCTTCTTGCTCTTTGTGTGTCCAGCCTTGCGCTCCTTATTTGCACTCCGCTGTTGGGATGAAGTAGACTTGTGTGGGGGGATTTGGTATTTGTTCGGATGGGGGGGGGGGCGTCGAGGAGGTGGGTTTGGGGAGGATTTCGATCGGCTGACGGGTCGTCTGATTGCGTTTACTCAGGGATTCTATGTAATCTGCGAGTTGTTCGTGGCATTGGCAAGCATGAACGGACTTACAACGAGGAGGTGTGGGCTCACAAGTACTGACTCTGTATGATGACGTTGGTGTTTTGTGTATTAGAGCATTATGTGTGTCTGTACAAATGTCCGGAGCCGTAAAGGGAGATGCTGCCAGGGGGTTCCAGTTACAACCATCGCTGGCACCGTTAGGTTTCCCAGTTGCATTGCTGGCCCTATTTCGCTGGTTGACGCGGACGTCTGGACGGCGGCGGCGGAAACCTTCTCGTTGGTTCCGTGGCCGGCTTTCAGCACCTGGCCCACAATTTCCCTAAACTTTGGGGGAGCAGGGCCTTGCTCTGTGGCAGCTGAGATGCTCGGAAAGACTGACGATGCAGCCCACAGCAACAAGAAGATGCACTTTTTGTAGAAAGCAGTAGACTTCTGCTATCTCAAGGCACCTCTAGCGCACGACATTCCAAAGCGGCTTAAGGACACAACAATTCCGCTCTCAAGGCTTCCTCACACTGCTTTGCCCTCAGATGGTCTTCCTGAGCGCCAAACTGTGTTTTAACAAAAAAGCAGTTGGTCGTTCCTGCATGCTCGGTATGCCGAAGTTTCAAAGCCTTGCACACCCACGAGACGTAACCCGCAAGCAGAACGCAATGGCTCGATGCAGTAGCGTATGTACTCCCGCAGTTCCGCACGCGATCCGCAGAGTACCCCTGTCACCGAGCGACTGACCAGGACCTGACGCTGACGCTGGAATGACGAGCCTGTCCTTGGCTCGAGGTGGAGAAGTATAGACATACATATGTCGTTCCTGCAGTTCCTGTAGGGGAGAGAAATATATATTAACAGTCTAGTCGATTGGTCCTGTCTGGTTTTACCTGAAAAAGAGAAAGACACACTCTGTTGAGGGGTTAGTAAAACTTAATCCCTCAGCAGGTCAGGCCAACGCGTGGTTGGCCTGTGATGTGGTTGTTGGCCCAGTCCACGGATGAGCCGGTTGCGGGAGTGTTCCGTCCTCTCGTAGAACTTCCTGGCGATGACGCGGAACCTTTCTCGGAGAGGCAGGATCCCGGTGTCCTCGTGGAGTTGGCGCGTCGAAAAGCGCCTCGGAAGATGCATAGCAGTCTTCAGGGCGCGGTTCTGTATCCGTTGCAGAGTCGCAATGTGAGCATCTGCGGCTTTCCCCCAGACCACGGCCGCATACTCTAACAGTGGGCGAACCAATGTTAGGTAAAGCGTGATGCCGTGTTGCGGTGGCAATGACGACTGCGGGTTTAGTAGGGGATACAGGGCGCGGAGGCGTCCAATTGCTCTCCCTTTCACATCACGGGTGTGATGCTTCCAGGTGAGCCTGCGGTCTACATTAACCCCTAGGTATTTCGCCGTCCCACGCCATGGGATAGGTTCTCCCAGGATTTCGAGCGGCGTAAGCCCTGGCGGAAGAAGTCTTCGAGTGCAGACGACTGCCTGGCTCTTTGTGGGGTTGAATTTCAACCGTCACTTTGTTGCCCATGAGCCCAAGGCGTCGCACCCACGTTGGAGGCGGTTTCTCAGCACCTGGGCATTCATGCTGCGCGTGAACAGGGCTGTATCATCAGCGTACAGTGCCAGTTCGACTCCTGCCACTTTCGGTGCGTCTGCAGTGTACAGGGAGTACAGCGAGGGGCCGAAAACCGACCCCTGCGGCACCCCTGCACGTATCTGCCGGTCTGTGGACGTATCGTCGTCAGCCCTCACGTGGAAGGTTCTTTCGGACAGGTACGACCGCAGCAACGTCATGTGAGACGTCGGTATCCCTTGTTCAAAGAGTTTGAACTCGAGACCGTCGTGCCACACCGAGTCAAACGCTCGGGAGACGTCGAGGAACACTGCGCTAAGGAATTCCCTTGTTTCCAGTGCCCTCATGGCCGGTTCTACCACCCGCAACAGCTGTTGGGAAGTGGCATGCTCTTCTCGGAATCCGAACTGCTCGTCCGGCATGATGCCCTCCTGGGTGACGTGTCGCATCAGTCTTCTCGCGTACAGCCTCTCGAAAAGTTTCGAGAGGGACGGGAGTAGGCTGATGGGTCGGTAGCTCGATGCCTGGCGTGGGTCCTTGCCAGATTTCAGGATGGCCACGACCTGCGCGTGTTTCCACGCAGAGGGGTAGTCACCCGATCGGAGAATCTCGTTGAAAACATCGGCAAGTTGTCGGTGTAGGCCCGGTGGAAGGTTCTTCAGCAGGTTTGTGACGCCATCGCTGCCTCCGGCCTTCTTGGTTCAGCGAGCGAAGTTGCACAGCAACTTCCTCCTCCGTTATCGGCTCGATAACGTCGCCTTCCTCACTTGGGGCGCGGAAGGTTGGTAGTTGCTCGTGGACTCGTCGTATGGGGTCGTCGTCGATGACGTCGGCCACCGGTGTGAAGTTGGCTGCAAAGGCGTCAGCCAGGACGCTGGCTTACGCGTCGGGGTCGCTGGCGAAGTCGTTCCCAACCTGTAAAGGCGGTATTCGCTGTCGCCGGCGTAGGAAGGACTTTACCACCCTCCATGCACTGCCATCCTCAGGATTGAGGGTAGACACAAGGTCTTCCCATTCCTGGTTCCGGTGAAGCTCGACTGCTGCCTTAATTTCCCGTCTCATGCGGTTTAATCGGCACTTCGTGTCTGGTTGGCGAGTGAGCTGCCATTCACGAAACAGTCGGTTCTTCTCGGTGATCGCGTCCAGGATAGGGCGCGGTAGCTGCCGCGAGAAGTCTCGTCGTCCTTGTCGACGTCTCGGCGTGGCTTCCTCCACTGCTCGGAGTATTCTTCGGGTGAAGAATGCTAGGGCGGCGTCTGCCCCTTCCACGGCGGGGTTTGGCGCGTCCTCGAGCAGTTCGAGCGCTTTCATCTGAAAGCGCTCGGCGTCGAGCCTGCCATAGCTCGGACGGCTGTCTGGAAGAGAAGTTCCGGCCACGTCGAGGCCAAAAATGAGCGGTACGTGGTCGGTGGAGAGAACGTTCCGCGTCTCGGCGGTCGCGAAGTGCCCGATGCGCTTCAGAAGGGCAATATCGAGCACGTCGGGCTGTCCCCGTGCAGGGAAGATCGTGGGGTCAAACGGCCCCACGGTGATCGCGCCGTTGCGGTGAACAACGCGGGAGAGGCGGCGCCCGCTGCGGCTGACAGTTCGCGAGTTCCATTCGGTGTGTTTCGCATTGAAATCCCCGGCAATGAAAACTCGCCCCTCCAGCGACAGCAGGACGTCGAAGTCGGCTTCGTCTAGCGGTCTGCTAGGCGGCCGATAGACCGACACGAAAAGAATCTTTCCGGTGGTGGTGTTGACGGCCACTCCTGTGGCTTCCAGCGCGTTGAGCGCTGGCAGTTGAACTCAGTGGTGGCGCAGTGACTTCGTAGATGGCAGTGCCGCCCCCATGGGTGGCTCGGTCATCTCGGTAGCAGCAAAAGTTTGCTGCTCGTACGTCGACCCCGGGTTTGAGGAAGGTCTCCTGCACAAGGCAGATGTCGACCGCCTTGTCCCGTAGGAAATGGCGAAACTCGCCCTGCGGGGGGTGGAGACCCCGAGCGTTGAACGTGCATATGTTTAACCCATAAATATGCTCGTTATCCATATTAAGGCTGGCTTCTCCCGGCGGTGGCCTGGAGGGCCACCGTCACTGCTCCCACGAGGACTGGTAGCTGCGTCATCAGCTGGTTGAGTGACCGCAGTAGCGCGGATAGCTCGGTGGTGTCTTCCTTCGCCGTTTCGGGAAGGTTTGACTCCCTCGCGACGTTTCCCGCAGCCGGCAGTGGAGCGGCGCGCTGGGAACGCCCTGCGCGGGCGGCAACCCCTCCTACAGCCGCGGGCGCCGGCAAGCCGTCCTCCCCGACTGCAGGCGGTGCCGCGGGCGAGGGCAGCTGCGACGGCTGCGGTGCCGGTGCGGCCTCGCCTGCGAGCAGCCGTGGCCTCTCGGAAGGGCGGCCGGCTTCCCCTTAGCAACGTCCGCGAAGCTGCGACTAGGGTTTACGCGGCTGGCGCGTTTCCCGCTCTTGAATGCGGCGCATGGTCCCCGTTACAGTTGCAGCACGTCGGTCGCTCCTCCTTCTTCTTCGGGTAGTCACGCGACGGGTGCTCCTCGGCGCACTTGCAGCAAACGCACAGGCATCCTGCAGAACTTTGCCACGTGGTCCATGCGTTGGCAGTTGAAGCACTGTGCTCGCCTGCCTTTCGCGCGGAGTGGCTCGACTTTCACGTCGAAGTCGGCAATGTTTGCAACTTGAAAAATTTTCCAGATGTCCACATTGTCGACTAAGACCACAAGGAACAAGGGCGTGTCCTTGTGGGTCCTGGGCGACCTCATCAGGCAGACGTGGCGGGTCTGGAAGCCGAGTTCCTCCAGCTGCCGCTGTAGGAACGCCGGTTCCATCTTCATCGGCAGGTGACGGATGACGACCTTCAGCTGCTTCAGCTGCTCCGCACTCTGCGTGTAGCAGAACAACTTCTTGGTCTCACAGAGTCTCATGAGTTTCGCATGATCCTCCATGGACTCCGCTCTGACCTTGTAAATAGCTGTCCCCGCGAACATCTTCAGCGGTTTTGCGATGGAGTACAGCATCTCTCGGAGTTCGCTGTGCTCCTTACTCCAATGAATGGTGATCAGCGGAGGGCGGCGGGGCGGTTTCGTCGCCGTAGTCGGTGTTGTCCCGTCCCCGTCGGTCTCGGCTACTTCAGGTAGATCTGAAAAACGGTTTGCAGCCTCGACCTGTTCTGGCGTCACCGTTCCAAACGACCTGAGTTTCGCTGTGTGGCGACGGGAGGGCGCGATGAAGCCTTTTTCATCCGGCTTCCTCGGTGATGCAGTCGTCATTCTGCGGCGTACCCTCCTCTTCTTCCGCCTGGCGTGACCGGAACTTGCCTGGGGGAGGGAGTGTCCTCTACGGCCGCCGCTGGGCGCTTCCGTGAGGTTTTCTCGACCTCGACAGGCTTGTCAGGTGTTGCCAGCCTGGACGTCGGTGAGGGCGTGGCGGCTTCAGTAGTCACCACGGCTGGTGCGACTGCTGGCGCTGGCGCGGCAGCTGTCGTGGCAGCTGCGACAGGCAAATGACTGTCGCGAAACGCAGGTAACCGAGACCGGAGTCTCGTTAGAACCTCCACCCTGTCCGCGTCTGTTACCATAGCCAGACGTTGCACGGTGATGCAGTACTCGTCGGGCGTCAGCATGGCCATGGCGGCGGAGAGTTCCTCCTTTGTCAGGTGGATCGGCGGCTCGGTACGTCGTCTCGGCAGAGAGAGCGTGCGGGCGCGGCGCCGTCCGTTCGCGGAAGTTTCCACGTTCGTCCGACGCCCGCGAGCGACACTCTCACTCGTCGTCCTCGTCGGTGGTGGGGGGCCAGGCGCTGCCGTCGTCCGGGAAACTTCCCTTATACCGCCATCTGCTTCACCCTCAGTCTCGCCGGGGTGATCGTCTCGATCGAGCTCCTCCTCCATGCCGTAACCCCGTACACGACAATTTTACTCTTTTGAAGAACACCACAATTTGCTTTTTCAGACAATGGGGTCACGCCACGTGGATTTTGCCGCACGAGTTCCTAAAGGCAGTTGCAGGCTGTCGACTCTGAAAGAGAAAGACGCTGGTTTGCGAGAACACGCAAGGCGAGTAGCCGAATGCGTGAACCCTCGCAACCGATCGCCACAGAATCACGAGTGAGAGGTTTGCCTCGGCAGCTTCAGCACAGAGCGTCGGCACACTTCGGCAGCCACAGCGCAAGTCCGCGTGTTGCGTGCGTTCGCGGCCTGACCAGGACCTGGGGACCTCGGCTCCCCTCCACCCCTGGCCGACGGGCCGATTCCGCTCACGCCTGATTGCCCCGACCGGCGCCGAGGATGCAGAGAAGCCCGTGATCCAGCGGCTATAAAGACCCGGACGAGACGTGAACCCGACACTTCGCCTGAAGATGGCAAGTAAGAAACTTGCTGAAATATTGTTGGAGAACAACGCATTGACTCTGCTGTCAATCTGAGAAGATTTTATCATATTTATTTATTTCTGAAATACAGATCTGCTGCCTGTTACTATGTAGTAGGTCGTACACCTTGTGATTTCACATATTATACTACACAAACTCAATTTTTTTACTAGTATATATTTTCTGAGAATTTTAAAAAAGGATAAAATAATAAAGGTGCAAATGTGTATATAGAAATTTTTTTAAATTTGTTGCTATCTTAGATAATGATAATAGCTAAGACGATAAGAATTTGTGGATGTACTTGAAGTTAAAATTAAAATTATATTTAATGGAAGAAGTAAAGAGATGACAATAATATTGACTTAGATATGTGAGATTACTTGCCTTTATACCTTCCATGTGTTTGGTATAAATCTGTTACACACTTTGTGTTGACTATGATGGTGGTGGTGGTTGGTGTTTAACGTCCCGTCGACAACGAGGTCATTAGAGACGGAGCGCAAGCTCGGGTAGGGAAGGATTGGGAAGGAAATCTGCCGTGCCCTTTCAAAGGAACCATCCCGGCATTTGACTGAAACGATTTTGGGCAAATGCCGGGATGGTCATTAGAGACGGAGCGCAAGCTCTGGTAGGGAAGGATTGGGAAGGAAATCTGCCGTGCCCTTTCAAAGGAACCATCCCGCATTTGCCTGAAACGATTTAGGGAAATCACGGAAAACCTAAATCAGGATGGCTGGAGACGGGATTGAACCGTCGTCCTCCCGAATGCGAGTCCAATGTGCTAACCACTGCGGCACCTCGCTCCGTTTGTGTTGACTATGCTAATAATTAATAATGTATTGGTTAATGAGGTTACTATGTATTTCCGAACATGATTTGGTTCTATATTCACGTTTTTAAACAACATAGGTCCAAACAAAAACGTTTTCAGTATTAATTAATTGTTTGTGGCACGCTGAGGACGTAATATGATTTTTGAGTGGTGCAAACTGTCAGAGAACAGGCACAGCCAGCTTAACAAGTGGTCAAATAATTGTGACTTATTTAGTTTCAAATCGAAAAAAAGTGTATCAGACAAACATGTCGTTTGAATAGTGTAGTACTTTTGCAATCTCATTAGGGGGACTTGGAAAATCTACCTCATAAGAGCTATGTGGACAGCGTGGACTGTTTTAACGTAAAAATATTTCTAATTAAAACTGGAATTACCTTGCAGGTCAATCAGGAACACCTGCATAAGTACTGGGGCGATTTCAATTGAAACGGCGAAATCCTCAAAACATTTATGAAACTATCGTTTTGGTTCTCACAGGGCCACAACGAATACTTCATACCTTGCGCTTTCTTTAACGCTGGGAGCTTAGTGATCTGGATTATCTTTGTCAGAATGTACCCCTTCTAAAAACGCAGTTTTCTTTTCAAATGCATCCCCATCAAATCAGAAATAGATTATCTTGCAATTTCTTACTGTGAGCAGTGTGTAGTCAAGTCCACCTGAAAGCGAAGTTTGCACTCAATTCTATGTGTTCTAATTTTCGTTCTTGCTCTCCTTTTTCTTTCACAAATTCTACAGTAACGAGATTTAAATCGAAAAATCGTTCCAGACATTCCCCTTGACTTAATCATTACATTTTTCAGCAATGTGTGGAGTGTCCATGCTGTTTGTTCATTTCCACTGAAAACTGTTGCAACTGAAAATTGAATAATAGGTGGGACTTCAAAAATTGTACTATTCGTGCCATGAATTTCTTCAAGTGCTCCATGTGTACCAATTTCGCGGAAAGTGCTTCTTGACGTAGAGAATAATGAATCCTGTCTGCCGATCATCGTAATTTTTGGCTCTTTCATTGTCATCTGAGAGTTTAAATTCTTTCTGAAAGGTACTATAGTGTTGTACCCGTACCCGTGGCTTACATGAATTTAGGAGTCTCATCCCTCTCTTCTGTCATTCAAAATTATTTTAAAGGAGTGTAACGATGGATCGCTAGACTGCCTCTTTTTGTAGAAACAGCCATTTTACCTGTGGACGTCGTTCATACCACGAAGAAACAGCCAAGGTTAAACAGCCAAGGCACCACGACTCTGCTGAAGTCAGAGAGTTGTGCTGACCGCAAAATGCCGCATGTAAATGCTTAATGAAATGTCCCGCTGTTTCGGAGACTTCTGAGGAGGGCAGAGCAAAGCCAAGCGACAGGGCAGGCCATGGTCCGTCCGTTACCCGCACACGCAGCACACGTGCTGTTTAGCTCGCCGAGGTGCAATGAAGTATTGTCTTGGGTAGCTGCCCACCTGGACATTGATTGCCATGACGCTGAAATGAAAGCTTATCAGCAGATCAGAGACTGCGGAGAGATTCGAAAGGCGATATGGCCCGAAAATGAGGAAGTCCACTGACATAAGTGGCTTTCACAAAACGAAGATTCTTATGGTCCGCCACATGAGAACGAGCATGTCGGAAACTGTGAAGCTGAGCGGCTGTTAGCCTGCCACTGCCGTAAACACGAATCTAATGTAGTTGAGGGACGATAAGACCACGAGTAGGCGGCAAAGTATGAAAGTCCAGGCCTCAGCACTGAATATGCAGGTCGGAGGCCTGCCAACTTTGTAAAGTGGCATAGGTGGTGATCTGTGGTAGAATGGTACACTGAGTACAATGCCGGTGCATATACAAGTGTTTCGGAACACACCGGTCAGTGTCCATTGTTGAACATGGGGATTCGCAACGACCGCTATATTAGGGCAGTGGTGTAAATTACAATCAGACTGGACCATGTGTTTTAATGGAAACGTATCGCTTAGCAGGCCAACTGTCGCGTCGTGTCGTGTCCGGGTATGCTGTGTCATGATATGCTGTCATCCAGACAAACGGCTGCTCCAAACATGTTCAACGCCATGGACGCAGACCTGTAGGTGCAGCGTCATAGTCCTACTACGAGAGAGGAGATAGACATTATTCCATCAGGCTGTGTTAAAAATATTTTATTTGCACTATTAGTTTCGTGCATTGTCCACTCTCTTGTGCGGGCGTTGTCAACCTCACCATTGAGAGCCCGTAAACTCCAAACACGTACACATTCTCATGTGCATCTACAGTAACAGATGAACACTACTGGCTATTAAAATTGCTACACCAAGAAGAAATGCAGATGACAAACGGGTATTCATTGGACAAATATATTTTACTAGAACTGACATGTGATCACATTTTCACGCAATTTGAGTGCATACATCCTGAGAAATTAGTACCCAGAGCAACCACCTTTGGCCATAATAATGGCGTTGATATGCCTTGGGATTGAGTTAAACAGAGCTTGGATAGGGTGTACAGGTACAGCTGCCCATGCAGCCTCAACTCGATACCACAATTCATCAAGAGGAGTGACTGGCGTATTGTGACGAGCCAGTTGCTCGACCGCCATTCACCAGACGTTTTCAGTTGGTGAGAGATCTGGAGAATGTGCTGGCCAGGGCAGCAGTCAAACATTTTCTGTCTCCATAAAGGAGCGTACAGGACGTGCAACATGCGGTCATGTTGCATCCTGCTGAAATGTAGGGTTTCGCAGAGATCGAATGAAGGGTAGAGCCACGGGTCGTAACACATCTGAAATCTAACGTCCACTGTTCAAAGTGCCGTCAATGCGAACAAGAGGAGACCGAGACGTATAACCAATGGCAACCCATACTATCACGCAGGGTGATACGCCAGTATGACGATGACGAATACACGCTTCCAATGTTCGTTCACCGCGATGTCGCCAAACGCGGATGTGACCATCGTAATGCTCTAAACAGAACCTAGATTCATCGGAAGAAATGACGTTCTGCCTTACGTGCAGCCAGGTTCGTCGTTGAGTACACCATCGCAGGCGCTCCTGTCTATGACGCAGCGTCAAGGGTAACCGCAGCCATGGTCTCCGAGGTGATAGTCCGTGCTGCTGCAAACTTCGTCGAACTGTTTGTGCAGATGGTTGTTGTCTTGCTAACGTCCTCGTCTGTTGACTCAGGGATCGAGACGTGGCTGCACGATCCGTTACAGCCATGCGGATTAGATGCCTGTCATCTCGACTGCTAGTGATACGAGGAGACTGGGATCCAGCACGGCGTTCCGTATTACCCTCCTCAACCCACCGATTCCATATTCTGCTAACAGTCATTGGATCTCGACCAACACGAGCAGCAATGTCGCGATACGATTAACCGCAATTGCGATACGCTACAGCCCGACGTTTATCAATGTCGGAAACGTGATGGTACTCATTTTTCCTCCTTACACGAGGCGTCACAACAATGTTACACCAGGCAACGCCGGTGAACTGCTGTTTGTGTATGAGAAATCGGTTGGAAACTTTCGTCATGTCAACGCGTTGCAGGTGTCGCCACCGGCGCCGACCTTGTGTGAATGGTCTGAAAAGCTCATCATTTGCATATCACAGCATCTTCTTCCTGTCGGTTAAATTTCGCGTCTGTAGCACGTCATCTTCGTGGTGTAGTAATTTTAATGGCTAGTAATGTAGGTATCTCGTCCTCGTTATATTAAAAATATTGCATACAATGATGACAATGTATCCTTATCTCTTTGCATAGACACAGTTAACAGGGGGCAGAGTCAAAAACTGGTAGTGGAAATAAAATATTTTAAACATAACCTGCTGTAAAATTATTATTCTTCCAATTTATTGAGGCTGTGGAGCCAACCCAGAAGAAAACAGACTGTGCAGAGATTTGCGTGCGTTTCTATAAGACCAGCAGTAGTAAAAGAAGCCACTTTGACATGTGTGCAGTACGTGAACAGTATTACGCACTGTCTGCATCCCTCCAAACTTGAAGTCTTCCCCGACGGCGATGGCATACCGTAGGAGGAGTTATGTCCGTCTAACAAGGTCGAAATCGTGTTCGTTTTGGAAGCATGATAGTAAACTCAAGTTAATTCACCGAATATGTACGCAACGCAACATATCTGAGGCACTATCCTGTGCCATCCCCCTTCTCAGAAATCACGAGTCCGCAGTTCATATACGAATTGTATGATGTGTCCACAGACGTCTGGTGCCACAAACTTACGGAAAACTACCAACATCTGGTCATATCTCAGTGACACAGACTCGGCGCCTTATTGTGTTCCAGTGGTACGACAAAACGGTGTTAAGCTAGCGGTAAACATGTTAGCTACAGCTTGGCGTACAAAACATTGTTGTTGTTTGTAACTCCAAACACTTGTCCATTTGCGCAACGTTCGCGTGTATATTGTAGCCCAGCAGATGAGGTCCTGGTGCGGCTGTTGCGTGCAGCGTCCTCTCCGTGGGTGGAAGCCAGTGGTTCTGGGAAGGAAGGCACTGGGCTCAAAGCGGCGGCGCGGGCGATCGCGGGGGCGGCGCTCAGAGGGCCCGCGTCCTGGAGGCGACAGCCGGGCCGCCACCTGGGGCGCGCAAGGCGGCCGCCCCGCCGCTATCGCCGCCTGCGGGCCCATTGTCTCGCGCGGCAGTCGCACAAAGCGCGCTGATAGCCGGCGGGCAGCCGCCTCCGCTTTGTGGTCAGCTCTGCACTGGCGTGGCCGACAGACCTCCATCTCGCCCCCTGCCGCCTGGAAGACGTCACACGTCCCTGCTATGCGTACTATTGCCCCCATCATTCCCGAAATTACGCGCAAAAGTTCCTTGTTTGCACTCCACTGTCAGCGGGATCAGGACTTACTCCTCCCGCGATCAGAAAAATGGGGCTAGTTCCTCCAGAGCCCTCAACGATCCGGAAAAGGATGAGACGTATTCCTACAGTTTAAAGTAGGTAAGTGTATCGTTCGCTGCTGGTAGCGGACCTTCAACGCATCTGGCGATGACACTGGAGTGCGTGGCCAGCCCAGTGAACCGTTAGTATTCTCGAGTGGGCTTTTTCTGCCCAGAGAACGACACACATCCCGCCACATTCTTCAGTCTAACCTTTATGAAAAGACAAGCAAAGCTTTTTAGTATATGTACTGTAAGATGGCTATTTTTTGATAATGTTATTGTATGTGTTAATATTTGTAAAGGAAAATGATATATTTGAAGAATTGTGGTCAGAGAAAGAGCTGTACCCAGCAGCGGTGGCAGCACTGTGGAGTTGTACAATCTTCGACAGTTAGTAGTGCACAACTTTGGTGTGCAGCAGGCGTGTTTTCTTTGAGTGTACAGTGCAAGACCGATATTACACTATCAAATTTCTCTGTCAAAGATTTGATCAAAGATATGTTGAAATATTCCTCAAATTTATTTGACAAAATCTTTGACTCGTCGTTAAAGTAGGAGCATTTCACAGTTAGCATATTTTTCGTCAAAGTTCAAGAAGGCTGACAATAACAACTTATTAACCGCAGCAGCTGCATGTACCACAAATGCACTGTGTGCACATGTGGAAGAGAAGCAGAGGAAAAAAAGGGTCAAGCCGTTGGTTTTACGACGAGACGATAAAAGCATTCAACAGAACTTGTTACGTGAACTTGTAGTGGAGGACGTCAAGTCTTACAAAAATTACTTAAGAATGGTAACGCCACGTAGCGCTCTGTATGAAGATCACTGGCTGTGCTGTGTGGCTGGTTGGCATTGTTGTAATACTCGCCGCTGTAGCGTTGAGCAGTTGGCTGTTTACAGCGCGTAGCGTTGCGCAGTTGGAGGTGAGCAGCCAGGAGTGGTGTATGTGGAGAGAGAGATGGCGGAGTTTTGAAATTTTTAAGACTGGATGTCATGAAGTGCTATATATATTATGACTATTAAGGTAAATACATTGTTTGTTCTCTATTAAAATCTTTCATTCGCTAACTATGCCTATCAGTAGTTAGTGCCTACAGTAGTTTGAATCTTTTATTTAACTGGCAGTAGTGGTGCTCGCTGTATTGCAGTAGTTCGAGCAACGAAGAATTTTGGGAAGGTAAGTGATTTGTGAAAGGTATAGGTTAATGTTAGTCAGGGTCATACTTTTGTAAGGATTATTGAAAGTCAGATTGCGTTGCGCTAAAAATACTGTGTGTCAGAACAAGCAGAGTTATGTACAATTTTTCTAAGGGGACGTTTCATATGTCGACCCTTAGCCGAGGATACCTCCCTGGTATCTTCTGATTTTTTTCTTGTAGTTTGTGTAATTAGTGTAGCTTTTGTTTATTGCTAGCGCGTAATTGTAGAGAGATTCACCTTTGTAGTTGTAGTCTTTCATTGTTGTACAGTAAAACAGTTGTGGCATGCATGTAGAATTGCACCAAGTATTTCGCAGCTGCGCTTGCAATTAACTAGATATTATTTGCTATGTCAATGTGTTCTCTTATTTTTGTTCTTCAAATTGTGTTTTTCTGTGTTGTGAAATATTGTGACAATAATGGCGTATGAAAAACGTAATACTAGGCTACAAAGTAAACTAGGAATTGACAGTGCAGACGAAAGCAGTGTTTTAGCGCCACCGTGTAATGAATTAACTAATGTTCAAAGTAGTAATTTGGTAATTGTGCATAGGGAAATGGAGCGGGCTGCAAATAATGGTGTTGGCAGTGAAACAGTTAGTGAACAGGGAAGCATTAGCGATCGATCGGTCGGCAACAACTCGCGTCAGGAATCCGAAATGACAGGACACAATCTTGCAAATACTGTACATTCAGGTTTTGCGTCCTCACCATTTTCTCAAATAATTCAAGACACATTTTCTGCTTGTCAAAATGTGAATGTTGCCGATGCAAATGCACTGCCGAAAAGCATAGAGGAACAGATTCCAGGAACTAATACATTATTATTGCGACAAATGAAACAAAATCAGAGACAAACACATCAACAGTTAGACACATCGGACCAAATCAGAAACAAACACAGCAAAAGCTTCAAAAGTTAGACACAATGGAACAAAATCAGAGACAAACACAGAAAAAGCTTCAAAAGTTAGACACAATGGAACAAAATCAGAGACAAACACAGAAAAAGCTTCAAAAGTTAGACACAATGGAACAAAATCAGAGACAAACACAGAAAAAGCTTCAAAAGTTAGACACAATGGAACAAA
Source organism: Schistocerca gregaria (assembly GCF_023897955.1). Lineage (NCBI taxonomy): Eukaryota > Metazoa > Arthropoda > Insecta > Orthoptera > Acrididae > Schistocerca > Schistocerca gregaria. The sequence continues at coordinate 322,323,847 of NC_064925.1, read as the reverse complement.
ATCATAGACAAACACAGCAAAAGCTTCAAAAGTTAGGCACAATGGAACAACACCAGAGACAAACACAGCAGCAGTTAGACACAATGGAACAAAATCTTCGGAAGTTAGACACCACACTTGAACAAACACGTGACTATTTAACTACTGAGTTACATAACATTGAATCGAAATGTCAAAAAATCTGTAATGACGTAAAAACACAAATTTGTGAGCATTTTCAACATATTTTTTCGCGGCATGAAAATGCCTTACAGAATCATGAAGCAGCCATAAAAGAACTGCAAACTATTGTTCGTGAAAATCACGACACCTTGCAAGCTAAAATGGACTCAGTTGCATCCACCGATTCAGTTACGCAACTTGCATGAACTCAGGAAAACTTAAAGGACGCAGTAGATTCGATTTCAACACAAATGGACACTTTGAAACTAGGATCAGAAAAACACACTGAGGAAACGTGTTCACTATCGGAGAAAGTAGCCGAACTTTCGGATTAGTTCACTAATTTATCTGCAATGATAGATGATGCTCTGAATGACGCAAGACCTGTAGCCGTCACTGACACAGTAGAGTATGAACAAATTAAGAAATTCAAACAAAATCAGAATCAAATTAATACGCAATACAAAAGCGAAATCCGGGAATTACAAGATCAGCTGACGCAGGTAATACAAAAATTATATATTTCAGAGGACACTCGCGCTCCAACACGGGAAGAGGAACTTAGAAATACGGAAAAGCCACAAAATAATAACACAGGGCATTCCGGAAATCATGAAAGAAATTGGCAAGGTGCACCGAATTTTGAGATGGAACCGCCGAAACGACGTAACAATGACTGATATGCTACTCGCCGACACGATGATTTTGACTATAAGCTGTTCATTACTGCATGTAAATTCTAAACTTTTAAGAATTCTGGCAACGACATTCATCCAAAAGCGTGGCTTCATCAATTCTCTCATTGTTTTCCTCCCAACTGGTCATTAGAGCACAGATTAGAATTTATGTGCGGCTACTTGGAGAATGAACCAGCTGTAAGAAAGCGATCGGTCATTCACGATTGTCACATGAGGGAGAAATTTATCATGCCTTCCTCTCAACATATTGGTCTCAAGCTACACAAGACCGAGTAAAACATAGCATCATAATGATGAAACACTTCGAACAATCTGAATTTTCCAGTCTTGTGAAATATTTTGAAGACATGTTACATAAGAATCAATATCTTTCAAACCCATACAGCCCCTCAGAACTCATCCGAATTTGCTTATTCAAATTGCCTGAACATTTACAGCATATTATTTTGACAGGACGTTGCAAAGAGGACGTTGAAGCTTTTCAAGGACTGTTACAAGAACTGGAAATTGACACTGACAATGGCGGAACGCGAAAACAGGAGCACAACAATTACAGGTCACACCTGTCACAATTCCGCGTTGACAGAAATAATACACGACAAGGCTATTCGTACAACGTAAATCGTGACCAAAACAGACACCAACCATATGACAACCGTTGGCAGAGTAGTAATAATTACAGGGAAAGGTCGCCTCTCCGCGGTAATGACCATCACAGAGACCATCAGAGAAACAGACAATATGGAAACCAAGATAATTATTACCAAGGGAGACAGAATAACTTCAGTCGCAACGGTCCAGCGCGCAGTTACGATTCAGGGAGAAATTCTCCACCACGTGACCGACAAGTGAATTTGTAGAAGTTAGGTCTCCAAATCCCAATAACGACGCGCGCCAACCAAGACACAATAGGCAATGACTCATACCGCTAGCAGCCACAAAACGTACTTATGAAACTGATGACGCAGCTGCCGTAGCTAGTAATTACGTAAAAATGGAAGACATTAGGGACATCTTACTCCAGGAACACGACGTAAAACATAACTACATTGCATATCCTGTGATTCACATTACTGTAAAGGACGTAAAATTTACGGCAGTGCTTGACTCAGGCAGTCACATTTCAGTAATTAGTGAAACAGCTTTTAGCATATACAACAAATCGAACGATTGCCTCACACTTCCCTTACGCAAGATTAAATTAGAAGGTGCAGTCATTGGAAAAAGTGTAGATGTACGTCAACAAATCAACTTAGAATTCTTTTGTCAAAACCACGGCGTCTCTATGAACTTTCTTATTGTTCCATTATTGTCGACGGAAATTGTACTGGGAGTAGACTTTTTGAATGAATACAAAGCAATCTTAAACTTTCACGATGCTGAAATAAGTTTAGAGAAAGAAGGTAAGTCAATAGCTTTGAAATTTGAAGATTGGCTCTCAAACCATGACGAGGAAATTAATCGGCTTTACCTTCTGTTTGACAACAGTTCGGAATTTTCTACGGAACTAGACACCAACAATCACTCTGCAAGTACTGACAGGGATGTTATCGACAGCATATTTGAAACTAATGAGTTAATTCAGAATAAAATTCAACCAATTGAGAATTGTAATGACACTGATAGGCAGGACCTTTTTGAGATTTTACAAGCACATTCCACAGTTTTTACTCACAAAACTGGAACAATCAAGGGATTTCAATACCAATTTCCTGTTCGTGAACATACTAAATTTTGTGTTAGACCATACGTAATTCCAGCACATTATAGGGACCGTGTTAGAACAGAAATACAATCTATGCTTGACGAGGGCATTATTGAGCCTGCAGTAAGCTCATACAACAATCCATTTCATGTTGTTGAGAAGAAAAATGGATCGATCAGGCTTGTCTTAGATTCGAGACAAATCAATACTATCATTATTCCTGAAACAGACAGGCCGGAAACGTTGGAAGAACTTCTTCAAAATTTTAATGGTGTAAAACTGTTGTCTTCCATTGATGTCAGATCCAGCTTTTATCAGATCGAACTTCATCCAGAATGTAGAAAATACACAGCTTTCCATTGTTTTGGCGTTTGTTATCAGTTTCGGAAACTTCCTTTTGGTTTGAACATTTCTTCCGCAGCATTCATTCGCGGGTTAAATTCCATATTACCTGAGCTCTTAAAACGTCACATCACCTTATATGTGGACGATACTCTGATAGCAGAAGCCTCATGGGAACAGCACAATCGCATCCTCAACAGCGTGTTACATATTTTTGCAGAATCTGGAATTACAGTTAACTTGGAAAAGTCTGAATTCGGTAGAACAAAGGTGAAGTTTTTGGAACATATTATTTCTTCTGAAGGCATTCAGCCGGATCCTGAAAAGTTAGAAGCAATCAGAGCCATTCCAGTTCCATCCACAAAAAAAACAAGTCCGCAGTTTTCTAGGTCTCGTAAATTTTTGCCGTCGTTTTCTGAATATGCAAATTCTAGTTATACCAAAACTTTGTTCTCTCACTGGAAAAAATACTATTTGGAACTGGGACGAACAAGTACAGTTGGAATTCAATTCTTTGAAAGAATCGTTACTTAACCCGCCAATACTAGCTCATCCAGATCTGTCACAAGATTTCTGCCTTAGTACGGATTCTTCTAAAGTCGGTCTTGGTGCCCATTTATTTCAAGAAGCCACAGAAAATGACACTACCGTTCAGAAAACCATTGCTTTTACTAGCCGAGTGCTAACAAAATCTGAAAAAAATTATTCCGTTACTGAATTAGAAGCTTTAGCTATCGTTTGGGCATTTAACAAATTCCGTTTCTTTCTTTATGGTAAGCACGTAAAAGTGTACTGTGATCATCGTGCATTACAATTTCTTATGTCTTCAACATTAAATCATGACAGGTTAAAACGTTGGGCATTGTTTCTGCAAGAATTCCACTTCACAATAGTCTACATTCCCGGCAAGGAGAACATTGTTGCGGACGCACTGTCACGCACACCGGCTGGGCTTGAGAAAAGTAACACAGAAAGCAGCCTCGAGAAAAATTTCAGTATTCTTTACATTCAGAAAGTCACCTTTGAAAACTTCATCACCACATCTTTAAAGGACATTGCTCATGAACAAGATAAAGATCCGATTTGGAAAGACATCAAAAGTAAATGGCATGAAAAGACACACACACAGATTCGGCTTTATTATCTGGTTAGGAACAACATACTGTTCAAACGCTGCACTGTTGGTAACAAGCTATGGGTACTTTCCATTCCAGACGATTTCGTTAATAAGCTTATTTCGTACATTCATTTCAGCTATGCACATTTTGGTCCACGAAAATGTTATCATATTCTTCGAACGACTTGTTATTTTAACAATATGGAAAAGAAAATTCGAAAAGTCTTGTCTACTTGTAAACTTTGTCAAAAGGCGAAACCATCTACTGTCTCGCATCGTGCTCCATTGTTTCCTATCATTCCTTATAAATTAAAAGAATTTGCTGCTGTTGATCTCTTAGGACCGCTTGTCAGAATATCTAATGGATTTTCGTACGTTCTAGTCGCTGTTGAACTTACTTCAAAATGTGTTTCTTTCACTCCGTTACGTAAAGCCACTGAACGGTCTGTATCGAACGCCTTTGTTAAAAATTTCTTACGTGAAGTTGGACACGTTAGTAAAGTCATTTCAGATAACGGACCGCAATTCATATCTGCTATATGGTCACGCATGCTTCGTAACCATAAAATCAAATCTGTTTTTATTTCATTGTACTCACCACATTGTAACACGTCTGGACGACTTTGCAGACTTTATTGTCACAGAAAGCATCAGCATTGGGACAGATATTTACACTTATTTCAAACCGTGCTGAATGAAATGCCTCATGACTCCACTGCTTTACCACCTATTCTTGTACTGAAGAATAAAGAACCACAGAACAGAATCAGAGAGCTTGTACCTTTTCCGAATACACGTAAACTTCGACACAAAGACATAATTGATTTGGCTATTAAAAATATAAATTCTGCTGCAGACAAAAGGAGAAAATTACACGGTAAAGAAAATGCAAAGAAATTATATATTGGTCAGAAAGTTCCCATTAAAGCTCATTCATTGTCACATAAGAAGAAATACTTGAGTCACAAATTCTTTCTAGTTTACAATGGACCTTACAAAATCCGACGTATGCCACATGATAACTGCGTTGCAGTTGAAACTCTGCGTACTAGAAAGAGTAAAGGTTTACGCCACATTTCACATGTAAAACTCTTTATTGAAAGATTTGCTTTTTAACTTTGTCTTTGCCATAAAACTTTTCACTTCACATTTCTAGTATGCTTTGTCAGACTTAAGAAATTGTTAACATGCAGGAAATTGTTAACATGCAACAATGTTTGAAGTTAAATATCCAGTCTAGAACCTAGGGAACATTTTTAAACAGAAATTACGAATGCATTGTTATAGTGAACGGACGACACAGTGTTGTATTTGTACATTCTTGCTTGTTCGTGGCACGATTACGTAACGACCATAAGGCTCACATACTTAGAACATTTACCAGTACTGCTAATGAGATTTTAATGCAACATTTTGGTTTACTTGAAGATACATTCTGGATTTAACGTACTTTCTGTGAGATACCAGATGACACAGTGTTTAGTATATGTGACAGCTACACGATTATATCACGACGCTACTAATGAGTGACAATTTACAATGTTACCTTTGCGGTGTATCTGTTTTATATCTGCACAGTTTTTCTGAATTATTCTGAAAAGTAAAACATGTTTTACCAGTATCTTATGTGATATAGCTACAATGAGACAGCCTTTTCCATAGCACAACAATACGATACATTAAAGTACTTTCTTTATCACGATAAGGTACGTAATAACTACGATATCTATACGCATAGCATTTCACTTTTGTTTACCATGAGGTAAGTACATTGACTTCTGCCGAACTTAGCTTTCGGAGGACGATAACTACGACACTTCCACAGAGATTATCTTACAACACGACGCACAGTTTAGCGCTACAGTACACGTATTTGAGTGACTAATTTTGTACTTAAAACATTTATTTTTAAAGATATTTGAAGTACAATGATACAAAGGTTTTCCGTGATACATTTCATTCCATTGCTGTAATCTGCAACACCTGAGGATATAATTACATCAATCCTCAGGGGGGTACACGCTTACTTTGTGTACCATGTGTGTGGCAAGCACAAGGAGCCCTAGCTAATATGGTATTTGCTTATACAACTTTACACATCGGCACCATATTTCTCTAACACAGAATTACACAGCTATCTGATCATTGAACTGAGAGAGACAAATATTTATTTTACTACATCAGTGACAGATGTTTACGTAATTACACCGTTGGGTAACTTCACACTTATGACATTGTATTTTGTCTGTACTTTGTGAACTGTTCATACTTTTTCGGATACTATGAGAGCTTTCAATAACGTATTTGGTATGGGATCATGATTTTTAAAGTACGTTTGAGGTAGATGACACTATTGAAATGAGCAGAGAATATTTTTTAGGTTTTGAAGTTATTGCAGAAAGCTACAATGATTTTCAGATTTGGCTGAGGTTTTATGATGTTATGATGACGATATGTATTATGCTGTTGTGGTATGTTTATGATCAATAAACTGATGCTATATGAGTTATTTGATTATGCTACGTATCTGTTATGATGAAATATTGAAGAAGTGTCGACGAATAAGTCAGGAATAATGAGTAGTGGTTAGGGACTCTGGTTTGTGAAAAAGGTTGTTGGAATCGTACTTTAAGACGTATGAAATGTATGTAAATGCGTGAATGTATTACAATGCCGAGGAAAATTTTTTGGACACTGTTATATCAATAGGATTTTGTTTCTACAGATGTGTAACACAAATTCTTGACCTGTGAATTTTTTATATGAGACTGACACTGTAGCGGGAACTGCTGTCGTAAATATTTCGGTAAGAAAGTTAAGTGACCACCTGCACGTAATGCGTTGTGGGCACCCAGTTGGGCAACAGCCACCTGGAAACAAGTCATTAGTGTGTGCCTTTCAGAGGCACAGGTGGAAAAAAAGAGGCCATTATCCTCGCTATTGACATTCCTTTGTAGAAAGCACCGCAAATACGACACGCTCATTACTTGGAAACATTCTTACATCTGCACACCCGATTATGACAAGTGTCTTTCTACGAGAGTTGAGAGAACTTCTACTGACTTATGAAATGCCACATACCTATTGAACGATGTTTTTATTCTTTGCTTTGCATAATTGCTTATTTCATTTGATATCTGTTTTCCAGCTGTGTTACAGCATTGGTTTTCTAAAATAAAATTAAATGCATTTGCTAATTTGAAAACTTTCTGTCAACAGATCTGTTAAGTAATAATTTTATGATCCACATTCTCCAAAAAAAGGAGCACTTGGAAAGGAAAGAACAATAAAAAGGGACTAGTAACAGTAACTGCATACATAATTTTCTTGGTAATTTATTTCATAGAATAAGTTTTTGTGGTGCACCACTTTAATTATATAGACACTAAGATGTGAATATACATTTCCCTTATCTGCATTGTTGTCTTTAGTGTACTATTTTTTCTGCTTGAACTTTGTCATGTTTAGATATAAATTATTGCATTTGCTGCTACTGTTTGCCAGGCATAGTGCTACTAAATTTCACTTTGTATTACTCTGTTAAGCTAGTTTTACTACTGATTTATTTTTCTTGTTGCTGCAGATTGGCTCATATTAGTGATAATATTGCAATTTCTTTGCTAACTTATATATATGTATATATTGCTGTGTGCTTTGGCAATTTGAATTTTTGTTGTTGCTGTTTGTATTAATTGTTTTATGCTGCTTCATTGCCTCGTCCCTTAGTTTAGCATCTGAGCTCAGTAGATTTAATTTAGCTTTAGAGGGGGTAGACTATATGAGAGAACGAGTTGTGATGAATTGGAAGAAATACATTGAGAAGTTATACGAAAAATGTACAGAAAGCAGGTATAGGTAGGATTTTCTTGGAAATGAATGATGAGGTAAGATACTGGAAAATAAGGTAAAATGAGGTAAGAAATGAGTGAACATATAAATACAGAGAGCATGCTTGGATAGGATTCTTTTGGTGGAAAAAAATGTTGAAATAAGACGAAAGATCTATGGAATGAAGTTTTGGGTTGGACTGCAGTACCAAATGTTACACTGAAAACAAACCCTATCCTGTCCTATCGTATTATTCCGCTGTTTTTGTATACCTTTGTGTATTTGTGTTCTTCCTGTCTTTATGTGTTTAGCTAGTAAGATTTATGTTGTAGAATTTTTCTAATACTCAGCTACATGAACTATGATGAGGAATACTGTTATCCTCGAATATAATTTGCGTTAATAACATGTTATTTACTTCTTAAAGATGTTTACACATTATTTATTCTGTTTTGTTCTAATGCTCATGTGTGAAGTTGATGTTTCAAAAGTTATTCTGATCTTTTATGTATTTACTTATGTCATAATTTTTGTAGCACTGATGTATTTGTTATTTCGATTCTTTTGTAAAGCCTGTATTACTGCAAATGTTATCTGTACTATTATGACCTTTAATGATATATTTTGTACCTTTGTTATTGTATTCTCATGTTATAAAATTGTAATTGGCACCAGTTCATCAAATTAAGTAACTTGTAAATTACATTTTACTGTACACGTTTCTGATGGTCATAGTATATGGACAATATGTGAGAAGTAGGGACTGATAGTGTTTGCACGTGTGTTAATAATTCAGCAAGGGACTGGATAACAGCATTGCTGGTTCTAAGAACATTTCAAACAAATTCTTAGTGAGTGGACAAGTGGTGGTTTATGGACTTGCTATATTGTCCACAAGACTCTTCGCTAGTAATTGTGCACCTGCACAGTCGCAACAGTTGGCTGCTAGCCATCTCTACAAGGACTGCAGTGGGTCTACACTTTTGATGACTCACCAATACCATTATTTCTACAAGGACTGCAGTGGGTCTGCACCTCTGGTGGCCCACCAATACCATAATCTCTACAAGGACTAAAGTGGGTCTGCTCTGTGATGACCAACCTACCAATATTCTTCAAAACTTCGACTGACTCTGCTGTGAGTTTGCTCTGGTGTGGCCCATTACCTGTCAGCATGTCAAGAGTCATCACTGTCTTTCCGTTGGTAGGACAACACTACTTCTTCAAGACAGCATGGAAATCAACTACTTCCATGTGCATTCTCTTTTACTGCTCAGACTTTGAGAAAAAAAAATCTGCAATTTTACTGTGATGAATGGTCAGGACTGTCTTTATGGACTGTGAGAAAATTTTAGCTTTTGACGACCATTGTATCAATAAGTGTGTGCATTTGATATCTTTATTATTGTAATTATGAAAAAAAATTTTAATCTGTATTGGCCACTGCTCAAAACAATTTGTAATTTTTTTTGTGGGGAGCATGGAGGCTATGTAAGTAGGCCGTTTAGTTTTTTTTTATTGGTAACGCCACATAGCGCTCTGTATGAAGATCATTGGCTGTGCTGTGTGCAGTCTGTGGCTGGTTGGCATTGTTGTAATACTCGCCATTGTAGCTTTGGGCAGTTGGCTGTTAACAGCGCGTAGCGTTGCGCAGTTGGAGGTGAGCCGCCAGCAGTGGTGGACGTGGGGAGAGAGAGGGCAGAGTTTTGAAATTTGTAAGACTGGATGTCATGAAGTGCTATATATATTATGACTATTAAGGTAAATACATTGTTTGTTCTCTATTAAAATCTTTCATTCGCTAACTATGCCTATCAGTAGTTAGTGCCTTCAGTAGTTTGAGTCTTTTATTTAACTGGCAGTAGTGGTGCTCGCTGTATTGCAGTAGTTCGAGCAACGAAGAATTTTGGGGAGGTAAGTGATTTGTGAAAGGTATAGGTTAATGTTAGTCAGGGCTATTCTTTTGTAAGGATTATTGAAAGTCAGATTTCGTTGCGCTAAAAGTACTGTGTGTCAGAACAAGCACAGTTATGTATAATTTTTCTAAGTGGGCGTTTCAGCTCAGTATAATGTCACTCCATGCTCTGTCCCTACCACCCATCCCAAACATCTGAGTGTCCCAGTCTATAACTGGTCAATTGAAATCTCCACCTAAGACTATAACATGCTGAGGAAATTTATGTGAAATGTATTCCAGATCTTCTCTCAGTTGATCTGCCACTAATGCTGCTGAGTCTGGAGGTAGGTAAAAGGAGCCAATTATTAACCTAGCTCGATTGTTGAGTATAACCTCCACCAATAATAATTCACAGGAACTATCCACTTCTATTTCACTACAGGATAATCTACTACTAACAGCGACAAACACGCCACCACCAGTTGCATGCAATCTATCCTTTCTAAACACCGTATGTGCCTTTTTTTAAATTTCGACAGAATTTATCTCTATCTTCAGCCAGCTTCCTGTACCTATAACGATTTCAGCTTCAGTGCTCTCTATCAGTGCTTGAAGTTCCTTTACATTTCCAACGCAGCTTCGACAGTTTACAATTACAATACCGATTGCTGCTTGATCCCCGCATGTCCTGACTTTGCCCCACACTCTTTGAGGCTGTTGCCCTTTCTGTACTTGCCCGAGGCTATCTAACCTAAAAAACCGCCGTCCACGCCACACAACCCCTGCTACCCATGTAGCCGCCTGCTGTGCGTAGTGCAATCCTGACTTATCCAGCGGAACCCGAAACCCCACCACCCTATGGCTCAAGTCGAGGAATTTGCAAGCCCACATGATCACAGAACCGTCTCAGCCTTTGATTCAGACCCTCCACTCGGCTCTGTACCAAAGGCCCACAGTCAGTCCTGTGGACGATGCTGCAGATGGTGAGCTTTCCTTTCATCCCACTAGCGAGACTGGCAGTCTTCACCAAATCAGATTGCCGCCGGAAGCCAGAGAGGATTTCCTCTGATCCATAGCAATACACAATGAGCGACCACCTGCAGATGGGTGCACCCTGTGCCCTTCATGGCATCTGGAAGGACCCTTTCCACATCTGAAATGACTCCCCTCTCTTGCAGCCATATCCCTAAGAGGCCCCATTACGTGCCTGACGTTCGAGCTCCCAACTACCATGAAGCCCACCCTCTGAGACTGCCCGGATCTTGCAGACTGAGGGGCAACCTCTGGAACAGGACAAGCAGCGATGTCTGGTCAAAGATCGGTATCAGCCGGAGACAGAGTCTGAAACTGGTTCGTCAGACAAACTGGAGAGGCCTTCCGTTCAGTTCAAAATGGCTCTGGGCACTATTGGACTTAACATCTGAGGTCATCAGTCTCCTAGAACGTAGTACTACTTAAACACAACTAACCTAAGGACATCACACACATCCGTACCCAGGGCAGGATTCGAACCTGCGACTGTAGCAGTCGTGCAGTTCCAGAATGTAGCGCCTAGAACCGCTCGGCCACTCCGGCTGGCCTTCCGTTCAGTCCTCGGGAATGACCTTCGCCCCCTGCCACACCTCAAGACGACCTCCCACTCCACCATGGGTGAGGGATCAGTCTCAATGTGAGCAGTATCCCAGGCAGCCACAGCAGTAATCCGATCGGGGCATGCATGGGACGAGCTGGTCGTCCCCGACAAACCCCCACAGTGATGCCCATTGGCAACAGCCTCAAGCTGTGTGACCGAAGCCAACACTGCCTGTAGCTGGGAGCGAAGGGATTCCAACTCAGCCTGCATCCAAACACAGCGGTCGCAGTCCCTATCCTTGCTAAATACTGTTATGCAAAGAACGTCTGAACTAATCTACAGAGAGCACAAACAATTCGACACAAAGTTTAAACGGTTATTAAAATACAAGACTGCCTAGTAAATGCAGTAATGCTGCTACTTGCGCACTGCTGACACAATGCTCGGCGGCAGAAGGCTAACTGTACTGTCAATAACGTACAAAGACTATTTGAAAGAAATAAACAAATGACAGACGACTACGCGCATTTACACGTCACAGATATTAAAAAGCAAGTCTGCCCCTGCTAATTATGAAACTACGCAATGATTTGACCGATTTATCTAAACAAGTGCGCTAAGAACACTCAAACAAATTTTCAACTTGACTACAACATTTACATGAACGCTAAATAAGACACTTGCTGCTACTTGCGCACTTGCACACTGGCTAACGCTAAACGAACTGTTATTTGCTTAATGATGTTTGTTTTTAACATTAACTCATTCCCAAGAATAAGCAGCTTTCACTCAGTTAATACTAGGCAGAACTTAAATATACATTTGGGTCACACTTCACTGACTCTAATGCATAAAGGTGTGCAGTATACTGCTGCATATATTTTCAGTAAAGTACCGCAAGAATTCAAAAATGTTAGCGGTAATACACGCGATTTCAAATCTAACTTGAAGAGCTTTCTTGTGGGTCACTCCTATTCTGTCGAGGAGTTCCTTGAAAAATAAAGCTGGTTTTTGAGTTATATTGTTGAGTGCGTTTACATAAACTTATAGCTTGTCTTTTTGGGTTCATAAACATTTTATTTTATCTGTTATTACTTTTATGTTGTAATTTCGTATACTGACACGTTCCATGACCTTCGAGATTTGCTCTTCAATTTTGTCCTACGGAACTAGATGTGTAAAATAAATAAACAACGACGCCGACAACGACAACTAAAACAATACAACCATTTATATCAACGGCTATATTAAGTCTTCCTTTCGGCGCCCGTGCATAACAGTAATCTTTTATATGCATGAAAATCCATCCTGCGCGTTTCCTAATGTCATCGACCCACTTTCCAGTACGTTACTTCTCGATCTTTTTTTTCTCTATTGTCATCTAGCAAGAAATTTTGTTTGCCCATCTACCAACCATTCGCATGGCTATATGTCGACCTAACTCCAAATCATTTTTATTGTAGTTATTATTACCTCTTCCATTTTGTTATATTCCCTAGAGTAATTTTTAGTCTGTCCTAGTAGTTCCAGATACATGTCGCCGTTGCACACTGAGCAACTCTAAGTTTCTAAACGGTTTTCATATTGATAGTACAAGTTGTGTTGCCTGTATCTCAAAAGTAATACAAATATACAGAAACAATTCAAACTTTCCTTTATAGAGATGTTATTGGGTTGGATTGGATTGTTTGGGGGAAGAGACCAAACAGCGAGGTCATCGGTCTCATCGGATTAAGGAAGGACGGGGAAGGAAGTCGGCCGTGCCCCTTCTAAGGAACCATCCCGGCATTTTCCTGGAGCGATTTAGGGAAATTACGGAAAAGCTAAATCAGGAAGGCTGGACGCGGGATTGAACCATCGTCCTCCCGAATGCGAGTCCAGTGTGCTAACCACTGCGCCACCTCGCTCGGTCAGATGTTATTGCTGTGGTCTTTAGTCCGAAGACTACTTTAAGCAGCTCTCCACAGTAGTCTGTCCAGTTTTAAGCACCTTCATGTCTGCATGGCCACTGCAAATCACATGCATTTGAACCTGCTTATTGTGATCAAATTTCATCTCCGTCTACCGTGTTCACCCGCGCATTACGTAGAGTTACCAAATTGATGATTATTTGATGATCAACTATGTTCCCCACAATATTTTCTTCTTTTAATCAAGTTCTCCCAGATATTTTTCTCCTCGATCCGATTCAATGCTTCTTCATTGGATATTCAATCTACACATCTACTCTTCAGCATTATTGTTAGTACAACATATCAATAGCTTCCATTCTCTTCTAGTCTGGAATGTCTGGAATGTTTATAAAGTCCATGTCTCACTTCCGCACTATGTTTTACAGCAATCACCTTTTATTTTGCTACCTGAATAACAAAACTCATCTACTACTATTAGGTCTCTCTTTCCTACTCTTAATTCCCTCAGAACCACCTGATTTAAATCGCCTGCAGACTATTACCCTCTGTTGTTCATTTTACAATCTCTTTTTCAAGACAATATCCATTTCGTTCAACTATTCTTCCAAGTTATTTGCCATCTATGACGCAAATAGAACTTCATCAGAAAACGTCAATGTTTTAATTTTTACTCTCTGATTTTTAATTTCCTTTTGTAATTTCTCTTTGATTTCCTTTCCTACTTGCTCGCCGTATTGGCTACACAAGAGCGGGAGTAAGATACATCCCTGTCTCACACTCTTCGCAACCACTGTTTCAATTTCATGTCCTTCTTGAAGGTGCAGTCCCTCTTCTGTGCGTCATCTTTGCTCACTGTATGTAATCGCGTCTAATTTCATAATTTTGTGTTTTCCTGACAACATTCTCAAATGCTTTATCTAAATTAACAAGTGCTGTAAACGTAGGTTTCCCTTTCGTCAGTCTACCTTCTAAATTACGTAAAAGTGTCGTTATTGCCTTTCGTATTCCTACATTCCTTCGGAATCCAAACTGAACTTCTTAGAAGGCGCATTCAACCAGTGTTTTCATTGTTTTGAAAATAATGCAAATCACTATTTTGCAGCCGTGACTTATAAAACTGATAATACCATAGCAAGTGTCAGCACTTGCCGTCTTTGAAATCGGAACTTTTACATTCTTCTTGAAGTTAGGGGGTATTTTGTACGTCTTATGAATCTTAAATATTAGTGGAATAATAATGTCATGTCTGGCTCTAGCAAGCATGTCAAAAATTCTGAAGGAATGTCGTTTACCTTATGTACCATGTTTTGATTTAGTTCATCTGGCTTTGTGCAAAATTCATCTACGAATATCTCCTACATTACTTCCCTTTTTCAAATACGATTTACATCTCCCATCCATATTTTCCGATGACCTAACACTAGCCCAGTCAACTGTCAGTGGGTAGTGTTAATAAGGATGATAAGGTTTTGTCTGCGCACGACAACAATTTCTTTAGCGCCCTTATAAAATGTAATGAGACGAGTGTGGAGGAATATCATAAAATGACTAAAATGAGAACTGCGAATAAATACGTAAAGATAGTGCAAAAAAACGCAGCCACACAGAAAGCAACAAAAATCACTTTGTCAAACATAACACACCGTAAAAAAGTGCAAAAAGCACTGGAATGTTTTAAAAGAAGTCAGACACCTGAGGTTGGTAGGCCGATTGTAGAAAATGGTTTGTACCAGACATTCTGCAGCACACTAAAATTTCCAGTCCAAAAATTTAGGCCGGAGCTCAGACATATTACAATATTATAAGAGCTTCATCACACTCAGCTCATCATCAGATAAAATAGAGGACGGATCCCCACTTAAATTTACTTCTGCCTAAACCGTTGTGCGATGGGTATAAGAGCTTGACCACACTCAGCTCATCATCAGATAAAATAGAGGACAGATCCCCACTAAAATTTTCTTCTGCCTAAACCGTTGTGCGATGGGTATGTCGCGTCACAGTCTCTAGCAGAAGATCTTTGTCTCAAGAGGGCGTGGCTCGCATGGAGTTCCGGGGCGCGAGGGCAGACCGCAGGAACAGGAAGGTGGAACAGTTCGTTCGGAGTGAGTTGGTCGAGTTGGAACCCGACTGCGAGACGAGTAGTGTTCCCGCAGTTAACAGTCACCGGCTCTGAGCGTAGAAACTATACGAGGAGACAGTCAGGCGGTTTCCCGGGTTGCGAACCATTATTACATCATTTGCGGTCGGCCGCAAACCTCTGGATCTGTGAGGCGCATACCGGGGGAAGGAGCGCGCTGTGTGCTTCAGCGACGGACCGGTCTGGGGACGACGGCGGGCCGTCGCTGTGTTGAATCTGTATGTCTGCTCCACGCTGCCTTTCTTGGATCGTTATACGGATTTTCCAATATGCTACTCCAAGCGGGGATAAAATGAATGTGCGCAACGGAAAATATTGAACGAGCAAGTTAAGTTTTGGCTCTGTATGACTGCCCCCTGAAACAGGTCTAGGATCTCTTCCTTGTGATATTATTTCCTCCGTCTTGTTCTTTAACAAATAAATTACAATATAAACATAAATGAATGATTAACCCTTAAATACTAAATGATAAATGTTGTTTCTGCTTATACATTTATTGCCGATTAAAACCCCTTTATATTACTAATGTTTATATTTCCTAACTAATATTACAGATCTATTGCCCAAATCTGACCGTTTTTTTTATGGCTACGCGACCTAATATAAATAACGCGAGATGACTGACATCAACTACGTACCAAACACTAGAGGACACTACTTTCAAACATGATCTACAGTGGTGTACAACCTCAGTGGAAATAACGTTTACGTGATCACAGCTGTTTAGCCTTGTAGCCCTAATGAGCCGAAGCAATTAGCAATATCACCGTATGTACTGTGTCTGGTGCGTCGGAGTGATGGTTCTTGTACACGTCTGCAACGAAATAAACTGTTTTAAACACTTGGACGGCAGAACGCAGTCCTCTGACTAGTGTACTCTAATACTGTCTTCTCCTCTCTGTGTCCTACAGACAAGAAACGCGAACTGCCAGCCCAAGGATGGAATTCAGATAACGTCTCGACGTGAGTATAGATAGAAGAAGTGCTCTCAATCACTGAACGCTGCATACTCAACTACGACTCCCTCCCTACCCAGAGGCGAAGGCCGGAATCGTATAAGTTCGTACAGTGACTAACCATTGTAACTATAAAATCTCCTGAGAGTAAAAACAGCAAGTCCGTCTGTACCAACAAAAGCTGATATTGAGCGACGGTCGAACATGGGCGCTCAAAACGGAAGACCATTTCTTTCCACTGCTAGCTTCCCAGCAAAGCTCGGCTTCCCTCCCTCGTAACTGCAGAAGGCGAATCATATTCTCGAAACCACGGAATATACTCCCTCTCTACAGATTCTTCCGAACGCCGACCAAACATATTTTAGTCTTTCTTCGTGCAGCGAGGAAAGTTTGCGAGGAAATACCTATCCTCATTAATTAGAAATTCATACTCTTCTCTGAGTAAAAATTCTCGGAAATAACCCAGCCTGCGTGATTTCCGAATTAACTCTTCCTTGTTCCTCTCTGCTGCGTCCATGATTTCCAGAATTTTCTGATATCCTTCCGGCCCTTGCTACAACACCGGCCAGCCGCCACTATATTGTGCTTCACCGCTCAGGTGCCCCCACCGTCCGGCTAGGTCTACTTCCTCTGTTAAGCAGGACCAACATACCTGTGTGGGCTTTTCCACCTTGGGCCTCAGTTACGCATGCCGCTTCATTTAAAAAAAAAATGGTTCTGAGCACTATGGGACTTAACTGCTGAGGTCATAAGTCCCCTAGAACTTAGAACTACTTAAACCTAACTAACCTAAAGACATCACACACATGTTTGCCCTAGGCAGGATTCAAACCTGCGACCATAGCGGTCGCGCGATTCCAGACTTTACCGCCTAGCACCGCTCGGCCACTCCGGCCGGCGCTTCATTTCCACTGGCATTCCAAAGTCTACTAGTATAGGCAATCATTCATTACGCCGTTTTGATAATAAAGACACTCCATCACTTTTCATGCAATAAGCGTTAACAACTATTTACAAGATGTTCGTGCCAAGATCAGTCTTCTTTAAATATTCATATATACGATATACAACATATCAAATGATACCTAATTCCGGTTGTAAATCACAGCAAAATATGTAGATGAGTACTTGTAAGGAGCGAAATGACAGCCACCTTACAATACGTCTGGTGAGATGCCGATATAGTTTATCGGATGCAAGTGAACCGAGTACCGGCAGACACCATCGTTACAATTTCCATTTTCTTACCAGCATTTTGACTGTTCAGTTCGGTAATCTTCTGATTGTTTGTTCGAGTTCCATGTCCTGTTCCATATCGGACTTTTGTTTATTGATTCCGCCTTTGTCTCTAGGCAGGAAAGTTGTGTATGCACTTCTGTAGAACTATTAATTTTAATGCTTCAATCTCAGTTGTTTGCGAGGCTGTTGTAAGGCATCAGATTGGAGGTGGCGCGCATTTATGTATTAAGTGGTTTCATTTCATGTGCCACGTCCTGCACGTATTACTACTCAAGCGTACAGTTTCACCTGTGGTCTTATTGGGTGTTTACACTACCAAGTATGAATCTCTTTTTTTGTTGTTTGTATGGATGGATCCTCTTAGTCTTAATTATTAAGCCTCTCTCAGTGAAGACTTCATTTTCCGCTTGTTACTACTGTCTTATGGGTGACTAATTTTAATCTAAAGGTTATGTTCTGTCTGCTGTCAATCTGGGTTTCTTTAGCGAACCAAACGCTTTTACTAGGTATTTAGTGCCCCACTCCGCGGCAATTAGTTGTTTACTCCTTTCCCAGGTGATGGGAATTGGGTACAATTGTGGTTGGCATTCAAACTTCCTGCTCGGTAACTGTATCAGGAACTGTGTTTACATTTTGGCCGTCTTACAAATCGCTTTGATTTCGCTCCTGTAAATCACTGAAAAATTATTTACTTGTTTCTCTAGTTGCTGTAATTTTGAGTGCCGTGCGGCGGCTTCGGTCTGTAGTACAGGCCTGGGCCAATTCCTGTATTAAATTCTGTATTTCTCTGTTAATTAGGCTACAGTTTGTGTTCCTTTTCATGAGGCTTGGGTGAAGTCTGCATGGCTGAAAGAGCAAGAGCAGCGTCCGAATGTGGAGAGTCCACGCGCGACCGAACGGTCAGTTGTTGCAGGTGGCCCTGCACCACTTAATCTTCCCGAGCCCACTACGCCTTGTCAAGACAGGGTCGTATAGCAAATCGATGTATTTATTTATGTCTTAATCGTTGCACGCCTACTAAAGCTCTTCTTTTACTTCTCTTTATTTCAAGGTCATGTAAAATGTGCGATTGTTAACTGGCTTAATTGCCTGTTGAGTAACTTCCAGATTTATTTACTTAAATGTGTTTATGCATGTGTGGCTCGGCCAACTCAGTGCTTATCAATACAAACCTCTCATCGGTTCCATTGCCTTCAGTATCGCATACAGGTCAGCATAAAATACAGTGTGAGCATTGGGAAGGCGAGTCCTAAAGATACGTTGGAGAAGACGACGGAAAAGCTTAGGCAGCCACGTTGTTGGAACCATCTGTATAGACAGCTGCAAAATCCCTATCTAAAGTGTTCAGAAACCGAGTCTTAACGTAAAATTTGAAGTGCAACCTTTCTTAAAATTCGTCAGATCTACAATAATTCCAGGCCTCCGTAGCAACTAACCTTGGTGCAAAACGTTAAACTAGCCACACAAGTCTCTAAAAGTGAACCCTTAACGCGAATCCAATAGGACCTTGTCGCTCGCTGCCCACTACCGAAAAGCCTGTCCATTGGAGGCTGAACAACGGTATGGTATGCAGCCATGTGTGGCATAGAAAGGATTTTATATGCCTGGCGCTCCATGTGCAGTCGTCGTATCATGTGAAGCGGCGGTTCAGCAGACTCAGCGAAGGGTTTAGTGAATTGTGGCTAAGATATTTTAAAATATTCAGCGCTAAGAGGGACCGTCTTTTCAGGTTCATAATATGTGACAACCATATCAGTTTAGAGTCAAAAGTGAGGTGCAGAAGCCGCACTGTGCCCTTCAAATTAAGAACAGCGTCCTTCATTAACAACTTAGAGAAGTTTTAAAAAAGAACAGGAATGGTTAAAAGGAAATTGACTTCTTCTTTGAAAACTCAAAAGTACTCTCCTCCATCAACCCATCCAACCAACGAAAACTTAGTTACAACTGACGTGTTGTCACTCCAAGGCTTGCAGGGGAATAAAAGATAGAAGGCATCCACAAACAAGGAACACTGGACTGAATATTTCACTACTGGTGTAATACTACTAATAGATATGATAAAGACAGTCACACTTAAAACACTATCTTGTGTGACACCGTAGTCCTACTGAAAGTGATCGTAAGGGACTTCAATGACTTAATATCGAAAACAACATGGCGAGCGGAAGGATTGGATAAAAATGGGAAGACATCCATGAAAACTTCATTCGTGAGCCTGTCTAAGGACAAGATTACTCCAAGTAGTATCGTAGATCTTTTCGCTGCCAAAAACCATAAGCAGAAGCTGATTCTGGCTAAGAAATGTTTGTTGTATAGCCGCCTCCATATTGACCAGGCTATCGAAGGTGAAGAGATACTCCTTGAACCGTCAATGAAATTAACTAAGGAGCTGCTCGATTCTAAGATCCAGACAAGGTGATGGTTGGTCATTCTCTCAAAGGTGTTCCTCAAACAGCTGGTGAGCACAACACTGTGATATGTAGGCATGAACTGTCTCTCCTGGCTTTTGAAAGAGTGATTAAAATTGCCTCTTTTCTTGAGTCCGGAAAGCGACCTGACACCCAAAGGAGGTGAAAAAGGATGAGGAAGATTTCCTTGCTTTACTCTGTGCAGTTCCATATCATATTATAACCAATCCTGTCGATCCCAACGCAAGTTTCATGAGACAGACACGGTGCAGAATCCTGCTCCCACATGAAAAATGGGCTGTTGTGTTCTTCATCAGTGGTGGACTGGATGTGCCAAATTCCCCTCTGAGTAGTTACTCAAAAAATGGTTCAAATGGCTCTGAGCAGTATGGGACTTAACATATGAGGTCATCAGACCCCAAGAACTTAGAACTGCTTAAACCTAACTAACCTAAGGACATCCACACACATCCTTGCCCCAGGCAGGATTCGAACCTGCGACCGCAGCAGCAGCACGGTTCCGGACTGATCGCCTAGAACCGCTCGGTCACAACGGCCGGCCATAGGTTACTCAGTGGCGCTGGAAACCTGAAGCTGATTGGCGGTGGCGGTGAAAGAGGCAAACAGACCACCATAGTCTTGCCAGTGGCTAATGGAGTTGTCTGGAGATTTCCATTTCCCGTTAAAACAACCAATGGACACTGATCTCCTCTCCCAGAAATGCTCCCGACGTCATCCCATACAACAGTACTTTTAGTGGAACATTTTGTGGTAGTCAGGAAATGTTTGCATGACCTCTTCTTCCCCTTCCTAATAATTCGGTGACATGCCGCCCTTGAAACCCAAAAGGCTGCAAGGTTCTCTCCAATTGGCCAGAACTTGAACCTATATACAGCTGCCCACCTGGACATGACTGCAGTTCGTCGCCCCACTAAGGGACACGTTGGCTTTTCAACTATCCTGAAAACTGCGGAAAGGATGCTTCAGCGACGACTACAGGGTCCAGCTGTTTCTGCTTGCAGGCTGGTTGTGAGGGACAGAAGTGAAGATTGGCAGGTGTTGCTGACGGAAACAGCCACTCCTCCTTTAGTTATCTCCTCTGTCTCCCTTCTTCTGGTGAATTTAGCAACTTAGGGCCATCAGACAATTTAAAATGCGTCTACCTTGATCCGCCCTAAGTTAACAGACCTAGTTCCTCTCCACATGCCTGTAACAATCAAATTCTACAGTAGTATGGAAGCTGATTTAATGGTGATGTATTCCTCCGTTTTTCCCCTTGTTGTTCCGCCGTCGTGGGGAGCGCTGCAATGGAGGAGGCAAGGGTGGGATCACTTGATGGATTCGCAGGTTCGCTCAGGAAAAGTCGACGACCAAAGTGGCATGACTTCCAAGTGGATCACTTTGGCCCAGTTTGGATTTTTGTGATGATGGCAAGGCTAACGTAACATAGCAATCTGCAGGTTCTCTTCTGAAGTCTGCCGTGTATGTTTGCTGTCCAGGCCGACATTGCATTCAGCAACTTTCAATGTTTCAGCGTTAGGAAGGCTTGACTGCAGGACCAGTGGCACAGGCTGTCAGCTGACTTTAGTGTTGCAGGTGGATGTACTCTGCTCAAGCGTCATAATCTGAGTGCTAACACTGAGCTTTTGGATATGCTGCTTCAACACAAAGGCAAAAGACTTCATAAATCTTGGTGGCTGGATGGACTGAAGTTCCTACATAGCACCAGAGAAAAATATATATTGGGTAATTTTTATTATCTGAATCTTCTTTTCTTCAGCGAAGACAGGACAGTACCTGTTCGAAACTGGATGGGCAATTAACACATGTGGGTGGAGCAGTGCATTGAAAACCCAGTTCACGGGGTGTGGTGCCACGTCTTCTGAATGTAGCAAGATTGTTACAATGCAAAGTGATGTGGCCAAGCGTTGACACTTCATGCAGCAGCGCATTGGATTTGAGACATAAAATCTAACCTACAAGCGGAGAAAGCCTGCTCCAATATTTTCAGACAACTTCAGCAGTCGAATATCAGGATTAAAGGCGCTGCCTTCTGAAGATCACCATCAATCCTTTCAATAATATTTTGCACCTCAGTCACCCTTGCACTTTCCCATTCCTGCTGAAGTTCATTTATACACATATCCGTAATTTCCTTGCACGTTACAACTCCTTTACCACTGTTTAAACCAGGTTGCAGCTCACTCTTGATGGGAAATTCTTCAAGTATCTTGGCATTCAGCAGCTTTTTTACTTGGGAAGCCTTCATAGTGTCGAGTAGCAGAATACTGTTGTGCAGCCCCTTGACAGATTTGAGTTTCCCTGCAAGTCTCTCCAGAGCTTTATAGGTATAGAAGGGCAACAACTTCCCAGAAGAACCATCCATAAGTTTCATGACAACAGAGTTTTTATCCAGCACAGGACATGGCTCATTACTGTTAATACTGTCCTGCCATTCAGAGATGACCCTGGGGACTTGTCACACAAGGGTGCTAAGGAATTTAGGTGTTAATACTGCCCAAAGGCTCACCCAAACTGATGTGAATAGAAATGTAAGGCCTAGGCTTCATGGAGTCCCCAAGAGCAGCTAGGGATGGAAGTCCACCCATACAGAGCCCAGCTTGCCTGGATAATCTTTACACAACTGAGGTTCGGCAGTTTCTCCAGAGGCTGCCCACTGACGAGTTTTGTACCTCTACAGCCATGCATCTCATCGGCACGCAGCGCACCTTGAGATTGTGGGATATTTTATAGAGGTTCTGTCAATACTCGTGATATAGTCTGTTAAGTCAAGATCCATGAGATTGAGGGATGTTTGATAGAGGTTCTGACAATACTCTTGATGTAGTCTGTTGAGCCAAGATCCCTGAGATTGAGAGATGTTTTATAGAGGTTCTGACAATACTGTTGATGTAGTCTGTTAAGCCAAGATCCCTGATATTGAGGGATGTTTTATAGAGGTTCTGACAATACTCTTGATGTAGTCTGTTAAGCCAAGATCACTGAGATGAGGGATGTTTTGTAGAGGTTCTGACAATACTCGTGATGTAGTCTGTTAAGCCAAGATCCCTGAGATTGAGGGATGTTGTATAGAGGTTCTGACAATACTCTTGATTTTTTAGTCTGTTGAGCCAAGATCCGTACTCCCTGTGACACACTACGTCCCACTGGTGGGCCACGCCCAGAGCTTATGGCGACAGAGGACTGGCGGCGCCTACCAGTCCCCAGGTCAGAAACCCCAGGGCTGCCAAGCGCATACACAAAAAACGAATTCTGAGCTCCTGAGGGCGGCAGTATCAAAAAGCAACATGTCTAAATCAGGTGCTGGAACCATCGTTAATGTTTTGAAAAGAGAAAAGTGTGTGCTAAGTTTATCCCACACCCCTTGACTCCCCAACAAAACGACACATGTATGTCTGTTGCGACTTGATTGGAATGTGGTACATGGAATAATTTTTTCTAAAAAAAATCATCAGGGGTGAGAAACTTCCTGTAGTTAATACTAACCTACCACAAAATGACAACATGCAGAGATTCACATGAAGGGTCAACGCTTTTACTACATAGCCGACATGTAAGTCAATGTGAGCACGAGTTGAACAACACCCAAATAAGGAATTTTTTGACTGTTTTACAAGGTTGTGCGAACGTTATATGTGTTGTAATCAAGTGAGGGGAGAATACCTAGAACACCTGAGGCATTAAAACCATCCATCTTGACTTTTTGCTATTTTTTATTATTCCAGTGATGAAACCTTTTTGGACTGCTCAGGTAGGTACTCTGTCCATGTCTAGTAAGTCACCGACGTTATACTATATACACATAAACTAACGCTTGCATATACGCTAGGACTGTTTACTTTTGATCTCTGACGCGATGTCCACGCAGGGCTCACTGCTGCTGCAAGCCGGCGACTGGCTGGCCTGGGCTGCGCTCCAGACGCGTTGCAACTGACTGCCAGGGCCCAACTCACGACCGGAACTGCCACCGTGAACTCTCCTCCTCCCACGTTCCGACTGACGCCACGACAGATGACAACCGGGAAGTAATAGCAGCCGAGCGAAGATCCTATCAGAGAGGATATATCGATACGCGCTACTAGCGTCGATGACGGTGAGGCAAAACAACAGCTCAGTAACGCCAGTAATTTAACTCAACGTGGTAGATGGAAATACGTTCAAACAGGTTGTAAAATACCAAATGATGGGAAGGCGAGCCATGCACGGCTCAGATTTACAATTTTAAACCACCAACAATAAATACAAAACCGGCAGCTTTCACTATCATATTCGCAACTAAATAACGTCGCATTATTGTATTAAGTTTAATTGAAACCTTGAGGAACGCTCTTAGAATCATGTTTATCTAAACCTATTTGAGTCTGCTACAGAGAAGATAAACATCTACACAGGATGAAGTAAAATTCGCACTATAGAAAAATGTTTCTCACAAAATTTCGTCCTGCGCATACTCGTATTTCAGGCAGTAAATGGACTTTAAACGTTGGCAGTCCTGCTATACTGTAATCACATGTACGGTGACTGCTTGTTAGGATAGAGCAGTAATAACATGCAGCTGGTGCAATGCATAACGTTTTACGTGAGCATGCAGGAGGTCGAGGGTTCGATTCTGTGTTGAAGCTTATTTGTTTTTATTTGCTAAAAGTAGTCCAGCATCTCAATCATCAGTTACATATTACGAACACATGACAGGAAACACAATGGTTTTCGTTGGTCATCTTTTAAAGAAACCTATTGCGCCTCGTGAACGCGAATTGTTCGCACCATTGCATCTAATATATTCCAAACTTGATTCGTGTGTAACCTCCCTCAATGGTCCCTTCGATTAATACTGACTGTTCTTCTTGTCACATTCAGGTCCGTTATTCGTTAGGGCCTTATGTCACTAGTGGGGCTAGCACCATACTTTGCAAATAACTTGGATGGAACCATCAGAGGAGGGAACACACAAAACAAATTTGGAATCTATTAAATGCAACAGTGCGCAAAAATCGCGTCCACGACGCCCAAAAGGTTCCTTTTAAAGCTGACTAATGAAAACGATTCTATTTCCATTTCTGTGTTCGTGGTATGTAACTGTAAATGTTTTGTAGAATACCGACTGTAATCGCTCTATGACGATTGAGATGCCAAGCTCATTTTAGGAAATAAAAACAATATGCTTCGACACTGAATCGAACTCTCGACCTCCTGCGTGCTAACCCAAAATGCCAACCAGTGTATCAACTGCACAGCAGTGCTGTATCTGCCGACAGTGGTACTTACCGTACATGTGATTAGTGTTGCCAGATTTCCTATCTTTAACATCCATTTACTGCCCAAAATGTGCAGAGGACGAAATTTTGTGATAGAAATTTTTGTGTTGTCAGTATGTGAGGAATAGCGCTGCGAAGTCAAAGTGCGCGAATTTTTCTTAACCCTGTATAATGCTAGTAGCCGGCGCTATCACATCGAGTGTCACTTGGCACCGACGGGAGAAGCCAGGTTTTAAGCACAGCTGTGTCACTTCCTTTATGACGTTGGAGTACTGCCAGTCAGCTCTTACCTTACTGATGCTGCTGAGCCCCTTCCATAGCATCGGTGTGCAGTACTCAAGGCTGGCTGGCTTCCTCTGCTGTGGCTCTACACCACGAGCTCGAACCCCACCCCCTTCACCTCAGCCATGGTGCGGCTGTATCCCTCCCTCCCTCCTGCCCATCCTCAAAACTGCGGCTGCCGAGTTATTTTACGCCTCACCCGCACACAGGCGTTACGAAGGCGAGGGAAACGGCCCGCGGTGTGGCTGTGTGCTGTTACATTTATGGAGCAGAGCAGAACGACATCAGAGGCTAACTGCTGAGAGAGATCTCTGCAGCCGGTTACAGCATCCCACCCAGAGTGAGCTGCTGGTAGGCAGTCACTTCAGAAACGGCACTTTAGCACCGACGGGGCCCGCAACGAACCTCTCCGGCCATCTCACTTCACATTCTTTACACGTCTCCAGCCTTACACGAAGATCCGGCAATGTGTCTCAAGTACCGTAGGTAACCTTAAGAGGTAACACTCATACGGATTCTCTTTGTTGGAAGCTACCATCAAGAGCTTCTCAAAGAGGTAACACTCATACGGATTCTCTTTGTTGGAAGCTACCATCGAGAGCTTCTCAAAGTTTCAGTAAATGAAAAGCACCAGTTTGGTTTTGTTCTACAATATTACTTTTACTATAAACCGGTTTTCGGCTTACAATAAAAGTAATATTGTAGAACAAAAGCAAACTGGTGCTTTTAATTTAATATAATGTTGTTCTACCAAGAACCGACGGAAGATTCTGTTAATATTCTCAAAGTTTTCTTTGTGAATACCCACACTCCTTGGTACTCAAATAATGTCAATGGAGACATCATATGCTTCACAATAAGCGTCTTCCGTAAGATATATCGTTTAGATCGTATATAATTACCTAAAGAACTTTCTCTGGCTACTTCATTTTCCACTTACATGTAAAGACAATCTATTTCCAGCAGCAAACGTAGTTTTCAGTCGATTCGACAGAATGCCAAATAGTTTTGCTTGCTTCATAATGAACGGTATCGGCTTCACCTTTTATTATTACCTACATCCACCTATTATTCCAATACTCCAACCCTCGTATAGCATACACATTTTTACTCACCTCTGCAACCTACAGCATGTTGCTCCCTGGCCACCCTCGTGGTCCTTTTACCTATATCACTCATCTAAAGCGACCAGAAGCTGTTAGTTTGCAACCAGAGATGCTCCTAAGACAACAGCAGTACTCGGAGAAACAAAAGAAACACCCTCACATGATCACTCTGAGAATATACATCAATTTCTTTGGGCCTTTGTCCCACTTCAAAGTGTGGTCGGCCTTGTTACTATGGATTTGGCGGTGTTAGTGTCAGAAGGTGGCCAAATGCCATTCCTGTAGCCACCCCATAACCCCCGGAACGGATTTGGTGTACCCCAGCTGTCTGTGTCTAGTGTAAGCCATGACAAAGTGCGAACATTTGCAGATGTTTGCGAGTCGTGTAACTGAGGCGCCTAAAATCCACATCCTCGCTGGCCGGCACACAAGCCCTCATCGTTAATCCGCCGGAAGGATTCGATCCGGGCCGGCGCGCCTACCCAAGTCCCGGAAGCAGCGCATTAGCGCTCTCAGCTAACTGGCGGGTACTCTGAATGTATACAACAGCGTCGTAATAGCAACGCGATCAGATGGCCCTCAGGAGTCCTATATGCACACTGTAGTTATGACTCAGCAGGCAGCAGCCGTGTTGAGATTAGAGTCGAGCAGTGTTTACAACATTCATTCTTTGGTACAACCATACCTCAGCGACCAGAATGTATTCGTGTTGAACAGCTGCAGCCATTTGCCTTGTGTTGCATTGTGGACCTGCGGGAAGCCGAATGGACGTATCGTCGCATTGCTGCACGTGTTGCGTACAGGGTATGTGGCGTGCTGCTGCTTTCAATAGCGGGCTGTGGAACATTCACGCACCATTAGACCAGTTCCTGGACGTCCATGTAGTACAGACGCACGTCACTGTCGACGCGGAGCAGCGGTGGCCGACCAAACAGCGTCCAGGCACAAAATCCGGGCTCATGTTGCACCTGCTAAGTTATCGGGGACCATTAGGAACCCCCTGCTAACAAATGGTTCAAATGGTTCTGAGCACTATGGGACTTGTCTTCTGAGGTCATCAGTCCCCTAGAACTTAGAACTACTTAAACCTACCTAACCTAAGGACATCACACACACCCATGCAGGCAGGATTCGAACCTGCGACCGTAGCGGTCGCGCAGTTCGACAATTGCGCCTAGAACCGCTGCCACACCGGCCGGCCACCTGACAACTGCAAGAGTACCTCTGGCCAAGCAACCACTGACACGATGACATGGATACTCTAACATCAGGAAAGAGTTGACTGCACAGTGGAATGGCGCTCTGTTGCCTTTATTGATCTCAGTAGGTTCTGTCTGTATCGAGTGGCTTAGGTATACCTGAATGGCGTAGACTTGTGAGCTGCCTCTTCCAGAGTGCATTCGCCCACATTTATGCAATAGGAAGGTGATGTGCTTTTTCATAAGGACAATGCTCGGCCACTTAAGGATGCTGCAACGTAAGTTACTCAAAATGGTTCAAATGGCTCTGAGCACTATGGGACTTAACATCTGAGGTCATCAGTCCCCTAGAACGTAGAAGTACTTAAACATAACTAACCTAAGGACATCACACACATCTATGCCCGAGGCAGGATTCTATCTTGCGACCGTAGCGGTCGCGTGGTTCCAGGCTGTAGCGCCTATAACCGCTCGGCCACTTCAGCCGGCCACGAATTACAGTCTCAGTTTACCTTCCAGTGACATTTTCTGTTGCATACAAGTTAAATCCGAAGGATATATGAAGAATACTAACGCACTGGAAAAGATATTTGAGTATCGTTAACAGAATATTTTTCATGCAAACCTAGAGCTTATAATAACTTTGCGGAATTTTACATATCTCTATTCTGTGAATTTCAGCTGGTACCCCAGCCTCTCTAGAAGAAGAACGGCTCATTTTATGGCTACTTCTCCACTATTAAACGTTTAAAAATATTTGCTACCCGAAAACAATGGACATTATCTACAAATTATATACTCAAACATTACAGTTGTATGCTGCCAAACTGCTGCACACGATGCATTATACACTAATCAAGAAAAGAATTGAACCATCCAAAACATGTACTCTGATGTCAATGTAACCTCGTACAAGTACACTCTATGGGCGAGTATGTAAAATTATGTCTTGACTACCCATTGTTATCCGTGGCTCACCAGTGAGGTGTATTTTGTCGGATGTAGTGGACATGGGGCCCGCATGTTTGACATTCAGTAATGACAGCCAACTCCATTCCGGGAAAATAATACCTAACATATGTTAGACGAATATATAAGTTGCATTGGGTGATACCAGCCCACCTTAACTGAGAGTTTTGAAAATGTGTCTTCACGCCTGGAAACGGAGAGGTGTCAAAGGGCTGCCTGCCTACAGGCGCCTAGGACTGTTTACAGGTCGTCTCTATAAAGAGACGTTTTTAAAATTCTCAATAAATGTGGGTGGGTGCCACCGAGATTCGAGAGTATTGCCAAACGGCAGGATGTTAGGAGGCCATTTTCCATTTTATTCACGCGTATGAGTATGTCATGTCTTCCCCTCTCCCTCCTGATCACGTCGCAGGTGGGTGCAAAATAGGAGGTCTGAAAATACGAGTACATAAGCACCATTTGCTGCTTCGGATCACGTTCACACTTCATCGAATGGTACTGAACGGTCCAGTGGTTGTGCAGGAGAGCACAAACTGCGTAGACACGGCGCTCCAAATGAGTGGGAACATTTCAGCCTCTCTGTGTTCTTAGAGAAAGGGTGAAACGTCCGAGAATGTCAGCAATGTCAAAGCTTGTCAAGATCATCGTCCTGCTGTTCATTGCACTGCAACATGTTGTTTCCGACCGCGAAATTTGTGTGAATCAACGCCCCAGGAAGGTTTGTTTTCATTGACGTGCTTTATGCCACCTCTTGATGCATTTATTGCCGATTTTGAGTGGGGGACAGCCTGAAATGTTCTCCGTAAGAAAACTGTGCTATTTCAACGTTAGTCCTCAACACTCTGATGTCCATCACGGAGACGTGAAAAGAAGGGTGAAATGGTCTAAGAGGGGTGTGACTACTTTCTCATCGTGTGGCAAATCCACAGTGAAGCTGAACAGAACTATGGCGAAATTTTCTGCCAATGCGGCATCATTAACCTGCTTTGCAAGTGATAAGAAGTTATGACCTCTGCCATATTTTTGCATGCTTCGACACGTTGCTGTTTGAAGCATCGACTAGCCTGACATTGAGGTCACATAGTGCCTCACTTATGCACCATTACAGAGAAAGGTTGTAGGCATCTTTGAGTCAAATTTCAAATTTCTGCGCCGCAGTGGGAGACAATCAAAAGGTTTCGAAAAAGTTATCCTTTAACCGTGTTTCTTCTTAATACACTTCGGTATCACTGTTAAGGAATGGCTGATGGAATGCGTTATTTAATTATCAGGGAGCTGCCTAGTTTGCTATGTATTAACGCTGTAAATCACATACGTGATGATCTCAGGCGAGTTTGAGTTCTTCCATATTAGGAATAGGTGCCTGGTTGACAAAATACATTCTCCCATCAGTCTGATAATTATGAGATGTATGAAGTCAGGATGTTCAGTTTTTAAGATCTGTTTCCTCACTTACCTGTCTGACTTACAATTGTGTGGTTCATTCTGAAGAGCATATGTGTGTATCATACTGAAACACTGATTCAGAACGCCCCTCTTTCGTCAGCGTCGTTTGTTAAACGTACATCTGTGTACTGCGGATACATATCACTTGTTCTGTGTGCTACATCTTCTACTATGGAACATTATGGAAAATATGAGCACCACGCCAAGGGGGTAAGGAGCTCAATTCTTGTGTTAGTGGCTGGACATAGTCGAGTATGCCTCGTGCCTTCGCCCTGTGTAAGTAGGCTGTTTAGGTTTTTATGTTGGTAACGGCACGTAGCCCTCTATATGAAAATCACTGGTTCTGCTGTGTGCAGTCTGTGGCTGGTTGGCATTGTTGGAATATTCGCCATTGTAGTGTAGGGCAGCTGGATGTGAACAGCGCGTAGCCTTGCGCAGTTGGTGGTGAGTGGCCAGCAGTGGGGGATTGCTAGTGTTTAATTATCGAGAGAATTTCCTTTGTAGTTGTAGTTTTTCATTGTTGCACAATAAAACAGTTGTGGCACGCATGTAGATTTGCACCAAGCATTTCGCAGCTGCGCTTGCAAATAACTAGATATTATTTTCGGTGCTATGTTAATGTGTTTTCATTTTTTTTCTCTTCAACTTGTGCTTTTCTTCTTATTGTGTGAAATACGTGATAATTATGGCGTCTGAAATACGTAACACTAGGCACCAAACTAAACTGAGAAATGATAGTGACGACGAGCGTAGCTTATGAGCACCACCGTGTAAAGTATTAAAATGATAATTGTGTATAGGGAAATGGAGCGAGCGGCAATAATGGTGTAGACAGTGAAACAATTAGTGAACAGGGAAGTTTTATCGATCGATCGGTCGGTAACGGATCACCGAAGTACTCCGAAATGACAGGACACAATCTTGCCAATAGCGTAGATTCAGGTTTTGCGTTCTCACCGTTTTCTCAAATAAGTGAAGACACATTTTCAGCTTTTCAAAATGCGAATATTGCCGCTTCAAATGCTCTGCCGAATAGCACTGAGGAACATGTTTAAGACACCAGTGCATTGTTATTACAGTTAATGCAACAAATGGGACAAAAGCTTCAAAAGTTAGACACAATGTAACAAAATCAGAGAAAAACACAGCAAAAGTTAGACACAATGGAATAAAATTAGAGAAAAACACAGCAAAAGTTAGACACAATGGAACAAAATCTTCGAAAGTTAGACACGATGTAACAAAATCAGAGACAAGTACAGCAACAGCTTCAAAAGTTAGACTCATTGGAACAAACGCTTAAACAAACACGTGAAGGATTAACTACTGAGTTACTTAAAATCAGATCGAAGTGTCAAAAAGTCTGTAATGACGTAAAAACACAAATTTGTGAGCATTTACAACCTATTTTTTCGCGTGACGAAAATGCATTACAGAATCACGAAGCAGCCATAAAAGAACTGCAAACTATTGTTCATGAAAATAACGACACTTTCGAAGCTAAAATTGACTCAGTTGCATCTACCGATTCGGTTACGCAACTTGCAAAAACTTAGGAAAACTTAAAGGACACAGTAGATACGATTTAAACGCAAACGGACACTCTGAAACTATCGGAGAAAGTAGCCGAACTGTCGGATCAGTTCACTAACTTATTTACAAAGGTAGATGATGATCTGAATGACACAAGACCCGTAGCCTTCATTGACACAGAAGTGTATGAACAAATTAGAAAATTCAAACAGAATTTATGTGTGGCTATTTAGAGAATGAACCAGCTGTAAGAATGTGATCGGTCATTCACGATTCTCACAGTGAAGGAGAATTTTATCATGCCTTCCTCTCAGCCCATTGGTCTCAAGCTACTCAAGACCGAGTAAAACATAGCATCATAATGATGAAACATTTCGAACAATCTGAATATTCCAGTCTTGTCAAATATTTCGAAGACATGTTATACAAAAATCAGTATCTTTCAAACCCATATAACCCCTCAGGACTCATCCGCATTTGCTTAATCAAATTGCCTGAACATTTACGACATATTATTTTGGCAGGACGTTGCAAAGACGACATTGAAGCTTTTCAGGGACTCTTACAAGAATTGGAAATTGACACTGACAATCGCGGGACGCGAAAACAGGAACACAACAATTACAGGTCACATCCGTCACAATACTGCGATGAAAGAAATAATGACTGGACACGACAAGGCTATTCTTACAACGGAAATCGTGAACAAAACAGACACCACCCTTATGACAAACGTTGGCAGAATAATAATTACAGGGAAAGATCACCTCTCCGCAGTAATGACTATCACAGAGACAATCAGAGAAACAGAAAATATGGGAACCAAAATAATTATTATCAAGGGAGACAGAAGAACTTCAGACGCAACGGTCCACCCCGCAGTTACAACTCATGGAGAAATTCTTGACCAGGTGACCCACTAGAAAAAAATTACGGAAACTACCGACATGACGACAGACGATATAATCTTAAAACAGACCATAACTTAACCAAAATTGGCGTGGTTCGAACAGGGCAGGGGCCTCTCGCCAAGGTGAATTTGTGGAAGTTAGATCTCCAAATCACAGCAATGATGCACAACAACAAAGAGACAGACAATGACTCGCACTGCAGGCAGCCACGTGCACCGAATGGCTCAGAGAAAAATAACATAGACGCTAACCTTGAGAAAAATTTTAGCATTCCTTCCCAACGTATACAACATGATAATTGCGTTGAAGTTGAAACTCTGCATACTAGGAAGAGGAAAGATTTACACCATATCTCACATGTAAAACCGTTTATTTAAAGATAATCTGCTTTTTAACTTAGTCTTTGCTATAAAATTTTTCACTTCACGTTACTAGTGCGCTTTGTCACACTTAGAAACTGTTAACATGCAACAATGTTTTGAAATTAACTATCCAGTCTAGAACCAAGGGAACATACTTAGACAGTAATTACGAATGCATTGTTATTGTGAACAGAGGACACAATGTTATTGTGTGTGTACATTCTTGCTT
The DNA here is from genome assembly GCF_023897955.1 of Schistocerca gregaria. Taxonomy (NCBI): domain Eukaryota; kingdom Metazoa; phylum Arthropoda; class Insecta; order Orthoptera; family Acrididae; genus Schistocerca; species Schistocerca gregaria. The sequence continues at coordinate 322,290,556 of NC_064925.1, read as the reverse complement.
GTTAGTTGCACGATTACGTAACGACTATAAGGCTTACATACTTATAACATACACTCCTGGAAATGGAAAAAAGAACACATTGACACCAGTGTGTCAGACCCACCATACTTGCTCCGGACACTGCGAGAGGGCTGTACAAGCAATGATCACACGCACGGCACAGCGGACACACCAGGAACCGCGGTGTTGGCCGTCGAATGGCGCTAGCTGCGCAGCATTTGTGCACCGCCGCCGTCAGTGTCAGCCAGTTTGCCGTGGCATACGGAGCTCCATCGCAGTCCTTAACACAGGTAGCATGCCGCGACAGCGTGGACGTGAACCGTATGTGCAGTTGACGGACTTTGAGCGAGGGCGTATAGTGGGCATGCGGGAGGCCGGGTGGACGTACCACCGAATTGCTCAACACGTGGGGCGTGAGGTCTCCACAGTACATCGATGTTGTCGCCAGTGGTCGGCGGAAGGTGCACGTGCCCGTCGACCTGGGACCGGACCGCAGCGACGCACGGATGCACGCCAAGACCGTAGGATCCTACGCAGTGCCGTAGGGGACCGCATCGCCACTTCCCAGCAAATTAGGGACACTGTTGCTCCTGGGGTATCGGCGAGGACCATTCGCAACCGTCTCCATGAAGCTGGGCTACGGTCCCGCACACCGTTAGGCCGTCTTCCGCTCTCGTCCCAACATCGTGCAGCCCGCCTCCAGTGATATCGCGACAGGCGTGAATGGAGGGACGAATGGAGACGTGTCGTCTTCAGCGATGAGAGTCGCTTCTGCCTTGGTGCCAATGATGGTCGTATGCGTGTTTGGCGCCGTGCAGGTGAGCGCCACAATCAGGACTGCATACGACCGAGCCACACAGGGCCAACACCCGGCATCATGGTGTGGGGAGCGATCTCCTACACTGGCCGTACACCTCTGATGATCGTCGAGGGGACACTGAATAGTGCACAGTACATCCAAACCGTCATCGAACCCATCGTTCTACCATTCCTAGACCGGCAAGGGAACTTGCTGTTCCAACAGGACAATGCACGTCCGCATGTATCCCGTGCCACCCAACGTGCTCTAGAAGGTGTAAGTCAACTACCCTGGCCAGCAAGATCTCCGAATCTGTCCCCCATTGAGCATGTTTGGGACTGGATGAAGCGTCGTCTCACGCTGTCTGCACGTCCAGCACGAACGCTGGTCCAACTGAGGCGCCATGTGGAAATGGCATGGCAAGCCGTTCCACAGGACTACATCCAGCATCTCTACGATCGTCTCCATGGGAGAATAGCAGCCTGCATTGCTGCGAAAGGTGGACATACACTGTACTATTGCCGACATTGAGCATGCTCTGTTGCCTGTGTCTATGTGCCTGTGGTTCTGTCAGTGTGATCATGTGATGTATCTGACCCCAGGAATGTGTCAATAAAGTTTCCCCTTCCTGGTACAATGAATTCACGGTGTTCTTATTTCAATTTCCAGGAGTGTATATTGCTAATGAGATTTTAATGCAACATTTTGGTTTACTTGAAAAGATATTCTTTATTTGAAGTACTTTCTGTGAGATTAAAGATGACTTAGTATTTGGTTTCTTTGACACCTACACGATTATATCACAACGCTAGTAATGTGTGACACAATTTACATTATTGCTTTTGCGCTGTATCTGTTTTATATCTGCACAGTTATTCTGAATTCTTCTGGAAAGTAAAACACGTTTTAGTAGTATCTTTTGTGGTATAGCTACAAAGAGACAGCCTGTTTCGTAGCACAACAATACGTTACAGTATAGTACTTTCCTGATCACGGTAATGTACGTAATAACTACGATTTCTATACGCATAGCATTTCACTTTTGTTTTTGATGAGGTAAGTACATTGATTTCTGCATAACTTAGCTTGCGGACGATGATAACTACGACCCTTCCACAGAATTATCTTACAGCAAGACGCACATTTAGCGCCAAAGGACGCGTATTTGAGTGATTAATTTGTACTTAAAACATTTATGTTTAAAAACTTTTGAAATACAAAGATACTAAGGTTTTCCGTGATACGTTTCATTCCATTGCTGTAATCGGTAATACCTGAGGGTATAATTAGTTTAATCCTCAGGGGGTACACGCATACTTTGTGTACCATGTGTGTAGCAAGCACAAGGAGCCCTAGCTAATGTGGTATTTGGTTTTACAACTCTACACATCGGTACCATATTTCTGTAACACAGAATTACACAGGTATCTGATTATTTAACAGAGAAACAAACATTTTTTTTTACTATGTCAGTGACAGATGTTTACGCAATTACACAGTTGGATAACTTCACACTTATGAAATTGTATTTTGTCTGTGTTTTGTGAACTGTTCGTATTTTTTCAGAACCATTGTGATACTATGAGAGCTTTGAATGATGTGTTTGGTATGGGATCATGATTTTAAAGTACGATTGAGGTAGATGACACTATTGAAATGAGCAGAGAATTTTTCTAGGGTTTCAAATTATTGGAGGAAGCTACGACGATTTTGAGGTGTTATGATGTTATTATTACGGCGACCTTGTGTATTATGCTGTTGAGGTATGTTTATGATCAATAAGCTGATGCTATATGAGGAATTTGATTCTGCTACATATTTATTATGATGAAATATTCAAAAATGTTTTAAATGGCTCTGAGCACTATGGGACTTAACATCAATGGTCATCAGTGCCCTAGAACTTACAACTACTTAAACCTAACTAACGTAATGACATCACTCACATACATGCCCGAGGCAGGATTCGAATGTGCAACCGTAGCAACGCGTGGTTCCGGACTGAGCGCCTAGAACCGCTAGACCACCGTGGCCGGCGATGAAATATTGAAGAAGTGTCGACGAATATGTATATCTGTAATAAAGTAAGGAATATGAGTAGTGGTTAGGGAGTCTGATTTGTGAAAAAGGATTTTGGAAACCAAGAATCGTACTTTAAGAGTTATGAAATGTGTGAATGTATCACAATGCCGGCGAAAATTTTCGGACACTGTTATATTTATAGGATTTTGTTTCTACACATTTCTACTGTAATTTCTCGACTTGCGAAATTTTACTTGGAGCAAACTGTCACTGTAGCGGAAACTTCTGTGTAAATTTCTGTATGAAAGGTAAGCGACCTTATCACAATGCGTTGTGAGTGCCCAGCTGAGATATAGTCGCCTGAAAAAAGAAAGCCATTAGGTGGAGAAAAGAAAGAGGCCATTAGCCTCACTATTGAAATTTCTTCTTAGAAAGCATCGCAAATATGACAAGCTCAAACTTGAAAACATATGATTACACTGTGGAACTCTTTATTTATGGTATTTACTAAAATGCCTAATGAAATGATGAGAAACATTTTTACATCTATTGTCTTTCTAGTTGAGAGATTTTTTTACTGCCTTTGGAGACGCCATTTGCCTAGTGAATGACGTTTCATGCCCTGCTTTATATCTAGTTTCTAGCTGCACAACAGCATTGGTTAAAATAAAATTTAATGAATATATAGATATTTTACGCCTAAAGATCAAGTAAATAATAATTTTATGATCTACTTGCAAAAAAGCAAGGGAGCACAAAAAGACATTTCCCTCCACAGGAATAGCATACATAATTTTTGTCAATGACTGAGTAACTTGTTTTGTAGAGAAAGTCAAGGTGATGCATCACTCTAGTGTTAAGATGTGACATAGGTATTAAACATGGCCATTTTCACTGTAATATTTTTTTCTGCTTGAGCTTTGTCATGTTTAGGTACAAGTTATTGCATTTGCTGCTGCTGTTTGCCAGGCATTGAGCTATTGAATTTCTCTTTGTATTACTGTGTTAAGTCAGTTTTACTAGTGATTTATATTTCTTGTTACTCCACATTGGCTCATATTAGTTGTAATGTTGCATTTGCTCTGCTAATTTACATTTACTGCTGCTAGCTTTGCCAATTTGCATTTTTTGTCATTGTTGTTTGTGTTAATTTGTTGTGTGTTGCTGTATTGCCTCATCCCTTAGTATATATATCTGAGCTCAGTAGTTATAAGTTAGCTTAAGAGGGGGTAGATTATATAAGAAACTAACTATGAAGAAAGAGGATATGAACAAAACAGTAGGGTTTAAGGACAACAGGCTTAGATAGGAATTTTTTTTTTTTTTTTTTTTTTTTTTTTTTTTTTTTTTTGCAGCAAATGTTGAAATAAGAGGGAAGATCTATGGAACGAAGTTTTGGGTTGGACTGCAGTACCAGACGTCTCACTGAAAACAAACCCTGTCCTTTCCTTTTCTGTTATTCCGCTATGTGCTTGTGTAACCTTGTGTATTTGTATTCTTTATATGTTTATCTGGTAAGAGTTATGTTGTCGAATTTTTCTAGTACTATGTTATTTACATTGTAAAGATGTTTAGACATTATTAATTCTGTACTGTTTCAATGCTCGTTGTGAAATTAATGTTTTGAAAGCTATTCTCATTATTTTATTTATTTACTTATGTCACAATTCCTATAACACTGATGTATCTGCTTGTTTCCATTCTTTTGTAAAGCCTGTATTACCACAAATGTTATCTGTATTGTTATGTTCTTTAATGATGTTTTCTGTACCTTTGTAATTGTATTCTTGTGTTATAAAATTGTAAATGACACCAGTTCATCAAATTAAATAACTTGTAAGCATTCATTTCACTGCACACATTTCTGTTGGTTATAGTATAAGCACAATATGTGAGAAGTTGAGACCATTAGTGTTTGCACGTATATTAATAATTCAGCAAGGAACTGATTAACAGCATTGCTGGTTCTAAGGACAATTCCAAAAACTTTGTGAGTGCACAAGTGGTGGTTTATGGACTTGCTATATTGTCCGCAAGACTCTTCGATGGTGATTGTGCACCTGCATAGTTGCAACAGATGGCTGCTGGCCATCTCTACAACGACTACAGTGGGTCTGCACCTCTGGTGCCCACCGATACCATAATCTCTACCAGGACTACAGTCGGTCTGCTCTGTGAAGACCTACCTACCAATATTCTTTAAAACTTCGACTGGCTCTACTGTGGGTTTGCTCTGGTGTGGCCCATTACCTGTCTGCATTTCAAGAGTTAGCACTGTCTTTCTGTTGGAAGGAAAACACTACTTTTCAAGACTCCATGAAAATCTACTACTTCCATGTGCATTTTCTTTTCCTAATGAGACTTTGTGAAAAAAAACTGTATTTACTATTGTGATGAATGATCAGGACTGTCTTTATGAGAACAATTTTTGCTTATGACCAACAGTGTATCAATAAATGTGCGCATTTAATATCTTTGTTATTGTAATTATGAAAAAAAATATTTTTTGTGGGGAGCATTGGGGCTATGGAAGTAAGTTGTTTAGGTTTTTATTTTTGTAACGTCACCTAGCGCTCTGTATGAAAGTCACTGGCTGTGCTGTGTGCAATCTGTGGCTGGTTGGCATTGTTGGAATATTCGCCATTGTAGTGTTGGGTGTTGGATGTGATAACTTTTGAACATTATTAAGGTAAATACATTGTTTGTTCTGTATCAAAATCTTTAATTTTATGCCTATGCCTATCAGTAGTTAGTGCCTTCAGTAGTTAGAATCTTTTATTTAGCCGGCAGTAGTGGCGCTCCCTGTATTGCATTGCAGTAGTTCGTGCAACGAAGACTTTTGTGAGAAAAGGTATTCATGAAAGGTATAGGTTATTGTTAGTCAGGGCCAATCTTTTGTAGGGATTGTTGAAAGTCAGATTGCGTTGCGCTAAAAATATTGTGTGTCAGTTTAGTGATGATCAGAATAAGTAAAGAAAGAAATGTCTGAGTCCGTTCAGTTTTGCTCAGCTGTTTGAAAATCAAATAACTTAAGGAGTTTATCAGCAAATTTTTCTAAGGGGACGTTTTAACTGCATCAGCAGTGTGTAGGTAAGCTGAGAATTTGGATATGACAGGAAATTGTTAAAATATACTATGTGAGCCAAAGTATCCGGACACCTGGCTGAAAATGACCTACAAGTTCGTGGCGCCATCCATCGGTATTGCTGGAATTCAGTATGATGTTGGCCCACCCTTATCCTTGATGATAGCTTTCACTCTCACGGGCCTACATTCAGTCAGGTGCTGGAAGGTTTCCTGCGGAATGGCAGCCCATTCTTCACGGAGTGCCGCACTGAGGAGAGGTATCGATGTCGGTCGGTGAGACCTGACACGAAGACGGCATTCCAAAACATCCCAAAGGTATTCTATAGGTTTCAAGTCAGAACTCTGTACAGGGATGTTATTGCCGTGTAACCACTCCGCCACAGGCCGTGCATTATGTGCAAGTGCTCTATCGTGTTGAAAGATGCAATCGCCATCCCCGATTTGTTTTTTAACAGTGGGAAGCAAGTAGTTACCTAAAACCTCAAGGTAAGCCTGTTCTCTGATAGTGCCACGCAAAACGACAATAGGTGCAAGCCTTCTCCATGAAAAACACGACCACATCATAACACCACCGCCTCCGAATTTTACTGTTGGCACTGCATACGCTGGCAGATGACGTTCACAGGGCATTCGCCATAGTCACACCCTGTCATCGGATCGCCACTGTGTAACCGTGATTCGTCACTCCACACAACGTTTTTCACTGTTCAATAGTCCAATTTTTACGCTCCTTCAACCAAGCGAGAAGTCGTTTGGCACTTACCGGCGTGATGTGTGGCTTATGAGCAGCTGCTCCACCATGAAATCCAAGTTTTCTCACGTCCCGCCTAATTGTCGTAGTACTTGACTGGATGCTGATGCAGTATGGAAATCCTGTGTGATGATCTGGATATATGTCTGTCTATTACACATTATGACCCTCTTCAACTGTCTGCGGTCTCTTAGTCGACAGACGAGGTGGGCCTGTACGCTTTTATGCTGTGCTTGTCCCTTCACGTTTCCGCTTCATTATCACATCGGAAACAATGGACCTAGGGATTTTTAGGAGTAGGGAAATCTCGCATACGGACATATGTTACAAGTAACAGCCAATCACCTGACCACATTCGAAGTCAGTGAGTTCCGTGGAGCGCCTCATTTTGGTCCCTCACGATGTCTAATGACAACTAAGGTGGCTGATATGGAGTACCTGGCAGTAGGTGCAGCACAATGCACCTAATATGGAAAGCGTATGTTTTTGTGGGTGTCTGGATACTTTTGATCACATAGTGTAGTTACGACGACCACTGTGTCCAGATGAATCAGTGGTCAGTGCATCTGCCTAATAGGCAGGAGACACAGGTTCATATCCTGGACCAGCACAAATTTTCGTCTTTCCTCTGTGATTTAAATCAGTGTTCACTGGTAGATAATGTCATTAATTCCTTTGTGTGTTGATTTATAGTGGCTACAGACTCGAAATGCTAGTTGCTGATTTCATGTACTGAAACTGGATAGATGTAAGAGTAGACATTACAGAGGTTTTAGACCCACCTAAATCACGTCAAGGCGTAAATTCTTGTACCTGTGAACACCATCCCGTCAAAACTCAGATATTAATGATAGGATCTACTAACTACTTAACAAAGAGCCCACAATACATCAAAATTAGTGAAACTGCTAACTTGTTGTAGGTGGGGATTACACCCTCCTCACCTAAAATTCTCTTACCCGATATATTCTTACCTTTGCCAACGTAGACTAAATCATCGCATTGCCAATATTTTCTCATTCCTTACAAATCCTACTATTGTCTTTTTTCATACCCAAATAAATCAATAACAGGTTTTCATAGCGGCAAGGAATTGCACTGTTGCAAAGCAATAGGACATGTGTAACAAATTAGTCAGATGCATTTCAAGCATAAATCAACTTCAAACTGTTTGTTTCTGTACATTTATCATTTTCTACGCATATTGCGGGCAGAAAATTGTGTGTGATGCTTAATAAGTATGTGATTGTACGCAAATGGTCCACAAAAAAAACTTTAAGACGACAGAACAATGCAGAACCTCACACCAGGAATAAATAGCATAGGACACGGAGAAGCAGGCTCTCAAAAATGGTATTGATTTCTCGAAACGCTGCGTGCAAAATATCGTGACTGGTAGCGGAAAGTTATTTACAAACGCATAACTTGAAAATTGCGTTTGTGCTATTTCGATGTCTGTGTGGTCAACATAACGAAACTTCTAAATAAGTGAATACCTGCTAATAGCTTTTTTTTTTTTCGTGTTTTGAATCTAAAGGATTCTAACTGATGAGAGACGTCCTGTGCTTGTATTATTTTGAGATACGACTTTTTCATACTGTAAAGAACCTCTCGTTTGTGAATTATAATGAGTATCTCCAATTGAACACCATTTATTATACGTTAGATAATTCAATGATCTGTCAAAGTATATGTGTCCTACTTAGTTCTTAACCTACGGTGACATCCCGCGTAAGTTGTATGTGCTACGCGCTGGAGTATAGCAGTAGATACCTTACCTGCAGAGCGCTGACTATCGTGATTAAGCACGTCCAGGAGATAACTAGACAGGACACACAGCGATCGCCGCAGGCGGTGGTCGTGGGTTCGATCGGCGTCACAAAGCCCGCGCTGCGTACCGCAGCGGTTGCCGTGCAAGCCACGGAGATGTGCATGCGGCACGAGCACGTCACAGCAGGATCATGTGTGCAAACACAGGCTAAACACAAGCGCTGCACCCATGTTTTTATCACGTTGTGTATCTGCATCACGTTCTTATTTTGTTTAATATTCCCTTCGCCTCCACCTTTGCCTCCACTTGATGCACTGTAGAGGATGAACATCAAGGATAGTAATTTCTTAAGCGTCTACATTCTGGCTAACGAGAATTACCTTATTCAGCCACCAACCAGTGCACCTTCTAAACTTAAAATCTATAACATATTCAGCACATGTGACACGATGAAGCAGAATTTGAGTTGGGACCCGAAGCCAGGGCGGTGCATATCGCAGGTCGCCATCAGCCGATTACTCAAACAAAAGAACATACAGGCACCGATGAAACTCTTCGAACTTTGATTAGAGCCGTCCTTCGAAAAAATGGTTAAAATTTTTAATTGATACGAGGTATTCACCGAAATCATAGTCGGGATAATATAGGAAGAAACACTGGATTTTAGTCACCCGAAGGTACAGATTGCCTTTTTACACTGATGTGACAAAAGTCATGGGATATGTTCAGATTTCGTGCCGGAGGGTCTTCTGTCCAGCGTAGTGCACTAACTCGACATGGCGTCGACTCAACAAGTCGTTAGAAGTACCCTGCAGAAATACTGAGCCATGCTACCTCTACAGCAGTCCATTATTACGAAACTGCTGCCGGTTCAGAAATTTGTCACAAAACTGACCTCTCGATTATGTCTCATAAATGTTTAATGGGATTCATGTTGGGCGGTCTGGATGGCCAAATAATTCCATCGAACAGTCCAGAAAAAACTTCAAACCAACCACTAACAATTGTGGCCCAGCCACATCCATAAAATTTCCATCGTTGTTTGGGAACAAGTAGCCGAACATAATTATTTCCTCAATGATCTGTTCAGTTGGACCAGAGTACCCACTCAAATCGATATTAACGTAGCCCACACCATTACGGGAACAGCATCACCTTGTACATTGCCTTGCTGACAACTCGGGTCGATATCTTCGTGAGGTCTGCTCCACACTCGAACTTTACCATCAGCTCTTACCAATTGGAATCGGGATTGACCCTACCAGACCACGGTTTTCCAGTCGTCTAGGGTCCCAGGAAAAAGGCTGCAGGCAATATCACCCTGTTATCAAAGCCACTCAAGTCAGTCTTCTACTGCCACAGCCCATAAACGCCAAATCTCGGCTCACTGTCCTAACAGATACGTTCGCCGTGAATAAAAAATAAAAAAAATAAAAAAAAACTTGCAGTGATTTCAAACAGTGTGGCTTGTCTGTTAGTACTGACAACTCTAAGTAAACGTCGTTGCTCTCGGTCGTTAAGGGAAGGCCGTTGGCCACTGCGCTGTCCGTGGTGAGAGGTATAGCCTGAAATTTGATATTCTCGGCAAACTCTTGACACTGCGGTTCTCGGTATATCGAATTCCGTGACGATTTGCCTAATGAAATGTCCCGTACATCTACTTACAGCTATCATTCAGTTTTCAAAGTCTGTTAATTCCCAACATGCGCAAATAAACAAGTTGAAAACCTTTTCATGTGACTCAGATGACTACTAATGACATCTCTGCCAATAGCTGCTCTTTTATATCTTGTGTATGTGATACTACTTCCATATGTGTTTGTGAGTAGTAGGATAATTGTGCTATCGTCCCACTTTGGACTGTTGCCATATTTATTCGCGATGGAATGGCGATGTCACCCCCTCTACTTTGTTGGCAAATTTATTCAAAACTCAAATAAAAACTGCCTCGATTACGTATTCAGATTTTTCATTTGCTACCAAACAGTTTTAGCCCTTTCCTCATACCATCTTCAGGCTTTTCACCGCTAATATGGCTGCTGGTGGCGGCAGGTGGAGCAAGACCTGTAAAAATACGGTTGTCAGTGACAACAGTACAGAGACATCCTATTTATCAGTGTAATTACAATAAAATATTGCGACTGAGGCCTCAATCTGGTGGCATTCGACAATGAGCGAAGTATCCGAGATACCCCACACTGACGGATGTGGCTGCTGAAATATCAGTTACCCACATAAATCTATATCCTTCTAATGACTGGACATGATTTTCAGTGTAAAATAATTCATACCTGTTATGGCTGAAGGATGTGTTAAAAACGCTGTTTTCCACGTACCATCCATACCCACCTTACGACCGGACATCGTCATTTTCTTTGCACATATCGGAATACAGACCACAGAATCTTAACACCCCAATACATAGTTTATAAACCTGTTGATCACAACGAATTTATCGCACATCGCCTATTAAGTATAATACTTGAGAGGTGGCATGGGCCCCCTCTAATATATCTCTGAGTAATTCGATCTTCATCTCTAATTGCATGTGGTGAAAAGTCGCTATTCCTTCACACACAGACTTCCCAAGCAGAGCCTCTCATCACCCGAGTGGTCCAGTGACAGGTGGGCTCTGCTGATCTTGAAAGGGTTAAAGCCGATGGGTATGAGGGAGTAGAGTGAATGCTTTCCAGACGCCGACATTGTCATAAGAGCGGCGGCTAGAACGCCCACAGGTGCCTGACGGAGCGGCTAGCCTAGATATTCCGTTACTTCGCAGAAACTTAGTGAAAATCGTTTCTGGCGGGCTACCAGCGAGGCGCGGGAAAGACTTGTGTTCCCAGGCAGTCTTGGTGGGCAAATTCCCGCGTTTTCTGAAAAATCGTAACTGTGATTGGCTTGCTCAGGGCATAGCTCCGTGACCTAGCAAAATCGGCGCAGAAATTGGGGCCAAGAATCTCCATTGGCGGAAAGGTAGTGATTTGGCAATAGAGTGGATTTTTCCGTCGGTTTTCGAGTTGCTGATTGGAACGTTTAACCACGGCCACTGTCGTGGGGGTGGGAATGTTCTGTGTTTGGTTTGTACGGACGCTCTTCTGAGAGTCGGGTCTCTCCTTTCAGTCGGAGTAGGTTACAAGAAATGAGCTCTCGCTGCTCTGGACAGCCTGCCTTCCGTTGGCTGTCTGACATACTTTTATTTGATTGTAACTGTTTGACAAAGTTTCTGAAGTTTCGACTTCAACGTAACTTTCCGAGTACAGTTGGCAATTGAGCGTTCTGGGTACAAGCGGCCCATGTTGTCTGTCTTGAGCAGTTTTGGCTCTAAAGTTGACTGTATTGGAGTTACTGTGTGACTTCGCTTGTTAAAATCAATCACTGTACCGTCAGTGATTGTGTGGCGAGCCTTCTTCGTCGCTCTCAGAGGCGCATTTGTATTGATAGGAAGTATTTAGTCTGGAACAAGCAGACCACGATAATTTGTTTCGGGCTATACTCGCGACATTATCATTCCACGACAGGACGTCGAAGCAACCTGCCATCGCTTCCGGTACGCCAGATCGTGTCCATGCAGTTAAGAAGACAGCTTGGTAATGTATATCCGCAGCTCCGGCAGATTGGGGAATTTGCTCTGTGATAATCAGAGCTCAGCAGAGCGCGCCGGTTCCCGTCTTTTCTTACGTGGTTCTGTCTTGGATGTTCATTGCCTGAGTTCTCACTACTGTAGCTGCAATTAATCTTGGGTTGGCTGGGTGTTTTAAGATTTGAGTTGCAAGGAATTGGCTCCACATACCACTTGGTCATAAATGTCACAATCTAGTTTATGGACAACCTCACCTTCACAGCACTTATTTGAGTATCCAATTTGATGTATTGTAAATGTTTCATGTGTTTTGTTTACTATTTTGAGTTTAGTCATAAATCAAATTGTTATTTTGGACAGAACTTTCATTCTGTTAATCGGTAGAGCAATCCTTTCATTTCTCATTAAGTTAATGAAACTTTCCTTAATTTCTATCCAATTAAATTATTGCAGGTGCCAAACTCTTTTCTACTCCACTTGCAGGGTCGATTATAGTCAGTTCGTGTTTCTTCTTAATCCATGTGCAACAGCAAAAGTCGCAGTTATAAAAGGGGGGGGGGGCTTAGAGCGTCATTTCCATATGAAGATTCGAGAAGAATTTATTGTTAAATACACTGCTAGCCCCGGCACCTCACATACTTTGCCAGTAACTGAATTCTAGTGGCACTGAACAAAACAGAGAAAATTCTGGGATGGATGGATGGACATGCTCCATTTTTGTTCTTGTAAATGGTACCAGTGTGCCATAGAAAGAGAAACGCAGCCGTCTTACAAGCAACCAGCTATTAAAAACTCGAGTTCAACGACTACGTTACTGTCACTCTGCATAAAAAGCGGTCTTTTTTCTACAGGCACACACAAGAGTCACTAACGACACCCATGTTAAAAACTACACCTGCTTTGTACATCGAGGTGTCGTATTATTCCCGAATGAAGTGGTCTTCCACACAATTACCGCAACATTTAACATAGACGGTGGTCACTGGGTGTTATGTTCGAGTATAATGTCTTTTCTGGAGACTAGAAATCTACTCTGTAGGAATCAGCATGGGTTTCGAAAAAGACGATCGTGTGAAACCCAGCTCGCGCTATTCGTCCACGAGACTCAGAGGGCCTTAGACACGGGTTCACAGGTAGATGCCGTGTTTCTTGACTTCCGCAAGGCGTTTGACACAGTTCCCCATAGTCGTTTAATGAACACAGTAAGAGCATACGGACTATCAGATCAATTGTGTGATTGGATTGAGGAGTTCCTAGATAACAGAACGCAGCACGTCATTCTCAATGGAGAGAAGTCTTCCGAAGTAAGAGTGATTTCAGGTGTGCCGCAGGGGAGTGTCATAGGACCGTTGCTATTCACAATATACATAAATCATCTGGTGGATGACATCGGAAGTTCACTGAGGCTTTTTGCAGATGATGCTGTGGTGTATCGAGAGGTTGCAACAATGGAAAATTGTACTGAAATGCAGGAGGATCTGCAGCGAATTGACGCATGGTGCACGGAATGGCAATTGAATCTCAATGTAGCGAAGTGTAATGTGATGCGAATACATAGAAAGATAGGTCCCTTATCATTTAGCTACAAAATAGCAGGTCAGCAACTGGAAGCAGTTAATTCCATAAATTATCTGGGAGTACGCATTAGGAGTGATTTAAAATGGAATGATCATATAAAGTTGATCGTCGGTAAAGCAGATGCCAGACTGAGATTCATTGGAAGAATCCTAAGGAAATGCAATCCGACAACAAAGGAAGTAGGTTACAGTACGCTTGTCATTCTCCTTGTAAATTTCTCTCCGATAAACTATGGTGGCAAACTGTAGGACGATAAGACAACTACCTTGCATGCCAAACAAAAAAATATATCGATTCTTTGTTATACAAACGCTTCACAGCTTTCCAAAGGAGTATATCGCCTGCTGTTTATGAAGTTCAACCCCGATTGCGGCTTGGAAAGTCTTATATGTACACAACAGTTCTATAAAATGATATTCGGCAACTGAAAATGCATACGAAGAAACAGCGTCACCTTACGAGGAAATAAACACCACGATCAATAGCCAGAGGGGAAGTAACAGTCTTACTGCAGTTTACCACCGACCTTGATAATCCTTTTCTTCCACATACAAGTCATGGTCCGTTGTTGGGTTGTATTGCTCATGTGCGAGATAATATGGCCATTTCGCCTTGACCCCACGTCTCTGGAATGCCTCCTCTTTCCACTACTAAGGTGTGTATATGCGGCATCAGTCCACTTTCCTCCAGAACACGCAGTTTAATTGTTTTCGTTCAGTATTCATTTCATGGTATTTTTTTCTCTAATTTTATGTATTATGAGTCAGTTGCCGTAATTTTGCTAGGTTTTCGCGATTTTACATATTTCGACATATTTCCCACAAATTTACGTATTTCATATCAATTCTTCGTGATTATACAAGGTTTTTATCGAATTTTATCCATGTTAAGTCTTTTTGATATCTTTTCGACTGTTTTCTATATGTATATGGACATATTGCTGACACACCCATGTGCTGTTTGATTTTCTACGATAATATTTGCGCATCCTAACCACCAACCTACTAAAAGTACTTAAGACTTCCCCTCCTTCTAATGATCCATATGCATGCATTTTGGACCATGAGAAGTACAGTAACAGTCGCTTCATAACTATAAAAGCCGGCCGGTATGGCTGAGCGGTTCTAGGTGCTACAGTCTGGAACCGCGCGACCGCTGCCTCGGGCATGGACGTGTGTGATGTCCTTAGGTTAGTTAGGTTTAAGTAGTTCTAAGTTCTAGGGGACTGATGACCTTAGAAGTTAAGTCCCATAGTGCTCAGAGACATTTGAACCATAACTATAAGAGGCTCAGAGTGTGGTGCAAATGATGGATGTATTGGAAACTAGAAGTCTGGAAACAATTCCGTGTGCTGCTCTGATCGGTAAGAGAGTATGTATGCAGACTCATGTAGTGTTGCACTTGATGGAAACTCAAAGTCTGGAAACATTTCTTCATGTCATTCGACTTCCAATCCATCGTGTAGGGATCTGCAACCGGGAGCTGACATGTGTACAGAATTAAATTCTGTTGCTGCTCAGATTTTTTTCCTATAAGTACATGCTCTTGTTGCTTAGCAGATGTGCTTCGTTATTTGTAATTATACCTTCCAACTCTGATACATACCCACAACCAAGTCGGGACATCTACAAACTGTGGCTTTCAAGTAGTATTTATTTTTAACACCCCGGTAATAAGTTACTCGTTAGTTGACACTGTCGAGCGCAGATAGCATCTTGGGCCATAACAGTTTCCCTTCTCTCTCTCTCTCTCTCTCTCTCTCTCTCTCTCTCTCTCTCTCTACCTGCAAACTCCGCCTCCTTGGCAGCATCATTTATAGACAACCAGTTAGCAAGTTATGCTTACGAACCACAGCCATCCACCGCAGACAGCTCTACACCCATACACATACAGACTCACCAGGCATGTTACAAATCGCTAAGTCTCGATTTCCACCACTTGTACGCTATTTTCGGCAGTGCTACAGCTCTACAAATTTCGTAATACTCTTCGAAAAATGGTTTTTCAGCACGTGTAAGGACATTTAAATTCATCCTGATAAAGACCATAATACCTTCTTTATAATTCATATCAATATTTGTAACAAGGTTGTCCACATTCTCCAGTAACAATAACCATCCAAGGTATCCTGCTATGCCTATCACACATCTTTTTATACTCTAAAGATCAGTCGTGACGACATCGGACCACCCAGTCAGGTGTTTTGTGTGCAAGATGTCCATTGGTTGCAGGGAGACAGTAATTCAAGAGTATCATTTTTTATGTATAAGATAGGACAGCATATTAGTTGGATAGTACAATACAGCTCTGTACCCAAACTGATCACTCACTTCCAACCAAATGTTCTGTCTATGTGTGTGTCGTGGATGGCCCCTATAACCCGGAGTATACCCAAATTAATATTGGAGTATGGATCCACAATGTCTCATATCCAGAACGATGTTTGGTAGCAGGTCCACAATATGCTATGTCCGGAATGGGGTTTGACGGTGTCCAGAGAAGGATCCACAATGCATTACATTCGGTATCGCATTCGAAGGTGAATAAACCACACATTACGTCTGCAGAAGTGTACTCTGTCCGAAGGTGGATTCACTAGAGGTTCAAATGGGTCAAATGGCTCTGAGCATTATGGGACTTAACTTCTGAGGTAATCAGTCCCCTAGAACTTAGAACTACTTAAACCTAACTAACCTAAGGACATCACACACATCCATGCCCGAGGCAGGATTCGAAACTACGACCGTAGCGGTCGCGCAGTTCCAGACTGTAGCGCCTAGAACCGCTCAGTCACTCCGGCCGGCGATTCAAAATATAAAAATGCAGTAAATGAAGCAGGCAAAACGGAATACAAATGTCTCAAAAATGAGATCGGCAGGAAGTGCAAAATGGCTAATCAGGCATGGCTAGAGGACAAATGTAAGGACGTAGAGGCTTATCTCACCAGGAGTAAGACAGATACTGCCTACAGAAAAATTAAAGAGACATTTGGAGAAAAGAGAACCACTCGTATGAATATCAAGAGCTCATTTCTAAGCAAAAAAGGGAAAGCAGAAAGGTGGAAGGAGTATACAGCGGTTCTATACAAGGGCGATGGGCTTGAGGGTAATGTTATGGATATGGAAGAGGATGTAGATGAAAATGAAATGGGAGATATGATACTGCGTGAAGAGTTTGACAGAGCACTGAAAGACCTGAGTCGAAACAAGGCCCCGGGAGAAGACAACATTCCATTAGAACTACTGACAGCCTTGGGAGAGCCAGTCCTGACAAAACTCCACCATCTGGTGAGCAAGATGTATGAGACAGGCGAATTACCCTCAGACTTCAAGTAGAATATAATAATTCCAATCCCAAAGAAAGCAGGTGCTGAACGATCTGAAAATTACAGAACAATCAGTTTAATAAGTTACTGATGCAAAATACTAACGCGAATTCTTTACATACGAATGGAAAAACTGGTCGAAGCCGACCTCGGGGAAGATCGGCTTGGATTCCGTAGAAATATAGGAACACGTGAGGCAATACTGACTCTACGACTTATCTTAGAAGCTAGATTAAGAAAAGGCAAACCTACGTTTGCAGCATTTGTAGATTTACAGAAAGCTTTTGACAATGTTGACTGGAATACTCTCTTTCAAATTCTGAAGGTGGCAGGGGTAAAATACAGGGAGCGAAAGGCTATTTACAGTTTGTACAGAAACCAGATGGCAGTTATAAGAGTCGAGGGGCATGAAAGGGAGGCAGTGGTTGGGAAGGCAGTGAGACAGGGTTGTAGCCTACCCCCGATGTTATTCAATCTGTATATTGAGCAAGCTGTAAAGGAAACAAAAGAAAAATTCAGAGTAGGTATTAAAATCCATGGAGAGGAAATAAAAACTTTGAGGTTCGCCGATGACATTGTAATTCTGTCAGAGACAGCAAAGGACTTGGAAGAGCACTTGAACGAAATGGACAGTGTCTTGAAAGGAGGATATAAGATGAACATCAACAACAGCAAAACCAGAATAATGGAATGTAGTCGAGTTAACTCGGGTGATGCTGAGCGAATTACATTAAAAAACGAGACACTTAAAGTAGTAAAGCAGTTTTGAAATCTGGGGAGCAAAATAACTGATGATGGTCGAAGTAGAGAGGATATAAAATGTAGACTGGCAATGGCAAGGAAAGCATTTCTGAGGAAGAGAAGTTTGTTAACATCGAGTATGGATTTAAGTATCAGGAAGTCGTTTCTGAAAGTATTTGTGTAGAGTGTAGCCATGTATGGAAGTGAAATGTGGACGATAAATAGTTTAGACAAGAAGAGAATTGAAGTTTTCGAAATGTGGTGCTACAGAAGAATGATGAAGATTAGATGGGTAGACCACATAACTAATGAGAAGGTTTTGAATAGAATTGGGGAAAAGAGGAGCTTGTGGCACAACTTGACTAGAAGAAGGGATCGGTTGGTAGGACATGTTCTGAGACATCGAGGGATCACCAATTTAGTATTGGAGGGCAGCATGGCGGGTAAAAATCGTAGAGGGAGACCAAGAGATGAATACACTTATCAGATTCAGAAGGATGTAGGCTGCAGTAGGTACTGGGAGACGAAGCAGCTTGCATAGGATAGAGAAGCATGGAGAGCTGCATCAAACCCGTCTCAGGACTGAAGACCACAACAACAACAATAGCGCTCTCTGACTTCCATTCAGTTCTCACTTAAATTGGAACGATCATACGGACAAAGCTGCAAGGCGGGTGAGGCAGAGACTGAGGAACAGTTTCAAAATGGAGAGAGACTGTCTAAAAGCACACTGGTGTCCTGCTGAATGCGGTCCTACGCAGACAGATTTTAAAGAAAGTGACTCGTTTTGAGATATGAGAGTGCCTCGAATGTGATTCACCAGTGGCTGTAATCATCAAAAGCCACCTCCATAGCATCCAACACAAGCATCTGGTTGAATGGAAAGACTTATTTCGTAATCAGAAACAGACTTTCTACCAGAAAGGGTAAGTCTATAGATCTGAAAATCCAGTTTGTTGGTCATAGGATTTTGTACATTTCTTACGACTTTTAATCTAGTGTTGCACTTTTTAAGTTATTCGTCACATACCACATTGTCCACTATACGTGGGCATTTTCAATGAACCATCATCCTGCCACGCTTGTAACCCCATAGGTATATCGAAGAACTTCTGTTACACTGTCTTAATCGCATCGAAATGCGGTGCATTACCGTTTGATGGCGTGAGAAATATCTAGCAGCGGCATGAGGGAGTTGCAAATATCGGCTTAATACTGCTTTCCTTAGATGACTAACTTCCTGATTTCTGTGAGAGGAGAGATTTTATGACGAGCTTACACCGCCGGTGACGTGCATCCGCACTTTCTGTATCTTGACACACGCTGCGCAATGACCATCAATTTCAAGTATAGCGGTATTTGTGTGATAGACCACTTCAGTCTGGAGCAATATCATATTTCGATTCATAAAGCAGGTATAGTTTTTAACATGGATGTAGAATGAAGACCGCTTTTCGTGCAGAGTGACAGTATCATAGTCTTCACGATTAAAATCGTGCACGGTGCTGGTTTCAGCGTGACCAGCCCGTGTTTCGCGGCGCTGCACGTACAGGCCGTTGGCCGGCCCTCCTGGCCCCCCAGGATGGCGAGCTGAGCGCAGACATGTTATAGAAGTGTCTGCGACACTAGTACCAATAGTAGAAAACACTACGGACCATTAAAATAGCTACACCACGAAGATGACGTGCTACAGATTCGAAATTTAACCGACCGGACGAAGATGCTGTGATATGCAAATGATTAGCTTTTCAGAGCGTTCACACAAGGTTGGCGACTGTGGCGACACCTACAATGTGCTGACATGAGGAAAGTTTCCAATCGATTTCTCATACACAAACAGCAGTTGACTTGCGTTGCCTGGTGAAACGTTGTTGTGATGCCTCGTGTAAGGAGGAGAAATCCGTACCATCACGTTTTCGACTTTGAAATAGGTCGCGTTCTAGTCTATCGCGATTGCGCTTTATCGTATCGCAACATTGCTGCTCGCGTTGGTCGAGATCCAATGACTGTTAGCAGAATACGGTATCGGTGGGTTCAGGAGGGTAATACGGAACGCCGTGCTGGATCCCAGCGGCCTCGTATCACTAGCAGTCGAGATGACAGGCATCTTATCCGCATGGCTGTAACGGATCGCAGAGCCACGTCTCGATCTCTGAGTCAACAGATGGGGACGTTTGCAAGACAACAACCACCTCCACGAACAATTCGACAACGTTTGCTGCAGCATGGACTATCTGCTCGGAGACCACGGCTGCGGTTACCCTTGACGCTGCATCACAGACAGGAGCGCCTGCGATGGTGTAGTCAACGACGAACCTGGGTGCACGAATGGCAAAACGTCATTTTTTCTCATGAATCTAGGGTCTGTTTACAGCATCATGATGGTCGCATCCGTGTGAATGCACATTGGAGCGGGTATTTGTCATGGCCATACTGGCGTATCACCCGGCGTGATGGTATGCGGTGACATTGGTTACACGTCTCGGTCACCTCTTGTTCGCATTGACGGCACTTTGAACAGTAGACGTAACATTTCAGATGTGTTACGACCCGTGTCTCTACCCTTCATTCGATACCTGCGAAACCTTACATTTCAGCAGGATAATGCACGATCGCATGTTGCAGGTCCTGTACGGGCCTTTCTGGATACAGAAAATGTTCGACTGCTGCCCTGGCCATCACATTCTCCAGATGTCTCACCAGTTGAGAACGTCTGGTCAATGGTGGCCAAGCAAGTGGCTCGACACAATACGCCAGTCACTAATCATGATCACATGTCAGTTCTAGTATAATATATTTGTCCAATGAATACCCGTTTGTTGCCTGCATTTCTTCTTGGTGTAGCAATTTTAATGGCCAGCAGTGTATAATTGCTATGGACAGATTCTTGTAATTAAGTGTCCTAGATTTAAAGCAGCGCAGCGTTGGGGCAATTAGAGGTGTTTCTTTCTCGTAGAAAGTAGACCCTTATAATAAAGTTATTGTAGTAGTGAAGAGACTCATAGTAGAAACGACGCAACACAAAGTGTGAATGAATCAGTGTCTTCAAACTTTGCAAATAGACACAAGACGCGGCGTAGCACAGGCAGAACGCTATAGCAGTACTACGAGCAGGGTGCACGGCGCAGCGGGGTCGAAATTGGATTGGCTGTCCCGTCAGCTCTTTGCCTCTGGCCCGGCAGTCTGGGCTCAGCCCGGCTGGATCCAGCAACGTCCATGACTCTAGTTGCGATCGTATTTTTCCCGCCAGGTCGCTTATCAGACGTTTACATCTCTTTAGCTAAGACACCCAGGCACCACTCGTAAGAAAAACAAATGGAGCATCTGCTTCTATCCCGAAATTTTCGCTCAGTAATGTTTGATGCTACCAGAATTCAGTTATTGGCGAATTATTACACTTACTAGGGTGTATCTGATAGATTCGCTGTTATCAGCAGGTTTATGAAATTTGTGTTGGAGTCCAAAGTTACTAAGGTCAGTTGTAAGTAGGCTGTTTAGGTTTTCTTATTGGTAACGCCACGTAGCGCTCTGTCTGTGCTGTGTGCAGTCTGTGGCTAGTTTGCATTGTGGTCTGCCATTGTAGTGTTGGGCAGCTGGATGTTAACAGCGCGTAGCTTTGCGCAGTTGGAGGTGAGCCGCCAGCAGTGGTGGATGTGGGAAGAGAAATGGCGAAGTTCTGAAATTTGTAAGACTGGATGTAATGAACTGCTATATATATGATGACTTTTGAACATTAGTAAGGTAAATACATTGTTTGTTCCCTATCAAAATCTTTCATTTGCTGACTATGAATATCAGTAGTTAATGCCTTCAGTAGTTTGAATCTTTCATTTAGCTGGCAGTAGTGGCGCTCGCTGTATTGCAGTAGTTCGAGTAATGAAGATTTTTGGTGAGGTAAGTGATTTGTGAAAGGCATAGGTTAATGTTAGTCAGGGCCATTCTTTTGTAGGGATTTTTGAAAGTCAGATTGCGTTGTGCTAAAAATATTGTGTGTCAGTTAAAAACACATAATATTTCTAAGGGGACGTTTCACAGTTTTCCAACATGTGTAAGAAAATGATTATGTCAAGTCGTAAGGGAGGTATGGAGCTGACGTGGAAAATTCCAGTTTCAGCGCCTCGATAGCCATAAGGGGTATGAAAGGTTTTGCTTTGAAAATTACGCCCAGTCACAAGAAGGATATAGATTTATGGGAGCATCTGATATTTCGAAAGCCACAGCCATGAGGATGAGGTATTTCTGATGCCTCACTCATTGTCGAATGTTACAAGATTGAGGTTGCGATCGTAATGTTTATTTGAAATTAAATAAACTGATAAAAATGTGGCTTGTTTCGTAGGACGACTCTGTTGCCCGTACAGATGCGTGGCAGAGGTAGCTGGTGACTGGAACAACTTGACACTCCTGGCTTTAGGCGTGTGACGTCACTGAGTCTCCCAAAATGGTCAGGCAGGGAACAGGGATGCAGTTGACCTACCCCTGTCGCCCTCTGGACTGGTGAACAGCGAACTAATATTCAGTATATGTTGAGCTGCCTTTGTGATCGCGTGAGTTGCGAGTCTTCTCCGATTTTTACGTGGATGTTTGAGAGAATTCAGTACTGGTCAGTGACGAGTGTTAGCACTGGACTCATTGACAACATCCGAATTCCTACCACTCTGATCACCCTGGACTGCCTCCTCAACTGGGCAGTGCTCTTTGTCCGAGTCTGGCTGCAGAGCTGGGATGCACGTCCTGGCGGCAACTAGCGGTGCACCCCGTCTGGCCTGGAGTGCAGTGTGTGGACACGGCGCGTGGGATGACCGAGTGATTCAGCGATCTCTGAATCTAACCTCGACAGCTACTACTCCAGAATGGACAGTGGTTTATGTCGGTGGTATTTACTCTGTCTCAGTACAGTTCAGTGCACTCTGTTGTTGTTGTTAGTTTTTTTTTGGGGGGGGGGGGGGGGGGAGCCAGTCAGCCAGGTCATCGGTCTCATCGTATTAGGGAAGGAAGGGAAAGGAAGTCAGAGGTGCCCTTTCAAAGGAACCATCCCGGCATTTGCCAGGAGCGATTTAGGGAAATCACAGAAAATCTAAATCAGGATGGCCGGACGCGGGATTGAACCGTCGTCCTCCCGAATGCGAGTGCACTCTGTCTTGCAGTAGAAAGGTGTTAGTGGTATTCGTTGTTGTTACGTGGTAGGCCATTCTCCCCCCTCCTCTTCCTACTCCTCCTCCTCCTCATTCTTCACACTGGTGTAGCTGAGAGGCCGGCCGCTGTGGCTGTGTGGTTCTAGGCGCTTCAGTCCGGAGCCCCGCGACTTCTACGGTCGCAGGTTCGAATCCTGCCTCGGGTACGGATGTGTGCGATGCCCTTAGGTTAGTTAGGTTTAAGTAGTTCTAAGTTCTAGGGGACTGATGACCTCAGATGTTGAATCCCATAGTGCACAGTTCCTCTCTTTTTTTTTCTTTTTTTTTAGCTGAGAAAATCTACTTAGGGATTATATAGTGCTTTAAAAACTCGATCCCAAGATCAATTTCTCGATTGATTGATTTATTGTTTCCGATAGCGGTATTGTGAACACACCAACAGTACACTCCCTCCGCAGATCTTTTTAGGTCATAGCAAGCAACTGAACTGAAATTTGAAATTTTCAGCTACGTCCAACATGCCAATTGCCAATGGAAGACAACGTAAAAAAGTCAAGAATGGGAAATAATAGAGTTTGGAAACCGGGCAGTTGCAGGGTCGAATCCCGCCAAATATACCGGTCCTAGTATTCACCCAAAAGATGCAAGCAAAAGCTACTCACAGACAAAGGGTATCGATTTAATTAATTAGTCCATCACTCTGATAGAGTTGCCACCACCTGATGCTTTGTTCAGGGACTGGCGTGACTTTCGGTCTGCAGGCCGCACGAGCCGGCACTCTATGCGTGCCTCTCTCCCAACCTGCATG
This sequence comes from Schistocerca gregaria, assembly GCF_023897955.1. Lineage (NCBI taxonomy): Eukaryota > Metazoa > Arthropoda > Insecta > Orthoptera > Acrididae > Schistocerca > Schistocerca gregaria. The sequence goes on along the minus strand of NC_064925.1, from coordinate 322,266,959 downwards.
CCAGGGAAGAAAAAAAATGGCTCTGAGCACTATGCGACTTAACTTCTGAGGTCATCAGTCGCCTATAACTTAGAAATACTTAAACCTAACTAACCTAAGGACATCACACACATCCATGCCCGAGACAGGATTCGAACCTGCGACCGTAGCGGTCGCTCGACTCCAGACTGTAGCGCCTAGAACTGCACGGGCACTCCGGCCCGCGCCAGGGAAGACATGAAGCGGTCGGTGTAGAGACATGATCAGAAAATTTTTAACAGTGTAATTACGTGCGGTGAGTGCTTCATGACAGTATTCCTTGTGTGATCGGAATAGAAAAGTGTGACTATGTTTTAAATATTCCACACACTGCAACCGCCGGTCAGGGTGGCCAAGTGGTTCTAGGCGCTACAGTCTGTTTCCGCACGACAGCTATGGTCGCAGGTTCGAATCCTGCGTCGGGCGCGGCTGTGTGTGATGTCCTTAGATTAGTTAGGTTTAAGTAGTTCTAAGCTCTAGGAGACTGATGACCTCAGAAGTTATGTCCCATAGTGCTCAGAGCCATTTCAACTAACACTGCAACTAAGTTTCCTGCCAATGAATCAATATTTCCAGAAGGAGACTGTATCCGCCGGAGACAACTGTCTCATATAAAAGGGATATCAGTTTAATCAATTAGTCAATCAGATCGATAGAGTGGGAGAGGGTCAATATGAATAACCGGAAGCAGCTCTTGTTCAACGACAGAATACCGAAAGTGGTACAATAGGCTACTTTCTCTCAATTGTTTTCGATTAATTTAATAAAATTGTCAGTTAATTCGACATAAAAAATGTGGCGGGATTTCCGACTGCGAGGAATGTTTGGGATTTTCCAGAAATGGAGGTGGGACATAGAAAATCACTCAAAAGAACAAATTTGGTACCATGTACAGTGGGGTGCTACCGCCGTTCTATCTTGAATAAATTTGGCTACAATCCAGAGTGAGGTCATACCACCATTACCTTACCACTCATGTGAACACCGCTATCCCATGACTTTTGTCACCTTAGTGTAATTACGTATGATAAAATGGATGTAAACGAAATTGCAGAATTCAGCAATGAGTGTGAATGACAACATCGACTGAATTCACAAAAAGTGGCAAATAATATCGAATTGAAGAGGGTCCGCCTCCCTGCAAGAATACCACCACTGCTGTGGTATTATCAGTGGAATTTTTCCTTATATTGTTTCTCGAATATAGACATACAAATTTTATGTAGGTTAGAAGAATGTTGGATGATAATTCTGGTTGAAATTACAGACTTATTTTTCTTTTTTTGTGTGTGTGCTTAATAGGTGTCAGCGGATATGAGCCACAGGTGTAAATTGAAGCATCATATCACCTTAACATAATGATGTTAGGGAAACATCTAATCAAATTTTCGTTTAGAATACAACCTTTAAATATAAGGATGTTTGCAGATGATGCTGTCGCTTATAGCCTACTTTAGTCATAAAAAGAGCGCTAAAAGGAATCCGTTGAATTTCGGTTATACGATAAATCAATCAACTCCGAAGGCTGTAAATTCAACTAAATACCTAGGAATTACAATTACAAACAATTTAAATAAGAAAGAACACACAGAAGATTTTGTGGGGAAGGTGAACCAAAGGATAGGTTGGCAGAACGCTTAGAAGATAGAACAGATTTGCTAAAGATACTGCCTATTCTACGCTTGTCCTCTTTCTTTTGGAGTATTGCTGCGCGGTGTACGATCCCTACCAGATACCATTAACAGAGAACACTGAGAAAGTTCAGAGTAAGGCAGCCTGTTTTGTATTATCGATTAATGTGAGAGAGAGTATCACGGAAACGATACATGATTTGTGGTAACATCATTAAAGCAGAGGTGTTTCTCATCGCTGCGGGATCTTCTCACGAAATTAAAATCACTAACTTTCTCCTCCCAAAGCGAAAACATTTTCGCGCCTACCTACATAGGGAGAAACGATCATTGTAATAAAATAAGAGAAATCACAGCTAGCGTTGAAATTTGTAGGTGTTCATTTTTGAGCGTCCTCTTCGAGAGTGAATTGACAGTGAATTTTGGTGAAGGTGGCTCTATAGACACGTAAGTGTGATTTGCAGAACAGTCATGTAGATGTAGATATATTTTAGTATGTAGATGTTTATTAAGTTTACCATTGGCGAATTTAATTCAGTTTTTATTTGCCTGCATGATATATATGAGATATGAGGATATTGGGGAAAAATACTTGGGGCTTTGATATGGACAACTATTTGGTGTGGTTTGTTATTCACAAATCATGTGGTGTATTTTATCACCGATTACTTACGGTGTCTCCTGCTCGTTGTTGAATTTTCTGTGTCTTGTTACGTCGTTGTTACATTGACCGACACAGTTTTCAATGCATAATTTGTGTTTCTAATGCGCCCTTGAGAGTAGGTTTTTTTTATCGATTGTAGCAGCGAAATGTAAATTTGACCCACTGTTTCTCTCTCTCTCTCTCTCTCTCTCTCTCTCTCTCTCTCTCTCTCTCTCTGTGTGTGTGTGTGTGTGTGTGTGTGTGTGTGTGTGTGTGTGTGTGTGTGCATTTTATTGCGTATTATTAGGTTGATCACTTAGAGTATTGAATAATGTTTGTTGCGGAGTACTGTTTGATTATTGATGATTTTTGTCCTGTAAGGTAGCTTTTTGCCTACGGCCTTGGCGCAGTATTAACATCGGTTCCCGTCAAATCACCGAAGTTAAGCGTTGTTGGGTTTAGCTTGCAACTGGATGAGTCACCTTCTGGGTCTGGCGAATGCTCTTGGCAAGCGGGGTGCTCTCAGCTCTTGTGAGGCCAGTTGAGCAGGTACGTGATTAAGAAGTAGTGGCGCCAGTAAAAACTAGCAATCATCGCTTGATTTATAGAAAAAGAAATAAAGAGAAGAACAAAATGTTAAGAGACTATTTTCGGCAATAGTTCTAAAAACAAAAGTTTGAATATGCTTTATGTTGCAGTAGTGTGACTTAGACGTTTAATGCGAAAATCGTTTAAAAACGAGGTATGCTCAGTGACCGATGAAGAGCTTCATTTTTGGAATTACTAAGATAGACAAGAAGACGAAGAAATGGATGAGGTTGCAGATGGAAGTGGAAAACGTAATGGTCTTATAATGAATACTGAATGTAGAATATCTGGGCGTTTGGCCATGGAGATACACTAAGTTAGTTATTTACTGGAGTCATAGATAATAGAAGAGACCGAGATTTCGAGAGAAGCGGAGCCGCCACTGCAAAAGGAAGCAGGGAGTGTTCTGTAGTCAGGAGGGACGCAGTGACAGCAGAATAAGAGGGTCACGAGAGCTCAGTGACTACGAACGTGGAAAGTCATTCGAAATCACCTGAGTAACAAATCCATCAGGGAGTCATTGTTTTTTCTAGTACCTCATCAGCTATTTTCAGCATTGCTATTTTTAATCTTTCCCATTCTTCTTCCATATTGTCTATAGTTTCAGCCATTTGCAATTGCTGTGCTGACACAAGTCCCTTATTCTTTCTCCCCGTAGAAAATAAACTTTATGTTTCAAGACTATGCTTTCTTCGAAGTAACTAGGAAGTGATAAGAGCGTATATCATTACCACTAAAGACATGAGTTTCTCTAATTTCAGAGTTTTTTTTTTATTAGCTGTTGCTCTCCTCAGTTTTTGAGCGTGAACCTCTTGTGTTCTAGGTGTACACATTTATTTATTTCTGAAATGAAATGGGCAGTCGAGAGTCCCGAGCTGAACGCAAAGGAAAAGTTTTGGCATTATTTCGCTGGAGACTGTAAAAGTCCAACGTCACTACAGTCTCTGGTTTCTTTTCTTGAGAAAGAATGGGCTCCCATTCCTCCACAAAGATTCAGACACCTCATTGAAAGTGTCCCTTGCAGATTTCAGCACCGCCGTATGAAGACGAAGTGTGGATCCGCTTCTTATTAACGTTTATTAATAGGTGTTAGTGTACTTTTGCTCATATAGTGTGATTCCCAAAAAATTGCACAGTTGGAGGAAACTTATGCCTCACTACCATCATCATCTACCATTTGATACCAACTGCTAAATTAGAGATTCCACTAGATTTACGGTCTGAAGATACGTGCATCATAGTGCGCGAGTGAATTAACGCAGCTATATGAAAACGTACGCCAAAACTGAAGTAGGCAGGACAGCACGATTTTTTGGGCAAAACGTGTAAAGTGCAGACGGATTCATCGTGAAAATTCTGGGAAATTTGTGCCAGCAGTTCGATCAACTCCACACGGACGTGAGTGTTGCTGATCGTGGAGGAAGGCTATCAACATCAAGCACAGACGACAATATCCGGGCAGTCGGGCAACTGATTCGCAGCAATCGCAGAGTGAGTAACAGCTGACATTACTAAGCACATGCGAATCTCTCTGAGCTCCGTGACCAAGGAGAGGATTTCATTCGCCAAGGGGGAACTTCTAATCCTTGTTTATAGAGGCTTAATCACTATGCTGAAAAATAATATAATGTAAAATTTGAAAATTATCTCAGAGGTCCCTACAACTTTCCTCTGTAATCGTGCACAAACATGTAGCTGTGTGACTTCACTTGCTTCAAATAGTGAAGCGTCCACACATGCGAAAGAAAGGCCACATCTCTGTTCATGTGATGGGTTAACGATATCACACTGGTATCAAATTACAACACAATTCTGCCCAACGCAGCCGTGGATGTACGACGCGATAGGAAGATTGTCACAACTATTCTTTACACACATTTCATCCCTTGTTTTGACTCCTCTGCGATGGATATCACAACCGCCATGCCCAGAACTAAAATAAAGTGATTTTCTTGTGGGTGTCCGAGGAAAACGATTCAGACACACGATCACTCAGAATCAACACGAAATGATCCCAAGTGGTAGCATAGAGTGCGCCAGTGAGACAACCCCTTTCCTTGTTGCGTTGATTTCCACACATTTCACTGTCAAAAGCGAGAGTTAGCAGTGTACTGAGCGACAGGACAATGTTCTTCACACCTTCTGACACTGCTGACACCTGTGAGATAATTCTACCTTCTCTTATAAAATCGAGCGCCAGCAACCCCATTGAATAAGACTGCAACCATTCCGAGAGCAATGCGACTGCAGTTATTGCTCTGGTGAGATGGGTGGAACCACTACGGACCGTTTAAAAACATTCTACGAAATCTGAACCCGATCCAAAGCATCAAATGCAGATTATGCGTCTCCAGCCGTCCGGTTTTGCGCCCTCGTGTGGCGTAATCACAGAGGCACGTGAAATTGACAGATGCGCGAATAAAACGGCGAACGATCCTTCTAAGAGCCTTAGTTCGACAACAACCTCGCTGTCACCAACTCGCCTTTGTTGAGCACGTTTAAAAATGTTTCTGTACAGAATCAGCCTATTTAGATTAGAGGGTCTCAGGGAACCACAGAAGGGACGTCCGTGTAAAAGTGGGCAGCTAAAACACAGTAAAGTAGTTGTAGAAACGATTGGTATTGTAGTTGTAAATTGTCGTAGCTGTGTTGGGAAAGAACCAGAGCTCCAAGCCCTAATAGAAAGCACTGAAGCTCAAATAGTTGTAGGTACAGGAAGCTGGCTAAAGCAGACAACAAGTTCAGCCGAAATTTTTTCAAACGATCAAACAATGTTCACAAAGGATAGATTAAATACAATTGGTGGTGGAGTATTTATTGCCGTCAGAGGTAGTTTGCCTTATAGTGAAATTGAAATAGATAGTTCGTGAGAAATACTATGGGTAGAGGTTATAGCTGACAATCGGACTAAACTATTTATTGGATCGTTTTACCGACCCCCCGACTCAGTAGATATAGTTGTTGAACAGTTCAAGAAAATTTGAGTGTCATTGCAAATAAGTATCCCGCTCATATAATTATAGTCGGTAGTGACTTTAATCTACCCTCGATATGCTGGAAAAGATATACATTTAAAGCCGGTTGCAGGCATAAAACGTCATCCGAAATTGAGAGATATATTCCACATAAATTAATAGGTGATGGTTCTGATCCCCAGTGGTACTCAAAACGGGTCAGATCGTTGTTGCAGAAGCAACGAAAAAAGCATGCCAAATTTAAAAGAACGCAGAATCCCCAAGATTGTCAGAGTCTTACAGAAGTTCGAAATATGGCGCGTACTTCAATGCGAGATGCTTTTATTAATTTCCACAACGAAATTCTGTCTCGAGATCTGGCAGAAAACCCAAAGAAATTCTGCTCATACATAAGGCACACTAGTGGCAACACGCAATCAGTACCTTAACTGCGCCATAACAACAGTGAAGTTACTGATGACAGTGCCACTAAAGCACAGTTATTAAACACGGTTTTCCGAATCTCCTGTACCAAAGAAGACGACGTAAATATTCCTGAATTCCAATCAAGAGCAACTGCCAAGATGAGAAACATAGAAGTAGATATCCTCGGAGTAACGAAGCAGCTTAAATCACTTCACAAAGGCAAAGCCTCCGGTCCAGATTAGCTTAAATCACTTCACAAAGGCAAAGCCTCCGGTCCAGATTGTATATCAGTCAGGTTCCTCTCAGAGCATTCTGATAAAATAGCTCCATATTTAGCAGCTATATACAACCTCTCGCTCACAGAAAGATCCGTATCTGAAGACTGGAAAATTGCTCAAGTCACACCAATACCCAAAAAGGGAAGTAGGAGTAATCCGCTGAATTACCGGCCTGTATCACTATCGGCGATTTGCAGTATGGTTTTGGAATATAAACTGTTTTTGGACATTATGAAGTACTTCGAAGAAAACGATTTATTGATACATAGTCAGCACGGTTTCAGAAAATATCGTTCTTCTGAAACACAACTAGTTCTTTATACTCATGAAGTAATAAGTGCTATCGAAAGGGGATGCCAAACTGATTCCATATTTTTAGATTTCCAGAAGGCTTTCAGCACCGTTTCTCACAAGCATCTTCTAACCAAACTGCGTGCCTACGGAGCATCGCCTCAGTTGTGCGACTGGACACGTGATTTCCTGTCAGGAAGGTCACAGTTCGAAGTAATAGATGTAAAGTCATCGAGTAAAAGAGAAGTAATATCCGGCACTCCCCAAGGAAGTGTTACAGGCCCTCTATTGCTCCTGATCTATATTAACGATATAAGAGACAATCTGAATAGCCGTCTTAGATTGTTTGCAGATGATGCTGTCATTTACCGTCTTGTAAAGTCTTCAGATGATCAAAACGACTTGCAAAATGACTTAGATATGTGTTTGGTGCGAAAAGTGGCAATTGACCCTCAAAAGGAAAACTGTGAAGTTGTTCACATGAGTACTAAAAGAAATCAGCTAAATTTCGATTACGCGATAAGTCACACAAAGTTGGAGGCTGTAAATTACACTGAATACTTAGGGATTAGAATTACAAACAACCTAAATTGGAACACTCACATAGATAATATTGTGGGTAGAGCAAACCAAAGACTGCGATTCATTGGCAAGACACTTACAAGGTACAACAGGTCTACTAAAGAGACCGCTCACACCACGCTTGTCCGCCCAATTTTGGAGTATTGATGTGCGGTGTGGGATCCGCATCAGGTGGGACTGACGGATGACATCGAAAAAGAACAAAGAAGGGCAGCTCGTTTTGTATTATCGCGAAATACGGGAGATAGTGTCACAGACATGATACGTGAATTGGAGTGGCAATCATTAAAACAAAGGCGTTTTTCGTTGCGACGGGATCTTCTCATGAAATTTCAGTCACCAGTTTTCTCCTCCGATTGCGAAAACATTCTGTTGGTACCCACCTACATAGGGAGAAATGATCATCACGATAAAACAAGAGAAATCAGTGCTCGCACAGAAAAATTTAAGAGCTCGTTTTTCCCGCGTGCTGTTCGAGAGTGGAACGGTAGAGAGACAGCTTGAAGGTGGTTCATTGAACCCTCTGCCAGGCACTTTATTGTGAAAAGAAGGGTAATCACGTAGATGTAGATGTGACGAAGTCCTAGGCAACCCCTTCTATAGCCCTCCACCCCGAATGCACTACTAGCAGGCGCAATACAATAGCGTAACCTTTCTGCAAGCCTCCAGGATGTTAGACACTAGTTTTGTCTGTACAGCTACGTGTTTAAGGTTGCACCGAGGGTTTCCCCGAACTGACTGTCCTTAGAAGCACCCTATACCGTTTTATTCAACCATGTGTCAATGTCGCACCGCTCTGTGATGACGCCAGACGAGAAAGTTAAATAGGAGAGCTGAAAAGGATGGTAAAGCTGCAGGGAGGCGGGCCAGAGTCTGAAGAACAATTACAAGACGCAGAGAGACTGTCTGAAACCATGGTGGAGTTTTGCTCTATGTGGTATTTAGCAAATAGGTTCGAAAAAGGTGACTCGTTTCGAGATATGAGAGTGCAACGAATATGATTCACAAGTAGCTGTAATCATTAAAAGAGATTTCCATAGGATCCACGTCAAGTGTGTGGTTGGATGGAGAGACTTGATTCCACATCACAAATAGAATTCCCACAAGAAAGCTTAGCACCATAGATCTGAAAATCCAATGTATGGGTCATAAGATTTTATGCATTTCTTATTACCTCAATCTAGTGTTGCATTTTTAAGCGATTCCTCACATAGCATACAGTCAACTGTATGTGATCATTTTCAATCAAACCACCATACTACCTCGTCTGTAATCCTATGGATATATTGCAGAACCTCTGTTACATTGTCTACATGTTATTGAGCTAGTGTGTGATACAAATATTGTTTGTTAGCATGGAAAATATCTAGCAGTGCCATGAGGGAGTTACAAATATCGGCTTAATACCAAGTTCCTTAACGATATCGCTTTCTGGATTTGGTGAGAAGGGTGACTTAATTACAAGCTTACACCACTGGCAGGTGAGCCAAGCCCCTCGGTCTGTTAATACACACCCAGCAATCACTATCTATTTTCAGTGTGGTGGTATTTGTGTGTATGACCATTTCATTCAGAAGCAATGTCATACCTCGATTTATAAAGAATGTATGGTTTTTAACATGGGTATCGTTAGTGACTCTTGTATATGGCCATAGAAGCAAGACCGCTTTTTATGCATGTTGGCAGTAACATAGTCGTTGTGATCGCGTTTTTTAATAGCTGGTCGTTAATAAGACGATTATGTCTCTCTTCCTCACACACACTGCTACCACTGGCAAAAACATACCAATGTAGAATGTCTACCCATTCTGAATTTTCTCCCAATATTGTTTGGTGCCAGCATTATTCAGTCATTGATGAAGTAATATACCTAGTACAGAGTGTGTGATAGATTCCTTGTGGACAGCAGGACTATAAAGTATACGTTGGAGTGTAAAGTTACTGTGGTCAGTTTTCCAAGAAGCGCAAAAAATGGCTATGTCCATGGATTTGACATGGAAAATTACGATTTCAATTCATTGATACCTGTAAGGAGAATGAAAGATTTATGGTGAAAGTTATGTCCAACTACACAGACACTGATCTTTCCAGAGCCACAGCCACCAGGGGGAAGCATTTCCGATACTTCAATTTCGAACGTCACTAGATAGGGGCTGCAGTCCCAATATTCAGTTGTAATTACAGTGATAAAGATGTGGAAGGTTTCCAGGATGACACCAGCTGCCACGTGGAGCATATGATGGACGTAGCTGGTGGCTGGAATGAACTGATATTTCTGGCTTAATGTGCGAGCCGTCGCTAAGCCTCTCGAACCGGTCAGGCAGTGTTGCCCTCTAGGCAGGTGATTAGCGAACCAATACTCAGTATGTGTTGGGCAGCCTTCGTGATAGCTCATGTTGCGAATATTCTCTCATTTTTACGTGGGTATTTGAGAGGGTTCAGTATCTATCACTGCCTTTGAAGTTGGAGATATTGATAACATCCGAATTACTACCACTCAAATCATCCCCAGACGCCATCCACAGCTGAGCGGTCCACCTAGTCAGGCCGAGTGCATCTGCTGACCTGGCACGATCGCTGAGACTTGGATACACGGTGGCAACTAGTGCTATGCAGCTCTCTCACTTGGGCGTTGCATGTGGACGACAGGACATGAACATGTGGAATGTATGAGTGTTTCAGTGATCTCTGTGACAACTACTACTACTGCTATTGAATCGAATGTGGTTTACATATGTGGTGTTTACTGCTTCTCAGTACAGTCTAATGGACTGTCTTGTAACGAATAAGTGAGAGTGATATTCGTTGTTGTTACTGTCTTATCACGTGGTAGACCCTTCCTTCTCTTTCTTCATCGTGGTGTAGCTGTGAGAACTAACTTAAGCATTATACAGTGTTCAAAAAGCCAATCGCAACATCAAATTCCTGATGGATCAAAATGTCTCTGAGCAGTACGGGATTTAAGATCTGTAGTCATCAGTCCCCTAGAACTTAGAACTACTTAAACCTAACTAACCTAAGGACATAACACACATCCATGCCCGAGGCAGCATTCGAACCTGTGACCGTAGCAGTCGCGCGGTTCCGGACTGAGCGCCTAGAACCGCGAGACCACCGCGGCCGGCCCTGATGGATAAATTTATTGTTTCCAATAGTTGTATTGCGCGCGCACACACCAATCCAACCCCTCTGGAGATTATTTGTGGACATAGCATGCAACTGAACTGAAATTTGAAATTCTCAGCAACCTCCAACGTAGTGCATTTTCTACCAAATGATCCAACTGTGCCAGTATCCACCAATAGGTGACAATAGAAAAAAAATCCGAAACGGTGTGAAAACTAGGCAGTTGTAGGATCGAATCCCACCAAATATGTCAGTCCCACTAATCCACTCATAGGATTCAAGGAAAAATTGGCTGCACACAAAGGGATCCGATTTAATCAACTAGTCAATCAATCTGCCAGCGTGAGAGAATATTCACAAGACATCCACAGCTGTAGATTTAACAGGTATCCACTACTTCGTTCAGAATAGAGGTTGGGTTAGTGAGGTACACAACAGACACTACCTATTTCTTCTCGAATGTCTACCCACTATAGGTTCCGATAGTGTAAATGTGTGAACAAAGGGATTTACCGACTATCAATGCTGGGTCTGCATGAGTGGCAGGGGGCCGGGAAGCAGAATGGAAGGGAGGGAAATGTGGGAGGACATCTTGGTCTGTATGGCTCTGTATATGTAAGCTGACATAAACAGGAAGCAACCATTTGAGACAGAGAGAGGGAGAGGGGGAGAGAGAGAGAGAGGCAGTAAGTGAGTCTGGTATCAAATTTCAAAGGGCTGCCACCACCTGACGCTTTCTTTGCGGAGGATTAGCGCGGGTCCCGCTGCTGCGTCGGCCCCTGACCGGTGGTGACACCAGTGTGATACAATTGACCCAGCAGTCAGCAGCATGATCGGGACTTTATTCCCCCAGATCTGTTAAGAGCGATCGGTGAGAAAGTAATTACATGACGTCAGTGATTCGTGACAATATTCCTTGCGTGACCAGAATAAAAATCGCCGCAGTTGCTTAGATATTCCATACTGTGTTGTCACCAATAAATTGTTTAAAGCAATATTCCATACGTTGCAGTCAGTTTCCCAACAATTTCTTTAAAAAAACTATATTATAAACACTGCCTTGTATCCCATACATTTTTTTTAATATACAATATTTCGTATGTTGCCTTGTCTACCAGAAATTGTTTAAGCAGTATTGCACACATTGCATCTTTTTCCCGTCGAATTCGTTAAATGAGTAAACTACATTCCATACACTGCCTTGTATCCCATAGATTGTTTAAATAAACGACGTTCCACACATTGCCCTGTCTACCAGAAATTGTTTTACATGGTGCAGGGTAGGTTCAGGAGAGGAATCAGGATAGAGCTCGTAGGCGGATCCATTTCTGTGTAATTATAAAATGTAGTTTCTGGATGTGAAGTTTCCTGCGAAATAAAAAGACATCCAAACCCTGTAAAGTGAATTTTGCAAAATATATATTTATTCTGCTACACAACTGACATTGATTTCAATATCATCCTTCCTCTCCAGCACAGACTGAGTCTTTCTCCCACCAGTTACCACATGGGGCAAGGAGGGGGAGTATGGGAGGGAATTGGAGGGCTGAGGAATTCCCCAGTGGCAGGAGAGTGTTATTAACTGATCAGTTTATTCAATCAGTCAATTAATTCAATATCAAAAGTGTGCTTGTATTGACAAGAGAGAGGGAGAAGGGTTGGGGGTTTCTGAGAAGGGTGGGAAAGGACAAGGGGGAGGGGGAGGGTTGGGGTGTTTCTCAGAAGCAGGGGTTATCCCTGTGGGTTCGTAAATCAACCTCCAGGTGGTTATAAACCACTTAGCAGAACAATATGTTAAGTTCACAAATCAATCAAGTTTGCCCCTGAATGGATGCTTGCCCTGGTGTAGACAACCCACAGTAAGGGGTGATATAAACATTACCCTACAACTAACAGCAGACTTATAAAATATTACTTGGGGTGTAAAGCTACATGTGCAAAGAAAACGACTATGTCTGGTTGTAAGGGAGGTATGAATTTTACATGGAAAACTTGAATTCCAGTGCACTGATAGCTGTAAAGGAGATGAAAGATTTTACATGGAAAGTTATGTCCAGTCATAAGAAGGATATAGATTTATGTGGGCAGTTGATATTTCCAGAGCTACAGTCATTAGAAGTATGTAATTCCTATATTTCTCTCCTTGCCGAATGTCTACAGACTGAGGCTCCAATCGGGATATTTAATTGTAATTCCTAAGACGACTGTGCCCATCACCCGGGTGCGTGGCTGAGGTAGCTGCTGACCAGAGCAAATGGATATTTCCGACTCAAGGCTACCGCGAGTGGCGGGTACGAAGAAATTTTCTGTCTGGCCTGTTAGTTAACTCTTGCCTGCAGGTAAAGTGACAAGTGCTGGTGGTGGGGAGGATATCAGCATGTGTGTGCAAATGTTTGTTCATACAAACAGGAAGTAACCAATTGAGAGAGAGAGAGAGAGAGAGAGAGAGAGAGAGAGCGAACGACAGAGAGGTTATCTGTGAATAGCCTCGCCACCAATTTCAAAAAGACACGACATATTCAATTCTGGACATCTATGTGTGCTACATCAATGACAAGTTCAAGTCATGCTGAGGAAATAATAACTAGGCTGGAAATTTCAAAAGTCTTAGGTGTCCTTATTGATGAGAATGTATACTGGAAATGGACATTTGGTAAATCTTAAAACAACATAGTTCACTTGCATTTATAATCACTGCAAATCTTGATGAGGGATAAATCAGTAAGTTAACATATTTTAATTCAGTCATGTCATACGGAATAATGTTCTAGCGTATCTCATTTTAAAGAAAGAAAGCCTTGCCTACTGAAAACCATGCTATAAGAACAATATGTGATGCTCACCCACTATTATCTTGTACATATCTGGGCGTTCTGACTAGTGCTTCACAGTCTATTTATTCCATCATGAAGTTCATTGTAAATAATGTTTAACTTAAAATGAACCCAATGAGTTATCAATGAAATTATGTATCGTGAGTACAAATCCTTACGCTACGTAGATGGTTACATCGTTTCTCTCATCGCAACTATTAATTCAATGAGTAACAGTTTTACGCTAGTGCTGATTACCTTTGAGCTAGCCGAGAGATAACGTAATTAAACAATTACAAGGAAAATTGTACCCTTTTCTACTAATATTTGTGCCTGCGTAGCAACCTTTATTATCGTCGGCGTATATATAAGCCACACTTACGAGCGTGCAGAACATACGCGGCCCAACAGTGTATTGAAATTCCTTTACCTTTTTTCACAACAATCCCGACCACATCTTACACTAAAATCAAAACATTTTAATACTATGGAAGAGAGAGGGACGATATAACTGGCGCCCTCACGCGCAGCTCGGATCTAAGCAAAATACATTCTTTAATAGAAATCATTATTGTATTGTATTATTCTTGTATTTGTAATTGAGTGCTTCTTTCCACATTCATCATCTGTGTTTGATTGGATAGTTAAAATCCTCAAAACCTTTCTTGCATTGAGAGGAAACAATACGACAAGGAAAATAAGTACCTGGACAAGGATACATAACATACAATCTGAACCTATGGCTGAATGTAACTAAAATAAAAGTACTAGTGTGTGTTTCCTTAGGTTTTCTGTGCTGATAGATCAGGAAAGCACTTTGATATCTCATGGTACATTTTATTATTGTGTGTTATGTATTGTTTAGTATATGTGTTGCCTATATAACAGCCAGTAGCTAGATTCGTGTGAAGTTTTAGTTAAATTTATACTGCATTTTGTAGCGACTGACCCAAGAAGCCGAAATAATAGCTGGCGCAAGAATTGATTGTTGAGTTGTCAAAGCCGGCCGTTGGTGGCCGAGCGGTTCTAGGTGCTTCAGTCTGGAACCGCGCGACCGCTACGGTCGCAGGTTCGAATCCTGCCTCGGGCATGGATGTGTGTGATGCCCTTAGGTTAGTTATATTTAAGTAGTTCTAAGTTCTAGGGGACTGATGACCTCAGATGTTAAGTCCCATAGCGCTCAGAGCCATTCGAGTTGTCAGCCACAGCTATCACAAAAAAGACTGAACTCATTGATGCTGTGCATCGTGCCAGAACTAGTCTGCAATCGAGAAAGGAATCAGAGCACTCCGATTCCGATCTCTTCATAATATACAAGAACTACCAGGAGGAAGAAGAGAGTTCAATGAACCCCTGTAAAAAGAGTCTATGATAGAATCAGAATCGAAGAAACTGATATCCAGATAAGCTGATATGAATGTCTTGGCTGTCGATAGTAAATCGGTAGCATAGATCTCTGCAGAGACAAGGTCAAATTCCGCAGTAACGAAACGATCATCAGCCTGGTATGATTTCTTTACAGTGTTATTTCGGAAGTTAGAAGAAAAAGATAAAGAACGAGATAAAGCTATGCTCGAACAGTTTAATGAACTGCTTGAGACCGAAGAATGAGAACGCGAAAAACAGTTATATCTCAGAGATAAAGAACATGGACAGTGACAAGACAACAGAGAGAAAGTATGTTGAGATACTATAAATTCTGAAAACCGAAATCATTGCTGTGAATGAAGTATATAGTGGCTTACCTGAGGCAGTATCTAAGGTTATCAATTAAGTTAAGAAGTGCCAGGATGAAAAAAAGCCACGGGGAGTGGCCACGCGGTTTGAGGCGCCTTGTCACGGACTGTGCGGCCCCTCCCGCCGGTGGTTGGAGTCCTCCCTCGGGCATGGGTGTATGTGTTGTTCTTAGCACAGGTTGGTTTAAGTAGTGTGTAAGCCTAGAGACCGATGACTCAGCAGTTTCATTCCTGAGGAATTCACAAACATTTGATGCTCAAAACGCCCTGTACACTGAAGTAAATGAAATGACAAACAAATTAGACCAGCTTTCATCAGAAGTAACTGAGCATCTCGAAGGGCACTTGAAGGTTCAATCGGAAAAGACTGAAATCGAAATACCTCAGTGGCTGGAGCAAAAGGATGTAGAAATTAAGGAACATGTGACCACTGAGGTACAAAATGTGGTACAAAAAGTCACAAACGAAGCTGCATTCGGTAGTGGCGAACCCGCAAATGAATTGCGAAACGATCTAAGCCAGATTCAATACACTTTGGCGGAGGAACTTACGCAATTACAACGTAGAACGTAGTGAGTCTAGTGTGCAAGAAACCTAGCGAAATATGATTCAAGGTCGTAGGCGTTACGGAAAAGAAATTTATCAGTCAACAACTTTCCCTGAACGAAATGTTTACAAACTTGTTCGAGAGAGGATAACAGCGGTTCCTGAGGAACAATATGCCGAGCTACGCTGAGATTAAACTGCAAGAAAGCCTAATAAAAGACAGACACTTTCAAACATTTTGTGCAGAGAAAAAGACCGTACATCTTGTCGTTTTCATAAAAACTCTTACACACGTTCTGCCCAAGCTTTAGACGGAGCAAAAAAAGGTACAGTTTCTGACTTCACGTACTATAGACAACGGAGAGAGTGGACAGCTGTCAAACACTCGAAGAATCTGAGAAAACTTTCATAGCGAAATATTGAAGTACTTGTACCCAAGAACGTCGAAGGCAAGGAGTGTACAATCCTACCATGTACAACCCGGAGTTGGGTAGCACTAGAAAGTACTTAAAGAGCTATATTAGTAAACCTCGTTACTGCTATGAACCACGACAACGAGAAACGCGTTAAGAATATCAAAACCGAAGTTACCTATTATAGTCAAAGAGAAGTTACTTAACGCCCACGAAGAAAACTTGAAAAGATTTATAGCCATCGTCGATTCACTAGATTTGATCCACGAAGGCGGAAGAAATGTTGGCTCGAGTAACGATGGCTACCCTCCGCAGAATGGCTGAAATATCAATCACGAGTAACATAAACGGAAAAATGAACGATTACCGTAACAACACCGACCACAACAACGGTGGTTTCAAGCAACCACAACAGACTGCGGCATACACAAACTCAAATGGTAGGGGTAGGTCAATAATCATCAAGGAAATAATATGAAGAGACGCGGAGACGTCATGGAACACAACAAAAGCAACTTCCAACAGCTTAAAACTAGTCGACCTAACGCCGACAGGCGGCTCAGCCGAGCCAAAACTGGGGACCAACTGACGGAAATGTTCAGTACAGAAGTAATTCCGAGCACCATAATGTGCAGGTACAAAACGGTCGTATGATGCAGCAGCGTCAGGACCAACGAGTTAGGATAGTAGAGGTTGTGGACGAAAGCTAACCCGGCCCGTCCATGCCTTTAAACAAAAGTCGACCACCCACAACGTGCCTTCCGGCAGTGGTCAAGGAGAAAAGTGAAGGCACCTGTATAAACTCTGTTAACATGTTGTGCTACGATGTCCAGGTTATGTGCGATAATCTATGCGCTGAGCCGAAAACTTGTATAAGAGAGGTAAATCCGTAGTGCAAGCTGCAGTGCACACGAAAATAGACAGTGTAGCGCTGACTGTGATCTTGGGCACAGGAGTAACGACAAGGGTTTTGTGTTATGATTTGTACAAAGAATTATGTTGGGCAAACAAGATATCGTCATTTCCAGCTAAAGGATGTAGAGTGGTAGGGGCTATTAGTGCCAGGTCGCTCGTGGTCAAAACACGGGTCGACCTTTTAATGGAAAATTGAGCATTTAAATGCATGTTTCGGGTGATAAAAATATTTATCATTGGCCTGTGCCCTGTGTTGACATTTAATCAGAGGGAGCAACGCAACGATCGATCTCTCGTCTGGAATCTGTACATTAGGAGAAAGAATCGTGCTGGAATTAATTGACGCAGGACAGATATATGGCAAGTACTGCCAGAGTATCCCCATTGAGTATATCAGACCTCAAGTATTATTTCCAGACAGTACTCTACTTACTCAGGAGTACCGTACATCACGTCTCAGTCAAAGCGATGAGGGACTTGCCACAAAAGAGCTGATTCGGCAATAGGTAGTCGAGTCGGAGTGCCTAGATATGCAGCAACAGACAATGTTAATGGATTTACTTAGTATATACATAAAAGTATTTTCTGAAAAACCAGGAACTATGAAAGGTTACAAAACATGAAGATGTAACCTCATGAAACATACTGCCACGCTATGTATTCCGTCCCTTGGAGTAAGAAGGAGAGGTAACACAGTAAATTAGAAATATGATCTAATGGGACACAATAGAGCCTTCCTACAGTATGAGGATGCGAGAGATACCAATAGTAAGTCATCAAGCCTTAAACTCCAAAACAAAAGTGGCAACTTTTCTATACTGGTCCCTAAAACATTGTAGAAATTATACGTGGGGGCAGCTACAGGCTGACACAACCAGACAGCATGACTGTCAAAGGCGTATATCCCTATAAACATTTAAAGAAGTGTATTGAATAATATTGTTTACTTGTGCAGAACTGCATTGTTTTTCCCCTTGTAGAAATCTTTAGTATGTAAGTAGTAGATCATACGATTTTTTTCGTTTTATATGTTATTGAACGTCTGATGATTGAGAAAATGCCCTCGAGCAGCTCAATAATTAATTAGTCCAGACAATATTATCTATTCTATTTGAATAATAATTATGAAAAAGTTTTCCAATAATTTTCTTTGTATTTTACGTAATATTGTGTATAGGAACAGAAATTCAGTCCATGCTATTTGCTTAAAAATGAAGACTGCTGATGGTTAATCCATATTTCAATTCATATTGATTTTTCTTAAGTTTTCAATCATAAAGTTTTCAAACATAAAGGTTAGTACAACCTTTATGTTTTTTAACTCTAGCGTTTAGGTTTCTTAACGTAAGTGTGATTTTATCAAACCACATGAAACATGATTCACAATTAGTTTGGATTTCATTGTGTGTCTTAATTAACACTGCAAGATGCACCACGGTGTACCAAGATATTAATTTCTTTTGAATTTGAGATAGAATCTGAACTTATATAACCTGAATGGCAGATTGGCCAGTTAATTTTCGTCTGTCTAACGTTGTTCTTGCGACAACATTCATATTTAGGCACCGGTTATTTGCTTCCGTGGTTGTAGGAGCGCACACACTGGTGTCCTGTACTTGTAATCGCACTTAAAGATCATCAACAACAACACATTAGCATTTGATTTGTAAAACTCAAGCCGTAGCCTTCCTTAACAAGAACCCAAATGTTCACGTTGTCATAACCCATGGAGTGGAGAGGTACATACGTGAGCTGATCAAAGGAAGACGTGTTTCTGTAAAAGACTATGTACGCGTCTGTATTATTAGATCAGCAAACAATAATGTACAGATGAAGAATGTGCGCACACAGTGTAAAACTTAACAGACAATAAAGGTGTGTCAAGTGACGCGAGATAAACTGAACGTTCAGTAAACTATCAACCAACAGCGCTACGTCAGTGACGTTAATCAAAAGCACGGCAGTGATAGTGAGATGCATTTAGAGCGGCAGCACAAGTGAGTCAAAACTTGCGGGCAGAACTTTTACACTAAAAGCGCAGCGGCGTTCCGTAAACAGTTAAATAGCAGCGTGGCGCGCTATTAATAAATTTGAAAACGTTGTAAATTGAAACAAACATTTCTGTTGCAAATTGGACAATGTAAATACTTGCAGCCGCTATAAGGTGTTAAGATGTTTAATCAACCTGAAAGCAGTGCAGACTGTGAAATTAAGTTTACGTGCGTTCCGATCAATGAACTACTGTGATTGTATAAGCGACTGCCGTGAAGTGGATAAACTGACGATATTTCTACAAAGGCTTCGCATACAACACGAAAAACTTCACAGATATATGTGATAGACATCCTATGTGCGACAATGTACTAATTTGTGAGTTCTTCCCAGCGGGAATTAAGTAATTAATGAATTCTGATGCCGCTTTGGAAAATTTTCATGTTCGCGATCCCGGTCGAGTAGGTGCCAAGATCTCCAGGAAGTAGTGGCGAGTTCGTGCAACTGATCCGGAGGCTGCGTTCCTGATCCTGCACTGTCACCGCCATCGGCTGCCTACTGCGAGTTTGCTGTCCAACGGACGGTGGCTCAACCACACCTGTGGGGGCCGCCGACCACAAACACATCATCGATGCCCCCCGCCATCGATCACATACCGGTCATCGACACCACACACCGACGAGCGCGTGACGGTAATTAAATCCGCTCACCATCGAATGCATTCTGGAAATTCACGCCGCCTGCTATCGACACGACGACGCCGATATTTCAATTGTTGTCAGTTTATAAATTTATGTGTGCAGAACTTACAAAATAACTCATATACATAACTTTTAAACATTATTGTTTAAGAAACCAGTTACAGAACTTTAGCACTATGAATAATAATTGACAGTACCAGTGAGTGCTGGAAATTTTCCTTGCAATGAAGTGAATTACTAGAAAACTTGCTTAGCACGTCATATACGTTAACTGGTACCTTGTGTCGATGTGCATCGAATATTGTTGTGTACAAATTTATACGTGCAGTTGAAGATTTGAGCATTAAATGTGCATCCACCTACAATTAAACTATATTTTGTATTAATATACAAAGAACTAATGTTGAATTGTCATTAATAATTCACACTTGAACGAATAATTTCTTGTACTAAAGAGCACTGGACCGATAAGAAATGTGCCAGGAGGCACCCAGTATTGCATTAATCAACGATCTGATTTTGTATCTGACGTAGACTTGTAATATGATGAAGTGTTTTTTTCCTTTCTTGTTTGACTTAATGACAACTCTCATTATGAAAGTCAGACACAGCTTGTCCGAAGGCTTCTGCCGAGGTTTTCTGCTGGAGTTTCCGCTGGGCACCGCAAAATGGGTGAAAGAGTTAATTATCCCTGGAAAATTGTTATTTAAATCTGGACTAACTGAGCTGGCCATAGTATTTAAATGACAAATGAGCTGATACGATGGTCACTCACTGTGAATGGCGTTTAGCCATAGTGTGTATACTAAAGATGTTACGACGTCAAGTGAAACGCCGGCACGCCAGTCGGGAACGATGGAAAAAAGATGCCTGTGAGAAGACGTCAGCCAATCGTACGCTGACCGGCCCCACTCCAGGACGACAACTCGACAGCAGCGGACACTATTAGAGCCGCGACAGACCGGCGACGCCATCTAGGGGGTTGGATCCCCTCCTTCGGAAACGACACATTGCAGAGCCTGGGCTACCCTCACGGTGGAATCTCCATCTTCGAAGCCTGTCGCTGTCGGTGTTGCTGTCACTGTCTGTCTGTCCGTCCGCCAGTTGCTGCTGTAGCTGTCCGTCCATCCGTCCATCCTTCCGTCCATCCGTTCGCCTGCCTGCCTGTTCGCCGCCGCCACCGCCGGAGGATTCTGGGCCGCCACCTTCTTGCCGCTGTCGTCCAGCCGCTGCCTGGAGAGATTCATCGGCCCACTTTCATCGCCAGCCGGAGGCGCTGCTGTCTCCTCGCGCTGCCGGCTCCTTCGCCACCACCACCTCCTTCATCGCCATCTTCACCCCACTCTCGCACGCTGCCACCATGTCTCACCCCACCACCTCTATAATTTTCACCTCCCCCTCCACTGCTCCAACCACCATCACTTGGAGCTCCTCCTCCACCCCCATTCCCATCCTTCCTTCCCTTAAAAAAATGGTTCAAATAGCTCCGAGCACTATGGGATTTAACATCTATGGTCATCAGTCCCCTAGAACTTAGAACTACTTAAACCTAACCAACCTAAGGACATCACACAACACCCAGCCATCACGAGGCAGAGAAAATCCCTGACCCCGCAGGGAATCGAACCCGGGAACCTGGGTGTGGGAAGCGAGAATGCTACCGCACGACCATGAGATGCGGGCTTCCTTCCCTCCCTGTCCACCACACTCCTGAACTGTTTTTAGTTGTACCTACCCCCAACTCTCCCTCCCCTGTCACTGTCGCCCCCTCGACATCTGTAGACTTTCTGCCACTCCCTACACCACCTACGACAGGCTCCAAGCCAGCACGGATTTCGGCTCAACGTTCCACAGTCTCTGTGCCACCCACGTACCCTCCCTGTGCGTCATCCCCCCTCAGAGCGGTACTTCCCCCCACCGTCTCCACTGCACCCCATCCGCCAGCCCCCTCTCCACACTGTCATGACCACGAATCCTTCCAAGCACCCCCACAATCTTCTCAAAGAAAATCCCCGAGCCCCGTGACCCAGCCACCCCCATAGACACGACCCCTACCCCCACCCCTGCCACACCTGCCACTCACACCTTTGTCCTCTCTAACCTAGACTCTCAATTCCTAGATGCCCACACCCTCACCAGTGGCCATCCGCAAATACTACCCCAATGCCCCGTCTCACTTCTTATTCCTTACAAGGACTTAGTCCTCATTAAATCCCCCAATGCTTTCTTCCACACCGATCTCCTCTCATGGATCCCATGCATCCAATCTGGCCACTGTGGCACCCTCACCCCCTACCACACCCTGTCCTCTCCCCATCAGTCTCAACCTCCTGACGTCCGCCGACCTTCACCACCGTGATCACGAAGCTTAGCCCCATGGTCATGGAGGCCGAGGTGTTGGCAGAACTCTACTACCAGCCCAACATCGAAATCCACTTGGCCTATCACATCTTGAATGATGCCGGGCCAACTTATCTAATGCGGATATTCACCTAATCCCTCTCCTCCACTGACCGCCTCCTTACCGAGGGAGCCTTCATATACAATCACTGTCACAAAGTGGACCCCTCCCGTTCCCCAGTCCAATCCTACCGCTGCCAATGCAGCCTCACTTATAATGGCAATGTTACCTCTGCCTTTAAGAACCCCCCTACCTGTCCCCTCTGCAAAGCTTCCCACTTTCTAAAGAACTGCCCCAACCTCAGCTCTCCGCCCTCCTGCAACACCTGTAATGAATCACATCCTACCTACTGCTCAAAGTGTAAAGCGAAACCCCCTCCAGTCACCCCTGAGCTTACTGTCCCTGTCTGTCCTGTTGATGACTCCATCCACCCCAACAAGTCGCTTCACATTCTGTCTACTGCAGAGGACATCAACCGTTTCATCACCATTGTGCTCCAAAACATCCACCACTTCCAGTGATCCCATACACTTTCCCAAATCGCCCTCGCTACCTATTCCATCTTCCATCTTACCAATATGCCAACTACTCCCACAACCAGGCCCACTTCACCTTCACCCTCCTCTCACCCTGGTCTAACTCTCCCCTCCCATGGTACAGCATCACTACAGTATCCTGTACCACAATATTCGCTCCCTGCCCACACACAAACTCCTCTTCCTCCACACCCTCCATCAGCACTGGGTGGATGCCTTCATCCTAAATCAAACCTTTCTTCAACCCATATCTCCATCTCCACAGCTCCTTACACCCTTCACCCTCTGGCGCCTGGCGGAGTTGCTATAGGTTTGCTCAAGCACCTCGCTGTTCGGCCCAAACCTCTCCTTAACAATGCTGCTGAGCATCTCACCCTTAGGCTCTTTTTCCCCACCCTTACCATCACCTGTACCATTATTTATGTCCGCCCTCACACCCCCATCCCATATGATTTCCTGGCCCACACTGACTGCACCTTCTCCATCTACATGATTGTCACCGACCTCAATATCCACAGCCGTGCTTCTGCCGACCTCCAGCAGTGGCATTGGTTTATTACCACCCTCCAGGATGACCTGATTCCCCTCCCCCAGCACACCCACCCCAAATCCAACACCACACCTGATGTGATCCTTGCCTCTCCCAACCTCCTTGGGCACATCACCACAGATGTCCTTGACCTCATTGGCAATGACCATGCTCCCATTCTCCTCACTGTCTCTAATGGTCGCCATTCCTGCCCCACTCTTTGCCATGACATCTCTCCTAAACTTGTCCATGATTACTGCCATGCCAAATGGGATGCCTACTGGGACTTCATTCACACCCAGGTTGAAGGCCAAGACCTTACCCTCCAATCTTCTGATAACAACTCCTGCATTGCTGCACCAGACGTTGTCTGATGCCATCGCCACCCATATCCCCACCAAAGCCATCCACCCTCACTGCCCAGTCCTCCCCCCACAGGTCGTCCTTCTCCTTCAAGGATCCCACCACCTCTACCGCTCTTCCCTCTGCACTCTAGACGGGGACACTTATCCTCCATCGGCAATTACAACGACACATCTGCAACCTGCTTACTGTGAAGAAACGCACCGCATGGCGCGAGACATGTACACAACTCAACACCACGCTCTCAATAAACTCTTCCAAGTATTGGTCTGCTTTCCACCGCGTCACTGGGAAACGCCCCACCCCCAGTACCCTCTCCTCCTTGATGATCATCCTTTTCCTGACAACCTCAGTAAAGCTAACCACTTTGCCTCTCACCTGTCCAATGTTTTTTCCATCCCAGATCATCATCAGTTTGATTATTCCGTCTTCCCTGACATCATCGACTGTATGAAAACCTCTGTTCCTCTCCTTGCTCCTAGCTTCCAGTACTTGGGCCACACACCACCATCTGAACTTAACACTCCCATACTACACAGGATATCAGCGGCACACTCCACACTAAACGCAACACTGATCCCAGCCACGCCCATGTTACCTACCGCCACCTCAAACACTGCTCTCCCTCCTTCCTTGCAGTCCTTGCCACGCTCTACAACATCATCCTTGCAACCGGCTTCTCCTCTGACCTGTGGGAAACCTCCCATATCCTGATGTTCTCCAAACACAACAAGCCTCCATCTGATGCCTCTTCCTATCATCCTATATGTCTCACCTCAGTGTTCGACAAGCTCTTGGAATACATTCTTATCTGGCGCATCCATCACCACCTCTGCTGAAACCACCTACTCCCCAACACCCAATGTGGCTTTCGACCTTCCCTCTCTGCCAATGACCAACTCCTAAGCTTCATTCATCTCCTCTCCCTCCAGCTTGACTCTCGTCGATCCGCCATTTTTGTCTCCCTCGACCTCAAAAAGTCCTACAACCGTGTCTGGCATCCCAGTCTCCTGTTTAAACACCAAACCTATGCCCTTCCAGTCAACAACATCCATCTGATGGCCTCCTTCCTCTCCCGCCGCCCCTTCTGCATTACTATCCACAATGCCAATTCCCACAACTTCTACAACTCTGCAGGTGTGCCCCAGGGCTCTGTCCTCTCCCCTCTCCTCTACCTCCTGTACACAGCAGATATGCCTCAACCCCCACCCTCCAGCACACCTCCTGCAGTATGCCAATGACACAGCATTCATTGCCCTCGCTCCTACCCTCCAGCGGTCCGAATGCCTTCTTCAGAATCACCTCGACCTTTCTGCCGCATGGTGCAATCAATCCTTCCAAGACCCAGGCAATCATTGTAGGTCATACCACTCGCTCCTTCTGGCTCCTGGATTTCCCCCATATCATCTGCACCCATCCTGTTCGCCTCTCCCCCCCCCCCCACCCTCCCCTACCTTGGCCTCATCATTGACTGTCATCTCACCTGGATCTCTCATCTTTGCTCCATCCAATCCAAAGCCCACAACCGCCTCAAACGCCTCTCTGGGCGAACATGGGGGTTGCACCCCTCTACCATCCTCCACACCTACAAATCCTTAATCTGTCCCATCCTCCCATCCTCTGTTATGCCTATCCGCCTGGATATCTGCCCACCCCCCAAATTCTATCCATCTCTCCATCTATACCTTCAGTATATGCCTCTCGTCCCTGACGTGGATCTTCTACGACCTAGTTCCTTTCCCCATCTGCTCCTAGTCCTTGAACATATCTGCATTCCCTACACCTCCTGCCACCTCGATCTCCCTCACCCCCTGGTTGCTCCTCTCCTCACCAATCCCCGCTTTCTGCCACACCTTTTCTGTTGTGCCCCCCCTACCCTCCCTCTCCACACCCCTCATCTCGTTTGCCTAGGTGGCTTCTGTCAACTCCCCGTCCTGTATGATGCCCTCTGTCCCTCCATTTATCCCTCGTATGATCCTCACCCCCGCCCCTCCTTTCCTCTGTCCTTTCCTTGGGCTCCCTCTTCCTCTCTCTTCAATCCTGTTTTTCTCCCCACGTAACCTCTCTCTGCCTCCCATCTCCTTCCCCCCCCCCCCCCCCTCCGGAGTCCTTTTGTAGACCCCTCCTCTGCCTTTCCTGTAGCGTCTGCCCAGGACCTGCCCCCCTCTTACGGGTCCTCGTCCTCCATCGGCTCCTTTCCCCCTGCCCCCACCCCCACTTCGTTTTTTCCTCTCCTTCTCCCCTTTCCTTTCCTGTCCAGGTTGCCCCCATCTGCCCTTGGCTGTGGTGTACCATATTTGTGCCAATTTTGTAGTGCAGTGTTTAAGTGAGTGTTCAGTGTTGTTCGTCTTTCCAAAGTGTTGCGAACAGAAACCGTGCTGTCGCTGGGCGTACATTTTATATCTCTTGCAAACAGAAACCAGACTGTCACCGTGTTTTTTTTAATTGTCTGTTATTTCTTTTACCTGTCTGCTTCATATCTGTCTGCTTCATATGTTGTTCTTTTTCCGATATCAATGTGCAACGTCCCCAAAATGATCGCCAATGCGTTGGTTCGGGTTGTACAGTAGCACATTTTTAATCTCAGTACGGCACTTTGTTCCATTCCTCCGAACATTGTTGTAGGGTGAAGACAAGCAATTGATGCTTTTCTTGTATCACGGCGTTTTAATTGGGACTCCATTTCAAATAAACGTATAACTTTTCAAAAAGTGCAATAAAATTACCGGAAAAGGAGCGCGGACGAAAACATTTGTCAGAATACTTGTGCAACTCTGAGGGCAAAGTACCGCTGTTAATTACAGCAAGGAAACGAATGTAAGAAGGGAAAGCTAAAGAAAGAAACACACGGAGGCCACGAGTGGTCGGAAGCATTTGTTTACTTTCTGGCGGCGAATGCCAGAAGTAATTATATAATTTATGCATTCCACGTAAGATGAAATTAATGTCCCTACGCGGTGCTAATTAGTCGCGTAAATTAAATTTGCCCGCAGCCGGCGGCAGCGAGAGTGCTCGGCCAGCTGAGATGAGCCGAGCTGGGCGAAGTGGAAGGGTGGAGACGACGCGGCGAACGCGGAGGGGCGCCTCCGCCTCGGCCGGGCGCGCCTCTGCTGTTGCCGCTGAGGCACGGCCGCCACGCCATCATTGCGAGCAGCCGCTCCGAGCCGCGGCAGCGCGGCCCGGCTTCTCAACAGGTAATATATCGCGTCCGTACGCGATGGCTGATAAACAGGATACCAGTGTCATCCCACTCGCTCCTCTCGAACCTTGTACACTGCTTCACAAAGACAAAGCACCAAGAAGAGATGGTCGGATGTCAATTGAATTTCATTCACGTAAACACACTCTGACAAGCAAGTAAATGATTAGTGTTGCAATCTTCTGTGACAGGTAGAGCGGCCACCAGGTTACATTATGGTGGTTTGTGTTACTTGCCACTTGACGCTTTACTGATAATCTCATTCCTCAGTCCGAGGTGCGCCATTCCTCGCACCACTGATGGTTCGTTGATGTTGTGGATCTCTAGAGATGGATTGGCTTGATGGTGAGACTGAAACATGAATGAGCCTAGGTGCCAGTCAGGCTGGCGTCAGTGATGATTCAGTGGGGGGGGGGGGGGGAGGGTGGTGAGGGGGAAGGGGGGAAGCGGTTTGGGCTATGGCCAGATGGTTTCGCAGTCGGCCCTAGCCATCCCTTTCTTCTTCTCTGGCAACTTTCGTGTAAAAAGCTCGCCAATGGCTGGGTAGGTGGTGTGTGCTCCTGTATCCACTTGTCTATTTCCTTGGCCATGTAACTCTACTCCCAGGGGGTGAAGAGAGTTGAAGAGCTCAAAACCTTGCTGAAGGATTCATGAATTCCCAATTCAATGGTTCACACCAGCTAAAAGGAAAGTGTTTGTGTGGGGGGTAAGGATTATCCGAAGAGGTGACTATCGTCTTGGGGAAAGGAACAATCACGAAGATAGAGATCTTGGTGGCCACCGCCTTCACACTGTTCCTGTCCAAGAGGATTAGTCATTCGAAAGGTGTAATCTCCAACCCCGCTTCAGGAGAGGGGACAAGTGAGGCCGGCGTCTCCGTTTCCATGGCCACGTCCTCAGCTGCCCGCGTTCCGCATAGGCCTAGGTCGGGCTTTTTGCATCTGTCCATTCATGGTGGGGCGGGCGTCTCTTCTTGTGCGAAGCAGGCCAACCACAGCTTCACATAGATGCCGTGACTGTGTGCGTGACTTGTCCAGTTCTGCCGTCAGGGCCGTCCTCTTCCCGCCACGGCGGATATGAGAGCAGCGACTGTGTCAACGATCACCTTCCACAACATACCGTGGATGTCGCCCTTCTCGTCGTCGTGGCAGAGCCTCAACTTCCCACTCTTAGGCCAGCGACAATGCCGGCTCCTCTTGCTCGGCGCCGCACGGCACCACATCCTCTCCTTTTGCGGCCTTGTGGAAGCAGCTCATGCTTTCCTTCTTGTTGTCGCGGCTACAGTTCATGAAGTAACTAGAGCAGTAGGTGCTTCACCGAAGTTGACAAGCAACCCACACACGTCACATGTCTAGGTGCAGCTGTGCCTGCCATGTGCTTTCGCACACTGCCAGCTCCCAACAGAATTTCTGCGGAACCTGGAGGTGTTGTAGACTATATAAAGGGCGTCAGCAGTGTAATAAACTACTGGCCATTAACATTGCTACGCTACGAATATGACGTGCTACAGACGCGACGTTTTACAGATGGGAAGAAGATGATGTGATATGCAAATGATTAGCTTTTCAGAATATTCACACAAGATTGGCGCCGGTGGCGACACCTACAACGTGCTCACATGAGGTAAGTTTCCAACCGATTTCTCATACACAAACAGCAGTTTCCAAGTGAAACGATGTTCTGATGCCTCATGTAAGGAGGAGAAATGAGTACCATCACGTTTCCGATTTTGATGAAGGTCGAATTGTAGCCTATCGCGATTGTTGTTTATCGTATCGCGACATTGCTGCTCGCGTTGGTCGACACTCAATGACTGTTAGCAGAATATGGAATCGGTGGGTTCAGGAGGATAATACGGAACGCCGTGCTGGATCCCAACGGCCTCGTATCACTAGCAGTCGAGATGACAGGCATCTTATCTGCATGGTTGTAATGGATCGTGAAGCCACGTCTCGATCCCTGAGCCAACATCCTTTGAAACTCACACCATTGGTCAGACAACAGCAGCAGTCGGTTTCAGGAATCATCTTCCAATTTGTAGGCTGCTCTTACAACCTCACCACAAGCAGTTGCATCTGGAGTGGTGTCCTGACGGGAAAGCATGGGCTGCTAATAAATGGCGTCGATTGTGTTCAGTAATGAATCGCTGTTCTGTACTGTCCTGCATGAACATCGTCAGGAAATATGGTGGCGACCTGGAAGCAGATCCCATTCTCCCAGTATTTAGGCGACTGTTGGGGAGCCTTCGAGTATGACTTCGGATTGGGGCTGGTAGGAACTGAGGGAACTCTCATGGCGTAACGGTATTTCACGGAATCGTGTGCCTTCATGTGTTACCCTCATGGGACACTATCGTGGTACCATTTTGTAACTGTTCAATGTTTGTCCAAACATGACACTAATCTGTATGAACTGTGTGTGATTTTGAGATACTGTCATGTCCTGAAAAATCTTCACTTCTGCGCCTTATAGAAAATGTATGGGGCCAGCTTAGACGTGATCACCGTCCGTGTTGCCTCAGGAGATGGTACAACGGCATTACGACTCTATTCCGAACCGAATCAGTGCATTCATTCAGGTCTCACTGATAAGAGGGCTCTTGTACAACTTCCTTATTTGTAAATTTGACTTTATATTGTAATCACTGAAGTAACATCACATAGGCTCTGAACCTGTGAAGTTTCCATTAGTTCCCTCCTACTTTCTTATGGGTGCTACTAGTTTTGTGAGGTAGCGCAGTTAGAGGTGGTTAGCAGGTGTCGATACCCGTTCTTATGACATCAGAATTCTGTAATTTCAATGTTTTAATCATGAAGTTGGATACCATCTTCAGCTATCATCTAACGTCTGATAAATTACATCGTTAGTTGAAGAACAACTGACGTTAATCAGATTCTGACCGGCGGGTGACTGAGCATTTGAATGTTGTGATCACATTGTCTGAATCCATGGAGAATGGCACAACGTATCCTTCAATCTTCTACATCTCACCGTTAAACCAGTTTCCGGAAGGGTCCAACTGTGACGAAAATGCTGAATAATCTATTAGGCGAAACTGCTGGTGACCTCTTCTTACGGATCTGCTGCATTTCGCTAGGATTTTGTCATTAGATCTCAGTATAGCGACTCCTTTCACCACTTCCATAAGTAAGTTTGTTGACTTTCATCATTAGAGTCAATTCCCATAAAAATCTTCTTTGTTGTAGACTGTCATGTTCCAAAATGATGTACATGGTTCGGGAAGATGAATACAAGGATATGAGCCACCACGTAGTGCGGCAGCACTCTTGCGTCTGGGCAACAGAATCGAAGAATCTAAAAACTAAATCAGTCTCTCTCTGTTGATGTATCATGCAAAAAAATGGTTAAAATGGCTCTGAGCACTATGCGACTTAACTTCTGAGGTCATCAGTCACCTAGAACTTAGAACTAATTAAATAAATAAATAACACATCAATGCCTGAGGCAGGATTCGAACCTGCGACCGTTCCAGACTGTAGCGCCTAGAACCGCACGGCCACTCCGACCGGCTGCATCATGCACAGGGGATATCAGCTGGTGAAGTAATTGTCAATATCAATTAAATTCTACAACAGCCGTGTAACTAAGATGTTATGTTATTTAATTTTTATCGACAACCAGTTTCGGCGTTCCACTATGCCATTTTCAGGCCCCATATGCATCTCACAAAATAAACGATATTGTCATACAGTGCCATATATCCCTGGATTTCGTGAATTCCAACCGTTTCACACGTGCTTCATTCGAAAACTTGGTAGCAACTACTAGTTGCCTACATTTCATGCATTTTTTGACGTCTCTGCGGTGTATGTCTGAACCGGGGCTCCCAGAGTTCAAATCGCGCAATTTTCTTATAAGTGGCCGAGGAAAACATTTCAGACACACCGCCATTCAGAAGCAACACGGAAAGGCCTCATCGTGTGTCATAAAGAGCTCAATGGGACCTCCCCTTTCCAAGGGGCGTTGATTCCAGCGCGTTCCTCAGTCGAAATCGACAGTTCACAGTGAGATGAGCAACATGACGATGTTCTTGGTACTTTTTAACACACCTGACACCGCCGAACTTTTCAGCATTCTCTAAGGACATAGTGCTTGGAGCCATTTGAACCATTTGAGTTCCTGTGCATACCCAACGCGAAATCCAAACGTGCGGTAACCGATTACTCCAACAGGCTTCTTCAAGCACATCTACACGTGCTCCTCAGATACTGACGTCTGCTTCTATTGTTCACGCGCCTGTCTGCGACGCATAGCTACTGCTCAACTTAGTACACGGAATGAAATTTGCAAATACATTATGACTTGGTATCAACATGCCACCAGGATACTATCCTTGGCAGATGCGCGGTGAAATTGCACTGCAGCGTCACACATTTATCCATCGGTCGTCTTTACAGATTTGCACTTTTCGTCTATAGACCCTACTTATATGACTATTAACTTGTGATCAACTTTTCCTAACTCCGTGGTGCATCCTTTTTCTTTCTTTTTTTCTTAGAGTGTATTTGAAAATTGTTCATAGAATTTTAGTGCTACTTAACTGTACGCTACTGTTCTGTATGAAACCCAAACAAAAACCTTCTTCTTGCAGTCTAACTAGTGGTCGGTAGTTCTTGATCATCGTTGAACTTAACAGCAAGACAACGACCCGTCCAGAAGGAGGCGGGCACAGCATCGTAAGTTACAGAAAACTTGCTATGCGAAAGTGTCATATCATTATCGATAGTAGTACTCTTTACATTTCCCAACAATAATTGTTCCAAAAATCGCCAAAAAGAAACCAGAAAACAAATCCCAAAAGATTTTCATTCAACAGTAAAGATCATCATAAAAATATATATATATCTGCACACCAGCAAACAACCAGAAATGGCTCCCTCTTCCTAAGTTATCGAAATAATAATGGAATTAAAACATATCAGACATAATTCTTCACTTCTCTCAGCTCTACATCTGAAACTGCATTTATATTTGCACACGTGTTACGTGCACATATTGTGTGCCTTATGCTAGACAACAACCAAACATCAAAAATAACTTTTTGTGCTAACTTCAACTTAATATATTGGAGCAATTAAAGGGAAACATACACTATGTGATAAAAACTATCCGGACACCCCCAAAAACATACGTTTTTCGTATTACGTGCATTGCGCTGCCACCTACTGCGAGGTTCTCTATTTCAGCGACCTCAATAATCATTAGACATAGTGAGAGAGCAGAATGGGCCGCTCCGCGGAACTCACGGACTTCGAACATGGTCAAGTGATTGGGTGTCACTTGTGTCATACTTCTGTACGCGAGATTTCCACACTTCTAAACATTTCTAGGTCCACTGATTCCGACGTGATAGTGAAGTGGAAATGTTAAGGGACACGTACAGCACGAAAGCGTATAGGCTGACCTCGTCTGTTGACTGACAGAGACCGCCGGCACTTGAAGAGGGTAGTAATATGTAATAGGCAGGCACCTATCCAGAACATCACACAGGAATTCCAAACTTCATCAGGATCCACTGCAAGTATTACGACAGTTAGGCGGGTGGTGAGAAAACTTGGATTTCGTGGCCGAGCGGCTCGTCGTAAGCCACACATCACGCCGGTAAATGCCAAACGACGCATCACTTGGGGTAAGGAGCGTAAACACTGGACGATTGAACAGTGGAAAACGTTTTGTGGAGTGACGAATCACGGTACACAATGTGGCGGGTCGATGGCAAGGTGTGGGTAGGAGAATGCGCGGTGAACGTCATACGCCAGCTTGTGTAGAGCTAACAGTAAAATTCGGAGGCGGTGGTGTTACGATGTGGTCCTGTTTTTCATGGAGGGAGCTTGCACCTCTTGTTGATTTGCGTAGCACTGTCAAACAACAGGCCTACGTTGATGTTTTAAGGAACTTCTTGCTTCCCACTGTTGAAGAGCAATTCGGGAATGGCGACTGCATCTTTCACCACGATGAGCACCTGATCCTAAAGCACGGCTTGTGGCGGAGAGGTTACACGACAATAACATCCCTGTAGTTGACTGGCCTGCACAGAGTCCTGACCCGAATCATATTGAACACCTTTCGTATTTTTTGGAACGCCGACTTTGTGCCAGGCCTCACAGACCGACCTTGATTCCTCACCTCATTGCAGCACTCCATGACGAAAGCGCTGATATTCCGCAAGAAACCTTCCAGCACCCGATTGAACGTACGCCTGCGAGAGGGAAATCTGTCATCAAAGCTAAGGGCCAGCCAACACCATACTGAATTCCAGCATTACCGATGGAGTGTGCCTTGAACTTGTAAGTCTTTTTCAGCCAGGTGTCCGGATGCTTTTGATCACATACAAACTATGTTTATTGAACTTAAGGTTAATTAATTATGATTTGTCACCTAATATAATGAAGAACGTAAAAATTACAAATAAAATAGAGCATTCGTTTCTCAAAATGAAAAACGAAATCGAATTACTTAAAATGTGTCAGTATGACAAAGAAGAAGACAAGGCACAAGAAACATTTACAACTGTTTTTCAGAAATTCTACTCTAGGAGAGGGAAAATTTTTGTGCGTGTTGCCACATCCAGTGCGATGGCACAACATTATATATGGCGTGACCAGCGTTCAGCTTTACTAACCAGAGTGACACAAAGAAATAGATAAATATTTTTATGTGTTTGGTTCTTAAAGCAAAAGGGAAAATATGGTATTTGATAGTTAATAAATATTCTAAGATAAAGTAATACAGGTTGTGGTTAGTCTACTGAAAGAAAACATTGTACTAACGCAGAAACGCATTTGATGTTTTACTTTGCAGCACAACACTTCAAACCACAAGCACACTCGATGACTAATGTGTGTAATAGCTAATTCTGACGTCTGGTAACGGCTGAGATCGATTCAACGGATACGAATGCTTCTCGCATCGGAGTGGGCGATCCACCATGGACGCCAAGTGGCTTCTTTAAACTTACCTGACGCTGTTTTGCCGATTGAGAATTCCTTAACCCCGTGACCTTACACTAAGCTGAGGATCACCAGTTTATAGCACAGAAGGATTCCATAGTCACAAAGTACACAGTTCGCTACTATCATACTACACTGCTACCAAAACTACTCTCGATAACCTTTGGCCCCAGAGCATTTTTGCTCCAGTAGCTCCACTGTGTCTCAAGCAACCCTAGCCTCGACGCTGCCTGCCAGTCCTCACTGCTGCAATCGATGGGGTATGTATTATGTATGTACGTATTGTACCGGGGACCTAGAAAGGACGGAGAGACTTCGTCCCGCCGTAGCCCTCAGTGGTTCAGAACCCCACAACAGGCTACAGCAGTCCACCCACCTCCCCACCGCCCCACACCCAATCCAGAGTTATTGTGCGGTTAGGCCCCCAGTGATCCCCCCCCCCCCTCACCCGGGAATGTTTCATACCAAACGAGTGTAATCCCATAAGCAAACGTGGAGACAATGCATGTGCAGCAATCGCCGACTTGGTGTAACTGAGGCGGAATAAGGGGAATTGGCCCCCATTGGCCGAGGCAGATGGAAAACCACATTAAAATACATCCACAGAGTGGCTGGCACACCTCGACACTAATCATCCGGGCGGATTTGTGCTGGGGACCGGCACCCCTTTGCGCTCGGGAAGCAGCCCTTTAGACAGCGCGGCTAGCCGGGCGGGCATCAATGGGGTAGTCCCCAACGTCACATACAATAAAATTGAATAGGAACTTAGTTCCCATCCTGATGCAACAAGTCAGTAACTCATACGTCCGTTCCATTAAGTTTGCAAGTATATTTTCCGAATAGATTTATCAGATGACTAGAAAGTGACTCAGGACGCCCTAATTCACCACCACAAGTACCATGTAGAAACTTCCTGGTCCCAAATCCAAGCTAATCATTGCGTCACATATCTTACCTGTAATGGCAGCCCATCTCAAGAATACCAGAACCCACCGACGTGTCATCGTTGCAAATATGTGGCAAATGGTTTTGTTTTCTGTGTGTGTGTGTGTGTTTTATACAGGGTGACAGTTATTGAACTATATGAATTAAATCGTCATAACTTCTGAACGGTTTGCGATAGGACGTTCAAACTGCACAGTTGACCGCGGGTCATGGCGGGAATTAATATGATGTGAACATGGTTCAGTTTAGTGACGAAACCCACTTTCATTTGGATGGGTTCGTCAATAAGAAAAATAGGCCCATTTGGGGGACTGATAAGCCGCATTTCACGATCGAGAAGTCTCTTCACCCTCAACGGGTGACTGTGGTGAGCAATGTCCAGTCACAGAATAATCGGTGCTGTATTTCTTGGTGGCATGGTGACGGTACGTGAAGGTTTTGTAAGATGATTTCATCCCCATTATCCAAAGTAACCCATATTTCGACAAGATGTAGTTCATAAAAGGCTTAGCTCGACCCCATCGAAGCAGGAGAGTGTTTGATGTCCTGGAGGAGCACATTGGGGACAGCAATCTGGCTCTGGCGTACCCAGAGGCCACTGGCATGGGCCTCAATTGGACGCCATGTTCTCCAGATTTCAACACGTGCGAATTCTTTTTGTCGGACTATATTAAAGACAAGGTGTACAGCAATAGCCCCAAATCCGTTGATGAGCTGAAAACTACCATTCAGGAGGTCATCGACAGCATCGATATTACGACACTTCAGCGGGTCATTCAGAATTTGGCTATTCGTCTGCGCCACATCATCGCCAAATATGGTAGGCATATCGAACATGCCATAACCGAAATCCGAATACATGTAGTGACGTTTACATGTTGAATAAACTGTGTGCACGCCAAAGTTTGTAACTAATTTAGGTTTTTTTCGTATACGGGAATTGTGCAGAAAGTAATGCACCGCACTTTTTTTCTCAGCCAGAAACAATGCCACGAATGCGAAACGTATTATTTGAAGTCGCCCGAGTAAAAGCACCAAGTTTCCGTCACTTCCGGCAGATAGTGTATCTGCAAAGTCGACAGAAGTGCAGTTAGTCGCTGGGCACGTGGGGTGAAGTCATCAGAAGGCGATTCGGCGGAGCTTCACGAATTGAAGCGGTCGGGGAGTCCATCCACAGCTGTCAAACCTAACAGCGAGCTGATTTCATTCGGGAGGACAGAGTCATTCGTGGAAGACATTTTGAGGACGATGGGGAGGTGATTCATACAATGAAGCACTGGTTCCGCCAGCAGAACAACGACTGGAAGCCATGCGGATTACGTGGAAAAATACGGTGTGTAGATAGTGTGTGTAATTCTCGTTATGTTCAATAAAAAATTGTCGAAAAAATAAATGCAGTGCGTTACTTTCTGGGCAACCATCGTACTTTAATAATTGTCACGCTGTATATCTAAAAGCGAAGTAGGAATTTCTTCTCCTCCATAAAATTAGGGAAGACAAATACTCACAGGCCACTGAGTGACTGCTCAATATCCCAAACAGTTATTTCAGTATATTCCACAGATTACAGTTGGTTGCCGCCCAGTATACTACCGCGGGTAATTACATCTCGTAGGCAGCAAAGCCGCAGTGTCACATTTTTGGGTATGATTCCAAAAGTAATTCACCACAGGCCTCATTAAAGGCTTCCCAATGCCTCAATGCAATCACAATAGCGTAGGTTTCGGCTATTCCGTAGCCCGTTGGTTGACGATAATAGTGGATTGTTTCGCTTTAATTACACAGGGTACCAATGACACAGCTTTTCATTATTGATTTAGATCGTCAGATATATCTGTTAGCTAACGGTAACCCTCGATTGGAAAGAAATTACATTAAAATTACATGCTGAAATATACGGCGGTAAAAATGCAAATAGGCACTCTTGTAATAACTTCATGTCTTCCCCCAACTTCCTCAAGTTGCTATAATCACACTAGAACAAATGAAAGTCATAAAAGTAAGTCTTTACCATCCGACAACCGCACTGTTGTTCGCACACTGTCACAGACAGTGATATTTCTTGCCAGGTAATTGTATTCGGACTCGATGATACAGTTGCTGAAAGGTTCAAAGAAAACTTGGGTTTGATTTCAAACACGTACCCGACTCATACGATAATAGTTGGTGGTGACTTTAATTTACCCTCGATATGTTGGCGAAAATACATGTTTAATTTCGGAGGTACGCATAAAATATCATCCGAAATTGTGCTAAACGCATTCTCTGAAAATTATTTTGAGCAGTTAGGTCATGAGCCCACGCGAATAGTAAACGATTTTGAAAACACACTTGATCACTTAACAAATAATCCTGAGTTAATAACCAGCATCAAAACCGATATAGGGATTAATGAACACAGGGCTGTCGTAGCGAGACTGAATATTGTAATCCTCAAATCCTCGAAAAATAAACGAAAAATATTCCTATTCAAAAAAGCAGATAAAAATTCACTTGACCCCTTCCTGAGAGACAATCTCCACTCATTCCAAATTAATAAGATAAGTATAGACCAGATGTGGCTTACATTCAAAGAAATAGTATCGGCAGCAATTGAGAGGTTTATACCAAATAAACTAACAAAGAACGGAGCTGATCCTCCTTGATACCCAAAACGGGTTAGAATACTGTTGCCAAAATAACGAAACAAACATGCCAAATTTAAACAGACGCAAAAACCCCAAGATTAGCGATCCTTTACAGAAGCTCGAAACTTAGAGCAGAGTTAAATGTGAGACGCCCTTAACAGTTTCCACAACGAAACTTTGTCTCGAAACCTGGCAGAAAATGCAAAGAGATTCTGGTCGTATGTGAAGTATGTTAGCGGCAAGAAACAATCAATGCCTTCTCTGCGCGATAACAATGGAGATACTATCGAAGACAGTGCTGCCAAAGCAGATTTACTAAACACAGCCTTACGAAATGCCTTCACAAAAGAAGACAAAGTAAATATTCCAGAATTGGAATCGAGAACAGCTGCCAACATGAGAAACTTAGATGTAAATATCCTCGGAGTAGTGAAGCAACTGAAATCACTTAATAAAAGCAAGTCTTCTGGTCCAGACTTTATACCAATTAGGTTCCTTTCGGAGAATGCTAATGCATTAGCTCCATACTTAACAATCATATACAACCGTTCGCTCGACAAAAGATACGTACCCAAAGACTGGAAAGTTGAAGAGGTCACACCAATGTTCCAGAAAGGTAGTAGGAGTACTCCACTAAATTACAGGCCCATATCGTTAACGTCGATATGCAGCAGGATTTTAGAACATCGAACATTATGAATTACCTCGAAGGAAACGGTCTATTGACGCACAGTCAACATGGGTTTAGAAAACATCCTTCCTGTGAAACACAACTAGCTGTTTATTCACATGAAGTGTTGAGTTCAGATCGATTCTGTATTGTTGGATTTCCGGTAGGCTTTTGACATTGTACCACAAAAGCGGCTCGTAATAAATTATGTGCTTATGGAATATCGTCCCAGTTATGTGACTGGATTCGTATTTTCCTGCCAGAGAGGCCACAGTTCTTAGTAATTGACGGTAAGTCATCGAGTAAAACAGAAGTGATTTCTGGCGTTCCCCAAGGTAGAGTTATAGGTCCTTTGCTGTTCCTTATCTATATAAACGATTTGGGAGACATCTGAGCAGCCGTCTTCGGTTGTTTGCAGATGACGCTGTCGTTTATGGACTAATAAAGTCATCAGAAGATCAAAACAAACTGAAAAATGATTAAGAAAAAATATCTGAATGGTGCGAAAAGTGACAGTGGACCCTAAATACCGAAAAGTATGAGGTCATCCACATGAGTGCGAAAAGGAACTCGTTAGTCTTCGGTTATACGATAAATCAGTCTAATCTAAAAGCCGTAAATTCAACTAAATACGTAGGTATTACAAATACAATCAACTTAAATTCGAAAGAACACAAGGCTAACCAAGGCTGCGTTTTTTGACAGGACACTTAGAAAATGTAATAGACCTACTAAGGAGACTGCCTACACTACGCTTGTCCGTGCTCTTTTAGAACACTGTGGGCGGTGTAGGATACTTACCGGGTAGGACTGACGGAGTACAACGAAAAAGTTGAAGGAAAGGCAGCACGTTTTGTATTATCGCGAAATATGGGAGAGAGTGTCACAGAAATTATATAGGTTTTAGGCTGGAAATCATTAAAAGAAACGCGTTTTTCGTTGCGACGGAATCTTCTCACGAAATTCCAATCACCAACTTTCTCCTCCGAATGAGAAAATATTTTGTTGACACCGACCTACATACCGAGAAACTATCACCACGATAAAATAAGGGAAATCACAGCTCGTACGGATACATATAGGTGTTCATTCTTTCCGCGAGCTATACGAGATTGGAATAATACAGAATTGTGACTAATACATACAAAGTTAGAAGGAGCTTGACGTATTATCCTCCTATAAGTTAGTTATAATTTGGTTTGAACGTAATATTCTTGGGTGTGGCGATCAGTTTATTTTAATGCTAATTGACATGAATGAAATTCTTCAACAAGAAAGAAATGCAACTATTACGAGAGAGAGAGAGGCACAAGAAACATTTACAACTGTGTTTCAGAAATTCTACTCAAGGAGAGGGAAAATTTTTGTGTCTGTTGCCATATCCAGTGCGATGGCACAACATTATATATGGCGCGACCAGAGAAAGAGAGAGAGAGAGAGAGAGAGAGAGAGAGAGAGAGAGCAACAGTTCATATGGATGGTTGAAATCTTGCCCTAAGGACACACCGCGAATTTGCGTGGTGTGACCACGTAGTATACTCATTAAAATTTTTAGTTGTGTTAAATACCTGAACTAGTTTTTAAAAACCATCATCCGTCATTATTACTTAGTGGGGCCTGTGTGTGATGGAATCGAAGCTCGACATAATTATTGATCAGAGACGAATTACTGTATCATTTGCAATAAATTCTTGCACGTAATTACCCCAAGATACCAAAAAATGATTGACATCTAATCTCAGGGCCGCAATTTCCTACGAGCAGTAACAAATTAATGACTGAACGCAATGCACATTCCGCCATTACGTCTCTTCACAATGATCTGCCAACTTCGTTATTTCAGCCAAAGCGATCGGAAATAGTGTTAATAAGTGCAAATATATTCCTCAGAAGACCTTATAATAAGAATAGCAACCCGAGGTTCTTGCATCTGTTTCTTATTTAACTCTAAGAAATTTGCCAGTAAACACTGACACACAATACATGCCTCCTTCCTCTAAGGCAGATCGAGGAAGAAGACATATGAAAAATATTCATGGCTACGGTCTTACCATAAGACAAACGAAACCATTTTCATGTATTTTGTTGAAGCCAAAAGCTGATTTTATGTCGCTGATTTTCTTTACGATTACTTTGATATCAGATGGTTCTTGAGTTAAAAGAGATTTACAAAAACTTTCATGTATTCAAAAATAAATAGATAAGTAAAGCGGGCACACGCGTGAGAAACATATTCCTGCTGAAAATTCCAAGAAAAGTAAGACCTCTACATAAAGTAATACTTCTAACTCCGTCATGTTGGAGTTACATATGCACAGCTCGCCATCTGCAGTGCATAAGTGGTGGAAGTTCCAGTTCCCTCACCTTATGTTGCACAATTACTTGCCCACAATGCAGTGTTCTCCATAGGTGTGTAGTAATTAAGTTCAGTACGTCGTTGACTGTGTAATCAGTGAATCGTAATTGATGGTATTCCGCTATCGTTGTTATCTGACATGAGGTATGTTTTCGTAACTTTCGACTAAACTGTTTCTGAGCCGGGGTCCATCATCAATAAGACACTTGCCCTTCTCTATCACGTGTGGAAATTTATAGCATCATCATAGTAACAACTTGTATATAACTGGATATGTATTCCACGTCAAACATTGTTTATAAAACGGTACGGAAATTTTATTTTAAAATGTCCCACCTCCATCTTTCCCAGCTACTGCATTACTCATACCGGTTTTCCACTTATTTTTATGAATTGTTTGATGTCTCTGTCCAGTTATCTTTCAAGTTCAATGGTGTAACTACTACACCTAACAGCCTCTGTAAGCCATTCTACCTTTTCTAGTTTTTGCCGGTCCCTACAACTTCTCCTTCTAGTGCAAAAACAAAATTGCAACACACTGTCATCTTTTACTGATAATTCTCGACAGCTTTCCTTTCTTTCCTACTAATATAACTTTGTTTAGTACTTTACCTTTACATTACAATTTGAAATCCTTAAAAAATACCATATTTCAAACGTTTTCAATTTTTATTTCATCACTTTTTACATGCTACATGATCCTTTCTCTCGACATTCTATACGCCATGTGCACATTTTCAGAAGCAAGTTATCTAATGACATTTCTACAAATAGTGGCACAAGGAGTCTTGTTGAAAACATTTTTCTTCCATTCTATATATGTCTTTCACTATCTTCTCTTTATTGGTCACGCCTAGAAATCTTTCAGTTCTGATGGAATAATTCTAAGTTCACGACTTTGGTTTCGTTTCTCGAGCACGGTATATTCACTAAGTCTAATATTTATTCACTATTAATACATTTTTTGTTCATTCAACACGTTGTATGCGTGTTCCGTACTTTACTGACTGAGAAACCTGACCTGTCCCCCTAGCATGTTTATATACATCCACAAACGTTTTGCTCCACGACGATACGTCGTGCAGGTGACTTGCTATTCCACCCATTACATTGTTTGTAAACGCATGCACAGTTATCATGAGCGCTACCTGCTTTTTTTAATTACCTGCGGGCAGAAAGCCACATTCCAGTGGACGCAGCAGTTCAGTTGAAAATAAACCAGCAGTTGGTACGCATTAGAGACTTACATGGAACAGTGAAGTTAACATCCATCATGAAATGACGGGCAGTCACTATCAATGATTCGGTCAACGTCACCACGTTACGAGTAGAAGGATTGTCAACAGCCGAACTGGATTCACTGGAGTCAAAGTGATTTGGTGCTACCATAGAATTTGTTCCGATTGACAGATAGTGTTGAGGACTTACATCGCTTAGGCTGTCCACGTTCGACAGGTTCAAAAGCTGCTTGATATCTACGGCTGGGGGCCAAGTGTTCCAGAAATGAACTCGAAGAGGCTACAGGACATGCATCATACTGTTAGGAAACGATTTAGTGATAGGAATATCCATTCCAGACGACTACAACAAGCACTATATCCTCTTCCAGAACACCATGGATTCCATTACAGATGGGCAAGAAGACATGCAAATGGACGATCCAGGATTGGCATTGGGTGTTATTAATGGCAAAATTCTCATCTATTTGTAAGCTGATAATCGCAGAATTAAGAAATTCTGCTACCTAGGCAGTAAAATAACCAATAGACGGAGCAAGGAGGGCTTCAAAAGTGGCTAGCAATGACAAAACAGCATTCCTGACCAGGAGAAGTCTAATGGTATCAAACATAGGCCTTAATCTGAGAATGTACGTCTGGCGTACAGCATTGTATGGTAGTGAAACATGGACTGTCGGAAAACCAGAACAGAAGAGAATCGAAGCATTTGAGATGTGGTGCTACAGGCGAATGTTGAAAATTAGGTGGACTGATATTGTAAGGAATGAGGAAGTTGTGGGCAGAATCGGAGAGGAAAGGAATATGTGGAAAACACTGATAAGGAGAGGGGGCAGGATGACAGGACATTTGTTAAGACAGCAGGGACTGAGTTCTATGGTACTAGAGGGAGCTGAAAAGGGCATAAACTGTAGAGGAAGACAGAGATTGGGAAACAGCCAGCAAATAATTGAGGACGTAGGTTGCAAAAAAGAAAAAAAATCTCAGACAACATGGTTGGAGATAATCTGGTAATATCGAACGCCTCCAGCACTGCGTCCCAGTCGAACATCTGTGGGATCGATCAAAACGATCTTTATTTGGACGTCAACAACGACCACGTTCTCTGTGGGACAATTTGGACCAGGAGTGACTTGGTGATTTCCTCGATGGTACGTAATGACGAATTCAAGCCTGCATACGAGCAAGGAGACGTTCCACCATCTACTGACGTTGCTCAGGAGTGGAGTGGGAATAGCCCCATGGAAAAACGAATACTTTTAGTTACACTAATTTTGATATTGTCAGGATCCAATTTTCGTTTTCTGTGCCATGAATTGCGAAGTAAAGGAGTGACGCAAAACATTTGTTGTATGTGTAGTAGTTCAGACATGAGCTTCGACTATCTTAACTGCGGCATCGACATAAAGAATGAACAACGTTAGCAGCAGTGTGATTGTTCAATTCCGTCACATCGCCGAGCAGTCCAAATGCTCGTCGAAGGACTTAGACGCATCCTGTGTGCACAGCGGGGGAAGTACACACGCTGGCCGCAGCTTGTGGGGAACTGGAAGCCGCCAGCATACCGGCGGTGCGCGGGTTTAGTGTCTCGTGCCTCAGCGTGGCGAGAAATTAAACTCATCAACTGCGTTCGCTGTGGCGCATTAACTTGAGGGCCGGACGGAGTTGCCGCGCGGTTCTAGGCGCTACAGTCTGGAGCCGAGTGACCGCTACGGTCGCAGGTTCGAATCCTGCCTCGGGCATGGATGTGTGTGATGCCCTTAGGTTAGTTAGGTTTAATTGGTTCTAAGTTCTAGGCGACTGATGACCTCTGAAGTTAATTCGCGTAGTGCTCAGAGCCATTTGAGCCATTAACTTCGGTCGGTATCGGTTCATTTCGGCTTGTATGAAATAGAGATCATTTGTATCAAATGAACTGTTATAATTAGCAACCTGTTGTGTGACAACGTCCTAAAAAGTTGCTGAAAGGTGGTTGTCGTAACCTGTTCTGTGATCTGGACAATCATATATGTCCATGAGGGTGTTATTTTGAAGCTCAAACACAATTGCGGTTTTTCTTATTTGTACAAGTTTTTTTTCATTGTTAGCAAATAGTCACAGTCGTCACTGTAGCTCAAGCTGCAGATTGAATATCAACTGTTGTGGTTTTCGCCATGGGCGCCTGTGGTAAATGGTAGCCATCCTTATTCCTCACGCGTTTTGGGTGGCCCCATTTAGACGAAACAGTTTTTCCTCACACCTCTGGGTGATTACTATTTGCGGTTGGTTGTTTTGAAGGGTCCATCTGGAGTTTTAAAATCGTAATGGTTCTAGTGGCTGGAGTAACAGAGGTTGTGCTGTGTAATAACAACTCTGTGTGTAGGTCCCTAACGAACTCACATGAGTACATGTCATGTGCTTATATCAAGGAAATGTTATTGATATAATAGAGCTGAGGTCTTCAGGGTTTTACTGTTGACATTGATAGTCGTCCTGTATTTTCTTTTTTTAAAGGTGATATATTGGGTTATTATAAGGTCTGCTACTGATTTTAAACATTTAGTGGGGGCCAACTCTTTATTTTCAATCATCAGTAGAGATTTTTAAGTTGTTAATAAAGATGTTACGTAAATGTAGTTGCGCACCTCTCAACTCCTAAGTGCTATCACAAGTAGGATGCAGTCCTCGCTTCAGTCATTTTTCCTTACACTGACTTCTCTGTCTAGATCTTTCTGTTTCATTACTGGTACGGTCCGCAAGACGAGCAAATAAGAACTGAACAAGGTTGTGCAGCACCAATGCAACTCTTTACTGCTGTAGCTATCAAGAGACTGCAGCGACGTCGGCGAGACACAGAAGCAGCAGCGAAACGTTCCAGCCCACCCGGAGAAACGGTTGTGGGAGTGAGGCTGGGGGGGGGGGGGGGGTTGGACGCAGACACAGTTTATCAGCAGCAGCATCTGAGCGGAGCTGACGGGCGGCCGGAGAGCGCTGCCACTGTGCGATGCCCCGGCTGGCTATTCTGCTATTCTGCGGCCCGCACAGTAGGACACGGAGAGCCGTC
This sequence comes from Schistocerca gregaria, assembly GCF_023897955.1. Classification (NCBI taxonomy): domain Eukaryota; kingdom Metazoa; phylum Arthropoda; class Insecta; order Orthoptera; family Acrididae; genus Schistocerca; species Schistocerca gregaria. The sequence goes on along the minus strand of NC_064925.1, from coordinate 322,222,431 downwards.
AGCCGCCGTTATCTGAAGACGCTGCAGGACTGCTGCTGTGGGCGGAGGTCCGTGGCAACGCTCTGAAGCCGAGACCTGCCTGGCTACTCTCCCCAGTCCTGGCTCAGCTTATCAACGTGTCATCTGACTGCGGAAGATGCAACCGCTGATTATAGCAATATAATATCTAGAATAGTTGCCTTATTACTGGCATTCTGTTTCTACATATACATTCCATTTCTTCATAGTGTAAGATTAAATTCAAATATTGGTTTTTCTCGAAGAGGTGACGAGTTCAACAACTGTAGACGTACTGTGATGAAATAAGAGTACACTTTTCCTCATATTCGATAAGATCTACACGGTCCAGTCATATAATAGAATCACCATATACGTTCAACGTCAACACACATAAATGTATTCATTAATCCTTGTTACATAGATCATAAATGCGGCATTTGGTGATGATGTGGAACGTGTCACTGTAACATAAGTTATCTTTACACAAAATAATTAATTTTTCTTTTTGTTTTTTATTTTTTCTTTTTCTTTTTATTTTTTTACAGTTACTACTCCATATCTAAGAATTCATGTTTTCAGTAGAAGAAGTTGTTATTCTTTTAATTTCATTTTAAATTTTGGTTGGCTATCTTTGAGTTTTGTTTGGCAAATGACCAAAGACGCAGCATAATTCACTCCTTTCTGTGCTAAAGTGAGATTTAATCCAAAATAGTGAAGATCATCCTTTCATCTAGTGTTGAAGCTTAGCACTTCGCTATTATTTTTGAATTTGGATGGGTTATTAAAGACAAATTTCAAGAGTGAATATATGTATTGGGAAGGTACTGGGAATACCGTGCGTTCCTTAAATGTCTGGAAGGCGATCTTGGGTGGCCTCCAGCTATTATTCTGATTACACGCTTTTGTGCAATGAATACTTTCATGATGGCGAATTGCCCCAAAATATGATGCCATATGAAAGCAGTGATTGAAAATAGGGATAGTAGGCTAATTTGCTGATATATTTAGCACCAAAATTTTCAATAACCCTAATAGAATAAGTAGCTAAACCTCCATTTCAGCAGATCATCTATGTGTTTCTTCCAATTCAATTTCTCATAAATGCACACACCCAGAAGTTTTGGGTATCCTGCCTTAGCAACAGACTTCTCTTCATAGTCTATATTTATCAATGGTGTTACACCATTTACTGTACAGAATTGCATGAGCTGTGTTTTCTCGAAATTTAGTGAGAGTCCATTTGCAGAGAACTACTTAATGATATTCTGAAAGAAATTATTTACAATTTCCTCATCTGGTTCTTGATTGCTGGGTGTGATTACTATACTTTTATCATCATCATAAAGAATTAGCTTTGCATCTTTATGAATATAGAGTGGCAAGTCGTTAATGTGTATTAAGAAGAATAAGGGATCCAAGACTGAACCCTGTGGGACACCACTCTTGATACTTCCCCAGTAATGCAATAACTGCTCAAAAATGACATGTGGCAGCACTAGCAGTGGAATAATAAAGCGTGTCAGCAGGACGCGGAAAAAAGTGCAGTCATTGTTGTAATGCAGTTTATCTGACATCCGAAAGGGGATGAGTATTAGCCTTCAGACCAAAGGTGGAAGCGCTACCGAAACGTTAGGTTTTTAAACTCTTCCAGTGCCGCCGTGGCTGAAGTACACCGTGCATGGCAAACTGTGGCTATCCTGAGCCAGCGCCGAAGCAACTTCAGTGTACCACAGGATGACAAGAGTGTACCTGCAAATAGATGAACAAGTGCTATGTCAACGAGTATTAAGTGAACGTTTCTGCGCAGGGGTACATATCTGAAAAAGGAAACAATTTCGTCTCAGTATATTTTTGTGTCATTTATTGTTTCATAATGCAGTGTACATCGCTAAAGGGGAGATGTATTCGTAGAAATAAGTGGTTAAAAGTCACTCCTTTTACAGCGCCCAACAGCCTGTATAGGTTACAAATGCCCCGTCTTCCATGAGGAACCGGCAAGTGGAGAACTAGAAGAGTGCCTCCCGACACACCATCCATCTGCCACATCTCCCAATAATCGCCACCTGCAGTATTATGACTTTGTGGTGTGAAAAACAGACTTTCTGAAGGCTGGTGTTCTTGGAAAGCAACAACTGATAAACAGATTGTTTGCTGCCTGAATTCGCATTAGCACTGTCAGCTCTATATGCTGTTCAATTGTTAGTATTTAGTGTCTGTCTCTTCAGACTATCGACAATTATCTTTGCCACTGTATTTGATGACCAATCAGACTATTCAGCCAATGTCAGCGATTTGTTCTGTGCCTCTATCCCTACTAACAGTTCAAACTATCTTATACAAACAGCTTTCTTGTTCACTAGCGATATCATTACGATTTTCCACAAAACTAAATTAAGAAAAAAATGTTCAAATGTGTGTGAATTTCTGAGGGCCCACACTGCTGAGGTCATCGGTCAATAAAATATAAGAGAAGTAGTGTATATACTGTATTGATTCAAGATATTTTGCAAATGGCCTTGCTGTGCTACTAATGGAATGGCTGAAAGCAAGGGGAAACTACAGCCGTAATTTTTCCCGAGAGCATGAAGCTTTACTGTATGGTTTAATGATGATGGCGTCCTCTTGGGTAAAATATTCCGGAGGTAAAATAGTCCCCCATTCGGATCTCCGGGTGGGGACTACTCAGCAGGACGTCGTTATCAGGAGAAAGAAAACTGGCGTTCTACGGATCGGAGCGTGGAATGTCAGATCCCTTAATCGAGCAGGTAGGTTAGAAAATTTAAAAAGGGAAATGGGTAGGTTACAGTTAGATATAGTAGGAATTAGTGAAGTTCGATGGCGGGAGGAACAAGACATTTGGTCAGGCGAATACAGGGTTATAAATACAAAATCAAAAAGGGGCAATGCAGGATTCGGTTTAATAATAAATAATAAAAAAGGAGTGCGGGTAAGCTACTACAAACAGCATAGTGAACCCATTACTGTGGCCAAGATAGACACGAAGCCCAAGTCTACTACAGTAGTACAAGTTTATATGCCAACTAGCTCTGCAGATGACGAAGAAATTGAAGAAATGAATGATGAAATAAAAAAAAAATTCAGATAGTGAAGGGAGACGAAAATTTAATAGTCATGGGTGACTGCAATTCGGTTGTAGGAAAAGGGAGAGAAGCAAACGTAGTAGGTGAATATGGATTGGGGCTAAGAAATGAAAGAAGAAGCCGCCTGGTAGAATTTTGCACAGAGCACAACCTAATATTGGTTCAAGAATCATAAAAGAAGGTTGTATACATGGAAGAATCCTGGAGATACTAGAAGGTATCAGATAGATTATATAATGGTAAGACAGATATTTAGGAACTAGGTTTTAAATTGTAAGACATTTCCAGGGCAGATGTGGACTCTGACCACAATCTATTAGTTATGAACTGTAGATTAAAACTGAAGAAACTGCAAAAAGGTAGGAATTTAAGGAGATGGGACCTGGATAAACTGAAAGAACTAGAGGTTGTAGAGAGTTTCAGGGAGAGTATAAGGGAACAATTGACAGGAATGGGGGAAAGAAATACAGTAGAAGAAGAATGGGTAGCTTTGAGAGATGAAGTAATGAAGGCAGCAGAGGTTCAAGTAGGTAAAAAGACGAGGGCTAGTAGAAATCCTAGGGTAATAGAAGAAATATTGAATTTAATTGATGAAAGGAGAAAATATAAAAATGCAGTAAATGAAGCAGGCAAAAAGGAATACAAACGTCTCAAAAATGAGATCGACAGGAAGTGCAAAATGGCTAAGCAGGGATGGCTGGAGGACAAAAGTGAGGATGTAGAGGCTTATCTCACTAGGTGTAAGATATATACTGCCTACAGGAAAATTAAATAGACCTTTGGAGAAAAGAGAACTACATGTAGGAACATCAAGAGCTCAGATGGAAAACCAGTTCTAAGCAAAGAACGGAAAGCAGAAAGGTGGAAGGAGTATATAGACGGTATATACAAGAGTGATGTACTTGAGGACAATATTATGGAAATGGAAGAGGATATAGATAAAGATGAAATGGGAGATACGATACTGCGTGAAGAGTTTGTCAGAGCACTGAATCTAAACAAGGCCCCGGGAGTAGACAACATTCCATTAGAACTACCATCTGGTGACCAAAATGTATGAGACAGGCGAAATAACCTCAGACTTCAAGAAGAACATAATAATTCCAATCCCAAAGAAAGCAGGAGTTGCCAGATGTGAAAATTACCGAACAATCAGTTTAATAAGTGACGGATGCAAATACTTAACAGACGAATCGAAAAGCTCGTAGAAGCCGACCTCGGGGAAGATCAGCTTGGATTCCGTAGAAATATAGGAACACGTGAGGCAATACTGACGCTACGACTTATTTAGAAGCTATATTAAGGAAAGGCAAACCTACGGTTCTAGCATTTGTAGACTTAGAGAAAGATTTTGACGATGTTGACTAGAATACACTCTTTCAAATTCTGAAGGCGGCAGGGGTAAAATATAGGGAGCGAACGGCCGTTTACAATTTGCACAGAAACCAGATGGCAGTTATAAGAGTCGAGGAACATCAAAGGGAAATCTGTGGTTGGGAAGCGAGAGAGGTAGGATTTTAGCCTCTCCCTGATGTTATTCAGTCTGTATATTGAGCAAGCAGTGAAGGAAACAAAACAAAAATCCGGAGTAGGTATTAAAATCCATGGAGAAGAAATAAAAACTTTGAGGTTCGCCGAGGACATTGTAATTCTGTCAGAGACAGCAAAGGACTTAGAAGAGCAGTTGAACAGAGTGGATAGTGTCTTGAAAGGAGGATATAAGGTGAAGATGAACAAAAGCAAAACGAGGATAATGGAATGTAGTCGAATTAAGTCTGGTGACCCTGAGGGAATTAGATTAGGAAATAAGACACTTAATGTAGTAAAGGAGATTTGCTATTTCGGGAGCAAAATAACTGATGATGGTCGAAGTTGAGAGGATATAAAATGTAAACTGGTAATGACAAGGAAAGCGTTTCTAAAGTAGAGAAATTTGTTAACATCGAGTTTAGATTTAAGTGTCAGGAAACGTTTCTGAAAGTATTTGTATGGAGTGTAGCCATGTATGGAAGTGAAATATGGACGATAATTAGTTTGGACAAGAAGAGAATAGAAGCTTTCGAAATGTGGTTCTACAGAAGAATGCTGAAGATTAGACGGGTAGATCATATAACTAATGAGGAGGTACTGAATAGGATTGGGGAGAAGAGAAGTTTGTAGCACAACTTGACAAGAAGAAGGGATCAGTTGGTAGGACATGTTCTGAGGCGTCAAGGGATCATCAAATTAGAATTGGAGGGCAGCGTAGAGGATAAAAATCGTAGAGGGAGACCAACAGATGGATACACTAAGCAGATTCAGAAGGAATGTAGGTTGCAGTAAGTACTGGGAGATGAAGAAGCTTGCACAGGATAGAGTAGCATGTAGAGCTGCATCAAACCAGTCTCAGGACTGAAGACCACAACAACAACATTATGCAATGAAGTTTACGTTCATGTGTATAACGCTAGAATTGGAAATATCGACAACAGTATCGGCTGTGCGATCGAATGATCTTCCGAAGTATCAAGCTAAACATAGAATACCGTAAAATTTATATCTCTACGGTAACAGTAACAAATATCATGAGATTAAAGTGCATTTTTGTTATATATAAGCCGAAGAATAGTGTGGTGTTTTACGATAGGCCAGTGTGAAATATTGAAAAAACAGAAGAAACTGCTGTACATGGAAATAAAAATAGTAAGGCTAAATTAAAAGTAAGAGTACGGGAAAATGTACAACCTGGCAGCCGTAAGTGGCACAATTCTCAGGCAGAAGGGGGGGGGGGGGGGGGGGTGGGGGGAGGGATGTGGCGAAACAGGCGCTGTATCATTTGAGATACAGATACAGAGGCGAGCGAGTGTGCCGGGACGGGACTTGGCCCAGTTCACTGCTAGCCGCGCCGCGTCACCACAATGCGTCTGTGCGTAGCACACACGTATTGCACCATAAATAGGAATGAAATTAAAAGTTAAAGTTGCTTTTACAAACTTTGCCAACATATCCTTTAGTGTATTAACGTTTAAACTGTCGAGTCTCAGATCGGAGGGGTCAACGTTTCTATCTATATACGTCGTATTAAGAGAAAACTAAGTGGTGCTAAACAATAAAACTAGGAAGTCAGAAATTGGTCATAACGTGCAGATGTATGTCAAAATTAACTGGTACAAGTCTCAATCTGATTAAAGCAAAATGCAAGTTTTTAAGAAAAACTAAATTCGCTGAATATTAGACATAGAATGTGAAATTTTGTATGACGCTTCAGTTCTACGTAAAAATAATAGCTACGTGACCCCATTAATCTAACTCTAATAGTTTTAGAGTAACTTACTGACAACTAAATTTGGTTCAAATACGTCCTTATTTGCCGTAGATTAAGCATCTGTTATATTAATGCTAGAAAGTGTTGGTTACAGCATGTGACGAAACCTACTAAATAATCAAGTTTTAGGACTTTGATGTTAATAATAACCAATACAAGGTCTCTTAAAGTTATAGTTCAGAGGTCATGTTCTACTGTCAGTTGCGTCCTAAAAATTATAGAAGGCGAAGTGTTAATGCAAGCGAACTAAAAATTTTCTGTAATATTAACCAACTTAACCTCTTGACCTTTTAGCCACAAACCATCCAAAGCTGACAGAGAGCATCATGACTGATACAGGGATTAGTGATCACAAGGTCATTGTAGCTAGTCTCAATACCGTTTCTTCCAAATCCACCAGAAACAAATGCAAAATAATTTTATTTAAAAAAGCGGATAAAGTGTCACTAGAAGCCTTCTTAAGAGACAATTTCCATTCCTTCCGAACTGACTATGCAAATGTAGACGAGATGTGGCTCAAATTCAAAGATATCGTAGCAACAGCAATTGAAAGATTCATACCTCATAAATTGGTAAGAGATGGAACTGATCCCCCGTGGTACACAAAACAGGTCCGAACGCTGTTGAAGAGGCAACGGAAAAAGCATGCGAAGTTCAGAAGAACGCGAAATCCCGAAGATTGGCTAAACTTGACAGATGCGCGAATTTTGGCACGTACTTCGATGCGAGATGCCTTTAATAGGTTCCACAACGAAACATTGTCACGAAATTTGGCAGAAAATCCGAAGAAATTCTGGTCGTATGTAAAGTACACAAGCGGCAAGACGCAGTCAATACCTTCGCTGCGCAGTGCCGATGGTACTGTTATCGACGACTGTGCCGCTAAAGCGGAGTTATTGAACGCAGTTTTCCGAAATTCCTTCACCAAGGAAGACGAATGGGATATTCCAGAATCTGAAACACGAACATCTGCTAGCATGAGTCTCTTAGAAGTAGATACCTTAGTGGTTGCGAAGCAACTTAAATCGCTTGATACGGGCAAGTCTTCAGGTCCAGATTGTATACCGATTAGATTACTTTCAGATTACGCTGATTCAATAGCTCACTACTTAGCAATCATACACAACCGCTCGCTTACCGATAGATCTGTACCTACAGATTGGAAAATTGTAGTTCGATGGATTACTCCTACTACCCTTCTTAAACACTGGTGCGAACTGCGCAGACCTATATTATTGACGTCGGTCTGCAGTAGGGTTTTGGAGAATATACTGTATTCAAACATTATGAATCACCTCGAAGGGAACGATCCATTGATACATAATCAGCATGGTTTCAGAAAACATCGTTCTTGTGCAACGCAGCTAGCTCTTTATTCGCATGAAGTAATGGCCGCTATCGACAGGGGATCTCAAGTTGATTCTGTATTTTTAGATTTCTGGAAGGCTTTTGACACCGTTCCTCACAAGCGACTTCAAATCAAGCTGCGGGCCTATGGGGTGTCGTCTCAGTTGTGTGACTGAATTCGTGATTTCCTGTCAGGAAGGCAGCAGTTCGTAGTAACAGACGGCAAATCATCAAGTAAAACTGAAGTGATATCAGGTGTTCCCCAGGGAAGCGTCCTGGGACCTCTGCTGTTCCTGATCTATATAAATGACCTAGGTGACAATCTGAGCAGTTCTCTTAGGTTGTTCGCAGATGATGCTGTAGTTTACCGTCTAGTAAGGTCATCCGAAGATCAGTATCAGTTGCAAAGCGATTTAGAAAAGATTGCTGTATGGTGTAGCAGGTGGCAGTTGACGCTAAATAACGAAAAGTGTGAGGTGATCCACATGAGTTCCAAAAGAAATCCGATGGAATTCGATTACTCGATAAATAGTACAATTCTCAAGGCTGTCAATTCAACTAAGTACCTGCGTGTTAAAATCACGAACAACTTCAGTTGGAAAGACCACATAGATAATATTGTGGGGAAGGTGAGTCAAAGGTTGCGTTTCATTGGCAGGACAGTTAGAAGATGCAACAAGTCCACTAAAGAGACAGCTTACACTACACTCGTTCGTCCTCTGTTAGAATATAGCTGCGCGGTGTGGGATCCTTACCAGGTGGGATTGACGGAGGGCATCAAAAGGGTGCATAAAAGGGCAGCTCGTTTTGTATTATCACGTAATAGGGGAGAGAGTGTGGCAGATATGATACGCGAGTTGGGATGGATGTCATTAAAGGAAAGACGTTTTTCGTCGCGGCGAGATCTATTTACGAAATTTCAGTCACCAACTTTCTCTTCCGAATGCGAAAATATTTTGTTGAGCCCAACCTACATAGGTAGGAATGATCATCAAAATAAAATAAGAGAAATCAGAGCTCGAATAGAAAGGTTTAGGTGCTCGTTTTTCCCGCGTGCTGTTCGGGAGTGGAAAGGTAGAGAGATAGTATGATTGTGGTTCGATGAACTCTCTGCCAAGCACTTATATGTGAATTGCAGAGTAGTCATGTAGATGTAGATGTAGAACTACATGCATGTAAAAATTACGAAGATTCTAAATTGATTCATAACACTGTTATTAAATATTATGTGTCTGAGAAAGCGGCCATTTAGAGACAGCTACTGCTGTGTGTTAGGGCGGATGACAGCAGGTGTTCCCTTGGCCGTCCGCTGCGTCACATATACACTCCTGGAAATGGAAATAAGAAAACATTGACACCGGTGTGTCAGACCCACCATACTTGCTCCGGACACTGCGAGAGGGCTGTACAAGCAATGCTCACACGCACGGCACAGCGGACACACCAGGAACCGCGGTGTTGGCCGTCGAATGTCGCTAGCTGCGCAGCATTTGTGCACCGCCGCCGTCTGTGTCAGCCAGTTTGCCGTGGCATACGGAGCTCCATCGCAGTCTTTAACACTGGTAGCATGCCGCGACAGCGTGGACGTGAACCGTATGTGCAGTTGACGGACTTTGAGCGAGGGCGTATAGTGGGCATGCGGGAGGCCGGGTGGACGTACCGCCGAATTGCTCAACACGTGGGGCGTGAGGTCTCCACAGTACATCGACGTTGTCGCCAGTGGTCGGCGGAAGGTGCACGTGCCCGTCGACCTGGGACCGGACCGCAGCGACGCACGGATGCACGCCAAGACCGTAGGATCCTACGCAGTGCCGTAGGGGACCGCAGCGCCACTTCCCAGCAAATTAGGGACACTGTTGCTCCTGGGGTATCGGCGAGGACCATTCGCAACCGTCTCCATGAAGCTGGGCTACGGTCCCGCACACCGTTAGGCCGTCTTCCGCTCACGCCCCAACATCGTGCAGCCCGCCTCCAGTGGTGTCGCGACAGGCGTGAATGGAGGGACGAATGGAGACGTGTCGTCTTCAGCGATGAGAGTCGCTTCTGCCTTGGTGCCAATGATGGTCGTATGAGTGTTTGGCGCCGTGCAGGTGAGCGCCACAATCAGGACTGCATACGACCGAGGCACACAGGGCCAACGCCCGGCATCATGGGGTGGGGAGCGATCTCCTACACTGGCCGTACACCTCTGGTGATCGTCGAGGGGACACTGAATAGTGAACGGTACATCCCAACCGTCATCGAACCCATCGTTCTACCATTCCTAGACCGACAAGGGAACTTGCTGTTCCAACAGGACAATGCACGTCCGCATGTATCCCGTGCCACCCAACGTGCTCTAGAAGGTGTAAGTCAACTACCCTGGCCAGCAAGATCTCCGGATCTGTCCCCCATTGAGCATGTTTGGGACTGGATGAAGCGTCGTCTCACGCTGTCTGCACGTCCAGCACGAACGCTGGTCCAACTGAGGCGCCAGGTGGAAATGGCATGGCAAGCCATTCCACAGGACTACATCCAGCATCTCTACGATCGTCTTCATGGGAGAATAGCGGCCTGCATTGCTGCGAAAGGTGGATATACACTGTACTAGTGCCGACATTGTGCATGCTCTGTTGCCTGTGTCTATGTGCCTGTGGTTCTGTCAGTGTGATCATGTGATGTATCTGACCCCAGGAATGTGTCAATAAAGTTTCCCCTTCCTGGGACAATGAATTCACGGTGTTCTTATTTCAATTTCCAGGAGTGTATAAATACAGCCCGAGAGGCAAGTACAAATACATTCCACCATCACGCACAATAGCCCAAAACACAGCCAAAACATTCCCTGACCTTATCCTAATCCTGCAACACTTAACTGCAGACACAACAACACCAACTCACCTTGACGAAAGAATAACAGATTAACCACAAACACACTCACACACACACACACACACACACACACACACACACACACACACACACACACAACAAACCACCACAGGAAACACAAACAATCTAAACAACACCAAACACCACTCACTTCCTCTCAGGATAAATAATGTAACACGTATACCTATTTATTTATATATACTTCAAATTAATCCATATTTTTTAAAAACATGTAAAACCAGCTACGCTCGGAATCCGAAATACACAACAGATTAATAATATGTACATCCATACATCAACCTCTCACACCACATTATCAACCACTTACATAAACATATATACAACACACATATTTAACTCAATCACTCAACAAATTCCTATAATGGTAACATAGTTTTGTATTCTATATGTCGTTTTGTATTCTATATGTCTCTTCTCTTTCATCGCAATATACATTGTGTACTTTATACTTTTTCTTCATTTATATACTTAAATGTATTATGTTAATATAACTGTTTTCCTTATTTTTTTCTAAAAACCTGCAGTAACGAAATTGTCAACCACATATAACAATGCACTTGCAGGAAAAATAAATTGTAACAGATAAAAATAACTATATAAAAGCCCAACGGCTGAAAAAGGACGCCAGCATGCCCTCAAACAGCCCGCCTTCCTCCTTCAAAGGAGGGAATGAAAAGAGCCCCCCCCAAAAAAGACCAGGCTTCACTTCGCACCCAGCCACCGTTAAGATCCGCGTTAGCCTAACGCCGGAGTGCGCGCTGCCTTGGATGACGTCAGAGACAGGCTGCTACAAAACGCGAATTCTCAGTAATAATAGGAACTGATCTCACGAGGACTGTGCACCGTCGTGGATCGTTTAGATTTCGCAAAACTAACTGTTAGTGTGCCGCCCATAATGCTAAAAAATCCGCGAGGCTAGTGGAGACAATTACTTTCCACTTTTGTGACTAGCATTTATTTTGATTATCAGACAATTTTGTAGGAACTTACCCCATAGGTTGCCTCTGAACTGCTCACAGAGCTGTTTAGGATAGAGAGATTTACTGTCAGTATGAACATAATGAAGATTACAGTGTTGTGTGTGCGAAACTTTATAACCTAGCCTAACCTAACCTAATACCGAATGTATGTATCAATTAGAACTCCAAATCTTCATTTATAATCATAGTCCAGATCATGCTAAGCAAATAGAGAATAGAAACATTTCTTTCAGTAGGTTGGACAAGAATGTGGACTCGCAGACTGGGAACTATAGTCAGTATGTTCCCTACCACTTTCTGGCTGACCACAGAAATAGTTGCCAGACGCTAGTAAAAGACTGTGAAGAATGTTTACAACAATTCCAATTTCCTCTTATCTATAGTCATTATATTAATATGTTAATCAACCCGCCGCCCCTCAGCGGACTAGTCTAAGGTAAGTTCATCAAACATTTTAAAAAGTGGTGCATAAGGATAATCTTAATAAACATAATCATTTTCATCATCAGTTACAACTGAAGATAAATAGCGTTTCGTTTGAGAACAGCAACTGTACCTAAATTAAATTGATTACTGCAGCCGAAGTAATACTATAGAAGTAAAATTATGTGTAAGGATGTCTAAAGGTAGCCACAAACTGAGTGATACAAATGTATCATTGTTTCATTACTCGCCGACAGGAGAAAGACGGTGTGTTAAATTAGAGATAAAGGGTAGGAAGAAACTGAAAGCATGCCAGAGATCATCACGAGGCAATCGTAAGGCCGGTGAGCCGTTGCCTTCGCAAACTGCAGTTCCTCTGCCGCCTGTGTCGCTCTGGGAGCAGGACGACCTCCTATACTGACGGGGCTGTCCACAAAAGTCGGGCACTGCATTAAACTTCATTTTCCGGCGTAAGGCCGCTCACCATGGAAGCAGCTCCTCCGGGACTTCAGAGACAAACTTCGGCCAGCACGTTTGCAAAATTGCTCGCTGGTGGCCACTGCGCGCTTAATAATAGGCGTAATAAAAACAGAGCCGACGATACTAAATTCTACAGCGCAGCGGCCTTTACTAGAGAGAACAAAAGACGCAGCTGGTAAAATACCGCCATGAGCGGAAATGGTACTAACTCAGAAAGAGGTCTTCTTAATACAGCAGTGATGTGGGAAACAGGGAGAGATAAATTCTAGCGCAAAATCACTTCGTGCGTTGCGAATGAACAGTGTGCAGCGATGTTGCCTTGAAAAGTCATGAAGTTGCTCTTATGCCTCGGAATGGGTGTGTTACAAAGAAGTTGTACCGCCGAAATATCACTCACGTCGAGCAGAACTGTGATGACGAAACGATTTATATTTTCTTTGCCGGATTTTTCGCACTTAAGTAAAATATTATGGCTATTACGCCATGGACGTCGAAATTTCTTTGAGAAACCCAACGTTTCGTGCCCCTCCGTTAAGGACATCTTCAGGGGAGGGTACTGAGCCCAAAATATTTTATGAAGTGTGACATCTCTACTCTTGAAAGTTTCGATTTTAGATAAACATATTTGTCACCCTCCAGATACAACTTATTTGAGGAGATTGTAACAGTAAAGGAGAGTTGCAGAGGTACACAGGCAGAAAATTTTTCCTAGCACGACTCGCATTTCGGGTGTGATAAGCTGTTGCTAACATTTGCACAAACAATTGGCACCATCTACCACGCAGTACTGCCGGGGCTGTGAACCGTGGGGATCTAGATGTAAAAAGTTATTGGAATTCCAGCATCACATGCCGTTTACTTAGAAGTTAATCCGATAGTGAGTAAGAACGTTGTAAGTTGTGAAAGAAATGAAAACTGACGGGGATGCCAGTAAAAGAAATACGATCGTTTAAAAAAAACTGAGAAATGTAAATAAGTTATGTAAAACTGTAACCTCTCACTTTTTTGAGTAATTATGTTCTATTGCATAAACCGGTTTTCGATCCTTTTGAGGTTCATCTTCAGGTGGTTTCTGGAAGTTACATCATTATTTCTAGCATAACGCTGCGTGATGGCTGTATGACAAAAAGATGAAACATCCTTTAATGTATCGCCATGACTACTGATTACATGTCGATATGGATGTAAATTTAGTTCTTTACTTACTGTGACAGTAAGTAAAGAACTAAACTTGCTCCCCAATGATATCACCCTCTATGTGCCGCTATCGAGCATGAGACAGCATGCATTGTGGTCTTGTTAAATGTAGTTTCAATTGCACCTACTCTTTGACGTGTGTTCCTTCTTGCATGTTACATAACGTAGCGGTTATCTACTGCTATAGTTGGCTTTAATCTTCCATGTCGTAAAACTAAACTCCTAAACTACACTGGTCACCCTTCGTCCCTCTTCCAGTTTTTCGATTATTGGTTAACGTATGAAGTCATCTAAATGTTTCCGCCAAATCAGGTTGGATTGGAGAACACCACCACAGTGCTGGAAACTCCTAGCATATTGACACTCACTGTCTTTTCCTTCAACTGCCTCGTTTTGCGGTGTCATGCTCCGACTTCCTGTGCACGGCTGGGAGTCCTCTGACAACGCACTTTATAATGTTAATTTCTTTATGTACCTCGTTGTAAAGCCTTGCAGAGCCAAGTACTGTGAAACTTTTTTCCTAATGGTCCAACCCTTAGTAGGTTTGTGGAGAATTTTACGTCAGACTACTTTTGCCAGTCAAACCCATCGCCAGGGCATGTAAAAAGGATGCAGTTTGCCAAACAAGAATTAGGCCTCTTGAAAAGTATGAAATATTTTGCATAGGGCGAAATACTGAGGTTTTTCTTTGTTAAACGAGTCTTTGGGATGGTGACCAGAAAATTTACCAATATTTGCTTCCATCATTTTAAATTATAGGGAAGTTGTTGGTTTTCAACAGAGCCACTTTCAACGTCGCTATACTGGGCCACACTGTGTAGTTGTATCTCTATACTTCTTGAGTGAAATTAACTGTAATCAAGGAGATGTTGTGACAGGAATTGAGTGTTGACATCGTTTGAAGTTTCGTACTGCTGCATCGTGATCCTACGCCTATTCTGCCCACACTTCCACAGTACATCCAGGCTACGCAGACAGCCGTCTTCCTCGCAGACGTCACAAGACGTCGGCTACAATCCGCAAGGTCGCCAGATGGCGATAAGCGCCTTCGGAAGTCACTGGCCACATGTACCTCTCCCTTATGCCGGGCACTTGACCGCCAACAGGACCCGGTGTACCCTTGTGCCAGGAGCTGTATTTAGACCAGCACATAGACCCTGCGGAGCCAACTCACAGTGCTTCCTGGGCCAGGCGGCGAATGCCATAACGCCGATTTCCGTTCCAGTTATCTGCTGGGGGACTTGTGAGAATTTGGGTGCTTGTTACATTATTTTTTCACTGGTCTTTACCGTTTTTACTGAGGCTGGGACTTTGACACTAGAGTTCTTCTGGGACCTTAACTTGTACTAATTCCATGTTCACTGTTATCACAGTATTCCTTGAACTGTTACATCTGAACTACAACATTGCTAGCATAGTGCAATGTATATTTATCAAGTTCGGGAAGCCAGTCACAATCTTGATGTCTATTTGTTAACCAAGAAGTGACCCTTTCATTCAGGCCTTTAGCCTCCGTAGTAGATTCAATTACCAGCATGTGTTTATCAGTCGCACTCAGTTCCAAATAGTTCTGTATATCCTGAATTTCCGCACTTTATCAACAAGGGAGTCAAGTTTTTCTCATCAGAATATTAATGGTATCGTACCTCTACCAGCACCATAGGGCTACTGGCTTTTCGTTGGTGCTGGTAATAGGTATTTTCGTCCAGCATCAGTGGAGTTGTTAGCCATATGGTCCCTGTGTTATGGTCCTAGTGATTCTGATTTCGAACGTTGGTTGTCCTTCTCTGTTTTAATAATTACTTGATAAAATGCTTGTAGGCTTGTGAATTGTTTTTAGCTTATTTTGCGGCATTATATATATAATCCCTCAGGAAAGTGAAGATACAGCTTCACGGTGTTCATGGCCACAAAAATGCTAGCGAACTTCTCCTTCTCTATGATAACGCAAAACCTCACATAACTCTCCTCACCCGAGGGGAGTTCACAGAACTTCACTGGACTGATTGTTCTTCCTCTTCCACCCTACAGCTCGCATCTCGCACCTTCCGACTTCCATCTGTTTGACTCCATGAAGGACGCACTCCTTGGCAAGCAGTACGTGCATGATGGTGGGGTTACTGATGAAGCAAGACATCGAACCATGGAGTGGTACCATGCGGGCACAAAGGCCCTCCCAGTCAGAGGCATAAGGCCTCACTCAGCACTGAACGGAGATTATATTGAAAAGTAGTGTTTTCTAGCCCAGAAAGTGGATGAAAATATGGTGTATTGGAATCTCGAATAAAACTAAGCTGCTGTGTGATAAAAACGTGTTTCTTACTGAACTCCCCTCGATAGCTGACATATTTTTACAAAACTCGTATAGAAAATCTCATGAAGTTTTGTAATTTTACATCTGAACTTCAGATTTCTACCACGACTGACTAGCAGTTAGCACTTAGGAAATTTGGCAGCAGATACCAAGAGAAAATATGTTCTGGGTGACATGCATTCACATCGGTGAGCCGTAACAGTGAAATAACACTGTAGAACGCACTTTAACGAAGATGTACCAGCTGCCAACTCCATTCGGCGATGCAATGCGCACTCTAAAGCTCCAGGATGCTTCTGGTAGGGGAAATCAACGGGTCGTCCCACAGTGAGTGAAGAAACGGCTGACCGCATGCAGGCGAGTTCCACACAGAAGTTAATGAACAGGGAGATGAACACACCACAACCGAACATTTGCAACATCTTAAGGAAACTATAGAACCTGCAGCCTTGGCGCTTGCAATTACTACAAGCCCTGATTCCCGATAACACAGTCAGACTCCCTGAATTTTCGGCATATTTGCAGCAGGTTGTGAAAGAGGATGGGTTTTGTGAGAATCAATTTCTCGGGGACGATGCAACATTTTTTGTGAATGTCATAGGAACACGTACAAGGTGGGAATGTCGGGGACAGAAAATCCCCACGCCATCGTCCATATTCAAAGCCAATCTGTTCTGTGCGGTCTCACTGTTTAAATTTTATGGTCCCTTTTTGTTCTGCAAAAAGACCGTTACGAGATACATGTATCTGGACATGCTGGAAAATTGTTTCACGCTATAACTGGATACCACAGTGTGGATTTCATCTATCAACCCCAACTACATCAAGACGTTCATGAATTCTTAAGCAGGAAATTGGGAAACTGATGGATAAGATGTGGTGGATTTGGTGATCAGGAATTCATGTCATGGCTTCCACGCACTCCTGATCTAACCCCATGAGATTTTTCCAGTAGTGTTACGTGAAAGATTCAGTATTTACGCCTCCTCTGCCAACAATCGTACCAGATCTGCGAGCTGGCATGAACAGTGGTTTTGAACAGATTGATAGGAACATGCTGCGCCAAATGTGGTAAGAATATGATTATCGATTTGATATATACAGGATGAGTAGGGAGCACATTTGGAGCACTTTAGTTCTTCTCTGTGTGTGCAAAACCGTGTGTCAATATGGAAAAATGTGTATTATTAATATAATCGTAGCAGGAAACTTTCATTGGTTTTACATGCTTTTGAAGCACTAACATGTATTTTGTATACTAATAACAAACGTCTTAGTGTCCCTCAGTAGATGTGCAGCTTTACTGTTAGAACATGGACATGAAAGTGATTAGCATTTTATTTCTTTTTTAGTTGATAAAACTTAGGGTCGACCCTTTTATTCCATAGCCAGTGTATGAACATTATGTTTAAACGTCACCAGTCACCTTGTAACAGCGTCACATGTAATCAGACGCTGGCAAGCTGTGGGACAGTTTGTGATGAAAATAAACAAAATTAATCATGCTAAACTTACAACAGTTTGCACATATTATAAAAAAAGCCAACCGCCACAAGAGAAGACGCTGAGATGTTCCTGGAACGGGCGAAGATCACACTTTTAGTTCTATGTAATGGATGGGTGCTGCTACATTATTCCCCTCTTCGGAAAGACCCGGTTCCAGGGTCGTCCTTTAACTAACTCTTAAACTTGTTTGGATTGGCACTTATGCCATACTTAATTACTATTAGAAAACATACACGTGGTTTAGTGCTCCTAAGCATATGGCATGAGGGGAAAATCATAAAAAAAATCCTTAATAAATGACCACTACGCTGAACGCTCGTTCAACCCCTTACCTACGCCCTAGGTATCCAATCTACTGGGACTTGGACTACGCCCGGATCCCTCTGGGAATTGTTTCTCCGCCTGATCAGTAAGAAAACAACACATGACAAAGTTAAAGCTGCGATGACATTTGGCACCGAGGTACTCAAAATGATAGTTATTTGTCGTTGCCTTTCCCTATAATGAGCGACATATTGAACAAGTTGTTCGGCTGATATGCGCCCCTCTTGCTCTAAAATGAACTGGTTTACGGATCTCAGCAGACTTGGCTCCAGAGTTTGATTTAACAAGGTCACTCTGAAGTGGTTTCTGGCCAGTACAGTTGTGGCTGCGTAACATTCAATTACGTGACTCCTGAAAGTGACGCTGGCAGATGAAGGTTGGTCCTATTATGTTACACTTAGTTCCATTGATCAAAATTCCGCTCCCCTCGAGCACTCTATTTTTCGCTTCTGCAAATACTCCCCACTCAAAACAACTTGCTACTGCTACCAAATTCTCGTAGGTGGAGAAGATCCAATGCATCCCGACCTGTTGCAAGCTCAATTTTAGCTCCACTATGTCCCTTAGACAGCCTATTCCTTTCCCCTCTGGCTAAAAACAACTACACCGTGCACGTGTCCCATATTTTCTTCCAATATTCACTATCTTTTATCCGAACCCAATACCGACTGTGTGACTACTTTCACCCTTTAATTTACATTATATGAACTGGTGCAATAAACACGACTTTCCAGACCCAGAACTGTCGATAACAAAAAATTTAAACAAGAAATCGTACGACTCTGACATCGTTCAACACTTACTTATTACGGCTTTGCCGCAAAATTTAATGCGACCCATCTATTTCTCCAGAACTGCGTTTGATTTCTCCTCGAACCACACTCCACATACGTCAGACGCTACACGTCCCTTTTCAGTGATCTGAGGTCAGGGATCACCATCACCGTTCCTCCCTCTTCGAAACGACTGCTTCCCTAGCAGGCTCACAATACGCGAAACACATATACGAAAATACAATGCCTAACTATCTATGCAAACCCAATGATACATCACACGAAAACAAGAAACAAAAAAACTACAAATACTCAACTACTTTCTGGATCGCAAAGCATTCGGTACTTCATGCTGTTCCCTATCTTCCTGGTTTTCTCTGTGCTTAGCACCTCCCTTCATTCTCTCTTTCGTCCTCTTTCCTTCCTGTGACACGCCTGGAATCACATCCGGGCAACCCTTAAATGGCCGTAACAGCCCAACTTGTACTATCGTTGTTCTCGTTGGCAGTTGAAGCTTAACATTAACGGGAGATGTGGTTTCAACATCTTGGTATGGCCCTTGATGCCTCATGAGGAATTTCTTCGTTTTCCCTTTTTGCGTATAGGGCTGGACAGCATTACCCATTGCCCAACTCTATACTACGGTTAACTTCCTTTCCGCTTTACTGCGTCTTCCTGTCTTTCCAAAGCCTTCGTATTCGCCTTTTGTACCCGTTTCCAAACATCCCGAATTGTCCTTGCGAATTGACGTACAGATTCACTGGTCCTTCCTTTCTGTAGCTTCACTAAACCAAACGGTGACAGCATTTTTCGCCCGTACACTACCTTATATGGAGACAAACCGGTATTTGTATGGACTTGTGCATTATATGCACGTGCAAATGCTTCAAATACTCCTCCCACTGATGGTGATGAGAATCCACATAAAAACTCAGCATTTTCCCGATTGTTCTGTGCACCTGTTCTGTCCTTCCGTTGGCCTGTGGATGCAACGCGCTCGTCCTTAACTTCTTTACGTTCAACGATTTACACAGCTCCTTCATTAAATCCGACATGACATTTGTCTCTTGGTAAGTAATTATTGTCTCTGGTACACCAAACTTCAAAATCCAGTTGTTTACTAACGCTTGCGCGACCATTGCTCAAATGGCTCTGAGCACTATGGGACTTAACATCTGAGGTCATCAGTCCCCTAGAACTTAGAAGTACTTAAACTTAACTGACCCAAGACATCACACACATCCATGTCCGAGGTAGGTTTCGAACCTGCGACCGTAGCGGTCGCGCGGTTTCAGACTGAAGCGCCTAGAACCGCTCGGCAACAACAGCCGGCGCGACCATTGCTGCCTGTTGATTTGGCATAGCCACCATCTCCACATACCTCTAAAAATGGTCTATTATTGTGAGAACCAATCTGCTCCCCGATGGTGTTCGCCTAAAAGGTCCTAAGACAAAAATCCCGAGCAAAGAGAATGGACATGCTGCTTCCGGTAATCGGCTTAGCTATGTTTCCAGCACAAATCTGCTCTCTGCGCGCATGGTAGACAATTCTTGACATACTGATCCACATGTACTTCCGTACCTCTCCACCAGTACCTCTCCGCCACTCTCCTATTCGTTGCTCTACACCCTCCATGACCAGATAACATGTGATCATGCGCTTCCTTTAAAACCTCATCCCTCAACTTCACTGACACTGGCCCTAACATCGTTTCCCTGCACAGAAGACAGTAGTACATATTAAAATGTGGCTATGTCCGATACAATTTACAATCGTTGTCAGCGTCCTGTAATTTTTGACATATTTCTAGGTCATAACCTATGACTTCTACTTTCGCCACCTTCCTAATTGGGGCATACGCATTACCATGCTTCTTCCCAGGCATGTGCACCACCTCATAGTCGAATTCACTAAGCCTCACAGCCCATCTAGCGAGTCTAGTGGATGGATCCTTCAACCCCAACAACCACTTCGATGCAGCATCATATGTCACTACCCGAAATCTTCTCACATATAAATAACATTAAAAATATGTGATTCCATAGATTACGCTAAGCATCTCCATCTCTGTTGTTGAGTAATTCCTCTGCTGCATTCAACGGCCTAGACGCATAGACTACAGGATGTCCTTTCCCATCAGTTTCCTAAGAACACACCCTAATTCTTGATTCGATGCATCGAATGCTAGTATAAACTCATTTCCAAAATCTGGGAACACAGGAACCGGACTTGATGTTAACACTTCTTTCAGTTTGTAAAACGCTTTCTGTCACTCTTCTGTCCACTCAAATTTCACACCCTTCCGTAACAATCCCGTCAACGGCTGTGCTAAATCTGCCAAACCCTTCACGAACTTTCGATAGAAATTGCAAATTCCGATGAATGACTGAACTTCCTTACAGCCTGTACCAACCTCGAATCTATTCACACTCCACCCTTACTGATAATATGACCCAAATATTTTACTTCTTCTAATTCGAACTGACACTTCTCCAGGCTCAACGTCAAACGAGCTGCTCTTAACCTCATAAAGACTTCCCCTAACTGTTGTCTATGTTGCTCCATACTACTTGAAAACACTATAATGTCATCCAAATAGAAAAGACACTGCTGTGGTTTCAAACCCCTCAAGACACAGTCTAGCAACCCCTGAAACGTTGCCGGAGCGTTTTTCAAACCGAATGGCATTCTAATGTATTGGTAATGGCCTCCAGGTGCAGAGAAAGCAGTTTTTGGACGATCCTCTGGAGTCACCTCTAACTGATGATACCGTCCGCAAGCTGAAATCCTCCACAATCTGCTGCAAATACCTCGGTATTCTGTATGGCTTACGGTAAACAGGTGCTTCAGTCCCTATTAATATCCTATGTTGAACTAATGGAGTTGCTGGTAACGGCCCGTGTGGATAAAACAAATCCTTAAATTCCCACAATAATTCTTCCATATGCTCTCTTTCTCCTCCTTTCAAATGCTTAATTTTGCAGTTCTATCGGCAGTTAGTCGTTGATCTCTTCTCCTACCTCTCGAACACCAGTCTTCGTCGTCTGGCACATCTAAATCTGCTACTAAAACTTCTTTCCTCAAATTCGCGTCTACAGCGCTAAAATTATCGACATTCACGGGAACCACTCACCCGTCGTTCCCCTCCTGTGCGCCTACAACACTACGTTTCACAAAACAACGCAATGAACCCAAATCTTCATTATTGTCCAATTGTGCAATAACACATACTGTACCCACAAGTAAATCAGACTCCACACTTACCCAAAGCGACTTACCGGTGCCACTAGACACACACTCATGCGAATTAAGCCTTAATTCTAGTGTGCGCTGTTCAGTTCGTTTGTTCATTACGCTGAACGCCCCTCGCGACAGCTCTGCATTGACAACAGTTTCCCCTAGCGGACATAACATTACACCAAGTTTCACAGTTCGTTGTCCAAGGTCAATTTTGGTATGATGTTGATGCAAGAAATCTACTTCTAGGATGATGTCGTAGCCCTCGCTTACCCATGGTACTACCTTCATGCATCGGACTTTCTCTATTTGAAAGTCAGCTGTCACCGACCACAAAAGCGTGACCTCCTCATCCCCCACTCCACGCAACCTATAACGTGGTGGGTCTAACTTCCTTCGTCCCATTATATTCTTAGTAGCCACTGACACTTGCGCCTCTATGCCCAAGAAAATTTTAAACTTTTTAGTTCATATGGATCCTACCACTGAAAATTCCACCTCTGCATACGTATTCGCAGCATTGAAATTAAACGGGAGCTCTCTTAGATGGGTCTTGGGTCCCCTCTGCGGTTTAACGATTGCCCACCTCTCCTATCTCCACTTCTCCATCCACCATGCTGCTGATTTCCACCTCTTGCTCTATTCATTGGTGACTGGGTACATTGCCTCTGCACATTTCCCGTGCGACCACACTTATAGCATTTTATACCATCTGTAAACACTGTTTGCCTCTCGCGTACCCCTGTTGCCACGCCTATTTTCTCACATTGAATTGCCAGCTGAATGGCCGAACACAAATCTTCCGGAGTCCGTTCTCACACTTTCCGTGTCATATACGTCGGTAACCCTCTCAAAAATACATCAAGTGCCCTTTGCTCGGCCTCCTGAACAGAACACTATTCGCTTCATTGCTCTGATCCAACACGTAAGTATACTCATTAATTTCTCTTTTCCTGTACGCAAATTTCTCTACCGTCTCCCCCTGTCTCTTTGACATTGTACTTAACCTCTCTCTAAAGTACCGTGCACTATTCTGTTTCTTGTACCTTTGTAAAAGCCCTTCCTTTAACTGCTTAAACTGTCCTGCCTTCCTTAATGCCTCACAACACCTTATATACGTTTACGCTTCACACGTTAATCTAATCTCGGCTACATCTTAACTACTGTTCATCAGACCAACCATTCATCACAGCTGAAATTTCCAAGTGCTGCACAAACGAACGCACATCCTCAGATGCGTTGCTAGAAGACGGAATAATCAAACTTACCGTCGCTGGATCAATCTCCTGCACCCTAGGCAACAACGAACTGATCAGATGCGGTTTCTCGCTCATTTCTAGATGCTAATTCACTTTTCAATTGCGTATTGTCCGCTATCAATTGTGCTACCTTTTCCATCAAAATCCGCACCGCTTCTGGTTCCGACACCCCTTGCGTCCTTGACTCTGCCACTGAGTTGCTTTCGTTCCCAGTTAGTCCCGAAACAAAACGATTACGTACAAGAATAATCGGACTCCCTAGAGCTCCGCATCGTCATACTCAGTATCGTAATAAACCAATACAAAAGTAATGAAATGCCACGAAAAAAAATCTTACTTCCCCAAATACTTAAACACTTACACTGACAGCAAAAAAATAGTACGCCCACGCAAAATATCTAAAATGTGGCTTTTGACACTTCATAGGCAAAACTCAAACTAAAAAGAAAGAAAACGTCGAACAGTCGAAAGGGCAATTTTGAGAGCACTCACCACATCTTGTGGCATTGCGGGCGGTGGGCTCCAACGTCGTACTGGACAGACGACGTCCACTATTCTGACACCAAATGTAATGGATGGCTGCCACTGCATCTGTAACACTTCAGTGGCAGATATTCACCATGAATAATCGAACCACGGACTGTAGCTTAAATGATTCCAGCAAATTGGTTCCCCACCGATCATGAAACCATGGTAAAATCGAAACAGATGAATAGCCTTCCCTGTACCGCATCTATCTTTAGGCTGACACTGGTACAGAACAACGCTGTTACAAAGCAGGGCTAACGTGGCGGAATAAAATGCGAACTTCTGCACGGCGCGGCGCCGCGGACTGAAACATAAGCTCTAAGCCGGCAGGCAACCATGCTTCTCACTACTAATACCACACTGCAACAACGCAAAGCAGGTCCACTAGCAGAACAGATAACGTACACTGTAGGCCATTAAAATTGCTTCACCAAAAAGAAATACAGGTGATAAACGGGTATTCATTGGACAAATATACACTCCAGGAAATTGAAATAAGAACACCGTGAATTCATTGTCCCAGGAAGGGGAAACTTTATTGACACATTCCTGGGGTCAGATACATCACATGATCACACTGACAGAACCACAGGCACATAGACACAGGCAACAGAGCATGCACAATGTCGGCACTAGTACAGTGTATATCCACCTTTCGCAGCAATGCAGGCTGCTATTCTCCCATAGAGACGATCGTAGAGATGCTGGTTGTAGTCCTGTGGAACGGCTTACCATGCCATTTCCACCTGGCGCCTCAGTTGGAACAGCGTTCGTGCTGGACGTGCAGACCGTGTGAGACGACGCTTCATCCAGTCCCAAACATGCTCAATGGGGGACAGATCCGGAGATCTTGCTGGCCAGGGTAGTTGACTTACACCTTCTAGAGCACGTTGGGTGGCACGGGATACATGCGGACGTGCATTGTCCTGTTGGAACAGCAAGTTCCCATGCCGGTCTAGGAATGGTAGAACGATGGGTTCGATGACGGTTTGGATGTACCGTGCACTATTCAGTGTCCCCTCGACGATCACCAGAGGTGTACGGCCAGTGTAGGAGATCGCTCCCCACACCATGATGCCGGGTGTTGGCCCTGTGTGCCTCGGTCGTATGCAGTCCTGATTGTGGCGCTCACCTGCACGGCGCCAAACACGCATACGACCATCACTGGCATCAAGGCAGAAGCGACTCTCATCGCTGAAGACGACACGTCTCCATTCGTCCCTCCATTCACGCCTGTCGCGACACCACTGGAGGCGGGCTGCACGATGTTGGGCGTGAGCTTAATGGAGACGGTTGTGAATGGTCCTCGCCGATACCCCAGGAGCAACAGTGTCCCTAATTTGCTGGGAAGTGGCGGTGCGGTCCCCTACGGCACTGCGTACGATCCTACGGTCTTGGCGTGCATCCGTGCGTCGCTGCGGTCCGGCCCCAGGTCGACGGGCACGTGCACCTTCCGCCGACCACTGGCGACAACATCGATGTACTGTGGAGACCTCACGCCCCACGTGTTGAGCAATTCGGCGGTACGTCCACCCGGCATGCTACCAGTGTTAAAGACTGCGATGGAGCTCCGTATGCCACGGCAAACTGGCTGACACAGACGGCGGCGGTACACAAATGTTACGCAGCTAGCGCCATTCGACGGCCAACACCGCGGTTCCTGGTGTGTCCGCTGTGCCGTGCGTGTGATCATTGCTTGTACAGCCCTCTCGCAGTGTCCCGGGAAAGTATGGTGGGTCTGACACACCGGTGTCAATGTGTTCTTTTTTCCATTTCCAGGAGTGTATTATACTAGAACTGACTTGAGATTACATTTTCACACAATTTGGGTGCATAGATTCTGAGAAATCAGTACCCAGAACAACCACCTCTGGCCGTAATAACGGCCTTGATACGCCTGGGCATTGAGTCAGACAGTGTTTGAATGGCGTGTACAGGTACGGTTGCCGATGCATCTTTAACACGATACCACAGTTCAACAAGGGTAGTGACTGGCGTATTGTGACGAGCCAGTTGCTCGGCCACCATTGACCAGACGTTTTCAATTGGTCACAGATCTGGAGAATCTGCTGACCAGTGCAGCAGTCTAACATTTTCTGTATCCAGAAAGGCCCGTACAGCACCTGCAACATGTGGTCGTGCATTATACTGCTGAAATCTAGGGTTTCGCAGGGATAGGATGAAGGGTAGAGCCACGGGTCGCAGCACATCTGAAATTAAACGTCCACTGTTGAAAGTGCCATCAATGCGAACAAGAGGTGACCTAGACGTGTAACCAATGGCAACCCATACCATCACGCAGGGTGATACGCCAGTATGGCGATGACGAATACACGCTTCCAATGTGCGTTCACTGTGATGTTGTCGCCAAACACGGATGTGACCATCACGATGCTGTAAACAGAACCTGGATTCATCCGAAAAAATGACGTTTTGCCATTCGTGCACCCAGGTTCGTCGCTGAGTACACCATCGCAGGCGCTCCTGTCTGTAATGCAGCGTCAAGGGTAACCGGAGCCATGGTCTCCGAGCTGATAGTCCATGCTGCTGCAAACGTCGCCGAACTGTTCGTCTGTTGACTCAGGGATCGATACGTGGCTGCGCGATCCGTTACAGCCATGCGGATAAGATGCCTATCATCTCGACTGATAGCGATACGAGGCCGTTAGGATGTAGGACGGCGTTCCGTATTACCCCCCTGAACCCACCGATTCCATATTCCGCTAACAGTCATTGGATCTCGACCGACGCGAGGAGCAATGTCGGCATACGACAAACCGCAATCGTGATAGGCTACAATCCGACCTTTATCAAAGTCGGAAACTTGATGGTACGCATTTCTCCTCCTTACACGAGGCATCACAACAACGTTTCACCAGGCAACGCCGGTCAACTGCTGTTTGTGTATGAGAAATCGGTTGGAAACTTTCCTCATGTCAGCAGGTTGTAGGTGTAGCCAAAGGCGCCAACCTTGTGTGAATGCTCTGAAAAGCTAATCATTTGCATATCACAGCATCTTCTTCGTGTCGGTTAAATTTCGCGTCTGTAGCACGTCATCTTCGTGGTGTAGCAATTTTAATGGCCAGTAGTGTACGTCATCACATATGAAGTTTCCCACAGTGTCTCTTGACTTTCACTGAGCAATCTGTCAGCAGAAATGGATCGGTCTCTCTTGCCCGACCGAACACCGACAGCCACGAGATGGTTCGTGTCTGCTCTCGTAAAGCCTGCAAGCGCTACCCATGACACCTAACGGCGAGGCAGACCTCGAGCGCAAGAAATAAACTCTCTGCAGTCGAGAGACTGGTCGTCTCAACACCGTGAGCAAGGACATCAGAGAGAACAACCCCTTCAGAGTCCGAGAAGACCGTCGCCTTCACTTTACAGGCTGAGGGCGCACCTTTAAATTTTTCCTTCGGAGGAGAGGTGGTGTGGTGCCACTCCACGGAGTGCGAATTTGTTTCCTGTTCGAAGCAACGAACCCACGTGTCATCGCCTATGACGATGTTCGATGGAATGCCACGATCAGCCTCGTGACGCGCACAGATAGTCCTTCGTCGCTCTTTCTGGTGTTTCGTTGCGTGTCGAGGAACCCAGTGAGCACCTTTGAGTACCCCAGCTGCTGGACGAGTGTGTCACCGCTGCCAACAGAGACGTTCAGTGGTGCAGTGAGGTGTTTGATTGTCATCCGTTGATCACCTCGAGTGGGAGTGTAAGCACATTCCAACATTACAGGAGTCACAGCTGAGTGCGGCCGCCCTGCACAGTGGAGACTGGACAAATTTGCGTGACCTTGTCGCGATGACGACAGATCCTCGCCCAATGACTCACCGTTCTTTTGTTCACTGCCACGTCTCCTTGGACATTGTGCAGGCGCCATGAATATCTGCGATGCCCTGGTTTTCCGCCAAGAGACATTCAGTGACAGCTCTTTGCTTGGAACGCACCTGTATTTCAGTCGCCATTTTAAAGACTACCTATCACACCGCCACCTATCGTAACTTCGTGTAAATATAGGGGCTGAAGCGGGAATATTCCACGATGTCGCACAACAAATTCCGCGTGTTTTAAAGTCAAACTGGCAGAAAAAAGAAAGCACCTTTGGAAACTTGTGATTTGTTCCTATAGAACCAAACTGTTGAGGTCATCGGTCCCTGGGTTTACACACTACTTAACCTAACTTAAACTAACTTACGCTAAGGATAACACACACACGCATGCCCGAGTGAGGACTCTAACCTTCGACGAGGAGCAGCCGCGCGAACCGTAGCAAGGCGCTTAAGATCGTGCGGCTACCCCGCGCGGCAAGCACTTTGTCGAAAACTTCAAGAATTTTCTCGTATAGACACACTCAATTACCGATCCCTACACAGCAGCAGGACAGGCAACCCGCTCGACACTTAGCATCAGCATGCCGAATGCGAACTCAGAAGTGTCAGCTTGTAGGGTCCAGTAGATGGTGTTATCTGCACACAATTTATAAAGTACCGAACAAAAGAGCACTGGTGGCACCAAAGGTGTTGCTGAACTGGTGGGCCTAAAAGGGGGCTCTTTACCTGCTTATTCGCAGACGTTCCAATCTCGCAACCCCTCCGATCCCCTTATGCATCATGCACACGCTACAGGAGGCCGCGAAAATGGGTGAATTAGAAAGCATAAACGCCCTTTTGTATTTCGCATCACGTTCCAATTTCGTCGGAGGGGTTTCAACCGCACTAGTGATTGCACCCTGTACACTTGTAATCACACTACACTCCAGAAGGGTGACGTCACGTTCAATGGAGTTTCAGCACCACGGTGTCCTTAAAACAAGTCTAGAGTCATCCGGGAGCGTCAGCAGCGGCAAAGTGTGTCAAGAACGTACTCTTTTAGTACGTCGCTCTGTAAACTGTCGTTTTCGAGCGTGGAAGGTGTGAAAATGAACGTCTCTAGGATGGCGGTGGTTTCAGTTATGCCCTTTATGCCACATCATGATATCTTGTCGAGAACCTGTGTATCTGAAATATTTCCCTGTGAAACCCGTTAGTAAAATCCGAGACTTCAACACTGTGCGTCACGGTTCTGATGTCCATCACCGTGTAACACGTCCAATGTGGTGTTGGACAGAACTGTGGTGAAATTTAGTACCAATGTGACATCGTTAACCCACCTTACATCCCACAAGAACATCACGTGTCGACACCTTGATGTTTGAAGCACTGCCGAGCCCGAGGGTAAAGTCACAAGGTGTCAGGCATTGCATCATCATAGAGGAAGATTGTAGGCTCGTTGGAGCCAAATTTCGGTGTCGCAATGGAAGACAGCTAATGGGTTTAAAAAAAAAGTGGCTCTTTAATTATATAGAGCGTTATTATACCATCTATAACCAATCACACAAAACGCATGTCAAGCTCCTACTACTCACGTTACTAAACTTACCGCTTTCCCATGCTGCTGCACATTGTCATTGGCGTGGGTTGCTAATCCTCCGTATGGAGTGCAATTCATCAAATGACGATTACGATAACACTTTCTTTTATATTTCAATCTTTTGTTTAAACCTCTATAAATATTCCAATGATATTGTAAATTTTGAAAACGGCCTAAGCTAAAGGGTGATGACAGCATAGCTCCGTAATGAAAGAATGAAAATATCTTTATTGAAAAATAAACTCAGGATATGACATTAAAAAGAGCACCAATAATCACGATCAAGGCGCAAAATAGTGACTAAGACCATGAAGAACATACCAGAACGGGGCGGAAATTGGTAGATGTTATGTGTATGTACAGACATAAATGATTACAGTTTCAAGAGAAAGAGCTCCGCAAATTGAGCAACTCAATAACGCTTTGGTACATGTCTGGTGCTCATGCAAGCAGTAATTTGGCTTAACATTAACTGACAGAGTTTTTGGATGCCCTCCGGAGGGATATCGTACCAAAGTCTGTCCGATTGGTGATTTATATCGTGAAAACCCCGAGATGGCTAGAGGGCCCTGACCATTATGCTCCAAAAGTTCTCAACTGTGGAGAGATCCGGCGACCTTGCTCACCAAGGAGGGATTTGGCAAGCAGAAGACAAGTGGGACAAACTCTCGCCGTTTGCACGCGGGCGTACCTTGCTGAAGGGTAAACCCAGGAAGCCTTACCTTGAAGGGCAATAAAACGGGGCGTAGATTGTCGTCAACGTACTGCTGTGCTGTAAGGATACAGTGGGCGACAGCCAAAGGGGTCCTGCGATGAAGTGAAATGCCACCCCAGACCTTATTGTCGGGCCTCATGGCGGACGGCTGGCAGGTTGGTATCCCACCACTGTCTGGGGCATTTACACACAAGTTTTAGTTCGTAGAAGGGTCTCAGTTCGAAGTCGGAATCATCACCGAAGACAGTTCTGCTCCAGTCAATGGGATTAAAGTTCGAGTGTGCCCGATACCACTGCAAACGAGCTTGTTTAGGTACCGTCATTGATAGTAGGCGCAAGAGACGACATGAATTCAGCCTCTTTTCTGTCAGACGCCTATTAATGATCTTTGTGATGACTGAAGCATCGATGGTAATGATGAATCCGGGGCTCCCAGTGGCTCTCTGACGGTTGCTTGGTCCTCAAGTTCTGTCGCCTCTCTAAGTCGACCGCTTCATTCTTAACGCTCTCGACCTTGATTCACCCATTCCTGCCAAAATCGTCCTGTTCAAATGTCGATTGATTCAGATATTACTCATGCCGGCTGCTTGGACTCCAACTATACGTGCTCTTTCCAAAGCTGGCGTCTGCTTATATTGGTCACGTGCCTGTCTGCGAGGCAAAGTTGCTGTCCAACGGAGTACACGGAAAGAAATTCGCTAAGACTTCATGCACTGGTATTGATTGACATGCCCTCTGTTTACCAACCTTGGCAGTTGAGCGTTGAAATGCCGTTTCTGCGTCACACATTGATCCATCGGCCGCCATAGTTTACAATATTGCATTTTCCGTCCATACCTGTGTGCGTATCAGTTTTTGGCCAATTTGCATAATTTCTTCGTGGTATGTCTTTTTTTCTCAGTGTGTGTTAATTACTGCCACGATGGTGACGGACTCATAACGGTTTTATGGCATTTATTAGAATACGTAATACACAGAAAATATATTCCGTCATTCTCTAGAATATTCCGAATATTTCCTGCAAAAAGAAATTCGCCCAACACTATATTACAGAGGTGGGTATGAAGTAGCAAAGACACGCGAGAAAAAAAGAAAATTGTGGGACAATAAAGGAAAATAAAAAGCTGAAAGCAAATAATCCTAAGCTACTATTTGCTTTAGCACCGAAAATCATAAGAACAGGAGACTGGCGCTGCAAAGCTAACAGGAGGACAAAAAACTGCTGTAAATCCGCTGTCAGCTTGGAACCTACAGTGATATGAAAGAGAACAAAAGGTTGAATGGCAGACACCAGATGGATCAAAGGCTTCAGCCGCATAAAGGGCATCGATTTCCATGTGTTCTTTGTAGCACCAGGTGGTGCCGCTGTGTCGCTCGCCTTGTGCGGTCAGCACGGTACGAGCGACAGCGCGCTACACTGTTTGCCGACCCCTTGTCGCACGCAGTGTACACGCACAGCACCGGCAAATTTACGCAACGCGGTCCTCGGGGTGGCTCCCTCACAGCGTGGCTTACAGTGCCTTCAGCGCACCGTGGCGAGAGCTCACACAGCGCTGATCCGCTCCACGGACATCAGCCGATACGGTGGCGATATTGCGCCGTTGTTGTACGGAACACTGAGTTACATTAAACGGTCTCTTTCCCCAATTAATTAAATAAAATGATCTGAACAAAATCACACGAAGAAGCAACGAGAATTACTGTTTGTATACCAGATGAATTCATGCTACGTCAGCGAGGTCGGGTAAGTATCTCAAGTGTCAGTTACCCTGTGCTAATTCACACTGGTGTGAAGACAAATGAAGACGCAATAAACGTTACAAGTAACTGCAACAATTTTCGTATTTCAAACGTGCTGCAATGTTGAAAAATCGAATATTTGTGATACAATTTCAATATGACAAACAGCAAAGTTCCAGAACAGCTCATTTTGTTACTTGGTCATGACTAGTTTCGGGTTAATATTCATAACCCGTTCTCAAATCATCATATGAAAAATAAGTTAGAAAAGAATACGTTATATAAAGTAGCAAGCAGCCATTGCGTGTCACAAACTGCAATGCCTAACGTATCAAAATCCGTACAATCTTATCAGAATAAATGTGCCTCCACATAGCTAAAAATCATGGCAATCCAAAGGAGTAGAATGCATTAAATAGAATACAAATAGAAACTGACAGCCTAACATAAGTTAGCGAGGAAATTTTCCTGCAGATGCCGCAGCTATCTGACGTTTACGGAAGTCTATGTTGCATACCATAATCATCATCAGTACAATGAAATAATGAATACAAGAGTGTGTAAGTTACACCGTTAAGAAATTACGAGGGTCAGTCAAAAAGTAATGCCTCCTATTTTTTTTTCTACGTTTAATTGTCAGGAAATTTAAATGCAATTACATAGGTTGAAAACCACAACATTGAGGATCATTTTGTCATTTTTCAATGTAATCTCCGCCCATCTCTACAGTTTTGGTCCATCTTTGAACAAGGGCATGTATCCCAGCACGGTAAAAATCACAGCTCTGCTTCCTAAGCCATTGACGCACGGATGTTTTGACGGCCTCCTCATCTTCAAAATGAATCCCACGATGAGCTTCTTTTAGTGGCCCGAACAGATGGAAGTCTGATGGTGCCAGGTCAGGGCTGTATGGGGGATGAGGCAAAACTTCCCATCCAATTTTGACAATCTCGTCAGAGGTGTGACGACTGGTGTGTGGTCTTGCATTGTCATGCAAAAGAAGAACATCTGCCATTGATTTTGTTGGGCGAACTCGCTGAAGACGTGCTTTAAGTTTTTTGAGGGTTGTGACGTATTGAACAGAATTTATTGTGCATCCCTGCTCCAAACAATCAACCAGAATCACACCCTCTGTATCCCAGAAAACTTGCCGTAACTTTCCCTGCCGATCGCACAGTTTTGAATTTTTTCTTCCTCGGCGAGCTTGTGTGACGCCACTCCATTGACTGCCTCTTTGATTCGGGTTCAAAAAAATGCACCCATGTTTCGTCCCCGGTCACAATTTTTTTCAGAAACTCATCTCCCTCCAAACGGAAGCGCTGCAAGTGTTGGGAGGCTATTGTTTTCCTTGCCTCTTTATTCTGATCGGTTAACATTCTTGGAACCCACCGTGCACAAACTTTTGAGTACCCCAATTGTTTAATAATCGTGATCACACTGCCTTTACTAAGAGAAATAATGCGACACACTTCATCTGCAGTCACCCGACGGTCACCACGAATGATGTCATCAACTTGCTGAATGTTGTGTGGAGTCACTGCACTCACCGGCCTGCCGCTCCGCTTTTCGTCAGTCAACGGTGTTTGCCCTTCAGCTTCCTTACAACGACGAACCCATCGTCTAACAGTGCTGACATCCACTGTCACAACACCATACACCTTCTTCAGTCTTTCATGAATGCGTATGGGCGTTTCACCTTCTGCATTCAAGAATTCAATCACACAACGCTGTCTCAAACGAACATCGATGTCGGCCATCTTACAAACTTCTGCTGTGCTGCCACCTGTTGACACAGAAAGTTACTACTGCAGTGGATTGCAGAAGAAGGTTTGAGGAATGGCGCCAAATTCAAATTTTTCACTTAACTTAATTTTTTTAAGTAGAAAAAAATGGGAGGCATTACTTTTTGACCGACCCTCGTATGTATCAATTTTTACTACAGTGTTTCTTAAATCTAAACACGAAGTCAGTTTATAAATAAACAACATACTCGGTGCACAGAAGCATTACGTGAACCATCGTTTACAACAATCGTAGACAACAACAAATAGTCTGAAACAGAATCTTATAATAAAACCAATTTTACCTATTTTAAAATGAAAATAATAAATAAAAAATAGCCTAAATCAAAACTTGGTGATAAATCGAAATTTTTATCTTTCCCCGATGAAGATGTATTTCAAAATGAAAATCACAGGAACAACCATTAAGAACATTATCAAACATTATGCTCTTAATGGCTTAAATCTTATTAACCAACACGTTTTTCCGACAGGAGTGCCGGCCGCGGTGGTCTCGCGGTTCTAGGCGCGCAGTCCGGAATTGTGCGACTGCTACGGTCGCAGGTTCGAATCCTGCCTCGGGCATGGATGTGTGTGATGTCCTTAGGTTAGTTAGGTTTAAGTAGTTCTAAGTTCTAGGGGACTAATGACCACAGCAGTTGAGTCCCATAGTGCTCAGAGCCATTTGAACCATCCGACAGGAGTCAGGCCCTTGTGGCCTACATCGAAAACAAGATCTTTTTTCTGTCAGCATGTGTCACTAATTCGATGGTATGTATTTTGATACGTTAGACATTGCACTTTGTGACACACATTAGCTGTTAGGTGCTTAATGTAACTAACTGTAATTCTAGCGTGCTGTTTCACACGCTGATTGGGTATGGGTGTTGAATAAAAACTCGAAACTAGTCATCATCAAGTAACAGAAAGAGCTATTTTGCAACTTCGGCTCTTTGTCGTATTGAAATGTGTTACTGTAGTTTACGAGAATCATTCCCTTCTAGCCCTTTCCCGAGTGAAGATAATTCAGGTGGTTAGGAAAAAAAATGAAAATCATAATTTTCGAGAAAGTGTTCCAGTTCCACATGCCCCTGTCCTTAATGTCAACTACCAAGCGAAATTAGTAAGCAAAGACCTGCAATTTGCGTGCGGTTAGTGGGAGAAAGTATATTAGTATTATACTGCTTTTTCCTACTAATGTCTATTGCCACCTAAAATTCATGTAGCTGGATCTTCCACTGAGGTAATTTCTATTTCCTTGCATAGCTTCTAAGAGAGCTCAGTTTTTGGTGTCGCTTAAGATCACCACTAGCGCCACCGTCGTATGCTTCACTTTGAATTTGCGACCGTTCCGACCAGTTGTTTAATAGTCAGTCTAGGGTCGGCTATCCAGGCGTCCAGTTTCGTTTAGTCCAGTGTTTATTTTCCAAGAGTTTCTGATACGAAGTGAATATTATCTGTAGTTATTATCTGATTGCCTAGTGTTTATTTACATTTAGAGCGCGTGTATTCATTTCCTGTGGTAGCTTTTGTGAGCTGAGCGTCTAGTGAAATATGCTGTTGATATATCCGTGTTCAGTACTGAAATTTAATTCTCTTTTTGAGAGATTGAGGATTTTGCGATCTTAGAGTCTAGTGAGAACCATCCACAGCAGATTATAATCTTTATTCATTATATTTATGTACACTCCAACCTCAGTAGCGCTACAGTTTGGTAATGTTTTGCCGGCCTGAGTGGATGACCGGTTCTAGGCGCTACAGTCTGGAACTGCGCGACCGCTACGGTCGCAGGTTCGAATCCTGCCTCGGCCATGGATGTGTGTGATGTCCTTAGGTTAGTTAGGTTTAAGTTGTTCTAAGTTCTAGGGGTTGATGACCTCAGAAGTTAAGTCCCATAGTGCTCAGAGCCATTTGAACCATTTTTTGGTAATGTTCTGTCTTACAGAGCTCTGTTTGTTCTTTCATAATTAGTCGAATTCTTTTGTTACGATATGAAAAGGAACTGTGCTTGTTGTGCGTCGACACGAGGGTAATGGGTTGCTGCCCATAAACACCTGGCAGCTGCGTTGACTACGGTCGAAACGCTGCTGACCACTGCTCCAAGCTGCAGCGGCATTTTTTCTTCTTTTAAGTTTAAGCTGTGCGACAGCTTTGGCTCTGTTGGGATGCTCACGTAACCCCGTTGTCGCTGCGTCTTTTGATACGCAACAGCCGATTGGCCTGTCTAAACTTCTCAACCAGCGTGGGGCGCTTCTCTTATCGCCAAGTCTGGACAAACGCAGAGGTGGATATTCTAGTCACTCGGAGTTCCAGCGTTAGGCCTGCTAGGGAGCCCCTAAAGAAAACTGTGGGCAGGTCAGCAACGATTGCCAATCTGATTCGGTATGTTTACCAGGGTTTCTAGTACGATAAGCCCTGGCGGCGACTGCCTTGTGCACTGGGTCAACCGGTTACAAATTGTGGCTTAGGTCGGCACAAATGACACCTACCGATTGGGTTCTGAGGTGAACCTCGGTTACTTTCGGCGGATAAATGGTCTGATGAAGGCACGAGGGTGTGCAGACGAAGCTACTTGTAGCAACGTGCCTCCGGTTTAGAGCAGAGTGCGTCTAAACCAGAGGCTCAGACGATTCCAATACAGTATCAAAAGCGAGCTTCTCGTCCGCCGCCAACGGGGGAGGACTCTAGAGACCCCTTTGAGTACGTGTAGCGTTACACATGTGGTTTTTTAGTTTGTTGGAACTTTTGAGATCAGAGATTAATTGCCACACTATTCTCAGAGAATACTCGTCCTCGCATATCACAAGTGGATAAGGTTAGTAAGATATCAGTAAACTGAGAGAGCAACCGTGGTAAGGTTCCAGAATTAAAATCACTTATGAAAGGTAATGCGCAGTTAAAATTAGGAACAGAAAATTGATGGAAACCAGAAGTGAATAGTAACAAAATCCAAAATTGGACTGGGATATATATCGTAAGGATACGTTAGACACCAAAGAATGACAACATATTTACTGCAACAGAGAATTCAATAATATCCAATGAGGTCATCATACATCCCGAATGAGAATTAATCTCTGTGAAGTTAAGCATCAAACGTGGGCCAAAAATGCTAACCGAATGCTATTATAGAACGCCTGCGCCGGGAACTGTAATGTCAGAGCGCTCCAGAGAGAACTTCAAGGATTTCGTGTATACAGAATGAGACTTTCACTCTGCAGCGGAGTGTGCGCTGATATGAAACTTCCTGGCAGATTAAAACTGTGTGCCCGACCGAGACTCGAACTCGGGACCTTTGCCTTTCGCGGGCAAGTGCTCTGCCAACTGAGCTACCGAAGCACGACTCACGTCCGGTATTCACAGCTTTACCTCTGCCAGTATCCGTCTCCTACCTTCCAAACTTTACAGAAGCTCTTCTGCGAACCTTGCAGAACTAGCACTCCTGAAAGAAAGGATATTGCGGAGACATGGCTTAGCCACAGCCTGGGGGATGTTTCCAGAATGAGATTTTCACTCTGCAGCGGAGTGTGCGCTGATATGAAACTTCCTGGCAGATTAAAACTGTGTGCCCGACCGAGACTCGAACTCGTTCTGGAAACATCCCCCAGGCTGTGGCTAAGCCATGTCTCCGCAATATCCTTTCTTTCAGGAGTGCTAGTTCTGCAAGGTTCGCAGAAGAGCTTCTGTAAAGTTTGGAAGGTAGGAGACGGATACTGGCAGAAGTAAAGCTGTGAGTACCGGACGTGAGTCGTGCTTCGGTAGCTCAGTTGGCAGAGCACTTGCCCGCGAAAGGCAAAGGTCCCGAGTTCGAGTCTCGGTCGGGCACACAGTTTTAATCTGCCAGGAAGTTTCATTTCGTGTATAACTTTCCCTATCACGCGATCCTACTAAGGGGTGACTTCAACTTGCCAGGTATAAAATGGCAGAGTCTTCAGACCAAAACTAGTGCCAGAGACATTATTCGAATGTCTACTTAGAGTAGTACTTAGAGTAGATAGAGAACTAACTCGTGACTGTAAGGTCTTACATCTCCTAGCAGCAAACAGACTTCAACTTTCGAATCAGTTAACTTAGAGGAGGGTTATTGGTGATCAGTCAGACCAGCAGCGTCTACCTGCAGCGAGGACAGCTCCGGCCAATACCCACGCCAGCTCTACCCTTATAGATACTCACCGTAGCCTTCAGTAGAAAGTTGTATCTTGTTGGGCGTAAGGCCACTTTCTAATTGTGTAGAGTAATGTTTTGGTTATTATTTCTTTTCATTGTCTTGTACTCTTATCTGGTTTTTGCCACATCAAGAATTGTTGTGCTTTTTCTTGTTCTTGCGTTTGCAAATTATTGCACGCCAAGAAGGCGTTTTAGTTAAATAAAGTGTGTTCAAACGTCATCGTTAGTTCTTTCCTGCCGACTGCAGGACACTACAGCTCTGGATCCCTTATTTAGAACAGACAGAGAAGACTGAACGAAGAGCAGTGCGTCTCGCCACAGGGGCGTTTTGTTGGTGCAAGAATGTTACCAAGATGCTCAACAAGCTCCAGTGGCAGGTGGTACAAGAGAGGCGTTGTGTACCACCGAGTAGGATGCTATTGCAATTCCGAGAGAGAAGGTTCAGGTAAGAGTCGGACAGTATATTGCTTCCTCCCAAACATATCTCTCGAAATGGAAACGACGAAAAATTTCGGTAAATTAGATTTAATACAGATGCGCACCGACGATCATTCTTCCAATGCGCCATTCGCGAATGGAACAAGTAGCGATACCAGAAGTTCCCTCCACTACACACCGCCCGGTGGCTTGCGGAGTATAGATGTATACGTATAAATAAGCAAAACGTTTCATTCACTGCCAGAATAGATACCACTAAATCCAAACCCTTTAATGTATTCAGACAGCTTCTTCGATTAATTTTTATTCCAGAAGTTGATGATAATAGGGAGACAACGGCATATTGACAAGCGCGTGAATATCGATGTGTGCTTCTGAACCGTAGGCTTTCTTTTCAGGACATTAAGAATAAAGGATGTAGAGGCTTATCTCAATAGGGGTAAGATAGATACTGCCTACAGGAAAATTAAAGAGACCTTTGGAGAAAAGAGAGCACTTGTATGAATATCAAGAGCTCAGATGGAAACCCAGTTCTAAGCAAAGAAGGGAAGGCGGAAAGGTGGAAGGAGTATATAGACGGTTTATACAAGGGCGATGTACTTGAGGACAATATTATGGAAATGGCAGATGATGTAGATGAAGACAAAATAGGAGATAAGATACTGCGTGAAGAGTTAGACAGAGAACTGAAAGACCTGAGTCGAAACAAGGCCCCGGGAGTAGACAACTTTCCATTACAACTACTGACGGCCTTGGGAGAGCCAGTCATGACAAAACTCTACCATCTGGTGAGCAAGATGTATGAGACAGGCGAAATACCCTCAGACTTCAAGAAGAATATAATAATTCCAATCCCAAAGAAAGCAGATGTTGACAGATGTGAAAATTACCGAACTATCAGTTTAATAGGCCACAGCTGCAAAATACCAACGCGAATCATTTACAGACGAATGGAAAAACTAGTGGAAGCGGACCTTGGGGAAGATCAGTAGGGATTCCGCAGAAATGTTGGAACACGTGAGGAAATACTAACCTTACGACTTATCTTAGAAGAAAGCTTAAGAAAAGGTAAACCTACATTTCTAGCATTTGTAGACTTAGAGAAAGCTTTTGACAATGTTGACTGGAATACTATCTTTCAAATTCTGAAGGTGGCAGGGGTAAAATACAGGGAGCGAACGGCTATTTACAATTTGTACAGAAACCAGATGGCAGTTATAAGAGTCGAGGGGCATGAAAGGGAAGCAGTGGTTGGAAAGGGAGTGAGACAGGGTTGTAGTCTCTCCCCGATGTTATTCAATCTGTATATTGAGCGAGCAGTAAAGGAAACAAACGAAAAATTCGGAGTAGGTATTGAAATCCTTGGAGAAGAAATAAAAACTTTGAGGTTCGCCGATGACATTGTAATTCTGTCAAAGACAGCAAAGGACTTGGAAGAGCAGTTGAACGGAATGGACAGTGTGTTGAAAGGAGGATATAAGATGAACATCAACAAAAGCAAAATGAGTATAATGGAATGTAGTCAAATTAAATCGGGTGATGCTGAGGGAATTAGATTAGGAAATGAGACACTTAAAGTAGTAAAGGAGTTTTGCTATTTGGGGAGCAAAATAACTGATGATGGTCGAAGCAGAGAGGATATAAAATGTAGACTAGCAATGACAAGGAAAGCGTTTCTGAAGAAGAGAAATTTGTTAACATCGAGTATAGGTTCAAGTGTCAGGAAGTCGTTTCTGAAAGTATTTGTATGGAGTGTAGCCATGTATGCAAGTGAAACATGGATGGTAAATAGTTTGAACAAGAAGAGAATAGAAGCTTTCGAAATGTGGTGCTACACAAGAATGCTGAAGATTAGATGGGTAGATCACATAACTAATGAGGAGGTATTGAATAGAAATGGGGAGAAGAGGAGTTTGTGGCACAACTTGACTAAAAGAAGGGATCGGTTGGCAGGACATGATTTGAGGCATCAAGCGATCACCAATTTAGCATTAGAGGGGAGCGTGGAGGGTAAAAATCGTAGAGGGAGACCAAAAGATGAATACACTAAGCATATTCAGAAGAATGTAGGCTGCAGTAAGTACTGGGAGATGAAGAAGCTTGCACAGGATAGAGTAGCATGGAGAGCTGCATCAAACCAGTCTCAGGACTGAAGACCATAACAACAACAAGAATAAAACTTTTTGTTGCATTAAACCTTCTGTTCAAGCTCTTCGGGAACCATAATGAGGCCGCGCGGGGTAGGCGCATGGTCCCAGGCAACTTGTACGGCGTTTCCCCCGCTCCCCCCCCCCCCCCTCCCCTCCGCCCACCACGTCAGATGTTCGACTCCTCCCTCTGGCAAGGGTATGGGTGCGTAAAGTTAGTTTAATTTAGATTAAGTAGGGTGTAAGCCTAGGGACCGATGCCCTCAGCAATTTGGCCCCATGGAAACTTATCACCAAGAACCATGAGGACTTCTGATTAATAACTTTCTCTTTCTCTGTGAAAATAAAGCAAATTACATGGAAAGGCATCTGCCTTAGATCATTCCGAGTAATGACGAAAAATTCTTTTCCATTTAAATGCAGTAATTAACAAGTTATGTTTCTAAAACTATTGTTTCAACCGGTTTCTTTCCCTAGGTTTTTTTCTTTCTGCGTCAGTTAGTTCGTTTTAACATCCTCATTTGCTAAATGTAGTCTCAGATGGTTGGTACAGCCATCAGAAATCTCAACTTAAGTTTAAATTATTTTTCAAATGTTTATGCTATTGAGTTCTCCTTTGAACGCCTCGTCAGTGGCATCAATACATCGAACATACCCTGCTGTTATCCAGCTGGAAAGAGGCTCAAAATCCCTATTAACAAGGTTATGAACCTTTCTTGTCTACTACTTATTTTGTGTCAGTTGCATGAATCATGTCATCACCTTGTGTAGTGAAAAACCAAAGCTCGATCCTGACCTGGAAATTTAGTTGGTGTGCTTATTGCCTTCAGAACATGTGTAGTTGATGTTAGGTATAGGATACTTACTTAGGGACTCGCCGTGATGACACAATACCTTACAAAAGGTCACATGCCCACGTTTGTGAGTTGCACAACAATAACAGAGCCATTATTTTTAAGCAACAAATAAAGTAAATAAATTTGTAATAAAACTTTATGTAGATATTTTCCAAATTCTAAATACCTAGCATATGTTGTTGTTGTGGTCTTCAGTCCTGAGACTGGTTTGTTGCAGCTCTCCATGCTACCCTGTCCTGTACAAGCTTCTTCATCTCCCAGTACTTATTGCATCCTACATCATTCTGAATCTACTTACTATATTCATCTCTGGATCTCCCTCTACGATTTTTACCCTCCACGCTGGCTTCCAATGCAACATTTGTGCTCCCTTGATGCCTCAGAACATGTCCTATCAACCAGTCCCTTCTTCTTGTCAAGCTTTCCCAGAAACTCCTCTTCTCCGAAATTCTATTCAATACTTCCTCATTACTAATGTGATCTACCCATCTAATCTTCAGCATCCTTCTGTTGCACCACATTTCGAAAGCTTCTATTCTCTTCTTGTCCAAACTATTTATCGTCCATGTTTCACTTCCATACATGGCTACCATCCATACAAATACTTTCAGAAAAGACTTCCTGACACTTAAATCTATATTTGATGTTTACAAATTTCTCTTCTTCAGAAACGCTTTCCTTGCCATTGCCAGTCTACATTTTATATCTTCTCTACTTCGACCATCATCAATTATTTTGCTCCTTTACTAGTTTAAGTGTCTCATTTCCTAATCTAATTCCCACAGCATCACCCGACTTAATTCGACTACATTCCATTATCCTCGTTTTGCTTTTGTTGATGTTCATCTTATATCCTCCTTTCATCACACTGTCCATTCCGTTCAACTGCTCTTCCAAGTCCTTTGCTCTTTCTGACTGAATTACAATGTCATCGGCATACCTAATGTTTCTATTTCTTCTCCAAGGATTTTAATACCTACTCCAAATTTTTCTTTTGTTTTTTATACTGTTTGCTCAATATACAGATTGAATAACATCGGGGAGACGCTACAACCATGTCTCACTCCCTTCCCAACCACTGCTTCCCTTTCATGCCCCTCGACTCTTATAACTGCCATCTGGTTTCTGTACAGATTGTAAATAGCCTTTCGTTGCCTGTATTTTATCCGTGCCACCTTTAGAATTTGAAAGATAGTATTCCAGTCAACATCGTCAAAAGCTTTCTGCAAGTCTAAAATAGTAGAAATGTAGGTTTGCCTTTCCTTAAACTTTCTTCTAAGCTAAGTCGTAAGGTCAGTATTGCCTCACGTGTTCCAATATTTCTACGGAACCCAAACTGATCGTCCCCGAGGTCGGCTTCTACCAGTTTTTCCGTTCGTCTCTAAAGGATTCGTGTTAGTATTTTGCAGCTATGACTTAATAAACTGATAGTTCGGTAATTTTCACATCTGTCAACATCTGCTTTCTTTGGGATTGGAATTATTATATTCTTCTTGAAGTCTGAGGGTATTTCGCCTGTCTCATATATCTTGCTCA
The DNA here is from genome assembly GCF_023897955.1 of Schistocerca gregaria. Classification (NCBI taxonomy): domain Eukaryota; kingdom Metazoa; phylum Arthropoda; class Insecta; order Orthoptera; family Acrididae; genus Schistocerca; species Schistocerca gregaria. The sequence continues at coordinate 322,179,975 of NC_064925.1, read as the reverse complement.
CCAGATGGTAGAGTTTTGTCATGACTGGCTCTCCCAAGGCCGTCAGTAGTTGTAATGGAAAGTTGTCTACTCCCGGGGCCTTGTTTCGACTCAGGCCTTTCAGTGCTCTGTCTAACTCTTCACGCAGTATCTTATCTCCCATTTTGTCTTCATCTACATCCTTTTCCATTCCCATAATATTGTCCTCAAGTACATCGCCTTTGTATAAACCGTCTATGTACTCATTCCACCTTTCCGCCTTCTCTTCTTTGCTTAGAACTGGGTTTCCATCTGAGCTCTTGATATTCATACAAGTGCTCTCTTTTCTCCAAAGGTCTCTTTAATTTTCCTGTAGGCAGTACCTATCTTACACCTAGTGAGATAAACCTCAACATCCTTACATTTGTCCTCTAGCCATCCCTGCTTAGCCATTTTGCAGTTCCTGTCGATCTTATTTTTGAGACGTTTGTATTCCTTTTTCCCTGTTCATTTACTGAATTTTTATATTTTCTCCTTTCTCCATTCATTCTGTTACCCAAGGATTTCTAGTAGCCCTCATCTTTTTACTTACTTGATCCTCTGCTGCCTTCACTACTTCGTCCCTCTGAGCTACCCACACTTCTTCTACTGTACTTTTCCGCCCATTCCTGTCAATTGTTCGCTTATGCACTCCATGAAACTCTGTACAACCTCTGGTTTAGTCAGTTTATCCAGGTCCCATCCCCCTAAATTCCCACGTTTGTGCAGTTTTTTCAGTTTTAATCTGCAGTTCATAACCAATAGGTTGTGCTCAGAGTCGACATCTGCCCCTGTAAATGTCTTACAATTTAAAACCTGGTTCCTAAAACTCTGTCTTTACATTATATAATCTATCTGATACCTTCTAGTATCTCCAGGATTCTCCCGTGTATACAACCTTCTTTATGATTCTTGAACCAAGTGTTAGCTATGATTAAGTTATGCTCTGTGCAAAATTCTACCAGACAGCTTCCTCTTTCATTTCTTACTCCAATCCATATTCACCATCTACGTTTCCTTCTCTCCATTTTCCTACTATCGAATTCCAGTCGCCAATGATTATTAAATTTCCGTCTCCCTTCACTACCTGTATAATTTCTTTTCTCTCATCATACATTTCATCAGTTTCTTCATTATCTGCACAGCTAGTCGGAATATAAACTTGTACTACTGAAGTAGGCGTGGGCTGCGTTTCTATCTTGGCCACGACAATGCGTCGTTCACTATGATGTTTGTAGTAGCTTACCCGCACTCCTATTTTTTTTATTCATTATTGAACCTACTCCTGCATTACCCCTATCTGATTTTGTATTTTTAGCCCTGTATTCACCTGACCAAAAGTCTTGTTCCTCCTGCCACCGAACTTCTCTAATTACCACTTTATCTAACTTTAACTTATCCATTTCCCTTTTTAAATTTTCTAACCTACCTGCCCGATTAAGGGATCTGACATTTCACACTCTGATCCGTAGAACGCCAGTTTTCTTTCTCCTGATAACGACGTCCTCCTGAGTAGTCCCCGCCCGGCGATCCGAATGGGGGACTATTTTACCTCCGGAATATTTTACCCAAGAGGACGCCTTTAACCATACAGTAAAGCTGCATGCCCTCGAGAAAAATTACGGCTGTAGTTTCTCCTTGCTTTCAGCCATTCGCAGTACCAGCACAGCAAGGCCGTTTTGGTTAGTGTTAGAAGGCCAGCAACTACTGAAAAGGCTGCTATCCCTCTTCAGGAATCACACGTTTGTCTGGCCTCTCAACAGATACCCCTCCGCTGTGGATGCACGGCCATCTGTATCGCTGAGGCACGCAAGCCTCCCCACAACGTGAAGGTCCATGGTTCATGGACGGAGAATGATGATTAGGGCAACACAACACCCAGTCCCTGAGCGGAGAAAATCTCCGACCCAGCCGGGAATCGAACCCGGGCACTTAAGACTGACATTCTGTTGCGCTGACCACTAAGCTAGCGGGCGTGGAAATGTCAAAAGGTTCGGGGTTAAGATGCGCACCTGTGCTTAAAGATTAAACAGATTAGGAAACAATATGACAAAGATAAGGCTTACTTCAAAGCAACCAAATTCTTAATTTAAATCTACAACCAAGGTGCGATTGGATCTCAACCCGTCCCTTTTGACAATCTTATTTTGACTGAAGCCCTGGTGTCACTTGGCTGACTTGTGAACACTTATTACAAGAGAACTCACTCGGTGGAACCACAAGATCCAGCTAAAATGCACCAATAACGACCCGGTCTCTCAAACACAACAACGCACAGCTCTGCACAACAGATTGTTCAGATTATAACTAATGGCTGAAAAATTTAATTACAATCAAAAAATCGAACCTGTTAACAGCTAAATCTAACCACAAGGTCCCTCTTTGTTTAACGGCAACCTGCGACTTAGTACAATTGTTCCAGCTGTATTTACGACCAAGAGCTGATTAATTAGAACGTTAATAATCCCGTGAAAACCAGAAAGGGAAGGCCATATAATACCGGGACAAATTTTCAAACTACAGCTAGTGTCTTAGTACAATACTACTGCCTATATTTACGACCAAAGAGCCGACCGACTAAAACTCTGAAGGTCGGGTACAAACCAGAAAATAATATGGAGGGCAGGTAGACAATGAAACAAATCACCACGAGGATTACAGAATGTTAGTCCCCTTTATCAGCAAGCAGTTCTATGGATCCACGGTGCGTCGCAGCAGGTGCTTAGTGGTGCCGATGAAAACCAGGTAGAAGAGGGCAGCCAGGCCACGAGCGGTCGTTCGACACGAATGTTGCCAAGCAACAGACGGGATGTCGGCCTGCTGCTTGTATTCGACGGTGACCCCTGTGAAGCACTCCGGTATCTTCGCTCTGCGCAGGCCCTCCTCGCGCAGCTCGTGGCTTCGGCCGCTCGGACCTCGTGACCACTTCGTCTCTGTCCTCTCCGGCCAGCGAATACTGAAAGACCCTCTAAGACAACAACCCACAGATACAAATTCCTCCTCATAGATATTGACGATGGGGCAGCAAGAGGGATAGTCGATACTATAGCTGAGCCAGTGGTACCAGTCAGAACAGTCTACTAATTCAATGGCGCCACGGCTCAGTATGTAGACCTGGATTGAAGAATATTAGGGACTGAATGAATAAGCCTCATAAAACTATAGAAACAGTTTTATTGCGAAATACAGCATAGTCACAATGAATATATCGTAGACGTGACTGAAAGTCATAGTTGAAGCAAGTGATGACTATAATCAAAGGCCACAGCACAACGATCTAGTGTCAAGAAACTCTCTTACGTGGGACTGTACGTCAGCTGCATCACACAGTTGTAGGCAACCCACATATTACGTCATGAAATTATTTGCTGACATGAAGATCGTATGAACTTCCCTCTCGCCGATTTGATTCGTATTGACTTGGTGTGTAGGACACGAGTACGACTTCACCATGTGTAAACAGGAAGACGCAACTCCCAACCGTTTCTGAAAAAATCGAATTTCAAAATTATAGGCATGCTTATACCGTATGCTTTGTAGCCAAGCGAGAAGGCGATTTGTTTCATAATCACAAGATCTCTTGATCGAATCCCGTTACCGGCAATGTTATCGTGAATTACGTGAACCAGTATTCGTAGATATGCTTCGATAATGTATGACGACCGAGAACAGTTTATGACTTCAAAGCACGTTTGTTTTGCAATAGACACACTGAAAAGCCCATGGGCATGAAAAAAGTCGTTCAGTACAACTACTGAATGCCGGAATAACAAGTGTTTTCTATGTTTCTCCGATCAGTATCATCCACATCAGCGCAGTATTGTAGGGTTACATATTGTACTTGTCACAAATGTAGGTATAAAAATATGAATAAAAACACTTCACTGATGTGACTGAAAGTTCTCACCTATTCTTCATTCATTTCCAATCTCTTTAAAGGAAAAAAAAGCTTTTCCTCCATATTAAGCATTAGGAAAATGCTATAAATGAATTATTAAATGTTGACACTTATCTAGGTCATAATAAATCTGTAGTCTGAATTACGTGGAAACGAAAAGAAAAAAGTAAAACAGCAGCGAGATTCGACACAGAGACCTAACGCTTACGAACCAAAGCGCTTACTTGCTTAGCTGCTGAATCCGTGAGCACAAGCGGCCCTAGAAGGCATACAGCATGAGCATGCCTATAATTTTCAAACTCGATTTTCACAAAAACTGTTGAGAGTTGCGTCTTTCTGTTTACACAGTTTCAAACAAGGATAGATGGCCAAGATTTTTTTCAAATGCTAATATCAAACCATAATACACAAAAACACTAGAAAATTTACATATCTTGTCCACTAGCAATAACGATTTTCATCTTTCAGGTATTCCGGCAGGGTACTTAAATGAAAATAGTAATAAATAGTAGAGATGTTGTTGTTGTTGTTGTCTTCAGTCCTGAGACTGGTTTGATGCAGCTCTCCATGCTACTCTATCCTGTGCAAGCTGCTTCATCTCCCAGTACCTACTGCAACCTACATCCTTCTGAATCTGCTTAGTGTACTCATCTCTCGGTCTCCCTCTACGATTTTTACCCTCCACGCTGCCCTCCAATGCTAAATTTGTGATTCCTTGATGCCTCAAAACATGTCCTACCAACCGATCCCTTCTTCTAGTCAAGTTGTGCCACAAACTTCTCTTCTCCCCAATCCTATTCAATACCTCCTCATTAGTTACGTGATCTATCCACCTTATCTTCAGTATTCTTCTGTAGCACCACATTTCGAAAGCTTCTATTCTCTTCTTGTCCAAACTAGTTATCGTCCATGTTTCACTTCCATACATGGCTACACTCCAAACAAATACTTTCAGAAACGACTTCCTGATACATAAATCTATATTCGATGTTAACATATTTCTCTTCTTCAGAAACGCTTTCCTTGCCATTGCCAGTCTACATTTTATATCCTCTCTACTTCGACCATCATCAGTTATTTTACTTCCTAAATAGCAAAACTCCTTTACTACTTTAAGTGTCTCATTTCCTAATCTAATTCCCTCAGCATCACCCGATTTAATTTGACTACATTCCATTATCCTCGTTTTGCTTTTGTTAATGTTCATCTTATATCCTCCTTTCAACACACTGTCCATTCCGTTCAACTGCTCTTCCAAGTCCTTTGCCGTCTCTGACAGAATTACAATGTCATCGGCGAACCTCAAAGTTTTTACTTCGTCTCCATGAATTTTAATACCTACTCCAAATTTTTCTTTTGTTTCCTTTACTGCTTGCTCAATATACAGATTGAATAACATCGGGGAGAGGCTACAACCCTGTCTCACTCCTTTCCCAACCACTGCTTCCCTTTCATGCCCCTCGACTCTTATTACTGCCATCTGGTTTCTGTACAAATTATAAATAGCCTTTCGCTCCCTGTATTTTACCCCTGCCACCTTTAGAATTTGAAAAAGAGTATTCCAGTCAACATTGTCAAAAGCTTTCTCTAAGTCTACAAATGCTAGAAACGTAGGTTTGCCTTTTCTTAATCTTTCTTCTAAGATAAGTCGTAAGGTCAGTATTGCCTCACGTGTTCCAACATTTCGACGGAATCCAAACTGATCCTCCCCGAGGTCTGCATCTACCAGTTTTTCCATTCGTCTGTAAAGAATTCGCGTTAGTATTTTGCAGCCGTGGCTTATTAAACTGATAGTTCGGTAATTTTCACATCTGTCAGCACCTGCTTTCTTTGGGATTGGAATTATTATATTCTTCTTGAAGTCTGAGGGTATTTCGCCTGTCTCATACATCTTGCTCACCAGCTGGTAGAGTTTTGTCATGACTGGCTCTCCCAAGGCCGTCAGTAGTTCTAATGGAATGTTGTCTACTCTGGGGGCCTTGTTTCGACTCAGGTCTTTCAGTGCTCTGTCAAACTCTTCACGCAGTATCGTATCTCCCATTTCGTCTTCATCTACATCCTCTTCTATTTCCATAATATTGTCCTCAAGTACATCGCCCTTGTATAAACCTTCTATATACTCCTTCCACCTTTCTGCCTTCCCTTCTTTGCTTAGAACTGGGCTGCCATCTGAGCTCTTGATATTCATACACGTGGTTCTCTTCTCTCCAAAGGTCTCTTTAATTTTCCTGTAGGCAGTATCTATCTTACCCCTAGTGAGATAAGCTTCTACATCCTTACATTTGTCCTCTAGCCATCCCTGTTTAGCCATTTTGCACTTCCTGTCGATCTCATTTTTGAGACGTTTGTATTCCTTTTTGCCTGCTTCATTTACTGCATTTTTATATTTTCTCCTTTCGTCAATTAAATTCAATATTTCTTCTGTTACCCAAGGATTTCTAGCAGCCCTCTTCTTTGTACCTACTTTATCCTCTGCTGCCTTCACTACTACATCCCTCAGAGCTACCCATTCTTCTTCTACTGTATTTCTTTCCCCTATTCCTGTCAATTGTTCCCTTATGCTCTCTCTGAAACTCTGTACAACCTCTGGTTCTTTCAGTTTATCCAGGTCCCATCTCCTTAATTTCCCACATTTTTGCAGTTTCTTCAATTTTAATCTACAGGACATAACCAATAGATTGTGGTCAGAGTCCACATCTGCCCCTGGAAATGTCTTACAACTTAAAACCTGGTTCCTAAATCTCTGTCTTACCATTATATAATCTATCTGATACCTTTTAGTATCTCCAGGGTTCTTCCACGTATACAACCTTCTTTCATGATTCTTAAACCAAGTGTTAGCTATGATTAAGTTGTGCTCTGTGCAAAATTCTACTAGGCGGCTTCCTCTTTCATTTCTTAGCCCCAATCCATATTCACCTACTATGTTTCCTTCTCTCCCTTTTCCTACACTCGAATTCCACTCACCCATTACTATTAAATTTTCGTCTCCCTTCACTATCTGAATAATTTCTTTTATTTCATCGTACATTTCTTCAATTTCTTCATCATCTGCAGAGCTAGTTGGCATATAAACTTGTACTACTGTAGTAGGTGTGGGCTTCGTATCTATCTTGGCCACAATAATGCGTTCACTATGCTGTTTGTAGTAGCTTACCCGCATTCCTATTTTCCTATTCATTATTAAACCTATTCCTGCATTACCCCTATTTGATTTTGTGTTTATAACCCTGTAGTCACCTGACCAGAAGTCTTGTTCCTCCTGCCACCGAACTTCACTAATTCCCACTATATCTAACTTTAACCTATCCATTTCCCTTTTTAAATTTTCTAACCTACCTGCCCGATTAAGGGATCTGACATTCCACGCTCCGATCCGTAGAACGCCAGTTTTCTTTCTCCTGATAACGACATCCTCCTGAGTAGTCCCCGCCCGGAGATCCGAATGGGGGACTATTTTACCTCCGGAATATTTTACCCAAGAGGATGCCATCATCATTTAATCATACAGTAAAGCTGCATGTCCTCGGGAAAAATTACGGCTGTAGTTTCCCCTTGCTTTCAGCCGTTCGCAGTACCAGCACAGCAAGGCCGTTTTGGTTAATGTTGCAAGGCCAGATCAGTCAATCATCCAGACTGTTGCCCCTGCAACTACTGAAAAGGCTGCTGCCCCTCTTCAGGAACCACACGTTTGTCTGGCCTCTCAACAGATACCCTTCCGTTGTGGTTGCACCTACGGTACGGCCATCTGTATCGCTGAGGCACGCAAGCCTCCCCACCAACGGCAAGGTCCATGGTTCATGGGGGGAGGAAATAGAAATAAGAACCATTATGTCTGTTGACTTCGCCTAAAAATCCAATTGCAACTGTTTGTTTATGTAAGATTCTTATTCTCAATGTATACTGTGCTCAGAAAATTGTGTGTGATGTTTAAGACTGCATAAATTGACTACAAGAAAAATGTAAGCAGAAGTTATTCCTAATTTCGCCACTAACTAAACAAAAACATTGATAATCAACTAAAAATTGCTTGTTTTATATACTGCAATAAAGGGAACAGAAAATGCGTAACCTTATAACAAAAAAATGGCAGAGCACACAGAGAAAAACCCACTTGTAAATGAGGATCATTTTCCAAATGCATCGTGTAAAATATAAATAAAACAAAATCATGATTGGTAGTAGAAAAGGTTTTTATAAACATAGTCACTGTCCCACAGTCGCGGGCTTTTATTTACCGTTTATAATGGATCAAGTCAGATTACTGAAAGCACATAGGTCAACATATACTGAACTTTTACTTTGATAGAATGCGTGTCACCTATATAAAGTTCTGAAACTAATGTACCCTAAAGCAGTAGATGATTACTGAAGTTCTGTGTGGACTGCAGTTTCGAGGGTTAAAATTCTGTCTCGCAACTGATAAACACTTCGTCTAACAGTTCGACTCTCGGAATTAACTGTTCGACGAATGGAAATAATCGGCAGCTGTAAACAGCTTGCCTGCAACTGCTGGGCAGTTAGTGGTCAGAACCGCCCAGTAACTGTAACATACTGTAGATAACAGCAACTGGCCGAGTGTCGGCGTGTTGTCGCTTAAATCTGGCCCTCGACGTATTAATATACAACTCTGAACTATATATCAGAAAATAATTCCGGTTTTCAGCTCTGTCTGTGGTGGAAGGCGTAGGCCTAACTATTAGCAGAAGAGTGGACTATTTGAATGGTTTGTAGCTGAGCATAAAGTGGTTGCTGGTATGTGCGGCACCTAGGAGGCGACTAACCATATTAGTCTGACGTCAGGCTGAGACTGCCTGGCTTGGGCGTGGTCTGAAGCTAACTTTGCGTACTGCGTATGACGAAGACGCCGATTACGGGACTATAACAGAGGATACTGTGCCGATTCTACAGTATCTTCGAATTCTCTCAACAGGAATGAGAGGCGATGAGACTTAACCAAAACATAGCTGACCCTGCTGAACATGTGGACCGCATGCGTCGAATGAGATTTGTTATCTGGCCACTTAAGACGGAAGACTGAAATCAGGAAAGTTGGGGGCCTTTTTTTCGAGCCATAAGTCTTCTGGCTGGTTTGATGAGGCCCGCCACGAATTCCTCTCCTGTGCCAACAGCTTCATCACAGAGTAGCACTTACATCCTACGTCATCAACTATTTGCAGTCTTCCTCTACAGTTTTTGCCCTCTACAGCTCCCTCTAGTACCGTGGAAGTCATGTCCTGAGGTCTTGACAGATGTCCTATCATCTTGTCCCTTCTCCTTCTCAGTGTTTTCCACATATTCCTTGTCTCTCCGATTCTGGGCAGAGCCTCCTCATTCCTTACCTTATCAGTCCACTTCATTTTCAAAATTCGCCTGTAGCACTAAATATCAAATGCTTTGATTCTCTTCTGTTCCGGTTTTCCCACAGTGTATGTTTCACTGCCATACAACGCTGTGCTCCAATAGTACATTCTAAGAAATTTCTTCTTCAAATTAAGGCCTATGTTTGATACTTGTAGACTTCTCTTGGACAGGAATGTCCTTTTTGTCAGTTATAGTCTACTTTTGATGTCCTCCTAGCTCCGTCCATCATTGGTTATTTTGCTGCCTGGGTAGCAGAATTCCTTCACTTCATCTACTTTGTGACTATCAATCCTGATGCTATGTTTCTCGCTGTTCTCATTTCAGCTACTTCTCATTACTTTCGTCTTTCTTCGATTACCGTATTCTGTACTTATTAGTTTGATCATTCCATTCAACGTATCATGTAATTCTTCTTCACTTTCGAATGGTATCAATGGTATCACTAATATCTTTTCACCTTGAATTTCAATCCCATTCATGAACTTTTCTTTTAATCCGAGCACTTCGTTCTTGGTCGTCCACTCTTATTATTCCCTCTTGTCTCTTGTATAAATTGTATAGTACACATTTCTCCCTATAATTTACTCTTTTTTTCAGAATTTCGAAAGTGTTGCACACTTTTACATTGTCGAGCGCTTTTTCAGTCGACAAATCCTATGAATGTGTCTTGATTTTTCTTTAGTCAACCGCAAGGTCAGAGTTGCCTCTCTGGTGCCCTTACCTTTTCTAAACGCAAACTGATCGTCATCTAGCACATACTCAATTTTATTTCCCATTCTTCTGTATATTATTCTAGTCAGTATCTTGTATGCATGAGTTGTTAAGCTAATTGTGCGATAATTCTCGCACTTACCAGCTATTGCAGTTTTCGGAAATGTGTGGATGATATTTCTCCGAGAACCAGACAGTATGTCGCCTGACTCATACACTCTACACCTCAACGTGAATAGCCGTTTTGTTGCCTCTTACCCAACTGATTTTAGAAATTCTGATGGAATTTTATCTGTTCCTTTTGCCCTTTTTTACCTTAAGCCCTCCAAAACTTTCTTAAATTCTGATTGTAATACTATATCCCCTGTCTCCTCTAAATCGACTCCTGTTTCTTCTACTATCTTCCCTCGAGGCCTTCAATGTACTCTTTCCACGTATCCGCTCTCTCCTTCCACTGGAATTGCCGTTTGCACTCTTAATGTTACTGTCCTGGCTTTTAATGACACCGAAGGTTGTTTTGAGTTTCTTGTGCGCTTAGTCAGTCCTTCCGGCAATCATTTCTTTTTGATTTCTTCACATTTTTCATACATCCACTTCGTCTTAGCTTCCCTGAATTTCGTATTTATGTCATTCCTAAGTGACTTGTATTTCTGTATTCCTGAATTTCCCTGAACATTCTTGTACTTCTTCTTTCCTTACCCATACGCTAAGCTAACAGCGTCCATTCTTCAGCTGTACAAGCTCCGTAAAACATCGGTGCATCTGTTGGATTTTAGAGAACTGTGAATGAGGTCGTGTCCAGACCTATATGACGTTACATAGAATCTGGTCGGCAGATTGGTCCTAAGAACCTCTTTAAGTCTGTAAATTAACCCCGTTTTTATAACCTCTTCGGACGTCTCCAAAATGAGGAGATGAAACGCTAATCTCAAAACATACCTTGGACTAATGTAATTCTCATAAAACAGTAAACATCAAGGACAGAAAACACCCTCCATCGAAAGCACTTCGAAGTTATTAACAGAGTATCGAAGTAGATTCGTGTGAGTTATAACAGTGGGATCTCCGTCTTTTTCGGGCTCTTTGGTAAGAGTGGAATTTTAAAAATCCTTATTGTACATGAATTTTTCGTTACTTGCATCCGACATTTATTTGCAGATATTTCCATACGAGTGACGTAGCACATGCAGACAAGTGTGCTCTGTGCTCACGCAGTGATACACTCATACTCACACGCTTGCACTCTCATGCATACACAATGACATAAATCTTCTTACACACACACTAATATATATATATATATATATATATATATATATATATATATATATATATATATATATATATATGTTTGTTGTTGTTGTCTTCAGTCCTGAGACTGGTTTGATGCAGCTGTCCATGCTACTCTATCCTGTGCAAGCTGCTTCATCTCCCAGTACCTACTGCAACCTACATCCTTCTGAATCTGCTTAGTGTACTCATCTCTCGATCTCCCTCTACGATTTTTACCCTCCACGCTGCCCTCCAATGCTAAATTTGTGATCCCTTGATGCCTCAAAACATATCCTACCAACCGATCCCTTCTTCTAGTCAAGTTGTGCCACAAACTTCTCTTCTCCCCAATCCTATTCAATACCTCCTCATTAGTTACGTGATCTATCCACCTTATCTTCAGTATTCTTCTGTAGCACCACATTTCGAAAGCTTCTATTCTCCTCTTGTCCAAACTAGTTATCGTCCATGTTTCACTTCCATACATGGCTACACTCCAAACAAATACTTTCAGAAACGACTTCCTGATACATAAATCTATATTCGATGTTAACAAATTTCTCTTCTTCAGAAACGCTTTCCTTGCCATTGCCAGTCTACATTTTATATCCTCTCTACTTCGACCATCATCAGTTATTTTACTTCCTAAATAGCAAAACTCCTTTACTACTTTAAGTGTCTCATTTCCTAATCTAATTCCCTCAGCATCACCCGATTTAATTTGACTACATTCCATTATCCTCGTTTTGCTTTTGTTAATGTTCATCTTATATCCTCCTTTCAAGACACTGTCCATTCCGTTCAACTGCTCTTCCAAGTCCTTTGCCGTCTCTGACAGAATTACAATGTCATCGGCGAACCTCAAAGTTTTTACTTCGTCTCCATGAATTTTAATACCTACTCCAAATTTTTCTTTTGTTTCCTTTACTGCTTGCTCAATATACAGATTGAATAACATCGGGGAGAGGCTACAACCATGTCTCACTCCTTTCCCAACCACTGCTTCCCTTTCATGCCCCTCGACTCTTATTACTGCCATCTGGTTTCTGTACAAATTATAAATAGCCTTTCGCTCCCTGTATTTTACCCCTGCCACCTTTAGAATTTGAAAGAGAGTATTCCAGTCAACATTGTCAAAAGCTTTCTCTAAGTCTACAAATGCTAGAAACGTGGGTTTGCCTTTTCTTAATCTTTCTTCTAAGATAAGTCGTAAGGTCAGTATTGCCTCACGTGTTCCAACATTTCGACGGAATCCAAACTGATCCACCCCGAGGTCTGCATCTACCAGTTTTTCCATTCGTCTGTAAAGAATTCGCGTTAGTATTTTGCAGCCGTGGCTTATTAAACTGATAGTTCGGTAATTTTCACATCTGTCAGCACCTGCTTTCTTTGGGATTGGAATTATTATATTCTTCTTGAAGTCTGAGGGTATTTCGCCAGTCTCATACATCTTGCTCACCAGCTGGTAGAGTTTTGTCATGACTGGCTCTCCCAAGGCCGTCAGTAGTTCTAATGGAATGTTGTCTACTCCGGGGGCCTTGTTTCGACTCAGGTCTTTCGGTGCTCTGTCAAACTCTTCACGCAGTATCGTATCTCCCATTTCGTCTTCATCTACATCCTCTTCTATTCCCATAATATTGTCCTCATGTACATCGCCCTTGTATAAACCTTCTATATACTCCTTCCACCTTTCTGCCTTCCGTTCTTTGCTTAGAACTGGGCTGCCATCTGAGCTCTTGATATTCATACACGTGGTTCTCTTCTCTCCAAAGGTCTCTTTAATTTTCCTGTAGGCAGTATCTATCTTACCCCTAGTGAGATAAGCTTCTACATCCTTACATTTGTCCTCTAGCCATCCCTGTTTAGCCATTTTGCACTTCCTGTCGATCTCATTTTTGAGACGTTTGTATTCCTTTTTGCCTGCTTCATTTACTGCATTTTTATATTTTCTCCTTTCATCAATTAAATTCAATATTTCTTCTGTTACCCAAGGATTTCTAGCAGCCCTCGTCTTTGTACCTACTTTATCCTCTGCTGCCTTCACTACTACATCCCTCAGAGCTACCCATTCTTCTTCTACTGTATTTCTTTCCCCTATTCCTGTCAATTGTTCCCTTATGCTCTCTTTGAAACTCTGTACAACCTCTGGTTCTTTCAGTTTATCCAGGTCCCATCTCCTTAATTTCCCACATTTTTGCAGTTTCTTCAGTTTTAATCTACAGGTCATAACCAATAGATTGTGGTCAGAGTCCACATCTGCCCCTGGAAATGTCTTACAACTTAAAACCTGGTTCCTAAATCTCTGTCTTACCATTATATAATCTATCTGATACCTTTTAGTATCTCCAGGGTTCTTCCACGTATACAACCTTCTTTCATGATTCTTAAACCAAGTGTTAGCTATGATTAAGTTGTGCTCTGTGCAAAATTCTACTAGGCGGCTTCCTCTTTCATTTCTTAGCCCCAATCCATATTCACCTACTATGTTTCCTTCTCTCCCTTTTCCTACACTTGAATTCCAGTCACCCATTACTATTAAATTTTCGTCTCCCTTCACTATCTGAATAATTTCTTTTATTTCATCCTACATTTCTTCAATTTCTTCATCATCTGCAGAGCTAGTTGGCATATAAACTTGTACTACTGTAGTAGGTGTGGGCTTCGTATCTATCTTGGCCACAATAATGCGTTCACTATGCTGTTTGTAGTAGCTTACCCGCATTCCTATTTTCCTATTCATTATTAAACCTATTCCTGCATTACCCCTATTTGATTTTGTGTTTATAACCCTGTAGTCACCTGACCAGAAGTCTTGTTCCTCCTGCCACCGAACTTCACTAATTCCCACTACATCTAACTTTAACCTATCCATTTCCCTTTTTAAATTTTCTAACCTACCTGCCCGATTAAGGGATCTGACATTCCATGCTCCGATCCGTAGAACGCCAGTTTTCTTTCTCCTGATAACGACATCCTCCTGAGTAGTCCCCGCCCGGAGATCCGAATGGGGGACTATTTTACCTCCGGAATATTTTACCCAAGAGGATGCCATCATCATTTAATCATACAGTAAAGCTGCATGTCCTCGGGAAAAATTACGGCTGTAGTTTCCCCTTGCTTTCAGCCGTTCGCAGTACCAGCACAGCAAGGCCGTTTTGGTTAATGTTGCAAGGCCAGATCAGTCAATCATCCAGACTGTTGCCCCTGCAACTACTGAAAAGGCTGCTGCCCCTCTTCAGGAACCACACGTTTGTCTGGCCTCTCAACAGATACCCCTCCGTTGTGGTTGCACCTACGGTACGGCCATCTGTATCGCTGAGGCACGCAAGCCTCCCCACCAACGGCAAGGTCCATGGTTCATGGGGGGAATATATATATATATATATATATATATATATATATATATATATATATATATAATATTTTCTGCGAATCTTCCTCTGTCTGTCTCTCTCTCCCTCTCACCCTCCCTCCTCCTTCCCACATATATACAGGGTGGTCCATTAATCGCGACCGGACCGAAAAAACTACAAAGAACGAAACTTGTCTAACTTAAATGGGGAAACAGATGGCTCTATGGCTGTCCCGCAAGATGGCGCTGCCATAGGTCAAACGGATGTCAACTGCGTTTATTTAAAATAATAACCCCCATTTTTGTTATACAGTATATTCGAGTAGTACGTAAAGAAATACGAATCTTTTAGTTCGACCACTTTTTTCGCTTTGTGAAAGATGGCGCTGTAATAGTCACAAACATATGGCTCACAATTTTAGACGAACACTTAGTAACAGGCAAGTTTTTTAAATTAAAATACAAAACGTAGGTACGTTTGAAGATTTTATTTCGGTTGTTCCAATGTGATACATGGACCTTTGTGAACTTATCACTTCTGAGAACGCATGCTGTTACAGCGGTATTACCTGTAAATACCACATTAATGCAATAAATGCTCAAAATTATGTCCGTCAACCTCAATGCATTTGGCAATACGTGTAACGACATTCCTGTCAACAGCGAGTAGTTCGCCTTCCGTAATGTTATCACATGCATTGACAATGCGCTGACGCATGTTGTCATGCGTTGTCGGTGGATCCCGATAGCACATACCCTTCAAATTTCGCCACGGAAAGAAATCCGGGTACGTCAGATCCGGTGAACGTGCGGGCCATGGTATGGTGCTTCGTCGACCAATCCACCTGTCATGAAATATGCTGTCAACACCGCTTCAACCGCATGCGAGCTATATGCGAGACATCCATCATGTTGGAAGTACATTCTGTCATGCAGTGAAACATCTTGTAGCAACATCGGTAAAACATTACGTAGGAAATCAGCATACATTGCACCATTTAGATTGCCATCGATAAAATGGGGGCCAATTATCCTTCCTCCCATAATTCCGCACCATACGTTAACCCGCCAAGGTCGCTGATGTTCCAGTTATCGCAGCTACCGTGGATTTTCCGTTGCCCAATAGCGCATATTATGCCGGTTTACGTTACCGCTGTTGGTGAATGACGCTTCGTCGCTAAATAGAACGCGTGCAAAAAATCTGTCATCGTCCCGTAATTTCTCTTGTGCTCAGTGGCAGAACTGTATAAGACGTTCAAAGTCGTCGCCATGCAACTGCTGGTGCATAGAAATATGGTACGAGTGCAATCGATGTTGATGTAGGATTCTCGACACCGACGTTTTTGAGATTCCCGATTCTCGCGCAATTTGTCTGCTACTGATGTGCGGATTAGCCGCGACAGCAGCTAGAACACCTACTTGGGCATCATCATTTGTTGCAGGTCGTGGTTGACGTTTCAAATGTGGCTGAACACTTCCTGTTTCCTTAAATAACGTAACTATCCGCCGAACGGTCCGGACACTTGGATGATGTCGTCCAGAATACCGAGCAGCATACATAGCACACTCCCGTTGGGCATTTTGATCACAGTAGCCATACATCAACACGATATCGAACTTTTCCTCAATTGGTAAACGGTCCATTTTAACATGGGTAATGTATCACGAAGCAAATACCGCGCGCACTGGCGGAATGTTACGTGATACCATGTATTATACGTTTGTGACCATTGCAGCACCATCTATCAAAAAGTGAAAGAAGTGGTCCAACTTAAAAACATTGATATTCGTTACGTACTACACGAATATGTAATAAAAAATGGGTGTTCCTATTTTAAAAAAACCAGTTGATATCCGTTTGACCTATGGCAGTGCTATCTAGTAGGCCAGCCATAGCGCCATCTGGTTTCCCCCTTCAAGCTAGACAAGTTTCGTTCTTTGTAGTTTTTTCGTTTGCTGCTTATTTCGTGAGATATTTGGCCCGGTCACTATCAATGAACCACCCTGCATATATATGTGGGAAGTAAGAGAGAGAGAGAGGTAGATAGAGAGAGAGAGAGAGAGAGAGAGAGAGAGGAAGTTTCGCAGAAAATATTATAGTGCGTATGTGGTTACGATTAATGGAAGTAGTGAGTATCTGAAGTTTAGCTTCTGTTGGTGCCTCGCGTTTTGTCGAGGGGTCATGCGGCTTTTCTCGGATGATGCTGTAGTATACAGAGAAGTTGCAACATTAGAAAATTGCAGTGAAATGCAGTATGATCAGCAGCGGATAGGCATTTGGTGCAGGGAGTGGCATATGGGAGTGAGAATACATAGAAAGAAGGATCATTTATTTTATGATTATATGATAGCGGAAAAAAACACTGGTTGCAGTTACTTCTGTAAAATATCTGGGAATACGCCTACGAAACGATTTGAAGTGGAATGATCATATAAAATTAATTGTTGGTAAGGCGGCTGCCAGGTTGAGATTCATTGGGAGAGTCCTTAGGAAATGTAATCCATCAACAAAGGAGGTGGCTTACAAAACACTCTTTGGACCTATACTTCAGTATTGCTCATCAGTGTGGGATCCGTACCAGGTCGGGTTGACGGAGGAGATAGAGAAGATCCAAAGAAGAGCGGCGCGTTTAGTCACAGGGTTATTTGGTAAGCGTGATAGCGTTACGGAGATGTGTAGCAAACTCATGTGGCAGACTCTGCAAGACAGGCGCTCTGCATCGCGGTTTAGCTTGCTGTCCAGGTTTCGAGAAGGTGAGTTTCTGGCTGAGGTATCGAATATATTGCTTCCCCCTACTTATACATCCCGAGGAGATCACGAATGTAAAATTAGAGAGATTCGAGCGCGCACGGAGGCTTCCCGGCAGTCGTTCTTCCCGCGAACCATACGCGACTGGAACAGGAAATGGAGGTAATAACAGTAGCACGTAAAGTACTCTTTGCCACACACCGTTGGGAGGGTTGCGGAGTATAAATGTAGATGTAGATGTAAAAGTAGTGGAAATCTGTATTAATTCTCAGATACGACCAGGATTCGGCAGTAACGGTATGAACCACCTGTGTCTCGGCTTATACAGTTCTCTGCTGGATTTAGGAGCTATCAATCGCTCGTAACGCCCCAGGCCGTGATTGAGCACAAAATTTGACCCTGCAGTCCCCTTACTCATCATTCACAGCGGTACTGAACAGACTCCACAGTTCTCCACAACTTTCTAGCAACCAAAACTGTGCCCGGCAGCGGAAGTGGAAGTCTTTAGTCGCTGCCGAGTTCTGCGTAGCAAAATCCCTCCCGTCAAAGCGTAATGAAAGTTTGGTAGAAGACAACCAGAGATAGAAGCAACATGTGTTATAGTGAGACGATAACACGTTGGAAAAAGGAAAAAAAAAAACAGAACTATAGTTTCAGTGAAGCGAACGAGGCAGAACAAATACATTACAAGTACTTACAAATGTAACTAAAATTAAGACTTTCAACGAAATGCGTTTACTACTGCAAATACTGAACTGGAACGCAGAGCTTAAGAATGAAAGTAACTTTCACATGAAGTGTCACTGTCAAGTAATTGTATCACAATGTAACTTTCACCATACATAAAGAGAACTCCTACGGTATAGTAACGAAGGTAGTTTCGAGAAACCCGCTAAAAGACGAACACAAAGTACACTTTTATTCAAAAACAATGACTGCATTGAAGTCATTGTGATTCACGATGGTCTCCTGGACGTTACAAAAGGCGGGATATGGTTGTTAATTGAATGTGTGATCACCAGGGACGACAGTGCACGCTCTGTAAAAAAAATGGTTCAAGTGGCTCTGAACACTATGGGACTTAAGATCTGAGGTCATCAGTCCCCTAGAACTTAGAACTACTTAAACCTAACTAACCTAAGGACACCACACACATCCATGCCCGAAGCAGGATTCGAGGCTGCGACCATAGCGGTCGCGCGGTTCCAGACGAAGCGCCTAGAACCGCTTGGCCACTCTGGCCGGCCACGTTCTGTAATGGGCTCTCATGCTGGTCGCGAGGTCAGTGAAAACCTCTTGTGAAAGTGCTTCCCATTCACCCACCACGTGTTTAATGGCTGCTGGATGGTCGCCGGTGCATCTGGATGTGCTCGATGTTGAGCGCCCAAAAGCCCCAACACCACCACCATCTGGATGTGTTGCAGTAAGTCTCCCCGACGCCTCTCACATATCCACGATGGGATTTAAGTCAGTTACCCATGCCCGCGTTCTCAATCCCCGTTTTAGTAACCATTGTAGCTGAGGTTGGGTTGGGTTGTTTGGGGAAGGAGACCAGAAAGCGAGGTCATCGGTCTCATCGGATTACGGAAGGACGGGGAAGGAAGTCAGACGTGCCCTATCTAAGGAACCATTCTGGCATTTGCCTGGAGTGATTAGGGAAAGTACGGAAAACCTAAATCAGGATGGCCGGACGCGGGATTGAACCGTCGTCCTCCCGAATGCGAGTGCAGTGTGCTGACCACTGCGCCACCTCGCTCGGTAAACCATTGTAGTTTCAGCAACTTTAGAGCAGGATCCCAGCCTTCGCTGCGTTGGTATCCAGTGTCACGATTAGTATAGTTTTCCGCCATAATTTTTTTATTGATTCTCTCATAACACTATAGCGAACTCATCCCTAGGAACAACATTCTTTTTTATATCCTCGAAGCCAAAGACACATGGATTCAGATCAGGTGATCTCACAAGTCTTGGGTTTGGGAAACCTCTGAAGATAACACATTCATCGTAGGTTGTATTAATCACTGGGCGAGTGACATGAGATGTTTTCTCATCTTAAATGAAAACAGTGGTTTGCTCACAGTTGCCATCTTCCATACCAGGAATCACATGTAGTACAAGGAGGTCTCGATAACGTGCGGACGTTGCCGTGCAGCTGACAGGCCCTGTGGGTGTTTTCTCTTCAAGAAGAACGGGCCGAGTGTAATCCACTCCTCACAGTCACATACGACGAGTGCAGTGGCTCTTGGTGCACAACACGTGCTCTAACAGTACCACAAATTCAGCAGCTTGATGTCTTCACTGCAGACTGTAGTGTAAAATGTGCATCGTCATTACATAAAATATTGCCCGGCCACATGTCATCTACTTCGATCCGTGCCGAAAAACGAAAAGCAAATTCAGTAGTTACAGCGAATCGTGAGGTTTCAGTTGCTGCACCGTCTGGATCTTGGAGACGGGTACCTGTCCAAAATAGGCCGAAAAACTCTCCGTGCTGTAGACCATGGGATGGACAATTCTTGTGACACTGCACGAGCACTAGGAGTGCCAGGGGCAAGTGCTGCATGATCAGTTACAGCAATAGGAACCTCATTATAACTTCCACCGTAGTGCGATGCCTTCCTTTTCCAGGATCCGCACCAAGCACACCCGTGTTCTAGAACTTCATTATCATTTTCTTTAAACCATTTAATGATATCAGGTCTCACCTCACACATTTCAGTCGACGATACTCTCTCACTGCAGCACAGTAATCGCTAACGTTCACGTAGAGCTGCTTTGTTAATAGCTTACAACCTCTCTTCTGGAAAACCGTACTGCTCACTGACAGTACAGCTTGGTTCAGCTTGTCGAAGGACAGAGTGGATGCCGTACCTTCATACAGAATGCAGCACCATGTTCACACCTGTTGGCCAAAATTGGAACTACTGTTTTCCTGGCGTAAATCGGTTTCGCATTAACGCATTAGCATGTCTACCAAATCTCACCGCCATACATTATTTCCAGTCCACACTGGATCTCCATGAGTAGTTGCATTTTAATTATAACTACTCCGTAGCACTGCGTTTATATCTGACTTGTGAGAAAGGAGATTTCAAGCTGAGAAATTCGATTAGGCATCTTGCCAAACATTTTTAACGACCAGTGTGATGTATGCCTTAAGTGCCCTGGGGATTTTTATGTTACAATTAGGTGTTTTTGTTTGATTTGCCCCAAACTCGGCTCATTTACTCCGACCACCTCCACGCCCTTCAGCTTTATGGAAGCCTGAAACGCATTTTCCTCGCAGTGAACAGGAAGAAAAGCAAAAGTAATCTGCTGCAATAATCAGGAAACAGGAATACTTTTCTAAACTAACAGAATGATTTTAACATGGTAAATTTAACTAAAAAAACTTTAATTCAAAACAGTAGATTTGCTACAGTGATTATTTCCCGCAACTCAACATTCAATTTGAATTTCTCATTGCACTTTTTAACCTAAAAATTTTCACCAACGCCAGCAACATACTTGTAGACTTCGATCAAGACGTGTTCACTCCTAAAACTAAAAAACACTATATCTGTATGTCTCTACGTTTGAACTGAACTTGCACTTGCTTAAAATTATATATTTTCAAGTTTACCTCGTTCCTTTCAGTTAGTATCACTTCAAAGCCGCTAGAATGTTCGCCATTCATTCATTATTTCACGAAGAAGTACCCTCTCCACTGACAAAAGGTTGTCCAGCAACGACCAATGAACTACCGCATGAGTAGAGGTTATTTCAAATATTCGACGTGAAGTTTACCGTGTTTTCTATCAGTAACGTGATGTAACTTTTTCGATAGTTTTCAGATTTTTTTTGCATTCTGCGGTCGCTTATATCACACCTGTGTGGGGCAAAGTAATTACAGTTACTTTCTGATCATCCTGGGGTGAATTAATATCAAAAGATTATATTATGTTTTGAATCTCACAGATTATATTAAGAAGTCTCCTCGAACGGAAACCAAAGAGTATTATGAGGAAGTGCGGTAGCGTGATTTCTTATGACTGTTTTAGCTATGCAAAGTGCCTACAGCTCATTCTTTCCTCGCTGATAATGGCGTTGAGCTATTGTCCACTGTTGTCATACACTGTGAAGGTAGTCCACTGTGATATGCGTTATTCTCACTGAAGCGTCCACAGTTGTCTCAGACATGAGTGAGTGATATCAAGGTTCACTTTCAAAAAATACGAATGATAGCACTATGTTTCAATTGATATGAAATTTCAACGCCCCTGTTGTACCAGAAACAACCGTAACTCAAAAGCATTTCGTAGCTCTTTGGTAACTGTCAAGTGCTGTGACATTTAGCTTTGTAGATGTGATACGGAGAACGCTGCTTTGTAGTCAATTAGGGCAATTATGTTCCGCATACAAGTGAACAGAACGTGAGACTGGATGTTGTTCGCTACGGATTGTGGAGAAGAGTTGTTCGGAGTTGGTTTCCTGGAGGCCTGGGCTGCTGCCTTTGGCCAATGTTTGAGCAAAGGAAATCAGTAGACGACGATGATGCAGAAGGTCTCTGCACTCATGTGATCAACAACGGAGAGTCAGAGGTGAGTAGTGCCTAACCACCTGATGAGATACATTGCAACGTCACGCCATAGGATACACATTTTAGTTACAACCGGACAATATTCACATAGTCAAATTTACACCCGGAGTGAGATGCTGAAACTGTTGACCATAATACGAATTTTTGAAATGTTGTTGTTGTTGTTGTTGTTGTGGTCTTCAGTCCTGAGACTGGTTTGATGCAGCTCTCCATGCTACTCTATCCTGTGCAAGCTTGAACTGTATAAAATTATCGAAGTAAATTTTCCTAATTTTAGTTTCTGTCTCACACTGTTTACAGTGCCTCTTGTAAACCTTGTCATCGTAGTGACTACCCAGTTTGAGCTATATACCTGTTACAGTAAAGCTCACACGCTACGAAGAGTATTTCGTAATATTACATTGCTTTGGATGTATCCATAAATGTACACACAGAATTCGAAAGCTATTTTATGGCGTGCAGCAAATATTGTACTCGCAAATTTGAGTCTGGCACTTGACATCTTCATGAGTATTTTCTATGTGGTCGTTCAACCTAAAATCATTCTGGTTGGAAACTGCGAGATTCTTGAAGATTTCACCTCCCTATCGAAGACCACCTGTCTACGAATACCTTCATAGGGCAATAGGCGTTATCCGTCAGCTCACTGATACGTATCTATATAACTCTACCCTGAAATGCGCGACCCATGATCCTGAAAACGGTCATCTGCAACATAAAGAACAAGATAATACGCTTCAGACACACATTGGTAAATTGCCTAAACGAAATAGTTATACTTCCAAAACAAGTATCTCAGTTGGAAAGGCTGAAACAAGTACATTTCTTAATTGCAACATGTATGTTCCACGGGCTGTGAAGTTCGCTTATCTGTAAATATCGCCATTTGCGTGCCCTCAATGGACGAATTTTAACAGACGTAAGGATAACTCAAGCACAAGAAGCAACGTTGTGTAACAGACGTGAATTGTCCAGACTCCAAAACTGTCTGATAGGTTTGAGGTATTGTGGGATCCAAGTGTCTGATGCATCGATGTTTTTGTTTAGAGATCTGTTGTCCACCTGTATATGGCGAATTTTTTTAATGTTTCGTTATAGAGCTCTCTTTTTAAATTCTTTGACATTAATATGTCAATATATAAAGAACTGACACTAGCAAGCCTTTATTGTGTGAGTGTGTATCTCTGAAAATAAATCATACGAAATATTTCATATTTTCGCGATTCTAATATATTTAACATCCATTTCAACCGTATTCGTCTCACCAAACTTAGTATTAGACCTCGATTTAGTGCAACCGAACAATTCTGTTATCCTCCATCTGTCATCATTAATGGCACACCACAAGAGTCGTAAACGATGTATGAGTCGGGAAAAGGCACAACAATTACTGGTAACAATATATATTAACAGGTGATCTACATTTCACCATCCGTCTACACTGCTAAGGATTCCTCAAACAGATCAAAAATTTTAATTGATACTCTGTATAATAGTACTTTTCATTAGCAGTCGTATTTGCTATACTTAGGTTAATGTTTTCTAAGGTTAAGTAATAGTGCATTTATCTGACTCTCTTGATACATGGCTTCCAGCAGTCATGTGAGAGACGCGCTATGGGTTTCGCATGAACAATGTTTTTGGAATCATGTTGGTTGGCATTGAGGAGAGTATTTAGTTTGTTAAATATCTTCTTTGATGATATTACTTACATTTTGCATTTGTTGACTGGCTCATGCACTTCATCATTTGCGTCCACTTCATCGGCAGTGTGTTCTTCCGTATGTGTTCATGAAATAACCAAAATTCTAATTCTGTGTGTCGTTATACGTATGTATTTTATCCGCCTCCGCAGCTGAGTGATCAGTGAGGCTGACTGCCATGGGGAGGACATGAGTTCGATATCCGGTGTGAGAACTGGAACGGTGTGCACTCAGTCTCGAGAGGCCAACTCCGGCGCTACATAAGTAAGCAGCAGCGGCTCCAGACCGCAAAAACTGACATCGACCGGTAGAACGGCGTGCTGTGCTGGCCACACGCCCCTCTCTCCCACAACCAGTGATACCATTAGCAGAGGATGAGAAGCCTGTCGGTCGATATATATACTCCTTTGTAGCAAAGCCGAAACGGAACTAACTTAAGCATACCAAAAGTATTCTGCCTTTCGAATGCAAACGTTCTTTTGCTCCCAGCTGAGAAAATTTTACCAGTGTTACTGCCCTATACAAGGTTGGCATGCAACATACATAACAGCTTTTAGCTACAAACAGGTCTCTCTTTACCGACTGCATTAGTATAGAGACAGGGTTAGTGACAATGGTGTCATCATACCAATTATATTGCTAAAGGTAATGAATCTATCAAGAATGCTAGGTGATTATTTATGCTAGAAAGAGCAGATAGGCAATTGTTAGCATCCCCTATAGACAACGAATTTAGTTTCAGTATTACACACTTATAGGAATTATGGGAAAAGTTTAATTGGATTTTTAATTGTGTTCGAGAGAAGTATGTGCCGAGTAAGTGTATTAAGGACGGAAAATACCCTCAATGAATTTAGAAAAAATGCTGAGGAAACAAACGCTGTTGCACTCTCGGTTCAAAAGAGAGAGCTCAATCAACGACAAGTTAAAGATTGTAGGGATGTGTGTGTTTACGTAAAAAGATAGATGCGCGAAGCAAACAACAAGTACCACAGTCACACCTCAGCAAAAGATCTGGCCGAGATAGTGATGGTAGCACTCAAAACTGGTAAGCGGGTCTAAGGCTCCAGTCTGATGTGGCAGCAGAATACAGCAAAACGAAGCCGAAGTTTTAAATTTCGCTTTTAAGAAACTGTTCAAGCAGGAGAATTGTACTAACATATAATCGCTTGACATTCTCGCAGACTCCTGTCTGGACGACATGGTAGTAGACATCTCTGACGTGGAGAAACAACTGAAAGAGTGATGGAAATTAAGTCACCAGGTCCAGATTCAATCCCGATTCGGTTTTGCAGAAAGCATTCTCCGGCATTGTCCCCTACTTAGCTTGCATATATCGCGACGCTCCCACCCATCGTAAAAGCGTAGATGACTCCAATACATAAGAATGGCAAAAGAACGGACCCGCAAAATTACAGAACAACATACTTAACATTGGTTTGCTGCAGAATTATTGGACATATTCTCAGTTCGAATATAATAAATTTCCCTAGAACGTGCTAGCTTGTTTCCAAGAATGAGCGAGACAGCATAGCTCTTGCGAAACACAGCGTACCCTTATCTCATTTGATATCCTGCGAATTGTGGATGAAGAGCAATAAACAGTTTCCATAGTCCTAGACTTCCTAAAATCACTTGACACTGTTCCTCACTGCAGACTGTTAACGAAGATAAAAGCATATGGAATATGTTCCCTGATACGTGTGTGTGTCTTGATGATTTCTTTACCAATAGAACCTAGTATGTTGTCCTCGATGGTGAGTGACCATGAAAGACAAAGTTATTGTGATAAGTGCTCTTTTATTTTCGATGAAAACTTGACAACAAAAAAGTGGGCCATTGCTGAATGTAGCCAACGTAACGTAGCTATGTCGCAGGTCCTCTAAACGCTGAAACCCTATAGGGTATAGTCGTTAGACCATACACTACAGGTTCCACAAGAGACAACATTATGGCAGTCAGTCCATATGCAAATTAACACACGATACAACAAATATTAGAGGATCATTTTCGTCATATTTACCAGGAAACAACTGGAGACAACAACGACACTGTGGAAGGATTACTGCAGGTGATATGCAATATCGACTTGGTAACAGCGACGCCAATACTGGAGGAAGCCTCATCTGAGAAGGTGGGGGACATTTTGGGCAAAGATGCAGTCAGTAAGTCTCCAGGGCTCAGTGGATTGCCAGTCGAGTTTTACCGGACTTTCTGTGACATCACGATCCCAACTGCATTACAGTGTTCGGAGAAATCATGTCCCTAGACTGTACTGTCCCACCTACTTTAGTCGAAGCACTTCTCATACTGGTACACAAGCCAGCAAGAGGGCAGTCGGACAATGACTATAGGGCACTTACGATGTTGAACGTTGACTGCAAGATATTTTGGTAGGCTGTGTTAAGAAGACTTCTCCAGTAATACTCGCCCCAGCACAGACATCACATGGGGGCGGGGGAAGGGGGGAGGGGGGAGGGTGGCGCCGATATACAAATAGCCACCGATGATTGCAGGGACTTAATAGCAATCGCCTTGGCGTGCAGTCTGAGAGTGGCGTCCATCTCCATAGACTTCAGTCGGACCTTTGATAGAGTACACCAGAAATCCTCCCTACAGGTGACGCACCGTATGGCACTTCCCATGAGACGCATCGACACCGTGTAACGCCTTCTGGCAGCAGCCTGCTCCCAAGGGCAAGGTGACGATCAGAAAAGGCAGATCAAAATTCACTTGACGCCTTCCTGAGAGACAATCTCCACTCATTCCAAATTAATAATATAAGTGTAGACCATATGTGACTTAAATTCAAAGAAATAGTATAGCCAGCAATTGAGAGAGTTATACCAAATAAATTAACAAACAACGGAGCTGATCCTCCTTGGTACACAAAACGGGTTAGAACATTGTAGCAGAAACAACGAAACAAACATGCCAAATTTAAACAGGCGCAAAATCCCCAAGATTGGCGATCTCTTACAGAAGCTCGAAATTCAGCGCGGACTTCAATGCGAGACGCTTATAACACTTTTCACAACGAAACTTTGTCTCGAAACCTGGCTGAAAATACATAGAGATTCTGGTCGTATGTGAACTATGTTAGCGGCAAGAAACAATCAATGCCTTAACTGCGCGATAGCAACGTAGATACTATAGAAGACAGTGCTGCCAAAGCAGAGTTACTAAACACAGCCTTCCCAAATGCTTTCACAAAAGAAGGCGAAGTAAATACTCCGGAATTCGAATCGAGAAGAGCTTATGGAATATCGTCTCAGTTATGTGACTGGATTTGCGATTTCCTGTCACAGGTCACAGTTCGTTGTAATTGACGGAAAGTCATCGAGTAACACAGAAGTGATTTCAGGCGTTCCCTAAGGGAGTGTTATAGGCCCTTTGCTGTTCCTTGTCTATATAAACGATTTGGGAGACAATCCGAGCAGCCGTCTTCGGTTGTTTGCAGATGGCGCTGTCGTTTATCGACTAATAAAGTCATCAGAAGATCAAAACAAACTGCAAAATTATTTAGAAAAGATATCTGAATGGTGCGGAAAGTGGCAATTAACCCTAAATAACGAAAACTGTGAGGTCATCCACACGAATGCTAAAAGGAATTCGTTAAACTTCTGTTACACGATAAATCAGTCAAATCTAAAGGCCGCAAATTCAACTAAATATCTAGGAATTACAATTATGAACAACTTAAATTGGAAGCAATACACAGAAAATGTTGTGGGAAAGGCTAACCAAAGACTGCGTTTTATTGGCAGGACACTTAGAAAATATAACAGACCTACTAAGGAGACTGCCTATACTACGCTTGTCCGTCCTCTTTTAGAATACTGCAGCGCGGTGTGGGATCCTTACCAGATAGGACTGAGTAGATCGAAAAAGTTCAAAGAAAGGCAGCACGTTTTGTATTACTGCGAAATACGGGAGAGACTGCCACAGGAATGATACAGGATTTGGGCTGGACATCATTCCGTTGCGACAGAATCTTCTCACGAAATTCCAATCACCAACTTTCTCCTCCGAATACGAAATTATTTTGTAGACACCGGCCTACATAAGGAGGAGCGATCACCATGATAAAATAAGGAAAATCAGAGCTCGTACGGAAAGATATAGATGTTAATTTTTTCCGCGCGCTATACGAGATTGGAATAATAGATAATTGTGAAATTGGTCTGATGAACCCTCTGCCATGCACTTAAATGTGATTTTTAGAGTATCCATGTAGACGTAGATGTAGCCGAGGGGATAATAATCTAGGAATTGGAGCATGGAATGTCAGGATTTTGAACGTATTAGGAAACCTAGAAAAATTAAAAAGGGAAATGTAAAGGCTCAGTTAAGATAGAGTGGGTGCCAGTAAAATGAAATGGAAGGAAGATAAGGATTTATCGGCAAGCGAATATACGGTAATATCAACAGAAGCGGAAAATGGTATAACAGGAGTAGGGTTAGTTAGAAATAGGAACATAGGGCAGACAGCTACTGTGAACGGTTAAGAGATTGTTCTCATCAGATTCGAGACTAAACCAACGTAAAGAACAATAGCTCGGGTATACATGCCAACTTCGCAAGCGGAAGCTGAGGAAATAGAGAAAGTATATGAAGATTTTGTGGCGGCATTTCAGTACGTAAAAGGGGATGAAAATCTAATTATAACGTAGATTGGAACGCAGTTGTGAGGAAAGGAATGGAAGAAAGGGTTACGGTGGCATATGGCGTAGGCAATAATAATCAGAGAGACGAAAGAGTAATTGAGTTCTGAAACCAGTCTCATGGTGATAATGGCGAATACTCTGTTCAATAATCACAAGGGGAGGAGGTACACTTGGAAAAAACCCGGAAACGCCGGAAGGTTCCAAATAAATTACGTCGTGGTCACACACTGACTCAGAAATCAGATATTGGAGTATAAGAAATATATAGGAGGAGATATAGACTTAGATCACAATTAAGTAACAATGGAGAATAGACTGAATAAACTTACGTTCAAGAAAATGGCACATGACAATCAGTGTTGAAGGAGGTGGGATACTGAAGTACTGAGGAATTATGAGATGCATTCGAAATTCTCTGTCAATATGGATACTACAGTAAGGAATATCACAATACTCAATTTAGGTGAAGATGGAAGGACATCTCTACATAGGCAGTCATAGCTGTTGGGCAGTCATACATAGGTATAAGGGAGGTAGCTGCAAAGAAATCTTGGGAAACAAAAGAAATAGTTCAGTTGACTGATGAAAGGAAAAATGCAAAAATGTTCGGGGAATGACAGGAATACACCAATATAAAACGCATAGAGCAGGTCAGGCAGGGCAGCTAATGTGAAATGGCTGAAGGAAAAATGTGAAGAAATTGAAAAAGAAATGATCGTCAGAAGGGCTGACTGAGCATATAGAAAAGTCTAAAAAACCTTCAGTGAAATTAAAAGCAAGGATGAGAACGTTAAGAGTCCAATGAAAATTCCACTGTTAAACGTACAGGATAGACACAAGGAGTACATTGAAGGCCCCTGTGATGACGGCGGTTGGGAGAGCGAGACTTATCTGATGAGCTGATAAAGGTAGAAATTAGAGTGAGATTTAAAAAAAAGTCTCTGGAAAGTTTAAGATAAAACAGAAGGGACATATAACACACTGTCGGAATTTCTAAAATCATTGTGGGAAATGACAACGAAGGACTATTGGTTTGTTGAACCTATTATGAAACTGGTGATGTGCCATCAGATTTTGGGACATATAACGTCCACACAACCAGAAGATACTAAGGACAGTTATGTGCGAAAGCAATCACACGATCAGCTCAACGTCTCATACGTACAAGCTGTTGACAAGAATAATATACAGAAGAATAGAAAAAAGAAGACCTATTAGATGAAGATCAGTTTGGCTTTAAGAAAGGTGAAGGTATCAGAGGAGCTTGATAATAGAAGCATGGGTGAAGAAAAGTCATGGTACACTCAGAGATTTTGGCGATGTAGAAAAAGTGTTCGACGATGTGAAATGATGCATGGTATCTGAAAGTCTGAGAAAAATAGAGCAAGGTATAGGGATGGAAAGATGATATAGAATATGGACAAGAACCAAGAGAGAAAAATGATATTGGAAGTAAAAGAACGAAGCGCTCAGATTAAAAAGCGTGAAAGACGAGGATGTAGCCTTTCGCCCCAACTGTTCAGTCCATGTATCTAAGAAACAATTACAGAAATAAAATAAAGATTCAAAAGAAGGATTAAAATTCAGATGAAGGGATACCAATGTTAAGATTCGCTGATCACATCACTATCCTCAGTGAATGTTAAAATGAGTTACAGGATGTGTTCAATGGAAGAAACAGTGTAATGAGTACAGAATATGGATTGAGAGGACAGAAAAAAGTAATGAGCAGTAGCAGAAAGAACAACTTAACACAAAAATTGATGATTATGAAGTAGACGAAATTAAGAAATTCTACTTCCGTGAAAGCAGAACAACCCATGACGGAAAAAGTATGGAGGACATAAAAACAGACTAGCACAGGCGAGGAGGACATTCAAAGCCGAGCACAGGGCTTAATTTGAGGAAGAAATTTCTGAGAAAGTTTGTTTAGAGGTCCCCATTGAATGTTTGTGAATCATCTTGAAAGAATCTTGAAAATCATATGAACTGATAAGATAAAGAACATGTGCAAAACACTGACAAGAAGAAGAGACAGGATGATTGGGCATATTTTAAGACATAATAACCTCCATAGTAGTAAATGGAACTGCATGAGGCACAGATTTGAATACATCTTGCAAATAATTGAGGACGCAGGGTGCAGGTGCAACTCTGAAATGAAGGGCCTGGCGCAAGAGAGGAATTGATGGTGACTCAGCGAAAACCTCGTCACTCTTTTTGTATCCTTATATCAATTCGAAGATTCTCCTTGCTTATCATTGTAGTCTGGAGCATTCTCAGTCCATTGTGGGTTTTGTCACAGTTATACAAGCACAATTTTGATGATCATTCCGTGTTGATCCTGGATCAGGAGTTCCATGACAAGAAAATAACAATAAAACATACTGCTACTCTGCAACAACAACAACAAAAAATGGTCTTGCTCCAGTATTCCCTTCGTACAACTTCTACAGGTATATCTTCACTATCTATGTTGCATCATATTTTACCTTCGCACTGCGACCTCCTCAGAGAACGCCAAAACGCTATAGGCATAGCACTTCTGCAGCTGAAACGAAAAGCTCTCATAACATCTATACATCGATACGGGCAGTGCACTAATCGCATTCAGCACTTTCTTCTCGCAACAGCCACAACGTTCTCTTCTTATCATTCATCCATTTCGCCTCCTACAGCTATTAAGAAATAGGAACATTCTGCAAAACACAACGGCTGATAGAAGTACTCATAACACCCAGGTCCACTGATATGACTGATCACTCTCACACTCCCTCCTACTACACAGTAATGCTTTCACAACTCATCTGTAATCACAATAATCTACTAGGGTTATCACCATCTTTCACACATTCAGGACACATCAATAACATATTTAACCCCTACATTCACTCGCTACAGGAAATAACCAATTAATCGTGGCTAAGCGTCAATACCGGAGTCACAAATGCATATCTGGTGTCATGTCTGTGGTAGAGGTACAGCACAGAATTACCTATCCAATTTTCACTGCTTACATATACAACAAAAGGCTTTATTCTAAACTACGTGTACAGCACGATACCTTTTCCATCGAACGGTCCCCAATCCAACTGAATTATGATGTACTAACCTCTGCATTCAAAACAGCCTGCAATAAACGTTGAAATACGCGTTGCACAGGAATTAATGCTGCTTCGAAAACTGGTGCACTGTCACCAAAACTCTCTCTCCTACAATCAGTTCTTTTATGCTCACTGTATCTCTTTCGATACTTTTCATTGTCTCCTAGTTCAAGTCTACATAAGATACCAGTTTCCGCGCTAAAATGTCATCGGCGAACGCTCAATTCTGGGGCAAAGCTATTACTTTTAGTGATGTAATCTGCATCTCATGTTACATACCATATCACATTTACATCTATCCCCAAATACGCGGCCGGCCGGGGTGACCGAGCGGTTCTAGGCGATACAGTCTGGAACCGCGCGACCGCTGCGGTCGCAGGTTCGAATCCTGTCTCGGGCATGGATGTGTGTGATGTCCTTAGGTTAGTTAGATTTAAGTAGTTCTGAGTTCTAGGGGACTGATAACCTCACAAGTTAAGTCCCATAGTGATTAGAGCTATTTTTGAACCCAAATACGCCATCTCCCTCATCTGGCACTGTTTCGTTCTGACCATGGCCACTTTTTAGTGGACTGCATCCACATTTCTTTCGTGGTTGTGTCGTCTTGTATTTGCATAATCATTCACTTCCTGCTGATTTCATAGTTTCATCAAATAGTCGGAAGGTGGCCAAAAACGTTCCTTGTAATGCCACAGTACTAAACACAAATGTAATTTGTCCATTGTCGATGTCTGAAAAAGCAATATACTTTTGCACAGAGGCGGAAATGACGTTTCATACCATTACCGCCCATCTCTTCAGAACTTCTCCTAGTGCCAGACACAACACTGGTCAATGGACCACTCATATTTCATAGCCGCTGTTATATCTCAGACAGTTCTTTTTGTGTCCCCCTTCCCCTTTTACTAAGATCGCATCACGTTTTTCACCTGACAGACAGTCCACCCTGATCCAATAAGCTCCTGTGCTCCCTCATTTTCATTTTCTTGTTGCAAGTGTGTCAATGCTTCTCGGTTACAGGTACTAATCTCAACCCTGGTTCTGCTTAAAACGCAAGAGCAATGCAACTTCCTCAGTTGCACCAACAGCAACAGGGTGGATTTGGTCACTCACCCTTACTCCTCAAAGACAGTCATTCGACCGTCATGGCGCGCACTTCTAATCTGAAACATGCTTTACTAATTTCTGCTTCCCACTTTCATAACGACGATGTTTTTGCGAGACCGTTCGCCAACACACACCCACTGTTTCCTTATACGCTGCAGATAACTCTCCAACAATCTCCTGAATTACTGGATCATTAGCAGCTGGAGTGCTGAATGAGATAGCTTTTTATTACCATCATTCTAGCTTCTCCCCCCCCCCCTGCGCCCAATACCTGTTTTATTGCGTCTCATCAATCTTGTTTGTAAATTCATCTTTCCACTGGCTTACAAATGCGACCTTGGACATTATCTCTGCAATTTCATAGCGAAGTGATTGCGCAGTACCCTGACTGTGTAATCATGAAATCGACTGTGAACCATAGTTGTCAAATTTTCTATTAATTCCTTGAGTTCATTTTCTTTGCTTCTCGAATTTCCTGTCGAACCTTTTCTCCAGTCCCAGAGGCTTCTTATTCGGTTTTTTTTACCTCTTCCTTAAATTCATTCGTTCGTTTCTATTCCTATTCCTTCGAATTTTCTGTTGACTCCCAGAAACCCCTTTTCTCCCAGCTCCTGAAGGACATTAAAAGTCGAGAGGAGCAGGCCTCATTTCATTAGTTGATGCCCTAAACGACTGTGTTTCTTCAACAAAATGCACTGCAGGATGTGGAAACTCATCGACATGTACAAAACTCGGTAACACAAAGTATCTCGCTTACTCGGTTCAACTTCTCCATCGTCCAAGTCGTTCTCGTTACTCCCTTTGTTGCATTCAAGCTCTATTTGCCCTCTTCGCAACGAAACTATTCCCTGATCAAATATAATATCACTATCCGGTACTCCGAAGTCAGACCTCTCATCTCGCCTGTCTTCTGCAGATTTCTGCAGAGCTAAATAACAATGAAGAGAAATTTGCAGCGAAAAATTCATTTAAATTTTCGCTGCTTGAAAGTCAGAGGGTTTAAGGGATATTGTAATAGGAAGTGATAGTCGCTGAAGTGTTTCATTATATTTTACTTGATAAGATTTTATTGAGGAGAATTTGTGAAAGACTTTGACATACATATTCTCTGCTGATCTGAGTTATCTGCCTGCAGTAAATGCAGAAGAAACTAATAACTATTATCATCTCTCATATTTCTTCTTCCAGCTATTTTCTCTTGTGATGAAAAACGAACGTGTAAAAAATTTTCAACATTTATTTCCATACTACAGAAACGAGCTTCGAAGGAAGCAGATGGATTTTATAGAATTAAATTATTTTATACCCATGACGACGAAGAGAGTTATTTGTAGGTTTTACTGTCACGCGGTTAGATAAACAAGTAAAAGTAAATTTTTATCACCGCAAGACCAACCCCTCAGTCAGCAAGGAGAAATTTTGCACATAAGAAAATGCATTCAGAGGCGTATTGTAGACAATATCTTATTATTTCAGGGGTGATCCGAACATGATTTCCATTTTCTTAGCTCTTGCACTTATGGTCTCTTTATTTAGTCTATTTGACTGGGTCCTTTCAGCAAAATATTTTATTCTAACTACACCGTTGATTGTTCCGTATCCTGACCTTGTGACACGGCGCATTATCTTGTTGAAAAATGCCACTGCCGTCGAGAAACATGACATTATGAAGGAGTGTACGTCGTCTGCAACTGGCGTACGATGCTCCTTGGTTGTCATGGTGCTTCCACGAGCTTCACTTGACCCATGGATGTCCATGTCAATGTTCCCCAGAGCATAATGGAACCGCCGCCAGTTTGTCTCCGTCTCGCAGTACAGGTGTCATGTAACTGTTCCCCTGCAAGACGATGGATTCGCGCCCTCCCATCTGTGTGATGAAGAAGGTATAGGAATTCAACAGACCATGCAACCCTCTGCCACTGCGCCAAAGTCCAATGCCTATGGCTACGCGCCCATTTCAGTAGCAGCTGCGGATGTCGTGTTGTTCACACTCGCACATGCACGGGACGTCGGTTGCAGAGGCCCATCGTTAGGAGTCTTCGGTGCACAGTGTATTTAGACAAACTTGCAGTCTGCCCAGCACTAAAGTCTAATGTTAGTCCCGCCATAGTTCGCCGCCTGACCTGGTTTACCAGTCAGCCTAGCCTAGCTAGTCATTTTTGTTATTGTTTTCGTGCCAATTTTGTTACTGTTTTTGTGGAAAAAAAGACGGCGTCCAACATCTGTAATGAGGGATGGCCGCCCAATTCCACGATGTCTGGACGCCTTTTCAGGTTGGTATCGCCACGTGTTGAAGACACTCACCACAGTACTCCTTGAACGCCTTACAGTATCCGAAATGTTCGTACCGAGCATCCGGGCGATCAGTGTCTGCTCCCAGTCAAATTCAGATAGATGGCGCGCCTTCCCCATTCTACACACGGACAGCACGCTCGCTCATACTATTGTACACGTACCGTGCATGTGTTTGACTAGCAGTCATTACTCGCCAGATGATTCTGCTATCGCCTGGACGGTGGTCATAATGTTGTGGCTGATCAGTGTATGTAATCACATTTGTTCAGCGAATCACAGCATTAA
Organism: Schistocerca gregaria; assembly: GCF_023897955.1. NCBI lineage: Eukaryota > Metazoa > Arthropoda > Insecta > Orthoptera > Acrididae > Schistocerca > Schistocerca gregaria. Next base: position 322,144,892 of record NC_064925.1, on the reverse strand, counting down.
TGTTTCAAAACTCCTTGTCGCCGTGATCATATCGTCCACAAATGCTAGGTAGTCTCTCTCTCTACTCCATTCTTCTTATAGACAGACCTCAATAGTCTGAACACAAATCTCTTCTTTAATATATCCCACCACTCCTTCTATAATTCTGTCGAATGACAAATTCAACACGAGTAGTGAGACGCCATCCTCTGTCTAACTCCTGATATTATCATTAATCAATCATTCGTTCTGCCTGTAGGAAACGATTATACCATGTGAATATTGTAAACAGCGTTTCCCTTACGTTTTTATTCTTTTATTCGTACGTTATATGCCTTTCCTTTCTTCTCCTTTTGAACCCTTTGTTTCCTGACATAAGAAAAAATTTACTTTTTAACAATTTCTTTGCAGAATTTATGCTATTGTGGCCTCAAATTACGGTAGGATTTTTTGTAAAATTTTATTTTATTTTGCACAACTTTTTTCTCTCCTGGTATTCAGAAGTACCGTCAAGACTCCATGGACAGAATCACAACATGCGTAGAAAATTGCTCCAATTTTTATAACTTGTACTTTATTAAATATTAAATATTTTTACATTAGAAAATTAATTAACAGAAATATGATATGTCTGAATTGTTTTTAAATTTCGCATAAATTTATTCTAGAGCAAATTCACAATACATAGTAACTTAGCTATACATTTTTGACAGTATATACATATCACATATTTAGTGATACCTCATGAAATTGTAGGAAACAGTTCTTTTTCTCACTGCAGCACAAATACACTTCACATGTACTACATTGTGAATGTGGTCTCGACTGAATTTTATTATTCGCACACATTTCGCATCGTCCTCTTTTACAACTGAACACTACAAAATGGTTTCCTCGGTTGCCAAGACGTACATCCTTCGGAACGGAAAAGTTATCCTTCCTTCTCTTTGGGAGAGTTATTTCACCTTATCAGAGTTTCTCTTTTTGAGATTTGGCACTTGCTGTTAATTCATTAGCCCTAGTGCCACAGCACGCCTGAATTCCAGCAGTGGCAGTGCCCCATGTAAATCAGTGAAAATGACGTAAGCATTGACAAAAGTAATTTCTATTGCTCCTCAGAAGAGACGGTGCCACCATTTCTTTGATAGTTGAACGTACTCTGTCTGCATGATCCACACCACCCGTGTTTTTATTGTAATCACATACAATAACTGGGCATGGTATAGTCATACTAGTCCCATCTTTCTGTTTTCTTGTCACTACGCTCTGTTCAGTGCCATGGAAGTTTGACGCAAAATACACTACTTTATTTTCCTTCCATTGAAATACTTTGACTCTCTGTGATTTGATTTAGACATTTTTCTTTGGTAAATTACCTGGCAAACCTTTCCTGTTCGTTCTAATTGTTCCACAGGCAAATTTATTTACCGATTTCTGTGTGAGAAAAAGTGGACAGAACAACTAGTGAGAGGTAACGCATTGTTGCTACAATAAAGTGTTCGCACAACCTGACAGTACTAATAAGTGCGCATTATATTTTCCACTTTATCTCATTCCCTTGTAACGTAATGCTTGAAACTATTATAAAAAACAAAGAAGGTAAGTACGTACAATGGAAAACTCAACGGAACTTTCAATAAATTGCGCATAAATTCAGGCAACACCATGAAAATAAGCACAGACAATCTTCTGTTTTCACAGCAGCGCGCGAAAAACAATTTCAAGCTCTGACCGCCAGAGAGGTCTATGTATTGCACAATAACATTTATGAAACAGTAGAGCAGAGTTACTATTACGTACTGACAGGCTCTCAGATCACGAAACTGCACCACGAGAAAATAATGAGAGTCAAAACTTACTGGTTCTTTTAAGTACCATCAGGCAACAAAGGGTTAAATTCAATCTTTCTGCCAACTTCCTTCCGTGGTTGTGACTGTAGCCTTCTCATCAGCCAGACTCTTTACCTCGTTTCTGTAATGATATACAAATCTGCACTATATTCATTTTTATGGGAAAATGGGAAGCGTTTTATGTTTTATAATCTGGAGTTGAAAGTATTTTACTCTTCGCAAGTAAGATCGCGTCTTACAAGGTACACACAACTTATGTCTGCTCACTTTGGCTTTAAGTTTACCATTCCCAGTTGCAAAAAGATTTTATAATGGGCTCTCTTTATTCGTTGTGATTCAGGTAAAGAATGCCAATAAATTATCGACAAACAGACAGAAACACCCTTTCCTTGTGTATAAAACTTTCAACTCTTTTCGATTTGAAACTATAGCCACATATCGAGCGAAGCAGAACAATAATTGACGTTTCTTAAAATCTCTTTTTGGCCACTCTGGTTCGGATTTTCTTTTGTTCCCTTACATCAGGCACCTAACATGATACGTACTGCAAATAGTGGCAGCTAACTTCCTTCCCCTTCCTTGCCTAATTTAGTGTTTTTCTGCCAATTGGTCTTTAACTATCTCGAAGTTGACGATATTTTATCATTTCTTCCTTCCATCTAACCAGCCGCTGTGGACGATCGGTTCTAGACGCTTCAGTAGGGAACCGCGCCGGTGCTACGGTCGCAGGTTCTAATCCTGCCTCGGGCATGGATGTGTATGATGTCCTTAGGTTAGTTAGGTTTAAGTAGTTCTGGGTCTAGGAGACTGATGACCTCAGATGTTAAGTCCCATAGTGCTTAGGGCCATTTGAACCATTTGAACCTTCCATGTACATTCAAATCACGCTGACAGTCACGCAGCACTTGTGTTGCATTACAATGAACTGCTTTTTAATGTTTCTGAACATTTAATTAAATTTTCCATTTGCCTAAAATTCCAGTAATTATTTTTTGTCACGCAGTACAAATAATGTGATCTTGACGAACGGTGAGGAGTAACACAAAACAGTAAACCACTAAGATCACGTGGTATGCTTCCCTTATCTGTGGATTCAGCATCTCATGTCAATGGTTCTTGCGTAAGCCGCATTGCGCCAGTGAACAGGAATTTGGCCTGGTATGTGTGGTATGAGCCAATAATACACAGTAAGCCGGTCTGATATGAATATGTAGCGCAGACCTCCGTCTGTACGTGACAAGAATCACGTAGCAGCACAGTGTACAGAAAAAAACAGGTTTAAAAGCAGAAGTATCTGGAAACAATACGTATTTATTCTGCTACTATAAACATGAATATGTCTTAGATTTTACAAACTTTATTTAGGGTTTTAGAGGAATTCAGAATTGATATAAAACGAGAGCAATGGCATAACACAAGCTCACGAATACCATCTAGATAGTTAATTATTTTACAGTAATCTTTTACCATTCTGAAATGAAGATAGGGTTCAGAAAAATAAGGAAAATTACGTACGGAGAAAGTAGAATAAGAGAAGCAGGCAAGCGGAGGCGCAGATGGAATTCCTTGCCGAAGGAAGTCTGCTGTATTAATCATAATCCAGGATATGAGTAATTTGGTGAAGCTGTTTCTTGGACGTATTTTTGTATTCAAACTGTTTGTTGCTCGAAATGCTAATTCAGTCGTATTTTTAATGAAGTATTAATTTTATTCGAAATTTTACCCATGTAGATAGCGGGAATGTATCTAGTCATCTGGTTTGGAGGGTTTTGTGTTGTGTTGTTTTTTGGTTTATTGATTGTTGTTTTGGCTTTGTTTATTCGTCGTAAAGTTGTTAAACTATATTTCTATTCATTTTTGTGTGCTACGTATTTTAGTGTAATTATATTTTTAGCTTTTTTGTGTAGCTACTTGTTCCAATGGTACACGTATAATTCTGTTTATCATTGCCTTTCTCCATCCTGCATCTAACTGCCGCTTCACTTATCATTTTTTGCTGAAAATGACATTACCAAAACCCCAAGGGAACTCACAGTTTACTTCCAGTCTAAACTCAAAAGTACTTGCAACCTACATATTTTCTGCTAACAGAGACTGAAAAAAAGATGCTTGTTTATGAACACACTGAGCCTAAACTAACGTCATAGATGAAAATACATAATGATAACAGTCCAATTCGACCAATAGTGAACTCCGGAAATAGCACAGCCTATATGTAGTAGCCAGCTCGACGAGATTCTTGAAAGAAATTACGTGGTTGAGAACAAATTTTCCTTGTGCAATAGTATTTGCTATTATTAATCAAATTAAGGAGAAACAACTCTTCGAACCATTCTATTTCGTTTCACTGGGCTTTAAGTATTTCTACTCCCATATTTTGGTCAGAGGTAATTTCCTTACATACTATAGAATTTCAAAGGCAAGGGACCACTGAATTCATAGGACTTTTACGGTTTACATTCAATCATAAGTTTTATACTCAAAATAATGATTTATCCATGGCTTCCAACATTTCAGGGACTATGGCCGAAGCTTTATTAATGACCTAGAACATAATGTTTTAAAGTCTCACCAAGCCATTATTTGTGAAATTGTGTGTTTTGAAAGTTATGTAGAAGATACATCATTGCTTGTTGACTTTCCTGTCTAAGATATAGAAGAATTAGTAATAAAGTTCAGAAAAATTGAGTTCGCTATGGAGCGTGAAATCGACAGCAATTTACCATTTCTGGATTTAAATTATAAAAGGCAGAGAAGTAGGCACACATTTACCGTTTACGGAAAACCAACAACAAATGTTTACAAAGTAGATATTACTGCACATTAGTTATAATAGAAAGAATAAACTAAAGCAAGGATATGAAAGCGGTATAAACACCATACTATGGAACAGTGTTGTACGAGGTTGCAAAATTTTTTAAACCTCACGGTGTCAAAATGTTGTTTCACATAAATAATCTAGTGTAGTATAACCTGCCACATGATTCAGTAAAAAGGTAAATAATTTGGAAAGATAATCAATTTCTACACTACAGACATTTATCCCGTGATTCAATGTACAGGATGGACGTAATTAAATTCTCACTTCTTAAGACAGTGTAAGTGGAAAGCTATTCGCAGTGTGGGTATCTAATTCCATAGGCATGATGTTTATACCCTGGGCTGTAGGATTTGCGTTGTTAATACCGTCAGTGTCATGACTTGCCATCAGGCGGCGGTACAGGTACGGCGACGTGTGGTTGAAATACAAGCATGAATGTACACTACAGCCGCAGATCGTCAGCACGGGTCTGACCAAAGTGAGCAGGCTTTTACTCATAAAGCTATCAAAGCGATTCCAACAGTGCTGCTGCTCTTTGCGAGTGTCGACGCAAGAAAGGAAAAGGGAGAGATCCTCTTTCTGCACCAGAATTGAAGAACGTGATTCAGAAGTTTGAAGTACTTGGCACTTTGTGCATTTCTCCTGGGATATGCCGACTGCCAGTTGCCCCAGAAATTGTTGAAGTTACTGTTGCCATGCTTGAGAATGAGGATGCAATGTGTGATCTTCAAGAAGTGCAGCTATGTCACGACAGCTTACCATTTCTTAGTCCACCATTCGTATCTGTAGTGCGGTTCCAGGCTGTTGTGGATACAGATGCGCGTAGAGTTGAGCAACGTTTCTAGCCTGGAACGTAAAAGTTGTACACACCCAGAAAAATGTTATCCTGTCATGTTGAAATTATGAGTTTCTTTCAGTGCTTTGGGCTACGGCCTTGCCGCAGTGCATACACCGGTTCCCGTGAGATTACCAAAGTTAAGCACTGTCGGGCGTGGTCGGCACTTGGATGGGTGACTATCCAGGTCGCCATGCACTGTTGCCATTTCTCGAGGTGCACTCAGCCTCGTGATGCCAATTGAGGAGCTACTCGACCGAATAGTAGCAGCTTCGATCAAGAATACCATCACAACGACCGGGAGAGTGGTGTGCTGACCTCACGCCCCTCCTAACGGCATCCTTCACTGAGGACGACACGGCCGTCGGATGGTCCCGGTAGGCCACTCGTGGCCTGACGACGGAGTGCTTTTTTTTTCTTTCAATGCTTTGTTCGTCATTTATCTTCCGCATCTCCTTAAAAAGGAGTCTCATTGTCCTACGATCAATCGCTTCACGATAGGGATCTCTCATGCAACAAAAGTTTATCTATAACCACAGTGTATTGGAAAGACAGGCAGGAACTTCAAGCTACACTGAGACTGATTACGACAAATCAGCAGTGGCATACCATTTGTACGAAACAAGCCATCCCTTAAAGAAATAGAAGATGACGTAGAAATCCTGCACATGGAAAAGAAACGATGAAAATTCAACTTTCTCGAAAAACTGGGGATCTCCTTCATGAAAATAAACATGCCAATATTCTTAGTGTGGAAGGGAAAGATAATGCAATGAGATTTCTTCATTATAAACGTGTAACCCTTCTGTAATGGAATACATTGACGAAAGAAAATATCACAACACCAAAATATCATTAATGCAGAGTAATGAAATTTCGGGAACACATTTTTCTTGGTAACATATGTAAGTGATTAACATTGCAAGATCACACGTTTATGTAAGGGCGAGATAAGCCATAGCAAATGTGAAATGCTGGTACGTTAATAACTGTTGGAGTCATCGAGCAGCATGTGGATGACGTTGGAGTTGTCTTCCGATAATGTTCTACATGTATTAGATTAGAGACAGATCTGATAACCGAATAGATCAAGGTAACATGTCGACACTCCGTACAACATATTGGACTGCAGCAGCGGTATGTGGACGAGCGTTATCCTGTTGGAAAACACTCTCGAATGCTATCCATGAATGGTAGCACAACAGATCGAATCACCAGACTGACGTACAAATTTCCAGTCAGAGTGCGTGGAACAACCACGAGAGTGCTCCTGAGGTCGTACGAAGTCGCATCCCAGACCATAACTCCAGGTCTTGGTCCAGTGTGTCTTAGCACGCAGACAGGAAGGTTGCAGCCTCTCAGGTGACCTACTTCTAGCCAACACGCGGTCATCACGCACCGAGGCTGACCTCTACCCTTCCCTCCAGTGAGCTCTTGCTCGACATCAATAAAGTCGCAGATGACCGAGGTTTGGGATCGACAGAATGCTCGCTACAGGGCGCCTGTCTCGAAGCTGTCCGTGAAGCAACGAATCTGAAACAATTCGTTGTGTCGCTGTGTTGTCAACTGCTGCTCAAATTGCTGCTGCAGATGCCGTACGATGCCCCAGGGTCATACACCGAGTACGATGGGATTCCCCCTCGGTAGTGCCACGTGGCTGTCCAGACTCCGATCTCTTTGCGACTAAACATTCTCGTGACCACCATTGCCAGCAATCATGCGCAGTGGCGACATTCCTGTCAGGTCTTTCCGCAGTATCGCAGAAGCAACATCCAGCTTCTCATAGCCCTATTGCACGTTCCCGTTTAAGCTCAGTGGAATGTTGATAACGGCTCCTTTGTAGCTGTAATGCGCCAAAATGTGTGTTGTGTTAAATCAGCATTACTAGTAGGTGTCACCTTGTCTTATCAAAATTTGCAGTTATGAAAAGAAACCAAAGTATAATGAGTTGTTTGGTAAGTGTTCTTACATGTATTTTTGTAAAATTTTGTAGAGATTGTCGCCTGAAAAAATCTAAGCAGCACAATACGGTCAAAGTCAGCGAGTTTACTACCCCCGGACGACAACACAGTTGCGGCTAGCGACAAAGGTAACTTCTAAGGCGCAGCTAGCAACCCCAAGACTCCAACGATAGCCGTAAAGAAAAAACAACTATTATTAAAAGGGAGAATTAGCGTACTATGTTTGCTAATCGTGAATGGTTCTTGGTTTGTCCCGCGAGACATTCAAGTAGTCCTTGTCGGTTGGTAGCCGGACTAACATCAGTTCGAATGGAGGTTAGACTCGGGAGTGTTTGAGTCAAATGCTGCAGGCGTTAGGAGAATTTCGTGAAATTGTTATCGGCTTGTCTGAAACATATTTACGCCGATCTTTCGTAATTTTGATCTCACTTTGTGGGACGAAAAGCGTCCAGTGATTCATTTCTGTGGGATTTATAATTTGAGGGAGCAGTAGTGGCTATGGTGTATTGCAGTTTGGAATTGGGTTCTCGTGGTTGCTTACTTTATGCCAAAACAGTTACTGAACCATGTGTTGGTAGGTGATATGTATCTCGGTTAGATTGGAGATATTCCATGTTGTTGTGGGAGATAAGTGACAATCACATGAATTCTTTATCGGAATTTGAAGGTGGAGAAAGCACGGCCATAAGAAATAATACCTCTGTGTTGTTGTGTTAGTGAATTTGAAGATGAAAGCAAGCACTTAGGAAATAGTGACTTTGCAATATTGTATTAAGATTTATTTTTCGACTTCAGCGTGAGCGACGATGAATTTTGATTAAATTTCTGTATAGATACGCGGAATGTGTTACGTTCCTAAATAGGAGAACTAGTCTCAAATTTGGCAGCTCTTCTTATAAAACCCTAAACAACAAAGCAAGAACCATTGTTACTGAGAACACGCTAATTGTCTTTTCTATCGTGCGAGTGCTGTGTAATAAATAATTTCAATAGCAGTGGGTCCGTGGAAAGTCAACGTCTGAAGTGGGATTAATTTTGTGTCTGTTTTAAAGCCCAAGCAGTTTATTAGTAGCAGTGATAGCCAGGTTATAATGTCATTCCTTTTATTTTTACGCTTAGAGGGGTTTGTTTCATTAGCCAGCACTCGTAAAATCAAAGCTGACGTGTATCTGTACATGAACGAAAACAGGCAATAAAAATAGAACAGTTTCTGTTTTAAAAATAATGTGCCGCCTCTCGTTTGTCCCATATTTAATATTCAACGATATTTCAACAGCAATGTTCAGTTTTATTGCAAGTGAATAACTTGCAAATATCCTAAAGTAGTAAAAGGAAGTCGAAGAAAAGTCGGCAACGTTTCAAAAAGCAAAGATATTAATTCCTAAAGAAATGGGAATATTAGTTTGGATTCGTTTATCTTCCAAAGATAGAATTTATTTCATACTTCTTAAATTAAAAGGAAAAGAAATTATCTCCACGATTATATTTAAAGGGAATGATGATTAATCCCTGAAAGAAAGATAATTTACTTATTTCCGAGTATGAGAATTTTAATGCCTTGGCATTCAAGTTAGGTAACGCTTTTGTTGTAGCGTGGTTAGTATGTACAGAAGTTATTTCTGATTAATAGCGTCAGTAAAACAAGATAGTAAATTATACCTCTGAAAGATCGACGTAATACAAATATTATTTAAAAATGTAAAGAAACACACTGGCATTACCTGGTTCTACATTACTTGGTTGTGGTTTTGAATTGTAATTATATTTGAACGATTATTATCGAACACGATAACTTGTATTTTTTTTATAAATGAGTTGAACGTCTCTATTAAGCCTTTGGTTAGCGAGGCGTGCTGTCGTGTAGTAGAGTTACACCCCCACTGGAAGTTTTTATTTCGTTGCTGTGAGTGGTGTGGTCGAGTATCTGATTTTCTTCCAGCGTATACTATAGTGCATAGAATTTTCCCTTGGAGCTGAGATCATCATTGGTGTTAGCTTTTCGTACGCTGTGCGACTTTGCTCTCTCCTTACGTGTCATGGTGCTTCTGTTCTGTTAATGGTTTCAAGAGACGTCATCTTGTAGGTGCAGAAACAGGCCTATCAACTTTCGTTTTCGTCGCACAACTCCTTAGTTATGCGACTTTATCTGGATGTTCAGGATCGTAGACAACATGAAAACAGCGTCTTTGGAAAGAAGGAAATTTGAGTGACCAGTAGAACAGCATTATGGCTGAGCCAATAGCTGAGCTTTAACAGTAATACCTCTGGAAAAGGACATTGGAGCCTGCAGCAGACTAATAGGACGCAGCCCAGTACGCTTTCCGGTGTGAGATGGGATGACTACTGATGTAAGGCACTAACTCACAGTCGAATGTGTTTTTATTCTCGTTTCTTACGACCGCCGCAGATGTGTTTGTAGACTTTTTAGTGTTTTAAACTCATGAGCTAAGTAACAACCTGGCGACGAAAACAATGTCTCCCGAAACACCATTGTTGAGCTGTGTGTATAACAGAAAACGGTTCAGTGCTACCAATTATTACTGTTCAATTATAACAATCTCTGTCTGATACCCTTAAAATTAATAATATTAAATTTCCTACAGTACTTCCCTGGGCGGTGGGTGGATGCGTTGGGACAATGGATGGAGGCGTCACGTCAACGAGCGGTGGACTGGATGCAAAACTGCCCGTGCAGAGATGGAGCGCAATTTGGACGTGCGGCAGCATCGAACTGCGCGCTCCGAAGTTCGGAGCCACACGCGCGGACCCCACTGCATCCGCGACTGAAAATTAGATTCGAAGGCTTCCTGTTCGTACACGGAAGCTTTAAGCGGACAGTATACATAGAGCGCTTTTCCTGCACTGTATCCAAATGTGTTCCTGCACGTGAATCCATATGTTAATACTAAGGGTTTATTTTCTACACAGAACCATCTTCCTCATGTAGAGCTTGGGACTGTATTGAGTGTTTGTGACGGGAGTGGGGCGGGGGGACACTGCTGCAGCAGATAGGGAGAAACAGAATTAAACCCGAGATCAGCAACTGAGAACTGCATGCTAGTACTTGGCCGCAGTGAGCCATTATTCCCTCTGGAGGCTTGATATCTTTTCAATATAAACAATTTTAGTTTTCAATGTGTTTGTTATAATTGTGAGACAACATATTCATGATGACTAGGTTCATAGTCAAGTCAACATGTTGTTGTAGTATACACCATACACAAACGATAGATGGAGACGTAGCAACTTATATGTGGTATTATGCCTTAATGTTGTACTACAGTGGGACTATTTCATTCTTTTTTTCTATAAGGAGATTTCTGGATGCGTGGTGGAACGGAGGTACTTAACAGCTGGTTGTTTAACCTTTAAATCTAAAGGTGGTGGAAGGGCTTACCCAATAAAGTGAATATTTCAATTCCAATGGTTTTGTTTTCTTCCCAAAACAATCTCAGACACAATTTAACAGACGCCACTCGGGCAAGATTATTTAAGAGACATTCATTACATAAATCGTAATCAAGTTATTTATTAACTTTTACAAACAACTCTAGTTAAGACATTATTTAAGAGCCTTTCAATTACATGTAGCCCACGATTTTCCACCGAAGTTGACAGAAGTCAGTGAGGCTGAATTTAACCATAGCTTTAACAATTCTAGTTAATACACATTATTTATGACCCTTTCAATTAAAATATTACATTACATATAAAATAACATTTGGCACACAGCGTCAAGTTCGTACGAATACTTAAAACATATTTGTAACTTGATCGATCTTACAAAGTGACTCCGAAATCATTCAGATGCCCATTGACTTGTAAGATAGACCTTTGGGTCATAGAAAGTTGCAACCTTGTACCATGGCCGGTCTCGGTGGCCGAGCGGTTCTATGCGCTTCAGTCCGGAACCGCGCAACTGCTACGGTCGCAGGTTCGAATCCTGCCTCTGACGTGGATGTGTGTGATGACCTTAGGTAAGTTAGGTTTAAGTAGTTCTCAGTTCTAGGGGACTGATGACCTCAGATGTTAAGTCCCATAGTGCTCAGAGCCATTTGAACCATTTTATTGTACAATGATAAATGTGTAATAACAGAAGCAAGGTCCAAGCTTGTAAGGCCGAAGTTTAACTACGAACGGTGGAACCGACTGAGCGAAGTAATACTTCGAGCCAAGATGTGGCTCTGTTTGCAACCCCACGTAGAGTAGACCACCAAAATGTGAACCAAGCAAACGCTACCGAAGAGGAACACCCGAGCTCAAGCGAAGTCCAACGCCTGGAAGACAAACTTGTATTCTGAAGGGAACCCCTGCACTTCGGTTGCCCGCTGCCTCAGCTCACTTAAACACAGACCACACCAGACAACAGAAGGCAGAGAAACCTTTTTTAACTTTAACATTTAAGATTGACCAGTAAATGAACGCTATAAAATCAAGGCTAAGCAACAACTAATTTGACTAGGAAGTGCTTCCTTTAACTGAAACAGTACTTGATAAACTCTAAGAGTGGGAAATGAATTGGCTTACGAGAACTGTCACTCAACAGAATTCAATGACCCACATCTGCAAATACATAGACATTATGCGGAAGGAGAGCATACGCTTAGTAGGAGGCCTCAAATGAAACGGAACAAGCATAACATCACACGTCGTACAACGTCTTACTTTACCAAGAGCGATCACAATCACAGTTAACTAAGCGCTCTTAGTAACTTAAATGGGCGTCTTAATGCTGGGGCGATTTTGCGAAGGTGTCAGACCATCACTTCGCAAGACGATAACAGCGTGTCCTTCCAAGGAAGCGGGCGCATCCTCAGCCGGAGAATGCACAGCGTCGGCCAACTCTCGCCGACTCCAGTACAACCACGTGACAACCGCCGCCCGGCCTCAGGCACGCCGTGTTTGCCTCTGTCCGAAAACCAATCGCTGACTCGCGCACCGCCGCGTTCCTTTCTCAAGCGTTGTGTCCTCTCCCCTACTCGCGGTTAGCACTCATATCTCGAGCCAGCCCAAGCCCAAATACAAACCTCTGCACTAGGAATTCGATCGTACATATGTCAGAGTTACTACTGGTGCCAGTCCCGCACGGTTCAAGTGGGTGTGGCCGCATTTCTCTGGTGTCGATGGCGAGCGACGTGAATGCCTCGTTTAGTGTGTCGCAGTACACCGACCTCTGTCTGGTCTGAAGTGTAGATAAAACTGCGAAGCGCGCAACTCCGTTGCAGCTGTTGCATGAAGGAAAGGCTCACGTTTCCCCAGTCCGTATCTCACCGCCCCGGTGTAATTGAATACATGAGATGTATTCGCAATTGCAAATAAGGACAACCATCAGCTGTCTCTCAGCAACCACGTATAAGCTCCAGCGTAGGAATCATATCCAACCGGTTGCAAATAACTGTTTGGTACATAGACCTAGGTCTCGATACCTCTAAGGATGTCTTCATCAGAATGAAATTTCTGCGAGAAAGCTAAGATCAAAGGTCCGACTAGATATGCTCTAGTCAAAAATTAAAATTAAACACGTTCAAGCCTTTGGCACGTATACCTTGCTAGGAACAATATCTTATTCTGATATTGTTCATAGCAACGCATACGTGCCAAAGGCTTGAACGTGTTTAATTTTAATTTTTGACTAGAGCACATCTGCTCGGAACTTTGTCCATAGCTTTCATGAAGTGTGACTTAACGATTTGTTAAAATATTCTGATGATGACATCCTTAGAGGTGTCAAAACCTAGATCCATGTACAAACCAGTTATTTGCAAGCGGTTGGTTGTGTGATTCATACGCTGAAGGCCATTACCTGTATAATGAAATGGCAACAATGAAAAATTTATGCCTGAGAGGGACTCGAACCCGGATTTCCCTTCCTACGCGAGCTGTCACCTTAACCGCTTTGGCTATCCGTGAATCATGACTCATAGCGAGATCCAAACTTCCAGGTGTCGTCGTTTATGCGTCAGACCTGCACTCGTATACATTATGTAATGATTTAATAGGGGGATGACATTTTATTTGAATGCTGGTGCCTGATATCGGCGGATAAATACGATATTGCAGTTCTTACGCATGTCCAAAGGAACATTGCTTCGTACTTTGTAACAACAAGCAATGCAATATCGTGAAACCCTACCTGGGTAAGTCAAGACTTCCCCACGACCTCAATGGCACATCGCTAAAACACGAAGTTTCTTTTCACAATTCATTCTGTGCCCCTAAGTAAGTTTCTGGTTGGTGCCGTTATTACTGTTGTGAAACTTAGGTTGAAACTTGAAGTTTGAAAAGGTTGGTAAATAGTACAAACGACCAAATCAGTGAAATAGGAAACCAATAATAAAATTAGTGCCTATGTTACAGTTTTCAACTGATGTCCGGATGCCAGGATTTTTCCTGGAGGGAGGGACTGTAACGGAATTGACCGTATCAGAGCTTAGAGCGAAGCACAGCGCACCAGAAAACAGTCAACGACCGCCACAGGCAGTCACCCAGCCTGATCATCACCCTTCAGCAGAAACAGAAGACTCCCGTAACAAAGTTCCGAGAGGCAATACCCTTGGGTCATCATGTGAGAAGCCATACCGGCTCTGTCGACTTCCTCTCTGCACACAGAAGGCACTCTTAGACCTTCTAGCGACAATATGCATCTATTTAAAGCTTAGCGAGAGCATTACGTTTTGTATGTGATACACTTACTTGAGAAGCCAGCATGATGCTGTACGACAGGCTAAGACGCTACCTACATTTTAAGACTGTACTTTCCACCGTACATAAGATGTCATTAAGACAAAAATATTTCGTCATATGTGTGTTAAAGAATATACTGAGGCGACGAAAGTCGTTGTCTACCTCCTCACATCGTGTCGGACTTCCTTAAGCCCGGATAGTGCAGCATCACGACGTGGGAAGGACTCGACAAGTTGTTGGAACTCCCCTGCACAGATATTGAGCCATGCTGCTTCTAAAGGCGCCCATAATTACGGAAGTATTGCCGGTGCTGGATTTTGTGCACGGGCCGACCTCTCGATTATGTCTCATAAATGTTCGAGGGGATTCATGTCGGGTGACCCGGGTGGCCAAATTAATTGCTCGAATAGTGCAGAATGTTCTTCAAACCTATCATGATCCGCTGGGGCGCAGTGACATGGTGCATTGCCATCCAAAACATTCCATCGTTATTTGGGAACATGAAGTCCATGAATGGCTGAAAATGGTCTCCAGGTAGCCGAATACAATCACTTCCAGTCAATGATCAGTTTAGTTGGACCAGCGGGCCCAGTCCATTCATGTTAACACAGCCCACACCACTTTCACAGTACCCTGTTGGCAACTTCGGTCTATGGCTTCCTGGGATCTACGCCACGCTCTAAACCTAAAGTCAGCTCTTACCAACTGAAATCGGGACTGATCTGACCAGTCCATGGTTTTCCAATCGTCTAGGGTTCAACTGATGTGGTCAGGAGCTCAGAAGAGACGCTAAGTCATGATGTTATCAAAGGCACTCATGTCGGTCGTCTGCTGCCATAACTCATTAGCGCCAAATTTTTCCGCACTGTCCTAACAGATACGTTCGACGTACGTCCCACATTGATTTCTGAGGTTATTTCACACAGTTTTGCTCACCTGTAACACTGACAATCCTACACAAACGTCGCTGCTCTCGGTCCTTAAGTGAAGGGTGTCGGATACGTGGTGACAGGTAATGTCTCAAGTTTGTTGTTTGGGACACTGTTGGTACTTTGTATCTCACCGGGAATGGGACGTCCCATGCGTCTACCTTCCAACTACCACTCCGCGTTCAGAGTCTGTTAATTCCTATCCCGTTGCCATAATAACTTCGGAAACTTTTTCACATGAGTCGGCATCCGTATATGTGCATACTCATATCCCATACCTTACATTACCTCAGTGTATTGTAACCAATGAACTGGTAATTTTTGATCATAGGGTGCCCTGATGATGGTGATCGGTACTGAAATTGCTAGCCAGTAGGCAAACAAAAGTGTACTCCAGACTGAATCATTCGCCTTTGTAGCTCAGTTGGTTGCGAGGCCGAGAATGTGGGCTCCATTCCCCGTACTACTGGGGATTTTTCTTGTTGGGAGGACTACAGTGGGATTCACTCAGACGTTGTGAGTCCACCTGAGGTACTACTTTATTAAAAAGTGGCGGTAACAATATCAAGAAAGCCGACAACGCCCGGGAGAGTTGTCTGCTGAACCCCATGGCCCGTCATACTGAATCCAAATGACGCCAAATAGCAGAGGATGACCTGGCGGTCGGTCGGTTCCTATTGTTTCATCTGGGCCAGAACGCAGGTCTTTATTTGATTTGCTAGACTAAGGCAAATAACTGTTGATTGTTCTACAGTTACGGCATTGACTGGTTGGGCAAATTAAATCATCGTATCCTTGTACCCAACTGAAATTAAACTAGCCAGGAAAATAGAGGAAGCAGAAGGAACTGCAAATTCAAGGTCCACAACCTATAATAACAACGCGAGCAAGTTCACAGTGATATGGGCAACATAGATATCCTTATTCTTCTTTTTGTGAGTTTTCTATACCACACGGGGTCTCTAGCGTCCAAGTCTCCATCTCCTTCGACCCTGCGTCCTCTTCTTACATAGCCCTGTTATGCATCGCACGCCTCACCCCAACGTTCCTATGTGGCCAGGATCTTCCTTTCTTTATGTATCGTGGAGGTCTCCAATGCCGTATTTTCGAGGCACATCTTTCCTGTTTCATTCTCCTAAGATGTTGACACCATGTTAGCCGTTTATTTTCCATTCTTTCTGCGATACCTTATATAACTCCCACCTGTTCTCGTAGCACTTAGTTTCTTATTTTGTCTCTTCTACTTCGTCTTCAAAACTTTAATCTCTTCTCATTGCCCCTGGAGACATCCCACAGTTGACCACTGTACAGAGCAATTTTTTTCAGCTATAGTTTCGTATATCCTCGTTTTCAAATTTTTTGACAATTTTTTCCAAACAATGGGGTTTAACTGCCTAATTGCCACCTTTCTCTTTCCTCTTCTATGCTTTATTTTCGGAATGCTTTCTATGCTTTATTCGGAATGATGGTTCCTAAATGTTTATATGACTGACTATACTTTACTATAGATTCATCGTCCGAAACAAGATCCGTTACTATACCTCCAGCAGCCGAGTATTCAGTCTTGCAAAGTAAATTTCCATGCCACACCCCTCATATTCTTTAAGCTTTCTTATATAATACACATCCTTTTCGTCCTTAGCGAAGATGATCTAATCGTCGACGAAATGTAGGGAAAACATGATGTCACATTAATTCCCATGTTTTTGCACTTCCTTTTCTAATTTTTCAGAGCTTCGTTCAGAAATATTGTAAAGAGGGTAGACGCTAAACAGCTTCGTTGTCTCAGTCCTTCACTAATTTTAAATTTGTGATATCAACTTCCCAATTTTAACACACAAATATCATATCAATGCAGCTGTCTAATGGCTTTGCATTGTATTTATGAATGTTCCGGTCTTTCATTGCTTCCCACATATTGTTGTAGATCTTCTGCAAATCTATAAAAATTGTGTGTTTCTCCAAGTTGCGTGCCAGTCCCCTGTCTAATGCTGCAGGTATTATTGATACAGGACCTTCCTGCCTGAAAGCCTTTCTGTTCTTCTGCTTCCTCAGTTTCTCTCTCAATTCTAGTTTTACGTAGTGGTCTCTGTATAGAACTGAAAGCTGTGACGCCTCCATAATTTGCGCAGTCGTCCTTCCTTCCCTTTTTAAAAAGGTTTGTGATGAATCCTTTTTAAAATTCGCCAGAGGTTTCCTCTCCACTAAATAGCGGTTAAATAGTTTTGCGAGATGTTCAAATAACACGTTTGGCCCGGCCTTCAATAACTCCATACATGCAGCTCCGAGTCGTGGTGCTTTGCCATTTCTGAGTTGCTTAACTGTGTCCTGCATTTCGTTATCATTTTCACATGGATTTCTGCCTCATGGTCGTTGCCTACAAAGAAGCATATATCCTGAAATTCGAATCGATCATCTTTAGACAGTTCTTCATAGTATATCTTCCAGGCTATCTAAGATTATCAGCTATAAGTTTATGTTACTTCTGTTATTTATTCTTAGTTGTTGTATCGCCTTCCACGCTTCTTTTGACTTTGAAATCCCTATGCAGCTACTAATTTTTTCACATGTAAAGTCCCACACAGCATTTTGCTCTAATTTCTTTCTTTGCTCTCCTCTCAGTCTGAAGTGCTTACTTCTGTCTTATTGTTCAAAAGCCATCTGTTATAGCTTTGCGGCACTATCTTTATCTCATCAATCGCTTTTAAATTTGTCAGCCCCGTTCTCAGACACTCGGAGACTCAAATTATCTTATACGCCACTTCCTCTGTTGTATCATCAATCTGATGTAGCTTCCAACACAGTCTAAGCTTGCTTGAGAAGATAATTGAAGGATCCGGCAGTGAACTTAGCCTGTGCTGCGGTTTCTCTCAATTTCATTACGATTGCTTTGGCAATACCAATATTTTGATAGGGGAACCAAAGTGCATATCTGAACAAGAAATGGTCAGATCCACGTTCGCTCCCCTGTAGAATCTGCAGTCCTTCACCTCTGTACGATTATTTTCTTTCCCTATAGTATAATCAGTTATAGATTGTAACTTCCTTGTAGGCTATGTCCAATATATTTCTAGGTCTTTTTGGGTTGAGGAAAGCCACTCCATATAGTAAGACTAATGTCCATACATTTCTAGCAGCATCTCTCTAATACCATTCACAATAACCTCCTCAAACAGGCCTACAATTTTGATAGCGTCCTCATTATCCACTCGTCCATTAAAATCTAAAAGATACGGATCCTTCCTACTGGTAATACATAGCACTGGTTGTTTATGGTTCATCTAAATTTTTTATAATTTTTTGCTTTAAAATTTACGGGTATTGGTACTACATTTTCTGTATATGTAAAGTAAATGCTATACTGGAGGTTGGCGTTCTTTGCATTGTATGTAAGTAATGTATGTAAAATACTATGTAAATTGTTTATTACGTTAATTAGTTTTCTGGTGACATTTAGTATTCAAAACTATTTATGTTGATGTAAATTTATCAATTGTAAGAAATGGCCACTCTTAGGAACAATGTAAGAAATAGGTGTTATGTGAAAGCCAGTGTGCTCTTGTTTGAAACGGAAGTAACTCTGTCGAGTAGAAAAGGTCGCAAAGGCGAACTGGCGCGCTACCTACAGCAAACGCAGGATGTAAGTCAAAAAGTCTGTACGCAGCAATGACTAAGTTATCACCTCTGTGGAGCAGGAGAAACTTTGCCTGCTAATTTGCACAAAAATGCCTTACATGAAGACTGCAAACGGCTTATAGAATAGCTGCGAGTTGTTGGGCTAGTGAATGTAAAATTGAACGACACCAAGAAGAGAAATTTAGCCCATACAGCAAGATACTTGCAGACCAATCTGTGCATAGTGTAGCGGCTATAATTGTTCGCCACACCCAAGCCTACAGCCACCAGATAAGATTTGTTTGGCATATTACTTTTGTACAGCACGAACCATTAATCTAAACTGTGTTTTATTAGGGAATAATCATTCTTGAACTTTAAAGAAACTGGTTCACACATATTTCATCCCAATCACACTCCTATACAGGGTTCCTTCCTCGTGTTTGATTAATCCGAATATCTTGTTTACAAATTTTTGAAGTGCCACGTAAATGTAAAGGGGCTCCATTTAAATTGTTTTTGTGTAGCTAATGAGATATATGTGTGAGGGACTAAATCCTGTAGTAACGACATTACGTCTCAGTAGTGGATGAGTAAATTGAATACAGTGAATTTAAATGTAATTTTGTATCATAAAGTTAAAGACTTGATAAATATTTTCATTTTGATCAATAGTTAAAGAATAGTTGTCTTAGTTGTTTCACTGAAAGAGGTAATAAAAAGTTAAGTTACTGTAATAACACGTCCCTGTTTTAGTACATTACAGAGAAATAGAGTCAAACTATTCCTGTTTTAAAAGTTTTCTTAACTGTTGCAATGTGTTATAGTAAAAGTTTGCTTAGGTAAAATTTAGTCAGTGTGAAGCAAAGCTACCGGAATCTGTTAAACAACTATACAGAGTTTGTTTAAAAAGTAATAGCTGTTGAAAGTAAATTCCAGTAAGAAAGAGGTTTTCTTGAAGTGAAATGTTCAGTATAAAAAGTGTGTGCTTTTTAGTATCTAAGTATTTTAGTATTTAAGTTTTTTGATTAGGAAAAGTGCTTTTTTAAAGGTCACTGCAGATCAAATTTGCTTTGGCTTCCTTGAAGTTATCTACTGGGATTATCCTCTTTTAAAAACGTAGTGTATAAGGGGGTAGTAGCCAAATAATTCCAGTGTCTGCACCAACATTGTTTACGTGGAGTAATATTTATTTGAAAAAGCAACTTAAACAGTAGCAAGAAAGTAGGCAAAATTCATACGTCTGTTTTTCCAATACTTCACTGTTTCATTTCCTGGATAGGCTGGCGACCGTTAGTACATATTTTAAACCACTAAATTAACTTGGAACTGAGTTGACCTAGCTTCAGTTTAACACTGTTCATACTGCGTTTCTTTCTAACCATTGGGTAAGATCTTAGAAAAAGAACTGAATTGTCTAATCACAACACACGGTCAAAACCTGTAAGAAAGAGTAATTCTATTGATTAGCTTTTTCTGTTAACTGGATTATCCTCTCGTAGAGTACTTTATCTGGAAACTAAACTAAATTTAGTAACAGGGTTATACATGGCAACATAGAGACAGGGTTTTCTGTTATTTATGTAGAAGCATACTAAATTACAATGCAGTGGTAGGGTTATAACGCCATCTAGGATGTTTGTTAAATCATAGAAAATATTCTTCTCAGCGTCGATAGCATTGTGGGCGCATATACTGGAAAGTTCTCTAAGTTGCATCCTTTAACTTCATGTCCACACGCGTCAGAGATTCGTTCACAAAGTCTCGTTTCATAATGAAGCATTCCCGCTTTTTATGTACCTCAACGGATATCCTCTTCTCTGTTCAGCGCTCTTTGTTCACTCCACTGTAAATATGAACTCAATCGTCTTTTTCCTCTACACCTTTACCCTTCCTTTTCGTTTCTTGTAGTGTTATTACAACTACGTGGGTTCCGATGGATTTCTTTGAATACTTCTATTTTCTTAGTTATGACGCTATGAACGTTCCATGTACCTAAATTCGTATACCGTTTTCGTTTGCTGGGTCTCGCTGTCACAGATCGACCTGGATCTTTGTACTAAGGTGTTTAGTATCGAGTCACGTAGTGATGGTGGAAGCCTCGAGTATTGAGATATAAGTCCGAGAGCGTCTTCTTCCTGTAGGCCAAGTGTCCAACGTACCGTCTGGATTTTTCTTGATCCAAGTATCCAAGAAGGGAAGGCAGCCATTTCTTCTACCTCCATGATAAATCTGATGCTGTCATGTCTACCACTGAGATGACGTAGGAACTCCTGTAGGTTTCCCTTGCCATGGGGCCACACTACAGAGAGAGTTTGCCGCATGAGTTAGCACATCTGCGGGAAATCTTCCGAAAGAATGGCTATAGCGAGACACAAATAAGACGCACCTTGCGTTCAGACAAGAGGCGGGAGGAGAAACCAGAAGAAGACGAAGCAAAACGTGTGGCGATTCTGGCGTTTGCTGGACCGCCGACAGCCAAGATCGCAAGAATATTAAAGAAGTACGAATTAACGACCATATTTCACGCACCGCAAAAAGTTGAAGATATACTTGCCTCAACCAAAGACCAGCAGGCGTTGCACACGCCAGGCATTTACTGTATTGAGTTAGAATACGGCATGGAATATATCGGGCAGACAACGATGTATCTCCCAGCGCTGTACTGAACACATCAGGAACGTAAGACTAGGACAGACAAAAAAGTCCGCGCTAGCAGAACATAGCATTGCAGCGTGGAATTGACAAAATACGTCAGGAGCGCTCCGATCTGAAGGCAGACAGATTGGATAGCCACCGTATCTCGACACCGGCTGCTGCTCTCATCTGTTAGTTTCCCCTCTTTGGGTAAGTGTGAGGGGGAGTTTGTAGCCTTTCGGCTTTTTCTCCTCTGTACGTGTGTGTGATTATATCTGTAGTTTTTTGGTGTCTGTGAAAAGTGATAATAATTCTGTTTGTGTCTGGTACTTGCCTGAGGTTGGCGAGATGATTGGTGTTATATGGGAAGGAGCAGGATAAGGGATTGGATATTGGGATTTTCTCTTCGACTTAATCGTCTAAGATTGTCATGGGGCGCTTGTGCTTGTCGCGGGATATGTCATGCCAACCTAGGGAGTGGATGAGGGCCCTTCCTGATCTGGAAGAACCCACAAAGAAGGCCCTTGCCAGATCTTGGAAACGCTCTCTCAGGAGTGGCATTTCAGCTGCGGCGTGTAGTTCTGTGGGGAATCCAAGAGGTAAATGTAATGCCCTCTTGAGGGCGCGGCTCTGCAGGCTCTGGAGTTTTTCCAGGTGCTGCTTTGCCGCGTATCCCCAGACAGGGCACGCATATTCCATGACTGGCCGGATCAGGGCCAGGTACACATTTACTGCTACTGGGCAGGGAAGGGAGCTGGTTGAGTTCAGGATTGGGTATAGGATGGACATTCTGGCGCAGACCTTCCTGTGAATCTCGTCTATGTGGGGTTTCCACGTTAGACGAGACTAAGATTACGCCAAGGTACTTGGCGGTTCTGCGCCAGGGGAGTTGGGTACCGTTTAGGTGAAAGTGGAGGAGGGACGTTGAGGAGGTTCGTGCCTTCCGAGCCTGCAGGTAATCAGCATAGCCTGCGTGTTTTCAGAGTTGATGGTGATGCGCAAGCGACGGGCCCAAGTTTGTGTGTCGTCTAAAACCCTTTGTAGCCTACGAATGACCAGGTCATTGTTCGCATTTTTCGTGTAGAAGGCTGTGTCGTCCGCTTACAGTACCGTGTGCAACAAGGGGGGCCGTTGGTGTGTCCGCAGTGTACAGACTGTACAAGACGGGCCCCAGGACCGATCCCTGTGGCACCCCAGCACGAATACGCCTTTTGGTGGAGGTGGCAGTTTCTACTTTGACAGAAAGTTCTATTCGTGAGATAGCTTTTGATCAGCTTAACTGTACTCCCGGGAAACCCTTGTGTGTACAACTTGTAGAGTAGCCCTCTATGCCATACTGAGTTAAAGGCGTTGGCTACGTTTAGTAGCACTATCCCGCAGTAGCCTCTGTGGTTGAAGGCCTCTGTGGCTGCTTCAACCACTCTCATATCCTGTTGTGGGGCAGAGTGGTTCTGCCGGAACCCGAATTGAAAATCCGCCAAATTGGATAGCCACCGGATTTCGACGCTGGGCCTTGCCGCGGCCCCGACAACCACCACCACCACCACCACCGACGCGGTACCCCCTTCCGGAGGAACGTCATATGGCCAGCGGACAGAAGCAGACGACGGCCAAGCAGCTGTATAGATATGCAGAACACTGCATCCCGACACTGCGTCTTATGTGGAAACCCCACATAGACGAGGTACACAGGAAGGTCTGCGCCAGAATGGCTATCCTATACCCAGTCTTCAACTCAACCAGCTCCCTTCGCTGCTCGCTAGGGAGAATATTTATCAGGCCCTGATACGGCCAGTAATGAAATACGCATGCCCTGTCTGGGGATACGTGGCGAAGCAGCACCTGGACAAACTCCAGAGGTTGCAGAACCGCGTCCTCAGGAGGGCACTGCATCTAGTCCTCAGATTCTCTACTGATGATCTGCATGCCTCAGCTGAAATCCCACTCCTGAAAGAGCGTTCCCAAGATCTAGCAAGGGCATTCCATGAAGACTTTTCCAGATCAGGAAACGTCCTCATCCACTCCCTAGGTCGGTATGACACGTCCATCGATAAGCACAAACGCCTAATGACGATCTTCGACGACTAAGTGGAAGAGATAATCCCTATATCCAATTCCTAATCCTCCTCCCTCCCCCATATTATCAATCATCTCGCCAACCTCCGGCAATTACAAGACACATACAGAACAATCATCACATCTCGCAGACAGCCAAAAACACAGAAATAACCACACATAAGTACACAGTGAAGTAAAAGCAGTAAGGCTACAAACTCCCCCACACACTTCCCCGAGAGAGGAAAGTATCAGATGAGTAAATAAAAGTGAGCGGGTCACAACACTGCTGTTCGCTGCTGCTCCCGCTCGCTGCGCCAACATGCCTGGATGCCCGAAGGGAAGACGAGGAGAATAAGTTGCCGCGATCGTCAGCCTCCTGGGTCCAGCGCTCGGGCTGGACAGCAAGCAGAGGAGGGAGAATCCTGTACAGTGCTTCCGCTGTCAGAAGCTGAGGCACTTCGGCGCGGACTGCACCGGCGTACTCGCGTGTTTACAGTGTACGAAGATGGCAATGGACCAAGATGCGGTTAACGCTCCGTCCGCACATTACACGATCGGCACTTCTGCCGGTGTTGGCGTGAGTGGAGGGCCATGCTGCTGCACCCCTGACTGCATTCGCAAGGTCGATGACGTTCGTGAATTACAGATTTCGATACCAGCATATTCCTACGGTAGTAATTAAGGCTATTTGCATCGATCAGAAAAGGTGAACAACAGTTTTCCACTAAAAAATTACATCAGCTAAGTATAAATATTTAACGTAGCATTACCTGTACTAGTAATCAGTAATGTGAATTGAAAATACGCTTAGTTTACAACCAGAAGCACATTCATTCGAATAAGAAAAGAAAATTTTATACTTTAACGTATTCTCACGACTTACTTAAGAACAGTGAATTTCAAAGCATGTCGAGAGAGAGAGAGAGAGAGAGAGAGAGAGAGAGAGAGTGTGTGTGTGTGTGTGTGTGTGTGTGTGTGTGTGTGTGTGTGTGTAGGGGGCGGGGGGAGGGGGTTGTGCAGTTCTCTGACATGTACGTCAGCATTAAAGCACCAGAAACCAACAAATGTTTGAGCTCCCGTTTTTACACAGACAGTTATGCACACGCTACACTTCCACCAGTATTTCTAAAAAGAGATGGAACGAGTCACCTTAGAGAACACGTGAGCATTACTTGTTCGTGATCTTGTCTACATGTTAGCCATTTACGGATTACTGCAGACTCGCTTAAATTTATTGCGACTGAAAAAAATCCCTTTAATACTCATGTAACTTTATAGTGATTTAAGAATAGAAGGTGTCATCCAGAAGAAATTTGACTACACTGAAAATTTTCTTTGGTGCCATTCAGACATTATGTTACTGGTCAAATCATGAAAGGATTTTGCACCTGCGTATTGAACTCTTCTCTGGGTCACTGACAGGGTCCCTAATAGATAACGGAGGTCATTTTTTCTCTTTTAGAGGTGTTGCTGTGGACATTGCCAGTCTTCTAAAATTATTTATGACATGTTTCATTAGCGAATATACACTGCCTGACAGAAAAAATTGAAGTACCGGAGGATGAAACGAAATGAAACTTCACAGGTTAGGGTATGTGATGAAAGAGGAACTGAAATTGAAGGCATCAAATCCAAAGCAGAAATGCTTGCCTCCTTTTTCAAATGTTGCTTTACATAGCAAGCCCCAGGAGGATTTCGCCAGTTTAATTCTCGTACCATCGAGAAGTTGCTTGAAATCAGTACTAGTGTCAGTGGCTTTGAGAAAAACTGAAATCGGTAAAATCGAACAAAACCCCAGATGGGGTCCCTATCAGATTATATACTGAAATTGAAGCTGAGATACCGCCTCTCTTAACTACAAAAACCGTTTCAAGTTGTTGGAAGAAAGCAGGGCTCACACATATTTCCAAGATGAGTAGTAGAAGTGATTCACAAAACTACCCTCCAATATCCTTGACATCGATTTGTTGTAAAATCATAGAACATATTCTGAGCTGAATTATAATTAAATATTTCGAACAGAATGAACTCCTCCATTCCAGCCAGCATGGATTCCAAAAACATCCGTCATATCAAACCCACCTTCACTCTTCTCACAAGTTTCGGATCAAGGCAGTTAGGTCGATTCAGCGTTTTTCGATTCCCGTATAGCTTTTGACTCAGTATCACCTCTAGGCTTATTAACAGAAGTACGATCATATTGGATATTAGTAAAATTTGAGATCGTATTGAGAACTTTTTGGTAGGGAGGACCCTGCAAGTTATTTTGCTTTCGGAGTCATCGACAAAGGTCAAAGTAACTTCGGGCGTGCCCCCATGGAAATGTGTGCGTACCCTTGCTGTTCATGCTGTATATTAATGACCTTGTGGGGGATATCTATAATAATCTCAGCCTTTTCTCAAATGACACAGTTGTCTATAATGAAGTAGTGCCTGACAGAAGCTGCACAAATATTTATTCAGATCTTGATAAGATTTGAAAGTGGTGCAAAGACTGACAATTTGCTTTTATTCTGGCATTCTGTTCGAGTATATATGACCAGAAATGGTTGTAAGTTTCGTTTCTCATTATTTACGCACCAAGATGACTTCGTAAATTTTGGCGACTGTTTGAACACACATGAGCAGTACGTGTGCAAAAAATATTTTAAGTAGATTGGTCATAAAACTTAATACTGATATACGTAATGTTCAGGTCATAGCGACACGAATATTATTACTCTGTCAAATACGTTTTTTTTTTGTTATACTTAATGGTATTAATAATTTCCACGGCTCCAACTTACTCTTATAACCAATGAAGTCACCGCATTTGTAATAAGGAGCTTATTACTTAATTTTGCAAGGAAATTGTTTAGCGCTTCTCAATTATTTGAGTCTTCAATGTTTCTGCCAATTTTTAATTGTGACACTATGTCAGCTATACCACTGACGCCCATTGACTGATGGTGAGTTGGAAGAAAATGTAAATTTCTCAAATGATGAAGGAATATTTTTTCAAATTTGAAGATCGTGGAAGTAATGCATCTGATAACATGTGTTCTGATGACAGTGATGACAATCCATAACCTTTACATAATAGTGTCTTATTTCTACAGAATAAACACAGAACGGGAATTACACCTACCTGCACAACACGGCCGCCTATCAGCTTCCAATATGATCGAGGGTACGCCAGGAGTTACCAGGCGTGCAACCAGCAGAGTGTGTGACGTAAAAAGTTCATTTGAAGTAGTATTTTGTTCAGTGCTTCAAATTGAAATAGTAGAGATGTTTAATGTTGAGGGACAGAATATTCTTGGAGAAACTAAGAAACTCATGGGTAGCAAAACGCTTTGCAGCAAGGGAGCATTTCCCAAGTACAAAATCTGTGATCATAGAAAGCGCTGAACCAAGTGTTTTAAAATCCGAGATAACAATGAAACCTACCAAACGTGCACACTGTAAGCCGTGTATGAAAAGCAATGGCAATAAAAGAAATATTGTATGGAAAATGTAATAAAGTTGTCTCGAAAACACATGTCACTTACTTGTGCCCAAATTGCAATGAGTATGAATAAAAGTTAGAAAATAAATGCTAATACTTTCGAAAACAATTACCTGTATTGAAGACTTGTTTCATATTTATGTGACTACAATCAGTAATGCAATAAAAACAATTGTGAGAAAAATAATAACGTAATGCTGTGTAAGAAGGATGTGTTATTGAAGACTGTTGTTCCAGAGCTACCCAATGTTAATATTAAGATAAGAAATTTTCTTAAATACATCTACACAGATACTCCGCAAGCCACAGTACGGGGCGTGGCGGAGTGTTTCCTGTACCACGACTTGTCATTTCCTTTGCAGTTCCACTCGCAAACACAGCGAGGGAAAAACGACTGTGTGTGCATCTGTATGAGCCCTACTTTCTCGTATATTATCTTCGCGGTCCTTAAGCAAAATGTGTATTGGTGTCACTAGAGCCGTTCGGCAGTCAGCTTCATACGCCTGTGTTCTAAAGTTTCTCAATAGTATTTCCCAAAAATAACGTCGCCTTTTCTCCAGGGATTCCCATTTAAATTCCCGAAGCGTCTCCGCAGCATTTACGAGTCGTACGAATCTGCCAGTAACAAATCTAGCAGCCCGCCTCTTAATTGCTTCGATAACTTCCTTCAGTCCGACCTGGTATGCGCCCCAAACATTCGAGCAGTAGCCAAGAATACGTCTAACCAGCGTCCCGTACGCGGTCTCCTTTACAGGTGAACCTCTCTGTCGTACCTACCACAGTACTCACATGCTAGTTTCACCTCATATCGCTTTGCAACGCTACGACCACATATTTAAACGACTTGACTGTGTCAAACAGGACACTAGTAACACTGTAACTGAACATTATAGGTCGCTATAACTTTTAAAAAAATTTCTGTATTATAACAATTATTATTGTCGTTATTATTATTGTAAGAAATATAAAAAATTTATTTCTGAGAATTATGACTTATTTTTATTTTATTTTCAACAACATATTGGTATTTAGCCATGCCAAAAACTGTACTTTTTCGGGTTTTTTGCAGTTTTTGTTTATAGTTTTTGGAATATTTTAATGTCAGGTTATATTGAGCCGAACAGTACATTTGTATGGTAAGAGTGAACAGAACTGCAGGATTAAATGTTCAGGAATGTAATATTGTGCACATCAAAAACGGAAAAAAACTTAGGATCCTATGGCTATATTAACAATCATAATCTCAATCGGCCAGTTCGTACATATACCTGCATATTTCACTTTGTAGGGATATGAAATGGTAGATCACGTAGGCTCAGTCACGGGTAAAGCACATGGCAGATTTCCTTTTTTTGTAGAATAAACTGCGAGAAGGCAATCAGCGTACAAATAGAGATTGCTTACAAATCACTTACGATCTCAGAATATTGCCCAAGTATACCAAATAGGACTAACATAGTACACAGACGAGTAGCACGCATGAGCCCGTATTTGTTTGACCCATGGACGACTGTCACAGATAAGCTGAAGAAACTGAACTGGCAGAGTCTTGAAGATAAATGTAAACTACCCTGAGAAAACATACGAAGTTTCAAGACCGAGCTTTAAATTATAACTAAAAACATACTGAATCCCCGACGTATTGTCCTCTGGAGATCGTGCGAACTAGATTCGATTAATTACATCATACACTGAGGCATTTAAACAAACATTCTTCCCGCTTTCCGTATGTGAATAGAAAGGAAAAAGTCCTAATAACTGTTAGGATGGAACGTACTCTCTGTCATATACTTCACCGTAGTTTGGAGGGTATAGCTGCAGCTGATGGAAGGGGCCATAATGAGCGCCTGTCAGTTACACTAATACATATAACTCTATTTATTTGACCAAACATTACAGTACAAAGTCTTGAAGTTAGTTATCGGACGAATACGCCACACTATCTGATGCCTTAAAGGCACAACCACTTTAATTTTTTTTAATGGCTGAAAGCCATTATCTCAAAATCCAGACGCCAAAAAGAATATTTAGAAAGCAGAAGGCCTCACGTTAAGTAAGTTCTATAATTTGGCTGAAGGCCCAAAAATCTAACACTTGAAAAGCAACAACATTAACTTAAAGACGGCTGAAGGCCGATGATTTAAGTCTAAAGGAAAAGTTAAATAAAAACCAAAAGTGAAGTTCTTATCTTCAATTAGGCTGAAGGCCCTAAACAGTCTGATGCTCGAAAGACAAAGATCTTTAATTTAAAAACGGCTGAAGGCCCCATGACTTAAAACTCAAGGTAAAATAAAAGCCTTTTCTTAAATTACGCTGAAGGCCCCAAACAATATAATACTTCTACATTTACGTCTACATAACTACTCTGCAATTCACATTTAAGTGCTTGGCAGAGGGTTCATCGAACCACAATCATACTATCTCTCTACTATTCCACTCCCGAACAGCGAGCGGGAAAAACGAACACCTAAACCTTTCTGTTCGAGCTCTGATTTCTCTTATTTTATTTTGATGATCATTCCTACCTATGTAGGTTGGGCTCAACAAAATATTTTCGCATTCGGAAGAGAAAGTTGGTGACTAAAATTTCGTAAAAAGGTCTCTCCGCGACAAAAAAGTCTATGCTGTAATGACTTCCATCCCAACTCGTTTATCATATCTCCCACACTCTCTCCCCTATAACGTGATAATACAAAACGAGCTGCCCTTTTTTGCACCCTTTCGATGTCCTCCTGGTAAGGATCCCACACCGCGCAGCAATATTCTAACAGAGGACGAACGAGAGTAGTGAAAGCTGTCTCTTTAGTGGACTTGTCGCATCTTCCCCACAATATTATCTATGTGGTCTTTCCAACTGAAGTTGTTCGTGATTTTAGCACCCAGGTACTTAGTTGAATTGACAGCCTTGAGAATTGTACTATTTATCGAGTAATCGAATTCCATCGGATTTCTTTTGGAACTCATGTGGATCACCTCACACTTTTCGTTATTTAGCGTCAACTGCCACCTGACACACCATACAGCAATCTTTTCTAAATCACTTTGCAACTGATACTGGTCTTCGGATGGCCTTACTAGACGGTAAATTACAGCATCATCTGCGAACAATCTAAGAGAACTGCTTAGATTGTCACCCAGGTCATTTGTATAGATCAGGAACAGCAGAGGTCCCAGGACGCTTCCCTGGGGAACACCTGATATCACTTCAGTTTTACTCGATGTTTTGCCGTCTATTACTACGAACTGCGACCTTCCTGACAGGAAATCACGAATGCAGTCGCACAACTGAGACGATACCCCATAGCTCCGCAGCTTGATTAGAAGTCGCTTGTGAGGAACGGTGTCAAAAGCTTTCCGGAAATCTAGAAATACGGAATCAACTTGAGATCCCCTGTCGATAGCAGCCATTACTTCGTGCGAATAAAGAGCTAGCTGCGTTGCACAAGAGCGATGTTTTCTGAAGCCATGCTGATTACGTGTCAATAGATCGTTCCCTTCGAGGTGATTCATAACGTTTGAATACAATATATGCTCCAAAACCCTACTGCAAACCGACGTCAATGATATAGGTCTGTAGTTAAATGGATTACTCCTACTACCCTTCTTAAACACTTGTGCGACCTGCGCAATTTTCCAATCTGTAGGTACAGATCTATCGGTGAGCGAGCAAGGAACTACAATTTTAAAATGGCTGGAGGCCCATGACTTAAAACACAACTAAAATAATTTTTAGTAGGCTGAAGGCCCAAGGCTTTATCCTTAAACAATATGCTAATCAGGCTGAACGTCCAAACAGTCTAACGCCTGACAAGAAAGAATTTTAAGAGGCCGTAGGCCCATGACTTAAACCACCACTAAAAACAATTCAACTTTAATTCAAAACCATTGGCTATGAGCCATAAAAATACACACAACAGAAAATAAGGAAAGTCTGTGCAGCTGACGGCGCTCAAAAGTTCCGGGGGTCGGCCAGCACTTTAAACACTAACGATCACTTAGATGAGACAGGCAGTCGCCCCGACCATTCTCGATACGACGACAACCCAACTAACAGACAGTCGACGGACCCACTGACAAGATAACTTGCCTTCCACTCGACCAGCACAGAACAGGGAGTTCAATGCAAACGTAAAAGGCATGGACGCCCAGAACCAAGCATACATTAAGCTGTCGAGCTACACACCATGCTGGACAGCGGCAACACGCCCAAATTCACGTCAACGGTCAGGGCAGGTAACCGGAACGTTAACGGCCACAAGGCAGAAAATTCCGCTGGTACACTTCAATTGCAAATAACCAAATACATTTAGACTCCACCGGACAGTGACTAAACCTTCGCCAACTCGAACACACACTTTCTTGCTCCTGGAAATGTCCCAACAACAAAAACCAAACGGCACAATGTGAACAGTCATAACATGCTAGTAAATTAAACCCAAACTCAGCTTTCGTGTCCAGGGTCGGTGAGCCACGGACCTCGTAACAGTGGGAACAGCCCCACCAAACTCCGACACTGCATAGAGACCGCCAGCGGGCCCATCCAGACCACGGCCCATGGAGACTTCCTCGCTGCTCCACCCCAGCCGACCAACTGCTCGCACACAGCACACCCAGAAACTATAAGCACCAGACCAAGGATAGTACAAGGTGCGAATATCGATACACACCGCTGCTGCCTCTCACAGAGAGAGCGAACAACGGCATAATCGCAATAACCGCAGGAAATCAAACACAGAATAGGAACCAAGGTTTAAACGCATACATGAGCATACAATACGGCTCACAAGTGTCATATGTGGTCGAGTGGTACTATTGTACTGTCGCATGAGAAGTAACACATGAGGATACAGGACAACAGTAACATAACATTGTGGCCTCAGAGTTCCCTCAAATACTCTCCTGGAAATTGAAATAAGAACACAATGAATTCATTGTCCCAGGAAGGGGATACTTTATTGACACATTCCTGCCGTCAGGTACATCACATGATCACACTGACAGAACCACAGGCACATAGACACAGGCAACAGAGCATGCACAATGTCGGCACTAGTATAGTGTATATTCACCTTTCGCAGCAATGCAGGCTGCTATTCTCCCATGGAGACGATCGTAGAGATGCTGGATGTAGTCCTGTGGAACGGCTTGCCATGCCATTTCCACCTGGCGCCTCAGTTGGACCAGCGTTCGTGCTGGACATGCAGACCGCGTGAGACGACGCTTCATCCAGTCCCAAACATGCTAAATGGGGGACAGATCCGGAGATCTTGCTGGCCAGGGTAGTTGGCTTACACCTTCTAGAGCACGTTGGGTGGCACGGGATACATGCGGACGTGCATTGTCCTGTTGGAACAGCAAGTTCCCTTGCCGGTCTAGGAATGGTAGAACGATGGGTTCGATGACGGTTTGGATGTACCGTGCACTATTCAGTGTCCCCTCGACGATCGCCAGAGGTGTACGGCCAGTGTAGGAGATCGCTCCCCACACGATGATGCCGGGTGTTGGCCTTGTGTGCCTCAGTCGTATGCAGTCTTGATTGTGGCGCTCACCTGCACGGCGCCAAAAACGCATACGACTATCATTGGCACCAAGGCAGAAGCGACTCTCACCGCTGAAGACGACACGTCTCCATTCGTCCCTCCATTCACGCCTGTCACGATACCACTGGAGGCGGGCTGCACGATGTTGGGGCGTGAGCGGAAAACGGCCTAACGGTGTGTGTGACCGTAGCCCAGCTTCATGGAGACGGTTGCGAATGGTCCTCGCCGATACCCCAGGAGCAACAGTGTCCCTAATTTGCTGGGAAGTGGCGGTGCGGTCCCCTACGGCACTGCGTAGGATCCTACGGTCTTGGCGTGCATCCGTGCGTCGCTGCGGTCCGGTCCCAGGTCGACGGGCACGTGCACCTTCCGCCGACCACTGGCGACAACATCGATGTACTGTGGAGACCTCACGCCCCACGTGTTGAGCAATTCGGCGGTACGTCCACCCGGCCTCCCGCATGCCCACTATACGCCCTCGCTCAAAGTCCGTCAACTGCACATACGGCTCACGTCCACGCTGTCGCGGCATGCTGCCAGTGTTAAAGACTGCGATGGAGCTCCGTATGCCACGGCAAACTGGCTGACACTGACGGCGGCGGTGCACAAATGCTGCGCAGTTAGCGCCATTCGACGGCCAACACCGCGGTTCCTGGTGTGTCCGCTGTGCCGTGCGTGTGATCATTGCTTATACAGCCCTCTCGCAGTGTCCGGAGCAAGTATGGTGGGTCTGACACACCGGTGTCAATGTGTTCTTTTTTCCATTTCCAGGAGTGTACTATCAACGGTAAATGAAGTAACGTCTCTGTGCCTCTCTAAACTATCAGAAGAACGGGAGTTCTCCCCAGGTCTCCATGTTCGCCAACGATAGTCATCCGAGATAGTGTAGGATCTCGAACATAATGCGATGCCATTCATGAGGTCTCCCTGTTTCCTGCTCTCGGCACCACTCCAAGCGCAACCGTTTGTTTTGTGTGTCAAGGGTAGATTATGCATGAGACGGTCATTCTGTAGTTCAGATGTTGCTAGCTGAGGCCAGTGGTGTGGTGAACTTGGCGTAGGTACTCTAAAGCAACTTAATACGTACACTTTTGAGCAGTAGGTCTGTTGCAGGAGGCAAGAAAGCAGCGTTCACAGTTGAAAATATGCGTTGTCGTATATTGAAATAAAAGTCAGCAACTTACAACATCACTAAAACAGCTTTTAAAAACAATTAATAAATTAAACAACATGTCGAAAGTTAGCGAGGAAATCATATCAGCAATTGATGTCAAGAAAAGAGCTTTTAAACAATTGAGAAAGTATGCAATCTGTCAAGCATTAACTGGTATCTCAAGTCAACCAAGCTGTATATTAATAATCAATACCTTAATATTTACACAAATTTTCAATTAACTTTTAAGCATAATATCTTAAATGATTGCAGTGGATTTGGAAACTAATAATATCATAAGCGATGCACCATGTTCGTTGAAAACGTAAGTAGAAAACCAAGAGAAGTTATGCAGGTACAATTCATTCAGACGCGATAACCCGAGAGACGGCGGACAGTGTAAACTCGCCATCCACGGATGTGCTGGTGGATGTGGCAGGTTGCGCATAACGTGAACTACAACAGACTAAGAACTAGTCTTGAGAAACTAGTAATAGTGTACTGCCCTAGAAAGGGCAGCACATATTTCATTACGTTACCATTTAAGAGCCAAACATAAATAAATAAACAAACATCTATCCAATTAGCGAATGTAATGATAAGTAAAACAGCACTGAACAACTGGGTAGCACTCTGATTACAGGAATGAGAAAACTAATAAGGCTTACATGTCACCAAAATTAAAAGGCAAACAGTTACTTGTACTAACTATGCAGCAGGAACAGTCATTACGCAGAAAATTCAAATTCGCTGACTTCTAATATGTTTTAGAGTAAAACACTAGCCATAAGCAACGATTCGAGCACCTCCTACTAACGTGAACTTCACTATTTCAAATAGCTAAGCAACTGAATCTGAGATGTCTAACTATGTTTACCTGGCTGCCCGTGACAACTATTATGGAAAAGTACATTCTTATTTTAGCAGAATTTGGCACAGAATATCTCAGGGGGGGGGTCAACTAACAACCCCACCAAAATATTTTATAAATACCAAACTAAAATGATGGCAGTCAAAATGCACTGTTATTAAATTAAACTCACCACATTAAAATGTTTTATAAGTGCTTAAAAGAAAAGATTACACTGAAAAGGCACTCTGATTAAACTAGAGTAACCCCACTAAAATAGCTTGCAAATACCTAAGTAAAATGATTAGAGTGAAAGGCACTCTGATTAATTTAGATTTCAATGTATTTAAAAGAAAGCACAGCACACAGTTCAGCCCTCAACATTGTCCACGGTAAGACACTCCAAATATGACCAATTTAAACAGGTAGTTCTCATTAGTGTACCTCCACTAGCCCTGTAACACAGACCACATAACTTCCACATATTTCGCCAACAGTTGGACTAACATCTCTAATGAAGCAGACTTGCTTCCATTAAGGTAAATTTCATTTCTTTCGGAGTGAAATCTCATAATCAGCAAACACAGCGGACCGTCCGGGTGGGGTAATCTGTCGCAGCACTACGACTTTAACAAAACAAGGTGCAGATGCCACACAAAGTGTCTCACCAATACATTTGATGAATCAGGGGCGAAGTAGCCCTCAAAATTTCCACATAGTCGGCACAGGCAAATAGCCAGAGTCCCACCGCCACCATAGCCAACCAAAAATACCGTCTTCGCGATATGCGGTCTGTGCTATGCAAAAGTCGTTTATCATCATCTCCAGAGAGCGGAGGTAAGTCGTCCTCACGCCCCTCAAGTCCTTCTTCAAGTTCGGCCCGCCAATTCTGTCAACCTTTGTGCCGTTCAAAGCTTCTCTCTTGGAGAACCATCAAAGATCGTGCCCCGCTACCGAGATCTAGCCATCGATTGCTCGTTGCGAGCTGGCGCAGCTCATGTGGAATGTCACAGTATTTGTACGGAGTCCATTACCTATTCTAGAAAGGCAGGCGCAGATGTGAAGGTGTTACGATGTGTATGGTGCACAACGTGGCGGTCTTCTCTTGTGGTGGTCAAATGTAGTTAACCTTCTTAACGAGGTTGTCTGCATCGGATCACTGTAGCATCCAACTACTTCACAAATCTGTATATGCAGCTGGCGAAGCGCAGACAAACGATAAGGCCCCTTTCAAACTCTGCCTGTTGCTGCTAAGGCTGTCTCATACGAGTACTTGGCGTCTCAGGGCGCAACAGTTATCCCATATATACGCTACCAGGTACAGTAACATCACCACACACGAGCAACACTGAGGCACTGTCGTGGCCGTTCTGCCTGTGAAAAAGAATTCAGCTCTTTTCCTTTACTTACTGCTGATGGTGTGTAAGTAACAAAGTTACGTCGACATACTGATTTGTCGTCTAGGTGCTTCATTGTTTTTGTCAGGGAGTATACATCCTGTGAAGAATTTGTCGAAGTAACTAACTGGCTGAAGAGTGGTCTACGAGGTGATTATGGAGGCCAACATTTTTGTCTCACTGATTAATTTCATGAAATGAATACTTCATTTCTAAGTAGTGAATTACCTCAGAAAATTTTACCATAAGATGTTAATGGTTGCAAATATGGAAAAGCCTGTTAAGGTGTTGACTTATTTCTTTTCAAAACCAGAAGTTGTATTAAGAGGTAAGGTTTCCATGTGTAATTCAGTAATATGTTAATATGAACACGGTGACTTTTATTATGGATTTGTTGCGTAAACTGGTATCGCTGCACTCTCTACGTTAATTTTCTTTGTAATTTCGAGATCTCCGCCATCGTTTAGTGAAACATGACGTTTGGTGAGGTAAGATGGCAGCGTCAGCAAGTTTGTGTATGGTACACACATACGTACATACATTAATCCTTGTTCCATAGATCATGAACACGTCATTTCGTAATGATGTGGAAGTATCACTTTAACGTATTTCTTCCTTAGACAAAATAATTTTTTTACAGTTACTGCTTCATGTCTAAGAATTCATCTATTGAGTAGGAGTTGTCATTCAGAAATCTCTTTTGATTTGCTTTCTGTGCCAAAGTGATATTTAATCCAGAATAGTGAAGATCATCCTTTATTCTAGTGTTGTTGCTATGCACTTCGTTGTTATTTTTAACTGGGAGGGGTTAAATGGTTCAATTTGCTCTAAGCACTATGGGACTTAACATCTGAGGTCATCAGTCCCCTAGACTTAGAACTTTTTAAGCCTAACTAACCTAAGGACATCACACACATCCATGCCCGAGGCAGGATTCGAACCTGCGACAGTAGCACCAGCACAGTTCTGGACTGAATCGCCTAGAACCGCTAGGTCACACCGGCCAGCGCAGAAGGGGTTATTAATGACAAATTTCGTAAGTGAATATATGTATAAGGTACTGTGAATATCCCAAGTTGCTAAAATAAATGCCTGCAAGGTCATCTTGGATGGGCTCCAGCTATTATTCTGGTTACATGCTTTTCTGCAAAGAATACTTTCTGTCTTAATGATGAATTCCTCAAAATATGATGACATGTGAAAGCAGTGAATGAAAACAGGCATAGCAGGCTACTTTACTGATATGTTTATCACCAAAATTTGCAATACCCCTAATAGCACAAGTAGGTGAACCTAACTGTTTCAGCAGATCATCAATGTGTTTCTTCTAAGTCAAGTCTCATCAATTTTGAGTATTCTTCCTTAGCAACAGACTTCTGTTCTTAGTCTATATTTATCAATGGTGTTATGCCATTTACTGTACAGAATTGCATAAGCTGTGTTTTCTCAAAATTTAGTGACAGTCCATTTGGAGAGAACCATGTGATAATTTTCTGAAATACACTATTTCCAATTTCATCAGCTGATTCTTGCTTGCTGGGTGTGATTACTATACTTGTATCGTCAGCAAAAAGAACTAGCTTTGCATCTTCATAACTATAGAGTGGCAAGTCGTTAATATATATGAAGAACAATAAGGTTCCTAAGACTGAACCCTGTGCGACATCATTCTTGATATCTTGCAGACTACGTGTCCTGTTAACTTCAACCTTTTGCATTCTTCCAGTGGCGTATGCATTAAACCATTTGTGCACCATCCCACTCATTCCACAATACTTAAGCCTATCTAGAAGAATTTCATGATTCACACAATGAAAAGCTTTTGAGAGATCAAAAGACTTCAGAATGTTCGGTTATTCAATGCATTTAATAAATGATCAGTGAAAACATATATAGCATTTTCTGTTAAAAAGCCTTTCTGAAAACCAAATTGACATTTTGTTAGTACTTCAATTTTACAAATATGTGATGCTACTCTTGGATATATTACTTTTTCAAGTATTTTGCATCAAGCTGTTAGAAGTGAGATTGGGCAGTAGTTGTTACCAGCAGATCTTCCCCTTTTTTATGCACTGATTTAACAATAGCATATTTCAGTCTATTTGGAAAAATCTGTTTTTAAGCGAGCTACTACATATGTGTGTGAGACTCCTACTTATTTTCAGGAACAAGCTTTTAGGGCTCTGTTGGCAATGCCATCAATTTCATGTGAGCTTTTACTTTTGAGTGAATTTATTACTTTCCTTATTTCAGTACGAGAACTAGGTTGAACCTCAGTTGTATCAAATTGCCTAGGTGCTGTCTCTTCCATATACTGCCTTGTGTTTTCTAGTGAATATCTGGATCCTATTTTCTCTACAATAAACTAATAATGTTTATTAAAAATGTTTTCTAATTCTGACTTCTTGTTAACAAAAATTTTCGTTGTGTCTAATAGAAATACAGTCTTCCAGTGCTCTCAATTGCCCTGATTCCCTTTTCACAATACTCCGAATTGTTTTAATTTTATTGTCAGATGTGCTAATCTCAGACATAATGCACATACTTCTGGACTTTTTAATTACTTTTCTTAATACAGTGCAGTAGTTTTTATAATGTTTTACTGTTTCAGGACCATTACTCCTCCTAGCTGTAAGATACATCCCTTTTCTGTTTACAAGATATTTTTATCCCTTTAGTAAGCCATGGTGTTTTACATGGTTTATTACAATTATATTCCACTTTTTTCTTAGGGAAACTATTTTCAAATATACTCACAAAGGTATCATGAAATAGGTTAAATTTATATTAGCATCATGTTCCCTATAGATCTCATCCCAGTCTAAGTGCTGCAAGCTTTCGCTAAAATTTTGACCTGTTAAATCGTTAAGTAAACACACTATTTAGGAGCACTGTTTTTCATTACTGTATGGAGCTATCTCATATACTTTCACTAACTATGCATCATGATCAGATACACCATTCTTAACATGAAAAGTTTTTATTTGATTAAATTTATCTCGGTCGATGAATACATTATCTATCAGTGTGGTGCTTTCCTGTATCACCCGAGTAGGGAAAATCAATAACTGATTTCCAATTGAAAGAACCAAGTAACACTTCTAGGTGCCACAGCACATCAACAGGTGGCGTACTGACGGCGTACAGATACCGGCAGGTAGCAATGCGGCATCAGCAAAGTCGCAAGAGTGTCACTACTTACATATCACACCGACAGTGAAGCGAGGAAGCACCGGATGGCCGGCAGTCCCAGTGGTAGGACAGGCCTAAGATGCATCCAGGCACGGACAGCAAACTCAGAACTACTCGGAGGTGTGTAGGAGTAGGTTGACGATATCCGGGAGGCGATCCCAGCTGGATAGCGCCTATTCGGAAGCATTAGGCCTGCAGCCGACAGGGTCAGCGGCTAGGTTTCGACGGAGCTAGGTGACCAAAACTGGTTGACAGATGACGTCGAGTAGTTCTCGCTGAAGGCAGCAACAGACAAAAGATACTGTTCGGCCAGAGACAGTATTTACACTCTCTCAGCCAGTAACTGCTTCTGGACACGTAGAGAGCTTGAGACGGTGCGACTCGAGTCAGCTCCTTTTGCCACTTATGCTGGGATAGTGTCTTGTACCACGTTCTCTCGGTGCTGGAATTTCCTAACAGGATGGCCAGCCTGGTCACAAATTGTGAAATTCACTAGGATGGGCGCTGGCCCAACACACATCTCCCCTTCAAAGATTTGGTACACGGAATCTCAGACTACTGCTAACACTTAGTTGCCTGAGAATTGCTTTGTACTTACGAGTTAATGGTACTCAGCCATAAAGAGATAGAGGCTGCACAAGTAAGAATCAGAATCAAAATGGTAACCGAAGATAATGTTTTCATCAGCAAGGTTTTGTAGTGATATCTACTGTGATACTGTAGAATGTGATGAAACATTTGCACTGCACTTATTCGTCCTTTCTGGTCTGCTATTAGCTCTCGTAACACACATATTTTGATCAGTTGGACGTAGATAAAAGGAAAGTAACTCCGATGAAACGACGGGAACAGAAGAAATACTTCAATTGATTGATGGAAGGAGGAAGCACAAAAATAATCGAAGAGAGATAGGAATACAACAATATAATCCCTTAGGATTGAAATAAATATTAAATGCAGGGCAACCAAGGCGAAATGGCTGCATGAAAAATTTGATGAAACTGAAAAAGAAATGACTGTCGGAACGACAACTCAGTATATAGGAAAGCCAAAAAAAACCTCCTGTGAAATTAAAGGCAAGGATAACATGTAGAGTGCAATGGGAATTCCCCTGTTAAATGCGCAGGAGAGAGCGAGTAGGTGGAAACGCTACACTGAAGGCCTCTGTGAGAGGGAGAACTTATCATCAGATAAGAACTGACTGGAGTCGATAAGAAAGACAGACGGTATCCAGTATTAGAACCATAATTTAATGAGCTCTGGAAGATTAGAGATCATATATAGCTCAAGGCAATTTCTAATGTAATGGGGTGAATTGTAACTAAATGACCGTATAAGTTGATGGCTAGAATCTATGAGACTGGCTACGTACCATCAGAATTTTGGAAAAATATCATCCACTTAGTTCCGAAGATAGCAAGGGCAGATAGACCCGAAAACTATTGAACAATCAGCATAACATCTCATGCATCCGATCTGCTTGCAAGAACAGTAGGTAGAAGAAATGAAAAGAAAGTACGGCGCTATGAAAAGTAAACAAAGTCACCAGAGAAGCAGTTCTATCTTTCCACTTGATAATAGAAGCAATACAAGAAAAACCAAGGTAATCTCATGGGATCTGTCAATCTAGAAACAGCGTTCGACATTGTAAAACGGTACAAGATGTCACGAATTCAACGAAAAATATGGGTAAGATACAAGGAAACACTGGTAATATACAATACGTAGAAGAACGAAGTGGCAACAGTAAGATTGGACGCCAAGTGCTCGAATTGAAAAGTGCTGCAGTATCTGTACACAGAACAGGCTAAGATGGAAATAAACGACGGCCTCAAAAGTGGGATTAAAATTAAGAACGAAAGTTTATCCAGATTCCGTGATGACATTGCTACCCTCAGTGAAAATTGAGAAGATTTATAGAATGTATTGAACTGAATGAACAGAGTAATGAATATAGGAGGCTGATATCGAGTAAACCAGAAAAAGACAAAAGAAGCTAAATGACAACACCAAGAAACTTAACATCGGACTTGCTCATCATGAAGTAGACGAAGTTACGAAACTGTGCTATCTTGGAAGCAAAGTAACCCATAACGGACGAAGCAGGGAGGACATAATAGGCAGACTAGTACCGGCAAAGACGGCATTCCTACCCGAGAGGTGTCTACTAGTGTAACCAGAGGCCTTAATTTGAGGCAGATATTTCTGTTAATTTACGTCGGGTGCATAACACTGTGCGGTAGTGAATCTTGGACTGTGGGAAAACTGGAACAAAAGAAGAAAAAAATGGTTTAAATGGCTCTGAGCACTATGGGACTTAACATCAGAGGTCACCGGTCCCCTAGAACTTAGAACTAGTTACCCCTAACTAACCTAAGGACATCACACACATCCATGCCCGAGGCAGGATTCAAACCTGCGACCGTAGCGGTCACGTGGTTCCAGACTGTACCACGTCGCACAACATTTCAGGTCGGTGATAGGGATAGTAGCGGTTGAATTGTAAGATACACGCCATCGTACTTTGGCTGACACCATGTTAGCGGGCCACTTTCGTCTCAATATCCTGTAGAACCCGGTCCTCCAAATCT
This sequence comes from Schistocerca gregaria, assembly GCF_023897955.1. Lineage (NCBI taxonomy): Eukaryota > Metazoa > Arthropoda > Insecta > Orthoptera > Acrididae > Schistocerca > Schistocerca gregaria. The sequence continues at coordinate 322,103,313 of NC_064925.1, read as the reverse complement.
GGTGTACGCACAGTCCGCCGACTCCCTTCACTTTCGTCTGACCGAAAGGACACATGATCACACAGGCCCCCAAAAAGGAGTTCTTATGTTGTGTGATGTGGTTGGTGTCTGTTAGGGTACGTGTTCCGGCACAGCCGTGCTGCCCATCGACCGTTTCCACCTACTTGGCCGTACACAAACACCGTGTCGGCTTGTACCCGACATGAATATCGGACCATTCTGTTCTTACAGTGCGCTGGGTCAATCACACAGCCTGCAACAAACAAAGAAAACACGGCACGTTGCCAGAGGAACCGTCATTCGTCAGTGCGATCCACCTTGGCAGTTGATGGTTGGTGTGCTGAAACGCCTAGAACCCCTCAGCCACACCGGCCGGAGAACAAAAGAAGATCAAAGTGTTTGAGATATAGTGCTACAGAAGAGCACCGAAACCCAGGTGGACTTATAGGGTAAGAAATGAGGGTGTTCTTCGCAGAATCGGCGAAGAAAGGCATATAGGTAAAACACTGACAAGAAGAAGCGGTATAACGATAGGAAGTATGTTAAGGCATCATTGATTAATCTGTATGGTACCAGAGGCAACTAAAGCGGGTAAAAACTGTAGAGGAAGACTGAAATTGGACTACATCTAGCAAGTAATTGAGGACGCTGGGCGCAAGTGCTATTCTGAGATCAAGAGTTCGAAACAGGAAGGAAATTCGTGGCGGGCCGCATCAAACGAGTCAGAACGCCGATGGCTTGAAGAAGAAAAGGATCGCCCAGTGAACTGAGAAAGGTGGGATCCAAGATATCGTTCAGAAAAAGCAGATTCTTGGTTGGTTTTGTTGCCAAATGTTCGTCAGATAAGTGCAGTAGTGGATATGTTAGGTGCAGAAAAGGAGCCCCTGTTACAGTTTCTTGATACAGAAAAGTTAACTTGAAATGTTACATATTGTACTATTTATTAATATTCCGCCTCCCCGCAAGTTCAGGTGCTCTGTACTCGTAGATCGTCCATGCTCATAGCAATCCGTAATAATGGCCGCTGGATCGTGTAATGAGCGAACCCAGCAAGGACATCTTCTGAAATCAAGGCTTCGATGCAAGTATATTCTATGGACATTTTTCGGCACCTATCCTTCCCAAAATCATTCCAGTTAACAGGTCCCTACGGCAGTCGGTGTCAAGATGGAAGGGCATATAGTGGCCTGTTCTGTTGGACAATGCTACAGCTCGTGCAGGATTTTCTCTTCCAGATGTTCAATAAACTCTAGTGTAGCTAGCAGCTCCTCCCTTACCTGTCTTAGATTGGTCAGGAAGTGTCTGGACTGTAATAACGTAGCGAGTAACTGCCTATGCGTCCCATGGTTTATGGCTTCCTGTAACTATACTGTGTCTATGCGGAGGTCCCATTCACTGTAGGCAAGCCACCTTATTTCCTCCCAAACTCTTAAGACACCAGAACGACACTACTCCAAACATCATACAACAATTTGTACCTATCAAACCACCTCAGCTATTTGATGGTATAGTCATCCCCATCGTCTGAGACTTCCCCATACTCTCGTGCACCACACATACCCACATAAATAGAACCAAAACCAATTTCATCATTTGGGAAATTACAACCCCGCACGTTCTTCTTCCACTGGTACATGTGATTCGTAAGAAATGCAGCTAATACACTCAAAAAATTTTCAGTGTAACATCAGGACTCCATTGATGTCTTGACCACTTCGTCATCTATGCAGCACCTATGGATGTGGATCTTGTTGAATAGTGTAGTACTATCAAGCTAATGTTTACTTTGAGTCTATAGGACTGTAGAACATCATTAAATCATCACCATGTCCACATTGTGAGTTCTGATGTTTGTTTACTATTTTAGATCATTTTTAATGCCTAGAAATTTAGTGGTTGTATGCTGTAGATAGTGACAATAAAGAAGATTACACTTGATCTCTGCCATCAAAGTGATGGCCAGGCTTGCTATGCGTTGCACCCATCTTAGTGCAGTCGTCGATTTTGTTGGTTTGACGTCTCCTATACCACATCGGAGTGCAATATTCTTCGGCAAAATAGGTTATGGTCAGCGAAGCGCTTCTCAATATGTTCCCATTTATCGGTGCTCCCCACAAGGCTCCAGCTAGTTTGCTGAGAAATTGTTCGTAGACTGTATTTTCTGAATAGTTTTTGTCAGATGTTGCTTATACATCAATGATCTGTCCAGGGTGACAGCTAGGTATGTGGGGCGGGTGTTGTACCGTACTCTTTTTCCGCCAAAGTATTCTGTGAGCCAACTTATTACCAAGACGAAAAGTTAAAAGTAACTGCTACAAAACGTGTAGATCTGGTGTGCTGCTCTTAAACAAGGAAGATCATTGTTTAAAAGAGCATTTATAGTGTAACGTATATCCCTCGATGAATGTCGTGATTTTAATCGTTTTCTGAATTGGTGATGATGATGTTTGGTTTGTGGGGCTCTGAACAGCGCTGTCATCAGCGTCTGTACAAAATCCCAATTTTTACACCGTCCAATTTTCTTCCACAGTTCAATCTAGCGAATGATAATGACGATGAAATAATGAGGAAAACGCAAACACCCAGTCCCCGCGCAGAGGAGATCCCCAACCCGATCGGGAATCGAACCCGGGACCCCGTGATCCAGCGGCAGCAATGCTAGCCGCTAGACCACGAGCTGCAGACTGTGGAGTGGTGAACTTCACTGGTTACAAAAGCTGTATTTACGCCGCTTGGACTTCTATGAATTACCGATAACCTACGTAGCTGAAAATCAAACTCTGTTTATTCGTATTTATGTCCTTTCACTCACATACAAATGCCTGCAAAATACAAAACCGTTGCAGCTTCTGTGCGACACTAAACCAAACGCAAAAACTGTCTTTTCTCCGAGATAGCCCATGGCACACAGCAGTCAGTTACGAACTATTCTTTGTTTGCAAAGCCTGTCACTAGCCATTGTTGGTGTCAGCGATCGTATTGCGTTCAGAAAATGCAAGGCAACTGTATGCTTACGTATCCTCAACAAAACTAGAACTTTTAATATAAATTTTAATTGTGACATATAATTTCGATTAAATGTTTAAAAATAATAATCACAAAAATGGAGGATAGAAATTATTTTAATTAGTCATTGATAACCAGTTAATCACAATTAATTATTAATGATTTCAGCGGTCAGAAAATAATTATTGTGAGTGAGTGACATACTGCTAAGTTTTCATGTATCACATGTCATAATTATGTGTGTCACTAAGTAATTATACACTAACGCATAAACATATAATCTAAAAGCGGTAACCATTGGCACAGATCCAACCATAATAACCACAATACACTCCTGGAAATGGAAAAAAGAACACATTGACACCGGTGTGTCAGACCCACCATACTTTCTCCGGACACTGCGAGAGGGCTGTACGAGCAATGATCACACGCACGGCACAGCGGACACACCAGGAACCGCGGTGTTGGCCGTCGAATGGCGCTAGCTGCGCAGCATTTGTGCACCACCGCCGTCAGTGTCAGCCAGTTTGCCGTGGCATACGGAGCTCTATCGCAGTCTTTAACACTGTTAGCATGCTGCGACAGCGTGGACGTGAACCATATGTGCAGTTGACGGACTTTGAGCGAGGGCGTATAGTGGGCATGCGGGAGGCCGGGTGGACGTACCGCCGAATTGCTCAACACGTGGGGCGTGAGGTCTCCACAGTACATCGATGTTGTCGCCAGTGGTCGGTGGAAGGTGCACGTGCCCGTCGACCTGGGACCGGACCGCAGCGACGCACGGATGCACGCCAAGACCGTAGGATCCTACGCAGTGCCGTAGGGGACCGCACCGCTACTTCCCAGCAAATTAGGGACACTGTTGCTCCTGGGGTATCGGCGAGGACCATTCACAACCGTCTCCATGAAGCTGGGCTACGGTCCCGCACACCGTTAGGCCGTCTTCCGCTCACGCCCCAACATCGTGCAGCCCGCCTCCAGTGGTGTCGCGACAGGCTTGAATGGAGGGACGAATGGAGACGTGTCGTCTTCAGCGATGAGAGTCGCTTCTGCCTTAGTGCCAATGATGGTCGTATGCGTTTTTGGCGCCGTGCAGGTGAGAGCCACAATCAGGACTGCATACGACCGAGGCACACAGGGCCAACACCCGGCATCATGGTGTGGGGAGCGATCTCCTACACTGGCCGTACACCTCTGGTGATCGTCGAGGGGACACTGAATAGTGCACGGTACATCCAAACCGTCATCGAACCCATCGTTCTACCATTCCTAGACCGGCAAGGGAACTTGCTGTTCCAACACGACAATGCACGTCCGCATGTATCTCGTGCCACCCAACGTGCTCTAGAAGGTGTAAGTCAACTACCCTGGCCAGCAAGATCTCCGGATCTGTCCCCCATTGAGCATGTTTGGGATTGGATGAAGCGTCGTCTCACAGGGTCTGCACGTCCAGCATGAACGCTGGTCCAACTGAGGCGCCAGGTGGAAATGGCATGGCAAGCCGTTCCACAGGATTACATCCAGCATCTCTACGATCGTCTCCCTGGGAGAATAGCAGCCTGCATTGCTGCGAAAGGTGGATATACACTGTACTAGCGCCGACATTGTGCATTCTCTGTTGCCTGTGTCTATGTGCCTGTGGTTCTGTCAGTGTGATCATGTGATGTATCTGACCCCAGGAATGTGTCAATAAAGTTTCCTCTTCCTGGGACAATGAATTCACGGTGTTCTTATTTCAATTTCCAGGAGTGTATATACGAGGAAGATGTATTACCTTAGTGAAGCCTTAATACTAAATCACCTAATGAAAAACAATGTCTACTAATCTACAAATCACATTCGTCCAACTATTACTTAGTAGTCATAAGAAAGTAAATTCACAGTGCATATTTACCGTACATATTCTACTACGGCCTGACTCTAGATGCAAGGGGTTTATGTGTGTCTGTAAAACGAGATAAGTCACCTAAAAATAAAAAGTATGCACAAAATATGTATATCTGAGTCTTGTTCTTAAACAAAAGTAGCAAACTAAAGAAAAAGTAGAGTACAGTGCCAGCCAGCTGTATTGTAATATTATGCAAACAGTGAATTTCTGCATCTGTGTTGTACTGATTCATGAAAGTTCATAGTTGGTGTAACATAAACTACAAAATTTAACATCAGAGAAGAAATTAAAATAGTTTCACAACTGAGACTATGTAAAGTAACAGACTTATTCATGTTTATTGAAACACATGACTGAAATTATAATGTTTAGAAATGGTAACAGTGATATGCATCACAAAATAGCGGTAAACCCTTGGATCACATGGTGCCAGACAACTGTTTTTCAATTATATTAGTAAAGGTAATGGATGCACTGTATTTGTAGAAAATGTAACCATGTCAAACAGAAAATTTTGTTTTGTGGTCAGAGAATGTTGGATTGTCTACTGGTTATCACGTGAAATAAGTTAGAAAATAAATATGTGCACCATAAAACTACGTTGTTCACAAATAAGTATTTATCCTACAGATTTAGCGGGGTCATCTACTGGTTATCACTTGAAATAAGCCACAAAGTAAGTATGTATCCTTGAAGATGTGTTTCTAACATCATGAAATTAGTTGGTTCATAAATAAATATTTATTCTACAGCTGAAGCGGTCTTTACATTATTGTATGTAATTTTGACGTAGTATGACCACAAAACAAAAATTTTAACAGCAAGCACGTCATTGTCAACATTAACGTCACACATCCACACACATACAAAGAACTATCAAATCACTACATGTAGTTCAAACACTATTTGAAAAATATCATCCAAAAACGCTATTCAAACCGGCACACAGTTTACGTTCTACTTATAGAGTAATATTTGTTTGTCTTAACATACAGGTAACAAGCAATTAACTCTTTAATACACCATGAAACTCTGATACTGTATTCCACTGTATATTTTTCACTTTCGCAACGCTCCATTTGAAGAAGTGCAACACTCAGCTGGATGACTCGCTAACATGTCAACACAAAAACGCTATTGCAGCGGTGTGGAAAAATGCATAGTCACACTGAGGATGCATCCTTGACTGTCTGCAAACAAATTGAAAAAGAGAACACTCGCTGTGCACACTTCTGTCGTCTTTCGCTATGATGCCTGGCAAAGTACAATGTCTAAAAGCATTGGTGTAGCCTTTAAATAGATGTTTAGCTCACTGTAACGAACTACTACTATCCTCCAACCTAGGCTCACAATAGCTTTTCTCTATTGTCAGTTTATTAAAGTTCACACTAATTTACTCCTCCACTGAACGATAACAGCTCACTAATTCATTTTCACTCGTAACATTTCTTGATGTTGGTATAATTTCATGTTTTCAATGTGCTGAAGACTGATAATTCCCAGACTGTGTCGTTTCCACTTCGATCGAATTGGGGAGAACTATCGTCCAAATTTTAAATTATGATGGTAGTGATTAAACTACTTTCTTCCTTTGGTTTTTCTAGAGGTTTTAGTATGAGTTTTTTTAACTAGGATCCATCATATATTACAAAATTCTGTCATGTGCGCATTTTCTTTATTCTGCCCTTTCTCTCGTTGTCTCTAACGCTATTTTAAGCCATTCATCTTCATTTATCTCATCCCATGTCGAAAATTAATGTATTCACTAAAAAAACTGTCCAATTTTTTTATCAAAAAATACGGCGCATGGCTTTAATAAATGACACAAATCATTGGCACATGTTTCAAAGTTGCTTATCCTTTCAGTTCACCTTTCGTGTTTTTCTCCACAGTAAGCATGGAATGACTCATGCGTAAGTCATTCTGATTGTTCTGATGCTGACCTAAAGGAAGTTATCCATATGTGTCGAATTTACTCTTCCTGCAGGAAACGTTTCTAGGTATTTGAAAGAAACTGAGGACAATTGTCTGACAAAATGCGCTGTAGTCTGACCGTATTTACAAAGAGTTCATCTCTCAAATTTTATTATAATTTTGTTATTACCTTTTCTTAACGATCACATCCATACAAATTTCTAACAGTGATCCAAAACGACTTTAATTTGCGTCAACTTTCCCCTATATTGATATAATGGGCTGTAGAGATAATTTGTTGAAGTTTCTCCAGGCCTTAGGTATGACGTATATTTAACATTATAAACGAAAATGACACTGAGTCTACTTTAGCACGCATTAGTGTGGTACAAACTAAGCATAGCTAATTTGCATACCTTTGGAAGTTCATCTATAATGTGTCTGGCTACACCTAGCCTACAATTGTTTGAATTCATGTTTTCTTGTATAACACATCAATGTGTTTCAAGTAATATTGACATATCGTGTCTTCAGGGATCATCTTATTTTTACTGGAGCATTTTAAGAATCTCATGGATCTCCTTGTCCTGTTTGATGTTGCATAGAAATTTTCATACAAAACGTTTGCCTTCTCTCTCATAAAATGAATTTTAACGTCTTTCTACATGGAATGAGGAACGTTGATACGTTCATTTTCCTTTTATAGTCTTGAAGCAGCAGCTCACAAAATATTTTGCCGTCACGCTAAGTACTGAATATCAAAATTACATTTCTGAAGTGATAATGCCCACCACATTAGCCCGGTGCGCAGTAATTTGCAATTTATCTAGAACTTAAGTCCCTTACAGTACTTAATGACCACAGAATCTCTTCTAGCAAGTAGCAGCGAAACTATTCAAAATTCCATACGATGGAAAGTGCTTTGCTTTCCATGACTGGATACTTTCTCTCCCACTTAGTGATCACATGGCCTGTAAAAATGGCAATATAGTATTCAATGACTCAGTTAACTGCAATCAACTGATACAATTTTGAATCAAGAGAATAACCTCTGGAGTCACAATCAAGACAGATGTTTTCACCAAATCGGGATCATAAAGTAATGGCTAATGTGAGGCGATAAAGAGGTAGGTGTACAATTACAATTTGATGCATGTAAGAAAATAATGAAAAGGTATTGATTAAAAATAAACAAAGATAAGAGTGAAGTAATGGTATTTGGAAGAGACAAAGGCATCAACTAGATTATTACTTTGAATGCAGGACCCCTCAGAGTGGTAGACAGTTTCACTTATTTAGGGAGTGATGTATCTAGTGACAGAAGAATAGCCAACTAAATTAATAGGAGGTTAGAGAAGGGAGGCAATTTCTACCAAACAATAAAACACCTGATTTGGTATAAGGAAGTTTAAGAAAAAGCGAAACTCCTTATGTATAATAGTTATTACTTTCCTATTGTTATATATGGAGGAGAAACATGGACAATGACAGAAAGAGATGGGAGCAGACTGCAAGCAGGGGAAATTAAATTTCTCAGAGCAGATAAAGGAAAAACAAGAATGGACAGAGTAAGGAATGTAGATGTTGTAAAGGACCTTAAACAAGAAAGTATGAGAGAAGGAATCCAAAAAAAGAGGTTAAGATGATACAAGCATGTTAAGAGGGTGTGTGGGCAGAGACTACCCAAAATTATGGAAGAACTAAAGAAAGATGGAAAAAAGAGTGCGCCCACAAACATGGTGGAAAATGGGAGTGAGAATACCTTTAGAAAGGAGGGGTGTGACCTGGCAGCAAGTGGTGGAAGAAAAGTGGTGGGAGGACCAAGCCAAATAGAGAGGACTCATCAGCACCCAGACCCAGCAGTAGCTGGAACGGGATCCGGACATAGAGAGGATCATAAAGTATCAGTGTCGCAAACAGTATCCTGTAAGACAGCGTTCCCCAACCATTTGTTAATAATGGCACATCCACATCGGCCTAGATTCAACATGGTACGCCTGAAAACTTGTCTCCTCAAAATCATGTGAATCTTAATGTAATTACGAATTATTACATCGTTGTGTGATAGAAATAGTCATATATTTATTAACAACTTATTAACTATAATTTAGTGTAGAAAACAGACATCTTTAATCTGAATTTTAAATAACTTTACTCACATCCCGGATGTGATACTTTAACTTGCTCTGCTATGAACAGACGGCTAATTTGTCGCGAAATCGTTGGCAGAGCACGTCTCATTTCTTCATCAATGCATTTCAGTATTCCTCTCTTTGAAGTTGTAGTTTCAGTCAACATCGAGAACCACAGTTCACACAAACATGTAACTGAAAATGGTAAGAACACATTAATTGTCATCTGACGACCAAAATCGTTACAACTAAGAATAACACGATAAATATATCACCGTTCTACAGATCATTGACACAACATTGATACAAATAATTTTGTTACCAAGCGCCAAGTTGTAAGTTCCTATGGGACCAAACTGCTGAGATCATCGGTCCCTAGGCTTACACACTACTTAATCTAACTTTAACTTACACTAAGGACAACACACATACCCATGCCCAGGGAGAACTCGAACCTCCGACGGAGGCAGCTGCACGAACTGTGGGAAGGCGCCGTAGACCGCACAGCACCTAGTTGTAGATGAACACTTTATGGAAAATTATGTAAACTGATGGTGGTTTTAACCGATGACCAGGAAGTGCAAGTGAAATGCAGAATTGCCGGCCTGAGTGGCCATGCGGTTCTAGGCACTACAGTCTGGAGCCGAGCGACCGCTACGGTCACAGGTTCAAATCCTGCCTCTGGCATGGATGTGTGTGACGTCCTTAGGTTAGTTAGGATTAATTAGTTCTAAGTTCTAGGCAACTGATGACCTCAGAAGTTAGGTCGCATAGTGCTCAGAGCCATTTTGAAATGCAGAATTCCGTCGGAAATCACAAGTCCATGGACAGACTAAGCCTAGTGAATGTTGAAGTACAAGTTCCTGTATAGATTTCGAATTCTAAGTCCACAGCGCAACCCTGTCATCGTCGAACAGCAGGTCCAGCACAGCGTAGCACTTCGGAATTGTAGAGTAGAAACGTAGCACGATGAGAACTGGCTTGTATACGCCAGTAGAGGCGTTAGATAAGGCTCCACAGTTATTAGATCTGGCGGGTGGTGTCGCTGTACATTATAGGGGGGGGGGGGGTAATTGCTGTGTGTTATGTGTGGCCAATCGCTGTGTTTTGAAGCGCCTCCGCGCGAAGGCAGCCTGGCAGGCCGCGCAAGGTAAGCTGCAGGCAACGATACATTCCTCGGCTGCGCCTAAAGACCGGTTCCCACTAGGGCTGCCGCGCGCGTCAAAACTGCTATTACTAGCTGTAGACATTTTACCGAAAACTCTGAGTTAAAGTTGTAACTACAATGTGTTCACTTCGTGTCCCTTCCAGTTTGGTTTGTTTATGTACATGTTGGCAACCTAAAGAATTATATGCTAAAAACTATTTCTGTTCTCCTTATATCTGTATGGGTGTGGGGCTAGCCAGTGATCGTTATAGAAAGTTGAAAGTGAATGCAGTAGTTGTCAAACAGCGGTTGAAAGGTTTGGTGTTCAGCTGATTTCAGTTTTGATTTAAATGTTCTGTGGAGGAGTTCATGTAAGAGAAAATTTACTGCTTACATTAATAGATAGAAGAGTAGAATGACATTTCAACAGATGATTATTATCAGAATGCTAGCATCCAATCCCTCTGTTCTCACTCTTACATGAACTCCTCCACAAGATATTTAAATCAAAACTCGAATCAGCTGAACACGAAAACTTTCAACTACGCTCTGGCATATATTACACTCACATCAAATTTCTTCAGCTCAGCCTGACTAACAACACGCACACATAAACAGATATAAAGAAAAAAGAATGAACAGACTTTAGTTTTCAACATATGCTTTGTTAGGGTGGCAACGTGTACATAAATAAACTAAATAAGAAGAGACATAAATTGAACACGCACTAGTTATGACTCTAAATCAGTTTTTGGTTAAGTATTCGCAGCTAGTGACAGAAGAATAATTGCGCTCCACACCAATTAGCGCAAAGAACATAAAAATTGTGAAGGAAAAAGTTTGTAACTTGAAATTAATGTGCTTACGTCTCTTAAATGATTTTATAGTGTGATCTACAACCTGCGACCGAATGAGCAGACGCCAGCCAAAAATCCAATTAACTGTCAGTAATCACTTATTCACGCAAAAAAAGGACATGAACTGTTTCGTAATCTACAAATAACACTAAGATTTCACTGGAAGTAACTTAAAGTAAAAGGCGAAAAGCGTGTAGATAAACAAATTACGTCACAGGAAGAAAATGGCGTTTGTTATTTATCAACAAATATTTCAGTGCTTGCTGCAGGTGATGGCCACGTAAACAAATTTCATATTTATTAGTTCGGTTTGCCTTCAGATATTTTGTTTATTTGCGACGTTTAGAATACTTTATAATTACATGTAATAACACTTGATTACCAATTACTCTTTCCAACATCGCTAAAACAGTCTTTACAGTCAGATGTATAGTCTTTGATAAGTCGATTTCTTTTACCGAAAGATTTTACATCCCTGATCGAATCTTTGTGTCAAACACTTTGGCATAAAGCACCAAATACAGTATTATGTGAATCACTTTAAATATCCATAAAGTCTTAGTGATCATAGTCTTGCAAGTAGTTATGATGGACCAGACATAATACTTGCTTTTACAGTTACCACTTTAGGAGTTATAATCCAATTCCCGATTCCATATTTGGTTACCAAAGTACCGTATTTATTTTTTGTTTAACCTGCTTTCCCCGACAAAAACTGTAGTTAAAAATAGTTTCATACGACGTTCGTGCATGCTTTAATATGCCTGAGAATGGCCACATGATATCTGAAGTCAGCGGAAAAGCCTCCACTGCACAAAAAACGTATGCCAACATATGTAAAAGTGTATTACGACATATTTGCCACTGATGACTTCCACACAGTTTGAGAACTGCCAGTGCACTCTAAAGTCATGGATAATACGTAAGCAGCCATTGGTTGTTGTTTCAATAAGGTCGTATGTATAATGCTACAAATGGCAGAGTGGCCATAACAGTAATTCAGCTTCGTCATTTGCTGATAGTCGCCATTAGAAAATTGCATTCAAGTTGTAACTTTTCCCTAACATAAAGCTGTTTGCAGAGAAAAATGGAGATGTATATACAAATACATCACCAATATATGTGCTAGAGGCTACATTAAACAAAAATTCTGGCAATAAATATGCAACTGACCTATCTAATAAAAAGTTATATTATTTGCTGTTGGGCTGCATTAACAATAAATACAATTCGTCTGTGTGTTTATACAGTGTTCCACAGTAGTATGTCTTATGCAGGCCTCTTCATATCTACATAACTACTGCATCGTACAGCCATTCTAATCTGCTTACCGTTGGTAAGCCTTGGTCCACTCTACCATTTAGCCTCCATTACCAAACTGACGATTCTTTGACTCCTCATAATATGTCCTGTCAACTAACCCCTCTTGTAGTCAAGTTGTCCCATAATTTCCTCTTCCTCCTCTATTTAATTCAGTACCTCTTCTTTAGTTACACGGTATCTAATCTTCAACATTCTTATGTATCACCACGTTTTGAAAGTGGCAATTGTCTTCTTGACAGAACTGTTCATCGTCCACGTTTCACTTACATACAAGGCTACACTCCACACAAATACCTTTGTAAAATAGTAGCCAACCATTAGAATTTATATTCGATGTGAACAAATTTTCTTTTTCAGAACGCTTTTCTTGGAATTGACAGTCTTCATTTTATATATTCTCTACTTCTGCCTTCTCAGTTACTGCTTCCCTTTCAAATCATTGAACTCTTAGAACTGCAGTTTCGTTTCTGTAGAAGTTGTAGGTAATATTGTGTCCTGGTATTTTGTCGATGACACCTCTAGAGCTTCAAATACTGTTTTTCAATTAAGATGGTCAAAACCTTTGTCTAAACACGCAAATGCTATAAACACAGTTTTGCAGTTCTTCAGTCTGCCTACTTAGCTAAGAGGTAGGATCAGTATTGCCTTGCGTGTTCATACATTTCACAGGAATCTAATATTGTGCTTATGTTAATTTGTATAACCCCTCCCTCTCCCCTCTCTACATATTCCATCCACTTTCTAGCCTTCTCTTATCTGCTTAGTTCTGGCTTGCAAAATGAATTCTTGACAGCTGCTTCTCCTTTCAGCAAAGTTTCCTTTCTTCTTTCTCATTATCATTCTCCTATGTTTTCCAAGAGCAAAACCGCTATTTCCCATGACCTAATTTATTTGTTCCATTTCTATATTTTTCCATCGCGTTTTATCCAACGATTCCTACTGTAGCTTTTTATCGTTCATATACTCTGCTGCATTCACCACTTCTTCTCACAAAGATATTCATTCGTATTCTAGCGTATCTCTTCCTCTGTTTCAGTCAGATGTTGCATTTCGGTAACTTTAAGATTATCGAAAAACTGTGGGTCTTGACTTATTCAAGTTCCATCTCCTTAATTTGCTGCCGTTTACTGTCTTCTTAGTTTCAAGCTGCAGCTCGTAACCAATAAACTATTGTCGGTTTGCGTCTGCACCGGAAAATGTCTTACAATTTAAAATCTGGTTTCAGAAACTCTGTTTCAAATAAGTATTATCCTTTCATGATTCTTAATCAATGTGATGGCGATGATTACATTATGCTCTGTGCAAAATTCTATCAGGTGGCTTCCACTTTCATCCCTTCCCCCAATCCTTTGTGTTCTTACTGTTTTTCTGTACCTGCTACCGTATCACGTTTTGAATTTTTGTCTCGCTTAACTATCTGTATAATCTCTTTTATCGTACATTGCTTCATTGTGTTAGGTTCAAATTGTTCAAAGGGCTCTGAGCACTATGGGATTTAACACCTGAGGTCATTAGTCCCCAAGAACTTAGAACTACTTAAACCTAACTAACCTAAACATACTACACACGTTCATGCCCGAGGCAGGATTCGAACCTGCCATCGTAGCGGTCGCGCGGTTCCAGACTGAAGCGCCTAGAACCTCTCGGCCACAAGGCCGGCATTGTGTTAGGAGATAGTGAACAATCATGAACGGTAGTAACGAAACCTGTTTATGGTGAAATGAGGAAACATGAATAACGAAATATGTGAAAGGATACATTGTACAGAAAATGAAAAATTGGTATGTCTTCACCCAGCTTCGTCTTTCCTTCAGGTAGGGGTAAGATATAGCTAATCAAATGCACCGGGTATTTCAGTGGGTCCCGCCCCGTACCTCAGTGGCTGTCCGTCATTGGCGACTTCTTGCGTCTGCCGCTTCCATATGGAAACGCTAACTGCGCTGTCGCCGGCTGGTGTGACCGAGCGGTTCTAGGCATTTCAGTCTGGAACCGTGCTGCTGCTACGGTCGCAGGTTCGAATCCAGCTTCGGGCATGGATGTATGTATGTAATGTCCTTAGGTTAGTTAGGTTTAAGTAGTTCAAAGTCTAGGGGATTGATGACCTCGGATGTTAAGTCCCGTAGTGCTTAGAGCTATCTGAACCAATTCCGCAAGCCGCCGCATCAAAGCGGAAAACGCTTGCCGCTGCCGCTGCCACACGCCGCGCTGCCGCGCTGCCGCGCTGTAGTGGTAACTGGTCTTAATGGAGAGCATGGCTGTTCGGTGCGGAGATTTAATAGTGGTGGATACCACAAAAATATATCCAGATGCACTTTGAGAAATTTTGATTTCAATGTTCTGTCTCTTTTTAAATCCACCAGTTCGTCTAGTAAGCCTAAACCCAAATTATTCTGAAGATGTTTCGAACCCACGAATGGATCACAGACTCAGTAAAAATCTTCAACACTCTCTCCGAAACATATTTTTTTCTTAAATTCTGCTGCAAGAGTATTAAATGTTATTCTGTTAAGTCCATCAACACTTTAAAACGTCAGTAAAGTGCCATACAGTTGGGAACATCAAACACGATCCGTTTCCAATTGTCTGTAACCACAAATTTAACTTATTAATAAATCCTTGACTATAATACATACTACGCAGAGTATTTTCTTTTCTACCTTGCATTTTCCAGTTTAGTTCATTTATGTGTGCGAAAATATCAAAAAGATATGCCAACAAAGATATCCATTTATCATCTACAAATAAGCATACTCATGCCTCTCAATGTCAAAAATGCAACCCAGCTCTAAGTCCATAAATTCACGTTAACGCTTTACTTAGAGATAACCGTCGTACTCATGTATGCAGAAAAACTGTAGTGTGATGTGACACAACACATGAAAATGTCGCATATTTAGGAGACACGATTTGGTTAAATTCAAGGCTTTTACTACTTCGTACAATTTTCAGAGGAGATGGCAAATACTTAGCAACAATGCCTTCATTGTGAATGAGACAACGTCGTTTTGTAGGTTAGGATTTACTTCATGTACTTTACCTACGAATCCTTTCACTTGGTCTGTCATAGACTGACCACCAAGTTTGTAAAAATCTTGCTCTATTCGAAAAGCATTCCGTTTACAGAATAACTGAACGTCATTAATCAACATAGGCTAGATATTCCAACTACATACAAAATAAATATTTCACTATGAAGTTTAGGTAAAATACTTACGTCAAAGAATCGAAATGAAATTTTTCTGAAGAAGAGGGGTTTTTAGTATCTATCGTGATAATGGATGGAATTAGAAAGTATGGATATTTAGGTCGATGTGGACACAAGGCTCAAACTTGTCCACAAAGAACTGTGCAGGATGTGAGGATTAAGAGGGTCATCCAGTGGGAATACGTTAAAAAGAAAGAAGAAGAAAAAAAGAAAAGCCCAAGTACGAACAAGAATCGCGCGCTGAGGGTTCCCTACAAACTTTATGGATTATAATATATTCATCATGGGAATCAGCAATTTCAACGATTTATGCCTGTTATCGATATCGAAACTGACAAAATATTGCTCCCGGGAACTCTAACACCATCTCTACAGTAGTTCCTCGGACTAAGCTGGACATGAAAAATGAAGAGTGCAGGGAATGTCAGTTTATAACAAGTAGAGAGAGAAGATTTAATGAAACATTTTTTCGTTCTTACTAAAATGTAACTACAGCTTACATTTTATTCATACATACAGTAATGTTCGACTGTTATGCTTTTATCGGATGATGAACGCAATGTATGTTCAAATGGCGAAAGATACACTTTTATGTCATACAATTACAATATAACAATCGTCAGATTTTTTACATTCCTTGTAATGTGAAACCTTGTTTATTAGTGAATTTCATGGTTCTAGTCCAACGGGAAGTACGATATAGATTTTTACGAGTCAGTCTTTGAGTGCCAAAATTCACTACTGGCCATTAAAATTGCTACACCAAGAAGAAATGCAGATTATAAACGGGTATTCATTTGACAAATATTTTATAATAGAACTGACATATGATTACATTTGTGGTGTCACCGCCAGACACCACACTTGCTAGGTGGTAGCCTTTAAATCGGCCGCGGTCCGGTAGTATACGTCGGACCCGCGTGTCGCCACTATCAGTTTTTGCAGACCGAGCGCCGCCACACGGCAGGTCTGGAGAGACTTCCTAGCACTCGCCCCAGTTGTACCGCCGACTTTGCTAGCAATGGTTCACTGACTAAATACGCTCTCATTTGCCGAGGGGATAGTTAGCATAGCCTACAGCTACGTCATTTGCTACGGCCTAGCAAGGCGCCATTACCAGTTGCTATTTATACTGTGAATCATGTAATGTCAAGAGCGACGTTCACCATTAATGGATTAAAGTTAAGTATTCCACCAGCTACGTCCGTTGTTTCTAAATTCTAATTTCCTTGTCCTGTTCCAGACCTCACGCCAGCCTGCGTGATCTAAATCGCGTGCCTTTCGGCATCCTCTAGTAACACGGTGTTGGCTCTCCTGCCAACCACAACAACATTTTCACGCAATTTGGGTGCATAGGTCCTGAGAAATCAGTACCCAGAACAACCACCTCTGGTCGTAATAACGGCCTTGATACGCCTGGGCATTGAGTCAAACAGGACTTGGATGGCGTGTACAGGTACAGCTGCCCATACAGCTGCAACACGATACCACAGTTCATCAGGTGTAGTGACTGGTGTATTGTGACGAGCCAGTTGGTCGGCCACTATTGACCAGACGTTTTCAGTTGGTAACAGATCTGGAGAATGTGCTGGCCAGGGCAGCAGTCGAACATTTTCTGTATCCAGAAAGACCCGTACAGGACCTGCAACATGCGGTCCTGCTGAAATGTAGGGTTTCACAGGGATCGAAGGAGGAGTAGAGCCACTGGTCGTAACACTTCTGAAATGTAACGTCCACTGTTCAAAGTGCTGTCAAGGTGAACAAGAAGTCTCCGAGACGTGTAACCAGTAACGCCCAATACCGTCACGCCGGGTGATACGCCAGTATGGCGATGACGAATACATGCTTCCAATGTGCGTTCACAGCGATGTCGCCAAACTCGGATGCAACCATCATGATGCTGTAAACAGAACCTGGATTCATCCTAAAAAATGACGTTTTGCTATTCGTGTACCCAGTTTCGTCGTTGAGTACACCATCGCACGCGCTACTCTCTGTGATGCAGCGACAACGGTAACCGCAGCCACGGTCTCCGAGCTGATAGTCCATGCTGCTAAAACCGTCGTCGAACTGTTCGTGCAGATGGTTGTTGTCTTGCAAACGTCCCCATCTGTTGACTCAGGGATCAAGACGTGGCTGCACGATCCGTTTCAGCCATGCGGATAAGATGCCTGTCATCTCGACTGCTAGTGATACGATGCCGTTGGGATCCAGCACGGCGTTCCGTATTACCCTCCTGAACCCACCGATTCCATATTCTGCTAACCGTCATTGGATCTCGACCAACGCGAGCAGCAATGTCGCGATACGATAAACCGCAATCGTGATAGGCTACAATCCGACCTTTATCAAAGTCGGAAACGTGATGGTACGCATTTCTCCTCCTTATACGAGGCATCACAACAACGTTCCACCAGGCAAAGCCGGTCAACTGCTGTTTGTGTATGAGAACTCGGTAGGAAACCTTCCTCATATCAGCACGTTGTAGGTGTCACCACTGGCGCCAACCTTGTGTAAATGCTCTGAAAAGCTAATCATTTGCATATCACAGCATCTTCTCCCTGTCGGTTAAATTTCGCGTCTGTAGCACGTCATCTTCGTGGTGTAGCAATTTTAATGGCCAGTAGTGTATATTAGATAAATGGCCGTATCTTTTGACTGCATTTAGTTAGAAGCTACAATTTTTTCTCTGCCAAAGGACCTTAGCCCTAAGTATGTGACATGAATTTCAACTTGAAATGGCTACCCGTTCCTACGAAAAAGTGTTCTTAACTGACGAACACATAAAGAGTCAGGTAAGAAATGACAAAAAACTTTTCTTCAATGTGATTCAATTACTATTTTACAGTTTTTGAATTTTTTTCTTCGGTTGTACTGTGAAACATTCCATTTCGTCAGATTTTATTATTCTAGGCCAATGAGAAGTACTGTATTAGGTCTTGATGTGTGAGTTTTACAGTATCAGAATGTGTGACATAATTGGTCGTATATTTTGATGGCATTGACATTTACACTTCATAGGAACAAAGGATCTTAATATGTCACATAAATCTGAACTTGATACGTCTACTCTTCCTGAGGAAGACGGCTCTTAACACTCGGACAGACTGACAGACGAAAGGACAACAAACAGACTCTACAAAGATTCCGTTCTTACAGATTGAGGCAAGAAATCGTAAAAAGGACAGAGAAATCTGTTAAATACATTCCGTGTTTAGTACATGATTGTGGGTGCATAACGCACGCTTAGAGAAGAAACCAGATGTTTGAAGGGAGCCATTACGCCTAGAGGATGCAGTGGTTCAAGGAGGTGCAGGAAGATGCGGTTACAGAGAGGGCGAACATTCTAGGCCCCCCGCTCTGCTCCTCTCTACCGAGGCCTCACGTCACCCCCACCCCACACTCCCACTGACTGACGACCGGTAGGCAATCATTTCCTAGGCGTCCGCTCGTCAGCAGCCCATCACCGTGGGGATTCTGCCAGTCCAGCAAGTTGGGCCTGTACCAAGACTGAAGCATGGGCGGTCCCCAGCAACGAACAATTCATGACCGAAGCAAAGAAGACCTTCCGAATTGAAAATTTTGTAGTTACCTATTCCTAGTTCCCATCAAATAGTAGCAACCTCCATTGATCTAAATTTATTTTTCTATCTCAATGCCGACTAAGAGCGAAAGATTTATTGTGCCAGTCACGACATCAGGAAAATTAATTCGTCCTACATGAACCACGTAAGAATTTCAGCAACAGTTTTGCAGCAACATTGAGAGAAACAGCGGTATTATACAGCTTGGGAAGACAAAAAAGAAACTGACATTCAGGTATCAAGCTTTGCCGTCGACCTTGCCGTTTCAGTCAGTGAACGGGGAGGACGGGCAAATAACGATGGCGATCTTCCATACGCTTGCAAGAAAAAGGGATCTGTAAGTTTCGTATGAGCAGACGGAATATTTGGAAACCACATATAATAAGGAATAATATATGGGAAGATTAGAATTACAAATACTAAGGAGAACGGATCCATTCCAATCTGTTGCATAACTGACAATAAAATGAAAACGAAACAGGTGAAAAAAGTAAGTAAACTGTTTATAGTTTCAAAAGTAATTGCCAAACTGCTAATACATTTATCCCACTGTTAGACAAGACGGTCAGTGCCTCTGCAAAAAAATTTGCGGTTGTGTACGAAACAGCGATTGGTCACAGACATGTACCACTTCGTCCTAAGCAAACCGACGGCCACGAATAGCATGGGGAGCGCGGGAGTGTATGGAGGAAGTGTAAGGGCTTCCTAGCGAAAATTCCGCCTGGTAGGGGAACAAAATTGTTCAAATGGCTCTGAGCACTATGGGACTGTAAGGTGTCAGGCAAATCCAACACCTTCCATGAAAACCCTGACATAATAAGCAAATCTAGTAGTATGTCACATAGCTCCGAATAAATTGTGACATTAAATTAACCAAAGTAATACGAGTAACGAGTGAGCAAATGGAATACCCCAGACTAACACAAGAATGCCTAAATGCATGTCACACCTTCCCACCGTGAGACCGACGCAGTTCCGAAGGGAGAAACGAGGACAGAAGCGGTGAACAGAACTGTGTTAAGCTGGGAGGCCCTACGATAAGGGACGGACTAGACATCCACGTCGCCAGCCTACCTCTAGGGCTCACCACCCGCACGTTTTAGCGTGAGACTTTTTCGCGTCTCAGGTACGTCAAGGACCACCCCCCAGCCCATATTAAAAGATAGAGCCCTCCAGAAGAACAGTATAGATCTTACGACAACGCTAAAAGGACCCCACCAGCTGCAGGTCTTAGCGTGAGACTTTTTAGCGTCTCTGTTACGTTGCAAACTTTAATAACATTGCCCCGACACGAAAAGTATAACATTTCTCATTGGATAGACAGAATCTTTGTAGGCGGAGCTTAAGGTTAACATTGAGACCCTGATTGGTCAGATGAAAACACAGCCAGATAGTTTTTTTAAAACCAACTTCGGTAAATTGTAGTAAGGAGAAGTTAGGAGAGAGTTAGTTCCGAGACGGCGAGCTGGATGGCTGGTGCGCCGGCCGCTGTCGCCCTGACGCTGCCTAAACACAGACAAGGTAATGAACGCACGCGATGCCGCATTTTTGAGCGCATGAGGCTTCACTCAGAACTGCAGAAGTCTCATCTGTTACACCCCCTTTTTGCGTAATACTAGTGTCGATCGTTAATTAAAACTCATGGTGTTCACATTTGCCACTTGAAGAAAAGATCTGAAACGCGATGATTTTTCTTTTATTTAGTTATTGAGAAGCCACATCAGCCACTGTAATTTACGACAAGTTGAATAAGTAATTAAAGATAATTGAGGGTCACTGTAGACCATTTTGATAGTTTTCTCTTTTGTGAAACTTAAATTAAACCTAGATTATAGATGTGATATGGCATAGGTCATCCTTCGATCGATTGTAGAACTTGGAAACCCATTCAGGGAATATTCGTTCACATTTTTGTTGATCGCAGTTGGTTTTTACCATCCTGTATTAAAACATTTCCTTTTATCAATAGTGCAATGTAAAAACGATGTTTTGTGAGTAGAATGAAATTTCCAATGGTAAACTTAACTGCTTTTTCGACATTATTTTACCAGCTAACTAAAAATAGGAAAGCCTTGAACCCCTTCCACTAAATTTAGTTAGTATTAAGATTCTTTTACAGAGAGTGCAGTGGAGCTGACGCTGAGATCATTTAGTATTTGGTTATATCATCGCTAGTATCACTGAACTCTTCTGAATTCTACATGTCATGTGTGGTCTGGCGTCTCCTTACCAGCAACAGGTCCCAGGTTCAAACTAGTCAATTCCCTAAAAAACACGCTCAGAGCGTCGTTGCGCGAAAGTGGTAGGGAGACACGATATAGAACAAACAGACACCACCATGAATGTTTAGAGGACTTAACGTCTGAGGTCATCAGACCCCGAGAACTTAGAACTACTTGAACCTAACTAACCTAAGGACATCACACACACCCATGTCCGAGGCAGGATTTGAACCTGCGACCGTAGCAGCAGCGCGGTTCCGGACTGAAGCGCCTAGACCTGCTCGGTCAGAATGGCCGGCTGCGGAAAACAACTTTAAGAACGTGTGGGCATGGTCTATTCTGCAACACGATGCTGCCATCCGTCAACATTTCTGGGCGATTGATAGCGTATCTTGCAAAGTGTTCAAGTACCGTTGCATTTTAATTGTTCCAGGAAGTCAATCAGCAGAGTTCCCTTGCAGTCGAACAGTCATTATGACTTTCGCGAAGCTGGTGTGCATTATTGTTTGGACTGCGCTGCAAATGTTTCGCTGGGAAGCTTTTACAGACCCTCCATATAATCTCGTTCTCAGCGTGCGATTTTCGTATTTTTGGAGATCTAAGAAAAGCATTCATGGCCGTGGATTGCTCTAGACGAGCCGGCCTGATCGTTCGAGCGGTTCTAGGCGCTACAGTCTGGAACTGTCGATCGCTACGGTAGCAGGTCCGAATCCTGCCTCGGGCATGGATGTGTGTGATGTCCTCAGGTTAGTTAGGTTTAAGTAGTTCTAAGTTCTAGGGGACTGATGACCTCAGATGTTAAGTCCCATAGTGTTCAGAGCCATTTGAACCATTTGCTCTAGTCGAAAAGGTGAAAACACGGATACAATCATGGTTCCGTAGGCAGCAGCAAACATTTTTCCGTGATGGCACTCACCGAATCACAGTGAGATAAATGTACTAACAATTATGGCGATTATTTTAATGCAATAAACAGTTTACTTACTTCTTCCGTAGTTCTCAGGTGTATTGCCGGGCCAGATCGTTGAAAGTCCACGACATATTGGCGGACAATCTTTCCGCGGGCTCGTGGTATTTATAATTGCCGGTCCAGAGTTCAGTCCTCGCCAGCTCGGCGCCGTGCTAGGTGGTGGAGTTCCGTGCGGCTGGGAAGGTGGAGGGTACAGTCTTAGTTGCCTTTGATGGTACTTCGATGGTGCATAGTATTGGCTCCCATGCCTTGCTCAGTTGTAAGAAAGTGTTCCTGTTGATTAATTTCTCAATCACAAAAATTTCAATTGCTTCAAAAAATCACTCTTGCAACTTAACGGTGGTAGTCAGGCCGGTAATTCATTTTATGTTCATTTCCAATGCAGCGTTCTACTACTGCAGGTTTGTTGGACTGCAGTAAACGGATGAGACGTTCATGTTTTATACATCGATCTTCAACTGTGTGGATCGTTAGTGCAAATATAAGGTTTCCTGGCTCACACGGAATTTGGTACACCTCCGCTTTTTTCAGACGCAAAGAAGACGAAGTAAATATTCCTGAATTCCAATCAGGAACAAATGCCAAGATGAGAAACATAAGAGTCGATATCTTCGGTGTAACAAAGCACCTTAAATCACTTAATAAAGGCAAGGCCTCCAGTCCAGATCGTATACCAGTCAGGTTCCTCTCAGAGTATGCTGATAAAATAGCTCCATATTTAGCAATTATATACAACCACTCGCTCACAGAAAGATCCGTACATGGAAAATTGCTCAAGTCATACCAATACCAAAAAAAAGGAAGTAGGAGTTATCCGCTGAATTACAGGCCTATATCACTAACGTCAATTTGCAGTAGGGTTTTAGAACATCCACTGTATTCGAAAATTATGAGGTACCTCGAAGAAAGCGATTTATTGACATATAGTCAGCACGGATTCAGAAACTATCGTTCTTGCGAAATACAACTAGCGCTTTATACTCATGAAGTAATAAGTTCTGTCGACAGGGGATGACCTGTTGATTCCATATTTTTAGATTTCCGGAAGGCTTTCGACGCCGTTCCTCACAAGCGTATTCTAACCAAACTGCGTGCCTACGGAGTATCGCCTCAGTTGTGCGAGTGGATTCGTGATTTCCTGTCAGAAAGGTCACAGTTCGTACTAATAGACAAAAAGTCATCGAGTAAAACAGAAGTAATATCCGGCGTTCCCCAAGGAAGTGTTATAGGCCCTCTATTGTTCCTGATCTATATTAACGACATAGGAAACAATCTGAGTAGCCGTCTTAGATTGTTTGCAGATGATTTTGTCATTTACCGTCTTATAAAGTCATCAGATAAACAAAACGACTGCCAAAATGATTTAGATAAGATATCTGTATAATGCGAAAAGTGGAAATTGACCCTGAATAAAGAAAAGTGCGAAGTTATTCACATGAGTACTAAACAAATCAGCTAAATTTCGATTATGCTATAAATCACACAAATCTGAAGGCTATAAATTCAGCTAAATACACTCCTGGAAATGGAAAAAAGAACACACTGACACTGGTGTGTCAGATCCACCATACTTGCTTCGGACACTGCGAGAGGGCTGTACAAGCAATGATCACACGCACGGCACAGCGGACACACCAGGAACCGCGGTGTTGGCCGTCGAATGGCGCTAGCTGCGCAGCATTTGTGCACCGCCGCCGTCAGTGTCAGCCAGTTTGCCGTGGCATACGGAGCCCCATCGCAGTCTTTAACACTGGTAGCATGCCGCGACAGCGTGGACGTGAACCGTATGTGCAGTTGACGGACTTTGAGCGACGGCGTATAGTGGGCATGCGGGAGGCCGGGTAGACGTACCGCCGAATTGCTCAACACGTGGGGCGTGAGGTCTCCACAGTACATCGATGTTGTCGCCAGTGGTCGGCGGAAGGTGCACGTGCCCGTCGACCTGGGACCGGACCGCAGCGACGCACGGATGCACGCCAAGACCGTAGGATCCTACGCAGTGCCGTAGGGGACCGCACCGCCACTTCCCAGCAAATTAGGGACACTGTTGCTCCTGGGGTATCGGCGAGGACCATTCGCAACCGTCTCCATGAAGCTGGGCTACGGTCCCGCACACCGTTAGGCCGTCTTCCGCTCACGCCCCAACATCGTGTAGCCCGCCTCCAGTGGTGTCGCGACAGGCGTGAATGGAGGGACGAATGGATACGTGTCGTCTTCGGCGATGAGAGTCGCTTCTGCCTTGGTGCCAATGATGGTCGTATGCGTGTTTGGCGCCGTGCAGGTGAGCGCCACAATCAGGACTGCATACGACCGAGGCACACAGGGCCAACACCCGGCATCATGGTGTGGGGAGCGATCTCCTACACTGGCCGTACACCTCTGGTGATCGTCGAGGGGACACTGAATAGTGCACGGTACATTCAAACCGTCATCGAACCCATCGTTCTACCATTCCTAGACCGGCAAGGGAACTTGCTGTTCCAACACGACAATGCACGTCCGTATGTATCCCGTGCCACCCAACGTGCTCTAGAAGGTGTAAGTCAACTACCCTGGTCAGCAAGATCTCCGGATCTGTCCCCCATTGAGCATGTTTGGGACTGGATGAAGCGTCGTCTCACGCGGTCTGCATGTCGAGCACGAACGCTCGTCCAGCTGAGGCGCCAGGTGGAAATGGCATGGCAAGCCGTTCCACAGGACTACATCCAGCATCTCTACGATCGTCTCCATGGGAGAATAGCAGCCTGCATTGCTGCGAAAGGTGGATATACACTGTACGAGTGCCGACATTGTGCATGCTCTGTTGCCTGTGTCTATGTGCCTGTGGTTCTGTCAGTGTGATCATGTGATGTATGTGACCCCAGGAATGTGTCAATAAAGTTTCCCCTTCCTGGGGCAATGAATTCACGGTGTTCTTATTTCAATTTCCAGGAGTGTACTTAGGGATTACAATCACGAATAAGCTAAACTATGAACGATCACATAGATAAGATTGTGGGTAGAGCAAAACATAGACTGCGATTCATTGGCAGAACACTTAGAAGGTGCAACAGGTCTACTAAAGAGACTGCTTACACAACTCTTGTCCGCCCGATTCTGGAGTATTGCTGTGCGGCGTGGGATCAGCATCAGGTGGGACTGACGGATGACATCGAGAAAGTACAAAGAAGGGCAGCTTGTTGTGTATTATCGCGAAATAGGGGAGATAGTGTCACAGACATGACACATGAATTGGAGTGGCAATCATTAAAACAAAGGCGTTTTCGGTTGCAACGGTTAACTTCTCATGAAATTTCAAACACCAGTTTTCTCCTCCGATTGCGAAAACATTCTGTTGGCACTCACCTACATAGGCAGAAATGATCATCACGTTAAAATAAGAGAAATCAGGGCTACACAGAAAAATTTAAGTGCTCGTTTTTACCGCGAGCCCTTCGAGAGAGGAACGGTAGAGAGACAGCTTGAAGGTGGTTCATTGAACCCTCTACCAGGCACTTTATTGTGAATATCAGAGTAATCAAGTAGATGTAGACGTATATGTAGATGCCGTTTTCACACTCCCTAATAATACTCGTGTTCCGACAGTACGTCGAAAAATTGGCATTGTGTTTGTCCTTCTCAGTAGTCCGCCAATTTTTGAGTATACATTGCCCGCAACTGGTATGAAAGCAGTTTTATTTCTTTTCTTCTCGTCTTCCGTGCCGTTTTTGGAGCTTCTGCGTCGCAAAGCCGTCCGTATCTGTCGGTTGCTGTATGCGTTCGGGTGGAAAACAGATTTCAGGAGCCGCAGGTCTGCCGTCAGAATTTTGTCGTCTGAAATAGAGCCTGGTCTGTGTACTAGCGTGCTGAACAGGCTGTTCTTGTGCGAGGGATGGTGGCAGCTAGAGGGATTGAAATGTAAATCAGTATGCATTGGCTTACGGTATACAATGGGGGCAAGGGACCGTCAAGCCTACGCAGAACTAGGGCGTCGGGGAAAAGAATTTGCTATCTTTTTCTATTTCCATGGTAAACTGTTTGTTTTCATGGATGACATTCAGATGGTCTAAGTAATTGTGCACTTTTTTCGATCCATGTGGCCGAATGATAGAAATTTACTTATTTCTTTCCATCTTCTTGTTTTCATTTGACTGCCCTTATAAAAATAAGCCTTGAAAGCAAGAGTCAAAAGTAGACCTTTACAAACAAATACAGAACCAATACAACAAATGAGCGATAATCTATAAGACCATAACAAATCACTATAATTCAATTATAAACTAAGACGCTATGTTTCGGAGAGTATTGTTTTAAATACAAGGGGCCAGTTGAAAGAACTTGAAAAGAAGGAATGGGAAATGCTGAGAAATATTTTTGGACACTAGAGGTCTGTTGATGGAAGAATACGAAAAACGATAAGAAAATAAAAATACTCCAAATGATCACGAACATATTACGGAAACGAATGTTGAAATTTTATGGACACCTTGTAAGAAAGAACGGAAAGCAACCCAGAAAAATGTCTTAATTTTTATCACATCACTATCTGGCAAATTCGGCATTTCTCAGGTGTAAATTTTCTGTTGGAAACGAAAAAAGAAAATAAACAATGTTTGTAGTGTAATATATTTACAATATGTTTTATAATATGTCTGGATTAAAGTGTGCCTCTATGTGGGTGGAAGAGGTCACAGCAGATGCACAATGGACTGGTATCACATTAGAGAGGATCGGAAACGAAGACGAAATAGGAAGCAAAGTCAACAGCATGAAATCATTTGAATAAATGAACCACTAAAATGAGGACCTTACATTACATATCAGAGGAGGAGAGAAATAAAATAAGTGAAAGGATTAATACTTTCTGGGAAAAGCAGTAGCCTTAAGATCCTGCGGTCCATAGGTCGTCAAATGCAGTAGAAAAAGAAAAGTGCAGGTTCAGTGATATCTGCATGATTTCAAAATCAAAGCGTCGATCTACAAAGCATTAAATAGCTTCAGAAATTTACTGATAAGATGAGAAACATTTGTCTCCTTACCTCATTTATCTGTATTTCGCTAACTCACCTTCCCTCATGTCATCGGCCATTACACTGATGATGTCCATCACGACTTCTATCTTGTACTATCATTTAACTTCACATATCTCCTACCCATAGCGCTCAGAGCCATTTGAACCATTTCTTTTAATTCTGTTGCAAAAACAGGTCGACTTCGGAAAGAATTTGAAGACGTAACGACAGGTTGAAACAAAGCAGAACCGATAATCTTCGTTGAATTACAGTCCCGCTGAGATCTCACAGGATACGCAAATAAATCTCTGACCCTCAGGAATACTGGAAACTTCAAATATGCGAGATGTTTCATCTTTCAGCCCATACAAGGCAGCAAAGATTTTCATTATTTTCAAAACATTATACAAATTTTACGACAATGTAGATATGGTTCTTGCTGGCACCGGATCATCAAAAGAAACATCTAAATGATTACAGCTGGTCTAAAGCAGGGGTGGCCAAGAATTCGGCTCGCGGGCCGTACCTTCACACGGGTGCCAAGCGCCCAACCTGGCTAGCACATTTCCCCCACCACCACGCCACGACGTCTGAACGCAGGAGAGAGACTGTGAATATGCTGCATTTAAATGGTAATGCAGTCGATCTGCGTACGACTTAGTTTTATATTTGTTAACAACATAGATAAAAAACAAATTTCCAGCATTATTGATTTATTTTTGCAGTGCGGAAGACATATTTTTATCTGGTACAAATTGTTCAAATGGCTCTGAGCACTATGGGACTCAACTGCTGTGGTCATCAGTCCCCTAGAACTTAAAACTACTTAAACCTAACTAACCTAAGGACATCACACACATCCATGCCCAAGGCAGGATTCTAACCTGCGACCGTAGCAGTCGCACGGTTCCGGATTGCGCGTTAGAACCGCGAGACCACCGCGACCGGCTACAAATTGTTGAGACTCGGTAAATCTACCTGCGAAAAGCAATGGATACGTCCCGGACAGTTTCAATGGTAAAGGGATTTGTCTTTAAAACGGGAAATATCCGCTAGATTAGTCAGTCACTTCTACACATGCACAGAGACTCTTTCAGCTGAAATAGCAAACGCGCTCGACAATAGCTCGAAAACATATATATGATTGGCAATGTTCTCAAATCGTTTAGGAAACTATCCTTGTAATTGTTTCAAGACTGCAATGAATTATACAAACCTCACGTTTCCTATAACGCAGGTGACCGTAAAGTTCAAAAATGGATCTGAGCACTATGGGACTTAACTTATGAGGTCATCAGTCCCCTAGAACTTAGAACTACTTAAACCTAACATCAAACACATCGATGCCCGAGGTGAGCTTAAGGAATTGAACTATGTTTGTCAGAATGTCTCCTTTCTATAAAGCTATTTTATTTCTAATGATCTTCCCATCAAAATTTGTTTCTCACCTTGCAATGTCGTACTGTTGTGGCGTGCAGCGAAGTCCACTTATAATGCGATGTCTGCAATCCATTCCGGATGTTCTAATTTCGTTCCTGTACTCATTTTCCTTGACACATTAAAGATTGGCGACTTTTAAATCGAAAAATCGGCCAAAACATGCCCTTTATCTAACCAACGTACGTTGCAGTAATATATTGGGTCCATATACTCTTCGTTCAGTTCCATAGAAAGCTGTTGCAACTCAGAGTAGTTGCGAGTTCAGAAATTTTACTACTCGTATTACCAAGTTCTAAATGTGCTCCATACCCGTAAATTTCGCAAAAAAACGCTTCTTGATGTACAGTTCAAGTGAATCCCGTCTGTCGATCGTTGTAATTTATTGCTCTTTCTTTGGTAACTAAATCTTTAAATTCGTCTTTGGCGCCACTTTCGTTGTCAGGAACTCAAAAACCTTATTATACTAATTTCTGTTTACATTGAATGAAATTTTGATTTTGGCCGTTCTTTCGTAATTCAATCCCTTTGTGTAATGCATTGATTAAGGCACTGCACTCGCATTTTGGAGTTATTTGGGGTGTACTTGTATGACATGTGTTTCACAATTTGCCAACGACCAAGAAACTGGCTGATCTATCGATATCTCTCCAGGTAGAACGGTGTTGTGTTACTAAGGACTCGTTCGAGACTTCTTAGATTTGAAACCTTAACACATCGCTGCCTGAATGACACTGAGATGCATCTGCCCGATACTAAATCACTCTTGGCGCCCTCTGTATCTTTGTAGATAGTTGTTTCCTTGTGGCGTTTCTCAGGCCACAATTCACATTTATACGAGGCTACAAGGATGGCACAGGAGACGAATTTGTGGCAGGCCGCATAAAGCCAGTCAGAAAGCTGAAAAAAACGTTGCGGCTTTCTTATCCAGTTCCAGTTGGTCGCTAAATGGAACCCACAATGAAAATCGAAAAATGTTTTATTTGGAACAATACAGGTATGTTCGTCAGAGAAAGCAGACGCCTGCGCTTTCCTTCTATTCTCCGCACTGGTCTGTAGCTCATTCTCCCTGCAAAAAGCTGTTCTCATAGCCAGCATGCGAGTAAAGAGATGAAAATCGGAGGGAGACAAGTCGGAGTAGTTCTGTGATGGGTGATCAAACCCTTCCCAACGAAAACGTTTTACTAGTGTGTTTGACTGGAGCGTTTCCCATGAAAAAGGACAAGGTCTGATGACAACACTCCTCTTCGCTTGTTGTGAATCGCCGGACTTGTTCAAAACCGCCTGATCAATTGACTGGACGAAATGTGTCGACGTTCAGTTTCTTCCCCAACTGCTAAATGAGCTGTTTTCTGTACCACTGCCAAACATCCCTGTCACGCATCACAGTTTCGTCACGTGGCCTGCAAGAAACCAAGCGGAACCTCTCAGCATGAAAAAGTCAAATTAAATCACGCACTTCATACTTGATAGGAGACTCTTACTGTGAACTCAAAACTGAAAATTGATACGTGACCTGATAGAGAGGCACACTAGAGACACAGCGCAAGACTGCATACGACCGAGGCACACAGGGCCAACACCCGGCATCATGGTGTGGGGAGCGATCTCCTACACTGGCCGTACACCTCTGGTGATCGTCGAGGGGACACTGAATAGTGCACGGTACATCCAAACCGTCATCGAACCCATCGTTCTACCATTCCTAGACCGGCAAGGGAACTTGCTGTTGCAACAGGACAATGCACGTCCGTATGTATCCCGTGCCACTCAACGTGCTCTAGAAGGTGTAAGTCAACTACCCTGGCCAGCAAGATCTCCGGATCTGTCCCCCATTGAGCATGTTTGGGACTGGATGAAGCGTCGTCTCACGCGGTCTGCACGTCCAGCAAGAACGCTGGTCCAACTGAGGCGCCAGGTGGAAATGGCATGGCAAGCCGTTCCACAGGACTACATCCAGCATCTCTACGATCGTCTCCATGGGAGAATAGCAGCCTGCATTGTACTAGTGCCGACATTGTGCATGCTCTGTTGCCTGTGTCTATGTGCCTGTGGTTCTGTCAGTGTGATCATGTGATGTATCTGACCCCAGGAATGTGTCAATAAAGTTTCCCCTTCCTGGGACAATTGAAACGTCCCCTTAGAAAAATTTATACAAGACTGTGCTTAAACTGACACACAGTATTTTTAGCGCAACGCAATCTGACTTCCAAAAATCCCTACGAAAGAATGGCCCTGACTAACATTAACCTATACGTTTAACAAATCATTTACCTCACAAAAATCTTCGTTACTCAAGCTACTGCAATACAGCGAGCACCACTACTGCCAGCTAAATAAAAGATTCAAACTACGGAAGGTACTAACTACTGATAGGTATAGTTAGCAAATGAAAGATTTTAATAGAGAACAAACAATGTATTTACCTTAGTAGTCATAATATATATATCACTTCATGACACCAATTCTTACAAATTTCAAAACTCCGCCATCTCTCTACCCACGTCCACCACTGCTGGCGGCTCACCTCCAACTGCGCAACGCTACGCGCTGTTAGCATCCAGCTGCCGCTACCCGACACTACAATGGCAGACAACAATGCAAACTAGCCACAGACTGCGCACAGCACAGCCAGTGATTTTTCATACAGAGCGCTACGTGGCGTTACCAATAAGAAAATGTAAACAGCCTACTTACATAGCCCCCATGCTCCCCACAAAAAAAATTTACAAATTCTGTATGAAAAATCACTGGCTGTGCTGTGCGCAATCTGTGATTTTTCATACAGAGCGCTACGTGGCGTTACCAATAAGAAAATGTAAACAGCCTACTTACACAATGAATTCACGGTGTTCTTATTTCAATTTCCAGGAGTGTATGTTCTAATGGAAGCCATCGAATGTTCAAGACAGTGGAAATTAAAATGACCTGTGGTTCCTCTCCTGCTCCCAGTCGGCTGGTTTGACATCCTATCCCCTTTATAAAAACTCTCAATTAATACCGCGTGGAACTGTTTGTAACCACGAAAATAAGAACTCCTCAGAAAATTAAATGTAGAAAACATGAAACCATTAAAGGGAACAGAGAAATTTGGAACCGTCATATTCTTCCATATAATTTGTGTTATGTCCCCGTTTCTTCTCCTTCCACGTTATAACAATCTTGTCATCACTAATTCTGTAACTATTCCTCCCATTGTCAAAATTACTGTCCGGTTAACTTCACTAACCCTACCAGAATCACTGGTTCAGTTATCTCACGTTTATTCTCCAGTCAGGCGTTATTACGTGTTAGTACAACGCGTTTTCCGCGCTATTCCGAGAACTGGACTTAAGCGGCTGCTAACCGAAGACTGTACAACGGGCCCATTGTAGTGTAGCGATCTGGCATAAATTATCTGTTAAAATTTCATTTTCCTGGATACATCGAAAAGAGAATATGTAATCTTTCTTACCAGTTATTTCTGTTAGTGGTTTTTTTTTCACTCTGGTAGTATGAATTTAGAGGTAGCGCCTTTGATTAGTAATCAAAACGTCTTCGGTCCAGGGTTCGAAACCTATCATCCCTTAAATTTTTATTAATAATCAGCATTGGCGACCTAAGACTTCCACCATAAGCAGACACCTTTATTCTGCCAATGATCGTGTCGAAGAGGGCGGAGGAGCGGACAAAGGTTCAGAGGCACTCTCTTCCCCTTGTAGTGGAAAACTGCACTTAAAGGTAGAAGAATCAGCATTGATCAACGGTATGAGAATCCAGAAGGGAATGGAAACCACTGCATTAAAGACACATAACGTTATCCACAGGACATGTGGCCTTTAACTGAAAAAAATTCATGATGATATCTCCACTGGCAAAAGATTCCAGAGTAGTCCCCCATTCGGATCTCTGGGAGGGGACCGCTAAGGGGGAGGTGACCATGAGAAAAAGATTGAATGGCCAACGAAACGATAATGTTCTACGAGTCGGGGCGTGCAATGTCAGAAGCCTGAACTTGGTAAGCAAGCTAGAAATTTAGTTGGTGACTGGTGACTCCATGTACGAAAGGCGAGCTTCCAGTCAGGTGCCCGTTCTGCCTTTGAGTCTTCCCTAAACCACCATTCACAACGCGTGCAGTGTGCAAACACGGGGGCGCAGCCCGTCCAGATGCAATTTTCCCAGCAGCTGATCAGCAGGAGCCGGAACTGGGCAGACGCCGGTTCAGCGAGCGGCTGGGTCGAGGGTAGGCTTCCGCGTCAGCGGGCCGACCCACAAGGCTCGGGGTGGCGCGGCGCGCTTATAATCTGTTATCTCGCCTTTCCACTGCGTGAGCCATTACTCCGCTCTAAATCAACCCCCTCCAGCCGGCACTCCATTGCAGAACGATTGTCCCGAAAGCAGGCAGTTCGCTGCACGCTGGGCTGGAAAATTAAAGCTACTGAGCCTCCGCGCTGAGCCGGATGTGTTCTGGTCTCAGGGTGCCAGTGGCGAGCTTCCGGCTTTCGACAGGGGGCGGAAGATCCCCGCGTGGACGAGGATGTAGACACTATCGTACGAGGCGTGACGTTACCATAAAAGCATTACTGATCTTGGCTATTGCTCCTTTTTATTAGGTGGGGAATTATCAGTCTTCTGATCGAATTCAGGCGACTCGCTATGTTTTTCTCCTCTGTGCCAACCTATTCATCAGAGCAGCATTTACTTTCAAAATCGTGGGTAATTTGTTGGATATACGCTCGTCTCTGTCTTGTCCTTCAGTTTTTACGTTCTGCAGCTCCCTCTAACATCATACCAGTTATTTCTTGATGTATCAATATGTATGCTACCATTTTGCCCTTCCTCTAATTAGAGTTTTGTACTTATTCCCTTCTTCGCCGACTGCGGTTTTATCTGTCAAGCTAATTTTCAGCATCCTATTGCTATTCCACATCCGAAACATTTCAGTTCTGTTATTTTAAGATTTT
Source organism: Schistocerca gregaria (assembly GCF_023897955.1). Lineage (NCBI taxonomy): Eukaryota > Metazoa > Arthropoda > Insecta > Orthoptera > Acrididae > Schistocerca > Schistocerca gregaria. Next base: position 322,069,694 of record NC_064925.1, on the reverse strand, counting down.
CCTGTACTCACTCGTATGCAATTCTTCATTCAACCTAAATTTCCAAATTAAACCGCACATTTTACACTAGTAGACAGACGTTTTGTGGAGAAATGTTCTCTCAGCATATGTAGCCTGCTTTTTATGTCCTTCTCTAGTTATATGTCATTAAAATGCAAGTTTTTACGTTACTGTTGTTGTAGCAGGTTTCTCAAGAGAAGATTTTGAGAGCTTTGCAGGTCGCCTAGCCAGTTAAACGAGGACTAGCTGAGGATCCCAGCGTTGTCCAGATATTTACCTATTAAAGTCTTCTTGTAGTCCACCTCCTCCCTAATATCGCTGTTCATTCTCTCCTCTCCCCTCTCCATCACCTCTCCACCTCCCCACCGCCCCTCTCCCCTCTGTCTCTCGATTAGCTCAGCCTCTCTCTATCCCACACAGCGCACCAGTATTGTCTCCTCTACATGTTCATCTCCTCCTCAACTTCCTCTTTCTTTCATTCTCCTCTTTTTCCTCCCCCTCCACTCTGTCCCTCATCCTTCTTTTTCTGTCTACCACGTTCCCCCCTTCCATGACAATCACATCGTTATCAGCTCCACCCTGTACATGAGTGAACGTTGTGTGAGGTCATCCACATGAGTGGTAAACGGAATCCGTTAAACTTCGGCTACACAATAAACCAGTCTAATCTAAAGGCCATAAATTCAACTACATACCTAGGTATTAGAATTACGAACAACTTAAACTGGAAGGAACACACAGAAAATGTTGAGGGGAAGGCTCACCAAAGACTGCGTTTTATTGGCAGGAGACTTATAAAATGTAACAGATCTACTAAGGAGACTGCCTACACTACGCTTGTCCGTCATCTTTTAAAATACTGCTGCGCGGTGTGGGATCCTTACCAGTTATGACTGACGAAGTACATTGAAAAAGTTCAAAGAAGGGCAGCACGTTTTGTATTACGCGAAATATGCGAGAGAGTGATACAGGATTTTGGCTCTACATCATTAAAAGAAAGGCGTTTTTCGTTGCAACCGAATCTTCTCACGAAATTCCAATCACCGACTTTCTCCTCCGAACGCGAAAATATTTTGTTGACGCCGACCTTTATAGGGATAAACGATCACCACGATAAACTAGAGGAAATCGGAGCTCGTACGGAAAGATATAGGTGTTCGTTCTTTCCGATCGCTATACGAGATTGGAATAATGGAGAATTGTGAAGGTGGTTCGATGAACCCTCTGCCAGGCACTTAAATGTGATCTGCAGAGTATCCATGTACAAGTAGTGGCTTTCATCCCCATATAATTTCTTTCGTGATAGAAAGTAATACGTGTACCAAGTCTGGCAGAAATCGATCCAGGAGCTAAAGAGATGTTAAATATGTGCGTACGTGGCATTTATGTCACTTGTAAATGATTCTCTATTTCGCTCCACACGTCTCCAGAGAGGATGTTACATTTATTTGTGCTATTGAGCTGTGTAGCTAAAAGACGTCCACAAACTGGTTCATTCTCGCATCCAGATTGCCACACTTAACAGCACAAAGAAGAGACCATCTGGACCTCGTACTGTAAGTTCCGCATCACTTTCTAAACCACCATAACTATTTCAATCAAACTTGATACACGTATCACTCACAGTCTGGCAAGTATCGATGTTGGGGCTTGGTAAGGACCCCGTATTAAAGGCGTTAGGGTGAGCGCGAGTATCCAGACTTCATTCATTCGGTATTGCAGAATGACAGTTAGCGACATTCAACAAACGTTATGAATAATTTCAAAACTTCACTCAACTTTCACTCGTAGAAAACTCCCATAAAATGATAGAAGAAAAAAGTATATGACTTTCTGCATTTTCGCTGTTCATACAGTAAAACTACCGCATCAAGCATAATGTTTTACTTTATTACTACTACTAAATATATTGGGTACACATTGTGTAGACAGTATTCACTTATATCATTGAATGTACATCAAAAATTATATCACTGTATGATACTTAGTTCAAGAGATGTGACGTCGTAAACACTGCGATGCGTGAAAATCTACCACATTATGCATGGCTAATTGTTGACAGGACATTTCGCGTGCAATATTAACGTATGCCGCTGAATGTGCCTATCAGATTACATTGTTATACGTCATAAACACTTAGATGTGTGTAAAACTACTGCATCATGCATAACGTTTAAATTTATTACTTCTATGCTGTGCAGCTAAAATCTATGCAGCTAAAATCGCAACACATTTGGCGTGGTGCAAGAAATTATTTGACTTGATATCCATTGGCAGAGTTGTTGCGATGTCCTCCTGAAGAATATCGTGCCAAATCTTTGCAATTCCGCGTTAGATAGACAAAATCCCAACCTGGTTGGAAGGCCCTGCTCACAGCGCTCCAAACTTTCTCAGCCAGGGAGGTGTCAGGTGATATTTTTGGCAAAGGCAGTGTTTGGCAAACACGATGAACAGCAGAAGGAACTCTCGTCTTGATCGGAAGGCATTAAGCGCAGGATGGCTTCAACGAAGGGCAACAAAACGGGGCGTAGAATATCGTCGACGTTTCGCTGTGCTGTGAGGGTGCAGCTGATGACAACCAAACGGATCCTACTGTGAAATGAAATGCCATCGCAGATTAGTACTCATGGTTGTCGCACTTATGGAAGGGAATAATCAGGTTGGTACCCCGCTGCAGTCACGGCGTCTACAGACACTTCACTGTTCATCGGGGCTCATTTTGAAACGTAACTGGTAACTCAAGTCAGTCCTACTCCGATGAATCAGACATCTACATCTATACCCTGCAAACCACAATGAAATACGTGGCGTGCCTCACGCTTGCCTGTCCTGTAAATAAGGATAGGCAGTGGTCTGTGGTAGATCTGAAAACGAAGTACAAAACTGGCATGGGCACAAAGGTTTCAGAAAACACTCTTCAGCGCATGTTGCAGAACATGGGGCTCCGCATCAAACGACTCATGCACGTGGCCTGATGCAACACATTTCTTGTTGCGTCAGGTTGGTGGTTTCTCCAGACACGCCATCAACCTCGCTGCTGCTACGGCTGCAGGATCGAATCCTGGGCATGGATGTGTGTGATGTCATTAGGCTAGTTAGGTTTAAGTAGTTCTAAGGATAGGGGGCTGATGACCTCAGATGTTAAGTATCATTGTGTTCAGAACCATTTGAATCATCGTGGGGAAGTGAGAGAGGTCCAGAGGCAAGAGAAGAGATTGAACTTAAAAAGCAGAGCTATTAACTATGAATAATGGCAGCAATTTCCTGTTAATCGGCGATAAATCAGGAGACAGGATAATGGTTTTTTGTGGAAGAGAAGGGAGAGAGACTCTAAGATTAAACTAGCCTTTTTTATGGATGGTACGTTCAAGAGCTGTAGCATACAGTTTTCACAGACATATACAATTCATGCCGATTTCGGAAGTAATAAAAATGCGACTAATATTTATCCAGTGGCATTTGCATTATTACCAAATGAAACGAAAGAGACATACATCTGACTTTTCAGAAATGTGCTGGAAAATATTCCAGAATGGAACACTGCAAGTGTGATTCTAGATTTTGAGTCAGCAGCGTTTTCTGCAATTATACATATATTACCAACTTCCTCAGTGCATGGATGCTATATCCACATGAGAAAGTCCCTCTGGAGGAAAGTGCAAGATCTTGGACTCATTCGCGAATATAAAGAAAATGAAGAAGTGAGACAAATTCGCATGTGTGCTGCGCTGGTGTTTCTACGGCCTGAAGATGTATGTGATGGCTCGCTGAAGATACATTCACAGGCACCGGATGTTCCTAGGCTTTCTGACTTTTTCGAATATTTTGTAGAGAGATGGCTGGAAAATGAAGAAAACTCCATCAGCCTTTCGAGCTGCTACAAACGGCTCCATCGGACAACTAACTCCGTAGAGGGCTGGCATAACAAAATTAATAATATGCTTTCCAAACCAAATCGTAAAATTAGTGATGTATTTACTTATACAAAAACAGAAGCAGAAAATTCAGCGTGCGCGTTAATAAGGACAGAGGCGAGTATGGAAGGTAAAGGAAAGAAAACAGTGTACACGAAACGAGATGAAAGGCTGGAGAAAATACTGAAAAAGTACGGGGAGGATGGCGAGATCAGGGCTTGCTTGAAGGCTATCTCCTACCTTCAAAAACTACACCAAATAATGTATCAGAATATGTAAACCAATAAAAATATATGACATCTAAATACCAATCTTAAAAAATAAAAAAATAAAATAAAAAATTGACGAAGCTTATAAGCTGGTTTTTAACACTCCTAAACAACAACAAAATTACTTTTACCATTTAGCCAGTCCAAAGCCTGGATAAAGGGCGATGGGAAGCAGATTATTTTTAAAAGTGAAGGTATGTGATTTCTAACGTATCCATACCCAAAGCGCCACTAGTCTCATGCCTCAGTAGTGTTTACCATTTAACAGTTAAAATTAAACTACACTAGACATGTGTGAACATAATTCCACTTAATATTTTCGTGTATTTAATAAGTGCACGTCTAGGAAAATATATCTATTGACAATGACTGCTAGCGAGGATAGGGCAGTGGCTAACCAGGCCTCTATAGTCCACTGTATTTTGTTTTCCCTGTTAAAGCAACTGCTGTGAAGATTATTTAAAGTGGTCATGGTAGCTTCCTCTCCCCCCTCCCCCCCCCCCCCCGCAACCTCCCCTGTAACCAACAATTCGAGCGAAATCTAAATCTCTAATGACCACAACTGTGGACGTGACATGAAACACCAAACGCAAAATTGGTTTTCTCTAGGTTGTAATGATGAACGATTACATACTGAGCTAAAATTAAGCATACCTTTGGAATGTCAACTTGCTTTTTGTGAGATCCCATTCATTTTAGAAAGACGTGCACTAATGACGCAAAGATGACACTCCTGAGCTATTTGAATATTAAGTTATTGAATGACTGGGTGATATCTGCCGTGACAAATTTCGAGCTCACACATAAGTGTATTAATTTCCTGTTTTGTTACATACACGTCGAATGTTTTGTTCTGCTTCAGACTGACGTTTACGCAGTGGTTTAGCTATGTACTGTATTTTGGAACCCAATGCGGACTTCTGTCATCCTCACCAATTACCATCCTCATAAAATCACTTATTTATTTACTCATTCCGATAGGACCATTCTTCCGGTTGAGGCGCTGTCTAAGTGAGATATTTCTGTTTGCAGTTAGACTTGTTCCTAAGGTTTTAAGGTTTAAAAATTCAACCACGCTTGAAAACTTTTAACAAATTTGTATGCTTTGTTCAAACTCGTGGTAAAAAGACTGCAACCAGAATAGTACAAACTGTGATTTTTAGTTGAATGTGCCATCCAAGTTCTAAAAACATTATCACATTGTGACTGATATAGAAGGAGTCAGACGTTAACTGTTAGTTAACGCTTTTTTTATTGCATTGTCTGTTAAACAAAAACGAATGAATAATATTTGTTTTTAAATTTTTTGACTGATGTCAGAAATTAAAATATTACTATTACTTTCAATGGATTCTTTTTCATTTGCTCCTTCTTCAACTAATACACTGTATTCTTTTGCATGACAGTTAAGTGCAAGATTTTCTATGTTTTCATGAAGTCCTTCAGTTTTATCAAGAACCACCTCCTTCATAGTACTTAATTTTTGTTGTCTCTTCAAATTTTTGATCATCAACATATGCACTCTTCAACTATAATATTTTTTTTTCTTTGATGCCCTTTGGGTCGAGTGCTTCTCTGACGTAAGCTTCACAAATTTCAGCATTGAACCGGCTAACAAATGGCCCTTCAAAAATCTGATCACAATTTACTTGTTTATTTATTTACTTATTTTGTGCTCCACTTGGGCAACGTCGCTGTGTACGTGTTCTAAACCAAATTTCTGCGTAAGTTAATAGAATCTTTTTCTTTTTTTTTTTTTGTTATAATCAGTAATAACTCTCTACGTAAAAACATATAAATATCAGAACTAATAACACTGAAATTGTTACATGCAACATATAGTATGGCTAGTAGCGTACGGTTGGAGCATGCTAGCTCGCATCCCCAGGGGATTAGTGGACCCTTCCTCGACCTTTTCTGGGTGGAAATTTCACTGGGCGCAAAATTCACAGGGCGGAAAATACACTACACCTATTCTACGCTCTCTCTGGGTCCAGCCTCCAGCTGAGCATGAGATAAGCCATTTCCTTTCCCTTTTGATTGTTTCTGGCTTTGGACCAACTTTCAAACTAAAACTTTCCATGACCACATTGACAGTTGAGGGTCCGGCATTCTGACACGGGTGCGCCAAATTGTATTCCGTATGAAAATAAAATAAAATATGGGTAATGCAAGAATTGGTCAAATAGTAAGAAAAAAGGAATTTGGCTGAACTACTATAAACAGCATAGTGAACCTATTATCATTGCCAAGACAGACAGAAAAGACAGTACCCTTCACTGTTGTATACGTTTGTATGATGAAATAAAAGAAATTACTCATACCACCAAAAGAGACAAAAATTTAATAATGATGGGGCCATGGAATTTCATAGCAGGAAAAAAAGGAAACCTTGTAGGAGAACTTTGACTGATGGAAAAAACTTAATTATTGCTAACATTTGCTTTAAGAACGATCAAAGACAGTTGCATGCGTGGAAGAGACCTGGAGACAACGCAACATTCGAGATTATATACTGTTAAGATAATGATATTGAAACCATATTTCAAACTGCAATATTTTTCCAGATACAGATGTGGACTCAGACAAAAATTCATAATGATCTGTATTTAGAAACTTGAAAATATTGTAGAAAGGTAAAAAATGAAGCAGAGACTGAGGAACCAGGAGTTGTGAATGTCGTAGCGAGCGTTAGGTAGCGATTGACTGAAACAAGGAAAAGAAATACAATAGGAGATGGATGGGTAGCTTTGAGAGACGGTGTCGTGAAGGCAAAATATGAACAACCAGACAAAGAGACAAGGCCCAGTAGGCATCATTGGAAAATGCAAGGGACTGAAATATATTTGACGAGATGAGAAAACATAAAAACACAAATGGAACAGGCAAAAGGGAATAAAGGGAGATTTCAGTAAGTCCAAAATAACAACGTAGAAATGGCTACAATAGAAATATAAAGCTCTAGAAGCTTGCATGACAGTTTGAAAGATAGCTGTCTCCTACAGAAAAATTAAAGAAACGTTAGCAGCTGTATGACTGTTACGGGCTCAAAAGGCATCCAGTACATTGCAAAGAAGGAAAATCTGACAGGCAGATGCACTGTACATAACGTCCATACAAGGAAAATGAACATGGAAAAACCTTGTGAACTGAAGAGGAAGTAAATGGTGTAAATGAAGAGGAAGTAAACAAAGAAAGGCTGAAATGTGAAAGGAATATAAAGATGGAATATTCAAATAAAATGATCTTGATGCCTATGTTATGGATATGGATGAAGAGGTTGATAAATAAGAAGTGGGTGTTATGCTAATGTGAAAACAATTTGACGAAGATGTAGGTGACACAAGGCACCTGGAGTAAACTCAGTTCCCTCAGAAACGTTGAGATTCTTGAGAGATCACGTCGTGAGGAAACTACACCACCCGAGATAGAAGCTGACAAACCACACTGGGACTTTAATACGAATATGCTAATTTTACCTCCAAGGACGGCAAGTGGAGGTAGGTTTGAACAATACACAACCATCATTTTATCAAATCATGGTTGCGTAATACGTACGCGAATTATTTACAGACGAATAGAAAGGAGGGAAGGCAGAGCGGGGATGAATTCAAGGTCAGATTTGGCCCAGAGTCGACATAGATCTTCTCCTGTTACTCTCCTCCAATGGCCCCAAATCTGCGTATACCTCCTACTTGGATCCAATAAATTAATGAGGAGTTACTGACAAGAGAATGGTGCAATAGACTTGTCGAAGCCTAACCAGAAATTTTTCACATAGGAAGAATACACCGAAAGAAATGCTCTGTCAAAATTTTTATGTACTAAGGCACAATGCCAGTATTTTAAAAAAGTTACTCATTTTTGCCGCACGAAAAACCGCTTATAACAATTGTTTGTGCAGCTCTTCCCTACTGGCCCGCGAATCGGGGGACAAGCAGACACAGCCACGACGAAAGAACGTAGCGCCGCGTAGCACGAAGTCCAGAGTGCTCACACGCGAATTTTAAGCAGTTAAACCACACCAAAAATGTCTCAAACCATTCATATCTTCAGATAAACTTTTGCAGGTGTAATTGTTACACGAGTGGCTAGCAGAGGAAAGAACATCAACACGATGTTGCATTGCAGACGACTGCCACCATCGAGACTTTCATATGTTGACATGAAATATTTTATAACAATTTCTGTAGCATAGCTTTTATGATTATTTTCGATTACTGTGTATTTTACTAACAATGGAACAGTTCCTTAACTATTTTCAGCAGTTATCACAAAATTCATACTGTCTATTCAATGATGAAAGCAAACCTTTTCTTTACAGCAAGCCACAGCTGACAAAGGAGTTAATGCATTTAGGCACACTATAGTAATTACTAGTTTTACGCAGACAGCGTGGAGTAAGAAATCGTCGTGGACGTTGTTTTGCGTACTGTGCTACGTACCAAACATACTTCAGCAAATTCGTAAAACCTGGTGATGCAAAGTGACAACGCACAGGTGCATGATGTATAATAATACTATTCTGCTGATAAACCTGAAATGACAAAGATATATCAAAATTTACAGTGTCTGATAATTTTCCGAAAATTGCTTTACAATGTTGAAAAATTGCTTCATTGAGAGGCTGCACTGTTTCATTGCCCTCCTAAAGACTGATGTTTTGTAGAGGCTAATAATCCAGCAAATACAAAGAATTATTTGCTGTAACTAGTGAGAAGACGCTTCGGATGTAATACTGAAAATATTTCTCTTCCATTTTTTTCAGGTTTTGTTACGTCGATTACAAGACTGTTGCAACTAAATACGCCTTCTTTTTAATTTTTGGTATTAAGACTCATTGATGTTCCTGAAGACAGGTTTAAAGTGCTGTTAACACGCATTAGTTTCACGAAATCTGACTGATTGGCTTTGTACATAACATGTTAGGGGCTAATAATAAGCTTCGTCTTTACGTCCGCTATCAATGTGTCTATAGAATAGCCTATTAATCACATTTCCTCTAAACGTTTACTTTAAGTAAACTTCGTAATTTTTTTGATTTGAAACTATTTAACTAGGTTAAAAAATCTGGAATTCACAATGCCCAGTCACGAAAATTTTCCTCGGTAACGAGCTGTTGACTCTCAAGAGCGGTTCTAAATCTTTCACTAGATTTTCTTTACAGTTTTACGAGTTTCATTTTGGATTTCATTTCGTTTTCCGTGTAGATCTTTGTTACATTTTTGCAATTCACATTCAGATTTTAGGAAACGGACCGGCTTTGTACACTGCTTAACTTTAATCTTTTTCTCAGTCATTTGCTTAACCAAAAAATTTACTCCTCTTTGACACTGAAAGCTATTGCCGGACATGTTTTCTTCGGGCTAGGAAGGTTCTGTAGTTTTTTTCTGTAGCTTAATTTGTACAACCACCATCATTCGGGCCACAATTTGTAAAATAACCAGTTATTTCCTGTTTCTTTTAATGTTTCCATAATTTCTAACAAAATGTCGACATTATTAAAATGAATGTCCAGGAAATTAACTAGTAAATAATATAAATGAAGATCTTCAGACGAACTAGATGATTTCGATTGCATAGCACGTTCTTCGTATTTCATCTTTTTAAGGCTGAAAATATTAACTGGATTCCGCATTGCACTGAAAATGCGGAACATGCGCAGGGACAAATGTTTTTAGCTTGTATGTATGAACGGCAACTGTGTCAGAGAAATCATCAACGGAAACTTTCATCCACTTTGCAAATTTCGGTTACATTCTGCCGTGTTATCTGTTATCGTTGTGCGGTCAATCAAGGCTATGCACTCACTGTGTTACCCATCCGCTATCTGTCGCAGCTACAGAAGATTTTTACATTTCTCCAGCCACCTGGCGAGCTACGTATTCGACAGTTATAACAATTTTTTAAATACTTCAGTCAGTCTCGATCGCTCAAATTTTAATTTGTGTTTCTGTTAGTATATTCTCCCTGTATAAAAAAAATTCAGGACAGATTTCGCCACTTGGATTAGACAGTACCCTTGTATCGTCACTAGGTAATGAAAGGAAGTGTAGGGCTAAAAACAGTAGTGTGGGACCAAAGCTTGAATGGAGTAAGTAGATTTAGATGGATGGACGGATGGAGGTAGTTCAACGGAGATGGAGGGGCTTACACAGAATGACTATCATGGGAGGTTGCGTGGAACCAAACAAAAACAATGACAATGAAAGAGTCTTTGGACAGTCCTATTTTGTTCAAAATCTTTATTATAGCAGTCGTTCTGTTTTAGTATTTTATTCGTCTTTATTCAGGTCACTGAACACAATTATTTGGTGGTAACAGAGGGAGATGTGTTCACTGTGTGATGAACACTAACACTAACAGATAAAGATGAGGCTTAGTAACAACTCGGCTTTGAAATAACGCCTTTACATTTAGTTCTGTCACACATCGTCAACGAAGACGATATTCTGCAGAAAATACATGTTTCTTTTTTCTTTTTTATTAGGGCACTAACGTATACGGTTGTTTGTTACCTTAGAATGAGTAGATTGAGTTGTATTCTGTATGAAGTGCCATATATGGCCGGTAGTGCATAATTAACAAAGAACCGCCAGCGGTAAAAATCGAGTGAATAGCTGCCGTTACGTCTTTAAAATTTTAATTAATCGTTAAATACATTTATGAAGGTTGCGTATGAAACAATGTGTGACTGGTCTCAATTAATAACTCGTAATTGTATTTACAAGTATTAAGCGCTAAAATGATTACATTATTGAATTGCTGCCATAAATTTTACCAAATTAAGCTCGGTTACAAACAATGGATTCGATAAAGTAATTGAGAACAGTCGATAAAGAACGCGTTATGAATTGGAAATTACAGGAAGTGATGAAAAATAATTTACGTTAAAATCGCTTGCAGTGGAAAGATATATTGAAAAGCGGCGCAGAAAGGAATGACAAAGGCTAAAAGCAACACCAAATACGTTAGAGCGATGTTCTGGAGACTGACCGTCCAGAATCCTGAACAATAGTACTGCTTTACGTTGTCTGTTACTCTTCTAATATCACATCATCTAGTTATTGTGTAGCGATGCCTAGGTCGAGAGATCGTTCAAATAATGAGCAGTTTAAAATTTTAGCAGGTGCGTGAAGGTACGTTGAAAAGACAGTAAGAAGAGCGAAAAAATTTTAGAAAAGAAAGACTGTAGTGAATTTCGAACTTGGCATTAAGAAGACTATGACTCCCATGATTTCAGAAAGTAATATCACGTCTGGTGCTCTGGACTATTTTTTATGAATCTCTAATTCTTAAATTTTTTCTCATTCAATGTTAGTTTTTATGTAACTTGCCGTCTTGTCTCATCTGATAGTCCGTTCCTACACGGACATCTTCAGTTTTTACTTATCGTATTTCGCCTACCTACTGCCTACATTTCATTATGACTAATTCAGTCTTTAATTCCTTGTCTTATAATCAAGCGAGTCTTTTTTGATTTTCTAAATGGAATTTTTGTTTTCCGATCTGTGGTATTCAGTTTTGTTTCTTGAAAGTATTCATTGACATCGTAACAATGTATATTTAGTCCCAAGAATTTCAATGCAATTGTTTTCGAACGACCAAACTGCAGAATAAATATTACATACATATAATACCTCCCCCTTCCCCCATGAACCATAGACCTTGCCGTTGGTGGGGAGGCTTGCGTGCCTCAGCGATACAGATAGCCATACCGCAGGTGCAATCACAACGGAGGGGTATCTTTTGAGAGGCAAGACAAACGTGTGGTTCCTGAAGAGGGGAAGCAGCCTTTTCAGTAGTTGCAGGGGCAACAGTCTGGATGATTGACTGATCTGGCCTTGAAACACTAACCAAAACGGCCTTGCTGTGCTGGTACTGCGAACGGCCGAAAGCAAGGGGAAACTACGGCATTAATTTTTCCCGAGAGCATGTAGCTTTACTGTATAGATAAATGATGATGGCGTCCTCTTTGGTAAAATATTCCGGAGGTAAAATAGTACCCCATTCGGATCTCCGGGCGGGGACTACTCAGGAGGACGTCGTTATCAGGAGACAGAAAACTGGCGTTCTACGGATCGGAGCGTAGAATGTCAGATCCATTAATTGGGCAGGTAGATTATAAAATTTAAAAAGGGAAATGGATAGGTTAAAGTTGGATATCGTGGGAATTAGTGAAGTTCGGTGGCAGGAGGAATAAGACTTTTGGTCAGGTGAATACAGGGTTATAAATATAAAACCAAATAGGGATAATGCAGGAGTAGCTTTAATAATGAATAGGAAAATAGGAGTGCGGGTAAGCTACTACAAACAGCATAGTGAACGCATTATTGTGGCCAAGATAGATACGAAGCCCACACCTACTACAGTAGTACAAGTTTATATGCCAACTAGCTCTGCAGATGACGAAGAAATTGAAGAAATGTATGATGAAATAAAAGAAATTATTCAGATAGTGAAGGGTGATGAAAATTTAATAGTCATGGGTGACTGGAATTCGGCAGTACGAAAAGGAAGAGAAGGAAACGTAGTAGGTGAATATGGATTGGGGGTAAGAAACGAAAGCCGCCTGGTGGAATTTTGCACAGGGCACAACTTAATCATAGCTAACACGTGGTTCAAGAATCATAAAAGAAGGTTGTACACATGAAAGAAGCCTGGAGATACTGACTTGTTTCAGATCGATTGTATAATGGTAAGACAGATATTTAGGAACCAGGTTTTAAATTGTAAGACATTTCTAGGGGCAGATGTGGACTCTGACCACAATCTATTGGTTGTGAACTGTGGATTAAACTGAAGAAACTGCAAAAAGGTGGGAATTTAAGGAGATGGGACTTAGATAAACTGACTAAACCAGAGGTTGTACAGAGTTTCAGGGAGAGCATAAGGGAACAATTGACAAGGATGGGGGAAAGAAATACAGTTGAAGAAGAATGGGTAGCTTTGAGGGATGAAGAAGTGAAGGCAGCAGAGGATCAAGTGGGTAAAAAGACGAGGGCTAGGGAAATCCTTGGGCAACAGACGAAATATTGAATTTAATTGATGAAAGGAAAAAATATAAAAATGAAGTAAATGAAGCAGGCAAAAAGGAATACAAACGTCTCAAAAATGAGATCGACAGGAAGTGCAAAATGGCTAAGAAGGCATGGCTAAAGGACAAATGTAAGGACGTAGAGGCTTATCTCACGAGGTGTACTGCCTACAGGAAAATTTAAGAGACCTTTGGAGAAAAGAGAACCACTTGTATGAACATCAAGAGCTCAGGTGGAAACCCAGTTCTAAGCAAAGAAGGGAAAGCAGAAAGGTTCAAATGGCTCTGAGCACTATGGGACTCAACTACTGTGGTCATTAGTCCCCTAGAACTTAGAACTACTTAAACCTAACTAATCTAAGGACATCACACACACCATGCCCGAGGCAGGATTCGAACCTGCGACCTTGGCAGTCGCACGGTTCCGGACTGCGCGCCTAGAACCGCGAGACCAGGAAGATATGATACTGCGTGAAGAGTTTGACAGAGCACTGAAAGACCTGAGTCGAAACATGGCCCCGGGAGTAGACAACATTCCATTAGAACTACTGACAGCCCTGGGAGAGCCAGTCCTGACAAAACTCTACCAGCTGGTGAGCAAGATGTATGAGACAGGCTTGAGGAAGAGACAGACTTCAAGAAGAATATAATAATTCCAACTCCAGATGTGTAAACCACCGAACTATCAGTTTAATAAGTCACAGCTGCAAGATACTAACACGAATTCTTTACAGACGAATGGAAAAACTGGTAGTAGCCGACCTCGGGGAAGATCAGTCTGGATTCCATAGAAACGTTGCAACACGTGAGACAATACTGATTCTACGACGTACTTTATAAGCTAGATTTAAAAAAGGCAAACCTACGTTTCTAGCATTTGCAGACTTAGAGAAAGCTTTTGACATTGTTGACTGGAATACTCTCTTTCAAATTCTGAAGGTGTTAGGGATAAAATACAGAGAGCGAGAGACTATTTGCAATTTGTACAGAAACCTGATGGCAGTTATAAGGGAAAAGGGCACGAAACGGAAGTAGTGGTTGGGAAGGGAGTGAGACAGGGTTGTAGCCTCTCCCCGATGTTGTTCAATCTGTATGTTGAGCAAGCAGTAAAGGAAACAAAAGAAAAATTCGGAGTAGGTATTAAAATCCATGGAGAAGACATAAAAACTTTAAGGTTCCCGATGACATTGTAATTCTGTCGGAGACAGCAAAGGACGTGGAAGAGCAGTTGAATGGAATGGACAGTGTCTTGAAAGGAGGATATAAGATGAACATCAACAAAAGCAAAAAGAGGATAATGGAATGTAGTCGAATTAAATCAGGTGATGCTGAGGGAATTAGATTAGGAAATGAGACACTTAAAGTAGTAAAGAAGTTTTCCTATTTGGCGACCAAAATAGCAGATGATGGTCAAAGTAGAGAAGATATAAAATGTAGACTGGCAATGGCAAGGAAAGCGATTCCGAAGAAGAGAAATTTGTTAACATCGAGTATAGATTTAAGTGTCGGGAAGTCGTATCTGAAAGTATTTGTATGGAATTTGGCCTTGTATGGAAGTGAAACATGGACGATTAGTAGTTTAGACAAGAAGAGAATAGGAGCTTTAGAAATGTGGTGATACAGAAGAATGCTGTGGATTAGATGGGTAAATCACATAACTAATGAGGAGGTATTGAATAGAACTGGAAGAAGAGAAATTTGTGGCACAGCTTGACTAGAAGAAGGGATCGGTTGGTAGGACACGTTCTGAGGCATCAAGGGATCACCAGTTTAGTATTGGACGGCTGCGTGGAGGGTAAAAATCGTAGAGGGAGACCAAGAGATGAATACACTAAGCAGATTCAGAAAGATGTAGGCTGCAGTAGGTACCGGGAGATGAAGAAGCTTGCACAGGATCGAGTAGCATAGTGAGCTGCATCAAACCAGTCTCAGGACTGAAGACCACAACAACAACATAAAATACATATGTAATAGTTAAATTGAAACAAACATGATACGCATAAACAATTATGTGACTGATACCACTTGTTATATTATAAGAGAATCATCTAAAAGAAGAACGAGAAAATAAAAGGCAGATGGAAGATCGGCCGCACTACTGGGTTAATGACGAAATTAGAAACACATACGTGGGTAAAACCCCAATACAACATCGCAGTATATGTAGCAGGAAAATAATAATACGGAACTAAAAAGTAAAGGTGCCGCACTAGATATTACTATGGAAAACTACAGACATCTGTGACTCTAACACTCAGGTTAGTCGTTGTGACAATGTACAAATCACCATTGAGAAACATTCTTAAGTTGAGGAAAAGTACGTGTTAATGGCATTTGTCCAAATTGTACGAGTGGACTTCAGTGGTGATTTCATAAAATGTGATCTTGCTCATGAATTTTGGTATTTTTTCCAAAAGCAGCATTTTGATCTACGGGAACCATAATAATTAGAGTTTCTGCGGCTTGAGTAACACATGATAGGCTTTGAGATGTTCATCCGATTTCTATTTCTGTCAATAATCAATGTGCATCAATGAATTACAAATATAGTAATTACAAAAGGTTATCATATTGAAGAAATTGAGGCAAAAAACTTTATTAAAATTATGTCAATATCACTTAGAAAGCTATTTCTTTTACGATAAATTCGAACGAAAGTGTGCAGTAGAACTGGCTGATAACTTACACGAATATATCATACGACGTCAATTTAAAATATAAGTAGTTATAGTAAGCAACACTGCATAGTTAGAAATGTTATAAATTCCAGTCGATTATGGAACGAATTACAGCTGTTTACAAAAGTCAGATTAGAGAATCATTTACAACAACAGCAGAAAGGATACCGGCTTAATGTAATTGCATAAAAGGCGTATACAACCGACAGGCATGAGTGACAGCTGTACATCTAGTAAGATTACTAAAAATCAATACGCCTCTCGAAACCTACATATTTTCTGACTACTAAGGTGTGTCTAGAAGAATATTGTAATATTTTCTTGTTTTGAAAGGACGCATCTGAAGGAATCAAGAAAGTGAATCAAAGTGATATTTCTTCTGTTAGGCTAAGACAAAGGCAGTATTACTAGTAATTACAAAATTAGAAATTACATGTGAGCCGTGAACAGCTCGCGTTCATGCCAATTATTGTTTGTCATCTTCTATTACGGTACCGGCGTCCTTTTTCTTTTTCCATTTACTGACATCACTAACTTCCTGCCTTACTTGCCCATGTGCGGCAGCAGCAGCGCGTAGCGATAAGTCCACTGTCGTACCGTCTCTGGAGCGACCGATAGTATTTCCGGGTCGTCGTGTGTCTGGAGTCAGTTGGGGACAGAACAGCAGTGCAGTCGGGACGCAGCAGCAGTGAAGTCGGGGACGGAGCGCCGGTGAGTCACCGACAGCCAGTGCTCGCCGACCGCTGGCGACACACATGAACTGTCCGATGGAGGGATATTGGAGCGAGACGGCCGTTCGCTGGTCGTTAGATTGGTCGTATCATCGGTCGACGTATATTTGGTCCTTCCACCATTTCTGGGCCTGAGAAGTTGGTCGGTTGGCGTGGAGAAGCGCAGAAATCTCCGTGACGCGTCGTTTTGGCCTGGCCCGGTGGAGGAGACTACATGTGGTCAGAGTGTGTGGTGCTGTTCCCATTGCTACGAGGCACCCTTCGGTGGTGTTTAACTGTACTTGGTTATTGGAATTGAAGTGTACCAGTGGAATCTTCTACCTTTTGGCCTTTAACGTTCCTGTTACCTGCCCTGACCGTTGACGTAAATTCCGGCAGTGTACTTTCCTCATCATGTTGTTGCTGCCCAGCACGGTGTGTAGCTTGACAGCTCAATATACTGGGTGATTAAAAAGTCAGTATAAATTTGAAAACTGAATAAATCATGGAATAATGTAGATAGAGAGGTACAAATTGACACACATGCTTGGAATGACATGGGGTTAAATTAGAACCAAAAAAATACAAAAGTTCAAAAAATGTCCGACAGATAGCGCTTCATCGGACCAGAATAGCAATAATTAGCATAACAAAGTAAGACAAAGCAAAGATGACGTTCTTTACAGGAAATGCTCAATATGTCCACCATCATTCCTCAACAATAGCTGTAGTCGAGGAATAATGTTATGAACGGCACTCTAAAATATGTCCGGATTTATGGTGAGGCACTGGCGTCGGATGTTGTCTTTCAGCGTCCATAGTGATGTCGGTCGACCACGATACACTTGCGACTTCAGGTGACCCCAAAGCCAATATTCACTCGGAGTGAGGTCTGGGGACCTGGGAGGCCAAGCATGACGAAAGTGGTGGCTGAGCACACGATCATCATCAAACGACGCGCGCTAGAGATCTTTCACGCGTCTAGCAATATCGGGTGGTTCTAATAAAACCCCATTCATTCTAAGCATGTGTGTCAATTTTTACCTCAATATCTACATTATTCCGTGGTTTAATAAGTTTTCAAATTTATACTGACTTTTTAATCACCCGGTATAATTGGTGTGTGTATGTGTGTGTGTGTGTGGTTGTGTGGATGTGTGGTTTGAAGTTTTCGGGCGCTAAATAGCGGGATAATTGGTTGTGGGCGCCAATACTTTCTAGGTTGTTCCATTGACTGATATGTACTGATATGGTGGAGAAGAAGTTATCTTGCCGGTGGGTCCGTTGACTGTCTATCGGTTGGGTTTTCGTCGGGTCGAGAATGGTTGGGCCGACGGCCTGTCTCACGTAAGCGAGGGTCAGTGCTTGAATTCCTGGCCGACCTTAGGAAACTTCTGAGCGGCGTTGGGTGTACTGCCTTTTCTTATTTGTTCTTATTTTTTGTATTTGTGTGGCTTCTAGCCGATTTTTAAATTAAAGTTGTTTTGCTCAAAAGGCGTAAGATGATTGGGCCTTCAGCCAAATTTAAAGAACTGTTTTAAGTAAGGCCTTTGGCCTTTCTAAAAATTTCATTTTGATGAGTCTTAAGTGATGGGCCTTCAGCCTATTTTGAATTAAAGTTATTTTGCTCTTAAGGTGTCAGATTGTTTGGGCCTTCAGCTTAATTACAGAATTGTTTTAAGATAAGGCCTTTTGCCTTTTACAAAATTCTGATTTTGGATTGAGTCTTAAGTTATTGGCTTTCAGCTGATTCATTTCAGAATTTTGAAATTTTTTAAAGACTTTGATGATAATTTTTTCTTGAGGTCATGCCTCTAAGACAACTGATGTGCGTCTGCACAGGGTGAACATCATTGAAACAATCTCAACGGACGGGTTCCTGACTGGAAACGGAGTAAATAACGTCCTATGAACACGTGACGGTAATGCATCGTTGCCGCGGTAGATGGCGCTGTCGGATGACATCTCCTCTGACCACGTGCCGTGCATTCCTTGTGTGTTGCAGGCTGTGTGACTGACGCAGAGGAATTTTCCGGTATTCATGTCGAGAACAAGCCGAGATGGTTTTTGTCTACGGCGGAGCAGATGGAAATGGTCTAGAGACAGCACGGCTATACCAAAACAAGTACCCTGACAGATACTAACCACGTCACAGATGGTTCAAATGGCTCTGAGCACTATGGGACTTAACATCTGTGGTCATCAGTCCCCTAGAACTTCGAACTACGTAAACCTACCTAACCCAAGGACATCACACACATCCATGCCCGAGGCAGGATTCGAACCTGCGACCGTAGCGGTCACGCGGTTCCAGACTGTACCACGTCGCACAACATTTCAAGTCGGTGATAGGGATAGTAGCGGTTGCACTGTAAGATACACGTCATCGTACTTTGGCTGACACCATGTTGGCGGGCCACTTTCGTCTCAATATTCTGTAGAACCCGGCCCTCCAAATCTGGTGTACGCACAGTCCGCCGACTCCCTGCACGTTCGTCTGTCTGGAAGGACACATGATCACACAGGCCCCCAAAAAGGAGTTCTTATGTTGTGTGATGTGGTTGGTGTCTGTTAGGGTACGTGTTCCGGCACAGCCGTGCTGCCCATCGACCGTTTCCACCTACTTGGCCGTACACAAACACCGTGTCGGCTTGTACCCGACATGAATATCGGACCTTTCTGCTACTTACAGTGCGCTGGATCAATCACACAGCCTTCAACAAACAAAGAAAACACGGCACGTTGCCAGAGGAACCGTCATTCGTCAGCGCCATCCACCTTGGCAGTTGATGGTTGGTGTGCTGACATCACGGTTACAGATAGTCTGCGTAAACCTGTTATGTTGACCACTGATGCAGCGTATATATGCATCGTGATAACCTCTTCAGCATCAACTAATGCCTGGAGATTGAAGGGCCGAAACTGGCAGCTACACAATAAAAAATAAGATCATAAGGACGGGTGCAGGCATTTGATTTTCTTACAATAGTGAACGGCCGTGGTCCCCAAGACCTCCAGTCAAGAACATGGACGTACAAAAGCTAAATGAAAAGGCGTCCATGATCAGTGGTTACCTATTTAATCTATATGGATACGCATGCTTCAGCATGAATGTGAGACGAGCTCAGCTGCTAATACAAGACTTGGTGAGTCTAGTCGTCGTCAGGGGCAATAAAATGAAGTAATTTGACTTGTACTGTTATTATTTCAAGGTGACATTTTCCATTTTGCAACTGAACAACTTTAATATTTGAAAAGTATAAGAGACGAGTTTTCGTATAAGGCACGTAGTCAGATTTATTTCATAGTAAGTCGTGTTCTCTCAGTACGGCCACCAAACTCGAGTCCCATAGCCGAAAAAAAAACCACACGTCAACAAACTAAGGAGACGGAGACAGACCTTTTAAACTAGTCCCCGCGACTGGATAAATTTACCTTTCATCAGTATAGGCATATTACACAATATAACTTATTCTTTTCCGTAAGTCGAAAATTCTGCGTCTTAAATGTATTGTGACGTCTTCTGTTTTTATCGATAGAGCGAAAATGATCTAATCTTCGATAGCAATGCACAATATAAAAAGAATTCCGTCGGGCCTGGACACCATTCACTTGCCAAAATTTCAGTTTCCAGGAGTTCCGATTTTAATTTCACCCACTTGCAGCATGCGATTTGCTGGGGAGGGGGTGTTAGGAGACACCCCCCGCCACCCTTCCCGACAATCTCTGTATCAAACCATTCCATTCTCCGATTTTAAATTACCCATTCCAACCAGTGATGTTTATTTCCCACTCGCTGGATATGTAAAAAGTGAACATTTAATTTTAATTTGTGGGGCTGTGTGCAGAATTGATAAACTTATATTGTTTTAATATTAACATGTTAGCTAATTAATTTTGCAAGAAGCATTATGTATTTAAATATTTAAAAATTCACCAGCATTCTCGCACTGTCACGATTGCTTTTATCTAAACTCCGATAACCGGTACTTGCGAGCTTCCGAGGCAAATACTGTTATTAGTGAGTCGAGTGCGTGCAGGCACGTGAGAACTATGGAATTTCAGTATGTTTTTCAAACAAAGCTAAATTTCATCATTCGTTACGAGCAGTGCATTACCAGAAAGGTATGCAAACATTGACAGCCAGAATAGTAACAGTGGCGCTAAAAAAAGTTAAAATAGCAGGCGAATCAAAAAAAATGGTTATCATGATAACAAAGTGAAAGACAGTGAACCTTGGGGGACTGAGAAACTGAGAATTTTCAAGGTATGAATGTTAGTAACAGTAGGTATGAAATTACAGTTCCGAAATTGTGTAGCTTTTACACTCTTTCAAAACTGGCAAAATTTATGCCGTGGTAGTCTATAAACGACAATACGCACAGTGTGTTCAGAAGTCCACGAAGTTAAGGAAATAATCATGGAATGTGTTTCTATCGATAATAGCTGCTGTTTCTGCCAATAATGCCAAAAAAGTAAATCATAAAATCAGTGATCATGCAAAATGCAAATCACCCGCGAAATGAGTAGAAATCATACCTAGCAAAGAAAAGCAAAGTACAGAAAAATGCGTGAGTGATAATGAAAAGTTGTGGGTAAAACAACATCAAGAAAAAGCAATCATAATTGTTTTCTTCTTCAGATCTGCAAATTTAGTAGCTAAACAGAAATCACCGCTCAAATCATGTCCCGCAGTTATCTGACCAATAGTTTATCAGTTTCTTACATGTTTCATTCTGACCATACATGTCGAAATATCTTTATGCTGATAGGAGAAGAAATGAAAAAGAACTTTGCTCACTTCCTAATACAATCGGATATAGATTTTAGTATCATGATGGAGGAAAGTACAACGATTTCCAATAACACCTTTCTGAAAAACAGAAATTCTTCAGTCATTACAGCAAACGAGAAACTGACATGGCTACAGAAACTCTTGGGACACTGAAAACAAATGACTCGCCGTGAATTAGGATGACAGTACAAGAGTTGGAGGAAAAGTGCACATTCAAAGGAGTCGTATTTATAGAACCATCTTGCGATGAATGTACCAATTTCGGAAGAACACTTGTAAGTCTTTGGTAGATAATACAAAAAAAAAACCTCTCTAAAGACCGAATAACTTTTCGGATGCAGTCGTATTAAATTCAGGCAACACCTTCAGATGAATATGGACATGCCAATTCCTCGTTTACACAAGAAGGTAGATTTTAAAGGAAGTGAAAACACGTGTGCGTTATTAGATAAAGAGTTTGAAATCTATAAAGGAAATTCTTCGATGATGTCCTATATGTACACATCTGATGATCTAACAGGCCAAGGCACCGAGCGAGGTGGCGCAGTGGTTAGCATACTGGACTCGCATTCGGGAGGACGACGGCTCAATCCCGTCTCCGGCCATCCTGATTTAGGTTTTCCGTGATTTCCCTAAATCGTTTCAGGCAAATGCCGGGATGGTTCCTTTGAAAGGGCACGGCCGATTTCCTTCCCAATCCTTCCCTAACCCGAGCTTGCGCTCCGTCTCTAGTGACCTCGTTGTCGACGGGACGTTAAACACTAGCCACCACCACCACCACCTGGCCAAGGCAACGTGTCGAAACTGTTTAGAGCATGTTGGATTACAACAGCGGTATGTAGACGAGCGTTTTCCTGTTGGGAAACATCCCCTGTAATGCTGTTCATGAACGGCAGCACAACAGATGGAATCACAATACTGACCTGTCCGACTCCTTAGCTGAGTGGTCAGCGTGGCAGCATGCCATGCGCGGGGCCCGGGTTCGGCTCCCGGGTGGGTCGGAGATTTCCTCCGCTCTGGGACTGGGTGTTGTGTTATCCTCATCCTCATCGACACAGCTACGGCACCAGGCGAACAGTGTACCCGACGGGAGGCCCTCACCACACGACGTTTCATTTTTTTACAAAACTAACCTGCAAATTCGTGGCCGAGGTGCGTGGGGTAACCACGAGAGCGCTAACGTTGTCATACGAAATTGTACCCCAGGCCACACCCTACGATGTAGTTCCAGTGTGTCCAGTACGCAAACAGGTTGGTTGCAGGACGACAACTGGTTACCTTCTAGCCAACACACGGCCATCACTGGCACCGAGGTAGAACCAGCTTTCATCACAAAACGCAGCAGACCTCCAACCTCCGTCCAATGAGCTCTCGCTTTACACCACTAATGTAGTAAATGACAATGGTTTAGGGTCAATGGAAGGCATGCTATGGGGCGTCTGACTCGGAGCTGTCCTTGAAACAAACGATTTACAGAAGTTGGTTGTGTCACTTTGGTGCCAACTGCTGCCCAAATTGTTGCTGTGGGTGAGTACAATGATCAGAGCCATACTCAGGTAGTGTCATATGGCCATCTGGAGCCCGGTCTTCTTGCGACCACAGCTGCCAGCAATCATTGGAATATCGCAGAAGCAACATCCATCTTGTCGTAGCCCTATTACATGACAACATTCGAACTCAGTGAGGTGTTGTTAATGGCGTTTTTGTCACCTTAAAGGCATTCTTGACTCAAATCAACTCGCCACGCCCAAACTCAAAGGTAACTAACACCCATTATCATTAGAGCGTATATTTAATGCAAACCCGACTTTTATTCTCATAGTGCGGCTATTAGCGCAACTCTCACGCGATTCAATTTGAATAGACATCATCTTTCAAATGGAGAAACGCCTCTACCAACTTACTTTTATGTCGCACAAGTTGCGACTTTTTCCGTCAGTGTACTTAATGTAATAATAAGTAACGTTAGTGATTGCAAGGATTAAGTCATCTGTACCTGTACTAATTCCTTCTCTTTCTGGTGGTATTTTTGCACTCGGTATGTTCTGTAGTTTAGCTGGAGCTATAGGCCAGTATAACTCTGTGTCCAGTCAAGACCCTCCGCACCCCCCCCCCTTCACCTCCACCCTCCTAGGAGTCTCGGCTCGGAGATCAAAGTGAGGGACTGGGCAGAAGTGTCCACTCACGGCAGGTACAACGCTTCGAACCAAGCGTTGATTAGCTTGGGAGCCGAGCAACAGACACACAGTCTAAGATCAATGAGGGCACTTCTTACCCACTGTATACTCTATTGTACAGAAGCTGTTCGTGCCTTGTGGTGCCATATTGTATGAACAGTTATGGTCAACAGCATGGTGTGTGGCTTGGGAATGGGCGTGTCAGCCCGCAACCAGTAATCATGATATCTGAGTTTTATATCAATACAAGAGAGACTGACGAAATAAAAAAAATTTCAATACCCTCAATACTGAAAAGTTGCAGAGATCCCATGCCGTGGCAGCGTGCCTTGAATAAGTAAGTTTGTTGTGTCTGTCGATTAGGTAGCACTGTTGAATTTTATCTGCTTACTCCTGTCAAAGGTCATTCAGTTTTAAGAAACAAGAGAAATTCTGTTCTCATTGTCTCACTGTATGGATACGAAAAGGATAGAAAATGCTAAATTTTTGTACTTAGAAGACTAAAGTTACTTTAATGAGTTGCATAACTGCGACAGCAGTTTTTGTACATACCGCACTTCATTATTTAAAATTTTTTAGCTGCTGCAGTTGTAGGAAAAACGACTAACATCCCGCCACTATCATGCGAATGTAAAGCGTTTTAATTTTTAATAACTAATTATTTTCCGTTGCACCCGAGCAACAGTAATAATCTCAGCAAATCACAGTTTGGATTTCAGAAGAGTTACTCTATTGAAAATTCCATTTACATGTTCACTAAACAAATGTTACAAGCATTAAATAACAAAATAGTGTCTTTTGGTATTTTCTGAGACTCAGATTCATAATCTTGTCCCAAGTAAACTGAAGCTCTTGGTCTTGAATAGAGCCAAACAATAGGTAAAGTCATATGTAATCGAAAGAATGCTGAAACTGTTAGTAATTGAACCAATATAGTCTGGAAACATTATTGTGACTGGACAGGAATCGTGTATGAGGTGCCCAAAAGCTGAGTCTTAGGACCGCTATTGCTTTCCATATATTTAAACAATCTTCCATCTAATATACAATGACCAGAATTAGTTATTTTTGCAGACAATACTAGCATTGTAATCAATCCAGGCACACATGCAGCAACAGAGGAAATGGTTAACAATCTTCTTAAAGGTGTTCCTGATTCTCTGCGAATGGTCTCACCTTCAGTTTGAAAAAGACACGACATATTTATTTCTGCTCATCTAAGAATACTATACCGTGATAAGTGTAACAGTCAGTGAGGAAATAATAGAGTGAAAGCCTCAAAATTCTTAGGTGTCCATTTAGATGAGAATTTGAACGGGAAAAAGCACGTTTTGAACTCCTAAACAATTTAGTTCAGCCACATTTACACTTAGAATCACTGAAAATCTTGGGATGAGACAGCTCAATAAGTTGACATATTTTTCATAGCTTCGTTCAATAATGTCATTTGTTATAACAATCTGAGATAGCCCATTTTTAGAAAAGAATGTCTCCATTGCTCTAAATGTAGTGCTCACCCATGATCATCTTCTATATATCTGATTAAGGAGTTTTGCATTCTGACTACTACTTTATAGTATATTTATTCAGTCATGAAGTTTGTTGTAAACAGTCCACTGCAGTTCAAAAGGAACAATGAAGTACTTTATTACAGTACCAGAAGGAAAAAATGACATTCATTGCTCCAGATTAAGGTTGTCCTTAGCACAAAAAGGGGTGTACAATGCCAAAACTAAAATTTGATAATTTACCCATTGATATAAAGTATGAGACAGAAAGCAAAGTAAAACTTGGAAACAGACTGAAAAATTTCTTCTCGACAACTCCTTTCATTCTGTAGAAAATTTTCTGTTACTACGATGTGTAATCGTTGTGGATAGGAACTATTAGCTTATGCCTGGACACACTGATGAGCCAAAACGTTAGGTTTGTGAAGTTACATGGTGTTAGATGTCTACACTCAGTTCACGTAACTGGCGTAAATAAAGGGCCATAGATAACGACGATGGTGCCCGATAGCGATCCAGATGGGTTACACAGGATTTACATCAGGCGAGTTTGGTCGTCGAGAGGTCAACGTGAGTTCCCTACAATGCTCCTTAAACCACTGTAGCACGGTTCCGGCTCCGAGACGCTCAGAATTATATAGCTAAAATGTGACTTCGCCGTCGGGGAAGACGTCAGGCATAAAGGGATGCGAGTGGTTCACAGCTGTCAGTGTGATTTCCATTAATACCACAGTCCCATGCAAGCGCAGGAGAATGTCCCCCCATAGCATAATACTGCTCCCACCTGTCTGCGTCCGTGGCGCGCTGTACATTTCGAGTCACTGTTCACGTCGATGACGGCGTTTGTGGAGATGACCATCGACCTATTGTAGAAAAAATCTGATTCACCTGAAGAACCGACACGTTTCCATTGATCAACGGTCGAATCGCGAAGATCCCGCCTACACTGAAATCGTAGCTGACGATGTCGTTGGGTCAACATACTGTATGACATGAAGAGGTGGTATGCTGCGGAACTCCATGTTCAACATTGTACGATGAACGGAGTACTCAGAAACACTTGCGCGTGCCCCAGTATTGTGTTCTTTCGCCAGAGATTCCACAGATCACCATCTATCCTAAATTACAGAGTAAAGAAGTCTCCGAAGTCCAGGCCCTGCGAAGAGTCGTGGACGACCAGCCATTTAGCGACTAGCGGTAAATTCACTGTGTTTCTACCTGTTTCCGTAGATACTCATAACAGTAGCCGTTTTCGAGAGATCCGTTCACATGCTCTGCTCCCCACCCCCCCACCCCCACCCCCCTGCGGGTTCGGGGGTAAGAATAGGCCCGCGTTATTCCTGCCTGTCGTAAGAGGCGACTATAAGGAGTCTCAAACGTTTCGGCCCTTATGTGATGTTCCCCTGTCGGGTTTGACCGCCATATCTCAAATATATTACGAAGAGCGAGCCGAGTGGGGAAGGGCGCCTTACTTTGTGCATTGTGTCCATCGTGCTTTGAGACCTTTCACCAGCTTATTCGTTGTTGCATTGCAGTCCTGCCCGCTCTCCATCTCTTGGCCATGGATACGTTCCTGTGTGCACTTTCCGCCATGCAGTGCCGCTGTCTGCACTGACGACGACCATGGACTAATTGTCACCTAATATCCAGCACGCTAGTCAGTCCATTGTGGTGGGGCATCCATGTGCCCTGTTGGTTGTAGCCCCCTGACAAAACAGGGATCGCTCTACTGATAACTAGGTCATTAACTCTCCACGTATGCCAAGGAAGAGATGCCCATCTCCCTGGGGCATCAGGACTCCCAGCAATGGCCGTCCTGCCAGGTGGCCTTTGCTGTGGCTGGGTGGCGCCCATGGGGAGGGCCCTTCGTCGGAGTGGGTGGCATCAGGGTGGATGACACACAATGAAGCGTGGCACATCGTCTCTTGCTGGCGGCGAACCACCAGCAGTCTCTAAGTGTTCGAGGGTTCACTTTGAAGCTAACATGTATAACCCCAAACCGCCCCAAATCCCTGGCCACACCATGGGTGGAACATAAGGCTATGAATGACGGCGAAACGTATTCGCCCCGGTATCTCGTCTGTACCAGAGCTGAAAGGGAATCTTTTGTGTCTGTGAAGCCTCAGTTCTTTGTAGAGCATTTAGAGGACAAGTTTGGGGAGGTGGAAGGCTTGTCCAAAATGCGGTCTGGGTCAGTCTTGATAAAAACAGCATCCTCTGCCCAGCCACAAGCCTTGCTCGCTTGTAAGAAGCTAGGGGATTTTTCAGTTACTATCATGCCCCACCAAAGCTTAACCCTTTCGCGGCTACGGGCATACATGTATGCCCGGCAGTTAGAAGACCAGACGGCTACGGGCGTAGATGTATGCCCAGCCGGCGGGAAGTCCAGGCGGCTACGGGCATACATCTACGCCCGGCAGGCGGGAATACCAGACGGCTAATGGCATACATATACGCCCGGGCTCGGGAACAGGTAAACGTTCACAATAGAGCGGCTGCTGGCTGTTGTCCACTTTTCAGACAACACTTTCATTGTCTGGTCTTCTTTGTAAAGTGAGAAAGCACTTTAGTTTTCCCCTCCCCTGCACACTTTCTGCTTACGAGTCTAACAATCGGCCAGTCCGTTTTTCGCTTCTGGTGAGACGACAGCGTTCGCGTGTGTAGACTTTGCCATGTCGGGACACAGTTTATCGGACAAGGAAATCATGGATATCCTCATGAATAGCAGTGACGAAGATTGTAGTGATACTTCGGAGCTTTCTTCCGATGAAGAGTTGGATGCTCCTGGACTTATTGCTGAATCCTCGGTATCACGAACAGAAGATTCTTCCTCTGAAGACGGAAAAGAAGATAGAGTAAGTGAAACTTCGTCAGGAAAAAGAAAGTATGACTGGACGGAGAATCATCCTGTGACGAAACGACACCGTTTTGTGAACACATTAAGCGGGTTAAAGGTGGACTTCGAAGAGTCAGCAAGCCATTTAGATTTCTTTTTGTACTTCATGTCCATGGAATTTGTTTCTGCCATTTGTACACAGATCAATAATTATTATAAATTTATTACTGAAAAAATGACGACAGTGCCCAGTAGATTAGCACGCTGGAAGCATATAGAGCCATCAGAATTTTATTGTTTCCTAGCATGTTCTCTGCTTATGCCTAGAAGTAAAAAGTTAGAAGTGAATGAATATTGGTCGACAGATTCTTTGCTTCAGACACCAATATTTTCTAACATAATGGCCAGGGAGCGGTACAAATTGATTCTGCGTTTATTGCACTTCTGTGACAATTCCACCGCGTCTCAAGATATTCTTGTAAAGATACGTCTCATTGTAGGTCACACAAGAAATAAATTCCGCGAGGCAGTAGTACCCTTTGAAAACCTAGTGATCGACGAAAGTTTGCTACTTTTCAAGGGAAGGCTCCGATTCAAGCAGTACATACCAAATAAACGTAGTCGTTTTGGCATTAAAATTTTCGTCCTTTGTGACGTAGAAACGAATTATATTCTGGATTATATTATCTACACTGGTGCTGCCACGGAAATAGAATCTGGAAATTCTGATTGGGGAAAATCAGGCGATGTTGTTGTGAGTTTGTTATTGCCATACCTCAACAAAGGTCATACCATTTATTTGGACAATTGGTACTCGAGCCCAGAATTATTTCTATGGCTCCACAAAAAATGTACAAACGCCGTCGGAACAGTACGAAAAAACAGGAAACATCTACCACCGTTACCAGACAAGCTGAAAAAAGGGGAAGTACAGTTCAAATCTTGTGGAACATTAATGGCACTAAAATGGATGGACAAGAAAGAAGTGTGGATGCTTTCGACCGTAAATGGACCAGAGTTTGTGGAGACACAGAAGAAAGAACATAGAACAGGCCAAAACAAATTGAAACCCACCTGTGTCGTCAGCTATAATAAGTCAATGGGTGCAGTGGATAAGACAGACATGCTATTATCTTCTGTACAGTGCATCCGAAAGACACTGAAGTGGTACAAGAAAGTATTCTTTCATTTGACTGACTTGTGTGTGCTGAACGCAAAAACTGTTTTTGAAATACAAAAGCAACAGAAGATACCACTAGCGAAATACCACTTGGAGCTAATCCGTCAATTGCTTGACAGATTTCATAGTCAAACGTGTAAAAGTGCGATCCCACGGACAACCAAAGAAGAAAGCCCTTTCCGACTGCAGAATAAAGAGGGACATTATCCAGGGTTCCTCGTAGCAACGGAGAAAAAGGAGATTCCCCAGAGACGCTGTGTAGTATGCACTGCTCATTCACAACGAAAAATGACACGCATAAGATGCAAAAAGTGCGATGTGGCTCTCTGCATGGTGCCATGTTTCGAAAATTACCACACGCTAAAGAAATATTAGCACGTTTTAGTAACTTTGTACGTTTCAAATAGATAAAAGTAAAAAATAAAAAAATAAAAATCAGATGATGAGTCCCATACTCCGTTTACCGAGCGTAGGGGAGCGACGCGGGAGACCCGCGCCGCCATACTAGGCAAGGTCCTAGTGGAGGTGGTTTGCCATTGCCTTCCTCCGACCGTAATGGGGATGATTGATGATGATGATGAAGACGACACAAACACCCAGTCATCACGAGGCAGGTGAAAAATCCCTGACCCCGCCGGGAATCGAACCCGGGACCCCGTGCTCGGGAAGCGAGAACGCTACCGCGAGACCACGAGCTGCGGACAAAAAAAAGCAGATAAAAGTAAAAAAAATGGTTTTTAACTCAGCCAGCGGCAGTCCAAAGCCTGCGTCGAAAATGAGGATGGGAAACCATTAAAGTAAACCGTACTGAACGTGACGGGCTGAAAAAGAAGACAGCGAGCTAGAAGAAGGTAGGCGTTTACTATCCAATTTCTTACTGTGGAGAATCGACTTTAGGTTTTAATTACAAACGAAGGCAAGGGCCTATCGCAAAATGAGTTATGCAGATATATTCCTTGTTTAACTTTTAGTCCGATTGCATGACAAAATTAGGTTTTAAATTTCTGTAATTATTATCTATTTAAGACCGTAGTAAGAATATTGTTCGAGATTTGGGCGTTTTCGCTACGCACAACTCTATTTAAAACTATATATCTTGAAATACATTCATGTGATGATAGTGGAATTTTAATATGTTTTAGGCACATACATCGACGGTGTAAATCTCTAGTTAGAGGATTTTGGAATTACTATTAAAAAAGTTCCTATCATTTTTCTAAACCAACCATTTTTCAGCCCATAATAAACATATAACTGAAAGTGTTGGCTATTTTCGAAGCTCTCTTTCGTTGTTATCAGAAACTATAACCAAAGTGACCATACAGAGTATAGTGTTTTTTTAAGGCGCTGCTGAACAGTGGTTCTGTGCACGCGGCAACACGCGGGAAGCCTGCGGCGGCCGTAGCCTGCAGCGGCCACAGGGCTGCGACAGCCGCCGCCGGCCAGGCGCGCAGTGCGCTCGTCCCTGTCACCCGGCCAGGCAGGCAGGACGCTCAGCCTTCCAGCCGCGAAAGGGTTAAATATGGCCCAGGGCACTATTTCCCACAGGGATCTTCTTTTACAGTCCAATGACGAGCTGCGCTCCAACTTAAAGCGACGAGGTGTCAATTTCGTCTGGCGTGTCCACAGGGGTCCGAGGGATCATCAAGTTGCCACCGGTGCCTTCATCTTGGCCTTCGAGGGTGACACGTTACCTGAGAAGGTCAAGGTAATGGTCTACTGCTGTGATGTCGAGCCATATATCCCTCACCCGATGTGGTGCTTCAAGTGTTGGAAGTTTGGCCATATGTCTTCCCACTGTGCTTGCAGCCTCATGTGTCTCGAGTGTGGTCGTCCATCCCATCCTAATACCCCATGTGTACCGCCTCCCTTCTGTGTCAACTGTGGAGAGCACCATCCCCCTTGCTCACAAGACTGTATGGAATACAAACCCTGGATTGACTGACCTACACTGAGGCTAAGTGGAAATTTGAATGGCTTAATCCAGTGTGCACGACGTCATTTTATGCTGCCACTGTCATTCCTGTTACAGTTCCATCAGCTGCACAACACACAGTCAGCTCTCAGAGGAGAAGGACTACACCTGCCCCCTTGATGGTGGGGGGCACTTCCCTCGGGAGTAGCATCCCTCAACCACTGGGGACACCAGTCCCTACTTCTAAGCTGGAGAAGCGCAAGTCTTTTTCGGCTTCTCCCGCTAGGAAGGGATCCCTTGGGTCACTCCCTTCCCAGGTTCTTACCAGCAGCACAGCAGACACCCACCGGTTGCTGAAGAAGCCACAGGTCACTGGTCGTCGAGCTTCACAATCCTCTTCAGTCCCGAAGACTGACTCCAAGAAACCCTCCCAGCAATGGCAACCGAGGTAACAGCGTGAGAAAGCGAAATTGAAGACCCCTAAGACCCTGCAGTGGCACCCACTCTACCGCTACCTACAAGCTCTGCGTCTGAGAATGTGGTGGAGATTCTTGCATCCGCTGAGGACCTCGATCTCGCCAGTCCCTTGGACATGATGGATGTCGCTCCTGTCGGTACTCAATTGGTGGCAGCAAGTGACCCAGCAGTGTAATTTGCCTCCTCAGCCCCTTCACGCCTTTCTCGGCCATGGACAGTGTCATCCTCCAGTGGAACTGCAGCGGTATTTTCCACCATCTTGCTGAGCTCCGACAACTTCTCAGCCTTTACCCTTTCCTCTGTATTGCTCCTCAAGATACTTGGTTTCTGGCGATGCAAACCCCCACCCTCCGTGGCTATTGGGGTTATTATAGGAGCCGGGCAGCTTACGAAAGGGTATCTGGTGGCGTCTGCATCTACGTCCTTCACTCCCTTCACAGCGAATCTCTCCCTCTATAAACACCTATAGAGGCTGTCGCTGTTCGGGTGTGTACACCTCAGGCTGTTACTATCTGCAATCTGTATTTTGCACCGGATGGTGATGTCCCACAGCATGTCCTGGCAGCGCTGATAGCCCAACTGCCGCCACCTTTTCTGTTACTGGGCGACTTCAACGCCCATAACCGTCCGTGGGGTGGATCAGTGGCAACAGGCCAAGGCAGCACCGTTAAGCATGTATCGGCACAGCTCGACCTTTCCCTTTAAAATGATGGTGCCTTCACACATTTCAGTGTGACACACGGCTTGTACTCAGCAATCGACCTTTCGATCTGCAGCCCTAGCCTCATACCGTCTGTCCAATGGAGTGTGCATGACGACTTCCGCGGTAGTGACCACTTTTCTGAACTTTGTCACTAGCACAGCATCACTCTTCTGGGCACCCCTGCAGATGGGCTATGAATAAGGCTGACTGGGACTTGTTCACCTCCATTGCCACTATTGAGCCTCTTTCCAATAACACCACTGATACCGTGGTTCACTCGGGCACCACTTTCATCCTTAATTCTGCAGAATTTGCCATCCTCTGTTCTTCTGGGTCCCCTCAGCGGAGGACTGTGCCTTGGTCGTCGCCTGAGATCGCTGAGGCGATTAAAGATCGCAGGCTGGCACTTCAGCATCACAAGTGGCATCCCTCATTGCAATACCTCATCGCCTTTAAACAGCTCCATGCGCGGGCCCGCCGCATCATTCGACAACACAAGCACTAGTGCTGGGAAAGGTATGTCTCCACCACTGGCCTCCATTCCTCTCCATCTCAGGTTTGGGCCAACATTAGGTGACTCTATGGCTATCAGACACCGTCAGCATCCCTGAGCTTTTACTGAATGGAGCAGTCTGTTCTGCAAGGCACTCGCAGGGAATCAGTTGTCCTTCGTTGGCTCCGCAATGACCACACCCGGTCAACGCACAGCTATTTACTGCACCTTGAGGACCCGCCTCTATGTCGCTGCGGGTCGGCCATGACGATGGTCCACATTTTGTTGACCTGTCCCCTTTTAACTGTGCTCAGGCAGACGTTTGCACTGCCAGATAAGCACCCTACCCTTTTAACAGATAAAACTGCCATGGTAGGCTTAGTTTTGCGTTTTATTCGAGCAGGGGGTTTTTATCACTTGATCTAAGTGTTCGTCTTTTTTGTGTTGAGTCTGGCCTTTGGCCTACGATTTTAGACTGGGTGTTTTTAGTGTGTTTCTAGGTGGTTGGCTTTTCTATTTTTGTCTCTATGGTTGGCCAAGCACTGTCACACTCTGTGTGATTTTAATTCCTTTTGTCTGGTCTCTGTCTGACACTTCCTTGTCCTGTGTTGTCTCTTGTCATGTCCATTGTTCCTTTTTATTCTTTGTGGGTGTTTGAAGTTTTTGGAAAAAGGGACCAATGGTCCTAGCAGTCTAGTCCCTTCAATCCCACAAACCAGCCAACCAACCACAGGCTCTGCGTATTAATAATCTGTCCTTTATGAAAGTCGCTTATCTCGATGGATTTCCGAATTTGCATCCCATATCTTTGCTAGTAGTAAGTGGTATAACAAGTGTATGATTCGTTATGAATAGGAAGGTAGGGCAGAGGGTCTGTTACCGTGAACAGTTCGGTGACCGGGTTGTTCTAATCAGAATCGACAGCAGACCAGCACCGACAAAGATAGTTCAGGTATACATGCCGACGTCGCAAGCTGAAGATGAACAGATAGAGAAAGTGTATGAGGATATTGAAAGGGTAATGCAGTATGTAAAGGGGGACGAAAATCTAATAGTCATGGGCAACTGGTATGCAGTTGTAGGGGAAGGAGTAGAAGGAAAGGTTACAGGAGAATATGGGCTTGGGACAAGGAATGGAAGGGGAGAAAGACTAATTGAGTTCTGCAACAAGTTTCGGCTAGTAATAGCGAATACCCTGTCCAAGAATCACAAGAGGAGGAGGTATACTTGGAAGAGGCCGGGAGATACGGGAAGATTTCAATTAGATTACATCATGGTCAGAGATTCCTAAATCAAGTACTGGATTGTAAGGCGTACCCAGGAGAAGATATAGACTCAGATCGCAATATAGTAGTGATGAAGAGTAGGCTGAAGTTAAAGACATTAGTCAGGAAGAATCAATACGCTAAGAAGTGGGATATGGAAGTTCTAAGGAATGACGAGATACGTTTGAAGTTCTCTAACGCTATAAATACAGCAATAAGGAATAGCGCAGAAGGCAACACAGTTGAAGAGGAATGGACGTCTCTAAAAAGGGCCATCACAGAAGTTGGGAAGGAAAACATAGGTACAAAGAAGGTAGCTGCGAAGAAACCATGGGTAACAGAAGAAATACTTCAGTTGATTGATGAAAGGAGGAAGTACAAACATGTTCCTGGAAAACCAGGAATACAGAAATACAAGTCTCTGAGGAATGAAATAAATAGGAAGTGCAGGGAAGCTAAGACGAAATGGCTGCAGGAAAAATGTGAAGATGTCGAAAAAGATATGATTGTCGGAAGGACAGACTCAGCATACAGGAAAGTCAAGACAACCTTTGGTGACATTAAAAGCAACGGTGTTAACATTAAGAGTGCAACGGGAATTCCACTGTTAAATGCAGAGGAGAGAGCAGATAGGTGGAAAGAATACATCGAAAGCCTCTATGAGGGTGAAGATTTGTCTGATGTGATAGAAGAAGAAACAGTAGTCGATTTAGAAGATATAGGGGATCCAGTATTAGAATCGGAATTTAAAAGAGCTTTGGAGGACTTACGGTCAAATAAGGCAGAAGGGATAGATAACATTCCATGAGAATTTCTAAAATCATTAGCGGAAGTGGCAACAAAACGACTATTCACGTTGGTGTGTAGAATATATGAGTCTGGCGACATACCATCTGACTTTCGGAAAAACATCATCCACACAATTCCGAAGATGGCACGAGCTGACAAGTGCGAGAATTATCGCCCAATCAGCTTAACAGATCATGCATCGAAGCTTCTTACAAGAATATTATACAGAAGAATGGAAAAGAAAATTGAGAATGCGCTAGGTGACGATCAGTTTGGCTTTAGGAAAAGTAAAGGCACGAGAGAGGCAATTCTGACGTTACGGCTAATAATGGAAGCAAGGCTAAAGAAAAATCAAGACACGCTCATAGGATTTGTCGAC
The DNA here is from genome assembly GCF_023897955.1 of Schistocerca gregaria. Lineage (NCBI taxonomy): Eukaryota > Metazoa > Arthropoda > Insecta > Orthoptera > Acrididae > Schistocerca > Schistocerca gregaria. Next base: position 322,034,569 of record NC_064925.1, on the reverse strand, counting down.
CTGGAAAAAGCGTTCGACAATATAAAATGGCGCAAGCTGTTCAAGATTCTGAAAAAAGTAGGGGTAAGCTATAGGGAGAGACGGGTCATATACAATATGTACAACAACCAAGAGGGAATAATAAGAGTGGACGATCAAGAACGAAGTCCTCGTATTAAGAAGGGAGTAAAACAAGGTTGTAGCCTTTCGCCCCTACTCTTCAGTCTGTACATCGAGGAAGCAATGATGGAAATAAAAGAAAGGTTCAGGAGTGGAATTAAAATACAAGGTGAAAGGATAACAAAGATACGATTCGCTGATGGCATTGCTGTCCTGAGTGAAAGTGAAGAAGAATTAAATGATCTGCTGAACGGAATGAACAGTCTAATGAGTACACAGTATTGTTTGCGAGTATATCGGAGAAAGACGAAGGTAAGGAGAAGTAGTAGAAATGAGAACAGCGAGAAACTTAACATCAGGATTGATGGTCACGAAGTCAATGAAGTTAAGGAATTCTGCTACCTAGGCAGTAAAATAACCAATGACGGACGGAGCAAGGAGGACATCAAAAGCAGACTCGCTATGGCAAAAAAGGCATTTCTGGCCAAGAGAGGTCTACTAATATCAAATACCGGCCTTAATTTGAGGAAGAAATTTCTGAGGATGTACGTCTGGAGTACAGCATTGTATAGTAGTGAAACATGGACTGTGGGAAAAGCGGAACAGAAGAGAATCGAAGCATTTGAGATGTGGTGCTATAGACGAATGTTGAAAAGCAGGTGGACTGATAAGGTAAGGAATGAGGAGGTTCTACGCAGAATCGGAGAGGAAAGGAATATGTGGAAAACACGGATAAGGAGAAGGGACAGGATGATAGGACATCTGCTAAGACATGAGGGAATGACTTCCATGGTACTAGAGGGAGCTGTAGAGGGCAAAAACTGTAGAGGAAGACAGAGATTGGAATACGTCAAGCAAATAATTGAGGACGTAGGTTGCAAGTGCTACTCTGAGATGAAGAGGTTAGCACAGAAAAGGAATTCGTGGCGGGCCGCATCAAACCAGTCAGTAGACTGATAACAAAAAAAAAAAAAAAAAAAAAAAAAAAAAAAAAAAAAAAAAAAAAAACAACTTTGCTAGCGTGGTCGCCCATACATGTCTGCTCTGCATAGATACCGCAACGCCACCAGGCAGCATCCAACATCTCGGTGGTCAGTGGTTATTATGCTTTGGGTGATCATTGTATTTAATAATGATAACAGTAATAAAGAAAAAGACAAAAAAGGAAAATAAGACTCGTAAATGTGCTGCGTGTTAATGTAAAATTAATCGTTCCACATCAAATGATTTATTGCGCAATTGATCTATAGAATGTGAAACTAACTCGAGCGTTGGATCCCCTCTTTCGAAGACGATAGATTGCGGAGCCTGGGCTACCCTCAGGATTAAATCTGTGTTTTCAAAGCGCCTGTTGCTGTTGCTGTTGCTCTGTCAGTCCATCCGTGTGTCTGTTTATCTGTTCGTGTGTGTGCCAGCTGGCCACTGTCGTTCGTTCGTCCGCCATCGCCGCTACCCACCTGCCTGTTCGCCAGCGTCCGGATCTCGCCTCCGCCTCCGCCGCCGCCGCCGCCGCCGCCGCCGCCGCCGCCGCCTGTTGCTCGCGTCAGCCTGCCGTCCGTCCGTCGCCGTCTTGCAGCCGCCGTCTATCGTCGTCAGCCCCACCTGCTGTCCGTCTGTCCGAGAGTCCATCGCCTTCCCACCTCCACTGTCATTCACACCTTCCCCTCCCCCTCTTCCAATATCACTTCCTGGAGTGCCGTCCCTGGCCTCCCTCCTTATACCTCGCCTCCCCTCCCCCCACTCACCGAAACTCCCATCTCCTCCGCTGCTGTGTACCCCACATCTACACCCTTCCTCCAGTCTCCACACCCACAACAGCTCCCACTCCTGCCCCCACCCTCATGTGCACCTCCACTGCAGCCTCCATTGCCAACCCTCTGGTGGTTGGCTTCCCTTCTCTGACCCACCCGTCATTTCTTCATCTGCATCCCTCGCACCCATCACATCACGCAGGACCACAATCGTCACCATTGAACCAGTTGCTTCTCCGAGCACCTTCACCATGCTTATGGGATCTGCTAGCCATCACCTCCCTCTCCTCCCCATCCTCTCCCCTCCTCCCAGCCTATAGTCTCCAAAAAAACCTAGAAGTGTGTCATTGCTGACTCTGCTCCCACCACTTCCAACACAAAGTCAACACCTCCACACCTGCAAATCCCTCGTCTTTCCTATCCTATGTTATGCCAGCATTGCTTGGATCTCCACCCCTCCCCCCTCCTCCCCACCCCCCGCTTTTACAAGATCCTCCAAATCCTTGAACGCCGTGCACTCCACCTTGCCTTACGCATCCACCTGCCTTCCCCCTCACGACTCCTGTATGACCTTATTCCCTTCACCACCTCCTCCAACATCTCCACATCCTTCACACAGTCCACAGGCTTGTTACCCCCAACTCATGGTTTCCTCCTTCCTCTCCACCCCTCTCCTGTTGCCACGTCTCTATCACTGTATCCCTCCCTCTCTCCAGCACATCCTCCATCTCCTTCATCAGGGCAATTTCCAGCACCTTCCCCTCCAGTGTTGTGTTTGCTGCTGTTCTCCTGTGCGTCGAGAGCTGTGATTTTAATTGTATGCTGGACTTTTACATAGTGTTATTGTCAGTGATCGTTATGTGCTATGCCGTCCATCGCTACTTTTATGCTCCAGCCATACTTCGCCTTGTGTTCTTTTAACTGTCCCAGTGTGAGGTTTTTTTGTGAGCAATACTTTTTTCAGGTTTTTATCTCCATTTCACAGTCGCCTCCTTTTTGTCTGCTCTCTTCCATTATGTCCCCCCTTTTTATTTTTATGAACGCCATATTTTCTCCTTTGTAATTTTAAATGTTTTCTGTTGTATAATTTATGTCTTTCAGCTGAAGAGTAGTGCATATGCTGCTGCCAGCCTGCCCCAGATGGAGAAATCAAGTACAATAAAGAAAAGAATACTAACCAGTTAACTAATATTGGTTTGGAGTGGTGAACTCGGATCTTCGTTTCTCAGAATTCTTTTCTTTTTCAACTGATGTGTTGCATTGAAGCGATTATTATTAGTAAGAACTGCAGTGAAATTCATTTCAGTGGCTTATTATATTGCGTCCTCTGTAAGGACGACTAAGTGTAATTATGAAGCACATTATCTGTATTTCAAGTTATTTTCAAATCATTCTTATTTACAAGTAAAGAAGGAGACGAATACAGATGTTAAAAATGTGCTTGACAATGACGCCTAGTCGAAATTAGCTAATCGCACGATTAAATTTAGATCATAGTACAACCTACTATGGACCATGTTTACTTTTATTAAGCATCTGGAAGCTGTGGGTCGCCACAAATACAAAATTTTCAACAATAAAGAGATTCAGAAACACAAGTGAATATTTTTGAGCAACAAGACAGTATTTTTAAAATCTATTTAATAATTACCATAATACAGTGTGCATTCTTCTTTAAGGATTTTTACAGTAGTTTAGATTTCAATTGATCAGGTAGCTCTGCTGAGTTTCGTCGGAGTAGCCCAAGTTTGTAAGAAATCGTGAAGTATTTCCCCAAAAAAATTTAAACAAGCAAAAAGAAGGTAGGTTTCACACTACGCTACTGCTTGGATGCAGAAAGGATAGAAAAAGTGCCTTTGCTCAGCATGGATGACAGAATCCTTTTGTCGAGTTAAATAACTGATACAGAGGTTGTTATTCAAATTTAATTACACTTTTAAAATACACAGATTTTTAATTGCCACTAGTGCCAGATAATTTATTGCCAACGCATAGCTATTAAGGAAAATCAAATGATTTTGTATAGCTAAATAACTGTTGCGTCAGTTCTTATTGAAACTTAATTAACCTAATAAAATGGACAGTTTTTAAGTAACACCAGAACCAGATAATCGATTACCAACCCATAGCTATTAAGGAAAGGTGAACGGTTTTTGAAGAGATATGTAGTGGTGGGTTGGGATGTTAGAGCAGATTCATCTCATTAGTTCACTATGACACACAAATAGATGTAGCAACATTATTTCTCATTAGTCAAAACTAACAGCTGCCGAACGTCTCATCTACTGAGCTGGAACCGTATGAAATAAGTGTTACCATTTGACGACGTATATGCTGCCAGGACAGAAAATTATAGGTGCAAGATGACGTCGCTTGTTAGAATCTCGTACGCGGCAGAGTCCTGAGGTCCGGTACTCTGCCGCCGAGCATGCGCAGCTCCGGCTGGGCCGCGTAGTCGGCGTCCGCCTCTGGAGGCAGCGCCGCGGAGAGGGCGGCGTCGTTGCGGCAGCCGCAGGTGGCCACGGGCGGCCGGTAGCTGCAGCCCAGCGAGCCGGGGTGTCCCTGGGCACGGCACAGCAGTTCGCAGCCCAGATCGGGGACCCGCAGCCGCCGGCTCAGCTGCGAGCACACCGGCACCCCGTCCTGGCAGCACTCCTCCTGCGGGTCTGCAACCGAGAACGGCGGCCGCGTTCCCTTCCGTTTGCAAAGGCTGTAGAGGAACACACTGACGATGGAAACTCCCCATCGCGGCCCCCTCACATTTAGTAGTAAGATGGCCCATTTCATATCCCGTCAAAAACTGAACACACATAAGCACGAAACCAAGAAGGTGTACTGAACTGTGGGAAAAAAGAATCAAAATGGAAACAGTGGACGGTCAAATGTCAACATCTGCAAGTCGAGAGAATGTAAACGATTGTGGCCTTGTGGTCTCGTGGTCACACTCTGACAGCGTTGGACTGCTTAGAGAGAAGTCCAGGTTCAAAACTCACTCACGCCCCACTTTTTTCCCACAAAATTATGAACTGGTCTTCCGGTCTGTTACATGTCTGTTCGTTGTATTCAAATGTGTGTCTATATCGTGGTGTAACATCCGTTTGCAACAGCGACGATTAATGAAAGGACCTCCCGACTTAAGTACCTGCTATTTGTTCTACACAAGTACCACATGTTATGCCTCTTCCGTTACATTTTGGAAGCTTTGACTCTTATATTCCTTCGTTGTGTCATGGCTCACACCTCTGTGAGAGATCTACGAGGCATCAAGCATGCTCTCACTATTCATAACATTTATTTGCGATGGTAATATATGAGTCGTGTTGCGGCTCACATTGGTGCCGTTGGTAGGTTGGCATCATGTAATAAGTATAGTGGTGTTTCGTTTTTTTCTTGTGTTTACTGGCGCCACTATGTTTGCTAGCATTGTCTGTCCGTGAGTGGCAGTGGTACTATCTTTTGAGGGACGTCAAGTGTTTTCCGGGTCGGGATTTGTCGGGGAATTCAGTTGGGACGGAGCAGCAGTGAAGTCAGGCAGTGCGAGGACATGCAAGGACCGCTGGCAGCACGCAGGCACTGCCGGATCGAGGAGCTGTAGTTTCGAGGGCCACAACCTCGTTGTCCACCGGTTCGAGGAAGTTTCAGCTGAGTGAACATTAACCCTGCAGTGAAACCTCCACTATTTTCAGATCAAGCCGTTTATTTGCGCGTCCCTGCTTGTAGGGTCGCTGAGATGAAGTGCAGCGAGTGGAGTGTTTGGAGTTGGCAAAATTAATTAGCTGTCTTCCACTTCTTATTATTAATCATTGAATTCCTTGTGTTATTATTAGTGAGGTTCAACCAGCGGTATTTTCCTGCCTAGTGGTCATTAACGCCCCAGTTACCTGAGTTGGAGATTAGTGTATTTTCGCCGGAATTGCCGCTGCTGTCCAGTAAGGTATGTAGTTAAACAGCCTCCTTGATTGTGGTTCGTATATTTTGTTTCTTTTGGACTAATTTGGTCATAGTGCTTCCTTCTGCTTCTGGATGTCCTAAGCACTGGATTATGGAGATGCAGTGCTGTCTGCCAGTTCCGCCTTGCCTGGGTTATTTCATCATTGTATTGGCTATCAGATGTTAGGTAGATAATGCAAGAGTGTTGGTCTGCGTTTAAACTGACACTAGTTTGAGTTGCCACCTGGTTAAGTGAATAAAACTCTTGGTTGCCTGTCTCATCTTTTAGGAAGCTGAGCGACTTTCCCAGGTCGCTCTTTGGAGCACTGTCTGAGGTCCACTTCTCTCTTGATTTGGTCAGAATGTGATAATTAAAAAAAAAATTTAATTTTGAGTTATTACTGTTTAGGCCTCCAGCCAACAAGGAATTTGAATTTCTTGTTAATAAGGCCTTCAGTAATGAGTGTATTTTTTCTTAAGAAATTTTAATCAGACAAAATATCTTAACACTGAAATGTTGATGATCGTTCTTTAAATATCTCTCGAAGAAGTTTAATTGCTTCTCAAGAATTTGCTATCCAGGCCTTCAGCCATCAAACTGTTTTTTTTAGTTATTACTTTTGGGGACTCCAGGTGACAAATAATTTGAATTTCTGGTCAATGACGTCTTCAGTCATGAGCGTAACTTGTTTAAAAAAATTTTAATTAGACTTCATGTCTTAACAGCCAAATTTCATAAATGTTCCTTATTGTCAACTTTATTCGAAATTGTTTCCAAGAAAGGTGTACGTGATTTAAAAAAGACTGAGCGAACGACGGCAACTCATTATGGCCCCATCCACACTGAATCCTGCCTTTCCCTAATAACCCAGGTCTCAGAGCTTGATTACGATTGTAATATTGCCATTATACAGAATGAGATTTTCACTCTGCAGCGGAGTGTGCGCTGATATGAAACTTCCTGGCAGATTAAAACTGTGTGCCCGACCGAGACTCGAACTCGGGACCTTTGCCTTTCGCGGATAAATGCTCTACCATCTGAGCTACCGAAGCACGACTCACGCCCGGTACTCACAGCTTTACTTCTGCCAGTATCCGTCTCCTACCTTCCAAACTTTACAGAAGCTCTCCTGCGAAACATGCAGAACTAGCACTCCTGAAAGAAAGGATATTGCGGAGACATGGCTTAGCCACAGCCTGGGGGATGTTTCCAGAATGAGATTTTCACTCTGCAGCGGAGTGTGCGCTGATATGAAACTTCTTGGCAGATTAAAACTGTGTGCCCGACCGAGACTCGAACTCAGGACCTTTGCCTTTCGCGGGCAAGTGCTCTACCAACTGAGCTACCGAAGCACGACTCACGACCGCTACTCACAGCTTTACTTCTGCAAGTATCCGTCTCCTACCTTCCAAACTTTACAGAAGCTCTTCTGCGAAACATGCAGAACTAGCGCGGGCTAATAACAACGATCATGGCGAACAAGTACAGAAAAACTACATTACGATTCAATTTTTGCAAAGACTACGAAAGACCAAAGGCTTTAGCAGTGGAACGATTCATACGTGAGGACGTCAAGATATCGCCAAACGATATTGTCAGAATTCACCTGTCCATCGTTAGTCCCACGGTGTATGTTAAGATGGTAAATGACGCGGCGTGTGAGAGAATTCTACAGGCGACAAAAGCAGGTCTCCGATTTTGCCATAGTGACGGGAATGTCGGCACGGTAACTGTAGAACATGCTGGTCTGGGTGTACGGACAATACGTGTTTTTGAGCTGCCATTTGAGCTCCCGGCTGACGAAGTTATTGATCCTTTTAAGCCATACGGCACGGTACATGGTCACACAGCAGAACGCTGGACACAATTCGCCACGTACCCCGTGCTTAAAGGAGTGAGACAGATCACTATTGATCTTCAGAAGCGTGTACCGTCCTATCTGACAATTGGTGGTTGTAGGGCGTGGTGATTTACGATGGGCAACCACGTACATGTTCTGGCTATGGCCAGGAGGGACACCTCAGGTCGAACTGTATGCAACGGCGGATTACACAACTGCCTTCAGATGTGCGGGAGCCGTCGCCAGAGATGACAGTACTACCGATCACCTATGCCAAAGCCCTCATTGCGTCCGCTGATGACCGAAAGGACACAGCCCCGGTGGAAGTTCCCGATGGCACTCTCCGAAACCTTGTAGCAGACGTCGGGATGACAGAGGATGCTGCTCCATCGAGCATACAATCTACGGTGACAACATCAGTTGACACTGAACTCCTACCAAGCACACCGATAGTACACGAAGCAGTTCAAGCCACTACGGATGCTGTTCCGTCTGGAACGCACTCTGTGACGACAACATCAGTTTCGACCGAACTCCCGCCAACTACAACGATGGGACTCGAAACACTTCCAGTTCCTTCGGATGCTTTTCTGTCGGGCAGCCGTGATTCCCTACAATCTGAGGACACGGAAGGAAGATCACGCAAACAACATTCCCCGAAAAGGAGGAAATGGCGTCGTCGCACGACTTCTCCTAGGGATGACTCCCCTTGCCCCGACGACGATGCGCCTGTGGAGCAAGACGACACAACAGCCTCTACGAAGCAGGATGAGGCAATGGAAACTGTTCGATCAGACCCGCAGCGGTCTGTCACATTGACGGTAGCGGGACGTGGTGATGCTGAAGAGGAACCACAACCAGCTAGCTCTCCAGATGCAGATGCTGTGGCTATGGACACGAATATATCACTGCCTGCAAAGATGTGGTATGACGATATTGAGGAGGCGCCGGACGTCATACAGAGGCAGCCGGCACTCACAAAGACGGCCTAGTAATTGCTGAAGGTGAAGAGAGAGGGGCGAGAGAACGTCTTCTAACTCAGCCCCCAGCGCCGATGCAGGGAGATATTGTTGCGCCTCGACGGAGTGGGATTCAACGCCATGCGAACCGTATTGCGACATTAAATATAAATGACGTGCGTTCACCAACCAAAATACACCTACTGAAGGAAACGATTTGGGCATCTGATGCGGATATTGCTTTGCTGCAGGAAGTCCACATAGCTGCACTCCCACACATCGCAGGCTACCACTCCTATTCGTCACATGGAGATCACAATGGGAGTGGGGTGGCAGTTTACGTGCGAGATGGCTTCCCCGTGGAAAACGTGTGTTACCTTCCGTCGGCCAGGGGAATGGCTTTCACGACGTTTGGGACACGCATCATCAATCTTTATGCACCGTCGGGAAACAATCGGCGGCGGGAAAGGGCGCGATTTTATGCAGAAGATATTGCACCACTTTTCCATGGACGTTATGAATGTGTAATAATTGGTGGAGATTTCAACTGTGTTCTCAGCCAGAAAGACCAATGGCCGCAAGCAAACATCAGCCAGGAGTTTCGAATCGTTGTCAGCGACCTTGTACTTAGTGACACGTGGGAATTACGACATGGAGATGCACCGGGATACACCTATGTGACAAGTCATTCGGCGAGCAGGTTAGATCGCATTTATATCTCACGGGCTAATGCAAATGATGTCCAGGACGCGGAACGCTGGCCATTGGCATTTTCCGATCACAGCGCTTACATCTGTACGGTGCTTCTTCCCCGTAGAGAGGTTTGGAACAGCAGGGCCCCGTGGATATTAAACATTCAACATCTACATGATCCCGGATGCCGTCAACGGATCCTTGAGACATGGACGATGTACGAGCGAAGGGTTGGAAGGTATGCGACGAAGCTTGATTGGTGGCTGACTTGTGCTAAACCGGCGCTTCGCCGTACGTTCATCTCATATAGCAGGGAGATGGCCGAATGGCGCCGCCGTACGACCGACTTTTATTTTGCAGCGCTGTGCGACCTGGACGATGGTCCGCCGGGACCGGACGTCTGGATCGAACGCAAAAGAATAAAAGCTAAACTAGTGGCTTAAGCTCGGAAACATCTTCAGGGAACCATGGTGCGCGCCAGATGTCACGATACGATACGACACGAGATTCCTTCCATGCACCACGTCGTGAATGAACGAAAGCACCGACGACGCGTTTTGGTACGGGAGTTAATTACCCGCGAAGACCGAAGAGTGACGCGTCAAGCGGACATTGTCTCTGCATTCGTCGACCATTACCAACACATCTATCGGGAGGAAGCAGCCCGTGTTGATGACCTCGCAAGTATAGCCACATACGTCTCCCGTACACTAACGGTGGAAGACGCTGGAACCTTACTGGAAGCTATTAGCTGTGAGGAAGTACATGATGCGATCGCAAAGGGTGCGTTGAATCGCTCCCCAGGCATTGATGGACTTCCTGCTGAATTTTATCGAGAATTTCGCAACGAAATGGCACCGCGATGGACGGAAATGTACAACGAGTTGTTAAATTCCGATGCCCCTATTCCACCGGCTTTTATGGAAGGCCTCTTGGTGCCAGTACATAAACCGAAGCCAGGAATTACGGTCACACATTATCGCCCCATCACCCTGCTTAATGCAGACTATAAGATCTTTGCACGGATGCTAGCGTCCCGATGTCGTATGTTAATTCGTAGCGTTCTCTCCCCAGAACAGACGACACCGGGTGGATCGGTGAATGTGCAAACAGCTACTGGCGAATGCCGTGATGTAATAGCGCTGGCGGAGGAGTGCCGGCTTAAAGCGGCGATGGTGGCGGTTGATTTTGACAGTGCTTTTGATAAGGTGCGCCACAACTATCTGTACGCTGTACTGGAACAAATGGGATTTCCAGACTGTTTTACTGGTCTCATTAGAAGGATTTATGGGAGCGCACAATCCTTGGTACACGTTAATGGGCGTATAGCAGGGCCCATTCAAATTCGACGTTCCATTCGCCAGGGCTGCCCTCTTTCGATGCTGCTGTTCGCGATAGCGTTGGAATCATTAATTGGGAGGCTAACAAATTCTCTTTCTGGGGTGGAACTGCGGGGCTACACCTTCAAATGTCGTGCTTATGCGGACGACCTCCTGCTGCTCGTTCGTTCTGAGGAAGAGGTGAAGACGGTCCTTGAACTGTTGTCGGACCACAGTGTGACGGCGGGTAGTGCAGTGAACATGAACAAATCGGCAGCAATGCCGGTTGGAAGGGGCCTTACGCCGGAAGAAATCAGTCCGTTTCCTTATGTGCAACGATTTCGCTATCTCGGCATAGACTTTACCTCATCTGTGAAACATACTGCGGCAGTTAACTACCGACGTATTTTACAGACAACACGTACCATGGTCCGCCATCTCCTACGACGCCTTGATCCTTTGCAGCGAGTCGAATATCTGAACACTTATGTGGTTTCTCGAATGGTGCATATTTCGCAGATCCTGCCCCTACCACTCACGCTCGGGCATCGACTTCAATCAGCACTAGGCTATTTTGTGATGATTGGGTCGCCCCTCAAGGTGCGATACGCAACGCTGACGCTCCCTACGGACAAGGGGGGACTCGGACTTACGAATGTTAGCTGCCGAGCGACGGCTCTCCTTCTAGCCACGATGTACAAGCAATGGCGTAGCGGGCGTGATTCCCTTACATCCCGCCTACTGGATCTCCTAGTCCCAGCGTCCCTCACACCTCCGGTGGCGGTGGGCAACATTACGCCACATTTTGCGCATGTATCAACATTTATCGTGGAACTTAGTTATATCAGAGACGAGCTTCCGCGCACGAGACCACCATGCGCGAAGGATTTTTATGTTTGGCTGCTACGACGGATAAGTCGTAATGTCATTGAACTGAAACACCCCACGTTGCATTGGCCGAAGATTTGGAGACATGTGCACCAAAAATTCTTTCCTACCTTCGTTCGGGCACTGTGGTTCTCTGTCACCTGTGGCAAGTTCAACACCAACCAACGACTCCATGCAATTGGACTAGTGGACACTGCACTGTGCCCGAAATGTCGCCAAGTGGATGACGACCATCACCGCTTAACTTGTATCGCGGTGGAGGACGTATGGCTCCTAGGACGACAGATGGTGGCTTGCTACCTCCGTGTGACCCCGCAACATATTACACCTGCTTCCTTCTTACATCCGGAGAGTGACTACTTTCCGGCGACTAAATCACAGTCGATCATCTGGGTCAAAGGTTGGACGATCGCGTACCTCTATGGGGATGCTGCCAAGTCGCGACTCGACTTTTGGTATTTCTTACAGCAAGCCCACTATGAGGTTCATAGATGGTCACACTATCGGAAAACCTTTGCCAACTATCTTCAGGCAGTCTTCCTCGACCCCCCACGCAGTTGGGATGTGCCGGGTGCAGTCGGTGTGCACATTTGACAGCTGATAATGAACCTCACGCTTCTCTCAACGCTCCATATGTAATGCACATACTATACCATGAAATGATCTACATGATCTACATGTTCCTTTTAACAGGGTGATTGTGGAAAATAAATAAATATAATAAATAAAAACAACAACCCTGTGTCCCTGTTCCTTTACATTTTGTGATTTGTTGTACAATGATTTTCTTTTGTTTTTGTTTTTGCAGAGGATGCATTTCATTTCGTGTTTGCGAACTGCCCAAAAAAAAAATGGTAGAGCATTTGCCCGCGAACAAAGGTCCCGAGTTCGAGTCTCGGTCGGGCACACAGTTTTAATCTGCCAGGAAGTTTCATATCAGCGCACACTCCGCTGCAGAGTGAAAATCTCATTCTGGAAACATCCCCCAGGCTGTGGCTAAGCCATGTCTCCGCAATATCCTTTCTTTCAGGAGTGCTAGTTCTGCATGTTTCGCAGGAGAGCTTCTGTAAAGTTTGGAAGCTAGGAGACGGATACTGGCAGAAGTAAAGCTGTGAGTACCGGGCGTGAGTCGTGCTTCGGTAGCTCAGATGTAGAGCATTTGCCCGCGAAAGGCAAAGATCCCGAGTTCGAGTCTCGGTCGGGCACACAGTTTTAATCTGCCAGGAAGTTTCATTGCCATTATAGTTATTGTTGGTTCAAATTGTAACTCTGTCAGTATTACACAATACTTGTCTTTGCTATTCTGTTGTTTCAGGTGACCGATTCTAATGGCAGTCAGGCAGTGCCCTGGGATCAGCCTGTTGAGGAAGGACCACCTCTTTTATAACCTGTCAATAAGGCGCCAGCCTATTGAGAATAGCAGGTTTCACTACTGGGTTAATGTTCACTCAGCTCAAACCTTCTGGGTCTGGTGGACAATGAAGTTGTGCCTGCATGCCGCCAGCCGTCCGCGCATGTCCACACGCTGCTGGTCCTCACTGCTTCTCCATCGCAACCAAACTCCCCGACACGCTCTGACCTGGAAAACACTTGACGTCCCTCCAAAGATAGTACCACTGTACTAGATATCGATAACCGCTGCTGCTGCCACTTGCGGACAGACAATGCTACCAAATGTAGTGGCGCCAGTTAACACAAGAAGAAAACGAGATGCGACTGTCCCTATTACACGATGCCAATCTACCAACGTCTCCAATGCGAGCTCAATATTCTTACCATATGAATCATATGCCGTAATCAATGTATAGTATGACAATTTCTGAGACTACAGTAGGAGAACAATTATGCCAATGACTGAACGGGCAGTTCATAAATCTTCGTAGAAAAAATGGAGGAAGAGAGAGGTATAGAAACAGATCTCCCGTTTTGCAGTCCAACACCGCGACCACGCAACCTTGATGTGGTTCTCACGAGTCACTCGATGTTGCACGTCTTGAGCTTGGGACGTTCACTGTTTCTGCTTTGTATCTTTTCTCCAGTCAAATACACCTTCTTATTTTCATGCTTGATTGTGTTCAGTTTTTGATGGGCTATTCTCTAAGCAATTTTACCACTGAATCTAACGGTGGCGCGATGGGAAGTTTCCCTTGTGAGATGACAAAATTGAAAGCGAGATGCACATATACAGATGGTGATACTATCGCGCGTGTGTAAGGGCAGTGCATTGGCGGAGCTGTCATTTGTACACAGACTATTCATGCGAAAAAATTACCGACGAGATTATGGCTTCACGACGGGAATTAACAGTCTTTGAGCACGCAATGGTAGTTGAAGTTAGACCCATCAGACATTCCATTTCGGAAATCGTTAGCGGATTCAATATTCTAAGGTCTTCATTGTCATGCTGAGAATACACAAATTTCAGACATAACCTTTTACCAGGTACAAATCAGTGACAGAAGTCCTTTGCTTAACGACCGAGAACAGTGGAGTTAGCATAAAGTTGTTAAGAGAGAAGCAACATAACCGTAGAGATCCATGTGTGACGTAACGTACAATGAACGAATCTGTTACGTCTGTGTGGCGAAATTTGGCGTTAATGGGTTATGGCAACAGACAACCGACGCGAGTGCCTTTATTAAGAACACGACATTGCCTGCAGCGCCTCTCCTGGGTTCGTCACCATATCGATTGGACTAGACGACTGGACAGCTATGAGCCCCCAATATCAGTTGGGAGAGCTTTAGTTGTGTTCGAGTGTGGCAAGACTCCACGAAGTCATGGACCCAAGTTGTCAGCAAGGTACTGTGCAAGCCGCTGATGGCTCCATAATAGTGTGGGCTGTGTTTACATGGAATAGACTGGGTCCTCTGGACCAATGAACCTATCATTGACTGGAAATGGTTATGTTCAGCCACCTGGAGACCATTTGCAGCCATTCATGAAACTGACGTTCCCAATCAACTGTGGAATGCTTGTGGATCACAATGCCCCACGTCACCGAGGTAGCGTCTTTCGCGATTGCTTAGAAAGAACAGACAATTTGAGTGAATGATTTTGCCACGCTGATTCCCGACAAGAACATTTAGGGGACATAATCATGAGGTCAGTTAATGCACAAAATCCTGCACCAACAACAATTTCGCAATTATGGATGGCTATAAACGCGATATAGCTCACTACTTCTACGCGTGGCTTCCAACGGTTTGTTGAGTCCATGCCACATCGAGCTGCTGCACTGTGTCGGGCAAAAAGAGTTCCGGCACGATATTGCGAGATATCTTATGAAAATTGTCACCTCCCTGTATAGTTCCTTTCCTGAGAACAGAGCTGAGTCAGGCACTTAATAAATGCTGTATTTGCAGTGGTCGTACAATAATGTTTACGTCATCTATATAACAACATCTCTTTCATAGAAGGAGCTCTCTTACGTGCGTACACACACTCCCTCCAGCTAGTATTTCTGATACAAGATCCTTTGATTCAAGCTCCTAAGAATTGCATCGACATTAATATCAGCTGAGTTTCAAATTCCAAAATTTATTTTGCGTAAAGTAGAGGCGCGGCAGCAGTGCTGTATCATTTCACATCACACACCCATCCCAGAGTTAATAACTTGGTTGATTAAAGTAATGACAGAGATAAGGAATCAGCTGAAAACGTATGCAGATGGATGTGAGAGTGTATAAAAGTGAGATTCGTGAAAACAGCATCGTGATTCGAGCTCGGGCTCACGAGATTTTCAAATTTTAACTGAGTTTAATGATCCGGATTCATGAAGACGCTAGCAGCCACTGTCATACTGCAAAGAGTAGATGCACATAAAAATGCAAGTAAACATAATGAGAGTGCAGATTGCGGCATTTGAAATTCTGGAAGGCTGGAGTAAGAATACTGAGGGTGCCGAACATAAAAATACGGCTTAGTTTGCAGGGACAGACACCTCTCAGCTACGGCCTGGTACCTAGTAGCCTGATCCAAGCAATGCAGAACAAGAAAGGAAAAACAGTCCATCATGAAATTACGGTCTGTCAGAGTTAGGAAGTAGGAGGAATTATCTCATGTATCCCTCTGAAAGTGCCTTCACTGGAGGCATCTATTTAAGGCGTTATAGTATGAGAAACTTCAATAATTTTAGGTGAATGGTCTGACGTCATTGCAGCACAGAAAGGCTAGCAGTGGGGTGGCATGCCATTGTTCAAGGAGGATGTGGCTGGTGCTGAAAGAGTCGAACGTGCAGCGAACGTCTGTTCCATATCTGTGGCATGATCTACCTGCTTTTATTCATGTTAAGTTGATGCATCAACTCAAGTACAGTCGCACATACAGTGAATTCTGTTGGTGTTGATAAAATATATTTTGATTTGTGACAATCTTACGCTGACTTGGTCAACAGCCTCGCCGCAGTAGTAACACCGGTTCCTTTCAGATCACCGAAGTTAAGCTCTGTCGGGCTGGACAAGCACTTGCGTGGGTGATTATCAGGTCCGCCGAGCGCTGTTGGCAAGCGGGATGCACTCAGCCCTTCTGAGGCAAACTGAGGAGCTACTTAATTGAGAAATAGTGGCTCTGGTCTCGGAAACTGACGTACGGTGGGGAGGGCGGTGTGCTGATCACATGCCCATCCATATCCCCATCCAGTGACAACTGTAGGCCGACGATGACATGGCGACCGGTCGGTACCGTTGGGCATTCCTGGCCTGTTTGGGACGAGTTACGCTGACTTACCTGTCAGAAGAACAGATAATGAACAAAGCTTGTGCCGTGCGATACACCTTCACTCCAACTCATGTTGGCACACGTGATGATTTATTTCCTGTCGCTGTTTAATGTTTCATTGTTGTGATTGTGTTATAACTGCCGACTTCTTGATCGTGACAACGGTAGATTTAGATAATTTTGTATCTTGCGGGATATTGGGTTATTAATTACCAGCAGATCCTAAGCTATCCTGGCGTTGTGGTTTTAAATCCCGCACACCAGAGAGCATCAAACATATACCACAGTATACCAGTGTTGTGTCAGCTTAAACTTGTAAATTCATATGCGAGTAACGGTTTCGTTGGAGGCAGTAGTGATGTTGTTCAGAAGTGGTTATGGTCTCATGATCTCTGTGAATTCTGATTAAACGACTTGTAACTCTGTACAATTGATACAACGAATGTTGTTGTTCTGGTCTACAGTCCGAAAACTGGTTTCGTGCTGCTCTCCATGCTACTCTATCCTGTGTTAGCTTCTTCATCTCCGAATAACTACGTGTACTGAAACGTACATTCTTCTGGATATGCTTAGTGCAATCATCTCTTCGTCTTCCTCTGCAGTTATAAACTCCTTCCACGTTTCAACTTTCCCTTCTTTGCTTAGGACTAGTTTTCTATATGACCTCTTGATATTCATCATGTGCTTCTCACTTCTCCAAAGGGCTCTTTCATTTTGCTGCAGGCGGTATCTACCTTTCCCCTAGTGAAATGTGTTAGTCAATCCTCACATTTGTCCTCTACCATTCCTGCTTAGCCATTTTGCTCTCCCTGTCACTCTCATTTCATATTCGTTTTTATTCCCTTTCGCCCGCTTCATTCAGTACATTTTCATATTTTCTTCTTCCATCAGTAAAATTCAGTATCTCCTGTGTTGTCCAAGGATTTCTATTGTGCCTTTTATTTTTACCTATTTGATTCTCTTCTGCCTTCAGTATTTCCTTCCTCAAAGCCACTCTTTCAACTTCTACTGTATTCCTTTCACCTGGTCTAATCAATCGTTGCCTGATGCTCCCTCTGTAACTCTCAACAACCTCTGGTTTTGTAGCTTATGCAGGTACCATCTCCTGAATTTCCAGTCTTTCTGCAATTTCTTCAGTTACAATCTACAGTTCATAACCAAAAAATTGTGGTGAGAGTGCACACCTGCCCCTGGAAATGCCTTACAATTTAAAATCTGAATCCTAAACCTCTGTATTACCACATACAATAAATCTGAAACCTCCCGGTGTCTCCATGTCTCTTCCAAGTATACAATCTTCTTTCACGATTCTTAAAACAAGCTTTAGTGGTGATTAAACTACGCTCTGTGTAAAATTCTAAGGTAACTTACTCTTTCATTTGTTTCCTCCAGTCCACATTCACCTACAATCTCTCTTTCTCTTCGTTCTCCAACTATCGAATCCTGTCCTCCATCATTATTAAACTTTCGTTTCCCTTAACTACCTGAATAATTTATTTTATCTCATCACACATTTCTTCCGTCTTTTCATCATCTCTGCTCCGTTGTGGCTGCACCTGTGGTAAGGCTATCTGCATTGCTGAGGTACGTAAGCCATCTCACCAACGGCAAGGTCAGTGGCTCATGGAGATAACGAATACAAGCAACGAATGTAGCGGAGAAATGGAGATGATGAATGTATACCTACCCAGGACACATGTCTTCAAAAATAAATAACAATTTTACCAGATTGGTTTGCTACTCATTTATTGGTGTACCAACATCTCCCAGTGCTCTTTTGTCAGTGTAATCGTCATCAGAGTTCATATGTTGCAGCCCATTCTGTTGTCAGCTACACCGCTGGTAAGAACAGATGAAATTAATATGTTAAGGATGGGAGACGCAGTACAACGAAGTGGGTCTGTTGGTAACTGAGTCACGGACCTCTATCAGGCTCCCACCTCCTAGTACAAGCAGTTTCTAACACAGTAAGTTGTTGTTACGGCTTCGACAGTTATTTTCTATTAATACATACATTAATCCTTGTTCCATAGATCATGAATACGACATTTCGTAATGAGGTGGAACGTGTCGCTTTAACGTAAGTTTCCATTACCTAAATTAATTAATTAATTTTTTACAGTTACACTACTGGCCATTAAAACTGCTACACCAAGAAAAAATACAGATGATAAATGGGTATTCGTTGGACAAATATATTACACTGGAACTGAGCATGGATGGCGTGTACAGGTACAGCTGCCCATGCTGCTTCAACACGATACCACAGTTCATCAAGAGTAGTGACTGGCGTATTGTGACGAGCCAGTTGCTCGTCCACCATTGACCACGCGTTTTCAATTGGTGAGAGATCTGGAGAATGTGCTGGCCAGGACAGCAGTCGAACATTTTCGTTATCCAGAAAGGCCCGTACAGGACTTGCAACATGCAGTCGCGCTTTATCCTGCTGAAATGTAGGGTTTCGCACGGATCGCATGAAGGGTAGAGCCACGGGTCGTAACACATCTGAAATGTAACGTCCACTGTTCAAAGTGCCGTAAATGCGAAGGAGAGGTGACCGAGACGTGTAACCAATTGCACCCCATACCATCACGCCGGGTGGTACACTACTATGGCGATGACGAATACACACTTCCAATGTGCGTTCACCGCAGTGTCGCCAAACACGGATGCGACCATCATGATGCTGTAAACAAAACCTGGATTCATCCCAAAAAATGACGTTTTGCCATTGGTGCACCCAGATTCGTCGTTGAGTACATCATCGCAGGCGCTCCTGTCTGTGATGCAGCGTCAACGGTAACCGCAGCCATGGTCTCCGAGCTTATAATCCATGCTGCTGCAAACGACGTTGAACTGTTAGTCCAGATGGGTGTTGTCTTGCAGACGTCCCCATCTGTTGACTCAGGGATCGAGACGTGGCTGCACGATCCGTTACAGCCATGCGGATAAAATGCCTGTCATCTTGATTGCTAGTGATACGAGGCTGTTGGGATCCAGCAACGCGTTCCGTACTACCCTCCTGAACCCACCGATTCCATATTCTGCTAGCAGTCATTGGATCTCGACCAACGCGAGGAGCAATGTCGCGATACGATAAACCGCAATCGCGATAGGTTACAATCCTACCTTTATCAAAGTTGGATACGTGATGGTACGCATTTCACCTCCTTACACGAGGCATCACAACGACATTTTACCAGGCAACGCCCGTCAACTGCTGTTTGTGTATGAGAAATGGATTGGAAGCTTTCCTCATGTCAGCACGTTGTAGGTGTCGTCACCGGCGCCAACCTTGTGTGAATGCTCTGAAAAGTAGATACGGCACTACTAAATATATGTGTAATGAAAACAACTTAAATTCTGCACTTAATACTTAAAGAAATGTCTTAAATTTGTATGTAAACTTACGTCTAAAGTACCCGAAAACCGGCCCTTATGTTGTTGTTTTTATCGAGAAATACTTTCAAACGAGTGAAACCTTCAATAGATAATATCAAACAGACTCTAACTTCGTTACGGTGTAATATTAACTTTATTGACGGTCATAGAATTACTTTCTTATCTTCACGAGCTTAATATTCAAGCGCGTGCGATCTACTCCAGCCCTACCAACTCTCGAGGTAAAACGATGTGTTTTGCTTTGGTTATCACCAAAAAGGCTGAAGTAGGTCATCTTCAAACACCCGAGGTATTAACAGAGCGATTCATGTGACTTAAGTTTGCAATATACCAGTTTTTTTAAGGAAATTTATCAGGGATAGTTCACTAGGTGTTAGATATTACTTTGAGATCACAGAACGTTGACACGGCGGGCTTTTATGGATGCTGTAGCATATTTCTTTATCTGGCAATCAATAGACTGTTGTGGAGTCTAATGATACTTGAAGTGCCTCCTCGCATTATGTGTTTTTCCTGGATGGGACAAACTGGGCCAAATGTACACCAGCAATGAATCATAAAATCACTTTCTTATGTTCCGATCCAGAAGGCAGGTCGTGACAGTAGGCCTCTCAGCATAGTGTCTTAACATAGGAACATCGCTTTGTCTCCTCTCTGTCTCAGTATCTACAAAGTCGTGTTGGACTTTCTGTTGCGTAAAGCATTCATTTTGCACACTGAAAAAGACTAACTTGCCAAGGCTGTTCTGAAACCAAATAGAGTTTAGTTTGCCCATATCATTCTTAGGGCTGCTTCCATTTGTATAGTAAGTATTGTTATCTTCATGGTTATTCATTGCACGTCATCATCCTTGACCACAGGGCAAATCGTTGGAGACCCTTTCTGCAGATAATGTGATTTTGTGAAGGCTTACCCATTGCCCCACTGCCTGGCGAGTTGCTTTCTCTTTCTAGGACTCTCCCTCACGTGCCATACTAAGAGGCCGTGTACTAACATTTCGACTCATTAAATTTTTGTACAACAATTTAAAAATTACAGTATTTACATTACCGGTTTCAGCACATGATTGTCTTCTTCAGATGTGATTAATCCGCTAACAGCTTCGTCAAGGTATAACAATTCTAGTTATGAAATCTTATTTCATACGTCAATAAATTATCATATCCTCACACATTAAAAATGACTGAAACTAAATATGCCATGTACTATTTATGTAGCGATAATGGAAGAGAGTGTTGCAGGAAGTGGGGGAAGGGAACAAGCTAAGGCCATATGTGAAGTGAGGAAGATAACAGCGCGTTCTGTATTAACTCATGATTACGTGTTTTTAATATGAAAACTTGTATTTTGGTTGTTACGCGCCGTACGTCATTATACAATTTCATCGTTTATATCGAGTATGCGAAGGCATATTTTCCACAAAATCAAGGAAAGAAACTGTTACGCTTATGTACCCGCAAAGTGGTGAACATGTGTTCGATTACCAAAAGCACTGATTTTTTATTCATATTTTTGCCATATCAAAGTCAATAGCAAGAGAAGCGTTAATAAAGTAAGTAAATCAGCTACATTATGCCGTTTCAAGGCAACACCACCTCGAGGATCAATAAGAACTACCACGTTCATGGTACATTTTCTTATAATTTAATGGAAGTTAATAACATAGTAACGACTATATCTTTCAAGGGATGGAAAGACACAAGGTATGGTCATACACGTTTTTTGCTCGGAATAGAGCACTGAGGAGAGTCACAAACTCGTAAGGTGACTCGTCATGGGTTCTGGTTGGCGTCTTAAGGTGACCAAAAAAATCGTTTTTGCTACCCTTGGCGTTTTGTAATAGTTTCTGATATTTTCTTATTAGTGTAACAAAAGGACATTCTAAAACATTCGGAGTTATATAAATATAAGTGTGGTGTTCCTGAAGAGTGACTTTGTTCAGTTGGTTTAATATACGTACAAGACAGCTGGCACTACTTGCAGTGTGATGTTTTGCACTTTCTTGTTTTAAATTTCGTGTTTCACATGTTGCAAAGATTCTGCTGCTGAACAGGAGCAGTGATAATGTAAGAACTATTATAGTATTTCACTCAAAGGGGAAAATGATGAAATAATTCGTATCTTATTTGGAGAATTTGGTAAATTTGTAGCGTACTGTCCATAATGGAACTTATATAAGCCGATGTCCTTATTGACTGGACATGATACTTTCCATTTCGTCTTATAACATGCCAAAGATATTGAAGCTTTAGCTTATGTATACAGTATGAATAGAAAATGAACAAAGGAGCAAATGTGCGTTTTGATATGGCTAACATAGGAATTTTACGCCTGTACACTTCATAAACAGTGATGTCAGGGCCAGATACAGCCAACGACTGCCGCTGCAACGCGCTGCAATCGCGTATATCACGTTGAGAATACCCTATCGTCCACTGTGATCAAAAGTATCCGGACACCTGGCTGTAAATGATTTATAAGTTTGTGGAGCCCTCCGTCGGTAATGCTGGAATTCAATATGGTGTCGGCCCACCCTTAGCCTTGGTGACAACTTCCACTCTCGCATGCATACGTTCAATCAGGTACTGGAAGGTTTCTTGGGGAATGGCAGCCCATTCTTCACGGAGTGCTGCACTGAGGAGAGATATCGATGTTGGTCGGTGAGGCCTGAGACGAAGTCGGCGTTCCAAAACATCCCAAAGGTGTTCTACAGAATTTACGTCAGGACTCTGCGCAGGCCAGTCCGTTACAGGGATGTTATTGTCATGTAACCACTCCGCCACAGGCCGTGCATTAAGAACAGGTGCTCTATTCTTGAAAGATGCAATCGCCATCCCCGAATTGCTCTTCAACAGTGGGAAGCACGAAGGTGCTTAAAACATCAATGTAGGCCTATGCTGTGATAGTGCCACGCAAAACAAGTGGTGGAAGCCCCCTCCCTGAAAAACCTACCACACCATAACACCATCGTCTCCGAATTTTACTGTTGGCACTACACATGCTGGCAAATGACGTTCACCCGGCATTCGCCATACCCTCACCCTGCCACCAGATGGCCACATTGTGTACCGTGATCCGTCACTTCACACAACGCTTTTCCACTGTTCAATCGTCCAATGTTTACGCTCCTTACACCAAGTGAGGCGTCGTTTGGCATTCACCGACGTGATGTGTTGCTTATGAGCAGCCGCTCGACCATGAAATCCAAGTTTCCTCACTTCCCGCCTAACTATTATAGTACTTGCAGTGGATCCTTATACAATTTGGAATTCCTGTGTGATGATCTGGATAGGTGTCTACCTATTACACATTACGACCGTGTTCAACTGTCGGCGATCTCTGTCAGTCAACAGACTAGGTCGGACTGTACGCTTTTGTACTTACGTGTCCCTTCACGTTTCCACTACACTATCACATCGGAAACAGTGGACTCGGGGATTTGTAAGAGTGTGGAAATCGCACGTACAGACGTATGACATAAGTGACACCCAATCACCAGACCAAGTTCGAAGTCCGTGAGTTCAGCGAAGCACCCCATTCTGCTCTCTCACGATATCAAATGACTACTGAGGTCGCTGATATGGAGTACCTGGCAGTAGGTGGCAGCACTGTGCACCTAATATGAAACACTTATGTTTTTGTGGGTGTCCGGATACTTTTTATCACATAGCGTATGCACAAGCCGCGTGGTTTCTGAGCGGTCAGCAGCACGTTGAACCAGGCAACCTGAACGGTGACGTTCGAAAGCAGGGACCATGTGCCGACGGCTTAAGTCTGTGACGTTCAATCCATGAATCAGATTCTGGCCTGACTGCAGGTAGAGTGGAGTCTTTCCTTCATCACGGCACCAGGAGGACGTGGGTGGCGAATCCGTCGTCGCGCCCACCTTTTACCGATTACGAAGATCTCCGGTACTCTGATGGCAGGCTGAGTGGGCCCTGGAAACGTCCTAGACGTAGTGAAACGAGTAAAAATGACCCGTGCTAAACTCACGACCTCCACGGCTGAAGTCTGGTGCTCTATCCATTAAAACACGACGGCGGCTCGTTGTGCATGTGATTTCAAATATTATTTCACTTGTGACGTTCTGTGTTGTTTCTCTTATATCGGCGTCGCGTAACGGCATTGTGTTGTTCTGGTTCAATTTTGTGGGAATCTTGGGAGAGCCTTTATTTAATTTAATTGGTGAGACAGAAGAAGGGAGTAAAATATTGGAAGTGCTTCATGATTTTGAGGTCAGGTACAGAAATTATATCAGAAAATACAACATTCCACTGGGACGTCAGGAATCAGAATGGTTCTTCAAGGAATTATAGCGATAGTAGTAGCATACCCCATCGTTCTGTTTTCATTCGAGAAACTTAATAGGTAATGAATCATTAGCACTATTTTTGTCCTTGTTAACTGAAGTGTTAGATTGAAAACTAACAGTAAGATGAGAGTGCATGATGTTGCAATTTGCAAAAGATTTTCCCATGGATCTAAAATATCTTCGAGAAAAAACCAATAAAAAGTTGTGCAAACAAAGTAGCGATAGGTGATGCACGTCGCAATTCCACATAGGAAATGAGTGAAACAAATAAACCTAGTACCAGCAGGGAACGAGGGTATACAGGCAGTAGATAATTCAGTAGATGATAGTGACAAATTGTGATTGAGATTCAGAGAAAAATGTCTGGCAGTGCAAGTCCAGTTGGAAAAGCCTATGCAGAAATTGTTTCGCAAGTTCATGACATGAGATAGGTAGAAGAGGATAACGATGTAAGGAAAGATAGCAACGTGAATGAAAGCAACTGTAGTCCTACAAAGGAACGCCTTTTCTAGGGGAGCTGACAGGAAGGGAAGGTTGAGAGAGCAGGTTCAGCCGGCCACTGTGACCGAGTGGTTCTAGGCGCTTCAGCTAGGAACCACGTTGCTGCTGCGGTCGCAGGTTCCAATCCTGCCTCGGAGATGGATGTGTGTGATGTCCTTAAGTTAGTTAGGTTTAAGTAGTTCTAAGTCTAGGGGATTGATGACCTCAGACGTTAAGTCCCATAGTGCGTAGAGCCGTTTGCACCATTTGGAACAGGATCAATTCCAATGAGAAATGGAAGTGGACCAGGAATGAAGTATACATGTCTCTTACAGCAAGTGCAGGTTACAAGGGATAACACTAATGATACAACACACATTTTACAAGTCGCAGCAGACGATACCATTTCAATGACTATACTGAAAGGAAAGTTAGATAGTATAAAAAATCCAATGACATATTGAAAGGCAAAAATGGTTAAAAAAAATGGCTCTGAGCACTATGGGACTTAACTTCTGAGATCATCAGTCCCCTAGAGCTTAGAACTACTTAAACCTAACTAACCTAAGGACATCACACACATCTATGTCTGAGGCAGGATTCGAACCTGCGACCGTAGTGTCACCCTGTTCCAGAGTTTAACGCCTAGAACCGCTCGGCCACACCGGCCAGCGAAAGGCAGCAATGTGTTTGCATAACATTACTGTCCACAGAATCAAACAATGGAAACTGCAGGTTGTAATGTCAACAATATTTTAGAAAGGATAGATCGCTATTCACCGTAAAGATGACACACTGGGTTGCAGACAGGTACAATGAAAAGCTTTTTATGCATTTAGCCTCCAGCCAAAGCCTTTTTCAAAAAATAAAACACACACACACACACACACACACACACACACACACACACACATACATTCAACAAGCAAGCACATTTCATGCACACACAACGGCCATCTCTGGCAGCTCGAACCAGAATGCAAGTGTCATACTGAGTGACAATGTGGAGTGAGGCAGGGGAGAGGGAGGGATAGTAGGGTATGGATGGGGGAGAGAAGAGTGCTGTCTGATGGAGTGTGCAGGCACTACATGGAGGCATAACAAGACTGCCAGATGCAGAACTAGGAGACCGTGGGGCAAGGATGTGGGCAGTGGGCAGACAGGGTAGGGAAAGGGAGAGGAGCAGGGAAGGGGAAAGGTGGGTGGTTGCGTTGGCAGAGGCTGGCGCACAATGAGCGTGAGCGGATGTGAATAGGAAGGAGATAATAGGACAGAGGGTGGAAACTGTTGGGTGGAGGTTGTAGGATAGTAGATTAGCAAAGGCTGAGGCCACGATCCTTACAGGACTGGAAATATGTTTCGATAAAACCCATTTGGCCAGTTTAAAAAAGCTGGGGGCCCGAATGGAGGATGCCAGTGTCCTTTGAAAAAGAGCACATTACGTCCAGTTTCATGTTGTTCATAGTTTGGCGGCGGCTGTTGTTCCTGGTGGACAGCTGGTTGGAAGTTGTATCAATAAAAATAATTGTGCTATGACTGCAGCAGAGCTGGTATGTGACATGGCTGCTTTCGTAGTTGGCCTGGTCCTATGATGTGACTCGACTGGTCAATCTATCCACTCTTCACCCCCTATTCCAGTATCTTTCCCTTTTCCTGTCCCACATACACCCCCTCCCTACTCCCTTACCCCACAGCCTTCCGATGCTGTGCCTGGCAGTCTTGACATGCCTCCATCTAATCCCTGCACACTCCACATCACTCCTCTCTCCCCCCACCCATACCCTGCGATCCGCCCCCTTCCCTGCCCAGGTCCAGACTACTCTCAACGTGACAGTTTTATTCTGGTCTGCGCTGCAAGACATTGCTCTGTGAATGTGTGTATTTTTTTTTCTGAAGGAGGCTTTGGCTGAAAGCTAAATAAGTAATAACCTTTTCACTATGCCTGTCTGCAAATCAGTTTGTCATCTTTACAGTTATTAGCAGACTATGTTTTTCATACTGACCTAGTATACAGATCTAGTTAGGTTAACCTACATATTTATGGTGATGCAGTAGATCTTTGCTTCTCTCACAATTTCGATTGTTCTAACTACGGTTAATGTATAACTTTGTGTGGTTTGTACCTAATAACACATGGTTACACAGTGTTTATCTTCAGTTGTTGGCCTCGTCTGCTTAAATTAACACATATACAGGAATTGGTAGACCCTTTGTTTCGCTATTCTTTTCTGCTCGATACATAGGCCTATTTAGAGTTGGAAACGTTTTTCCACACCCCACCCTATGGTTCCCTTGGTCACAATCCCGCCTTTTTGTAACCTATTAAAAGGCGTACGGCGTACACTGCGTGTGCTGGCACATCAGTATACTTTCTTTCAGCGTATAATGTAAGTCGACGCTGCACGGCACGACAAGATGCTGGACAGTTGCACAGAAGTATCGTTGTACATATTTAGAGGTCAATAATTTAGACGGAGGCAATCAGTTTCTATCTATGCTACGTAACTGCTTGTACTGTTTTGTGCACGTATTCGATCCTGGCTAGCGGTTATATAATTTTCTCGATTTGTTGTAAAGTCTGCTTCTTCACCTGGAAACATTTCATTCTTTTATGACTTCGTAAAAGTGAGTTATTTGTAGGTAATTAAGCTTGTAATTGTAGGTAATTAAGTTGTAAAGCCATTATCTCCTACCAGTCCTTTTCTTTGAATGGAGACAGCAGAAGAGAAAACTACAGCCTTCATTAAAGGGGTGGAAGGTAAGCAGTTGTCATGTCCAACGTAGACATGCCCATCTGTATAGTCACCACTGGCAACTGGGAAGACTTCCTCTCTAACACGTGTGTTTTCTACCTCACTGTTTTACCTGAAACGCAGTCTGTGGTAATACAGGATAAGAAAAATAAAACTAGCCCGGAAAAATATTTATAAGACTGACACCGAGTTGACCCTTGTTGACAAAAATGAGCACTTCCCATTACACAAAATGCTGGAAACAATTATTTCAGTGTACCAGTCGGTTGCCGTCACATGTCTGTGCATGCGCGTCTCTCACGTACTCTGACCCGAGCACATCGCTGTGTCATTACGTTTGTTGAGCAAGAGAGAGCAACAGAGGTGTCTAGTGACCAGATGCCACAGAACACGCGTCATAGCCGTCCACGTCACTATTGTTGCATGATCTCAAGACTGCTATTCTGGTGCGCAGTATCTGTTGTTATGCAATGTCTGATGTCCGCACTGAAACACCAGTCTTTCATCAAACTGTAAATGTTAACCAGCATGTCCGGAAATATTTAATTCATGTGTGAGTCAGCCCACAGAAGATGAACGACAGTACGGATATTGTTAATATCTGCAGCCATTTTTCCTCAGTTGCCGATCCAATTATGTTTTAACACACAGATAAGAAATAACTCGGTCTTTTGCAACTGAGCGTTTTATGGCAGTCTTATGATCTATTCAGGAAAAATACTTTATAGAGATGGTCATAATATAAAAAATGACCAAAAGAGCGAAAACAGAAGAACAATATTCAAACTAGGTCACAGTTCACATTAAGAACGAAATAAATAAAAATTTCCTTCCCTCCCTCCCTCTCACCCAAGGATCTCATTATACTCTCACGTTCTCCAGTTTCCACAATACCTCAGTGAGCCCTAAAGGATTTGTGCAAGACCACATTCAGTGCGCTACGGTATCGGTTATCTGCAATTTAATGCTTAAATGTGACCTGTCCTTTAGAAACCTCTACTTTGTGCATGTAGTACTTACAGAAGAAGTCATGGATATATGGAACGAACACAAAAACGAATGCAGGTGTAAAAACCACAACCATGTACAGGTTGTTCGAGGCGAATAGTTAGTATTCATTTGGAGCAAAAGCTTCACGTTGATGTATGCCCCATTCCGAATTGGTTTCCCTGATAGAACACATTGAATGTACATTTCTTTTAGGTCAGTGGTGGGATAGAATTAGTTGCATTTTTTTGGAAAATTCGTCTGTTGAACACCTTGAGGATGTTCCTGTTGCACCCGGCCTGCAGTGTACTTCTAGCGCGACGGCACTTCTCCAGATTTTACGAGAAGTGCGAGGGAACATCTCAAAATCAATTGGTCGTGCTAGTACAATTAACTGTCCACCAAGATAGCCAGACCTTGCATAATTAGATTTTTGTTGACAGGGTTGGAGGACGTCTGACGTGTACGAAAGGGAGCTGAATACGCGAAATGAATTGCTTGGTCGCATCATGGACGCGCAGATATGAAACACAACGTTTTCTTCAAAGAGTTCGCAAACACAATGAAGTTTATGGTGGTATATTTGAACATTTATTGTGAACTGTACAAGAGCTGTAATGTGACGTGTGCGATAATACTTAGAGATGAATGTGTCAAAAATACTTATTTTTCATTTAACAATTTTTAAATTGCATGTTTTAATATTTACTAGCAGTTGTACATGTGGGATTAGTAAGCCTGCGAATGCATCGAGTAATAAATGAAATAAATAATGTTGTTGTTGTGGTCTTCAGTCCAGAGACTGGTTTGATGCAGCTCTCCATGCTACTGTATCATGTGCAAGCTTCTTCATCTCCCAGTAGCTGCTGCAACCTACATCCTTCTGAATCTGTTTAGTGTATTCATCTCTTGGTCTCCCTCTACGATTTTTACGCTCCACGCTTCCCTTCAATACTAAATTGGTGATCCCTTGATGGCTCAGAATATGCCCTACCAACCGATCCCTTCTGCTAGCCAAGTTGTGCCGCAAATTTCTCTTCTCTCCAATTCTATTCAATACCTCCTGATTTGTTATGTGATCTACCCATCCAATCTTCAGCATTCTTAAATAATAATGTACATTAAATGTGTTCTGTCTCGGAAGCCAATGAATCCAACAATGAATTTCTTTGCTTCAAATGGTCTTTCCTGTCATGTCCGTGAATACTGGCAATTCCTTCAGCGGCACCCTGCGTTCGTAAACATTTAGATAAGTTAAATGAGCTGCCTGTAATCGCTACATCAAGGCTATCAAAATATTTGTGTTAAATAATTTTCTTTGTATTATAGACCGCTGAAGATGACTAGCATAAATAGGCGACATATTTTTGGTAGACGTAATCGTCAGTTACTATGTCAGTGGGCACAGTGTCATTGAGATTGGACCGTGGATCAATGGAAACGCATTGTCTGGTGGGATGAATCACGGTTCTCATTACACTAGGTCGACTTTCGTGTCCTGGTACGACGTCACGCAGGGGAAGACCTGTTCGAAACACGCATCGCGCCACAGAGGCTGGTGGGGGCTGTATTGTGCTAGGGGCTGTGCTATGTTTCCATGACACTTGTGTTAATGATCGAAGGTATCTTGGGGTAATTGAACATCTTTACGAACCACCTGCGACATTTCTTGCTTGATGTCTTCTTCGACGGCGATGGCATTTTCCAGTGGGATATCTATCTTTCTTAAGGCCATAACCGTGCTACAGTGTTTTGAAGAGAATGACAACGAACTACCGTTGATGTGTCGGCTACCAGAGTGATCTGGTCTCAATTCGAGTGGACACAGCTGGGACTCTGTAGGGCGCTAGGCTCCATGCCCACAAACGCCGGCCGACAACTGACGGTAACTGCCTAACCTGTACATAGACATACGTTACCACAAACTTATCAGCGGCTCGTCAAATCCATGGCGCCCCGACCATCTCCTGAACTGCGTTCCAAAGCTAGTAAATAGGTGGTCATAATCTTTTGGCTCATCAGTGTGTATTGTGGCTCTGAGCACTATGGGACTTAACATCTATGATCATCAGTCCCCTACAACTTAGAACTACTTAAACCTAACTAACCTAAGGACAACTCACAACACCCAGCCATCATGAGGCAGAGAAAATCCCTGACCTCGCCGGGAATCGAACCCGGGAACCCGTGAGTGTGTATTAGAGAGTAATTTTAAGTTATTTTATCACATACATCCTCGGTCGCCAAGCCCCACACAGTAATAATGAAAGGAAACTCGGGCAGCAGCCACAGCAGAAAGAGCAGTTACCTGGAGAAACGGCTCGCCCATACGGCATTCCGAAGCGAGACGCCGCTGTCAAAGCGGCCGTGGCCACCAGAATGGCCAGCACCGCCTTCATGGCTGCAGTGTGTGGTCGGTCGGACACTGGGCGCTGTGCTGGTCGCTGCCGCACGCGGACAGCGCTGGCACAGCTATCGGGGTAACTATTCACGGACGGGGACAGGCCTTGCAGATAAACGTGACACCTGCTGACCTTCCAGGAAGCTATCCTTTTATCGCCGAGTTAACGACTAACAATGACTTTAAAACAATTTCAGCTCACCACAGACACATTCCTCGACGGTGGCGACGAACAACGCAGCACTTACTCCTACAAGTACAGTGAATTGTGGTAGCTATATGAGACATCCTCACAGAATAAAAACGGTCGCCGTACGGGGGCTATCACGATTATGCCTTTTTGTAGACTATTATCTCATCGAATCATGTATCTAGAGACGCCTCGAAGTGTAGTCATTGATCACACTCCCTCCCCTATCCCTCCACCCATCATTCTCCAATGCCACAGAGACTATAAGGAAGATCGTTTTTGGTAAACATGGCGCTCAGTCATAATCATGTCATTTAAACCATGTTGGATCGCCTCACCACTTTATACTTTTCTGCAGCAGTTGCAGGAGATCAACAGTGCTCAATGAGTTTCTTTAACACAATACGTTATGTTTTTGACGTCTCTTCCTCTTCTGTCCAGTTTATTGAACGATCACGTGCTGATCGTCTAACTTTCATTCAGTTCTGTCGTCCAGGACATTCAACAAAACGCTGTATTTGACATCAACATTTTTCCTTGCGTGTATAACAAACATTTCCACTTTGTACACTATTCGCCTAAATCGCTTAAGGTAATTGTCCAAACGGTACCTTTGAGAGAAAACGGCCGACTTCCTTCCCTCATCCTTCCCTAAATACGAACTTTTGCTCCTCTCTAATGATCTCGTTGTCGACAGATCGTTAAATTTTTATCTTTCTTACAATTTGGGTCAACACTTACAATTTCAGCTCAGTAATTTTGTCACACTAGATGTTCTATAGTACGGATGTGCTCACCTACAGACTCTACTAACGACTAGCTACTTTTACTACATGCACATATACTATTCAATATTTGCAATGGTTTATGACACCATTCAAATATGCTTAATGCATTGCACACTCCAAGGTCATTTTCAGAAGTTCCCTCCTGGTTCAAAGAACGGCCTGTAGACCATCCCAGAATTCGAAACAAGAACAACCGTCAACATGATCAGTTTGGAGGTCGATGCTCTCAGTGTAACGAGGCAACTTAAATCATTTAATAAAGACAATGTGTTGATAAAATACGTTCATGCAATAGCTCCATTTTGGGTAATTACGTGAAACTGCTGCTAAGACGAGATATTCGCGTTTAAAAAGTGGGAAACTACATAGGGCAGATCAACAAACAAGAACAGAAACAGAAGTAATCAACTGAATTACAGACCCATAGGATTCACGTAGATCTCTAATAGGATTTGGAAACACATACTGTGATCCAACTTCATTGCCGGCCGCGATGGTCTCGCGGTTATATGCGCGCAGTCCGGAACCGTGAGACCTCTATGGTCGCAGGTTCGAATCCTGCCTCGGGCATGGATGTGTGTGATGTCCTTAGGTTAGTTAGGTTTAAGTAGTTCTAAGTTCTAGGGGACTGATGACCACAGCAGTTGAGTCCCATAGTGCTCAGAGCCAACTTCATGAAATTCCTCATCGTGAACGGCCTAATCAGCACGGGCTCAGAAAATGTCGTCCTTTCAAGAACCACAACTGGCTATTTATTCACACGAAGTAATGAGTTTGATCCATATTTCTAGAATTCCAGAAAGCTTTTGACACCATTCCTCGCAAGCAGCTTCTGGTAAATAAAAAAACTGCGACTCTGGAAGAAACTCCTAAAAGACAACATGCTTCTACTAAAATTGTGTACTTGTGGAGTATCGTCTCAGCTCTGAAATTGGATTCTTGGTTTCCTGTCAGAAATATTGTGACTTTTCATAGTAATTGTCGAGAAGGCATCTAGTGAACTTGAAGCTGCACCTCGGGTTCCTCCAGGAAATGTTACAGGACCTCTGCTGTTCTTGAGCTATATATACGACATAACAGACAATCTCACATTACCATACGATGCTTTGATTAACATTCTAGTAAAGTCATCAAAAATCAAAACTAATTACCAAACAATTTTGGTATCTGCGTTATGTGAAAAGTTCCTGACTAATAAAAAGTGTAAGGTCTCACACATGAGTAATAACAAATTCGGTTACCTCATAAGTCACACAAAATTAAAGGCTGTCGATTCAACTAAATACCTAGGAATACAGATAAAATTGTGTGTTAAAATGCTGTGGGGAAAGCGACCCAAGGACTGCACTGAATTGCTAGAACACCTAGGTGATGCAACACATTTAATGAAGAGACTGTCTACAACATTCCCCTTCTGGAATGTCGCTGGGTGGTATGGGATCCTTAGCAGGAAGGACATCTATACAGTTTAAAAAGGGCACATCGCTTTGTATTATCACGAAATAGGGAGTGAGCGTTACAGATAAAAATAGTCGTGTTTCTGTGGCAAGCATTAATTCAAAGGCGTTTCTCATGACGCAGAAATCTTTTCGCGACGTTAAGTTCTATTTTCTCCTCTAAGCGCCAAAAGCCAAAACATTTTGTTGACTTCTGCCTACGTAGGGAACAATGACAACCATGATAAAATAAATCGCAACCCGCGTTGTGATACAGTGACTTAAAAAAGTAATCGAAAAAATTTACACAGGCGTTTGCATTATGAGCCCACCAATGCCAATGACGTTACACTTCCTCTGGCTTACATGCATGCGCTGATTCTATTGGGAATGGTGTCATAAATTCATTATATCCTCTCCAGAGGCAAGCTGGCCCACACCTGTCCTGATTGGCCATTCATATCATGGATACTGGAACTAGGTCGCAGATGACATCAGAGCTGATTCTATTGTTGTTTTATCGGTACAGATATGGGGTCTTGACTGGCCATATATGTACCTCAGAACCACGCAAGCACTTCGTAGACAAACGTGCAAAGTGTGGACGATCACATCAAGACACATACGTCCGTGACGTAGCGTTGTGCCTTGAGGATTCCGTCAACAAAAACCAGCCGTAGCCAGAAGTGATACCCGATAGTTCCCCATACCATGACGCCAGGAGTAGCACCCCTGTGCCTCTTCAAAACATATGAAGCAAAGAAAGTCCCCCAGGTCGACAGAATACTCATCACCGGCGGTCATTCCAGTCTCAGCAGTTCTTGTTTTGGTGCTTACACATGAGACCGCCATTCCCTAATCCTGCCGCTGTTAGTCCCCGACTAAAGATGCGAGATAACACTGAATGTTCCAAGTAGTCCACTACTTGTTCTTGGATAACAGGCGCAGATGTGAATGGGCTAAGCTTTGCATGTTGGACAATACAACAGTACTCTATTGTGGTAGTCACATGGTCGATTGGAACTTTGCCGACGAGAGTACGTGCTCTCACGTTCACACACAGTCCAACATCGGGCCGCTGTCGAATCAGAGTGCTCCACAAATCTGGATATTACACGGTTCAACCAGCCGGCCAAATGGACACGTACAATGAGGCACCCTTTAAACACTGTCAGGTCCTGATACCGTTGCTTCCCACGGGTACACGACGCCTTCGTGACATTCAGAGTGATCGCACAATATCTGACGCTGTTCATACCCCGTGTATACACTACCAGGCTTGGCAAAGACGTTAAACACGAATATCAGTAATGCACTCTGGTGGCCGTTCTACCTCTCAGAGAACTGCAACACTGATCATTTGCACGCCCCTCAATGGTGTGTGCGTGTATGAAGTTACATTGACACCCGACCACGTCTTCTTGGTGCTTCATTTTTTATGTCAAGCACTGTGTTTAAGTGTTCAGTTTTCCACGTGCAAAAGAGTGTGGAACGGTCGAGAATTAGTCTAGAGAGAGTTCTATGAACTCTCTGCCAAATACTCACTTGTGAATTGCAAAGTAGTCATGCAGATGTAGACGCTGCCCGTCAGTTGTGTCTCGTTACAGTCGTGCATTAGTCGCGCACAAGTTACCGCGCCGCACTGCTGGGGAGTGTTTGAATATCACAAACAGATGAGTACGATGTTCCGAAGCCAATGACATAGGATCTGAAACGATGGCAGGCCATTTACAGAGTCGACGACGATCATCTGTTTCCCTTAGACATTTCGGGTAAACGGTACATTGCCCACACCCAGCACTGCAATTTATTAGCTACTTAGATACAAAATTAAAGTGACGCGCTGTCAGCGTAACGTAGTGCGTAATTTCCCCAGAGAAGCTGTGCTTGATACTGAAAGTGTACCCACAGACTTGAATCGTCCTGTCGAGCGTGGTGTACGAGATTTAATAAAAAAGTAAAGGGATTTTCTTAAAGAATATTTATTTATTCACCACCCTCCACTTTGTCCCCTTTGAAGTAATGCCCCTCATATAAAAGGCTTTTTCCAATCTTGGAAGCACTTCTGTAACTCATCTTTTCTTATGATGTGCAGCTTCTTCAGCGATTCTGTTTTCATTTCATCACTGATGGTAAAACGGCGTCCTTTCATGGTTCTATTCAGCCTCAGGAATAGAGAGAAACCGCAAGGGGCCATGTTTGGCGAATATTGTTTTGTTTTTTGTCAAATATGACGAACAAGCACTAAGTTTTGAGTGGACGTATTATTGTAACACAATTTCCAGTAATTTTGACACAATTCTTGTCGTTTTCTTCGGATTTCTTCGCGCAAACCGAGCACAGCTTCCAGGCAGCATTTCTTATTAACAATACCACCGAAAGGCAGGAACTCTTGATGTGCTATTCCACAGAAATAGAAAAAAGTCGTAAGAAGAACATTCACATTTGATCGAAATTATCGAATTTTTTTCTATCTTGGCTGTGTAGGCAGTTTTCATTGGCATGATTGGGACTTGGTTCCATCATCAAACCCGTCTACCCATGTTTCTTCATCTGTTCTTTAGAAGTTTGGTTCGTTGTCGACCTCATTCAGCAGTTTCTGAGTGATGTCTACGCGACGTTGTTTTTGGTCGAAATTCAACATTTTCGGAACAAACTTTCATTCTACATTTTCATACCCAAAACACCCCAAACAAATACCTAGCATGAGACAAAGGATATGACGACATCGTCAGGAACCTCTCTGATGGTGATTCGGCGATATTCCGGATCCATTTCCTTTGCTTCTACCTCATTACCGTCAGTAATTGTTGTGGTAGCGTGTCAAGGGCGGTTACGGTCTTCAAAATCTTCTCGACCCTCTGTGAAACGTTTACACCACTCGTGAACTGTTGCCTTACTCACAGTAGATTCACCGAATGTTACAGTTAACATTGAGACTGCGCTGTTTTACTTCATTCAATTTTTAGAGTAAAACTGAAAGTAGATTTTTGATCCCGCTCTTCCGAAAGTAAAAATTCGCCGAGCATTCGAAAACACGTATGACTCTTTCGACTGTCAACAATGGACTAAATATATCAAAACAGATGAAAATAGAAACGTACATCAGGAATATGTTACCAACAAGATAAAAGAAATTTTGAAAATCGGATGTATAAATTCCCCAAAATTTAAAAAATTCCGTTACTTATTGATCACAACTCGTACTTCGTATCACACTTAGGCATGTGGAAACACAGAATGCTATGAAATATCGATAGGAAATATTTTGGAGACCCATCGCTACATTAACTGTCGTTTTCCTGAAGAAATAAGCAAAATTTTCTGTGAACCCACTGAGAGAATTTCGCTGCTTGGTTGTTTCTCTGTTGAAGTTCTTTGGGGTGTGAGTAACTTAAGCCAATGAGAGGCGAAGGCGCATATGTTAGGCATGCCTTAGAAGTCTCGAATGAGAACAAAGTGACTGTCTTCTTCCTATTCTGTTCGTGGCTGTCCTAGTGGCAAGGTTACCTTCTTACGGTGTGAAATGGTGTGCTATTGAAAGTCTCTAAATACGAGTATTTGGTGGGAAAGAGGATAAAGACAGAGCGAGAGAGACAGAGGGAGAGAGAGTGGGGAGGAGGGAGAGGGCAATAAGTGAAAGCACCAGTGTATGTGTCAAGTTCTTCAGTGAAATACAAATCACCTCTCATACGACTATTCTGGATGATAAGGTAATGTTCTTCTATTGCCAAATGTGTGGCGAGCCATGTTGACTTGTCATACGTTGAATACTATGGCAGAGTGGCTTGTACGATTACGATTCAAGGGGCAGTTTCCGATCTTTTTATGAACTGTATTTAATTCGCAGTGGGATTTAGTGAGATTGTATTTAATTCACCAAATAGGTTTTACGTCTTTCAAACGTATGATAAAGAACTGATGAGGGCAGCATGTGTTTTAAGTAACCTACATGTCACTCGCGTATGTAAAACTTTTGTGTCCTTCAGATCGAATAATTACTATAAATTCAATCCATTTTTCATGCATTCTTCTCAAATTCGTACCTTTCATAAGTTTAATAAATAAAGTACCAATTTTGTATGGTAGCAGTAGAGCACGTCCCTCAAGCCTAGCAATAATGTATTATGCGGAAGTAATGAAATTAGGCATTCTGGTGTAATATCAGCCTGTCTCATTTTTTTGTTCTCATTCAGAAGCACTCCTGCTTGTATTATGTATATGTTCAAAAATGAACCACTCTTTGCACCACGAAATTACATCCAGGTCACTGAAGGTAAGTTGCTCCGAGATCTTCGAGAGTGTCGCTGCTTGATACTCTGGTTACATGGTTTGTTGCACTGTGATGTTTCAAGTCCATTACAACAGTGTATGATAATGTCGTATATGACAGTATAAGATAGGACTCATATTTTGCATAAATGTTCCTAGGAAGATTCAAATTGGTTCCAGTAAAGGGGAAGTTACCCAGCTGGCATTACAAAAATATATCAGTTATTAAATAAAATGTTCCGTTGCATTATTTAGTTATGAGTGTCTGAAGAACCATAATGGAGGATTGTCGGATTAAAATATATATTTTTTTCTTGGGTCTTATTCATTTTTCAAGAAAGAACAACCTTTATGTGGCACTTAATGATACTTAACGTTGCAGTTTAGAACACAAATATGATATAGGCACCATTCAACCCGTCAAAAATTTAATCTGTTACCACTTTCCAGTTTGACTCAGCAAGCCTTCAGAATACTTAACAGTGGTCCCTTTGCTATTTATTTTTTCCTGTTTTTTAAGTGGCTTCGCCTCGCACAGTAGTACCCATAGTTCATACCAGTATATGTATGAGAGTGCCCTCTCGGGATCTAAAGCATCTGCCACACCTCTACAATGTAGTAAGAAACATTACTTGTGAATGGTCACGAACTTTATTATTATTATTATTATTATTATTATTATCGTTGCTTTTTCAGAATATTCTCTTCTAAGAGACCGTTAGAAATTGAGTAGTCATGAGTTTTTCTTGTTCCCTCATTGTTCTTCGTTCTTCCAACCATTTATTACCTGTTCCCTTTTCTGTGCATTTTTCCATATTGTATTATATTTCTGTGTTTCTCAACTGGTCTAGATTGTCTATGTTATCTTGCGTGATATCCAGTTTTTTTTCTGCGTGTTTGTAGATCTCTTTCGGAGGCTTCTTTATCCAAATTTTTTTACGAAAAATTGGTCCGAATATTCCACTTAGAGTTTTCCTTTCTTGCTTATCAATCTCTTATTTTTATTTGAATATGAGTCACCGAAGTTTCTGCAGCATGGTATATCTTCGTTAGAACTATTGCGTTGTATTAGTTTTGCATTATCAGAGTCAGACTTTTATTGTAGTGGCTCTAGATGAGCTTATACGCTTTTTGTAATTTTAAGATTTAGTCCTGAATCTCTCTCTCCTCCTCCTCCTCCTCCTCCTCCTCCTCCTCCTCCTCCTCTTTCTCTCTCTATATTCAACGTCCAACCGGAATGGCCAATTCCTGAGATCACGCTAACTGCGTAGACTAGAGGCCTCCATAATTCATTATTTCCTGCGTCACACCGTTGGCAATATTTCACTGTTGCTAGGAAGCAAGAGACTGGCGTCGATTTATAGTCAAAGTGCTACAGCGAGATAGGTATAATTTATGGCTCCCATATCTCAGCATCATAAGGGCTCATGAGATTATATGAGGGACGTTACTCATTTATTTATTTATTTATTTATTCACTGGAAGTCTCCGCAAACAGATGTTCCTTCAATAACATTCAAGTTTACTGAAGTCCTGAACCGATGCGTCGCTGATTATCACCAGATTTCACAAATACATACATAAACTATCTAATGCTTTCGTGGCAATGTCACAATGATTTTCTTAGATAACAGAAGAACTTGCAAGAACAGCAGTATAAAGCGAAAAGTAAACGATACGATAACTAACAATAAATGTCTTACAGACACCTTCATTTCAATTGAAACAATTCCCTCAAATGTGAATTCAAATTAAGTGTCGTTCATTGGATAATTAGCGGTGTAAGTAATTTTGAGCACGTGTCAACAGCTTTTCCGTAAGAGAGGCATCTTGAAAGTAAGGACTCAGTGATTAAACATAGAGCGCAGTAACATAAACAAATAGTACTGTGAAAACAAGTATTTCCCGGAACGACTGTTGCTTTCACGTTGTAAGCAGGCGACGGGTGACAAATAGATTAATTCGATGTCTTTCTTTCATTGACGGCTACAGACAAATTTGGTCCACCATTACAGACATCTTTTATCCTATCCTGGACGTATGGTTCCAAACCCACTCGTAAGTGTCCGACCGGTGAGCAAAAGGACTTACTAGTGGCCGCTTGGAGTGCCAAGCTGTAAAGAGTGGCCAAGAGAAAGATTTGTATCCATTATGTATCACAACTAGTAGTGAAAACTGAGATGGGTGAAAGTCTACGAGGACGAAAAAGTGGGAAAAGGGAGGAGGGGTGCCAAACGGTAGGTCTTTTCCAGAATGAAATTTTCAGTCTACGGCCGAGTGTGAGCAGCTATGAAGCTTCCTGGCAGATTAAAAGTGTCCGCCGTATCGAGACTCGAACTCGGGATCTTTACCTTTAGCTGGCAAGTGCTGTACTATCTGAACTACCGAAATACGACTCACGACCCATCCTCACATCTTTACTTCCGCCAGTGCTTCATCTCCTACCTCCCAAACT
Organism: Schistocerca gregaria; assembly: GCF_023897955.1. Lineage (NCBI taxonomy): Eukaryota > Metazoa > Arthropoda > Insecta > Orthoptera > Acrididae > Schistocerca > Schistocerca gregaria. The sequence goes on along the minus strand of NC_064925.1, from coordinate 321,994,894 downwards.
TCGCAGAAGCTCTACTGCATGCCTGGGTAACTCAGTTGGTAAAGAAACTGTCCGCGAAAAGCAAAGGTACCAAGTTCGAGTCTCGGTCCTGAACATTTTAATCTGCCAGGAAGTTCCATATGGGTAAATCGGTAACTGTTCTACAAACATTGCCATTACTGAAAAGCCAAACGCAAGTTTCTTTCTTAAAAAGTGCATCACAAAAGTGACTTTAATCATTGGGGATGCATTGATGAGAATTTGTGGAAGCTGTTCAGTATATTCGCAGTCATTTGTTGAAATATGGCCCTTTTCTCTTCCCGAAACACGGCTTTCAACGGATCATTATTGTGGAGTCGGCGCAGAAAGACTTTTTTCTTGAGAAGACTCTACAGAAAAATTCAAGATCTGAAAGGTCTGGTGATCTCATCGACCATGTTTTGTGTGCGCAGAATATCGGATGAAAGTTTGCCGCTTCAGACAAGACGAGACTTGTCAGAGAAGCGTCATCCTGATCCATTCTATACAGCAATGTTGTGCAGAAATTGTGCCTACTCAATTTATCTCCCAGCCGTAATTTTTGAGACACTTGCAGCTTTAAATCCTGTTTAACAGTCTTCTTCAAAGACCTGCGAGGTATCAGTAATGTTCTGCAGAGTCGATTGACAGGTCGCTAAGGGCTTCGGTGCAGAACTGCACGAACTCGTCGGATACATCCCGACGTTCGAACTCCCATTTGAACTCCCATACGCTTCACATTAGTTGCAGAATGCAAATCAAGTTTGCTTTAAATACACTCTGCAACGGTCGTGAGAGATAGTTACCTTTGAGGTTAGACGTGGTGAACTAACGTCAGTCAAGGGTAACTTTAAGGCGTCAAAGACGCCCTTATCAACACCTCACTGAGTTTGAATGAGGTCGTGTAATAAATCCAGACGTTCCTTCTGCGATTTAGCATAAAGACTCGTCGGGAATGTAGTCACTGGCAGCAATTGTCACGAGAAAGTACAGTCGCAAGAAGACAGGGTTCCGGACTGTCACGTGATACTACCGAGAGGGAAAACTGTCGCGTTCGGCGTATAGCTCGAGCATCGTACTGCATCTGCAGCAGAAATTTGAGTAGCAACTGACACAACTGTTACAAATCGCTTACTTCAAAGACTGCTTCGAGCCAGACGCCTTGTAATGTGCATTCCACTGACTCCAACTTAACGCTATTTGCGACTTCAATGCTGCATTGCGAGAGCTCACTGGAGGCCAGGGTGGAGGTCTGTTGTGTTTTCTGATGAAAGCTGGTTCTGCCCCGGTGCCAGTGATGGCCGTGTGTTGTTCAGAAGGGGGCGGGTTGACGGCCTGCTACCGACCTGTCTGCTAGAAGGCACATTGGAAGTGTAGCCGGAGCTATGGTCTGTGGTGCGATTTTGTATGACAGCAGAAGCACTCTCCTGGTCGTCCCACGCATCCTGATTGCTAAATTGTACGTAAATTTGGTGATTCGAGCTGTCGGGCTGCCATTCATGAGCAATATTTCAGTGGGTGTTTTCCAACAGGATAACCCTCGTCCAGATACAACCCAATATTCTGCACAGAGTGTCGACATGTGGCCTTGGCCTCTTCGATAACCAAATCTGCCTCCAATTGAGCACATATAGGGCATCAGCTGACAACAACTCTGGGGTCATCCCCAACCAGCTTTAGCCATCCCTGTTTTCGACCGACGAAGTGTAACAGTAATAGAACTCCACCTCACAAACTGACATCGACACCTGCACAACACAATGAATGCACGTGTGCATGCTTGCATTCAACATTCTGGTGGTTACATCGGTTATTAATGTACCAGTGACGCACCTTCGCAATGGCTTGTTACGTTAACTTGTGATTTTGCAGTGTTAATCACTTAAATACGTTACATAGACAAATGTATTCCAAGAGTTTCATTACTCTGTATTAACAACTTTTAGGTATTCTATCTTTTCTGTCACCGTATACGTTAAGAAAATCAATCTAGTGGAGTCATACTATATGAATGACTGGGTTGGTGTTGTTCATGCAGAACATCTTGGCGAGCTCATGAATAAAGAGAAAGTGCTGGAAAGTTGTCTCGTCAGAGTCAAACTGCTACATAGTTTCCATCAAAACAACCGGCAATGAATTATCATGAAGGATGAGCAAGGTAGGTACTAAAATAATTGACATGTCCTCGCGAAAAACAGTCTCGGACAGTAAATTTTAAGTCAAAATATATTTACTTTTCGAAGTATCTCCTTGTTAGGCCAATGCATTTTATTGTCCTCTGTGTTTCACAAGAATAAGTTCCGACTTTGTTCATTCCGTTTCAAAGCCGCAGGTTTGCAAACATTGATTTGATTGCGGTTCAGTTTTTGGGATGAAATGATGGACATCTGTCTTATCCACAGTAATAAGTATGCACACAAATCAATTGGCTTCTTTTTGAAACTAACGACACATAGTTATATTTTCGATAAGCAGTTCTCCAGGCCTCTTAAATACTGAACGAAATTACAGTACGCTAAGAACACCCACAGCTCCCATTATAAATCTCTTTATTCTGTCACCGGTTTGTATGATCAAAGACTATCTTCCACTGTTTCATATACCATGCTGTCCATTAAAATTGGAACACTAAAAAAGTAGCATGCAACAGTCACCGGCCTGGCAAGAAATATTCTATATGCTCCGAAACGCAAAGGACTAGCATTTCAACGCAACCTCAGTAGGAGTAATGCCATCTACATTCTGTATATATAAAGATTATGCAGCGGTTTTCAGAAAAAAATATTTTAATACTGTTTGTTTGTGAGAAGTTCGTGCTATGCCTCGTGTATGGGGAAGCATTTATTCAGGTGTCGGAACTCGTATGTAAACACTTTTTAATTATTATTTTCTTCTTTATAGCTATACTATGTTGTTGTTGTTGTTGTTGTGGTCTTCAGTCCTGAGACTGGTTTGATGCACCTCTCCATGCTACCCTATCCTGTACAAGGTTCTTCATCTCCCAGTATTTACTGCATCCGCATCCTACATCCTTCTGAATCTGTTTAGTATATTCATCTCTTAGTCTCCCTCTACGATTTTTACCTTCCACGCTGCCCTCCAATGCTAAATTTGTGATCCCTTGATGCCTCAGAACATGTCCCACCAACTGGTCCCTTCTTCTTGTCAGTTAGTGCCACAAACTCCTCTTCTCCCCAATTCTATTCAATACCTCCTCATTAGTTATGTGATCTACCCATCTAACCTTCAGCATTCTTCTGTAGCACCACATTTCGAAAGCTTCTATTCTGTTCTTGTCCAAACTATTTATCGTCCATGTTTCATTTCCATACATGGCTACACTACGTACAAATACTTTCAGAAGCGACTTCCTGACACTTAAATCTATACTCGATCTTAACCAATTTTTCTTCTTCGGGAATGCTTTCCTTTCCATTGCCAGTCTACATTTTATATCTTCTCTACTTTGACCATCATCAGTTATTTTGCTCCCCAAATAGCAAAACTCCTTTACTACTTTAAGTGTGCGTGTTTCGAAAACGTTATCAGATAGATAGAAGAATATTTGTGGACAGGAGACGCTCGACACAGAACTGGAACATCTCGCCAGTGGGTTGTGGAATAATGGCTGTTCGTCCACTGGCATGAAATGAACGTTGAGATCACAGTCTGCAAAACCCATGGTTAAGGAACCGCTCGTTAAAAATATTGCTGGCCGCAAAGGAGCAGAATATTGCCTTGGAGGACAAACGAACCCAAACAATACACGAATCACTAGCGTCGGCACGGAATGCTCGAAAACCGCTGTATAAAGTAAGGATATACAGGACACCATAAACCTGTGATGAAATACTCGTCTGTATCACAAACAGAACAGTTGGAAAACGACTGTAAGATCATTAACTGTAGTTTGGGAGAAACGAATCCATCAATTGTTGTGGAACACGCTTTGTAACGGAGAAGCCTTCAGATTCAATCCCCTAAGACTCAGGTACTGGTAGGCACAAGTGGATACCAGCTGGAAACAGACATTACTTAGCAAATCAATAAACTTAATGTCGTGCACCATGGGGTGATAGGAATGGCGGACACTACAACCGACAAAGCCAGTTGTGCACTGCTTTTGAAAACTTGTGGCATCATGCCCCTGCTGAGATCACGGGGAAATGAGCTTTGATTGGACTTTCACAGAAACTACAGTCCCATTGGAAGATGTCGTCCGCGGATGGAGACGAAACGTACAATTTATACAAAAAATCTAATTCGTCCACGACGTGATAGCTCAGAATATTTTCATAAAAGTGATTCATCAGGCCTCGAAAGTTTAAGTTTTACAGTTATTGAGTCTTAATTGTACAAAACTCTTCACGTGACACGGTTTTTTGCGATTATTGTAGCTTGCAGCACACATTAAAAGTTTTTTTTATCGTTGGCCTGAGTAATTTTTGTGCAAATAAAAGTAAATATAGTAGCCCTTCATTGTATTCCCACATCTGACACATCTCTCAGTTTTATTATTATCGATCTCAGGAGCCACATACAACTTCAATGCATTATTTAGATCAATTCACCACAGTTGAGTGCAGTATGTGTAACTAACAAAATCAGATGGGTAGTCTCAACGCAAAGTCCAAACGAAAAATACTTAACCCTAATGAAACGATGACAATTTAACTATTTAAATTATGCCATGAGTCCCGTATTACTGATCTGGCGTAAGATAATCTATTGACAAAGTTTCTCTCCTATCGAGCTACATGAAGGTAATAAACTTAATGGGATCTCCACATAAATTTCCACTTCAGTCACTTAATATGAGAACCAAATTGAAAAAAAAAAACCGAGTGATCCAGTCCTTATTTCGGCGAGGGGATATATCCCCTATAATGGCTCGTACGTTAATCACAATTTTAGTAGCTTGGTGGCAGAAATTCGAAGTATCTGTTATGCAAGAAAAGTAATGTTTTATGTGAAATGAGCTGTTCACTGCTACATCTCAAACATGTCGACGTATAAGAATTTGTGAACATATTTCACGTTTCGGAACATCAAGGTGACAGTTAACGGCATGTGGAAGAACTCCATATTTCGAATTGACAAAAAATGGCTCTGAGCACTATGGGACTTAACATCTGTGGTCATCAGTCCCCTAGAACTTAGAACTACTTAAACCTAACTAACCTAAGGACATCACACACATCTATGTCCGAGGCAGGATTCGAACCTGCGACCGTAGCGGTCGAGCGGTTTCAGACTGAAGCGTCTAGAACCGCACGGCCACACCGGCCGGCTTTCGAATTGACAGTTCACCTTACCACATACTGTGTTATTTTCTTCTTCCTTACTATGTGTTGAAGCCAATAAATCATATTCGTGTTTATATCACGATAAGTAATTTACTACCATCTGACTCAAAAGACAAGTACAGATGTCAGTCTCAGTTGCGCATTGTTATGGCGATAAGTCAAAATTAGTGCTGGACCGGGACTCAAACTCGGATTTCCCACTTTACGCGAACTGTCGCTTCAACTGCTTTGGTTATCCTGACACACTTCCCTTCCAGTCCTACTTCTAGAACTGTCATACACTCCACAGATAGCGTCCACTGTCCATTATCCTCACTGCTCGCAGCTTTACCTGATCCCTGAAGGAGTTCGGACATGGTGTGCACCAGAACTGAAATTATCATTACCGTCAATGAATATGTGCACTGGACCCAAAACATTATGACCACCTGATTCGTTCTTTGGAACGAAATACATCGCTGCTACTGCGTATCAGGGATCCGACATGCACTGAAGAGCCAAAAAAACTGGTAGAGTCTTGTGTATTCAAATACAGAGCTATGTAAAGAGGCAGAATACGGCACTGTACTTGGCAACGTTTATGTAAGACGACAGGTTCTGTTGCAATTGTTATATCGGTTACTGCGGCTACAATAGCAGGACATCAAGATGTTTGGAAATGGTGTTACAGTAGGAGCACGAGCGATAGGGACACAGCATCTCCGAGATGACGATGAAGTGGGGATTTTTCCACACGACCATTTCACGAGTGTACGGTGAATATCAGAAATCCGGTAAAACAACAAGTCTTCGACATCGCTGGGGCCCGAAAAAAATCCAGGAACAGGACAAACGACGACTGAAGAGAATCGTTCAACGTGACAGAAGTGCAACCCTTCCGCAAACAGCAGCAGATTTCTATGCTGGGCCACCAACAAGTGTCAGCGTGCGAATCATTCAGCGAAGCGTTATCGATATGAGCTTTCGGAGTCTAAGGCCTACGTGTGTACCCTTGATGACTTCACGACATAAACCTTTACGCCTCGCCTGAGCCCGTCAACACCGTCATTGGACTGTTGATGACTGGAAACACGTTGCCTGGTCGGACGAGTCTCGTTTCAAATGGTATCGAGCGGATGAACGTATACACCTATGGAGACAACCTCAGGAATCCATGGATCCTGCACGTCAGCAGAGGACTGTTCAAGCTGGTGGAGGTGAGTGCGTTCGGAATGATACGGGAGCCCTTATACGTCCAGATACCGCTCTCACAGTGACGGGTACGTAAGCATCCTGTCTCAGAATCTGACTCTGAGCACTATGGGACTTAACATCTGAGGCCATCAGTCCCCTAGAACTTAGAACTACTTAAACCTAACTAACCTAAGGACATCACACACTTCCATGCCCTAGGTACGATTCGAACCTGCGACCGTAGCGGTCGCCCGGTTCCAGACTGCAGCGCCTAGAACCGCTCCGCCACATCGGCCGGCTGTTTCATAATCTGCATCCATTCATGTCCATTTGGATTCCGACGGACTTAGGAAATTCCAGCAGGACAATGTGATACCCCACACGTCCAGAGTTGCTACTCAGTAACTTCAGCAACACTCTTCTGAGTTTAAACCCTTCCTATTGCCACCAAACTCCCCAGACAACAGCATTATTGAGCATATCTTGGATGTCTCGCAACGTGCTGTTCAGAAGAGATCTACAGCCCCTCGAACTCTTGCGGTTTTGTTGACAGTCCTGCAGGATATTCATGGTGTCAGTTCCCTCCAGCACTACTTCAGACATTAGCCAAGTGCATGCCATGTCGTGTTGCTACACTTCTGCGTGCTCACGGGGACCTTTCACCATATTAGGTAGATGTACTAGTTTCTTTGTCTCTTAAGTGTATGTTGGTAGGTTTGTAGAGGTATGTGGCATTAGATGTCTACGAACAGGTCATGTAATTAGCGTAAATAACGGGCCGCTGATTTGCGTACGCGGTGATGGAGACCTATAGCAACCCAGATGGGTCCCACAGGAGTTAAGTGGATTTCGTCACCAACGTCAATTCGCTGTAGTAATCTTCACAGCTATGTAGCATGGTTCTGGCTCCGAGACACGTACAATTGTACTACTGAAAGATGACACCTCCGTCGGAGATGACATGAAGCATGACAAGACCTAGATGGTTCGGTGTCTTCGGTTGATGCCACAAGTCCCATGCAAGGGCAGGAAAATGTCTCCCATAGCGTAGTACTGTCCCCACCAGCCTGCGTCCATGACGCACTGCAGATTTCGAGTCACCATTCAGCTCGATGACAGCGTTTATGGAGCACAAATGTGACCCAGCTGAAGACCCGACACGTTTCCATTGATCGGTGGTCGAATCCCGATGGTCCCATGCCCGCTGCAATCGTAACTGACTATGTTGGGTCAACATGTGAACACAGATGGTCTGCTGCGGAGCTCCATGTTCCTCAATGTACGATGAACGGTGAGCTCCGAAACACTTGTGCGTTCACCAGCTTTGTGCTCATTTGTCAGAGATGACACAGATCACCATCTGTCTTACTTTACAGAGCAGGCAAGCCTCCGAGCCCCACGTTATGCGGAGGGTCATATAAGTACAACCACTTAGCGCCAAGTAGCAGTTTCAATGTCCTTCTTCCTCTTTCCGCAGGTGCTCAAGGCAGTAGCACGGGAACATTCGACCAGCTTCGCGATTTGCGAGATACTCGTTCACAAGCTCTGTGTAATAATAAGCTGACCTTTATCAAAGTCGCTTATCTCAATGGAATTCTCCATTTGCAGGCCATATCTTCCGTAGGGCTATCGCCCGTCCGTGTCCGTGTCTGCTCCGCTTACACACTTTTGTTACCGTGTCACGTGACCGCAACGCTACCAGGCGACATCCAACGTCGCAGTGGGCAGTGGTCATAAACTTTTGGGTGTACAGAGTATATATGATCCAATATGTTAGGTGACCTTTACGGCTTGAAACCGTCGTAAAAGCAGCAGTTAATCCTCGTTTGACAAGCAGAAACTGTAGTATATATAGACTGCTCTTGAAACCATTATACAGGGTGTTACAAAAAGGTACGGCCAAACTTTTAGGAAACATTCCTCACACACAAAGAAAGAAAATATGTTATGTGGACATGTGTCCATGTTCGAGCTCATTTTATTACTTCTCTTCAAATCACATTAATCATGGAATAGAAACACACAGCAACAGATCGTACCAGCATGACTTCAAACACTTTGTTACAGGAAATGTTCAAAATGTCCTCCGTTAGCGAGGATACATGCATCCACCCTCCGTCGCATGGAATCCCTGATGAGCTGACACAGCTCTGTGGAGAATGGCGTATTGTATCACAGCCGTCCACAATACAAGCACGAAGAGTCTCTACATTTGGTACGGGGGTTGCGTAGACAAGAGCTTACAAACGCTCCCATAAATGAAAGTCAAGAGGGTTGAGGTCAGGAGAGCGTGGAGGCCATGGAATTGGTCCGCCTCTACCAATCCATCGGTCACCGAATCTGTTGCTGAGAAGCGTACGAACACTTCGACTGAAATGTGCAGGAACTCCATCGTGCATGAACCACATGTTGTGTCGTACTTGTAAACGCACATGTTCTAGCAGCACAGGTAGAGTATCCCGTATGAAATCATGATAACGTGCTCCATTGAGCGTAGGGGGAAGAACATGAGGCCCAATCAAGACATCACCAACAATGCCTGCCCAAACGTTCACAGAAAATCTGTGTTGATGACGTGATTGCACAATTTCGTGCGGATTCTCGTCAGCCCACCCATGTTGAGTGTGAAAATTTACAATTTGATCACTTTGGAATCAAGCCTCATCCGTAAAGGGAACATTTGCACTGAAATGAGGATTAACACATTATTGGATGAACCATTCGAAGAAGTGTACCAGTGGAGGCCAATCAGCTGCTGATAGTGCCTTCACACGCTGTAAATGGTACGGAAATAACTGGTTCTCCCGTAGCACTCTCCATACAGTGACGTGGTCAACGTTACCTTGTATAGCAGCAACTTCTCTGACGCTGACATTAGGGTTATCGTCAACTGCACGAAGAATTGCCTCGTCCATTGCAGGTGTCCTCGTCGTTCTAGGTCTTCCCCCAGTCGCTAGTCATAGGCTGGAATGTTCCGTGCTCCCTATGACGCCGATCAATTGCTTCAAACATCTTCCTGTCGGGACACCTTCGTTCTGGAAGTCTGTCTCGATACAAACGTACCGCGCCACGGCTGTTGCCCCATGCTAACCCATACATCAAATGGGCATCTGCCAACTCCGCATTTGTAAACATTGCACTGACTGCAAAACCACGTTCGTGATGAACACTAACCTGTTGATTCTACGTACTGATGTGCTTGATGCTAGTACTGTAGGGCAATGAGTCGCATGTCAACACAGGCACCGAAATCAACATTACCTTCCTTCAATTGGGCCAACTGGCGGTGAATCGAGGAAGTACAGTACATACTGACGAAACTAAAATGCGGTCAAACATGGAAATTAAGCGTTTCCGGACGTATGTCCGCACAACATCTTTTCTTTATTTGTGTGTGAGGAAAGTTTCCTGAAAGTTTGGCCGTACCTTTTTGTAACACCCAGTATACACTAATGAGTAAAATCATTAGGACCACTGCACACCGACAAGTTGTATCCCATCTAGCGGCGTTGAGGACACGGGATACGATAAGAGAAGTGTATTCACAGATAAGAGACGAATTGGAACTTATTCTATTGGCGATACGGGCGACATATGGGAAAATACTCTGACATAATCGACTGTGAATATGGGCTGATTTTTGAGAAACAGCATCGGGGAAACGGTGAAGACGGTCAGTTGCTCGCATGCTAATGCCGTATGTAGAAAGTGGTTGAAGCAGGGCGAAAACAAGAGCGGGAGACAGAGTGCTGGAAGCCCACGTCTCATCACAGGACGTGGAGGCCGGAGTCTTGCCTGCTTTGTAAAGCAGGATAAGCGGGCATCTGACAACAGTGTACAATGCTGGAGAAAGGCGGGAATTAGGTCTTAAAAATGGGCAGTGGAGCAATGTATATCAGATTTCTTGTCACGCCAGTTCAACTGTCTTGTCAGGGTACCACGTCATTCAGTCTAACGACTGCTCGAAACATTCAATGCGTCATGGACACCAGCCAGTGGTGTGGTCGGTATGCATGCGACAGCAGGCGTACCTCATGCGTTCCAAAACACCGCACAAAAATCGGGATTTTCCGTTGCTCAAATCTTTGGTGACACAAAGGCGGGGTCAAGTGTTTTAGATAGCCCTTGGGGTAGGGACCATTCGAATACCCAACAGAAGGGTCGTCTTAGTGTCACTACCCTACAGCACAGGGTCGAATTATGAATATTAAACACTTACTCCTGCTCAAGCAAATGGAGCAAATCGATTGATTCTTCTTACATTTGATGTGGTCTACGGTGGGCTTGATGCAGTTATGGAGGCACCATTGGTTCATGTCGTTTCTCGGAAAACACCAGAAAAAGAATCTTTTACAATATTTCCGCCGTCATCAGCGGACCAAAACCCAGCCAAGCATTCCAAAACGGCTTAGTACAGCAAATGCCTGAAATTTTTACGAAATATTCCTGATCCCGATCTCAAACAACGTTGAACATTTCCTTGATATCTTTATCCGTTTCCAAGTTAGAGAGGTTCAAAGTTACACTACTTCTACACATAAAATCCGGTATGAGGCGAAACCTAAACAATAAAATATTGCAACAAATTTCTCCAATTTTAAAGGTATATTCTTTAGGCATTCATATGGAAGATCCATCTCCCCATTATCAAAAATCTTTATCCGTTGTTTCTTGGGTACGAAAACCCCGCCGCGGACTCCGAGAGAAAATGGCAGAATAAAAGGATCTAAAATTTGCGATGTATTCCTAAGACCCCAATTTCAACTAACCTTGAAAATTTTCTTCATATCTTTATCCGTCTCCAAGATACAGAGGTTCAAATTTACTCTACTTCTACATGTAAAACACGCATGTAGAATCCGGTGTGAGGCGAAACGTAGTTTATAAAGCGACGTAGCAGGGAGAAATACGCAGTAAAGTGTCCCCGTTATCATATGGGAAACCATGTTGTAGTACTGACGCACATGCAAGATTTTTACACGTCAAACCTGGTCTGATGTGTAAAATTAGTTTTGCGTTATTTCAATTTCACGTAAGTAAATTTGACTGACCAATACATTTCTTTTCGTATGAGTTACATGTTCTACTGCAGTGGGGAAAAGAAGGAAAACAGCGGAAAAATGCTCCTTTCAGAGCACAAAAAATGTGAATATTTTGCTGTTTTTTTTTTTAAGACTGACTGAAAATTGGGATATCAGCTGCCTCAATCTACCTTCCTCAGCACCTTTAAAAGCTTTCCCACAAATATTGGCATGCGAACATATTCGCACCTTTTTATGCTAAGAGAGAAGAAGATAGTGGCAGTGGCAAAGAGACTGAAGATTAATAATACTAGAAGACAGAAGACAGTGGTTGTGTTATAGAAAGAGCGAAGGAAACAATGTCAGTGTAAGAGGACGAGAGGGACACAGTGAGAGTGGAATATAGTTGAGTGGCGGAACAGTGCTAGCACAAGAGTGAAGGAGGCAGTGCCAGAGTGGTGTTGGCGGTGGGAAGATACATCAGTAGTAGGAAGGAAGGAATGAGGTAGTAGCAGTAAGAGAGAGGATGAGGGAAACAGAGACAGTGGGGGGGAACAAATAGTAGCAGGACAGAACGAAGGGGAGAGACTGTGGCTGTGACACGGCTGACAGTGCTAGACAGAGACAAAGAATGACAGTGAGTGGCTCTGAATGAGTGAGTGAGAAAGGGCGACTGGGAGTGGGTGAGTCAGTTACACTGGGTGTGAGAGAGTTACAGTTAAGAGAGGTTACTGGGGTTTGAGGTGCGTTGCAACTTAAGAAGAGAGCGAATATTTTCGCATGACAAAAGTTTTTAAAGGTTCTGAGTAAGGGAGAATGAGGCAGCTGGCACCCCACTTTTCAGTCAGAGTTTTTAAATAAACTTGAACATATGTTTTGTACTCCGATGGGAGCATTGTTCCGCTGATATTTTGCAGTGTGGGACACTTATCTTGGCTTCCATAGGGCCTGCGGTAGTAATCGAACGCATCATGGTGGCTGCACACTACGTGAATACTGCTGCAGGCCGCTCCTGTCCTATTCCCTCATACCATCTCTTTCTGTAAAATGGATATTACACGAAATGTTCCTAGCTAGGGAAACCCACTGCCAATGGAGTAAATTACTGTAGATCTTACGAATGTTGTGCCCCATTATAATCAAACCTACTCACCAGCTCACGAGTGTCGATGAAAATGTATTGCACGTCTACCACTCACTATTGCCCTGAACGAAGTGCCTTTTTCGAGTGTTATTGTCTTCAGACCGGCCCGCGGAACACTTGTTTGTGCCCTCCAATCAGGGGTCAGTATATCGTTCCATGCACAGGAGGCCGAGCGGAGAAACCTCTGCGTGAAGTCAGAAAACCTGTTGGGAAACTGTGAAGCGTCATCGACGCTGGTATGACATTATTACAGTTCAGTCTCTTATTCTCACTGTTTACAAGACATCGTTCTTCCAGACCGGCACTGCCGTTACTCGTTCAGCTGCATTTTGGATTCTGACTGATGTCCATTCTAAGCAGGTCAGCAGTTACATGTCCAGGCGAAGTTCAGCGAACCCGGTACCAAGGCGGGTTGCCTGCCATCAGGCCAGGCGAGGTCAAATGGCTCTGAGCACTAAGGTACTTAACATCTGAGGTCATCAGTCCCGTAGAACTTAGAACTACTTAAAAATAACTTACCTAAGGACATTACACACATCCATGCCCGAGGCAGGATTCGAACCTTCGACCGTAGCAGTCACGCTGTTCCAGTCTGATGCGCCTAGAACCGGTCGGCCACTCCGGCCGGCTGCAGCCATGGCCATTTCGTAGCACAATGTGATCTCTCGCTGGCTGCTGGAGTGTTCCCAGGCTCCTTTTAAAATCTACGAATGCCCTTGATAACCAATGCGGTACATTTGGTATTGGTTGTTGTGTGGTAAGGTCATCTCCACCATACGCCTGGTCAGTTGCTCAGTCAGTAGATGGTAGGTGGCGAGCAGCATGAAGTTCATCAGGTGGAGGCCATCAGCTCGAGTATATCTTCGACTAGTTCATAGATGGTTGGAGCATCTGGGACGTAGGCTCACTACCGTACCATAATCATAAAATCGAGTGCTATTACTGTGAATACCGCGAATCCTAATGTTCAACCGATGAAGACAGCTGGAGAGCTGGGGTACTTACAAGGAGCCGGCATGAGACTATGACGCAAGGCTCGGTTCGTAATGACCACATGAGTCCTCCTTACTGTGCTATATTCACTTAACGTCTGTCAATTGCTGTGTCGGTCCCTCACTGTGTGCTCTTGTGAAAGATGTGAAGTTTCTTGCAACATGTCTTACAAGCTCGTTTCCTTTGGTTTTCTGTTGCACTCTCCTTTCTGCTGAATGCGTATCCTCAACTGGCAGACAGTCTCGTGATGTGTCAGCGACCTGACCTACTTGCGACATACTGACTCCCTTCCTGCTTCCTCCTTTGTTTCGGGACTGACTTGGGTTTGCCTGAGGCAATATGAATGAGTTTTAGTAAAATTTTCTAATTTCATTCTGTGCCATAAAACATAATACGTTAGCTTTCAATGTAATTTGGTATTAACTGTGACCATTAGATTTAATTAATCTTACAGCAACTAATCTTCCAGATGTTCAGTGAGAGATTAACTCTCATTGTCTATATGCCTATTACTTTTTTGTGTTAAAAAGACGTAAACAATTTAAATAACGATTGTGATGCGTTGGTTCAGTTTTTGGTGGGCTCCAAGTATTTTGTTAGTCGCACATGGCCATTTGTATCGTCGTCTTCCACCGAAGGGCTATTGCGTGGAAGACTCTTCGCTCTTCCATCCGCCCTCACATTATTTCTGAGCGCAGCCACAGCGCCTTACATTAAACTCCCTGTCCCCTTCTGTATGGTCTCGTTCTATTATAATGTTGTTTTTATGTATGGAGTGACGCTTACGTTACCACGAAAGCGAGTTGCTTCTGGTTGTAGGCATTTTACGATACAGATAAGGTTTGTGGAGGTCGCGTTCTTACACAACGTTCCATTATACCTACCCAACGTCAGGCTATTTACTCAGGTCTTTCTTTAGATTATTCAGGCTGTAAGGCTGTTAACACAAGCCATTCTCCTTGCAGCAGACCTGTTAAGATAAACGTGTTATTACGACACCACTAAGAATTTTAGCATGCCTGTGTAAATTAGTGGGGTTTAACACGAGTTAAAATCGAAAGCGACGTAGTGGACATATCAGAAATGCAGTGAGAGACTGATGAGCAAATAGAATTAAAATCGGACGGAGATTAAACGGAATTAAAATAACAGGTGTAGGCTGTATTGTTAATAGGAAAATGAAATAAATTAACACTGAAGGAATATTAGTCTGTTTAGTAAGATTTTTAAAGATAAATGAAATGTACTCAAAATAATTCAGTTCCTTACACCGAGATACTTTTGGTAAGATATGGAAGACTTCTACGGAGACTTACGGAGTCTTACAGCTGATAGAAAATCTCGAAAGAAGAAGGCAACACAAAATTGTATTGCGAAAATAGGACATAAATGATGAACCTTGGTTATGTTGCAAACTTTAGACATAATGCAGAAATGGTAGAGATCATTAGTTAGTATAATTTTCTGAGGAGCACTAAATTTTGTTTGTTACACTATCCTGGTGGAAAATAAATTTAAAATTGAATTAGCAAGGACTAAAATGAACTAAATATGAAACTGACTTAATTTTATCAAATAAAGGCAAAAATTTTACAGTATGTGATGGTCCTAAACTACTTCCGAATCACAGGTAATTATAAGTTCATATGATGCAGAGTAACCGACTTCTTCAAGTAGGAAGTTAGGAATGTAGATTTTGAGAATTTTGGGAGATACCTTACTTTATGTTAAGAAATAAATTTAGCATATTTTGTGGGATCTTCAGGTAGGCCTTAGCAACCACTTTATGGATATGTAATTCCGCAGCTGGGTGGTCTAAAAGAGCTGGCTCAGCAGCCTGCAACATAGCATTCTGCCATAGGTTACTGGGTTTCTACAAGGTGTAGCACAATGCGTTTTCACAGCTGACTACACGATGGGGATCCATAGATACCTGACCGTAAGACACTGAGGGAGTAAAACTGCTCCCAGCTTAGTGGTGGCAGCATTCCTTTGGCATCGTGCATTCGACCAGCACAGCCTCCACGCTAATCATAAGTCGAATGTGCAGTCACGATACTGCAGCCACATCGAGCAGCGTCACCAGGTCGCTGAAGCTACTGATCCACAAGATCAAAGACTGTCCCAGTGGTTCCCAATTGTCACCTGGATCTACAAACGCAAGGCCACCCATTTGCGTGCACTCTTCTGAAATACCAGTCAGTCTACGAGGAAACTACGTTCAGCGTGGGTATCGTGCACTTACTACCGGCAACACAGATAGCTGGCAGTACTCGATACAGCTTGGACTTTCGCCACCAAGTTGACAAGATATACTGAATCAACAAGATCGCCGCCCACCGCTAGCCATCTCTCTGTCAGCCTACCACTGAGGACATCACTGGCTGCCTGCTAGTTCGGTGGCCGCTGACGTCTAAATACATGGAAGACATGAAGTAATAACGAATGTTCCTGTCGAATCAGTATTCTTGATATTTAATGGAACTACATTTGCAAACAACAAAAGATGTAGGTAAGAAGAAATAAACACTCAAATGTAACGAAGCAGCTCTTAAGGAGAGTCTACGTTTTTCGACACGACAATGACACGAACATAATAGAACATGTAGCAATGAAATATCTTCGGGTAGATATAGGAAAATGCAGTATAAATCTTGAAAAAGAAACGATTCAAAGCAATAAAATATGGAAGGAAACAACATGTAAATTTATCTGTCAGGTAGTTTCATATCAGCGCATACTTCGCTGCAGAGTGAAAATTAATTCTGGGAACATCCCCCAGGCTGCGGCTAAGCAACGTTTCCACATTATCCTTTCTTCCAGGAGTACTCGTCTCACACGTTTTTCCGGAGAACTTCTAGCAGTTTGGGGGAAGGCAAGAGATGACGTATTGACGGAAGTAAAGCTGTGAGGTGGGTCGTGAGTCGTGCTTGGATAGTTCAGTCGATCGCCGACAAGGTAGCTCAGCTTGTTAGATCAGAAGGCTGGACGCCCTCTGTAATAAAAAAACAATGAGTTTAATATTCGACGAGGAACTTAAATGGGCGTCATATGACGTACGCCTCGACCAAACCACGACAACAGTAACGATCAAACTGAAAAAAAAGAAATGGTGTTAGATCCGTCGCCTCCGAAAGGCAAAGGTCTCGAGTTCGAGTCTTGGTACGCCACACAGTCTTAATCCGACTGGAAGGTTTATAGCAATTTACATTTGGTTGACACAAAATTTCATCATTTAAAAAGAATTCGAATTTAACGGGGATATGGAATAAGTTGATATTCGAAGTAGATAGGGGACAATGGATAATACGAATCGTAAATATTATGTAAAGGGCTTTTCGCAAACTAAATTTGGTTTTCAAAATTAAGCTTCTCACAAGTCTCAGGCAGGACCTTCACTGTGTTTTGAATCATGTGGAGACGTGGTCATCTAATGTAACAGTCATGATGCACAACGTGAAACGGAAAGATGTTTGTTGGAAATTACTGGGAGGGGAAGAACATGAAGCAAATGGAATTTATTCGAAGGATAGTGTCTGGGCTTCTAATTTAAATGTCCTTTGTCCCGTGTTTGACCCCAGTAACTGTTTAAATTTTGAATAAATTTGTGAGTTATGGTAGAAGGAGTCACATTCATACTGTCAGTAAAATTGCCGATAGGGAGAAATGCTGTAGAGAAAATGTCAGTGCACCCTTCTTCGTTCGTGATGGTGCTCCTACAGGTGGAAGCGTCAGCAATGATCAACTGCTTGTGCATGCAGAAGGCAATGGTAACAACTGCAGTAAAGACATTCAGAGTGTATCCAGGTAACATGCAGATTTCTAAAATGATCTCACAATTATGATTTTTTTTTTTTACTTCCAGCAGCTTGAGACTCATTTGTTGTAAGCTCCGATAAAGTGATAACATTATCCAGTTGCTACGAACAAGTGAAGCTCGCGGCAGCTAAAAGGTTAGAGCTAGACGATAATGGATTGCTAATAAACGGGACATCTTGTGCAATAGTGGGACTTATGTGCCGTCGATCTGTGACAATTTGGGGTATTACGTATGTGAACATTTCACAGCCGCAGTTTTATTTTCCAGAAGAGTCTATGAAAGTGTTGCTAACTATGATGAACCTGTGCTTGTTACCCGAGTTCACTCAGTCCATCGATAAACTTGTTAACTAGCAGCAGTAGTGGAGACGTTGATGCAGCATATGGATCAGTACAGGGCGAACTAGCACGACAGAGGAACAGTCAACCATTGTTGTGGCAAGTACCGCTTGTCACTTACTCTGCTATGCGTATTCGTTGCTTACATGTACGAGAACTGAAACACAGGACGAATTTGAGATGGAGCCACTGTTCAAATTCTGGTGGACTGGATTCCCAGAGATCAAGTGGTAGTGTAAGTTAAGGACTAAGGGAGTTTGGGCAAGAAGAACATAATGAAAAGTAATGGTACGAGCGATCTTGAGTAAAGATAGGATTTAAGCCAGCTGAGTCAATCCTACACTACACACTGGCAATCTAGCTTAAGACGAGGGAGTGGGTCTGGTAATAGAAGATGGCAGTGTAGCACATCGACAATATCTGATCAGAAACGTCCAAAGTAGGGAGTGGTTTGCAATAGAACCAGCCTCAGGCACAATAACATTGTGAGGCCTAGAGATAGTTGAACAGAAGTACTTAACCGGAAGAGGGCGGAAGCCTTTCCACACTGGCGGCCGCCGAAATGTTTACTACACGTGCTGCAAGGCATAGAAAAGCCCAAGCAAGTGGAGCTCGGAAGCGTAAAAATACCTAGCTATTTTACCCTCAGGTCACTTCTCTTAGTACCACAGCGCTATCACCATCATGTGGCTGTGACGCTGGGGGCCCGTCCATAATGTTGTTTGTGGGCTACTGTTCGACGCTGCATTAGGTCAGTCCTGAAACCAAGAAACCTCAAGCTGCCACCACATTGGGAAGCAGACTGCTGGTCGTCGACATAGGGTAGTGGGTCGCTCCCGAAACGTCACCGGCCTGCCACCTGTTGGACAATGCAGAGTGCAAGAGTCGTGCCACAGCTAGCCAAGATCTCCAGACCCGGAGTCGCCACTGACAGAGGCAGCTGGGTCACGAGTCACTGACCACACGACGCTAAGCCCTGTCAGCATTGTGGGACGACAGCACATAGAAGGCCTCTGGGTGCCTCAGCCGTACTGCCACTTCATGCAACTAGCCACAGTAGGGCGGCATAACGAAACTATGCAGAATATCAGGCTATCTGGCTGGGACTGTACGGTGCCTCCTGCATCCCAAATCCCCCTTATATTACAGAAGTTTTATTATTATAGGAGAAGTGGAATATTAGAAAAGAATGATTTGCAGTCTCCACTTAGAAAATGTGAATAAATTTATAAAGTGGATAGAGATTTCTGGCTACATGATAACGGGGAAATAATAACAACAGATTACAAGATGACGTGCTCTAAGCAACACAGTGGTAAAATTAATGTTCTGACGTTAGATAAATGCCACACCAGCCGTGATATATGAGTTTACCTTCACACATATGTGAAGGAGTACAATAATTTTACAGTCTGTGGTGACTAGGACGCTATTTTGGAGGACAGTAATAAGGGAATATAATCTAGGTGTAGGCAATGGGAGTGGGTAGACGCTTCTAGATCTTCATCATAGATTTCAAAGTATTGCAGCGAACATGCTTTTGCAAAACAACAAGAGAAGGGAGATATACTTGGGCAACACCACGAGAGACAGAGCAGTAGCACCTGGTCTACATCAGCGTTTAAAGTCCACGTTTTACTTCCAACATACCTGTGCTTCAGACATTTAGCTTTATGAATTTCTTCTTTTCCCTATCAGTGTCTCATACCAGTGCAGATCTTTTATTTCACAAAGCCTTCTTCGCCTATGAACGTCTACCTTTTATAACTTCTTTGCTTTGTTTATCGCGTTTGAATTTTCGTGTTGCCGAAAACAAGTAGTTAACGGCACAAGAAGGGAAA
The DNA here is from genome assembly GCF_023897955.1 of Schistocerca gregaria. Classification (NCBI taxonomy): domain Eukaryota; kingdom Metazoa; phylum Arthropoda; class Insecta; order Orthoptera; family Acrididae; genus Schistocerca; species Schistocerca gregaria. Next base: position 321,975,261 of record NC_064925.1, on the reverse strand, counting down.
CTTCATTAACAAAATTACAAAATAGTATTTTAAATTGACGATGTAAATAACAAATAAAGAAAGGAGTGTAGGAGTGAATATGACGTCAACGATGACATCATTAGAGACAGGATAGCAAGCTCTGTTCGGATGAGGATCTGACCAGAAATCTGCCGTGGTCTTTTTATAGAAACCAACCTAGAAATCGAAATTCGTCTTATGCGATTTTAGGAAACCATGAATTTCGGTACCACCGTTAGAATTTGAACCATATCTCTCGGTAGTGTGAGTTTACTGTAGCTTTCAATCGATGAGTGGTATGAAATTTGAAGGAAGAAACATTAAAAATACCAAATATTTTCATCATTGTCATCCATTACTTCATCTTATGTTTCACTATTTCTGGGGCAAAAAATTAGATGTTCTTTACCGAACACATCTTGAAAATGAAGCTAATGAGGCAAACTGCAAATGTAACAGTTAAGGAGTTAGGAATAGTGTAGCTATCAGCAGTTATTACGGACGGACGACATAATAATGCAAGAGCAGTTTCTTCTCTATGCTGCAGTTTGTTCTCTTAGCTAATTATTATTTTTCATGCTCGTGCCTTTTGTTGTTAAGTGCTGGTTTCCTGTCCAAACACTGTCTATCTTACTTCAGATTCTTGACTTTTCTATAGTAGCTAGTGATTATAAGAGTACGTTTTTCGTATATGTTTCCATATGGAGTTATTGTTTTGGTAGGCAGTCTTTGGACATTATTTAGTGAGAGTGTTGGTATTTCTGGGTGGTAGGATTATAGGCTTTCATCAGGAATGCCATATTGGTTACTCCGTGTTAATATTTGTTCCTTCCTAGGTTCTGCAAACATTTGTGTGTATGTGTGTGTTTGGCATTATCTGTGACGTCTATTTGTTTAACTTGTTGAGTATTACTTCCTTTTGAATTTTGTTGTTTTATTTTGTAACAAAAGTTTAATGAGAGCAATTATTGCTTTCCATCTAGGTTATTGCAGCTAGTTCCGTATTACAAAGCGCTTGTTCATTAGTACTGCACTTAATGTGTGGAGGATGTATCCGAGAGCAGCTTGCTACTGCATAAGAGTGCAACTTGCATTCGCGCCACCTGATGACTTGATCTTTCATGTAATATTGTATCGATGGTGGTTTTTTTTGTAGCTAGTGAGTGAGTATTTGTTGTTTTATTTTGTGAAAATTATATCAAGGATGGTCAAGTGTCCTGCTTGGTCTTTCCTGAACTGAATTTTCTGTTTTAGTACGTTATGTCTGCGTCTAGTTGAGCTATATGGTCTTTATCTTCATCATATTTCACAAGTCTGTATCTTCTGCACGAATGAAAATAGAGATGGATGTTAATTTATGTACATGGTTAAAGTTCTTATATTCGAATAAACCATCCGACGTTGCAACGGTCTTTCTATTACAATCACGCACATAACGTTTTGCTTACTTTCCACAGTTATTTTTAGGATCAGAATTTTCCTTTATATTTCACAAACTTTCAATGTTACCTCTACCAGATGCACAACAAGTATCCAGACGTTTACCAAATTCGTCCGAATCCCAAAGTGGTTGTTGAAAAGAGATATACAGAATTGGAGGCTTCAACAACTCTCCTGCCCCCCCCCCCCCCCCCCCCCCGCTCCCTCCTCGTGTCCTACCCCCTCCACACCCCCCCCCCAATACACACACACACACACACACATACACACACATTTTGAGATCAGGTGACCTTGGATACCAATGGTGTAATGAGATATCCGTACTGTTCTTACGCTGCAGGATGTGCAGTAACGCAATGTCAGCGAAAATTGCGAGGCACAGTTGTAACTGAACAGTTCCCAAAGAAACCGAAATGGCACAATGCTCTTCGTCGCTGCGTTATCACCATCTCGATTGGACAAAAGTTGAATAGCGACGACTTTATAGATCAAGGATCGGTTCTGGCGTTTTGCCATTAGCTTTTACACGCGACGCTAGAGTTATTTCTCTGCCAAACAATGCATAAGGGGCAGTCGGAAACGGCACAGGTGGGAAAAAGTAGTAAACTGTTTGCTATTTCAGAATAAATAGCCGTAACTGTATATATATATTTATACACTGCGAGACAAGGCGGTCAGTGTTCCTTCAAAAACCTGGAAATCGCATGGAGAGTGATCGGGACTGTGTGGAGGATTTGTAAGTGCCACCCAGCGTAACTCCTGCCCCGTAGTCGAAACAATGGGCACGCCAGCTCCGGGAGAGTCACGTCTACCTTCTTTTAGACTGCAAGAACCTACTGCTCATTGTTTCTGGAACACGGCGCCTTGATTAACGCACAGCAATATGTGGACACTCCGAAAAAAATTGCAGCGCACCATCAACTCCAAACTCCAGCGCTCCATCAACTCCAAACGCCAAGAATGTTGACCGACGACATAATTCTGTTGCATAATAAATTCCACCCACACGTTGCGAAGGCTGTCTAGAATATGCTGCAGAACTTTGATTAGGAAGCCGTGACACATCCTCCACACAGTCTCGGTCTCTCTCCCCCCACGATTTCCATCTTCTTGGAGCCCTCAAGAAGGGCGCTCGTGGACAGCGATTTGCTTTGAACGAAGAGTTGCGTGTCTGGGTACAATCGCGGTTCCGTAGGCAAACGCAAACATTTTTCCACGAAGGCACGGACCGTCTTGAACCGTAAATTTACCTTAGAAATCTTTTCTTAAGGAATTTACTTTATTTACTAGCGATTCATCAAGAACATTAACACATTTAATCATACTAGGTGAGCGTGCAAGTAGTTGCCAGGAAGTAACTGATGGAAAATGAAATTACTTTTAACAAATGTGAATTTTATTCCTAACAGATTTAAAATTACAAGCAGAAAAGCACCCTCGAAATATCAAGTTACAATTTTATTTAGAGGCAGAAAGAACAATATTAACAGTATGAGCCTTCGGGCTGAGAAGCTTGTCTGCTTCCTTTCAACACGGCCGTAGTCATTACCGCTCACAACAACCTCTGGAAGAGTACACTGGTGCAAATCTGCAACACACCAGATTACTTTAAACTAAATTTTTTTTAACAATTCACACAAACACGTAAACTACGCACCCTGTAAGAGTGATGGAAATGGTACACCACTCAAATTATTTGCCACCGAAAGTGCAATTTTTTAAGGACTCTTACGGTGGAAGGGTGGAAACCTTATAGCCTAAAATGACTTTTTAAATAAAACCCATAAAATGCAGACTTGCATAAAATGTACATCATGCTCTACATTACACATATACCACCTCGCAAGATGATAGGCAAGATAAAAACATATTTCAAGAATTCGGCCTTTAAGCAATAAATTCGTTAACACCGAATCCGACAAACATGAGAGCGGCAGCTATTAACGTATGGCAAATTGGCGGGGGCGGGGGGGGGGGGGGGGGTTACTAAATAACCCGAACCGCAGATCGCTCTAGACCTCCCCAATTCCACAAGGGAATAACGGACCACCCAATTCACAAATAACCACCTTCCCGCGGGTGGGCAAACAGAGAAGAATAAAGAATGGTGGAACGACCCCAAAACAAGCGGCTGGTGACCTCACCAAGAAAACAGACCTGGCTCAGCAACCCCAACGCTCTACCGAACCGTCCGCTGCCAGCCGCTTCAACGGACGCACGAAGGCGCGCCGATCTCCCGTCTCACGGCGTCACAGCTCGCACCGGCCAGCCCGATGTCGTGGTTGCTCTCCTGTTGCTCTCGTGTGAACCGCGGAGCCACTACCCCTTTCTATACGGCGCTGCCCACTGGACTCAAGTGGGGATCTCACATGCGCCGACGCTCAAGGCGGACAAGTCATCTCGTGTCTCAGGGCGCGACCGAGCAACCGACCGATCCAACCGCCAATGACCGTTGCCCGAGCAACTCTAGCAGACTGTCGGCTTAACGCGCAGACTCAGATGCAGGTACTCAGTCCCGATCGGGCGACCACTAGCTGAGTTCTGTCACTGGCGGAGTGGCAAAAATCTCATTTTCTGGCTTTAAAGTTTGATCCAAACGACAGACATAATAGCACTCCGACAACAGACAGACACTAACTGCCGCATAAATGCAAACGAGAGACAGACCAGCAACTGGTGACGCGAGACTGACCTAGCCTCACTATGACTGACGAGCTTATAGCGCCCCTTAAATTCACGTGAACAGGTAACCTTTCCCCTTTCACACCAGAGGGACACACCAAAGGTGCGATCGCCACAGCGGCGCCACCACCAGCTACGGAGGGCGACTGCTTTACACTACGCTCTGCGGCGCGTTCTTCAAAACAGCAATTTTTACTACGGCTCACGTCTTTTCTCACAGTGGGATAAATGTAGTAACAGTTTTGGCGATAACTTTCCGTATAATACACAATTTACTTAGATTTTCTCCGTCTTTCTCGTTTTCAGTTGGTTGGGCCAGTTTTTCACTTTTGTCTGAAACATGTTTGTTAGTTCAAGTGTGGTTTGGTGATTCCATTCTGGGAAATGAATTCTACTTCTTCTTTAGATTGTGTACCAGGAGGTAATAGGGACTAGGTGCTAGAAAGGTGGACTGACACTTTCAAATCACTGGAACTAAATTTTCACTAGTGTTATAAACCATTAAATCATTAAACACAGTCTGGTTCTTTGTGTGCACCTTCTGTGGATTATATGTCCCAGTGGAGGTCTAGAAAATAACTTTGAGTTGATGATTCACGGAAACTCGCAACTACATAGAACTACTTCCTTCTAAAATTTTAATTGACTTGAAATTACCAAACCAAAAATCCGTAAATCATAAAGATTATTTGCACACTAAAAATTTACTTGAAACTGCTTGACTAAAAAACCATAGAACAATAATAATTATTTACACAACTCAGTATAGCATGCACTATTTTCTAGTAACCGTGAAGTAGTAAGTAAAGAATTTTTATAGTTGGTGCACACACCTCGCACAGCACGCAATGAAAGCATCTCACGAACTGTGACAATGAGATAGCATTAACAACCCTTAGGGTTGTATTAGATTACCAACACTTGACAAGGATTAGTAAATTTCTTTTGAGCGTAGGTTCGTTAAAATCCCGGCGCCCCAATAGCGCGTCCCAATAGCTTCATACCCGCTACGTAGACAACCGCCAATACAGCAGCAAATGGTGGCTGACAATATTCACTGGAAATCCACAAACGTTTCATTATATCAGACAATTGATCAGATAATCTGACAACAAATATAATTAGTTCCTGGAAACCAATATCAAATAACGCAGTGCTCACGCGTTTTAATTTAGTCAATCATAGAGCACTAGAACTTTACACGAGTCTCAGGTACCCCTGGCCACGAAATTAGCTCAGACATCGTGCGCTAACAACATAAGTAAAACAACCTACGCTCTTTTATTGTCTTGAACAGGATACCACTCCAAAATACTTAAATATAAGTCTCTACACACATCTATAATTGAATGTTTGTCACTGTAATGCGAACGTTTAAATTCATTCTGCCTGTATCACATACAAGTACCTCATTCCCAGACGTGGTATGTGACATGCATATAATCAGAAAGGTTATGGCAAACTGAGAAACAGGTCGAGCTCACATACTGCTGCTAAGAGGAACAATTGTGTGAGGTAATCACAACCGTTAGCAGCAAAATGTTAACAAAACACTCATTTGTCACCATTAGTATCAACAACAAGTTGATCGTCGGTAAAGCAGATGCCAGACTGAGATTCATTGGAAAAATCCTAAGGAAATGCAATCCGAAAACAAAGGAAGTAGGTTACAGTACGCTTGTTCGCCCACTGCTTGAATACTGCTCAACAGTGTGGGATCCGTACCAGATAGGGTTGATAGAAGAGAGAGAGAAGATCCAACGGAGAGCAGCGCGCTTCGTTACAGGATCATTTAGTAATCGCGAAAGCGTTACGGAGAAGATAGATAAACTCCAGTGGAAGACTCTACAGGAGAGACGCTCAGTAGCTCGGTACGGGCTTTTGTTACAGTTTCGAGAACATACCTTCACCGAAGAATCAAGCAGTATATTGCTCCCTCCTACGTATATCTCGCGAAGAGACCATGAGGATAAAATCAGAGAGATTAGAGCCCACACAGAAGCATACCGACAATCCTTGTTTCCACAAACAATACGAGACTGGAATAGAATGGAGAACCGATAGAGGTACTCAGGGTACCCTCCGCCACACACCGTTAGGTGGCTTGCGGAGTATGGATGTAGATGTAGATGTAACTAGATATGTAGGACGCGTTATACAGTAGAAATATAGGCGTAGAACACGCGATTAGACGTATCGCCTTAATCCTACGCTGCCATAGATCACCCAGCATTCTAGTGTCGTACAAAACGCAACAATCTCCAGCTCAGGCCACAGCGGCACATCTCCAGATACAGACCCGCCCGTGAAATGTGGATAACCACTGATCTCTTGCAAGGTCCACTGAGAACCTTTAGGCAGACAAATTGGTATGCAACCCGTACTGAGCCTGCCCAGGGGGGCCCAGTCGTCTTCTCGTGCCATCTCTCATTGGCTGCCCCTCTCTACCTCTACCTCCGCTTTCCGGCCCAGAAGGGGTCACCACCGAGCGTCAGATACGCTGACCATCACAAATATGTTATTCCAAAGCACAACTGTTCCACATTTTTTGCAACTTACTATGATTTTGTTTCTATTATGTTTTCTCTCTGGACATTTTCTTGGGTCTTAGATTCTGTGGAATCTTCATTTTTGTTGTCATATGTGTTCATGATGAACGTCATGTTTTTCAATTAATCATTCCTGTCCACGTAGGCTCTGATGGTCATATCGTGGATGCATTGTAAACACGATGATTATTTGCCTTTCCTCTGAACTAAACCCATATAGATGCACCTTGCAGCCTTAGGAACTTGCCTTGTCATTAAATGCTTCTGTTATGCACAACATTTGGTGACCCCGATTTCCCGATTCAAGACTGGACCGATCGCGTTCGAATCGGAAAAATTGAATCGAGTGATGGAATGCTAAAACGCATCTGGTGCACTGCACAGAACCACTCGTGAACAATCGCATCTTGTTATCAATGCCTATCATTACAAACATACCGAACCCAGCAAGCACTGGCTTACTACCGGTAAAATCGATCCTTAGTCCAGTTGCGGTGAGAAGCCTACCCTTCTTCTAGGACAATTCAGTATTCCGGTTTGCCCAAATTGAATGCCAGTTTGTCGTGGTCTACATCACGCCAAACGAAACTAAGTACAATCATGTGGTAGCTGCATGTAACGACCAATTGGCTACGGAAGTAAAATATACCATAGCATCACCACCAAGCACTGAAATATCCCTGTATCAAGCATATGCGTGTCACAGTCAGAAGCTAAGCGACTTGAAAAACTACACGGCACTGGAAACACGGATACCGTACAACGTTCCGACTACTTCGTTGTCTTCGCACGTCGGCAGGCATGCAATAACGACGATATTCGGCGGAATATATCGCTGTCGTGCTGTCCTCCGCATGCAGAGAAATTTCTCCTGTATGCACTGGTGATCTCGACGTTTTCGCTCTAACTGCCGAACGAAAAATCGAGATGTAGTCGTTCAAAGACAGGCGTCGTAATCGACTCCTGCAGAACAGAGACTCATCTGGAAGCCTGCAAGCGCAAGTAACTGAACTACTTAAGCCAGTCGCAACCCAACAAATACGACACTGTTGTAACAGAAACGCGTATTTGGCCACCGTGGTGAATATTTGCTGATACGACAAAATTTGTAGTTGCAGCTTTGCACTCTCGATCACCCTGTAACAAGGGAAACGTAGCCGCGAATCATTAGCGACGGCGGCCGATTTCAAACCTAACAGTTGTGGACGATTTATAACAGAGCACTCTACCAAACTCCACTTTCTCATTGTCTTGGTCTCTCAGTAAGGTTAAACTGTTATATGGTGGAATACCGAAGGTAAATACCTGTTCACTACGATGGATCTTCCATTAAAATCTCCGATTATAACAACTTACATCTAAGCTTCAATCTTCAGTGTAAATTCGTGTGGAGGTACCTAGTTGCCGACGTGCTGTACCCGATTGTTGCAGAGGATTTCTTTTATTTTACTGTCTCCTCCCACATCTTCAAATGGTTCAGATGGCTCTAAGCACTATAGGACTTAACATCTGAGGTCTTAAGTCCCCTAGTCTTAGTACCAATTAAATCTAATTAACCTAAGGACATAACACACACAGCCATGCCCGAGGCAGGATTCGATCCTGCGACCGTAGCAGCAGCTATGTTCCGGACTGAAGTGCCTAAAACCGCTCGGCCTCAGCGGCCGGCCTCAGATCTTCGCAATCGATACTTGCCTGATTCTACAAAAACAGTTGAGTTGTTGAAAACTTTTTGCTATGCACGTACATGGTGGGGTTCTTTTTCCCATGCTCGAACTTGTCCCTTCTTTTTATCATGTACCAATTGAACTGGAAGATATATATATATATATATATATATATATATATATATATATATATATATATATATATATATGCAAAGCTGCTGTTTGCACTCAATTCGAACTTTGTGAATTTGTGCGAATGTCGTTCAGACTTTCCAGCGCTTCGTGGCTGAAGTATATGGAGACTTAGACCTCTGCAACACAGATACTGATGACCTATCATCTAGTGAGGCAGATTGTCTAACACACAGCAACTGTTCACTAGACTACAAGGACAAGGTTTAATGATTAACGCACAAAAATACGTCCACGGAGTGACAGAAATAACCGTCTTATTGGAGCTTACCAATGCACGAGGAGTCCTACCACCTCAAGACGGAGTAGACGCTATTCCTCAGTTTCCTCCAGTCCACAATAATATGAGAATTATGCGCTTTCTTGGACTTGGCAAGCTGTTAACGAAGTTTTGTGTGCAATCGTACACTGCTGTCAGCACCTCTCATCTAAATGCTGAGAGCTACACCTAAACCTAGAAACACGCTACAATCGACTGGTGAAAAGAAAGCAGCCATGGCCAGAGTGAAAGCAGTTATTGCTTAGGTTGCAGTGTTAGTCCATTCTTTTCCTGTCACACCTCCTACAGTCGGAGCCATGTTACAACAGCATGTGTAAAACCACTAACAAACTGCTTCTGCTAAAATTATCACCTTCAGAAGGAAATTGGTCAACGTACGATGACGAGCTCTATGCGGCATGTATCGATCAAGAGGTTTAGGCACATTTTATGATTGTCTCAGACCATAAGCAAAGTGTGTTCACTTTCCGGTAGAAGCCAGACATGACATCGCCGTGCTACTTGTGGCATTTGGACTTCATTGTGGAATTCACTACGGATATTCAACATGTTGATCGTGAGCAGAATTGACTATCAGATGCAATATTCCACATTGTCAAACAGCTTGACTTCATAACACTTGTCAACACCTAGGATGGAGACAGTAAACTCATAACTTGCCTTGAAACGTCGTCGGTTTAATCGAATAATGAGATCCAGTGTAGTTTTATACTGTGACGTATGAATGCCACAAATACGTTCCTCTTCGTTAAAGCATATTTTCGAAAACAAACAATTTCTTCTCTTTACATCATTACAAGGCACTTGGTCGCCAGTGCAATGAATGACAGACTGACAAAATAACTCGACGTTTTATGCCTCTGCTTGGTAGTTTCATCCACTAAGTTAGTACTCTGAGCATGCCTACATCGACATTATTGGGCCTTTACCACTGTCAGAAAAGTACCAATACTTCCTGACAGCGATTAAACATTTCTCTCATTGGCCTTAAATCTATTCTGTGTAAGATGCAATGGCATCAGCTTCAGCCACAACTTTCTTTCATGAGTGAATACACACTTCGATTTTCCTGCACACATCACTACCTATCAGGGCAAAAATTTCAAAGCACTCTCCCTGCCACAAGCCGATAATGGCCTCGTGAAATGGCTCCATTACCAGTTAAAGATCTCATTCAAATACCATGCCTCAGACCATTGGACCCACATCTTCCCTGTTATCCTACTAGGCTTCCACACAGCTTTCAAAGAAGATTGTCACCAAAAAATAGCTGAATCAGTGTACGGACAAACACTTCGACTACTGTTCTTAACTGGCACCTCAAAAATATTATTAAAGCCTCAGACTTTGAACAGCACCTTCACTCGCAGATTCACAAGCTCCATCCTGCCACTTCAAAAAAACATTCTATCCAACAACAGTCGTTTTCTGCAACCTACCGTCATTATCAGACAATTCCATTCAAAAATCTTTCCAACCAACATATAATTGTCCGTAAATGGTATTGGCAAGCAATGATAAAACGTACGTTGGTATCAGTGAAACTTCGTCACGATATTCACAGACTGCCGTAGATCAGCTTTGAGATTCTTGAGAAAAGTAATGATGCCACACTCCTCACATATGTACATTAAAATCTTTATTCGCAAAACATGTTTCAGTTAGAGCAAAGATCCTCTTCTTTGTGTATCTGGAGATGATCTGTAATCCTAGTACAACCGTTTTTATTGATAAATATTGTTAACTTTAGGCTGTGTTGAGCATGGCACGGCGAATATTTGCGTCCTGATCATAACACTTTCACAGGAATGAGATACCTGCTAACGGCCTGTGTGTTAAGAATATGCCACACTTTTTAAAGAATTTACCCTCTTTAAAACCAGAGATAAGTGCTGTCTGTCTACATATTTTCGGAACTTTACGCTCTGAAGACAAAAGGCAAGAATGGTATGCTCTGACCTTGCGACATTTAGTAACGAAATATTTGCTCTCTGGGATCGGCGGTTATATTATTGATCAATCCCCATTTGCATGAAGTGATCTAATTAAAAGACTAAAAAATCTGTATCATGACGACCAGGGAAGGAATAGAAACTTGATTCTCCTGAATAAGACCTGAATAATCTGTTTAGTGCTCCGTTTCAGTCACTTTGTCACACAGAAGTGATCAAAGTAGGTAATGGAAAACTCACCATTGATTGACTGAGTTCTCGTTAAATAAAAATAAGAAACGAAACTCTACTTTCATATTTTGTCGTAGGGTAATCATTTTTTATTTTACGGAAGGTCAACGAAATCCTGTAACATTAGCCATTGAATAATAGTCACATTTCTTGATTTAACGCCAGATCAAAATTTATTCCTTGTGAATATAACACAATATATCAGCTTTTTGTAATTTTCGCTGGATGTAATGTAGGGGCAGCCTAGTAATTTAATATATAAGGAAAATTTTGAGTTATCATCCTCTTATTACTCACATTCACGCTCCTTGTAACTCTTTTTTTTTACTTTGTGCCAAACGTGTTTCAGTGCGTTTTTAAAACACTTGAAAGTAAGTTATATTTAAAACAAATGCATATCTGCACTTTTAAGCCGGCCGTTGTGACCGAGCGGTTCTAGGTGCTTCAGTCCGGAACTGCCCTGTTGCTACGGTCGCAGGTTCGAGCCCTGCCTCGGGTATGGATGTGTGTGATGTCCTTAGGTTAGTTAGGTTTAAGTAGTTCTGATGACCTCAGATATAAAGTCCCATAGTGCTTAGAGCCATTTGAACCTTTTTTTCACTTTTAAAGTATTAATTTTCTCAAAATTTTCGCAATCAAGTTCCTGTTTCTGTGATTGTTTGACTCTACTGTCTTGTATGTGACGAAATTTATGCCTAAAAATGAAATTACTTGAATTTGATGATTCGAGCTAATTTTTTGTACCCTAGTACATTATGTGTTCTGCCTCGGTATCTATTTTCCCAAACACATTGCTGCAGACATTACCTGTGGTTTTCTAGAGCTTACATTTAACTATCACTTCGCAGTATCATTTGCTAGTGTAGTCTAGTTTCGAAATTGAAAAGATATTAATTGCGGTTCAAATTTTAGATAATGGTGTGATCAAACTATCATTCATTTTCGTTTCAGATCTCTGTTTGTGTAAGTGTTTTACGCCTTCATACCAAACACTATTTCATTATGTAAATAAAAGCACAACTGTAATGTTTACTAATTGTTCTTGTATTTTGTAATCTCACTATCATCCGCTGGAACCGTATTTCTAAAATATTTCGAGAGTAGTGACAAATACTCACTCACACGTGTGAATGTAATCATGTTGTAATGTAACCGTTTCACAGTAAAAGAAGGAACGTGATTGAAAAGTAATGAACGTACTTAATTACTCTCAAAACTAATTGTTCTGAGTCGGAATACACCACTATGACCACAGCAGGAGCAGTAAAAGGAAAGATATGTTATAATGAACTCAACTATGAAAAAATTTACATCTTGTTGGCCAAAATAAAACGCTTCCATTACCTGATTTTGTAGTGTTCAGGTTCAGAATCGTTGGTGGGGAGCAGATAAGTTTGGTGACGGCGGATCGTGATAATATGAAGTAAAATGCGACAAAATGTTTTGCATTATGCAAACAACATTGATCGGACTTTGTTGCAAAAAAAACTTATACTGCAGAGATGGACTTGTAAATAATGCAGATCTGCGCATAATGGCGTGCGGATGGTGCGCAATTCGACACTTCACCAAAACATTCGGTTCCCAACGTAATTACAAACTGGAACATAGAAAATTTCTAGACGTGTCATTAGTAACCTATCTCTATTAGACTGCTGTGAAATAAACACTTAAATGCATCTGAATAGTATTATCATCATTTGTAAAAGCGTAAGTATCATAAAAATGCGTTCTTACAAGAAGGCGAACAGCAGAAGAAAGACGATATTCAGGACGCTATACATGCCTCAGTTATTTTTTAAACTCAATAGCGATAATCATAGCAAGGATGGCTATAGAGTAATACACATCTAACGTACGATTTTGTCCTTGAAGTATAATAACAGATTAATTTATTAAAAGAGGCGGTTGCATATTGAGCAGTGCATATGCAGAGTACAGCAATGAGATTTCCAAGAAGTGTCAAGGGATGTAAGAGAGCGCTCACAAAAAGTTAGAAGGAAATATGAGAAGGTGGACTGAATGTAAATCTACAAATAATGAATCCTGAAAGATTACCAGTAAAACAAACTAAAAGGAAAAAGAGACCCTGTAATATCAAGTGAGAGATGGGAACCGCAACATGTTCCTATTAATACCTTAAAAATCACTCAATCGTCTGTGATTTATGATTTCCAGTTTATGATGGAGCAAAATTCTTTACATGAACTTGCAGAAATTTATTTACGGCATACTGCAGCAGGATGTACTTCTCGCGAAACCAAACAAATGTACAGGTACAAGATTCACAACAGCGATCATTCTATGCGATATAAATTTGCTACCACAGACAGAAATTGCGTATAAACAGGATAACTGAAGCAGAGAGAACTGTACAACGTTCTCGTCAGGCGATTCTTTATGCAATAAAATTTAAGGTGTTGATTGTGGATCCTGTGGACGAAGACACATCAGTCACCTAAAGTGTGAAGTAACTCATTTTGCAGAGTACCGTTGGGATAGTAACTGCATCCCTGTCATAAATAACACGTTTAATCAATGGGGACAGATAATTTTCAATCCGGTGTTCAGTCGTGCCACTGGATTAATCAGCGTGGTACCGTAGTGCCGAACCCTACCGTTCATATTATTCATGGATGCTGTTCCCAACCGATGGAGTACCTTGTATGGAGTGGTGAAAATCCTTTGCTTATGGTTGACTGAGATAACGAACAAGAATACTGAAAGCCATGCATTGGAACTGTACATCAACTTCAGACACTTTATTTGCTGCCACCATGTTTAAATATTACGCGTTCATTGAAGCAAGACATGAAAGCTGTGTTTCTTATCGCAGTTTCAACACGACAGTAGGGGAAAGTGCCCTTTTATTGAGTACCGTTTCTAAACTTCGATTTCCAGTAAATTGGCAATCTTTAAATTATGGAAATTTTTCTGATATCGCTAGGAAATATTGAAACACTACCCTTGCAAAAAATCTTGCGAATATTTTCTCATTCTGTAATAGCAGAACAACTAAAGCGTGTAATTTTTGCCTCCGGAAGATGTGGTTCCTAATTCTGGATTTTCGGCTTTCCTATTTATGGTTTGTAAACAACATGAAAATTCAATGAATTAATAAAATAGCCTTTATTCGCACCAAATGTTTGTTTCAAAAGTAAAGAGTGCTGCATAACCGTCGGTTACCATGCAGATGTTCCAGCCATTACAAGAAAAATGTTAAGGGGTTGTGCCTTTTGATACAGAACTCATATTTAAAATCTTTCTATGTGTGATCGACGACACCTGCACAAAACTCATAATTGCAGTGAGAGCACCTGATGCACTGAACGCAGGGCTCTTTAGAGGTATCAGTTGACCACAGCTGTTCGCAAAACATGCGCTCCTCACCCTCTTCATATTCAGGGGATGAGCGTTTTCAACACGGTTCCATGAAGGCTTGAACCGGAGTCTTTCTCACCGTGACCCTGCCCTTTCGTGGCTTTCTGGATATTTCTCACGACAGCTTCCTCTTGGTAGCCCCATATCTTGAAAGTCTCTGAGATGCACCTAATGCAGCCCCTGGAGTAAGTTTTGTTGATAGTGATGTCTTCCTTACAGTCTTGATACTTTCTTTCCTTTTCCCTTTAGCCAGGGACAGTTCCAGAGACTTTTCAGAATGAAGATAACGTCAACACTATTGCTTTACCAGTTTTTAGTGTTGTATTTGATAGTGGAAATACAGGAGATTGGTCGATTTCAAAAATAGAAACAACTGTTTCTTGAATTCCATTAGCTCCAGTCGCCAATGGCCCTGCTTTGGCTTCTGAGTCATTATCTGCATTTGCTGCAAATTGCTGAGGAGGAAAATTCGTAGATAGCAGAGGCTCACAAGGATAGATCCCTCATTTCTCGATATCATTTGCAGCCACTTACATTGCTGCGGCTCTGCGGTATGCCCAACCCGTCAATGGAACCTCAAATACTGGTAGCATCTGGAACACAGTTCAGCGAATATGCTTATATAAACAGAGGCCAAATTTCTGGAAACCGGAATGGTGCAATCTATTACTCACTCTTACTGACCGTCCGTTACTTCTCTTTAGGCACTACCCAACCCTTAAGTGACCTGCCAACGACATCTTTTATCAATTAGATAAGAAAGTGAATGCTTCAAACTACTGTCTCATGTAAAATACGCTGAAAGTACGTCTTACCTGGATTAACAAAAGGACTTATAACTGAATTCTGTAGAAAATGTTTATCTTGATCATGCAAAAATAGCTGTGGCGAATGAAACATTAACAACACCGGCACCAAACTTACAATGGCGTGTCAACCTTCTCTACTGGTTGTCGGAGCGAGCTATAGAATGTAGTACCAACCAAGTGAGATATTCAATTACCAAGTATCAGGAAACCACCTGAAATATGGGCACTTTACCCTATGGGATCCAACTTCGATACTTATGTCCGTGAGCAACTGAACAACAGATACACTCATCTTTGGGTTATAAGAGGTCATCCTATCATATGGTCAGTGCGGTCTCTGGATCTCACTTCGATGGACTTTATTCCTACTTCGTTATATGAAATTTGATGTATTCATACCCCAGCCCTAACTTGCTGTTTCTGTGTGCAACAGACGACTTTGATATTTTATCCTGTTAGACAAAAATTTTGTATGCCTTTCTAATGAATGTTTTGAGACTGGAAAACATCTTTATCAATTTTTGATCATCTTAAGTTGTTGGTGCAACGCGTAAGTAATTTATGTCACTAAAGAAACGATATTTTGAAATCTGGCCATTAGTTTGTGTGGTGTCACCGCCAGACACCACACCTGCTAGGTCGTAGCCTTTAAACCGGCCGTGGTCCGTTAGTATACGTCGGACCCGCGTGTCGCCACTATTAGTGATTGCAGACCGAGCGCCGCCACACGGCAGGTCTGGAGAGACTCCCTAGCACTCGCCCCAGTTGTACAGCCGACTTTACTAGCGATCGTTCACTGCCTACATAGGCTCTCATTCGCAGAGACGACAGTATAGCATAGCCTACGTCATTTGCTACGACCAAACAAGGCGCCATATTCAGTTACTATTGATATTAATATTGTGAATCATGTACCGTCAAGAGCGACGTTCATCATTAATGGATTAAAGGTAAGTATCAAACCAGCTACGTCCGCTTTCTGAATTCTAATTCCTTGTCATGTTCCAGACCGCACGTCAGTATAGTCCTTCCCTCCTCACGTCAGCCTGCGTCAGCTAAAACGCGTGCATTTCGGCCTCGTCTAGTAACACGACCTCAAAGTTCTTGTTTTATTGTTCTTCATCTCCGTAATTTTGAACTTGAAATTTGACAAATATGTGATCGTGTACAAACGAACAACACTATGGAATGGCTCAGTGGGTTGAGCAGAAAAAGAGAGGGAAATATAAATCACGTTGGTCCATCGAGAATTAGACCCAGTGGTTAAGACCCTAGAGTCGTACTTGGGAAAAACAGTAACCATGGTCCAAGTTTCCTATAATTCCCCTCGATTGCTTCAAGTGAGGGTGGAGTTGATCCTATTTTTAATTCAACGACGATTCCAGAAGCCTACTCTTCTACTGCTGACTGGATGTTAAATTCTCAGATTGTTTCTCACTGCCTGAAACATATGTAACTCGCTGCAGCGTTAAAGGCAATAAAATTTTTCAATGATTGTCGTCCACCTCTCATTTAGCTATTATGTTCTAGTTGCATGTCGCAAAATGTGCCTTGTGCTGCAGTGAGCGTTGGAGGGCGACAGGTCTTACACGAGTGTTCGAGGACATCGCTAATCTTATCTAGCCAGGCCCCTGACTGACTGCGAAGCTATAAAGGCAAGCGAGCGTTGGTGACTGCGGTACTTCAGTCCGACATGAAGGTGCTCACGCTGTTGGTCGCCACCGCAGTCTTGGCGGCATCCGCAAGAGGACAGATGTTCGTGGAGAACGGCAGCAAGTGGATCACCAACCCCTACCCAGAGATGCGTGAGTAAGCTGTGGGCGTCCAAGGCCTCGAGGAGCACAACACTATCTTTTTTTTTTTTTTTTGGTCATCAGTCTACTGACTGGTTCGATGTGGCCCGCCACGAATTCCTTTCCTGTGCTAAACTCTTCATCTCAGAGTAGCACTTGCAACCTACGTCCTCAATTATTTGCTTGACCATTCCAATCTCTATACTCCTCTACAGTTTTTGCCCTCTGCAGCTCCCTCTAGTACCATGGAAGCAGTCCCTCATGTCTTAGCAGATGTCCTCTCATCCTGTCCCTTCTCCTTATCAGTGTTTTCCACATATTCCTTTCCTCTCCGATTCTGCGTAGAATCTCCTCATTCCTTACCTTATCAGTCCACCTAATTTTCAACATTCGTCTGTAGCACCACATCTCAAATGCTTTGATTCTCTTCTGCTCCGGTTTTCCCACAGTCCATATTTCACTACCATACAATGCTGTACCCCAGACGTACATCCTCAGAAATTTTTTCCTCAAATTAAGGCCGGTATTTGATATTAGTAGACTTCTCTTGACAGAAATGCCTTTTTTGCCATAGCGAGTATGCTTTTGATGTCCTCCTTGCTCCGTCCGTCATTGGTTATTTTACTGCCTAGGTAGCAGATTTCCTTAACTTCATCGACTTCGTGACCATCAATCCTGATGTTAAGTTTCTCGCTGTTCTCATTTCTACTACTTCTCATTACCTTCGAATTTCTCTGATTTACTCTCAAACCATACTGTGTACTCAATAGACTGTTCAATCCGTTCAGCAGATCATTTAATTCTTCTTCACTTTCACTCAGGATAGCAATGTCATCAGCGAATCGTATCATTGATATCCTTTCACCTTGTATTTTAATTCCACTCCTGAACTTTTCTTTTATTTCCATCATTGCTTCCTCGATGTACAGATTGAAGAGTAGGGGCGAAAGGCTACAGCCTTGTCATACACCCTTCTTAATACGAGCACTTCGTTCTTGATCGTCCACTCTTATTATTCCCTCTTGGTTGTTGTACATATTGTATATGACCCGTCTCTCCCTATAGCTTACCCATACTTTTTTCAGAATCTCTAACAGCTTGCACCATTTTATATTGTCGAACGCTTTTTCCAGGTCGACAAATCCTATGAACGTGTCTTGATTTTTCTTTAGCCTTGCTTCCATTATTAACCGTAACGTCAGAATTGCCACTCTCGTGCCTTTACTTTTCCTAAAGCCAAACTGATCGTCACCTAGCGCATTCTCAATTTTCTTTTCCATTCTTCTGTATATTATTCTTGTAAGCAGCTTCGATGCATGAGCTGTTAAGCTGATTGTGCGATAATTTTCTCACTTGTCAACTCTTGCCGTCTTCGGAATTGTGTGGATGATGCTTTTCCGAAAGTCAGATGGTGTGTCGCCAGACTCATATATTCTACACACCAACGTGAATAGTCGTTTTGTTGCCACTTCCCCTAATGATTTTAAAAATTCTGATGGAATGTTATCTATCCCTTCTGCCTTATTTGACCGTAAGTCCTCCAAAGCTCCTTTAAAATCCGATTCTAATACTGGATCCCCTATCTCTTCTAAATCGACTCCTGTTTCTTCTTCTATCACATCAGACAAATCTTCACCCTCATAGAGGCTTTCAGTGTATTCTTTCCACCTATCTGCTCTCTCCTTTGCATTTAACAGGGGAATTCCCGTTGCACTCTTAATGTTACCACCATTGCTTTTAATGTCACCAAAGGTTGTTTTGACTTTCCTGTATGCTGAGTCTGTCCTTCCGACAATCATATCTTTTTCGATGTCTTCACATTTTTCCTGCAGCCATTTCGTCTTAGCTTCCCTGCACATCCTATTTATTTCATTCCTCAGCGACTTGTATTTCTGTATTCCTGGTTTTCCCGGAACATTTTGTACTTCCTCCTTTCATCAATCAACTGAAGTATTTCTTCTGTTACCCATGGTTTCTTCGCAGCTACCTTCTTTGTACCTATGTTTTCCTTCCCAACTTCTGTAATGGCCCTTTTTAGAGATGTCCATTCCTCTTCAACTGTGCTGCCTACTGCGCTATTCCTTATTACTGTATCTATAGCGTTAGAGAACGTATCTCCTCATTCCTTAGAACTTCCGTATCCCACTTCATAACGTATTGATTCTTCATGACTAATGTCTTGAACTTCAGCCTACTCTTCATCACTACTATATTGTGATCTGAGTCTATATCTTCTCCTGGGTACGCCTTACAATCGAGTATCTGTTTTCGGAATCTCTCACTGACCATGATGTAATCTAATTGAAATCTTCCCGTATCTCCGGGCCTTTTCCAAGTATACCTCCTCCTCTTGTGATTCTTGGACAGGGTATTCGCTATTACTAGCTGAAACTTGTTGCAGAACTCAATTAGTCTTTCTCCCCTTTCATTCCTTGTCCCAAGCCCATATTCTCCTGTAACCTTTCCTTCTACTCCTTCCCCTACAACTGCATACCAGTCGCCCATGACTATTAGATTTTCGACCCCCTTTACATACTGCATTACCCTTTCAATATCCTCATACAGTTTCTCTATCTGTTCATCTTCAGCTTGCGACGTCGGCATGTATACCTGAACTATCGTTGTCGGTGTTGGTCTGCTGTCGATTCTGATTAGAATAACCCGGTCACTGAACTGTTCACAGTAACACACCCTCTGCCCTACCTTCCTATTCGTAACGAATCCTACACCTGTTATACCATTTTCTGCTGCTGTTGATAATACCCGATACTCTTCTGACCAGAAGTCCTTGTCTTCCTTCCACTTCACTTCACTGACCCCTACTATATCTAGATTGAGGCTTTGCATTTCCTTTTTCAGATTTTCTAGTTTCCCTACCACGTTCAAGCTTCTGACATTCCACGCCCCGACTCGTAGAACATTATCCTTTCGTTGATTATTCAATCTTTTTCTCATGGTAACCTCCCCCTTGGCAGTCCCCTCCTGGAGATCCGAATGGGGGACTATTCCGGAATCTTTTGCCAGTGGAGAGATCATCATGACACTTCTTCAACTACAGGCCACATGTCCTGTGGATACACGTTACGTGTCTTTAATTCAGTGGTTTCCATTGCCTTCTGCATCCTCATGTTGTTGATCATTGCTGATTCTTCCGCCTTTAGGAGCAATTTCCCACCCCTAGGACAAGAGAGTGCCCTGAACCTCTATCCGCTCCTCCGCCCTCTTTGACAAGGCCGTTGGCAGAATGAGGCTGACTTCTTATGCCGGAAGTCTTCGGCCGCCAATCTATCTAATAGTTCTAAATCGATAGCTAAGAAATCTTTGGTTTGCGTCTTACACCTTTACCATTTTCCCTACCGTTCTCGATCTTTAACATGGAAATTATCTTGTTGAAAACATCAGATATTCTTGGATTACTGTTACAAGGGAAATCAACATAATTCCATATTAAACGGTCGAATTTGTGAGTGGAGTTCCGATCTTGTAAAACACTTCTCAGTGTGCCTCGAAAAGCAGTAGAACTATCACGACACATCACGACGTGAATGTAATTCTAGAGCATCCTCGCTCTCGCGTTCAGTGTATTTTACTTTCTTTCACTAAAATTCACTAACGTATAAGACTGATGGTCACTCTATTGACACTGAGATGCTTCAACTCCGAAGCATCACTACTGTGTTGTACCGCTACTGGTACTGCTACTGGAGTGCCAATTAAATGAATCACTGATATTGAGAATAACGAGTCTTATTAATCTCATAACAAATCTTACACTTACGTTCTTCTCAAATGATTAACAGAACCAAAATCGTTTATAAAAGATTCTAGCTAAAGTGTGTTTCATGCAGTAATACCGTTGATGGAACATGAATAGGGTTTTTTTGTAAGGCCCACAGCATAATGTCACAAAAATTCTGAAAAATCTGTGGCAAACGCTAAAAGATGGTCAAACGTACAGGTCAAGTCTACAAGAATCTGTTCTAAATGAGGAATCTAGGAATATACTACAACCCCTTAGGTATCCTTCCCATGTGGACCACGAAGACAAAAAAGGCGTTTAAGAGATTATTCTTCCTGTGCTCCATTCGCGAACTGAACGGAAAAAACCCTCGAACGGTTATATTGAATATAAAAGGAAAAAGAGAGCAAGGGCGACTATATTTATGAGATGGACGACGAAATTCGGCGAAGCCTATGTTATAGCCCTAACTTTAACATGAAGATATGTGTTCGCGTGATTCATCAGTTTTGAGCCTCAGAATTAACTTCGCATTAAAAAGACACTCATAAACCGGCATCGGACTTCGTTATCATGCATCCGAATGAGATAGGTTCGTTTTCTGGAACGCGCTGTTGGCACTTAAGACTACAGCAATGGCGACCGATCTATTGCGTCATCGTATTAAGACGGCATCAGCGAAAAACATAAAAAAATATCACGTGAGGACCATGAGTAAATTAAACAGTACAAATGAGTAAAGTAAATACCCATATTCCTGCAATTCAGCTTATTTAAAATAACATCAAAAGAGACCACCTTGTATTCCACCCGTTCGCTAAGATGGCTACGACGGAAGAGAATGCAAGACAATACTGAGAGAATAGTATTTGTCCTAAAAACAAATTCAGAGCGGACACGACCCTGATATCGGGAAGTTGTGATGATGATGATGAATTGTGGAATTACAGCCCAATGAGGAGTACCCGCTACCACAGCGCTTCACACTGGTTTCCAGCATTTAGATGTAGAACAAAATACGCACGAGCTGTTACGGGTGAGCGACATAAATATCTTAACCAATGCTGACGAGGAGAACACGGCAACAGCCATCACTCGATTGCCCAGGAACTTCGCTCGGTGTAAGAGGAGTCAAAATAAGAGAAAACATGTCACAACTTATCCGTAGATACTCGATCGTTTCTGACAAAAACGATGGTCACAGTTTTCAAGTTATTGCCGAGGCACTTCATGTGCCTTTTACTGCGCGATATATTCAGATGAAATGGTGGCATTCTGATTAACGTCACGGCTCTTCAATTTTACGGTCCTTTTTCGAAACCCGATTAATGTTTTTATTTCTTTTGTTTTATTTTATAGTTTTCATTTATCTGCCCATGTCCGTAGAAGGTTACCACACGAATGTTTCTTATAAAATTATAGGCTACAAGGGCATTATATTAATTGTAATATTACAACTGGAATTCACAGTGTCATACATTTATTGTATAATAGGTGTTGCATCGGATGTGGAGGGGTTATAATCTTTTTAAATTCTCATATTCTGATATTCTCACATCACTTCTTGCATTAATTCTTATATTTCACCCGTATATTTATTCCTCAGGATGATTGCAAAGGCATGTTTGCCACAGTGACATTTCTTTACATAAATCTCACTCGGAAAAGAAATGTCTGTAACATTTCTGAAGATTTTGCACGTTGCCAACAATTTAGCATAATGGATCACTTTTCCGAAAACTAACGCTTGAAACTGATTATGTATCAAGATACACTACAGGAATTTCACCGAAACGGTGTAAAATAATGTTTTCATTATTTTTTTGATTCATTCGTCTGACATACAATTAGTAGACCAATAAAGGCAATGTTATACCAATATAAAAAGGAAACATTCATATGATAATCTTCTAGAGACATGAGTATATGACTGAAAAACAAAATTAAAAGTAATATGGCACTTGCTGTGTTCTCACCATAGTCATGATTTATTACGTCTTTGACGATATTCCATCTATACAGGATAGTCAGGAACTGGAAATCTTGGAAGGGTGTTGCGAGGTAGGTTGTGCTGAGAAATGATTGTTAAGAAATAAATTCGATGCGCTGTGGCGTTTCCGAGCTAATTTGCATCGATGTTCGCGTGCAGGCGTTTGCGCGGGCAAATTCAAGCGCCCCGCCAAGTACATTTGGTGTCAGTTATTCTCATTGCATAGATTACAGCTCACGAGACTACTCAGATTCTGGCTCGGGGACGACCCTTACTACCGCTCCATGTCCAATTTTTGTATCGCTCTCATGTTCAGTTTTAGAAAACCAAACGAAGTACACGTTTGACGACACCGTCTCTGGCGGGCCGCTTGAATTTGCGGGCGCAATGGCCTGATTGGCGGACTTCAATGCTAATTAAGTCAGACATGCCACAATGTACAGAATTTATTTCTTAACAATATTTTTCAAGACAAGGTACCATGTGACATCTTTACATGCTTTTCAGTCTTGTTTCTGACGACCCTCTACGCAGACGATCTAATTTAGTTGTTTGGGTGCTCTTGCGCAGACCACTCGTTGTATTGTTCTGCGAAACATCCATACACATAATAATTCAGACTTCTCATAATGTATAAATTGAGTTTTCAAAAATCTCAGTACGGCTTGTTCTGTCTGAAGATGTGCCGTTTATGACACTAGAATTCTGCGGCTAAATGTAGCTCATGGCATTAGTATATACAGTATCTGTGCAGTCTGCTAAATATACAGTGAACATGGCAGCACGTCTCGAGCTGATTTACTTTACGCTGGGTATGAGAATCGATGCAAAATGCACGAATCGCAGCATAGCAAAGATTACACATGGCGACCACAGGTATTGATCTATACGTGAGTCAAATCTAAAGTAAGATTACTGTAAGCTACTGTAGATTAATGTAATTAAGTGTAGAATACGCTAATTTTCCTGGTAGCTTTGAGCAGTTAGGATCGTATCCGCATTAACTTGTCGCCAGGTGTATTGCATTATTGTCAGGCAATACCTCATCTCGATCACTTTGCGTGTGTGATCAATCTGTTACTAGGTTCCCCTAGAAACCGGAATTGGTGAACCATCTAGAAACTGAGAGGGTATATAAATGGCCATATAACCTACGTATAATTTCTACATAGTTATCCTGTCTGTTGCTTAACAGTAAACAATATCCACATGAAACTGAAATGTCAATGTTTAATTCTGACTTTATTTGTAAATAGTTGAATTGCAACATGAAACAGAGGCATGTTGTACTAAAAATTTAAAAATTCAAATTTATGAATAACGCTAGAAAAAATAACTTCCTAAAAAAGGCAAAATTTTAAAAGTCCAAAAAAATATCAAATATCAATATTCAATATTTCGAACTTGTATAAAATATGTTTCTATTATTTATAAACAGCTTTCGCACTTACCAGTAGAAACAGGGAATTCCTGCCTTTGATCACGATAAACATTACTGAGCACAAAATAATAATAATAATAATATAGATTTTCTGTGTCTGTATATGTAAACTGTATATGCATCAAGAGTAATTGCTTTGGTTACATAAAAGCGCTGAAGTAACGCGATCGACTAATGTTTATTACCTATAAACTGCAATTTATATTTTGTAATGATATAAAATACTAAATACACCACCACTTAACGTTATGTGACTATATTTTTTAATTCAGCAAGGCTGATTCGGCGTGATTGCCATCGTCAGATTGTCTGTGGAAATACATAGTTCGCTACAATATTCCAGATTTTGAAGTAGATAACGTATTATAGGCTATTTCTTTGCTATATACATCAGGAGGTCTTTATCCATAAGATATCGCTGTCTTAGTTACTGTCACTACCGTATAAGTTTGCTCTTTTGATGTTTCTGGAGCTATAGCTTGTGTTAAACTGTAGCTGGAGCACTTATTTCTGAAGTCTATCAATTAAGGAAGTTGTTTGAGAGCTGTATTAACAGTTGAGTTAGCGATGTTATGTGGTTACTGGCTGTTTGTTTGTATAATATTCTGTAGGTCATATCTTTGTTCCAACCAGCTATATTACTGCTGTTACTTTACTGTCGTATAATATAAAGGGGAATTCTTAAAATTTATCTGACTGAAGATAAAAATTGTTAAATTAGAAGAAAATTATTCCTACGTATGTGAACATCAAGAGCGTCACAAAATCTGCAGTTATACCAACCGTCAAACAATATGCGCCAAATTTATGGATGCAACAAGAAACCAAGCACCAAACCCATCACAAAGTGTACCTCAATCAAGCTATTTTCTTGCACATTTAGACCTTAGTAACAGTATCAGCCCACTTTTGTTTGATTATGTTCCAAAATTTATAGATAACCGTGTACACATTATTAGCCAAAAAGTACGATTTACACATAAAAATAAAATTCGAAACCTTAGAAAAATGCAATGCCGTACAAAAATTTCTCCGCAAACACCCCCATTCTAGTTTTATAAGATAACAGAAAACCTGACTTACATAGTATTCACAAAGGACGAACAAAATCTATTAGATGAGGGTTTAAAATATAATCTAGAAACCAAATTTCGCAATAGTGAGAAGAAAAGTACTTATAGCAACAACTACAATTGCGATTGATGCAGGAAGATTACCTATAAAACCACAAAACGAAATCGCTATTAGGACAGAGAATGCAATAGGAAAAGAAAGCAGGAATAATTACAAAAACCAATACAAAGGCACACACTATGCCCGAACTCGTACGGGATTTGGTAGATTAATCTGCCACGAGTAATGAGTGTGATGGGCAAACATCTCTTAGGTGCACTACGAATGTAGTGGTGTGGACATGTTGGGAATGTGGGTCTCACGGGAAGCGTGTAAGGGATAAGTCTCTGCAGTCGCGCTATCCTCTGTGCCCTCGGTGGCTCAAATGGATAGAGCGTCTGCCATGTAAGCAGGAAATCCCGGGTTCGAGTCCTGGTCGGGGCACACATTTTCAACATGTCCCTAATGAAGTACATCAACGCCTGTTTGCAGCTAGGCTGTCCATTTAATTATCGCTTTATATGATATTACGCCAAATTCATGATAAAATAGTAGCTAATAACGCAATAACAATAAAGCCAGACAAAGGTATTAGTTTAGTCTTACTAAAACGAAATGACTATGTGAAAAAGTGACTACATCACAGTAAATAACATCACACAAATCACACGCGATCCTAAAAACAAATATGTACCACAAACAAAAAATAATCAAACAGTGTATCTGACTACAAAAAAGAGTGTGTTTGGTAATGAATCCAGTTATCGATAGTATAAACAGTCCCCCATTCTTGCTTAGAAAAAAACTACATAACATTTAGGGGAACTATACACTTTTAATAAAGAATACGTAACAAATAATTCTAGATTTCTAGCACAAAAGTAAATGTCATCAAAATCCCATAAACGTCAAATTTGTCTATTTCGTATTAGAAATCTCTATACAAACATTCCAATTGTTGAAATAATTACCGTAATAGAACACAGTTTACTTCGTTTCAGAAAAACCAGCACAAAGCACAATGGGCCTCAATGAAATCATTCCGTTATTAAATTTAATACTGCAACAAAATTAGTTTCTGTTCGATGATAAATTTTATACTCAAACAGATGATGTAGCCGTGAGATACAGCATAGCAGGCGTAATAGCAGATATTTTCTTAAATTATTTAGAAGAGAAATTCTTTCATCCCACAAACACTATCTCCAAAGTCGTATACTGCTACAGATATGTTGGCAACGCACTGATGTTAATAGATGGAATAATGAAGACACTCAGCTACTAAATGATTCTCTCAACACTCTACACCCCAAAATAAAATCCACAACAGAACTGGAAAGTAGCAAAACAATAAATTAGCTGGATTTCACCATTAAATACATCAATTATGTACACAAGCTCGACATTTATCGGAAGCCGACCATTTTCATGTTATGTTTAATCGATTAACAAATCTGCACTTGGAACAAGACACCACACAAAAAGAAATACAAATCCTAAAATGCATTGCAGAACGAAATCATTTTGATCTGAGTGTTTAGATGATGGAAGGCACCCGCTCCGTCTTGCTGAAGGAATGCTCAATCTCGGTCGAATATCGAGGAGGCATCCAGCAGGACCGGGTGGTGAAAGATTACCTTGGCCGTAGCTGTGACACGCTGTGGCACCACACCTGAAACTAAAACTTTGCCCCACGGTATTAGCCGAGCGGTCTTAGGCGCTACAGTCATGGAGTGTGCGCCTGGTCCCGGCGGAGGTTCGAGTCCTCCCTCGCGCAAGGGTGTGTGTGTTTGTCCTTAGGATAATTTGGGTTAGGTAGTGTGTAAGCTTAGGGATTGATGACGTTAGCGGTAAGTCCCATAAGATTTCACACACATTTGAACACTAAAGCCTCAGTCACCCCTCTCGTCCTGATAGTGACTTAGCACAGATTAAATATCTAGCGCAAAGAATTGCGGCAAAATAACGTGAACTTTCTTTAACAAACGCAAAGACTTAAAGGTCAAGAAATAGATAAATTTTATTCAACCTTCCCTACTTCAAAGAGTACTAGTATGTCCCTTTAAGGCCTCTGGTCTGCGATGCCAACGCCAGGAAGCCAACAACTGAACACTACTATTTGTTTACGTAACACAACCTCAAGGGCGGCAGGCAACGTAAATACGAGATCTTCATTTTATCAATCAGTCAACTTAAATGTCAGGCAAAACAGAGCTAAAGCTTCAGAAACAAAACTTTAAAAACTTACAGTACTTTGAAAAAGGGTTAGGGCTGTCCAAGCTGATAACTGCTGTGCTCAATTGTAAATAAGTTACTGCCACACAGGCTGCCCAGCACGCCCACATAATCACATAATCAGCTACAGATGCCGATATAGATAACCGTAACTGGACGTGATCGCACAATCAATGGCAAACACCACACAGGCTTTATCACAAGTGACTCTAGGGCGCTGTGCAGAACAAGTCAAATAAGAACGTGCGACCATACCCAGATCAGTGGTTACGGTCAAGCGCCCTTAATTAAAATAACTAACTGCTGGGGTGTACCACTTAACAATTCTACACAAGCGAACCACCTCGCTACGCACAAACTTGCTCCGCAATTACAATCGCCACAAAAGGCGATAAAACAACACTATAAAAATCTTTAAAATTAGCTCAACAACACCAATACCAATTAAATACGAGACGTCTCACCTCATAACGCCCTGCAGTGTCGGGAACCGACCGACCATGCGACAACACACACCTGGGACGCGTCCATGTCCAGGTTCCAAGTTTCAACGTTTTGGAAAACATAGCAGGGCGGCAGCCCACCAGTTCCTTCATTATTGATTATCCCGATAACAACAAGACAGAGAGAATCGTGGCGTACCACACTCCTGAGAGGTGACGACTAACAAATTAACGGTCGTTTCCTTCATTTATGATGGCAGGTACGCGTTATAACACTCCTTTCCAAATAATAGACTTAAACAACGAACATGCTGTCATAAGCAGTGCTGACAGTTGTCCACAACGGCAACACCACATGCCGGTAATTTTTTGACGCTGTATTGGCGTTTCCGTCTTATAACTTGAAGTAAACGTTTTCGAGTCGTCTTTCACCGCTTTAATGCACCGTTAACAATCTTGCCGACAACACTGAAGCTACATACAACAGAGAGTGACCGACCACTGAATATCCACCACTCTTGACTACAAACTACGCAGGCCTATACCTTCACTGTGGCCAACACCTTGAACAGTGAGCAACAACGTTAACACTCTACATACGACGATGTGTTAAGTAAAACCAGACCACAGATCTTCACGCTAGCCTACAGCCGAGCTATTGAAACCCACAGCCCTGGCCAACAAAAAGTCTGTCTCGTTGCCGCAATGACCCGGTCCAGCACTGTGCTCGAAAACATTGACAGCCTGCCCAAGTGTGTATCGCAACTCGTGGCCAACGCGAACGCCACTAGGGCCACGACACCGCAACGTGTGCACACAGGATGTCAAACACTTCGTGAAATTCAGAGGAACTACGCAACGTGGCACAATAGCGGGAATTCCAAATTTCTGGGTGAGGAGATCAACCGGTAAAGCCCTTCACAGCCCTAACTACTATAGGGTTCTTTATGGCAATAAATACGACGCCACAGCTGGCATCTATGCTAGCCTTGCAAAATACACTCCTCGAAATGGAAAAAAGAACACATTGACACCGGTGTGTCAGACCCACCATACTTGCTCCGGACACTGCGAGAGGGCTGTACAAGCAATGATCACACGCACGGCACAGCGGACACACCAGGAACCGCGGTGTTGGCCGTCGAATGGCGCTAGCTGCGCAGCATTTGTGCACCGCCGCCGTTAGTGTCAGCCAGTTTGCCGTGGCATACGGAGCTCCATCGCAGTCTTTAACACTGGTAGCATGCCGCGACAGCGTGGACGTTAACCGTATGTGCAGTTGACGGACTTTGAGCGAGGGCGTATAGTGGGCATGCGGGAGGCAGGGTGGACGTACCGCCGAATTGCTCAACACGTGGGGCGTGAGATCTCCACAGTACATCGATGTTGTAGCCAGTGGTCGGCGGAAGGTGCACGTGCCCGTCGACCTGCGACCGGACCGCAGCGATGCACGGATGCTTGCCAAGACCGTAGGATCGTACGCAGTGCCGTAGGGGACCGCACCGCCACTTCCCAGCAAATTAGGGACACTGTTGCTCCTGGGGTATCGGCGAGGACCATTCGCAACCGTCTCCATGAAGCTGGGCTACGGTCCCGCACACCGTTAGGCCGTCTTCCGCTCACGCCCCAACATCGTGCAGCCCGCCTCCAGTGGTGTCGCGACAGGCGTGAATGGAGGCACGAATGGAGACGTGTCGTCTTCAGCGATGAGAGTCGCTTCTGCCTTGGTGCCGATGATGGTCGTATGCGTGTTTAGCGCCGTGCAGGTGAGCGCCACAATCAGGACTGCATACGACCGAGGCACACAGGGCCAACACCCGGCATCATGGTGTGGGGAGCGATCTCCTACACTGGCCGTACACCTCTGGTGATCGTCGAGGTGACACTGAATAGTGCACGGTACATCCAAACCGTCATCGAACCCATCGTTCTACCATTCCTAGACCAGCAAGGGAACTTGCTGTTCCAACAGGACAATGCACGTCCGCATGTATCCCGTGCCACCCAACGTGCTCTAGAAGGTGTAAGTCAACTACACTGGCCAGCAAGATCTCCGGATCTGTCCCCCATTGAGCATGTTTGGGACTGTATGAGGCGTCGTCTCACGTGGTCTGCACGTCCAGCACGAACGCTGGTCCAACTGAGGCGCCAGGTGGAAATGGCATGGCAAGCCGTTCCACAGGACTACATCCAGCATCTCTATGATCGTCTCCATGGGAGAATAGCAGCCTGCATTGCTGCGAAAGGTGGATATACACTGTACTAGTGCCGACATTGTGCATGCTCTATTGCCTGTGTCTATGTGCCTGTGGTTCTGTCAATGTGATCATGTGATGTATCTGACCCCAGGAATGTGTCAATAAAGTTTCCCCTTCCTGGGATAATGAATTCACGGTGTTCTTATTTCAATTTCCAGGAGTGTATATTCAAATTTTGTTCGAGTACTGTAATCCGCTGCTGTTCATTACCAAGTTCAGACAATTTTCTGTTGCTAATAGTATCATTTTATCATTAGCTTTAATAATCGAGACTAATTTTGCTGTCTTATGGCGGACATTTCTACAGTTTACTGATATATTAACATTTTCCCAGTCGAAAGGCTCAAAGTTCTCTGAGGGGAATGTGGCTGATCTTACATTACGGCAGGCATTTCATCGTTATCTCTAAGGAGCGGTTCCTCTAACACACAAAAAAAACAAAAACCACTTTCATACCACATGCTACCCCAGTAGCTGCTTCCTCTGTGTAGTGCACTCCGGACGTGTTAGGGGACCTACATTTCTCCACCGGACAGCGGAGATCAAGATTTTCGCACCCGAGGCATTAGCAGAACAGTCTGAACCTCTGGTTTAAGCTCCACCTCGCCTCAAAACCAAAGAACCATTGTCGACTCTGTGTACGATGCTGTAAATGGTGAGTTGCGCTTGCACTCCGCGTCTAATGTTAGCTATCAACACCAATTCTGCCAGTGACCTAAAGGGACCGAGGCTACCCCCAAAATCCAGGAGGCAGGAGTCGTTGGTGGTGACATGAGCCACTACCCGCCGTCAGTTGGACCCACTGCGTTCGTATGAGTGTCTGAAGTGTATGTGTGTATGTGACTGTAATGGATGCAAGCATAGTGTGATGTAATATTTGTGTGGCATGATGATGAGGAATGGGTGAGGGCGAAACTTTCCGCCAGCACATAGCCTACTACTCTCGAAAAGAATAGAGGTGGCAGCCGAGCTTACAGTGCCGCATGGATCACCAGCAACCGATATGCTCTCTTGCATAAAATACTGCAGAGAGTTTTGGAATTTAACCCACGACATTGACGAAACGACTGGTGATCAGAAACTTAGCGCCACAACTGTGTGGCCAAAATATTGGTGGTGAAGACTTCTACGAACTAGATTCCTCTCCGTTAGTTGCCTCGGCAACGAAGATGAATAACGAGCTGGTAACATAACTGTAGCATGAGTTTTATGACATTGTCAACGACGGAATATTGTCTACTATCAGCTTCTCTACAAAATTTTCATAGGTATTATAAGTTTCTGAGTCTACCATAAGTATACTCCACAAACATACTAAAGAATTTGGTCACATCAGACACTATGATACCTATGCAACAAGTCTGCTGCTTCACCTTTCTACGCCAACTATTGACTATAATGTATCGATTGTGATTTTGATAGTAACATTCGGTAATCTCTGGTCATGAGACATGGCTTTCCCGTGATTTTATACTAAGCCTGAAGCTAGGGCAAAAGTTAAAACGATAAAGCGCCTCACAGATTGGCCATTTGTCACTCGCTCAGAACAATCAAAAATTCGATAAATAATTTTCTGCGGTACTCTGCTGCACAGTGATAATCGCGGCTCATTGGAATGGCAGTTGAAAACACAAGCAGCCTAATTTCAAATGGAATCAAATAAGGAAATCGAAGAGAACCCCTGCGCAGTTTTATGCTACATCTTTTCTTACTACGTAAAAGTCCGCAGTTCGTGGTCTAGGGGCTAGCGTTGGTGCCTCTGGATCACGGAGTCCCGGGTTTGATTCCCGGCCGGGTTGGGGATTTTCTTTGCCTGGGGACTGGGTGTTTGCGTTGTCCTCATTAATTCATCATCATAATCATTTGTGAGTGTGACTAGATTGGATTGTCAACAAAATTGGGACATTGTTCGGACGTTGATATCTGCGCAGTTGAGCGCCCCACAAACCAAACATCATCATCTTCTTACTATGTAAATCTAAAGTGCTGTAGTAAGAATATTTTTTTCTCATTTTATTCAAACAAAATCATAATTGTCTTAACAGACGACCAGTTTCGATCGCCTCAAATGGACATTTCAGATCCAATTGCTACACAGAAGAATCAAGTGTTGTCACAACTGCATTAAACACACCAACTGGGATATGAGAGTACGTTCTCAGTTATAAATTTTAGTTCTTTTATTTAATTTATTGGACACTTTAAATCTACCGTGTGAGCAATAAGATAATCCCTGATTGTAAAATTAATTTATTTTTGTATAAATATTTGAGGTATGGGTGAGATTTGTATCTGCTAATTGTCTGACCAGCCTACGTTAATACAGAAACAGAAAACAAGTCGGTAAGTGTCCACCTGGAAGCATTTAGACGGATACAGCACATGTAGTGACAAAATATTATAAACTAGTTTGTCGGCGCATTTTTTTTTTTTTTTTTTTTTTTTTTGGCTGTGTGTGTAGACGTTAATCGCAGACACTACGATAGGGATATTTATATGATTTTCACTAATACATAGACAGAATCCCAGGAAGGTTTTCTGCGTATAATTTACAAATATTTCGTGTAAATTGGCTGAAATATGATGTATTTGCACCCAGAGAACTTTCCTGCATAAATCGTTTTAATTATACTGGAATGTGGAGCTAATATTCAGTTACACAACGTACTTCTCTGAATTTTAATTATAGCTCAACGCATTCAGTCGTAACCCAATTACCATTCCACCAGACAAGTTGTCCGCCCGTAGGTATTAAGTGCCACACATGCGAAGCCGCGGTGGGTCGCTCGTCTGTACTAAATTTCATTTCACAAATTACAAGAGCGACCGACTGTTGTTCTTTCCATGTTAGAATCAGAGAGGAGAAAATAGTTGCCTAGCTGTCTGGCCATCATAACGCAACGATAGTCTAGGAAATATCGCAACACTATTGCCACCAACCGTCACATCACAGTGATGCACTACACCGTCTCATTTATATCATCAGTGTAAAAACTGAACAAATAAGAAACAGTAGGCAGTGGCGACATGTCGACATTCACCGGAAATCAGATGTTGACATCAGAAGAAACCAAGGGCCCCATTCTTTTGTAATGTAAAAACACGTACTACTCGTTTACCACCAAATTTTCTGCAGTGCTCCCTATCTATATCTACATCTACACGATTACTCTGCAGGTCACAATTAAGTGCCTGGCTGATCATCATCGAACCATTCTCAAGCTATTTCTCTGTGGATCAACTCTCCAACATTGTATGGGAAAAACAAACTACTTTTCTGTGCGAGGTTTGATTTCTCCTATTTTGTTTTAACGATCATCCCCCCCACCCCCTCAAACAAAATATTTTCACTCCCTGAGAAGAAAGTTGGTGACTGAAATTTTATGAGAAGATACTGGCGCAATGAAAAATGCCTTTGTTTAAATGATTGCCACCTTAATTCACGTATGATATTCATGGCACTCTCTCTTCTATTTCGCGATAGTACAAAATAAGATGCCATCCTTTGAAGTTATTCGATGTCGTCCATGGATCCTAACTGATGCGGATTCCATGCCGTAGAGCAATACTCCAGAAGAAGAGGTACAAGCGTAGTGTAGGCAGTCTCTTTAGTGTATTCTTCGGTTTGCATTCCGACAGCCCAAGCGTAAATGGCAAAACCAACAGTGGAAACATCTCACATCTCCCCTGCTAAAGAAATTCAAAGCTGTTCACACAGGTTCCGATAAGATCATGATGACCTTCTTCTTCGAATGCAGGGACCTCTCCTCGTTGCGTTCCTCGAGCGTGGAGCCTCAATCAATGCGCAGCGTTATGAAGACACTTCGAAGAAACTGCAATGCGCCATCTACAAGCCTAGGAATTTTGTCGGAAGGATTCATCCTGCTGCATGGTAACGCCCGCCCCCACATTGGCAATCGAAGTCTGCGCTTCAGCGATTTGGTTGGTAAACACTGCAACATCCTCCATAGAGTTCAGTTCTTTGGATTTTTTGGATTATTTGGGGGAAGAGACCAAACAGCGAAGTTATCAGTCTCGTCGGATTAGAGAAGGATGGGGAAGGAAATCGGCCGTGCCCTTTCGAAGGAACCATCCCGGCATTTGCCTGGAGCCATTTAGGGAAATCACGGAAAACCCAAATCAGGATATCCGGACGCTGAATTGAACCATCGTCCTCCCGAATGCGAGTCCAGTGTGCCAATCACTGCGCCACCTCGCTCGGTAGTTCGGATCTTTCATCGTGTGATTTTAACATCTGTGGCGATCTGAAGAAACATGTGTGGACGTCGGTTTCAGTCGGACGTGGACATGCCGTAGTGGTGCAATTGTGGATCGGTGAGCGGCTTATCGCGTTCTGAAAACAGGAATCGATCATCTCGTCTCCCAGTGCAATAAATTTCTTAACGGTTGAGGATTACTTTTGAATGGTACATTTCATGGTCCCGTTGTACCGGGTGTTCGGTTTTCATTTGACTGCCCTTAATAGTAGACTGCCTTTCGTTCTTTCCACCGTCGTGTGTTGTTTCGCTTCCAAGATAACAGAATTCTTTCACATAGTCTACTACGGTGTCGCCAGAATTAACCATTTGCTAATCTCATTCCTGTTACTCCTCGCAAGTTTCGTCTTTCTTTGGTGTACTCCGTCCACATCATTTCATTAGACCACTTCATTTAACATATTCTATAATTCTTCGCCAATTTCGCCAAGGATAGTTACGTCACCGGCAGTATTATCATTTATAGCAATATTATCATTCATATCCTTTCACTCTGAATTTTAATCCCACTTCGGAACACTTTTTTTAATATTCGTCATTATTAGACGGAGAAACTACATCGTGTTCTTATACCTCTTTTAATCCAACCACTTTAGTGATTGTCTTCCATTCGTATTATACCCTAATTGTTCTTCCACATATTGTAAATTATCGGTATCTCCGTGAATATTATGACAAATTTTCTGAGAATTTGAAACATATTACTCCATTTTACGCTGTCGAATGCATTTTCTGGATCAAAAGCTCCTGTTAACATGTCCTGATTTTCTTAAGCCTTCCCTCCATTATCAAGCGCAACATCAGAACCTTTCCTAAAGCCAAAGTGATTGTCATCTAATAGTTCCTCGGTTTTATTTTCCATTCTTTGGTAAATTATTCTCGTAGTCAGATTGATTGTTTAAACTGTTAAGCTGATATTGCGAAGATTGTCACATTTATTTGCCTTTAATGTCTTCAGGATTTTGTGGATTATTTTCTTTCGAAAGTTCATTGGTATACGTGCAGTCTCATTGATTCTGCTAACTTAAATATTCATTCAGTTACTATTTCCTCAGGTGGTTTTGAGGTTTCTAAGAGATGAGATCGATGTATTTTGCCTTGTTTGGTCGCATTATATGTGATGGTTATAAATAAACTTTCGCTACTTGAACCACTGTAGAGGGAAAACTATTTACCGTACGGATACCCAACTTTATAGGAATCACCTTTGAGTTGTGTGTGTGTGTGTGTGTGTGAATTCCTAAGGGACCCCACTGCTGAGGTCATCGGTCCCTAGACTTACACACTACTTAAACTAACTTAAACCAATTTATGCTAAGAAGAACACACTCATGCCCGAGGGAGGACTCGAACCTCCGCCGGGAGTGGCCGTGCAAGCCGTACATGGTGCCTCAAACAGCGAGGCCACTCCGCACCGCTAATAATTATAACCAGTCTGCGCAATCACATAATAGGATAACAATCGTAGGGATTTTGGACGATATATTGGCCGTCTTCCGATTTCACACTCATATCCGAAATCTGGCGAACAAAGTGTTCATGACATGTGTTGGCACACGTAGTATATGCTAGCACAGGGGATCCCAACAAAATTTTCTCGAGGACCCCCCTCATGGAGTGTGATTGGTACCTTGTTGTATCACCACTTTTTAACCAACGCTCTATTTTTATCTACGCGAACTGTAGCTTCCGCGAAAAATAACGCTTTACAAACACTACTGTTTTAATGCAGAATATTGAATATGTAAACAATAAGGTCTGTGAAAGCACTGGCAATAAATTAACAATGGCCGATTGTCGTTTGAAATGCGAGTTTCTATGTAAAGTGACTGTCAGTTGTCAGCTGCAAAGAGGCAGAGCGAGCAGTCTAACGGCATACACCAGAACTATTTGCTCTATCTAATTCTAGTTTTGCGCGAGAGTGTGCTAGTGTGAGTTGGCTCTAGGAAGAAGCTAGACGCAGAAGTTAGCGTTCTCTAAAGCTCTACCCATGCAGAAAGCAGCCAAAACAAAAAGTCTGTTATCGTACGAAATATATTTAATACATTTTTTATTCTAATAGCATCGTGGGGACCTCTCTGGCATAGCTCGCGGGCCCCTGGGGGTCCACGGACCACCTGTTGGGAATCACTGTGCTAGCAGATGTGCCGCGCGGGGTAGCCACGTGGTCTTGGTGCCTTACCACGGTTCGCGCGAGTCTCCCCCTTCGGAGGTTCGACTCCTTCCTCGGGCACGGATGTGTGTCCTTAGTGTAAGTTAGTTTAAGTCAGATTA
The DNA here is from genome assembly GCF_023897955.1 of Schistocerca gregaria. Lineage (NCBI taxonomy): Eukaryota > Metazoa > Arthropoda > Insecta > Orthoptera > Acrididae > Schistocerca > Schistocerca gregaria. The sequence continues at coordinate 321,938,515 of NC_064925.1, read as the reverse complement.
AGTAGTCTGTAAGCCTAGGGACCAGTGACCTCTGCAGTTTGGGCCCGTAGAAACTTAACCACCACCTAGCAGATGTCAAGGGGTAGGTGGTTAGACACTTAAGCGGCGCCGTGTGCCGGCAGCGCCCAGCTGCTGCAGGAGGTCCGCCGTGGAGGTGTGCAGCCGCACGTCGGCCCAGCTGGGCTGGCCCTTCGACCCCGGGTGCGCGCTCAGCTGCAGCATGCAGCGCGGCGGCGGGCCTGCGGGGTACTTCGAGTGCCGCGACTCCGTCTGCCTGTGCTACCACTGAACAACCCCGCAGCCAGCTCTGGCTTCCTCTCTTCCTACCGTACTCCATCACCTCAGCACTGAACAAGGTTTGTCTGTACCTTCGGCCATAGCTAGATACTAGTAGACTGGACAAGACGTCATTTTCGTGGCTCAAACATCTCTCGGCTGAAACCACGTGACTACTGGCAAAACGTGGTTGTTTCGTGTTGTGCTTACGGGTTTTCACAACGCTTCGTTGCCTGTGGTGACATTACATTTCATGTGAAAGTATTGTTATGCTAATGAAATAGTGTCTACTGAAAATTGAAGTGCAAAGACAGCTATTGTTACAGCCGCTGAAACTAAAGGACTTGAAGCCAACTATTCACTTCCGCATTTGCGCAAAACACTCTCAGGAAAAGTGTTTGGACAGGCCAAAGACTGAAGGGAGTTGTTTGGCCTTGCAGTGATGGTGGTCCAATGCTTTTCTATTTTCCTGAGCATATTAAAGGGAAGAAACAGTGTTAAATGCTCCTTCATGTTTGCATTTCTCTAGCTTTCTTGGACAACAGTATCAACTGTTTCTTTTCTTTTATAAGTGTCCAGAGATAAAAAAATCCACGCATACAAAGTCTTTAGTTTAGACACGAACTCACTCTTATTTCTTACAAGAATTTTAGTGTCATGTGCCTTAATTCATATTTTATCGAGTAATTTCGTCTCGATAACTACTCAAGTGGCGTCTTATGCATTTGTTAAGCTTTTATAACTGCAACAGCAACAGATGCAGGTCAACTTAGCTCTGGTTTAATTTATCACAGAAGAAAAAAAAGAGTTTTTGTAGGAATTACGCAGCATTTCATTGAGAAATATGGGAAAAATATGATACAAATATCGGGAGGCAAATTCCTGATCTGAAATCCCGTCGACATTTTTGCCAACAGTCACGTGGTTTCATGTCTGAGACACTCCAAGCGCATAGAGAATGTACATAAAGCGCTGTCTATAGTTGTCTATGGTCGAAGGTCTGTACATAAGACGTTCTGCTTTCACAGTTTGTACTGTTTGTGCAAAATTAAAGTAAAGTGAAGTATTTGGCAGTAAATGTACACTTTGACAGTTTATAATCAAAAACATGATTTAGTACTGCTACCTTCGTCTTCCGGTATAAATAACCTGAACAGTATAAGCGGATTTCCGGTCGTCCAGCGATGCTTCTTTCTCAGATCACAAAAGTTCAATGATTACATCTTCGTAGCCGAGGTCGCTAAGGCTCGATGCGCAGGACCGAGCAACAGCCGCACGTGTCTCCAGTGTCAGATTTCGTTTCAGTGCACACACGGCGGCATCGCAGCCATAATCGTGCACCAGTACAAGACTGGAATACAATCAGTATGCAGGTAGGAAGAAGAAATGATGCAGTGTTTGCTTGTTTATTTCATGAATACATTAAGAAACTCAACGGGATTGGTTGACAGCTGCAGAAAGGAGCGTTCGTGACACTGTTCATGAGTATAAGAGGAGCTGAAAATAAATTTTTGTTTTTGAATGAATGTGCAGTCGTTTGACGAATCAGCAGTAAAACAACAGCCATAGAACCAATTGTTCATCTTTTCCAGATAACTGTCTCGACAGTGGCTGCACTCTAATTATTCTGCATTATCAATACGGAATCAGCCACACAACACTGTGTAAAATAGCAAGGGAAGTCTCAAAATCTGTGTGGGAAGCCTTCAACAAAAGTACATACTGAAATTCACAGAGGAAAGGTGACTAAAAATTGCCAAGGAATTTGAAAAGCATACTACCTGATCTGGACAACGAAATCCCATCAACGCAAACAGGAAATTCATGAAACAGTAGAAGAAATGTTTCCACTGATTACTTTAACGATGCTAGCAAAGCGCCATGGCAAAACAAATGTATATAAAACTGGTCGGTAGCAAACGTATTGAACACTGAATAAATTTATTTCCGAAAGTGCAAAACGATTCAGTTTATATAATTACTGAAATGTGCACAATTATGTATTTTGCGGCTGCAAAACCATACAAAATTGATTACACTGAACACACAGAGATAACATAATTTATTTTAAACTGTTATTGTTAAACGAAAAATCATTTCTCTCCTGATTCGATTCTGCAGCAAAATGCTCACAAAACACTACATGCCATCGAAACCATGAGGCTCTGCAAGGTGTTTCCCGTATTTCAGGGTATTCTTTCACCTCTTCAATGAGCAATTCCACTCCTAGACAGGCTGTATCAATGGCATGCGGACAGCAGCTGCTGCTGGTGATGTGAAAGAGCGTGCTCTGCTCCATCCACCGACAACGACTGCTTTGTGGCCATTGGCGAGATCACTGCGATGCATCAGTTGATCAGTTGCAACTCACACCTGAGCGATGGTTCGGAGGTAAGGCACTTAGAATCCTGGCGATGAAAAATTTTGTCTGTCACTATCTGGCCAGCGAGAAGAGGAGAATAGGTGAGTAGTGGAAAAGAGTATGTTGTGGCGCATTTTGTTAGTGTGGGTTGCCTACATAAGGTGTAGGTAGGCACTCAGGGGCAAACCTATTGTTCTCCTTCGATTGACAGGTGCTTAACCTATTGTTCTCCTTTGATTGACAGGTTGTCAACCTATTGTTCTGCTAAAAGGATCCTTCCTTTTGATTGACGAGTACTTAACCTATTGTTCCTCCACCCCCTCTCCCCCTCGCCCCCTCAGGAAACTACCCCCATCGCTGCTACAGGTACACTTTCAGGCCTGAGTTATTGGGCTAGCTCCTCTCACTCTTTTCAATTTCATTGACTACTTAATTAAATTGATCAATTAATTAACCTCTCAGCCACTGGTAAACCCCCTCCCCTCTCCTCCCCAGAAAATGGCAGCAAGTCCAAATTCCATCAGGTCAATAGAACACACAATGGCCACCTCCACCAACCTAAGAAAAATGTGGGAAAAAGGGCACTTTGGCTACCTCCACTAACCTAAGTCATTCGACTGCCACCTCTCCCTAGGAATTGGTTGGGAAAAGGTACTCACCCTGTGCTGAACAGGATGGACATAAGTCTTTATTTTCAGTCTTTATTTAAACAATTAGAGGCAGTGCTACCAACATGTGTATTCACCCTGAGGTCCAGAGCCCAACTGATCCAGTACACAGTACTGCCACCAGAGGGCACTGTCGTCCGTTACTTGACTTAATCCAAGATGGTGGTCTGGTGGTGAATAGAAAGGATCTCGTAACAGGAAATTCAAGGGTCTATTGTTTATTTATGAAAAGATCAGTTTGTGGGGGTTGGATTTCTCTTGCTCATCATTCTCTGCTGTTTCGAAACATTTAGGTCTTGTAAGAAGTAATTACATGAGACAAATATGTTGCATAACCTAATGTTCGACTCTGTACTCTGGGTGTCATAACCTAATGTTTGCGCCTTCATCAGCACTTAACCTACTGTTTCGTTGAGTGGTTTTCCATGTCATCCCCATTCCTTAAGCTATTGTATCACCTTTGATACCAAATTAAGTGATTAGTTATGTCCTTCCACTATTTTCTGGTACACTTTTCGAATTTCACATGCTTCTGAACGCCATTTACGGCGCATTCGTCTTTGTCACCCACCCCCTTAAACTATTGTACTACATTTTCCACAAAATTATGCAAATTAACCTATTGTTCTGGACTTAACCTGCTGTTCTCCTTCATGTCACCCACTCATGCACACCCTCCCATTAACTATTGTACTGCTAACATCACATTGATATAACAAATTTATGCAAATTAATTACATCGATATTCCTCACATGTATGGGGTAGCTTTTTTTTATAATTCACGGAATCCTATTGGTCAGTCAAATCGGTGGAATATGGTTTAAACAAAAGATCAGTAGTAAAAACACATCCTGCCATTCGACACCTGATGCCCAACGCCAACGCCAGAATAAAAATGCACCAGTGGTGAAGAGACGACACAGTCATCAGCTGCCAAGCGATGCGTTGGTGTCAGTTCAGTTCCCACAAGGATGAGGCAGCAGCATCTATTTCATACTTGACACCTGATAAATTCCCGTCAAAATATGAGTTCACCTAGGAACTATTGCTGGCACGATGACACATAGCTGCGGTGCAGGTCCAGCACAGGGTGCATTGTTCTTAGTGGTCCTAACGGGACAACCTGTCCATCACTGGATTTACCGGTCAAACTGCTGCTGCTGCTGGTGTGGGAGCACAATCCACCATTATTTTATGCAGACGAGACCTACAGTGGCAAAATTATTTTGCACTGACAGTTAACCCCGACAAAAGTTCTGTACAGATCATCAAATACAATCAGATCGGTGTACATCTCACGTCATCGTGATCGAATACTGTCCGACACACCATATGCAGTGGTTGCAGTGCTGCACCGTGAACACCACTGCACAGGCGCCGCAAACAGTCTCCGATAGTCTCGATGCCATGCGACGCACCCTCTTAGCCCGCCTCTGGGTGGCACCTTCCAATGTGCCATACACAGACATTTTTGAGCATAGACCTACAAACTCCACAAACGGCAATCCATTCTTCTCATCCTTCATAAGACCGATAGCCTTCTTGTTCTGCTTAATAATACCTTAAGCATTATTAGCTGTGTATGAGAATGTGTCGAATTCATTACTGTAGCACCTAATTACTTCATATGGATCGCACTTCTTCAGCCAATAGATAAAATCTATCTGTATCCATATAAAGTAATTTAGGATCTGTGAAATGAGTTTTCGAAAACTCATAATAAAAGCGGTACATGTGGAGTTTAGATACGAGTAGCATGCACATGCAGACATAAATAGGTGTAATAAACTCTACCCCAGTCCTCGCCATCTCCACAGCAACAAAGTTCTTATTGTGATTCTTGAGTTTCTCCCGGCGTATTTGATAATCAAAATATCCACGGGTGTACTGCCGGTCTATAGTGTCCAACGGGCACAATATTTCGGCGATCAAACACGTCGCCATCATCAGGTGATCTGACGGACTGAGCTCCTGTGAACGTGCCGGCATGGAGATCCGTACGCTATGGCTGCTCAAGGGGAACTGGGTTCGGTCGCGGCGGCGGCCGATTTAAAAACCCTCCGCCCGCGGCGCGCTCCCTCTGCACCCCGCGCCACGGTAGCGCGGTGGATCAGATTGCGACGGCGTCTGACATTACGTCGGTGTGATGGCTCTCTCCGCCGTGGTCGTCACAACTATGCGTTTGCTCGTTTTACTCTTGATTAACCCAATACTAATCTCCTATAGCTGCTTACTTACTGTGTAAGTTAATCCATTGAAGCCTCTCGGCCATTCATTTTCTGTTAATTGTTGTCTAAGCATTGTAATTGTGATTGCACATAAATATTCAGGTAATACATTCTACGTATTAGCGAATCGCTACGATCTTATCTCCAAGGAGAACAAATCGTTTCTTCAGTCTTGGGATGTATGCAGTTATTGTTGTTGTGGTCTTCAATCCAGAGACTGGTTTGATGCAGCTCTCCATGCTACTCTATCCTGTGCAAGTGTCTTCATCTCCCAGACCCTACTGCAACCTACATCCTTCTGAATCTGCTTAGTATATTCATCTCTTGGTCTCCCTCTACGATTTTTACCCTCCACGCTGCTCTCCAATACTAAATTGGTGATCCCTTGATGCCTCAGAATATGTCTTACCAAGCGATCCCTTCTCCTAGTCAAGATGTGCCACAAATTTCTCTTCTAACCTATTTTATTCAATACCTCCTCATTAATTAGGTGATCGACCCACCTAATGTTCATCATTCTTCTGTAGCACCACATTTCGAAAGATTCTGTTCCCTTATTGTCTAAACTGTTTATCGTCCACCATTCACTTCCATACATGGCTACACTCCATGAAAATTCTTTCTGAAACGACTTCCTGACACTTAAATCTGCCGGCCTGTGTGGCCGAGCGGTTCTAGGTGCTTCAGTCTGGAACCGCGCGACCGCTACGGGCGCAGGTTCGAATCCTACCTCGGGCATGGATGTGTGTGATGTCCTTAGGTTAGTTAGGATTAAATAATTCTAAGTTCTAGGGGACTGATGACCTCAGATGTTAAGTCCCAAAGTGCTCAGAGCCATTTGAACCATTTGAACACTTAAATCTATACTCGATGATAATAAATTTCTCTTCTTGAAAAACACCTTCCTTGCCATTACCAGTCTACATTTTATATCCTCTATAATTCGACCATCATCAGTTATTTTGCTCCCAAATAGCAAAACTCATTTACTACTTCAAGCGTTTTATTTCCTAATATAATTCCCTCTGCAACACTCGACTTAATTCGAAAACATTCCATTATCCTTGTTTTGCCTTTGTTGATGTTCCTCTTATATCCTTCTTTCACGACACTGCCCATTCCATTCAACTGCTCTTCCATGTCCTTTGCTGTCTCTGACAGAATTACAAAGTCATCGGCTAACCTCGAAGCTTTTATTTGATCTCCATGAATTTTAATACCAACTCCGAGCTTTTCTCTTGTTTCCTTTACTGCTTGCTCAATATAGAGATTGAATAACATCGTGGAGAGGCTACAACCCTGTCTCACTCCCTTCCCAACCACTACTTCTCTTTCATGTCCCTCGACTCTTATAACTGCCATCTGGTTTCTGTACAAATTGTGAATGGCCTTTCGCTCCCTGTATTTTACCGGTGCCACTTTCAGAATTTGAAACAGAGTATTCCAGTCAATATTGTCAAAAGCTTTCTCTGAGTCTACAATTGCTAGAAATGTAGGTTTGCCTTTCCTTAGTCTATTTTCTAAGATAATTCCTAGGGTCAGTATTGCCTCACGTGTTCTCCAATATTTCTACGGAATCCAAATTGATCTTCCCCGAGGTCGGCTTCTACCAGTTTTTCCATTCGTCTGTAAAGAAATCGTGTTCATATTTTGCAGCCGTGCTTTATGAAACTGATAGTTCGGTAACTTCACATCTGTCAACACCTGCTTTCTTTGAGACTGGAATTATTATACTCTTCTTGAAGTCCGAGGGTATTTCACCTCTCTCATACATCTTCCTCACCAGATGACTGTCAGGACTGGCTCTCCCAAGGCTATCAGTAGTTCTAATGGAATGTTGCCTACTCCCGGGCCCTTATTGCGCCTTAGGTTTTTCATGCTCTATCAGACTTTTCACGCAGTATCATATCTCCCATTTCATCTTCATCTACATCCTCTTCCACTTCCATAATATTGTCCTCAAGGACATCGCCCTTGTATAGACCCTCTGCATACTCCTTCCACCTTTCTGCTTTCCCTTCTTTGCTTAGAACTGGGTTTCCATCTAAGCTCCTGATGTTCATATAACTGGTTCTCTTTTCTCCGAAGTTCTATTTAATTTTCTTGTAGGCTGTACCTAACTTAGCCCTAGTGATACACGCCTCTACATCCTTACATTTGTCCTCTAGCCATCCCTGCTTAGCCATTTCGCACTTTCTGTCGATCTCATTTTTGAGACGTTTGTATTCCTCTTTGCCTGCTTTATTTAATGCATTTTTGTATTTTCTCCTTTCATCAATTAAATTTAATATCTCTTCTGTTACCCAAGGATTTCTATTAGCCCTCGTCTTTTTACCTACTTGATCCTCTGCTGCCTTCACTACTTCATCCCTCAGAGCTACCCATTCTTCTTCTACTGTATATCTTTCCCCCATTCTTGTCAATGTTTCCCTAATGCTATCCCTGAAGCTCTCTAAAACCTCTGGTTCTGTCAGTTTATCCAGGTCCCATCTCCTTAAATTCCCACTTTTTTGCAGTTTCTTCCATTTTAATCTACAGTTCATAATCAATAGATTGTGGTCAGAGTCCACATCTGCCCCTGCAAGTATCTTACAATTTAAAACCTGGTTCCTAAATCTCTGTCTTACCATTATATAATCTATCTGATACCTTCCAATATTTCCAGGCTTCTTCCGTCTATACAACTTTCTTTAATGGAAGAAAGAAGGATGTATGCTATAGAGTTGAATTTTCTGGTAGCAGACTTGTCCAGAAGTTCTTCAATGTACATGCAACAGTTTCAAGTTCTCTTGTAATATCCTTCGTAATGACTATAGAATCAATGTCTCATCTGAGGCATCGTGGCTTAAATTAATGTACTTCCTTTGGCTGTTAAGTAAATTATTTACACAACAAGTGTCCTATTTGTCCTACCAGTTGGCGCTAATGCTGTGTAATTTACGTGTCCATTAGCACAAAACGGTGCAATATATAAAGCATATTGATCGGATTTATTTTTTGTAAGTTCATCCTTATGACTGGTGGTCTGGGAACCCCTACACCCTTCTTATGATGTCATTTACTGTATGGCTACCAGTTTCGGTGCTTCACTGCACCATCTTCAGGTCTTAGCTGATGCAGAGGGTGGGGGAGGGGGGGGGGGGGGGAAGCTAACAGAACAATTAAATTTAACCACTATTGGGGTAAAAATAGTGAGTGAACTTCTTATAAATAAATAATTATAGAAGTATTACTGAATCATTTTTAAAGCTAAATCTATGAAAATTGGTATTTGACTTCTCAGTTAGAAATTAAAACATATCTGTTTTTCTGTTTATGAAGGATCACCCCTTTTGAGATGGAATAGGTAGTGAAAGGTTTTATGAAAAATCTCATTATGTATGCAATTTTAAAAATAAATTTATGAAAATTTCTCTTTGGCTCCTCTGCTACAAATAAAGAAACATGTGTTTCATTGTTTATGGAAATTCAAACCCTAAGAGGGTGAAAAAGGGTCTGACTGGATCAATGACTCATCACTGCCCAGCCCAAACTTCTAAACGTGTTCATTGTATACTGTACGCGTGATTTAGTGAGGAATTGTTGAAAATTCTACCCCTAATGTGGTGAAGTAGCGGATGAAATGTTTTCTCAAAATATGTCGCTATGAAGTCGGTTTTGAAGCAAGCCCGTATATTACTGTCTGCTGCTGTTTTTTAACACTCTCGCGGGCTAGCATCACCACGTATCCCAGTAATGGGGCAGAGACTTATGAGGTCTGTTCAAATAATTCCGGAAGTTTATCCAAAACATTTTTCTACTCTTACCTTTTACTAATTGTGCATGGAATCCCTGCAAATATTCTCCTCCACAGTTGGTACACCGCTCCCACTGCCGTTTCCGCTTCCGGAAGCAGCCACGGTACGCATCTTGCTGGACCGCGCGAAGTGTCCACTGCTGATTTTCTTTTATCTCGTCTGGTGTTGCAAATCTTCGTCTTTTAAAAAGATTTTCAACTTTGAAAAGAGAAAAAGCCCTCAGGGACCATTCCTGGAGAGTGCGAAAGATCAGACAGAACAGTCATTTCCTGTTTGTGCAGTAGTCACACACCAACAGGGATGAATGTGTGAGTGCATTATCGTGATGAAGAGCCATGAATTGTCTCACAAAATTTCAGGCTGTTACCTTCTCACATTTTCTCACAGGCATCGCCACGTGTCCCAATAGTACCATCGATCAACGGTTTGTCCCTGTGAAACACAGTCATGGTAAACTACCCCTTCAAAGTGAAAGAAAACTATCAACATAATTTTGACATTTGACCTGGCCTGACGAGCTTTTTTGGTCTTGGAGAACCTTTCTCGATCCATTGTGAAGACTGAACCTTGGTCTCTACATCATAACCGTAAACCCTCGCCTCATCACCAGTAATGATTCTCTAAAGGAACGTCTCGTTCTCATTTGTACGATCTAAAAGCTCTTCACCGATTGATAAGAATAGGTCTTTCTGGTCTTGGCTCATGAACCGTGGGACGAACTTGGCGGCAACACGATGCATTCCGAAATGCTGTGTCAGGATTTCATGTCATGATGCCTCTGAAATGTTACATTCTTCTGCAATCTCTAGAAAAGCCAGTCCTCGATCGGCACGCACAGTTTCGTTAACGTTCCTTACACGAGCGTCGTCGGTAGACGTCAAGGGGCGTCCTCAACAAGTATCATCTTTAACTTCCGTCCAGTCATTTTTAAACAGTGTGAACTATTCATAACGCCTAGTGTGGCTTAATCATTCATAACCGTAGGCCTCCTGCATCATTTGATATGTCTCTGTAAAGGTTTTCTTGAGTTTCACGCAAAATTTAGTGCAGACGCGTTGCTCCTCTAACTCTGCCATCTCAAAATTCGCAAACCGTGCAACACAAAGTTCTACTCAATACAGCACCGAACATTAATTAACAGACATACAACGTTGAAACTTCTGGGATTTACGCATGAAATACAGATGTGTGCGGGGATGGAACCGAATTTCTCTCCAACACACGATTGTCGCGAATTAGCAATCTTCCGGAATTTTTGAACAGACCTCGTACATAGAAGTATAAGTGATCACTGAGCGGCAAGGGTTTACGTACTCATGGCACACATGGACAATATTTATTGAACCTTGGGATCACTTTCTTCCTTTGCAGACCTCTTTGTTTCCTGAAATCCTACCTTCTGTATTGCTCTTCTAAAAAGTATTTTGTTATTTATAACGCATTACCATGTTATAATGGGTTTGAAGATAGCTGAAAAATGATTAAGTGTACACAGGACGATTTAGCTAACCTCTTCACCTCATGCATTTTCTGAACTGTTTTACATATTTTTTTGTTTATTCGAATAACCTTTTTCGAGGTTACGAGAGATCAGCTTTAGTTTTGCTTCTTTGTATTTAATTTTCGTTTCCCCCAGACTTCCTTCATCCTTCGAGAGTGTCCTTCCTTTTTTTCCTGGGTCCGCTTTCTTCCTTTTCCATATCTCTTTCTTTCGTGAAATGATGCACTTTGGGTTGCTTCTCTAAAAATTGTTCTGTTATTTATAATGTACATTGCAATTCCTGTGTTTTTCATTGTGTGAATTTTGGTGAACCATATGGGTTTGGATTTGCAGCTGTTTAGTAAATTGAAAATCTGCTTTTTTAGTGTTACTCTCCATTCAGTATATGTATCCATACAATTGTAGTCTTCTTTTACTCATTACAACAGTTAGTTTTTTCCATATTAAAATAGAGCTCTCTGTTTCTTCTTGATTTCTATTCAACATTACCCTTACTTCTTGAGCCCAGTATTTTCCTCGGGATTGTTCTTCCAACCTTTTCCAATTTTTGAAGAGCCCCAAAACTTCTTAGTTTTAGTGTTTCCGTAGCATACAGTGATTCAGACCCGACCAGAGGATGACATTGTGTTTCAGGACAAAGTTGTTTTGTTCTATATGGTTTTTTTTTATTTTGAATGCCCTTTCCATTTTATGTACTCTATTTTCTATGGCAATCTTTTCTTTTGTGTTGCCTTGTCTTCTACACATTAGAAACAGTTCATACGATATATTGTGCTGTTAAGAATTTTTAGATTTACAGGGGCGTCATTGATATTCGTCATGAAACATGTTTTTTTTTTAATGATACCTTTAGTCCTGTTTTGTCTTCTTGTTCCCGTAGTTCTGCGATTTGTTCTTTGCACTGTCGATTGATTCAGTAATTAATGCCATGTCATCTGCAAAAGCTAGAAATCTATGGTGATTTTATTTGGGTTTCTTCATAGTTGAACACATTTAGCAGTGAAAGATTTTCTCCATTTTCACACTACCTTCTCTAATGTGCAATTAAAAAGTGGGGTGATAAACCATCTCCCTGTCTTACTCCTGATTTTATTTCAAAATATTTTGACAGTTCCCCCACAAATTTTACTTTTGATATTGTGTTTGTTAAAGTTCCTTTATTTCTGTTGTTTTATTGTCGAGTCCGAATTCCTTTATAATGCCGAGTAGTGCATTTTTATCAATTGAATCATATTCCTTTTTAAAATTTATGAAAGTTATCACATTTTTCAAGTTTCTGATTTTCCTCATTTCTGTTATGTTCTTTACATTTGGTATTTGCTCTGCACAGACCTTTCCTTCCTAAATCCTGCTTGATAGGCTCGTGGTTGTGAGCCGAGTATTCCTTGAGCTTTCTCTAAAGATGCCGTGGACAAGATCTTATATGTCACTGGTAAGAGGGAGATCCCTCAACTATTGTTAGAGTTCTCTTTTCTTTTCTTCGTTTTTGTAGTGGATGTATTAATGTCGATGTTCATTCTGATGGTAGGCTGTTTGTTGTCCAGTTTTCGTTAATGATTCCTGTTAGTCATAGAATGTTGTGATTGCAATGTTTTCACAATTCAGCAACTATATTGTCTTCTCCTGAAGCTACGTTGTTTTACGATTTCTGTAAGTTCCTCTATTGTTGATGAATTTGAGCTTGGTTGCATTTGTGTTACATTATAAAAATTAAATTCTTCTTTTGGTGGATCGCAGTTGTGTAACTCTTTGAAGTGCTCCGCAAAGGTTCTACAGTTTTCGATGTTATTATATGCAGTCTTCTGTGTTTCTAGATCTATAAAGTCTAAACATGGTGGTGTGTACGTCCTTAAACTGTTTTTTAATATTTCTGTGAAAGTTTCTTGTGTTGTTTCGCTTAAATTGTAACCCAACTGAACTGTTTAAAATACTGTAGTTTTTGTTTTCATCGAGATGAGTTGTGCAAAACTTTTTAATTAATGACATTTAGTCTCTTTCTAAAAAAAGACAAATTCACCGCTATTTTATTCTTCAAAATGCGATTAGTAGTTTTGGAGAAACTGAAATATTTAGAATCAGGATTTCCCTCTTTTGAGCATGGAACTGATTGCCTACTGAGTTGACAAAGCGCGACTCATGATTCGCTCTCATTGCTTTACTTCCGCCACTACCTTCTTTGTCCCCCCTCCCCAACCTTTTGAGGGACTATCTTTCTGGAATGGATATAGCAGATAAATGATTTAGACACAGTCTATGGGACTACAGTATGGTTGAAGAAGTGGTGCTGGCAGAAGAATATACTCGTATATAAGAAAGGCGATAAGATAATGTAAGTAAGAACGGTACGAAGCTGAAAAGTTAGCGTCCTCAGGCCAAAGTAATACCAAAAACCAGCGTTTACTTTTTATAGGCATATAATCAGAGAGAAACGTGAGTAAACCGGGAACACAAACTACGAGTAGAAGTGGGTGAGGCAAATGAAATTCAAGCGTATATGATCAGTAACTGAAGGCTCATATTAGTCGAACACACGTATATTCACGGACTTATTTCGATAACTGCCTAAACTGGAGCTTCGCACATCAACCCCAAAGACAGAAAACCGAGTTAATAATATAAAAATTCAAATAAAGTCGTTATGAGTGAATAGTGTGGCATTACATTATTTAATGAGTTATTTGTAAATAAATTATTGTATACCAGGAGTAAAATCTAATGATTGTCTCTAACTAGAAGTCTGTAAATATATGTGTATACGAATTAGCTTATTGTAAATTGATCTAAGCTTGTAAATACTTTGACATGTCCTATATCCTTGTAAAAAGAGATCTACGGATGAATAAAACTACTACTACTACTACTACTACCAAATCAGGAAAAGCTAGTAGCATTACGCAGGCTTTCAATAATTTTTCTATAGGCCAGACACAAAATACGCAGAAATTTCGGGCTTGTAGGCGGTCATCGTCAATGACGACGACGAGAACCGGCTGTAAGTCCTGAATTTCTTCGAACACTCCATTACAAGGGAAAATTTTAAAATATTCAGAAAAACACCACAGTCATAGCAAAACCGTTGCAATCAAGGGAAGATATTATAACAACATAGAGCACACAGAAGGAATATTTCTTATTAGAATCGCTTAGCCCAAAGCATTGGAATAGATGATATGAAATACTGCAAGTATTGACGATTATTGTAAACTAAGCCTTGCTACTATAAAGTAGCACATCGAACGATGTACTGCATTAGTAAAACTAAAGTAACTGAAGCACACAGGCTACGAGTTGGCGTGGTTTGAAACTCACAAATTACTAGAATGATAAGAAATGCTATTGTCGACAAATAAAATCACATCAGCTAAACTGCAAAATGACTTGACATCTGTTCAAAGCACTACATAGCCGGGTCTAACACCCGAAGATTAACAGCCCTGCTTCCAAGTGTTGCTGACTGCGTATGGCTGCTTGGGCCAGCTTCGAAGGAAACACTAGATTCATCGCAGCAAAACGTTTGCTGTTCGACCGTGCCCAGAGTGAGGTAGTCCTCTGACGACATGTCATGTTACCCACAGCAGAACAAAGAGAGTCTACTGAAGTATTTGGCTTTAGCTTAGACCCTGGATACATAAAAACCGTGCACTCCTATCACTCTCGTGTTAACGTTTGAAACTAGTTTCTGAGTAAAGTGACAGAGGGCCAAAAAGTGAGTTTCTGTCATAACACACTATGCCAAGTGGAGTCGACATTACGGTTTATCTCATTTATATCTGAAATCAAGCACTGAGTTCAACAATTTAACAACTTGTAGCAGTAGTATCACACAAGTAATTATACACGTGACCTAACTTCTCGAAAATTTACTTTATTAATGTGACGGTTAGTATATTTAGCACTTGTCTAGGAGAAACTCTAACAGTTTGTAACACTGTATTGACACTTCTTTCTTTTTACAAGCTGTAGGATTATAGTTTCTCAGCGAATTTCCGTATTTGTTGCACTGCGAATCATTTACGTCATGACTTTCACAGGAGTGGAAGACTTAACATTAGCTTGAGAAGAATCATTTAGTTTCCTGATTCCTCAACAATACGTCTTAAATGCTTTTGTAAGAAGTAACAGTTGTTTCTATTTATAAAGTTTTTATACAAAACAAGCGTTTAAGTTTTATAGTTTTTCTTAAGCCAACACAGATACCTAAACAGTACAGAGATGAAAAGGATAGTAATTAGAAAAACTGAATCGGGATTTTTGAAAAGGATGCAAGTCAAGAAAACTAACTTAGTGGAAAGTTAAAAAATGTTTTAGAAGAAAAATATCAGGAAATAAAGTCTGTTCATTTGAACTAGCCGTATAGGTGCTCCTTGACTGGTGTACACATTAATCGTTACATGAATAGAAATACATACAGTGTTTAGAACATTTAAAATATGAAATTATCGGCCCTTAAAAAATTGGTCTCATGGGAAAAAGACACAGAACAAAATGTTATTACTTGGACACATTAATGAATTAAATGTTACATAAACGACTATAAGCCACAAATAATGAACATAATAGTTTTAAACTGGCCAAAGAAGCATGTAGAAATATTGGAATAGGTATATGAATCTCAAGTTTGTTTCTCTTTTGATGGACTGCCCCCAGTCATCGACATGTGCTGTAGTACCGTCAGTAGTCCAACTCAAAAGTACCTCGTAGAATTGTGTATGCTTACTTGAAACGTACTGCTATATCTTCTCTAAGTCTTGAATGATAGGCAGGCGGCGTTTGTTGGTGAAGGAACAGGTTCTCGCCCATGTACCGTGAAGAATGTGTGTCTCACTAACTCTGAGATACACGTCAAACCTTTGATGAACCCAATTCTGGCACTCGAATACACAGAGTGAAAGAAACTGCAGATTACGAAGTTATATGTGCCACATCTTGACTTGCTCCTTGTTTCTTTAGAAACTGCTGCCTTCTTCTCATATTTTGTCCACCAACCTTTAAATTCCAGAACATCAATTTCTGTAACTATAAATTTTCCAGGTTTTATGCTACGTTTTAGAATGTGCTGTAATATTTGCTGAACAGTGAATATCCTGACATTCTGTCGAAGCTTCTTTGAAATGATAGCAAAGTCTCTATCGCACGGTAAAAAGCCGCGCTCTCTCACTGGCAAATACTATTGAATAAGTTTGAAACGTCCAGAATCTGCCAGCAAAACTAAGAATTTAGGGAGCGTTTGGTTTTTGTTTTGTTCCGTGGAGTTATCACAGAGCAGTCGAGGCTCTGTGATATTTTCGTGGCTAATTTTCAGATAATTATATAAAAAGGAACAGACTACATTGGCATCCTTTCCAGCGACTCCTTCACGATAAAGATTCAAAATGTTTGAGCCCTTTTTACGTCCTGAATGTACAGCACTGACTGAGATCTTGCTGAGATAAAATATAGCCTGTATTGGTACTTTGGAAGGTTAGTATTTCGCATATAATCAAACGTGTCTATCCTTTGGATTCATCTGATTTTTCATAGATGATAGCAGACTAAAATGTTCCACTTCAGTGCTGGTGTATCATCTGCACCAGCTCCGCCTTTTGCTGTATCATAGAGATGTGATGATCTAAGCTTAAGTTTCAACTCTTCGCATGTATAGCAGGTGTCAACCTGAAGCCGCCTAAATCGATAGTTTAAATTCTCCTTGAATAATTAGAGTAGAAGTAGTAACTTATTTTGGGATCAGGATGCATCTCTAACAACAACTTCCACATATTTTTGACATATAAATCTGCATTAAGGTTAAACATCTTTGTAGAACAGTAGTGCAATTTCTGCAATGGGAAGGACTGAGTATGCTCCCTTACTTGACCCCGGACAGAGGAGGGAATACTATGACTAACTCCTCTGCCCTTCTTGTCTTCTGGGGTTTTGCCAACAAGCTTCAGTTGCCTTATTCTTCGAATTCGCTTTTCACTGAAATCATACAGTTCTCGAGATGTGCCTACTAAAACGTGGTACGTGAAGCTGGAAGAACGTACTACCACAGGTAGTTCATTTTTTCTTCGACGACTCTGCTTGGTTAGTGTACAGTCTATTAGCCCTTGAAGGAACAAATCTTGTTCATTCTTAGTTGAAATACCAGAAAACGTTGTAAAGATGCCTATGCAAGTTGTTCTAAGCATTTTTTCTTGAACCTGGGAAAATACGAAGGAATAAAATTAAATGTAGGGGATGGATGTGACACAAGAGAGAGCTCACCGATGGTAATATACTATGTAGACTAGTTTGATATGATAAAAAGTACCAGTTGAAACATACATTGAAACGTCCCCTTAGAACAATTATACAAGACTGTGCTTAAACTGACACACAATAGTTTTTAGCGCAACGCAATCTGACTTCCAAAAATCCCTACGAAAGAATGGCACTGACTAACATTAACCTATACGTTTCACAAATCACTTACCTCACAAAAATCTTCGTTACTCAAGCTACTGCAATACAGCGAGCGCCACTACTGCCAGCTAAATAAGAGATTCAAACTACTGAAGGCACTAACTACTGATAGGCATAGTTAGCAAATGAAAGATTTTAATAGAGAACAAACAATGTATTTACCTCACTAGTCATAATATATATAGCAGTTCATGACACCAATTCTTATAAATTTCAAAACTCCGCCATCTCTCTCCCCACGTCCACCACTGCTGGCGGCTCACCTCCAACTGCGCAACGCTACGCGCTGTTAGCATCCAGCTGCCGCTGCCCAACACTACAATGTCAGACAACAATGCAAACTAAACACAGACTGCACACGGCACAGCCAGTGATTTTCATACAGAGCGCTACGTGGCGGCGGCGTTACCAATAAAAAAACCTAAACAGCCTACTTACAACATATATGTAGACGATGTATAATCAAATTACCAGCTTACGTGCCAGATAACCTGGATCGTTTAGACTGAATTGGATTGCCACTGTAATTTACGTACGCTTCGCCTTTCAACCGTGGTATTTTTATTTTCGTGCTCTTGTAGCAAGATGGATTTTGTCCTATCCGTCTTCTCCATGTCTTATCTTCAGTACCACTATAAACACATCCATCATCACACACTTTGATCCTAGTAGACATATCACAAACTCGAAAGACACAGGGCACGCCAGATCTTCAACTGTCTTGCATTCACTTGAACGTTGCCAATTGTTCAGTTTTAAAACGGCACATATCAGTAACTTACGTCCATTAAAACAAAATTTGATTTTAGTTACACTTTAGCTGCAGAATGAAAAATTATTTCCTTTCACAAATCTTTCGGTGTAACCAAACACTGTGCAAGATTTCATCACTACAATAAAGAAACCTAACTGAATAAAGATGAATTGAGTAGCATTCCAGAATTCGCTTGGAAATGGATGCAGCCACCAGTCCGCTGATCCAGATGTTGGTTTCATTATAATGAATTATAAGATCATTTAAAAGGAAGCATAAGGAAGACCAATCGGTCTTCTTTAGAAGGGCGTAAGTCACTTGGCTATGTCGCGCTCTATAAGAATTCTTTATCGAATTGACTTCTATCATTTTTCTTCAATTAATTGGTTCCAAATTAATCTTTTAATTACAATCCTTTGTCACAACTTTAACCATAATATCAACTACTTCATTTGCTCTCATTTTTCTTCTTATCATTGTTTCTCCATTTGAAATCTTTGTTCATGTGCTTTCAATTAATTTTTATTTCATTTCTTTTGTTTTATCACCCTGTTTTTTCGCTCACATTATTCCTTTCGTTATATATATTCCTGATTTTGCTTAAATTTCCTTTCAGTTATAAAACCGTCTGTTATTTCCATGTTCATCTTCGTTACTTCGTCCATAGTGCAATTGCTATTTAGGTTATGATTTAAATGTTTGTATGCCGATAACGGTGCAAAACAATTGCACACCTGGTAACAAAAATACATTCTTCACGCCCCTGCATAAATCAAATATATTATTTCATCTTTTTTTTAAACTGATAGATCGAAATTTTCACATAATTGAATATTATGATACATATATATAATTAAATTCATATTCACAAAAATTCCAGTTGGAAAAAGAATGATATAAATAAATTAAACACATTAAAAAGTTCGTACGGTGATTAAAATGATGTGACAAAGGAATAGAAGTAAAAATTACAATTAAATCAATTAACTGACTAAAAATAATGATCGAAGTCGTTTGGATAAAGATTTCAAAATAAAAAAAATTTAGTACCTGATCAGATTTGTATTCATAACTTCCTAAATCGGGCGCTTTTATCCTATACATTATACCACACAAGCAGACTACATATCTAGCTTTTTTAACGCTGTTAAATGCACACGGCACAGCCTGTGATTTTCATACAGAGGGCTACGTGGCGGCGGCATTACCAATAAAAAAACCTAAACAGCCTACTTACATAGCCCCCATGCTCCCCACAAAAAAAATTTACAAGTTGTTTTGGGCAGTGGCCAATACAGATTTGAAATTTTTTTTATAATTACAATAACAAAGAAATAAAATGCACACACTTATCGATACAATGTTGGTCAAAAGCTAAAATTTTCTCACAGTCCATAAAGACAGTCATGATCATTCATCAAAGTAAAATTGCAGTGTTTTTCTCAAAGTATGAGTAGTAAAAGAAAATGCACATGGAAGTAGAGGATTTCCATGCAGTCTTGAAGAAGTAGTGTTGTCCTTCCAACGGAAAGACAGTGCTGATTCTTGACATTCTGACAGGTAATGGGCCACAACAGAGCAAACCCACAGCAGAGTCAGTCCAAGTTTTGAAGAATATTGGTAGGTAGGTCGTCACAGCATAGGCCCATTGTAGTCCTGGTAGAGATTACGGTATTGGTGGGCCACCAGAGGTGCAGACCCATTGCAGTCCTTGTAGAAATAATGGTATTGGTGGGTCGTCAAAGGTGTAGACCCACTGTAGTCCTTGTAGAGATGGCCAGCAGCCATCTGTTTGACTGTGCAGGTGCACAATCACCATTGAAGAATCTTGCGGATAATATAGCAAGTCCATAACCACCACATGTGCACTCACAAAAATTGTTTTTGAAATGTCCTTACAACCAGCAATGCTGTTATCCAGTCCTTTACTGAATTATTAACACACGTGCAAACACTATCAGTCCCTACTTCTCCCATATTGTCCATATACTATGACCAACAGAAACATGTGCAGTGAAATGTAATTTACAAGTTACTTAATTTGATGAACTGGTGTCAATTACAATTTTATAACATAAGAATACAATAACAAAGGTACAAAATACATCATTAAAGAACATAACAATACAGATAACATCAGCAGTAGTACAGGCTTTACAAAAGAATCGAAATAGCAAATACATCAGTGTTACAAAATTATGACATAAGTACATACATAAAAGATCAGAATAACTTTTGAAACATCAACTTCACACATGAACATTAAAACAGAACAGAATAAATAATTTCTAAACATATTTACAAAGAAAACGACATATTATTAATGCAAATTATATTTGAGGATAACAGTATTCCTCATCATAGTGAATGTAGCTGAATATTAGAAAATTCTACAACATAAGTCTTATCAGATGAACATATAAAGACAGGAAGAACATAAATACACAAGGGTACACAAACACATAGTGGGATAACACAAAAGCAAAGGACAGGGTTTGTTTTCAGTGTAACGTTTGGTACTGCAGTATAACCCAAAACTTCATTCTGTAGATCTTTCATCATATCTCAACATTTGTTTCCACCAAAAATATCCTATCCAAGCATGCTTTCTGTATTTTGCTCACATCCTCTTTCAAAAATAGTTTTTCTCCACTGTACACTACTTTTTTGGCCAAATCATTTTCTTATAGCTTCTCAATGCATTTCTTCCAATTCATAACTCGTTCTCTTATATAGCCTACCCCCTCTTAAGCTAACTTAAACCTACTGAGCTCAGATGTTAAACTAAGGGACGAGGTAATGCAGCAGCACAAAACAATTAACACAAACAGCAATGATAAAAAAATGGAAATTGGCAAAAAAGGCAGCAATATTACAACTAATATAAGGCAATGAGCAGCAAACAAGAAAAATAAATCAGTAATAAAATTGGCTTAACCTAGTAATACAAAGTGACATTCAGTAGCACTATGAATGGCAAACAGCCGCAGCAAATGCTATAACTTATACCTAAACATGACAAAGCTCAAGCAGAAAAAATGTTACACTAAAGATAACAATGCAGATAAGGACAATGTCTATTCACATCTTAATGTCTATGCAGTTAAAGTGGTGCACCACAAAAACTAATGCTACAACAAATTACCAAGTACTTGAAAAGAAAATTATATATACAGTTACTGTTATTAGTCGCTTCTTGTTGCTCTTTCCATTCCAAGAGCTCCTTTTTCGAAGAATGTGGATCATGAAATAATTATTTAATAGATCTGTTGACAGAAAGTGTTCACATTAGCAAATGCATTTAATTTATTTTATAAAACCAATGCTGCAACACAGCTGGAAACCAGATATCAAATGAAATAAGCAACTATGAAAGGCAAAGCATAAAAATATCATTCAATAGTCATGTGAGATTTTATAAGTTAGTACAAATTCTCTCAACTCTCGTAGAAAGACGCTTGTCATTATCAGGTGTGCAGAAGTAAATAAGTATCTTTTCCAAGTAATGAGCCTGTCGTTTTTGGGATGCTTTCTGCAAAGGAATGTCAATAGCGAGGATAATGGCCTCCCCTTTTTTTTCTTGTGCCTCTGAAAGGCACACACTAATGGCTTTCTTTTTGTCAGGTGGTTGTCGCGCAGCAGGGGTGCCCACGACGCATTATGTGCAGGTGGTCACTTAACTGTCTTATCGAAATATTTACACCAGTTTCCGCTACAGTGGCAGTCTCATATAAAAAAAATTCACAGGTCAAGAATTTGCGTTACACATCTGTAGAAACAAAATCCTATTGATATAAGTGTCCAAAAAATTTTCGTAGGCACTGTAATACATTCACGCATTTACATACATTTCATAACTCTTAAAGTACGGTTCTTGGTTTCCAACAACCTTTTTCACAAACCAGAGTCCCAAACCTCTTCTCATTATTTCTTACCTTATTCGTCGACACTTCTTCAATATTCCATCATAACAGATAAGGAGCATAATCAAATAACTCATATAGCATCAGCTTATTGATCATAAACATACCGCAACAGCATAATACACATAGTCATCGTAATAATAACATCATAACACCTCAGTCAAATTCTCAAAATCGTCGTAGCTTCCTCCAATAATTTCAAAACCTAAAAAAAATCTCTGCTCATGTCAAAAGTGTCATCTACCTCAAACGTACTTTAAAAATCATGATCTCATACCAAATATGTCATTCAAAGCTCTCATAGTATCACAATGGTTCCAAAAAAATATGAACAGTTCACAAAGTACAGACAAAATACAATTTCGTAAGTTTGAAGTTATCCAACTGTGTAATTACGTAAACTTCAGTCACTGATGTAGTATAATAAATGTTTGTTTCTCTCAGTTAAATGATCAGATAGCTGTGTAATTTATGTGTTAGATAAATATGGTACCGATGTGTAGAGTTGTATAAGCAAATACCATATTAGCTAGGGCTCCTTGTGCTTGCCAAACACATGGTACACAAAGTAAGCGTGTACCCCCCTGAGGATTAATGTAATTATACCCTCAGGTGTTACAGATTACAGCAATGGAATGAAATGTATCACAAAAAACTTTCTTTTTAATTCAACAATATTAATAAATAAATGGTTTAAGTACGAAATTAATCACTCAAATGCGTGCCCTGTGTTGCTAAATGTGCGATTTGCTGTAAGATAATTCTGTGGAACTGTCGTAGTTATCGTCTTCTGTAAGCAAAGTTCTGCTAAAGTCAATGTACTTACCTCATGATAAACAAAAGTGAAATGCTTTGCGTATAGATATCGTAGTTACTACGCTTATTGCCGTGATGAAGTAAGTACTGCACTGTAACGTATTGTTGTGCTACAGAAAAGGCTGTCTCATTGTAGCTATACCACAAAGTTACTACTAAAATATGTTTTCCTTTCCAGAAGAATTCAGAAAAACTGTGCAGATATAAAACAGATAAACTGCAAAAGCAACATTGTAAATTGTGGCTCATTAGTAGCGTCGTGATAAAATCGTGTAGCTGTCACATAAACTAACCACTGTATCATCTGGTATCTCACAGAAAGTACTTTAAATCCAGAATGTATTTTCAAGTAAACCAAAATGTTGCATTAAAATCTCATTAGCAATACTGGTAAATGTTCTAAGTATGTGAGCCTTATAGTCGTTACGTAATAGTGCAACTAACAAGCAAGAATGTACACACGAAATAACACAGTGAAGTCTGTTCACTATAACAATGCACTCGTAAATACTGTCTAAATATGTTCCGTAGGTTCTAGACTGGATAGTGAACTTCAAAACATTGTTGCATGTTAACAGTTTCTAAGTGTGACAAAGCATAATAGAAATGTGAAGTGAAATGTTTTATGGCAAAGACAAAGTTAAAAAGCAGATTATCTTTCAATAACCGGTTTTACATGTGAAATGTGGTGTAAACCTTTACTCTTCCTAGTACTCAGTGTTTGAACTTGAAAGGAATTAGCAAGCGGTATACGTCGGTAAGGAACACTGGAATTTTGCTCAAGTTTAGCTTATGTTATTTTTCTCTGAGCCAGCCGGCTCACGTGGCTGCCTGCGGTGCGAGTCATTGTCTGCCTCTTTGTTGGCGCACGCCGTTATTGGGATTAGGAGACCTAACTTCTACAAATTCACCTTGACGAGAAGGCCCTGCCCTGTTTGAAGCTCGCCAGTTCTGATGGAATTCCGGTCTGTCGTGATGATCATATCGTCTGTCGTCATGTCGGTAGATTCCATAGTTTCTTTCTTGTCGGTCACGTGGTGGAGAATTTCTCCCTGAATCGTAACTGCGCGCTGGACCGTTGCGTCTGAAGTTATTCCGTCTCCCTTGATAATAATTATTTTGGTTCCCGTATTGTCTGTTTCTCTGATTGTGTCTGCGATATTCATTACTACGGAAATGCGATCTTTCTCTGTAACTATTACTCTGCCAGTGGTTGTCATATGGGTGGTGTCTGTTTTGGTCACGATTTGTGTTTTGAGAATGGCCTTGTGTCCAGTTATTGTTTCTTTCATCGCGGAATTGCGACGGATGTGACCAGAAATTGTTGTGTTCCTGTTTTCGCGCTCCGCGATTGTCAGTGTCAATTTCTAATTCTTGTAAGAGTCCCTGAAAAGCATCAATGTCGTCTTTGCAACGGCCTGCCAAAATAATATGTCGTAAATGTTCAGGCAATTTCATTAAGCAAATGTGGATGAGTTCTGTGGGGCTGTATGGGTTTGAAAGATATTTATTCTTATGTAACATGTCTTCAAAATATTTCACAAGACTGGAAAATTCAGATTGTTCGAAATGTTTCATCATCATGATGCCATGTTTTACTCGGTCTTGTGTGGCTTGAGACCAATATACTGAGAGGAAGGCATGGTAAAATTCTCCTTCACTGTGGCAATCGTGAATGACCGATCGCATTCTTACAGCAGGTTCATTCTCCAAATAGCCACACATAAATTCTAATCTGTGCTCTAATGACCAGTTGGGAGAAAAACAATGAGAGAATTGATGGAGCCACACTTGTGGATGAATGTCGTTGCCAGAATTCTTAAATGTTTTGAATTTACGTGCAGTAATGAACAGCTTATAGTCAAAATCATCGTGTCGGTGGGTAGCATATCGTTCATTGTTACGTCGTGTCGGCAGTTCCATCTCAAAATTCGGTGCACTTTGCCAATTTCTTTCACAATTTCCGAAATGCCCTGTGTTATTATTTTGAGGCTGTTCCGTATTTCTAAGTCCCTCTTCCCGTGTTGGAGCGCGAGTGTCCTCTGAAATACGTAATTCTTGTATTAGCTGTGTCAACTGATCTTGTACTTCTCGGATTTCTCTTTGGTGTTGTGTATTAATTTGATTCTGATTTTGTTTGAATTTCCTAATTTGTTCGCACTCTTCTGTATCATTCAGATCATCATCTACCTTTGTAGATAAGTTAGTGAACTGATCTGAAAGTTCGGCTACTTTCTCCGATAGTGAACACATTTCCTCAGTGTGTTTTTCTGAACCAAGTTTCAGAGTGTCCATTTGTGTTGAAATCGAATCTACTGTGACCTTTAAGTTTTCCTGAGTTCTTGCAAGTTGCGTAACCGAATCGGTGGATGCAACTGAGTCCATTTTAGCTTGCAAGATGTAGTGATTTTCACGAACAACAGTTTGCAATTCTTTTATGGCTGCTTCGTGATTCTGTAATGCGTTTTCATGCCGCGAAAAAATAGGTTGAAAATGCTCACAAATTTGTGTTTTTAGTCATTACAGATTTTTTGACATTTCGATTCAATGTTATGTAACTCAGTAGTTAAATCTTCACGTGTTTGTTCAAGTGTAGTGTCTAACTTCCGAAGATTTTGTTCCATTGTGTCTAACTTTTGAAGATTATGTTCCATTGTGTCTAACTTTTGAAGCTTTTGCTGTGTTTGTCTCTGATTTTGTTCCATTGTGTCTAACTTTAGAAGCTTTTCCTGTGTTTGTCTCTGATTTTGTTCCATTGTGTCTAACTTTTGAAGCTATTGCTGTGTTTGTCTCTGATTTTGTTCCATTGTGTCTAACTTTTGAAGATTTTGTCCCATTTGTTTCTGATTTTGTTCAAGCGTTCTGTCTAACTTTTGTAGCCTTTGTCCCATTTGTTGCATTAACTGTAATAACAGTGCACTGGTGTCTGAAACATGTTCCTCAGTGCTTTTCGGCAGTGCATTTGAACCGGCAATATTCGCATTTTGAAAAGCAGAAAATGGGCTTGATTTATTTGAGAAAACGGTGAGGACGCAAAATCTGAATCTACAGTATTTACAAGATTGTGTCCTGTCATTTCGGAATCCTGAGGCAAGCTGTTGCCGACCGATCGATCGATAATGCTTCCCTGTTCACTAATTGTTTCACTGCCTACACCATTATTTGCAGCCCGCTCCATTTCCCTATGTACAATTACCAAATTACTACTTTGAACATTAGTTAATTCATTACATGGTGACGCTAACACACTGCTTTCGTCTTCACTGTCATTTCTCAGTTCACTTTGGAGCCTAGTGTTACGTTTTTCACACGCCATTATTGTCACAATTTTTCACACGACAACACAGAAAAACACAATTTGAAGAACAAAAATAAGAGAACACATTAACATATCACTGAAAATAATATCTAGTTAATTGCAAGCGCAGCAGCGAAATACTTGGTGCAAATCTACATGCATGCCACAACTGTTTTACTGTACAACAATGAATGACTGCAACTACAAAGGAAATTCTCTCTATGATTACGCGCTAGCAATAAACAAAGGCTACACTAACTATACAAACTACAAGAAAAAATCAGAAGATTCCAGTGAGGTATCCGTGGCTAAGGGTCGACGTATGAAACGTCCCCTTAGAACAATTATACACAAGACTGGTCTATGTGAAACGTCCTCTTTGAACAATTATACACGAATGTGCTTAAACTGACACACAATAGTTTTTAGTGCAACGCAATCTGACTTCCAAAAATCCCTACGAAAGAATGGCCCTGACTAACATTAACCTATACGTTTCACAAATCACTTACCTCACAAAAATCTTCGTTACTCAAGCTACTGCAATACAGCGAGCGCCACTACTGCCAGCTAAATAAAAGATTCAAACTACTGAAGGCACTAACTACTGATAGGCATAGTTAGCAAATGAAAGATTTTAATAGAGAACAAACAATGTATTTACCTCACTAGTCATAATATATATAGCAGTTCATGACACCAATTCTTACAAATTTCAAAACTCCGCCATCTCTCTCCCCACGTCCACCATAGTGCAATTGCTATTTAGGTTATGATTTAAATGTTTGTATGCCGATAACGGTGCAAAACAATTGCACACCTGGTAACAAAAATACATTCTTCACGCCCCTGCATAAATCAAATATATTATTTCATCTTTTTTTTAAACTGATAGATCGAAATTTTCACATAATTGAATATTATGATACATATATATAATTAAATTCATATTCACAAAAATTCCAGTTGGAAAAAGAATGATATAAATAAATTAAACACATTAAAAAGTTCGTACGGTGATTAAAATGATGTGACAAAGGAATAGAAGTAAAAATTACAATTAAATCAATTAACTGACTAAAAATAATGATCGAAGTCGTTTGGATAAAGATTTCAAAATAAAAAAAATTTAGTACCTGATCAGATTTGTATTCATAACTTCCTAAATCGGGCGCTTTTATCCTATACATTATACCACACAAGCAGACTACATATCTAGCTTTTCTAACGCTGTTAAATGCCACACAAAATTCAGATTTTTTTTCATGAATTACTCGCAAACGAGGGGCCACCAGTGTGAATGGCTGTAGTGTGTGATACTTGAGATCTTAATCTGGATCACCGTATAGATAGTTTCAAAAAGTCGCTCGCACTGCTAGGGACCACTCCTTGCAGGAAACACCTGGGTGTAATAATCTGTAACGATTTGAAATAAAATTATCTCATAGGCTCAGTCGCAGGCAGTAGAGAAAAATTCCATGCGCCTGTAAGCTAGATCGCTTACAAAAGACTCGAAGCATCTACTGTTGAATGCGGCCTAGGTGTATGAGCCCCATAACAAGTAGTGTTAACAGGGGATATCAGATTAATACAAATAGAGCATCGCGACTTGTAGTAGGTTTGTCTGACCCGTGGGAGGGCACCATTGAGATTATGAAAATTTCGACGAAATTCTACTTACAAAGTTTCAGGAAGCGGTAGTAAGTGAGTGCGCTAGTACTATACTACAGCGTTTCCATATAAATGGCGAAGATAAGGTGAGATTAATTATAGTGTGCACAGAAGCTTCGAAGCAATTATTGTTCCCGCGGTCCATACGCGAACAGAACACGAAGAAGCGATAATACATGGTGAGATGGAGAGTATCTTATGCCATCCATTTCACAGTGTATTACAGAGTATGAATATAGATCTAGACGTATATGACATTCTCGGAGAAACGTACGGAAAAAGAAAGAACAGTGCAAGTAATATTCCTGTGCTCTTAGAAACTAGGTTTTTACATAGGAGATACTGCGACTAGCGGCGAGTTATGTGTGTAAAAACTACTCTTCCGACCCACGGATGTCTTGCGTACCTGAGAGAGAATGTGACTCACTAATATACCTGCCGGCTAACCCTTCCCCCACCCCTCACCCCCCACTCCTTCAACCATCTTGAATCTTGTTGACAAGTGGGATATTGGGAAGCTCTGTCCCTGAGACTCATAAGAACTCCACCCAAGACAAGGCCTTTATGAAGCAATTCTCCTATTGTTCACCGCGAGCGGAGGATATAAATCAGGAAGGTTGTGAAAAGCATCGGGACAAAATCCTCCGAATATGAAGTCAGCCTACAACTGCCAGTTCGGAATTTCAGATCTAATGATCTGATAGAAGACAATAAAGTAAATATTTGTTTTAGTGGTCCTTTCACCTCAGCCCAATGAAAGTGTTCCGTACAGCGTCGACTCGAGTGTTACCATACAGAGGGTGGTCAGAAACAGTATGAAAATCTGTTTGAAAACGTTTAAGGACGTGTTGCAGGGTAGGTTGTGCTGAGAAATAACAAATTCGATACGCCCCGCCGTTACAGCGTTATTTAGCACTGAAGTTAGCCAATCAGGCCTTTGCCCGCGCGAACTCAAACGGCGCGCCAGAGACGGTATCACCAAAGATTTTCTTCGTTTGGTTTTCTAAAGCCAAGCAAGAGAGCTATACAAAGATTGGACATGAGATAGTAGTAAGGATCGAACCCGACCCCAAAGCTGTGCAACCTCGTGCACTGTCATCTACGCTATGAGAACAACTGACACTAATTTATGTGGCAGGCCACTTGAATTTGCGAGCGCAACGGCCTGATTGGCTAACTACAATGCTAATTAACTCGGAAACTGGGCAACATACGAATTTTTTTAAAGAATTATTTCTCAGCACAACTTACCCTGAAACACCTTTACAAGCTTTTCAGACTGTTTCTGACCACCGTGTACATAGCATGTTGTAAGAATTTCCATTACTCTTGACCACGGAGATTCAGGTTTGCATTTATTTAATATACAGCTGGAAATCATAACAGTTTACCGTGCCTCCTATGTATTAGTGAGGGAGTTGTTGGCAAATCAATGAATAAAATTGGGATCAGAGGGTGAAATTGGGTTATCACAATTTCACAATAGAATTAAGAAACAAAACGTTGCCCTTAAAGGAATATAAGAGAACTCAAAATTCCTAAGAAGGAGAAAAATGAAAATAATTACAACATGTGAATGAAACTTAAATAAGTTAAGAGTAAGAGATTTATTCCGGTATTTCGGGAACAAAACTACAGGACTTAGACACAAAACCGAAAAAGCAGGAGGTTACGGCAAAGTAAAACATTAATTCGTGAAGAACACACAGTTACCAATCAGTACTCAGATTACAGGACAACACTGTTGCCTGAACTCATAGTGTCGAGTACAGTGCTCTCTGGAAGTCATGGCGAAGACAGACACATGATAGAAGAACCAACACATGTAACAATCTGTCGCAGTAACTGTAAGCACAGTGTGTCATCCAGTTCATAAAAGTATTACTAAAATTTCACCATGGCTACGTAGTCTTCATCTAGCCTGGGAACGCATTTTCCGTGGTTTTCCTCCATTTCTGCTATTGGAAATGCATTTTGAGGCATCCTTGCTACGTGTCTAGTCCACTGAATCTGCTTGTTATTCGTGTTCAAAATCTCCTGTTCGTTCATTATTTATAAATTTCTTTCTTGGCCCATTGATTTCATTCGTCTCCGACTGTAATATCTCCCAAAATATTTCTCCTCACATTCCATAAGACGATTGAACTTTTTTCTTCGTAGATGTTTACGAGTCATAGAGAAAAACGGTATACTTTGTTCGCTACAATAGGTCTTCGAATCGTAAGGTTTTCCAAGATTTTGGTGGATTGTAATCTTAGCCACGAAATCGAAAACGTTACTGTTTTCTGTGTTAAGCCTTGGCTATATTTCCAAGAAAACGCTTGAGGTCTTATTGTATTTATACAAACATGTACAAGGCTATACTCGTGTAAAACAAAGATTCTTTTATCTACAAACATATGACGCGCATTTTGTCCATATTATTACAGGTTAAACAAAGGTAAAATCCAGTTGAGCTTCATAGTCATGGCCGAATCAAAATTGTCAAGATGTTGCTATATGGGGAGGAATTCAGTAACCGTCAAGTACACTGACGCCATGAGTTTATGGCCAAATGAAGTGGGTCGCAACCCAGAAAATGAAGAAGTAGAGAACCAAAGATTTCACCAAAAGAACATGATATCGATCAAGAAAGTGCACACATAAAAACAAAATTCAGGTATTTCTTATTTAGAAAGAAACAAGAAAATAGTCGATTGAATTTGTCAGAGTGTAGTTTACGAAGAAAACACTATAACGAGATAAGTTGTTGCTGAAATGTGATAACTGCGGCCTCTTCATTCAGCCAGGTAGGAAAACCAGTGGGGATTTTACACACTTCATTCACTGGTGGAACACCAATTTATTTTACACAGTTTTTTATTTAAATAAAAGCCCAAGTAATTAGATTCATTTAAAATTCAATGCTCATTTAAATTTAAAGAAAATTCAAGGTTAACTTCAACCCAAGATGACTTAATAATCTTTAAGGCAAGACACGCCCTATATAAGACAGAATGAAATTAGATTAAAGTTTTAATGAAGGAACATGTAAGTTTAAACAACAGTACCAGAATGGATCAGAAGTACCTTAATTAGAAAATAGTGAGGATAAAAGCTTGACTTGCAAAACTAAAACCATAAAACAGTGAAAAATAATTTAACACAAATATCTTCGAAAGTTCATTTTGAGTCCAGTAACACACATCAAATGAAGATTTAACAAATTTTCCAACAGCACAAGAATAAGTTACAACAGACTAAAGTATGTGTTGGAATCCCAACACACATCCAAATTTGCTTAACATGATGGCCACAAGCTAACGGATACAAATTCAGAATTCTTGCAGACATAAACTTAACTTCAACAGGAACATTAAGTAGTGCGGCTGCGGTTGGGGGAAACTACGAGGGAGACAGACAGCGGAGAGAGCCGCCGAGTGTCTGCACTCAAAATGTCGTAAACACCAGGCTAAGCAAGCCGACGGGCCAAGAGCAAGTGTGTCCCGATCCTGGGCGACACGTACCTGCAATGGAGTACAAGACATTGACGACAGTTCCCTGCAATACGAATAATCTTAATTAGAATCCAACAGACAGCCGTGCATCAATTAAGTAACTATTAATTTGAACTATTACCAAAAATCATGACAACTTTAATATTGAAGAAACCAGCTACAAATATTTAACAATTAATTTCAGCAGTAAAATACTAATATCAGAATTTCTTTCAGCAAACCATTAAAACAGCCACAAGGACACTCGCATGACATTTAAAGCTCATCCGTACACACATCAGTCCATAGCGATTTGGAGAGAAGAAATACGTCCTGGAACAGACTAAAATTTCTCTGAACCACTTAAATGTAACAGACGCACTATGTAAACTCTTAGACAGCATAAGCCTTTAGCAATAGCTTCGAGGGAAGCAGAACAACAAATGCAAATTATAAATAGGCGAGTAAAACAGCAAACCGACACACATGCCGACATGCACAATTAACCATCCTTTGTAACTGGGAATACTAAACATTTCACTGCGCCCCCAACTAAAAACTACACGACTAATAATTTACTTTCAAAATCAGAAGAATTAATGGGAGGTGGATAAGAACAGGTAACGCATACACTGAAGCACACCGCCAGCCTTCCAAATAAGCTTTCTCCTGTAACATGACGCTTTACACTGGCTAAAGGGCCGCAAGCACCACGCGTACATAAGCTTAACACATAAAACAAATTATAAAAAGATATCATCCAATGAATAAGTCTAAAATGTCCACCAGGTCTTGGAATCTCATTGCTCTTTTAATACCATACAGACACGGGCGTCCGTGCCCAGAAAACAGAAGGAAGACACATCAAAATGACAGTGAACGCTGCCCTGACAGCTAGGCGCCCTTTTGATACACCACAGCACAAGCCAAATCGGTACTCAATAACTTCTACGGAATAACATGACCCCAGTATTAGTGGCCACCAACAGCTAACACCACAGGGATTAGGCCCCACAGAAAGCTCGTTAAAGAGTCGTTCCTCAGCTCATACTGCCCAGCAAACCGGCCGTCACGCACGGAGCCGCCATACCAGAGGGCGCTGCGCTCCAACGGCAACAAGTTAAGCAAAGATCGTAAGAATAGTGATATCGATCCACTAAGAGAAAGCTGACGCGGCTCAGCTGCGACTCGAAAGGCAGCTGTCTGGGGCGCCTAATTTCCGGCAGCAGTCTAAAAAATGGGTTTTCTCCCCGGTTTCGTTGTTGACGGTCTTGCTTCGTGATCAATATGATATAAAAGAATAATGTAACTGGGTTTTGTGTAGTCTTTCACCATGTTGCGACACTGCAATAAGTCTTGCCGTACGTAAATGTGTGGAATGTACTTTTCTGGCGTTTTGAAAAGAGTTGCATTTCCTGGGCGCGAGGAAGGAGTTACAAATATCTGCACACAGGTTGCGGAGTCGGTGTAACTGGCAGTCGTGGACGGAGGTACGTGTGCCAGATAAGCGGTGAACTGAACGCACGTATTCTATAAAACATTTTACGTGATTCACAGTTAGCACATGTTACTTACAAAATTAACTGGACTTCATCATTCGTTATTGTATAATGACTGCAGATATTTGAACAGTGTGCCAGTGATCAAACTGTTAATACGGTGGAACTGGTATTGGAACATGCAATAAATGGTTGTTGTAGGTCAAACTGTTGCTCTTCTATGTAACCAGGTAGCTCGGCCCATCTGAGTTCCACCTATATTATAGACAACGGAATCTACCTGGTGACATTGTGAGAGTTTATGCAAGATAGCTCGGCAGACTTCTTAAGACACTTGAACAACCTCCATACCTACATAAAATTTACCATGGAAGTAGAAAAGGAGAAACACCTACCTTTTCTAAATGTGCTGGTCGTAAGGGATGATGGAAGCATGGGACACAGCGCACATCGAAACCCAACACACAAGGACCTGTACCTGCAGAAACTGTCAAATCACCAACCGATCCAGAAAAGAGGCATGATTCATACGTTCCTAACGCGAGCTAGACGAAGATGTGAGCCGGAGCACCTCAGACGCGAGATGTAACACCTTGGAAGCGTTCCGAAGAGCAATGGGTACTCCACAACTTATATAAGAAGTGTAATCTTTTCAAACGACGTAATTGTCCCTGCCTTATCTGGTGCTCTTGCTTTGAATATTACACTACTGGCCATTAAAATTGCTACACAACAGAGATGACGTGCTACAGACGCGAAATTTAACCGACAGGAAGAAGATTCTGTGATATGCAAATGATTCTCTTTTCAGAGCATTCATACAAGGTTGGCGACACCCACAACGTGCTGACATGAGGAAAGTTTCCAACCGATTTCTCATACACAAACAGCAGTTGACCGGCGTTGCCTGGTGAAACGTTGTTGTGACGCCTCGTGTAAGGAAGAGAAATGCGTACCACCACGTTTCCAACTTTGATAAAGGTCGGATTGTAGCATATCGCTATCAGTAGCAGTCGAGATGACAGCCATCTTATCCGCATGGCACTAACGTTTCGTGCAGCCACGTCTCGATTTCTGAGTCAACATATGGGGACGTCTGCAAGACAACAATCATCTGCACGAACAGTTCGATGACGTATGCAGCAGCATGGACTATCAGCTCGGAGACCATGACTGCGGTCACCACTGACGCTGCATCACAGACAGGAGCGCCTGCGATTGTGTACTCAACACGAACCTGGTTGCACGAATGGCAAAACGTCATTTTTTCGGATGAATCCAGGTTCTGTTTACAGCATCATGATGATTGCATCCGTGTTTGGTGACATCGCGGTGAACGCACATAGCAAGTGTGTATTCGTCATCGCCATAGTAGTGTATCACCCGGCGTGATGGTATGGAGTGCAATTGGTTACACGTCTCGGTCATCTCTCCTTCGCATTTACGGCACTTTGAAAAGTGGACGTTGCATTTCAGAAGTGTTGCGACCAGTGGCTCTACCCTTCATTCGATCCCTGCGAAACCCTACATTTCAGCAGGATAATGCACGACCGCATGTTGCATGTCCTGTACGGACCTTTCTGGATGCAGAAAATGAAAATGTTCGACTGCTACCCTGGCCAGCACATTCTCCAGATCTCTCACCAACTGAAAACGTCTAGTCAATGGTGGCCGAGCAACTGGCTCGTCACAATACGCCAGTCACTACTCTTAATGAACTGTGGTATCGTGTTGAAGCTGCATGGGCAGCTGTACCTGTACACACCATCCAAGCTCTGTTTGACTCAATGCCCAGGGGTATCAAGGCTGTTATTTCGGTCAGAGGTGGTTGTTCCAGGGACTCATGTATCAGGAACTATGCACCCAAATTGTGTGAAAATGTAATCACAAGTGAGTTCTAGTATAATATATTTGTCCAATGAATACCCGTTAATCATCTGCATTTCTCCTTGATCTACATCTACATCTACATGACTACTCTGCAATTCACATTTAAGTGCTTGGCAGAGGGTTCATCGAACCACAATCATACTATCTCTCTACTATTCCACTCCCGAACAGCGAGCGGGAAAAACGAACACCTAAACCTTTCTGTTCGAGCTCTGATTTCTCTTATTTTATTTTGATGATCATTCCTACCTATGTAGGTTGGGCTCAACAAAATATTTTCGCATTCGGAGGAGAAAGTTGGTGACTGAAATTTCGTAAAAAGGTCTCGCCGCGACGAAAAACGTCTATGCTGTAATGACTTCCATCCCAACTCGTGTATCATATCTGCCACACTCTCTCCCCTATAACGCGATAATACAAAACGACCTGCCCTTCTTTGCACCCTCTCAATGTCCTCCGTCAATCCAACCTGGTAAGGATCCCACACCGCGCAGCAATATTCTAACAGAGGACGAACGAGTGTAGTGTAAGCTGTCTCTTTAGTGGACTTGTTGCATCTTCTAAGTGTCCTGCCAATGAAACGCAACCTTTGGCTCGCCTTCCCGACAATATTATCTATGTGGTCCTTCCAACTGAAGTTGTTCGTAATTTTAACCCCCAGGTACTTAGTTGAATTGACAGCCTTGAGAATTGTACTATTTATCGAGTAATCGAATTCCAACGGATTTCTTTTGGAACTCATGTGGATCATCTCACACTTTTCGTTATTTAGCGTCAACTGCCACCTGACACACCATACAGCAATCTTTTCTAAATCGCTTTGCAGCTGATACTGGTCTTCGGATGACCTTACTAGATGTAGCAATTTTAATAGCCAGTAGTGTATTTCTGCCCTTAGAGATTCATTAGGGGTGTTCGATTCTGACTTTCCATATCCAGCAAAAATGTTAGTTCAATTAGAGTGCTCCTCTGTAATTTCTAGGCATCGTCTGCAAGTAAATAAATGGACGAAGAAAAACGAATTACGAGTGTGCATCTTACACGTACAACGGGGCGTGATTGGTGCTTGGGTAGCTCAGATTGTAGAGCACTTGCCCGCAAAAGGCAAAGTTCCGAATTCGAGTCTCTGTCCAGCACACAGTTTTAATCTGCCGGGAAGTTTCGTATTAGCGCACACTCCGCTACAGAATTAAAATCTCATTCTGGACTCTCATATAGTAGAAGACACAGGGTACACGATACACGCACCGTAAGAAGCGGTAAAAATCGCCATTATTCTCTATTTACATATACAGCTACATGATTTCTTTGAAATTCACAATTAACTGCGTGGCAGAGGGTTCATCGAACCACCTCCAAGCGGTTTCTCTGCTGTTCCACTCTCTAATAGCTCGAGGAAAAAACGGGAACTTAAATCTTTCTGTGCGTGTTCTGATTTCTCTTATTTTATCATGATGATCATTTCTCGCTATGTGGGTGGGAGCCAGCAGAATATTTTCGGATTCGGAGGAAAATGTTGGTGACTGAATTTTCACGAGAAGATCCTGCCGCAACGAAAAACGCCTTTGTCTAAATGATCGCCACTCCAATTAACGTATCATGTCTGTGGTACTACCTCTCCTATTTCACGATAATACAAAACGAGCTGGCATTCTTTGAACTTTTTCGATTTCACCCGTCAGTCCCACCTGACGCGGATCCCACACACTCCAGAGTAGGGCGCACAAACGTGTTGTAAGCACTGTCTTTAGTCGATCTGTTGAATTTTCTAAGTGTTCTATCAATAAATCGCAGTCTTTGATTTGCTTTGCCCCAAAATATTATCTATGTGATCGATCCAATTGAAGTTATCCGTAATTGTAATCCCTAAGTATTTAGTTCAATTTACGGCCCTTAGATTTGTGTGATTTATCGTGTAACCGAAATTTATCGGATTTCTTTTTAGTATTCATGTGGATGAACTCACACTTTTCATAATTTAGACTCAATTTCCACTTTTTGCACCATACAGGTATTTTGTCTAAAGCAGTTTGCAGTTGGTTTTGATCATCGGATGGTGATCCGTGACAGCATCATCTACAAACAATATAAGAGTGCTGCTCAGAATGTCTCCAATGTCTTTTATGTATATCAGCAGCAGCATAGGGCCTATAACACTTCCTTGGGGATCATCAGATATTACTTCTGTTTTACTGTATGACTTTCCGTCAGTTACTATGAACTGTGACCTACCTAACACGAACTCACGAATCCAGTCGCACAGCTGGACGATACTCAATAGGTACGCAATTTGATTAGAAGACGTTTGTGAGCAACGGTATCGAAAGTGCTCTGGCAATCTAAAAATACGAAATCAATTTGACAACCCCTGTCAATATCAATATTACTTCACGATAGCTAGTTGTGTCTCACCAAAACGATTTCTCCTGATCCTGCTGACTATTAGTCAAAAAATCGTTTTTATGTTCGAACACAATATGTTCCAAAACCCTACTGCAAATCGTTCGTTAGTGACCTAGGTCTGCAATGTAGAGGGCTACTCCTGTTTCCTTTCTGAGGTAGTGATGTGACTTGAGCAAGTTTACAGTTTTTGGTAGAAATCTTTCAATGAGCGAGTGGTTGTACATCATTATTAGACATGGGGCTATTGTATCAGCATACTCTGAAAAGACCCTGACTGGTATGCTGTCTGGACCCGAAGCCATGCCTTTATTAAGTGATTTAAGCTGCCTCACTACACCGAGGATATCTTCTCAGTTTGTTCTAGATCCGAATTTTGGAATATTTACTTTGTCCTCTTTGGTGAACGAGTTTCGGAAAACAGGGTTTAGTAACTCTGCTTTAGTGGCACTGTCATCAGTGACATAACCATTGTTATCGTGCAGTGAAGGTCTTGATTGCTTCTTGCCGCTGGTGTACTTTACATATGACCAGAAGCTCTTTTGGTTTTTTGCCAGATTTCGAAACAGAGTTTCGTTGTGGAAACTATTAAAATCATCTCACACTAAAGTTCGCCTTAAATTTCGAGTTTCTGTAAGATTTCGCCAGTCTTGTGGACTTCGCGCTCCTTTAAATTTGGCTCGCTTTCTTCGTTGCTTCTGCAAAAGTGTTGTTACACGTTTAGTGTATCAGGGGGGATCAATACCATCGTAAATTAATTTACGTGGTACATATCTCTCAATTGCCATCGATAAAGTTTCTTTGAGTTCAGACCAAATCTGGTCTACGCTCGCATAGTCAGATCGGAAGGAGTGGAGACTGTTTCTTAGATAGGTGTCTAGTGAATTTCTATTTGCTTTTTTAGATAAATGTTCTTTGCATTTATTTTTGGTGGGTTTGGGTGTCACAGTTTTCGGATTCGCTACAACTGTCTTGCGGCTGCTAATCCTTGTATCCGTCATGATGCCCTCTGTTTGTTGAGGATTATTTGTTGCTAATAGGTCAAGTATGTTTTCGCAACGCTATACACCCCGAGTGTTCTCCTGAACTAACAGTTCGAACTACTTTTCTGAGAAAGCATTTGGTACAATTTCAC
This sequence comes from Schistocerca gregaria, assembly GCF_023897955.1. Classification (NCBI taxonomy): domain Eukaryota; kingdom Metazoa; phylum Arthropoda; class Insecta; order Orthoptera; family Acrididae; genus Schistocerca; species Schistocerca gregaria. The sequence goes on along the minus strand of NC_064925.1, from coordinate 321,900,379 downwards.
GGGAAGTTTAACGCCTAGCGCCTGCTTTTAAACATGTATTGTTTCCTACGTATCGAGGTCAGATTGAAGTAACCATTAGCTAAAATTGTATGAGTGGGACATCTATTTGAAATGAGACTCAAGTTTTCTTTGAACTGTTCAGCAACTGCATCACTTGAGTCAGGGGTCGGTAAAACGAATCAGTTATTTATTAATTTATTCCGGTTGTCAAGTATTACCTTTACCCTTATAACTCACTTGAACTATGCACTAGCGGGCCGCGGTGGCCGAGCGGTTCTAGGCGCTTCAGTCCGGAATGCGCGACTGCTACGATCGCAGGTTCGAATCCTGCCTCGGGCATGGATGTGTGTGATGTCCTTAGGTTTAAATAGTTCTAAGTTCTAGGGGACTGATGACCTCGGATGGTAAGTCCCGTAGTGCTCAGAGCCATTTTTTGAACTATCCACTACAAGGAAAACTACTTCTGACAGCAATAAACACTCCACCATCTACCGTATTTAATCTGTCCTTTCTGAACACGATTAGATCCTCTGAAAACATTTCGGCTGAACGTGTTTACGGCTTCAGCCAGCTTTTTGAGCCTACAAAGATTTGAGCTTCAGTGCTTTCAGTTAGTGCTTGGAGCTCCTGTTCCATCACAAAACACCTACTACAATTTACAACTACAATATCAATTTATGCCTTGTCTACCTTCGAGTGTTAACCCTGCTCCCTTTTAGACTGACACCTTTTCTGTAGTTTCCCGAGACCCTGTAATTTTAAAACATCGGCCAGCCGCTTCCATACAGCCCCTGCTATCCGTGCAACCGCTTCCTGTCTGTAGTGGACTCCTGATCTATTAAGCGGAACCCGGAAACCCACCATCCGATGTCGCAAGTCGAGGAATCTGCAGTCTACATTGTCGGGGACTCCCCACTCGGCTCTGTACCAAAGGACTGATTGGTAAGCTCTGCCATCATTTCGCAAGCAAGATTGGCAGTCCTTACCACTTCAGCTAGCCAGTCCTGACCTGAGAGAATTTCTTCTGATCCGAAGGTAAGAGCCACTAGCCACAGTTGGCTCCACCCTGTGCTCTTCATGGTATCCAGAAGGACCCTTTCCACATGTGGAATGACTTCATCCAGCATGCACACCGGCTGCACACTAGATCTCTTCCTCTCCATTACAGTCACATCCCTAAGAGGCGCCTAACGTTGGAGCTCCAATCTACCAGTAAACCCACCCTCTGTGAATGCTCTGACCTTGCGGGCTGAGAAGCATCCTCTGAACCAGGGAGAGCATCTGCACCTGGCTCAGGGAAATAATCGGCCACGGATAGCGGCTGAAACCTGTTCGTATAACTGAGGCGGCCTTCCGGTCGGCCCCACGGAAAGACTTTCACTGCCTGCCAGAACTGGAACGACCTCCCACTCGACTACAGGTGAGGGGTCAGCCTCGGTGCAGGCAGTAACCGGGACGGCCACAGCAGTGTACCGAACTGGGGAACGTGCGACATACTCGACACCCCTGAGACCCTCACATCTGACGACTCACAGTAATTCCCATTGACAACAGCTTAAAACTGTGTGAAAGAAGCTAGCACAGCCTGGAGCTGTTAATGAATGATCGCCAACTCAGCTCACATCTGTACACAGTAATCACGCACAGGGGAGATACTAAAGACGGCGAAAGATTTACTCTAGACATTTAACAAGCGAGAAACTGTGAGTGCTAAATAAATACACAAGAAATTAACGAATTCAAACTAAAGAGCACAAAAACATGCAAGAAATTTCAAAGTAAACTAGTAACTATAGATATAAGAGAAAATAAATTCTATTGTTTCTAGCTCGTAGAAATACGTAAAACACAAACAGTATACTCGCCTTATTAGCAACAGAAAAGCGAGGAGAAGTCTCACTGATGGTCTAACAGACACTGAGCTCTTCTAACCAAAACGAACAGGGGCCTGCACGATACGAGAGTCGATACTAGTGTCGATAACAACGGCGGTACTTCACGCTACACTGTTATTGAAATGAAAGGCTGTGCATAGTAAGTACTCAAATATATAAGAAATTACAAAAATAAACTAGTAACTGCACAGAAAAGTGAAAAATAAGTCGCTCCTGTTTGAAGCTCGTAGGAATATGTAACAAACGAACGCTGTACATGTCTTATTCGCAGCAGGAATGTGAATTACTCACTGGCGGTCTAGCTGATACTGAGCTACACTGACAACAACAAAGGAAAGCCTGTACGACACGAGGGTCGCTCTCTTAACACGGGAAAGTAGCATCATACCATATTACCGTCTTCCCCCGACTCAATCTATATGCCCACAGAACTTTGGTCTGCGTTTCTCCATTTCCGAACAAATATTGGTACACATTTCACTTCCCTTATTTTCTAAGAGAAAATTCCTTCTTCACTTTCCTTGATCATATTGTGTTCTCTCTTTCGGATTCCTTCTGTCACTCTCTTCCTTTTAATTTTATCTTTTCAGCAACATTAAGCACTCTGTTTTGATAGATTTGTTGTAGAGTCTTAGTTACATGCATTTTGAGTTAAAGTTTTTGTTGTAAACATCTCCTATATGTCTGAAGGCTGTTCCCATTTTATGGCGACGAGTTTCATAACCAGTATTTTTCATGGCCTTATCCTGAATGATTTCACCTAAATAACTGAACTGGGAAACACTGTTGAGCTTCCCATATTTAGTGTTTACAGTTTTAGGTCCCGGATTGTTGTCACACTTGTATTATGGCTTTTTCTTTCTGCTGTTCCTTTTGTTGTGCTGCTTAAAAGTTCTGACATAGAATACCCAGGGCGTCTGCAAAAACTAAGGAGGCTATCTCAATTAATATTCATAAATTTTAAACTCCGACTCTATTCATGCTGCTCTCTGATTACTTTTCTAAGACGCAGATGAAAAGAAATTGAGTGAGTCTGTCACTTTGTTTTACACTTATTTTAAGTTCAAAATGTTCAGAAATTTCTCGCTTGAACTTAGTCTTATCTTTTTTACCATTTAATGATTCACTAATAACTGCGGTACTTTTAAGGTGCAAACCTTGTCCTTTCAGGACTTGAAAGAGAGTTACAGCTCACTGAGTAATAAGTAATTTAAAATCTACAAAGATACGAACTACTTTCTCAATATCAACTTTTCACAGCGTTCTTTGTTTAGTTCGATCCAAAGAACATTAGCATAGAATTTTGTATCTGACAGGAAGAAGGGAATTTCCTCTGTAACAGTTAATATCAGTTCAAACTCTCTTCTTATGCAATGAGTGTTCTCAATTCGTCAAATACACTCCTGGAAATTGAAATAAGAACACCGTGAATTCATTGTCCCAGGAAGGGGAAACTTTATTGACACATTCCTGGGGTCAGATACATCACATGATCGCAATGACAGAACCACAGGCACATAGACACAGGCAACAGAGAATGCACAATGTCCGCACTAGTACAGTGTATATCCACCTTTCGCAGCAATGCAGACAGCTATTCTCCCATGGAGACGATCGTAGAGATGCTGGATGTAGTCCTGTGGAACGGCTTGCCATGCCATTTCCACCTGGCGCCTCAGATGGACCAGTGTTCGTGCTGGACGTGCAGACCGCGTGAGACGACGCTTCATCCAGTCGCAAACATGCTCAATGGGGGACAGATCAGGAGATCTTGCTGGCCAGGGACTTACACCTTCTAGAGCACGTTGGGTGGCACGGGATACATGCGGATGTGCATTGTCCCATTGGAACAGCAAGTTCCCTTGCCGGTCTAGGAATGGTAGAACGATGGGTTCGATGACGGTTTGGATGTACCGTGCACTATTCAGTGTCCCCTCGACGATCACCAGAGGTGTACGGCCAGTGTAGGAGATCGCTCCCCACACCATGATGCCGGGTGTTGGCCCTGTGTGCCTCGGTCGTATGCAGTCCTGATTGTGGCGCTCACCTGCACGGCACCAAACACGCATACGACCATCATTGGCACCAAGGCAGAAGCGACTCTCATCGCTGAAGACGACACGTCTCCATTCGTCCCTCCATTCACGCCTGTCGCGACACCACTGGAGGCGGGCTGCACGATCTTGGGGCGTGAGCGGAAGACGGCCTAACGGTGTGCGGGACCGTAGCCCAGCTTCATGGAGACGGTTGCGAATGGTCCTCGCCGATACCCCAGGAGCAACAGTGTCCCTAATTTGCTGGGAAGTGGCGGTGCGGTCCCCTACGGCACTGCGTAGGATCCTACGGTCTTGGCGTGCATCCGTGCGTCTCTGCGGTCCGGTCCCAGGTCGACGGGCACGTGCACCTTCCGCCGACCACTGGCGACAACATCGATGTACTATGGAGACCTCACGCCCCACGTGTTGACAAATTCGGCGGTACGTCCACCCGGCCTCCCGCATGCCCACTATACGCCCTCGCTCAAAGTCCGTCAACTGCACATACGGTTCACGTCCACGCTGTCGCGGCATGCTACCAGTGTTAAGGACTGCGATGGAGCTCCGTATGCCACGGCAAACTGGCTGACACTGACGGCGGCGGTGCACAAATGCTGGGCAGCTAGCGCCATTCGACGGCCAACACCGCGGTTCCTGGTGTGTCCGCTGTGCCGTGCGTGTGATCATTGCTTGTACAGCCCTCTCGCAGTGTCCGGAGCAAGTATGGTGGATCTGACACACCGGTGTCAATGTGTTCTTTTTTCCATTTCCAGGAGTGTATTTTACGGGATGAATTTAGTTTCTTTTAAGGTTTTTAGGCTAGTTGTATTCACAAGTTTTGCAACAATTATTTCGGTTCACCGAATGTTTTGTTATGTTTTGGCCTTTTCATTTTCTAGAAGTTTCCTTTTCGTTTGGTGCTTGTGAATCGGTATTGGTTTTTAGGGGAATATCTGGTGAATACGTTCCTCTGGGCTCAGAGTAATTTTGAAGTTTCTTGAAATATTTGCTAACTTCTCAGCAATTTTCTTGGTTATTAAGTGTGAACCGTCCATTATATTTCTTAAAACAGTGATTTTTGAGGTTGGTACCCATGTATCATCCTTTTAACTGTTTTTCTAAAAGTTCTAGTGTTTCCTTTGAACTATTGTTCAGTTTTGTAAAGTTGACTGTTCTCATATATCTTCTAGTTTGTCCAATTAATTTTGACGCTTCTTTCTTATTTGCCAGTATCATATCGTGTATTTTTTTATTGGTAGTTAGTCCATATTTTGAATGTCTTGTATCGTGATTTAACTGGCTGTTCACAATCTTTATTCCACCAAGGTTATTTATTTCCTCTTTTGTAACGAAATCTGGTATTGAAAGTTTTGATAAACATATGTTTAGTTTGTTGCTTGCGTTTTTCGACTTCATTAGCTAATAGTAATGTCTGATAATACTACTTTTACTAGTATGTAATGTAGGAATTCCTGATAACATTTTCCTGAACTTTTTTGGCTTTCAATTTCCATTTGGATTAAGTAGCAGTCGGTGTCAGTATTTGCTGTTTTTCATGCTTGAACATTAAAATCTCCTGGATATGTAGAGACGAGATGCGATGTTATCAATTGAAACGCATCTACATTCTTGTTACGGTTTTTTTTTTTATCAGACCATTTGTACTTAGGGAATTCATCACTCGTTAACTTTCTTTTCTATCTTTTCCCAACTATGCGTTAAAATCATCCATTAGACTTTAAGAATGAACTTAGGAAATTTTGGAGACAATATTTTCTACTACTTTCCAGATTTTTAATTTTTCTGGATTTGTCTTATTGTATTGGTGTACCATATTTTTGCAGGAAATTTCCATTAATTTTTTATTCCCAGGCTTCATCTCCATTATGAAACTAGGAACGCCTTGTTTAACTGCGAGCTCAACACTAGGATGATATGTATTTTTAAGAATAATGTCAATTCCAAAATTCATGATCTTCTTAAGCGACAAGCTTGTTTCTTGAGGGGTAAAATTTAGTTTTTGTTCTTCAAGTATTTCTCCTGTTCTGCAGGGCTTTCTTGCACCTTGGAGTGGTTTAATGTTGATTCTGTTAAAGATTTTTCTTTTTTCGTCTTGAATAGGCCAAGACTCCAGTTTAGGTTTCAGTGTCTCACCACAGTCTACCCAGAATCTGACAGACTTGTTGCGCAACTAACAGTGGAGGATTTGTTACGTTCTGGGGTTTTGTTTACTAAAACGCTCCGTTGTTGTACCTGCAGTTACACGGTTGAGTTTTCTTTAATAATTATGGTTAAGATACATTCACTCTTTCGATACTGTCATCCTAACGAATCTGTCATCCATGCCAGAAGGACCTTTTAACGAGATAGATACTTTTGCCCATCCATCTACCAGATCTGTTCCATAATGAGGCCCTAGGCTTGGGACTCGTATACTTGAGATACATTTATTCGGTCACAAACTTCTTAATGATAGTTTCCTTTAGCCTGCTAAGAGAGCGGTGATTTTTTCTTTTTTTTTGTGATGATGCACCGTAACCCAAAGGAATTTCAGGACACAAAAATAAAGTTACCATCTCGAAAGTCGCAGCTGACGACTTAACGAGCTGTAAACCGCACCACGCATTGCATCAACATGTGACGAGACTCCGGTAACAAGTCGACGACGCAGCCATTTTACTCAATTCACTTGAAATTTACGCAATTTTTGCACATGGCACAAAAACTTTAGAGCTTTTGGATACTTTTGCGCACAGTACAGATGTCTATATTGAAGCAGCATGAAACAACATGTCAGTTTCTGATATGTTTCAGTCAATGTGTATCTAACACAATATTAGATACACATTGGCTGTGCGTATTTACATAAGCTCAACCACCAACAAGGGTTATTTATATAGGTTGTATACGAGGGTTGCGATGCCTTCAACTACAGAGTTTCAACTTCTTTTCAAGATCACCTATCTTTCCACGCTACATACTTGTAGTCACCATCCCGCCCCTAATCCACCCTTATAGCTGCATACATGTGATGTCAGAGGTGGGTGAACTGGAAAACTAGATAGTTGAAAGTATCTCAACCCACGTTTTGTACCTATGTGAATATATTTGAAATTGTCTGAAGTCGAATTCTAGTTTGACTGGAAAGCTATAATTACGTATCTTGCTGTTTCGAGTGCTGAATTGAATTTAACTTGCCAAGTCCACGTACTAATTTCTGATCCTATACATTCAATTACATCCTAATGAGTAATAACAGTCAGGCTTAGCTCATTTCTTAAGATGTTCCATAACGATATTTTCTCATTCTCAGGCAGTCATATTTCTGGCATTTCCGAATACATTTTTCTCAGCACAATTTCCAACTTGGTCTCTGTGTTACTCGAGATAATACTATTACTGGCATGTCTGCAAGCAAATCAGTACTTCATCGCAAAGGATGGAAGAGTCTTTCTGAAATCCTCTGTGGAGCCAAGTATCATACTGAGGGGGATACAGAATCTGGAACGTCCACTTCTCGCTTCCCAACTGCCGTTCTGCCAAAGAATTACGTCATTTTCCGTGTAACACACAGAGCCTTTCGTTAGTGTAACAGTTACCATATTGTGCACATAACCAATAATTTGGTTATTCAATCGATACTTAATTCTCAGAAATAAATGAAATGGGCAATTTTTTATTTAAGTCAGTGTTAGTAGCTTTCTGCACTGCTTTTTCACTGAGAAGTCTTTCTCAGTATACAAATGACTCTCGCATGCCAGTGTGTGAATGTTGTAATTTTGTATTACAGTCGATACGGAATAGTTGTGCGTAAAAAGTGTGTAAGAGGTCCATGACTAAGGAATTTATTGCTAGCGCACTCGAGGAGATGTAACTTCGATGGATTGCTCACGAGCTGCCTGCGATATGTAAGCTACAATAGAATCGCAGACCAGAGAGCAGTGTCGGCATAAGTAGTAGCAGTAGCTCGAAGTCGGGCGGTTGGGTCAGGTTGCTCGTAGAGAGCAGTTGTCGAGTTATGTAGTTCACAGAGAGCGTATGTCCTATATGGAATTACCAAGGCCGGCCGTGGAGAACGATGGCTGTGCCTCAGCGATGCAGTATAAAGTAAAAGCAAAATATTATCGTTCTTTATTGCCGTGCGCATATGTTAATTGCAACAATTAATTTTTTAACTGTTGTTATATCAAAGTCTCATGTAAATGTTTCCAAAAATCTTTCAATAATAATGTTTCTTATAAACATACCTTTTGACAGTCATTCATCTGAATTTAAAGTTTTTACTAATTTCTCCTATCCGTAGTCATGCCGATTATCGTAAAGAAAGTCAGTTGTTCCTCATACATAACAAAATCTAGTAGCCAGCATTGCACTGGGCTGTATCAGAAAAAATTTCTTATAGGAGCAGATGTATGCGCGTTATCTGGCGACATTATTGAGGTAAGAATCTTCAGTTTCTTGAGAATGATTTTTGAGGGCCATGACGCAGCACTGCCGACGTCCAGATTTACCAGTTTAGATTCACTGTTAGTTAATTAATGAATGGTTACATTACAAGATTTCTTTTGAAAGGTTGTGTATGAGTCACATTTTCATTGGGAGGTTGCGGAATTTATCTGTTGGGAGGTTACACTTGGCGACAGCCAGCCAGGTTCGTATTTTTTTCTTATGAATTTCTGAGAAGTAGTCAGTTAAATATCTCTTCTTATTTACCTAATGTTAAATATAGTTTGCATCTGGCGCAACGCATTTACTAATTTGTCACTCCTTCTTTCACAGATCACCAGCAATTTATTGTTCTTTGTTGTTATTGTATTTGTTCCATTTTTGCTTTTTCTTTGTTTGATTTTGTGCCTCCCTTTGATTTGTGAAAATGACACGAAAAACTGCCAAAAGTACATCACGATGCGTTATGAGTGAAAAGGTGACTTGAATAATTGGTGTGATAACACTAGCGACACTCAGTGTCATAATGATAATCCTCCAATTAAAGATAATCAGTGTGTGCCGACCACCAGTAATGATTCTAATCTAAATTATGAGCAAACAAATTCATTTATGTCCACAGTAAATTTAATGACAATTGATGACGCGGCACGTTCTGCTACATTGAATGCTGCCCAGTTTGACACACCTGATTTGCCAAATTTACGCAGTGAACAGACAAATGTTTCTAACGAAGATGAACAATGTACTCAGAATATGTCAGATTTGTTTGATTCCGATGTAGTGACCAACAGTACACATCCAATTAGCAAACCTTTTCATGAATCAGACAACGACCAAGTGGTTACAAAAAACGTGACAAATGCAGGTACATCACTCAGCACAGGGAATAGAGACGCTAATTTTGGCATCGATCAAGTTATGGCATTATTGCTACAACTTAATGAAAAACACGACAACAATTACAAACAACTTAGTGAACAGATTACAGCCGTTTCCCTGCAATGTCATGATATCAAAGAACAGTTACGTGAGGAAATTAAGGCTTTTGCTAGGAATAGTTGTGAAGGAATTAGATCCGTTGCGCAAGAAATATATGATACACATGCAACTACAACAAAATTACTTAGTGACGAAATCAGTGCCGTTGCTAAACAATGTTCAGAAAACGCAACACAGTTACGCGACGATTTTAAATTAATGTCAGCAGAGCTTAATGCATTCTGGATGCGAAAGTCGACAAGACGTTTGAACAACAGAACAGTCAACTTGGCGAACGTTTTAATCACCACCTACAAAACAGTGAAATGCGTTGCCGTAAATTCATACAGTAAGAGAACAAAGTAAAGAAACAAGTCATAGAAACAATTACTGCACAGAAACAAGAGGACAAGCGTGTTGTTTACGAAAGCAAAAACATACGTAGACACCAACATTGCTACAGCATCAGACGAAATCAATACTATCAAACAGTTGAACACTGAACTGCATGGTGAAATCTCCGTTCTAAATACAAAAACAGACAAAATATTCAGATTTTGTAAAACAAATACAACTTTCAGATAGTGACCAGCAGATTTGAACAATTGGAATTAATACATGATCCCGATGCCATTAAAGCAGACGTTAAGAAATCATAACCACACGTAAAATGCAAAAACAAATTAATGCCTGTGACACTAAAAATGACGATCAGGTAAAAGCACTGACTGAAAAATTTGATGAATTGGCTAGTCGTATTGATCTTATTGAAAATAACAATGACACCAAATCGGACGATATGTCACCAGTCTCGTTCAATCAAACACCCGAATTCCAAAATATACAGCAGATGAGATAGGTACGTCCAATAATACATTACGTAGAAAATTGTCATCTTTACAGCAAGAAGTGGCAGAAATAAAAAATGTTTCAGCCTCTAACACATCACATCATACGAAACATTCTGAACATGTGTCACACTCACACAGCCAGTATAACTTAGGTAATTTACAGAGAGTACGTGAGCTAAGATTTCGAACAGACACAGACAAACAGATTCTCATACAACCCTGAACCGTCTCAGACATTCAGAGCCGATAATTTTGATTACAAGCACTTTCTATCCGTTAGGAAATTTAAGGTGTTTAAGAATAACAGAACACAGGTTCACCCCTTGCATTGGATACAACAATTTAGTTTTGCTTTTACACCAACTTGGCCCGTAACATACAAACTTGAATTTATTTGCAGTTTTTTGGAAGGCGAACCGGCCCCGATCGCGAGACAGTGCTACTCGGTAGAAGAATTTCAGAATGCTTTTCTGTCAGCTTATTGGTTGAAGACGAACAAGCGGAATCAAGAACCAGTTAATTAGCTTACCGAATTAAGAGAACTCAAATTTTTCCACTGTCATGCAATTTTTTGAACACATGGTACAGCAAAACAAATATTTCAATATTTATGTGAGTCATACAGTGAGTCAGCACTAATCCAGTTATGTATTTCAAAATTACGACGATCGTCAAGGGTGTCACTTTTAACAGGACAGCAAAAAGAAAATATTTCGGCATTTAGAGATCTGCTACAACTTTTGGATGTTCATCAATCAGATTATTCCTTCACAAACAAAAATTTTTCTCAACAAGGACAACAAGCATACAGTATTTACGATCAGCCACGCTATTTTAATAGCAAAGGTGATAGACGCTTCAGGAACGACAAACACATGAACTTTAACACGAGACAAAATTTTAATTGTCAGTATCGTCAAAATTATCATCAAGAGCAAACACATTTTGGTAACAATAGAGGCTTTTCCCCACAACAACAACAAAACCAGGTGGTTAGCATACCTAACCAACAATGAAATGTTCAAGGTCAACCAAGCTTTAATGTCTCGCCGCCTACACGGCCTACACGTGTAGCGTCGGCACCGCCAAATAGTAACGCACAGCAACAAGGAAATCACTACGTACAGAAGACACATCATTCCAACTCCTATCGCAAGCCGGCCGCGGTGGCCGAGTGGTTCTAGACACTTCAGTCCGGAACCGCGTAATTGCTATAGTTCCAGGTTCTAATCCTGCCTCGGGCATGGATGTGTGTGATGTCCTTAGGTCAGTTGGATTTAAATAGTTGTAAGTTCTAGGGGTCTGATGACCTCAAATGTTAAGTCCCATAGCGCTGAGAGCCATTTGAACCATCCTATCGAAACGCGCCTTGTAGTAATGACTATCATGACAGGCGTAAAAGTAATGAGCACAGTTTTCAGCGTACATATGATAACACCAGGTTTTTCAGCAGTAGAATCATCCACAACCACAGATTATCATGAATGAACCAGACAGTCGATACCATCCCCAACCTAATACGTGAGGACGAAGGAACAGAACAGTACAGATAATTGAAACGTCACAACTTCCTTCGGCAAATAACAGCACATCAGAAAGAATTTGACTAAATACAGTACAGGTTGCATCTTTCAGCAACGTAAGCAATACATTTGTTACACAGAATCTTGTTTCCGAAAATGTTGACAACATCCGAGACACACTTTTACATGAAAAATCAGTCATACAAAAAGCCATTTCCCACGCTGTTATTGAAGTAAAGATTGGATCATCCACATTTTCAGCAGTAATCGATTGTTGATCATCTATGTTAGTTATAAATGAAGGAACTTCAGAGGAATGTAAAAAAGAGAACACCTATCCTACGTTACCATTAGGCAAAACTAAAGTAAAAGGAGCAGCATCTGCTAAAGGAGTAGATGTAAAATTACAGACACACTTATCATTTTGTATTGCAGGTCATACATTCTACACAAATTTTTGGATTGTTCCCTTATTAACAACAGACGTTATTTTAGGTACCAATTTTTGGGTACAACACGACGCAATTATTGACTTTCGAAGTTCCTATGTAATGTTAAAGGATAAAAAATTACAACTGACATTACAATTTCAGCACACTTAATCAGCAGAAGAACAGGCAGTTAATCGGACAGAGGTCATTTCTACATCGCGTAACACAGACTGTCATTTCACATTGTTCACAGATATTTATGTACACAACTACAATACACATGACGAAGCCGACTATGACATTATGCATATGATTTCTGAGAAAGTAAAACAGAGCAGTGCAAATAGAGATGACGAACGTTCTCAGCTACGCAATATTCTTTTACAGCAGGTTCCAGTTTTTCACAACATCCGTGGTACTATGTCCGGTTTTATGTATGAATTTCAAGATAAACAGAATTACACATTTAAAGCCAAACATTATTCCATTCCACATATCTACAGAGAATAAGTGAAGAAAGAATTGCAAGCTATGCTTGACCAAGGTATTATTGAACCGGCAGTTAGTCCGTACAGAAACCCGCTCCATATTGTTAAGAAAAAGGACGGCTGACTTCGCCTCGTACTTGATTCGCGTCATGTCAACGACATTATTATTAATGAAACAGATCGCCCACAGACACAAGAAGAACTTCTACAGAAATTTCATGGTACTGCTATTTATTCCAAAAAATGGTTCAAATAGCTCTGAGTACTATGGGACTTAACTTCTGCGGTCATCAGTCCCCTAGAACTTAAAACTACTTCAACCTAACCAACCTAAGGACATCACACACATCCATGCCCGAGGCAGGATTCGAACCTACGACCGTAGCGGTCGCTCGGTTCCAGACTGTAGCGCCTAGAACCGCACGACCACTATGGCCGGCATTTATTCCACATTAGATTTAAAATCGGGATTTTGGCAAATTCAGTTCTATCCGAAATGCAGAAAGAACACAGCATTTCTCTGTGTTGGTGATTGTTATCAATTTCGCAAATTACTGTTCGGTCTAAAAATTTCTTCAACAGCGTTTATTCGTGGTTTCAATACTATACTTCCGACAGAACTTAAAGACGGAATCACGACCTATGTAGACGACATCCTTATCGCAGAAACTAACTAGTATGAACGTAATTTGATTCTTGAACAACTGCTGTAAACTTTTCGTGCATAAGGACTCACAGTTAATCTTAGCAAATCCCACTTTCGCAAAACTTCCATATAATTTCTTGGGCATGTAATTTCAGCAGAAGGCATTGAGCCTGACCCGGAAAAACTTCAAGCTTTACGTGACATTACTGTTCCAACGACCAAGAAACAGCTACTCAGCTTTCTGGGATTAATTAACTTTTTCCGTAAATTTATTCATTACTCTGCTTTAGACTCCCCTAGATTATACCAGTTGACAGGTAAAGGCGCTATTTGGTCCTGGGATAGCCAAGCACAGTCTGAGTTTGTTGATCTAAAAGATGCCTCGTTGAACGCACCACTTTTATTACACCCAGATCCTACCAGAAATTTTTCCATTCCCACGACAGTTCTAACACCGCTCTAGGCGTACACTTTTCAGGAAATTGAAGACGGTACTACAGTAATTAAAAACATTGCCTTTGCAAGTCGCATTCTGTCATCTGCTGAACGTAATTATTTTGTTACAGAGCTTGAAACATTATGTGTTGTATGGACATTTACCATATGTAGGAATTTTATTTATCGAACACATACTACCATTTATACAGATCATAGAGCTATACAGTTTTTACTTTCTGCTGAATTTATACGTGACAGGTTAAGCATATGGAAGCTTTATTTACAGGAATTTAATTTTACAATTTTCACTTAACCGGTACACAAAATATTATAGCAGACGCACTATCCCGTTCTCTCAGCAATAATCAGCAAGACATCGCAAACGACTTCTGCCAAGCAAATTTTGGCCTCATGTATTTTCAACAAGTTGCATTTGAAAATTTCATTTCGTCGTCATTAGGAGGCATAGCACAAGAGCAGAGCGAGGGCAACAAACACCTTTGGCAAGATAGGAATAACGTTATAATTAGAAACAATTATACTGTATGCAACAACATTCTGTTTCGCCGCTCTCACCCTGACACCAGCAACTGGTTATTATGCATTCCTGACGAGCTTGTTACCAAATTAATTTGCTATACTCATTTAAGTTACGCACATTATAGAGCCAGAAAATGTTTTCTTATACTGAGACAGAACTATTATTTTGCCAACATGGAGAAACATAATCGATAAATTTGTCAGAAAGCTAAATCAGACACGACTTCACATATTCCTCCGTTACATCCCATTGTACCCATTAAATTGAGACAAATGGCCGCTGTAGATATTTTTGGACCGATTCCAAGATCTAACGGAGATTTTTGTTACATCTTTGTCGCTGTTGAACTCACTTCGAAATTTGTTACCTTCACTCCGTTACCCAAAGCTACTGCTAAATCTATTCCTAATGCATTTTTAAAACATTTTCTATTTCGCTTTTTTTCTACAATATTACTTTTATTGCTAACCGGTTTTCGGCTTACAAGGCCATCTTCAGACATTTACTGAGTATTATCACCAAAGAAGTTAAATGTTAGCAGACAACATTGGAAGACAAGTAACACATCTAGAGTGAAGTAGAAACATACAGTAAGTAACATCTTTTCAATGAAGTAGTAAAAACTGAAAAGTACATAAATATCAATGGAGTTGACCGGAAAACCTTTAGTACAAAATAGGAATAGCATGCCTGCATAACAGTTTCTATTAATAAACAGAACTAATAAAATAAGATAAAATTAGTACTAGACAAGGCTGCATCAAGAGGTATGAAATATGGAGAGTGATACACAACAAATTAAAAAAAAGAGACAGTTGTCGATCTAAATACAGAATACATAAGGAACTTAAACAATATCAATAAGATAAACAGAAATTAATAAATGCAGGAAAATTGAGGTGTTTGAGGGAACCTACAGTTTGAGAATGTGATGGTACTGCATTTGAACATTAACATTATAATCAAAGCAGTGGCTGTGTACAAGTTTTCATTAAATAAATGAGCAAAGTAAAATATTTGAGAGATATTTGATGAGACAGCTACAAGAGGAGTTAAACATGGACGGTAATACAAGTACAAGTTAAAAAGAAACCCTTAACTATTGAAACTACACCCTATGTGGAATACAAAGACAACTGCAACAAATAAAACAAATTAATGACTACAGGAAAATGGGAATATGTAGGAAGACAGAGTGTGGGAAGTAATGAACAACAAAGATGATTATATTAAGTTTAGGAGAGGGGAAGCGTTCAGTTGTGTCTGGTCATTTAGGATGAGATCTGGACTGTGAGCAAGATGTTTGTTAATTTCCAGGGCTTCCAGCAGGTTGCGTTTATGGCCTTTGTTTGCTAAGTGAAGTACATGGGACACTGGGTGGTAGTTGTGACCCTCACTCAGTACATGCTCAGCAAATTAACAGTCCGAATTCTGCAACCTCCAGCCGCGTTCATGTTCAGCCAGCCTAGTTGATATGTCTCTGCCAGACTGACCAATGTAAAATTTGTCACAATCAGAACAGGTGATTTTGTATACCCCACTGTTGGCTAATAACTGGATCTTGTCTTTGCTATTAAAAACACACTGGGCTGTAGTGTTCCTGACATAGTAGGAAACCCTACACTTCCAGGATTTCAGTGCTTTGGCTACAGTCTGTGGTACCTGACCTATAAATGGTAGTGTACACCATTTCTTACAGACAGTGGATGGGGAAGTAGGTGGGGCATAGAGGAGGGGTATAATTTTCCGTTTTTGTTCCCTGTGCAAGATGTGGTCAATAAGAAATGGATTGTAGCCATTTGCTGTGGCAATAAATTTTATTGTATCTAACCCTGCTTTAAAATCACCTCTGGACATGGGGAATGATATGAGACGGTGTACCACTGAGTGGAAAGCTGCATGTTTGTGAGCTATGGGGTGTTGTGAGCAAGAAGGTATTACTGGGTCTGTAGTTGTTGTTTTTCTGTAAATTTTGAAACAATGTGTAGGTTCCCTCAAACACCTCAATTTTCCTGCATTTATTAATTTCTGTTTATCTTATTGATATTGCTTAAGTTCCTTATGTATTCTGCATTTAGATCGACAACTGTCTCTTCTTTTTTAATTTGTTATGTATCACTCTCCATGTTTCATACCTCTTGATGCAGCCTTGTCTAGTACTAATTTTATCTTGTTTTATTAGTTCTGTTTATTAATAGAAACTGTTATGTAGGCATACTATTCCTATTTTGTGCTAAAGGTTTTCCGGTCAACTCCATTGATATTTATGTACTGTCCAGTTTTTACTACTTCATTGAAAAGATGTTACTTACTGTATGTTTCTACTTCACTCTAGATGTGTTACTTGTCTTCCAGCGTTGTCTGGTAACATTTAACTTCTTTGGTGATAATACTCAGTAAATGTCTGAAGATGGCCTCATAAGCCAAAAACCGGTTAGCAATAAAAGTAATATTGTAGAACAAAAGCAAACTGGTGCTTTTCATTTATTATTATAATGTTGTTCCACCAAGAACCAACGGAAGAGTCTGTTAATATGATTTTCTATTTCATTTAGGGCACATATTGAAATTAATGTCCGACAATGGACCACAATTTCGATCCGCGATATGGACACGTATGTTACCAGCTAGAAACATTTCTCTGATCTGTATATACAGGTATCACGCTTCTTCAAACCCTTCTGAACGATTGATGAAAGAAATTGGTAATGTATGTAGAATATAGTTTCATAAAAGGCATATTGATTGGGACACAAACATACTCTCATTTCAGGATGTAATGAACTCCACACCAAATGAATGTACTATGCTATCTCCGACTGTTATAGAGAAAAATGTTGAACATTAAAGAATTAGTATCTTTTCCTACAGCTTGTCGACCACGCCGCCATGAAATAATTGACATTTCCCTCTAACAACATCAAACGTGCCGCAGAGAGCCGCAGAAGACAATAAAAGCAGGTTTGTATACGCCGTGAATTTCACATAGGACAGAAGATATTAGTACATACACACTATTTATCCAACAGAGGAAAGAGTAGATGCAGCAAATTTGAACTTCTATACGCTGGTCCATATAGAATTCGCAGCACTCTTCACCCCAATGTAGTACATATCGAAACTTTGAGAACCAGAAAAACCAAGGGCAAACACCATATTTCCAAAATTAAACCCTTTATAGAATGAACATACCTTATCATTTATCACACTGTACTGCCATATCCAGATATTTACATGACTACTTACTGGTGATGATTCTATTTTTCTTGACAAGTGCCCGGCAAGGTAAGGATAGCAGGTCGCTTTTCTTGTCGTTATACCTCAGACCGTGCACATATTTCCAGGCAAGGTAAGGTTAGCAGGTCGTTTTTCTTGTCGTTATATGTATCAAACTGTGTACATTTTCCATTTTTTATGTATATAAGATGGTTTTCCTATCGAAGGTAGAATTTTCTCTGTATGCACTACGAAATCTTTAAGATATAACATACTTGTTTCACTGAAGTAATGGTGTTTCAATATATGTGGTTGATTGTTACATCATGGATAAATTATTGATACTACGTACTTTTTGTTCACAAAATGCAGACACATGTGTCAAAGTTTGGTTATCTGGTAGAAATATGTTAAATATTTATGCAAACCGTAACCACCTACCCGTCTCTAATGAGCTCGTTGTCGACGGGACGTTAAACACTAACCACCACCACCGTAACCACCTACTGTTTAGGCCTATAGAAGATGATAAAGCTGTTCCAAAAAGTGTTGAAGATGAAGTAGAATAGATATTAAATTCATATGTTTGCACTGTGTGTGATAGCATAAAAAGTGATTCCGTTTCAGTACAACAAGCTGATTAATTGTTACATTAAGAACACTAGAACATTTTTATAGTATGGAAAAAATGTAAAATAACATTGGAGGTGTGAAAAATGTAAAACATATAATATAAAAACAATGTACAATTTGAACTCTGAATATTCCTTGTTGTAGCTAGAGTGTATGTAAATGTGCACAGTTAAACAAGTGTTCATCAAACTTTCCTTGGCATATAATCAGTTCTATAACAAATTTTATAGCCAGAGTATTTTTTGTTTGGGATTTTCTTTTGCCGTTCCCTCTGTAAGACATTGCAAAGATAGAACTGAAGTTTCCTGATGATTAGACAGCACAGTATTTGACATAAGCAAAGAGAGAGATGTGAACTATACTAATGATAAGGCAGAACAGCATTTGGCATAAACATTAGTAGAGGATGAAAACAGAGACAGATGGAATTTACTGGTATGACAGTATGGTATTCGACATAAATAATATGTACAAAAAGAAGTAAAGCATAAAAACAACGAAATTTGTTGGTGAGGCTACCGTATTTGCCATCAATATGTGTATGTGTTTGTGAATGGTTGGGTGCACTTTAAAAATTTTTTTAGAAGAAAATGAATGCTTTTCAACATAGCTTTCAGCTCAGCTGAAGAAGCTTCTGGAAAAAACTGCAGTATAAATGTATGCTTCTAAACCAGAACAAAATTATCTTGTGTGTGTGTGGTTACGAGAGAGAGAGAGAGAGAGAGAGAGAGAGAGAGAGATGATGCCAATTTATGCTATTCAGGTGTAAGTTACACCATTTTCTGAAGACACTGCAACAACGCCATTGTATTTTGATACTTTTGTACATGTTAAAGATGGCTACATTGTACTTGGCTTTTTCATTTTAATGGCCACTAAAATACTAAGCTGTGAATTAGATCCTCATTTAAACATTACATTGTGATTCACCAGAGAAGAGAGGATATTAAGAGGGGAGAGGCAGAAGGCAGGAAGAGGAGAAGTGTGCAGCTTGACACAGGATGATGATGATGACGTCAGCACAGATAAATGGGTTTTAAAAAAGTTAGATAAACGGAGTTTGGAAAGTTAGATAAATGGGGTGTGCCTATGTCACATATGTAAGCAACGTTGGTAAGCTTGCCCAATGTAAACAAAGTGGGCTCAATAAGTATTGCATATACTACTGGCATTACACAATGTGACTGTCACGCCAATAAATATGGAAAAAATGCTGACCAGGGTACGAGACTGACACCCTCTGAAACAAGTTGCGTGAGAAGAGCATGGACAACATGTGGTCTTCTGTCTAAAATGTAACAGATGCGTACTATACTAACGGCTATGTGAACCAGAGATGATCATATGGTGCACCCAATTGTACCCCACACCCTAACGCCAGCTGTTGGGTCCTTAGGACGATGGTGAATACGGTCATTGATCTTTGGAGCCTTCACACATGAATACTTCCATTTTGATGCAGCACGCAGACCTGGGATTAGACTGAAAAATCAGTGTGTTGCCAGTCCTGTATTCAGTGTTGTTGCTTGGTGCATCACTTTCAGTTCATCTCCCAGCTACTGTGTCGAGGTGAGGCACACCAATGACAGCAGTACTGATAGCGCACGATGATCCAGGTGTCATTATACTGTCTGCATACTTAGTTGTTTTCCTGCAAATGAGCCCATTTCCTGACGCAGGTTACGTGATGTGGGTGTTGCAATGTTGCAGAATGACAAACAGCAAACTTGCAAGGCCACAGACTTGCTGCTGTAGGATTTCTTTCCGCTCTTGCTGATAGGTGTTTCTGCTTCATACATGAGGCTCAACACAACAACCACACACACACGTCAAAAAGAGTTTTGCATCACCCCAGTTCCCAGAACTCCTGAAAATAGACGTTGACTGTGGGTATTATATCACAGACACAGTCCCTTTGACTGTTCAGGGATACCACTAAACCCACACAAAGATGTAAACAACCATGTATGAGCAGCGCCTATTAGACGGAGTGGGTCCGACATTCGATCAATTCCAGTCATTCCACCTGGTAAGAGATACACGGCACGTGTTGTCTGTAGTTCAACCATGCCTAGACGGTCAATACCACGGTTAGATCACGTTCGCATCGTTACTATGTGTCAGAAAGGGCTCTCCACAAGGGAAGTTCAAATGGTTCAAATGGCTCTGAGCACTATGGGACTCAACTGCTGTGGTCATTAGTCCCCTAGAACGTAGAACTACTTAAACCTATCTAACCTAAGGACATCACACACATCCATGCCCGAGGCAGGATTCGAACTTGCGACCGTAGCAGTCGCACGGTTCCGGACTGCGCGCCTAGAACCGCGAGACCACCGCGGCCGCCACAAGGGAAGTGTCCAGGCGTCTCGGAGTGAACTAAAGTGATGTTCTTCGGACATGGAGGAGATACAGAGAGACAGGAACTTCCGATGACATGCCTCGCTCAGGCCGCCCAAGGGCTACTGCTGCAGTGGGCGACCACTACCTACGGATTATGGTTCGGAGGAACCCTGACAGCAACGCCAATGAATAATGCTTTTCGTTCAGCCAAAGGACGTCTTGTTACAACTCAAACTGTATGCAATAGGCTGCATGATGCGCAATTGTACTCCCGACGTCCATGGTGAGGTCCATCTTTGCAACCACAGCACTACGAAGTGCGGTACAGATGGGTCCAACAACATGCTCAGGATTGGCATCACGTTCTCTTCACCGATGAGTGTTGCATATGCCTTCAACCAGACAATCGTCGGGGATGTGTTTTGAGGCAACCCGGTCCGGCTGAACGTCTTAGACACATCGTCTAGCAAGTGCAGCAAGGTGGAGGTTCCCTGCTGTTATGGGGTGTCATTATGTGGGGCCGACGTACGCCGCTGGTGGCAATGAAAGGGAAAAGCGCCGTAACGGCTGTACAATACTTGAATACCATCCTCCAGCCGATAGTGCAACCACATCGGCAGCTTATTGGCGAGGCATTCGTCTTCATGGACGACAGTTCGCATCCCATGGTGCACATCTTGTGAATGACTTCCTTCGGGATAACATCACTCGACTAGAGTGGCCAGCATGTTCTCCAGACATTAACCCTATAGAATATGTCTGGGATAAATTCCAAGGGCTGTTTATAGCCGACATGACCCACCAACCACTCTGAAGCATCTATGTCGCATCGCCGTTGAGAGAGGGACAATCTGGACCAACAGTGTCTTGATGAATTTGTGGATAGTATGCCACGACGAATACAGGTATGCATCAATGCAAGAAGACATGCTACTGGGTATTAAAGGTACTGGTGTGTACAGCAGTCTGGAGCACCACTTCTGAAGGTCTCGCTGTATGGTGGTACAACATGCAATATGTGGTTTTCATGAACAATAAAAAGGAGGGAAATGATGTTTATGTTGATCTCTATTCCAAATTTCTGTACAGCTTCCGGAACTCTCGGAACCGAGGTGAAACAAAACTTTTTTTGAGTTGTGTATAATATGGCTTCTGAATGAGAAACTCACTGCATAATCTTTCTCTATATAGCGCATGTGGATAATGTTACACCAAGCGACTTTGGACTGTCATACTAACACAAACATTATTTGCATGTCCAGCCATGCCAATTTGACATTTAGTGCATGCCACATTCATCGTAGTGCAATGTTCATGACCAGTAGTGTAATAATTAGAAATTAACATAATAAACAAAAACATTATCATTACTATTTTTAATATTAATTTAATTTACTGATATGCAGTATGACAGTGATACATAATTATGGTGGATCTTTGGAACTTGAAGCACATTTTTGTCTATGGGAGGAAGGGTGATTGGGCTCTAAGTCTTTGGATACCTCTAACGGCGAATAAGTGAAACTATTGGCTAAATAATACGAGTGCAGTAAAGAGCGATGTGTTTAGTCGTAACCCGACACAAAGTTGTGTGAACTGTCTCAGGCAGCACCATTACTACTGGCACGCACGTTGGTGACGAGGGCAGTGGCGCATCGCGGACAGCTGGTCTCTTGCTGCGGCTCTTGCTTCAGACGGTCTGTGGGTCTGGAGACTCGACCACGGGCTGGTTGGCGCAGCCGCAGGCGGGCGTGGGTCCAGAGTAGTCGCAGCCCAGCGAGCCGGGGAAGCCCTGCGATCTGCACAGCACCTCGCAGCCGAAGTCGGGGATTCCCAGCTCGCGGCTGAGGCGCGCGCATACGGGCACGCCCTGCACGCAGCAGTCCGTCAGCGGGTCTGCCACAGAAAACACAACTCAGCCCATCTCCACGTCATGTTGGCTATTGTGAGGTTGTCAGTGTACTCTCCTTTTTAAATACACTCAAGAAACACATGAACTATTTAGTGTCAAGCATACAAACGTAATGCTAGAAAAAGAAATCCAAAACAAATATGAAAACAGTTAAAAACTACTTTCTTCGAAATAGGTTCCAAATGGTTCAAATAGCTCTAAGCACTATGGGACTTGACATCTGAGGTCATCAGTCCCCTAGATTTGTAACTACTTAAACCTAACTAACCTAAGGACATCACACACATCCATGCCCGAGGCAGGATTCGAACCTGCGACCGTAGCAGCAGCGCGGTTCCGGCCTGAAGCGCCTAGAACCGCTCGCCCACAGCGGCCGGCGTAATAGGTTCCATACCCCATCCTAATTACGTCTGCTTCTGCGCAGACCGTATGAGCTTCTCGCATTTATTCAAAACTTCTAGTTTGCAACCAGCTGACGATATCATTACATTTATTATCGCTAAGTCAGCTTCAAGATATGTACCCGACACCACAAACGTTTGTGTTTGTATGATGATGTAATTTTGACATTATGCACATACATTCCGAGTCAAGAAAATGACGTATCACGAAGGAATCATCTGAATGGCATGAATATCGCCTTACATGCGGAGACCAACAAATGATTACAAGAGATTTGTTCAAGAGAACGAGCTTCACAAATTGAATAAGTTAGTATCACGCTGGTCTGCCTCTGGCCTTTATGCAACCAGTTATTCTTCTTGACAGTCGTTGGCGTAGTTGTTCGATGTGCTTTTGAGGGATATCGGGCAAAATTCCGTAAACTGGTCCGTTAGATCGTCAAATCCTCCAGCTGGTTGGAGGGCCCTGCCTATAATGGACTAATGCCCGACTGGAAGAGATCCAGCGGCCGCGCTTGCCAAGGTAGGGTTTGACAAGCGTGAAGACAAGCAGAAAAAACTCTCGCCGTGTGTGGGCAGGAATTCATTATCTTGCCGTAGTGGTGTCGTGGATATCAGCCAAAGGAATCCTGCTATGAAATGAAATAGCACCCCAGTCCATCTCACCTTGATGTCGGGGCGTATGGTGGGCGACAGCCAGATTGGTATCCCACAGATACATCTTCGGGGCTCAGTTCGAAGTGGGACTCATCACTGAATCCCATTCTACAACACTCAATGAGATTCTAGGCCGTAGTTATGTCTGGAGATGCACCGGACAGCAGTGGTATACCAACCCGGCAGTCACCCGCCATAAGGCCCGACAACCACGGCTACCATTTCATTTCGTAGAAAGCCCCCTTTGGTTTTCATTCGCAGCACCCTTACAGCACAGCGGTAAGTCGGCAATTTTCCACGTTCCCGCTTTGCTATTCTTCACGGCAAAGTATCCTGCGCTTATATTTCAGCTAGAGAAAGTTGACTCGCACACGGCGAGAGTTTCTGATGTTTGTCTTCGTGCCTACCAAATCTCACCTTGGTCAGCAAGGTCGCCGATCACCCCTTCTCCCCCCCCCCCCCCCCCCCAAGTTGAGAACATTTGGAGCGTTAGGGGCAGGGCTCTCTAGCTAGGTAGCTAGGTATTTTGACGATGTAACTCGCCAACTGGACATAATTTGGCATGATATTCCTCAGAAGGACACCCAAGAACCTCTATGAATCAATGCCAGCAACAAGAGTAACTGCTTACGCAAGGGCCAGAGGAGGACGAATACTTTGTTGACTTGCTCAGTTTGTGAAGCTCTTTCTCTGGAATAAATCACGAAATTTTTCTTACATTGCCTGCACATGTACATATACATCGCATCTAGCTATTTCCGTCGCATTCGGATGATTCCTTCCTGGTGCCTCGTCCGTATTTTTAAATTGTATCTCAGAGTTATCTGCACACATTCATCACTTGAAGAAGGCCACTGTTATTATGTAAGATGTATAGTCTTTTGTCTAATTAATCCAGCCAAAGAAAGGAAAAAGGACTTCAACTAGAGAATATACGTTTTCAGTAAAACCAAATAAAAATAACCTGAACTGTATGGTCCCCAAAGCATTGTCTCTAAGGGCGCAACCAAACCTGTGCATGAGAGGGGATACAGTTGGTAAAATACTGTTGAAAAATTCTACTTAAGACTTGAAAACATGAGAATGGTCGATAAAGTAACCAAGTGCTCAGTTTCTATCATTTGTTGTAACTCCCTTTCACTCAAAATCACAGCCCCAAAACACTCAAAATCACAGCCGCAAAAAGCCATCCTAGGAAAATGAAGCAACTTGAAACGAGCTGAATCGTATACAGAGGCATTACTGAAATTAAATAATGACTCCTGATAGCCCCTTATGGTATGCTGTACATTTATTAAAGGAATGATATCTATATAGCTCATTTGTGACAGAAATCGTTAGACAACCAAAACATTTACTCAAGGATATTGTGTATCATAGATTGTACGGAGTTGGGCCACAGCTGCTTCATTTTGCGAGCCAGAATAAAATAACGATGGTGCCACCGTTAACGCAAGTGGCTCATGAAAGTGGATTAGACAGCGGCCGACCAGGTGCCGTTACACCAGGTGCGACCTGCTGATCCAACGAGTACTGTGTCTACAGCGTCGGGACAGTCATCGCGTATCCCGGCCCAGCAGAGAAACCACATTCGTCATACCACAGACACAGTGGAAAGGCAGAGTTACTGTGGTACTGATGACCTGACTGGTACGCGTCCTAGCCTTGGCTCTGTTGTGGTTTACGTGATTGGAATTGTTGCTTTGACATAGACGAGTTAATCTTCTATAAATGATACTCATTTCTAGACAAATGTATACAGTCTGAGAGCTACCACCTTCAAAATGTTCAAATGTGTGTGAAACCTTATGAGACTGAACTGCTTAAGGTCATCAGTCCCTAAGCTTACAAACTACTTAACCTAAATTTTCCTAAAGACAAACACACACACCCAACCCCGAGGGAGGACTCGAACCTCCGCCGAGACCAGACGCACAGTCCATGACTGCAGAGCCTTAGACCACTCGGCTAATCCCGCGCAGCACAACCTTCGAGAAAAGGCCTCTTTGAGTCGACTAAGTCAACGAGCTACCACCATCAGGCTTCACCTCCGCTAGTCACGGGTCTTCCATCAGCGCAAAGTATGACATTGCTGACTTAGCACACTTCAGCCGGTGGACTCCTATACCAAATGGTTCAAATGGCTCTGAACACTATGGGACTCAACTTCTGAGGTCATTAGTGCCGTAGAACTTAGAACTACTTAAACCTAACTAATATAAGGTCATCACACTAATCCATGCCCGAGGCAGGATTCGAACCTGCGACGGTAGCGGTCTCGCGGTTCCAGACTGCAGCGCAGGCTCCCATATCCAGGAGCCGTGCAGCTGCTTAGTATTTTCGCCCGTGCCCTCCGCTTGCGTGAGGAGACACTGCTGCTGTGAACCGTCTCCACTCACTCTGGCTCCACAGTGCAATTTCCTGCGCCCCGGCGCGCCCCTCACTGAGCTTCGTAGTGGCGTCCGTTCTGTGGTAGCCAACACGGGTTGTCCTCTACTTGAAACATCGCCGTTGTAGACGCACTGATCTCTTCGCTTCACGGGCCGTCGAACGCTGCCAAGCGACACTGCGCACTGTCTGTGACTGCAGGACACTTGCCTTCCTCAGCACCACCTCACCACCCGAGTGCAACCTACCGCTATGGGGCTTTGGCTCTTCCAAGCACCGACGCGACTGTTATAGTTAGCTGGCCAATAAAATTAATGTTAAACAATGGTTTCATGGTGATACATCAGCCAGCAACCAGAAGTATATCCACTACTCCACTGCCGTCCCGTCGAGGGTGGTCATCTGTTGGCTCCTTGACAACTGCCAACCCAGTTCCACTGGCCGCTGTACTCTTCATCCACTCCCGACCTCTACACGTCTATCGGAAGGATATACCAAGAAAATAACGTACATCATACATTCTTCAACAGTCTATATACAAAACATTATTCAAAGCTAACATGATCACAAAAGCAATGACTATTTAGACCAGGGGTCCCTAAACTATTCCTCAGGCGGTACACATGGTTTATTTTGAAGCTGAATAAATTAAAATTTTAAAAATGACGGACCCGTGTTTTATTCAGTTATTTTTTCCAATTTTATATCGTAACTGATAACAAAGTGCCATAATTCGATGAAAATCACACTACATTTCCAGCCGGAGCGCAGAAATACTTCTGTAGCAAATTGAGTCCTTCTCTACCACTAAGCTGAGAGATTTTAATGCATACCGTACTGCGTAAAGATATACCTCAAGTCGCACAGTAGCTGTACGCTAATACACGACACAAAAGAGGAAAAATAATAGACAACATGAAATTAACACTGTGAAACGGACTGTAGTAGACTATGACTTCTCTTCCTCTACCGCAAACATGGTACTGAAAAAATAAAAAATAAACTGGCTCAAACGACAATGAAAGAAAAAGTTATATGTGTGAGCTGTGCCGGTCCCGGCTTATGAGAAAGACTGCATACCGGAGAAACATAAAACAGTGGCTTTTAATTTTTACGTGGAAAGTAAATATTTTTCTGAGAAACTAACGACACAGACGAATGTAGTTTTGCTTCATCTACGTAAAACATATTTTTAGTTACAACGGGTGACTAAATTTCACTCGACACGTATCGCACGTTGCGAGGAGCGATAAGCACTCCGTACTGCACCGTACGATATGACAGACATAGTACCGATGTCGTATCGCTCTTGCAGTGCGAACCAGTTAAGTCGCTTCAACTGCGTATCTACGCGCTCCATCAACGCAAGTAGCTTCTGCATCGTATCGCGTGTCGCATGGCGTATCGTGTCGCGTGTCGTCTCGTCTCAGTGTGAACCGCTCGTAACGTATTGTTCAGATATCGTGACTGCAATCGTGCCATACGCAACATTCGGACGTTACAGGCGGCACGTGTTCAAATGAGACTTTTCTCACTGACTTTTGGCGGCAGTACGTATTACTTTAAAAGGACCGTTCACAATGTTTTATTTCCATATGCTAATTACTTTAGGAGTGGGACTAAAATTCAGAGTTAGTGATGTGGCTCGCGCACATGTCCCGTGATAGGTCATTTATAAATGGGCATTTGTCTGGGAACTTGACCAAATAAATTTTAAATCCTCAAAACGCAGGCATTTATTTAAAAAAATGACTTTTTAAAGTTTTTACTGTTAAAATGTGTAATTAACCAATTAAAATAAAGGATGGGACAATACTCCCGATATTAAAAGTTACCAATGTTACACTTAAGCCTACATATATCACTCATTGCATTAATTACTGAGAACGAAAGGAATGAAGAGTGATGCATTTTATTTTTAGTGGCACTCCAACTTGCTGTACCGAGGATGGGTGCGTTTTACTGACAGGGATAAACCATTTTGCTGCAGTTCCACTTATCTTCTAGTTATATTCAGGAGAATCGGAGGCAGAATCTGAAGTTCATGTTTCTTCAACTAATGAAGATCAAGAAATTGACAAACCAGTCAGAAGATTCAAATGCAATTAAAAAGAGATAGTGAGTAGTGCGATGTTTGGCTCACCTGGTCTGGGATTTGGCCGGTAGTCAGCGGAGACCTCCGCTGGAGGCGTCAGCAGGGCGAGGCCGGCGACCAATAGGAGGGCTCGGTGGGGCTGCATGTCTGGGCGCTTCCTGAGCACTGATTGCCGGCTGACGGCCCCGCCACGGCTTATATACAGCGTGAGGAAGGGACGCCGCCGCCAGCGCCGCTACCTATCTGCCCCCTCCCACCCGACTGCTTTCGGATAATACCTATCACTAGTAAAGCCACTCATTTCTAGATTATTAGCATACTTTCCCTCATGCCGTGAATTAAAAAATTTCCTGCGGCGACGTTTCCGCCATCACTGATGTTCCGTCACGTAACTATCGCGTCAACAGCTTCGTTGTAATCCACATGTATGTACATCTATACTCCGCAAGCCATCTGACGGTGTGCGGCGAAGGGTACTGTGGTATCACTGATCTCCCATTTCCGAATGGCAAGTGGGAAGAATCTCTAAATACTAGAATTTTATCGTTCTGATCATTCCCCCAGACTTTTTAGGAAGAAGTAATATCTTCTCCGTCTCTTCGGGGAACGTTCTGTCTCGGTATTTCGATAGTGAAACTCTCTGTGCTGCAGAACTTCTGTCTTGTAATATCTTCCATTGGGTTTGTTCACCATTTCCGTAACGCTCCAGTGGCGAAAGGCACCGCTCTTCATTGGGTCTTGGTTACCTCTTGCATCAGTCCTGGCTGGTAAGGGTCCCAGAATGACGAGGAATACTCAGGAAACGGCCGAACAAGCGCCTTGTAAGTCACTTATTTCGTGGTGATTTACATTCCCTTAGGCTTCTTCCATGAAACCGAACGTTGCATCTGCTTTCCTACTGTTTTTGCTTTACATGACCATTCCACTTTAAGCCGGCCCTAGATATCTTACGCTAGTTACTGCTTCCAGCAATTTCTCATCAACAGAGCAACTGTACAGTTGTAGATTTCTATTCCTATGCATGCGCAGCCTGTTACATTTATTTACGTTCAGGTCCATCTGCTAAACCCTGTCTCCATAGTCTTCTGCTACATTCTTGTAGACAACCACATCATCTTCGAAAAGCGTTATGGGGCTTCAGACGTTATCTACTAGGTCATTTATATACATGTTAAACAGCAACCGTCCAATCATACTTCCTTGGGGTACTCCTGATGTTACCCTAGATTTGCCGATTTTGTTCCGTTAAGAGTGACGTGTTGAGTTCTATCTGCAAGGAAGTCTCGAATCCAGACGTAAATCGGATAAGCTTGTATTTCTTTCAATGAATAGCTGTACGGTACTGTCAAATACCTTCCAGAAGTCCAGTACGACAGTTGATTCACTCTATCAAATTATGCGCAGTACTGAGAGATCATGTGTCATATTTGTCGAAACAAAGTCCTCTCTAAAGAATGAAACGCAGTAATAACAACAGGGAGCAGTAATGGATTCCCTTCAGGCCCAGTCATTAACTGTCTAAAAATAAATCAAGGCAAATACTATCAATGAATACCACAATCTACATATAACAATTAACAAACGTCTAGAGATGATTCTAGAATGTTGGCTGAATGCCACTATTTTTTTTTTATCCAAATCTTATACCGCTCTCAATGTTCGTGTTCATTGTATTGTGATAGGCTGCGTTTCATTGAACGCATGTAAAACTAATCAAATACTCAGCACTTTCTGTACTACTTAAAAGGAACAGTAAGAAGCAACATATTCCGTAAATTACAGAATTGGTGAAAAACTTTCAAAGCTAACCTCAGCTGGTAAACCCTTAGCGGATCGCTTTGTTGTTCATTTGTCTGTCTGTCTGACTGTCCGACTGTTAAAAACCCTTTTTCTCAAAAAAGGGTAGACTTATGGAGTTGCAATTTATGTCACTGTGGTCTCTTGGCTTCCAAGTCAATGCAGTCGAAAGGTAATACCATTTACGTCACTTATTTTGATACTCGCAAACTCATTCATCAGAACCTATAGGATACTTTCTGTTGATATATGACGTCGAAATTTATCAAGAAGTAAGGGTTCATAGGACAAATAAAGGAAAAGGTCCGAAAGCTGTTAATTTGTTATTATATCACATGAAAAATTTTCTTTTGTCATTTGTTATCCGATGTCAAACTTGAAATTAAACAATCAGTAGTTCGGCATTCAAGCTGACTGGGTCGCAGACTAGTCTGCGAATATCCGTCATCCTCCATCCTACAAATGTATCCTTTCCATTTCTTTCTGCATTCTTCTGTTTTCGTCGATACATTCCTTTGGTCGATACATTCCTTTTGTTGTCTTTAATTTGGCTAATAAAAGTTTCTTCTTATAGCTACAATAAGTTATTTTTAAATTTGAAATACCGATTTCCGAATGGATATGAATGTCAACTTTTTGTTCTTTTTTAAAAAACACAATTGCTTACAGCGATGTTAATGAATCGTGTTGATCGTCTTAATGATTTCCATTCTTGAAAGTTTTTAAATCTCTTCTTCAGTTCATTAAAGCGTAAATTGTAAAATTTTATACTATTAAATATAAACGTTAAATTGCTATATATTCGTTTAATACTAAAAATGCTGTTTGCGCTGATTAATTGTAATAAAATTTGACCTCATAGAACCTGCCCCAAAGGGTCATCCTAGAGTCTATAGATCCTAAATAGATCCATCTTGAATACATATCTTTTCTTTAAAAAGTTACTCAAAACATCAAGAGTCACGACCATGACAAACTTGACAACAAATCCTACCCTGTACGTTACACACCAGCCTAAAAGACTGCGGCACGACGCCAGCCAATACGATAATTCTGGGAACTAATACTCATTAACACCCAACAGAGTATCGAAGTTATAATGATGCAAATTATTAACGTATCCCAGCACCGGCTGAAAGATTTACATTACGCTGACGCATGCCTCTCATCTGAAAAGAAGCTAATAAAGGTACATCAAAATTTTCTCTTATATCTTTGGGCTATGACAACTGCCTTTGCAATAATTGCAGGAATTGAATTAACTGATCCAGAACTGCAAAACATTAGCCAACATGGTATTTCTATGTGAGTCCTGCGGAACCGTTGAAAGCAACGTATAACCGCAGATTTTATTTTCCTAAAGTGCATGCCGCTCTATTTCACGGTTAAGTAATGATGTAAAGAGAAATAGGTAGGATGATGTTAGTCACTGCGGAAATCAGTAGAGGTGGCAGGAAGAAATTGATTTCTGGTCAGGTGAGCACACGGTTATCAACGCAGAATCAAATTGGGATAATGCAGCAGTAAGTTTAATAATGAAAAAGACAACTGAAATGCGGGTTAATCATTGTGAACAGCACAGCGGGCGAATTACCAGACCCAAGATAGATCCAAGTAATATATGTACACGTTCCTATATGTTTTGTAGATCATAAAAAGAGATTTGAAAAGTGTATGGTTAGATAAAGCAGATATGTATTTGTGATGGGGGACGTGAATTCGAAGAAAAAGAAAGACAAGGACTAATAGCAGGAGAGCATGAATTGAATAAAATAAATGAGTGGGACACTGCATATTATTATTTTGTACAGACCACAATTTAATCATTACGCACATTTGGCTTAAGAATAATTAAAGAGAGGAGAGACTTGGAGACTATGTGTGAACAAATCCGAAAGAAACATAGGATCTGGATAAACCGAAGCGACCAGCTGAAAGTCAAAGTAGACATTAGGCAACGACTAATTTTGAGAAGGGAAATTAATGCTACACAAGATAACGTATGTGAGATGAAACTGTGAAGACAGCAGGGGAAAAAACCTAAACAAAAAAAACACCACAAATCTTTGCAGAACACTTAAGATATTGTTTGTACAAGATATGCAAAACTACATAAAAATGCACTACAATAGGTAAGATAGATGCCAGTTATATGAAAATCCAGGAAACCTTTGGAAAAATAGTCGATGAACATAAGAATATAAAATCGTAAGCCAGTTCTACGCAAAGAAGAGATGGCTGAAAAGTGGAAGGAACGTATAGAAGGTCTATATAAAGAAGAGAAGTTCGGAAGAGGAGGTGGATGAGTATGAGATAGGAGTGAGACACTGCGAGAGGAATTTGACATAGCACTGAAAGACCTACGTCAAACAACGAGCTGAAGTAAACGACATTTCCTCAGAGTTATTACGGTAAAAAAAGGCTCTGAGCACTATGGGACTTAACATCTGGGGTCATCAGTCCCCTAGAACTTAGAACTACTTAAACGTAACTAACCGAAGGACATCACACACATCCATGCCCGAGGCAGGATTCGAATCTGCGGTCACGCGGTTCCAGACTGTAGCGCCTAGAACCGCTCGGCCACTCCGGCCAGCCTATTACGACCATTGAGGAAACAAAAGAAAACAGGAAAACGCCAACAGTGACCAATACACAACAGGATTATAAACAGCGTGTTTTGTGAAGTTCATAAAAGTGTAACTTGCTATTGTAGTTCTTCAAAAATATGTTTCCTGATTGTGTGTACATTCAAGAATAGATGAGCGAGGAGATGAGGACAGATATTACGGAAATGAGCCAGTGATCGCTACAGGTAGTGGTTCAAAATTTTCGCGCAACAAAATTACGTCTATAGATAAGGTGATTTGTTGACTCACCAAACTCACAATAACGTCATTTCGTTATAAATGGGAAGATATACTGTAATGCAATGAAGGTCTTACAGAACCCCACATTTTACAAAATAAGGTAATAACCACAACGAACATAAAATTAGTTGAGGCTTAATTTCATCACAATAATTATTACTTGAAATGTGTGTGCATTTCACAGAACTGAATCAGTGTACCCACTTATGATGGCGCAAAGGTTACGAAACATGTTTGGAGATTAAACAGTTGTTTTCATGACAGGAGAATTCCAAATCCTATAAGCCTGTTCCACCTGAAATACAGGATGCATGAGACAGGAAAGAAGTAATAATCTGTTAATCAAAAAAGACAAGTGCTGCTACTGTAAGCACTAACGAAACACGGTTGTCAAGGTTACAACGAATAATAGTGGTGCACGAAGTACCCTCAGCCAACAACGATAAAGTGGCTTGTGGAGTGCATGTTTAGACGTTCTCTGGTGTAGAGTTTGTTCTGTTACGAAGCTAAGCGAGAGTGAAAGGAAGTAAGATAATAAAAATCACTGCTGTATAACACACATCAGAATGTATAAAAAAGGCAGGATACTTTGATATCTATGGCTGGGCACAAAACTATTAGCCCAGTGAGACTTTCAACAATACAATAGTGACTGTGCAAGATAGTGCAGAGTAGGCTGAACAGAATATTATATACTTCTGTACGTCATAGGTCTAGTTCTTCAGAGGAGAATCTTGAATGTAACTCACTATCATAGTCGTTGAATCGGAAGAACTTAACCGTCAACACAGTTCGCCTTTTTTCGAGATATTTGATTTTGATGGAACTGCTTAATTTCTAGATAAGATACTCATACAAGAATTTTGTATTCTAAATGTGTCATGATATTTTCTAAGTGACATGTCAGCGAAGATGAAGCACTTATTTAATATAAGCCGTGAACCTGATTAGAAATAAATAGTGCTCATCAGGTAGAAAGTAATTTGGTTAGTCAATAACAAAACAACGTAGGTGAAATGAAGTTAGGGGTAAAGGGGCATGAGAAGTGATTAGACCTTTTTCAGTGATTAGACCTACGTAGACGATAGTTCGTTGTGATATGCCACTGAATCAATCCGTGCATTCATGACGTTCCTAAAAAAATATACTGAATCGCTAAATAAAATGTAGCATACAGTGCAGCAACTTAAATGCAGACTTTTAAGAAGTATCCATTCAAACTCCGATGAAGATTGAAACAACCAAAGTTTTCTGTTAGATTCTACGTTTCATTTCCAGTGAAATATCATCTCACCAGCAACGGAAATAAATGCAAGAACACATACTCAACATTTTTGGAATATAATAATTACATGGCACTCACGCAGAAGTTGAATGTAGTTGACGCGGAAATAACAGAAGAGTCAGTGACAAGAAGTTCTACCCATCAAATTACGCACAAGAAGATTCGGGAACGACTGTACGCTAATAGTGCGCAACTCTGTAGTCCAGCAAATGTAGTGACTACAGAAAATGATAGTGGCGCATCGCTCAAACTCACGACGTGTTTTAAGATTTACAGAATGTGACATACAATGAAAATGGATTACTTCCAATTACATGTTTTTCCATAATTATACAGTATCTTTGACCGCTAGCCTTTCGCAGTGACATTTGTAAACATTTATTGCTATGCGTCATTCCAGGGGAACCTTCCTAAGACATTTCCTTGAGTGAAGTCATACCTACTGTTATTTGCACTTTCTCCTTCGGTTATTTGCTGCCTGCGAGATCCAGGACACTTCGGCACAGCGCATGCCCCGAGTAGATAACGGTAACAAGCTTGAAACATACCATATTGCTGCGAAGCACGGATAAGATTTGCACAGAACTTTCTATGCAAATTTTGCGGAGCTCTGTTTCTGTAAGGTTTTCGGCGATTTACTCAGTGTATTTATCTGACATGGAATATTATTTATGAGATTTCACGTATGTGCGTCCTGTTTTTAACAGTGCTGTGGGCCAGATCAATTTGAAATATCTTTGTACTCTAATATAAGACGTTGTGAAAGTGCTATTATGCAATCGAATGCATTTCTAATCAGTAGCATTGCCAAACTGACTTCAGAAAATACTCTCGGATGTGACGTTTCGCCATTTCATCACAGAACGTTTCGAAGAGATGTTCCACATCACCAGACCGTGTACCAATTCTTACATCTCTCGGCATGGTCAAATGAACTGAGGATGTATGAACCTCCCGAGCGTGGCTAAGTGGTTGGTAGGATAGAGACAATAAACTCCGTGGCTCCCATAATTTTAAGCTATTTTTCACAGTGGCGAAATTCAACCACACTTAAGCACACGTTAATCGGGGTAAATATAACTTCTTGCATAATGCAGGAATTCTGTAGATTGGTAGTACCTTTCGTTTTCAAAGTTTAGTTTCTTGCACGCCAGGGTGTCTTTTGTCGACACTAGTCAATTGTTATCGATATTGGCATGATAAACTGATCAGTAATAAAATAAGTATAAATGGAACAAAATACAATTTGTTTACTTCGCGATTTTTATTATGAAGTTTCCCCTTAAAAGAATGGCAGAAGGATCTACTAACTTAAATAAATTAATTTCGCGCAAAGATTTAAGTTCGAACTTGTATTTGAAATGCACAAAATATATTATATTCATCATTTCCTTATACCACATGTATATTGGAAGCTATTTTGATTGAAGAAGAACTAAGTTTCTGATAACTCAAAACACGTATGGATTCAGCTTGGGGACACACCTGACTTTCATGGAATCTGAAATATCTTGTCGAATCCTTGGAAGACAATATAGAGAAGAGGCTATCTAAGCCACTTGATCTAAGTGACTAAGAGTCATCGTGCAATAACAGTTAACGTCGCAGACACTGAAACGCAGTTATCGTCAGTGATAAATAAACCAGAGTGGTAACCGCCAATGTAGTAAGTCCCGTCGCTGTTTAACATACACTGAACATACACTCCTGGAAATTGAAATAAGAACACCGTGAATTCATTGTCCCAGGAAGGGGAAACTTTATTGACACATTCCTGGGGTCAGATACATCACATGATCACAATGACAGAACCACAGGCACATAGACACAGGCAACAGAGCATGCACAATGTCGGCACTAGTACAGTGTATATCCACCTTTCGCAGTAATGAGGCTGCTATTCTCCCATGGAGACGATCGTAGAGATGCTGGATGTAGTCCTGTGGAACGGCTTGCCATGCCATTTCCACCTGGCGCCTCAGATGGACCAGCGTTCGTGCTGGACGTGCAGACCGCGTGAGACGACGCTTCATCCAGTCCCAAACATGCTCAATGGGGGACAGATCCGGAGATCTTGCTGGCCAGGGTAGTTGACTTACACCTTCTAGAGCACGTTGGGTGGCACTGGATACATGCGGACGTGCATTGTCCTGTTGGAACAGCAAGTTCCCTTGCCGGTCTAGTAATGGTAGAACGATGGGTTCGATGACGGTTTGGATGTACCGTGCACTATTCAGTGTCCCCTCGACGATCACCAGAGGTGTACAGCCAGTGTAGGAGATCGCTCCCCACACCATGATGCCGGGTGTTGGCCCTGTGTGCCTCGGTCGTATGCAGTCCTGATTGTGGCGCTCACCTGCACGGCGCCAAACACGCATACGACCATCATTGGCACCAAGGCAGAAGCGACTCTCATCGCTGAAGACGACACGTCTCCATTCGTCCCTCCATTCACGCCTGTCGCGACACCACTGGAGGCGGGCTGCACGATGTTGGGGCGTGAGCGGAAGACGGCCTAACGGTGTGCGGGACCGTAGCCCAGCTTCATGGAGACGGTTGCGAATGGTCCTCGCCGATACCCCAGGAGCAACAGTGTCCCTAATTTGCTGGGAAGTGGCGGTGCGGTCCCCTACGGCACTGCGTACGATCCTACGGTCTTGGCGTGCATCCGTGCGTCGCTTTGGTCCGGTCCCAGGTCGACGGGCATGTGCATCTTCCGCCGACCACTGGCGACAACATCGATGTACTGTGGAGACCTCACGCCCCACGTGTTGAGGAATTCGGCGGTACGTCCACCCGGCCTTCCGCATGCCCACTATACGCCCTCGCTCAAAGTCCGTCAACTGCACATACGGGTCACGTCCACGCTGTCGCGGCATGCGCATGCTACCAGTGTTAAAGACTGCGATGGAGCTCCGTATGCCACGGCAAACTGGCGGCGGTGCACAAATGCTGCGCAGCTAGCGCCATTCGACGGCCAACACCGCGGTTCCTGGTGTGTCCGCTGTGCCGTGCGTGTGATCATTACTTGTACAGCCCTCTCGCAGTGTCCGGAGCAAGTATGGTGGGTCTGACACACCGGTGTCAATGTGTTCTTTTTTCCATTTCCAGGAGTGTAGATGAACTGTGTAGAACCTAGAGACCGAAAACTGCTTCTTTGGAAATCAAATTAAGAATCCAACTTCAAGAAAGTCCCTCTCAGTAGCAAGAAACCCGACTCTGGAATAAACCCCCCCCCCTCCCCTCCCATTATATTAGAGAACTGAATAACATCTCCAGCTTCAGCAGACAGTTAATGACATATCTACTGAAGCAACAAAAGTGATTACTAGCAACAATAATAATTACCATTCTCCTTGTACACACTCATTACCCCTACTCACCCTTCTTTCCAACCAGATCTTCATCCTTTCCCAATATAGCTGGTGCATTCTCCTTAAATTTCCTTTCCCCAGAACTCACTAAATCAGAAAAATCTATTTTGTACACGTATAGTTCCTTTTATATCCGTCACTATCAGGATTTTTATTATTGTCATTATTATTATTATTATTATTATTATTATTTTCATTACTAGAGGCAGCAGCAGATGTACTGCTAGTATTAACTCGATCAGTTCATAGTCAGTTATTTACTCAAATTTTCAATATAGACACTAAAATAACTTTAATACTACTTGTCATACTGAAATTTTTGTTTCATAAGGAGCTATGATGTAAAAAACAAGTATTGTATTTGTGAAACCTTGTACGTTGTAAGACACAAGCTGACGGCCTAATCAAATCACGTTAAATAAATAAAAGACCATATGAACATCTTACTCTATGGAGACGTTCGAGTAATTATTCAAGAAACTGCAAAAACAGTATATAATATACGTACATGTCATAAACTCTGTACACAATTTAAGTATTTCAGCAATTAAAATTAAAATTCAGACTTCCCGAGGTAAGAAACCAGTGAAATGAAAATTCTGCATCGATGTTAAAAGTTTCACATTTCCAGTATCTCCGCTGCGACATATGATATGAAGAGTACCAAAGTATGAAAAGCAAAATTAACATGTGCCAGCGAATATGTGGTACATGTGCAGGAAAGAGATGCAAAGGAAATTTTTATAAAATGATACCAGTTCGCAGTTATATTGATCATAATGTAGGGCACAGACGCAGTCTTGGGAAAATTCGTGGTGGTTTCGCGGTGAATAACTAAATAGCATTTAGAACTGGTTTTGGGTATAGCCAGTTAATGTCGATGAGACGTTCTAACTTGCTTCCAGCTAATATAGAAATAATACATACGTCTGTTTGATAGAAGAGAGGATTCGAATTAAATGTGAGAAAATTTTTTTTCCGCACTACTGCTCTCTGGGTGCGCCCTTATCGTGAATTTTGTAACTCAACATCCTTAGTAATTTAGTATTCCAATATGTCCGATGGTCGTCCATGAAAAGTATCACCACACTTGAATTTGAAGTAATGAGTAGGCAGTAATACCTTCACTGCCACTTCGGGAATTACGAATAATGGACTTGTTGACGTGTGTAACTGGCATTTCACGCATGAGCAGTTCTGCCGCCGCGGAGTTTGATTTATATCCCCAGTTACGGCAGTGTGGAAAGTTGGTTATAGGTTCAGCTTTTTCCAATAGAGGAACTAGATGAAGTTGCAGCGTGTCGCCGAGACCGGTCGTATCTGAAGAAAGAGATTCAAATGCACGGCTGAAGTTTTCATCATTAGTTATCATATTCTAAGATAATGGGCACTTCTAAAACCTATATCTGGAATTCTGTGAGTAGAATTTTTCGTCCGTGGATTTATTATTTAATTTTTTCTGTGTCACTTCTACCTGAATGAAATTTCTAACCACCAATGTCGCCAACTGTTGACGCACTCATTTTTCCCATTAGTCCAAAATGATCCACATCGCTTGTGTACCATTTGTTTTGTCCGGATTCCAACGAACCTCTCCCTCTCCCTGCCTCTCGCTTTACCACAACTGAGCATACAGGATGTTTATTAATTATTATACACAAGTAACCTTTAATAGTGAAAAGGGTAAATAACTTACAGAAATGTTTTATATATTACAGAATGCAGTATACCCTTAAGATTTATTTTCGGCTGACACTGTTAATTCCCGACATTCCTGCTAAGTGGCACGTACCTCTTTCACAATTAAAAGTTGCTTTTGTATAACTAATTTATAAATTCATATATATTATCATTTTCATTCTACGAGCATATACATGTATGACGCCGGCCGGGTTGGCCGAGCGGTTCTAGGCGCTACAGTCTGGAACCGCGTCACCACTACGGTCGCAGGTTCGAATCCTGCCTCGGGCATGGATGTGTGTGATGTCCTGAGGTTAGTTAGCTCTAAGTAGTTCTAAGTTCTAGTGGACTGATGACCTCAGAAGTTAAGTCCCATACTGCTCAGAGCCATTTGAACATGTTTCACTTTGTTGTGCCCAAAGTTTTCTTTGATATGACGCCAGCTGCGATCTTGAAACTCCTCGACACTAGTCGCAATGAAACTCCTTGGAGTAGTTGTATGTACTCCAACTGTACATGCGTCTGGAACTGGCCCATCTACTCAGCCTTTACAATGGAGCGTCCAGAAAACATATCTTAATTTCAGTGTATTGATAATTTTAATGGTCCTTCTCATTTGATGACAGTTATTCTCCGAATATTCCTATGTAAGAGTGCCAGCCTGTGTTTTCAGTG
The DNA here is from genome assembly GCF_023897955.1 of Schistocerca gregaria. Classification (NCBI taxonomy): domain Eukaryota; kingdom Metazoa; phylum Arthropoda; class Insecta; order Orthoptera; family Acrididae; genus Schistocerca; species Schistocerca gregaria. Next base: position 321,860,777 of record NC_064925.1, on the reverse strand, counting down.
AGTTTACTCTGAATCTCGATCGTGACACTTTTCTTTTTGGCCAGCTGTTGCCTGCGATGTGGTTTAGCAATCCAAACAATGACCTTAGCACAAGTAGAACGTCTCGAAGTATGAAGGTCATGCTAACAAAATATGTCGCAGTGTTATGCGATAACATTCATTATCATTACCATTTGTGTGTCCCAAATGCTTCAGTTCCTACAGTGCTCTACCTATAAAAGATATTTTAGACATTTATCGGTATTTACACTCCTTTCAAATTTGCTATTTAAATATGGTACCGTGGCTGTGGTCCTTAAGTCGCAGCCCGTAGATAATTATCAGTTGGGTACCAACTAATTCGAGTAATTCGGAACACCTGCGGTGTTGTCAACAAATACTCTGAAAAAGATCCATATGTCGTCACAAATTACAATTAAAGTGCTTGTAGAAGAGAACAGTTTATCTCTATGACCTTCAGTGCTGGTATTATTGGCCCTGCATAACTTTCAAGTTCAGCATCTGCGAGGAAAGGATAGGGGGTGGGGGGTGGGGGGTTTCTCAGAAGCACTTGAAGTAAAAACAGAAGTGAGATAAGGAGATATTATATCACCAGCCCTGTTCAATTTGGCCCTCAACAACACCCTGAGGAGAGTAACACGTGAAACTGCAGGAGTAATCACAGGAAAAAAGATAAATGTCCTGGCTTTTGCGGGTGATATTGTGCTGATGGGAAAGAACTAGAAGACCTGGAGAAAATGGGGACTGTGCTAATGGAAGAAGCTAAGAAAGTAGGTCTAAGTATAAATGAAAGTAAAACAAAGTTCATGTTAGTAGGGAGAAGCCCTCATTTATGTCCAAACCATCTAAAAATCGGAAATATAAAAATAAAGGAAACAGACACATTTACGTACCTCGGTGTTAACATCAACCAACGAAACCCTATAGAACAATAGATAGTAACAAGAATACAGGCTAGAGGAAGATGTTCAGGAGCTATGCACAACATCATAAGATCGAAGTTACTATGTAGGCAGGCAAAAATAAGAATATATCAGACCATCATCAAGCCAATAGTGTGCCATGCAAGTGAGACATGGATCCTGACAAAGAAAACAGAAAAAACTCACCACTTTTTAAAATGAAGTACTGAGAAAAATATGTGGACCATTGAAAGAAACTGAACAGTGGAGAATAAGTAAAAACCGAGAATTCAGACAATTATACTCACTGCCTGACGTTGTAGAGAGTGTGAAAATTAAGAGACTAAGATGGTACAGACATGTGAGGAGAAGGGGGGGGGAGGGGAGAACACGGAAATAAAGGTTGTAATGGATGGAGAAGCTGAAGGAAAGAGACCACTGGGACGGCCGAGAATGAGACTGAAGGATAATATCATGGGAAACATGCAGATACTGGAACTGGGAGATGAAGATGCATAGGACAGAAAGTGTGGAAGGCTGGAATGAATGTGGCCAAGGACCGGCTGCGGTTTGTGTGGCCAGTATAAGTAAGCATTTGTAAAGCTAATGCTATGAAAATTAGACTTCAGCTTCTGTGTTAGAAATTGAAAAATACATGGTTCACTGGTTTTTGAAATTCAATCCCTATGGGAGTGAAATAATGGATAAAATTCTTTATGCAAATACTTCGTAATGCGAGAATTTTTGAACCTAAATCTGTGAAAATTGGTATTTCACTTGATGGTTAATTATAAAGAAATATATGTTAGGGGATGAAAGCTTCTATGGAAATATCACAACAAGAAAGCAAAATGCATGATTCATAAAACTATTAGACTCCAGCTACCAAGATCGCTTTTTGATCAGAACTACATTGGGAAAAAGTCATGCTGCTATGGCCTTCATTAGCGTGAAAAGTTTGGAAGGCAAAGCATAAAAATTTGATTAAAGGAAAACCTAGTTATCGTTAAAATATAGTAGCTGCGACAACATAGACGTTAAAACTAATATTTGGCCGACAGAACAGAAGACGTCCTTTTGTGTTGACTGTAATCACCAGATTTAATCAGGCAACTGTTAAATCCGACATTCTTCACTGCTGCTTGGCCAGGATGACTACCGAACAAGCACATATATTTTTTGTTCACCCAATAACAGCGTTATATCTTCGGTCAAGTCTGTAATTACTGACAACTGCATATCACGATACAAAAGGGCATACGCTCATAAAACGCGTTGCGAATCACACTCATATAATTCTGCGATTTAATCAAATTTTCTTCCAGCCCTCTGCGTCACGGTTGTACAAACGTTTAATGGATAAGCTGAGCACTATTAGCGATGTGCCTCTAGGAAAATTGTTCTCAACTGACTTTAAACTGTTCCCAATTTAAAGTAAATGTCGGCAGCGCATCTAATTTCACAGCAGCAATTACCAGTAGAGTTTCTGACTTTCAACCGTCCATTCAAAACGTAAATAATTTTCAGTAATGTTCAGTTTTCAATAATAGTACTTCAAATTAATTTGTCAACTGCTCTTCTAACGTAAAGAAAGAACGATATATGGTCTACAGTGTATTTACGGGTGCATAATGTAACTGACTATTCCTTCAGAGAACGTAGCCTTTCGATAGACGTTTAACATATACTTTATGTCAAACATTATGAGTTACATGACATGCTGAAACGTAACAGGTTTTTCACACATTAATCAGTAATTAAATATTTCTGGCCAGCCTAGTAGGGCGTCAAATATTTTCTTTTTGAAAGAAAAAAACCTGCCGAAAGCAAATCGGACTACTGGAAGTGACTTCTATTGTAATTACTAGGTATTAGGTGTTATGAGACATTGCATCATTCTATTTTCTTACTCCTTGCCAGATATTTCTGTTCATTTCGGCTGCGTCACCAGTTATAAGACGGAAAACGTGACATCTATCGCTGCCAACTTATTATAATATTCAGTGATTTATTCGTTTGCAAGCCTCATTTCAGCACTGAGGCCTAATAGTGTGACTCTTGAGTCTGTTCTGGAGGGCGACCCGAAACTCCGTTAATATCTGACATAGTACTAACTCACGGAATAATAGAGGTAAAAATTGACCAGATGCCTGAAATCGAAACCGAATGCAAAAACTGGCCAACAGACGGTGATGGACAGCAACACGTCAGTGATTAGGCATGAAAATCGTGTATAAAATGAGCTGTAATGATACAGGGAGTCAGATCATTCCCTAACCTGTCTGATAAACACCTGCTGGAAGATACGACTTTTATGCTGGATGGCGCTGTACTTCATATTGCTACACATGTGAAAGATCTCTTCCGCACATCTTTTGATAAAGATCGCGTGCTGAGCAGCCACATCCGTCATGCTTGGCCTTCCAGATACCAGTTCGTGTGATTATTGGTTTTCAGATTTAGCTGCAGTCGCATGTGTACCACGACCGTTGAACCTCAGTGATGCTAAACGACAGCACCCGACAGCAATTTCTCGCTGTACCTACTGATATGCTGTACATTCCTGTTCACAACATTGTCTCTCAACTACAGGTATTGTTGATTAATGACCGCCAACATGTTGAGAATTTATTATGAACAACATCGTCTTTGCTATAGATCAGTTGTTATGCTAATTACTGAACTTGTATCTTGTGAAGCTCCAACTGTTGGTCATTTTCTAAGTTTTTCTTTTTGACCCCATGCCGTTTCAAGCATGTGTTTCAATTTTTAGCTTTCTAGCTACATTATCGCTTGAAGTATTACATTTTCAAATGCTAACCGACTTTTGGGTCACTCTGTATTAAGATACACACAAAGGCCTCCGCGTTAAAATTGCAACTGTTACTGAAAAGTTCCATACAGATTGGTCTTCTACCACTTGTTCATTATCAGTGAAATGATACTCCGCTACAGCACATCATCATCAGCTTCCTCTGCCTCAAACGATACAATGAATGATGTCAAATGTGTTTCACACGACCTCGAAAATATTTATAGTACTGTTCAATTGGAGACACGACTCTGCAATTGTGTGGTAGGGAGACTCAGTGTGTGCTATCAGAGTCTATGGAAAGCAGCCAACGAAGTTCAAGAAACATGTTTCTCAAACTCGTGTGCCATTCACATGAAGAAGTGTCAAGTCACCCACAAAAATTCATCGATCTACTCCCACAATCATATTTTAAGAAACCTCTTCTAATTCTTCTGCTATTACCGATCGAAAATTTAAATCCCAATGGACAATAATTTAATCAGCCATCTTCCGGTGTCTGCACTAATTACCAGAAGGTCAGATGCTGTGAAAATATGAAATTAGCCTTCCATATGCAGAAAAACATAGATGGTAGGCAGAATGTGTCTCATCAGTGAGGAGCACCTAACTGATAACTTACGTTACTCCTCTTCATTCGGAATAATCAACGAAGTGACAATGTAATCTTGATACGATGAAGCACGTTTTCCTTATAATGCAATGTACCGCTTGACCGTATATTTGTGTAACATATATATTACTCACAACTTTAAGCTAATCAGAAGTTTGTGCTTGACGCAGGGCACATGGGTGTATATTCTGCAATCTACTGTCCGTGTATTAATACGGTGACTGGACTCGTTCACTGTAAGTGGGTTACGTGCATTCTGTTTAGTTTAATATGGTTTTCATATATTTCATTCAAAGTACCTTGGCGAACGTACAATCTACGTAGTGCCGTCCATATGGTATAATTTTTACCCGTACATGCTGTTAGAAATGTTATTTTTATCTGTTTATTCCCTGTTAATACGAATACGAGTTCACTGCTGTAACATCCGCTGTTTGGATTGCGATGTTGTATTCAATCCAACTATACACTGTACTTTGTTTTCATGCATTTTTATATCTGTTTTTCCAATTCACCTTGGCATCTTATTCTTCACTGTTACGTAGTATAACCATATTTATATGGTAATCTTATTTTTGTGCGTTCTGCAAGCTATAATTTCTGTTAATCCATGCAGAATGTCCTGCACAGTTCTGAACTGAAATTTTGTTTCTGTATGGTACCCAGCTGGATCTTTGCAACTCTTCCCCTTGCCGTCCTCTCTTATCTTCTACATTTTCTATATACTTTGTGTTACATCACAGTAAGTAAATCAGTAGTCAGTAATTAGTAGGTGCAGGTTAATGGCTGAGTAATTTGGGCACGTAACGCTAGCTAATAAAGATTCTCACTACGCAGTTCCCTGTTTAGTATCATGATCAAACATTCTTCGTATTTTTAACTTCTTTAGTTTTAATTTCTCGCTTCACTTACGCACTAGTATCATTATAGTTCGTTATAAGGTACTGAAAGGTGACTCTTTCTCAGCAATTTCATATCCTTTCAGTGTATTTCATGTTTTTCTGTGAATGCGATACTTACTTTAATGTAGTCTATGAGATCTCGCTCTCATCAGCTTCACTGAACTATTGCAATATGTTCTTAGTCATTATTGTTTACTCACATTGCCACTATAGACGCTCAGTTTTAATACTATTTCTGGTATTAGTTAGCTCTCAAGGAACTACGACGTAAAAAAGGTACTGTAGTACTGTATGTGTAAACCTCTTGTCTGATGTAAGAGAGGGGCTGACAGCCTTGATAAGATCAGGTTAAATAAAGAAACTGCACTACAGGAAGTTAGGGTTTTGTTAAATGATCATTCCGCTAAGTAACAAGTTTATGCACTTCTTATTTATATCTACAAAACTGGGGACACGGCTGCATTCCACAACTGAACACTACAAGCCGATGTCTAACACTTGTTCAAGGTACTCAGTGCCATATACTTAGTAGTTCATTCACCTATTACATGCAATTTCTTATTGCGCAGGCCTTCAATTCTTTCCGTTACGGTGAATTTATGAAAATCTGTGCTTCGTGATTATTTTATGTACCATTTCGACTAAGATCGCGTTGCTGGCTTTATTCTCATGGTCCTTACATATCGTAAAAATATAAGCGCTTATTTTTCAATACCTATGAATATTTTTGATGCTTCTTTCATTATAAAAGAATAGAGCAGACGCTATTTGATGATTTTCGCCCTTTAAATATGACGTCATCCTAACATGGAGAGGTGGAAAAATCCGTCAGAATAGTTTTCACTCTGAAATCCAGAAGAATCAGTCGCCGTAATAAATATTCCCAGCAGATTAGGACTGTATGTGGGAACGGTGTCGGGCGTCGATGACTGCATTGCACACCCGATCCCAGCTCACGGACCAACCTCTACCTGCCAGTACCTTTCTCTTTCGACTACGAAGTACACAGCAGCTCTCAGACTACATCCCCACAGAGCTAACACTGCTACGACAGAGGGTATTGAGAAAGTGCTGGAATATCCGCAACTGCCCACGGAGACTAAATTCAGGTACTAGTCCCAGGAACAGTTTTTTTTTTTTTTTAATCTGCCAAGAAATTACTACCGCCTGAGGATCTTGTATGAATATTCTGTTACAAGAAAAAGATTTTATCGAGACAATGCATCTCTGACACTATGTTCATCCTCTACATCTACAGCCAGACATTAGTACATCGCGTGCTAAGTGAACTAAACCAGCTTAGAAATGGCTTGTATAAGAGGCGGTAGTGAAAGTCTTGTCGCTATTTTTTACTCTGACCGAATTATCCCTCCCACTCAGTCTGCACCCCTACCTCGGACTTAGTTAACATTTCCGGACCGCTCTAATCTAATCTAGAAGCGCCGACAACTTAGCTACCTGCAAGGTATAAAAGCAGTTCACCGCCTCGTTGAACAAGCAGTTCAGCACTGGGTCAGTCAACAATGACTAGGACAATCGCTGTTCTCCTGTCCCTTGTTGCCGCAGTCCTAATTGGAGCGGCAACGGCTGGTGAGGTGTTCGAGTCCAACGGCGCCCACTGGATCAACAACCCGTATCCAGAAAGTGGTGAGTACCTATTCCTTGTGAATCTGTTTTGAGTCAACGTGCAGTTAAAAGCATTGTCTTAAAATAAAATCACTGAGAAAGATGTTTCGTTGGTACCTATGATACAATGTTGTTGTTCTTGTTGTTTTGTTGTTGCTGTGCTTCAGCCTGAAGATTGGTTATTTGTTTGATGCAGTTCTCCATGCTACTCTACCCTATGGAAGCCTCTTCGTCTCCTAGTAACTACTTCAACGAACATCCATTTGCGTCTGCTTAAAGCAGTCATCCCTCCCCAGTCTTCCCTCTACTTCAAAACCAACTAGTCCCCAGGGATGTCCTATCAAATGATGCTTCTTTCAGACAGGTTGTTGCCATCTGTTTCCTTTTTCCTTGATCACCTCCTGACTATTTGTTTTATCGATCCTCCCCATAATGTTCAACGTCCTTGTGTAGCACCACATTCCAAAACCTTTTATTCTCCTGTTTTCTGAAGTGCTAATCATCCTAGTTCCATTTCTTCAGAAAGCTACACTCTATACAAGTACCTGCAGATATTGATTTATATTAGAATTCTTCTACTCCAAAAATGCTTTTCATGCTATAAATAGTCTACACCTCTTTCTAGATATCGGCCACTAACAGTTATTTTGGCGCTCAAATAACAAAGCGTACCTACAACTTTCAGGTCTCATTCCTTCAGCATCATCTGATAAAATTAGGATACATTCCATTACCCTTGTTTTACTTTTGTTGGTATTCACCACGTAACCTGTTTTAAATACCCATCCGTTCAATTCAACTGCTCTTGCAAGTCCTTCGCCGTCTGTGACAGAAATGCAATGTCGTCGGCGAGCCTCAGTTTTTACTTGATTCACTTCCAAAATTTCTCCTTGATATCCTTTACTGCTTGCTCACTGCAGACACTGAATAACATATTGGATAAGATACAAGACTGTCTCCCTCCATCTTAACCACTGCTACCGTTTTAAGTTCTTCGACACTTGTAACTTAAGTCCGGTTTTTGTACAAGTTGTAAATAAATTCGCCGGAGAAAAATTAGTCACACTTAGAGAAATCATTACAAGTGTCGTTTAATACCGTTTATTCCACCTTTGGGCTTCATAACAACCTGTATTCGGTTAGAAAGTCAGTCCACAAGGCAGTGCAGGTACGTCGCAACCAGGTTAAGCCTTTCGCTGAGGATTTGAGCGTGCAAGTCCGCAAATTTGCAGGTATGCTAATTTTACCTCTTGTTGCAACATGTCCCTCAAATTTTCTATGAAGTTCAAGTCAGGTGTTTTTCAGGTCAGTCGAAGTGTATTAGAGTTGGTGAGTTTTCAGAAAACCAGTCATATATTTTTCCAGCCCGTTGAACTTTGCTGTTGTCGTCTTTATGTGCCTGTATGAGCTATGGCCTCTGGCGAGGTGACCGATTCCAAATGTTCATTGCATGCAATTCCCGTCACAATGTTCTCTCGCTAACAGGTTGGAATGGAGTTTCATTCACTGCTTGCAGCAATTCCAGTCGGGTTTGGAAGCCATTTTGATTCGTAACCCGTGAAACGTGTCTTCAGTCCCTCTCAGTCATTATCTTTTTCCGAGCACATTCTGACGTCGTGTTTTTGGCCATGCGTGCTGCATCACTACTTGTAGACACGCTGAACACCAACAAATCCATCAACTTCACACTGACCATATGGCTGTAGCTGCAGCTAAACACGATTGCCCGTTTTTACCACTCTGTCACTTCTTTACATCTGCCCCTCTTTAAGTACAATGTCCGCTTGTAACATGAATGTCTCACTGATTTCTACTGCCTCATGCTCACGTAGAGGCAGTGTGTGTCCGGTTTAGCACGTGGCTCGATCGCTGCGCCATCTGCAAAGGCTAAACGATTCACCTGTGCCTGAGCACTGGGGTTGGCTTCCAAACCCGACTGGAATTGCTGCAAGCAGTGAATGAAACTCCATTCCACCGACAAAGGATCACTCGAAATCTACAAACACTATGAACGTATTTGCCTCTGTCTCCTTATAGTCCTGTGGTCAGTATTGCCTCGCGTGTTCCTACATATCTCCGGAACCAAAGCCGATCTTCCTCCTCCCCCTCCTAAATAATTCGTGCTAGTAAACTGATAGTGCGGTAGCATTCACACCTGTCACCACTTGCCTCCTTTGAAATTGTAATTATTACATTCTTAATTTAAACTGAGGGTATTTCGTCTGTCTCATATACACTGCATACCAGCAGCTTTGTCGTGACTGGCTATCCCAAGGAGCTCAATAAATCTGAGGGACGCCATCTGTTCCACGGCCTTGTTTCGAGTTGGAACTTTCAGTGCTCTGACAAATTCTTCTCACAGTATCATGTCTCCAATCTCATCTTCATCTGCTTCATCCGCGCGGGATTAGCCGAGCGGTCTATGGCACTGCAGTCATGGGCTGTGCGGCTGGTCCCGGAGGTGGTTTGAGTCCTCCCACGGGCATGAGGGTGTGTGTTTGTCCTTAGGATAATTTAGGTTAAGTAGTGTGTAAGCTTAGGGACTGATGACCTTAGCAGTTAAATCCCATAAGATTTCACACACATTTGAACATTTTTGAATATACTTCATCTTACCTTTGTCTAATATTACATTGCAGTTAATTTCCCTCGTATAGCACTTCAGTATATTTCTTTCAGCTTTCAGTTTTTCCTTCATTTCTTAGTACTGGCTTGCCATCTGAGCTCTTGATATTCAAACAGCTGCTTCTCCTTTTTCGAAAGGTCTTTTTAATTTTCATTTAGGCCTCGTCTATCTTTTCCCTAATCATGCATGCTTATACAGCCTTGCATTTGTCCTCTAGACATTCCTGATTTTGCATTTTCTGTCAATACCAATTTTTAGACGCATGTATTCCCTCTTGGCCACATCATTTGCCGAAATTTGAATTTTTTCCTTTCGTCAGATTCAATACCTCGTGCATAATGCAAGGATTTATACTGGGTTTTTCTATTTGTCTATTTAATCCTCTGCTGCCTTCAGTCATTTATCTCTCAACGCTTCCCCTTTTTCTTCTGTTGTATTCCTCACACCTGTTTCAGTCAACCGTTGCCTAGTACTCCTTTTGCAGCTCTCAGTAACCTCTAGTTCTTTCAATATATGCAGGTACCATCTTATCAGTTTCCCATTAACGTGGAATCTATTCATTTAAAATTGGCAGTTCACCAACAAATTATGATCAGAGTCCACATTCGTCAATGGAAATATTTTGCAGTTTGAAATCTGGTTCCGGAATTTCTGTCTTATCATCTAATCTGAGTGTGTCTCGACGTCTCTTCCACATACACAAATTTATTTCATGATTTTTAAACCAAGTCTTATCGATGATTAAATTATTTTTTGTGCAAAATTCCACCAGACGGCTTCCTCCTTCACACCTCTCCCCAGCCCATGTTCTCCTACTTTTTTCCCCCTCTTCCTATCTCTTCTATCGAACTCCAGCCCCACATCACAATTAAATTTTCGTTTCCCTTAACTATCTGAATAATTTCCTTTATTTCTGTACTGTCGCCTGATTATACTGTTTTGTGACAAAATAAACGTAACATTACAAAATTTTGGTTTGCTGCGGCAATATTGGACACCAGTGTCTATGTGTGGCTTATCAGGAGCTGCTCCACTAATTTAGCTCATTATTTTTATCTCCTTACGCTCAGTCACTATACTAGTTGGCCTGCTGGTAGTTCTTCGGTGCTCACGAGTGATTCCTTCTTCCGATTTTATGCGGGTTTTTCAACGACCCTCTGGAAAGCTTGCTCGTCCCTGTCCGTCAGTACAAGAGGTGTGCCTGCTCATTGTTTGATTTAGTTGTTCTTCGCATTTACATGGCACAACCACAATCATTGACAGTCGTCTAGGGCAGCTTCAGAAGGGAGGAAGTGTTCAAATGGCTCTGAGAATTATGGGACTTAACTTCTGAGGTCATCAGTCCCCTAGACTTAGAACTACTTAAACCTAACTAACCTAAGGACATCGCACACATCCATGCCCGAGGCAGGATTCGAACCTGCGGCCGTAGCGGTCGCTCGGTTCTAGACTGAAGCGCCTAGAACCGCTCGTCCACTGCGGCCGGCGGGATGAAGTGTCTCTGATGGATTTATTCCTCAGGTGATATCCAGTTACTATTTCACGTTGGAAGTCAATGAACTCTCCTGACTCTTACTGCTTTTCTACTGGCAACAAAATTGTCGCCACTACATTTTATACTGGCAGATACGCCTCTCATGAAGTATAGTGGTCAATTATGGATTACATAATGGTGTCCAGATAGTTTTGATCAGTTATGTAACAAGCAGCGCTCTCGTGTGGTCAGGGGTATCGTAAAATTTGCACATCTGTTCCTAGAAAACTCTTGAGAAGCGCATATCAGTAACGCAGCTTTCGTTACATTTAAGAAGGGGAACCGGTCATAGTTCACTCTGTGATATAGTCGAAACGTGACAAGGTGAATAATGAAAATTAAAGAACATCTGTTTTGGTTTATGTGCCAACACACTATAGCTTCGGAGAAAGTGACTGTAAAGTTTCGACGCGACTTATCGGGCTATTCGCACAACGTAAAACCAAGGTTCCGGAATTGTCGCGCTCCCTGTTAAAAGTATTATTATGGTGAACCTTTCTGGCAGATTAAAACTGTGTACTGGACCGAGACTCGAACTCGGAACCTTTGACTTTCGCGGGCAAGTGCTCTACCGACTTTTCTTTTATCTCATTTTGTCCTATAGTGTTCGTTGGGTGCGTTCGTGGCGGACGTCTGATAACACGCGTTCAGGTTCTTCGCTGAAATGTTTTTTTCATTACAGAGGGTAGCTAATCCTCTGACCAAACACGCTGAGCTACCGCCCCGACGCGTTCTTTGTCAGGAGTGACTGAGCTACCTAAGTAGGACTCTCTCACCGTCCTCACAGCCTTACTTCCGCCAGTACCTCGTCTCTTACCTTCCAGATTAGAGCATTGCCCGCGAAACGCAAAGGTCCTGAATTCGAATCTCGGTCCGGCACACAGTTTTAATCATCCAGGGAGTTTCATACCAGCGCACACTCAGCTGCAGAGTGAAAATTTCATTCTGGAAATTACACAAGATGTTATAAGATTTGTGATGATACAGTCAGTTTTAATAAGCTTTTAAATCTTTATTGTTTTGCCAGATTCCATTGTATTTCACCATGTCGTAAGGATTTTGGTATGAGATATTTCCCGACAACAGAAGAAAAACAAAACTTGAGATTGGATTTGAATACCGGTGGCGAAATTCCGAACTTGTGTTTTGTACTACTACGTCACCAACTGACTCCGTTCTACGGTGTGCGAGTGAGCACGTCTAAAGTTTGACCATGATTTTCTCGAAAACTATTGAGTTTTGGCACCTAAGTCGGAATAGGTGTCCCTTTACTTTCACCCTTCTTTTACCATGCCAAGTTTCGACTGTATAGGAGATTCCCCTTGGAAGAGTGTACCATTATCGTGATAAAAATGAACATTGGGTGTGCGTATCTATGTAAAGAGAGGGTGACTCATTGATGAAGTGGGACAGAAAGGATTATACTCTGTTGGGAACCGTAGTTTCTGCTGTGTTATTAGTAGGGTAGTGCACTGAACAGCCCCAGTCTGCCTGAACTGTTGTGCTGCGTGCGCCCCCGCTGGAGCCGGTTGTTGTGGGTGTTGACAGGCCGCGTTGGCAGCTGCTGCGACCCGCCGGCCGTGGAGGTGTGCAGCCCGCACACGGAGCGCTACTCGTGGGCCTACGACCCCGGGTGCGCGCTGGTGTGCGCCTCTGGCGGCCAGGGGCCGGTGCCGGGCTTCTTCCGCTGCCAGGGCCGCAGCTGCATCTGCTACGGCTAACCCCGGGGCCGGCACCAGCTGACACCGTGCTGCCCACGCCCTGCAGCGGGAGAGCAGCGCGCACAACACGAAATTTGCTGATCTCGTCTCGCCTCCACATATATGTGTCACAATTTCTCTAATCCCACTACTGTACTCAACTTCGTCACACACATCAAATAATGTATCACACTGTCTCTTTCAGAGCCGATTTACTTCATAACTAGTCCCTTCTGCAATATCTGAGTTTACTTCACTTAAAACAAGGGAAATTCTTCTAACAATGAAACACCATATTTTAGAGAGAAATAAGCATATTAGCAGCGTATCAGCTCCAGCAATGCATTCTGCGCCATTTGGGCCATAATTATGATAGAACGCAGTTACGACCTTCTGAATGTACACCTTTTAAACTTCGCGCGCACCTGCTATTCGCCACTCCCTGAAAGCATGGGAAGAGGAGGGGGCACGGATCACACCTGCCGAACATGTTTTGTTTCTTCGAGAACACGTTGTTTTACACGAAAGAAGTACGTACATGAATGTTCAGTATTATATACAAGGTGTCTCAAACCTTATAGCTCAAATTTAAACAGGTGACAGTGCCTCCACAACCGGCTACATCGAGATAGGAAAACAGTGGCAGGAAATGCATATTTATTGTATTCTGCACATAGACAGCGTACCGTACATAACAACAAGACAGCTCATACTAATTGTTCAAAGTGACGACCATCAGTCTCGAAGCATGCATAGCAACGGCGCATGTTCTGCGGCTCTCTCTCATAGATCCCTGGCATCTGTCGTACCAGAAGACAGACAGCTTGGACATTAGCAAGCACGTCTTCATCCGCTTCTACTGGGTTTCATACGCCAACGACTTGACGTATCCCCAAGAGGAAATAGTCCAGAGGTGTCAGATCCAGCGATCGCGCTGGCTTTGGTACCGGACCTCCCCTTCGAATCCAACGATGAGGGTACGTGTTGTTCAGCTGCTCGCGGGCATTAACATCGAAGTGGGCTGGTGCATTGCCATGTGGAAACCGCGTCCTTTCGCGGCCAACTAGGGGCACAGTCTTCAAGAACTGTGACAGCACATCTCGCAGGAACACGGTAACGTGCACCAGTCAAACGGAGAGGTAGCTAATAATGCCGTGTTAGGTATCTTGGACAACGCCCGCCCATACGTTGACAGAGAATCGTTGATGGTGGCCACCGATCTGAGTGGCGTGGTCATTGTCCTCACTCCAGACACAGCTGTTGCTGCTGTTGAATCACCATCACAGGTGAATGAGGCCTCGTCCTTGGACAATATGAGCTATGTTGTTATTATGCCGTTCAAGCTCCCTATGTCCGTAACACAATAAGTATGTATTTCCGATAACTGGTTCCCTGCCTGAATGTGATCAAGAGGTTTGAGGCATTCTGTATACATCCTTCAAACTCAGTATAAATTAACCTAATTGCGTTCAAAATGGCACAATTCTTGCAAATGTACTTCACTCTGAAAGTATCAGCCTTCCAGTCCACAGAAAGTAACGCACAACAACAATGTTGATAATTAGATAGTGCTAAGCTATTTATTAACAACACACTCACTCATTTCATTACCATACACTGCATTTGTGAATCGCGGCATAAATGTGTTTAAAACAAAGATATCTCTGGCACAAGCTACGGTCAGAAACAGCTCATTTTGACACTATGAGCAAAGCACTATCGCTTATTCGTGCAACTACTTTACCAGCACGAAGCTCTTACCCACTCCGCTGTACTGTACTTCGCGCTCGGGCATTAGGTGGTTGTAGTGGTGTCGTGGTGAGGGTGAGGGAGGCGGGGGAGGGGGGCCGAGTGACAACTGGTGCGCGGGAACGTCCAAAAGCTGTATGTACACTGAGGTGAGAACTGCGAATGGCCCAAATTTTTCTGCAGGATCGATTACTGGGGTTGACATGTCACTTGTGTCCTTTTATTCTCCTTAAAATATGACATTTCCTTGGAGTTGAATATTGCATGTCATGCAATCTCCGTATCCTGCAGTGTGTCACTATCTTACGCAGATCCTGGCTTCAAACACGCAATGTCTCACAATTAAAACATTTTAAACAAAAGAAAATTTTTGTATGAAACAAGGACGCACACATGCCATTGCCAGTGATAAAGTACGAATAATTTGTCAAAGGAGCGCACTCTTGTCTCATGTCAAATGTTACTTCATTCGAATAAACGTATTTAATCACTAGTGCGCGTAAATGTGCTTAATTTAATTTTACCATTTATCACGAAAACTTGTAATACAGCTGAAAGCAATAAAATACTCCTAAATAATACACAAGAAACTTTTGCCACTAATATCTGTGCATGACAAATTCCACCAGGATCTAGCTGCATCATGAGCAGTAAGCCCTAGCGAAGTTAACGAAACTGTAATACCAGCTTTTGACAAGTATATAACGGATATTTTCTTCTTCTTTCATTGCCAAACTAAAACTGTTGTTATTCTTATAGATGTGACGTAGCATCTGGTGTAAAAAAAAAAATTCTCAAACTCCCTATTATTGGAAAGAATTTTAGCTGTTATGGGCAGACAGAGAAACCACTGAAATAAATATATCATGTGGTTGAACACCTCTAATCACTCACAAACGGCTCGATATATCTAGACAAGCGTTACAGGCATGTACAGCGATCAGCCAGAACATTATAACCACCTACGTAATAGCAGGTACGTCCACCTTCGGCACAGATAACAGCGGTGACTCGTCGTGGCATGTAAGCATTGAGGCCTTGGCAGGACGCTGGAGGGAGCTGCCACCACAACCGCACACACAAGTCACCTGATTCCCGTAAATTCCGGGAAGTGGACGAAGAGCTCTGACGTCACGTTCAATCACGTCCCAGATCTATAGGGTTCAGATCTGGCGAGTTTCGGGGCCAGCACATCAATTGAAACTCAACACTGTGTTCCTCGAACTTCTCCATCACACTCCTGACCTTGTGGCATGGCTCACGATCTTGTTGGAAAATATCACTCCGTCAGGAAGCATGATCGTCAGGAATGGGTGTACGCGGTCAATAACCAGTGAACGATACTCCTTGCCCGCCAAGGTGCCTTGCACGAACTCCACTTGACCCATGGATACGTCCGTGAATATTCCCCAGAGCATAATGGAGCCGCCGCCAGCTTGGCTCCGTCTCGCAGTACAGGACTCAAGGAGCTGTTTCCCTGGAAGACTACGGATTCGCGCCTTCCCATCGGTATGATGAAGAGGGTATCGGGACTCATCAGACCTTGAAACGTTGTCTCACTGCGCCAACATACAATGCCAATGGTGACCTGGCCATTTCAGTCGTAGTTGCCGGTGTCTTGGTATTAACATTGGCACATGCATGGGTCGTGGGCAGCGGAGGCTCATCGTTAGGAGTGTTCGGTGCACTGTATGGTCAGACATACTTTTCCTTTACCCAACACTGAAGTACGATATTATTTCCGCCATAGTTCGCCGCCTGTCCTGTTTTACCAGTCTGCCCAGCCTACGACGTCCGGCATCTGCAGTGAGAGTGACCGCCCTACACCAAGACGTCTGGTCGCGGTTTCACTTTGGTTTCGCAACGCATTGAAGACACTTATCACAGAACTCCTCGACCATCCGACAAGTCGTTCCCGCAGGAGATCGGACGTACTTGTGGATCCATTGCACATCTAGGAGAACCAATTATATGAATCCGTGGTGTCAGTTCTTTTGGACATGTCCGAAAGAACAGATTCTATGCATTCATATAATTGGTATGCCGTATTGTGGCGTTTCCGACTTATTTATTGATTCACCCTGGTATTCGGGGATGTAACTGTAGAAGGGGAAGTTGTTAGTAGATCGTAAAGGGAGCGGGAGGTCAAAGTGCGTGCGGACATTTGGGATTAGGAATTTGTATGGGTTTCGTTTTGTTTTGTTTTACATTTATGCGGAAATTGCAACCTGAAGAATCCAGAAAGAATGATGGAAAGTAACAAAGTAATCACAAACTGCCAACTCTCTTTCTCTATGTGAGCTCTCTCCCTCAACTTTGTCCTACTGGCGAAGCCGAGTTGTATAAATACGGACGCCAAGTAACAAGCAGTATTAAATTTTTGAGCGACGTGTCTCAAAAAGCTACAGATGGAGAGGTTAAACAAACATTACACCGCGAGAATGTATGCTTGAACGAAAATGCAGATGACAGCCAAGTCTGCAGATTGCGCTGTTGTATTTTATCGCGAGCAGTGTTCTCCAAACGTTCCATGTGTCAGACGCGGTCATAATAGTGTTCTGTGCAGTTGTGAGTGCATCAGGCCGGAGATAACGGAACTCCAGCTTGGAAAATAGTTGGTGTTCATATGGAGGGCGCTTCCGTAACCAAGGTAGACGAATTGTTTGGTGTTTCAAGAGGCACCCTATGGCATATTGAAGCCGCATACGGGGATAGCGCAAAAACATCTTCCTCTACGTCACAAAGTGAAAAAATGTGTGTGTTGAGTGATCGTGACATACGATTGTGACGAAAAAAAAGAAGACGTCAGTTCCAAAAGTCACTGCAGAACTGAATGTAGCACTTGCGGATCCTGTCAGCAAAGAAACAACGCGAACAGAGCTCCGTAAACAGGAAATCCCAAAAACATTAATCAGTGATGCAAAAGGCAGTGAATGGTAAACGTGGTACCAAAGTCATAAAGCCTAGAGTATAAAGTAGTGGAAGAATGTCATTTGGTTTGATGAACATTGTTCCACACTGTTTTCAACTTCAGGCCGAGTTTACGTACCAAGAGTGAAACATGGCGAGGATTCAGTGATGATTTAGGCAGCCATGCCGTGGCATTCCATAGGACCCTTAGTTACTCTGCGATGTCACATTACAGCCAAGTACTAAATGACCATCACATGATAGAGTGCTAACACTACAATGGTAATGCTGTGCTCGAAGAAGACAGGGTGGCTCTCCACACAGTTCGCATCGTCCAGGACCACTTCTTTTGAGCACCAGGATGAGTTTTTGCGTCTTCCCTGGCCGCCACAGACACCAGTCCTCAGTATTAATCAGCCTCTATGATCTAGTTTGGAGAGAAGGCTACGTAATCACTACCAAGTCCGTCATCGTTACTTGCACCTGCAGGAAGAATGATACCAGATTTCTTGAAAAGCATATAGGACTTTTATTCATGCACTGCTAAACGACTGGAAGCTATTCAGAATTCCAACGCTATTCCTACAGCGTATTAGGCATAGTAATGTATTGTGTTTTTGATGTTTCCGTATTTTTGTCCGCCACAAGCGTAGAGCTTCGCCAACCGGCCCGTGAAAAGTATGTGTACGCGTCTAAATATGCGTTGGATTCTCGCGACACGTGCGGAACGTGCGCGTAGCGCTGTAGTGTCGTGTCACGTCACAGGTGCTATACGCGTCTCAATTTGCTTTTAGCCTTTAAGTGCTTTCGGCACCTGTTGGGCAGTTTACTTAAGGATTAGGAGCGCTGCTGTAAGTAAAGGAAGTTTTATGGCTTAAGACTGTCACTGGGCTATTGGCCTGACTACAGGTAGAGTACAGCTTTTATTCACCGTGGCGGAGAAGGCTGTAAAGGCAATCGCTCCGTCCGCCTTTTACCCACGAGAAAGATGCCCTGCACACATCTGATAGCAGACTGAGTCGAGCTGTGGCCGTTCTGAAAGGACTAGAACAAGGAAGAATTTCTGATCCTACAGGTAATTGAACTCGGTACCTCTAGGTCCTGAGTTCAGTGCTCTACCAACTAGAACCCCACGATCGAGCTACCACTAGGCTGGGAATCAAAACACATGTCAGTGATGGTGACCAAATTTTCAGTCGCTATTGAAACAGAAGGCACCGAATAATCCCTTGTGTCGTCAAACTTCCGCTTACAAAGTCCTTCAGTAACGTGTTAAAATTTTACACAGTTGGTTGTCTCGTGCACCAGTGCTCGTTAAAATTACGAGCTCATTATTAAATCATTATAGAAGTACAAATGTCACAGGTGAATTTCACAACTTGATGAATAAATGAATAATCGTATGCCATTGTTGGCCGGGATGTCCTATTCGGTTTCCGCCACCAAGTGCATGTCTTATTTCATTCGGCGACACAATGGGCGACTTGCGGGCCGATGATGAGGATGAAATGATGATAAGGACAACACAGCACCCAGTCCCCGAGCGGAGAAAATCTCCGACCCGACATCGGAGGCAAACATGTAATCACTCAGCTAAACGGTCGGATGAGAGCAGTGACTCTGAAAACGCGTTTTCAGTTTACGTAGGACATAAAATGGTTGAATGCTACCAGTAATTACTGTTATGCGAAGTGATTGTATCTCGTAATTCTTACGTGATGTACGTACCCACTGTCCATAAAACCACAGTAACTCTTAGATACTCTATTCTTTCTAAGTTTCCTAAGTTAACGAGTGCTACTTAACTACTTAACGCATCAACAACTTTAGATGCCTGTCAAAGCCTAGTGACATACCGAAACCGTGTTGGTGCCGCTGCTATAAAAAGAAATTTCATGTTGGTTGTATCGGGAAGGGAGATAGGGTAGAAGTCTGGTCGTGAAATGAATTCACGTATTGTCAACACATATTAGCGTCAGCTACTTGTGGCAGATGAAAAGCTTTGCCGGACCGGTACTCGAAACCAGATTTCCCACTTGTCATGAGCGGTTCGCCTTAACTCTTTTATTTCTATTTTCTTAATTATTTTTCGTTGCATTTGGCGATGGTGGACGACACATGACACCAGTTGCAGTTCATCTTTGATCCCTTCACTCAGTTTATTGTATTTTATTTTTTATTACAGAGAGCTGCCAGCTCTCTGGCAGAACACGCTGAGCTACCGTACCGGCAAACCAATTTGTCTACCTAAGCACGCCCCCATCGCGAGTGCAACCTCCATATCCCACGCAGTCACAATCCAAATGCCCGTGCTTTCATGAAACAAAGCATAGAAAGACTACTGTAATTGTAATATCGTTATTTAGTCACGCCAGGCGTGATCACATTATTAATTGTGACAGTGTCTGTGTTTATGCAGTAACTACGTTTATTACAACACAATTCTGGCAGGCATGCGTTTCTGAAGGACATTGTTTTGTAATAAATGCAGTTACTGCATAAATATAGACTCTATAACTACGCGTATTAATAACAGAAGATTAGTGTTCAACGTTTCATCGACGATGAGTTTACACGAAGCACAAGCTAGGATAGGAACCAGAGAAAGAAAAAATTTGCCAGAGCTCTTTTCAAAGGAAACACTGTGGCATTTGTCTTAAACGACTGAGGGAAACCACGGGAAATCTGTTCGTAAATCTGGATGGCCAGGCACACATCGAACCACCGTCTTCAAACATTCGAACACTATGCTAGATATTTACGCTGTGGAATAATGTCCTAAAATGATAAATAGCTGTCACAGTACCTTGCTACCAGTTCTTATTTAACACAAAAATATGTGGTATACAACGTCTAGACTGACGAACCAAAACACTATGATACCTCGCTTGATAGTTGTTGGTTCACTTTCTGTGTGGCATGGATTCGCAAGTCCTTGATAGGTTTTCAAGGACATGTGGCACCAGATATCTAAGCATTGGTGACGAAGTTCTAAAAACATTACGGGAATGTCAGTTGTGAGCAAGGGCCTGGCAATCTATAGCAAACCATATGTGTTCTATCGGGGTTTGGACAGACGAATTTGGTTGCCACGCTGTAACACGAATCTGCTTTTGTAACACGGACGGCTATCCATCGCCTCAATGGGAAGGTACAAGGGCCATTCGATAAGTAATGCAAAACATTTTTGCTCTGCCAATTTCGGTTAAAAGAATGTGGAATCTGCTGCGGGGCGTCGCTGAATATTCCCATTTAAACCTCTTAAAGCCTTATGAAGTTCCGACCGGTGGCGGCGCTAAACATGACCTTTAAAACGGCCCGTGTAACGGAGATCCGTTCCAGGTAGAGAGCCGTCATTAAGTTTCTTGCGGTAGATAATCCGAGTATCGCAGATATTGATAGGCGCTTGTAGAATGCCTATGGAGACAAAAGAACGGTGAGTGGTCGGGCGAGGCGTCTGTCTTCATCGCAATAACGTCGCACAAACCCGCGGACCAGCCGGTCCACACGCAGCTGCGATGTTGGAACTTGCGGACACTCTTACTCCAGATCATCGACGGATCTCAGTCAAACATCTTGCTGTTCGAAGCGACGTCTCTCTTGGTAGTGTTGTCACACTCGGCCACCATTTGGGGTACTCACAGGTGTGTAGCCACTGGGTTCCTTGCTGCATAACAGAAGACCATAAAGAGCAACGAATTACCATCTGCTTGCGAGCTACGAGGTTGATCGTAACAATCTTTTGTCAAGAATCGTCACAGGCGATGAGGCACGGATTCATCACTTCGAACCGGAAACAAAACGGCAATCCACGGAGTGGCGCAACGCCACGTCTCCTCCGAAGAAAAAATTCAAAGCCACGCCCTCAGCCGGTAAAGTAATGGCGACTGTCTTTTGGGGCTATTAATGGGTTATTCTGTTTGATGTCCTCCCTCATAGCGCAACGATCAACTCTGAGGTTAAACTGTGCTAGTCGCCACAAAAACGCAAACGAACTTCTCCGTGTCAACGAAAGGCCTTACACAACTCTACGCGCCAGAGAAGAGCTCACAAAACTTCGTCGAATTGTTGGTCCTCATTCACCGTACAGATCGGATCTCGCACATTTCGACTTCCATCGGTTTGGCCCAATGAAGAATGCATTCCAATGGAAGCAATATGTGGAGGATGCAGCAAAACGTTGGACCCGACGTCGCCAATAGAAAAGTACATTGTGAGCATATGAAAAATGGAGTTTTGTATCCGAAGAAGTAGATATACGAGTAATGTGGTGTACTGGGATCCTGATTAAAACTATCCTGCTTTCAGAAAAAAATATGTTGCACTGCTTATTGAATGCCTCTCGTATAGAGCATGAAGGGATGCAATTCGTCCACAGCTGTCACCATGCGCCCGATTACTAGCAAAGGTCCCACGGAAGCACAAGTGAATTTTCTCACAGCATAATACTGCCCCCACCCGCCTGTATTCGTTGGCAGAGCTCATGTTTCGATCAGCCGTCGCTCTGATGACGGTGTATCCGGACACAATCATCCACCTGCTGTAGCAACCGTAACTGATGACCTCGTTGGGTTGGAAGTGGGAGTCCCGTTCTGGACAATCTGCGCTGACTGGTGGGCTCCGAAACACTTGTTCCCGCACCAGCAGTGTATTGTGTAGACAATCTGCCACAGATCGCCATCTATGCTGCTTTACAGAGCGGGCAAACATCCATCCTCCATGTTCTCATGAGGTGACGACATGTAGCACCTCACTCGTGGTTAAAGCGCTCTTCGGTAACTTTTCTAGAAGCTGACGACTGCAACAAGCGAACAGCCAGCTAGCCTCGTCGTTCCCGAGATACTCGTTCCCAGGCGCCGGTGCCGGGCGAAGTGGCCGAGCGGTTCTAGGCGCTACAGTCTGGAACCGCGCTGCTGCTACGGTCGCTGGTTCGATTCCTGCCTCTGGCATGGGTGTGTGTGATGCCCTTAGGTTAGTTAGGTTTAAGTAGTTCTAAGTTCTGGGGGACTGATGACAGCAGCAGTTGAGTCCCATAGTGCTCAGGCGCCGAGCCATAACACTCTCTCCTGTGCCCATGTCAGTGCGCCCCGTACAGTCACTAGAATAATTTACCATTGGTCTCTACTCCGCTTACAATTTCCTGACCGTATTATGTGTCTGCAGTTCAACCACACGGCAACCAGTCTCGCCGTGGGCAGTGCTCATAAAGTTTCGTCTCATGTACACTATTTATCAGCTGTGTTAGTAGAATGAGATTTTCACTCTGCAGCGGAGTGTGCGCTGATATGAAACTTCCTGACAGATTAAAACTGTGTGCCCGACCGAGACTCTAACTCGGGACCTTTGCCTTTCGCAGGCAAGTGCTCTACCATCTGAGATACCGAAGCACGACTCACGCCCGGTACTCACAGCTTTAATTCTGCCAGTACCTCGTCTCCTACCTTCCAAACTTTACAGGAGCTCTCCTGCGAACCTTGCAGAACTAGCACTCCTGAAAGAAAGGATATTGCGGAGACATGGCTTAGCCACAGCCTGAGGGATGTTTCCAGAATGAGATTTTCACTCTGCAGCTTTAATCTGCCAGGAAGTTTCATATCAGCGCACACTCTGCTGCAGAGTGAAAATGTCATTCTGGAAACATCCCCCAGGCTGTGGCTAAGCCATGTCTCTGCAATATCCTTTCTTTCGGGAGTGCTAGTTCTGCAAGGTTCGTAGGAGAGCTCCTGTAAAGTTTGGAAGGTAGGAGACGAGATACTGGCAGAAGTAAAGCTGTGAGTACCGGGAGTGAGTCGTGCTTCGATAGCTCAGATGGTACACCACTTGCCCGCGAAAGGCAAAGGTCCCGAGTTCGAGTCTCGGTCGGGCACACAGTTTTAATCTGCCAGGAAGTTTCAGCTGTGTTAGTGTTTGTAGTAGAGTTACAAGTTAACAAAATAACAGTAGATTGAGAGAAACCGTTTTGGATGTAGTATTAATTTTGTATTTTACAACTTTGCCTTTTTTATTCAATAAAATATTTTTTTCTAAATCAGTTCCAACCTTGAAATGGTGTATAAATTAGGAACCGACATTTTAAAATGTTATGTAGCTTTACTGAGACTGTTATAGCGAAACTGAATGCCGTAACAGCCAAACCCACCAAAAACAAACGAAACGTGCGTATATTTAAAAAGCAGATAAAAAATTCGGTTGGCGTCTTTCCAGGAGACAGTTTCCACTCCTTCCGACATGAATATTCAAGCATAAACCAGATGTGGTCTGAATATAGTAAACTAGCATCCACGGAAAAAATAAATTAATAACAGATGGTACTGATTCCACATAGTACATAAAACGGGTCAGAACACTGTTGGAGAAGCAACGGAAAAACATGCTAAATATTAAAATAACTCAAAATCCCCAAGACTGGCGAAGTTTTACAGAAGCTTGGAATTTAGCGCGCACTTCAATGTGAGATGCTTTCAATAGTTTGCGCACCGAAACTCTGTCTCGAAATCTGGCAGAAAACCGATTGGGATTCTGGTCATAAGTAAAGTACACACGCGTCAAAATCCAGTCCATACCTTCGCTGGGCAATAACAATGGCGATGTTGCAGTTGACAGTGCCACTAACGTAGAGTTACTAAACACGGTTTCCCCAAATTTCTTCACAAAAGAAGAAGTATTTATTTCAGAATTCGAAGCCGCGCGGGGTAGTCACCGGTCTCGGGCGCCTTGCCACGGTTGCGCGGCTCCCCGCGTGGGAGGTTCGAGTCCTCCCTGGCGCATGGGTGTGTGTGTTGTCGTTATTGTAAGTTAGATTAAGTACTGTTAAAGCCTAGGGACCGATGAGCGTAGCAATTTGGTCCCATAGGACCTTACCACAAATTTCAAAATTTCAGAATTCGAATCAAGAGCAACTGCCAACGTAACTAACTTATCCTGGGTGTACCGATGCTGCTTAAAACACTTGATAAAGGCAAGGCCTCCGGTCCAGGTTCTTTCTGGAGTGTGCTGATACAATAGATCCGTGCTTAGTGGTCATAAACAACCGCTCCTACTTCGAAAGATCTGTACCTAAAGAATGGAAATTTACACAAGTCCCACCAATACCCAAGAAAGGAATTAGGAGTAATCCGCTGAATTGCAGACTCACATCACTAACTTCGATTTGCAACAGGATTTTGGAACGTACACTGTGTTCCAACATTATAAATGACCTCGAAGAAAACGATTTATTGACAAAGATTCATGACGTATCCAGAAAGCATCGTTCTTGTGAAACGCAACTAGGTCTTTATTCTCGCGAAGCAATGAATGCTATCGGCAGGTGAGATCAAATTGATTTTGGATTTCCAAAAGACTTTCCATACCGTTCCTCACAATGGACTTCTAAACAAATCGCGTGCCTCTGGAGTATCGCCTCAGTTGTGCAATTGGAATGTCAGAAAGATCACAATTCGTAATAGTTGACGAAAAGCCATCGAGTAAAACAGACGTAATATCTGGCGTTCCCCAGGGTTGTGTTATAGGCTCTCTGCTGTTCTTAATCGACACAAACGACGTAAGAGACAATCTGAGCAGCCCACTTATATTGTTCACAGATAACGCTATCATTTTCATCAGATAATCAAACCCAGTTGCAAATTGAGCTACACAAGATACCTGTATGGTGCGAAAAGTGGCAGTTGTCTTAAAATAACGAAAAATGTGAAGCCATCCACATGAGCACTAAAAGCAATCTGTTAATTTTAGGTTACATGATAAATCTCGCGAATCTAAAGGCTGTAAATTCAACTGAATACTTATGGATTACAATTACGAATATCTGAAATTCGAACGATCAAATAGGTAATATTTTTGGGGAAGGAAACCCAAGACTGCGATTTACTGGCAGAACACATAGAAAGTGCAACAGGTCTACTAGAGAGACTGCTTACACCACTCTTTTTCTCTTTCTGGATTACTGCTATGCACTTTAGGACTCGCATCATGTAGGATTACCGGATACCTCGTAAACCTTGAATGAAGTGCAGCTCGTTTCGTATTATAGCAAAATAGGGAAGATAGTGTCACGGACAAGATACTTGAATTATGGTGGCAATCTTTAAAACAAAGCCGTTTTCTGTTGCGACAGGGTCTTCTTGTGAAATTTCAATCACCTCATTTCTCCTCGAATTGCGAAAATATTTTGTTGGCCCATCTACATAGGGCCAAATGAACATCATAATAAAATGAGAGAAATTAGAGTTCGCACAGAAATATTTAAGCGTTCGTTTTTCTCGCGCGATGTTTGGTAGAGAAATAGCTTGAAGGAGGTTCGATGAATCCTCTGCCAGGCACTTTATTGTGAATTGCAGGGTAATGTAGATGTAGATCCGCTGATAAAAACTCTTGAGAAAAGTTTATAAAAAATATTAAACTAGACATCTTCGCAGTTGTCATTACTGCCTCAGAGATCACCACATTCTGTAAGAGTAACATATTTCATTGCGGTCAGATGACAGCAGAATATGGTAACTCGTATTCACGGCACGTTCCAGAGAGCAGTGTTATTTTTTTCTCCCGTGTAATATACTCACGCTTTCGTGCTTAACTCACACAGCAATATATCTACAAAACAGGTAATTTTAAAATTACGTATGTAAATGTATGCTCCGAACTTCCTTGTTTAACGCTGTTATCTTTAGCTGTATCCGCTAATTCATGGACCAGCTGTCTGAATTACTCATGCTGTTGTATGCCAGAGGCGCCAAAATATGTTTCGTGCTTCCAGTGAGGCAATCTTAATAACACTGTCCGGATGCCCGCACAACATGGGACGCTACGAATAGCGCCCTGGTGGCCAGTGTGCCTAGATAGGTAAACTAATACTCAGGCGGAAATGTTCCACAAATATTAAGACTTCAAACTAAATTCACTCTCTGTTGTTCAGTAACAACTTTACATTCCTCAAAATCAGTATGCATGAATTACATAATTATAATAAATGCTTAGATTTCCTAAAGAACAATTATGGATCACAAAACAGTAATCAGAATGGAAAATTAGGTTAATTGAGTACAAAATGGAAAATGGCAGGAATTCCCAACAATAAAAGACACTTTAAGCGATATTAAATAATAAAATTATTCTATGAATACCAAAGGATGTAATGTTACCTTTATCTGTCGTCCTTCCTCATTTGCTGATTCAACGCTGTTTCTCTTGTGGATGGGTATAACAAGACTGGTGTGCTAAGTTTAAGAACGAATGTAACTTCCGCATGATGTGTCACCACCAAATAACTTATCTCTATGAAACTTGAATCATACATGGAAATAACTGCTACAGTGCATTACAGGACAGAAGGTCGTTGAAAGAAATCATCATCATCTTCGTTTCCCCTCTATCCAACATCTGGTCGGGTTGCGGTATCAATGGTATTTCGCCACTTTACTCGATCTTTCGGTTGAAAGAAATATGCACAGAAAAGAACAGAAATTTCACCTTTATTCGAAGACAGTACCTACACTGAAGTCTCCACTGATGTTCCCCTGAGCATTAAAAAAGGACGGACATGGTTCTTAATAGTGTTTGTGATCACCATGGACGACAGTACGTGCACTACAACGTGCTCCCATACGATGGCCACAAATTTGGTAAGGAGTTCTTGAGGTACGTCATTCAATCCCTCCACCAGCACGTGGGCGTGCTGCAGAACGTCTCCCCGACGCATCCCACGCGCTTTCGACGGTATTCATGTAGGGGAAAAGGAAAAACCAGTCAATTCGCAGAATAGCCTCCCAAAAGCCCCTCCACCTGCACT
This sequence comes from Schistocerca gregaria, assembly GCF_023897955.1. Taxonomy (NCBI): domain Eukaryota; kingdom Metazoa; phylum Arthropoda; class Insecta; order Orthoptera; family Acrididae; genus Schistocerca; species Schistocerca gregaria. The sequence continues at coordinate 321,833,616 of NC_064925.1, read as the reverse complement.
ATCCGATGATGATGGAGCGCTTCTTCACCGTCCAGTTTTTTCACAGTCCAATCTAGCCACTGTTACGAGTGATGATGGCAACAGAAACACCCAGTCCCCGGGCAGAGAAAATTCCCGACTCAGCTGGGAATCGTACCCGGGACCCCGTGGTCCAGAGGTAGCAACGCTAGCCACTAGACCACGAGCTGTGGACCCCTGCGCTATCCGTTGCAGTCGTTAATTGTCATTCATAAAAATGAACTCAGGATCAAATTCACTCTTCAAAAGAAGCGAATGCTGAAAGAATACAGTCTCACAATAACGTTGGCCAGTAAGTGTAGTGTGCTCTTTTAGCATTATACCTCCCCACAGTATAAGACTTGACTCACCAAAACGATTATATTCGACAATGTTTATGGGTGCGCTAAGTGTTCTCACCTATCGTCATATAAGGGTACATCCCGCATTGTTGTACACGATCGTTTTAGGTACTATGGTGTGGCGGGGCATAATGTTACATGGACATACTCACCACCAAATTTTTGAACATAGTACACACACGGATCATAGCTGTCGTGATGTTCTTATTCCCATCTCATGTGCGTCTTTTCAGGAGTTAATCCAGCCCAGACATCGTTTTTATAGATGAAAATGCATGACCACATTGAACAGGGGAGATGAAGGAGCTCTTGGAAAGAGAGAATATTCGGAGAGGAGACTGGTCTGCTCATTCTCTCTACTCGAGTTCCATCTCTCAGAGCCGGGATGAGTTGGGGACAGGCATTGCACAGTTCGTCCGCATGCACCAACAGCCAGCCAGCAGGTGTCAGTTATGCTGGTGGAGGAATGGAACGCACTGCCACAAGAACTCCTTACCAACCCCATGGCCAGCATGGTAGCACGTTGCAGAGTCCGTGAAGATCACACACCGTATTGAGAACAATGCGTGCCTCCGGCAATGTCCTGAGGACTATCATGAATCACGCTGACATCAATTCAGTTATAGTTTTGAATAAAAGTGTCTCTTCTTCTCAATGCGTCTACCTTTCTCTTACCTACGCTGTAGCAGTTTTATGGACTCGTATGGTCCTAGTTTCATCGAGTTGTATTATTGGGAGTGACACAAGCGAAAGTTCTTAAAATTTGTATAATACTGTATTACCAGCATTTCAGGACCGTTATTTTATTATTCTGTTTTTACCCAACATATTTCATTCAATAGTTTTAGGCATTGTCAGTTGACTAAAAAACACATAAAAAATTACTGGTTGCTTAATTATAACTACGTTGCCTCAGATACTTGCTGTCTCATGGCAGAAGTTTTAGGATAGCTTGGTATTAAATTTATATACAAGTAAATGTAAACTGAATACTACACAGCGTGTTTCAAATGTGTGACTGTTTGCTCTTGGCACCCCGAAATGCAAACTGACTTCCGAACAATGGAAGACCACTCTCATCATAGATGTGTCACGATTTATCTAGTAAGGATGTAGTTGAATGGCAACGCTGAGCACTGTTATCGGTTCACTCTGCACGTCAATGGTAATGTTCTTGCTCGCATTCTCAATTATTCGTGTTACACATTTCTAACAAATAAGAAGCACCCTGGGGCAATAAACTGTGTAAAATTTACATACAGTTTCATTCAGGAACACAATAACGTTTTGACATACCGAGATCGACTGCTCGCCTCTTTTGCATAGTGTTCAGCCTCTGGTAGTGCGACCTGAGGCTGAAACATAAAAAGGTTCGTTTTGAGAAGTGATGATAATTAGGTCCAGATAAATGCACAAAGGGTCGAGTGAGCACGCAACGAGGCGGGGCGGCGAAGATAATTATGAAAACACACTAGGCGTCTGTTAGCTGCTAGAGGTTTTTGAGTGTCCAAACCATTTATTAATTGCACTGGAGGGGTACGACTGTGCATTGGTAGGCACTGTAGTCTCGCCAGACGTTGCCTCACCGCTTTTGACATTCAAAGCAACCTTCCACTCACCGTTGAGTCAAGGAACCTTACGGCGTAATGGGACCTCAGTGCTGCTCTCGGCTCAAAAGATCGATGGGCTTGAATTCCTTATTACTGAAGTGTGAACGACCGACACAAAACTATGCTGGACATTGTCCATAACAACTATAAATTGTACAAGAGCGAAAGGATGTTCACAGCTTCCTAAGGTAGAACACTTGGTGGAGAATGAACCAAGGAGGCCCATGTTTCCTTTTGGTCAGTTGTGGCATAGTATGCGATTGGTAAGATGTGGGTCATCGTCGCTGCATGACATTACCGACTGCTACATTTGAGCCAGCATAAGTTGATTCCCCCCCCCCCCCCCCCCCCATGAACCATAGACCTTGCCGTTGGTGGGGAGGCTTGCGTGCCTCAGCGATACAGATAGCCGTACCGTAGGTGCAACCACACCGAAGGGGTATCTGTTGAGAGACCAGACAAACGTGTGGTTCCTGAAGAGGGGCAGCAGCCTTTCCAGTACTTGCAGGGGCAACAATCTGGATGATTGACAGATCTGGCGCGACAGCTACGGTCGCAGGTTTGAATTCTTCCTCGGGCATGGATGCGTGTGATGTCCTTAGGTTAGTTAGGTTTAAGTAGTTCTAAGTTCTCGGGAACTGATGACCTCAGCAGTTAAGACCCATAGTGCTCGGAGCCGTTTGAATTTTTTTTTTTTACTGACCTGGCTTTGTAACACTAACCAAAACGGCCTTGCTGTGCTGGTACTGCGAACGGTTGAAAGCAAGTGGAAACTAAGACCGTAATTTTTCCCTAGGGCATCCCGTTCTACTGTACGGTTAAATAATGATGGTTTCCTCTTGGATAAAATATTTCGGAGGTTAAATAGTCCCCCATTCGGATCTCCGGGCGGGGACTACTCAGGAGGACGTTGTTATCAGGAGAACCAAAACTGGCGTTCTACGGATCAGAGCAGAGAATGCCAGGTCCCTTAGCTGAGCAGGTAGGTTTGAAAATTTAAAAAGGAAATGGATATGTTAAAGTTAGATATAGTGGGAATTAGTTAAGTTCGGTGGCAGGAGAAACAAGGCTTCTGGTCAGGTGAATACAGGATTATAAATACAAAATCAAACAGAGCTAGTGCACGAGTAGGTTTAATAATGAATTTTAAAAAAATAGAAGTGCAGGTCAGCTACTACAAACAGCATAGTGAATGCACTATTGTGGCCAAGATAGACACAACGCCCATGCCTACCACAGTAGTACAAGTTTGTATGCCGACTAGCTCCACACATGACGAAGAGATTAATGAAATGCATGATTAGATAAAAGAAATTATTCAGATAGTGAAGGGAGTTCTGCAAGTTTCGCAGAAGAGCTTCTGTAAAGTTTGGAAGGTAGGAGACGGATACTGGCAGAAGTAAAGCTGTGAGTACCGGACGTGAGTCGTGCTTCGGTAGCTCAGTTGGTAGAGCACTTGCCCGCGAAAGGCAAAGGTCCCGAGTTCGAGTCTCGGTCGGGCACACAGTTTTAATCTGTCAGGAAGTTTCATATCAGCGCACACTCCGCTGCAGAGTGAAAATCTCATTCTGGAAACATCCCCCAGGCTGTGGCTAAGCCGTGTCTCCGCAGTATCCTTTCTTTCAGGAGTGCTAGTTCTGCAAGTTTCGCAGAAGAGCTTCTGTAAAGTTTGGAAGGTAGGAGACGGATACTGGCAGAAGTAAAGCTGTGAGTACCGGACGTGAGTCGTGCTTCGGTAGCTCAGTTGGTAGAGCACTTGCCCGCGAAAGGCAAAGGTCCCGAGTTCGAGTCTCGGTCGGGCACACAGTTTTAATCTGTCAGGAAGTTTCATATCAGCGCACACTCCGCTGCAGAGTGAAAATCTCATTCTGGAAACATCCCCCAGGCTGTGGCTAAGCCGTGTCTCCGCAGTATCCTTTCTTTCAGGAGTGCTAGTTCTGCAAGGTTCGCAGAAGAGCTTCTGTAATGTTTGGAAGGTAGGAGACGGATACTGGCAGAAGTAAAGCTGTGAGTACCGGACGTGAGTCGTGCTTCGGTAGCACAGTTGGTAGAGCACTTGCCCGTGAAAGGCAAAGGTCCCGAGTTCGAGTCTCGGTCGGGCACACAGTTTTAATCTGCCAGGAAGTTTCATATCAGCGCACACTCCGCTGCAGAGTGAAAATCTCATTCTGGAAACATCCCCCAGGCTGTGGCTAAGCCGTGTCTCCGCAGTATCCTTTCTTTCAGGAGTGCTAGTTCTGCAAGTTTCGCAGAAGAGCTTCTGTAAAGTTTGGAAGGTAGGAGACGGATACTGGCAGAAGTAAAGCTGTGAGTACCGGACGTGAGTCGTGCTTCGGTAGCTCAGTTGGTAGAGCACTTGCCCGCGAAAGGCAAAGGTCCCGAGTTCGAGTCTCGGTCGGGCACACAGTTTTAATCTGTCAGGAAGTTTCATATCAGCGCACACTCCGCTGCAGAGTGAAAATCTCATTCTGGAAACATCCCCCAGGCTGTGGCTAAGCCGTGTCTCCGCAGTATCCTTTCTTTCAGGAGTGCTAGTTCTGCAAGGTTCGCAGAAGAGCTTCTGTAAAGTTTGGAAGGTAGGAGACGGATACTGGCAGAAGTAAAGCTGTGAGTACCGGACGTGAGTCGTGCTTCGGTAGCTCAGTTGGTAGAGCACTTGCCCGCGAAAGGCAAAGGTCCCGAGTTCGAGTCTCGGTCGGGCACACAGTTTTAATCTGCCAGGAAGTTTCATATCAGCGCACACTCCGCTGCAGAGTGAAAATCTCATTCTGGAAACATCCCCCAGGCTGTGGCTAAGCCGTGTCTCCGCAGTATCCTTTCTTTCAGGAGTGCTAGTTCTGCAAGTTTCGCAGAAGAGCTTCTGTAAAGTTTGGAAGGTAGGAGACGGATACTGGCAGAAGTAAAGCTGTGAGTACCGGACGTGAGTCGTGCTTCGGTAGCTCAGTTGGTAGAGCACTTGCCCGCGAAAGGCAAAGGTCCCGAGTTCGAGTCTCGGTCGGGCACACAGTTTTAATCTGTCAGGAAGTTTCATATCAGCGCACACTCCGCTGCAGAGTGAAAATCTCATTCTGGAAACATCCCCCAGGCTGTGGCTAAGCCGTGTCTCCGCAGTATCCTTTCTTTCAGGAGTGCTAGTTCTGCAAGGTTCGCAGAAGAGCTTCTGTAAAGTTTGGAAGGTAGGAGACGGATACTGGCAGAAGTAAAGCTGTGAGTACCGGACGTGAGTCGTGCTTCGGTAGCTCAGTTGGTAGAGCACTTGCCCGCGAAAGGCAAAGGTCCCGAGTTCGAGTCTCGGTCGGGCACACAGTTTTAATCTGCCAGGAAGTTTCATATCAGCGCACACTCCGCTGCAGAGTGAAAATCTCATTCTGGAAACATCCCCCAGGCTGTGGCTAAGCCGTGTCTCCGCAGTATCCTTTCTTTCAGGAGTGCTAGTTCTGCAAGTTTCGCAGAAGAGCTTCTGTAAAGTTTGGAAGGTAGGAGACGGATACTGGCAGAAGTAAAGCTGTGAGTACCGGACGTGAGTCGTGCTTCGGTAGCTCAGTTGGTAGAGCACTTGCCCGCGAAAGGCAAAGGTCCCGAGTTCGAGTCTCGGTCGGGCACACAGTTTTAATCTGTCAGGAAGTTTCATATCAGCGCACACTCCGCTGCAGAGTGAAAATCTCATTCAAGGGAGATGAACATTTAATACTCATGGGACACTGGAATTCGACAGTAGGAAAAGGAAGAGACGGAAAAGTAGTAGGTGAATATGGAATGGGGGTAAGCAATGAAAGAGGAAGCCGCCTGGTAGAATTTTGCATAGAACATAACTTAATCATAGCTAACACTTGGTTCAAGAATCATAAAAGAAGGTTGTATACATGATAGAAGCCTGGAGATACTGGAGGTTTCAGATAGATTACATAAAGGTAAGACAGATACACTCCTGGAAATTGAAATAAGAACACCGTGAATTCATTGTCCCAGGAAGGGGAAACTTTATTGACACATTCCTGGGGTCAGATACATCACATGATCACACTGACAGAACCACAGGCACATAGACACAGGCAACAGAGCATGCACAATGTCAGCACTAGTACAGTGTATATCCACCTTTCGCAGCAATGCAGGCTGCTATTCTCCCATAGAGACGATCGTAGAGATGCTGGATGTAGTTCTGTGGAACGGCTTGCCATGCCATTTCCACCTGGCGCCTCAGTTGGACCAGCGTTCGTGCTGGACGTGCAGACCGCGTGAGACGACGCTTCCTCCAGTCCCAAACATGCTCAATGGGGGACAGATCCGGAGATCTTGCTGGCTAGGGTAGTTGACTTACACCTTCTAGAGCACGTTGGGTGGCACGGCATACATGCGGACGTGCATTGTCCTGTTGGAACAGCAAGTTCCCTTGCCGGTCTAGGAATGGTAGAACGATGGGTTCGATGACGGTTTGGATGTACCGTGCACTATTCAGTGTCCCCTCGACGATCACCAGAGGTGTACGGCCAGTGTAGGAGAACGCTCCTCACACCATGATGCCGGGTGTTGGCCCTGTGTGCCTCAGTCGTATGCAGTACCGATTGTAGCGCTCACCTGCACGACGCCAAACACGCATACGACCATCATTGGGCACCAAGGCAGAAGCGACTCTCATCGCTGAAGACGACACGTCTCCATTCGTCCCTCCATTCACGCCTGTCGCGACTCCACTGGAGGCGGGCTGCACGATGTTGGGGCGTGAGCGGGAGACGGCCTAACGGTGTGCGGGACCGTAGCCCAGCTTCATGGAGACGGTTGCGAATGGTCCTCGCCGATACCCCAGGAGCAACAGTGTCCCTAATTTGCTGGGAAGTGGCGGTGCGGTCCCCTACGGCACTGCGTAGGATCCTACGGTCTTGGCGTGCATCCGGGCGTCGCTGCGGTCCGGTCCCAGGTCGACGGGCACGTGCACCTTCCGCCGACCACTGGCGACAACATCGATGTACTGTGGAGACCTCACGCCCCACGTGTTGAGCAATTCGGCGGTACGTCCACCCGGCCTCCCGCATGCCCACTATACACCCTTCGCTCAAAGTCCGTCAACTGAACATACGGTTCATGTCCACGCTGTCGCGGCATGCTACCAGTGTTAAGGACTGCGATGGAGCTCCGTATGCCACGGCAAACTGGCTGACACTGACGGCGGCGGTGCACAAATGCTGCGCAGCTAGCGCCATTCGACGGCCAACACCGCGGTTCCTGGTGTGTCCGCTGTGCCGTGCGTGAAATCATTGCTTGTACAGCCCTCTCGCAGTGTCCGGAGCAAGTATGGTGGGTCTGACACACCGGTGTCAATGTGTTCTTTTTTCCATTTCCAGGAGTGTATTTAGGAACCAGGTTTTTAATTGTAAGTCATTTCCAGCGGCAGATGTGGATTCTGACCACAATCTATTGGTTATAAACTGTAGATTAAAACTGAAGAAACTACAAAAAGGTGGGAATTTAAGGAGATGGGACCTGGATAAACCGAAAGTACCAGAGTAGAGAGTTTCAGAGAGAGCATTAGGGGACGATAGACAAGCATGGGGAAAGAAATACAGTAGAAGAAGAATGGGTAGCTTTCAGAGATGAAATAGTAAAGGCAGCAGAGGATCAAGTATGTAAAAAGACGACGGTTAATAGAAATCCTTGGGTAAGAGAAGAAATATTGAATTTAATTGATGAAAGGAGAACATACAAAAATGCAGTCAATGAAGCAGGCAAAAACGAATACAAAAGTCTCAAAAATGAGATCGACAGGAAGTGCAGAATGGCTAAGCAAGGACGACTAGAGGACAAATGTAAGGATGCAGAGGCTTCTCTCACTAGTGGTAAGATAGATACAGCCTACAGGAAAATTAAAGAGACCTTTGGAGAAAAGAGAAGCACTTGTATGAATATCTAGATCTCAGATGGAAACACAGTTCTAAGCAAAGAAGAGAAAGCTGAAAGGTGGAAGTAGTATATACAGGGTCTGTACAAGGGCGATGTTCTTGAGGACAATATTATGGAAATGTAAAAGGATGTAAATGAAGGGGAAATGGGAGATATGAAACTGCGTGAAGAGTTTGACAGAGCACTGAAAGCCTAATTCGAAACAAGACCCCGGGAGTAGACAACATTCCATCAGAACTACTGATAGCGTTGGAAGAGCCAGCCCTAACAAAACTCTACCATCTGGTGAGCAAGATGTACGAGACAGGCGAAATGACCTCAGACCTCAAGAAGAATATAGTAATTCCAATCCCAAAGAAAGCAGGTGTTGACAGATGTGAAAATTACCGAACAATCAGTTTCATAAGTCACGGCTGCAAAATACTAACACGAATTCTTTACAGACTAATGAAAAACTGGTAGAAGCCGACATCGGGAAAGATCAGTTGGGATTCCGTAGAAATGTTAGAACACGTGAGGCAATACTGACCCTACGACTCATCTTAGAAAATAGATTAAGGAAAAGCAAACCTACGTTTCTAGCATTTGTAGATTCAGAGAAAGCTTTTGACAATGTTGACTTGAAAACTCTCTTTCAAATTCTGAAGGTGCCAGGGGTCAAATACAGGGAGCGACAGGCTATTTATAATTTGTACAGAAACCAGATGGCAGTTATAAGAGTCGAGGGACATGAAAGGGTAACAGTGGTTGGGAAGGGAGTGAGAGAGGGTTGTAGCCTATCCCCGATGTTATTCAGTCTGTATATTGAACAAGCAGTAAAGAAAACAAAAGTAAAATTCAGAGCAGGAATGAAAATCCATGGAGAAGAAATAAAAGCTTTGAGGTTCGCCGATGACATCGTAATTCTGTCATAGACAGCAAAGGACCTGGAAGAGCACCTGAACGGAATGGACAGTGTCTTGAAATGAGGATATAAGATGAACATCAACAAAAGAAAAACGATGATAATGGAATGCAGTCGAATTAAGTCGGGTGATGCTGCGGGAAATAGATTAGGAAATGAGACGTTTAAAGTAGTAAAGGAGTTTTGCTGTTCGGGGAGCAAAATAACTGATGATGGGCGAAGTAAAGAGGATATAAAATGTAGACTGGCAATGGCAAGGAAGGCGTTTCTGAAGAAGAGAAATTTGTCAGCATTGAGTATAGATTTAAATGTCAGGAAATCTTTTCTGAAAGTATTTGTATGGAGTGTAGCCATGTATGGAAGTGAAACGTGGACGATAAATAGTTTAGACAAAAAGAGAATAGAAGCTTTCAAAATGTGGTGCTACAGAAGGAGGCTAAAGATTAGATGGGTAGATCACATAACTAATGAGGAGGTATTGAATGGAATTGGAGAGAAGAGAAATTTGTGGCACAACTTGACTAGAAGAAGGAATCGGTTGGTAGGACATATTCTGAGGCATAACGGGATGACCAATTTAGTATTGGAGGGCAGCGTGGAGGGTAAAAATCGCACAGGGAGACCGAGTGATGAATACACTAAGGAAATTCAAAAGAATGTAGTTTTCAGTAGGTAATGGGAGATGAAGAAGCTTGCGCAGGATAGAATAGCATGGAAAGCTGCATCAAACCAGTCTCTGGACTGAAGGCCACAAAAACAATAACACGTTGATCCCTGAAGTTACAGTGGGTTCGGTGTAGCAACTTCGCATGTCTACCTCAACTATTAACATAACGCTATATTGTAAACGTCTCTATGGAAACGCCTTGGTGTTGTCACAGCTCTGCAGATGGCCACTGTTTTCCCCTGCAGAAATTAGCGCTTCACAGTTAAAAACTGGCAACAGCGCTGGCGAGCTGTCACGGAACTTGTTTCATCGTCTCGAGTACAGCTGACAGCCTACAGCGGCGGCAGCTATTATCACTTCCTTAATCTGTCATCTTCTGCAGCTTATTAGGCATAATATGTTGCCGGTGTACTCCATACTTGGGTGACATAAATCGACCTGTGGGAAGGCAACGCCGTTTTTCCTCATTGGCAATTCTGTACTTCACTTTAGAAAATAGAAAGTCAGTTACTGTTTAGTAAATGCACAACATAACCACAGCCAGTCTCCTTTAAACACTTAGTTCTACCTAAGCTGATTCTTAGTTCCCACAACCATTTACTACAACAAATGGCAACGAGCAATTCTGAGCTAATGACGAGCATAAAAACAAATAGAGGGTTTAGTGAACGGAGGGTTGTTGTAGTAAGCCAGAATACTGGAATAAAAGGAAGATATACCTATTAAAAAAATTAAAAAAATAAAACAGATAAAAATTCTCTTGACGCCTTACTGAGGGACAATCTCCATTCCTTCCAAATTAACTGTAAGTGTAGCTCACATATGGCTTGAATCAAAGAAAAAGTATCGACAGCAATTGAGAGATTTATACCAAATAAATTAACAAACTTCGGAGTTGATCGCACACGGCACATCAAACAGGTACGAACACTGTTGCAGAAACTTTGAAACATGCAAGCCAAATTTAAACAACGCAAAATCCCTAAGACTAGCGATTTGTTACAGAAGGTCGAAATTTAGCGTGGACTTCAATGCGAGGCGCTCGTAATAGTTTCCACAATGAAACTATGTCTCGAAACCAGACAGAAAATCCAAAGAGATTCTGGTCATATGTAAAGTATGGTACGTTCTCTGAACGATAGCAATGGAAAATAGTATCGGTGACAGGGCCGCTAAAGCACAGTAGCTAGACACAGACTTCCAAATTCCTAATCCAAAGAAGACGATGTAAATATCCAGAATTCGAATCAAGAACAGTTGCCAACATGAGTGATTTAGAAATAGATGTCCTCGGAGTAGTGAAGCAAATTAAATCACTTAATAAAACTAAATCTTCCAGTCCAGACTGTATACCAATTAGGTTCGTTTCAGAGAATTTTGATGTAATAGCTCCATACTTAAGAATCATATGCAACCGCTCGCTCAACGAAAGATCCATACCCAAAGACTGGAAAGTTGCACGGTTTATACCAATATTCAAGAAAGCTAGTTGGAGTAATCCATTAAATTACAGGCCCGTATCATTGACGTCGATATGCAGCAGAATTTTAGAATACATATTGTGTTTGAACATTATGAATTATCTCGAAGAGAACGGTCTATTGACACACAGTGAACACGGATTTAGAAAACATCGTTCTTGTGAAACGCAATGTTACTCATACGCCGTGTTGTGTGCCATTGACAAGGTATTTCTACCCGACTTCTTGTGTGCTATTGACAAAAGATTTCAAACTGATTCCGTATTTCTAGATTTTCAGCAGGCTTTTGACGCTGTACCTCACAAGTGGCTTGTAATTCAACTGCGTCCTTATGGAACATCGTCTCAGTTTGCAACTGGATTCGTGATTCGTGAATGATCCTGGAACCACTCTGTAGCAATTCTGGACGTGTGGGGTGTCTCATTGTCCTACTGGAATTGTCCAAGTCCGTCGGAATGCACAATCAACATGAATGGACGCAGGTGATCGGATAGGATGCTTACGTACGTGTCACATGTCTGAGTCGTATCTAGACGGATCAGGGGTCCCATATCACTCCAACTGCACACGCCCCACACCATTACAGATCCTCCACCAGGCTGGACAGTCCCCTGGTGACAAGCGGGGTCCATGGATTCATGAGGTTGGCTCCACACCCGTACACGTCCATCCGCTCGATACGATTTGAAACGAGACTCGTCAGACCAGGCAACATGTTTCCATCATCAGTAGCCCAACGTAGGTGTTGACGGCCCCGGGTTAGGGTTAAAGCTTTGTGTCGTACAGTCATTAAGGGTACACGAATAGGCCTTCGGCTCCGAAAGCCCATATCGATGACGTTCCGTTGACTGCTTCGCACGCTGACACTCGTTGATGGCCCATTACTGAAATCTGCAGCAATTTGCGAAAGGGTTGCACTTCTGACAATTTGAACGACTCTTTTCATTCGTCGTTGGTCACGTTCCTCCAGGATCTTTTTTCGGCAACAGCAATGTAGGAGATTTGATGTTATACCGTATTGCAGATATTCACGGTACACTCGTGAAATGATCGTACGGGAAAATCCCCACTTTATCGGTACCTCGGAGATGCTGTATCCATTCGCTCGTGCGGCGACTATAAACCACGTTCAAACTCACTTAGATATTGATAACTTGCCATTGTAGCAGCAATAACCGATCTAACAACTGCGCCAGACACTTGTCTTATGTAGGCGTTGCCGACCGCAGCGCCGTAGTCTGCCTTTTTACATGTGTGTGTATGTGAACACGCGTGCCTATAGTAGTTTCTTTGGCGCTTCAGTGTATAGTGAACAGGTCAAGAATACGCAAGTACGTGTGTTTCATTTATCTCGCAAAACGTACAGGAACACTCTGGTGATTAATGAAGAGGAATGAGACATTATATGTGTTCCGATTCCCTTTGTAAATAAAAAAATAGTTAATGTATATGGATTTTGCCTAGAGTTTTTAGTGTTCTTTTATTTTCCCTTGTCTACGCAAACCGTTTATGCATCAAAGCAACTCTTAAAGGAACCAGGACAGCTTCAACACATCGAGATCACCAGAATCATCTTCTTCTGCGATACGTATTCATCGGATGAAAGTAGGAATTTTTTTTATTTTGTGCAGGTTTGCCATTGCTGGTTCCAGATTGTTCTTATTTATGAGGAACAGTGGACAGTTATTTAGTTACTCTGTCCTTATAATCGACGGAATTAACCAGCCAGAAAATATGAAATGCACTATAATACTGCTAATCCAAAGAATTAACCACTCAGAAAAAAATGCTCGATAATATGTTCAAATTCCACGTGTTCCCCGTTAGACAACGCGGCCAAAGTGCTAAAGCAAAAACAAATTTGAATGAATGCAAACAACTAAATTTTTTAACACTGAGACGTAGTGAAGAAAGTACCAAACGGACAGAACTGTGGACAAGCACACGGCTGTTATAACAGGTGGTTGTAATTAAAGTACAGATACTCACAGGGATCCAATGTCGACTGTAATTATCGTATGGCAGCGAAACTTCGTGGATATTCTAATGCGTCAATGCGGAGCCGATTTATTCTGGAAAACAGCTACTTCAAATTTTGGCCACGAGGCGCAGATCTAGCGCTGTGAATGTAGGAAAGACGTATAGAAATGTTTACATATTAATGGATTAGTAACGACATAGGCAGAGAAGGTCAAACAAACGAGAAAGGCGTAATGTTGATTTTGTTGTTAACCGCCGCTTGCGCTATTTGTTCAATATGAGCACCGGAGACATCTCCGAGATACTGTACACCGCTAGATTCACACCTGGTGGCCAGATTGGAAATATTTTTTCTCAGCGAAAATCGGTTCCGAATTAATACATTAGCAGATCTATCTAGTTTCCCTGCCATACGATAGTTACAGCCTATTCTACCCCTCAGTGAGCAGCTGCACTTTAATTGTAACCACCCAGTACTTGTTTCCCTTCTGTAAGAGGGAGACTCTGAGGATGTACACGTTGGGTCGTGAACACAATTCAGTCATGAGTGAGTCTGCACTGGTTCTTGCGGCTCCTTGCCTCTTCTTGCCAACTGCCGCATGCACCTAATGCACACAGTAAAATGGTTCAACTGGCTCTAAGCACTATGGGACTTAACATCTGAGGTCATCTGTGCCCTCGACGTAGATATACGTAAACCTAACTAACCGCAGAACATCACACACACTCATGCCCGAGGCAGGATTCGAACCTGCGACCGTAGCAGCAGCGTGGTTCCGGACTGAAGCGCCTAGAACCGCTCGGCTACCGTGACCGGCCGCACACGGGAAGCAAGCAGGTGTGGACGTACCTTTAGTTTCTTTATCATAGGGTAGGAATATCTTTGAAGTGAGCACTTAGACACACAGAACAGAACTTTTGGCGCCAATATGCATTTACTCCGAAAGTCACGTGACTATGCCGCGGTATATGGTCTAACCGCAAACGTTTCACAGATTTTGAAGTGAATTTCATCCCTAGTACTTATAAATCCTGTTACAAAGCTCCGTGGGTTTTATATCCACGTCTCATAGGTATCTTAACAATGTGCGTTCGATATCTGGAAATAACTTGCCTTAAAGCTTTTAATAGATAAATGCAAAGCCATTCGATTATTTGTGACAATTGTAACAGATCAGACGTTTCACAAATTGTTTTGTTAAGGGAAGAGAGTGGACAGCCACGCTGTTCTTCAGGTTTAGTATTTCATTTGATCGTATTGCTGAATATCTGTCTCTCCACTTTCACTGCGGTGGCATTGCAGAATGGCTTCTAAGTACGACAAAACAAAAGTGTCCCAAAAAGACACCGAAATAGTTAACGATTTATTACACAAATATTTGTATGGATTAAAGTTTTGTTTTTCTCTTCTAGTGCCATGTGTTTAATCTTCATTCATTTTTCGGGAGCTAGATTTTTTTTTTCTTTTTGTCCACATTCATTCTCCTAGAAGTTCATCTACATCTACAATCATAGTCTGCAAATGACACTTAAGTGCATGGCAGAGGGTTCATCGAAACACGTTCACAATAATACTCTGTTATTTCACTCTCGAACTGAGCACGGAAAAAAACCACCTATATCTTACCGTGGGAGCTCTTATTTCCCTTTTTTTACTGTGATGATCATTTCCCTCTATTTAGGTAGGAGTCAACAAAATATTTTCGCGTTCGAAGGAGCAAGTTGGTGATTGAAGTTTCGTGAGAAGATCCTGCCGCAACGAGAAACGCCTTTGTACTAATAATGTCTAATCCCAACTCTGCGTCATATCCGTGTCACTCACTCCCCTATTTTCTTGCAATACCAAAACATGCTGCTCTTCTTTGAACCTTCTCGATGTATTCCGTTAATCCTATCTGGTAAGAATCCCACACGAAGCAACAGTTCTTCAAAATACGACAGACAAGAGTATCAGATCTGTTACTTCTTCTAAGTGTTCTGCCAATCAAACGCAATCTTTTGTTCGCCTTCAACACGATATTTTCTATGTGTTCTTTGCAATTTAAGTTGTTCGTAATTGTAATTCATAGGCATATAGCTGACACGGCCTTTAGATTTGATTGATTTATTGTGTAACCGAAGCTTAACGGATTCCTTTTAACACTCATGTGGATGACCTCCACTTTTCATTATTTAGGGTCAACTGCTAATTTTCGCACCACAGAGACAGATATCGTTTCTAAATCGTTTTACTAGACGATAAACGACAGCATCATCTGCAAACCACCTAAGACACTTCTACTAACAACCAAATTCCCCAGACATGAACATTATTGAACATATCTGGGATGCCTTGCAACGTGCTGTTCAGAAGAGATCTCCAACCTCTCGTACTCTTACGGATTTATGGACAGACCCACAGGATTCATGGGGTCAGTTCTCTCCAGCACTACTTCAGACATTAGTCGAATGCATGCCACCGAAGTGTTGCGCCACTTCTGCGTGGTCACGGGGGCACTACACGATATTAGGCAGGTGTATCAGTTTTTTGTTCTTTTGTTTTGTTTTTCAGTGTAGACCCACTTCCGTAGTCGACGTCGTTATCGCACGCCTGTGCAATGGCACATGGCTCAGAGCTAAGCCGATTCGAGTCCTGGTGGATGACATTTTCGCTGCTAAAATTTGGCGGAAAAGGGGAGGAGAGGCGCCGGCCGGAGTGGCCGAGCTGTTCTAGGCACTAGAGCCAGGATCCGCGTGACCTCTACGGTCGCAGGTTTGAATCCTGCCTCGGGCATGGATGTATGTGATGTCCTTAGGTTAGTTAATTTAATTAGTTCAGCGTTCTAGGGGACTGATGACCTCAGAAGTTAAGTCCCATAGTGCTCAGAGCCATTTGAACCATTTGGAGGAGAGGGGATGACTCACAGTTTCTGATCACCACTCATTGCGCCAATGTTCTCGGTTAAATTCCAAACAACACCACAGTTTCTCATAAAGTAAGGGCATGTGACACTGCTGATGGTGATCCGTCCTTCGGACGAGAACGTTAACATCGACGGCCCCCTTGGTATTTTTCAAGAGGAGCAGCGTATGTGCCGGCACTAGGTTTCAGCCTCTTCCTTCCCTTCATCCTTTACAACACAAACCCAACGCTGCATTATACAAGCATTAATCACAGTCATGCAAACATCTTTGATTCAGACTTGACACTTCGTAAAATGTAGGAGGGAGACAACAGCAAATCGTCTCCACTAGGACCATGCTACGAGCGGCGGCGCTGGATTTCCTTAGTACGGGACTACTTATTTGTCATCATGCTGTTAACAATCTAGCAAGTGTTTTGTTCCTCGGAGTAAGCTGCCTTTAGAAAGCATATTTATGCCGCACACGCGCTGGCTACATACACATCGTCAGCACATTTGACTTTTTTAAAAACGAAAAAAAGAAAGAAATAAAAGCCCTGGCTACTCGTCAGCTACACAGGTGCGTAGAACCTGCAATTGCAGCTTGATCACAAGAGTAGCGCACGTGGTTCCCTCTATGTGTAAATGGAATCACTCATGCTCATGAATGTGCGTTTAAATCTGTGTACAATCCGCCTAGTCACTCTACACATGTGCTTGCCCCACACAAAAGTAGACAGACGCACGCGCTAGGTGCATGCCACTTTTCACCATGTGGGTATGAGTGGTTCCATTCATACCTAGAAGGGACTTGCGAGGTACTCCAGTTATCAAGCTGCAGTTGCAGGTTAAACGCGCCTGTGTGGCTGGCCAGTGGGTGGTGAGCTTGTTTATCAAATCCAGCCAAGTGTTCGGGCGATGTGCACCAGCGTGGCTGCAGCATGGAAGTGCTCTTTACAGGCAGACTGATGACCACCTAACATTATTTCCCTTGAGAAACAAAACACTTGCTATATTCTTATAATATACAGTGAAGAGCTCAAGAATAAGAAAGTAGGCGAATTTTATGTATTTCGCAAAGGGTGTAATCATATTGAAGTGAAACCTTGATGTTACGAAGAAGTAGCGGTCATCAAATCAACATACTTGTGGGTTCTTCAATGTGTATTATGCATCCATATTTCTTCTTCACTTCTATAGCTTGTGGACTGAAGCATAAGAAGGACCTGAAATGAAACTTTCTGGCAGATTAAAACTGTGTACCGGACCGAGACTCGAGATCTTTGCTTTTGTTGAGCAACTGAGCTATCCAAGCACGACTCACGACGCGTCCTCACAATTTTACTTCCGCCAGTACCTCGACTTCTACCTTCCAAACTTCATAGAAGTTCTCCTAGGGAACTTGCAGAACCAGCACTACTGGAAGAAGAGATATTGCGGAGACATGGCTTAGCCACAGCCTGGGGGATGTTTCCAGAAAGAAATTTTCACTCTGCAGCGGAGTGTGCGCTGACTTGAAACCTCCTGGCAGATTAAAACTGTGTGCCGGAAGTAAATTTGTGAGGACGAGTAGTGAGTCTTGCTTGGGTAGCTCTGTTGGTAGAGCACTTGTCCGCGAAACGCAAAGATCCGAGTTCGAGTCTCGGTCTTGCGCACAGTTTAATCTGCTAGGGAGTTTGAAATCAGCGCACACTCCGCTGCAGGGTGAGAATTTCATTCTAGGACCCGAAATGTCTGAATATTTTATTATGATGTACTTGATCCGTTGGCCAAGCCATGCGCTTGGAAGATGAAATTTATGAAGCAGTTTCTCCAGTATATGAGCCTGAAACATACAACGACTGGTTGGAGACCAATGAAGAAACACAGGACATTAGATATTTGGTTTCTGATTCAATTTGCAAATTAGAAAGTGCTTTATGGATGCACATTTCTGATAGAGATTTATGCCTTCTTATTTTCTCTGGTCGGCACAAACTATTTGTGAATCAAAGCTGCAGGTAAAGGAAGCAGGAATGCTCGGCATATAAAGGGCCCCAGAATCATTACTCTTCTTCAACACGTATGGAAGAGTATCTGTGACTTTGTGCCAGTGCATACGGCTTCTTGTCTCTTCGGGCAACGACTGCATGCATCTAGTTCAAATGGTTCAAAGCGCTCTAAGCACTAGGGGACTTAACATCGGAGGTCATCAGTCCCCTATACTATTTAAACCTAACTAACGTAAGGACATCACAGACATCCATGCCCGAGGCAGGATTAGAACCTGCGACCGTAGCAGCAGCGCGGTTCCAGACTGAAGCGCCTAGAACCGCTCGGTCACAGCGGCCGGCATGCATCTATTGCGCACGGAAAGTTGCTCAGGTATAAACCCACCTTAAAATTGTAGACTTTTTTCTATTCCTTTGGTAGGCCCCACACATAAGCTTTTTCACATATGATAAGCAGTCATTTCGATTTATCACTTAAGTCGTAGGTTGCGTGTTAGTGTCATTATTTCTTCCATACAACAGCTTCTCATTTAGAATCAGGAGGCTAATAATTGATCCTGAAATCACTGTGTTAATAGCCTGTCACGCTAATAACTTGACCACGAAAGCGGCCGTGGTTCTATTACGAAGTATAGACCCCTACTGGTGAATGCAAAACGATTAACTTTATCGTGGCTATTTTTTCAAATATGAATTCAAAAATCTATGAAGACCATACATTCCTGATGATGGTGCTCCATAGCTCTGACAAAATTTTGAAATGACATTGTATAAAACGTAAGCTGTTGCTTAATTTATTCTTTAATGTGCTACCATTTTCCGTGAAAGACCATTACCCGAAACAGCTAGAGTTGAATATATACATTAAGAAGAACATAAAGTCTAAAATACAATATTTTGAAATTCAGAAGTGGATGCTTTTGAGAACAATTTACACAGCACCTTACGGTTTTATACAGTGTAAACCAGAACTCAATCGACAAATTTTGGGAGATGCTGGTACGGAGGAAAACAAGAAAAACATGTTAGTAAACATGGGCCCTGAAATGCATACCTTATGAATGCTAATACCGTGGGAACATTTATCTTCGCTAATATGGAACACGTCTCATCTGCTGAACGAGTGCTCATAACTTTTAAAGTTTACGTTTTAGATCACATGTTTACTGGTCTCTTTTATTTCTTCTGATCCATACTACCACTATTCAAATTATGGAAAGCAAAGAGCTTGTATTAGAAGAGATGAGTTTCACAGTGTCGAAAATGGACAACTGCACATAACCCCTAAGATATTCATTTTAAAGCCTATGTTTAACTGAAACTTCTTCTGGTTTTTGTCCACACCCCTAAACGTTTGTCGGTAGAGTTTTGGTTCACTCTGCACGATTTCTTAAATTTAAGAAGACAGTTCAGTGTTATGCTGAGAGATTAGTTGTCTCCCCATGGAATATCACAAATACATGTTCCTATAAAATTGAAATTGAACGAATAACCTAACTTCATCCTACAGCTACATCTACATCTACACACGGTGAGTGGATGAGGTTACGTTGTACCACTGCTACTTTGCTGGTCATTCCTTTACCTCTTCCACTTGCAAACGGAGCAGAAGATTAGAAACTGTCTATACACTTCGAAATTAACGCTGAGTTCTCTAACCTTGCCTTCGCGGTCCTTACGCGAGATTTACATTGGTGGCTGTAAAAATATTCTATAGCCTTTTGCAAATGCCGGTTCTCTAAAATTTTTCATCAGTATTTCGCCAAAGCAATGTCTCTTCCCTCCTGAGATTCCCATTTGAGCTCACCAATCATGTGTGTAATACCCTCGTGTTAACGAACTACCTGTAAAAAACCTAGCAGCGTGAGTTGGAATTGCTTCGATTTCTTACTTTAGTCCAAAACATTCGAGCGGTAGGCAACAATGGGTAGTACAAATGTTCCGTACGCTGTCTGCTCTATAAATAAGTTACACTTTATTAGAATTCTTCCAATAAAACGATGTAGACTAATCGCTTTCGCAACACCGAACCTGATATTCTTCTTCCGTTTCATATGACTTCACAACGTTACACTTAACTCTATAATCAACCTAACTGTGTTACGCTGCACGCCACTAATACTGCAATTCAACACTACAGGACAGATGACTGACAACCCGATGAAACATTGAAGATTTCGTTAGTATGGATCATCAGCTAGACCATTTAGTGCGAAATTGAATTCTTCTGTCGCATACAACCACGTTACGAGCAAGCATAATTTCTTAATGCAGCTTTGAAGTAGTCTTTTTTTTAAAACGTAAGAAACTACTAAGCCATTTCGATATGCTTGCCTTTTGCTTTCCTGCTGTTTGGCGTATTTCTGGCGGAAATTAAATGTCAAGATTTAAAGTGTTGTAATTTCCATATTTTATACAAGTAAATACTGCTAAACACATGCATAATCTTTGAACTCGGCAATGAAACAATGAAAGTGTAGTTCAACAACATCTCTGCACATTGCAGCTAAAATTGCTGGCGCTCAGCTGAATTTTATTGTCATTATCAGCGATCGTCTTTCTGCCTGTAAGCCCTAAAAATGGGAGATGAAGGGGAAGATGCACTTGGAGAAGGAGAGGAAGAGTCATTGGGGGTATGTAACAATAACTTTCTATTTTTATAGATCTCGAAGAAACCTCAGGTTAAGTATTTCATTTCTGCGTTGTTGCCCACTTTGTTGTCTGCGTGTGTGTCTGTTTTGAGTAGTAGGTGATTGTGAGTGGACAGGAAAGAGGAGGGGGGTGATGTTATTAACAGATTGCGCACGCATATCGTTTACGTCTCTTTCCTATGAGTGTTTAGCAGTGCACACCATAAACAACAGGGAATTGTATTTCAAGACAACGTATTACTATTATTCTGTGAGCTGATGTGCTTCTTCTGTTTGTTTTGAATTTCTGCTACTGATTAGAATCAGGTAATAGGGTCGGACTTTTTTGTTTAAACTGTAAGACAGTTATGACGATGTGGTGTAAACTTTAGCCTATCGTCAACGCCGAGGCTGCTCCAGAGGGAGTACTAGGTCAGTTGTTGTCGGAGTCCGCAGTGGTCATGCTCAAACACCCATCCCAGTTTTCATCCGCTTCAATTAGAATGACTCGGGAATCTCAAACATGTATATGAAGCAAATAAAATAACACACTAAACGCAATGCCCGGATGGACTCATTTTGGCTTTGTTTGATGGGGTGTGAAACATACCACTATGTCGCTCATGTAACCATTGACTGAGTAGTGTCAACGTGTTTCTTTCTATTTGTATTTCATCGTTTCACTAAGAATTTGAGCATGTCGCTTCACAATTCTACTAAAATCCTATCCGTATTTGTCCGAGTTCGAATTCGTTTGTTACAGGTTCTTGTTCTGTATCAGGAACCTCTTAAATGTATTAAAGCGTATCAGATTCGTCCCCAACAGAAACGTTGTTCAAAGCTTGTCCCATCACCTTCAGCAGCGTTTATTGCAAATCCCTAAAATACTACATCCAAATGCCGGAATGGTTCCTTAAATAATGCGTCAGGTGATTTCCTTCGCCTGCTTCGTCAAATTCCACCCACTGTTCGTCTACATTAGCACCATTCCAACGAGGTATATAGCCGTCGTCGTTTTATTTCATCATTTCGCTAGCAGTTCGAATGGGGAAATTGTGCTTTACAAGTATATACAGGGTGTTCCAAAATAACCTTTACCATTTTGATCACGTATTTTTCAGTAACTGGGATATCTAGAAATGTGCTGTTTGCGGCATAATGTCTATACATATCTAAACGCTTAGTAGACGTTTCACAGGTTCCAGTATGTGCGCCATTTGTAGCACGCAGAATATTCAAGGAACATTTCAGTTCCTCCCTTTAGAGAGAAAGCCCCTGAAGAGATCATTAAAGATGTCCTTTTCTTCTCTTCTTTTTTAAAGAAATATTAAGTGGTTCTCTGTAAACTGACTCTCCTAAATTTTGAAAAAACACACTACACCATGATTTTGTTGGTATATATTGAACTCTTTTCAGAACCACTGGCAGCTTTAACAATGGGTAATAAAGGATATTTTTTCCTCTAGGAATATGCTTCTTACAGTTCAAGTTTTCATTAATATGCACCTCCAAAAAATTTGGAGCATTCTACCCCATTTACTGACTCCTGTTCATGTGCAACATCAGTTGTTGGCATGATTCTACTTGTCGTAGAGAACTGAATATAATGTGTTTTATGCAGAATTTACGGAGAGTCCATTTTCGGAGAACCGTTTAATAATTATTTGGAGAACCAACATTAACAATATATTCTGTATATTTCCCTTTAATTGGAGAAACTGCAATATTGTTTAGAAATCCAGCGAGCTACAGACGGCGCACAATTTGAAGTCTGTTGAACGGCTACTAAAAGTTTAGGTGTGTGTGAATATTGTGCCGTAAACAGCACCTATCTACTTGTCCCTATTTCGAAATAAACGTGATCAAAGTTGTAAAGATCATTTCGGAACACCCTGTACATTATCGCTAAGCATTTCATCACTAGTCTTTTCGTATAGTTTATTAACAGTTTTCACCATTACAGGAAGTAATGTTTTAACTCTCGACCTGAAGCTACTGTTTCCGAATTCGGAGAATTTTATTCGAGTTTTGTTACTGGAAATATCACAACAAATACTTCGTCTTGCTCATTCATAAAAGTTCAAAGCATAGAAACTAACGCAGGTTTCTGAAGGCCGTAGAAAGAATCCTATTGCACATTTTCAGTGACTCCGAGTTTAGCACCTTTCGCATCTAACGAATTTTCACAGTATAAGTATTGACACACCATCGGCAAGTTGTGAAATGTTACTGGTGAAAGCGGAAACTAATCATTTTACACAAACAAATACTTATTACAAATTTTATAAATGACTGAAGAATATCTTAGAAGACGGTATCATAGAAAACTCTGAATGCAGATTACGACAGTCATGAAGCTAGACCAAGAAACAAAGAGTGTTGTTAACCGAGTGGAAATTCATCGATGAAAATGGCCGAATGTTTTCCTTGTCAGGTGTGTATGCTGTTCCATTTCGCTGTTTTAATGCCTTTATCGGAACACCAGTTAACAATTAAGTGACTAAAAAGAGATGAAAGTCCAAGACGCCAACTTACAAGTACACTACATGAGTTAACACATATTGTTTGAAGCAGACGTTTAGCTTTCCGCCAAATAATATCTTTTATGACTCTCGTGAAACTGCTGGTCGTGGCCACACCGGGTTGACGCACGGGGTTTTATGGCGCCACGAGGCCCCACCTCTCTGTCGTTGTGGTTCGGCTTTGACTGTGGTCCACATTTTGTTGACCTGTCCCCTTTTACCTGCGCTCAGGCAGACGTTTGCGCTGCCTGATACGCTTCCTGCACTTTTATCGGATGACGTTGCAATGGCAGACTTAGTTTTTAGTTTTATTCATGCAGGGGGTTTTTATCCCTTGATCTAAGTGTTTGTCCTTTTTTTGTGTTGAGTCTGGCCTTTGGCCTTCGATTTTAGATTGTAGTTTTTTGTGTGTCACTTGGTGTTTGGCTTTTCCTTTTTGTTTTCATGGTCGGCCAACCACTGTCACACTCTGTGTGATTTTTAATTCCTTTCGTCTGGTCTCTGTCTGGGTATTTCTTGTTCTGTGTCGTCCCTTGTCATCTCCGTTGTTTGTTTTTATTCTTTGTGGGTGTTTAAAGTTCATGGGAAAAGGAACCGGTGGCCCATGTACTCTGATCCCTTCAGTCCCACAAACCAACCAACCAACCGTGATTATGTGTTGCACGGTATAATTTCTGCGCCGAATTGTGCGTGTATGATCTTTACACTAAGGTTATAAGTCATGAGCTAGCGATATGCACTTATACAGACGGAGGTAGCATCGCATACGAAAGGTATAAAAGGGCAGTGCATTGGCGGTGCTGTCATTTGTACTCAGATTATTCGTTTGAAAAGACTTGATTATGGCTGCACGAGGGGAGATAACAGACGTTGGATGCGGAATGATAGTTGCAGCTAGACGCATGGGGAACTCAGTGTTCCGAGATGCAAAATGTCAAGATTGAGCCAAGGATACTAAATTTCAGGCGTTGATCTCATAATGGCAACGGAACGGCCGCGGTCTTCACTTAACGACCGAGAGTAGCGGCGTTTGCGTAGAGTGTTCATCGCTAACAGACTGCGTGAAATAGCCGCAGAAATCAATGTGGGAACTACGACGAACAAATCCGTTATGACAGTTCGGCGAAATTTGGCGTTAATGGGCTATGGCAGCAGACGAGCGACGCGAGTTACTTTGCTAACACCGCGACATCACGTGCAGTGCCACTCCTGGCTCGTGAGCATATCGGTTGGACTCTAGATACTGGAAAACCATGTACTGGTCAGATGAAACCCTATTTCATTTGGTGAGAATTGACTGTAGGGTTCGAGCGTCGCTCAGATTTCACGAAGCCGTAGACCCAAGTGGTCAACAAGGGACTGTGAAGGCTAGTGGCGGTTCCATAATCGCGTAGTCTTTGTTTACATAGAATGGACTCAGTCCTCTGGTCCAACTGAACCGATCGTTGACTGGAAATGGTTATGTTCGGCTACCTAGAAACAATTTGCAGTCATTCATGGACTTCATGTTCAAAACCAGGATTTCATGTCACCACGACGCAATTGTTCGCGATTGGTTTGAAGAACATCCTAGATAGATCGAGAAAATGATTTGGCCACCCAGATCGCCCGAGATGAATCACATCGGCAACATGTTCGTACTGTGGACAGCGATAGAGGCAGCGTGGCTTAACATTTCTGCAGGGAACTTCCAACGACTTGCGTCCATGCCACGTCGAGTTGCTGCATTACACCGGACTGAAAGAGGTCCGACACGGTATTTGGAAGTATCCCAAGCCTTTGTCATCTAAGTATTGATTCGTTAATATTTAAGATTTTTACAGCAAAATTACCTTAATGTACGGTAGGGCATATAGATCACCGTATCATTTTTATGCGGTTATCGCTGTCCCGGCTAGTGCTGTCTCGTGTAGATTGCAGTAGGCTGAACGGATGCCAAAATACGTTTTCTATCGATGCACGTCACAGTTAAGGGAAACATCCGTTACACGATAAATGCAATTCGACCACAGTGTTGTAGCTGTACTAGGGAGCTGATTGCCTGCAGCAATAAACTGCTACTATTTCGAGCAGAACTTCGGCTGCATCCACCCTCCTATAGCTACTAACTATACATGTAACTGTTTATAATTAACGCTTGGAAAATTAAGCCAAAGGCAAATCCATGAGGAGGCGTTCCCTTCTGCCCCTGGTACATTCCGTTCTAATTCCGCCAAGATACTGTTATTTATAATTATGGTAATTTGGTGTTTAATATACACGCGTTCCTTCTAAACTATAGTGCACTCTGGCGCTGGCTTACTACGCGCTGGCTTACTACGAGAAATATCTCCCAACTTCTTCGCCTCTCAGTTATACTGACGCTAATGTAAAGGGTTACATCAAATATTTCAAATGGCTCTGAGCACTATGGGTCTTCTGATGTCATCAGTCCCCTAGAACTTAGAACTACTTAAACCTAACTACCCTAAGGACATCACACACATCCATGCCCGAGGCAGGATTCGAACCTGCGACCGTAGAGGTCGCGCGGGTGCAGACTGTAGCGCCTAGAACCGCTCGGTCAACACGGCCGGCAGTCTTACATCATAACGCAACACTACTAAACTGACACTCCCGTATTTCCGTGCATGTTGATTCCGGTTTCATAATTGTTGTTGTTGTGGTCTGCAGTCCTGAGACTGGTTTGATGCAGCTGTCCATGCTACTCTATCCTCTGCAAGCTTCTTCATCTCCCAGTACCTACTGCAACCTATATCCTTCTGAATCTGATTAATGTATTCATCTCTTGGTCTCCCTCTACGATTTTTACCCTCCACGCTGCCTTCCAGTGCTAAATTTGTGATCCCTTGACGCCTCAAAATATGTCCTACCAACCGGTCCCTTCTTTTTGTCAAGTTGTACCACACACTCCTCTTATCTACAATTCTATTTAATACTTCCTCATTAGTTATATGATCTACCCATCTAATCTTCAGCATTCTTCTGCAGCACCACATTTCAAAAGCTTCTATTCTCTTCTTGTCCAAACTATTTATTTCACGTTTCACTTCCATACGTGGCTACACTCCATACAAATACTTTCAGAAACGACTTCCTGACACTTAAATCTGTACTCGATGGCAACAAATTTCTTTTCTTCAAAAACGCTTTACTTGCCATTGCCAGTCTACATTTAATATCCTTTCTACTTCGACGATCATCAGTTATTTTGCTCCCCAAATAGCAAAACTCCTTTACTACTTTAAGTGTCTCATTTCCTAATTTAATTCCCTCAGCATCACCCGATTTAATTTGACTACATTTCATTATCATCGTTTTGCTTTTGTTGATGTTCATCTTATATCCTTCTTTCAAGACACTGTCCATTCCGTTCAACTGCTCTTCCAAGTCCTTTGCTATCTCTGACGGAATTACAATGTCATAGGCGAACCTCTAAGTTTTTATTTCTTCTCCATGGATTTTAATTCCTATTTCGAATTTTTCTTTTGTTTCATTTACTGCTTGTTCAATATACAGATTGAATAACATCGGGGAGAGGCTACAACCCTGTCTTACTTCCTTCCCAACTACTGCTTCCCTTTCATGCCCCTCAACTTTTATAACTGCCATCTGGTTTCTGTACAAATTGTAAATAGCCTTTCGCTCACTGTATGTTACCCATGCCACCTTCAGAGTTTGAAAGAGAGTATTCCAGTCAACATTGTCTGAGTCTACAAATGCTAGAAACGTAGGTTTGCCTTTTCGTAATCTTTCTTCTAAGATAAGTCGTAAGGTTAGTATTGCCTCACGTGTTCCAGCATTTCTACGGAATCCAAACTGATCATCCCCGAGGTCGGCTTCTACCAGCTTTTCCATTCGTCTGTAAAGAATTCGCATTAGTATTTTGCATCAGTGGCTTATTGAACTGATAGTTCGGTAATTTTCACATCTGTCAACACCTGCTTTTTTTGATATTGGAATTATTATATTCTTCTTGCAGTCTAAGGGTATTTCGCCTGCCTCATACATCTTGCTCACCAGATGGTAGAATTTTGTCATGACTGTCTCTCCCAAGGCTGTCAGTAGTTCTAATGGAATGTTGTCTATTCCCTGGGCCATGTTTCGACTAAGGTCTTTCAGTGCTCTGTCTAACTCTTCACGCAGTATCTTGTCTCCCATTTCGTCTTCATCTACATACTCTTCCATTTCCATAATATTGTCCTAAAGTACATCGCCCTTGTATAAACCCTCTCTATACTCCTTCCACCTTCCTGCTTTCCCTTCTTTCGTTAGAACTGGGTTTCCATCTGAGCTTTTGATATTCACACAAGTGCATCTCTTCTCTCCAAAGGTCTCTGTAATTTTCCTGTAGGCAGTATCTATCTTACCCTGGTGAGATAAGCCTCAACATCCTTACATTTGTCCTCTAGCCATGCCTGCTTAGCCATTTTGCACTTCCTGTTGATCTCATTTTTGAGACATTTGTATTCGTTTTTGCCTGCTTCATTGACTGCATTTTTGTATGTTCTCCTTTCATCAATTAAATTCAATATTTCTTCTCTTACCCAAGGATTCCTATTAGCCCTCGTCTTTTTACCTTCTTGATCGTCTGCTGCCTTCACTACTTCATCCCCCAAAGCTATCCATTCTTCTACTACTGTATTTCTTTCCCCCATTCCTGTCAAATGTTTCCTTATGCTCTCCCTGAAACTCTCTACAACCTCTGGTTCTTTCAGTTTATCGAGGTCCCGTCTCCTTAAATTAGCACCTTTTTGTAGTTTATTCAGTTTTAATCTACTGTTCATAACCAATAGATTGTGGTCGGAATCCACATCTGCCCCTGGAAATGTCTTACAATTTAAGATCTGGTTCCTAAATCTCTGTCTTACCATTATATAATCTATCTGATATCTTTTAGTATCTCCAGGATTCTTCCATGTATACAACCTTCTTTTAGGATTCTTGAACCAAGTGTTAGCTATGATTAAGTTGTGCTCTGTGCAAAATTCTACCAGACGGCTTCCTCTTTCATTTCTTCCCCCCAATCCATATTCATCTACTATGTTTCCTTCTCTCGCTTTTCCTACTGACGAATTCCAGTCACCCATGACTATTAAATTTTCGTCTCCCTTCACTACCTGAATAATTTCTTTTATCTCATCATACATTTCATCAATTTCTTCATCATCCACAGAGCTAGTTGGCACATAAAATTGTACTACTGTAGTAGGCATGGGCGTCGTGTCTATCTTGGCCACAGTAGTGCATTCACTATGCTGTTTGTAGTAGCTGACCTGCACTTCTATTTTTTTTATTCATTATTAAACCTACTCCTGCACTACCTCTATTTGATTTTGTATTTATAATCCTGTATTCACCCGACCAAAAGTCTTGTTCCTCGTGCCACCGAACTTCACTAATTTCCACTATATCTAACTTTAACCAATCAATTTCCCTTTTTAAATTTTCTAACCTACCTGCCCGATTAAGGGATCTGACATTCCACGCTCCGACCCGAAGAACGCCAGTTTTCTTTCTCCTGATAACGACGTCCTCTTGAGTAGTCCCCGTCCGGAGATCCGAATGGGGGACTGTTTTTCCTCCGGAATAGTTTACCCAAGAGGACGCCATCATCATTTAATCATTCAGTAAAACTGCATGCCCTGGGGAAAAATTACGGCTGTAGTTTCCCCTTGCTTTCAGCCGTTCGCAGTACCAGCACAGCAAGGCTGTTTTGGTTAATGTTACAAGGCCAGATCAGTCAATCATCCAGACTGTTGCCCCTGCAACTACTGAAAAGGTTGATGCCCCTCTTCAGGAACCATACGTTCGTCTCGCCTCTCAACAGATACCCCTCCGTTGTGTTTGCACCTACGGTACGGCCATCTGTATCGCTGAGGCACGCAAGCCTCCCCACCAACGGCAAGGTCCATGGTTCATGGGGGGGGGGGGGATTCATAATTATGCGAGTTTATTTTCAGTACAGAAATAGATGTTCCTAGAGCTGAGGAATGGGGTGACTATATGATGGAAATTGGGTGTGTGTAATGTTACCGAAACTTTTGTAGAGGAATTCGTTATCCGATATCCAAGAGAAAGTGCACGTGCAGCTTATCGCCTTCTTCCGGACGATGAGAAAGGTCCAGTCATTGACATGAGTGACACGGGAGCATCATATGATAAATCTCACCAGACAGCTAGCTGTAGAACACTGACTGCAGAGTAAGAGGTGACGAGATGCTCTCGGAGTAAGGGTGTGCAGACAGGAGTGGGCACAGGTCGTTCCGGAAAGAGTACGCCATGAGAAGATCGGAAGATTGCTTGACTGTCTCTGACAAGCAAACAGTTAACACAGCTGAAATTGGGCAAATGCTTCGAACATAGTATCACGATGATGCTAACAGTTTACTGGAGACTAGACTGAGATCTCGAGTAACCACGGGTTATTTACCGTTGACAATACAGATACCTCACAACTAGGGTTGCGATAGCTTTAAGGAAAACACATGGAAGGCGGACCAACATATTTCGTCATTTGTTGTTTCATATAATACACTTTATTATTTAACGTCAACATTATCATTAAAATTCAAAGACATAGTAAAAGAATCAGAATTCTCAGCAAAACTTAAATAGGCTCAATTCATTCAAATCAACTTTCGCTATGGTACCATTAACAGCTGTGCATGAAAATCGGAAGTACACAGTTCCCAAAAACAAGAAAAGTCACACCAACAGGACGTGGCTGCAAGGAGGTTCAACAAAAAATTTTATCATCCAAATGAATTACAATGACTGTCATTAAATATACTAACAATCTCCAAGCTTAGGTATCCGTTACACAATTACATAACGTTCATCCAAACACAGGAACGATCATAAGTCACGCCACTTGTTGTAGCTGAGAGAATGGCGCTTAGCAGTGAATGAGCCTTTAATGATAATAAAAAAGAAAAAGAAAAAAAGGCCTTAAACAATAAAATACACAATCCCTCAAAACAGACAAACTGGGAAGTATAAAATTTAATTATTAATCCCAACCGGTTCACGCCAACCAAAGATTGAAAATGACATTTAATAAATATATAGTTGCCCAAAATTCAAGGTAAGTTGGGAGTACATCCAATTAAAATGTACTTCCGACTGGTACAACCCAGCAGAAACGTTGATAATGACCATTAATAAATATGCAATTGCCCAAAATTCAAAGTAAACTCAGAGCTACAGCAAATGGCTATCACAGCCAACAAGGAATGATCAGCCAAATTTCACAAGTGTAGTAGCTTTTGACTGTGAATCAAGGTAAGGTTCGGCAGTTCATATAGATAAATAACAGATATTAAACATAACACGCTGAGAAGTAGTAATGAGAATGCTAGCTTTAAACGAATAATTACAGAGGTATAATGAATGAGGAAGAACCTCAGGCTCGGCAAACACGCTTTAACCTCCTGAACTCTTTAAAATCACCAAATAGATTCAACTATTGGTTTCCGCATAAACGGAAACAATCCGCCGAGGCAGGCATCAAACGATCAACTTTACCTGACGTAAACCACCACGATGCGACTGATAGGAGCGGCAGACTGCCGGTCAACCAAGACGCCGTGCTACGATGGAACTGCAGCCGTGCCTAAAAGCAAACACGCCTCTGCTCAGGACCAGGGAAAAGGAACTCGCCGTTTGCCGTCAAAGCTACCCAGCCAGCACTTATCAGGGGGAACAGTAATCTCCGCAAATAAGGCTTCACGTAAGAGTCGCAAAGGAGTAAAAAAATAAGAACTTCCACGCGGGGTAGCCGCGCGGTCTAGGATGGCTTTTCACGGTCCGTGCGGCTCCCTCCGTCGGAGGTTCGAGTCCTCCCTCGGGCATAGGTATGTCCATAGCGTGAGTTGGTTTAAGTCAGATTCAGTAGTGTGTAGGTTTAGGCACCAATGACCTCAGGAATTTGGTCCCATAACACCGTACCACAAACTTCCACACATGAACTAATCGCAAAAGTGGGTACCGGTACAGGTTAAACTGAACATACCTCAAAATTAGGCGCGTTAATATAACAGGTCCAATGCCATATAACACAGACATGGGTTTACTATATGAAGTACTCAAAATAAGCAAACAACATTTAATTCCACTCAAGTGCGAAGAAGTCTGCCGGTCAGGTTGCACGCGACGTCCGTAGGTCTTCTCGCCGCCTGCCGCTACCAATCCTTAAGTTAGCAGGCCAGGTTTTCCCCCGACCGATTTAACCTTACGCGGCTTCTCGAGACTCGTGTCCGTCCGTGTAGTCATCTAAGAACCACAACTTGCCAATCACGTGCCTTCCAGTCAGCTGCTCTCCAGTCCTCGCCATACAAACAAGACGCACAGCTCGACCAAAGACTTTAGCTCACGACACACGATCGAATCGATATCGGCAACCTGAGTACTTAGTGCCGCCAGGGAAATGCCATTAGAGTCACCACGGCTCAAATATACCGCGGACAACGCAGACTTGCATATTTTAGAGCCAGAGTGAAATGGGCAATGAGTGGCATTCTGTGAGTCTCGCTTCTGTCTGTGACCTCTGATCGATGCCATCGTGTCTGTTGATGACTTGGTGAGGCAACCATTCTTCAAACCCGCCACTCCAACTTCTGGAATGGTGGTGTGGGGAGCTGCTGTGTATGATAATAAGGACTGATTTTGTAATTGTTGAAGGCAGTTTAAATTCTGGCTGGTATGTGACAAGAATGGTAAGCCCTGTTGCCGTACTCTTCACGTCCAGGTAATCAAACGGGATATTCCATCAGGATAATGCAAGAACCCACACTACAGTTCACACCACAAACCTCTGAGGAGCGTCAGAATTCTTGGCTGGCCTGGCCAGCCACTTGATTCGTCACCAAGGGAGAGCACGTATAAGCGATGGGAAGATGCACAAATTTATACCAGCCTCTTACCAGCATTATTCACGAACTGTCACAATATGTTTTTCGGGTATGGAAGGAAATTCCTCACGCTGACGGTCTAAGGTTGTATACTTCCTTGTCACAACGGATACAAGAGTGTGCTCGTGGATATGTGGGTCACACTGCGTACTGATGTTGATGATGGATATCCGTTCCGAACTGAATGAAGATTTAATCATTTAATATCCATTGTATGATTGACATCTCTAAAAACTTTGATAGATATTGCACTAACACTGTTACATGTTTCTTCTCGCCATGCTTGAAAATCTGTATCTCTGAGCTTTCAAAACATAACTTCCTGCTCGATGTCTGAAGACGATCTGGAAGATCTCAACGTTCCAAAGAACGCCACTTGCATTATGTATGAGCGTAAGAGTTATATGCTGTATGCTTACACACTTCGAACATACTCCCGAAGGTTGTACCATTATTTATCCGACAGTCACTAACTCATTATAGTTGATTCCTTACCGCTGGTGAAGACTTCGTTTACCGCAAAGAAGGCCTCTCTACTCCATTGATTCCGGAGCAGATTCAGAAGTGTCAAAGATGCGGAACACCAGTGATGATACAGTATATTTTTATTTAGTGTGTTTTATTTAATGTCTTGAGTAAAGGTACGAGTCTCCCACGGGATCCGCACTTTAATTTGAATGATAGTGAGCCGAATGTGGTGTTTGCGTTTAGTTTTGTACCTATCAGGGCTCCTTCCCAGAACAGTGGGTGTGAGATTTTAGCGTGCTTAAGAGTGGCAGGATCAGCCCATCATTTTTAGTAGTCACCCAGCCTCAGTAATCCGGTCCCTTTCAATAGAGTCTGTCCCGGTATTTTATAATACATTTTATCTATATTTTATATATTGTCTTTCATGAACTTACATATGCCACCGTTGTGTTGTAAATTCTTGTTTACTTTGCCTTAGAGACGTCGGCTGTTTTCCTTATTCTCAAAGTACTCAATCTATCCTTCAAACATCTAGTGCGCTATTACAGAAACAATCTGAAAGTGCTTTGTATTAATAGATACTGTGAAAGTCGTGATTTAAGTAACCATCATTTTTTTTAATTCCATACAGGTTACTCTCACTCAACTACTATACTATCTATGAATCCCCTTCAAAAATTAGTTTCCTGATATACCGCCTTAGACCCTTACTTGAGATATTATCGATTGTATGAGGTATCCTTACTCTGCTGAAAGATATTCAATTAAATATTAACTTCGCTGCCGCTTCGGCCATTCCTGAAAGCCCGACTGACAGAACGCAGAGTAAGTTCTCGCTTTTTTTTGTGTCCTCCTGGAAAAGAAAGTTTAGCTGAAGCAGGCTTTCCCTTTGTTTTCAACTTAATGAATATTCATTCTTTGCGTTTCTCTCGAGTTTGAAGCACACTAGCAATTTCCAACACTCTTAAACATCACAGGTCGCGCAAAAATCGTAACCAGGTTATAAAATTGAAGTTCTTTACGGACAACGTTTCCATATTACTGTGGTGAACATAAATTGTTTTTAATTTTTCATTCTGTCGCAGCTCCGGAGAGAATGGAGGGAAGTAATCCAGTTTGCCAGCCGTCTGTGTATTTTGGTGTCTGAATGTACCAAACTTTGCTAGTTAACAACATTTAACGGTACACAGAAATACACGAGTAGCCATTATAACCTAGCATTTGTAAATCGGAGCAGGACTGACTAAAAACTGCGTACACATTTTACACTTGATGTACACCCGTATACAAAATTTGTGCATGACCGGAGGAAAAGAAAAACCTATAGGAAGCAGTGCTTACAAGCAGCGAAAAACAATGGACCAGACTCTTTAATTTCTCAGCCGTATTTACACTTCCGTTATGAACAGAACATAGCCCCATAGTAAAATAAACAACGTAGTTCTACAAAGATACAGTTTCGATCCCACACATCCATGGATGCCTTGAAATAGGTCAGAAACGTTCAGCAGTCCCAGCAGCACTGAACATTCCACGAAAGTTATGACAAACCTTTGGCTACAATGCCGAGGTAACAAGATTAGTCACTCAGTAACTGGACGTAACTGGACGACGAAACTGAATGTTCTGCAAACCGTAAGGCCGTGAAGTGTTCTTGCTGCCTTTGGAGTTGCAGTTTCTTGACAAACGGTGTATCAGAGACTCAAACCAACCGGTTATTTATATAGCATGTGGGTTACCAAATTATAGGTTACAGGTACACACATTAAACTGATACGAGACGAGATAAGGTAATATTAAACAGTACAACTAGATGTAGATTGTAGAACTAGCAGTGGGTAGAAGAGGTTGAGATAGCCATTAGCTGCTATAGTTGAATATCAGAAGACACCAGACAGCTGATTGCTGCAACTGTTGCGTCTATGAGTCTTTTCAGATGACCATGAATTTTCTTTTTGGGCAATCGTGCAGTATGTGGTCCAGTGTTTGTTCCGAAGTTCCGTAGTCGCATTGGTCATTATCAGCTAACTCTCATTTAATATAGTGTTGTTTTGATCACTGCGTGCCCAGTATTGACACTGTTGTGGGAACTCCGTATTTTTCTTGGTTGATTCGTTCCGAAGGGTTGGACTATCGGATCTGTTTCATTGCTTCTTATAAACATGAAAAGATGCCCACTGATTTCTCCATTCTTCTTTTAGATCACAGCTGTATAGGAAGTCATCGACAGTGTTTACCCAGTCTGGTTCCTTAGATTTGAGTCGAGTGCCAGACTCCAGCAGCTCATGTCTTCCTTAAGGCAATCTAGAGACGGACCTGCTTATTATTCAGTGAGCTGCATCGAAATTATTGTAGGATTAATCCTGCTTCTGTTTGCAGAATAATTCTTGTCGCGTGTTCATTTGAAGGAAAGCGAGTATCTGGTACATTCACAGACTTATTGTGGGAAAGTCTGCCCCTAGGTGAGTGGTCAGCGCGTCTGAGTGTCCGACAGCTGGCCCGGGTTAGATTACCGTCCGTGTGAGAGTTTTTCTCTACTCGAGGACTGGATATTGCGTTGTTTTCATCATCCACCAGTGTGGCGTCAGCTGAAAAGACTTGCAACTCGACTGTCGAACTTCCCCAGGTGAGGCCTCCCTGCCATCAATGCCACCGTGGAAAAAAGACCAGTTTGGTAGTGGTAAGAACAAAATAATTATGTATGAGCGTAGGAAACTTCACTTTTTCGTATGTGGTGGAATACTGTAAATGCCAGAGATACATGGATGATGTAATAGTCTACGCAACTCTTCAGAGGAGCGACTGATTCAGACTTCCTCCTCTTAAACTGTACTGATGGTCTGTATCGGCCCAGGACGGTGGGTTAATTTCTTGCTGATAGAGATACCCACAGCGTAGTCTGACCATCGAGGTTTCCGAATCTGTATTCTTCATAGTCTGTGTGGAATACATTATAGAGGAGATATGTAGCGCTTCAGCCGTCAGCATAGATTCTTCCCCACTTTCCTTTCTCGGGAATAGAATAGACGGTAAAATGGCTCATGAACCACTATATAAATTGTGAAGCCGACTCATTACAAGAGCTTGTTCAGGAATATTTTTTAGGTTGGGTCGTTAGAGAGTAATTATGTAATTGTCATTCATCGCCTTTTATCCCAGTTACTTTTCTTTCTGCAAACATTTCTCCATGGTAGTAAAACCACATGTAACAAGCAATTACCAAATTTTTCAACACAAACACTGGGTAACGCAACAACAACCTTCAGATGCAAAAGTACTGTGATGTTGTTGCTGTCGTTGTATGAACATCTCAGCATTTCTTTCACCGCATTCTATGAATCCATAAAGAGATGTATACCGGCCAACTGTTCATCGTAAGCCTGTCCACACTGCCGTTTATCACTGTTAATGTGCAACAAACACTGGCGGTAAACCAATTCCCAGACAGAACCCAGCTGTACTGGATGCGAGATAGAGGCTGAAGGGTGAAGTGAGCTTTACTGTTTCTAAACAGCAAGTGCAGTGAGTGCCTGAATAAGTTTGTTTCCAAACAAAACATGCAGCTCTCACCGCCGACTGTTGTGCAGATATTTTCAGTTCATCAGGCACACAAAAATAAATGAGGGTAAGAAATCGAACGATATGCAATTACGCTGTAACGAGCCACCCGAGACCACGGATTCGTTATAACAAAATACTCAGAACTTTTCCCAACAAAACCTTCGAAAGCTGATCGTTGGAGGTCGGGTTCACCGTGTATAGAACATTCCACAGAGCAACCAAGCAAGTGAAGTAGACAGAATTTTGTTAATTAAATATTTATATTTGGTTACAGAATGTTTCTAGCAAAACGTTTCGGAGACAGTACTATTGAAAACGTCTAATGATGAATATTTACTTTCGTCTGTTACCCTTCCGACATCCTGTTCACAAAATATACTCTCATTTCTTTATCATTCCTAATTTCTGAAATTTAAAGTAAATATATGTTTTAGCTACAAGTTTTAATAAACATATTTCGTTGTTTTCACTGTTTACTGAAGAAAGGAAATGGCACATCCATTCCGCAGAATCGGAAAATTCCTTTTCAGCAGTATCATAGTTTTCGGACCATGGTGCACTTCCAGCTCGTTAAATATAAAGTATACACTTTTAGATGTAATTAGAATTTATGTGTCTGCAAGCTCTGCAGGGCAGGTTAAACTTGCGTTTAATTAAACAGTCAGTCATCGTGGGTTTGTTTTGCCGTTCGCTTGCCATTTAAGGGCTAAACCTTTTAAAAACTGGACTTCGTTGCATCTGAGTTTGAAATGAAATGCAAGAGAAACAGACAATGAATTTCGATACCGCAGGTGAAGATAATCTGGTGGGTGATTTATTAAATAAAATACCCTACTATAAATTCTCTTTTGTACATTTGTGTTTTATATTATGTGAAGTGCAAAAAAACGACTCTTAGACAATCAGGAGCGTTGAGTCAATACTCCATAATTTCCTCTCGAAATTTAATTGCAGTAATGCGTAGTTCAAATACGTACTTCGTTTTCGCACAGAGTTAGCTTTGTTCTGAGTTATACGAATGTTGGACATTTTGACTATATAAAAACATTACAGAACTATGTAAAGCTTTCAAAATAAAGGAACGGAATATTTAGTTTAGCTTCTCGTCAACGACGAAGACGTAAGGTATGGAACACGAGCTCCGATAGGAAAGAGGAAGAAAACAGACAGTTTCGCTGTCTAAGGAACCACCCTAATATTCGAATCACTTGTTAATCGATTTGGAGAAACTAAGGAAAACCTGAATCTGGACGGTAGGAGGGTGAACTCAATCAAGTTCTTCCTAAACGCTGGTCCAGTGCCTCAGCCACCTCTCTCGGTCCGTAAGGATTTTAGGAAGAAACGTGGCAAGTGTTGACATGGAAAACTTGAAATACTAAAGTTTACAGAATAAAAATTCAGTAGACATGGAGTTAGATCTTAGCAGAAATATTCTTTGAGCCATTAAGATTATACCAGCGGATGATCACTGACCGTAGTGAAGCGACACTGTCAATAATGACGTAAGTCATTGCTATGGTCTTATAAAGACACACAGACACAGATGTAACAATGTCACGATTAACTTACTGTAACGGATGGTAAAAGGTTATAATGGCCACAGATAGCAAAACTTCATCAAATTTGACCTCGTTAATTTGTTCAAGTAAGCCACGAGATTCGGGCAGTGCGTTCCTAAGACAGTTTATTTTATGGGGAAGTTATTCTTCATATCTATATATCAAAAAGTTATACGTTCAGTGAGGGGCGTAATAAATGAGAATCTCACGTGGTTCGTAAATTGATTTAAACGTTAGCTACTGCAGTATCGCTGCATACATATTTTCAGAAAATTCAAATTTCCCTTATTATGAAGGAA
The DNA here is from genome assembly GCF_023897955.1 of Schistocerca gregaria. Taxonomy (NCBI): domain Eukaryota; kingdom Metazoa; phylum Arthropoda; class Insecta; order Orthoptera; family Acrididae; genus Schistocerca; species Schistocerca gregaria. The sequence goes on along the minus strand of NC_064925.1, from coordinate 321,795,893 downwards.
ATCATGGTAGTCATGGTTTATAGTGAAATTGCGTATTTGTGGAATATCGTCTCAGTTATGTGATTGAATTCGTATTTTCTTGCCAGAGAGATCACAGTTCGTAGTAATTGACGGAAAGTCATCGAGTAAAACAGAAGTGATTTCTGGCGTTCCCCAGGGTAGTGTTAATAGGCCCTTTGCTGTTCCTTATCTATGTAAACGATTTGGGAGACAATCTGAGCAGTCGTCTTAGGCTGTTTGCAGATGACGTGTATCTACTAATAAAGTCATCGGAAGATCAAAACAAATTGCAAAACGAATTAGAAAAGATATATGGATGGTGCGAAAATTGGCAGTTGACCCTAAATAACGAAAACTTTGAGGTCATCCACATGAGTGCCAAAAGAAACTCGTTAAACTTCGGTTACACTATAAATCAGTCTAATCTAAAAGCCGTAATTTCAACTAAATACCTAGGTATTACAATTACGAACAACTAAAATTGGAAGGAACACACAGAAAATATTGTGGGGAAGACTAACCAAAGACTGCGTTTTATTGGCAGGACACTTAGAAAATGTAACAGATCTACTAAGGAGACTACCTACCCTACGCTTTTCCGTCCTCTTTCAGAATACTGCTGCGCTCTGTGGGATCCTTACCAGATAGGACTGACGGAGTACATCGAAAAAGTTCAAAGATAGGTAGCATGTTTTGTATAATCGCGAAATATGGGAGAGAGTGTCTCAGAAATGGTGCAGGATTTGGGCTGGACATCATTAAAAGAAAGGCGTTTTTCGTTGCGACGGAATCTTCTCACGAAATCCCAGTACCAACTTTCTCCTCCGAATGCGACTAGTCTCGAAAATCTTGGAATCCCTGGGACTGATATCTTTCCGTGTTGATAACAGGCAAAAATTGACGAGATTCTCGATCCCCGGAATGGATGAATTATCTGTGTACATTATCTGTATACATAATTTTGTTCCGAACTCTCAGTACCCGAGTCCTACTCGCACCTGCCTAGTTTTTTATTGTATGTAAGTAGTTATTTCATAACGCACGGTGAATCTTCAGGGATGTGTGATCGTGATCTATGAAACATTTCTGTTCCTAACGTCCGCGCGGAGCGGCCGCGCGGTTAAAGGTGCCGTGTCACGGATTGCGCTGCTACTCCCGCCGGAGTTTCGAGACCTCCCTCAGACATGGGTGTGTGTGTTGCTCTTAGCATGCGTTAGTTTAACTAGTGTATAAGTCTAGGGACCGATGACCTCAACACTTTGGTCCTTAGGAACTCACACACATTTGAACATTTTTTTCTCTTTTTTTTTTTTGTTCCTTGCTTTTCATAGATCACGACCATACATCAAAGAACATTTACAACCAGCTAAGACATACAGTCATAAAAGCCTTCAATCAAAGCCTTCATTCTGTAGTTCATTCCAACTGCACTATGATGGAGACTGAAGCTCAGATGGCTGAGATAATTATTAATATTCCTATTAAATTAACCATTTTGACTGCTTGGTCAGTTTAAATGTCTATATCTACATTTAAGTGCCTGGCAGAGAGTTCATCGAACCACCTTCACAATTCTCTATTATTCCAATCTCGTATGCAACGCGGAAAGAATGAACACCTATATCAGCCGGCCGCTGTGGCCGTGCGGTTCTAGGCGCTACAGTCTGGAACCGCGTGACCGCTACGGTCGCAGCTTCGAATCCTGCCTCGGTCATGGATGTGTGTGATGTCCTTAGGTTAGTTAGGTGTAAGTAGTTCTAAGTTCTATGGGACTGATGACCACCGATGTTAAGTCCCAGAGCTATTTTGAACACTTATATCATTCCGTATGAGCTCTGATTTCACTTATTTTATAATTGTGATCGTTCCGCCCTATTTAGATTGGTTACAACAAAATATTTTCGCATTCGGAGGAGATAGTTGGTGATTGGAATTTCGTGAGACGTTTCCATCGCAACGAAAAACGCCTTTCTCTTAATGATGTCCAGCCCAAATCCTGTACCATTTCTGCGACACTCTCTCCCATATTTCGCGATTATACAAAACATGCTACCTATCTTTGAACTTTTTCGATGTACTCCGTCAGTCCTATCTGGTAAGGATCCCACAGAGCGCAGCAGTATTCTGAAAGAGGACGGACAAGCGTAGGGTAGGTAGTCTCCTTAGTAGATCTGTTACATTTTCTAAGTCTCCTGCCAATAAAACGCAGTCTTTGGTTAGTCTTCCCCACAATATTTTCTGTGTGTTCCTTCCAATTTTAGTTGTTCGTAATTGTAATACCTAGGTATTTAGTTGAAATTACGGCTTTTAGATTAGACTGATTTATCGTGTAACCGAAGTTTAACGAGTTTCTTTTGGCACTCATGTGGATGACCTCAAAGTTTTCGTTATTTAGGGTCAACTGCCAATTTTCGCACCATCCATATATCTTTTCTAAATCGTTTTGCAATTTGTTTTGATATTCCGATGACTTGATTAGTAGATACACGTCATCTGCAAACAGCCTAAGACGACAGCTCAGATTGTCTCCAAAATCGTTTATAAAGATAAGGAATAGCAAAGGGCCTATTAACACTACCATGGGGAACGCCAGAAATCACTTCTGTTTTACTTAACATCTGAGGTCATCAGTCCCCTAGACTTAGAAATACTTAAACCTAACTAACCTAAGGACAGCACACACATCCATGCCCGAGGCAGGATTCGAACCCGCGACCGTAGCAGCAGCGCAGTTCTGGACTGAAGCACCTAGAACCGTTCGGCCACAATGGCCGGCGTCTGTAGATAAGTTCGGATGTTGTCTTGAGAGACGGTGTTGATATGTATCGAACTAACCGCAGATACACTCTCTGACTGGAACTGTGCATCCGGTTACATCCGTATTCGGCCGATGAATATTGCTTGGGAGCTATACTGACGGGAAAAAATGCACATCAGGTTTGATTTAAATATATGCTGCAACGGTTGTGAGCGTTAGTTACTTTTGGGATTGGACTCGGTGAGTTGATTTTAGTCAAGAATGTCCTAAAAGTGTGAAATACGCCGTTATGAACACCTCACTGAGTTTGAAGGAGCTCCTGTAATAGGGTTACGAGAAACTGGGTGTTTCTTCTGCGATACTACAGATAGACTTGGCAGGAATTAGCCACTTTACACGGTTCACGGTTCACGAAAATGCACGGTCGCAAGAAGACCAGGCTCCTGACGGCCACGTGGCGCTACCAAAAGGAAAGACAGTCGTGGTCAGCGTACGGCTCTAAAGCATCGTACTACATCTGCGGCATCAATTTGAGCAGCAGTTGGCACAACAGTGACATACGAACTGTTACAAATCGATTACTCCAAGGACAGCTGAGAGCCAGGAACCTTGTAGCGTGCACTACACTGACCTCAAACCACTACCATTTGTGACTTTAGTAGTGTCACACGAGATCTCATCAGATGGCTTCGTGGCGGTCATTTGTGTTTTATGGTGAAAACAAACTGTGCTTAAGTGCAATGATGGCCATGCGTTAGTTAGGAGGAGGCCAGTTGAGGGCCTGCAACCAACCTGTATGAATGTTGGACACACTGGACCTACACCTGGAGCTATGGTCTACGGTGCGATTTCGCATGACTGCTGGAGCACTCTCGCGGTTATCCCAAGCACTCAGACTGTAAATTTTAATGTTAGTCTGGTGATTTGACTTCTTGTGCTGACATCCATGAACAGCATTCCAGAAAGTGTTTTCCAACATGATAACGCTCTCCCACATACTACTGTTGTAACCCAACGTGCTCTACAGAGAGCTGACATGTTGCCTTGGCATGCTCGATCACCAGTCTGTCTCCAATTGAGCACCTTATGGGACATCATCGGACGTCATCCACAAACAGCTGTACTGACCGAACAAGTGCAACAGGCATGGAACTCCATCAAACAAGCGAACATCTGGAATCTATATAACACAATGCATATGCGATTGCATGCTTCCATCCAGCATTCTGGCAGCTACACCGATAATTAACGTACCAGCAACTCACATTTGCAATGGCTTATCTCGCGCCTTTGATCTCGTAATATCAATCCCTTAAATATGTTACCTAGGCAAATGTATTCCCGAAATTTCATTACTGTACATTAAATGTCCTTTGATGCTTAGAATTCTTTCCGTCAGTGTATTTTCGTGGTGTAAGGTGAAGTCATAACATAATCTGTGTTGCGCACGCCACCTACAGTGTCACACTATAACTATAGTCCAGCACATACAGCTTAATACTCACCATTGAGGAGGCCGCCCCCGGTAGCTGAGTGGTTGCCGGCATGGTAGCTCAGAGGGATAGTTGCCCTCTGTAATAAAAAAAATGGATCAACAACGAACTGACGTCCGCCCAAATCAGGTACAACAAACAAAAACAAAATGAGATTTTTTTTAAAAAAAATGATCAGGGCGACAGAATGTCAATCCTAAGGGCCCGGGTTCGATTCGCGGCTAGGTCGGAGATTTTCTCCGCTCAGGGACTGGGTGTTGTGTTGTCCTAATCATCATTCCATCCCCATCGACGCCCAAGTCGCCGAAGTGGCGTCGAATCGAAAGACTTGTACCGACGGGAGGATCTAGTCACACGACTACTGTGGAAGTTGTTGCCGTCTGACAGCTGGAACGACACTAGCGCCCCTAGAGACAAAAAAGACAGCCATAAGATTAATGGTTCTTTTTAATAACTTGTCTAGCTAATTAACAAAGTAGTTGTTATAGTTTTGCGTCTCGAGCCTTAGTAAATTAGCAAGAGACATGAATGATCATGTAATGATTGGAAAACAGCCTAATCTCACTGATTCAGTGACATGAACTACGACTTAGTGATGAAGCAATACCTTCGAACACGTGTTTAACTGCAGCTTACTCCGAGGAAACCAACAGAATATGAACACAAATTTCACCCTTGAGAAGCATATATATCTGTTGTCTGTTCTTATTATGATACGCACTTCCCTTGACATGTTACAGTTTTGCATGGAGTCTAGTGACTCGCACATTATTTGGCTTAAAAGCGAATGTGTTGAAGTTTCGTGATGTTTCTGTCTCAGATGTGGGAGCAACAGTTGTCTAATTGGTTTCTTTTGTGTTGAGAAAGCGTTGTATTGCTATGGACGTTTTATTGTCACGTATGTGTGTTTTCTCATTAGATACAGTTTTGATTGGTTATTTGGCACTTTTAATAATGTAGATATTGCATTGTATACATTTTCCTTCATTCCATTTATGGCTGTAAGCGAAAGAAAACTGAGTAAATATACGACGTCTTCCTGCGAAAGATGCATTCTTCTGCTTTTTATGTGCTACCTTTTTGTTTCTGAAAGAAAACAACTTTCTTCGGTAAATATCTGTACGTTACAACAGATTCGTAAATAAACTGCCATGTAATGTACCTTTTCAGACTATCCAGGATCCTTAGGAAACCGAAGAAAGACAAACGTGGTGTCAGTTTTTAGTTATTGCCGATTTTAATGCTACTGCATACGCTGCCTATCGTAAAATGTGTGTTACGAATCAGTATAAACGATACTACACACATCAAAAAAGTTTTGCATCACCCCAATTCCCAGAACTCCTGAAGATAGACGTTGATTGTGGATATTATATCACAGAGACAGTCCCTTCGCCTGTTCAGAGACGTCACTAAACTCGCCCAAAGATGTAAACAACCATTAGACGGAGGGGGCTGACAATCTATCAGTTCCAGTCATTCCACCAAGAAGGAGGTATACAGCTCGTGTTGTCTGTAGCTCAACCATGCCTAGAGGGTTCGATCGCGTCCGAATTCTTACTTCGTGCCAGAAAGGTCTCTCAACAAGGGAAGTATTCAGGCATCTCATAGTGAACCAAAGCGATGTTGTTCGGACATTGAGTAGATACAGAGAGGCAGGAACTGGCGATGACATGCCTCGCTCAGGCCGCCCAAGGGCTACTACTGCAGTGATGAACGCTACTTACGGATTATGGCTCTGAAGACCCCTGACAGCAACGCCACCACGTTGAATAATGTTTTTCGTGCAGTGACAGAACGTCGTGTTACGACTGAAACTGTACGCAATAGGCAGCATGGTGTGCAACTTCACTCCCGACGTCCATGGCGAGGTCCATGTTTGTAACCACGACACCACGCAGCGGGGTACAGATGAGCCCAACAACATGCTGAATGGACCGCTCAGGATTGACATCACGTTTTCTTCACCGATGAGTGTCGCATTTGCCTTCAACCATACAATCGTCGGAGGCGTGTTTGGAGGCAACACGGTCAGGCTGAGCGTGTTAGACACACTATCCAGCGAGTGCAGCAAGGTGGAGGTTTCCTGATGTTTTGGGGTGGCATTATGTGGGATCGAAGTACGCCACAGGTAGTCATGGAAGGCGCCGTAGCGGCTGTACGATACATGAATGCCATCCTCCGACCGATAGTGTAACCATATCGGCAGCATATTGGCGACCCATTCACCTTAATGGACGACAATTCGCGCCCACATCGTGCACATCTTGTGAATGAGTTCCTTCAGGATAACGACATCGCTGGACTGGAGTTGCTAAGCATGTTGTCCAGACATGAAATCTATCGTACATGCCTGGGATGGATTTAAAAGTGCTGTTGAAGGGTGACGTCATCCATCAGCCACTCTGAGGGATCTACGCAGAGTCGCCGTTGAGGAGTGGAACAATCTGGACCCACAGTGCCTTGATGAACTTGTGGATAGTATGCCAAGACGAATACAGACATGCATTAATGGAAGAGGACTAGCTACTGGGTATTAGATGTACCGGTACGTAAAGCAATTTGGACCACAACCTCTGAAGGTCTCGCTGTATGGTGGTAAAACATTCATTGTGTGGTTTCCATGAGCAATAAAAAGGGCGGAAATGAGATCTATGTTGATCTCTACCATCGGAACACTCGAAACCGAGGTGATGCAAAACTTTTTTTGAACTGTGTATCAGCACTCACCCGGTGTCGTTTTCAGATGTGTATATTACGGTCAACTTGGAGCGCTGCTGTCGCAGTTTATAGCTTAATTCAGCAGGAGTGTCGTGGCTGTATGTGTTACACTGTGCCATAAATATGTTGCACTTCTCTGGTTTCTGGTCTTGTTGTGTAGTGCCCTCTCTGTAAATGATTGTGTCTCGTATCTCTTGAGGACACAGCAAATTTGACCAGGGCAGTGAAAAATATGTATAGAATAATCATAATAAGAGATTAAGCTTGAATAGAGTCGTAAAAGCAGGAAATTACGTAGTGGTCAACTGTTCCCGTGTTCGAAGATGAACAGAAACGAAGAGAAGTTGTTTGTTTGCAAAGCACTCCCGGTAAATTTATCACCTCTTCCCTTGTTTCACTGGTCATGTCGTGACCATTGTTTTAGAAGATCGAAGAACAGTTATTATGAATGGGAAATAAGAATTTGTTTGCCACAGCATATCGATGAAATCAGGGAAACTAAAGAAAAAGTTCACATCATTCTTCAATACTACATAGTGCGTTGTGCAAATGATTATTTCAGGAAGAGGAAAATGGAATTATTGCACCATTGCCCGTATTCATTTGATTAATCACCACACGACTTCTTCATGTTCTCTTACGTCACAAAGAAGTGCGTGAATGGTGATTTTCATCACCTCAAGGAGCTACTGGATCCTACCAAAACAATTATTTTGACATATCAACATCCAAGAAAGTACGCGAGAACTAATCTAGTCATACATGTGAAGGCACGAGCGAGGAGGGGAGTGAGGAGGGAGGTGGGGGGGGGGGGGGGCTGCGGGGAGTGTGTGGTGGCCGTGGTAAAGGACAAAAGTTTCACGGTGAATCATTGTGAGTACACTTGGTGCTGAGTAATGTCCATTACAATTTCTGTGAGGTACGTTCAATAAGTAACAACACTGTTTTTTCTCGGTCAGTTTCAGTTGTAAAACTGAGGAATTTGTTGTGAGATATCGTGGAATATTCCCGCTTCAGCGCCGATAATTTCATAAAGTTCCGATATATGGCGGCACTTCACTTACCGTTCGGAATAGTGCCTGTAACGAAGGTGCGTTACAAGCACAGAGCTATCATTGAATTTCTTTTAGCGGAAAACCAGAGAATCACAGATACTCATAGTCTCTTGCGGAATAGCTTACCCTTCGGAATAGTGCCTGTAACGAAGGTGCGTTACAAGCACAGAGCTATCATTGAATTTCTTTTAGCGGAAAACCAGAGAATCACAGATACTCATAGTCTCTTACGGAATAGCTTACCCTTCGGAATAGTGCCTGTAACGAAGGTGCGTTACAAGCACAGAGATATCATTGAATTTATTTTAGCGGAAAACCAGAGAATCACAGATACTCATAGTCTCTTGCGGAATAGCTAAGGAGACCTACCAGTGAACAAAAGCAAGAGCACAGTGACTGATTTCCCCCCTCCCCCCCCCCCCCCCCCCTCACCCTTCATGCCGGCCGGCCGCACATAGCTGTGACTCCTGTAATGTTTGAATGTGCGGACACTAGTACGACGTGTTCGACGCCTCGCTGCTCAAGTGGGCGTGCTGACACACTCGCCCACCAGTTGGGCTACTCTGTACCCGCTAGGTTCCTCGCCACTTAACGGAAGACAATAAAGACCAACGAAGAACCATTTGAGCGAAATTGTTTGAGCATTACGAGGCTGATTCAACAGTTTCTTGTCGAACATCGTCACAGGCAATGAAACATGAGTTCATCACTGCGAACCGGACACAACGCGGCAATCCATGGAGTGGCACCACACCACATCTCCTCCGAAGAAAAAGTTCCAAGCCGCGCCCACAGCCATTAAAGTAATGGCGACGATCTTTTGGAACTCTGAAGGGGCTATTCTGTTCGGTGTCCTCCATCATGGTACAACGATCAACTCTGAAGTGTATTGTGCTACTCTCAGGAAATTGAAGAAACGACTTTACCGTGTTCGTCGCCACAAAAATGCGAACGAACTTGCTCTCCAAGTCTGCGCACCCGAGAGGAGCTCACAAAACTTCATTGGACTGTTCTTCCCCATCCACACTACAGACCGGCTGTCCCACCTTCCGACTTCTGTTTGGCCTAATTAAGGATGCAGTCCGCGGAAAGGAGTACATGGATGATGGGGAGGTTATTGATCCAGCAAGACACTGGCTCTGACGTCAACCAGTGGAGTGATACCAAGTAGGCATACAGGCTCTCCCAGTAACGTGGCGAAATACCGTCGTACTGAAATGAGATTATTTTAAGAAATAGGGTTTTGTATTCAGAAGAGTGGGTAATAATGTGGTTTATTGGAATCCTGCATAAAACCAAAATGCTTTGAGAATAAAGTGTTGCATTTCTTACTGAACGCACATCACACATCTACATCTATACACCGCAAGCAAGCCACCTCAGGACGAGCAGGGAAGGGTACTTTGCAAATCACTCCTCCTCCTCCTCTCCCCCCTTTTCTTTGGTAAAGTCACGAACAGATCGCGGCAAGAACAATTGCTGGTGAGCCTCTACGTGAGCCCAAATCTCTCAAATTTCACTTTCCCGGTCGTTTCGTGACATACTGGGTGACTCTGCTAGCAACTCACGCTCCTCGCAACTTTAAAAGTATACCAAAGCGTGATGCACAACGCCTGTCTTCCAGAGGCTGCCTCTGGTGGTGGATGAGCCTGTCCGTGACGCTTTCGAACATGTTAAATGAACTTATAGCAAAACGTGATGTCGTTCCTTCGATCTTTTCTATTTCATCTATCAATTCTATCTGGTATACATCCCAGATACACGAGCAATTTCCGAGTGATTGTTCTTCAGTCAATTAATCATACAATAATCAGTCTTTTGCCAATTTATACCCAATACGTTATGTTTGTTTATGTTGATGGTCAACTGACAATTCCAACACCTAGAGTTGATTCTCTGCAAATCTTCCTGCATATCGCTACAATTTTCTAGAATTTCTATATCTCTGTGTACAACAGCATCACAACTGAAAACCTGATGGAAGTTCTGACATTATCCAGTACGTTAGTTATATACGTATAATGAGAAAAGAAACGGAGCTGTAACACTCCCTTGGGGTGCGCCCAAAGCTAACTTAACCTCTGAACTGTTTTCCCCGCTAAGAATGACGTGATGTGTTCTTTTTGCAAGAAGCTATTCAGTCCAGTCGCACAACTGGCCCAGTATCCCGAACGCTCGTATTTTGTTCATTAGGCTTTCTTCAATCTGATACTGAACTAATACATTAATTCAATGAATAACGGTTTAAGATTATATTCAGTATCGACATACACAACATCCACGTAGATAAAGAATTGTGACGTGATCGCAATTGCAATCAAAACGAATATAAAAAAGAACAGAGATTAGCGGCATACACGTAGATATTAAAGTGTTAATGTAACCACTGACAGTATACCACAATTCATAAACCCTCAACTAGCACACATCTAAAAAGGCTTCGCCTGTATGAGTATCTTCATGATACAATTAAACTGGCACGCTTACTGGACAGAGCATCTTCATTTTAACAAGGGTTTGCAGTAAGCACTTGGATGGGTGGTCCGCCGTGCGCTGTTAGCAAGTGGAGTGCACTCAGCCACTGCGAGTCCAAATGAGGAGCTATTTTATTGAGAAGTGGCGACTCCGCTGACGATACCTGACAACGGCCACGAGGGTGGAGTGCTGACCACATGCCCCTTCATATCCGCATCCAGTGACGCCTATGGACTGAAGACATCGGGATGGTCGGTCGGTACTGGTGAGCCTCCTCGGACGGAGTTTTCTTTGCAGTAAATACTTTTTCTGTGCTTCGAAATAACTGCTGGAAAACAGTAAGTGGTTTATATCTTTTACTTTCTTCTGAGAGTCACAGAAATGGTTATCCTTTACGCCTACCAAATGTAAATAGCAACGATTTGGTTTTTATTCGTATCAGAGTACTTACGAATTTCCTGCTCGCTTGAAATTTTAGAAACCAGGAAGAGTCTGTAATTACTGTTTGGATCGCAGCGGACTATCAACCTTTATTGCAGAACCGTGTGGGGTAGGGCAGTGGTTAGCACACTGGACTAGCATTCGGGAGGAAGACAGTCCAAACCCGCGTCTGGGCATCCTGATTTAGGTTTTCTGTGGTTTCCCTGAATCACTTAAGGAAAATGCCTGTATAGTTCTTCGGAAAGGGCGCTGCCGCTTGCCTTCTCCATCCTTCCCTAAGCCGAGCTTGTGCTCCGTCTCTAATGACCTCGTAGACGACGAGATTTTAAACACTAATCTCCTCCTCTTCCTCCTCCTCCTCCTCCTCTTTATAGAAGACTGAAAAGTTTAAATCTCTGGCCCATTCTTTTCGATCCGTTTCCGTATCCATATCTTGAAGCTGGATGACGGTAGAATGAGGTTCGTTACTGGGCCTCAGACAGTGGCTACCTTCGTCGACCTTGTCCTTGTAATTCTATCCTACATGATAAGAGACTCAGACGCAGGCATTTCCAAGCCCCTTTTATTTGGAACTTTTTTCCTATAATATCCTGTATTTGGACATCCATTTTACTGTCTAACTTTAGGTTTTGCAGTCTGATATTATAAGTAGCCCCAAATTATGGCCAAATTTGAGAGCTTCTCAGATTTCTGTCGCCTCCACGGTAAAAAAATGAATAGCACGGCAGCAGGCCAGTTGTTTGAATTACACTGGGCAACAGTAAAAATGTAAACTGCATGCAGCTAATTAATCCTCTATGAATTCCCGTATGCTGATAACGATTTTCACGAAGAAAACTGAAACTTAACTCTGTCTTGTGTTTTACAGAGGTTTGCATGCACAAAGGAAATTCGTTGCCGACGTAAGTATAATTTTTGCACATGATAATAATGAAATAATTTAAAAATATTATTTAATTTATCATTAATAAAAATTTTAGTGTGCTTTTTCAGGTCGTATCAGTTCAATACTTTACTGCAATATTGTAGTTTGTAATATTTGTAATTTGTCCTTTTTCTAATTTAATTTTTATGTGACTAACGGAAAACTTTGTAAAGACTGTGATTCACGAAGAGCGACCTTATAAGAACTTGAGAGAAAAGTTACCGTGATTGTGTGCAAAAGTCAAAGAGAATGTTGAATGGTGATCAGAAGGGTGTCTGGAAAAGTTTTAAAACATTTTGTTTCATTGTCTAATAAAATAATAGAGCGTAAGATCGTAAGAAGCGACTGGATCAACTGTTGCTGAAAACTGTCACGTCTCTGAACTATATTTCCTCCTTAAGCACCTCGACATCCTTCCTGGAAACTGCACAACGTTTTTGATGAATATGGAAAACGATTCCACCGGGATATTGCAGCCATAGAGAAGAAGAAATACGCAGGGAAGTAGTCTCCTGTTGTTTTGGCAGCCTACTGCTGGACAACTGCCAGGGATGACCCACTGATAGCTTATAAGCGACAAACCAAGCTGAAACACGCGGTCAATTTATAGTTTGATCAAAAATTCTTCGAAAGATCAAATCAGAACATTAATTATGCTCGAGGTATTTGTGGTACTGAATACTTTATACTACAAGACACTGTATAAAACACAGAAAAAATTTCACTTTCTTTTGGTTTAATGTAGCAATTTCGTGACCTGATGTTTATTGTCTATTACCTTGCTCGAGTGATTGTTCACCTCCCTAAACATTTCTATGGTGTATTACTACTTAAATGTGTATTTTGGTGGTTTAAAAAAAGGACATGTATTTCTAAAGTTGGAGGTAAATCTTTATTTTAGTTGCTATTTCCATCACATACTGCCAGCCGAAACAAATGAGGAAACGAAATTAAACTTCAGTAGTTGAAAGAGTATGTGACGCTATTTCAGTGATTACGAAAGAAAGCCACATTACAAAGAACTAGGCAGTATGATGCTCCTTATCAGTATGACGTTGCACCCCCTCTGGTGTATAGGCATCCACTGATTCCTTTGGGCAGGTTGTCAGAATCTGTAGTGTAGGGTAAGCGTCTTTGATTAGTAATCAAAATGTCCTGGGTCCCTGCTGTGAACCGAGCCACAATAAAAATAATCAGCAATAGCGGACGAAGACGAATGGAATATTCCAGAAGTTGAAACACGAACAGCTGCTAGCATGAGTTTCTTAGAAGCAGATACCTTAGAGGTTGCGAAGCAACTCAAATCGCTTGATACGGGCAAGTCCTCAGGTCCAGATTGTATACCGATTAGGTTACTTTCAGATTACGCTGATACAATACTACCTACCTAGCAATAATATACAACCGCTCGCTCACCGATAGATCTATACCTACAGATTGGAAAATTGCGCAGGTCGCACCAGTGTTTAAGAAGGGTAGTAGGAGTAATCCATCGAACTACAGACCTATATCATTGACGTCGGTTTGCAGTAGGGTTTTGGAGCATATACTGTATTCAAACATTATGAATCACCTCGAAGGAAACAATCTATTGATACGTAATCAGCATGGTTTCAGAAAACATCGCTCTTGTGCAACGCAGCTAGCTCTTTATTTGCACGAAGTAATGGCCGCTATCGACAGGGGATCTCAGGTTGATTCCGTATTTCTAGATTTCCGGAAAGCTTTTGAAACCGTTCCTCACAAGAGACTTCTAATCAAGCTGCGGGCCTATGGGGTATCGTCTCAGTTGTGTGACTGGATTCGTGATTTCCTGTCAAGAAGGTCGCAGTTCGTAGTAATAGACGGCAAATCATCGAGTAAAACTGAAGTGATATCAGGTGTTCCCCAGGGAAGCGTCCTGCGACCTCTGCTGTTCCTGATTTATATAAATGACTGGGGTGACAATCTGAGCAGTTCTCTTAGGTTGTTCGCAGATGATGCTGTAATTTACCGTCTGGTAAGGTCATCCGAAGACCAGCATCAGTTGCAAAGCGATTTAGAAAAGATTGCTGTATGGTGTGGCAGGTGGCAGTTGACGCTAAATAACGAAAAGTGTGAGGTGATCCACATGAGCTCCAAAAGAAATCCGTTGGAATTCGATTACTCGATAAATAGTACAATACTCAAGGCTGTCAATTCAACTAAGTACCTGGGTGTAAAAATTACGAACAACTTCAGTTGGAAAGATCACATAGATAATACTGTGTGGAAGGCAAGCAAAAGGTTGCGTTTCATTGGCAGGACACTTAGAAGATGCAACAAGTCCACTAAAGAGACAGCTTACACTACACTCCTTCGTCCTTTGTTAGAATATTGCTGCGCGGTGTGGGATCCTTCCCAGGTGGGATTGACGGAGGACATCGAAAGGGTGCAAATAAGGGCCGCTCGTTTTGTATTATCACGTAAAAGGGGAGAGTGTGTGGCAGATATGATACTCGAGTTGGGATGGAACTCATTAAAGCAAAGGCGTTTTTCGTCGCGGCGAGATCTATTTACGAAATTTCAGTCACCAACTTTCTCTTACAAATGCGAAAATATTTTGTTGAGCCCAACCTACATAGGTAGAAATGCTCATTAAAATAAAATAATAGAAATCAGAGCTCGAACAGAAAGGTTTAGGTGTTCGTTTTTCCCGCGCGCTGTTCGGGAGTGGAAAGCTAGGGAGATAGTGTGATTGTGGTTCGATGAACCCTCTGCCAAGCACTTAAATGTGAATTGCAGAGTAGTCATGTAGCTGTAGATGTAGATGCAGAAGTAAATGTAGATGTAGAAGAAGTCGTCTCCGTCCTGCTGAAAGTTATTTGCTCTGTCTCTATCGTTCGTTCGTTCAAGAGCAATAAAATCTTTGCTGTGTTTTATTCAAACCTGAATATACTGTCCTCTGTTATAAAAACGTTGAACAGAAATTACTTTTGAGAACTGCATGGCTCAGCGCACACATTTACATAATGACTAAACTAACTGGCGTTCACTGTGCAGGAAATTAAATCGGAACGTGAGTTGAGAAACGAAAGAACCAACAAAAACTGGAAAGAATCACGGAGGCTTTCCGGCAGTCATTCTTCCCGCAAGCCATACGTGACTGGAACAGGAAAGGGAGGTAATGACAGTGGCACGTAAAGTGCCCTCTGCCACACACCGTTGGGTGGCTAGGGGGGAATAAATGTAGAATGAGACGCAGACATGAAAAATTACGGCATAATCAGCAACAACAGCTCAGCATGAAGAAATCGACTCAGCTTAAATATGCTAAAGTAAAATTAAACTACTGAAATAAATGGTTCAAATGGCTCTGAGCACTATGGGGCTTAACTTGCCGTCAGTCCCCTAGAACTTACAACTACTTAAACCTAACTAATCTAAGAACATCACACATCCATGCGCGAGGCAAGATTCGAACCTGCGACCGTAGCGGTCGCGCGTTTCAGAACTGTAGCGCCTAGAACCGCTCGAGCACCCCGACCACCTACTGGAAGAAAGATTGGAATTATTTTCTCATACAAAAAATATTCTTACTTGAAATTAAAATACTAATCCGTTCATTATAATGACAACGCTGTATTTTAAATTCATTTCATAAGAACATAAAACTCACAGAAAACCAAAAACTTTAAGTTTTTTACAAAAGTCTTACAAGGTAGTGCTCTTACAATTGTGCAAATTGAAATGAATTAAACTGAAATGACCTAAACTGAGGTGGAGAGCTGGACTATTCTGTTGCAAGAATTGCCAAGGTTATCAGTAACTGCAGCAAAAATTATTACCCTAAAAATATATCCATAATGCAAATCTATTCTCCCTGTTCCATAAACACTGCGTCTTTCAACAGATTAATAGTTCCTACATTTTTGTTCAGTAAACTCCTCCCCCAGTAACCATTACGCTTACAGTTCTGCTATCTCACCCCATGTCCAACATTCGACTACTCTTCACTCTACCACAGAGCCAGAGATACACAAGTTCAGACTCTACTGTCACTGCCGTAAGTCGACTACTCCACAGATGTCACACGTGACTGCTTCGCTCTCATAACATGAAATTTCCACTCATTCTGAAACTATCCGAAAATAAATGTCCAGTCCACCTATATCTGTCCATCTTTCACTGCCAACGGGCTTATCAAGAGGGCGGAGGAACGGACCGTGGTTAGGAGTGGGAAACTGCCCCTAAAAGGTGGAAGAATAAACAATGATCAAAGGAATGAGGATGCACTGTATCAAAGACATATGACGTTCATCCACATGTGGCTTGCAACTGAAAAAAATGAAATGTCGTGTGACGAGGGCCTTCCGTCGGGTAGACCGTTCGCCTGGTACAAGTCTTTCGATTTGACGCCACTTCGGCGACTTGCGCGTCGATGGGGATAAAATGATGATGATTAGGACAACACAACACCCAGTCCCTGAGCGGAGAAAATCTCCAACCCGGGAATCGAACCCGGTCCCTTTGAATTGACAGTCTGTCGCGCTGACCACTCAGCTACCGGTGGCGGACTGGTTTGCAACTGGAAAAGTGGCATGATGATCTCTCCATTGGCAAACGATTCCGTGGTATCCCCCTTTCAGATTCCCAGGAGGGGACGACCAGTGGGAGGTGACTCTAAGAAAAAGATTGAATAACCAATGAAGGTAATTCTACGAGTTGGAATATAGAATGTCAGAAGCCTGAACGTAGCAGGAATCTGAAAAGGAAAATTTAAAGTTCCAAACCAGGTATTTTGGGAGAGAGTGAAGTGAAATGAAAAGGAGATAGGGATTTCTGGTCAGACGAATGTTAGGCACATGAACAGTAACAGAAAATGGTTTAACAAGAGTAGAATTCGTTATGGAAAAGAAAGGTAGGGCAGAGAGTGAGCTGCTAGGAACAGTTCGATGAAAGGATTGATCTCATCCGATTCGGTAGCAAACAATCGAAGACAAAGATAATTCAGGTATACATATCGACGTCGCAAGCACAAGATGAAGAGCTAGAGAAAGTATATCAAAATATATCAGGACACTGCGCGGGTGGTTCAGTATGTACAGAGAGATGAAGATCTGAAAATAATGGGAGAGTGGAATGAGGTTGTAGGGAAAGGAGTAGAAGAACGGGTTGTGGGGAAATATGAAGTTTGGCAGTAGGAATGAGAAAAGAAGAAAGACTAATATAGTTCTGCAATGAATTTCAGGTGGTAATAGCGAATACTCTGTTCTAGAATCACAAGGGGAAGAGGGATCTCTGGAAACGTCCTGGAGACACGGATGGATTCCAACTGAATTACATCACGGTCAAACAGAGATTCCGAAAACAGATATTGGATTGTAACGAGTACTTAGATCCAGATATAGACTCAGATTATAATTGAGTAATGATGCAGAGTAAACTAAAGTTTAAGTGAACCATCAGAGAGAATCAGTGTGGAAGGAAGCGGCATGCTGAAGTACTGAGGAATGAGACGCGTTTGAAGTTCGCTGAGGATGTGGTTACTGTGATAAAGAATATCAGTGCATGCAGTTCAGTTGAAGAGGAGTGGACATCTCTGAAAAGGGTAGTCACAGCAAACACAGTTACAAGAAAGGTATTTGCGCAGAATCCTTGGGTGACGGACGAAATTGTTCAATTGATAGACGAAAGAGGGAAGTATAAAAATGTTCCGGGGTACAGCATTATACATCCCTTAGGAATGCGATAAACAGCAAGTGCAGGGAAGCCAAAGCGAAATGGCTGCAGAGAAGATGTGAAGAAATCGAAAAAGAAGTGGGCATTGTGAGGACTGACTCATCATATAGAAAAGCCAAAACAGCGTACGGTTAAGCTAAAAGCAAGGGCGGGAACATTAAGTGTGCAATTCCACTGTAAAATGCAGAAGAGAGAACGGATAGGTGGGAAGAATACATTAAAGGTCTTGGCGGATAACATGATAGAAAAGGAAATTGAAGTCGATATGGAAGACGCAGAGGATCCAATGTTAGAGCCAGAATTTTAAAAAGCTCTCGAAGACTTTAAATCAAATTAGGCAGAAGGTACTGAATACATTCCATCGGTTCTTCTAAAATCCTTGGAGGAAGTTGCAACCAAATATTTTTTCTGGTTGGTGTGCAGAATGTATGAGATTGATGACGTACCATCAAACTTTTGGAAAAAAAAACATCCACACAGTGCATAACTACCACACAATCGGTTTAACACCTCATGCATCCAAACTGCTGATAAGAATAAGATAGTTAAGAATGAAGAAGAAAATTGAGGATGAGTTAAATTGCGATCAGTTTGGCTTTAGGGAAGGTGAAGGCAACAGAGGGGCAGTTCTGACATTGCTCATGGTAATGGAAGCAAGACTGAAGAAAAATCAAAAGATACGCTCATAGGACATGCCGACCTAGAAAAAGCGTTCAGCGGTGTAAAATGTTACAAAATGTCCGACATTTTGAGGAAAACAGTAGTAAGCTACAGGGGAACGGGTAATATACTATATGTACAAGGAGTAAGAGGGAACAATAACACTGAAAGACCAAGACCTGCTCGGTATTGAAAAAGGATGTAACATTGGCATGCAAGGAAGGTTTTGAGTGCGATTAAAATTCAAGGTGAAAGGATATCACTGATATGGTAGTCTGATATACTGCTATCCTCAGTGATGTTAAAGAAGAATTACAGTAAGTGTTGCATATAGTGAGCAGTCAAATGAGTAGAGAAAAGGGATTGAGAGTAGTCCGTAGAAAGAGATGAGTCCGGAGAGCCGTGCACGCTAAACGCCGCTTTCGGGACGGGGAGATACGCCGACCACGGATGACCTGCGCCCGGCTGGTTAACGAGAAGGGTCGGTGTGCAGATCAGCCTGACTGTGGTTTTCAGGCGGTTTCCCACATTTAAAATTATGTCAGCTGCTTATGACGCTGTTCCATATGCGTGTGTGGTATTTCCGTGTACTTCCAAGTGATTGCTCAATATCTGATACTGTTAAAGCCGCTTATATATCCTACCAGGCCAGGTAACAACGCTAAAGACGATCGACGCTAATATACTCTGGTGGCTGCTCTACACGTCACAGAGAATTACAACATGCGGTGTGTGTGTGTGTGTGTGTGTGTGTGTGTGTGTGTGTGTGTGTGTGTGTGTCGAAGCTACACTGACATCTGGTTGTGTCTACTCGGTGCTTCACTTTTTCTGTGAGGGAGTATATTACGCATAAACAAATATAGAAATCCTAAATATTTTATTTTACAATTTTTGGTGCACGGTGTTATTTGTGCCCCGCTGCGTTTGTGCAGGAGTACTGGGGGGAGCGCAACGCAGCGGACCAGCGCCACGGGCGGGGATGGGCGCGGCTGCCCAACGGCGACCTCTACGTGGGGCAGTACGCGCGTGGCAAACGACACGGCGTCGGCATCTACGTGTTCCGTGGGGGCGCACAGTACCACGGCGACTGGCGGCAGGGTCTCAAGTACGGACAGGGTGTCTTCCACTACCCGGACGGCTCCCGCTACGAGGGTAAGTCGGCGCAGGTAAACGGTGTGCGACGAACGAGAACTCGGCTTCTGGACAGAGCATTACGTACGCGTGCCGAAACCGAAATCGTTCTCCATTACGCGCTTCCCAAGCGACCCGTCTTAACTCCGCCAGCAGTTCCCACGCTAGCCTCACGCACGCACAACGTGCTTTCAGGTAGAGAATCTCACATGCGCTTAACGTAGTGTGACAAATAAGCGTGATCGAGTAAGTCGTACGCGCGACCGACGCGACTGTATTATTACGCGAGGTAGTATGAGCCATCTTCGCCAAATCCCGCCAGACTATGGGAAGTTTTTTCCACCCGCCTCCGACACACGAGCGAAAAGCACACGACTCAGTCACTTGCCTACACCTGTTTGGTACTTAGGCGCATGGCAGTATTAGCAAATCAGGCCGGAATTGAATAAACTACGGATGCGAAAATGAGACACAATACACCACAACGTGCTATGCCCTCTAGGTTAACACCTCGCTATTGGGACCATGGACCCTATATCCGCGGGAGGACAAGTGACTGAGCTTGAAGAACTTAAAGATCTGACCAATGAAGCCAGCGAACCAGCTGTAACTTTCATCTTTCAGACTTCTTATGCGGAATGAAGTTATTTCAACACACCCATGGATGAGACCCTGCCCTCCTGCTGTGATGAGATGTAAACACAGTCATGTGGTGCTGGTGGCATCAAAAATTTTGAACATTATATTTCAATTCAATATTTCTTTCGAAAAGGACCTTCTTAGCTTTTATTGATTTTGAAAACGCTTTGTGTATCTATTTAGTTCTTATTCAAGCCGATCAAGATTTCTATATGAGATGGGTTACAGGTTGGGCAACTCCTGCTCTTCAATTTTAACGATCGACTTCCTCTATCCTTCGATGTGCCCATTACCTGGTATCATGATTTATTTAATACTTACGATACAGACACTATAACTGAAAAATTGCCATACTTATCAGTGAAGAGAGATTGCGATTCTTTTTGTAGAAAATACACTTCTACTCAGTCTGTCGATTGCCGTCTATTACTTCTGTATTGTCGTTTTCTGGCATTGTCACCTATGTAACATCTGTTGAAGATGTAAGAACAAATGACAGAGAGTTTTATAGTATTTAAACTCAAGATTAGGTCCACAATTGTCATTTGATTTCATATCCTTAACACATCTATCCATGGACGACAGTTCCTGAAACTGGTAATCTGGGAATAATAAACAGCAATCAACAGACTATTACTTGACTATTGCAATCGACTGTATTTTGTATATACGAGAAATGTATTGCTGTTGTGGTCTCCAGTCAGAAGACAGATTTGACGCAGTTCACCACGGTATTCTATCTTGTGCAAGCCTCTGCTTCCTTACACACTTACTGCAACCTACTTCCCTTTAGGTTTGCTTACTATAGTCAATCCTTGCTGACACTTTACTATTTTTATCACTCTACACTTCCCCCCATTACCAAACTGATGGACCGTTGGTGCCTCAGGGTTTGTTCTACCAAACAATTTCTTCTTTTAGTCAAGCAATCGACTATTTTATTTTTCTCGTATTTCAAAGAAATAAATCTCTTGGAGCTTCCTTGGCATTGATATTCGTCCATGCTAGTGCGTGCCAGGCACAGTATTTCAGCGGCATGCCTCTTCATCACTGTCAGGTAGTAAAATTTATTAATGCTATTTACTGTCTGTTGTGAAGAACTGAGTGCATGTGGGGCAAAGACAAGTGGTTTCATCCATGTGTCTTTTTTCTCGTGGAATATACCTTCATTTTTCGATCGTCTATGTGTAATATTATGAGTTTCTGTTCCAATATTTGGGCACACAATTCAAACTAGACACTTAGATTCTGCGGTTCGATGAACTAGTAGAGAAATGTTTTAGGAGCAGCTATTGGTTTTTAAAGAAGCTACCCTACTGGCCTTTGCTTTTACGACGCCTGACCACTGTGTTCCAGAGTTTCAGTATCGTCTCACGGATTACTGCAATACAATGTGGGTTAGGAGATACGAGCATACACGCCTTGCTCGAAGCTAATTTTAACACAAACTATTCGATACATCTGTTTCAGAATAAGGAACAATGGCGAAGATATCTACAGAATGTTTCTGTAAGAGCGTGCAATAATTTAACAGGACACAGAGGATGATCCACTGAACAATTTGAAGTAGGGAACCTGGGATCGTTGGTGGGGAGGCTCGCGTGCCTCAGCGATACAGATAGCTGTACCGTAGGTGCAACCACAACGGAGGGGTATCTGTTGAGAGGCCAGACAAACGTGTGGTTCCTGAAGAGGGGCAGCAGCCTTTTCAGTAGTTGCAAAGGCAACAGTCTGGATGAATGACTGATCTGGCATTGTAACACTAACCAAAACGGCCTTGCTGTTGTGGTACTGCGAACGGCCGAAAACAAGGGGTAACTACAGTCGTCATTTTTCTCGAGGGCATGAAGCTTTACTGTATGATTAAATGATGATGGCGTCCTCTTGGGTAAATTTTCCGGATGTAAAATAGTCCATCATTCGGATCTCCGGGCGGAGACTACTCAAGAGGATGTCGTTATCAGGAGAAAGAAAACTGGCGTTCTACGGATCGGAGCGTGGAAGATTAGATCCCTTAATCGGGCAGGTAGGTTAAAAAATTTAAAAATGGAAATGGATATGTTAAAGTTAGATATAGTGGGAATTAGTGAAGTTCGGTGGCAGGAGGAACAAGACTTCTGGTCATGTGAATACAGGGTTATAAATACAAAATCAAATAGGGATAATGCAGGAGAAGCCTTAATAATGAACAGGAAAATAGGAGTGTGGATGAGCTACTATAAACACCATAGTGAACGCATTATTGTAGCCAAGATAAACACGAACCCAACGCCTACCACAGTAGTACAAGTTTGTATGTCAACTAGCTCTGCAGATGATGAAGAAATTGATGAAATGTGTGATGAGATAATAAAAAATTATTCAGGTAGTGAAGAGAGACGCAAATTTATTAGTTATGGGTGACTCGAATTCGACAGTAGGAAAAGGAAGAGAAGGAAACGTAGTAGGAGAATATGGATTGGGGGGAAGAAATGAAAGAGGAAGCCACCTGGTAGAATTTTGCACAGAGCATAACTTAATCATAGCTAACACTTGGTTCAAGAATCATGAAAGAAGGTTGTCTACATGGAAGAACCCTGGAGATACTAGAAAGTTTCAGATACATTATATAATGGTAAGACAGAGAATTAGGAACCAGGTTTTAAATTGTAAGACATTTCCAGGGGTAGATGTGGACTCTGACCACAATCTATTGGTTATGAACTGTAGATTAAAACTGAAGAAACTGCAAAAAGGAGGGAATTTAAGGAAAGGAGACCTGGATGAACTGAAACAACCAGAGGTTGTACAGAGAGCCTAAGGGAATAATTAACAGGAACGGGGGAAAGAAATACAGTAGATGAGGAATGGGTAGCTTTGAGGGATGAAATAGTGAAGGCAACAGAGGATCACGTAGGGAAAAAGACGAGGGGTAACAGAAGAGATACTGAATTTAATTGATGAAAGGAGAAAATACAAAAATTCTGTAAATGAAGCAGGCAAAAAGGAGCACAAACGTCTCAAAATGGGGTTGACAGGAAGTGCAAAATGGCTAAGCAGGGATGGCTAGAGGACAAATGTAAGGATATAGAGGCTTATCTCACGACGGGTAAGATAGATACTGCCTACAGGAAAATTAAAAAGACTTTTGGAGAAAAGAGAACCACTTGTATGAATATCAAGAGCTCACATGGATCCCTTTCTAAAGAAGTGAAAGCAAAATGGTGGAGGGAGTATACAGAAGGTCTGTACAACGATGATGTTCTTGAGGACAATATTATGGATGTGGTAGAGGATGTAGATGAAAATGAAATGGGAGATACGATACTGCGTGAAGAGTTCGACAGAGCACTGAAAGACCTATGTCGAAACAAGGCCCCGGGAGTAGACAACATTCCATGAGAAATACTGATACCCTTGGGAGAGTCAGTCCTGACAAAACTCTACCATCTGGTGAGCAAGATGTATGAGACAGGTGAAATTCCGTCAGACTTCAAGAAGAATATAATAATTCCAATCCCAGAGAAAGCAGGTGTTGACAGATGTGAAAATTACCGAACTATCGGTTTAATAAGTCACAGCTGCAAAATACTAACACGAACTCTCTACAGAAAAATGGAAAAACTGGCAGAGGCCGACCTCGGGGAACATCAATTTGGATTCCGTAGAAATGTTGGAAACACGTGAGGCAATACTGACCCTACGACTTATCTTAGAAGAAAGATTAAGGAATGGCAAACCTACGTTTCTAGCATTTGTAGACTCAGAGGAAGCTTTTGACAATTCTCTTTCAAATTCTGAAGGTGACAGAGATAAAATTCGGGGAACGAAAGGCTATTTACAGTTTGTACAGAAACCAGATGGCAGTTATAAGAGTCGAGGGACATGAAAGGGAAAACGTGGTTGGCAAGGGAGTAAGACAGGGTTGTAGCATCTCCCCGATTCTATTCAGTCTGTATATTGAGCAAGCAGTAAAGGAAACAAAAGAAAAATTCGGAGTAGGAATTAAAATCCATGGAGAAGAAATAAAAACTTTGAGAATGAGATTATTCACTCTGCAGCGGAGTGTGCGCTGATATGAAACTTGCTGGTAGATTAAAACTGTGTGCCCGACCGAGACTCGAACTCGGGACCTTTGTCTTTCGCGGGCAAGTGCTGTACCATCTGAGCTACCGAAGCACGACTCACGCCCGGTACTCACGGCTTTACTTCTGCCAGTACCTCGTCTCCTACCTTCCAAACTTTACGGAAGCTCTTCTGCGAAGCTTGCAGAACTAGCGCTCCTGAAAGAAAGGATATTGCGGAGACATCGATTAGCCACAGCCTGGGGGATGTTTCCAGAATGACATTTTCACTCTGCAGCGGAGTGTGCGCTGATATGAAACTTCCTGGCAGATTAAAGCTGTGTGCCCGACCGAGACTCGAACTCGGGGCCTTTGTCTTTCGCGGGCAAGTGCTCTACCATCTGAGCTACCGAAGCACGACTCACGCACGGTACTCACAGCTTTACTTCTGCCAGTACCTCGTCTCCTACCTTCCAAACTTTACAGGAGCTCTCCTTCGAACCTTGCAGAACTAGCACCCCTGAAAGAAAGAATATTGCGGAGACATTGCTTAGCCACAGCCAGGGGGATGTTTCCAGAATGAGATTTCCACTCTGCAGCTTTAATCTGCCAGGAAGTTTCATATCAGCGCACACTCCGCTGCAGAGTGAAAATCTCATTCTGGAAACATCCCCCAGGCTGTGGCTAAGCCATGTATCCGCAATATTCTTTCTTTCAGGAGTGCTAGTTCTGCAAGCTTCGCAGAAGAGCTTCTGTAAAGTTTGGAAGGTAGGAGACGAGGTACTGGCAGAAGTAAAGCTGTGAGCACCGGGCGTGAGTCGTACTTCGGTAGCTCAGATGGTAGAGCACTTGCCCGCCAAAGGCAAAGGTCCCGAGTTTGAGTCTCGGTCGGGCACACAGTTTTAATCTCCCAGGAAGTTTCAAAAACTTTGAGGTTCGCCGATGATATTGTAATTCTGTCAGAGCAGTTGAACGGAATGGATAGTGTCTTGATAGGAGGGTATTAGATGAACATCATCAAATGCAAAACGAGGATAATGGCATGTAGTCGAATTAAGTCGGGTGATGCTGAGGGAATTAGATTGGGAAATGAGACACTTAAAGTAGTGAAGCAGTTTTGGTATTTGGGGAGCAAAGTAGCTGATAATGGTCAAGGAAGAGAGGATATAAAATGTAGACGGGCAATGTCAAAAAAAGCGTTTCTGAAGAAGAGAAATTTGTTAACATCGAGTATTGATTTAAGTGTCAGGAAGTCGTTTCTGAAAGTTCAAAAAATTGCTCTGAGCACTATGGGACTTAACTTATGAGGTCATCAGTCCCCTAGAATTTAGTACTTACACCTAACTAACCTAAGGACATCACACACATCCATGCGCGAGGCAGGATTCGAACCTGCGACCTAGGCGGTCGCGAGGTTCCAGACTGTAGCACCTAGAACCGCTCGGCCACCCCGGCCGGCGTTTCTGAAAGTATTTTTATGGAGTGTAGCCATGTATGGAAGTGAAATATGGACGATAAATAGTTTATACAAGAAGAGGATAGAAGCTTTCGAAATGTGGTGCTACAGAGGAATGCTGAAGATTAGATTGGTAGATCACATAACTAAAGAGGAGGTATTGAATAGAATTGGGGATAAGAGGAGTTTGTGGCACAACTTGACTAGAAGAAGGGATCGGTTGGTAGGACATGTTCTGAGGCACCAAGGGGTGTGAATGTAGTAATGGAGGGGAGGGTGGAGGGTAAAAATCGTAGAGGGAGACCAAGAGATAATACACTAAGCAGATTCAGAAGGATGTAGGCTGCAGTAGGTACTGGGAGATGAAGAAGCTTGCACGGGATAGAGTAGCATGAAGAGCTGCATCAAACCAGTCTCAGGACTGAAGACCTGAGAAGCTCGTAACATAAGTAATCAATGCGAAGTGGGATAAATAAATCTGATCAATTTCCACCCACAGATTTATACAAGGATGAATCGCTGCAAATAAGGGCCAACTGGAACTGTTTTCCTCACCAGTACAAGGGACGACGCTACGTTAAAGTACCACATCAGTCCAAAAAGTTTAGAGACTAAATTAATAAAAAATGTATAAAAGTTACAATGGTGGTTTTAATGATTTGGTGTTCTATATAGTCTCCCTCCACTTGAGTACAAAACATAAAAGGTTCATACAGCCATGTGAAACTGTCAGAGAACACCTTCTTTGGGATCTAGTTCAACTCGCAGGTCACACTAGTTTTAATGTCGGTTATCTCGTACACAGTGTGGTTTCTACATCTACATCTACATCCGTACTCCGCAAGCCACCTGACGGTGTGTGGCGGAGGGTACCCTGAGTACCTCTATCGGTTCTCCCTTCTATTCCAGTCTCGTATTGTACGTGGAAAGAAGGATTGTCGGTATGCTTCTGTGTGGGCTCTAATCTCTCTGATTTTATCCTCATGGTCTCTTCGCGAGATATACGTAGGAGGGAGCAATATACTGCTTGACTCTTCGGTGAAGGTATGTTCTCGAAACTTTAACAAAAGCCCGTACCGAGCTACTGAGCGTCTCTCCTGCAGAGTCTTCCACTGGAGTTTATCTATCATCTCCGTAACGCTTTCGCAATTACTAAATGATCCTGTAACGAAGCGCGCTGCTCTCCGTTGGATCTTCTCTATCTCTTCTATCAACCCTACCTGGTGCGGATCCCACACTGCTGAGCAGTATTCAAGCATTGGGCGAACAAGCGTACTGTAACCTACTTCCTTTGTTGTCGGATTGCATTTCCTTAGGATTCTTCCAATGAATCTCAGTCTGGCATCTGCTTTACCGACGATCAACTTTATATGATCATTCCATTTTAAATCACTCCTAATGCGTACTCCCAGATAATTTATGGAATTAACTGCTTCCAGTTGCTGACCTGCTATTTTGTAGCTAAATGATAAGGGACCTATCTTTCTATGTATTCGCATCACATTACACTTCGCTACATTGAGATTCAATTGCCATTCCGTGCACCATGCGTCAATTCGCTGCAGATCCTCCTGCATTTCAGTACAATTTTCCATTGTTGCAACCTCTCGATACACCACAGCATCATCTGCAAAAAGCCTCAGTGAACTTCCGATGTCATCCACCAGGTCATTTATGTATATTGTGAATAGCAACGGTCCTATGACACTCCCCTGCGGCACACCTGAAATCACTCTTACTTCGGAAGACTTCTCTCCATTGAGAATGACGTGCTGCGTTCTGTTATCTAGGAACTCCTCAATCCAATCACACAATTGATCTGATAGTCCGTATGCTCTTACTTTGTTCATTAAACGACTATGGGGAACTGTGTCAAACGCCTTGCGGAAGTCAAGAAACACGGCATCTACCTGTGAACCCGTGTCTAAGGCCCTCTGAGTCTCGTGGACGAATAGCGCGAGCTGGGTTTCACACGATCGTCTTTTTCGAAACCCATGCTGATTCCTACAGAGTAGATTTCTAGTCTCCAGAAAAGTCATTATACTCGAACATAATACGTGTTCCAAAATTCTACAACTGATCGACGTTAGAGATATAGGTCTATAGTTCTGCACATCTGTTCGAGGTCCCTTCTTGAGAACGGGGATGACCTGTGCCCTTTTCCAATCCTTTGGAACGCTTCGCTCTTCTAGAGACCTACGGTACACCGCTGCAAGAAGGGGGGCAAGTTCCTTCGCGTACTCTGTGTAAAATCGAACTGGTATCCCATCAGGACCAGCGGCCTTTCCTCTTTTGAGCGATTTTAATTGTTTCTCTATCCCTCTGTCGTCTACTTCGATATCTACCATTATGTCAACTGTGCGACAATCTAAAGAAGGAAGCACAGTGCAGTCTTCCTCTGTGAAACAGCTTTGGAAGAAGACATTTAGTAATTCGGCCTTTAGTCTGTCATCCTCTGTTTCAGTACCATTTTGGTCACAGAGTGTCTGGACATTTTGTTTTGATCCACCTACCGCTTTGACATAGGACCAAAATTTCTTAGGATTTTCTGCCAAGTCAGTACATAGAACGTTACTTTCGAATTCATTGAAAGCCTCTCGCATAGCCCTCCTCACACTACATTTCGCTTCGCGTAATTTTTGTTTGTCTGCAAGGCTTTGGCTATGTTTATATTTGCTGTGAAGTTCCCTTTGCTTCCGCAGCAGTTTTCTAACTCGGTTGTTGTACCACGGTGGCTCTTTTCCATCTCTTACGATCTTGCTTGGCACATACTCATCTAACGCATATTGTACCATGGTTTTGAACTTTGTCCACTGATCCTCAACACTATCTGCACTTGAGACAAAACTTTTGTGTTGAGCCGTCAGGTACTCTGTAATCTGCTTTTTGTCACTTTTGCTAAACAGAAAAATCTTCCTACCTTTTTTAATATTTCTATTTACGGCTGAAATCATCGACGCAGTAACCGCTTTATGATCGCTGATTCCCTGTTCTGCATTAACTGATTCAAATAGTTCGGGTCTGTTTGTCACCAGAAGGTCTAATATATTATCGCCACGAGTCGGTTTTCTGTTTAACTGCTCAAGGTAATTTTCAGATAAAGCACTTAAAAATATTTCACTGGATTCTTTGTCCCTGCCACCCGTTATGAACGTTTGAGTCTCCCAGTCTATATCCGGCAAATTAAAATCTCCACCCAGAACTATAACATGGTGGGGAAATCTACTCGAAATATTTTCAAAATTATTCTTCAGGTGATGAGCCACAACAGCTGCTGAGCCCGGGGGCCTATAGAGACATCCAATTACCATGTCTGAGCCTGCTTTAACCGTGACCTTCACCCAAATCATTTCACAATTCGAATCTCCGTCAATTTCCTTCGATACTATTGCACTTCTTATCGCTATAAACACGCCTCCCCCTTCACTGTCCAGCCTATCTCTGCGGTATACATTCCAATCAGAGTTTAGGATTTCATTACTGTTTACGTCTGGTTTCAGCCAACTTTCTGTTCCTAGTACTATATGGGCGTTGTGACCGTTTATTAATGAGAGCAGTTCTGGGACCTTTCTATAGACGCTTCTGCAGTTTACTATTAGCACATTAATATTGTTATTCCTTGTTGCATTTTGCCTACTCCTGCCTTGCCGCGTCTCAGGAGGCGTCTTGTCGGGCCTAGGGAGGGAATTCTCTAACCTAAAAAAACCCCATGTGCACTCCACACGTACTCCGCTACCCTCGTAGCCGCTTCCGGCGTGTAGTGCACGCCTGACCTATTCAGGGGGACCCTACATTTCTCCACCCGATAGCGGAGGTCGAGAAATTTGCACCCCAGCTCTCCGCAGAACCGTCTGAGCCTCTGGTTTAAGCCTTCCACTCGGCTCCAAACCAGAGGACCGCGATCGGTTCTCGGAACGATACTACAAATAGTTAGCTCTGATTCCACCCCGCGAGCGAGGCTTTCCACCTTCACCAACTCCGCCAACCGCCTGTACGAACCGAGGATGACCTCTGAACCCAGACGGCAAGAGTCATTGGTGCCGACATGAGCAACAATTTGCAGTCGGGTGCACCCAGTGCTCTCTATCGCCGCCGGTAGGGCCTCCTCCACATCTCGGATGAGACCCCCCGGCAAGCAGACAGAGTGAACACTGGCCTTCTTCCCCGACCTTTCCGCTATTTCCCTAAGGGGCTCCATCACCCGCCTAACGTTGGAGCTCCCAATAACTAATAAACCCCTCCCCCCGTGTGCCTGCTCGGACCTTGCTGAAGGAGCAGCCACATGTCCACTCACAGGCAGAGCGGGCGATGCCACACGGCCAGCCTCCACATTGACCCTCCGCCTCGTGCGCCGCGAACGCCGCTGAACCCGCCACTCCCCTTGGGGAGAGGGTGGCCCAACCACGCCCGGTACCCGCGAAGATGTCTCGACAGCAGGGACAGTGGGTGAAGCATCTAACACCTGGGGTGCACCATGCGACGCACCAGACTCCCCACTGCCGCTACACTCCGAGGCAGCAGCCTGAAGACGGCTGACCGCGGCCATCAACACGCTCAGCTGTTCGCGAAGAGTGGCCAGCTCCTCCTGCGTGGTTTGAGAGTAAATCGTAGAAATTCGAAGGTAATGAGAAGTAGTAGAAATGAGAACAGCAAGAAACTTAACATCAGGATTGATGGTCACGAAGTCGATGAAGTTAAGGAATTCTGTTACCTAAGCAGTAAAATAACCAATGACGGACGGAGCAAGGAGGACATCAAAAGCAGACTCGCTATGGCAAAAAAGGCATTTCTGGCCAAGAGAAGTCTACTAATATCAAATACCGGCCTTAATTTGAGGAAGAAATTTCTGAGGATGTACGTCTGGAGTACAGCATTGTATGGTAGTGAAACATGGACTGTGGGAAAACCGGAACAGAAGAGAATCGAAGCATTTGAGATGTGGTAGTATAGACGAATGTTGAAAATTAGGTGGACTGATAAGGTAAGGAATGAGGAGATTATACGCAGAATCAGAAAGGAAAGGAATATGTGGAAAACACTGATAAGGAGAAGGGACAGGATGATAGGACATCTGCTAAGACATGAGGGAATGACTTCCATGGTACTAGAGGGAGCTGTAGAGGGCAAAAACTGTAGAGGAAGACAGAGATTGGAATACGCCAAGCAAATAATTGAGGACGTAGGTTGCAAGTGCTACTCTGAGATGAAGAGGTTAGCACAGGAAAGGAATTCGTGGCGGGCCACATCAAACCAGTCAGTAGACTGATGAAAAAAAAAAAAAAAAGAAAACTTGGCAAAATGTTTTCCCTTCAAGTTAATTTCTGCGATTTGTCGTTTTGTGGTTCAAATGGCTCTGAGCACTATGGGACTTAAGATATGAGGTCATCAGTCCCCTTGACTTAGAGCTACTTCAAACTAACTAACCTAAGGACAGCACACACATCCATGCCCGGGGCAGGATTCGAACCTGCGACCGTAGCAGCAGCGCCGTTCCGGACTGAAGCGCCTAGAACCGCTCGACCACAACGGAGGGCTTGTCGTTTTGTGATACGTTCGTATTGATAACGCCAAGTCTCGTCTCCCGTGATGATTCTTTTGTACAAAATAATTATCCGCGTTTTTCATTTCAATCCAGTTGCAACGAGTGTCGACGCGTCATTGTTTTTGTTCAGGATTCAAATTGTGCACGACAAACTTTGCACATACTTTTCTCTTCTTCAAAATATCTTTTGAACGTCTGGTTTAGAGATGTTGCTTCATTGTAAATTGTAATACAGTAGTTTTGTTATACTACTGCAGTACGTCCACTACCTAACACTGGCTGTGCACTCGTGGTTTGTCGAATGTGCGTCTGTTGCTTACAGCTGTTCGTTCAAATTGCCACCGTAGTTACTCCACAGATGTCGCTTGTACGTCGGGAATAAAATCAGCCTCGCAACTTCTGGGCGGACGGAGTGATTCTGAACATTGCATTATGACCGTGCTATAACTCAGGTGTGTGCTTTAGTGTCTGTCAGTGCTATCGTTATCTACCACCCTGTCGGAGTCATTAGATTAGATTAGTTTTTCGTTGCATAGATCCGTGCTGAGGATATCCTAGTGGATGTGGAACGTGTCAATTTTTTAAAGCTGTAATAATAATACTAATAGTATGAATATATACAATACATCATTTGTTTCTATTAAAAAATTCGTCAATGGAGTAGGAGTTGGCCACTAGTAAGTCTTTCAGACCCCTTGTAAACTGATCTTTATTTGTAACTAAATTTTTTATGTCTGCTGGCATCATCATCTGGAACGCTTTTGGCGCCAAGTCAATTTTGTAGGATGCGGCAGGCTATTAGAAGGAGGGGGGGGGGGGGGGGGGGAGGAATATTTTGTATCCTTTAGTATTATCGACAACCATGCTGAATTAGAGAACTGTTATACTGGGAAACGTTTACCATCGAAAGGGTGATCATGGGCTGACCACGACGCCATCAGCTTTCCCGCGGTAACCAGCAAATAAGAACGACACCGAATAGCAGTCGACTCGACGCGGAGCAGGTGGGCAGTAGAGATCTGAAATGAGCACCGTAAGCTCGGTTTAAACTCACTCGCGGGTCCTATGACTTCATCTCCGAACTCGCTACCTGCGTATGCTCGGAGACTCGACTCACCAATTTCAGCGCGGCCTGTTAATAACCATAAACACGGCGCGTAAGTCTTGTCGGCTACAAGTGGACTCTACCAGCATAGAAAGGACAGCGAGTACAGGAGTGCACGAGTATAACCGAGGACTCGCAGCATTGCCACTACACACAGCGCTGCGGGCTCTGTCTGTACGTGACGGATAAACACAGGAGTAGGAATTTTGATACTGTTTCCATTAATAAACTAATTCACGAGGAAGCTTTGTGTATATAATTTATAAATATTTCCAGAAAATTGGTTGAAGTATGACGTGTTAAAGTCCGTACCGTGATTTTCTGTCTGTATGTGAGGCATGATCTCGGAACTATTGTAGGGCCTTTAATATGATTTTCACTGATAGATAGACTGATTCTCGGCGATAATTTGTGTCTTTAATTTATTACAGCCAAGCCAAACAAGTCGTCCTGCTGTAGATACTTGTTCTACCTGTCAGAAGCCAGGACAGGTCGCTGGTTATTTACTAATACCGGATGGTTAGCATCGAATATTATTCTCGTAAAGTAAAGATAAGCCGCCTTCAGTCACAATTGTAATATTATTTCGATTTAAGATGCATTTAAAGCCTACCTAAACATGTTTACTCGCACTTTGCTTCAAAAATCATGTATCTGGGAAAGTAATCGATGTAGATCGTCAAAGCACCTGAAGGTGAATTGAAATAAAATTACGATTGTAACTGAAGGAGGTTGTTCTTTATTTTACTAAAGTAATATAGTCGCGGAACAAACACTGACAGAAATGGATATATATCTCTGTGTCAGAGATATATATGTCTGCTGCCAGCGATTTGTGTCGACGCATATACAGGGTGGTCCCTTGATAGTGACCGGGCCAAATATCTCACGAAATAAGCATCAAACGAAAAAACTACAAAGAACGAAACTCCTCTAACTTGAAGGGGGAACCAGATGGCGCTATGGTTGGCCCGCTGGATAGCGCTGCCATAGGTCAAATGGATATCAACTGCATTTTTTTAAAATAGGAACCCCCATTTTTATTAGATATTCGTGTAATACGTAAAGAAATATGAATGTTTTAGTTGAACCACTTTTTTCGCTTTGTGATAGATGGCGCTGTAATAGTCACAAACGTATAAGTACGCGGTATCACTAACGTTCACCCAGTGCGGACGGTATTTACTTCGTGATACATTACCCGTGTTACAATGGACCGTTTACCAATTGAGGAAAATATCGACATCGTTTTGATGTATGGTTATTGTGATCAAAATACCCAACGGGCGTGTACTATGTATGCTCCTCGGTATCCTGGACGACATCATCCACGTGTCCGGACCGTTCGCCGGATAGTTACGTTATTTAAGGAAACAGGAAGTGTTCAACCACATGTGAAACGTCAACCACGACCTGCAACAAATGATGATGCCCAAGTAGGTATTTTAGCTGCTGTCACGGCTAATCCGCAGATCAGAATCAGACAAACTGCGCAAGAATCGGGAATCTCAAAAACGTCGGTGTTGAGAATGCTACAGCAACACAATTGCACCCGTACCATATTTCTATGCACCAGAAATTGCATGGCGACGACTTTGAACGTCGTGTACAGTTCTTCACTGGGCACAAGAGAAATTACGGGACGATGACAGATCTTATGTACTCGTTCTATTTAGCGACGAAGCGCCATTCACCAACAGCGGTAACGTAAACCGGCATAATATGCACTACTGGGCAACGGAAAATCCACTATGGCTGCGACAAGTGCAACATCAGCGACCCTGGCGGGTTAATGTATGGTGCAGCGTTGTGGGAGGAAGGATAATTGGCCCCCATTTTATCGATGGCAATCTAAATTGTGCAATGTATGCTGATTTACTACGTAATGTTCTACCGATGTCACTACAAGATGTTTCACTGCATGACAGAATGGCGATTTACTTCAAACGTGATGGATATCCGGTACATAGTTCACGTGCGGTTGAAGTGGTATTGAATAGCATATATCATGACAGGTGGATTGGTCGTCGAATCAACATACCATGACTCGCACATTCACCGGATCTGACGTCCCGGGATTTCTTTCTGTGGGGAAGGTTGAAGGACATTTGCTATAATGGTCCACTGACAACGCCTGACAACATGCGTCAGCGCATTGTCAATGCATGTGCGAACATTACGGAAGGCGAACTACTCTCTGTTGAGAGGAATGTCGTTACACGAATTGCCAAATGCACTGAGGTTGACTGACATCATTTTGAGCATTTATTGCATTAATTGGGTATTTACAGGTAATCATGCTGTAACAGCATGCGTTGTCAGAAATTATAAGTTCACAAAGGTACATGTATCACATTGGAACAACTGAAATAAAATGTTCAAAAGTACCTACGTTCTGCATTTTAATTTAAAAAACCTACCTGTTTCCAACTGTTCGTCTTAAGTTGTGAGTCATATGTTTGTGCCTATTACAGCGCCATCTATCACAAAGCGAAAAAAGTGGTCCAACTAAAACATTCATATTCCTTTACATACTACACGAATATGTAATAAAAAATGGGGGCTCCTATTTTAAGAAAACGCAGTTGAGATGCGTTTGACCTATGGCAGCGCCGTCTAGCGGGCCAACCATAGCGCCATCTGGTTTCCCCTTTCAAGCTAGACAAGTTTCGTTCTTTGTAGTTTTTTAGTTTGACGCATATTTCGTGAGATATTTGAACCAGTCACGATCAGTGGACCATTCTGTATACTATGTTAGACTCTGTCTATACCAATAGATGTAGACATTGATTATTTGCAAGTTCAAACTTGTGCGACAGATTTCACAGAGATTGACTACCCGACTACTTTTTTGGCGATAGACAATAAGTTTCGAGTAAACATGAGTTAAAAAAAAGAGTGGATAAAAATTTCTCAAGGGGAAGGATCAATATGATGTTTTTGGCACATATGTTTAATCCGAAATTAGACATCTCTCTTCCGAATATTTATATAAAAACACGAAAAGAAAATTTCAAATTCAAAAAGTCATAATATTGATAAATGAGGTGGATAACCTACAACCAAATTTCGCTTCTCATAGCTACAGTAATCCGAAGTCACTTGCTTCGGATAGCAGATTATTCGAATCTTTTAAGTAACTCTGAAACGTATATAAATCTACGACCACCAAAAACGTTAGCACCTTACATACTTATTGAAGCTGTTAGCATCTTACATACTGACTGAAGCTGAAAGTATGTTTTCATTTTTTAACAATTACCTTAACTTTTTTTAAGTACTGGTATAATTGCTCTGCATGCTTCAGGAACAATTAGGCTTATTGTGCATTTCCCTATTCTGAATAAGTAACTTACGCTTCTGTAAGAATATTCTCCGAACATATAATGTTCAGTTTCAAACAGTATACTTTTAATAAACATTTCACGCAATAAAATAATATTTCATTAAGTACTTTAAGTATTGTCTGGTCCAGTGCTAAAAATGCGAAGTCAGCAGCAAGTCCTTCTGTTACGTTAATAGCTTTTCTGAATTTGGGACCTTACCTTGATATAAATGGACCAATTTTACAATTAAGCTTTGTCAAATTAGCTGCTTTTATTCTTAAAACGTTCGAAAACACCGATGGATCCTCAATACGGAGCTCAGACATTAACTGACTATAGCCACCGAAATTATGCCGTTTCAAAACCCGTTCCCGAATCCGCACAGAACATTTTTTCTTGTTTTCTGACATCTAATACAGACCGCGATTTTTGTGTCTCGGTGCTTTTAACGTGGTCAGTAAAATGAAACATTTGCTTGTATCATGCAAATATTTTCAGATGTAAACACTCGTAAACTGACTGTACAGTTATTAAAAATTACATCATTTCGAGAACTGGCAGCTACGTTATCCATGACATAAATTTTAATGATTTCTGTCAGTGTATAAGCAATCAAACCGATTTTCTGTCCAACACTCGAGATATATTTCCGGAGAAAACTGTGAGACGTAAGGCCACCTTGAATAGAATTTTAAGAAAATCGTAAGTGACGATGGTTCGCCATCAAGGTGTTTCTGGAAGATCGTTCGAAAGGATCATTAAATTTAAATAACATTATATTATAATATTACAGTAATTAATAATATCGACATCAGTTAATGTAAGTCAAAAGCATTTAACAGATCATTGTTACTGTGACCTCATAAAATGTCATCCACAAAATTAGGGTCCAGACGACTTATGCTTTTAGCTACGCATGCCAGATATGTCGCTGTCTTTTCATGTTCTTTCCACCCTTCAAGAACATCAGTGTCCAGCTCTGCATCCTTTTCGGTAAAGGTGACTGATAAGTGCAACAATACTTTGCGGCGTTTGTCCACATGTTCAGACTTCTCGGATATCTCTGTAATTTCAGCTAATGCGGCAGTTTCGATGGGATGTACTTTCGTGTTATTAATAAAATCCTGTGTTAGGACTCCATCGCAATTACAAGTGTGTTACCATATTAGTGAGATGAATCTTTGAAACTGTGTCGAGCTTTGGCAGTATGGTAACAAAAGACGTGTAGATGTTACCCAAACGCACCACTGATGACACACTCCTGCACAATTTAGTAACGGAACGAGATGACGACTAGGAAGCGACCTCTGCGCTACCGTCCTCAGACTCGTCATACATGCGGAACCATAGGAAGGACTGGGGTTGGGGGGGGGGGGGGAGGGAAGAGGAAATTATAGCACTGACGTAATATGGTGCCTTGATTTCTGAGGCATCAGACCCTCAACTTTGCAACTTTGGACTCGTACTCGCTCCATTTCTGATCTCTCTGGGTGCATCGTACACGTCGAGCAACTCATCAACCTTATTCTGATACACACACTTAGACATAGATAAACGTACACACACCATGACTTCATATTTTCTTCAGCATCATTTCACAGAAGTGACACCATACCAGCCTCGGCTTTTCAGCAACTCATCATCTGACGATCTGTTTCAAAACAAAGGCAAAAGGAGGATGAAAACATTACGGATTGACCTTCAACCACCCAACCACCCAAGCACTTCTCCCATTGCTACATGTATCCACCTTTGATATATTAGCACATTGTAAGGCAGCATTATAATCACGTAAATACAAATGCAGAATGTCTGTTAATTTGAATAATCAGAAAAGCACACAGCAATGTGTACGCTGTTAACGTAACTGTTCCAGTGAAACATACTTTAGTCACCGAATGTATCACCCAGAAGGATCGTAAGAAGAGGCTACGGCGTACTTGCATATGGTGTCGTCTCATTGGTGGGTAACGTGAGAATCTTGGAATATGTTGTTTTAGCAAGGCCTTTCCGTGGGCATCACGAAAATCGTGGACTCTGCTTGACTCCAACAACTCTCGGTCGTGAAAGAAGGAGTCATGGTTGTAAGCATAGGCAAGATCATTCTGCTTTCTTTAGTCATCGATGAAGGACGGTATTTGTTAATTGATTGGTAATATGGTATCTTGATCAGCTGCAAGTGCCTTTATTAATAGTATCCTACTTAGAATGGTAGGTAGGTACAGAGAATCTGATCAAAAGTATCTGGAAACCTATTAGTGGACATTCATACATGGTGTGTTCAACCTTCGACTTTATGATGGCTTGAACTATGCTGGGAAGACTTTCAATGCGATGTCTCCATGTATGTGGAGGAAAGGAAGTTCACTCTGCCTCAAGAGCCGAAAAGAGACAAAGTAGTGATTCTAGACCTAGAGGTCTGGAGCGACGCCGACGTTCTGACTTATCCCAAATGAGTTGCGTTGGATTCACGTCGAGATTTTTAGGCAGGCCAGTCCATTTCAGGAATGTTTTTGTCTATAAACAGATTCTACTGTACGCAGTACCCGGTCCTGTAAAATCAGTCCATATCGTTCCACACTTAGCGTTTTCTTGAGTATAGTGGGAGGACCAAACCCTAACAGCGAAAAACGCGCCCATGTACCGTAACACCATCTCCTCCGTACTTCAGTGTTGACAGTTAACATTTTCCAGGCACTTGCGTAATCCAAAGACTTCCATCGGATTGCCTTTAGATAAAGTGTGATTCATCTTTCCAAAATCAGTCGTTTTCGGTCATCCACCGTCCAGTGGCGTCGATCATTACCCCACCTCAAGTGCTACTTAACTCTGGTTACAGAAATGTGCTCCACCACTGTACCCCATTCTTTTTTACTCCTTTTGCACAGCGACTGTGCTATCTGGACTGGTGGTAGCATTTTGAAACTCGCGAGTGATTTCTTCCGCTGATTTCATGCGATTTTTACAGCCGTTCTCTACAATGATTGACGGTCCTCGTCCGCCAGCACGTGAGGTATGTCTGGTCTTGTTTTAGCGGTGTCTGCTCCTGCACGTCTCCACTTCACAATCACATAACCAAAATACGACTAAAACGTCTTTAGAAGTACTGAAGTGTTTGTGATCGATTTGTTGAACAGGTTCGAAGTCACTGAGCTCTCCAGACCGACCCATTGTGCTGTTACTGTTTCTCCTCTAACAACACAATACTGTGATTACGTAGGCTTTCCCGGCGTAATAAGTCTTGAAAGTCTCTTCGGGTTTGCTGCCGGATTCTAAAATCAACTTGACTCGATATTTTAGCGATCCAACTGTTCGCCATATTCAGGAAATGCTGCTTCTGCTGATGAGTTCCGCTGAGAACTAACGCAAGATTGCAATTCGACGTCCTATGTAGTCCACCGTTCAGTACACGGCGCTTGCGCCGCCCATCACGGTTTCTGCCAAAACAGGGAGGTGGCCCCGCCCTTAGTGAAACACTGCTGGCAACGATATATCGCAATCAAGGCCGCACCGAAGAATGTTCAGTTTTGATGCGAGATAATACAGGATTCCACGTTTTGCTAAGAAGAAACCCATTGTCTCTGGTGATTAAATTATCAGCCAACCTAATTTCAATCGCCTCTTTATAGACACTATTCCAAAAACCGAAAATGTTGGCAATC
Source organism: Schistocerca gregaria (assembly GCF_023897955.1). Taxonomy (NCBI): domain Eukaryota; kingdom Metazoa; phylum Arthropoda; class Insecta; order Orthoptera; family Acrididae; genus Schistocerca; species Schistocerca gregaria. The sequence goes on along the minus strand of NC_064925.1, from coordinate 321,756,761 downwards.
ACAACAGTTTCCTCAAATTTCATTTTGTGTCTCTCATTTACACTCCTGGAAATTGAAATAAGAACACCGTGAATTCATTGTCCCAGGAAGGGGAAACTTTATTGACACATTCCTGGGGTCAGATACATCACATGATCACACTGACAGAACCACAGGCACGTAGACACAGGCAACAGAGCATGCACAATGTCGGCACTAGTACAGTGTATATCCACCTTTTGCAGCAATGCAGGCTGCTATTCTCCCATGGAGACCATCGTAGAGATGCTGGATGTAGTCCTGTGGAACGGCTTGCCATGCCATTTCCACCTGGCGCCTCAGTTGGACCAGCGCTCGTGCTGGACGTGCAGACCGCGTGAGACAACGCTTCATCCAGTCCCAAACATGCTCAATGGGGGACAGATCCGGAGATCTTGCTGGCCAGGGTAGTTGACTTACACCTTCTAGAGCACGTTGGGTGGCACGGGATACATGCGGAAGTGCATTGTCCTGTTGGAACAGCAAGTTCCCTTGCCGGTCTAGGAATGGTAGAACGATGGGTTCGATGACGGTTTGGATGTACCGTGCACTATTCAGTGTCCCCTCGACGATCACCAGAGGTGTACAGCCAGTGTAGGAGATCGCTCCCCACACCATGATGCCGGGTGTTGGCCCTGTGTGCCTCGGTCGTATGCAGTCCTGATAGTGGCGCTCACCTGCACGGCGCCAAACACGCATACGACCATCATTGGCACCAAGGCAGAACCGACTCTCATCGCTGAAGACGACACGTCTCCATTCGTCCCTCCACTCACGCCTGTCGCGACATCACTGGAGGCGGGCTGCACGATGTTGGGGCGTGAGCGGAAGACGGCCTAACGGTGTGCGGGACTGTAGCCCAGCTTCATGGAGACGGTTGCGAATGGTCCTCGCCGATACCCCAGGATCAACAGTGTCCCTAATTTGCTGGGAAGTGGCGGTGCGGTCCCCTACGGCACTGCGTACGATCCTACGGTCTTGGCGTGCATCCGTGCGTCGCTGCGGTCCGGTCCCAGGTCGACGGGCACGTGCACCTTCCGCCGACCACTGGCGACAACATCGATGTACTGTGGAGACCTCACGCCCCACGTGTTGAGCAATTCGGCGCTACGTCCACCCGGCCTCCCGCATGCCCACTATACGCCCTCGCTCGAAGTCCGTCAACTGCACATACGGTTCACGTCCACGCTGTCGCGGCATGCTACCAGTGTTAAAGACTGCGATGGAGCTCCGTATGCCACGGCAAACTGGCTGACACTGACGGCGGCGGTGCACAAATGCTGCGCAGCTAGCGCCATTCGACGGCCAACACCGCGGTTCCTGGTGTGTCCGCTGTGCCGCTGTGCCGTGCGTGTGATCATTGCTTGTGCAGCCCTCTCGCAATGTCCGGAGCAAGTATGGTGGGTCTGACACACCGGTGTCAATGTGTTCTTTTTTCCATTCCCAGGAGTGTAGGCAGTGTTCTACTACGGCCAATTTTTCCGGCTGTTGTAGCCTCGTGTACACAATACTCCCAGCCCGCTGTTATACTGGCAAGCCCGCCTCACGTGACTTTCTAGTGGTCAGGGCAGCATTACATACGGCTGATCAAATAGTGTATGTGTGAGGTACATAATTCTGAATTGAGTAGTTCGTAAAGACGCAGATAACAGTAAAATAAAATTGTGAAAGCTGAATTGTATCCGCCCTTTAAAAAACATAAATTGTCTGACGGATTACTTCTTTTGCAGACACGCGTACTCATTCCCTGCGTCATGTTTTCTTACACCAGCGTCTAAATGCATTCGCAATATGGATCCCATGTGTTCTACTACCAGCGCGCCTGTTGTGTGACTGAAAATAACCGAGGCTGTCTAGTGGGTCGGGTCTCGAACAGCCCGCTCAACCCACTGGGCCAATATATGGAGCATAAAAAAAGTTTCCATATCACAAACAGCGGGTAACGTTCCAACACACCTATAAGGATCGGTTGTAAGGTTCTCACCTCTAAGAAATCAAGCTGCTACAACCAACCTTTCCGATGGCGTCAGCCCTTACCTGCACATTAATCACTGAACTTGAAACATTTACTCAACGATTGATTACTGGGAAGAGACCTCCGTTTGAAAGGTCTGCATTTTGGATTGTCAGAAAAACGCCTCAATTTGAAAATCACCTCGTCGTCATTCTGGAAATGTCTGACACGCAATGATTTTCTTCATTCAGAAAAAAAGGAGTCACAGCGAATAGTGTCAGTAGAATAAGGGGAAGGAGGGAGGCAAAACTTTACATCCAAAAAAAAAAGCAGCGTAAGTTACTTTGTGCCGTTTATAATGATGTGAGTCGTCGTCATTGTCCAAAACTGCTCTCCTCAGTTCGTTCCCGCAACGCTTCGTCTTGACAACCTCATGTAACCTGGTCAGGCGATTTGGGAAGTATGCTCCTGTGACATCTTGCCCCTTACAAGTTTACTCGGTTATTGCTGCACCTATCCAGCACCACTCCTCCCCATGATTGTTGGGTCTTTGTGTTTCTCGGAGATCCTGAGTCTACATGTTCCCACTACGTCCTTTGCTCTTTTGTCTCAGGATCATACACTCAACACCCGGACACAATGATTAGGCAACTAAAGAAGTCATCTTAATTGACCTGACATTTTTTGGATGGGTGTGAGCAATCGCAGAACGTAGTGGTCGGCGATCTTTGTCATATTCAGAATGTCATACAAAATGCTGGAAACGCTTCTATGGCATCTTAACTTTTCCCGATACATCTCGATTGTGATAAACTGGTCTTTGAGTACCAGGTTCTCTTCTTGCGATTCCTGGTTCTTCACGAAGAGATGGTGCTCCAGTTCGTTCTTCATCATACAGGCTTCTTCGACCACACTAGAAGTGTCTGCGCCAATTAACCTCTGTGTCATAATATGGTTCATATTTCCGCACACTTCCATCAACTCAGCATGCTTTGTTGCAACGCAGCTGGCCTTCAAATGTAAATAACGAATTGCCAAATGGTACTCCGCTTTATCAATAGGCTGCGCCATTTTGTTTTGGCTTCTGTAGCAGCATGTTCCGGTACTGTGGCGGGGGGATTTCAGTGTGTACCAGGACCTGCAAAAGAAACAAAAAATTAATTACGTAACTTTATGTATTCGACGTTATAATTAGAACTTTGTGAGTACCTTTCGTAGTCTATAACATACGTATTTCATTTCAACAGGCTGTGGTATATAGTTACGATATACCTTTTTGTTAGACACATTTGTTTTACAGGCAACGGCAAATATAAATTTGTAAGGTTATTGCTAATTTATTTACATGTTTCCACTAATTTACACATAATTTGGCACTGGACAAATTTCAACGCCAATGATCACTACATATAATATGGGAACTGACCTGAAAAACTAAATGTGTAGAGTCAATTTGTCGATTTTTCGTAGGAAGTACAATTCTTCAAAATTCTGAATGATGCTCTTGTTTGCTAGCTGGGTTTTTACCATTCAGTGTACAGTTGCTGTATGTGGGTAGCTTTCAGTCTTTCTACGGCAGGTCCGTGCTTTTACCTTATTGATAATGTATCAGTGTAACGGATAACCATATTAATTAGATAAATTACATACTGATTTGTTGCTACAGATACGTCTTGAGAATCCACGCCACAGTCATGGTGTTCAAAAATCAATTACTGATGGAATAGTAATCTGTGGTAGGTATAATCGTAAATAAGGAGCAGTCATGTAACTATATCAACAGATGCCCAGGGCAAACTTCGATTTTCCATCCCCCACCATATCTCGCAGCTAACAACTCCCTATTCTTTGTTAAATCCCTATCATTGCTTCGCCTGTTTATTCGCTTAATGAGTCAACATGACTTAACAGTGAACTAGAAGGCCCACATTTCAATAATTTTTTCGTAAGGTACCCTTCAAAAAGTAGAGCAGCATACAGTCAAAAGTCGCAAAGCGTGTAACAATAACACGGCTCTTTTTTCATTGTGTCATGGGCAACCAACGCAATTCCATAGCAAACAAAACAACAAACGCAAAATATACTGTTTACATTTGCGTTGCGCTCAGTCACTCGACATTACGAGAATGGATCCATTTACAGTTCGGACCCGATAACTTGGCAGTTGGCCGCGGGCGTAAACAAACGAGAACATGTAAAAGCCGGTGGGCCGAGGAGCGGCGCGGAGAACAAGGCTGGTAAGCTACACCACTGTTTTTTGCTTCCGTGAAAGCACAACTGATACGTGGCCATAGGGATCGCCGACCGCTTTTGGTGTTTTGAGAGCCGTTCCTGAGGTTCCGTAATGCAGCAGGATTAGTCTCTTCACTCATTTCAAACATAGAAAGCAACGAGCAACGTGTAATCGAAAGTAAAACGAAGTACGCAAGGCATTTGGTAACGGCTACCGCCAGATCGCTTGTTGAGGCTGACAGTGTCGTAAACAAGATATTTCAGACATAAACTCTGCTGGTGTCTTACGTTGAATACATCCTATATCTAAAACTACCGCGATAGTAGTGGTCGACAAAACAAACAGTCAACCGTGTACCCGGAAGGTACATGCCACGGCACAGTTACTCAACACAATCCAGTCCGAATTTCAAGACTGCCTTTGAAATATCTCCCCGGCTGCAATGCTCTAGTTTCACCACTGTCTGGCACAGGTAGCTGAATACATCACCATACAGTGACACAAAAGTGCTGCTTTCGGTTTCCAGTCCACTTTTCTGTATACAGGGTGGCTAGAAACAGTCTGAGGAAGCTTGTGAAGGTGTTGCTGGGGAGGTTGTGCTGAGAAATAATTGTTAAGAAAAAATTCGATACATTGTGTTTTTTCCAAGTTATTTAGCATTGAAATTAGCCAATCAGGTCGCAGCGCTCGCAACTTCCAGCAGCCTTCCAGAGACAGTGTCGCAAAACTGTTCGTTTGGTTTCCTCAGACCGTACAATAGTAGTTTTTGCTCACGTAGCTTAAATTTACCACTCCCGAAAAAGGTAAATCTTAACTGACAATGAGCATTTCAACAAGCTGTAACTCAAGGACCCACAGATGTCTGTCCATTAACAAATTGTAGCGCGTGCAAGGGCTTGAATCTGCGCACGCAGCGTCCTGATTGACTAACTTCAATGCTATATAACTCGGAAACGGCACACCGAATCGAATTTTTTTCGTACGAACTATTTCTCAGCACAAACTCCCCTGCAACAGTCTTACAAGATTTTCAAACTGTTTCTGGCTACCCTGTACGCCAAGAACGAGTCAAAAAAAAATTATTGTACGTTTCAGCCTTGGGTCAAACAAATAATATGTTTACCAGTTTCTTCTCCTTAGCAACAGAAATTTGTTAACATGCAATATAAATTTAAGTGTTGGAAAAGTCTTTTTTAAGCTATTTTTATTGAGCTTAGCCTTGTACGGTAGTGAAACGTGAACGATAAGGAGTTCAGACAAGAAGAGAACAGAAACCTATGAAATGTTGTGCTACAGAAGAAAGTTAAAAATTAAATGGGCAGACCAAATAACGCATAATTCTCCCGGATAGCCTAGCACGTTAATGCGCCACTTCCGGCATTCGGAGAGGCGAGCCTGCGCTGGGTCGAATTAACCTCGCGTATATCAGAGCAACAAGAAAGTAACGATGTAAACAGAATGCGAATGTACGCTAATCATTTCTTTTTGATCACTGCATTCGTGCCTACTTCAATTACTACAACTGCATGCCCAAATGCAGTATGTATGGGTATGTGAGTGTTTGAAAAGAAGAACGACATAGTCTATATTAATTTACTCTCTCAAATGCGATATCCCTTGCGACGAAACATTAGTTAATAAAGTGTAGCGGGACAATGTTCAAAACATGACTGAAAATACGTTCACTAAATAGGGATAAGAACATCTATGATAGACATGTCACCTAAAGTCGACGTACAATTTTAAAATGTTAGAAATAAGGAAATGAAGTAATACAAAAAAATGTTCAAATGTGTGTCAAATCTTATGGGACTTAACTGCTAAGGTCATCAGCCCCTAAGCTTACACACCACTTAACCTAAATGGTCCGAAGTACAAACACACACACACACACACACACACACACACACACACACTCACACACACACACACACACACACACACACACACACACACCGATGCCCGAGGGAGGATTCGAACCTCCTCTGGGACCAGCCGCACAGTCCATGACTGCAGCGCCTCAGATCGCTCGGCTAATCCCTCGCGGCGAAGTAGTACAGAATGCTATGCTAGTAACGTACGTTGTTGTTCTACATTGTTTAGCTCTGGTATTTACAGTATCACAGAGAAAGCATCCTAGGTTTTGGAGGGAAAAGCCGTAATTGTAATGATCTTCACTTCCAACAGAAACAAGAAGCACAACTTAAGGAAAAATAATGTAATGTGTGTTCCAGCTCACAAGCGACATTGAAGTAGATAGTTCCTGTGACTTAGTATGGGCAGAGGTTATATTCGACAACCGGAGTAAATTAATAACTGGCTCCTTTTACCGATCCTCGGTCTCGTATGAAACAGTTGCTGAACAGTTCAAAGAAAATTTGAGTGTCATCAGAAATAGGTACCCTACTCATACAATTACAGTTAGCAGTGACTTCAATCTACCTTCCGTATGTTGACATAAATACATTTTCAGATCCTATTATAGACAGAAAACAACTTTCGTAATTGTTCTAAATGCTTTTTTTAAAATTATTTTTAAGGGTTAGTTCATGAGGCTATTCAAATTGTAAATGGTTATGAAAGCACACTTGACCTCTTAGTCACAAATACTCCTGAGCATCACGACGGGTACAGGGATTAGTGAACACGCAGTCGTGGCGAGGCCCAATTCCGTAAGAAAGAAATTCATCAAAACTAACTAGAAGTATATCTATTTATGAAAGCAACTAACAATTCGGTTGACGTCTTTCTAAGAGACAGTCTTCAATCCTTCCAAACTATGTAAGTGAAGACCATATGTAGCTTAAGTTCAAAGAAATAGTATCAACAGCACGCGAGAGATTCATACCGAATAAATTAATAAGAGACGGAACTGATCCCCCTTGGTGCACAAGACAAGACAGAAAGCTGCTGCAGGAGCATCGAAAAACGCAAGTATAATTTAGACGAACGCAAAATCTCCAAGATTGGCGAAGTTTTACTGAGGTTAGAAATCTGGTGCAGATTTCAATGTGAGATGCATTTAATAGTTTCCACAACAAAACTCTCTGTAGACATGTGGCGGAAAGTCCAAAGAGAGTCTGTTTCTGTGTTAAGTAAACCAGCGGAAATGCTCAGTAAGTACCTTTACTGCGGGCCAGGCGGCGGGTGAGGAGGAGGAGGAGGAGGAGAAGGAGACAAGGGACCCAACCCTTCGGAGCAGGTAAAATCGTGGCAAATGTCCGCACACCATGAGCACTACTCATCGTGAACGAAACAGAACACACTGTGGGAGACAAGGGACCCAACCCTACGGAGCAGGTAAAATCGTGGCAAATGTCCGGCGTGGCAAATGTCCGCACACCGTGAGCACTACTCATCGTGAACGAAACAGAACACACTGTGGGAGACAAGGGACCCAACCCTTCGGAGCAGGTAAAATCGTGGCAAATGTCCGCACACCATGAGCACTACTCATCGTGAACGAAACAGAACACACTGTGGGAGACAAGGGACCCAACCCTTCGGAGCAGGTAAAATCGTGGCAAATGTCCGCACACCATGAGCACTACTCATCGTGAACGAAACAGAACACACTGTGGGAGACAAGGGACCCAACCCTTTGGAGCAGGTAAAATCGTGGCAAATGTCCGCACACCATGAGCACTACTCATCGTGAACGAAACAGAACACACTGTGGGAGACAAGGGACCCAACCCTACGGAGCAGGTAAAATCGTGGCAAATGTCCGCACACCATGAGCACTACTCATCGTGAACGAAACAGAACACACTGTGGGAGACAAGGGACCCAACCCTTCGGAGCAGGTAAAATCGTGGCAAATGTCCGCACACCATGAGCACTACTCATCATGAACGAAACAGAACACACTGTGGGAGACAAGGGACCCAACCCTTCGGAGCAGGTAAAATCGTGGCAAATGTCTGGCGTGGCAAATGTCCGCACACCGAGCTGGCCAGCCTGCATGTAGCTTTTAGGCTGTTTCTCACGTCCAATTAGGAAAATATCGGACTCGTACCTACGTCCCGCCTCAGATAAGCGCTACACAAGCATTTAGAAAACCTCCTCATAACTAAAAATGACGTTTAGTCTAGACGTAAACACATGAGGTATACAAATTCCGTCCCGCGGGAAATGGTGGCGTCAGAGTGTGCATCTGGCCACCAGCAGTGACAACCATTACTAAAACCCATACAACAATGGCGCTGCCGCAGGTAAATGGCAAAAGGCAAGGAAGATGAAGGAGAAGATGATGAAATGACTAATGAGAAGGTACTGAATCGAACTGGTGAAAAAATAAATTTGTGGTACAACTTGGCTAAAACAAGAAATTGGTGCATGGGACACATCGTTAGGAATCATCAGTTTTGTAATGGAAGGAAGTGTAAATTGTAGAGGGAGACCAAGATGAATACAGCAGGCAGACTCAAAGCTGTGCATGTTGTAAAAGCTATGCAGAAATGAATCTGGAACAGGTACACTGGTTCGGAGAGCTCCACAAAGCAGTTATAGCAAGTTATCATCAGACGATTTGAATACATTACGTAGTATGTCGTCAAACTGCAACTCAACATGCCAGGAGAGGTGTGACAATCTTGAGGCTGAAATTTACGATAAAAGAATGTTGTCATTGTATTCTCCTTAGACACTATGACTAATCTGGGTGAGTCAATAACTTAATCGCTTATTTCTAAAATAGGACAATTCGTGATTAATAAATTATTCAGGAAAAAAGGAAAAAAAAATTCATATTTCTTTGATAATTGACGAATTTCTTACTGCCATGTGAAACAATTCGTTTTCTGTACTGTGTAAGGCTAATATTGTCTTCTATGAAAAACATGGGTTTTTTAGGTTATCGAGGTCTCCATTTATAGCAATAAGTGAGAAAGCATGTCTATTTTTCAAGTGAAATAAAAGTAATTTTAGAAAATTTGTCTTTCCTGAGAGTACTTTTCAACAAAAAATGCATTTAAAATGAAATTTCACTTTTCAGCGGAGTGTGTGCTGATAAGAAACTTCCTGACAGATTAAAACTGTGTGTCGGACCGAGACTCGAACTCGTTATCTTGCCTTTCTCGGGTAAGCGCTCTACCGACTGAACTTCTGTGGAGTTTGGAAGGAAGGAGACGAGATACTGGTGGAAGTATGAGCTGTGAGGATGGATCGTGAGTCGTGTCAGAGTGCCGGCGCTGTAGCTCAGCGTGTACGGTCAGAGGGTTAACTGCCTCTGTAATAAAAATCTTAGTTAACAGATCAACTATCAAATTTAACAAGTGTCACAGGACGTCCGCCCCGAGAAAATACAACGATCAATTACGAACAAAAACTAGATTTAAAAAAAGTAGCTCAATTGGTAGAGCAGTTGCATGCAAAAGGCAAAGGTTTCGACTTCGAGTCTCGGTCTCGCATGCAGTTTTAATCTGCCAGAAAGTTTCAGAAATTTGCATTATTACCATAAATATTGGCGTTATGAAATACGTTTAAATGACAACCAAATACCTTGCAGTATCTCAATGTTCCTGGACGTAAACCACTGAATATGTTTAATATTAACTTTATAGCTCTTAAGTATTCCGGAAATTTATACAAAAATTAATACAAAACATTTAAAAAAGATGACTGATTCTGGGCACTTTTCACTCAACTTCATCCACTCCTGCATTAGGCCATGTCTCCAGCTAATGAAAGACTTCATACTGTGAACCTATAATATACTGCAATAATTTCCCAGTAAGAACTTTCTTTTTCTAGTTTATGGGACTTTCCCGTCACGTACTTCTGTGTGAGAAAGCCCTGTCACCTTGTAGGGGAATATGTTCTGGCCTTCACTAATGTGTGTATGGCCTCGAAGTCTTCTGCTGTAGGGCCAAGGAACAACTGGCCCACATACTCACAGTGAAGAAAGTATTCGAGCGCAAATAATACTTTCTCCTTCTCTAGTACCTTTCCCCATTCTTTCATTTGATGTGACAATCTTTTCGCATCAAGGTATCCATCATGAGTTTAAAATCGGCTGTTTTCCTTGTTTTCGCTACATAAACTTTAAAGCGATCAAGGCTGCTGGATGCGGTGATAAGTGACATACATTAAGCACTCGGTCGCAGATTCGTAACTTTCATTTCACGACACCAGAGTCGCATTCAAGTGGTAGATAAGAGTACCCTCTAATAGAGAATTAGTCGTAAATTTCGTCATATTTGCGACTGTCAAGGTCAGTAACATTATTATAATGGAATGACTGCGAATTTGGCGTACATTGCATTGCCGAACAAGCAAAGTTCTCTTATGTTTTGTGTTTTGTGGACGAAATCCTCTATGTAATAGTATAGAAAAGTATACACTTCATTAGGACCTTTGGCCATCATGAAAAAATAAAATAAAACACACCTTCATCTGTGTAATATGCTGCATCTCAAAATGAAAAACTCACAACTGCCTGAGATAAAGGATTTCTTGCACCGCCAAATGTGGAAGTGGGCGTTTGTGCATATACTCAAATAACAGAATCAAACAATGTCTTTGTTAATTCTGGACACTTTTCTCATTCTAGTGGAAAGCATTATAAAGCCACCTTTTATGGACAAACATTCCCTGTAATACCTCAATGAAAGCCTTAGTGGTACACAAAATACAGCAGGATACCATACTAAAAAAGTAATCATGCTTACCTTGTTTCGTTGTCTTGTTTTTTTACCATCATTTGAAACTTCAGACTCCGAGCTGTCAATATTATTGTGGAACTGTTAATCAAAGTTTACAACAACAATCACCAATTGGTTGAGCATCATTCCAGATCTATCAAGTTTATTTCATAAACGTGACAGCTCCTGGAATTGTTCCCTATCAGAATGGAATCCGAAATTGATTTCACCCTCTACAAGTAGCAAGGCAATGATAGCACCCCATATTCATTCCAATCGATGCATCTATGTCTCACTAAACCGAAACCGTCAAAATCTGCCTTTTCAGTATTGGACGAGTTATCCCCTTAATAATAATAAGCAACTCCATTGCTTCGAAGAGATTATTTACAATTTCAACTGATGCTGTGTGTTTGTTGGCATTGGTTATAAGACTGGAAAAGAGCTAATTGAGATCGCCGTGTGCCCAGTGTGTGGTTTCTGACAGGCGACTGGCGGTACGACGCGCGCCACGGCTACGGCACGTACTACTACCCGAACGGTGACGAGTACGAGGGCACGTGGTACCGCGGCCTGCGCCACGGACTGGGCACCTACGTGTTCGTCGAGTCCGGCACGCGCTTCATGGGCACCTGGGTGAAGGGCCGCATGCTGGGGCCCGGCCAGCTGCTCTTCCCGCGGCACCGCTTCCACGGATCCTTCAAGAACAACACGGTGAGCCGCGGCTGCAGGAATCTGCCAGGGAAAAAAATGCCGCTTTCCTAATCAAAACTGATGTCTTCTGTCCATAAGGTTCGTCCACTACTGCAAGTACAGCGTTCTTCAGCCTACCCAGTTTTTCGCCATTCTTTTGGTTGCTCAGTATGATGCCTTTACACCGAAGATCCAAAGAAACGGGCACACCTGTCTAATATCGTGGATGGCCCCGCGAGCACCCAGAAGTGCCAAAACACGACGTGACATGGACTCGACCAATGTCTCAAGTAGTGCTGGAAGGAAATGACACCATGAATCCTGCAGAGCTGTCCACAAATCCGTAACTACGATGGGGTGGAGATTTCATCTGAACGGCACGTTGCAAGGCATACCAAATATTCTCGACAATGTTCATGTCTGTGAAGATTGGTGACCAGCGGAAGTGTTTTAACTCAGAAGAGTGTTCCTAGAGCCGCTCTGTAGCAATTCTGTTCGTGTGGGGTGTCGCATTGTAATGCTGGAATTGCGCAAGTCCGTCCGAATGTACAATGGACATGAATGGATGCAGGTGATCGGACAGGATGTTTACGTGCGTGCCACCTGTCAGAGTAGTAAATAGACCTATCAGGGATCCATATCACTCCAACTGCACACGTACCCACACCATTACAGAACCTGCACCAATTTGAACAGTCCCCTGCTGACATGCAGGGTCCATGGATTCGTGAGGTTGTCACCATATCGGTACATGTCGCCGGCCGGTGTGGCCGAGCGGTTCTAGGCGCTTCAGTCTGGAACCGCGCGAGCGCTACGATCGCAGGTTCGAATCCTGCCACGGGCATGGATGTGTGCGATGTCCTTAGGTTAGTTAGGTTTAAGTAGTTCTAAGTTCTAGGGGATTTATGACCTTAGAAGTTAAGTCCCATAGTGCTCTGAGCCATTTGAACCATTTGATTCGACAGTGTGTATTTAATTCAGATAATCCGATGACGGGCTGTGAACGAAATTCGCAAATAAAAAAGAAAAATATTACGATGAGCGGATTGTAGTTATTATCGGCCAAGAATAGGTGGCCGTGCGGTTCTAGGCACTTCAGTCCGGAATCGCGTGACTGCTACGGTCGCAGGTTCGAATCCTGCCTCGGGCATGGATATGTGGCTAGCTAGGTTTAAGTAGTTCTAAGTTCTAGGGGACTGATGACCTCAGATGTTGAGTCCCATAGTGCTCAGAGCCATTTTTTTGAGCCACTTGAACCATTTATAGATACATTGCCGACCCGGGACAGCGGCTGGTCAAATATTTATCAAATAAGATCGCCAAATAGCCGTGCGTATTTGAGATGTTATTCTCTTTTATTTTGAGTGTCAGTTTCGACATTTCAGAATGTCGTCTTCAGGCTCTATATGCACTTCATGTTCAGACGTACAGATATACCTATAGTGACATACTGGCACCATCAGTGTGTGGATACCGAGAATTCCTTATTCGGGCGCTTGCTTTCGAAGACTTAACTGCAACTATCAGTCTTGTCAAGTCTTCGAACGAAGTACTGTAATAACGAATTCGTGGCATCCAGACTCTGATGGCTCCGGTATTTTTTTTCTTTTTTTTAGGTTTGGGGCGCAAAACTGCTATGGTCATTAGCGCCCGGTCTGTGACTTAGAAAACGGTAAAAAACGGAAATGGAAACCAGCAGCAATGGAAACTAAACGCAAAATATTGGAGAAACTAAAAGCAGAAGGAAAGCTTAAAAATCCACTACAGAAAGGGGTTGGTTGTCCCCAAAAAGAGCTTCAAATGACTGACGTCACCTTACTGCCAATAATAAAATTGAGAACGCGATCGGCCGAGCGCGCGTCATCTGCTAAAATTGACGATATATCAGGCGACAGCTGTAGACGGGCGCGTAACGGAGTAAAATAGGGGCACTCAATTAAAAGGTGTCTTACCGTCCACAGCTGAGAGCAGTGGGGACAGAGTGGGGGAGAATCGCCACTTAAAAGATTTAGCCAAAAAGACAGTGCCCTATCCAGAGTCTGGTTAAAAATACCTCCTCCCGGCGACGCGTTCGGGAGGAAGAGGTCCAAGCAAAGGGAAGAGCTTTCACGTCCTGCAATTTATTATGGGGAAGTGTCGACCAATGTGCGTGCCATAAAAGAACAACACGACGGCGAAGGGAATCGATCGAATAGCTGGCCGAAGAAGAGAGACTGCAGCCTTGGCCGCTATATCGGCCGCCTCATTTTCCACAGATACCAACGTGTCCTGGGATCCAGAGGAACGCCACCGAGACGTCCCCCCCCCCCCCCTCCCCCAAACTGGAGCAAGTGCAGGCAGTCCTGAATGCGGTTGACCAGAGGGTGGACAGGGTAGGAAGCTTGGAGACAGAGGAGAGAGCTGAGAGAATCTGAACAGATTGATGGCGGCGGATGTATTGGACAGCCTGGAGAACAGCGTAAAGCTCCGCAGTATAAACCGAACACTGGTCGGGAAGCCGAAATCGATTTGGGGTGTCGCCAACAATATAGGCACTCCCTACACCTAACGATGTTTTCCAGCCATCAGTGTAAATAAATGTGACTTCCTTCATTTGTGCACATAGAGCAGCAAATGTCCGACGATAAACAAGTGAAAGGGTACCATCCTTGGGAAATTGACAAAGGTCACGGAGCAGGGAAGATCCGGGGGCCGAGCCAAGGCGGTGCTGTACGCCAAGTTGTCAAGAAGGTTTTAGGAAAGCGGAAGGAAAGAGAATGGAACAGTTGACGGAAGCGGACTCCCAGTGGTAGTAAGGAGGAAGGGCGGCCTGCATACCCTACATCCAAGGAAGCGTCGAAAACAATGTCATGCGCCGGATTAGCTGGCATGGAGACGACTCAGTAGGTCTGCCCGCCGATTGGACAGCGGAGGTTCAGCAGTCTCAGCATAAAGGCTTTCCACAGGGCTGGTGTAAAAAGCTCCAGACACTAAACGTAATCCACGGTGGTGGATAGAGTCGAGACGCCGAAGAATAGACGGCCGAGCAGAGCAGTAAACTATGCTTCCATAGTCCAATTTCGAGCGCACTAAGGCACGATAGAGGCGGGGAAGAACCACTCGGTCCGCTCCCCAGGAGGTACCATTCAGGACACGGAGGGTGTTGAGGGATCGCAGACAGCGAGCCGAAAGATAGGAAATGTGGGAGGACCAGCACAGTTTTCTGTCAAACAGAAGACCCAAGAATTTAGCGACGTCCGAAAACGGAAGGGTGACAGGTCCTAGATGTAAGGAGGGTGGAAGAAACTCCGCACGACGCCAAAAATTAACACAAACGGTCTTACTGGGAGAAAAGCGGTAGCTTGTTTCGAGGCTCCAAGAGTGGAGGCGATCGAGACAGCCTCGAAGACGTCGTTCAAGAAGGCTGGTCCGTTGAGAGCTGTAGTAAATCGCAAGATCGTCCACAAAGAGGGAGCCTGAGACATCGGGAGGGGGACAGTCCATAATTGGATTTATGACAATGGCAAACAGTACAACACTCAGCACGAAGCCCTGGGGTATCCCGTTTTCTTAGGAGAAAGTTCGGGAGAGAGTGGTGTTCACCCGCACTCTAAATGTACGCTCTGCCATAAATTCGCGAAGAAAAAGGGGCAGCCGACCTCGAAAGCCCCAAGAGAACAGTGTGCGGAGGATGCCTGTCCTCCAACAGGTATCGTATGCTCTCTCCAGGTCAAAAAATGTTGCTACTGTTTGGCGTGTCCGGAGAAAATTGTTCATGATATAAGTGGGGAGAGCAACAAGATGGTCAACTGCAGAACGATGCTTTCGAAAACCGCATTGGCCAGGTGTTAAAAGACTGCGGGACTCCAGCCACCAAGCTAAACGGCAATTAACCATGCGATCCAAAACCTTACATACACTACTGGTGAGAGAAATGGGGCGATAGCTAGAGGGGAGATGATTGTCCTTTCCAGGTTTCGGAACAGGAACGACGACAGCTTCCCGACATCGTCTGGGAAAAGTATTGTCGGTCCAAATTCAATTATAAAGGCGAAGGAGATAACGCAGACTATGTGTTGATAAATGCAGAAACATTTGGATGTGGATACCATCCGGTCCTGGGGAGGAGGAGCGAGAAGAAGAGAGTGCATGTTGGAGTTCCCGCATGGAGAAAGCAAGAGGTCGCACTTCCGCTGCACGTTTCTTCGGAAGAAACGCTGGCGGGTAATTTGAAGAGCTCGAAATCTCAATAAAGTGTTGACCCAATGAGTTAGAAATTGCGACGGGGTCCACTAACGTATCATGCGCGACAGTGATCCCAGAGACCGGGGAGAAACTAGGCGCGCCAGATAACCGTCGAATCCTACTCCAAACTTCCAAGGAGGGAGTGAAGATGTTAAATGAGCTAGTAAAGAATTTCCAGCTTGCCTTCTTGCTATCGCGGATGACGCGACGGCATCTCGCTCGGGACTGCTTATAGCGGATACAGTTGGCCGAAGTAGGATGGTGGCGGAAAACGCGGAGAGCACGTCGCCGCTCACGTATCGCGTCACGTCATGCCTCGTTCCACCAAGGAACTGGGGGGCACCGTGGCAATTCGGAGGTGCGTGGTATTGAACGTTCCGGAGCTGTAAGAATAACGTCTGTAATATGAGTGACCTCATCATCGACGCTAGAAAAGTGACGGTCATCGAATGTCGCTAGAGACGAAAAAAGTGTCCAATCGGCTTGGGCAAACTTCCAGCGTCTCGGCCGCATATATGGTAGTTATGGCTGCAATCGGACTCATAGAAAGTGGTCACTCGAGTGTGTATCAGCAAGGGCGAACCATTCAAACCGGTCGTGGGGACGTAGCTTTGTTTCCTGAAGACAGAAGATGACTGGCGAGTGGGATCGGAGGAGGATCGTCAATTCATCCCGATTGGCTCGAATGTCGTGGATATTCCAATGGATAATGGACATAGGGTCGACAGAAATGGGAGAATGTGGCCAAGTTTGCCGTCAACTCAACGACTGCTCAGAGCTAGCGACCGACAGTGTGGAACGGCACTCAGCCGAAGGCAAAAGGTCCTGATCCATAGGTTGTTCAGGAGCAGCTCCTGCCACCAGCGATCGGCCAGTTGATCGGCCGCCAGCATTGCGCCTCAGCGACACAGAAGACGGCCGAGGGCGGTTACTGCCAGGTGGTGCTGTAGATGAGACACGCCGTGGCGGAGAAGGAGAGGAACTGGGTTTCTTATTAACTTTCTTGGAACCATGATGTTTAGATGAAGAAGGAACCGATGGTTGTGAAGTTGGGTTACGTACAAATTCTTCACGAGTATGCTCTTTTTTGAAAGTCCGGGTGTCTGACTTTTGGGATCGAGATTTAGCAGAACCCGATGAAGGGTGAGCCATAGATGGAGCAGACGAAACTGGGGAGGTTGAAAGGGCGATCTCTGCGCTGGCCGATCTGACGACCGTGTCACTAAAGGTGAAATCACAAGTCTGTGTGGCCGCCTCCTTTGATGGCCGAGGAGAGGCAAGGACAGTGCTGTATTTTCCTGTCTGAGGCATAGTGGGCTTTCGACTTGCAAATAATTTTCGAGAAGCAAAGGTCGACCATCTTTTCCTTCACTCTGATTTTCTGAATGAGCTTTTCGTCTTTAAAAATGGGTCAATCTCGAGAGGAAGCAGCGTGGTCACCCATACAGTTGATGCAATGAGGGGATGGAGGTGGACAAGCACCCTCATGGGTATCCTTGCCACATGTAACACATTTGGCCGGGTTGGAACAGGACTCGCTGGTGTGACTGAACCGCTGGCACTGATAGCAATGCGTAGGGTTTGGGACGTAGGGATGAACGGAAATTATCTCATAGCCTGCTTTTATTTTCCATGGGAGTTGAACTCTGTCAAATGTCAAAAAGACAGTACTGGTTGGAACGATGTTCATGTCAACCCTTTTCATAAGTCTATGAACAGCTGTTACTCCCTGGTCAGGCAGGTAGTGCTGAATTTCCTCGTCAGACAATCCGTCGAGGGAGCATGTATCAACGACTCCACGTGAGGAATTTAAAGTGTGGTGTGCTTCAACCTGGACAGGGAAGGCGTGGAGAAGTGAAGTACGCAACAATTTTTGTGCCTGAAGGGCACTGACTGTTTGTAACAACAAGGTGCCATTCCGTAATCTGGAACAAGACTTTACAGGATCTGCAATTGCGTCGACACCTTTCTGAATAATGAAAGGGTTGACAGTGGAGAGGTCGTGTCCTTCATCAGACGAGAAACAACAAGGAACTGTGGCAACGATGGAAGAACTGTCTGTGGCTGAGACTCAGTGAACTTACGCTTGTGAGCAGACAAAGTGGAAGATGAGGAAACCATTGCAGAAGAATCCCCCATGATTACCGGCGTCTCCAATGGCGCGCTCCTCCCTTGTGGGGGCCCTCTCTGAGGGCACTCCCACCTTAGGTGATTGTTCACACCTCAGGTCACACCTCCTGAGAAACGGACGGAGGGACCAATCGGCACTTTCGGAAGGTATCAGATCGGGTAATCACCCCTCCCTGGGCCTGGCCGTTACCAGGGGGTACGTACGTGTCCTACCTGTCTACCTGGGGCGGGGAATTACGCGTTACCCCGTCACCGGCTGCCCACGAAAATGCGTAGGGTCGGCCTTCAGGCACGCACAGGGAGGAAGAAAGAGAAAGGGAAAAACAAAGAAAGGGAAAGGAAAGAAGAGAGGTCTCAAACGCCGCAGCGGAGAAAAGAGTAAAGAGAAGAGGTAAGGAAAAGAGGACAAAGGAAGGATGAAGACATACAAGCAGAGAAGGCGAAGAATGCGTTACATTTACGAGCGCCCGTCTCCAGACGTAGGCACAAACCATACTCCCAGAGGGGGAGAAAGGGAAGGAAAGAGCCAGAGGTGAGGAGAGTGAGGGCGAGGATGGGGGATAGGGAAGGATGCGGAAAAGGAAGGTATGCAGCCCGGAAAGGAAGGAGGGCCACATTAGCTCGGAGTCCCGTGCTCGTTACGCACGTATCCACAAAAAGAGTTGTGGACCCCTTGGGGGTGGCTCCAGTATGTCAGCATTGGGATGTCTGAATGTCTGTACATGACGTGCATTTGGAGTCTGAAGGTGGCATACTGAAATTAAAATACTGTGATGCAAACTCAACTCACCCAGCTTCATAGACAATTTCTTTTCCTCCCATCAACTATTTACTGTATTTATCTTTTCTCACTCGTCCTACACAAAACGATCCCATTCTTATTTTATCTGTCTACTTCATATTTTTCATTCTTTTTCAAATCCACTTAACAAAACATCTCAGCATTTCTCCTCTCTCCTTTGTAGAGCCCATGTTTGGCTTCATACAGATCAGTATACGTTACAAAACACGTCCCTAGTCTTCTCTTGAATTGTTTATTTAATGGACCTCAGAATTACTCCTCCTTCCATGAAATATCCACGACCGCTACGGTCGCAGCTTCGAATCCTACCTCGGACATGGATGTGTGTGATGTCCTTAGGTTAATTAGGTTTAAGTAGTTCTAAGTTCTAGGGGACTGATGACCTCAGAAGTTAAGTCTCATAGTGCTCAGAGCCATGAAATATCACTTGCGTAATAGCTCACTTTTTTTTTTATTTCTTTATTACCTGAACTTATCGGCTTTTTCCATTAACACATCACAAATTTCCACTTTTAACTTCCTTTTTGCTTAGACAAAATCGTTCTTACTCTTTTTCCGCATTCATCCTCATTCTGTATTTCTCACAGTTATTGTTAAAGTCTTTTGACATATTGTTAATTGTTTCATCAGCCATGTAGTACCATGTCATAAGTATATCTAATACTTTTGATTACACTTCCTCTTATTATCAAATCACTTTTTTCTTGTAAGCCGTTTTATAATCATCTCATCTAAACAGATATTAAACAGAGTACTTGAAAGATAACAGTATATGGCCTTGCCACAGCGGTAACACCGGTGCTCGTCCGATCACCAAAGTTAAGCACTGTCGAGATTGGCTAGCACTTACATGGGTCACCGTCTGGTTCTGTAGAGTGCTGTTGGCAAGGTGAGTGCTCTCAGCCCTGGTGAGGACGACTGAGGAGCTATTTGGTTGAGAATTAGCCGCTTCGGTTACGAAAATTGACAATGCTCGGAGAGCGATGTGCTGAACATACGTCCCTTCACATCGGCACCGAGTGACGCCTGCGGGCCGAGAATAACATGGCGTTCGGCCGGTCCACTGTGCCTTCCGAGCCGTGTTCGGACGGAGTTAGTTAGCTGAAAGATAGTAACCATCTGTAACCTGTCTCCCAATTTTAAGTCCTTGTGTCATCTCACTTCCTATCCTTCCTTTTACTTGTGTCGTATACAGATTGCTTATTAGTCGAAATTTATTTCTAGTTAACTTCAATCTGTTTCTAGACATCTAAAATTTTAGTTTACCGAATTCTGCCAAAGGCTTTTTCTGAATTAACAAAATCTGTTCTAACTTCCCTACCTATTTCTAAGTTTCTTTTCCCAATTTATAGTATCAGTTCAATCGCTTGTTTTTTGTGAAGCCGAACTGTTCTTCATAGAATTCTCTTTCATCTTTAAACTGTAAATGTCTATTCATTCTTAGCAGACTTTTTATGAATGAGACTTCAAACTTATTGTACAACGTTCCGTATATTTCATGGCGTTAGTTTTCCTCGGTAGGTACTGTCAACATCATTGTGTTGTGAAGTTAACCTGTCCCTTTACGTTTCTCATAGACGTTATTGCACAAATGCAGCATTTCCTGCTTTCCTTTTAGTTCAATGGGAATCTCATATTCACCTATTGTTTTTCATCATTTCGTTTCCTAACATCCGTTGGTAAATGTTATCTGAAAAGAGCATGGATCTTACATACTACTTGGGCAGCGTTTGTCTGTCAGACCATTGAGAAACGACGTGGGATAGCATATACCACGTTGTATGCTGTATTTCCAAATATTCGGTTCTTTTCACGAAAACATTTTTATACTATAGAATTATTTTTTATGTTATAATTGCAAACAATTATTGCTGGTTTCGTGCTCAGGCTAGAATCTCGCACAAGAATTTCTCGTAGAGAGATTCTGTAGCTCTGTTGCACTGCGCATATCTTCCGAATGCCTTCATCAGTGTCAAATAAGCAACCTGATCATATCTTCTTTCTGTAGTATTATAAAGTTGAATTCGTTGTTCTCATTGAGTATTTTCTTCTTTGAAGTGCAAGCTGCTGATACTACAAGGCTGGACCTTAATGCCGGTAAAAACTGGCAGTGTTATACAATATAGAAATCTGAGCAGCATATCAATATGTCTGAAAAACGACATGTTTTACAAGAAATTAAAGAAGAATCTGGAAGGTAGTTTTTGTGACATGTGGTTGGGTTTCACTCTCCAAAACACAAGAATTATTTCTACAGGACGCACAACATTTTTTTTTCTCGAATAGGTGAAAATATTTTCATTTCTGCTAACATTGTTTGACTTTAAAGCAGAAAAAAAGCTGATTATACGTCACTAGGAATGTCGTCGATTCATAAGTCAGTTGCTCACAGGACAAATCCTTAGCGTGGATTTGTTTATCCCCGTTTTCCTAGCTATGATGCATACGGTTGTAAAGATACACAATGCCATCTTGCAGTTCACATTCTGCAAGCACAGCAACAGGAGGAGGAAACTGATGAGATACATTCTGAAACACTGGCAGAATACCTGAATGGCTACGACCAGTGCTACTGCACAACAATATAAAACATTTCTTTTTGTTTAAAAAAACGGCTGCAATATTGATGGTTAATTGGTTACGATAAAAATTTAAAAATTAGATATTCACTGACGTTGACGACAAAAAAAAGAACACTGATGAAATACGAGCATTGTGCATTCACAGAAGCCATTCAAGTGAAATAAGGTAAGAATGTGGATATTGCTCCAATACAGTTTCTCAGACGAAAGGTAAAAGGTACCAGATATCGGAGACTGTTGGTGGTTAGATCTCGAGACTGCCCAGGAGCCTATTTTAAAAGAGTGCAAGAATGGTTTCGCTTCTAAATCCCTGGGCTTCAAAGGGTTAAACACTGACATAGCTAGTGCGGGTGCACTCACTGCTGCTAGATATTAGAGATGCGAGCCCACTAGTGCTGTACACTGTAGGAGTGCTCTATTAGCGCCTATCCTCAAAAGTAAGGCGATAAAATGTTGTCATTTATTTTCTTTCGAGATTATTATCCTACGCCGAGCACCGTAGCGCTGCAGCCAACGCTTTTGCGATATGCATACAGCTATGGACAAACTCATTTGCGGTAGTCACATATGCCCTAGAGGTACCAATCGCACGGAGCGACTATCTAAACACTGCACTGTGTAGTAGAGCACAATGGGTAATGGAATCGCAATCAGTGTCCAGGTCACTCTACCAACCCGCCGAATTAAAGTATATTTTATGATCAACTGTTATTTAAAATGTTTAGCGAAGAATCTAAATTTTTGAGAAACCCTCTTTATAAATATTAATTGCAGAACATGTTCGTAAACCATACATGAAATACTTTTACTCCTGTGACTACTTGCTAGTGATCACTTAAAATTATGAAAACTTCAGACGAAAATCAGACACAATTTTCAAGTTGACGCTAGTAGTCGTTACTGTACCGTGTGCAGCAGCTCTTGTACAAATCTCCTTTTCATGACTGAAAAGGATAAAAACTCATGTGTCGTAGAACGTCACAACCTAGGTGGTAGGTCGTCCGCGAACAACGTAGCATATAGATACCAAGATAGAAAGCAACGGAAACACAGCACAGAGCGAACGTTATGATTGCAAGCAACACGAGCTCAAATCAGTACCAATGAACAAAACCAAACAATAGCAAAATATTAAACCAAAGATCCAATTGAAACCCGGGTTCCACAAAACAGAAGCAACAGCTGCATTTGTGAATCGCAGTAGTGTAGGCTTCGCAGAAGAAACTCGAACCGCCGATCTGCTCACCGGGCTGGGAATTTAATTCTTGTAGTGAACCAACGGTCATTCCCTTGTGATGTGCTTTCCGCAACCTCCGGAGCTGCAGCAGACAAAAGAAGGACTATCACACAAATAATAACATCGCCACTCTCGAAGTCTGTCTCCATTTTGCTGGAGTGGCAGGTTATCAGAAACACATCTTACAGGTTTACCCATAGTCATGAACCTCTTTCAGGCGTGGCGCTTCTGACCATAGCACAATGCGTTCTGGTTCAAGTAAAAAGAACACTGCATGCATGGCATCTATAATGTTTAAAGGATGTCAGGTTGTTCTTAGCACTGTTTTAGACATTAAATGCTACTGCAGTTTATATCATTCTCAAGAATAATCAGTTTGTTATATTGTAATGGTATACATTGATCTCATAAATGGTGGGAATCACGGAATACGATGTACCACTTCGTAAGTCCATAGAAAGTTACGTCTGCTGATGACAAAAAATCCAGATATTCTGTGTATGAGTAATAACAGAACATGATAATTTCGGATGTTTGTGTACTATAACTACGATACCACTATATCCATACATATTATAAAAATGGATGTATGTGCATGCGAAGGTGTGTACATTATGTTCCACATCTCCTCCCAAACCACTTGATCGATTTCAACCAAACTTGGTAGGCATATCCCTGAGTGTCAGGCAAAAATTGCTGTGGGGGTAAGAACTGCCTAGCGATCATAGTTCAGGAGATATTCCGACACAAACTATGAGACGCATGAAAACGTGTCGCATGGTGCATGACGTTTAAATCTGTTACTTCTGCGCTACTAACTCTATTCGCAATACACTTCGCTTGCAGTATCCGCACATGACGCTAAATGCACTTACTTTTGTATAACGCTGTCACTCAGAGTTCACGAGACTGAGGCCAGAAACACTGAGAAGCGTGAAAAACTACTGCATCATCCATGACACTTAAATTTATTGCTTCTTTGCTACTAACTCACATTGCAACACATTTGGCAGAAAGTACCCACGTATGCTGATGCATGTACCCACACAAATATGTCATTGTGCGGCACATAGTTCAAGAGATATGACTTCATAATCACTGATATGCATGGAAAAATGCCGCATCATGTGTGAAGTCTTTCTACATTTACCCTTTTCTACTGAGTCGATCCTATAGTCGTGTCAACTTAAGGAAATCCTTGACACTTTGGAAGCACCTCTGACACCTGTCAACTGCGAAGCGGATCACAGCTGTAGGCCAAAAAAACAGCGTCAGCAGAGGTGTGAAGAGGCGTTGCCAGAGAGGCGTTTACAAAATTGCGCCTTAGGCACATGAAGCAGTTCCGTCCAGAGTGCAGATACTATGTTTCTTAATATGAATACTGTGCTTACATTATGCATAATTCTTGGTACGTCTGTTTCATAAATTCAAATGTGGTTTCACGAATAAACGGAAATGAAAATTTTTCGATATTACGCAACAAACACAGTTGTTTTCGATCCTAATAGAAAATTGGAAAAATGGATACCAGGGCAATGCTGGAGTTGGCAGCTGCGTTTATTATAATAAGTCCGAAAAACCAATAACATAACGAATTTGCAATTGCATTTGCATTTCAATCCACGTGTAAGGAACCACAAATTACCAGATTACATCCGCTACGTTGGTGTTTTCAGTTGTCACTTGTTTTTTATTCGCGAAGTGGTACATCATGGTTCCCATAGTTTATAACATGAGTTAACACCGGTCAGTAACAAGATTTGATTCTGACTGCAATGGCATAAACACTGATCTGCAATACCATTTAATAAAGATAGACGGCTCTTGAATATGATGGACGTCCTTCAAGCAATGTGTAATCTTTCCTCAAAAAGTTAATTCCATAAATATTCATCACTGAATTTGCTCAACGAGAAATATGAATAGATTTTACTCATAAGTATGATGTCCAAATTAATGTTGAGCATCACAGCATGAAATACAGTAATGTCACTAAGTGATTGAAGTTATGAAGTTCTAAAGTTTAATAATCTTCATTTGTGTGAAATTTTTCCAAGTTTGGTATGTTTCCGTGATTTTCGAACTTATTGTGCTGTAAAAATATAGTACATTATTCACAGGACTACACGTGATTACAACTTTCTCTTTTACAATGAACAACATACACGCGCCACAGACCACAGCAGGTAATTGGAACGCGTTTCATTTTTTCCTTAAGTATTACGTTTGCTTAAAATTGAATTATTCTTCTTTTTTACTTAGTGAAAATAGGTTCACTACTGACCACTTTTTCAGTCTCTTTCCGAGCGGTTCGTCGAGTGTTCTCTCTAAGTTCATCTTAAACTAAAAATTGAAACCTCTGACTCATTAATCAATAACGTTGGGCGATGCGCCTGAGATGCTGTGGGCGACACGTTAGATGTTGGACGCAATGAGGAAAACCTTGTGCCTGTAACGTCTGCGTGTTAAAGTTAAATTTCCGAAACACCTCCGCCTTTCATTGTATGTAAAGGTTACGTATATACGGAATTAATCAATGCATTTTCAGCTGAGAAAGAGCTCACAGAAGGTACGCTCCGAAATTGGTAAATTTGCGGATATACAGCAATGAAAGGATCAGTAATGTCAACTTCAAGCAATCTCCGGTACTAGCCCTTGCCGCTTACGCGCTGATGAACTACCGAATGCTGACTGAACGTAATTTTTTAATGAAGGAAGAGAGTGAATGCTGTAAAATGTTCGACTGCTCTCTTAATACAATTCCTTAAGACCAAAGACTAACCGCTGATTAAACTGTCACAAAATCAGCCAAGGTAAAACTTTGAAGGAGGCTGCAAGGGTTGTTCAAAAAAATTTTCAGTATCCTTGCGAAACTTCTTTAACCCACAGCTTCATCTCTCTGAACTCTCAGGCAGGCCTTGCCTTCTTATTCCATAAGTGCTTCTATTTGTTACAATACATGACGCTGTATGAGCAATACGCATTCTCGACAGCACTAATGACAACTGAGTGCTAAAAACGACTTTTCACCTATTCCTGGCCGATAATAACTACAATCCGCTCATCGTAATATTTTTATTTTTTATTTGCGAATTTCGTTCATAGCCCATCATCGGAATATCTGAATTAAATACACACTGTCGAATCAAATGGTTTAAATGGCTCTGAGCACTATGGGACTTAACTTCTGAGGTCATCAGACCCCTAGAACTTAGAACTACTTAAACCTAACTAACCTAAGCACATCACACACATCTATGCCCGTGGCAGGATTCGTACCTGCGACCGTAGCGCCCGCGCGGTTCCAGACTGTAGCGCCTAGAACCGCTCGGCCACTCTTGCCGGCAGTGTTGAATCATTTCACACTGTTGAGTTGTTGTTATTAACGGCAAAAATGTTCATATAATGGTCGCGAGGTCTTGAGTACTTTATGTCGTAAGTTAAACAAAAAGACGCAAATGTGCACTATAACTGGATTATCGTCACCTGGCGGAGATGTTTTAGAACAGCCACGTATAACAAAGACGCATAAGGTCGCCCGGGAAGAAATAGGACTTACAAAAATATCATTCCGTCACTACAAGAATAACAATAGAGATCAAAGGCTAGCAACTCAGGAAAGAAAAAAAAAAAAAAAAAAAAAAAAACAGGAAAGAAAATTAATATCGGCATGTAGCAAGAACGAAGTGTTTCGTTTACACTGCGAATTGAAAACAATTGTCAGGCGTGCTACAAAATTCCCTTTCGTTATAAACTGTTTATACTCTTTCTGTCTCTTAATGCACTGAAGAGCCAAATAAAATGGTGCACATGCCTAAAATCGTGTAGGTCCCCCGCGAGCACGCAGAAGTGCCGCAACACGACACTGCAAGCACTCAACTAATGTCTGAAGTAGTGCTGGAAGCAATTGATACCATGAATCCTACAGGGCTGTCAATAAATTCGTAAGAGTACGAGGCGGTGGAGATCTCTTCTGAACAGCACGTTGCAAGGCATCAGAGAAACGCTCAGTAACGTTCATATCTGGGGAGTTTGGTGGCCAGGGGAAGTGTTTAAGCTCAGAAGAGTGTTTCTGGAGTCAGGCAGTAGCAATTCGCGACGTGTGTGGTGCATTCTAGTGCTACAATTGTCCTAATCCGTCAGAATGAACAGTGGACATGAAGAGATGCAGGTGATCATAGAGGATGGTTACGTACGTGTCGCCTTTCAGAGTCGTTTCTAGACCTATCAGAGGTCCCATACCAGTCCAACTACACACCCCCCACACCAATACAGAGGCTCCACCAGCTTCAACAGTCCCCTGCTGACATGCAGGGTCCATGGAGTCATGAGGTTGTCACCATACCCGTGCACGCCCATTCACTCGATACAATTTGAAACGAGACTCGTCCCGTCAGGCAACATGTTGCCAGTCATCAACAGTACAATATCGGTGTTGACGGGCCCAGGCCAGGCGTGCAGATATCAAGGGTACAAGAGTGGACTTTCGGCACCGAAAGCCCATAGCGCTGATGTTTCGCTCAATGGTTCGCACGCTGACACTTGTTGGTGGCACAGCGCTGAATTCTGCAATAATTTGCGGAATGGTTGCACTTCAGTCACGTTGAAAGATTCTCTTCAGTCGTCGTTGGTCCCGTTCTTGCAGAATCTTTTTCCGGCCACAGCGATGTCGGGGATTTGATGTTTTACCGGATTCCTGATATTCACGGTACACTCGTGAAATGGTCGTACAGGAAAATCCCCACTTCTTCGCTACGTTGGAGATGCTGTGTCCCATCGCTCGTGCGCCGACTATATCACCACGTTCAGACTCGATAACCTGCCACTGTATCAGCAGTAACCGATCTAACAACTGCGCCAGACACTTGTTGTGTTATGTAGGCGTTGCCGACCGCAGCGCCGTAGTCTGCCCGTTTACATATCTCTGTATTTGAATACGCATGTCTATACCAGTTTCTTTGGCGCCTCCATGTGTTTTGACACTGAAAGTGTCTACTCTTCTGTGTTGACTGTTCTCTAACTTTTAAATTTTAATTTTTAAACATTATTCGTGCAATGGATCTTCATATCTGTTCATATGATGTAATCTGACTGCTCTTTAACGTTAGTGAAAGACTCTGCTACATGCAAACTTTAATTTTGATCACTGAAATTCCCGAGTCCATATCTTGAAACAGTTTCCTGGTGTATCTTCTAGTTTTAAGGAAAATCTGCTTCACGAGCTTATAAATTGCTCTATGTCACCTTAAAAATGTTCAGCTCAGCTTGAGTTTGTCGATCTTTTCTAGACATGGATTCGTAGGCATATGATTACATGAAATACTAGACGTGCAGTTAGTCCTTGTGAGTTGTCAGTAGCCCGTTTGTTTTGCGGTACAGCCGGCCGCGGTGGTCTCGCGGTTCTAGGCGCTCAGTCCGGAACCGCGCGAGTGCAAAGGTCGCAGGTTCGAATCCTGCCTCGGGCATGGATGTGTGTGATGTCCTTAGGTTAGTTAGGTTTAAGTAGTTCTAAGTTCTAGGGGACTGATGACCACAGATGTTAAGTCCCATAGTGCTCAGAGCCATTTGAACCATTTTTTTTCGGTACCAACTGTTATCATACAGCAATACCATGGACTGTATCACCTTTTTTCATTGTATCCGTCACTTGTTTATAATAAATCTTGTAAGATAGTTTATTTCTTCATAGTCACACCGATATTACGCCCTCAGTATTCTGTTTAAAATTCTTAATCATGTCTCTATTTTTATAGCACTCCCACATCCTTCGCCGTCGTCCACCTTCACGTCCACCACTCTCGACGTCCTAAGCCTCTCCCTGCACTACTGACCTTGCCTGGCATCCCCTCCAGTTGCTTCCTGCTCCTCGTGTTATACCCTCCGCCGATTACTCCATATAGAGTCATGTTATTCGCCGATTACAACAATCTTCTTATGAACAATTTCCTTTCCTTACCTGTGATTTTACCTGTCCAATTTCAACATAAAATGGAACTGAGTTCGCAGTGGATTTTAAATATTCACTTACCTACACAACAGTTTCAATTATTTATTCATTAATAAAAAGTGAACCGACAAAATAGGTTTCCGAAGATACTCACCTTACAAATCGTCTTGCATATTGTGTATCGCTTCAGTAGTTTCTATTTACAGACGACGCATATGGCATAATCTTAAAAATGAAATGAAAGCTCCAGGGGTTTGTGAAATACAGCTATGAGTGTAGTGTAGAGGAGCAGTATCGAAACCAATCACTTAGACCCCATTATGCCACGACAAAGGCGGGACATTTATCTTTCTGGACACTCAAATGTGTTTTCTGGCTTCTTCTGGCCGTAAGTCCCAGTTATTTATCTTTCAAGCACTAACAACGTCATAAACTATGAAAATTTCGGATGTCAACCCACTCGAAGTGCAAATGATTGCGAAGACGTACTTGACCTGTTAGCAGCAAATAATCCTGAGTAGCCGGCCGGTGTGGCCGAGCGGTTCTAGGCGCTACAGTCTGAGAACTGCCCGACCGCAACGGTCGCAGGTTCGAATCCTGCCTCGGGCATGGATGTGTCTGATGTCCTTAGGTTAGTTAGGTTTAAGCAATTCTAAGTTCTAGAGGACTGATGACCTCAGAAGTTAAGTCCCATAGTGCTCAGAGTCATTTGAACCATTTAATCCTGAGTAAATAGGGGGCATCACGAAGGATACAAGGATTAGTGATCACAAGGCAGTTATAACGAGGCTGAATACCGTAACATCCAAACCCACCGAAAACAAACGTAAAGTGCATATATTTAAAAAAGCAGATAAAAATTCGCTTGGCGCTTTTCTAAGACAGAGTTTCCAGTCCTTCCGATCTAACTATGTAAGCTGTGATTTCAATTCAAAGAAATAGTATCGACGGCAATTGAGAGATATACACCACATAAATAAATAAGATGTAGAAGTAGATGACATAAATAAATAAGATGTAGATGTAGAAGAGGTGATACTGATTCCCAATGGTACACAAAACGTGTCAGAATATTATTACAGAAACGAGGAAAACTGCATGCCAAATTTAAAATTAAGCAGAACACCCAAGATTGGTGAAGTTTTACTGAAATTCGAAATATAGCGCGTACTTGGATGTGAGATGCTTTTAACAGTTTCCATTACGGAACTCTGCCTCGAAATCTGGCAGAAAACCCAACGAGATTCTGGTCATAAGAAAAGTATACCAGTGGCAAGAAGCAATCAAGATGTCCACTGCACGATAAGAATGGTGATATCACTGATGACAGTGCCACTAAATCAGAGTTACTAAACACTATTTTCCGAAACTCCTTCAACAAAGAAGACACAGTAAATAATCCAAAATTCTAAACTAGAACGACTGCCAACATCAGCAGCTTAGAAGTAGATATCCTCGGTGTAGCGAAGCAGCTTAAATCTCTTACAAAGGCAAGAATGTCGATTTGCAGTCGGATTGTGGAACATATTCTGTAGTCGACCATTATGAATTACCTCGAAGAAAACGGTTATTGACGAACAGTCTGTCCGGATTCAGAAAATATCGTTCTTGTGAAACACAGCTGGCTCTTTACTCTCATGACGCAATGATCCTTGCCGACAGGGGATGCCAAATTGATTCCACATCGTTAGATTTCCAGAAGCTTTTCGATACCGTTCCTCACAAGTGTCTTCTGATCAAATTGCGTGCCTGTGGAGCATCGCCTCAGTTGTGTGACTGGATTCGTGATTTCCTATCAGAGAGATCACACACAGTTCGTAGTAACTGATGGGAAGTTAACTGACGGAAAGTCATAGAGTAAAACAGAAGTAATATCTGGCGCTCCCCAAGGATATGTTAAGGGCCCTCTGCTGTTCCTAATCTACAAAACGGCGTAGGAGATAATCTGAGTAGCCCACGTACTACTATTTACCGTCTTGTAAAATCATTACATGATCAAAATCAATTGCACAATGGTTTAGACAAGATAACTGTGTGATGATGCGAAAAGTAGCACTTGGCTCTGGATAATGAAAAGTGTAAAGTCAGTCACATGAGTGGTGAAAGAAAACCGCTAAATTTCAGTTGCATGATAAAGCACATAGATCTACAACTATGAATAACTGAAATTTAAACTATCATATAGATAATGATGCGTGTAAAGCAACCCAAAGACTGCCATTTATTGGCAGAACTGCTTGCACTACGCTTTTCCGTCTTCTTCTGGGATCCGCATCAGAGGTGACATCGGAAAAATTCAAAGAGGGGCAGCTCGTTTTCTATTATCGTCAAACGGGGAAGAGAGAGCCACGGACATTGGGCCCACCTATATATGGAGAAATGATCTCATGATAGAATAAGAGAAATTAGAGCTCGCACAGAAAGATTTAAGTGTTCGTGTTTTTTCCGCTCGCCGTTTGAGAGTTGAATGCGAGAGAAACAGCTCGAAGGCGGTTTGAAGAAACCCCTGCCAGGCTCTTAACTGTTAATTACAAAGAAATCATGTAGATGTAGACAGCACATACAGTAGGCACTGGTTATTAGTGGGCATTTACAGAAGCTTCAAGTAATGAAACGATTTGTGGGTAACTGACACATCTATATCTACATCTACATGGATACTCTGCAAATCACATTCAAGTGCCTGGCAGAGGGTTCACAGAATCAACTTCACAGTTTTCTATTATTCCAATCTCGTAGAGCGTGGAAAGTATGAACACCTATATCTTTCCGTACGAGCTCTGATTTCTCTTATTTTATTGTGGTGATCGTTCCTCTCTATGCAAGTCGATGTCAACAAAATATTTTTGCATTCGGAGGAGGAGGTTGGTCATTGGAAATTCGTGAAAAGATGCCGTCGTAACGAGAAACGCCTTTCTTTTAATGATTTCCAGCCTAAATCCTGTATCATCCCATATTTCACTATAATACAAAACGTGCTGCCTTTCTTTGAACATTTTCGGTGTACTCCGTCAGTCGTATGTGGCAAGGATCCCACACCGAGCAACTGTAATCTAAAAGCGTAGTGTAGGCAGTCTCCTTAGTAGGTCTAAGTGTCCTGCCAATAAAACGCAGGCTTTGGTTAGCCTTCCCCACAACATTTTCTATGTGTTCCTTCCTGTTTAAGTTGTTCGTAATTGTAATACATAGGTATTTAGGTGAATTTAAGGCTTTTAGATTAGACTGATTTATCTTGTAACCGAATTTTAACGAGTTCCTTTTATCACTCATGTGGATGACCTTACACTTTTCGTTATTTAGGGTCAACAGCCACTTTTCGCACCATTCAGATATCCTTTCTAAATCGTTTTGCAGTTTCTTTGATCTTCAAACAACCGAAGACGGCTGCTCAGATTGTCTCCCAAATCGTTTATATACATAAGGAACAGCAAAGGTCCTATTACACTACCTTGTGAACTCCAGAAATCATTTCTCTTTTACTCGATGACTTTCCGTCAATTACTATGAACTGTTACTTCTCTGACAGGAAATCACAGATCCAGTCACTTAACTGAGACAATATTCCATAAGCACGCAATTTCACTACGAGTCGCTTGTGTGATACAGTGCAAAAGCCTTCCGGAAATCCAGAAATACGGAATCGATCTGAAATCCCTTGTCAATAGCACTCAACAATTCATGCGAATAAAGAGCTAGTCGTGTTTCACAGGGACGATGTTTTCTAAACCCATGTTGACTGTGTGTCAATAGACCTTTTCCTTCGAGGTAATTCATAATGTTCGAACATAATATATGTTTCAAAATGCTGCTGCATATCGACGTTAACGACATGGGCCTGTAATTTAGTGGGTTACTCCTACTACCTTTGTAGAATATTGGTACGGATCTTTCGTCGAGGTATATGATTGTCAAGTATGGAGCTAATGAATCAGCATACTCCGGAAGGAACCTAATTGGTATACAGTCCGGACCAGAATAACTGCTTTTATTAAGTGATATAAGTTGCTTCACTACTCCGAGGATATTTACTTCTTCGTTGCTTATGTTGGCAGCTGTTCTCGATTCGAAATCTGGAATATTTACTTGGTCTTCTTTTGTGAAGGCATTTCGGAAGGCTGTGTTTACTAACTCTGCATTGGCAGCACTGTCTTCGATAGTATCTCCATTGCTATCGCGTAGACAAGGCATTGATTGTTTCTTACCGCTAACATACATCACATACGATCAAAATCTCTTTGGATTTTCTGCCAGGTTTCGTTGTGGAAACTGTTATGGGCATCTCGCATTGAAATCGACGCTGAACTTCAAGCTTCTGTAAAAGATCGCCAATCTTGGGGATACTACTTCTCTGAATTCAAGCCACATCTGGTCTACACTTATATTATTAACTTGGAATAAGTGAAGATCGTCTCTCAGGAAGGCGTCAAGTGAATTTTTATCTGCTTTTTGAATAGGTATACTTTTCGGTTGTTTTTGGAGGCTTTGGGGATTACAATATTCAGTCTTGCTACGAAAACTCTGTGTTCACTAATCCCTGAACCCGTTTTGAACCTCGTTATTAACTCAGGATTATTCGTTGCTAAGAGGTCAAGTGTGTTTACACAACCGTTCACTATTCGCGTGGGCTCATGAACTAACTGCTCCAAATAATTTTCATAGAATGCGTTTAGCACAATTTATGATGATATGTCATGTGTACCTGAGGAATTAAACGTGTGTTTTCGCCAACATATCGAGGGTAAATTAATGTCACTACCAACTATAATCGTATGAGTCGGGTACGTACTTGAAATCAAACTCAAGTTTTCTTTGAACCTTTCCGCAACTGTATCACTGAATTGTAAGGTCGGTAAAAGGGCCCGATTATTCTTTTGTTCCGGTTGCCGTCAATGGCCTCTGTCCATACTAACTCATAGGAAGAATCTACTTCAATTTAGTGACAAGATAAACTACTTCTGACAGTAACAAACACGCTACCGCCAAACGTGTTTAGCCTATCTAAAGAGTCAAAATACTACGCTATATATATATGGTTTCCATGAGAAAAGTTTGTAAGGAAATGGACAAAGATGGTGATGAAAATCACCCGTATTGTTTTCAAAAATACCATTCTGGAATATTGATTATGTGACTTATGGAAATCTAATGTGGGTGGAGTGTGAGGGATTTTAGGTCCACTTCTCTCGAAATAGTCCAGTGCACTAAGGCTGAAACTTTGGGACGGTATTTGCAGTAAGATCGGTTCCCATCGGATTTCCAAATTTAAGTGCTGTCGGGCTTCGCTAGCGCTTGGATGGGTGACTTAGCAGTGGCGGCTCCGCTCACGAAAAGTGACAACGGCCGGGAGAGCTGTCTGCTGCCCTTCCGTATCCGTAACCAGTAACGCCTATCGGTTGAGGATGGCGCGACGGTCGGTCGGTACCATTGGGCCTTCCGAGGCCTGTTTGGGCGGAAAGAGAAAATTTGCAGGAAGACTGGTTATTAACGGTCGTTTGCAAAAGCACTGAATAGCGAGTCATACGACTGTAAAAGTTGGTGTCAGTTTCTCAAGCTTGTAAGTGCATTTTGTTTTTTTTTCATTTCAGACTAATAATTTCCTTGTGTGTAGTATCTGTTCCCCCTGAAAACGTACTCAGAACCTCTATCTAAGTTTACGGACAGTCATACAGGGGGCAGATCCCGAGAATAAAGCCGCATACAAAGCAAAACGTCATCGGTTTTTAACTGTCCTCGGGCCAAAAAGCGCATAAAAAGCAAAAAGACGTCGGTTTCTAATTGTCATGAGACTGGCATAAGACACGTTTAATATGCTGTCCACCGTGTTCTGCTACAAGTTTAAATCGAGAACCAGACTTTTCCACAACATATCAGGGGTCACGTTCAGAACGTGATGCTCAATGTGTGCCTTCAGTTCAGCTACCTCCGTAATTGGAATAGGGAACACAACATCTTGCAGATAACCCCACAGCCAGAAGTCACACGGGTTAAGGTAAGGTGATCTGGATGGCCAGGCTGTAGGGAAATGACGGCTGATAGTTCTAGAATTTCCGAAATGCCTCTGCAGCAGCCGCTTCACAGTTTGTGTGATGTGTGGAGGGGCGTCATCTTGCATAACAATTATCCTACCCACACATCCACGTTGTCGGTCGGCTGGAACGACATTGGGGCAGAAAAGACTCTCATAGTGTTTACCAGTGACGATACAGGTAGCAGGACCCACAGGTCTCAACTCATCCTAAAAATACGGCTCTACGATAAATGATGCCGTCAACCCGCACCACATAGTCATCGGTTGATGTGTGTGCGGATATTCTGTTGCCCATATTCTGTGGTTCTGCGTATTTACATGTCCTTGGAGAAGAAAATGTGCTTAGTCTATCCACACACTGTTTCACGGCCATTTCTTGTGCTCTTCCACGAGAGGAATAAATTCTAGTCGAGCGTTTGTCTTGCTGGCAGGTCAGCAGGAAGCAACTCCTAAACATGGGTGATTTTCAGAATGAGATTTTCACTCTGCAGCCGAGTGTGCGCTGATATGAAACTTCCTGGCAGATTAAAACTGTGGGCCCGACTGAGACTCGAACTCGGGACCTTTGCCTTTCGCGAGCAAGTGCTCTACCAACTGAGCTACCGAAGCACGACTCACGCCCGGTACTCACAGTTTTACTTCTGCCAGTACCTCGTCTCCTACCTTCCAAACTTTACAGAAGCTCTCCTGCGAACCTTGCAGAACTAGAGCACTGCGAGGAAGTTTCATGGGTGATTTTGTTTGTACAACAATGCTGGATCTTTCGTAGGATTTTATACACTGTTATCGCAGGCATATTCAACGTTCGGGCAATTCCTTGTGCACTGCATGTTTCCACTTCACCGCTTGACCCTTCCAGCAATGTTGTAGCCACATCTTCGACAAACGTTGGCTTAACTGCTTTCCTCCCTTTGCCACATAGCACTCAAATAGAACCTGTCTTTTCGAATTTTGTAAACATTTTCTCCAGAGTCTTTCAGACTTCGGACCAATGCCCTTTTTCATATCATTGAGTGTCCCGAACTTCTGCAGGGCTACTGATGCACAGCCACCGTTCGTGTAAAAGAGTTTCATCAGCAGCACGCAGTCGTTCGTCGAGACAATCATGCCGCGCGCCTTGGACGCAAGCTGACGAACAGTCGTGTTCCTTGGGTCTGCTGGTGTGGCATGTCCCGACCCTTTCAGCGCCAGCTGTTGGTCAAATTTTCGCTAAATTTTTTTGGTTCCTCGACGTTTTCCCCTGTGTCAGTAATACGCTGTTCAGATTTGTCGTCTTTCTGGGGAGTGGTTCTCCTTCTAAAGCGTTTTGAAACTGGAATTTTAATTATGGACACCCTGCAGATTTCCATGATGAATTTCGTACTAGCGTTTTTTCTTCCTTTTTTCCCCTTGATTTCGAAAAAGTGGCTCTGAGCACTATGGGACTTAACATCTATGGTCATCAGTCTCCTAGAACTTAGAACTACTTAAACCTAACTAACCTAAGGACATCATACAATACCCAGCCATCACGAGGCAGAGAAAATCCCTGATCCCGCCGGGAATCGAAACCGGGAACCCGGGCGTGGGAAGCGAGAACGCTACCGCACGACCACGAGATGCGGGCCCTTGATTTCGTTTGCATCTTTCTCATTACGCGTAGACAAGACCATGATATCTCGACATACCTTCTGAAATAATCTACTTTTTCTGGATATCTGTGTCCACTTGAAAAATTATTTTCTAAGTCATTTATGAAAAGGTCTGCATGGGTTTCTGCTAAGCCCTTCTCCATCTTTCTGATGAAAAATATCTTTATTAAATTTAAAGTAGTTACAAAACAGGACAAGAAGGGACAGGTACTAATCTTTCGACTAGCTCCACTGTTTATCCTTGGCTACTTTTGCGACATCTTAGGAGGTCCTTTTTAACGTTTTCTATAGTTTCAGTTATTGATGTTAGTTACACTCAAGGACAGTATGGATATGTATAGGTATAACAAAATCTTTACCTCTTTAGTGAATTCATAGCAGTTTCTTATGTCATATGTTTTTAATATGTATGTGTAGTGTAGTCTCGTGTTACAGCCCTTGCTGATGTAGGCAGAGTATGACACATTGTTCACAACTAGCAGAATCGATCTTTCTTTCTTATGGAGTTTACTTGCAAACGAAGTTCGGACCGGATATATTATTTTCCACGTACATTTTTCTTCTGTGAATAAGAATTAACTATTGACTCTTCCGTTTTAACCACGTCTGAAATTTACTAGGCGTATCTTTTTCTATATCGATAATATTATTTTCTGCCATATAGCTTGTTTTGGGTAAGTGCTTCCTTTTTTATAACAGGAGCAAGTTACAATGCGCACTTGTCACTGTTTTACTTTTATTTTTATTCCGTTTCTAATGTAAAACGGACATGAATATTGACGTCCATATTTAACGTAAAAATCATATTTATTTAATGTATAATATTCAATTTATTACACAGTAAGAAGCATGCCAACTATTCGTTTGTGTGTGATTATATGAAGATACCAATATCATCCATTAACTGTGACGTTTTGTGCTGTACAAAATCCTTTATGCAGGATACATTTTTTTATCGATCGGAGGGAAGAACTAGTATGTTTTGTCATCGTAAGTACATTACCCATGTAGGCTATACAAACGTAAATTGTATTTTTTTACGTTTTTTGCAAAGCAGTTGTTAATTGTAGTAGGTCTTTTATATCTCCTGTAACAGATACGAATATGGGTAACTGGAAATCTGGATAGCACGTGTTCTGCTAACGGTTTGTGTTTTGTACACTTGTAATACTATTTGATCCCCGTCCGTTGCCGTTTTCTGCAACGTAACCAAACACGATGTTAAAGCGTTACTCCGCTGCAATATACCACGAGTCGGTAAATGTGGTACGTTCGACTGACCGGAGCAGAGGAATTATATAAACCAGAGGCTTGACACCATCCGTTAACTTTGACCAATGATCTCATCACAAGCCCTAAAATCAAACACAAATATGATTTCGTGAAAGAATTGGAAAAGAAACGGGATGGGAAAGAGATAGGAAGAAAATAATGACTTCGAGCGCACAGGGCATTGCGGCAATGCAACGGCGAGAGCTGAAAATTCGTATCGGATCGGGAGTCGAAACCGGATGCTCTGCCTCGGTAATCCGGACACGCTTTTCGGCAGACCCGACTTCCCAACTTCCCTCTAACCGCACCACGGCGAACCCTTCGCAAATTTCTGATTCTCATAGGAGTTCGGACGTTGGATGTTCATCCACACGGAAAGTTTTTCAACAAAAATCTGTGTGCCCAAAGAATTGTAAACAGATCAGACGCCACTCGTATCTACAGGGCGACAAAGACGTCACACTTTCCCGTTTCCAAGACGCAGAAATATAAAAATCGATTACGGAATCGCATAAAATCTTAAAGGCAGAACCTCAGGAAACTGGGAACTTTAAGCAGGAACAAACTGAAATATGAAATGACAACCACAAAGGTCTTTTAAATACTAAAATAAACAAACACGATACGTGGTTACTATAAAATACTCAAAAAGAGAAACAAAATTAGCGCGAACTAATTACAGCTGGTATCTATAATATCACTTGAACTACACAGCTCAACATGAAAGCTCCGTACTAATACAAAAAGTCAGGAAAGGTAGCAAATACGAAAACGCGGTATCGAAAACAACACTTGAAATACGTAGCTCAACTGAATATCTCGACGCCAGTACAATATACTAAAACCGACAGAAAATCACAAAACGCGGTATCGAAAACATGGCCTCACCTACATAGCCCAGCTGAAAACCCCAATACCATTAACGAAAGCCAAAATCGAGGAAACAAACTACACCTCACACCATTTAGACGTAAGACGGTGTACACTAAGATCGACCTGGCGATGATAATTTACTTAATTCTAAAGCCCTGGAAGTCTGTGTTTTCTATCGTTCTGGTAATACTAGTAAATCCAAGGAAAGAGACCCACGAGGAGCACAGGTATGACGTCACCAGCCACAACACCACTACTTCACGACTCAAAACCGAGGATGGCACCAAAAAGCTCAAGTTGAGTTGAGAAATCTTCTCGCACCTCGCGACATACCACGCTGTACACATGCTTGAATCCTCAACACAGACTTCCATTTAGATAACATCGGAAAAATAATATTTGTTGACCCCTTAAAAGAGCACACTGGTCACTTCGGAGATCTGTTGATGGCGTGGAACGCGGTCCAGGTGGCCCTGTGAAGTGACGTGTCACGGCAGATTAGTCGTGTGTATGGGCTGTTTCATTTCATGTGGAGGAAAATAGAGAAAATTAACCTCGTATTTCTTAAAATCGTTAATAAATTTTACATGTGACAGTTACGGTAAAATTAAACAAATTTCTTAAATGTTTACAAGTTTTCGTGTTAAAATTCGGTAAAGTTAGCAGAGTAGATAATTTGTCAGCAGGTGATTGACAAAGGCCTCGTCATGACTGATGGGTGTTGCTGCTGTTTCTGTTTAGTTTTTAGTTTTTCTACAGTTCTTCATTGAAGATACCATAAAAAGTTTACTAATACTGCTTTTAAATCAAATGTTGAACAATATGGCATAATTTAAATTTCGATTAAAATTGTGTTTTTCAGTAGAAATATGAAATATGACGAAAATAGCATTAAATTTAAGTTCTAAAAATAACGGATCGTTACCATCTCAAACTATACAATATTACCTTCCAATTAAATTTTGTTTGAGAGTTTTAGTTTGAATAGTTTCTGAGCCACAAGTCTCAGTATCCCGTGATTTTGATTAATTACAGTAACTTGGATCCTTAAAAGAATCTGGAACACAGCTGCGAATTTGCATAAGCTTAACTTAACTCCTACTTTAGATGACACGAAACTGAATCTGAAAGAAAACTGCAAGGTTTCGAGATGTTCGAAGTGAAATGGAATAGCCCTTAGGTGTCAGACCGTTGCATGAATTAGTGCAGCACGACGGCCTACGTAGAGACGTAATGGAAGCCTAGAAAGCTGTCGTATATGAAGTTCCCCCACTTGTTGGTGTATCAACGCGGACTGTCCAACTTGCCTAGAAGAAATGGTGCACCACTTTCAGCCATGTAACACGGCGTAGTAACAATGGTCACAAAAGATCCTAAACGCCGAGAAACAGAGACTAGTATCACGCCTCGTCATTTGTAATCGTTTTCAAACCCGACAGGAATTACATTACGTAAATTGAAAGTGGATAGTAGCGTGGGGGAGGGTGGGGGGGGGAAGGAAAGAGAAGGAACTGATGACGTCAGCTGCATCGGGACTTCATGCGGAATGAGCGGCGACGAACGAAAATGTATCCCAGACCAGGATTCTAGCCTGGGATTTTCTGCTTACTAGGCAGCTGTGTTAACGACTGCACCACCCGGAACACAGTGTTTGGCGCAACTGTGCGCACTATCTCAGCACACGTCTCAGCCGACCGACATTCCCACCTAGCGCCACTTATCCGCAGTCCCTGTCCACATCGTGCAAGCTCGCTACTTTGAGAGCCCCGCAGGAAATCGAACGTAATTGTGCACCCATACTGAAGGTGGTGGATTCATTGCCGATCGAGGCGGATCAGTTGTAAGTGTTGTGTTGGCAGAAGAGCCAACACCGTGTTACTAGAGGAGGCCGAAATGCACGCGTTTTAGCTCACGCAGGCTGGCGTGAGGAGGGAAGGACTATACTGACGTGACGTCTGGAACATAACAAGGAATTAGAATTCAGAAAGAGGCCGCAATTAGTTTCATACTTAACTTTAATCCATTAATGATGAACGTCGTTCTTGATGATACATGAGTCACAATATTATCTGTTCAGAAGACATAGTAACTGAATATGGCGCCTTGCTAGCTCGTAGCAAATGACGTAGCTGAAGAATATGCCAAACTGTCGTCTCCGCAAATGAGAGCGTATGTAGTGAGTGAACCATCGCTAGCAAAGTCGGCTGTACAACTGGGGCGAGTGCTAGGTAGTCTCTCTAGACCTGCCGTACGGCGGCGCTCGGTCTGCAATCACTGATAGTGGCGACACGCGGGTCCGACGTATACTAACGGACCGCGGCCGATTTAAAGGCTACCACCAAGCTAGTGTTGTGTCTGGCGGTGACACCACAATAAGAATGTGCAATGTCTGTTCTTTGGATATGTTACCGTCGTCAGGTCCATGTCAAGACGATTCACAGCAACAGTTGCACAAAGAAGTACAAAAGAAGTATACAAACGCTCTGGTCTCAGTTGACCTCTCAGCAGAGTGATGGGACATTCCTCTACAACGTTGTCAATGATCTTCTCTGAAGCTTCACAGTCACACATTGGGGAATCCGAGAGTCTCCATTTGTACATGAATGATTTAGATCCTACGTGTTCAGTTAACACCAGG
Source organism: Schistocerca gregaria (assembly GCF_023897955.1). Taxonomy (NCBI): domain Eukaryota; kingdom Metazoa; phylum Arthropoda; class Insecta; order Orthoptera; family Acrididae; genus Schistocerca; species Schistocerca gregaria. The sequence continues at coordinate 321,715,855 of NC_064925.1, read as the reverse complement.
TCATTCTGGGCTGTTGCACACGTGATACACGTCTGGGGTCTTCGATAACATTATCACATAAACTGGGTGTTGTTTTCCCATATCACCTTTCACATATCTTCAGTCTTGAGTGGTGGGATCTCACGAGCTCTCCAGGACAGATTACTTCACTTGAGGCACATGCTTGGTGGCCTGACCACAATTTATTGGAAAGGTAGCCTTTTTGAAAACTCTAATTATTAATCTTTTCCAATCTTTGGCTTTTGTCGTCTAACACTCGTTGGTACAATGTTACTGAGAGTACACCGGCAATGTAGAAGAGCTGATCTCAAGGTGTCTGTCATGATTCTCATGGTATCTTTCAAATGAATATCCACCTTCCTGACACACACACTCTTGTACCATACTGATTCTCAATAGTCTGTCACAGAATATACAAGAGACATGGCCACGGAAGGTGTCAGCTTAACCCCCCCCCCCCCCCCCTCCAAGAAGTTCCAACTAAAGTGCGCGTCATTTACGACGGAGGCCGGGTTTAGTTCGTTCTGCGCATCTGACGTCACAAAACACAGTCAGCCAATGAACAGAGAAGGCGTTGCCAGAGCTCGACTGCAGTGCAGAGCACAGACAAGTGTCTTCAGTTTTAGAAACGTTCAGTCATAAATAAAGTAATTGAACAAAAGCAATGTCTTGATAGCAGACTTTCTATAAAAGAAAGTTTGTAAAAAGCGTTCTTTATACCAACTACTTCATATTCTACTAATTAATTAAACCAAACAAGCAATAAGCCTCCTAATTCAAGCGATAGCAAGGAAATTCGTTCTCACCAATCGCTTTTTCGCAATAAAGAACAGCGGTAATTGTTTATTTCCTATTGTAATTCGACTAAACGTGAGTAATTCATAGTCATACCAACAGTGTTTGTCAGTATTTTGCATGATTGTTTAAAGTTTTCCAGGTATTCTGTTGAACGACGAGCTGTGTTAGCGTAACGATTAAAGTGATTTGGACCATCGCCTTCGATCCCTAGATATTCTCCAACGAGTTCGATATGTAAATATATATATCGCATCCCGAGTCCCCCATGTAGCACAAGTTCTACCTTTCCCGCTTACAGTGGCACGTCGCATGTTGGCAGCGATGGCATCTTTCGTCAGCTCTGGGCTGTTGTTCAGAGTTAACTATGCAACCCTAACTCTTCCCGTGAACGAGGTGGGATAGGTCTGTTTCAAGTGCCGGATAGAGCTCGTGCCCTATTTGACAGCTCCCAGATGACGGTATGGACACGTTGCCCAAACGAGCCTCACTGGTCTCCTCCTGTCGGCATATTCGCCGGACTCACTGTCATCCCCAGTGATGATCTCGGATGTTCCGGCCCAGTTCCATTATATACGATACTTCTTTCTTGAACTCGGTTATCTACGCCTCACCTTACCAAGACAACTTTTACTCAAGACAAAGGCAGTATACAACGGCCTCCAATTAGGTCGTCCACCTAACCCGATTGAACAAAAGTTCCCCCAGGTTGACTGGCGTCATGTATGGCACGCGGTGTTCGCCTGTTACCTTGATACGAATGTTCAATCTGTCTGGTACCTAACTGTCAATGGTAAGCAAATCAACCAATTTCGCCTTCATCGTATCCGCCTCGCCCAATCACCTCTATGTTCCACGTGCGGAGTGCCAGACAATGATGAACATCGGTTTGTTTGCGGACGGGCGGCGGAGGTTTGGCATTGGTTCATTGTATTGCGGCTTTTCTAACGCGGGACATACCGGATAGGATTACTCCCCTTTCATTATTAATTCCGGATCGTGACTATTTTCCTCGGACAAAGACCAATGCTGTGAATAGGATTCGCGGACATGCCATTCACTAGCTATTTGGACATAGTGTAGACTCTGTACTCGACTTTTGGACATACCTCAATGACCGTCATTACGTCGTTGTCCGTCATCCAAAATACAGACAATTTTTCTCAGACTTCCTTGGGAGTACTTATCACGACCCGCCTCGCAGCTGGAATGTGTTAAGCCAAGAGAGAAGGAGGTTTCCTGTTTGAACCAATGAACATTTCTGAACAATTTAACGGAACACTTAAATTTCGAGAAGACATGACTCAACATATTACCAGAGGGGCGCAGAAGGCCTCTGATCAATTACACAACAAAAAAATAAAGAAAAGAAAGGAAAAGAGAAAAAATAAAAAATAAAACAATAAAAATAAAATTCAGAAAAATGAAGATTTTGTTTTGTTTGTAAGGATAGCCCTAACCCTGATTTCCCATATTTCCCCTGTTATATAGGTAGCTCTCTGGAGTAGGTTTAGTCAGGAGCCAACCCCTGAAGTGGACCAAATTTTTTTGTTATAGGATGAAAAGTGGCGGTGGCACTTAGGGTTTTTTTTGTAGTTCCAAAAAAACTACAAGTTAAGTTTAATAAAAAAATAAAAAAAGCAAATAAAGTGTCTGGCTGCAAAGCAAAAGGTTCTGAGCTCAAATCTTGTTTGGTGCATAATATTTTCATTATTTAAAAAAATATCGACGTGTCTTACTTCATTAATTTTATTCATTGTAATGTAATTTTTTGAAATTTCTAGTGGCAACTAAAATCGACCATATGGAACGTATACGCTGTGGACTTTTACCTCTGCAAACTTCAAAATTTCGTGCAATGGTTTACTACATTAAATGCTGCACAATAACTGAGTTCAGTCCACAGCTCGTGGTCGTGCGGTAGCGTACTCGCTTCCCACGCCCTGGTTCCCAGGTTCAGTTCCCGGCGGGGTCAGGGATTTTCTCTGCCTCGTGATGACTGGGTGTTGTGTGATGTCCTTAGGTTAGTTAGGTTTAAGTAGTTCTAAGTTCTAGGGGACTGATGACCATAGATGTTAAGTCCCATAGTGCTCAGAGCCATTTGAACCATTTGAACTGAGTTGAACATCGAAACAAAATTAAGTCATTTCTGGGGGGGGGGGGGGGGGGGGGAGGTATCAGTCAAGAAGATGTGTAAAAAACAAATTTTTGGGCCAAATAGTTTTTGTGAAATCGAATAAGTGTGTCAAAGCAGTCGGAACACCATGTGTCTGCACAGGCGAGAAGTGCAGTGATGACAAAATTGCGCACAGCGCGGAATGCGAGGAGCACGTCTCTGAAGCAGCGAAAGAGTTAATGCGGCCGTGGTGGCTTTACTTCATAAACTGTGCGCTCCCCCCTAGACGAAAGTTTGGGAACTATACTATACTATGGCGCTGCTTCTCTTGGCGCTTGCAACTGGCAGCACAGCAATCTCCCGCGTCTGGGCGGGCATGCGCGAGCCGTCAAGATAAAAGAATTGAACTATAGTTTCAGGACAGCGTTGATCCTAATCTTTAATTTTTCTTCAAGTGGCCTGAGGTGAGTCCTGAATGATAGTGAAGATAGTATACTTAATCGTTTTTGTTACAGAAGGTTGAGTCTTAGTGGCTGGTTTGCTAAGCAGTTGTTGAGGCGGAAAGCTGTCACTTCAGTTTTTGTAGGATTAGGGCACAGCCTACAATTTCTCTAATAATCAGCAAGTACTCACAGAACTTGTGTGCGCACATTTTCTCCATGTTCGAGGCTCTTGCTTTGAAATGCAATGGCAGTGTATTCTGCGCACCAGAACTTCCAGGATACTGTTTCTGATATGTCTCTGGTGAACAGGTTGACCAACAGTGGGGTCAGGACAGATCCTTGTGGTAGACCATTCTTGGCTGTATATGATTTGTTCATTTTGTCAAGGAGCAGACTCGTAAATATCGGCTTTTCAAAATGTTGGACAGTAGTGGACTGTAGGGTCTCCAGTTCCCATGAACATAAATCAAGATATTTATTTCATTATTATTGGTGACCAAGTATTGCCCTTTGTTCTGCATCTTAATGAGCATGCTGTGGACACTTCCATCTTTCAAGACGCAGCAAGATGTTCACGTTGCCGCATGCACACGTTCCTGATCTGACGAATCCTCAGTCTCCTTATTGAACCTCGATGGAGCTCTAAATCCGCCAGTCTTAACCCCATATACAACGTGTCAAACTATTTGAAATAATGGCTGAAACGTAGCAGTCAACATTCCCACAGATTTGTTTCTTTAGGGGAGTCGCTTGGCCCAGATACGACAAACCTAAATAACTCCTTTCGGACTCACTTCCTCGACGAATGGCGGCCTATATCAACGGTTAAAGACGGTGTTTCACGGTATTGGCTTAATGCCCCCTGGGGAATGACTAATCTTTTTCATCAGAGCCTGTTGCTCCATTCATCAAACGTATCAGACAAACCTTGCACTGGGGACGTTGTATGAGGATATTTTCAAAAGTACGCAGAATCACCACCAGATGTCAGCGCTAGCCCAACGAGTTTCCCGTATACTAATAAATCATTCTATACGAGTAAACACGTGATTTTTGAGAGTTCTGTATAGAGATCTTGTGGTGTCACCGCCAGACACCACACTTGCTAGGTGGTAACCTTTTCTAGGCGCGCAGTCTGGAACCGCGCGATTGCTACGGTCAAAGGTTCGAATCCTGCCTCGGGCGTGGACATGTGTGATGTCCTTATGTTAGGTTTAAATAGTTCTAAGTTCTAGGGGACTGATGACCACTGCAGTTGAGTCCCATAGTGCTCAGCGCCATTTTTGGTAGCCTTTAAATCGGCCGCGGTCCGGTAGTATACGTCGGACCCGCGTGTCGCCACTATCAGTGATTGCAGACCGAGCGCCGGCACACGGCAGGTCTAGAGAGACTTTCTAGCACTCGTCCCAGTTGTACAGCCGACTTTGCTAGCGATGGTTCACTGACTTCTACGCTCTCATTTGCCGAGACGATATTTAGCATAGCCTTCAGCTAAGTTATTTGCTACGACCTAGCAAGGCCCAGTATCCGTACTATTGATATTGTACCATAAAGAGCGACGTTCGTCATTAATGGATTAAAGTTAAATATTCCACCAGCTACGTCCGTTTTTCTCAGTTCTCAGTTCCAGACCTTACGCCAGCCTGCGTGAGCTAAAACGCGTACATTTCGGCCTCCTTTAGAAAAACACGGTTGGCTCTCCTGCCAACCACAACAGATTTATGGTGCGGAACTCTATTCTTGTTTCAGTATATTGGTTTTTGTAGATGCAAAAAATCCAGATTCAAGCAATGATTAAGTACCTCGAAAAAGAAGATATTAAAATGAAGTAAATTTAAAACTGTTTTCAGAATACAGTGGGGCCCTTGCTGCTTTTATATTCAGCTGTTTCCAAATGGATGAACGAGTTCAATTTTGTTTGGTGCAGCTCAGATGATGATCCACGAAGTGGTCGGCCAAGATGTGCCACCACCGCGAAATTATTGCAAAAGTGTATAAAATGGCTATGAAGAATTGCTGACCGAAAGTGCGAGGAATTTCTAAAGATGTATGGATGTCATATAAATGGGCATATCACACTTTAAGAGTGGAAATGGACATGAAAAAAATATGTGCTATGTGGACTCTTAACGCAGATCAGAAACTCATCAGAATGGAAATTCCCGAACAATGTGTGACCCGTCTCCAGAGCAACGAACAAGATTTTTTTCCGTGGTTCGTGACCGTAGATGAAACTTGGGTCCACTACTGTACCCTGTAAAAGAAAAAACAGCTGTAGCAATGGTAACATGTAGATTCACCACCACCACCACCACCACCAAAGGAAGAAAAGCAATATGGTCAGCTGGAAAGTTCGTGGCATCATGTTTCCGGGGTGCGAAAGCGACTACTACACTAACCTCCTGGATCAACTATAGCAAAAGCTACGCGAAAAAAGGTCAAGACTGGCTAGGAGGGAACTCAATTTTCATCAAGACAACGAGCGCCTACACACAAGAAGTATCTTTGCTGTGGCAAAAGTACATAAATTAAGACACGAATTGTTGCCACACCAGCCTTATTCGCCAGATTTCGGTTCCATCTCTTCCCCAAACTCGGTGTACGGTGATTCTTTTCGAACGAAGAACTGTCAGCAGAAGTTGATGGGTAATTTACAGGCCTAGATGGATTTAATTTTCGAGATGGGATCAATGCACTGGAAAATTGCTACACCAAGTGCGTTAGTGTACAAGAACGCTACGTTGAAGCAAAAAAAAGTTTCAGTACGGTAAGTCTTTTCCTCCTGTTCGATTTCGAGAAATTTTCAACCTATCCTCGTACAGTAGTTGTCCACAAAATGGAGAATGATTTAACCAGGAAAATGCAGCAATTTATACGATTTAGTTAATACTGCGGGGTATGCTTTACCATTGGCAACATATGTCTGTACTCCCGTTCGTTGAATAGCTAGGTATATTAGTTTGACACCGTAAATAAATTTTTGGACCCATCTATGAAGTTGTCTATTAGTTAAATAGGAATATTCAGTTACCTAATTAATATTTTATTATTGTATAGGGTAACAGCATAAATGGTTAATATTTGCCGCATTAAATACCTTGAACATGCACACAGATGGTCAACCGATATTCGGTATGCACTTTCTAGAGTTAAGGACGTTTTCAACACTTGATTTAATTAGTGGATAATAACTTCGTCGGTCAATAGCATGTACGTGTAGTAACCGGAATGTCGATCACCAAGTCAGTACCCCTTTACAGAATATAGGTGCTACCACATAATCCTTCAATATGACCGATTATGGTCAATACTATGTGTATACGACAGCAGTGATGCCATCACCTACTCATACACAACTTTTTATTAACTTAATTAATGACAGTCATATACATATAAGTATCACGAGAGGATAACGTCACCTTGCCACAATCTACTGGATACGAAGTTTTAATTCAGACTAGCCGGATCAGTCTGAAGTGATCTTACTCAATGACGTTTAAAGGTGTGCTTGAAGCGTTGCTCACCAAATCACATCATAATTTAACCATTTACCGTCATCCTCCCATAATTTAAACTAGTTTTTTAAGTACATATTGACCTATGTCGGTCATTTATTTTAAGTGTGTTGACTGGAGCGATGTTCGCCAAGTCATACTTTAGCTTTAAACATATTTCCGCTGTCATTCCCTAAGTTCAATGGCAGTGGTCACCAGGCCCGAATTATGATGGTAGTGGTCCACACACAGTTTTTACAGTATGTGTGTGGATCACCTCCATGGAGGCAAATTGAGTACCCCATTGCCGCCGCATTATCCCCTACTTTAGCATTTTCTGCAACTCATAACCATAACTTCGCCAAGAAGCTCAATCCGGCACGTGCATTAGATTTTGGCTTGATTCTAGACCATTCCACGTCAAATATACTAATGTTGAATAATGGCCATTTATTTTATATGGCCTGTATCGCCGGATGTTACAGATTACATATAGTCGTGTTCATACGTTCGATCATGACAATTTATGTGCTAAGTCAATAGGATGTTCATGTGTTTTAACGATAGCTAAGCAAGTGCTTAACAATTACGTCTTAAAAATTTCTAGACCTAGTAGTAATAATGACGATGTTGGCTTTATATTATCCTTCCCACTCCTAAGTTCTTTTTAGGTGATTAAACTTCGTGCTTAAGCACAAAAATTTTCTTAATTAGGCCATACCTTGTAAGCACATGGTGTCTTCCTCGTATCATGACCAATGAATATTTCATAAATGTTAAGACAGTCGATCTAAGTACGTTCTTCACAGGATAACACATATGTCCTTTTCCTCAGCTATACCTTTTATTTCACTTTACTAGTAAATTCAAGGTCAGGAGTTAAGTTCGCGTCTTGTCGCAACAAGTAACTATCATACAGTTTATGCGCAGGCGCAAGGTATTGTGTCCGCCTAGGCGGGGCTTGTTGTGTACATAGTTCCACATAGTCAGCACGTACACAACTTTCCTACTAGAGCGCGCCCCACTGGGCACAACAGCGCAGGCGCAGCACTCGTCCGTCTCCCCTCTACGAAATGGCGCTGCTTTAGAGACGGGCCAAATTCTGCTTCCGCCGATCCGCGTATTAATATGTAACGCAGCCAATGAGATTGCTGCTAACGTAGAACCTTTCCTCCTCGCGGATCACACTCGCGCAGTGATACCTGAATGCGTGAGGTATTATAACGAGTGTACAGATCTCCAATTAGGCAGTCTGAATTTGTCAGCACCAGTCGACATTTGTCTGTACCAGTCTGTTCCAGTCTGCATTTGTCTGAACCAGTCTATAGTCAAGTTTCAGTCTGCGCCTAATAAGATTACCATATTCCTGTACATAGCCATGAAGATAAATGTGTAGACGCTTTGTCAAGTATCAGAGATATGTAAGAATAAGATTAATGTACCAAGACCAAAGGAACTTCAGATTGTCAGTTGTAAATAGCATCCAGAATCAAGTTAAGTAATTTTATGCTTGTTATTATTTTAATAAATGTGTCTGAAAATTAATCAAGTTCTGTTTAAAGTTGGTCACCGTCAATTTGCTACTCTACTGCAAGTGGCATTTCTATTGTCTGACCTAACGCCAGGAGATAAACACGCCACGATAAGACCACGAGACATATTGCTGACACTCGCCTACTTCGTTAGAGCAACGTGTCAAATAATCTGATGGTGTGTGTACCGAAGGTCTTACAGTACGCACACCACAGGCCTCATGATGCTATGGTCAGTTCCAGTTCAGCACTCGTGGCTGCCGCATCGCGGTCACGAAGTGGTGCCGAGGCAGTTCCAGATAAGTTTTATAATCTGACGATAATTTATGGATTTGTAGTTTTAGCTTGACGATGTCCACTATGGACAAGCGGTAGTTACTGTTATTCTGAAGAAGGCTGGGTTATCCCGACTGAAACCTAGGTAAATTCTAGGTAAACGGTGCAACTGAGGCTGTTGATTACTAAAATTAAAATTAATACTGTTCGTTTGTGGTGGCAGCCCTTAGGATCAGGCGCGTACTGGTTCGAGTCCGGCTGCGTGCAGCTGGGCAACTACTTGATGGCCAGGGACCCTGAGCTGGAGTTCGGGGAAGAAGAACCCGTTCGGCCGCCGCCGACAGGCGAGGGTGCCGAGGAGGAGGAGCAGTGGCCGCCGCGTGGGGAGGTGGCGCTGTGGCGCGCGCACTCGCTCCGCCCCTTCCGGCCAGACATCATGCCTCCGGAGCCCGTCTCGCTCACGGTACGGACGCAACTGCAGTCTCACCTGCTTCAGGCCTATTTCATCAACCACGAGTCTCATTCCACACTGAAGTGACAAACGGCAGGGGATGTCAACATGCGTATATACTGCTGGCGGTAGTATCACGTACAAAAGGTATAAAAGGGTACTGAACTGACAGAGGTGACAACTGTACTCAGGTGATTCGTATGAAAAGGTTTCTACCGTGATTATGGAAGCAGGACAGCAATTAACAGACTTCGAACACGGAATGGTAGTTGGAGCTACACGCATGGGACATTCCAATTCGGAAATCGTTATGGAATTCAATATTCTGAGATTCACAGTGTCAACAGAATACCAAATTTCAGGCATTACCTCTCACCACGGACAATACAGTGGCCGAAGGCCTTCACATAACCACTGAGAGCAGCGGCGTTTGTATAGAGTTGTCAGTGCTAACAGACTAGCAAAATTGCGTGGAATATCTGCAGAAATCAGTTTCGGGCGTACGATCAACGTATTCTTAGGACAGTGCGCCGAAATTTGGAGTTAATGGCCCCTACGGCAGCAGACGATCGATGCCAGTGTCTTTGATAACAGCAAGACAGCGCCTGCAGCGTCTCTCCTGGGCTCCAGACCATATCATTTGAATCCTAGACGACTGGAAAACCGTAGCCTGGTCAGATAAGTCCAGATTTAGCGCAGAGACTATGAAAGCCGCCCGGAGTGGCCCGCAGTCTGAGGCACCATGTCATTGATTGCGCGGCCCCTCCCGCCGGAGGTTCGAGTCCTTCCTCGGGCATGGGTGTGTGTGTCGTTCTTAGAATAAGTTAGTTTAAGTAAGTCTAATTAGAGTATAAGTCTAGGGACCGATGACCTCAACAGTTTGGTCCCTTAGGTATTCACACACATTTAAACATTTGCGACCATGAAGGCATGGACCAAAGTTGTCAACCAGCCGCTGTGCAAGCTGGTGGTGGCTCCATAATGGTGTGGGCTACGTTTATATGGAATGGACTGGGTCCTCTGGTCCAACTGAACAGAACATTGACGCGAAATGGTTATGTTCGCCTACTTGCAGACCATTTACAACGATTTATGGACTTCATGTTCCCAAACAACGATCGCTAGGTCACTGGGTCACAATTATTAACGACTTGTTTGCAGAATATTCTGGACAGTTCGTGCGACAGATTTCGTCACCCAAATCGTTCGACATGAACCCCACGAAGATTTATGGGACATAATCGAGAGCTTAGTTCGTGTGCAAAATCCTGCACCTGCAACATTTCGCAATTATGGAAGCCTGTAGAGGCAGCATGGCTCATTATTTCTGCAATGGACTTGCAGCTGTTGAGTCCATGCCACGTCAAGTTGCTGTACTACTTCGGACAAAAGAACGTCCGACGTGAAATTAGTATGCATCCCATGACTTTTGTCACCTCAGTTTATATTGCTCAGTCCAAGTACACTATACACTACCAGATCAAAAGTCACCTAACACCCCTACGCAGTGCTGTATTGACAACTGGAGGTCATTAGACGCGTATCTGTTAGCGTAAAAGGAAGCGGGCTCTGAAACCCGCCGCGCGCATTCCACGACTCTAGTCGATACGTTTGCTTCATGAAGAAACGGGCATTCCGCCAGTACAGGACAGCTTTCGGCAATATGTCCTGGCATTGTACGAAAAGATGGGTCGTCTACAAATCAGGTCATCGGGACGTGGACCACCAACCAATTGACAGGCCGACAGCAAGATGATTTGATCTGCTGCGGAAGTAATTCTGCCCGCAGCAGACTGAGAGGAAAACAGGCTGGGGGCGGGGGCCATGAAGCAAGTGATACTACTGTCGTACACACTCCCCAGAGGCCAGTTCATCAAAATAGGACATCACATCTCCGCAACATGCCAGCGCGATAGTACAGTGCGTGTTATATATAAAATTACGATGCAATGTTCCTTTGCATCGTAGTTTTGTCAAACACAGACGCTACAGTATCGTATCTACCCGCCGACAACGGGCAATCGACTTTTAAGTCAGATTTCTCCCCTGTGCGGAAATGTACCTGGTTGGTTGGTTGGTTGATTTGGGGAAGAAGACCAGACAGCGTGGTCATCGGTCTCATCGGATTAGGGAAGGATGGGGAAGGAAGTCGGCCGTGCCCTTTCAGAGGAACCATCCCGGCATTTGCCTGGGGTGATTTAGGGAAATCACGGGAAACCTAAATCAGGATGGCCGGTTGCGGGATTGAACCGTCGTCCTCCCGAATGCGAGTCCAGTGTCTAACCACTGCGCCACCTCGCTCGGTATGTACCGGGTGATCAAAAAGTCAGTATAAATTTTAAAAACTGAATAAATCGCAGAATAATGTAGATAGAAAGGTACAAATTGACACACATGCTTGGAATGACATGGGGTTTCATTAGAACCAAAAAAATACGAAAGTTCAAAAAATATCCGACAGATAGCGCTTCATCTGTTCAGAATAGCAGTAATTAGCATAACAAAGTAAGACAAAGCAAAGATGATGCTCTTTACAGGAAATGCTGAATATGTCCACCAACATTCCTCAACAATCGCAGTAGTCGAGGAATAATGTTGTGAACAGCACTGTAAAGCGCGTCCGGAGTTATGGTGAGGCATTGGCGTCGGATGTTGTCTTTCAGCATCCCTAGAGATGTCGGTCGATCACGATAAACTTGCGACTTCAGGTAACCCCAAAGCCAATACTCGCACGGACTGAGTTCTGGGGACCTGGGAGGCCAAGCATGACGAAAGTGGCGGCTGAGTACACGACCATCACCAAACGACGCGCGCAAGAGATCTTTCACGCGTCTAGCAATATGGGGTGGTTCTAATAAAACCCCATGTCATTCCAAGCATGTGTGTCAATTTGTACTTCTCAATCTATATTATTCCGTGGTTTATTAAGTTTTCAAATTTATATTGACTTTTTGATTACCCGGAATATAATGGATGCACGAGTACAGGCTGTAGACACACAGTTGGCGGCATACGGGAGTTTGGCTCCGTCCGTGAGTCGTGCTCGAATAGCCAGATGGTAAGGCGACCGCTAGCAAAAAATCTGGGTTTGAGTTCCGGTTCGGCGCAAATTTTTATTTCGTCAATCCATTATACAGCTGATGATTGTTTCTGTTCGCAGCTGAGAATACATTTCATGTTTGACATGCAAGTTTTCAACCTGCGCAGCATCCAAGCAATGGGTCCTTGTCAGTTAACAGTGGCAGTAGCTGTGTGCTGTCAGCAGAGAAGCAGGAACAACAGAATGGGTCGGTCAGGAGAGTTCCGTAATATCGAACGTGGACAGGTCACTGGATGTCACGTGAGTAACATACCCATCAGGAACATTTCAAGCCTTCTAAAGCTCCCAAAATTTACTGCTGGTGACGAGATTATGAAGTGCAATCGCTGAGGAACAAGCACGTTTAAACAAAGGTCAGGCAGACGTCATGGAGTGATACCCTGTGGCATTCCGATGGAAGGGTTTAGATTATGGGGACTGCCTGCAGGAAGTTACCTGCCTTCATGCGTAGTGGCAATAGAAAAGCACGGAGGACATGTTGTCACGGTATGGGGGCGTTTCTCGTGGTGTGATTCCCTTTCTGCATTTAAGACATGGCTAAACGTGAAAGAATATGAACATATTTTAAAGCATGGTGCATTGCGTACAGCAGAGGATAATTAGGAGACGACAAGTTAACCTTCGGTCCTATATATAAGCGAAATCCCACGTAAAAACAGTTTCAAAGTCTGATTACTTTACAAATGAGTTAATGGTTTAAATATTTAATGTGTTAATTATTAGCCTCTAAGCATGTGAGTGAAGAAAGGTTTCGGAAAGCTTTGAAAGTTTGTTGAAAGTCGCTAAGTACTGTCGTTAGAAACACTGGATGAATATAAACAGAGTAATTTCCAGTCCATTTTAAACAAAAGCTAGTTTCTCACGGATCAGAGTGTTTGTGACGTCATTTCTCCGGAGCTGTGTGTCGTACAGTGATATAATTTTGCAGATACATTCAGCTGTATACGTTGATACTGTCTGAAAAATACACTCCTGGAAATTGAAATAAGAACACCGTGAATTCATTGTCCCAGGAAGGGGAAACTTTATTGACACATTCCTGGGGTCAGATACATCACATGATCACACTGACAGAACCACAGGCACATAGACACAGGCAACAGAGCATGCACAATGTCGGCTCTAGTACAGTGTATATCCACCTTTCCCAGCAATGCAGGCTGCTATTCTCCCATGGAGACGATCGTAGAGATGCTGGATGTACTCCTGCGGAACGGCTTGCCATGCCATTTCCACCTGGCGCCTCAGTTGGACCAGCGTTCGTGCTGGACGTGCAGACCGCGTGAGACGACGCTTCATCCAGTTCCAAACATGCTCAATGGGGGACAGATCCGGAGATCTTGCTGGCCAGGGTAGTTGTCTTACACCTTCTAGAGCACGTTGGGTGGCACGGGATACATGCGGACGTGCATTGCCCCGTTGGAACAGCAAGTTTCCTTGCCGGTCTAGGAATGGTAGAAGGATGGGTTCGATGACGGTTTGGATGTACCGTGCACTATTCAGTGTCCCCTCGATGATCACCAGAGGTGTACGGCCAGTGTAGGAGATCGCTCCCCACACCATGATGCCGGGTGTTGGCCCTGTGTGCCTCGGTCGTATGCAGTCCTGATTGTGGCGCTCACCTGCACGGCGCCAAACACGCATACGACCATCATTGGCACCAAGGCAGAAGCGACTCTCATCGCTGAAGACAACACGTCTCCATTCGTCCCTAAATTCACGCCTGTCGCGACACCACTGGAGGCGGTCTGCACGATGTTGGGGCGTGAGCGGAAGACGGCCTAACGGTGTGCGGGACCGTAGCCCAGCTTCATGGAGACGGTTGCGAATGGTCCTCGCCGATACTCCAGGAGCAACAGTGTCCCTAATTTGCTGGGAAGTGGTGGTGCGGTCCCCTACGGCACTGCGTACGATCCTACGGTCTTGGCGTGCATCCGTGCGTCGCTGCGGTCCGGTCCCAGGTCGACGGGCACGTGCACCTTCCGCCGACCACTGGCGACAACATCGATGTACTGTGGAGACCTCACGCCCCACGTGTTGAGCAATTCGGCGGTACGTCCACCCGGCCTCCCGCATGCCCACTATACGCCCTCGCTCAAAGTCCGTCAACTGCACATACGGTTCACGTCCACGCTGTCGCGGCATGCTACCAGTGTTAAAGACTGCGATGGAGCTCCGTATGCCACGGCAAACTGGCTGACACTGACGGCGGCGGTGCACAAATGCTGCGCAGCTAGCGCCATTCGACGGCCAACACCGCGGTTCATGGTGTGTCCGCTGTACCGTGCGTGTGATCATTGCTTGTACAGCCCTCTCGCAGTGTCCGGAGCAAGTATGGTTGGTCTGACACACCGGTGTCAATGTGTTCTTTTTTCCATTTCCAGGAGTGTAGCTATGCGAAATAATGAAAATCAAATTATGATGCCTCTTCAAGCTGTTATACTGGCAACCTGAAAACTGGTTGGATTACAGTGCCCCGAGTTCCTGGTATAACAGTTTAGCAATATAGATGATTGTTTATGTCACCATGACAATGCACCTTGTCATTAGGTAGCAGCTGTAAAGCGATGGTTTGTGGACGATAACATTTCACGGAATCGACTGGCCTACCCAGAGTCCCGGTCTGAACCAAATGGAACACCACCGCGATGAGTTATAACGTCAGCTTTGCTCCAGACGCCAGCATCTGACAACACTACCTTCATTGGTTTCGGCTCTTGAAGAATAATAGGCTCCCATTCCTCCGCAGACATTCGGAACGTCATTAGTGGTGTCGCCAGCAATGTTGAAGCCACCATAAAGGTGAAGGGTGGACACATCTCACATCAGTGCCCATTAATAGGTGTCCGGATACTTTTCATCAGATAGCGTATATCTCATCGATCATTCAGTACACTACGCAAGTTGTTGAATATGCTTATTACGCTGCAAAGCGAAATGGCACTGGTTAAGGTGGCAGCACCATGTTGTATAAGCCAGAGGAACAGGGAGGAGATGTAATAACAACACATATTCTCGCATTTTATGGGACACTCTATACGTCTCTACGGCAAAAGCGTTGCATAACAGAACTATTAAATATTGAACGGCACTTTTGTTTCACAATATCTTTAATAGTTCTCGCACGTTTTCACAGTCACACTGATCAGCCAGAACATTATGAGCACCGACTGACTATCGATATAAACCCGTCCAGGGAATAGCAGCTTCACCTTGCGACGAATGACTCCCAGTCAGACACACGCACGGTGCACTTAGTATCAATGAGCGTGCTGTCCGTGTGTAGAATGGGAAAGGCATGCAATCTATCTGCGTTTGATCCAGAGTAGATTCTCTGATGGCCTGGAGGCTCGGCACGAGTATTTCGGAAACTGCACGACTTTTCAGGTGTTCGAGAAGTGCTGTGGCGAGTGTCTTCATCACATGGCCAAACCAAGGTTCAAAAGGTTCAAATGGCTCTAAGCACCATGGGACTTAACATCTGAGGTCATCAGTCCGCTAGACTTAGAACTACTTAAACCTAACTAACCTAAGGACATCACATACAGCCATGCCCGAGGCAGGATTCGAACCTGCGACCGTAGCAGCAACGCTGTTCCGGACTGAAGCGCCTAGAACCGCTCCGCCACAGGAAGCCAAGGTGAAACCACGCCCAGACCTTGTGGGGTTTGGGCAGCAGCTCGTCATTACAGATGTCAGATGTTGTAGGCTGGCCGTCTGATAAAACAGGACAGGAGGCGAACTGTGGCGGAACTAACGTCAGACGTTAATGCTCGGCGGAGTACAAGCGTATCTGATACAGACACTTCTAACGACAGGCCTCCGCAGCCGACGACCTATGCACATTCCAATGTTAACACAATGACAATGGCAACTACGACCAAAATGGGCACGTGACGTCAGCCTTGGGCATTGGTACAGTGGCAGAGCGATGCATGATCTGATGAATCCGGAAACCTTCTTCACCTTGTCGATGGGAGGCCACTAGTCCATCGTCTTCCAGGAGAACAGCACCTTGACACCTGTACTGCGTGACGGAGATAAGCTGGCGGCAACTCCAGTATGCTCTGGGGAACATTCGCGAGGGCATCCATGGCTCCAATGGAGCTTGTGCGATGCACCATGAAGACCAAAGAGTATCGTACACCGTTTCTGATCTCTTCATGACGATCATGTTTCCCGACGGCAGTGGCATTTTTCAACAAGATAATGCGCCATGTGACAAGGCCAGAAGTGTGAAAGAGCGGTTCGAGGAACACAGTGTCGAGTTCCTGTTGATGTTCTGGCTCCAACTCCCCAGATCTGAACCTGATCGAACACATTTGGGATGTGGTTTTACGCGGCGTCAGATCGTGACCTTCCCCGTAATTTGCGGGAATTAGGTGACTTTTGAGTGCAGATGTGGTGCCAACTGCGTTCAGCGGCCTACTGCTGCCTCAGTGCTTCCATGCCACGACCCCTCGCCCCTGTTATCAGTACCAAAGGTGGACTTACCGACTATAAGGTAGGTATCATAATGTTCTGGCTGTTCAGTGTATATACAGTGTACGTGTACGGCCACACGTTTCGTCAGAATAAACTACTGGTCGCCTTAACTCTGATGGTTCACTTTTTTTTAAAAAAAAAAAAATAAGTATAATGCAACATGTATCTCGTTCGGACGTGATGACTCCTTTCTTGTGACACATATCAGAATCACTAAAATAGGCCTACGTGGAAAAAGTAAGTCATTTTCTTAACCTGAAACATCGGACATTTACAGCGTTTTCTTTCGTCACTAAGCTGGACAGAATAAACTCATTTTTGAATCTTGTATAAACACATGTGTCTCAGCCAAGGATAATGATATATACCGAGATTTTTGGCAAGCCTTTAGCCATCTGACGCTTTTCTGTGCAGATTACGGACTCTCGGGAGTCGATCCCCGTGGAGGTTCCAGAGGAGCCTGTGGAAGAGGAGCCACCGCTGGAGATAGACGACCAGCTGTTCATGCGGTCGCCGCCGCCTGAGGCCGTCGAGCCGGAGGAGATGGTGCCCGAGGAGGGATGGCCCTTCGACGAGGAGGACGCTCGTAAGTACTGATCTCACGCATAAGTAGAACGCAGCTCATTAAAATTGCCACAACAGGAGGGATACCGATAACGAAATTTTACTTTTGTGCATGTACGAAATCGAATATACAGTGCTACCACATTTGGCAGCAACAATGGCTCTAACCTGGATTGGTAAGGAGTCGAACTGAGCTCGGATAACAGATACTGGTACATCATTCCACGCTGCTTCAATCCCATGCCACAGTTTATTAATCGTAGAGACTTGCAAATAGTGGCAATCCATCAACAGATGTTTTCAATGGATGAAAGATCTGAAGAAGGTTCTGTAAAGGTCAGCAGTCGAACACCGTCTTTATCGTCATAACTCGGGAAAACATAGGCATCATGAATTCTTGGGCTATCTCCTTGAAAGATAACGTGACGGACACCAAAAGGACAGGACACAGCCACTGCCCTGAACATAACGTAATTATAACGGTTGGTGTAAAAACTGCCGGCTATGTGAATCAGAGTTGATGGTGATGTGCACCCAGTGGCACCATGACGAATGAAATTTGGCAACGTTCTTTTTCCTGAGGGCCTCCAAACTCCAATACATGCAAGATGATGCTGTGCGCAAAACCGGTACTTGTCTGAAACGTCGACATTGTTCCACTTCTATGTCCAGGGCTGTCGTTGAGCGCATCTCGGTCAGCGTGCTTGTCTCTGCTGCCACTTGAAGGGAAGCCAGACTATGATCACTATCCAGATAGTCCGTAATAGTCAAAACGTCATAGAATGAAGGCTTTCACGGCATGAGTTGTCATCACTTAACATTTCCGGGCTGAGATGCCGTGGTACATACATAAGACTCTCCCAAGACATAAAAGAGGGGTGATTAAAACATTATTAGACAGGGCGCACAAAATATGTGAACCAGCTAACTCAGATGATGAGATTGAACACCTTAGAACGACCTTCAAGAAGAATGGGTATTCCAACAGAGAGAGAGAGAGATCGTGCACTACGCCCTGGACTGACAACTAGGACGAACTAGGATCGACACCAACCCAAGGGGAAAGTGTTCTTACCTATCATCAGTAAGGTCAATGATCGTATTGGAAAAATTTTAAGGAAGTACGATGTGGAAACTGTTTTCAGACCCAATACGAAAATAAAAGAATGTTTAAAATCCGCAAAAGATAAACGTCATCCTCTAGCTACACCAGGCGTCTATAAAATTCCTTGCACTTGTAGAAAGGTCTATATAGGCACAACAAAAAGAAGCGTCAACACCGTCTGGGTGAACATAAAAGGAACTGCCGCCTCGGGCATGTTGATAAATCGGCTGTAGCGGAACATGTGTTTCAGGAAAGCGATCATAAAATAAAGTTTAGTGAGACGACCGTCATAGCACAGACGTTGCACTATTATACGCGAACGTACAGAGAAGCCATTGAGATTTCCAAACACTGCAATAATTTTAATAAAAAAGATGAAGGCATTAATATGGATAAGATATGGATGTCAACGTTGCAGCAACAGCGTGACAATCGATTAGTTTCAACTGAGAAAGTTGGCAATATCAGAGATCACAGCACAGCCGACGTCACTTGATTGACAGCGGTGCCCTCTGGATGGCTTATATATACTGTGCTCACTAGTCCTCTCGTTGCAGTTCGCGGATTGTCCTCGGAGGATGCCTTCCGCAGTCGAAGGCGAAACGTCAGGGGAGAGTCTTATGTATGGACCACGGCATCTCAGCCCGGAAATGTTAAGTGATGGTCCAAACGTCGCCCCATGCCCCGTGTGGATACCAGTCTTTCTGTAAACAAGCCCATTCCCTGACGCAATATGCTTGGCATGGCTGTACAGTCCTGTTCAGCCTATCGAACACTATGTCAGTCCTCTCTGGTGCTAGTCAATTCTGTACGGCGTTCAGTATGGCTCTCCTGAACGCGTCAACTCCATATTCACAGGACAGTCGGGGCGATTCCGACCAATGCAAGCAGCAATATCTCGTAACGATAAACTGCACTGTCGACAGGTCACTCGTGACACGAGGGATAAAGCGATTGTCTCATGAACAACACACATTGAAATTTGTGATCTCTCCTTTTACAGGATGTCCCAGAGAGAATGGTCAGTACTCAGGATTTGACAGGAACGATCATTCGTAGCAAAAAAAAGGCTAGTAAACATGAGCTCTAAAGTACATACTTTAATAGCCATGGGCACTTGTTCATCTTCGCTATTGTGAAACACCTCTGGTCCATAGTTTCACCTCCCAACCTCCCAGAATATGGAAAGCAAAGAGCTTGTAGGAGAAGAAATTTGTTTCACAGTATCGAAGATGAAGAAGAGCTAGTAGACTGTTTCGCTTCGAATTATTGTTCCCTTCATATCCCTGAATTTGACGTTACTCCTACCTACTATGCGTGATTCTGCTGAAATACATTTGCATATCTGAGCCCCAAGTACGCCACACGCCATTTCGACGTTTGTTGCATACCGTCTTCATGGTGTTGTAATCATAACAATTTATGTCCCTCACTACCCATGACATCGGCAAGTCTGTCGCAAAGGGAAGTTCTCCTTGTTTCTGTGGCTTTTTAATCAGCAGCTGTAACTTATAATTGGAATACCATCACTTTAATAATGCAATGATTACTTTTTTAATCGAAGTTGCACGAGATTCTTACTTCGATTAAAAAGTTGTGCGAGGTTCTGAGCTACATTCCCAGTCCAGAATGAACTTTTAATCTACCAGGAAGTTTTATAATGTTTAATTTTTCGCAGCTTAGTGTTCTTTTCAATTTTTCATTTTCGTACAAAAGGCGAAGTTTATGTTGAGATGAGCATGACACAGTCTACATATGGTTCTATAACCAGAATCAGTGCACACAGCCTCTTCGGAGAATCTGGGAACTTGCCTCGTAACGAGCTACAAACGTCAGGTAAATATTCTTCCCGTATGTCACTCGGAACGGGTGCTTATGGGGAATTTAATTGGCCGCTCAAAGAGATTGTCCAGGTAGCTTTCGATGTTATTTTAATTGAAATTTAGGCGTAATTAAGTAAACTGCAAACCGTAAGAAACATCAGCTCAATCAGATAAGGTATGAATTTCTTATTTTTTATACATAATATTCCTAAATTAGAATACGACTAAAAGAACGAGCGTTTTATTCTCTATCTTCTTCTGCAACTCCAGGTTAGGCCTAGCAGTGGCAGATGAAGAAGCAGAACTACAACGCTGTTTCTTTTAGTCGCGTTCTGATTTAGATAAACTATGTACAAAAAAACTTAAGTTTACGTCTAGTACGACTGCATTAGCTTTCCCTAACGTTTGCAGTTCATTTAATTACGCCTAAGTTTCAGTTACAACAAGGCCACTAGTTACCAAGACAGTCTCATAATCCTTGACAACCAATTAACTTCCCAATAGTTACGTTTTGAGTTTCACGTACGGGAAGAATCACGTGACTCGTTGAGCTCATTGTGAGTTACGTTTCCTCTTTCTCAGAAGAGGGCGTTTGAGGTGATTCTGAGCCTCTGATAGCGTCTGCATTTGTCATCTGAATAGCACTGAAGACCTGTAGGAGTCGTTGAAGATATGTGTCCATACCTCTGGCGTTATGTATGAATGGAGCATACGGAGGTAGTGAATATAATTCGGCACGTGTCTAATTTTGCACAACTCTGTCGTCAGTTATTTTGAGGCCCACTGCTTTACGTTGATTCATATAACACAGGAACAGCTGAAAACCAGACACTGTTCTGATGCTAGGTTGCCATAGATGGTGTGAGTCACGATTCCAAAAGTATTCTTCTCGAAATCGTGTCCAAAGCAATGAGTCGTCAGGAGCACTATTATCGTGAGTCCTAGAAACATGCAAATCCAAAGTTATTTGAAATAAGCAAATTTTGTCACACTTAAACGTCTGACAACGACGGTGAGTAGTCGGAGCGTAGAAAAGTGCAGATCTGGCCAGGGTGTCAGTACTCGTAAGGAAGATAGAAAGCCACTGATATGGACTATGACTCACGTTGCGGGCACACCTTAATGGGCTGTAGACGTACTGCAGTCACGACACCACGAAGGTACCGATGATGATGCCATCACTTCCTGGCTGGCCCTCTAGGTACGTGTCTACACCTGGAGAAGCCTCAAAGATTATGAATATTTCTTTTAATTAACTGTTAATTAAAATACGAACACTGAGAGAGGTTTTTCACTGATACCTACGACAGTATTTTTGTTGTTGTTGTTGCGCTCTTCAGTCCGAAAACTGGTTTTATGCAGCAAGACAATACGAGTTATCACCGCAGCCTACATCCATCTGAACTTTCTTACTCTATTCATCCCTTGGCCTCTCTCCACAACGTTTACCCCTTCACACTTTCTTCCGTTATTAAACTGACAATTCCTTGATGCCTCAGGACGTATCCTATTAACCAGTCCCTTCTTTTAGTCAGTCTGTGCCAACAAATAGTCGTGGAACACAGTACAAAGCTGCATCGCATCATACCAGATGTTCGAAATGGCATCCATCTGATGCACTGTCATGCAGAACACACGTAATCGTACCTTGGATTACACCAGGTTGGCGGTCCACTTGCCTGGAGCTTATACTAGGGTTCATCTCAATATCCTGTAGAACACAGTCCTCCAGTTCTGGTGTACGCACAGTCCACTGTATCCCTGGACGTTCGTCTGTCTGAAAGGACACATCACACAAACGCCCAAAAAGGTCTTGAAATGTTGTATGATGTGTATCGTGTCTGTGAGGGTACTTGGTTTGGTATAGCCGTGCTGCCTCGAGACAGTTTTCAATCTGCTTGGCCGTACACAAACACCATCTTGGTTTGTTCCCAACATGAATACCGGACCATTCTGCTGCTTGCAATAAGCTACGTCAACCACACAGCCTGCAACACACAAGGAACACACCGCACGTGGTCGGATGAACAGTCATTGGTCAGCAACATCTACTGTGGCAACGATACATTTCTGGACACATGTTCGTGATGATATTTGGTTTGTGGGTCGCTCAAATTTGCGGTCATCACTGCCCGTAGAGAGTCCCAATTTTTGCACAGGCCAGTTTGGTTACACAGTCCAATCTAGCTTCTGCCTGCTTAGCTGGGTGGTAATGTGCTTACCTCCCGTGCAGCGGGCCCTGGTTCGATTCGCGGCCCAGTTGGAGATTAGGGAACTTGGGATACTAACTACTGCTTCCCAATATATTTATTCCTTAATGACATTTGTTATTAAAAATATATCACTTTTTCAAACCAACAGCTCAATTCATGGAATCAATACTAAAAATAAGGATAATCTTCAAAAGGATGTATATTCACTTAGTGTTGCACAAAAATGTATGCATTATTCAGGAACACACGTTTTCAATAACTTGCCAGCAGCCATAAAAAGCTTAACAACCAACGAAATTCAGTTTAAGAGAATACTAAAGGATCTCCATTGATGAATTTCTCAGAACCGAGTGATATATATATATATATATATATATATATATATATATATATATATATATATCACAATTCCAGTGCAGTAATGTTTCATTGTAAATAATTATTATAGTAGTTCTATTACATATTTATTACCTTATAAATAAAAACTTCTTTATTTTAAATTCAGTTCATTAGTTTTATTAAATGAATCTTTCATATAGTGTTCATTAAAAAATGACGATCATTCTACTTGGGATCTGTGGAAGGTACATTAGCTTATTTGTTTCAGTTGTAAATACTTATTATGTATTATTGTTTTTCTGACATGTTTCACATCCTGGAGGGCCTCCTCACCACGGATCAATTGGAATGAAAGTGAATGTAATCTAATCTAATCCATGAATTTTCTGTTACTAGTTCACCTACTAGTGTTCTTTCTCAAACAATAGGTTAAATATCCGTTTAGCTTTAATATCGTTGTGAAATGGTTTTAACTAGGATCGGACGACGTCGCAAAGAGTGAAGTTTGTCATTTAGAATAGTCAATTACAGATAACCAATTTCGCGTTTTTATTTTCTAGTTTGTTTCACGCAACCGACAATGAAATTGCATAACGTCTTAATATCGCCTGTATGCCACAACTCCCAATGAAACCTTTTATGCTGATGCTTCAATTCAGGAAAATTTTCTGATGTGACTAATTAATATAATTCGAATTATCCTATTTGAAACATTAGTAAACGGTGTGAGATACACACATGTCAACGAGCGCACGTCTTAACCGACTGCGAAGTCAGGACTTGCAACTGCAACTTGACTACTGCCGACTTGCTGCTCTTACTGACCACATGCACAGCACGAACAAATAACAAACTTTAAAGATTCTTGTAGGCCAAGACATCCTAACAAACTCAACAAAAATGCCAATAAAGCAACCAATACATATTCAATAATTTTTTCTGGGTTTGTGACCTCATTGTCAATACATAAACCTACCGCCATTTCTGTTTCTGTTACAAGTGACCTTCTTCAGAAGGTGACAATGGCCGCGGAAACCTATGTTTATATTTAACCGATATATTGTGGGAGGTTATAGGTCCTCATGCATGACGTTCACTTACACTGAGTTAGGTAACGTATCCACGTCGATCATCCTCCCAAACTTCGATTTACCCAAAATAGATACCTCAAACGCAGGCGTAACAACAGCTGCAATATCCAGTTTACGATAGTGTGACACATGTAATACACATTATCTTCATATGAGCGGTTTATATAAAATAACGTGTAACTCTGTCTCATGCTGAATGCTGATTGGTTCGCTTTTCTTTTTCAGTTACGCCTGTGTACTCAGGACAGTGGAACGACATTCAGCATGAATTCCGCCTGTCACGAAGGGCACGTAAGTAAATGATGTTATGCATACCGTATGACTATGAAGGTATCTTAGTGAAATGATGAGACTAAGTGACTAACTGGTAAGACTGCAGTAAACCCCGAGGTATTTGTAAAATATAGCGTGTGTATGTCTGGTTGCGTAATGTTGCTCCCGCAATGGAATGCCCACGCTCCAATTAACTACCAGGCATGGAGTGTTGCAGAAATTGTTAGTACGTTGTGCTAGCCAGTATGAAATTATTAATAATCCGATTGTGTTCCGATATAAATACAAAATCGAACAGAATTTACAGAATATTAAATGTAACGTAACAAATTCATGCGCCTTATATTGTGATGGCATCGAATCATTTAAAACTTTCAATACATATCATCAGGGGAGAGAATTTTAAGATTTCATAATGAGATTTTCACTCTGCAGCGGAGTGTGCGCTGATATGAAACTTCCTGGCAGATTAAAACTGTGTGCCCGATCGAGACTCGAATTCGGGACCTTTGCCTTTCGCGGACAAGTGCTCTACCATCTGAGCTACCGAAGCACGACTCACGCCCGGTCCTCACAGCTCGGTCGGTCACGCAGTTTTAATCTGCCAGGTAGTTTCATATCAGCGCACACTCCGCTGCAGAGTGAAAATCTCATTCTGGAAACATCCTCCAGGCTGTGGCTAATCCATGTCTCCGCAGTATCCTTTCTTTCAGGAGTGCTAGTTCTGCAAGGTTCGCAGGAGAGCTTCTGTAAAGTTTGGAAGGTAGGAGACGAGATACTGGCAGAAGTAAAGCTGTGAGGACCGGGCGTGACAAAGTGAGAGATACGCGGACTTGTGGCAAGATCACAGCGTTCTCTCATGCAGGGTGTCGCCAGCGCGAGATTGCCACCTGGCCCCTTCCACTGACACGAGAGTGTCAGTAAATACTGTAGCCCAACATTTGCGCATCAATTCCTATCTGTTCTCTTAAGCCTTTGATCTCCCATTCATAGTAGAGTGACTGACTTTGGTTGTGTTCGTTTTTCATTTCGCATTCCTCTCTGGACTGCTTATTGCATCCTTGCGACTTTAGGTACTCTCTGGAATTTCCTTTTGCTCAGACAATCACTTCGTGAACCCCGCCATCTTTGGCCAAAGGAAACGGATGATTCTTTCACCAGTCTCTACGTCAGTGCCATTGCGAGTCATCATCAACTGTATTCTAACTAGGCAGAGAAGGACAGAAAATTGAGATTGGGACCATCTGTTAGCGGTCAAGCTGAGACACCTGGAATTATTTTCCATGTGAGTAATTATGCATGGGGACATGAAATGCTTGTGTTTAAACACCAACTGCAGTAGGTTTAAGCTTGCCTCATCTATGCAGCTCCAACACCACTAAAAGGATACAACTCAGAAACATTACTGTTTAAAATTAGTACTAGTGAAGAGGTGAGAAGAGGCAGGCCAGGTTACTGGGACATCTGCTACGGCATCTTTCACCAATAAATGAAAGGTGCTGTGGTAGGGAAAAATAGTAGGGGCAGATTCAGACTAGATTATATAAAAATGTATTAAAGATAAATTAAAAGTTTTGCAGAAAGGAAAATATCATCACAATTAGAAAAAAAATTGAGGGCAGTATACCAAAAGGCGAAAGACTACAGGCTTACAAAACCTTCAGAGAAGGATCTCCTTTAGACATTAGCCAGTTGGATTCTCATCTCACCACCTAGTGATCGTGAGGAAGCACACAGAGGCGGTGATGCTACAACTCTCCCCTTGGTTCGTTGGTTGATTTGGGGGAGGTGATCAGACAGCGAGGTCATCGTCCGATCGGATTTAGAGAAGGATGGGAAAGGAAGTCGGCCAAGCCCTTTCAAAGGAACCATCCCGGCGTTTGCCTGAAGCGGTTTAAGGAAATCAGGATGGCCAGGCGCGGGTTTCAAGCGTCGTCTTCCCGAATGCGAGTCCAGTGTTCTACCCACTGCCCCACCTCGCTCGGTTTTCTCTTGATTAAATGACATAGACACAAAGCGTCTAACCCAGCCTTCGTAAGCCAGGCCGTCAAACAACGAGGTCCAGCTGGCGAAAACTAATTACTATCAAGACCACTTCCCCCTCACACAAGAAATGAGTTCTGGTCACTTACCTCCCACATCCAAAACTGCACATCTTGATGTATTAAGGTTCGAGCATGAAAAAGTCCAGCCACTGTGATCTTCTAGTACTCGGAAGGTGGTAGAGTGTCTATCTCCCCCCTGCCACTAGTTTTCCATGTGGATGCATAATCGGCATATCATACTACAACACCTCTGCTCCAAAACACGTTGTAGGATGGCTGGTTTTGTAAGTCTGACTGTCGACGTGAGGGCTGTAATTGGAGGCGTACAGCATCAGGCATGTAATTCACAGTTCTATACGCTCATTTTGCGTCTTCCAAAGTTGAAATTCTTCTCTCAGAAGACCACGCACGGCCCTGCCTCTACTTATGAAGTGGTGGCTGAAACTGATCTGAAAAAAAAGCCGGTATACTTTCCAGTAAGCAGCACATAAATTCTTTCCAAGTGAAACCATTAATTTATTGAGCGTACAATTCTTGCCACAACGCTGTTCAAAATACACTCACGAGACATTACACAACATCGTACTCGACTGATTGCTTCGTAAGTCTTGTACGCAACTCGCGAATTATAATGTCTATCACAGTACCTCTTGTGGGTCAATTCTAGTGTCCGATACCACCCGTCGTCTTTGACCAATGACGTAATGAGTGATGTTATTTTGTTTATGCCACAGATTGCTGTCTAAACATTCATGGTGGTGTCTGTTTGTACTATATCGTGTCTCCCTACCACTTTCGCGCAACGACGCTCTGAGCTTGTTTTTTAGGGAATTAACTAGTTTGAACCTGGGACCTGTTGCTGGTAAGAAGACGCCAGACCACACATGATATGTAGAATTCAGAAGAGTTCAGTGAGACTAGCGATGATATAACCAAATACTAAATGATCTCAGCGTCAGCTCCACTGCAGTCCCTGTAAAAGAATTTTAATACTAACTAAATTAAGTGGAAAGGGTTCAAGGCTTGCCTATTTTTAGTTAGCTGGTAAAATAACGTCGAAAAAGCAGTTAAATTTACCATTGGAAATTTTATTCTACTCACAAAACATCGTTTACAAATTGCACTATTGATAAAAGGAAATGTTTTAATACAGGATGGTAAAAACCAACTGCGTTCAACAAAAACGTGAACGAATATTCCCTGAATGGGTTTCCAAGTTCTACAACCGATCGAAGGATGACCTATGCCATACCACATCTATATTCTAGGTTTAATTTAAGTTTCACAAAAGAGAAAACTATCAAAATGGTCTACAGTGACCCTCAATTATCTTTAATTACTTATCTAACTTGTCGTAAATTACAGTGGCTGATGTGGCTTCTCAATAAATATATAAAAGAAAAATCATCGTGTTTCGGATCTGTTCTTCAAGTGGCAAATGTGAACACCATGAGTTTTAATTAACGATCGACACTAGTATTACGCAAAAAAGGGGTGTAACAGATGAGTCTTCTGCAGTTCTGAGTGAAGCCTTATGCGCTCAAAAATGCGGCATCGCGTGCGTTCATTACCTTGTCGGTGTTTAGACAGCGTCAGGGCGGCAGCGGCCGGCGCAGCAGCCATCCAGCTCGCCGTCTCGGAACTAACTCGTAACTTCTCCTTACTACAATTTACCGAAGTTAGTTTAAAAAACTATCTGGCTGTGTTTTCATCTGACCAGTCAGGATCTCAATGTTAACCTTAAGCTCCGCCTACAAAAATTCTGTCTATCCAATGAGAAACGTTATACTTTTCGTGGTGGGGCAATGTTTTTAAAGTTTGCAACGTAACAGAGACGCTAAAAAGTCTCACGCTAAAACCTGCAGCTGGTGTGGTCCTTTTAGTGTTATCGTGAGATCGATACTGTTCTTCTGGAGGGCTCTATCTTTTAACATGGGCTGGGGGGTGGTCCTTGACGTGCCTGAGACACGAAAAAGTCTCACGCTAAAAAACTTGCGGGTGGTAGTGGCCCTTTTTGTGTTATCGTAAGATCTATACTGTTTTTCTGGAGGGCTCTAGCTTTTAACATGGGCTGGGGGGTGGTCCTTGACGTACCTGAGACGCAAAAAAGTGTCACGCTAAAACGTGCGGGTGGTAGTCGTACAGGTGGGCTGGCCCGTCCGTCCCTTATCGTAGGGGCCTTCTAGCTTAACACGGTTCTGCTCTCGGCTTCTGTCCTCGTTTCTCCCCTCGGAACTGCGTCTGCCTCACGGTGGGAAGGTACGACATGCATTTAGGCATTCTTGTGTTAGTCTGTGGTATTCCATTTGCTCACTCGTTACTCGTATTACTTTGGTTAATTTAATGTCACGATTTATTCGGAGCTATGTGACATACTAGTGGATTTGCTTATCATGTCAGGGTTTTCATGGAAGGTGTTGGATTTGCCTGACACCTTACAGCTGTCTATGAACGTTAAATGATTTCTCTGGATTTCCTTGTTACGCTCGTATATTAAAAATTCGATGTAGATTGTTTTGTTATCATATCGTAATTTGTTTTCGGCATCTTTTGTTAATGAAAGTAGTCGTGATTTACAAGTAGTCGTGATTTATAAGGTCTTCATTTCTCACGCTGCTCATTATGGATGAGTCAGTTGTTTTTACTGCGAAAATTCTGCTTCAGAAAAAGAGTGACCGTAAATCAACTATAAAATTTTTGCAGTCATTGGGCGTCATTGCTGGGAAAGAGAAGGATTTCGGTGTTGCAAGGCCATTTAGATGAATACTGTCGCAGGAAGAGTATTCCTAAAGGTTATTGTTTATTTCTTGCATTTATGAAAGTAGTCAGCAAAATGTACAGGCATCGTTTTGTTAGTTAGGTGTTGGTGGGTCTGATACCTTTTTCTTGTTTTACGTTGCGTTTTTTTATGTTACTGTATTGTGCGAGTGCTACTTTTTTTGTTTCTATGGAGGAAGGTTTTTCTGTCATTTTAATATTTTCTGGTTACAATGGTGGGCCGAGGGGTATTGCTGTGTCTTTGTCGGAGAGTTTATGTGATTGACTCGTGGTTTCATTTTTTTTTTATTATTTTAAAATTTTGCGTGTGGTTGAGGGCGGGAAGAACTGTTATGAATGGTACCTCATTCGTGCTTGGAGTTTGTGTTTCTTATTATTTTTTTATTAGTTATTCTGGATTTTGCTTCTTTCGCTACAGTTTGAACTTCTAACATTACCATTTCTTGTTGTGTTCTCATTTTGTTCTTGTCAGCCTCGATCTTTGACTCCTTTGGAACTTCATATGCGGTAAGTTCATTTCTATGTAGCCACTATTATGTTTTCCTTTATGATGTTTTTGCTACACTTGTCTTATTTTTACTGTCACTCCTGGTGTATCGATTCTACTGAGAGTTATTTGGAGCTACTACAGCTGGTGCGACTTTCGTGTAGTATAGTTATTGGTTGCAAGGTTTGGTCTTTTTTGCATTTTATTTCTTTGCGTGTGCAGTAATGTGTGTAAAGACTTTCATTTTTTGAAAGTCTAGTCGTATTCTGTAGTTCACTAACAAGACCATTTTTTACGCATGTTTCTGATATGTTATAAGATTTTTGCGCAACAAACAGAATATTGGAATCGGTAACTAGAAATGACCTCCTACATAGGTTGCTTCTAGTTACCGATTCCAACTATTCGACGATTCATTATTTATATCGTTTTTGCAGTACGTGAGGAAAATATAATCGAACAGGCTCTGCTAACGTTATACTATGCCTTCCATATCACTGGCAACAGGTTCTACACAACGCTGTTCTGTTATATTAATTACAGCCGGCCGGTGTGGCCGAGCGGTTCTAGGCGCTGGAACCGCGTGACCGCGTGACCGCTACGGTTGCATATTCGAATCCTGCCTCGGGAATGGATGTGTGTGAGGTCCTTAGGTTAGTTAGGTTTAAGTAGTTCTAAGTTCTAGGGGACTGATGACCTTAGAAGTTAAGTCCCATAGTGCTCAGAGCCATATTATATTACATAATATATGCACTCGTAATTACTCTCGTGTTCTTACTTATTTCAGTCATCTTCAACTGGTTTAAATAAACATCGCGCCTAAATAATAGCCGCATTTAATGTACTATTTTATGGCATACTACATTCATTTGTTTGCGAGTATAATCCGTTCCACTTATAGATTGTCCATTACAGCATCTTTGCCTTACGTATGAAGTCATTGGTCAAAGCCGACGGGTGGTATCGGAAACTAGAATTTATCCCCTCTTGTCTCAATTACTTCTTAATAATCCTTGAGCATATTCTGAGTGAAAAAACTACAACTCCTGCTATCAACTATGACAAAATGCGACCTTGCACCACTCGCGACGGCTTGCGCCTGCGACCACCAACCAACTCTCTCGTAAGCAGCAGTGCAGTATCTGACTCAACATTTTGACCAATGAAAGGTAACGCTACCATATACGCCCATGTTGCGGTCAACCAATGATAAGTGAAGACCCCGTCTCCAAGTGCATTGTCACGCCTTAGCTCATCAGCAAGAGGTAATGACGTCGCAACATGCTCTCCAAGAGAATGGATTGAGACGTAAGAGCAATGCACAATATTCTGACTCACCATGTGCCTGTTTGCAATAAACGCTACAACAAAAAGGACCTGTAACGCCCGGGGCCCAGACACTGCGCTGCGCGGTGGTGGTAGGTTGCTGAGTTCAGCCTGTAGATTACACTTGGACGTCGGTGAGCAGTGTTTCGATGGTGACGGCCTGCCAGACGCCCGATTGTTGCTCCAAGACAGCAGGGCAGCAGTGGCGTGCGTTATGCCAGGCATGTGGCGACATCAGTACGCAGTAGGCAGCCTCGATATCAGCAGTGGCTGAAACAGCAGCGTCAGCCGTCGGCGCCCAGTGACATCAGAAGGCCACTGGCCACACTGGGCAGGCAGCGTCGTTCCCGCTGGCCGCGGCCAATAGCAGTTCCGGAAAGCGGATAACCAGGGCATGCCTTACCGTAATATAGACCGCGAGTAGAAAAGGCACCACCAGCTCTGCAAAAGTTGCATGCAGTTGTGCGGATTCACGCTGCGGCCAGCCGACAGGAGAACAGCTGGCAGCACAGAAGTCAGCCCACAGAAATAGAAGGCAGGTGGTAGCAGCTATGCGCCGCTCGATGTAAGATGATGGTCTGCTCCCTGGACTCACTGATTGGGCCACCAAAAGATCTGCTGGTTGATAGTGCCCACAGCCCCCCTCGTCTTGCCTCAGGTGCAGCATTGCGGCTCATAGTGGCTACGAACCCCAGGCAGGCCTTGCTGTTTCATCAAAGATTGAAGACAGTTGGACGAGATGAGCAGAGGATACACCAACCTGGGTCCAAGCTCCAGACTGGACGGCTGCAAACAAAGTTGAGTCCTCCACTGGAACAAGAGTAACATTTATGCATGACTGCCCTGTGTTCCCTGCTACTGTGAGGCTGCACTGATATCACTTGGCCTGATTGTCTTGTCTGGTCAGCTTCTTTGGTCACCTTGGCCCAGACTGAAAGGTGTCTCAGCCCTGCCTTCAGGAGCAGTGGCGGGCGTATTTTGTAGAGTTGGTGTACTGAATAGTTACTCTTGCGTCCAACTTGATACTCGCTTGCTCCACTCTGCGTAGTCATCATAGTGACGGTCCCCTCTCCCTATATCTGTCTAATGCACAGGAGCCTTGGACATCCAGTGTGTGGCATTAAACTCTGTCTTGCAGTTGTATTACATGCAGCTTCTGTGCTCCTTCTTTGTGAACATTCCACCTGCTTGTTATCATCTTGATCTTCTTTGCCCAACTCTGGAACTATCAGGAGAAGGATTCAAAATTTAATTCAACTGTGCCAAGGATATTATTCCATGACGCTTCGCAGGTCACCCGCCGACCGAATGGGTGTTATCATCTCCCTCCATTAGCGAGAACTGAAACAGATGAAAAAGGCATAGCAATTGCCTTTTAAAACTTCATAAACTCTCCAGAGCCTCAGAATCAGGATCCAATTGTCAAACACACAACATTACCCCTCAGGATACAAGTACCTACAGGGAGACCACAATCCATCATCTGTTAGCGACCTGACTGGGTGAGGTAAGGTATCCTCTATGTCACCAGGTTCGTTTGCGTCGGAAAGTAAATCGGTTTTGTGACATATTACAAGTTCCTAATCAGGGTCGAATTATTTACTGCGCCTGAGTGCTTCAGAAGTCAGGTTTTTGAATATCTACGTATTATTAGACACAATTCCTACGTTTTCGTCAGGGTCTACAGTAGTGTTTTTTTTAATCTTTATTCAAAATTGGCTGCAAAGATACATATCAACCCACTACCTTACTACATTAATGGGTCCTAATATTACAGTCATATTACAATTACTGCAGCTTAATTGCTAACACTACAGGTATGTTAATTCTACTCGTACTATTATTTCACCACTACAGGCATTTCTATTCAACTATTACGTGTATCTTGGTTGCTAGTTGCTTGTGAGTGGTTCTCTAAGTTGTTATTTTACAATGTACGTGCAACTACCTATACCTAACTAATCTACACTGCCTGCAGCGTTGCAGGTGTGCCAGTGTTTAACAAACCTACGTTGTTGTTGGCCATGCCGACCGAGCTGACCCCAGTGGGCATGCCCCTGGCACTGGGCTGGCCGAAGACGTTAATCGCTGCAGTGCTATTCTAAGGGGTTTTCCTGTCTTATCACCCTATTTCTTATCTATTCTGTCATTGTCAGTGCGTGTCACGATCTGTGAAAAGTGTGCACCCCCCCCCCCCCCCCCAACCCGAGACATGACGGATCCCAGCCGTGAAGCAGCTGGCCAAGTCCACGCCCCGGCGGAACAGGATAGGTGCACGGAGTCTAATTCGGGTAATTACATATTATAGATTGTTCCTTAAAAATTCCGTAATAACTTTTATGGATATTGCATCTGAGAGTTTGTTCAGGACGTGAAAGGTGTTGTGCCTGTGCAGGTGGTGTGTGTCATGGTTAGGAAGTTGTTGTCTAAGTTCATCTCCAACATCGTCGAATAGGGGGCACTCATACACAACATGGTCTGGATTGCCTTGCACGGCAACAAAGTCACACGTTGGTATAGCCCGCCTCTCGAACCGACATAAGTATGTTGGATATGGTCCATGTCCAGTACGAAAGTGCAGCAGTCCTCTGGTTAGTTTAAGATATGTAAGCTGTAATTGCTCCTCAATGTGTGGCAGCAACTCATATCTTCTTCGCCCCATATCATCATTATCCCACTGCTCTTGCCACAACTCTTTCCCCCTTCTTTTTATTCCAGGATTATCCCCGTTATTTCCACTATCTTTTCCCTCCTTTCCTTCTTCACCCAGTACCAGGCAGCCTGTTCCCTGATTTTTATATGAAAGGGACAGAGCCCCAATAATAAGAGCAATGCCCCCAGGAGTTATTCCGTATGCCCCTACCGAGCGCAGGAGCATGTTTCGCTGCATCCTTCTTACGCCCATAGCACGCATAGCCCTCATGAGCCTGTGTGCCCAGACCCCTGACCAGTATCCCACGATTGAGTTTAGGATGCTATTATGGTATAATTTAATTGGGACAGGTGGGAGATGGAAGCGTTTGTGGCCAATTCCAATTAGGTTTTTTAGCGTTTCTAATGACCTTTGTGTTACGGTGTCAATATATGATTTATAGTTCCACCTCTCGTCGACGACTAAACCTAGATATCGGGCCTCACAGCACCGAAGAGCTGGTGAGCCTTTAATTCTAACAGTTGGATTCCTAATAAGTTGTCCAAGTATGTGGACTTGCTTGGCGGAATTGTCATATCGGCTTTGTGGCACCATGCCGTCATAATAGATATAGCTCTTTCAAATTTAGGTTCTAGGTCCTCGCGGCTACAGCCGCTAACCAGCAGGAGGAGGTCGTCTGCATAGGCTGTAATTGCTCCTCAATGGAGCGTATTATTTACGTAGACCTGCTGGTTTTCTCTCCTGATCCTTTGTTGTTCATCTGAGACGTCTTCCTCTCTAGCACATCGTTACTGCTCTTTAACTCATCCAGAAGGGGTTCCATGTTGACACCCCAAAAGAGAGGCCCCAGGACAGAGCCCTGAGGACACTCCTTTGTTATCTTCTTCCTAATTCTTCCACTAGGGGCCGATAGCCAGACCTTCCTGTCTTCGCAATAGCTCCTAAGACAGCCATATAGCGGCCCTGGACAATTCTTTTCCGAAAGCAGGAGAAGAGCTCAGGCCACCACAGGTTGTCGAAGGCGCCATTGATGTCCACCATGATGGCAACAATGTAACTGTGCGGGACAGGGTCACAGACATCTGCAGCCAGGGCGATTGCGTCAGATGCTGCTCGCCCTGACTGGAAGCCAATTTGTTTGTCACTCATCCCACACAACACGTGGAGTGCTCTGTCTGCTAGCAACTTCTCAAAAACTTTGCCCAGCAGGTCAGTAAGCAGATGGGTCTGTAAGATTTCACATCTTTAGGGTCTTTATCTGGACCTTTTCGGACTATTGCCACATTTGCTTTTTTCCAAACAGATGGAAATTTTCTCAGCCGTAGACACTCATTGTATAATTTAGCGTGAGGTACCACCAGCTGGCGGGCATGGAATTGCACCACCTCTTTTGTAATGCCATCTGATCCAGGAGCCTCGCCCTTCTTAAGGGCCTTTATTGGGGCACCTACTTCCTCTTTGGAGAAAGGATAAATCATGGTATTGTTTACGTAGACCTGCTGGTTTTCTCTCCTGATCCTTTGTTGTTCATCTGAGACGTCTTCCTCTCTATCACCACGCAACAGGAACTGGAGGAGGACCTCAGCAGTTTCCAGCCAAGTCCCAGCCATCTGGTCCCCATCCCTAACGGAAGATAACACTATAGGCGACCTATTTTTTTCCTGTACTAGCTTGCACGGGACACCCCATAGGTCTGTAGCCAATTGGCTTTGAATGTACTTGTCCCAACTCCTTAGCCTGACTGCACTGAGCTCCTGTTGGAACTGTTCTTTGGCTTCTCTGTACGCTTGCAGCCATCGTTGCTTTTCTTCCCAGATGACTCTCCGATGGTTATACCTCCCCGCCCTCCTTACAGACTGGCGCATCTGTCCCAGTTCGGCTGAGCATGATGAAGAGGAGGCCGCAACGACTCTCCTCCTGCCTTTACCGCCTTGGTAACTGCTTTCACCAGCTCTTCGGCGTATTCCTCTACATTCTCATCACCCTACGGCAATATCGGTACGTCGCACTCCCTCGCTAAGTGGTCTAAGTCTCACCCCATGTCCCAGTGGCACTCCCGGTCCGTTATGGAAAAGGTTATTAAATTATGGTCGCCTGTTGTGACCTGATCCCATACACCCCAGTCCATTATCTTGTTACATGATTTTGCATTACTAGAGTAACGTCGATGTTTGTGCCCTCCTCCACTCGCTGGAGTACGTGGGGGGAGGGGGGTTCCCTTGCTTGTTGGCGACAACTAATTTCAGTGCCTTAATGGTTTCTTCTGCTTTTTCACCTCCGTCGTCTTGAGTGGCACTGAACCATAGGGTGGACTTGGCATTTATATCTGCTGTCACTATAAATCTGCGCCCCTGCAACGCTGTGGTTATGAGTTAGTTTATCCAGGAATTCATCAATTCCTCTGCCATATTGAAAGTACATATTGGCGATATAAAGTACTCCTAAGGGCGACTGTAATTCCATGACGTTGCAGTGGTCATCAGAGAACTATGCAAGAACTGTCGTTCTCGACGCCCTGTTTGCCACTATGACTGCGGCCCTTGGTTCCACGCCGAGGTGAATTACTTGCCAATGGACAGCCATGAAAGGGATTCACCCAGATTGGCAGTACGGCTCCTGCAGAGAGAGGACATCTAAACTCATCTCCTCCACCACTCTGCGGAGTTCCTGCAGGACTAATTTGCTGTTCCGTGTGTTTATCTGTCCAACGCTTAAATGGTTCATGTGGAAAATATGTACGAATATGAGAATCTGACCAGTTCTTACTCCAGCCGTGTGCTATTCTTCCATTAGTGATAAATGATTGATTATATAGCTCATCAAGATCAAATTTATCATTTCGTCTCTCAAACACCTTTCTAACTAAGTCCTGCAGGGCCCCAAAGTCAGTGGGAAGATTCATTGTCTTAAGCTCCATCCTGTCTACAGCCTCCATTACCAGAAAGGTGATTTCTCTTCCATACTCATGGCCGGCGCACACCACATGCCTTAAGGCTCAGTGAGGACAGCCAGCTCCTATAGGCGAGCTTATTGCAGAGCATGCTCCAGGTTGGGGTATATCCTAGCAGGGTCCATTCCCAACCCCCTCTGAGGTGGTAGGCCTGTTGACGAACTTGAGCTGCCCACATCATTCACCTGCACTGGCTCTTTGGTTCTTGTTTCGTTATACTTTTTCACCGGTAGACTCTCTACCACAGGATGCCCATGTGGTCATGCATGATCTTCAGGCGACCTTAGTCTCCGGCTTGGAGGAGAGGGAGCCTCCTTCTGACCGCAAAGGCCTGTTTGCACACATGCTACTTTTGTTGCTACTGTTAGAGATTGCGACTTTGTGAACTTTTGAATGAATTCTCTGACTCTACTTGCCCTCATTGCATCCCTCAATCTCTTTCTCGGGGACTTTCTCTTAGCCTTCCTGTGTCCAGGTATAACCTCAGCCATAATCGGTTCGGGCAATAAGCCTTTGCTCTATCATTCGGTATGTTGGGCAGTTTCTTCCGGTGGTGTTACAGGTCTTCTTTCCTTTCCCTGTGCAGGGGATTCATATCCCAGCTTTGCCACAGTTCTTCTTAACGTGATCCTCAGCCCTACACCTGGAGCAAGCCGGCTTTCGTTCACAGTGCTTCAGTGCATGGTCCAAGTCGACACAATTGTGGCATCAGAGAACCACTAAGTAATCTCCAACATTGATGGCATGGAAACCTATGTAGATTCTGCCCATTCTGGTGAGCCTTCACCACATTTTTCCTGAGACCTCGGAAACGTGATGTACTACATCCCAGGGCCCAGTTTTAAAGCGTAACTTGAATTTATTTTTAAACGTATTCCAGTCCATGTCATCAAAGTTTTGATGATACATTGTCTCATAGGTGTCGTAATCTTTTAATGCTACTGGTACGTCATAGAGAATCACCAAAGGGTTTCGCTTTTTTGGTGGTTCGCACTTTATTGCTTTGTTTAGTGTTGTGTTGTTCAGAGTTTTCTTTCTGTCATCCTCAGTGGCTACATTAACAATAACAACATTTTTGTCACCTTTACCTTATTAATTTTGATTTTATCATTAGCAGGGTCGATCGTAGTAGTAAAGATCTTCGGCACCTTCTTAATACTCTGTACAGGCAGGGGACTCAGGAAGACCGCCGTGTCTGGTCTCTTCGAAATATTGGCAATAGTCTCTTTGGTGGTTTGCGCTTGCGCGGCCACTCCAGCCCATGTCTTGACCGGTTGCTGACGCAGTCTTTCATTCTCTTTTTCCAATTCTTCTAAACGCCCCTCGAGCTTCGCAATGACGATAGCCCAGGCAGCAAGTTCATTTCTGATTTCCAGGGTTGCAGTCTGGCTAATTTTCCCATTCTGAACACTAGAGTCCAGTATCAATTCTAGTGTGTCTTTCTAAACCATTTTCATCGTTCTGTCTCACGTCCTCTTGTGAGGTTGGAACAGTAGACACAGACGCCCTCGAAATCGCACTCGAAACACTCACCCTACAGTAGAGTTTGTGCAGCACGTGCCGATAGTCCGTTTATCTGCATAGTTTAGTTTTCCATGGTCTTTAGTATGGACAGGGACTGCGATTGTTGCGTGCGTATGCGAGCCGAGTTGGTGACACTTCGCTCTCAGCTTCAGTCTGTGGTGGCTTCAGTTACACAACTTGAGGCTGCAGTGGATGGGCACCACTGTTGTGGGCCGGCCGTGGGGATCCAACTGACGTCCAGCACGTAAGAGTCCTCCGATAGGTCCTCACCGGCGGCCAACCCAGTTACTGCTCGCACTGAGTTAGACCCTTCACCTGTGGTGTAGTGGGAGATCGCCCCGGGACGAAACAGGCGGCCAGAAAGCTTCCCAGGCGGCCGCACGTAAGGCCTCCCCGGTTTGTCTGACAAACAGGTTCCAGGTGCTGTCTGTGACTGACACTGTCGCTGAACCAGACGCTGTCGCCTGTACTGTTTCAGAGGAAACCACTGAGCCTGCAAGATCCAGGCAGTCACAAAAGATGGGATTATGGCTATTTGGGAGCTCCAACGTTAGACGCGTTATGGGGCCCCTTAGGGGCGTGGCTGACAGGAAGCCACATACGTTTTCGTACCGAGTGGAGTTATTCCAGATGTGGAAAAGGTCCTCCCAGATGCCATGAAGAGCACAAGGTGCAGCCAACTGCAGGTGGTTGCTCACGTAGGTACCAATGATATGTGTCACTTTGGATCAGAAGAGATTCTCTCTGGTTTCGAGTGGCTAACAGAAGTGGTAAAGGTTGCCAGTATTGTTTGCAAGACAAAAGCAGAACTGACCTTTTACAGAATAGTAGACAGGACTAATTGCGGACCACTCGTACAGAGCCAACTGGAGGGTCTGAATCAGAGGCTCAGACTGTTCTGCGACTGTGTAGGGTGCAGTTGCGCCAAAGGGCGGTTAGGTTTCGGGTTCCGCTGAATAGGTCAGGTGTCCACTATATGCAGGAGGCGGCTACACGGGTAGCAGGGGCTGTGTGGCGTGGACTGGGCTGTTTTTTAGGTTAGAGGCTCTCGGGAAAACACAGGAAGGGCTTCAGTCTCAAAGTGTGCATGCCGAACACAGGAAGAACGAAGATAAAAGAACTAATGATCTAACAGTTGTAAATTGTCGTAGCTGTGTTGGGAAAGTACGAAAGCTCCGAGTTCTAATAGAAAGCACTGATGCTCATATCGTTATAGCCACTGAAATCTGGCTAAAGCCGGATATAGGCTCAGCCGAAATTTTCGCGAAGAACCTAACGGTGTTACGAAAGGATAGGCTAAACACGGTTGGTGATGGCGTGTTTGTTATTGTTAGAAGTAGTTTGCGAAATTGAAGTAGATACTTCCTGTGAGTTAGTATGGGCAGAGGTCATTGTTGGCAACCGGAATAAAATAATAATAGGATCCTTTTACCGACCTCCCAATTCAGATGATACAATTGCTGAAAGGTTCAAAGAAAACTCGAGTTTGATTTCAAACAAGTACCAGACTCCTATGATAATAGTTGGTGGAGACTTTAATTTACCCCCTATATGTTGGCAAAAATACATGTTTAATTCCGGAGGTACGCTTATAATATCATCCGAAATTGTGCGAGACACATTCTCTGAAAATTATTTCGAGCAGTTACTTCATGAGCCCACGCGGATAGTAAACGGTTGTGAAAACACATTTGATCTCTTAGAAACAAAGAATCCTGAGCTAATAACGAGCATGAAAACCGGTACAGGAATTAGTGAACACAGGGTTGTCGTAGCGAGGTTGAATATTGTAATCCCCAAATCCTCCAAAAATAAGCGAAAGAAAACCTATTCAAAAAAACAGATAAAAATTCACTTGACGCCTTTGTGAGAGACAATCTCCACTCATTCCAAATTAATAATATAAGTGTAGATCAGATGAGGCTTGAACTCAAAGAAATAGCATAGGCAGCAATTGAGAGATTTATACCAAATAAATTAACTAACGACGGAGTTGATCTTTCTTGGTACACAAAACGGGTTAGAACACTGTTGCAGGAACAACGAAACAAGCATGCTAAATTTAAACAGACGCAATATCCTCAAGATTGGCGATCTTTTACAGAAGATCGAAATTTAGCGCGAACTTCAATGCGAGATGCTTACAATAGTTTCCACAACGAAACTTTGTCTCGAAACGTGGCAGAAAATCCGAAAAGATTCTGGTCGTGCGTGAAGTATGTTAGCCGCAAGAAACAATCACCGAGCGAGGTGGCGCAGTGGTTAGCACACTGGACTCGCATTCGGGAGGAGGACGGTTCAATCCCGTCTCCGGCCATCCTAATTTAGGTTTTCCGTGATTTCCCTAAATCGCTTCAGGCAAATGCCGGGATGGTTCCTTTGGAAGGGCACGGCCGATTTCCTTCCCCATCCTTCCCTCCGCCGAGCTTGCGCTCCGTCTCTATTGACCTCGTTGTCGACGGGACGTTATACACTACTCTCCCCCACCACGAAACAATCAATGTCTTCTCTGCGCGACAGCAATGGAGATACAATAGAAGACAGTGCTGCCAAACAGAGTTACTAAACACAGCCTTCAGAAATGCCTTCGCAAAAGAAGACGAACTAAATATTCCAGAATTCGAATCGAGAACAGCTACCAACATGAGTAACGTAGAAGTAAATATCTATAACTTAAATCACTTAATAAAAGCAAATGATCTGGTTCAGACTGTATACCAATTAGATTCTTTCGGAGTATGCTGATTCATTAGCTCTATACTTGACAATCATATGCAAGCATTCGCTCGACGAAAGATCCGTACCCAAGGAATGGAAAGTTGCACAGGTCACACCAATATTCAACAAAGTTAGTAGGAGTAATCCACTAAGTTACAGGCCCATGTCGTTAACGTCGATATGCAGCAGGATTTTGAAACATATATAGTGTTCAAACATTATGAATTACCTCGAAGAAAACTGTCTATTGACAGACAGTCAAGATGGGTTTAGAAAACATCGTTCCTGTGAAATACAACTAGCTCTTTATTCACATTAAGTGTTGAGTGCTATTGACAAGGGATTTCAGATCGATTCCGTATTTCTGGATTTACGCAAGGCTTTTGACATTGCACCACACAAGCGGCTCGTAGTGAAATCGCGTGCTTATGGAATATTGTCTCAGTTATGTGATTGGATTTGTGGTTTTCTATCAGAGAGGTTACAGTTCGTAGTAATTGACGGAAAATCATCGAGTAAAACAGAGGTGATTTTTGGCGTTCCCCAAGGTAGTGTTATAGGCCCTTTGCTTTTCCTTATCTATATAACCGCTTTGGGAGACAATATGAACAGCCGTCTTAGTTTGTTTGTAGATGACGCTGTCGTTTATCGACTAACAAAGTCAGCAGAAGATCAAAACAAATTGCAAAACGATTTAGAAAAGATCTGAATGTGCGAAAATTGGCAGTTGACCCTAAATAACGAAAAGTGTGAGGTCATCCACATGAGATCTATAAGGAATCCCTTAAACTTCGGTTACACGATAAATCAATCAAATCTAAAGGCAATAAATTCATCTAAATACCTATGAATTACAATTACGAACAAGTTAAATTGGAAGGAACACATAAAAAATGTTGAGGGGAAGGCTAACCAAAGGCTGCGTTTTATTGGTAGGACACTTAGAAAATGTAACAGATCATCTAAGGAGACTGCCTACACTACCCTTGTTCGTCCTCTTTTAGAATACTTCTGCGCGGTATGGGATCCTTACCAGGTGGTACTGACGGAGTACATCGAAAAAGTTCAAAGAAAGGCAACACGTTTTGTATTATCGCGAGATAAGGGAGAGAGTGTCACAGAAATGATACAGGATTTGGGGTGGACATCTTTAAAAGAAAGACTTTTTCATTGCGACGGAATCTTCTGACGAAATTCCAATCACCAACATCCTCCTCCGAATGCGTAAATATTTTGTTAACACCGACCTACATAGGGAGAAACGATCACCTCGATAAAATAAGGGAAATCAGAACACGTACGGAAAGATATAGGTGTTCGTTCTTACCGCGCGCTATACGACATTGGAATAATAGAGAATTGTGAAGGTGGTTCGATGAAGCCTCTGCCAAGAACTTAAATGTGATTTCCAGAGTATCCATGTAGATGTAGATAGATGTAGATGTAGACTGAACCTGAAAGTCTGTAGTGCCTGGTTATCGAATTACGTAGGTATACACGAAGGTGATCAAAGCTCCTCCCACCAGCCTGTACCAGAGCCCAACAGATCCAAGACATGAAGGATAACTAACGTCATATAGTTTCATAAAAACACAAATGCAATACAATATCAGAATTTCTTCCTTGTTAAGATACTGGATAACTGCAGCTCAGTTAGAAATCCATTGCTTCTGGAATATTTGTATATTATTTCTGTGAATGCTGTTCAGCTATTCGGTATGCATATCGGACCTTGACCTTTTCAAAGAAAGGCACCAGAATGATTACAGAAATGCTTCAAAATCAGAATCGAGGAAAATGTGAAGTAGAATACTCAATACCTTGTGATAATTAACCCTGAGAACTGTTTATTAAGATACAGTATATGAATATTCTTTGACCTCACCTTAGGGATGATTAACACAAAAGTAAGCGAATGACAACCTATTCATTGGGCTATGAGCATTCATTCTTCCCACAGTAGGTTTGCGAATGGAACAGGATAAAACTTCGATTCAATGTACAACAGACAGATTTCTCTGTTACACACGTTATAGCGATTTGAAGAGTCGAAAACAGACACACTGCGTGTGGCTGGCATCGGTATCAATTTTACAAGATATCACAGAAACCTTCTTTTCATTTGCAGGTGAGGCTGCATTGGCAGTGAAACCAGGACAAGAAGAAACAGAAGAGGGAATGGGCGACGAGTTCGCCACAACGTGAATTGGAATCACCTTGCAGCACTAGGCTATCGTATTTTCTGTAACTCCTTTACATTTGTTGATCGTTTATTTGAGTGACATTTACAAATTTAAGGAATTCGTCACAGATTCTGCTTATTAAAACTTAGTTCTGGAAAAAGGATATAGAATATTATCTCGACGTGTTATTCAAACGCCAGACTTTATTACTATCTGCTATGCATATGATCTACACAGATGTTTTGTAGATTCTCTATTCTTACTATTTACAAGACGTCAATTTCAGTGATGCACTCTATAACATTATTCAACGAGCTACTAAACTATTTCACTGCTGCTTAGTGAACATCACAGATATTATGTACTAGTTCAAAATAAATACGGATTACGCGTAATTTGGAGTAAATATTAAACGTATCTAATACATAAAGAAATTTTAGGAAGGGTAACATGAGAAATTGAATATTTAGTCAATCCTGTAGGCGTGATCGGATGTTTATACTACTAGACGTAAATCCATCATAAAATTATGGAGTGAAGAACAGCGTCCGATCGAACTTTTGCGGAAATATATACAATCAGCAGTTATTTCTGGAAACTGTCCTATACACGAAGGCAGTGATCTGGATCGAGCTGTAGATCGATACGAAGGTGGTTCAAATAAGTATAAATACGAGTATCTACCATGTAACACGTAGCAGTGATTACTGCTCTGCTGTTCCTCGCATGACCTTGTTTAGTCTGATGTTCCGGAAGTCAATAATTCTAAACTTGCCGCACTGCTTACAGGCGACCTTAATGTTGTTTCACGATACTCAGTCGTTATTTGTCAAATCTCCTCCACCGAGAACCTGTCTAACGTGATTTAATTTATTGTGTCAGTAGCAGGGATGGCTAGAGGACAAATGGAAGGATGTAGAGGTATAACTAACTAGGGGTAAGATAGATAGTGCCTACAGGAAAATTAAAGAGACCTTTGGAGAAAAAAGAACCATTTGTGAAACCTAGTTCTAAACAAGGAAGGGAAAGCAGAAAGGTGGAAGGAGTATATGGAGGGTCTATACAAGGGCGATGTACCTGAGGACAATATTATGGAAATGGAAGAGAATGTAGATGAAGATGAAATGGGAGATACCATACTACGTGAAGAGTTTGACAGAGTACTGAAAAGACCTAAGTCGAAACAAGGCCCTGGGAGTAGACATCATTCCATTAGAATATTTTGAAGCGATCCACGAATCGATCCAATTTGTGACTTCTTCATGACATCGGAAGTGTTGGTCAGCCAGGCCATGTGCCACTGATCTAAACAGGCGATAGTCAGAGGGAGAAAAGTCTGGAGAATATGGTGAGTGGGTAGGACTTCCCATTTCAACGTTTCCAAGTACGTTTTGACTTCTTTCGTAACGTGGGGTCGAGCTTTGCCGTTCTGCATTCACTTAACCGTGCCTCTCACTATATTGCTGCCGTTTGTCTTTTAATGCTCTGCTCAGACGCATTAACTGCGTTCGATAACGAGCACGTGAGATTCTTTCACTTGGTTTTAACACCTCATAGTAGACGTCACCGAGCTGGTCCCACCAAATGCAGAGTATGATCTGGGAGCCGTGTATATTCGGTTTGGTCGCCGACGTGGAACATGGCTAGGATGTCCCCATGATTTTTTTGCGTTTAGGGTTATCATAATCAACCAAGTTTTCGTCCCCGGTCTCAATACGATACAGAAATCCCTTCCGTTTTTGCCTTTGAAGCAACTGTTCACAAACACACAAACGCCGTTCAACGTCTCTTGGTTTCAGCTCACACGAGACCCAAGTTCCTTCTTTCTGAATCATGTCCATAGCCTTGAGACGTTTTGAAATGGCTTGTTGTGTCACTACCACTAATCGTGCCAATCTCTTCTTGAGTTTGAGGCGAGTCTCTATTTCTGCATTTTCGAAAACATTCTCTCTTCGACCACTATGCCGGTCTACGACGTTAAAATCACCGTTCTTGAAGCGTTGAAACCACTCACGACACATTCTTTCACTAATACCGTACTTACATTATATACTTGAGAGCATTTCATGAGCCTAAGCCGATGTTTTCTTCATATT
Organism: Schistocerca gregaria; assembly: GCF_023897955.1. Taxonomy (NCBI): domain Eukaryota; kingdom Metazoa; phylum Arthropoda; class Insecta; order Orthoptera; family Acrididae; genus Schistocerca; species Schistocerca gregaria. The sequence continues at coordinate 321,670,995 of NC_064925.1, read as the reverse complement.
GAAACAAAACAGTCACACCTCCCACAAACGACGAGAATTAGGCTAGTAAACTGACATTTTCAATCAACAACAACTTTATGATGTAGACACAAATCGACTAATGTTCGAACGAGGTCATGTTGACCGAGGTCCAAGCTAAATGCCTGACGTCTGCGATCTGTTTGTTTAGACTGTTACTTACCGTTATCGCCACCTATCGGCAAACGGCGGAAGCAAAGTTGTACACTTGTAGCAGAGCTCCTTCACTTTGCCTACTACAGATCCCCAATTTTGATGTTGAGTTTATCGACAATCTACTAACTGTTACACTTCCTTACGGCTGGTCCCGGCGGAGGTTCGAGTCCTCCCTCGGGCATGGGTGTGTGTGTTTGTCCTTAGGATAATTTAGGTTAAGTAGTGTGTAAGCTTAGGGACTGATGACCTTAGCAGTTAAGTCCCATTAGATTTCCCACACATTTGAACATTTTTAGTCTTCATTAATTTCTTCACTAACATCCTTTCACTTTGAGTTTTCAAAACACCACTGAACTGTTCTTTTATTTCTGTCATTGCTTCTTCGATGTACATTTCAAATGATAGGGAAGAAAGACAGAATGCCCCCTTCCCCCCTTTTAATACGAGTACTTCTCTCTTGGTCTTCGATTCTTACTGCTCCCTCTTGGTACTAATACATATAACTAGCTGTATATTTTTTCTTGTACCTGTTTTCTGCCCTGTTGATCACAAGTCTTCCAGAACTGTCAAGCGCAAATTCTGGACCCCCTACGTCTTCCAGATCGACACCCATTTCTTCTTCTAAAGTATCTGCAGACAATTCCTCGCCCTTGTAGTCACTCTCAATGTCCTTTGCCACCTATCTGTCCGTCCTCTGCTTTCAACAATGGAATTTCTTCTCCATTCTTGAAACTGACGCTTTTTTTTAATTTCACAGAAATTTACTTTTAATTTTCTATGTTCTGAATTTGTCCTTCCGATGAACGTTCCTTTTCGATTTCTTCGCCTTATTCATATAGCCTTTTCGCTGTGGCCTCTCTGCACTTCCTACTCACATCATTTGTAAGTGACTTACATTGCTATACCCCTCTCTTTCCACAAAAATTTTGTACTTCCTTCCTCATCAGTCTATTGAAGCGTTTCTTCTGTTACACAAGCTTTATTCACAGTTTTCTTCTTTTTACCTATATACATCCACCCATTGCTTGTGACTGCCCTCTTTAGAGATACTGTTCTTCTTCAACTGATCTGTATACTTTCCTATTCATTATTGCAGTATATACAGCCTTAGAGAACTTCAAACACACATCATCATTCCTCAATACTTCAGCGTATCACTTCTTTACACATTGTTCCTTTCTAACGCTTCTCTTAAGAGTCCTTCTGTCCCTCATGTTCTGCGCTTAAAGTGTGACCTGAGTCTTTACCTGGTCCTGGGTACATCTTATTAACTGATTTCGATATCTCTGCCACACCATGATGTAATACAGCTGGAATCTTCCCATGTCTCTAGGCCCCTTCCCAGTGTACCTCGTCTTCTGGTGATTTTTGAATGGGGTACGTGCTACTACAAGTTGAAATTAATTGCATGACTCAATTAGTCTTCAAATTTCAATAGGTTTCACACCTTCACTACGCAAAAACCGAATAACAGAACGCTATCCTTCCCTGGTGCAAGGCGCAAGTGGGGCGGCCATCCTTGTACTGATACTGCTACGGTATGTGTGCATCTGCACTATTCTGCCATCTACATGCCGTTCTGCGCGCTGTTTTTAGCACGCTTACCAACTTACAGTATAACGGCGCGAAATTTCGATTTCTTATTACAAATTTAAGGTTTTCATTTGACTCACCCTCGTATGTGTTACGGCGCAAAGTCAAACGCAAGCATGCCAGTCGGGAACGATAGAGCAGAGAGGGCTGTGACAACAAAACGTCAGCCAATTGCATGCTGACCGACCCCTCTCTAGGACGACAATGCAGCAGCAGCGGCCTCTATTTGAAGGGGGACGTAGGCGCCCCTCCCGACTGGTCGCGGTCAGTTGAAGAGAATCTTCAAGACTAGCGACCTGAATACAAGCGTCAACTGTATTCGGAAGCTTGTTTATTTTGTCTGTCGCCGTTTGCTTGTGACACATCTATGTAATTCTCAAAGTATTGCCATTTACTTTTTTGTAATAAAACTCATTAAAATGATTTGCTTGAATTGCTGCCTAGCGATCCGAGAAAGCAGCTTTCCTAGACGTCCCATATTCGACGACTAGGCAGGATTTAACAGTATACACCTTTTCAGTTTTCCTAGCTTCCCTACAACATTTTGAATTCCCAAATTCCACTCTCCGATTCGTAAAATCGGTTATTCAATCTTATTTTTATAATCATCTCTTCCTTGGCACACATACGAATGGGGGATCAATCTAGAATCTTTTGGCAATAGAGGGACTATCATGTCAGCTTTTTTTCTGTTACACGGCACATATGTAATTTACGTGTCTGTAACGGAATGATTTCCATTGCCTTCTGCATGTTCATGCCATTGATCACTGCTGATTCTTCCGCCTTTTAGGGTCAGTTTGCAACTTACAGTTTCCAGCTCAAGGGCAAGAGGATGCCTTGAAACTCTGTCCGCTCCTGAGCGGTCTTTCACAAGGTCGTTGGCAGAACGGTGGTGACTATTGATTCCTGAAGTCTTCACGATTTTTGCTAACAATTTAAGGAATGGCTAAGAAGCCTGAAATGAAGCAACAAGATTATAAGATCTAACTATAGCACTTAATCAGTTGTTTATTCTAAAAATAAATTTATTTTTTATTGATTTATAAATCAGCCACTAATCACATCAGTTCACTACACTACATTTCTAAAATTCGCGTAACTATGACCAGAATAAACGTAAAGTATATTTTATTGAGTAAGTAATATATTTTAATTAGTAGAAATCATAGAATTTGAGTCTCAATTATACTTTCATCCAGATTAGTCGAAGAGTGCTGCAAGCGATGAATGTGAGTTGGCCTTGCCTCCCCCTGCTGCAATTGTGCCCAACGTTTGTCAACACTCGAGTAGCAGCTTCAGTGAAGATGCATCTAAAGCGCTCATTCGTGTCTTACAAGTCATATCTAGTCTGTGAAAAGGATAGTGTTCACGTTTTGCTGAGTTGTAGTTGTTTTCTACTAAGATAAAGCGGTCCTTCTAGTTTGGTGACAAACTACTACCACAGTTATTTTCTGCTGTAAAAATAGCACTGCCTTCAACGGTGCAAACATGAAACAGAGCTATGTCTCCGCGCAATCAAAGCATCAGACGCTAGTTGGAATACGACCACAAAAATCGATAGACATCCCCAACTGGGCACGGACGCGTCAAAGTGACAACGTGAGAAGTGTTACGACGGTGAACCATGAAGGTATAAATGTACTAAACCTAATCCTTTGGACTACATAGGATGGCGGATGTCGCCTTCAAGTTTGTGACGTAATGGAAACTCCTTTTTTACCTCCATGCTTATTTTGCTAACTAGTTGCTTAAAATGATAGTTCTGCAATAAATCACTTTCTGTTTACAGTCTAGTCTAGAAAAGACCTTGCGTTTCACACACAATAACTTGGATGGGCTTGTTTCGTAATTATTTATAAGTTTTTACGTCAGGGGTCAGAGATATTATTCCATTTCAGTCGTTGCGAGTCAAATTTCAAGAATGTTAGTACGTGTCTGACTTTTCGTTGCGAATTATTATTCAGTAAAAAAAAAATTGAAACTGTCTTTATCGTTTTCTTTAGCATTTATATGGGCAGAGACGCAGAACACGAAAACACCATGGAATTTGCACGAAGACATAAATTGCTCACCCGAGCATGTACATTTGACAAGGATCAGTATTAGTCAAAACAGTCACTGTAATAACGGTAGTAGCTCAACAGTACGCCAACATTGGTTTATATTAGTCCTCCATAGAGTTTTGTATTCAATATTCAGTTGCTTTGAACTTTAATATTTTTGGTAACTGCTCTATTCTTATCACTAGAACGTTGCCAAATTCGTTCAAAAATGAAAAAAAGGAAAATGGTCATAAAAACTACAGAGTAGTCTCCAATCACATGAAGTGTAGTTACACACTGTAAGTAATATCCCTAGCGATATACCTTAACACACAGAAAATTTTTCCAGGTAGGTTGAAATATGTCATTGTAAAACCTGTTTATGAAAAAGGTGACAAGAAAAACTTCAATAATTGTCGTATAGTTTTCATCCTGGCGTTTTTTCCAAAATATGTGATAAATAATGTAGTGAAGAGTAGTCTCACATGTAAGCAGAAGCAACTTACTTAGCACATCACAGTGTGGATTCCAGAAGAATTTCTCGATTGAGAATATTACGTTCACTCACCAAATACTAACAAGTATAAAGTAATAAAATGTTGCAAACAGGTTTTGTTTGTTATCTTTAGGACGCTTGTAACTGGGTAGATCATGTGACTTTTAGAAAAACTTAACTTTTATGAAATTGGTGGTTCTACAGGGTAATTCAAAAAGAATGCCACAACTTTAGGAATTTAAAACTCTGCAACGACAAAAGGCAGAGCTAAGCACTATCTGTCGGCGAATTAAGGGAGCTAAAAAGTTTCATTTAGTTGTACATTTGTTCGCTTGAGGTGCTGTTGACTAGGCGTCAGCGTCAGTTGATGCTAAGATGGCGACCGCTCAACAGAAAGCTTTTTGTGTTATTGAGTACGGCAGAAGTGAATCGACGACAGTTGTTCAGCGTGCATTTCGAACGAAGTATGGTGTTAAACCTCCTGATAGGTGGTGTATTAAACGTTGGTATAAACAGTTTACAGAGAATGGATGTTTGTGCAAAGGGAAAACTTCTGGACGGCCGAGAACGAGTGATGAAAATGTAGCACGCATCCAGCAAGCATTTGTTCGCAGCCCAGGAAAATCGACTCGCAGAGCTAGCAGAGAGCTGCAAATTCCACAATCAACTGTATGGAGAGTCCTACGAAAAAGGTTAGTTATGAAACCTGAAATTGGTTCAAGCACTGTCTGCAGCTGATAAGATTAAAACAATCGATTTCTGTGATTTTATCCTTGCTCAAATGGAAACAGATGAATCTTTCGTTTCAAAGATTGTGTTTAGTGATGCAACTTTCCACACTAACGGGAAAGTCAACCGTCACAATGTCTGTATATGGGGCACTGAGAATCCGCGGGAAACAACTCAATATGAACGTGACTCGCCTAAGGTGAACGTTTTCAGTGCCATTTCACCCAATAAAGCTTTTGTCCCTTTTTCTTCGAAGGTGCTACTGTAACTGGACTACAGTATCTGGAGATGTTAGAGATTTGGCTGTTCCCTCAGCTCGAACAAGAAGCACAACAATTCATATTTCATCAGGATGGAGCGCCACCACATTGGCACTTATCTGTCCGTACCTGAACGTCAACTACCCGAGGCGATGGATCGGCCGCCAGGCAGCCCGTGACAGAGCACTTCATCACTGGCCTCCAAGAAGCCCTGATCTTACCCCCTGCGATTTTTTCTTATGGGGGTATGTTAAGGATATGGTGTTTCGGCCACCTCTCCCAGCCACCATTGATGACTTGAAACGAGAAATAACAGCAGCTATCGAAACTGTTACGCCTGATATGCTACAGAGAGTGTGGAACGAGTTGGAGTATCGGGTTGATATTGCTCGAGTGTCTGGAGAGGGCCATATTGAACATCTCTGACCTTGTTTTTGAGTGGAAAAAAACCTTTTTAAATACTCTTTGTAATGATGTATAACAGAAGGTTATATTATGTTTCTTTCATTAAATACACATTTTTAAAGTTGTGGTATTCTTTGTGAATCACCCTGTACAAACTAGCACTTCGAATCATACTTAAGAAACGGAATGCAAAAGGTTTTCTGAATAATTCAAACAATGTAGGAAGGAAAGAAAATTTTAGTGACGGGGGAGCAAACACTATAGGAGTTCCATGTGATTCACTTTTGGGTCCGCTCCTTTTCCTTATATACGGTCTGCCCCCGGTAGCTTAGTGGTCAGCGCGACAGAATGTCAATCCAAAGAGCCCAGTTGGGTCGGAGATTTTCTCCGCTCAGGGACTGGGTGTTGTGTCGTCCTAATCATCATCATTTCATCCCCATCGACGCCCAAGTCGCCGAAGTCGCGTCAAATCGAAAGACTTGCACCAGGCGAATGGTCTACCCGACGGGAGGCCCTCGTCACACGACATTTCATTTCCTTATATACGAGGAGCTTTCAGTGTAATGCAACATAGCTTTTCTCGGCCAGTTTCGCTTGAAAAAATGAGGAATTTGTTTTGGGGCATCGTGGAATATTTCCGCTTCACCCCTTATAGTTTCATGAATGTCCAATAGGTGGTGGCGCTAAACGTAGCCCTCAAAATGGCAATCCATGGAGTGGCGCCACACCACCTCTTCTCTGATGAAAGAATTCAGAACCATACCGACAGCCGGTAGAGTCACGCATGGCAACGGTCTTGTGCGACTCTGATGGGTTATTCAGTTTTATATGCTTCCTCGTGGTGCAACGATCAACTCTGAAGTTTACTATCCTAAGGAAATTGGAGAAACAACTTCATCGTGTTCCGCCCCAAAAATGCAGTTCTCCTTCTCCATGACAACGCAAGGTCTCACACAAGTCAGTGCACCCGAGAGGAACTCATAGAACTTCATTGGACTGTTGCTCCTCATCCAGCCTACAGCCCGGAACTCGCACATTCCGACTTCCATCTGTTTGGCCCAGTGAAGGATTCACTCCGCGGGAAGCAGTACGGGATTGATGGGAAGGTTATTGATGCACCAAGACGTTGCCACTGACGTCGACCATTAGATTGATACCACGCGGGCACTCAGGCTCTCCCAGTAAGGTGGCGTAAGCACGTCGCATTGACCGGAGGTTATGTTGAAAAACAGGGTTTAGTAGCCAAAAGAGTGGGAAATAATTTAGTGTATCGGAATCGTGAATAAAACCACCTACTTTCAGAAAAAATAGTGTTGCAATACTTATTGAACACCCCTTGTATATGAATGATGTTCCGCTTAAAATTTATCAACCAGAATGCGTACTTTTCGCAGAAGATATTAGTGCTGTAATAAATCCCATTAGAGAGAAACCAACGGTATGAATCGTTAATGATATTCTTCAAAGAAAATTTTGAGAAAATGCACTTTATACATTATAATGATTAATACAAACAAAGTCAGCTACATAATAACTCATTTATTGTGCAGCACTGGTTTCTTTCTTAGAACATTTTCAGACTGTCAAGCTATGCTAAGGTCATGATATAAATGTGAGAAGAATATCATGGCTTTAACACAATTCAGAAACCTGAAGTCTTCTAAGAAGGACACTGGTCGTTGCACAGTCAATGTTTAATAGTACAGCTGAGGTGGTTTTCATTTATTATTTAAATTAGTGTCAGTTGTGGTGCTCAACATAATCAAGATTGCATTGAATTCTGTTATGTGCAGCAAATATAATAATATCAAAAATTGATGCAGCACACCAGGAGTAGTCAGTAAATAGGATCGAATGCTCCAAAATTTTTGGATAGACGTTTGATGAAAACTTGAATTGAAAAAATCATATTACTAAGCTGCTCAAACAATTTCAGGTAATTTTTGTTTTGTACAACTGTTATTCAAGGAAACAAGCTAATTAATCACCTAACATATTTTGCATACTAATAACATATTTGGTGTACAACTACAGTCATCTTGTGTGTACCTCAAATAAATGGTTAAAATGGCCCTGAGCACTATGGGACTTAACACCTGAGGTCATCAGCCCCCTAGAACTTAGAACTACTTAAACCTAACTAACTTAAAAACATCACAGACATCCATGACCGAGGCAGGTTTCGAACATGCGATCGTAGAGGTCGCGCGGTTCCAGACTGAAGCGCCTAGAACCGCGTGTCTACCTCTTCAGGGACTAGATAATTTAACTGTATCTTCACACCACCTCAGTTATGTCATTATATCTATTAGTTAATGAGATTCCTCAGAAACAATCCATAAGAGCTTAGAAGAATAATGCTCTGCATACCTATAACACCCTAAGAAAAAGTTACATTTCTTACCTATTACTAAAGTTGTCAGTGGCTTAGGAAGAAGTTCAATAAGCATCACCAAAAGTTTTAGATCGTTTCACCAATAACAAAGCGAAGAAAGTTTGAAATCTAACGTAAAGCTGTTTCATCTGGAGAGTTCCTTTGATCCCATAGACGAATTTTTGTTCAAACATTGGTAGCCTGTCAAAAAAGTATTATTTACATGAGTAGCGCCTTAAAATAATATGTTAAAACTATTCTGTAAACTGGTTCATATCACACCATTTCGATAAAAAATCTTTCAAGTCAACATGAACTACCAGATAGCTGCAGAATGGGCTGCCACATCTTTCTGTTGGAAAAAGTACCCGCGTAAAAGACTTTCTGGTTAGTTGTATCAGTATCTAGCAGATATAAACATGTAAACGTACACCACATTATTTCGGCGACATTCATCAAGCAGTGCTCCGAACCCAGCTCAAATTAAGTAAGTTTATCATAAAGTTACCTACATTTGAATCATTACTGAAATCTATCATGCATTATACAAACAACGTTTATCATTTAGGCAAAGCAGCTCCATGTCGTCTTCAAAATGTGATCACTTCCAACTTGTATGTGAGCTACAGAAAAATAGCGACAGTTCCGTAATTACGGTTTGTGTGAAAAATAGTACGCCAAGTTTCGACTTTTCTCGGCATCATGTGTACGTCTTTTAATTTTATGTACCAATCTAAAAATCACCCGGTGTAAATGACCTTACACCTTGCACTGATATATCATAAAAGTGTTCCTTAGTCATAATCATAATACACCTAGCAGACTTGCAACAAAAGAAAGAACAATAAAAGCAATAGTCAGAAAAATCATTGACTGTTCTTTGGTAAAAAAAATCTATTAACTAATTTAGAATAAAGGTAAATGCACTAAATTCATTGCAACATGGGATATATAATCATCAATAATAACAGAGAATATGAGAAAGGAGATATGCAAAACTGATAGCCCAAACTTTTCTGAGAGCGCGTACTGATCAGGATTTGAACTGGAAATCACATATTAGAAATATTCTCAAATACTGAAGATTAACAAAAATAGCTCTGCGTGTGATTGTCCATTTTGACGAGAAAAGAATCAGGAAGTTAGCTCACTTTGAATACTTCCATACATTAAACTACATTGAATAACTTTAAGGAGTAATTTCACACATGGACAAAATAGTTTACATGCGAAGAAATGTGATGTAAGGAATATCTGCTGTGCGTTCTGCGGCATCGTGCAGGCAACTGCTTAAAAATTAGGCATACTAACAATTTGCTCTGCTAGGAGGTTCGTTTATAGAACCACTCACGATTTGAATATCATGGTTGATTCATAAATGTAGTACTATGAATCAAAATGGCGTCGCATATCCACAATGTAAGCCAGCTTTTGCACAGAAAGCCTAAAAAGCCGTGAATTAAAAATGGTAAAAAAAATTAAACTTTAAAAACAAATGCCAATATTTTCTGCTTGACAAATGCTTCTATTCCGTAATCGAAGTTATGGACATGAGTCTGTCTTGCTGTCTGATACTGACCTCAATCTTTTTCTACCGTATGATAACCACTCCACCTCTAGGTAACTCTCATTCCCAACATTCTCTGTCATCTGGTTTGTTTATTCCAGTCTTAGTCTGCCGTCCACTATTTCTACCCTGTGTTACTCCTTCCATTCCCTGGTCAACTATTCCTGGGAGCTGTGACAGATATTGCAGTAAATTGTTGGTTGGTTGGTTCATTGGGAGAGGGGACCAAACAGCGAGGTCATCAGTCCGTACTAAGTTCATTCATAGATCCCTATCCTCCCCGTTTCTTTCTAGTACGACATTTCACACATTATCTTAGTGCTCCGTCGTCTTGGCCTCAGAGTGCCCAATTGGGACCGATCGGCCGCCGTCTCATCCACAGCCAATGGCGACACTCGGATGTGGTATTGGAGGGGGGGGGGGGGGGAGGGGGGGCGGCAGCATACTGTTCTCCCGGCCGTTGCGGACTTTGCAGACTTTGGAGCCGCTACTTCTCATTCAAACAGCTCCATATTTCGCATCACGAGGAAGGGTGCTCCCCGCTCCTGCTCTCCTACCAAGGAAAAATCCCTGGCAATACCGGAAATCGGACATGGTCCCTTCGCATGGCACTCACCCATGCTGATCACTCAGTTACGGAATCTGACACTTTATTTATGTACGCACTTCATTTTTAATATTCTCCGATAGTATCACATTTCAAATGATTCCATTTTCTTCGTTCCCCTCATTTATGATGATCCACATTTCTCTTCTGTATAACGCTTTCCTTCAGAGATAAACTTTGTGACACTTACTCCTCAGTTACATATCAATATCAGAAATCAACTGAGACCTTTTATTGAACAAGGCGTTCCTGACTATTCTTCTTCTGATATCTTTATTGCTTCGGCCACTCTATGTAATCTCACTTCCTAGAGAGAATTCTTTCACTTCTTCTGTTACCGTGTGGTTCCCAATTTTGATGCTAAGAAATTCGTTATTCTTTTTCGTATTAAGCTTAGGCAACCACAGCTGAGGTAACCTGCCGACGTCACAAATATACGAAGAGGTAAATTGGTGAGAGAACTGGTTATTCTGTACATAGGGGGAGATGAAGTTTAATAACCTTCGGGAATCGGAACGCTAAATTAGGAGCAGAAACAGAAGACATAATCACGGGAGAATATGAACACGGCGATAGTAATGAAGAGGATAAAGGCTCTTTAAGTCCTGCAGTAAATGTCAGCTACTAACAAGAAATACACCGGAGGAGGAGGCAGAGGAGGTATACTTGGAAAGGGGAGACACAGGAAAACACCATCTTGATTAAACCAAGATGAAACAGAGATTCCTAAATCAGACGCCGAATGTAAGGTCTACCAGGAACAGACACAGACTCAGATCATAATTTAGTAATAGTGAAGAGTCAGTTGAAATATAGGAAAATGTTCAGGAAGAATTTATGCGCAGTAAAGTGAATATTAAACTGTTGATAAATGATGGTGTGTATTCAAAGTTCTCTGAGGCTGTAGAACTGTGATACCGGATACCACAGTGGATAGTTTAGTTGAGGAGAAGTGAGCATCAGTAAAAAGATAATCGATGAAACTGAAGTTGGGTAGACAAACGTAAGTGGTAAGGAAGGTAACTAGGAAGAAAGTTTGTGTAACAGAAGAAATACTTTTAGTGAGTTAAAAAATCTCAAGGAAAGAAAATAATAAAGCAACATAAATAATTTAGAAACGTGTTTAATAGGAAATGCAACGAAGCTAAAGGAAAATTACAGCAAGAAAATATTGGAAAGAAAGACTCACCGAAAGGGCAGATTCAGCATATAAAAAATTAAAGATAACTTTCGGAGAATTAAAGAACAAATATGTCAAAAGTTCATGAGGACTTCCACTGTTGCACGCGATACAGAGAGTGGGTAAGTGGAAACAGTAAATTGAAGGCCTCTGCGAGGGGAAAGAGATATCTGATAACATGATGAGGATTGTAAGAAAAGAAACCAGGAGTTTTCCGTATAATCTGGGAATAAAGTAATACGTGCAAAACAATAACTAGGAGGGGAAAGATGGTGGGATATGTGTTAAGATCTCAGGAAATAATTTCAACGGTACTATAAGAAGTCTCAGACCGCAAAATTTGTAGCGAAAGGTAGAGAGTAGGGCGTTGTGTTTAGCTGCTGTTCTGAGACTGAAAGATTGGTAGATGAAACGAATTCGTTTCAAGCCGTATCAGACTAATCAGAATATCCCCAAAAAATTAAATAAAAATCCAGTTATGTACTAAACAAAATTTTGCATCGCAACGTCGCATCTGGTAAACTATAACAGATTTTTAACGCTGTTACTATGTAGCTGTTGATGGAACAAATTACGGGAAGGATGGAATGTATTCGAAAGTAGTATTCGCATAACATTGTGTTGAGCGATTCCATTCGAACATTCAAACTGCCTCGTGGTGACGTAGGATGTCTGTTACTCCTGATAAAATGCTGATTGCATGCCTTTCATTCACTGTTGTTCTCTTGATTTTTTTTGTTGTAATTTTCGAAAAGACAGATCGTCAGGGCTTGGTGCGATCAGGATACCTTATATTTAACAACCGCACCGTTGTTACAGCAGCTTGGCAACATAAACGGCAAACGAAAACCATATATCCATTTTAGATTGTAGTGCTCGTACATCATCATCATCATCATCATCATCATCATCATTTAAGACTGATTATGGCTTTCAGCCTTCAGTCTGGAGCATAGCCCCCCTAATAAAATTCCTCCATGATCCCCTATTCAGTGCCTCTTCTGATGTTAACCGAATCCAGGTACCTTCTCCTTGGTCTGCCCCGACTCCTCCTACCCTCTACTGCTGAACCCATGAGTCTCTTGGGTAACCTTGCTTCTCCCACGCGTGTAACATGACCCCACCATCTAAGCCTATTCGCCCTGACTGCTACATCTATAGAGTTCATTCCCAGTTTTTCTTTAATTTCCTCATTGTGGACACTCTCCTACCATTGTTCCCATCTACTAGTACCTGCAATCATCCTAGCTACTTTCATATCCGTAACCTCAACCTTGTTGATAAGGTAACCTGAATCCACCCAGATTTTGCTCCCATACAACAAAGTTGGTCGAAAGATTGAACGGTGCACAGATAACTTAGTCTTGGTACTGACTTCCTTCTTGAAGAAGAGTGTAGATCGTAGTTGAGCGCTCACTGCATTAGCTTTGCTACACCTCGCTTCCAGTTCTTTCACTATGTTGCCATCCTGTGAGAATATGCATCCTAAGTACTTGAAACTGTCCACCTGTTCTAACTTTGTTCCTCTTATTTGACACTCAATCCGTTTATATTTCTTTCCCACTGACATTACTTTCGTTTGGGAGATGCTAATCTTCATACCATAGTCCTTACATTTCTGATCTAGCTCTGAAATATTACTTTGCAAACTTTCGATCGAATCTGCCATCACAACTAAGTCATCCACGTATGCAAGACTGCTTATTTTGTGTTCACATACCTTGATCTCACCTAGCCAGTCTATTGTTTTCAACATATTATCCATAAATAATACGAACAACAATGGAGACAGGTTGCAGCCTTGTCTTACCCCTGAAACTACTCTGAACCATGAACTCAATTTACCATCAGCTCTAACCGCTGCCTTACTATCTATGTAAAGACCTTTAATTGCTTGCAAAAGTTTGCCCCTATTCCATAATCTCGTAGAATAGACAATAACGTTCTCCTACGAACCCGGTCATATGCCTTTTCTAGATATATAAAGCATAGATACAATTCCCTGTTCCACTCGTAACGCTTCTCCATTATTTGCCGTAAGCTAAAGATCTGGTCCTGACAACCTCTAAGAGGCCTAACCCACACTGATTTTCATCCAATTTGTCCTCAACTAATACTCGCACTTTCCTTTCAACAATACCTGAGTACCTTTTTTCCCACAACGCTGATTAAAGAGATACCTCTGTAGTTGTTACAATCTTTTCTGTGCTCGTACATGTTCCGAAAATGCGACTGGTTTCAGGAGCAGGGTGTCTGATCGCTACAGTCAGAGGTCACAGACTGAAGGCTTTCAAGAACACATGTGAACAGACGACGCGCACCTGAGTTATGTTTTTGCTTACATTTGGTCCCGGAGATAGACGTCTGTGTGACCAGCACTCCTGATGGCGCGACGGTGATTTGTGGTGCTATTAACCAGTTACTATTTGATCAAGTACCATTCAAGTTAAGTTGTTGAAGACCGCTTCGAAGGCTCTTTCCAATTCCAGAGAAAAAAGTACCTACGCTGGCAGAAAAAAAATCAAAAGATAATTAACGTAGAGTAACGAAATTCCGCTGATACATTTGTCTAGGTAACATATTTGAGTGATTAACGTTGCAAGTACACAGATTAATGTAAGCGCGAGATAAGCCATTGCAAATGTGAAATGCTGCTACATTAACAACGGTAGAACCGCCAGAATGTTGACTGTAGGCATGCAAACGTGCATGCTTTGTGTTGTACAGGTGCCGAATGTCAGTTTGTGGGATGGAGTTCCACATATGTTGCATTTGGTCACTCAATACAGAGACGGTTAATGCTGTTTGTGGATGGCGCTGTAATTGTCGTCCGATGGTGTCCTATATGTGTGCGATTGGAGGCAGATCTGGTGATCGAGCATACTAAGGCAACACGTAGAGCAGGTAGGGTGCGTGGGATAACCACGCCCGACCACAACTCCTGTTGTAGGTCCAGCGCGTCTAATTCGCAGACAAGTTGGCTGCAGGACGTCAACTGGTCTCCTTCTAACCAACACCTGGTCATCACTGACACTGAGGCAGAACCAGTTTTCATCAGAAAACACAAGAGACGTCCTCCCTGCCCACCACCACTGACGATGCAAATGCCGACGGGATGGGGTCAGTGGGATGCACCCTACACGGCGTCTGGTTCGGAGCTGCCCTTGAAGTACCCGACCAGTAACAGTTCGTTGTTCACTGGGGTGCCAACTGCTGCTCAAATTGTTGCTGCAAGTTCAGTATGATGGGTCAGAGCCATACGTCGAACACAATGGTCTCCCGTTTCTGTAGAGCCACGTGGCCGTCCGGAGCCCGGTCTTCTCGCGAAAGTACATTCTCCCGACTACCGCTGCCAACAGTTATGTACAATAGTTACATCACCCGCCAAGGCTTTCAGCAATACCGCAAAAGGGACATCCAACTTCTCGTAGCCGTATTACACCACCTCGTTCAAACTCAGTGAGCTGTTGGTAATGGAGTCTTTGTCGCCTTAAAGGCGTTCTTGACTAACGTCAGCTAACTACGTCCAATCTCGAAAGTAGCGAACGCTCAAGACCGTTATCTATGTGAAAGCAAACCTTATTTCATCCTCACAGTGTCGCTGCTAACGCCACTCTTAAGCGACTGTGGCGAAATTTGAACAGACGTCATCTTTCAGGTGTAGATAACGCCTACAAACTTTCGTTTGTGTCGCACAACTCTATCTTGGTGCTCCGATTTTACGGGCTTTCAAATTAACTACGCCAGCCTCCGACTCAAGAGTTGCAATATTAAAAGTTTTGTCTGGTCTCGTTGTCTAGGGGCTGGGATATGTAGTTGCCGTATTACAGGCCAAATACTGCTGGGTCTGCAGTATACAATATGAATATACACATTAATCGAATGGTCGAAGGTCCCTATCACTCGGCAATTGCGAATTATGAAAGGAATATAGACATTTATAAATGAAAGATTGCAATTAAATAAAATCTGCAAGTACTATGTTACCTACTTTAAATGATGTGTACGATAGTAGATGTACTTTTGAGAATGCGGTATATTTCTGCAAACACTTATTGGTGTCGATGGTCCAGCAATCAAATAAAACGTAAGTTGAATAACAGGGAAGCAATAGGTTCCCACAGCACGTAATTAGTTATGAACAACAACATAGCTCGCAAGACATTCACTTCTAAACGCACACTACGTCTTCACGGCAGAAGCCACGGAAACCACGCAAGAGTACAAGTCGGTACTCCGAAGTATTTCTCTCTCGCGCGATCACGCGCAAACTGCTCCCCTCCAAGTCTTTCCCGCGACTGTGCGTCCGCCGCGCCGTCCAGCACTTTCCGCGTCGTCTGCCGCTCTGTCCAGCACTTTCCGTGTGCAGTGCCGTACCCCCCGGACTACCCCCGTGTCCTCTCCGGGAACTCGCTTCCATTCAGTCTCCCCAATCACGAGCGCTGTCGTTGGCCAGAGCGCTCGCGCCATCTCTTCATGCCAACGCACAGTCACACAAGCATAATGAAACATATTCGAAAAACTGGATTTACATTTAAATACTTGAAATTAAATAAATATTCCTACGGCTAGACCATAAACACGTTCTAACACATATTATTAAATACATAAACAATTGAATAAACATATCAAAAGAAAAGAAGCAAAAGGTAGACCAGGAGTCTAATGTCTCTGTGCTTTCTAAAACGCAGTAAATATTTAACCAATTTCTTCATGAATGTATATATCGGATATAAACAAAGACATAGATGAATAAATATATTTATAAGCATGCTGCTACCGTTTTATCGTGTAACTGTGGAGCACTTAATTCCCGACGCGATCAGTAGTGATCGGCCACTTTGACTTCCAATAACTCATGTACTATTCAAGTTACATACCTGTAATTCATACCAATTTAGATTTACACTAATAGCTTTCTAAAGATACGGCGATCGACAAAATCGAAAGAAGCGTTTATACTTTGGAAATTCGCTGCTGGGTGTTACGTGTATAATTTACTTCAGATACTTAACTTTAAACTAATAAAGATATTGGTAATCTGATCACACCATCAGAATCGTCGTGCAAATAATAGTAATGTACATGCTTCTTTTAGAGGTATCATGATTCATCTTGCTACTATTAATATCTATACGAACTGTGAAATGTCTGCCATTAAGGTTTCACAAAGTCCGCCATCTTTGGCACTCCCGGCACAGACATCTCCTTCATCGACACAAGGCACCGTCCTCGTCACAGAAGAATTCCCAGCCGCGCGGCTGGGCCATGCGCTGGGGCTTCCCATCTCGTCCGGCTAACGTTTGCCACCACGTGTCTGCTGCCGGCTCCAGGCCTTGACGAGCGTCCTGTGCGGCCGCCCCAATTCCCAACATACAATATTTCCAGACCGCCACACTCGCCCGTTAGCTCACAAGTATCATTTAAAAAACGAAAGTAAATTCGTTGTCAGAATTCGATAGCTGAAACCAATAACAATTACTTGCATATATCAGAAAATTCATCATCCTTCGTATATTTACTCGCTCTGGATAAACAAGGGGCGTTCAGTAAGCAATGCAACACATTTTTTCTCTGCTAATTTCGGTTGAAACAATGCAGAATTAGTGGTGGGACATCATGGAGTATTCCTGCTTCAGCTCCTATGGTTAAGTGAAGTTCAGACAGGCGGCAGCGTTGTAAGCAGACTTCAAAGTTGCGTCTGTAACAGAGGTGCAGAGAGTTGTCATTGAGTTTCTTTTGGCGGGAATCTTAGATATTCACAGGCACTTGCAGAAGGTCTGCGGAGACCGAACATCGGACAAAAGCACGGTGAGTCGTAGGGCTACGCGTCTATTGTCATGCAGTAAGATCGCGCAAATCTCTTCGATCTCCTGCCTGCCGGCCGGCCTCACACAGCTGTGACTCCTGTAGTGCTGCAACGTGAGGACACTCTCACTCGAGGTGACGGACGGATTACAAACACCTAGCTGCACAACTGTACGTCTCTGTTGGAAGTATTGGCACACTCGTCCACCTGTTGGGGTACTCAAAGATGTGTACCCGCTGATTTCCTCGCCGCTTAATATAAAACTGTAAAGAGCAACGAAGGACGAACTGTGCGGAATTGCTTGTCAGTGATAATGTTGCTCGTGACAAATGGCTCTGAGCACTATGGGACTTAACTACTGTGGTCATCAGTCCCCTAGAACTTAGAACTACTTAAACCTAACTAACCTAAGGACATCACACACATCCATGCCCGAGGCAGGATTCGAACCTGCGACCGTAGCAGTCGCGCGGTTCCGGACTACGCGCCTAGAACCGCTAGACCACCGCGGCCGGCTGGTTCAAATGGTTCTAAGCACTATGGGACTTAAAATTTGAGGTCATCAGTCCCCTAGATCTTAGAACTACTGAAACCTAACTAACCTAAGGACATCATACACATGCATGCCCGAGGCAGGATTCGGACCTGCGACCGTAGCGGCAGCGCGGATCCAGACTGAAGCGCCTAGAACCGCTCTGCCACATCGGCCGGCTGCTCGTGACAACTTTTTGTCCAGCATCGTCACAGGCGTAGAAACACTGGTTCACCACTTCGACCGGGAAACAAGACGGAAATCCATGGAGGGACCCCACAGCACATCTCCTCCCAAGGAGAAGTTCCAAGCACGCACCCTCAGCTGGTAAAGTCATGGCGACGGTCTTCTGGGACTCTGAAGAGATTGTTCTGTTGATGTCCTCCCTCACGGTGCAACTATCAGCTCTGATAGCTCTATTTTCAAGAAATGGACGAAACGATTTCGCGTGTTCGTCGCCACAGACATGCAAACGAGCTTCTCCTTCTCCGTGACAACGCAAGGCCTCACACAAGTCTGCGCACCCCAGAGGAGCCCACAAAACGTCGTTGGACTGTTGCTCCTCATCCAGCCTACAGCCCGGCTCTCTCTTACCGACTTCGATCTTTTTGGCCCAATAAAGAATGCACTCTTCGGGAAGCAGTGCATGCTGTTGATGCCGCAAGACGTTGACTCCGACGTCGGCCAATAGAATGGTACCATACGGGCCCTCCCAGTAAACTGACGGAAGGCCGTCTCATTGAACGGAGATAATGTTGAAAAACAATGTTATGTAGCCAAAAGAGTGGGGAACACTATGGAATCCCGAATAAAACCAAACTGCTTTCAGAAAGAAATATGTGTTGCATTAGTAATTGACCCTCGTATTTGGAGTGGCTGTCTTGGCCGCCTCACATTGTATGTCCTCTTTAATTCTTTGCTACCTCATGACGCTTTGGTTGCAGAATGTATGGTCCAAGCGCCGCATAGGATTGTGAAAGTTACGTATCATGAACAGTTCATTTATTCTAATCCTTGCCGTGCATATAGTCTGTGGCATAAATTCATTTCAGTTATAGCAGAGTGCCCCAAGAGAAATGACCAGTGTTCAGGGATACGACAGGAATGATCATTCCAAGCAAGAACGTATGCTAAACGTGATCTCAAACATGCATAGTCTGCCTCAACAACTATAAGTACTTCTTCATCTTCGACACTGCAACCCCTTTGTTTTACGTATTTTGAGAGGTGGTAGTATAGACCAAAATGAGAAAAAATCCGGTAAACGTGGACTCTAATGTGCATACCTTAAGAGCTAATGTGAACCTTAAGAGCTAATGTGAAATACAGATCTTCTACTGAACTAGTGCTGATAGCTCTTAATCTATGCATTTTAGAGCCTATGTTTCCTACACGATTTTTCTTGTTTTGGTCCTTATTACCTCTTTACAAAATATGGAAAGCAAAGAGCTTACAGCAGAAGAGATTTCTTTCAGAGTACCAAAGACGAAGTGTTTATAGCTTTTTATGTATGTATTTTAGAGCCAATGTTTACAGGACTTTTTTTCTTTGATCAATCGTTCCTGTTATATCCCTAATTACTGACCAATCCTCCCGTGACGCCCTGTATGTATCCTTCGTCGTGTTAAAATTTTCCCCAACGATATACCACGAAATGTGACTTGTTTTACTTTAACCTGATAAAACGATTCAACACCCTGAGAGAAACGCACAGATACAAATTATGTAAATAAAAATGAGCTCTGTTTCGCGTGAAACGTACGAGTGGCGCTTAATTATTTTTTTCACAATCGAAAAAATTAAGTTACGGAGCTTTTATGGAGAAGATGGGGCGTGCTTAACTCAGCGGTCGCTGTATATGACGATATATGGCAACTTCCTGGTGACACATCAAACTGTTACTCTATAAAACTTTTAGCCTGATTCGTTGTTATCTACAAACACGTGTCTACCATTCTCGCAGTAACGAATAGCGTACGCGATGATGGAAATTCAGTTTCACTTTAAATTAGCTTTCGATGAGTTTGATTAAGTAATAGATGAGGAGGTTAAGTTTGTCACCCTCTTTTGACTTTCTACTTTCTCCAGCGAGAGAGTAATTTCTTCCAGACAAATTACTTGTCAAACTGAGCTCTCCTACCAACCCAATCTGCATATCCAATGAGCCGATAGACGGTGTTCGCCTAATCCACCACAGATCTGAACCGAGTCGGATACAAACTCGCTGATCCTCCAGTTGTGTGAGACGGCACGCTTGCGGCCGGTTTGCTGGAACTGCAGCTGCTGCTTCCCTCTCCAGACGCCTTGAATCACACCAGAAATTAGCGTTACGCG
This sequence comes from Schistocerca gregaria, assembly GCF_023897955.1. Classification (NCBI taxonomy): domain Eukaryota; kingdom Metazoa; phylum Arthropoda; class Insecta; order Orthoptera; family Acrididae; genus Schistocerca; species Schistocerca gregaria. The sequence continues at coordinate 321,650,890 of NC_064925.1, read as the reverse complement.
CTTACTTATAGAACATTTTACAAGTGTAATATTTAAGCAGCAGTTATATCTTTTTTTTATAATGCTAGTTTTAGGGACGATGGACTCAGGTCTTCCTCTCGTCGTATTTAGAGTCTTTTGCGAATTGAGTATGTAACGTTACATTTTAGCGCGAATTCAGTGCAGTTCATTTTTTTCCCTTCTGGATGTCTTGTTTGCTATCTTTATTTCTGGTGTTTTACAATTTTGAGAGTGACTGACGCAGATAATAGTTTTATCTGAACTTTTATTTAAAATTTTAGTTACGATATATTTGTACCGCTAGACAACATATTTAAAAGAAGCGTTCCCTAAAAATGTTTAGTTTAATAACTTCATACTTCATTTTCTTCATCATCGCTATAGTTTCTGATAAGTAAGAACATTGAAGCATGGTTCAGTTTCGTTTTTCTACTTCCCTCCGGTCCGTAAATGGTTACACCAAATGTAATTTGTTTTTGTTAGTATACCTTACAGAAATAGCCTCAGTGCTTCTACCTACTTATGTACACTTTAACTCCCCTGCACCATACTCTGCACACACGGCTGGTCCGAAAATATTTTTCCACTCAGGCGGTATATTACTTGTCGCCCCCCCCCCCCCCCCCTCCGCCTTCCATTCTACCTCATACACCTTCCTTGAGGTTTACACCTTTTGATATTGTCTCCCTCGTAGATGACAGGCAGCGTTCAGATTTTTCACGCGGTGGAATTTGTTTCGATTACTGGTGACAGCAGTGAAATGGTTTCAGATGAAAATGTTTGCACCAGGCTGCGAGCCAAATGACTTTTGTTACTTATTTAACTATTAATTTACGTCAAAAATTTTGTGATTTTGAGTGTGCCGAAGGATTAATTGTCAATACTCAGGAATATGACAGGAACGATCATTTGAAGCAAAAAACTTCATATGGACATATGCCCTAATCGAATGACCGTGTGTGGGCGGGCATTATCTTGCTGAAATGCAAGCCCAGGATCGCTTGCCATGAAGAGCAACATGAGGGGGTGTAGAATATCGGAGACATACAGCTGTGGCGTACGTGTTCCGCGGATGACAACCGAAGGTACCTTCTATTAAAAGAAATAACATCCCAGACCATCACTGTTGGCCATGAGGCGGTATGGCGGGCGACAATCAGGTTGGTATCCCAGTGCTGTCTGGGTCTTATCCAGGCAAGTCTTCACTGTTCATCGGGGCTCCTCATCGCTGAAGACAATTCTACTCCAGTCAATGAGACTCTAGGCAGAAGACTAGTCTGGTGACACTCCCGACACCAGTGGGATAACAAGCTGACTTTTGCCCGCTACACACCCCGACAACAAGGAGTGCTGGTCTGAGGTGCCATTTTCATAGCAGAACCCCTTTGGTTGTTATCCGCAGCACCTTTATAGCACAGCAGTTCGTCGACGATATTCTACGCCCCACTCTGTTGCCCTTCACGGGAAGCCATCCGGACTCACATTTCAATAAGATAATGTACGGCCATACATAGCGAGAGCTTCTTCGTGCTTGCCGAACCCTACCTTGACAAGCAAGATGGCCTCATTTCTCCCCAACTGAGAACGTTTGGAGCATTATGGGCAGGGCTCTCCACCTACTTTGGGAATTCAACAAAATTTGCCTTGATGTCCCTCAGGAGAAAACATCGAACAACTCCGTCAGTCAACGCCAACCCGAATAACTGCTTGCATCATAAGGGTCAAAGATGGACCAACACATCTAGTAACTTATAAAGCTCTTTCTGTTTAAAGAAATTGTGAGCATTTCTTTTTCTGTACATGTACATGACATCTACCGATTTCCATCCTATTCGGATAAGACCTTAACGGTGCTTTTATTTTCCCTTAGAGTGCAAATGTGTCTTATCTCGAAAACCGTTCGGAATAGGACATTTGTCGATATGAAATTTTTACTTGAAGTGATCATTCCTGGCGTATGCCCGAATACTGAACATTCCCTCTGTGACAGCTTCTATGTGGTCTGGATCACAATTAATAGGGGAAGCTGACACATGTGAAAGTATACGGCAAAGAAGCCAGTAAATATGATCCGCAAACACTCCCTTTTCACGATAACATTGTTTATATGCTTACTAGCTGCCACTGACTTCAGCATGAAGTATTGTTCTAGTTGGTACAGATCTATTTGAAATGTAAACTTTTCAATTAAATTCCCATCTAATTGGGCTCAAACTTCTCCCATGCCCTATGGTTGGGGACTGTGGAACAAGCATGACATGATGGTGCACAGGTACATTTTTCTGATGACGTTAAGATATCAAATGCACCAGTACGGTGCAAGATGGGTAGATCAAGCAGGGTCTGACATCAGTCCTCTGGATTTTCCTCTCTGCGGTCATGTCAAAAGTGAAGTACAGCACTCACATTGAAAGAGATGAAGAACTGAAGCAGCGCATTGTACAGTCTTACTAAGATTTAACAGATGATCCGCAGGTGGTCGAAAAAATTCGCATCTTACTACAGAGACTAGCGCAACATTTCATCCAAACACGAAGACGGCACGTGGAATACCTCATTTAAAAGGTACGATTGTACTGTAAAGTGTAACATTTAACGTACTGAAACAGTATTGTATTTCTTGTTAGGGTCAAATTTAAGCCTAATTAGATGGGGACTTTATCGAAACGTTTCCATATAGAACACTAGCCAGAACAGTTCTTCATACTGAAGCCAGTGATAGAGCGTAACAAATCAATCGCAATTATTTCACAAACGGCTCATTTGCGGGACCATGCTTACTGATATGTTTTCGTTTCTATTATTGTATATTTTCAGTTATCTCAGTCCTCGCAACTAACTGTGATACTTTCTTGTGGGACGATGATTGCGGATGTGATGACGCACAGTACCAAACTCTGGTCTCCAACAGAGTAAGGAACCACGTCGAATGATCGTGCACATTAATTTAAAACAAGAATACTGTCGCGCAACGAAAACACCTTATTTGAATGAATATTAATAGACGTGCTTTAATTAAGTACAAAATAAATGGGTATCATACCACTCACATACATATATAGTGGGAGGATGGATCTTCCGTCGATGAATGGAAACAGTGGTCATTATAAGAATTAGATTTATTGTATTTAAACATGATACTTACCCACTGAAGTAATAACAAGAACCGTTGGCAAACTGACAAGGGTTTACATCTCTAAAGTATAATCTTGGCGCAGGTGGTGGGGAGGTTGAAACACAGTTACGCTAATAACATGCGAACATGGCCAGCGACTGAATAAGTTGTTAATTAAATGTAGAAAGTACACCGAAAGATAGGATATATTCCAGTCTCTGTCTTCATCTACAGTTTTTGCCCTTTACAGCTACTTCTGGTACTGTAAAAGTTATTCAGTGATGTCTCAATAAATATGCTGTCATCCTGACCCTTCTTCTTGTCGTTATTTTCCATATATTTCTCTCCTCGCCGATTCTGCGGAGAACCTCCTCATTCCTTACCTTATCAATCCACCTAATATTCAACTTTCTTCTGTAGCACCATACCTCAAATGCTTCGATTCTCTTCTGTTCCGGTTTTCCCACAGTCCATGCTTCACTACCATACAGTGCCGTGATCCAAACGTACATTCTGAGAAATTTCTTCCTGTGTTTAGTAATAGCAGACTTCTCTTGGCCAGGAACGACGCCATTTTTGCCTATACTAGTCTGTTTTTTACGTTCTCCTTGCTCCATCCGTCATCTGTTATTTTGCTGCCTACGTAGGAGAGTTTCTTAACTTCGTCTACTTCGTAATCTCCAATTCTAATGTTTAATTTCTAGCTGTTCTCATTTAGGCTACTTCTCATTACTTCCGTCTTTCTTCGGTTTACTCAATGTCCTTATCATGTTCTCATTAGACTGCTCATTCCGTTCAACATATCCTGGAATTCTTCTCACTTTCACCCTGGATAGCAATGTCATCAGCGAATCTTATCATTGATATCCTTTCACCCTGCATTTTGTTTTCACTCTAGAACCTTCCTTTTATTTCCCATTGCTTCTGCGATGTATAAGTTGAACAGTAGGGGCGAAAGACTGCACCCCTGTCTTACACCCTTTTTAATCCGAGCACTTCATTCTTAGTCCTCTATTCTCGTTGTTCTTACATACATTGTATTACCTGTCTTTCCTTATAACTCATCCCCATGTTTCTTAGTATTTCGAACATCTTGCGCTATTTTTCACTGTGGAACACTTTTTCCAGGTCGACAAAACCTATAAAAGTGTCTTGATTGTTTTTCAGTCTTGCTTTCATTATCTACTGCAACGCCAGAAATGCCTCTGTCGCGTCCTTTACCTTTCCTAAAGACAAACTGATCGTCATCTGACAGATCTTCAATTTTATTTTCCATTGTTCTGTATATTACTCTTGTCAACAACTTGGACGCATAAGCTGTTAAGCTGGTTGCGCAATAATTCTCGCACTTGTTCCGATAAGATTGCCAAAAGGCGTATCGAGAGCAGTACATTGGATGCGTGACTTTAAAACTGCGTACTTGGCTCCTGAAGGGAGAGAATTAATTTCGTGTTTGAACGGCATCGGAGGGTATGACGATGGCGCATCTTAGCAAACATGCGGAGCTTGAATAAGGAAGGCGGTGGCAGCAGCGACTGGAAAATATGGTTTCAGCCTCCCCCTCTTTGTGATTAATGTTCAGGTACAGACATGCTTCCAATGACAACAAAGCTCGTTTCATCAGTCATCTCTTGAGAGACTTCTCTCCTGTCCTAAATTCTGCAAAAGCCTAACATGAAGCCTTTACTCTGAAAAAGTCTAAGTGAAGTGTACTCTACGAAAATGTCTCTGTGAAAATATACTCTACGAAAAAAATCTAGTGTTTCTAGGTGAAAGCATTGTAACTCGTCTTTCTGTCAGATCAGAGATTCGCCGCCCAATGAGTGCAGAGACTGCGAGTTCTGAGGAATGAAAAATGCGTAAATGAGTCAAATAATCTCCTACTCCTTTATATCTCATTATTCTTAACCGATCAGAAGCGAGAGAATGGAGCCAGGAGACCTCTACCATTCCAAGACATGATTCTGAAACACGAATGGCAAACTCGGCACTTAGGGCCCAATCAAACGTAGAGAATGAGAGGCCCAACCTCGAGCAATTGAGGTCGAATTTTCTCTAACTTTTCTGCGCAGGTTTTGCATGAACATTCAGTAATGCACTGCTGTGACACTTGTTCCACATGGGCCTCTATCGGTCATGATAATACCTTCGTGATCATAAGAAAAGTCATCATTTGCTTGAGCTTTAATTGAAGGTGTGGAAATTTTTTAGACATGGAAAATCTGAGACTCTCCACTCATTGGATTGTGATTTCAACTCCGGCTTAAACTCCCTAAGCCACCTTTCACGACTAGTGATAATTGGATACAAGAGTCCTTGACTTTCATGGTCGAATTGATATTCGAGCAAGGTTGCAGTCTCCAGGCGTTTCCGCTCCTCTTCAGCAGTGTGGAACCAACCCACCTCGCATAAATTTTTCTCTTCTTCAAATCATTTGTCAGAATACGGAATGCCGCGCGGTGTAGCCGCGAGGTGTTAGGCGCCTTGCTACAGTTCGCGCGGCTCTCCCCGATGGAGGTTCGAGTCTACCGTTGGGCATGGGTGTGTGTTAGTTTAAGTTAGATTACGTAGTGTGTAAGCCTTGGGACCGATGGCCGCAGCAGTTTGGTCCCATAGGAACTGACCACAAATTTCCAAAAAAGAAAAGAATACGGAATAGTGATGCTGGGGGAATTAACGTGGCTTCAGAGGGTTACTCAAAAGTTGCACTGCGATCTTCTTCAAGAGCATCTGCCATAAGTTCCACACTTTGTTCATCTGTTGACGTTTTTGGCCTTCCGGCTCTTCGATTATCGCCTATGTTCAAACGACCACCACTAAAACGTGAAACTGTACTGCTGTCCATTGTAAACTCACTACGAACTTCACTTAATGCACTGTGTATTCTGTCACGTTTTTGCCGCGTAAGGTTTCGATCTTGATGTACTACGCCTTGTCCTCAGCAGTCACAGTACCTGCGACACCTGCAGTGTCAATTTCTACCTCTCGCAAATTTTATGTTAGAGTACACAGCATAAAAAACAAAAATACGTGCTTCTTCCTCAAGTTGAGAACTACATCTGACGTAATTTTCATTTTTGTTGCATCAACCAATCCACAATAATAGCGACCCGTGCAATATTTATTAAATGTCCCTTAAGACATTGAAATATATCAAAAACTTCACATCGGAGTAAAAGATGTTGTAATTTCAAGTTTTTTGTCTCGGAGGGGGACTTCCAATGATACCACACTCGACCCCCACCCCACCCCGTGCGAGAGTGGCGGGGGCCAACTTTGAAATCTTCAGTAGGAACCCCCGTTTTTTATTGCAGTTCATGATTTATGGCAAAAGCTACATGGGTTGTGTCTAAAGCATTTTCTTCGTTTCGACACAGATGGCGCTGTAATCGTAGGAATAGAAATGCGTACACAGACGTAATTTACAATATGCTACTCTAAAAAAACTGTGGAAAGACATTGTCTCATATCTTGCTTTGGTTGTAGAGTGCCACTACCCCAAGGAAGTTTCATCATTTGGGAAAACAAAAAGTGAAAGCTAATGTAAAATGTATCTCTATGTGAAACAGCTGTCTGAAGGTGAACCCGTAATGTTCGAAACGGGTAACGGCGCTATTTAAATAAATAAATAGCATTGTAAAATCGTAGCTGGTTGCTGTTATCTTCTATGTAAGAGTCAACCTATATTTTGTATACAGACACGGACTCAGAATGTCAGTTTTGTTTCAAAGTCTTCGCATCAAACATCTGGGGGTAATACATCATGAAGAACAACTTTTGCTAGAGATAAAATGTTCCCTGGCGCTTTCCAGTGACACTAGGTGTCCTGTACTATTCGCCAGCAGTGGGACGTCCAGGTTTCACCTACCTAGCAGGGCCTTCTAACCAGGTGTGCTGCATACTACCTACCCCACTGATATGATAGACTACAGGAAAACCTTAGGAATGAGTGTCTCTAAGAGGAGAAAGATATTTTTAAGTGAAGCAGGAACTTTGATTTTACTGGGGCTGTCCTGTTTCGTACAGAGCAGATGACTGGATTATAGGCAACAAGCAAGCCAAATGCGCGCCGCAGAGTACCTATGCCCTGCTGCCTCTCTGGGGCACAACCAACACAAAAGGAAGCCTAGCTTCCCTGGGAAGTGTTTCCAAATGGCTCTGAGCACTATGGGACTGAACATCTATGGTCATCAGTCCCCTAGAACTTAGAACTACTTAAACTAACTAACCTAAGGACATCACAGAACACCCAGTCATCACGAGGCAGACGTGTTTCCACTGTCAAACACTTCACAGTGGTGCTGATATGGCTGTAGATGTTGAAATACAACATAATAAACTGTGCATCTTCATGTTTTCTTGGCCGAAAGACTGTTCCATAAAATTTCGGGCGTGCAGCCGCATAAATCCAGCTTTTTCTTCTAATATTTCGACTGAATACCGTCCAGCCATCTTCAGAATGAGCCGACGAGAATAACGATCCAGCACTTGCTCCGTCATTTTGAACTCGAGGACCGTACCATGCATATGTTACACCTCTTTGCTCTCCATCAACGTCTCTGGCGCCTTGTGAATGTTTGGCCGCATACGCAGTGGTTCGGTCCTCGACTTTAAAAGGACGGAGCAAGTGCTAGAGCGTTAGTCACCTTGGCTCACACTGAAGATAGCTGGACGATATTCAGCCGAAATATTAGAAGAAATAGCTGAATTCATGCTGCTGCTCACCCGAAATTTTATAGAACATCATAATAAACTGGCCGTTGCTTTTCACTGCAATAGCTTCCAGTAAGCGAAAATTAATCTAATTGCAAAGTAAAACGGATAGGAAAAGGTCAAAAAGAAGGTTTAACAATTGAGACAGATCTTCGAACGCTGTTGTTCAGCAGTAATCTTGTAAATAACAGTTTCTTTACACTTTTAAACAACGTTAACGTTGTCATTGATGGGGCCCCCTCGCCGTTCCTTTCACAGCGACGGAAAAGTGATTTGAATCAACTAATTTTTGCCACAGAGTGGAATTAATATTTCATGCAAATACTAACGAAAGTATGTCACCCGGTCAGAAGTTTATTTGTATCTAACAGTACAATGTCTTTTAGGACTGGGCAAACGATACTCACGTTCGAATAGGCTCGAGATTTCCCGATACGCCGCAGCGCTCGATGAATAATCCAACTTGTTCAAAAAATCACTTGAAATTTGACTTGCGAGGTGTTAGTGCAGGGAATAGGCAAGAAACTGCGAACTAACCCGAACAATAAGCTATGGCCGTGTTTAAATTTGACAGTTTGGTGAAACACTGGAGGAAACAGCATTAAATCCTACCACTACACAAACTCCGTTGTGTTTGAACAAATTTACCATAAGAGTTCTCACACACAACTGGCATGTCTGGATTTCTGTTGATGTTTAAGGAAAGGTAACAAAGACAAAAATATTGTCCTCTGAAAAATGGTACTCGACTGAACCCCGTATGATGTTTTACTTGTTTATGAGAGATGGTAATGATTTACCGAGCAGTTTGAAAATGAGAAATTCAATTCCTGTTCACATATTTCAGTAGCATAAAAATTTTACCAGATTATAGTCAGTGTGAAAACAAGAGGGCATCATTCATATGTAACAATCAAGACAATTAATCGAGAATTAAATGCCGAATACACGAAATTTATCGTAATAAAGGGAATAATTTTTCTCGCGAGTGTGAATTACAGCGGCATGACCCATCTTGGAAACAGACGTAATTAGATTCACGGGACAATCAAAAACAAGAGGACTGGACGGAATAATGATTGCAGTCTCGTATTTATTTATTGGTTGCTGTTGTTAGTATGACCTGCAACCTACAAAGGTATTTCAGTCCGTGTTTCACCGTTATTTTTATTGAAAATCCATAGTGCATTAAAAATACAAAGACAGGTCGTTATGACCAACAAAAGTTATTAGATCACTAGTCGATCAAAAGATCGAACATAACCAGAGGTTTTAATGAACTGTGAGGTGAAAGTGTTCGAATAGTTCGAGCCGTGTTAAAACGCAGCCCTCGTATCTTTGTAACATGACACTCGGATCTCAGACGCTCAAATACAAATTTCGTCTTTGGAAGGTTTTTTGTGCGATCCATGTTTATTTCACTACACATTTGTCCATTTTGTAAATTCCAGAAATCTGTTACAGACGTGACAATACATGAGTAAGATCAGGTCAAAAAATACGTATGCTGCATAGAAAATCTTGTTGTTCACAATGACTCTCTTGAAATGCGTTTAATTTTTTCACAGGTGGATATATGTATTTGTACACTAGATATCGATCGTCTTGGCGCAAATACTCTTACATACGTTGAATTTACTGTGTAATATGAAGGCAATCCTTGATGTATGTGGAACGTGATAAAACTACATTCATAGACACTCTATTGATGCTGTCTATGTCTTCACAATCAGGACTTATCGATTATGTTGCTTTAATTATTTATTTCCTTTATTTATTTGTGCCTTAAACCAGCTACACCTGACAGTGAACCATGAGTTTTCTTATACAAAGGCTTCGCGATACCTGAACACGGCTAATACATAGAATGATTAGCAGAATCCAGTGCAGTCCAGTGATTAAAATACGTGATTGAGATATGAATCACAATGACACTTTCTCCTTTATAACGTGGATGGACACCGATTTCACTTGAGAAGCTGATTCATCGAAATTACTGCCTCACTGATGAATAATGCCGAAATGGCACTGATGCAAATACGCGATAACAATGGAAGTAACCAGCAACTACTATTTCCTTCTAATGTTGATAAAAAGGAATGCAAATTAGCTTTAACAAGGCCGGCGTGTGTGAGGCAAAACTGGGAGCAGAGATTTGCATGAGCGCTGCTTACAGAGAACCAAAGAAAATGGCTAGCGTTGTAGCTGTGAGGATTAAGGGCTTTGGACAGCTGCATACGCGTCGGAAAATCGCATTAGCAGCTGTCTGCGAAGCGCCTTAAGCTAATGTATACGCTGAAATTTCTTGCGTCCCGTTGCTACGGAACATCTTAACTGCTGTCGCCTTGTCACGAGCCCAACTTAACGACCTAAGTGGCAAAAATGCTCGGCAACTTCGTCGGGAATCATAACAACGACTCATGACCTATATTTCTGAGATAAAACTGCTGCTGTAAGATTCCTTTTGCTCTTCCATACAATTTCTGAGCTACATTTTCAGAAGATCACAGCAGTAGCCTTTGCTTATTCTTTGTACTTTTTTCATTTTGGAGAAAAATATAAGTTTTTGATTTTCAGTGGGTCTCAGTTCTATGTTGTACCTACTTGAGTAGACAACTCACGCCAGCTGTGATTTTCTATTCCGTGAAAAATATCAAAATAAGGGAAAGCTAGATTGCATTGTGCCTCAAAACACTAATTGCTCTGAGAAGAGATAATTCACAAAGGATTCAGCGGGAGTGCAGATGATTATGTTCACCTTGCAGTTAAGATATGGTTCTGAACGTTGTTACCATTATTTTCCCTGTTAAAATGAAAGCAGATGCAGAGATCGCTGTGAAAGAGCGATAAATTGGGTTGTAGTTTATCGTGTTATAGAGCAGCACAGTGAGATGAAATATCTCGAAAAGTGCAACAGCAAGAATAATCGGACTTCGTATAGCAAACAATTCAGACTGTAGGTTCTAAAAGAATGGTTGCTAATACGCATATGGTAGCATACTGACGACGCGGAATCGTCACGTCAGCAAACTTTCGCTTGCCACGGGAATTAAACTGCTGAAACACGTAATAAACTTGTACAAACAATTAGTGATATTTAAAGTGCATATTCCGTAAATAATAAGTCATTTTAACATTAACTCGCTGTCAAAATTATTATTCGAAACTAACAAACTAAAAGATGGCGATCTGAAATGCATCTATACAAAGGAGAGAGCGTGAAGTAAGTTGGACTGTATAGCACTTCCTTTGTTTCATGTGAAAGAATAACAAAATTAATCTATCCATTCTAGGATAGCAAGTTCAAGGATACATATATGTCTCATCATGCTGCCTGATCAAACGTCAAAATTTTAAAGTATAACGACGAAATGGACGCGTTCATTTTGCTATTGTTATTGACCTCAATATACAAATACAACCATGAAAACTATCAGTCTCTCTTTTCCGCCGGTGTAAACGGCTTTCTATTTTTCGGGTTTCTATATCTTTTTGCCGCTTTGTAGCTATAAAATAAGCACTTCGGTTAGATGACCATGCTACAGGAGAGGAGAAACGAATACCCTGCTGCTCTAACTTCAGAAATTTGTTCTAAGTTGTATGTAGTCAGCGAACGTACCACAGCTGATGTAACTCTGCGTTCTTTCAGGATTTTATGTAGATTATGTGTATATGTGCCAAACAAACCAAGATAGTATGGCATAAAGTTGATGAACTTACTTGATACTCGTATCAGCTACATGTTCAATTCCTAAATAAACAATAGAAAAGAATCGGATGACAAAACCCTTACAGAAGCTGAAAAAAAATTACGGGTCCCAAATCAAGCTTTGCTCACTATAACAGCCCCAATTTTGGGTAGCAACCGAAATGTGAACTTCCAGCTAGCTTAGCTCAATGAATGCTGCGTATAAGCTTAGTAAAAGAGGGTTGACATACATAGCCACCATGCGGAAAAATAAAATCTATTTCTTCGCTGAGCTCACCATCACCAAAAAATGACGCCTCAACGATTCACTCTACTAATTTTCCCTTGATGGGAAAAATACCTTGTTCTCCTCAAAAGAAAAAAAAACGAAAAGGTCTTGAACACATGTATACTCTACGCATTACTCTGAAGAAATCGATAAAAATGGTACATTTGAAATGAACCTACTTTACGGCGGCGCTAATCGAGGCATTGACAAGTTGTATCATAAATGCGCAATCGATTCAACACAACGAAAGTATGAGAGATCTTTTTTTTGTATTTAGTGAAATACCAAACATTTTGTTTTGTTTTTAATATGTGTGTTGTGTCTGTTCTGTACGTCTAGTGGTGTAGTTTAATTGTATGTGCATGTGCAGTCCATTAAATTGTACGGTTTGTACGCACATACACGTATAGCTACATATAAAATCATGCCACACACAATAAAATGACAACACTGCTTATCACGGGAAAATTACAGTCTTTATTATGGAAGTTTTGTTTGAGGGTTTAATCATGCAATATGAAACAAGTAAAGAGTGGTATGAAGCACGGTACTAGCTCGTATGTTAATAAAATATCTCAGGTTCTTTTTGTATTGTAGTTTCATTGTAATTAATACTGTTTTAATGGGTTCGCGTAGACAAATACTATTGTGAGGTGTATTTATCGCCGATCGTTTCGGAGTAAGTTAATTTCTGTGAATTGCATAGCTGAGATAAGAGATACCCGTTATGCCGTAACAACAAGAATTTAATGAAAACTGCCATTACTCTTCGCAAATAAATAAAAAACACACCTAAATTAAATAATATAATTAAAATACAAACTCTGTAAGTTGTTGCCGCGGCTCTGTGCCATTTAATATCGACAATATTCAAATAAGAGGTTGCGGCTGTGCAAATATCGATATTCTAAAAAAACTAAGTCATTATTATCCTAATATGTAGGGATAAAAAAAATGATTCAGATGGCTCTGAGCACCATGGCACTTAACATCTGAGGTCATCAGTCCCCTAGAACTTAGAACTACTTAAACCTAACTAACCTAAGGACATCACACACATCCATGCCCGAGGCAGGACTCGAACCTGCGACCGTAGCGGTCGCGCAGTTCCAGACTGAAGCGCCTAGAACCGATAGGCCACTCCGGCCGGCTATGTAGGGATACTAAAAACACATAAATAAAGGTTTTAAGAGCAAATAAACACATCCATTTAACCAAAATGCAACGTAAGTACACTTGCAATGTCTCTCACGTCTATCCTCATCGAAGATTATTTTTAAATTCAGTTACGTTGAGTGATAAATGTATTTCTGTACAATTTTTCTTACGTCTTTCGAGAATCGTAAAAGCCTTAATTCGTAGCACTGTTCGTAATTCCATATGAATAAATATTGTCCTCCTCAGGGCAACTAGTACAACTGCCATGGTAAACAGCTACATTGTTCACAAAAATGCTGTCGCTAATCCAATGGAACGAAGATACACTTTTATAGAGAGACTCGGTATGTAGGTTGTGTAACTACTCTTGAGAGCAACGCTAACACATCCTTCAGTGAGTAATAATGTCAAATCTTGGATGCGTAAAATACTAAAATTGAGATTCCTGACTCAGTCATTTCGATGGATGATAAGCTGGAGAAATTAAAATACTGCCGCCTTTGCCCCCAACGCTGGAAGACAGCTAATAAACGTGTCGACTGCTGACAGCCTGTTCAAGGAAAATGGCACTTCTTGCCTTCAAACGAAAAACAAGTAGTTGGGTGAACGAGGTTGATAATGATTGCAATAACCAGTCTGAAATATAAGGAGCATTGTTTTCTAGTTTAATGGTATTTTGCCATATTGTATAAACCTAACTGAAGAGCCAAAGAAATTGGTACACCTGCCTAATATCGTGTAGGGCCCTCGAAAACACGCAGAAGTGCCGCAGCACGACGTCTGATGTCTGAAGTAGTGCTTGAGAGAACTGACATCATGAATCCTGTAGGGCTGTCCATAAATCCGTAAGAGTACAAGGAGGTGGAGATCTCTTCTGAAAAGCACGTTGCAAGCCATCCCAGATATACTCAATATTGTTTATGTCTGGGGAATTCGGTGGCCAGCGGAAATGTTCAAACTCAGAAGAGTGTTCCTGGAGCCACTCTGTAGCAATTCTGGACATGTGGGAAGTCGGACTGTCCTGCTGGAATTGCCCAAATCCGTCGGAATGCACAATGGGCATGAATGGATGCAGGTGACCAGACAGGATGCTTACGTATGTGTCACCTGTCAGAGTCGTATCTACACATATCAGGGGTTTCACACCACTCCAACTGCCCCCCCCCCCCCCCCACACACACACACCATTACAGAGCCTCCATTAGCTTGAGCAGTCCATGGATTCATTAGGTTGTCACCATACCCGTACACGTCCATCTGCTAGATGCAATTTGAAACGAGCCTCATCCTACCAAGCAACATGTTTCCAGGCATCAACAGTCCAATGTCTGTGTTGACGGCCCCAGGCGAGGCGTAAAGCTTTGTGTAGTCGAGTCATCATGGGTACACGAGTGGGCCTTCGGCTCCAAAAGCCCGTATCGGTGATGTTTCGTTGAATGGTTCGCACTCTGATACTTGTTGATGGCCCAGCATCAAAATTTGCAACAATCTGCGGAAGGGACGCACTTCTGTCACGTTGAACGATTCTCTTTGGTCGTCGTTGTTCCCGTTCTTGTAGGATCTTTTTCCAGCCGCAGCGATGTCGGAGATTTGATGTTTCACCGGATTCCTGATATTCACGGTACACTAGTGAAATGGTCGTACGGAAAAATCTCCACTTCATGGCTACGTCGGAGGTGCTGTGTCCCATCGCTCGTACGCCGACTATAACACCGCGTTCAAACTCACTTAAATCTTGATAACCTCCCACTGTAGCAGCAGTAACCGATCTAACAACTGCACCAGACACTTGTTGTCTTAGGCAGGCGTTGCCGTGTTGTGGCTGTTTACATATCTCTGTATTTGAATAGCCATGCATAGTTTCTTTGGCGCTTCAGTGTAGATTTTGTACTAGAATGTTTTTATTGAACTATATTTACTCTTCTGATGAAAACATCTGATTGAGCAAAAGTACTAGGAGACTGACAATAATCAATAATTACCTATTAGTAATGTCTGTCATGACGAAATCTCTTCCAATTTGCTAGTTTGACGGTTCTGATTCTGGAAGACTGAGCGGAAGAAACACTTTATTGTAGAAGGATACAACTACGTTCATTTTGTAGTCATTCTTTACACTCACGACTCAAGTTGGATAGACAAATGCTAAGGCGACCGCTGGCGATGAGCGGGAAATCCGGATTTGAGTTATGGTCTGGAACAAATTTTCATTGTCGTCATTCCATTATGCAGCTTCTGGCTGTCCATATTCGCAGCTGCCATTACATTTAATGTAAGTCATGTTTTGTCATGTTCTATACTCATTGTAGAAATAATGATACTATTTTCATTATTATTTGCGGAAAGTTCCAGAATTATAGAACTGTTTTAATACAGTTATGTCTAAATTAGTTTTTAATAAAAATATTGGAAGAAACACTGGAGAAAACGTCCTTTTGGTACACTACATTTATAGTTACACATTTAAAAGTTGAGAATGTCACATTTTGGATAGTCGCAACAACAGAATTTGCATGAATGGGGGTTGTGGGCCAAAAAGGCCCATGTGTCACCCTATGCAAGAAATTTCCACGTGTCATGCAAAGGGTGAACACTGTGTGCGCTAACAGCATGTATTGACGAGATATATATTCATGTGTTGTAGAAACGTTGGGTAGCAATGGCACTGAACAGATAAAATGCTTCTCAGTTGCTAGTGATAGTTCATGTGTTATGTTTTATGACACGCGCGCTATCTGGGGGAGGGGGGGCAACGCTTTTTTAAAAACAGTTACCCCCATATATTATCTGTGCATTGTGTGCCCCATCAGTTACTTCAGTCAAGCAGGTGAATACTATTCGGAATGTAAAGGAAATGAATGTGAGTGAAGAAATGTAAAGTGTCTAAAATTTCTATCAATATTGTCTATTATGAAAGACGTCATGTTTCTTGTTAACAAATTGTGTATGACTTCCCTGAAACGTAATTTAGATCTCGATTGCAAGAACATTTGCATGAACTCGTGCATAAAAGGGCTCTATGATCTTAAATTGAAACCAGGTACAAATTACAGTTCTTTTTTTGATAAAGTACCGCCAGAATTTCAATAAGATGAATTCGAGTTTCGCGGAAACATAACACAAGATTCACTGCAGCATAGAAGTCTCATTAAGTAAACGATTAGCAAATTTTAAATTACTTGCTTATAAATTTAGATAATTTACTTGCTTAAATTCAGATCAGATAGGAGTATTTAATATATTGTGTCCTAAAAACCACTGAAATGATGACGAGTGCGGTAATAAGGAAATCATAGAAATATATACACCAATTAATTCTGCCACATCAATAAAATTAAATTATTGTTTCTGGAACAGGCAATGTAATTACTTTCAAAGAGCTGGTGTAGTTCATTTATGTTAACGACGTATGGGAACAACTACCCTGGACCCAGTTAACTGCGAGTGGGGGTTTAGTTGCATGAACAATATAAAAACAGAAATCAGAGATTTTTTTCCTCTGGAAAGAGTTATAAAACTCCTGATGATTAATATTGAAGGGTCATCTCATAATGACTTCGATTTTGAAAAGGTATTCAGTGTGTGGAGAGTGCATAAGAAACTGACGCATTCTAATGTGATGTGGTATAATGCAATACGAAATAACGGGTATCAGTATGACAGTTAACTGTAGTGTAGATACGATATGGAGTGTGTGGAATTATGTGTTAAAATTAATTTAAAAAATAATAAGGTTTATTTAGCACATTACTGTTAGCTTCAATTCATTAAACAAATATTTCAATTTAAAACCCTCATTAGTAGTATAATCCATAACATTTACTTCTCGCAGAATTTTGAACAAACTTTTTCATATTTCGTAGAAATGAAAATTTTGATTTGTTCGGTTTTGCAATATTATTTTATTTTCTAGTTTAATCTCTGGTCCACAGATCAGCACTACAGTGTTATTCTGGGTCTACTAAAATCTTTCTGTCGTTTATAACTGCATCCAAGCACACAAAGCTACAACATGTATTATTTATGTGCGGAGAAGAGGTAGATTACAATTTTCATTAAGTTGTAAAGCCGGCAAAGGGAAGTGTGGTTCGAGTGTTTTGTTCAGATGTTGGTCAGGTACGCTACACCTCTGTCCATGTGAACGCTAGCGAGGGAGAAGAGAAGTATCCCGCACAAGGGTTTCTGGATCTGATCTCTTCCGAATCTCGGTAAGGGCTGTACAAGGAAACGATAGAGCAAAGACAGAGTACACAATTTCGGCAAGTTCGCATCAGACTAGACTCCAGAACAGCATGGAAAGTGCCATCGCTCCGAGGAAAGAAAACGATTGTTCGTGAACAGTCTGAGAGATAAGCCATCTCAAATTGTGTAGAGATTGTTGAAGTCACAATACTTCTCGTCGTGCTCGCCAATGCTAAATCTACTGTTTGACAGAATAGAAGGTAATTATTTCTCTAGAAACGATAATTCTATAATAAATTAAAAGTCTGTATCCCAGACTCCAGGAGGGGGCAAGTGGCGGGCAAGTACGCCTCACCCTCCCGCTCTTACGGACGCTTATCCATACAACTACATTAACATAAACAAATTGTTTAAATCACAAATGTGATGGAGAAGCGTCATCGATTGTCAGTTATTTAAGTTAGCCACATGATGGTGAAGTGTCAGGGATTGTCATTTATTACAAATCTTTCATTTTTAATCCCAACTTGCCATATGAGATGGGACAGATAAAACTGTTGTATATAAACAAAAAAGTTGCGCCCAGTCATCCATACTGATACACATCGCATACAATTCATCAGGATGCCTGGGAACTACGAACTATCTGCGATCTCACTTACTGCAAGCCTTTCCCAGTCAGTGAGTCGTCATGTGTTACTGACAAGTACACCTGCCCGAGGGATACACTGCGAGTTTGATCGACTTTGAATATGTTGTAGTGTAGAGAAAATAAGACACACATATTTTTACACGTTCCCACACGGCCGTTAAGGGAGAACAACGCCTTCTTGAAAAAATTGAGGTTAACATTTCTGTATGAAAACCATTAAAACGGTAACAGAGATAAAAAGAAAGGTTCAAATAAAAGTGCTATGGTTTGTAATGGACTTTACAGCAGTGCATCCAGATTAGTCTAAAAAGTCATTTTATGAAATCCCCTCCCATTCCCTATTTTGTTTTTAATTTCGATATTTAACTAATAGCAAAACGTATAGCATCGTTAATATCAAATTCAATCAAATATGATGAAGTGATATTACAAAGAGGGATTCGTCAGAAATAAGCTAGAAATACAGCTGTGCCGCTTTACACGCGCCCGCGGGATGAAACTACGTTGCAGTGTTACACGTTCATCCATCAGCCGCCAAAGTTAACTGTCTGAATATCAACTTTCGCCTAATTTGCATAATTTCTTCGTGGTTCACCTTTATTTCTTAGAGGGTATTAAACAGTGTTTTCCTTTATTTCAGTGGGGTGTTCCACACCGTTGACGGCCGTATGGACACGTAGAAAAATGCGTGTATCTCTTTTTGCTCTACACTACACCATATTCAAAGCCGATCAAAATCAAGGTGTAACCCTTGGGTAGGCTTACGTGGGAGTGCAACGGACTGTGCCACGAAATTTTGTTTCATCCAAAGGTCCAAACTTTATTTGTTTGTGATGCGATATATTTTACTTTTCAATGTGGGCTACGACAATTGTTACCCAATTCGAGAACAGTCTGCGCAAGTCATCACCTCCAAAGGGTGGTAACTATCAGTTCTCCTTGCCGGTAATTCGAGTTACTGTTAAAATTTAGAACAGTGGTTGTCTTATTCTTCCCGTTTGGTAAAAACAAGAGCAAAATCACCATTAGTCCAGTCAACGAAGGAAAATCAGGGGAAAAGATTTCTGTAGTCACAAACTTTTGTACAGTGGCAGGAGGAGGGGGGGCGGGGTTAATGAATAATATACTAAAAAACGTGGCCAGTGAGGAGTGACGAGCAGGGATTGGGGGAGCGGGTGGGCGTCTAGAGAAAATATTTCCCGGTACAACTACATTAAAGTACCGGCGGAGGTTCGAGTCCTCCCTCGGGCATGGGCGAGTGTGTTTGTCCTTAGGATAATTTAGGTTACGTAGTGTGTAAGCTTAGGGACTGATGACCTTAGCAGTTGAGTTCCATAAGATTTTTTTAAAAAAAAGACACACATTAAATTCCCTACAAAAAAGGACCTGCTCATTTTTTTCTCTTGGACAAATAGTTTAGTAATCAAATATTACTAAAAGTAGTATTTTGATTATGTAAATTATTGTATATTGTTAAATAACGTGGATTAAGAACAAATATTACATGTTCATCGCACATCTAAGTGCAGTAGAACTCTATTATTGGATAAACTGTGCGGTGAGGAGATAGCAGAGTGGAAAGGCATGGCTGGAGGTTAGAAGTATGAGGGAAGGTAGGTCCCCAGATTGTGGTCATACATTTTCCTTCTTCACAGATCTGCAACATCAAGAGTGAACAGGCATTACCCCATTCTCTCTACCGCACTACATCACGAAAAGCAGCTACAGGGTGTTTCACAATGTAATACCGACCCTTCTACAGCTCGTCTTATAAATCAGCGGCGACGCAGTGTGCAGACATACTCGGGGTGCTTACTTTCCACAAAGTGTGCTAACACTACTTGAAAAGCAGAAATCAGTTACTAATAATACTAACACAAGAAACGCCTATGGATAGAGTGTACGTACATTTCTGCACATTACTCTACAACGCTCGAGGGAATCAGTTTTTAGTCTTCTTGTGGTGCAGCATTCTTCCGGGACAGACAACTTTCCTCACCAAGAGTGCTGCTTGCTTTTCAGTTTGCAAACAGACTGTACCTCGTCAGTACAACTTCCGCCACACTGAAGAGTCTGCTCCAAGTGTAACATGCTGTCAATTATACATGTATTTGACAAAGTTAATTTCACAGTCTCCACTACCAGTGACAGATTAAGGGTATCAAATACACCACTCCAGGATCTGAAGAAGCCCAAAGGCTTATATTGAGTCCCTATGTAACAAACGTAGAGTTATGAAACTTCAGGCATTTCAACACAAGTCAGGTAAAGCATAATACCCGATTAATATTTTAGATTTAAACCTAGTCAGACCTATTCTATCAGGCATACTGCCACCCACCCTGCTGGATATACTGTGGATGTGTGGCAAGTGGCTCGACTCAGTGCAGCTCGCTCTACAAGGGGCAGCAATTCCTGAATGGAAGAGAGTTGTGCAGACTACCAGTAACGTAATTAATGCTGAGGGACGTGCAGTAACTTTCTGGTCATTCATTAATTCACCACCACTTCCTGGCAGATTAAAACTGTGTGCCGGACCGAGACTCGAACTCGGGGTCTTTGCCTTTCGCGGGCAAGTGCTCTACCACCGAGCTACCCAAGCACGATTTACGCCCCCTTCTCATGGCTTTACTTCTGCCAGCACCTCGTCTCCTGCCTTCCAAACTGGTAGAGCATTTGCCCGTGAAAGGCAAAGGTCCCGAGTTCGAGTCTCGGTCCGGCACAGAGTTTTAATCTGCCAGAAAGTTTCATATCAGCGCACACTCCGCTGCAGAGTGAAAATCTCATTCTGACTACAGTACTATTTTGCAGCTTTACAATATTCTGTCAACGGTGGACAGCACCGAAATGACACATTTACCAATCCAATCCCATTCCTACCAACACTACTGACAACATCACACTTACAAATTCAGCACTTCTTACCTATTGTTTATAGGAACATCTCTTACGTAAAATCTCAGTTAACTACTGCAAGTAAGTACTGATTTAATAAACTAAAATAACTCCACTACGTAAACACGAGCTTACGGAAGTTACTTTGTCTACTTACATAAGAGAGCTGGACAGGAAATGCTTTGGAGTTACAGTTTATCTGTAAACTGAAAAGCGAGCGGTGCTCATGGTGGACGATGTCGTCTGGCCTATGCACAGACTCCCATGTAATGGGCACAGCAATAACCATCCATGACGTAGAGAAACAGCTGACAGATCTGAAAGCAAATAAGTCATCCGGTCCGGATGGAATCCCAGATCGGTTTTACAAAGAGTATTCTAAGACATTGGCCCCTTATCTAGCTTGTATTTATCGCGAGTCTCTCGACCGGCACAAAGTCCCAAGCGACTGGAAAAAGTGCAGGTGACTCCTGCATAGAAGGAGGATAAAAGAACGGACCCGCAAAAGTACAGACCAATATCCATAACTTAGGTTTGGTGCAGAAACCTTGAACACATTCTCAGCTCGTATGTAATGAATTTCCTCGAGACCCTGCAAACCATGGTTGAAGGGCAACGTGCAGATTCCACATTCCTAGATTTCCAAACAACGTTTAATACCGTGTTCCACTGCAGACTGGTAATGAAGGTACGAGCATGCAGAACAGGTTCCCAGCTATGTAAATGACTCGAAGATTTCTTAGGTAACGATTTACGAATGGCAAAACGTCATTTTTTCGGACGAATCCAGGTTCTGTTTACAGCACCATGATGGTCGCATCCGTGTTTGGCGACATCGCGGTGAACGCACATTGGAAGCGTGTATTTGTCATCGCCATACTGGCTTATCACCCGACGTGATGGTATGGGGTGCCATTGGTTACACGTCTCGGTCACCTCTTGTTCGCATTGACAGAACTTTGAACAGTGGACGTTACATTCCAGATGTGTTTCGACCCGTGACTCATCATTCGATCCCTGCGAAACTCTACATTTCAGCAGGATAATGCACGACCGCAAGTCCTGTTCGGGCCTTTCTAGATACAGAAAATGTTCGACTGCTGCCCTGGGCAGCACATTCTCCAGATCTCTCACCAATTGAAAACGTCTGGTCAATGGTGGCCGAGCAACTGGCTAGTCACAACACGTCAGTCACTACTCTTGATGAACTGTGGAGTCGTGTTGAAGCTGCATGGGCAGCTGTGTCTGTATACGCCATCCAAGCTCTGTTTGACTCAATGCCCAGCTTTATCAAGGCCGTTATTATGGCCAGAGGTGGTTGTTCTGGGTACTGATTTCTCAGGATCTATGCACCCAAATTGCGCGAAAATGTAATCACATGTCAGTTCTAGTATAATACATTTTTCCAATGAATACCCGTTTATAATCTGCATTTCTTCTTGGTGTAGCAATTTTAATGACCAGTAGTGTACAATGAAGGACATCGAAACTGGTGGTTTCGCAAACTTTGACATGCCAGTTATATACCACGTATATTCCTTTATTTTACTAAAGATTACGAACGTATTTTCCTCATTTAATTGATTTACAGACAGTGGTTGCTAATACATCAAGTATTTGTAGAAATTATATTTTTAACAATTGCGTTTAGCTGGGATGTGAACTTCGTAGACAGGCAGCAGAGCGAAGCAGACGGAATTTCACCGTTATCACAGGTTGTAAAAAAAAGATGACTTCAGGAAGGACAGCATTCGCCGGAGGCTGTTGTGTGCAGTGAAGAGGCGACTGGGACGCCTGTGGATAGCCGAGACAGTACGGACTGGCGGTAACGTGGCATTCAGCATGCCTCGCAAGAGAAGGAGAAATTCTGCAACACCTGCCAATAGAAAAGCAGAGCTGGGCAGCAGGGCCTCTGTGGATGCACCTAAGAGAGACAGGAAGGCTGAATGACCCTCGGCAGAACACGCCAGGAGTGGAGTAAGGTTTTCGTAAGCGTCGGACTGCAGCTTTCACGGCGCAAAATGCTTGCAGCGTAGCCCTCGTGAAGAAAAGCAGACAGGAATCTTGCGAGGGTTAGACGAAACTTGGTATTACGTAGAATAACAGGCTTCTTTGAGTCACCGACATGACAGACCAAAAACAATTTCCTTTCTTTAAATGTAGTAACATAGCTCTGTGCGTGGTCTGGTGTAGTACTTTCCTGAAAATAATTGGGCAGTGGAAGACGGTTTCCAACCGGATTCGTGAGTAGTCTTTATTATTATTGTGTGGGACACCTCCTCAGCAAACTGGAACCTTGGCACTGGATAACTGAATGTAAGATTTTCTGATTCGCTCGCCAAGAAGGAGGGAATGTTACGAGGGAGGACAAACGACGCTAAATGGACACTTTAGCCTCCGCTTGCGGTAGAAAAGCTTCAAATTCTGCGAGCAGAATTCATTGTGAATAGTAGTTACTTCATTTTTCAGCTCGAACTGGATCAAGATGGAAGGTTTGCGCTAGGTAGCTTCTCGGGCTTTTCAGGTATTATATTCAGTAGTCGTCTGGAGCAAATCTCCGACGATGTAGTGGCTGTGCATACAGAAACGCACATAACGAGTTAACAGCAGTACTGGCGGTCAGCACAACAACACATGTAAAAATGTTAAAATCCGCAAACGGCTTCGGTGTGTATACGTCTCAATGAGCTCAGTGAAAACTATAATTTTTATGAGAGGGAGGAAGACACCCCTCTGGTATGCATAACATTAGCAACTCAAATTTTTGCTAGTCACCGTCGTCAGATCGCGGAAACGTATCTGTCATGCTTGGAATGTAGTAACTTTACGCACGAGTTCCTTATCTTGTATTTCTGCCAACCGTAGGTCCTTGTAATTGTTTCACACACTTGTCGAAATCTTTGTCAATGAGTAGTGTAATTAAACAAATTTATATTGTGTTTCATTGAAACTACTGCATTTGTTTATTCCAGGTTTTGGAATAAATAACAGAATTTATGGTAACCTTGACTTCATTGCATAAGTATTTTACCTGATCACAAAATATCACTATTCCGCCACTATTTCGAAGTCTATAAATTCATAATTTAGCGTTAATTAAATGTTCTTGCACTACAACTAATAATTTACCGTCTTCATTGGGTATGTACATACTTATACAGATTACATGTATACAGGTGTAGGCTGTGGGGCAGCACAAGGTGGGACAAATAAAGGTGGTCCGGACGAGTGGATGAAATTGCAGCAATTCCAGCAGTCTAGCTTCGATCCTCCATCAGCAGCTTGCTGACCAGGGCCCAAAGTGCCAATAGATGAAAGTTGGTCAATTTAAACACCTGCTATAGTCAGGTTAGTGCTGTGTTTCTACGTCTACATCTACATTTATACTCCGCAAGCCACCCAACGGTGTGTGGCGGAGGGCACTTTACGTGCCACTGTCATTACCTCCCTTCCCTGTTACAGTCGTGTATGGTTCGCGGGAAGAACGACTTCCGGAAAGCCTCCGTGTGCGCTCGAATCTCTCTAATTTTACATTCGTGATCTCCTCGGGAGGTATAAGTAGGGGGAAGCAATATATTCGATACCTCATCCAGAAACGCAGGGCGCCTCTCTTGCAGAGTCTGCCACTTGAGTTTGTTAAACATCTCCGTAACGCTATCACGCTTACCACATAAACCTGTGACGAAACGCGCCGCTCTTCTTTGGATCTTCTCTATCTCCTCTGTCAACCCGACCTGGGACGGATCCCACACTGATGAGCAATACTGAAGTATAGGTAGAACGAGTGTTTTGTAAGCCACCTCCTTTGTTGATGGACTACATTTTCTAAGGACTCTTCCAATGAATCTCAACCTGGCACCCACCTTAGCAACAATTAATTTTATATGATCATTTCCACTTCAAATCGTTCCGCACGCATACTCCCAGATATTTTACAGAAGTAACTGTTACCAGTGTTTGTTCTGCTATCATACATTCAGACAATACAGGATCCTTCTTTCTATGTATTCGCAATACATTACATTTGTCTATATTAAGGGTCAGTTGCCACTTCCTGCACCAAGTGCCTATCCGCTGCAGATCGTCCTGCATTTCGCTGCAATTTTCTAATGCTGCAACTTCTCTGTATAGTACAGCATCATCTCCTCTGCTGTGTTTCTCTGCACCCTGGTACTCTGTTCTCCGAGTCGCTTTTATTTGCTCCGCCCTGTACAACATAAATGGCCTGACAGGCAGAGTGATCAAAAATCTATGGCTGTTTGCTGATGATACTGTGATGTATCGTGAAGCGTCGCCGTTGAGTGGCTGTGGACGTATACAAGACGACTTAGACAAAATTTCAAGCTTCTGTGATGAATCGCAGCTAGCTCTAAATGTAGAAAAACGTAAGTTAACGCAGACGAGTAGGAGAAACAATCCGATATTGTTCAACAAAATTTCAAGCTTCTGTGATGAATCGCAGCTAGCTCTAAATGTGGAAAAACGTAAGTTAACGCAGACGAGTAGGAGAAACAATCCGATATTGTTCGAATATGGGATTGTTAGTGAAGCGCTGCTTGATACAGTCATGGCTATTAAATATCTGACCGCAACGCTGCGAAACGATATGAAATGGGAACGTACACGTTGCGATTTTAGTAGAGAAGGCGAGTGGTCCACTTCAGTTTACTGGGAGTAATTGAGGGAAGCGTGCCGCGCGGGATTAGCCGAGCGGTCTCAGACGCTGCAGTCCTGGACTGTGCGGCTGATCCCGGCGGGGGTTCGAGTCCCCCCTCGGGCATGGCTGTGTGTGTTTGTCGTTAGGATAATTTAGATTAAGTAGTGTGTAAGCTTATAGACTGATGACCTTAACAGTTAAGTCACATAAGATTTCACACACATTTGAATATTTTTAGGGAAGTGTGGTTCATCTGTAAAGGGGATCGCTTTCTTTCGTACCGCTCGGATGTTTGGAACCCCAACATGTCAGATTAACGGAACACACTGAAACAGTTCAGAGGTAGGTTACCAGTAGGTAACACGAGAGTGTTACAGAAATGCTTCTAAAACTGGAATCCATGAAGGGAAGACGACGTTCCTATGGCGAAACACTATTGCAAAAATTAGAGAAACAGCATCTGAAGTTGACTCCAGTACGATTCTACTGCTTCCAACATACATTTCGCGTAATGACGACGAAGGTGAGAGATATTACGGCTCGTACGGGGGCATTAGAGTGCAACAGAGAAGGAAATGATTAAAGGCAGTCACAAAATTAGGCAGATCAATGTCATCTCACCTTGTAACAGTATTACCAGTTAGTGGTAATTTTAAACGTTAGTAAAGGTCATGAAAAATGTTAAACATTTCTATTTTTAGTATAGAATATGACAGAGTATCTTCTAAAAGGAAATTCTTGCCAGTCGTCATGAACAATAAAAAAATAAATACTGACGTTACAATAAATTTCCAAGAAAATTTTCTTTTAGTTCACAAACTATTTTATATTCCGGGCAACCGCAGCTGTTGAAAGGCAGGATGTTAGGAAGATCTCCCCTTAAAGCTGGCAAAAATGTTATTTGTTAAAACATAACCGGTTTCGCGGATTAAAGCCACATCGTCAGATGCAACCTACATGGTAAAAAGCAAAGTACAGAGCAGATACTGAAATTAATAAAGGAATGCCTAAAATACACTCAGTACGTGGAAAGATCATAGGCATACCCATCGCTCCTAATGAAAAATCACTACTCAGATAAGATCGTCAATACTATGGCGAGCGAAAGGTAAAGAAGACATGCTCCATCTTTAAGATTTGCCTGCTTCTAAAAAAAAAAAAAAAGGAAAACATTTTACAATAAGCGGACGCTAGAGATTTTTAAAAAATAACATGTATGCTAATACGTACACCCGTTGTTCAGGTGCAAAGTTTATCGCAGAAAATCTGCATACCATGTGAAGAGACCATTCAAGGAGTTGGAAGAAATGCTAACTTTATTAAAAATTGATTTATCTTTTAGTTATTTTAAATTCACGGATGATTTTTATTCACGACCAGAAGGCTTCGCCATGGGCTCTCCACTTGCCTATCGTATAGTAAGTATTGTCATGTCCAACTCTGAGCAAGAATTTATGCAAACTTCGCTCAACATGCTACAAGATTAATTTTGTGAAATAGATATGTTCACGATGTTTTCATATTATATGGTGGTAATAATGCTGAAAGCGACCAGTTTCTTCGGGATCTAAATAGTCTGGACCAAAAGATACAGCTCAATGGGCAGCGCACAGAGAATGACACTTTACCGTTTTCGGAACCCCAAGTGACCGTAAAACATGTAAATATAGGCTTCGATATTTACCGAAAGCCAACCACGACAGATCTTGTAATACACAGGCTGTCATTTCAGCCAATAAAATACAAATCCGCAGCATTCCGAGCCATGTTAAACCGTATGTATGAAGTGTCCCTTACCAGTGAAGCTAACGTGGCTTATGAGGTTACAAAGAACATAGCGTCGCAAAACGGTTACGATCCAGAATTTGTCAACGCATTAAGCATATTGAAAAAGAAAAATCTTCACTCCCGTAGCGGATTAGAGGCGATTTTATTCCCGTTAGACCAGCCGAGAAGACAAAGGAACACTCTATTTTTTGCAGAATAAAATATCAAGGTGCAGTATCCGAAAAAGTTGGCAGACGTATGGAAATATTATTCCAGAGTATTTTACAGTTTCAGTTCTTGGCAAAAAACTCAGGCACAAGGAAAAAATTGCGATAAATAAATGTAAGGATGCGGGTGTATACTGCATTACTTGCAATCACTGCTCTAATAAATACACTACTGGCCATTATAATTGCTACACCACGAAGATGACGTGCTACATACGCGAAATTTAACCGACAGGAAGAAGATGCTGTGATTTGCAAATCATTAGGTTTTCAGAGCATTCACACAAGGTTGGCGCCGGTGGTGACACCTATAACGTGCTGACATCAGAAAAGTTTCCAACCGATTTCTCATACACAAACAGCAGTAAAAAGGCGTTGCCTTGTGAAACGTTGTTGTGATGCCTCGTGTAAGGAGGAGAAATGCGTACCATCACGTTTCCGACATTGATAAAGGTCGGATTGTAGCCTATCGCGATTGCGGTTTATCGTATCGCAACATTGCTGCTCACGTTGGTCGAGATTCAATGACTGACAGCAGAATGTGGAATCGGTGGGTTCAGGAGGGTGATACGGAACGACGTTCTGGATCCCAACGGCCTCGTATCACTAGCAATCGAGATGACAGGCATCTTATCCGCATGGCTTTAACGGATCGTGCAGCCACGTCTAGATCCCTGAGTCAACAGATGGGGACGTTTGCAAGACAACAACCATCTGTACGAACAGTTAGACGACGTTTGCAACAGCATGGACTATCAGCTCGGAGACCATGGCTGCGGTTAGCATTGACGCTGCATCACAGACAGGAGCGCCTGCGATGGTGTACTCAACGACGAACCTGGGTGCAGGAATGGCTAAACGTCATTTTTTCAGGTGAATCCAGGTTCTGTTTTCAGCACCATGATGGTCGCATCTGTGTTTGGCGACATCGCGGTGAACGCACATTGGAAGCGTGTATTCGTCATCGCCATACTGGCTTATCACCCGGCGTGATGGTATGGGGTGCCATTGGTTACACGTCTCGGTCACCTCTTGTTCGCATTGACGGAACTTTGAACAGTGGACGTTACATTCCAGATGTGTTACGACCCGTGGCCCTATCATTCGATTCCTGCGAAACCCTACATTTCAGCAGGATAATGCACGACCGCATGTTGCAAGTCCTGTTCGGGCCTTTCTGGATACAGAAAATGTTCGACTGCTGCCCTGGGCAGCACATTCTCCAGATCTCTTACCAATTGAAAACGTCTGGTCAATGGTGGCCGAGTAACTGGCTCGTCACAACACGTCAGTCACTACTGTTGATGAACTGTGGTGTCGTGTTGAAGCTGCATGGGCAGCTGTACCTGTACACGCCATCCAAGCTCTGTTTGACTCAATGCCCAGGCGTATCAGGGCCGTTATTACGGCTAGAGGTGGTGGTTCTCGGTACTGATTTCTCAGGATCTATGCACCCAAATTGCGTGAAAATGCAATCACATGTCAGTTCTGGTATAATATATTTTTCCAATGAAAACCCGTTTATCATCTTCATTTCTTCTTGGTGTAACAATTTTAATGGCCAATAGTGTATATAGGACAAACTGGTAGGTCATTTTGAATAAGATTCACGAACACCTTAACTTAAATAATCTGCGATCTGCAATAACAGCGCACTTACGCGAAAAGGGACACATCATCACATGCCCTACAGAAAATTTAAAAATACTTCATAAACAAAGGAAAAGGCCATATTCTGAATATATTAGAGGAAGTGGACATTTTTAGACAATAAAAAAAGAAAACGCACAGTTCACGTTGGATAATCGACTGGAATTAAAGCACCATAGCATTCTGGGTAATTTTGATTGTTTGTATGATTAGGTGTTAGTATGTAATAAAGTTCTGTATTGTTCTCGCTTGTAAAGGTAGCGACCCAGCGCTCCTAGATATGAGTATATGACGTCACAATGTCCACATGCATAGCTTCCGTTCCGCGAGCCAGTTAGTCTCTCTCTGTCGCACGTACTGGCCGCTTTTTTCTTGCCCTGCAGTGAGCTACCCTGCTGTCACAATGGTAAAACACTGCCACCTGGTACCTTCCACGGAGTAACTTGCATAGTGCCACGACTAATCATGTTAACAATGCCAAGTTTTTAGCGTAAGTCTGAGCCAAAATGTCAGCTCACTATAAAATATTTTATTTCTTTTTAGATGCAGGCGAATTTTAAAGAATGGAGCACGTCTTCTTTACCTTTCGCTAGCCATAGTGCAGACGATATTCTCTGAATAGTATATTTTAACTAGGAGCGATGGGTATGCCTACGTATGCCTACGTATTCAGTATATTTTAGGCACTCCTTTATTAATTTTAATATCCGATAAATTTGGAACACCATACTTTACTTTTTACTGTGCAGGTTTCATCTGTAAAAAGTTAATTTTGTATAGCGTATATGGCCATTTTGGTTGATAAGTACAGTGGTGAAGGGTCTGTAACAGCCGCAAATAACAAATTTTCTGGAGATAGGGAATATTCTCGGTCCTATTAAAGCGAGCCTTGTACCGGCATCCTCGTACTCGCGCATTGTCGCGCAAGGCATCTTTCGACAACAAATTGCGTTCGTAAGTGACACGATACAATAATGATGACTGAGGTGTTACCAAAATTAATCTACGTAGGCGTTTGAACAGGTCATTCCCCATCGATGGCCTGGGCGTGGTGGACCGGTTCCCTGGCCGTCAGGTTTATCGAGTCTTGAGTGAGATTTTCACCCTGCAGTGGAGTGTGCGCTGATATGAAATTTCCTGGCAAATTAAAACTGTGTGCCGGACTTAGACTCGAACTCAGGAC
Organism: Schistocerca gregaria; assembly: GCF_023897955.1. NCBI lineage: Eukaryota > Metazoa > Arthropoda > Insecta > Orthoptera > Acrididae > Schistocerca > Schistocerca gregaria. The sequence goes on along the minus strand of NC_064925.1, from coordinate 321,620,714 downwards.
CTTTGCCTTTCGCGAGCAAGTGCTTTACCACCTGAGCTACGCAAGCACGACTCACGAGCAGTCCTCACAGCTTCAATTCTGCCAGTACCTCGTCTCCTTCCTTCCAAAATTCACAGAAGTTCTCCTGCGAACCTTGCAGAACTAGCACTCCTGGAAGAAAGGATATTGCGGAGACATGGCTTAGCCACAGCCTGGAATGTTTCCAGAATGAGATTTTCACTTTGCAGCCGAGTGTGCGCTGATATGAAACTTCCTGGCAGATTAAAACTGGTCGCAGAAGAGCATCTGTGAAGTTTGAAAGGTAGTAGACGAGGTACTGGCAGAAGTGAAGCTGTGAGGACTGCTCGTGAGTCGGGCTTGAGTAGCTCATTCCTTCTTTCGCTGCCACCGCGGTCTGACGTGCTAGCTGGTTGCTCCGCATCGTCGGTGTCCTTGCTAGTGTTTACAGTTTGCCGTTGTGTGCTCCTGTGTTCCGAGTGATTCACGTGTATTGTACTTTTTTGTGGTCGTCCTTTTCGTCCGCAACTTTCCGATTTTGTACGGGGTTCGGGCTTGACCGGATTCCCTACAGCTGCAGCGCCATGTCTACCACCATCCGGAAAAACACCCTGGGTTTTGGCTTTGACAAGAATACCCGCCGAGTTCAACCGACCGCCCTCGAGGTTCATGACTGGCTAAACGAGGTAATAGGCGTCACTTCTGATTCTGTGCGCACCACCCAGCTAGATTCTGATCGTTATTGCGCGTTTATCAAGTTTCTCAGTCCAGCAGCAGTTTATCGGCTTATTGAAAAAATCGGCAAACAAGTCCCCCTTGTTCATCGCGACGGCATCACTAGTATGGTTACTGTAACACGTGCCGATACCTCGATTCAGACTGCTCGACTACTTGCCCATAGAGATTGGCAATGCTGAAATTAAAGATGCACTTTCTAAGTTTGGTGAGGTTAAAGAAATTGTCAATGAAAAGTGGTCGTCTCGCTACAAATTACAATGTTTCAATGGGATTAGATCTGTGGACATGGAAGTAAAAATGAACATTCCTTCTCACATCACGGTCGATGGTTATAAGGCTCACATTATATATTCTGGTCAGGCCCCCACCTGCCATATCTGCAATGAATTAGGCCATCTTCGCCAGGACTGTCCCGCGCCGAGTTTTTGTCTTGGAAAATAGTTCCAGCCGCGGCGTAGATTGACACTTAACGAGGTAATGGCAGTAGATACTTCTGGTTGTGCTGCACACCCTGATGTTGACGCTCCCCAGGTAACTACCTCCGAGACACCTCCCATAACCGCTGATGCGTTTCCACCACTCGTAGGACGGCAAACTGCTGCGCCAGTTTGTCTTGGAAGTGCATCTCAGCGAGAGAAAAGGCCGCTGGAACATAGTGATGAGCATTCAGATGAGGAAGTATCTCACACGACTCCTGCAGTCCGGAAACCAAAACCATCAAAAGCGGAGGATTTAGTACCAGATGATGTTATGCGGGTCGACTTTGAAGCCAGTGCGGATGGACTTGAGGGGATGCCGAATTCTGAGACGCCAGGTCATGAACAGGAACCTCCAATTTTGCGTGCCGCGCCCGAAGGACAACAACCGCTGCAGCGCGCTGACAGTGAGGAAGTGTTGTGTCAACAACGCGCTACAGCTGATACCCGACAACAAGTTCCGGGAGGAAGTATACAAGCGAAAGTGTTTACCAACCTGCCAGCTGCCGGCTGCAGTGCTGCGACAACGACACCACTGCGTCTCAAAGAATCCACAAAAACTCCGGGACCTCAAAACGCCCCAACACGAAGGCTCAATCCACAGCCAAATATCTCCGTTCCTCGCAACAAGGGCAATTCCACTTCGTCGCAAGCGGATGTAGTACCCCGAAATATTAGTTATGAAATTGTGAGGAAAGGATTCGGTGATGACAACAGCAAAGAACTCGGCGAAGCCCATCCCCCCCAATAGTAATTCCGTAGGTGCAAGGTTTGTTCCGTGCTGTCTCCTAAGGTTGCAAAGCTTTTTCGTGTTTCTTTCTGTCCTCTTATCCGGTTATGGCTCGCAGCATTCGCTGTGTCGGTTTCGCTTCAACCGGCCTATAATTCACAGTGTATCACTTATTATGGTCTTTATTAAGCTTCCTGATCCAATAATCCTCCCATGGCTGCTCACATTATACATTTTTTAATCCTGCAGACGGCACTCTTGAGCTCCATGCCATCGTTTTGTTATACTTTTACATCTCATTGTCTATATGCTACAGGTCTACACTATCACCTCCCTTAATATCAATAGGTTTCAAAAATAGTTCAGAGGGCTCTGAGCACTATGGGACTTAACATCTATGGTCATCAGTCCCCTAGAACTTTGAACTACTTAAACCTAACTAACCTAAGGACATCACACAACACCCAGCCATCACGAGGCAGAGAAAATCCCTGACCCCGCCGGGAATCGAACCCGGGAACCCGGGCGTGGGAAGCGAGAACGCTACCGCACGACCACGAGATGCGGGCTATCAATATGATTACGTCAGAGTCAAAACTTGCTTTATTAAAACAATTTTTGTTTGACTCTCATACGGATATTGCTCTTTTACGAGAGGTCGCAACATGGCAAATTAACATTCCTGGCTATGTTGCAATAATCAATTTCGCTCCCGAATTGAGTGCTGGCACAGTGATTTTAGTCAGGGAAGGAATACCTCTAACCGATGTCGAAAAGTTAGACTCTGGACGGGGTAGAGGCGTGAATATTGTTGTGTCGGCAGACGAGCCAACACCGTGTTACGAATGGAGGCCGTAATGCACGCGTTTTAGCTTACGCAGGCTGGCCTGAGGACGGAAGCACTATACTGACATCAGGTCTTGAACATGACAAGGAATTAGAATTCAGAAAGCGGACGTAGCTGGTTTCATACTTAACTTTAATCCATTAATGATGAACGTCGCTCTTGGCGCTATATGATTCACAATATTATCTGTTCAGAATAGTAACTAAATATGGCGCCTTGCTAGGTCGTAGCAAATAGCGTAGCTGAAGGCTTTGCTAAACTGTCGTCTCGACAAATGAGAGCGTATGTAGACAGTGAACCATCGCTAGTAAAGACGGCTGTACAACTGGGGCGAGTGCTAGGGAGTCTCTCTACACTAGACCTGCCGTGTGGCGGCGCTCGGTCTGCAATCACTGATAGTGGCGACACCCGGGTCCGATGTATACTAATAGACCGCGGCCGATTTAAAGGCTACCACCTAGCAAGTGTGATGTCTGGCGGTGACACCACAAATATCATGGGCGTCAGTGTAATCAATCTGTTCGCACCATCTGGAAGTGCATGGCGCTCTGACAGATCAAAGTTTTTTAAGGAGGATATCATTTACTCACCGATCTCGATTACTGCAGGCGATTTTATGGTTCAAATGGCTCTGAGCACTATGGGACTCAACTGCTATGGTCATTAGTCCCCTAGAACTTAGAACTACTTAAACCTAACTAACCTAAGGACACCACACACATCCATGCCCGAGGCAGGATTCGAACCTGCGACCGTAGCAGTCGCACGGTTCCGGACTGCGCGCCTAGAACCGCGAGACCACTGCGGCCGGCTAGGCGATTTTAATTGTGTATTACACCATAAAGATCAATCCCCCAATTTTAATTATTTCCATGAATTAAACTTTCTTGTCTCTCAAATGAAACTGAGCGTCGTGTGGGAACTTAAGTATCAAATGGTTCAAATGGCTCCGAGCACTAAGGGGCTTAACATCTGTGGTCATCAGTCCCCTAGAACTTAGAACTACTTAAACCTAACTAACCTTAGGACATCACACACATCCATGCCCGAGGCAGTATTCGAACCTGCGACCGTAGCAGTCCCGCGGTTCCGGACTGAGCGCCTGAACCGCTAGACCACTGCGGCCGGCAGTTAAGTATCCCACGCTTGTGAAATATACGCACATTTCACACAATTGCAGCAGCAAGATTGATAGAATTTATAAGTCGAGTCACATAGTGAGGAATTTGCTACAAGTGGAAATAACTCCAGTCAGCTTTTCTGACCACTGTAGTGCCTACATAAACTTAGACTGGCAACCATCTCACTGGTTTTGGAATCAGTGGAGCATGAATGTCGACTTTTTAACAGAAGACGAGCTCGAAGCCGAATTAACGACAGCTTGGGAATTTTGCTTGAGCTCTGTACACAACTTTCCGAGTGTTTTGGAGTGGTGAACCCGAAAGGCAAAGCCCAAATTACGGAAAGTAATTATACCTTACAGTATAGAGAGATCTCGGGCAGTTCACCGTACAATGGAAAGCATTTGATCGTGTCAGCCATAAATACCTCTTCGAAACGATGCGAAGATGGGTTTCCGGCAGGACTCCATCGCTGTCGTGCGCAACATGATCACTGGTCTGATCGCCACGATCTCCGTCAACTGCCAGCTCACAAGACCAATTACCATCGCAAGGGGTGTCCCCCAAGGAAGCTTCCTTTCCATGTTGCTCTTTGTCATCTCACTAGAACCATTGCTACGGCTAGTACAAGAGCACATGAAGGGGCATAACGATCGCCGGGAAGACAACTGCAGTTGGGGCATATGCTGATGACGTCGGCATCGTCGTGAGGAACAAGGAAGATGTGATTCAACTGGAGGCAGACCTCAGAAGCTATTGTTCCGCTTCTGGCGCAAAAATGAATGAAACTAAAAGCAAATTTCTCCGTATAAGGGGACTTGACGATGTCGGCCTAGAATGGGCTAACCATGTTACGGAACACAAATCTCACGGGACGATACTGACGGTCCCCCCACGAAAGAAGATAACTGCAAATTGGCGAGATATCTTGCTCAAAGTCAAGGGGGCTCTCATGGATAACGTCCATAGCAGCATGGACCAATTTCAGAGGGTTAAATTTATAAATACGTGCATCCTGTCGAGAGCATATTATGTGGCACAGGTCTTTCCACTCCCCACCGTCATAGCCAAACAGATAATGAGCAAATTGACCAATTTTCTGTGTCGGTGGGAAATATTTCGAGTTGACGTGAAGGCTGTGACCGTCGACCCGCTGCATGGCGGTATGCGTCTAACCGAGCTGAACGCCAAAGCAACGGCTTTGTACACTAAACGGATGACATCCTTAATCCAAAGCTACTCTGATACCTTTCCGGCTAAGTTCTTTGAGGCAGTCGCTCCGAAAAGCGTAGAACCGTCGATCAATGTGCAGACGATCGACCACCAGCTCTCCCACACCCGCACATATTATCTGGAAAAGAGCTACTTGAGCGAGGCCCTCCTCCAACATCGACCCTTAACTGCCAAGGACATTCTAGAGCACCGGAAACAATATGAGGGCAAGAACAAAATCGAACAAAAGCATACTGGTATCAATTAGGATGTCCTGTGGGCGAACATCAGTAGCAGTGTACTTCCGTCCTTGGTCAGGTTGACGTGGTAGAAAACGGTCAACAGCATTATCAGCACAAATGAGCGCCTGCATGCGATTGGGCTAAGCGACACAGCCCATTGTCCAGGTTGTCACCAAGAGGAAACTGTTCTCCACAGATATACTTGCAGTCACCGCATGCACAATTTGGCAATTGGTTCGTCAACAAGTCGCCCTTTATAACTAGTACTTCGGAAATAACATAGACGCGAACTTACTGCACAGACCAGCAGTCAAATATTTTCTGTCAACTAAAAATAATGCCGTCATGTGGCTGTTGGGTCACTACACAAGTCATGTATTCAATCGGCTGACGGGCGACGATTACAGCGAATTTCTGTTACACATGGAAACGGAGTATCTTAAAATTAAAAACTACATGGATCACCGTCGCAAGTACGGTAATATGCTCCATATGGCATTCAATAGAACAGGGATTGCCCGCAGCTCGTGGTCGTGCGGTAGCGTTCTCGCTTCCCACGCCCGGGTTCCCGGGTTCGATTCCCGGCGGGGTCAGGGATTTTCTCTGCCTCGTGATGGCTGGGTGTTGTGTGATGTCCTTAGGTTAGTTAGGTTTAAGTAGTTCTAAGTTCTAGGGGACTGATGACCATAGATGTTAAGTCCCATAGTGCTCAGAGCCATTTTGACCAGGGATTGGATAGCTGTTCGAGCTCTCAAACCTTCCTCCGTTTATGTATCAAGCGAATAGTCTGGCTCAAAAAATCAATGTTCCTTTACAGTCGATGTGAGTGGTGACGGGTATGGGGGCGGCACCGTGGCCAGGCCTCGGGCTAATTGACCCCTGACCTCCTTGCCGCCACCTGCCTGCCACGCTCTTCGCACGGACATTGCAGTGGCTTCAGTACTTACATACAATTAAAAAAGAAAAAAAAGGAACAATAAATAAAGAAAAAAGAAAATTTGAGCCACATGAAATTATTATTATTATTGTCATTATTACTATTATTATTATTAAGTGAAGCAGGATACAAAAAAAGATAGCTCAGTGGTCAGTGTGACGGATATAAAATAAGGGATATGATTCCTGCTTTCGGTGCAGGAGGTCCGAGGTTCAAATTTCGGACAGGCCCTACTTTTCACTTCTGCAAAATTCGTTGACGTGAAACACCGTCAGCAAGTAAATTTCCGCAAGTTTCATCAGCTTGGAGAGGTAGCTTCCGCACGTTAGTATATACATTATAGTGCAACTTGCAGCAACTGCTTGTCGAACTTCTGAGTTGCAGGAAGTTTTCCTTCAATTTGCGGGAACCTTTGTGATGTAAACAGATCGAGAACATCAGAGGCGGCTTCCGCACGTTAGTATATACATTATAGTGCAACTTGCAGCAACAGCTTTTCGAACTTCCCAGTTGTAGGAAGTTTTCCTTCAATTTGCGGGAACCTTTGTGATGTAAACAGATCGAGAACATCAGTGGCGGTGACAAAATTCGTGTGGAATTGCGAGAAAATCCAATTATTAATCTAAAAAATGCTTCCCTGTATTGTGGTACACAAATCACGTAGACTTTAAAAATATAATGAGAAAAAAATCTCTCTCGAAAATGCTGCGACAGATCTTGAGACAACAGGCACCGAAATAATCAAGAAAATTCTTAATTTGCGCACGCAGTATGGACAAGAAGTGAGAAAACGAAAAATTGCACGAAGGATGGATGATACGTACACAAGCAAATGAAGCTATTTCGATTCACTGAAATTTATTTTTCCCTCCTGTACAACCAAGAAAACACAGGATAATTTGGTAAGTGAAAAAATACATTTTATAAATTGTATTTATTACTTTCATTACCAAGGCGTGTATGCTTACATAGAGAAATACAGCGAAAATTTGAAGACGTCGATGCTGCTTTCTCCTTTTTCTGGTGAAACAAAGAAATGTGCAAATTCATTTCTCACTTCCTTGGGTAACTGTGGCTAGTTATGCACTTATAGGAGCTCCAGTGGTACCTTAGTTTCTCCGTATGTGCCTTTACCCCATTCTCCTTGAGTGTGAATCTTGAGCGCCAAATGTGCCAAGTGGTGTATGACAGGAATTGCTACTCTCCTCTGTAATTAAAAAGTTTTAGAGAGCACAAATTGTCTTGACAGTTTTCCTTGATTTTTCTGGGTTCTTAAATTTTGGAGTTCGTAGGTTTAGAAAGCGTGTGAGGACAAGACCAAAAATGTTTCTTGTTCTAGAAAACGGATAATTAAAAACCCGATTTGATTTTGCATTGACTGACCTCTAACAGGGTTGTTGTTGTAGTTGTTGTGGTGTTCAGTCCTGAGACTGGTTTGAAGTAGCTCTCCATGATACTCTATCCTGCGCAAGCTTCTTCATCTCCCAGTACCTACTGCAACCTACATCCTTCTGAATCTGTTTAGTGTACTCATGTCTTGGTCTCCCTCTACGATTTTTACCCTCCACGCTACCCTCTAATACTAAATTCGTGATCCCTCGATGTCTCAGAACATGTCCTAACAACCGATCCCTTCTTCTAGTCAAGTTGTGCCACAAACTTCTCCCCAATCCTATTCAATACCTCCTCATGAGTTATATGATCTACCCATGTTATTTCCGCATTCTTCTGTAGCACCGCATTTCGAAAGCTTCTGTTCTCTTCTTGTCCAAACTCGTTATCGTCCATGTTTCACTTCCATACATGGCTACGCTCCATACAAACTTTCAGAAACGACTTCTTGACATTTCAATCTATACTCGATGTTAACAAATTTCTCTTCTTCAGAAACGCTTTCCCTGCCATTGATAGTCTACGTTTTATATCCTCTCTACTTCAACCATCATCAGTTATTTTGCTCCCCAAATAGCAAAACTCCTTTACTACTTTAGGTGCCTCATTTCCTAATCTGATTCCCTCAGCATTACCCGACTTAATTCGGCTACATTCCATTAACCTCGTTTCGCTTTTGTTGATGTTCATCTTGTATCCTCCTTTCAAGAAACTGTCCATTCCGTTCAACTGCTCTTCCAAGTCCTATGCTGTCTCTGACAGAATTACAATGTCATCGGCGAACCTCAAATTTTTATTTCTTCTCCATGGATTTTAATACCTACTCCGAATTTTTCTTTTGTTTCCTTCACTGCTTGCTCAATATACAGATTGAATAACATCGGGGAGAGGCTACAACCCTGTCTCACTCCCTTCCCAACCACTGCTTCCCTTTCATGCCCCTCGACTCTTATAACTGCCATCTGGTTTCTGTACAAATTATAAATAGCTTTTCGCTCCCTATATTTTACCCCTGCCACCTTCAGAATTTGAAAGAGAGTATTCCAGTCAACATTGTCAAAAGCTTTCTCCGTCTAAAAATGCTAGAAACGTAGGTTTGCCTACGGTAAGTCGTCGGGTCAGTATTGCCTCACGTGTTCCATTATTTCTACGGAATCCCAACTGATCTTCCCCGAGGTCGGCTTCTACCAGTTTTTCCATTCGTCTGTAAAGAATTCGCGTTAGTATTTTGCATCCGTGACTTATTGAACTGATAGTTCGATAATTTTCACATCTGTCAGCACCTGCTTTCTTTGGGATTGGCATTATTATATTCTTCTTGAAGTCTGAGGGAATTTCGCCTGTCTCGTACATCTTCCTCACCAGATAGTAGAGTTTTGTCAGGACTGGCTCTCCCAAGGCCATCAGTAGTTCTAATGGAATGTTGTCTACTCCCGGGGCCTTGTCTCGACTCAGGTCTTTCAGTGCTCTGTCAAACTCTTCACGCAGTATCGTATCTCCCATTTCATCTTCATCTGCATCCTCTTCCATTTCCATAATATTGTCCTCAAGTACATCGTCCTTGTATAGACCTTCTATATACTTCTTCGACCTTTCTGCTTTCTCCACTTTGTTTAGAACTGGGTTTCCATCTGAGCTCTTGATACACTCCTGGAAATGGAAAAAAGAACACATTGACACCGGTGTGTCAGACCCACCATACTTGCTCCGGACACTGCGAGAGGGCTGTACAAGCAATGATCACACACACGGCACAGCGGACACACCAGGAACCGCGGTGTTGGCCGTCGAATGGCGCTAGCTGCGCAGCATTTGTGCACCGCCGCCGTCAGTGTCAGCCAGTTTGTCGTGGCATACGGAGCTCCATCGCAGTCTTTAACACTGGTAGCATGCCGCGACAGCGTGGACGTGAACCGTATGTGCAGTTGACGGACTTTGAGCGAAGGCGTATAGTGGGCATTCGGGAGGCCGGGTGGACGTACCGCCGAATTGCTCAACACGTGGGGCGTGAGGTCTCCACAATACATCGATGTTGTCGCCAGTGGTCGGCGGAAGGTGCACGTGCCCGTCGACCTGGGACCGGACCGCAGCGACGCACGGATGCACGCCAAGACCGTAGGATCGTACGCAGTGCCGTAGGGGACCGCACCGCCACTTCCCAGCAAATTAGGGACACTGTTGCTCCTGGGGTATCGGCGAGCACCATTCGCAACCGTCTCCATGAAGCTGGGCTACGGTCCCTCACACTGTTACGCCGTCTTCCGCTCACGCCCCAACATCGTGCAGCCCGCATCCAGTGGTGTCGCGACAGGCGTGAATGGAGGGACGAATGGAAACGTGTCGTCTTCAGCGATGAGAGTCGCTTCTGCCTTGGTGCCAATGATGGTCGTATGAGTGTTTGGCGCCGTGCAGGTGAGCGCCACAATCTGGACTGCATACGACTGAGGCACACAGGGCCAACACCCGGCATCATGGTGTGGGGAACGATCTCCTACACTGGCCGTACACCTCTAGTGATCGTCGAGGGGACACTGAATATTGCACGGTACAACCAAACCGTCATCGAACCCATCGTTCTACCATTCCTAGACCGGGAAGGGAACTTGCTGTTCCAACAGGACAATGCACGTCCGCATGTATCCCGTGCCACCCAACGTGCTCTAGAAGGTGTATGTCAACTACCCTGGCCAGCAAGATCTCCGGATCTGTCCCCCATTGAGCATATTTGGGACTGGATGAAGCGTCGTCTCACGCGGTCTGCACGTCCAGCACGAACGCTGGTCCAACTGAGGCGCCAGGTGGAAATGGCATGGCAAGCCGTTCCACAGGACTACATCCAGCATCTCTACGATCGTCTCCATGGGAGAATAGCAGCCTGCATTGCTGCGAAAGGTGGATATACACTGTACTAGTGCCGACATTGTGCATGCTCTGTTGCCTGTGTCTATGTGCCTGTGGTTCTGTCAGTGTGATCATGTGATGTATCTGACCCCAGGAATGTGTCAATAAAGTTTTCCCTTCCTGGGACAATGAATTCACGGTGTTCTTATTTCAGTTTCCAGAAGTGTATTTATGCAAGTGGTTCTCTTTTATCCAAAGGTCTCTTTAATTTTCCTGTAGGCAGTATCTATCTTACCCCTAGTGATATAAGCCTCTACATGCTTACATTCGTCCTCTAGCCATCCCTGCTTAGTCATTTTGCACTTCCTGTCGATCTCATTTTTGAGACGTTTGTATTCCTTTTTGCCTGCTTTATATACTGCATTTTTATATTTTCTCCGTTCATCAATTAAATTCAACATTTCTTCTGTTATCCAAGGATTTCTACTAGCCCTCGTCTTTTTACCTACTTGATCCTCTGCTGCCTTCACTACTTCATCCCTCAGAGCTACCCATTCTTCTTCTACTGTATTTCTTTCCCCCATTCCTGTCAATTGTTCCCTTATGCTCTCCCTGAAACTCTATACAACCTCTGGTTTAGTAAGTTTATCCAGGTCCCATATCCTTAAATTCCCACCTTTTTGCAGTTTCTTCAGTTTTAATCTACAGGCCATAACCAATAGATTGTGGTCAGAGTCCACATCTGCCCCTGGAAATGTCTTACAATTTAAAACCTGATTCTTAAATCTCTGTCTTACCATTATATAATATATCTGAAATCTGTCAGTATCTCCAGGCTTCTTCCATGTATACAACCTTCTTTTATGATTCTTGAACCAAGTGTTAGCTATGATTAAGTTATGCTCTGTGCAAAATTCTGTCAGGCGGCTTCCTCTTTGATTTCTTAGCTCCCATCCATATTCACCTGCTACGTTTCCTTCTCTCCCTTTTCCTACTACCGAATTCCAGTCACCCATGACTATTAAATTTACGTCTCCCTTCACTATCTAAATAATTTCTTTTATTTCATCATACATTTTGCATGGGAGCTTAATTATTAAAATGAAAATATAATTTTAGTAACTGTGTGTTCGGTTACGAAGCCTCGTAACCGGTTGGCCCTGACTAGTGTTAGTACGCAATCTGACTGCATAAAATAACAATAAAGAATGAAGGGAAATTTCCGTTACACACAATTGATGAATTAAGTCCCCAGCGACTATAAAAGCTACTAAACTACAAAACACAAGTCTAACTGTTCTGCGTGTGGAAGTGTGAATCAACGTACACATATGTGGCACGATTCTTCCTCAATATGACAAGATATTTTAAACACAATTTACAGTGAAGTAACTAAAAAACCAGAAATACTATAATTGCACATAAAAACCAGAATTACAGTATAATACATGAACACGAGCCAGATGCTTTGTTGACTGAACCTGTGACCAAGAGGCATTGTTATTTAGAAAATTTCAAATAAAAATTTTATTGTTTCCTTCATATACATTGACGAAAAATACACTGTGATCATTGTAACATCTTCCATCTATACACTACACCAACCGAACAGCAACTACTCTCTCACCCAACAGAACAATAACTGCACACGACATGGTCTCAGCTAGTACTGCTCTCGACATTCTCTCAACAAGTACTGCCCACGGCAACCTCTCAACTACTACTGCCCCAGTGGACGCGGCGGAATAATACTCTTTGGCGCAATCTCTGGCACTGTGGCTCAGAGTAGCCACCTTTCAATTTCTTCGTCATCTGCAAAGCTAGTTGGCATATAAACTTGTACTACTGTAGTAGGCGTGGGCTTCGTGTCTATCTTGGCCACAATAATGCGTTCACTATGCTGTTTGTGGTAGCTTACCAATACTCCTATATTTTTTATTCATAATTAAACCTACTCCTGCATTACCACTATTTGATTTTGTATTTATAAACCTGTATTCATCTGAGCAAACGTCTTGTTCCTACTGCCAGCGAACTTCACTAATTCCTACTATATCTAACTTTAACCTATCCATTTCCCTTTTTAAATTTTCTAACCTACATGCTCGATTAAGAGATCTGACATTCCACGCTCCGATCCATAGAACGCCAGTTTTCTTTCTCCTGGTAACGACGTCCTCTTGAGTAGTCCCCGCCCGGAGATCCTAATGGGGGACTATTTTACCTCCGGAATATTGTACCCAAGAGGACTCCATCATCATTTAACCATACAATAAAGCTGCATGCCCTCGGGAAAAATTACGGCTGTAGTTTCCCCTTGAGTTCAGCCGTTCGCAGTACCAGCACAGCAAGGCCGTTTTGGTTAGGCAGGAACCACACGTTTGTCTGGCCTCTCAACAGATACCCCTCCGTTGTGGTTGCACCTACGGTACGGCTATCTGTATCGCTGAGGCACGCAAGCCTCCCCACCAGCGGCAAGGTCCTGGGTTCTTGGGGGGGGAGGGGGGGGGGGGTCTAAAAGGGTAAGGCTTCATAACATATTTTTTGAAGCCAATGCATTATCAGCAACAGTATCTGACGGTGGAGTCTTTAATAAATATGAATGTCTTGAACGTAATACCGTGTCGTTATAATCAGTACAGCTACTCAAGGGAGTCCATTGTGGGCTTTACTTACAGTGTGGCAGCGTTACTTGGTAGATGTGCGAAATCGTTAATATGGAACTCAGATAAGCTAGACAAAAATTAGTGCCAGTTTTAGCTGCCAGTGCAAATTGGCGCTTCACAACGTCTCGCCAACTTCTCCTGTGCTCGTATCGAACAAACTGCGTACGTGATGGTTAATAATAAAATTAACATTATGCCTCTGTCATTTGCTACACCTTTTCCATTAGGTGTGGAAACATTTCTATATGTCGTTCTTGCATTCACAACGTCAAATTTGCTCCTGAAGGCCAAGAATGGAACTAATCTTTCTCGAGCGTAAATCGGTTCCACATTAACTCATCACAATATCTACCAAATGTCGCTGCCATACCATAACTACAACCACTATGGACCCGTGTGAGTAGCTGCACATTATCTATATTATTCTTAAGACTTTCTGACAGTTTACATTTACTAAAAGCTCCACCATTACTGCCTACATCAAAGTACAGAATTCTCCAGTCAGGTACAATCGATGCTAATAGCACAATACTATACGTACCTTTACAATTAAAGTAAATACTGCCTTCTTTCTTGGGAGCCTATATGACTACATGTCTTTCATCCACACCATCAATACAGTTTGGAAAATGCCATGTTTTCGAAACCATTGGCAACTTGTAACCTTCTTCTTCTGTTGAAGGTACCTAAAAGTATGCAAATCAAGAATGGTATCTGAACTTTACCCATACGGATACTACACTATGACATTTATTTCAGGTAACAGATACACGTAACGAAGAAACTAAATATTACACAAATATGCCTCCTACTTTAGATGAAAGCTGTGTGGAAATCGAAGCCAAAAGGAAACCATGCAAAAGGAAGAAAATGATAGTCATATTCTGACACTATTTTGATAAATGACTTGGAAATGATGCAGGAAACCAAATGATGAATTTTAAACATTTGGAGATTATGTTGCATCAGAGGTTCGAGCTCTGTCGCAAGAGTCAAATAAAAACAGTTAAAACGTAGAATCCAGCAAGCGTTTTTTTTTTTTTTTTTTTTTTTTTTGAAATTTCGACAGAGGATAATGCTTGCAACGTTTGAATAACAGACGCTAGGAGATAGAAATTTTGTATCTATAATGTACACTCTATCAGACGATGTAGTTATTTTATCTGATACCGTCGAAGTAGGACATTCGCAAGGTCGAACTGTTTTGGGCAGCTGTTAGTGCTAAACATCTGCTCATTGAAATTAATCATTAGAAGGTGTGGGCTGCAAATCAATCTTGGCTGTTCTAAAGTATAAACACTGTTCCTGTTTGTTCTGGCTTCTATTAAGCAGCTATTAATCTTATTATATACTGCTATAATACCTAATAGTACGTGTATTTTAATTCCTTCACGTTTCCTCCAAAAGTGATTACATTTTCCTCCTTGAAAACGACTGCACTGTATTTTATATTTTATTTAGATACATCTTAACAGCAGATGTCCATATCTTATTTCAGAAATAGTGTAGGCTCTCATATTTAATAAAATGATGCTGAAGGTATTACTGTTTTGGAAGATTGTAAATGCACTAAAAGGCAAATAGATTATATTTTTCCAAAATTTGCCCTAAGAGCTATAATTTTTAAACATTTTCGCTATAGAGTGTGAGAACATTAATTTCTCTGTCTGCCGCACTTGTGTTACAATAAATGAATGCCGATAGTCCACTCACCATAAGTTCGCTGGTTAACTTAACAAATGAAAAGTGTATTATAGTCGCTCGCTTTTTTCAAGTAGACGGAAGCAAGAAACGAAAAACATGTCGAAAACTGTAAGTAAATTTAACTCCGAATATTGTTGAAACTAGAAACACAACTGAGAAACTTTACTGCAACGCAGTCATTATTTGTGCTTGGTCAACATGACACTCACCTAGTTATAAGTTGTTGAGCTACAAAAGAGAATCAGTCGAAGTAACACGAACGTGACTGGCCAAATCATCAATATAAGCTAGCTGTTCGGAACCTAAATACCAATCTATGACTGCAGCAAAATTCTGGATTGAATCTATAACCATTCAAATACATAGGTCCTTTTTCTTTAATGTGTGATGCGGGTATTTTGCTGTGGATTTAAACCTGCATGTATTAATATTTAAAAACTGAGGCAAATGCTGAAACTACACTTTCTGAACGAATGAACATTCTCTCACTAAACTATACAGAATTGTATTTGTCAATTCTATAGATTTCGGGCCTCAGTAAAGGGATCAACGTTTTAAACAGCTTGTAGTTACTGCAGGTTACATCGTGCATTGTCATCATAAGTTACTTTTTGCTAAGATAATAATAAATGAACTGTATAATTGCATTTTGCCCTCCCACTTGCAAGTTACAAATGTGAATTTTATCTGTATTTTACATTCCAGCTATCAATGTAGATAACACATCCTGAATTTCACCTGTATTTTACCCAATGTCGGCGACACTTCTTGCCTGTTTCTTTGAAATGGTATAGTTCTAATTTTATCCTTACTTGCTAAGTTGGGGGCAAAATAAAAGCTGTTGGGAATCATCTTCCTTTATTCTTCTTCCAATTTATTAAAAGCATTAGCGTCAAAATACTTAGGCCAAAAATGTGTCCTTAATGCAAGCTAATAATCGAAACATTCCTTCGTAGCTCATCAATTTGAAGGAGAAAAAAGTTTAATATTCGTGAGGTTGATACAGTTTGTTTGCCAGTCATCTACGTGTTCCATGGATCAATTTGCATGGTATATTGTGATGACTTGGAAGAAGTCGGTTAACAGAATAGGGCATTACCATAATTGGTGTTGACGATTTCACTTCATATCCTGGTTATAGTGTGGGTCTCATACGGCAGTTATTGATGTCTTGTCGCTTTAAAATGGCTGCGTAGCTGTAATTGAAAAATATTGGTCTCAATAAACACAAATGTACAGTCTCAGCAGAATTTTGTCCTGTCGATGACAGAGAGGAACGTTTGTCGGAAGTTTTGATAAATTGTTTCCCCTCTCTTCTTTTCCTTTGTCTAAGTATTAAAATCATTGCCAGAGAGCCCCAAAATATTTTTGAACGACTGACCGCATAAGTTGAGTGTGATCACGAGGCTTTAGTAAAGTACAGTTGACTGACGCCTGTCTTCTAGACTAGAGGGTTGAAACTCTGGATCGTCACCACATGGCCGTCTCGTTTTTATTGTCACAGGTTGTATTAGCCCAAAAATAAATTGTACTTTATTTTCCTTTGCTTGTGTCCAAAATTCATCATACAGTTTACTTCCCTCGAGTTCTTTGTCTCAACGCTTTTAGTGACACTTGAGAAACACGAGATAAAAGTTAATAAAAAAACTTCCTTGAGGAATATATTCACCAATAGATGATTATACTGTGTGAAAATAATAACGTTTACTTACTGGTTGGAAAACACCTTGTCCAGTTAATAAAATTACTAAAATCACGTCGACAGCAACACTGAAGGAAAAGATAACCTACATTACTTAAACCTTACAACAATGATAGGTATGGTTACCCCTGACCAGACTGCTGTTCCTTTGAAAGGGCACGGCCGATTTCCTTCCCCGTCCTTCCCTAACCCGAGCTTGCGCTCCGTCTCTAATGACCTCGTTGTCGACGGGACATTAAACACTAACCTCCTCCTCCTTCAGACTGCTGTTATTGCCAAGGTCTTCTCACTTGCCACCAATGCTAGAGAGTTACAAAAAAGTTACTTACATGTTGTCCAGCCCAACGCTTCTATTACAGTGTGGCTTTCATCAACTTTGTTTTTTCGGGTTTCATCATCCTGTTTTGGTATTGATCTGTTTCTCCTGAGAGAACGGATATCTTTTATGTCATCCTTCTTATATTGTCTGTTTTTTAGCAGGTGTTTACCAAGCCCGGCAATCTGATTTCTGCTGTTTGTATCTATGATCAACGTTCCAGTAGGACTATTTCACAATATTACAACATAATCGCTATTGCCATCGTATTTGCAAAATTTAAAGTGTGTTTTTGTCAACATTTGTCCCACATTTTGCATATTTTCTAAGATAAATTAAAATAAGTCTTAAGTGAGACAAACGTATGTCTTTTCGAGTCAAAGTTAGTCTCCCTAGCAGTGATTTAGTGCCAAATATACATGTACACTCTATGTGTTTGGTCTCCATCAATCTTAGCTGCCCGCATCTCGTGGTCGGGCGGTAGCGTTCTCGCTTCCCGCGCCCGGGTTCCCGGGTTCGATTCCCGGCGGGGTCAGGGATTTTCCATGCCTCGTGATGGCTGGGTGTTGTGTGTTGTCCTTAGGTTAGTTAGGTTTAAGTAGTTCTAAGTTCTAGGGGACTGATGACCATAGATGTTAAGTCCCATAGTGCTCAGAGCCATTCAAACCAATCTTAGCTAAGACTCGTTATGTATACAACAACATTTCCAATTTTTTCTTACATTACTCTATGAGAACATTTTATTGCAATTTTTGATGCAGTTTGTATATACTCCGTCAGTTAGTGGCCATTTCATATCCTCAGAACAAAATGAACGAATGTTCTCTCTCTCACCGTCTCTCTTTCTGGAAAGCAATGTACAAAACTTTGGGATTAAATTTGTACCGACAGTAGTAACTGCAAGGGGCCAGTGACAGGAAATTAATATTTTAGATGGCATGAAGTACTGAATGATTAACGTGCGTGATGCAAGTGTTTCGACTACTGACATTTCATAGCAGCGCCGGTTGTAAGTGGGTGGGGGGGTGGGGGGGGGGGGGGGGGAGCGAAACATGCCACGCCCCAGGTTTTTGGGGGTAGAAAAATCTTAAATTTTAATGTGGTTCCAAAGGGATGGATTAAACAAGACAAAGAAAATCTTTGCATGAATAAAAAATGTGAGAATAAGTTGGAAAAACAAATAATACATTAAATCTAGTGTCTTACCAGAAATTGTCTACGGAATTGTGAAACAAAGCTTGCTGCTGGTAATGTTGCCAACTCAGTTTCTACCATGCACCTACACACGACTTGAATCTACTTATGTCAGCTTGAAAGCCCCTACAGAAGTCAATAACTGTATAGTAAATAAATAAAGATAAACGTCAGTATACTACGGCCTAATAGTTCCTATATTGCAACCTTAACTAGATGTAGCAGCATCGCTGCGAAAAGCATATTGTAAACTTTTCACTTCTGTTTTACTGTCTGGTGCCCGGTATCAAATGGTTCAATTGGCTCTGAGCACTATGCGACTTAACTTTTGAGGTGATCAGTCACCTAGAACTCAGAACTAATTAAACCTAACTAACCTAAGGACATCACACACATCCATGCCCGAGGCAGGATTCGAAACTGCGACCGTAGCGGTCGCTCGGCTCCAGACTGTAGCGCCTAGAACCGCATAGCCATTCCCGCCGGCGCCCGATATCAGGCTCTAGTTTTAACAGCATAATCACCCCAGATAGATGTGTCAGTTAGTGTGATATGTGCAGATAAGACGTTCTGGATGAATGACTTTGTGAAAAAGGTCGACAGTGTCTGAAAACGCTATAGAGGGAAAGGGAGGTGGGGGAGGGGGAAAAGCGACGCTACTTTGGCACGGGGCCTATAGTCCAATTACAATTACTTGATAATCGACACTTCAAGCGGTGGAGCTGGTTTCACTCAATCAGAGCTCACAACGACACATCCGAACCGTTCGCCGTTGTCAAACTGCACAGCAATTGGACAGTTCACTTCCAATTACCTGTTCCGAATTCTTTGTTGATGTGTTTGGATCACGAGTCATGGGTTTGGCACTTTTATTTCGTATTCCATTGCACATTACATGATAACTACACCAAAAACAAAACACACACACACACTAATGAGATACACATGTTTCATACACAGTACTGATTAAACACTACTGCATACTTCCACACAAGACGCGAGTCAGCGTCACATGTGCGGTTACAATAATCACAGAGATCAGCTGACGTTAGATACTGTAAGTTTCGCCTCACATTGGCCGGCCGCTGTGACCGAGCGGTTCTTGGCGCTTCAGTCCGGAACCGCGCTGCTGCTACGGTCGCAGGTTCGAATCCTGCCTCGGGCATGGATGTGTGTGATGTCCTTAGGTTAGTTAGGTTTAAGTAGTTCTAAGTCCCCATAGACTGGTGACCTCAGATGTTAAGTCCATAGTGCTTAGAGCCATTTGAACCATTTTCGCGCGACATTGCGTGAAACCGTGTTTTTGAACGATACAATTCATCACTGTGACTACGTGATCACAGACAAAAATTTAAGGCATTGTTTCAGTGTTGTAGTTCAGTGCAATGGTTAATGTATTAACCTCCCATGTTGAAGGCTGTAGGTTCGAAGTTCGTTAAATGTCATGATGTTTTCTTATTTCCAAATCTAATCAAAACAGTTTATAATTTTTATTGAGTTAATTAATTTAAATGTAGTTCTTTACTTCGTTTTCTTTGCTACGTCAGTTTTTTTCATCATATTGCCTTTTTTGTTTACTCTTATTTTTCTGTCTATAATCCTTTTTTCGCCTGGAATCTGCCTACGTCGTCTATAATCTGCAACGAAGTGCCATCAAGGATTGCTCATCGGTTTGTAGTATGGCACCTCGTGCAAGCAGTGGGAGGATAGTCTTAGGTAACCAATGATAGCAAGGATTTACAGTTTGCTTTTAGCGCTGAAACTGAATTTTTTCTGTCTTGAGTATGCTCATAGAAGTAAGCTTTAAAAGCCGTTAACAAAGTGGTTGTGATTTTAGTTCTGCTGCAGATTGTTGACCATTGCATTCTCGGATGCATTACACATCACGACGTTGTGGTTAGCCTGCGACATTAGTTTCAGTTCAGAGCTACAAAAGGCGTCTCCCGCCGCAATTCAGTTAAAATCAGCTGTCGGCAGAGCATCTCGACATACCCTGCGAAGGCCCCTTTCAATATTGCTCCTTGTTGCACAGTAACAGCATTTGTAAAGTGACTTACCGTGTTCCTGTGTTACCTATAACGGAGTGGTAGCCGGCAGCTGATGTGGCAACACCGTAGCACAAGTGACAAGACTTAGCTGTCAAGTAATTTTATATGGACTTCAGAGCCAGCCTTGCATAACAAACAATTGTTTGCCACAACAGTGTAGATATCGTTGGTCTGGAACGCAGCATTCAGTCATCTGTGGTGTGTCCACAGTGGATTTTGTCACTGTTTCCAGTTTTATCACTGCATTTTGTAACACATTGTCAGGGCTGTACCAAGCACATGGCAAGATAAGTTCCTGGCAATAGTGAGGGCACAGAGGGGGTGCAAAGACTTGTCGGGAAAAACCAAGTAAGAAAGAAAGAAAGACAATTTAAGAATTAACTGGAAGAGATACTGATTTCTGGTAGCCCTTGTGTTCCTTTCTTCTTTCCACGGAAAGAAGCATTTCCTTCTAGCCACGACTGTAATGCATGCTATTGTTACAGCGTCGTTTTTGCAGTGTCATTTCGTGCAAGTGAGGTCACAATCAAACAGCTACCACGGAACTTCAGCTACATAACCCTTTTGAGATGCTAAATACTTTACAGAGCCCTAAAATAAGAAAGACCTGGTTTCATGGTCGCTCTGTAATTTTTAACGCTTAACTTACGCGGGGTGGCCTCTTAGACGACGTGAAAGTTTTCGTTTTCGCACTTCAAGATCAGCTCCGCCAGAAGGATTATACACTCTTCTATATCCTAAATGCCAATTTTGCAGAGTTTCTTTCTGTACCTGCTAAGTGCGAGTTTGTGGCCAATTCTAAACCCTGAAATCTAGTTTAATGCGAAAATTTACTTAATACAGAGGTACTACAATTATTCAGAGCGTAAAACTCAGATCTCAAACAGTTTATTTATGTGTACTATTTGAAAAACCGGACAAAAGGAGGTGATTTTTTGTGGCATAGGACAGATGGCGGTCCCGGCGGACAACAGGCAGCACTGTCGCTTGAGTCTCAAGTTGACGTGATTTTGCCGAAATGAAAGGTGTGGGTTGATAGTGTCTGTTCTTATTTTGTGAATTTGTTTAAAGCGTTATGAGTAACCGTTGCACAGCTGAAAGCTGAGGCAAAAAGTGGTGATATTTAAAGAAGAACTAAAAAACTCACTTGTTTCGTTTATAAGTGCAGATCTGGCTACAAAGAGAACAGGAAAACATTTTTTTAGTCCTCCAAAAATCGAAGCAGAGTTTTCTAAATGGGGAAGAGCAAAAGACAAGATATGGGAGTCAGTTGTTTTGTGCGTGATTCACATTTCAGTGAGGAACTTAATCGCAGAAGCAGACTTGTTTGTCATCGGCGGTAAACAAGCTAAAATTCCAAGAAAAAAGTTGTCTTTAAAACCAGCGTATCTTCAGTTACTTCCAGATTTACCGAAATATCTATCTAAAATGTTACACAAAAGAAAATCACCAGTGAAACGCTTGCAAAAGAGAAGTCGCGGAAAAGAAAACGTTGGACAAGAAGTTACGATGTCTCTCAATGTTTCTTCTGTCAAGAAAAATTTACGGAACGTAATGGTACCGGACGCAAAAGTAAATAAAGAACATTGAAGTGTATAAGAAACTGGAAGTTGTGAGATTACACAATAAGTTAAGAACAGCGAATGCCTAAATAAATCTTCTGCGAAAGCAGCTCTCAGACGAAAAACGTGAGATGGTTCAGTCGAATCTCCTAGATCATTCTAAAATAAGAAACACAAAAACATAGTAGACTCTATGACAAAGAAATGTCAGTTTAAAAACAATAAGGAAATGCGGTGTGATAACGAGTTTCCTCTGGACAGCGTGCTCTTAAAAATTAAGTCGCCCAGAGGATACAGCCAGTGTTTGAAGCATGAATTGTTGCCACCTCCTTCCGAAACACTTTTACGAAATTTAGTCAAGGGTCAGAAATGCTCAGTTGGCATCAATGGTCACGCTGTGAAACCAATTAAGAATTATTTTCGGGAAGACCGGTGAAAACAAACCTTTAGGTGAGCTGACTTTTTGATGAAGTTAAGCTGCTTTTCAATAACACTTCGTTCAAAGTTGATGGTTTCGTCAATTTAGGGGAATATAATCTAGACGACTGTATCTTGCAAATCATGCTCTGCTGTTTGTTTCCCTACATCATAGCTGGATCCAACCTATTGCTGTATATGTTAGTGGCAATACAGCTCTCGGTGACGTCGTCTCGCAGATATTGATTCAAGTACTTACCTAGAAAGAGCAAACAGGAACAAGAATTATTGCATTATCTTCTAATGGCAGTCAACCAAATAAAAAGGTCTGGCATTGTCTCATAACTAGCAGCATGAAAAAAGTTACTTGCTCTACATCAAATCCAGTTGACGAAGCCAGGAGTATTTGCGCATTTTCAGACGCTATTCATTCATTAAAGGCTTAAGGAAGAATATCTGTGATAAATCTGAGATACTTTTCAACGATGAGATCGTCACGGCTGAACAAGATATTGCCCCAGAATTCGCCACAAATAAATTTCCAATTACTTGGATCCGACGTCATTTTAACGAATGAACGTAAGATTAGCTCTGTAGTTATTCAGTGAAACAGTAGCCAAAGAAATAAAATTCTTCAGAGAAATAACTCGGAGGCTCACAAAACGTTAATGAAATGGAGAAGCATTCTCGCCGATAGAAGTAATAGCTTTGCTTCCGAAATAACTCTCCACACTCTAAGAGTAACCACTGAAAGAACATTAGGAGTATTTGGATACTTGGGGAAAAGGAGTTTCAGGTATGTCCTGACACCAAAATTTAATCAGGATCCACTTGAACGCCATTTCGGTATCGTAAGGTCTTTGAGTTACAATGATAATCCGTCAGTAATAGACTTCCTGGGATTGCACGTTACAGTGAGTTTACATTCCTGTTAAATTTTCATTATCTTCCGATGTAAACTGTGAACATAAATGTGAATTTCCTTTTACGTAGTACGTAAGCCACATGTGGATGTTAGCTAGATATTTGCACCAAAAAAAACAGAGACAGAGTTATGGAACCAGAAAACATAGTTAAAAAAACGCTCTGTGTTCCACATAATTTCACAGAGGCTCAGCCTGATTAACAACATCTATTGGAGAATCTTGAGAGCTCCTAATCAAAAGAACGTTTGGTTTGTCATATTGTAGGTTACGTGGAGCATCATGGAAGAGGAGTCACAAAATTCCGTAAGTGCTTGTGCCTTCTAAATGACATGTCAGTCTCTTTACTGACGTCTACTAGAGATTACCGCTTTTCTACAGGGGAGACATTGCTCACGTACTCGTCGAAAGGCATGTTCAATGTTCTTAACCAGATGGAAAATATTGTCGTGGTAAAACTCTGTGAGGTCTGTTTATGGGACGATATTTTTATGAATGTTTAAATAGTTTGATTCACATTATCGTTGGAATATCGAACGTTGGATGCTGCGAAGATCACGTGATGGGCGTCATTCCTCTTTTTTTTTCCTTTACTGAGTTTCGAGTCCCTCCAAAGGGGGCGGGCTGACAGCAGCTTAGTACGCCGCTCTTTAGCCTACAGAATTTTTATTTTCCTAATTTAAGTAGGAGAGGTGGGCTGAACTTCAGTTTTATCTAATTTCAGCGTTTCAGCAGATCATATAAAGCATTGCACCGTAATCTATTAGTGAAGTTCAAAGTTTAAGTAATTTTTCCAAACTTTATCATTGTATACTTCCGTATATTAATGTTAACATTGTGAAGTCCCAGTCGCGGTTACGTTGTAAATTGGAGGTTGTGCGTTGAGGGTAGGTGAGTTGCCCAGTTCACTCTCCGGAGGCGTCTGTGACACAGCGGTATATATAATAACATTTATTAACCTTGAAAAGTATATAAATGTCTTCAGAGCAGCAATCAGAAGTTGCCAAAAAGCGCTCATGCCACAAAGAAGTGCTGACGCCTTGTCAGTGAGTCGCGACGTCACTGCCGCAGTTATGACGCAGTGCAGATTCCACCTCAGTGCTCTCGAAGACAGCCCGTTGTGTGCTCAGATGGAGAATGCCAACTGTGTTACAGGGTGTCAGTTGTTATGAAGACTAGGCCCCGATCATCCACCATGGATCGATCAAGATGGCTGCTGATACACACTATATGGGCAAGAGGCTCTGCAGATGCACTGCGCCTGGTGGCGCCTGGTGGGTGAGAAGATGCAGGCTTGCAGATAATCTGCAATGTCCTGTAGTGTAGGAGGACTGGCTATCACCCGAGTCCTCTCATCCATAGTGACCCAGGTGACCCAGTAGGCAGCATGGTCAAAGCATGGTTGTGGTCTCCATCAAGTTGATAGCATCTCGGTTTTGAAGCCGGCAAGCAAACACAGGCTGACTTCAAATTTTCAGTGCAATCTACCTGATGCACAATCAGGTTATCATGGTTTCACTGAAACACAACAGACTGTTATTCTCTCTGGTTCTAGTAACATGGACAGAAGTAGTGGGGCAAAGTAGGTCTTGGTGCATTTTATTTGTGCAGGTTGCATAAAGACGATCAGGGGCGAGCATATATTCAGAGGCAAATTATCCTCCTCCCCTTAAATTATTGTTCTGTTAATTGATTTATAACTCTCTGAGACTGATTTATGAACCCCTGTGGATAATGCACCCATCTGAGAAACCCCCACCCTTCCTCCTCCCACACATCTCTGGAAAATCCCCAACCCTCCCCTCTTCACCCTCACTGATATGGTTTCACTATACATATCAAATTAATTGACTAATTAATTAAATTGATATATTAATTACACCTACCCATTTGGGGAAATCCCCCAGCCTTTCTCTTCTCCACATCCACCTCCCCTCCTACACTTCCCCCTCCCCTCACCCATCTGAAAATTAGTGGGAAAAAGATTCAGTCTATGCTGGAGCTTCACTTTGATATCTGATACCTGGGGGACTTATGTTTGTACGTGGTCTTGGAGCACATGCACTATCTCAAGTGATTACTTCCCGCTGGACAAAGCAGATGATGGTGGCATCCTTTGATATTTAGTACCTGGGAAATTCGCTTCCTGTCTCTGTCTCTCAAGAGGTTGCTTACCGTTTGTGTGAACACATGCAGGAACCAATTTGTCCAAAAACGCAGGCAGAGGTTTTCATTCCTCTTATTGTGTTCCTGTTGGCTAATGCCTGGGACAAAGGGAGAGTTGGCACAATAGTGATATCAAAAATAGTGGGAAATATTCCATTTGGGCTTCACTACCAAATTAATTGTTCAACAAACATAAAACAATGGGAAATACAGGATGGAATGTAACAGTATTACGAAAAGGATAGTTGCTACTCACCATACAGC
Source organism: Schistocerca gregaria (assembly GCF_023897955.1). Lineage (NCBI taxonomy): Eukaryota > Metazoa > Arthropoda > Insecta > Orthoptera > Acrididae > Schistocerca > Schistocerca gregaria. Next base: position 321,595,219 of record NC_064925.1, on the reverse strand, counting down.
AGAGATACTGATTCGCAGATAGGCAAAACAAAAACACTGTCACAAAATGCGCTTTCGGCCACATTGGCTTCAGCTGCCAGAGACTGCAGTTGTGTGTGTGTGTGTGTGTGTGTGTGTGTGTGTGTGTGCGTGTGGCCTATTTTTGACAACGCCCTTGTTGGCCAAAAGTTTTTTTTGTGTCTATCTTCGATTCAGCATCTCCACTATATAATTGTTTAACAATTTACAGGAGCCAAACAGGTACTTAAAACAGTCACCTCCGCACCTTATCATGATTCTTCTTCGTAATAAAACATATTTTCAACGTGTGAGAATCACACTCAAACTTTTTTCAATAGCCCACACTAGCGATCGCGAAGTACGAGCCATCTACCAGTTGCTGGGGAGCCCTGCCACGCCGACTGGAAGAGGGCCAGAGACCCAGACCTGCACTGGCCATGCCAGCATTTGCTGGCCCAACTCCAGCCACACTGGATGCTCGGAGGCTGGACATTCTGTCAGTGTGACCACGAAGTATCCAACAGATGAATTTACTTGACGGAATAATCATCCAGACAAACACTCGCTTCTGTCACCACTCAACTGGCGTACTGGTTACTTTACTACTCAGTCATCCAGAGAACGCCGCCTCCAGGATTTGTCCCACAACAGCGGGCAAGATCATACTGGTCGGAGCATTCATTGTTCGTGGCGGTCATGTTGGACTAAGCCGCTGTTTCAGGTCATCCATTGGCTGCAGAAAATGCGAGACAAGCAAGCGCAGCTTGGACAAATAGTTCTGTCTGCAGTGAAATAGACGCCCTGGTTTAAAAAATCCACTTACCTAATCCGAATTGGGCCGTTGGCGTCAATACACCATGTCTTTCTCACGCGAAATGTGAATTCTTTCCTTTTATATGAGTTATTCTCAAAGGCAGAAGGAATCTAGGTAACAAGCGTTTTCACATCGTTAAAGTATCGTTACTTGTTGTGAAAATCCTGTACAACAGTGTGCCATAGGCAATGTTTCGTGTAAGTAATCTCTCATCAGGTAACAAAAAATTTATTCTTATCTACTTAATTTCTGTTTCGTCCTGGATCGTAGGACTAGAATATTTAAAACATTTTTGGCTCATGACAGAGTGCTCAGAGCACGCTCCAACTCTGTCACCAGTTGCCTTCTCACTTTCGAACTTTCTTAAAGTAACCAGAGGCCTCGTCGCCTACAAAATCTCTTAAGGCAGCAGCACAGAGGAGTTAGAAATATCAAGTTTATCCTATGCATCACTTTATAAATGCGGCAGTATAGCTGATTTTATTACGATGGTCAACTCTCCCTGTGTAGGTGGGGGATTGAAATTTCGTTAAAAGATCCCGCAGCAACGAAAAACCGCCTGATTACCGCTCGAATTTGCAAATCATGTCCATGGTCCTCTCGCTTCACTTCTATCCACTTTGTCGTACGTCATTGATAACAAATTGATTAACTAATTAATTACATTGATCATGAGCGTCTCTTTGCGCGATGAGAATTTTTTCCTGCAGTCCTATTACATTCGCCGGGTAGCTCAAATGGGAATCCCTAGAGGGAAGACGATGTTCTTTTCGAGGAACACTATCGAGAAAATTTAGAGAACCAACGTTTGACTCTGATTACACAAGGTCTCTACTCCCACCAAGATACATATCGTATAAGGAGCATGAAGATAAGATACGAGGCATCAGCGCTCATTTGGAGGCATATAGACAGTTTTTTCCCTCACTGTGTTTGCGAGAGGAATAGTAAAAGAAATGATTAGTAACGGTACAGGGTAGAGGAAAAGGTGTGAAAAGGGGCACAGGTGTAATTATGGGCACCCCTCACGAAGAGGCTATGGGACGTGCTGCAGTCTGGCGGCCAGGACTGAAAACGTTGCCTGTTGTTCATAGACGGTAGCAGTGAACAGTTGGAAGCATTGTTTCAAACACTATAGTTACAGCGTCGTTTATTGTGTGAATTGATGTTTGTTCAGGACTGCAAACGTTTGGCACGTATGTGAAATCTTTTTTCTTTTTATATCCTTCTGATTAGTTTCAAACAATTTCTCAGTGATATCCGGAATGTCGGAATCCTAAGCAACTTTTAGAAACACGTTTTACTTTCCACCTTCTTTTAGGTTCGAAGTGATAGTGGCAATGTTGCTTAAGAATGGTTGGTGTAAATATGAGCCCATTGCATTGGTGTAAAAATGGGCTCCTATTTGAGGATGGCCCATAATTACACCATCTCTTCTCTTAAACAATGTAAAACATTTAATTAATTTTATGGGGATATGGTTGGTCGAGTTTTGTTTAAAGTTCATATATACAACTCACACAGCAGCAAGCAAACAAATAGAATTTCAAATTGCGATAATAGATCCTAGTGTTTTTGTTCGTCCTTGCAGATGGTGAGAATAAAGAAGCGCTATGAATGTAAGAACCAGAGGCTTCAGTGGGATAAATCTCAGATGGTATGTGCCATAGCAGCTGTGAAAACAAAGGAAGCTTCTGTGAAAGGTGCTGTAAGAACATTTGGAGTGCCTTGTACCACTTTGCAAAGATTTCTTAAACTTGATAAAATCCCTGAGCAAACGGTTCTAGAGACAAGGCTTGAAAGGAAACAGATTTTCAATGCAGACCTCAAAAAACAGCTAGTTTCTTACAGAATGAGATTTTCACTCTGCAGTGGAGTGTGTCTCGGTCTGGCACACAGTTTTAATCTGCCAGGAAGCTTCAGCTAGTTTCTTATCTCCTTGAGATGGAGCAAAAATTCTTTGCATGACCTTGGCGGATCTGAGAAGAATGGAATTTTTACTTGCCCAGAGAAATAGTCGACAACCCCTTTCAAAGGAGGAGAAGCAGGACGAGCTTGAGCTGACCTTTTTCTTCAGTGACACAAAAATCACCAGTCAATTCTCAAACCTTGTGGAACTTCATATGCCAGAGTCTTAGGCTTCAATAAAGAGAATATGATGGTTTTCTTTGATTTATTGGCAGACACTTTCAACAAATACTCATATCCAGCAGACCGGGTATATAACGTGGATAAGACAGGCCTGCCCATTGTCCAAAGCAAAGTTCCAAAAGTGATGGGGATGACATGGAAGAAACAAACTGCAGCTCTAACGTCTGCAGAAAGAGAGGCTACAATCACAGCTATTGCATGCATGAGCGCTTCGGGACATTATGTCCCACCAATGATAACCAAAATGTACCAAGCTCTAATGAGAGGTTGGCCCCATGGTGAAATTGGTAGAGCCCATCCTTCAAAATGGGTTCAACACAGTTTGTCCACCGAATGGTCCAACTGAACAAGGCCTGTTCTCTTCATCTTGGCTGATCATTATAGCCACGTTCGAAATCCAGAACTGATTGACTTGGCGAAAGCAGCCACGTGACTGTCATCTCACTTCCTCTACATTGCATCCACAAACTGCAGCCTCTAGATAAGACGTTCATGGGACCTCTGAAAACGTTCTACAGCGAGGCAGTGAGAGTATGATTGCATCACAATTGGCGTCCTCTCACACCTTACGACGTTATGGAGGTATTTGGTCAAGCCTACCTTCGTGCTCAATTATCTGAGATAGCAGTAGATGGATTCAAAGTAACTGAGTTATACCCTATGAAGCGTTACATCTTCACCGACGCTAATTTTGTAGCTGCTGAGTTGGCTATAGGAAAAAATTGCTCCATAATGGCACATAGACCTAACGTTTCTGAATCACATTCTCCTCAAATGTTTTTCATTCCAATCTCTGATCACGATATCAATTCTTTAGACGATGACCGGTTCAGTCCGTAATGACCATCCGCAGGCATAAAATATATAAATATCTACATCTAGTGAATAGCGTGTCTTTCAACATAAAACAGCAACATGTATCACAATATACTGTCATACAACCAGGGAAAAGTACAGATAAAATATGGTATAACGTACCTTTTTTACACCATGTCCTAAAGTGATAAGGCCATAATAGCATCGTCAAAACATATAAACATAATCAGCACAGCATCGTCACATGGATCTAAAATAAGGTGTAGAATTCGAACCTGCGACCGTAGCGGTTGCGGGGTTCCAGACTGTAGTCCCTAGAATTGCTCGGCCACTCAGGCTGGCACAACAAACGCACGCTATTGTATATATCATTGCCAACATTTCTGTTCTTTGGATCTGTGGATCTATGGCTTTCAGATCCTGGTAACCTTCAGACCACAAGTAACACATTACAGAACGCTGTTCTTCATTAGCACAAACCAAGAGTGGCGCAGCCATATTTATTTAGCAAGAGCACTGTTAAAGCCTGAGTGCTGGGGCCGTTTTGTGAACTGGAGGTCGAGTGAAGAGGGGCAGTGAATTGCCCAGTTCACACCTGTAACTGTAGTAACATTTATTTGTCTTGAAAAGTGTGTAAGTGTCTTCAGAGCTGCAATCGGTGGCTGCGTGTAGGCTCACATGCCACAAAGGAATGCAGATGCCTTGCAGCGATTCGCGATAATGGTGCTGCAGGTCAATGCCACTGCTCAATACTGTGTTGGTAATGGCAGCGGGGTGAGGAAGGCACTGCCTGCCCGGGCACTGCATGGTGACCCAATGCAGCGTCCATCTCGGCACTCTCAGTGACAGCCGGTCGTGTGTTCAAGAGGAGACTGTGTTCCAGGATGTCAGTCGTTGTGGGAACTAGGCCTTGGTCATCCTCTGTGGACTCATCAAGATGGTAGCAGATGCTTATGAGTCAGCAAGAGGACTGCACAGACATGCCACACCTACTTAGTGTGGAGGTGCCAGCTTGCAGATCTACCCAAGACTGATAGTGTAGGAGGGCTGGCTACCCTCTTCCCCCCCCCCCCTCCCAGTCTTCTCAAGTGTGACAGGCCAGTAGGCAGCAACGGCAGACCATGGCTGTGATATGCAACAGGTTGGCAGCATCTCGATCTTGAAGTCGGCAAGCAGGTAGCAAGCTGGCCATCATCGATCAGCTCGTTGTGGTTTCACTGAAACGCAATAGACTCTTATTCCCTCTTATTCAAGCGACACAGACAGAATGGCAGCACAATAGCATGTATCCTTGAACTCGAGAAGCCTCACTATTTAAAGGGCCAAACCTGTGCCTCTGACACAGTGCCTCTGACACAGTGCCTCTGGGTGTAAGAGTCTGTCTGCTCTCTTTTATCAGATCTGTCAGCACCTCACTGTGGCTGTTCAATGATTATTCTTGGTTGCCAAACTCAGTTCTTTCCGTCTGCATTTGATTTTGTAGTGGTGCTCGGGCAGTGAAGTTACCGAACGTTACCTCACAGTGCCTTGTTATTTAGCACAGCAACACCATGCCATGCTCTGAGGTCTGTTGCATTTGGAATATGCCTTTTTGAGGTATCGATTGCCATGGCACCCAAGCTCTGATCTGCTCTGAGCTCACCTGGTAGATCATTTAAAAAAATTTAAACACCTACAATGAAATTATTTTGTTGTGTGGTACAAAGTGAACTAATGTGACCTGATGAAAACTGACAGAAAGAAAACAGTGCCTTCTAGTGGTTGACACACGCACTAAGCTATGCTAACAGCCCTAAGAACGAAAGTGCTGATAATTATTGACTAAACCTTGCATCTTGCTTTTACGTCTCGGCTTGCAAACTGGTTATTATTTTTTTTAAGTTATCGCTAGACTGGTGTTTTAACAGTAGAGGTTCAGCTGGTATAGCCTCCTCTTACCTAAGTGAGCTGAACAACTACTTTTTTGCTTCATATACTGGATGCTACAAAAAGGTACGGCCAAACTTTCAGGAAATATTCCTCACACACGAAGAAAGAAAATATGTTATGTGGACATGTGTCCGGAAACGATTACTTTCCATGTTAGAGCTCATTTTATTACTTCTCTTCAAATCACATTAATCGTGGAATGGAAACACACAGCAAGAGAACGTACCAGTGTGACTGCAAACGCTTTGTTACAGGAAATGTTCAAAATGTCCTCCGTTAGCGAGGGTACATGCATCCACCCTCCGTCGCATGGAATCCCTGATGCGCTGATGCAGCCCTGGAGAATGGCGTATTGTATCACAGCTGTCCACAATACGAGCACGAAGAGTCTCTACATTGGGTGCCGGGGTTGCGTAGACAAGAGCTTTCAAATGCCCCCATAAATGAAAGTCAAGAGGGTTGAGGTCAGGAGAGCGTGGAGGCCATGGAATTGGTCCGCCTCTACCAAACCATCGGTCACCGAATCTGTTGTTGAGAAGCGTACGAACAATTCCACTGAAATGTGCAGGAGCTCCATCGTGCATGAACCACATGCTGTGTCGTACTTGTAAAGGCACATGTTCTAGCAGCACAGGTGGAGTATCCTGGTATGAAATCATGATAACGTGCTCCATTGAGCGTAGGTGGAAGAACATGGGGCCCAATCAAGACATCACCAACAATGCCTGCCCAAACGTTCTCAGAAAATCTGTTTGGTGACGTGATTGCACAATTGCGTGCGGATTCTCGTCAGCCCACACATGTTGATTGTGAAAATTTACAATTTGATCACGTTGAAATGAAGCTTCATCCGTAAAGAGAACATTTGCACTGAAATGAGGATTGACACATTGTTGGATGAACCATTCGCAGAAGTGTACCCGTGGAGGCCAATCAGCTGCCGATAGTGCCTGCACACGCTGTACATGGTACGGAAACAACTGGTTCTCCCGTAGCACTCTCCATACAGTGACGTGGTCAACGTTACCTTGTACTGCAGCAACTTCTCTGACGCTGACATTAGGGTCATCGTCAACTGCACAAAGAATTGCCTCGTCCATTGCAGGTGTCCTCGTCGTTCTAGGTCTTCCCCAGTCGCTAGTCATAGGCTGGAATGTTCCGTGCTCCCTATGACGCCGATCAATTGCTTCGAACGTCTTCCTGTCGGGACACCTTCGTTCTGGAAGTCTGTCTCGATACAAACGTACCACGCCACGGCTATTGCCCCGTGCTAATCTATACATCAAATGGGCATCTGCCAACTCCGCATTTGTAAACATTTCACTGACTGCAAAACCACGTTCGTGATGACACCAACCTGTTGATGCTACGTACTGATGTGCTTGATACTAGTACTGTAGAGCAATGAGTCGCATGTCAACACAAGCACCGAAGTCAACATTACCTTCCTTCAATTGGGCCAATTGGCGGTTAATCGAGGAAGTACAGTACATACTGACGAAACTAAAATGAGCTCTAACATGGAAATTAAGCGTTTCCGGATACATGTCCACATAACATCTTTTCTTTATTTGTGTGTGAGGAATGTTTCCTGAAAGTTTGGCCGTACCTTTTTGTAACACCCTGTATAGAGCCAATATGAGTTTCACACACTTTCAACTTTTTCAGTATAATATCTCCAGAGTAGCGCAAGGGCGACGCCTCGTATATGCTGCAGCAACCTAAATAACGGACAGGAGCTATGCACACTGATATTTACCATTTTCTTCATATTTTTTGTGGATGTCTACTTTATCTTCCAAATTTTGTTCTGTGTCTGAAATACTTCCTTATTTATTTACTTGTTCATGTGAAAAGCATACAAGGTGCATACATATACATAAACAATAGCACTTATAAACCAATTGCACACATCTATTTTGTAGATGCCCTGTCCATTTATCCGAAGTACAGGTAATCTGTCATCGTACTCGTAAAAGCTGCCTAACGAGTTTTACTCCTAGTTGTTTATGAGTACAGGTATTTTCCCGGCAACTGCTCGTCTACTATGGGGCTACAATTCTTTGACCGTTTCTCATTTGCGTGCCTCACATTGTCTTAGTTAATATAACTTTTAATTCACGTTCAGTGGGTCACTGACATGAGAGTCAAACGAAAACCAACTGGAGTAAATGTCTGTGAACAAGGGCACCACGTGTTTGAAAACTCATGGTATTGCAGCTGGGTGTCATTCTGAAAGACGGCCTATTTTCTTGACGATAAAACTCGCTCACTGTCGTTCTCCTATAAGAGTGACAGAGGAGTTTTTCGCCAAAATATCGCTATTTTTAAAAAAAGATAAAAAGAAAATTTTCAACTCGCCGCACTGCATGGGCTTTACAGTCAGTACGCAGCGAAAGCTTTAGATTCACAAGTGCAGTATCTGAAACGTGTAGTAAAATGTCGCTATAGTCAATGTGTAGTTTTAAGAAAAGGCAATACATCGTATCTAGCTTCCGAAAATCATTGTCTTTTTTACAGAATCCACAAAGGCCACCAAGTAAAGCTACAATAAAAAGTAAGAAGCCGTCACTAGCGTCATCAATTACTAAAATACCTGACGCTCCTGAGAAACCTGAATCTGTGCATGAAGAAAAAAGTATAAGAATTGAGGTGAAAGAGATATATGTCACACCTGTCGTAAGTATAAGCCGACTGATGACTTTTAGCTGTCAGCTGTTACTGTACGCCTAAAATGTAGTAATAGTTTTAAATTGTCGAAGTCGTGTTTCCTCTGCTATGGTTTAATGTATTGTTTATGTGCTTGATTGTGAAACTGGGCCATCAGTTCACTTTTTTGTATTTGCACTTAGGCATTTCGCTCCTGGGTTCTGTTACGCGAAAGTAGCTGCAGAGCACTGCTCGGAAAATTGGCTACACAGTTTCATTTACAGATATAAAATCATGATTAGTTATAAGTTTTATTATAATTTGAGCAAAGACTAAGTAGTTTGTGCAAGCAACTTAACACATTTACCTTTTGAAAAATTCAAACTCTGAAAATATAAACTATTTAGTCTTTGATATTGAAAGACAGTCCTAGGTTGCAGAAAGTTCTTCATTGAATAAAAAACGACGCGTTTCACCCGGTTAGGGTATTATCAGGTTATGTGAAGTACAATGGAAAACGGAATGCAAGAAGTAAAAGATAAGAACGCATATAATTACTGATAAAAAGTATTAATAATAAAAAGTATTAATAATAAAAAGTATTAATAAAATACATCAAAACAGCAGTTAAACTAACGAGAGAAACACAGTTTCATTTACAGATATAAAATAAGAGATGGTATAAAAACCACAAAGAATAAACCTACAAGGCATACTTAAAAAGTATAAGCATGTACTGTACACACACTGTGTGAGCGTGGATAGGCCACCAACGATTTGCTATGGGGCCATGTCTACAGTTGTCGAGCATGGTCTTACTCCTGTTCAAAAAATTGTTCAAATGGCTCTGAGCACTATGGGACTTAACATCTTAGGTCATCAGTCCCCTAGAACTTAGAACTACTTAAACCTAACCAACCCAAGGACGTCACACACATCCATGCCCGAGGCAGGATTCGAACCTGCGACAGAAGCGGTCGCGCAGTTCCAGACTGAAGCGCCTAGAACCGCTCGGCCACTTCGGCCGGCCTCTTACTCCTGTGCTACTATGACTGATGACCCACACTGCACGAGGTGAACCGACTACTGCACTTCTTAAGTTTTTCTCTGTAGGTTCATCCTTCGTGATTTTTATACCTAGATGTAACTAATGAAGAACAATCTCTCAAAAATTTACTTTCACAAAGACCAAGGTCTTAGAAGTAAAATATGTGACCTAGAAGTGTTAATAAACTCAGTAAGTGATATTTCAGATGCTAATATTCTATGTATAACTGAGCACTTGATGGAAGCACAATCAGTCAAAAGTATAGAGCTCTCACAATTCAAGCTAATAGACAATTCTTCAAGAAAAATTTACAAAGGTGGAGGGAGTTGCATATTTGCAAGGAAATTCATTGCAGCCCACCCACTCCAAATATGCTGTTCTTACAATGTTGTAAAGGATATAAAATTATCTAGGATTCAACTTACTGACCTCAATTTACTCTTAACAACTGTTTACATATCAATCTGTGCTAACAAAGGCTCATTCTTTAAAAACTTGACATCCCTTCTTGAAACTCTAACAAAGAAAAGCATCCCCTTAATCTGTGGTGACTTTAATAATGACTTCTTAACTGATGGCAGCACCCAGACCACCTTCATAAATTTGATGTATTCTTTCAACCTTTATTTTTAAAGTAAAATCTGCAACTAGCATCACATCCCATAGTATTGACCAAGTGTCCACTAACATAGAATGTGTTGCAACCCCTGTACATCTAGGGTTCTCAGACCCATGAAAAGTTACCACAAAGGGATGCCTTTGTCGAAAAAGTAATATGAGAAAGCAGAATCTTTTCAAGAAAACAATATTGTACATTTCTATTCCGCATCAGTAAAGAAAACTGGCAGACAGTCTTCCAGCCACAAACAGTAGATGATAAGTATGAAGCCTTCCTAAACATTTTCCTCTATTACTTCAATTACTATTTTCCTTTAAAATTAAAAAAGTTGTTCCTGGTTTTTCCAGAAATTGGATCGCTTCAGGCATTATAACTTCCTCCAAAAGAAAGAGGGAGATTTTCTCCCTGAGAAAAACAAATTTTGGCAGGAGTGTTTAGTTTAAGAAATACTTCACTGCTTATAGAAAGATATTCAAAAATGTTGTCAAGGCTGCTAAAAAGCTTCATTATGATGTACCTCTGAAAAACTCAATTAACAAAAGTAAATGTATGTGGCAGATATTTAACACTAGTACAGCTAGGAGTAAAAACGTTATAAATAACAGTAACCTAGAAATAAATGGAAATTTGATTACTAACAAAAAAGAAATGGCTCATGAATTTAACTCCTTCTTCACAAATTTTATTGAGCACCTTATTAGTCACTTAATGAATTGCTCTATGCCAGCCCCTCTTTAAGCAACTCTACTGCTTCACTATTCTTATCACCAATCTGAGAAGCAGAAATCGAAAATACAAGCAGCCAAAAAATAAAAAAGGTTTCTTCTGCTGAACAAGATGCGATGGCTTGTTTCACTGTTCACAGACGTTCAAGAACAATAAGTAAGCTTCTATCACATATAATTAATTCTTCATTTGTGGAAGGCATATCCTCTAAATTACTTACCATAGCAAAAATTATACCCCTACACAAAAAATACTGTAAACAATATCCCAATAATTATCAGCCTATAACAGTCTTCTCTTTGTTAAGTAAAATATTTGAGTATGTAGTGGCTGGCAGATTAAAATCATTTCTAAATTAGTATCCTTTCTTCAGCTCAATATCGATTCCAGGAGTGGAAAACAAAAGCAGATGCTGTTTATAAATTTCTAGATACGACTCTCACTCTCGTAGATAAGAAACAGCCATCTGCAGGGTTGTTCCTAGATTTTACAAAGGCATTCAATGCTAAAACCATAGAATACTAGCACAAAAACTATATAACTACCACATAAGGGGCACTGCTGGCCTTGGGTCTGAAAGCTACCTATGAAACAGAAAACAGTAAGTGCAGTTATGTGAAGTCAGCTCTTCAGGAAAATTCACAGTTTCATATGCTGATATGCAAACTGTAAAACATGGTGTCCCTCAAGGATCAGTTATAGGCCCGATCCTATTTCTCCTCTTCGTTAATAATTTTTCTCCGCACCTATACTGACTTGCAATACCTTCCTTTTTCAGGTTACCTTCCATTAGGAAAGTGGGAGCACTCAGTGACTGTTACGTGATTTATAAATTATTGAGCACTGGGTGGTCGGAGGGGGTGGTCTTACTGGTAGTTGGGAGCTCCAACGTCAGGCGCGTAATGGGGCCCCTTAGGGATATGGCAGCAAGAGAGGGGAAGAAAACCAATGTGCACTCCGTGTGCATACCGGGGGTTCATTCCAGATGTGGAAAGGGTCCTTCTGGATGCCATGAAGGGTACAGGGTGCACCCATCTGCAGGTGGTCGCTCATGTCGGCACCAATGATGTGTGTCGCTATGGATCGGAGGAAATCCTCTCTGGCTTCCGGCGGCTATCTGATTTGGTGAAGACTGCCAGTCTCGCTAGCGGGATGAAAGCAGAGCTCACCATCTGCAGCATCGTCGACAGGGTTCCGCTGGATAGGTCAGGAGTCCACTACACTCAACAAGCGGCTACACCGGTAGCCGGGGTTGTGTGGCGTGGACTGGGCGTTTTTTTTAGGTTAGATGGCTTCGGGCAAGTACAGAAAGAGCAACAGCCTCAAAGGGTGCGGGGCAAAGTCAGGACATGCGGGGACCAAGCAGCAATCGGTATTGTAATTGTAAACTGTCGCAGCTGCATTGCTAAAGTACTGGAACTTCAAGCGCTGGTAGAAAGCACCGAAGCTGAAATCGTTATAGGTGCAGAAAGCTGGCTGAAGCCAGAGATAAATTCTGCCGAAATTTTTACAAAGGTACAGAAGGTATTTAGGAAGGATAGATTGCATGCAACCGGTGGTGGAGTGTTCGTCGCTGTTAGTAGCAGTTTATCCTGTAGTGAAGCAGAAGTGGATCGTTCCTGTAAATTATTATGGGTAGAGGTTACACTCAACAACCGAGCTAGGTTAATAATTGTCTCCTTTTGCCGACCTCCCGACTCAGCAGCATTAGTGGCAGAACAACTGAGAGAAAATTTGGAATACATTTCACAAAAATTTTCTCAGCATGTTAGTCTTAGGTGGGGATTTCAATTTACCAGATATAAACTGGGAAACTCAGATGTTTAGGACGGGTGGTAGGGCAGAGCATCGAGTGACATTATACTGAGTGCACTATCCGAAAATTACCTCGAGCAATTAAACAGAGAACCGACTCGTGGAGATAACATCTTGGACCTACTGATAAAAAACAGACCCGAACTTTTCGACTCCGTATGTGCAGAACAGGGAATCAGTGATCATAAAGCCGTTGCAGCATCCCTGAGTATGGAAGTTAATAGGAATATAAAAAGAGGGAGGAAGGTTTATCTGTTTAGCAAGAGTACTAGAAGGCAGATTTCAGACTACCTAACAGATCAAAACGAAAATTTCTGTTCTGACACTGACAATGTTGAGTGTTTATGGAAAAAGTTTAAGGCAACTGTAAAAGGCCTTTCAGACAGGTACGTGCCGAGTAAAACTGTGAGGGACGGGAAAAACCCACCATGGTTCAACAACAAAGTTAGAAAACCATTGCGAAAGCAAAGAGAACTTTGCTCCAAGTTTAAACGCATCCAAAACCTCTCAGACAAAGAGAACCTAAACGATGTCAAAGTTAGAGTAAGGAGGGCTACGCGTGAAGCATTCAGTGAATTCGAAAGTAAAATTCTATGTACCAACTTGACAGAAAATCCTAGGAAGTTCATAGGAATATAAAAAAAGGGAGTAATCAGTAAGTGGCTCGAAACAGCATATCCAGACACTCCGGGATGATGATGGCATTGAAACAGAGGATGACAAGCGTAAAGCTGAAATACTAAACACCTTTTTCCAAAGCTGTTTCACAGAGGAAGACCGCACTGCAGTTCCTTTTCTAAATCCTCGCACAAACGAAAAAATGGCTGACATCGAAATAAGTGTCCAAAGAATAGAAAATCAATTGGAATCACTCAACAGAGGAAAGTCCACTGGACCTGACGGGATACCAGTTCGGTCCACACAGAGTACGCGAAAGAACTTGCCGTGTACCGCAAGTCTCTAGAGGAACGGAAGGTTCCAAATGATTGGAAAAGAGCACAGGTAGTCCCAGTCTTCAAGAAGGGTCGTCGAGCAGATGTCGTTTTTGGAAACCCAAAATCTACTCTGTAGGAATCAACATGGATTCCGGAAACAGCGATCTTGTGAGACCCAACTCGCTTTATTTGTTCATGAGACCCAGAAAATATTAGATACAGGCTCCCAGGCAGATGCTATTATTCTTGACTTCCGGAAGGCGTTCGATACAGTTCCGCACTGTCGCCTGCAAAGTTAGAGCCTATGGAATATCAGACCAGCTGTGTGGCTCGATTGAAGAGTTCTTAGTAAACAGGACACAGCATGTTGTTATCAATGGAGAGACGTCTACAGACGTTAAAGTAACCTCTGGCGTGCCATAGGGGAGTATTATGGGACCATTGCTTTTCACAATATATATAAATGACCTAGTAGATAGTGTTGGAAGTTCCATGCGGCTTTTCGCGGATGATGCTGTAGTATACAGAGAAGTTGTAGCATTAGAAAATTGTAGTGAAATGCAGGAAGATCTGCAGCGGATACGCACTTGGTGCAGGGAGTGGCAACTGACCCTTAACATAGACAAATGTAATGTATTGCGAATACATAGAAAGAAGGATCCTTTATTGTATGATTATATGATAGCGGAACAAACACTGGTAGCAGTTACTTCCGTAAAATATCTGGGAGTATGCGTTCGGAACGATTTGAAGTGGGATGATCATATAAAATTAATTGTTGGTAAGGCGGGTACCAGGTTGAGATTCATTGGGAAAGTCCTTAGAAAATGTCGTCCATCAACAAAGGAGGTGGCTTACAAAACACTCGTTCGACCTATACTTGAGTATTGCTCATCAGTGTGGGATCTGTACCAGATCGGGTTGACGAAGGAGATAAAGAAGATCCAAAGAAGAGCGGCGCGTTTCGTCACAGGGTTATTTGGTAACCGTGATAGCGTTGCGGAGATGTTTAACAAACTCAAATGGCAGACTCTGCAAGAGAGGCGCTCTGCATCGCGGTGTAGCTTGCTCCCCAGGTTTCGAGAGGGTGCGTTTCTGTATGAGGTATCGAATATATTGCTTTCCCCTACTTAGACCTCCAGAGGAGATCACGAATGTAAAATTAGAGAGATTAGAGCGCGCACGGAGGCTTTCAGAGAGTCGTTCTTCCCGCGAACCATACGCGACTGGAACAGGAAAGGGAGGTAATGACAGTGGCACCTAAAGTGCCCTCAGCCACACACCGTTGGGTGGTTTGCGGAGTATAAATGTAAATGTAAAATCAGTTGTCCGAATAACAGGGAATTAAAATATATCGAGATTAACAAAGAGTGCATTATAATGGCTAGGCACCAGCTGAAATATGGTTTTGTGTAATAAACTCTGCAAAAAATTACGATTGATTGCTTCACTCTATAATTTATAAAACCTTTCTTTTTGCCGACGACACCAATATTCTGATATCTGACTCAGATAATTGCATTGAAGCTGCAGTTACCAATGTACAGCTCTAATAGATTCTTGGCTTACAGCTAATAGGCTACTTCTTAATGCAAAAAAGACTATAGGCCTAAAAGTTCATACAATCCAGAACAGAAATCCATTGTCCCAGATATACAAATAGGTGGAAATAAGTATTGAACTGGAAAATGTAACTAAATTTCTTGGAATATCTATCTCTGACACTCTAAGCTGGAAAAGGCACACTGACAACTTAGCTACCAAGCTAAGTAAAGTATGTTTTATGCTTCTGTCAATTAGGGAAGTGACAAGTATAAATATGCTAACACCAGTGTACCATGCTCTTTCTTCCCTGAATCCTAACATATGGCTTCATATTTTTGGTCCAATAAAATATTTAAGCTACAAAAGAAAGCTGTCAGGATAATTTTATTTAAGAAGCAGAGTGATTCATGTAAACAACTATTCCAAAAACTAGGTATCCTTACACTTCCATTACAGTACATATTGCAGATACTGCATTTTAGCAGCAAAATACTGGCAGCATGGAGCAGAATCAGGACTATACTTGTTGACACAGTTTCCCCATTCCATTAAATTACATTCTGATAGTGTAAAATGCATGGGGATTAAACTTTATAATCATCTACCAACAAACATAAAAAATATCAACAATGCAGCACATTTTAAAAGAAGGCTTAAATCGATATTATTAAAATACTCTTTTTATAACATACATGAATATTTTAATGTGATTTTTCTACGTACTTTATTTGCACACATATCTTTCGGTACTATAATTTATCTTCAAAACGTAAATTTCGATAAGGCCTAACCGAATGTTAAAAATCGATTTATTTGTATGTACTTATTATATTTGTCTAGTAAATCTTAAATGTTGCATAAATGATGTAATGCTTATCTGTACTTAACTTTATTTGAAATGAATCCACAAATTTTAATTTTAATTAGGCCTTGATGACCTTACTTTTGAACAGCTTATTAGTATACTAATACTATATCCCATAATCTGTAACTATCATACAGTTGTCTAAGTCTAGGTATATTTAATTAAATGTTACGTGCTTTTTAAAAAATATTTAACTAATACAATGATTTGTCCCATATCATGTAGCACTCTCTGTACACAAAATGAGCCAGTAGATTAATAAAGAAGGAATGAATGAATGAAATCTCTTACGGTGTTTTTCTCATTCGTTTACTGGCTATTTTAAGAGTATCTGACGAATGCTTTTTGGCAGTAATTATATTTTTTCATTGGACACTTTCCTATCCTTTACCTCTTGCATATTTGCGTTTTTTGTTTTTACTGTTAAATGTAGTAGCTCAGGATAGGATCATGTACAGTCATTTACCTCGTTCATTTTTCCAGATGACCTGATGGTGCCCTCCACTGGTAAAAATGTCAATTTTGACCCAATAAAGAGCTGTCTGCAACCTATGACTGTCGTTCAGTATTAATCACATTAGAAGGTTGCTGTAACATCACCCCACAAAGGGGTGCAAAAAATTTGTTTCGTCTTCAATAATATCAGAATAAAAATTACATGTAACTTATGATTTTATTGTAAAGAAATGAAGCTATATTGTCCAACAGACCTGAATTGGTACGTATTAAATTTGATTTCCCAAACTGTGCTTTGCAGCACATTTCGTGGAAAAGAACCCAGGAAAGAAATGAAAGAAATGGATAAATGTAATAATACATCTTCTATACTACCATATAAAGACAAGTCGTTCAACATTGTTAGCAAAAATCTCGAAAAGTGCTTGACTGGTTTACATCAAATTTTTACGCAATACTCTAATAAATGTACAGACATAGCCTGCATATTTCTTAATATAAAAATGTTTGTGTGTGTGTGTTTGTGTGTGTGTTCGTTCCACATCTCCTCCTAAACCAATGGACCGACTTCACGCAAACTTGGTGCACATATCCCTTACTGTCAGGCGAAACAGCTGAGCTGGTAAGAGCCGCCTATCTGTCGTAGTTCAGGAGAACGACGTCAGAAACACCGAGGTGCACGTAAAACTACCGAACTGTGCATGACGTTTAAACTAACTCTATTCGCAACACATTTTGTAGTCAGTATCCACAGATGCCGCCGAATGTATCTACAAAATTATATCATTGTATGACATGTAGCTCAGGAGATACGACGCCATAAACACTGAGATCTGTGAAAAACTGTGGCATCTAGCACATAGTTTTAATACATTTATTCTTTCTTTCAGTCGACTCAGAACGGCTATAGGCGAAAACAACAGCCGTCTGTGGAGCTATAGGCGTTGCCATTGAGAGGTTTATAAAATCGCGTTGCAGACAAGCGAAGCAGCTGTACTTACACATTTGTACATTATGCATATTTCTCTGTACGACTGTTTCATAATTTCAAATGTGTTTTTACAAATGCAAGGAAATGAAATATTTTCGATGTTACACTACAAGCAAAGTTCATTTTTCCCGTTTGTAATAAAAAAATTGGCAAAATAAATACCTGAACGACTCTTATTTGCCTTCTTTAGTTTTATACCACTTCCCCTAGCTTGGGAAGCACATCCTTTTACGATTGCTGCTCGATTTTTTTTACGGTCTCCAATGGTACTTATTGCTACTGCACTCCCAACTTCAAAACAATAGTTTTGGCAGCTACCCAGAATCAAATGGCATTGCAGCATGTAGTTTCTGATTCATAATCACTACGAGCCTTTTTCGTTCATAGTCATTCTGGACTCTTTAATTAAAAAACAAAGCAGGGTTCACACAAGGAATGAAAGTGTCGTCAAAGCTACCGGCATACTGCAACTGCAATGCAATTGCATGTGTGAACTCGAAGTTTTCAGTGGCGCAACATCAGACGTGGTAACAAACAATTCAACTTGGTTCTACTTTTTTGCGGTACATTCTAGAGCCCTGTATGAGAGAGAGTGCCGCCAACTTTTTATGTGCGGATTGCCGACAATTGGCGACTGCTATTGGTCGGTTGAAGCGAGTGGAGGGAGGCAGCCACTTTGAGCCTAAGCAATACGTGAGCGTAAGTGGCAAATCTGAATTAACTATCCGATATTTTAGTTTTTACCGGTGTTGGAACTATATATATACTCTTTGCGTATTAAACTAATAGCTTGACGTGGCATGTTCCACTGTTCTATAGTGAAAATGCCGCAGTGCTGTGTTGTAAATTGTTATACGATACCAGTCCGAGGTAGCAAGCTTTTCCGCATTCCACATGGCGAAAGGAATGCGAAAAGACCCTATACACCGTATTGGAAGAAAAGATACATTTCCAGACAAAACAGATAAATTGTGTGAGGTAAGGAAACTTATCTTTGTGTCAGATAATTATGTGAATTACGTACCGTCATTTGAGGTTACTTTGCTCCATAGGGTCAAACTTTTCTTCATTTGAAAAAAAAAGTTTTTTGGGTTCATAGGTGCTAACTACTTGCGGTATATTTGTGAACAATGTTTTCTATAAAAGGTACCACTTACAGGTTGACACCCTTGATTGCATGATCAGTTGTCGGCCATTTTGAATTTTTCATAAGCATCTTAGTAAAGACGTTCATTAGTGTGTATAAAATTAAGCTGGAAAAATCTGTGTTTTTCACAGGATAAACTGGTCACTGTGAAGGTCAGTCACCATTATTTTAATTACTCAGAACGTCTAGCTGCTGAAAAGTTTCGTAGTTTTTCGTTCAAACTACTATTGTTTGTGTCATTGTCAATTTACTGTTGTAGGTTACGAAATTTCTTACTTTCAACCACAACATTTCTGACTTATTTTACCTCCGTAGTGCGCTGCTGGCAGTGAACACTGTTTGTTATCTCTTTCAGACTGGTGAAAACGCCACGGAAGTATAAGAGAATGGTCGGAAATACGCGATACTGTGATTAAAGCCCAGAAACAGGAGAAATGGCTACAAGCCTTAGGAGGAAGGAGATATCACAAAGGAAAGCTGAAAAACTTTTTAATATCCCAAGAAGAACCATAATTAATAAACTGAAGTTATAGGAAGGAAGTAATTCACGTCGAGGATTCCCACAGATTTTTACCAATGAAGAAGAAGCAGAGTTTGTAAAATATGTTTTGCAGCTGAGTAAATATGGGTTCTCTGTTACTCCAATGGAACTCCGAATGATTGTGAAGTCATACCTTGCCAGACAGGGACACAAAGTTCCTAGATTCGAAGACAATTGTCCAGGCTGTGAGTGGCTCTTGGCCTTCACCAAACACCACCCTGAACTTCCTGTACGTTTTGCAACCAACATTAAAAGGAGTAGGAAAAAAAAATGGTTCAAATGGCTCTGAGCACTATGGGACTTAACATCTGTGGTCATCGGTCCCCTAAAACTTAGAACTACTTAAACCTAACTAACCTACGGACATCACACACAACCATAGCCGAGGCAGAATTCGAACCTGCAACCGTAGCAGTCACGTGGTTCCGGACTGAGCGCCTTAACCGCGAGACCACCGCGGCCGGCAAAAAGGGAGTAGAGCTGCAGTTGTGAGCGTTTTCTCAGGAAATATGTCGAACATTTGCAAGTTGAACTGAAAGATGTGCCACCTAGTAATATATGGATTTTTGATGAAACCAACCTAACTGACGATCCAGGGAAAAAGAAAATACTCACAAAAACAGAGTCAAAATATTCAGAAAACATCCGTAATTCCTCCAAGAGCAGCATATCTGTAATGTTAGCTGGCAATGCTGAGGGAGAAGTTTTGCCTCCATCTGTTGCTTACAAATCAGCACATCTATGGTCTACATGGACAGAAAATGGGCCCACTGGCTGCCTTTACTCACATAGTCCTAGTGGATGGTTTGACAGTAATACATTTAGCGAGTGGTTCACCAAGTTGATGCTACCAAGACTGAAAATGCTTGAAGGAAAGAAAGTAGTAATCTGTGACAATTTGTCTTCATTTTTGACAACTTATGTTCTAGAGCTCTGTGGTGAGAATAACATTTCGTTCATCTGTTTACCAGCAAATAGTACTCACATTACACAACCTTTGGACGATTCTTTCTTCGGGGCTATGTAAGTGGCCTGGAGAAAGGTCCTTACTGAGTGGAAAAGTAACAAGGAAGGTTTCAAAGACACTGTCTTGCAGAAACAGCATTTCCCATTTCTGTTAAAGATATTAATGGATATAGTTGGCAAGAACTCAGCAAAGAGCCTAATGGTAGGTTTCCAAAAGTGCAGCATTTATCCCATCAATATTGATGAAAATCTTTGCCGTCTTCCGTCACAAACTTGTGACAAAGGTGCTGTACAAGACTCTTTCATTGAAGCCCTTGAGAATTAGAGAACTGAATGTACTGCTGGTGTTCCCAGTAATAGAGGAAGAAAGAAGCTTTTCAGTCACACCTGGTAAAAGTGTGACAGTAATGCAGAAAAAAGTTTTGAAGAAATACAGAAGAAGTCACAAAAATCAAGATAGTAGTTCAGGAGAAGATTCTGATGCCATCTCTCTCAGAGATTCTTCTGAAGATGAGGATTGTCTTAGATCTCAAGTCAAGTCACCATCATCTGTAGAGTTTGAAGTGGATGAAACCCAGTTACTAACCGGGCCGAAGAAGAAAAGTCCAGAATTTGGTGAAGTTGTGCACACTGTGGGCAGTATGTGATCTTCAAATATGAGGGGGAATATTTTCCTGGATTAATTACTGATGTAAGCGATGATGGAGGTACAATACGTTCAATGCAAAAGTCTAAGAAATCATGGAAGTGGCCAATGCTGAAAGATGAAATGAAGTATGACATTGATGAAATAATTTGCACCATTTAGCCTCCACAACAGAT
This sequence comes from Schistocerca gregaria, assembly GCF_023897955.1. Lineage (NCBI taxonomy): Eukaryota > Metazoa > Arthropoda > Insecta > Orthoptera > Acrididae > Schistocerca > Schistocerca gregaria. Next base: position 321,574,384 of record NC_064925.1, on the reverse strand, counting down.
AAGCAAACGTGGCTTATTCTCCATATCACAGCTTGAAGGGTATTGGACCTATTAACTCACAATAACAGCTACATTTTGTGTTAAATCTTTAATTTGTTAAACTATTATGGTAATAAAATTTTTTCTGCTAACGATATTGTTATTTTTTTTAAATTCTGATGGTCAATCATTGCTCCAGTGCTCTGCACTCCTTATTTCTTTAGTAAGTACTTTATTCCCTTTCATTCCTATGGTCAAACATAACTCCAGACCTTTATAATCCTCATTTTAATGAAATTTAGGCATCCAGTGCAAAGTATCCCCAGGGCAGAAAAAGCATTGCACCACTTAAAAAAAAAAAAAAGAATAGAAATAACACGTTATTTTAAGAGATATAAATATAGGTTACTTTGCAAAAGACTGTTGTAACTAATGAAATCACTTTGAGAAACAAAAACATAAGAAACCCCTGTTTTAAAACTATTTTCTTAAGAAATCTGTAAAAAGTGGAGCAAAGTTACCTCAAATGACGGTATTACAGAGCCCAGTATGACAGTGTAAATATAGCTCAGTCGCTATAGCATTTGATTCCTTCGCCGGATGTTCACAGTTCTGACATCGGATTACCACCTGAGAATGACACTGAAACGGAACTAGAAAGTTTGAAAAGGGAACTCCAGTGCTAATGGTAAAATTGATACAATAGCTGCATCTTTGAAACCTTTACTAAACGACGATCAGATATCGACACTGCAACAAAAAACTATGCGAGGGACAAAGTGGTCACCAGAAACTATTAAGAAGTCTTTGAAAATTCGATTAGCTTTTGGAAGCGTTGGATATAATGCGGTAATAGCACTGGGACAATCATTACCAAGCGAACGAACTCTACAAAGGAAATTTGAGTCTCTGGCATTCAGTCCAGGTATTTTGGAGGATTTCGTATCTGCTCTTAAAGTGAAGGTAGACACCATGAATCCCTTTGAAAGACATGTTGCAATAATGACGGATGAGATGAGTCTCACGCCAGGCCTAAATTACGACATTTCATAGAAAATCGTAATTGGCCATCCAACACTTCCAGCAGCCTATGGTTCGTATGAAAAACATGCTTGTCACGCCTTGGTATTTGTGCTTGGATGTCTAAGTACGCGATGGAAACAAATAATTGGTTACCATTTCACCGGGAAATCAAATTCAGGTAAAGAACTTAAGTCTATCCTGTAGCAATTAATTATGAAGTGTGAAGCGATTGATCTGATGGTACAAGTTATTCTATCAGATGTGGGTGGGCAAAGGCACTGTGGCGTGAATGTGGCATTATTGCTGGCCGTTATAATGAAACAAAGAATTTCTGTCAACATCCATTTTCTCCAGAGCGGAAGCTGTACTTCATGCATGACATATCTCATATCTTGAAGAATGTGAGGAATCACCTAACTAATTCCGACCACATTATCCTACCACAGCAAGTAGTTGCAGACAATAATTTGGCAGGACTGGTAGTCTCGATTGAGCCTATCAAAAAACCGTACGAATTTGACAAGGAAAAGAAATTAAAAATTGCTTGGGATTTAAAAGATAATGTCATAAAGCCAGGGCATTATGTTAAAATGAAGGTTGGTCCTGCTTATGCACTTTTAAATCACAGCGTTGCAGCAGCATTACAGTATGCAATAGAGGTACATGTACTTAAAGATTCTGCCACATCAACAGCGTTTTTCATAGCCACAATTTTCCGTTGGTTTAAATTAATGATCTCAAGGAACAGGAAAACTGCCATGAGTAGAGCCGTTGAGGACAAACACAATGATGCTGTACAGTTTCTTAAGAGTGTCATCTCGCTGTTTAAAAATTGGAAACAGGGGAATCTGGAAAACTGTACAATCTCGAGTTATTCTAGCAACATGCACAGCTATTAATGTCCAGGATTATCTTCTGAACGAAAAAGGTTTCCAGTGTGTTCTGTTGTGCAGGCTGTCACAGGATGCTCTGGAAAACCTTTACAGTATGGTTCGAGCCAGTAATCCTGTTCCAGACTGTCTCCGTTTCAAGGTGATACTGTGGCTTATTGCTGTGTCACAGTATTTTCGTCCCAGTCACCATGGAAGTTATCAGGCTGAATTTTTTGTTGACTAGCTGGAACACAGACGGGTGTAGGATGAAGCAGAATGATAATAAACAGCAACAGGGCCCACTGTCTAGTATTATTTAGAAAGCTAGGCATTCTAACTGTTTCTTGTGGGTATATCTTTCAGAACATAATGTTCATTAAGAAAAATCTCAACATGTACAACACAAACAGCCTAATACATGACCATGAAACAAGAGCTTGTCACCACCTCCATCTAGATAGAAAGAACAAGGCAAAGACGCAAAAAAAATATATATTTTATAATGGGATAAAACTGTATAACAAATTACCACAGGAAATTAAAGAAATAAATGAGCCCATCACTTTCAGACAAAAGCTTAAAACCTTCTTAGTAAGTAAAAGTTGAATATTTAATGTAGATGTAGATTATCACCAAAATATTATGTAATTATAAATCTGTGTATGACTAGTTATAAAAACTACACAAAATACACTCCTGGAAATGGAAAAAAGAACACATTGACACCGGTGTGTCAGACCCACCATACTTGATCCGGACACTGCGAGAGGGCTGTACAAGCAATGATCACACGCACTGCACAGCGGACACACCAGGAACCGCGGTGTTGGCCGTCGAATGGCGCTAGCTGCGCAGCATTTGTGCACCGCCGCCGTCAGTGTCAGCCAGTTTGCCGTGGCATATGGAGCTCCATCGCAGTCTTTAACACTGGTAGCATGCCGCGACAGCGTGGACGTGAACCGTATGTGCAGTTGACGGACTTTGAGCGAGGGCGTATAGTGGGCATGCAGGAGGCCGGGTGGACGTACCGCCGAATTGCTCAATACTTGGGGCGTGAGGTATCCACAGTACATCGATGTTGTCGCCAGTGGTCGGCGGAAGGTGCACGTGCCCGTCGACCTGGGACCGGACCGCAGCGACGCACGGATGCACACCAAGACCGTAGGATCCTACGCAGTGCCGTACGGGACCGCACCGCCACTTCCCAGCAAATTAGGGACACTGTTGCTCCTGGGGTATCAGCAAGGACCATTCGCAACCGTCTCCATGAAGCTGGGCTACGGTCCCTCACACCGTTAGGCCGTCTTCCGCTCACGCCCCAACATCGTGCAGCCCGCCTCCAGTGGTGTCGCGACAGGCGTGAATGGAGGGACGAATGGAGACGTGTTGTCTTCAGCGATGAGAGTCGCTTCTGCCTTGGTGCCAATGATGGTCGTTTGCGTGTTTGGCGCCGTGCAGGTGAGCGCCACAATCAGGACTGCATACGACCGAGGCACACAGGGCCAACACCCGGCATCATGGTGTGGGGAGCGATCGCCTACACTGACCGTACACCTCTGCTGATCGTCGAGAGGACACTGAATAGTGCACGGTACATCCAAAACGTCATCGAACCCATCGTTCTACCATTCCTTGACCGGCATGGGAACTTTCTGTTCCAACAGGACAATGCACGTCCGCATGTATCCCGTGCCACCCAACGTGCTCTAGGTGTAAGACAACTACCCTGGCCAGCAAGATCTCCGGATCTGTCCCCCATTGAGCATGTTTGGGACTGGATGAAGCGTTGTCTCACGCGGTCTGCACGTCCAGCACGAACGCTGGTCCAACTGAGGCGCCAGGTGGAAATGGCATGGCAAGCCATTCCACAGGACTAAATCCAGCATCTCTACGATCGTCTCCATGGGAGAATAACAGACTGCATTGCTGCGAAAGGTGGATATACACTGTACTAGTGCCGACATTGTGCATGCTCTGTTGCCTGTGTCTATGTGCCTGTGGTTCTGTCAGTGTGATCATGTGATGTATCTGACCCCAGTAATGTGTCAATAAAGTTTCCCCTTCCTGGGACAATGAATTCACGGTGTTCTTATTTCAATTTCCAGGAGTGTATGAGAAACCTGTTTCATTGTAAATGTAAATGTTGCTCATGTGGTGTAAACTGACGACATCCATACAATATTTATTGTTTCACGGATGAATAAATAAATGAAGGCACAGACGATGCAGACTTACTTGCAAGTGCGAATTCAGACGTAAGCGATGTTGGAGAAATGCCACATGAGGAAGCAAGATCTCTACATTATTTAGCAGGCAGAACAATAAAGCAAGTGAAGCAAAAGTATTTACTTTGTGAAGCATGCCGAGAATCACTTTCAGCAAAGGAGAAGTCTGAATGTGAAGCAGTACGAAGACTCACTGAACTAAAAATTTACACAACTCAAGACAGCTTGGAAAACATTTCCCAAGAAATATTTCGCATTACTGAGATGACAGAAAAACTGTTCCTGGAATCTAAGTTGTCCCCCCAAGCACTGGAGGCAGTTGCACACAAATCAGTCGAGGAACTCATTCAGAATATTCCTTCTACGTCTGAATTCGCACTTGCAGGTAAGTCTGCATCGTCTGTGCCTTCATTTATTTATTCATCCGTGGAACAATAAATATTGTATGGATGTCGTCAGTTTACACCACATGAGCAACATTTACATTTACAATGAAACAGGTTTCTCATACACTCCTGGAAATTGAAATAAGAACACCATGAATTCATTGTCCCAGGAAGGGGAAACTTTATTGACACATTCCTGGGGTCAGATACATCACATGATCACACTGACAGAACCACAGGCACATAGATACAGGCAACAGAGCATGCACAATGTCGGCGCTAGTACAGTGTATATCCACCTTTCCCAGCAATGCAGGCTGCTATTCTCCCATGAAGACGATCGTAGAGATGCTGGATGTAGTCCTGTGGAACGGCTTGCCATGCCATTTCCACCTGGCGCCTCAGTTGGACCAGCGTTCGTGCTGGACGTGCAGACTGCGTGAGACAACGCTTCATCCAGTCCCAAACATGCTCAATGGGGGACAGATCCGGAGATCTTGCTGGCCAGGGTAGTTGACTTACACCTTCTGGAGCACGTTGGGTGGCACGGGATACATACGGATGTGCATTGTCCTGTTGGAACAGCAAGTTCCCTTGCCGGTCTAGGAATGGTAGAACGATGGGTTCGATGATGGTTTGGATGTACCGTGCACTATTCAGTGTCCCATCGACGATCACCAGAGGTGTACGGCCAGTGTAGGAGATCGCTCCCCACACCATGATGCCGGGTGTTGGCCCTGTGTGCCTCGGTCGTATGCAGTCCTGATTGTGGCGCTCACCTGCACGGCGCCAAACACGCATACGACCATTATTGGCACCAAGGCAGAAGCGACTCTCATCGCTGAAGACGACACGTCTCCATTCGTCCCTCCATTCACGCCTGTCGCGACACCACTGGAGACAGACTGCACGATGTTGGGGCGTGAGCGGAAGACGGCCTAACGGTGTGCGGGACCGTAGCCCAGCTGCATGGAGACAGTTGCGAATGGTCCTCGCCGATACCCCAGGAGCAACAGTGTCCCTAATTTGCTGGGAAGTGGCGGTGCGGTCCCCTACGGCACTGCGTACGATCCTACGGTCTTGGCGTGCATCCGTGCGTCGCTGCGGTCCGGTCCCAGGCCGACGGGCACGTGCACCTTCCGCCGACCACTGGCGACAACATCGATGTACTGTGGAGACCTCACGCCCCACGTGTTGAGCAATTCGGCGGTACGTCCACCCGGCCTCCTGCATGCCCACTATACGCCCTCGCTCAAAGTCCGTCAACTGCACATACGGTTCACGTCCACGCTGTCGCGGCATGCTACCTGTGTTAAAGACTGCGATGGAGCTCCGTATGCCACGGCAAACTGGCTGACACTGACGGTGGCGGTGCACAAATGCTGCGCAGCTAGCGCCATTCGACGGCCAACACCGCGGTTCCTGGTGTGTCCGCTGTGCAGTGCGTGTGATCATTGCTTGTACAGCCCTCTCGCAGTGTCCAGAGCAAGTATGGTGGGTCTGACACACCGGTGTCAATGTGTTCCTTTTTCCATTTCCAGGAGTGTATGTAACCAAAAAAGTGAGTCGTATAAACTTCGTAATTTTAAAGACCAAGTGTTTTGTAACTTATCAATTACCGGTATATGCAGGAGAGAGCTCTCAAGTGTGACGGGGCAGCTGTTCAACTAAAAACTAGTTATTCAAAATGCCTGTATCAACGAATACACTAAGATTCTAAAATCCTGGAAGCTGTTCAACTAAAAACTAGTTATTCAAAATGCCTGTATCAACGAATACACTAAGATTCTAAAATCCTGGAAGAGTGGCATGTCTGCACATGACATTTATATGTCAGATGTTAGTTTTCCACCACAGTCTAATATGTACAATCTTGACGCACTACTGTGCGAAAGTTATTACTGCTTTAGAGCGACACTAGGGCTTCAAGCGATGAGAAAGCAGACAGTTGCAAGCATCGTTAGGATAATATTTGTTTTTAGTTATTTTCTTCTTAATTAACGAAACAGTTATTTTTTGCGTTCCATGCGTTTGTTATGTTACAAAGAGACGTGAAAAAAGCTTAACCACACTGATTCAATGACATAAGCTGCAACTTATTCATGAAGAAATTCTTTCATGTATGTGTATTTGCAGCTTAGTCTGCTGAAAGCAGATTTCAAGCATGAGAAGCACATGTTTATGTTCTTATTATCACAAACTCTTTCCTTGACACTTAAATTTTTTTATGGATTGTAATGATTTATCCATTCTTATAATTTACTCTACTTTCTAATCACATTTGCCTCAAAAGCTAATATGTTGAAAATTTTTCCATTCGTGGCTCACATTTAGTAACAATTGTTGAATTGGTTTTTTCTCTGTTGGGAAACAGTTTTACTGTCTGACAATTATCACGTCTGTGTGGTTTCCGCCTAAGCTACAGGTCTAGTGGCTTATGTGATACGTTAAATAACATGGGTAGGCCTATCACATTTCCTACTTTCCAAATTCAAGGATTTGGCTGCAAGTGTATCATACAAAACTCCACTTTGCTGAATAGATTTACTGTGTCTTTCTGCAGAAGGCCAGATCTTCTGTAGTTTGCTAGATATTTCGTGCTATTAAACGAAAACGACATTACTCAGTAAATATCTGTATATTACAAGAGAATAGTAACTAAACTGCATTGTAATGTTCCGTTTCATACCTCCTAGGGTAGTTGGGGGAACTAAAGAAGACAAATATAGCGTCAGTTTCTAGTTATTGGAGATTTTTATATCACTCCCTATTGTAAAAATTATGTTACAAATAAATATGAACTTTAGTATTCGCACTCATCCGACATCGTATTCAGAAGTGTCGCTTGCTGGCAACTTCAATCGCCTCTATCGCTATGGGTGACAAATACGAGAATGAGTGTCGCGGCTGTTTTGTTAGACTGTGGTGCCATTGGAAATATCGTTTTCGTCCCTCAGTGTTATTTCTTTTATAAATGTGTTTGTGGTCCCTGATTTAACCCTGTGCGAAATCTATTTTGGGATCTAACATTTAACTGAGCACCATATTACTAATAAATGTACCTTGCCATCCACAATAAGTTATAGTTTAGTAACATACTACTGTAGGGAAAGTAAAGACAAAGGTGGAGTAGCAATTTATATTAAGAATAGTGTAGCATACAGAGCTATAGATATTATTAAATATTGAGTGGAACAACAATTTGAGGCATGTGCAACTGAAATAATGACTAATTTGTACACAATAATAGTGCTGGCTCTCTACAGGCAGCGTTCAGGTGACATAAAAACTTTTCTGCATAGAATGGAACCCCTGCTGTCATAGTTACATGCAAAAGCAAAGAATATTATAGTTTTGGTGATTTCAATATAAACTTTGACAGAAAATAAGATTAAAACTGACTTTGTGATGACTTTATATAATCTGAAATCGGTAATAAACTTTCCAAAAAGAAATAGATCCGAGTCGCAAACTATGATACATAGTATTTCTTTTTTTTAATGTAAGTAGACATCAGAATTATACGGACATGCAGGTTATAAGTGGGCTTTCAGCTCATGACAGACAAATTCTCACTCTTTATGATGTTACCCTGTTGCAGCAGACTCCTTATGGTACCTGGGCCCTGGGTACTGTGGCACTGGTTAACCCCTCCCCCTTTGGCCACCCAACACTGGCCCTACTTTACATACAAACAGAACCTCTTTAGAGTTTCTGCTAGATTTTGAGACAGGGTTACATACTGAAAACCATGATAAATTTTGAGCTTTGTAAAACACCTCTAATATTAAGGATTTTGCATTCTTTTATGTGCACTGTTTTCATTGTTTCTGAAGCAGTGTTCTGACCTGTTTTGTGTACCACGTGGATCAGTTCCACTTCTTATTTGTTGCTGTTATTGTCTTCATTCTGAAGACTGGTTTGATGGAGCTCTCTATGCTGCTTGTTGTTAAAGTGTTTTTCTCATTATCTATCTACATCTACAGCTACATCTGTACTGTGCAAACCACCGTGAACTGCACAGAAGAGGGTCCTATGTGAACCTCTTCACCTCCAAATAACTACTGCAACCTGCATTCATCTGAATCCGCTTACTGTATTCATCTCTTGATCTTCCATTATGACTTTTATGCCCAACACTTCCCTCCAATATTAACTGGTGATCCCTTGATGTCTGAGAATATGTCCTATCAACCGATCCCTTCCTTTGGTCAAGTTGTGCTACAAATTTCTTGTCTCCCCAATTTTATTGAGTACCTCATCATTAGTCACATGATCTATCCATCTAATCTTCAGCCCTTGCTCAGCATTCCTCTTCTCCAGTTCTGAATTGCCCATTTGAGTTTTTTCAGAGTCTCACAGTACCTGTCAGGATTAATTGTGGTCCCAGCGATTCAGCTCTGACGACGAGGTGAAAGAAGAGGTTCGTAACTTTCTGAACAGCATGATGGCGAGCTGGTTTGACATACGCATACAAAATCTGCCACAGCATCTACAAAAATGCATCGACAGAAATGGTGATTATGTCGAAATATAGCTAAATGTTTAAGCTGTTAACTGATGCAAACCATTGTAGAAATAAACATGTCTATACACTTATAAAAATAGGAAACCTTACTTTTGGGATTACCTCATATATATGCCTCAACTGCAACCTTACTTTCATACTACAGACCATTGTGCATTAAATCAAGTTACGAGATATTGGGAGAAAGATTACACCACAGCAAAGGTGAGCTGAGATCCATTGCTATGAAGCTGTAGTCAATTTTAGGTTCCCTTTGCCCATTAAACTTCACCTAGCTAATAACATTGAAGATAAAAGATAAAGAAATTATCATGTACCATATTAGACAGAAAAATAAGAAATGATAAGATTTGTCATAGTGGCAAAGAGCAGAACCACATGGTCGGAATATAGTAATACAGCACATAATTGAACACAGTAAAATTAATTAAATGAACAATGTCAGATGTAAAGCATGTATTTTTAAGAATATATCAGCAACGATGCCACCACTGCATGACAGTCTTGGGATGCCACAAATGCAAATTGTCTTGGCTTCCTGAGCGCTACATTTTTTGATTGTCATTTTGAATTATAATTCGTATATGCTCATATCTCTTACTGCACCAAATAAACACGTCCTTAAGATTGACTTGTGCACTATATTGTGCTCTTTGTGTACATTCCTGTTCTATAAATGTCAGCATTACCAGCCTTGGCAGTAGCTGTTGACTATTTCTTAATACCTTGTGTCCCTAGCTCTCAATCTGTAGAAGCTAGAAGACTTCAGCCACTAGTGTTTTACCTCTAGCTGATTACAATCTGTGATCAAACAAAACTGTAATGCCACAACAGTCATTGGCATATCATGTGTTTCATGATTGTTGACTGTATTCAAATTCTATCCCTATAATTAGCAAATTCAATATAGATGACCTATTGTATACATGAGCAGTGTGTTGGTTGCATTACAGAGCTTGCTCACTTTATATTACTTCACTCACTGTAGCAGTCTACTAGCAGGGCAGTAATAGTTTCCATCTCTATTAACCCCTCCTGTGAACATGAATGCGTTATGCAGGTCTTGGAGTTATTCGCGTCCATCTATAAAGTATTTACTGAAGTTAACGAAGGCTATGTTAGCCTAATGTACTCGATGAGGCCCCTTTAGCTACACTGTCTAAAGGATTGTCCTAAGAAATACCAAATTAAGATCAGCCTGAAGATGCCTAAATAAGGTGAAATGCGTAGTTGATAAATAAAAAAAAAGTAAAATTGCAACCAAGATTGTTTTCAACTAATACTAGGCTGGTGGAGTATTTACATGCATTGAATGCTGAGATGAGAATGATGATGTATTGCTGTAAAGAGTATGCATCTGAACAGATATGTTTGCCTTGGATGCCAAGGCGGTTTGGGAGGGAAGTTTGACATGGAAAGGATGGCAACTGCTGTTGTTTGTTGGTAGATTTAATGTGGATGGAATGTGTGTAGCGGGCCTTCGGAGAGGATGATATCACCATAAAGAAAAGTGGCATGGGATTCGGAATAGAACCATGTGAAATTTAATTGTGAGAAGGTATTCAGAGATTTCAGGAATTTTAACAGGTCAGTTTCACCATGATTCCATATGGTAAAAATGTCCGTACGGTAAAAATTTTCTCAGGGCTCCGCAAGTGAGCACTAGTACACCCACATGGCCTTAATTTACATTAATTTCTTCCATCTCAGCATTTCTTCACAGTAACTACTCTTTTCTTCACTCTGTTTTAGTTTTCTACATCTTTCATTGTCTTACCTGTCTATTTTTCACCACACCCCTCCCACCTCTGTTACGTATAATGCACTTAGCTTTTCATTTTTACTAACTCATACGTGATGTTTAAACAGTAATCTCTGTCCTGCATGTTACCCAGTCTTCCACCTTTAAGCTTGCAGTTTTTGAAATCTCATCTGATACAGTCCCCAACAATCAGTCTTTTCCTCTTGTGGCGCCGATGAAATTGATACCAACATCGATATGCATTCATCTTTGGACTCTAAGCATTATATTTGGCTGTTCCGCCATGTTCATGTCAGTTCTTTGTGATCCTTGTGTGTTAAGGTTAATAAATGAACTATTGCTAAATGGGTGTGTTATTGGTGCAACCAACCCGGTAATCCTCCTCACTGGTGACCCCGAGTTGTAACGCAAAGAATCAAAATCATCAGATGCAAGTTTTAAAATCTAAATGAAAGGCAAGAGCACTGGAGGCCCTCACTTAGCCTGCAGGATTGCTTCATTTTTGCATAGTTTGTATGTGGTCATTCATGTGGACAGACAGCTTGTTGGTTGTCATAGCCACGTGGAATGCAGCACAGAAACTTGTAGATCACATAACTCATGAAACAACTGTTGCCGAGCATGCTACCCAACACAATGTTCGTGATTTCAATGACTGCTTCACAACCCGTGCCATCTTGATTCTTCCCACCAACACCTGCTTTTCTGAATTGTGCAGTTGGAAACTATCCCTGCAGTAAATCCTACGTTCCCATTGCCCTGCTGACTTCAACCTTCCTTAGTCATTGTCCTTACCCATCTGGCCCTTTCCCTGTTCCCATTCCAGCACTACACAGCACTCTATTCCACCAATGCACCCAGTCTTTTTTACTTCTCTCCTTTTCCACTACCCCCCCCCCCCCACCCTCCCCCTCTCTGTTCCACCCTCTGTCTAATCTCCTGACTGCACCTAGCTGCTCTACCCTCTCTCTACCTCATCCCTGCACACTTCCACTAGTAACACTTTATGGTCCCCCACCCCTACCCTACCATCCTTCCCCCTCCCCACCCCAGCCGCCACCTAGTTGCCTCTCCCATAATGCGCTGCTTCTCGTAGTCTGGTGGCAGTGACCAAGGACAGTACTCAGGTTTGTGTATGTGTGTGTGTGTGTGTGTGTGTGTGTGCGTGTGCGCGTGTGTGTGTGTGTGTGTGTGTGTGTGTTGTCTATTTTCAACAAAGGCCTTGTTAGCCGAAAGCTCATTCTGTGACAAGTCTTTTTGTTGTGCCTCTCTGTGACCCAGCATCTCCTCTATATAGTGAGTATCAATTATTATTTTGATAATATGAACTTCCAATGCTCATTGGTAGCTGTAGAGCCAGTTCTCTAGTTGTGATGTGCTAGTCTGCATCAGTAATCAAATCCCATGTGATTCACCATGTTGCAAGCAGTACCTGTGAAAGGACGTCTCACAGATGGCCAGTCATGGAACACATTTCTACACTCTCTGTTCCTTCAACTCTCTTTACCCATCAACTAGCAGTAGTAACCCTATCATCTGCATCCTTACTGCACATAGCACAAAACATTTATGGATGTTCACGATGGTTTCTTTTTCCAGAACCAAGAATTCACCTGCAGCATGTTTCTGGTAACGTGTTTTGCATAGAAGTTACTTTGATGGTTCACTATAGTTCTGCCATCTATTGGAATTGTTCAAAGCTTCAGACATATACAGAATCAACAGCTGTGAAGAAAAACTGAGGCTATAGTTATTGAACAACCTAGTTCCAGTACTTTGTTATAGTACCCAAATGAATTGACATATATATATATATATATATATATATATATATATATATATATGAGTCAGTGCAACAATCCATTAAGTTTTTCACACATGAGTGCTAAGGTCAAGATCAGATATTAGGAAGCTAAATTTTACATGTATTATTTGTATTTCAGGCTGGAAGACCAAGTCCTTCAGAAATTAAAATTCAGGTTGAACATTTGCAAGAAACAATTGGTGAATCAGACATAATTTCCTGCAATGCTGAGGGCTCTACAAAAATTAACTTCAGTGTGGAGCTTAAGGTTTTTCCAACAAAACCAGCAGGAGTTGATGAGATAGTGTCAAATCCTGTACTACGTAAGTTTGGCATATATATATATATAGGATACTGTGAACATTGACTTATTTCAGGTTTGCAACTAAAATTTTGTTCAACATTTCAGTTACTGTTCTGGATTCTTCACAAAAACAAGTGGGCAAGGAATCACCGAAGAAGGGTGTGAAAGAAGTAAAAGTCTCGGTCTATGGTAGATCTAATTTAGATCTACTGCCTATTTTTTTAGGTACGTTCATGCACTTATCAGATGCACCTACTTCATTTTTATTTCATTTACATTTGTATCATGTTATACTTGAAAAGAATCTCACTTTTCTTCCTTCCCTTCAACTGGCCTTCACATTATGGAATAATTGCCAGCAAAAGGCAAGTGTTATGGTACAGTGACTTTCTGCAGTAATTTGGCAGTGGAAATCATAACATTATTTGGATGGAACGTTACAGAATGACAATAGCACAAAAAAAATTTTTGACACTAAGCTTTCCTTCTTCAGGAAAAAGGAAGGTGATGCAATGTTTTCTTATATAGGCATGGTTGGAGACTGTAGCTGTTATAAAAAATAAGTTGATGGTGCACAACAACCAGCCACAAACTGATTTTAATTTACTTTATTTCAAAAGTACTGATAAGGTTTCAATTTTTTTACAATTCATCATTAGACGTTTTTTTCATGCTTTCAACAATACAGATTACACATTGATTTCCTGTGATTTGCCCTAAAGACAAACATTAATTTACAAATTACAAACTGTAACCCGCCATGAACAATGGACCTTGCCGTTGGTGGGGAGGCTTGCGTGCCTCAACGATACAGATAGCCGTACCGTAGGTGCAACCACAACAGAGGGGTATCTGTTGAGAGGCCAGACAAACGTGTGGTTCCTGAAGAGGGGCAGCAGCCTTTTCAGTAGTTGCAGGGGCAACAGTCTGGATGATTGACTGATCTGGCCCTGTAACACTAACCAAAACGGCTTTGCTGTTGTGATACTGTGAACGGCTGAAAGCAAAGGGAAACTACGGCCGTAATTTTTCCTGAAGGCATGCAGCTTTACTGAATGATTAAATGATGATGGCATCCTCTTGGGTAAAATATTCCGGAGGTGAAATAGTCCCCCATTCAGATCTCTGGGCGGGGACTACTCAGGAGGACATCGTTATCAGGAGAAAGAAAAGAGGTGTTCTACAAATCGGAGCGTGGAATGTCAGATCCCTTAATCGGGCAGGTAGGTTAGAAAATTTAAAAATGGTAATGGATAGGTTAAAGTTAGATATAGTGGGAATTAGTGAAGGTCGGTGGCAGGAGGAACAATACTTCTGGTCAGGTGAATACAGGGTTATAAATACAAAATCAAATAGGGTTCTGGCGTTTGATGGATCGGAGCGTGGAATGTCAGATCCCTTAATCGGGCACGTAGGTTAGAAAATTTAAAAAGGGAAATGGATAGGTTAAAGTTAGATATAGTGGGAATTAGTGAAGTTTGGTTGCAGGAGGAACAATAATTTTGGTCAGGTGAATACAGGGTTATAAATACAAAATCAAATAGAGGGTAATGCAGGAGTAGGTTTAATAATGAATAAATAGGAGTGTGGGTAAACTACTACAAACAGCATAGTGAACACATTATTATGGCCAAGCTAGACACGAAGCCCACACCTACTACAGTAGTACAAGTTTATATGCCAACTAGCTCTGCAGATGATGAAGAAATTGATGAAATGTATGATGAGATAAAAGAAATTATTCAGGTACTGAAGGGAGACGAAAATTTAATAGTCATGGGTGACTAGAATTCAACAGTAGGAAAAGGAAGAGAAGGAAATGTAGTAGGTGAATATGGATTGGGGCTAAGAAATAAAATCGGAAGCCGCCTGGTAGGATTTTGCACAGAGCATAACTTAATCATAGCTAACACTTTGTTCAAGAATCATGAAAGAAGGCTGTATACATGGAAGAACCCTGGAGATACTAGAAGATTTCAGATAGATTATATAATGGTAAGACAGAGATTTAGGAACCATATTTTAAATTGTAAGACATATCCAGGGCCAAATGTGGACTCTGACCACAATCTATTGGTTATGAACTATAGATTAAAACTGAAGAAACTGCAAAAAGGTGGGAATTTAAGGAGATGCGACCTGGATAAACAGAAAGAACCAGAGGTTGTACAGAGTTTCAGGGAGAGCATAAGGGAACAATTGACAGGAATGGGGGAAAGAGATACAGCAGAAGAAGAATGGGTAGCTTTGAGGAATGAAATAATGAATGCAGCAGAGGATCAAGTAGGTAAAAAGAGGAGGGCTAGTAGATATGCTTGGGCAATGGAAGAGATACTGAATTTAATTGATGAAACGAGAAAATACAAAAATGCAGTAAGTGAAGCAGGCAAAAAGGAATACAAATGTCTCAAAAATGAGATCGACAGAAAGTGCAAAATGGCTAAGCAGGGATGGCTAGAGGACAAATGTTAGGTTGTAGAGAGTTATTTCACTAGGGGTAAGATAGATACAGCCTACAGAAAAATTAAAGAGACCTTTGGAGAAAAGAGAACCACTTGGATGAATATCAAGAGGTCAGATGGAAACCCAGTTCTAAGCAAAGAAGGGAAAGCAGAAAGATGGAAGGAGTATATAGAGGTTCTATATAGGGGTGATGTTATTGAGGACAATATTATGGAAATGGAAGAGGAGGTAGATGAAGATGAAATGGGAGATACAATACTGCGTGAAGAGTTTGACAGTGCACTGAAAGACCTAAGTTGAAACAAGGCCCCAGGAGTAGACAACATTCCATTAGAACTACTGATGGCCTTGGGAGAGCCAGTCCTGACAAAACTCTACCATCTGGCGAGCAAGATGCATGAGACAGGCAAAATTCCCTCAGACTTCAAGAAGAATATAATAATTCCAATCCCAAAGAAAGCAGGTGTTGGCAGATGTGAAAATTACCGAACTATCAGTTTAATAAGTCACAGCTGCAAAATACTAACACGAATTCTTTACAGATGAATGGAAAAACTGGTAGAAGCCAACCTCGGGGAAGATCAGTTGGGATTCTGTAGAAATATTGGAACACCTGAGGCAATACTGACCCTATGACTTACCGTAGGCAAACCTACGTTTCTAGCATTTGTAGACAGAGAAAGCTTTTGACAATGTTGACTCGAATACTCTCTTTCAAATTCTAAAGGTGCCAGGGGTAAAATACAGGGAGCAAATGGCTATTTACAATTTGTACAGAAACCAGATGGCAGTTATTAGAGTTGAGGGGCATGAAAGGGAGGCAGTGGTTGGGAAGGGAAGGAGACAGGGTTGTAGCCTCTCCCCAATGCTATTCAATCTGTATATTGGGCAAGCAGTAAAGGAAACAAAGGAAACGTTTGGAGTAGGTATTAAAATCCAGTGAGAAGAAATAAAAACTTTGAGGTTCGCCGATGACATTGTAATTCTGTCAGAGACAGCAAAGGACTTGGAAGAGCAGTTGAACGGAATAGACAGTGTCTTGAAAGGAGGGTATAAGATGAACATCAACAAAAGCAAAACGAGAATAATGGAATGTAGTCGAATTAAGTCAGGTGATGCTGAGGGAATTAGAGTAGGAAATAAGACACTTAAAGTAGTAAAGGAGTTTTGCTATTTGGGGAGCAAAATAACTGATGATGGTCAAAGTAGAGGGGATATAAAATGTAGACTGGCAATGGCAAGGAAAGCGTTTCTGAGGAAGAGAAATTTGTCAACATCGAGTATAGATTTAAGTGTCAGGATGTCGTTTCTGAAAGTATTTGTATGGAGTGTAGCCATGTATGGAAGTGAAACATGGCCAATAAATAGTTTAGACAAGAAGATAATAGAAGCTTTCAAAATGTGGTGCTCCAGAAGAATGCTGAAGATTAGATGGGTAGATCACATAACTAATTAGGAGGTACTGAACAGAATTGGGGAGAAGAGGAGTTTGTGGCACAACTTGACTAGAAGAAGGGATTGGTTGGTATGACATGTTCTGAGGCATCAAAGGATCACCAATTTAATACTGGAGGGCAGCGTGGAGGGTAAAAATCATAGAGGGAGACCAAGAGGTGAATACACTAAGCAGATTCAGAAGGATGTGGGCTGCAGTAGGTACTGGGAGATTAAGAAGCTTGCACAGGCTAGAGTAGCATGGAGAGCTGCATCAAACCAGTCTCAGGACTGAAGACCACAGCAACAACAACAACAACAACAACAACAACATTAGACTTTTTTTCATACTTTCAACAATACAGATTAGACATTGATTTCCTGTGATTTGCCGTAAGACAAACTTTAATTTACAAATTGCAAACTGTAACCAAATTGGTTGACCCACATATTTGTGTTGGAATGCAACTTACATTAAATATGCGTCTGGCACATTTGTATTAGCAGTTTTCTTGCAGTGCAATATATTCTCAAGGATGTTTCTATTTTCACAGTGACAAACGTTTCACTGTTTTGTGACTGAATAAAAGTGGTTTACAGTGCAGTGCAATGTTTGTGACTGAAAATACAAAAATCCTTGATAATGTACTTCATTGCAATAAAACTGCTAATACAAATGTGGCAGATGGACATTTCATGCAAGTTGCATTTATACACAAATATGTAATATTACCATTTTGGTTACACGTGTTTAATTTGTAAATTGTTGTTTATGCTAGGGCAACTCACAGCAAACCAATGTATAATCTGTACTGATGAAAAAAAATCTGATGATTAATTGTAAAAAATTCGAAACCTGTAACAATACGTTTTAAATAAAATAACCTAAAATCAGTTTGTGGCTGGTTGCTATACACCATTAACAATTTAAAGGAACTGTAGTAGTGGACTGACATTCAATGTTCAAATTTCAGGCTGTTGATAATGTCTGTTGGTAAATAATAAGCCAAATTTTACATCTAAACTTCCTAAAAATCACAAGGATCAAATGGAATCAAAAGATATCTTGAAACAAGGAAAAAAATACACAAACTTAAAAATGAAAAATAAAGTTCCACTATTACTCTGATGACTCCAACATTGATTATAAGCATAGATGTATTATTGTAGACAGATTCAAATATGTCATTGTTAAATAAAATGTATGAAAATTTGACAGTGACAGTTTAAATAAATGTTTAATTTCCTTACTGACAAATTTTTATAAAGTATTTAAGAAAGTAATAGAGTCAAGAGTAGCGTTGCATTGCACTTCAGAAACAACAGCAGTGTCAGTAACAGCAGAAGTAACTCCTCCAGCATTAGAACCAGCTCCTACAGCAGCAACACCATCTCCTTCACCAGCAGTAGCAGAACAAATTCCTTCGCCAGCAATAGCAGAAGAAACACCATCAGCAGCAGCAGAAGCAACTCCTCCAGCAGTAGAACCAGTTCCTAAAGCATCAGCACCATCTCCCACACCAGCAGTAGCAGAACCAACTCCTTTACCAGTAATAGCAGAAACTACTTCTCCACCAGCAGCAACTAAACCAACGTCTCCACCAGCAGAAACAGAACCAGCTCCTCCTCCATTATCTTCAGGGGTAGAAGAAAAGAACAGATCAGTCACAGTGAACAAAGTATCATCTTTGTCTCATGATGAAGTGGTACCAAATGATTTGGGAAAACATGTTATAAAACTTGTTGACAGTGAAGTGAAACAAACTTACAGCCATGTTTCAAGCAGACCCAACAAATTACCAAAGAGAAATGAATATTTTTTTGGATTATTCCAAGGAAGTCCAACCGCTACCTAACATAGATTCCAGGGCTGGAAAAACAATTAAATATTCTTCATTGCCCCATAAAACTGTACTCCTCCCTTCCTGTGACAAAAAGTCTATCTTATTTCTGCACATAAATATCAGGTCTCTAGAAAATAAAATTGATGAGCTTGGTATACTATAAAAAAGTGACAAAATGTATAAATGAACATTGGTTAAAGGAAGAAGATGTAAAAATGTATGTACCATCAGGTTTCAAATTAGCTACATACTACTGCAGACCCTGTGAATTATATGGGGGTTCATCCATATATGCTAGCAATGATCTAGACTTAATGTTTTCTCTTCTTGAAGTTAGTGACTTATGTATTAAAGGTGTTTTTGAAGCAGCTTCTTTGATTATACCTAGTATACAGCTCATAACTGTGTCTTTATGTCACACTCCTGAAAGTAATGTAGAACAATTTATAGAATGTTTAGAAAAACTTGCAATCAGTATACAAAAGTATACGAAATACAAAATATAAATTTTTAGGGATCTAAACATAGACATTAGGAAAATGGCAGCCAGAAATGTTAATTTAGTAAATATGTTAAGATCCTATAATCTCTTTTGTGCTAATGAAAGTCCTACAAGGCATTTCTCCTGTCTTGGCAATCTAATAACAAATTTATACAAATGTGGTTTTGAGCTTGGCTTATTTAATGTCGATTACCTGTCAGACCATAGAGGTATATGGTTGAAACTAATTACTAAAAAACCAAAGGAAGGCCAGGAACAACCTCAGTGTGTGAGACTGTTTACAGGTAGAAATATTAGCAAGTATAGAGAAGAATTTAAGTCTATAAATTGGAATACTATTATACATTCCTCCAGAAATGTTGATGAAGCCTTCAGCACAGTCCTCAAAATCATTTCTGAAATCTTCCATACATGCTATCCACTGGTTAAAAAACAAAAAAACAAAAAGTCAGGAAATCTAGCCACTCAACTTTACAGAAGTGGTTTTCACCTCAATTACAAAAACTGAGACTATTGGTAATTACTTGTCACAATAAGGTCGAAAAGGAATCAGTAGATAAAGAAACTTACGAAAGCATGAAAATAAAATACAGACCTGAAATTAAAATAGCCAAGTGTAAAGCACATGATGATTTCATTAAAAAATCACACAATAAATGCAAGGATGCATGGAAAGTAACAAACGCAGAGCTAGGTATTGATATAAACTATAAAGACAACACAAATGCTGGTAACATCACTGCTGATGATTTCAATCACTTTTTTATCAACTTCGCCAAACTTAGCCTCTCAAATCAGGGCAACCAGAATTCCAATTCTACACATACACCTATTTCTCATGCCACATCTGGCAGAAATTTTCAACATAACATTACAAACATACTGTCAGCTTGTAAATGACATAATTAAAGCAACCTCTAAATTAGCATCTCCAGATCTGAAGATGTTTATGGCCTGTCAAACTTTGTAATTAAAAAAATTGTAAAACGAAACTTCCTGGCAGATTAAAACTGTGTGCCTACCTTCTGGCAGAAGTAAAGCTGTGAGTACTGGGCGTGAGTCGTGCTTCGGTAGCTCAGTTGGTAGAGCACTTGCCCGCGAAAGGCAAAGGTCCCGAGTTCGAGTCTCGGTCGGGCACACAGTTTTAATCTGCCAGGAAGTTTCATATCTGCGCACACTCCGCTGCAGAGTGAAAATCTCATTCTGGAAAAAAATTGTAGAGCTCATATCATATCCTCTTTGCATACTGATAAACTGGATGCTCTCTAGTGGACGCTTTCCAGAATGTCTCAAAAAGACAGTTGTCATACCATTTTACAAAAAGGGTGACAAGTCCTGTATCAATAATTATAGACCAATTTCACTTGTGCCTATTCTCTCAAAAATAATAGAGTATTGCATGCACCTATCAGACAATAATATATTAAATGATTCTCAGTATGAATTCAGGTCAAACTTATCAACAGTCAAAGCAGTTGGAAACCTTATCTCTTTTGTACTAAGCTCATTTGAGTCTTAATTATCTGCTGAAGACATTTTAACTGACTTGTGTAAGGCTAATGTTTCAGTTAACCACAAATTATTATTAGATAAACTATGTTGCTATGGAATCAAACACCTGGAACTCTCACTAATTGAATCATACCTCAGCAATAGAAAACAAATTGTAAACCACAATGGCCAAAAGTCACTCTATGTATAAAACGAGGTGTTCCTCAGGGCTCAGTGCTTGGCCCTTTACTATTTATATTATTTGTGAATGACTTTCCAAGTAACTTACCCTGTACGAGGTGCATTCAAGTTCTAAGCCCTCCGATTTTTTTTCTAATTAACTACTCACCCGAAATCGATGAAACTGGCGTTACTTCTCAACGTAATCGCCCTGTAGACGTGCACATTTTTCACAACGCTGATGCCATGATTCCATGGCAGCAGCGAAGGCTTCTTTAGGACTCTGTTTTGACCACTGGAAAATCGCTGAGGCAATAGCAGCACGGCTGGTCAATGTGCGGCCAAGGAGAGTGTCTTTCATTGCTGGAAAAAGCCAAAAGTCACTAGGAGCCAGGTCAGGTGAGTAGGGAGCATGAGGAATCACTTCAAAGTTGTTATCATGAAGAAACTGTTAGCTCACTGTGCGGGTGCGTTGTCTTGGTGAAACAGCACACGCTGAGCACTTCCCGGATGTTTTTGTTGCAGTGCAGGAAGGAATTTGTTCTTCAAACCATTTTCATAGGATGCACCTGTTACCGTAGTGCCCTTTGGAACGCAATGGGTAAGGATTACGCCCTCGCTGTCCCAGAACATGGACACCATCATTTTTTCAGCTCTGGCGGTTACCCGAAATTTTTTTGGTGGCGGTGAATCTGTGTGCTTCTTTTGAGCTGACTGGCGCTTTGTTTCTGGGTTGAAAAATGGCATCCACGTCTCATCCATTGTCACAACCGACGAAAAGAAAGTCCCATTCATGCTGTCATTGCGCGTCAACATTGCTTGGCAACATGCCACACGGGCAGCCATGTGGTCGTCTGTCAGCATTCGTGGCACCCACCTGGATTACAATTTTCGCATTTTCAGGTCGTCATGCAGGATTATGTGCACAGAACCCACAGAAATGCCAACTCTGGAGGCGATCTGTTCAACAGTCATTCGGCGATCCCCCAAAACAATTCTCTCCACTTTCTTGATCATGTCGTCAGACCGGCTTGTGCGAGCCCGAGGTTCTTTCGGTTTGTTGTCACATGATGTTCTGCCTTCATTAAACTGTCGCACCCACGAACGCACTTTCGACACATCCATAACTCCAACACCACATGTCTCCTTCAACTGTCGATGAATTTCAATTGTTTTCACACAACGCAAATTCAGAGAACGGATGATTGCACACTGTTCAATTAAGGAAAACATCGCCATTATAAGTATTTAAAACAGTTCTCATTCTCGCTGCTGGCAATAAAATTCCATCTGCCGTATGGTGCTGCCATCTCTGGGACATATTGACAATGAACGCAGCCTCATTTTAAAACAATGCGCATGTTTCTATCTCCTTCCAGTCCGGAGAAATAAAATCGGAGGCCTTAGAACTTGAATACACCTCGTAAATTTATCCTCTATGCTGATGACACCACATTAGCTAATTCCAGATAGGATATAAACAAATTGAAGAAGGAAAGTGAAGAATGTCTCAAAATATCTAATATCTGGTTTAATGCTAATGAGTTAAGTAGGAACCATAAAAAGATTGTCAAGATAATCTTCAGTCTATGAAACAATAACACTGAGTTATCATCTGTTAAACTACTAGGAATACATGTTGACTCGAAATTTATGTGGGACACACACACACACAGATTATGTATGTCGAAAGTGTTCATGAGCTATCTACCTACTAGCCAAACTACACACAAGTGTTAAACAAGATTTATTACTTCATTCATACTATGCCTACTTTCACTGCCATCTACAATACAGCATTCTTTTATGGGGTAACTCCAAAAAACTTTTCACTTCACAGAAAAAAGCAATTAGAGGTATTTATGGAATCAGTGACAACAAGACCTCATGTGGACCTTATTTTAAAGACTTAAAAATTCTCACAGTCCAATCTCTTTACATATATTGTTGCCTATTAAACATAAAAGAAAACTTAAACCACTACACTATAAGGAAATCTGTTCATCAACACAATACTCAATAAACAAATATGATTGATATACCCACAACCAGGCTTAAGAAAACCCAATCTAGCTATGAATAGATAGGCATAAAATTAGTCAACACTTTACCTCTACAGGCTCAATTGGTTTCACTGGATATTTTCAAATCTAAAACTAGAGTGTGGATGAAGGGATATACCTTTTATAGTATAGAAGACTTTCAGAATAGTTGTAAAGGTGACCTAATTTATTGATAAACTAAGGCTTACAGTCATGTATAGATATGGGTTTAAGGGCAGCTATAAGCTAATAGGGTACAACACTGCTATATTTTTTACCATGTAATATTTTCTTATGTAAAACATAATGTTCAAACAGCTGTAATTCTTCTGACAACATCAATTGCATGTTAATGCTGAAAGATGGATTAAAAAAAAAATAGTTTACATAGTTGTCACAGTTTGGGTTCCACAAGTGCAACTCAACTGAGAATATCATATACACATTTACTCACCAAGTATTACAAGCTTTAAATAAGAAAATACATTTACTTGTACATGTTGTAACAATCTGTTAGTAAAGCTCAAGGTTTATCAAATTAATAACACCATAAACAACTTGCTTGAAGCATATTTAACAAAAAGGATGGAAAGAAATGATGAAATTTCAGTCACCAGTGAATCAGTAAGATACCTGTACATCACTACTCTGTATTGTCAGTCCCAGTAGTTGAAAAGATCACGGCATGTGTAGCAGCTGTGTATAACCTTCCATTCTGACAAGCCTATCCATTACATCACATGTCTCCTTGGATGTCACTTGCCCATACTTCCATCAGCAGCTCTCCTGACACCTTCAAGCAAACCCTTATCACTCAGCAAATGACAGAAAGTTTCTATATCATCTTCAGGGACAGTCAGAATGTAACCAATTTAGTGGCTACATTTAAATTAAGTTACTGCCTGTCAAAGATATAATTTAGATGTGTAACTCAGGTTTAATGCAGTTCCTCCACTTCAATTTTACATAGTGTAAGACTGTTTGTGACAAGTTCACACAAAAATAACATAGTCCAAACACACAATATACTTTTAAAAGATGTTAATAGAATTACAATGCATTTAAAACTGCTCAAAAACTGATGTAGGACTGACATTAAGACTGAGTAACCTGATTTAGCTTCTGCTGTTGCTTCTTAGATATGTTCCAACAATTACAAAGTCCCATGATGTATTGTTTAAATTGAACATAATTGAATTTACAATTAACATTTTTATGCTTTCATACTTCAGCTAACTGACAAAAGAAGGAAGTACAAAAATTTTCAGGAAAAAATAGGAAGTGCAGGGAAGCTAAGAGGAAATTCCTCTTGAAGTATGTGAAGAAATCAAAAAAGAAATGATTGTCAGAAGGACTGACTCAGCATATAGGAAAGTCATAACAGCCTTCAGTGAAATCAAAAGCAAGTGTGTTAACATTAAGAATACTATGGGAATTCGACTGTTAAAGACAGGGGAGAGAGAGGATGGATGGAAAGAGTACACTGAATGTCTCTATGAGAGGTGGAGTTGTCTGATGACATGGTAGAAGGAGAAACAATAGTCATTAGGGAAGAGATATGGGATCCAGAATTAGAGTCAGAATTTAAAAGAGCTTTGGAGGATTTAATATCAAATAAGGCAGAAGGGATAAAGAACATTCCCGCAGCATTTCTAAAATCATTTGGGGAAGTGGCAACAAAATGACTATTCACATTGCTGTGTAGAATGTATAAGACTGGCGATATACCATCAGACTTTTGGAAAAACATCATCCACACCATTCTGAAGGTTGCAAGAGCCAACTAGTTCAAGAACTGTGACATAAACTGCTTAACGCTCATGCATTTAACTTTCCGGCAAGAATATTATAAAGAAGAATGGAAAAGAATGGGAATCTTTTAGATAACTATCAGTTTAGCCTTAGGAAAGGTAAAGACACCATAGAGGCAGTTCTGATGTTGTAGCTGATAATGAAAGTAAGCCTTAAGAAAAATCAAGACAAATTTGTGGGATTTGTTGACTGGAGAATCGGTCAGCAATGTCAAATGGTGAAAAATGTTCAAACTTCTGAGAAAAATATGAATAAATTTTAGGGGAAGATAGATAATATACAATACATATAAGAAGTAACAGGGAGCAGTAAGAGTGGTAGACCAAGAATGACATGCTCAGATTAAAAAGGGGCTGTAGTCTATTGTACCAACTGTTGAATCTACACTTTGAAGAAACAATGGAAGTAAAAGAAAGATTGAAGTGCAGGTTAACATTCAGGGTGAAAGGATATCAGTGATAAACATTACTATCCCCAGTAGAAGTGAAGAAGAATTACAGGATCTGTTCAATGGAATGAATAGTCTAATGGTTACAGAATGTGAACTGAGAGTAAATCAAAGAAAGATGAAAGTAATGAGAAGTAGCAGAAATGAGAACAGTAAGAAACTTAACATCAGAATTTGTGATCACGAAGTAGATGAAGTCAGTGAATTGTGCTATATCAGCAGCAAAACAACCGATTATGAATGGAGGAAGGTGTGCATAAAATACAGACTAGCATGGGCAAAAAGGGTGTGGCGACTATCGACTCTACGAGTGATATATCTCTCTGACCCATGAGGACTTATTGTGCGCCGCCATATTGCTTTCCATTCTGTTGTGTGCTGCCGACTGTAAAAGACATTGTAAATATTCTCACATAATAAAGTTGTATTAATGCATGTTGGTGTGTTATTTAATGATTGCCACTGCACCGCATATCAGGAATAACCACAAGGGCATTCCAAGCAAAGAGAAGTCTACTAGTGCTAAACATAGGTCTTATAGGTCTTAATTTGAGGAAGAAATTTCTGAGAATGTATGTTTGGAGCACAGAATTCTATGGTAGTGAAACGTGGACTGTGGTAAACCTGGAGCAGAAGAGAATCAAGGAATTTGATATGTGGTGCTTATGATGAATCACATTATTATTTCTTTCTTCATTTTTTTCTTTTTATATTTGTAAACTATATATACACAAAGCCACAGATAAATTTATGAGTTGTTTCCTGACAGAGATAATGTTCTGATACGAAAAAGAGAAGAGATATGCTCCTCAGTCTATCAATTTCTGTATATTCACCTGTTTGGTTCTATAAGCGATAGTGATAGAACACATAATTAATTCTGAGATACCAGAATTTTTAAAAAATGTGTATTTCAAGCATGCATTAAAAGTATAAGAAAAAAGGTGTTAGGAAAGTAATGTTTTATTCATATATTCATATCAACCTCACCTGTCTGTTCATCATTTCACCCACACCGAGAATCCTGCATCGGGAGGTTCGGAGCAGTCACGAGGAATTTGCTCAAGCAGCAGAGGAGCAATCCTGCACTGGCATTGTTATAATCAGGACTATGCCCAGTGGAATTAATATGAAGCAGTATATAACTCAAAGTATGAATATTGAACTTAAATGTGTTGACATTGAAGGTCTTCTGCTATTAGTACCAGTTAGAGTTCACCCAGAATATGTGCAGAGATTTATAAATTACCTTCCAGTTTCTTTCAACTGTTCTTTCCATTCAATTTTTTTCAATTATTCAAGCACAAATTATTAATCAGTTTCCATTATTTGCCCACCCACTTATGCTACAGAAGAATGTTGGAAATAAGATGGACTTATACAGTAAAGAATGATCAGGTTCTCTGCAAAATCAGCAAGAAAAGGAATATGTGGAAAACACTGACAGGAAGAAAGGACAGGATAGTAGGACAGCAGTTATGACACCGGGGAATAACTTCCATGATACTAGAGGGAGCTGTACAGGGCAAAACTGTAGGGGAAGAGAGATATTGGAATACATCCAGCAAATAATTGAGCACATAGACTGTAAGTGTTACTTTTAGATGAAAAGGTTGGCAAAGGAGAGGAATTAGCTCAAAGCTGCATCAAACCAATCAGAAGACTGATGACTCAAAAAAAAGCAAAGCTTTCATAGAACTGGTTATGGAATTGAGCCTACAATATTCCTAAAACAACTAGTATGCCAAAATATCATTGTATTCATATTAAAATTTCATGAAATATGCATCAATAAAAATGTTATATCTGGTAATTACTTTATATCTGCATTGTTCCTAACATAAAGCTTATGTCTTTGCAGTGGACTCTATCATAATTGCTAGTACTCTTCTATGTATTAACTGTGGATGGGATAAGTTGTCCTTATGATGACAAATTGTTTGATGTATTTTTGATTTATAGTGCAGTATCTCCATAAAATTATCTGAGTTGAGTTGGTTTGATTTCATTGTAAGTCATCTAGTTTCCATTTATACAGTAGATAAGCAATGTTACTGTTTAAACTTGTGTATGCATATAGCTTTGTGTAAACAATGCATGATAGTATCATCTCTGGTATGTGTGTAACAATTTGCTTTATTTAATACTGTCCTATTGTGCTTCATCATACAGTGAACAATTCTTCTCTTATTCCATTGGATTTATTTTTTAATGTCCACTAATATTGGCCTTATGAATCTCTGAGTTCAGTACTTGGCTTTATTTTAGTATTTATCAAAGTATTGGTGGAGATTTCGAGTTAGATGTCAAAATGTTCAGGATTCATCAGTTCCTTTCACAATCTCTCTTGTATACCCTCCTACCATTATTTTCTGGGGAAAGCTATCTCAAAATCCTCATACTAGTTACATAGATGTGCTGCTTTGGCAGCCTACTTTGTGGCACCAACTTGCATAAATCCACCAATAAACATAATCCTTTGTTTGTTGTTATAATTATACAGTAGCACACCCTGAGTGACTTAAGAAAAAGAATCAGATGCTGATCTTTCCTCCATGCTACAAAAGTTTTGAATTGTCAGTGTGTGAATATACTGTCCTCTAACAAGAATAGGTCACTACATGTGGAACTGACTTTTTGAAACCATCTATGCGGTGATGTAGGATGGAGGGTGGGTTCCAGGCACCGCACCCTGTAGCCATTCACACTGGTGGGCCTTTGTTTATAATAGAAAAAAAGGAAGATAGAGAGGAAAAAATTAAAACATTTAAAACATAAATTCTTGTTGCACTATTGCCAAGTGATACACATGAAGACATAAACAAAAGAAGGTATTATAAATAAAATGAAATTCAAGCAACATGAGGAACAGAAATTAATGAATGTAATAATATGGATGAAAATATAATTCAGTCTTTCTAAGAGGACCAAATTCCAAAAAGAAGGGATTTCTTGTATCAAAAAATAAATTTTTGACAGCACTACATCACAAACACAAATAGATTATTTCATCTACTTTGTTTTTTAACCATTAGGTCAACTTTTCAAATGTTTTATATATTATGATAGATAAACAAAAATAATTAAAATCACATGCACAAAGATTCCAATAATTCGTTTTTTGAGACAGAATAAGAGCAAATGAAACAGTTAATGCCATCATTACAGTGATGTAGCAAAGAAAAAGAAATTTTAAAAAATACATTTAAACCAATTAACTGAATGAATGCAATGATGAACATTATTTCAATGAAGATCAATAATAAAAAATTCTATCATACCTGGTGAGATTTGAATCCTCAACCTTATGCACATGAAGAACATGCCTCAGCTGCCTTGCCACTATGTGTACTGCTATCTTATTTATGGCTCTATAGCATCATATGATATTCAGAATGTTTTCATTGATTATTTGTAAGTGAGGGTGCACTCAGGTGAATGGCTACTGGGTGTGATATGTGGGACCTTTACCTACATCACCATCAAAACTTTGAACACCACCCTTGGGGATCTCTCCTTTTAAGAAGTAAACTGAGAAACTGGGTTCTGTTGTAGGTCTGGTCAGTGCAGCAGACAGTGGAACCTCATCTCTGTTTCTGCAAACCAGCGTAATCTGTGACTGCTCTCAGCTGGGGTGAAGCTGTCTTCAGTGCCATAGAAAAAGTGCTCTCCAGAATATTTCACAAGCATCCCCTGCCATTCATGTGGACTTCCAACTGTTCTGACTCATTTTGAATGGTTTGCACAACACACTGAATATTCCCAGCTGTATTGTGCAGAGTACTCACTTTTGAGTTTACGTCTAAAGTAACACTATTAAATCTAATGCCTGCAGATTGTGCTACTTCCTGTACTTGCTCCTGAAGTGTGTTAATTTTGCTCACAGATTTAGTTTTAAAATCTTTCAACCTTTCTTGCCATTAATTCATCTAAATGCCTATCCCTTTTCTTTTTCTTC
Organism: Schistocerca gregaria; assembly: GCF_023897955.1. Lineage (NCBI taxonomy): Eukaryota > Metazoa > Arthropoda > Insecta > Orthoptera > Acrididae > Schistocerca > Schistocerca gregaria. The sequence continues at coordinate 321,545,327 of NC_064925.1, read as the reverse complement.
TTTTAAATAGTGTTTGAAAGCCTGTTTTATTGCCTTGTCCTATTCCTCATTTTGTGTTTCCTTTCAAGGTATAAGCTCTTCATCAAACATATGACTTAACTGCTGATCTTTAGCAGTGCTCCACTGTTCAAACTTGTCATTGATGTAAGTAGAGAAGTTGTGTGCTTTAGCTCCTATTTCTTTCAGAATCTCTTGAATATTTACTGATCCTGTGATGATGTTGCACTAATTTTATTGACTTCCTCAGAAATAGCATGGGAATTGCAGACTTTTCATGCATAACTGATTTGTCATCATGAGTAAAGCCACTTTTTGGGCAGATCTTTTAGCCATTTTCTTTAAATAATTCTACTGATCTCCAATGTAATTGCTAAACTTGTGGCTCATAAATATTTCACTCAAAACACTGCAAATCAAAATTAACATTCTGTTGAGTTGTTTAAAGCTTTGCTTGTGTAAGTGATGATGCTCTATTCTAGGCTGTAATATGGCTGATGGTCATTAGGAAAAAGCTTCTACTCAAAACTGACATTATCTAAAATGTCCAATATTAAATCTTCAGTATCTTACTGCTTGCATTAACCACTGCAACTTAAAAGTTTCAACTTGCCTGCCTTTCTCCAAAACTGTTTGGTTGCATAAAATTCAATTTTCCTCTTGAATTTGATCTGGTAATTTTAATATTTATATGAATCTCCACAGATTCTTCATGTTGTCATTTTCTACATTTGGTATTTTGATTGCATGAAAAAGAAAGTTTCATGGTATTAGAACAGTAATAAAATATTTTAATGATTGCAGTTGTTGCTTTCCCTTCTATTTTTTTCCCAACTTCAAGTCCACTAATTACTGCTAATTGGGCCCTGTAACAGTTACCTGCCAATCAGAAAAGAAAGGATGATTAGTGTTTAATGTCCTGTCAACATCAATGTCATTAGAGATAGAGCACAAGCTCGGACTGTGACAAGGAAGGGCAAGGAAACTGGCTGTTCCCTTTCAGGGGAATCACCCTGACATTTGCTTGCAACAGTTTAGGGAAGTTACTGAAAAACGAAATCTGGATGGCCGGAAGCAGATTTGAACTGTTGTCCTAGATTTGAACTGTCATCCTCCTGAAAGTGAGTCCAGTGTGCTAACCACTGAGCCACCTCACTCAGTACCTCCCAAGCAATCTGTTAATATTAAGTCGATAAAAAATTTTACATATTCAATTAGCTTTTTATGACTTCTTCCACAGTCGGAAAATGATGCTGCTGATCTCTGGAAATAGAAGCTGAAAATTCTTACAAATTTTAATCTTGACGTTTTAGCTTAATTAAATCACAATACCAATGACAGTTATGAGTCTGACTTACATTTTAATTTTTCATAGGGCAAAATGAGAGATTTACATGCCACAAGATGTAAAATTTCTAATTTTTCAAATTTGTGATCCCCTTTTTTTCAGTTTTGTATGGCAGACGAATTTAGGTGTCTTGCAGAGATACAAGTTTCCAACACAACTTATCTAATCCCTGTTGATGCCAGCATGTGTAGTCAAAACAGTACAGGCAAATACACCATCATAAATGAAAATCATATTTAAAATGACCCAAGGATGGTACAAGCTGCTATATATATCTTAAGATACTTCCTGCTGGTGGTCTGTAAACTATCATGGCCTCACTGTGCTGGTACCGCATAAGGCTGAAAGCGAGGTGGAATTGTACTCATTACTTTTCCTGTGGGCATGTAGCACTACTGTATGGTTAAATAATGGTGACATCCTCTTGGGTCAAATATTCTGTAGATAAAATAATCCTAATTTATTGCTCTGGGTGTGGACTACTCAGAAGGATGTCATCATCTGAAAAAAAACTACATTCTTTGGGTAGGAATGTGGATTGTTAGATCCCATAGTCTGTTAGATAGGTTAGAAAATTTAAAAAGGAAAACATACAGATTGAACTTAGATATAATGGGAATTGGTGAAGTTCAGTAACAGGATGAACAGGGCTTCTGGTCAAGTGAGTGCAAGACTGTAACTACAAATTCAAATAGGGGTAATGCATGAGTGAGTGTAGTAATGAATAACAAAAGAGGAATTCACACAAGCTACTGTGAACAGCACAGTGAATGCATTGCCATAGCCAAGATAGACATGAAACCAACACCCCCACAGTAGTAGAAGTTTATGTGTTCACTAGCTCCACAGATGATGGAGGAATTAAAAATGTGTATGATGATATGAAATAAATAATTCCGATGGTTAAGAGAGAGGAAATTTTAATTGTGAGCGGGAGAGGTGGGGGTTGAAATTAAACAGTAGGAAATGGAAAAGAAAGAGAAATGGTAGGAGAATATGTACTGGGGGAAGGAAATGAAAGTGGAAGTCTCCTGGCAACATTTTGCACAGAGTATAATTTAATCATCACTAACCATGAAAGAAGAGTGTATACATTGAAGAAACACAGGAAGGTTTCAGATTGATTATACAATGGGAAGACAGAGATTTCAGAACCATATTTTAAACTGCAAGAGTTTTCCAGAGGGAATGTGGACTCTGACCATAATTTATTGCATATGAATAGAAGAAATTGCAAAAAGGTAGGAAATTAAGGTGAAGGGACTTGGATAAGTTGAAAGAAACATAAATGTTGAGAGTATCAAAGGTAGCATTTGGCAATGATTGACTCAAACCTTGGAAACCAGTACAGTAGAAAACAAATGGGTAGCTTTGAGAGACTGTGACGTTGGTGTGCCTTCTTTTATTCCTTTGTTTGTTGTGTTTGGTGTCGACGTACCTCTTTGTGGTACTGGCTGAAAAAATGGGGTGGAAGTGCAGTACTGTCTACTGTAGATGATGTAGCTGACAGTTGAAAATTTGCGTTTCGCAGTGCTTTACTTTCATTGTTCACAAACCCCCAATAATACACAGTTATATGTGACCAGCACACTATTGTTTTAACTTTCCATAAGTGTCATTAATAGTTTGCTAGCAAACCTCCACATACTTCTACAGTAGTTTACTATAGAACACTTATGGGCAGTAAAAACCTAACCACACAGTTCACAGTTCTTGAAGAATAAAAAGGTACATATGGAGCAGACACTGTCATTGTTTTAACACATGGGCTAATTGTGTTACACTTGTGGCATCTCAGGCATGGAGCACCCTCTCTTTGACTCTGACCTCTTTGAACTGCTTTTGTTCTATGTCTCTCTCGGCATGCAACTTGTGTACTGCCATGTTTTGTTCCTCTTGCTTCATGTATAATAAATGCATTTATGATATTTAAAATGTGTTATTACCACTCAGTATTACATGATAACCACAGTGATGACCTCGACATTGTCATCATATGATTGCAAGTTATTTTGTACTTCTTTTCATCATTAACTGATTTTGTGTGCCAGACCACATTTTCTTCAGAACAATGCATCTACCAGTGTCTTTCGGTGTCAGTGCCAAGCATCCTATTAACTGTGCTTGTGAACATGAGTGGTTGAGTGTACCTAATGCGCATTTGGTTAAAACTGAACTAATATCTACCCACTGTGCTGGTACCTCACTACTTACGGGGATGCCACAATAAATTGTTGCACAACTTTACACAAGCTCTCCTTTGAACCTTGCAGAACTAGCTCTCCTGAAAGAAAGGATATTGTGGAGACATGGCTTAGCCACAGCCAAGGGGATGTTTCCAGAATGAGATTTTCACTCTGCAGCAGAGTGTGCGCTGATATGAAACTTCCTGGCAGATTAAAACTGTGTGCCGGACCGAAACTCAAACTCGGGACTGTTGCCTTTTGCGGCCAGTGCTCTATCATCTGAGATACCCAAGCATGATTCACACCCCGTCCTCACAGCTTTACTTCTGCCAGTATCTCGTCTTCTACCTTCCAAACTTTATAGAAGCTCTCCTGCGAAACTTGCAGAACTAGCACTCCTGAAAGAAAGGATATTGCAGAGATGTGGCTTATCCACAGCCTGGGGAATGTTTCCAGAATGAGTTTTTCTCTCTGCAGCAGAGTGTGTGCTAATATGAAACTTCCTGGAAGATGAAAACTGTGTGCTGGACCGAGACTCGAACTCGGGACCTTTCCCTTTCGCGGGCAATTGCTCTACCATGTCTCCGCATCATCCTTTCTTTCAGGAGTACTAGTTCTGAAAGGTTCGCAAGAGAGCTTCTGTAAAGTTTGAAAGGTAGGAGATGAGGTACTGGCAGAAGTAAAGCTGTGAGGACGGGGCGTGAGTCATGCTTGGTAGAGCACTTACTCATGAAAGGCAAAGGTCCTGAGTTTGAGTCTTGGTCCAGCACACAGTTTTAATCTGCCAAGGAAGTTTCATCTTGCACCTACCCAAACGATTCTGGTGGGCACGTTTAGGGACTAAACCCCCCCCTCCCCCCACCACGTTCCTTTACAGCGCCTACGTCCGGTGCCGCACTACTCGCTTTAGTGGCACGACGCCTCTGCACCACTGACTTGTCATCGGGCACTCGCTTTCTTGTCAACACCAGTGCCGCTGTCACCATTATCCCAAACAAGGACACAGGCAACATACTTTCACCTCTTAACCTCCCTTTGATTGCGGCAAATTATTCTTCTATTGCGGTCCTTGGCCCCATCATGATGTCGCTTTGCCTATTGCCAGGCACACCTTCTCTTGAGCTTTCCACTTCGCCGACATGGATGAACCTGTGATTGGGTTGGACTATCTGCACCATTACAAACTTTCACCAGACCTGCAGGCCATTGTGCTACACCATGCATCTGGTTCTAGTGTTCTGTACTCAAACGAGTTCAGCCCAACTTCGCTCTCTGCCTCCTTGGCTACACTCTCAACATATGTATCTCTGCTCAAGCACATTACTACACAACTCTCTGATTTGTAGGACATGTGCACACAAATTGACAAACTCCACAACCACATTGCTTCTGCTTCTGCTGAATTGTCACACGCATGGCGTACAATATGTCACCAATCTGTAGAACTGCAACAAGATGACCCAGCACATGCCTCTACTGTGTCTTCTCACCAATCTTCTCCTGTGTTGATTGTTCCTCTGCCTGCTGTCATTTCTTCACCACTGTGGACGAATATACAAGATGCAACCCCATGCTCCACTCCTGTACTGCATCTTCCATCGCCGACTTCACCTGACACACTGCCTACGCCACCCTGGTTCAGCAAGGTCAGTGAACCGACATTGCCTGTGGACCCCTTCCTTCCCCCTCTTGCCAACCTCCCTTCGTGAGTATCAGCCATCAGCAGAGGCATTTGTCACAGGATTTGCACCACAGATAGTGTACCTGTATGTTATAAGGCCAGGCGCCTTAACACTACCAAACTTCTATGCACAAAGGAAATCGTTCAGGATTTGTTGGCTTCGGTAGTGCTCCACCCCTCCAATAGCAACTGGTCTTCACCTATCCACCTTGTCCCTAAAAAGGATGGGTCCTTACACATGTGTGGGGACTACAGGTCTCTTAATGCTCACACAATTATCGATAACTACCACAGTCCTCATATCTAGGATTTCACGCAATTACCACATGGTTCTAAGTTTTTCTCTGTTTTAGATTGTTCGAAGGCATATCATCAAATTCTTATGCATCCTCTGGATATTCCAAAGATGGCCATCATCACACCCTTTGGCCTATTTGAATACTGTCACATGCCTTATGGATTGAAAAATGCTGTGCAGACGCAGCAGTTCCTTGATTCCATTTTGCTACCTTTGCCATTTGCCTATACTTATTTAGATAATATACTGATAGCTTACTCCTCTGCTGAGGAACATCAGGTTCACCTAGATGCAGTCAATTCAGCCTTTGCTGCCAATGGCATGGTGATCAACCAAGATAAATCTCAACTCTGTTCCACATCTATTACATTCCTAGGCCATACTGTCTCTGCTGAAGGCCTCTGACCGACGAGTTCTCTTGTTGAAACCATACTTGATCTCCCTCTTCCTGAAAATTATGCTCAGCTCCATCGTTTTCTGGGTAAGGCAAACTTTTAGTGCCGCCGTATTCCTCAGGCTGCCTTCGTCCAAGTGGCCCTCACCAATGACCTCTCTGGCAGAAATACCACAGGGAAGCATAAGTTGGACTGGACCAAACCCGTGCTCGATGCATTTGGTAACCTTAAAACTGCTCTCGCCAAAGCTGTTACACTCGCCCAACCTGACCCTGAGTCCTGTGTTTCAATCATGACTGATGCCAGTGACTCAGCTGTAGGCGCTGTTTTACAACAAGAAACTGACTGAGAGCCAGTGTAAGTGGTCAGCTTTCGATCATGAGCACGAGGCAATTAAACACTTCGGTAGTGACCTCGAGGGGTGACCTTTCATGATCTACTCAGATCATAAGCATCTCATGCACGCTATTCGTAATCCGGCTAAGGGCATTCCACCATGGTGTTTCTATCATATGGACTATATCTGTCAGCACTTTCCTGATGCATGCTATATCCACAGCATGGAGAACGTGGAAGACTACCCATGGCGCATCTGTGTGCTAACTGCAGCACTGAACTTAGAAGAGGTTGCCCCACTTTTGGCTGAACACGATGATATACAGCAATTAATTTTGGACAATGAGTCTTTGCTCTCTGTCCAACCCCACATCCTACACGAGTCAGTAACCCTGGTTCTTTGCGACATCTATACAGGCACTCCCCACCCCCTGGTGCTTAACGCTCTTAGATACAGGGTCTTTACTGCTTTGCACAGCTTGGACCACCTAGTAATGCAGCCCATGACAAGGATTGTTACTGAGCACTTCATCTCGTCCAGCGTGAAGCACAACTGTCACACTTGGACCCGCGCGCGTATACCTTGCCAGCGTAGCAAAGTCGGCAGGCTTGCTCATCCAGCGTAGCAAGGTCGGCAGGCTTGCTCAACCTCCATTAGGCAAGTCTGACGTTCTAAGAGGATGCCACATTGACATTGTTGGCCCCCTACCCCCTTCGAAGGGGTACAGATACATCTTATCAATTGTCGACTGCGTAACCCTCTGGGTCGAGGCAGCCCCCCTCATTGACATCTCAACCGAGACCATCACTCATTCTTTTGGATCCATGTGGGTCATGTGGTTCAGTTGTCATCTTTCCCTCACAACTGACCATGGAGGACAGTTCGAGTCCATCCTCTTTGCATGGTTGTGTGAACTCTGCAGTGTTGCTAAATTCCATACCACAGCCTACCATCTGCAGGCGAACAGCTTGGTCAATCGGTGGCACCACACCCTCAAGGCCATGCTTATGTGCCATGGTGGCTTATGGTCTGAGGCCCTCCAATGAGTCCTGCTGGGCATCCACTTGGCACATAAAGGAGACTTTAATGCATCGCTCACTGAGTTTTAATGTGGCGCTCCCCTCCTCCTTCCAACAGAGTTCATGGAGGACTCACCGTCGGCCAATACTATGGACCTTCCGGTCCTGGTGGAATGGGTTCGTGCCCACGTCGCATGCCTCCACACATAAAGGAGACTTGCATCCTGTGAATTTGTGATGCTGCACGACAACTCCATGCGAGCGGCCCTGCGACCACCTTATTCAGAGCCTCACCAAGTGTTACGTCGAGGTGTGAACACGTTTGTAATTCATCTACATGGATGACCATGCAGTGCAGTTTCCGACGCGCCTACTTCTCATGCTGGCCACCACCTACACCTGCCAGGCTGGCATGAGGAATACGATTTCAAGTGATGAAGCTTCCCTCCGCCATGCTCCGCACTGCTGGGTGAGCTGGGGTCTTTGAAGTCTCTGGTACAGAGTGCCCTATCTTTGACTCTGACCTCTTTGAACTGCTTTTGTTCCATGTCTCTCTTGGTGCGCAACTTGTGTACTGCCATGTTTTGTTCCTCTTGTTTCGTATCCAATAAATGCATTTACAATATTTAAAGTGTGTTATTACCACTCAGCATTATGTGATAACCACACACTTATTTCCCGGATGAACTGTTGTTGATCTAATCAATACAGGTTACTCATCTGAAGCTAAGCTGTGGACTGACTGTGTTGGGACCAAATACTGGACCCTTATACATCCTCACAATAATAGGTACCGAAACTACAGATTGTTCGAAGTTAAATTTACAGAAATTACAATTAAAACTTAACTCATTAAATTAACTGTATACATTGAAAAATTGGTTATTTTGAACAGTTTCTTCTACTGCAAGAGTTAGGCTGAATTATTTGTTTAAATCATGAAATTAACAAGTATTGTTATGCAAATAATACTTTTGACAAAACTGTTAATTACCTTGGAACTAATTAAGGGCTGTCTTTGCCAACACGTTATCGAATAGAGCTGAATACATGCTTAAATAATGTTAATGTTTCATCTTCCAAACATTTATAATTATTATAGAATTTATATTTGTTTTTAAGTCAACAGTAGAATATAAGTTATGAAACAATTACTGATTTCACCCTCTAATGAAAGATGCTAACTAGGAATAGTCAAAATAAATTAGAAAATCAATTACATCCATAAAACTAAGCACAAAATTAGATCTGGTGTTATGTCCTTTAAAACTGAGGGCCAACCTTTCTCTTTTATAAAAATGCAGATTATACTCATGTATGTTAACGGTAATTAGCTAAAAGTGAAAAAATGAATTTTAAGGAGCCAGATGGCAAGACAAGAGGGAAAGTAAAAATATCCCAGCTTGCTTTGTCACAAGCCGAAACTGTAAAGGCTACAGAGGATCAAATAGGTAGAAAGGCAAGACTCGGATATCACAGGAGATACTGACTTTAATTGATGAATGGAGAAAATATAAAAATGCAGTAGGTGAAAGAGATTACAGACTGACAGAAAGAGCAAAAAAGAGCAAAATAGAGAAATGACTAGAGGACAGATGCAAGTATATAGAAACATATATAACTGTGGCAAAGATAGGCGCCACCTATATGCTGCTTCTGGAGGAAAGAGAAACAACTGTGCGAATATCAGGAGCTCAGAATGAGATACCAGTACTAAGCAAAGAAGGGAAAGCTGAAAGGTGTAAGGACTATATAGAGGATCTATACAATGAAAATGAATTTGGAGACAGTATTACAGAAAGGGAAAACTAATGAGCTTAATATGAGATGGGAGATATCATAGTGTGGGAAGAATTTGACAGAGCGCAGAAAGACCTAAGCCGCAACAAGCCCCCTCGATAGATAGCATTCCCTCAGAACTACTGATATCCTTGGATGAGCCAGCCATGAATAAAATTTTCCACCTGTTGTACATGATTTGTGAGACAGGGTAAAGTCCTCACACTTCTAGAAGAAGATAATTTCAATTATAAAGCAAGCAGGTGGTGACAGCAGTGAATATTTCAGCCTATCAGTTTAATAAGTCAATTTTGCCAAATGCTAACATGAATTATTTGCAAAAGAATGAAAAAACTGGTGGAAGCCGACCTCAGGGAAGACTTTTGGTTTCTGGAAATATATAGTAACACATGAGGCTATACTAACCCTGACTTACCTTAGAAGATAGCTGAAAGAAAGGTACACGTATGTTTGTAGCATTTGTCGAGTGAGAGAAAGCTTATTAAAGAATTGAATGGAATACCCTCCTTAAAATTCTGAGGATTGTAGGGGTAAAACACAGGAAGTGACTGGTTACATACATGTTCTACGGAAACCAGATGGCAGTTATACGAGTTGATGGACAGGGAAGCAGTGGTTGGCAAGAGAGCTAAACAGGGTTGTAGCCTATCCCCGGTGCTTTTCAATCTGTAGATTGAGCAAGCTATAAAAGCAACCAAAGGAAAATTTGAAAAAAGAATTAAAGTTAAGCAAGAAGAAATAAAAACTCTGAATTTTTGCCTTTAACTCTGTAATTCTTTCAGAGACAGAAAAGGAAGTGGAAGAGCAGTTGCACATGATGGACATTGTGTTGAAAGGAAGACAAAAGATGTACACCAACAAAAGCAAAAAAGGGTAATGGAATGTAGTTGAATTAAATGGGGTGATGCTGGGGGAATTAGATTAAGAAGTGAGACACTAAAAGTAGTAGATGAGCTCTGCTATTTTGGCAGTAAAATCCAAGTAACCGATGGTAGCTGCAATAGAGAGGATATAAAATAAAGTGCGGCAATGGCAAGAAAAACGTTTCGGGAGAACAGAAATTTTATAATGAGGAATATGAATTTAAGTGTTAGGAAGTCTTTTCTGGAGGTATTTATCTGGTGTGTAGTCTTGCACAGAAATGAAACTTATATGATAAGCTGTTCTAACAAGATCAGAATAGAAGCTCTTGAAATGTGGTGCTACAGATGAATGCTTAATATTAGATTTGTAGATATCATAACTAATGAGGAACTATTGAATACCGCTGGGGAGAAAAGAAATTTGTAGCATAATTTGATAAAAGAAGAAATCAGATAACACATTCTGAGACATTAAGGAATCATCAGTTTAACACTGGGTGAAGTTCTGGGGTAAAAATTGTAGAGGGAGACCAAAACATGAACACAAAAAGCAGGTTCTGATGAATGTAAGTTGCAGTGGTTCTTTGGAGATGAAGAGGTCTGGCAGGTTATAATATCACAGAGAGTCTTTGAACTGGATAGTCTGTTCAATGAAGAAAAATTAGAGGTAAAATTTGTATAGTCTCAAATTTTTGCACAGTGCCAGGAGGGAGTGTCATGAACAACATACTAAAAATCCTGACCTGTGGGATATGAGATTTGGGTTGGGGGACTGTTTAAATGTAACTCTTTTTTACATTTGTCTCGAATAACTCAAAAACTGCTGCTCCTAGTGAAAATGTTTCCCAGAGTAAAATTAAAATAGATAAAATTTCCTACAAAAAAGGTTCTATTCATGTTTTCTCTAGGACTAACAGTTCTGATATTGCAGAGGATGGGAAAATCATAGATTATTAATAATTTGTTTTGACAGTATTAAATTTATCTTTATCTTTAAATGAGTGTGTTAGAGGCAAATATTAAATTTTTGTATCACATCTGAAAACAGTCTAGCTGTACTAAGGGATAAACTGTGCTATGGGTGTGTAACAGGGTGTAGGATTGGATGTATGGGTAGAAGCATGAGCAGGGTAGCTTGCCAGATTGTTTTCATGCACTGTCCTCCACTGGTCTCCAAACTGAAGAGCGAGGAGCTGCTTCACTCTGCCTACCAGGCTAAGCACAAGAAGCAACTATAGGTGTTTCACAAAGCTATACCAACCCTCCACAGTGCATCTTATGAGGCACTGGTGACTCAGTTACATGGAATGTAGATGTTTTAGTTGTTGTTGGGGTCTCCAGTCCAGAGACTGTTTTGATGTAGCTCTCCATGCTACTCTGTCCTGTGCAAGTTTCTTCATCTTCCAGTACCTACAGCAACTTACATCCTTCTGAATCTGCTTAGTTTATTCATCTCCACACTGCCCTCCAATACTAAATTGGTGATCCCTTGATGCCTCAGAACATGTCCTACCAACTGATCCCTTCTTCTAGTCAAGTTGTGCCACAAATTTCTCTTCTCTCCAGTTCTGTTCAGTACCTCCTCATTAGTTATGTGCTCTACCCATATAATCTTCAGCATTCTTCTTTATCACCACATTTTGAAAGCTTCTATTCTCTTCTTGTCCAAACTATTGATCGTTGTCAATAAAATTCTTCTGGGTTAGAGACCGCATTGTCATTTATAAAATTCCAACGTTTCGGCGTCTGTTGCAAGACGTCTTCCTCAGGGTGTGTTGCTAACTATTGATCGTTCATGTTTCACTTCCATACATGGCTACACTCCATACAAATACTTTCAGAAACAGCTTCCTAACACTCAAATCTATCCTCAATGTTAACTAATTTCTCTTCTTCAGGAACGCTTTCCTTGCCATCATCAGTCTACATTTTATATCCTCTCTACTCCCACCATCATCAGTTATTTTGCTCCCCAAATAGCTACTTTAAGTGTCTCACTACCTAATCTAATTCCCTTAACATCACCTGATGTAATTTGACTGTGTTCCATTATCCTCATTTTGCTCTTGTTGATGTTCATCTTATATCCTCCTTTCCAGACACTGTCCATCCTGGTCAACTGCTCTTCCAGGTCCTTTGCTGTCTCTGACAGAATTACAATGCCATCGGCAAACCTCAGAGTTTTTATTTCTTCTTTGTGGATTTTAATCCCCACTCTGAATTTCTCTTTTTTTCCCTTTACTTTTTTTTTCCCCCGCCTTTACTGCTTGCTCAATGTACAGATTGAATAATCTACAACTCTGTCTCAATCCCTTCCCAACCACTGCTTCTCTTTCATGTCCCTCAACTCTTATAACTGCCATCTGGTTTCTGTGCAAATTGTAAATAGCCTTTCGCTCCCTGCATTTTACCCCTGCCATCTTCAGAATCTTAAAGAGAGTATTGTAGTCAACGTTGTCAAATCTTTCTCTGAGTCTACAAATGCTAGAATTGTAGGTTTGCCTTTCCTTAATGTATCTTCTAAGATAAGTTTTAAGGTCAATATTGTCTCATGTGTGCCAACATTTCTACAGAATCCAAACTGGTCTTGTATTTTGCTGCTGTGACTTATTAAATTGATAGTTAAGTAATTTTCAACTCCTGCTTTCTTTGGGGTTGGAATTATTATATTCTTCTTGAAGGCTGAGGGTATTTGACCTGTCTCACACACATCTTGCTCGCTGCATGGTAGAGTTTTGTTAGGGCTGGCTCTCTCAAGGCTGTCAGTAGTCCTAATTGAATGTTGTCTACTCCCGGTGCCTTGTTTTGACTTAGGTCTTTCAGTGCTTTCTCAAACTCTTCACAGAGTATCATATCTCCCATTTCATCTTCATCTACATCACCTTCCACTTCTATAATATTGTTATCAAGTACATTTCCCTTGTATAGACCCTCTATATACTCCTTCCACCTTTCTGCTTTCCCTTCTTTGCTTAGAACTGGGTTTCCATCCGAGCTTTGATATTCATACAAGTGGTTCTCTTTTCTCAAAAGGTTTCTTTAATTTTCCTGTAGCCAGTATCTATCTTACCCCTAGTGAGATAAGCCTCTACACCCTTACATGTGTCCTGTAGCCACCCCTGCTTAGCCATTTTGCACTTCTGTCAATCTCATTTTTGAGACGTTTGAATTCCTTTTTGTCTGCTTCATTTACTGCGTTTTTATATTTTCATCTTTCATCAATTAAATTCAATATATCCTCTGTTACCCAAGGATTTCTACTAGCCTTCGTCTTCTTACCTACTTGATCTTTTGCTGCCTTCACTATTTCTTCACTCAAAGCTATCCATTCTTCTTCTACTGTATTTCTTTCCCCCATTCCTGCCAATCATCCCCTAATGCTCTCCCTGAAAGTCTCTACAACCTTTGGTTTTTTAAGTCTATCCACGTCCCACCTCCTTAAATTCCCACCTTTTTGCCGTTTTTTCAGTTTTAATCCACAGTTCATAACCAATAGATTGTGGTCAGAGTCTACATCCACCCCTGGAAGTGTCTTACAATTTAATACCTGGTTCCTAAATCTCTGTCTTACCATTATATAATATATCTGAAACCTCCCAGTATCTCCAGGCCTTTTCCATTTATACAAACCTTCTTTCATGATTCTTGAAACAAGTGTTAACTATGATTAAGTTATGCTCTGCAAACAATTCTACCAGGCAGCTTCCTCTTTCATTTCTTACCTCCATTTCATATTCACCTACTACATTTCCTTCTCTTCCTTTTCCTTCTACCAAATTCCAGTCACCCATGACTATTAAATTTTCATCTCCCTTCACTATCTGAATAATTTCTTTTATCTAATCATACATTTCATCAATCTCTTCGTCATCTGTGGAGCTAGTTGGCATACAAACTTGTACTACTGTGGTAGACATAGGCGTCGTGTCTGTCTTGGCCACAATAGTCCATTCACTATGCTGTTTGTAGTAGCTTACCTGCATTCCTATTTTTTTTATTCATTATTAAACGTACTCCTGCATTATCTCTATTTGATTTTGTATTTATAACCCTGTATTCACCTGACCAGAAGTCTTGTTCTTCCTCCCACCGAACTTCACTAATTCTCACTATATCTAACTCTAACTTATCCATTTCCCTTTTTAAATTTTCTAACCTACCTGCCCAATTAAGGGATCTGACATTCCATGCTCCAATCTATAGAACACCAGTTTCCTTTCTCCTGATAACGACGTCCCCCTGAGTAGTCCCCACCCAGAGATCCTAATGGGGGACTATTTTACCTCCGGAATATTTTACCCAAGAGGACGCCATGAGCATTTAATCATACAGTAAAGCTGCATGCCCTTGGGAAATATTATGGCTGTAGTTTTCCCTTGCTTTCAGCCGTTCACAGTACCAGCACAGCAAAGTTGTTTTGGTTAGTGTTACAAGGCCAGATCAGTCAACCATTCAGTCTGTTGCCCCTGCCCCTCTTCAGGAACCACACATTTGCCTGACCTTTCAACATATACCCCTTCGTTGTGGTTGCCCCTACAGTACAGCTATCTGTGTCGCTGAGGCATGCAAGCCTCCCCACCAAGAGCAAGGTCAATGGTTCAGGAGGGGGGGGATGTAGATACGAGTTACTAATAACACCAATGCATGTAACACACATAATCTACATAAATCTCTGCCCAATGTTCTACACTGCTAGAGAGTAAATTAATTCTTATTCATCCTTTATGACAGCTGAAGTGTTCTTCAGGGTAAGGCAACTTCCACCATCATGGGTGCTGCTCACTCTTCAGTTTACAGATAGACTATACGTCTGCAGTATTTCCTGATCAGTCCTCTAATGCAAGTAGACTAAGTAACTTGATTGAGTTCATGATTATATAGTGTATTTATTTTCAGCTCATTAAATGAGCACTTACTTGCACTTGCTGAAGTATTATGTAAAATAAGTTCCTGAAAACAATGGGTTTGAGTTTAATTTGTAAGAGTGATGTTGTCAGTGACGTGTGTAGTGTTGATGGGAAAGAAAATGGATTGGCAAATGTGACACATTGTTGTTGTTTATTGTTGACAATATATTGTAAGGCTGTACAATTGTGTTTTAGTCACTTGGTGGTGAATTAATAAATGACCAAAATGTTAGTGCATGTCTATCACTATTAATTGTGTTACTGGTAGGCTACATAAATCTTTTTCATTCAAGAATTGGGTACACTGAAAGGAACCACATACCACACATCCACAGTATATCTTCCAAGATGGGTACAAATAAATCTGATGGAATGGGACTGATCACGTTCAAGTCTACAATTGTAATCTGCTGTAATGCATTGCTTGATTTATGTTGAAAAATCTGAAGTTCCATAACACCTAAGTGGCCTGCTTCAGTTGCAGAGGGAGATAATTTAAGCCTCTGGACCTATTCATATGTTGGGAGATCTGAGGCTGGGGTGACGCATTTGATACCCTCAAACTGGAGAAAGTATTCTGACTCTTGATAGTACCAACAATGAAATCAACATTGTTGAGTTCATATTGACAGCATGATACATTTCACCAGGCTCTTCACTGTGTTAGACAGCTGACAGCACCAGCTATTGAGCTTTTTTTTTATGTAATAGGTTATTTAACAACTGAAAATAAATACTCACTTTCTTCACGTGACAGAACTGTAAAGAAAATTCTGGGAAGGTATAGTCTGCCTGTAAACGTGAAAGTAAGCAGCACTTGTGGTATGGAAGTTGCCTTTCCTGAAAGATCACTACAGGTGCCATTCAGGATGACTGAGAGTCACTATCCTCTCTAGCAGTGTACAGCATTGTGTAGAGAGTTCCATAGATTCTATCCATATTCATTACTTGCATTAGTGTTATTAGTAACTCATATCTGTATTCCATGTTGTGTTAGTACACTTTGTAGAAAATAAGCACCCCTCTCCCACAGGGCATTCTGTGCACTATCACGAGTGCTTCATAAGGCTTGTAAAACATCTTGTAGTTGCTTCTTGAGCTTAGTGTGGCAGATAGAGTGGAGAATTATCTCCTCACTCTTCAGGTTGCATACCTGTGAAGGTGTAAACTGCATGAATACAACCTGGCAATCTACTTTTACCCCACACATCCCCCCTGCACTGTGTTTGTAGTGGTTGGGGAGAGAGATAATGTAGATTGTGCACATCTGCAGTAATTATCATTTACCCCCACCAAAAACTATCTGCCCAGAAATGCATACGGGCGTAGGTGCGTGCATGTTAAGAACATTGTGGTAGTTTGAGAACACTGAATAAATGTAAATTCTTTTTAGTTTTGGTTTGTGGCTTCGTAATTTACCTTTTCTGTGCAACGATGTACAACAATGTGAGCATAGATGTGGTGGCTATTCTCTGTTTGTGTTGACTTCGACTCTGATAAGCTCTATTTACAAATGCAAGTCCTTGTCACATCGGGAGAAAGAAAGTAGGACAGAACTTGGAAGTAGAGTGAAAACTTGCAACTTTTGCATATTAAAAACTTTACTTAACACAATATTGAGACAATGCAATTACATGCATCTTTCTCATACCATCTCAAAAGACCGACAGACTCTGAGAGATATGTAAGAAAAATGATAGTTTTGTTCTTCAGATTTCTGTTAACTTACTGAAATAATTGTACTAACTGCCCCCCCCCCCCCCCCCTCGCACTGTATACGGGCATGATCCATATCACTGATCACTGGACATCAGTATACACTGGTGGTACGTTACATTGTTTGCACCTCCTCTGTACTTTCAACTCTTGGACCGTCAGGGTTTTGACACTTTTAGTCATGGCCAAAATTACCTCGTTTACTCACAGAATGCTTCATTACATTATATATTTAATTTTATTTACAAATTATTATTAACAATATTTATAAAAAAAGATTTAAAGGTTGTGTCAACAGGCGCATTTGAATTCAGAGTACGTAGTTTGATTATTGGAATGTAATCTGCTATTGCAACTTTCTCCAGTGTGTAAACCTCATGAGAGGCATTCTGCATGTGCACTTGAGTTTTTTAATGCTGCAGATAAGTTGAGCTGACCATGAGTGAGCTACAATTTCACTTGTTTACCCGAAGTCAATAACAGTGTTCATCTAATTGTTGTAATGTGGCGTGCAGAGGCATGTGCACAATGGAACCATTGATGCTGTGGCAAGGAGGTTCGCCATTTACAGCCCAGACATTTGTTCTTGTCTTAATTCTCATGTTTCAGTGGTTGAACCAGGCACATGCTATCAGCATCCCAAAGATACTTGAATGGGCTCAAAATAAGTCTCCAATGCTTTTATTCATTTCCATACCCTTTCTATGATAGAATGTTTCATCAATACCCTAGTCACTGAGGATATAAATGTTCGTTCCTGCCCTGCACTGGCCCACATTTTTCACAGGAACACACACAGAGTTACAGGTTTCAAAAAAATTTTTGTAGCACATTTAAACATATTATTAGTTCATGTATGCAGTTCTGGAAAATATATTCAGCTTTACATTGCATCATAGTTTTTACATTTTAGCTTTGTTACAATAACCTAAATATTTAGATTTTAAGATATATTGACATGCCTGGTTTACAAATTTCTTACTCTGTACATACACATTTAAATATGGCATTTCCACAAAAATTTATATAAACACCAGACAGAAATTTTGCATACAAGACAGTTAATATTATGTACCTCTCTTGTGATTTTATGACACATAACACCTTTAAGTTTTTTCATTATCATTTTTATCACATTTTGGTCTTGGGCATTACACTTTTGAATGTTCATTTGTGAGCAGCCTGTATTCATAGTCTCATCTTACTTTAACATTACACAGGTTGTAATTTTTTCAATCTCATTTTCAAGCATTGCAAAAATATTTGCATAGATCATTATCACATTACTTGCATAAATTTTGTGTTCATACACTGCACCTTTTGCAAGTGTCCACCATTACAGGTATGGAGGAAGGAAAGCTTCATAAAATGAAATCATGATAAGCCTACACAACTACACTTAGCTACGCCTCTGACAAGTTTACTAGAATGAGTCTTCTGGTCTACAGGAAATATTATGGACAGGAAGAAGCATCATTTTTACTCTACTACTGCAACCTTCGTTCATCAAGAGAGAACTATAGCACATCGTTTTATAACTTTCTACTTGTGTTAATTCACTTACTTCATACAGGGTGTTTCAAAAATGACCAGTATATTTGAAACGGCAATAAAAACTAAACGAGCAGCGATAGAAATACACCGTTTGTTGCAATATGCTTGGGACAACAGTACATTTTCAGGCGGACAAACTTTCGAAATCACAGTAGTTACAATTTTCAACAACAGATGGCGCTGCAAGTGATGTGAAAGATATAGAAGACAACGCAGTCTGTGGGTGCGCCATTCTGTACGTCGTCTTTCTGCTGTAAGCGTGTGCTGTTCACAACGTGCAAGTGTGCTGTGGACAACATGGTTTATTCCTTAGAACAGAGGATTTTTCTGGTGTTGGAATTCCACCGCCTAGAATTCACTTACTTCATACAGGCTGTTTCAAAAATGACCAGTATATTTGAAACGGCAATAAAAACTAAACAAGCAGCGATAGAATACACAGTTTGTTGCAATATGCTTGGGACAACAGTACATTTTCAGGCGGACAAACTTTCGAAATCACAGTAGTTACAATTTTCAACAACAGATGGCGCTGCAAGTGATGTGAAAGATATAGAAGACAACACAGTCTGTGGGTGCGCCATTCTGTATGTCGTCTTTCTGCTGTAAGCGTGTGCTGTTCACAACATGCGAGTGTGCTGTGGACAACGTGGTTTATTCCTTAGAACAGAGGATTTTTCTGGTGTTGGAATTCCACCGCCTAGAACACAGTACTGTTGCAACAAGACGAAGTTTTCAATGGAGGTTTAATGTAATCAAAGGACCGAAAAGCAATACAATAAAGGATCTGTTTGAAAAATTTCAATGGACTGGGAACGTGACGGAAGAACGTGCTGGAAAGGTAGGGCGACTGCGTACGGCAACCACAGAGTGCAACGCGCAGCTAGTGCAGCAGGTGATCCAACAGCGGCCTCGGGTTTCCATTCGCCTTGTTGCAGCTGCGGTCCAAATGACGCCAACGTCCACGAATTGTCTCATGCGCCAGAGTTTACACCTCTATCCATACAAAATTCAAACGCGGCAACCCCTCAGCGCCGCTACCATTGCTGCATGAGAGACATTCGCTAATGATATAGTGCAAAGGATTGATGACGGCGATATGCATGTGGGCAGCATTTGGTTTACTGACGAAGCTTATTTTTACCTGTATGGCTTCGTCAATAAACAGAACTGGCGCATATGGTGAACCGAAAAGCCCCATGTTGCAGTCCCATCGTCCCTGCATCCTCAAAAAGTACTGGTCTGGGCCGCCATTTCTTCCAAAGGAATCATTGGCCCATTTTTCAGATCCGAAACAATTACTGCATCACGCTATCTGGACATTCTTCGTGAATTTGTGGCGGTACAAACTGCCTTAGACGACACTGCGAACACCTCGTAGTTTATGCAAGATGGTGCCCAGCCACATCGCATGGCCGACGTCTTTAATTTCCTGAATGAATATTTCGATGATCGTGTGATTGCTTTGGGCTATCCGAAACATACAGGAGGCAGCGTGGATTGGCCTCCCTATTCGCCAGACATGAACCCCTGTGACTTCTTTCTGTGGGGACACTTGAAAGACCAGGTGTACCGCCAGAATCCAGAAACAATTGAACAGCTGAACCAGTACATCTCATCTGTATGAGAAGCCATTCCACCAAACACGTTGTCAAAGGTTTTGGGTAATTTCATTCGGAGACTACACCTTATTATTGCTACGCATGGTGGGTGGATATGTGGAAAATATCGTACTATAGAGTTTCCCAGACCGCAGCGCCATCTGTTGTTGACAATTGTAACTACTTTAATTTCGAAAGTTTGTCTGCCTGAAAATGTACTGTTGTCCCAAGCATATTGCAACAAACGGTGTATTTCTATCGCTGCTCGTTTAGTTTGTATTGCTGTTTCAAATATACCGGTCATTTTTGAAACACCCTGTATTTACTATATACAGATACATTCTGACAGTACAGCATTGTGTTATACAAGTGTAATCATCAGCTGTAAACAGTGAGCTTCAGTATCAGTCACTTACAGACTCACACTTTCTTTTGCTACATGATATCACCCTTGTGTATTCTGTTGTCCAGGAATATGTGTCTGCAAGAATTGTGGCAGTGAAAAAGTGTAAAACAATGTTGAGACAACTTCCATATGTGGGTAAATGTGCTGTAATAATTCTTGCTTGGCACTCTTCTCACTCCCTTTGACTTGTTATGCAGAATCTGGGCCTTTTCTATTTGGTAGCACAAGATCTAAGTTCATCCTTTTTATACATCTGGCGTACTGTAGCTTTTTCATACACACATTCACACTATCACACTCACACATATTTTTATACCTGTAATTATTTATTTTCAGTGCAGCCCTTATGCTTTGGTACTATCTAACTATAGTGTTCTTTATTTTATTCAGGATGTGACTCTTCATTGCTCGCTGCAAGGACACTTAAATACTAACTTAAAAAGCCAAGTGTATAATTGCTCATTGGCTACTAATTCATCACACTTTCAATGTTCATGTGTTCTATGTCTACATGGTTATTCTGCAATTCACACTTAAGTGCCTGGCAGAGAGTTCATTGAACCATTTTCGTACTACTTTTCTACCATTCCACTCTCTAATGGCACTTGGGGAAAAAGGAACACCTACATCTTTCCATTCGAGATGTGATTTCTCTTATTTTATTATGATGATCATTTGTCCCTATGTAGCTGTATGTCAACAAAATATTTTTGCATTCAGAAGAGAAAGTTGGTGATTGAAATTTCGTAAATAGATCTTGCCGCAAAGAAAACTGCCTTTGGTTCAGTGACTGCCACCCCAACTCGCTTATCATATCAGTGACACTCTCACCCCTAACATGAAACAAGCTGCCCTTCTTTGCACTTTTTCGATGTCCTCCGTCAACCCTACCTGTCAAGGATCCCACACCATGCAGCAATATTCCAGCAGAGGATGGACAAGTGTAATGTAGGCTGTCTCTTTAGTGGGTTTGTCGCATCTTCTAAGTGTTCTGCCAACGAAGTAGTCTTTGTTTCGCCTTCCTCACAATATTATCTATGTGGTCTTTCCAATTTAAGTTGCTCATAATTGTAATTCCTAGGTATTTAGTCGAATTGACAGTCCTTAGATTTGTGCGATTTATTGTATACCCAAAATTTATTGGATTTCTTTTTGTACCCATGTGGATGACCGTGCACTTTTCTTTGTTTAGTCCTAATTGCCACTACTCACACCATGCAGATATTCTCTCTAGATCATTTTGTAATTAAAATTCATTGTCTGATGATTTTACTAGATGGTAAATTACAGCGTCATCTGCAAACAATCTAAGGGGGCTGCTCAGATTATCATCTAGATCATCTATGTAAATCAGGAACAGCAGAGGGCCTATGACATTACCTTTCAGAATGCCAGGTATCACTTCTGTTCTTCTTGATGATTTACTATCACTACAAACTGTGACCTTCTGAGAGGAAATCACAAATCCAGTCACACAATGAGACGAGATTCCATATGCATCCAATTTGATTAATAGTAGCTTGTGAGGAACGGTATCAAAAGTCTTCTGGAAATCTAGGAATATAGAACTGATTTGAGATCCCTTGTCAATGGCACTCATTACTTCATGGGAAGTACAAGAATGATATTTTCTGATTCCATGTTGGTTATGTATCAATAAGTCATTTTCTTCAAGGTGATTCATAATGTTCAAGTACAGTATATTCTCCAAAATCCCACTGCAAATTGAGGTCAGTGATATGGGTCTGTAATTCAACGGGTTACTCCTATTTCCTTTCTTGAATATTAGTGGGCCTGTGCTACTTTCCAGTTTTTAGGAACCGACCTTTTGTCAAGTGAGCAGTTGTGCATGATTGCTAAAAAAAGGCACTATTATGTCTGCATACTCTGAAAGGAACCTAATTGGTATACCATCTGCACCAGTAGACTTGCCTTTCTTAAGTGATTTGAGTTGTTTCGCAACAACTAAGATATCTAGTTTTATGTCACTCATGCTAACAGCTGTTCTGGTTTCGAATTCTGGAATATTTACTTTGTCTTCTTTTGTGAAGGAATTACAGAAAACTGTATTTAGTAACTCCACTTTAGTGGCATCATCTTCAGTAACATTTCCATCACTATTGTGCAGTGATGGTATTGACTGTTTTTTGTCACTGGTGTACCTTACATACAATCAGAATTTCTTTTGGTTTTCTACCATATTTTGAGACAATGTTTCATTGTGGAACCTATTAAAAGCATCTCGCACTTACGTTCGCACTAAATTTTGAGCTTCCATGAAACTTAGCCAGTCTTGGGGATTTTGCATTCTTCTGAATTTGGTATGCTTTTTCGTGGCTTCTGCAACAGTGTTCTGACATGTTTTGTGTAGTCTCTTATTAACTTAGGTGGTATGAGTCTATCTATTGCTGTTGATACTGTATCTTTGAATTTGAGCCATATCTGGTCTACACTTACATAATTAGCTTGGAAGGAAAGGAGACTCTCTCTTAGGAAGGCATCAAGTGAATTTGTATCTCCTGTTTTCAGTAGATATGTTTTGTGTCTATTTTTAGTGGTTTATAGTGTTTTTGGTTGATATGGTTTTGAGTCTCACTACAATAACCTTGTGTTCACTAATCCCCATATCCATCATGATGCTCGCTATTAGATCAGGATTATTTGTGGCCAAGAGGTCAAGTGCATTTTCGCAACCATTTACAATTCATGTGAGATCATGAACTAATTGTTCAAAGTAATTCTCAGAAAGCATTTAGTACAATTTCAGAAGATGTTTTCTGTCTACCACTGGCTTTGAATATGTATTTTCGCCAACAAATTGGGGGTAGATTGAAGTCTCCACCAATTATAACTGTATGAATGGGATACTTATTTGTAATCAGATTCAAGTTTTCTTTGAACCGTTCAGCTATTAAATCATCTGAGTCAGGGAGTTGGTAGAAGGAGCCAGTTATTATTTTGGTACAGCTGTTGAGTATAACCTCTACTCACAGTATTTCGCAGGAATTATCTGTTTCAACTTCACTACAAGATAAACTGCTACCAACAGACACAAATACACCACCACCTACTTTATTTAATCCATCCTTTCTGAACACAGTTTGTGCTTGTGTCTGTGTATGTGCGGATGGATATGTGTGTGTGTGTGTGTGTGTGTGTGTGTGTGTGTGTGTGTGTGTGTGTGTGTGTGTGTGCGAGTGTACACCTGTCCTTTTTTTCCCCTAAGGGAAGTCTTTCCGCTCCCGGGATTGGAATGACTCCTTACCCTCTCCCTTAAAACCCACATCCTTTCGTCTTTCCCTCTCCTTCCTGAAGAAGCAACCATCGGTTGCGAAAGCTAGTAATTCTGTGTGTGTGTTTGTGTGTTTTGTTCATGTGCCTGTCTGCCGGCGCTTTCCCGCTTGGTAAGTCTTGGAATCTTTGTTTTTAATACATTTTTCCCATGTGGAAGTTTCTTTCTATTTTATTTAGAAAATTTACAAAATTATATAATTATTTTAAATTGTCACAAACATCCTCTTTCTCTTTCCTGACAGCAACTCCTGCTGCAGGTTGCCAGATATGGTGGTTGGTGAGAGAGATAATGTGGATTTTCCACATCTGCAGTAATTATCGTTCAGATATGCCAAAAATTGCCTGCCCAGAAATGCGTTCAGGCCTAGATATGTGCGTGTTAAGAATGTTCTGGCAGTTCTTGAATACTGAATAAATGTTAATTACCTTTAGTTTTGGCGTGTGGCTTGGTAATTTACATTTTTTCTCCCCTATGATGTGCAACAGTGCTAGTGTGGATATGGCAAATGAGGCATATAATAAAAATGATAGTTTTGTTCTTCAAATTTCTGTTAACTTACTGAGATAATCATACTTCCATACAATATCTTTGCCATACAGGGACAGCACAAGTATTTATTTATATGTGTAGATCATTTAAGGAACATACACGTTACATCTCCAGATCACAATTTAACCCTGAATTGACTTGACTGCACTTAGGTCTGGTACAAACATTTAAGATATTTTTAACCCACTTTGTTTAATGATAAATATCAATTTTATACCATTAAAACAATTTTTTAGTGTGGACCTTTGGTGCAGAGCCGGGTGGAGGGTCTGAACCCCAGAGGCTCAAACGGTTTTGCGACCGTGTTGGCTGCAGATTCCTTGACTTGCGCCATAGGGTGGTGGAGTTGTGGGTTCCGCTGAATAGGTCAGGAGTTCACTACACTCATCTGGCGGCTACACAGGTAGCGGAGGCTGTGTGGCCTGGACTGGACGTTTTTTTAGGTTAGAAGGCCTCGGGAAAGTATGGGGTGGACTGCAATCTCAAAGGGTGCATGGCAAATACAGGATGTGCTTGAATCAAGGAACAGTCGGAATTGTAGTTGTAAATTGTTGTAGTTGTGCTGGGAAAGTCCCTGAGCTTCAAGCGCTAATAGAAAGCACAGAAGCTGAAATCATTATAGGTACAGAAAGCTGGTTAAAGCCTGAAATAAGTTATGCATAAATTTTTATGAAGTCTCATACGGTGTTCAGGAAAGATAGTTTAGGCAGAATTGGTGGTGGAGTGTTTGTGTCTGTCAGTAGTGGTTTATCTTGTAGTGAAGTCGAATTAGACACTCCGTGCAAATTGGTATGGATGGAGGTTATACTTAACAGCCAAACTAAGTTAATAATTGGCTCCTTCTACCGACCCCAAGACTCCGATGATATAGTTGCTGAACAGTTCTGAGAAAATTTGAATCTCGTAACAAATAAATACCCCACTCATTTGGTTATAGTTGGTGGGGACTTCAACCTTCCCTCAATATGTTGGCAAAAATACTTCTTTAAAACCAGTTGTAGGCAGAAAACATCTTCCGAGATTGTCCTAAATGCTTTCTCAGAAAATTATTTCGAGCAGTTAGTCCACGAACCCATGTGAATTGTAAATGGTTACAAAAACACACTTGATCTCTTAGCCGCAAACAATCCAGAGCTAATAGAGAGCATCATGACTGATACAGGGATTAGTGATCACAAGGTCATTGTAGCTAGGCTCAATACTGTTTCTTCAAAATCCACCAGAAACAAACTCAAAATAATTTTATTTAAAAAAGCGGCCTTCCTAACAGACAGTTTCTATTCCTTCTGAACTGACTATGAAAATTTAGACGAGATGTGGTTCAAATTCGGAGATATAGTAGCAACAGCAATTGAGAGATTCATACCTCATAAATTGGTAAGAAATGGAACTAGTCCCCCATAGTACACAAAACAGGTCCGAACACTGTTGCAGAGGCAACAGAAAAAGCATGCGAAGTTCAGAAGAATGCGAAATCCTGAAGATTGGCTAAAATTTACAGACGCATGAAATTTGGCACGGACTTCAATGTGAGATGCCTTTAATAGGTTCCACAACAAAACATTGTCTCGAAATTTGATAGAAAATCTGAAGAAATTCTGCTTGTATGTAAAGTACCGACGACTGTGCCGCTAAAGCGGAGTTATTGAACGCAGCTTTCCAAAATTCCTTCACTAGAGAAGACGAATGGAATATTCCAGAATTTGAAACACGAGCAGCTGCTAGCATGAGTTTCTTAGAAGTAGATACCTTAGGGGTTGTGAAGCAACTCAAATTGCTTGATACGGGCAAGTCTTCAGGTCCAGATTGTATATCAATTAGGTTCCTTTCAGATTACATTGATACAATAGCTCCCTACTTAGCAATCATATACAACCACTCGCTCACCGATAGGTCTGTACCTACAGATTGGAAAATTGTGAAGGTTGCACCAGTGTTTAAGAAGGGTAGTAGGAGTAATCCATTGAACTACAGACCTATATCATTGACATGGTTTGCAGTAGGGTTTTGGAGCATATACTGTATTCAAACATTATGAATCACCTTGAAGGGAACAATCTATTGATATGAAATCATCATGGTTTCAGAAAACATCGTTCTTGTGCAACTCAGCTAGCTCTTTATTCGCACAAAGTAATGGCTGCTATCAACAGGGGACCTCAAGTTGATTCCATATTTCTAGATTTCCGAAAAGCATCTGACACCGTTCCTCACAAGCAACTTCCTACCAAGCTGCAGGCCTATGGGGTATCATCTCAGTTGTGCAACTGTATTCATGATTTCCTGTCAGGAAGGATACATTTCATAGTAATAGATGGCAAATCATCGAGTAAAACTGAAGTGATATCAGGTGTTCCCCAGGGAAGCGTCCTGGGACCTCTGCTGTTTCTGATCTATATAAATCACCTAGGTGACAATCTGAGCAGTTCTCTTAGGTTGCTCGCAGATGATGCTGTAATTTACCGTCTAGTAAGGTCATCTGAAGACCAGTATCAGTTGCAAAGTGATTTAGAAAAGATTGCTGTATGGTGTGGCAGGTGGCAGTTGACGCTAAATAATGAAAAGTGTGAGGTGAACCACATGAGTTTGAAAAGAAATCTGTTGGAATTTGATTACTCGATAAGTAGAACAATTCTCAAGGTTGTCAATTCAACTAAGTGCCTAGGTGTTAAAATTATGAACAATTTCAGTTGGAAAGACCACATAGATAATATTGTGGGGAAGGCGAGCCAAAGGTTGCGTTTCATTGGCAGGACACTTAGAAGATGCAACAAGTCTACTAAAGAGACAGCTTACACTACACTCGTTCGTCCTCTGTTAGAATACTGTTGTGCGGTGTAGGATCCTTACCAGGTGGGATTGACAGAGGACATCGAAAGGGTGCAAAAAAAGGGCAGCTAATTTTGTATTATCATGTAATAGGGGAGAGAATGTGGCAGATATGATACACGAGTTGGGATGGAAGTCATTACAGCAAAGACGTTTTTCGTTGCGGCGAGACCTTTTTACGAAATTTCAGTCACCAAGTTTCTCTTCCAAATGCGAAAATATTTTGTTGAGCCCAGCCTACATAGGTAGGAATGATCATCAAAATAAAATAAGAGAAATCAGAGCTCGAACAGAAAGGTTTAGGTGTTCGTTTTTCCCGCGCGCTGTTCGGGAGTGGAATAGTAGAGAAATAGTATGATTGTGGTTCGATGAACCCTCTGCCAAGCACTTAAATGTGAATTGCGGAGTAATCATGTAGATGTAGATGCTGAGGGAATTAGATTAGGAAATGAGACATTTAAAGTAGTAAAGGAGTTCTGCTATTTGGGGAGAAAAATAACTCATGATGGTCAAAGTAGAGGGGATACAAAATGTAGACTGGCAATGGGAAGGAAAACATTTCTGTAGAAGAGAAATTTGTTAACATTGAGTATAGATTTAAGTGTCAGGAAGTCGTTTCTGAAAGTATTTGTGTGGAGTGTAGCCATGTATGGAAGTGAAACATGGACAATAAATAGTTTGGACAAGAATGGAATAGAAGCTTTCAAAATGTGGTGCTAAAGAAGAATGCTGAAGATTAGATGGGTAGATCACATAACTAATGAGGAGGTATTGAATAGAATTGGGGAGAAGAGGAGTTTATGGCACAACTTGACTAGAAGAAGGGACCGGTTGGTAGGACATGTTCTGAGGCATCAAGGAATCACCAATTTAGTATTGGAGGGCAGTGTGGAGAGTAAAAATCGTAGGGGGAGACCAAGAGATGAATATACTATGCTGATTCAGAAGGATGTAGGCTGCAGTACACACTGAGAGATGAATCAGCTTGCACAGGATAGAGTAGCATGGAGAGATGCATCAAACCAGTCTCAGGGCTGAAGACCACAACAATAACGTATATTCTTAAAAATGAATCTCATGGGTTTGGAGAAATTATTGATGCACTGCTTCCTAATCCATTTTGTTTAGGTCACATAATGGACTCATTAGGTTCCTTCAACAAAAAATAAACAAATAAAAAAGATCCTCAGCTTTGTGAAATAAGGCAGAGAAGAAGTGACAGCCCAATTCTGTTTGTTTTGTTAATTCACCATAATCCATCTATATATACAAATTGGCTGTAAATAATTTGCTAACTCAGTACTAAGAAAAATTGATAGTCTGTCAGACTATGAATCCTACAGTATCATCTGATATGTATTCAGTATCTCCTTATTGCTGTAGAAATTGTATGTGTCTACAAACATTAAATTTTGCTATTGAGAGAGCCAGTGATGCTGATTACTTGTTATACCAATGAACCTCCTCCCATGACAATCTTTTTTGCACTGTAGAATATAAGCTTTTCTGAACAATATGTACCTTCATAAATACCCAAGCAAATAGTGATCATAGAAACAATCAGAAATGCTGTCACCTTATCTCCATGTAGACAAGTCAAGTACATTGTAGAAGTGCTGAAACAGTGGGTGGTCATGGGTCCATTATTTTAAAAAATGCATTTTAAATCATGACTGTTTTTAGAAACACATGGGTTAACAAGGAGAACTATGATAACTAAGTGGTCATGGGTCCATTATTTAAAGAATTTATTTTAAATCATGACTGTTTTTATAAACATGACAACTAATTCCTTATGTAAATCACTGAAAACCTATAAACTACATCAAAATATGTTGTTGTGTTATGTTCTCTCATCTGTACATGTTTTAAGTGCACTGTAGAGATACTGATGTTCATCTTTTTTACATATTATAAGCTTAAGTTATGCATAATTTTTCATATAAATAAAATAATGATTCTTTGATATTTCTTCAACAAACAATATTTTTCTTTCTGCATGTTCAGTATCTTCCATGCCTTCTGTCTCTACTTCAACTTCCTCTCACTTGGCTTCCCCCTCCCCCGCCCCCCCCCCCCCTCTCTTCCTCTGTCTGAGTGTGTTTGTGTGCATGAGTGTGTGTCTGTGGGAGGGGGGGGGGGAAGAGGGGAGGAATCCATTTATTTTAATATGGCAGTGACGCAATCTATGGACAAGTAATTTTATGTATTGAATGCAGGAGGCTTCAACTTTTTTAACTTACTGCTGTTTTTTATCATTAACACTGGAAGTGCAGTTGTAGCACTGGATTTATTTCATTTTACAATTGTCATTGGGAACATAAGTAATATGGTTAATTAATATAAACTTTTATTTAATTTTTGTTTTTTAGGCGAGAGAAAATTTTTTGAGTGTTTGTTGCTGGAGCAAGATAAGAAAGTTGTTGGTCAGGAGGTAATTACTTGGCCCAACTTGCCACGTATGTTGGTCTCTGCAGAAGTATGTGAGCTCATGTTGCCATCTATGCAAAGGAAATTTCAAAATATTCTACATGTAACAGTCGAGTCTCTCCATAATCTGTTACCAGAAATGACAGAAAATATTACTTACAGGGCAGCTATAGCTTTCCCAACGTACTCAGAGGTGAGTTCTAAAAAATTCAGATGTTTGATAGTGTATCAGTTTCATTGAGTAAGTGAAATCTGGTTTTGTTGTCTCTTCTACGCTGCCTTGTTGGTAACACATAAATTTGCAGTCATGAAGCTGAAAATCTTAATGAATACTAGTCTGTTGCTCTATAATGTAAACAAGTCCACAGTTTTAGTTCAATTTTTCTGTGCATTTATTTTCCTCAGTGTCCAGTTAATGAATCAATGAGCAGTCTCTCAAACTTCATAAAATTAATATTTCTCAAAACAGGTCAGCACACCCAAACAAAAAGGAGTCTACTGTCTAATTGTACCCTGTCCTACATGTAATTGAGATATTGTAAAATAATTGATGAAATAAAATTTAAAAACAGTTCTGTCAGTAGTTTCCAGACATAGAAGTGATTAAGATTAATTGCAGGGCATAGTTCCAATAACTAATTTCAATAACATTGGTCATTGTAGAAAGTCAATAGTTCAAACAATACTCATCTTTCTGATTAAAGCTGTAGTAGTTGTTGTTGTTACAGTTCTTCATTGTACTGAAAATAAATGGGATATGACGTCACTGAGATGTTTCCTGGGTCTTGAAAGTGTTCAAAAACAATATGTTAGTTTTGTTCTTGCAGTTAGTATTGTAGCATAATTCTTTCATTCAGTCATGAAACCTCCTTTAAGGTAGATGGAAGGGCACATCAACTACAGCAGCAGTACTTGACTTAGTTACAAATGCAAGTCAGAATTTTGAATATGAAGGGTTCTAAAGTATAACTGTTTCTTTCTCCCTCACGTATTTTGTCAGTTTGTATCTGTTCTTTTACTAAGAAGTGATGACTGGCATGAAAAGAGGGCCATGTTTTTACCAGACAGTCCCCTGAAAGGTTTAGTGTCTGGATATTGGATTTCAAAATTAGAAACTATAATAGAAATTAGCTCAAATGGGAGGATCAGTTGTAAAGAAGCATCTTACTTATGCATTAGCATATGTGTGTTGGACTGGATGGAAGACCTGTAATCTTATCATGAAAATATTAAAAGTTGGTGCCATTGCCTGTTTAACAGAGGGAAATTGTGGTCATGGAAATTGTGATCATGTTATTTCAAGCTGAAATAATGACAAAATAACTTCATGACATCAGACTTTGAAATCCCCAAACTAAACATTTGAAAAGATGAGGTTCCTATAAACACTCTTGGAAATGGAAAAAAGAACACATTGACACCGGTGTGTCAGACCCACCATACTTGCTCCAGACACTGCGAGAGGGCTGTACAAGCAATGATCACACGCACGGCACAGCGGACACACCAGGAACCACGGTGTTGGCCGTCGAATGGCGCTAGCTGCGCAGCATTTGTGCACAGCCACCGTTAGTGTCAGCCAGTTTGCCGTGGCATACGGAGCTCCATAGCAGTCTTTAACACTGGTAGCATGCTGCGACAGCGTGGACGTGAACCGTATGTGCAGTTTACGGACTTTGAGCGAGGACGTATAGTGGGCATGCGGGAGGCCGGGTGGACGTACCGCTGAATTGCTCAACACGTGGGGCGTGAGGTCTCCACAGTACATCGATGTCGTCGCCAGTGGTCGGCAGAAGGTGCACGTGCCCGTCGATCTGGGACCGGACCGCAGCGACGCACGGATGCACGCCAAGACCGTAGGATCGTACGCAGTGCCGTAGGGGACCGCACCACCACTTCCCAGCAAATTAGGGACACTGTTGTTTGTGGGGTATCGGCGAGGACCATTCGCAACCGTCTCCATGAAGCTGGGCTACGGTCCCGCACACCGTTAGGCCGTCTTCCGCTCACGCCCCAACATCGTGCAGCCCGCCTCCAGTGGTGTTGCGACAGGCGTGAATGGAGGACGAATGGAGATGTGTCGTCTTCAGCGATGAGAGTCGCTTCTGCCTTGGTGCCAATGATGGTCGTATGCGTGTTTGGCGCCGTGCGGGTGAGCGCCACAATTAGGACTGCATACGACCGAGGAACACAGGGCCAACACCCGGCATCATGGTGTGGGGAGCGATCTCCTACACTGGCCGTACACCTCTGGTGATCGTCGAGGGGACACTGAATAGTGCACGGTACATCCAAACCGTCATCGAACCCATCGTTCTACCATTCCTAGATCGGCAAGGGGACTTGCTGTTCCAACAGGACAATGCACATCCACATGTATCCCGTGCCACCCAACGTGCTCTAGAAGGTGTAAGTAAACTACCCTGGCCAGCAAGATCTCCGGATCTGTCCCCCATTGAGAATGTTTGGGACTGGATGAAGCGTCGTCTCACACGGTCTGCACGTCCAGCACGAACACTGGTCCAACTGAGGCGCCTGGTGGAAATGGCATGGCAAGCCGTTCCATAGGACTACATCCAGCATCTCTACGATCGTCTCCATGGGAGAATAGCAGCCTGCATTGCTGCGAAAGGTGGATATACACTGTACTAGTGCCAACATTGTGCATGCTCTGTTGCTTGTGTCTATGTGCCTGTGGTTCTGTCAGTGTGATCATGTGATGTATCTGACCCCAGGAATGTGTCAATAAAGTTTCCCCTTCTTGGGACAATGAATTCATGGTGTTCTTATTTCAATTTCCAGGAGTGTATATTGACCATGTGATTTGCACTAACAGCTTAGACAATTTCAGCTGGTCAAAAGCATCTCTTTGTTATCAGCAATCGGCATCTGGCGAGTGTCCCATGGAAAATCTAAAGGTGTAATAAGAAACATGGATAATTATTTAATATATTGGTAGTTAGTGTTAATTAAATTATTTGAATATCTGACTGAACTGAATGTTTTACGGTATTTATGTAAATATTACTCATTACAGAATGGTTGGTGCACCTGTAATGGAAAAGGAACATGAATAATTATTTAATATAGTGGTAGTTAGTGTTAATTAAATTATTTGAATAACTGACTGAACTGAATATTTTATGATGTTTATGTAAATGTTACTCATTACAGAATGGTTGCCGCACCTGTAATGGAAAAGGCATCTAGTCGTAACTAGAGGTAAAACAGGAGTGTTTCTCCTTCATGGAGATGTAAAACAATCATTCATTTATTTAAACAAAATATATCACAGAGAGTATTGAAGGTTCTTAAATGCAGCTCATGGCTGGTCTATCGATATAGTAGTCTTACAATAGCACTGGTACTCTGTGACTTTAGTAAGGCATTTGATTGTATTCCACATAAGGTCCATCTCAGCAAACTAAAATCATATTGTATTTGGCGGAGCTGTTCTACAAACTCTAAAATCTTACCTAAAAACAGACAACAGATTGAATCAGTGCAAGAAGCAAAATCAGGTGAAATGAAGTTAAAACACAGTGTGCCACAGGGACCTGTAATAGGGACCCAGTTGATCTTAATTTTCATCAATGACATAGGCTCCAATGGCCACACCTAGCAGCTTGCAGATGACACAACTTTGTTCTCAAAAGGGGAGGATGTATTTCGAGCTGGTCAACAAGCAAAAGTCTGTTTCATCATGAATAAGATGAAGGTTAATGAAGGCAAAACACAGAGGGTGATATGCAGCCTAAGTGATACTGGAGCACTGGGTGACACAGCGGCAATTAAGCTTCTGGGCTTTTTCATTGATACCAAGTTAGCTTGGCAAACACTGAACATACATGTTCCAAACTCTCACTGGTTCTGTATGTCTTTAGGAAACTAAAAAGTGTTGTATCACAACAGTACCTACTATGCAATGTACATATTATGCAATGTTGCACATGAAAATCAGCTATAAACTCTTACTGTGGGGCTATTCTGCTGGCCACAAGAATGTGCTTTTATTGAAAAGAAAACAGAAAGTATCATTACCACAAGCAAAAAAACTGACTATTACAAACCAATTTTTTCCAGATTAGGAGCTCAAACTGTTTTAAGCCAATATATTTTCAGCTGCTGTGTTCACACAAAGAGAAATCATTAGACCTACAGAAAAAGAAAAGAAGTTCATCAATACACCACTCACTACAAAGACAGTATAGACAGCCCAAGATATCAGTTAACTAAAATGCAGACCAGCTTCCCTGGAATTATTTAATATTTCATCAGTCTTGGATGTGTGAGAAATGGTAATTCTGAATTTAGACAGTCACTCAGTGGTGTGACAAAGTACTGCCCCTCACTAATTTTATTTGTGGGTCACATAGGCTGCATCTGAATACTTCTGGCACGAGGTTACTTGAGTAATTGCCAGAACCATATAGTCTGTGCAAAACAGTGATTTCAACATTATCAGTAGGTCTTTAATGTTACAAATTCTTCCAGAAAAGGAAAGTACAGAGTAAATACAGTCACATCTGAAACATTTACTAGCAAAGGTAAACACTGCATATGATGTAAGAGGTGTGGGACAGAGAGGGGTAATGATAATAAGGTAGAGTTGGGGGAAGATTCTTTAGTACTGCCTGTGGGAGGGAGTAGGGCTGTGGCAGGGACCAATTGGCAGTCTTTCTCTGCATCCTAGACAGGACTAGTCCAGCAACACTAAAAAATAGTACAAAGTTCAATTACACTCAGAATATTTCTAAGTCCAACAACCTAGCAAACTAACAGAATTTCTCTAACTCCAACAACTGTCAAAATTATTTCAAGGTTCAACACCAGCTAAAATATTTCTATGCCTAACACAGCTTCTCCAAGTCCACACAGCACCCGCTTTACCACTCGTATCCCGACACTTGCTATCATGACTCCTTGCAACTCCAACCAACAAAACATTGCCTGCACAAGTGCCCCTCTGTCTTTATTAGAGAAGGAAAGTTGCTACTCACCATATAGCGGAGAGGCTGAGTCGCAGATAGGCATAGTAAATGTATCCATTTTTCAGTGCCATTGCATTTACATGTAGCTTTACCATTTGAATGCCTTTAAGTTTACACAGACGCAGCACATATCAAAGGTTGCTTCTTTCCATGGTGCATATTGTGATATACTTATAAATTTTCTGTGACTGTTATTTCTCTCACAGTTTGAATAGCATTGAAATCATGCTCTGTGGTATAAAAGTGTAAACAAAGAGTGATCAAATACAAATAGCCTTAAGTTATTAAATTATAATGTGCTATTATGATGTGGATGAGGTTGAAGATGGGCACTGTTGTGTGTGATCACATGTGTTTGATATGGCTTAATGACAATTTTCTCGTCTCACAAGTGTCAAGAATTTTAATTCACCATTGATCACTTTGCAATGAAATAGGCTTCATTATTGTAATATAATACAGGACATAGTAATAGATGTAGGCCCATGATAATAAAATAATGTCAGTTAACTATAGTATACATATTAAGCACAGCAATAATAAAATACACTACAGGAAAATTTCGAAGAGTGAGTGTCAATAAGGTATGCTATAGCATACTATGGTACAAACTCTCTGCAATAATATTCTTATAGGGTATAGAGGACAAAATTATACAAGACATAGAAAAAATTATGCAAAACATAAACACAGCATATACCAATAAAACAAACAGAAGGAAAATTTGTGAAATGCTAATGTCGTCCTCAGGCATCTCAAGAAAATTTTTAATATGGTAAAATGGGTGATCTATAGGTATACCACTAAATTTTAAAAATTTTTATATCCATAGACTGAACATAAATTAGTAATTTGTTGAAAATTTTGAGTTGGATCACTTAATGAGAATTTCCTGTTCTTGCAACCTGTGCCTTGGTATATTTAATTTAGCCCTGGCTCTGGTGTCATGTTCATGAATATTGCCTCTAGCAGCAAATACTGAAATGTTACTTGTAATATGGAGGACAAACACTATGTATAAGTTTATAATTATTTGCGTAATGAGGAAAAAGCTCTAACAATACAAAGTATACATTAATTCTCAACTTCTTTACTAGACCAAAATTCTAAATTGAATTGTGCTTCTTTTTGCCCTTTTATCAGCTGTGTACAGTCAGTACAACAAAAGTTATTAATTTCCATAGTTCATGATAATTTGTATATCTTTGTGACTCTGTACCTCATAAACTAATTGTGCTACAATATTAATTAGATTTTTTTACTTTTACACAGCTATGG
Source organism: Schistocerca gregaria (assembly GCF_023897955.1). Classification (NCBI taxonomy): domain Eukaryota; kingdom Metazoa; phylum Arthropoda; class Insecta; order Orthoptera; family Acrididae; genus Schistocerca; species Schistocerca gregaria. The sequence goes on along the minus strand of NC_064925.1, from coordinate 321,509,847 downwards.
TGCTTCATGCACTTTGTATTGGGACTAGGGTTTTAAAATGTGCATTAGGTGTCTGCATGTTTTTGCAGTGGACACAAATTACTTTGTACCACATGTTTCTGGTCAAACCTGACTACCTCCTGCCCTTCCACTTTGACAAACCCATCTGTGGGCAAACTGCTTTGGACAGATAAGTGATGAATACTGTTGTCTACAGGCCACACATAGAGCTGCCTCTACTGCCACACTTTGTACTGGTATCAATCTGTGCCTTGATTAGATTAGATTAGATTAGATTGATTAGATTCAGTTTTCATTTCATAGACCAAAAAATGAGATGATTCTCGTGGGTGTGGAACATGTCAGAAAGTTTAACATAAAAAAATAAAACAATTGAATATAATACTTACCACCCTGATCATTTGACAGGAGATATTCAAAATACACACCTGGAAATGGAAAAAAGAACACATTGACACCGGTGTGTCAGACCCACCATACTTGCTCCGGACACTGCGAGAGGGCTGTACAAGCAATAATAACACGCAAGATACAGCAGACACACCAGGAACCGCGGTGTTGGCCGTCGAATGGCGCTAGCTGCGCAGCATTTGTGCACTGGCGCCGTCAGTGTCAGCCAGTTTGCCGTGGCATATGGAGCTCCATCGCAGTCTTTAACACTGGTAGCATGCTGCGACAGCATGGACGTGAACCGTATGTGCAGTTGACGGACTTTGAGCGAGGGCGTATAGTGGGCATGTGGGAGGTCGGGTGGACGTACCGCCGAATTGCTCAACACTTGGGGCGTGAGGTCTCCACAGTACAGCGATGTCGCCAGTGGTCGGCGGAAGGTGCACGTGCCCGTCGACCTGGGACCGGACCACAGCGACGCACGGATGCACGCCAAGACCGTAAGATCCTACGCAGTGCCGTAGGGGACCACACCACCACTTCCCAGCAATTTAGGGACACTGTTGCTCCTGGGGTATCGGCGAGGACCATTCGCAACCGTCTCCATGAAGCTGGGCTACGGTCCCGCACACCGTTAGACCGTCTTCCGCTCACGCCCCAACATCGTGCAGCCCGCCTCCAGTGGTGTCGCGACAGGCGTGAATGGAGGGACGAATGGAGACGTGTCGTCTTCAGCGATGAGAGTCGCTTCTGCCTTGGTGCCAATGATGGTCGTATGCGTGTTTGGCACCGTGCAGGTGAGTGCCACAATCAGGACTGCATACGACTGAGGCACACAGGGTCATCACCCGGCATCATGGTGTGGGGAGCGATCTTGTACACTGGCCGTACACCTCTGGTGATCGTCGAGGGGACACTGAATAGTGCACGGTACATCCAAACCGTCATCGAACCCATCGTTCTACCATTCCTAGACCGGCAAGGGAACTTGCTGTTCCAACAGGACAATGCACGTCTGCATGTATCCCCTGCCACCCAACGTGCTCTAGAAGGTGTAAGTCAACTACCCTGGCCAGCAAGATCTCTGGATCTTTCCCCCATTGAGCATGTTTGGGACTGGATGAAGCGTCGTCTCACGCGGTCTGCATGTCCAGCACGAATGCTGGTCCAACTGAGGTGCCAGGTGGAAATGGCATTGCAAGCCATTCCACAGGACTACATCCAGCATCTCTACGATCGTCTCCATGGGAGAATAGCAGCCTGCATTGCTGCGAAAGGTGGATATACACTGTACTAGTGCCGACATTGTGCATGCTCTGTTGCTTGTGTCTATGTACCTGTGGTTCTGTCAGTGTGATCATGTGATGTATCTGACCCCAGTAATGTGTCAATAAAGTTTCCCCTTCCTGGGACAATGAATTCACGGTGTTCTTATTTCAATTTCCAGGAGTGTAGGTTAATATGATGCAGTAAACTGGAACAGTTAATATTTACAGAATTAACACACTGTCAGAATGAAACACTCTTATGCACTCTTAATAAATTTATCATACACAAAATACCTAATCTTGACTTTTGTGATGAATTGTTGTCAAAACTGAAATCTAACAGATATTTTTACTTAAGCTGGCCTACCAGTCTCTGTTAAGGTATTCATGTTGGAGTCTATGGGCTTATTTTCTCACAAAAATATATACTCTTTCATTAAACATGTATGTACAATTTTCTTTGTGACAGTGTGACAATACGGAATACTACATGGAAGATTCTTGGCTACCTTACACACATCATCTTCCTGTACTTGAAGTGATAACTTTGGATTAAAATTTGTTTTTCATTGAGTCCGAAGACTTTTTCTAATATTTTAATAATGTTTATGATACACATTCTAGGCTCTCTCATCAGTTACATAATTTTGAGTTGGGTTACGGTACAAACTGTTTTCTCAGTGAGACATTTACTTGTTCGAATTGTTTTACAGTTTCTCAGCTGGATAATTCACTGCTCTTTGTCATCTGAAATCTTGCCTATGCCAACTGTATCTAAATTTGCACTTACATGTATGACTGCATCATTGTAGTTTTGTGGCCCTTCACAGGCACACTTGTGTTTTAGGGAGCCAATGAGGATTTCATTTTGCGTCTGTTAGTTGCATTGGTGCCTGAGGTGAAAACACTATGATTTGATGATAAGCTGCAGAACTGTCTTAAAACTGAAGAAATCTGGAATTTAAAAAAAAAAACTTTCAAACAGTGCTACAACACTCAATGCGGAGCGTCAGCACGTTTCCCTTCAACAGCTTTACAATTGCAGTTTTTCTGTTCCTTTTGGTGATAAATTTAAACCATCAGAAAATTATGTCTAAAACGTGCTTTTGAGGCAGCAGAACCTTAAAGTATCTGTTATTTGACTGCATATTTTACTGCTGCTGAAACACTACGATTTAAAAATTCTTAAGGAAGATCAACTTTCATTTTGCTATAACGACCTCATCTTATTACATTTTCTTTTAGGTTCCAAGAAATGTTCAATTTTTTCTCTTTGCAAAAATTGTAATTACAGCTTTACAACAAGCTCAATGGAGACATTTGGAAGTGAGAAATATCTGTCTTCAGTGGCTTTTTTGGGAAGAATGAGAGTTAGGAATTATTAAAAGGTTTCTCAGAGTATTCAGAATATGTGCTACACCAGGCATGAAATACAGTTTTTAACACCATTCTTGTGATTCATCTCACATTAATCAGATTTGAAATGAAGCAAATCAATGAAAACAAGTATTAAAATATGATACAGAATTTAAAGCTCTTACATAAATGTATTACGAATAAAGTAAACTTAAGAAAACAATAGTTTGAAGAGAAGAGAACAAGAAGGAAAAAGAATTTTTTCTGACAGAGGAATGAACTTGCAAACATTGCATCTGTAGTCAAGCATGCTACCCTCATGCTACCAGTGATACCATTGTACATGTGTTAAATAATGTAACATATAAATTGTTGTTAAGTAATCTGCAATGAGAGAAATGTTTATTTATTTCACATAATCTAGCAAACTTGTATGAAATATATCTTTCGTTCCAATTTATATCCAAAAACAAAGATGATGCAACTCACCAAACAAAAGCACCAGTATGCTGACAGACACAAACAAACACAAACACTCACACAAAATTCAAGCTTTCACAACCCACGGTTGCTTCATCAGGAAAGAGGAAAGGACAGGGAAAGACGAAAGGATGTGGGTTTTAAGGGAGAGGGTAAGGAGTCATTCCAATCCTGGGAGCAGAAAGACTTACCTTAGGGGGAAAAGGACAGGTATACACTCGCACACATACATACATACATCTGCACATATACAAACACAAGCAGACATTTGTAAAGGCAAAGAGTTTGGGCAGAGATGTCAGTCGAGTTGGAACTACAGAGGCAAAGATGTTGTTGAATGACAGGTGAGGTATGAGTGGCGGCAACTTGAAATTAGCAGATGTTCAGGCCTGGTGGGTAATGGGAAGAGAGGATATACTGAAGGGCAAGTTCCCATCTCCGGAGTTCTGATAGGTTGGTGTTAGTGGGAAGTATCCAGATAACCCGGATGCTGTAACACTGTGCCAAGATGTGCTGGCCGTGCACCAAGGCACGTTTAGCCACAGGGTGATCCTCATTACACAAACACTGTCTGCCTGTGTCCATTCATGCAAATGGACAGTTTGTTGCTGGTCATTCCCACATAGAAAGCTTCACAGTGTAGGCAAGTCAGTTGGTAAATTACGTGGATGCTTTCACACTTGACTCTGCCTTTGATCGTGTACGCTATCTGGGTTACAGGACTGGAGTAGGTGGTGGTGGGGGGTGCACGGGACAGGTTTTACACTGGGGGCAGTTACAAGTGTAGGAGCCAGAGGGTAGGGAATGTGGTTTGGGGATTTCATAGGGATGAACCAAGAGGTTACAAAGTTTGGTGGATGGTGGAAAGACACTCTTGGTGGAGTGGGGAGGATTTCATGAAGGATGGATCTCATTTCAGGGCAGGATTTGAGGAAGTCGTATCCCTGCTGGAGAGCCACATTCAGAGTCTGATCCTGTCCCGGAAAGTATCCTGTCACAAGTGGGGCACTTTTGGGGTTCTTCTGTGGGAGGTTCTGGGTTTGAGGGGATGAGGAAGTGGCTCTGGTTATTTGCTTCTGTACCAGGTTGGGAGGGTAGTTGCGGGATGCAAAAGCTGTTTTTAGGTTGTTGGTGTAATGGTTCAGGGATTCTGGACTTGAGTAGATTCATTCGCCACAAAGACCTAGGCTCTAGGGAAGGGACCGTTTGATATGCAATGGATAGCAGCTGTCATAATGGAGGTACTGTTGCTTGTTGGTGGGTTTGATATGGACAGATGTGTGAAGCTGGCCATTGGACAGATGGAGGTCAACGTCAAGGGAAGTGGCATGGTATTTGGAGTAGGATCAGGTCAATCTGATGGGATGAAAGGAGTTGAGGTTGGAGAGGAAATTCTGGAGTTTTTCTTCACTGTGAGTCCAGATCATGAAGATGTCATCAATAAATCTCTACCAAACTTTGGGTCCTCTAAGCGACCCATAAATAGGTTGGCACATAAACGGGGCATCCTGGTACCCATGGCTGTTCCCTTTAATTGTTGGTATGTCTGACCTTCAAAAGTGAAGAAGTTGTGAGTCAGGATGAAGCTGGCTAAAGTAATGAGGAAAGAGGTTTCAGGTAGGGTGGCAGGTGATCGGCGTGAAAGGAAGTGCTCCATTGCAGCAACACCCTGGACGTGCGGAATTTTTGTGTATAAGGAAGTGGCATCAATCGTTACAAGGATGGTTTCCGGGGGTAACAGATTGTGTAAGGATTCCAGGTGTTTGAGAAAGTGGTTGTTGTCTTTGATGAAGGATGGGAGACTGCATGTGATGGGTTGAAGGTGTTGATCTACGTATGCAGAGATACGTTCTGTGGGGGATTGGTAACCAGCTACAATGGGGTGGCCGGGATGATTGGGTTTGTGAATTTTAGGAAGTATGTAGAAGGTAGGGATGAGGTGTGTCAGTGTGGTCAGAAGGTTGATGGAGTCAGGTGGAAGGTTTTGTAGGGGGCCTAAGGTTTTGAGGACGCCTTGAAGCTCGGCCTGGACATCAGGAATGGGACTACCTTGGCAAACTTTGTATGTTGTGTTGTCTAAAAGCTGACGCAGTCCCTCAGCCACAAATAATCCTAATCCTACTCCTAATGATCCAACTGCCCAAGACACTATCCAAATTGAATCCTGCCTGTCACAGTTCCATCTTCTGTCACAGCGGGAGCCACTTCCTCTTCCTTAAAATCACCCTCTCCAAACCTTCCAGGAATTTCTCACTTCCAGCCTTGCCTCTCAATCCTTCTTGAAAATCCTTAATCCTACTCCCAATATCACCACTGATGAAGCCCAGGCTATCCGTGATCTGAAGGCTGACCGATCCATTGTCATTCTTCCAGAGGACATGGGTTCCACGACCGTGGTACTCAATCGTCGGGAGTATGTGGCTGAGGGACTGCGCCAGCTTTCAGACAACACTACATACAAAGTTTGCCAAGGTAGTCCCATTCCTGATGTCCAGATTGAGCTTCAAGGAATCCTCAGAACCTTAGGCCCCCTACAAAACCTTTCACCTGACTCCATCAACCTCCTGACCGCACCAACACCCCACACCCCTACCTTCTACATACTTCCTAAAATTTACAAACCCAATCATTCCGGCAGCCCCATTGTAGCTGGTTACCAGCTGTCAGCATACCAGTGCTTTTGTTTGGTGGGTTGCATCATCTTTGTTTTTGGATATATTTTTCCCACGTGGAATTTGTAAAAGACATCCACTATGCTCCAGTATGCTTGCATCTGCTCACTATGTTTCTTCTTTCTGTCTTAAGACAATTTTGAACCAAACTTTTTAGCTACCCTGGCTTGGAATCCTTCCATTTTCAATACCCTTTCCTGAAAGGCTTCTCTGTTGTTTACATCTTCTGTTGTTATATTGTTCTAAATCCTCTTTTATTTCATTGAGTCAGCTTGCTGTGGACTTCCTACCTCACAGATAATTGAAAATCTTACTAGTTAATCTACTGTCTTGCATTTGAAATAAATGTCCAAAAAACATGAGTTTTCTTTTTGTCATTACATCTGAAATATTTTTTATATTTTGGTATATTTCAACATTACTTCATAATTTCTAGCCATCTGCTGTGTTTTTGGTCCTAATGCCAATTTGTGGAGTGGATGTATCAAGGCAACTTTCCAATCCTGTGGGATTTTTTCTGTTTTGCAGATTTCTTCAAAGAGTAAATTTAGCTTCTATGCTATATTTGCAAGGACCACTTCAAAAATTCAGCTGTAATGGAATCTATAATTCATCTTTCTAGTACTTCTGATTTATCTAAATTGTTGTTTAGTGTCAGGTATTCACTTGCATATAGGCATTCTGACTTCACTACTGTGTTGTAATGCCTTATTTTTGCATTTTGGATAGACACTTTTTACTGTAGAGGTCCTTGGCTCTTCCCATTTTACACTTCCTTTCCTCTATTGCAGATTTTTCCAAAGCATTTTCTGGATTATCTCTCCTAGAGATTAAATTTTTTGCCCTCTCTATTTGACCAATATCTGTTTTCGAAAATTTTGGAGCATCCTTAATATTTGTTATAAATTTTGTTTTTTCTCCAGAAATTCTTAAGCTAGTTCTGCTGGCTATTTCTTTCTGGAGATTTATTTGTATTGGCAGATGCCACATTTTCGAAAAGTATAGCAAAATGATCTGCAATTGAAAGACAGTTGATTTCAATCTTTTTGCTCCCTGTTCCTAACTCTATAAGTTTTTTGTTCCAAATTCTCACTGTTTTCTTTAACGCACTATTATAAAGAATTGGGGATAGGCCATCATCTTGTCATACACTTGTTTTTATTTTGAAAGTCTATGAAATTTCTCCCATAAATTTGACTTTTCAGACTGCATCTGTAATTGTTTCACAGATTAGGTTTGCTAGCTAAGACTTCACAACAAATTCTCAAATTATTTTATCTGTGGTTTCTCTGTCAACAGAATCAAAAGTTGTTTTGAAATCCACAAACATAACTACAATATCCTAGGAATTAAGTAATCTTTGGTGAATTACTTTCTTGATATTAAATGTTTGTTCTGAACATGACCATCCTTTCCTAAAACCTCTTTGATAATCTCCTAAATGACTGTCTAGCATTGTTTCTATTCTGCTTAATAAAATCTTAGAAAATACTTTATATGCTATTGGCAGTATAGAGATTCCTCTCTAATTGTTTACATCCTATTTATTACCTTGTTTTGTGGAGTGGATGTATCAAGGCAACTTTCCAGTCCTATGAGATTTTTTCTGTTTTGCAGATTTTTCAAAGAGTAAATTTAGCTTCTATGCTATATTTGGCAAGGACCACTTCAAAAATTCAGCTGTAATAGAATCTTCTCCACTGACTTTGTTGTTTTTGAGGGTTTAATTACTTCTCCAATTTCTTGCTTGGTGGTACATTCACAGTTACCAGTCTGAAGTCTGCAGTCCCAACTAGCAAATGACAGGGAAGGGGGAGAGAAAGGAGTAACAACCGCATTAAAAAAAACTTGAGTCCATCTGGATCTGGATGGTAGTACCATGTGAGAGCCACTGCCTAGGGTTACAGATGAAACCCAGCCAATGGTCTCAAAGGTGGAAGAGGAAGTGTGATTTAATTCCCAACAGTGGACAGAATGGAAGAGCCTAGTGGAGTGAACCACGAACAAAAATCAAATTTCAGACTAACAATCCAATTTTGGAATTCAATTCCTTACTTTGTATGTAATACTCAGGACTTTATTATTGTTGATTTTCAAAATTTTGTAATTAATTATGTTGTGCTTTAAAGCTACCCTTATAGGTCTATAGGTAATGTAATTCATTATAGGATGTTTTTCAATGTTTTTGTTGTTGTTGTTGTTGTGGTCTTCAGTCGTGAGACTGGTTTGATGCAGCTCTCCATGCTACTCTACCCTATGCAACCTTCTTCATATCTGAGTAACTACTGCAACCTACGGCCTTCTGAATCTGCTTAGTGTATTCATCTCTTGGTCTCCCTCCACGCAGCCCTCCAATACTAAATTGGTGATCCCTTGATGCCTCAGAACATGTTTTACCAAACAATCCCTTCTTCTTGTCAAGTTGTGCCACAAACTCCTCTTCTCCTCAATACTATTCAATAACTCCTCATTAGTTATGTTATCTACCAATCTAATCTTCAGCATTCTTCCTTAGCACCACATTTCGAAAGCTTCTATGCCATTCTTGTCCAAACTATTTATCGTCCATGTTTCACTTCCATACATGGCAACACTCCATACAAATACTTTCAGAAACGACTTCCTGACACTTAAATCAATACTCGATGTTAACAAATTTCTCTTCTTCAGAAACGCTTTCCTTGCCATTGCTGGTCTACATTTTATATCCTCTCTACTTCGACCATCATCAGTTATTTTGCTCCCCAAATAGCAAAACTCCTTTACTGCTTCAAGTGTCCCTTTTCCTAATCTAATTCCCTCAGCATCACCCGACTTAATTTGACTACATTTAATTATCCTCATTTTGCTTTTGTTGATGTTCATCTTGTATCCTCCTTTCAAGACACTGTCCATTCCATTCAACTTCTCTTCCAAGTCCTTTGCTGTCTCTGACAGAATTACAATGGCATTGGTGAACCTCAAACTTCTTATTTCTTCTCCATGGAATTTAATACCTACTCCGAATTTTTCTTTAGTTTCCTTTACTGCTTGCTCAATATACAGATTGAATAACATCGTGGATAGGCTACAACCCTGTCTCCCTCCCTTCCCAATCACTGCTTCCCTTTCATGCCCCTCTGCTCTTATAACTGCCATCTGGTTTCTGTACAAATTGTAAATAGCCTTTTGCTGCCTATATTTTACCCCTGCCACGTTTAGAATTTGAAAGAGAATATTCCAGTCAACATTGTCAAAAGCTTTCTCAAAGTCTAAAAATGCTAGGAATGTAGGTTTGCCTTTCCTTAATCTTTATTCTAAGTTAAGTCGTAGGGTCAGTATTGTCTCACGTGTTCCAACATTTCTACGGAATCCAAACTGATCTTCCCTGAGGTCAGTTTCTACTAGTTTTTCCATTCGTCTGTAAAGAATTCACATTACTATTTTGCAGCTGTGACTTATTAAACTGATAGTTTGGTAATTTCCAAATCTGTCAACACCTGCTTTCTTTGGAATTGGAATTATTATATTTTTCTTGAAATCTGAGGGTATTTCGCCTGTCTCATACATCTTGCTCACCAGATGGTAGAGTTTTGTCAGGACTGGCTCTCCCAAGGCTGTCAGTAGTTCTAATGGAATGTTGTCTACTCCCAGAGCCTTGTTTCGACTCAGATCTTTCAGTGCTCTGTCAAACTCTTCATGCAGTATCATATCTCCCATTTCATCTTCATCTACATCCTCTTCCATTTCCATTATACTGTCCTCAAGTACATCACCCTTGTATAGATCCTCTATATACTCCTTCCAACTTTCTGCTTTCCCCTCTTTGCTTAGAACTGGGTGTCCATCTGAGTTCTTGATATTCATACAAGTGGTTCTCTTTTCTCCAAAGGTCTCTTTAATTTTCCTGTAATCAGTCTCTATCTTACCCCTAGTGAGATAAGCCTCAACATGCTTACATTTGTCTTTTAGCCATCCCCGCTTAGCCATTTTACTCTTCCTGTTTATCTCATTTTTGAGACGTTTGTATTCCTTTTTGTCTGCTTCATTTACTGCATTTTTATAATTTCTCCTTTCATCAATTAAATTAAATATATCTTCTGTTACCTAAGTATTTCTACTAGCCCTCAATTTTTTACCTACTTGATCCTCTGCTGCCTTCACTATTTCATCCCTCAAAGCTACCCATTCTTCTTCTACTGTATTTCTTTCCCCCATTCCTGTCAATTGTTCCCTTATGCTCTCCCTGAAACTCGGAGGTCGCATCTCCTTAAATTCCCACCTTTTTGCAGTTTCTTCAGTTTTAATCTACAGTTGATAACCAATAGATTGTGGTCAGAGTCCACATCTGCCCCTGGAAATGTCTTACAATTTAAAATCTCGTTCCTAAACCTCTGTCTTACCATTATATAATATATCTGGAACCTCCCAGTATCTCCAGGATTGTTCCATGTATACAACCTTCTTTTATGATTCTTGAACGAAGTGGGAGCTATGATTAAAATATGCTCTGTGCAAAATTCTACCAGGCAGCTTCCTCTTTCATTTCTTAGCTCTGTCCCTATTCACCTACTATGTTCCCTTCTCTTTCTTTTCCTACTGTTGAATTCCAGTCACCCATGACTATTAGATTTTCGTCTCCCTTCACTACCTGAATAATTTCTTTTATCTCATCATACATTTCATCAATTTCTTCATCATCTGCAGAGCTAGTTGGCACATAAACTTGTACTACTGTAGTAGGTGTGAGCTTCGTATCTATCTTGGCCACAATAATGCGTTCACTATGCTGTTTGTAGTAGCTTACCCGCATTACTATTTTCCTATTCATTATTAAAGTTACTCCTGCATTACCCCTATTTGATTTTGTGTTTATAACCCTGTATTCACCTGACCAAAAGTCTTGTTCCTCCTGCCACCGAACGTCACTAATTCCCACTATATCTAACTTTAACCTATCCATTTCCCTTTTTAAATTTTCTAACCTACCTGCCCGATTAAGGGAACTGACATTCCACACTCCGATCTGTAGAATGCCAGTTTTCTTTCTCCTGATAACAATGTGCTCCTGAATAGTCCCTGCCTGAAGATCTGAATGGGGGACTATTTTATCTCGGGAATATTTTACCCAAGAGGATGCCATCATCATTTAATCATACAGTAAAGCTGCATGCCCTCGGAAAAAATTACGGCTGTAGTTTCCCCTTGCTTTCAACTGTTCACAGTACCAGCACAGCAAGACTGTTTTGGTTAGTGTTACATGCCAGATCAGTCACTCATCCAGACTGTTGCCCCTGCGACTACTGACTAAGGTCCATGGGTCCTTGGGGGCGGGGGGGGGGGGGGGGGGGGCATTTTTAAATGGTGAAACAATATTTTTTGGAACATAATTTGATAAACAGCAATATATTAAGGGGTTAAATACCAAACTGCACATAGCTGACCTACTTTCTCTCCACTTTGACCGTGCGCACTCCTCAGCAGCACTGCACTGCACTGTATGCCACCCCTCCCCTTCCCCACCCCAGCCTTCTCCTTACCCTCACCATGTCACCGCTCCCATCATGCATCATACACTGGTCCCATCATGCATCATACACTGGTGCTGCTGCTGAGCAGTGTGTCTACAGTTGCCTGAGACTGCAATCGTGTGTGTGTGTGTGTGTGTGTGTGTGTGTGTGTGTGTGTGTGTGTGTGTGTGTCATCTATTTTTGATTAAGCTCTTATGGCCGAAAGCTGTTTTAAAGGTTAACAATAGATTTTGTTCTTGCCCAATGTTTGGCATTGAGTGACAAATTTAGATTCAGCCTAAAATGTTTTGAGTGATATTTTTACTATGATTCCCATGAACCTCACCTTGAGACATTGTATCAGATTGATAAATTTTAAATTTTATAATTTTAATTTTACAAATATATAGTCAAATTTATTGCACTTAGGATTATATATGTAATCTTAATTGCAATACATTGGAATATATGGGCCTATTCATTCACATGTATAGCTCTTCTGACTGAAATCAATTCAGGTACAAAATATAATTGATTAATTGTATAAAATTTACCAACAGATCAGGCCACTCACATGATAAGTTACATTGCTCAACATATGTGCACTATCTGTTGAAAAGTGAAGCACTCCGAAGGGGAGGAGGAAACCCATGAACCTTCATTCGTTGAGAATATGTGTAATACTGCTTCAGTGATTACAAAATTAATTCATCTTTACAAAGAACTTGACAGTACGAGTCTGTTTACCTGTATGATGTTACACCCCATCTGGCCTGGTTGCATGCACTGATTCGGCTGAGGAGCAGGCTGTCATAAATTTGTTGTATACTTCATTTACTTGGTACTGGCTCTGTGAGACAGCTAACGTACAAGCTTGTCCTACACATGTTGTATTGGACAGAGACCTGGGGATATTGCTGGCTACTGGAGTGCCAGCAGCCCATCGAGGCACATGCTTGGTACTGGCTCTGTGAGACAGCTAACGTACAAGCTTGTCCTACACATGTTGTATTGGACAGAGACCTGGGGATATTGCTGGCTACTGGAGTGCCAGCAGCCCATCAAGGCACATGCTGAGTGTTGACAATCCTTGCTCTGATGGAAAATGGCACCAAGATATTTCACATGTGGGGTAACACATGAGGCCACAGGACATCCGTGACACATCATTGTGCCATCAGAATTCTCTCAGTCATTACCAACCATTACCTAAAGTCCTAATGGATGGGTCCCTGGAGCCTGATTCCAGTAGTAATACCACTGCGCTTCTTCGAAACATTGGAAGAATGGAACTTCTTCCTAGGTCACCGCGATAGTCGTCTAGAGTACTACTCTACACGATGCTATCATCAGCAGTCCAAACTTCTGTCAACTGCAAATGCAGCCATTTGTGTTGTGGAATAAATGAAGCTTACACATGGGATGGTAATTTCCTAGTCTAGCTACTGGCAGTCTCCGACCAATGGTGTGGGATGATGCAGAATATTTCAGGGAGTCCATTACATGTTCTCAGAGGTCAGACGCAGATTTAAAAGGGTTATGATGTGCTTCATGCATAATATAGCAATCCTTGCTTGTGGTAGCCAATGTGATAGATCAGAAACTTGATGTTTAGTGTGCCTGCCCACAACATAAAGCAATCCAGCATTGGGCCACTGTCACATCTGTATGCCCCACAAATCTGGATATTACACAGTTTGACCAGTCAGTTGGGCGGTGACACAACTGAGACTCTCTTTAAGCACTCAGATACTGTTAACAATATCTCACATAGGTACACAGCATCTCCATGTCCTTCAGAGTGATCACTCAACATCTGACATTGTTCATGACCCTCACATACCCTATGATCACAGCACTAAATATGGACAACCCTAATGCACTCCGGTCATTGTTCTACCTATCACAAAAAATTGCCTTTATATCATTTACATACCTGCCAATGCTGTGTACCTGTATGAAGTTACTCTGACTTCCAACTGAGTCTTCTGGGAGCTTCACATTTTTTATTAATCTGCTGCACAACTTTTCTCCTGTACTGTGAATGGTTACATCATAGATTATTTCATTTTGTTGTTATAAACATTACAGAGTCTTCAGCCAATATATTTTGATAATGGCGCTTACAATCACTCATATGAGCCAGAGTATTTCAAAAAATGGACTGATTTTTCGTTTCTTGAAGGAAGGGCGAATCTCTCAAAATACAGGTACAAATGAGTTGCCTATTATTTTGTTGTCAAAACGCAGTTACACATAAAATTTCTTACTTATATTGCTTGAGTATCTTTTTTTCCAGTTTATCTCAAAACTTAGAAGAAGTGAAGACAGCTCTACCACTTGACCTCTCTGAAATTTCAAAAAATGATGCTCCTTGTGTAGAATGGTATGCACTGAAAAGATGCTGGCTAAAGAAACCTGGAGTTACCACAATTTTTAATACTTTAACAAGGTTTGCTTGGTTTCATTAATTTGTATCAAAAGGAGAACTCACTTTAGAAAATTGTAAGATTACAAAAAGACAGAATGGGGAACCCTTACATATCTTCAGGATATGAAACTCCAGTACTGCTTCTCCATCTTGGTGAATGATGAAGGAAAACAAAGATGAAATCGAAGCCATTAAAGAGCATAGGAGGTGAAAAATAGTACACTGATAAGCAGAGTGCCAGATGAAGAGTAGTGTAAGGAAGGAAAGATCAAGATAAAAAAGTTGAACAGTGAAACACTACCAATGAGAAGACATTGATAGCGGAAAAATATATTACCAATTCTGACCTCCCCCCCCTGCCCCCCCCCCCCTTTTCCACTCTCTTTATAACCATTAAAACTACCAATGCCTAATTGCAATGTTGTTAATTATTCCAATTTATGTAATAACTGGACTTGTATTGGAGATTACAAATCTTAAGCTATTTAAAGCTTGAAGTAGAGGGTGAAAGATTGAGCAAAAAAAATGTCTTGCACTTAACTTGATTCTCATTGTTTATTGTCAGTTCTTCTCTTTCTTGGCACAGTAGTTGCAGTTTGATGATTCCTTCACACAAAAGCTGCCAAGAGGTGTATGATTTTGGTTTATTAATACATTAAATGATTAATCCCGTGTAGCAGAAACTTAACTTCACTTCAAAATTAATTTATTTCATATTTTGCTGTTTCCAAAAGTTAACACACTTCTTAACAAGAACTGATAACTTCTAGCTGTCTCATGCCAAAATGCAACACACACTCTCTCGACATGGACAAGAACAGTGATATTAATAACTGCAGTAAAGGTATGTTTACATGCTGGATATAATCACTGTCCTTCACCAAAGAATTAAAACTGATTTACGTTTCATGAAATCAAAATGACATACAGGCTGATTTTTTTTAAAACAATTATCAAAAACATTAAATATAATAACAATACTAGACCTAAATATTTTCAACTACTCAAGTTAATAGAACTGTGAAGTACATTAGAAATACAAAAATAATTATTTTTCTCATAAAATAGTTATTCACATCAATTTTGTGCATGAAAATTATAGAAAACACACAGTTTAAAATTTTAATCTCTTTTGCTCATGTACTGAATTATAGTATGTCGGTTTCTCTGATACTTGATGAAAAGTAGAGGTGCATTGACCACTTCCATTTCAGTAGTGCACCAACAATTTTGTAAGTAGACAGATGTGAACAAAATTCTGACACAAAAATAATGGAACTGCCGGAAGCTATTTTGGAAAGTAAAAAATAAGGGAGAGAATTGATTTTCTACAAGTGAAATGTATTTGATATGTTTCGATTCCAGGGTGATTAAAGATATGTTTCGATTCCAGGGTGATTAAATATTGTTGTAAACACAAGTACATAAAAGAAACTGACATTTGTAAATAACGTGAGAGAATGATTAGCTAACTAACTAAGCAATACCAAATACAGACACATATGGTGTAGAAGTTTTTCAAAAAATTATTCATAAATTTGCTGCATTTGGTGTACAGTGTCGCAGTGTTCATTTACCAGTGTTGCTTACAGCATCTGAGGTCATAAAAGATTACATAGTATTTCACAATAGCATAAAGCACTATTTCATAAATGGTCTTTTGAATTTTAGAAAGAAAGTAATTATCACTTCATTTTATATTTCTGTTCTTGCAAAACATAGAAGTTTTTACAAAAATTGGTTCAGACATCATTGCATGCAAACCTGACTTCACATTCATTTGGCATTTCCATGGCCTTGATAGTACATCAGACCATTATCCACAGTTTGTCCATCCTTTTCACACCTTGGCTCCGTAGAATGTCTTGTTCATGAGTGTAATATCAGCTACGAAAAACATCACTAATTAGTTTAAGGGTACAATACCATACATACATGAGTTAATGGATATCATGTTTAAATACTGGGGTTGGTCTTTCATGGGGAAATAGACTAACTTGAAATTTTTTGAATGAGTCTTTTTTGCCGAAACAATAGGTCAAAGTCAAAATTGCAATTAAGACAATCATTGATACAAAGCCTTAATACATCAACAGATAATTCAAAAGTTTATTTAAACATATATAAAGACATATTATTAAAATTGGGAATTGAAAATTTGTGGTGTTGTCATCATTTTAAACAAAAGCCTCCTCTGGGTTAACATTTTGTGAAGTATTACTTTTTCAAAATGTCATCTAACTCTCTTTCAATTATGGTTAGGTGTGTTTCAACTTTTTGATGTTGTCAAATAGCAACATCCTGCCATTACAACTATTTTTTTCAGTTCTTCTACTACATCCATCATTTCTGTTGTTCCAAGTTAACACTTATTACACTAATTACTTTGTTATTTTCATGTTTTTCTTTCATCTAACGAAACCACAGTAATCATTAAATGAGTATTAGCATATACTCATTGCCATTGTCAAAAATGACACAATAAGAAAGAATAAGGTTACTTCAATCTCTTCAACAATACTGTAAACATAAAAATCATCAACATCAACAGCATAATTTAAAACATAGTTAATGATGAATATAATAGAGGGAAACATCCACATGGGAAAAATATATCTAAAAACAAAGTTGATGTGACTTACCAAACAAAAGCACTGGCAGGTCGATAGATACACAAACAAACACAAACAAATATCTGCTAGTGTCTGTGTATGTGCAGATGGATATGTGTGTGTGTGTGTGTGTGTGCGAGTGTATACCTGTCCTTTTTTCCCCTTAAGGTAAGTCTTTCCACTCTCGGGATTGGAATGACTCCTTACCCTCTCCCTTAAAACCCACATCCTTTCGTCTTTCCCTCTCCTTCCCTCTTTCCTGAAGAAGCAACCGCCGGTTGTGAAAGCTCGAATTTTGTGTGTATGTTTGTGTTTGTTTGTGTATCTATTGACCTGCCAGCACTTTTGATTGGTGAGTCACATCAACTTTGTTTTTAAAACATAGTTATTTTGATATCTCATTTCCTATCAATATTTCCACAACATCTCACAAAGACCCTACTTCAACATAATATCACAACAAATTCTACAAAATGTATCATCACTATCGTATTGTAAATTATTTTGCACATTGTGCATTTGCAGTCAAACTTCAATTAATTCCTGTACATTTCTATCAGTTAACTATTCCATCACAAAATATTATTATCATTACCAACAGTTTTATCAAATATGTGGTCTGATAAACATTTTCCTTGTTTACATGGTATTCATTACATAATAGCATTAAGAAAATACTTCAGATTGGTTAACATATATGAAATTTCATCTAAGAACTTTTACTGTAGGATCCTCAATGTTAGCCATTCTTTCAGACATGTCTGAAAGAAGAGTTATCACATATACAAATATATGTGCCTTGATGGTAAGTAATGATACCTTCACTTCGGATGCATTTTTCCGTCGACATATGTGGGAATCAGGTGAGGCTGGGAGGGATAAGGATAATGAACAGAGGCACTGTGTATGTTATGTAAGACATATGGGAATTTGGGTTATATGGGAGGTGTGCTTGGATAGCTGAAATGTTTAAGGTGATCGCTCACGATAAGAGGAAATCCTAGCTTCGAGTCCCATTTGACACAAATTTTCATTTGCCTTCATTGGATTTGTATCGATGCCCACTTTCAGCTGGTGCCAGAATTTCTCTTACTGTGGGATCTTGAATGGTGTCTGTTCTTTCAGACATGATTGAGAGAACAGACACCATACACAGGGTGCTTGGAAATTCCCTTTATAAACTTTTAGGACTTGTAGAAGGGAGGAAATACATAATATTTGTAATAGGAACCTATGTTCAGAAATATAACATTTCATTTCTATGATGGTTTCAATCCAGATGTTGAACTCATTTGCTTATGCTTGAAGAATTAAATTAGGTGTGTTGCAGACCAATTATTAGTTAACAATTGGAAGAGAAGCGTAATAAAACATCCATTTATTACTTAAGCACATATGTTACTATTAACACTCAAACATTAAATGTTAACATTATTCAAAAAATAAAAAAAAATAAAAACAACCGTCATACAGAGCAGTACTGATGCATTACAACAGCAGCTGATGCACACTCTCCATCCATCACGGTGTCTCTTCAGTTTATAGTGCAGCAGCCAGAACTCATGTCAGCTGACCTTCCTCTGTCTCTGCAGAAGTGTCACAAATCCAACTTTTCATATGACCCCACAAGAAGCAGCCCATGGGAGTTAAATCCAGTGAGCACTGCAGCCATGCAGTCACATCACCTAGGCCTAGCCATCTTTCACCATATCGTCTGTCGACACGTCTCTGATATGCACTTCAGAAGTGAGGTGGTGCACCATCAGGCTGAAATCACATTTCCTGTTGGACATTCAGTGGCACAGCTTCCAAGAATGGTTCCAATATGTTTTGTAGGAACTTTGAAACTTTTCTCTTTCCCTCAGCAGATGTCAACACATTACACATATGGATTGGAACTATCATAAAACATAAATAGTATGTTTCTTGATGTGGGATCCTGTTCAAAAAATTATGTACTCACTCTCCTCTACAAGTCCTAGAAGTTTGTAATGTGAATTTCCAAACACCCTGTACTTAAGTATTTGCACCTTGACAGCAAATAATGATATCTGCACTGTGGGTGCTCTCTGTCTTTGACCTCTTGTGGGAATCAAGTGAGGCTGTGATTAATGAGGATAATGGAGAGGGGGCACTATGTATGTAGTTTGAAACATTTTGGAATTTTGTTGGATGGGAAGCATACTTGGGCAGCCAAAGTGCTTAAGGTAATCACTCGTGATTAGGGGGAATATGGGTTCAAGTCTCGATTGGGCATTAACTTTCACTTGTCACCCATGGATTGATAATTGCAACATCCAAGAAGAAATCTTGTGACGTCTTTGGAAACAGGTTGGAGACTATGGGTCAAGCTGCTGGAAAACCATTCTGGAGTGTAATTAGCAGTCTTCGAAAGGGAGGTAAGAAGGAAATGACAAGTATTTTGGACAGTTCAGGAAAACTGCTGGTGAATCCTGTGGATGCCTTGGGCAGATGGAGGGAATATTTTGAAGAGTTGCTCAATGTAGGTGAAAATACGATCAGTAATGTTTCAGATTTCAAGGTAGAATGGGATAGGACTGATGATGGAAATAGGATCACACTTGGGAAGTGGAGAAAATGGTCAATAGATTGCAGTGCAATAAAGCAGCTAGGGTGGATGAAATTAAGTCAGAACTCATCAAATACAGCGGAATGTCAGGTCTTAAATGGCTACACAGGATAATTGAATTGGCCTGGGAGTCGGGACAGGTTCCATCAGACTGGACACAAGCAGTAATCACACCAGTCTTTAAACATGGAAACAGAAAAGATTGTAACAACTACAGAGGTATCTCTTTAATCAGCATTGTGGGTAAAATCTTCTCGTGTATTGTTGAAATTGGATGAAAATCAGTGTGAGTTTAGGCCTCTTAGAGGTTGTCAGGACCAGATCTTTAGCTTATGGCAAATAATGGAGAAGTGTTATGAGTGGAACAAGGAATTGTATCTATGCTTTATAGAGCTAGAAAAGGCATATGACTAGGAGGAAGTTATTGTCTGTTCTACAAGATTATGGAATAGGAGGCAAACTTTTGCAACCAATTAAAGGTCTTTACATGGATAGTCAGGCAACAGTTAGAGTTGACGGTAAATTGAGTTCATGGTTCAGAGTAGTTTCAGGAGTAAGACAAGGCTGCAACCTGTCTCCACTCTTGTTCATATTATTTACGGATCATATGTTGAAAACTATAGAGTGGCTGGGTGAGATTAAGATATGTGAACACAAAATAAGCAGTGTCACTTATGCAGATGACTTAGTTGTGACGGCAGATTTGATTGAAAGTTTGCAAAGTAATATTTCAGAGCTAGATCAGAAGTGTAAGGACTATGGTATGAAGATTAGCATCTCCAAAACGAAAGTAATGTCAGAGGGAAAGAAATATAAACGGATTGAGTGCCAAATAGGAGGAACAAAGTTAGAACAGGTGGACGGTTTCAAGTACTTAGGATTCATATTCTCACAGGATGGCAACATAATGAAAGAACTGGAAGCGAGGTGTAGCAAAGCTAATGCAGTGAGCGCTCAGCTACAATCTACTCTCTTCTGCAAGGAGGAAGTCAGTACCAAGACTAAGTTATCTGTGCACCGTTGAATCTTTCGACCAACTTTGTTGTATGGGAGCGAAAGCTGGGTGGATTCAGGTTACCTTATCACCAAGGTTGAGGTTATGGATATGAAAGTAGCTAGGATGATTGCAGTTACTAGGAGATGGGAACAATGAGAGGAGGGTGTCCATAATGAGGAAATCAAAGAAAAACTGGGTATGAACTCTATAGATGTAGCAGTCAGGGTGAAGAGGTCTAGATGGTGGGGTGATGTTACACGCATGGCAGAAGCAAGGTTACCCAAGAGACTCATGGGTTCAGCAGTAGAGGGTAGGAGGAGTCGGGGCAGACCAAGGAGAAGGTACCTGGATTCAGTTAAGAATGACTTTGAAGTAATATCCAGACTCAATGCTGAAAGGCATAATCATCTTAAAAGATGATGATGATGATGACCAATGGATTTATTTCAGTGCATGATTGCAGCTGATGTTATAATTTCTCTTTCATCATTACACAGACTCACAGTTGTCAGCTCTTGAATGGTGTATTTTTGAGACATGTCTCAAAAGAACAGATATGACATACATAAAGCATACAGTGAAACTACTCTTAAAATTTTTCAATGTCTGTGCACTTACTCTCTAATGATACATTTCTGACTTAATGAAGAGATGATAGTATGACAGTAGAAGATCATTTGAAAGATTTAAAGAAAAGTTTGAGAAGTAATACATTAGATAAGAAACAGTGTTACATAGGTCAGTGTTCTGTGTATGCTAGGCACATATGGTGAAAAGAGCTCATGACTTTCTGAGGACACAAATGTTAATATTCATTTATACCCTAGGTGACTTCTGCATCTGTTTCCACTACTGTCATCTTTCCATTTGCAGATTTTATCTATGTCACATCTTTGCATAAACTTTGATAAAACATTTTGCTGACACAGATTTTACTTTCTTTTCAACAAAGTTCTTTGGCAACTTACATACAAACACATAACCCACACCTTTGACTTCGCAAACACTTTCTCACAGTGAGACTTTCAACATCACCAAACATTTACCTAAACAATAGATTTTTACAACCAGTGTTAGCTAACATTGTATAATTGTCCCTGTTTTCTTTGTAAAATGTCTGAATATATAAATTTGTTAAGTCTACACAGTTGTCAAAGTACACCTCATGTGGACTATTTTCTTTAACTTTTGGAAACTTTCTCCTTCTGAGCTACAGATAAGTCCACCTTTGGTGTAATAATGTTAAGATTAGTATTTTTTGTTTTGAGTCAGCCATCATTCTTCAAAACATTGTCTTTTACATAAAAAAACACTCTATTTAAATAATTTTCCTCTACCATATCATCTTCAACTTCGTTGTTGTTTGCCATGAAAGTATTTCTGTGTGTATCAAGAGTCTCTTTTAGTCCATCCATTTTAGTTTACTATCTCCATAAAACCAGTCTCAACACAAGATTTATAGTCTATTCAGTGAAGGAAAGTTACCAGAAAAAATTTGTATAATCATAAATTTTTTGTAGAGTGGTATTGACGGGGAAGTGCCATGAATAACACAATACAAATCCTAACAATTGGGGGTGAGCATTAAAACTGTGGAAGGTATGTTTTAAGTTAATTTTTTTGTGTTGTTGTGGTTTAACTTGAAAACCATGGATTCTACTGAAAATACTTCACAGTACAAAATTAAACTATGTTAAATTTCCTATACCTATTGAAAACCATGGATTCTATTGAAAATACTTCACAGTACAAAATTAAACTATGTTAAATTTCCTATAATAAGATACCTATTCATTCTTTAGAATAAATAATTTCTATGTTGCAGAGGATGGAAAAATCACAGATTATTAAAAAGTGTTTTAATGGTATAAAATTATTGTTTAATACTAAAAGAATTGGGTTAAGAACAAACACAGTGTGTCCCAAATGCTACTTTGCAACTTCAGTGTCATACAACTCAACGTGTAATTAACTTGAAGGAAAAAGTAAAGTTTCTATGGTCCACCAACTCAAAAAGTTTTTTATGTAAGATAATGAATAAATGTTTGCCTTTCCAGGTGACATGAGCAAAATAACTGAAAAAGAACATTATTCTTTGCTGTTGCAGGATGTTAGAGGCACGTTAATGAATTGAAGAACATGTTCTGCACAGGAAAATGCAGAGTCTGTGGCTTGGTTTATTGAAATACAGTCAGACACCCAATTTCAGAGAAATTTTAGAGTGTGATATGGGAAACCACCATCCTCTCAGCCATCCATAAGAAAATGCCACAGGATCTTGATGGAAACTGGGAGTGTGGACATGAAGCGCCTTGAAGGCAGGCCAGTGAAAAGTGATGAAGATATGGAGAGAATTCAACAGGTCTTCCAGCATTCACTACAGAAGTCTGTTTGTAAGGTATCAAAAGAACTGCAAATCCCTCATCCAACAGTGCCCCAAGTACTCCAAAAGCATCTTAATCTGTAACTTTGAACTTGAATGTCTGACTTAATTTCAATCAACCAAGCCACACACTGCACCTTTTCCATTTTTCAGTTCATTTATGTTGCTCTGGTCACTGTACAGCAACAAAGAAAAAAATATTTTTTTCAGTTATGTTGTTCTAGTCACCTGGAAAGACAAAACATCTGTTCATTATCTTACATAAAAAACTTTTATGAATTTAAGCATCAGATAAGCTTCACTTTTTTTTCTAAGTAATTACAAGAAAAGTTATATGACCCTGAAGCTGTAAAGAATTTTTGGGACACCCCATATTAAATGATTTTGTTCCATCTAAGTGCAGTAGAACCATTTCGGCATAAATTGTGTTCTGGGGGGTGTAACAAGGTGGAGGGTTGGAGTGTGAGGAAAGGTAGGTCACCAGAACGAGTGTTTCTTTTCCACAAAGTGCATTGCCACCGTATGGTAATATTGTTAAAAGGATAGATTGCTAATCACCATATAGTGGAGATGTTGAGTCTCAGATAAGCATAGCAAAAATATTGTCAAACAAGAAATCTTTCGGCCAAACAGGTCTTCTGAATTAGACATCATACACACACACATTCACTCAAATGCGACTCACACACACGTGAACTCTGACTCTGGCTGCTAAGGCAGTCACATTGCACATCATTTTGGCACTGACATGTAAATGAAAATGAAAACTGAATACAGATGAGACTCAGCACAGGAATAAAAACACCAGAGCTGCTGCAGTAAATTCCCTTGTTATGAGCAGTCAACTAAAGAGGCATTAGATTTTACATTGATTGCAACACAGAATTAACTTCTTTCCTAGCTTGCATTTATCAAGAATATTTTGCACAGTAATAGTTCCATGTGACTGGGAAGAGAGTACGTCACATAAAATGTAAAACATCAGATTCACCAAATTACAGACCAACGTTCCTGACTTATTTCTTTTGCAGACCTCAAATATTATGTTCCTGGAGCAAAACAAGCTTCTCTCAAAGAATCAGCATAGATTAAGGAAAAAACATTTATATGAAAACAGTTCGCTTTATTTGAATGCAACTTACAAACAGTAGATGCATGTGAACGGACAGATTAAATCTTACTAGATTTCTGAGAGGTGTTCAACACTGAATCACAATGCTGACTAATCACCAAGATACAATCATACAAAGTATTTTTGCAGGTATATAGTAGCCTTTATGAATAGATACACAGGCCTTTAATGTTCTTAAAATGCATAAATGATTTATCAGATAGTATCAGCAGCACAGCATTGACGTGCAAAAGATTAGATTAGATTCAGTTTTCATTCCACAGACCCCAAAAATGAGATCATTCTCATGGGTGTGGAACATGTCAGAAAGTATAACATAAAAAACACAAAACCTTTGAATATAACACTCACTACCGTGATCATTTGTCAGGTTATTGTCAAAATATGTGAATATATTACATTAAACTGGAACTGCTAATATTTACAAAACAAATACATTGTCAGAGGGAAACATTTTATACACTATTAATAAATTTATCATGCACATAAGCTGGCCTAACAGTCTGTGTTAAGACATTCATCTATAGAGTAGAAGGCGTTACTTATCAAGAAGTCTTTCAACCTCTGTTTGAACCGTGCTTTACCTGAAACCAAGTTTTTAATGGTTGCTGGCTTTATTGAAAATGTGTGTTCCTGAGTGCTGGACCCCTTTTTGGACCAAGGAAAGTGATTTTACGCCTTTATGTAGATTGTTCTGTTTCCTAGTACTGATACTGTGTACTAATCTATTGGTTGGAAATAGAGATATATTACTTGCAACAAGTTGCATTAAGGAATAAATATATGGAGAAGCAGTGGTTATTATACAAGGTTCCTTGAACAGGTTCCTACATGATTTTATTGAATTTACAACACAAGTTATTCTTATTACATGATTTTCACGCTAAAAACTTTTGCTCAGTTTGATGTGTTACCTCAGAATATGATCTTGTATGACATAATAGAATGAAAGTAAGCAAAGTATGCAAGTTTTTAATATTTATATCTCCTACATCTGACATCATTCTCACTGCAAATACAGATTTGCCAGCTGCTTAAGCAATTCTGTGGTATGCCCTTCCCAACTGAATTTATTATCGAGTTGTAATTCCAGAAATTTAACACTGTCAGCCTCTTCAGTCTGCATGTCTTCATATTTGTACACATGCTGTAAGGAAATCGCTTACAGGTTCTGAACTGCATATAGTGAGTCTTTTCAAAGTTTAATGACAGTGATTCGGTAATAAAAAGAATACGTGTCTAAATTGTAAGGATGAGATCTCAAAGCTAAATGAAAGAATATCCAGTTTACAAATGATAATCGGTGCTTCAAAGCTCGACATACAGAAACTTCATGCAGAAAAACGTGAGTCGCTGAAGAAGCAAGAAGACTCAAACTCTGCACACAAGTGGCAAACAATAACGGGAGAAAACTGCACTTGGACAGCACAATCCCAAAATAGCAGTGAAACTTCAGTATGTATAATCAGTGAAACTTTATGCAATAAAAACTGCACTCAGAAAGTACAATCTCAAAGCAGCAGTGAAACTTCAATGGGTATAAATGCATAAATGCATGGTTTAATGGATAAAAACTGTCAAACTAGAACATATAATGACCTTGTGGGAGTATTCACTACTGAAGATTCAATTAACACGGCAGCCAAATTCAAAAAGTTACGAAATGAACCACAAAAAGTAAACAAACCGTTACACAGTGAACTTCCGACTGCTAACATTGTAAAATTTGGAAAAATATGTGTGTTAGGCAATAGCCACGGCTGTATAGTTGCTGCAGTGCTAACGGAAAAATACAATTACAGGGCAAATGGTTTCATGAATCCTGGGGCTCTATTAGGTGAACTGAAAAACCTTACAAAATTATGTGAAGTAACTCGTTTGTGTAAGAATAACTTTGTTGTATTGCTGGGAGGATCAAATGACGTATATAGAAATGAGTCTCTCAAGGCTAGCACAGAATTGAGAAAATGCCTCAATAATTTATCTCACGAATGTGCTCATTCTAAATGTCCTGCATCGTCACGATTTACCGAGGTGGTTGTGTGTAAACAGTGAAATTCATGCTGAGTTTCAGTGAAATATGTACTCACTTCGTAAATACAGATGTTATTGACATAAACAGTTTGGAACGAAGGCTCCATACAGTTCACAGTCTTCTTTTGAACGTATTAGGAAAGGAGGCTCTTACAGAAAAATATTTTACTCGTATTTTGCAGTGCAATGAAGTAGCCAGACCAAGTGGAAATCGATCGCAAGTAACAAAGCGTTCTTTTCATGCAGCGAACAATGTAGCCAACAATCAGTGTCAAATCACAAAATGGTTTAAAACCAATAGGCCAGAAAGTAACATTCAAGCTGGGAAACAAACTCAAATTACGAAATGGTTCACGCCAAAAAGAAGTGAAGCACAAATTTTGGAAGCTCCAAAAATACTGGAAGACAAACAAGCTGCTGTATGTGTGTCTTCCAGAACAAGGAAAGCTCCAGTGAGGAACAGTGATTTTTTATGGCAGGCACCAGGGAAATCACTTCAGCACCATCCAGATCCAGTGCCATGTAACTAAGGTTGTAGGTACACAATATCAAAGTGACAAAGAAATGTACAAGCCAAGTGAGCAAGCTGATGGACTGCTACAGAAGAATCCAGATGTACCCTTTTGTGAGGATGGCTCATTATTAAATATTAGATCTTTAAAAAATAAAATTGATGATCTTAGTAGTAACTATATAGTGCATTGTAATATAAATGGTTTAAGTGCTGAATACTCATGTGACAGAAGCTCTAAGTTAGATGAACTACAAGTTTTTTTAAAACTGAATTTCTAAATGTTAAAGTAATTTGTTTAAATGAACACTGGCTTAGTAGTGATACCATAAAAATCTTAAATAAAATTGAAAACTTCAAGGTAGCTACCAGCTTTTGTAGGATAAATAAGTCACAAGGAGGTTCACGCATACTCATTCATTCTGATTTAGATTACCATGTAAGATGTGTCTTCAATTGTTTTAATGAAGAGTGTATTTTTGAGGGTTGCTGTGTTGAGTTAAAGGACTTAAATGTTGTTATAACATCACTTTACAGAGTCCCAGGGAAGGTGACAACTGAGCATTTCCTATGTAAATTTCAGAGTTTGTTAGAATACCTCAGTAAAGAAAACAGGAAAAAATTGTGGTTGCTGTTGATTTCAACATCAACGTGTTGAATGAAACATGTGAGGTATCAAAATTTACAGACTTAATAAAAATATTGGCTTCAAATTAAATTTTTCTGAATCTACAAGAGAAAATGCTCAGCCAGCTACATGCATTGATAATAATTTAACAAATTACGTATTTGAAGATGGATCTGGATCTAGGAATTTCTGATCATTCAGCATTATTCATTGAGCTACCCAGAGCAGGTAGAGAAGTCCCATGTAAAAAAACCTTATGTAAAAAGGATCTTCAACCAAGAAACTTTGACTCTATTCCATGATAAGCTCCAGGAGACAGAATCGCACTTTGATAAAAATATTTCATGCACGTCAAATTTTGAAGCATTTCTAAGGGATTTTCTAAGTGTTTTCAATGAAATGTTTCCATAAAAAAATTATTTTAATAAAATGACAAAATGAAAATGGAGCACTAAAGGTTGTGATGTCCGGAATTAAAAAAAAAAAAAAAGGAGGGTGGTAATTTTTTTTGTTTTTGTTTTGTTGAAAGGAAAGAAAGAAAAAAGGGTGAATAAAGGTGAAGGGAAGTGGTTCTATTTTTACTGGAATGAACTTATTGATGGACATCACAAAAATTTATTTTACCTATATTTTTTTTTTTTTTTACTCATCGAAGAAGACAACACAAAACATATAAAAGAAATCATCACACTAATATTATCCACAGAATGATCGTTTCACAAGACACTTTCTAGCTCGACTGATTCTTAAGACTGAACAAGACTCGACTGACTCTACTCTCTCTCTGGACCACAGCCTCTTCACGTCCCCCTGGACCAGAGATTTCAACTGTGATTAGCACGCCGATTATTTAATTAATCGTACAGCCGCTGGGCGCGCGCTTGGCGCGTCATTTAAATGGGGTTAAACGCACACCGCGAGAGGCGTGGGCTAGCGGTGTCTTACAGGTATCGCCACAAGGTATAAAAATCTCCAGTGCTAAGAAAAGGGAGCTACAAAAGGAACTAAGACATAATAATAAAATTGAATTTATTGAATATGTTAAACGATACAAAGGTACATTTAAGAAAGTTGTCAAAGCAGCAAAGTAAATGACAAATAATAAATCAAAGGCAGTGCGGTCAGTTGTAAAACATGAATTAGATATCAAAGCCCCTATGCATGGAATTAGTACAATTAAGCTTGAAAATGAGACCATTGTAAATCCTGCTCAAGTTTCAGAATGCTTCAATGAGCTCTTCATTAATGTAGTGAAACCAGAGGTTAATGTTGCAGATCAATGTATGTCCCTTTGGACTAAATCATTATTCTGAATGTCTCACAAAATTCAAAACAATTTCAACAATAGATGTAGAAAAAATTATATTAAAACTAAAAAACAAAAATTCTGCAGGTGGGATGGAATACCAGAAAAGTCCTTAAATTTGTGTGTAAAATAATAGGATACCCACTATCTAAAATAATAAATAAATCCTTTGAACAAGGAAGCTTCCCAGAGGTGCTGTAGTATGCAGAAGTAAAACCGTTGCTCAAAAAGGGTCAAGAGAGGATATGGGGAATTATCGTCCCTCTTTCCAGTCCAATCCAAAATCTTTGAAAATGCTGCTGCTATGCAGACTCGAAATTTTATGGAGAAATATGATATTATTACGGAAAACCGATTTGGTTTCCAGTTTGGCAAAATTACTACTTATGCAATTAACAAGTTTATCAACAAGATCAGCACCTCATTATACAACCATAATAAAGTTGCAGTAATCTTTTGTGATCTCACAAAAGCCTTTGACTCTGTAAATCATGCACTGCTCATCTATAAGCTTGACAAGTATGGGATCAAGGGTAATGTTCTAAATTGGCTTACTTCATACTTATCAAATAGGAAACAAAGAGTGATTGTCTCATCAAATGCAGCAAATTACTATTCAAAATGGAAAACAATAGCCGAAGGTCTCCTTCAAGGCTCGATTCTAGCACCTATTTTGTTTTTGTTCTATGTTAATGATTTACCAAACAATATAAATGTTCCATCGATTTTATTTGCAGATGACACATCTGTATTAATTGAAAACCAGAACCCAGAAAACATTCCCCTCTACATAATAAACACAATGAACAAACTAGAAACATGGTTCCAACTGAATGGATTAAGATTGAACATCCCCAAAACCCACATGGTCCAGTTCAGAACAAAACAGTCAAAGCACCAAGAAATTAAAATAACTCATAAAAATCAGTATATAGAAGAAGTAGATTCTGTGAAGTTTTTAGTGTTAAACCTAGATAAAAATTTAAATTGGAATAAACATGTTGACTACCTGTTAAACAAATTATGTAGCTTTGCATTTGCTATGCAAATATTAGCTGATGCAACAGACATGAATACAAGGAAAATTGCATACCACAGCTACTTTCAATCAAATGTAAGGTTTGGTATTAGTGGGGAAATTCAAGCAATATATTGTGCATACTAAAGTTACAAAAAAGAATAATAAGGAACATGTCTACTGACCATCCAAGGACACCATGTCGCCCACTATTTGAAAAACAACAGTTATTAACACTTCCCTCCTTATACATCTTTGATATTATCATCTTTCTACATAGCAATTTAGAGTTATTCAAGAACAAACTGTTTCAATCACTCATATAACATGAGAAACAAAGACAATTTTATGCTTCCTACTCATTGCTTAAACCTATATGCACAATCTCCTCAGTATATGGCAATGACAATTCATAACAAGCTAAAAGGACAGAATGTTCTGCATATGAACCTAGAGACACTGGAAACAAAGTTATATGATATACTTGTCAAACACTGCTACTACACTGTTGAGGAGTTCATGAAGGATGAACTGAACATTTGAGCAGGATAAATTTACGTATAGTCTTGTGTGTAAATGTAGCTGTCCTCCACAAAAGGGAGGAAAGAAAAATAAAAGTATATTAATATTAAAATTTTTTGTACCAGTTAGGCCTAAGTTGTGTTATCCATTTTTTTGACGTGTCTCCCGTACACTAATCATATGAATAGAAATTGTATGTTATGAGATGAATGAAACACTATTCACACTATTCACTATTAGCTTTAAACCATTTTTTAATGTCAGTGAAAATTTGACCAACAGCTATTTCTAAATCTCTACTTGACTTGCTACTTATTGCAGTGTTTCTATCATCTGCAAACAAAACAAACTTAGCATCTGGCAATGTAACAGACGAGAACTCATTAATGTACACAAGAAAAAGCAATGGACCCCAGATGGAACCTTGAGGAACACCACATGTAATTAATTCCCAATCAGATGAAGACTACATTTTCACTGTAAGTGTAAATAGCTTTCTCTATATCAGAATCCTTGAGGAATCCAAACTGTGAATCAGAAAATATATTATTTGCAGTCAAATGCTTAAGGAAATACTTGAACTCAACCTTTTCAAATATTTTTGAGACAGCCACCAAAAGTGAAATTGGTCAATAGTTTGATGGTATCTCTTTATCACCCTTTTTGTAAAGAGGCTTAACTTCAGCATATTTTAGCCAGTCTGGAAATGTTTTACTGATAAGAGATTGATTACACAAATTACTTAAAACAGAACCCAACTCATATGAGCACTCTTTAATTAACTTCATTGATATGCTATTATACCAACTAGAATACTTAGATTTCAAGAATTTTATGATGGATGCTTCTTCTTTGGGAGATGTGAGTGTCGTTTCCATTTTACTGAAGTTATTTTTAAAGACTAGTCTCAGATACTCCATCACACTTTTCACCAAACCTGGTAACTCCCAGCTGTCAGTAATAGAAATGAATTACTAGTTTAAGAGGTTTGGAACACTACATGCACTGGTTACCAAAGTCTCATTTAGTTTTAAAGCTGTCTCTGTCTTCACTATATCCCATACAGTCTTTATTTTGCTCTCATAATAAAGCTGCTTCGATTTCTGGATTACTTCCTTCAATATTTTGCAGTATTCTTTGTAATGCATTATAATGCTAACATCAGAGCTGTTCCTAAATAGTATAAACAGTCTCTTTTTTGTCCCACATGATATTTTTATTCCTTGTGTAACCCAAGGTTTATTTTGTTACTTCTGTGTGATTTGAATTATCTTTATGGGAAAACAATTTTCAGAAGTGGAGGTAACTTTATTAATGGATGCTATGTATTTTCCATTTGAATCAGAAGTATTGCCATGGGATACCTCCTAATATCGTATAAATCATCCTTTTGCCCAGTGCAGAGGAGTAACTCAATGTGGAATGGACTAAACAAGTTGTTGGAAGTCCCCTGAAGAAATATTGAGCCATGCTGCCTCTATAGCCATTCATAGCTGCAAAAGTGTTGCCAGTGCATGATTTTGTGCACAAACTGACCTTTTGATTATGTCCCATAAATGTGTGATGGGATTCATGTCAGGCAATCTGGGTGGCCAAATCATTTTCTTGAATTGTCCAGAAAGTTTTAGATTAGATTAGATTTACTTTCATTCCAATCGATCCATAGTGAGGAGGTCGTCCAGGATGTAGAACATGTCAGAAAAACAACAATACTTGGCAAATATTTACAAGTAAAACAAATAAGCTAATGTACCATTCCACAGGTCCCAATGGAATGATTATCATTTTTTAATGAACACTATATGAAAGAGTCATTTTACAAATACTAATGCACTGAACTTGAAATAAAAAAGTTTTATTTATTTATTTATAAGGTAAGAAACATGTAATACAACTACTATAATATTTATTTACAATGAACACATTACTGCACTGAAATAGTGCGTAAGTTATATTGTACACACACACACAAATCAGTTAGTTTTACTGAGAAATTCATCAGTGGAGTAGAAGGAGTTGGCCACCAATAAATCCTTTAGGCTTGTCTTAAACTGGATTGTTCTTCAAAACAATCTGAGCAATTGTGGCCCAGTGATAAGGCACATTGTCATCCATAAAAATTCCAGCAAGAAGACCATAAATTGCTGTATATGGTCTCCAAGTATCTAGATATAACCATTCCCACTCAATAATCACTTCAGACTGACCAGAGGACTCAGTCCATTCCATGTAAATGCAGCCCACACCATTATGGAACCACTGCCAGCTTGCACAGTGCCTTGTTGACAACTTGGGTCCATGAATTCATGTGATCTCTAGGATGCTCAAACCCTACCATAAGCTCTTACCAACTGAAATCAGGACTTATCTGACCGGACCAGATTTTTACAGGCATCTATGGTCCAACCAATTGTCTTGAGCCCAGGAGAAGTGCTGCAGGAGATGTTGTGCTGTTAGCAAAGGCACTTTTGTCAATCGTCTGCTACCATGGCTCACTAACATTAAATTTTACTGAATGTCCTAACGTATAAATCTGTTGTGTGTCCCACATTGATTTCTTTGGTTATTTCATTCTGTGTTGCTTTGCTGTTAACACTGACAACTCTATGGAAACACTGCTGCTCTCAGTCTTTACGTGATGGCTCTTGGCACTGCACTGTCCATGGTGAGAGTTAATGCCTGAAATTTGGCGTTCTTGGCACACTCTCCATGCTGTGGATCTCAGATTATTGAACTGCCAAATGATTTCTGAAATGAAACGTCCTGTGTTTCTAGCTCCAAATACCATTCTTCATTTAAAGTCTATTAATTCCTGTCATTTTATTACAAATAACAGCTCTGCCAATGCACTGCCCTTCTATATCTTGTGTATGCAATACTACCACTATCTATATATGTGCATGTCACTGTCCAACGACTCTTCCCACCTCAGAGTCTATTATTGTTCATTGACAGTGGTGTGGAGTACATGATAGTGCTACCACTGGGTGATCTTAAGAAAATGCAGAAAGACTTGGACAAAATTTCAATTTTGTGAAATGAATAGCCACTCTCTTAAATAAGGATAAATGTAAGATAATGCCTATAATACGAGAAAGAGCTCCATAGTCTCCAATGATGAGATTAGTACTGAACATTTAGATCTTTTTTAATCATAAGTATAATACTAAGAGCAATATGAAATTGGATGATCACTTAGAAACAGCATTAGGGAAGTCAGATGGAAGACTTAAGATGTGTTAAAAGGGTGTGGCAAAATGCAATGAAGCTATAAAGAACATTCTAGAATATTGTTCCAGTGTTTGAAGTTCCTATCAACTAAGTATCAAGCAGACATCAGACTAATTCAGACACACAGTGTTAGGATTCTAATACATCAATATAGTGATATGGTGAAGGACATTTAATCTTTAGTTCAGGAGCTCTGTTGTCTCTATGGCATATTTTATGGACCTTTCTCTGAGTCTCTGTTTTTAGCTGTCTTTCCTCCCATCAATCTGGCTTGACATGTAGCCGTTTGTAACTCCTTTTTTCATCTTTGTGTTCTACAGTTGTGACATAGGTGCATATGACCCTAGTTGTTTTCACACCCTAAAACAAAACAAACAAACATCGATATAGCCCTTGTGATACTGTAACAGGAATGATAAGCAAACTTAAATGAAAATCCTTTAAAGAAAAATGACAATTCTTCCAAACCCTTGTTGGCTGCAACTAGAGAAATTGTATTGTGTGGTGGTTGTGTTACCACTATGCTGCCACCATCATATACACTGCATAGGAACCACAAGGAAAATAAAAGATATGTTAAGGCTGTTACAGAGGCATTAAAATGGTCGTTTTTCCCTCACTCAGTAGGAATAGGAAATAAAATTAGGCTTTCAAAGTATGTGTGTAGATGTAGCATTTTGTTATATGCTGAAAAAAAAGTGAACCTGAAGGCAACAATAGATGCAATTCTCTTCCATAGTTCACCGTTCACTTTTGTGTGACTGCCAAGCAATATCTGTCACACTGCTACTTTAATTCGTGAACATCTACATGCATCAAATCTCTAGATGAGACAATATTTTTTCTAGAATTAAGGATGTTGTAAAGTTTGAACAGAACTTATAACAAAGCATATTGAGCTGCTCGGTTAAAATCATAAATGAAAATGATATATCACAGACCCATAACCAATGAAAAAGGCATTGTGATTAAACAAAACTATGGGTAGAACCCTCATAATAGTATGCATAAGGAATAACTGTGTTGAAAAGAAATGTAACTCTTTTTGAAATGTATCCTTTCTGTCTTGTCCTACGGAAATGACTGTAAAGTCTAACAGAAACAGAAATGAGTAATTGATAACACCAGGCATTAAATATCTTGTCCAGGGAAGAAAATCATCAGTAATTACAAACCCAATTCACTCCTTTCATTTGAATGTGGCATACAATGGGGCAAGCAAAAATTGGAAACTAATTAATAACCGAATTGCTTCTTGAATAACTAAAGAAAAATTAATTTGAAAGAATAATTCAAATAAATTGGAAGGTTCACATATCCTGACTGAACTTTAACTGGTACAATATTGACAGACCTTCAGTGTCAACACATTTAAGATCACTATCCTTCATTTAAAATTATGTACTACATCTCATTAGTTCCATTGTGCTTACAGCTGATCCAGGATCACCCCTCTGATGCTTATGCAAATTCCTCTTGTCTGCTTCGAACCTCCTGGTTCAGGAACCCTGGCATGGGTCAAATGATGAATATATACATATGCTTGTGTCTGTTATGTGCGGATGGATATGTGTGTGTGTGCAAGTGTATACCTGTCCCTTTTCCCCCCAAGGTAAGTCTTTCTGCTCCCGGGATTGGAATGACTCCATACCCTCTCCCTTAAAACCCACA
This sequence comes from Schistocerca gregaria, assembly GCF_023897955.1. Classification (NCBI taxonomy): domain Eukaryota; kingdom Metazoa; phylum Arthropoda; class Insecta; order Orthoptera; family Acrididae; genus Schistocerca; species Schistocerca gregaria. Next base: position 321,475,126 of record NC_064925.1, on the reverse strand, counting down.
TCCTTTTGTCTTTCCCTCTCCTTCCCTCTTTCCTGATGAAGCAACCTTGGGTTGCAAAAGCTTGATATTTGTGTGTGTGTTTGTGTTTGTTATTGTTTCTTTCGATGTACCAATGCTTTCGTTCGGTAAGTTACAGAATCTTCGTTTTTATATATGTATGTGACTCAAGTGGAATGTTTCCCTCTATTATCATTCCAATCCTGGGAGCGGTAAGACTTACCTTAGGGGGGAAAAGGGACAGGTATACAATCACACACACACACATATCCATCCGCACATGTACAGACACAAGCAGACATATGTAAAGGCAAAGACGCTGGGCAGAGATGTCAGTCGAGGTGCAAGTACAGAGGCAAAGATGTTGTTGAGTGACAAGTGATGTACGAGGGGTGGCAACTTGAAATTAGCGGAGGTTGAGGCCAGGTGGGTAACGGGAAGAGAGGATATATTGAAGGGCAAGTTCCCATCTCCGGAGTTCTGATAGGTTGGTGTTAGTTGGAAGTATCCAGATAACCCGGACAGTGTAACACTGTGCCAAGATGTGCTGGCCGTGCACCAAGGCACGTTTAGCCACAGGGTGATCCTCATTACCAACAAACACTGTCTGCCTGTGTCCATTCATGCAAATGGACAGTTTGTTGCTGATCATTGCCACATAGAAGGCTTCACAGTGTAGGCAGGTCAGTTGGTAAATCACGTGGGTGATTACACACGTGGCTCTGCCTTTGATCGTGTACACCTTCCGGGTTACAGGACTGGAGTACATGGTGGTGGTCATATGTCTGCTTGTGTCTGTGTATGTGCAGATGGATATGTGTGTGTGTGCAAGTGTATACCTGTCCCTTTTCCCCCTAAGGTAAGTCTTTCAACTCCTGGGATTGGAATGACTCCTTACCCTCTCCCTTAAAACCTAAATCCTTTTGTCTTTCCCTCTCCTTCCCTCTTTCCTGATGAAGCAACCATGAGTTGCAAAAGCTTGATATTTGTCTGTGTGTTTGTGTGTTTTTCATTGTGTCTATCTACCAGCGCTTTCCCGTTTGGTAAGTCACAGCATCTTTTTAAAAAATATATATAACAAAGATTTATTTATTTATTTAGCATCCAATAGATCACACATGCAATATAGGATTTGTCATTTGATTACACGTAACACATAACAACACATGCACATAACAAATTAACAAAATATACAAACAGCAAACAAATTACATACACATAGTACATAAGTAGTGTACAAGAACTTATTACCCCAAAACAATGTACGTGCTCGTGATAATCAATTATAGATCATTCACTACGTCTCATACTCAAAACATATTACGGATATTTAACAGATTTTTCCTAAGTACCATAATTAGGAAATTGAAAACATAATTTTATTAGTTTGAATTTTTTTTAAAAGTAAGTACAGGTTTCAATCCACACTCTGAGACAGGTATTCATTTACACTGTAGTAGCGTTTTTCCATCAAGTAATTTTTTACTTCACGCTTGAAATTATTTTTGCCTTTCAGTTTTTTAATTTGAAATGGAAGTGCATTTAAAAGCTTTATTCCTAAATGGCTAACATGTTTCTGACTTCTAGTTTTTGCTACATAGGGAATGTGGAAGCCTTTACAATGCCTTGTATTGTGATCATGGTAGCTTAAGTTGGTTTGGAGATCGCAGTTACTTTTACTGATCATTTCCAGGCATTTAAAAATATATATTGATGGTATTGTAAGTATCTTTAGTTGTTTGAAAAAGGGTCTACAGTGAGTTTGTGGTGGGCTGTGTGTCATGATACGAATAGCTCTTTTTTGCATAATAAAAATGTCATTTAGCCTTGACCTTGTTCTTCCCCAAAAATTTATGCCATAGCTTGCAACTGATTGGAAATAACTAAAGTACACCACTCTAATACATTCTTTGCTACATACCTCGGATATTATTCTTAACGCAAAACATGCTGATCTAAGTTTCTGAGTAAGATATACACTGTGTTCATTCCATTTTAAATCTTGGTCAATTCGGAAACTTTGTGGTGCACACTTTTTCTATTTGTTTGCTATCCAGCATAAGGCACATATTTTTCCCTTGACACTTGCTTCCATACTGTATATAGTTTGTTTTGTTTGTATTTAATGTCAGCTTATTTGAATAAAACCATGACTGTATGTATGAGAGCATTTTTTCTGCTGTAGTACACAATGATTCTTTTATATCCCTAATTGTGATACTCGTGTCATCTGCAAATAGTAGAATTTTGGCTGAGCTGCCTGGAGCCTGTATATCATTAATATAAATTAAAAATAACAATGGGCCCAGAATGCTGCACTGTGGAACACCTATTTCAATTTGTTTCGGTTCAGATATGAGTTTAAAGTTGTGAAGATTGTTGGATGACCTCAGCTCAACAACTTGTGACCTGTTTTTTAGATAAGATTCAAACCATTTTTTAACAGTGACCCTGATGCCTATTGCTTCAAGTTTCTCTAGTAATATTACATGGTTCACAGTATCGAAGGCTTTGGGTAAATCAAGATTAATTACAACAACCTGTTTATTTGACTCCAAATTTCTTACTATTTCTGTTGTGTAGTCCAATATGGCTGTTTCTGTAGTGTGCCCTGCTCGAAAGCCATGTTGACTGTTATTTATTAGTTTATGTTTTTCTAGATATTTTGTAACCCTGATTTTCATTAATTCCTCAAGTATTTTGGAGAAGGCTGGGAGGAGAGATATAGGTTGGTAATTTTCTATTTTATGTCTGTCACCATTTTTGTATAGAGGTATCACTTTAGAGATTTTAAGGTTATCTGGAAACACCCCTTCACTAAGGGACAAGTTTGCTATGTGCACTATAGGTTTGACAACACATGGAGCAATTTTCTTGATTATTGATACAGGTACATCATCCAACCCAGAGGACATTTTGGATTTCAAGCAGTTAATGACTTTTAGAACTTCATGCTCATCTGTCGGGATTGCCATCTTGCTGGTATTTACCATTGGAGTCGTCACTGGTGGTTGTAAGGGGAATATTTACAAAATAATTGTTTACATAGTTTGCCATGGCATCTTTTTCTATGGGAATATTTTCATTTTTTTAAGATTGATTTCCTGTTCTTTAGTTTGACCTCCAGTTTCTTTTTTTACCATTTTCCACATCATTCTGGACTTGTTACTAGCCTGCCTTATTAATCTATCATTAGTTAATAATTTTGCTTTTGCTATTACTTTGCGGTAAGTCTTTTTGTATGTCCTCACATACTCAACAAACTGCTGATCATGACAATTTTTTAACTTTAAACTTAGTAATTTCATGGTTTCACTTGACTTTTTAATTCCGGATGTAATCCAGGTCCCTTTGGATCCAGATGGTCTATAACTCAAAAGCTCTTTTGGGAAGCACATTTCAAAGTATGTCATAAAAGTGGAATCAAATATATTACAAGTATCATTTGTGTTTGTTTGTGCCAAGACCTCTGACCAAACTGCATTTTTAAATTATTTTTGAGCTGATTACAATTTTCAGTAGAGAAAAATTGTTTGTACTCCTTCTTATTTTCCTCCACCTTGGGAGTTGCAGTGAGATTAAAGGTTAGTGCATTATGATCTGATAATCCTATATTCACATTTGTAACTGCAACTTCATGTGTGACTACATTTGAGAAGATGTTATCTATTGGGCTTTCACTGGAATCTGTTGTTCTAGTGGGAGCTGATATGTGGAGGAACATGTTGAAGCTTTTTAGTATGTCAAAAAACTTGTTTTTTACTGGAACCTGGACCAATAGATTAATATTAAAGTCACCACAAAGAATTATGGTAAAGTTCTCATTTGAGAAAATGTTGAGCATTTCTTCCAAATTCTTAAGAAAGACTTCAGTATCTCCTGATGGTGACCTGTAAATTGCTGCAACAATTATTTTCCTCTTTAAACTATATAACTGAATGGCTACTGCCTCAAAATCCTTTTCTATGATTAATGGTTTAGCCTCGTATCTTAACTTAAATTTAAGCTTGGGATTTAGATAAATGCATACACCACCTCCTTTGGCATTTTGCCTACAGTACTGACTGGCAAGTTTATATTGGCTTAAGTTTATGCTGTTTAGTTCACTATCCCTGCACCAATGTTCCATAACACATAAACAATCAATATGGTCACTATTTGCTGCCACCTCAAGTTCAAGGTATTTGATTTTAAGACACTGAATGTTCAGACTCATAATTCTTAACTGATTTGAACAATCCGACTGACCTGTGACTTTACACTCTGTTGATGCATTTTCTCTTACACTGTTACAAGATTTCATAACTTGTTGTAGATTCCTCTGCTTGCAAGCAATTATCTCTTTCCCTGTTATGTGCTGTTGTTCACTGTTCTCCCCAGCAAAAATCCTGGCTTCTCAAGGGTGGCTACCTTCTCCTGGTGTGATGACTGCTCCTATTACCACTGCTGCTGCTGTGTGCTGTTGCAGTGATTGCCAGTGATTCTGGTTCCTTGGTTATTGATGTTGGAACTACTGCTTTTGATGTTACTGTGACTGCTAATGATTCTGTTTGGTTGGTTTTTGATGCTGTAACTATTGCTTCTGTTGTTAGTTCTGCTGCTGCTAATGTTGTTCAGTAGCAGGTTCCTCTGTTGCTACTGTTTTTTGGATGGTCCATTTGCGTGCTGCTCCTGTTTGTGCAGGTGAAGATACTGAAATTAATCAACTGAAGAGCATATCTCTTCTCTTTTTTCTATAAAAAAACACTATCTCTGGCACAAAGCAATTCATTAATTCACATTTGTCTGTATATGTACAAAAAAGTAAAGAATGAAGAAAAAAGGGAAAAACAATATGATACATTACAAAACCATCCACTGTGCACTGATGTCATGCAGAGGTGCACAGTGTCTGAGCTTATTCCCATTTTTGAGAGTTAATAACCCTGGCTGGTACGGGATAGCCTTTATTTTCAGCCATCGGAGTTATCCTGTTTGGTTATCAATTCATATGGGCATGTCAGCTCCTTTTAACACATACATACATAAATTTTCTCTCCTGACAAAGTGCTTGGTGTAACTGCATAGTTGCATTGTTGTCAGTCAGTATCTGCACAGTGTTTAGCTTGCAAGCCTGCGCACACACCTTTATGTCTATTACCATCCCAATTCATGCCCACATGTTTAATACGAGGCCCAGAGTGTCTGTGTCGTGCATTTACAGTAGCTTTCATTGTATAAATTCATGAAGCTTGATTCTTTGTGAAATCTTTGATGCAGTGACAACTGGTTTCCAAATCAGTGGCCCAAGGAATTTATTTTCATCTCCACATCCGACATCCTTTGACAAGGTAAGTTTCTTGCGGCTGTTACAATTCAATTCAGTTTATTAGCATCCTTGTAGTACAATATCAAAATGACATAGGACACGTCAATAAACATTACAATTTAAAATACGTGTACATGAAAATTTACAATTGAATTTACTTGTCACTTAGACACTACAATTTTAATAGAACTATAAGAACATTAACATAAAAATATACAAGTAGGATAACAATGTAAAAAAAAAAAAGCTAGTGATTCTCACATCAAAGATTATTTCCATTCTTACATTAACACTGTTTCACACTTTCATAGAAACAGCAAGTATTTAAATGTGAGCAATTACACATATTTATTATGTCAGGGAAATATTAACTGCACTTTTATTGTCAATGATTCATAAACTCTTCAATATTGAAAAAACTATTGCTCAATAACATGTTTTTTAATTCTCTTTTAAATGTGTGCAGTTTTGGTATTATTTTTAGTTCTTTGGGGAGAGCACTGTAGAGGATTTTGTGTTGGTATAGTACTCTTTTATGATACATAGCTGTTTTATGAATTTCTCTGTGGAAATCATACCTATTCCTTGTTTCGTACTTGTGAAATTCTCTGTTTAATGTAGAAAATTCCTCATGTTCTTTTAAGAAACATATGCTATCATATATGTATAAGGATGGTAGTCTCATGATTTTTAATTCTTTGAAAGCATGCCTACAAGAGTCTCTATATCCTATACCTTTTATTATTCTGACTGCCTTCTTTTGTTGTCTAAATGTATGTTATGTTAGACTGTTGTTCCCCCAAAACTGTACATCATACCTTAATAAACTGTGCATGGATGAGAAATAAACACATAACACTGTTTTTATATTACATGAGCTTTTAAGCATTCTAAGTATATAACATGTTTGACTTAATTTTTTGTTCAATGACATTACATGCTTTTCCCACCTGAAGTGTTCATCAAACCATACCCCCAAGAATTTGGTGTATGATGCTTGTTCAATCTTACACTTACCCAGTTCTACCGTAAGGTTAGTTTTTATTTTATTTGTAATATGTCTGAAGTTGATCCACGTTGTTTTTTTTTTTGGCATTCACAATGAGTCTGTTTTCATTAAACCATCTGTCTGCTTCGTCTGTTGCTAATGTGACTTTTTCCTGTAAGTCAGCTTCATTGTTTGCTTTAACAATCAAACTTGTATTCATCAGATACAGATAGTTGACTTGGTAGGTCACTGATAAATATTAAACACAGTAATGGCCCTAATACAGATCCCTGGGGAACTTCGTACAAAACTCTCTTGAATCTTGATGAATATGTTCTATCTGCATGGCTTATCTCCACCTTCAGATACCTGTCTGACAGATAAAGGAACATTGTCATATCATTCATGGGGATTTTTACCTTGGTCTTGGAATTGCATTTAGTTTCAATTAAATTTATGGTTATATTTGTGAAATGTTTGTTAAATATGTTGGCAATCTGAAGTGGGTCCTTAACAGTTTTACCCCCACTTTTAATGACAAAGCTGTTATCTTTTCTTTTGTGTCTACCTATATTTTTATTTATTACCTCCCAAGTTGACTTCATTTTGTTGTTACCTTTCTCAATGTATGAATCATTTTCAAGCTTCTTAGCTGCAATTATTACTTTCTTGTACAGGCTTCTATAACATTTCACATGTGCTTTCAGTGCTTCATTCTTCCTGGCTGAATTATTTAACTTTCTGAGAGTGTCTGATGACTTTCTAATCCTCTGTGTAACCCACATTTTGGTTTTATGTTTAGTTTTGACTCTTTTTATAGGAAAGGCAACACTGAAGCAGTGTTGTCAAGCAAAGAAAATTCATGTTGTCATGACGTTGTCAAGCACAGAAAATTCTTGTTACATGAAGTATTGTCACATTTAGTTTATCACGCGCACACACATGTATATCACACACACACTTAACAGTTTGCAGCCAGGTTTCATATGTTTTTGCACTTTGCTTTTGAGTGTCTTTCATATAGTTGTATTACATAAAGTTTCTGTAGTGTCGTTTCCACATACTATACACATAACATAAAAATACAATTACAAAATATGCTTATCCTATTCATTTGCTGACATGCCACTATCGTTGTTGTACACATTATAGTCTGTGAAATATCCTCTTCCCTTTAAATTGCTCATCGTTTTACTTTAGTATGTTTAGTTAAATTGCAATTTTGTTACATTATTTGATTCCAATTATAGGAGTGCACATATTACTCTCATCTGGTTATACATTGTTTCTGTTACATTCATAAAATAATAGATTCTGTATTCTTTTATAGCATAAATTGATATACATTTCACTTCAGGTTACAGTGACGTATTGTTGGAGCATATTCACCAATTCCTAATAATTAGAGAAGTAAATAATAGTCACTACAATAGATACTAAATGTTGCTAAAATAACTATGTACGGCCTCGTTCTTCTATCTTTCTCCAGGAAGGATCTATGTGCTACAGGGTTTAGGAAATTCCACAGAAAGGCATTTATGTGCTCAGTTACATCTTGTTAATAGACTTAACTGTGATCTCAAGAACAAAATAGTTTGTTGTTTATAAACACAACTCAAATCTAACGATACCAGTTGAATCAAATACGTATTCGAAGTTTAAAAGGGCAGCTCAGTGTTTACTTGTTATGTTCATTGTATAAAGGACAACCATTTCATGTGCTGAGCTATACAGAGTTATCTCATCAATACGATATGTGTTTACATAAGTAACAAATGTGCATAAAAATTTCAATGTAAATCAGGTGTTTGACGCTTTCAGGGGTAGTCGATGCTCACAGTAGTTAGGTTTCGACTCCTTGATTATTTGGCAGTACTCAACCTTAGTTCAGCATTGTGATATGTAATGTAGCGTACTGCAACTGTTTTCTTCTTCACGTACTTTCACAGTATCACAGTCATACGCATTATCAACTTATAACCATATTTATCTTGTGGTTTGGTCCTTTCTTCTTTTTATATATTACCTAACACTCTACAAGCATTTAGCTTCCTTCACTTTATTATGTTTTGATGCATCGTTCCCTTGAAGAAAAACTTAATGCTAACTTAAAACAAAATATTCATAGATAAGTGTATAGTGGCTTGATGGCTACTAAAACCTTTTTCATATATTCAATGTGTATTCATTCACTTCAGTGTGCAGTCATGCTATCACAAAACTTATTTAATGTTATGTGTGCGTCTCTACTTATGTTATAAAACTGAAAGACAAAGTGTGTTATAGGCATGGTGTGACCTCTTATTCCATTTGCCCTTGATACTGTACTCACTTGTTTACCTGCAGCAAGCCTTTTCTGGTCCATTAAATATAATTAGCATGTGTATTTTCAATACTTAAATTTGTAAACATTGTACATATTTAGATATCATGTATATAATAGTGTAACGTAAGCAAATATCTCATAGTTTAGGGTCCCTTTCCATGTATGTAATCCCCTTAACTTATTTTGGTATGTGTATTGTGTAGATAGTTGGTAGATGTAGTATAGACTCTGCCCTAATTTTCCATGTACAAATTTATGCAGTAAGCTTTACTAATGCTATAATCCGTTCATCATAACACTACGTATTCTTCCACGATTTCTGTTTCACGTGGGACTGCAGCCATGGTGCCTCTAGTACTGTCAAGTATGACAATAAGAGTATGTTTTGTGCTGTGTGTTACAGGGCAACAACTTTACTGGTGCATTTATCTTGGATAGCACTGGCCAGTCAGCTGGTACAGCTTGCCTGCAGTGATCACTTATATTTCACACATAAAAAGAGATGAGCAGGGGAGCAACACAGCTTTGAAAGTAATTTAAATTTTAAGCAGAATGAAATCATACACTGCAAATCTCCCACAATATGCTCCCTACATGAATAGACGAAAACTGTAACATGTTATGGTTTTTATCTAACATACTATTGTAATTAAAAACAAGAATGATGAAAATTCCCAACTTAACCACAGGGTAATTTTTCTGTACAAGCTGTGTCTAATGTAAGAGAGTATTGAAGGATTTCAATTTATAATTAAATATTTAAGCCACTGAAGATATTACGCACCAGGAAAGTACTTGGGCTCGAACAAATAGATCTGTATGAACATTTGGTTACGGGACCATTATGTACCTCTGAAAGTGCTGGTGGGTGTCGTTTTTCTGCCAACCTCTGCAGTCATAGACATCACTGTAGATGTAGTTGTAGATGCCATACGCAATGCAGCAATCTTAACTATAAATGTAAATGTGGAATGTCAATAAAATGCACCAAGCAGTATGAATGACTGCAGAACACACAATGAAGAAATGCAAGTTGATCGCATGGCGTATTTGCACATTCTATAATATCAGTGTGGAACGCCATGTCAGTGACACTTTTGAAGTTTTTCACTGGTTCACCAATATCATAGCCAGTGTTCTTCCATGTGTAACGAAGCATTGGTCTGTATACTCCTGCAGATAACTGATAGTAAATGACAGAATGCATATTCACGATAAAGAATCTGTTGTGAAATTTCCGCTGCATATTACTGGAACGTAGTTTAATGAAGTCTGTTATTTTCTTGGCATATATTTTATATTGCCTGAAGAAATACACATCTAGAGGTTGTGCATATTTTGTAGTTTTAGGCGGAATGATTTTTAAATTCACATGTTTTCTGTCAGATGCTTCCAGTAGTACTCATTCATCCTTATGTCCAGACCAGGAGTCACAAAGTACTAGTGACTTTCTAAACAAATGTGGATTCAAAACTGACAGAAAAAACGTCTTCAGATGTTGTTTCGTCATCTTCCCACTCACACTTGCATTGACGACGATATTTGGAGGGCACCGCATTTCTATTTCCATTGACACGCGGGGTCCAAACTTTCCACTGGATTCTTGGAAGCAAATATAGAGTTTGTCTGCCAATCGTCTATCCATTGATATAGCAACATCGATAATGTAGCTATGTGCTACACAGTTAACTGATTGCCACATCATGACAGTGTTTCTCTAACCTTTCATGGATAGTGTTTGTCACAAGAAAGTTCATAGTTGAACTGACTCTGATCACAGTTCCATACAGAACTAATATTGATGCTTCCTCTCGTGATATGCTCATTGACATCAGCAACAAACGTTTGAGCTCTTTCAATCAGCTCTTCTTTGTCATCCTTATCTTTTCGTGCTTGGAGCATAGTGATACGGCATGATGTTATCCTAAACTCCTTTTTCAAATTAGTAATAAATCCTAGTGAAGCTATAAAGTTTGTACACCCGAGATTTCTGGCTATGTCCAAGGCCCAATGTTGTAAATGCCAATAATGAGTGACGGAACCACATTCTTGTGCTTCATTGAATTTCACTATTACACGCTCCTTGATAGTCTTGAAGAGCAGTGTACAATTTTCTTTGAAAACTGTATTTCTTTCTCTTTTCTTTGCCACATAATCGCTTAGTTCTTTCCTTATCCAAATCTGAGAAATACTTTTCAGTCCTGGAAGTATCACCTGCTACATTGATAATGAGCCTATCGACAACAGAATCTACAAAGTCAACCACGCACAGCATTTTCTCTTCTTTTATGACGAGCCATTCTATATCCCGCCAGCGTTCAGCAGTGATGTGTGAAAAAGCTGCGTGCATTAGTTCCAGTACATCTGGCAGCTTAACAGTCTTGTTACTTCTTGGGCCAAATCCTGCAGCTTGGCTCCACATCAGTTCTGTTGGGTTCATATTGTAATGGTACAGTAGCAAATGTAAAAATGCAGCATTTGTATGATGTGCTTGATGCTGTGAAACTGATTGTTTTCATGTTTCTATGATACTTATCCACCTCTGTGGTATAAAACGATGGACATAGTCCAAATATAGAGGATTAGGTTTTTCATTTTTGCCTTAAAAATTAAATTGTTATGATTTCTTAATTTAGACAACTTTTATGAGCAGTCTTTCATAATACATACATAATTAAGAATTCGCATTTGAAATGGAAACAAGAATTTCCGGCCCATTATGTAATTAGAAACAAGAAGATGTGCATTATTCGTAAAAAATGGTGATGAGTTTTATCGTTATGAAATGTAGATATTTGAAATTGAATGAGAAAGAGAAATGTGGTGGGAGAGATTTGAACTAATGCACGAATAACCGCATGTGGTTCACAATCCTTTACGCTACCAACTGCACTATTCATTCAATAAAAATTCATGTATTAACTGCAATATACTATATATAATGCTGGGAGAACATCAAAGCCGATTATCTCTGTAAATTTATGAAAAACAGTAAAAACAGCCTGTTTCTTGGCAGTTTCTAACCGTATTCCACATGCGTGTTTCACTACGGAACAGAAAGCAGCCTCAGACATTTTCATTAACAGTGCAACAATCACAGCACAATGCTGCAGAGGCTATGACTGTACATAAATTTTGAAATAAAAACTATGTAGCTAAAGCGTGATTAAGAAAAACGTTGATGGCTGTTAATACATTTGAATATCTTAAAGTTTCATTTAACATAACTTAGTAATAAGATATCTAATACATAAGTAGAACCTACTTCCAAGAGTGTAACAATACCAGTGTACGTGTGTTATGGCTTTCTGTTTGTTTACACCAGATTTATTCTTATGATGAATGGGTCATGCATCTGTGGTATAAAATGATGGACATAGTCCAAATAAAGAGGATTTTGTTTTTCATTTTTGCCTTAAAAATTAAATTGTTATGTTTTCCTAATTTAAACGACTTTTATGAACAGTCTTTCATAAAACATCGATAACTAAGAATTTGTATTTGAAATTGAAACAGGAATTTCACATCTAATATGTAATTAGAAACAAGAAGACATTCATTATTCATAAAAATGATGATGAATTTTATAATTATGAGATACAGGTATTTCAGATTGATTGGGGGGAAAAAAATGATTCTGAGAAGATTGGAACCAACATTCGAACAATTGCATTTCTCTCTTTCACTTTCTATTACTCTACTGACTGCACTACTTGCTCAATGTGTGTTTATTTATTGACTGCAGTATAAACAAAGCTGGGAAAACTTCAAAGTCAATCATCTCTATAAATTTATGAAAAACATTAAGAACAGCCTATTTCTCGGCACTTTTTAACCATGTTCCACGCGCGTGTTTCTCTATGGAATAGAAAGCAGCACGACAATCAGAGCACAACACTGCAAGTCTGTGACTGAACATGATTTTTGAAATAAAACCTATGTAGCTAAAGCATGATTAAGAAAAATGTTGATGGCTGTTAATACAATTGAATGTCTTAACGTTTCATTTAAGGTAACTTAGTAATAAGATATCTAATACGTAAGTAGGACCTACTTCCAAAAGCATAACAACACCAGCGTATGTGTGCTACGGCTTCTGACCAATCACTGTGTTTGTGTTTGTTTACATCTGGTTTATTCTTATGATGAAAAAGTTATAGTACAGGATGTAGCTCATAGGGTTGGATTGTTTTTGGTGCTCCAACACTCCCAGCTATGTCTGTCTTGCCTGCACATGCCTGCAGTGTGTTTCACCAATTCATTTATTTGTTTGCAGCTGGGTCTCGTGCAAGGCAAATTGTTGTTTTTTATAATATCGTCATCTCTAGATCCATATAAGTAAAATTCTTCTTTATTACACCCACACATCGTTTACAAATTTGACATATAAGAAAGAATGCAAACAAAAATTTTCCTTATCAACTAACAACATAAATTCTGGATGTGATTTTCCAACATCCTAAATCTAATATTATTATACATACATACAACTTACCTACCTACCTACCTTGATTGTACCTTATAAAGCAAATGTTAATCAAGCTCTTGCCCCAACTCTCCTCCAAGGTCAATGAACGGGGGCCTACCATGACCGGTCCAAATTTTCCGGGGTCGTGGTGGCATCGGTCTCTGGGTTAGGCGTAACTTCCACAATATGGACTATTGGTGTTTGATCACACCAATTAGTATCCTTTGAGGATCTTGATTGAAATTCTCTTTGCTTTTGTGCATTATTCGGCATGTGTGCATTACTTTGCTGGCCAAATCCCGCTGTCTCTGGGTTATTCGGCTTTCTGGTATTGTTTTGTGTTTGCCAAGCAATCAGCTGATTATTGCCAGTAGTTTGTGTTTGTACATATTACACAGGCTGGCCATATGCTACTTGTCCATTGTAGTTGTTATTGTTAAATTTTTGGGCTTTTTTTATATATCCGCCCTTGAATTTAAAGCTTTGTCCATTGCCATTGTGATTACCGTTACTGTTACCATGGATCTGTGTGGGTTAAGGTTGCCATCCACATTGCACCACGAATCTGTTGTTCAACTTTTGGTGCGTTAATCTCTGTTGCACTATCTGCGTATTAACAGGCTTGGGTTGTACTGGACCGCTCTTCGTATATCAAACATATTGATTCCAGTACAGATGAAAGTATTTGGTGCTGTGTTCCGGAATGGTAATGAGTTTTTCCCTAATGTGGGCAGGAAGAAGGCTCTTTATAATTTTCAGCATGTCTACTTGAGATACCGGGTTCATCCATTGTCTGGCTTTATCCAAATATTTCTCAAAATAGCTCCTTAAGTTTCCATGTTTGTTATTGAATGGAGTTGTATTGAATACTTCACATATGAGTTTCTCTTGTACTGTCTCAGACCAATATTTATCCAGAAAGTCTCTCTAAAACTCTTCATAGTAATGGCAACATTCTGCAGTTTGCATAGCCCATAGCAGAATGTGTGCTGAGGCTGGGGAACCACCACGTAACATCCAGCAGCAGCTCCTGCTGGTGCTGCAGGCTTGTAAGTTTCTTGCAGCTCCAACCTCACCCACTCACCATGAAGCTGCTCATCTGCCTCTGGACCATCTTTTTTCCCACCAACTCCGAGCCACGATGCCACTCGGGATCCGCATGAAACATGTGGTGGAGTCCCTCGGTGTGAAGCCCGTACAGCCGCAAATCCAGGGTTTTAACTGTCTGCCACCCTGGTGATTTTAGATTTGGTATGGTACATGAGAGACTGCATTCCTGCCACCATTTTTAATGCAACATTTTCTGCCATTTTATCTGAGTACCACAGACTATGTAGCTGTTTTTACGGATGGGTTGAAACAGGGGGATTCTGTTGGTTGCTCTGTTGTTTTTCCAGATTGTGTCCTCAAGGTCCAACTGCCTCAAGCATTTACTGTCTTTGATGCAGAATTGTCTGTGATCTTGTGGGCACTGGAGCAGATGAGATGTTCTTCCCGTCCTAAATTTGTTGTTTGTTTTGACACTCTAAGTGTCTTTCACTCTTTGCAACATTTGTGTCTCACAGATAAAATAATCCAGACCATCCAGGATGCCTTCCTCCAACTACAATGACTGGGGAAGGAGGTGGCTTTCTGCTGGGATCCAGGGCACATCGACTCTGCTGGGAACAAAAGGGCAGATCTCGCAGCCAAGGAGGCATGTCTTGATCCGCAAGTCTTTCAATGTGCCATCCCCCTGCATGCACTCACCTCACTGTTGAGTTCATGAGTCATGTGATGGTGAGAGAATGAGTGGCTGAAAGTAACTGACAATAAGCTTCATTTAGTCAAGCTCACAATGTGTGTACTTCCTTCCAGCCCTGTGGACGGGACAAGGTTCTCCGCACTTGGCTTCAGATAGGCCACAGATCTATGATGCATGGCTTCCTGCTTCGGTGAGAGGACCCTCGAATGTGTGGTGCTTGTGGCGTCCAGATCACTGTGCACCATGTTTTATTGGACTGTGTTTTATTTTCTGACCAGGAGGCTGTGGCTGACTTGCCAGTGGATATGCCATCTGTTTTAGGAAATACCCAAATGAATGTGGTTAAAGTTTTAAAAGTTCTGTGACAATGTTTTTACCAAGATTTTAGGGAGAGGGTCTTAATACATTCACGGGGTGACTGGCTCGCCCACATTTTATGTAAGTTGCCAGCCAGTGACAATTCCCTGTGGCATCCTTTGTGCTCCTTTCTCGTTTTCCTTATGTTTTATTTTCTTACACAGCATTTTTCTTCTTTTCCCGCTTTCTTTGCATGTATGCTTCCATTTTACTTAGTTTGTCCGCATTCATTTCCTTTAGTGTGTGTCAGGGCTGTGATGACTTCGACGTTGAATGCCTGTAAGCTCCAACACACACACACACACACACACACACACACACACACACACACACACACACACACACATACAGCAAAACGTCATCCTGTTTGTATCCAACAATAAATCTAATTTTCTGCATTTCAGTTCAGGTACGAGGTAAAACATTTTGAAATGCTCTGGTAAAGACCATGGGGTTTGGTCTTGTCCCTATAGAGAGAGTTAAATGCCAGAAATTGATGATGCCTAAGTAATCCCTCATCTGCAAGTAATATTGACGAAAATGCTATGTTGTCAGTGACAGGCATGTTTGTGTTGCCTTGTGGCATAGCACATGATAATTGCATTTGCTCAACAGGTACAGCCACCAGCAAGTGTTACTGCATTCTGCAACCTTCGCGATTCTCCTTTGACAGGCTAGCCCTGTATTGTGGGTAATCAGTGAAAGTATCTAACTTCTCTTTGTTGTCTTTCAAATGTTGTTTTGAAATGTCAGTAGTTTTAGCAATACTGTCTCGTAACCTTTCCTCTGCTTCCTTTAAACCTGAATCTATTTTATCTAGAAATTTACATTCTTTTCTTTTAGAGCTTCTTCTACAGTATCTACATAAATTTGGCACGCTGACTCTACCTTTTCAGCAAGTGTGCTGCCATTATCCAGCTTCCCGGCTTCAGCTTATTCAGTTATTTCCTTTACATCTACACATAATATATTTCTTGATTTTTTGGCAAAGTCTGATTCTAAACTTAACTAGTCTACTCTTAGACTTAACATTTGTACTTCTGTAGGTAAGTTTTTGCATACGTCTTGCAGCTCGCTGACTGTGTCCGTCATTTTTTATGAATGCAAGCACTTGGGATTGCATCCCCGGAATTTGAGAATACGCATAATTGAGGTTTTGTAAGTCACCAGCAGGTTGTTCTTGTTTATTGTGTATGGATAAGACTTTTTCCATTAACATATTTATATTTCAGAACATTTTGATAATTATTTCTTGTTTTAGTTGTTTAACTAGCTCTATCAACTTCCTGGATAGTTCGTCAGATAATTCAGTGTACATAGTTTTGCTCACCTCACTGAATGTTTGACTAATACTGATTTTGAAATCATTAGATGCCTGATCTTGCTGTGTAAGCTGTTGTCCTATATTTTCCTGTTTTGTGAACTGCTATGTCATACCTTTAAGTTGTTTTGTTACATTTTGCTGAAATTCCTGTTGTTTTGTAAACTGTTGTGTTATTAGTTGCATGAGTTGTGTCAAATTGTGTCTCACTAGTATTTACATAGCTTTTATGAACTGTTTCTTGTTCTTGCATTCGCGATGTCGTGAACAAGTAATCAAAGGAATTTTCGCCATCACGCCCTTCAGTTTCACTATTTGAAAAAATATCAGGTAAGAGATATTGTCTCATTGAGGGTCATAAATGTGACACTGTGATTAGTTATATCACTGGTGTCTTCACTTATTGATGGTGGGTCACCAACCTCATTGTTTTGATAGCCATCGGCCAGTTCACAAGTTTGGCGCATTACCTTCAACTGTTGCCAAGCTCGGATTTCCGACGTCTTGACATACTGCATTTGGTAATGAATCTTCAACAGTGGTCTTTCCTTTGACTCCATTGTGAATAGTGTTTGACAAAATTATGAAAAAAATTTCAAAAATGAAATTTTGTCTCTATCGACACTTTTCAATTAAAGTAGATTTAGCTGCATATTCACTAATAAATCTGATTATTATCTGACGCAGTCCTTTAGTATTTAATGACTTATCTTGCATCTACTCGCCAAGCAGTGCAGGAGGAAACACACGTAAAAGTTATGGAAATGTGCAAGTTTTTTGAGCCAGTAGCTCCTTCTGGCAGAAGAGTTGGAAGGAAAGGAAGAGGGATGAAGGAAACCGGCTGGTGATGTTTAGAAAATGAGAAAAGTTACGAAAAGTCACCCATAATTGCCGGTCAGGGGAGATGGGATAGAAAGAAAGACCAATTGTTGGGACTGCACTGGATGAGAGTTCAAAACCTATCAGTTCTAAGGTGACAGATAGAGTAATCAAGAGAGAGGGGAGGTGGGGGGGGGGGGGGGGGCAAGGAAGGAGACAGGTCAGAAAATAAAACATAGTAAAACTAAAAGGGAATAAAAAAGAAATAGTCACTGAAAATAAATGTTGTGATCAAAGAAATTAATGTAAATTTAGGCCAGGTGGGTTGCAAGAACCAAGTGCAGGTTGTATGCCAGCTCCTGCAGACTTCTGAGAAACTGGTGTCAGGGTGAAGAATCCAGAGAGAACATACGGTGAAACAGACACTGAGGTCATGAGTGTCAAGCTGTATAGGGCATTTTACAACAGGATATTGCGTGTTGCTAGTATACACCCTCTGTCAATGCCCATTCGTCTTAACTGATAACTTGGTGTTAGTGATATCAGTGTAGAAGGCTGAACTATATTTACATAACAGCAGGTATTTACATAAGAGCTGGCAGAGGACATGTTGTTTCACAAGTGGCTCTCACTTTTGCCAGTCACAGGGCTAAAATGATAGCAGGAGGGTGCATTGGGCAACTCTTACAGTGGGGATGAACACATGGGAGGAGCCATAGTTTGGGGAAATGGATGCAGAAGGGAGCATAGGCCCGGACCAAGATAGTGTGGAGATTTGGGGGGAGGGGTCGCAATGGAAAGTGATTCAAGTGGGAAAAAGTCAGACAGATTGGATCTCATTTCAGGGCATTATTTTAGGTAGTGACAGCCTTGCCATAGTAGCTGATTAATATGTTGAAGACCAGGAGTGTACGACTTGACAAGAGATGTAGGAAGGGGGAGTCTTAGTTATATAGGTTGCAGGTGTTGATCAACCAAGGCAGAGATCCATTCAATGGGTGCTCTGAAGGTAGCAATGTTGGGGCAGCCAGGATGACTGGGTTTGTGATCTTAGAAGGAAGAGAAAAGGTGGTAGTGTGTGGTTTGGGTTGGGTAAGGAGTTCTATGGATTGAGATGTTAGCCCTTGTAAAGGGCCTGAGGTTGTAAGGAGGGTCTGTAGGTCAGTTTGTATCATAGGGATGGGATCTTTCTGGCAGACATAGTATGTAGAAGTGTCAGAAATCTGGCTTAGAACCTCATTTACATACTCCCCCTTGTCAACCTGGAGTTTATTGATAGAGTAATCAGTTTTTAGAGAATGAAGAGCCTGGAATTTTACAGCTGACAGGTTAGTGTCATGTTGTAGGGACCTAAGAAAGGGTTGTGAAGCAATTTTGGATGTTAGGAAACCTAGTAAGTCTTTTAAGGGTCAGTTTTGAGGAAGTGGTTGTAGCTCAAGTTGGGACCATGGTTGGAACTGTTCAAGGCAGAATTCAAGGATAGGGTTGCTGTTGAAAAGATGTTGAGACTGTTTTGCAAAGTGATACTTCCGTTTAACCAAAGCAATATGATAAAATGCAGGTTTATGGCTGAGGGTGAGGCCCTTGGAAAATACACATAGTTGAGGAGGGGAGAGGGTCTTAGATGAGTGGACAAGAACACAATAGCGTTGTGGCTATTTCTAGTGACCATGAATTACCATTGCTTTGAAGACAGTGCTGAAGGTCAGGGGATGTTAAGAAGGTTGTAAAAGCTTGATTTCTAGAAGAGTTGTAGTGGTTGATTGTGTGGCTTTTTAGGAAGTTGGAGAGGGTCAGGAATGGAAACATCACATTGAGGTACTTTAGGAGCAGGGTAGCTGATGAGAAATGTGGCCTGTTCTTGCAGTTTGTAATTGGCTTGGTGGATGATACCATGCAAGGTAACATGGATGACAGATAACTGCAGAATTTTATAGAAGAAGATAAGTCTGTTGCAGTAGAAATTGGCAGATGGTGTACATAGCTCACTGACTAGCTTTAAGTGTGGTGTATTTGAAACTGTAAAAGGGACTGATGAAGAGTGGGATTAGATCCAGAAAAAGGAACTTATTAGATCCAGAAAAAGGAACTCATCTCAACCTTCACTGAACATATTCATCGCACAAGCCTAGTTCAAAACCAGCTTCCCTAGGCCATCACATCCATGCTGACAGTGCTGATCTCTCCAAAAAAACAACTTAGTAGCACATCTCTTATCACTCAGTACTACCATGGACTTGAACCTATTAATCAGCTACTTTGATAAGGCTATGAGTTCCTAAAATCATGCCTTGAAATGAGGCCCATTCTCTCTGACTTTTTATCCATCATACCTAGAATAGCCTTTTGTGTCCCCACCCCCCTCCCCCTCCCTCCAACGCGCCTAATCACCACAATATCCTGAACAGACCCTATGCTCTTCCTGCATCCATTTCCCTATTTTATGGCTTCTACCCCTGTGATCATCCCTGCTGCAAGATGCATCCTCCTACCACAACCTAAAGCAGCCCTGTAACTGGCCAAATATATACTAACAAAGGCAAAGCCAATGTGATTTGACACATGCTATATAACAGCTGTTAAATAAACACTGGTCTACCTTCTATATTAGTATGATGAGCATCAAGTTATCAGTTAGGATAAAAAGCCATAGACAGAGGATGTATAATGGAAACACACAATATCCTGTTGCAAAGCATTCTCTGTGGCATGACAGTCATGACCTCAGTGTCCGCTTCACCACACATGCTGTCTGGATTCTCTGCTCTAATACCAGTTACTCAGAACTCAACAGGTGAGAACTAGTATTATAACATGTCCTTGGCTCTTGCCTTCTGCCTGGTCTAAATTTATGTAAATTTCTTTGGTCTCAACATTTCACTTCAGTAACTATTTCTTTTCTTCAGTCCCTTTGCCTTTTCTTTGCCTTTCTGGTCTTATTAACTCTTGTATAATGTCTTGTCAGTAATTTCTGTCTTGGTTGTTACTCTATCTTCCATTGTTGAGCTCTCATGCTTTCAATTCTTATCCTCAACAATGACTTCTTTCTTCTCATCCCATCTGGTAAATCTTCAATGACCCAAATTTCTTGGCAACTGTTCTATAACTTTCCCCATTTCTTAAATATCACCAGTCTGTTTCCTTCAACCCCCTTCCTTTCTCTTTAATTCTTTTGCTAGAAGAAGGAGCCAATTGTTTTAAAAGCTTGTACATTTCCATAAATTTTATGTGTGTGTCTCCTGGTGAGTAGATTTTTTTCTCCATTCAATTATATTATATTTTAAAATAAAAATTGATTGTTTTCATTAATATGTTAGCTCTAGTTGTATATATGAGAGTATGTGCTTAAAAAAGAGTAGTAGCCTGACAGATACTTTTATGCTGCTACATATTTGTATATGTAACATGTCTCAATCAGCTGTACGTGAGGGTTGCCTTTCCTAATTTTTTATTGTTCCTATCCTAGACTTTCTGTTATTTGAATGCTTTTTTATTAAATATTGCTTCCCAATAATAACTTAACTTGTTTGTTGATTCCAGGTACAAATGTTGGCCAATAGAAATATCAGGTTCTGCAAAAGCTAGTGCCACTTCAAAATCAAAAAGCAAATCTCCTGAACAAAATTTTCATTTCATAGCATATCTTGATGCTACAGCACTCCTTTACCCAGGAGGTAAAGAAATTTATATCTCACATAGTAAAATATCCCCCAAAAATATTAGCATACAGTTGAATTCTCAAAGAAATAATTTCCTTTAGTTGCAACCAAATAAAAATAAAATAAACTTATGCTTCATGTTATGAAACAACAGGAACTTTTCATCACTGATATGGTTATCCACCTGATTATATTACATTAAAATGGCTAATTTATTCATTGGCCAAATTAATTATTAGGTTGTAAGGCATTTTCTCTCTTACAGAAGGTTCTAATTCATCTTTCCTGTTTTCTATGCCATATTGCTGTAGTTCATATAATAATGACTCTTTTTTTTTTCAGTAAGAGAGATAGTTAACTTGAAATGATGCTTATTATTCTTTATTATCAAAATAATTGTAATATAACTGCTTTACTGGAATCAGAACACAACTAACATACACAAAAATAATGGAAGGAGTAAAGGTAATCACTCATCATATAGTTGAGATGTTGAGTGGTCAATAGGAATAAAATGCAGTAGAATAGAATCTTTATTTGTCTTTTGGCATGTGTTCCATGCTATTGGTTTTGTCAGCACATTGAATACATAAAAAATTATAATTACACAAATATTCATTTGTGGGACACGTAAATACATATGCTGGTGATGGTAAAATAATCAAACATACTGTGGTACTATACAGTAGTAATACATTATATTTATCACATAGTATTTGACAGTATGCAGAAAAAACTGTGAATGCTTATACATTACTGTCACACACTTGTAGGCATACTTCATAATGTAGTTACTGGCTGCTTACTGCATATCTCATATGTGTCATTGTTTAGAAACTCAACAGTTGAGTAGTTTGGCATGCATTTGAACCACACTTCTAAGGTATGCTTAAAACTATTCATTGGTGGATCTCTCACTGTCTTTGGGAGTTTATATAGAATTTCAAACATAAGTACTTATAGTTCTTGTGTGTTAATGTCCGTTTTAAGTATGGAAGATCCAAGTTGATATTATTTTGGGTATTATGGGCATGGACTTGGGATATGAAGTTAAAATTGGTTACATTTTCTTTAGCATATGTTAAACAGTTGCAGGTATACATACCAGATAGTGTCATTTTCTGCAGTTTTGTCTTGGTGCTAGACTTAATGTACATCTGACTGCCTTCTTCTGCCATTTGAAGGTGGTACTTCATACTGCAGCTGTAATTGAAAGAAAGCAAAGTATGCAGAAATTAATAACTTTTTACTAATAATGTGTCTCAGTTTGTGCAGTAGGAAGAGTATATTAGCATGTTTGCCATATCAATAATTTGTATGCATATCCCGTGTGAGTTTTTGATCTAAATGGAATCCCAATAATTTAACACTCTTGTGTATTTATAGAAATAAGATTGTCCATGCACCAGTCACTGCTCTTCATTTCATTTACTGTTTTGTTGTGTTGCAAGACATATTGCTGATCTTCTCCATCTGTAATCAGAGTTATATCATCAGCATGCATTACATTGTCACATGACATAATTTGGGAAGTCATTGATCTATACAATGAAGAGAAAAGGCCCAAGCACTGAGCCTTGTGGGCCTCCTGTATTTATTTACAAGGGTGTTGAACTAGGTTGTTCACCTTTACTAAGTGTATCCTGTTGCTCAAGTATGACTCAAATAGTTGTAATTGGCTTACCTACAAGACTACAATGTTCTACCTTTTTTTACAATTATGTCATGTGTGACAGAGGCAAAGGCTTTACTTAAATTTAACAGTGTTGCACAGATTAGCTCCTTGTTCTCAAATCCTTCATATATGGCACTGAGGAGACACTCAACTGCTTTTGTTCTTGATAGTTGAGACCGAAAGCCAAACTGTCTATTACTCAGAATTTATTGATTTCAAAACAGTTGTAAACTAACATGTGTGTACTGTTTTCTATGACTTTTCATATAATAGGAACTAGTGATATGGGCCTATAATTATTTGGGATTTTTCATTCACCTTTCTTATAAATTGGGAGTGTAACTGTCATTTTCAGACATTCGAAGAAAACACGTACAGCCAGAATATGATTTTCCAGATATGTTAGTAGCATCATGATTGCAAAGGCTATGTATGTTATCATACTGTTACTAACTCTTTAGTAATCGTCTGGTTTTGAGTTTTTAAGTTTATTTATAAATTTGCTGATGTTACTTGAGGTGATTTTGTACCAAGAGAATGTTTTGGTTGCTGGTTTTTGTTGCCTAAGTAGAGGCACAGCAGCTGGACAATTAGTAGAATTATTTGTAGTAAATGAGGAGTTGGTGCTGGTACAATTTATTTTACCTTAGCCAGCTTCACCCTGGCTCACAACTTCTTCACTTTCGAAGGCCAGACATACCAACAATTAAAGGGAACAGCCATGGTTTCGTGTTTTTAAGTTTATTTATAAATTTTCTGATGTTACTTGAGGTGATTTTTTACCAAGAGAATTTTTTGGTTGCTGGTTTTTGTTGCCTAAGTAGAGGCACAGCAGCTGGACAATTAGTAGAATTATTTGTAGTAAATGAGGAGTTGGTGCTGGTACAATTTATTTTACCTTAGCCAGCTTCATCCTGGCTCACAACTTCTTCACTTTCAAAGGCCAGACATACCAACAATTAAAGGGAACAGCCATGGGTACCAGGATGGCCCCCTCGTACACCAACCTATTTATGGGTCGCTTAGAGGAAGCCTTCTTGGTTGCCCAGGCCTGCCAACCCAAAGTTTGGTACAGATTTATTGATGACATCTTCATGATCTGGACTCACAGTGATGAAGAACTCCAGAATTTCCTCTCCAACCTCGACTCCAGGTTAGCTGTGGATGGATGGGCTGGTGGCAGATAAGTGTTTCCATTTCAAGGATTGGGAGGAAAGTAGGACTTTGACCAGTCCAACATGGTTAAATTTGGGTATAGGGGTAAAGGTAAGACCTTTTGATAGAACTGAAACTTCTATGTGTCTGAGTATTTTGGTGGAAAGCTTAACAGCAGTGATCCAGAATTTTTTTGGCTTAGGATTTAGTGGAGTGTTGGAAGAGAGTTCAGGGAGCAGTGGTAAGTTGAAAATGGTAGTCAGGCAGGGTCTGAGTGCAGTGACTGGTTGTCAAGGAGGAATGCAATGGGTAGCACAGAGGTTGGATAGTGGTGCTACAAGGCAGTATTAGGGTTCAAGCAGGTTGGGTAACTTATGGAGGTGCTGCAAGGCAGTATTATGGTGCAAGCAGGTTGGGTAACTTATGGAGGTGGTGACTCGATTGCTCTTCCAGGTGCTGGAGTGCAAGGGATTCAGTTTCAGAGTTATGATGTATGTTGTAGGGATTGCTTAGTAGCAGTACCTTGTGGAAGGAGCAGAGGTGGTCTGGGATGCTTGTGTCAAGGAGATGTGTTTCTGCAGTACCAGGTTTGTGAGTGATAGGGCCTGGTGGAATCTGAAAAGGTGATGGGCATTGTGAAAGGAGGGGTGCAATCCAAAGAAAATTTTTTATTGTTAGACAGTTTGGGGGCATGCCCTAGTGTAGGTAGTGTTTAGGAGATGGGATGTGGAACTGAATTTTAGTGAGGGAAAGAAAGACTTTTCTGAACTGTTGCAGAAAGCTCAAAGCTGCAGCAAGGGTTCATTATCCCACGAATGTGGCATATGTATGGGAAATGATGTAGGAAATGAGTGAATAAAGGTGTTAAGTGTTTCTAAGGGTAGTTGGATAACAGAAGAAGACACTTAAAAGTATGTGTAGACATGCAAAAATAGACACAAATGTGTGAAAAACCATAAAAATGCTCACAAGTATATACAAAAATGTGGGGCAAAAGAACAGAATGGGTGTGGTATGGGAATATGTGCATATTAGGGTAAGAAAAGAGAGAGTGAGAGAGAGAGAGAGAGAGAGAGAGAGAGAGAGAGAGAGAGAGAGAATGGAGATTGGTTAGATCGAGATTCAGAAGTTCGTTTGTATAGCAACACGCAAAAACACATGAGGATGAGGAAAAAAATGGGATCAATAATAATAATTATAACTATCAGTGGGAAGTGTATGGAGCATGAGAAGCTGTACCAAAGAACTGTGTGATCATATAGCCATGAATTGTGTGCATCCAGACCATTGATACAGTGTGTACAGTTTCAAAGGTGATGAAAAAACATGGGAAGAAGAGAAAGAGTGGACAGTGAGTAGATGAATGCCCTAGAGAATGGTAACAAAGGAAGACATCACAGGGTTGTGGGATGGAGGAAATGTTGTTAGGCAGAATCAAACAAGTTGGAATAACAACAATTAAGAGAATGGTAGGTTGCTACTTACCATACCAGTATAAAAGGCTGTGCAATGATTGCGGCAGGGCCAGTATATGACATGGCTGCTTTAACAGGTGGCCCAGCCTCTCATGGGCCAGTACAAATCTATGACAGCAGCACTAGAATAGGAAGCGCCATCAACATTCTAATGACCCTCTCCTGGCCACTAGAAAAATTGTTAAATATTCCTGATAAGAGCAAGAAAAACAAACAGACAAGCAGCCTCAAAACTTCCCACTGCAAAATTATTACTACTGTTCCATATTCTTATCAGGTCCTCTTTCCTTCCTATTATTAAATTATTTAATTTTGCAGTAATACATGGCACCAGTGGAGTGCAGTCAAGCACACCCAACATTATAGTTCTTCTTAGCAGCCAGTGTAATAAACAGCTTTTCAAGATCTGTGTCGTGACGTAGGTCTGAAATATTCTTGATGCTGTTATTGAAGAGTGAGTCAGACAGATATGATTTTGAACAACTATGATAGTCTGTGGCAGTAGGGCAAGTTCCACAAATTTTTGCTTTTCACAAAAGATAATCTGTTCATTCCAAAAGACTGTAATATTAAACAGGGATCGCACAATACTACCTAGCATTCAAAATACTAAATCTGCTGCTTGCTTGCGCTTTGTATCGTAGTTACTAGGAGAGGAAAGATGAACATAATATTCACTTCAAAAATTATAAATTTTTTACCTTTTAAGATAACAATTATTATTTCATAAAAATGTTCTTCTCAGTGATCATCTTCTTAGAAGAACATATACTGACAAAACTTAATGTTTTCTTATATCTTGCAGCAATGGTAGCTGTTGTTTCCTTTTTTAACAATAGAAGTACACTTCCTTTGAAAATACATCTTTCTGTAGTCAAGTCTGCCATCAGAAAAAAAGAAATAGTAAAGTCACAGAATACACAAGTCTGTTAAAAATCACGAAATGCTAACAAGCCAATGATATTATTTACAATGCTGCGCTCTCACAGGCGAATGTAATAAATCAGGTTATGAAGTGATACTATAATGTACAATAATCTACTGTCCACACACACTCCACCCAACAGTTTCCACCCTGCTCTCACCTATCACCTCCTCTTAATTCACATCCCCTCACCCTCATTATGCACAACTCTTTGCTAATGCAGACACCATTGTTTTCTTCTCCCAGCTCCTCTTATTTTCTCCCCCATGTCCCCCCACCCCCCACCCCTCCTCCTCCCAGTCTCTTCCCCATCCCCAACAGCCTCCTGGTGCTGCAGCTGGCAGAATTGTCCTGCTGCCTTCTAGTTCCTGTACATTCTATGCAATAGTTGCAGTCTGATCAGAGTGGCCAGAGATAGTGGCCATGTGTGCATGAAGTGCACCTGCTGTGTGAATTTGTGTGTGTTTTCCTTCCTTTTCTGAAGAGGGCCTTGGCTGAATGCTCAGTGTGTAACAGTCTTTCCACTGTGCCTGTCTGCAACCCAACATGCCATGTTTATGGTGAATAGCAATCTATCCTTTTCATAACTGTTGGTTTTCCAATCAGGACTTTCCATTGTTTGATTTTGGCTAATGGCATTTCTTCCATCCCCCAACCTTGCGATACTTTTCCTTTGTTACTATTCTCTAAATCATAATTCTAATCACTGTCCATTCTTTCTCTCCTTTCATGTGTTTTTTTATCACCTTCCAAATCACATATGCTGTGACATTAGAGCCACACTATATCATCAGTACGTCCATGCACATGGCATCATGACCATACAATTCTTTACTGCAATTTCTCATTCCTCAACTTCTTTCCACCAATAATGGTAATTTTTGTTATTGATCCCATTTCCTCCCTCATCCTTGCATGTTTTTCATGTGATTTCCACACCTCCTTGTGCCATACAAACTTGCGAACCTTGACCCACCCAATTCCCTCTGCCCGTCTCCCTCTTTCCAGTACCTCATCTGTTCTCAACTTTTTCTTCACACTTTCAACGTATTTGTAGGCATTTTTACATTTTTCGTGTATCTGTGCATATTTTTATCTTTTTTGTTCAAATTTTAGTGTATTTGTGTGTATTTGGCCTTCTTTATGTATTTTTAAGCATATTTTCCTGTTATACAGCTCCCCTCAGAACCACTTAAATCCTTCATTTGCCAATTTGCTTCATTATTTCCTGTTTACCCAACACCATCAATCTCAAAATGGCCACCTGCTCCTTTTCTTTCTTTCTTTCTTTCTTTCTTTCTTTCTTTTTTTTTTTTTTTTTTTTTTTTTTTTTTTTTTTTTTTTTTTTTTTTTTTTTTGCGACAGTTCATAATAGTATCTCTTTTCCTGGCTAAAACCCATTCCACATTCCATCCCTTAAATGGTACCTATACCCTGGCATCTCAACTATACATATTATTTTTTCTGGATCCCACCCCTCCTTTCACAATAACATTCAGCTTTTTAAGATTGCACCAGTCCCTGTCTCTCACAAACCTAGCACCACTAAAACACACCTCTGTGGCACAGAGATACCTAAATCACCTTCACTCTCTCTCCAAGATACTGCTAGTGCACAATCCCTACAACATACTTCACATCTCTAAAACTGAATCCCTTGCACTCCAGCACCTGTAAGAGCATTCATGACACCACCTCCATAAGCCTGCTGACACCGTACTGCCCCACCTTGTAGCACCACTACCCAACCTCTCTGCTACCCACAGTATTTCTTCTCATCAATCCCTAATAGCGCTCAGACTGTGCCTAGTTACCCTTTTTAACTTGGCACATCTGCCTGAACTCTATGTCATCACTCCGCTAAATCCAGAGCTGAAACAATCCCAGGATACTGCTGTTAATCTTTCTACCAAAACTCTCAGACCCACAAAAGTTTCACTTCTATACAAAGCCCTCATCTTTAGCCCCACACCCAAATTTAACCACATTGCGCTCATCAAAGGCACACTCATTATCTCCTGATCCCTGCTGTGGAAATGCTTCTTTGTCCCCAATCCCTCCAACCTAATCTCAACATTGAACCCTTCCTCTCCCAATTCATATCACAATCCATCCATGATCCTTCCCCCTCCCATCTCACCATCCTCTAATCACTTTCCAGGAAATCCGTACCTCCAACTTGGCCTCACCTTCCTTTTGCAGGTCCTTCCTAAGATCACCAATCCTTCAGCAGAAGAAAGAACAGCCATACACAGCCTCAAAATAGATCCTCACCTAATCCTTCTACCTGCAGATGAAGATTCTATAACTGTCATTATGAATTTGCAGAGGCCTCTGCCAATCCTCAGACTCCTCCACCTATTAACTCTGCCAGAGTAATCCCATCCAAGAAGTCCAACATAACTCCAGTCCCTGCATAAAGCCTTAGGCCCTTCTCAGAACCTATTCCTTGAATCCATTTCCCTCCTCACCCTTATAACAGGCTGCACATACACATCCTACACACTCCCCAAAATCTAAAAACCTAACACCCTGACTGCCCCCCACAGAAAATATTTTGGCCCTCACTGACTGACATCTCCAACCAGTTGCTTGAAATCCTCCCATGTCAAAGGTACCAAACACTTCCTTCACTGCAACACTTCTACCTCATGGATATCTACCAGTCACTGGTGACGTCACTTCCCTATACACCAATATCCCCCTTGTCCATGGTCTTGCCACTACTCAACACTATCTCTCCCAACATCCTTCATACTCCAAACCCACTACCTCAGTCCTCATGCACCTTACTAACTTTGCCCTAACAAATAACTACTTCTCCTTCAAAGAGAAGATATACAGACAAATCAGCAACAGAACCATGAGCACCTGCATGGCACCTCCTACGCCAACCTGTTTATGGACCACCTACAAGACATCTTCCTAGCCTCCCAAAACCCACAACTCCTGGTCAGGTTCAGGTTCACTGATGACATGGTCTTAATCTGGTCTTAGGACGAAGACACCTTGTCCTCATTTTTTCATAATTTCATCACCTTCTCTCCTATGCACTCCAACTGGTTTTCCTCAGCCAAGTGAGTCACCTTCTTTGATGCTGATGTTAATGACTCCATTCAACCTCTCTCCACATTAAAGTCACCAACCACCAGCAGTATCTGCTTTATGATGGCTGCCATCTACATCTACATCTACATGACTACTCTGCAATTCACATTTAAGTGCTTGGCAGATGGTTCATCGAACCACAATCATACTATCTCTCTACCATTCCACTCCCTAACAGCGCGCGCGAAAAACGAACACCTAGACCTTTCTGTTTGAGCTCTGATTTCTCGTATTTTAGTTTGATGATCATTCCTACCTATGTAGGTTGGGCTCAACAAAATATTTTCGCATTCGGAAGAGAAAATTGGTGACTGAAAATTCGTAAAAAGATCTCGCCGCGACGAAAAACGTCTTTGCTGTAATGAGTTCCATCCCAATTTGCGTATCATATCTGCCACACTCTCTCCCCTATTACGTGATAATATGAAACGAGTTGCCATTTTTTGCACCCTTTCGATGTCTGTCAATCCCACCTGGTAAGGATCCGACACTGCGCAGCAATATTCTAACAGAGGATGTACGAGTGTAGTGTAAGCTGTCTCTTTAGTGGACTTGTTGCATCTTCTAAGTGTCCTGCCAATGAAACGCAACCTTTGGCTCGCCTTCCCTACAATATTATCTATGTGGTCTTTCCAACTGGAGTTGTTCGTAATTTTAATATCCAGGTACTTAGTTGAATTGACAGCCTTGAGAATTGTACTATTTATCAAGTAATCGAATTCCAACGCATATTTTTTGGAACTCATGTGGACCACCTCACCCTTTTCGTTATTTAGCGTCAACTGCCACCTGCCACACCATACAGCAATCTTTTCTAAATCGCTTTGGAACTGATACTGGTCTTCGGATAACCTTACTAGACGGTAAATTACAGCATCATCTGCGAACAACCTAAGAGAACTGCACAGATTGTCACCCAGGTCATTTATATAGATCAGGAACAGCAGAGGTCCCAGGATGCTTCCCTGGGGAACACCTGATATCACTTTAGTTTTACTCGATGATTTACCGTCTATTACTACGAACTGCGACCTGCCCAACAGGAAATCATGAATCCAGCCGCACAACTGAGACGATACCCCATAGGCCCGCAGCTTGATTAGAACTCACTTGTGAGGAACGGTGTCAAAAGCTTTCCGGTAATCTAGATATACGGAATCAACTTGAGATCCCCTGTCGATAGCGGCCATTACTTCATGCGAATAAAGAGCTAGCTGTGTTGCACAAGAGCAATGTTTTCTAAAACCATGCTGATTACGTATCAATAGATTGTTTCCTTCGAGGTGATTCATAATGTTTGAATACAGTATATGCTCCAAAACCCTACTGCAAACTGACGTCAATGATATAGGTCTGTAGTTAGATGGATTACTCCTACTACCCTTCTTAAACATTGGTGCGACGTGCGCAATTTTCCAATCTGTAGGTGCAGATCTATCGGTGAGCGAGCGGTTGTATATGAGTGCTAAGTAGGGAGCAATTGTATCAGCGTAATCTTAAAGGAACCTAATCGGTATACAATCTGGACCTGAAGACTTGCCCGTATCAAGCGATTTGAGTTGCTTCGCAACCCCTAAGGTATCTACTTCTAAGAAACTCATGCTAGCAATTGTTTGTGTTTCAAATTCTGGATTATTCCATTCGTCTTCCTTGGTGAAGAAATTTCGGAAAACTGCGTTCAATAACTCCGCTTTAGTGGCACAGTCGTCGGTAACAACACCATCGGCACTATGTAGCGAAGGTATTGACTGCGTCTTGGCGCTTGTGTACTTTACATACAACCAGAATTTCTTCAGATTTTCTACCAAATTTCGAGACAATGTTTCGTTGTGGAACCTATTAAAGGTATCTCGCATTGAAGTACGTGCCAAATTTCTCGCGTCTGTAAATTTTAGCCAATATTCAGGATTTCGCGTTCTTCTGAACTTCGCATGCTTTTTCAGTTGCCTCTACAACAGCGATCGGACCTGTTTTGAGTACCACGGGGGATCCATTCCATCTCTTACCAATTTATGAGGTATGAATCACTCAATTGCTGTTGCTACTATATCTTTGAATTTGAGCCATATATCGTCTACATAGTCAGTTCGGAAGGAATGGAGATTGTCTCTTAGGAAGGCTGCTAGTGACACTTAATCCGCTTTTTTAAATAAAATTATTTTGCGTTTGTTTCTGGTGGATTTGGAAGAAACAGTATTGAGCCTAGCTACAATGACCTTGTGATCACTAATCCCTGTATCGGTGATGATGCTCTCTATCAGCTCTGGATTGTTTGTGGATAAGAGGTCAAGTATGTTTTCACAACCATTTACAATTCGCGTGGGTTTGTGGACTAACTGCTCGAAATAATTTTCGGAGAAAGCATTTAGGACAATCTTGGAAGATGTTTTCTGCCTACCACCGGTTATAAACAAGTATTTTTGCCAACATATTGAGGGAAGGTTGAAGTCCACACCAACTATAAACGTATGAGTGGAGTATTTATTTGTTACGAGACTCAAATTTTCTCTGAACTGTTCCGCAACTATGTCATCGGAGTCTTAGTTTGGCTGTTAAGCATAACCTCCACCCATACCAATTCACACCGAGTATCTACTTCTACTTCACTACAAGATACACCACTACTGACAGACACAAACACTCCACCACCAATTCTGCCTAATCTATCTTTCCTGAACTCCATCTGAGACTTCGTAAAAATTTCTGCAGAACTTATTTCAGGCTTTAGCCAGCTTTCTGTACCTATTACGATTTCAGCTTCTGTGCTTTCTATTAGCGCTTGAAGCTCAGGGACTTTCCCAGCACAACTACAACAATTTACAACTACAATTCCGACTGTTCCTTGATCCAAGCACGTCCTATATTTACCATGCACCCTTTGAGATTGCAGACCACCCCGTAGTTTCCCGAGGCCTTCTAACCTAAAAAACCGCCCAGTCCACGCCACACAGCCTCCGCTACCCGTGTAGCCACCAGCTGAGTGTAGTGAACCTCTGATCTATTCAGCGGAACCCGAAACCCCACCACGCTATGGCGCAAGTCAAGGAATCTGCAGTCAACACGGTCGCAAAACCGTCTGAGCCTCTGATTCAGACCCTCTACCTGGCTCTGCACCAAAGGTCCGCAGTCGGTTCTGTCAACGATTCTTCAGATGGTGAGCTCTGCCTTCATCTCGTAAGCAAGACCAGCAGCCTTCACCAAATCAGATAGCCACTGGAATCCAGAGAGAATTTCCTCAGATCCAAAGTGACACACGTCATTAGTGCAGACATGTGCCACCACCTTTAGCTGGCTGCACCCTGTGCTCTTCATGGCATCCGGAAGGACCCTTTCCACATCAGGAATGACTCCTCCCGGAATGCACTCAGAGTGCACACTGGATTTCTTCCCCTCCTTAGCCGCCATATCCCTAAGGGGCCCCATTACGCGCCTAACATTGGAGCTCCCAACTACCAGTAAGCCCACCATCTACGATTGCCCAGACCTTGAAAGCTTAGAATGATCCTCTGAAACAGGGCAGGCAGCTGCATCTGGCTCAGCCAGAGACAGTGCTTGAAACCTGTTTGTCAGACGCACCGGGGAGGCTTTCTGATCAGCCTCCAGGGACGTCTTTCGCTGCCTGCCACGCCTTGGAACGACCTCCCAATCAACCACAGGCGAGGTCTCAGCCCCACTGCGGGCAGCAACTGGGGCAACTACAGCGGCAGATCGGTCTGGGGACAGACGGGACGAGGTTAACATCCCCATGATACCCAAGTCCGGCTCCCCACAGTGGTGCCCATTGGCAACAGCCTCCAGCTGCACTACCGAAGTCAGCGCCGCTTGCAGCTGTGAGCGAAGGGATGCCAACTCAGCCCTCATCCAAACACAGCAGTCGCAGTCCCTGTCCATTCTAATTGATGTTGAACAACAGTTACTGAAACACGAGTCTGTGCCTAGATAACGCAAGCGAAACGTGCAAAGAATGTATTAACTAACCTGTACAAATGCCTAACGACTGTGCAACAATCTGCCTGAATTTACGATTACAGTAACTGAAACTCGAAATTACACCTTCTATACGAAACTCACACGCAATTTAAGTAAGAATCTACGAAGTAAACACTAAAGTGTGATGCCACAACTCTTAAATACTATAATACGCCCGAAATTTATGAATTAAACAATGCAAGTACCCAAAAACACGCAAAGAAATTAAGAATTAAACTATGTAACAAAAACTATGATCATAAATCCCTCCCAAACAGCCTGACCATTGAGGGAGCATGTATCTTCTGTGACAAGGACTCCCTTGTCCAGTATGCTGAAGGTCTCACAAAGGCTCTCACAGAGGTTCAGTAACCCCCAGCCTTAGTCAGCAAGTAGACTTCCTGTATCTGACCTCCACACATCCCCAATCATTCCACAACTCCCAAGGAGCACTCCCTTCATCACCAAAACCATCCGGGTCTGGAACAACTGAATTACATCCTTTGTATGGGCTTTGATTATCCATCATCATACCCTGAAATGAGGGACATCTATGATCATTCCCACCCCTCCTAATATGGTTTTCTGTCACCATCCCAACCTCCACAATACCCTCAACTATCCATATCCCACTCCTAATTCCTGCCCCTTGCCAAGGCAGTCATATCTCTTTGGAAGATCCCAGTGCGAGACCTGCCCAATCCACCCATCCAGCCTGTCTTATTCAATTGCTGTCACAGGCTTATCCTACCTCATGAGAGACTAGGCCACCTGTGAAAACAATCATGTCATATACCAGCTCTGCTGCAATCATTGACAACCTTTTCTAATTGTATGACTAACAGCCAGCTGTCCACCAGAATGAATGGCCACCATTAAACTGTGGCCAAGATCAAAGCCAATCACTCTGAATCATGAGATGCAGCTGAACATAAAATGCTTGATTTAAATAGCTGCTTCACATCCTGGCTTTTCTTTATCCTCTCCACCACCACCAGCTTTTCTGAGCTGCGCCAATGGGTGTTATCCTTACAACACATCCTATGCTACCAAGATTATCCTGGCTTCCACCTACAATAATGTGCTTGTCCCCACACCCTCTACCCAAGAGTTTCCATCCCATTTGTTCCATCACCCCTCTCTGCTCTTCCCCTTTTCCACTCCCTATTCCCCTCCTCCCTTCCCCACAATCTCATGATGTTGCATCTGGCAGCCTTATTCTTCCATCTTCTAGTCCTTGCAGACTCTGCCAGAAACTGCTTTTCACTCCCCCCCTCCCTCACCCCCCACCCTCTCCAAACTCTACTGTCCTTTCACCTTCCCTACCCCACTCCAGATTTCTGCTTTTGTTCCATGCTATTGTTGTAGTCTGCTCAAAGTGGCCAGAGATAGCAGTTTTGTGTGTGTGTGTCTAAGTGCAAAAGGGACAAATGTGAGTCATGCCTCAGACAGACAACCAATTGTACATAAAAGGTCTGGTGTGACTCAGTTTATGAAGTTGAAATAATAATGTTTAGTGTGTAATGCCATAAGTGAATAAACACATGACGGCACAAAAGTGCACAGAAACTTCAAAATTAAGATTGTCTACTCTTTTTATCCTGACTGTGTAAAATGTTTGTTAACTTTTCATCTGTGGCAACAATCTCTCTCTCTCTCTCTCTCTTTCTCTTTCTCTCTCTTTCTCTCCCTTTCTCTCCCCACCTCCCCCCCCCCCCCCCCCACCCTGCCCACCCTCTCACTCTCACTCTGTGTTTCTTTTATTCTCTCCCTCAGGATAAATAGTTTTTAGTAAGTGCAGAGATAACCAAAATATAGTAAGATCATTCAATTACACAGTAAGAAGGCTACATAACTATCTTGACATAATGTATTAAAAACAAAGATTCCAAGACTTACCAAGCGGGAAAGCGCCGGTAGATAGGCACAATGAATAAAACACACAAACGCACACACAGAATTTCGAGCTTTCACAACTGGCGGCTGCTTCGTCAGGAAAGAGGGAAGGAAAAGGAAATATGAAAGGATGTGGGTTTTAAGGGAGAGGGTAAGGAGTCATTCCAATCCCGGGAGCGGAAAGACTTACCTTAGGGGGAAAAAAGGATAGGTAAATACTCGCGCGCGCACACACACACACACACACACACACACACACACACACACACACATATCCATCCATACATACACAGACACAAGCTGACATATTTAAAGGCAAAGAGTATGGGCAGAGATGTAAGTCAAGGCGGAAGTGTGGAGGCAAAGATGATGTTGAATGACAGGTGAGGTATGAGTGAGGGCAACTTGAAATTAGCGGAGATTGAGGCCTGGTGGATAACGTGAAGAGAGGATATATTGAAGGGCAAGTTCCCATCTCTGGAGTTGGGATAGGTTGGTGTTGGTGGGAAGTATCCAGATAACTCGGATGGTGTAACACTGTGCCAAGATGTGCTGGCCGTGCACCAAGGCATGTTTAGCCACAGGGTGATCTTCATTACCAAAAAACACTGTCTGCCTGTGCCCATTCATGTGAATGGACAGTTTGTTGCGGGTCATTCCCACATAGAAAGTGTCACAGTGTAGGCAGGTCAGTTGGTAAATCACGTGGGTGCTTTCACACGTGGCTCTGCCTTTGATCATGTACACCTTCCGGGTTACAGGACTGGAGTAGTTGGTGGTGGGAGGGTGCATAGGACAGGTTTTACACCGGGGGCGGTTGCAAAGGTAGGAGCCAGAGGGTAGGGAAGGTGGTTTGGGGATTTCATAGGGATGAACCAAGAGGTTACGAAGGTTAGGTGGACGGTGGAAAGACACTCTTGGTGGAGTGGGGAGGATCTCATGGAGGATGGATCTCATTTCGGGGCAGGATTTTAGAAAGTCGTATCCCTGCTGGAGAGCCACATTCAGAGTCTGATCCAGTCCCGGGAAGTACCCTGTCACAAGTGGGGCTCTTTTGGGGTTCTTCTGTGAGAGGTTCTGGGTTTGATGGAATAAGGAAGTGGCTCTGGTTATCTGCTTCTGTACCAGGTTGGGAGGGTAGTTGCGGGATGCGAAAGCTGTTTTCAGGTTGTTGGTGTAATGGTCCAGGGATTCAGGACTGGAGCAGATTCGTTTGCCACGGAGGCCTAGGCTGTAGGGAAGGTACCGTTTGATATGGAATGGGTGGCAGCTGTCATAATGGAGGTACTGTTGCTTGTTGGTGGGTTTGATGTGGACGGGTGTGTGAAGCTGGCCATTGGACAGATGGAGGTCAACGTCAAGGAAAGTGGCATGGGATTTGGAGTAGGACCAGGTGAATCTGATGGAACCAAAGGAATTGAGGTTGGAGAGGAAATTCTGGAGTTGTTCTTCACTGTGAGTCCAGGCTGTGGCTAAGCCATGTCTCCACAGTATCCTTTCTTTCAGGAGTGCTAGTTCTGCATGTTTCGCAGAAGAGCTTCTGTAAAGTTTGGAAGGTAGGAGACGGATACTGGCAGAAGTAAAGCTGTGAGTACCGGTCGTGAGTCGTGCTTCGGTAGCTCAGTTGGTAGAGCACTTGCCCGCGAAAGGCAAAGGTCCCGAGTTCGAGTCTTGGTCGGTGTATAAGGATTACACAACTAGTTTGGCCTACGATATGGCTGAAACACGACAGAAGCATGCTTTTTCAGATCCATCTGATCTTGTGGCCCGAAGAATGGGTTTTATACCTCTGCCTCTTGGAGTTGTGATGATGCGAGTGCTTGGTCATGCATTGCACATCGAAGGACCTGCAGCATTCATACTCCTATTGCTTTCATATTTGTGTCTTGCTTCTTTTCGCATTCTAGACAGTGGTATAATGCTTGGGAAGGCATGTGGATTAATAAAGCAATATCAGCAAGAGAAAGTTGGGACCCCTGCAGTTTCATCAACTGTAAGCCGAGCAACAAGTCCTATAAATGGCAGACCAAATGTAGTGCGCCAGCTGTTACCAGATGGTGGCATATCAGCAAGCCCAGCACATCATACTTTGCAGAGATCAGTGACTGTTGATGCAAGTTCTCTAAAACAGGGTTTTGGAGTTATTGAGGTAGAAAAAAAAGAACCTCCACTCCAAGCGCCTTCTGACCGCAGCCTGGGTCCAGCAGCAATATTTTCTAACAGTGCTGTGAGCATTGATAGTGTCTGCCTGAATGAAGAATTGTTGCGACATGAACGAAGTCCAGAGACTGGTCTTGCAAGCATTGTTGAACATGAAGTTCTAACTAGAAGTGTTCCAAATATCCAGGCTAATCTAAATGTTGATGGTGCTAGTGATTCATTGGTGCAGGATGAATCTGCCGCACAGAAGAGTGATGAATTTTCCAAAAAGAGAGCAGAATCAGAACCTTCCATACCGTCTGTGATTGATGCAGAAAGGGCCAGTGTTTCATAACTTTAGTGTTTCTTTTTGCTTCCTACACTCTAATTTTAAAGTGACATTTTCTGCTGACATGGTGGGAACTGTAAAGAAAACAGTTTTTTGACTTCCCATGCATTTTGTGACTTAAAAATGTTAAATGTTGTTTTGCAATGTAATGTGTGGCTCTGCAAAAGTCATGCCATAGGGAGCTTTGTGCTGATGACTACAAGTGGAGTAAAATGTTATTTTTGATTCTGGTAACCTGGTGTCAGGGATGATGCGATCAAGAGAGATTTCATCGGAACAAGCCATAGTCATTCCATACTCTGAAAGTGATTGCTGTGCATCATTCTGTCGATCGTCCCGCACAAAATGAGGATGACCTCCCTCTCCCGCACCTTCACATGGCAATTCAGGAGCAGGTTCAAAATTACCACACCCCTGCCTCTCCTCCCTTAGAGTTGGGACTGCCTTATCAGACCGGATATTACGCATAGCACTTGCCATTCCGGAAAAATTGAGAGTCCCAGGAAGTTTCATATCAGCGCACACTCCGCTGCAGAGTGAAAATCTCATTCTGGACCCATAAATAGGTTGGCATACGACGGGTCCATCCTGGTACCCATGGCTATTCCCTTTAATTGTTGGTATGTCTGGCCTTCAAAAGTGAAGAAATTGTGGGTCAGGATGAAGCTGGTTAAGGTGACGGGGAAAGAGGTTTTAGGTAGGGTGGCAGGTGATCGGCGTGAAAGGAAGTGCTCCATTGCAGCGAGGCCCTGGACGTGCGGGATATTTGTGTATAGGGAAGTGGCATCAATGGTTACAAGGATGGTTTCCGGGGGTAACAGATTGGGTACGGATTCCAGGCGTTTGAGAAAGTGGTTGGTGTCTTTGATGAAGGATGGGAGACTGCATGTAATGGGTTGAAGGTGTTGATCTACGTAGGCAGAGATACGTTCTGTGGGGGCTTGGTAACCAGCTACAATGGGGCAGCCAGGATGTTTGGGTTTGTGAATTTTAGGAAGTAGGTAGAAGCTAGGAGTGCGAGGTGTCGGTGGGGTCAGGAGTTTGATGGAGTCAGGTGAAAGATTTTGTGGGAGGGCCTAAGGTTCTGAGGATTCCTTGAAGCTCTGCCTGGACATCAGGAATGGGATTACCTTGGCAAACTTTGTATGTAGAGTTGTCTGAAAGCTGACGCAGTCCCTCAGCCACATACTCCCGACGATCAAGTACCACGGTCGTGGAACCCTTGTCAGCCGGAAGAATGATGATGGATCGGTCAGCTTTCAGATCACGGATAGCCTGGGCTGCCTGACCTGCCTACACTGTGACGCTTTCTATGTGGGAATGACCAGCAACAAACTGTCCATTTGCATGAATGGACACAGGCAGACAGTGTTTGTTGGTAATGAGGATCACCCTGTGGCTAAATATGCCTTGGTGCACGGCCAGCACATCTTGGCACAGTGTTACACCGTCCAAGTTATCTGGATACTTCCCACCAACACCAACCTATCTGAACTCCGGAGATGGGAACTTGCCCTTCAATATATCCTCTCTTCTCGCTCTCTTCTCGTTATCCACCAGGCCTCAATCTCCGCTAATTTCAAGTTACCGCCACTCATACCTCACCTGTCATTCAACATCATCTTTGCCTCCACACTTCTGCCTTGACTTACATCTCTGCCCATACTCTTTGCCTTTAAATATGTCTGCTTGTGTCTGTGTATGTAGGATGGATATGTGTGTGTGTTTGTGTGTGAGCGACTATATATCTATCCTTTTTTCCCCCTAAGGTAAGTTTTTCCGCTCCCGGGATTGGAATGACTCCTTACCCTCTCCCTTAAAACCCACATCCTTTCATCTTTGCTTTTCCTTCCCTCTTTCCTGACGAAGCAGCTGCCGGTTGTGAAAGCTCGAAATTCTGTGTGTGTGTTTGTGTGTTTTATTAATTGTGCCTATCTACCGGCGCTTTCCCGCTTGGTAAGTCTTGGAATCTTTGTTTTTAATATATTTTTCCCATGTGGAAGTTTCTTTCTATTTTATTGACATAATGTATCATTGACAAATGATTAAATATTTAAAATTTGACATGGTGCACCACACAGTGGATAATTATAGATTCATAATATTTAACTTATTACAGCCACATTTAATAACCCATAGATGTTCTAAATAGTTTTCCAGGCACTTGTGTAGTGTTGGTGTCTACAACAGGTCCAGTAAAGTGAGAATAACCTTTTAATATTTATTTGTTTATGACTTTCTTATTTTTATGGTTTTACACCAACTTAGGTAATTACCACTGCAGTCACTGTAACTACTTCATGATTGTAAATAATACCAGGAACTCAACATTAACAACTTTTTTGTTGTAACAATTCTTTTTTTGTAGGTAGATCCTTCCATATGTGTTAAGATTCTCAGCATTCACAAATTAAGGAGAACATTTGGTTACTCATGATATGACATGTGTTAGATTTCATAACTATAACAATTAACATTGAGTGATACTAACATTCCGATGTAGAATTTCTCTGTGTAACATTATTTACAGAGTAAATATTTTACTCTCATTGTGGTGGTCAAACAACACTGACAAGTGTTTGCCGCTCACGCTATGGAAGGTATAGTGAAAGAACAAGGAGAATTTA
Organism: Schistocerca gregaria; assembly: GCF_023897955.1. Classification (NCBI taxonomy): domain Eukaryota; kingdom Metazoa; phylum Arthropoda; class Insecta; order Orthoptera; family Acrididae; genus Schistocerca; species Schistocerca gregaria. The sequence continues at coordinate 321,434,821 of NC_064925.1, read as the reverse complement.
GGTATTCTGTACTCTCTTATAACTTTGACTATTGTAGTGGAAAAAAAGAACAGTTGAAATATTGTTAATTATTGTTTGTTTTGCACTTCGAGAGGATAAGATATGTGTTCAGATTCAGAATGGGAATGGACTTGGGTTTTAAGCCAACCTTTTCTTATGTGTAAACAAAATGTGGTTCTGACCTTTAGACACATGAAGATACTTACTTGATAGTGTTTGTTTATGTGAAGAATGATATGTGTAAAAGTTTGATGTTCATATATACATCATGAAGTGAAGCAAAAGAAACTCTGTATGTCTGCTTAATTTTATAAGTAGAAAGAGTCTTGAGAAATTCCTGTTGCTAGCAAATATGCTTTTGAGAAGAAGAGAAAAGGAGGTTTTAGCAGCATTAGCAGCAACCTAACCAGCAAGAAAGTCGGCTGATGATCTCAAGTAAGTCTTATGGGTAAAGAAGTGGGAGTTTACACACATACGTCACCACTTTAAGTCGTCCAGAGCATTAGAAGCTGTTCCCCACTCTCAACTACCAACCTTTTCTTTGGGCAGCTGGCTGAACAGATCAGTTCTTACTACATCCATTTGCTTTTTTGGAGTAACACTATGTAAGTATCCTTTACATGTCTGAATGCTGACTTTTACACATTGGTACCTACCACAGCTAAACACTTTCTATCTCTCTTAGCAATATTGTGGAAATCCATGTTTTTATCAATACATTTTAGGGACCCACAATGCCCAAAATTTTTATGTGTATATTTTACAAGAGCATCAGTGTGCTGCTCTGGCCAACTAACTTTCCAGCTGTCACTATTCAGACTACATCTTTGAAAAAAAAAAGTCTCTCATATACCTGGTAATACAGCCGACCTTTCTCATACTCCTTCTCTCCTAAGAAACTTTTCACTAGTTTCTGTGTTCATTATTATTCCGATTCCTGATAAATTAGTTACAAAGCTTTCTAATCTCTCATCTTTTACTCCTTTTGTGTACATGATTTTGGAACTTCCTTCTCCCTCCCATTTCCCATTACCACCTTCACCCCTTGTATATAACCTAGATAAAGCATCTGCAATTACAGTTTTTTCCCTTTTATATATTTTACTGTATAATCAAACAGTTACAGATAGACTGCACATCTCAAATTCTGCTGTTAGTGGAACATTGCAGACAATCATTATTTAAAAATGATGACCAGTTTTGGCCATTATGCTGGCAAACTTCATATTCACGGCACCATATGGATGAAGACTTTGTTGCAACTGTACTGTGCACTGACAAATTCAGTCATATCATGCCATAGATCTGGAGATGGCCAGCATAAATGCCAAAACTGGATATCATTTTTAAATATATCATTATTTATTATCTTAACTGCTCCATTATGGGAGAATTTTCAATAGATCGTCGTTTTACCAATTTATCTAAAAATTTAACTTATACTCCTGGATATAACGTAGAACTTTGTGATCAGAAGAAAACAATGATTTTCTGTACAAGTAAATAGTTCCAAATTTCATAAACCCACATAAAATGACTAGAAGTTCCTTCCTGGAAGTGTTCTGCTTGCAAGCCAATTGAATGACATTCTGTTTTCCAATCAGCTATCTTGTCTTGCAATAGTTGCACTCCTAATCCAGAATCTCTAGTATTTGTTGTCAGACAAAATGGTAATGAAAAATCAGGTATGTGTAGGATTTTTACTTTACAGTGTTGTTCCATTATCTCATCAAAACCTAGCTGACATACTTCACTCCACTCCCATATGGTATTTTTCCTTAAAAGGTAGATTAAACTTGGTGCATTAAAGGCCTGCATCTTTATGTATTTTTATGTAAGTTAGCTGTCCCAAAAAATTAGCTTAATTCTTTCATTGCTTATAGTTTTGGAAATGACTAAGACTAAGATTTTATTTCTGTGAGGCAAAATTCCCTCTTCAGTAATGCTATTGCCAAGAAAATTTAGTTGTTTCACAGTAAATTTACACTTTTCTAGTTTCAAAGTTCTTCCTTTCCTTAACTTCTTCCCTACTAATCTTAAGGTTGCAAGATGTTCTTTCAAAGTTTTTCCAATTATCAAACTATCAGCCACATAAATAATAAATTTTGCCAAAAGTTCACTTCTGAAAACAAACTGAATCAATTCTCCCACAAAAACATTCAGGCCAAATAGCACTACACACAGTATGGAAAATATCTCCCATCACATTAGAATACAGGATCTATCACAATTTGATGGAATTCAGAAGTCAAGTATAAGCCAGACATAAGCCAATACTTAATAATTTGTTATATTTTTCCTGGGTGATATGCTTCTCTCGCTAAACATTTATTTAAATATCTGGAGTCTAAAATTTCAGGCCTACTACTGACAGGTTACTATACCAACTACAACTTCTTTTTCTTATATTACATTTTTACATATTCTACAGTTCATTTTCAATACCTTCCTTTTGTAAACAGATAAACCATAGCATTTGATAAAGGTGGATCATGTGGTCTGAAATTTAGCTTACACTGGTAATTCTTCACTCCCTGGTTTTCCGTCACAGATGACACAATAATCCCACAAAATTCATTACTTGTTCTTTTTCCTTTGAGCTCAACTTCTCAAATTCCCCTACCTTTTCTGCCATCAATTCACTATATGTTTCATTTACCATATCATCATCACATAAACCCTTATCTTTCTCGTAGTGATTCCTTAGTAAACCCTTTCACACAACTGTTCCACCAACCCTCCTCCCCCCTGATTTGGTAACTACTGTTACTGTTATTTATCATTACTAAAACTATTTTAGAGCAAATTTCACTTTTTGCGTCTGTGAATATTAACTTCATGTCACCCTAGTTCAAATCAAATATCACTTTTATAATCCAGTCCAAGGCCAAATTCAAATTTTCATTCAAATCCTCTATCACTAAGCAACATTGTACAAAAGAAATATTATTTATTTCAAATGATGATAAAAATTGTCTTTTCACTGTCTCACTATATCTCCCTGTAACAACTTTGATCTTAATCCCAGTTACTGGTTATTCAAGAAAATTTTCCCCATTATTTATCATATCCTTTAACTTTCCCAAGATTCCACTTATAGGATGTCCAGTGTCAATCAGGCAATTCCCTTTCCAATTATCTGTTTGTGCACAAAAGTATGAACTCCCTTGCACATCACTTTCACATTTACTTCTAGCTTCATATATCAAATTGCTTTCTATTTCTTTCAATTCCATACCTTTCCTTCTGATAACTCTTCTTGTACTATCAGTTGCAAAGGTATCAAATCACTTTCTATTTCTTTCGATTCCATATCTTTCTCTTCTTCTGATAACTCTTCTTCTACTAACAGTTGCAAAGGTACATTACAGTCTGTTAACTCATTATTTGTTTTAGAATCCATTCATGAGTCTGGTGCAAATCTTGACAAACCTCTTTGAGGACACCACATTAACTTTAATATTTTATCTCCAATAAGTCCACTTTGTTTTTTACATTATTACAAGTGGACACTATTTTACTGATGTCTGCATGTATGACCTGATTGTCTTTTACTTCCCCAATATTCTCCTGTTCTTCTCTACCACTTACATCTGAGTCCCTAGTATCATTTCTCAATATTTTTTCCTCCCCAACTTCACATAAATCATCCCATCTAATTCCTCACAAAGTACAAAACTTTCCAGTCTTCAATGTCAGAAACCTCACTATTGACATTGACATCTGTAACATAACTATCTGTACCCATTTCTTCAATGTCCATAGTACAAACATCAATAATAATCTCAATATTCTCTTCACAAGTACAATATTTCTTGCCTTCTTCCCCTTTCAGTGTACAATCCTTGTTTCAAAACCTCCAACTTTAGCAATAACTGGTTTACAACCCCCTCTACATCACTGTTGCCCATTAACCTTATAATTCCATATCAATGATACTTATTATTCACTATTTCTTCTGCTGACACAGACTGCCTAATAGATTCATCAAAAAGGTTTGTCAAAACATCTTCACCCATTTCAGTAGTCTGATTCCTGCCTTCCCCATCTTTCATGTCACTTAATATGACTTCCTAAAATTCCCCATAAAAATAAAATCTATTAACCTGGCATATTCTCCTATTACTTCTATGGTGGAATCTCATTTGTGAATCCTTCTTTCTGCTTTTCTGAACCATTATCCTAATTTTCATGCATTTTTCTCACCCCAGATTGACAGGCCATGACTTGGACATCCCTCAGTTTTTGTGACTACTCCTTCTGTTTCTGTCTTCATGTTATAAAATCGACTGTCTGTTCATGTTGCCTATTTTCATCACTTTTCCTGTCATTCCAGTAGTTTTCCCTCCTATTAGTATCCCCTGGTAATCATTTTTATAATTTTGTAGCTCCCTCCTCCTATGTCCTTCCCCATGATAATCTTGAGACCACACCCCACACAGGTGATGGTCATATTTGCTTTGTCTGTCTCTTTCTCTTTCAGTTCTTTCCCATGACCTGTCTAACTTGCCTACATGTCATAGAAACTGTTAATCTCCATTGGACTTTGTTTGGTACCCTCCCATTTAAATAACAAATCAGAATCCATTCATCAAGTGGATTATCAAAATGTTCAAGTGTTTTTAACTGTTGTTCACAGAAATTTTTCATCTAACCACTACCTTCTCTGACATAAGGCCCATTTAGGAATTCACTTTTTATTCTATCTTCTTTAGTCTCTGACCAAAAATTGTTTACATAATGTTTTTTCAAATTCAATAAAAGTCATATCTGTGCTAATATTTTGGCCGCCTCAAGATAATTCTTCAATGTAGTCTCCTTGTAGATTAATGCACTTGGTCCAGTGATGTTCCAGTGCATTGATCCCATCTCGAAAATGAGTTTCCCCCAGGCCTGCAAAATAGTTGTCTACTCTGACTATCAATTCTTCAACTGAAGTCAATCTTCATCCATCAAGAAAAATTTTCAGTTTTGGGAAGAGAAGGAAGTGTGATGGAATCAGGTGAATAAGACATGTGTGGCAACAATTCATACCTCAGTTCGTGTAATATTGCCATGGCGACTGCATGCATTTTTGATCCCGTGTCAAGAGTCGCGGCACCCATCTTGCAGATAATTTTTTCATTTATAATTCTTCACATGAAATGTGATATACCCTTTCAGATAACATTTGTCAAGCGTGAGCAATTTCACGCGCTTTCAATCAGTGATCCTCCATGACCATTTTGTGCACTTTTGCAATGATTTCTGGAGTAGTGACACATCTTGGTCAACCGCTGAGTGGATCATCATATAAGCTTTCCCTACCAAATATAAATTCATTTGTCCACTTGGAAGCAGTTGAATATGAAGGATCAGAATCCCCCAGTTATTCTGGAAATCGTCATGAATGTCCTATGCTTTCATACCTTTCTTTACAAAGTACTTAATCACTGTTTGAATCCCGATTTTTTTCAATCTTCACAAGTCACTATGTGGGAACAACAACAGAGCCACGTCACAACCACAGCTCTCTTCCAAGAGCACTGATGTGGCACGTGTTTACAGGCAGCAGTCCAATGAATATCACATGAACAACTCATTGCGCTAGTGCTGACCTCTCATGGTGATTCCAAGAACTTTTCAAACCACCCATGCTATTTTGAAATGCATCAACATTACTGCTTGCATCTGTGACTTTGTGGTGAATTGTGTTAACATATTAATATTAAAATTAGAGGTTTATGTGAGGACAGAACAAGAAAAATTGTCTTCAGTACTTCATAGGCCATATTTCACTTATAAATTTCTCTCATGTTCCTAGGATTATTGGTAGCATAGAGTTTATTAATATGAAACCACTTGACCTAATTCATGTGGCATTGGTAAATAAAAAGACAATACATTTCATCCATTGAAAAAGACATGGTGAGAGCTGCTCTGAAACTTACAACCACAATAATGTTAGTGTGAATGACATCATCTGAATACTGTGGCCAGATTAATATTTACATTTCAAATTTATTCTTCTGCTTGATCTGTCTGAGTAACATTTTCACTTGTTATGTTCTGAATCTTGATTTTATGTGTAGAACCTGCTACTTGAAATCAAATATGCCATTCCAATTTTCTAAATTAAAGTAATACTCCTGCAATTAAATAACCCCTATGAGCAGCATGTTTCCAATTCTTTTACTCTTCAACACCATTATGTAAGCTTTACTTTAGAAAGTACAAAATTTTCCTCCTGGATTTTTATTAAATGAATTTATTCATCAAGATTGTGATTTCTGCCTATTGTGCCATTTTCAAGAGATAGGTCACTACAAAAAGTGTGTCAATGTGTATTGTACCTTCCAAGAAGACACTGTTCTTGTTTCAACTGTGCTCACATGTTCCATTTGTATAAGAAGACAGGAGTTATCAACCTATATGTGAAAAAACATAGCACATCATGTAATAATTACAACTGAATACAAGATATCTATGCAGATGATTTCCATAATGCATCCTCCAGGTCAAACCTGGGACACATTGTGGAAATTATGTGCCCAGATGACATGGGTTTAATAGTAAGTATTGCATGAAATGCTGTGTTCTTGTACATAAATGGTGAGGATTCCATTTAAAAGGAATTATACACATTCAAATAATGGAATCTCCAGTTTGCAGTATCAATAATGTAAGGAAAGGATAAATTGCTACTCACCATAAAAATCAAATGTTAAGACCAGACAGGCACTATTAAAAGACAGTTACACATTAGCTTTTGGCCAGAGCCTTCTTCAGAAAAGGAAACACTCACACACACACACACACACACACACACACACACACACACACACACATTCACTCAAGGGTGTGTGTGTGTGTGTGTGTGTGTGTGTGTGTGTGTGTGTGTGTGTGTGTGTGTGTTTAGGCTTTGGCCAAAAGCTAATGTGTAATTGTCTTTTTGTTGTGCCTGTCTGCAATTCAACATGTCATCTTTACAGTGAGTAGCAATTTATCTAGTACTTATACAGAATGATACAAATTGGCACACTATACAGTGAACTGTCATTTGAGTACAGCATAGTAGGCCAAAATTACAATTTTGGTGAACAAAACTTTTGATAGCAACCAAGGCAGAATATGTTGTCTTTTTTTTAAAAAAAAAAAATGTTACAAGACTATGAATGCAAGTGAACTGAAAATAATGTAAGTCTTATGTTAATTCATAATTTTGAATTTCTAAATTTAACTCAAAAAAACTGTTACTGTTTTTGTACCATTTCAGGAAAATGATATTAATATTTAATTGTATTTCATGATGGTGTGTTGCACAGTGATAAAGTGACAGTGAATTCATAGGTCGCAGATCTCCAGGCAGTTCTAGGACTTTTATCTGTCACTTACCATTTCTGTCACCTCTAGCAGCGTTCACTAATGTGAAAAATGCTGAATTGCACTGTGGGCTGGAGTACTGATTAAGTTGTAAGTTCTCCTGTAAGTTGATGAGTAAGTCACTCTAAAGATTAGGGGAAGGCAATGGCATACCACTTCTAATAGAAAGAAGCCTAGTAAAAGACTGTGGTGCTCAAAGCAAACTATGGAGTGTGTAAATTTCATTGTAATTTAAGGAAATATTACTATTATGCATTCATATTTGTGACTGCAACCCTCTAACTCCATCTCTGTTCAAATGAACTTAATTACCTTTTATGACATTTCAATAAAATTCCACAATCCATAGCTCTTACTGTATCACAAATTTCATTTCTACTACATTCACTGTTATCTTTCTTTGCAAGTAACAAGAACACGAGTTGCAAGCCAGTTATTCACTTTTAATAATGAGTGTGCAAGAGAGAAATGTGGTTTGGAGAAATCACTGTTCGATACAATTGACATGGAATTAGATGAAGGAAAAAGTGGCCAGCAAAAGAAACCAGATAAGAAATCTGTCAAATCACAGATGGTGAGTAGTAACTCTGTAATAATGATTTTTGCCATTTTATTTGGAGCTATGGTGAAGTTCATTTATAGACATTTGATGTGAAACTACTATAGTATATTTCCTTTGTTTGGTGCTATACAGGAAAACTACCATCAATGCTGATCAGTGGTTATTGTTACTTACTAACAGAATAATGTAAACTGTTAACAGCTAGACATATTTATAAGTTGGTTAACTCTCCAGCATGAAGATATTTTTAATTTCTTCATTAAAATAAAACTGAGTAAATGGTCATGAAAGGTTATACAAATGTGTGTTGTAGGCATAGAAAGTTGCTCCAAACCATGTCTGCAAGGTTGGGTAAAATTAAGAGTGTTGCAGTGCCTCAGTAGTAGGTGCAAAGATTGAGTTTACAGGTGACTTAAGAACCTAATATCAGGACATGACTTAAGGAAATCACGTTTTGCACAACAGGTGATTAATGCACACCAGTCTAAAGTGCATGATAAAGAGAGAGGTATTTTCTTGTTTCTTTTAAGAAGGTTATATTGCTGGAGTAGAGTGAAAAGTTTTGTTCACTGGCATACAACAAGGTTGTATGGTTAGCTTCAGCATGAAATGTTAATGAAAGTCAGTATGTATGAAAGTACTCCAAGTAAAGTCTGAGTCCATAAGGAGCACTTCACAGGAAGTTTTATTGCCAAGAAGAAAATACTGCTGTTTATTAGATCTATAAGTAGCAAAAAAATGAGTTGTTTGTATTGAACAATGAGAAATCCAGGATAGAATAACAACAATATTGTGAACAGGATATATAGCTACTGACCATATAGCAGAGATGTGGAATCACAACAGGCATTTGCTTGTATGTGTGTGTGTTGTCTATTTCAGAAGAAGGCCTTCTGGTCAAAAGCTTAAGTATTTAGTAGTCTTTTTGTTAACCTGTCTGTGACTCAACATCTTCGCTACATGGTAAGTAGCAGTCTTTTGCGTGAGTTTGTTGTTGCATCCTCACTGTTTACACAACCTTCCCCTCCCCCCCCCCCCCCCCCTTCTTGGTTTAATGGCCTTGCTGAAGTTCCTTTTTTGTGGCTGGTAAGGAAATGCTTTTATTTTATCACAAATATTGTCAATATTAATTGTTCTACAAAAATAATCAATTTTTAAAATATAATATAACTTCTTCTGACTGAAGGGTTTAAGGGGTAGGAAGAGGGATGAGGGAAAAGGACTAGTGAGATTTAAATAGTGTGGAGGACTGTGGAAAAGTTTCCTGGAACCTTGGGTCAAGGGAGACTTACCGAACAGGATGAAAAGGAAAGACAGACTGTTAGGGACAGCAGCAGACAAAATTTGAAAACCTGAGAGCTTAAATGTGGAAGATAGGGTAATAAGCAAGACAGAGGTTACTAAAGACAGAGATTCCTGAAGAACCTTCATGCAGTAGTTAATAAGAGTGGAGAGCTAAGTGCAGTGTATGTGGTAGACAGGTAAGGGGGAATGGCGTGTGGTGGGAGGGGGTTTCTGGGTGACTTTTCTGTAACCCTCCCCATTTCCTGAATCTCATCAGTCCTATTCCTTCACCTTTCTTCCCTTTCTTCAACTCTTCTGCCAGAAGGAGCAGCCACTGGCTCCAAAAGTTTAGATGCTTTCTTAACTCTCATATGTTTTTTCTCCTCTTTCTGCTTGGTGAGTAGATTTTTTATCTATGAAGTTATACAACATTAATTTTTGTCTTTCATTTGAAAACTGCTGCTGTGCACAGAAATATCATGCAACATTTTTGTATTGCTGATGATATATTTCTTCCACTGCTGTATAACGCTCCATTCTGGGATCATTGGCACAATGAGTTAGAGTGAGAAAAGGAATCCTGATTTGATGACTTAAAAACAAAAGTTTTCCAGACATTGTGTCTTATCATCAGACTCTATTTAAAATAATCTGTCACTGGTCTTGCAGAATACAACAGAAGTGGAAGAAGAACCTTCAGAGCCTGTTTTCACAGAGGACGGGAAGCCAGTTTTTATAATTGTTGAATTGGAATTACTGAGGCCACTAATTGCAAAACGGAAACAAGAAGACCTACTGAAAAGGTTTAGTTACCTTGTCTTATGTGTGAAGTCTAAGTGGTATGTCATATGTGAATTACATAATTTGTGATGAGAAAGGACTTGGCCAAAGTTCCAGCTGGGTAATGTATATTGCACTAATTTATTATTTTGCTTAATCATCCCCAGGAAACGTCAGGGTGTTTCCTTCAGCAACAGTATGAGTACTTATTTTCCATTTCTTACCAAAGCCAGTAAGACAGACAGAGAGAGAGAGAGAGAGAGAGAACACTTCATGGATGTGGAGGTTCATAAGAGAGAGAAAAGAAATACAACATGAAAATATATTTATTTATTTGCACAATATTTGTATTTACAGGGTGTGATTCAAAAGTTTCAAGACTTAACTCAGAACCAGAAATTTATTCGACATTTAAATACAGTGGACTAAAATTCTCAAAATATGATCCTTCAGCATCAACACAGTGCTGCCAGCACATCTTCCACTGTTCGTAGCCCTTCTGGAAGGCCTCAGGCATCATGCTGTCAAGGGCTCTTGCTGAAGCCTGCCGGATGGCATTGATGGAGTCAAATCTTTTCCCTTATAGGCCTCTCTTGATTCGGGGGAAGAGGAAAAAGTCACTTAGAGCTGAGTCGGGGCTGTAGGATGGCTGCGGCAATGTTGTCCTGTTGAACTTCACCAAAACTTTGGTGGTGATGCGTGATGTGTGAGCGGACACATTGTCGTGGTGGAGAATCTAATCTCCCTTGATCGCTGGGAGGACACAGCAAACTCAGTCCCTCAAGCAGCAGAGCACTCCAGCACAAAAGTCAGCTGTGACAGTCTGTCCATGAGCAACAAACTCCTTGTGAATCACACCTTTAGCATAAAAAGAAATCAGCATGCACTTGTCACACGACTTGCTCATGCGAGCTTTCTTGGGCTTCAGCAAGGAAGCAGTGTGCCATTCTGAGCTTTGATGCTTCTACTCAGGATCGTACTTGTAGATCCAGGCCTCATTGCCAGTAACCAGTTTCTCCAGAAGCTTTGGATCAACATTCAACCATTGGAGCATTTCCTGGCATACAGTCATGCACTGTTTCTTCTGATCCACCGACAAAACTTTTGGCAGTAGTTTGGCACACACTTTTTGCATCATCAAATTCTACATCACAATCCTCCACACCATACTTTGACTGAGTCCCAGTTCATTGGCAATTAATCTAGTACTAAGACGATGGTCATTGTTTAAATGTTCCCGCACTCTCTCCACATTTTATCCGTTCAGCTTGATGATGGCCTCCCAGAGCTGTTGTCATCTTCAACCTTCTCACGGCCATCTTCGAAACATTTGTGCCACATGAAAACCATTGCACAGGACATGGCTTTTTCCTTAAAGGCCTCTTGAATCATACCGTGAGTCTACATGGCAGTTTTGTTCAGTTGCTTGCAAAATTTAATCACATAACCCTGCTCCAAGTACTGCTCCATTTTTGCCTCTCCCACTTTTCAACCAAGGTCAATGACATGCACTCTTGGTGCAAGTGATGCACACTCTCCAAGTTTCCAGAGGCAACTGCTGCAGTGTCAGTTCATTCCCTGAGACCCCCCACTACTTCCCCCACCCGGCAGAACCAGTCAGCACATTCTCCCATACTCAGAAATGAATGAGTCTTGAAACTTCTGGATCATACCTTGTATGTGCACTATTACTGTTTTGTACAGTGACGGCCACATGTTAAATACATTAGAGAACACATGCATATGTATGGCACTCTTTGATAGGCACTGTATATACTTAGACCATCAGTAACTTATAGAATAATCAAATTACATACACAACTAATTTTATAGCTATGTTACAACATTCTTGTAGGTCACTCACAGTGAAGACCACCCCCCCCCCCCCCTCCTACACACACACACACACACACACACACACACACACACACACACACACACACACACACAAGTTTATGAAACTCTGGGCTCTGGGGGGAAGTTATCCTCCAGAGACCCTGCCAAAGAAACAAACAGTGGCTCCTACACTGTGTGACTCAGCTTGCTCAACCATAGGCTGGAGACCTTGCAGCATCTTACCAAGAAAATTATCAGTGTCCAGCCTGGCTTCAAACACCATTGTCTTACAATAATATTTAATTAATATTAATGTAAGATTAATATAGTAATTGATATAATAATCATTAATAATAATAATTAATAATTGTTTGTAAAATGTTATTATTCCAACTTAATCTTAACACTTATTTGCTTAGCAGTGTGTTGTTTATTGTGTTGCTTAGCAGAATTTCTTCATAATTTTCTTGTGAATTTATCATAAATTGGTAATAAACTATTCTGGTCTCCTTTGTGGAAGGGATTTATTACATTCTTGATGACTGTGGCACTTCTTAGTCAAAGTTAGAATGCAGAATGTTTACTCATTCATATTTAATGCCAAGAGTACCAATATTTTAAATCAAAAAAGACATTGATGGGAATCTTTCCCCCCCCCCCCCCCCCCTACACACACACACACACAAAAAAAAACTCTGAAATGTCAATGCCTTCATAGAGAAACGTTTACAGTTGTTTGTGGAACCATGAGTATACCTAGGTTACATCCTATTGTCCAATGCAAATCAACAGCCACAAATGTCTTTCTTTAGGGATCCAAAATTATGAAAGTTCCATGGGGAGAGATCATGACTGTATGGAGGACAGTAAGGGCTTCCCAGCAAAACTTCTTCAGCATACCTGAAACAGCTATGGACGGGCCCGCATGTTTCCAAGATTGTTTCAACTATGCTGTAGAAGTTTTGCTGGGAAGCCCGTCCACTTCCTCCATACAGTCCTGATCTTTCCATGTGGTTTTCATATTTTTGGAGCCCTGGAGGAAAACATTTGTGGCCGTTGAATTGCTTTGGATGAAGAGGTGCATTCCTGGCTACAATCTTGGTTCCATAGTCTAACATCACTTCATTCACCTATTCTAATATTTTTGGATGTGACAAAATTTTTGTACTAGTCTTCATCCTTTAAGTATCTAAATATAAACACAGCGAAGAAGGATTAAATAAATTAATTGTGCTTAACTTGATGAAAATCTTCCAGGTTGTTTCTTTTTATGCAAAGTTGTAAAAACAGGTTCTGGTAGCAGTTTTATGTGTAACATTCCCTTTAAGTAAATAGTCTTGACCATGGTACTTGTACCAGATGGTTTAATTTCAGATTTCACAGTTAATGAAAATGTTCACATTTATTAATGATGGTGTGATAGTTTACAGAGTGATCCATAACACACATCTGCTTCCTAGCACACCTGATGACCAAGTGAAGTGTCTGCTATGAGAAGTCAAAGATCTTACAAATATCAAGTTTCAGGCTGGAATTATTATTTACACACTTTTGCAATAGGTTAATAATGTTATAAAAATTAGTAAAATGCAAATAGATAGGTTGTGAGTAAGGCCCACATTTGCTATTGGTGTTTACTTATTAGAATATGATTTTCTATGTTGTGATCATAATGGTAAGCTTTATTTGACTAAGGTGTCTTTTCCATTCTGATTGTCAAAGAGGTGTTTTGGAGTTTTGTGTTTTCCTGCTAATAAGTTACATACGTTTTATGTTCAGTATCAGGATTAACAAATAGTACATATAATTTTGGTGTGAACAGTTATATGAATTAAGAATATTTCTGAATCCAAAAATTCAGTGCACTTTCCATGTTTCAAATTTGTATATTTTGTATTTGGGATAGTATTTATGACAACTAGGAAGTGTTTCAGTGTCTCTGTCCCCTTTGCTTTTGGATGTGATATAAAACTCCAAAACATACTGTAAACTATAATTGGACATAGTTGCACAATTTGTAACTGTCATCCTTTGGTTTCATATTGAAAGTGAAATGGCTTTTTGCCCACTGGTGAGTTCAAAATTTTTCACTTTTGCTGTAACCAAATTTGCATTTTGCCTTTTAAATGAAAACTGTTCTACCACATGTGTTAGTGAGGTGCGTACGTAAAGTGTTATACATTTGTTAACAAAGACTAAATAAGTTTTACAAAGTTTTCTTGATGTCTTGAAACAATATTAAGTACTTCCCATTGGTGTGTCAGATGATTCTAGTGGTGACATTGGTTAGTTGGTTCAGGAGCATAGGCCTTACTGGTGTTGGTGTTGGATGTCCTCTTGCATCTGCTTCTTGCTTGACAATGCTTGCTCTGCAGATGTATCTTCTTTTAGTGGGTTCCCCTGGATTCATGGATTTTCTTTTCTACAACAGTTGGATTGTATGTCAACTGCAGAATCTAGAATCTCTACCTACATAAATAAATTTTTAACTGCTTTTAACATGACTGAAAACACACAGACTTGGACACACAATAGGATGCTGCATTAAGAAAGCATATTAAAAATCAGGAATATTCATTTACATTAACATAAACCTTTTTAATCAGAATCATAGACTGAATGAACTATAACTGAATGAACTATGCTACATGTATGTGCTAGAAAAATTATTTAAGCAAATAAGAGTGGCTCCAAATGTTAAGGTGCACACGAAACTACAAAAATAAATAAATAAATAAAAATGTGAAAGTATTTGCTGTCCTATACATATTTGGTTGAAGAGTCTCTTTGTACACATGGATAAATTATGATAATTCAAATGAATGCATGTAAATATGCGTTGCAGAAACCAAATGAAATGTTTGATAAAAGTTTGATAAATAGATTGTTTTAGCATAGACATAAAGCTGCTATTCAAAGATTTCCTCAAAACTCTGGCTTGAAATTATGTCACTCCTGTAAGCGTGTGTTCACAAACAAAAAATTTCATTACATTTTTGTCACTAAATCCAACTAAACACCATCCAAATAGGCCTCAGAACGGCCAACATTACTGACTGACCACTATGTCATCCTCAGCCAAAAGTTGTAACAGGACATGACTATGATGGGGCATGTAGTCAGCACACCACTCTCCCAGCCTTTGTCAGCTTTTATGACCAGAGCTGCTACTTCTCAGTCAAGTACCTCCTCTATTGGCCTCACAAGGAATGAATGCACACTGCTTGCCAACAGCGCACGGCAGACTTGGACAGTCACCCATCCAAGTGCTAGACAAGTTCGACAGTGCTCAAGTTTCATGATCTGATTTGATCCAGTGGTACCACTGCAGCAAGGCCATTGATATTAAATCATAAATAATTACTTGGATTTGTTTATAAACACAAGAAAAGATAGGTTTATAAAATATAAAGAAACTTCCACATGGGAAAAATATATTAAAAACATAGATTCCAAGACTTACCAAGCGGGAAAGCGCCGGCAGACAGGCACAATGAACAAAACACACAAAAACACACACACAGAATTCTGTGTGTGTGTTTGTGTGTTTTGTTCATTGTGCCTGTTTGCCGGCGCTTTCCCAGTTGGTAAGTCTTGGAATCTTTGTTTTTAATATAGAAAAGATAGGTTTGCTAGATGTGTTTCCTGTCATCTACAGCATGTTTATTTAAAAATACTCAGTGTTTTTTAATAGGTCATAACATAGACACTTTAAATAGAGAGAACTTAGAGCTAAAATTTCAAAACAGTACTACAGATTCTTTGTAAAGGAAGTAATCACTGATAGCTGGGGGTCGTCATGTTTGCTAAGCGCACAGAAATCACAGAATGAGCACCCCCTGAGGAAATATGCTGTGAAAAACTGTCCTTTTTTTCACATGTGTCATCAAATTTCAGAGGGTATTAGCACTTGATATGTGTTTTGCTTACTTTGTCACACTGTTGCTCCTTTAACATTTATTTAAATTACTGGAAGTTCCAGATACTATAACTTTTATGTAAGTTCCTTATTGAGTATTTCTGTTGTACCCTAAATTTGACCTCTGGAAGCTATTAGGCAACTTGCTTCAGATGCTCCAACTTCTATATTAATAAAAGGACTTCCTACCAATTCATTAGCTATATGGTCAACAGGTTCACCTAACAATTCATGCTCTTATATCATCTTGATTACTAATTTTCGTCACTTTAACGCCTTTTGTTGCTTGTCACTTAACTTTTCTCTTAAATATTTATAATATACCCCCTTGTAGTTATTTCACCATTTATGGTTCTGCAGATTAAAACTTTGTGCCAGACTGGGATATGAACCCAGAACCTTTACCTTTCACAGGCAAGTGCCTGCCAACTGAGCTACCAGAGCATGCATGACTGGTTGTGAGTTGTGCATGGGTAGCTCAGTTAGTATAGCACTTTCCATGAAAGGTAAAGGACCTGTGTTTGTTTCTGACTGTGGCACACAGTTTTAATCCGGCATGAAGTTTCTTATCAGTGCACAATCTGTTGCAGAGTGAAAATTCATTCTGGAAACAATCCCCCTGACTGTGGCTAAGTCAGATCTCCACAATATCACTTTTCCTAGGAGAAGGTTTTGTTTTAATCTCTGCAAACTGCTAGTTGCTCTGTCTTAAAGGTATTACCACCAAAATTAATAACTTCTGTGAAGTTTGGAATGTAAGAGACAAGATACTAGCAGAAGTAAGTCACCAGGAAGTTTTAAAAAATATTTTGTCTGCCTCTGCCAAACTTTTAATATCAAAAAGTTTAATTTCATTTTCTCCCAGAAAAAATCATTTTTTACAATTGTAAAATACTTTTGCTCCTCATCAGGATCTCCTTCTCCTAAAATAGACCCAGCTTCCATGAAGACCACACAATTACAACTAGCTACCGTGTGATCTTCAAGTCCTACTGGTAAGGAAAATTCCCACTAAGTACTTGGAATTGAACCAGAGTGCTCTGCATGGTAGTCAGATGCATTGATGACTCAGCTATGGAGCTCCTTCTACAAGAACATTTTTAATTTCCACAAAATTATTGTCTTTGCCAAATTTTGCCTATAGTCATCAATTTTACATACTACGTCCAGCCTAATTTAAAAAAATTTTAAGACCAACTTCTGTGTTAGTTTTTAGTTGACCGAATCTAACTGTAAATATAATATTGAGAGTTGTTTATTATTTATTTCAATGTATGATTTAATTTCTACAAGCTATTAAATGTCCAGTTCACCATTTTGTTTGAGTGTACTTTCAATTTTTGAAAATTTTTGTTTTAATCTCTGCAAACTGTTAGTTGCTCCGCGTGCTCTGTCTTAAAAATATTACCACCAAACTTAGCAACTTTTCTTAAGCACACCTCTTCTTGTTAATTGAGCCAAATCAGATAATCACTCTCTTGGCTGTTGTAATCCCCCCCCCATTTCCTTTTTCTATCTATTGCCCACATTAAACAATACCCAGTCCAAATAATTAGTAAGCAAAGTCTCTTACGAAGATTTGAGAGGAGTGAAGATTAAAATAAACTTTCAAGTTCACTTAGCTTTTCATGTTGAGATAGCTACAGTTCTTCTTGTCTAGGGGTCTGATTCTTGAAGCTGAAAATCTAACATCAGGTCCTCATGGTTGGTTTGAACTAAATACATTAGAAGATTGTTGTTGCTGAATTTTTTATGTTTACATATTTTCCACTGATTTTCTCACATTTTAGTATATCATGCACAATTTTGATTTTTCACATTAAGAAAGTCATAGTTACATTGTTTGCACAAAAATACATCTGGTCACATCAGAGGCAAGCTTACAACTCTTACACTCTGCTGAAATAACAATATTCCAAAAGGTTTACAATTTTTCTTAACAAACAAATTCCTATTAGTTTTCATTACATTATTAATTTCAATTATTATTTCATAAATGAGTCCAGAAATAAACCTACTAAACAGTACAGGATTGTGTAATTAATAATAGAAATTTTAAGTGTGCAAATATTTGTAATCTCAAATGTTTCTAAAAAAAATTATTTTCACAGTACATTCAGAACTAGTACTTACAGATTATAACATAGAAACTAAAATATTTTATAAAGTAATTCCTTTTCATAAATTTTCGCATGAAATATAGCATACTGTGTATAAATTTATGTAAAAGTTTTCAGGAAAGCAATGGAGAAAATATTAATCTGTCCAAAATTCGAAAAATTATGCTGGTATTGACAGTTACTGTTAAGGAAAAGCAATGCTAGAGGAGGACATCCCATTCCAGTATCCCCCTCACATAAGATAGAAACAATGTGTTTACAGTATTTTCTGACCTACTATAAGCTTTGCCAAACAGTGTACAAAATGATGCCAAAAGACAGTATGCAGATTGTCAATGTTAAATTCCAAAATTACAAGAAAAGTTTAAGTTGTATGACCATCACTTCTTTATGAAAGTAAGTATATGTTAGCTTACAAAATACTGCAAAAAGTGTAGGAGGAAATACGTAGCATCTGACAAATATCTGATTACAACAGAGTTCTTCTTGCTTACAAATGAGTGTGAAACCTAAGTAGTGGAATGACGAAATTAACATGGGGTGACAATTTCCAAAATTGTGGACAAAATTCACATAAATTTGCTCTAACATATCTAGCTTCATACAGAATGGTCTAATCTAGTGTAATCTTTAAGTCTGTTTTAGCATTTGCAATGAATGAGGTTTAAGTGTCTGTTAATGTTACATAAAAATGAATGATAAAACAACCTAATGTAAATGAACATAGTACAAAAGTGAAACATCGTTCCTTCAAACATAGTAAATACCACAAATGTAAGAGTACTAACCATCGTAAAGTAGAATTCAGATTTATAGACATATCTAATACATAACATATTAAGTACAAGAATATTGATTACACTAATTTATAGATCTCATTAACTAGTATACTTAAAATTGAATGATTTCTATGAGTTTGCGTAACAGACTGTTAATAACGTCGACAAAATCGCTGACATAATCTATACAACTGGTCTGATTCTTACTGCAATATGTTTTAAAGAGTCTTCCAATTTCTCTCATATATCTTTCTGCAGGATTACTCAACAGATGGTACACAGAAGTTAGAATATGTCTTTTTTTTTGCATGATGAAAAAAGTCTTTCCAAACTTGTGACATAAACTGAGAACCATTGCCAGATAAAATTGTTTTAGGAATACCCACCCAATGAAAATATGTGTTTTCAAATTTAGAACTGATTTGCTTATTGGTAGCTTTCTTAAGAGGAAACAACTTTATGAACTTTGAAAATACATCAACCAACACAAAATCATAGCAAAATCCATTCTTAGACATAGGCAAAGGTCCATAGACATCCACAGACAAGAGGTCTAGGCTACTATTAGGCTGTATGTTTTGCATTTGACCTCTTCTTATTTGGTTACTTACCTTCATTCTTTGACATCTGTCACAGCTGACATTCTTCTTCTTGACTCTCCTACCTATGATATAACAATAGATGTTTTCCTGAATCTTTTTGTACATTTGATTGATCAACAGTGACTAAAACTCTCGTCTCTATATGTATTTAAAGTATCAATACATTGTTCCAGCCAACATAGTTTCCAGTTATCTGAGTCAGGCTTATGTCTCCTTCCTTTCTTACCCAACATACTCTTAACCAGTTTCCAATTTTAATCATGATTTTGATACCTACAGATGTATTTGCAAATTTTCAGGACCTCTTTTTACTCTTTCATCTGTCAAGTACATAATTTTAAACCCTCTCTCTCCTTCTCCAAAGTTGTTAGATGAATCACTCCCTAAAGGTAGCACAGACAAAGCATCAGCAACTACATTGTCTGTGTCCTTAATGTACCTGATTTCATAATTGAACTACTGTAAAAACAAGGCCCAATGTGTGATTCTTTTAGAGTACAGCTTATACTTCTGGAGATAATATAATGCTTTGTGATCAGTATAGATTATGTTTTTATGACCTAGTGAATAATATTTAAACATGTTGAATGCCCAATGTACAGCCAAAAGTTCTTTCTCAGTTACAGTGTATGTTTTTTCATGCTTCTGCAATATTCTACTAGCAAAAGGAAGTGATATATTTTCAATAACATCTTTAACTTCAACCTCCTGAAGTAAATAAGCCCCAAAGCAACATCGCTGTGTCTGTTATAATACAAAAAGGAAGAAACAAATCTGGTCTGAACAGTATCTGACTTTGACACAATGTCCTTTGATCTCATCAAAAGCATCCTGACATTCCTGGTTCCAGTCTCAAAATGGTACTCTTCTTCAAAAGTTCACACAGGCATGAAGCATTCAAAGCTTGGCTACTACAAAATTTTCTATAGAAACCAATTAACCCAAAAAATGTTTTTTTTGTTTTAAGGAGAAGGGAAATTAGCAATAGTATCAAGTTTCTCTTTATCAGGTACAATTTGTTTCTCAGATATAACATGTCCAAAAAATTTTATTTCTTCCACACCAAATTTACACTCGCCTATTTTCAGTCATACCTCCTGATTCTAATTTGAAAACACATCTCTTAACAGATCCAAATGTTGTCCCCAAGTCTTTTCAGTGACCAAAATGTCATGAACACACACAATTAATTTTGAACTCACTTCACTTCCCAAGACAGAATCCAGAGCTCTTACGAATTCAGCTACAGATACTTTTACCCCAAATGGCACCACACAGTACTGAAAACACCTCCATACAAAAACGCAGTATGCTTTATAGACTGGATTTCAAGAGGAATCTGGTGAAGTCCAGAGGTCAAGTCCAAACTTCTCATGAATTTTACATAATCAGATATGTGTAACAGCTCATCCATGTTCTCAGGATGGCCATTCTCTCTTATAAGAAATGTATTAAGATGTTTAGTGTCCAAAAGAATTCTCACTCCATCATTTCTGCTACTTACCACAACCAAAGGATTATTGTAAGCATTCCTACTTCTCTTAATTACTCCACATGTTTCCATTTCCTGAATTTTTTTCTCTATATCTTTTCTTTTTGAAAATGGTATCTGTATGGCTTGGGGAAGAAAGGTTGACGATCTCTAACATAAAACATGAACTGATAGTCTTTCACTTTCCCTGGTCTTTCATTGAACACATTTCTAAACTCCAATTACAAATTCCTTAGTTGTTCCTTTTGTTGGTCATTAACAGTTTTAGCTTCCCTCACTTTAGAATCTACTAGACTTTCAAAACCCTGATCCTCGGTCTCATCAAAATTTATATCATCATAAAACATCTGGTACTCACCTTGGTTCACAATGTTCTGCAAATAGTTACAACTTTTCCCACAGTTTAAAATACAGACATTAGTCTTCACATAAGTATTACTTTTGGTTCCAAAAGAAACAATTCTTTAGCACTTCATCCAAAACAAGCCTCAACATTCACTATCCAATCCATACTGAGAATTATATTTTCTTCCAGGCTAGGGATCACCAAGCACCCATGTTCAAAGGTCTTACCTTCTATACTAAAAATTAAAAGTACCTGAGCTTTTACCAATTTGCTTTGTTTACCTGTAGCTCCTCTTATCTTTATACACACAAGGTCATTTCTACAAAATTCTTACTATACTTGATGTTGTCTCTAAATTGTTCAGATATACCACAAATCAGGCTACTTGTATCAATCAAACAATTGCCTCCCCACTGATCAGTCTTAATTTTAATGTAAGGAAACCCAAAATCTGAATCATTATCCCTGTTTTCAGACACTTCATGCAAAAGATCACTTTCAATTTCATCAATGTTCCATCCACGTTGTCTTCACAAGGTTTTATCAACTTTGCAGGTATCATAACGGTAACTTTATTCATGTTGTCAGGTAAAGATTGAACACAATGAATAGATTCCATGTCATATCTAACATCACTTCTTACAGAAGGAACACAAAACACATTACTATCAAAATTGCACTTCCTGGTTAGGATCCTCTTTCACTTCATTCCACTAATCGGGATACAAATTCTGACTAACCACAGCTAACTTATTCCACATTGCACCTTTATCTATGCTATCATCAATCTGGCCCCAAAAAAACTTCAAAAAGTTTTCACCTCTATTCTCCAGCCTCATGGATACCTCACCTTCATTGTTTGGATCATTACTCTGCATTGCACTAATGAAAAACTGTTTTGACTGGACTATTATTCCATGACCCTCACTTATATCATCACATACATCACTTACCTTATCGTATCTGTATTGTCAACATCATTTACAAATAAGTCTGAAACTTCATTATTCTTAAACTCCTCAAATACCTGACTCTCATCATCATCATATTCCCCCCAAAGTTACTTCATCAACAACATCACTGATAATACAAGTTTCATCTCCATCAAAGGCACTTACCTCAATTGCATTCATTTGCAATACGCCACCAGTCTCAGACTTACCAGCCTCAGTTACTTCACAGCTCTCATTCATATCTACATCAAAAATACCACCTAGTTCAGATCCAGTACAGTCATCATCTCATTTACATACATCAACAACACTGTCTTTCACCCAAGATAAGAAATCATTAAATACACACTACACCAGAATTCTTACTAATCTCACATTCTGGTCTGTGATTAACACTTCCATCACCATAATTAAACATAGTATCTCAAAAGTTTTGATTAAAACATAAATAAGAAATCTGATATTCCTTCTATTCAATTTCACATACATGTTCCATATCATTAACACTGTTATTACTGTCTAATTGTAAGTGTAACTTATAGGTCCTGTGCTTGTTATGTTTCCTCACCACACATCTGTGGACCTCCATTAAGGCATACTGCCATTTCCTGAGTAGTTACTTCTGTGATTGTTTCTTCTATTAAAATGCCCACAGTTATTTCCATTATTCCTATCCTATTGCTGTTCAGAATTTCTCTCTCTCTATTGTCTCTTTGATCCTGATGAAAGTTACCATTATCTCTGTTTCTGCGATTATTCCCATTGTGATTTCTATTGTTCCTATTAATATGGTGCATACTTCTTCCTATTGCCCTACCCAGCCTGTCAGTATATCGTAAAACTGTTCAAGACCATCACCAGGTCAATGTACCAGTCTTTTCATCCAATGGTTTGTCTAGATGTGCTAATTTTTTAAGTTGGTTCTTACAAAACTCTTTTAAAGTTCTGTTCCTATACCTATAATTAGGACCATACATAAATTCACTTTTGATTCAACCCTGTTCTGCTTCTGAAAAAAATTTATTTAAAAAACTTTTCTCAAAACTCTGATATGTTTCCCAGTGACTTAAATTTAAATTTACTCATGACAGAGCTTCGCCTTCAAGAAATGTTTTAACAAATTTAATGTTTTTATTTTCTTTCATGCCTCATGCAACAGTTGCAGAAAATTCACTGGATGTAAATTATCTGATGGAAAACTTTTGATAGGAGTGTTGGACCACACAATACCTTTGTTTGCACACAGATTTTTGTTAATACAACTTTCCTGAACTGCTGAAATTTTTTGTTGCAAAACAGTTTGCTTATTGTTTTCTACTTTTTTTGTCAAATTTTCTGCTATGTCCTGGTGTTGACCTATCTGATCTTGTATCCTGTCCATTTTGCTATTGTTTTCAGTTTTCAGGTCATTTGATTGTCCTTGTAGTGTAGTAAATTTGCTATCATTATCTGTTCTTATTTCAGTTAAAGGATCATTAATTGCACTAAAGTTGCTATTGTTATCTGTCTTCATTTCCTCTAATATTCCCAAAATTAATTGCAAAACATCAGTGTTTACTGTTTCTTTTTTGTCCATGATTTCACTCAGCTCAAACATGTGTTGACTGGATCCTACAGCTTCCATTTCTACCTCACTTTTGCTTTCATTCCTATTCATTTCGTTAACAAGCACATGAGTCCACTAACAAACTAACTTCACAAATATTTTGTACTTATTTATCCTTTTTCAATGCCCCTGGTTGTAGTTGTAAAGTCCTCCTCAGTTTCATTTGGTCCTTCATTACTGGTAGTAGATAATCACTGTTGGTATAAAGATTCCTTGTTGGGCAGCCTTCAGTTTTGCTCCATGTGCTCGAAAATTTATTCGTACATAAACTTCAAAAATTAATTATATAAAACAATTTCTCCGACAGACAAAACTTCATTATTAGTCAATTAATCACAGATGACACCCACAAGTGTAATATCCCCCTTCCTTCCTTCTTTGACCTATTGTCCACACTAAACAATGCCCAGTACAATTAATTAATAAACAGTCTTTTATGAAGACTTGAAGTCATTGAAGGGTTCAGTGAGACCCTCAATATATTTTGAGAGGGTCTGCATGTCACTGCAGATGTGACAACCAAGGGTGGCTAGGCTGTACAGAAGGGACGACTTGGTATAGAATGGGAGGCAGCTGTCGAAGTGGAGGTATTGCTGGTGGTTAGTAGGTTCGATATGGATGGAGGTACTGATGTAGCCATCTCTGAGATGGATGTATACATCTAGGAAGGTGGCTTGTTGGGTTGAGTACGACCAGGTGAAGCAAAGGGGGAGAAGTTGTTGAGGTTCTGGAGGAATGTGAATAAGATGTCCTCACCTTCAATCCAGATAGCAAAGATGTCATCAATGGATCTGAACCAGGTAAGGGGTTTAGTAATCTGGGTTTTTAGGAAGGATTCCTCTAGATGGTCCATGAATAGGTTAGCATAGAATGGAACGATGTGGGTTCCCATAGCTGTACTGCGGATTTGTTTGTAGGTAATGCCTTCAAAGTAGAAGTTATTGTGGGTTGGTCATGGAGACTAGGATGGAGGTTGTTGGTTTGGAATCCATAGGGCATCTGGAAAGGTAGTGTTTGATAGCAGTAAGGCCATGGGCATTAGGGATGTTAATGTACAGGGAGGTGGCATCAATAGTGACAAGCAGGGCACTGACTGTGTGGTAAAGGGACAGGAACTGTGGAGAGTCAGTCAAAGAAATGGTTGGTATCTTATATGTAATAGGATAGGTTCCGTGTAATAGGTTGAAGGTGTTGGTCTACAAGAGCAGAGATTCTCTCAGTGGAGGCACAGTAACCGGCCACAATGGGGCATCATGGGTGGTTGGGTTTACGGACTTTTGGAAGCATGTAGAAGGTGGGAGTGTGGGGAGTAGTAGGGGTCAGTAGAGATATGGGCTCTGTGGTGTGGTTCTGGGATGGCCCTAAGGATTTGAGTAGTGACTGGAGATCTAGCTGGATTACTGGAATGGGATCATTGTGGCATGGTTTGTAGGCAGATATATCTGACAGCTGACAGAGTCCTTCTGCCACGTAATCCTTGCGGTTCAAAACAATGGTGGTGGAGCCTTTGTCTGCAGGTAGGATTATAAGATCAGGAACAGTTTTATATGGTGGATATCAGTTCTGTCTGCTGATGTGAGGTTAGTTTGCATGTTGAGGGATTTGGGGAATGATGGTGAGGCAAGGTTCAAGGTTAAGAAATTCTGTATAGTTAAGAGGGGGTGATTTGGAGCCAGTGGAGGTGGATCATTGTTGGACTGAGGAGTGAAATGAGTTAGGCAAGGTTCAGTATTGGTCTCTGGTTGAGTTGATTGGTTGGGTTGGTGGCGAAAAAGTGTTTGCACTGTAGGGATCGGGAGAAGGAGAGAAGGTCGTTAACTAGTCCTGCATGGTTGAATTTGGGGTTGGGGCAAAAGGTGAGGCCTTTGGAAAGGACTGATATTTCTGTGGTACTAAGGCTTCTGGAGGAAAGGTTCATAACTTTGTTGTGGGTCTGTTTAGGTTCTGGGTTCTGTTTGGTGGTGGGAGGGAATTTTGGAAAGTGGGGTAAGTGTAGTAGGTCTGTGAGACAGGGTTTATCAGCTATGAGGGGGCGTGGGGGAGGTTTGGAGTTTGTTGTAGAAGTGATGGATGGTGGTACTCCAAGGTGGGAATAGGAAGTGAACAGGATGGAGAGCTTTTTGAGGTGGCATTTTGCATGTTGCTAAAGTTCCTACAGGGCAAAGTTTTCAATGCGTGTTATGCGTTCTAAGAATTTGGGATTACATAGCATGAGAATTTTGCGGATTGAGAGAAGGTACTGGAAGGAGGATTGGGCTTCGTTGATATGGTTTTACATTACTATGTTGGTGAGGGCTAAGGATTGGCAGAATTTGAACAGGTGGCGTTTATTGTGGAAGGAGGGGTAGCAACCAAAGATGGGTAATTTGATGGTGAGCTCATTAGGAGGGATTTCATGAGCCACACAACAATGCAGCAACAGTATGTCAGACTGGGATCTGGCTAGGGATAAGAAAACTTTTCTGTATTGACACAGATAGAAGGAGCAAGAACCCATGGTGGTGCAAAAAATACGAAAAATTGTGTAAGAAAGTAGAATTACATCTGAAAAATTACGTAAAAATACACCCAAATACATGTGAAAAATACAAAAAGGACGTAGTGGATGCACAAGGGGGAAAAAATGAGATGAAATCTGGGGAAGACGACGATAGTGAGAGGCAAAAACTCATAAAAATTGACGAGAAGTCACAAGGGTCAAAGTAGAGAATAATGAATCATTAATAAATATATGTGGGTAGCAGGTTTGAGGGCAGATAAGTGTAAAGAAGGGGACAGCAGATGTGATTGCATAAGGTGGATTTAGTGGGTGCGAACAGGGATAGAACGGAGAAAGTGTTGGGGTGGAGAGGGGTTTGTAGTTAGAGATGTAAGATCGTGTGGCACCGGAAAAGTGCAGGAGATAACACGCAAAAATATGGGAACTGACACAGGAAGCATGATCAGTTTGAAAGTATAGGCTTAATTATATCAGTGGGAGTAATGTGGGACATAAGATGCTGCACCAACAATTGGCATGGTCTTGAGGCTGTCTGTTGGGCGTGGCTGAGACTGTTGATACAGTGTGGCTCATAAGTAGAGTGTGCAGTGTGGTTTGTAAGGCTACAACAAAAAAAAAAAGGGTAAAGAAAAGAAAGAAGGAGGGACATTCAGTATAGCAATGCAAAAGAAAATAGTTACAAAGGAAAACAGCACAGCGTTAGGATTAAAGAAAAGCCATCAGGCAAAAATCTAACAATAGAAAATACAGGATGGAATGTAACTATACCAGAAAAGGAAAGTTACTACTCACCATATAGCAGAGATTCTGAGTCGTGATATGCACAAGAAAAAGATTCACCCAATTATAGCTTTTGGCCATTAAGGCCTTTGTCAGCAGTAGACACACATACACCCACACACACACTCACACAAACACTACTTGCACACACGTCTGCAGTATCAGAGAACTGAAACCACACTGCGAGCAGCAGCACTAGTACATGATGGGAGTGGCAATTGGGTGGGTGTAAGGAGGTGGCTGGCGCAGGGAGGAGGAGGGATAGTATGGTGGGAGTGGCGGACAGTGCAGTGTTGCAGTTTAGACGAAGGGCAGGAGAGAAGGTGCAGAGGGGGGAGGGGGAAAGTAGCGCAAAGGAGAGAAATAAAAAGAAATTAAAAGACTGGATGTGCTGGTGAAATGACTGCTGTGTAGTGCTGGAATGGGAACAGGGAGTGGGCTGGATAGGTGAGGACAGTGACTAACGAAGGTTGAGGCCAGGAGTGTTATGGGAAGGAAGGATGTATTGCAGGGAAAGTTCCCATCTGTGAAATTCAGAAAAGCTGGTGTTGGTGGGAAGGATCCATATGGCACAGGCTGTGAAGCAGTCATTGAGATGAGGGATATCATGTTTGGCACCGCGTTCAGCAACAAGGTGGTCCACTTGTTTTTTGTCCACAGTTTGTCGGTGGCCGTTCATGCAGACAGACAGCTTGTTGTTTGTCATGCCTACATAGAATGCAGCACAGTGGTTGCAGCTTAGCTTGTCAATCACATGACTGGTTTCACAGGTTGCCCTGCCTTTGATGGGATAGGTGATGTTAGTGACCAGACAGGAGTAGATGTGGATAGGAGGATGATGTATGGAACAGGTCATGCAACTAGATCTGTTACAGGGGTATGAGGCATGAGATAAGGGATTGGGGGCAGGGTTTGTGTAAGGATGGACGAGTATATTGTGTAGGTTTAGTGGACAGCCGAATACAACAGTAGGAGGCTGTGGGAAGGATAGTGGGTATGGCATTTCTCATGTCAGGGCACGACAAGAGGTAATCAAAACCCTGTCCTAAAACGTAATTCAGTTGCTCCAGTCATGTATGGTTCTGAGTTACGAGGGGAATGCTCCTCTGTGATCAGACTGTGGGAGTTTGGTTGGTGGTGGGAGACTAGAAAGATAAGGTGCAGGAGATATGTTTTTGTACAGGTATTGAAATATGCACTTTTTCGCCACCAACCTGACCATACAGACTCAACCAAAGACCAATATTGAACCTTTCCTAATGCAGTTCACTCCTCTATCCAACCGTGATCCACCCCCACTGCCTCCAAACCACCCCTCTTAACTTTCCAGAATTTCTTAACCTCAAACCTTGCCTCACCATCATTCCCCAAATCTCTCAACATTCCAACTAACCTTACATCTGCAGAAATAACCACAGTCCACCAACTAAAAACTGTTCCCAACATTATAACTCTACCTCCAGACAAAGGCTCCACCACCGTTGTTTTGAACTGCAAGGATTACGTGGCAGAAGGACTCTGTCAGCTGCCAGATACATCTGCCTACAAACCATGCCACAATTATCCCATTCCGGTAATCCAGCTAGATCTCCAGTCACTACTCAAATCCTTAGGGCCATCCCTCTACTCTCCCCTGCTACTCTCCACACTTCCACCTTCTACATGCTTCCTAAAGTCCATAAACCCAACCACGCATGATGCCCCATTGTGGCCGGTTACTGTACCCCCACTGAGAGAATCTCTGTTCTCGTAGACCAACACCTTCAACCTATTACCTGGAACCTATCCTCCTACATAAAAGATACCAACCATTTCCTTGACTGACTCCCCACAGTTTCTGTCCCTTTACCACATGGTGCCCTGCTCATCACTATTGATGCCATCTCCCTGTACACTAACATTTCTAATGCCCATGTCCTTACTGCTATCAAACATTACCTTTCTAGATGCTATATTTCAAGCTAAAATTCATGAAAAGGAACTACTTCACAAAATATTTTAGTTTCAGTATTATTATCAATAAGTTGTAGTCTTAATGACCAATTATATCCTCACCCACAATTACTTCTCTTATGAAGGCATTACCTACAAACCAATCTGTGGTACGGCTATGGGCACCCACATGGCACTATGCTATGCTAACCTATTCATGGACCATCTAGAGGAACCCTTCCTAAAAACCCAGAATTCTATACCACTCACCTGGTTCATATTCATTAATGACATCTTTGCTAATGACATCTTTGCTGTCTGGATTGGAGGTAAGGACACCTTATTCCCATTCCTCCAGAACCTCAACAACTTCTCCCCCATTTGCTTCACCTGGTACTAGTCAACCCAACAAGCCACCTTCCTCGATGTTGACCTCCACCTCAAAGATGGCTACATCGGTACCTACGAGCATATAAAAACAACTAACCACCAGCAATACCTTCACTTTGACAGCTGCCACCCATTCCATACCAAGAAGTCCCTTCCGTACAGCCTAGCCACCCTTGCTTGTTGCATTTGCAGTGACAAGCAGTCTCTCTCCAAATATACCGATGGTCTCACTGAAGTCTTCACTGACCATAATTATAAACCCATCCTTGTACAGAAACATATCTCCCATGCCTTACCTTTCAAGTCTCCCACCACCTCCCAAAGTCCAACAGTCCGGCCACAGAGGAGCATTCCCCTTGTAACTCAATATCACACATGACTGGAGCAACTGAATTACGTTCTCCACCAGGGTTTCAATTACCTCTCATTGTGACCTGAAATGAGAAATGTCCTGCCCACTAACCTTCACACAACCTCCTACTGTGGTATTCCGCCGACCACCGGACCTACACAACATACTTGTCCATCCTTACACAACCCCTGCCCCCAATCCCTTAACTTATGGCTCATACCCCTGTAGTATACCTAGATGCAAGACCTGTCCCATACATCCTGCTGCCACCACCTACCCCAGTCTGGTCACTAACATCACCTATCCCATCAAAGGCAGGGCAACCTGTGAAACCAGTCATGTGATTTACAAGCTAAGCTGCAACCACTGTGCTGCATTCTATGTAGGCATGACAAACAACAAGCTGTCTGTCTGCATGAATGGCTACTGACAAACTGTAGCCAAAAAACAAGTGGACCACCCTCTTGCTGAACACGCTGCCAAACATGATATCCCTTATCTCAATGACTGCTTCACAGATTGAACCATATGGATCCTTCCCACCAACACCAGCTTTTCTGAATCGCACAAGTGGGAACTTTCCCTCCAATACATCCTACCTTCCTGTAACCCTCCTGGACTCAGCCTTCTTTAGTCACTGTCCTCACCCATCCAGCCCCCTCCCTGTTCCCATTCCAGCACTACACAGCCGTCATTTCACCACCACATCCAGTCTTTTAATTTTCTTTTATTTCTCTCCTTTCCACTATTTACCCCCCCCCCCCCCTCCTCTGCACCTTCTCTCCTGCCCTCTGTCTAAAGTGCAACACTTCACTGACCTCCACTCTCACCATACTATCCCTCCAGCTCCCTGCCCAGCCTCCTCCTTACCCCCACCCAGTCGCCACTCCCATCATGCACTGGTGCTACTTCTTGCAGTGTGGTTTCAGTTCTCTGAGACTGCAGACATGAGTGCAAGTTATGTTTGCATGAGTGTGTGTGTGCATGTATGTGTATCTACTGCTGACAAAGGCCTTAATGGCCGAAAGCTATAATTGTATGAATCTTTTTGTTGTGCCTATTGCAACTCAGCATCCCTGCTATATGGTGAGTAGTAACTTTCCTTCTCTGGTATTCTTACAAAATTTTGATTTTTCACATTGTTTGTCCAAAAATACGTCCAATCACATCAGAGGCAAGCTTATTAATCTCACACTCTGTAGAAATAACAACATTCCAAAGTGTTTACAATTTTTCTTAACAATTGAATTCCTACTAGTTTTTGTTACATTATTAATTTTGATTAATATTTCATAATTGAATCCAGAAATAAACATAGTAAACAGCACAGGATTGCATAATTAATAATAGAAAATTTTAATTGGGCAATTAATTTGTAATTTCAAATTTTTTAAAAAAATAATTTTAACTGTACTTTCAGAACTAGTACTTATTGATTATAACACTGAAATTAAAATATTTTATGAATTAATTCCTTTTCATAAATTTTAGCTTGAAATATAGCGTACTGCATATAAATTTATAAGGAGGTTTTCATGTAAGGCAACTGATATACACTCCTGGAAATGGAAAAAAGAACACATTGACACCGGTGTGTCAGACCCACCATACTTGCTCCGGACACTGCGAGAGGGTTGTACGAGCAATGATCACACGCACGGCACAGCGGACACACCAGGAACCGCAGTGTTGGCCGTCGAATGGCGCTAGCTGCGCAACATTTGTGCACCGCCGCCGTCAGTGTCAGCCAGTTTGCCGTGGCATACGGAGCTCCATCGCAGTCTTTAACACTGGTAGCATGCCGCGACAGCGTGGACGTGAACCGTATGTGCAGTTGACGGACTTTGAGCGAGGGCGTATAGTGGGCATGCGGGAGGCCGGGTGGACGTACCGCCGAATTGCTCAACACGTGGGGCGTGAGGTCTCCACAGTACATCGATGTTGTCGCCAGTGGTCGGCGGAAGGTGCACGTGCCTGTCGACCTGGGACCGGACTGCAGCGACGCACGGATGCACGCCAAGACCGTAGGATCCTACGCAGTACCGTAGGGGACCGCACCGCCACTTCCCAGCAAATTAGGGACACTGCTGCTCCTGGGGTATCGGCGAGGACCATTCGCAACCGTCTCCATGAAGCTGGGCTACGGTCCCGCACACCGTTAGGCCGTCTTCCGCTCACGCCCCAACATCGTGCAGCCCGCCTCCAGTGGTGTCGCGACAGGCGTGAATGGAGGGACGAATGGAGAAGTGTCGTCTTCAGCGATGAGAGTCGCTTCTGCCTTGGTGACAATGATGGTCATATGCATGTTTGGCGCCGTGCAGGTGAGCGCCACAATCAGGACTGCATACGACAGAGGCACACAGCGCCAACACCCGGCATCATGGTGTGGGGAGCGATCTCCTACACTGGTCGTACACCTCTGGTGATCGTCGAGGGGACACTGAATAGTGCACGGTACATCCAAACCGTCATCGAACCCATCGTTCTACCATTCCTAGACCAGCAAGGGAACTTGCTGTTCCAACAGGACAATGCACGTCCGCATGTATCCCGTGCCACCCAACGTGCTCTAGAAGGTGTAAGTCAACTACCCTGGCCAGCAAGATCTCCAGATCTGTCCCCAATTGAGCATGTTTGGGACTGGATGAAGCGTCGTCTCATGCGGTCTGCACGTCCAGCACGAACGCTGGTCCAACTGAGGTGCCAGGTGGAAATGGCGTGGCAAGCCGTTCCAGAGGACTACATCCAGCATCTCTATGATATTCTCCATGGGTGAATAGCAGCCTGCATTGCTGGGAAAGGTGGATATACACTGTACTAGTGCCAACGTTGTGCATGCTTTGTTGCCTGTGTCTATGTGCCTGTGGTTCTGTCAGTGTGATCATGTGGTGTATCTGACCCCAGGAATGTGTCAATAAAGTTTCCCCTTCTTGGGACAATGAATTCACGGTGTTCTTATTTTAATTTCCAGGAGTGTAGTATTAACCTATCCAAAATTCGAAAAATAATACTAGTATCGACAACCACTGCTGGGAAAAGTAATGCTAGAAGAGGATGTCCTGTTACACTGTTATCTCCTAATTATACGTTCAACTCTGAGATACTCATTTTTCCTCAAAATAATTTCAACACAAAATCAAGCAAAGTAAAACTAATGAATAAAGTACTTAATTCTTTTATTACAATTGACAGATCATACATTATTTCATTATTTGTTCACTTGGAAAGATTGATCTTCATTTATTTTGTTTCTTTCATGTCAAAAAGTTTCATTTCTAGGCTTTCAGATCAAAATGCTGATAAAAATGAATAATAAATAATGCCATTTATGCACATTTTACATCAAATCCTGGACAAGAGCCTCAGTTGTAACATTGTTTTCATACCAAGTCTCTTCAGAATGAGGATTTTATATGAAAAATGAGCACAGCAAGGGTGTGTAAAACAATATCCTAATATGCTGGCGATGGAGGCAAGAATGGAAATTACTGAAACTGTTACATTTGGTTGCAAAATTTTTTTCATATAAAATGTTTCACAAAATAACTATACAATAAATACTTTCATTTTTCTTGCATAAGGAACAAAGTGTACAGCCCATCAGTCTCCATAGTTTCAGTCCAAAACAAAGAAGTAAAGTCATTAATCAGCTACATCGACAAGGCCATGACTTCCTAAAACCTATCCTGAAAAGAGATCCTTTCTGTCTGAAATTTTGTCCACCACATCTAGATAGCTTTTCATTGCCCTCCCAATCTCTGCAATATCCTTTTCAGATCCTGTGCTCTTTCTGCATCCATCTCTCTAACCTGTGACTCACACCCCTGTGCATGCTTTTACCATCATCTGTATCAGCCTTGTAACTGCCAAACACATATTATCAAAGGGAGAGCCACTTGCAGAATGATGTGTCATATACCAGCTGTGTTATAAACACTGCTCTCAAGTTTTCAAATATCATCTGGTGCAGTCCCCCAACAATCAGTCTTTCCTCCTCATCCCGTCTGGTAAGTCTCCCCAGACCTGGGGTGATGTGTGATTTTTCTGAACTGTACCCCTTTCTCTAAACCTCTCCCATCTGTTTCCTTCACTCCCCTTCCTTTCCCTTCAAGCATTCTGCCAGAAGGAGCCACTGGCTCTGAAAGCTTGCATAAGTAATACCTATTTTTAGATTAGATTAATACTTGTTCCATAGATCATGAATACGACACTTCGTAATGATGTGGAACGTGTCAGGTTAATGAAAGATGTCTGTACAAGATATTACATTACACAAAATATTGCATGACACTAATGCTTAAGTTAGTTTTTTTTCCCCTCCCTTAATTTATATCTAAAAATTCAGCCAATGAGTGGAAGGAGTTGTCATATAGAAATTCTTTTAATTTATTTTTAAATGTTGGTTGACTATCTGTCAGGCTTTTGATGCTGTTTGGTAGGTGACCAAAGACTTTTGTGGCAGCATAATTTACCCCCTTCTGTGTCAAAGTCAGATTTAACCCTGCATAGCGAAGATCATCCTTTCTCCCGGTGTTATAGCTATGCACACTGTTATTACTTTTGAACTGGGCTGGATTATTAACAACAAATTTCATAAGTGAATATATATACTGTGAGGTTACTGTGAGGATCCCTAGATCCTTAAATAGATGTCTGCAAGATGACTGTGGGTGGGCTCCAGCAATTATTCTGATTACACATTTTTGAGCAATGAATACTTTTCTACTCAACGATGAATTACCCCAGAATATGATACCATACGAAAGCAGTGAATGAAAGTAGGCATAGTAAGCTAATTTACTGAGATTCTTATCACCAAAATTTGCAATAACCCTAATAGCATACGTAGCCGAACTCAGACGTTTCAGCAGACCATCAATGTGTTGCTTCCAGTTTAACCTCTCATCAATGGACACACCTAAAAATTTTGAAAATTCTACCTTAGCTACAGACTTCTGTTCAAAGTCTATATTTATTACTGGAGTTGTGCCATTTACTGTACAGAACTGTATATACTGTGTTTTATCAAAATTTAAAGAGAGTCCGTTTGCTGAGAACCACTTAATAATTTTGTGAAAAACATCATTTACAATTACATCACTTCGTTCTTGGTTTTTGGATGTTATTACTATACTTGTATCATCAGCAAAAAGAACTAACTTTGCATCTTCATCAATATGGAATGGTAAGTCATTAATGTATATCAAGAACAGTAAAGGACCTAAGACCGAACGCTGTGGGACCCCGCACTTGATAGCCCCCCAGTTTGAGGAATCAGCTGTTGTATTAACATTACATGAACCACTTATTTCAACTTTCTGCATTCTTCCAGTTAAGTATGAATTAAACCATTTGTGCACTGGCCCCCTCAAACCATAATGATTTAGCTTATCTAAAAGAATTCCATGATTTACACAGTCAAAGGCCTTTGAAAGATCACAAAAAATACCAATGGGTGATGTCCGGTTATTCAGAGCATTTAATATTTGATCAGTGAAAGCGTACATAGCATTTTCTGTTGAAAAGCCTTTCTGAAAACCAAACTGACATTTTGTTAGTACTTTATTTTTACATATATGGGAGGCTACTCTTGAATACATTACTTTCTCAAAAATGTTTGATAGAGCTGTTAGAAGAGAGATTGGGCGATAGTTGCTGCCATCCGACGTATCCCCCTTTTTATGCAATGGTTTTACAATGGCATATTTCAGTCTATCGGGGAAAACACCCTGCTCCAAAGAGGTATTACATACGTGGCTGAGAATCCTACTTATCTGTGGGGAACAAGCTTTAAGTATCTAGCTGGAAATGCCATAAATTCCGTAAGAGCTTTTACTTTTCAGTGAGTTGATTATTTTACTGATTTCAGAGGGAGAGGTTCATGGAAATACAGTTGTTTCAAACTGCACAGGTATGGCCTCATCTATTAGAAGCCTTGCCTCTTCTAGTGAAGATCTAGATCCTATTTATATGTGTGTCCTCCTGCCACCGCTCGGTGAGTAGATTTTTTGTCTATCCAATTATGTTACATTGTTTTGTTTGGGTATTTCAGATCTCCTTGACCGTTGTCATTACATTCCAGTAGTCCCTAATATGCTCAAAACATTTGATATTTGTTAATTTATTTTGCTTGATTTCTCATGTGTCAAAACTAATATTAAATCCATACATGTTTTTCATAGCTTAAGTTTGTTGACCACTTTCTTCGTTATGGCCTCTTTTAAATTCATCAGTGTTCATTTGAGTACTGGGTGGATACCTAATACATTTTTCTTTCAAATTTGAAGAATGTTCTACCATCATCACAGCCTCTGCCTTCATGAACAACACTATTTATTACAAACTCAAAATTTTGGACCCATCTGCACCTTGAAAGTTTACTGAGTACCACATCATATCATATTACTATAAGTGGAATATGCAGAGATGGATAGTTGCTATACACACAAGTCTCAGGCCATACACCTCAGGGAAAACTGTTCTGAACAGCTATTTGAGAGCTATATTTCAGTAACAGGACTGGAAACATAGAACGCAGCAGTCTATAGACCCCCCCAAGGAAGGAAGGAAGACTGAATTTAACGTAGTGCAAGCTTGGATGGGGATGGAAATCAGCCTGACCCTTCAAAGGAACCATCCCAGCATTTACCTGGAGAAATTTAGGGAAATCGTGGAAAACCTAAATCTTGGCATCTGGGCAGGTGTTTCAACAGTCATCCTCTCGTATGTGAGTCCCATGTGCTGACCACTGCACCAGCTCACTTTGTATATAGACCCCCAGCAGGAATGTTTTAAGCTTCGTGAAGCATTAGAGGGGATATTAATAAGACTTATTATAAATCACTGAGATGTGATTATTGTATGTATAGATTTCAATACACATTTCATATCAAATCGTTTTGATGTATGGAAGTAGTCTGTAGCAGCTGCTCCTGCCTATTAATATATTATTTGATTCATTTTTCATTCCTGAAGGCTTAATGATGGGATTTACAAAATGAATGTTGGTGTATAGATCTATAAAATATGTAGCACAATAGTGGATCCGAAAGCACACAAGCTGATAATACTGATAGTTCATATGCTACCTGCAGGTAGGATCTGGTCATTATCCTCAAGTGCTAGCAATAAAACATGTTTCCCAGATAGATTTAGATAATAAAAGGAAACTGGAGCATAACCTAAATATACTGAATTGTACATTAGCATTCTTCATTGTCTCTACTCTACTGTATATTGAACATAAAATGTAACTCTAACAAATAATAAATCAATGGTTCATTGAATTAATGCATTTAGTAACTACTCATTACTTACTGTTTTTCATCTCAATGGGTGTTTAACACCCTCCTTGCTACCAATAACATTTATTACAAAATAAATTCCTGTAAAATATGATTATTTTAAAAAATTCATAATGTGAGAGTCTTTTGATATTGTTTTGTTTTATGATTAGCCTTTCAGAAGCAATACCACCTAGAGAAGAATTACCAAAACAAGCTATGTCAGCAGAGACAGCAATTGTACACTACAATCACTCCATAAAAATAGTGTCCGAAATAATATCAACTGAATTACAAGATTATTGTTACTATAACAGAAAAACTGAGGAAAATATGTTAGATGATTTCTACATTTACCTGCAGAGTACTGAAGTATTTGGACAAATTGTAAATATTTTGAGAGACAAAGTCACTGTGCTGATTCGAGAAAAATATTGTCCAGGTGTCACATTCAACAGCAATGAAGACAGACAGGTTAGACTTGAAAAATAAGTGTTTGATGATATTCTAGTACTCTCATATTTATCGGCTGATGCTCACAATCAAATGGCTCTGAGCACTGTGGGACTTAACATCTGAAGTCATCAGTCCCCTAGAACTTAAAACTACTTAAACCTAACTAACCTAAGGACATCACATACATCCATGCCTGAAGCAGGATTCGTACCTGCGACAATAGCAGTCGTGCAGTTCCAGAATGAAGCACCTAGAACCTCTCGGCCACCTCGGCCGGCTGCCCCAGTCAATTCACATTATGAGGTCTGTTCAAAAAATTCTAGAACTTTGACCACAAAATTTTTCTGTACTTACCTTTTACTTATTGTGCATGGTCTCCCTCAAAATACTCTCCTCCACAATCAATACACCTCACTCAATCCATGTCCACTTTCTGAAGCAGTCGTGGTACGCCTCTTGCTGGATCACGTGAAGCACCATCTGCAAATTTTGTTTTTCTCATCTATTGTTGCAAATCTTCACCCTTTCCATGGGGTTTCTAACTTTGGAAGTACAAAAGATCCACAGGGGCCAGATCTGGAGAGGATGGAGTATTATGCAGCACAGTGATTTTGTTTATTGTGCATTAGTCATGCACCAACAGGGATTAATGTGTGGGTGTGTTAATAGTGATGCAAGAACCATGAACTGTTTTGCCACATTTCAAGCCTTTTCCTTCTCACATTTTCTGGCAAGTGTCACAGCACCTCTCAATAATACTGTTGATTGACAGTTTGTCCCTGTGGTTTGAATTCATGATGAACTAATCCTTCAAACTCAGAGAAAACTATCAGCATGGTTTTGACATTTGACCTGTCCTGAGGAGCCCTTTTTGGTTTTGGAGAACCTTTCCCTACCTTTTGTGAAGACTGAACCTTGGTATCAACATCGTAACCACAGACCCATGTCTGATCACTAGTTATGATTCTCCTAAGGAACATCTCATTCTCATTTGCACGACCCAAAAGTTTTTCACAGCCTGAGAGGCGAAGGTCATTCTACTCATGACTCATGAGCCATGGGACAAATTTGGGAACAAGATGCCATGTCAGGTTTTATGACATGATCCAAATGAAATGTTATTTTCTCCTTCAATCTCTTGGACAGTCAAGTCTGCAATAGGCACACACAGTTTTGTTGACATTGATAACCTGAGCATCCTCAGTAGGCGTCAAAGGACATCCTGAATGAGGGTCATTTTTAACTTCCGTACAGCCATTTTTTAAACTATGTCAACCATTCCTAACTCCAAGTGTGGCTTCCTGTACCATCTGGTGTGTCTAGCACAACATTTAATGCAGACGCATTTCTCCTCTAACTCTGCCATCTCAAATTCACAAACTGTGCAGCACAACATTTTACTCTATATAGCGCTGTTACACATTAAACATAGGCATGTGCAGGGATGTCAACTGCATTTTGCTCTAACATACCATTGGTGTGAAATTATGTATGTTCCAGAATTTTTTGAACAGACCTCGTACTGTGGTCACCAGATTACATCAAATGTGTATATCATTCATAGGTCTTAACAGCAGTTCTACAGGCAGAATGTGATATAATAAAGTGTTGATGTATTCCTGAAGTATCTCATCGTATCCTTTTTAGGTAGATTAAGGAAATAATTAACTGTCTTGAAACAATAACTTCTCATGGTATTGATAATATTTTTTACAAAACATTAAAACCTGTTATCATCCAGGCAAGAGTGTTATATTGTCACATATGCAGTGCATTACTCTCTCAATGGAGTTTTCATGTAGGTCTTAGTGCTTTAATGTTAGACCCCTTTATAAAGTCCTGTGGCATTCTCTTCATCTCATAGTAGCAACTCCACCTACAGAAGAACTATAGAAACAAGCAGTGCCAGCAGAGGTAGCAGTTGTACAGAATTATTTCATAAAAATAGTGTCAGAGATAACATGATCATAAAATCAAGCTCTCATTGTTCTCGCTGCTTCCATGATAAATGCTGTTGATGTAGGAAGCAGCACAGTGCATCTTACTGCTTTGTCACAAAGGAGCTGGTTTCTGGTATGAGACATAAACGAAGATATCTTAATCTCAAAATATTTTACCATATATTTACTAAGTTAGGTAGGAAAACATTTGTGCTTGGCAAGAGTGTCAGAATACAAATTTCAGAGTATCTGAGCAGTCAGCATCAAATATTCGGTACTGAGGATTAAAGTGTGGATCACAAATGGGAGAAATTCAAAAGCATTTTTCAGTATGTCTTCTGCGCAAGGTTGTAATGGATGGGAGAGACCCACTGAGATCATGAAGCCATATTAGAAAACTGCTACATAAAAAAGAGAGCTTCATCACAAATTCAAGAGATGTCAAAACATAGTTGAAAAACAAAAGCTGAGTGAAGTGAAAATGAACGTAAGGAGAACTATGAGAGAAGCGTTTGGTGGCTTTGAAAGTAAAATTTTGTCAACTGAGCTGAGTGAAACCATAAAATCACTAAGTGGTTTGAAATCACCTATTGATTCACTCAATGACCATACTGGCACAAAAACTGAGGACAACAGAGAGAAGGTTGAAATATGTCATTAAGTCTTCTGAAACTGTTTCACTACAGGACATTGTAACATGGTCCCTCAGTCAATCATCATTGAGCATCGAAATGGTAGATATTTTGATAACTGATTGCAGATACAATTACTTAGCAGTCGAAAGGCATCAGGACCAGATGAGATACCTATAAGATTCTACAGAGATTACACAAAAAAACTTGCCCCCTTCTAGGAGCAGTTTATTGTAGATGACTGCAGCAACAAAGGATACCTATCAACTGGAAAAAGATGCAGGTCACACCTGTTTTCAATAAATGTCATAGGACATATGCACATAGTTATAGACCTGCATTGTTGGTGCCAATTTGTTGTAGAAGTATGGAATGTGTTTAAAGAATTGTGAGTATTTGGAGAACAAACATCTCCTGTATAAAAATCAACATGGATTCTGCAAATGGAGATATTTGGAATCTTAGCTGACACCGTTTCCTCATGAGATCCAAGGCACCATAGACAACGGGCTCAGGTTAATTCCATGTTCTTTGACTTCAGGAAGGCATTTGACACCAACCCACACTGTGATTTAGTGAAAAATATGAGCATACTGAGTGTTGGACCAGATTTGTGACTGTATTCAAGACTTCCTTACAGACAGAACTCAACTCATTGCTCTTAATGGAACAAAAACATGTGGTGCATAGGAAATTTTTGGAGTCCCCAAGGAAGTGTGACAGGATGCAGGATGATGACTGTTTACAAGGTATATAACTGATCTAGTGGAAAGCACTGGGAGCTCCTTAAGACCATTTGCAGATGGTTTGGTTGTCTATAGGAAAGTAGCAGCACCAGAAGATGGTATAATTTGCAAAATGACCTGCAGAGGATTGATAAATAGTGTGGGTTCTGGCAGTTGACCTTGAACATAAATGAATGTAACACACAGCGTATAACAGAAAATGAAATCCACTATTGTACAACTACACTATTGGTGGCAAATTGCTGGAAACAGTATATAACATAAAATATCTAAGAATAACCATCTGGAACAACCTTAAGTGGAATGACCATATAAAACAAATAGCAGGAAAACCAGATGCCAGAATGAGATTCATAGGAAGAATCATCCACAAAGGAAGTGGCGTACAAAGTGCTTGTGTGACCAATTCTTGAGTGTTGTTTATCAGTATGAAACTATTACCAGATAGGATTAATAAAAGAGAAGATGCAACAAGGACTGACGCATTTCATCATGGGATTGTTTAGCCATTGCAAAAGAGTTAAAGAGGTACAGAGATGCTCAACAAACTCCAGTGGCAGACACTACAAGAGAGGAATTGTGCATCATGGAGAGGTTTACTACCGAAATTTCAGAGGTGCACTTTCTGGAACAAACAATGTATTACTTTCTCCCACATACATCTCGTGGAATGAGCATGACAAGAAAATTTGAGAAATTAGAGTTAATACAGAGTTTTACCAACAATCATTCTTCCTGTGCATCATTTGTTGAGTGGAACTGGAAAGGAAGGATCAGTTAGTGGTACCAGACATACTTTCCACCTCACACAGTTAGGTGGCTTGTGGAGAATTAACTGTGCTTTTATTCACTGGACTCTAATAACTATAATAATAGTTTGAGTCTGAAGTTGGAAGCCAGTTCTTCTTAACTGTGTCACTATTAATAAGAGTGGATTTAAATGTGATTTAACATCATAAATATGGTTGAGCCAAATACTTCTCTTAAGTGGTGGTAGAAAAAGGTATTTTCGAAGTAGACAGCTCTTTAACACTCTGATTCTATCCAGTCTATGTGCTGAAGTGCAACCTCTTAATGCAGCCACGTTCATATGCTTGATGGACCTTTACACGGATACCTGGTAATTACATCCTCTTGGATGATTTGCAGTTACATTGTTTGTTATTGGCTGTAACAAATACAGTTTCATAGCAGTCATTCACCCTACTTTGCTAATTACACATTCTGCACTGCACTTTTGAGTTCAGTTAGTCACAGTGCTGTCCTCAGAATGATGAAGCTACACTTTCACTACAGCAACTCTTACATAGTTCACCAGTTATGTCACTTCATAAAAATTATCTTCACTCAGGAGCCCATAAATATTCATAAGATGTACTCGTACTTTTACCTTTGGCAGCAGAAAGTTGCATGCCCGTGAGTGGGATGGTCCTGTGCAGAAGCTACAATGGTTAATATTTAATATTCCATTACAGTACCTCAGATGGTCAAGGATGGAAAGAGAAAACTGCTCAAGTTTTTGCAGAAACTGTCATAGTATTTGTCTAAAGTGAGGTATGGAAACTACAGAAATCTGTGGTAGGAAGACTAGATGATGATTAAAACTCACTCCTTTTGAATATGAGCCCATGGTTTTTAAATACTGAAAAATATGATATATGAACTTGGTGCCCATTCTTTTGTAATTAAAAATAGTCATTTTATTTGCCATGAAAAATAAAAATTTAATTGTTTCCAGATTTATGTCTTTGAAAGACTAAAGATTAAGTAACCATACATTCCTTGCAACTTGTTACCAACATAGCAATATACATTCTAGTATCAGCATGTTTTATATTTCTTTTTTTCCCCTCATTCTCTGAGATGTTTTTAAAAGGGAAAGCAGCATTAGTATTAGCCTTGTTAATAACTTTAAGAAGATCTGCATGGGTGCAAGGTTCACCAAGCGGGTGGTCCATATCTGATACCTCACCAACTCACACAGAACTTCCAGAAGAAGGCCCCACTTCTGCTATTGGCCTTCCAGTGCAGCACCCTCATCCCCATCCTATTCAAAGTTCACCATACAGATTAGTCTAGCTAATTGCCAGGGACTGGTTCTCTTGGAATGTCAGGTTTCTCTAGGTCAGTTCTCTGTCTTACCATTTCGAACTTCTGGTCTGCACCCTCAATGACCTGCATTCCTTACATGGAGATTTTCCTGGATGGCAGGTGTTTCCCAATTGGTTGCAATCTGTCAGTTTCCACCTTTGTGCTCTCCACAGAAAAGTTTTACCATATAGCTGCTTTTCATCCACAATTAGCAACTTAATACACTCCTGGAAATGGAAAAAAGAACACATTGACACCGGTGTGTCAGACCCACCATACTTGCTCCGGACACTGCGACAGGGCTGTACAAGCAATGATCACACGCACGGCACAGCGGACACACCAGAAACCGCGGTGTTGGCCGTCGAATGGCACTAGCTGCGCAGCATTTGTGCACCACCGTCGTCAGTGTCAGCCAGTTTGCCGTGGCATACGGAGCTCCATCGCAGTCTTTAACACTGGTAGCATGCCGCGACAGCATGGACGTGAACCGTATGTGCAGTTGACGGACTTTGAGCGAGGGAGTATAGTGGGCATGCGGGAGGCCGGGTGGACGTACCGCCGAATTGCTCAACACGTGGAGCGTGAGGTCTCCACAGTACATCGATGTTGTCGCCAGTGGTTGGCGGAAGGTGCACGTGCCCGTCGACCTGGGACCGGACCGCAGCGACGCACGGATGCACGCCAAGACCGTAGGATCCTACGCAGTGCTGTAGGGAACCACACCGCCACTTCCCAGCAAATTAGGGACACTGTTGCTCCTGGGGTATCGGCGAGGACCATTCGCAACCGTCTCCATGAAGCTGGGCTACGGTCCCGCACACCGTTTGGCCGTCTTCCGCTCACGCCCCAACATCGTGCAGCCGCCTCCAGTGGTGTCGCGACAGGCGTGAATGGAGGGACGAATGGAGACGTGTCGTCTTCAGCGATGAGAGTCGCTTCTGCCTTGGTGACAATGATGGTCATATGCATGTTTGGCGCCGTGCAGGTGAGCGCCACAATCAGGACTGCATATGACCGAGGCACACAGGGCCAACACCCGGCATCATGGTGTGGGGAGCGATCTCCTACACTGGCCGTACACCTCTGGTGATCGTCTAGGGGACACTGAATAGTGCACGGTACATCCAAACCGTCATCGAACCCATCGTTCTACCATTCCTAGACCGGCAAGGGAAGTTGCTGTTCCAACAGGACAATGCACGTCCGCATGTATCCCGTGCCACCCAACGTGCTCTAGAAGGTGTAAGTCAACTACCCTGGCCAGCAAGATCTCCTGATCTGTCCCCCATTGAGCATGTTTGGGACTGGATGAAGCGTCGTCTCACGCGGTCTGCACGTCCAGCACGAACGCTGGTCCAACTGAGGCGCCAGGTGGAAATGGCATGGCAAGCCGTTCCACAGGACTACATCC
This sequence comes from Schistocerca gregaria, assembly GCF_023897955.1. Taxonomy (NCBI): domain Eukaryota; kingdom Metazoa; phylum Arthropoda; class Insecta; order Orthoptera; family Acrididae; genus Schistocerca; species Schistocerca gregaria. The sequence continues at coordinate 321,390,664 of NC_064925.1, read as the reverse complement.
AGCATCTCTACGATCGTCTCTATGGGAGAATAGCAGCCTGCATTGCTACGAAAGGTGGATATACACTGTACTAGTGCCGACATTGTGCATGCTCTGTTTCCTGTGTCTATGTGCCTGTGGTTCTGTCAGTGTGATCATGTGATGTATCTGACCCTAGGAATGTGTCAATAAAGTTTCCCCTTCCTGGGACAATGAATTCATGGTGTTCTTATTTCAATTTCCAGGAGTGTATTAAATAGTCAAAAATTACATTTTTCAAAGAAATTATTTTCTCACATCTATAAATACTGCATGAAACAATGGAAAGTCGAGGTTGGAATAACAACAATATTATGAAAAGAATAAATTGCTACTCACCATACAGAGGAGACACTGAGTTGCAGACAGGCACAATGACAGCCAAAAGGCCTTCTTTTAAGGTACAAAATATACACACACATTCACACAAGCACCACTCACACACACATTACTGCTATGTGTAATTTTGAACTGTGCCTGATAGAAGCAGCAATTCACTGTGGGTAAGGAAGAGACATGGGAGAGGAGGGGAAGCAGGGTGCATGGGAGGGAAGGTATAATGCTGTTTATGGGAGAGTGTAGAAATGTAGTTGAGACAGAGTAGGGCTCCTAGTTACAGCTAGGAGGTTTGGGGGGAGGATTACAGCACAAAAGGAGAGAAGTATTGAAGGGAAAAAGAAGTATTGGCTGTGTAGGCATTATAGAAGACTACGTTGTGCTTGAGTGGGAGCAGGTAAGTGGACTGGGACTAGTGTAGGTTGAGGCCGGTCCAGAGAGAATTCCCACCTGCACAGTTTAGAGAAGCTGGCATTGGTAGCAAGAATCCAGAAGGCACAGGCTGTGAAGCAGTCATTGATGTGAGGAATGTTGTCTTAAGCAGCATGTTCAGCAACTTGGTGGTCCAGGTGTCTCTTGGCCACAGTTTGTCAGTACCCATTCATAAGGGCAGACAGCTTGTTTGTCGTCATGCCCAAATAGAAGACAGCACAGTGGTTGCAGCTTAGTTTGTAGATCAAATGACTGGTTTCATGGGTAGGCCTGCCTTTGGTGGGATAGGAGATGTGGTGACTGGACTGGAGTAACTGGTGGTGGGAGAATGTGTGGGACAGGTCTTGCATATAGGTCTATTTCAGGGATATGAGCTACGAAGAAAGGGGTCAGGAGCAGGGATGGACAAGGATATTGAGTAGGTTTGGTGAGTGGCAGAGGTGAGACAGATACAGCATAGGATATTCCTCATTTAAGGGAATAATGAGAGGTAGTAGAAACCTGGTGGAGAATGTGGCTCAGTTGCTCCAGTCCTGGAGGGTAATGGATCACAATTCCTTTGTGGTCAGACAGTGGGTATGTGGGAGATGGGAGGTGACTGGTGAGACAAGACATGGAAGACCTGTTTCTGTATGAGGCCTCATTGAGAGTCTTGGCATATTTGGAAAGGAATCTTCCTGTGCTACACAGTCTTGTCGTATTTTGATCCTACCAACACCCCCACCCTCTCTCCTCTCTCTCTCTCTCTCTCTCTCTCTCTCTCTCTCTCTCTCTCTCTCTCTCTCTCTCATTCCTCCTGCACCCACCCCCTCCCTTATTGCAGCAGCATGTATTAATCTCACCTAATGTATTAACACCTGCTGTCCCCTCTCTTTCGACACATCCACCAACTACCGTTGCCTTTTTATTTACTTTTCTCTTTGATCTTACTGTATTTTCACATGGTTTTTAATTCATTTTGCCTTTCACTGTTGGCCATTTCATCATTCCACCCATTGTATGAGTTGTTGCTTTGTAATATTATGTATTTGTACCAGTTTTCTTCCATGCATTTTTAAGTACTTTGATACCTAGCCTATGGAATCACCACAGTACCCTGACCATCAAATTACCCATCTCTGACTCCAAACCCCTCTTCCACAATGTCCTCTGTCTTTTCACATTCTGTTAGTCTATAGCCCTCACCAACCTGCTCTTGCAAAACCAAGTAAATCAGGCCCAAATCTGCAACCATAAAATTCTCCTACCCTGCAATTCCAAATTCCTGCTTCCCAAAGGTCACATTGATATTCCTGTCCTCCAGCATGTGCAACATCACCTCAAAAAACTCTACAGCCTGTTCGTTTCTATGCCCACCTTGCACAGACACTATCCACCATCTCTAAAAGAGCCTCCGGATCTCCCTCACATCCTGCAATAATTAAAAAACCCTGCTCACAGATCTACTCCATTTGCCACATGCTCAGAAACTCCGATCCACCACCATACAGAAGCAAGAACCTAAACAGATCCAAAGCACTGTCATGAACCTTGCCTTCAAAAGCCTTAGTCCCACAGAAGTGTCAGTCATTTCCAAAGGCCTTACATTTTGCCTCATTCCCAAATTTGTTCATGTTGTGCTTATTGTAGACCTTCTCTACTTCTCCTGGTTTATAAAGTGGAAACACTTTTTCACCACGAACCTCACCAATTAAACTCGACCCAAAACCAATACTGAACCCTGCCTGATTCAGTTCACTCCTCCATCCAACTGTGATGACCCCCCGCTGCCCCAAGATCAGTGCTTGCTCACTTTCCAGAATTTCTCAACCTGAAACTTTGACTCACCATCATTCCCCAAATCCCTCACAATCGAAATGAATGTTACATCCACATAAATAATAATGGTGCACCATCTAAAACCTGATCCCAACCTTTTAATTCCATCTCCTGACAAAGGCTCCACCACTGTGGCCCCATCACCATGGTTTTGAACTGCAGGGATTTCTTTGTGGATGGACTACACCAGCTTTCAGATTTGTCCACCTGCAAGCTGTGTCACAGTGACCTATTCCAGAAATCTATCAGGATCTCCAGTCCCTCATCAGATCCTCACGGCATCCCAAAACCTCTCCTCTGAGTCTATCTGTCTCCTCACACCTACCATTCCCAGCACCCCTACCTTCTACATCCATAAACCCAGCCATCCAGAATACCCCCTTGTGGCCAGTTAAAGTGCCCCCACTGAGAGAATCTCTCCTTTCATGGAACACCTAGAACTGGAGCGAATGAATCACATTCTCATGGACCAGAGTTTCAACTGCCTCACGTGATGCCCTGGAATGAAGAATTTCCTACCCAGTATCCTTCTCACAGTGGTATTCCACCACCCACCAAACATATGTGATATCCTTGTCCATTTGTACTCCAACCTTTTCCCAGTTCTTTGCCTAGATGCATGACCTGTCCTGTGAATCCTACCACTGCCACCTACTCCAGTCTGGTCACAAGCATCTTCTATCTCATTGAAGGCCATGCTGCCCATGAAAGCAGTGATGTGATCTGTAAATTAACTTCCAGCTACTGAGCTACTTTCTATGTGGAGATAACCAACAACCTGTTTGCCCACATGAGTGACCACTAATAATTTGTGACCAAGAGACCACTGCATCACCCAGTTGCTGAACATACTGTTCAATACAATGTGCTTCACTTCAATGACTGCTTCACAGGCTGCACCTTCTGGATCCTCCCAACCAATACCAATTTCTCTGAACTGCACAGATAGGTACTCTCCCTGCTCTATGTCCAATGGCCCTGTAATGCTCTTGGCATCAACCTTTTCTAGTACCCACATACATTCCAGCATAACATATCCTTCTATTCTGCCATATCACCCACTAGTACTTCTCTCCTTCTCTGCCTCTACCTATTCCACTCCCTTCCCCAGCCTTCCAACTTCACCTAGCACAGCCTTACACTGTTCCTTCCTATCCCTGCAGGCTCTCATAAACAGCACTACAACTTTCCCAACCCCATCCTACTTTTGCTCCCTCACCCTTACCCTCATTGGATAGCAGGTCCCATCAATCCAGTTCTGACTCAGTCTGGCCACAGACAGTGGCCGTGTGTGTGTGTGTGTGTGTGTGTGTGTGTGTGTGTGTGAGCGAGCGAGCGTGTACATGCGCGAGCAGACAGAGATAGGGAGGGAGGGAGGGAGTGGTGCTTGTGTGAATATGAGTGTTTTCTATTTCAGAAGAAGGCCTTTTCTCTGAAGGGTAAGATATGTGATCTTTTTGTTGTGTCTGTCTGTGACTCAACATCACCTCTATATGGTGAGCAGCAACCCATCGTTTCGATAATACTGTTGTAAATACTGAATCCTACTAGCAGTATATTACTGCTTGTCATGCAGTTTGTATCAGATGCTGATGTTTCTCATATAGCTTACAGAACTTTTCTACCCATGAGTTAATTTGTAGTAAGAGTGGCTAATAAAGAAGGCTTATAATTTTCTTTTTAATTGTTAGGGATTCTCAATTTTGTGCTTAATGTTAGATGAGTGTTTGCTGTGTACCTCCAACCAGGGTACACAACTCCATTCTGAACCCTAGATATGGAGGCAAAGTGTACTTGAAAAATATTTATGTTTATGTGAGTGTATAAATGACAGCTCAGCTGAAACATATTTTTGTTACCAGCAACAAAAACCATTCATGAGAAGTAAGTTCAATGAATCCAAGATCATTATAAACAATTCTGTAAAATGTCCATTTACCTGCTTTACACAATTTGCTCACTTCATGCTTCAGCTAAATAAATGCTTTGTTTACTTTAGGACCAGTGTATTAGGAGATACTTCCATTAGACAAGACGGAGTGAAAATGTGCAGCCAACACACTAATTTTGAGAGATGCATATTATTGTATCACTTGCTAAGCTCTTCTTCTCGGTTAGTGTATTTATGAGCTGATTCCATATTAGCTGGTTATCAAACTTCACCTCGAGGAACTGTGCATGCTTTCATGTGGAAAATTTCCACACCTGTGAACCCGGTTCTGGATGTATATGTAGTACAGGTGTACACAATGATAAACACATTATAGGAGCAGTGGTGGCCAGTCAATCAGCAACTGAAGATGAAATCCACACACATGTTGCACATGCCATGTCACCAGGAACCACTGGGAACCATCTGCTTGCAGCAGGACTTAAATCATGTGTACGTCTCATCAACCTGCCATGACACCACCGATTGTGACTACTCTGATATCATGAAAGATTTGACTGCAGCGTAGAAAGACAATCTGTTGTCATCAGTGATGAGAATTGGTTCTGTCTATATGCGAGTGATGGATGTTCTAACCCATCCCTTGGTCTGTTGGCTACTATAATCATAGTAATAAAGAAATAAAGTAAACTTTGCAAACTACTGACAATGCATGCACTTGTGCAATAAATATATATTGGTTGGTTGTTACTTGGAGATACATAAGTTGAAATAATATTATGATCCAGATTTCTTTCTCCATGTCCACTTTTCAGCTAATACTGAACATGTTTTAGCACTAGGTAACACATGCTGTAGCTGTACAACTTATCAGTTGTCCAACACAAGCAATTGAGACTGAAACATTTTGGATCCATAGAGCAACCATGACAGACCCCATTTTCCAGTTATCCCACAATTGAACCACAGACAGATTCCTCCTACTGGTTGGCAATTACAAACATATATGAAGTTTACATACAAATATTATATCAATATAATCAATGTTTCTTAACCAAAGAGATAGAGTCAATTAATATTTCATAAATTAAAGCTTTTTCCTATCAATTTTAACTTTGGGATAATTATGGAAAACTGAATAAATGATTATAATACTGAATTTAAATATTCAGAACTTTAAACTATAGAGTATCAGCTACTCTAATACTTAATGAAAGAAAGAAGTGTGTTCAGCAGTTTTGTTACAATAGCCACCAAAAATTTTGTAAGCATGAACATGCAAACTAAATTCTGGAACTAAAAATGTTCAACTCTGATTTCTAAAAAACATTGTTTGAAAATAGATAATTGACTTTTTTAAACTGAAATATGTCTGAATTGTAGGGTTGGTGTGGTGATTAAATATTATTTAAACACAATTACATGAAACAAATTTTTACCAGTGGCATAAGAAAAAACTGATTAGTCAACTAATTAAACAATACTAGACATAAATACATTTAGCATTGAAGTTTTCATATAAAATGTTCTTTGTGTTTGGCATACAATGTTTCACTGTATATTTATGACATGTGTCATTGTTTTTGAGAGCAGATACAAACGTGTACATTGTTGTCACTTTGTTATCAATGGTTCAAACACCAAACCTTTCTTCACTTCACTTATTGTTTTCATTGGCCTTGTTATTACATCATCTCATTACTTGTAATATACCAGTCCTATTCACATCTTCAGTTGGGAGAACATTCTTTACATTGGCCTTGTTATTACATCATCTCATTATTTGTAATATACCAGTCCTATTCACATCTTCAGTTGGGAGAACGTTCTTTACATACTTTGTATGCACATATGAACACTTTTTACATTTTGGCTTAATTGAATATGTGAAAAAAGTTTACACTCTGTAGGTTTTAATATCTAGCATTGACTATTAATGATTTGGGAGGAATAGACTAACATGAGACATGAGCTTTTTTCAGACTGAGACATATTGCCAGAAATAATAGGTCAAAGTTGAAATTATAGATCATATAATTTTTTACATAAATACTTAAAATATGATTAAAAATGAAATAATACAACAATTACTTAAACATATACAAAGACATATTATTAAAATAGGAGACTGCAAAATTAGTGTTGTGATCATCAGACTGCAAAATTAGTGTTGTGATCATCATATTTCTTACATTATCTTCTAGAATGCTATCTAACTCATTTTCAGATAACATCTATATTAATGACAAAACCCAGCTTGGGAGTGGGGAGAGCAGTGAGCACATCACGAGCCATGTTTAACACAAACAGGAAGACTCATGATGGCAACTGATTTTATTTGACATACAGTAGCTTACTTACTCACCATCAACTTTCATTACAAAACTACTGATATGCAAGAGCAGCTGCAGGTAACAGCTAGTTCATAATAAATTTTTCTTATGGTCAGACGTGTATTAACTTTTTTGGGTTATCAAATTGTCAGCAATATTCTGCTGCTACAGACTTTCCTTCATACTCAGTACCTCTATTACTTACTTCATTTTTATTGTCTAAATTCACTTTTTCATTATAATAAATCTGTAATATTATTTTTGTGTTTTTATTTTAATTATCAGAAATACACATATGTGTGTACTTCACTCTAATCAAATCTAACACCACAATAAAGAATAAAGTTCCCTAACCCTGACTTCAACTTTATCATCAACATTTCCTCAGTATCATTAGCATCTCTTCAACATCTCACAAAGGCTACTTCAGTATGTAATCTCAATTTATTGTTAAACCTATCAACTTCATACAATAGATCATTCTATACACAGTGTATCATAGTTGAAATACAATCAGTTTCAGTACATACACGCTGCAAATGTTCCTTGACAAATGTTACTATCATTATCAACCTTTTTCTCATCTGTATAATCTGAAAATCGTTTTCATACATCAAATTTAATCTCAGAAGCTTTATTTTATAATCAGACTTTAGTTCTAACATAATACAAGCCCTGACTGTGAGTCAACAATGTACCAAGTCTGAACCCTCTAAGAATGACATGAGTTGACCTATCAGATATGTTTTAACCAACTAGGGCAAAATGTATGTAGTAAAGGCATTTTATTAAATGAAAAATTTGACATCAACTACAAAATGTTAGTTTTGCTTTCAAAGAGAATATCATCCAACTGTAAGTAGTCACATGACTTTACTAAGGATTATTTATGGAAGAAACATCATATGGAGGACAGATAGTATGGATACAAAGAGCTTATTGTTAAGGCCTTCACAGCCACTTGTTGCAGATTGCCTGTTGGATTCTGTCGGGTTCTTCAGCTGGCATTTGTTTGATTTTTCTGACATTTTGCCACCACATGTTGCTGGCTATATCAAAGCTTCACTCTCCATTGCTAGTGGTGGACTGGAGTTGAGTTTGTGGTCACAGATTATATGTATGTGGTGTGCCAATATCCAAGGGCTTTTCCATGGTCATTACTCCTGTGGTTCTCCCCTAGGTACTTGCAGTGGCCATTTGCTACAGCATGGGAATCCAGGATCCATTCACCTTGAGGCTTTCTTCTTTCTTGTTGAAGCTATTGTCATGTTTGTGTATTTCTATACAGTAAATCCCCATATTAACGAACACACTTTTAAGGAATCCTGCTTTTAAGGGATACTTTTGTTGGTCCCGGTGATAATGCCATAAAAACAATGTTAATGAAATTCAGTTTTAATGAATCACACTTTCTTTGAAAACCTGCTTTTAAGGAATAAGTGTGTTACAATTCGCAAATTAAAATACAGTCTGCAGCTGCACTTCTTGTTTTCAGACATTAAATTGTAACGTTAGGCTTTGATCATTTGAATTCTTAAAATAGATGTCCACATTAGCGTTCAGATATTGGTCTCGTATTGATAGTTGTGAAGTTATCGAGATTGGTGAATGTTAAACTAATTATTTGGAAACACAATTCTTCCGCACTACCGTGCTCCGGCTGTCGTGTCTGATACTAAAAAGTGAAAGCATTAAGTGTATACTGTAGTTGTGTAGCCTACTTACAGTAATGTTTTTGTACATGTAATATGACCAGAAAATGAAGAAAACATAAGATACAACAGAAGCTAACAATTATTCGGGATTTTGAAGAGAATCGCAATACCTGTATGAAATTATGCAATGTTGCAAAGAAGTACGATTTGGTGCCATCATCTTTGCGCCGAATAATAAAAAATAAGGAGGCTTTATTAAATTTAGAAGAAGATGTGGACTCACCAAGTTTTTCTGTGGCTGTGGAAGGACCTCCACCCATTTATAGCACTTTTGAAAGAAAAGTGTGTATCAGATACGGATCTGATGATCAGTTTCGACGTGAAGTCTTTGTTCACAAATGTGCCCGTGACGGACACCAATGCATGGTACCTGATACCTGCAAACTAGTGCACCACTGTTTGGCGACCACCTATTTCAGGTGAAAAGGGGATTTTTATGAGCAGATGGACGGTGTAGCTATGGGTTCCCCTCTTTCGCCATCCACAGCAGACATTTTTATGCAAGCTTTCAAAGAAACAGCACTCCAGTCCACACCATTGTGCTCAGAATTCTGGCTACAATATGTTGATGACACCTTTGTTATCTGGCCACATGGAGGAGAAGAGCTTCAGAACTTTCACGAACATCTCAACCGGCAGCACAGCAAAATTCACTTTACCATAGAGATAGAAACGAATGGGGTATTGCCTTTTCTCGATGTGGAAGTTTACCGTAAGCCTGAGGGTAAACTTGGACACAGAGTTTATAGGAAGCCCACTAACATAGACAGATACCTGCATGCAACCTCCCACCACCATCCTATGCAAAAGAATTCGGCCCTGCAAACTTTAACAAAGAGAGCCTACAGGATCAGTGATGAACGCAACCTGAAAGCTGAACTGCAGAACCTCAGTTCCATTTTTGGAACTAATGGCTATGGCATGAGGATGATACACAAAACTGTGGCACTGAAGGAGGAGGGCAACAGGGAAATGCAGAACGAAGCACAGAACACCGTCATGCTACCCTATGTCCAAGGGGTTACTGAACGTCTGGGCAAAATTCTCTGTCGGGCAGGCATTACACCAATTTTTTGTAGCAACAAGAAAATAAAAGGCTTTCTGAGCTCAATGAAAGATACAATTGACATATTTATTTCTGCCAGAGTTTATGAAATTGGGTGCGAATGTGAACTGGTGTATGTAGGTGAGACTGGGTGTCCAATAAGCACAAGTTTAACTGAACATGTGAGATATATCCACCTCAAACAATACACCAAATCAGCAGTGGCACAACATCAGGAACAGTGCAGGAAGAAGATCGAATTTTGAGAGGCCCATATACTGGTGAAGCAACTGTTTAGTTTGAGGAGGAAGATTAGAGAGGTTTATAGAAATAGCCAAGTGACCCGATAATATGAATAGAGAAGACAGGTACTGACTTCCAGTGTCTTGGCTGCCAGTTGTAACAGCATTGCGGATGAACAGCTCTCACAGAGCAACAGGCATGTGGTAGACCACAGCAGTGGAGGGCACACAGAGTGCTGACACGGCCTAGTTGATACTAGGCAGTTAGTAAACAACACTACACTGTAGTCACCACTCAGTCTCCTATTCGCTGATTTCCATCAATGGCAAGCAGTAAAGGAAACTCCAATGGAAAATGCCCATTTTCACCAATGACAACACACAATGCAAGGCCAATAAAATGAACTCCTAATACCCTTCCTCCTCACCCTCACATCCAATGACAGCATTCCTCAATAGTAAATAAGTATTCAAGCTAGTGCTCATTCAGAAGCTAGCAATACACCCTGAGGAAGGTGTCTTGCAACAGTCGCCGAAATGTTGGAATTTTACATATGACAATGCGGCCTCAAACCCAGAAGAATTTTATTGATTGTGACAACAACTGCAGAAGCCTACATTTACAATCATCAAAAATCTTCTTCCCAGACTCTTTTACATCATTTTCAGTTAACACAGTGATCATATCTTACTAACATGATTCCTTCATTAGTTTTTTAAGTCCTAAATTACGGTACAAATCAGTTACCTGCTCATTTTCTGACATGTGTTAAGTTTAAACCAATCATAAAATACTCTTAAGGTAATTACTTCTTTGTTTCCTTTACTAATGTGTGTATGTTTGTTTTCCTTGCCTGCATCTTTCAGTTTGTCTGCTTGACATATTTCTTTTTCAACAGACATTATGCTGTTAGGATAGTACACAACTAAAAGTAATTACTGATTACTTAACATGAATCTTTGTTTTTTATATTTTAACAATTAGTGCGTATATTATACAGTTAATTTGCTCCTACCTTGCTGAAAGTGGAGCACAAGCTAGATTTGTATCTCTTGAATAGTTGCATTATTTTACGTCCTTGTGTCCATGCCAATTTCTATTATTCAAGTCTCTATTCCTATTTCTGTTCTAACCATTTCTGTAGTGTCCCCACAGATGAAAATTATTACCATTATTATTATTATGGTTCCTTGTGCAAAGGATATTACCACTGTAATCATTGTGATCACTTCTATGGTGGTTAGTGCTTCCTAAATTTTGATTACTTCACCTTTGTAAATGACTGTGATTGTTATGAAGTTATTTGCTCATCTTTCCCATAACTCTGTCTAGTTTATCCATACATTTTAAAATTGTTCTGTATAATCATTTGGCTGATACACTTATGTCCCTTTGAATGTCAGCTTGTAACTTCCTTTTTAAAGCATCTATCTGTGTTAATTCATCAAATTATTTGTTTAAATGTATTAACTTCTTTATTTGATCTTCACAGTATTGTTTCATGCCACCATGTCCCTCCCTGTAGTTTGGTCCATTCAAAAATTAATTTTTTATTCTGGCCTGATCAGTTTCTGCCCAGAACTTACTTAAGAATCCTTTTTCATGTTCTGAAAATGACGTGCTCATAGTCATTAGTCCATGACAACACTTCACATTCTCCATGATTTTTTAAACAGACTTAGTATTCATGCTTTCAGATGCATTATCTACAAATTTGTATTTACAGTGTTGAGAAATGTCTGCTGTGTGCAGACTACCATCACCTGAAAAATTTTTCATTGGAATGTTATACCACATAGTGCCAATATAATTAACAAAGTTTTTGATTGTTATGTCATCATTAACGTCATCAAATTTCTTTAAAATACACAAATACCACTTTCTGATTGGGACACATTACAGACCATTTCATTTGAATCTATTTTTTGACCACCCAGTTTTACCTTTTTATAAAATTGCTTTTAGCAGCTGCCAGTTTCATTTTTAGCAGCTGCCAGTTTCATATCAATATTCATTTTACTACCAGAAATACTATTTCTTAAATTCCTGTCAACATTTGTAAATTTAGTATTAATATTTTCAAAAGGAAGTTTGTTCTGATCCCCTTCTTCACCTATTTTGTCTTTGACCTGTTTGATATCCCCACTAAGGTAAGTTTCTATTTCTCCTATTCTTGACTCTATTGCCAAGCCTTTTTGTTCTACAAGATTGATTTTACTTGCAAGACTATACACTACATAATGTAATTTTTTACTTCTTGTCCTAAATTTGTGAGATGATGTGTACATTGTTAAACCAATTATCTGATTGTTTATAGAGTTATCACTGCTTCTTTATTTTTGACTCTATATATCTTAGAATATTTCTCATTTCTTGATTCTTGAACTTAAAATTTTCAAAAAAATTGTCCCATACTTGATAACACAGTTTTCATTTTTTCATGTTTAACAGATCTAATAATTTTACCTCTTTTTTGCACATATTATCTACCCCTCTCAATTGTGCTGGCTCAATGACTTATTACATCGAAGTCCCCCTGTCCAAAACTTTCTCACTGTCCCCTGCCTGTTCCAGTTCCAACTTTGGCTCAAAAATAGTCATTTTCACTAAATGTTCTTCACATTCCCACAAGATAAATAAGTTGTTGTTGTTGTTGTTGTGCTCTTCAGTCCTGAGACTGGTTTGATGCAGCTCTCCATGCTACTCTGTCAATCTTCTTCATCTCCCAGTACTTACTGCAACCTACATCCTTCTGAATCTGCTTAGTGTATTCATCTCTTGGCCTCCCTCTACGATTTTTACCCTCCACACTGCCCTCCAATGCTAAATTTGTGATCCCTTGATGCCTCAAAACAAGTCCTACCAACCGATCCCTTCTTCTAGTCAAGTTGTGCCACAAACTTCTCTTCTCCCCAATCCTATTCAATACCCCCTCATTAGTTACGTGATCTATCCACCTTATCTTCAGCATTCTTCTGTTGCACCACATTTCGAAAGCTTCTATTCTCTTCTTGTCCAAACTAGTTATTGTCCATGTTTCACTTCCATACATGGCTACACTCCATACAAATACTTTCAGTAACGACTTCCTGATACATAAATCTATACTCGATGTTAACAAATTTTTCTGCTTCAGAAATGCTTTCCTTCCCATTGCCAGTCTACATTTTATATCCTCTCTACTTCGACCATCATCAGTTAGTTTACTTCCTAAATAGCAAAACTCCTTTACTACTTTAAGTGTCTCATTTCCTAATCTAATTCTCTCAGCATCACCTGATTTAATTTGACTACATTCCATTATCCTCGTTTTGCTTTTGTTGATGTTCATCTTATATCCTCCTTTCAAGACATTGTCCATTCCGTTCAACTGCTCTTCCAGGTCCTTTGCTGTCTCTGACAGAATTACAATGTCATCGGCGAACCTCAAAGTTTTTATTTCTTCTCCATGGATTTTAATACCTACTCTGAACTTTTCTTTTGTTTCCTTTATTGCTTGCTCAATATACAGATTGAATAACATTGGGGAGAGGCTACAACCCTGTCTCACTCCTTTCCCAACCACTGCTTCCCTTTCATGCCCCTCGACTCTTATGACTGCCATTTGGTTTCTGTACAAATTGTAAATAGCCTTTCGCTCCCTGTATTTTACCCCTGCCACCTTCAGAATTTGAAAGAGAGTATTCCAGACAACATAGTCAAAAGCTTTCTCTAAGTCTACCAATGCTAGAAACATAGGTTTGCCGTTTCTTAATCTTTCTTCTAAGATAAGTCGTAAGGTCAGTATTGCCTCACGTGTTCCAACATTTCTATGGAATCCAAACTGATCCTCCATTCGTCTGTAAAGAATTCGCGTTAGTATTTTGCAGCTGTGACTTATTAAACTGATAGTGCTTTCTTTGGGATTGGAATTATTATATTCTTCCTGAAGTCTGAGGGTATTTCGCCTGTCTCATACATCTTGCTCACCAGCTGGTAGAGTTTTGTCGTGACTGGCTCTCCCAAGGCCGTCAGTAGTTCTAATGGAATGTTGTCTACTCCCGGGGCCTTGTTTCGACTCAGGTCTTTCAGTGCTCTGTCAAACTCTTCACACAGTATCTTATCTCCCATTTCATCTTCATCTAAATCCTCTTCCATTTCCATAAAATTGTCCTCAAGTACATCGCCCTTGTATAAACCCTCTATATACTCCTTCCACCTTTCTGCCTTCCCTTCTTTGCTTAGAACTGGGTTGCCATCTGAGCTCTTGATATTCATACAAGTGGTTCTCTTCTCTCCAAAGGTCTCTTTAATTTTCCTGTAGGCAGTATCTGTCTTACCACTAGTGAGATAAGCCTCTACATCCTTACATTTGTCCTCTAGCCATCCCTGCTTAGCCATTTTGCACTTCCTGTCAATCTCATTTTTGATACGTTTGTATTCCTTTTTGCCTGCTGCATTTATTGCATTTTTATATTTTCTCCTTTCATCAATTAAATTCAATATTTCTTCTGTTACCCAAGGATTTCTAGCAGCCGTCATCTTTTTACCTACTTTATCCTCTGCTGCCTTAACTACTTCATCCCTCAGAGCTACCTATTCTTCTTCTACTATGTTTCTTACCCCCATTCCTGTCAATTGTTCCCTTATGCTCTCCTTGAAAATCTGTACAACCTTTGGTTCTTTCAGCTTATCCAGATCCCATGTCTGTAAATTCCCACCTTTTTGCAGTTTCTTCAGTTTTAATCTACAGGTCATAACCAATAGATTGTGGTCAGAGTCCACATCTGCCCCTGGAAATGTCCTACAATTTAAAATCTGATTCCTAAATCTCTGTCTTACCATTACATAATCTATCATTATATAATCTATCATTATATAATCTATCTGATACCTTTAGATAAATAAGAAGGAAAATAAAATCCCTACTTAACTTTAGGTGTCCATCTGCATCGTTAGTGTTGGTAAGGACAGTTCATTTATTATCCATCATAATTATTGTACTTTGTTAGTAAAAACTCTCTTTTTACTTGTTAACAATATTTCCATTTTCCTTGATTTCCTGCAACATACATATCATTTCAGTACATGTCTATGTATATTTATAGCCTGCGTCTTGACTACAGTAATCATAGTAATAAAGAAGTTCACAAACTACTGGTGTTATATATGTTTAGATAATAAATGCATATTGGTGAGTGAGGGAGTGAAGCCTTCATGCGTAGGCTTGATCTAAAGTTCATGCAATTATCATAATAGGACACACCTAGCATGTCAATATGTTTTTTCTAAGAGAAGATGGTACCCTTGAGAAGGTATGCACAAAAAGGACTTGACAACTTTGCTGGAACCCTCAAACAAACATGCTAAGCCGCTATGTGATGGTTGAAACAGCAACACCACAGCAGATTACCAACCACCTAAAGTCCAAATGTTTAGATGAGTATACTATTGTAGTTGAAATGCACTGTACCCTTAACTAAAGTCAAGGTGTAGGAATTACAGTGATGTCATGCATACGGACATTACAGAGCTTGAAGAGGAGTGGGCTGATGAAGGCATCTTTGAAGTGAGAAATGTTATATTTCATTTGAATGGAACACTTGAAAAATCAGAATCATTACACTGATGTTCAAATAGCTGTTTGTTTTTTTCAAATTGTAATATAGCTTGATTTTTAAAACTAAAAGAGCATGAAACTATGGGATGTAAAGGTGCGGTTAAAGTGCAGTATGGTTGCCCACACTGGGGGAATTCCACATAGCTCCCCTGACCTTAGTATCAATTACTCAGGTCTGCACCCTTCTTGGAGCAGAGAATGTATGATGTTTGAGACTGGAAGGAAAGTCCAGGAATTGAAGGACACAAAGTGCATATCCTGCACTGATTTTGAGATGTAAAAATCTTTTTAACCCCCAAACTTTTCAACTTTGTTTGCTGCACCATTCATCAAGAGATCTGCAAAAGTGAATGTATCCACTCAGATATCACCTATGGATTACAGACCCAAGAAATTCACTTGCAGCTGCACCTGTAGAAGCAAAAATTCACATGAAACTCTATCTGCCTCCATGTAGATTCCAGTAACAGACATCACTTAACCCCTGAAAAAATGCTGGATTGGAAGTGTAATTGCTCAAAACTGGTTTGACCCCATCAGATGTAGAAAAACCAGGAGGATGAAGACTATAGCATGGACTTTGAAGTCTGCTTCAAAGAACCCTCAATCCATCTCAGTTCTTTGACTTCTGAAGTGGTTTCTCTACATTCAGAAAAGGAAGGGGGAAACATAAACCTCCCAGATAAATGGCTCCTGTGCTTCAACTGAACATAAATGGGGACAGAATACATGTGGAGGATCTGAAATTGTTGCACAGGGGAGACCCCTGTGCCTGTGTATGCACATTTTTCAAAGTAGTAACATCCCTGTGCTTACGGGATACAGCCTCCATTGAAAAGAAAAAGATAAAGCATTTTTCAGTATGCCTTAGACAAGTATATTCTGACCAAGGTCATAAGGAATGAGAAAGACCCACCATGATTTAATAACCACATTAAAAAACTACTGTGTCAACGAAGAGGGCTTCATCACTGATTCAAGAGAAGTCAAAACCTAGTTGACAAATTAAAGCTGAATGAAGCAAAAAAGAGCATATGGAGAGCAATGAGGAAAGTGTTCATTGACTTTGAGAGTAAAATTTTGCTAACTGATCTGAACAAAAACTCTAGGAGTTCTGGTCCATAAAATCAGTAAGCAGTTCAAATTCTCTGTTCATTGATTCAATGAGCATGCTGGCACTGAAACTGAAAATAACAGAGTGAAGACCTAAGTACTAAATTCAGTCTTTGGAAATTGTTTCACCATGGAAGATTGTAGCACAGTCTCTCCTTTCAATCATCGTATGAATGTTGAAATGGCAGATATTGATATGACTGATTGTGGAATAGAAAAGCAACTAAAATTGCTTAGTAGTGGAAAGTCATCAGGATCAGGGTACCTAGCAAGTTGAAAAAAGTGCACATCATTCCCATTTTAAAAAAGGCCATAGGGCATATTGCATTTAATTATAGGCCTATATTGTTGACATTAATTTGTTGTAGAACTATGGAATACATTTTATATTCAAGAATTATGATGTTTGTATAAAAATCAACGTGGATTCTGCTGACAGAGATCTTGGAAAATCCAGCTTGCTCTGTTTCTCCATGAGCTACAAAGTGCTGTGAACAATGGACCAAGGTTGATGCCATTTCCTTGACTTCAGGAATGTAGTTGTCACCATCTCATAGGGAAAAAAATAAAAAAAGAACATGAGCTTACTGAGTATCTGACCAGATTTGATACTGGATTCAAACTTCCTTAGAGATAGAACTCAGCGTGTTGCTCTTAATGAAACAAAATAGACAGATGTACTCCAAGCATGATGGTACTGTTACTGTTTACAATGTACATAAATGATCTAATAGAAAGTATTGGAAGCTCCTTAAGACCTTTCACAGTGGATACAGTTGTCTATAAGAAAGTGTCATTGTCAGAAGGCAGTATAGATCTGCAGAATAACCTGCCAAGGATTGAAGAATGGTGCAGGGTTTGGCAGTTGACACTGAGTGTAAATAATTGTAATATATTGTGCATACATAGGAAAAGGAATCCACTACTGCACAACTACACTTTTGATGAAACAGTGGAAAACCCAGAATCAAACGTAACAATATTATGGAAAGGATAGTTGCTACTCACCATATAGTGCAGATGCTGAGTCGCAGATAGGGACAACAAAAAGATTGTCAGAAAGTAAGCTTTCAACCAACAAGGCTTTTGTCAAAAATAGAAATACACACATACAAATGCAACCCATACACGCATGACCACAGTCTCTGGTGCTGAGGTCAGACTTTGGTATTGTGTGTGGAAACAGGGCTAAAGGTGGGTAGAGTGCCTGTGTCTGTGAACAACCTGTATCTCCAACCAATGGATGGTCCAGTCCTCCTTCTCATAGGACATTCTAATATCCTTAACATGCTGTGGGCATCTGCATTAACCTGCCCCAGATATCAAGTGGTCGAAAACCTCATTATGTCAGAAGTGGCAGCACACACTTCTTCACTGTCATGGGGTCATTCTTGGCCATAGACCTTGCTTTCTGTTTTCCTGGCCTTGTAGATGCTGCCCATTTGGACGCAGTAAAGGACTTGCATTCAGATGACCACTTCCCTGTCTGAATCCATTTCTCAGACAGAGCTGTCCCTGAAAGGTCACCACCATGTTGGATGCTTAGCAAAGCAAGTTGGATGCTGTACAGGCGGTGTTTAGCTGTTTTTGAACACCAATATAGTGATCAGAACTGTGTGGATCGTATTATCAGTGATCCACCATCCTGTTGATGTATCTGTTCCAATGTCCTCATGCCAAATTCAGAGGTAACATGTCCCATGGTTGAACAGTAAATGTCACTCCACAATCAAGGATAATCACATAGCCTTGTGGTGGTTCAGACACCAACCATATGCTACGAACCTCACAGCCTTTCAGATCATGAGAGAAAAGCCATGAAGGACAATCAAAGAGAGCAAAAAAAGACCATGACAAGTGTTTCTTGATTCAGTAAGTTGTTCACTGGTCCCCCTATGGGGGACATCTGGCAAATGTGTCAGAGCACCTATATCTGCTTTGTTGAGGCAGGAGTGTCTCCATCCTATGCCTGGGGATGTTGTGCAGGCAACAGCAGAGTACTTCAGTCTAACCACCACCAATGGAGAAATTGTTTAGAATTAAGCCACGAGCAACAAGTCCATTCAAGATTCACATTCAGCAGACTTAGTGGCTCTTAATGTGGATCATATTTCTATGTTTTATCAAGGTTGGAGTCATTTGTCACCTTTGTTAATAAGGTGACTAAGAATTACTTTACATTTATCAGGATCCATCTGCCACCATCAGGAATTGGAGAGGGATGGCTGGAATTTCTATTTCAACAACATCAAGGACTACAGCTGCATCTTTTATATCTGAGAACTTAAGTATACATTGTCTTGAGTGAAGGAGATTACAGCAGGTGAGGATCAAATCCCATGCAGCATGTCGTAGTACCACAAACAGGATTCAAAGGAAATCCTCATGTCTCTTTTTAATACAACTTGGTTGACATGGGACTTTCCTGACTTCTGGAAAAAGTCAGTTCTAGTGTCCCTTCTGAAGCCAGGAAAGGTCCACAAATTGCCCAGTAGTTTTGGTAGGTGGGCCTCACTAGCTTAAAAAAAAAGACCTAGTATGAATAGTCAGCTGCTGTCCAACTTGAGTTCTATAATTGTGGGAACTACTTATTTGCTCTCAGTATGGATTTCATAGTTATCATTCAACCCTCAACAACTTCACCATGCTGGAGGTGGAAAAGCAGCAATCTTTCCTATGTAGACAGTGCCACATGTGTATCCTCTTCAATCTTGAGAGGGCCTATAATACAACTTAGAAGCATCATAACCTGGGACAGTTTCACAGCTGGGGCTTCTGAGGACATCTATCAATATTTAAATGGTCCTCCCTTTTCATATGATTTTTTATATGGAGTTGATGGTGCTCTTTCCAAGCAATTTGAGCAAGAGAATGGCATTTCTCAGGAATCTGTTATAAGTATGACTGTTTGTTATTGCCATCAGTGTATTACTTTCATGATTAAGTCTCCCATTTGATGTTCATTGGTTGTGCACAACTTTACCATATTCTGCTCATCCTGCAATCTTGAACTACCACTTGTCAGTTACAGTTAACATCATAACAGTTGGAGATCAAATGGTTTTAAATATTCTCCAGAGAAATGTGATTGTGTTAATTTTAATCGTTCTTGTCACCCTTTTAACCTGTTTGTTCTTACATTGAGTGGCAATGTTCCAAATTATAAAACTTCAGTGAGGTTTCTGGCTCTTATGTTTCCTGAGTGGCTGATGTGATTACCATATCTGGGGAATATTAAAGCCAAAAGTTTAAAGGAATTTAACATGTTTTATAAGACATTTGCCTTGACTATGGATGAATGGCTTAAGGGTTGTGGCTCAGCTAAGTCTTCTTATCAAGATCATCAGTTTCATTTACCATGAGAGGATTTTGCTGCCAACATGAGCATATAGGACAAGTCTAATTCCCAGTCTCTGTGCTGAAGCTGGTGAAGCACCACTCCTCATCCAGCAACAGATCCTCATGATGCATCACGTATGCATCTTACTCTGCACCCTACAGTCTCTAGCATTCACTGCTGCTGCCCACCCTCCAATGGAGAAATTGTTTAGAATTAAGCCACGAGCAACAAGTCCATTCAAGATTCACATTCAGCAGACTTAGTGGCTCTTAATGTGGATCATATTTCTACGTTTTATCAAGGTTGGAGTCATTTGTCACCTTGGTTAATAAGGTGACTAAGAATTACTTTACATTTATCAGTGTACAAAAAGAATTTTACTCCAGGCTATACTTTTAAATCAGTTTTTTACAGAATTTTTATCTGAGCACTGTGACTGTAGGGTCATTTATTTCTAGAATGTGTTCTCAAGATTCACTTGCTTAGAACACTCCCCTAGAACATTCATAGTATGCGACACTGAATTATATGCAGTCTTAAGTGCGCTGGACCAGATGTTGTGTCTTCCTCATCTGCACCAACTCCTTAAGTGCGCTTCAGACTATTCATCACATATATCCAGCAGAAAAGTATCTTCAATTGATCCACAGCATCCTTTTTCATTTACAAAGGCAGAGCAAAGAGGTGTCATTTTGCTGGGTACAAGAGCATTTGGGGATTCAGTGTAATGAAGTAATGAATGAAGCGGCTAAAAAGGCCTTCCTGGAAAATACTCATACAATTTCTGAATGTAATGCCCCTTTACATGCAGTTACCTCACTATTGAAGCTCAGGAACATGTGTCTGTAGAAGAGGACTGGTTAGGGTTGAGGAACAACAAGCTGTGGTCAGTGAAACCAGTGATGTAGCTGTGGCAATCCTCAAAAACATGGCTCTGAGCACTATGGGACATAACATCTTAGGTCATCAGTCCCCTAGAACTACTTAAACCTAACTAACCTAAAGACATCACACACACCCATGACCGAAGCAGGATTCGAACCTGTGACCGTAGCAGTCGAGTGGTTCCGGACTAAAACACCTAGAACCGCTTGACCACCACGGCTGGCTGTGGCTGTGGCAATTCTCCTTCCAGCCACTGCAGCAAGTGGAAGTTCTCTTAACATGCCTTCAGATAGTCCTCTGACAAATGAATTCCTTCTCTGGCTGGAGGATCCACCAGTATGCAGTGCTTGTGGCATAGAGGTATCTGTACAACACATTTTAACAGTACGTATTTTATGAGAAGCTATAAGGGCTGCCATCTACTTAGCAGCCTACATGCCCTCTATTTTAGGAGATGATGAATCAAATGTGGTCTGTGTCCAGTCTTCTCAGTAGTATTTTAGGTAGAAGATTTTAATATGTTTCCAGTGTAGTTGCTTCATCTGTTTTGTTCCCATTGCTCAACCAAGCACAGTTCCTGTTTTACAATTTTCTATGTTATATGGTTATAATCTAGGTGTTTTAGATACAAACTGCCTTGAGGCACACATCTTTTCATGTTTAGTGTCCCCCCACAGGTCCGGTGGTTAGAATAGGCCTGAGGTATCTCTGCCTGTTGTAAAAGGTGACTAAAAGGAGTCTCACACATTTTGGCTCTATAAGTTCAGGTCCCATTCACGGTTTGACTTGCCACTTTCCAAATTCTACAGAAGTGTGGGCCATATGAGGAAGGATGCCTTATGTGGTGTATGAGTTATCCATAGTGCCCTTAGACTTGATCTCCTGAATCTCTTGTCATGGCTCTGCATCTCCACCTGCAATT
Source organism: Schistocerca gregaria (assembly GCF_023897955.1). NCBI lineage: Eukaryota > Metazoa > Arthropoda > Insecta > Orthoptera > Acrididae > Schistocerca > Schistocerca gregaria. Next base: position 321,368,974 of record NC_064925.1, on the reverse strand, counting down.
GAACTATTTGGGTGAGGACACTTTCTAGGGTATGTCATTTTCTTCTGTTGTCTCCTGTCCTCTTTTGCCTCCATGACAGTATGGATTTTTCTGCACCCAATATCCAGCACGGTGGCCAATCCTTTGTGGTGGGGCCATCATGTACCCATTTGGTGGTAGCCCCCTGACAGCACAGGGATCGTACTGCTGATGCCTGAGCTGTAAACTCCCATAAACTCCCATGTATACCAAGGAGTAGATGCCTGTCTTCCTGGGGCATCAGGACTCCCGGCAATGGCCATCATGCCAGGTGGACTTTGCTGTGGCTGGGTGGCGCCTGTTGGGAGAGTGACTGAGTTCCATCAGGGTGGATGACCCACAACGAAGTGGGCTAAGTCATCTCTTACTGGTGATCGTGCAGCACCAGTAGTCTCTAAGAAGGGCAAGATCAAGTACAATGCTGACAGATATGCCCCTAAATCATTTCCCTCCCCTGCTACACCATGGAAGGAAAGAAGAGAGCCAGATTTGCCTCGATATTTAGTCTGTAGCAGAATAGACAGGGACTCCTTTCTACCTATGAAGCCTCATCTTTTGTGGAGCATCTTAAGGATAAGTCTGGGGAGGTGACAGCATTGTCCAAGATGAGAAGTGGTGCAGTCTTGATTCAGACAGCATCCCCAGCCCAATCCCGGGCATTACTCACTTGTGACGAGCTGGGTAATATTCCTGTTTCCGTCACTCCCCATAAAGGTCTCAACAAGGTCCAGGGGATTATTTTCCATTGCGACCCCCTCTTGCAGTCTTAACGATGAGCTCCACGCCAATCTAGAACGGCAGGGTGTTCATTTCATCTGGCACGTTTACAGGGGACCCAAAGACAATAGAGTTGCTACCAGTGCCTTCATCTTGGCCTTTGAGGGTGATTCATTACCTGAATAGGTCAAGGTGATGGTTTACCACTGTGATGTTAAACCATACATCCCTCCGCCTATGCGGTGCTTTAAGTGCTGTAAATTCGGGCATGTTTTCCCGCTGCACTTCCAATGCCACATGTGGAGACTGCAGACGTCCACTGTATCCAGATACAACCTGTGCACCTCCTCCCACTTGTATCAACTGTGGAGAGCAGCACTCCCCCTGCTTGTCAGACTGCACAGTACTCCAAAAGGAGCAGAAAATCATGGAGTACAAGACCCTGGACCAGTTGACTTACCAAGAGGCTAAAAGTAAATTTGAATAATTACACTCCATTCTGTTGATGTCCACATATGCTGCAGCTACATTACCATCACCATCATAAGAACCAGTCATGCCATACTCAGTGCCATCAACAGTTGGACCTCCTTGCCTCCAGAATACATCTGCCCCCTTGGTGGTAGGGGGAAAAATCTCCTCCCAGAGTACCTATTTCGGGAGCAAGCCCCCCACCCCCTCCCAAATGCAGGGGTCATCAGGTATCTCCCCCCAGCCTGAGAAGCAATAGCCTCCTCCGGCTCCTCTCATGGGGAAGGGGTCCCTTGGGACTCTCTCTCCCAAGGTCTCCGCTATAGCCACATCGGTCACTTGCCAGTGGCTAACGGAGCCAAAAGCTGTTAGTCGAAGAGCTTCATGGCCCTCCTCCATGCCTGAAGCTACTTCAGATAAGTTCTCCCAGCAAGCCCCGAAAGAGAAGTGAGAGGGCAAGCAAAAAAAGAAGTCTGCTAAGAAAAGGACCCTCCGGTGTCCCCAACACCACCAATCCAACCAATTCTGCTCCTGCAGAAGAGTTGGAGATCTCAGCATCTGCTGAGGACCAGGATATCACTGATGTCTCTTCCACAATGGGAATGGATACAGATACTCAATCAGTGGCAGCAGGTGACCCTGAACTGTAACCTGCCTCCTTGCATGCTTAATGCCTTCCCAGCCTAATGATAGCGTCCTCCTCTAGTGGAATTGCTAAGGTTTTTTCCACCACCTGGCTGAGCTATGGCAACTGTTAGGCTTTACACCTGCTTTCTGTATTGCCCTCCAGAAAACCTTGTTCCCAGCAATGTGGACCCCTGCCATTTGTATCTATAGGGGATATTACAAGAACCATAGTGACTATAATATAATGTCAGGTGGATATGGGTCTAAGTCCTGAACTCAGTATGCAGTGAATCTGTGACCCCTCAAACCCCTCTTGAAGTTGTGGCTGTCAGGATAAGGATGACACAAGAAATAACTGTCTGCAAAGTATATCTTCCTCCAGATGGTGCAGTATCCCTGAACATACTGACTGCATTGATTCATCAACTCCCTAAATCTTTCCTGCTTTTGGGAGATTTTAATGCCCATAACCCCTTGTGGGCTGGCACTGTGCTTACTGGCCAAGGTAGTGATGTTGAAACTTTCCTGTCTCAACTCAACCTCTGCCTCTTAAATACTGGGGCCCCCACACATTTCAGTGTGGCTCATGGCACTTAGTTGGCCATTGATTTATCCCTCTGCAGCCCAGGATGTCTCCCATCTGTCCTCTGGAGAGCCCACAATGACTTGTGTGGTAGTGACCAATTTATCCCTCTGCAGCCCAGGATGTCTCCCATCTGTCCTCTGGAGAGCCCACAATGACTTGTGTGGTAGTGACCACTTTCCCATCTCCCTGTCACTCCTCCAGTGCCATTCCCCCAGATGTCTACCAAGATGGGCTTTAAACAAGGCAGACTGGGAAGCTTTCACCTCTTTTGTCACTGTTGACTCTCCCCCTCATGGTACTAATGATGTGGTAATTAAGCAGGTCACTCAAATGGTCATTTCTGCAGTTGAAAACAAGAGATCCATTGTTCTTTAGGGTCTCCTCGGCGAAAGTCAGTACCTTGGTGGTCGCTGGAAATCACTGAGGCCATTAAAGAGCGTCAGCGAGCTCCACAGTGACAAAAGCAGCACCTAGTGACTATAATATAATGTCAGGTGGATTTTGTGTCTAAGCCCTGAACTCAGTATGCAGTGAATCTGTGACCCCTCAAACCCCTTTAATAGCTTTTAAATGGCTCCATGCTCACATTTGCCAGCTTATAAAAAGACATAAACAGGCATGTTGGAAAGAGGTACGTCTTGACAATAGGGTGCCATACGTCACCTTCCCAAGTCTGGACAGAGATCAGATGTGTTTGTGGGTACCAGTCCCCGACGGGTGTTACTGGCATTGACATCAATGGCATGTTATTACCGATGCAAACACAATTGCCAAGCACTTTGCTGAGCACTATGCTCGAGCCTCCATGTCAGAGAATTATCTCCCAGCATTTCTCGCCCTCAAATGGCGGAATGACAGGAAAGTCCTCTCATTCAATGAACGTCGCAGTGAACCCTATAATTCTCTATTTGCAGAGTGGGAGCTTCTCAGCACCCTTTCACAATGCCCTGCCACAGCTTCTGGGCCATATCGGATCCACAGTCAGATGATTAAACATCTCTTGTCGAACTACAAGCGACATCTCCTCATCATCTTCAACTGGATCTGGTGCAATGGTGTCTTTCCATCATAATGGCGGGAGAGCACCATCATTCCAGTGCTCAAACCTGGTAAAAACTTGCTTCATGTGGATAGCTTTCAGCCCATCAACCTCACTAGTGTTCCTTGTAAGCTGTTAGAATGTATGGTAAGTCGGTGGTTGTGTTGGGTCCTGGAGTCATGAGGCCCACTGGCTCCATGCCAGGCATTGGGCTGGTGATAAGCACAAGACAGATGTTGGTTAGGTTGCCACACTTTTGGCATCACAATACAATCATGTGGTTAAGCCAAATAAAGTCAAGTTTTCTTTAACAACAATGTCACATTGATTATGTTAAATTTGACCACATCATGAGTCAACTAGATCAAAATTATTTGGCAGAAGTGCTACACATGATCACTGCCTCACCAACGCAGTCCTCATACACACTACTGAAGAAGGATTTAATTTGACAGATTTTGTTATCAAAAGAACAACAGGTGCATCAGTTGCTATACCAAGAAGAACACTGTGACAGGAGGCCATCTCTGTTCTTGTGCCATCTGCAAAACCTGCCACCATCCAACATGGTTGTCGACTCACTGTTACATGTTATCTAGGCACACAGCCCTCCAGTTCAAGCACAAGCAGTCATTGCCACTCAGACAGAAATAGAGCTGCATGCAGTTGTAGACTTGATTGATCAAGTACATGACATGCTGGCAACAACTCCCAATAGCACAGCCACAGCAGCCTATGCTGCAAATATGCCTTCCGCACCTACCACTGCGGACACTGACTTACACCACCTAGTCCTAAAGCTGCCTGTGTACATGACAGCACTAACCTCAGAAATCAGCCGGTTGGCACACTTGTAGCCAGAGGGCAGCAGGCAGCATGGCAGCAGCAGCAGATCCAGCTACTGATGACCCAGGTTCTGCAACCGGCAACAGATAATGCAGCCATTCTGGTGGTAGCTCACTGAAATGAGAACAGCCACTGGACAGATTTTGTTGGCACCACATCCACTTCAGAAGCAATGCTGCAAAGTGCCATCTGCCCTACACACACCAAAATTCCGGCTGCAACTGGACTTAGGTGCACCTGGCTGCATTGCAATATCAAAGCATCTCTGGCTGTGTGAAATACCTTATCAACATGGGTTCTGACCTTTCAATATTCTTGCAAGCTATGCTGAAAGACCACAGCACCATCAGGCACTGTCTTATGATGGTTAACAACAACAGCATAAAAATGTGTGGTACAAACCAGTGGGATTTTGAACCATACATTCATGTGAACATTCACTGTGGCTGGTCAATGAGCCTACCCTGGATGCAGATTTTCTTCACTACTAAAAGATGCTATCCAACATTGCAAATGTCCTACTAATTGAATTAATGATGAATTTAATGATATTCAGACCATGGCAGCAGTCTGCTCTCTTTAAAATGAAACTAGGAAACTAGTGCAGTGCCCAAACCATACACTAAAATCTCAACTAATTTCCATAGCTCACTCACCCACCTCGTGCACTTGGAGGACATTAAATACTGATAGTCCAACACATTGTAACCCTTCCCAGTACTCTCTGTCACCACTATTGGCTTGCACGGTCAGTCTTGTATCCTCAATGTTTTTCTTGCAGCATATCTGAATAAAAGCTTCTCGGTTTTCAAGCAGTGTCAGTTCGAATAAAATTCACGAGCTTTCAATAGCTATCTCCTCCATCATCATCAGGAGTAAAATTACTGACTGCCATGGCTGGCATGATTTTCTGCTTATATACCCACAATTAGGTTGCTGGCACTAATAAGAGAGGGCCAAAATGATGTGTGTGCAGAAGGCGAGTTGAGCAGCTCATAGCAGCTCCGACCCACCGCAGGAGTGAGTGACATCAGGTGGAGCGAAGGACCAGCACCATGTTTGAAACTGCCACTCCCTTCTCCCTACAAGCATTAAACATTCACCGTTGCTTCCTTTTGACATACAGAGCCCGCCCCTATGCCCTGCTCAGTGTGTAACCCTGGTCTTTGTTAAAATAGTTGCTGTTCATTCTAATCTCAACACGTCTTTTATAACAGAATTCCAGTATGTTGGCACATGAGCCTAGACTCTTGTGTTCTCAAACTGTATTTTGTGTCCATTTTCCAAGGAGTGCTCAGCTATGACCAACTTGTTGTTTAATATGTCTCTTGTGGTCAGTATAATTCTATGCAATTGTGCACAATGTCTCGCCTATATATATGCTGCCGCACTTGCAGGGGACACCATATGCACCAGGTCCATGAACAGCTATGTCATCTTTAACAGGGTGCAGCAAATCTCACATCTTGGGGGCAGGCTAGAACACTAGTCTCAATCCATGTACCTGCAGTACACGTCCTAACATGCTGCTCATTACCTCACAGCATGGCAGGAAAGTCATCAGCTTGGCTTCTTCTGCCAATTCACAATGTGTCCTTCTTTGCTGACACCTGAAAGTGCTTACAGTGTCTCTTCTGCTGTAAACATTCTCTCTGAACACATGTCTCAATTGCTGCAATTCAGACTGTAGGTGGTTGTTGTCAGAAATAATTTTGGCTCTGTGTTCTAATTTGTTCAGGACCACTTTCTTGTGTAGAGAGTGGTGAAAACCATTGACATTCAAATATCGATCAGTGTGAGTTGTTTTCCTGTAGACTGAATGACCAATTCAATCTCCTGCCTTTCACTCAACTAAAACATCTAAAAATGGTAGCTTTGCCATCCTTCTCCATCTTGGTGGTAAATTTAATGTTGGGACAGACACCAGTTATGTGATCCAGGAATTGCTGCAGGGTGTAGTGTATTTTCACTGTGAGGCCATATCAGGAAGGTGTCTTATAAAGCAAGACAGACACAACATCACAGAATTCAGAGCCTGCTCCTCAAAGTGCTTCAAAAAGAAATTTGCAACTGCACGAGACAGTGCTGAGCCCACTGCCATACAAGAAGTATATTGTCGTTAGAACATGATGGAACAACTTTTTGATTCCAGGTGGAAACTGTTGGGCCAAAAGATCCAGCATGTCTTGTACTGGCACCCCTGTGAACTGTGATGCCTGTTTTCATTTTCTTGAGTGTTTCAACAAATGTCTGTGAGTTTACAATATGGTGTTCACAATGTCCTAGTTTTGGCACTAATAGTCCTGCAAGATGTTTTGCCAGTTTATAGGTGGATGAGCTGATGACTAACATGAGGATGAGGAATGTGTTCCTTATGTATCTTTGGCAGCCCATAAAGCATGGGAGGTCTGGTGGCACAAAGCATTAATTTCTTCACCACTTCATCTGGTAAAGCAGATTCTTTTAATAACTTCCCTGTCTTCCTGATTCCAGATGCTGTTGGAATGTGACTGAGCTTCCAGTATATGTAATCTTGTAATAAATGTGGCACCTCCAGATGATAGTCTTCAGTGTTCATAAACACATTGGCATTTCCTTTGTTGGCTGGCAATATGATAATGTCTTCAATTCTCATGCAATAAGCTTAAGCAAGCCATGCCATTCCTCCTGGCTAATACTTGATTTCAGTAGCTTAGCGTTTGACAGTATACGGCTGTTGTGCCTCACATCCTCAGCATCACCATGCAAGAGATGACAAATGCACTGCTCTATTCCACTAATGTGTTTCAGCCCTTTCTGATTGGTGCCAGTAGCTGTAATTGTTGGTATATAAATGGTAAATCTGTCCCAGGAGTCAGTTGTTTTACTCCAGATGAAGATGACAGAGATAGCCATCAGAAGCTTGAGAATTTTATTCGAATTGACAGGGCTTGAAAACAGAAATTTTATTCAGTGTCAGGCTTACTACAACTAAGACTGATTTTGAAGCTACACTGTGACAAGGCACCATTTGACCATCATGTAATCCATGGTCCTCTACCTTGGACTTCCACCCCAAGAAGGACACTCTGTGTTGCCCATGAGAGGACTACTGTGCCCTAAATTCATGAACAGTGCTGAACAGCTTTCCGGAACTGCTCCTGTAAGACTTCAATCATGGTTTGGTAGGGCCAGCTATATTGCAACTGTACTCAGGCTCATTCACTACCTATTTATTCACATGGCTCATCTGCAAAGGGGGTTGGTAGTGAACAGTTGCATTTGCGACCCTAATACTGATTCATATATTGACTATCCTTTGAACAGCAGTGAATTGAATACACAATTGTCTATACCACAACCTTGCACAAAATGAGGTACACTATACAAGTTCAGATAGAAACTTATTTATTTAAGAAAAAAAAGAAACACTTTTAACTTTGTGCCCATGGATATTAATGCTCACAAATAGATCCGATCTGGATAAATAATAATTGGTGCAAATCATACACATGGTTTATTGTCTCATGCCTGCACACTTTCACGTTGTTCCTTCACAGTTTATTCGCATACACTGGCGTCCATGCTTACACACACTTTCACGTTGTTCCTTCACAGTTTATTCACATACACTGGTGTCCATGCTTACACTCACAGCACTTTGCCACTCCGAACTTACCACCACAACAGACAACGACCAAAGACCCCCTTTTCCCACTCATATCCCCAGTCCAGAGTTGGGTTACATGACACTACATTAATTAAAATAATTCCTAAACATGGCCACAATTCGTTTACAATTTTATACGATTTAAATACCTTCACTAAATACATTACATAATTTTACACACATTTATCACCGCATCATTTTATAATTTGTTGCAATAATGATAATAATAATAATAAACACTATGCAACAGAACTACAATGCTCATCAAAACACAAAACAAGTATTCTCATGTCCATTTTGCATTACACTATTTTCACTCTGCATTTAATACGTAATTTTATTCTTAAGTGTGGAAAATTAAAATCAGGACTAATTTATGACATGCTATCAGACTACATAATTAGAAATAACTCCATTTTTTGGCACAGCTTCACCCCTCTCCCTTCATTTAATGACATCTTTGCAGAAAATATGAGACATAAAAGTACTTTTCTGGCAGTACATAGATCGAAACTGAATGGTGTCTTCATAATAAAATAACGACTTACTTGGCAGTTGTTCTAAACATCTTTATAACTTAATTCTACTATGAAACATTTTGATTGAAGTACACCAGCTGCTGCTGTGCTGTAAATTTAAATTATGAACCACTTGGAAGAGCTCCATATTATCCCCCATTACGTTACATACCCCCACTTCATGGAGACATTACCTTAGTAATGGCAACATGAAGTAGCACCATACATAGCCATATTACTATGTATAACATTTTAATCATAACTATAATAGCACCAAAACATGTAGAACAATGTTATAGTGGTGAGTTAATCAGTGTGAGTACTGTCATCAGAAAACTTACAAACATTATCTGACAATGTATCTAACCTAAATATACTATTAGATAGTCTCATATTGAGTCTGATTGGGCTGTCAAAATGCAAAGAAATTTTTGTTATATAAATGCCCATATTAGTATATATGTAGGCTGCACACTTACTGCACATTAACACTTCCACTTTTTACACAGTTGTTTATGTAGTTGCACGAGGTGGTTGTAACTATATCCTTGTGTTCACAGCTTTATGCATTGAAATGCCAGATTTACAAACTTGTCAGCCAGCAGTATTATGTTTCCTCTCATTAGCCAAACTATCCTATTAAAATTTAATCAAATCCTCATAAATATTGCCTAGACATGCATACCCACATTTCCCAGCAGTCAGGCTATCCAAACCCTCTCTGGAACATCCTGTGTTCACTGATCAGCTCTTATTGTAGTATATACAAATGACAAACATGCACACAAATCAAACACAAACATGGTATGATTAAATATATTCTATTTCCCCCCTCAAATGTTCCCAAATCAGGAGCTCTGACATATTTCTACCTCGCACCAAGAGAATTTATTCCCAGATGCAGTTTTTTTTTTTTTTTTTTTTTTTTTTTTTTTTTTTTTTTTTTTTTTAAAAAAAAAGCACCCATACATCTACATCACTGTACATAAATAAACTCCAAATTTTTTCATGACTTCCTATATCATTTTGCACATGATATTTGGCAATATCTTGAAACCCATTATTTTCTACCATTTCCATGGATAACTAGATTTAATCATAAATTGCAAATAAACTCACTAAGGTCATAAAACTTGTACATGCATCCACTTAGCCATTAATGTTCTTTCCCTTACTTCCCTCATTAACATCTTATAATAAGGAAGTTAATTATTTCCCATATGCCTCTACAAGTTGCACATTTAGTAAGTGCTGTACATGGCTATCCCAGCAACAATCCTACCCCTCATGTACCAGTATCAACTCCAGATGCCACAGATACATTAGAAATTTTAATAAAATCTCAACTATTTTCAAACAAACTATTTGCAGATTTCCTCCCTGCTTCTATATTCTCCACACTTATTTATACAGAAATAGAGACTACATGTACAGTAGGTTTCAGTTACCGTATGACTATTTCCAACAAGGCTTCTATCACACCCACACCAGTTGTGCAAATTCATTCGACAAAAGATTCACTTAATACAAATACATGCAGTATAATGAAGTTTGTTGACCACCAAACAATGGCATTGAAACATACATAGTTCCACAAATAATCCTCTAATTATAAATACACATATACATAGCCTCCAATATTTTTTTAAAAGCTGAAAATAATAGTCATATCACACACCCTAAAATTTTTTAACTAGACACAATAGTAAACTTGTGAATCTCTTACTTCCTTACACTTTATTCTTTCACCACATATTTTTCAAACTCCATTACATTTCTCAGTTCAAATGGCTTTTTGGATACTAGATATACCGACCTACATGCATTAGGGTAAAGACGACCAGTTATCTTGAAGGGACCATGGTACAATTGAAATAACTTTTTGATTTCACTATCAATGTCACTGGATTTTTTTCTTGTTCCTCACCAGCACCTTATCTCCTTCCTTGAACTTTGTTGTCTTATACCTTTCTCCGTGCCTCCTCTGTCTCTCATGTCCTTTCTTTAACATTTGCTATCTGGCCAGCTGCATCTTTTCTTGACTTGTCAAGCCTTGAGATGAAAGAAAATCCATGTTTTCTGCTATTAGATTGTCTGGTTTGATATCTTTCTTGAGCTGATAGGGTGAGAATCCTGTCGCAAACCTCTTCACTGTGTTCATAAGCTCCTCGAACACAGTTATACAGAGGGGTCCAAAAAAGTGTATCTACTGGTTAAAAGTCCATAACTGGCAAACTAATTGATGGAGTTGTCTCATCTTTGGTAGTGTAATAGTTTGTAGTTCCGCCAACTGCCACACAAGTGTTGTAGTGCATTGTTTTTGTTTTGGCAGATGACAGTCACCAGACAGTCAGTGTTTTGTTCTTAGGTTGGTTGGTTGTTTGGGGAAGGAGACTAGACAGCTTGGTCATCGGTCTCATCAGATTAGGGAAGAGTGGGGAAGGAATTCGGCCATGCCCTTTCAGAGGAACCATCCCGGCATTTGCCTGTTTTGTTCTTAGTTGCACCTAGTTACTCGAGTAAACATGGCTGGCTCAAAGCTTACATTCGATGAAAGGAAGTCAGTTTTGAAGCGGTATTTTAAGTACAAAAACATTAATGAGGTTCAATGGCAATGGCGAAATGAGTATCAAACAGAGCCACCAACACGTTTAGCGATTCATTGCATTCAAGACAAATTTGAAGCCGAAGGCTGTGTTAAAGATGTACACAAACAATGATCTGGATGACCTGTAACAGTAACAAGTCCAGTTAACTCCCGTCGTGTCTTACAACAATTCACTCGCTCACCACAGAAGTCTGTCAGAAAGTGTGCTCGTGAAACTGGAATGAGTCACTCAAGTGTTTGATGAATTTTGAAGACAGAAAAGTGATTGCTACGCGCAATGAACAAGGATGACCCAGATCATAGAATGGAGTACTGTGAGTGGTTTACTAACATGGTGCGCAATGATGAAGAGTTTGCAGAGATGATTGTGTGGTCTGAGGAGGCACAGTTCAAACTCAGTGGTACAGTAAATCACTACAGTTGCATCTACTGGGCCGCCAAAAATCCGAACATCCATGTAGACAAAGCCGTGAATTTGCCAGGAGTAAATGTTTGGTGTGGGTTGCCTTACTGGGACTTGATTGGGCCATTCTTCTTTGATGGCACAGTTACCGGTGAAGTGCACCTTCAGAAGCTTAAGACATCCATTCTACCTGCCATCTAAGATTTGTATGGAGAGGGAAGAATTTACTTTCAACAAGATGGTGCCCCAGCCCACTATCAAAATTGTTTTAGGGTGTATCTCGACAAAAACCTACCAAGAAGATGGATAGGCCATAGAAGTGCTGTGGAGTATCCACCACGTTCCCCAAACCTAACTCCTTTGGACTTTTATCTGTGGGGAACACTAAAGGACATCATTTATCGACAAAGGCCACACACATTGGATGAAGTTCTAGAATCCATCATACATTCATGTGCAAATATCCAACTGAACACATTGCAGTCAGTAGTTCATGCTGCAGTTCGGTGGCATCATTTGTGTGTGAATGTTAATGGTGACCATTTCAAACACCTACAGTGATGTCTTTAAGTTGGACTTTAAGCTACACTTTGACCAAAAATGAGACTGTCAATTAGTTTGCAAGTTATGAACTTTTAAACAGTGGATACATTTTTTGGACCCCTCTGTATATTCTGCCCAAGTGCTATGCTTTTTACTGCAATGTGTCCTACATAGCCTACCCAGCTCCCTGATATACCTCTCAGCCAGGTTTCCTGCAGGCTGATACACTGAAATTCTTATATGCTTTATCCCAGATCTTTGCATAAACTTCGCCCACACACTAGATACAAATTGTACTCCATTATCAGACAGAACATTCTCTAGTTTTATAACATTTACAAAGTAATCTTTCTCTAGCTTGTTAATTATATTCTGGCTAGTGGCCTTTTTCGGTGGATACAGCTTTACAAACTTGGAGAATACATCAACAGCTAAAAGAAGATACTTCTCACCTCCCCAGCCTGTTGGCAGCCTCCCAAACAAATCAATACTGAGCAGTTCACTATTTCTTTTAGGAACAATATTCTGCATCTCTTCTTGTACTGCAATAGTATTATACTTCACTTTTGGACCCTTGTCACAAGAAGCCAACTGTCTCTTTATCCTCCTGGCCATGTTGTTAAAACTAACATAGTCCTGTAGTAATTCCAAACATTTCTGAGCCCCTAAGCCCATGGCTAAGGTGAATGTAATTGAAAAATGTTTCCACATGCTCATCTGGAAAACATACCTTCCACTCCTCTTTCTCCAGATCGTAGGCTAAATAAAATCTTCTTATAAATTCTATAATATTTAGAATCTTTTTCATATTCTTTACTTCCAAAGTTTGTTTTGGTAAACTTCAAGGTTTGGTCCCCATTCTGAAGTCTCCTCATGTCCTTACAGATGGATCTGATTTCCTTCTCAGCACTCACTCCTTTCATATACAGTATTTGTAGTTCTTTCTCACCTTTAAATATGTCTGCTTGTGTCTGTGTATGTGCGGATGGATATGTGTGTGTGTGTGTGCAAGTGTACACCTGTCCTTTTTTTCCCCCAAGGGAAGTCTTTCCGCTCCCGGGATTGGAATGACTCCTTACCCTCTCCCATAAAACCCACATCCTTTCATTTTTCCCTCTCCTTCCCTCTTTCCTGATGAAGCAACTGCCAGTTGCGAAAGCTCGTAATTCTGTGTGTGTGTTTGTGTGTTTTGTTCATGTGCCTGTCTGCCGGCGCTTTCCCGCTTGGTAAGTCTTGGAATCTTTGTTTTTAATATATTTTTCCCATGTGGAAGTTTCTTTCTGTTTTATTTACACCACGTATTAACCTTTACATCACACTGAATAACCCTCTCCGCACCTTTTCCATAATTCTCCATACTATTTCCATGGACATCTCTACCCATTCACAAATTGCAACATCTTCTAGACTTTGCACACTAATTAAGGCCATAACAGCATGATGTTTTCTGATGGTACTTCTGACCAAAAACAATTCTGGCAGCTGGAGTTGGAGGTCATTGTTAGTCCTGTACAGGGTGTACATAAAGTCTGCTAACACTTAATTATTATAGGCCTATATAGACCTCCATCTGGTAGCCTAGATATTTTCTTTGATGTTCTTAACGACCTGCTTGTTGACATTGACAGTAAACACTGCAGTAAAAATGGCTGGGTTAACATAATACTAACTGGAGATATAAACATTGACCTGTTGTCCAATGACTCTATCTCTAAAAAACTAATGCTAATACTAGCACAGTTTAACTTAACATTTCTGATAAATGAGCCCACTAGAGAGGTCAATAGTATCAAATCATGCATTGACAACATTATAACTAACATGTCCCACTTTACATGCAGTGCATCAGTTCTGAAGCTTGCCATTTCTGACCACCACGCAATACAGGTATTGATAGAAGCTGAAAATCCTCATGTCAATAGAAAAGAGAAACAATATGTAACAAAAAGAATCACCAATGATGACAATGTTAAAGATCTCAACAGTTTGCTGAAAAGCTTACAATGGGGTGAAAAAAACAGTATTACTTTCAGTGAATTTGCATCAGATTTTTATTATTGCTTCAGTATTTCATGCCCAGAAATGACCTTTACAGTAAATGACTGCAAAAAGAGACAAAAAAATAACTGGATAAATCATGAAGTAAAAACAGCAAGAGAGAAACTTAGACTTTTCCAATATGCAATGGTAAATAATAACAATAATAATAGACTAAAGGTAGAATTTAAGAACTATCATGATTATTATAAAGATCTGCTGCTAGAAACTAAAAGTAAATATGTAGCCACAATGTTAAGGAACTCTACTAACACTGGACTAGCTGTTTGGAAAGTAATAAATAGCTTTAGGGATTGTAAGGACAGATCTACTAGTGATTTTACTATAAACCATAAAGGGCGTATCATGAAACTTCAATGTCAGATTGCAAATGTTTTTAATGAGTACTTTTCTTCTGTTGGAAAATCTGTCAATGACCATTTTAAGAATCTTCAGTATAGATATAAGGGCATTCCAATCAAACAAAGCATATACTTGGCCCCAACCAATAGCAAGGAAATCCAAACCATAGTAAGGTCATTAAAAAATACAAAATCAGCAGGCTATGATGGATTGTCTATCAGTACACTGAAAAGATGCATAGACAACATATCTGATGCCATGGCCACAGCAGTAAATGATGTAATTGCATCAGGTTGTTTCCCAGATAGTCTAAAGATAGCACAAGTAACCCCGATTTACAAGAAAGGTGATAAATCAAAAATTGAGAACTACCGTCCCATCTCAATCTTACCTGCATTTTCTAAGGTAGTTGAGAAAGTTATTTATACTAGATTAATGACATTCCTGAGTCAACACAATTTAATATTTGAAAATCAGAATGGCTTTATGAAAAACAAGTCAACTTCAGTAGCCGCAGCACAATTAATAGACAAAATAATAACTGCCATAGAGAATAAGGAGTATGTAACTGGAGTGTTCCTTGATCTAGAAAAAGCTTTTGATTGTGTCAACATCACCATATTACTTGACAAGCTATGGAACCTGGGTATTAGAGGAACTGGCTATGATCTAATAAAATCCTATATGTGCAATAGAAAACAATTTGTCTTGCTTAAAACAAAAAATGGGTCTTTCAAATCTAAAATTACTGATATCGAATATGAAGTGCCTCAAGGTTCTGTCTTGGGACCCCTTCTTTTCTTAATTTATGTTAATGACATACAGTATTGTTCCCTTAACTGTAAAAAAATATTGTATGCAGATGATACATCAATTGTGTGTAGACACGAAGACTATGACAGTCTGGAGGTGCTGTGCAACAGTGTAACTAATGAAATAGTGAAGTATTTTAATGAAAGCCATCTAAATGTAAGTGCTTCAAAGACTGCAATGATGGAATTTAACACAAGGAAACAAATAGAATTTGGTATGAAATTATCCATAGGAAATGACATTGTGAAAAAAGAAAAATGGACAAAGTTCTTGGGAATTACAATCCAGGACAGCCTCAAATGGGACATGCATATCGATTCCTTAGCCTGCAAGCTGTCGAAGAATGTATTTGCTATAAATATGATGAGCAAATATTGTAAGGATATGGGTGTACTAAAAACTGCTTATCATGCACTATTCTCATCAAATTTAAACTATGCTGTAGAAATATGGGGTGCAACAACTCAAGCCAACCTAAGCACATTATTAATACTACAGAAAAAAGTTATCAGAATTATTTGTGGTGCCAAACCCAGAGAATCATGTCGAAATCTGTTCCCAAAATTAGGAGTGCTTACCATTATAGGTTTATACATACTGAAAGTTATATTGCTCGTTAAAACAATAAATCCAAATTTCAACTGTGACCTGCACCAGTACGATACAAGGCAAAAGTTCAGATACCATGTAAATAGCCACAGAACAGCTTTATATGAAAAAAATGCACTTTATGCTGGGCTGAAGCTAGCTAATGCCCTACCAAAAAGTTTCACAACCCTTCCTAGTAACAAATTAAAAGATCAGCTAAAAAAAATTCTAATTGAAAACCCTTTTTATTCCTTAGACGAGTACTATATCTATACGAAAAGTGCTTCATAAGTATGTCAAGCTCATAGTTTAAAGTAACTTACAACTAATACGATGTTGATAACAACAATATTTGTAATATTGTGATTGTATACTACCAAATGTAAAATGCATCAAATGTAAAATTTATTAATAAAAAAAACCCATTAGTTTTAAAATTTATAAACTGACGTATTCAGAAGAATAATCTATATGATGTCCTGAAACTGTATTATTTCTAGGGATTGTATTTGATTATTCGATGTTGAATAAATATTATTATTATTATTATTATTATTACTTTCAATTATTTATTGCATTGTACAGATATCATACATATGTCATTTTGAAGAGAAACCCTGAATGGTTGTCCCCTCACCAGCCACCCTACGTATACCACCACAGTGTAGTTTGGTAATTTGCAGGTAGTCAATGCTAGTCATAAACATGGCACGTTCAGGTGCAGAGCGAACTTTCTGTGTGTTGGAGTTTGACAAAAACAAGTGTGCTACACCTGTTCACTGGATGTTTAGACCCAAGTACAGTAAGAAGCCACCAACAAAGAAGGCCATTTACCTCTGGCACAATAAATTCACACTGCAAAGCTGAACGTAGTGAATCTATGGTAAATCTACACTCAATCCCAGTACATTTTATCACTTCTTGTCCAAAATATTATAATCTTTAATTAAGTTTACTCACAGACTTACTCTTGGCTCACACTTATGACAATATGCATGCCCATAGCTGACATCAGTGCCAAATCTGTTGCATTTGTTGACTCCCTCAGACCTGCCACTCATGTCTAAATAAGATTTCAATTGCAAACTTTTGCAAATCATCTCTTTGTGTGTGTGTAATCTGTTCTTTATTGTGAACATATATGAAAGCCGGATGAATTATTCATAAATAAATATTGTGGAAACAACTAATTTAATAATTTTTTAAGTACTTGTCTTCATTTTATTGTATTTCACTGTCATTTTTGGCTCAGTTAGAAATATGATTTTTGCTTGCAGAAGAATATTCAGGTTTTGATTTACAATATATACTTGAAATGTGCTGTTAGAGCCTTATTATCTTTTGCAGAAATTTTTGTCATCTTTCTCAAACATACAGTACAATTTCAATAAATCAACAAGTGCATCACTTTCCGCTAAAGTCACACAATCAATGATTATAGATATTTGATAGTAATTGTTTTATATAATGAACAACTTTAAATTGATAATTTGTTATAAAATTATTTTAAAAATATATAACTGCAATTTTAATGTTTATGACAACCCCTCACCAACCCCTTACCATCCCTAGCCATTTCATGGAGCACATGACAACTCAGGTCCACCACTGGCAGAATGTCTCTGCAAACACATGGTCAGCATCCAACTGCATACACCAACATGGTATGACATCAGCAAAGTCTTCACACACATACCAGACCTGCAACACTATGCTCACATCATGATGAGCAGTGACAGTACAGCCACCACTTTGGCAGCCTTACTTGAGACCACACCACATTTTTTTCCATAAAGGAGCAAGAGAACACTCAGCATCAAGTACGACTGTACCCAACATGCCGGCTGCCATTTATCATTGAGCCCTCACAAGCTCCTCAGCCTCATCTGACTTCACCCAGACAGCTGGCACAACCACCCAGACTGCACCCATCACAGTCACCCAAACAACCCACTCCACAGCTGCCAGCAGAAGACATCACACCACAACTGCCAGCAGATAAGTCATGTGTGCTGGTCACAGAGTCTGCTTTAAATGCCTGTCCTGCAGCATAACCACATATCGGGCTTTACCACTGTATACCTGGAATCTGCGCTGGAGTCATGGTGCCACTATATTTCTGTGAGTGTAGACACTGTGTGCTGTCTCCAAGCCTCTGCTGTGTCAAGAAATGAGGATGGATCAACCGCCGCAAGAGAGTGCATCATGAACTCTAATGCCTGCCAATGGGAACATCCATGTTATTATGTGTTCTTCAGAAACAGCACAACTCTTAAATGCTTTATTTTATTATGTTGTCTTGATTGTCAGCGTTATTGGCATATTTTTGTGGTATCCACATCCTTCAAGCATACATAATAAATTACTATGGACAGTGGCTCATATTTTGTGTTGACTATACATCAGGCACACTCATTGGTGCCATGATAAAGACACACTTTCAAATCAGAATGACAGGCAGCCCGAGCTGCCCCCATATAGCCATGTGGGACAACACCGACCATGATCACAGCTGTTCACAGCCAGTAATACCTGTGACTGCTGTCACTAGCTGGCTGCATGATGACATATCTGCTGTGTGCCCATTCAATCCAGCACTATAGTGCTGGTGCTGACTTTACCATACCATCGCCACATCACCACCAGCTGGACTGCTGTCATTGCATTCACACTGATGTTCTACAAGGCAGACAAGCCCCAAACATGTCACATAACACAGGCTGATAACCTGCACTTTCTCATAGCTCCCGAGCTCTGCTCTCTGAGGGATTTGTGTGGCAGCAATACCACAAAAATATATGAATGACTGTTCACAGCCAGCTAAGAATGAGCGGTGCCTCGTATTTATCATTACACAAAATTTTGGCAGTGGAGTGGTGCACACAGATGTGAGGAAGACAAAGTAGTGTGTGCTGTGCCACTGTGCTGTAAAGGTGGATTTCTTAGTTCGATTCTGCAAGTCTTGGACAACATGGGTCAATTTTACTGTGAGCTCCCCAAGAATGTGCACATGGTGTCACTTTGGCAACATTCATGTCATTTTCTCACATTGTCAGCAGCAGAACAACAGAAAGGGAATTCTGAAAGCAAGAAAATGCAGGGCAAGCTGGAATTTTGTAACAGGAAAGTGTATTGCCAAAGCCATAAAATCTGCACTATGGAGCAATAGAAGAAAGTTATTTGGTCAGGTGATTGTTGTTTTGTGCTGCTTCCAACTTCTGACTGCGTTTACATCTCAAGAATGAAACATGGACAGGGTTCAGTGATGCTTTGGGCAACCATATCATTATATTCCATGGGCCCAGTGGTTGCTCCATACTGTGACAGTACTGCCAAGAATTATGTGACCACTTTGATTGATCTGGTCCATCCCACAGTACAATGTTTGTTCCCCAACAGCGATGCTGTTCATACAGCTTGCGTTGTCGAAAACATCTCCTCTAATCACTACAGTCACCAGATCACAATATTATTGAGCCTTTCTGACCTGAACTTTCCACCATCTTGCAGGTATAATGGTATACGATTCCCCTGAATGCCATACGGGATCTGTATTTATCCATTCCAAGATGACTGCATGCTACATTGTATTTGACATCCCAATATGCTATGTTCTTGATGTTCTGTATTTTTGTCCATCCCATGAGCATATAGTACAAGTTTCTTTCTCATTAGGTTTATATTAACTTAATAATTCAATTTTTCATAAAGTTATTTTTCTACAATGTTTCACCAATCCTTCAGATTATGTGTGGAATAATTGAAACTAGCTATTACTAATGACAAACACTTTCATTCACATCTCTGCCTCCAATACTATCCTTAATAAATTCTGTATTTTGCAAGTTATTATTAACTTTGTTACTGTAGCATGCCAGCAGAAACAAAACTAACTCCCCTACATTTCCACAGCCTTCCAACGAAGAACACAATTTTACGAATTACCTGTAGATAACCAGGTCTTTTACATACAGACCACTATATACATTAACTTGAGTATCACACAGTATAGCTAATCTTGTTTTCAACATAAAATGTAGATAAGACAATATTAAATATTTTAAAGCTCAGCACTAACAATAATTTATTACCAGAACAAAATTTTCATTCTGCAGCGGAGTGTGTGCTGTTATGAAACTTCCTGGCAGATTAAAACTGTGTGCTGGACAGAGACTCGACCTCGGTACCTTTGCCTTTCATGGGCAAGTGCTCTACCAACTAAGCTACCCAAGCACGACTCACACCCCATCCTCACAGCTTTACTTCTGCCAGTATCTCGTCTCCTACCTTCCAAACTTTACAGAAGCTCTGCTGCGAACCCTGCAGAACTAGCAGTCCTGAAAGAAATGATACTGCAGAGACATGGCTTAGCCACAGCCTGGGGCATGTTTCCAGAATGAGATTTTCACTCTGCAGTGGAATGTGTGCTGATATGAAATTTCCTGGCAGATTAAAACTGTGTGCTGAACCAAGACTCGAACTTGGAAACTTTGCCTTTCACGGGCAAATGCTAGTTATGCAGGGTTTGCAGCGGATCTTCTGCAAAGTTTGGAAGGTAGGAGATGAGATACTGGCTGAAGTGAAGCTGTTAGGATGGGGTGTGAGTTGTGCTTGGGTAGCTCAGCTGTTAGAGCACTTGCACGCGAAAGGCAAAGGCCCCGAGTTCGAGTCTTGGTCCAGCACACAGTTTTCATCTGCCAGGAAGTTTTAATAATATGCTATTTAGACAGTGCTTAGGAAAATCAGTAAATGCACTGTAGTGAAAAATTACAGTCCATATGGCAAATAAAATAAAACAAGAAATTAACGTATTCACTTATGAACAAAAATTTGCATGCATCACTATACTTTGTTGCTACCCATCAATTTATCAGATGGCTTCAATCATTTATTTATTATCAAACACTCTGGTACTTTACTTTTGTATTCTACTGTTGATCTTTGTAAATTTGTTTCACATGGAGACTACATGACATTTGAACATAAACCAACAAAGTTTTAGTATCACAGATTACAGTTCCTATTTCTCTCTCAACAAGTATTACCTGAACATTTTGATAGTTATTGACAAACTCTCAAATTTCATGTAAATTAGTCACTTCATTGGCATTGTTACAGTGTTGTTTCAAAATAAGGTTGCATAATTTCTGATCAGTTGTCGATGTATGATAGGCAAAATTACAAAATTTTGCATCTGGGTTGGGTGTTGATGTATAAATCCACATTATTCACAGCATTACTACAAAATTGAATATTACTGTTTCTAAGCTGACTGCCAAATTCATTCAAGTATTTCAACCATGAATTACGTGGTGGTTGACTACAAAATCTTAATAAGCTTTACAAAGCAGATACAGTTTTGAAAATCACTGGTACTTTTTTCAATACAAATCAATTGCAAATGGCAGATTCCAAACAGTTTTCTGTAACTAGGGTTGAAAGTTCATCTAGTGTTGACACTTCAGGCAAGGATTCATCTTTTAAACCATGAAAGAAAAACCAAGATTATCTACTGCATTTTTAACATTCTCTAAAAATTGTTCACTTCACTCTCAGTAAGATTTTCTATGTCATTAAATACATTATTTACATGTTCCTCTTTCCTAGCTATTTCAGACACATCACAGTTTTCAACAATAATAACAGAGTTCGATTCAACTACAAAAATAGTAAGTCACATTTTTGTCTACAGTTTCAACATTGTCTTCAGCATAACCAATATAAACTTTTACTTCACTACTGTAATAATGCTTCCTTAGTCAAAATCTCCCAGGTTCAGTTACTGACAGCTCAATTATTGCTTTGCCCTCCGCAGAAATAATTGAATGTTGCATAAGTCTTAAACGTTCATCATTTTTCAATCATGACTGTACAAATAGCACAAACAATAATCTTTTCAAGTCTGAGTCCCTCGATTATACTGGTTAGACTTATTGTCTTCTGTGTGCCGGACAGACACTCGAACTCAGGACCTTTACCTTTCGTAGGCAAGTGCTCTACCAAGCACGACTCATGCCCTGTCCTCACAGCTTTATTTCTGCCATTACCTCATCTCCTACCTTCCAAACATTACAGAAGCTCTCCTGCAAACCACGCAGAACTAGCACTCCTGAAATAAAGGATATTGCAGAGACATGGCTTAGCTACATCCTGGGGGATGTTTTCAGAATGAGATTTTCGCTCTGCAGCAGAGTGTATGCTGATATGAAAATTCCTGGCACATTAAAACTGGGTGCTGGACTGAACTTGAAGTCGGGACCTTTGCCTTTCAGGGCAAGTGCTCTACCAAGTACATCTCATGCCCATTCCTCACAGCCTTACTTCTGCCAGTACCTCATCTCCTACCTTCCAAACTTTACAGGAGCTCTCCTGCAAAACTAACATTCCTGAAAGAAAGTATATTGTGGAGACATGGCTTAGCCACAGCCTGGGGGATGTTTCCAGAATTAGATTTTCACTCTGCAGCAGAGTGTACGCTGAGATGAAACTTGCTGGCAGATTAAAACTGTATGCCGGACCTAGTCTCGAAATCGGGACGTTTGCCTTTTGTGGGCAAGTGCTCTACCAAGCACGACTCATGCCCCATCCTCACAGCTTTACGTCTGCCAGTACCTCATCTCCTACCATTCAAACTTTACAGAAGCTCTCCTGCAAACCAAGCAGAACTAGCACTCCTGAAAGAAAGGATATTGCAGAGACATGGCTTAGCTACAGCCTGGGGAATGCTTCAATAATGAGATTTTCATTCTGCAGCAGAGTGTATGCTCATATGAAACTTCCTGGCAGATGAGGTACTGGCAGAAGTAAAGCTGTGA
This sequence comes from Schistocerca gregaria, assembly GCF_023897955.1. Lineage (NCBI taxonomy): Eukaryota > Metazoa > Arthropoda > Insecta > Orthoptera > Acrididae > Schistocerca > Schistocerca gregaria. Next base: position 321,346,333 of record NC_064925.1, on the reverse strand, counting down.
GTACAGGGTGTGTGTTGTGCTTGGTAGAGCACTTGCCAATGAAAGGCAAAGGTCCCGAGTTCAAGTCTTGGTCCGGCACACCATTTTAATCTGCAAGGAAGTTTAATATCAGTGTACACTCTGCTGCAGAGTGACAATCTCATTCTGGATTTCATGTTCAAAAATGGTTCAAATGACTCTGAGCACTATGGGAATTAACATCCATGGTCGTCAGTCCACTAGAACTTAGAACTGCTTAAACCTAACTACCCTAAGGACATCACACAACACCCAGTCATCACGAAGCAGAGAAAATCCCTGACCCCACCGGGAATCGAACCCGTGTACCCGGGTGTGGGAAGTGAGAATGCTACCGCTCATTTTCATGTACTTCAGGCAACACAAACTGAATAAAACACCTTAGTCATGTATCTACATTACTGCTCGAAGTCCAATTTGAAGGTTCATTATTGGTCATCATATTACCATCCACCACTACTGATTGATGGACAGTCTGTCCATAATGCTTGCATTTCAGAAATAATGTTGTTGGCTCTTATTTCAGTGGAAATTCATACGCAATTTGTCATTCTTGATCCCTAAATCATAAATCCCCAGCAGTAGACACATCTTTGTCTTTTAAATATTCTAGACAATTCCCCAAATTACAGTGACCCACAGCTCTATTATTGTAAAAATCAGGTAAAAATTTTTGAATCTGAAAACGTCAAATGAAGTGCATTTTCTTAGCAGTGGTAATACTAGTGTAATGCAGCTAATGTCTGAGAAAAAAAGATCATTCAATATTAACTTATATTACTCATGAAACCTTGCGGCTTATTGACAGAAATGTCATTCATTGAAGAAATATGGCTCACTGTAAGAATAGTCTGCACCAAGGGGGTAAGATCAAGGTTTTTACTTTCAATTAAGAACATTGTGACATTAAATTTTCTTCATTTCACATATAGTATTTTAATGTTCCCACAGTGGTATTATTACATCTGTTCTATGAGCCAATTTGCACCAACAATGACCCCATTACTTTTGCACCAAGTACATACTCCTACTTCATCTTACAACAGAACAAAAGAGATTTTTCGTCTTACATGCACCAAAACATGTTAAAACAGAAAGACAGACATTTAAAACTCACAATAAAGCGATCTTATGGAGTATTGGTTTTACTTCTATAGAGATTTATATGTGTTTTTTCCTTCATAAATGCTTTCTAATTATTACAAAGAGTACATTATAGAAATAACAATAATGTCAATAAAAATAATAATTTTAAAAGTCTTCCCAAAATAAAAAATAGTTACTATAAATTTATGATACCATCTGACTTTATATTTTTGTAATTAAATGTAAATAATACTTCATGATTTTGTTTACTCTAGCATAAGAAGCAAATATTTTTATGATCACATTGAAAAATGTACTGTGTGATTTGGTTGTCTTAGTGTATGAGGTACTCCAAGTATTTGTATATATTGAGTACTCCCATGGATTGTGTATTGCGTATTCTTGTTTGTGGTGAAAACAGGCCCATTGATCAGTTCCATTACAGCAACAGAGAAAGACATGGCACCCCACAGGACAAGCAGACAGTCATACAAATGGAAGACAAAACCTTTGTCTTTCTGCAGTCACACATTGGATAATGTACTCATTCCACTAACCTTTTAAGTGCTCTAGACATGTTAACGTGTGCACCTTTGTACCTGTCCCAGTGTGCTCTGAACGTTTTTATGCACACCACCAGTCCTTCTACCTGGTACTCTGAACATGTCTACCGGTAGACACATTCAGAGTACCAGGTAGGAGGACTGGCAGCGTGTGTAAACACGTCCAGAGCACACAGGGACAGGTACAAAGGCATGCATGTTAACACGTCCAGTGGAGTTAAAGTGTTAAATGCCCCTACAAAGTGTTACACCCAGGTATTCATATGAGTGTCTGCCTCTGTAACTTAGTGGTCAACATAAGTGACTGCCATTTGGCAGACCTGGGTTTGATTTCTGTTATTTCCAAGGAATTCTCCTTGGTGAGAGGACTGGTGTGGGCTGCACTGAACCTGATGATGCCAATTTAAGAACTATTTGAATATGAAATGGCGGCTCCATGGTCTGGAAAGTCAGTAAATGGCCAGGAAAGCAGTGAGATGACCACATGCTCCTCCACACATTTGCATAATGCCACAATGGATAGGAAAACATGATGGCTGATTGAGCAGCTATGTCTCTCCCCTCCTTTTTAAAAAAAAAAAAAAAGAAAGAAAAAAAAGGTGACTCATTTATATTGTAGTCACAGGATAGCACATTTTCTCCGTCTGTGAAGTGGACAATTTTTCATTGCTGAACACTGAAAGCAAATTGGTAATCTTTGCAACACTTGAAAATCTTATTAAGATCTGAGTGAATATTTATGCAGCTTCTTCCATACAGTTGGCTGTGTAATTTTGTAAACATACCAGTACCTGCCTCCTTCCTGAATTTAGTGTGTGGATGCAGCAATAAAGCCAGTTTATAGTAAGACTAAGTTGTAAGCAGCAATTCGCCTGCTCTCCCATTTCATTGTTTGAAATCTTGACTCCAGTTCATTCTCTGAATTACACATGCTCTCTCTTCCTAGCACAAGATACTATAATTCTTGTAATTATTGAAGCCCTAGACCTGGCTTCTGTTCAGTTTCGCCCTTTATTTTAAGAGAAAGGGAATAGATCTGAAGCATAGATAAAGTTTACATCAACGTTATCTATTTTATAAATTTCTACCTAGCATTCTTTCCATAATTTCTCTCTAAATGTGTACCTGGACTGCAGACTTCTACCTACAAACAAACACAAATATTACATAACTTAATTTTTACTAGGTGATAATTAAAAAGTTATGACCATCCCTTGCACTTACTGTATATAAAAAAATTATATGCTTAAGTGAATAGTGGTTACTGTTATGAAATGTAATCAGGAGGATCACAGGATGGTTCAAATCATACAAATAACTAAAGAAATACTTAGACATTAATTAGTAAGTACTTAAGAAAATATGTGAATAAATTTAGTTAGTAAGTTATGTGGTCATAGTAATAAAGAATTACACACAGGAAAGTTCAGGATGAAATAACAGCAATACGGAAAGAATCGATTTCTACTCACCACACAGAGAAGGCTTTGAATCACATACAATCACAATGAAAAAGAACACTAAAAATATTTTAGCTTACAGACAAAGTGCTCCTTCAGAAGTAAAAAAAACACACATGTTTACTAGACAACTCACTCACATGTAGTCATTGCCTCTGAGTACTTGATTATGCTTAAACAGTGGAAATTAGGATTTATATCTGTTATTGATTTAAAAATTATTTAATATGTGAAATTAAAATCAAATCCAATTTTGGTCAATAAATTAAGTGAAATAACTTTTGACATTAATACCTCTTAAGTAGCACAGAAATAAATGTGTTATTATCTCTTCTAAGTTGTTTGTTGTTGTGGTCTTCAGTCCTGAGACTGGTTTGATGCAACTCTCCATGCTACTCTATCCTGTGCAAGCTTCTTCATCTCCCATTACCTACTGCAACCTACATCCTCCTGAATCTGCTTACTGTATTCATCTCTTGGTCTCCCTCTACGATTTTACCCTCCACGCTGCCCTCCAATACTAAATTGGTGATCCCTTGATGTCTCAGAACATGTCCTACCAACCGATCCCTTCTTCTGGTCAAGTTGTACCACAAACTTCTCTTATACCCAATCCTATTCAATACTTCCTCATTAGTTATGTGATCTATCCATCTAATCTTCAGCATTCTTCTGTAGCACCACATTTTGAAAGCTTCTATTCTCTTCTATCTAAACTATTTATCGTCCATGTTTCACTTCCATACATGGCTACACTCCATACAAATACTTTCAGAAATGACTTCCTGACACTTAAATCTATACTCGATGTAAACAAATTTTTCTTCTTCAGAAACGCTTTCCTTGCCATTGTCAGTCTACATTTTATATCCTCTCTACTCCGACCATCATCAGTTATTTCTGTTCAACTACTCTTCCAAGTCCTTTGTTGTCTCTGACAGAATTACAATGTCATCGGCGAACCTCAAAGTTTTTATTTCTTCTCCATGGATTTTAATACCTACTCTGAACTATTCTTTTGTTTCCTTTATTGCTTGCTCAATATACAGATTGAATAACATCGGGGATAGGCTACAACCCTGTCTCACTCCCTTCCCAAACACTGCTTCCCTTTCATACCCCTCGACTCTTATAACTGCCATGTGCTTTCTGTACAAATTGTAAATAGCCTTTCGCTCCCTGTATTTTACCCCTTCCACCTTCAGAATTTGAAAGAGAGTATCCCAGTCAACATTGTCAAAAGCTTTCTCTAAGTCTATAAATGCTAGAAATGTAGGTTTGCCTTTCCTTAATCTTTCTTCTAAGATAAGTCATAGGGTCAGTATTGCCTCACGTGTTCCAACATTTCTACGGAATCCAAACTGATCTTCCCCGAGGTCGGCTTCTATCAGTTTTTCCATTCATCTGTAAAGAATTCGTGTTAGTATTTTGCAGCTGTGACTTATTATACTGATAGTTAGGTAATTTTCACATCTGTCACCAGCTGATTTCTTTGGGATTGGAATTATTATATTCTTCTTGAAGTCTGAGGGTATTTCGCCTGTCCCATACATCTTGCTCACCAGATGGTAGAGATTTGTTAGGACTGGCTCTCCCAAGGCTGTCAGTAGTTCTACTGGAATGTTGTCTACTCCCGGGGTCTTGTTTTGACTCAGGTCTTTCAGTGCTCTGTCAAACTCTTCACGCAGTATCGTGTCTCCGATTTCATCTTCATCTACATCCTCTTCCACTTCCATAATATTGCCCTCAAGTACATCGCCCTTGTATAGACCCTCTATATACTCCTTCCACCTTTCTGCTTTCCCTTCTTTGCTTAGACCTGGGTTTCCATCAAAGCTCTTGATATTCATGCAAGTGGTTCTCCTTTCTCCAAAGGTCTCTTTAATTTTCCTGTACGCAGTATCTATCATACCCCTAGTGAGATAAGCCTCTACATCCTTACATTAATCCTCTAGCCATCCCTGCTTAGCCTTTTTGCACTTCCTGTCGATATCATTTTTGAGACGTTTGTATTCCTTTTTGCCTGCTTCATTTACTGCACTTTTATATTTTCTCCTTTCATCAATTAATTTCAATATTTCATCTGTTACCCAAGGGTTTCTACTAGCCCCCTTCTTCTTACCTATTTGATCCTCTGCTGCCTTCACTATTTCATCCCTCAAAGTTACCCATTCTTCTTCTACTGTATTTCTTTCCCCCGTTCCTGTCAATTGTTCCCTTATGCTCTCCCTGAAACTCTGTGCAACCTCTGGTTCTTTCAGTTTATCCAGATCCCATCTCCTTAAATTCCCACCTTTTTGCAGTTTCTTCAGTTTTAATTTACAGTTCATAACCAATAGATTGTGGTCAGAGTCCACATCTGCCCCTGGAAAAGACTTACAATTTAAAACATGGTTCCTAAATCTCTGTCTTACCATTATATAATCTATCTGAAACCTTCTAGTATCTCCAGGGTTCGCCGGCCACGGTGGTCTCGCGGTTCTAGGCGCGCAGTCCGGAACCGTGCGACTGCTACGGTTGCAGGTTCGAATCCTGCCTCGGGCATGGATGTGTGTGATGTCCTTAGGTTAGTTAGGTTTAAGTAGTTCTAAGTTCTAGGGGACTAATGACCACAGCAGTTGAGTCCCATAGTGCTCAGAGCCATTTGAACCATCTCCAGGGTTCTTCCATGTATACAACCTTCTTTCATGATTCTTAAACCAAGTGTTAGATATGATTAAGTTGTTCTCTGCGCAAAATTCTACCAGACGGCTTCTTCTTTCATTTCTTGCCCTCAATCCATATTCACCTACTATGTTTCCTTCTCTCCCTTTTCCTACGCTTGAATTCCAGTCACCCATGACTACCTGAATAATTTCTTTTATCTCATCATACATTTCATCAATTTCTTCGTCATTTGCAGAGCTAGTTGGCATATAAACTTGTACTACTGTAGTAGGCATGGGCTTCGTGTCTATGTTGACCACAATAATGTGTTCACCATGCTGTTTGTAGTAGCTTACCCATACTCTTATTTTCTTACTTATTATCAAACCTACTCCTGCATTACCCCTATTTGATTTTGTATTTATAACCCTGTATTCACCTGACCAAAAGTCTTGTTCCTCCTGCCACCGAACTTCACTAATTCCCACTATATCTAACTTTAACCTATCCATTTCCCTTTTTAAATTTTCTAACCTACCTGCTCAATTAAGAATCTGACATTCCACACTCCGATCGGTAGAACGCCAGTTTTCTGTCTCCTGATAATGACATCCTCCTCCCCGCCCGGAGATCCGAATGGGGGACTATGTTTCCTCCGGAATATTTTACCCAAGAGGACGCCATCATCATTTAATCATACAGTAAATCTGCATGCCCTCGGGAAAAAGTACAGCTGTATTTTCCTCTTGCTTTCAGCTGTTCGCAGTACCAGAACAGCAAGGCTATTTTGGTTAGTATTACAAGGCCAGATCAGTCAATCATCCAGACTGTTGCCCCTGCAACTACTGAAAAGGTTGCTGCCCCTCTTCAGGAACCACACGCTTGTCTGGCCTCTCAACAGATACCCCTGTGTTGTGGTTGCACCTACGGTACGGCTATCTGTATCATTGAGGCACGCAAGCCTCCACCAATGCCAAGGTCCGTGGTTCATGGGGGGAGGCTCTTCTAAGTAATGGGGTGAATTTTTAAAACATGTGGTACTACATCTGCGTACTGGAAGTATTGACCCACACATATTTTATGGGCATCAAATTGGCCCCTCCAACCCCCTGAACACACCCCCACAAACACACTTGCATGCGCGCTTCAAATGAGCGTTAGATTTAGCTTCTCAAATAAATTTTGCAGTGTTGTTTCCTTTAGATCCCATCACAGCTCAGTTAGCTTATTCTGTAGCCTAAAATCCTCTAGTGGATTAATTTTCTTAGACCCCAGAAAATTATTTTCTGCCCAATGAGTGGGAAAACTATATAATATAGTTTTTTATGGCTAAATTCATGATATTGGATATGACATTCATGATACAAGTGAGAATGTTCAGCCAACTTAGTAAGTTGTCCACATGATTGCTCCACAATTTATTTTGCTTACTAGTACACCAAGGAATCTGACACTGTTTGCAGTGTCTAGGCTTTTCCCTATGTAGTATATTTCACTTATACACTACGCTGATTGTTTTGTGGTAAAATGAATAGTTCCAGAATGAGATTTTCACTCTGCAGCGGAGTGTGCGCTGATATGAAACTTCCTGGCAGATTAAAACTGTGTGCCCGACCGAGACTCGAACTCGGGACCTTTGCCTTTCGCGGGCAAGTGCTCTACCAACTGAGCTACCGAAGCACGACTCACGACCGGTACTCAAAGCTTTACTTCTGCCAGTATCCGTTTGGAAGGTAGGAGATGGATACTGGCAGAAGTAAAGCTTTGAGTACCGGTCGTGAGTCGTGCTTCGGTAGCTCAGTTGGTAGAGCACTTGCCCGCAAAAGGCAAAGGTCCCGAGTTCGAGTCTCGGTCGGGCACACAGTTTTAATCTGCCAGGAAGTTTCAAAATGAATAGTTTTTATTTTTTTTTTATTTTAATTTCAAATTACCATTTTTGGTCCATATCTCCAGTTCCCCAAGTGTCTACTCAATATGTTGGATTAACTTTTAATCAGTTTCACAATAGACTGTCACAGTTAAGTCATTTGTGTCGAGGACAGTATCAGACTGGAAATGTCATGTCATATCATTGGTGTAATACAAAAATAGAGAGAGAGCATCCAGCCAGAGAGGAAATTCTTGCCACTGTTAAGATAAAGTACTTTTTGTTTTCTATTTACTAAATATTATGACACCCAAATAAGAGATTTTTCTTGAGGAACCATACCTTATCAATTTACAAAGAAGCAGGTTATGATTTACAGTATCTAAAGCTTTTGTGAGGCCACAAAAGAAAAAGCACATTCTGTTAGTGAGACAGTTTCTAAATTTTGTGCCCAACTTATTTACTACACGAGTTGTGCCACATCCTTTCCTGAAGAAGCCAAACTGATTCCATAAAATAATACTGTGTGGTGAATTATTATTTCATATCTGGACCTATGTTTAAGCATTTTCAGAGATAACATCCAAAGACGACATTACAATTATATATCTCTATATACAGAAGCTGCAGGTAGCTGAACAGTTCATTTATTTTGTGCCAATAATTTTCTTATGTTCAAGTAGGACCTTAGTCAGTTTCACAAAATTGTTGAGCCTTTTGTGGCCACTAGTTGACATACTGCCATTTGGCTTCTGTGTCAGACTTTTCAACCAACATTTGTTTGATGATTTTTCTGATCTTTCGCCAGCACGAGCAGTTTGGCATAATCAAAGCATGAGCAGTTGGCATAATCAAAGCTTCACCCTGCATTTCTTTAGGCAATTTTGTTTTTTACCTATTAGTGTTGTTTAGGAATGACATATTATTTATAATTAAATTTTTAACACAATTCCTCATAATAGACATTTTACAGAAAGATATTTATCAAACAAAACTTTTTTTGCCCACAGAATTTTATCTCCGATGTTTATGTAAACCTAGTAGAAGAAATGCATTCAACAGTGCACAGTTTGTTAGATGGAGGAGACAAAGCTTCAGAGAAAACATATGATGTAACCAATGATCAAAAGTATTTTTTTGCAATTGAATCAACTGAAGAAGGAGACTATGAAAAAGCAAATCAGCTTTATTTAGAAGTAAGTTTGTGAGCATACAAGCTAAATCACTTTATTAAACTTGCAAATGGCATTACGCAATATTTTACTGAATAATATATCCATACATACCATAAAGATGGATTTGTGTATGTGTGCATGTGTTTATGTTCCACATCTCCTCCTAAACGACTGGACAGGTTTCAATCAAACTTGGTACACATACCCATTACTGCAGGCAACAATTGCTATCAGGTTAAGAACCACTCACCCATCATAGTTCAGGAGATGTGATTTCCTAAACAGTGAGATGTATGAACAACTGCCATATCATGCATGACATTTAAATTTATTACTTCCTTGTTACTAATTCTATTCACAAAACGTTTTTCATGCAGTATGTTCATAACCTTCTGAATGGACCTACAAAATTACATCATTGTACGAAACATAAATCAGGAGATATGCTGGCATAAACATTGAGATGCATTAAAAATCTGTTGTGTCATGCACGATGTTTAAATTTATTACTTCTCTGCTACTAACTCTATTCATTACATAATGTAATTGCACAGATATATCATTGTAGGAACACAGTTCAAGAGACATGATCTCATAAACATTATGATGCTTGAAAAAAAATGCCACATCATGCATAAAGTTTTAATACATTCATTCTTCACTACTAACACACTCCTACAGCCAGGTCAGCTCAAGGAAATTCCTGACATCTGGCAGCACTTTTAAAGCTTTCAGCTTTCCAGCACATATTTTAATTTATTTTCCCAGGGATCATTCTATTACGATATATTATTTTCATCTTAATACAATGAAGAAAGATGCCATATATACAACACACATAAATATAAACAGATGTGTTTAATGAGGATAAGACAGGAGTTGGTCATGGCCTTTTGGAATTACTATCCTGACATTTACCTGAAATGTTTTGACTGATATCATGTGTAGAAAGCAGAGAAGGAATGGTGGTGCAGGTACTTTTGTAAGAGAAGGAGCAAAATTTTCTAAAATTTATGTAACAACTTGTAGCTTAGAACTACATGCAGAGTTCAGTTGTGCTAAGCTGCTGGATGAAAACATAATAGTAGTTAGACTATATAGATCCCCAGATGATGATGATAACCTATTTGTTGAGAAATTTGAATTATTAATTCAAAAAAAATTTTAAATTTAAGACAAGAATTGCTGTCTGTGGAGATTTCAATGTTTAAATGGCTAATACAGACAAACAAGTCATAAAAATATTTTTGAATGTACGGTGCTAAGTTCATTAAACTTATACTGTACAAATAAGTGTCCCACTCATATGGATGCATGCTTGGACAACATTAAAGTTAATTTCATTGAGGAAGATTTTAGAGTCACATTTGTAGGAGGACACTTTGCAGATCATTCTCCTTTGCTCCTGACACTTTATAAGAGGCAACCAATTAAAACTACTGAACCTAAGTCTGTACTGGTGAGAGGACAAAAAGAGGAGTTGATTACACTGTTTTTTGATAATTAAGGAAGGAAAAGTGGAACTGGGTATACAAATGTCAACCAGGGATATTGGGAACAGAAATAGCCTTTGATAACTTTTTGAGAAATTTATAGAACTATGGTGTTCTTGTTCTCCATTAACAAAAACTAGAGCTACAAGGAAACCTAAATATAAAATGCTTAACTGGTTTACTAAAGAACTTTCTGAAATTAGGGAAAACTTGCACACATTACAGCAGATTTATGAGCATGCCTGTATTCACAGGACTGAGCAGTGAGAGAGAATTTATAACTCTTATACTAAATCCAAAAAATTCTACAGAACTAAGCTCCTCCTCACAAAAAAACTAGCATCTGAAAAGTACATAGAAAGTGCTCCCAATAAATGCAAGGCAGCATGGTAAATTATAAATCAACGCCTCACTCCCAAACACACTCAAGTGCTTTTGATGGATCCTGGGGTACTAAATAACTTCTTTATTAATTCAGTTCAGGAAGTAACAAATAGTATTAAAGAAACAAGTTCTTCTGCAATGGACCTGCTGACTACCCCTCTGCCCAATGAACATGTATTTTACTGGAATCCTATCACACCCACTGACATTTTAAAAACTGTTGCCAAATTTTCAAATTCAGAAAGCATGGATTGCTAATGGTTGCCCAATTACATTATTAAAAAAACAATACACTTAATATGCTCACCATTAGACAGTATTTTCAATAAATGCTTAGAATTTGGAGTTTTTCCTAATCCTATCTAAAGTCATCCCAGTTTATAAAAAGGGGAATAACAAACTACCTGAAAGCTATTGACCAATTTCAATTGTGCCTATATTGTTAAAAATATGGGACAGTAATGCACAACCAGCTACATACCTACTTTGACGATCATGGATTACTTTGTAACTTTCAGTTTGGATTTCGCAAGGGAAAAAACACAACTGCTGCTGTTTTAGAAATCATTGATCAAACATTATCTGCTATTGAATACAAAAACAAAGTATCACTTGTTTTATGTGGCTTAAGCAAGGCATTTGATTGCATTCCTGTTGGCATCCTACTAAAGAAATTGGAATACTATGGGTTGCAAGAGAACACTTTAGCCTTCACTTCTTACTTGAACAACAGGAAACTATTCGTTTCAGTCAGGAATATGCATTCTTCCTTGCTTGAAATAGACACACGTGTTCCCGAGAATCTATCCTCGAACCCCTCTTTTTCATTGTTGCAATCAATGGCCTGCCTTACAACATACTACATCCTGTTGTATCTTACACAGATGATACTACACTGTTTACCTCTCATCAGAACATCTCTGAATTCAATCACATAACAAAAGAATCTCTTGACATAGCATTGGACTGGTTTACTGTTAATAAACTCTTATATAATCCCAATAAAACACAACAGCCCATAATAGGCATGATAAAGGATATAGAAACTAAATCAGTAAAACTTCTAGGTATTCACATTGACTCCAAACGTAATTGGCAAGAACGTATCAATCATGTCTGCTAACAGACATCTCAGGTATTATACCTCTTTTTGAAACTAAGGGATGTGGTAAGCATGGATTACCTTCGGATGACATACTTGGACTTTTCCAATCATATATATCATATGGCCTTATTATATGGGGACATTATCACAATGTTGATAACATTTTAAAAATACAAAAGAAAGTTTTGCATTTCATTTGTAAGACAGGTCATTTGGAACATTGTTTGCAGGATCAGGGGGGAAGTTCATGATCACAATATTAGGGCTAAGTCACCTAGGCACAGGTTAGCAATGACTGGAAATTCTCATAAAGTAAACCCACTCAGAATTTTCAATAAATTACCAAACTTTGCTTGTACCATGGATATAATTAGTTTTAAACATAAGTGGTACAACTCGTTGACAGATCACCCTGTTTATAATATTAAAGAATACTTTGATTTACCAGATTATTATATTAACTTTCAAAAACTGTTACTTTTAATTGTATTATTATGTACTGCATAAACATTTTAGAACTAATATTTAATGCTACACATTGTACTACTGTGAATTGTATGTACTTTATCTTGTATGAAATTGACAAAACCCAAATCATTGTGAAATGATTTATGGTGAATAAAGATCCTTGATTCTTAATTTAGGAAAACATTGACAATCTTGAATTTGAGGTCAGTGTCTTGAAAAATGCACTATCTCATTCACTATCTCATTTGATTCTTACCTAGTGTATTTAAACTATATGGAATGAATTCACTTATTAACATATAAAGTATATATGTACATTGTTCATTCTGACTCCCAACATATATCACTGCACATACTGTACACACTTATAGGCAACTTCTGGACCACATCCATGCTGCCACACCTCTGCCAAACCACCATATCTTCCCTTCTTGCATGTCTTAAAAGCTTGGTCAGTTTCCCACATGGATTAAAGACATGTTAAGCTCAGGAAATGGTGAGAAATTACTTTCATGCAGTACAGTCATTGGATGTATGACTTCCGCATTTATTCATCACATTCTGCAGATGCCATCAAGAAAGAGAACCTTCAGGGATTTCCATTGGGTCAAGGTATACATAGAACCTTAATCTGCATACAGTTCTAACAATAACTATCTTGTCAAAAGTAGGTATCATGAGAACTGTGGCTGTAGTGTAAATGTAAGGTTTATAAACTGAAACAGCAGTGGCCACAAGTGGCTTATAAGTATCACTATACTGCTTAATGTTATGCAATCTAGATTTAATCAATGTATTAAAAAGAAAGAAACTGTAACATTATGAAAAAATATTACAGTGTGACAGAGGTCTTATAATAGTTGTCACTGTCTTTAGTACTCTTCATCTATATGTAACTTTTCATTGTGTGGTATGCATTATTTTACAGATATGTTTTGACTGTATTTTTAAATAAATATAATTTAGGTACTTCTTTCATCTCCTTGGTGAACTATAAGTCCAGACTGACTCTTGGTCCATTATTAAGTAATAGCACTATTAGTCATATACTTACTAATGAATCCCTGATGTGCACAATAGACTGGTATATGTAGTCAGTCGGCACAATAAAGATGATCAATGGTTTTAAATAGTTCTTTACAATGAGTTTGGCAACTACTTTTAGTCATTGTGAACCTTTTCTAGAGTTGGAAAATTGTGTCCATATTTAGGGTATTTGATTCCCAGAAAAGTATTGTGACGTCTCCCACAGGATGACAACTGCCTGCCACCCACGGATGAATGGTCTCACAGGACACTTTGATAAGACTGTGACAGATGTGTTATTGATGTATGTTGATGTCAAACACAGAGATATGGATAAAATTCCGCTTATCATGACATTCACATACAAAAGAGTAAAACAAGACACTTCTTTCCACTCCATGGCCATGAGGCGAAACAACAGTGGATACACTGTTCTCATTTCAGTCAGATGATTGTATAACTGCATAAAATACTGCATTGTCAGAACTAAAGAACCAAGAAAGGTGGCTCTCATATGGGTCCTGGACTGAGAACACTGTGATATCAAGCATTGGCCAATGAAATACAGCCTGTGGAACTTGGTATGGATTTTTATGCCTGTGCAGAGAGTGAGATTGTCAGAAAAGTTGCTTAAGCACTCCTTTTGGCTGTAGCATGCCCATTGTTGCTTGGATATCACCTATGAAGTTGAGGACTATGAGCTTTCAAGTAGAGAAATATTGTCCATGTCCTCTGTATCCTGAGGTACAGATCAGTGATGGGGGTCTCTCATTCGAGGGAACTGAGATACCCTCAATGACTCAATGGAAAGGGGTACCTGGCCATCACAGTAAAGATGGTATGACAACATGACCAGAATATGAGGCTCTGCCAGCAATGCCATACAGAGGACAACTGGCAAGATCTAGATCCAGGATGTTGCAGTCGGCTCCAGTGATAACTTCAGAAACAGCAGCTATAAACTTTATATTATAAATTCTGAACTTCATGATTCTTACTTGATATATTCAGAAGAATATTCTGTATGATGTCCTGAATTTGTATTATTCTGTAGTACGTGTTAATTATTCAATGGTGAATAAATATTCTTATTATTGTGGCATTCAGATGGCTTTTTCTGTGGATCAAACTAGTTGTTCACCAGAAAAGCAAAATATCATAGAGTAGTTTCTGTGTTCACAGGTAAGACACAAATTACGTTGTACTATTCTTTTATTTCTTTTGTTTCCAAAAATAATTTTCTTTTTTCAGAATACTCAAATGTTCCTCTGAACTAATCTCCCCCACAGTTATGGAGCAGTACTCTAGTAGCTTACTTGTCACTCACTACTACCTTTTCTTTGTTGTAGAGAATATCAAAGTTCAAGAAAAATCCAGATTTTTGGCTTGATTATGCACTATTCTGCATGCAAACTAGTGACACAGCACAAGCAAGAGAATCTATCAGAGAAGCTCTTTCCTTGGACATCAGGCATCCAATTGGGTAACTGCAAAGAATTTCTTTCATAAAATAAGATTCATTATACATCTGCCACCTGGATAGCCACTCTAGTTTATGTGCTTAAACTTAATGTTATTTTAAATTACAAATGGCATCAAAATTACTAAATAGTATATTTCAATTAAGGGCAAACCTTCCAAATAAATGCAAAAATGATGGAAGTGTCCATGTCTAAGAGACCATTGATCTCCAGTAGTATCAATCTGATGGTCATGAAGTAGATTAGACCAAGACAGCCATTCCTCTAAATAGTATTTAAGACACAGAAAAGCAATTGTGCATTCTGGTCAGGTCATACATGAGCACACATAACTATATAATTCAAAGACTGTAATTTATATCTAAAGACAAAGACGATGTAACTTACCAAACAAAAGGGAGGGTGTAACACTGTGCCAAGATTTGATGGCCATGCACCAAGGCATGTTCAGCCACAGGGTGATCCTCATTACCAACATACACTGTCTGCCTGTGTCCATTCATGTGAATGGACAGTTGGTTGCTGGTCATTCCCACATAGAAACTTCACAGTGTAGGCAGGTCAGTTGGTAAATCACATGGGTGCTTTCACACGTGGACCTGCCTTTGATCGTGTACACCTTTCGGGTTACAGGACTGGAGTAGGTGGTGGTGGGAGGGTGCATGGGACAGGTTTTACACCGGAGGCGGTTACAAGGGTAGGAGCCAGAGGGTAGGGAAGGTGGTTTGGGGATTTCATAGGGATGAACCAAGAGGTTACAAAGGTTAGGTGGACGGTGGAAAGACACTCTTGGTGGAGTGGGCAGGATTTCATAAAGGATGGATCTCATTTCAGGGCAGGATTTGAGGAAGTCGTATCCCTGCTGAAGAGCCACATTCAGAGTCTGATCCAGTCCCGGAAAGTATCCAGTCACAAGTGGGGCACTTTTGGGGTTCTTCTGTGGGAGGTTCTGGATTTGAGGGGATGAGGAAGTGGCTCTGGTTATTTGCTTCTGTACCAGGTCGGGAGGGTAGTTGTGGGTTGCGAAAGCTGTTTTCAGGTTGTTGTTGTATTGGTTCAGGGATTCAGGACTGGAGCAGATTCGGTTGCCATGAAGTCCTAGGCTGTATGGAAGGGATCGTTTGATATGGAAAGGGTGGCAGCTGTCATAATGGAGGTACTGTTGCTTGTTGGTGGGTTGATGTGGACGGATGTGTGAAGCTGGCCATTGGACTGACCTGCCTACACTGTGAAGTTTCTATGTGGGAATGACCAGCAACAAACTGTCCATTCACATGAATGGACACAGGCAGACAGTGTTTGTTGATAATGAGGATCATCCTGTGGCTGAACATGTCTTGGTGCATGACCAGCACATCTTGGCACAGTGTTACACCCTCCGGGTTATCTGGATACTTCCCACTAACACCAACCTATCAGAACTCTGGAGATGGGAACTTGCTTTTCAATATATCCTTTCTTCCTGTTACCCACCAGGCCTCAACCTCCGCTAATTTCAAGTTGCCGCCGCTCATACCTCACCTGTCATTCAACAACATCTTTGCCTCTGTACTTCTGCCTCAACTGAAATCTCTGCCCAAACTCTTTGCCTTTACATATGTCTGCTTGCATCTGTATATGTGCGGATGGGTATGTGTGTGTGTGCGACTGTATACCTCTCCTTTTTTCCCCCTAAGGTAAGTCTTTCCACTCCTGAGATTGGAATGACTCCTTTCCCTCTCCCTTAAAACCCACATCCTTTTGTCTTTCCCTCTCCTTCCCTCGTTCCTGATGAAGCAACCATGGGTTGCAAAAGCTTGAATTTTGTGTGTGTGTTTGTGTTTGTTTGTGTGTCTATCAACATACCAACCCTTTTGTTTGGTAAGTTACATCATCTTAGTCTTTAGATATATTTTTCCCACTTGGAATGTTTCCCTCTATTATATTCAAAGACTGTAATTTATTAGAAATGGAGATGGAAGTCTGAAATACATTGGCTGTGGTGCTGCATCATAATTAAGTAAAGAAAGGACAAATTGCACATAATTTAATTAAGTTCATAACAAGTTTTGAGTTCTAACTACCAGCCCAATCATGAAATCGTGAAATGTGAACTAAAAATTATGTAATAGTGCAACTGGAATGACTGAAGTACTATTACTACTACTACTGCTACTACTATCACACAGAAAAGGAGGACAATAGATTTTTATATGCAAAATATTCAGAAAATGTACAAAATTGTGATTTGTGGGAAATGTTATGAAATGAGTCAGTAGGCAAACAATACCTGGCTTTATTGTGTGAAATAGTTAGACTGCATTTTCTAGAATTAGTGACCATAATTTGTGAGACTGTAGCTAATTTATTAGTGTATAGCCAATTACAGTTAGTAAACTGTCATCCACAATGGTTTGGAATGATGTAGTGGCAGTGGCTGGAAAATGTGTAGCAAGCTGATATCACGCATTTCCTGCAGGTGAATGTAAAACCTTTCATTATCATTATACCTATAAATGGGTTACCACAGGTATTGTTGCACAGAAGCTCTCATAAAGCTAACTAGATACTGGCAGGAGTCAGTATATCTGGCCCTTTGTACAGTGTGGATATTTATCAAGTTAAATTTCAGAACCGATGCAAGGCAAGAAATACAGTTTACAGTATTTTTGAACCTAGTGTTGATCAGATGTTCCTCTTATTGTTTAAGCCCCTTGGAGAAAAATTTTGCTAAAAATAAATCATTTTTGATAGCATCACATACATACAACTGACATCAAGCAAAGCAGTGAGAATGCTCCCTACACTAGATGAAAATTATATTTTGGATGTTTGGATGCTTCCCTTTCATGCCCCTTGACTCTTATAACTGCAATCTGGTTTCTGTACAAATTGTAAATATCCTTTTGCTCCCTGTATTTTACCCCTGACGTCTTCAGAATTTGAAAGAGAGTATTCCAGTCAACATTTTCAAAAGCTTTCTCTAAGTCCACGAATGCTAGAAATGTAGGTTTGCCTTTCCTTAATCTATCTTGTAAGATAAGTCATAGGGTCAGTATTGCCTCAATGTGTTCCAACATTTTTATAGAATCCAAACTGATCTTCCCCAAGGTCGGCTTCTACCAGTTTTCCACTCGTTTGTAAAGAATTTATGTTAGTATTATGCAGCTGTGACTTACTAAACTCATAGTTCAATAATTATCATACCTGTCAACACTTGCTTTCTTTGGGATTGGAATTATTATATTCTTCTTGAAGTCTGAGGGTATTTCACCTGTCTCTTACATCTTGCTCTCCAGATGGTAGAGTTGTGTCTGGACTGGCTCTCCTAAGGCTATCAGTAGTTCTAATGGAATGCTGACTACTTCTGGTGCCTTGTTTCGACTTAAGTCTTTCAGTGCTCTGTCAAACTCTCCATGAATTATCATATCTCCCATTTCATCTTCATCCACATTCCCTTCCATCTCCACAATGTTTCCCTAAAGTACATCGCCCTCTATATACTCCTTCCATCTTTCTGTTCTAACTTCCCTTTTTTTGCTTAGAACTGGTTTTCCATCTGAGCTCTAGATATTCATACAAGGGTTTTTTTTGTTTTTTTGTTTTTTTCCCCAAAGTTTCTTGTAGGCAGTATCTATGGTACCTTTGTGATATGTGCCTTTACATCCTTACATATTCCTCTAGCTATCCCTTCTTAGCCATTTTGCACTTCCTGTTGATCTCATTTTTGACACATGCTAGAAGTACAGAGTGAAAATTTGAAGATGAATTTAATGGAAAGGTGATGAGAAGTGAAATGAACATTGCAATTAAGAACTAGCATGACAGTGGGAAATGAAAATAAATCGCAGAACAAGAGAGGAGCAATGATGATAAGAAGTACTTACTAAAGACATAATTGATTAACAAAAAAATTAAATACTACCAACAAGGGGAAGAGGAAGGTTGTTAATTACATTGGCTGAACACAAGGATTTGTTAGAGAACAAGTTCCAGGCTAAATAGTTCAGGGAAATGGGTCCCGATGGAAGGATCCAAATGGCCCCTGTAGTGTACCTCTCACATAAGTCCATTTAATCACTTTGAAGAGCATCCTGAGCAATTGGCTGCTGAGTATCTCAAGGTACAGGGTTTGTCTGTGTTGATTCATGTGCTCAGGTAGTTTAGTGATGGCCATTACTATGTAAAAACCCATGCAGTCAACACATATTAGTTGGTAAGTGACATGCATGGTTCCCATGTTGTTCTGCCTTTGATGTAGAATTTTTGGTAGTGCACTGGGAGTATGTGGTAGCAAGTGGACGCACAGAGTGGGTTTTGCAACAGGAACAATTGTAGGGGTAGAAACTTTGGGGTACATATAGTGGGATAGGAATGTTACATGGGTTGCAAATGATGTTATGAAGGTTCTAATGATGATGTAAAGTGATGGTTGACAACAATAGGTGGGTTTGGGAGGATTGCTCATACTTTCAAATTGTCATTGTGAAAAGCTGCTTTAAGACTAGCTTGTGACAGCTTTACAGTTATATTATCGATATTTGTTTTGTGGGCATAAGGTCATGGTCAAAAACATAATTGTCTGCCTAACATTTTGTCTTCCAATGCTGGAGACGCTTGAGTGACAGAGAAAGCAGTTACAGTTTCAAATAAGCTTTGTAGTGATGAAATATTCACACATCTTTCTTATTAGTTTAAACATTGTGTCTATACTGTATCTTCTGAGTACTTTGATGATCATGCTCCATGACAGATTTTACAAATGAGAGGAAAACTTTCCCTTCAGCTCATTCTTTCTCAGTAGAATCTCTAGACCTACTATGGTGTAGTGCCTTCATAGCAATTCCAGTTGTCATTCTAAACAGAAAAATTGAGTTTTCAAAATCATTGGTGAACCACACTGAAAGAATCTATGAACTACAGTACTTGGAAGATGAGCTCAATCATTTATGAACTCCCTCAGAAATAGCTACTCTTACAAAGATAAATAAGGCTCTACACTGTAAAAGGTCTAGAGTTTCTCATGAAAAAATGAGTTACTAAATGGACAGTTTTCCCTCCATTTGTAAAAACTCTCAGAGATCACATCACCAGAGTACTCAGAAAACTTAGTATTGGTATAGTAATTAAATCAACACCAAAGATGTTTGGACACTGTAAAGGACACAATCCATTCTGCATGCCACATCAGAAGTATATAAAATCCCTTGCACTTGCCATCAAGAGGACATAGAAACTACCAAAATAAGCATTAACACACACCCCAAGAAATAGAAGAGCAATTGTCACCTGGGTTAGATGGAAAAATCAGCAGTGGCAGATCAAATGTTGGCACCAGGAAAACACCAAATTCATGTCTCTGACACTGTGGTTTTAGCAAGATCTAGACATTACTGTGGTAGAATGTAGAGAGAGGCATCAGAAATTCAAAACTGCAAAAACAATTTTAGCTGAAAAGATGAAGGATTGAAACTAGACATTTGTGTGCCTTAGTACTAAATAAAACAAATAACACCAACACTTCCCCAATACAGGCTCCGTTGGCATGACACTGTTATCTTAGGCAGCATCCTGATGACATCATGAACCAACTGTTGTGTGGAACAATTCAGTTTGCTGAGCTTGTTTGAGGCTGTAACTGCTTTCTTAGACATTAACGTTTTTGATTATGTCTCCTGTATTGGAAAATGAAACACTTGACAGAGAATTATGCCTTGGACAATGGTCCTATGTCCATAAAACAAATATCAGCAATAACACAATTACTAGCCATGAAGTCCTGCATTCTATTATCTTTACAGTCAGTTACTTCTTCAAGGAGACTATTCCCTCACTCCAGGGAGAGAAGGAGCGGGGAGGGGGGGAGTATCCATGCTAGCGAATGAGTCCTTAACTGCTGAATTTGAAGTAATCCTGCAGTGAAGTTATTCAAAATGTACTGCATTTCCAATGACATGGATGGTTTAGAACATGACATAATATGAGAGGAGTGCCAGGAAGGAAGATGTGGCATTAGGATTACAGTGATGATGATGACAGTGATGACTTAGATGTTAGGCAAAAAGAGAAGTGAAGATAAAAGTTAATGTAAGTCATTTCCATTCTTTTTATTTTATTTCTCCTTGTATTACCAAAATCTGAATAGTCAATAAATGGCTTGAATTCAGAATAGATATAATGTTAGCTTTTTAAGCACATACTTAATATCAGTGAAGTAGTTTAATGTAATGGGATAGATGAACTTACTTGGAGTTGCTTCGCCGATCTTCTTTACATGATAGGCAGCTGCATTGTCCTGCACAACTTCTTCTCCGAAGATAAGATGCTACTTTGGAGGAATTTTCTATACTTTTAAAATAACTCCATACACTTGATAATACTTTGAACTCAATCTCACTGTATTTTCATCACACATACCAGTTTTCATACAACTAAAACATTTTTCGTAACCTCGCCACCTTCCGGTCTGTCAGAAACTATCACATTCATTTGTCCATAAATACAGTCTACAAATCTCTCCAAGTTTAACAAGACAACAGCCCAAATCTTACGGAAGTAAGAGAAAGAATGAATAAGTAACTGTCTCTTCTCTTCTTTCAAAAACATCCAAATGTTCACACAATAATGTTTGATGTCGCATGGAGTACGACACGTTTATTCCTTAAGCTGGACATGTAACTTCTTAGGCAGGCTCGGCCACTACCTGCCCATGCCAATCATCCATCCGATACACGTCCATCCTGCACACACATAATTGTGGTGCAGTGGACACAATTCTACTTTACCACACTCATCTCTAAAATAACGCATGTTCGTCACAGTCGAAATATGAGGGTCTTTAGAATTTACCCCAAAATTCTCAAGGCACTACAAGAGTTGTGAAAAGTTTCCCATAATCCATTTCAGGGGTTACTTATCAAATGGGTTGAGAAGAAAAGAATAGAAAGAATAATACCTAAAAAAAAAAGGTCAGTTCGACTCTTCAAGAAAAAGGAGCCATCATATCCTCAGGATCATCTCATAATCAGATAAATACGGTAATTGCAGTAAATATAAGAAAAGACCTCTTCTTGGAATTTCCTGATAGATTAAAACTCTGTGCTAGAATACATTCAAAACCAGACCGTTGTCTTTTGTGGTCAATTTTTTTACTTCCTGAGCTACTCTCCACCCAACTATAAAGATTCAGTTGTGTCAGCACATCTCTTCTACTTTCAAAACCCTTCAAATTCTCTTTTGCATAGCTTGCTGGATCTACACTCCCTGCTCTTCTAGGATATGTAAGAGATCTTTTGTAGGGTTCGGAGAGTGACAGAGAAGTACTGGCAGAATTGAAGGTCAAAAGGTGAAGTATGCTTAGATAACTCAGTCAATAAGACTATTGCCCATGTAATGTAAGGATTTGGGTGTATCATTTAATTATAATATGTCAGGAAGTCTCTCAGCTGTGACATTCTGCTGCAGAATGATTCATTCTGAAGTCTTCTTGGCTCACCTTTGATGTCCTTGTTATGTAAATGTATGCATTCCAAATTATTTATGTATTTAACCAAGAAAAACAGAGTATGCTCTTCTTATTCTGGCTACAGGTTATTACTGTATGGTATATTTCATTCAACAAATGGTGATCGGCAGGAAGCAGAGCTATTCTTTGGGGCTGCCATTTATTTCCACCCTCGTATTATGGAAGCATGGATAATATTACACTTGTTCTATGTAAGCATTGAAAAGAATGAAGGTGCTGATATTGCCCTAAGGAAAGGTGAGTGATGCTTAAGTGACATTTCTGATCTCAAAGTAGAAAAGTAAATTAAAGATATGTAAATTTAAGAAAATGGAAGCAAACAGTATTTTCACCTCACCAGTAATTATATAATTATGTGGATATGGTGTCTGTTCTTTTGGACATGTCCGAAAGAACAGACGGGCATTGATATATGTGAAAATGTGTGCCCTGACTGGGACTCAAACCCAGGATCTCCTGCTTACATGGCAGACGCTCTATACATCTGAGCCACCGAGGGCACAGAGGACAGTGCGATTGCTGGGACTATCTCATGCACGCCTCCTGCAAGACCCACATTCCCACCTTATATGTCCACACACTACATTCATAGTGTCCCTGCCCAACACTGTCCCTACCCAACACATTCACTACTCATGGAAGACATTCTTACCAAGTCCCGTAAGAGTTCAGGTAATATGTGTGCATCCGCACAGAAGAGGAAGGTCATAGTTGGTATTGCCAGAACTAACTACTTGTATGGATATGGTGTCTTTTCTTTCAGACATATCCATATCCATAATTGCCAGAACTATATACTTATATGGATATGGTGTCTGTACTTTCGGACATGAGTAGCTATTTGTAACTTATTATGCTACTATCACTATTTTCCAGTTAACAAATTTAGATAATCAGATAATTTACTGAATACTCTCGCACTGTTACCCCACACTGAAGGCTAAACAAGGAAGTAAAATGTATGTAAAACTACTTTTGTGAATCATTTTGCATTTGTTTAAACTGATTTTTTATTAGTCACATCCACCATTCAGGAATAAATGTGTAAATGAGCACAAGAATTGCCTGAGCTTTGATGATGATTGTCCAAGAAGTGTAGTTATTCACTTTCAATAAACTTTTGTTATTCTTTTTCCAGAGTAAATGCTTCACCAATTTTAGTTTGCTATCCAAGAATAAAGAAATATCACCAGAGCAAGTTGGGTTTGTATGTAATAAAGGAACACAAGAGCAGATTCTCAATGTCAGACATATCACTGAAAATTGTGGGGGATTCAATACTACATTAGTTCTTTTTTTCTTGGACTGTAGCAAGGCTTTTGACTGTGCCAAATGAAAAGAACTGTGGAGCATACTAACAGAAATGGGTATTCCTGATCATCTTATTATGCTTAGGTGGTGGTTGGTGGTTGTTGGGATGTTTAAGCGGGACTAAACAGCTAAGGTCATCAGTCCCCCTTATTATGCTTGTCAGAAATCTCTACTCTGATAGTAAGGCAACAACCAGGTTGTCCTTTTAAACATATAAAGGAGTTAGGCAGGGATGCATTCTATCACTGGTTCTATTTAGCATCTATGGAGAATATGTTATGAGCAAATGCCTCAAGGGCTGGACTGGTAGGATCAAAATTGGAGGATGAAGCATCAGTAATGACACCACACTGTGTGGGGCTGCAAATGGAAATGAAGGAACTACTGGATAGAATTAAGAGAGAAAGCAAGAAATGAGGATTGTCAATTAATGATAAAAAGTCAATTAATAATAAAAAGTCTAAGATTACACAACTGAGTCATTATGAGCTATTGATGAACTATCAGAATATCAGCATAGGAAGAAGTAGATCACTTTGCCTACCCCTTGGGCTCAGTGGTTCAGAGAGAGGGTGGTTCTACACAGTAAATATGACATAGGATTGTTCTGGATAGGGAATGTACATCAAAGCTGACAGTGATGTGGAAAGACTGAGCCCTAACCAGACATACTAAGCTGAGAGTGCTGAAATCCCTGATGTTTTTGGTTTTTCTTTGTGGCACTGAAGGGAACTACAAAAGAATTGATGCTTTTGAGATGTGAATGTGTAGGAGGTTGCAGCAAATAGTAGGGATGGACAAACAGACAGCAAATCAGTCCTTCAAGAACTCAGGACGGAGAAGAAGTTGTCCAGTATAAGTTTCCAGCAAATCCTGTAGTTCTTCGATCACATAATTCGACGATAGGATGATACCTCAGAAATGGTGATCATCCCAGGCAAAGCTGAAGGGAAAAGATTGCAGGGAAGACCTCTGAGATGAGATGGTAGATATACCAGATAAAGGATAAGACAAACAAACCACTGAGCCACCTACTTTGAGATGCAGAAGACCAGGGAAAATGGAGACAGACTGATAACAGGATTTTGTGATGGGTCACCAATATATGAAGGATAAAGTGTTGATGATGATGATGATACAAGAATATAATTTCATATATAAAAAGGAGCAAGCATTTTTGCGTACATGTTAACTCATGAGATGCACAGCTAACAGTATCCAAAACTGAACTTATTGTGCTACCTCAGTTTTTGATCACCGTTAATCTGGATCACAAAGAATTTTATACATATATTTTTCTTTAGTCTGTGACCATTACAGTCTATTTATTGTATATGTAAATTATTTATAACTGTATAATGTAATTGGATAGGGAATAGCTCCTTCCTCTGGCAGAAGAGTTGAAAGGGAAAGGAGAAGGATGAAGGAAAAGGACTAGTGAGGTGTAGGAAATGAGGAGAGTTTGACAAAGATGCCCAGAAGCCGGGGTGAGAGGAGACTTACCAGACAAGATGAGAAGGAAGAATATTTTTAAAGTGCAAGTGTCTATCTTGTCAGCTGATTGCGTTTCAGTTTACATTTCATTAAAAATGATAGTGCTCTGTGGTCTGTGTGCACAGTGATGTATCAGATGGAATCAAAACTTAACTAAAGGCTTAAACAATGGTCAATTCTTCTCTCTCAGTAATGACGTACTTTGTTTCCCACAAAGTTAATGTCTTGCTAGTGATGGCAGTCATGTGGTGCCCACATACTATTGACCTCGTACACTTGAAATAGAGGGGAACCTATCCCATCCTCACTACCATCTGAACCTGTGTAAAATGTTGTGCCAAATTCAAGTGGGTCAGAATGTGTGCTGCCAGCAATTCAAAATGAATATCTTCAAAAGCTTTCTGCTTCTCCTCTCCTCAGGTCATACTGCATCTCTCTTTACTAATTTCAAAATATAACGTGACTAAAGGGTGTGTCCAGCAAGGAAGCAATGGTAACACTCAGTGGAAGTTCTCAATGGTCTTCAGGTTAAGTCCCTTTTCCAATAATCACACGTCCTAGAAATATTATTTGCTTCCTTCCAGACGCCACCTTCAGCAAGTTTATGTTAAGTCCAGTTCTCTTAAATGCACTTAGGAGATGATATTAACTGTCAAAATGTTCCTCCTATGATGCTGAACCAATTAAAATACCATAAACATAGGTAGTAATGGACGTAGGTAGTTCTGGCCCTTTTACCTGATCAGATGCTCTCATTAAGGCAGCAGATGACACATTCAAAACAAATGCTGTTCTTTATATTGGTGTCTCTTACCATTATGTAGAAATATAGTATATTTTTTGTGAGGTCTAAACTGCTCAGATGTTTTGACACCATTAAATCATTGTAATAGTTTCTCAGAATTCTCAGGTTGATTCATTTGTGAAATAATGATTCTGATGATTACTCTAGCATCTAATAAAATCTAATACTATTCTGACAGTTTAGTTTTGATTCATTCCTTACTCTATGATTGCTTAATGATACACTTATCTAATATTCTCTGGATCTCTTAGTCAGTAGCAGGCTTCTTGACTCATGCAACTAAGTAAGATATTATTTGAAATGCTTCTTGATGTTGTATTTTTAGCTTGCAAATACATCCTTTCATTTGTCCTGCCTGGAATGAAAATACATCTTGGTGACACCAAAATGTCTCTCTCAACTTTACCTTGTGATGCTTGGCAAGTGCTGTTAGCTTGCTTAGTTTCACTTGAATCTTTCCAGCAGCATTATTCACATCCTGTAGCTTCATGTCATTCTCTTTCTCTCGAAATTGTAGCATCACAATTCTCGTTTCTTCTTTCACACTAATAACACAAAGATTCATGTGCATAGTGCCTTCACAATCTTCATCTAAAATTCCTTTAAAGAAAATTGCCATCTCTTCCTCCTGGTCCTTATTTGCAAAACCTTCCTGTCATCCAATTTGTACTGAATATGATTCCAAGCACAGAAATGGAATAAGAAGAACTGGATGCTCAATTTTTCCCCAAAGTTTGATATTTCAATAAAATTTGCTTTTCTAATTGGTTTGCTTCTACTCTCAACTATGATTGCAAGTTTTAGTCCAGTTAACAGAAAATAGTTATCTTTACATTATCATTGAGCTCTTGAAAGTTACTCATCTTCCCTTAATATCTTCCACAAACTTGTGTCCTTTGTATATGTGCATTAAATACCACAATCATAAAGTTTTGAGAAAAAATATCTTACTTACATAATGCCAAAGCTGTAAAAACCCAAAAATATTATGTTGGTTATAAAATTTTCATGCTACTTTTGTTATCATAACATCTCTCTGGAATCTTAAACACACATAGATGTTGACAAGAATATTCATTTTTAAGGATATAGAAGTACAAAATTGTTACTCAGTACTTACAGGAAGAAAATGTAGTATCAGTTTATAGTGACATCAAAATTAGAAAATTGTTTAAAAAATGAAATCTTCTTTTGCTGTAGATGCACATCAACTACAACTGCTTTGTGTTTTTATTATGTATAGCAAAGAAACTTATGACCCAGTATAGAGAGGAGCTGAATTACCTATATATGTCAAGTGAGCCTTTGGCATGGTCACCAACAGCAATGAAGGATGAATCAGTGTTCCTGTTAACTGCAAAACTTCTGCTGCAACTTCATGCATATCAGGTGAAACATAATGTTATCTGAAACATTTCATTCTAAAAAATATAGGCGAGTTCTGGTTTGCTGAATCAGTGGTAGAGATATGTAATAATATAATGTTTTAGCAGATCAAGTTGTCTGCCAACCTAAAATGTCAAATTTATTTTTGAGTGCTGAATATATAAACAGTATCTGCTGTAACCATCATATAATACTATGCATGAGTATACACCCCCTTGATAAATAAGGACAAACTTTTTGAATTGGGCAATAATATAAATAACAGACAACTAACTACTACCATATAAAGGCAACACTGGCCTGCAAATAGGCATCTGCGCAAGATCTCTTTAGCTCAACTTTGGATATTATATCCTCCTTCAGGTGATGTACAGATGTGTGTGCGAGCACGCGCGAGCGCACGCGCGCGCGCGCACACACACACACACACACACACACACACACACACACACACACACACACAGTCATTCTTTCTCCCAACTTAATGATTCAGCTGGAGTATTTGTCTTGGGTGTGGGTGCAATGGATAGGCAGAGTAAGCAAGATGTGAGGATTCTAGTGAGGAGATATGATCGGCAGGAAGTGGGAGGGACAGGGAGAAAGGGACAGGAATTCATGAACACAGTTGTCTACTGTACATACAATCAAATCCAGATGTGCATGTGCATAAGAAAGGTATGTGGGAGTGGGGGAGATGGCTAGTAAATCAGGTAAATCAGTGTGGAGCAATGTAGAGAAAATGCTGTATGAGAGGTATCCAAGAATAATAGGGGGATTTGTACCAGGTTGAAGATATGAATATGATAGGATAAAAAATGTGTTGGGAAGACATACATTCTGCTCTTGGATGGAGGGAGAAGGGAATGATCTAGATACACAAATTACAACACTTACTGAAGCAATCTTGTGCTAATTATTGTGATCTGAAATTGGATGGTCAAGCATGCCCAGTATCTCTGTTCATCATTGCCTATTTATGGAAGAGATCAGATACCTGGTGATTTTTTCCACAAAGGAAGCTATGCAGGGATTGCCAAAAGTAGTGCTTTCTGCAATGGAGTGTAATACACTCACAACAAGACTGAAATGGTGTGTCCTGACAGGTTTTGCACCTTGAGCTTTCAGTCATATGGCAAGAGAATGGGTAAAAGAGAATGCAGAAGGATAGACAAGGATATTTTATAGGATGCATTTGACTTACTAAACTGCCTGTTTCAAGGGAGCAGTCAGGAAATAGAGGCAGAAACCAGTAAGATGTTGTTATTGTTGTTGTTGTGGTCTTCAGTCCTGAGACTGGTTTGATGCACCTCTCCATGCTAATCTATCCTGTGCAACCTCCTTCATCTCCCAGTACCTACTGCAACCTACATCCTTCTGAATCTGCTTAGTGTATTCATCTCTTGGTCTCCCTCTACGACTTTTACCTTCCACTCTGCCCTCCAATGCTAAATTTGTGATCCCTTGATGCCTCAGGACATGTCCTACCAACCGATCCCTTCTTCTAGTCAAGTTGTGCCACAAACTTCTCTTCTCCCCAATCCTATTCAATATCTCCTCATTAGTTATGTGATCTACCCACCTAATCTTCAACATTCTTCTGTAGCACCACATTTCAAAAGCTTCTATTCTCTTCTTGTCCAAACTATTTATTGTCCATGTTTCACTTCCGTACATGGCTACACTCCATACAAATACTTTCAGAAACGACTTCCTGACACTTAAATCTATACTCGATGTTAACAAATTTCTCTTCTTCAGAAATACTTTCCTTGCCATTGCCAGTCTACATTTTATATCCTCTCTACTTTGACCATCATCAGTTATTTTGCTCCCCAAATAGTAAAACTCCTTTACCACTTTAAGTGTCTCATTTCCTAATCTAAATCCATCAGCATCACCTGACTTAATTCGACTACATTGCATTATCCATGTTTTGCTATTGTTGATGTTCATCTTATATACTCCTTTCAAGACACTGTTCATTCCGTTCAACTGCTCTTCCAAGTCCTTTACTGTCTCTGACAGAATTCCAATGTCATCGACGAACCTCAAAGTTTTTATTTCTTCTCCATGGATTTTAATGCCTACTCTGAACTTTTTTTTTGTTTCCTTTACTGCTTGCTCAACATACAGATTGAATAACATCGGGGAGAGGCTACAATCCTGTCTCACTCCCTTCCCAACCACTGCTTCCCTTTCATGCCCCTCGACTCTTATAACTGCCATCTGGTTTCTGTACAAATTGTAAATAGCCTTTCGCTCCCTGTATTTTACCCCTGCCACCTTTAGAATTTGAAAGAGAGTATTCCAGACAACATTGTCAAAAGCTTTCTCTAACTCTACAAATGCTAGATATGTAGGTTTGCCTTTCCTTAATCTTTCTTCTAAGATAAGTCGTAGGGTCAGTATTGCCTCACGTGTTCCAACATTTCAACGGAATCTAAACTGATCTTCCCCGAGGTCGGCTTCTACCAGTTTTTCCATTCGTCTGTAAAGAATTTGCGTTAGTATTTTGCAGCTGTGACTTATTAAAATGATAGTTTGGTAATTTTCACATCTGGAAACTCCTGCATTCTTTGGGATTGGAATTATTATATTCTTTTTGAAGTCTGAGGGTATTTCACCTGTCTCGTACATCTTGCTCACCAGATGGTAGAGTTTTGTCAGGATGAGCTCCCCCAAGGCCGTCAGTAGTTCTAATGGAATGTTGTCTACTCCCGGGGCCTTGTTTCGACTCAGGTCTTTCAGTGCTACATCCTCTTCCATTTCCATAATGTTGTCCTCAAGTACATCGCCCTTGTATAGCCCCTCTATATACTCCTTCCACCTTTCTGCTTTCACCTTTCTGCTTTCCCCTCTTTGCTTAGAACTGGGTTTCCATCTGAGCTCTTGATATTCATACGAGTGGCTCTCTTTTCTCCAAAGGTGTCTCTAATTTTCCTGTAGGCTGTATCTATCTTACCCCTAGTGAGATAAGCCTCTACATCCTTACATTTGTCCTCTAGCCATGCCTGCTTAGCCATTTTGCACTGTATCTATCTTACCCCTAGTGAGGTAAGCCTCTACATCCTTGCATTTGTCCTCTAGCCATGCCTGCTTAGCCATTTCGCACTTCCTGTCGATCTCATTTTTGAGACGTTTGTATTCCTTTTTGCCTGCTTCATTTACTGTATATTTATATTTTGTCCTTTCATCAATTAAATTCAATATTTCTTCTGTTACCCAAGGATTTTTACTAGCCATTATCTTT
Organism: Schistocerca gregaria; assembly: GCF_023897955.1. Lineage (NCBI taxonomy): Eukaryota > Metazoa > Arthropoda > Insecta > Orthoptera > Acrididae > Schistocerca > Schistocerca gregaria. The sequence goes on along the minus strand of NC_064925.1, from coordinate 321,315,811 downwards.
GTACCTACTTGATCCTCTGCTGCCTTCACTACTTCATCCCTCAAAGCCACCCGTTTGTCTTCTACTGTATTTCTTTCTCCCGTTCCTGTCAATTGTTCCCTTTTGCTGTCCCTGAAACTCTGTACAACCTCTGGTTTACTCAGTTTATCCAGGTCCCATCTCTTTAAATTCCCATCTTTTTGCAACTTCTTCAGTTTTAATCTACAGTTGATAACCAATAGATTGTGGTCAGAGTCCACATCTGCCCCTGGAAATGTCCTACAATTTAAAACGTACCAGTAAGATACTGAAAATAATCATTCATCTTGTTAAGAAGATGTCTCTACAAAAGAATTTAAGCTGACTCAGTAGGTTCCATCTTCAAGTCTATGACTGGAAATTACTCCAAGGATCTTTCATAAAAGACTGAGACATACAGTATTAGTGCATGTATATAAAATATGTCTAGGCGCGCAGTCCGGAACCATGCGACTGCTACGGTCACAGGTTCAAATCCTGCCTTGGGCATGGATGTGTGTGATGTCCTTAGGTTAGTTAGGTTTAAGTAGTTCTAAGTTCTAGGGGACTAATGACCACAGCAGTTGAGTCCCATAGTGCTCAGAGCCATTTGAACCATTTATAAAATATGTAAGATAAGCAATTAATTTCTAACCGTAGACTTGTCTCACTCCTGTGATTTCTCAAAGATGTTTGATAGAACATGCATCTTCTTTCATGCCAGTAATATATTAATTACTGCGTGGGCACACCCTCTGCAATACACGTCACTTACGAATTGTAAGTGGAATATCTGAGACTTGACCAAAGACTGCAGTGTGTTCTGAGTCATGCTCAGTATAAGATAGGTCTCTGTCTGTTTTGGTTCAATAAATTTTACTGAGTTATAACTGCCCTGCATACATTATTGGCACACTACCTGTTATCTGCATAGGGATATCATCAACAATTGTCCTCTTAGTTTGATTTCTGTTAAAATTTCTCTAAAGAAAAAACAATTGTTTTATTTGCAGTTTGTATTAGAATAACAGAAATTTCAGGGTGGAAATAAAAGTAAAAAATAAGGAAAGGCCACCACTCACCTCTAGCTATGAGTGGGTGCATGTGGAAGTATAAAATGGTTACATGTGTAAGAGAAAATGTTTCAAATGGCTCTGAGCACTATGGGACTTAACATCTGAGGTCATCAGTCCCCTAGAACTTAAAACTACTTAAAACTAACCAACCTAAGGACATCACATGTGTAAGAGAGTTTACTTTATCTAGAAAAAGAATGCTTGCTTAGAAGCTAATAATTTCTCTGTTCTGCCATATTTTTTAATATGGCATGCATCAGTCAACTACAGTTGAAAGTTTGCCTTTCCTTATTTTTGATTTAATCGCCATTTTGATGACCAAAGTTTTTAACCATTTGCGTATAAATATATAGTTTCAAAAGAAAGATGTGCTATCAATGGTATCCCACTTCCATGATTACAGACTTACCTCAGTTAACAGAAAACAAAGCTCACATGAAAAGAGTACACAATATGAACAAAATTACAATCAGAATGGTATAAAATAAGATATTTACAATCTTTGTTACTTAATATGTGTCAGTTTTTTTATTTACATAAGTAACTTAACATAGTCATTGAAACCCTCTCAAAAACTGCAGAGTTTCCATTTGCATAGTTACAAAGGTTCTTTCAAGTTATTGATATTTTTAATACAAAGGGGACTGATGATCATAGATGTTAAGTCCCATAGCTCAGAGCCATTTTAATGCAAAACATGTAATAGTAATTGTGCCAAAATAGAACTACCTGTGTTGGTACTTTGATCTATGAAAATTGTGCATTTAGCAGGGTTCTGGTTATGTTTAAGCAGCAGGGTAGGTTGATTGATTTGGGAGAGTGGACCAAACAGCGAGGTCATTGGTACCATTTGATTAGGAATGAAAGGAAATCGTCTGTGCCCTTTCAAAGGAACCATCCCGGCATTTGCCTGAAGTGACTTAAGGAAATCATGGGAAACCTCAATCAGGATGGTCGGATGCGGGTTTGAATTGTCATCCTCCCAAATGTGAGTCCAGTGTTCTAATCACTGCGCCACCTCCAAACAGCAAGATAAAAAAATGTACCAGTGTAACTCTGGCATGGAAACCACTGAGAAAGATAGTATGGCATGTGAATAGTAAAGAGTATGTAAGCAAAAATGAAGACCAGACATTAATAACAAGCTGAGTGTCAAAAATTCTATCCTGAGTTATTTGATTTTATTCATTATGTCAAAAATCTTTAAATAAAAAATTTGAACCATTCTTTTTTTATTATGTAGGGTGTAAATCATATTAATATTGCTAATTTTTTGACTAACCTTTTTCTTGAGACTAAAAAGTAGTATTTTTTCAGATAAATGTAGAGTGTGCAAAGTACCATACTCTTACTAGAAAAAGCAAAGTAAATGCCAATGAATAATAAATCTCAAGCTTCTCTGGTACTTTTTAATAACAACATTGCACAAGTACATGATCATATGACTAATTATTTTGAAGCCTTAATTTTACTTATAAAGAACTTAAAGCAGTTTTAATTCATTAATTATTCTAAGAATGCTCTATTATCTTCATTATAATATGGCAGTATCAGTTACAGATAACTCTTCTACTCAACTGACAAGCTGTATTTTTATGGTTGCAATGGTAAAACCAAGTCCTTGAATATATGAGGTCTGTTCAAAAAACTCTGGAACTTTGTCCACAAAATTTTTCTACACTCGCCTTTTACTTATTGTGCATGGTCTCCTTTGAAATACTCTCCTCCACAATTGATTCACCACTCCCACTGCCGTTTTCACTTCCAGAAGTAGTCTTAGTACACCTCTTTCTGGACCGCACGAAGCACCATCTGCGAATTTTCTTTCATCTCATCTGTCTTTGTAAATCTCCGTCCTTTCAATGGGATTTTCAAACTTTGGAAATAAAAAAAAGTCCAGAGGGGTCAGGTCATAAGAGTATGGAGGATGAGACAGCACAGTGATTTCACAGGTGAAGATCTTTCTGGTCTTGACTCATGAGCAATGGGACAAACTGGCAGTAACACGATGCATTCCAAAATGCTGTGTCAGGATTTCATGACATAATCCAACTGAAATGTTATGTTCACCTGCAATCTCTTGGACTGCCACTCTTCAATTGTCATGCACAATTTTGTTGATGTTCCTGACATGAACATCATTGGTAGGTGTTGAACAGCATCCTGAAAGAGGGTCATCTTTAACTTCCGTCTTGCCATTTTTAAACCATGTGAACCATTCATAAAATTGAGTATGACTTAACTCATCATCATAGGCTTCCTGCATCATTTGGTGTGTGATTGTAAAGGTTGTCCTGAGTTTCATGCAAAATTTAATGCAGACATTCAAAATTTAATGCAGACGCTTTGCTCCTCTAACTCTGTCATCTCGAAATTCGCAAACTGTGCAACACAATGTTCTACTCAATACAATACTAAACTATAACTAACAGACATACCACAATGAAACTTCCAGCACTTACACATTAAACACATGTGTGTGCAGGGATGTCAATGACATTTCGCCCCAACAAGCCATTGCCGCGAAATTATAAATGTTCCAGATTATTTTGAACAGACCTTATATAAGTGGTAGCCCGTTACTGTTTTAGGTCCTATTATCCTGTGAACACTATATTAACTTCTTTTTTGGGTGACACCAGATCATTAATTACTGAAAAAAACATACATAAAAATGTTCTTACTGACCATCCCATCTCCCAATAAATAACAAACTTTAGTTTCCTGTCTTCTGTCCTTTGCCCTATCAAACTGACCATGATACCCCTCCTCCCCCTTTTTTTAAGGGCATAGAAGTTGGGGAGAAGAATCTTCTTTGTTTAATTCAGGCCCAAACACACCATAGAGTACATGTAGCTTAATTGAAACAAAGCAAGACATAGATTCTGCCATCAAGCAGAGTAAGGAATGAGTAGTAGGTCATTCCTTTGAAAAAATTACGAAAACTAGTCATATATGAAATAGTAACATTGAATATTAAAAATAAATGTTTGATGCATACCTCTTCTTTAGGCTAAGTTTTTACTTCCACTAACACATTTTTATTGTTTACATAAATTTTACCTTCATTTCAACTGTTATTCTTTACATCCAAGGTTGATTCTTCACTTTTTTCTTTTTTACTTGTGTCACTGTTGATTTCCACTTTTGAAAGACAATGTAAAAACTAAAACTGAAAACCATAAACTGAAGTCTTAATCAACAGATTTCACTCCGAAGATTAACATTAGAATTCATAATGAACTGTAAAGTACAATGTTAAGGAATATCTTGAGACGAAGTCCAAAAGAAATTAAAAAATATTGTAGTACTAAAGTAATATCCTGCAACATGTGGAACATATACTGTGTCAGTGAGAACTGCAGTGAAAAGTCTTAATAGCCCACTTTAGGCTCAGAAATTTACCAAGACATACCTCTCATGTCATTTGCTGAGCCTTATATGCACCACTATAGATGGTTGTGGCATTTAGCCTGCTTTTGAGCTTATTAGTATTGGCATCTATGTACCATATGTTTTTGGGTTAACTCTTTTTTTTTATTTTGGCCCCTTTCACTTAACTCATTATTTAGGACTCTTATTCAAACAATCTATATAGTCTAATAAGCTTGGAAAACAATGGGTTCATGTGCACATCTGATGTTAATTCCACATATGTCAAATATGTTCAATAGCTCCTCATTGTGAACTGATTCTATAAGTGTCTGTGATTTTGCAGCAGAGGTGAAAATCAGTATTAGAATAGAAAAAAATAGCAAATAATATGGAATGACATATTCAATATTTTTCTAGTAAGAGTGTATTTTTTACTTTTGTTGCATATTTTCAAAGTGATCTTTGCTTTTCCCTCCTGGAGGTCAGATTTGATTAATTCTTTGGGAGTGGAATTTTTAGTAGCTCACAAGATACAAATACAATCTTTCTTTAGGCACACAAATGGCGAGTCCCACAAAGTGATATTTAAGACTGTGAATTCACAAACACTGTCTGATATACTGGGAACAATGAGTACTACGCTAATAGTCAAAATTAGCACAAGTCTGGTTTTGAGTGTCAAATAGTACACACTATCCATAGCAAAATTCAAGACCATTATGAGCAGAGAATCAACAATGCAAATCATATCCACCTCAAAAGTTCATGAACAAAATGCAGTTCACAACAATACGCAACTATTGCACATCAATGAAAGCTTCATACACATATACTGACTGACTGAACTTACCTGTATTCATGTCCTTATTTGGAATCTCTATCAAGGAGTCTGCCCAGTGCAGCTGTTTTTGCTCATGACATCTGCCAGTGCTAGCCTTAAATGCAGAACACTGCACCCTGCTGATGCAGTTTATAGCCTTGATTTTCATTTCACTGCCTGATAAAAATACAGGCGGGTCTGTCTGTGCATTGCTTTTCACTAGGCACTCAAAGGACATTGATACCACAAAGCCATAATTTCTCTTACAAAATGTGATTTTGTATACAACTGAAACTATCAGAAAGGATAAAGAAACAGGTAACAAGATTGTTGGATGCAAAACTAAATGTCATTTTTTATGCTTTTATCAACGAAAGTTGCCACTTTCTCCTTCAGTTTATTGAGAATTGGACTTTGAATCAGAGATTCACTGCACAGATATCAAAGATTTTAAATTCTATCTGCATTAATTTAAGCTCACTGTATTCAAATTCTTATGCTTAGCCCCCCACAGGTTACTACCATTAACTAATACAGGTGAACCAATTATAAAACCAGCTCGCATTTAATATTGATTTATAATGAAAAATATATCAGTGTATGTAACCATGTATCAACCTACTACAAACACTGTGTAAGCAAAACAACATTACAGTTTTCAGAACTGGCCTTGTCACAAGAGCTCTTACTGCATGGGACTTCCACTGCTTACAGATACTATTTATCTGTTGGACATTACTTATCAGGGCGGTATGATGATGCCATATCACATCTGCAACAAATTGTTGATGGAGATTTCAAGGTGAGAACAGGTATAGAATTTAATAACAACAATAATTTAACAATAGAATCTGCAAGAAAGACTTCTTAAAAATGCAGAATTGAAACTACATTGGTACACTACTTTTGGAAAGTGATTTTTATGTGCTATTCCATACATTTGTGCGGTGACAATACTGCAGCCTCAATTGAACTTCAGTCATAATTATTGTCTTCTTCTTCTTCTTCTTCTTTTTGTTTTGGTCATTTGAATATCATGTTATTTAGGTCACTTCATTTCTTCTGGTCTTTATCCTTGTCCAGTATTCTTCCATTCTCACGCTTTGCAACCTTCTTTGCTCTTCTGTCTTTTTATGATTTTGCACTGTGTCTACTTCTATCCTGAAAACCTGTAAAATCCAGAATCTTTTATTTGAGAATCATCCAATTGTAAATATCTGATTTCTGTATTCCCAATTCTTCCAGATCCCTCTGCACCTCTTGGGTTTAGTGTACTTTGATTTTCTTGTCGCAATAAACTGTATTATTTGATCCGTCAACATCCCATGGTCCATTTTAAGCATGGGTCCAAAGAACACACTCCTCCTTTTCCTAATGATGTCCAAGATTGTCTCTATCTTGGTATACAGTTCTTGTTTCATCCACTTTCTATATTGATCATCTCCTGTTCTTTGAAGTTCTGTTATCCTCCTGAGAATTCTTTGTTCTAAAAGTTCAATGTAATCTATACTGTCACTGATGCATCCATACCTAAATCATCAGGCTGCCACAGAAGGCAAACTGTCCCTTGGTGGATCGATCAGTGTAGTGGCACTATACAGGACAGGCTGACAGCACTCTGCAGATTCATGCTTGGTCCGACAGCAGAGAACCTTCGAGCCTTTCAGTTAGCAAGAGCCAAAGCCTAACAGATAGTGAAGGAGAGCAAGAAGTAATCATGGCATGAGTTTCTGAAGTCCATTTAATTACTCAGCTTCCATTACTGCTGTATGAGAATCTGTTTCTTACTGAACGTTATTTCTGGTTCAGAGTCAGGAATACTCTTTCTGATCGATTTCCTCAAGTTCATGGTATCCCACAGGGAAGCATTTAATCATGACTTTGTTCATAGTCTCGAGCAAAGGCATATCATCTGCAGTGAGGGATCCCGTGCATTGCTCATGGTTTGTGGATGATTTTTCTATTTTCTGTCCCACTTTTAGTCCCATATCTTCCTCTCATCAGCTACAGATGACACTTAAGTGACTGGAAGAATGGTCTGCTCAGACAGGTTTTAATTTCTGCTCAGAGAAAACAGTACGTATTGATTTTAACCACAATCGTTCTCTTTTTACACCTCCAGAACTAAGGCTGTGGGATACGGTTTTACATTTTAAGGAAAAAATGTGATTTTTAAGTCTGTTATTTGATAGCAAAGTTACTTGGTTGCCACATCTCAAGGAACTCAAAACACGAGCCCTTAAAGCACTGAATTTCATGAAGTGCTTGAATGGGAAGAAATGGGGTGCAGATAGATCCTGCTTGCTGCTGTTCTACAAGGGTTTTCTGTGATTGCCTCTTCATTATGGTTCTACAGTCTATGGCCCATCATGACCAACATATTTAAAGAAACTGGACTCTGTACCCCACAAGGGCATCAGATTTGCCACTGGAGCCTATAGGACAAGCCCTATGCTGAGCTTATGTGCAAAGGCAGGGGAGCCACCATAGCTGCTCAGCGGCACTTCCTTGTGGCTAAAGTTCTTGACTTTTCTGACTTTCCCTGCAGCAATTAATAGCTATGAATCCTTAGAATGACTCTATTGCACTTGTCCATGAGGAGTGAAACTGTTCAGTATATGAGCAAAGCAGCTTTCATTCAATCTGGGAATGTCTCCACCATACATACAGAGGGAGGCTTGGTGCAAAGCTCCACCCTGGTTGTTATTGAAACCTAGAATAATTTTAGGCTTGTCAGAGCACAACAAATTGCTTATTCCAGACTTTGTTTTTAAGAATAAATTTATTACCATTTTAAATGAGTACCGGGTCTCTAATATAGTATACAGAGATGGAACTAAAGAGGGGGATTCTGTCAGTTGTTCTGTCATTTTTCTTGCCACTATCATTAGGTTTCATCTGCCTTGTGCATTTACTATCTTTCACACCAAACTTTATTCGATTTTTTAAGCTGTGGTTCAAATGAAATGTGAACATGGATCCAAATTCCTCAGCTCTGACTCGCTTAGTGCACTGCAGACTATCTAGTATACATACCCAGCAGATAGAACTGTCCAGAACATCATGATGTCATCCAGTATTTGCACTAACAAAGAAAGGAGATCTCATTGTGCTGGTTACCAGAACATTTGGGTATCTGTGGGAATGAGTTGGCCGATACCATGGCCAAGGAGGCATGTACCCTTCCCAATGTAACGGACTGCCCTGTCCCTGTGCATGCTGTACTGTCATTACTGATAAGGTCTGTCATGTGTTTTTGGTAGGAGGAGTGGCTGAGTGTGATGGAAAATAAGTTATCAATAAAGGATTTTGAGGCCATGGCACACCTCTTTCCGGCCAGTTAGAATTGATGAAGTCTGTTTAACTTCGAACAGGACACAGCCCCCTGACCCATGGGTTCTTCCTCAGTCATGAAGATCCACCTGTTTGTGTTTTTGATGCATGTGGTGTGCTGATTATGGTTCACCACATTTTAACTGACTGTATTTTACATAATGATGAGAGTGTTCAAGCTGGGTTACTGACAGACCTTGCTCTTAATCCTAGGTGATAATGAATTGATTGTGGCTTGTGTTTTACAGTTCTGTGTTTTGTCTTCACTTCTACTTAAGCTCTTAGTCTGATGCTTGTAGTATGTTAGAGAACAACTGGCTCATCAAGTTACTATTTTTATGCTCCACCAGTCTTCTTTCCTGAACTTGCCTCTTAGTGGCTGTCCAGATCAGATATCATTGTTTATAATGGCCTGCCTTGATTCATTTGCTCCATTGTACCATTTAGAAGAGTTGTGTGTGTTCATGTAAAAAGAGAGTGTATGCAGTCATATGTTGTATTTTAAGCTACCTCGGTTTGTGTGCCCCATTCCTCTCACACAGTTAGCATATGGGCACTGATGACCGCGATGTTGAGCATCCTCCAGATGCAGCAACAACAAGTTCAAGTCTCTAAGGTGCTTCTATTCATACTAAGTTCAGACTTTCTGCTGTGCTTAAAGTTTCAGGATATATCACTATCTAGTGCTGTCTCAGTTTTGCACTGATCAAGATATTCTTCTTATTTTAGATGTTCATAGTTAGTAAGCTTATTTCGTTCTGTTTGCTCATGCTTCTTTTTGTGACAGACCATTGCATCTGTTTTCCTAGGTATTTGAATCTCACTGCCTTCTGAGTGTTCCTTCCTCCTGTTGTCATCCATCTAGGACAGCTTTGCTGTTTGTCGTATACTGTGCCTTCTCAACAGACTTTTGTAGGCCTGCTTTAGCTATGTATTTCTGTAGTGGCATTCACCTATTTTAATGATTTCAGCAATATCAGAATACCATCTACAGTCAATTGATCCTGATTCATTTTTCCCTACACCCCAGTTGTAGGCCACACATTGCTTTCGTTTCTCATCGTCATTCCTAGATCGCCTTACCAAGAATACGGTTACAGAACAAAAGGGAGAATCCATCTCCCTGACTGACCCCTGTTTGGCCTTACTATAAGAAATCTGAATCACAGACAGGGTCTTTTGATGAACAACAGATAATTGTACCTATCCTGACTGACAAAATTTGTGATTCCACTGTTTTATTAGCTATGTTTTGTCTAAAATGACAAATCAGGTATTTAAAAGGGGAGCCTATGGGATAAATGTATTGTGTGGGAACATTTATTTACACTCCTTTCTTTTCCATGTCATCTGTACTACTTTGAAACTCCATTTCTATCTCTGATTTTTAAAGAAGTTAATCATCCTGTAAATTCCATATGACAATAATAGGCATAATATTGTTTTATGCAATATTTGGTTACAAAATTTTCTAATAACATTTATCTAACAATGGAAAATCCAGGATGGAATAATGACAATATAATAATGTGCACACACACACACACACACACACACACACACACAAACACACACACACATATTTACCCCCACCATCTAGATTCCTTTTTCCGTCAAGCACAGTTGCTCGCCGTCTGTTCTCTGTGGCAGTGGTCGTGTGTGTGTGTGTGTGTGTGTGTGTGTGTGTGGTTTGTGCTTGCATGAATGAGTTGGTGTTGTTTACTTTAGAAGAAGATCTTTTGGCCAAAAGCTCAAATGTTTAGCAGTCTTTTTGGTGTGCCTGTCTACCACTCGACATCTCCTCTATATGGTGAGTAGCAATCCATCCTTTTCATAATGCTATCACTAATAACTTTTCATCACAGGTTGTTGTGCTCATTTCTGAATGGTGTGTCTCCATGAACCAAGTGTCTCCATCTTGGATAGTTACCAGCTTCTCTGCTGAGGAGATAGACCAGAGATCTTCTTTCTTTAGGTTCTCTCTTCTCACAATGTGGCCAAAGAAAGGTAGAATTTTTTGATTAGCATGAGAAGAAATGAGCATGGAGATGTTGAGTTGCTCAGTGATGCACATATTTGTTCTCCATTTTATGTGCAGCCTCCTGTGTCTGGCCATAGCTCAAGTGCTTTGATGTGCTGTTTGTTTATGACTTTAAGGGTTCAAATCTCAGAACCATACAAAAAGATGAAAAACATAAGTGTTTCAACAAGCCAGAACTTTATAGTGTTCATTACTGCCCTGTTCTGCCAGATCTTGTTGGGCTTCTTCATAGCCTTTTGCCCTAGTGTGGTTCATCTTTTCATCTCATCACCAGTTTCCCAACTCACAGATGACTGACCCAAGATAGATGAAATATTGCACAACTTCAAGTTCCTTTAATTAGCCTGTGAACTGAACTTGTGCTCCTCAATCAGTTATCATGATTATGGAGTTGCTGGGATTGAGGTCCAATCCATATGTAACATTTATTTTCCATTACATTAAGAACTGTTATAATTTTCCAGTCACTTGGAAGAAAGTGCAAGATCTTTGTTATTTTAGCCATGTGACATACTTCATAAAGTTTATATAATCTCCATTTCAAAATTGATGTCTATAAAGTTTGCTTATCTCAGGAGAAATATTTTCTTTGTAACTGTTCATCTATGTATGCAGAAAAATATGTAGCAGAATGATTTTGATTAACTACTGGTCCTGGAAAACCTAGAAATCCAAGCTGCAATATATCATTGGGCTATGCACCAAAAGTTAGAGCAGTATTTATTTGACTTTCATGTAGAACAGTCTTTGTTTAGCTTTTATGTAGAGCAGTCTTTGTTTTATAGCTGCCTTGTATGTTTCGTCTGGGCACTGCCAAATTAAGTGTACCTTGTGTACATCATTTTTATTCAAACTTGTGACTTCTAATTGAAAATGTACCTTAAATGTAATACAATCTTATCAGTTTGTAGACAGTTTTTATTATAAAATATGTGGAAGTCTCCCTTTAGCAACGTGCACAAGCTATGGCGTGAAGCTGACTGTTTGCCCTCTGTGAATTGGAAATAAATCATGATGTCTTTAGAAGTTGAATAAGTATCTTCATTTATATTTAAAACCCTGGACCTAAACATTATCCCCTAGAAAACTAGATGATGTTCACTAGGGCCAAAACACTTTCATAAATCAAGATGTGTATTTTAAAAAAATCTTTCTGCTCATTATAACAACAATTTTAGAAATAGTCTTCTGAACTACTGTTTCTCATTCTATTCAACAAAGCATTTACCAACTGATTGACTTGCTGAAGAAATGCAAATACACCAATAACAGCTTATGTAACAAAGATTTTTAATTGGAGGTAGGGAATGACAGTATTGGAGATCTCAGATGGTTTCATCTGAACTTGACTGAGGATGTTCTGTTACTTATTTTCTGTGCAATCTGTTCACTAAATTTTGTATCAAAATCTCTGAATAGGAGTGTAAAATTTTGTCTCCACTGTTGTTGTTGCCCTGGTCTTCAGTCCTGTAGCCTTTTGCTCCCTCTATTTTACCCCTGCCACCTTCAGAATTTGAAAGAGAGTATTCCAGTCAACATTGTCAAAAGCTTTCTCTAAGTCTACAAATACTAGAAAAATAGGTTTCCCTTTCCTTGATCTAGCTTCTAAGATAAGTCATAGGGTCAGAATTGCCTCCCGTGTTCCAATATTTCTACGGAATCCAAACTGATCTTCTCTGAGGTTGGCTTCTACTAGTTTTTCCATTCGTCTGTAAGGAATTCGCATTACTATTTTGCAGCAGTGACGTATTAAACTGATAGTTTGGTAATTTTCACATCTGTCAACACCTGCTTTCTTTGGGATTGGAGTTACTACATTCTTCTTGTAGTCTGAGGGTATTTCATCTGTCTCATACATCTTGCTCACCAGATGGTAGAGTTTTGTCAGGACTGGCTTGTAGACAGTGTCTATTTTACTCCCGGTGAGATCAGTCTACATCCTTACATTTGTCCTCTAGCCATCCCTGCTTAGCCATTTTGCACTTCCTGTCGATCTCATTTTTGAGATGTTTGTATTCCTTTTTGCCTGCTTCATTTACTGCATTTTTATATTTTCTCCTTTCATCAATTAAATTCAACATTTCTTCTGTTACCCAAGGATTTCTACTAGCTCTGGTCTTTTTACCTAGTTGATCCTCTGCTGCCTTCACTACTTCATCCCTCAAAGTTACCCATTCTTCTTCTACTGTATTTCTTTCCCCCATTCTTGTCATTTGTTCCCTGATGCTCTCCCTGAAACTCAGTACAACTGCTAGTTTAGTCAGTTTATCTAGATCCCATCTCCTTAAATTCCCACCTTTTTACAGTTTCTTCAGTTTTAATCTACAGTTCATAACTAATAGATTGTGGTCAGAGTCCACATCTGCCCCTGGAAATGTCTTACAATTTAAAACCTGGTTCCTAAATCTCTGTCTTACCATTATATAGTCTATCTGAAACCTTTCAGTATCTCCAGGCTTCTTCCATGTATACAACCTTCTTTTAAGATTCTTGAACCAAGTGTTAGCTATGATTAAGTTGTGCTCTGTGCAAAACTCTACCAGGTGGCTTCCTCTTTCATTTCTTACCCCCAATCCATAGTCACCTACTACGTTTCCTTCTCTTCCTTTTCCTACTACCGAATTCCAGCCACAATAGTGCATTCACTACGCTGTTTGTAGTAACTTACATGCATTCCTATTTTCCTATTCATTATTAAACCAACTCCTGCATTACCCCTATTTGATTTTGTATTTATAACCCTGTGTTCACTTGACCAAAAGTCTTGTTCCTCGTGCCACCGAACTTCACTAATTCCCACTATATCTAACTTTAACATATCCATTTCCCTTTTTAAATTTTCTAACCTACCTGCCCAATTGAGGGATCTGACATTCCATGCTCCGATCTGTAGAACACCAGTTTTGTTTCTCCTGATAACGACGTCCTCTTGAGTAGTCCCCGCCCGGAGATCTGAATGGGGAACTATTTTACCTCTGGAATATTTTACCCAAGAGGACGCCATCATCATTTAACCGTACAGTAAAGCTGCATGCCCATCGGGAAAAATTACGGCTGTAGTCTCCCCTTGCTTTCAACTGTTCGCAGTACCAGCACAGCAAGACCGTTTTGGTTAGTGTTACAAGGCCAGATCAGTCAATCATCCAGGCTGTTGCCCCTGCAACTACTGAAAAGGCTGCTGCCCCTCTTCAGGAACTACGCATTTGTCTGGCCTCCCAACAGATACCCCTCCATTGTGGTTGCACCTATGGTACGGCTATCTGTATCACTGAGGCACGCATGCTTCCCCACTAATGGCAAGGTCCATGGTTCATGGAGGGGTCTCCACTGTTATTGATAAGCAATTACCAGTTTCAGGCTCAAGATTTGTTCTATGTATGGTCTCCCTGTCTGAAGCCTTCATGATACACAACCAGTTCGTGAATTCAGTTGCTTTTCCCTTGTTCAGCATTTGTTTTGAGACTATTGTATAGATCTCTGGCATTAATGATATTCCTCTGCTGTTCCCAGCATCTGACATCTACTTTTTTGTGTATAAGATGTATTAGTGCCAATGTCAACCCTCTTTAAAGCCGCTCTTCATCCAAAATTTTGCTTATAATAAGAGTCAGTTCAATGATATTATTTGTATTAGCATACTTCAAGAGTTCTTCAATGATGCTACCTTTCTAACTCACTTTCATCTAATATGTCTTCCTCTGTCTCATGGCACTCACCACTGTTTTTAATCATCCACAACTTAACAGGAAATATCCCTTCATGTAAGGATTAGGTATAAGTAAATGAAATTATACCTCATCAGCATCTGGTATATTCAAGCAACTGTTTAAACCCTTGCAAACCTGCATTTCCTAGATTACCACATTTTTGGAAGCAGTAAAAGTAACCGTATGTTCATCACTCTGAAATCACACTCCCCTGTAACAACTTTGGTTCACCATTTTCTGTGGCAGCACATGTTCACACTGCCTCCAAAGGTTTTGACAGTTACATTTTTCTCGTACTCTACAACACAAATTCACTTCCATTTCTGTTAAAATCTGTACCCAAACATGTCTTGCGACAGCTCTCTCTGTGATGAAGCAAACTGGGATCATTTTACTCCCTCTCTGCCTCCTTAAATTCCTTTTATTTTCATTTTTGCCTAATCACCATTAACATGCTTGAGTATAATCTGCATTTCCATAAAGGTGGCCCTCAGTCTTAAGGACTATAGCACCAGGTCTAATTTTGTGATTAGTTTTGTGCATGTAATTAATTTCCTAATTTATTTTGACCATTCCTAGTTAATATCTTTTGTTATAGGGTGAAATCAGTAATTGTTTCGTGACTTAGATTCTGTTGTTGACTTATAAACAAATACAAATTCTGTAATAATTATAAACATTTGGAAGACGAACTACTAGGATTCTTAAAGTATTTATTTGGCTCTATTTGAAAACATATTAGTAAACATCCCTGAATTAATTCCAAAATAAGTACCATGTTTGTCAAAAGTGTTGTTTGTATAACTATATCTGTTAATTTCATTACTTAGACAAATAATTTGGCCTAAACTTTGTGGTAGAAGAAACTGTTAAAAAGAAGGAATTTTTCGATGTATTCAGTTAAATGAATGAGTTATGTTTTAACTGTAATTTCTGTAAATTAAACATTGAACAATGTATAGTTTCAGTACCTGTTATTGTGAGGGTATATAAAAGCCCAATTTTTGGTCCCAAGTCGGTCAGTCCACGGCCGATTTTGGTTTAAAAATGGCTCTGAGCACTATGCGACTTAACTTGTGAGGTCATCAGTCGCCTAGAACTTAGAACTAATTAAACCTAACTAACCTAAGGATATCACACACATCCATGCCTGAGGCAGGATTCGAACCTGTGTAGCGGTTGCTCGGTTCCAGACTGTATCGCCTAGAACCGCACAGCCACTCCGGCCGGCGGACAATTTTCAGATGGGAAGTCTGTACCAGTTAAAGCAACAACAATGCAATAACTTAACAATTAATGTAACACAAATAGGTCATGTGTTAAGGCAATGACAATGTCTGTTCAAGCTATCTGAGAAATAGTGTCACACATACCTTATTATTCTGCAAAAACTGTGAACTGTGTGTTTAGGTATGTACTGCTCATAGATGTTCAACAGCAAACTATTGTAGCAGTATCCTGATGTTTGCCTGCAACCTATTAAAGAGGCTTAACATTTAACAGTGAACTGACCATAGAACTGTGTAATTTTGGGGGGTTGGGAACAGTGAAAGTAAAGAACTGTGAAATGCAACTGTCAACTATATCATTTACAGTAGTCAGTGTTGAACTTTCATCCTCCATTTGATCCCAGTATAAAAATGTAGTATTCCAACACTGAGGACTATCAGCAATAAAATAAAGCAGGCAAACATCACATCTCTCTCTGTACTTCACATTCTATTCTGAATGGTAAACACTAACATGGCATGCACCCATCTGCTCCCCATCACTTCAAACTTTATCATAAACTTCAAAGTTTTCATCACTTCACAAGACATTATTTGAGCGTACAGCATGCTGTACCCCACTGTTACCAGAAATATCACAAATGTCTGTCATGGAGCTGTCAAAGTCAGCTGAAGCAGAGTGCTCCGCCCCCTCGACTTACTTAAACAGCTGTTCGAGTATCATTACTGTGAATCGGTTCATTTTACATACTCTACATTCTCTGGCAACTTACACCCTTTCTGAACACCTCCCATCCTTACCACTGAACATGGTCAACCAAAACCTGCTTCCACTGCAAACATGTTTGCTTTTTCATTTCCTTTATGTTGCTCTCCAGGATTTGTTATTACCAATCATGGTACTATTTTGTTCCCTAAAATATCTTCTCCTTTAGACCATGAGCACAGCATAAATCAGCTTCCCTATCTTTAGCCTTGTCTAAACCTACCTCACTGCCCATTTCATCTTCCTCCATTAAAACCAAGTGAGGAAGCACAAGCACACTGGACTCACATTCAGAAATGTGATGGTTCAAATCCAGTCCAGCCATCCAGATTTAGGTTTTCCATGCTTTCCCCAAATCACTTCAGGCAAGTGCCAGGATTGCACCTTTAAAAGGACATGGTTGATTTCCTTCCCCATCCCTGAAACAGTTAGAGCTTGTGCCCCATCTCCCATTGCTTCATTGCTGACAGGGCACTAAATCATAATCTTCCTTCTTTCCTTCATTAGAATTGTTTTTGGGGCATTAAAATTCCCTTGTAACACTTTGCCACACCACTTTCTGAATTCGTGGTGGTGACTGCTAAAATAGTGCTAGTAACTCAGTTCCTTGCCACCTTGTAACTTTTAATAACTGCCGACTCCATCAGATAGCTACGTCAAAACACCTCTTGTCACTCACCTGCTGAGGCAGGTGCAACATTTTACACACAGCCTTGCCAGCCTTGTATTTTGTATCAATGTTTCCTAGCACAGTGCTCTAGTCAACCTCTGTAATGTTGCAGTGTAGGTACTGTGTGGTAAACTGCACAAGGATAAGACATGATTTTTTCCATTTGTAAACTAAGAATTGAATTATTAATTAATGCATGAAATAATTTCTGTTGTAGTCTACTGGAACAAATGATGTTTGTCATCTGCACTCCAAACTCGTACTTGACTCATTCCAGCAACTAGCAGAGAATGTAGTGAACACTAGATCTGCTCAGTGAGTTTAAACAAATTTGATTGTGTGCAGTATTGTTTCCAGAACTGATTGGGGCCCTGTAGTTCAGAGCTGCATAGAAGACTTGAACCAAAGACTTCAAAGATACTGTGCAATATGGCGGAAAACTGTATGGTCATGCTAAATCACTCAAGAGTACGCTACACATCAGGGGTCCCTATCCACTGTGTGTGAGGTACACACAAAGTTGGTTTTTTTGGGTGGGGGTGGGGATTGACTCTCAATCTGAGACAGATAATGATAGCTGTAGGAGAACTGGGAATTTTAGCGAAATGGTAATCTCCTTGATATCACTGCTAGAACATCCACAACATGATCCCAAGAGTTTGAAGAAGTCCTGAAAGGCAGCAAAGCTCTTGAAAGACTAGGCACAGAAAACTGGCCTAGCTAAAGTTTACAACACTGAGGATTTTTAGTAAATCTAAATGTATATTGTGACATCGAAAACACACTCAAGTGAAAATCCAAAGGAAGGGCCATCAATAAAGTACAACACTTAGAACTGAAAGTTTGTTCATAATTGACATCAACATAAAGCCAGGACAGAACTGATCACCTGGACAGCAAGTTCAGTTATTTGTACAAACATCAAATATTCCAGATATACAAACATTACAAACTTAAGATATTTTAAGAACCTTCTGTAAATTATAAATTAAAAATAACAAATAATTGCTGGTGGTCAGTTTGAACCAGCAACCTGCAGCACACCAGCAAGCAATGCTAACTACTACACCATGCTGTATGCACCAGAGCTCTCCACAATTCTCCTTGTCATGGAGAAACAGCAGCACCACTTCAGAAGCCCTCACTGGAGCTGACTACAGTGTCCTGGATCTAGATCTCATCAGTGCTCCTCTGAATGGTGACACTAACAGATACTCACATTCTAGCTTGTTGTTACTTCCTCTTCGTTATGATGTGTATCAAAGGTAGCCCTTATGATTATATTCTTTGGGATTTTCATCAAGTGGGTCTTAAGTTCTTTTCATGCTCCCGCCATCAATCTGCACATCTGGGCCCAATGGGGCTTCATGTGGAGGCTGTGGATGCAAGTCTCTGCGATTTTATATTCTTGATGAAGGGTCATAATTCTTGATTTCATATGTGATCTTCAACAAGCAGTGAAGCAGCACTTTAGTTTCTTCTCCGATAACTTGTTGATGGCACTAACAACTTTGAGGCACTCTTTTACAATTGTAGAATAGTTGTTCTTGAACTTGCTCTGAAAGCATAAGCTATCACCTCAACATGTTTCTGAATTTATACTAGAATGGCCCATACCCCAAAACCACAAGCATTGGTGTGAAATTTTGTTTAGGCATTCTTATCATATAATGCTACAATTGGAGAAGATGTTAGCACCTCCTTAAGAGCAAGGAAAATTTGGTGTCTCATTCAGTAGTCTTGCCAGGAACATGCCTTGGTACAGAAGTTCTTTAGGAATTGCCATTAGCGCGAGCACATTCTGATTAAAATTTTCACATCATGAATGTGCCAAAGAACCAGAAAATCTGAGACTGCTTTTATTTTCTTTGGATATGGATGGACCCCACTGCTGTTAACTAGGTGCCCCAAGATTTTTATTTCTTGTGCAATGAATGGATAATTTTTTGGATTCAACTGGAGGCCTGCAGTTTGTTCATACTTTGATACAGTTGTGAAGTGGCTTAAATGTTCTTCAGATACCACTGATAAAACGACACTGTCATCCAGAAAGCAAAGACACATTGTCTATTTAATGTGTCAGAGCAGATATGTACAAGCAATACATAGTCCAAATGGTATAATTTGAACTCATAGAGGCCATCAGCTGTTGTGAAGGCAGTCTTTCTTGCACAACCTCATCAACCTCAATTTGTCAGTAGCCTCCCCACATCTCCATAGTTGAGGAATAATGTGCTCCTTTCAAGCAGTCTATGGTGTCATTAATGCAAGGTAATGGACAGACATGTTACTTCATGATTTTGTTCAGTCATCAGTATTCAGCACAGAAAAGGACATCTGGAGAGTACAAGGGACTCCTTGATGATGGTTCACTGATGTCATCTTACAGCACCTTCTCCACTTTCTCTGGGATTATCCATCATTTAGCTCTGTATGAGTGCTTGCTAATTGGTGAATTATTGTCGGTGTTGATACAGTGTTTTTATCATTGGCTGATTAGTCTGTCTTTTCTCAACATCAGAGTTAAAAACATCCAAAATTGAACTTCTTTTGACTCATAGCATGGATGGCAGTAACATAATATGAAGAAACAGTCTTTGTTATTTATTTACCAACGACATATTTGGCCTGATTCAGGCAACTTCAGATTGTCCTACACAAAACAGTGGCATGACCCCATTTTGCAAAATTGGAGATACTGACAAGAAATTTTGACACATCATATTGGTATTAGGTGGTGTTATGCACATGGGATACCAAGCATACAAATGTCCCAGAAAAAATACCCTGATCAAATTATCAAAAACATTGTGCAGTTTCCTATAAATAAACAGAATGGAGCTGTAAAATGGTCAGGACCCAGTGACCAACTTTTTCATTAAAATATATATTACACAGCACGAAAAAAGGAAAAGAAAAAATTACAGGTTGAGGCATGCAACATACTCCAATGAATACAAAACAGGATTGGCTCCACTTAGATCTGCCACTATGTAAACAAGTTGTGGGTTTAATTGCTTATATTCAGTCTACACAAATAGTACTGGGCACAGGAACACACAGAAGCGTGCACCCAGCATCAGTAGCTTACAGTAGATGGTGTCAGTGAGTTGTGAATTATTGTTTAACTGTCATATATGGGTTAGGGTTAATCAGCAAAATATGAGAGCTATTAGAAGTAATGTATGAAGTGATATGAAACTAGCTTTTTTAATAATTGTGGATAATCTATTTGCAGATGTGAGCCAAAGAACAAGTAATAAATAAAAATGCGTGCTGTAGTGCAAAGACATGAGAATGGTTAAAGGACCCTTAATTGGTAATGACAATAATCAAAGATGTATGCAAGAGGTAATTGTTGGCACAAATCCAAGGAGATATAAAAATTAAAAAGGTTAAAATTTAAATAAGATTGTAGCATTAAGTACTAGAGGCCTACAACACTGTTAGTGTGAGATGCACAAAAATTGTGAGGTCGTCCATAGGGAACAAATGTAGAAGCATTTCTTAAGTACCAAAACATTTTCGTATGAAAGGATGTGTCGAGGCACATGCCAGCAGTAGTGAGCAACCCTTAATCTTGAAAGTATAAAGCAAATCTATGGTTAATAACTAATGTATAAAAGTGACTCAGCTTCAAATATCATATTATGAGAACTTTACAAAACCCTGGAGAGTCCACCCAGAAGTCTCTCAAGCAACTGCTGAAAAAAGAATTTATCTTTGAGCAGAATTTTGCAGTTTCCCATCAAAAAGACCTGGTTGCTCTACTGCAGAGACAGACCTTTCCACAACTATCATGCCTGTTGTTATAAAATATCAAAAATTTATATATTATCTTCCCCTTATAGGAGACTATCCTCCTCACACAATAAAATTTATTCAAGAACAACTGCACGATTACAGAGTAAATTATTAAGGTAACTTCTCCCCTATGACTGCTCACATTACACAATTATTTTACATTTACCAGTCACTTTTAAAAGCAATGTGATGGACTCTCAATTGGTAGTTGCTTGGTTTGTTTTCTCGTGAACATCTTTGTGAACCATCTTGAACGTAACTTTTTCAATAGAAATTCACCAGTACGCAATAAGTCCTTCTTTTACCAGTCTTGTGTTGATGATATTGTAGCTGTTTTTAATGGTGAAATGTCCTAGACTTTTATGCTGACTAATGAATTTAGTGTGATCCATCCAAAAGTTGTGTTTACTTATGAGAACGTGGATTTGGATGGAGTGCTTAATTCCTTGACTTATGGTTACACCCAGTAGATAGCAAAGTCCATATTGGTGTTTTCAGAAACGCAACCACCAACAAATCTATTATTCATATGTCATCATGCCACTCCTGGAGATATAATCTTAGCTTTTTTTAAAATTGCTCCTAAATGATTCTGGCATCAGTGCAGAACTGGAGAATCTTAAATATGTTACTACAAAAATATTGTTATAGTAGTTCCATTGCAAACCATCTTTATGAACTAAAAATGATCAAAGGCCGCAAATGTTTCCCACATAATTTGTCAGTGGTAGAAAGCAACTGTGTGCGCTTGCCATTTGTGTGCAATTTTTTATGTGATTTGGATAGATTTTTTTCATGGGATGGACATACCAACAAGCACAAGCCTCAGCAACCTGCAGGCGCTGTGCTGCTTCAGCCATGCTACCTTCCTGATTTTCCCCATATACAGCCAGCTCATATTTAATTTGTTGTTTTGTCAAATAAGAAATTCTGACCACTGGTCTTGGAACCATAATCCACCTTCATTAACAAATATACCTGAAACCAAAAATATCCAAACATTAATTTGATTCACATAAATTTAATAATAAAATTTTACCCCTACCACTAGACTGGATCAGAACCCTTCCACTCATTTACAGCCACGCTCCGCTACCATTGAAATGCACTAGGGAGCTGGTGTTGAGTACAAAGGCACTGAGCCATAATGAATTTATTAACGTTTCTAAAAACACTAACGAATTTATTTTTAAAAAGTAAAAATCCAAGAATAACATCAAATTGCCTCCAGAACTGAAAAGGCTAAATTACAAAAACACAACTGAGAGCAAACACTTTAAAATGGCCACAGTGTAGATTGTAGATTGTATTTTATTGGTCCTGTTGTCTACATAGCAGCTTATGCATAAGACATTGGACAAGTCAAGTTATAAATATACAGGCTGAAAGTAATTTCAAGGCATACATATTTAAGCGTACAACAATACACTTTACATGTAAGTAAGTATTTATATTACACATTTCATAAATTTAAATATTCTTCAATGGAGTAAAAGGAGTGATGCTGTAAATATGACTTTAGAGATTTTCCAAATGTATTGGCCTCAGTGATAGATTTTATGTTTTCAGGAAGTTTGTTATAAAGCTTAACTCCCATGTGAAAAGTACCTTTTTGACACAGTGCTGTTCTGATTTGAGTCATATGTAAGTTTCTGTTTTGTCTGGTAAAGTGCTCATGTATATCACAGTTTTTTTGTAGTCTCCGGTCCTTGCCTATTACATTTAATTAAAAGAACAAAAGGGTTTCCATAATGTATACACATGGTAATGGGGGAATACCAGATATCTTAAAGTTTACAAGAGTCTCTAGGCTTGCACCCAAACAAGATTCTAATGGCCCTTTTTTGTAGTTTAAAAGTGCTATTAGCTGTTTTAGAGTTTCCCCAGAAGGTGACCCCATATCTAAGACGAGAATGAAAGTATGCATGATATGCATTCAATACTGTTTTCTCACTGCAGCATTATTTTAATGAACAAAGAAGATAACATGTTTTGCTCAGTTCTGCATTGAGATTTTCAATATGCTTATTCCATCTGATGTTACTCTGCAGCCAAAGTCCTAAGAATTTGGTTTCAGTACTGTTACCAACTGGTTCGTCATTGATAGAGACTGATGGAATAAACATGTCCTTGTTAGGAATATTGTGGAATTTTAGAGCAACAGTTTTCTCACTGTTTATTACAAGCTGATTACTCTGTGCCCAGCTACTAAGTTGTTTCGTGACCGTGTTTACTGTCTGCTGTAACTGTTCATCGTCATCTCCTTTTAGTAGAATCGTGGTGTCATCAGCAAATATGATTGTTTTGTGTGTATCAATATTTAAGCTTAGATCATTTATGTACAGAAGAAACAGAAGGGGTCCCAATACGGATCCTTGGGGTACACCACATTTTATTTGTTTATAGTCAGATAAGTGATTAGATACAGTTTTTAGTTCAATATTTGTGTGCTTGACTCACACTGCCTGCATATGATTTGTCAGGAAGGAACTGATCCAATTGTTGGACAGACCTCGAATACCGTATCTTTCTAGCTTTGATAGCAGAATTTTATGGTCCACCATGTCAAAAGCTTTTGACAAGTCAATAAAGACTCCTATTGTTTCCTGTTTTTTGTCCATCAGGTTTAGGATGGAATTGATACACTCATAGATAGCAGTTGTTGTTGATCTCTTATTTCTGAATCCATGTTGATCATTACATAGGATGCCATTTTTATTAATAAATTTCATAAGTTTCTCATACATCACTTTTTCCAGTACTTTAGAGATGCAGGAGGAAATTGTGATGGGTCTGTAGTTATTTACATCATCTTTATCCCCTTTTTTATGTACAGGAATAACTTTTGATGTTTTCAACACATCAGGGAAAGTGCCTGCCTGAAGTGAGCAGTTGCATAAATGTGTGAGTACTTCAATCAGGTTTGATGCACTCTTCTTTAACATTGTTGCAGGTATACCATCAATACCTGCCGATTTGGAAGTTTTTAGTCCTTTTGTTGCTTTAGCTACTTCATCTTTTGAAACAGAACTGATGTACATTGATCCTCTACATGCACTTATTTTATATTCATTTGCCTGGGTGCTCTTAAAGTTTGATTGTAACATATTTTCAGCAACACCTGTGAAAAAGTTGTTAAATGTGTTGGCTACTTCTAAGGGGTTTGTTACTTTTTTATTTTCATGTGATAGTGTTATATTTTTCCAAGGTTGTCTGTATTCTCCACATTCTTTTTTTATAACACTCCACATAGCCTTTGATTTATTAGCTGAATTATAAATGATTTCATCATTATGCATTATTTTTGCTGCTTTTATTACGTTTCTTAATATTTTGGAGTATTTTTTATAGTATGCACGTACTACAGGTGAGGAATTTTTTGAGTTACATATTTCACACATATTTCACACATATTTTCACACTTGCTCTCCTCACTGCTCATGTCACACTCTCCACTTTTTCTCCAGGTCTCCGCAGCCCTTAACTATTTTCTCCTCTAGCCTACCCTCTACCAGCAACGGTAATGCTCCATGCCCTCTTGTGGTCTGAGGGATTCCAAACCAACAGGAATTATGCGAAATTAAATGCAGGTGCACAGCACAGATTCCATGCAACATGTCTAAACTATCTTGTGTTTGTAAATAAAATTAAATAAATAAATAATATTGGTTACATTTAAATTGTAATTTCTAGCCTTCATGTTTCATATATAGCTTTATTATTGGGTATGGTACTGGGGTCAAACAACTACCTGAAGTAATCTTTTTTATATGTACTTGTTGGAACTTCATGAACCTGGAGCTCCTGATCTTCCATGGTTTATGATTGCTTGCAAGGCCTGTAAGGTGTCTAATCTGAGGATTACATCATGACATTTTGTTAAACCATCAAATTTGATGGGATTTGTTCTGTCATTGACAGTTATTCTTGCAATAGATGTTCCTGTTGGCAGGACATGATGATATCAATAAGATGTCCTAAAAATCTTGGTAACTGTTTTTTCATGGAGAATTTTAGTCTGTGGTGCACTCAACTCCTATAGATGGTCACCTTGTTTAGTTTTCCTAAATTTGGCAGCTAGGTGAGTGGTTGATTCTCTGATTCTCTGTATAGTAATGGGGAGTGGATATGGTGTGTTCAGGAGTGACCTTGTCCATGGAAAACTGACTGGCTTGCTACCATTGGTCAACTATAATTGTCTGTCCTTCCATGTGATGTTATACTCAGTGAAGGAGCTGGTTGTACCTGCATTAGTTGAGTACTGGGTTCTCGTTTGTTGTTGGCAGCATTAACCCTAGCTACCCAAGTCGAATCTTTATGATCTGATAGTCAAATGTAAATACAAATATATTCTCTTATTATTTGTTGTATTGGAGAAGCCAGGGCATGCTGGTTTTCCACAACTGCCATAGGGACCACATTCAGGAGTCAGTTATATCTCCTTTTCAGGAGTCAGTTGCATCTCTTTTGTCCAACTTTTTCTGTTGCACTTCCTTCATGTTCTTGCACCCCTAGATGGATTCTTCTGTTCTTGTGACATCCTTTACCAGAAGAGCTTGCTTGGTATTTGTCTTCTGTAACTCCTTTCATCAAATGAGACATTTTGTTGACTTCTCTCATATTTGGATTCACAATGTTGTGAAAGGCCAAACAATTTGTGAAAGTATTCAAAAAGATTTCGGGCTTGCAGCCAGTCATCGTTAGCTTCTGTCTACGATATTTTGACTGGACATCTGCCAGCCATCCTCAGGTGAGCCATCGAAGACTGACGAAAACGCCCTCCATTCCACAATATGTAGCGTGCAGCTAGTATTCCGCGCATGCGTCAAAATCATATTGACAGGCGAAACACATTGTCCGCCAGCAGCGCCCTTGCTGATAGAACTGCAGAACTCATCTGTCTTCGGCATTATCAATTGCCGTGGCCACGGAGTACTCTGATGTCTTCATCTGGAGCAGATCTTAGAGATGATGGGATTCCATGCATTATCTAGCTGGTAGCCTGAAGAGTTTTTTTTAAAGAGAATTGATAGCAAATTAGCAAGACACTTGTAATTAAGCCAAAGAAACAGGGAGTAGAGAAAGATGAGAACACGCCTACTAAATCTTTAGCTTTTCTTCCCTTTGTTGGCAACATTTCCTTCAAAATTGCAAGAATCCTCCATGGTTTCGAAGTAAAAGTGATTTTCCATCCACCATCCAAGATTTCCGACCTGCTGGGATCAGTGAAAGACGATCTGGTATTATGGAAGCCAGGAATTTATAAAATACCTTGTCAGTGTGGCATGTCATATATAGGACGAACATTGCATACAGTAGAAGAACATTGCACTGAACATCAACACTGAACTAGCCTTTTGCAGCCAAGCAAGTATGCAATTGCTGAGCATTGCATTTCCACTGGACACTCAATGGAGGATGACAAGACAACAATTTTGGCCACAGCAACGTCCTTTTGGGACGCTGTCATAAAAGAATCAGTGGAAATTCACATAACAGACAATCTTATGAACCGTGCCAGTGGCTACCAGCAACATAATGCGTGGAACCCCATCATCATTAAGATGTGCTCCAGACAAAGACATCAGAGTACTCCGATGGCCACAGCAATTGACAACGCCAAAGACAGCTTAGTTCTGCTGTTACACCAGCAAGGGCGATGCTGGCAGGCTGTGTGTTTCATCTGTCAATATGATTTTGATGCATGCGTGGAATACTCGCTGCACGCTATATATTGTGGAATGGAGGGCGTCTTCGTCAGTCTTTGAAGGCTCACCTGAGGTTGGCTGGCAGTTGTCCAGTCAAAATATTGTGGATGAAAGCTAATGACGACTGGCTGCAAGCCAGAAATCTTTTTGAATATTTAGTTCACCGGGAAAATTTTTAATTTCACAATTCGTGAAAGGCCAAACCATTCTTTAAGCATGACCATGTCATTTTACGATGATGTTGGCACTTTTCTTGAATTTTATTTCTGCTAACAGACTTAATTGTCACCAGATTTTTTTTTTTTTTTTTTTTTTTTTCAGCTTAGCCTGGAATTTGTCCAGCTATTGAGCTTCTATTCACTGTTGTTCATCCATTGCTTGGATGTGTCATCCATGTAAAAGTGTATATTCATCAAACCCATCATGTCATCCCACCTGTTGTATTTGGTGACTCGGTTGAGACCTTTCAGTCTTTTCATCTGGATCTGACCTATGACTCCAAGATACACTGACGGATGTGTGATGTGGTGATGTGCAGCTGACTTACCATTTTCTAGAATCCATATGTTGCCTGAACATATAGATTTTAGGAACAGTGTATTGGCTGTATTTTGGTTCCTGTCTATGTAGGCAATGGCTTTTACATTGCCTAATTGGAGCCAAAGGTGATACACCCCCCCCCCCCCCCCCCCCCCTCTCCACTTTCCTCTTCCTCGGTGAATTTTTTTCTGACACCAGTGTATAGCCAGAACACAACTGACCTCCTGGATGAAGAGTGCAGTTATTTATACAAACATTGAATACTCTGGTTATACAAACATAAGGTTTTTCAAAAACTTTCCACAAATGTTAAATCCAAAATAACAAATAACTGCTGCTGGTCAGGTTTGAACCAGTCACCTTTAGCACACCAGCCAGCAATACTAACCACTACATCACAGTATTGAAAGGATTGGCTAATGGGAAAATGAAGTGGTTTATTTGTCTCACTAGACAATGAACTCAAATTCACCAAAGATAGAAACTGCAGCTGCATGTAAAATTGTTTGGGTAAGACTCTCTATCAAGGTTGGAGATCAACTTTTAATTTCAAGCTTCTGTCAACCACTAGACTCTGTTGCAGTGTTTGTAGGCTATGAAACAAATACTAACAAAGAGTTTGGGGGGGTGGCCAGTACTTACCTCAGCTCAGTACAGCCAATAGATACACAAAAAACAACCGAAAATTTACATTCCTAGTTTTCGGAATAAATGTTGCTTCATCAGGGAGGAGAGAGGGGAAAGAAAGGGAAGAAGGGAAAGTGGATTTAATTACTCACAATCCAGGTTATGAAGCAACAGGGAAAGGAAAACAGGGAGGGTAGCAAGGATGGAGGCTTACTACTGTAAGTACTGTGCCAGCTTCACACCAAAGAGGATGCATACAGAAGTAAAGAGGTATATAGTATAAAGATAAACACAACTATGTAGGATGAAAAGATGCGTGAATGGCTAAAGACGAAAGGGAAAGAGGAGAAGACTGAAGAGTAAATGGGAGTGAGGTTGTGTAATGTAGGTTCAGTCCAGGGGGATGGCGGGATGAAAGGATGTGCTGGAGTGCAAGTTCCCATCTCCGCAGTTCAGAGGGACTGATGTTGGGTGGGAGAAGCCAAATAGCACATATGGTGTAGCAGGTCCGTAGGTCCCTAGAATTATGCTGGAGGACATGCTCCGCTACTGGGTATTGGACACCTCTTAAGCGGACAGTTCGTCTGTGTCCATTCATGCGCTCAGCCAGTTCAGTTGTTGTCATACCGATGTAAAAGGCTGTGCAGTGCAGGCATGTCAGCTGATAAATGACATGTGTAGTTTCACACGTGGCCCTGCCTTGAATTGTGTACATTTTACCAGTAGCGGGGCTGGAGTAGGTGGTTGTGGGGGTATGCATGGGGCAGGTTTTGCAGAGGGGTCCCTTACAGGGGTAGGAACCGCTGGGTAGAGAAGGTAGTCTGTGAATATTGTAGGGTTTAACAAGGATGTTACGGAGGTTAGGGGGGCGATGAAAGGCAACTCTGGGTGGTGTGGGGAGAATTTTGTCAAGGGATGATCTCATTTCAGGGGTTGACTTGAGAAAGTCATATCCCTGGCGGAGTAATTTATTGATGTATTCGAGGCCAGGATAATATTGGGTGACAAGGGGGATGCTTCTGTTTGGTCTGGGGGTAGGAACATTGTTGTTGGACGGGGAGGAATGTATTGCTCAGGAGATCTGTTTGTGGACAAGGTCTGCAGGATAGTTGCGGGAGAGGAAAGCACTGGTCAGGTTATTGGTGTAATTGTTGAGGGATTCATCGCTGGAGCAGATACGTTTGCCACGAATACCTAGGCTGTAGGGAAGGGAGCGTTTAATGTGGAATGGATGGCAGCTATCAAAGTGAAGGTACTGTTGTTTGTTTGTGGGTTTGATGTGGACAGAGGTGTGGATGTGAGCTTCAACAAGATGAAGGTCAACATCCAGTAAGGTGGCTTGGGTTTTGGAGAAGGACCAGGTAAAATTCAGATTCGAAAAGGAGTTGAGGTTATGGAGGAAATTAAGGAGTGTTTCTTCACCATGAGTCCAGACCACAAAGATGTCATCTATAAACCTATACCAGGCCAAGGGAAGCAGCTGTTGGGTCTTCAGGAAAGCCTCCTCTATGCGACCCATGAAGAGGTTGGCATAGGACGGAGCCATCCTGGTTCTCATGGCAATTCCCCTTATTTGCTTGTAGGTCTGGCCTTCAAAAGTGAAGTAATTATGGGTGAGGATGAAGTTGCTAAGTGTGATGAGGAACGAGGTTTTTGGAAGATCTTCGGGTGGGCGTTGGGAGAGGTAGTGCTCAAGGGCAGAGAGACCATGGGTGTGTGAGATGTTTGTGTAAAGGGATGTAGCATCTATGGTGACAAGAAAGGTTTCAGGTGGGAGAGGAGTGGGAATGGATTTGAGGCATTCTAGGAAGTGATTTGTGTCTTTAATGTAGGATGGGAGTCTGCGGGTGATAGGTTGGAGGTGTTGGTCTACCAGAGCTGAGATACGTTCTGTTGGGGCCTTGAAGCCTGCCACAGTGGGATGGCCATGATGGTTCTCTTTGTGGATTTTGGGTAATAGGTAGAAGGTAGAGGTGCGTGGCTCAGGTGGAGTGAGTAAGTCTATGGAAGCTGTTGTGAGGCCTTGTGAAGGACCTTGGATTTTTAGGATTTTCTGCAGCTCAGTCTGGATGGAGGGAATGGGATCCTGGGTAACAGCTTTGTAGGTTGAGGTGTCGGAGAGTTGACACAGTCCTTCTGCCACATACTCCACTTGGTCAAGTACCACAGTTGTGGAGCCTTTATCCGCCGGGAGGATGACGATAGAGCGGTCTGTTTTCAGCTCCTTAATGGTACGGGATTCAGCTGGGGTGATGTTGGGGGTTGTCGGAATGTTTTTCAAGAAGGACTGGGAGGCAACACTGGATGTGAGGAATTCCTGAAATGTCTGCAAGGGATGGTTTTGGGGGAGGGGAGGAGGATCCCTTTGAGAAGGCAGCCAGAACTGTTCTAGACAAGGTTCAACACTGGGTCTAGTATTTGGGGGCTGTGGTTGGGTAGTGAAGTGATATTTCTAGTTGAGGTTCTAGGTGAATGAAAGGAGATCTTTAACCAGGGCAGTGTGGTTTAATTTAGGCGTGGGGCTAAAGGTTAAGCCTTTTGATAGAACAGATGTCTCTGGAGGAGAGAGGGATCTGGATGAGAGGTTTAGAACTGAATTGGGACTGGTGATATGTGACATTTGACTGTAGTTATAGTTAAGATTTGGTCTGTGTGGGGTATGTGCTGGGATGGGGAGATTGAGTAGGGTGGCTAGGCTAGGTTTGTTGGCCATGAGGGGGGTTTGTTGACGGTTCTGTTGTGGTTGGTGTTTGTGAGGGATAGGGAGAGGGATCCCACTTCTTAGGTGTTGCACTAGCACTGTGGATAGTTTTTCAGGTATTGTGTGGCATGGAACTGGGCTATTGCTGTCTGGGTCTCCTACTGATGTTCTGTACATCAATTCTTCAGTATTGGTATTAGATGTTTGTTCTGTTTGTTAATTCTTCTTTCAAGATTTTTAATTTTTAAATTTTTATTATTTTTTTTACACTTTTAATTCCTACTAAAAGAAAATGTACATGGTATGGGATAAAAAAAATCATCTCTTCTATTAACTGAAACAGCTATAAAGTGTCTTGTAACAACCAATCTCTTGCAAGTCTGATATTTTTAAATTTTTGTATTGCAAGGAAATTGTAAGTAATTTCTTCCAGAGCCAAAGGTAAATTGATATCTACTTAAAAATCTGTTTTACTTATAGTATTTTATACTATTGTGTGCGCCAACAACAACTCAGAAATGTTGCAGCAGTAGTACAATTTATAAATCTCTCACTTAATTATTATTACTAAATTTGGTTGTACAAATACTTTTTATATAAAATGTGAATAGGAATGCTCACTGTTTATTGCATCTATCACTTGCTTGTGCGAATTTCTTGCACTACACAACATGTGAAATGTTCTTTTTAATGACTTTTTTTTTTTCACAGAATTATCTTGCCCGAAGTCTCATAGGACACTGTTACTATAAGCTAGGTGATAAAAAAAGGGCTGCTGAATATTATAACTTCGTTGTAGATGCTGAAGATCGTCCCAAAAACCTACACCTGGTAAACATTAGGTAAACTCATGTATCACACATTACTTCTGTTTTAAATTTTTCATAGTGGACTTTAGAAAGTAAATTACACTTGTTGTTCCATGTTAAGACCTCTGCAAAACAAGATCGATGCAATATGAAAACAGAGTAAGTGTTCCGGGCTTCCTGCAGACTCAGTTCTGCTATCACACAGTTAACAGGTGCGTCATGACAAGGAAGTCAAATGGCACAGCAGCTGGAAACATAGACCAAAATTAAAATTCTTATGGACAAAATGCCTATAACACATGCAGCATTCACCATCACATTCTGGAAGTATATGGACCAATACAATGTTGCATCCAGCCATGGTGAAATGATGCCAACAATTTAACCAAGGCTGCACAGATGGTGATGAGGAAGGAAGGCGATCAAGATCAACCACAGACAACAATGTCCAGGCAATTGAGTAAATTCACAACTCATAAATTATTCAATAAAAGAGTGCTCACATGGCAGTTGTCAAATGGCTCCATGATCAAGGACAGGATTTCTATTATCAGGCAGGTGAGCTATTGGTAGAACATTCTGACCATTGGTTATGGAGACTTGGTGACTATGTTGAAAACTAGTGTCATACATCTGTGTCATTTTGAAGTGTTGTGCAGCATTCAATAAAAGTTATTTGGTATGTCACAATAATGTGGAACTTACTTTCTGAAGTCCCCTCATATGAAAGGTATCTATATATTGTCTGCTCCTACTTTAAGAACACCTAATGTGAATTTAGCGTTATCTCCATCCACACTGAAACACACACAAGTGTGATTTTCTTTGTAATTTTCTGTTGATAATAATTAGTTTTGCAAGCAAAATTAAATCATCTTATTCAACAGTCAAATGAGTTTTGTTGTTCAGGCCCACTTACTTATACCAGATAAATACACAAATCATATGATTTTATTTAATTATGCCATCCTAGCACAAGCTTTACAAAACTGTGCTCTTTTAACCCAATCAATTCATCCTTAACTATGATTTGTATTTGTATGATTTGTATTTGTATTTCTTTATTGGTCCTGTAAATCGTGTTTAGGTACATATTCTGCACAAACAATGTAGGACAAGTCAGGTTGGTACAGTATATACAACATCATACACATTGTTATTTTGAAAAGATAAATAATTAAAAATTATTCAATACATGTTGAATATTGATGACAACATTTATATAATAAAATAAAATGATAGATTGGTTAAGAATATTTGAGCAGCTACACTATACTTTTCTGGTACTCTAAAAACTCATAAACAGAATAGAAGCAAGTACTCTTTCAGTTTCACTTTAAACTTTTGTAAATTTTGCATATGTTTCAAATAAGATGGCATGTGATTGCGCAGCATTATGCCAGTATGATACACTCCTCTCTTACAAATGTTTGTACTTACTGTACTGACATGCAAATAACGCTTCTGCCTAGTATGATGAGGGTGGAAATCACAGTTATACTTGATGATATTTCCATCTTTTAAAATACTTCCTTCTGTGAAATTTAGTATTTCATACATATATAAGCAAGGAAGAGCCAGTATATTGAGATTTTTAAATATTGGTCTACAGGAGTCTCTGTACTTAGAATGGTTTATTATTCTAACAATCTTTTTCTTGCACCCCATCTCTGAGAATGAGACCTATGCCTTCCCATCTGAAAGATGAATAGTCACTACATTATGTTAAAAAGCTATATAAATTTCCTATGTCCCTTTCTTACCTGGACTACCACTACTGCTGTTGTTGTTGTTGTTGTTGTTGTTGTTGTTGTGGTCTTCAGTGCAAAGTCCAACTTCTTGCAACTCTCCATGTTATTGTATTCTCTGCAAGCTTTTTCATCTCTGGACAACTGCTGCAGCCTACATCCATTTGAACCCACTTGCCGTTTTTAAGCCTTAGTCTCCCTCTGCAGCATCCCCCACCCCTAACTGATCCTTTCTTTTAATCAGATTGTGCACAGCAAATCTTCAACACTCTTCTTTAGTACTATATTTAAATATATATTTGAAACTTGACCAACGTGACTTTGCCACATTGGTCTCACTGATGTCGTTTTGGTATCTGGTTCCTTGCTGTAATCTGATTCTATAAAAAAATTAAGTAATGGATGCAACACTGTACTAGTTAGCTTGGCTTCTTATTATATTTATTATCATTCATAGTTTTATGATGATGATCAGCTTGTCCATATGTGTTCACACAGCATTTTGATCACAGGTAGTAGTTGCACTACGTCATGGAGTATTTTGACAATGGTGACTTAATTTTGGTATTTTTTCTCTCTCCTATTCTTTTAATGAAACATAGTAAGACATTTACACATGTTTACATGTTGGTGACTAAATGAGCACCGAATCAAAGAACTAGCAAAAAGATATTTACACTGGCACAGAATAACAACATGTAGGTGTCAGCAATTTAGTTACTAGATGACAACTGAAATTGAGAAGTTAACTTGATGCTTTCTTATCATGTACAGCTAACTCTTATACGGAGATGATGATTGAGTGAATACTAACCATGAACATTGAGACGTTAATGTTAAATTGCTGCTTGCTGTACACACACTGACAGAAGCATTTTCCATTACTCACATTTATAGATGAACATAAGAATAAATTACAAAATATGAATATACATTCAGGTAATTCACACAAAAGAGAGCAAATTTAGAGGTTACTGAATTATACTGGGAAAAATAACAAGTCTATTTCACAACATAATAGTAATAACTATTTAAAAATGGTTTGAATAACTTTAAAATTAACAAAATAATAAGAACCATGCTAGGAATACAATGTATACATTCATGAGTACTTACCAAGCTACATGTAAATTTCACAGGTTCTTAATTTTGTTAATTTACTTAATTTCTTAACTAACACATTATTGTGATAACTAAAAGTATTTCCTAGGTCAGAAAAATTAGGGCAAGAAAACACATTTAAGGCCAAATAACACAAGTATTTACCTGGGTGGTAACTTTAATTATTAATAATTTCTGAAATAGAAAGTTCTTGAAAAAACCATAATGCTTGTTGAAAAGAGGGACTGAAGAGGTTTTGACTGAGGTTCATTATTTTACAAATTGCTTTTGCTTACTGAAAATCTCAACTCCATGTGTTATGAAGGTATCAAAAATGTTTAATTATGGTAACTTTTAAATAAATTTTTAGGTAAATTAATTATTTATTGGTAGTTATCCATAATGAACATACTTGGTGAACAATTAAATTTTGTGAACATTGGACTTAATAATAAATTGGTCATTTCATGTAGCTAAATCATATGTATTGCATAAATGAAAAAGAAAATATATATGTATATTTAAGGAGCAGAACTGTAGTAAGTGCAGCCATCTTCAGAATATTATGTTTTGTATTCTCTTCTTGTCTGAACTGTTTTTCCTCTTAAGTTTCACTTCTGTAGAAGGCTACACTCCAAAAAAATATTTTTGGAAAGGGCTTTCTAGTGAAGGAGATATCAAGGTGGTAAGGTAATGACCATGGTTCTTTCTTCTAATCATCAATACTTTTATTACACAACAAATGTCCAGGTCGAAGACTAGGCCAGAACTGAGGTCCTGGTAGCATACAAACAAAGATCAACTCGAAGACATAATACACATATGATGTTCTGGCCTATCGATCCATGGATCAACACCACATAGCCTCCACCTCCGCACCCCACCTTGCAGTATGGAGTACGTACTCGAAGATGGGGGGGGGGGGGGGGGGAGGGGGGGGTTTGGTGAGAGTTTAAGTGGGTTACAGTGAGTTCCTTTGCACCGTGTGGGAGGAGAGCATGTAGCACATCCTGGAATGCTGATGCTGAAGTCTTGAAGCGATGTCGGCGGTTGTAGTCGATGGCTGGTGCGGGAGCGCTGGTGTGGAAAAGTGTCGTTGGCAGGGAATCTAATGATCACCTTTCCACTTGGCCTAACGTAAGCATGTAGGTTACCACATGTAGCACTTCAAGAGATTTTGCAACACTTCACTACACATTGTGACACACCAACTAATAAGTCACACGAATAGTCACATGCAAGCAGCACTAATGCGGTATCACCACTAATGACGACAGATACACCACAAATGTCATTAGGATGAACGTGGGTAGAGAGCTCATAAGTGGCGCCTGCTAACAGAGAGGTATGCTGAGCCGGTGGGGTGGGGAAACCGTAGCAGGGTGAGGGCAGTGTGCTGCAAGTAGAGGGGTGAGTGTCAGACGGTGAGGTTTGAGAGGTTGTAGCAGGAACCTGCAGGCTACACCAGTTAGAAGAGCGGCGCGGTGTGCTGTTGCACGAAGATGGAACTGTTATATTACAGCCCTGGGAGCTGGGGCCTCTGCTATGGGAGCCAGGAGGTGGAAAACTCCAGAATGAGTGTGGGCTCGTTGACGGGGCCAGTGTAGGAATGAGTTTACTCGAGTCATGAGCAGAGGAAGAAGGCCAAGGGTGGCCAGAGAGCCAATGGTGGGTGAGGTAGGGGAAAACTTGATGTGAGCAGGTTTAACCTTTTTGAGGGAGACAGTAGTTACTGAGCCCTTAATTACGATGTCCATTGTGTTACTGGTTCATTTGACAACTCTGTGCAGGCCTGTGTAAGGGGGCTGTAATGGAGCTTTTACAGTGTCATCATGAAGGAACACAGATTCGCAAGTGTCGAGCGCCTTCAGAACATATATGTGCTGTGGAGTGTGGCTGGTACGGGGTGGGGGTTGAAGCTTGTTACAGTGTAACCTCACCCATTCTACCAAAAATGGCAGTTCTGATGGTTTGGCGACTGGAGTAGGAGCAACAAGTTCACATGGCAGTGTAAGGGACTGGCCATAGACGAACTTGGCCACTGAGCCTTTAAGTTCTTCCTTGAAAGTGGCTCACAAACTAAGATGAATGGCAGGGCTTCCATCCAAAGGAGGCCATGGCAACGTAGGGCCGTCTTAAGCGTCCTATCCCAGTGTTCCACAAGGCCGTTGCTTTGGGGGTGGTATGATGTTGCACGAATTTTCTTGATGCCGTACAACTTACATAGTTCAGAAAACAAGGCAGACTCAAATTGAGGGCCTTGGCCGGTTGTCAAGTAACCAGGGCAGACAAAGAGTGAAATCCAAGTGTCTATGAAGGATCGTGCCACTGATTCGGATGTAATATTGGGTAGCAGGGCAGCTTCCACCCAACGAGATGTTCTGTCTATAATAGATAGAATGTATCTGTAACCCTTGGAGGTGTGAGGGGGTGGACCAAGTCGATGTGAACGTGCTGGAAGCGACTGGGAGGAGCGGTGAAGCTGCCTAGTGGGGGCGATGGGTGCCGCAAAACTTTAGGAAACTTTATTTGTTAGCACAGAATGCAGGCACAGGCCCAGGCTTGGCAGTCATGACGCATGTTGCGCCAGACAAAGTGCTCTGAAATAAGTCTGGTGGTGGCTCTCACACCTGGATGAGCTAGGTTGTGTAATTTGTCAAACACTTGTCTCTGTAGAGGTTTGGGTATGAAGGGATGCACCGTACCACTTGATTCATCACACCAAACCTCATCTGTGACACCAGGAAAGGTGGATCGCACAGCTTTGAGTGATGAGTTGTGATTGGTAATAAGGTCCATAGTGACCATGTCGGCAGACAGCAGTTGAGGCAAGTTAGAGAGGTCTATCACAGTTGTGAGAGCGCTGACACGAGACAAAAAATCTGTGAACCCATTACGTGTATCCTTGATGTATCATATGTCAGAGGTAAATTACAATATAAAGTCCAAATAACAGAAGCGTCTTGGTGGAGTGTCGATTGGGGGGTTCTTTACAGCAGCAACCAAAGGTTTATGGTCAGTTAAAATGTAGAAGTCCCTACCCTCAAACCTCGGCGTGAAAGTGTTTCACAGCCTCATAAACTGCCAAGAGCTCCCTATCAAAGGCTGAGTACTTTTTTTTTTAGCACCATTGAGCTTCTTAGAAAAGAACTGCAAAGTAGAGGTAGTATCTCCGACAGTTTGGCTGAAGACAGCACCTACTGTGGTATCACTGGCACCCACGGTAATAAAAAATGTAGCGTCTGGATGCGGGTGGGCAGCAGTCACTGTGTTTGCTAGTAGGTGCTGTTTGTCAAAAGCTTGTTCCATGACAGGGGTCCAGGGGACCGGTCGGATACCAGTCGTATTTTTGCCAACAAGGGCGTCTGTTAGGGGAGCCTGAACCTCAGCTGTAGCAGGAAAGTGCTTCCTATAATAGTTAACTGTTCTGATGAACCTGCGCAGCTCCTTAAATGAGAGAGGGTGTGGCAAATCGAACACAGGTTTTATTTTATCCTTGGGAGGAGTGAGGGCCTTAGCTCACACGATGTTGCCTAAGAATCTTACCGAAGTCTGGTTCAACTGGAGCTTCTTATTATTGAGTTCAATACTGCAAATGTTCCTTGCTCTTTTGCAAAGTAGGACTGAAAATAAGAATTTCCTCCAAGTAAACAAAACAAAAATTCAGATGAAACAACACCTTGTTTATGAATCTCTGCCAAGTTTGTGCAGCGTTGCGGAGGCCAAAGGGCATGAAGTGGTACTGGAAAAGTCCAAAAGGTGTTGTAACAGCTGTCTTTTCAATATCCTCTGGTGCCATCGGAATTTGATGATAGGCCCTCCTACAGTCCACTACCGAGAAATATTTGGCGGCTGCAAGAGCATGGTTAAAATCTGCAACATTAGGAACCGCATACTTGTCTATGATAGTACGAGTTCAACTTAGTATAGACACCAACCATATGCCAGGTGCCGTCACTTTCTGTGACGAAGTGGATAGGTAAGGTACAGCATCCAGCAGATGGTTTGATGACGCCGGTTGTTAAAAGGTCGTCTATTTGTTTACGAGACACTTTCATGAGTTCTTGCTTGAGACAGCGTGGTTGGCAAGAGATAGGCGGTCCATCTTGCAAACGAGGTTTGTGGGCAGTGCTGTCTGTAGCCACGGAAACGCACGATGTGGTACACAAGGCGACAGTCTGTAGTATAGTGTGCGTGTTGGCCACTAGACTGGGTTGTGTCACGGATGACAAAAGTTAGCTTAAGTGCCAACTGTTGGGTGGCTGGGAGTGACAAACAAGTGAGCCACGTGAAACAAGGTTGGTACACTGTTTATTAGTAACCAAAGGCGCCACTGTCAAGCTTGGTGGTGGTAGCGGGTGCAAATGAACAGCTGATGGTCAGACGGCAGCCACCCAGAATCTTGCGCAGAGTCAGATGTGCTGTTGTTGTGCGGACGTGAAGGTGCAGGTAGTGCAGCACGCTTGACAGACTTAGGTTTAGTGGGGCATCCACATTGGTGCCCTGGTTGTGGTTGGAAACTGGCATAGGTGCAGGACTGCTGGGCACGGCATTCACGTAGTACAGCGGAGTAAGCTTGGTCGGCAGCGCACAAGCATTCACTATTTGGTCTATCTTCGTAGGCGGAGATGGCCGTTTGGGCAGACAGAGGCAGCTTTTCCCTCCAAATCTCAGTAAGTGTGGCATCTGGCATGTTGCATTGAACGTTTTCTCTTCTTATCTTGGAGACATGTTCCAGTATTGCTTGTTTAGCTGTAGTGTACTTCTCGTTTGGAGGAGGTGACTTAAATTAAGTCAACACGGTTGTGAAGGTGGTTCATGAGGCATGTGAAATGGGCGTTGTCATCAAGTACACAGACACTGAAAGTTTGCTCGACCAGATTGAACCAGAATTCCAGGTGGGCAGGTTTGAAGGCCGGAAGTTTCGGTAGATTCTATGAACTGGCAGTCGAAGAATGTGGACAGCCGCTCATGGACACAGGAGTATGCAAGTCAAAGTTAACAATGTGTTCATAGTAGCTGGAGGGCAAGCGAAATCCGTTAGCAGGAAGCCCGGTGTGGAGCGAAGCGGGACCAGTTGTTGCGGCAGAAGGTCAAAGTGGACACAGCGGTTGCGGTTGCTAGACAGGTTATTATGCAATTGGTCCTCCACATTTGCAATGAAATTGTCCATCACAGAGTCACTGATGAGCTTGGTGGAAACTGATGCGCTCAAATTACTGCACTGATGAACACTCAGAGTAACAGGCTGGCGAATGTCATTCACATAGTGTGTAACCGGCATGAAGTGATATACATGTGGAGCTTGCACATTCAAAAAGGCATCATGTTGTGGCACATTATGAAACTTATGCTCCCCATTATTTACAGTACTTGCATTAAAGTTCGGTATCAGTGTGCAGTGGTTTCTTGTGCTGCTGTGGGGCGAA
Organism: Schistocerca gregaria; assembly: GCF_023897955.1. NCBI lineage: Eukaryota > Metazoa > Arthropoda > Insecta > Orthoptera > Acrididae > Schistocerca > Schistocerca gregaria. Next base: position 321,276,330 of record NC_064925.1, on the reverse strand, counting down.
AACTGAATCACTTCGAGGCTAACAAAGCTGGAGTTGGAGACTGCTGGCATCATGTTCAAAACCTCTGCACCTGACAAGGTTTCTGGGTTCTCGAGGCTTTAGGACTGCGGAAATTCATGTCAGGCACCAACTACAGCTGGCGTGCTTGAATTTAGTTGCTGTTGCTGGTGAAAACCGGGCGGTGGTGGTGTGTTGTAGAAGGCCATTGTGTAGCAGACAAAGGTCCATGCAGAATGCGGAAGCCGGGCGCGGTAGTCACTTTGTACTCGGTTTGACGGATTATTCAAACTACGGGGGCACGACTGAAGGAGATAAAAGGTGGTAAGGTAACAACCATGGTTCTGTCTTCTAATCATCAATACTTTTATTACACAACAAACATACAGGTCAAAGACTAAGCTGGAACTGAGGTCCCGAAAGTATACAAACAGAGATCAACTCGAAGACATAATACACATATGATGTTCTGGTCTATCGATCCGTGGCTCAATGCCACACTAGCATTTTTAAGTTTATATTCAGTGGACAAGGTTTTTCTTTTTCAGAAATGCTTTACCTCCTACTGCCGTTCTGCATTTTATATCCTCTCTATTTCAGCCATCATCAGCTGTTTTGCTGCTCAACTGTTAAAACTCAATTACTACTTTTAGGCTGTCATTCAGTATTGCCTGATTTAATTTGTCCACATGCCACTATTTCTGATTTACTGTTGCTGGTGATCATCTTATAATTTCCTTTCATGACAGTATCCATTTTGTTCACCTGCTCTTCCAAGTCCCTTATTGTCTCTGAGAGAATAACTGAATTACAATGTCACTGATAAAACTCAAAGTTACAATTTCTTCTGCCTGGATGTTAATTTCTTTTCCAAAATTTTCCTTGGTTTCCTGTAATGTTTGTACACTGTGTGAGTTCACAGAAATGATAACCATATTCCTTGGTAGACTTTGTATTTCCTAAGTTCATTTATTGATTACAAGGAGCTTTAAATGATTTTTAAAATAGTCAGACATTACGTCATTGGAAGAGATTTTCAATCTTATGTTTATTAACATTATTTGTCATAATGATGATGATGAAAGTGTTGAAGAACAGATAAAAAATAATGTGTACTGTGTGTGTTTTTAATGGTTGGAAATCATAAAAGGAGCAGTGTGAGTTATCTAAGTGCTTCTAAATGAAAACCTGTGGGGTTGGTTGTTATAGCAACGTAGCAACTTACATAGTTTCTAATCTGTGTTGTGTGTCTAATTATACTAACAATAAATAGAAAACAAAGTAATAAAAAAAACAGGTTATGGGCATAGAGCTCTAAGAATATAAAAATAAAATACAATAAAATCCACTTAAAAGGTGTTTCAAGGAAACAAAGGACTTTGTCATGTACAAGTGCTTAAAGACAGAAGTACATTCAGCCTCTGGTATGATGAAATTAGAATATTATTTAATACACAAGATTTGTATGATGATGTGGGTGGAACCAAAACACTAGAAAATGGTGAAAATGTTAAAATATTCCAAGACAAGCTGTCACAGTTGGAAACTATTTTCACAAAGGATATGGTAGATGTCTTTACACCATATCTCTCATTAACTTGCTTTCAGTGGGACAACAAATTCTTTGAGAAAATTGATGATGAAGGTGTAGGGAACCACTCAGCATAGTCGTGGTGAATTTTTACATGGAAACACTTGAAGAAACAATGATTGAGATGGTGAAGAAGAAATCATGACATTGGTTTCAGTACATGGATGATACTTTTTCAGAAAAAGAAATTGTGAATTTCTAAGTTTTATGAGTAATATTAATTCTAATATAAAGTTCATTGTAGAAAAAGGAAAAAAAGTCAGATTATATTTCTGGATGTACACATACCCAGAAAAGTTGACAGAACTTTATGGGATAGATTCTACAAAAAGCCCACTCACTCAGGTACCTTTAAAAATATTCCAGTCACCACCTCAAGCAGAAAGGATGAATGATCAAAATGTTGGTGGACTAGGCTAACAGAATCTGTGGAACCATAGTACTTGGACGACCAGCTTGATCATTTACTAATGGCCTTCAGCATAAACGGCTACTCTGACAAACAAATAGACACGGCACTGCATCCTAAAAGGTCTACATCTTTGAATTAAAAATAACCAACTAAAGAGAAAGCAACAAAATACCTGAAAGCACAGTATTGATACAGCGGTATTGACATGATGTTTAAACCAATAAGGAGGGTATGAAAGAATCTGACCACAGCAAAGGATCTATGCCCACAGCTTGCCACAGTGGGTGTACATAAAATTGCTTGCACTTGCTGCCTAGTATACAATAGGAACTACAAAAAAGCATTAAAACCTGACAAAAGGAACACAAGAGTAGTTGTTGCCTAGGCAAGATGGATAAATCAGTAGTAGGAGATCATGCATTAGAACTGGGAAAACACTACATAAGTTTCTATGAATCTGTGGTTTCAGCAGGAGCTAACGATTACTAAAATAAAATGTATGAAGAACCTTTGAAATTCAAAAGCACAAAAACAATTTCAACAGAAAAGAAGTTGGATTGAAATTATACAAGTGCTAAGTAAAAGAACAGTGCCAAATCCTACTCACTACAGGTTCCATAGCAAATTTCAGCACAACTCCGTGATCTTAGGCTGTGATCTGATGACATCACAAACTGGCTGTTGCCATGGATACATATAAACTGTCTGGCATGCCGGTCTTGTTTGAATCTGAGTCATTATAGCCTCTGATGATGCCTCCAATACTTGTAGACAAAACATTACACGTAGAATTATGTGTCAGACCATTGTCTTATGCCCATAAATCAAATATCTGTGATATCACAAATACCAGCTATGTTTTACTAGAAAAATCAGTTAATCAAAAGATATCCCAAATATAAACTTCCTCCTGATTAAGCAATAAGAAAAACCTTGTGAGATAATATGTATTTCTGAGCTTAGTGAAACCACTAGTTATAGAGATTGGCAGTTCAGCTTTTAAATGACATATTTCAGATTCTGTGAAATTAATTGATTTATGGGATAATTAAAACTGAATTTCTGAAGTAGCTACATTTTCCATTGCAAATTTTGCCTCCAAGCTTTTGAAATGTGAAAGTTTGCCATTATACTTTTGTAGGCCTCATTTTAATGCACAAGGTGAGACACTACATAAATTTAACACATCATTTATTAAGGTTTTTACATAATTTACCACAAATTCCAATGCACCATTTGTACTCATAAGTCTGATATTAGCACAGAAGGTAAAATGATGCCATGAACTTTTCTAATTTCCTTAACAGACATATTTTTCACAAACCAAATTTTTATTAGCACTTATATCCCAAATAGCAAACTCTAACGTAGCCATTTTTCAAATAATTGTCTAGTTTCTAAAATGGCAATTTTTCACATGCCACTCTTTAAAAGGTATGACATCACTCAAAATTGACAGTCTGAAATCCCTCCTTGTTGACCTAACAAACATGTAACATCTCACTTGAGTCTGCTCCCAGTGTATGCTCATTCAAACGCTACGTAGAATTTTGTTCATAAAAATATGTGTATCAGATAGGCAAAAGCTCGGTAGTCTCTGTGGTGGTGTATGCTGTCGACACCACACCAGGCTCTTCATTGTGAAATTAGTTGTTGTTGTTGTCGTGGTCTTCAGTCCTGACACTGGTTGGATGCAGCTCTCCATGCTACTCTAATGCAAGCTTCGTCATCTCCCAGTACCTACTGCAACTTACATCCTTCTGAATTTGCATAGTGTATTCATCTCTTGGTCTCCCTCTACGATTTTTACCCTCCACGCTGCCCTCCAATACTAAATTGGTGATCCCTTGATGCCTCAGGACATGTCCTACTAACCAATCCCTTATTCTGATCAAGTTATGCCACAAACTTCTCTTCTCCCCAATCCTATTCAATACTTCCTCATTAGTTATGTGATCTACCCATCTAATCTTCAGCATTCTTCTGTAGCACCACATTTTGAAAGCTTCTATTCTCGTCTTGTCCAAACTATTTATTGTCCATGTTTCACTTCCATACATGGCTACACTCCATACAAATACTTTCTGAAATGACTTCCTGACATTTAAATCTATACTCGATGTTAACAAATTTCTCTTCTTCAGAAACGCTTTCCTTGCCATTGCCAGTCTACATTTTAAATCATCTCTACTTTGACCATCATCAGTTATTTTGCTCCCCAAATAGCAAAACTCCTTTACTACTTTAAGTGTCTCATTTCCTAATCTGATTCCCTCAGCATCACCTGACTTAATTTGACTACATTCCATTATCCTCGTTTTGCTTTTGTTGATGTTCATCTTATATCCTCCTTTCAAGACACTATCCATTCCATTCAACTGCTCTTCTAAGTCCTTTGCTGTCTCTAACAGAATTATGATGTCATCGGCGAACCTCAACATTTTTATTTCTTCTCCATGGATTTTAATACTTACTCCAAATTTTTCTTTTGTTTCCTTCACTGCTTGCTCAATATACAGATTGAATAACATTGGGGAGAGACTACAACCCTGTCTCACTCCCTTCCCAACAACTGCTTCCCTTTCATGTCCCTCGACTCTTATGACTGCCATCTGGTTTCTGTTCAAATTGTAAATAGCCTTTCGCTCCCTGTATTTTACCCCTGCTACCTTCAGAATTTGAAAGAGAGTATTCCAATCAACATTGTCAAAAGCTTTCTCTAACTCTACAAATGCTAGAAACGTAGGTTTGCTCTTACTTAATCTAGCTTCTAAGGTAAGTCATAGGGACAGTATTGCCTCACGTGTTCCAACATCTCTACGGAATCCAAACTAATCTTCCCCGAGGTCGGCTTCTACAAGTTTTTCCATTCGTCTGTAGAGAATTCGAGTTAGTATTTTGCAGCTGTGACTTATTAAACTGATAGTTCGGTAATTTTCACATCTATCAACACCTGCTTTCTTTGGGATTGGAATTATTATATTCTTCTTGAAGTCTGAGGGTATTTCGCCTGTCTCGTACATTTTGATCACCAGATGGTAGAGTTTTGTCAGAACTGGCTCTCCCAAGGCCGTCAGTAGTTCCAATGGAATGTTGTCTACTCTGGGGGCCTTGTTTTGACTCAGGTCTTTCAGTGCTCTGTCAAACTCTTCACGCAGTATTGTATCTCCCATTTCATCTTCATCTACATCCTCTTCCATTTCCATAATATTGTCCTCAAGTACATCACCCTTGTATAGACCATCTATATACTTCTTCCACCTTTCTGCTTTCTCTTCTTTGCTTAGAACTGGGTTTCCATCTGAGCTCTTGATGTTCATACAAGTGGTTCTCTTTTCTCCAAAGGTCTCTTTAATTTTCCTGTAGGCAGTATCTACCTTACCCCTAGTGAGATAAGCCTCTACATCCTTACATTTGTCCTCTAGCCATCCCTGCTTAGCCATTTTGCACTTCCTGTCGATCTCATTTTTGAAAGGTCTGTATTCCTTTTTGCCTGCTTCATTTACTGCATTTTTATATTTTCTCCTTTCATCAATTAAATTCAATATTTCTTCTGTTACCCAAGGATTTCTACTAGGCCTCATCTTTTTACCTACTTGATCCTCTGCTGCCTTCACTACTTCATCCCTCAAAGCTACCCATTCTTCTTCTACCATATTTCTTTCCCCCATTCCTGTTAATTGCTCCCTTATGCCCTCCCTGAAACTCTGTACAACCTCTGGTTCTTTCAGTTTATCCAGGTCCCATCTCCTTAAATTCCCACCTTTTTGCAGTTTCTTCAGTTTTAATCTACAGATCATAACCAATAGATTGTGGTCAGAGTCCACATCTGCCCCTGGAAATGTCTTACAATTTAAAACCTGGTTCCTAAATCTCTTTCTTACCATTATATAATCTATCTGAAACCTGTCAGTATCTCCAGGCTTCTTCCTTGTATACAGCCTTCTTTTATGATTCTTGAACCAAGTGTTAGCTATGCAAAATTCTACCATGCGGCTTCCTCTTTCATTTCTTAGCCCCAATCCATATTCACCTACTACGTTTCCTTCTCTCCCTTTTCCTACTACCAAATTCCAGTCACCCATGACTATTAAATTTTCGTCACCCTTCACTATCTGAATAATTTCTTTTATTTGATCATACATTTCTTCAATTTCTTCATCATCTGCAGAGCTTGTTGGCATATAAACTTGTACTACTGTAGTAGGTGTGGGCTTCATATCTATCTTGGCCACAATAATCATTATTAAACCAATCCTGCATTACCCCTATTTGATTTTGTGTTTATAACCTGTAGTCACCTGACCAAAAGTCTTGTTCCTCCTGCCACCGAACTTCATTAATTCCCACTACATCTAACTTTAACCTATCCATTTCCCTTTTTAAATTTTCTAACCTACCTGCCCAATTGAGGGATCTGACATTCCACGCTCCGATTCGTAGAACGCCAGTTTTTTTTTTCTCCTGATAACGACATCCTCTTGAGTAGTCCCCGCCCGGAGATCCGAATGGGGACTATTTTACCTCCGGAATATTTTACCCATGAGGATGCCATCATCATTTAATCATACAGTAAAGCTGCATGCCCTCGGGAAAAATTACAGCCGTAGTTTCCCCTTGCTTTCAGCCGTTCACTGTACCAGCACAGCAAGGCCGTTTTGGTTATTGTTACAAGGCCAGATCAGTCAATCATCCAGACTGTTGCCCCAGCAACTACTGAAAAGGCTGCTGCCCTCTTCAGGAACCGCATGTTTCTCTGGCCTCTCAACAGATACCCCTCTGTTGTGGTTGCACCTACTGTACGGCTATCTGTATCGCTGAGGCACGCAAGCCTCCCCACCAACGACAAGGTCCATGGTTCATGGGGGGGTGAAATTAGTATAAGGAAAAATACCTGGGAAGAATGCACAAGAAAGACCAAGTATTCAGTACATCTGGCGGATGGAACAAGATCTGAAACGAACAACTCAGTCTGAGCTGAAGATACTTACAGAAGACAGGGAAATTTGAAGAGTGAGAATTGCTACCAATCAATCTGTGGAATGAGAACAAAAGAAGAAGAAACATAAATTCCTCTGAATTATTTTGAGCTACATGCACAGTTATCCACATTCAGAATTTAAATGAAAAAAAAATGAAAAAAATCAAAGTAATCGAAACACAATAAAAGAAAACCTAATCTACACAAGAGAAAAATTGTCGCAACACATTCACAAACAATATTCAAAAAGCCTTTTCTATTCAAATGGCTTCTCCACCATGCAACATGCACTGTGCATGCCACCATGCTACCAATCTCTTCAAACCACAAAAGAGAACAATACTAACTCGCTAAAAATGTATAACAACAACAACAATAATAATAATAATAATAATAATAATAATAATAATAATAATAATAATAAACCAACTGGAAAATGATTTAAATCCAAATAGAAGGAAAACAAAGACAGAAGATGAGATGGTCATATGAAGTTAATGAACACCTCATGTTCTGTTATTACCAAGCAACAAAACCGAGGAACCAACACGTTCCCCGTGGAGGCCCGGGAAAAGAATAGGCCTCCGGTATGTTCTGCCAGTCCTAAAAGGCGACGAAAAGAACAAACCACTAATAGGGCTAACCCCCCTTTTAGTGTGATTAGTTGGTTCAGGACAGAACTAAGGAAGCCTCGGACAAACACTGTCATGGTCGGGGACAACGCTTGAACCCTATGCCCGTCCACAATGGTAATGACACTGCTAGCCACATGGAAAATGATTTAAATCCAAATAGAGGTGTTTTGCAGGATATGCTTCCTGCAACCAGTCTAGAAGGGAAACAAAGACAGAGGATGAGATGGTCGGATGAAGTTAATCGACACCTTATGTTCTGTTATTACCAAGCAACAAACTTAGGAACCAATGCAACTGGATACAGATCACAAGTATACACAACATTTATTACCAGATACCCAGAATTAAAATTTTTAACAAAACAATGAATAGCTGATCAGATCCATGTAATAATCAAAAATAACAGGATACCCCACTCAGAATTAGAGAACATCAAACAACAAGTACAACAAATACTGGAACAAAATAATGTGCAATCAGAAGAAGAAGAAGAAAATACAGTAATGGACTCAAACATCCCAGAGCAAACAAAGAAAGGACAACATGCATCAATTAAACAATCAGAGGAAAACAAATCTTAAGACAGCCACCAGAACAAGCACAAATAGAACACAAAGTGATACACATGTTAGATATACACTCCTGGAAATTGAAATAAGAACACCGTGAATTCATTGTCCCAGGAAGGGGAAACTTTATTGACACATTCCTGGGGTTAGATACATCACATGATCACACTGACAGAACCACAGGCACATAGACACAGGCAACAGAGCATGCACAATGTCGGCACTAGTACAGTGTATATCCACCTTTCGCAGCAATGCAGGCTGCTATTCTCCCATGGAGACGATCGTAGAGATGCTGGATGTAGTCCTGTGGAATGGCTTGCAATGCCATTTCCACCTGGTGCCTCAGTTGGACCAGCGTTCGTGCTGGACGTGCAGACCGCGTGAGACGACGCTTCATCTAGCCATAAACATGCTCAATTGGGGGACAGATCCGGAGATCTTGCTGGCCAGGGTAGTTGACTTACACCTTCTAGAGCACGTTGGGTGGCACGGGATACATGCGGATGTGCATTGTCCTGTTGGAACAGCAAGTTCCCTTGCCGAATTGCTCAACACATGGGGCGTGTGGTCTCCACAGTACATCGATGTTGTCGCCAGTGGTCGGCGGAAGGTGCACGTGCCCGTCGACCTGGGACCGGACCGCAGCGACGCACGGATGCACGCCAAGACCATAGGATCCTACGCAGTGCCGTAGGGGACCGCACCGCCACTTCCCAGCAAATTAGGGACACTGTTGCTCCTGGGGTATCGGCGAGGACCATTCGCAACCGTCTCCATGAAGCTGGGCTACGGTCCCGCACACCGTTAGGCCGTCTTCTGCTCACGCCCCAACATTGTGCAGCCCGCCTCCAGTGGTGTCGTGACAGGCATGAATGGAGGGACGAATGGAGACGTGTCGTCTTCAGCGATGAGAGTCGCTTCTGCCTTGGTGCCAATGATGGTCGTATGCGTGTTTGGCGCCGTGCAGGTGAGCACCACAATCAGGACTGCATACGACCGAGGCACACAGGGCCAACACCCGGCATCATGGTGTGGGGAGCGATCTCCTACACTGGCCGTACACCTCTGGTGATCGTCGAGGGGACACTGAATAGTGCACGGTACATCCAAACCGTCATCGAACCCATCGTTTTACCATTCCACCCGGCCTCCCGCATGCCCACTATACGCCCCCGCTCAAAGTCCGTCAACTGCACATACGGTTCACGTCCACGCTGTCACGGCATGCTACCAGTGTTAAAGACTGCGATGGAGCTCCGTATGCCACGGCAAACTGGCTGACACTGACGGCGGTGGTGCACAAATGCTGCGCAGCTAGCGCCATTCGACGGCCAACACCGCGGTTCCTGGTGTGTCCGCTGTGCCGTGCGTGTGATCATTGCTTGTACAGCCCTCTCGCAGTGTCCGGAGCAAGTATGGTGGGTCTGACACACCGGTGTCAATGTGTTCTTTTTTCCATTTCCAGGAGTGTAGAAGAAAAATTTCAGCTGTCATATATAGAATACAAAGAGACAAATACAGACATTAGACCATCCTTGCATAGACCCCCCAAATAACCCACAAGTCGAAACAACAATAACAACTATGAACACAATCATACACAATAAAATAAATGAAAATAAACTATGAAAGAGTTACAATTACTGGTTTATATAGGAGCACTCACTACACTAAATAGATGAAAAGAAACAGAAATTACAAGCATTGGCCAAATGACTTAGAAGATACAAAAAAAAGTGAAAATAGAAGGAAACAAAATCAAACATTCAACACAAACTAAAAGAAATTTTATCAGACAATAGATAACACACACATTAAAATAGACAATCCACCAAACATAACAGACATGGAACACTTCTGGAGCAATATATGGTCAAACCCGGTACAACATAACAGACATGCACGGTGGATACAAGCAGAAACAGACACATGTAAGATTATACCGCAAATGCCTGAAGTGATAATTTTGCAACATGAAGTCACCCAAGCAATTAATTCTACACACAATTGGAAAGCCCCTGGAAAAGATAAAATAGCAAAATTTCTGACTACAGAAGTTCATCTCAACACATCCACATCTAACTAAATTATTTAACATTAATGATACAAATATCATTTCCACGTGGGAAAAATATATCTAAAAACAAAGATGATGTGACTTACCAAATGAAACTGCTGGCAGGTTGATAGATACACAAACATACACACAAAATTCAAGAGGTTGAAATGTCTGCTTGTGACTGTGTATGTGCGGATGGACATGTGTGTGTGTGCGAGTGTATACCTGTCCTTTTTCCCTCCTAAGGTAAGTCTTTCCACTCCCGGGATTGGAATGACTCCTTACCCTCTCCCTTAAAACCCACATCCTTTCGTCTTTCCCTCTCCTTCCCTCTTTCCTGATGAAGCAACCGCTGGTTGTGAAAGCTTGAATTTTGTGTGTATGTTTGTGTATCTACCAACCTGCCAGCGCTTTCATTTGGTAAGTCACATCAGCTTTGTTTTTAGATATAAATTATTTAACAGTTACATTGCAGATCCATACACAGTCCCTGATACACTTACATAAGGAATAACTTATCTGAAACCTCAAGATCAACCAGACACAGCAAACCCAGCAAAATATCACCCCATAACATGCCTACCGACAATATACAAAATATTAACTTCAGTCATTACACAGAAATTAATGACACATACAACACAGAACAAAATTTTAAATAAAGAACAAAAAGGCTGCTGCAAAGGAGCACGAGGATGTAAAGAGCAACAGATAACAGATGCAGAGGTGACATATCAAGCTAAAACTAAACAAAGGTCGCTACACTATGCATACATTGATTACCAAAAAGCTTTTGATAGTGTACCCTACTCATGGTTACTACAGATATCGGAAATATACAAAGTAGATCCTAAATCGATACAGTTCCTAAACATAGTAATGAAAAATTGGAAAACCACACTTAATATCCAAACAAATTCAAATAATATCACGTCACAGCCAATACAGATTAAGCATAGAATATACCAAGGAGACTCATTAAGTCTTTTCTGGTACTGCCTTGCTCTGAACCAACTATCCAACATGCTAAATAATACAAATTATGGATATAATATTACTGGAACATACCAACACAAAATCACACATTTGCTGTACATGGATGATCTAAAACTACTGGCAGCAACAAATCAACAACTCAACCAATTACTAAAGATAACAGAAGTATTCAGCAATGATATAAATATGGCTTTCGGAACAGACAAATGTAAGAAAAATAGCATAGTCAAGGGAAAACACATTTAACAAGAAGATTACTTATTGGATAACCACAATGACTGCATAGAAGTGATGGAAAAAACAGATGCCTATAAATATCTAGGATACAGGCAAAAAATAGGAATAGATAATTCAAATATTAAAGAAGAACTAAAAGAAAAATATAGACAAAGACTAACAAAAATACTGAAAACAGAATTGACAGCAAGAAACAAGACAAAAGCTATAAATATTTATGCTATACCAATATTGACCTATTCATTTGGAGTACTGAAATGGAGTAACACAGAACTAGAAGCACTCAATACACTTACACGATCACAATGTGACAAATATAGAATATATACAGTGAGATGGAAGGATTCATGATTGCAATACAGGATGAAACAATAAACACCAGATATTACAGCAAGCATATTATTAATGATCCAGATACCACAACAGATAAATGCAGACTATGCATACAACAAATAGATACAGTAGAACACATCACAAGCAGATGTACAATACCAGCAAATACAGAATACACCAGAAGACATGACAATGTGGCAAAAATAATACATCAACAACTTGCCATACAACATAAACTAATAACACAACACGCTCCCACATACAGGTATGCACCACAAAATATAATGGAGAATGATGAATACAAATTATACTGGCACAGAACCATAATAACAGATAAAACAATGCCACATAACAAACCTGACATCATACTCACCATTAAAAAGAAGAAATTAACACAATTAATCGAAATATCCATACCCAATACAACAAATATACAAAAGAAAACAGGAGAAAAAATTGAAAAATACATCCAACTGGCTGAGGAAGTCAAGGATATGTGGTATCAGGATAAAGTTGACATTATACCAATTATACTATCAACCACAGGAGTCATACCACTCAATATTCACCAGTACATCAATGCAATACAGCTAGATCCAAACTTATATATACAAATACAGAAATCTGTAATTATTCATACATGTTCAATTACCCGAAAGTTCCTAAATGCAATGTAGCATATACCGTACAGTTAAAAGGAAGTCACACTTGAGCAAGGTCCATGTCACTTTCCGCTTTTAATCAGACATAATGCCTGAGAAAGGAAAGAAATAATAGTAATAATGCTAACAATACCAAAGAAAAATGTCCAGAGATGAAATTATGAATTCAAATTCAATCGCTCTCCTAAAGAGGAACAATTGTTATAATAATAAACTACAACACTAAAATGCTAAAATCACACAAGGTCACATACATTAGCTGGACTTGATGAGGACCCTCATTATGCATTACAAAGGCAAATATTTTTTTATGAAATGTGACTTTTGTACTTGGTAAATTTCTGGGTGAAATTCACCGAACTGATGGAAACTGTTACAAACTAACATCATACCCTGAAATGAGGGACATCATACCTGAGATCTGTCCCACGCCTCCTAAAGCAGTGTGCCATCACCCACCCAACCTCTATAACAACCTAGTCCATCACTATGCCACTCTTAATCCCTACTCCTTGCCACAAGGATCACATCTCTGTGAAAGACCTGGCAAATCCATCCATGTACCACTTCTTATTCCAGTCCTGTGACATGCTTATCCTACTCCATCAGAGTGTGGGCCATCTGGGAAAGCAGACATGTCATACGCCAGCTCTGCTGAAATCATTGTACAGCTTTTCATGTTGGTGTCACTACCAACCAGCAGCCCACCAGGATAAACAGCCACCATCAAACTGTGCCAAGAGCAAAGTAGAGCAGCCTTTGGCAAAACATGCTTGATTTCAATTCCTGCTTCACTACCCAAGCCATCTGCATCCTCCCCTCCATCACCAGCTTTTTTCTGAATTGCACAGATGGGAGTTATCCTACAACACATTCTCCTCTCCTGTAATTATCCCAACCTCAACTTGTGATAATGTACTGTCCCCACTCCATCCACCCAGCAGCTTCCACTCGCTCTGCCCTGTCACTTCCTCCCCGTTCACATCTCCCACACTCTTTGTGTGCCAGCCTCAGCCAATGCAAATGCCCATCTTTCCCCACTCCTCTCCTTTTTCACTCTGTTTCCCCCACCTCCCTTCCCTCCAAACTTCCTGAATCTGTGCCTATCAACAGTCTAGTCTCTGTACACTCCATAACGCAGTGCTCTTTTCTCCCTCCCACCTGTACACTGCTATCCTTTCCACTTCTCTGACCCCTCCACATTGCTGCTTCCATTCCACGACAGTTGCATTCTGGTTCAAGCTGCCAGAGTTGGCCGTCACGTCATGTAAGGTGTGCTTGCTTGTGTGAATGAATGGTGTGTATTTCTCTTAGTTTGCCTGATGAGGCTGTGGTGGAAAGCTTAATTGTAAGTGTATTTTAATTGTGCACATCTGCAACTTAACGTGTCATCTTTACAGTAAGTAGCAATCTATCCTGTCCTACATTGCTTCCACTACAAATTTATAATTTGCATCAGTGTGGGGTATCATGTATAGACTTTGAGTTATTTTGGGATGTTCACTTGGAGACTTTCAACATTTCTCTGTGATATTCTGAACTTAGATTTTGGATAAAGTGAAGCTAATTTGTACTTGGAAGTATTTTACCAAATCACTTATGGGCTTATATGTGAAGCATGTGTTGAACTCAGTTCAGAATTTGATCTGGGTGAATATTAATTTAGTACTCATAAATTAGTAATCAGAGTTAGAGAACATGCTTTCATGCAGTCAAACTTATAAATATTAGTTATTTTGCCTAAACTGTCAAACTGAAGATTAACTTTCTCTCTCTATCTCTCTATCTCTCTCTCTCTCTCTCTCTCTCTCTCTCTGTTTAGATTAGATTATATTAGATTAATACTTGTTCCATAGATCATGAAGACGACACTTCGTAATGATGTGGAACGTGTCAGGTTAATAAAAGATGTCTGTACAAGAAATTACATTACACAAAATATTGCATGACACTAATGATTAAGTTTTTTTTTTTTTTTTTTTTTTTTTTTTTTACTTACTTTATATCTAAAAATTCAGCCAATGAGTGGAAGGAGTTGTCATCTAGAAATTCTTTTAATTTATTTTTAAATGTTAGTTGGCTCTCTGTCAGGCTTTTGATGCTGTTTGGTAGGTGCCCAAAGACTTTTGTGGCAGCATAATTTACCCCTTTCTGTGCCAAAGTCAGATTTAACCCTGCATAGTGAAGATCATCCTTTCTCCTGGTGTTATAGGTATGCACACTGCTATTACTTTTGAATTGGGTTGGATTATTATCAACAAATTTCATAAGGGAATATATATACTGTGAGGTTACTGTGAGGATCCCTAGATCCTTAAATAGATGTCTGCAGGATGACCGTGGGTGGGCTCCAGCAATTATTCTGATTACACGTTTTTGTGCAATGAATACTTTTCTACTCAACGATGAATTACCCCAGAATATGATGCCATACGAAAGCAGTGAATGAAAGTAGGCATAGTAAGCTAATTTACTGAGATTCTTATCACCAAAATTTGCAATAACCCTAATAGCATACGTAGCTGAACTCAGACGTTTCAGCAGACCATCAATGTGTTGCTTCCAGTTTAACCTCTCATCAATGGACACACCTAAAAATTTTGAAAATTCTACCTTAGCTACAGACTTCTGTTCAAATTCTATATTTATTACTGGAGTTTTGCCATTTACTGTACGGAACTGTATATACTGTGTTTTATCAAAATTTAAAGAGAGTCCGTTTGCTGAGAACCACTTAATAATTTTGTGAAAAACATCATTTACAATTACATCACTTAGTTCTTGGTTTTTGGATGTTATTACTATACTTGTATCATCAGCAAAAAGAACTAACTTTGCATCTTCATCAATGTGGAATGGTAAGTCATTAATGTATATCAAGAACAGTAAAGGACCTAAGACCGAACCCTGTGGGACCCCGTGCTTGATAGCACCCCAGTTTGAGGAATCAGCTGTTTTAACATTACACGAACCACTTATTTCAACTTTCTGCATTCTTCCAGTTAAGTATGAATTAAACCATTTGTGCACTGCCCCACTCAAACCATAATGATTTAGCTTATCTAAAAGAATGCCATGATTTACACAATCAAAGGCCTTTGAGAGATCACAAAAAA
The DNA here is from genome assembly GCF_023897955.1 of Schistocerca gregaria. Lineage (NCBI taxonomy): Eukaryota > Metazoa > Arthropoda > Insecta > Orthoptera > Acrididae > Schistocerca > Schistocerca gregaria. The sequence continues at coordinate 321,260,739 of NC_064925.1, read as the reverse complement.
TACCAATGGGTGATGTCCGGTTATTCAGAGCATTTAATATTTGATCAGTGAAAGCATATATAGCATTTTCTGTTGAAAAGCCTTTCTGAAAACCAAACTGACATTTTGTTAGTACTTTATTTTTACAAATATGGGAGGCTACTCTTGAATACATTACTTTCTCAAAAATTTTTGATAGAGCTGTCAGAAGAGAGATTGGGCGGTAGTTGTTGACATCCGACATATCCCCCTTTTTATGCAATGGTTTTACAATGGCATATTTTCTGTGTGTGTGTGTGTGTGTGTGTGTGTGTGTGTGTGTGTGTGTGTGTGTGTGTGTCTGTTTAACAAGATTCTTGACAAGTAGACAGATATTTTATTTATTAATGTTGTATCCTAGTGCTATACCCTAAGAGTTAAGCTAGACTATAACACAGCCGTGGATCCTGAGCCAGTAGGTGTCAACTGACAGTTTATAGTAGTCTACCAACAGTAAATAATGGCACAAGCTGGTATCCACCACTGGTAGATAAGACTTTTACTAGCTGTCCATTGGAAGACTCCATGCAAACTCTTTGTGCCAGGAATGCCACCCATGGTTCCCACATCACCACAGGTGGTGCTAGTCACCAGGTTATTTCTCTACACTGGTCATGTGTCCACCTGGAAGTAGGACATGTAACCTTCTGCACCATTATGAGTACTTAAATGGTTGACCAGAACCTAGCACCCAGTTCCATTCATGGAGCCAATCCTGGATCAGTTCCTCTCCAGCACATCAATGAGCAGCCAAGCCCCAATGTGGAGCTGTTGTTATCACCATGAACCACTGACCTGTTGAACTGAGCCTTCAAGCAAACAGTAATCTACTAGTTGGACTTAGTCTCCAAGTGATAATCAACCTTGTCTTCTGTGGACTTAGCCACCAAGTGATCAAATTATCCTTGTAATTGGACTTAACCTTCAAGTGATCAGGCAGCGTACACTTAATAAACAAGTGAACATTATTTTCCATATCTGGACTTGAAAGTCAGAATGATATTAACTTCCCATTCAAAGCTATCATTTGGTTCCATTACTTGGACCTTGTATCTCAATATGGTGCTTGGACTTGTTTATAATGGTTTGCCACTTGTAACATATAGACTAAAATCTTTGCACCTTTACTAACTGTTGGATAATGTTGACACTGTATCCACTGATAGACTTAACTGTATTCACTGAGGCTTAGATAAAGGTGCTTGTTAGTATTTTGTTGCCTCAGAATATTGGTTGATGCCGGTTGTTCTGGGATGGTCACAATAATTAGCACCAGAAGCATTGCTTGTCACTATGAATGATGTGTCCTTGTAAAAATACCCGATAATCATGTTACCATAGAACATTTTCCCTCCCATCTCTACCTGACATCAAAAACACACCATCGTGTTCCTAATTGTTTTGACCAGCTGCATTCAGACCACTTATTATTTCTGCTTTGAAGTTCAAATCTGCAGAAGTACCATAGGTGATACATGGTATCTTCACAAACTAGCCTTCTCATGGACCACCTAGAGGAATTCTTTCAGGTGTACTGGTGGCATTTTCATTTGCTGGAACCATCACAAAGAACACATCTGTTCTTTCTTCCAGAACTTGAAACCTGCTTCATCAGGTCAGTCTCAGTTCTAGGCGATACTACATGAATGGTAATCTGCATTTTCTCAGTAGCTTCATAAAAATTCTTTTCAAATCAGATCATCTATCAAATGTATCACTGACTGGACAGCTACTTTCCATTCCATATAATTAATGTTTTCTCTGTGCAGCCATGACTCACATGTAAGCATAATCTCATAATCTGCCATGGCAACCAGCAGATGACCCAATATGCTGTAAACTTACCAGAGCCTTTAAAAACAGACAAATTTTTCATGTCATTTCTTCTCATGATATTAACAAACCCATCAGCACTGTGAAGCATCCATTGACTAACACTCCTCTCTGCACTCAGTGCCACTTCCTTCCTGTGCTTGGTCCTTGACTACCTCTTGCTGTTTCATGTGATGAATGATATTCCACCCAAAATCTTGTTATACTGTCCAAAGTTATTCTCTAGTGCTTACCTAACCTGAGTTATATTCTAGTTTATAGGAAGCCACTATTCCTTCAAACTGTGTGCCCCGTAGGTCATTTTACAGTAGGTAAACCATGTGTAATTCATCCTCCTTACACACAACCAACACCTAATGTTACAGTCCAGTGACAGGCATTTCCAGTCTAGTCAAAAGTAGAACCACAGTTGATTGCAGCCTCATCATCTGTTAGCAGTATTTTAGGTACTACACAGAGTTGTATGTGAATATGCCATTAAATGGCTGTGTACACACATGAATCATCACTGTAAAACTTTTTAAATAACCCAATGTTGAATCACTCAGTTGATGGACATACTGCACAGCACAACACTAAACATTTCAATAATTATTTCAGTACCCACAACAATTTGATTCCTCCCTTCCTCATTCCTCTCTTCCCCCTCTTGCTTGTTGCATGTTATCCTCTAAACTAGAGTAAACAGCAAATATCTCTCCACCATATCCTTCCATTTCTGCAATCCTCCAGGCCTAAATTCCACTAATTTTCATCATTAGTCACTTATTCTGACTTCCTTAACTGCTTACCACTCTCCTTGCTTCCTTGCTCCCCCTTTCTCCTTGCATATCAGTTTTTAATTCTCTTCCCAGCCCCCCCCCCCCCCCCCACACCTCTCTCTCTCTCTCTCTCTCTCTCTCTCTCTCTCTCTCTCTCTCTCTCTCTCATAATGAAAAAACCACTGTGTTGTACAGTTACTTATTGACTAAAGTCTTCACGCCATAGGTGGCAACAAGCGGCCTATGGGCCACATATAGCATGTGTTGGTTTCAATCCAGCGTGCAGAAAAAATTCAGAGTGAACGTAAAATGAATATACTTTCAAAACACGTATTTTGAGGCATTAAGTACTATTCATATCAGTACATTACCCCCTAAATATTAAGGTCATGGGAAGTATAGTTTTGACTTTATGCACTAATAACACTGCTGTCATGTTATGAGGCAGCCCACGAGCTTAAGTAAGTATGTGAACCAGGCATGCATGTTACCATAGGTTGCCCATGTTTGCTTTATACTAACAAGTTTCATGGTCTTAGCCTCCCCAGGGACTTAGCCTCATCATCAGCTGTATCTGTACGTTAAAAAGAAAAACTATATTTCTAAACTGCAGGACCATAAACAAGCTAACAGTAATAGAAAAAAATATAAGTGAGATCATGTAAATCCTCTGCATTTAGCATACCTATGAATAGTGGGTTGCAGCATTAATGTCAAAGATAACTTCCAAGGTAACACATCTCTCATACATGGCTCATCAGAATGAATATCCAAATGTTGCCATGCAACAAGCACCTTTTAACTATTACTTATTTAAGTCACCCTTGCCCTCAAAATGTTAGCAGGAGAGAATGCAGTGTAAATAAACCAGATAAGCCAGATCAGACTCTGTCAGAAGTAAAAAGTTGAAAAAGTAGGGTAATAACTATGTAATATGTACCTGCACTTACAAAAGGTCCAAATGAACAAATGTTTATGTAGCACTGTCTCTGGAAGGCAGCATGCATGTATCATGTAACTGGGACAATGAAGCCATTGTTTGAGTGTCATGAACTGAGAAACCAAAACACATGAAACACAATGCTACCGTACTGCAGCCAACACCTACTAAACACTTGAACAGAGTGCCAATGCATCCCATCTCCCAATGGAAGGAGAAATGAGCAGTTGTGCTGGGGACCACACCATTGTAAACATGGCTGTGTAGATAGGGCAAAGGTCAAAGACAGAATAAAAACTGGGAATCATAACTGACTAGTAATCCTGACACTGCTCTTAACAAGCAAGTAGAGCTTAGCATATGAATATATTGAGTAGTTTTATGATACAGACCATCCTGGATTTTCCATTGTTTGAATAATTTTGTGCAATTCTTTCAATATCCCATTACTTTCTATAGCTAGCTTTGACTGTTGGAGCTATACTATAGTACTTGGATTGTTGGTGCTGTACCATAGTGCCTGGAGCTAGTGTTTTGAAGCTGTTTTAGCACTATGTTATCTGAATATTGTATGGTAATGTGGTCTCCTTTTTTCATTTGGATACTAATTTCAACTTTTTCCTCGTGAAGTACCCCACAATCTGGCATTTATGTTATGTTTGGGCATATTTGCCATTGGTTCTAGACTATGGCATTGTTATTCATTATGCCATGTGGTTGACGATATTATTATTGAAACTTACTTGCAGATTAGGACTGTGCCATTCTGAGACTTGAACTCAGGACCTTTGTGTTTCATAGGCAAATCTGCCAGGAAGTTTCGCATCAGTGCACACTCCTCTGCAGAGTGAAAATTTCATTCTGGATTTTGTTGCTGTTTTAACTATACATTTTTTTCTTAATTAGGTGGCCTAGAGTTTTATTCATGGCAATAGCTTCTTTCTGTAATTTATGTAGTATTTCTAACTTCAGCACATACTAATTTATTTTTCACATGCATCTGGCATTGAGCAGTTGTTCAGCTTTAGTAGTAAGTTGTGAGAGTATTTGTGTTCTATGGTTATTTTGAGTTCAGGTTTGCTACATGTTCCATTAACTGTGGTTGCTGTCCAGTTTTCTGTAAGAGTGAACATCTGTCACACATATGCCTTAATTACTTTGGGGTGTTTATCTACAGTAAGTTCTGAGTTCCGATTTTTGTTGTGTCTTTGACCATTACCCTACTTACGGTTCAGCCCATGATGTGCACTTCCTACAGAATATTTACATGATGTGGCCCATAGTGCCACTTCTCAGTTCTCTTCCCATTGGTAGATGGGATATATTGATACTATGGCTGCAGCATGGTAGTGTCATGTTTCAGGTGCCTTGTTTTCCTAGTCACTGCTACTTGAATAGAGGTTTCTTTGATCCAGTTACATGTTAGATGTGTGCTGCTTTCTAATGACAGTGCTACATAAACATCTGATCAGTTGGTCCTTTTGTATGGGCAGCTACAGATTGCAATCATTTCTAGTCTGTTGTCTCAGTTTCCTGCTTGCGACATAGTGATAATCTGGCCTTATGTGGGTTATTTAGATGCCATGTCCTCTTGACAGCACTTTCAGAATAAGGATGACTTATTTCAGTTACAGTTGGAAAGTGATTGTTGAGTGACCACATTTGGGTATTCAGTCTGATGAGCTATGGACAGTAGACATATTGCCTTCCAATTTAGCTTCAACATGGATGCTTTGATCTACTATTTACAGGTATGCTCAATGGAGCAGGTATATGTGATCCCAATTATCTTATTCTTTCTATTACTCTTAGTTTGTTTATGGTCTTGCAGTTTAGAGATATTGTTTTATTTTAACTTACAAGTGCAGCTGATGATGGGGCTGAGTCTCAAAAACCTATCAGTGTAAAAACTTCAGTCAACAAATGAATGTAAAACTTAGTGTAATTGGATAGATAAAAAATCTGTTCAGGAAGTGGCAGCAAGAGAATACACTGGAGTCAATGGCTCTTTCTTACAGCAGAAGGGCTAAAGGGGAATGAAAAGGGGTGAAGGAAAATGGTTAGTGAGGTTTAGCAAAAGAAGTGGAATTCAGGAAAGTCACCCAGAACTCTGTAGCTATAAATGTATTTCTCAGATGAAGTGGGCACTAAGAATTATAATTACAGGCTTCACATTTTGTTAATCACTTTCTGGTTGCCAATATTGTAGTTAGAGAGCCAGTGTTGAAAACAGCAAACAACAGCATTAAATAAATAAAAGGAACATTTAACAATTATACCACCCGCCGCCCCACACGATGATAACAGAAGACAATAGAACAGCGGCAAAAATTCAAGAAAGGGTAGCAGATGGGAACTGATGTTATTATTCCTTGCAGGATATATTCATGTCCAGAAATGTTTGCAGGAATACAAAAATCCAAATATATTTGACTATATTAAGATCTACAGTAAATTGTTGGATGATTACCACAAAGGAGGAAGGCTGGTTGTTAAGATGGGAAAGGAAGATTTTGAGAAAGATATTTGACGCAGTGAGAGAGGAAAGAAAGCTGGAGAACAGGAAAACTTGCAGAACAACTGGTGCTTTTTAGACAGAGGAGCATCATAGTGAAAACTGAGCAAGGAAGAATAAGATGGTCTGGACATATACAGAGAATGCCAGAAACTTGCAGTGTTAAGAAAGTGTTTCTAGTAAAGCTCAAAGGGAGAAGGGAAAATGTGGCTTGAAGATATGGAGGAGGATATCAAAGCAAAGGGCATCAAGAATTGGAGAAGGAAAGTGACAAACAGAGAAGAACGTAGGCAGGTGACAAAGGAGGCCAAGGTTCTACAGGGTGGAGCAGAAACACATTTTTTTTTTTTTTTTTTTTTCGCTATTTTAAGATTGGGACACAGTTTGATAAAAATAATAAAAACAAGCATTAAGTGATAGATCTTTAATGGAGTTTTGAAAAATACATACTTTAATTAGGTTCAGAAAATAATGTCTTGGAGATGACGTCCTTCTTGCTGGATACAAATTTGGATTCTCTCGCAAAAGTTATGCAAGGCTCTCTCCAAAATTTCATTCAGCAACGCTTCAATTTCCTGATGAATGGAATTCTTCAGGTCATTGATTGTGTGATGCTTGTTCGTGTAGACTTTCAATTTTAAATATCCCCACAAAAATAAGTTGCTTATCAACAAATCAGGTGAGCGAATGGGCCAGCAAATACCACAATCTCGAAATAATATGTCCTGGGAACATTTGCCGAACCACTTCCATGGATGCTCTTGCCATGTGAGCTGTGGCACCATCCTGCTGAAACCATATTTCTCTCATGTTCACTTGATGCTTTTCAAGTTCTAGATGAAGAAAAATGTTTAACATTTTAACGTAGCCCGCTGATGTCACAGTAACTGCAGTTCCTTCCTCTTAAAAAAATAGGGTCCAACAATCCACATCTTTGAAATGGAGAAGACCAGGTGGTTTCTTTTTCATCACAGATCCAGTATTTCTAAACGCTGCAACCCATCAGTGTACAGTATTTTAATCAAGCACTGCACCTCGACGTCAAACTCTAAAATTTTGACGGAAAATACGTTGCACTGTGACTACGCAATCATTATTTCAAAAGTACTGCTCGACAACGAACACATGATGCTCTATGCTCCAACGCTCCATAGCAATTGAAACTGCATTGTATTGGCAGTCTGCCAACATTCGTTCAAGGTCAATACCCCCTCTTGTCACCACATATTAGCAGTTCAAAAAACATCAGTTTCCTCTGCTTCATCCTGTACAAGGACTGTAGTGCTGACCAGTAAGTAAGTAAACAGGAAACTTAAGTTCTTGAATTGAGATACTCAGACAGTTTATAGAAGGGGTAGATAGTACTACTACTAGCACTACTACTACCATAGTAGTAGTAGTAATAGTAGTAAGGTAGGCATTTGCTTTTCTTTTGCATTTGCACAATTTCCAATTCTTGCATTATACTTGGTGAGAGGCCATCAAAAGTATTTGTACCAAAATACAGAAAATCCCCTATGAACCACAGAAAGGCACAATTTAAATGGAAATTAGTTTTTTATCTTTTTCCATAGATGCAAGAATCACATTTATCTTGAAAGTCACCATATTGTTAGAAACAATACCCTCCTCTGAAAGAACTGGAGCTTGTGAAATGTGGATATGGCACAGGATGATCATCTGGACAGATAATGTCAGGACCAAGGAAGTACTGAGATGGCTTGGAGGAGATCAGATGATCTTGCTGACAGTGAAGAACAGGAAGTTAAACTGTATAGGACATAATTTTACATAAGATTGCCTTTTAGTAGAGGCAATTGAAGGTTTTATTCCAGGGAAGGGCAAAAGAAGATACTACATGCTGGATGACTTCCAGTAAACCACAAGGAGAGTACCAAAGAATGGAGAGGAAAGTAAAGAACTGAGAAGCATGGAGGGTTATAAAATCTAAACCTGCCACGAGACAGATAACCAAAGGATAATTCGAAAGATATATGGTTATGGTATCTACTTTATGCAGTATTATTACTGTTTGATTCTGCTACAAAATTATATTTTTTTACTTACTGTCTGAAACAGAAGAAAAATTAATGGGCAATGCAACTGTCAGATTGAAATGATAGAGAAGTTAATAAATATGAAGAAATGATTTAGATATAACTACATATAAGTTACTGAACTATAACATTGCTTCCTTCTGAGATGACATATTTCTAGGTTGTAATGGGGCATGTGTTGCGATGAAGGTAAGTGATATATTAAAATTGTGTGCTTTACTGAGATTAAATCTATATGTCTGCCTTTGGAGGGTGCATGGCCCATTGTACCATCCATGCATGCCTTATTATTTCAGCAATGCTTAATATGCTTACAATTAAATTGCAGTGAAGTATGGGCACACATTTACATACTATTATCGGAATGATTTAATGACTCGTCTTTTACTTTTGTAATAATTATGTTCCCGATTGGAAACAGTATACAGAGATGAGGATGTGTACCTACTCCACTGCACATAGGCACATTTATAAATTACTTTAATATAATAATAGAACAGCAACTTCTTATCTCATCTTAATGTACAAATATGCACTGTGGATTATATAAAACAGTTTTAAGTAATTTTTATGAAACTGTCTTCTCATTTCTTCTTTTGAAGTAAAAGAATCAGACCAGGAAATAAAATTTGGAACACAATCTGTACTGCAAGAGCATATAGTACATACACAAGTTGTAGTTTCTGATCTGAACTGAACTGAACTGATTACAAACTTGTGAGTCACAGTACAATCAGGAACAATTATTTTTGTTTCCATGCACTATAACAAATTATAAATGTAACCTATTACTTCAGAATGTAATGAAACTGTTTGCCATAATGCCTCTATTTACAGCTGAGAAAATATAGTAGTAATGATAAATGTTTTCTTTCAGGCTTGGAATATATAATGTGCAAATAAACAATTTTCAAAAAGCAAAAGAAAATTTCCTTGAAGTGTGTCTCAGTTCTCCAACCCCAAGAACATGGTTAGGTTATGGTTCTGCTTCTTTCATGGTAAGAGAATGTTACAAATATTGACACATTAATTGTATGAGGGTCACTACAAAATAAATGCACACTATTTTTGTAAAAATACAGTTTTCATACTGCATATGTGAAAGTTTTACATTGTGTAGATACTTCCTTTCTGCTTGTTTTCAAACTTAGTTCAACCTGTTCCCATGAGTGGTGCTGTCACAGCATGTCTTCAAAATGGCTGCTACACTTGATGTTTGTCAGAAGCAGTGTGCAGTCATAAAATTCCTGTGCTGTGAAAATGAGACAGTGGAAAACATTCTCAAGATGTTGAAAAAGGTGTATAGAGATGCTGCTGTTGATCGCAGTACAGTTAGTCGGTGGCAAGCAGGTTATGTGATGAAAGCGGGCACGGCACTATTGAGGATTGTCCTCACAGTGGCAGGCCTTGTACTGCACACACTCCAAACAATGTGCAGAGAGTTAATGAACTGGTGACTGCTGACAGATGCATCACAGTGAACGAATGGTCACGACTCATTGGAATAGGGGAAGGAAGTGTTTGCAGAATACTGAAAGTGTTGGCGCTACAAAAGGCTTGTGCCAGGTGGGTTCCCAGGATGTTGACAGTGGCTCACAAAGAAACAAGAAAAACAGTACGCAGTGAACTTTTGGAACAGTATGAGAATGGTACAGATTAATTTCTTGGAAGAATTGTGACAGGTGACGATACATGGCTCCATCATTTTTCACCAGAGATGAAGAGGCGATCAATGGAGTGGCATCATGCAAATTCACCCAAGAAAAAAAAAAAAAATTAAAACCACACCTTCTGCTGGAAAAGTTATGGCTATGATGTTTTTCAGTTCTGAAGGACTCTTGCTTGTGGACATCATGCCAAGTGGAACCACCATAAATTCTGATGCATATGTGACGACACTGAAGAAATTTCAAGCTCAACCACATTGGAAAAAGCAGGGTGTTTTGCTGTTGCATAACAATGCACGGCTGCATGTCAATCAAAAAACTTTGGAAGTGATCACAAAACTCGGACGGACAATACTGAAACACCTGCCTTACAGTCCTGACCTGGCTCCATGTGACTATCATCTCTTTGGGAAACTGAAAGACTCTCTTTGTGGAACAAGGTTTGAAGATGATAACTCCCTTGTGCATGCTGCCAAACAGTGGCTCCAACAGCTTGTTCCAGAATTTTACTGTGCGGGTATACAAGCGCTGGTTCCAAGATGTCATAAGGCAGTTGAGAGAAATGGAAATTATGTGAAGAAATGAAAATATTGTTCCTAAAGGATATATCTACACACTGAAAAACTTTCAAACATGTAGAATAAAAGATGGATTTAAAAAATATATAGTGTGCATTTCTTTTGGAGTGATCCTCATATTCTATGCAAAATCAGTATCTCGCATCTTAATCATCATACAGTGATTAACGTGGGCCTTCTACAAAATGAATTGTTTTGCACCATTGCATCTACTAGATTCCAATCCTATTTTCTGTGTAGCCTCCCCAAGGTCCCACTGATTAATACCTACTATTATTATTCTCACATTCAGGTCCATTACATTTCAAAGCTCAGTTATCATTTGTATGTATTATCACCATGAAACCACTAATTATGCACTTCAACATTGAGTGTATAAGCACATGCTGTTTAGTAAGGAACTGCATGCATTACTATTATTGTTATTATTATAATTGAGGAAAACAGTGTAATTCGAATATAAACATTTCACAGGTAGTAGTGTCATGAAGAATCATGCAGAACAAAAGCTATAAGAGAGGTGACACATGTTAGGTGGAACAGACAGCTGTGATTAATGATGTGTTTATACTGTATGTGCTGTTCACCAAACAAGGACCAGTTGATAGTAGTGGGGTAAGGTGCTCCTGAAAGACTCCATGTATATTTGTACACATATCATATTTTCTTCTTCTGTTATTCCAATGCAGTGTGGCAGACATATGACATATACAAACAATGAATATGTGGATATGCTTCTGGTCCTTAGTGCATCTGATAACCAGGCTGGTGTCAGAGCTCATGAATATGCTGCTAGATATCCTGGTTGATGTCAGTCAGATAAAAATATGTTTTGTCATCTGGAGCTTCATTTTCGGGGCACAGGTCCTTTCCCTCCACCATCGCATGACAAAGGTCATCCACAGACTCACCGTACTCCAGCTACTGAGGAAGCTACTCTGGAGGTCATACACCTAGAACCCCAGTGAAGTACACATAGCATAGCAAGGTAGCTGTGTGTCTCACAATGCATAGTCATTGACATGCTGTACAAGTATGGGCTGCACCCCTATCATTATTCTTTAATGCAACTCCTGCATCCTGGAGACTGCCATCTGCAGATGCAATTCTGTGAATAGTTACAACAACAGGAAGCCTATGACAACTTAATAAACACAGTAATATGGACAGGTGAAGCAGTGTTCACTTGTGAGGCTGTCTTCAATATGTGCAGTGCCAACCATTGGTGTGGCATTAATCTGTACTTCACCTGTGACTGTGGATATCAAGTTTACTTTGGCATCAAAATCTGGTCCAGAATATTACAAGACAGGAGTGTAGATCCCTACTTGTTGCCTGACTAGTTGACTACTGCAGAACAATACCATGCATTCCTCTCAAACTATTTGCCTGACACACTGGAAGATGTTCCACTTTATGTTCACAGAGGTTATGGTTCCAACACATGGTGTACCCCCAGTCTTTGAAATTAATGTGTGACGGTATTTAGACAGATCATTTCCAGAAAAAATTGCTTGGATGTTGAGGTCCAGTAGTATGGCCTCCGCAATCACCTGACTGAAATACCCTGGATTTCTTCCTGTGGGGATGCTTTAAGGCACATGTGTATTCTACTCTGTCAACACATGTGGAAGAACTGATAGTGCATTTTCATGCTGCTCTTGTATCTGTGTATGCAGTCATGTTGCAAAGAGTCTAGAGCTGTATAAACCAGCACATTGCACAATGTTTGGACATGCAAAGGGCTCACATTGAGCATCTAAGGACAATGTATTCTTTTGTGAATGTCATGCAGTCATTAATATGGAAATTATTAATGTCAGTGGTTGCTATTGTGTTACATCTGATGTTTGAGTGGACAAACTGCGTTTAGTATAAATGAACAGTAGATGTTGAGTTATTTAACTGTGCAGTCACCTTTAGCATCTCGAAATTGATATTGTTTTTGTAGTTATTCTGTCCTATGACAGGTCATTTGTTTCAGCTATATTTCTAACTTGTCTGACCACATTTTTGTTATGCACCTTTGCAAAACACGCTATCCATTGCACAGCACTACTACTGCATCTTGACAGGGGTAGTTACCATATATGTGATTACTATGTTGCCAGACAGCCAATCTTCAATGTCACTTTATTGCTGGAAATACGTGCAGGGCGAAATTTTGTGAGATACTTTTTTGTATTGCTAGTATGTGAGGAATCACACTGCAAAATCCAAGTGTGCCAATTTTTCTTCATGCTGTATAATAGGGAAATTGACACTGGCATTGCACTATTGCATTTTACTTTATGTCTCTTATGACACCTAGCCTCGATTTAAATGTTATTTCTGATGCCCAGCAGCATTGTCAGAAATATTTCCATTTCATTTGTTTTATAGGCTACTCGTATATAATTTCATTCAGAACTTTTTAATTAGATGCAAATAAAATCTCTAAGAATACACAGAATTGAAATTGAGACAAAAAATGAAAATGCATTCAGGAGCTTGTGAAAAGGAGCAACTGAAATTTGGTTGACAGGGAAAAATTAAAAATATAATTATTTAGTATCTAGGTTTCTTTAAGCAGCTTTTTATGAGATAAACTAAGAGTGCAAGCATACAAATAGCAGAATAAGATGTGTAGGCATTAGACAAAAGAAAATTATTCCAATCCTGACTCATTAGAGGTACAAGGTGCAGGAAAAAATACAGTAGTATTAATACACAGACTACAGATCATGAAATTCCAGATGTACAATTAGTAGAGTTTTGATCAAGAGGTAATACTGAAGTGAAAAACAAGTAAAAGCAGGAAATAATAGAGGAGAACAGAGGTGATTATAGTTGATGTTGTCATTGTGGTCATCAGTCTGAAATCCTGCTTGATGCAGCTCTCCACACTAGTCTGTTCTGCACCAGCTTCTCCATCGCCAAACAACTGCTGCAACCTACATCCACTAGAATCTCTGAACCTGTTGACTGCGTTCAACCCATGGCCGTCTACATTATATGAATATAATAGAGGGAAACATGCCACCTGGGAAAAATATATCTGAAAACAAAGATGATGGGACTTACCAAACAAAAGCGCTGGCAGGTCGATAGACACATGAACAAACACAAACATACACACAAAATTCTAGCTTTCGCAACCAACGGTTGCTTCTTCAGGAAAGAGGGAAGGAGAGGGAAAGACGAAAGGATGTGGGTTTTAAGGGAGAGGGTAAGGAGTCATTCCAGTCCCGGGAGCGGAAAGACTTACCTTAGGGGAAAAAAAGGACAGGTGTACACTTGCACACACATACATATCCATCCGCTATATATATATATATATATATATATATATATATATATATATATATATATATATATATATATATATATTATTAAAAACAAAGATTCCAAGACTTACCAATTTACCAAGCAGGAAAGCGCCGGTAGATGGGCACAATAAATAAAACACACACACAGAATTTCTACATCTGCATCTACATCTACATCCATACTCCGCAAGTCACCTGACGGTGTGTGGCGGAGGGTACCCTGAGTACCTCTATCAGTTCTCCCGTCTATTCCAGTCTCGTATTGTATGTGGAAAGAAGGATTGTCGGTATGCTTCTGTGTGGGCTCTAATCTCTCTGATTTTATCCTCATGGTCTCTTCGCGAGATATACGTAGGAGGGAGCAATATACTGCTTGACTCTTCGGTGAAGGTATGTTCTCGGAGCTTTAACAAAAGCCCGTACCAAGCTACTGAGCGTCTCTCCTGCAGAGTCTTCCACTGGAGTTTATCTATCATCTCTGTAACGCTTTCGCGATTACTAAATGATCCTGTAACGAAGCGCGCTGCTCTCCGTTGGATCTTCTCTATCTCTTCTATCAACCCTATCTGGTGCGGATCCCACACTGCTGAGCAGTATTCAAGCAGTGGGCGAACAAGCATACTGTAACCAACTTCCTTTGTTGTCAGATTGCATTTCCTAAGGATTCTTCCAATGAATCGCAGTCTGGCATCTGCTTTACCGAGGATCAACTTTATATGATCACTCCATTTTAAATCACTCCTAATGCGTACTCCCAGATAATTTATGGAATTAACTGCTTCCAGTTGCTGACCTGCTATTTTGTAGCTAAATGATAAGGGACCTATCTTTCTGTGTATTCTCATCACATTACACTTGTCTACATTGAGATTGAATTGCCATTCCGTGCACCATGCGTCAATTTGCTGCAGATCCTCCTGCATTTCAGTACAATTTTCCATTGTTGCAACCTCTCGATACACCACAGCATCATCTGCGAAAAGCCTCAGTGAACTTCCGATATCATCCACCAGGTCATTTATGTATATTGTGAATAGAAACGGTCCTATGACACTCCCCTGTGGCACACCTGAAATCAGTCTTACTTTGGAAGACTTCTCTCCATTGAGAATAACATGCTGCGTTCTGTTATCTAGGAACTCCTCAATCCAATCACACAATTGATCAGACAGTCCGTATGCTCTTACTTTGTTCATTAAACGACTGTGGGGAACTGTGTCAAACGCCTTGCAGAAGTCAAGAAACACGGCATCTACCTGTGAACCCGTGTCTAAGGCCCTCTGAGTCTCGTGGACGAATAGCGCGAGCTGAGTTTCACACGACCGTCTTTTTCGAAACCCATGCTGATTCCTACAGAGTAGATTTCTAGTCTCCAGAAAAGACATTATACTCGAACATAATACGTGTTCCAAAATTCTACAACTGATCAACGTTAGAGATATAGGTCTATAGTTCTGCACATCTGTTCGACGTCCCTTCTTGAAAATGGGGATGACCTGTGCCCTTTTCCAATCCTTTAGAACACTTCGCTCTTCTAGAGACCTACGGTACATCGCTGCAAGAAGGGGGGCAAGTTCCTTTGCGTACTCTGTGTAAAATCGAACTGGTATCCCATCAGGACCAGCGGCCTTTCCTCTTTTGAGTGATTTTAATTGTTACTCTATCCCTCTGTCGTCTATTTCGATATCTACCATTTTGTCAACTGTGCGACAATCTAGAGAAGGAAGCACAGTGCAGTCTTCCTCTGTGAAACAGCTTTGGAAGATGACATTTAGTATTTCGGCCTTTAGTCTGTTATCCTCTGTTTCAGTACCATTTTGGTCACAGAGTGTCTGGACATTTTGTTTTGATCCACCTACCACTTTGACATAGGATCAAAATTTCTTAGGATTTTCTGCCAAGTCAGTACATAGAACTTTACTTTCGAATTCATTGAAAGCCTCTCGCACAGCCCTCCTCACACTACATTTCGCTTCGCGTAATTTTTGTTTGTGTGCAAGGCTTTGGCTATGTTTATGTTTGCTGTGAAGTTCCCTTTGCTTCCGCAGCAGTTTTCTAACTCGGTTGTTGTACCACGGTGGCTCTTTTCCATCTCTTACGATCTTGTTTGGCACATACTCAACTAACGCATATTGTACGATGGTTTTGAACTTTGTCCACTGATCCTCAACACTATCTGTACTTGAGACAAAACTTTTGTGTTGAGCCATCAAGTACTCTGAAATCTGCTTTTTGTCACTTTTGCTAAACAGAAAAATCTTCCTACCTTTTTTAATATTTCTATTTACGGCTGAAATCATCGATGCAGTAACCGCTTTATGATCGCTGATTCCGTGTTCTGCATTAACTGATTCAAATAGTTCGGGTCTGTTTGTCACCAGAAGGTCTAATATGTTATCGCCACGAGTCGGTTCTCTGTTTAACTGCTCAAGGTAGTTTTCAGATAAAGCACTTAAAAATATTTCACTGGATTCTTTGTCCCTGCCACCCGTTATGAACGTTTGAGTCTCCCAGTCTATATTCGGCAAATTAAAATCTCCACCCAGAACTATAACATGGTGGGGAAATCTACTCGAAATATTTTCCAAATTATTCTTCAGGTGCTGAGCCACAACAGCTGCTGAGCCCGGGGGCCTATAGAGACATCCAATTACCATGTCTGGGCCTGCTTTAACCATGACCTTCACCCAAATCATTTCACAATTCGAATCTCCGTCTAGCTTTCGCAACCGACAGTTGCTTCTTCAGGAAAGAGGGAAGGAGAGGAAAAGACGAAAGGATGTGGGTTTTAAGGGAGAGGGTAAGGAGTCATTCCAATCCCGGGAGCGGAAAGACTTCCCTTTTAAAATCCACATCCTTTCGTCTTTCCCTCTCCTTCCTGAAGAAGCAACCATCGGTTGCGAAAGATAGTAATTCTGTGTGTGTGTTTTGTTCATTGTGCCTGCTGCTGGCGCTTTCCCGCTTGGTAAGTCTTGGAATCTTTGTTTTTAATATATTTTTCCCATGTGGAAGTTTCTTTGATAGACACATAAAAAACACAGACGTACACACAAAATTCAAGCTTTCGCAACCAACGGTTGCTTCATCAGGAAAGAGGGAAGGAGAGGGAAAGATGAAAGGATGTGGGTTTTAAGGGAGAGGGTAAGAAGTCATTCCAATCCCGGGAGCGGAAAGACTTACCCCCTAAGGCAATGAATCAGACAAAGGAACATGAGTGAAGAGAGAGACCACATTAAAATTGTTAGAACATCAGACTCATTCAAATGCATTCCCTCTAAGTGATATAAGAACTCTACCAGGTTCTTAATGTGATGCTCACATGGACCTACTAGCAGAGTAGCAAGTTGTTTTGCTGCACTCTATGTCGGAGCACCAGTGTTACTCACAATTGACATGAGATGAACCCCTTCCTTGTGGACCTTTGGGAGACCATACAACCTACAGGGAACTACACAATAAGAATAAAAACTCTTGATAGTCTCCTGTGACAAGCAACTCTTGATAGTCTCCTGTGACAAGCAACTTTTCTTTATAAGGTTGTTAAATCTTTCTCCCAACACTATTTGTGGAATGAGCACTGATACTGCGATATACTGAAAGCACTGCATCTTTTGAGCATAATCTTGCTTGTCCAAAGCAACTGTAGAGTTGCCCTCATCTGCAGGTGAAATAACAATATCCGGATCAACTCAAAGTGAATGTAAAGCAGCCCTTTCAGCTGTTGTTATATTACCCTTGGGTGGAAATATTCACCCTTTGTCAAGTGAGGGTGTGTTTAAAACAAGGTTTTAAATTCCCTTCACATCACTTACTTGCTGCAGTTCTGCCTTGAGAATGACAGGGCCTGCTACTGTCAAAATATCAACAGTTGCTGATGATGTCACCTATATGCATACCCATAAATTAT
This sequence comes from Schistocerca gregaria, assembly GCF_023897955.1. Lineage (NCBI taxonomy): Eukaryota > Metazoa > Arthropoda > Insecta > Orthoptera > Acrididae > Schistocerca > Schistocerca gregaria. Next base: position 321,243,155 of record NC_064925.1, on the reverse strand, counting down.
TTGAACATTGTATATGTTGGGAGAAACTTAGGTCTCACGTATTATGTACATTTTGTACAGAAACAAGGCTGCTGCCATAAAACATAAAAGGAAGACAGTAGTTGAGAAGAGAGTGCAGCAGAACTGTACCCTATCACCCATGTTATTCAATTTGCAAACACATCAAACATTAAAGATAACTATGGGGATGATTCTAGAACTATGGGGATATTTGTAATGGGAATAAAATTCCAGGAGACGAAAAAATTAAGGTATGCTGTTAATATTACAGTTATGTAAGAGATGGAAATGGACACACAGAATCAGTTGAATGAAATTGATAATGTCATGAAAAGACATCTGGCAGCCTACCTCTGAATGGCTTCAACATCTTCCTTTAATCTGACCTGGTTGGGATCTCACATATTAAACTGCACTCAAGAATCAGTCCCACTAGTGTTCCACACACAATCTCCTTTACAGATGAATCACATTTCCCAAATAAACTATAGTTTACCGTTCACCTTCCCAACTACCAACCTCACATACTCATTCTATTTCATATCCCTTTGCAGTGTTATGACTAGATTTTTAATCGACATGACTGTGTCAAGCAGCACACTGCTCATGTTGTATTCTAATATTATAGGATTGTTTTCATACTAACTAGATATTGTGTCTAAGTCATCTTACATCCTCCTTCAGTCATTCAATGATGACATCTTTGTGTACAGTACAGAGTCATCAACAAACAGCTGCTGATTGCTGCTCACCCTGTCCGTCAGATCATTTATGCATGTAGAGAACAAGAGTGGCCATGTCACACTTCCCTGGTGCATTCCTGCTCATGTTGTATTCTAATATTATAGGATTGTTTTCATACTAACTAGATATTTTTTCTAAGTCATCTTGCATCCTCCTACAGTCTTTCAATGATGACACCTTTGTGTACAATACAGTGTCGTCAGCAAACAGCTGCTGATTGCTGATCACCCTGTCCATCAGATCATTTATACATGTAGAGAACAAGAGTGGTCATGTCACACTTTCCTAGTGCATTCCTGATGATACATCTGTCTCTGGTGAATGCGTACTGTCCAGGACAACCCACTGGGTTCTAGTACTAAAGAAGTCTTTGAGCCACTCATGTACCTGGGAAGCAGTACCTTTGATAACAGTCTGCAGTGGGGCACCATGTTGAACACTTTCCAGAAGTCTAGGAATATGGATCTGACTGCTATGCTTCATCCACGGTTCACAAGATATCATGTGAGAAAAGGGAAAACTGAATTTCACATGACCAACGCTTCCTAAAACTGTGTTGGTTTGTGGACAGAAGGCAATATAACAGAAACTAACAAAATGTCACACTTGATGAAAGGGGTCACAGAAGACATATACCAAGCTGTCCTGGAACAGGATGTAACATCAACATGGCAACTTAAGGGGTCGGCAGGAAAAGTCTTAACTCTCACTTCAGTTACAATTGGAATGATCACTTTATCTGTTGTTTTTTTGAATACATCAAATGATAGTAACTCATAATTCCATACATATAGCAAGAAAGGATTGTCTACTACATAAATTGTTTTATCTTACTGCTTTTGCCTTTGAATTTAACGTAACATATAGATCTTGTAGGTGAGCACTCACTTCTGTTGACCCCCTTCACTTTATCAAGTGGTGCCAGCACATCAAGCAATTTTATGGTAGTCATAAATGTTGGACTGAGTGCACAAGAAAGAGCAGCCACAATTTTTGATCAGTGCATCATGAGAATGTTGAAAAAGAGCTGTAGTGGTCTTCAGTACCTGCCACCACTGAAATACACCATGAAATATGGAGTGGCCAACTTGGATTCATGCCACAGCCATCAAAAAACATTCCAGCACCTGACCAACTGAAGTGCAACCATCTCCTCCCCCATTAAAGAGCAGACATTTGGAGGGTGAATGACAACATACCTGTATGTTTCAACTGTGGACATACTGTATGCTACTGTTGAGAAAAAAAAAAGAGTGTTGAGTGATTATTATGCCTCAAGATACCAGCCATTACAGCAGTCCTATTCATGTGTCAATTGCAGAAAGTTATAATCAACAAATTGAACAAAGCCTGTCACCTTACCCTGGATGAGATTACTCCCCAAATGCTGTAGCCATTCTCTGTCACTGTAAACAGATCCCAGCCACTCATCTCACTGGCAAAGTCAGGAATACTAAGCAAGACAACCATCTAGGGAGGTGAGGCTGCCACAAATGGAAATTCTCCATGTATGACAGTATTGCAAAGATGCCAGGAAATCTCATCGACATCTTAGTCATTTATGGCCAATCTGTCCAGGTGCATCAACCTGGAGTATCTCCATTACTTCCTCGCATGTTTGAAGTTAATTGAATCTAGTATTTTTGGTGATAATTACAACAAAACACATTGGCTTACATCAAAAGAAAATAACTGCCCAATTCCTAACCAACAAGGCACTATTGAACAAACTGACTGTACCAGGGAGGTGAGGCCTAACAAGGTTGTGTGACTCAGTTGCAATGTAAACCTACCTGTTGGTGCCTGCACTTTTTAATTCCAACTGCACACCCTCATCCTCTTAAACATACTGGCCCTTAGCTGCAGTGCAGTTGTCAGTAAACAATGCCCCAACGTATGAAATCTGATTATGCATCACTCTAAAATGACACTACGGGAGAGGTTAGCACATCGATATCTGAACAGCAAACAAATCTGATAAAAATCTTAATACATTGTTGAGGTCCAGTGTTCCCCCAGTTTGGTTTGTGTACATTCATTACATCAGATGCACAAAGTTTGATTTGACTATCACATTTTCTTGGTTAGATCATTAGATATCTGAGTATGTACACAACTTATTCTCCACATTTTCTGGCATATACAGCTCCCCAGTTTTTATTTTACAGCAACAATCCTAGTCTTATGCACTTTCAAAAATCTAACCCTGCTCTGGTGTTTGATGCATCTCAGTATAGAATTTACCAACAGCATGAAATATTATGATGATCATCATCATCATCATTTAAGGCTGATTATGCCTTTCAGTGTTCAGTCTGGAGCATAGTCCCCCTTATAAAATTCCTCCATGATCCCCTATTCCGTGCTAACATTGGTGCCTCTTCTGATGTTAAGCCTATTACTTCAAAATCATTCTTAACCGAATCCAGGTACCTCCTCCTTGGTCTGCCCCGACTCCTCCTACCTTCTGCTGCTGAACCCATGAGCCTCTTGGGTAATCTTGCTTCTCCCATGCGTGTAATATGACCCCACCATCTAAGCCTATTTGCCGTGACTGCTACATCTATAGAGTTCATTCCCAGTTTTTCTTTGATTTCCTCATTGTGGACACCCTCCTGCCATTGTTCCCATCTACTAGTACCTGCAATTATCCTAGCTACTTTCATATCCGTAACCTCTACCTTATTGATAAGGTACCCTGAATCCACCCAGCTTTGGCTCCCATACAACAAAGTTGGTCGAAAGATTGAACGGTGCGCAGATAACTTAGTCTTGGTACTGACTTCCTTCTTGCAGAAGAGAGTAGATCGTAGCTCACTGCATTAGCTTTGCTACACCTCGCTTCCAGTTCTTTCACTATGTTGCCATCCTGTGCGAATATGCATCCCAAGTACTAGAAACTGTCCACCATATTATGATTTCTCACCTTAATATTACTGTAGAGCTATATGTCTGTTTTCTTAGTTTACTGCCCAACATTTACAGTTTATTCAACTGTCATTGTCACAAGGCATTTGTCTCCTTAAAACTAAACCTTTCCCTCATATGTACTCTACATTTCAAACTGATTCTTCATTTCCATTCATATTTCCTACATACTTAGACCTCATTAAATCTTTTTTAGCTTAAACCATTTGAACATTATTCAGATGTCAATATCTTTGAGCATAACTCCCAGATCCTGTTTTAGCCAGAATAATGACTAGTTTCTATTTTATCTTAACTCTGTTCATTCCCCTATTTTTCAAACTTTTTTCTCACTGAGCTAACTGGTAACTACCATCCCACAATTCTATATCCACCTTTTATTTGCTTGGCATATTTTCTTGCCATTTCAAGAATTTCATGGAAATATCTCCTTTGCCTAAAAACAACTAGAAAGAAGAAAAAAATTCGCTCACTGATGAGGAAGAAATCAGAACAAGAAATGGAAAATTTTTTCTTTACAGCACAGGAAATCCCCTACACGTATATCAATACGATACTTACTGAATGTACCTTTTTAGGTCCAGAAAATTCCTTACACCACCCGCCCAGGTAACTCTACACATTACAGTGCAGCTGCCAGGACCAGGAGGTGTGCTGCCCCTGGATCGAATCAACCTATCAGATTAACAACAATGGTCAGTGTGCTGACCAGCATGGATGTAGTTCTTAAATTACTTCCAACAACCCACTAGGTGAATATTGGGCTGGTACCCAGGTCCCACCTCAGTTACATGATTTGTATTTTGAAAAATTTCTTTTACTTTAACATGAATAACACTAAACTCAGACAGCTAGGTACACATATTCCATCCATGTAGGGTTATGTGGTGACAACAGGAAGGACATCCAGTCACCCCTTAAACTGACCATGCTAAATTCATTAACAACAATGCCGACACTGTGTTGAAGCAGGTCAAAGGCACAAGAAAAAGAAGAACATTCCTTAGTCGAAAAACTCTTCTAGATTTTGGGTAGACCAGGTGATAAGGATTGGTATGTGGTGAACACTGCACAAGAAATGTTCCATGATACACTAGTAGAACTCTTTGATTTCTTGTGGTGCTTTCTTTGACCTCTCTTTCGTCTTTACCAACACCAAGTCCCCTGGATTATTAGCAGTTGGCTTGGGCTTGAAAAGCTCCCTCTTGGCACAGCCAATGGACCAAACAGATTCACAGTGATTAATTGCCTGGTGCTTCCACTTGAGTGCTTTGACAAAAGTGCTGAATTGGTATAGAAGCAGCTTATACTTTTTGACCTGATCACATGCATTGATCCACTTCTGCACCCACATTCACATTCACATGATCTTAAAAAGAAGTGTCTCTTGTAATTAAGCTATACACTTGTGACCAGAATAATGACCATAGCTTTTGTGAATCAGGTTATTCAGAGCATCAACATGTTGACTCAGAAATCACTACTTCCAGTCTTCCTGATTTCTCTTTTTCCAACGAAAGAATACCACTGTGTATTTTATAATATACCTTCATTTTTGGGTGTTTTTGCAAGCCCAAATTGTGTTTTAAATGCTTCAAATGATCATGCCTATTCTGTTCCCTCTAATTTTTTGACAGATTCATCAAATGTCTCCACCAACACAATACTTGTTCCAACTAGTTACAATGCTTTTCGCTGTGGGTGTGGCTAACAATACATCATCAACATAAACTGACAGTTCCTTCATTAGCTTCAGACTCCATAGCTACACTGGGGATCATCGACCAATTATCCAGTACTCATATAGCTTGTCACCTGCTGAATGACAGATAATCTGAGAGGAAGTGGAGAAGATGCTCCAAGATGACTTCATTGAACATTCAGACAGTTGTTGGTCCTCTCCTGTGATCCTTGTAAAGAACAACTGTACATGACTGAACAAAATTAAGAAAAAGAAGTCTGCCACACATTAATGTATGCTAGGCTGCTTGAAAGAAGCATATTTTTTTCAACTTAAGACATGCACCAGGGCTACTGGCAAATCAAGGTCGATGAGGTGATGGAAAAAATTGGCTTCATAGCTCATGACAGCCTCTATGAGTTCAAAGTTGTGCTGTTTGGACTATACAGTGCTCCAGCAACCTTCAAAGGTATGACGAATGACTTGCTTCTACACTTTAAAAGGGCAATGTGTCTTTCTTATCTGGCTAACATCATCAATTTTTGACAACATTTAAAAACCTTCTAAGCTGTCTAAAAACCATGTTGAAGTGTGTTCAGATACAAGCCTCGACCTGAATCTGAAAAAGTGTCTCTTCATCACACAAGGAAGGAAAAAAAAAGCTTGTGACACCTAATGAATAGCAAAGGAGTCTGTCACAATCCAGAGATAGTAAGATCAGTCAGAGATTTTCGAACTTCTTGGCACATTCATGGTGTGAGAAGTTTTCTCAGAATGTGCCCATACTACCAGTGATTCATAAAGCAGTTCTGTACCAAATTCCATCTCTTGCAAGAACTACTGCAAGATAATGCTGAATTTTTTAGGAACAACATATAAGAAGATCTTTCCTTGTCCTAAAGAAGGCTCTAATATGTTCTCCAGTCCTAGCATTGTATAATGAGAATGTAGAGATAGAACTTCACATTGAAGTGATTATGGGATAGGTGCAATTCTAGCACCAATTCAGGAAGGTGCTGAAATGGTGATGACTTATGTTTCCAGAGTGCTCTCCAAGACTGAGATGAACTACAATACATCTTGAAAAGAGTGACTTGTGGTTATTTGGACCAACAGCAAGTTCCAGCCATCTTTATTTGGCAAACAATTCCTGGTGTGACAGATCACCTTCCACTACACTATCTTACAAGCCTGAAGGGTTTGTTAGGTCTATATCTACATAAATTCTCCACAAGCCACCACATGGTGTGTGGCAGATGGTACCCTGTACCACTAGTTCTCTTTTCCTTTTCTAGTCCACTCGCAAACAGAGTGAGGGTGAAATGACTGTCTATGTACAATGTATGTTGGCAGCAGTAGAATCGTTCAGCAGTCAGCTTCAAATGCCAATTCTCTAAATTTTCTCTGTAGATTTTCTCCAAAAAAAAAAAAAAAAACCTTCTCTTCAGGGATTCCCGTTTGAACTCCCGAAGCATCTCCAAAACACTTATATGTTGTTAGAACCTACCAGGAAAAAATCTAGCAGCCCGCTTCTGAATTGCTTCATTGTCTTTCTTCAAACCGACTTGGTACAGATCCCAAACACTCAAGCAGTACTCAAGAACAGGTTGCACCAGCATCCTATATGTGGTCTCCCTTACAGGTGAACCATTCTTTCCTAAAGTTCTCTCAATAATTCAAAGTTGACCATTCACTTTCCCTACCACAGTTCTCACAAGCTTGTTCCACCTCATATCATTTTGCAGTGTTATGGCCAGATATTTAAATGACTCGACTGTGTCAAGCAGGACACTAATAATACTGTATCTGAACATTACAGGCCTGATCTTCCTACTTATCCACATTAACTTACATTTGTCCATGGTTAGAGCTAGCTGTTATTTGTTTCACCAAATGGACGTTTTGTCATTGTCATCCTGTGTCTTCCATCAGTCACTCAACTTTGACACCTTACTGTAGACCACGGCATCATCAGCACACAACTGCAGATTGCTGCCCACCCTGTTTGCCAAATCATTTACGTATATAGAGAACAACAGCAGTCTTATCACACTGCCCTGGGGCACTCCTGGTGATACCCTTGTCTCTGATGAACAATCATCATTGAGGACAACATACTGAGTTCTATTATTTAAAAAGTCTTTGAGCCACTCACATATCTGTGAACTTATTCCATATGCTCGTACCTTTGTTAACAGCCTGCACTAGCACGCTGTGTGAAATGCCTTCTGAAAATCTAGAAATATGCTATTTTCCTGTTACCCTTCATCCATTGTTTGCAGTACATCAGAGAAAAGGGCAAGCTTAGTTTCACATTGGCAATGATTGCTAAAACCATGCTATCTGCCTGTTACCCTTCATCCATTGTTTGCAGTACATCAGAGAAAAGGGCAAGCTTAGTTTCACATTGGCAATGATTGCTAAAACCATGCTGATTTGTGGACATAAGCTACTCAGTCTGAAGAAAGTTCATTATATTCGAACTGAGAATATGTCCAAGAATTTTGCAGCAAACAGAAGTCAGGGATATTGGTCTGTAGTTTTTCGGGTATGTTCATTTACCCTTCTTATATACTGGAGTCACCTGCACTTTTTTTCCAGTTGCTTGGGACTTTGTGCTGTAGAAGAGATTCATGATAAATCCAAGCTAGGTAAGGGGCCAATGCTGTAGAATACTCTTTGTAAAATCTAACTTGGATTCCAACCAGACCTGGTAATTTATTTGCTTTCATATCTTTCAGTTGTTTCTCTACGCAAAGTATGCTTATTACTATGTTGTCCATATAGGAGCTGTCTAATTGTCAAACAATGGTATGCTTGTACGATTCTCCTATGTGAACTATTTCTTCAACATGAAATTTAAAACTTAAGTGTACATTTTGCTATCTTCAACTGCTGCATCAGACTGATCAGCAAAGGACAAATGGAAGCCTTGGACCCACTTAGAGATTTTATGTAAGGCCAGAATTTTCTTGGGTTCTCTGCCAGGTCTTTCACTAAGGTGTGATGGTGGTAGTTGTTGTACACTTCACGCATAGATCTTTCCACAGATGCATGAATCTCTATTAACCTTTACTTGTCACCATTTGTTGATTCCCTTTTGAACTGAGAGTGCAACAACCACTGCTTTCTCAGCAACTGCCTAATTTTGTTACTAAACCATGGTGTGTCTTTTCTATCCTTTATCCACTTACTGGGCACATAACTCTCCGGATCATGACTTACAATCTGCTTATCTGCTCTATCTAGCAGAAACACTGTCCTAGCCTTCTTGACTGATTTATTAATTTTCATAATCATAATTGCTATAATGACATCATTATCACTAACCCATGTTTCTATACTGACATTGTCGATAAGGTCAGGCCTATTTGTAGCTACAAGGTCTAAGCTATTTCCATTGCTTGTGGAATGCCGAGCTAGCTGCTCAAGACAATTTTCAAAAAAAGTGTGCAAAAATATTTTGCATAACTTTCTGCCTGTACCACCCCTCCCACAATGAACACATAGACATCCCAGGCTAAAGTTGCCTCTAACTAGCATTTATGCGCTACTGACCATACACCTACTTTGAATGTCTATATAACTGTCACAGTGGAATCAGGTGGCTGGTAAAAACATCCAACGATGAACTTGGTTTCACCTACATCTGTTATAAGCAACCAGATGACTTCACTGTCACACTCAGCTTTGACCTCAGTAGAGACAATATTTTTGTAAAATACAATGAACACTTCCACTCCTATGGCCTCTAATCTGTCTTTCTGATATATGTTCCACAATTCCCTAAATATCTCAGAGCTTTACACTTCAGGTTTTAGCCAGCTCTCAGTCCGAAGAATAATTTGAATGCAAGAACTTTCCTGGAGGGCAGTAAATTCAGGAACTTTATTAGGAATATTTTGACAGCTTACTGATAAAATTTTGATGGTCAAAGTTTTTTCATTCTGAACACTAACTTCCCTTGCTGTGTATCGAATGGTAAGTTTACATCAGAGCACCTCAAACTACTGCCTAGCCTAAAAAACCCTCATGTGCACTCCACAAGTACTCTGCTACCCATGTAGTTGCTTCCTTTGTGTAGTGAACACCTGATCTATCAAGGGGAGTCCTACAAATCCCCACATGATAATGCAGGCCTAAAAATCTGCTGCCAAGACCATCACAGAGTCAACAAACCCTTTGGTTGAAACCCTCCACTCAACTCCAAATGAAAGGACCCTCCTCAACTCTGTGAATGATGCTGTAAATTGTGAGTTGCGCTTGCAGCCCAAGCACAAGACCAGCAGTCTTCATCACCTCTGACAGCTGCCTATGCGAAATGAAGTCTCAGAACCCATGTGACAGGTGTTTTTGGTGCCAACGTGACCCACAACATGCAGATGACTACACCCTGCTCCCTCGATAGCCACAGGCAAGGCCACTTCAACATCTCAGATGAGCCCCCTCCCCCCCAGTAGGCATACTGTGTGAACATTGGGTTCATTTCCGGCTCTGAACACTTATCTGTCTAAGGGAGTCCATAACATGCCAAAGTTTGGGGCTCCCAGTAACTAGTAACCCCTCCCCCATTGTGCATGATCGGCCATTGGCCCTCCATCTTGAGTGATGCGAATGCATTACCACGCGCCACTCACCCTGCTGTGAGGGTGGTTCCACCACATTTGGTGCACTAGGAGGTGCCTCAGAAGCAGAGCCCCTGAGCAAAAAAAGTGAAACCTGAGATGCTCCGTATGATGCACCAGATTCCCTGCCACTGCTACACCCTGAGGCAGCAGCCTGAAGGTGACTGACCATAACCAAAAGCACATTCAGCTGTTTGTGAACTGTGGCCAGCTCCTCCTGCATCTGCTCACAGCACACATACATCCTAGCCATCCTAGCAAGACTAACTGAAGAGGTGAACAAGTAAAGCAGACAGTTTAGAAATGCAATTAGCTATCATCCTAATGTGTCACCACAGGATGCTGAAATGTTAATGAGCTATATAGCTGGCTGTTCAGTGAGCAACCATTGTGCTAGAAACTGAATGAATTTGTACTTACAAAAATGTGATATTAAACCTCTTAAACAGGGAAACATGCACAAAATTTAATAAATATGCTACGAGGAAACCACACAAAATGTTGAACACTCAATTTGCTGCTCTGTAGTTATACTCATACAGCTACCCAGAGTTGGAGCCTGACTGGCATGATGGGCACTGAGACTTCAGAGATATGACATCACAGTGATATACAAAACTAAACACAAACACAAGGACATTGACTGCCTTTCAAGGAATCCTCAGGCAGAACACAGCAGTGTGGGAAAAACGTGTCATTGCTGCATTAAATGGCATTGCTGCTGGGCAGAGAGGAGATACAGCACTGCTGAAAACCATAGAAGCCTTGAAGAAAGAGGAACTGACCAAACAACAATTAAAATTAATAAAGGGAACACTGTACAGGAGAAATGGTGCTTGCAATTCCAGTTCTCTTATGACCAGCTATCCTGAAGTTTTCCTACAACACACCAACATCTGGTCACCTGGGATTCATGAAGCCTCTAGACAGGATCAGATATAGTTATCATCATATAGTCACATGTATGGAAGTGGTATATATAGGTGGATATAAGCTTTCAGCACATGTAAGGAGAGACACTATGGAGAGAGGAGGAGTTGCCATGTTAAAATCAGTCATAGTGTGAAAAATTTGGAAACTAAAAAATTTTGTATAGGGCAACACATACAAGCATGTGCATGTGAGCTTAAACTAAATAAAGGCATTTTTATAATTGTAGCTGTGTATAGGTCCCCACTGGGAAATCTTCAACTATTTTTGAAAATCTTTAATTCTTTGTTCTGCCACCTGTCAGACAAAGGAAAGCAAATTATTGTTTGTGGGATTTCAACATAGATTTTCTGGAAAGGTCAGACAGAAAGCTTGACCTTGAAGTATCACTTGGTTCTTTCAATTTGAGATCAGTTATTGATTTTCCTACTCGGTTGGTACAGGAAAGCAGCATACTGACAGATAACGTTTTCATTGACCAAGATAAATTCAATCAAATAAAAACGTTTCCTGTTAAGAATGATCTGTCTGATCATGATGCACAGCTAGTTACAGTATATGATGTAGCTCCATACAGCAATGGAAAACAGTCCTCAAAAATAGTGCATTCCATTAACGATTTAACTCTTCAAAATTTTAGGGAAAGCTTGGGATGAGGTGTACAGGGAACATGATGCTAATTTAAAATTTAACCTATTTCATGGTACCTTTGGGAGTATATTGGAAAAGAGTGGCCCTAAGAAAACACAGAAATATAATTGTAAGAAACCATGTAAAAAGCCAAGGCTTACTAAAGGGATAAAAATATCTTGTAAACAGAAAAGGGAAATGTATCTTATAGCTAACAGGAGTAAACATCCCAAAAAAATGAAACATTATTAAAACTATTGCACTGTATTAAGAAAAGTTATTAAAAAGTCCAGAAGTATGTGCATTATGTCTGAGATTAGCACATCTGATAATAAAGTTAAAACAATTTGGAATATTGTGAAAAGGGAAACAGGGCAACTGAGAGCACAGGAAGACTGTATTTCTATCAAACACAGTGAAAAGTTTGTTAACAAGAAGTCAGAAGTAGAAAGCATTTTTAATAATCATTGTTTAAGTGTTGTAGAGAAAATAGGTTCCAGCTATTTGTTAGAAAATGCAGGGCAGTATGTGGAAGAGGCAGTATCTACACAATTTGATAAAATTGAAATTCAATCCACCTCTCCTATTGAAATTAAGAAAATAATAAATTCACTCAAAAGTAAAAGCTCACGTGGAATTGATGGCATTTCCAACAGAGTACTAAAAGCTTGTTCCCAACAAATAAGTAGAATTCTCAGCCACATATGTAGTAGCTCACTGAAACAGGGAATTTTTCCAGATAGACTGAAATATGCTATAGTGCAACCATTACATAAAAAAGGGGCTAGATCTGATTCTGACAACTACCACCCAATCTCACTTCTGTCAGATTTCTCCAAAATTCTTGAAAAAGTAATGTATTCAAGAGTAGCATCACATATTTGTAAATATGAAGTACTAACAAAATGTCAATTTGGTTTTCAGAAAGGCTTTTCAACAGAAAATGATATATACGCTTTCACTGATCAAATATTAAATGCAATGAATAACCAAACATCATCCATTGGGATATTTTGTGATCTCTCAAAGGCATTTGATTGTGTGACTCATGAAATTCTTCTAGATAAGCTTAAGTATTGTGGTATGAGTGGGACAGTGCACAAATGGTTTAATTCATACTTAACTGGAAGAATGCAGAAGGTTGAAATTAACGGTACAGATAGTCTATACAAACCAGCAGAGTGCTCTAACTGGGGAATTATCAAGAATGGTGTCCCACAGGGTTCAGTCTTGGGTCCCTTATTGTTCTTAATATATATTAACGACTTGCCACTCTATATTCATGAAGATGCAAAGTTAGTTCTTTTTGCTGATGGTACAAGTATAGTAAGCACACCCAAGAAGCAAGAATCAGCTGAGTAAATTGGAAATAATGTCTTTCAGAAAATTATTAAGTGGTTCTCTGCAAATGCTCTCTCATTAAATTTTGAGAAAACACAGTTTATCCAATTCTGTACAGTAAATGGCATAACACTATTGATAAATATAGACTATGAACAGAAGTCTGTTGCTAAGGTAGAATACTCAACATTTCTGGGTGCGTGTACTGATGAGAAATTGAACTGGAAGAAACACATCGATGATCTGCTGAAGCAATTAGGTTCAGCTACTTATGCTATTAGGGTTATTGTAAATTTTGGTGATAAACATATCAGTAAATTAGCCTACTATGCCTATTTTCATTCAGTGCTTTCATCTGGTAGCATATTTTGAGGCAATTCATCATTAAGAGAGAACATGTTCATTGCACAAAAGCGTTCATTCCCCCTTTCAACTATCGGAAAAACGAAAGGATGGCTGACATAGTGTTTAGTGAATCTGGGATTGTAAAACGGTTAAGATCCTTAGACGCCAGAAATGCATCTGGCCCACGCAGTATTCCCGTAAGATTTTATGTTGACTATGCTACAAATATAGCACCTTTCTTATCCGTCATCTATCAGAGATAATTGGAACGGCGGAAAGTTCCACGGGACTGGAAGAAGGCCCATGTCATAGCAATCTATAAAAAGGGTAGAAAATTGGATGCACATAATTACCAGCCAATTTCACTGACACTGATATGTTGTAGAATCATGGAACATATTTTGTGTTCAGATATAATGACCTTTCTAGACTCTGAGATGCTCATCTGCAGAAACCAGCACGGTTTTAGAAAACAGCAGTCATGCGAGACACAGCTGGCCCTCTTTGTGCATGATATACAACAGGCTCAAGATACCAGCTCCCACATTGATGCCATATTTCTCGACTTTCGAAAGGCGTTCGACTCAGTTCTGCCCTGTCACTTGCTACAAAAAGTGTGCGCTTACGGTCTATCCAGTGACATATGCAGTTGGATAGAAAGTTTTCTAACAGACAGGGAGCAGTATGTCGTTCTGAAGGGGGTAACTTCAACAGAAACAAGAGTAAGTTCAGGTGTGCCCCAGGGCAGCGTAATAGGTCCTCTGCTTTTTATGATTTACGTAAACAATCTGGTTGATGGTATTGACAGGGGCCTTAGACTGTATGCCAGTGATGCTGTAGTCTACAGGAAAGTAGTATCACATGAAAGTTGTGAACAAGTCAATGACGATTTACAGAAAATAAATGTGTGGTGTAATGACTGGCAGTTATCTCTCAATACTGGTAAGTGTAACCTATTGCGTATAATAAGGCGAAAATCCCCATTAATGTATGAGTACAAAATATATGATCAGCCTTTGGAAGCAGTAATATCAGTCAAGTATCTGGGTGTGACTAAAAAATGGTTCAAATAGCTATGAGCACTATGGGACTTAACATCTATGGTCATCAGTTCTGGGTGTGACTATTCAAAATGATCTCAAATGGAACAATCATATTACACTAGGAAACGAGTAAGGCGAACTCTAGATTGTAGTTTATTGGTAGAATCCTGAAACGATGCAGTCCTTCAACAAAGGAAATAGCTTACAATACATTAGTTCATCCAGTCTTAGAGTATTGTTCATCTGTATGGGAGCCTTACCAGTTGGGTCTGATTCAAGAAATTGATAAGGTCCAAAGAAGATCAGCAAGATTCGTGACTGGTACATTTAGCCATCGTGAAAGCATTAGAAATTTCATAGAAAGTTTGAAGAGGGACACACTTGCAAATAGACGATGCACTAAACAGAAGGGGCTGCTCACTAAATTCCAAAATCCAATCTTGACCGAGGATGTAGAGCATATATTGTTACCACCAACTTTCAAATTGGGTAATGATCATCATTGAAAGATAAGAGAAGTAAGAGCTCGTACTGAGGCGTTCAGACATTCGTTTTTCTCTCGTGCGATCTGCGGGCAGAACAGAAGGGGGAAATATGACTTTGGAGCTAATTGTGCCCACTTGGTGGCTAGCGGAGTATATATGTAGATGTAAATGTAGATAATAGCTGGAGCCCACCCAAGATAACCTTGTAGACATTTATTTGAGGAACAGGTATTCACAGTACCTTCCCAATACATATATTCACTTATGCAATTTGTCATTAATAACCCACATAAATTCAAAAATAACAGCGAATTGCATACCTACAACACTAGAAGAATAGATGATATTCACTATTCTGGATTAAATCTCACTTCTACACAGATAGAGGTGAATTATGCTGCCACAAAAATCTTTGGTCATTTGGCAAATATTATTAAAAGTCTGACAGATAGCCAAACAACATTTAAAAGCAAATTAAAAGAATTTCTGAATGACAACTCCTTCTACTCAATAGATGAATTCATAGATATGAAGCAGTAAAAAAAATATTTTGTGTAAAGAAAACTTATGTTAAAGTGACATGTTCCACATCATTATGAAATGTTGTATTCATGATCTATGGAACAAGGATTAATGTATGGATGTATGGCCAGCAACTCTACTAATCCTTTAGAAACTGTGTGAGCTGCAGTAAGGAATCCCAATGATGAAAACACAAGCTGCATTTACCTCTAGGCATCTGGTACCAATCCCACCGACAGCAGCACCATTCCATTGAATTGGAGTTGATTTGTTCCCAAATCCATCAGAAATTTATGGATAATAGTCCGCATTGACTACCTCACCCACTATTCTGTCATAAAAGCTGTGCCAAATGCCAGAGCTCCAGAAATAGTAAAGTTTCTTGAAGAAGACATCACTTTGAAGCTGTAGCACACAGTATGATAATTTTTTATTTTTTTTCCTGTTGAGACCACTATCAGAGATAATGTCATGTCATTCAATCCTGATGAATGGGCTCACAATAGGCTTTAATAAAATGCTGGCAGATATGCTGCTGATGTAAATTGGCACTATACAGAGTGATTGGGATACAATACTGCCCCTAGTGACATTCACATACAACACAGTGAAGCAAAACACTACAGGTTTCACACCATTCTTTCTGCTCCCCAGTCGAGGCCAAAATGGCAGTGGGTAAACTGTTTCTGTTTCAGCCAGGAACATTTAATTAATGCATGTAGGATAAAATTACAGATGCAACTCTCTCTCTCTCTCTCTCTCTCTCTCTCTCTCTCTCTCTCTCTCTCAAGACTTACCAAGCGGGAAAGCACCGGCAGACAGGCACATGAACAAAACACACAAACACACACACAGAATTACTAGCTTTCGGAACCGATGGTTGCTTCTTCAGGAAGGAGAGGGAAAGACGAAAGGATGTGGGTTTTAAGGGAGAGGGTAAGGAGTCATTCCAATCCCGGGAGCGGAAAGACTTCCCTTAGGGGGAAAAAAGGACAGATGTACACTCGCACACACACACACACACACATATATCCATCCGTACATACACAGACACAAGCAGACATATTTAAAGGCCTTTAAATATGTCTGCTTGTGTCTGTGTATGTACGGATGGATATATGTGTGTGTGTGTGTGTGTGTGTGTGTGTGTGTGTGTGTGTGTTCGTGTGTACATCTGTCCTTTTTTTCCCCTAAGGGAAGTCTTTCCGCTCCCGGGATTGGAATGACTCCTTACCCTCTCCCTTAAAACCCACATCCTTTCGTCTTTCCCTCTCCTTCCTGAAGAAGCAACCATCGGTTGCGAAAGCTAGTAATTCTGTGTGTGTGTTTGTGTGTTTTGTTCATGTGCCTGTCTGCCGGTGCTTTCCCGCTTGGTAAGTCTTGGAATCTTTGTTTTTAATATATTTTTCCCATGTGGAAGTTTCTTTATATATATATATATATATATATATATATATATATATATATATATATTTAAACAAAGATTCCAAGACTTACCAAGCGGGAAAGCGCCGGCAGACAGGCACATGAACAAAACACACAAACACACACACAGAATTACGAGCTTTCACAACTGGCAGTTGCTTCGTCAGGAAAGAGGAAAGGAGAGGGAAAAATGAAAGGATGTGGGTTTTAAGGGAGAGGGTAAGGAGTCATTCCAATCCCGGGAGCGGAAAGACTTCCCTTAGGGGAAAAAAGGACAGGTGTACACTCGCACACACACACACACACACATATCCATCCGCACATACACAGACACAAGCAGACATATTTAAAGGCCTATATATATATATATATATATATATATATATATATATATATATATATATATATAGAAAGAAACTTCCACATGGGAAAAATATATTAAAAACAAAGATTCCAAGACTTACCAAGCGGGAAAGCGCTGGCAGACAGGCACATGAACAAAACACACAAACACACACACAGAATTACTAGCTTTCGCAACCGATGGTTGCTTCTTCAGGAAGGAGAGAGAAAGACGAAAGGATGTGGGTTTTAAGGGAGAGGGTAAGAAGTCATTCCAATCCCGGGAGGGGAAAGACTTCCCTTAGGGGGAAAAAAATGGACAGGTGTACACTCGCACACACACACACACACACACACACACACACACACACACACACACATATCCATCCGCACATACACAGACACAATCAGACTGCTTTTTGAGACAAACATGACCCACTGCTTATTGTTCCAAGAGAGGGATTTTGTAGCTGAAAGAAACTAGAAATTTTCTAAAGTTAAGTAACAAGGGATCTAATAATGTTGTCTAAAATTTATGATCACCAATATGAACAGAAAAATTTGGGATATTTTATGGTATTTTTCCTCTCTAATTAAGAGTTAATGACAAATAACATTGTCTTGATATTGTTATAATGCAATAATCATGCTCAGCTCAGTAAATGAGAACTGAGTTTAGGTATACTATTAGCAGGCTACTATTTTGACTCTAAGTATGGGTTGCTGTTGGATATTAGCAAAACAGTACACATTTTATTCTATACATCCAGACAATCCACATAGTGACTGTAGAAATAGAAGACAGTAAAATCAAGCAAGTGTCACCACTAAATTCTTAGGTGTATGGACTGATAAATAACTGCAATGGGAAAACAAAAGAGAAAAACTGCTAAAGAAATTAAACACCCTTTTCTATGTTATCAGAATTCCTAGTCAATCCTGCAACATTAATACAGCAAAAACAGCATACCATATTTTGGTACATTTTGTATTTAATGTGGCAACCCCTTCAGAGAGGAAGAGGGAAGTGTTAATATCAGAAAAAAAATTAATGCAAAAAATAAGTAAAGAAAATTAAAAATCTTAAAAATCATTAATTGTCTAGTTCCACATACTATAACCAAAGCAACTTTTAAGGAAGCAAACATGTTGCCATTTTCTTTATTTGCTCCACTATAAGATAGAACAAAAGTACATTTAGAAAAAGTGTCAAAAGAAGAATAACTTACAAAAAATATTTTCCACACTGTTGAGTGTAAATGCATGAAGGCAAACCTACACTAGTCATTGACATTATTATCATTATAATAACAAGGAAGGGAGGAAGGTGACAATCATAAAACCTTTCATTTGCGTGTATTTTTAAGACTTTGAACATTTGATTAGCTGATAAAACCTCTTCCCCAATTTGAATCTGTCCTTAAATTATATAATAAAAGGCAAAACATTTTTGTGTGTTTATTTTCTCTTATGTAACTTATATACTGCTTTTAACATATATTCTGTATTTACATGACAATGTCCTATATCATGTACATTTTGTACATTGCGATAGGCATGGGACTAATGTGTGAATATGAACCACATTTCCATGACATACTTAAAGCTGTTAAGGATTCGATTCATCACTGTCTTTATGAATTTATGAATTTCAAACTTAGCTACTTATGGCTCTTATGTGTCAATGTCAGCCCTGAGTATGAAAGATCTACATTACTATTATTTCTAGTATTACTGACATGCACTTTGTATCTTAAGTTAAAATTCTTTACCATATATTAAACAAATGTAGGTATACCTCCTAGGCAATGTCATTACCTTATGTACTTCAATGTGATTTTTGCAGCTTTGTATTTGTGCGAGACTTAATTTACATCTAATTGCTTTCTTCTGCCACTTGAATATGGTACACGAACCCAGTGAATTACTCCAAAGTAGTACTGTACTCTGTATGAAATTATAATTATCATGATCATGTAAGTAAATCTTTCTTTCTACTAGGCAGGTGATGTGGAAGAAGCAGAGAAAGCATTTACTGAGGCTAATATGCTAGATCCACAGTGTCCCAATATCTGGGCATACCTTTGCCTTGTCAATCTTCACTTAGACAGAGAAGAGGAGTACAGTCAGTGCTACAGGCAATTATTAAAGGTATTACATTCCACAGACAAAAATTACAACTAATATTTCTCATTCATGCTTGCAAGTATAAACAAATGCAGTGCTACTAAAGAACAGAAATCTACATTTATACTCTGAAAACCATTGTGAAGAGTTTGTACAATATACATCCCACTTTACAAGTTATCACAGTTTACCCCATTCCATTCATGTATGGAATGTGGGAATAATGACTATTGAAATGCCCTCCATTTGTGCTGTACTTAATCTAATCTTGCACTCATAATCCCTACAGGAGTAATATGTAAAGGGCGGGGAAGTCTAGTAATTCCTAGTCATCATTTAAAGCCAGATATTGAAATTATGTAAACAGGCTTTGTAGGGATAATTTACATGATCTTCAAGAGTGTGCCAGTTCAGTTTCTTCTGCATCTCTATAACACTCTCCCATGAGTTAAAGAAACTTGTGCCCATTCATGCTGTCATTCTGTGCATGTGTTCATTAAACCCTATTAGTGTAATTTTGTATGGATTCCGCTCACTTGAGCAATATTCTAGGATGGACATTATTATTATGTCATGTCTTGCAGCTCTCAATTATTGAAGAAAAGACATTTTTTAATGTTTAACACCAAAGCTGCTGTTTATTTGCCGGCTGACCAGATTTGGGCTTTGTCCATTTTCATAATCCATCTTCGTTATCCAGAATAATATGATGCATGTGAGGATGATATTTTATACACAATGGAGAATTTGTTCTTATTGGGTTACATTGTGTGTCAAAGCTGGCTTATTTATTGTGTGCATTTTCATAATTTTGACAGATACTTATGCGAAGAATTTTTTTTCTCTTCATATGAAATACATTTAAATTTGACTACTTTCTTAAATATTGACATGAATTTTATATAGCTATGCAGAATTAAGATTTATATGTTCTACTGAAAAATGATATTTTCACAGAATCAAAATATTAGTGATGATAAAGAAGAAACACATCATCATATGGATCCCATTTAAAAAAAAGGACAACAATGTGATATGTAACACAGGAAACAACAGAAAACTCAACACTATCTCAAGCTTAAAGTGGTGTAATACTAGCAGGAATCATGTAGTTTGATAAGCATATTAAATTAAAATTGAAAAAAGAGAAACTCAAAATTCTCATTCTTTTTCCAACAGCCATGTAACTACTGCATTCAGTAAATCATTCTCAGTAAACTAAGATCCAAATGTTATTTATGACTTATTATGCCATGAGTTGGCACATCTTTAGCATGAAGTAATCTGTACAGTACAGTAGTGCCACCGTGAGGCAGTGGCAAGAAGCAGTTAGGACAGTCAGTATCATTGACCAGTATGAGGCTGATGGAATGGACTTCTAACAAAGGAGTCATCAGTTGGTTGTCAGATAGACCTGTATATCCCACCCAAGCAGTGTGACTTTTGCTGGCTACTACAGCTTCCTGTGGTCTGGAAGGGAAAGCTGTCCAGCCTGCGCTCAATGTTGACATTACCATTGATATATGCTTGTGGGACTGCATGAAGACTGAATCTGCTCAATTGAATATTGCAGTTGGACACTGTGTCGAAACAGTAAGTTTTATTTATTTATTGATTTATTTATTCATCCGTGGAACAATAAATATTGTATGGATGTCGTTAGTTTACAACACATGAGCACACATTTACATTTACAATGAAACAGGTTTCTCATATTTTGTATAGTTTTTATAACTAGTCATACACATATTTATAATTACATAATATTTTGGTGATAATGTCATATGTTGCTAATAATCTATATCTATGTTAAATATTCTTGACAGTATAACAACATTTACTTACTAAAATATTTTAAGCTTTTGTCTGAAAGTGAGGGGCTCATTTTTTCTTTAATTTCTTGTGATAATTTGTTATACAGTTTTATCCCATTATAAAATATACTTTTTTGCATCATTGACTTGTTCTTTCTATATAGATGGAGGTGGTGACAAGCTCTTGTTTCATGGTCAAGTATTAGGCTGTTTGTGTTGTACATGTTGAGATTTTTCTTAATGGACATTATGTTCTAAAAGATATACTCACAAGAAACAGTTAGAATGCCTAGCTTTCTAAATAATTCTAGACAGTGGGCCCTGTTGTTGCTGTTTGTTACTATCCTTATGGCTCTTCTTTGTACTTTGAACACAGTTTGTATGTTACTGGCACTTGTTCCCCAAAACATGATCCCGTAGCTGAGGACTGAGTGTAGATATCCATAATATGTTATTTTAAGACAGGTATTATTGCATACCGGTGCAAGGATTCTAAGAGCATAGCATGCTGTGGATAATTTCTTTGCCAAAATGTTGACATGGTTTGTCCATTTCAGTTGGCTGTCTACATTCATCCCTAAGAATTTGGTACTTGTTACACATTCTAATTCATTATTATTAACTTTTATTCTAGTGGCACTGTGTTTTTTGCTCAATTGGAAATTAATATAGTTAGTTTTCTTTACATTTAGGGTTACTTTACTTTTTAATGACCAGTTGTGGAATCATTGAGAACCTCGTTTGCTCTTTCTGACAGTTGTCTTGGATTTTCACCTGTTATTACTATGTTGCTGTCATTAGCAAAAAGTATTTTTTCTCCATGTCTGATACTTTGTGGGAAGTTGTTAATGTATATAAGAAACAATATTGGGACTAATACACTTCCTTGTGGGACGCCTATATTCACATTTTTCTGGATCAGACAGGTGTTTTATAACGGAATTGTTTGAAATTTGTGATATCTCAACTCGTTAACTCTGTTTTCCAAGTATGATTTGAACCACTTCTTTGTCACACCTCTTATTCCTATTTGCCCTAATTTATGAAGTAAGATTTTGTGGTCAACTGTATCAAAGGCCTTGGACAAGTCTAAAAAGATACCACTTACATTTTCACCTTTGTCCAGTGCTTCGAAAATTACTTTAGTGAACTGTGCTATAGCAGATTGTGTGCCTTTTCTGGGCCTAAAACCAAATTGGTCATTGGAAAGAAGATTATATTTATTCAGGTAATTTAGCAGTCTCTTTTTGACTAGTATTTCTATTATTTTAGAAATGATAGAGAGTATAGAGATCGGCCCGTAGTTCTCTACATTTTCCACATCTCCGTTTTTAAGGATAGAACTTTTGCTTGTTTTAGGTACTCCGGAAAGTATCCAGATTCGAAAGATTCATTAATTATGTCTGTTAATGGGCTCTTTATGGAGTCTATACATTCTTTAATTATGCAGACTAGGATTTCATCAAGTCCTATTGAAGTTTTATTTTTTAGTTGGTGTACTACTAGTGCCACTTCCCTTTCTGTAGTTGGCAAGAGCACCATTGAGTTTGTTGGCTGGTTCTGAGTAGGTAAATCATGCGTATCTGGAAATTTCTGCTGTAATTTTTTTGCAATACTACTGAAATATGAGTTTACAAAATCAGCTAATTTTTTAGGGTTACCTACTGGTACATCTTTGTTTTTAATATGTGAATTGAGGTCCTTTTTAGCAGACTTAGATGTTTCCTGTTTGACAATGTTCCAGGCTGCTTTGCTCCTGTTTTCAGCTTCAAGAAATATTTTGTTGTTTGAAAGTTTTTTTGCTGCTAGCTACACCTTTCTGTATATTTTCCTGTACTTTTTGTAGAATTGCAGAACTTCTGGGTTAGATTGATTATTTTTTATGGAGTTGAGATATCTAAGAGTTTCTGAGGATTTTTTGATACCTGTAGTCACCCATTGATTTCTCTTTGTAGTTTTAATTTGATAAAGAGTTCTGGGAAACATCTCTTCAAATCTGAGTTTAAAAATTGGCATGAACTTGATAAGCATTGGTTTCTGCATAGACTTCCCTCCAATCTTCATATTCTAGCTAGGATTTAAACTGATACAGGGCTGATTTGGAAAACATTCTTTTGTATGTACAAAGTTTAGGAGGAGTTTGTACATGAATGTTAGTTTTTAAGATCTGGCAGAGGTGGTCTGATAGGCCCAGGTTTTGGACAACAATATGACATTTTTTACTATCAATATCTGTAGCTACATGATCTATAGATGAGAAGGATTCTTTCGTTATTCTAGTTGGACAATTAAAAAGGGAGGATATTCCATAACAGCTTAGGATATTCACATATATGTTGCTAGCCTTATCACGCTTCATCATATTATTGTTTAAGTCACCACAGATAATTACATTTGCTTTTGGTCCAGAAACCTTGTCTAAGCTTTGATTCAGTTTTGAGAAGAATATATCAATGTCTCCACTGGGAGAGCAGTACACACAAAATATGACAAATTTTTTTGCTATGCCAGGTCCTATTATTTCAACAGCGGAAAGTTCGAAATGTTTGCCCTCACCTAGATCTAAAAGATCATATCTAACTTTAAATGACATACCTTTTTTTACGTAGATACGTGAACCTCCACCATTCATTGAGATTCTGCTATAGTAACATGCAAGGTCAAATGAGGCTAATGCAATGTATTCAATTTCCTTCCCTTTGTACCAGTGTTCAGTGATACACAAAATTTGGCTATCAAAATTTTCCAATTGTACTTTTAGGTGTTGTGCTTTGTTCTTTATGGCTTGAATGTTTTGGTGAAATACTGTTAGGCATTTGTTTTCACTTTCTTGGTGGCGCCTTTCCCTTTAGATCTGATGCTAAAAAATCCTTTAGATGAGCTGGTGGCATGGTTATTCTTCTGTTGATGACAGTGGAGGTGAGTCTGTTGCCAGTTAGACTTGGAAGTTGGTGTATCTGAAGGTATCTGCCTTATGTTAGTCTTGTAACTGAGGCCGGGTACCAAAAATCCTTGTTGTAGATTCCTCTGCTTGCAAGCATTTATCGCTTTCCCTGTTATGTGCTGTTGTTCACTGCTTGCCCCAGCAAAGAACCTGGCTTCTCGAAGGTGGCTGCCTTCTTCTGCTGTGATGACTGCTCCTATTACCACTGCTGCTGCTGTGTGCTGTTGCAGTGAATGCCAGTGATTCTGGTTGCTTGGTTATTGATGTTGGAACTACTGCTTCTGATGTTGCTGTGACTGCTAATGATTCTGGTTGGTTGGTGTTTGATGCTGTAACTATTGCTTCTGTTGTTAGTTCTGCTGCTGCTAATGTTGGTTCAGTAGTAGGTTCCTCTGTTGCTACTGTTTTTTGGATGGTCCATTTGCGTGCTGCTCCTGTTTATGCTGGTGTTTCTGCTATTGGAGATTTATACCATCCCAGTTCAGTGGCTTTCACTTTGTAATTGCATTTAATTGCTTCCCTTATTAAGTTTCCTAACCTGTCCTTTCCATTTCTGTTAAGGTGAAGCCCATGTTTCGTGAAACATTCTCTGTCAAGTGTGCTTGAGTCAATTAATTTCACATTGCTGAATAGCCTACAACTACTTTTAAGTTTCGCATTAATTCTGTGAATTTCCTTATTCACACATGACCATTCAGGTAAATCATGCCTGTGGGTAAAGTTCACCAGTAAAATGTTTTTATTTGACAGTACTAGCAAAAGACTCAAGAGCTGTTTATACATTTTCATAGCATTGTTTTCATAAATGTCTTTAGCTCCTGCACAGATTACAACACTGTCCTGCTTGTCATAGTTATATTTTACGATGTTTTTCGTCACTTAAGTGAACTCTTTTAAACAGAATTCATGGCAGAAGAACACACCCTCTATTAGTCTTCTGTTTTAGGCAGAGTAAAATACACTGTGTTTATAAATGGTACGTAGCAGAGATATTTGACTAATGCAACTTGAATTAATATGTGCTGTGTTATGTTGCTGTGATAAGAAGGTGTTATCAGCATGGTGGTTGTGTCCACACAACTGTTGTGCTCTGTAGGTGCTAAAACAACGTGCATCCTTACTGTACATTGCATGACTCTTGCAGGTGTTTCAAGTTGCACTGAGCTCAGATCTAATATAATGGGTGCACTTCAGGAGAATGTTACAAGCACTGCTGTATTTAAAAGGGCATGCTACTTTAATTGTAAATATTATCAAGTCTTTTAGAATAGTGTAAGATTAAAATTGTATGCTACCTGATTGCTTAAATGGCACTATGGCCAGAGTTGATATTCATGCTAATGATAACAGAAGTATTAAGATTTTGGGGGACTATGTAAAGTGTTAAAGTGCATTAAAATTGTAGCCATTTTGCTACAAGTATGTGTTAGATAAGTGCCGGCACTACAGTCAGTGGATGTGGGTGGTCACTGACAGCATAACAAGACATTTCTTTGTGGATGAGCATATGGTGAGCATCTACATTGTGATTAACTTGGGTACCACCCTGCTGCACAAAGCCGAGACCTGAAGCATTTTGTTTACTGACCAAGGGATCAGATTGTGATGTTATATAAGTGAGCCAGTTTGATGGACAGAATATAGAATATTTTCTTTGGCCAACCTATTTGTAATGTAAACAGATAGATTAGTGGTGTTTTTAAAATTTATGACCTATTCTCCAGTTATGTGAAATTAGTTGCACTAGTGAACTTTGAACTGATAGATGTTATTTAAATAATAAATTGTTCAAACTGTCATTCTGGACTACTTGCATCCAAAGCCTGCTCCATACCATCCAATGATACATTATTAAAGCTGCAAGATAAAATCAGAGATAAAGAGAAAACAGCAGGTCACATTAGCAAATGATACAATAAGAATAAGATTAAAACCAAAGTGGGGAAACATTACATACTGCATGCTGCAGTACCAGTATCTTCAAAGAAAAGAGGAGCAGTAAGAACAACAAATGTAACAGCATCACCACTAACAACAACAACAACAACAATGATGTTGATGATGATGACAACAAAAAAACAAACATCAGTCGTATCAGTAGGATCGACAGCAATAGTGGCAGTAGAACCAACATCAGTGGCTGCAGTACCAATATCAACACTAGCAACAAACCCAATATCAGTCACAGCCAAACCAACACAAACAGGAGCAATAGTGGCAGTGAGAGAAATGAAGACAGCTACTATACGACTATACATAGAATCATATCAGCACAACAATCAACGGCTGTCAACAGTAGTAGCACCATCATGACAAACAATGTAGAAACAGCACAGCAAGTACATCTACTTCACTAAATACATGGCTCACCATGATTGATTTGAACAATTGCAATGACTCAAATTGATGTTAGCAATAAAATTTGCATATTTCATTAGAGTGTTCAGGGACTCAGAAGCAAGTTAGATCAGCTGGCATTAAACATTTTTAACAAGAGTGATAATAATATCTTAGATGGTATTCGTGTACTTCATTGTACAAACCACCATATTGGAGAAAATTATAAACATTGTAAAGCAGGATGGTTGTAGTCTACCAGCCCACTGCAGTAGAAAATATTTCTTGAAAGTAATAGTTTTTATGCACATCAGAAACAATACACTGTACAGATCAATTGATTTAAGAAAATAACCTGCACAGCAACATTTTTGTGGGGCAGTAATAAATGCAAATACAGCAGCCACAGTGCTCACAATATATATGACTCCATAGGGAAATTTAATAGTTTCTGGTAACAGAATGTCTTCTAATTTACATTTTCTCTACAACAATAACTACTATTATTTTGGATCACTTGAATGTTAAGTTTCAGATCAATAATAGTAGTAAGATTGATCTTGCACATTAAATGAACATACAATCTCATGGCAGTGCCAGATTTTCCCACAAGAGCCACTGATAACTGTAAGTGTCTTGCTGGCAACATTTTCAATGTGCCACTGGAACAGTAACGAAAATTTTAAATTGTCTTTCTTATTATGATACCAACTACTTACAATTAGTGATGTTACTCAACATAATGAAGTCAGTTTGTCTAGTAAAACTTCCAGATTTATCAATACTGAAAATCTTCACAAGTAGGAAACTCGAAACATTCACGCCAACACAACTCACACATATACATATGGCCACTGTTTTCATCAGGCTCTAAGCCCCAGCTGTGACAGTATACAGGGTGAGCAGCAACCTGATTGGGTTGAGAAATGGGGGTACGGAAGAGGAGTGGGGCATGAAATGGGAGGGACAGCAGGGATGGTGTTGGGGAAGGTGGTAGGCTACCTGTTAACTGCATGCAGTGACTGGGTGGGGCAGGATATGGCTGCTAATTGCATCATCGAGAATCTGTGCTTTGGAGGGGGGAGGGGGGGGGAGCAGAGAATGGGAAAAGATTATGTATGTGCATTGATGGGATAGAAGGGATGTGTGGCACTGGTGTGGAAGAAGGAATGTGGAAAAGCATATGGAGTACAGGGGCTAGCAGATCTTGAGGCCAGGAGGTTACGGAAACAAAGAGTATGTTGTAGGACTGGTGTGGGTGGTAGTAGGAGGATGTATGGAAAAGGTCTTGCATTTAGATCTCTTGTTGAGGTATTAGTCATGAGGCAAGGCATTGGCAGCAAGTGTGAAATAGGGATGGTCACAGATATTGCATGGGTTGGGTGGATAGCAGAATACCACTGTGGGAGGATTGGAAAGGATATTCTCATTTCAGTGCTTGATGAGAGGTGACAATGGTAGAGAATGTGATATAGTTGCTCCAGTCCTGAGTGGTATTGAGTCATGAGAGGAATGCCCTTTTCTGTTTGGACAGTGGATATTTTGCGGATGGTAGATGGCCGGGGAAAAAAGGTATGGGAGATCTGTTTCAACCACAAGGTTAGGAGGGTTATTTCAGTCTGTGAAGACGTCAGTGAAACCATTGACATATTTGGAGGAAAGCTATAACTACAGGTGCAATGATCATGGATTCCTGGTCTGCAACTGGTGGCAGCTGTCAAAAAGGAGGCAGTAGGTTTGAGATATATGGATGTACTGAGGAGGACATCAACATCATAAAACGTAGCATTTTGGGCTATTTTGGACCAGGTGAATAGAATGAGAGAGCACATTTTGAGGTTCTAGAGGAATGTGGATAGTATGTCTTCAACCTTCATCCAGATCCCAGAGTCTAAACAGACCCCTAACATAATTGTGAGCCAGTCCTCCGAAAGCCTCTGTACCACAAGGTGGTGTTTCTGCTGCAAAATTAAGTCATACCATGCTTGTTACACACCTTCTCTTCTTTTGCCAATCCCTAAGTGGAAACACTTTTTTACCAATATTCCTACCACTGCGACTTGACCCAAAACCAATATTGAACCCTTTCTGACTCAATTTACCGCTTCATTTAACCATTATCAGCCCACACTGCTCCCGTACCATTCCCTGTTAACTTTTCTGAGTTTCTTAACATCCAACCTTGCCTCCTCATCATTCCCAAAATCCCTCAATATAGAAACCAACCTCACATCCACAAAAAGAGCTGCAACCTATGATTTAAAAACTGATCCCGACATTATAATTCTGCCTGCCAACAAAGGCTCAGTTCCCGGCTGCCATCTCAGACATATCAGCAGAGAAGCAAGTTACATATGTAGCACTTTCTGTATTTTTTCATAGTTTCATTCCTATATTCCACACATTTTTTTGGTAGTATTTGAGAGGTGTAATCTTGCCTTTTAGTAACTGTAAAGAGTAGATCTGTGCAGTCTGTAATGTAGTTGTAATTTATTTTGAAAGGGGATCAATAGTCTTAGTAAGGCATTAGCCATATTGGTGACACTCAGGAGGGTATCAAGTTGCATATTTAGCTTTGTCTGTGAGCTTTTATAATTTACTTCTTAGGTTAGTTGTACCAGGATGGATAGCATTTTGCACATTGAGTATGGATGTAGGAGAAGCTGGCTGCAGCTTGGGAACAACTGAAGGCAGTTTCAACTGTGGTCAGCCATATTCAGGCTACTGCCTCATTGATTAGTGGTGGTGGAGAATCTGCCACTTTGCAAGGGATACCTCAGGTGCTGCATATTTCATCCATGGCCTCTGTTGCAAAGGCACCCCGAAGTGTACCTGGCATGGTGAATCTGCACTCACTCCAGTGTGAGTGGCAGGTGGTAATGTGTTCACGTTGTTTGAGGCAAAAGATCAGTGTGGAGGAGGCTGGCCATCTGGCCTTGCCTATGCACCGTGTGAGTGAACATGTGGCAGCTCCTTCTGTAGAGTCCCAGCAGGCACACAGGGGGACAGTTTTGCTTTTTATTGGGAACTCCGGGGTTAGGCTTGTTACTGCGTCCCTTCAGGAAATGGCATTCAGGGCCAGAAAGAAGACTAATTTGTACTCAGTATGTCTGCTGGGGCCCCTCATGTGAGAGGATGTGAAGGAGGCCCTGCCTGCAGCTATCAAACATTCATGGTGGAGTCATCTGCAAGTTGTGCCTCACATTGGCACAAATAACTCCTGTTGCTTGGGTGCCGGTGCCCTCCTTACATCATATGGGCGACAGGTGAATGTGATGCAGACTGCAGGCCTTGTGTGTGAGGTACAGACAGACATCATAAAGAGGTACAAACAGACCTCATAAACTGCAGCATTGTTCCAGAGTTAATCGGGGTCGTTTGATTTGGAGCCAAGTGGATGGTCTCAAGCACAGGCTTTTTCAACTCTGTGATGGCCTTGGTTGCAGATTTTTGGACCTGTATTATGGGCCCCTTGATATGTCAAGAGTGCATCACTCAAAGAAAGCAACAGCTCAAGTAACAGAGTACTTGTGGAGCGCACATGATCTTTTTTTCTTTTCTCTTTTTTTTAAAAAAAAAAAAAAGCTAGTTGGTGGTCTAATAAACACTGTTGTGTTATTCGTGTTATGTGTGGGAAAGAGTAGATAAAAGATTGTTTCTGGAATGTTCCACTCTTGAATAACACCACAATTGATGGCAGTTGGGGAAGTTCCATGGGTGTGTAGAATTAACAGTCATTCTCAGTTCCACCTTTGCTAGTTTGTAGGATCAAGTAAGTGACTTAATGAGTAAGAAGGTGCAAATGAAAATTTAATCGACTGTCAGGTTGCCACAGTGTGCAGCACTCTCACATACGAATGGGGAGAAATTCCAGAAAATCTGCGACAAGCTCATGAAAACAAAAGAGAAGATAAATAAATCGCAAATAACGGTCAGTACCGGACTGTCAGTAAAGCTAATTGAGGAATTCCAAATAGGAAATGGAACAAGTTTTTCCAAGCAATTGACCTAGTTCAGACCAGAGGATGAAGTACACCCAAAGCATATTTTGAGGGTATTTTTGAGTTCATTACCTGAACACTGGAATGATTCAAGAAATACCGATTTCACATTAAGTTACCTTGAAGGGCATGTGGTCGAGTGGGCAACAGCAAACTCAGAAGAATTCATTGATTTGGAAAATCACCAGGACAAATTTAAGAGAAAATACTGGTCATCCAGTATGTGCAAGAAGAATTAACTTTAGAGTTACTTGATCCCAAACATTATACCAGCCTATGAGGTAGTTGTAAGGCCACCAGGTTAGCCGAGAGCACTAATGCGCTGTTTCTTGGACTTAGGCAGACATTATTTGTACACAAGATACAAAAATGTTGGCACGTAGAGTGTTTGCGTAGGAAAGATGTATCGTCCCCACTATATTTGTTTCTTTCTGAAATTTAGCCCAAGTTTACCTCCCACTCTATGAAAGTCTACGTACATTACTAAACTTTCTTCCCCACAAACTGTTATCCAACTTAAACTCGTATGCCAACCTTCGACTAAACAGAACATAATTTGAACTAAACTTAACTGTTCAGAATGTGTCTTTACATTAAATGCGCAACTGTCCACCCCCGGTGGCAGAGTGGTCATCGTGAATGTCAATGGTAAGGCCCCAGGCTCGATTCCCGGCTGGGTCGGAGATATTCTCCGCTCAGGGACTGGGTATTGTGTTGTCCTAATCATCATCATTTTGTCCCCAACAACGCGCAAGTCACCGAAGTGGCGTCAAATCGAAAGACTTCCACTCGGCGAACGGTCTACCCGACGGGAGGCTCTAGTCACACGACTTCTTTTAAATACTGATTTTAAAAAAATTGTCGTTATTGTTGTGGCTGGAAAGTTATTTATAGGCTTAAGTTAATTAGCAACAATACAAATTTTCAGCTCATCGCCTCTATACGTAAGTTTTAGTCTGCGGTAATTTTATGGTCCTCAACATTAATCAAACATTTCATTCATAACAGGGCACTCAGAACATAGGATAACAGGACATGGGTCCTGCGCCAACACTGGAATGATTCAAGAAATACCGATTTCACATTAAGTTACCTTGAAGGTCATGTGGTCGAGTGGGCAACAGCAAACTCAGAAGAATTCATTGATTTGGAAAATCACCAGGACAAATTTAAGAGAAAATACTGGTCATCCAGTATGTGCAAGAAGAATTAACTTTAGAGTTACTTGATCCCAAACATTATACCAGCCTATGAGGTAGTTGTAAGCCCACCAGGTTAGCCGAGAGCACTAATGCGCTGTTTCTTGGACTTGGGTAGGTGCGCCGGCCCCAGTTCAAATCCACCTGGAGGACTAACAACTTGGGCCAGTACTCTGGCAGCCTCAATGTGGTTTTAGGCAGTTTTACACATCCCATTATGTGAATACCGGGCTGGTCCCCATTTCCTGCATCAGTTACATGGCTCGCAGACATTTGCAGCATGTTCACACTATTTCACGATTTACACTAGACACAGACAGCTGGGGTACACTGATTCCATCCCGGGGGGTACAGGGTGGTGGCAGGAAGGGCATCCAGCCACCCCTTGAAATTAACCTTGCCAAATCCGATTGTAACCACGCTGACCCTTTGAAAACTGCAGGACAAAAGTGCAAGCAAAAGCAAAGGTTATGGGGTAGTTATAAAAAATATACAGAATGGCATCTCACAAGGTATAAATATTTAGATAACCCCTTAGAAGAGAATCATTTAGTGGGGAGAGTGCCATATCATGTGATAAAGGAAATTTGGTATTGAGGATGGGCAACTGTGAACAATCTGTTGACATTTGTCAAAGGTTTAGATACACTAATTGAAGAACATGCTGACTATACACATAACAAAAACTGTCAGGCGGATAGCAGTTAGGGGACTTGGTATCCCCCCTTCCCAATTCCACAGGAAAAGTTAATGTAATTTCTGTAAATTTAATAGGCAGAACAATTGTCAGAGAAATAATCCAGGAATTAAATAATGTGTATCTCTCTGGTGTTCGTGTCTAATAAAGTAAATTACAAAGATAACCAGGTTTCGTCAGAGAGATCATTTTCGTGTTCCTTGCCAGGAAGCAATGAGATTTCTGGAGTAGGGGCCAGGCACCAGGAAAGGATAATACAACCATAGGCCCATGGGGAAAAGGAGAGTTGCTGTTACATGGAAAGTACCTTCATATGAACAGCTAATAGAAGAAGAAGAAAATAATACAGAATAGATTAGGTAGCTAGTTGCTGAATAAATATTTGGAACAAAGGCAAACATTACCCTACATTCAGATAGTGACAATTCAGTAATATCCCAGAAAGTATAATACATATTTTGACATAAATTTAGCTGTCCTATACTACTAGTGACTGGTCTTTACTAGTAGGCATAACTGGAAGTACAGGTAAATTGGTTAAAGAAGAAACTAGATTATCTACCTTCCTGCAGACAGTTTTGATAGAACAAAGTTTAAATTTAAAAATAATACTGGGCTAGTATTGCCTGTTAGTCCACCAGGCAATCTGAAATTTTAATACCAATACATTATGCTGAATGGCTAAACACTGCACATGGGACGTACTTTTCAAAAAATAGTTCTTTAACATTTTAAGAAAGGTACCAGCAGTTTACACTCATTTAGTAGCTATCACTAACATAGCAATGGTGACTAGTGCAACAGAAGTGGAAAATGAATTTATAGAACAAATACAGGCAAAGACTTGGGACTTGAATACTTTAACTATGTACCAGCAATAGGAACTACATATATTTTAATTAAATGTAAAACGGTGTTCTCTGATAAATCAGGCATAATGGGAGACCATGTGTGTAAATTCAAAGGAAAGGATAACACACCATTCTTTTGCACACCATAGCTGATCCCTATTTGCCTGCGGTCAGCAGTACAAGAATAAGTGCAAAAGACAGTAACAAATGGAATTGTTGAACACAGTCAAAATGTATACAACAGTCCATTGTTGGTGGAAAGAAAATCACATGGAGGAGTACACTTAGTACTGGAGATGATGACATCAAATAAACATACAGAGACTGAAAGAGATCACCCAGTGAGCACTGAAGAACAGTTGGTGACATGTGAACAAGCAAAATTCCTTATCTCCATGGACCTGAGAGCCAGTTATTGCCAGGTCCAATTAAATAAACATTCAAGACCTTACACAGCCTTCTTATTTTAAGGGAATTCACATCAATGTAGGGTACTTCCTTTCAGGTTAAATATTTCAATGGTAGTTTTTGTATGTGTTATGCAAATGTTGATTATTTACATATGTGACGTATTAATAGTACCTAATCTGGGAGTAGTATCATGTCCTGCTGATTAAGACTCTGAAAAGGTTACAGGAAGAGCGCATAACAACAAAGTTATTAATGTCCCATTATGGATGAGATGAACTCAGGTTTTTAGGTCACACACTGGGGATAAGAGATGTAAAACCAGGCCTCAAATGAATGAAAACAATAAAGGACTACCATGAGTCACAATATGTGAAGCAGTTACATTCATTACTAGGTCTGGCCAGAGGGTATAGGTGGTTTATAAAAGGGCAACCAATGACAATCCACATATTCTATCATTACTGAAACAGAGATATGGAATACAAACACAACTGAGAGGTTTCAAAATACCTATCAAGCTCTAGTACATACTTTGTTTCTAACCATCCAAGGAAGAACCTACTACTTAAACTAGCCACTAATGGATCCCAATACTGAACTGCATGCAAATTGTTCAAAGGCGAGTGAGTGGATTCCAGAAGAATATGAGCATAATACGGCAGCATTTGCTAATAGGAGCCTGAACAAGCATGAATTGAGTTACACGACAATGTAAAAGGAGTTAATAGCCATATCACAGAGACACTTTAATATGGGGCTCACAAATAGTCATTTATACTGAACAACAAGCATTGTCATTCCTCGTGGAAAGCAAGTTATTGCACAGCTGTCAAATGATATGGGTGTTATTTCTGTGAGAGATTCAGTTAGAGATAAGATGTGTAAAAGGCTCTAAACTACAGTGGCAGGTGCTATGTCCCAATTACCACTGGGAATGAATAAAATGACTTGAAATGAGGGGCCCACCGTGGTTTTTACAATTAACTTTTTGTCATCTATTACAGTAACAATGCTGTAAAGCACTTAGTTCAAAAAATAAAATATGACCTGCAGTCAAGTATTTTGGAGAAAATCCATTGTTGTGTGAGCATGAAATGGAAAAAAGATATTTGTGGGTAATGCAAAGTGTTGATTTATTTTGGCAAATTAATGGAAAATCACCATATTGGGAACTGTGTATTCCTGAAACCACAGGGGAAGACCTAATTTGGTTTACACACAAGCGGCACTGTCATTTTGCCACAAGGAAATGCATTAGGCATAAGATAAACTTTTACTATGTTAAGAATTAGAGTGGAAAAGTCATAAATGTTATAAGAGCATGTAAACTGTGTCAAAAAGTGAAAGAGGATAACTGCCATATGATCTATAGGTTTCATCCAGTAATACCAAAAGCTTTTCATGATTTAACAGCTGTCTGTCTCTACAGTCCAACACTAAAAGTTAGAGATGGAGTTACTTATATTTTAATACTACAAGACTATTGCTCAAAATGTGTTAAGTTGTATCTGATGAAGTTAGTAACTACATCTACCAATAAAGGGACTTTGTAAAAGAAAGAAGCTTATGTAGACTGAAAGATACAGGAATACTAAGAAATTGCTAAAACTTGTAACTTCCAAAGACTGAAACACAAATATAAGGAAACCATCAATTTTTTAAGTAGTTGTAAGTAATGCATAAGAAGAAAATATTGTCTACATCTATCGAGTTAAATGTCAAGACATGTGCAAAATAGTTAAAGATATTTTCAGTTGTTTAGATAATTGAGTTGTCAGACACCCTTCATGTAAGCCAGTGGAGAAGGTGATGTTTTGAAACTTCCTGGCAGATTAAAACTTTGTGACAGACCGAGACTCGAATTCACAACCTTTGCCTCTCGCAGCCAAGTGTTCTATCAACTGAAGCACGACTCACAACCCAACCTGTCATCATTGCTTTACTTCTGCACGTAGCTCATCTACTACCTTCCAAACTTCACAGAAACTCTCCTGCAAAACTTGCAGAACTAGCACTCCTAGAAGAAAGGATTTTGCAGAGAAATGGCTTTGCCACAGCCTGGGGGATTTTTCCAGAATGAGATTTTCATTCTGCAGTGGAATGTGCATTGATATGAAATTTTTTTAGGGAATAAAACTTGCTACTCACCATAGTGCAGACATGCTGAGTCGTGATAGGCACAACAAAAAGATTCACACAATTAATAGCTTTCGGCCATTATGGCCTTTGTAGTAGGACACACACACAAACAAAACACACACACACACACACACACACACACACACACACACACACACACACACACACACACACACACACACACACTCTCCCATCATGCACTGGTGCTGTTGCTCACAGTGTGGTTTCAGTTGTCTACACAGCAGACGTGTGCAAGTTGCATTTGCACATGTATATGTGTGTGTGTGTGTGTCTATTGCTGACAAAGGCACTAATGGCCAAAAGCTATTAATTGTGTGAATCGTTTTGTTGTGCCTATCGCGACTCAGCATCTCCATTATATGGTGAGTAGCAACTTTCCTTCCCTAATATTGTTACATTCCATCCTGGATTTTCCATTGTTTGATATGAAACTTTCAGGCAGATTAAGACTGTGTGCCCGACTAAGACTCAAATTCGGGACCTTTGCCTTTCACGGGCAAGTGCCCACCAACTGAGCTATCCAAGCATGGCTCATGAGCCATCCTCACAGCTTTACTTCCACCAGTACCACATCCCCTTCCTTCCAAACTTCACAGAAGCTCTCCTGCAAACTAGTTGGTAGAGCACTTGCCCGTGAAAGGCAAAGGTCCCAAGTTTGAGTCTCGGTCTGGCTTACAGTTCTAATCTGCCAGGAAGTATCGTTTCACCTCACACTCCACTGCAGAGAGAAAATCTCATTCAATTGATGTGTATATTTTTGCTCTGCCTCTCTAACTGATGAAGGATAATCTTGACCTTGAGCAAGCATCTTGTTATTTTAGGACCACATATTTTACAGGAAATTTTCTGGTTCTTTTCTTAATGTCATGAGAGCAAAAGTGGACACGGGGCATCTGCAAAGCAGGGATGATGGGAATCCAGTTTCCTGTGACTGGAGACACATGCTGGTTGGGGTAGCTACTACATGAAAATGCCATTTCACCTTGGACATCCACTGCAGACTATGGAAGTTCTATGGGCATGACAATGGTCATGATGTTACTTGTCAAGGGAAATCCAGAGAGGATGTCCAGAGTGCAAATGACAAAGGCTGATATGTATTGTGAACTTTGTTACAGTTGTATATGCTGCAGCAAAATCTAACATGGAATGTATATAGAGGAGATGAAATATATGCATGATAAAGAAGCAGCATGTGAATTTATTTTGTTGTAATGTGTTTGAGATTTCCAGCTGGTACAGATTTGGAATTTTCAAGAGAGAAATCTGAGGCCTCAAGATACAGCAACACAGTGAATTCAAAAAGTTAATATAGATAAGTAATTGCGACCAAAAAACTTTTATGTAATCTGCCTCCATACAATGCCTGAACAACGGCTGGCACATTACATTCCAGTACATCAGCTCTCTCTTTCACTGAATCAGTGATGTCATGACAGTCATCCCCAAGGTGATTCCATGATCTGCAGCAGAACTCCTAGGTAGAATGGTGTTATCAAGGAATAACTGCCACAACCAGCAGATGTCGCCAAGTGCAAGGATACAGATGCCCATTTCCCCCTCCTTGGAAATACACTTTGTACATCCTCCCTCTCATGATATGCACATAGGAAAAGAAAAATCCCATGCATAACATGTGGCCCTAAGCAGAACACTTACATACTAAAATAACAAGGTGCTTGCCCAAAGTCACTTCTCCCTTCATCACTTAGAGAGGAGGGGGGGACAACATATCACTTTCTCGGAAGTGGTAGGTAACAGCTCATATCCCCCCACTAAGATGAAGAATTTCATGAGAACTCAATTTGCTGAACAATTAAAATATCCTTAAATATTTTCCAAGTGCTTTTGCACTTAATACAGTAAACAGAGACAATATTTCTTTCATGTATTTAATTACAACTACTTTTAAAAAATAAATGTACGAGGTATAATTTCATAGCATGTAAAAGCACCTTTCAAAACAGCAACATAGTTCACACTAACATCTCACACCATTATATTTTTATTTCAGTCCTTGTAAGTTACAAGTGGCTTACAACCGTAGCCTTAGCAAATACCAAGCATGTCCAAACTTTTTCATTTAAATGGGTCTCTTTTTCACAGTCATTTTATTCACAATACTTGCTATCTTTGGCAAAAGGAACATTCTTGTCATAACAATGTTTTGCATGTGAAATCATCCCGTGTTAGCTTCATCACTGTGTGTGGACTATCAACAGAAAACAACTGCTTTGTTATTTATAACCTCCACTTAGTTACTACCACCTCTTGGGCACCTGGTTCATCTTCATATTTCCATATGGACACTCAAGGAACTGATAAGCATGAATGAGTTCCTCTATTCATTTCATTCAGAAATGTAGTTAAAAACATCGAAGATTACTTATCTTAAGCTGAAACTAACCTCCTCTGAGAAAAGTACTTATGAACTCCACCTGGTACTTCAAATATTCCACATGACTATAAACTTTCAAAGGTACAAGTATTAATCCATCTATAACAGATAGTTTACCAACTCAAAAATATAAGTCCTCCACAATGCATAGCAATAACCTGGTAACCATTATTGAACTGGGTTTGTCCCCAGACAATTCTTGGGATATGCTCTGCAACATATACTGAAGTATGTATCTTTGAATTTGAAATCATCTTATTCTCATCTCAGAGAAGTCTCATGCTGATTTGTATTTTTAAACTTCTGTTTCATTTTTCACTACCAATACACTTATACTCTCTATGTCATTATTGCAAAAACAAAGGTCAGACCACTGTCTCATTGTTCATTTGAATTTTTTCATGATTACAGAATCCACTGAGTTTGTTTATTTCACTATCTTGGAATAAACCTAAAAATTAACAATAGTGTACTACCCTTATAAACACTGTCACATACACTACTCATCACTGAAAGGCAATGCCTATATGATCATTGTTCTCTGCTGAGATAGTGTCCTTGTATTATTTCCCTAACTCCCCTTTTAGTGTAGGTTATTCTTTTGTCCATCCCATCATTCTCTTACACAAATTTATGTATTCAGGGTGCTTATAATTAAACTTTTGGTGGTCAAGAGGGCCCCATAAAAAGTGACTGATCATAGGACAGTGAAACTTTGTGGAAACTTTTGCAAGGACATGTGGAAGAGAGCAAATGAATGAACCATTGAAAGAAACACATATTAATTTCCTGATGAGGGAGTAACATTTCTTACTTCTAAACAATGTTTACATTCGAGGTTACAAACATTGCTCAATGTGATGGCCATCTGCATCCATCACACTCTGGAACCATAAAACCACACTAGATATACCATTTCACAGTTGTTCACAGAAATTTTTTAATGGTGACCATGCGATGTTGAGCTCATGCACTGCTTGAAGATCCCATATTGCATCCAACATTCTCATCCATGCTAATATTAACTTCTTCAACAATTTGTGGCACAACTGGCTGTCAGATTCTCCCAAGAGCAAATCCCAAATCACCAATTAATACAAATTTCCAAATCATGTTCTTCATCAACAGTGAGGAAAAAGGACATCTCTCTATTCCTTTGATGCATCGATACTCACAAAGACAAGCAGCACTATTGTTGCTGTTGCTTTGATAAAAGAACTTTATGAGTAAAATCCTGCTCTCTTTGTCCAGACTCATGTTGACTGTCTGCAACTGTAATGCACACCAACATATGAAGTGTCTGTACACCTTATGTTTCATATAACCTAATCTTTTGTGCATCTAGAACTAACTTCTATATATTGAACTTGCACAGTCACTACACTGCTAAAGTGCCCTCCTGCGAGTGTTTCAATGTTATAAGCTCAAGATATCCATACATCAGCTTCAGTAGGGTATTGCCCAGATCTTACCATATCATTAGTTAACTGTGGTACATGTTTATTTACACCTGCCTAACCCTTCTCCTGTTTCATGTGATGTTAGTAGCATATAGGTTTTTCCAATTCCCTATAAACACATAGCCAGAAACATATATTACCCTTTCTTTTAACCAAGGATCTGGGGTATGCTGCAAGGATTATGTTTGGCACTGTTAGCATGTAAGCCTCGATATCACATACTTCCTTAACCATACCAATTAATATTGTGGGTTCACATTGGTCAAGTGGTTAGCTCATTATTGTTAACTAATTCATTTATTCTTACTCTAATTAGTTTGTGATCTAATGACTAAGAGTTCCCCTAGTACTCTTGTGGGTACTTTTTTTTTTAATAATCACAGTAAATAAAAAACAGAAACAGTAAGGAATTACACTAAAAGTACCTGCAAAAGTAGTGCTTATGTGTGGTTATACCAGACCAGAGATCATACAATCACTGTTAGACTTCAGCAACAGTGACAGTGCAGAACAGTGATAACATCTCTTAATTTTACTCATTTAGTTTAGATCCCAACCAAGTAATTACACGATTCTACAAAGAATTAATTCAGTACTAAATCTATGTCTCCAAACACATGGCCCTATTTAATAGTTAAACTTTCTAACTTTCTGCAGCACCAGATCAAACAAAATAGCTTGCATTATGCAAGGACATTCGTTTATCTTACTACTCTTCCTTCTCACGCGCAAAAAAAAAAAAAAGAAAAGAAAAAGAAAAGAAAAAAAACTGCTGTTGTCCTCAAGTAAGCAAATAAAGGTTAATAAATACAAAGAACTATAATGGTATTGCTGTATCTTGCTACTAGTACACGTGAGTGTGAGTGTGAGTGCGCAGAGTGTTGTTTCACTGCACGTGTGTACTTAGACCAACTGCCAACTGCCAACTGTGTTAGTACGGGTCAACCACAAGAAGCCACCTGTAGGAAGCACACACACAGCACGGTCTCCACCACACCATGTAACAGTGACTGGTGCCATCTACCAGCGACTCACACCTACCTATGTGAGCAGCAGTGCAAGCTTTTAGTTTGTAGCACTTACATCAGTTGTTCTGTGTATTGTTTGTGTTGCACCTTGTGTATGATTCTTTTGTCTTCTTACATGTAGAGTCACATGAGGCGTATTTCCATTATTGTTCAGAGGTTAATGAATAAAGCCATATTTGTGTTACTTGGACTAGTTTCGTATATAGTTTGGCTACTAGCAGTACAATGCCTGCTATCCAACTTTTAATACAACTGAAAGTCTTTCCGCCCTTGTGGCTGGCAACATAATATTTAATGACCTCCTGTGCTCTCAGCAAGTCAAAATATCCACTGCCATGATTTAAGCAGTAGACACATCTCAGATCTTTGCTTCCTACCATGGTGTAAAACAATTCCCTACTTGCTAGTAAATAAATCACATCAACAGGGCATAGAATTTGTGAGAATACAGGGAATTTTTCTTGAATCACCTCACCATTTAGGCAATGAGCTAAAAAATAGCCTCAGCTGTACTTCTCCCTATGGTCTGAACTTTGGAAATTGCTTAGATAAGTAACTACAAAATAGCCTCACATGTAATACTTCCTCCAGTTTGAACTTAAGAAATAGCTTAGACAAGTCTGTTCCATTTCCTAGCTGCAACTCCTCATTTATCTTTCCTGACAGTCTGCTACCTCCCATTAGTTGCCATTCACCTCTTTGTTGTCAAGAGATCACCCCAGATTTTTTGTAATTCCTTTCAAAGCCTATCCACTCCTTGCATATTGTGCTGTATTGACAGATGATTTGATTTTCATTCGTACTTTCTGATCTATTAAGCCAGTTGCTTGATCCTCCAAACTAGCAAAGGTGGAGTCTAGAATAACTATTACATACAAATCTTTATTTTGTTCTAATACAATTAACCTTGATTCTGTCTGAGATTTTTTGATTATCAATTTTAAATTCTTCTACAAAACAGTAGCATTTCTCACACACAGTCTGTTACAGCATTATTTTATGTACCCAGTTTCATAGTTATTATTTTACTGCCTATTAATTAATTATATATTTTCATCCCCATGTACATAATTTCACTTCATGTGTGTTAGGCATAAAAGTCTCTTTGTTCTTGTGAAGTATTGTGGCTGAAATACTTCTCTTTGCATAATTTGTGTCTGCTATGTAAGAAGATTACAATCTTGTGAACATGTGAGGAGTGAGCAGTTAGAATGATTAGTTTATGAAATAATGTGTGACAAGATTCTTTTTGTTACCATTTACGTAACTTTCAGAACATGCTGAAGAAATTACTCCATTTTTATCAGTCATACATTCACTCAGTTGAAGAAAGAATTGTACCTAAAGTCTGGAAAATTACACCAATCATGCCCCAGTACACAAGAAAGGAAGTAGAAGTAATCCATTAAATTATAAACCAATATCACTGACATCAATTCAGAGTAGGATTTTTGCATAAATACTGTGTTTCAGCTCTATAAAATACCTCAAAGAAAGTGTATACTGACAAACAGCCAGCACAGATTTAGAAAACATCATTAATGACAAAAACAATTGGCTCTCACACAATGGAATACCTGAGATGGATTAACAACAATATGAAAAGGGTAGAGTGCTACTTGCCATATGGAGGAGGTTTTGAGTGGCAGACAGGCTTATTGAAAAAAGAAATTGGAAATTGCTGAATATTATATACTTTTGCACTAAGTCCTTCATCACAAAAAGCTGCCCCCCCCCCCCCCCCCCCCTCCCACACACACACACGGCTACGTCATCTTCAAATATTATAGCCCAGCAGCAACTGTCTGTGTCATCTACATCTACATCTACATCCATACTCCGCAAGCCACCTGACGGTGTGTGTCGGAGGGTACCCTGAGTACCTCTATCGGTTCTCCCTTCTATTCCAGTCTCGTATTGTACGTGGAAAGAAGGATTTCGGTATGCTTCTGTGTGGGCTCTAATCTCTCTGATTTTATCCTCATGGTCTCTTCGCGAGATATACGTAGGAGGGAGCAATATACTGCTTGACTCTTCGGTGAAGGTATGTTCTCGAAACTTTAACAAAAGCCCGTACCGAGCTACTGAGCGTCTCTCCTGCAGAGGACAGAGAAGGGGGACAGAGATGAGAAGGATAGCGGGCATGTGTGGGATCAGGAAAGGGATAAGCAGGTGGAGAACAGGGACTAAGGGACTAGAAACAGTTGAGACTAGGGGCAGGGGGGGGGGGGGTATAGCAGTTAAGGACATGTTGCAGAGAGAGCTCCCACCTGTGCAATTCAGAAAAGTCAGTGTTGATAGGAAGAATACAAACACACAGGATGTGAAGCAGTCATTGAAGTGATGAAGCACATCATGTTTGGCAGTATGCTAAGCAACTGAGTGGTCCAGCTGTCTGTGGCCAGTTTGCAGGTGGCCATTCTTGCTGACAGACAGAATGGTGGTTGTCATGCCAAAGTAGATTGTGGCTAAATTGGTAGACCCCAAAGTGCTCGCACAAGTGGCCCTGCCTCCAATTGGGTAGGGGAAGCCTGTTCCCAGATCGCAGCAGGTGGTAATAGGAGGATGTATGGGAGCAGATCTTTCATCTAGATCTTTTCACGGATATTAACCACGAGTAGTAGGGATGGACAACAATGCTGTGTAGTTTGGGTGGACGGCAGGATGCCATTGTGCATGGGTTGGAGAGGATATTTTCACTTCAGGCCATGAAAAGAGAATGAGGTGAAGAATGTAATACAATAGTTCCAGGTCTGGGTGATACTGAGTCAGGACAGGAGTGTTCTTTTGGGGCTGGACAGTGGATATGTGGGGGATGGCAGGTGACTGAGGAGACAAAGCAAGGAAGACTGTTTCTGGACAAGGTTAGGAGAGTAATTTCAATCTGTGTGGGCTTTACTAATATCCTTAGCATATTTAGAGAGGGTCTGCTTGTCATTTCAGATGTAACAAACCGAATGGGTTCTTCTCAGCAAAATTAGCTTTTCTGAACAGCACTGGTGTGTACTCGACCTGAAACATACCTTTCATTCCTGTAAACTCCCCCTTCCCCCCTGCCTCAACCTTCCATAGTCCCTTCCACCACATGCCTATTTCCTTCCCTGCCCCACTC
Source organism: Schistocerca gregaria (assembly GCF_023897955.1). Taxonomy (NCBI): domain Eukaryota; kingdom Metazoa; phylum Arthropoda; class Insecta; order Orthoptera; family Acrididae; genus Schistocerca; species Schistocerca gregaria. The sequence continues at coordinate 321,199,575 of NC_064925.1, read as the reverse complement.
CAGTCACCTTCTATCCTCCTGGTGCACCTGCTTAGTCTTTCCCTCTTCTCTGCTTCTCTCTTCTCCCTTTTACCCTCTCCCTCCCTGCACAACCTCCTAATGCTGCACCTAGCAGCCCACTTTGCTGCCCTGAACATGTATCAGTACACTTATCCCCATTCCTATCCTGTATTTCCTGCCCTTTGCCTTTCCACAGCTCTTCTGCACCCCCACTATCAACCCTAGCAAACATTCCTGCTCATCTCAGAAGCTGTCGCAGTTGGACCTTAGAAGCTATAGATGACATTTGCGCTCGCTCTCTCTCTCTCTCTCTCTCTCTCTCTCTCTCTCTCTCTCTCTCTCTCTCTCTCTCTCTGTGTGTGTGTGTGTGTGTGTGTGTGTGTGTGTGTGTGTGTGTGTGTGTGAAACATGTGAAAAGCTGTGTATTTTATTTTACCTACATCAGGTGAAGGATTTAGTCCAACACCTTTCAATGTCTAGCACTCCCTTTTGAATGTGTGTGTGTGTCACTCAGTGCCTCCTCTATGTGGTGAGTAGCGCTCTATCCTTTTCATATTATTATTACAGCTGACTCTTTCCGCACGTAAGTAATTAGTGCTATCAACAGGGATCTCAAATTGATGCCATATTTCTATATTTCCAGAAGGCTTTTGATACCAATCCTGACTGATGGGAGGTCATCAAGAGAAATAAAAGTGATGCGTGTCATTTCCCATGGAAGTGTTACAAGCCCTCTGCTGTTCCTAACCTACATAAATGATTTAAGAGACTATCTGAGTAGCCCTCTTAGATTGTTTGCAGATTATGCAGTCATTTACAGTCTTCATAAAGTCTAAGATGAACTAGCTGTCTGGGGATATCATCTTTCATTAGTAATCAAAATTTCCTGGGTCCACAGTTCAAACTACCCAATGCTTATCTTTTGAATAAAAATTCATCAACAATAATGGTTGAACACTTCTAGCCAAAGAAATCATCTCATTCTATCAATGGCCTTCTGAGAGAGAGTAGAGAAGTGGACAGAGGTTCAGGGCACTCTGTTGTCCTCAGAAAGGGAAACTGCCCCTAAAAGGCAAAAGACTCATCAATGATCAATAGCAAGCAGAGCACAAGTCAATGAAAACCACTGCATTAAAGACATGCAGTGTGTATCCAAAGGACACATTGACGGTAACTGAAAGAAGTGTCATGATTATCTCTTCATTTGTAAAAGATTCTGGATTAGTCCCTCTTCTCTGGGAGAGGACTGCCATGTGGAGGTAACCTTGGGAAAAGAAATGGAATAACCAATGAAAGGATACAGGATATGGAATCTCAGAACTTCATGGTAGGGAAGCAAGAAAATATGAAAATGGAAATCCAAAGATTATAAATATAGTTTATAATCTCCACAACAGAAGAAAATTGTATAACAGTAGTAGTATTTGTTATGTAAAGGAAGATAGGACAAAGGGTAATCTACTGTGAACAGCTCAGTGACAGAGCTCTTCTCATCAGTGACAGAGCTCTTCTCATCAGTTTTGACAGCAAACAAATGATAATAACAATAGTTTAGATATGCATGCTAATGTCACAAGGAGAAAATGAAGGGAGTGAGAAAGTATGTGAGGACACTGAACGGCAAATTCTGTATGTGAAAAGAGAGAGAATTATCTAATACTCATGGGGCAATACATCAAAATAAACCTCATCAATCCTTTTCCTTCACCCCTCTTCCTACCCCTTCAACCCTCCTGCCAGACAAATGGGCCACTGGCTCTGAAAGCCTTGCGCTGACTCTGAAAGCTTGCAAATTTCAGTACCTCTATGTGTCAATACCAGAGAAGGAAAGTTGCCACTCACCATATAGTGGAGATGCTGAGTCGTGATAGGCACAACAAAAAGATTCACACACACACACACACACACACACACACACACACACACACACACACACACATGCAAACACAACTTGCAGACATGTCTGTTGTGCCTATCATGACTCAGCATCTCCACTATAAGGTGAGTGGCAACTTTCCTTCTCTTGTATTGTTACATTCCAGCCTGGTTTTTCCATTGTTTGATTAGTACCTCTGTGTTTTCTCTGACACTGCTTGATGAGTAAATTTTTTTAACTATCCACTTACAGTATAAAAATCATGGGGGATTGTTATGCTGCTGTTGTAGGGGAAGGAATATAAGAAACAATTACTGGAGAATAAGGACTTGGTAGAAGAAATGAGACAGGAGAAAGACCAATCGAGCTCCGTAATAGATGTCAGCTGGTAATAGCAACTACTCTATTTAAGAATCGAAGATTAGAGAGTACATGTGCAAAAGGCTTGGAGACGTGGGAAAATTCCAGTTGGATTACATCATGGTCAGACAGATATTCTGAAATTATAAGGTGTAGCCAGGAGCAGATATATGCCTCAGATCACAGTTTAGTAATGGTGAAAAGCAGACTGAAGTTTAAGAGGACTGAGAAGAACAATCAGTGTGGAAGGCAGTGGGATGCTGAAGTACTGGTGAATGATGAGACATGTTTGAAGTTTGTTAAAGACATGGATATTATGATAGGGAATACCACAGTAAGCAGTTCAGTTGATGGGGAAAGGCGACCTCCAAAAAGAGCACTCTTGGACAGAAAAATATAGATACAAGGAAGGAAACTGTGAAGAAACCTTGGGTGACAGAAGAAACCCTTCAAATGATTGACAAAAGAAATAAGCAGAAAAATTTCCAGTGAAAGACAGAATATGGCAATATAAATCACTTATGAATGAAATAAATACGTAGGAACTTTGGGAAGTGGAGGCAAAATGGCTGTAGGAAAAATGATCATCAAAAGGACTAACTCAGCACATTGAAAAGACAAAACAACTTTAAGTGAAACTCAAAGCAAGGGCAACAACATTAAGAATGTAATGAGACTTCCACTGTTAAATGCAGAGGTCAGAGTGGATAGGTGGGAAGAGCCATGCAAGTGGTCTACTGAGAAGTAAGGAATTGTCTGATGACGTGACAGAAGAAGAAATTCAGGGTGTATATGCAGACAAGGAAAAAAAATTCCAGGATATCCCGATTAAAAATACACTTTCTCCCAGGTGAAAACATACTTTCTCCCTGTTAACTGACCATATATTTTCTCTCAGAACTATATAACTTATCAGCCCTTTGATGATTTCCCCAGTGCCATGGCGCACATAGCCACGCAAGTACAACAGGCGGCTACCACTGCAGAATAAGCCGCACCTCCACATAGTTCTGGTGCATTCCGCCAGCCGGCACTAGAGGTGTTTCCCACCAAACATGAAAGCAGCTGCAGAATACGCACATATGCAATCCCTTTTTCCGATGCGGATGGTAATACGATGACATCACCATCCACCAATAGGGTATTGCCAACGGCCACCAATCCTCACGACAGAATCCGCGGAGGAAGACTAGAGGCGCCATGTTAAATAGCTGGCAGGGAAGGAAATAGGTGTCTTTCGACCTGCTGCGGACTGCCACCAGGAGGAAACATCACCGCAGCCAGATCGACCAGGTGCCCGTCTTCAATACCCCGAAGTGGTGCCCGTCTAACTCCTCGGCATCCATTGGAGAGCATCGAGAGAGCATTACCAAGGAACATAAAATCAGTTCAGTTATAAAAGTCAATTTTATTAAGATTGTATATTCGTGTTTCGATACTAAATTTTTGGGCAGTAGAAAAGCCTTTTTATTTTCCAAAGGAGGTTATCTGTTGTAAAATTAAGTGGTGTCCTGGCTACACCTAATAAAGCAACTTTTATTATCACGTGGGTGTTGATCAGTGTATATAAGACCCAGCACTTTAGAAAACTAAACATTGGGAAAAAACACGTTTCGGAAAGATCTTTGATGTGCAGCATCATGTACGCTGCATATTTTCGTATTACGAAAGTATAAATTCGAAAAAAATGGCTCTGAACACTATGCAACTTAACTTCTGAGGTCATCAGTCGTCTAGAACTTAGACATCACACACATCCATGCCCGAGGCAGGATTTGAACCTGTGACCATAGCGGTCGCTCAGCTCCAGACTCTAGGACCTAGAACCGCACGGCCACTCCGGCCGGCTATAAATTCAAATTCCACCACAAACATCTCTCTTCAGCAGCGCAAATTTCTCAAAAAGAAAAAGTTAATGGTTTAAATTAATATACATAGCGTTGTTACACAAAATGTAATGCTTTCACATATAATATCAATCTATAAAATTAATACGCTACAAGATAAGCTAAGCTTTCATATATAATGTTGTTGTTTTTATGCGCTTATTACAATTTAAGATATATCACACAAATGTGCTATTAAAATTTTTAATAACGACATAAATGGCTGACCTTCTGGTCTCGAAATTCATCTAACTGACTCGTCATCAAAGAGTTCATTTTTAAATGAGGGTCAAACGCTCTGTGATTTAAGAAATTCATCATACATTCTTGCACATTGATTAACTTGTGTAAAAGGAAATTTACTGTGATGGTAACGCTTTTCAAACCACCATTCGGAATACTTTCCCACGACCTGTTAGAAATAGGTTCGTTTCTGCAGTTGCCAGTGAGCACCAGACTCAGGCATCACCACGCTTGAGCAGTTACGATGTCGTAGGGAGCCCGTATGTACGTACGTGTAAAACATAAAGGAAACAAGACATCAGAGGATACTCCAAGAGCATCATAATTTCATGACCCATACTAAAATGTGCATATTTAAAGTGCATATTCGTATGTCCAGATTCCCAGTGAGGTAGGCCACTACCTGATATTAAGCTTTTCATTGTGGTTTTCGCGCTGTAAATTTTGCTAGAGTACCAGTACTGTGTTATCACATCTTTCGTTATTTATTATGGCATAATGCCATACGTGCTAGAAGTTGAAAATGTGCTCTTGAAATGGAGCAAACAGTGTGTGGAATTAAACACTTTGTTTCAAATATATTGTCTGTCTCAGTGGAAAAGATTAATAAAAGAAAATTTCCTTAGTAGACGGACAAAAATAACTTCATTGTTCTGCAAGGCAATTAATGCTTGACTGTCAGAAATGTGGAAATAATATAAAATCTAACTAATAACACATTTTAGCCTTCCATAATTATGTGAACATATTTTAATTCACTTGATAGCTCCCGGCCACAGAAATCTGTTTTGTTTTCATTTGACGTGAGAGCTGTAAACAAAGAGGAAACAGCAAAATCACTAAATCTAAACAAGGGCCACGTGGAGACTACCCACTTCCTCACTATTACTCGGACTCTCTGGGCACCAGCCCCGGATCTATGATATTTCTGAACCAGGGCAATACCCCATCGCTCCCTCGAGCGTTTGAGATAGGACGTCAAAAATTTAAAACAGAATTGAATTTTCAAAAATATGTTCATTTTGTAGTGCACATCTTTCTGATGAGTTTGATGCATAAAACATATGAGTGCAAGGAAATGTAATGCTCGTTATTTGATGTGAGCCAAAGTGCAGTCCCATGCCTCTTCACAAAGCATTCTTCTATCGCACGTAACTGTTTTTCACACTGTGGAATTGAAAGGTGTATATCTTGTAATGGATACCATCAAACCATTTTCAAGACAGTGGAAATTGAAATGTTCTGTGATGCCTCTCTTGCTTACAATCGGAATGTTGGACATCCTGTCCCTCCTTTCTAAAAAAAAAAAAAACTCTTCAGAAAATTAGCACTCTTTATCCCTATCAGCTAACAACTTGCTGCTTTGTTTGACGGAAAATTAAATATAGGATACATAAACCCAGTAAAGACATGAGACAAGCAAGACAATACATCTCGTAGAGTTTTTTCTCTCTAATCTTGCTACAGCTTTACATGGCGTGCTTTCCTTTCTGTGAAAAAATCTACTACCTCATCAAAGTTTGTCAAAAGTTTTGCTACATGAAAAATCAAAATGTCATTGTCGAATACTGAAAAAGCTATTAATAAAAATAGTACCCAATACTGGTGTGGTTTCCCAATCAGATTATGTCTACTTTGTCCTGTCTGCTAGATAAAACAAAATAGGCCTTTCTAATACTGCAACTATTTTAACGCTCCACAAACGGTCTTTTTTTTGTAACGACAGTGTCTAGCAGCTGGGGTGGATGAAATTAAGTTGGAACTCATCAAATACAGTGGAATGTCAGGTCTTAAATGGCTACACAAGATAATTGAAATGGCCTGGGAGTCGGGACAGGTTCCATCAGACTGGACAAAAGCAGTAACCACACCAATCTTTAAACACGGAAACAGAAAAGATTGTAACAACTACAGAGGTATATCTTTAATCAGCGTTGGGGGTAAAAACTTCTCAGGTATTGTTGAAAGGAAAGTGCGAGTATTAGTTAAGGACCAATTGGAGAAAAATCAGTTTGGGTTTAGGCCTCTTAGAGGTTGTCAGGACCAGATCTTTAGCTTACGGCAGATAATGGAGAAGTGTTATGAATGGAACAGGGAATTGTATCTATACTTTATAGATCTAGAAAAGGCATATGACCGGGTTCCTAGGAGGAAGTTATTGTCTGTTCTACGAGATTATGGAATAGGAGGCAAACTTTTGCAAGCAATTACATGGATAGTCAGGCAGCAGTTAGAGTTGATGGTAGATTGAGTTCATGGTTCAGAGTAGTTTCAGGAGTGAGACAAGGCTGCAATCTGTCTCCACTGTTGTTCATATTATATATGGATCATATGTTGAAAACAATAGACTGACTGGCCGAGATTTAGATGTGTGAACACAAAATAAGCAGTCTTGCATATGCGGATGACTTAGTTGTGATGGCAGATTCGATTGAAAGTTTGCAAAGTAATATTTCAGTGCTAGATCAGAAATGTAAGGACTATGGTATGAAGATTAGCATCTCCAAAACGAAAGTAATGTCAGTGGGAAAGAAGTACAAACGGATTGAGTGCCAAACAGGAGGAACAAAGTTAGAACAGGTGGTCAGTTTCAAGTACTTAAGATGCATATTCTCACAGGATGGCAACATAGTGAAAGAACTGGAAGCGAGGTGTAGCAAAGCTAATGCAGTGAGTGCTCAGCTACGATCTACTCTCTTCTGCAAGAAGGAAGTCAGTACCGAGACTAAGTTATCTGTGCACCGTTCAATCTTTCGACCAACTTTGTTGTATGGGAGCGAAAGTTGGGTGGATTCAGGGTACCTTTATCAATAAGGTTGAGGTTACGGATATGAAAGTAGCTAGGATGATTGCAGGTACTACTAGATGGGAACAATGGCAGGAGGGTGTCCACAATGAGGAAATCAAATAAAAACTGGGAATGAACTCTACAGATGTAGCAGTCAGGGAGAATAGGCTTAGATGGTGGGGTCATGTTACACGCATGGGAGAAGCAAGGTTACCCAAGAGACTCATGGGTTCAGCAATAGAGGGTAGGAGGAGTCGGGGCAGACCAAGGAGAAGGTACCTGGATTAAGTTAAGAATGATTTTGAAGTAATAGGCTTAACATCAGAAGAGGCACCAATGTTAGCACGGAATAGGGGATCAGCATGGAATAGGGGATCATGGAGGAATCTTATAAAGGGGACTATGCTCCAGACTGAATGCTGAAAGGCATAATCAGTCTTAAATGATGATGATGATGACAAAATATAATTAACGAAGTACCACTTTCAAATGCCTATTAGGCATATTACAATCAAAAAGCTACACGTTAGGAAATAGTTTCACACTTCATTCATACACTCCAGTTTATCAAGCATGAGATCGAAAAGTCGTAGTACGAAATTTTTATACAGACTTGGAATTGTCATAGTGCCCCATAATTCGTGTGATGTCCCCGTTTCGTCTCCTTCCTTGTTCTTACAAACAGTCTTGTTATCCCTAATTCTGTAACTATTCCTGCCAATGTCAAACCTTATTCGCAGGTTAACTTCACCAACTCTGCCACAATCACCGGTTTAGTTATCCAGGTTAGGCGTTGTTACATATTTGTACGATGCATTTTCCGCACTTCTTCCAGAATATAACTTAAAAGCAGCTGCTAGGTGGAGACTGTACAACTGGCCCTTACCAGTACAGCGATCTGGCGAAAAATTTTCTGTCAAAAACTGATTTTCTTGGATACACCCAGATGGTGTTTCTTACATATTTTTCATTTATTTTCACTCCTGTTGTCTGGATCTATGGATTTCGCTAGTAATTATAACAATGCTCATAATTCTCCAAACCAATCAACTACACAGTTGGCATTGATCCGTTCAGCCTTACTCTGCTGAGCTCGTATAGCCCCTTTTGTCTGTAGGAAAGTTTGTTTCTATATGCGACGAGAGTTCCCTTGACAGAGTCATCATGTATTCACAAATTAACTTACTATTCATTCAGAAATCAACTTAGAATCTGTTCAAAAATGTTCAAAAACCGACAGGGATGCGTTTCAAAGTCATATGAATAATTAACAGACTAACGTGGGCTGGATGATAAGTCACTATGTGAAACAAGGTTTTTTTCCCCTCAAGAATATGAATTTTCCCCCCCATGTGGACATGTGTCCAGAAACGCTTAATTTCCATGTTACAGCTCATTTTAGTTTCTTCCACCTACACTGAATGGAGCACGTTATCATGATTTCATACAGGCTAGAACATGTGCCTTTACAAGTACTACGCAACATGTGGTTCATGCACGATGGAGCTCCTGCACATTTCAGTCCAAGTGTTCGTACACTTCTCAGCAACAGATTCGGTGACCGATGGATTGGTAGAGGCAGACCAATTCCATGGCCTCCACACTCTCCTGACCTCAACCCTCTTGACTTTCATTTATGGGGGCATTTGAAAGCTCTTGTCTATGCAACCCCGGTACCAAATGTAGAGACTCTTTGTGCTCGTATTGTGGACAGCTGTGATACAATACGCCATTCTCCAGGGCTGCATCAGAGCATCAGGGATTGTGGAGGGTGGATGCATGTATCCTAACTAATGGAGTACATTTTGAACATTTCCTGTAACAAAGTGTTTGAAGTCATGCTGGTACGTTCTGCTGCTGTGTGTTTCCATTCCATGATTAATCTGATTTGAAGAGAAGTAATAAAATGAGCTCTAACATGGAAAGTGAGCGTTTCCGGATACATGTCCACATAACATATTTTCTTTCTTTGTGTGTGAGGAATGTTTCCTTAAAGTTTGGCCGTACCTTTTTGTAACACCCTGTATAATATGAACAAGAGAGGGCCCAAGATTGACCCTTGAGGAACACCATGGTTAACTGGTAAGAAACTATAATATTGGTTATTGAAGTAAACAGTTTGAGATCTATTAGATAAGTATGACTGAAACTACAGTTTTTAATTTCAGCAGCAGAGTGCTGTGGCACACACTGTCAAACACTTTGATAAATATCAAAACTTTGTGCCTACAATATTTTTTTTTTTTTCTTTTGCTTCAAGACAGTTACATATGTAGCTCATAACAGCATCACATGTCGATAGATTTTTCCTAAACCCAATCTGGCTATTTGAAAGCAATTGATGAGAATCTAGAAAATTGATTATTTGAATACTCATTAGTTTCTCAATGACCTAGGATAAAAGTGATACAAGAGAAACTGGCCTATAATTGCTAGGCAAATTATTGTCACCTTTTTTGTGGACTGTGATTACTTTAGCTACTTTTAATTTTTTAGGGAAACAACTTTCATCAAAGCAGTAGTTTATAATGTGACAGAGAACCTCTGCTATATTATGACTACTAAGTTTCAATATTTAGAGCTGATATTGTAAATATCCAGTGAATCACTTTTGCTAAGAGAAAGAATGACAGAGTGTTCATCTTTTACACAAACGTGTTCAAAATAAAACACATTTTCCATAGCATTTTCGTTTTTATAGGCAACATCCAAATAGTAGCTAGGTTCATGTTTACCATCAGGTATCTTAGTAGCTACACTATCTACACTGTTTACAAAATAATTATTAAAACTGTCGGCACCAATTTTGGATCTAGATACAAATTCTTTGCTACCCGATGCTAGATTCTCATTAATGATTTTCCACATTTCTTTTGGTTTATTAGTAGCTTGTGCAACCAATTTGCAATTATATTCTAATTTAGCTTTCTTAATACCCATTCTGTACTGATATTTGCATTCTTTATATGTTACTTTGGCATGCAGACAAAATGACTTCTTTACTAGGTAGTAGAAATTGTTGCATTGATCTTTAAGTTTTCGTAGTTCCTTTACCACTTATTTTTATTGGTAGTCATTACCCTGCTCATTTTAACACATTTGTTCTTTAGTGGCAGGCCAATGTTAACTGTCCACATGAATAATCCAAGAAAGTTGTTGAACTGGTTTTCTGCTCCAGTGTTACCATACACGCACACAATCAATTAATTTCTCTGAGACATTTTAGAAAAACAGATATATTACAGTCACTAATTGTACATTGTGTCTTAGAGTGTGAATCACAGTATTTTGAAGAATTAAAAGTTGTAACAGTATTGTCTATACAAGTACCCATGTTTACATTACCAGGTCTGGTGATTACATTCTTCAGTATGTTATTCATCCCATAGCTTTTAACTAAGCTATTTATTTCCAAGTTGTCAGAAGTACTGGAGTTGAAATTAATATTAAAATCAGTCATTAGAATTACATTAACTTTTATTAAAAACTATGTGTTTAATAAGATGTCCAATCTTTCAAAAAATTCTCTCTCATTTTCCAATACTGGGTTTCTGTAAATACAGATAAAGGCTGTTCCAAGAGTCACAATGTAACAGGCAGATATTTCAAAAGTTTCCTCCACAGATACATTTGTTACACTAGGTAGTGGCTCAAAAACAAGGTGGTTCTTAATTAAAATGGCAGAGCCACCTTGTTTCTTATCTTTACAGCAAAAGTAAAGGGTTCATCCAATGTTCAGCTAAACCAAGGACTTCTATTTGCTTTTCCTCAACCAGAACATGCAATGCATCTGTATTATCTAATAAGCCCTGTGTGTTAAGAAACACAATCTTAGCAGCATAGTTAGGTATAATGTTATTAGATGCGGAGACACTACCTGCTGAACTATTTATTTGCTGTTTTTTAGTATGGGTTAGGCCCTGGTAAATAGGAAGTGACCAAGCCTGGTCTGTACTATGCTTGGTCAGTGGCTCACGTTTCCCTGGTTCTTTAAACCTGCTTTCATTTTACTACAGTGGACTGATGTAGAAATACTCTCACTTAATTTACCTTGAGCCTGCTGAATTGCCCTATAATAGTATTCCATAAATCAAGTGTGAATGGAAGAATGCAAAATACACATACAACATGAGTTCTTTACTGACACTACTCCTCAGTTTGTACAGCATGTGCCAATTTGCCACATATCTTCCCTGTGTGAGTATCCCAGCTGAGCTTTCGATCTATATGAAATCCTAATAATTTTACTGTTTTGTTATTATGACTGGGACCATTCAGACTGAATATGTATGCACCAAACTTTCTCGTGCAATATACCTCCTGAGGAAGCTGAAGAAGATAATAACTGACCAGTTTCTCACAATAGTCTACCATGCACTCTTCCATGGCCACATTAGCAATGGACTGTTGTTGTGAGGACACTCCTGAGGCTGCAAAGATGTGTTGCCATTAAAAAAAAAAAAATAAAAAATAAAAAAATAAAAAAAAAGCCATTAGGATCATATCCTCCAGCAAAGACTGGACCACTGTAAGCCTATTTTCACCAGGTTAGGCATAATGACTGTTTTTAGCCAGTATGTGTTTTTCTACCTCATTTATATAAAATAAAATCAAAGGAATTTTAGTATAAGACAAGAAATACATAATCATGACACTCACTGTAACAGGAACATTGAAGTGCCTATGAAGCACACAAGACAGCTTTCCAACAGTCACCCTAAAAATGTACAATCAACTGCCTCCAGAAGTGAAATCCCTGCCACATGAATTACTGCGGAAAAAAATTGCTCAGGACTTGAAACAACATCCACTATATTCCTTGGAAGAGTTTTTCAATGGTGGTTCTAGTGAATGGACAAAATGATAAATATTGTTATGTTTCTGCCTAAATTTAATCTTCTTTTTATGTTCTCAATTAACTGCACATTTATTTTGTGTTTTACTTAAAGTACATATTTTACCAAAACGAAACTTTATATGTGTGATCTACATGGTTTTGTAAACATTTTGCTTTATGGTGTTTTCATCTGCTGCTATGAAGTTTTACTTTCCTGTTTAGTTATATTTCATTTTCTCTATGTTCTGTGTGTTTTTGTGCGCTGCATAAATATTTTCTTTTATTTCTAATAAAAATTTTGTATATGGTGTTGTATAAATGTTAGTTGATAAACATTGTATTTGTGACACAGTCTGTCCAGCCATGGCTGGTGAACGATGAAGATATAGTAATAAAGTAATAAAGAAAGAAATATAACAGCTTCAGTTTTACTATCATTCTTCTGCAGTACATTTGCCTCAAACCAAGTAGTGCACTTCTCCATTGCCACTGTCATGCTGTGCAGGTAAATCGTTTATATAAATGATGAAGTCTTATTTTCGTTTTTTCTCTTGTTCATGTTTTATTGCTGCAGTATTATTCTGCAGTTGCGGGATACAGTAATAACCTTTGTCAGAGTATCGGTTCTTACCAGTCAAAATTACAAAACTTTAACTGAAAACAAAAACAATGAAAAATTCACGAAACTCTAAAAAATTCTCGGGTTATTCCCGGTTTTCTCCCGGATGAAAAAATTCCCAGTTTTTTCCCTGATCTCCCAGTTGTAGCGGGCCGTTTACACTCTGAAATTGGAGTCAATATAGAAGTGCAAGGGAGAAAGTATTAGATTCAGAATTTAAAAGTACTTTGGAAGGCTCAAGAGTAGCGGTAACTGAATGACTTTCTAAGTTGCTATGTAGAATCTATAAGAGTGGCAATATACCATCCAACTTCCAAGAAAATATCATCCACTTAATTCCAAGAATAGCAACAGCAGATAAGAGCAAGATCTGTCGTACAATCAGCTTAACTGCTCATGAATCCAAGTTGCTGGCCGTATACAGAACAATGGGGAAAAAACGAGGATCTTTGCAATGATCCTGAAATAGTACTAGATAATGGAAGCAAGACGGAAGAAAAATTCAGACACAGTCACATGATTTGTCTACGTGATTCGACAATGTAAAATGGTGCAAGATGTTCGAAATCCTGAGAAAAAATATGAGTAAGCAGTAGGGAAAGAACATCCTGCAGAAAACAAACCCTCAATTGTCATCCAGAGTTCAAGGAGTACATTAATGATCTTTTTGCATAAATTAAAACAAGAAGAATGGATTTCATTTTTAAATGAGATCAAAATTGAATTGTACCAATTTTGGCCAAGGTAAGTAAAAAAATATTTTCTTTTAAGATTTCATAAAGTTTCTGAATAAAGTTTGTTGTATCAGTTTATGCAATTTTAAAACAAAAGCTAAAAACAAGGTGTATACCCTGACAAGGAAAATATTCCAATATTTCCCCGTTATAAAAACATTTTCACTCAGATGAAAATACACTTTTTCCGCGTTAAGTGACAGTATACTTTCTCTCAGAACTGTTAGTTATGAATCTTTTGGATGGCTATGGTTTTATACACCGGTGTAGAATTTCTCAGCACTCTAGAAATGAAACTCTAGAGAAAAAAATTTAAAAAAAAAACACGTTTTGGAATGATCTTTGATGTGCAGCAACACATACGCTGTATACTTTCATGTTGCGAAAGTATAAATGCAAATTCCACCGAACACTGTATGTTATTTTCTGAAGCATTGAACTTAACAGCTATTGTTTCTTCTAAACAGAGTTAATTATGTGATAAGGGAAAGATGCTGTAATGCGTGAAGCACTGTCAGTAGAACTGATATTACATATCACATTTTGTGCATTGCAATCAAGAATACTCGGCATGCTATAACATGCAGTTTTAGTTGGTGATGACCTTTTTTCATTAACACCAATAATTATTAATGTAACAGTAATTGTTATTAACATTAAGAGTAATAATTATTCGAAGCAGGCCGCATTAAGAAGAGAATGGTTTGGTAACTACTGTCTTGAAGATAGACCTGTAAAGGCAAAACTTCTACATTCAAACATACATGAATGGGGAGCACTGCTGCGACGTTTTAAATAGATGAATATTGTATAAAGAATGCAACTTCTTGATTTGTGAATCCTTCCCTCCTGCCAACAATATTCCTTAAACAAGAGTCGGCCAACTGGAACGAAAGGATTTTAGTCTTGTAGAGACGAGCATTTTCACAGCCAGAATTGTACTTGGTTTAATTTTTTAAATTCAGTTGTATGTGTGTTCCTACTTCAATAAATCTTGCCCTGCAGCTCAAATATTGTCAGACCATCTGTGTTCTGATCGCACATGACAATCTCAATAGCAGCAGTATGTTGCTTATATTTTTGTAATCAGCGTCACTGAAATCCCATAAACACCTATACAAAGCATAGATATCCGAAAAGTGAACATTATTCCCAGTGTTGTCATGCAAATCATGCTTAATGCTTTTCAAACCACCATTCGCAATATTTTTCCATGACTTGTTAGAAAATGTTAGTTTCAGCAGTTGCCAGGGTGCGCCTGCGCATCTACAATGATGCATGAAACCCGTATGTTCGTACGTGTACAGCATTAAAAGACCTTAGATTATGTCATAAAAGAAATGACATCAGAGGATACCGTACTCCAAGGGTATCAGAATTTCGTGAACAATACTAAAATGCATAATTCGGCTTATAGTGCACATTCACGTGTCCAAATTCCCAATGAAGTAGATCTCGACCTGATGATATGCTTTTCAACATGGTTTTCGGGATGTAAATTTTCTTGGAGTACCTCATGTTTGGTTCATTATTATGGCATAATGCCATATGTGCTAGAAGATGAAAACGTGCATTTGAAATGCAGTGAAAAGCCTGGAATTAAACACTTTGTTTCAAATAAATTGACTGTCTCAGCAGAAAAGATTAATGAAATCCAAATTTCTTTAGCAAATCGACAAAAATAACTTCATTGTTCTGCAAGGTGATTAATGGTGCCCTGTCAGAAAGGTGGAAATAAAATAAGATCCTAAACTAATAACATTTTAGCCCTCCATAATCATGTGAATGTATTTCACTTCTCTTGATAGCTAGTAAACAAAGAGGAAACAGCAAAATCACTAAACGTAAACAAGGGTGACGTGGAGACTATCCACCTCCCCACTACAACTCACTGTGCTCTGCGCATCTGCCTCGGATCTACGGTATTTCCGACCCCCCTCCCCCAAGCGTTTGAGATAGAACACCAAAAATTTAGAAAATCGACTTCAAAAAAATTCATTTTGTAGCGCACATCTTTCTGAACAGTCTGATACATGAAACATATATGTTCGAGGAAATGTGAGACATGTCAGTTTGGTATTCAGTGTGCCAAAGTGCAGTGCCATGCCTCTTCACGAGGCATTCTTCTATAGCAGGTCACTGTACTTCGCTCTGTGGAATTCAAATGTGTATATTTTGTAATGGATGCCATCAAACAATATTCAGGAGAGTGGGAATTAGAGCGTCCTGTGGTACCTCTCCTGGTCCCAGTCGGCTGGTTTGACATCCTGTTACAATTTATACTGGGTGGGATTATTTGTAACCAGAACAAAAAGTCTTCAGAAAATTTGCACTCTTTATTGCATATTAGCTAATAACATGCTGTTTTGTGTGAAATAAAATGAAATATACATTACATAAAACCATAAGACAAAAGACAAGTAAGATAGTACACATTTCTTTAATCCTTAGGCCCTAGCATTTTTCCTATCTAATCTAGCTACAGCTCTATATGGCGTGCTTTCCTTTCTGCGAAAGAATCTATTACCTCATCAAAGCTTGTCAAACATTATGCTACATGAAAAATCGAAATATCATTGTCTTATACTGAAAAAGCTGCTAACACAATTAGTACCCACGACTGGTGTGATTTCTCGATCTGATTATGTCTATTTTGTCACTGTCTAATAAACGAGACCATTCTGGCGGAAACGGTCATTTTTTATAGCGCGACAGAATATAATTCACGAAGTATCAGTATCAAATGCATATTAGGCCTACTAAAAGCGAAAAGCTTTATGTTAGGAAACAGTTTCACATTTCATTCATACGCTTCAGCTTTTCAAGGACAAGATCGAAAAGTAGTAATACGAAATTTTTGTATACATTTGGAATTGTCAAATTCTTCCATAATCTGTGTCATGTCCCCGTTTCTCCTCCTTCCTCGTTCTAATAAACACTCTAATCACTAATTCTGTCACAATTCCTGCCAGTGTAAAATCTCATCCTCTCACTAACCCTGCCACAATCACCAATTTAGTTATCCCACTTTTGTCCTCCAGTTAGGCATTATTACGTGTTCATACAACGCGTTCCTCCCATTACTCCCAGAACTGAACTTAAGTGGCTGCTAGCCAGGGACTGTACAATTGGCACTTGCTAGTGTAGCGATCTGGAAAAACTTTTCTGTCAAAATTTCATTTTCTTAGATACGTCCAGTAGGTAATACATAATTTTTCATACCTTTTATTCCTGTTCACTCTGGTAGTCTGAATCTATGTATTTTGATAATAATTATAAGAAAGCTGATCATTCTCAAACCACATAACAAACAGCAGTTGGCATTCACCCATTCAGCTTTATTCCGGTCAGCTTGTATAGCCCAATCTCATTCTGTCTGCAGTAAAGTTTATTTCCAGATGCGGCCTGGATTCCTGTGGCAGACACATCACGTACACTACACACGCATTGAAAAATCAACTTATGATTCATTCAGAAATCAACTTCTTGCTGTTGTGGCCTTCAGTCCAGAGACATGTTTGTGGAGCTCTCCATGCTCCTCTATCCTGTGCAAGCTGCTTCATCTCCCAGTAACAACTGCAACATAAACCATTCTGAATATGCTTAGTGTATTCATATCTTTGTCTCCCTCTACATTTTTACCCTCCGCACTGCCCTCTAACACTAAATTGGTGATCCCTCGATGTCTCAGAACATGTCCTACCAACCAATCCCTTCTTCTAGTCAAGTTGTGCCACAAATTATTATTCTCCCCAATTCTGTTCAATGCCTCATCATTAGTTATGTGATCTACCCATGTAATCTTCAGCATTCTTCTGTAGCACCATATTTCAAAAGCTTCTATTATCTTCTTGTACAAACTATTTATCGTCCACATTTCACTTCCATACATGGCTACACTCCATACAAATACTTTCGGAAAAGACTTCCCGACACTTAAATCTATATTTGACGTTATCAAATTTCTCTTCATCAGAAATGCTTTCCTTGCCATTGCCAGTCTACATTTTATATCCTCTCTACTTCGACCATCATCAGTTATTTTGCTCCCCAAATAGCAAAACTCATTTACTACTTTAAGTGTCTCATTTTCTAATTCCCTCAGCATCAACTGATTTAATTCGACTACATTCCATTAACCTCGTTTTGCTTTTGTTGATGTTCATCTTATATCCTCCTTTCAAGACACTGTCCATTCCGTTCAACTACTCTTCCAAGTCATTTGCTGTCTCTGACAGAATTACAATGTCATCGGCAAACCTCAAAGTTTTTATTTCTTCTCCATGAATTTTAATGCCTACTCCGAATTTTTCTTTTGTTTCCTTTACTACTTGCTCAATATACAAATTGAATAACATTGGGGAGAGGCTACAACCCTGTCTCACTCCCTTCCCAACCACTGCTTCCCTTTCATGCCCCTCGACTCTTATAACTGCCATCTGGTTTCTGTACAAATTGTAAATAGCCTTACGCTCCCTGTATTTCATCCCTGCCACCTTCAGAATTTGAAAGAGAGTATTCTACATCTATCTACATCTACATCCATACTCCGCAAGCCACCTGACGGTGTGTGGCGGAGGGTACCCTGAGTACCTCTATCGGTTCTCCCTTCTATTCCAGTCTCGTATTGTACGTGGAAAGAAGGATTATCGGTATGCTTCTGTGTGGGCTCTAATCTCTCTGATTTTATCCTCATGGTCTCTTCACGAGATATACGTAGGAGGGAGCAATATACTACTTGACTCTTCGGTGAAGGTATGTTCTCGAAACTTTAACAAAAGCCCGTACCGAGCTACTGAGCGTCTCTCCTGCAGAGTCTTACACTGTAGTTTATCTATCATCTCCGTAACGCTTTCGTGATTCCTAAATGATTATGTAATGAAGCGCGGTGCTCTCCGTTGGATCTTCTCTATCTCTTCTATCAACCCTATCTGGTGCGGATCCCACACTGCTGAGCAGTATTCAAGCAGTGGGCGAACAAGCGTACTGTAACCTACTTCCTTAGTTGTCGGATTACATTTCCTTAGGATTCTTCCAATGAATCTCAGTCTGGCATCTGCTTTACCGACGATCAACTTTATATGATCATTCCATTTTAAATCACTCCTAATACGTACTCCCAGATAATTTATAGAATTAACTGCTTCCAGTTGCTGACCTGCTATTTTGTAGCTAAATGATAAGGGACCTATCTTTCTATGTATTCACATCACATTACACTTGTCTACATTGAGATTCAATTGCCATTCCGTGCACCATGCGTCAATTCGCTGCAGATCCTCCTGCATTTCAGTACAATTTTCCATTGTTGCAACCTCTTGATACACCACAGCATCATCTGCAAAAAGCCTCAGTGAACTTCCGATGTCATCTACTAGGTCATTTATGTATATTGTGAATAGCAACGGTCCTATGACACTCCCCTGCGACACACCTGAAATCACTCTTACTTCGGAAGACTTCTCTCCATTGAAAATGACATGCTGCGTTCTGTTATCTAGGAACTCCTCAATCCAATCACACAATTGATCTGATAGTCCGTATGCTCTTACTTTGTTCATTAAACGACTGTGGGGAACTGTGTCAAACGCCTTGCAGAAGTCAAGAAACACGGCATCTACCTGTGAACCCGTGTCTAGGGCCCTCTGAGTCTCGTGGACGAATAGCGCGAGCTGATTCCTACAGAATAGATTTCTAGTCTCCAGAAAAGACATCATACTCGAACATAATACGTGTTCCAAAATTCTACAACTGATCAACGTTAGAGATATAGGTCTATAGTTCTGCACATCTGTTCGACGTCCCTTCTTGAAAACGGGAATGACCTGTGCCCTTTTCCAATCCTTTGGAACGCTTCGCTCTTCTAGAGACCTACGGTACACCGCTGCAAGAAGGGGGGCAAGTTCCTTCGCGTACTCTGTGTAAAATCGAACTGGTATCCCATCAGGACCAGCGGCCTTTCCTCTTTTGAGTGATTTTAATTGTTTCTCTATCCCTCTGTCGTCTGTTTCGATATCTACCATTTTGTCAACTGTGCGACAATCTAGAGAAGGAAGCACAGTGCAGTCTTCCTCTGTGAAACAGCTTTGGAAGAAGACATTTAGTATTTCGGCATTTAGTCTGTTATCCTCTGTTTCAGTACCATTTTGGTCACAGAGTGTCTGGACATTTTGTTTTGATCCACCTACCGCTTTGACATAGGACCAAAATTTCTTAGGATTTTCTGCCAAGTCAGTACATAGAACTTTACTTTCGAATTCATTGAAAGCCTCTCGCACAGCCCTCCTCACACTACATTTCGCTTCGCGTAATTTTTGTTTGTGTGCAAGGCTTTGGCTATGTTTATGTTTTCTGTGAAGTTCCCTTTGCTTCCGCAGCAGTTTTCTAACTCGGTTGTTGTACCACGGTGGCTCTTTTCCATCTCTTACGATCTTGCTTGGCACATACTCAACTAACGCATATTGTACGATGGTTTTGAACTTTGTCCACTGATCCTCAACACTATCTGTACTTGAGACAAAACTTTTGTGTTGAGCCATCAAGTACTCTGAAATCTGCTTTTTGTCACTTTTGCTAAACAGAAAAATTTCCTACCTTTTTTAATATTTCTATTTAGGGCTGAAATCATCGATGCAGTAACCGCTTTATGATTGCTGATTCCCTGTTCTGCATTAACTGATTCAAATAGTTTGGGTCTGTTTGTCACCAGAAGGTCTAATATGTTATCGCCACGAGTTAGTTCTCTGTTTAACTGCTCAAGGTAGTTTTCAGATATATTTCACTGGATTCTTTGTCCCTGCCACCCGTTATGAATGTTTGAGTCTCCCAGTCTATATCCGGCAAATTAAAATCTCCACCCAGAACTATAACATGATGGGGAAATCTACTCGAAATATTTTCCAAATTATTCTTCAGGTGCTGAGCCACAACAGCTGCTGAGCCTGGGGGCCTATAGAGACATCCAATTACCATGTCTGAGCCTGCTTTAACTGTGACCTTCACCCAAATCATTTCACAATTCGAATCTCCGTCAATTTCCTTAGATACTATTGCACTTCTTATCACTATAAACACGCCTCCCCCTTCACTGTCCAGCCTGTCTCTGCGGTATACATTCCAATCTGAGTTTAGGATTTCATTACTGTTTACATGAGGTTTCAGCCAAATTTCTGTCCCTAGTACTATATGGGCGTTGTGACCGTTTATTAATGAGAGCAGTTCTGGGACCTTTCTATAGCTGCTCCTGCAGTTTACTATTAGCACATTAATATTGTTATTCCCTGTTGCATTTTGCCTACTCCTGCCTGGCTGCGTCTCAGGAGGCATCTTGTCGGGCCTAGGGACGGAATTCTCTAACCTAAAAAAACCCCATGTGCACTCCACATGTACTCCGCTACCCTCGTAGCCGCTTCCGGCGTGTAGTGCACGCCTGACCTATTCAGGGGGACCCTACATTTCTCCACCCAATAGTATTCCAGTTAACATTGTCAAAAGCTTTCTCTAACTCTACAAATGCTAGAAATGTAGGTTTGCTTTTTCTTAATCTTTCTTCTAAGATAAGTCTTAAGGTTAGTATTGCCTCACGTGTTCCAGCATTTCTGCGGAATCCAAACTGATCTTCCTCAAGGTCCGCTTCTACCAGTTTTTCCATTCGTCTGTAAATAATTCGCGTTAGTATTTTGCAGCTGTGACTTATTAAACTGATAGTTCGGTAATTTTCACATCTGTCAACACCTGCTGTCTTTGGGATTGGAATTATTATATTCTTCTTGAAGTCTGAGGGTATTTCGCCTGTCTCATACATCTTGCTCACCAGATGGTAGAGTTTTGTCAGGACTGGCTCTCCCAAGGCCGTCAGTAGTTCTAATGGAATGTTGTCTACTCCCGGGTCCTTATTTCAACTTAGGTCTTTCATTGCTCTGTCAAACTCTTCAAGCAGTATCTTATCTCCCATTTCATCTTCATCTACATTCTCTTCCATTTCCATAATATTGTCCTCAAGTACATCACCCTTGTATAAACCTTCTATATAGTCCTTCCATCTTTCTGCCTTCTCTTCTTTGCTTAGAACTGGGTTTCCATCTGAGCTCTTGATATTCATACCAGTGGTTCTCTTTTCTCCAAAGGTCTCTTTAATTTTCCTGTAGGCAGTATCTATCTTACCCCTAGTGAGATAAGCCTTTACATCCTTACAATTGTCCTCTAGCCATCCCTGCTTAGACATTTTGCACTTCCTGTTGATCTCATTTTTGAGATGTTTGTATTCCTTTTTGCCTGCTTCATTTACTGCATTTTTATATTTTCTCCTTTCATCAATTAAATTCAATATCTCTTCTGTTACCCAAGGATTTCTATTAGCCCTCGTCTTTTTACTTACTTGATCTTCTGCTGCCTTCAGTACTTCATCCTTCAGAGCTACCCATTCTTCTTCTACTGTATTTCTTTCCTCCATTTCTGTCAATTGTTCCCCTATGCTCTTCCTGAAACTCTCTACAATCTCTGGTTCTTTCAGTTTATCCAGGTCCCATCTCCTTAAATTAGCACCTTTTTGAAGTTTCTTCAGTTTTAATCTCCAGTTAATAACCAATAGGTTGTGGTCAGAGCCCACATCTGCCCCTGGAAATGTCTTACAATTTAAAACCTGATTCCTAAATCTCTGTCTTACCATTATGTAATCTATCTGATACTTTTTAGTACCTCCAGGATTCTTCCATGTATACAACCTTCTTTTATGATTCTTGAACCAAGTATTAGCTATGATTAAGTTATGCTCTGTGCAAAATTCTACCAGATGGCATCCTCTTTCATTTCTTCCCCCCAATCCATATTCACCTACTATGTTTCCTTCTCTCCCTTTTCCTACTGACGAATTCCAGTCACCCATGACTATTAAATTTTCGTCTCTCTTCACTACCTGAATAATTTCTTTTATCTCATCATACATTTCCTCAATTTCTTCATCATCTGCAGAGCTAGTTGGCATATAAACTTGTACTACTGTAGTAGGCGTGGGCTTTGTGTCTATCTTGGCCACGATAATGCGTTCCCTATGCTGTTTGTAGTAGCTTACCCGCATTCCTAGTTTCCTATTCATTACTAAACCTACTCCTGCATTACCCCTATTTGATTTTGTGTTTATAACCCTGTAGTCACCTGACCAGAAGTCTAGTTCCTCCTGCCACCGAACTTCACTAATTCCCACTATATCTAACTTTAACCTATCCATTTCCCTTTTTAAATTTCCTAACCTACCTGCCCAATTAAGGGATCTGACAATCCACGCTCCGATCCGTAGAATGCCAGTTTTCTTTCTCCTGATAACGAGGTCCTCTTGAGTAGTCCCCGCCCGGAGATCCGAATGGGGGACTTTTATAACCCTGTATTCACTTGACCAGAAGTAGTGTTGCTCCTGCCACTGAGCTGCACTAATTCCCACTATATCTAAATTTAACCTATCCATTTCCCTTTTTAAATTTTCTAACCTACCTGTCCAATTACAGGATCTGACACTCCATGCTCCGATCCGTAGAATGCGTTTTATTTCTCTTGATAACGATGTCCTCCTGAGTAGTCCCTGCCCAGAGATCCGATTGGGGGACTATTTTACCTCCGGAATATTTTACCCAAGAGGACGCCATCTTCATTTAACCATACAATAAAGCTGCATGCCCTCGGGAAAAATTACGGCTGTAGTTTCCCCTTGCTTTCAGATGTTCACAGTACCAGCACGCAAGGCAGTCTTGGTTAGTGTTACAAAGTTAACCATCCAGACTGTTGCCCCTCCAACTACTGAAAAGGCTGCTGCCCTTCTTCATGAACCACTTGTTTGTCTGGCCTCTCAACAGATACCTCTCCGTTGTGGTTGCATCTAAACGGCTATTTGTATCACTGAGGCACACAAGCCTCCCCACCAATGGCATGGTACGGGGTCTCGGGAGGGTGGCATCAACTTAGAATCCCTGTTCATTTTTTTAACATTTTTAAACACATTCTAAGAAATCAACTTAGAATGTGTTTAAAAATGTTAAAAAATGAACAGGGGTGCATTTCAAATTCATATGAATAATTGATAGACCGACATGTGCTGGATGCTAGGCGCTTTGTGAAACAAGGTTTTTTTCCTTGAAGCATATCAATTTGTCCAATAACAGTTCCCACTGAACAAACGGAACAAATTCTTTAACAGCAACTATGCTACTCAAACAATGTAACGAAATGTCAAGATAAAGAAGAAAGCACTGCTAAAATTATACAAACTCCATGTTGAATTAACAAAGGAGGACCTCTGGAGAAGACAACACATTGATTTGGATCTTGCGAGAGATGGGATCAACACCTTTCCAGCCAGTATGTCACATTGGTACATCAAAAACACAAACCATCTGCAGTCACAGATCAAGTATGGTACCAGTAATCATTAGAGATGGGTTGACTCAGGCTTGCTTATAGTTACTGTAGAAAGCATTAACCAAAATGTTTGCCATTGATGTCCAATGGCAAAAGGATATATTTTATATTCATTATGTCACTAGATCAACAAAATGTAACCAGCATTGTAGTTACACATCAGAATAAAGTAAAGACAAAAGTAAAATCAGCAGATGTTTATGACATAGAAAAGAATGTCATTTTTAAAGAAAAAGGCCTGGATGTATATGTTCACCCATCATGCACAGTTCAGCAAGGTGTCGTTAAAAGCGTAATGGTAGATTTATTTGAAGACAAGATACTGGCAGCTCTGCAGTGGGAGCATTGCATAATATCAGGTACAAGAGTTGTGTATGAATCGATCACAGGTGAGTTGATTGAAATAACACCACTGTGTGTGCTTGGCCTACTCAAGGGAAAGCAGTTGGTTGGCCAGTTGTGTGTACATTTTTAATCTGTGTTCCGCTTTTAAATTGTACGTCCCATTCCTACAGTGCTATAATAGCACTCATTACTAGCACTCTAGTGGGCAGTGGCACTGCCAAAATGTTAGTCATACTGTGTGGAGCTACATGACTAAACAGGTTTGAAGTTAGATTCTTTCTCCCTAATGTTAGAGTATAACACACAGATACAAAAGTGGATAGTGTCAATTGAAAAATATAAATCCAACAATAATCATACCTTGCTTGGTGAGCTACAGATGTGTAGATCGTACAGTACACATACTTTTTACCACTTAGCCAACAAGTACAATTTGGAGACAAAAATTATTCTCTAACTAAATACACCACAGTCACAGCCTTATCCATCCACTACAATCTGGATATTCCAGGACAGTGAGCACGATCATGGGTGTGCATAGTAACAGTTCCTCAGCAGTAGCAGAATCAGAAATGCACCAGCATCAACCTCATACATACTTCACTGAACCAGAAACTTGTACAGCAGCTGAAGATGGTATCTTGTTGGTGAGCATTGATCTCAGGTGGCAGACTATGCTGCAGTACACACATCTTATATGAAGGTGGTCAAGTGCGGACACCAAACAGGAAAGCAGCTTCAGCGAAGTAGCGTCAGCAGCCTCATGGCCACACGGCTGCATCAGGTGCTCCTCCATTCCTCTGGCAGCATGCACTGGTCAGACAGCAGCAATGGTAGTGGGTCAGGTGCAAGACATGCTGGTGTCAGATCTGCAAACCTGTGACTCCTTGGAGAAGCCTGGGAACCAGATGAGATCACCCAAGATATGGCCTCCCCTCGATGGCTGATGTCAAACACTGGTAACATAAGTACTAGCAATGGCTCATAGACAAGCACCTAGCATAAGATGCAGCCATGCATATGCACAGAAAAGTGGCTCTTGTGTGGCCATCGGCTGGTGTGGAGTGGATATTTGTGTAAGCAGCAGATGAAGAGAGACAATTCTAGGTCCAAGCAGTGTGCATTTATAGCATATCTTCCCAGCTTTGTTATGACTGGTCCCCACTTCTGGTCAAGTGGTGGTGGGGTGGGTTTGAGGCAGCATGATGCCATATAATACGGCTCACTACTATTACAATCTGTTGTCTTGAATCATGCTGCCCTAGCATTACTCTGATACTGGCAGCACAATTTCACTGGCAGCTAGCTTGCTTGCCAGATCATGGGTTGTGAAGTATACTTGGAAGGACACTGGCATAGCAGCACATACTCTGAGGACCATAATTACAAATATGTGGCAGCACCACATGCTACCCGCTGCATTGAACACTGGTGGATTTCTTCAATTTTATTTTAAAAAAAAACTCAGTTTAAGGTGATTAGATACAAGAAGCACCTGAAATACAGTGAAAACACACAACTTTTTATATTTAACACCAAGTTTCCAGGGGCGTGATGAAATAAATATCAGACACAGATCAAGGGTTAAATTCTGGGAAGAGTCATAGTTTTTCAGTCTATCCCTCACTCCTCCCCAAATTTAACTTGTGCCCACCTACACTCTATAGGCCTACAATTACAAAATCAACAATAAAATGTATAATACAATATGATGATGATGTTTTACATCAGTGCATAGTAAATTGCTTTCACATAACTTTCATAAAATTTCAATTAACTGAAATATAGCATTTCGAAAGCATATGTCCTTATATTTTAGAGGCACATGTGTCCTGTAATTGATTTAAGGATTCTAGTAGCAACAGAGTCACACAGCTTTGCTTACCTCAAAATTTTATGACATAAAACTGAAGTGAGCATTCATCATCAGTATTTCATTTAGCATTCCAATTGCAAATACAGGTCTGGAGACAATAGCTTTGTGAGCACATAAATGAGAGGAATGTTGATTTTATTTTTTCAGTCATTTCTGCATACCTTTGGGAATGTCAGTTTTTTCTCAATGGGGGATGTTTCTGTATGTCTTCCCTTGCTCAACTTCCCATATTTTTGCCTGTCCTACCTGTGGACTCTCAAATCATGTTGAATTTGTCATCATCAGCAGGACCATTCAGCCTGTGAATGCTTGCCTTCACCTGGCTGGAATGTTCTCCACAGGTGCAAGCCCATAAATGTAAACAAAAAAACTGACACGGGCTATAATTTTCTACAGTTTACTACCATTCTCTAGACATTTATTTTTCTTCATACTTTGCTCTCCAAATGTTAGCTGATAAATTATAAAATCGATACAGATAAAAATGTGAACACTTTGACTACAATGTTTTTACTATGGGGCAATGTAGCTCAACACACTCAGCAGGACCAGCTCAGCCATGCTGACATACCACACCAAGCCATATCTTATCCTGCTCACCAAGGTGTGTGCTGAGACAACTCATCTACCTCTAGATCTACATGATGACCCTGCAACTTACAATTAAGTGCCTGGCAGAGGGTTCATCGAACCACATTCAAGCTACTTCTCCACCATTCCACTCTCAAACAGTGCATGGGAAAGACAAACACTTAAATCTTTCCATACGAGTTTTGACTTCTCTTATTTTATTAAAATGGTAATTTCTCCCTCTAAATTTATGTACAAATAAAATATTTTCACTCTCTAAGGAGAAAATTGGTGATTGAAATTTAATCAGAAGGTCACACTGCAACAAGAAACATCATTGTTTTAATGATTGCCACCCCATCTTGTGTATAATATATGTGGCACACACTGCCTTATGTTGTTTCGTTATAATACAAAATGAGTTGCCCTTCTTTGATCTTTTTTGATATCCTCCATCAATCTTATCAGATGTGGATCCCACACTGCGCAGCAATACTCCAGAAGCCTGTTGTCTCTCCTGCCTTATGTTCTACATCTGTCTGCAAAGCCCAAAATCCTCCTCAATTTTTATTTCCATTAAATATGCAAGAAGAGGGGGGGGGAAGCAGTTTCAGTGAATATTTGAGCACCACAGTGCTTCTTACACATTTTATTTTTTACATCCAACACATTATAGTACCCACATAGGTGTTATCTTATGATTAGAAGAGTATATGTGATGGAAATAACAACTACAGATTATCTTTATTCTGGATAGAGCTTTGTTTTTTTCAGATGGTGCAAACTGAGCACAAGTTTACAGAATACAATGCATTACATTTTGTAGGATGCAATCAATGACAATCACATAGTAAGAATACACCACGCAGTAATGATGGAGTAGTACATAATGTACGAGGGTCAGTCAAAAAGTAATGCCTCCTATTTTTTTTTTCTACGTTTAATTGTCAGGAAATTTAAATGCAATTACATAGGTTGAAAACCACAACATTGAGGATCATTTTGTCATTTTTCAATGTAATCTCCGCCCATCTCTACAGTTTTGGTCCATCTTTGAACAAGGGCATGTATCCCAGCACGGTAAAAATCACAGCTCTGCTTCCTAAGCCATTGACGCACGGATGTTTTGACGGCCTCCTCATCTTCAAAATGAATCCCACGATCAGCTTCTTTTAGTGGCCCGAACAGATGGAAGTCTGATGGTGCCAGGTCAGGGCTGTATGGGGGATGAGGCAAAACTTCCCATCCAATTTTGACAATTACGTCAGAGGTGTGACGACTGGTGTGTGGTCTTGCATTGTCATGCAAAAGAAGAACATCTGCCATTGATTTTGTTGGGCGAACTCGCTGAAGACGTGCTTTAAGTTTTTTGAGGGTTGTGATGTATTGAACAGAATTTATTGTGCATCCCTGCTCCAAAAAATCAACCAGAGTCACACCCTCTGTATCCCAGAAAACTGTTGCCATAACTTTCCCTGCCGATCGCACAGTTTTGAATTTTTTCTTCCTCGGCGAGCTTGTGTGACGCCACTCCATTGACTGCCTCTTTGATTCGGGTTCAAAAAAATGCACCCATGTTTCGTCCCCGGTCACAATTTTTTTTCAGAAACTCATCTCCCTCCAAACGGAAGCGCTGCAAGTGTTGGGAGGCTATTGTTTTCCTTGCCTCTTTATTCTGATCGGTTAACATTCTTGGAACCCACCGTGCACAAACTTTTGAGTACCCCAATTGTTTAATAATCGTGATCACACTGCCTTTACTAAGAGAAATAATGCGACACACTTCATCTGCAGTCACCCGACGGTCACCACGAATGATGTCATCAACTTGCTGAATGTTATGTGGAGTCACTGCACTCACCGGCCTGCCGCTCCGCTTTTCGTCAGTCAACGGTGTTTGCCCTTCAGCTTCCTTACAACGACGAACCCATCGTCTAACAGTGCTGACATCCACTGTCACAACACCATACACCTTCTTCAGTCTTTCATGAATGCGTATGGGCGTTTCACCTTCTGCATTCAAGAATTCAATCACACAACGCTGTCTCAAACGAACATCGATGTTGGCCATCTTACAAACTTCTGCTGTGCTGCCACCTGTTGACACAGAAAGTTACTACTGCAGTGGATTGCAGAAGAAGGTTTGAGGAATGGCGCCAAATTCAAATTTTTCACTTAACTTAATTTTTTTAAGTAGAAGAAAAATGGGAGGCATTACTTTTTGACCAACCCTCGTAAGTCACATTCTGCACCTGTAAGCTTAGGATGTTGCAGACAAACAAGAGCATGCTGCAGAGCAGCAACAGGCTGAAAACAGTTTACACAAAACAAGCCACATATGTCACAGGTTTTAATAGTTATAAAAATAAAACATATAACATTTTTAAAATAACAATAGTTTGTTTACATTAGTGTTAAGCATGTAGCTTTAGCCTAATTCCCAAGAAACTGCAATTCAGAAACACACTGTTTCAAAAGAACTGGAACACCCAAACATTTGGAAAGGACCTGTGTCCTACATTTCATTTAATAAGTATAACAGCAACAAACTTTCATAACTCTGACAACTTCATAACTTATACAGTATAAAATTAAAGTGTTTCTGTGGATTAAGGCTATGCAAGTGGCACTTAAACATTCAGAGGAGACTGCTGACCTTCATAACACATTACATTATAGAAATAATAACAATGTAGGGAAAGATAGACTGCCATCTATCCTAAAGAAGACACATTAAGCTGCAGACAGGCACAACTAAAATGCACTTGCACAAAGCTTTCAGCCACAACTTTCATCAGCAAAAGAGAGACATTCTGGCCTGAGCTGCCAGAGTTGGCAGTCATGTGTACATGACGTGTACTTGCTTGTGCATATGAATGGTGTGTGTTTCTGTTTCTCTTCTGCTAATGAAGGCTGTAGCTGAAAGCTTCGTGTAAGTGTCTTTTAGTTGTGCCTGTCTGCAACTTAATGTCTTCTTCACTTTAGCAATCTCTCTCTTCCTACATAGTTGATATTGTTGTGTGGTGTTTCCATTGTTTAAATTTTAGAAATTAATTTTAATAAACCAATGTGACAAAGGCATAGATTTCTACAATTTAATGTTGTCTCTTTCAGTTAATTCTGCATGTTCAGAAAATTAATATTTCTCTTAGTTTATCCTTTGTGGAGCGTATTTCTCCTTTGTCCTGCTTTACAATTTATATATATGATGTAAAAATAAATGTTGCATATTGGTGAAACTTTAATACTGAGTGTTGTGATCCGGAAGTACATTACAATATCAACACATTCATTTGTTCCTAGCTGAAACAGTTCATGTTTCTAGTGTGAGGGGCAGTATGTGCCATCTATGGTGGTTGTGTCCCCTATAAGCATTGCAGTAGTTGTGCTGTGTATCATTATGAGAGCTCTGTCACTTCAAGACGGTTTGGACAACAAAAAAGTACAATTAGAGGTACCTTACCGCCACACTCTTGGAGCAGGGAGTGAGACAGGTGGACACCACAGCGAATGCCACTGTGAGTCAAAGTGGTATCTCTAGAATCTCAAACAAGTTCTAGCGACAGGATCATTTGGGAATCATCACAGAAGTGGCTGTGGAAGAAAAAAACAACAGGTGTGCACAATCGATTTTTGCATATAACACCACACAGAAACCCTCAATGCAATGCTACATGTCTAGAGCAGCAGTTCTAAACAGCTACAGGAGTGCAGGTATCAACACAAACAATACAAAATTGGCTCCATGAGCAGGGATTACATGCCAGAAGACCTCTCTCAACGGCTCCTCTAAATCGAGTTCATAGAGGGGCTCACACCACACACAGGCACAAAACCACTGACTCAACTAGGCAGCAGTGAAACACAATGTTGTTTTTCTGACCAAGACAATAATGATCTTCATGTATGGAGGCAACAACAAAAATATTTACACGCTAACTGTACTGTAACCACCACCCTTATCACTGCTGTCTAGTCATGTTTTGGGGTGAGATCACATAAAGTATCAGGAGGACATGCTCGCACACACTGCAACTTCATTCTTGTGAACACCTACCTAGTGAAGTATACAAATGGATTGGCCTCTATATTCGCCAGATGTCAACTGCATTGAGAATGGATGGGGCAGCTGTCCCACCAGACCTTACAGGGCATCATAGAGGCTGCTGTGGAGGAATGGGACATCATCCCACAGGCTTATCTGGACAATATGGTAGGAACTATCTAACAGCATTCAAAAGTGTTTCCTTTTATGAGGGGGGCCAAGTCTCAATCAGAATCTTCTCTAAGCTTTGGTTTTTGCTTGTTTGTGTTTATCAAGTGGAAATGTGTTTATCTTGTCTATTTTTGGTTTGATGTAACTGTACCTGACAAAAAAATTATTTTCTATTATGTCCAGTATTGACAAAAAAGCAATATGCAACATTTATTTTGACCTCCGTAAGCAACAGACAATAACTTATGCCAAATTTAAGAGTCTGTCATATCCTGTTTTTGAGTTCTCTAGACTGCATTCATTATGTATTACTCTTTTATGTTGGTATGTTATTTTTAAAGGTGTTTGATAATAACACAGTAGTCAAAATTGACCAATAACACAAATAAATGCTAAAGATATACAGCCTACATCAGACAATGTTTTCTTTTGCAAGATATTTGGAGGCTGTGGATCTGCATGTAAACAAGATTATTACCCCATTAATACTGTTTCCTGGCGAAGCCACTTTCACTCAAGATGGTATCAATAAGACTCTTAGCTCACATTGGCTGCCCAAATAAAACCCACATGTCTCTGTGAAGATATATTTTCAAGAATGCTTCTCTGTAAACATGTGTTTTTGTATGGTAGACAATCAGCCAATTGTGCCTGTTGTATAACATCACCTTAAAGGACTTCCATTGTCTATACTTTCTTAACAATGAGTTTCCAGTGTTACTGGAAGACCATCTTTTGGCTATGAGGATGGCTATATTTTTACAGCACGACCAGACCCCAGACAAAGCCATGCACTACAGACTGCTAGCCCACCACAGCCACAGCTTTCTGGCCACTTGCTGGCCAACCAGCCTGCTTCAGACTCTTCTAGGCTGTACTGACACCACCCTCGCCATTTAGCCTGGCCAGCCCATCCTCTGGCTCTGTAGCTCATGAACTATGGCCAGGCAAGGCCACAACGCTCATTCCATGATGTAAATCTGTAGTGCCAATCTCACCTCAATTTTTGAGTCTGAAAGTTCCATGTAATCTACCCACCAAGTGTACAGGATAATCTTAAGCTGGGATAGCTATTTTTCTGAAGCATAAACAGTCACTTGTACTTTTAGAACCCCATGCAAGAGATTTAATGAAACAGAATTTTAAAAAATACATCCATTTTAAATGTAGCTACCACAAAATCTCATCTAATATAGTCTCAAGCAGTAAGAAGCAGGAAGTCTATGTTTCTTGTTTCTGCCTCAGACACAGCCTGAAAAAATGAAAAAAAATAAATGTTAATTCAATCTGTACTTAGATGAAAGAATATTACAATATTTTAAAGTCTACAACTGAATGAGAATCTTAGCAAATAATTGTGTATAAGAACAATGGCATTCACATTTTGAGCACTTATTGTACTCCTTTTCTCCAAAACAACAAGTCCTGAATGACTGAAATTCTACCAGGGCACTAGTGCCAGGAATAACTAATATCTTGCGTGCTAGCCTACAAAAGTTTGGAAAGCAATGCTACCCTAATTTCCACCAAGAAAGCAACATTCTGAGTCTCTGATGTCTAGCTTGCCTGTTGTAAGGTACATTTATATCCTCCTCAGACCACATACCGACATTATCAAATGTATCATCCCAAAAACCATACTCTCCAAATTCACTCTTTGCGGATGATGGGCTTTTATCCCCTGAAGCAGTTTCAACTTTAACACCTAAAAAAGAACCTGGAAACTATTTTAGAAAAAATCATAGTCAAATGACTTATAATAGTTAAAATGTCAAATCATTTCTAGTATTCCGCATATTGGCAAATAGGATAGACTTACCTTGGCACTAGCAATATCTGAATATTTTTCATTCAGTGGCATGCTCCAGAGACAGAAATCATTCATACTCTTGTCTTCTTTCTGTAAATTCAGGAGATCATATACATACTGTTGGACCATCTCTCTTTCACTGACTAATTTTCTTTCAATGTCTTACATTAGGGTACAGGAACTCACGACCAGAAGTTCCTCTCTCACTTCCAATTTCTCTATCAGGAGTGATTCTGCTTGTTTCAACAGGAGATACATTTTCTGAAGATGGATGTGATAGATCATGTTTCCACATTTTATGTCTTTTACAAAAAATTAAAGGAGCAAATGGACAAATCTACACTCACCTGGAATTCTGATGTATGTACAAGAGGTGAAGATGCATCCACTTCAAGAATCCCTCAAGGGAAGACAAGTTCCATGCTACATACCCCAATCTTTGGCAGCAGAAGCATACAGGCAAGACCCTCAATTACTTCAGCAGCTTGATGGTGACTGCTATGTTGTCCACACATATCAGTTAGAAGAGTTTTTGACTCTCCAAGTTGTCCCAGGCACTGAGGAGGAAAGACAGTGACTCTTTCTGGCTCCTGGGAGACTTCATGCATGCCACTGAGCAAACACCAAACAAGTTCTTCCAATTCTTCTTTGACATGGTCAGGGTCCACCCATGTGGGAAGCCTTTGAACACAACCTGCTGCAGCTTCCTTGGGTCTATGGCATGTGTGTAGAATGCCAGTGAGCATGACACCACATCAGTAGTCACCTCACTGTAGTCTTCGCAGTTGACAAGCTGGACTCGTGCAGTACACGTCATCATATAACAGCTTGAGATAACCTCTGCAGTGATAAGAGTTGTTCTAACCTGAGCATAAAATTCTTTCGTGGATTTCATCTCATCAGTGCAACTCATTTATCAACCAACGACTGACTTCTCAGCCAAAGAGCTTCTGTAGCAGTTATTTAAAGCTGTACTGGTGGATTGAAAGTGCAATGTGTGTGTGAATGTATTTATACTGTGAATTTGTACACACACTTGAGGTTGAGCATAAAGTCAAGTGCCCCTAGCACTGCAGCTTTTTGGCTACTTTGAAATTACTTGTGCACGATAAGCATGTAGTTGCAAATGGCAAAGAAACAATTGCATTCCAGTTGTACCTTCACATAAAAATTAGTTTGTGATGCACACATTTATCAGGTAGTTTCATTAGTCAAATGAATTGGCTAAGAACAGTAATGAATTTACTGCCCATCCTTTGTGGCCATTTTCTGACACAGTTTTAAATGTAAAGTTTATTTAATGCATGTATAACTGTTTTGCTTTGTATTAATAATCTATTCTCTGAAGAATTTGCTTCAATCCCACACTGAAATTGCAAATGCCCTAATCTATGATATTTAGTATAATGTGTATTATTGTTAGCCAAAAACTAGACTCACCGTATCCAAAATTTAGTACTGTTCAAATATTTACTGTTATAAACATGTTTCTGTGCACACTAATATCTTTGAATGTTCAAGAGTTATAACATTAACTACGTTTTCTTATAAGATTTTAAATTTAACCAAAACATAATTAGCAAAGAGAGCTGTGAGCATTTTGGTACAGTGTGCCCTGCCTCTTAAGAACTGCCTAAAGAATGACTAGAAAAATGTTTGTAAAGTCCTATTTCCTCCAAATGGTGGGTAGCCAAAATAGAACTGGGCTGGAAAGAACCTGAAACCTAATACACTTATTTAATAAACAGAAATTGTCACTATTGATATGACTGGTGGCACACTTACCACAAAAGAAGTTTTATTTTGTAATTGTCTATAGTAACTGTCTTGCCCCCACCTGATGTCATATTTCTCTCAACCGTGCACTCCTACAGGAGACTAAGTATATTACTCCAGTTTATGTTCTCAGCATACCTCAGTAGCCAGTATTTTGCCAATGTATGTCCTCCAATTTCAAGTGGTACATTATACACACCTAAACATATTATTTTATGTCTGTGTCTCTTTTAACGATAAAGACACAATTTCTTTGTTGCCCACTTATATTAAAGTGAGTCTGCTTTTGTAGTACTTGCTGAGCTGCAGTAAGCTGCAGCAATTATGCAGTCTATTAATTGCTCAGTTCAGCACATTTGCTTTCATCCAGAATTCAGATTGGCAGAATTGTATAAACAGTAGAACATCACACATAGTAGAATTTGTTTTGTGATATGTTCATGGTTGGGTTAACTACTGAAAGGTTACAAGTAAAATTGTGGAAGGTGTAACTTTACTGAGGATTATGGATGATACGAGAGACTCCATCGTACTGAAGAAGTTGAAAGGATGCACCTTATTACTTTTACTTGGCAGGACCTCTAAATCATGAGAGATTTTGGCATTAGTGATAATCAGAACCTGGCCGTGAAGTGTTGACTGTGAGAGTTGGTTCTACTGACACATGCTGTATGAATTAATTTGATCCACACCATGGTTTATAGGAACACTAGGGAAACTCACCATGTAAAAAATGAGTAATGCATCAAGTCTGGTACCTCTTATGGTGATGTGGAAATCATAGTGTTGTTAATAAAGAAAGTAAAAAAATTGTGTGTCTGTTTCTCTTCATGCCTTTATCCCAGTACATGAAACTAACAAACTTTAACTGTAATATCAATTTGGTTATTTCAGTATTAATTGGACTATGTACATTTTGTAAATTTTAATGGCTTCACTAGATAGATAAAATATTACTGGAAGGCACCACTATTAATGAGGAAAGATGACTATGTACATTTTGTAAATTTTAATGGCTTCACTAGATAGATAAAATATTACTGGAAGGCACCACTATTAATGAGGAAAGATGACAACAATGTTGCAGTATTAAGCCACAAGTGACAGGAGCCACAGTCCATAAGACTGTTAGTTAATATGTTATTTCTGCAGAGACTTCCTTTTTACAGAAATGAAGGCAAGATGCAGAAACATGGACGCTTAGTTGCATTTTATGTTGAAGCATAGGAGATTGCTTGTTTAAAAAGGATGACAAAGGGGCGAGAAACAGAAAGTGGTGATATAACATAAAAATGAACGCATTGGAAAGTCAATAAATTCAATGTCATCTCTACAAGAGGAAGCCTATCACGATCTTAGAGTTGGGAAAGGGACATCTGGTTCATTATTTTTATAAATTTTTATTATCTGTGAGATTTTCTCATTTTAGAAAATATTTAGGGGTGAGGGAGAGAGCAAATCAATCAAATTATAATAATGTGCAATATGTAGCAAGCCTTGATGTAGGAGACCTCATGCTGAGGTGGAAATGTCTTGGTGGTAAGTTCTAGCATCACAATCCAACTGGAGAAAGCGCGTTTTCTTCATATTGGCTGAGCGCAGCTGACACTTATAAGGTAATGAGAATTTTCCTGTCCCCAGTTTGGCCAAAGGTTTGAGGCAGCAACTATGTTGTCACCACAACAAAGGGCAGAGTGGCAGCATCCAAAATAAATGTTCTGTATGTGATGTCAGTCAACTGCAGTTCCATGTGTAAAGTTTTTCTTAACAACACAACCTGTTTGCTTTGTTTTCTTTTGTGGCTAAGGTCATATGCAGCAATGTGAGAACCTTAGAACACTAATATGAAAAAGGAGTTAAAAGCAACTACATGTCAAGTCCAATCAATGGAAGGAAAGAGCGCTAAGAAAAAGGATTTCCTCTTAGAGTAAGGTCCACAAAATATGCCTCAGAGACAACGGAGGTCCCGAACTAAGAATTAAATGTCCTTCACTATATTGTTACGACAGATAAAAAGTAAAATGCAATCAACAGCCCGCGTGTTGTTCACTAAGATGGCTGGTAGCACAGATGGCAAACATACATTAGAAAGTAAGCGGTTAAAAAAAAGGGCATCAGTCAGGAAATTGTGAACTGTCAAAGGCTGATGACAATGAGCACAAAATGGTGGGGGATCACCACTGAACAAATGGTGATGGTTAAAACGACAGTGCGCAATACACAACCTAGCTGAAATGATCACCTAGTGGTGAGAGGGCCACGAGAAGGTTGGGCAAGCTGTTGGGAGAGGTTCAATTCCCCAAAGCTTGTTTCCTTGAGTGGGAGACCAGTGGTGATGCCAAAGTGACACCACCTGCTGATGGACAGTAACATGGAGATCATTAAAAGGAATGGAAAAACTAGTGGGCCGGCAACTGCGCCCTCGGCAAGCAGTATCAGCAGCCTCATTTCCTGTAAGACTGACCTGTCCACACACCCACATAAACATCACAGTGGCTCCCTGCAGAGTGAGCAAGTGGAAGCTCCCTTGGACCCATTGCATTAAGGGATGGATTGTGTGAAGCACACAAGAGGCTATGACAGGTACTAAGAGAATCACAGCAGATGACAATTGAAAAGCCTGTGTCACCAGTAGTACTGTATAGCCTGACACAGAGCAAAGAGCTGTGCTGTAAATAATGAGCAGTGTTCCGGAAGCTGATATCGAAATTCATCAGTGCCAATTGCCAAGGCAAACTTGACACCACAGTCAGGGAGCCGTCAGCATACACAAAGGTACTCTCGCTACGTTCCATACAAAGGTCAAGAAAGTTACAGAAATAGATCAAATCCAGATAGTTTCCTTAGGAAGCAAATGAAGTCCAAGTTGAAAATGGGCCGCCGCACTAAGCCCAGGTGGTGAAGGGTTCACATCCATCAGGAAAGTGACAGGTAGCGTAAAGTTAAACTGCCGGAGCAATAGCCAAAAGTGATCTCCAGAAAGTAACAGAGACGAGGGACACACCCATACTGGCAGTCAAAGGAGTCATTGAAGGAGGAGGCATAGGATGGGTTGTCAGACACGGCAGACAAATGGCATGAATGGCTGAGGACATCATCACATTGGTATGACAGCAATAGTTCGGCAGCTTATGCATAGAGACTCTGGCTAGTGTAAAAGGTGCCAGTAGCCAAACAGATTCCACAATTGCAGACTGTCTTTAGACAGCGTAAGATGGACAGACATGCAGATACGTAAATGAAACACCAATAGTCTAATTTTGAACGGGCAAAGGATTGGTACAAATGGAAGAGGGTGGTCAAATCCGCTCCCCAGGAAGTACTACTTGGGACACATAGGTCACAGCGACTGAGTACAGTGGACAGCCAGGTAAGGCATTTGGAAGGACTGAGATAGTTTTCTATCAAGCAGGAGCCCCAGGAATTTCACAGTTTTAGCGAATGGGAGAGCAATGTGCCCAAGATGTAGAGATGGTGGAAGAAACTCACTGCACTGAAACTCACTGCACTGCCAGAAATTCATACAAATGGTTTTGTCAGTGGAAAAACAAAAACCACTGTCGGTGCTCCATGAGTAAAGACAATTGAGACATCGCTGAAGACTTTGCTCCTGGACACGAGTCTGTGGAGAACTGCAATAGATTGCAAAATTGTTGTTGAAAAGGGAGCCGCAACTGCCTGGCATTGGACAGTTCATAATAGGGTTAATGGCTATTGCATAGAGGACAACACTCAGGACGGAGCCATGAGGCACCCAGTTTTCCTCAATATAGGTGTCCGACAAGGCAGAACCAACGTGTACCTTGAATATTCTTTTTAAAAATTCCTGAAGAAAATGGGGCAGGTGGCCTCGGAGGCCCCACATGTAGGGAGTATGAAGGATGCCAATCCTCCAGCATGTGTCATAGGCTTTCTCCAAATCAAAAAACATGGTCATGTGCATAGATCAAATCCAGATAGTTTCCTTAGGAAGCAAATCAAGTCCAAGTTGGACATGGGCCACCGCACTAAGCCCAGCAAAGCTGACGTGACCGTCAGTCATTGAGAGTTGGTGTAAACCACTTCATGACCTCGGTACATATCAAGGATCAAGAGGAATGGACAGTGGAGGGCCACATCGTGAACTGCCTCCTTTGGGCCATGTGAAAGATCCAGGTGAAGCCACAACCTAGGTGCATACCATGGAGGTATATGCAAATGGACCTCAAGTATAGGTGGTAAAAGCAAGGACTCCAGTTCAGGTAGAAGGAATTGGACACACCATTTCTGCATGACATGGCTTGACAAAGTGATGAAATGGACAACTGCAGTAGTTAGCATATTGTGATACTCAAGCCACCATACCAGCCAGGTAAGGATCATACATTACATCACCATGTGAACAGAGGTGGTGAGAGAAATGGGGCAGTAGTTAGAAGGATGTTTTTGTCCTTACCGCTCTTGGGTATGGGGTATGACAGTTGTTTCATGCCAGCATATGGGAAATGTGCCATCTGTCCAGATGCAAGTGTATGTATGAAGGAGAAAAGAGCTTGCCCACAAGAGAAAGGTGCTGCAATGTCCAAATGTGAACATCGTCCGGCCTGAGGCGAAGATCGGGATGAAGTGAGAACGTGATCTAGCTCCCTCATGGTAAAGGCGACATAGCAGGATTCATGATTCTGAGTGGAAAAAGGTGTCATCTGAGCCACCTCCAGTTGTTTCTGATGGAAAAAGGCAGGATGATAATGAGTGGAGGTTGAAATCACTGCAAAATAGCAGCTTAAGGTGTTGACAGCAATAGAGTCCACAATGACATCATCTGCTATGGTCAGGTTGGAAATTGGGGAATGGACCATGGTCCCAGAGAGCCATCGGAGGTTGGCTCACAGATCACATAGAGGAAGAGGGAGTTGAACTGTTAAAAGAACTAGTAGATCCAGTTAGCCTTTTTTCCACTGTGTACACAACTCTTTATAACAAATACAGTTCACTATTGTACAATGATGGTTAAAAACATGTACAGCACGTCTCTGCACACAAATTGTGTCATGGCACGACTCAGTCCACAGCACGGTGGTGGTGATGTTTGAGGAACGGAACATTCTGTGGCACTAAGGACAACATTTGTGAGGCATTCTATCTGGTCACTACAAATGGGGAAATGTTGTTCATTGGAGGTTGCCAGGGAGGAGTAAACCCTCCAGTTGACCTTAGAAAGCTGCCAATTGGGTTTACACATAGGTGGGATAGAAGTCAGCAAACAAATAGCACGTGGGATACAGTCACTTGAGTACATGTCAGAGAGAACAGACCACTCGAGACAATGGGCAAGCTGGGCAGTGCAGAACGAGAGGTCCAAACAGTTGGTTTAAAAAGGGGGGGAAGGTACCAAGCTGCTAGGTCATCAGTCCCTTGTTCCGAATAAAACAATGCCACAAGGGTGAGAAAAAAACAAGCGAGACTGACAATAAAAAATGTAGAGAAAGGAAAATGACAGAAGGGCAACAAACACTTAAATGGACAAAAGGGGAGAATATAACCACAGAAACACAAGAAACAGGTAGAAGAGATTAAAACGACAAAACAGATTACCAAGGTTGGCTGACCATGAGAATAAAAAAGAGAAGCCAGCCACTCTGCAACACATTAAAACCTCCACCCTAAAAGCATTAAGGTGGAGGACACAGAGGGACAAAGGACATGCACTAAAACTTAGATCAAATGATAAAACCCAACCTCACGAATAAAACGTAAAACTAAATTAGCCAATGAGGTGTTGTCAGATAAAATTAGCAGCAACTAGTCCAGTAACCGAATATTTCATCACAGGGCAGTCAAAGTGGGACAGAGCACCAGAATGTTCTGCATACTGAAGACTATGCCATTCCATCTCCCAAAGCCAAAAAATGTGGCGGCATAAACACGAATGCAGGTCAGTTATTGAAATGCTGATCTCCAAAAGCGGTTTCCATACAGCCTGTTTGGCCAGCCTGTCATCAAGTTTGTTGCCTGGGATTCCGACATGTCCTGAGTTCCACAAGAACACCACTGAATGACCGGACTGTTCCAGGGCATAGATGGACTCCTGGATGGTCCCTACCAAAGGATGACGAGGGTAGCAATGGTCTATGGCTTGTAGGCTGCTCAAGTAGAAGAAACAACTCCCCAGGGCATCAACGGATGTGCTCAAGAGCACAAGATACAGCCACCAGCTCTGCAGTGAAAACACTGCAGCCACAGGGCAAGGAATGCTGTTCAATATACCCTCCCTGGACTTACGCAAAGCTGACATGACCATCAGCCATTGAGCAGTCAGTGTAAACCACTTCATGGCCTCGGTACCTGTCAAGGACCAAGAGGAAGGGACAATGGA
Source organism: Schistocerca gregaria (assembly GCF_023897955.1). Taxonomy (NCBI): domain Eukaryota; kingdom Metazoa; phylum Arthropoda; class Insecta; order Orthoptera; family Acrididae; genus Schistocerca; species Schistocerca gregaria. The sequence goes on along the minus strand of NC_064925.1, from coordinate 321,158,877 downwards.
GACCCACATCGTGAACTGAGTCCTTTGGGCCATGTGAAAGATCCAGGTGAAGCCACAGCCTAGGTGTATACCATGGAAGTGTATGCAAATCGACCTCGAGTATAGGTGGTAAAAGCAAGGACTCTAGTTCAGGTAGAAAGGATTGGACACAAACTGCAATTGTAAGCCTTGACCTGGGCCGCCGATGCAGGAGATGAACCACCATGGGTGGGAAAAGGAAATGGTAATTAGGATGTGCAGGAGAACTACAAACATGTGCAATGTAACTGGGAAGCAGTTGTGCATGCTTGACCTGCAATGGAGGGAGTCCAGCCTCCGCCAGAACACTGTTCACCAGACTCATCCTAAAAGCTTCTGTCACTAGTCGAACATCACAGTGGTGGACTGGGTCGAGTAAACGCAATACTGAGGGCACCGTCAAACCATAAACCAGACTCCCATAGTCAAGGCAGGATTGAACAAATGCTCTGTAGAGCTGCAGCAGTGGAGAGGATCTGCACCCCAGATGGTGTTGCTCAGGCTGTGGAGCACATTGAGGTGCTGCCAGTACTTCCACTTAAGCTGACAAAGGTGAGGAAGCCAAGTCAATCGGGTGTCGAAAACCAGTCCTAAAATCTATGTATCTCCACTATAGTGATGGGACCATCAGTAAGGTAAAGTTCTGGTACCAGTGAATGGTTTAACGCCGACAGAAATGCATAAAACACGACTTTGCGCCCGAAAACTGGAAGCCGTGGGCTAGAGCCCATGACTGCGCCTTGTGAATGGCTCCCTGTAGGCGCCGCTCAGCAACACTAGTACTGGCGGAGCAGTACAAAATGCAGAAGTCATCTGCATCTGACTGAACAAAGATATGAATTTTTGAAAATGAGATAATTCACATTACTCTACAACTGATCTTATGGCTGTTGCCTATTCCTGTCTGATAGTGGCAGGATATAATCAATTATTATTGAAGTAAGGCACTGAATTAAATACAAAAAGTGGAAACATCACTGAAATTAACATTTATGTTATTCTGACATATTTAAAATAAATATTTTCAATTAACAACCTTCGAGGTGCGACTGTTCCTAAACCTGGTGGTGAATGTTAAGATCACTTATTTTTTTCAAACAGCTTCTGTGATACAGAATAAGACCTCCCAGTTGCTGTGTTAAGTTCAAGCACTGAAAGTTTCCTTAAAAAAAATTCATTGGTATCCAAACATTGTTACTAGTAGATTTCTTGAATGATGTTATTGGCCAGCAGGGTGGTAAAAATTAAAAAAAAAAAAAACATCATTGTTTTACAAACTTATTCTTTCAACCTCTGCAAGCCACCACTGTCCATCATACTCACATGCCACTATGTCATTCAATGTTGAAGACAGAGATTTAATTTTACTGACACAATGATCCTCAAATTTTGGTTTCTGATATTACATAGCATCGAACTAAGTTTTCTTCAATGCCAAGGAATTTGTGGAAATGCCTTGTTACTTTTACTGCTATACAGTTTTCAAATCTGGTTTGAAGTGTTGTTTTCATGTGCAGAACCACTCCTTCCTTGATCAGAAAATAGGTAATGCCTTCAATATTATCCTTGCAAAAGACATACATGTCCTGTACTTTGAGAATTTGGTCTTTGTAGGCTGGCTTTACTTCATGTTTTGTTGTACCTCCTACTCCATCACATGCATTTTTACTATGGTGAGATGCAAAACAGTGCCATTCAGCCTCCAACCCAAAATCTACTTTGTGGTTGCACAGATTCTAAAAATTCTTTTTGTTCTTATACTGACTACCACTTCCATCTGAAAAGTATATCAGCCTCTCAACCTTGGGAAAATTTTCTTTTATGTAATTTATTACATACTTTTGAAACACATGTGCAACCAAAGTGTTGTGCTCCAAGTAGCCGCTTAGAATGCAAATTTAAGAACTTCAAACTTCATCTTTCACTTTTTTTAACACTCTAAGCACCAAACCCATAAAATTTACGGGCCTAGGATCATGCGAAAATCACTAGATCTGTAAAATTTACAGGTCACTACCTTTAATTTAATGCAAAACACTGCAACATTATTTCGATGGGTTTGGCCAGCGTTATACATTTTACAGATGTTTAGTAGCAACATGCGTTCATTGATGGAACAGCAGTGTTGTTTACGACACCGTAATTCATGTTAAAACTTATCTTGGGGTTCTCAGTCTTCCTTACATCATCATGTTATTTCATGTTTGTAATCATGTCTTGGCAGGGTTTATCAGACGCAGAAATCACAGATTTGATTAATGATAGTGGCACTCTGGATAATGTAGAGAGTGATTCTGACGATTCTGAATACAATGGTGTGTTTGAAGGTACGTATGGCATATCACTGCTCATAATTGTGCAGTACACAAATTTCTGCTGAACATGTCTTCTATAAGAGATATATGTAGTTACATATATGTGATATTCCTTTTAGAGAGCGAGATCAATGACAGCTTGTCTTCAAATGCAGACGAGAATGATGTTGAAGGTGTTACTTCAAATCCAGCAGCTGCGCCACATCCAAAAGATGTTGACTGGATTAAATTTGACACCTACCGACCTCTGCCTGTCAACACTACATCCAGGCAGATTCCAGTGAATATTGATGACTCAAGTTCTGTACTGGATTGCTGTAAAGTGTTCCTTACTGACAGTGACGAAAAAGAACTCAAGATACAGACAAATTCGTATGCATCACAGACAATCCAGAAGAAAAGAAGAGGAAATAACATGAAGCCTAATTAAGTTTTGAGTTCCTGGAAACCAGTGACTACAAGTGAGATGAGGTGTTTCTTGGGTATGCTTTCCACATGTGTATTTCAAGAAAGCTTAAAATTGTGGACCACTGGAGCACTAATCCTGTTCTTAGTTGTAACGTCTGTCGCCAAGTTATGAGTCGTTTGCGTTTTACTCAGATACTGTCGTGCTTGCATCTTGTTGACAATTCTAAACAGAAAAAAAACCAGGTGGAGATGGATTTCACCCACTTTATAAAATTTTACCGTATTATAAGAATTTGAAGGAGGGATGTATCAAGGCATATCATCCCTCAGAAAAACTGACAATTGATAAAGGCATATGCCCATTTCGAGGTCATGTGAACTTCCATGTTTACATGCAAAATAAGCCTCATAAGTATGAACTGAAGGTTTATGCTGTTGCTGAAGCCAGTAGTGGCTATGTTGTAAACTTTGAACTTTGTGCTGGTAAGCATATTGTTGACAATTCTTCATCCGCTATTTTATTGCGATTGTTGTCTGTCTAAATAACAGTCATACTGTGTATTTAGACTGATTTTAATCCAGTCCAGAGCTTTTTCAACGACTGCCTGATGAAGGTACTGGAGCTGTTGGTACTGTGAACAAATGTAGGAAAGGACTGCCTAAAGATTTAGTATTTAATACGCTGAGAAAGGGCGAAATGTCTTTTCGGCGTAAAGATAATGTATTAGCAATGAAGTGGAAGGATAAGAGGGACATGTATACATTGTGTAAAAGGCATCACACCACATTTGGTACACATACTAAGAAAAATGGGTCTGTAGTAATAAAACCACTTCAGGAACTGGATTACAATCTGAATAAAATTGGAGTGGATATCGTAAACCAGCACCTGCAGTACAATCCATTCCAGCATGGAACAGTGAAATGGTGGCAAAAATTATATTTCCATCTGCTGCTGATGGGAACATCAAATGCTTTTTGGCTGTACAATGCGCAGTGCACAACAAGAAACTAACAATAACAGACTTCATAACACTGCTTGCAGCTCAGCTAGTTGAAGATGATACACTTGAAGTCACACAAAGGAATGAAGGAACTGTAGGTTGGCTAACAAAGAGACATTTTTTGCAGTACATACCTCCAACTACAAAGAAATATGCTGCTCATGTGTGTCATGTGTGCAGTGTTGGGAGCAAGAAAGAGAATAATGGCAAAGCTTCTCGCACAGAGACACGGTACGAATGTGAACAGGCTGGTGTTTCACTCTGCCTGGAACCTTGCTTCAAAATTTTCCACTTTTCAGCCAACTGGCTGTTTTGGAACACCGTGCCAGCGTCCACAAATGGGTAGACCATGTTGCAGCCGTGATCTCACATGCTGCTGCATTGTCAATCCCACGGTCATCCGGTCATCCCAAGAGGCGTCCTGTCCCTTGGTGGACCACTGAGTGCCACTCAGCCATCCGCGCCCGCCGTGCAGCACTGCGCCGCTTCAAGTGCCGTCCCTCAGCTGACAATCTTGCGGCCTTTCGGGTGGCAAGGGCCAGAGCGCGGCGAGTGATTAAAGAGAGCAAACGACGGTCATGGCAATCGTTCTTGAATTCCATCTCTCGCTCCACTAGTTCTACGAAAGTATGGGAAGCCATCAGGAGGATTTCCGGGAAACTCAGCCAGCTACCTGTCACGGCATTGCTGCATCAGGGATGTCTCCTCACGGCGCCGAGAGACATTGCCCAGACACTGGCCATGCATTTTGCGGAATCTACCGCCACTATTAACTGTGATCCAGATTTCTGCCGCTACCGCACTGCCATCGAAACGGGTCACTTGGACTTCCGGTCTCTAAATTCTGAACCCTATAACTGCCCCTTCACAATGTGGGAACTGGATTCTGCGCTGTCTGTGGCTCATGATACTGCGCCTGGTCATGATCAAGTCCGGTACAGCATGCTGCGGCACCTGTTGCTGCCATCCAAGGAAGTTCTCCTGAACTGTTTCAATATGACATGGTTATCTGGCACATACCCTGACTCGTGGAGGGAGGCAATTTTGATTCCCCTCCTCAAACCAGGGAAGGACCGAACGCATCCCAGTAGTTATCGGAGTGTTGCCTTGACGAGCTGTGTTGGGAAGATGTTGGAACGCATGGTCAACCGCGGCCTGGTTTGGCTGCTCGAGACCAGGCAGCTCCTTAGCCCCTCTCAGTGTGGCTTTAGGAGATGTCGTTCCACTATAGACAACTTGACCCTGCTTGAGGCCGCCATCCAGCAGGCCTTTCTACGTAACCAGCATTGTCTAGGGGTCTTCTTTGACATTAATAAGGCGTATGACACTACTTGGCGCCGCCTTATCCTCAATCAACTCCATGAGTGGGGCTTTCGTGGCCGTCTCCCCATCTTCATTCGGTCCTTTCTTTCTCACCGCCTCTTTCGGTATCGGGTTGGTAATGTGCTATCGGATTTGTCCGTGCAGGAGAATGGTGTTCCTCAGGGCAGCGTTTTAAGTGTCACCCTCTTTGGCGTTGCTATTAACAGTATCATGTCCACTATCCGGAGTCCTGCCCAATGCTTCTTGTTTGTGGACGATTTTGCTGTTTTCTGTTCTTCCTCCAGTCTTGTCAGTGCTAGTCGGCAGTTACAGCTTACGATAAAGCGCTTAGAGGCATGGACTGCAAAGACAGGTTTTACCTTTTCTGCAGACAAATCTGTGTGTGTTCATTTTAATCGTTCTCGGCGTCTTTTTACCTCCCCTGAATTGCGTCTGAGGGACACCGTTCTTCCTTTTAGAGACACTGTGAGGTTCCTGGGCCTCACTTTTGATTCCAAGTTGTCGTGGTTGCCTCACCTTAAAGACCTCAAGGTGCGGGCCCTGAAGGCACTGAATATTTTGAAGTGTCTGAGCCATCGGTCCTGGGGAGCAGATTGGGCACGTCTGCTGCAGTTTTATAGGGCTTTCGTCCGATCGCGTCTTGACTATGCTTGCACCGTGTATGGGTCAGCAAGGCCTTCGTATCTGAAGATCCTTGACGCAGTACACCATGAGGGTATCAGGCTGACCACTGGTGCCTTCCGTACCAGTCCCATCCCCAGCCTGTGTGTTGAGGCAGGGGAACCACCGCTCGCCATCCGGCGGAAACTCCTCATGGTGCGACGGGTGTGTCATTTCCTTGCCTGTCCTACCTCCCCTGCGTACCCTACCGTTGCCCGACCGCCTATGGAACGTCTCTTTTCCAGTCGTCCCAGGGCAACAAAACCATTTGGGATTCGTGCCAAGCATTTGCTTGAGTCCCTTGGTGTGGAGCGTGTGGCCCCCCAACGACAAGGTTTTACTCGCCTGCCTCCCTGGTTGCTCCAGAGGCCCAGCATCCTTCTAGACTTGTCGGAGTACCGGAGGAACTGCACTCCGGCGTTTGTGTTTACCTCCTTATTTTACGATATTTTAAACCAGCATCCGGACCATGTACCTGTATTCACAGATGGCTCTAAACAGGGGGACTCTGTTGGTTGTGCTGTTGTTTTCCCTGATCGAGTCGTCAAGTTACGGCTTCCTGCGGCGTTTACCATCCTCGATGCCGAATTGTTTGCAATCTTGCGGGCATTGGAGCAGATGAGATGTGTTACCAGTCTTCAGTTCCTCATCTTTTCTGACTCCCTGAGTGCCCTTCAGACCATGCAACACTTGTACCCAGCGGATACGGTCGTCCAGAACATCCATGATGCCCTACTCCACCTGCAACGGCAGGGGAAGGAGGTTTCTTTCTGCTGGGTGCCGGGGCACGTGGGTATTAGGGGAAACGAACTGGCGGATGTGGCTGCCAAAGATGCATGTTCCCTCCCTCACGTTGTTGAATGTGCCGTCCCCCTCCATGCTGTAACCTCCCTTTTGCGTTTTCGTGTTATGCATCAATGGGAAGAGGAGTGGTTGGCAGTTTCTGACAATAAGCTGCGTCTGGTAAAGGCCACTACGCGACCATGGCGTACGTCCTACCAGTCATACAGGCGGGATGAGGTTCTCCTCACTCGCCTCCGCATTGGACACAGTCCCTTCACGCATGGTTTTTTACTCCGGCGGGAGGACCCCCCAATCTGCAGTGCTTGTGGCGTCCAGATTACTGTCCGCCACATTTTACTTGACTGCCTTTTATTCTCTGACCAGAGGGCGGTGGTTTCCTTGCCACTGGATTTGCCCTCTATTTTGCAAGACGACGCAGCGACTGTGGTTAAGGTCTTACGGTTTTGTGTCCTGTCCAATCTGTTGCCTCGGATTTTAGGGAGAAGGTTTTAATGTGCTGCTGGGTGACTGGCTCACCCAGGTTTTAGGTAAGAGGTCCGCCAGTCACGATTACCTCCTTGTTTCCCTTCGGTATCTGTTCTCTTTTCCTTGTGTTTCCTTTCCTTTTTTAGTGTGTTTCTTCTCCTCTTATTTTGCCTCTGTATGTGCGCATTTGGAACTGCATCAGGCCTGTGTCTTTTAGCCGTTCTCCTTGTTCGGCGTCTGTCTTCGTCCCTTCACCGCTTGTGTTCCTGTTTCTATGCGTTTGGGCGCTGATGACCACGCTGTTTAGCACCCGTAAACCTCAAACACACACACACACACACACAAAATTTTCCACACTAAAAAACAATATGATTCTGTGTGAAATTTGTATTCAATTATTGTAGACTGACAGAAAGATGTTATCTAGTAACAATTGCATTCTCTTATCCGTATGACTTTTCTAAATTCTTAAAAACACCTATGTGATTTCTATAACTGTACCTTAAAAAGCTGTGCATTCCAAAGTAGTTTCTTTTGCGCAGAATTAAAGATGAAAAAGAAGCTTCAAAATGGTACCAAATTTGCCACAATCCAAAAAGTAGATTTTATGCAGTGATTTTCTATATATTGACAAAATGGCCTGGTTTCTATGGAGGGGTACATAAAATAGGCCTGGTACAGAGGGTGTTAAAGTAGAAAAAAAATGGATGCACTGTTGCCCGGTCACTGACCCAGTGGTACTCTTGTATAGCACCCTGAATCACAAATGTAAAATTTTCTGCGAAATCAGCTAGCACTATGCATCCAGTTTCATGAAGTTGTACTTTATTGTCTTTCAAAAACTAAGTTGGGATTTTTGAAACATAGTGGTGACTTTTGTAAGTTATCAATTAAAGATTTCAAGTTCTCTTCCTGAGATGTAACCACTATTATCATTTCTGCCCTGTCAGTTGGGACCCACTGTTTGAAGGTAATATTGTGGCATTTCCTCATCATATTCATGAAACAATTCAATAATGGTTTCCTTATCAGGACATTTGTTGTACAAACTCTTCATGCATAACTGTTAATGTCACACACCATTAAATCTAATAACACTTTGTAGTTAAGATCACCGAGTTTTGCACCCGCAATCATCATTTTGACATTTTGATGATATGAACAAACACATACAGTGTGTGTCCCTGAGGATCCTGCCAAAATGCACCACTTAGGGGAGGTCACAAAATTTTGACCTTCCAATTCTGCATTCAGGATGAGAATTTTTGAATGCTACATAAAGTTCATTAAAATTTGACAGCACTAGTCATTTCCGCTTTGTTACTTTAACTCCATGTATAACAACTCTTTTGCTATCTTTCAACCTGGGCACATTCTACTGTTTTCATCATCTTCAAAAAACTGCTGGCTCTTTTTAACTGTTTCTTATACTTACTCCTTTCTCTTTCACTCCTTTCTCTTTCCTAAAACTGGAAGAATGCCTTGCTCTTTCACTAACTTTAGGGTTAGTTTAACCAAACAATGAGAAACATTGAATTCATGCACTATTTTTTCTCTTGACCACGAGTCAGGGAGCAAATTGAAAATTTTAACTTTTTCCTCTTTAGGTGTCACTGAACATTTAATTTTTAATTTCTTTATTAAGCTCAAATATTCAGTGTGAGATGATGCTGGTGGTAGGTTTTCCTCTTCTTTAGAAATAATGTTGGTATCTGTATTATTAAAGCGATTCCAAGTCTTTTCTAATTTTGTCTTGAATTTGTTGTACCTTATTTTCAGTAGCTGCTTTTCTTTTTCTGCTACTTAATTTTATTATTTTCGAAGCAAGAGATATGTCTAACTTAGAACAAGCAAAATCCAATATGTTAACAGCTTCCTCATTAGGAATATAAATGTCATTAACAAGGTTACATGATTCAGGTTCTGGAATCACAACAAATATTTATGAGTAACAATTTTGGCACAGGGAATTTCCAGGAATCACGTTATGTTTCACTTGGGAAGCTGTTTCACTCTCACATAACAAGGACAAATGTTCAAGTTGTATTTCCCTCAAACCTTTAGTAATAAGCTTTTTATGAACTTTAAGTGGATCACAACACTTTCTTCCGAAAAGGTGGCTGTACTTTAGAATATATTTCTTCTCATGATACTCACACACTGATATTACAGAACTTACTCGAAATTTAAACAAACTAACTTCATCAAAGTCATTGACATTTATCAAGTTTTTTGAAACTAAACCGTAAACTGTTTTGTGACACTTTTTACTTGCTATCTGTCCAACAGAGCACTGTTCATCCATGTTACTGCATTCCAGTTAACCTCTAAAAATTAATTACAAATTACAAACAGAACAAAGCACATAACACATTCTACACTCTTGATGGAGTATGCACATCCACTCTAACAGAGGTTTCAGGACAGACACTACAACAATGCCACACCCAGCGATAATCTACTTCTACAATGCCACACCCAGCAATAATGTACTTGTTAATGACAATAAACCTAAACGTTAATGGGCATTTTTATTACCATAGAACAAAAGTGAAGGCTCCTATTGTTTAATATTGCATTATTAAAAATAAATAAACTAAACGAATAATGGATGATAGTGCTAACTAAATATATGTCACAAGGAAACAATAAACCATTTAAATAGGCAACAGCCATAATCAGTTGTAGAGTAATGTGAATTACCTCATTTCCAAAAATTCATATCTTTGTCCACAGTCACATATCAATGTTGAAATTTTTACAGTATGTTACTATCATATAGATGTATAAACTGTGCAAAAATCATTTTTATATTCAGTCCCACCTGAGATAACTAACACCAAACTTGACAAAAAAATGAAAATTTTCAAATTTCAAAAATTAATAGAAAATTACGGAAACATTTGTAAGTGTTCTTGCTCTATATGAGGCTAGTAGTGTATGATATCTAGCTGTAGGAAAAATCAGACACTCATCAATCACTTGTTGTTTGTTCTTTTTGGGCCTAAAGAGTGACTTTTTGAAAATTTAGATACCGAACTTTGGTCATTTTGACTGGTTATTTTTGAATTTAGGGTATTTTGTGTAATAGACAATGTTGTAGTGGACACTTTTCTAAAAATAAATCATGTGAACTGCAAAGTTGTAACTGAACCCAGTGCAGAGATATTCAAATTTTCAGTAATGGCTCCAGACTGAAAAATCGTCGCACAACTACAAATAAAAATGGCCACCATCCAGTAAAGGTGCAAGATAAATTATTTTAAAAAAACTGCTTTGAACTTCTCAAATATAGAGTAGTCACATATAAAAAAATTAAAATATTTAAAAATGATCAAACAACTATCACTGGACCACTTCATATGGATTGACCCTAAAAATAGAGATATGCTGCTGGACCCCATTTTATCGGATATGGAGGGGGGGGGGGGGGGGGCTGCCTCTGAGACCCCACTTGTATAATGTGGCAAGAATATGATGTCACCGGGTGGTGTCATACGCTTTTCGTAAATCAAAAAAGACAGCAATAAGGTGTTGGCATCTCAAAAAGGTTGTTCAGATGGCAGCCGCTAGGGACACAAGATAATCAGTGGTAGAGTGACCCAGGCAGAAACCACCCAGGCACGGGGCCAGTAGGCACATGACTCCAGGACCCAACCCAATCAATGACACATCATATGTTCCAACAGCTTACAAACAACGTTGGTAAGGCTGATGGGCCGATACCTATCCACATCAAGCAGGTTTTTGCTAGGTTTGAGCACAGGTATGATGGTGCTCTCTCGCCAGTGCAATGGAAAGACGGGATCACACCAGATCAGGTTGAAGATCACAAGGAGATCTCACTTGTAGTCAGATGAGAGATGTTTAACCATCTGACTGTGGATCTGATCTGGCCCAAGAGCTGTGGTGGGGCAATGTGAAAGGGCAGTGAGGAGCTCCCATTATGTACATGGGGCATTATAGGGTTCACTGTGGCGTGTAGTGAACAAGAGGACTTTCCCTTCCATCTGCCATTTGAGAGTACAAAAGGCTGAGGGTTAATTCTCCAACGCAGAGGCACAAGCACAGTAATCAGCAAAGTGCTCAGCGATCGTGTTTGCATCAGTAGATAACATGCAGTTCATGTTAACGCCGGTAATACCTATTGGAGTTTGGTACCCAAAAATTCATTTGTTCTTTGCCCAGACTTGGGAAGGCGATGTATGGCATCCAATGGTTGAGACTTATCTCTTCAAACACTCCTGTTTCCTTCTTATGATAAGCTGGCGATCGTGGGCATGGAGCCGTTTAAAGGCTGTGCGGCGCTCCAGGGAAGGGTGCCGCTTATGCCGCTGTAGAGCTCGCTGATGCTCCTTAATTGCCTCAGCGATTTCCAGCGACCACCAAGGGACTGTCTTTTACCAGGGGCACCCTAAAGGATGAGGGATCGTGTTTTCCGCTGCAGAAACGATCGTTGGAGTTACCTGCTCAACCACCACATCAATGTTACCATGGTGACAGCAGAGATGAAAGTGTCCCAGTCTGCCAGCAGAGATGAAAGTGTCCCAGTCTGCTTTGTTTAAAGCCCATCTGGGCAGGCGTCCGTGCGCCTGATGCCAGGGCAGCAGCAGGAAGATAAGGAAGTGGTCACTACCACACAGGTCGTCAATGCTCTCCAGTGGATAATGGGAGAAGATCAAGAGATCAATGGCCAAATATGTGCCATGTGCCACACTGAAATGTGTGGAGGCACCTGTATTTAAGAGGCAGAGGTTCAGTTGTGACAGTAAATTTTCGACATCTCTGCCTCAGCCAGTAAGCATGGTGCCACCCCACAAGGGGTTATGAGCATTAAAATCTTCCAAAAGTAGGAAAGGTTCAGGGAGTTGTTGAGTCTGTGCAGCCAATGCATTCAGGGGCACTGCACCTTTTGGAGGAAGATACACACTACAGACAGTTATTTCCTGCGTCGTCCTTTTCCTGATGGGCACATCTTCAAGAGGGGTGAAGGGGCACAGGTTTACTGCATACTGAGTTCAGGACATAGGCACAAACTCCACCTGACACACTATTACAGTCATTACAGTTCTTGCAATATCTCCTATAGCCATGGAGGGTAGGGGTCCGCATTTCCGGAAACCAGGTTTCAAGAAGGGCAATGCAGAAAGCAGGTGTAAAGTTTAACAGTTGCCGTAGCTCAGCCAGGTGGTGGAAAAACGACCACAATTACTCTGGAGGATGCCATTATCATGAGGTTGGAAGACATGAAGCATGCAAGGAGACAGGTTAAGGCCTCAGGGTCACTTGCTGCCACAAACTGAGTATTTGTAGCCATTTCCGTGGTGGATGATGCATCAATGAGATCCATGTCCACAGGGGACACTAAGGTCTCCACCGCATTCTCAGATGCAGAATTGATAGGGAGTGGTGGTGTTGGGGCCACCAAAGGGTCCTGTTTCTTAGCAGACTACTACTAAGTTTGTTTGCTCTCTCACTTCTCTTTATGGGCTTGCTAGGAAGATTTCTCCGAAGCAGTTTCAAGTGTGGAGGAAGACCGTGAAGCTCTTCGGCTATAGTGATGTAGCTGCAGCATATGTCAACATCAACCGAATGGGGTGTAATCTTCCAAATTTACATTTAGCCTCTGTGAAAGTCAACCGGTCCAGGGTTTTGTACTCCATAATTTTCCACTTCTTTTAGAGAACTGGGCAGTCTGGCGAGCAGAGGAGCGTTGCTCTCCACAGTTGATACAAGTGGGAGGAGGCGCACATGGAGAATCTGGGTGCAGTGGGGAAGACATGTGCTCGACCTTCCAGCACTTAAAGCACCGCATAGGGGGAGGGACATATGGTTTAACATCACAGTGATAAACCATCACCTTGACCTTTGCAGGCAATGAATCACTCTCAAAGGCCAGGATGAAGGCACCAGTAGTAACCCTGTTGTATTTGGGTCCCCGTAAATGCACCAGATGAAATGAACACCCCCACCATTATAAATCGGCATGGAGCTCATTGTCAGACTGCAAGAGGAGATCACGATGGAAAATGATCCCCTGGAGCATGCTGAGGCTTTTATGGGGAGTGACAAAAACAGGAATATCACCCAGCTTGTCACAGGTGAGTAATGCTCGAGATTGGGCTGGGGATGCTGTCTGACTCAAGACTGCGCCGTTTCGCATCTTTGACAGTGCTTGCTGTCACTTCTCCAAACTTATTCTCAAAGGCGTTCAATGAAAAATTGAGGCTTTGTATTCCTCCCATGGTGTAGCGACGGAGGGAAATCATTTGGGGTCATACCTATCGGCATTGTATTCAATCTTGCCTTTCTTACAGACTGCTGGTGCCATATGATCACCAGCAAGAGATGATTTAGTCTGCTTCATTTCGAGTCATCCGCCCCGATGCCACCCACTCCGATCAGGGGCTCTCCCCACCATGCACTACCCAGCCACAGCAAAGAGCAACTGGCATGATGGCTGTTTCCGGGAGTCCTGATGCCCCAGGAAGATAGGCATCTACTCCTTGGAATACGTGGAGAGTTTACAGCTCAGGCATCAGCAGTGTGATCCCTATGATGGGGGCTACCACCAAATGGGTACATGTCAGCCCCACCACAACGGACTGGTTACCATGCTGGATATTGGGCGCAGGGAAATACAGTATTGTCATGGTGGCAAAAAGGACAGAATGTGATCGAAGATGACATATCCTGGAAAGTAACCTCGCCAAATAGTTCAATCGCAGGTGGAGATGCAGAGCCATGACAAGAGATTCAGGAGATCGAATCTAAGAGCAGTATGATAACTCATGCCCCACATAATGTGTCTTTTTCCCATATGGCCCGTACTTCTGTAGAATTTTGAAAGTGGCAGGTCAAACCATAGAATGGGACTTGAACTCATACAGCCGAAAAGTGTGAGACTCCTTTTAGTTGCCTCTTACAACAGGCAAGAATACCTTGGGCCTATTCTAACCCCTGGACCCACAGCGCAGGGCAGTCCAAATGGGAATAGGTGTGTATGAAGTGAAAGAAACATAGGTGTTCCAGCATTAGGTTGAGTTGATTAAAATCAGCCAAGAGGGCACCTCTGACACATTTTGGAAGGGCCCCAAAGGTCTTGATTTGCATTAAAGTAGCGAGCTGGAAAAAAGGGTGAAGGAGTTGGCCAATAAGCTGGAGGAAGTCTGGCCTGGTGATGAAATAATGAAGGGACATAGACATTACAAAGAGAAACGGTGAAAGGAGGAAGGAAAATGTGAAGTTCAACAGCTTGCAGCCGAGTGTTCAGTGATATTATTTTACTGAACATCATTCTAGATGAGCAGCATGACTCCCTCATGAGAAGAAAGTCATCCTCGGGGAAAGATAAAAGTGCATCGGAAGGAAATGCAACAGATCAAAGCAGAAGTGAGGACGTAATTTTGTTTCCTGTAGGCAGAAAACAAGTGGACACTGTGATTCCAAGAGCAGCCATAATTCCTCCTTCTTGGATCAAATGCCACGAAAGTTCCATCGGAGGAGAGTCACAATGGGGAAGGGGAGGAGGGAAAAAATGAAGAGTTGTCACCTCAGCAGCTGCCGAGAGCCAGCCTTCGAAGACTCTGCTACAGGGCGCAAAGGTTGGAGGATCCTGTTTCACAAGATCTACAGAGTTGTCGGCATTCTCACTGGATCAGCCTGCAAATTCCAGGGCAGAAAAAAGGTTTGCGGTGACTGTCGAAATGGAAGTCAGCCAAGTGAGGGTGTCATGTGGTGACACTGTTGAAAAGGATCTCTGAATTGCCAAAGGAGACAACCATTTGCCTCTGAGAGGTGGGAGAGAGGGGGTAATAGCATGAGCTGTAATTCTGTAATGTGCACAAGTCTGTTCACATTTAAGCTAAAATGTTTTTAAGCTTATTGCATTTGTGTGGCAATGATTTACGTGAGTGATGCATTGAATATAACCATTTTGTGTGGTAATGGTGCTTTGACAAGACTTACAACACAGAATAAAACATGACACTTGTTAAATCACAATGAAGTGATCTTTACTGAAAACTAGGTTCTCACTGTCCTGCATTCATAACCACTGCAGCATCACTTCATAAATGGAGTCATGGCTGAGCATTATCTTCTGCAGCAACACATATCTTTAGAAGGTGGCAGGTGAGAAATAGAAAACCTGTGAGATATAGTTGATGCGGAACATCTCTAAATATAGGTCTCATGTGTACAGCCCGGCTATTGCATCCAGCTACCTGGGCACAGCTGTCAGAGCAAATGGGGTGTACAGTGTCTTAACAAGCCTTTTTCGACACAATTATGCAATGCTCCTTTTATCACACACACAATTTCCTCCACTATGGGTGACTGGTGGTCATTCCTGGAACATGAACATAGTGTCTCACCATATTTTCCTCATAATGTACATGTTATGTATTCTTACATTTATGTTATAAGAGCATAAAATGAGGGGTATCAACTATCAATACCGTCATCCCTTGACACAATTACGTAACAGATGATGTAATACATGTGCAAACAGGAAAAGGGAATGGTGACAGTGTGGGGGTGAGTTAGTAAAGACAGTGGATGTGAATACGACAACTTGACTGGATGCTGTTACGTCAAAATGAACCAGTTACAAATTTTTGAAATTCTGGTTAATGTGTTTTATTTAGACCATCTCCTGTCTTTCATACACCAGAATGATGTATATTATACACATAAACAGGAACAATTTATGATGTTGGCACATCTTGTTTCCCTGCAATTGATATTTCTCTCATACGGAAAAGCAAATTAAGCAAGGAGTCAAGACAGGAGCCCAGCATGTTCACCAAGTGACAGAAGTGCTGATGAACAGTGATGTGAACTTTTAAACTTGTTCAAGTGATGAAAATATGCCATCATCAGACATATCAAATAGTGAAGGTAAGTTAATTAGTAGGATTATACAAAATTTAAGTGGCTCAATAATGAAATGTCCATCCTAACCTTTAATTGTTAGCTACTGTCGTATGCCAAGTGAACCAACTGCTTGAAGCAACAAGATGCTGCCATCTATGATTTAAGCAAAAAATCAAGTAACGATATACAAACCGAACTCAACACAGAGCATTACATGAAATTCAGCAAAATCTAGACAACTCAGAGATATGCTTTAATGAAGTTTGTTCAATCTGGCATATGAGAACTTATAATAATTGAAATCAGACTTATCATGAAAGTACTATTCACATTTCATCTAAAAAATGCAGTGTTGCTGTTTCTTAGGTTACTCACATGTTACAAAAGCCATTTTCATCAATAAGCTTTCAGGACAATTGAATATTGGTGTTACATTAAGAACATAAAATTAAATTTCTCTTTGATTTTATTTCAGGAGATGCTCATAAAACCACAAGCAGGAAATTAAAGAAGAAAAGTTATCCTGCTAGGCTAAATGGAAGGAGGATGTAAGCAAAACATGAAAAAACAGCGGAAAATCCTATGTTTCAACAACAGGAAGAAATGTACTTGATGAAGTATTTAAAGAGTAGTTTTGTAAGTGTGGAAAAAAAAGTTGAGATAAAGTCCCTACAGAAGATCAAAAGCACTTTTTTGACTTGTATTACAAAGACAGAACTATCAAAACACAGAGCATACTGCTCAGGCAATCTGTGAAATCAATGCCAGTGAACGACAGAAGTGTGAGTTATGAAGACAGCAGAAGACATTTATAGCCTACCTGAACTATTACATTCCTACAGATTCAGGTGATGTGAACATATTCAAAGATATGTTTGTCAGATCACTGTGTACTGACAGTGCTCAAGTGCACAGAGCACACAATGGGATGTACAGGATGAAAGGGGAGACATTAACTACATAATAAATTCCCAAAGGAAATGTACATTCCTTTCCTCACTATAGAAGCCACTACTGCACAAAAGGCAGTCCAAATAAAAATTCGCCACAGACTCTAAATTTAAGCCTTATGTACAGACTACACAAACAAAAAATGGCATAAGACAATTTACAAACTGAAATTGTCTCTCAAGCTTTTCATGAGAAAGTTTTTAGAACAGAATTCAATATAGGATTCGAACCACCTCAAAAGATACTTGCAGGAAGTGCAATTTGTTTCAAATTAAAATACATTTCAGAAGAAGAACTTCCTGATACCCCAAAAGCAACTCAAGATGTACAAACAGAGAAGGAACACCATCAGTGGCAGGTTGATCTTGCACAAAAAACCTTGAAAAAGAGACATTACATAGGGTAATGAATGGAGAATGTGTCGTACTTTCTTTCAATGTACAAGAGAAGCTTTCTCTTCCAAAAGTGCCTACTAGTGTTATTACTATAAATACCAGCTTTCTTGTTTCAATTTTGGCATACATGATATGGCTACATGCAAAGGTACAGCTATTTGGCAGTAGGTCGGGGATCCAATGAAATAGGCTCTTGTCTTTTCAAACTTTTTGACTGAGCACCCAGTCAGTGGAAGAGAAGGTCATACTGTAGTTCACCTCATGTGGAGCTCAAAATATGATGTACAAAGCCTGTAAGCCACCTGATGTGTTTCTTGCAAAATCCTAGCAAGCACATCAAAGAGATCATCAAAAGTTCAGAATTTCAGGGTACAAGTATTTACCACATGATACAGACTTTGGACACCGTGAGAACAAAATTAGAAAACATCAACATGTTTACCACCCTACTGAGCTACAAAATGTAATAAATACTTGCAGAGTTAAAAATCAAGCACTTGAAATGGTGGAGATGGAAGCAAAAGACTTATTCTTTAAAACACATTACACCTAATTAACCCACACAAAAAGTTGGAGGTCATCCTGTACTATGGATGAATATGAGATGTATTTATAGCTGGCAACAAAATCCAAATGTGATGGAATTCAGATGCACTCACAATGAGGAAATGGAGTACCAGGAGGTTAACTTTACAAAAAGGATCCGAGGCCAAGCAGCTCAAGCATCCGATCTCATGCATCGGCTTCCACCCGTGACGTAAGGGTGTTGTGGTGTGTGACGACATGACAGCGCGAAATTTGGTTTGTGAGTGTGACGTGTTTGTAGATGTCGTTGTGTTGTGGTTTGTTGTGCCCTCTGGTGGTATATTCAGGGTTTTCGTTTGTTTGGTGTATCGGGCTCAGTTTGCTGTTGCTCGGTGTCGAGTACTGTTGGTGTATTTTTGAAGTGGAATTCATTTCAGTGAGTTAACGGTTTTGTGTGAAGGTTAATGTAGTGATGATCTCTGTATGAAGTGTGGTATTGTTATTAAATTTAATCGGTTGTTGTTCTTTGTTCAGGAATGGATATGAAAGATAAGATAAATGGTTCTCGTTTGAGGGCTATGATGGGAGACACACCTTTAGAGCTGATTAAGTTCCTGCAGCTTTTTGGCTTAATTGCTGAAGTGGTCAAGTGCAGTGTGTGCCGTGAAGGAATGAAGTTGGTTAAAGTTCCGGCCTCTCGGACCAGGGACGGTTATATGTGGCGATGTCAGAAAGATGACATATGGGGATTCCATACGGCGCAGTACCTGGTTCGAGAAGTCTAGGTTGGGCATGCGGAGATTGTTATTTGTTATAGGTCCCCACAGCGTTTTTGCGCGCATGAGACTGGTGTGAGTGAGAGGAGTGTTCTGGATTGTTATTCTTTTTGTCGTGAAGTGTGTTCAGAATTAATTAAGTACATGGGTAAGTTGGGGGGGGGGGGGGGGGGGGGCGGGCATGGGGTTGTTGTGGAGGTGAACGAGTCACAGTTTGGGAAAAGGAAGTATGGGAGGTGGAAGTCTGTGGCTGATCTTTGGGTGTGTGGAGAGGGGGGGGAGGGCTGTTGTTCCAGGAGGGGTCCCGAAAGTGTTTTTAGGGTTGTGTAAGGGAGGTCCAAGGCTGAATTAGTGGGGTTAATTGAGGAATATATAGAGCCGGGGTCCACAATAGTTTCTGATGCTTTATCTTCGTATACGGGGTTGGGTGAGAGGGAATTTAATCATTTAATAGTGAATCATAGTTTACAGTTTAAGAGTTATGAGACAGGGGCTTGTACCAATACAATAGAGGGGATGTGGGGGCAGTTAAGTCAGTTCTTGGGGGCGGTAGGGGGTGGGAGGGGGGGGGGGGGAGGGGAAAATTCGCTCTTCCAACCTTCAGTCTCATTTAGATAAGTACTGTTGGCGGAAGAATGTCCCAGAACTTTTTTGTGGTAAGTTTTTATTTTTTTGTTTTCGGTGTATGTGTTGTGTGTTGGGGTCTAGGAAAGTGTTTCATTGAAGTTTGTGGCTGTGAAGGTTGGTATTGGGAGATGTTTTTGAGTTACATAGGTAAAGGGAAGAGGTCGATCCCAATTTATTGGATCGGGAGTTGCTGCAGGTCTATATAGGTCAAGGGAAGTGTACGATTCCAGATAATATTGTGTTTAGTGGTATTTGGTGAGTTTTGTGATGACGATTTTTTTTTTTCATCGTTTTGTATGGTGGTGGCTGTCTAAATTTGTATACATTTATGATGTAAATAAAATAGAAAGAAACTTTCACATGAGGAAAAATATATTAAAAACAAAGATTCCAAGACTTACCAAGCGGGAAAGCGCCGGTAGATAGGCATAATAAATAAAACACACACACAGAATTTCGAGCTTTCGCAACCGGCGGCTGCTTCGTCAGGAAAGAGGGAAGGAAAAGGAAAGATGAAAGGATGTGGGTTTTAAGGGAGAGGGTAAGGAGTCATTCCAATCCCGGGAGCGGAAAGACTTCCCTTAGGGGGAAAAAAAGACAGGTGTACACTCGCACACACACACATATCCATCCGCACATACACAGACACAAGCAGACATTTGTAAAGGCAAAGAGTTCGGGCAGAGATGTCAGTCGAGGCGGAAGTACAGAGGCAAAGAAGTTGTTGAAAGACAGGTGAGGTATGAGCGGCGGCAACTTGAAATTAGCGGAGGTTGAGGCCTGGCAGATATCGAGAAGAGAGGATATACTGAAGGGCGAGTTCCCATCTCCAAAGTTCGGATAGGTTGGTGTTGGTGGGAAGTATCCAGATAACCCGGACGGTGTAACACCAAGGCATGTTTAGCCACAGGGTGATCCTCATTACCAACAAATACTGTCTGCCTGTGTCCATTCATGCGAATGGACAGTTTGTTGCTGGTCATTCCCACATAGAAAGCGTCACAGTGTAGGCAGGTCAGTTGGTAAATCACGTGGGGTGCTTTCACACGTGGCTCTTCCTTTGATCGTGTACACCTTCCGGGTTACAGGACTGGAGTAGGTGGTGGTGGGAGGGTGCATAGGGCAGGTTTTACACTGGGGGCGGTTACAAGGGTAGGAGCCAGAGGGTAGGGAAGGTGGTTTGGGGATTTCATAGGGATGAACCAAGAGGTTACAAAGGTTAGGTGGATGGCGGAAAGTCACTCTTGGTGGAGTGGGGAGAATTTCATGAAGGATGGATCTCATTTCGGGGCAGGCTTTTAGGAAGTCGTATCCCTGCTGGAGGGCCACATTCAGAGTCTGATCCAGTCCCGGGAAGTATCCTGTCACAAGTGGGGCACTTTTAGGGTTCTTCTGTGAGGGGTTCTGGGTTTGAGGGGATGAGGAAGTGGCTCTGGTTATTTGCTTCTGTACCAGGTCAGGAGGGTAGTTGCGGGATTCGAAAGCTGTTTTCATGTTGTTGGTGTAATGGTTCAGGGATTCAGGACTGGAGCAGATTCGTTTGCCACGAAGGCCTAGGCTGTAGGGAAGGGACCGTTTGATATGGAATGGGTGGCAGCTGTCATAATGGAGGTACTGCTGCTTGTTGGTGGGTTTGATGTGGACGAATGTGTGAAGCTGGCCATTGGACAGATGGAGGTCAACGTCAGGGAAAGTGGCATGGGATTTGGAGTAGGACCAGGTGAATCTGATGGAACCAAAGGAGTTGAGGTTGGAGAGGAAATTCAGGAGTTGTTCTTCACTGTGAGTCTAGATCGTGAAAATGTCGTCAATAAATCTGTACCAAACTTTGGGTTGGCATACGATGGGGCCATCCTGGTACCCATGGCTGTTCCCTTTAATTGTTGGTATGTCGATGTATAGGTGAAGAATTAGGCGGGTGAGGGCTATGGATTGTGCAGTTTGGAACTGGTATAAGGACTGATGGAAAGAAGGATTGCAGCCAGAGATGGCAACTTTAAGTGTGAGGCCTTTGGGGGTAATGCCAAATGTCAGACAAGCCTGAGTAAATAAAATATGGGAGCATAATCTGGCTAGGGTGAAGGCATGTTTGCGGAGGGAATGTAAATAAAATTTTATTTAATGGGGTCGTTGTAGGTATGTTGCGAGGTTGACATGGTATTAGAAGGTGGAAAGGGTAATACGAGGTTAAAGTGAAAATAAATAGAAATCTATATAGGGAGAGATAAAGGTGTGAAAAAAGGCGAGAAAGTGTTGGTTTGAGATTAGCTATGTTGATCCTGAGCTGAACTTAGGTTGGTGAATAACAATGGGTGCAAAGGTTCCCACAGAACATATCTCTACCTACGTAGATCAATACCTTCAACCCCTTACATGCAGTCTCCCATCCTTCATCAAAGACACCAACCACTTTCTTGAACACCTGGAATCCTTACCCAGTCTGTTACCCCCAGAAACCATCCTTGTAACCATTGATGCCACTTCCCTATACACAAATATCCCGCACGTCCAGGGCCTCGCTGCAATGGAGCACTTCCTTTCACGCCGATCACCTGCCACCCTACCTAAAACCTCTTTCCTCGTCACCGTAGCCAGCTTCATCCTGACCCACAACTTATTCACTTTTGAAGGCCAGACATACCTGTCCGTTTTTCCCCCTAAAGGAAGTCTTTCCGCTCCCGGGATTGGAATGACTCCTTACCCTCTCCCTTAAAACCCACATCCTTTCATCTTTCCTTTTCCTTCCCTCTTTCCTGACGAAGCAGCAGCCGCCGGTCGCAAAAGCTCGAAATTCTGTGCATGTGTTTTATTTATTGTGCCTATCTACCAGCGCTTTCCCGCTTGGTAGGTCTTGGAATCTTTGTTTTTAATATATTTGTATATATTTAGTTTGTCCCCACCCAAAAAAAACAATTTCCCGCGCTTATGTCGTTAGAGCCATTAGGCTATTTGTGAGACGTGTGTGTGTTTTTCGATGTATTTTTGTCTTTATAATGTGTATGTAACAACTTTATATGCGCTATATTGGAATTGTCATTTATGATCGTTTCCGCCATATTTGTGACGTCATGGGTCAAAGCAGACGGGTGGGTTCGGATGCTTCCGTATTTCCCTTAACATCACCCTAGAATTGAAATATCCTGAAGGAAAATCATTACAGCTCCAAAGCCAAACTATCTTCATATCATGTTCCTCCAATACATCAAAGCTTTTATGATAGTTTAGACAGTGGCAGCCAAGAGTCTTGAGATTTCAATGACAATGAATACCTGGATGAAGTTTAAGACTATACAGACACATTTAAAGAACAAGTGCAGAATTGATATGTTAATGTCAACAGCATGGCAATGGTTTTGTTATTCAAAAAGCAACATATCCTGATAAATCTGTAACTGTTTAAATACAAATAACACAAGTATAAAGTCGTTTACATAAGCAGGGAAATAACTTCTAATGTCAGTTCCAAATCTATATTTATACCTGTGGATGCTCGATGTTTAAAAATGCAATGAATGTTGAGAAATACGTATAATAAAAGTAAATTTACTCCAATTTGAGTCCCAATAAAAACTAGCTGGCAATATATGGATATAATTTAAAATAATGTCTGTAAGTGAAAAGCTGGTTATCTCAGATAGTGAAATTTGTGGATTCATACATGCCAGAATTTTATGTATTAAATAGTTGTGATACTAAAATTTATTCCATACCTTTAATAAAATAAAAGGTTTTATTGAGACTGACTTACTTCGTCCTTTGGTTAATGATGGAAGTTTGGGGTGAGGTATGAAGAGAGAAATTGATTCCTCATGAAAGTAGTATGTCTCAGAGGGAGGAAAGGGTTACTGAATCAGTGGTTAGCAATAATCCCTGAGCGGGATGATGGGCACGTTAACAATACATCCAGGGAAGGGGGGAGGGGGATGCTGAAGAATTTAGACACACCGCGCCACAGATAAGCAAGAACAGGAAATTCCCACAAAGTTAAGCCGCTCAAAATGTTCAGTAAACTGCCAATTCATGTTCAGTGTACGGTTTTTTTTTTCTTGTGTGTGTGTTTAAGTGGTACAGCATCCGTTCTACGACAGTAAAGAATTCTTTGAGATGCCTGAGGAGGATATTAGCATGTAAAAGTTGACTGTAGTTAAAGATATTATTGTGTTTTGTGGTTAATCGTGTATAATTACATAGTGTATACAATAAACAATACAATAGTATATTATATTAGATTATAGTATAGCTTACTGTATCAACATTTAGAAGCTATCCTGGTGTAATCTGGTACACTGCCATGCTTGAAATGTATTCTACAATGTATTGACACTTGTTTATTTTATTATCCTGGAGGTACTATTACATCCTGTATGACGAAGCCAATATCACTGTAAAATGATCTATGGTGAATAAAATTCTTGATTTTCAATAGAAAAATTATACATAACAATGAGAATAAAACCTTAATAAAGTAGAGAATAGGAAGGAGAGAACGTTATAAAAATCAAAAGGGGCGAAAAGACATAAATATTCCACATTGTGACGTATCAAAGGAATAGTCCACAAATAGAATATATTCATCTCAAAATATAAATTTGGTGGCCAGCATATATAAAAATTGTAAAGACTAAAACAGAAATTCACAATGTAGAAGCACTATGAAATCACACAGATAAATGAAAAGAAAGATGGAAGTGGAAGGAAAATGTTGGGAGGAAAGGTGGGAGGAAATTTTTTTGTGATTGGTCTTTTGAAATCATACCTATTGTAAAAGGTGTGAGTGGGGGGGGGGGGGGGGGGGGGGCGACATATCACTTTTATGAGAAATCGATATCCCTCTTCATACCTCACCCCAAACTTTTATAATTAACCAAAGGACAAACTACGTAAGCCACAATAAAACTTTTTACTTTAGTATCACAACTATTTAATACATAAAATACTAGCAGATATGAATCCACACAGAGAATATACTGATACACACTTAACCCATACCTTCACTTTGGACACATCATTCCCACACAATGCCCTAACATATGCTATATTTGGTCCTAGCTATAACATTCAAAAGAGCCCATTTACAATCAGTGTATCTTAATTTAAAAAAAAAAGTCATTCACTTCATATTTTTATTTTTATTCTTTTATAAGTTACCCTTTTCCTTTGCCCCCCCCCCCCCCACTGTAATAGCTGCTTCTTCATTTCATTAGTCATTTTATACCCCCCCCCCCCCTTACACTCCACATGCCTAGTCTTCAATGAATGATTCACAGTACTCTTGACTGTGTGTTTCTTCTCAATTGTTTATTACCTCTCTACAAATTAACTATGATCAAATATTAAAAATAGGAATTAACCCACTCAGGGCTTTCTTATGTGGTAGATGATTAAGTTGTTAACATTACTATGTCATCTTTACATCATATATGTAAGATGTCACTACTATAACATGTAAACAATATTTATATCATGAAGATTGCAGCCATATATATCAATATTCCGCAATGCACTCACATTTGCAATTGTATCTTATCAACCATTAACAACTACTATGATATCTCTACTCTTTATACTTTGTTAAATTTAAATGTGCTATTTAACATGAAATCGCTTGATTCTTTTATTTGCTTAAATGCTTTTATGTACAAGACATGTTTCAAAAAATGGCTCTGAGCACTATGGGACTTAACCTCTGAGATTATCAGTCCCCTAGAACTTGGAACTACTTAAACCTAACCAACCTCAGGACACCACACACATTCATGCCCGGGGCATGATTCGAACCTGCGACCATAGCAGTCGCGCGGTTGCGAACTAAGGCGCCTAGAATCGCTCGGCCAACGCGGCCGGTGATATGTTTCACAAACCAGTGTTATTTGCACTTATTCCTAAGTAATGTTCTACCATATATAAAAGGATTTACAAGCCTCATGTTACGTACATCATAAATATCGCTTCAAATTAATTAATGAGTGAGTAGGATAAGTAATTGCACTCTATTTCATTAATTCTGAACTGAGGCAAAATTACACAACTTAAGAGTAGGCCATGTGTTAATTGACGTTTGATACTGTTTAATGTTTATGTTTATGAGCAGAGAACCTCATTGTATACGGAGGTAAACATGTACTGCAAAGATGTAACAACCACCAATAGCGGGCACTGGGTCCAAAAATTACTTGTAACAGGAATATCTTTCACCAAGACAATTTGAGTTTTGACACTTTGCCAACTGTCATTCAGTGATGAAACAAAGCAGTAGGCTCTGCCATAAATATCGATTCTTAGACAATGTGTACAATAGTGTATTTTAATACATTATGTCATCTTAGGCAATGTATAACACTTGTAAGTAAGCATTATAAATATGGATTCTTATATGGTTATATCACTTGTTATGTATTTCACTGTTATTGCCTTTTCTGCTTTTAGAAAACACTTGATAATGGCACTTTGAAACCGAAATCAAAATTGTGTAAGTGTAACAGTAACACTGTAAATAAACAACAGTCTAATGGCGGTACTGGCTTTAAAGAAATAGTGGACTGTGATATGATGTCAATGTAATTGGTGCTAGGAAAGTTATCGGATCCAGTAATAGCGATGACGTCCTGGGTACAGAGCAAAGGTAGATATCCAGGAGATATTTAATCAAATCAAATATGATGGCGCCTTAGCCAATCAATGTTGTTTATATTGTGGGTACTTGATATATACTATAGTCCGATCCACGAACGACGACGGTTCACACATGTCGAGGCACAGACAGGGACTGCATTGTTGACGATTCCAAATAACAGTTGCGGTACGTGCATCCGTGTGCTTTCCGCTTGAAGAAAGCATATATGCTGCAAAGTCTAGAAAGCATAATATGCTGTTTCTGCAGAATTTATCACTTATTACCATCATCAGCGAAGACAACTCACAACAAATGGAATACAGATTCACTAAACAACTCTTTATGATCACGTTTAATACTCACATTACATACAGCATTAACAATAGAGCGCTCACAATGCTACAGAAAGCTCAGTGGCTTTAGGAAGATGCGTGACATAGATGCACAGAACAACCCAAAACTCGGCCGCCATCGTTCGTGATTCCAACTATAATCATATTAACATAGTACAATATAGAGACTGAAACACTTAATTACTCACTAAATGCACTGATACAGAAAAACACCACACAAGAGACATCTGTGTAACAACATCTATACTAAGGTACCCAAAGAACAATAACAAAAATATAATACACTGTATGTAATAGTCTTGCTTTTGGTAGTCGATCGCGTCGCTATCGTTGGCACATTACCCCTTCCCCCAAATAGCGACCCATGGATTGAAGGCTGTAGCATTTCAATAATGAAACAAATTGATGCAATGTATTCAGAGCCATATTTAGGCAGGTGCAACATTTGCAGCTGCACAGGGTGGCAAAATTATGTGAGCCAAAAAATGTTGCCATTGATTTTTTTTCCAATTATAAATAATGGTCATTGTATCAGTATTAAGGCATTCAGTAATTTATTTGCATAGTGTTGGCAAATATTTGTATCTATTATTAAACTCGTATTTTACTACCAGGCCACCTGTGTAACATCTTCCATGTAAGGGTGCATTAAGGCTCTGTCAAAAGGGGAGCGCACTGTGGTCTCCGTGTTACACTCTACACAATGCTAAGGCGTCGTCCTGGTCAACTTAGTCTCCCCCAGTGCTGGACCTACCTTATCTGCGACGTCAGCTGGCAGGCTGTGACTTTCTACAAAATCTGTGGCAGACAAGTGTGTGCAAGAAGGTGGCAAAAGCAAAAACTGAGTTGGAGTGTGCAAATGTATTTTTCAACGGTATACAACATTGTGTTTATAAAACAAAAAGGAACAAAATTAATGCCAGTGTACATCAAATAGGTGTTTTCTTCTTTTATAAATATATGTGTATTTGCTTGATATAGTACCAGATGAATATTGTAGTGTACAATTCAGTTCAGCTGAAATAAGAATGTGCTTTCCCAAACTAGTGGTACCATTGTTGTAAAATTTAAGCCTAAAATATGCAACATTGACAATAGCTTCTGCAGTATCGATTGTGAAATCTATAGGCCTTAAAAAGACTCATCACCCTTGAACGAGTATAACGAATGCATTTTCTACCACACAGTATCTCTGCATATTTGTTTATTGAAAACTGCTTTTGAAGAATCATCCAAGTTCACTCATTTGGAGGAAGGAGTTGTCATGTAGGTTTGTAATTTAAATATTTTTCGTCTGTCAGTACGTGAGGAATGTGCATGTTTGTGCCCGACAATGATTTCAGAACCTGAATTCATTTTCCTCTTATTAATTCGTAGAACAATGCAGTTTTCGAAACTTGCGCCGTCACAGTGTCTGCCACAACTGCCCATGTCGATAGTCACAGAGTTTGTAGTCAGTGGCTTCAAACAGTACAAGACAATTGAAAACATGTTTTTGTGACAAAAATTATATGAGCTAACTTCATTCTAACATCCTTCCAATCTATGTAGTCAGCCACATTAGAAAATTTCCACCGTTTCTTCAATCCTGTCTCAGTTATCTTCCAGATTCGCTCTGCTGCTTGAGCTAAATACAGTGGTAGTACATTTATAGACACACATATCTGAGTAAGCCAGAGACAGTTTTCTTTCCCATGCAGAATTCAAAGCCGATGGTATAGTGTGAATCACCAGGAGCCAAAATGTACTGTTTGTTAGCACTAAATGCATATTATGTAAAATAAATTACATATGGCTTGAAAGATGCATGAGGCTGTTGAGCAAAACAGAAGAATCTATGAGACTACTGCAGAAAATAACTAAGAGTTTCAGCCAAGAAGTATCAGAAGTGGCCATGAGCAGGTCATTTGGACTTTCTTCCAGATACTGACACCACATCATACATCATGTTGAGGAGTCAGAGGAGCCATTTCACACTGACGATGAGAATTGAGAGGAAGAAGAAGAATTGAATCCATAATGTAGTTCATCTGGCGAAAAAGCCAAAAAGAAATAAAGATGTAGCTGCAGTCACAAATTAGCAACACATTAGAGACAGTAAAAAGAGAGAGAAGCGCAAGCTCGACCATAAGGCAACTCATTTTTGTTATATGCACACTTGTTCAAGAAATTCCCAACTTGAACACAAACTCATTTGAAAACGCAGCTCACACAATATTTGGAAGAGTGAACTTGCAATATAAAGCAATGGAATTCTACCACATCCATTTCCTGCAATCCTTGGATCATCCAGCTCAATAGAGATGATACTA
The DNA here is from genome assembly GCF_023897955.1 of Schistocerca gregaria. NCBI lineage: Eukaryota > Metazoa > Arthropoda > Insecta > Orthoptera > Acrididae > Schistocerca > Schistocerca gregaria. The sequence goes on along the minus strand of NC_064925.1, from coordinate 321,130,451 downwards.
TATCATAAAACGAACTTAACATTGCAATTTTGGAACAAGGGTAAACTTCCAATGACTCTTCTGTTTCAGTGTAGACGATCGACATGTAATTCAAACTTGTTTGTGCAGTGTTGACAATATTTTTCAGTTTATTTTTTATTTATATAGTTCAATGTTGCATGATAGTCACTATTTTTGAAAATATGTAGTTACAGTAAATAATGAAAGTAAATAGTTTCTAACAGAAATTTTTTATCATAAATAATTTTCTCTCAAGCAGTGACTGAAGAATCAATTGACATCATAAATAATGTGCTTACCTCAACAAAATGACAAGTCTTTCCTCTGAACCTATGGGCTTTCTATAGTTTGTCTCAGTTTTTTTTTTTTTAGATTTTCAGTTAAATGAGCTCGTGTACAGTTTCCAGTTGTCCACGATACATTTGAAAACAAACGAAGAAACAGTCTTCACAACACCACATTCCTTGTGCAGATGGTGAAATACCCCATCATCTTGTCGTTTAGTGTAAATTTTAAATTTCCAAATTCTGCCAGTGCACATAAAGGCAACAGGTAATTGTGTTGAGACTGCTACTCGTCTTTACTGAACAGCAGCTGACTCGCTTGCACGAGCGCCATTTGACAAGTGGATCGCACATAGCATACAAGATCTCGTGTATGGCGTGTTCACCTCTTTCATCCATTCATAGTTATGTTGCCGTCTCACACAACACAGCGTTTCAAGTGGTTCTCAACTTAAGGTATATAATTCTAGTACTAACTGCTCATAATGAAGATGGTTAATTGCGTTTGATATAATCAAAGTACAGTGGATTATCGATTATCCTGCTCGTGACCGATCGGCCTGTGTACTAGCCGACCAATTTAATATCAAATAATACTTCTCTGTAACAAAATGATGGTCAGTTTATTGTACATACTGTGCCTTTCCAAAGCTTTAACAAGCAGGCACCGGCTACAATACTGAGCGGATTTTCTAAATGTTTTACACATCATTTGTGCTTCTAACACAAGTGGAGTCACAATTATCATACTGAATAAATTACAGGAACCAATCTTCGAAAAATAGTACTTACAACGCCTCACAAACATCATTCTCATACTTTCTTTGTTCAGTTGCATATAAGACTGCCAAAGTCTGCGCATACTAACACTGGTATATACAGTCAGAAGTGGGTGATGGGTGATAAGCAACACAGTTGTCAGAAAATGTCAATTTCTAATCGTACTGCTAGGGTCAGAAGAGAGACTTTATAGAATTTATAAAACGCTACCCCATTCGTTCTGCCTTTGTTTTCTGCTGTCCAACTTGACTTTCCATCACTTTAAGCAGGATAGCCAGGTGTCTTCTGAATGTCTAGTTTCCAACACTACGTCACAGTTTTTTCCTTCACTTCGTGGTAGCAGTATGGATGAACGATCTAGATTAAGTGGTGGTGTATATCGAAAGAAAGCTACAGAATAAAGACAGAGGAATAGTAAACTTTTACAGAAAATACCGCGACTGGACTCATATTTTAATGGTAAAAGTGGAAGTGAACCTTATGGCTCTGAACATTCATTTGAAGTTGCGGTTCAAAACAGTGATAATGAACAGTGTAGCTCTTTAAGTGCCTAAGAAATTAGAGTTCTAAACGATAAAAAGAACACAGAAGGTCAAACTTTCTGAGGTCTGAAAGGATGTCATAAATCTACATGCTCTAAAGCAGAGGAGTTTTGTTTTCCTAGTAGTGACCCATTTTATTTGGAAATAATTATCAGACACTGGGTTATTTGTTTAAAGACTGTATTAAAACAAAAATGCTGATCTTTCTATGTCCTCATGGCGATGCGCCCCCTGATTTCAGCGATTTTGCAGCAGAAAATTATTTCAGAGGGATTTGATGACTGTGGAAAGTATCAACTGTGAATATCGTGTGCGGTGACGGAGAAAATTGGAGAACCAAAAAATAGTTAATGTACTGTAATGAAGTTCTGGAACTACATTTTTCATTGTAATTTAAATTTGCAATATCACAGATTCATGTATGCGTGAGTTAAGGTATTGCAAATGTGAAATGCTGGTACATTAATAACCAGTGTAGCCGCCAGAATGTTGAATGCAATCACTGTGTTGTACAAGTGCCAGATATAAGATTGTGCGATGGAGTTCGTTGCCTGTTGCATTTGGTCAGTCAGTAGAGCAATGGTGAATGCTGTTTTTTGGATGACGCCGGAATTGTCGTCCAATGATGTCCCACATGTTCTCAACTGGACACATATCTTGTGCAGGCCAAGGCAACATATCGACAATCTGTAGAGCTTCCCCCTTGGAATGCTGTTCATTAATGGCAGCACAACAGATCGAATCACCAGATTCACGTACCGTTTTGCAGTCATGGTGTATGGGATAACCATGAGCATGCTCCTGCTGTTACACGAAATAGCACCAAAGACCATAACTCCAAGTGTAGGTCCAGTTTGCCTAGCATGCTTGCAGGTTGCTTGCAAGTCCTTAACTTACCTCTTTTTTGACCAACATTCAGCCATCACTGGCTCGAATACAGAATCAGTTTTCATAATAAAATATAACAGTACTCGACTTTGAAATGAGCTCTCGCTTGACAGCACTGGAGTCGCAAATGAAGGTGCTTTGGGGTCTGTGGAATGCATGCTATGGTTGTTTGCCTTGTATCTGTCCTCGAAGTAACCGATTTGTAACAGTACATTGTGTCATTATGGTGCCAACTGCTGCTGAAACTACTGCTGCACATGCAGTACGTTGCACCAGAGTCATATGTCAAAGACGATGGTCTTCCCTCTCAGTACTGAAACGTGGCCCTCCAGAGCCCGACCTTCTTGCAACCATATATTTCCATGACCACTGCTGCCACCAGTCATGTAGAGTGGCTACATTCCTGCCAAGTCTTTCAGGAGTATTGCAGACAGAACATCCAGCTTCTCGTAGCCCTATTACATGACCTTGTTCAAACTCAGTGATGTGTTGATAATGCTGTCTTTGTAGCCATAAAGGAATTCTTGACGAACACAACTCACTACACCCAATCTGAAAGGTGACTAAAGCTCACGACCGCTACAGTATGTATTTAAAACAAACTTGATTTGCATCCTCATTGTATAATCACCGGTTAATAGTCGATTAAGCTCTATTAGAAATTTAGGAATCAGGTTTTAAATTGTAGGACATTTCCAGGGGCAGACGTGGACTCTGACCACAATCTATTGGTTATGACCTGTAGTTTAAAACTAAAGAAACTGCAAAAAGGTGGGATTCAAGGACATGGGATCTGGATAAGCTGAAAGAACCAGAGGTTGTACAGAGTTTCAAGGAGAGCATAAGGGAACAATTGACAGGAATGGGGGAAAGAAACACAGTAGAAGAAGAATGGGTAGCTCTGAGGGATAAAGTAGTGAAGGCAGAAGAGGATAAAGTAGGTAAAAAGACAAGGGCTGCTAGAAATCCTTGGGTAACAGAAGAGAAATTGAATTTAATTGATGAAAGGAGAAAATATAAAAATACAGTAAATGACGAAGGCAAAAAGGAATACAAACGTCTCAAAAATGAGATCGACAGGAAGTGCAAAATGGCTAACCAGGGGTGGCTAGAAGACAAATGTAAGGATGTAGAAGCTTATCTCACTAGGGGTAAGATAGATACTGCCTACAGGAAAATTAAAGAGACCTTTGTAGAGAAGAGAACCACGTGTATGAATATCAAGAGCTCAGATGGCAACCCAGTTCTAAGCAAAGAAGGGAAGGCAGAAAGGTGGAAGGAGTATATAGAAGGTTTGTACAAGGGTGATGTACTCGAGGACAATATTATGGAAATGGAAGAGAATGTAGATGAAGATGAAATGGGAGATAAGATACTGTGTGAAGAGTTTGACAGAGCAATGAGCAGAGTCGAAGCAGGGCGCCCAGAGTGGACAGCATTCCATTGGAACTGCTGACGGCCTTGGGAGAGCCAGTCCTGTCAGAACACTACCATCTGGTGAGCAAGATGTATGAAACAGACGAAATACCCTCAGACTTCAAGAAGAATATAATAATTCCAATCCCAAAGAAAGCAGGTGTTGACAGATGTGAAAATTACCGAACAATAAGTTTAATAAGCCATAGCTGCAAAATACTAACACGAATTCTTTACAGACGAATGGAAAAACTAGTAGAAGCCGACCTCTGGGAAGATCAGTTTGGATTCCGTAGAAATGTTGGAACACGTGAGACAATTCTGACCTTATGACTTATCTTAGAAGAAAGATTAAGAAAAGGCAAACCTACGTTTCTAGCAGTTGTAGACTTAGAGAAATCTTTTGTCAATGTTGACTGGAATACTCTCTTTCAAATTCTGAAAGTGGCAGGGATAAAATCAGGGGTAAAATACAGGAAGTGAAAGGCTATTTACAATTTGTACAGAAACCAGATGGCAGTTATTAGAGTCGAGGGGCATGAATGGGAAGCAGTGGTTGGGAAAGGAGTGAGACAGGGTTGTAGTCTCTCCCTGATGTTATTCAATCTGTATATTGAGCAAGCAGTAAAGGAAACAAAAGAAAAATTTGGAGTAGGCATTAAAATTCATGGAGAAGAAGTAAAAATTTTGAGGTTCGCCGATGACATCGTAATTCTGTCAGAGACAGCAAAGAACTTGGAAGAGCAGTTGAACGGAATGGACAGTGTCTTGAAAGGAGGATATAAGATGAACATCAACAAAAGCAAAACGAGGATAATGGAATGTAGTCGAATTAAGTCGGGTGATGCTAAGGGAATTAGATTAGGAAATGAGACACTTAAAGTAGTAAAGGAGTTTTGCTATTTAGGAAGTAAAATAACTGATGATGGTCGAAGTAGAGAGGATATAAAATGTAGACTGGCAATGGCCAGGAAAGCGTTTCTGAAGCAGAGAAATTTGTTAACATCGACTATAGATTTAAGTGTCAGGAAATCGTTTCTGAAACTATTTGTTTGGAGTGTAGCCATGTATGGAAGTGAAACATGGACGATAACTAGTTTGGACAAGAAGAGAATAGAAGCTTTCGAAATGTGGTGCTACAGAAGAATGCTGAAGATAAGGTGGATAGATCACGTAACTAATGAGGAGGTATTGAATAGGATTGGGGGGAAGAGAAGTTTGTGGCACAACTTGACTAGAAGAACGAATCGGTTAGTAGGACATGTTTTGAGGCATCAAGGGATCACAAATTTAGCATTGGAGGGCAGTGTGGAGGGTAAAAATCGTAGAGGGAGACCAAGAGATGAATACACTAAGCAGATTCAGAAGGATGTAGATTGCAGTAGGTACTGGGAGATGAAGAAGCTTGCACAGGATAGGGTAGCATGGAGAGCTGCATCAAACCAGTCTCAGGACTGAAGACAACAACAACAAGCTCTATTCCGGAATTAAGCCCTTGAACGAACTCATAGTAACGTCTAACCGAGTTTAACTAGTGAATAAGTTTTCAAGGTGGCAGGAATAGTGACATGTAGTTACAGACAGCAAATACGAGACCTTGTCTGAACTGTTCATGAGAATGAGGAAGGAGAAGCAAATGAGATTACACCGATTCCGAATTTATGTACAGATTTCGCTTATCATAGGAAGCTGTACTTCATCTTTTCAGCCTTGTGCGTGAGAAACTGTAAGACTATTTCTCTGTTTCTAAGATAGTCATGTTCATTTTTAGTAACATGAATTTGATTTCAGTGCTTTGTGCATTCGTCATGTTATTTACGTAAATCAGGCACATTGCAATGACGATTCGTGTCAAAATAGTCTTATTTATCAGGAATGTGTTACAATTACTGCAGTAGTGGACAGGACTGTTTCGTTTTATTTAGCAGTGCTTTATCAGGCTTAACCAAATCGAACAATCATGCCAGTTATGGTTACTATTTGTGTTAACAGCTGTTTCAGTTTTAGACAAAAACATTGATTTCTCATATACCAAAAAGTTTTGATAAAACAGTGATGTTCCAGTTCCATTCAGCCATATCAATACCAGAAAATATTGTTCCATTCTGTTTTCTATTAGGAATGACTCTTTCTGTAAACACCACAGCAGTGTCAGAACAACTTTCGCCTTTTAGTGAAAATATTAGGATTACAGTTCCATAAAGGCTTCAGAGCAACAACATAGCCTCCCATCTATCATTATTCACTAAAGCCTGTGAACTACCTGTGCTTACTCGAGATAAGTTTAAAACAGTTAATGTAACAGGGAAGACAGTCGTTTCAAGAAAGCTATAGGACATAGCTGTTGCTTTTCTTGGTTATTAGTATTATTCACACAACCATGTCAATATTTATCATAACGCAATTGTTAACTATATAGCATAAGAAATAACGATTTGCCATTCACTTAACACAGATCTTTAGTTATTGAACCTACATAACAGTGGAAGAATTTGCTAGCAAGTTATGTTTTTAAATTTCTCTTGAGTTGTCAAAGAAATTTTCTCATGTAATTCTTTTTCTTTCTTTCAGAAATGACGGTGTCCCACCAATTAGGCAGCTACTACTAACACTCAAATATTTTGCCTCTGGTGATTTTTGCTGTCCATTGGAAACTTCATTCGTATGGGCAAGGGGGACAGCCAGCAGGATTATTAAAAGGATGTGTGTAACACTGGACAACAAGCACAAGAGAGAGTTTTGTTAATTATTTCGATTCTCTGATGTTGTTGTTGTGGTCTTCTGCCAAAGACTGGTTTGATACAACTCTCCATGCTATTCTATCCTGTGCAAGTCTTTTCATCTCTGAGTAACTATTCCAACTGAATCTGCTTACTGTATTCATCTCATTGTCTCCCTCTGCGATGTATGTGAAATAATATACTTTAATTATTAAATTATTTGCTTAATTTGTATTTTCTAATCCTAATGTTTTAACCAATAGAGTTCTCCATCCCTTTTGTGTTTCTTGTCATGCTACTTTTGAAGCAAAACCATCTGCAGCTCTGCTAATTCTTTCACAATTGAAAACAGATATTTTTATTCTGAAAACAAAACTGACCGTTTTAAGCTGAGATGACTGTAGAAAAGGAAAAATATTGTGAGGGTCACATGTTCAGTTAGTTCCCTTTCTGTCGCAGATTAGATATAGCTGCTAAAGATGATTGCAAAACCCAAAATTATGTTTGAAATAGTTCCTGTTACTCAAACATTTAGGGTGAGATACAGTAACAGTCTTCAGTTTGCATTTGTGTCGTTGGTGCATTTCTATCCCAGGATTATGAAAATTTACAGTTGTTTAATAGAAATGTAGACATTTATTCTTCATATATACGCCCAATACAATTACGAGGGTAATCCCAAAAGAAAGGTCTCCTACTTCTTTATAAGTATAGAACTCTGTTTGTGTGACAGTTGGTCACACTGTTGTGAAGAGTGCTTCACGCGCTCAGTCTTGGCTTGGCAGCCGTTGAGAAGGGAGCTCCCGTTAAAAATGTTCGTAAGTGGTGTAGAAAGTTTGCAGTCTGCCCATAACGTCACGACAATTTTTTTTTTTATCGGAAAGGGGTATTGTTGGTCGACTTTATGCCCACTGAGACCACAATTAACGCTGAGGTACTGTGAGACTCTGAAAAAACTGAAACGGGCAATTCAGAATCGGAGAAGAGGAATGTTGAGCAAGGGCGTACATATTCTCCATGACAACGCTCGCCCACCCATCGCTCGTCAAACCATTGCTCTCCTGCAACAGTTTCAGTGGAACATAATCACAACCCACCCTACAGTCCTGACTTGGCGACCAGTGACTGTCACCTGTTCTCTAGTTTAAAAGTGCATTTGGCTGGAAAGCGATTCAGCTCCAACGAGGAGGTGAAAGGAGAGGTTCATAACTTTCTGAACAGCATGGCGGCGAGCTGGTATGACATGGGCATACAAAAACTGCCACAGCGTCTACAAAAGTGCATTGACAGAAATGGTGATTATGTCGAAAAATAGCTAAATGTAAACTTATGTTAACCATTGTAAAAATAAACAGGTCTATGTTCTTAGGAGACCTTAGTTTTGGTATTACCCTCTGTAAGTAGGCTGTTTAGGTTTTTTTATTGGTAACGCCGCCGCCACGTAGCGCTCTGTATGAAAATCACTGGCTGTGCCGTGTGCAGTCTGTGGCTGGTTGGCATTGTTGTAATACTCGCCATTGTAGTGTTGGGCAGCGGCAGCTGGATGCTAACAGCGCGTAGCGTCGCGCAGTTGGAGGTGAGCCGCCAGCATTGGTGGACGTGGGTAGAGAGATGGCGGAGTTTTGAAATTTGTAAGAATTGGTGTCACGAACTGATTTATATACTATGAATATTAAGGTAAATACATTGTCTGTTCTGTATTAAAATAATTCATTTGCTAACTATGCCTGTCAGTAGTTAGTGCCTTCAGTAGTTTGAATATTTTATTTAGCTGGCAGTAGTGGTGCTCGCTGTATTGCAGTAGCTTGAGTAACGAAGATTTTTGTGAGGTAAGTGATTTGTGAAACGTATAGGTTAGTGTTACTCAGGGCCATTCTTTCGTAGGGATTTTTGAAAGTCAGATTGCGTTGCGCTAAAAAATATTGTGTTTCAGTTTAAGCACAGTCTTGTAATAATTTTTCTAAGGGGACGTTTCACCTCGTATTAATAATCACATCATAGAAACAAGATTTATATATGCCTAATAAATGCAAAAATGGAAACATGATGTACCGTAAGTCAGCAAAGGGACTTTCTATTTAAACCTCTTGCTCCTGTAATAAATTAATCATTCTGAGACAAAGATACAACAGCAAGCTAGCCAGTAACACCTTTCAGGATTGTCAGTCAAATCAATCTCAATATTTGTCTTGTCACTGTTTCTTGAGGGTTAAAAACTATTTCACAAAGCAGACCGCATTTCACAGTTGCTTTTATATTATGTCCCTACTTGGATTGTGGCGTCCTCCACTTGAAAATTTTATCAAAACATAAATTTCATTGTACACAACTTGTAAATTACATTTCATGTATGAGTCGCCAACGATCTGTAGCCTTTGCTACCCTTTTCCATGCATAATATTTATGTGTTTCTTTATTGAGAAAAAAATAGAACATATGTTTACTGGTCCAACAACAAATCCTTAATTTTACAATAGATCGTTATATTGTTATACAAGCAAGTACCCCACGAACTTAGTTAAATGTTTTGCTCTAACGTTTTCATTAAATGAGACTGCAGAAGCTTTCATGTTTCCTACTACACTCTTGAACTCGTCTACAGTACCTATCAGCCTCAAAATACGAGGGTTTGGACTTTAATAGTGGGAACCAGCTTAAAGACAGAAGTGATGACATTTTCTGCAGGACCTGACCATCATTTTGCAGGACAATGCTCAAACACGCACAGTGCAAGCTGTTAGCGATTTGTTTGACTGATGGGGATGCTAAGTGCTATCACTACTGCACTACCCTGACTTAAGCCCCGTAAATTCACCTCGATTTCTACACTGAAGTAAACACTTCATGGCAATCACTTCAGAACTGCTACAAATTCATCAGGCAATAGAAGGCGCCACTCAAACTGTCAACACAACTGGCACTGCTAACAGTATCCTACGATTTCCACATTGCTGGCAACAGGTTATACACAATGTTGGTGACTACTTTGAAGATGAGAAAACTTTGAAACACGTATCTATTCTGTGCAAGCTGTAAATAAATAGTTGTCATTATTAACGTTCCAACCCTCGTATCTTGAAACGAATAATTTTGTCATCTAGAACGTTTATCACTAATGTCCTGAACATTGCCTCAAGTACATTGCCCTTGTATAGACCATTTATACACTCCTTCCACCTTTCTGCTTCCCTTCTTTGTTTAGTACTGCTTTTCCATCTGAGGTCTTGATATTCATACAAGTAGTTCTCTTTTTTTCTCCAAAGGTCTCTTTAGATTTCCTGTAGGCAGTATCTACCTTACCCATTGTATTGCATGGAACTGGAGACCTAGAAACGGCAGAGAGGCTTCGTTCCCACAGTAGCCTACAGTGGTACACAATCCCATAAATGTCTACAGCAGTTCCTTCACCCCACTGCCGCCCCACACCGAACCCAGGGTTATTGTGCAGTTCGGCCTCAGTGGACCCCCCTTCCCCCCCCCCCCCCAGGAACGTCTCACACCAGACAAGTGTAACCCCAAGTTTTGGGTGGTAGAGTAATCGTGGTCTACACGTAGGTGGAGTAAGTGCTTGTGCAGTATTAGCCGACATAGTGTAACTCAGGCGGAACAAGGGGAACCACCCTGGATTCACTGAGCCAGATGGAAAACCGCCTTAAAACCATCCTCAGACTGGTCGGCACACCGGACCCCAACAGGCTGGCTCTCCCAAGGCTATCAGTAGTTCTAATAGAATGTTGTCTACTCCCCGGGTCTTGTTTCGACTTCGGTCTTTCAGTGCTGTGTCAAACTCTTCACGCAGTATCATATTTGCCATTTCATCATCATATACGTCCTTTTCCATATCCTTAACATAGCCCCCATGGGGCAGATTCATGCCAGGGACCGGCATGCCTTCCTGGCCAGAAAGCAGTGCACTAGGCTGCACGACTAACTGGGCGAGCGCCTTACCCATAGTGATATATGCTTCTGCATCCTTACATCTATCTTCTAGCCATTCCTGTTTAGTCATTTTGCACTACCTGTAGACATCATTTTTGAGACTTTGTAATCATTTTTGAGACTTTGTATTCATTTTTGCCTGCTTCAGTTACTGAATTTTTGTATTTTCTCCTTTCATCAATGAAATTCAATATCTCTTCTGTTACCCAAGGATTTCTACTTGCCTTCGTCTTTTTACTTATTTGATTCTCTCCTGCCATCACTCTTTCATCTCTCAAATCCAAACGCAGAATAAAATGGTGTCATACGTGTCCTCCAAGTTAACACATGATTAGTCTATTCCTCCATCAGAGATCTCTGGATTTAAATTGCAATAGTACAGCTGGCCCACAGTGGGGCTATTAGTGCCACTCTTTGCAACTTGAGCGAAATTTGGATAGACATCATCCATCAGATATAAACACACCTACCAACTTCCATTTATGTCGCACAACTCTTTCTCGTTGCTGCGATTTTTTTTCTGTCATCACATATTTTTCTTGCCTAGGAGTGTTGTTCTGTGCAGGTTGTAAATTATCTGGTGTTTACATCTCAATTTGCAATATCTGGCTCAAGTCATTGGAACCATGCTGGAAAATAGATGGCTAAACATGAAAATACCATCTCTCTCAGAGACTGCTTGTTAAATTTGAAAATCAGAGGAAATGATATGAATAGAATCGACAAATGGTTACTCACCCAGCATGAACATCAAGTTATTGGTGAAATATGCCAAAAAGTCTTTTACAGGTCCAGTGTTTCATGGAGACAAAGAGGTGTATGACTCTGTGAAAAATGAAAATTTCATCAAGAATAAATTGTGAAATATTTTTTTTTTTTTGGCTATATAGCAATGTTTGGTAACACTGGAGAAAATATACTTCATAACTGTCACCAGCAGTTTATGAAGATACAATTTTTCTTAAGGGAAGGTCATTGACTAAAAAAATATGTATGAAATATTTTTCAGTCACAGATTCTACGTCAGATATATCCTATAATGACCAGGCAAGTATAAAAATTAGATACATAAATGAACATAGGCTCTCGGTTGAAAGATTCCTGTATTTTATAAAAAAAATGCAGGTCACATCGGAGAGAAGATTTCTGAAGCCATTTTGAATCCTTTAGTACTACATGCATAGAAAATTGATAACTGTATAGATCAGTCATATGATAATGCAGCTAACAAGTCTGGTGCACATTCAGGCTTGCAAGCAAGACTCCAGGCCTGAAACACCTTATTTTTCTTCATTCTATGTTCGGCTCACTTGATGAATATAGTTGACTCATGAGCTGCACACTGCATTACAATTTTCGCAGATTTACACAGTTCTTTGCAGACTCTACAGGCAGATGGAACATCTTGCAAACATTTTTTTGATTCTGTGAGTATGACACTGAAGTCACTGCCTACAACACAATGGTGTGCACATGTTGATGCTTGTAAGAGTCTGAATGCAGATTGGAAAGCTGTGTTTTCTGCATTAAAAAAATTTTTAGAAAATGAGAGTGGAAGAGTTAGATGTGAAACTGAAGGTCTTCTTACAAATTTAAATAGTATTAAGCTAGCTTACACATCAGTGTGGGCAAAACACTGAAAAAACTGCAAGCTGAGAATGTTGACATTTCTACTTCTGTTGAAATGTGTGACTCATAAAGAGCTTTTAGCTGAGCTTCAGACATATATTCCAGTTCACAAGGATTTAGCTAAAAAGAAACTTAGGGAAATTGTAATTCGGAATAAGTTCCGCCAAAGGTGAGCACACATGTGAAAATTTTCCAGTGATACAACACCTCAAATACACAGCAGTGTAATTACGTAATTAAGACATGTTTCTGCTGTGCAGGGTGATACTTGCACTTTCCACATCAATAGCTGTGCAATTTTCCTGACAATATTTTTTCTGGATAGGAAGGTAGAAATGGGGAAGGAGAGGGTTTGAAAATGTCCCAGGGGGTCGGGATAATTAAATGTTAAATTTAATTAATTAGCTTGATATAAAAAGTGTGCTTCTGTCAGTGAGGCAAGGGCGGAGGTTGGGAGATTTGGCTGAGGGGTGGGGGAGATAGGGGGGTTTCTCAGAAAGACAAATGATTCCCTGAGGTTCATAATCAACCTCTAGGGGGTCATAAATCAGGTAGTATAACAATAGGTTAAGGGAAGGGGTAGGGAGATATAAATCAATCAAGTTTGCCCCCGAATGTATGCAACCGCAAAAACAAAGAGGCGCTGAACCAGCTTTATCCAACTGTTCTTTATGTCATCACAGTTTCCCAGTGGTTTGTATCCAACCTAAACCACTCACAATTCACATAGTCGCTTTTCTGAGGCTGCAGTATCCAACTTGTTAGAAGTAGTGTGAAAGTTTTGTACTTGCAGGTGTTACAAATAGTTCCAGATATGGCAGAGTAGCTCTTTAAATATGATCCACGAATGTCAATTTGCATAAATAAATGACAGACATGTACAGTCGTGTTCAAGAGTATTCCAACGACCTGAATTGCATTTCGCAAGATTCCCATGCAACCCACATATTGCAACTGTCTAGCAGCTCCTCTAATCGCTCCTCAGTACAGTTGTTTAACTATTGAAAAAGTCACCACTAGATAACACTGCTCTGTATCGCAATAACTCAAGATGTAAATTAATGCGACGATACTACAACTATCAGGGAACACCTTACCACAGATAATACTGTCAGTACGGCTTGTAAGCTCACATTCATTACTATAAATGACATACCTGAAATGTTACCACTCTCATTATTACGTCAGATAGATGATTCACATAGTAAGTTCGTTGTACTCACGATTTCCTCTTAAAGTAGCATATCGTACTTATTGTTTAACACAAAATGACATTAAAAATTCAACTTATTCACTAGCAGCTAGTTGAGAAGATATATGAATTTGAAATGACACGACGAACCACCTCGTATTTCATATGGATTCAAACCAAGGGTCATGCAGACTAAGCGAAGATTACACGACAGATGGAAACTAACAGTCATTCCTGACTAGGCATAAAAAAAATTTGATATACCTCGATTTCAGACAGTATCAGTAAGCAAATAGTAACTTTAAATTACATAACATAAACATTTGTAACGGACGGGAATTTCTACCCAGCATCTATTGTCCCTATTAACGAACTACAATAGATGTTAAATATTGCTTCTTCACAAGTAATTTACTTGAAATGCTGTGAGGTAAAGCTTCGTGTTGGACAGGTATTCGAACCCAGAACGTAATCGGATTGTTATCGAAGCACAATCAAGTGTGACATATCGGATTTTCTCGGCAGTAGCTAGATGTTTTAACTGTAATGATGAGATGAAACGTTAATTTCATCCTTCCCAGGACAGCAACATGGCACCTATCGCTGTTATATTCTAGATAAAACGAACATTAAATATGGGTTTTACACCAGCAGCGACATGTAAGCATGTTTAAACTATAAATTATATGATGACGAGTTCAGTGCTGACTGGGAATCGAAGCCCACACATATCATTATTGACTACACACAAAGAGACGTCAGCTACCGAATTTTTCTCCACCAGCAGCATCAGTGATCTAGCAAATAGTTCTGCCTCTCACTGGGAGTCAAAAACCTCAGACATCGTTAGTGTTGACAATGAATGAAATTACATTAAAAATCAAAATTATTATCCACTAGCAAATAGGTGTTCTCATGCTAGAGCTTGACAATACATAATGAAAACTTTAGTGTCGGGCCAGGATTCGAACCCATCCACGCGCAATATGTGGAGACGTTGAGGAATGTGCAGTTTTGAACAAACAACAAATTGTAGTCGAGCTGTATTGTTACGAAAGGATCAAATTCCGCATTAAAGGTGGTCTGAGTTGCATTCCCAGTTCAGAACCAATTTTATCGACATACAGAAGCTCAAATAAAAGATGGAATAAGTGTCCTGTGACCCTACATAGCGTTTGTTTCGAAATAAATAACTAGTGTAAGAAAGGTTACTGGTGATAGATTTTCTACATGTCGCCACTCCTGACTTTTATGTGTTGTAGCCTAACATCTCCTTGGTAGAGAAGGAATATCATGTTCAATGTGAATCGCAGACCACAATGCCATTATACCTTCTTCACTTGGTGTAGCCAGAAGATAATAGAATCTGTCTCTCTCTATCAAAAATTATCGGCAGAAGTTGGAATCGAACCCACATCAGAAGTATATGAACCTATCATCAGTCCAACAGACCACCACATGCTCTTCTCGGTGACTATTTTGTATTATAACGCCTATGCGCCACACTGGACGAGAATTCTGACACACAGGTTCCCTGTAGTGGTTTGCAACATGTTCAGTACATTCATTTACTGGGTTGACCGAATCGCCATGAACTAGCTGCCTCAGCCACTGAGTGCATACATTCGACTCCATTTTGTAATCACCGAAATAAAATCACGTAACTGCCACCTACACAGAACTACCAACAGTGTATGATGCAAAAATTTAAATAGGAAGTGTTCCATTACACTTGAGCAACTCTCCTGTGCTATCTGTTTGTTAAAAACGTCGTGCACTGCAAAAGAAAAGCTGTAACTGTTTCTCAGAAGTCTAGATCCAGCCATATGCATTATCTCACAGCACTGTGAAATGCAGAAGTTCAGGAGGAATTGTTGTTGGCTTCTGGAGCTGCTGTAGCTACATGTCAGCTAACAGCGTAATGGTAAGTGAAACTTCCTGGCAGATTAAAATTGTGTGTCGGACCACGACTCAAACTCGGGACCTTTGCCTTCCGTAGGCAAGTGCTCTATCAACTGAGCTACCCAAGCATGACTCACGACCCATCCTCACAATTTTACTCCCACCAGTATCTCGTCTCCTACCTTCCAAACTTCACAGAAGTCTTAAAACCACTCCACTGCAGAGTGAAACTTTAGTTCTGGAAATGGTAAGTGTCGCGCCAGTTCGTGTACATTCACTGCTACAGTTTTTAAAACGCAATTCTGCTGCCTGCTGAAGTTATAAATCTAATTGAACTTTGAACATAATTCCCTTCTCCTCCCAACCCAAAATAGTCGGATGTGGAAAAAGGGCTAACTTCTGCGACTTTTTGTTCTTTGCAGGTTTAATAGCTGACCAGGTAGCAGATGCATCTCGAAACTTTTGTATTATGTATGAGGACAGCGCATCGCGCCAAAATACGTCAGAAAGGTATTTTCTACATTAGCTGTCGTAAGGTAGCGGCATTTTATTCTTCTTTAAAGCTTGTTTGACAGCTTTAACTCAGAACAAGTTTTTTGCATGCATGTAATCAATAAACTGCATGTGCATTGTCAGACTGTTATAGATAACATCAGAGAACTCGCATATATCGTTGATGATTAATTTCTCTCTCATGTTTACTATTGTTTTAACAGCGCTAAAAGAAACCTTACGAAAATAGTGCAGTGTATCATAAGAAATGAAATAAAACTTCCCATAATAACATTGCAACGAAATTCTGTTTTAATAAAACTTAGTATCTGTACACTACCATGCCTCTATCGGCACGAATTAGTAAAATACTACTCACTTAGATTTCGATTGGATCTCTGTTTAATGGGTATGCTGTGTCATACTCAAGAGGTATGCGAATGTGGCATTTCATAAATAAGGTTATGTATTTCTAGAAACCCAAAGTTTGCTTGTCACCATTGCACTGTGAGCCGAAAGTATGTTCTTGCAATTTCCTTATCGATGTTTGATCTGACTGCTTGTAACTCTTTCACAGAAGGGATAAAAAGGTTAAAATCAGCGACACTGGAACCGCAAACCATAACAGACCCTTTTCCACAGGACAGCACGTTAACTCTTTCTTTTTCTTTTTTGTTTGATATAGTTCCCTGCATTTGGTCTGGGCGGACGTCACAAGACATCCGTTCAAGTTGATCATTGATTCCTTGACTCAGTTTTTTTATTACTGCGAGCATTCAGCCCTCTGGCCGAACACGCTGAGCTACCGTGCCTTGTGTTTTCACTACCTCTTACGAGGCCAATAGTGGCTATAACTTGTAAAACCACTACTTAAAGGACGAGATTAGTTGCGATTTCCATGTGCAACAACTTTCCTGGGCTGAAAACCGTAAATTTACAATCTTTTGCTGAACTCAACTGCTGCAACTGACGTGCCGTAGGATCGTTAGCTTCGGGGTCTGGTGTGATGGATGTAGTAACTTTTTTCATTGGGGCGACTGTAGTGGCGTGGGAATTGGGAAAATGAGCGAGACTCATCAGTGGTTCTGTAGGCTATGCAGTAGAGATAGGAAGATTGTGGAACAGGAGGGGAAAATTGCTGCCCTTCAGGCTGAGTTAGATGAGGCTAGGCGAGAACTGGGCAGGTTAAGGGGGGAGAAGGGTAAACAGGGGTGGGAAGTGGCAACAGGCATGAGGAACAGGCCAAGAAATTCTTCTGACAGCTTTGTTATTAATGTACAAAATAGGTTTGACCTGTTGCCTCAGTCAGAAACTGATGAGCCTCTCACAGAAGTAGATGTAGACAGGGCTCAACAAGCTTTCAGCAGCAAATTGATTAAGAATGTAGGGAAATCTGCAAAGAGAAAGAAAGTCTTGTTGCTAGGTAGTTCGCATGCTAGGGGTGTGGGCCAACTTCTGCAGGATGAATTAGGGTTGGATTACCAGGTCACAAGTTTTTTCAAACCTAGTGCTGAACTTGGGCAGGTTACAGAGGATTTAGGTTCACTATGTAAAGGTTTTACTAAGGAAGACACCGTGGTTATTGTGGGTGGGCCGGGCAAGAGTATTGACAGAGATCCGGGGTACAGCATAAAGTGTGACCTGGCAAAGATTGCATCGGCATCGAATCATACCAGTGTTGGGTTTGTGTCGGTTCTGGAGCGCCACGACCGACCTCATTTGACCTCTTCTGTCAGGAGAGTTAATTTGGAGTTGGAACGGCTACTTGGATCTGGTGCAGGGTCACACATTGGTGTGGTTCTTGTTGATTCACTCTGTAGGTGGGACTATACTAGACATGGCCTACACCTCAACAGGAAAGGGAAGGGTAAACTGGCTGGGCTGATAGCAGGAAATTTAAAGGGGGGGGGGGAACTACATCTCATGGTGGAAACTCTTTTTTAGTGTAAGATCAGTGTCCAGTGGGAAACTCAGCCAGACAAGTACTAAAGATGTTAAAAAAGTTCAAGATACTCACAAAAGTAAAGTGAAAAATACTGTTAGTA
This sequence comes from Schistocerca gregaria, assembly GCF_023897955.1. Taxonomy (NCBI): domain Eukaryota; kingdom Metazoa; phylum Arthropoda; class Insecta; order Orthoptera; family Acrididae; genus Schistocerca; species Schistocerca gregaria. Next base: position 321,112,622 of record NC_064925.1, on the reverse strand, counting down.
TATTTCATCAAAATATTGGGGGATTGAAGAATAAAATTGATGAGCTTCTGCTTTGTTTAGAAGATATAGAAACCAAGAATGTAATAGATATACTATGCCTGTCTGAGCATCACATTGTCACTGATATGCAAAAGGTTAGCATCAATGGGTACAAATTAGCTGCACATGTAAGTAGAGATAATATGATGAGAGGAGAAGTTGCCATATATGTCAAAAGCTTCCACAGTGCAAAAAATTTAGAAACTAAAAAATTTTGTGTAGAGCAACATATGGAAGCATGTGCCACTGAACTTAAACTAAATGATGGCACTTTCATAATTGTAACAGTGTATAGGTCCCCCTCAGGGAATTTCCAGCTATTTCTAGGAAACTTGGATGCTTTGTTGTGCTATCTGTCAGACAGGGGGAAGCAAATTATCATTTGTGGGGATTTCAATGTTGATTCCCTGAAAGAGTGTAATAGGAAGAATGACCTTTTAGTATTACTCAGTTCTTTCAATTTGAGCTCCGTCATTGATTTTCCTACTCGGATAACAAAGAACAGCAGTACATTGATAGATAACTTTTTATAGACCAAGATAAGTTTAAGGACATAAATGCTTATCCTGTTGAGAATGGTCTTTCAGATAATAGTGCACAGCTTGTTACAGTACATGACATAGCTCCATGCAGTATAATAAATCAGACTTTCAAAGCAGTGCGTTCAATTAACAATATAAATATTGCAAACTTTAGGGAAAGCCTACAGCAGCTAGACTGGGATGAAGTGTATAAGGAACCCGATGCAAACTTGAAATATAACTTATTTCACAATACATTTTTAAGGGTATTTGAAAATTGTTTTCCCAAGAAAATAGTTAAACATAATTCCAAGAAAACATATAAAAAACCTTGGCTAACTAAAGGAATAAGAATATCTTGCAACCGTAAAAGAGAACTGTATCTAACAGCAAGAGGGAGTACTGACCCCGAAATTGTTCAATATTATAAAAACTATTGTGCGGTACTAAGAAAAGTTATTAAAAAGTCCAGAAGCATGTGTATCATGTCTGAGATCAGTAACTCTGATAATAAAATTAAAGCAATTTGGAATGTTATTGAAAGGGAAACAGGGCAACCAAGAGCACAGGAAGACTTTAGTGCAATAAAACTGAATGACAAGTGCACTAACAAACAATCAGAAAATGAAAATATTTTGAATAATCATTTTTTAAATGTTGTGGAGAAAATAGGATCTAGATCGTCACTAGAAGAGGCAAGGCTATTAATAGAAGAGGCCATACCTGCGCAGTTTGAAACAACTGTAATTCCACCAACCTCTCCCTCTGAAATCAGTAAAATAATAATCTCACTGAAAAGTAAAAGCTCTTACGGCATTGATGGCATTTCCAGCAAAGTACTTAAAGCTTGTTCCCCACAGATAAGTAGGATTCTCAGCCACGTATGTAATAGCTCTTTGGAGCAGGGTGTTTTCCCTGATAGACTGAAATATGCCATTGTAAAACCATTACATAAAAAGGGGGATACGTCGGATGTCAACAACTACCGCCCAATCTCTCTTCTGACAGCTCTATCAAAAATTTTTGAGAAAGTAATGTATTCAAGAGTAGCCTCCCATATTTGTAAAAATAAAGTACTAACAAAATGTCAGTTTGGTTTTCAGAAAGGCTTTTCAACAGAAAATGCTATATATGCTTTCACTGATCAAATATTAAATGCTCTGAATAACTGGACATCACCCATTGGTATTTTTTGTGATCTCTCAAAGGCCTTTGATTGTGTAAATCATGGAATTCTTTTAGATAAGCTAAATCATTATGGTTTGAGTGGGGCAGTGCACGAACGGTTTAATTCATACTTAACTGGAAGAATGCAGAAAGTTGAAATAAGTGGTTCGTGTAATGTTAAAACAACAGCTGATTCCTCAAACTGGGGTGCTATCAAGCACGGGGTCCCACAGGGTTCGGTCTTAGGTCCTTTACTGTTCTTGATATACATTAATGACTTACCATTCCACATTGATGAAGATGCAAAGTTAGTTCTTTTTGCTGATGATACAAGTATAGTAATAACATCCAAAAACCAAGAACTAAGTGATGTAATTGTAAATGATGTTTTTCACAAAATTATTAAGTGGTTCTCAGCAAACGGACTCTCTTTAAATTTTGATAAAACACAGTATATACAGTTCCGTACAGTAAATGGCACAACTTGAGTAATAAATATAGAATTTGAACAGAAGTCTGTAGCTAAGGTAGAATTTTCAAAATTTTTAGGTGTGTCCATTGATGAGAGGTTAAACTGGAAGCAACACATTGATGGTCTGCTGAAACGTCTGAGTTCAGCTATGTATGCTATTAGGGTTATTGCAAATTTTGGTGATAAGAATCTCAGTAAATTAGCTTACTATGCCTACTTTCATTCACTGCTTTCGTATGGCATCATATTCTGGGGTAATTCATCGTTGAGTAGAAAAGTATTCATTGCACAAAAACGTGTAATCAGAATAATTGCTGGAGCCAACCCACGGTCATCCTGCAGACATCTATTTAAGGATCTAGGGATCCTCACAGTAACCTCACAGTATATATATTCCCTTATGAAATTTGTTGATAATAATCCAACCCAATTCAAAAGTAATAGCAGTGTGCATACCTATAACACCAGGAGAAAGGATGATCTTCACTATGCAGGGTTAAATCTGACTTTGGCACAGAAAGGGGTAAATTATGCTGCCACAAAAGTCTTTGGGCACCTACCAAACAGCATCAAAAGCCTGACAGATAGCCAACTAACATTTAAAAATAAATTAAAAGAATTTCTAGATGACAACTCCTTCTACTCATTGGCTGAATTTTTAGATATAAACTAAGTAAAAAAAAAAAACTAACTTAAGCATTAGTGTCATGCAATATTTTGTGTAATGTAATTTCTTGTACAGACATCTTTTATTAACCTGACACGTTCCACATCATTACGAAGTGTCGTATTCATGATCTATGGAACAAGTATTAATCTAATCTAATCTAATCTAATAATAACTCAGGTTATTCATTGGAAATGACAGGAAATATCAAGTGAACTTTGAGCCTTAATTCCGTGCACACCAGGAATTAACTCGTCGGTCACATGGTAGCCAAACATACCTTGCCTTGCTGCCAAATCTCATTTACAGTACCAGCAGGAAGAAGACAGACTGATGTGATCCTACAGCGGGCTAGGAAGTCACCATAGCTGGCGTCTCAAAGACGCGGCTGCTACGCCGTGAAATAAGTAATGCATGCATCTGATTTGCATTTCTGTAACTTGGTTTACGGACTAGAGAGTAGTTACTAATAATGCTCACAACTGACTGCAAATTTAGCATCTTTAATTAGTGACTCTCATAGTTGTTTTTATATTTCTATCGCAAGTGTACTCAAAACTAGGAAACTCTTTCACAGACGTTTTCGTGCCTCGCCGATAGTCGAGCACAACAAAAAATAAAAATAAAATAAAAGTGTGTGTGATCGTGTGTGTGTGTGTGTGTGTGTGTGTGTGTGTGTGTGTGTGTGTGTGTGTGTGTGTGTGTGTGTGTGTGTGTGTGTGTGTGTGTGTGTGTATGAGAGAGAGAGAGAGAGAGAGAGAGAGAGAGAGAGAGAGAGAGACAAAAATAAGAAAGAATGAGAGAAAGAGTAAAAAATTGTAGTAAAGAAATTGGATCATGGTATGTAAAGAAATCTTTCGTTGAAATGACACGTTCCCCATCATTACAAAATGTCATATTCATGATCTATGGAACAAGTAATAATCTAATCAAATCTGATCTAAGCTAATCATATCATAATGCTGACTAGCCATGAACAGTCATGAATTATCGAAATTTTCGCCAACTGTCAGTAACCAAATCTAAATTAGAAAATAAAAGACAACAGTTTTTGTAATAAACTGGGTCTCCCATCAAGACCCTTTCGTCACTGAACTATCCACAAAAGATGTCTGATATATCTCCATTCAGAAGTAACAAGGTGTGCATGCATTTAAAGATGATGCACATGATGTGAAGTTCTGTGATGGAGATACGAACCCAAACGTAATCGGATTGTTAACTTAGTAAAATCAAATGTCACGTATCGGTTTCTCTTACCAGCTGCTAGGTGTTTGGATCTAAAGTAAGGATACAAATGTTTGTGCCTGAGCGACAATCTAACCGCACCCCTACTATCATTTATCTTCTACAAATATAGCTTAAGTATCAATTGCTTCCTCAACAACAATAAGATGTGTGGGTGTTTGACCAGATATAACGACACCTATTGTGATTGTTGCCAACACATGAACGTGCATTAAAATTGCACATTGATTTTCACTAGCAGGCCAGTCTGCACGTGATAGGGCTTGAAATGAAATTATAAATATTTTTCTACTGGATCAGGATTTCGACCCACATACTTACCTTTGGAGGAGACCTAGAGAAGATTGCAGTCTTGGGAGAAGGAGCGAAATGATTGAATTATACTGTTCCGAGAGATGCAGATCCTCGAAAGGGGAGTACGAATTCGAATCACAGTCCAGCACCAAATTTTTCAACGTCTCTACTTCAATCAAATACAAGTAAAATAAGAGCACTGTACCTTTAAATGGCTAGCGGTTCATCAAATCAAATAAAATAAAATTTTCTAATGTAAGTATACTGCTGACACTATTTCTGTTTGCCATGACTTCCGCCCATGTCATTTCCCAACGTAAACGGCTCTGCCCAGTTGGTAATAAAGGAACGCGATGTTTAATGCGGATTCTGGATTATAAAGTCTTCCTCTTGAGGTTACCAGAGGTAAAGTAAATCTGTTTGTGCTTCTGAAAGTAAATGCCTGAGCCCACGCGTTGTCAACTGTGATAGTTCACTCCACCAGACCTTTGTGGCCACATTTCCCAGCCGCAGGAGTGTGCTGTAATGGATGATGTGCTTAGCTTACAAAATTAGTCTCGGTGGAAAAAATGTGAGTCTTTTAAATGGTTAAGTAGAAGCAAGGTTCTGATGGAGAGATTATGCTATTCTCATGTCAACAGGATGTAAAGGCTCTTCTATGCATCATAGCCTCAAAGTGAAACCTTTTTGAAATTTTCACTAATTCAGCAAGTTCCTAAGTTCGAGAAAATCAACTGTGAAGTGTGAAGTTAACGGATAATTCGATTATTACCGTCATTATTACTATCATTTTCTTCATACCGCTGCTGGAACACATGTACTTGATTAGATTAGATTAGATTAGTTTTTCGTTCCACAGATCTGTGCTGAGGAGATCCTCGTGGATGTGGAACATGTCAATAGATGAAGACCACTCAATGCCTTTTGGTCAATATGGACGTAGTTTCCCAAAAACAGGTTCTTTCCCTGTCTACGGAATCCTTTTCATGTTAATATCAAACATCCGCAGTTACTCATAGTTTACATTAAGCCTAAACTAATTGAGGAAGGCGTTACATGATAACAAAAATGCGCTATTTTTCTTCATTTACTTGCGCCTAGAAATGGCAGTCGAATACTGCCAAACCAAAAGCCAAGGGATCTTCCGATATACGTCGCTGTCAGTTCTTCCATATGATTTGGTCGACATGGCCGATTTCAAGTTGCGTATGACAGAGAATGTTTTAGAAAATAAATTGATTTCCTTTGCAATAAACAGAAATGTTTTCATTCTAAGCTATCAAAGGTCAAATTTTTCGCAATATTAGTTCGAATTTAATATTCGCTTCTATAATATAGGAAACTATTTCATTGTTACAAAACATGCATCCAACTCATTGGCCATACACTTAGTCGCTGACCATAAATTCTAGCTCAAAGTGACACCAGTTTAAGTAACCTAATGTAGCGAAGACTGTTTGCGAGTGCTCTTTCTCACCGGAAAATACGCAATTCACTCATTGGGGTCCATAAGTACAATGTAACAGTAATTTCTGTGTGTATGCAATGCATACGGATTGTATAATTTAGTGGTGCTCTCTCTTCCACTTCTGTATACAATATGCCTGACCTAAACGGGCCCATTATCATTACAGGCCCTGGGCAGTGCAACATCATACTGACAATAGTATTGTGCCTATACTGACAACCTCACTGTTCGTTTTACCTGACTTTGTAATCATTGAAATTTGTCAGTATGCTTTTCGCCTTCCAACCAGCGAAATGCTGCCAAGTACGGCCCATAAACAATTCACAAACCACGATTTAGTGCCGTTAAGACGATTTCTTTAAACATTGTCGTAGCTGGAGGAATTTAGTTTATTCTTAAATCGTCTTATGCAGCTACTTTCACAGATATCTCAAATATGAAAAACTCTTTATCCAGGTACGAACGTTATAAAACAAGCTTCCCACAGTTTGTGTCAGGTTGATGTTTTCGTCTGATAGCACTGCATAAATATTTTGTCTAAGAGGTATCACAAGTGGTGTTTATGTAGCTGTGGGAATCATTGGTTGAAAACGAGTTTAGCACCACTGAATACAGTACTGTTAATTATTCAAAATGATGATCAATCTAAGTCTGACTTCATCCACAAACTGAGGTGTATTCATAATATTGAAACTAGACTGTGTATACTTGTCTTGAGTGGGCCCTGGAATCATTTACACATACGTATCCAATACTACGAATACTTTTAACACTATAGTTAACATTGCACTATAAAATAATTTTGTTTTTTTTATTTCTTCTGGGTCTTCTGCGTACAATATGTGTTGTAGATACAGTCTTCGACAAATATATTTACAGCCGAGTCATTCACGTAACATGGACAATACAGTCGTGCTCCCCTCAGAATTCTATGTCCGGCAATATGCTCGATCTGGCAACATTGTAGACTGTGGCACTTTGTTGACGGTCGATTCGAATTTCTTCAGAGACACATGTATAGTGAAGCAGCTTGGCAGTCACAAAGCCGAGATCTATGATCATTAAAACAACTTACTGAGTCGAGCTACCAAGAGGAATTGATGTGTAAAGGTTTTCTTCCGAATTAGTTTACAGAAATTTTTCTGGAAATTCGCAGCTCCATAAAATAAATCAGAAAATAAAGCTCGCACACGCTGGCCCCTACCATGGTTAGAACTGACTACTCACTGAGCCGTTGCGACGCGAGACATAGGCGGTTCCACAGGGCTATGGACACACTGCTGCCACCACGCCACTCTCATCATGGTATTGGTCGCTCAGCCCCATAACGCGTCGTGAAAGATAATAAAAGTTGTCACTTACATGAAGAATAGCATTTCCTTAGCCAAAAAGTTGAATTTTCTGTCTTAGTTTACATGACGATTATACAGCACAAGTCATTCAAATGGGAAGGGAATATGAACTGAATTTAGCGAGTCAATTCAGTACCACATGTAGAAGTGATTGCACTGTCACAGTGTTGCCAAATGTTTGTGAGGATATTGCCAATTCTCAGCTGTGCTAGGAACAGCTCTGCAGCGGTATGCGAGGAGAATCCGGTGCTCATGACATAGGAGGATATGGAGAGGAGGTGCAAGGTTTGGTTAATATGCAGCGTTTTCTCTTACCAGTTGTGTCAAACATTCAGGTGTATGATTTTCCATCACGATTACAGTTTCCCACAAAATATATATGAATAAAACACTTACCTTGTTGCTTTGAAACAAAAGATTATTTCACTACAATAAAAAGTAAGATGACAAACACTTTGCACCTCGAAATCAATTGCATCTATGTGCAGTCTTGTGATCACACAAGTAGAATTTCATGAATTGCACGAGAATGTAGAAAAATGTTTGTGTGAATGGAAGCTATAAGAAACAGTTAACTAAATATTATCTGCCACGCAATAATCAAGTCATCTGAAAATTCAGAAGAGAAGAAACTAAAAATTATGCCCATTAAGATGGTTCAAATGCCTCTGAGGTCATCAGTCCCCTAGGGCTTAGTAAACCTAACTAACCTAAGGACATCACACATATCCATGCCCGAGGCAGGATTCGAACCTGCAACTGTAGCGGTCGCTCGGTTCGAGATTGTAGCGCCTAGAACCGTTCAGCCACCCCACCTAAACTCCATTAAGACACAAACTAAAGTGCAGATGCGGCCACTGTGCAGATCTGCCCATTTTCATCTTCAGATATATACAAATAATATATACTACCCAGCGTATTCATTGTTTTCGTAATGTTTCCCCATTGTTTAGTCTTTTATTGATGAACTGGATCCACACTCATGAGTCTCATTGTTTCTTTTATTAGTACATTATGAATTCCAGCTGTTACATGGTGGCAAAGTGGTGAAGAGACAGACTATAAGTTCAAAGGTTTTGGGTCGTTCCCTGGTCAGTCCCACGATTTTTATCTGCCATTTTATACTTATTTCCCCTCGGGCAGTGTTTGTTGATGTGAAAAATGCCGAGTTGCACTGTGGTCGGAAAGCCACGTTAAACTATTAACTGCCTAGGGAAGCCAACTCACAGGTTGGAGGAAAGCAATGGCATACAACCTCCAACAGGACTGTGCCAATTAAAGCACTGTGGTGTTCAAATCAATCTTCCAACTCTTGACTGCTTTTCTTTCTATGGGTTAAAAAGTTAATGATCTTTGGGTTATTAACATTTTTGTGTTTTCATGTTGTAGCTTTGATATCAGTAAACGTAAGCAACTGGCTGGGCACTGTCACGGTTCGAGTTTTCAAGGTGGTAGACGACGATGCTGTCGACCCCAGTTACAATCTTGGTCATGGCTATGTTTCAGTCGAATACCTCTATGTGCCATTCTGTGTATTTCAAGATATACTTTTATACACTTGGTATGCATCTAAATTGATATCTGATAGAGCTGTGTTAACCAACATGAATCAGATATGGTTTCCAAGCAATATATCAGACAACACGTCAGTGCAGCGAGATTTCGTTCGTGTGTTGAGCATGGTGCAAGTAATATTTGTGTTTTGCTTGCTTCCGTGATAGGTTTCACCCCACTGAATGCGAGCAAGCTCGCGAATAGACTGTCAATTATTGGAATTACGCAATAATACACTTAAAAGGTGTATTTTTGCATGAAAATCACTGTAAATAGATTATATGCCTACTTGCTTATTACTCGCGCTTCTCGATGCTTTCCTCAAAAAAATAAAAATAAAAATAAAAATAAAAAGAGAGATTGACAGAGTGAGACAACATAAATGTATTTCAAATATCAGCTCGGTGACGCCATGTTCATCTCTTGATGTAAAGTAAGGATAGTTGATAGTTAAAACCTCATTGTACTAGAGGTATGTATGACTACAGGGTTCTTTCTTTTCTTTCTGCAATCAACCAGATCAGAATTCAGTAACAAAGTGGTAAGAATACCTATGCAGTGCACCAATTAAACACTCAGCCTTTCTTGGTTATTTTGTTAATCGTTAGCAATTGTCTGTAATGCAGTAAACATTCTTGATTACTGATTTGTTATTACTACCATTGTTATTGTTACTCGTCACCTCACAACAGCTTTCCTATAACTCATTGCCATCGATGCACGTAACGAATGGATCCGGATGAACGGAATGTGGGATAATTCGTCACAGAGAAAATACACATTTATCTCGGATTCTTGTGTTCAGGGTAATATGAAAACCTCACTAAAAGACCACAACAACAGGATACCAGTGATGCAGGCAACAACACCCAACTATTTCTGTCAACTTAACACAATGACGACAAATTGGCGTCTCAGTGTATTTTCATTATAATTCGTTAGCCTTCTTGCGACGTCGTTCTAATACGTCGTGGGAGCAAGCGTAATGTTTTGTTTTTTGAACACTGAGCAATAACACACAAAGATAATAGATGGAAGGATACAAAGAAACAATCAGACTCATGGGTGTGGATCCAGTTCATCATTAGAAGACAAAACAAGAGGGAAACATTACAAAAGCAATGAATACACTGGTTAGTATACATTATTTGTATATATCTGAAGATGAAAAAGCCCAGATTTGCACAGTGCCCACATCTGCACTTTAGATTCCGTCTTAATGAGCATAATTCTTAGATTCTTCTCTTCTGAAATTCAAATGAATTGATTATGACGTGGCACAGAATAATTAGTTAACTGCATTTCTTATAGCTTCCATTCGCACCAACAATTATCTACATTCTCGTGCAACTCAGGAAATTGTACTTGTATGATCTACAGACATTTGCTAACAGTGGCTCTATAAACTTATTTTTCTCTGGGTAGCTTCAAATACAGACAATTTTGTCGCCTTAAATTCAATTGAATGTTTTAAATATCACTTTCGAACAGCGTTCACTTCTCCATTTATTAATGTATGGACCCGAAAAGAAGCAAATCGCCTGAGTAGCTATAGAGCATGTTCTGAAAGGTATTGACACAATGTTTGGCATCCATTTACCACAGGGAATCAAAGAAAGAAACCAAACGCATTACATTGCATTTACTCTCTGTGCCTTGACTAACATGTATGAATCCATGGCAAAAATAAATTATTTGAAGAATCTCCTGTGAAAGAAAAAAGAACAGGATGTGGCGCTTTAATTTTAGCACACTGGATCAGACGCAATGAAATTAATTCTGTGCCTCATAGCTGTATTGCATACTAGTGTAATAAAACACTCATGTAATAAAAACAGTTTTGCGCCTCCGTTGCTGTCGAGTGTGAAACACAAATTGTAGACAGATTTTATGGGACTATCAGACCATCTCTGTCAAATAACAACAGTAAAATCAGGCATCGAATCATTCCCTAAACTAGAAGCCTATAAACGACATCTATCAGAAATCAAAATAAAAGATTTTTCAAAAGAACTAGAAAAACAAAGCTGGGATGAAGTGTATAAGGAAACCAATGTGAATATGAAATTCTTTAAATTCTCCACATTGTTTAAATTGAACTTTGAAACAGCATTTCCAAAAGTATGCATGACTGTATCAACATCTCACAAAAACATATGGATAACAGCAGGTATTAAGAAGTCCCAAACACTTAAACACCTCAGTTCCATGAAAAAGATTCACAATGATCCAGAATTCTTAAATTTCTATCATAGATACAAAAAGATTTATAGGAAGGTGCTGATTGCTGCAAAAAAGTCATTTAATGACAAAATAATATATAATGCAGAGAATAAAAGCAAAGCAGTCTGGGATGTTATAAAAAAGGAAACGGGGAGAGGCAAACAAATGCAGAATAACATACTGCTAAGGGAGGGGGATAAGGTAATAAATGATCCACAACACTTAGCAAACTATGTAAACGAGCATTTTTCAAGTATTGCAGAGAAGTTACAGCAAAAATTCCCCAAAACAAATATAACACCTGCAAAAATTGTTGCACTAGATACAATGATGTTACTTCCAACCACAGAGAATGAAGTCAATAAAACTGTTCAAAAGCTAAAAAATAAAAAGTCAGAAGGCTTAGATGATGTACCAATGTGTGTACTGAAACAATGCATAGCGATTATACAAGGCCCATTAACAAATATAATAAATGAATCCTTCACATCAGGGACATTTCCAGAGCAGCTAAAACAGGCAAGAGTTGTACCTTTGCTTAATGCAGAAGACATAGAAAATTACCAGCCCATTTCCCTGCTGTCAGCATTCTCAAAAATAATAGAAGCAATTATGAAAGACAGATTAATGAATTATCTGAATAAATACAATCTTTTAAGCAAATCACAGTTTGGTTTTCGAAGTGGCAAAAATACGGAGTCAGCCATAGTAGAATTCACAAAAGTTGTACTTAATGCTCTTGATAAAGATGAGTGTGTCACAGGCATATTTTTGGATCTTTCTAAGGCTTTTGATACAGTCGACCACAAGATTCTATTAAATAAATTAGAAGCATTAGGAATAAGAGGGGTAGCTAATGACTGGTTTCGATCATACCTAACAGATAGGGTACAAAGAGTAGAGATAACACATACTTCAAATAGATCTAAACATTTAGTAAAATACTTATCAGAACCAAAACATATTAATATAGGGGTTCCACAAGGTAGCATATTAGGACCAATACTATTCCTGATATACATCAATGACTTTCCCAGTAGTGTTACTCATGGTGAGAAAATTCTCTTCGCTAATGACAGCAATATTATAGTCACTGAGAGAACAAGAGAACTCCTTACCGAGAAAGCAAATGAAACTCTCAAGGAAGTTTACGATTGGTCAATAAGCAACAAATTGACATTAAACATAAAGAAAACTAATGCCATGAACTTCAGTTTGAAGAGGAAAAATGACAATGTTAAATTAAATGTAGATGGCACCTCTATAGACTGTGTAACAAATGCAAAATTTCTAGGAATGAATATTGACTCTCAGCTGAAGTGGTGCGAACACACAAAGGTACTTGCAAACAGAATGTCATCAGCATGTTATGCCCTTAGAATTTTATCATCTGTGTGTAACATGCAGTGTCTTTTAGTTACATATTATTCATATGTACACTCAATTCTTAGCTATGGCATTCTTTTTTGGGGAACAAATCCACAAAATATGAACACAATTTTCAAACTCCAGAAAAGAGCCATAAGAATAATAACCAGAAATAGTAGTCGAGCTCATTGTAAAGATCTGTTCAAAACACTGGGAATTTTAACTGCTCCATGTGAACACATTTACCAGTCAGTTGTACACATCAAAAGTAACATTGGCAATTACTGCACAAACAGCTCTGTCCATGACCATGCAACAAGAGATAGACTCAACTTACATTTACCAAGAAAAAATAAACATAAAACTCAAAACAGCATTTTCTACCAAGGAATAAAACTGTACAATAAATTACCAAAAGAGATTAAAGAAATTTCAAAAATACACTTATTTAAGAAGGCAGCTAAAAAGTACCTGTTATGCAATACATTTTATACATTGAAGGATTACTTAGATAAAGCAGAGTAGGGGTTTGATAAAAAAATGTTATACAAACAAATAATAAAATAATGATGATTATAAAACATCCAATATTCCACATAACACCTTCACTTTATTATTTTTCTTCTTTTTTCCTTTCTAGAGACACTCTCCCCTCAAGCTATGCATAGCACAATACTAACACCTCTTCCTCTTTCTGAGCTCAACATCTCACTCATTATGAAGGGATGCTGACTCAGTTTTTCAGGATAGCAAATGGGAACTTGCAGTACAGAAAATGGCCCAAGGATCACCTGTGTGTGTGTGTGTGTGTGTGTGTGTGTGTGTGTGTGTGTGTGTGTGTGTGTATGTAGTGAGTGAAGTGTTATGAAACAATGTGTGTATAGTGTGTGCAGTGACTGATAGTGAAATATGAGTGAATAGTGTGGCATTACATTATTTAATGAGTTATTTGTAAATAAATTATTGTATACCAGGAGTAAAATCTAATCATTGTCTCTAATTAGAAGTCTGTAAATATATGTTATACGAATTAGTTTATTGTAAATTGATCTAAGCTTGTAAATACTTTGACATGTCCTATATCCTTGTAAAAAGAAATCTACGGATGAATAAAACTACTACTACTACTACTACACTCAACAACATTAAAGCATTTTACACCATCTAGAGTGAGGAGTGGAGCAGACGTTGTCGGCAGAAGGCGAGGCAGCGCAGTGCCTCAGTCTCCGCCGGTAGGCAGCAAACAGGTCCCAGAGAACTCAGATACATGTGGTGTTCAGAGGCAGATGGTCGGCCAAGAAATCTCTCGCTAAAATATTGGTAAACCAAACTGTTACTACCAATGTGACAGAAAGAGAAATATATAGTAGATTCGCTTGAATTACACTCATAGCTTCAGCACCTAGAGGAAAAGGACGATTAAAGTTTTGTCGACGTGTGCTTTCGGTTGCCAGACGTTGTGATAGCTAGTCTCGCGTTTTACCTCCAGACTATGGTCGTAGTAAAGAGTGATGTACTCAGACTTCAGTCAAGACTTCCTCCGAGAAGTGCCGCAGTCAACAATGTTGCCAGATCGAGCATATTGCCGAACATAGAATTCTGAATGGAGCACGACTGTATTGTCCACCTTACGTGAACGACTTGGTGGTCAATATTTTTGTCAAAGACTGTATCTACAACACATATTGCACGCTGAAGACCCAGAAGAAATAAAAAAACGAAATTATTTTATGAGAGCAATGTTAACTATAGTGTTCAAAGTATTCGTAGGCAAGGTAAGTGTTTTATTCATATATATTTTGTGGGAAACTGTAATCGTGATGGAAAATCATACACCTAAATGTTTGACACAACTGGTAAGAGAAAACGCTGCATATTAACCAAACCTTGCACCTCCTCTCCATATCCTCCTATGTCATGAGCACCGGATTCTCCTCGCATACCGCTGCAGAGCTGTTCCTAGCACAGCTGAGAATTGGCAATATCCTCACAAACATTTGGCAACACTGTGACAGTGCAATCACTTCTACATGTGGTACTGAATTGACTCGCTAAATTCAGTTCATATTCCCTTCCCATTTGAATGACTTGTGCTGTATAATCGTCATGTAAACTAAGACAGAAAATTCAACTTTTTGGCTAAGGAAATGCTATTCTTCATGTAAGTGACAACTTTTATTATCTTTCACGACGCGTTATGAGGCTGAGCGACCAATACCACGATGAGAGTGGCGTGGTGGCAGCAGTGTGTCCATAGCCCTGTGGAACCGCCTATGTCTCGCGTCGCAACGGCTCAGTGAGTAGTCAGTTCTAACCATGGTAGGGGCCAGCGTGTGCGAGCTTTATTTTCTGATTTATTTTATGGAGCTGCGAATTTCCAGAAAAATTTCTGTAAGCTAATTCGGAAGAAAACCTTTACACATCAATTGCTCTTGGTAGCTCGACTCAGTAAGTTGTTTTAATGATCATGGATCTCGGCTTTCTGACTGCCAAGCTGCTTCACTATACATGTGTCTCTGAAGAAATTCGAATCGACCGTCAACAAAGTGCCGCAGTCTACAATGTTGCCAGATCGAGCATATCGCCGGACATAGAATTCTGAGGAGAGCACGACTGTATTGTCCATGTTACGTGGATGACTCGGCTGTAAATATTTTTGTCTAAGACTGTATCTACAACTCATATTGTACGCAGAAGACCCAGAAGAAATAAAAAAACAAAATTATTTTATGAGAGCAATGTTAACTATAGTGTTAAAAGTATTCGTAGTATTGGATACGTATGTGTAAATGATTCCAGGGCCCACTCAAGACAAGTATACACAGTCTAGTTTCAATATTATGAGTACACCTCAGTTTGTGGATGAACTCAGACTTAGACTGATCATCATTTTGAATAATTAACAGTACTGCATTCAGTTGTCTAAACTCGTTTTCAACCAATGATTCCCACAGCTACATAAACACCAATTGTGATACCTCTTAGACAAAATACTTATACAATGCTATCAGACGAAAACATCAACGTAACACAAACTGTGGGAAGCTTGTTTTATAACGTTCGTACCTGGATAAAGAGTTTTTCATATTTGAGATATCTGTGAAAGTAGCTGCATAAGACGATTTAAGAAGAAACTAAATTTACTGACAAATATCACAGAAGGAAAAGAGGGACGAAATGTCTCCTACTGCAAGGTTATGTTGTTTTATCTGAATCTCTCCGAACAGTATATTTCAATCATTTTGTTCCTTTACCCAAGACTGCAATCTTCTCTAGGTCTCCTCCAAAGGTAAGTGTGTGGGTCGGAATCCTGATCCAGTAGAAAAATATTTATAATTTCATTTCAAGCCCTATCACGTGCAGACTGGCCTGCTAGTGATAATCAATGTGCAATTTTAATGCACGTTCATGTGTTGGCAACAATCACAATAGGTGTCGTTATATCTGGTCAAACACCCACACATCTTATTGTTGTTGAGGAAGCAATTGATACTTAAGCTATATTTGTAGAAGATAAATAATAGTAGGGGTGCGGTTAGATTGTCGCTCAGGCACAAACATTTGTATCCTTACTTTAGATCCAAACACCTAGCAGCTGGTAAGAGAAACCGATACGTGACATTTGATTTTACTAAGTTAACAATCCGATTACGTTTGGGTTCGTATCTCCATCACAGAACTTCACATCATGTGCTTCATCTTTAAATGCATGCACACCTTGTTACTTCTGAATGGAGATATATCAGACATCTTTTGTGGATAGTTCAGTGACGAAAGGGTCTTGATGGGAGACCCAGTTTATTACAAAAACTGTTGTCTTTTATTTTCTAATTTAGATTTGGTTACTGACAGTTGGCGAAAATTTCGATAATTCATGACTGTTCATGGCTAGTCAGCATTATGATATGATTAGCTTAGATCAGATTTGATTAGATTATTACTTGTTCCATAGATCATGAATATGACATTTTGTAATGATGGGGAACGTGTCATTTCAACGAAAGATTTCTTCACATACCATGATCCAATTTCTTTACTACAATTTTTTACTCTTTCTCTCATTCTTTCTTATTTTTGTCTCTCTCTCTCTCTCTCTCTCTCTCTCTCTCATACACACACACACACACACACACACACACACACACACACACACACACACACACACACGATCACACACACTTTTATTTTATTTTTATTTTTTGTTGTGCTCGACTATCGGCGAGGCACGAAAACGCCTGTGAAAGAGTTTCCTAGTTTTGAGTACACTTGCGATAGAAATATAAAAACAACTATGAGAGTCACTAATTAAAGATGCTAAATTTGCAGTCAGTTGTGAGCATTATTAGTAACTACTCTCTAGTCCGTAAACCAAGTTACAGAAATGCAAATCAGATGCATGCATTACTTATTTCACGGCGTAGCAGCCGCGTCTTTGAGACGCCAGCTATGGTGACTTCCTAGCCCGCTGTAGGATCACATCAGTCTGTCTTCTTCCTGCTGGTACTGTAAATGAGATTTGGCAGCAAGGCAAGGTATGTTTGGCTACCATGTGACCGACGAGTTAATTCCTGGTGTGCACGGAATTAAGGCTCAAAGTTCACTTGATATTTCCTGTCATTTCCAGTGAATAACCTGAGTTATTATCGCTTGAGTTGCAGCAAAAGATTGTAAATTTACGGTTTTCAGCCCAGGAAAGTTGTTGCACATGGAAATCGCAACTAATCTCGTCCTTTAAGTAGTGGTTTTACGAGTTATAGCCACTATTGGCCTCGTAAGAGGTAGTGAAAACACAAGGCACGGTCGCTCAGCGTGTTCGGCCAGAGGGCTGAATGCTCGCAGTAATAAAAAAACTGAGTCAAGGAATCAATGATCAACTTGAACGGATGTCTTGTGACGTCCGCCCAGACCAAATGCAAGGAACTATATCAAACAAAAAAGAAAAAGAAAGAGTTAACGTGCTGTCCTGTGGAAAAGGGTCTGTTATGGTTTGCGGTTCCAGTGTCGCTGATTTTAACGTTTTTATCCCTTCTGTGAAAGAGTTACAAGCAGTCAGATTAAACATCGATAAGGAAATTGCAAGAACATACTTTCGGCTCATAGTGCAATGGTGAAAAACTTACAATGCTGCACAACAGGTAACGCCTCTTTCCACTGCTGACAAGCAAACTTTGGGTTTCTAGAAATACATAACCTTATTTATGAAATGCCACATTCGCATACCTCTTGAGTATGACACAGCATACCCATTAAACAGAGACCCAATCGAAATCTAAGTGAGTAGTATTTTACTAATTCGTGCCGATAGAGGCATGGTAGTGTACAGATACTAAGTTTTATTAAAACAGAATTTCGTTGCAATGTTATTATGGGAAGTTTTATTTCATTTCTTATGATACACTGCACTATTTTCGTAAGGTTTCTTTTAGCGCTGTTAAAACAATAGTAAACATGAGAGAGAAATTAATCATCCACGATATATGCGAGTTCTCTGATGTTATCTATAACAGTCTGACAATGCACATGCAGTTTATTGATTACATGCATGCAAAAAACTTGTTCTGAGTTAAAGCTGTCAAACAAGCTTTAAAGAAGAATAAAATGCCGCTACCTTACGACAGCTAATGTAGAAAATACCTTTCTGACGTATTTTGGCGCGATGCGCTGTCCTCATACATAATACAAAAGTTTCGAGATGCATCTGCTACCTGGTCAGCTATTAAACCTGCAAAGAACAAAAAGTCGCAGAAGTTAGCCCTTTTTCCACATCCGACTATTTTGGGTTGGGAGGAGAAGGGAATTATGTTCAAAGTTCAATTAGATTTATAACTTCAGCAGGCAGCAGAATTGCGTTTTAAAAACTGTAGCAGTGAATGTACACGAACTGGCGCGACACTTACCATTTCCAGAACTAAAGTTTCACTCTGCAGTGGAGTGGTTTTAAGACTTCTGTGAAGTTTGGAAGGTAGGAGACGAGATACTGGTGGGAGTAAAATTGTGAGGATGGGTCGTGAGTCATGCTTGGGTAGCTCAGTTGATAGAGCACTTGCCTACGGAAGGCAAAGGTCCCGAGTTTGAGTCGTGGTCCGACACACAATTTTAATCTGCCAGGAAGTTTCGCTTACCATTACGCTGTTAGCTGACATGTAGCTACAGCAGCTCCAGAAGCCAACAACAATTCCTCCTGAACTTCTGCATTTCACAGTGCTGTGAGATAATGCATATGGCTGGATCTAGACTTCTGAGAAACAGTTACAGCTTTTCTTTTGCAGTGCACGACGTTTTTAACAAACAGATAGCACAGGAGAGTTGCTCAAGTGTAATGGAACACTTCCTATTTAAATTTTTGCATCATACACTGTTGGTAGTTCTGTGTAGGTGGCAGTTACGTGATTTTATTTCGGTGATTACAAAATGGAGTCGAATGTATGCACTCAGTGGCTGAGGCAGCTAGTTCATGGCGATTCGGTCAACCCAGTAAATGAATGTACTGAACATGTTGCAAACCACTACAGGGAACCTGTGTGTCAGAATTCTCGTCCAGTGTGGCGCATAGGCGTTATAATACAAAATAGTCACCGAGAAGAGCATGTGGTGGTCTGTTGGACTGATGATAGGTTCATATACTTCTGATGTGGGTTCGATTCCAACTTCTGCCGATAATTTTTGATAGAGAGAGACAGATTCTATTATCTTCTGGCTACACCAAGTGAAGAAGGTATAATGGCATTGTGGTCTGCGATTCACATTGAACATGATATTCCTTCTCTACCAAGGAGATGTTAGGCTACAACACATAAAAGTCAGGAGTGGCGACATGTAGAAAATCTATCACCAGTAACCTTTCTTACACTAGTTATTTATTTCGAAACAAACGCTATGTAGGGTCACAGGACACTTATTCCATCTTTTATTTGAGCTTCTGTATGTCGATAAAATTGGTTCTGAACTGGGAATGCAACTCAGACCACCTTTAATGCGGAATTTGATCCTTTCGTAACAATACAGCTCGACTACAATTTGTTGTTTGTTCAAAACTGCACATTCCTCAACGTCTCCACATATTGCGCGTGGATGGGTTCGAATCCTGGCCCGACACTAAAGTTTTCATTATGTATTGTCAAGCTCTAGCATGAGAACACCTATTTGCTAGTGGATAATAATTTTGATTTTTAATGTAATTTCATTCATTGTCAACACTAACGATGTCTGAGGTTTTTGACTCCCAGTGAGAGGCAGAACTATTTGCTAGATCACTGATGCTGCTGGTGGAGAAAAATTCGGTAGCTGACGTCTCTTTGTGTGTAGTCAATAATGATATGTGTGGGCTTCGATTCCCAGTCAGCACTGAACTCGTCATCATATAATTTATAGTTTAAACATGCTTACATGTCGCTGCTGGTGTAAAACCCATATTTAATGTTCGTTTTATCTAGAATATAACAGCGATAGGTGCCATGTTGCTGTCCTGGGAAGGATGAAATTAACGTTTCATCTCATCATTACAGTTAAAACATCTAGCTACTGCCGAGAAAATCCGATATGTCACACTTGATTGTGCTTCGATAACAATCCGATTACGTTCTGGGTTCGAATACCTGTCCAACACGAAGCTTTACCTCACAGCATTTCAAGTAAATTACTTGTGAAGAAGCAATATTTAACATCTATTGTAGTTCGTTAATAGGGACAATAGATGCTGGGTAGAAATTCCCGTCCGTTACAAATGTTTATGTTATGTAATTTAAAGTTACTATTTGCTTACTGATACTGTCTGAAATCGAGGTATATCAAATTTTTTTATGCCTAGTCAGGAATGACTGTTAGTTTGCATCTGTCGTGTAATCTTTGCTTAGTCTGCATGACCCTTGGTTTGAATCCATATGAAATACGAGGTGGTTCATCGTGTCATTTCAAATTCATATATCTTCTCAACTAGCTACTAGTGAATAAGTTTAATTTTTAATGTCATTATGTGTTAAAGTACGATATGCTACTTTAAGAGGAAATCGTGAGTACGACGAACTTACTATGTGAATCATTTATCTGACGTAATAATGAGAGTGGTAACATTTCAGTTATGTCATTTATTGGAATAAATGTGAGCTTACAAACTGTAAGGACAATCTTATCTGTGATGAGTTGTTCCCTGATATTTGTAGTATCGTTGTATTAATTTACATCTTGATTTATTGTGATACAAGTAAGACTTGTTGGAACCATTTTCAGTGGTCAAACGACTGTACCGAGGAGCTGCGTTATGCGGGTTGCATGCGAATTAGGTGAAATGCAATTCAGGTCGTTTGGATACTTTTGAAAATGACTGTGCATCGAACGTCTTCAGTTCATTTCTAAATCATTTATGATGAATTGCAAGGTCGTTGTACAGAGAAATGTGTTGTAATAGTTCATACAGATGTGCGGGCTGCTGTGGTTTATTACCAGCGGTAGCAGTAGTATTAGTAGTACTAGTAGATCCAGTGAATTTAAGCAATATGAATCATGGGGAATTCAGATTGCAATAGAATTCCAACTATCTGCAGTAGTAGATGCATAACCATGAATTCTCAGCATGCTGTACCACAACGACCTACACATTCTTTTGTTGGGTGCCGGTATTATTTTTTAATTAACATTGATTTTCACTGTAGGTACACCTTGCTGTGATGGAAATTTGATATCAATGTACATGAATCGTTAAACTAAAACCATCCTTCCTATAGTCAGAATGTGTTCTAATGTCAGAGCTAGCGTTGCTTTTTTATGTATTTCTCAGATAAATCGTAAGTATTGTACATAAGATATCGAGCATTTCCAACAGATTTTTATCCACCACTCATCCATAGCATCCAGGTCTACTATCCATCAAGAATGTATTGGAGCAGCACACTTAACTGTTTTCGGAATTGTTTCCAGATGAGCTGCATAATACACACAATTGTTTCCAGACTTGAGTTTCCACTATCTCCACCTTCTACACCACTAGCCTTGCACAGCACATCAATGAAGCCTTCTTAAAAGACAATTTCCATTCCTTCTGAACTGATTATGCGAATGTAGACGAGATGTGGCTCAAATTCAAAGATACAGTAGCAACAGCAATTGAGATATTCATACCTCATAAATTGGTAAGAGATGGAACGGATCCCCCGTGGTACACAAAAAAGGTCCGAACGCTGTTGCAGAGGCAACGGAAAAAGCATGCGAAGTTCAGAAGAACGCGAAATCCCGAAGATGGGCTAAAATTTACAGACGCGCGAAATTTGGCACGTACTTCGATGCGAGATGCCTTTAATAGGTTCCACAACGAAACATTGTCTCGAAATTTGGTAGAAAATCTGAATAAATTCTGGTCGTATGTAAAGTACACAAGCGGCAAGACGCTGTCAATACCTTCGCTGCGCAGTGCCGATGGTACTGTTATCGACGACTGTGCCGCTAAAGCGGAGTTATTGAACGCAGTTTTCCGAAATTCCTTCACCAGGGAAGACGAATGGAATATTCCAGAATTTGAAACACGAACATCTGCTAGCATGAGTTTCTTAGAAGTAGATACCTTAGGGGTTGCGAAGCAACTCAAATCGCTTGATACGGGCAAGTCTTCAGGTCCAGATTGTATACCGATTAGGTTCCTTTCAGATTACGCTGATACTATAGCTCCCTACTTAGCACTCATATACAACCGCTCGCTCACCAATAGATCTGTACCTACAGATTGGAAAATTGCGCAGGTCGCACCAGTGTTCAAGAAGGGTAGTAGGAGTAATCCATTTAACTACAGACCTATATCATTGACGTCGGTTTGCAGTAGGGTTTTGGAGCATATACTGTATTCAAACATTATGAATCACCTCGAAGGGAACGATTTATTGACACGTAATCAGCATGGCTTCAGAAAACATCGCTCTTGTGCAACGCAGCTAGCTCTTTATTCGCACGAAGTAATGGCCGCTATCGACAGGGGATCTCAAGTTGATTCCGTATTTCTAGATTTCCGGAAAGCTTTTGACACCGTTCCTCACAAGCGACTTCTAATCAAGCTGCGGAGCTATGGGGTATCGTCTCAGTTGTGCGACTGGATTCGTGATTTCCTGTCAGGAAGGTCGCAGTTCGTAGTAATAGACGGCAAATCATCGAGTAAAACTGAAGTGATATCAGGTGTTCCCCAGGGAAGCGTCCTGGGACCTCTACTGTTCCTGATCTATATAAATGACCTGGGTGACAATCTGAGCAGTTCTCTTAGGTTGTTCGCAGATGATGCTGTAATTTACCGTCTA
Source organism: Schistocerca gregaria (assembly GCF_023897955.1). NCBI lineage: Eukaryota > Metazoa > Arthropoda > Insecta > Orthoptera > Acrididae > Schistocerca > Schistocerca gregaria. The sequence goes on along the minus strand of NC_064925.1, from coordinate 321,089,975 downwards.
GTAAGGTCATCCGAAGACCAGTATCAGCTGCAAAGCGATTTAGAAAAGATTGCTGTATGGTGTGTCAGGTGTCAGTTGACGCTAAATAACGAAAAGTGTGAGATGATCCACATGAGTTCCAAAAGAAATCCGTTGGAATTCGATTACTCGATAAATAGTACAATTCTCAAGGCTGTCAATTCAACTAAGTACCTGGGTGTTAAAATTACGAACAACTTCAGTTGGAAGTACCACATAGATAATATTGTCGGGAAGGCGAGCCAAAGGTTGCGTTTCATTGGCAGGACACTTAGAAGATGCAACAAGTCCACTAAAGAGACAGCTTACACTACACTCGTTCGTCCTCTGTTAGAATATTGCTGCACGGTGTGGGATCCTTACCAGGTGGGATTGACGGAGGACATCGAAAGGGTGCAAAAAAGGGCAGCTCGTTTTGTATTATCGCGTAATAGGGGAGAGAGTGTGGCAGATATGATACATGAGTTGGGATGGAAGTCATTACAGCATAGACGTTTTTCGTCGCGGCGAGACCTTTTTACGAAATTTCAGTCACCAACTTTCTCTTCCGAATGCGAAAATATTTTGTTGAGCCCAACCTACATAGGTAGGAATGATCATCAAAATAAAATAAGAGAAATCAGAGCTCGAACAGAAAGGTTTAGGTGTTCGTTTTTCCCGCTCGCTGTTCGGGAGTGGAATAGTAGAGAGATAGTATGATTGTGGTTCGATGAACCCTCTGCCAAGCACTTAAATGTGAATTGCAGAGTAGTCATGTAGATGCAGATGTAGATGAATGAATGTGCTGCTCACCACTGCAACGTCAAATATGTTATTGAAGGATTGTTATCAGATCGATGGTTCAATTTTGTGTTAATTTATTAAATCCACTATTTTGCTGACATAAAAGCAGTGCTTTTATATTATTTTTGATATCGATTATATCGGTCTTTTGCACAAATAATTGCAATGTTAAACCCTCAAGAGATGATAGTGTTGATTACATTGTGTCAGATGGGGATACATAGAAAATCATTGTTTACTTGATCGGCTTGTAAGATTGGAACAGGAGGGCATCAATAATAATGGTATGATGCATCCTCACCCATACGCTGTACATCAGCTTGCATGGTATATGGTTAGATTTATGATGTTCGCAGATGATGAAGTTGTCTACAAAAAGCCTGGAACGATTAAAGGGAGACCGGAATCTAAATAAACCTAACTAGTACACATAAATAGGACTATATATCCTATATGCTGTCAGCTGAAACATTAACTAGGGGAGACTGGGGCACTCTGAATCATGGGGCACAATGAATAAGGTTGCATAATTTCAGTATAAGGTGGTAAATTATTTTTTCCTCTGTCCAGATGTTGTCAGTACTGTTCTACCGACTGCCATTTGTTTTCTGCAAGATCTAGTTCCTGCCATTAGTGTTGTACTGATGATATGTTAGTTTTGTGACAGTGAAGTAATTTTTGGAGACATAGATAGATTGAATTTTGTTCAATCCTTTGTCGCCACATTTTAGATAAAGTAAGTCACTGTAACAATATCAATACTGTATTTTAATGATATAGATTTTCAAATATTAACAATGTTCATACATAACTTCCATGAGCTTTGTTTGAAATGTGTACTGTTGGGGCACATTGAACCAAGCAATTCTGGGGCACAATGAACCATTGTCCATTGTGCCCCAGGGTGGTCTATTGTGCCCCCTTAGCGTGGGTAAAAACATGTGTAGCTATTTAAGCCGTTTCAATTACAGACGTTCACCAGTCCTGTTTTATATTATCAGGTTTGAAGATAGTTCATACCACAGGAAGACGGACAGAGGTCAAACTGACCACGATGTTATGCAAGAATCTCTACAGGATGTTCTTAAGAAGGGCATGGCAGTTCGCCAAGTAGCTAAATCTCTTTCAATACCTTACCCTACTCTTTGACAATGTGTTTAAAACATTAAATGTGGTTGCAGTGAAAGACTGACACCAAACTATGAGAATCGTAAGGTAATTTCTGTGGAGCAGGAGAAAGAATTAGCGGAGTATTTGTTGCATTCTTCGAAGATATGCTTTGGTGTCGACACTAAAACATGCAGGTGCTTAGCATGTGAGCTGGCTTTGAAAAATGGTCTGAAATGTCCTGAGGACTGGACGGAGGAAATAGCTGGTGTAGATTGGTTCTATGGATTCATGTGACGAGATCCCAGTTTAAGTATCTGAACCCCAGAGGGCTGCAGCTTGTCCAGAGCAATGTCCTTTAATCGGTATACTGTTTCGAATTTCTTCAAAAACTTGAAAGACCTTTACTGGAGATACCCTACTTTCGCTGATGGTACAAGGGTTTTCAGTCTGGATGAAAGAAGTACCTCAGAAGTACCAGATAGGCTTCCAAAGGTAGTGGCACAAAATGGAAGTAAACAGATTTCTCAAACTACTAGTGGGAAACGTGGTGTCTTAGTGACCGCCTGTTGCATAATCAATGCAGGTGGTACTTTCCTGCCCCCAGCAATGATATTTCCGTGAGTACATTTTAAACAACACATGATATGTACCGGTAATGCACCAACAGACACCCTGGGGTTAGCAACAAAGACTGGCTGGATGAATAGCGAACTTTTTGTGGATGTCATGAAACATTTCATCCACAAATCCATTAGTAGCGAAGACAGTCCTGTGCTTCTAATTTTAGACAATCATGAAAGCCATCTGTCAATTGAGGTAGTAGATGTAGCAAAAGCCAATGGGTTGGCTATACTAACTATACCCCCGCATACCTCACACAAACTGCAGCTTCTAGATGTAGGAGTGATCTCTTCATTCAAGGGAACTTATAACTCAGCGTTACATTCAAAACTCCTACACAGTAAAGGCACTCCTCTCACTATTTATGATGTAGCTGCATGTGTCAAAATTGTTCATGACAGATCAATGACACCCACTAACATATGTTCGGCTTTCAAGAAATGTGGAATATTTCCATTTGATGAAGACATCTTCACTGATGAAGACTTTATGTTCAGCAAAGTAACAAAAAGTGTCGTGGAGGTAAACAGAACAACTTCAGATGTTAATTCTCTCCATCATATCAAGGATGCACACTCTGCAGGACAAGCCTCAGTCGATGTCAGCCAGTAACAAGATCTGCAGCAGGCAGGACCATATGCAGTGCTTAACATCCAAACAGCTTTTCCTAATGGAGTGTCTCCTGAAATAATTCGAGGATATCCAAAATCAGAGAACAGAAACAAGAGCAATAAACGTAAGAGAGGACGGAGTTTAATTGCAAGTGATACACCAGAGAAAGATTTGTTGCAAGCCACAAAATATCCTAATAAGAAGGTCAACCAGAAGCTTTATGGACAGGACTCAGATGACTACATTAGTGAGTTAATTTATGAAGAGAGCGATGCCAAAGTGGATGTGTCTGGTGAATCTGAGTACTACTTTGAAGACTTTGACAAATTACCAGAAATAGATGATTTTGTTTTGACCACATTTGAACTGGAAAACAAAACACCAGTTTACTATGTGGGGAAGATTTCGAAACCGAAGGATGACGCAGGAGACTCAGGTATCATTTTTGAGAAAAAGTGAAAAAATAGGAGGGAAGTTTTATTTTCCTCAGGTAAAGGATGAAGCTTTTGTTCCAGCTAGCAACATACTTTACGTGCTCCCATGACCTGCTACTCATGGTGTGAGAAAGAGACAAAAATCATATTTAAAACCTGGAATCAGCTTCGAGTCCATTGATGTTCGGTAATTCTACAATAATTTACATGATTGTGTGCCTACATATTTAATTATACGATTCACACATGGAATATATGTAAACATTATGTTTAAAGTACAGTTACAGTTTGTATGCTGAATAGGTTCTTTCAATGACCCCATTTGAAGTGGTTCATTGTACCCCACATTTGGGGCACAATGAATCATTCACCAAATTTTCTTTGAAGGCCTGCAGCTAAAAAACAATCAATGACAATGCAATCATATAAGGCCATTTGATACTTGAATGGTTAAACTATAACATCTGTAAATCACAACTCTGTAACAAAATTATTGGATGAGTAACACGGAGAAATATTTTTTATGGTTCAATGTGCCCCACTCTCCACTACAGCAAAAATACCTTGTAGAGAGCATCTATCGTGAGTGTATGTCAGGCTCGGATAAGTTTAGAAGTCTTAAGGGAAGCAATGAGCGAGCTCCAACTTGACCACCCTGCAGTGCAACAGCACTGGGGGAGCTCACAGACTGCCAGCTAGCACAGTTTCGAAAGCATTTTGTTACAGTTTGGGGGTATTCTGTTGGCCACTCTGACACAGTTTGGGAGCATTTTGAGATAATGTTTTTTTCTGTAGCATGTATGTGGTGAAGTGTTATGTAGTTTACCCTTATCAGTTTCCTGCTTCATATAATTTCCTCAAAGTCTAAACTTCATCAGGAATATTTCAGGTTTATTAGAACAATTCTAAGAAGTATCTGCAATGAATTAGTAGCATGTTATTCACATATGACATTCCAACACAGTAAACTTCTTAGCAGGGTAACAGCATTGTTATGACGCCACTCTACAGGTACAAACCTGCAACGTTCTGAGTTTAGAATGCAAGATGGCGAACCATGACGTCTTCAATAACGTCAGAATCCAGGATGGCTGACTTGGAAATATTGGTGCAGTCCAAAATAGTTGTTCCAATTTTCCTGGCACCATGATTGTCTACCACCGCTACTCATTCTCAGCATCCATGCTTACCAGTCATCACGATGGAAGAGGTTCATGACTAAGGAAATTATTGCAAGCACACTCGAACAGATGTAACTTCAATGGATTGCTCACATGCTGCCTGCGATATGTAAGCTACTATAGAATCGCAGACCAGAGAGCAGTGTCTTCAGTAGTAGTAGTAGTAGTAGTAGTAGTAGTAGCTCGCAGTCGGGCGGTTGGATCAGGTCGCTCATAGAGAGCAGTTGTCGAGTTGTGTAGCTCACAGAGAGCACTTGCGTCTGGGAGTTCGGACAATGCAGTCCAGTAGTGGTATTTTGTAGCTGGAGAAGAGCTGCAGAGTTATGGAATTACCAAGGCCGGTCGTGGAGAACGATGGCGGTGCCTGAATGATGTAGTATAAGATGAAAGCAAAATATTATTGTTCTTTATTGCAGTGTGCATACGTTAATTGCTACAACTGATTTTTGTACTATTGTTATATTGAAGTGCCATGTAAATATTTTCAAAAATCTTTCTTATAAAGATGACGTTTGACAGTCATTCATCTGAATTTAAAGTTTTTACTAATTTCTCCTATCCAAAGTCATGCCGATTATCGCAAAGAAAATCAGTTGTTCCTCATACATAAGAAAATCTAGTGGTCAACATTGCACTGGGCTGTGCCAAAAAAGTTCTTACAGGAGCAGATATACACGCGTTATCCAGCGACATCATTGAGGTAAGAATTTTCAGTTTATTCAGAATGATTTTTCAGGGCCATGACGCAACACTGCTGCCGTTCAGATTTACCAGTGTAGATTCACAGTCAGTTAATTATTGAAAGGTTACATTAAGAGATTTCTTTTGAAAGGGTATATATGTGTCACATTTTTATTGAGAGGTTACGGAATTTATCTGTTGGGAGCTTACACTTCGCGACAGCCAGCCAGGATCGTACTTATTTGTGAATTTCTGAGAAGTAGTCAGTTATAAATCTGCTCTTATTTACTTAATGTTAAATCTTGTTTGCATCTGGCGCAACGAATTTTCTAATTTGTCACTCCTTTCATAGATCATCGGCACTTTATTTCACTTTGTTGTTATTGTATTTGTTCCATTTTTGCTTTCTCTTTGTTTGATTTTGTGCCTACCTTCGACTTATGAAAATGCCGCGAAAAACTGCTTACAGTACATCGCGATGCGTAATGAGTGAAAAAACCGACTTGAATAATTCAACTGATAATACTAGCGACACTTAGTGTCATAATGAAATCCTCCAATTACAGAAAATCAGTGTGTGCCGACCACCAGTAATAATTCTCTAAATGATGAGCAAACAAATTCAATTATGTCCACAGTAAATTTAACGAAAATTGATGACACGACACGTTCTACTACAATGAACGCTGCCCAGTTTGTCACACCTGTTTTGCAAAATTTACTCAGTGAACAGATAAATGTTTCTAACGAAGATGAACAATGTGCTCAAAATACGCCAGATTTATTTGATTCCGATGTAGTGACCAACACTGCAACATCCAATTAGCGAACCTGTTCATGAATCAGATGGTGACCAAATGGTTACAAAAAACGTGACAAACAGTACAGAGAATAGTCACTAATTTTGGCATGAATCAAGTTGTGGCGTTATTCAGGGTGTATACGACACAGGACAACCGAGAAATCCGGTAAAAACCTGGGAATTTTTTCATCCGGGAGAAAACCGGTAAAAATTCGGGATTTTTTTAGGATTCCGGGAATTTTTCATTTTTTTCAGTTAATTTTTTGTAATTTTGACTGGTAAGAACTGATACTCTAACTAAGGATATTACTGTATCCCGCTACTGCAGAATAATACTGCAGCAATAAAACATGAACTAGAGATGAAAACGAAAATAAAACTTAAATTGCGAAGGAAATGCACCATATACAACAAAACACAGTGCCCATGCAAGCGTCTGCCAACAGCAAAATGTGTCAAAGGCTTTAGGGAGACTATGCAATGCTTCATAATAACAAATTGCGTCCGATGAGCGTGACGTTAAAACTGTTTAAATTTAGATTCGTTTTATCTGTTACGAGAGGGCTCATGCTCATCTGCAGCTGAGTCGCAGATGATTAATACCTTCTAACGCTTCTGGTTACAGAAGTGTGGTTGTTGCCTATCTAAGCAGTCGCAGCAAGCAGCTAGATGCAACTGGGAAAAATTTTACTCCCCCGCTCAACCTGCCAGATTCCCCCGTGTGTATCAGGCCCGTATCTATTGGGGGGGGGGGGGGGGACGGGTATTCATAATCCATATTCATGAGGAAAAAAACCTTGTTTCACAAAGTACCTAGCATCCAGCGCACGTTGGTCTATCGATTACTCATATGATTTTGAAACGCATCCCTTATGGTTTTTGAACACATTCTAAGCCGACTTCTAAATGAATCATAAGTTTATTTTTGAATGCATGCATAGCGTACGTGATGTCTATGTCAGGGGAATACTCGTTGTATCTGGAAATAAACTTACCTGCAGGCAAAAGGGTATGGGGCTATACGATCTGAGCGGAGTAAAGCTGAACAGGTGAATGGCAATCTCTGTCTGAGCATGTGGCTGATTGGGTTTGCGAATAACCAACGTTGTTATAATTACTAGCGAAATCCATAGATTCAGACTAAAACAGTGGAAATGAACGACTAACAGAAATAACAGGTTAAGAAAGGTTACGTATTATCTCCTTGGGGTATCCAAGAAAATGAAATTTTGACAGAAAATTTTTGGCAAATCCCTACACTAGTAAGGGCCAGCTGCACATTCCCCGGTTAGCAGTCGCTTAAGTTCTATTCTGGAAGTAGTGCAGAAGATGCGTTGTACAAACATGTAAAAACGCCTAACCGGAGAATAATCGCAATATAACTAAACCAGTGATTCTGGCAGGGTCAGTGATGTTAAGCGGCGAAGAAATTTTGGCAGTGGCAGGAACAGTTCCGGAATTAGTGATGATAAGATTGTTTGCTAGAATGAGGAAGGAGAGGAAACAGGGACATTACACAAATTTATATAAAAATTTCGTACTACTACATTTCGATCTCATGCTTGAGAAACTGGAGCATATGGATGGAATGTGAAACTAACATAAAGCTGTTTTTTGTTGTAGGTCTAATAGGCATTTGATATTGGTACTTTGTGAATTAAGTCCTGTCATGTTACAAAAATGACCATTTGTGCCAAAACAGCCTGGTTTATTTGATTTGTGTTACAACTGCCACAATATTAGAAAGCCTATTATGCTTTACCTAACAGATAGTGGCAAAATAGACGTAATCAGTTGGAGAAACCACATCAGTCTTGGGTACTATATGTATTAACAGCTTTTGCAGTATTAGACAACGATATTTCGATTTTTCATGTATTAAAACATTTGACTAACTTTGTTGAGGTAATAGATTATTTCGCAGAAAGTAAAGGACGCCATGTAAAGCTGTAGCAAGATTGGAGAGAAAAAAATGCTACGACCTAAGAGTAGAGGGACAACCTTCGCGTCACGACATGCTGCATTGTTGCCAAATTTATTCAAGATAGTGGCGATGACGTCATCCAGAGTGGCGGCATTTGGCGGGAAAATAGGCCAATTGTGCTACGTCCACTAACCTAACCACCAGAAAAATTTGCGGGAATTTTGAATTTTGGCGGGAAAATGGACCAATTCGGCTAAGTCCACTAACCTAAGTCTCCAGAAGAAAAAATGGCGGGATAATGCATGCAAAAACCATACTTGTCTTTATGATTATTGATTATCCTTTATTAACATTCAATATCATTTATCATCATTTATTGTTATTTATTATCCTTTACTATTATTTATTATTATTGAACTGCCTCCACTAGAAAATTCCCTGCAAATTCAAATTCCAACATGACAATGGCTGCAAAACCTTACTTTTGTATATTATTATTGATTATCATTTATTATCATTCATTATCATTCATTATCATTTATTATTATAGGCCTACCTCCACTAGAAAATTGTGTCAAATTCAAATTCCAGCACGATAATGTCTCGGAAACTGTAATTCTATTTACTATTATCATTTATTATTTATTCAAGATGTCCGATTTTCTCGGCGAGGAAGCCATTTTCCTTACATCCATAATAAAAATCTATCACACGTTCAAATCCCAAAACCATAATTGATAACACGTATGAACTTTCTCAATCACTTACCTTTTTTGACTGGTAGCCTATCATAATTGCATCAAATAATAACTGCACTTGTTGTTGTTGTTGTGGTCTTCAGTCCTGAGACTGGTTTGATGCAGCTCTCCATGCTACCCTATCCTGTGCAAGTTTCTTCATCTCCCAGTACGTACTGCAACCTACATCCATCTGAATCTGCTGAGTGTATTCATTTCTTGGTCTTCCTCTACGATTTTTACCTTCCACACTGCCCTCCAATACTTAATTAGTGATCCCTTGATGCCTCATAACAGGTCCTACCAACCAATCCCTTCTTCTAGTCAAGTTGTGCCACAAACTTCTCCCCAATCCTATTCAACACCTCCTCATTAGTTATGTGCTTCAGCATTCTTCTGTAGCACCACATTTCGAAAGCTTCTATTCTCTTCTTGTCTAAACTATTTATCGTCCATGTTTTACTTCCATACATGGGTACACTCCATACAAATACTTTCAGAAACGACGTCCTAACACTTAAATCAATACTCGTTAACAAATTTCTCTTCTTCAGAAACGCTTTCCTTGCCATTGCCATTGGCAGTCTACATTTGTTATCCTCTCTACTTGCTAAATAGGAAAACTCCTTTACTACTTTAAGTGTCTCATTTCCTAATCTAATTCCCTCAGCATCACCCGACTTAATTCGACTACATTCCATTATCCTCGTTTTGCTTTTGTTGATGTTCATCTTATATCCGCCTTTCAAGACACTGACCATTCCATTCAGCTGCTCTTCCAGGTCCTTTGCTGTCTCTGACAGAATTACAATGTCATCGGCGAACCTCAAAGTTTTTATTTGTTCTCCATGGATTTTAATAACTACTCTGAATTTTTCTTTTGTTTGCTTTACTGCTTTCTCAATATACAGATTGAATAACATCGGGGAGAGGTTACAACCCTGTCTCATTCCCTTCCCAACCACTGCTTCCCTTTCATAGCCCTCGACTCTTATAACCGCCATCTGGTTTCTGTACAAATTGTAAATAGCCTTTTGCTCCCTGTATTTTACCCCTGCCATCTTTAGAATTTGAAAGAGAGTATTCCAATCAACATTGTTAAAACCTTTCTCTAACTCTACAAATGTTAGAAATGTAGGTTTGCCTTTCCTTAATCTTTCTTCTAAGATAAGTTGTAAGGTCAGTATTGTCTCACATGTTCCAGTATTTCTACAGAATCCAAACTGATCTTCTCCGAGGTCAGCTTCTACTAGTTTTTCCATTTGTCTGTAAAGAATTTGTGTTAGTATTTTGCAGCTGTGGCTTATTAAAATGATTGTTTGGTAATAGTCACATCTGTTAACATCTGGTTTCTTTGGGATTGGAATTACTATATTCTTCTTGAAGTCTGAGGGTATTTCACCTGTCTTATACATCTTGCTCACCAGATGGTACAGTTTTGTCAGGACTGGCTCGCCCAAGGCTGTCAGTAGTTCCAATGGAATGTTGTCTACTCCCGGGGCCTTGTTTCGACTCAGGTCTTTCATTGCTCTGTCAAACTCTTCACGCAGTATCTTATCTCCCATTTCATCTTCATCTACATTCTCTTCCATTTCCATAATATTGTCCTCAAGTACATCGCCCTTGTATAGACCCTCTATATACTCCTTCCACCTTTCTGCTTTCTCTTCTTTGCTTAGAACTGGGTCTCCATCCCTTGCAGCTACTGAAAAGGCTGCTGCCCCCTCATCAGGAACCACACGTTTGTTTGGCCTCTCAACAGATACCCCTCCGTTGTGGTTGTACCTATGGTACCTATCTGTATCGCTGAGGCACGCAAGCCTCCCCACCAACGGCAAGGTCTATGGTTCATGGGGGGAGGGGTCCTTTGATTTTGCAGGGGGAGGGACTGAAGACTTTATTTATAGCAGTACAGTCATCACTTGTTCTCCAACACAGTCAGCACACACATCTTTGATATTGCAGTGCACTCACCATGACGTCCGCGCTCCAACTGAATTAGTTCAAATCCTCGCTGCCCCCCTCCCCCTGGCCAGCGCGCTGTGATACTGCCGTCACCTGTCACGTGAGGCAGCCAGCCACTCGTGCTGGACTGCCGGTACGCTGGGGGGGGCGAGCCCAGCGATCGCTCCCACGTTGTAAACATGTTTTCGCTGGACAGGCTGGAGCTTGCCGAGTTTGACGTCACATCAGTACCTTGTCCACTCACCACGTGTATTCATCGCCTCCGCACGTTTCCCGCCAGAATTGTTTGCCTCGGAGCTGAATCACACAATGGTTGGCCATTCCCTGCCACACTTTTGGCGCCAAAGTTGTTTTCCTGGGCACATTCAAACCTGTCGATGCTGACCCCCCACCGTCCACCACGTGTCCTTGTGAGTGAGTCAACAAATAACTGGACAAGTTTACCTGTAGGGGAGTTACAGGTCTGGATTGGAATGAATATCTTGATGGGTGTGGTTGTGTTGCCAAGTGTAGTGCACTACTGGAGTTTAGAACATGCCTTAGGTCAGCCTTACATAACAAAACCTATGAGAACCAAAAGTTTCAAAAAATATGTCGCAAATAAACAAAGTACACTCATTCCTCCTTTCATCAGCCTATGCACTGAAATTATTTCCGAAAATTAGCAGTTGTCTGGCTATTTGGACGTAAATGTTTTGCATTATTTACGAGCGGTTCACATGTCTGTGGGCTCTGCTATGAGTTATTTTTAACTGTTTACAATTAGCAAGCGTGTGTCTAGAGCATTATAAATGAATAGGTAGGAGTGTTTTGCAGGTCTGTATGGTGTGGAACATGTAGGTGTGATATATATACTCCATTCGTAAATAAAGTAAATTGGTTCTTCCATCCATGGATCTAGTGCAGGGGAGTCCTTTTACCCGAAACGTGTACGAAGAGGTTGAGTGCAGGTGGCTTAGTTTAGCGGTTATGAGCTTGGTTTCCAACAATTTTCTTAGGGTGGTGGCGGAAGCACCAGTGAGCTTTGTTTAATGGCAGATTTCAAAGTTGGTGCTGGTTTCGAGGAAGAAGTGGTGGTTAGGTGGCTGAGGTTAGTACAAGTGCCCTTTCTTTAGAACAATTTTGTTAGGTTGGTAGAGAAAGCAGAAGTGACCTTTCTTTGCTGCCAGAATTCAAACTCGGCGCGGGTTCCCAGGGAGATGTGGCTGTCTGGTCCTCAAAAAGTAGTTGAAATCAGGTAGTTGAACACCTTTGCATGTGTACATGAAATTGTAAATTGAATTATTTAATATGATTAAAAACAAGATGGAATTAAGTACTTAGGTATTTACAGAAGACTATGTCTGTCGCGTGTATGGAGGGTGTGTGATGTAAGTGGGCCGGCGGCGCAGCGATTGTACAGTTATTACGCTCGCGCGAGAGAGAGTCAATTAGCGAGGGTTCTAGTGCGGACCAAACATGCTGTTATATAATCACGGTGGATTACACTGTCGGGCAGACTTGGTCACCAAAAGTGTAGCACTGCGTTCTCGCTCGCTCGCACAAGGACACGTGGTGGACGGTGAGCGGTCGGCATCGACAGGTTTGAACGTGCCCAGGAAAACAACTTTGGCCCCAAAAGTGTAGCAGGGAATTGCCAACCACTGTGTGATTCAGCTCCGAGGCAACTAATTCTCGCGGGAAACGTGCGGAGGCGATGAATACACGTGGTGAGTGGACAAGGTACTGCTGTTACATCAAACTCGGCAAGTTCCAGCCAGTCCAGCGAAAATATGTTTACGACGTGGGAGCGATCGCTGGGCTCGCCCCCTAGCGTACCGGCAGTCCAGCGCGAGTGGCTGGCTGCCTCACGTGACAGGTGACGGCAGTATCACAGCGCGCTGGCCAGGGGGGGGGGGGGGGGGGGGGGGCAGCGAGGATTTGAACTAATTCAGTTGGAGCGCGGACGTCATGGTGAGTGCACTGCAATATCAAAGATGTGTGTGCTGACTGTGTTGGAGAACAAGTGATGAGGGTATTGCTTGAAATAACGTCTTCAGTCCGTCCCCCCCCCTGCAAAAACAAAGGACGTGACTTATGTTACTATCAGTGTAGTTTATTATTTGATGCAATTATGATAGGCTACCAGTGAAAAAACACAAGTGATGGCGAAAGTTCGTACGTGTTATTAATTATGGTGTTGGGATTTGAACGTGCGATAGCTTATTGTTATGGATGTAAGGAAAATGGCTTTCTCGCCGAGAAAATCGGACATCTTGAATAAATAATAAATGATAATAATAAATAGAATTACAGTTTCCGAGACATTATCATGCTGGAATTAGAATTTGATGCAATTTTCTAGTGGAGGTAGGCCTATAATAATAAATAATAATAAATGATAATAAATGACAATGAATGATAATGAATGTTAATAAATGATAATCAATAATAATGAATAATAATAAACAAAAGTAAGGTCTTGCAACCATTGTCGTGTTGGAATTTGAATTTGCAGGGAATTTTCTAGTGGAGGCAGGTCAATAACAATAAATAATAGTAAAGGATAATAAATAATAATAAATGATAAATAATAATAAATGATAATGAATGTTAATAGAGGATAATCAATAATAATAAAGATAAGTACGTTTTTTGCATGCATTATCCTGTTGGAATTGAAACTTACCGCCATTTTTTCTTCTGGAGGCTTAGGTTAGTGTACTTAGCCCAATTGGTCCATTTTCCTGCCAAAATTCGAACTTCCCAACATTTTTCTTTCTGGAGTCATAGGTTAGTGGACATAGTCCAATTGGTCTATTTACCCGTCAAAATTCAAAATTCCCGCCATTTTTTCTGGTGCTTAGATTAGTGGACGTAGCACAATTGGCCTATTTCCCTGCCAAAAGGCGCCATTGTGGAAGACGTCATGCACTATTGCCAAGTCTACATGCCGCCATCTTGGATGACGTCATCGCCGCCACCTTGAATAAATTTGGCAACAATGTAGCGTGTCGTGACGTGAAGTTTGTTCCTCTACCCCTAAGGACTGAAGAAAAGTATTTTGTCTTGCTTGTCTCTTGTCTTTCCTGGTTCTATGTATCATATATTTAGTTTTACGTCTAGCAAAAGAGAAAGATATTGCCTGATAGTCAATAAAGAGCTCAAATTTTCTGAGTTCTCGTTCTCCCGATTACAAGTAATCCCAGCAACTATTAATTGCAAAGTTTTTTTAAGAGGTGCAGGATGTCAAACCGGCTGACTCGGAGCAGGAGAGGTACACAGGACATTTTAATTTCCACTTTCCAGAATATAATATGATGGCATCCATTACGAAATATATGCATTTTAATTCCACAGACGAAATACAATGATGTGCAATAGAAGAATGGTGTGTGAAGAGGCATGGCTATGCACTTTGGCACACATCTAATAACGAGCCTTACATTTCCTTGCGCTCTTATGTTTTATGTATCAGACTCTTCAGAAAGATGTGCATTACAAATTAACATATTTTTGAAAATTCCACTTTTTGACATCCTATCCCAAACACTCGATGGAGCAGAGCGGGAGGTGGCGGGGGGGGGGGGGGGGGGTCGCCACTATCTATTATTGCCCAGGTGCAGAAATATCATAGATCAGGAGCTGATGCACAGAGCAGTCTGAATTATAGTGAGGAAGTGCATAGTCTCCACGTGACCCGTGTTTACATTTAGTGATTTTGCTGTTTCCTCTTCGTGTACGGCTCTCTTGTCAAATGAAAAGAAAGCAGATTTCTGTGGCCGGGAGATATTGAGTGAATTAAAATAGATTCACATATTTATGGAAGGCTTAAATATGGTATTAGTTTCAGATTTTATTTTATTTCCGCCTTTCTGACAGTCAAGCATTAATCGCCTACAGAACAATGAAATTATTTTTGTCGGTTTGCTAAAGAAATTTGGCTTTTATTAATCTTTTCCTCTGAGACAGTCAATGTATTTGAACAAAGTATTTAATTCCACACTATTGGCTAGTTTCAACTGTTTGCTGCATTTCAAGTGCACATTTTCATCTTCTGGCATGTATGGCATTAGGACATAATAAAGAACAAAAACTGAGACAATACAGTACTGGTACTCCAAGAAAATTTACATCTGGAAAACCACACTGAAAAGCTTAATATCAGGTCGAGACCTACTTCATTGGGAACCTGCACATACGAATGTGCTCTTTTTAAATACACAACTTAAATGTGCACATTTTAGTATCGTTCACGAAATTCCGAGGCTTTTGTAGTATCGTCTTATGTCTTGTTTCTTTCATGTTATAATGTAAGAACTTTTAATGTTTTGCACATACGAACATACAGGCTTCCTGCATCAATGCAGCTGCACAAGCACGGTGGCGCCTGTTATCTGGCACATCTCTGACAAGTTCAAAATGGTTCAAATGTCTCTGAGCACTATGGGACTTAACTTCTGAGGTCATCAGTCCCCTTGAACTTAGAACTACTTAAACCCAACTAACCTAAGGACATCACACACATCCATGCCCAAGGCAGGATACGAACCTGCGACCGTAGCGGTCGCGCGGTTCCAGACTATAGCGCCTAGAACCGCTCGGCCACCCCGCCCGGCAACTTTGACAAGTGATAGAGCGAACCTGTTTCTAACATGTTGCGGGAAAATATTGCGAATGTTGGTTTGAAAAGCATTACTTGAAAACTAAATTTCCGTTTACATAAGTTGGACTATGTGCGAGAATGTACAATGAATTTTTTAAATCACAGACCGTTTGACGCTCATTTAAAAATTAACTCCTTGGTGATGAGCCATTTAGAGGAATTTCGAGCCCACAAGATCAGACATCTATGTTGTTGTGAGCAAATTGATGTAATACTACTGGATGCCCTGTCTCCTCTCTGGTAACTAATTTTTTTGTGGAAAACTTCGAGGCCGGCCGGAGTGGCCATGCGGTTCCAGGCGCTACAGTCTGGAACCGAGCGACCACTACGGTTGCAGGTTCGAATCCTGCCTCGGGCATGGATGTGTGTGATGTCCTTAGGTTAGTGAGTTTTAATTAGTTCTAAGTTCCAGGCGATTGATGACCTCAGAAGTTAAGTCGCATAGTGCTCAGAGCCATTTGAAAACTTCGAGGACAAGTCACTGGACTCGGCTAAAAATTTTGCTGGCCCGTTTGTGTGATATATCCTAAAGTGTAATGTGCACAAAAAAGATCAACATTATATATGAAAGCTTAGCTTCTCTTGCAGTATGTGAAAGCTTTGCTTTTCCTAGTAGCAATACTATGTATATTAATTTAAAACATTAACTTTTCCTGTTTGAGTATTTGCGCTACTTAACAGTGATATTACTATTGGCTGAGTACAGGGTGTCCCATGTTCTGAATATCCGCTGTCATCGGCTGGCGAGATCACGTGATATGAGCTATGAGTGGCTTACAAAAGTGCATCGCATCTCGATTTCAATAGTTCAGAAAGTAACATGCAGTGTTTGGTGGAATTCGAATTTAATATGAAAATATGCAGCATAAATGTTGCTGCCTACCAGAGTTCCTTCCAAAATATATTGTTTTTTTTCCTGAGTTTCGTTTTCTAAAGTGCCGGGAAATTCTACGCCCATGTATAAAAATATAACCATTCAAGGCATTTATAAGTTTTACAATTCCGAGTGAAAATCTGTCATGTAACATGGAAAAAATGTGTTTTCACCCGGGGGAATCTGTATTTTTAACCGGAAAATTCGGGGAAAAATCCGGGAATTTTTTTCCTTGTTCGTGTATACACCCTGTCATTGCTACAACTTATTGAAAAACACAACAATTACAAAAATAACATAATGAACAGATTACAGCCGTTGCTGTGCAGTGTCATGATAACATTTGCTGTGGAATGTCATGATACCAAAGAACAGTTATTTGAGGAACTTAAGGCTTGTGCCAGGAATCTTAGTGAAGAAATTAGATGTGTTGCAGAAGAAAAACGTAATACACATGCAGCCACAACAAAATTACTTCGAGATGAAATCAGTGCAGTTGCTAAACAATGTTCAGAAAACGCGACGACTTTAAATTAATGTCAGCATTTGTCTGGATGTCTGGATGTAAAAGTCGACAAGAAATTTGAACAACAGCCAAATTGACGAACGTTTTAATCACCACCTACAAAACAGTGAAATGCGTTACTGTAAGTTCATACAGGAACAGAACAAAGTAAATAAACAAGTCATGGGAACAATTACTACCCAGAGACAGGAAGACAACGTAGTTGTTTACAAAAGCAAAAACATACATAGACACTAACATTGCTACAGTTTCAGACGAAATCAATACTAGAATGAAATAATACTATCAAACAGTTTAACACTGAACTGCATGGTGAAATCTCCGATCTAAAAACAAAAACAGACACTAATATTCAGACTTTGGAAAATAAATACTCAGTAAACTTTCAGACAGTGACCATCAGATTTGAACAACTGGAATTAATACAGGATCCCAATGCCATTAAAAAGAGATGTTAAGAAATCAAACAAAACCACAAGTAAAATGCAAAAACAAATTGACGCCACTGGCACTAAAAATGACGATCAGGTGAAAGCACTGACTGAAAAATTTGATGAAATGGCCAGTCGTATTGACGTTATCGAAAATAACAATGACACCAAATCAGATGGTAAATCATCAGTTTTGTTCAATCAAACACCCGAATTCCAAAATATACAGCTGACAATCAGTGAGATAGGTACATCCAATAATACATTACGTAGAAAATTGTGATCTTTACAACAAGAAGTGACAGAAATGAAAAATGTTTCATGCTCTAACATGTCACAGCATACGCCACATTCTGAACATTTGCCACACTCACACAGCCGGTATAACTTGGGTAATTTACAGAGAGTGCATGACAGATTCCCAGCAGACACATACAAACAGATTCTTGTACAATCTTGAACCTGCTCGAACATTCAGAGACGATAATTTTGATTACAAGCACTTTCTATCCGTTATGGAATTTAAGGTATTTAAAAATGATAGAACACAGATTGACCCCTTGGATTGGATACAACATTTAATTTTGCTTTTCCATCAACTTGGCCTATAACACACAAACTTGAATTTATCTGTAGTTTTTTGGAAGGCGAACCAGCAACTCGTATGAGACCGTTCGCGAGACAATGTTACTCAGTAGAAGAATTTCAGAATGCTTTTCTGTCAGCGTATTGGTCGAAAAAGACACAGCGTGGAATGAAGGATCAGTTAATTAGCTTACCGAATTATGAGAACTCAAATTTTTCCAGTGTCACGCAATTTTTAGAATACACGGTATAGCAAAACCAATATTTATGTGAGCCATACAGTGAGTGAGTACTAATCCAATTATGTATTTCAAAATTACCATGATCGTTAAGAGTGTCACTTTTAACAGGACAGCTGAATGAAAATATTTCTACATTTAGAGACCTGCTACAGCTTTTGGAAGTTCAGCAATCAGATTATTCCTGCTCAAACAAAAATTTTTCATGACATAACCAAGGCCAACAACCATACAATAAGTACAATCAGTCACACTATTTTAAAAACAAACGTGATAGATGCTCCAGGAATGACAACCACCAAACTGTAATACCAGACAAAATTTTAATTATTAGTATCGTCAAAATTATCAGCAACAGCAAAAACATTTTGGCAACAATAGAGGCTTTTCTCCACAACAACAACAAAACCAGCCGGTTAGCATACATAACCAACAATGTAATGAGCAAGGTCAACCAAGCTTTAATGTTTCGCCGCCTACACGTATAGCGTCGGCTCCGCCAAATAGTAACCCACAGCAACAAGGAAATCACTACGTACAGAAGACATATCACTTCAACTCCTATCGCATCGCGTCGTACAGTAATGACTATCATGACAGATATAAAAATAATGAGCACAGTTTTCAGCGCATATTTAATCACAGCAGGCTTTGTCAGCAGCAGAATCATTCACAACCACAGAATATCATGAATGAACCAGATAGTCGATATCATCCCCAACGTAATACGTCAGGACGAAGTAACAACATTACAGATAATTGAAACGCCACAGCATCCTCCCGCAAATATAAGCACGTCAGAAAGAATTTGACTAGATACAGTACAGGTTGCATCTTCCAGCAATGTATGCAATACTTTTGATACACAGAATCTTGTTCAAGAAAATGTTATAACTTTTGACGACATCCGAGATACACTTTTATATGAAAAACCAGTTATACAAAAAACAATTTCCCACTCTGTTATTTAAGTAAATATTGGATCATCCACGTCTTCAGCAGTAATCGATTCTGGATCACCTATGTCAGTTTTAAATGAGCAAATTTTCAACGAATGTAACGAATAGAATATTTATCCTACGTTACCATGAAGCAAAACTAAAGTAAAAGGAGCAGTATCTGGTGAAGGAGTACATGTAAAATTACAGACACACTTATCATTTTGTATTGCAGGTCATACGTTCCACTCAAATTTTTGGATTGTTCCCTTGTTGACAACAGACTTTATTTTAGGTACGAATTTTTTGGTACAACACGACGTAATTATTGAATTTCAAAATTCCTATTTAATGTTAGAGGATGAAAATGTACATCTGGCATTAGAATTTCAGCAGTCTTTATCTGCAGAAGAACAAACAATCGGACAGAGGTCATTTCTGCATCACGTAACATAGACTGTCATTCCACATTGTTCACAGATACGTTCCTACACACCTACAATACACCAGACGAAGCCGACTATGACGTTATGCAAATGATTTCTGAGAAAGTAAAACAAAGCAGTGCAAATACAGACGTTGAAGGTACTCAACTATACAATATCCTTTTACAGCAAGCTCCAGTTTTTGACAACATCCCTGGTACTATGTCAGCACGACACATTTAAAGCCAAACATTACCCCATTCCGTATATTCACAGAGAACAAGTTAAGAAAGAATTGCAAGCTATGCTTGACTAAGGTATTATTGAACCGGCAGCTGGTCCGTACATAAACCCGCTCCATATTGTTAAGAAAAAGGACGGCTCAGTTCGCCTCGTACTTGATTCGCCCATGTCAACGACATTAGTATTAATGAAACAGATCACCCACAGACACTAGGCGAACTTCTACAGAAATTTCATGGTACTGCTATTAATTCCAAATCAGATTTAAAATCGGGATTTTGGCAAATTCAGTTCCATCCGAACTGCAGAAAGTACACAGCATATCTCTGTTTCGGTGATTGTTATAAAGTTTGCAAATTACCGTTCGGTCTAACAATTTCTTCATCAGCATTTATTCGCGGTTTGAATGCTATACTTCCGTCAGAACTTAAAGACAGAATCACAACGTATGGAGACGACATCCTTATTGCAGAAGCTAACTGGTCTGAACACAATTTGACTCTGCAACAACTGTTGCAAACTCTTCGTGCACAAGGACTCACAGTAAATCTTAGCTAATCACACTTTGGCAAAACTTCCATAATATTTCTTGGACATGTAATTTCAGCAGAAGGCATTGCGCCTGACCCGGAAAAATTTCAAGCTTTACATAACATTACTGTTCCAGCGACAAAGATACAATTACGCAGCTTTCTGGGATTAATTAACTTTTTCCGTAAATTTATTGATTACTCTGCTTTAGGACACCCTTAGATTATGCCAGTTGACGGGCAAAAACGCTATTTGGTCCTGGGATAGCCAAGGGCAGTCTGAGTTTGTTAATATGAAACATGCCTTGTTCAACGCACCACTTTTATCACACTCAGATCCTACCAGAAATTTTTCCATTGCAACCGGCAGTTCTAACACTGCTCTAGGCGTACACATTTTCCAGGAAATTGAAGAAGACGGTACTTCAGTAATTAAAAAAAACTACTTTGCAAGTCGCATTCTGTTACCTGCTGAACGCAATTCTGTTACAGAGCTTGAAACGTTTTGTGTTGTATGGGCATTTACCAGCTTTAGGCATTTTCTTTATGGAAGACATACTACCGTTTATACAGATCATAGAACTATACAGTTTTTACTTTCGTAACCGACTTCTGCCAAGCAAATTTTAGCCTCATGTATATTCAACAAGTTGCATTTGAAAATTTCATTTCGTTGTCATTACGAGGCACAGCACAAGAGCAGAGCAAGGACAACATATGGAAAGAAATTAAACACCTATGGAAAGATAGGAATAAGGAATAACGTTATCATTAGAATCAATTATACTGTACGCAACATTTTATTTCGCGCTCTCACCCTGACATCAACAACTAGTTTTTAATGCATTCCTGACGAACTCGTTAACAAATTAATTTGGTATACTCACGTAAGTTACGCATATTATGGAGCCAGAAAATGCATTCTTATACTGAGACAGAACTGTTATTTTGCCAACATGGAGAAACGTATTCGACGAGTTTTAGTGTCATGTAAAATCTGCCAGAAAGCTAAATCAAACACGACTTCTCATATTTCTCTGTTACAACCCATTGTACCCATTAATTTGAGTCACATGGCCACTGTGGACATTTTTGGACCGATTCCCAGATCTAATAGGGTTTTTGTTACATCTTTGTCACTGTTGAGCTCACTTCGAAATTTGTTACCTTCACTCCGTTACGGAAAGCGACTGCTAAATCTATTTCGAATGCATTTGTAAAACATATTCTATTTCATCAAGGACATGTATTGAGAGTAATTTTCGACAAGGTGCCACAATTTCGATCTGCGATATAGACATGTATGTTATGAACTAGATATATTTCTCTGATCTATATATCCAGGTATCGCGTCCCTTTGAACACTTCTGAACGATTGATGAAAGAAATTGGTACACTGTACAATATACTGCCATAAGACATACTGATTGGGACACCCACATACTCTCATTCCAGGATGTAATTAACTCCATACCAAATGAATCTACTATGCTATCTCTGCCTGTTATATTGAAAAATGTTAAACCACCCAACCAAATTAAAGAATTAGTATCCTTTCCTACACCTCGTCGACTACGTCACCATGAAATTATTAACACTGCGCTGAACAACATCAAAGGTGCCGCAGAGCGCCGCAGAATACAGGAAAGACAGGTCTGTACACGCCGTGAATTTCACATAGGACAGAAGATATTAGTACGCACACACTAGTTATCCAACAGAGGAAAGAGTAGATGCAGTAAATTTGAGCTTCTATATGCTGGTCCATATAGAATTCGCAGCATTCCTCCCCCAATGTAGTACATGTCGAAACTTTGAGAACCAGGAAAACCAAGGCAGTCACCATATCTCCAAGATTAAACCCTTTATTGAATGAACATCCTTTATGATTTATCACACTGTAATGCCATTTCCAGATATTTATATGACTACTTATTGATGATGATCATATTTTTTCTTGCGAAGTGCCTGGCAAGATAATGTTAGCAAGTCGCTTTTCTTGTTGTGATATATCAGACTGTGCACCTTTTCCATTTGTTTGATGTATATACGATGGTTTTCCTATTGAAAGTAAAATTTTCTCTGTATACACTATGAAATCCTTAAAATGTAACAAACACCAGTTGACTTTGACATTTTGCTTTATGATATCCCAATATCTTGACTATTCTACATTTTTTGCTGCTACATTATGATACTGTGTGTACATTTCTGCACTTGAAAATTGTCTATGGTTTTGACCTAATACGTTTTCTGTCATGCTATGCTGTATGCTTAGTCATATCACTAGAAACAAATTTTCAGTTAATGAGTATATGATTTAAATGCAAGATATTAATCCATATTCATCATTTTCAGAAAGCAATGCTGTGTAAAAGAAATAAATTAAACAACCACAGTGGTTTACTATGAAACGGAAATTTCACCATCAGAATGAACGAAAGAATGAAAATGCAATACTTTGTCATGAAGAGTAAATGGATCAGTATTAACAAAGATTACCAAAATATGATATTTACACCGCATGATAGCAACCTTGATTAATTACTTTTCTTTCTGAGTATGACGCAATTGCGGCAGACCATATGTTGATTGTAGTGATGAAGTATGTGAGAAATAAGAAACTTCGTATTATATTAATTGATGATACTGATGAATGATGCTGATAAATAAAATAATGAATAATGAACTATTTTTGCAGACAGTAAGAAGTGATAGTGTCTAGTTATATGAAGAAAATGGTAATGAATAATGAGGTTTTTTTGCAGATGAGGATAATGATGAAGTTTATGTAATTATTTAAGAATTTTTTGTAGTTCTATTTGACAGTATGTCGTATATCAGATTGTATAATGATTGAATGTTTTGTAAAGTACATGCATTTTAAGCAGATATGTCATTACCTGTTAATTAGAAGTTTACCACTTTTCAGCATAATATACATTTCTTCTTTCAGCTCAATAATTCACTTTGTATTTTTTCCAGGAGAAGCTTTTCATGACATTAAAATGATTTCTGAATTATGTCATTATGTTACATGCTACAAGCACTTAGTTATTAAACATGTTCTAGTATTTTAATTTTTTTTAACCATTTGTCTCTAATCATTCATCAATGTGATCACATATACTCTGCTTGTTTGATAACCTTGCTACAGCTGACTTATGAAGAATGACGTTAATAATCCTTATTTCCATCAATAAGTCAAAAGCAAATATTTTCATCCACAGCAATTGACTATTGATCCGAACGCAGTGCATTGCTAGCACAAAAGAAATTACTTGTCCCAACCATTACCAGTAAACAACTAAATAATGCTACCAGTTCAAGATATATTGCTAGTCCTTAAAATAATGCAAAATTTTCTGATGTATTGATTCCATTATGTCTATGTATTATTGGACCAAACACCTTGACTACTAGGTCGAATGTCTTAGCTTTTATATATGTCTTATTGTGACGCTACAACGCAGTCCGTGCTATGATTTTTTTCGCTTACTTAACACATGAAAGTGTTTGTATACGATGTATTGTCTAGTGTAAATATGTATTGTAAATACTATGTTTAAATTATGTAATATTTAACACAGGCAAATCAGGGCATATTTAGTCAACGTTGAAGTCACGAGAGATTGTTTTGTTGTGCTGATGGCCGCGGGAGCGCGCCAGCGGGCAGTAGTAGCAGTGACGCCGTGCTCGGAGTAAGACGTACAGTCGAGTGCTGCTATTCCTAGCTGTGTTACATCTAACGGCTAGTGTGTGGATCTAAGTACGACGGGAAAGTAATGGTCGGTATATCTGGAAGCGTGGCCGGGCAAGTTATTATGGATTAATGGGCATAGCGCTGAAGAAACGAGGGCTTAAATGTGAAGCGCACTGTGGGGCCAAGTCGCAACAGTAAAAGCTTGCTGCCACATTGTGTCGCCGCCGTGGACTTCCGTCGATCCACCGACAACGAGGGAAGTAAGATCTACATAATTTTCATAGGATAAAATTGTAGAAGGCTTGCCAGTGACTGTGCTTTTCTCTGAAGTACAACAATTAATAACAAGCTTAATTACTTCGGATTCGGATGCCTTATCCCGATACGGGTCGAAATTCATAATTCACGGTCATTGCTAACTTGTAATTTCGTAAATCCTGGGAAGCAAGGGGGGTGTCCTATGTCACTTTCATGATTTCAAATATACTCACTAGCAGCTTGTTGCTACACACAATAACTCCTGTTTTGGGTCGTGACTTCTATGTCATTTGTAATGCTGAATAATGTTTTGTAATACTACACAAATGCTTTGTAACTGGTCAATGAGTACCAATAATTATTGAAATGAGATGACTTCTGAATAATGTTTTGTAGTACTACATAAATCCTTTGTAACTGGCCAACAAATGCCAATAGTTACTGCAATGAGATGACTTTTGAATAATGTTTTGTAATACTCCGTAAATGCTTTGTAACTGTCCAATGAGTGCCAATAATTATTCAAATTGGATGATACACTAGTGAAGTTCTGAATAATGACTAAAATGAGATTTAATGTATCATCACCTTCTGACCTAATTACCACCAGTTACTGCGATATCTGACAGAGAAGTCATTATGGTCCTACTGTTTGGTGTACCTAATGTACTACCAAAAGGATAACATGCAGTCTTCATTCTACATTTCAGTGTCTTGGCTACATTAATAAATACTTCAGGGAAAAAAAACTTCAGATTGTCGCATTTGGTGTTGTGCTTCTGTGAAAAGCTATAGACTTTTGAGAATGTGCAACCCACTGTGCTTCAACCATGATGCTATCCTTCCCATTCCTTTCCTCATTCTTGTAAAATTTGCAAAGACTGATATAACGTGTATGCACTCTATTTCATTTCATAATATGTTCTATACTCAGTACATGTGCACTTTACATCATTTCTTAATACATTCTCTAATTATATTATTTATCGATAATGTTATATATATATATATATATATATATATATATATATATATATATATATATATATATATATATACTCTGTGACTGTAGAATTCGTAAACTAAATAGGTTATAGAAAAATTTGTTGCTTATGGCAAGTCCAATTGACTCACCATCACTGCCAAATTCTTACCCCCCAGTGGAGGGCTATGTAAGAGGTCCATGACTAACGAATTTATTGATAGCGCACTCCAGCACATGTAACTTCGATGGACAGCTCGCGCACTGCCTGTGATATGTAAGCTACAATAGAATCGCAGACCAGAGAGCAGTGTCGTTAGCAGTAGTAGTGGTAGCTCGCAGTCGGGTGGTTGGATCAGGTCACTCTGTGAGCTACACAACTCGACAACTGCTCTCTGAGAGCACTTGCGTCTGGGAGTTCGGACAATGCAGTCAGTAGTGGTATTTTGTAGCTGGAGAAGAGCAGTAGAAATATGGAATTACCAAGGCCAGTCGTGGAGAACGATAGCGGTGTCTGAGTGATGTGGCAAAAGCAAAACATTATTGTTCTTTATTGCCACGCGCATATGTTAATTGCTACAACTGATTTTTGTACTATTGTTATATCAAAGTCCCATGTAAATGTTTTCAAAAATCTTTCAATAATAATCTTTCTTATAAAGATGACTTGACAGTCATTCACCTGAATTTAAAGTTTTTACTTATTTCTCCTCTCCATAGTCATGCCGATTATTGCAACGAAAATCAGTTGTTTCTCATATATAACAAAAGCTAGTGGCCAGCATTGCAATGAGCTGTGCCAGAGAAATTTGTTACAGGAGCAGATACTGTATATACGCGTTATTCTGCAATATCATTGAGGTAAGAATTTTCAGTTTATTCAGAATGATTTATCAGGGCCATGACGCAGCACTGCTGACATCTAGATTTACCAGTTTAGATCCACAGTCAGTTTATTATTGAAAGGTTTCATTATGATATTTCTTTAGAAAGGTTATATATGAGTCACAATTTTATTGAGAGGTAAGTCACCTTTTTATTGCGAGGTTACGGAATTTATCTGTTGGGAGGTTAGAAGGTGGACCTACCATTTGTACTCTGTACTCCAGAGTAGAATGTTGACCACCATCATGGAGTGTCATCAGAGTTTTACCACTTATAGGCAGAAAAAACTGACTTTCACACTTGATTGTAAGCACTGAATAATCTCTCTGTCTCTCCGTGTCTCTCTCTCTGTCTCTCTCTGTTAATTATTTGTTGTGTAGTTTTTCATCGTTTTCTTTTATTTATAATACCTGCTTTATACACTCCTGGAAATGGAAAAAAGAACACATTGACACCGGTGTGTGAGACCCACCATACTTGCTCTGGACACTGCGAGAGGGCTGTACAAGCAATGATCATACGCACGGCATAACGGACACACCAGGAACAGCGGTGTTGGCCGTCGAATGGCGCCAGCTGCGTAACATTTGTGCACCGGCGCCGTCAGTGTCAGCCAGTTTGCCGTGGCATACGGAGCTCCATCGCAGTCTTTAACACTGGTAGCATGCCGCGACAGTGTGGACGTGAACCGTATGTGCAGTTGACGGACTTTGAGCGAGGGCGTATAGTGGGCATGCGGGAGGCCGGGTGGACGTACCGCCGAATTGCTCAACACGTGGGGTGTGAGGTCTCCATAGTACATCGATGTTGTCGCCGGTGGTCGGTGGAAGGTGCACGTGCCCGTCGACCTGGGACCGGACCGCACGGATGCACGCCAAGACCGAAGGATCCTACGCAGTGCCGTAGGGGACCGCACCGCCACTTCCCAGCAAATTAGGGACACTGTTGCTCCTGGGGTATCGGCGAGGACCATTCGCAACCGTCTCCATGAAGCTGGGCTACGGTCCCGCACACCGTTAGGCCGTCTTCCGCTCACGCCCCAACATCGTGCAGCCCGCCTCCAGTGGTGTTGCGACAGGCGTGAATGGAGGGACAAATGGAGATGTGTCGTCTTCAGCGATGAGACTCGCTTCTGCCTTGGTGCCAATGATGGTCGTATGCGTGTTTGGCGCCGTGCAGGTGAGCGCCACAATCAGGACTGCATACAACCGAGGCACACAGGGCCAACACCCGGCATCATGGTGTGGGGAGCGATCTCTTACACTGGCCGTACACCTCTGGTGATCGTCGAGGGGACACTGAATAGTGCACGGTACATCCAAACCGTCATCGAACCCATCGTTCTACCATTCCTAGACCGGCAAGGGAACTTGCTGTTCCAACAGGACAATGCACGTCCGCATGTATCCCGTGCCACCCAACGTGCTCTAGAAGGTGTAAGTCAACTACCCTGGCCAGCAAGATCTCCGGATCTGTCCCCCATTGAGCATGTTTGGGACTGGATGAAGCGTCGTTTCACGCGGTCTGCACGTCCAGCACGATCGCTGGTCCAACTGAGGCGCCAGGTGGAAATGGCATGGCAAGCCGTTCCACAGGACTACATCCAGCATCTCTAAGATTGTCTCCATGGGAGAATAGCAGCCTGCATTTCTGTGAAAGGTGGATATACACTTTACTAGTGCCGACATTGTGCATGCTCTGTTGCCTGTGTCTATGTGCCTGTGGTTCTGTCAGTGTGATCATGTGATGTATCTGACCCCAGGAATGTGTCAATAAAGTTTCCCCTTCCTGGGACAATGAATTCACGGTGTTCTTATTTCAATTTCCAGGAGTGTATGTCCGATGCAAAGCCTGATACATTTTAGCAGCAGCAGATATCAAACCAGCACACAGACACGGTCCCTGATGTAGCTCCCGACATGTTGGAGTGGAAATCAAGTCAATATGCAGCAATATATCCATCACCTGCACCACTAAGTCAGCACATAGACTAACTAAAGTGGCTGATATGTTAGAGTTGGATACAAAATTGTTTCCACAGTTTGAGTTTCCAATATATATCCAAAATATACACCAATTGCTGAGCCACCAGCATTGTGTAGTGCATCTGAAACATCAGAGCAGAACTCAATTCAGCATGAGGAATAGTTTCCAGACTGTGTTCCCACTATCAGCACCACTCATCAAACCCCTACCAAGGTTTAATGTATCTACAAAAGTGATGTTATTCAGTGCAATGTAGAAGATGAATGCGATTGATAATAAATGTGTAGTTGCAGGCATTTCCTCAAATCATGTGTTAGACATAAAGGTGATTTTTGAAAATCCACCATTCAGTGAGATGAAATAAATGCTTTCGGATTATGAATGGTATCAATTATGTCAGAATTCAACACTAATAAGAGCTATGTTCAGCTCTCAAATGCTGTCATTGTTACTATATCGTCATACAATATGTTTTGGGAACAATCCAAGAAAATTTACACCAAGAATACCACACAGTGCATTCACTTTCTACAATCAAAAATTTAATGAGTACTAGTTCAGCCATCCTTTGTGTGCTGTATGACCATGTCAAATGGTGCCTATATGTATACAGACTTTTTGGAAATGTCTGCCAAGCACTTACCAATCTTACACGTCAGAACATTTCAGAGCAAGTCATAGCCACATGTTTTGATGCATGCTGTGGCTCAGTACGCAGCATGTAGAATGCATCTGTATCATCAGCTGACTTTACTTGAGCATTATGTGCATATTTACATTTATTTATGTATCCTTTATGTTAAACCAAATTTTTGTACTTTGTTCATCAAAAACCTCAAACATGCTGAATAAAATATGTAGTTCATATCACTAAAATACAAATAACAACAAAGTTTATGTGATCTGAGGCTTTCCTGGCGAATGTGCTGTATCACAACAAAGTTTCTTTGCGTTTTCAGTAATACAGCTATATTTCATAAGGATGAACTGGAAACATTTACCTATGGACAGCAGCACATAGAAGAACTGTAGCTCAAGTGTAAGTGCATAGTTGTACAAACACAGGATACATATCTAGTACAATAGTTTTACATATGAGGGGGACACAGGTGTGGAGTCCAGTTAGTCCTTTATCAAAGTGACTCGCCACATAAGATGAAACTCTGTTCAATCGTTGCAGCATCAGAGAAATGCTTAAAAGTTCATACATGTCCTGTTGTAACCGTTATGTTAGGGTCAAAGTTAAAAGTTTGTTATTAGAAGAAGCAAAATGAGGGTGGAGTGAGGTAGTATGTGCAGGTGAATTATGCATATTGTCTGTGGGATTGAGGCAGGGAGGAAGGAAGGCTTATCTCCTCACAAGAATGAACTGTTAGGTATCACTCTGAGATTGCAGCAGCTGGACTATTATTTGTTGTAACAAGCATAAGACAACACCAGGAGAGGGACTTAACACTTCTTCAGGTGCAGAATTTCATTGATATTGCTACAGTATTCTCTGTTTCTACCCAAATATAGTGTGAAACTTCGATAGTTTGAATTATGGCGAAGAAAATGTTCCAGAAATAGAATGTGGCTAATAACAGGGCAGTGGTGAGTCACGTCCTCAATTGATAGCAAGATACTGTGGTGGTCGTGGTGCTGTTGCTGGAGACTCTTGACTGCATACTACATTAAGTAAGTAGATGGTGAGGCGTTCTATTGTTGATAGCAGTTCAGTTTTTTTCTTGAAATACAGTGTTAGTTAGTTGGTTGCGTGTTCCACTGATCAATCGCACTGTATGGTGGCCATTATGATGTGGAATGTGTCAAGTGCACAAGCAATGCACGTGTGAAATAAGATTTTTTAATATATACAGGGTGGCTGCCGGTCCAACATGTTATCCGAAAACCAGCGGGGGGGAATAATGCGTCGGCCGAATCGAGAGTAGCGGTTAGGGAGAGGAGGTAGCGTGTGAGCATGCCTTCCCCAAATGCAGACTGAGCCATCGAAGAAATGAGAGCTCGAACACATGACAGGTCGCACTCTTTGTGGTAGGGACAAGCTGTTTACTATCTTGATGTTGAGTTCCTCAGTGAGGGTCAGGCCTGTGCTGTCGGCGAATAGTACAAGCACATGATTATCTAACACCACAATCAACATGCCGTTGATACGGTCAAGTGGCTTCTTGCAGTACAAAACGGGGCGTCTGAGTCTCTACTATCTGAAATGTCTTCAAAATCTTGGAATGGGGATGATGATGACATGCCTGAGGAACCCGCGAACTGTGGTGGTTGATCTTCAGATGGAGAAAGCCCAACTGTAGGTCGAATGGACTCTTTAGCGGGTTCGTCCAAAGAACATGTGCTTGGGCAGTCTGACTGGGACGGCAGAGGGGTGTCGGAGTCTACGAAGGCAGGCTTGAGCCTGTGTAGAGAAACGGTTTGCGAGCGATCTTTTACCATAATGTCGAACGTTTTCTCGCCCCTCCAGAGTACTTCGAAGGGGCCATGGTAAAGGGCTTGTAAGGGTTATCTGACAGACATTCCTGAGCATGACTTGTGAGCAAGAGCTGAGTGCCGTTAGCACATAAGTGTCAGGTGGGGAATGCCTTACAGGTGTTTCTAAAGTGTGCATGCATCCTTCTGATAACGTCTGGGAAGGAGCGGGAATCCCTGCGATCTTGGGGAAGAATGAGTTCTCTACGTAAAACCGGGTTTACGCTGAAAACGAATCCGGAAATCGTCCCATATCAATCTGGTTTAACTTTAGAACGTAGGCCCAACGACACCCAAAGTAATGCCTCAGACCAGAGACAGTTGTGGCACCTGAGTGCAGTTTTAAGGGGGCGGTGCCATCTTTCCACCAACCCATTGCTTTGTGGGTGGTAGGCTGTCTTATGGATATTTTTAATACTGCATAGATTACAGAGAATCGTAAAAAGTGCAGATTCTAACTGTCGACCCTGGTCAGGTGTGATGGTGGATGGGCGGTCGAACCTAGTGATCCAAGAAGAAACGAATCCTTTGGCCGCAGTTTCTGCTGTGATGTTGGGTAAGGGCACAGCTTCCACCCAATGAGACATTCGGTCTATTGTGGACAGGATATACCTGTGGCCCTCCAACCTAGGCAGGGGACCAATAAGGTCGATATGTAGATGAAGGAAACGTCCCTTAGGGATGTCAAACTTGCCGAGTGCTGGAGAGGTGTGACGTCCTATATTGTTTCATTGTCAGGAAATACAGCTACGTGCCCATGTTTGACAGTCCCGTTTCACAGCTTTCTAAACAAAACGCTCGGTGACGAGATGAGTGGTGGCTCACGAGATCAAGCATGGTGTCAAAAGCTTCTCGGCATGGTGTGGGCGGGAGCAAAGGCTGCAGAATGCCCGTACAAGAGTCGCACCACACTTCGTCCGAAATGCCAGGGAACTTAGCCTTGGTAAACACGAGTGAAGACTGCCGGTCCATGAGTGGCTGGTAAGTGTCCTCGTCCGAAGCCTGTAGAGCGGCGAAGTCGGAGAAATCGATGATACTTGAAATGGCATTGATCTGTGAGAAGAAATCAGTGGGTATGTTCTCCATGCCTTTGATGTAGCGAACGTCCGTAATAAATTGAGAGACTAGGTCGAAGTGGTGGAAATGTCCGGAGGGGGGGGGGGGGAGGAGGATCCTCTGGCGGATTGCAGACGGCGTCATGTCAGTGCAGAAATGTTTGACAGCTTCGTACACCGCCAGAAGCACTCTATCAGAAGTGGAATATTTCTTTCGTGCTGTAGACAGTTTTTTGGAGAAGAAATGAAGTGGTGAAACTGTGTCGCCTTTGCTCTGTTGTAATACTGCCCCGACCGCGATGTCGCTGGCGTCTGTAGTGATGAATAAATCTGCAGATGGATCAGGGTAGGCGAGTACGACTGCATGAGCTAAAGCTCTTTTAAGAGCCCTGAAAGCGTCTAACATGGGTTCAGTCCAACGGACTGGTTTAACGTCCGCAGTTTGTTTGCCAGAGAGCGAGCCCATCAGCGGGGCCTGCACGGCGGCAGCAGAAGGTAGATGACGGCGGTAGTAATTTACAGTACCTAGGAAACGTCCGAGTTCTTTGTACGTAGCTGGGGTTGGCAATGACGTGATAGCCTGCACGCAGGATTTGGGAGGCTGTATTCCATCTGCAGAGACAGTGTAACCCAGAAATGTCACAGAAGACTGACGCAATTGGAATTTCTTTGTTGGCCTCGACACCATTGGATGCCAAAGTCTGGACGACCTGGGATAAATGATGTTCATGTTTTTCAGTCGATTTGCTGAAAATGAGTATGTCATCCAGGTATGCGAAGCAGAACTCTAATCGTCATAAGATTGAGTCAATGAAACATTGCCACGTTTGTGGCGCATTCTTTAAACTGAATGGCATGAAGTTGTAATGGAACAAACCGAGTGGCGTGATGATTGCAGTCTTTGGAGTGTCTTCCGGTGCTATGGGAAGCTGGTGATAAGCACGTTTGCAGTCAATCACACTGAAGATTGTGGCGTCCGATAACATATGAGTGAAATCGTTTATGTTTGGCACAGGGAAATTGTCCATGACAGTGCGAGGATTTAAACGTCTGTGATCACCACACATTCGAAAATAACGGTCGTGTTTGGTGACGAGAGGAATTGGTGAAGACCAATTACTGTACAATGGCTGTAGGGTGCCTGCCTCCAGAAGTTTGTTAATTTGCTGCCGGGCCGCGTGCAACTTAATGTGGTTGAGGTGTCTAACCTTGTCTCTAATAGGAGGGCTGGCAGTGGTAATTATCTTGTGTGTCGTTCCGTCAGTGATGGAAGAGACTGAGAACTGCAGACGAGGCTGATCTATGTTTTGACGTGGAGTTTTGGGATGAGTGGGGCGCGATGAGGTGTAGCCGTTAGCAGAAGTGGGAAAAGGCAGCACGAAAGTCACATGCCTATTACGTGAGCATGGCATACGTGTGCTTGTTTGTAGAGGTCAGTTGTGCACGCAGCATGGAACGAAGTGGGGTGTGGTGTGCAGCGAGTGTCTGTTATTAACTTTGCCTTGGATAACCGGCGCGGGCGAGAGAGGCGCTGGCGTCGCGCTAGGGACAGCGATGGCCGCCGAGTTGCTCGGCTGACGCGAGGAAGATGAGGGAATGATTATCAACAAGCGGGGTGGATGCCTGCATCATAGTGGGCGTGGTCGTGCTGCCCAGGCGACTGTTGTTAGAGACACTGTTTGAAACACGAGACATTGCGTCTTGGTTGTTGGCAAGGTAACCTGCACTTCTTGGCCTCAGCCCCAAATATCTTGTGGTACCAACAGTACGGATGAGCCGGATGTGGCGGTTGCGGTGACTGTGATAGCAGGGCAGGCTTGTCCTCATTGCTCTGTTCTGGGACGTATCAAGGGCAGGCGAGTCATGGGTGCTTAGAAAGAGGAGAGAGCAAACGAATACTGCCTGGTGACGCAGAAGGTGAGGAAGTGGAATAGTCCCTGCCCCTGCCTGGAGACAGACGGTAAACAGGAGGTGTAGTGCCACAAAGTGATGGGGGATTAGCTGCGTGTTTCTGGCTCAGAAGAGCATACAGCTGATCTACAAAGCGTAGGCGAGAACCAATAGACTCGAAAGAGTGCGGCAGTAGGTGTATCTGTAGGTCGGTAGGTAACTTGGCAGACCATACCACCCAAAGAGTGATATCTGGCATCGTATGTTCACTCACGAGTAACCTGAAGCAGCGCCAAAGTTGTGACGGAGTGCGGCCCCCCATACAGAATCCTGATAATCAATTCCTGTGGCGAACAGGCAAGTCGGTCCAATATAGTTTTCTTGTCGAACTCGTACTTCGGTGGCGATGGAGGCGAAAGTAGGAGATCACAATTTAAATCCGAGTGGTCGTGAAGGTGTGTGACCAAACATAGGAACTTGGAGTTGTCATCAGCTCGAAGAGGTGCTCCACCTGTGCAAATCATGAAACTGGATTGTCCTTGTATAGGGGAGGTAGCTTGGGTAGGCGGACTGGAGGTGCTGGGATCCGGCATCACCGGAGCGGAACTGTTACTAGAACACACGTTCGGAACAGTGGCTGGCTGTAATGTCTCTGAAGACGCCCAGAAACGCGACGCGGCAGGCACAGTCGGTACTGTGGGAGCGAACGGGCGAGTGGCGCGTAATGAGGGCCTGTAAACTGGACCGGAAATTGCAGGAATAGCACTGACATCGTCCAACTCGGAAATTGCACGGAAGGCCAGCGCGGCAGACGCAGACGAAACTGCGGAAGGAGCGATCGGTTGTATGGTGGGAATCGATGCCGCCCCCATGGGTTAGAGGGATTGGGGGGGGGGGGGGAGGGGTGGCGGCGTGGAGCTTAAAGTGGCAACAACGAGAGTTCTACGCGCACACTGGCCATTCACTCTTCATGGTGGGACCATAAAACACTGGTGAAACCTGTTGGCGGTCGCACTGTCGTAGTTCAACGTTGCTGGGTGAAGAGGCTATGTTGGGTGCACTCGTGCTGGTCGCGAAACTGAGCCGCCGATCCGGTGGTTTGTTGTGGTGAACTGGATGCATAAAAATGTCTGTTACTGATTTGTGAAGAACGCTTGGTAATAGTTCATTGCGTGTGCGTTTTGCACAAATGGCGGCGTTGCAGACTGCACTACTGTAACTGACGTCGTGGCGCATAGGTGATCAGAGCATATGTGCTAATTTCGGTCCCTTTGAACTTCATATGAGTGATCGATCATTACACAATTTAGTAGACCGTCCACTTCACTTTTCACTTGTTATGCATAATCCAGAGAAACAAAGCCTGAGTCCATTGTTTGAGATAACTGCGTAACACTCGGCCGCTGTGGAGTTGCTAAAATAGAAGTTACCCTCGCCCAAGATCATCGACGAAATAACCGATGGCGGAAGGTTGTGTTGGCCTGGTCATAAGAGCTGGGCCTCCAAATCTTTGTAAAGAATGTTCGGTGATGTAGCCATGGCGTCGAACGTGAAACCTGTTGATTCTATACAACCGGCGCAGAAGACGTAGAACTTTTTTGTCTGCGGTCACCAATACAGGATTCTGGATACAGATCGCAATATACGTAATAAACAGTTCCCCATAAAGACTGATACGAATGAATACTGCATGAAGTACAAAGGCGGACTGAATTAAACATGGCGGCTCGTCAGAGCAGTTAATATTCCAAAGGTTGTAATTTGTGTGGTCTATGTGACCTATCCACGCCACAACACTAATAGCTCATCTACTTTATTTTTTTATTCCCCTGATATTTTGATTAAGTAAGTTGATATTGCCCTTAGCTTTACCCCTGTTTACTGTACACAAAGTTTCTTTTGTTCTATTTCTCTTGATTGTCATCTATCTCGACTTTGGCTTTAACCTAAAAAACCTGTCTGCCTGGACCCATAAACCACAGGGATCACATCCTACAGTTTCTGCTAATAGAGAAGCAAACTTATTTTTCCTGCCCTATTCAGGTGCAGGCTATGTGTAGTGTATCCCCACCTACCAATAGCATTTACTGGAACAACACTTATGTGAGATTTTACCAGTGTATGGAGCATCCTGTTCAGCTCAGTGGTAACATGCCTTATAGTTTTGTTTACCCAGGGCTGATCATGGCGCTGAAAGACCTCCACAAACCCCACATTTGTGTGCTCAGTTTCTGCTCCTATTTTATCCAGGTCACTCCTAATACTGTATCTTGGATCCATAGCCAGACTGTTTCTTGCACCCCATCTATAATTACCTGATCTTCCTTCTCAAAGTCCCTGCATAACTGACCTAAGTTTTTTGTCACCTGGCTAAGGCTAGCATTTGGTTTCACGAAACTGGTGACCTGTTGCCCTGCACCTAATTTCTACTGAAGCTGCTAGCCCACACCCCTCCCATGACTGCTGCCTGTAAGCAGATTCTTCTTTTCCTATCCTGGTTTGATCCAAACCTGTCTTTTTTCATTAAGCTAATAGTCTACTTCACTCTACTTTCAACTACATCCTGATGAGGCCCTTCCTCCAGATAGTAAGCCAAATTGATTTCCTAATAGAATTTCTGAGTATTTTCAAGTGTTTCCTTTTTCATCCTTGGCTTGCTACCTTTTCCCAGTTCCCAGTCTCTTTTTCCTCTCTTAACCTACATAATTCCAAGTTCGCGTTTTCTAATTCAGCCTTAAGGGCACAAATTTTTGACTTCTGTTCAGCGATTTTTCTGTCATTTCTACATAACCTACAAACCTACATAACCTACAAATGGGTATTGAGCACTACTGTCATAGGAAACATCATACCGTCCCTCATAAGAATTTGCCTCATTTTTGAGGGATATAATTCGACTTTAAAGTTAATATAAGTGTCTTTCACTCTCAAATGTTGTTGCTATATGGCTGCTGATTATAAGAACGACGAGTTTACTGCAGCACTGAAGTGGCTGGGTATGTTACTGCCAATGAAACAGTCGTCATCCACTCTATAACTTAACTATTTTGGCGTCTTTTACAAGTGTAGTAGTGGAACTTTGTTTTTCCTTTCTTTTCTTCAGAGGGAGCGCACAAGTACCCCCTTCACCATCTGTAGGACGAATGCGCATCTCTTGATTTCTCAGTTTCTATGCAGAATGAATGGAAGCGTGAGTTGCAGGTTATTTTCACCTTATGTGAATTGTTAATTTCTGCAATTTTGGTTAAAATGCAAGTGTGCTTCTTGTACTTTTCATGTTTCCCATCATTTTAACTCAAGTCATAAGGAATCTGGCTGCAGTACAGTCACATCAGCATATTAGCACTGGGAATCAGAACTTCTATACTCGATTTCATGTTAGGTTATTGAATTGGTAGTATGCATTTATTCTCTCCTTGTATGGAGCTATCAACAATGGATGGTGGTGCGATACTAGATGAGTGGACTCAGGCCTGCAAGGCTCACCACAAACAGGGACAGTTGTCATTAGCTGATTGTGGTGCGATTCCAGGCTAATGGTGTGCTGAACTGTTAGGTGGTTAGAGCATGTCGAGTGGAATGAAATCGAAGGGAGTCCAGCGAGTTGGACTCAGCGCTCCAAGCTCTCCATGACTCACTGAAAATGCGACCAGCAGTCATCTGCTGGTAGCGAGGTGACTCCCTGCTAATAGTGTGGCAGACTATGAGGAGATAGCAACATGCCAAGTGGAATGAAACTTAAGACAGGGCCACTCCAAACTAAATTGTTTAAACTATGATGCCACAGACGTGAGGGAATTGTGTAAACTCTAGACAGTTGCATTTTAACTTCGGACAAGTGGTGACTAACGTCAGGGGCGAATCTGGTGCCCATTTCGAATTCCATACCTGGAACAAGTGATCTGATAGCTGACACTGCCAGCCGCTATTTGTCTGAGGGGAGTGAACAAGACAGTCATCTTTTGTCTAACAGACAGACTTGCACCTGCAGGGGAATGAACATCATTTGTCCCAGGGGGATCTGTTGTCATGGTGCCAGTATTATAGGTCCTTGATTCTGACTTCATAAAGCCAGTGCCACTATTCCAAATCTTAGGTTCTGACATGGATCGCCACCTTCAATTCTGAGCTCATAGAGTATGTGCTACCTTAATTCAGTATGGCAATGTGTGCCCTTGGACTTCGGAATTTTATGCTAATTTATACCATCCAAAATTTGAATTTGCCGTCAAATTTGAATTACCTCCTCCATTTTGTACATAGGGCAACTGGCCTTTGTCAAAAGGAAATCTGATAATGTTAGTGATGACATCATAAATGACCTACGTTCTGCCAGAACGCACACTGTGCACCTATTATTGTGCTTTTGATAATAAAGTTTTTATGTAGTACAAAGTCAAAAGGTTTTCGGAAATCGAGAAATACTGGACCACCTGACTGCTTTGATCTATGTCTTTCAGTAAGCCATGTGAAAAATGTGTGTTGAATTTCACATCATCGGTATTTTCCGAATTCATGCTGGTTCATATGTAGGTCCTTCTGTTTGTGGGGCATCACTACATTTGAGGTCAGAATATGTTCGAAATCCTATAACAAAAGGCTGTCAAGGATACTGGATGGAAGTTGTGTATCACTTGTGATGCCCCACTTGGATACAGGTGCAAACTGTGTGATATGTCTGTGTAAGCAGATCAAACTAACGATCAAAGTCCGAAACAATTTATTGGACTGTTCAATTAACCAAAACAAATTCTCAAAGTATAACACCAACACAAAACAGTGATCCCTCTTCGAATCACAACTACATAAAACAATAAGATAGAAAACAACTGAAGTAATTTCCTACTAGTCTCCGCCAGGGACTTCTCTGATATACCAAGCCTGATCCAGAGAACAGTGAGAAGGTCCAAGCCGGGCTGCCGGGGCGGCAGCTATTCCAAGTCTACTGGCGGTCGATGAACTACCGATGTGCGGCCGAACGCCGGCGTTTATAGCGCTTCGGCGGATGAATACCTCGGAACTATTTTCCATCACGTGGTTGACGTGTGAAAATAGTTCTGGGATCTGCAGCGACCTCTTCCTTATGTTTATGTGGGCCGGTAGTGGCCCCTGGTGGCCGCTGGTGTCTTTGCTGTGGAGTTGTTGTTGTGGTTGTTGCTGTGGCCGTTCATCAATATTGTCTGTCGGTTGTGTAGTGCTTCAGTGTGCCTGCGAAGGCAGACAACCCGCGGCTGCAGGCTGTCAGTTTGGTTGCTGATACTCTAGGCGCCGTGATGTCTGGCGGAGAAAGCCACGGCACTGTGCTACCTCCCAACAACTGCAAATGATTTTTATTTGAGGGATGAACCATAGATTACATCTAAAATAATGCCTAACTCGGTCACACTTAAACCTAATAGGGTTGTGTTGGACCCTGGAACTTAGTTTCGTTTTAAGGACTTCAGTTGTTTCTTAAAGCCACTGACACTAATGTTTATTTCGCTTATTTTTAAGCGATACGAGAATTAAATTGAGGCTGTGTTTAAACATTGCTGCTTTTGCTTTGATTCAGTTTTCGTTCCTCTCTCGTCCGTGAGTGACTGGATACTTTGGTGCCACTAGCACCCTTTACACATGACCAAAATTTCTTTGGTTTTGTAAAAATCTTTCGAAAATATTCTGCTACAGTAGTCATTGCAGGCTTAAAAATGTTGACAAATGTTTTTGGCATCTCAAGAAGGACAAATTAGCTTTGATGAAGGACAGCAAGTTGCCATCCAAAATTATGACACTTGATGCAATAAAAACCCTTCTTCTTCAAAGGCAAATATTTTTAACGCTTAAAATACAAGAGATTCTGCATAATGAATATGATGAAGTGAACTCTATGCAAAGTTTTCCTGCAAAACATTGTGCACTAATTCATCCTACTTTATCATTGTACAACATTCCTTCTGCTCTTATACTCCTGCAAAAATTTGTTGCCTTGAAATTTTTTTCAGTGTTCTGGAGCAGATACTCAAATGTACTATGGTTCATTCTGTATTATGAATAATCTTTCTCATGAAAGTTTTTAGGTTCTTCATGTGAGGGAATATAATTCAAAATGCTGGTCAATATTTACGGTATGTGTCCATAACCATCTATTTCTTCTGCGCTTCTAAACTCGATGAGTCAATGTACTGTCAAAAAGCACCAATGAAGCTAAAATTAACTACACTCCATCCAAACAGGCGTAGAAAGGCCCAACAGTACTGACAGACCTTTGTGTTATCCTCAGCCAATAGGAGTGATTGAATACAGATATGGAGGGGCATATGGTCAGCGAATTGCTTCCCTGGCCCTTGTCAGCTTTCAGGACCAGAGCTGCTACTTCTCAGCCAAGTAGCTGACCTCACAAGGGCTGAGTGCACATCGCTTGCTGGTTGAGCTGGCCAAGCTCGACAGCCATTAACTTCGTTGATTTGATGGGAACTGGTGTTATCACTGTGGCAGGGCTGTTGGTTGCCGGTAAAACAATGAAGTCGGTTTTCTGTAAGGTGGCTCTGACAGGATGGCAGTGAGCAACTTGTGGCTGCACATGTGTATCTATGACCATGTGTGTCATCAGTTGGAGAGTAGGAGTTCTTTAATCTGTGCCAATCAGCCAGTCAATGATAAAACACAACAACATAAAAACAACACAAAAAGACAAGCATTTCTCGCACTTTAAACTGATTTGCACTGCAAAAAGATACAATAATACACCTGTGTCAATTGACAGCAATTCTTTTACCATGCCTACAGTGTTTGAGGCTATGTTGAACCCAACTATTATTCTTTCTGTTAAAATAGAAAAATCAAAATGGAAACTCCTTAGAGGCAGAGAGAAGAATTTAAATTTTTGGCAAAATGAGGTCAGGTGATCCAAGAGAAGGTCCATTAAAACGAATCTACTTCTTCTTGGGTTCATCATGTGAATTATCTAAAAGAAATATTATTGCTAAAATCTGTGCACAGTCCTTCGAAACATAACTTAAGGTAATTATTACAACATGTGGTACTGGAGTGTCCCAGAAATACAAAAGCGAAAATGCCAAACAGGAAGATTTTGTGTATTAATTACTATAGACTCAGTGGATCCATCGTCTAATTTTTGTTGTAAGATACCTGCAGGAACAGCATTATGAATATGGAATAGATCTACTAATGACCTTTCAAGACATTGAAAAAGTGTATGAGAGTGTGTGTGCAAGCAAAGTGTGGGAAGCCCTGGAGAAGGGAAGAGTTGTAAAACAGATTATTTAGAGGATAATGGAAATGTACCATGGAAGTGTGACACATGTCAACAAGTCAACAATACATAGTGCTTCAATGCTGTTACAGATAGAGCTCACAGCAGAATGGTTCTGCTGGCGTGCACTGCCCGCCTATATAGCCGACAAGTGACCTTGATTACGTAACGCGCTGATAACGGACTTAGACTCTTCAGGCACCAGCCGGAATGGCGTACGCACGTTGTAGCCATACTAGCTTTTGCTGGTGCGCCGGCATGGCGCTGAGCCAAGTCGGGGGGGGGGGGGGGGGGTGTGGTTGCGTCACCGACTCGACTCGTTAGGCTCTTAGCAGGCAGTGCGGCACAATGTTTTCGAATTTTTTCAAACTGTTGCATCCTTCAGCCCCCGGTTCGTGATGTACGTTCCCCGGTTGCTAATGTCAGGGCTCACACTTTATTAATAATTATAGTACAAATTAATATCTCCAGTTACAGTTACATTTTCAGCAAATACACAAAGACCTTTCATCCATACATGAATTTTTTCATCATTGCTAAGTTCTCTACGTGAGTGTGTATACAATGTAAATGGCATGTTACTATAAACATAGCTAGGTCTACTTTGAGTCTTTGGATCAATACCACAATCCCAAGTCTTGTAAGCGATGACATCTCGATTGGTGAAATATTCTAGTCGAGGAAGGGAGGCGTTTTCACAACGAACGATGGCTAGCGTGGACCAACCACTATGCGGGCTCAAGGATGCAACAGTTTGTAAAAATTTGAAAACATAGTGCCACACTGCCCGCTGAGCGCCTAGCGAGTCGGTGACGCAACCCGCCTGACTTGGCTTGGCGCCATGCCAGCGCAAAAGCAGAAGCGCGCTGCTAGTATGGCTACAGCGCGCGTATGGGATAAGCTATTCCGGCTGGTGCTTGCAGAGTCTAAATCCGTTATCAGCGCGTTACATAATCAATGTCACTCCTCTGCTACATAAGGGGGCAGTGCACGCCAGCGAAACCATTCCACTGTGAGCTCTATCTGCAACAGCACAGAGGAATGTCTTGAGGCAGCTAAGTGCACTACTTTCACCATTACCACGATGATATAATGAGCACAGTAACACAAGTAATTTGTGAAGGAAAGATGAAAGTTACTGTGTTGCAGATCTGATGACTTGGGGAATGAGGAGGAGGAAGTACAAGGGCAATTGGATGTATGGGAACAGTAAAAGAATATGGGATGAAATTTAGTATAAGGAAGAGTGAGATGAAGCAGAGAGGAACAATTGGAATAACAGTTGGTGGGGAACGATTTAAGAGAGTGGAGAGTTTCAGGTACGTAGGAAACCTGATACAGGAAGATGGAGAAAAACGACAGAGTAATAAACTTGCGTGGCAGAAAAGCAGAAGCCTGATATGGAGCAAGGATGTAGCCCAAATCTGTGAAAATGTTCTATACCGGTCATACTATATCATGATTATAACATATACATGTGCAACCCGGGTTATGAAAGGAAGAGAGAAAAGCAAAGTACAAGCCAGTGAAATGAAATTCTTGAGTAACAGTATAGGAGTGACAAAGATAGACAGGTTAAGAAATGAGAGGATAAGAGATTTAACAAAGGTGAAACCATTACAGGACGAGATAGAGAAATCAAGGCTGAGATGGTATGGATGTGTTAAGCGAATGGAGGAGAAGAGAATACCCAGGAGGATACATGAAATGAAACTGGAGGGAAAGAGACCAAGGGGGAGACCAAGAGCTAGATGGCTGAAAGGAGTGTAGGAATGTGTCCAGAAGAAAGGAGAAGAGTGGATCAAGGTGAAGATGGAGAGATGGTGGCAAGACAGAAGACGATGGTCATGCTTATGTTCCAAACAGACCCAGCCAGAGGCTGGAAAGTGTAAGACGATGATGATGATGAAGAATTACTTTAGACGCAGAAATTTCTATAAATGTACTTGATATGTTTCGTTTTTTATATCCAGTCAGAAAGCAAATAAACAGAATGTCACAATATTTTATTAGTCAGTGCACAGAAAAGTCTCAGCTAACAGTTATTTATTCTCCTACTGGTTTTTATCCCAAATTATCAGCCCACTTAATTGTAAGATATGCATAAAAGTTAACTGCTTGCCTTTTGCGAGTATGATGTAATGTGTGGGTTAATGAAAGAGCATAGAAGATTACTATCGTGTCATCTGTCATCATCAAGGAAAAATTCGTATATATTTAGTGTTTTCTGCATATGGATGATTAAAATCACACTAGTGTTCGATACTAGGTCTGCATTGATCACTAGTAATTCGTTTCTCTGTCCTGCAGTCTTTGACACTACATTAAATCTTCCCGAACTCCTTTGGCCTGCTCTCGCCCATAGATGCCATTCAATAACTCACATCATAAGACAGCAATCAGTGTCATCACCAGTTCAAAAACTCTTTTTTACTTTTTGGTATCTTTCACTGGCAGTAATGTATGGTTTGAAACTCAGTGAATAGTAAGCTAGACGCTATCATACTTTTTCAATAGAAAATTTTTAAATCAAGAGTACATGCTTGGCAAATTCAGTGGAAAAATACCTCCAAAGTAACATGAAGGACATGTATAGTGTGGGAGAAAACCCTAATTACTAGTAAATAAGGGTATCATAAATGCGTAATCATAATACACTTTACATTCACATAAAATCTAACTACACCACATACATAACGTGAAACTAGAAAAATGTGTGTACTCCTGTAATTAATATGCAGATATATAATGGAAGAGATGATGTGTTTATCTGTGTATGTCCATGTAGGTATGTATCGAGATATACTACAACGTGAATTATGTAATGAAAATTGCCAATTTATAAATATGTAGAAAATTATATGTATTACACTAAAAGTGCACAAAAATGTATAACTTAATTGACAAAGCCAACTGCAAGGCAACGTTGATGATAGGATAATAAATAGACGTCTAAATAGCATCATTTCACAATGATTGTTATGAATTATGAAAAAGCTACAATCCCACACTAACCCGTTGGGAAAGAAAATCAGATATTTAAACCGAATACTTTCTTTAAAATGGATTGAGAAACGCTACACATCGAGACACGTTTTTTAATAGGGAAGTAAAACTTGTGACGAGAAAACGAGTTCAGAAAACGATGTGGCGTAGTATTATGTACTATCAAGTGGAATAAAGGCATTACAATCGGAAAATAGGTTTTACCCTTCTTCAAGCAGTCGGCCAATTGTCCAGTGTGAAACACTCAGGTGTGACTGTGATCACTGGTGCGCACATGTTGAGAAAGAGATACACACTTCCATGCTTCGCTCTGCTTGTGTGTGAGGCAAGCACAGACACACGGCGAAAA
The DNA here is from genome assembly GCF_023897955.1 of Schistocerca gregaria. Classification (NCBI taxonomy): domain Eukaryota; kingdom Metazoa; phylum Arthropoda; class Insecta; order Orthoptera; family Acrididae; genus Schistocerca; species Schistocerca gregaria. Next base: position 321,045,827 of record NC_064925.1, on the reverse strand, counting down.
GGCCCAAGGCCCATAGGTCTAAGTGTACCTTCACAGTTTAATGTTGTGAGCTGATAGTTTCAATTTCCTGGTTGACTCCCTTTTTTCTGTTTCTTCATCTACTGCTTTCAAGCAAATAACGGGATCGTTCATTCATAACACCGCGCTGATCACCTGTCCAATCCTCGTAAAAACATACGTATAGAGTCGGTGTTCTTCTATATTTTTGAGTTATTTATTTTAATTGTATTACGATGAAAAATCCTATATCATTGTGAGACGTTCTCTGGATGAAAAAGTAACTAAATAAAAATAAATATTCTATTTGTGCTTATATGGCTATGAACGAGCACATTTTTCGTCGTTCAAAATGATGAATTAAGCGCTTGTTGTAATTAAAAGTGGCGCCAGCTATCATGTCTTTCTGAAGTTCTTAGTAGTGGAGTTATAGGTTTTTATTTTCAAGTGGATGGGCACAACCTTTGGATGTATGATTGTTTTGCAGACTTCGACTCCTGTCAAATTTAGCGTTTATGTTTTAAAACCTGGGTGATGTAGTGACACACGGAATTACTGAAGCACGTATTGTGGACGATGGACGTCATTCAACACAGTTCATACCTCGTGCCTTTACCGATGTTTACTAAGTGAAAAGTTAACATCAACACAAGGAAATAAATATTTATTCAGTTTCAGCTACGTACTTCAGCATAAACATTTCCATATGAATTTAGGTGTCTTCAATCGAGTGAACTATAATATCAAGGTACGTTAATATCGTTAAGTACTAAAAACAAGGCTGTCTTATGCTGGTGTCATGAATAAACATAATATTCAAGCCCAAACTTATATATATTTTGCAGTTGGTTGTTTTGTTTATTTATATTTGACTGTTTGCGTCGTTTATCTACAGAAATCGTGCTGTGGGTAATAGGTTTCAGATCTGTTATTCATTCATTATGCATTCCTTCATTACACTTGTCGTGTTTCCAAGAATCCTATTGTCAACAATACTTGTCGTCCGATATTGTATGTTAAGCGATAACTGTATCTCATACAATTACCAATAAGACTTACTCATTTGCAGTAGCAGGCTTTTCTGTTTTTAATTGATCCATCAAACACAAATCTGCCAACCATAACCAGATGTAGGGAGGGATTCTAGAAAACTTGGTTCTAGTATGTTACTGAAAATAAATTGTTTTAGCAGCTGTTTATTCGGTTTATGCTATTCATTTGGAACAGATCGTTTTGTAGATACAGAAAATTATGTATATTCTGTAGGCATGTTTGTTATTGTTGACTTATTTGCTATATGTCATTATCTGTTATACACTGATGTGACGAAAGTCATGGTATACCTCCTAACATTGTGTTGGACCTCCTTTTGCCTGGCACAGTGCAGCAGTTTAACATGGTATTGACTCAACATGTCATTGGAACTCCTGCAGAAATACTGCACCATGCTGTCTCTGCAGCTGTCGAGAATTGTGAAAGTGTTGTCAGATCAGGATTTTTGGCATGATCTGACGTCCCGATTATGTCCCATAAGTGAACTGGGTGGTAAATCATTAACTCAAATTTTCTAGAATGTGCTTCAAACCATGATTATGGTGCAGCAACATGGCTCATTGTCATCCATAAAACTGCCATTGTTATTTGAGAACTATGATGTCCACAAATGGCTGCAAATAATTGCCAAGCACTGAACATAACAATTTCTAGTTAATGATTAATTCAGGTGGACCAGAGGACCCATCCATTCCATGTAAACCGGCTTGTACTATTAAGGAGGCCGCCACCAACTTGGAGAGTGTCTTGTTGACAATGGTTTCGTGTTGGCTGCCGGAAACTGAATGCTAGACGTGACAGATTGTCAATCCTCTGGGCCCATTTTCAATTCCCGGCTGGGTCGGGGAATTTTCTCCACCCAGGGACTGGGTGTTCTGCTGTCCTTGTCATCATCCTTATTGACTGCAGGTCGCCAAAGTGGCTTCAGATTGAAAGACCAGTACCCGGTGATTGATCTGACTGATGGGGGGCCCTAGCCATACGATTAAATAAATGGTTTCATGGTGTTCTAACTAATTAATGGACCCTTTCTTTCCCCTCTCTCCTCCCTGATGAAGGAACATTTATTCCGAAAGCTAGGAGCTTAAATTTTCGGTTGTTTTTTGTGTTTCTATCGGCTGTACTGAGCTGAGGTAAGTACTGGCCAGCCCCTCTATCTCTTTGTTAGTAATGGTTTCATGGTGTCTGTGTCACAGTCAGTTCTTACCAACTGAAACCAGGGCTCAACTGACCAGGCTGTGCTTTTCCAGTCAAGGTTCATTGGGAGGTGGGACCAACAATATAAATACAAAAAAAAATATGGTGGAATACTGATCTGTTGTGTAGCTAGAGGCATAGGCTAGCCTCATAGGCAATAGTTTGGTTGTGAGTTGGCAAAACTGTATCAAAGATTTCATATGATCTGCTTCCCTAGAAATACTGAGGCATCCTTCTTGTAACACAGTAGCACTCTGCCAAGCGGATAGCTTTCTTTAATGTAGGTGTGGATCCAGGGTTTTATACACACACACACACACACACACACACACACACACACACACACACACACACACACAAGCAAAATGCATTAACAAAATAATTATAAATTTATATATATCATTGCTTTGTAGACCACTTTAGAATATCTTAGAAAAAATTTCCATTTGGAGAACTGCAGCGTTTCAAAAATAATGTCATAATTTGGACAATATAAAATCATAGTATGGACTCAGCATTAGCGTTGTTTCACATAGGACTGTGATTGTGAAAATACTTCTTCAAGCTAAGACTTTGTGAACTTCTAAACGTGGAAATATTGTTTCTTTCTTGTGAAGTTTTTTCTACCTATGTTCATGAAGTTAGTTTTTCTGTTATTTTTGGGTTTAGTGAAAGGTCTTTCGTTTTCAGTCATACCTTACTCAAGTTATGTGTTCTGTCTGTGGACTCAGAAACCTTATTGGGTTTGTTGTTGGCAGTGAGTACAGTTGTCCTCTGATTGTGTGCCTTTTCCTTGCAATAATGGTCTTGCAAGTGGTCACACTCTAGTCCATCCATCATGGAAGCAACTGAAAAGGGTCCTGTGTCAAACTTGGTTTGTAATATTTTTGAGACTTAATTTTCAGTCTGTTTTCTTTTTCAAAATTTGACACTTAGGGAAACTATGTAACATTCTCAGACCATTAGTCCTGTCTCAAGGTTGCTACCTTTGTAATCATTCCCATTATAAATACTATCCCCATGCACCCACATACCACCGTATCTAACTCCAGCCCCACCACTGGCAATTCCTACATCATCGCAGACTGTGTGATGTGTTCGCTGCATGACCAGGGACTTCTTCTGCTGGCAGGAGTTGCACTTCAGTTAGTGAGGACAGTGGTACAACCTCCAGGGGACCTCATAGTTATCGCCTATATTGGAGGTCATACCCATACCTCACCACAACTCGAAGAGAGGAACTTTGATGGATAGTATGTTGAATTCTTGGAGGTTGTGGTCAAGACATGGGGCAGCTCTGAGAGACATAGCTATCTGCAATCACAGTCTCTGGTGGTTGCTTGGGTCTTCATGATATCATATTGAGCACATAAGAGCATCCAACTTCCTCAGTTGGAGCTAATCGCACTGTCACAGGGGGTGCTTTTGTTTGACTATTACATAAAATGAACAATGCTACATATGATCTGTGATGAATCCTTGATTTCACATAGCTATATGACTGTATATGAGAACCCAGATTAGTGAGCCCATAATTTGTTTTGCTTGAAAATTGGGCTGACTGATTGAGGTGTAGGAGATCAAAAAGGGTACCTCACTTTGGGATTATGGTATCCTTTGGGTTTGACCCATGATATCATCAAGGTGGTGGACATTAATTTTAAACGGATGCAATATGGCAACAATGATGCCACACTTTACACGTAAAAAAAAAAAAAAAAAAAAAATATTGCAGAAATAACATGAAGCTAATCTGACAACCACAGGAATTATGGGGTTTCAGTTGGAGACAAACTAAGTATATGACAATCCTAATACTGAAGTCATAACAAAACAAATACACATGAATCAAGCAAACAAATTCCTCAACAGTCACAAAACACCAATAAAAGTACCTTAAGAAACTGGTATTTGAATTTTACTTGAGTTATATTGCTTAAAGAAAGTCCACGATAACACCTGGTACTGGAAATATGAGGTGTCCCAGGAGCAATTGTCAGTATTCAGGCATATGACAAGAATGATCATTAGAAGCAAAAAGGTCTAGCAAATATGGGCTGAAAATGCATACCGTAACAGCTCTGAGCAGTTGTTCATCTTCACTGCTTGAAACACATCTCTTGTACTGAACAAGTGCTCATAGCTTGGAAGGTATGCATTTTAGAGCCCCTGTTTACTAGACAATTGTTTCTTGTTTTGGTCCATACTACCTCCTCCCAAAACATAGAAAGCAAAGAGCTTGCAGTAAAAGAGATTTTGTTCACAGTAACGAAGAAGTGCTCATACCTCTTAAGACGTGTTATAGAGCCCATTTTACTAGACTTTCCTGCTTCGAGTGATCATTGCTGTTATATCCCTGAATATTGACCAGTCCTCCTGGGACACAGTGTATAGCTCAAAAGAGATCCACTATGCCACATAACGGTACACAGCTTGACAAAGCCAGTATCAAACATTTCACCTGACCCACACAGCTAAAATGAAGTCGGTGCATCCACACCATCGAAACTCACTCATATCTAATATCAAAAATGTAACCTCCTTAATGTAGATAAAACAAACTCCACATATCTTCCAGTCACAGTCCAAATAATTACCTACAGTGAACAACACAACATAAGAATACACACTACAGAGATCAACCAAGTGGAGCTGACACTACCTACTAGGTTCTCTCTCTCTCTCTCTCTCTCTCTCTCTCTCTCTCTCTCTCTCTCTCTCTCTCTAAGTGAATGTACTGAGCGAGGTGACACAGTGGTTATCACACTGGATGCACATTCTGGAGGATGATGGTCAAAAACCATGTCCAGCCATCCAGATTTAGGTTTTCCGTGATTTTCCTAAATTGCTTCAGGCTACTGCTGGATGGTTACTTTGAAAGCGTACAGCTGATTTCCTTCCCTAACCTTGATACAATCCGAGCTTGTGCTCCATCTGTAATGACCTTGATATTGATGGGACGTTGAACCCTGCCTTTCTTTCTTTCTTTCCTTCTTCCTTCAAAGTCGATGTATGCATAGTCCCATGGATAACTGTGTGAAAACCAGTGGAAGAAATTTTGCATTGGATGTGACTGGTTTTATGCATGCTTGGTAGACTCAGACCAGAAGTTTGACTTCCACATCAATACTCAACCAAATATGTAACACCTTGACAATGCATACTTCCTAGATGTATGACAATGTTTCTCATGACATTGTCTGAGGATGAGAGGCTGCAACATAATTTAGATCAGAATTCAACACTGTCACTTTCCTGTGGCCAGTAAAACTATATCCTGATTAATGTTGAATTGGGTGTATCGAGACATAATTCCATTTCAGTAGTGTAGGGAAGGTGTACCAGGAGAAGATATAGACTCATATCACAATATAGTAGTGATGAAGAGTAGGCTGAAGTTTGAAGATATTAGTCAGGAGGAATTAATATGCAAAGAAGTGGGATATGGAAGTACTAAGGAATGACGAGATACCCTTGAAGTTCTTTAAGGCTATAAGTGCAGCAGTAAGCGATAGTCCAATAGGCAGTGCAGTTGAAGAGGAATTGACATCTCTAAAAAGGGCAGTTACAGAAGCTGGAGAGAAAAACGTAGGCACAAAGAAGGTAACTGTAAAGAAACCATGGCTAACAGAAGAAATACTTCAGCTGATTGATGAAAGAAGGAAGTACAAAAATGTTCAGGGAAATTTAGGAATACAGAAAGGCAAGTCATTGAGGAACGAAATAAATAGGAAGTGCAGGGAAACCAAGGTGAAATGGCTGTGTGAAAAATGTGAAGAAATCGAAAAAGTAATGATTGTCAGAAGGACAGATTCAGCATACAGGAAAGTCGAAACAACCTTCGGTGACATTAAAAGCAAGGATGGTAACATTTAGAGTGTAACAGAAATTCCACTGTTAAATGCAGAGGAGAGAGTGGATAGGTGGAAAGAATGCATTGAAAACCTCTATGAGGGGGAGCATTTGTCTGATGTGACAGAAGAAGAAACAGGAGTCAAGGAGAATTTAAAAGGGCTCTGGAGGACTTAAGATCAAATAAGGCAGAAGGGATCAATAACATGCCATCAGAATTTATAAATTCATTGGAGGAAGTGGCAATGAAACAACTTTTCACTTTAGTGTTTTGAATGTATGAGTCTGATGATATACCATCTGACTTTGGAAAAATATCATCCACAAAATTCTGAAGACTGCGAGGGCTGACAAGGGCAAGAATCATCACACAGTCAGCTTAACAGCTCATGCATGCATCCAAATTTCTGACACGAATAATATACAGAAGAATGGAAAAGAAAATTGAGGATGCGCTAGATGATGATAGGTTTGGCATTAGGAAAGGTAAAAGCACAAGAGAGGCAGTTCTGACGTTGTGGTTGATAATGGAAGCACAACTAAAGAAAAATCAAGACATGTTCGTAGGATTTGTTGACCTGGAAAAAGCATTTGAGAGTGTAAAATGGTGCAAGATGTTTGAAATTCTGGTAAAAATAGTGTAAAGCTATAGGGAGAGAGGGGTAATATACAATATGTCTAAGACCAAAGAGGGATTAATAAGAGTGGCCAACCAAGAACAAAGTGCTCAGATTAAAAAGGGTGTAAGACAGGAATGTAGTCTCTCACCCCTACTATTCAATCTGTGTATCCAAGAACAATGATGGAAATAAAAGAAAGGTTTAGGAGTGGAATTAAAATTCAAAGTGAAACGATATCAGTGATATGATTTGCTGATGACATTGCTGTCCTGAGTGAAAGTGAAGAAGAATTACATGATCTGCTGAATTGAATGGACAATCCAATGAGTATAGAATATGGATTGAGAGTAAATCAAATAAAGTTTAAAGTAATGAGAAGTAGCAAAAATGAGGACAGTGAGAAACTTAACATCATGATTGATGGTCACGAAGTAGATAAAGGTAAGGAATGCTGCTATCTAGGCAGTAAAACAACAAGTGATGGATGGAGTAAGGAGGCCATCAAAAGCAGATTAGCAATGGCAGAAAGGGCTTTCTTGGCCAAGAGAAGTCTACTAGTATCAAACATAGGGCGTAACTTGAGGAAGAAATTTCTGAGGATGTACACCTGGAGTATAGCATTGTATGGTGGTGAAACATGGACTGTGGGAAAACCAGAACAGAAGAGAGTAGAAGTGTTTGAGATGTGGTGCCACAGACAAATTTTGAAAATTAGGTGGTCTGATAAGGTAAGGAATGAGGAGTTTCTGTGCTGAATCGGAGAGGAAAGGAATATGTGGAAAACACTGATAAAGAGAAGGGACAGGGTGATAGGACATCTGTTAAGACATGAGGAAATGACTTCCATGGTACTAGAGGGAGCTATAGAGGGCAAAAAATGTAGAGGAAGACAGAGATTGGAATACATTCAGCAAATAATTGAGGATTTAGGTTGCAAGTGCTACTCTGAGATGAAGAGGTTGGTGGCATAGGAGAGGAATTCGTGGTGGGCTGCATAAAACTAGTCAGAAGACTAATGATGCCAAAAACAAGGGGGGAGGGGGGGCAGTTGCTCTGATCAGCCAAGATAAGCATGGCACCCTATCCAGTGGAATGTGAGATCCTTATGTGTGAGCCTAGCCACTTCCTGGACTGTGACAGGTAATTTTTCATTTTGTCCCAATAATTTCATCGAGTTGGAAAAAAAAGTCTCTCTTGTTTACCTCACTCATAATTAGAAGCCTTTGGTATATGATTCGGGTCACTAACATGTTGAACTATGAAATGGTAGTGTGTCTTATAACTGCAGTTGTTCAGGAACAGTGTCCATCACTGTAATCATTTGCTAAGGGGCCAAAGAATTCAATTAGTGGATTGTGGGCCATGATAAGATGGAACTTTCTTCTGTGTAGGAAGATGTGGAATTTCTTGGTATCATAATAAAATAAGCAGTGTCTCCTTCTCTATTTTACTGTAAACATCTGTGCTGCTTTTAATGTTTTAGGCTTATAAGCAGTTGATTGTGTCTTGACTTATGTGACAACATGGTGTCTCTCTATGTGAAGCATCTATTGCCAGGTGTAAACTGTATGCATGATATAAATGTGACCTGACTGAGAGTAGACTTAAAACACGTTTTTAGCTTTAATAATACTTCTTTACTCATGGCATACCAGTGACATTAGATGCCCCTTTTGTGAAGATAGTTGAGATGGTGATATATTTCTGAAGAGTTCAGTATAGATTTGCTGAAATAATTGCTGTATGCAACTGGGGTTCTTCAAACCTTTGTGTGCAGAGAGATTGTCATTTGCTTTGATGTGGGCCGGAAACCATCTTTGTTCACCACATGATCAAGATACTGATGTTGTATTTGAGAAAAAGTTATATTTATTTAATTTGTATTTGATCCCACTACTTCTAATTTTATCTGTTTTAAGTTGTTGCAGTGTTGCTCTTGTGTAGACTCAATGACTTCTTTGTCATCTAGATAAATTTCTGACATATGTTCCTCTGTGCATAAACTTCTACAAGTAGTTTTGAAATATTGTTGCAGATTTTGCAACTTATTCTTTTCTATTTTCCTCTGTCTCCTTTCCTCCTTCATCTCTTCTTAATTGTCCTATTCAATCCATGTCTCATATAGCTTTTTGTTATTCCATCATTATATATCTCACTCTCCTAATGCAAGAAGTGACAGTAGGAACTGAACTGTATGGTTGATTGGGTCCATAAAGATGACAGAAACGTTGCTAAGTATTCACAGGATGTCCTCCTTCGGAGATAACTAGTATACAATTCACATACCAGTGCAGTAGCACAGTGCAGTCTACATCAATATTTGCTTCTAAATACATACTCCTCACACACCGTATGGTGTCAGCAGAGTTTACACTGTACCACTGCTAATCATTTCCTTTCCTCTTTGACTTGAAAGTAGACTGAGGGAAGAAAGACTTTCTATATGCCTCCGTAATAGCCCTTGTTTCTCATCTCTTGCCTTCATGGTCCTTACGTGAAATGTACCTCGGTGGAGTAGACAGCTACAGTCAGCATCAGATTCTGATTCTCTAAGTTTTCTCAATAATCTGCAAAACAAACTTCATCTTCCCTCAATGGATTCCCATGGGCTCACAAAGACTCTCCATAATACTCACATGTTGAGTGAGGCTGCTGGTAACAAATCTAGGAGCCCACCTCAGAATTTCTTCGTTGTCTTCCTTTGATCTGACATGTTAGGAATACCAAACACTCAAGCAGTACCCAAGAATGGGTCACACTATTTTTCCAATGTAGTCTCCTTTACAAGTGAACCAAAGTTAATCATTTGCCTTCCCTACTACTGTTCGTATGTGCTTACTTCATTTCATTTGGCTTTGCAGCATTATGCTTAGATATTTAATTGACATGACTATATTGAGCAATTCATCACTAATGCTGTAATCGAACATTGCAGTAATGTTTTTCTTACTCATCTGCCATTAACTTGCAGTTCTCTACATTTAGAGCAAACTGCCATTTCACACACCAACTAGAAATGTTGTCTACCAAGTTATCTTGTACCCTCCAACAGTCATGTAATGACAAAACCTTCCCATAAAACTCTGTTTCACTCCCTCTCTTCACACCTCCTACTGCCCCCCCCCCCCCTCCTCCTCCCCACCCCCCTCAACTCTATAGTCTAAAAGCTTCAGCCTGTCCCGTGACTTTTGGCATGTGTTGCTTTCAGTTCTCCAAAGTTATCAGGGTGCTACTGTCATTTACATTGATGACTCTCAAATCATAGACAGGACAGGATTTGCTTTTAAATCCACTATGCTCAGGATCATCAGCATTGCTGGGAACATGTAGTGTCTGTATGGCAGAGCCGATAGCCATTAACAGAGCTCTACACCCTCACTTGGAGATGGAGCAACATATGGTGGAGTACTGCCCCTTCTAATAAACTCTGCACCATCAGAGAGTCTGCTGCTGCATGGCAGTCCTCCTTCCATTCCTCCTGGAAGGAGTCCTTCATCCTGTGTCACCTACGCATTGATCATACTAGACTAACCAAAGTTTTATTTTGTGTAATGAGCCTTCTCAACACTATGATTGTGGAGCCTTGTAGATAGTTGCTCTTATCCTGGTATGCTGCCCACTACTCCTGGCCTTCCACACTAAGCATGGTCTTCTGAATTCTTTGCCTTTGATATTAGTGGATGATTCATGAGCAGCTGAACTGTTTCTCCATTTCGTCTGCAAATGTGGTTTATCTTCTGAGATATAAAGTTTTAACCATCTTCGTGTTGGGGGCAAGGTGATTGGGTTTGGCTCATTTCCTGCTTCTTGCTGGGTCTGGGGGCTCCTTGATCTTACGGTCTTTGTCAGCTGCCTCTTCCGTCTCTCTTTTACTCTGTTTTAATTGCTTTTAAGTGAGATTTGGCTCTTGTTCTGTTGCGTCTTTTTTTCCATTTTAGGGGTAGCACTCTGTTGAATAGTGGGTACCCTGTAACACTGTAACGGATCTGTGGTGGGACTGCTCCCATCAGCCATTGAGCACCAGCTTAACCAAGCTGTTACCTTATTTATCTCTCTCATCCTTTTTTACGTATTGATGCTAATAACATTTTTAGCCTTCTCACCTTTTCTGTTCTGAATTTCCTGACTAGAATGCATTCTTTGATCTTTAACTGTCTTTCCCCTTAATCAGGTTGGAAGGGGTTGGATGCTTGTGCAGCTTCTGTCACCATGGATGAGCCCTTGGAGATCCCTTGTCTGCTCTGACCTACATATTGGCCCAATCTGTGTACTTCCCCAAAAATGGTTTCTCGTCTCTGGCAACAGTATTGGCTTTAATGCCCCAATTTTACCACTCCTACGTACATTCGTCATCAGAATACATTCCTGGCAGATGTCACTAACTCCAAATGAACAATTCCTGGATGAGGAACTGATAACCATATACATCTACAGCTATATGACTACTCTGCAATTCACATTTAAGTGCTTGGCAGAGGGTTCATCGAACCACAATCATACTATCTCTCTACTATTCCACTCCCAAACAGCGAGCGGGAAAAACGAACACCTAAACCTTTCTGTTCGAGCTCTGATTTCTCTTATTTTATTTGATGATCATTCGTACCTATGTAGGTTGGGCTCAACAAAATATTTTCGCATTCAGAAGAGAAAGTTGGTGACTGAAATTTTGTAAAAAGGTATCGCCGCGACGAAAAACGTCTATGCTGTAATAACTTCCATCCCAACTCGTGTATCATATCTGCCACACTCTCTCCCCTATAACGTGATAATACAAAAGGAGCTGCCCTTTTTTGCACCCTTTCGATGTCCTCCGTCAATCCCACCTGATAAGGATCCCACACCGCTCAGCAATATTCTAACAGAGGACGAACGAGTGTAGTGTAAGGTGTCTCTTTAGTGGACTTGTTGCATCTTCTAAGTGTCCTGCCAATGAAACGCAACCTTTGGCTCGCTTCCCGACAATATTATCTATGTGGTCCTTCCAACTGAAGTTGTTCGTAATTTTAACACCCAGGTACTTAGTTTAATTGACAGCCTTGAGAATTGTACTATTTATCGAATAATCGAATTCCAACGGATTTCTTTTGGAACTCATGTGGATCATCTCACACTTTTCGTTATTTAGCGTCAACTGCCACCTGACACACCATAAAGCAATCTTTTCTAAATCGCTTTGCAAGTGATACTGGTCTTTGGATGACCTTACTAGACGGGAAATTACAGCATCATCTGCGAACAATCTAAGAGAACTGCTTTTCATTTCATAATACCCAATGGCAGCTTGCTCTAAATGTAGAAATGTGTTAGTTAATGGTTGATGATTAGGAAAAAAAACCTTCAATGCTATAATACACCATTAGTAGTGTACTGTTTGGCATGGTCACATCAATTAAATATCCAGACGTAATGTTGCAAAGCTAAATGAAAATCAACAAGCACCAAATAATGGTAGTAGGAAAGGTGGATGATAGACTTTGGTTTATTGGGAGAATTTTAATAAACTGTGGCTCTTCATTAAAGGAAACCTCATATAGAGCACTGGTGCCACTCATTCTTGAGTACTGTTTGAATGTTTGGGATCTCCACCAGGTCAAATTAAAAGTAGTCATCAAAGCAATTCAGTGGTGGGCTGCTAGATTTGTTACCTGTAGGTTCGATCTACATGCAAGTATTACAGAGAAGCTTTGTGAAGTTCGGTGGGAATTCCTGATGGAAAGACAATGTTCTTTTTGTAGGACATTGTTGGAGAAATTTAGAGGACCAGCATTTGAAGCTGACTGCAGAACAATTCTACTGTTACCAACGTAAGTTTTGCATAAGGACTCTGAAGATAAGGTGAGAGAAATTAAGGCTCGTATGGAGGCATATTGACAGTCGCTTTTTCCCCCGCTCTGTTTGCGACTGGAACAGAAAATGAAATGACATGACTAATATTGGGACAAGGTACCCTCCACTAAGCACCATACAGTGGCTTGCGGAATATGTTTGTACATGTAGATGTACAGCCAGCCAGTCAATACCACAATGATTCTGGATGAAGGCATTAGGATGAGTGGCATAGAAGATAATTGGTGACGTCTACTTTTTCTCTCCAAGCCCCACAGTATTCCCTTACACTTATCTGTTCCCATAGGTGGCAAATACTGTGACATTAATTTTACAGTGCCACAGTAAATGGAAAAATTGTGTGACAAAAAGTTTGCGGTTTTTTGTTTTTCAGGACACAGAGGGTGGTGGAATGTATTCAGAGTGGGCTTCTCTGACATCTCTTGTTCAGCATGGAAATGAAGAAAGCCAAAGTGTTCTGGCCAAGTTTCCCATGTCTGCAGGCAAAGATGTTGCAGTTGCAGTTGTCAAACAGCTTGCATCAAATCTTGGCCTCACTCAAGCTGCAGAGCCAAGCCCACTTACAACTGACAAAGAGGTTATGTGGTGTATGGAGGTAAGTTATCGTGAGATACAAAACTTGTGTTGTAGGTATTGTTTGAAAGTGAGACATTTTAATTTGGAGCTTCAATTGATAATTTACCAGGTCATTCTGAAAGACACATTTTAAAATTCATCCAGCAAAATATATGTCCTACACGTCTTCTCACATGCAAATAGGTGCACATCTGTAGAATTAGCTGTATAGGATCTTGTGATCTGACTGGATAAATGTGCAGTACTACTGCCCACTTAATGTTAGAGAGCGAAATGTGTAAAATTCTAGTGGCAAAAAGTTGAATGAAGTAGATCTGGTACACAATTTTGAATCATATGTGAGATTAAACATTGTAACTCTCCTCAGGGAAAAAGAGGCCTCTTATTGAATGATAAACTAGATTTAAAATCTGTCACTTCTGTGGACAATTTGAGTTTTCTGCATATGGATAGATACAGCGTACAGTAGCGTACAGGGGAGTATTTATGTGAACTGCTTCATGCATCTTTTAAAGAAATTGTACATAATGGTTTTGCTCCAAGGAGAAATTGAAAATTAGCCACAGATATTTTCATTGTAATATCAGTTGAACATAGCAGTTTATGCTAACAGGTTGGTCTGGATGCTAACTGCTTTGTCATTAATCCCATTTATTGACCTAACTTTCATTTTGTACCACATTATGTGTCGGTGCTGACATATTTTCAATTCACTTCTGTTTCATTGATGTTTTTAACATAAAAGTATTGGCTACATAGCTTTGCTTGTGCACTACTTATTTAAATTATATCACTGAGAGTCGTATATATACCAAAAGTCATAATTTCTAATTCTCCTCACTGGTTCAGGTCAATAAAACTTCATTCATTTATACATTCATTGTATTTCAGAAGTCACATCATGAAGGAGAGCCTTCAGAGATGTGGAAACAATCAATCTTAGCATTAACAGGCAGAAGCAGCCACTGCAAGCTAATTGTGTACAAATTCTAACAACTAATTATGACTAGCCTGTCTGGCTAGCCGCATGGTCTAACGCGCTGCTTCCCGAGCAGGAAGGTGTGCCAGTCCCTGGCACTATTCTGCCTGGCAGATTAGTGTCAAGGTCCAGTGTGCCGGCCAGCCCGTGGATGATTTTCAAGGCGGTTTTCCATCTGCCTCAGTGAATGCGGACTGGTTCCCCTTATTCCACCTCACTTACACTATTTTGGCAATTGCTGCTCAAACACTGTTTCCATGTGTGCATAATTACTCTACCACGCAAACATTTGGGGTTACACTTGTCTGGTATGAGACATTCCCGAGGGGGTCCACTGGGAGCCAAACTGCACAAAAACCCTGGGTTTGGTGTGGGGCGGCAGTGGGGTGGGTGGACCTGCTGTGGCCTGTGTGGACTGCTGTGGCCTGTTGTAGGGTTGTGAACCACAGAGGGCTACGGCAGGACGAAGCCTCACCATCGTTTCTAGGTCCCCAGTTGAATACACAATACACAGTTATGACTAATGCTAAGGTCCTTGGACTGATAATAATGTAAATTACCTCTAAGTTACTTTGCATGAATTTGTATGGTGGTAGAAAAAAACAGCTTTTTGAAGGAAAAAAAACCTCTGCCGCTCCTCTTAAATGATCTATCTGATGTTTTTATCTATTATGTTAAACAAAGCATTTATATGACCTTACACAGAATCCTACCAACAGTCTAAAACCCGTTTTATACAAACACTAGTATGGAGTGCAATTTACATTTCTGAGTGCTGATATTCTGAAAACTTATAGAAGAAATGTGTACTAAGGTACTCTTCTAATATGCCTTTGAGTAACTGGGGATTTTTAATCCTCTGCTTGATGTCGTCTGGCAGCCTGTTGTAGCTTCCTGCACCACCCAAAATATAAAATTCCATTCTGAAGCACCAATAGTCATGTTTTGTTGCCATGGAAATCATTTTTGCTTTTACTATTGTGATTGTGAATTCCACAGTTCACCAAATTCACTCTTGTTATTAACCACAAATGCAGTTAGGCAGCAGATGTATTGGCATCGAAGCACAAGACTCTATAGGTCTACATCCATATCTCCATATCTCCACGAGCCACCATTATGTGCATGGCAGAGGGTACGTTGTACCAATACTAGTTGTTTCCTTTCCTGTTCCATTCACAAATAGAAAAAAGGAAAAGCAGCTGTTTATATACCTCAGTATGAACCCTAATTTCTCTTATCTTATGTTTGTGGCCCTTATTTGAAATGTGCGTTGGCAGCAGTACAATTGTTCTGGAGACAGGTTCAAATGCTGGTTCTCTAAATTATCTCAATAGCATTCCTGAAAAAAAAAAAAAAAACATTACCTCCCACCAGGGATTTGCATTTCAGTTCCTGAAGCATCTCTGCAGTACGTGTGTATTGACTGAATCTACCACTAGCCAATCTAGCACCCCACCTCTGAATTCCTTCAATGTCTTCCTGTAATCTGGCCTGGTGTGGATCCCAAACACTTGAGTGGTACTCAAGGATGGGTTACACTAATGTGTTCTATATGCAGTCTCCTTTACAAATGAACCACGCTGTTCTAAAACTCTCTCAATAAACCGAAGTCAACCATTCACCTTTCCCAGTGCAATCCGTAAATGATCATGCCATTTCCTATTGCTTTGCAACACTACAATGAGAAATTTAGCTGTCACCTGCATTAACTTACATTTTTCTACATTTAAAGGTAGCTTCCATTCGCCTCACTAACTAGATATTTTGTCTTAAGTCACCTTGTATCCTCCCACAGTCGCTTGATGACGACACCTTCTGCACACCACATCAGCAAACAGCCATAAATTGCTGCTCACACTGTCAGTCATATCCCTCATGTATATAGAAAGTAATAGCTGTCTTATCGCACTTTCCTGAGGCACACCTGATGAAAGCCCTGTCTCTGATAAACACTTGCCATCAAGGGAGATGTATTGGACTGTATTACTTAAGAAGTCAATGAGCCACTTACATATCTGGGAACCAGTTCTGTATGCATGTACCTTCATAAATAATCTGCAGTGGGGTGCCATGTCAAATTATTTTAGAAAATCTAGGAATATGGAATCTGCCTGTTGCCCTTCATCTGTAGTTCCCAGGATCTCATTGAGAAAAGGACCAACTGAATTTTGCCTGAGTGATACTTTTTAAAACCATGCTGATTTTTGGACATAAGCCTTTCCATTTCAAGAAACTTTATTATATAATGGGCATTCAAATGAAACCCAGTCACTAGTGTAAAGTAACGGGAACGATTTTATTAACTCAAAAGTGTAGTTATACACAGTACACATACTCAGAAATAGTTGCCAAAACTGTTGGCACATTTATCCCATTGCAGCACTAGTCGGTCGATTCCATCCTTGAAGAAGCTACTAGGCTGCTGTCGGATCCATGCCTGGACTCAGTCACACACTTTGTCGTTTGCTGTGAATCACTGTCCATG
Organism: Schistocerca gregaria; assembly: GCF_023897955.1. NCBI lineage: Eukaryota > Metazoa > Arthropoda > Insecta > Orthoptera > Acrididae > Schistocerca > Schistocerca gregaria. Next base: position 321,029,215 of record NC_064925.1, on the reverse strand, counting down.
AATAGCTTGTTTTAGAGCACCAAACACATGAAAGTGACACAGTGAAAGGTTGGGTCTGTATGGTGGATGTTCCAGTGTTTCCCTCCGAAACTGCTGCAATGTTGTCTTCACACTGCATTGGCTGTGGGTGGGCATTATCATGCAGGAGGATAACGCCATTGGACAACATGCCTCAGCGTTTTGACTTTCGTCTAAGGTTCTGTAAAGTGGCTTGATATTGCTGGGCATTGGTGGTGGTTTCCCATTCCAGGAACTCGACAAGCAGTGGGCCCTTGTGGTAAAAAAAGGAAGACATCATGACCTTACCAGAACTGTTGTGTATGGCCTTTAATTTCTTGGAAGGTGGTGAAGTTGCATGTTTCCACTTCTTGCTCTGATGCTTGCTTCCTGGTTCAAAATCGTGACAGCATGTTTCGTCACGTGTAACAATACATGACAGAAAGCCGTATTCCTTGTCATGATATCATTGCAGATGACTCAAAGATAGCGCCATTTGAGTATTGCACTGTTTGGCAGTCAGTTGGTGGGGAACCACCCACTACTCACAGATTTTTCGAAAGTTCAAGTGTTGATGAATTGTGGTGTGCGGTGCCCACACTAATACCTAGTAACTGATGGATCTTGTCCACACTGATTCTACAGTTGTCCAAGACTAAAGCATTCACTTCCGCAGCTATTTCCGGTGTGATGAGCCCATCCAGGACGAGCATTATCTTCCAGTGACATGTGCACCCTTTACTGAATCATTTGCGTCATTCCACAACACTTGAACAGCTCAGACTGTACTCACTGTACAAAGCCTTCATCAGCCAATACCTTTCACAGCCTTCAGCTTCCTGTGCTACCAAAAATTGAATCACTCCTCGTTGTTCCAGCTTACTTGCCTGTGTGAACCCAAACTGGCACTATACAACATCAATCAGTCTCTCTACCAATAAATGGTGCCACCATACCCGCAGTTAGGTGTTACCACCTTACATGTAAGGCAAAGCTGGATGCACTGATGAGGTTTCATTTGAATGAACCTCGTAATTGAATTGAGAGTATGTTCAAGAATTCTGCAGCATACAATGTTAAGGATATTGGTTTGTAATTTAGTGGGTCAGTTCTTTTATGCTTCCTATGTACGAGAGTCCATGGAGAAGCTTCTGCAAGATGTTTTTTTTATCAACTTCACACGTTGTTTCTACTGTACACTTCTATAGGATAAATATTTCTGTGACCTTAGCTATATTTTCCCAGTATATTATGCCACAGGACAGAATTGTGTGAAAGAATGCAAAATATGCTAGCAATCTTGTATTTAGGTCAATACAATGAAACAGATTTCTAATTGCAAAACAGGAGGAATCGAGCTTTTTGGTTGACTTATCCATGCACTGGCATCACCTCAGTTTATTACCCTTCTAGATGCTCAGGAACTTTACAATTGGAATCTCATCCAGTCTGTGTAGTTCTGGTACCTGTTAAGTCATTTTTGTTGGGAATTATATATGTGAGTATTTGATTAAACATCGTGGTTGTAAAAAGCTCTACAGTGTTTGTGGGACATCATTTGTATGGATCACAAACAGGACCAAGCACCAATCATTCCAAGACCCCATGTTTAATGTCTCCCCCTCCCCCCTCGCCGCCCACCCCAAATTTGTTGTATTCTGGTGGTATCATTTGTTAATTTGACACTCTATCTTTTGTTGTTGTCCATGGAAGGGAAATGCCTTAAACACTATACCATTTTATTTTGCCTTGTGGAGTTTTATGATCTACACAATATGGCACTTGAAACCTTTTTAGCAGTTCATAGAGACCCTATGTAAGGTTCATACATATTTTTCAAGTGTATCTTTATCCACTGCCATTCCGTTTCAGTAAGACATAGCAGCTTTGTGTATCATGTGAGAATGATGTGGATAAAGACTTTGGTATGAGTAAATCACATTATATTAATCTCAATCATTTCTTCCTACATGTACTGTTGCCTTTGATGCAACACTCCAAGGTACAAGTGCCCCTGGTTTGAGTGGTTCGCCAATTACTTTTTACTCGTGTTAAATTACAGTATATTTACTTGTATGGAGAATCAATTGCCAGTTAGTGTGTTGATTCTCTATAGAGCTTTTCAGTTTACTGTTGATAGTACCCCTCTTTATGTAGATGTCAGATCTTGTTGCGCAGTCTTTTGGAATAAAATTTAACATACACGTTCTTTTTTTGAAAGTTACTTCCATAAAAGTTTCATTATAAAGATTTCGTTATATGAGCCTTGAAATCTGATAGTAAAATGTACACTTAAATGTTTGTATTAAGCTGTCCACCTGAGTTAAACAGCCTGACCTCCAAAACATATCTGTGCTGCCGTAAATATTGTGCTATATAATTTCTTCTGTACAAGAACACAGTCCACAATATAAAACAAATTAGTGTGTAGTATATCTTTGGTTTTGGATCATTGTATTTATTGTGCACTACACAGTAAAGGGCAGACAGTTAACTGTACCACAACTGGTGATTCAGTTTTGTGCCATTGGCAAAACAAGCCAGGGAAAAATTGTTGTGTATATCCATACACCTTCTAACCCTTTCTGTCTCATCCATCTGATGTTGGCACAAAATATGCAGTAAAATATTCTTACAATTGACATTAAATGTTGATTCTCTATGCTGACCAGGTATTTGCACTTTTGGAGTGGTATTGAATTGTTGTTAGAACAAGAGTAAATTATAGTTTATGTTTACTGAGTCTGCAACATATCTGAACTGACTGTTTTTATGTTTAACATTAGCACTGCTTCTATTTCAGGTCATTTGCTTTGGAATGAGTTTGCCACTTAGTGAACATGACACTATAAGGGATTGTGTAAGTGTGTACTGTGAATGGCTGTCGGCCTTGCTTCCAGTTCCAAAAGTGTGTGTTCCAAAGCCTGTTTGTGAGGATCCCAATCTGTATGCTCGTAAAATGATAACACACTTTCATAATTTGTTCATTCCACGAAAAGGGGAAGGTATGTTTGAGTTTTTTTCTGCATGTTTTTCAGACCTGTGTAAAAAAATTGTCATACTGTTATTGCTGATGTAAGCAATTCTGTGATGCAAACTGTGATTTAATGCAGTTTCTTTCAAAACTTTTTTGTAGTACTGATGGTAATTTTAAATGTTTCTAAGTTTTAAATGTTTCTAAGTAGGTATTTTTCTGCAATGTGTGATGAGTCGACATGAATAATGTGCTATAGATGAATCATTTCAATGATTGTGTTAGAGAAAAAAAAGATGTACTGAAATTTCATGGGTTGCTTTGAATTCACACATTTCTGGTGATAAGCAAGGAATAAGATAGTAACTATGTATTTTTAGGATACTCAATGAGAAATCTTCACATTTTTCACACAGATTCTCCCCCCCCCCCCCCCTCCAAACATTCTCTCTCTCTCTCTCTCTCTCTCTCTCTCTCTCTCTCTCTCTCTGTGTTTGTGTGTGTATGTGTGTGTGTGTGTGTGTGTGTGTGTGTGTGAGTGTGTGAGTGGGCGCGCGCGTGCTCGCCAGTCACTATCAGAAATTATTTTTTATTAATCTACACAGAACTATAATAATAACATATTATATGCAATAAGTTGGGATATGCGAAAAATATACACTCCTATTTCAATTGACATTGGTTGTACTTCTCCAAGTGCTAATTTTCTAATTTGTTTATTTTTCAAGTCTGGCCATTTCCATATTTGGATATAAGTAAGTATAAGGATAGAATTGTTACATATATTCTGTCATAATTTTTTTCTGTAGTTAATATTTGTTGATATGAAATTAATCTTTATACCTCCTACCTGCCTGAGCATATATCCACATAAAAATATTTTTACATGCTGACTAGAATAAACAAAACTCCTAGTGGCGACATAAGATATAACATCCATCCATATATGATGATTTGTTTTCTCTAGGTTCTCTCCTCCTTTCCTTAAAGTTGTGAGTTATTTATTTTGATAAACTAGATGCCATCCTCCATCTGATTGTACCTTTTACTAATATTTTCCTTTCTATGTAATTGCCGTGCTAAACTTCCTGTAAAATCTGTTTTGCATATTCTACTTGCACTGTGGTCTGTGATATTTGAATTCTCCCCCTCCCCCCTAACCCTAATGCTGCTCCTAGTGTCAAGTGAAGTATCCCAGAATGCAATACCAGATTGTGAGAGTTCACTCAATATGCATGTTACTAATAAATTACACATCTGTTCTATAGTAGTCATTGAACTTCCGACTAGATGAAATCATCTTAAATCTTCATTTGATATCGACTACTAAATCAGTATTCTGATAACTTTAGGTTATAAAAGCACTTTATTATACAGTGACTATGCATCAGAGAAGAGATTAGTCATTAGCATGAGGCTTTATGTTAAGCTGACTTCCAGTTCAGACCCTAATGTTCAACCAACTAAATAAAATGTTATCACAAAAAGATTCAACACATGTTGACTTTTTTGTGATATATCATGTTCAGGCTGTTAATATTCCTTGGATCTGTGTATGGTGCAGCAGTCTTTGCTGTACTTGTGATGACCTCAGTTGTAGTGCTACAGTTGTCATTGTGACATGAATCCCATACGGAGTACCTCAGGCAAATAAATAGAACAACCAAGACACAATTTGAAACACTTGAACATGATGTTTGCTAGATTGAAAGGAGATGGTGAAGCAAAGGCAAAAAAAAAAAAAAAAAAAAAAAAAAAAAAAAAAAAAAAAAAAAAAAAAAAAAAAATTTACTGACTTAGTAGACCTCAAGAAAGATAGATTGAAAACAAAAAGAGTATCATGACCACAAACAAATCCTTGGATGCAGAGACTGAGATAGACATCCAAGGCTGCCAAAATCATATCAAACATAAAATTAATGTAGGTCCTTAATTGCATGGCTTCACAAAGGAGATGTCCAAGTATCATAATGTACAATGTGCTGTCCTTTCTTTCCAATACTGAGTGAATGGCTGCATTATTCAAGTAGAATTTGATGAGCAAGATGAGCAAAGAAGAGGTGAACGAAGAAGTCAGATATTGTTTCAGGACAGGACGGTGCAATAACGAAGCTCTCCATCGTGTGAATGATATCACTCCTCAGTTAAGAAACAATCTGCTCAACATAAAAAGATCATACGTTGGTTTTTGAGCTATTCCATTCAAAGATTCTCTGGTACTTTACATGTTTCAGTTGACAGATTTTTGGAACACTTTGCAGCACCTTGCAAAGAAAGAGTGATGGGATGTGCAGATTGTGGTGAGTGCAATTACCAGAAGAAAAACTGTTCAAATTTAAATCAGCTACCAAAATGCATTCCATGTGCAGCCAGAGAGGAAACATGTTCAAATCTAAGAAAAGAATGCCTGACTTACAAAATGCCTTTGTTGGGATAAATGAGTAACCGGTTATGTCCAGTGAGGAATGTACAGAAACCGTAGAGCAGAAAGTAAACACAGCTGACCAACAAAGATAGACTGAAGAGATGGGTAATGTTTGAAGGAAAAAGAAATCACTCTACACATGGCTGTGACACTGGTGGAAGACCTTTGCATGGATAAAAATGTTAAGACAGCATCTAACTAATACTGCAATACAAATGCAGCAGAAAGTCATGAATTTGACTCTAACATGTACTCTGCAAAATAGCTTCATCAAATTGAGTGTGAGTGAATAAAACATAGCATTCAAGTTTTGAAGACAGCAACAAGAAAAATGTGTGATCGACACCCTCCACAAGATGCTATAATCATTAATAGAAAGAGTATAACAAATGAAAGAGCATGTGTTCACAGGTTATTACATAATACAGAAGACAGCATAAGTTCTCCCTTGAACATGGATACAAATAAAACGGTGAATCAGAACGAAGCCTTGACATAAATAATATTGGATAAAATGAATTTTATAAGATGGCTTGAGGATATGTTTTATTAGGTGTGAAGTGTAGTAAGTGTGAGATAGATCCTGTGGAATTGTAAAGATAATTTGAGGACTACATGATGTTAACCAAACTTGAATAAATGAAACACTTGCTTGTTGCCTTCAAGTATTGTCAGATTGGTGCATCTCAATAGGAGAACAATTGTATTCTCAGTACCAGAGACATGTGACATTTATTTATAAGGGGCGTTCAAAAATAAACAAGCTGGAGGCATAATTACAGAAACCAGTACCTGTATATTAGAAGTATTGACCCTGGCTGTTGTGACACTTGTCTCACTGTGACACAAGGCGATGAATGGCTGTCTCATAAAATTCCCGAGGCTGTAATGTTAACCAGTTTCGCACGTAGAACTGGGTGTCATCATCCGAGGTAAAGGTTATGCTGACGTTCTTCTTTGATGAAGATGATCCCCTTCTGATTCACTTCCAGCAGCATGTGACAACAGTAAATGCCCAGTGTTACTCACAAACCTTGACCACCCTTCACCAAGCGATCAAATGAAAATGAACAGGTAATATCACCAGTGGAGTCATTCTGCTCCATGACAATGCAAAGCCTCGTACGGCCAACACAGTCGCGGCACTACTACAGATATTCAAAGGGTAGGTTCTCGGCCACCCTCCATACAGTCTGGACCTCTCTCCCTGTGATTATGACATGTTTGGTCCCCATAAAAAGGCTCTGAGGATCAAACGATTCACCTCAGATGATGACGTCCAGCTGTATGTGCAGAACTGGTTAACATCACAACTCTGGAAATGTTATGAGACAGCCATTCACCACCTTGTCACAGTGGAACAAGTGACTCAATAGCCAGGGTCAATAATTCTAACATACAGGTACTGGTTTTTGTAATTATACCTCCATCTCATTTCTTTTTGAATGCCCCTTATATTAGGCAACCATGATGGAGAGGAAGTTGCTGAAGGTGGCACAAATAAATGCTGTATGAAGCAGATTTGCCATGACATGGATAAGGATAGTGGTAGAAGAGCTAGACTTGGGTATAGTGTGCAGCCGCATAACATAAAAATAAGTACTCTGTAAATAGTAGTCACTTACAATGATACAGTGCAAACTACCATTATCTTCTGTGATTCCTTTTTGTTATAACTATTGTAAATATGTATCAGCAAGATCCAATTTTGAAAATATTGACAGTAATTCTTCAGCTATTGGTACCAGGCATGTTTCTGTTGTTGATTGAGAATTTACAGTTACCTTAAAGTGTCCACAGAGCCGTAAAGGTCCATTGGGTTATTTAATTACTAGCCGAAAACCTGGCAGTGCCTGGGTATTCAGTTTGCCAATTTCGTATAACAAACAAAATGTTCTATATACTCCCGCAGCAAAATCAATATGAGATTATCCTGGACAGTTCTGTATACCGGATGCAACTGCTTTGCATGTCTACAACACAATATTGTATATGTCTGTTTGGCAACACCTCATCATAGCTCTGTAGATGGCTTTTGATTTCATTTACAGGCATTTACATTTCACAGTTGAAAGCTGTCAAAAGCTCTGCAGGTGTCAAGGATTTCCTCAAGTTAACTCAATTGTAGTAATGTCTTAGTAGTAAAGGGTAAATGATGCAGCACTTTTCATGCATCTCAGTACTTATGACATCATATCTCATGAACTGTGTGTTGCACAATCATATGTTTCTGTAGGTACATTCAGCTGCATACGTGGATGCTGTTTGATAAATATGTTGCAATTAGAGTTAGTAGCAAAGAAGCAATAACTTCAAACAGCGTTCACAATGTGGCAGTTTTTCACTCATCTCAGTGTTTATGATGGCATACTATTTGTATGGAGTGTAGCCATGTATGGAAGTGAAACATGGACGATAAATAGTTTGGACAAGAAGAGAATAGAAGCTTTCGAAATGTGGTGCTACAGAAGAATGCTGAAGATTAGATGGGTAGATCACATAACCAATGAGGAAGTATTGAATAGGATTGGGGAGAAGAGAAGTTTGTGGCACAACTTGACCAGAAGAAGGGATCGGTTGGTAGGACATGTTCTGAGGCATCAAGGGATCACCAATTTAGTATCGGAGGGCAGCGTGGAGGGTAAAAATCGTAGAGGGAGACCAAGAGATGACTACACTATGAAGATTCAGAAGGATGTAGGTTGCAGTGGGTACTGGGAGATGAAGAGGCTTGCACAGGATAGAGTAGCATGGAGAGCTGCATCAAACCAGTCTCAGGACTGAAGACCACAACATCAACATCTACTGAACTATTATAGTTAGATGGTTTTTTACCCCCACAGTGATTATTGCCTGACTGCAAGGGATTTGTGTAATAAGTTTGGTTGAAATCAGTGCAGTGGTTTAGGAGGAGATGTGGAACATACATACATGCACACATACGTACATAGATTTTTATAATACATTTGGATTACAAATGAAGGAACATAACACTACTGAAAGTGATAGGTACCATACTTGCCACTAAACACAATTGTGTTATTCTTGCTTAATTTCATACCTGAATGTGAACAGAATCATTTGGAGTATATGAAATTTTGGGACTGTTGTTGGTTTTAACATAGGCCTCAACCATCTCTCTCACTTGCCATCTCTTAGGCAGCATGGGGCTAGTGCTTGGGTGTGTATGTATGTATGAATGTATATATGATGCCAAAGGAATTACATTAGATTACAAGACACTAATGGTAGTAGGTGAGTATTGGTATTTGGGCAGCAAAATAACTGGTAATGGATAAAGTTGAGAGGATATAACATGTAGACTGGCAATGGCAAGAAAAGCATTTCTGAAGAAGACAAATTTGTTGACATTGAGTATAGATTTAAGTATCAGGAAGTATTTTCTGGAGATATTTGTAGTGTAGCTACATATGGACGTGAAAAGTGTGATAAACAGTTAAGACAAAAATAGAATAGAGACTTTTGAAATGTGATTCTACATGAGAATACTGAAGATCACATTACTAATGAAGAGACAAGATATTTGTGACATGACTAGACCAACAGCAGAGTTTGGTTTATAGGACACAGAGACACCGAAAGCTCACCAGTTTAGTACTGGAATGAGGGGGGATTGTAGAGGGAATCCAGCAGATGAATACAGTAAGCATATTCAGAAGGATGTTGGCTGCAGTAGTTATTTGGAGATGAAGAGGCTTGTACAAGATACAGTAGCATGATGAAGGGCTACATCGAACCAGTCTTTGGACTGAAGGCCACAACAACACATGTATGTGTATGATGTGTATGTAACCACAACAATATATATCTAAAAACAAAGATGATGGGACTTACCAAACAAAAGTGCTGGCAGGTCGATAGACACACAAACAAACACAAACATACACACAAAATTCTAGCTTTCGCAACCAATGGTTGCTTCTTCAGGAAAGAGGGAAGGAGAGGGAAAGACGAAAGGATGTGGGTTTTTAAAATTTCAGATAATAGAGGTATGTGTGAAATTTGCACATTGCATAAATGATGGCAAGGTTGTCTTTCTCAACCTGGACGTAGTTGTGTTAGGCCTTACTCAATGTTTTGAAGGTGAAAGGTATTGGATGTTTCTATACATTGTCTTCCTGATGTGAAAAGACAGTGTTGATACTGTGCTGTGAAAAATTTGTGGCAAGGATCAAAAGTTTTCAAGGGAGTAGAGAACTAAACAAGGTTCCTTTTGTGGGGCACACTCAAGAGTGCGGAACACATTGTCGCATTTGGGCAACCGAACAAACTCAGCCCAATGTTTGCGGAGAGCATTAATAGGTTGTGCAATCTGCACCATGTTCACTATAAATTTCCTTTGCTCATGAAAGTTTGTTGTTGTTGTGGGCGCACATCTTCAGTGGCCTGCATATGGTGCTTGGTCAGTAGCACTCCATTTCTGTTTATAGTGAAACTCAAGAACTTGATTTGCTGTTGGAAAAAAGATGCTCTTTAAGATTACACTTAAGGCTGGTGTTCTGTAAGGCAAAAAAAGCGAATGTAAGTTCTCAAACTACTCACAGTTGTTAAATTACACGATGATTATATTCCTGAGATATTACCACGTGATTAAATCTTGTGGATCAGGCGTTCTAAGTTCTTTGGAAAACAGCAGGCACAAGAGAAATGTCATAAGGAAGCCATCGATAGGTCAAGTTTTAATGGTATGCTCAAAATGAGACTGGAGTCTGGATGCAAAAGTAGTTGCAAATAAGTCTCTGACAGATCTCTCTCTTAATCCTGACTGGTTGAAGGGGTGGCCGGATGCCCTTCCTGTCACAACCCCCGTACCGCCCCCCCCCCCCCCCCCGCCCCCCTGTACAGAATAAGTGTACCCCAACTGTGTGCATCTAGTGTAATCCATGGAATAGTACGAACGTGTTTCAAATGCCTGTAACTGAGACGGAACATGGGGACCAGCCCAGTATTCACCTAGCAGGATATGGAAAACCACCTAAAAACTACATCCAGGCTGGCTGACCCACCGGCCCTTGTTGTTAGTCTGCCAGGTGGATTCGATTCGGGGCCGGAATGCGTACTCGGGTCCAGGAACCAGTGCGTTAGTGCCCTCAGCTACCCTGGCAGGTCTAAGTCTCTGACAGGTTGAATTCAGAAAAATATTCTCTGTATTTCAGTTTTGAAAAAAAAAAAGTCTTTGAAATGTAGAATTGAATAGGTATCAACCCTCACTTAGGAATTAACAGCTTTACAATCCCCACACAGTATGAGGGAGCTATTCAGTTTGCGAGCGACAACTAAAGTGGATGCCTATGTACCAGACCTGGTAGGCATGATCACTTCATGTTACTGGAGATGATCTAGCTCTTTTTCTAAGAGCTTTCACAGAATGTGGGGTAAATGACATACCATTGCAAAAAGGGGAACCACATCAGGTTGGAAGTGTATTGTGATCTATGAATCGGTGGCACAATCTAGCCCTGGAGAGAGTAACTCTGAAAACTGCATGACAGAAGTTTGTTTTATTTATTGAGTCATGGTGGTCTCTTGCAATCATTCTGTGGAGGAAGAATTTGCAGACACTGCTGTATTCATGACAGAAAAAAATGCTGTTTGTCACACCTGGGCATTGTTGACGAGGGTGACGCCTCAGACAATCTGGACAAGATGACTGCTGCCATTATTGGTAAACTGCCATGGAAAGAGAGCTAGCATCAAATGAGAATGGAGAATGACCTAGATTTCGAACAATGTTGCTGGGGGGGGGGGGGGGGGGAGGGGGCTGTTTGCGTATGTCACTGTGAATCTTGCTGGTGGCAGGATTGTTTACGTGAATGAAGTGTACTGGCTGCATTATTACTGAGCAAGCTGTTTGCTCATCTATCATTGCTGAGTCAAATTTGGAGTGTGTGTCAGTATTGTTGAATTTCATATGGAAATTTGAAACTTTGTGTATTGTGAAGACTTCTTCTAAAAAAGGGTATGACTTTTTAAAGCCTGCATGCAAACCTCAGTATCTAGGCACATTGAATAAAACAGTCCCAAATAAGAGACAGTGTAAGATAATTTACATGTCTCATTTGCTTATACAAAGTTACCATGCTGACGTAAACTTCTGAGTTCTGCAATCTATTCCTGTTTGGGACATTCCAGGAAATGACAGTCTATCTGAGTCATCTAGTGCATGGAACTTACAAAGTAAACACATAACATCTTTAGGTTACCATCACAAAAGGAGATACTTTTGAATGTCTGGATCACTGACCTTAAATGCTGTGATGTGGTTGTTTAGCCATCAGGACACATACCAATCATCAGTGGCATCTTTGGAAAATGGGAATGGAGGCATAGCTGGTGCCACCGATGCTAAATGTGCTGTTAACTGTTATTGTATCAGAGTGACGAGTTGCTGTAGGTGTTGTTCCCCTACTACAGTTTCATGGTGAGCAGCTGTTGATGTCATTCTTCATGGTGTCTTTTCTCCTGAGATTTGAGGAATTGTAAGAATATGGGATCCATCGTATGATGCTATGAGTATGTAGACTATTGGTATGATACCATAATTCCCTTTATTTGAACACTAAATCTGCTTACAAATTTAGTACAAGTAAAGAATTCGATCATAACTCACATGGCTTATGGCAGGCAGTGGTTACTCAAAGAATCAACACAGTGAAATACTGAACACAGTGAAATACTGCAAGTCTGTGGAATAAGCCAAAGTCCATCAAGCGCTATGAGAATTCCCGTTCGAATCAAACACTAGACAGGACAAAGTCTATAATATGTGTTGCCAACAGGGACGAAGCTGTATGCATCTGGTAATCATGCAGTTAAAATACTAGAGTGACATGCTGTTGCTGTGTGGGCACTTTATCTCGCTATGAAGATCATGGGTTCATACCACATGATGTGACAGGATGATGGGAAGTGTCTCCATCCAGCTGCTGGGTGCTCGCTATCAGCTGTGAACACATGGTGACACCATTTGTGGAAACAAGTAGATAGTCTTGCTCTCTGAGTTAATGTAGGCATCACTGGATATGGCAGGCACTACACGCAATTGTTACAGTGCAACAGCATTGTGGTGGTCCTTAAGTTTCTTTTTATCATTAGTTTTTCTTGTCATTACAAAGTTTGCAGAAACTCATTGATCATTTACTAAGCCAGCATTCTGAGAAATCTATTTAAAATTGTTAGTTTGATATTTTATTCAGTGTCATGTCATTTGTTGCAGGCGCTGATACTATCAATCGCCAAGCTGTTCTGTGCCACCGAGTACTCCGCACTCTCCAACATCTAGCCCACCAGTCATCACGTCTTGACCGACATACTTGGGAAGCACTGTTACTTTTTCTCCTTGCAATAAATGATACACTATTGTCTCCTCCAACAATCAAAGGTAAAATTATTCCTTCCAAAATTTGTGTAGCACAGTTTAAAAAAAAATATGTTGTGATTTAATTGATGAGTGATAAACGGATAATGGGACAGAGCACTGAGTTAAAAGGTATGCAAAATAACAGAAAATATGTGAGGAGTTAGAAAAATAATGAGAATTCCTATGCTGCAGGTGGAGGGGGAGTATTGACTGTTGTCCCAATAGGTGCCTCTGCTACTAACTATTCAGCTGGCCAGCCGTTGTCTGTGGGGAAGCATGAGTAGAGTGCTTGTATTCCTAAATATCGTTTTGCATGTTCGGTGATTTTACAGTTAGGGACATAATGTAACAATGAGTGTAGATCAAGTTATTTCGTGGTTAGGAAAAATCTTCTGCAGAAAATGGTCACCACAAATTTCTTCCCCAAGGTACCACAATTATTTAAGCATATTTATTTAAGTACTAAAATGTATTAAAAACAAAGATTCCAAGACTTAACAAGTGGGAAAGCACCGGTAGACAGGCACAATAAAATAACACACAAAATTCCGAACTTTCGCAACCGGCGGTTGCTTCGTCAGGAAAGAGGGAAGGGGAAGGAAAGATGTAAGGATGTGGGTTTTAAGGGAGAGGGTAAGGAGTCATTCCAATCCCGGGAGTGGAAAGACTTACCTTAGGGGGAAAAAGGATAGGTATACACTCTCTCTCTCTCGCGCGCACACACACACACACACACACACACACACACCCATCCATACATATACAGACACAAGCAGACTTATTTAAAGGCAAGAGTTTTATTGCAACTCTGCTTTTGTTTCATGTTTTGATTCTGGTAGCTTTACAATGAAGTATACTGGATGCAGTTCTGTAATTGGTTCCACTGTTTTTTGTAGTTAAATATCATAATATGTTGACAATTGTCACCCCATATATTGTGTACTTGTACAAAAAAAATTTTTTTGAATGTGCTATGATACATAATATTGTTTCAAATAATAAGTACACCTCTTCTCTACTTTATTGTGTCATATTCTGTAAATATGTCTATACTTTGAAATCGTTTCTGGGTTTATTCTCAAGTTTTAGGTGCCACTGGTGTATAGAGGGTAAGTAAGTAGGTTGGAGGATTTGTGAGAGGTAAGATAAGGAAAATCACGAAGAAAATAGCATTAAGGTGTGTGTATATTAAAGCGAGAAGTGGAAGTGAAGAGAAGAAAGTATGATCGTGTGGCACATCAAGTAAAATTTGTAGGTGGATTGAGGATATCTTGTTGAGGTGTATGTGGCATGACATCTTTAATGACGAGTCTTGATCAGATGTAAAAGCAAGTTCAGATGTTCCTTAGCTGAGTGTGACCATCACTGTTCATGTTTTATATTAATGACCTTGCAGAGAATATTAATAGTAACCCAAGACTTTTCACAGATGACGCGATTTTATAGGATGAAATATGGTCTGAAAGAAGCTGTACAAGTATTCATTCCGATCTTGATAAGTCTTCATAGTGATACAGAGATTGGTGTCATACTTCAGATGTTCAGAAATGCCAAATTTTTCATTTCACAAAATGGAGGGAACCTAGTATCTTGTGATTACAATATGAATGAGTCACAGTTGGAATCAGTCAACTCATGCATATATTGAAGCATAACAATTTGTGGAGACATGAAATGGAACAATCACATAGGCACAGTCATAGATAAAGCAAATGGCAGACTTCAGTTCATTCGTAGCACACCAATGAAATGCAATTAGTCTGAAAAGGACAGTCCCTACAAGACACTCATGTGACACATCTTAGACTATTGCTCAAATGTATGGGACATGTACCAAATAAGACTAACAGAGGATGTGGAATATGTACAAAGAAGGGCAGCACAAGTAGTCACAGGTTTCTTTGGCACATAGAGGAGTGGCACAGAGATGCTGAAGAGAAACATATTATCCCTTGAAAACCTACTTAGTAAGTTTCAAGAACAACTTAAAGTGATGAATCTAGGCATATACTACAACACTCTGTGATCACTCCCATAGGGATCCGGGAACAAAATTATAGTAATTACAGCTTGCACAGAGTTTTTTAAACCATCATTCATTCCGCTTTTCATACTTGAGTGGAATGAGATGAAGCTCGAATAACTGGTAAAATGAGAAGTACCCTTGGTTATGGACTTCTGATTGATTTGCAGCGTATAGATGTAGATGTAGATATGGGATGGGACTGGGGACAAACATAGATAGCGGCCGAGAAATTGTATTGATTGAGGCTAGGGTGATTGTGGGACAAATATATGATGTGGAGTGCCAGGTCCCTCTTGCACTTTTTCAGTAAAGCTGGTGACTTTAGGGGAGGGTGGGGGCAGTGAGAGATAGTCGTGACCTTGGCATAGGATATGTGTCAGCCTCCAGCTGTTTAATTGGAGGCTGGGATGCAAGAGATTACCCATTCCTTTTCAGGAGCATGGGAAGGAAAGGGCATGGGAAATTTGTTTGTTTGCCGGGATGAGAATGTAATACGTTATCTATAAGGTCTGAGCAGAGTGTTAAATAAATTTGGAGAATGACTGCTCATCAGTGTGGATGCACTATGCACAGCTGGGAAAAGTGTGTAAAGAGAGATGTTTTCTCCCTTGCCAATTATTCTGTCTGAGCTTGTGCTCCGATCTCAATGATCTTGTTCACGGGATTCTTTTATAGACTTGATTTGGTAGTTGATCCACTTAATATGCATAGAGTTTTTGCTGAACCCATCAGGGGAATGGAGCTGGACATCCAAGAAAATGGCTCGCTAAGCAGAAGCTGACGAAGCAAATTGGATTGAAGGAATGGAGATTGAGGATGAAAGGTGACGAATATCAATGTAAGATTCACTAATGACATTGCTGTCCTCAGCAAAAGCAAGAAAGATATTGCGGGACATACTGAACAAAATAAACAGTCTGCTGAGCTTAGAATATAGACAGAGAATAAACTGACGATAGATGAAAGTACTGAAGAGTAGTGGAAATGAGATTAGTAATAAAATTAACATGAACAGTTGGGACCATGAAGTAGACAGAATTAAGAAGTTGTTCTACCTTGGAAGAGAACACTATATGATAAACAAAGCAAGGAGGATATAAAGAGCAGACTAGCACAGGCAAACAAGGCATTCCTGGCTAGAAGACGTTTACTAGTATCAGACGTTGGCATTAAATCGTGGAAGAAATTTCTGCGTGAATATACGTCTGGAGCACAGCATTGTATGGAGGTGAATCATGGATATTGGGGAAACCTGAAAAGATGAAAATTGACTTTTTCAAGACCTAGTGCTACTGTAGAAGTGTGCTGAAAATTAGGTGAACTGGTAAGAAATGAGGAGGTACTCCACAGAATTGGCAAGGGAGAAATATGTGGAAAATGTTGGAACGAATAAGTGCCAGGATGACAGGACCTGTAGAAGGGGATAGCTTTAAGTGAAGATGGAGACCGTAATGTATCCAAGAAGTAATTGAGACTACATGAAATATATTATCAGTTGTGAATTTGAACTACCATCACTTGTATAACGGAGTGACGACATTGAAAATTTGTGCCAGACCGGTACTCAAAAATAGATTTGCTGCATATCGCACGTGGTTGCCTTACCATTTGATTATCCAAGCATGACTCATGGCCAGTCCCAAACTTCCATATGTTGTCAACCATGTGTCTGCAACCTGTATTCGTACACCTGTTGTGTATATTCCCATATATGGGAGACACTATAGTAGAAAGTCAGTTGCCCAGTTTTGGCAGATAAATACAATATTGCAGTTCCCCTGTTATTCTGAATTATTATGTAATGTTCCTTCAGATGTGCATGCATGTCCAAAAGAACATTCAATCATATATCTGAACAATAGAGGGATGAAATATCATATTTATTTGCCAACACTGGGCAAGCTAATTTCAATTAAAATGTCTCCCCTGTACAGGAATATAAACAATGCATGACAGGTACAGGCTGTAGGCACATGGTTGGCAACATATGGAAGCTTGGGTCTGGCCTTTAGTTGTGCTCGGATAGCCAAGGTGACTGCTCGCAATAAGCGGGAAATTCTGGTTCGAGTTCCAGTCCGGCCCAAATTTTTATTGTCATTGTTCCATTATACAGCTAATAGTGGTGCATATTTACAGCTGTGAAAACATTTAATGTATTACATGACAGCTGTAGTTGTTGCGGTGCCTGTTCCTTCAAACACACATGCACGTAACTGCATCGTAATTCGCAATAACACAGGCGCCGCAATATTGTGTAGTAATTGAGAACATTGGGTGCAAGTACTTGTCTGAGGTTGGTACAGAAGATGAAGTTTTGTTGGGGCACATTGAACTATTCATATAACTAATGCCAAAAAGAGAGCTCCCAAGACAGTGCCATAGATTCCTTGTATATATTTTGTTAAAATGAAAAAGAAAAGTAAATGATAAGTGCAGAGAATGAGGCAAGAGGGTTGGAACCAGTGGGAGACATGTAAAGCATGTTATTGACAATGATAAACAAAGAGCTTGGTAATAACGGGAAAGCAACTGTGAAGAAGTGGTGGAGAAAGTTTTTTGGTGTTTTTATTGGTCAGTGGGCTGGAAATACTGGTTGCCTGGGGTAGAAATCCTCTCAGTGAGAATACATTAACCATCAACAATGGGCCATCTAAGAGGGCAAGGAGATGTATGTTTATGTGATTTTAGGGATACACAGGAAGAGGTCACCTCAAGGAAGTTGACTAGTTTTGGCTGTATACAGACATGGAGAACCAAGACTTGTTGAAGTGTCTCCATGTCTAATTTGCTATAAACTCTGGACCCTGCCACATATCAGTCATGTTAGGCTTGCCCGAGTATGTTGGACAGACTGCTTGAGCAGACTATTATTTCTCTAGCTATTTGTTAGATACAAATGGAATCTGTAGATCATTCCATAAACACATCTGTTAGTTTGTTTGGGCTGTTGGGTAGTATTAACAGCAGAGTAGGCATCCTGACAATGCATCAGTGGTGAACCATTGAACTGATAACACTGAGAGTAGCAGATGGAAATTACCTTCAAAACAAAATGTTTACAGGAAGTTTGTCCTCGTCTGCAAGAAAAGAATGTATTACAGTGTGTCTCCTATACACTTTCGAACTGTGTGATACACATGCATTATTTGGCTATGCTATCCACATGAAAAATGACTTCAAAGGAGAAATGGTGTAAGGAAAGTAACTTTGTTCACAACTCTTCCTAAACCATCATACTCCAAACTGTGTATTGATGCTACCTATGCATCATGTCATTTGGTTTGGTATACTTACGACCTGCTGTATGGTTGGACGACAAGGATCTTAGAGACTGTGCCAACTGGTTCCTAGAGCTATTTCTCCTTTATGAGACTACAAAACACACTATGTGTTATGGAAGAACAGTAGGAGCATTTTCAACACAACATAAGGAGCACCTCTTGTTGTTTATCTTTCACTGATATTGTTCATTGAAATTGATGAATGACTTCCACTTTAGTCAGGTGAGGTGTTATATTGAAATCATTTACATGCCTAAGAGCAAAGCCTGTCTCTTGGTGGAATGAATAGTTTGCCATTTCAGAAGGGTCAGGCAGCCAATGTTGTGAAAATTCAAGTACAGCTCATCTAGAGAGACCACTTGAAGCCTTTTGAGCAGCAAGAGCTAAATGTCACAGCTTAACCAGAGAGATCAGAAAGAGTCAAGAGCTGTTTATTGCCATTGGCAGCTCCTCCACATCCACTAAAATATGGGAATTAAAAAAAAAATTAAAAAAAAAGGGATTTTAGGAAAGCACAAGACATTCTAACTAATGGATATATTTAGCAACAGATCACTCATGAAGACATTGCAAGAGATAACACAGATGACAGTACAATATTTCCACAAGAAACACATTTAGAGAGCCAGAGTTTGTTCTGTTAGTGCCTATCATTAAGCCATGAAGAAGATGAAATACAAAATTGCCTAATAAATGGTGACATCTTTAATCGGCCTAACTCGATATAGGAACTTCATGGTGCACAGGTTACTTCACAGGAATATCTCAGTTTTGAACACGACATTACACAATACTTAAAGTCTTATGTGCTTCATCCAAGGAAATTCGCTTTGCCTTTAACTTAATATTGTTTGAGGGTCAAGTCTCCAGTCTGCAGAGAGAACCTACATGATCACTCATTAAGAAACAGAAAATGATAATGTATATGCAAGTAATCATTGTAGTTAATCTTCCATTAGCTTCCTCAGAAATATAGTTCAGTGTACGGTTAACATTTACCTGAACTGGTAATTGGAACCAAGTAATTGTAGCAGTCCCTTCCAGTGTGAATGCAAACTTAGACAATAAGTCACAACTGGAGTCAGTGGTATAGGACTTATATCAGTGCGAACAGTATTGCAGTAAGCTGTGGTGCATGCTGTCTAGTGTAGCAGTTACCATCGCTGGATGGTGTGCTGTGGGTTGCCGGGTCAAACCCAACCACCAGTAGTTATGATGGTGGTTTGAAAACTTCTCAGAATGGAATTAAAAAAAAAAAAAAAAAGTACTTACATCAGGGAAACTTTTTTTTATTTTTCAATGTAATCTCCTTGTAGATTAATGCACTTGGTCCAACAATGCTCCAGTGCCTTCATCCCATCTTGAAAATGAGTTTCCTCCTGGCCTGCAAAATCGTTGTCAAATCTGGCTATCAAGTCTTCGTTTGAAGTGAATCTTTGTCCACCAAGAAGGATTTTCAGTTTTGGTAAGAGATGGAAGTCTGATGGAGCCATACGAGGTGAATAAGGCAGGTGTGGCAACAACTTATACTTTAGTTCGTGTAATTTGGCATGGCGACAGCACTTGTGTGGGTGCACATTTTCTTGATGGGAGATGACTTTCTTCCTTGCTAAATCTGGCCTTTTTTGTGAATCTTTTGTTGCAATTTGTCCAGGAGGTTAGCATAGTATTATCTAGTAATGGTTTGCCCAGTGGGGAGATAATCTACAAACAGAATCCCTTCTGCATCCCAGGACACTGATGCCATGACCTTTACCGTCAAAGGAATTGTCTTTGCTTTCGTTGGTGGCAGAGAATCAGCATGTTTCCACTGCTTTGACTATTGTTTTGTCTATGGGGTATAGTAGTGCACCCTCAAGTTTCATCTGTAGCCATAAACCGACGCAAAAAAGTCTTGTTTGTTTCTTCTAAAATGGGCCAAAAATTGTTACGATATGTCAGTTCTCATGCTTCTTTGATCCAGCATCAAGAGCTGTGGCTTTCATCTTGTAGATAATTTTTTTCATTTCTAATTCTTCAGTTAAAATGTGATATACCCTTTCAGATGACATCTGGCAGGTGTGAGTAATTTTGTGCACTTTCAATCAGCGATCCTCCATGACCATATTGTGCACTTTTGCAATGATTTCTGGAATAGTGACACACCTTGGCTGACTACTGTGTGCTTCACCATCTAAGCTCTTCCGACCAAATTTAAATTCATTTGTTCACTTGGCAACAGTTGAACATGAAGGAGCAAAGTCCCACAATGTATTCTGAAAATTGGCATGAATGTCCATTGCTTTCATACCTTTCTTTATGAAGTACTTAATCACTGCTCGAATCTCAATTTTTTCCATCTTCACAAATCACTATGCAGGAACAACAACAGAGCCATGTCATCACCACAGCTCTCTTCCAAGAGTACTGACGTGGCACATGTTTACAGACAACAGTCCAATGAATATTATGTGAACAACTGTTGTGCTAGCACTGACTTTTCAAAGCACCCTTGTATTTGTTGTTCAGTATTGATCATTTCTGGGAGGTTCTTAAAATATCTTATTTTTGCATATTCTGGAATATTCAAAGTTTGTATAAATACGAGAATTCTCTAGCATTCAAAGTTTGTATAAATACCAGAATTCTGGAATATTCTATGTTTGTCTAAA
The DNA here is from genome assembly GCF_023897955.1 of Schistocerca gregaria. Classification (NCBI taxonomy): domain Eukaryota; kingdom Metazoa; phylum Arthropoda; class Insecta; order Orthoptera; family Acrididae; genus Schistocerca; species Schistocerca gregaria. The sequence goes on along the minus strand of NC_064925.1, from coordinate 321,008,480 downwards.
TAGCACTCTCCATCAGGAGGACAGTTTTGGCTGTATACTGGTGTTCATTTAAATGTCCTTTCAGTACTAAGTATTGTATTGCATTAACTACATTCCTTTGAGATTTGGACATGAGTTTGGTTACGATGTGGCAGTATCTTAGAGGGGCCTATTTCGATACTCATTCTGTGTATACCACTACTTTGAGACATGAAATCAAGCTGTAGTTGCAGGAATGAGACTTAAATTTCCTTACTGAATGGTATTTTACGCAAACAATCTGGAATTAGCTCACAGACAAATTACTTCAAGAGTATGTTGTTCTTCATGGACATTATTATGAAAAGGAAGTTGCTACTCACCATATAGTGGAGATGCTGAATTCCAGATAGGCACAACAAAAAGAATGTTACAAATAAAGCTTTCGGCCCCTAAGGCTTTCATCAAAAATAGGCTGGTGCTGCTGCTCACAGTATGGAAGCTTTATTTGGAACAGTATTTTTGTTTTGCCTATCTGTGACTCAGTATCTCCGCTGTATGGTCAATAGCAACTTTCCTTTTCGCAATATTGTTACATTCCATTTTGGATTTTCCGTTGTTTGTTCTTCAGGGATGCACTGTAAAATTCATCTTGTTTGCTACAATCCTAAACGGTTATCACCCTCTGACAAAACTCCTGTGCATCCCTCCCTGTCTGTGAATGGCTCTTCAATTTATCACTTGTCTTATTTTTTTTACATCATCATCTTGTCAACTACAGTTGATATAAAAAAAATAACTACAGGAATAGGCAAAGAAAACAGCCTTTAAAATTTCATCTGAAAGCAAATTCATGTGTGTCTATTTTAACCACCATCTTAGATTTAATCTGTCACAGTTATAGCTAAGAGACGTTCTGAATTTTAAGTAATCAACAAGTTTTTGGCCTTATATTCAAAGAGAAATTAACATGGTGCCTCATCCGAAGGGACTGAAGGAAAGATCCTTTGATATTCAGAAAATTTTTAGGTTTGAGAATGGAAACAGTTGGGGACAGACAGGTCATGCTAACTGCTATTTTACAGGAGCTTCATTCAACATTGGTTAGATTTCAGCTGCATTATATGGGAACAACATATTCTCCGTACTGTAAAATGCTGCACTCTGTGCAGCATGCCGCATGATGTGGCAAATAGGTAAGGCACTTGGCTCATACTCAGTATAGCAGAGATTCAAATTCTAATCTTGCCGTCAAGATTTAGGTTTTCCTTTGTTTGTGATAGTTACTTAAGGAAAACTTTTTGAAAAGATTGCAGCTGATTTCAGTACAGAAGGTGGATGCACTATGGGGTGAGAGAAGAAAGGGTGGTCTGGAGAATTATGTGCCTAGTAAGTGGATTAAAGACAGAAAAGACCCACCATGGCTTAATAATGAGTTTCAGACACTGCTTATGAAGCAGAAGCTGTTGCACTCTCAATTTGAGAGAGAAAGCACAAATGACAACAAGCAAAGGTTAGTAGAGATTTGTGCATTTGTGGCAAGATATATGTGTGAAGCATACAACTACTACCGCTGCTGTTCCTTAGTAAAAGATCTGGCAGAGAACCCGAGCAAATTCTAGTCCTATATAAAATTGCAAAGTGGGTCTAAGGCTTCTACCCAGTCATGTGTCGACCAGTTTGGTGTGGCAATTGAAGATAGCAAAACCAAAGCCAAAGTTTTAAATTTCACATTGAAGAAATAGTTCACGCAAGATAATCATACAAACATACTGGCTTTTGACCATTGAACAGACACCCTTATGGACAACATAGTAATAAGCACCCTTGGGATAGAGAACAACTGAAGGAGTTAAAAACAAATAAGTCACCAGGTTCAGATGGAATCCCAGTTTGGTTTTTCAAAGATTATTCTACGGAATTTGCTCCCTCCCCTCCCCTCCCCCATGTAGTTTGCACATTTATTGTGAATGTGTCGCCTAGAGCAAAGCCCCAAGCAACTGGAAAAAAAGTGCAGGTGACTCCTGTGTATAAGTAAGGCAATAGAACGGGCCTGTAAAATTGCAGACCAATACCCCTAACATCAGTTTGCTGCAGTGTAGTTCATCATATTCGCAGTTTGAATGTAATAAATTTTTTTGAGACTAAGAAGCTGATGTCCACAGATCAGCATAGTTTTGGAAAGCATCGCTCATGCAAAACTCACCTTGCCCTTTTCTCACATGATATATTGTGAACTAAGGGTGAAGGGCAACAGGCAGATTCCACATTTATAGATTTATGAAAAGCATTTGCCACATTGCAGGCTGTTAAAAGGAGATACAAGCATATGGAATAGGTTTACAGACATGGGAGTGCCTTGAAGACTTCTTAAGTTACAGAACTGTCTGTGTTGACCTCGACAGTGAGTGTTCATCACAGACGAGGGTATTGTCTGGAGTGCGCAAGGGAATTGTGATCGGACCGCTGTTATTCTCCAATACAGCATTAGTAGTGTCCTGCTGGATACACTCACATCATTTAAATATCTGGGCATGGCATTGCAAAGTGATATGAAATGGAACAAGCATGTTAGGATTGTGGTAGGAAAGGTGAATGGTTGACTTCAGTTTATTAGGAGAATTTTAGGATAGTGTGGTTCATCTGTAAAGAAGACTGCATGTAGGACTCTAGCGCAATGTATTTTTGAATACTGCTTGAGTGTTTGGTATCCATACCACATCGGATTAATGGAAGACATCGAAGCAATTCAGAGGGGAACTGCTAGATTTGTTATTGGTGGGCTCAAACAACATGTAACTGTTACAGAGATGCTTCTGGAATTGGAATGGGAATCCCTGGAGGAATGGCGACATTCTTTTTGAGGAACACTATTGAGAAGATTTAGAGAACTAGCATGTAAAGCTGACTGCAGAACAGTTCTCTTGCCTCCAACATACATTATGTATAAGTACAATGAAGATAAGATATGAGGAATTAGGGCTTATATGGAGGAATACAGATAATCATTTTTCCTCATACTATTTGTGAGGGGAACAGGAAAGGAGTATCCTCTGCTATGCGCTGTAAGGTGGATTGCATAGTGTCAATGTAGATGTAGATTAAGGTGAAAGGAATGTTATAGGTTGCTAAGCAGGCATTGGAGGTAGTTTGGTCTCATGAAATTTGGTACTCACTGCAAGACTTTTGTGTAGAGAAATAAAAAGCTGGCAGAAATGTCATTTTACATAGATGATCAAGATAAAAATTGTTTTGATGTTATGTATAACTGCTCAATCACCCATCACGAAACTAACATTATCAAGAGGGGTTGTAGAGCAAGAAGATGAGATAGGGTTGAGAAGAGAAATTCATAGCTGCTCATTAAACGGAGGTTGTGTAAGACTGTAAAGGGGCAGGGGATGAAGGTATGAGCTGGGTGACACAAGGATTGCTATTGGTTTTAGCTCAAACTAGTATCGATTTTGAGTCATTTCTGGTCAGTGTAGTAGATGACAAAAATTGTTTCTGCTTTTAAGAGCTAGTGAAAGAGTGTGCATCGTTGATTAGTGTCATGTTTGTATAAGATTGCAACACCTAAATAATCTGTTATACCCATCTCTCTCTCTCTCTCTCTCTCTCTCTCTCTCTCTCTCTCTCTCTCTCTCTCTCTGTGTGTGTGTGTGTGTGTGTGTGTGTGTGTGTGTGTGTGTGTGTGTGTGTGTGTGTGTGTGTGTGTTGTGAGTTCCTGTGCATGCTGTGGGGAATGCAATTGTGAATTTAGCAGGTGGTATGGTTTGGCTAATTGTGGTCTGACACTATGAATGATTGATGAAGGGGTTGATATTGTCCTCTGGCGTGCAGTTGTATTGGCAGGTCGTGATATTCTGATTGACAGGCTCAGTCAGACTCTTTTGTAGTGTTCAGAATGATGCTGTATTGTAGAAGTGTAAGAGATTCAGTGTGGGACATTGGGTATTGTAATACCTGAGAGAACATAAAAAGTTTTTTTGTGGCGGGAGCAGAGTTGGTTTATGGATACCTGTGCCATAGTTAATTAAAGGGTGTGCGTGTTGTTGTTAATTATGAATTTTCTATTATTCTTGCCACAATATCCATATTCTATAACTGTAGTCTTTCTTATCAAATTATAGTTATCAAAGTATAAATAATTGTTATAATTCATTATTGCTTATATAGTAATTACTTATTATGTCATTAATATCCTGTGAAAGAGTATTTATATTACAATTGTGTCTTCTTTGCAGACGATGTTGGTGACCAGCTTTGTGAACGTGTTTTGTCTGTATTATTTGAAGTGTGGTTACTGGCCTGTGTACGATGTTTCCCATCCCCACCATTGTGGAAAACCTTGCGTGAGACATGCATGAATTGGCGGCATCGTGTGGCTCTTGTGGAGCAATGGAACCGTGTTAACATTTTGTTAACTGCTCGTCTGTTGGAGTTCATGTATGGTCCATCCTTTCCAGAAATTAAGATACGTAAGTATAAAGGAAATTGGAGTACTGAAATAATAAATGTAAAATATATTACAGATTGTTACATGTTTTCAACTTTGGAAAAAAATTACATGAGGTTAACATTCAGATGTCAAAACTCTGATGTTAAATGAGGCTGTCAGTGCACATTGTTGATTGCCATAAACATTGCTCATTGTATTGAAAAGTACGAACATACTTCACAGACCCTCTTGAAGCTGCATTCTACTGTCTCTTGTGTGCTTCCATTCTTCACAGAGGTACTACTGCCACAATGTACAGCTGACGTAGCGGAAGAAATGACTTTGTGACCTAGTAGATAGGAAGTCTGCTAGCAAAAGACAGTGATCTGAATTTGTGTCATAGTGTAGCATGCTCTGATACGAAACTCTGGTAAAGTACCCAGAGAAACCAAATATTTTGACAGGCAGCAACAATGGACTTAAATACAGAGCTAAATTAGCTGTTCCCAACAAATTGCCCTGTGCAATAAATTGAGTTATGTAGTCCAGTGGTTGAGGCCCTGAACTGCATTGTATTCAGAAACAGCAGGATTTGAATGTCTGCTTGCCCATTGTTTTTAGGTTTTCTGAAGTTTCCTAACTCACTTCAGGTGGTTTCCTTCATCAAGATTCACAACTGAGTCCCTCCATGGTTCATTCTGAGCTAAGTACTCTGTCTTTAATGAACTCATGTACCATGACATTAAATTCTAATATCACTTTCTTTTTGTGTATCATATATTTGTTACTGAAGAGAAATAAGTAGTCAGTTACATAGATAAGGAATATGTTAAAGGAATGTAACAAGAAAACCAAAAACTTAATTTAGAAGCAATTTTTAATTGACATTCAATATACATAATGTGAGAAACACAAAAATTGAGTCATCATTATAAACACAAAAACAACTTATTGATAATTTTTCTGAGTGTGACGTATCTTCAAGCAAGGCTCCATACACAACCTTGTGAAAACGGCTACAAAATTGCTGACATGACAGGTATACGTTTGTGGAGGAGACTTGAGAACACACAAAATCTGACTCCCGATGTTTCAGAGCAACAGAAAAAGATTTGACATGAAAATAGTGACTTCCAATGTACAGAGAAACTAGAAATTATAGCTAGCATGATAATAGTGTGCCACATGGAATTGTAAGGAAGGAGCCAAACACACAAGTGTGCAGCTGCAGGTTTAATGTACCTCTCACCTTTGGCAGTGTCATTTGTAAATCAATCAACACTGTTGTTTGGATTCCGTAATGAGAGTCTGACTGAAGATAATATAAGAAGAACTTTCAAGATAGCACTAACGAACCGTTTTGAGGCTTTGAATAAAGAGGAAGGAGATACTGTGGTAGATCAGAACTGGAAGGTGATTGCAGAGACATTAAAGAAACCGCCCAAGAAGTAATCCCAAAGCGAACTAGGGGAAAAAGAGTGTGGTTCAATGAGGAGTGTGAGGGAGCTATCAGGGAGAGACAACGGGCCAAACTACTGTGGATACAAAGCAATATGCAAGAAGAAGAAAAATCGAAGTTTGAAGAAACACGACAGCAGACCCAAGCCACATTGAGGAAAGCAAAGAGAAAATATGTAAAAAGTATCATGGAGGAAGCTGAACAAGACTTTCATGGAAATAGGTATAAAGAACTTTATAGAAAAGTGAAAAGTTTTAAAGGAGGGACATACCATCAACACAGATTCATAAAAGATGCCAATGGAAGAAAGTTAACAGAAGATCAAAAAATTGGAAGAACAGCAGAGAATTACTAAACTCTGATGAACCAACCGAACTACTTGAGTTTGATGAACCAGTAACAGTAGACCCAGAATATCCTCCACCCACCATTGAAGAGATAAGGAACCAGATTAAAAACCTTAAGAATGGTAAAAGTCGAGGTGAGGACGGTATTCCTGCTGAACTTCTCAAGGCTGGAGACAAAATCCTCTGTTTCAAAATCCACAGGCTAATTGAGCAAATTTGGGTAAAACATGAAATACCAGAGGAATGGAAGGTAGCTGTGATGTGCCCCATATATAAAAAGAAAAGACAAATCCGTATGTGACAACTACAGGGGCATAGCGCTACTCAACACCTGTTATAAGATCTTCTCCAACTGCCTATTAGAACGAATAAAACCTCTAGCAACGGGCATAATTGGAGAATACCAAGGAGATTTCCAGGCAGGGCGATCAACCACGGACCAGATTTTTGTCCTAAAACAGGTCTGTGAAAAAATGTACGAATACGGACGAGAGATACATCTCCTGTTTGTAGACTTCAAGAAGGCTTACGACAGTATACAGAGACCTAGCCTGATTAGAACTATGACAGAGTTTGGTATACCAAAGAAGTTGGTCAAACTGGTAGAGGTATGCCTAAATGACACAAACCTTAAGGTTAAGGTAGGCAATCAAATGACAGAAAGCTTTCAAGTTGTAACAGGATTACGCCAAGGAGATGGGCTATCACCTGTCCTCTTCAACCTGGCACTTGAGAAGGTAACACGGGATTTCAACAAAGAAAACATCAAGGGCATTCAAATTGGTAATGAACACATTACATATCTGGCCTATGCAGACGACATTGCACTATTAGCATGCACACAAGAAGATCTGCAGAGAAGTATCCAGACCTTGGAGTTATTAGCAGCTACGATCGGTCTACAAATTAGCTCTGAAAAGACAGAGTATATGACCATAGGAAGAAAGATCCAGAATTCTCAAGATTTAATTGTGAACACCACCAGGTATAAACATGTGAAAGAGTTCAAATACCTTGGATCATTTTTTACGGAAGTAACATCAACTGAAGCAGAGATAAAAGCACGACTGCATGCGGGAAACAGATACTATCACTCTCTAGACCCTATATTAAAATGGAGAAGTGTCTCTCAACAACTAAAGCTACGGTTGTATAAGACATTAATAATGCCAGTAGTACTTTATGGTTCTCAAACCTGGAGCACTCGAAAACAAGACCTTAAGCTACTGCTAACATTTGAAAGGAAAGTCCTCAGGAAAATATTTGGACCAGTCAGAGATCAGACTACTGGAGAATGGAGAAGACGCCATAACACTGAATTAGAAGAGCTGTACAAGGAGCCTAACATCTTGGGAGTGATGAGAAGCAAAAGACTGCAATGGGCTGGACATGTTGTTAGAATGGAGGCAACAAGATGGCCCAAAATCACAATGGACTGGATCCCGTCAGGCAGCAGACCAGTGGGAAAACCTAGAAAGAGGTGAATCGATGGAGTGAGAGAAGACCTGTTGCAGCTGGGAGTCGCGGAAAACTGGAGACAGCAGAAGACAGATACGGATGGAGAGCTCTAACTGTGGGGGTGCGCGGTCCTCTGGACCTGATCGCGTGAATGATGATGAATAGATTAGATGCTATACCTCCCACATTGGAGGATGCCAAGGGAAAACTACATGAATAAAACTCTTAGTAATGATTCCTTTGTTCAAGCCAATCTTGGCTTGGGTTTGCATATAATGGACTAACACAGTCCAACTTAGTATTGGAATGAACTGTACCAGCACTACGTAGCAATGATAAATATGAGCCTGTCTGTTCTGGTTTTGTAGAAGTTTTATGTTGTCCAGGATTCAGTAAGAGTGAATGGTGTACATGTCTGCTTGACATGTGGGATCCAGTCCATCATGAGGGAATTAGGTTGGCCACTGAGGCATTTTGAATGAGCTTCATTCCAAGCCTCTTCACTGAAGCTGGTGACCCACCACTTCAAATCAAATGATGAGCATACAAAATGTAGTCTGTATGTTGGGTGCCTGCATACTATAATTTTGTTTGTCCTCCCATTGAGCAACATTTAAATAGTAGTCAGTGAGCAAGAGGGCATTTGTGAACCAAGTAAAGAACAAACTTTTGAAAATGGATGTCCAAATATTAAGATTTTAGTCTAAGTGTGGAGTAAATCTCACCTTGGCTTCTTCAGAGTTTAAATTTTACTAATTGTAGTAAATAAAGTGTTCTGAATGTTATTTTAAGGTACTTGTTTGGCTATATTTTAACTGAACATCAGAATTTAAAGCTTGTGTATACAGGTCAATCAAAACAGGAATAATTTCTCAGATGCTCAGTAGTTTCTGTAATTGTGTCTTCAGGATTTACGTACCAGAATGTTAAGGTATGCTGTGCTGAGGTGTGCACAACTCTTGAAAACATTGGAGCAGATGAGGTGAGACCAAGGTACAATATTTCTCATCTGATCTGATATGTTTAGTGCTCTTCAGACACATCAACAAATGATACATAATATTTTGGTCACTTTTCTCTCATTACGACATCATGGGAAGGTGGTGATATTCTGCTAAACATTGATCACACTGGAATGAAGAGAAATGAATGATGTAGCAGACAAGGCAACCAATAAGGGGGCCTGAGTTGAACAATATGGCATTCTGTTACAGGCTGAAAACTCACTGTTGAGTCAGAAGGCCATACATTAGTAGTAGGAACAATAGCTGGTGGCGAAGGACAACAAATTATTCATGGCTCTTTTCATTGTGGTTACAGACATGAGATGAGGTTTCACTCATGCTTCTTTTGTGGGACATAGCACTTCAGGCATGGTTTTTTGCCCAGTGATAAGATCCACCCTATTGTAGTGCCTGTGGTCTACATATTTCAGTAGACCATTTTCTGACAAAGTGTAGTTTATATTCTGACTACAGGGCAGTGACAACATTAAGTGGGGATCTAACCTTTGTTGTAGCAGATGATGAGACAAGTGTGGTATGTGTTTTAAGATTTTGTCCAGCCTCCAGTCTAAACTCTCAGGGTGGAGGTTTTAAGGTGTTACAGCATGGCTGACTTATCCTTTTTTAGTCCAGTGATCAACCAGTTACAAATTTTGCTATACTATTTTTAATTATAATTTCTCTAATAATCCGAAGTTTTGAAACTTTTATGGTATTGGATTATAGGGATTAAGGATCTTTCAATTGTTGTTCAAATTTTGTAGTTGTTTCTCTCTCAACTGCACTTGTCTCATAGCAGTAATTTGCAAATGCAAAAGACCCAGCTATTGTGTGCCAAATCAAACATATTGTCACCTCTTTGAAGCAGACAACCAGTTTTTTTCCCCACCCATGTCCTAGCCAAGCTTGTGGTCCATCTCTAATATCAATGTGATGTTTACCCCAGTCTTCCTTCATTGTGCATGTGAAGTTCAGGTATGAAGTGGTAAGATTGATTACAAATGTAATAAACACAAAAAAGATGGAAAGAAAGAAATTCTCAGCTCCAGTTTCAGTGAGCTTAATGCAGTTAGTGTGATGAGATTGCTCTCCACTTTCCTATTTTAGTGCACTAAGTCCGTAGTCCTGTGCAGGAGCATTACTTCTTAGCACTTCCCATATAGTAAAAACTTGCTCTAAATATTCAGAAATGTAAGATTTTGCACTTCATAAAAACGAAAAAATGTGGTACCCTATGACTATAATATTAATGAGTCATGGTTGGAATCAGCCAACTCATACAAATACTCATGTGTAATGCACTATATGGCTATGAAATGTAATGATCACATAGGATCAGTTGTGGATAAAGCTGATGGTGACTTCGGTTTATTTGTAGAATACTTGGGAAGTGCAATCAGTCTACTAGAGAGTTTGCTTACACGCCACTCTTGTGACCCAGTCTAGAATATTGCTCAAATGCATGGGATCCATACCAGATAGGACTAAGAGGGGACATTGCACATATACAGAAAAGGGTGTCATGAATTGTCACAGGTTTTTTAAATCCATTTTAGAGTGTCACAGAGATGCTGAAGGAACTGGAATGGCAGACTCTTGGGGAAAGATGTGAACTATCCCAAGAAAGTCTATTAATAAAGTTTCAAGAATCAGCTTTAAATGATTATTCTGAGGATATACTACAGCCACTTACATATCACCCACACAGGGATCGAAAGGATAAGATTAGAATAATTGTTGCATGCACAGAGGCATTCATTCTTCCTACACACTATACGTAAATGGAACAGGAAGAAACCCTAATAATTGGTGCAATGGGACATTGCTTCTGCCGTGCACCTCACGGTGGTTTATGGAGTATAGATGTAGGTGGAAACGTTGTGTAGTAAGAGCCTCTTACTATTTTATCCTTTTACAAGCAGTTGGATGATGTTACTCTGCACTCCGACACAGTTCATGAATAGAAGACAATGTTCATAGCATTCTTCGCTTTTTCACTTCTGCCATTTCACTGTTCTGGGGCCTCTGGTGTAATGGTGGATCTACATTTTATGTACAGCCACATGACATCACCAGAACTTGAAGTGATGGGAACATGCCAGTTTAATATGACACCTGTTTGAAAATGTAAACAGAACCGTTTCAAAATCACACTAAGTACAGTTGTGCCCTAGCAAAATTTCCCAAAATTTCATCATAATTTACCAGACTTATCATTCCACCTTTACAAATAGAATCCATTAAGTAATTTTATCAAACCCAATTGAGCACAGAAAAGGAAGTTGTTAGTGTAAGAATACAATTACATTTGAGTCTTCCAAGAATGAACCCACTTTCATTGCATCCAAATATGTCAAGTGTTTAACTGGTGTGCTGTAGGTAAATATTTTTGCTTTATTAATGGTCTATAAAAACAGGTAGATTAAGTGCTGCACAGAATCATAAATTAAGTTAAATTACACCACCAAAGGAGATATTATCTACCTCTATTAACCAAATAGGATATAATATAGATATTGCCACCATTAATAATATTTCAATGTTATTGTTCTGTTTAACAGCGGAGGAGGATGCTCAGTTGATACCAGCAAATGCCAGTAGAGACTGCATAGCACAAAGTTGGTTTCGATTTCTGCACTGCCTTGGAAACCCAGTGAACCTTTGTCGTCCCTCAGTTGTAAGTCAGACCCAGAAGTTCCTGCAGTTTGCAATAATTAGTGAAACTGTCGTCGATCCTAGCCAGCATCCATGTCTTTCAGCACTGCCACTAATCTTTCTAAAAGCAATAAAAGGGATTGCAGGACTAGTTGACGCTTTCTTGGGTAAGTACACATGACAGCTGGTTTGTAATGATAACTGCATGAAAATTGCTGTGTGTGTGGATTTTTTTTTTTAATGACAGTGTTAGTAAGTCGGAACTGTTACATAAAGAGCATGCACAGTTTCACTAATGGGATCATTAACAAGAAGTGTTACAGCAGTTAAAACAACTGTATGACTAATACTCCATCTCTACTATATGGTATGTTAATTATACTGCTACTACTAGTACTACTAGGTGTATTTGTAATTTTCTAATTTATCAAATGTTTTGTAATTGGTAATTCGTTCATGATACTCTTTTGGCATAGTAAGCTCCTTACGGGTAAGAACTATCTGTGGTTACTTCTGTACGGACCCATTTAGGTGCATTTGGGATAACATTTGTTGTTTGGATGAGAATATTCTAGTTTTGGGTTTGCTAGAAATATGTTGCAACTGGATATAAAAAAATTGTCAAGTTTGATGGCCATTGTATCATCCATTGTCGAACTCAAAGAATAGACCACCAAAAGTGTTATGTGCCTTTTAGGCATGCCCTCTCAGAGTAATAGAACAGTTTTTTTTAACATAGCAGTAAATAATTAGGATGACATCTAGCTAGCTCCAAAAACAGCATAGGTAAGAGCTATCTATTCTCCAGTAGCATGTAGTGGTAAAATCAGATATTCAAGAAGTGCAAGGGTAGAGTGATGTGTCAGTGATTAGGCTTTGAAAAGACCAATCATATCTGAAACGTTGAGAGATCTCACATAGTGCTTCACTGCTTCCATCACTGCAAAAACTTAGTTACTGATTCTTCAATTATCTTTGGTTGTGATGCCCTTTGACTCGCAACCATTTCATAGCTTTGTGTCAGGTGGTTTGAATTTGGCCAGTGACTCACTGTGGAGGTGGCTGTAAGTTTATCAACGGAAATACTGGGAGGAGAAGTAATACTATCATGGGTGCAAGCCTGAAAGATGATTGAATAACCTATTAAGTATCTGTTACTTGTGTCAACTACTTGCTATTATTAACATCAAATCAGTAAAGACGGTGTGGATGGGTGGACACATGAAAAACCAACAAAGAAATCTGTGTGAGAGTTAAGGTTGCAAAATCACTGCCACAATGATTTTATTATTCATAACTGTTCTCAACAGTCCTAGAAGGTGTTTCAGATCCTTAACATGGAAAACTGAAGAACTATATATATTGTTACTGCAATGGAGCACTTCCTTTCACGCCGATCACCTGCCACCCTACCTAAAACCTCTTTCCTCGTCACCTTAGCCAGCTTCATCCTGACCCACAACTTCTTCACTTTTGAAGGCCAGACATACCAACAATTAAAGGGAACAGCCATGGGTACCAGGATGGCCCCCTCGTATGCCAACCTGTTTATGGGTCACTTAAAGGAAGCCTTCTTGGTTACCCAAGCCTGCCAACCCAAAGTTTGGTACAGATTTATTGATGACATCTTCATGATCTGGACTCACAGTGAAGAACAACTCCAGAATTTCCTCTCCAACCTCAACTCCCTTGGTTCCATCAGATTCACCTGGTCCTACTCCAAATCCCATGCCATTTTCCTAGACGTTGACCTCCATCTGTCCAATGGCCAGCTTCACACATCCGTCCACATCAAACCCACCAACAAGCAACAGTACCTCCATTATGACAGCTGCCACCCATTCCATATCAAATGGTCCCTTCCCTACAGCCTAGGCCTTCGTTGCAAACGAATCTGCTCCAGTCCTGAATCCCTCGACCATTACACCAACAACCTGAAAACAGCTTTCGCATCCCGCAACTACACTCCCGACCTGGTACAGAAGCAGATAACCAGAGCCACTTCCTCATCCCCTCAAACCCAGAACCTCTCACAGAAGAACCCCAAAAGTGCCCCACTTGTGACAGAATACTTCCCGGGACTGGATCAGACTCTGAATGTGGCTCTCCAGCAGGGATACGACTTCCTAAAATCCTGCCCCGAAATGAGATCCATCCTTCATGAAATCCTCCCCACTCCACCAAGAGTGTCTTTCCGCCGTCCACCTAACCTTCGTAACCTCTTGGTTCATCCCTATGAAATCCCCAAACCATCTTCCCTACCCTCTGGCTCCTACCCTTGCAACCACCTCCGGTGTAAAACCTGTCCTATGCACCCTCCCACCACCACCTACTCCAGTCCTGTAACCCGGAAGGTGTACACGATCAAAGGGAGAGCCACGTGTGAAAGCACCCACGTGATTTATCAACTGACCTGCCTGCACTGTGACGCTCTCTATGTGGGAATGACCAGCAACAAACTGTCCATTCGCATGAATGGACACAGGCAGACAGTGTTTGTTGGTAATGAGGATCACCTTGTGGCTAAACATGCCTTGGTGCACGGCCAGCACATCTTGGCACAGTGTTACACTGTCCGAGTTATCTGGATACTTCCCACCAACACGAACCTATCCGAACTCCGGAGATGGGAACTTGCTCTTCAGTATATCCTCTCTTCTCGATATCCGCCAGGCCTCAACCTCCGCTAATTTCAAGTTGCCGCCGCTCATACCTCACCTGTCTTTCAACAACTTCTTTGCCTCTGTACTTCCGCCTCGACTGACATCTCTGCCCTTACTCTTTGCCTTTACAAATGTCTGCTTGTGTCTGTGTATGTGCGGATGGATATATCTGTGTGTGTGTGTGTGTGTGTGTGTGTGTGTGCGTGTGTGTGTGCGCGCACGAGTGTACACCTGTCCTTTTTTTTCCCCCTAAGGGAAGTCTTTCCGCTCCCGGGATTGGAATGACTCCTTACCCTCTCCCTTAAAAGCCACATCCTTTCGTCTTTCCCTCTCCTTCCTGAAGAAGCAACCATCGGTTGCAAAAGCTAGTAATTCTGTGTGTGTGTTTTGTTCATTGTGCCTGTCTGCCGGCGCTTTCCCGCTTGGTAAGTCTTGGAATCTTTGTTTTTAATATATTTTTCCCATGTGGAAGTTTCTTTCTAATATATATATATATATATATATATATATATATATATATATATATATATATATATATATATATATGAACAAAACACACACACAGAATTACTAGCTTTTGCAACCGATGGTTGCTTCTTCAGGAAGGAGAGGGAAAGACGAAAGGATGTGGCTTTTAAGGGAGAGGGTAAGGAGTCATTCCAATCCCGGGAGCGGAAAGACTTCCCTTAGGGGAAAAAAGGGACAGGTGTACACTCGCGCGCACACACACACACACACACACACACACACACACACACACACACACACACACACACACACACATCCATCCGCACATACACAGACACAAGCAGACATATTTAAAGGCAAAGAGTAAGAGCAGAGATGTCAGTCGAGGCGGAAGTACAGAGGCAAAGAAGTTGTTGAAAGACAGGTGAGGTATGAGCGGTGGCAACTTGAACTTAGCGGAGGTTGAGGCCTGGCGGATATCGAGAAGAGAGGATATACTGAAGGGCGAGTTCCCATCTCCGGAGTTCGGATAGGTTGGTGTTGGTGGGAAGTATCCAGATAACTCGGACGGTGTAACACTGTGCCAAGATGTGCTGGCCGTGCATCAAGGCATGTTTAGCCACAGGGTGATCCTCATTACCAACAAACACTGTCTGCCTGTGTCCATTCATGTGAATGGACAGTTTGTTGCTGGTCATTCCCACATAGAAAGCGTCACAGTGCAGGCAGGTCAGTTGGTAAATCACGTGGGTGCTTTCACACGTGGCTCTCCCTTTGATCGTGTACACCTTCCGGGTTACAGGACTGGAGTAGGTGGTGGTGGGAGGGTGCATAGGACAGGTTTTACACCGGGGGCGGTTGCAAGGGTAGGAGCCAGAGGGTAGGTATATATTAACCTGAACAACCTTAATCTTTCTGATGACATTGGGCCGTTTACCTTTAAAGCAATTATAGTACAACAATAAGTGTATGAAACTTAAAAGACTAAGTTTGAAAGTAGGCCTGAAAATCAATCACAGTATGACTAAAATAATGTATAATCAATGTTTTAAGAAGACTAAGTAAAGACTAACTATGAGATCTTAGAACTAGTTCATCATGTTAGGTATTTAGGTTGTTTGGAGGTAACAACTGGATGAACAGCAATAAAAATAAACAGAAGAATAAAAATGGGGTGGATTGTTTCAGGTAAACTAAATAGGGCTTTCAAAATTAAGCTGGTGATTAATCTGAAAAAAATAAAGTTTACAAACATTGCCTAGTACAAGTTTTGACGTACATCTGTTAATGCAAAAACCAGTCAAAACTGAGGATTGCTCCAAAAACAATGAAGATATACATAGAGAGAATTACTAAAGGAATAGAAAACTGACAGAGTCACCAGGAAGCCCACTGGAATGGAGAACATAATCATAACAGTTATGAAAATGAAGTAGAGGTGGACTGGTGAAAAGATGGCAGATGAGATCAGAACATTACTTGCTCCACTCCAGAAAATAAGAAGATGCCCATACAATGACCGAACAAAAGGTGGATAGGCATAATTAGCAACTTATTGGCATATAACAGTTGCCTGGCTTCCAGGGAAAAATCTGAAAGCAGTGCTCATCAAGTTGTTGTTGTTGTTGTTGGTGGTGGTGGTGATTAGGATGGTGGTTGTGATGAAAATGAACTAAGAGTATTTACCCTTTGAGAAGTTGTCACCCTTTTAGACCAAAAACTGACATGATTGCAGAATATGCCATTATAATATAGCTGCACAACACTTTTGTCTTTAATCAGACTGTTATTTTCTTGTGCAGAGGTATCGTCTAAATGAATACTACTAGATTGATATAGGAACAGATTATGTAACCAAAGTACAAGATGAATGAAAAGGGGGGAAAATAAAGTGGATGATTCAGTCTGGTATTTAATGTCCAAGATTCTAGTGAACTTGAAGATTAGATTCATTTATCTTAAATTAAGACCATTTATACTTATCACAATGTGCTGCTTTGCATATAAGAATTTTGGCCACGTGAAACTGCTGTTCAAGTGAAAGACATCTTCAGGATAATTTGGCATAGCCACTCAAATAAAGAAACATGAAATATGACTAAGTCCCTGGGTTAGTCAGTGACTTATTGTGTCTGCAATAGTAAGTGTGTCAAGCATACCTAGAAGAAAGTAAATTAGTGAAATTAGCCATTGAGTATAATCCATATGCGAAACAAAGAAGCCATTTTAAATCCCATCACACACAGTCTCCTTCATTTCAGCACTCATAAAGTTTTCCCAGAAAGCCAATACCATATCATAGCTGCAGGAAAATCAGGCTAGCATAAATACCTTTTCTTGCACGAATACATGTGAAAACATATATCAGTATGTACCATCTCTCCCAAACACCTAACACAGGCTACAGATAAATAACATCAAAAATTATCATACCTTCAAACACTAGTTTCGAGTTCTGAGTTTCATGATTCTGCTTAGCTGATAAGAATTACAAAGTGTGCATCAGGTAAATGTGCAGTGTACACCTCTCCACAGAGTGATAAGTTAATTCCCTTTTTTTTGACTCGGTAATAAACAAGTCAACTGCCTGTCATGTGCATCAAATTAGAAACATCAAAAATTGGAAAATCCGCTATGGAATGTAACAATATTATGAAAAGGAAAGTTGCTAATCACCATATAGGTGAGATGCTGAGTTACAGATAGGCACAACAAAAAGACTATCACAAATAAGCTTTCAGGCAGCAAGACCTTCAACAAAAATACACACACACACACACACACACACACACACACACACACACACACACACACACGACTGCTGTCTCTGGCAACTGAAGCCACACTGCAAGCAGCAGCACCAGTACATCATGGGAATGGTGACTGGGTGGGGGTAAGGAGAAGGCTGGGGCAGGGAGGGGGAGGGATAGTATGGTAGGGGTGGGGGACAGTGAAGTGCTGCTGGGGAGGGCGCAAGGACGAGGTGGACAGAGGGTAGGACAGCTGTGTGCAGTCAGAAGATTAGACAGATGGCAGGGGAGAGGTGGCGTGGGGGGGGGGGGGGGGGGGAGGGGGTAGCGGAAAAGGAGAGAAGTAAGAAGTCTGGGTATGATGGTGGAATGAGGGATATGTGGTGCTGGAATGGGGACAGGGAAGGGGCTGGATGGGTGAGGACAATGACTAATGAAGGTAGAGGCCAGGAGGGTTACGGGAATGTAGGTTATATTGCAGGGAAAGTTCTCACCTGCTCATTTCAGAAAAGCTGTTGTTGGTGAGCAGGATCCATGTGAAGCTGTCATTGAAATGAAGGGTGTCGTGTTGGGCAGCGTGCTCAACAATAAGGTGGTCCAATTGTCACATAGAATGCAGCACATTGGTTGCAGCTTAACTTGTAGATCACATGACTGGTTTTGCAGGTAGCCCTGCCTGTGATGGGATAAGTGATGTGTGTGACCTGACTGAAGTAGGTGGTGGTGGGAGGGTGTATGGGACAGGTGTTGCAGCTAGATCTATTACAGGGATATGAGCCATGAGGTAAGGGTTGGAAGCAGAGATTGTGTAGGGATGGACGAGGATGTTGTGTAGGTTTCGTGAATGACAGAATACCACTGTGGAAGGGATGGGAAGGTTAGTGGGGAGGACATTTCTCATTTCAGGGCTTGACAAGAGGTAGTTGAAAAACCTGACAGAGAATGTAATTTAGTAGCTTCAGTCTGGGGTGGTACTGAGCTAAGAGGGGAATGCTCCTCAGTGGTCATACTGTGAGACTTTGAGAGTTTGTGGATGACTGCAAAGATAAGGCACAGATTATTTGATTTTGTACAAGGTTGGGAAGATAAATACTGTCTGTGAAGGCTTCAGTGAGACCCTCAATATATTTCGAGAGAGACTGCTTGTCACTGCCAGTGTGATGACCACGGGTGGCTAGGCTGTACGCAAGGGAATACTTGGTATGGAACGGGTGGCAGCTGCCGAAGTGGAGGTATTATTGGTGGTTAGTGTGTTTGATATGGGCGTAGATACTGATGGTGCCATCTTTGAGTGTGGCGGTCAACATCTAGAAAGTTGGCTTGTTGGGTTGAGTAGGACCAGGTCAAATAAATGGGGGAGAAGCTTTTGAGGTTCTGGAGGCATGTGGATAGGGTGTCCTCACCCTTGATCCAGATTGCAAAGATATGCCTTCAAAGGGGAAGTTATTGTGAGTGGGGATATAGTTGCTTATGGTGACTAGGAAGGAGGTTATTGGTTTGGAATCTGTCGGGTGTTGGAAAAGGTAGTGTTCTATTGTGGTAAGGCCATAGGCATTAGGGATGTTGGTGTAAAGGGAGGTGGGATTAGTAGTGATGAGTAGGACACTGTTTGGTAAAGCGACAGGAACTGTGGCGAGCCTGTGGATGAAATGGTTGGTGTCTTTTATATAGGGGGGTAGGTTCTAGGTAATAGGTTGAAGGTGTTTGTCTGTGATAGCAGAGATTCTCTCAGTGGAGGCACAGTACCCCACCACAATGGGGCATCCTGGGTAGTTGGGTTTATGGACTTTAGGAAGCACTTGGAAGGTAGGAGTGCTGGGAGTGTTAGGGGTGAGCAGCGAGATGGATTCCAGGGAGAGGTTCTGGGATGGGTCTAAGAATTTGATGAGTGACTGGAGATCTTGCTGGATTTCTGAAATGGGGTCATTGTGGTAAGGTTTGTTGGTGGATGTATCTGTCAGCTGGCAGAGTCGTTCTGCCAGGTAATCCTTGTGGTTCAGAACAATAGTGGTGGAACCTTTGTCCACAGGTAGGATTATGAGGTTGGGATTATTTTTTAGATTGTGGACTGCAGTTCTTTCTGTGAATGTAAGGGTAGTTTGCATGTTGTGGGGATTAATGATGAGGCAAGGTTTGAAGTTAAGAAATTCTGGAAAGTCAACAGGGGTTGATTGGGGGGCAGTGGGGGTGGACCACAGTTGGATGGCAGAGTGAACTGAGTCAGGCAGGGTTCAACATTGGTCTTTGGTTGAGTCTGAAGGTTAGTGTTGGTTACAAAAAAGTGTTTCCACTGTAGGGACCGGGAGAAGGAGAGAAGATATTTACCAAGTCCTGTATGATTGAATTTGGGAATGGGGCAAAAGTTGAGGTCTTTAGCAAGGACTGATATTTCTGTGGGGCTAACACTCGTGGAGGAAAGGTTCATGACTTTGTTTTGGTTTTGGATTCTGTGTGGTGGTGGGAGTGAGTTTTGGAGGTAGGGTAAATGTAGTAGGTCTGCGAGACAGGGTTTCTCAGCTGTGAGGGGATGTAGAGGAGGTTTGGAGGTTGTTGTAGAAATGGTGGAAATGGTACTCCAAGGCGGGAGCTGGGTGGAGAGTTTTTCGAGGTGGTGTTGCACGTGTTGTTCTAGTTCCTGAATGGCAAGAGTTTAAGTGTGTGTTATGGGTTCCAGGAATTTGGGCTTACATAACAGGAGAATTTTGTGGATGGAGAGAAGGTACTGCAAGGAAGTTTGACCTTTGTTGATATGGTTTTGCAGGACAGTATTGGTGAGGGGTAAGGATTGGTGAAATATGTAGAGATGGATATCATTGTGGAAGAAAGGGTGGCAGCTGGAGACGGGTAATTTGATGTTAAGGCTATTTTAGAGGACTCCGTGAGCCAAGCAACAATGCAGCAGTATATGGGACTGGGTTCTGGCTAGGGTTTAGGAAGCTTCTCTGTATTGATGCAAATGAA
This sequence comes from Schistocerca gregaria, assembly GCF_023897955.1. Taxonomy (NCBI): domain Eukaryota; kingdom Metazoa; phylum Arthropoda; class Insecta; order Orthoptera; family Acrididae; genus Schistocerca; species Schistocerca gregaria. Next base: position 320,988,316 of record NC_064925.1, on the reverse strand, counting down.
AGGAGTAAGGATCCATGCATCTGGAAAAAATGCATAAAATGATGTAAATAACATAGAATTACATCTGAAAAAATTCATAAAAATACACCCAAATACGTGAGAAAAATCACGAGGAGGATGAAATGGATGCAAAAGGGGGAAACAAGATGAAATCTGAGGGAGTCGATGATAGGGGAATACAAAAACTCACTAATTTTGGTGTGAAATCACAACAAAACAAAGAAAAGATATAAACAATAAGAAAAATATATTACTGTGGGTAGCAGGCCTGATGGTGGATAAGTGTGAAAAAGGGGGATGGCAAATGTGGCTGGATGAGGTGAAATTAGTGGGTGCACACTGGGGTAGAACAGAGAAAGAGTTGGAGTGGGGAGCGGTTTGTGGGATCCGGGGTACGGCTATGGGTTCCCGCATGGGATCATCCTATGCCAACCTATTCATGGGCCAAATAGAGGAATCATTCCTACACACCCAGTATCCTAATTCTCTCACCGGCTTCAGATTTATTGATGACATTTTTGCGATCTAGATTAAGGATGAGGACACCCTATCTGCATTCGACCAGAACATCACCATCTTCTCCTCCATTTACTTCACCTGGTCCTACTCAACCAAACAAGCCACCTTGACCTCCACCTCAAAGATGGCTACATCATTATCTATGTCCACCAGCAATACCTCCACCATCTGCCACCTGTTCCATACTAAGAATTCCCTTCCGTACAGCCTATCCACATCTACAGTGACAAGTGAAATATACCGAGAGTCTCAATGAGGCCTTTACAGATTGTAATTATTGTCCCAACCTTGTAGAAAACAAATGTTTTATGACTTATCCTTTCCAGTCACCCACGACCTCCCCAATGTCTCACCATCCAGTCACAGATGAGCATTCCCCTCGTAACTCAGTACCACCCAGGACTGGAGCAACTGAATTATATTCTGTGCTGGGGTTTCAACTACCTCTCATCGTGCCCTGAAATGTCAAATGTCCTCCCCGCAATCCTTCCCATCCATCCCACAGGGTTATTTTGCTGTCCACCGAACCTACACAATATACTCGTCCATCCCTACACAACCTTTGCTCAAAACCCCTTAACTCATGGCTCATATCCCTGTAATAAACCTAGATGCAACACCTGTCCCATATATCCTCCCACAATCACCTATTCCAATTTGATCACAAACATAATCTATCCCATAAAAGACAGGTCTACCTGTGAAACCAGTCATGTGATCTACAAGCTAAGTTGCAACCACTGTGCTGCATTCTATGTGGGCATGACAACCAACAATCTGTCTGTCCGCTTGAATGGCCACTGACAAACTGTGGCCAAGAAACAAGTGGACCAACCTATTGCTGCGCACAGTGCCCAGCATGACACCCTTCATTTGAGTGACTGCTTCACAGCATGTGCCATATGGATCCTGCCCACCAACACCAGCTTTTCTCACTTGCACACATGGGAACTTTTCCTGCAATATATCCTACATTCCTGTAACCTTCCTGGCCTCGACCTTCGTTAATCATTGTCCTCAGCCATCCAGCCTCTTCCCTGTCCCCATTCCATCACTACGCATCCCTCATTCCACCATTGCTCCCAGTCTTTTTACTTCTGTCCTTTTCCGCTACATCTCCTTCCCTTCCCCCTCCTCAGCTCTCCCCTCCTGCCAATAACTTCCCAACTGCACATAGCTGCCCTACCCTCTCTCCACCTCTCCCTGCACGTTCCCTTGTCCTTCCCCCACCTCTACTATATAATCCCTCCCCCTCCTCACCCAGCCTTCTTCTTACCCCCACCCAGTCGCCACTGCCATGGTGCATTGGTGCTGCTGCTTGCAGTGTGGCTTCAGTTGCCAGAGACTGCAGTCGTGTGTGTGTGTGTGTGTGTGTGTGTGTGTGTGTGTGTGTGTGTGTGTGTGTGTTTGTGTGTGTTTGTGTGTGTTGGTTGTCTATTTTTGATGAAGGCCTTGCTGGCTGGAAGCTTATTTGTAACACTCTTTTTGTTCTGCCTATCTACGACTCAGCATCTCCACTATGTGGTGAGTAGCAACTATCCTTTTCATAAAGTTAGAGACACCAGTTACTTAAGTTAATATCCTTATGCTAGATATCCAGAGCTGAATTTTTTGAATATCTTTCTGGATTAGGTAATACAATAGCTTTCACAGTTAAACAACTGGACTCATATTCAGAAGATTAAGCTACTTCTTTACTGTTTATATCAATACTGTTGTTCCTCAATACCATCTGTTTAATGTTTATTATGTGTTGTGTGCAAAAAACCAGATAAAATAACAAAATCACAACATACTATACAGCATGTTTCAAAAAGATTAATCCAATTTCACAAGACTTTATCTTCTTCATGAGTGAATATGTTGTTGTTGTTGTTGTTGTTGTTGTTGTGGTCTTCAGTCCTGAGACTGGTTTGATGCAGCTCTCCATGCTACTCTATTCTGTGCAAGCTTCTTCATCTCCCAGTACCTACTGCATCCTACATCCTTCTGAATCTGCTTAGTGTATTAATCTCTTGCTCTCCTCCTACGATTTTTACCCTCCACGTTGCCTTCCGATGCTAAATTTGTGATCCCTTGATGCCTCAGAACATGTCCTGCCAACCAGTACCTTCTTCTTGTCAAGTTGTGCCACAAACTTCTCTTCTCCCCAATTCTATCCAATACCTCCTCATTAGTTCTGTGATCCACCCATCTAATCTTCAGCACTCCTCTGTAGCACCACATTTTGAAAGCTTCTATTCTCTTCTTGTCCAAACTGTTTAACATCGATGTTTCACTTCCATACATGGCTACACTCCATACAAATACTCTGAGAAATGGCTTCCTGACACTTAAATCTATATTCGATGTTAACAAATTTCTCTTTTTCAGAAACGCTTTCCTTGCCATTGCCAGTCTACATTTCATACCCTCTCGACTGCGACCATCATCAGTTATTTTGCTCCCCAAACAGCAAAACTCCTGCACTACTTTAAGTGTCTCATTTCCTGATCTAATTCCCTCAGCATCACCCGACTTAATTCGACTACATTCCATTACCCTCGTTTTGCTTTTGTTGATGTTCATATTATATCCTGTCCAAAACACTGTCCATTCTGTTCAACTGCTCTTCCAAGTCCTTCACTGTCTCTGACAGAATTTCAATGTCATCGGCGAATCTCAGGGTTTTTATTTCTTCTCCATGGATTTTAATACCTACTCCAAACTTTTCTTTTGTTTCCTTTATTGCTTACTAAATATACAGTTTGAATAACATCAGGGATTGGCTACAACACTGTCTCACTCCCTTCCCAACCACTGCTTCCCTTTCATGTCCCTTGACTCTTACAACTGTCATCTGGTTGCTGTACAAATGTAAATAGCCTTTTGCTCCCTGCATTCTACCCCTGCGACCTTCAGAATATGAAAGAGAGTATTCCAGCCAACATTGTCAAAAGGTTTCTCTAAGTCTACAAATGCTAGAAATGTAGGTTTGCCTTTCCTTAATCTTTCTTCTACGATAAGTCTTAGAGTCAGTATCTTCTCACGTGTTCCAATATTTATACGGAATCCAAACTGATCTTCCCCGAGGTCGGTTTCTACCAGTTTTTCCATTCGTCTGTAAAGAATTCGCGTTAGTATTTTGCAGTTGTGACTTATTAAACTGATAGTTTGGTAATTTTCACATCTGTCAACACCTGCTTTCTTTGGGATTGGAATTATTATATTCTTCTTGAAGTCTGAGGCTATTTCGCCTGTCTCATACATCTTGCACAGCAGATGGTAGAGTTTTGTCAGGACTTGCTCTCCCAAGGCCATCAGTAGTTCTAATGGAAGGTTGTCTACTCCCAGGGCCTTGTTTCGACTCAGGTCTTTCAGTGTTCTGTCAAACTCTTCACGCAGTATCGTATCTCCCATTTCATCTTCATCTACATCCTCTTCCATTTCCATAATATTGTCCCCAAGTACATCGCCCTGGTATAGACCCTCTATATACTCCTTCCACCTTTCTGCTTTCCCTTCTTTGCTTAGAACTGGGTTTCCATCTGAGCTCTTGATATTCATGCAAGTAGTTCTCTTTTCTCCAAAGGTCTATTTAATTTTCCTGTAGGCAGTATCTATCTTACCCCTAGTGAGATAAGCCTCTACATCCTTACATTTGTCCTCTAGCCATCCCTGCTTAGCAATTTTGCACGTCCTGTCGATATCATTTTTGAGACGTTTGTATTCCTTTTTGCCTGCTTCATTTACTGCATTTTTATATTTTATCCTTTCCTCAGTTAAATTAAATATCTCTTCTGTTAGCCAAAGATTTTTACTAGCCCTCGTCTTTTTACCTACTCGATCGTCTACTGCCTTCACTACTTCATCCCTGAGATCTACCCATTCTTCTTCTACTGTATTTCTTTCCCCCATTTGTGACAATTGTTCCCTTATGGTCTCCCTGAAACTCTGTACAACCTCTGATTTAGTCAATCTATCCAGGTCCCATCTTCTTAAATTCTCACCTTTTTGCAGTCTCTTTAGTTTTAATCTACAGTTCATAACCAATAGAGTCCACATCTGCCCCTGGAAATATTTTACAATTTAAAACCTGGTTCCTAAATCTCTGTCTTACCATAATATAATCTATCTGATACCTTCTAGTATCTCCAGGATTCATTTATTATCCCCAATTCATATTCACCTACTATGTTTCCTCCTCTCCCTTTTCCTACTCTCGAATTCGTCACCTATGACTATTAAATTTTCGTCTCCTTTCACTACCTGAATAATTTCTTTTATCTCATCATACATTTCATCAGTTTCTTCATCTGCAGAGCTAGATGGCATATAAACTTGTACTACTGTAGTACACGTGGGCTTTGTGTCTATCTTGGCCACAATAATGCATTTACTATGCTGTTCATAGTAGCTTACCCACACTCCTATTTATTTTATTCATTATTAAACCTACTCGTGCATTACCCCTATTTGATTTTGTATTTATAATCCTGTATTCACCTGACCAAAATTCTTGTTCCTCCTGCCACTGAACTTCACTAATTCCCACTATATGTAACTTTAACCTGTCCATTTCCCTTTTTAAATTTTCTGACCTACCTGCCCGATTAAGGGAACTGACATTCCATGCTCCGATCTGTAGAACACCAGTTTTCTTTCTCCTGATAACGGCGTCCTCTTGAGTAGTCCCCGCCCGGAGATCCGAATGGGGGACTATTTTACCTCCGGAATATTTTAACCAAGAGGATGCCATCATCGTTTAACTATACAGTAAAGCTGCATGCCCTCGGGAAAAATTACGGCTGTAGTTTCCCCTTGCTTTCAGCCGTTCGCAGTACCAGCAGAGCAAGGCCGTTTTGGTTAGTGTTACAAGGCCAGTTCAGTCAATCATCCAGAATGTTGCCCCTGGAACTACTGAAAAGGCGGCTGCCCCTCTTCAGGAACTACACGTTTGTCTGGCCTCTAAACAGATACCCCTCCGTTGTGGTTGCACCTATGGTACGGCCATCTGTATCCTTGAGGCATGCAAGGGGGGGGGGGGGGGGGGGGATGAATATAGAAACACAGAATGAATCTTGTGAGTAACTTATGCATCAAAACTAGAAGTATACCTTGGTACTAGTTCAAGAGTGCCCAAACGATTGATAGTTCGTAAGGGGGATCTAGACCAAGGTTGTTGAAAATTTTATAATGTTTTGGTAGCTGACTGGCGAATTTAAGCAGTGGCGAAAACATTTCAGTTCTGACTCTGTTAAAATCCTAAATAATACCGACTTTAACATGATTTTTGTGAAAGAAAAAAACCTAACTGCACTATTTTTTTTCCTTTTCGTGAGCGGAAGGGGGTAGGGAACGATCCCTCTTGCCCAGATATGGATGTCCGTGTACCAGTTGTAATATCCCATCTATGTGTTGTTGGTAGGGCTCTCCAAGGTGCAGCTCACTTCCTCATGTGCTCTCGCATTCATTAGCCGTTACCTGCTGAGTTGAGACAGCAGCAACACAGCATGCCTGTGACAATCTCCCGTAGGTAAAAAAAAACCTGAACCTACATGATGGTTCCATTTCATGTCCCCACCAAGTGTTACACCCAGGTATTTGTATGAGTAGATCGAGTCCAACTGTGACTCACTATGTTATAGTTACGGGATACAAGACTTTTTTTCATTTTGTGAATTGTACAGTTTCACATTCCTGAATGTTTAAAATAAGTTGCCAGTCTTTGCACCAATTTTACGCCATAATAAACTCTGAATATTTTTGCAGCTTCTTTCAGACTGCTCTTCATTATAGATAGCTGCATCATCTGTGAAAGTCATATGTTACTATCAATATTTTCTGCAATAACATACAACATGAACAGCAAGGGATACAAAACACCTCCCTGTGGAACACCCAGAGTTACTTCTACATGTGCCGATGACTTTCCATGTAAGATAATTTGCTGTGTCCTCCCTACCGTAAAATCCTTACATATTTCTCTTGATACTCCTTATGATCGTACTTCTGACAATAAGCATAGGTGCTGTAATGAGTCATATGATTTTTGGGTATTGAGAAATACTACACTTACCTGACCGGTTTGATCCTCAGCTTTCAGTATGATATGTGAGAAAAAAGTGCAAGTTGGATTTCACATGATCGATATTTTTGGAAACCTTGTTGGTTGACATCGAGGATGTCATTTTGTTTTAGACATCCCATTATGTTTAAGTTCAAAGTATGTTCTAAGATTTTACAACACATGAAGCCAGAGACGTTGGACAGTAGTTTTAGGGATCAGTGATACTACCATTTTTTGGGAATGATTCTGATCTGTTTTTTTATCCTGCTAATGGGCATGGTGTTTTGTTCGAGGGCTGTACAAGTATAGATTATAGTCAATAGGGAGGCTAACTCAGCTGCAAATTGAGTATAGAATCTGATGAGGAGTCCTTTGAGCCCTGGGACTTTTTTCGGTATTACAGATTTTAGCTGTTTCTCAGCAACGCTGACATTAGTATTTTTTCACTGATCTTTTCAGTAGTATGAGAGTTAAAAATTGAGGTTTCCCTTTGTGAAGACACATTTGAAAATAGAATTAAGCATTTCTGCTTTTGCTTTGCTGTTCTCAGTTTCAGATCCTCTGTCATCTGTGAGTGACTGGACACTAAGTTTGATGCTACTATTACCCTATACATATGACCAGAAATTCTATGGGTTTTGTGAAACATCTATAGACAGCATTTTGGTGTGGTAGTCATTGAATTCTTCACACATTGTCCTCTTGACGGCCAAATGTGTTTCCTTCAGCATCTATCTATCTATAGTCCTATCCTTTTTTCACTCATTGTGTAATAGTCTCTGTTTCTTTATAAGTTTTTTACAGTGACTGTATGCCATGGAAGGTCCCTCTCATCATGAAACTGAGTCAGTATAGTTACTTTTAGTTGCAAGTAATTGTTGGACAGCACTTCTTCCAAAAGTCTTGGACTGCCTTGTTGTGGTATGTACAATAACTTATCTGATTTAAAGTTAAGGAGCAAAACGAAAATATTTGTTAAATTGCAGGGTCTGGAGAGCTATGATAATAAATCACAACCACTGGTTAGGAGAGCATGCCCTGATATTCATTAGTTTTTACAGTTCATTTAAAGGTACAGTTGGTGGACTAACTTCTAACAACAAATCAGAACATCAAGTGATGAAATGTAGTGCTATGCCAATATTTTGGAGAACCTTGAAATCACACATTGACTGTTACATAGTTTATTTAAATATATAGAAAGGATTTCCAGATACCTTCTCTCATTATCATCAGAACTGTACTGATGATCCATCTCTAATGAGACTACTTTGCTGGAATTTGAAGTTCAGGCAAAGTCAACTGAGGGAAGGCAAAATAAAGAGAATGGGTAAAAGTACTGTGGAAATGTTTTTGAGCTGAATACCAGAAATAAGATAACTGTTTGTTGACAGAAAATTTAGCACCATTATGCAACTTGTTTCTAGCATTTGTAGACTTAGATAGAAAGCTTTTGACAATGTTGATTGGAATACTCTCTCTTTCAAATTCTGAAGGTGGCAGTGGGAAAATACAGGGAACGAAAGGCGATTTACAATTTGTACAGAAACCAGATGGCAGTTATAAGAGTCGAGGGCTATGAAAGGGAAGCAGTGGTTGGGAAGGGAGTGGGACAGGGTTGTAGCCTATCCCCGATGATATTCAATCTGTAGGTTAGTTAGGTAATTTTCACATCTGTCAATGCCTGCTTTCTTTGGAATTGGAATTATTATATTCTTCTTGAAGTCTGAGGGTATTTCGCCTGTCTCATACATCTTGCTCACCAGATGGTAGAGTTTTGTCAGGACTGGCTCTCCCAAGGCCGTCAGTAGTTCTAATGGCTTGTTGTCTACTCCGGGGGCCTTTTTTCGATTCAGGTCTTTCAGTGCTCTGTCAAACTGTTCACACAGTATCGTATCTCCCATTTCATCTTCATCTACATCCTCTTCCATGTCAGTAATATTGTCCTCAAGTACATCGCCCTTGTATAGACCCTCTATTTACTCCTTTGCTTAGAACTGGGTTTCCATCAGAGCTCTTTATGTTCCTGCAAGTGGTTCTCTTATTTCCAAAGGTCTCCTTTATTTTCCTGTAGGAGGTATTGAATAGAATTGGGGAGAAGAGGAGTTTGTGGCACAACTTGACAAGAAGAAGGGACCGGTTGGTAGGACATGTTCTGAGGCATCAAGGGATCACAAATTTAGTGTTGGAGGGAAGTGCGGAGGGTAAAAATCGTAGGAGGAGAGCAAGAGATGAATACACTAAGCAGATTCAGAAGGATGTAGGCTGTAGTAGGTACTGGGAGATGAAGAAGCTTGCACGGGATAGAGTAGCATGGAGAGCTGCATCAAACCAGTCTCAGGACTGAAGACCACAACAACAACAACAACAACAACAATGCAACTTGTATTTTATTTTATTTTTTGGACATAAATTAAGTGTTTGCCAATAATGAAACTTATAATGCTACACTTACTAGCAGTATGTATTCCTATTGCTTTTTCCTTGTACTCTTGATTTAATGCTCCTAGTACTTTTGGTCATTGGTTTCAGTGTTGTTTCCATATTCCTATCAATACATTCCTGCACCATCCTTTGAAGTGGAACAGTTTTTTATGTACCAAAATTGTAGTTAATGAATTTATAATACTTATTTCCACAAGTCTGTAAATAACAGAATTTATTAATATTTTTTGGCTGTGTCATTTTAAACAAGGCAAGTATTTGTTTTCACATGTATTTTCTAGCAGTTTATAAATAGTACATGAGGAAGACAGTTCTGTACATTATATCTTAGCAAAACAGGCTATTTTGGTTTCATAAAATCCAAAAATAGAATAATAATATAGGTGTTTCTCATTGTTCATTGTTAATAAAATATAGGTAAAAGGTCAAATAAGGAACTAATTTATTACAACTGTGCACCTCTTCTTGATAACAGTCTGAAATAATAATAATAATAATAATAATAATAATAATAATAATAATCTTACACTATATTTTGCAAGTCCTAGTGTGAAATTATTTGTGTTAGCTGTACAGACTTTATCCCATTTGATTTTGCATTTCACTTCTCTAAGTGGGCAGTACGTGAACTTACTTTTGGTTATTGATAGGTTTCGAAATTGTGAAGCTGCAGGAAAAAAACTATATACATTTCAGAAAACATGATACTGACAGAAACACAACAATACGCAATAGATACAAATTGAGAGGCTGCTGAAAAAAAGGTCTATATACGTTTCAGGATACAGATACAAATTACTATTCCAAGAGGACTGTGGACTTCCACAATTACTACAATTGCTCATAATAAGAATCATAAGTAACCAAACACTTCTGACATAACAGGCTGTTGCCTGAGCAACATTTTTTGAAATGTTTAATGTGTTTGCTGTATACAGTGTTTTAATCTTTCGATTATTAGCATTCGAATCTGCATAGGCCCATCCAGAGTTAGGTTTTCCGTGATATCCCAAAATCACTCCACACAAATGCCACGATGGAAAGGGCATGACTGATTTACTTCCCCATCCATGAAACTATCCAAGGTTGTACTGTCTCTAATGACCTCAGTGTTGATGGGACATTAAATACTGATCTTTTTTTTTTTTCTTTCTTCCTTCCTTCCAACTATTCACTGTCAATAAAAATATTTTTCTATGCCTCTACATTCCCCAATGGATTCCCCAATGGCTCACTTCCTGATCCGTGTCCTTGAAGAGCATTTCTCTTAAAAATTCATCAGTAAAATGTTAACATATATTTGCTTTTGTAAATATGTGTCATATATTTTGGTTTTTAGGACTTATTCTAAATCTTCAGGGATCTTCTGTTTATGGATTGAAAGAAGGAATGGACCTCTTCACCATATCCAGTACCATGTTTCATTCTTATGGTAGTGTGACAGTGATCCTTCTGTTGGAAATAAAATTCCTCATTATTTTTGTTTACTAGGTCATAGTGTGCCACATATCAAAGCTTGGATGCTGATACCATATTATGCACTCTTGATTTTGTGAATGAAAAACATAATCTTAGTTTCAGTGTTTGTTATGTGTGTGCGTCTCATGAAATAATGGTTTGACATCAGGGAAGTTGTCATACGAAAGTACATAATGTGTTCTGTAATAATACAGTGAAGTGATGTGTGCATTATATTACATGCATAGTTCTGCATATTTGGTTTATAATTCTTTTAATAATGTGGAGTAGCCTGTTTTCTTTTCATGACATTTTGTCACTGCACATGCACTTCATCACTGGAAATTATGTAAACGTTTATGCTGATGTGGCTAATAGATCCCTGAATACTGACAGTTGTGAAATAAAGTAACATAACAAGGTAGCACATGACATATAGGATATTGTGCAGTATTCAATCTCGCACTGATGTGAGAAGTACTAATCATATAGTAAGTTAATAGCCCCCTCCCTCTTCCCTCTTCCTTCCTCCTCCCCTCCCCCTCCCCCTCTTGATTCTACTTTTGATTCTTCTTTTCCCTCGATTGAAGAATTACTTTATTAGTAGTATTAAGGGATAGAGAAACATAATACAAGAATTTCAAAAGAAAAGAGGGAATGTTTGAAAATAATCTTAGTGTGCATATATTTTAATTGTTACAATTGTCTGTCTGTTACATGAATGGGAGCTGCTACCTCTTTGAGAGTATCAGTGATTACCAAAGTACTCTTTTGCCCAACGTTGACCTGAAAATTCTCATATATGCTCAATGTGACGTTTGCCAGAATTCAGAATTGTTGGTTTAGATTATCATTGATTTTAGTATCCATATAGTCGGCCAGTAAATGTGTGAGTAGCTTTTAACAGCTTTTATGTATGGCCACAGAAAATTCTTTGATTTTTACTGTTTGGTGACTGGAGTAGACTCTCCTCCTCTTTCCACAAAAGGAAATCGTAGGAGGTATAACTATAGTAGGAAAGTTCTGGGAGAACATAAATAGTCCAGGGGTAAAGGAGACTAGTCACTGAAAAGCAGAAGCGTCCAGTCGTCAACAGGCATACATAAAAAAGACAGAAAACTTGCTAGCTTTCAGAGTAAGTCCTTTCTTAAGCTAAAGCACACACACAGCCCAGCCCCTCCCCACTCCCCACCCCCCACCCCCCCACCCCCCCACCCCCCCACCCCTCCACACATCATTGTGTATGCACATGCCTGTGCTCTTACATACTTGTACTGACTGAATACACATTGCCAGGAATGCATTTCGGCCGGTGGACTATCCTGGGGTGGGGGTTGTGTTGGGTGGGATGGGGTAGCTAGAAAGAGAGAGAGCGAAGAGGGTTGAGGGTGGGTAGCTAGTGTGTTGGAGGGATGCATCTGGTTTGTTTATTGGGAATGGGAGAGGGAGGAATGGCAGGAGTGTGTATGTTCTCCACGAATAAATGCTTCTGCCTTCTGGAAAATTTTGGGAGGTATACAAGTAATGGAATGAGTACAACCAACCGCTCACCATGGTGTACAATGGTTATGCTTGTAAAAAAGAAGCCTCAATATTGTGTCTTAGACTCCTTAATATTCACACACACACTCACACACACACACACACACACACACACACACACACTTGATGTGTAGCCCATTGCAACAGCCTGTCTACATTTCATGCACTTATTGCTGAGGTGTTGGAATAAATCTTTACTGATTCTCATGGCTCTTATGTCAGCTAATCATAGTTTTGTCATTAGTGATAAAGACACTTGCTGATTTGAGATTTTAAGACACTATGAAGTTCTTGCTTTTCTTAGGCAACACTAACCTTAAAACATGTATGTATTATAGTTATAATAGAGAATGTGCTTTTTCATGTGCAATGCTGGATTCAACTGGTGTATTCCGCAGTATTCTTAGTGACCATAGCAAACTCTTATAGCTTCAACAAAATCTCTAGATTTCCATAAATTCTTTGTTGTACTTGTGTTTTACTCATTGTGTGTGTTCATCCTCTGTATTCTTTAATTCACTATTTCTATGATACTTTTATGTGCACACTTTAATGCAATTCTTTTCATCAGCCTTTTCCTTTTAGTAGTAAGATGTTTTCCACCTGCATGTTTGGTGTAGGCATTGCATAATGAGTGTACGGCATGCAAGTGAGAGTGGGAGCACTGAATTCTCTTTCAGGCATAGCGCAGCCTTTCCTCTGGGAAGAAGGTAGCTGTGGAACTGGCTCTCGTGACAAGAAGGAGGGTGCCTCTTCCCACCCTCCTTCTGCTACTCACTCTCCCACCCCTCCACCCCAGCGGAGACTGGCCAAGAGCTTTAGCGTTGCACCTTCTGCTGTTACAAAGGGTAACTATGGTTGTACTCGGTTGTACTCTTAGTCTGCTGTCTGGGTGAATGTAAGACTGTGGCTGCACATTTCTGTAGAGCGCATTAGTGTTTTATGCCAGTATATGCACTGTTGTAGCAATTTTTTAGCTTTGTTACTGATGAAATAAATTTTATTCAGTTCCGACGTTAAATCTGCATTCAAAACTTTTTGGCAGATGAATTATGTACTGGACTGGGAGTTAAATCTGGGACCTTTGCCTTTTGCAGCCACGTGCTCTACTGACTGAGGTAAAGATGCAAGGTTTGAGTCCCAGTTTGGCACACAGCTTTAAGCTACCAGGAAGTTTCAAATCAGTGCCCATTCAGCTGCTGAGTGGAAATTCTTTCTGGAAAAAAGTCTACATTTGCTTTTGTGTGTTCTGTTGCTAGTGTCATGTGTAAAGGGTAAATGATACATCAGTTATACATAAATGTCTTTATTGTCTTTTTAGGACACAGTTTCTTCATCAACATAATCTTATTTTCTGTTAATAATTAATTTAACTGTTACAAAAACATTATTTTTCAAGCTCAGTGCACTATGTCTTTCTTTACCATACTCAATTAATTTGAAATTGATTTTCTCCTGCTGAGCATTTTCTTCATGTTTTTGAGGAGAAGGTCATCACAGAGTCCAAATTTGAGGAACTGAGCAGATGAGATAATAGTTGACCAATTTTAGTTATGGTGCCCGCAAACATTAGAATGAATGCATTGTTCTGATGAATGAAAATATTTTCCCTTACCAAATGAGGTCACTTCTCCTTGAGTTCTCCTTGAGTTTCTTCAGCATTTTATCCAGTAAAGATGTACAGCTATTTTCTCCTTTACCAAATAAATGCGATGCAGTAAAATGACAGCTTTATAAGGTTAAAATGCCAATAATAATTCTGTTATAACGTCAAGTTGAACACATATATTTCCGAACGACACAACACATATAAGTCACGGAGCAAGTTGACAAGCAATAAATGTTAACAAGGTAACATTCGAATGATCACTGAGTCCAAGTCTAGCGGCCGCTGCCTGGCTGGCCACTTAGGTGGCGCAGCTGCTGCATAGCTGGCAGACAGCGCTGCATGTAGAGGATGCGCGTAATTGTGCGGTGGCACTTTGAATGATCAGCGAGTCACAACACTTTTCCCCCCTTTGAAATTGTTGCACTGGTCTTGATGGAGGTGGCCTGGAGATTGCTAACGCCCATAGGCGTTTAACTGGCTGTAAAGTCTCGAGGAGGAGGGTTCCCGTATGGACGGAAGTGTCCCCGATGATAACGAGTCGAGATGACAGGAGACGTAGGGGTCGAATCTGCTGGGCCCTCGTGCACCAATCTGCCCGTTGCGACAAGTCCAGTTGATATAACAGGAGACATGGGCGATGTGTCGGCGACCTTAGGAGGAGGCGAGTAGATTGGCTCCGACAGATGATGGTTATCCGGTTCCTGCATGGGCACATCTCCTGGTGGTGTCCATTCTTGTGCTGGCACTGATATGATGGTTAGAGGGCTGCTTTGTGAGTATTGAGAGATGCCAAGATCCCGACCGTCCGGTAGAGCCGGAGGTGGTGTAGCGGCATTCGGAACAGGCGTTGCCGGCACACGAGGCCGAAGCTGGTCCGAATGACGCACTGCAACACCCGTGTCCATCTGGATTTCATACAGGCGTCGGGCACGGTGTCGTAAGATGTGGCCCGAACTCCATTTTGGCCGTCTGCCATATCCCCGTACACAGACGAGGTCGGCGGTGGTGAACCGGCCAAGTGAAAAGCACCCGCGGCCGTGAGGTGGAAGGCCACAGAAGATGAAGAAGCATGCGGGGTTGTCGGCCATGTAAGAGCTCTGCCGGGCTGTGGTCGCCCATGGGGGTGAAATGGTAAGACGCCAGAATCTGGAGCAGTGCATCATCAGCAGCAAAAGAAGTCAGAAATTTCCGCATCTGAGCCTTAGATGTGCGGGCCAGTCGTTCAGCCTCATCATTTGACTGTGGATGGAATGGCGGGGCTGTGACATGCATAATGCCATAATGAGCACAAAAATCCATTAATTCGGAAGAGGCAAATTGCGGACCATTATCAGTAACGAGAGTAGAAGAAAGGCCTTCCAAAGAAAAAATGCGGGCGACAGCACTTGTGGTTGCCGCAGTGGTAGGTGACGTGCAAACAGTCAATGAAAGGAAGGTTAGAGTAGGCGTCAATTACGAGGAGCCAATAAGTACCTAAAAAGGGTCCTGCGAAGTCAGCATGAATGTGCTCCCAGGGCTTTTCAGGCGAAGGCCACGGTGACAAAGAGGACTTCGGGGCGGCGGCCTGTGACACACAAGGGCCACAGGCAGCAACCGTGTGTGCTATTTCAGAGTCGATGACAGGCTAGTGCACATGACAGCGCGCCAGAGATTTTGTGTGAGACACACCCCAGTGCCTGTGGTGAAGGAGGCGCAAGACCGAAGCACGCAAAGACGCAGGTACCACAGCATGCGGCGAAGCATTGTCAGTGGAAAGGAGGCTAACACCATTCCTAGCCGTGAGACGGTAGCACAAAGCGTAGTAGTTCCGCAACAGATCAGAAGTCTTAGCGGACGGATGATCTGGCCAACCCTTCTGAATACAGCGTAAAACCCAGGAGAGAGTAGGGTCAGAACCCGTAGCGGCCGCCAGCTGGTCCCCGGTGATGGGGAATCTGTCCACAACCCGCTGCTCGGCGACATCCAGGTGGAAACACAAAAGTTCGTCCATATTGAATGCCAGATCAGGACCCATGGGAAGGTGAGACAGAGCATCAGCATTTGCATATTGAGCCGTCGGCCGGAAATGACTCTCATAATTGAAACAAGACAAGTAAAGAGCCCAACGCTGGAGGCGGTGTGCAGCCTTGTCGGGAAGTGACATTGATGGATGAAACAAGGAAATAAGTGGTTTGTGATCCATAACAAGATGAAATTTGGATCCATAGAGAAAAATACCAAACTTATGTAGAGCATAAAGAATGGCCAAAGCTTCTTTTTCAATTTGAGAATGCTTTTGTTGGGCATCCGTGAGCGTTTTGGAGGCATAAGCAATGGGTTGTTCCTAACCGTCAGAAAAATGGTGCACAAGGACTGCACCGACCCTGTATTGAGAGGCGTCCGTGGCAAGAACAAGATGTTGGCCAGGTCGATAAGTAGCCAGGCACGGGGCCTGTTTCAGCATAGTCTTCATTTTCTGGAAAGCCACATTGCATGACGTGGACCAGTGAAGAGGCACGTTTTTATGCAACAGGCGATGCAATGGCTGAGCCACTGAAGTCGCAGACGGTAAAAACTTGTGATAGTATGCTATTTTCCCCAAGAAGGCCTGTAGTTCCTTAACAGATGTAGGTTGAGGAAGGGCTTTGATCGCAGCGACAGTTTGCTGAAGTGGACGAATACCATCCTGAGAGAGTTGAAACCCCAAATACATGATAGATGCCTGGAAAATTTGTGATTTCTGAAGATTACACTAAGACAGGCAGTCTGTAAGACGTGAAAAAGCGTGCGGAGACAATCCTCGCATGAATGTTTCGTAAAACACTGTGGACATGAAGGAAGTTGCCGGGGGTTTTGCTGCAGTTTCTTAGAGGGTAGTTTACGTTTAGGCCGAGGCTGTGCGTGGGAGCGCACTGCGGCCACGTCGGCTGGTGGGAACGCGCCGCACGCGTCATCAACAGCGCACAGATGTTGTACTTCCCCGACATCTCCCCACGCCTCTATTTGCGCCCCAGCGGTGCGAGAAATTTCAAAAGAATGCGCGATGGAGAGGACTTCATCTAGAGTCAGATTTGCCAACTGAAGGGCACATTGCCGAACTTCTTTGTCGGGCGCTGACCGGATAATAGTATCCCGTGCCATGGAATCCGCGTAGGATTCTTTGTGAATGTCAGTAACAAATTGACACTTTCGACTGAGGCCATGAAGTTCAGCAACCCAAGTGCGATAGGATTGGAGTGTGCTCCCTGCCGCCGTTGGATAAGCAGCTGCAGCAGCAAGTTGTATAACCCTAGCTTACTTATTTGTTAGATAGCTTAATTAATGTCTTTGCGTGTTTCTGGGTACTTGCATTGTTTAATTCATATATTTCGGGCGTATTATAGTATTTGAGGGTTGTAGCATCGCGCCTTAGTACCTGAATAGTGCAAATTCGCGTAGTCGTCTGTCTTCTGTTTTTGTTTTGAACAGCTAGTGTCGGTTGGTCTCAGTCAGTGTGCTCCCTGCCACAGTTGGATAAGCAGCTGCAGCAGCAAGTTGTATAACCCTAGCTTACTTACTTGTTAGATAGTTTAATTAATTTCTTTGCGTGTTTTTGGGTACTTGCATTGTTTAATTCATATATTTTGGGCGTATTATAGTATTTGAGGGTTGTAGCATCGCGCCTTAGTACCTGAATAGTGCAAATTCGCGTAGTCGTCTGTCTTCTGTTTTTGTTTTGAACAGCCAGTGTCGGTTGGTCTCAGTCAGTGTGCTCCCTGCCGCCGTTGGATAAGCAGCTGCAGCAGCAAGTTGTATAACCCTAGCTTACTTATTTGTTAGATAGCTTAATTAATGTCTTTGCGTGTTTCTGGGTACTTGCATTGTTTAATTCATATATTTCGGGCGTATTATAGTATTTGAGGGTTGTAGCATCGCGCCTTAGTACCTGAATAGTGCAAATTCGCGTAGTCGTCTGTCTTCTGTTTTTGTTTTGAACAGCTAGTGTCGGTTGGTCTCAGTCAGTGTGCTCCCTGCCACAGTTGGATAAGCAGCTGCAGCAGCAAGTTGTATAACCCTAGCTTACTTACTTGTTAGATAGTTTAATTAATTTCTTTGCGTGTTTTTGGGTACTTGCATTGTTTAATTCATATATTTTGGGCGTATTATAGTATTTGAGGGTTGTAGCATCGCGCCTTAGTACCTGAATAGTGCAAATTCGCGTAGTCGTCTGTCTTCTGTTTTTGTTTTGAACAGCCAGTGTCGGTTGGTCTCAGTCAGTGTGCTCCCTGCCGCCGTTGGATAAGCAGCTGCAGCAGCAAGTTGTATAACCCTAGCTTACTTATTTGTTAGATAGTTTAATTAATTTCTTTGTGTGTTTTTGGGTACTTGCATTGTTTAATTCATATATTTAGGGCGTATTATAGTATTGGTCAGTTGTAGCATCGCGCTTTAGTGTTTACTTCGTAGATTCTTATTTAAATTGCGTGTGAGTTTCGTATAGGAGGTACAATTTCGAGCTTTAATTACTGTAATCGTAAATTCAGCAGATTGTAGCGCAGTCGTTAGGCATTTGTACAGGTTAGTTGATACATTCTTTTCGTGTTCCGCTTGCGTTATCTAGGCACGGACTCTTGTTTCGGTAACTGTTGTTCAACATCGGTTAGAATGGACAGGGACTGCGATTGCTGTGTTCGGATGAGGGCTGACTTGGCATCCCTTCGCTCACAGCTGCAATCGGCGCTGACTTCGGTCGCGCAGCTTGAGGCTGTTGCCAATGGGCACCACTGTGGGGAGCCGGACTCGGGTATCACGGGGATGTCAACCTCGTCCCGTCTGTCCCCAGATCGGTCTGCCGCTGTGGTTGCCCCGGTTGCTGCCCGCAGTGGGGCTGAGCCCTCGTCTGTGGTTGATTGGGAGGTCGTTCCAAGGCGTGGCACGCAGCGAAAGGCGTCCCCGGAGGCTGATCAGAAAGCCTCCCCGGTGCGTCTGACAAACCGGTTTCAGGCACTGTCTCTGGTTGAGCCAGATGCAGCTGCCTGTCCTGTTTCAGAGGATCATTCTCAGCCTTCAAGGTCCGGGCAATCGCAGAGGGTGGGCTTACTGGTAGTTGGGAGCTCCAATGTTAGGCGCGTAATGGGGCCCCTTAGGGATACGGCGGCTAAGGAGGGGAAGAAATCCAGTGTGCACTCCGTGTGCATTCTGGGAGGAGTCATTCCTGATGTGGAAAGGGTCCTTCCGGATGCCATGAAGAGCACAGGGTGCAGCCAGCTGCAGGTGGTGGCACATGTCGGCACTAATGACGTGTGCCGTTTTGGATCTGAGGAAATTCTCTCTGGATTCCAGCGGCTATCTGATTTGGTGAAGGCTGCCGGTCTTGCTTACGAGATGAAGGCAGAGCTCACCATCTGCAGCATCGTTGACAGAACCGACTGCGGACCTTTGGTGCAGAGCCGGGT
Source organism: Schistocerca gregaria (assembly GCF_023897955.1). Lineage (NCBI taxonomy): Eukaryota > Metazoa > Arthropoda > Insecta > Orthoptera > Acrididae > Schistocerca > Schistocerca gregaria. The sequence continues at coordinate 320,969,280 of NC_064925.1, read as the reverse complement.
GGAGGGTCTGAATCAGAGGCTCAGACGGTTTTGCGACCGTATTGGCTGCAGATTCCTTGACTTGCGCCATAGGGTGGTGGGGTTTCGGGTTCCGCTGAATAGGTCAGGAGTTCACTACACTCAGCTGGCGGCTACACGGGTAGCGGAGGCTGTGTGGCGTGGACTGGGCGGTTTTTTAGGTTAGAAGGCCTCGGGAAAGTGCGGGATGGGCTGCAATGTCAAAGGGTGCTGGGCAATTACAGGACGTGCTTGGATCAAGGAACAGTCGGAATTATAGTTGTAAATTGTTGTAGTTGCGCTGGAAAAGTCCCTGAGCTTCAAGCGCTAATAGTAAGCACAGAAGCTGATATCGTTATAGGTACAGAAAGCTGGCTAAAGCCTGAAATAACTTCTGCAGAAATTTTTACGAAGTCTCAGACGGTGTTCAGGAAAGATAGATTAGGCAGAATTGGTTGTGGAGTGTTTGTGTCTGTCAGTAGTGGCTTATCTTGTAGTGAAGTCGAAGTAGATACTCTGTGCGAATTGGTGTGGGTGGAGGTTATACTTAACAGCCGAATTAAGTTAATAATTGGCTCGTTCTACCGACCCCCAGACTCCGATGATACAGCTGCGGAACAGTTCAGAGAAAGTTTGAGTCTCGTAACAAATAAATACCCCACTCATACGGTTATAGTTGGTGGGGACTTCAACCTACCCTCGGTATGTTGGCAAAAATACTTGTTCAAAACCGGTGGTAGGCAGAAAACGTCTTCCGAGGTTGTCCTAAAAGCATTCTCCAAAAATTATTTCGAGCAGTTAGTCCACGAACCCACGCGAATTGTAAATGGTTGCGAAAACACACTTGACCTCTTGGCCACAAACAATCCAGAGCTGATAGAGAGCATCATGACTGATACAGGGATTAGTGATCACAAGGTCATTGTAGCTAGGCTCAAAACCATTTCTTCCAAATCCATCAGAAACAAACGCAAAATAATTTTATTTAAAAAAGCGGATAAAGTGCCACTAGAAGCCTTCCTAAAAGACAATTTCCATTCCTTCCGAACTGACTATGTGAATGTAGACGAGATGTGGCTCAAATTCAAAGATATAGTAGCAACAGCAATTGAGAGATTCATACCTCATAAATTGGTAAGAAATAGAACGGATCCCCCGTGGTACACAAAAAAGGTCCGAACGCTGTTGCAGAGGCAACGGAAAAAGCATGCGAAGTTCAAAAAAAGCGAAATCCCGAAGATGGGCTAAAATTTACAGACGTGCAAAATTTGGCACGTACTTCGATGCGAGATGCCTTTAATAGGTTCCACAACGAAACATTGTCTTGAAATTTGGTAGAAAATCCGAAGAAATTCTGGTTGTATGTAAAGTACACAAGCGGCAAGACGCAGTCAATACCTTCGCTGCGCAGTGCCGATGGTACTGTTATCGACGACTGTGCCGCTAAAGCGGAGTTATTGAATGCAGTTTTCCGAAATTCCTTCACCAGGGAAGACGAATGGAATATTCCAGAATTTGAAACACGAACATCTGCTAGCATGAGTTTCTTAGAAGTAGATACCTTAGGGGTTGCGAAGCAACTCAAATCGCTTGATACGGGCAAGTCTTCAGGTCCAGATTGTATACCAATTAGGTTCCTTTCAGATTACGCTGATACTATAGCTCCCTACTTAGCACTCATATACAACCGTTCGCTCAGTGATAGATCTGTATCTACAGATTGGAAAATTGCGCAGGTCGCACCAGTGTTCAAGAAGGGTAGTAGGAGTAATCCATTTAACTACAGACCTATATCATTGACGTCGGTTTGCAGTAGGGTTTTGGAGCATATACTGTATTCAAACTTTATGAATCACCTCGAAGGGAACGATCTATTGACACGTAATCAGCATGGCTTCAGAAAACATCGCTCTTGTGCAACGCAGCTAGCTCTTTATTCACACGAAGTAATGGCCGCTATCGACAGGGGATCTCAAGTTGATTCCGTATTTCTAGATTTCCGGAAAGCTTTTGACACCGTTCCTCACAAGCGACTTCTAATCAAGCTGCGGAGCTATGGGGTATCGTCTCAGTTGTGCGACTGGATTCGTGATTTCCTGTCAGGAAGGTCGCAGTTTGTAGTAATAGACGGCAAATCATCGAGTAAAACTGAAGTGATATCAGGTGTTCCCCAGGGAAGCGTCCTGGGACCTCTACTGTTCCTGATCTATATAAATGACCTGGGTGACAATCTGAGCAGTTCTCTTAGACTGTTCGCAGATGATGCTGTAATTTACCGTCTAGTAAGGTCATCCGAAGACCAGTATCAGCTGCAAAGCGATTTAGAAAAGATTGCTGTATGGTGTGTCAGGTGGCAGTTGACGCTAAATAACGAAAAGTGTGAGATGATCCACATGAGTTCCAAAAGAAATCCATTGGAATTCGATTACTCGATAAATAGTACAATTCTCAAGGCTGTCAATTAAACTAAGTACCTGGGTGTTAAAATTACGAACAACTTCAGTTGGAAGGACCACATAGATAATATTGTCGGGAAGGCGAGCCAAAGGTTGCGTTTCATTGGCAGGACACTTAGAAGATGCAACAAGTCCACTAAAGAGACAGCTTACACTACACTCGTTCGTCCTCTGTTAGAATATTGCTGCGCGGTGTGGGATCCTTACCAGGTGGGATTGACGGAGGACATCGAAAGGGTGCAAAAAAGGGCAGCTCGTTTTGTATTATCGCGTTATAGGGGAGAGAGTGTGGCAGATATGATACACGAGTTGGGATGGAAGTCATTACAGCATAGACGTTTTTCGTCGCGGCGAGACCTTTTTACGAAATTTCAGTCACCAACTTTCTCTTCCGAATGCGAAAATATTTGGTTGAGCCCAACCTACATAGGTAGGAATGATCATCAAAATAAAATAAGACAATTCAGAGCTCGAACAGAAAGGTTTAGGTGTTCGTTTTTCCCGCTCGCTGTTCGGGAGTGGAATAGTAGAGAGATAGTATGATTGTGGTTTGATGAACCCTCTGCCAAGCACTTAAATGTGAATTGCAGAGTAGTCATGTAGATGTAGATGTAGATTGATGCGGTTGTTTTTACATTGATAAAAGGTAACATGAGAGGCTACCACATGCATTTGCTTTTGAAAATAGACAGACAGAAGTGAGCACATTTCAGCAAAGCACAAAGACACAGGATCTTTCAAAGGAGCTAACTGCGACAACAACCGATACATTTGAGGTGAAATCCAGGAAAGGAACAGAGACTTACATGTTTGTTCATCCGTGACATGAAATGCCAAGAAGTGCTGTCGAAGATGTTTTTCATAATCAGACCAGTCTTCTGCCATCTCGTCGTAGGGAGGAAAAGGAGGTATAGCCAACGACGAGAAACGCGCTGCATTTGACGCTGCGACGAAATCACGAATCACCGATGTGAGAAGCGTATGCTGTTCAATGAGACCTTGCAATAGTTGCTCAACAGTAGCCATGGAAACCTGTGGGTCAACAGTGAAAAGGAAGAATCCCATCCTCATCACCAATTGTTATAATGTCAAGTTGAACACACATATTTCAGAATGACACAACACATATAAATCACAGAGCAAGTTAACAAGCAATACATGTGAACACGGTAACATTCGAATGAGCACTGAGTCCAAGTCTAGCCGCCGCTGCCTGGCTTGCCGCTTAGGTGGCGTAGCTGCTGCATGGCTGGCAGACAGTGCCGCATGTAGAGGACGTGTGTAATTGTGCGGCGGCACTTTGAATGATCGGCAAGTCACAACAAATTCTATTATTATTAACCTCTTCAGTTCCACTTGCATTAAAAGATGTGTATCCATCTAATATTTCTAGACCAACAAGATTAAGAAAATGTAATTGTTTTCAAAAATTATTGGATAAATTTTCCAAAAAGAACAATGGGCTATACACAGTATGGTGGCATTCAAGGTAAGCAAATTATAAAAATGGTGTTGGGTAAAACATCAATTTTATTTTTTATAAACTTGTAATGGAAAGTACATGGTAAACTAGTTACACTTTGATTCAGAGGATGTTCTGTGGTACGCAAACCTTGTGGCTTGCATCATATTATAATAAGCTTTGAAACAGTCTCTTTCTTTCACAAACACAAGTGAACATGATATTCTGCGCAGTAGACTCTTGCTGTTATGCTTTCACACTCAGGCATTCTGCAAAGATGAATCTTATCATCACTAACAATCTCTGGCATTTGTAATACTCATGCCTTCCTTTTGGTTGGCATGGATGTGACACCAGGAATTTCTTTTTGTTGGAGGGTAGGATGCTGCATCTGTCCACGTTGTACTCGACTGTGTCATTATGTGCCCCCTTCTCAGCATGGAGCAGCCACCCAGGCCTTAATATTGAACTTCAGGCAGTCCATTATTTCTTTGCTCTGAATTTTCAGAGCAGTGCAGTCCAATCTGTAACCAAACAATGTGGCAACAAATGCAAAACAGCAAATAAGTAAATAATATTGAGCAGACTGTCCATTTCCTAGTTTTTTCAGTTTCCAATGATATGTCAAATAAATTGACACCTCCCATATTAACATTGTAGCTTTCAGTGGTGTGTGGTATGTTGATGCTGATATACTTTCTGTCTTTCTGTGACCACCCACTGCTTGCATTGTATTACATGCATTTTGGCTTCCACAGATGAAGGAATGATTACTGTTTTGTTGACATACCATTTGACAACAAATTTGTTTTCTTCCAAAACAGCTTCTTCAAAAGCTGGAGCAGGTGGCAAGGGCTCAAAGACATCTGTGTGTTGCCAAGGAGGATTACATCAATGTTGTGGCAGAAGTCACGTTTGAGTCCTCGTCAGATGACAAAAGTATACATGTTGTGTCTGTACACATGAAATTACATCATGTTCTAATAGGCTCTAATCAGTGTTGAATGGCTTCTCAAACTCATGACATATCTCATCTTCTGACCCTAAGGAAAACTTTTTTCTCCTTAAATTTCAGTCAAGTCATTGTTCTTTTATTATCACTATTACTATCATTATTTATTATTATTATCCTTATTGCAGTAACTACTTCACTAATTATGCACCAAAGCATACATGAAATTAGTGACAAATGAAGAAAGGTTTTTACAAGATACAAACCCACTGTGTTGTACACATGTACAACAGACATATGAAACTTGTCCAAGATAATAGCAGTAGCTACTACCTTTGTACTACAAGGGGCTAATACTCTTCTAACATCAGTTGAAAATAAATTAGTATCAGTTCAAGATATTTATGATGTGAATAAGTGAATAAAAATGTACACTTACAGAACCTTGACATTGTTTAGCTATTGTTCTATTGTGTGTGTTAAGTAAACAGTTGTCAACTTCAGTAACTGATGACGCAGACCACTGAAACTTGCTGTACTAGGTGGCAAGGCCTCATAAAAGGTGAGAAAACTGTTGGAACATGTATCTTTAGCATTACATGGATTCTATATGCATACAAAAATTTTACCTTGGTCTGTGTATCATTTACGAGGTTAAGGCCACCTGGGAATATACTGTTCAGTGACATAGGAGGAGTCGCACATCTTTATTCTGAAAATAATATCCCTATATATTGAATGTTCCCAAGAAATGATTCCATAACTCATTAGTGAATGGAAATTTACAGATTAAACTAATTTCTTCATATCTATAGTATCTATAGGTGTGATAATACATAGTGCAAATGTAGCTGAGCCAAGCCAATTCTTTAATTTTATGGTATGTTGTCCATTAATTCTAAGGTGTATGTTCCCCATTTATAGAGATCATCTGTAGTCCCCAAAATTGAAACAAAGTGAGGTGATGCATTGGTTAGCACACTAGACTCTTGGGAGGACAACATTTCAAATCCAACCTGTCCATCCAGATTTAGGTTTTTCATGATTTCCCTAAATCACTCATGGCAAATGCCAGGATGGTTAAATTGAAAGAGCATGGACAGTTTCCTCTTCCATCTTTGAAACGTTCTGAGCTTGACATCTGTCTTTAATGACCTTGATGTTGATGGGACATTAAACCCTACTTTCCCTTTTTTTCTTCCAAAAAGTGAACACTATCTACTACTTGTAGTTTGAATACATTATTTTTATTTCTTGAGTAAATACTGAATGTTATGTGCCAGATCATGTCAAATTTTACTTATAATCAATTTATTATGAGCTATCTGTTGATGTTGCTCTCTTTTCAATAAGAGCAGTGTCATTGATTTTTATTCCTACACTTAAGATATCTGCAATAGCCCAAAGTACTTCAAATCCACGGTGTGTATTTGCTGTGTATCACATATTTGATGGCTTTCTATCAGGCATATAAAATATAAAATTTAAACCTTCTTTATTTAATTTTTCACAACATTTTTAACTTTTGCACGAGAGTACAATGGTACACACAATAAACCCCTTAGCTAAGACTTAAATCTTCCCAGTTGTAATAATTTCTGCTTTATATTTTCTAATTTGTGATTTATAAAAGTGAATATTATATTAATAGCTTGAATAACTAATGAATTGACACTGAACTGAACTGGGAAAAAAAGAAATTTATGGCACAACATGACAACAAGAAGGAAACAGGTGATAGGACACATCTGGAGGCTTTGAGGAATCATCAGTCTGGTAACAGGAGAGGGGGAGATGTTGCACTAAGTATTCATAAATTGTATTGGCTCTTTAATAAAGGAGTCAATACAATTTATGAATACTAATGTTGTACGTATGTCACCTTGTCTCCTTTGGCTTTACCTTTTGCTGTCGGCCATCATTTGTATTCATACAGAGATTTCCCAGCTTGTTAATAGCCCATTTATTAAATTCTCCTTTCTCTGAAAGTTCTACATTCCTGCCATATGGAGAACAATATACAGAAATTTTATAAGGATACAAATTAAGTGTCCATACAGAACTATGTTGCTGACGCCATTAATACTTTAATCCAGCAGTTGAATTTCGAATGAAATGGGTTACTGATGTTAATCTGACGAGACTTGTGTTGTTTAATAAATCAAAGTGGAATTTAATAATTCACCAGACATCATTTCCTTTTCCTCATGAAGTTCGTTTTCACATTTTTATTTCAGCTCCTTGCAGTATATTGCACACCTTTGACAACTATTACTTCACATTATGTAACTTGAAGGTGGAGGGGGAAGAAAGGAAGGTGAAAGGGAAGGGAAACCATCATTGATATCAGCTGCATTGGAACTGTATGCGGAATCAGCAGTTGCAAGTGAAAATTTGTGGCGGTCTTGAATTCGAACTTTGGATTTCCTTATTACTAGGCAGTAGCATTAACCACTACACCATCCAGACATCATTTTTATCGCAGTTGTGCCGGCTATCTTGTTTACATCTTCCAGCCGATTCACACTCACACCTAGTGCTTGTCCATGTCCTCCATGCTCGCTACTTTGAAATTCCCACAGGAGGTCGAACATAATTGTGCGTATGCGCTGGAGGTGACAGATTTGCCCATCGAAGCAAATCACTTATAAGAACGTGTTGTGCCTGTTCCTTTGGCCATGTCCCAAAGAACAGACACCATGTGGAATCTCCAGCTGTGATACATATAATGTAAATTGAAGGTGGAGGAGGGGAGTGGGAGGAGAAAGGAAAGGAAAGAGAAGGAAAGGAAAGGAACTAAAGACGCCAGTTGCACCGGAACTTTATGTGGAATCAGCACCGACGAATGAAAATATATGCTGGACCAAGATTTGAACCTGGGACCTCCCGCTTAATAGGCAGTTGTATTAACCACTGCGCCGTTCGGACACAGTGTTCATCACAATTGCGCTGACTATCTTGGCACACCTGTCAGCCAGTCAACAATCCAACCTAGTGCCACCTATTCATGCCACCTGTTCTTTGCTTTCCCTTCCTCCCCCCCCCCCCCCCCACCACCACCACCACCGTATGTGTATTACAGCTGAGGATTCCACGTGGTGTCTATTAATTTTAACATGTTCAAAGGAACAAGCACCACGTATTCACATAAGTAATTTGCCTTGATGAACCCACCATCTTCAGTGCAGATGCACAATTATGTTCAACCTTCTGCAGGATTCTCAAAGCAGCAAGCATGGTGGACATGGATGGGGTTATGGATTGGTCGTGCTAGGTGAGATTGTGAATCGGCCTGGAGGTGTGCCAAGTAGTCTGCGCAACAGAGATAAACACTGTTTACAGATGGTGCAGCGGTTAATACCACTGCCTGGTAAGCAGGAGATCCTGGGTTCGAATCCCGATCCGGCACGCATTTTCACGTGTCGTTGCAGATTACACATAAAGTCCCATGGCAGCTGACATCAGTAGTCCCTTCTCAGTATCATAGCTGTGGATTCCGTGTGGTGTCTGTTCTTTCAGACATGTCTGAAGGAACAGACACAGCCCAGTCATACATATTGTTTCAAAGTTATTTTGTAGGGTCAACCATAGGCAGTTGGATTATTTAATAATGGAAACACTAAGATTTTAATTTCAAACAACTTTTTGATTTCAAAGCTGACATATCCTGAGGATGAATTTAGATTCACAAAACTGCCTCATAAATAAATTAGGTGAGAACACAGTATTTGTTTCCATTGTTAGATGTGGAATTGTTTTGCAAGTAACGGATGGAAGATTCCATTACAAAGACTATCGAAATATTTAGATATGTTTTCTTATTTAAAGAATGAAAGATAAATCATTGGGAATTCTATTTCTTGGAAACTTCCTTTATTTTGTGCAAACTGTTCCTTTTTATGAGTATCTGTTCACACTCTTAAGTAAAATGTCTCATTAAAAGATATTGTCTCATGTTCAGGGTACTCTAAAAACCACAGCTGCAGGAAAGTGTAACTTTTACTATCACTGTTAACATTCACATAATAGATAAAGTTGCATTTAGCGATACATATTTATAATTATAGTATCACGTTTAAAATAGTGTGCTGAAACGAAGTGGATGCAAACAAAACTATCATTACAAAATAATTATCTTTGCAGAGGGAGTTGCATCAAACCAGTCTTCAGATTGAATACCACAAGGACAACAGCATTTTGTCATACTAATTTATTTTATATGTGTGATTTAATTTTTGGCCTGTTCTAATGTTTGCTGAATGGTAGTTTTAAATTAGCTTGTTGCTGTTTATGCTTGGTTAGAAATGGATGTAGCTCTTACAGATATACTGATTAATGGATTACAGTATGATCATGAACAGCCTCATGTAATTAGTTGTACGAATTCTTAAAGTATAACATTGGACATAGGACAGTCTAGAGCATGGTGAATCTTTAAATGTCAATAATTTGGTAGATGATAGCCATATGTCTGTGGCAATTATTCAACGAGATGGTCCAGCGGTAAGACACTTGGTTTGTATTCAAGAGGGCAGTGGTTCAAGTCCCAGTCCTGGCAACCTGATGAAGTGTTTGTATACTTTGCCTACATTGCTTAAGGCAAGTGCTGGGATGGTCCCTCTGAAATAGACACACCTGATTTCTTCCTATCCCCACTCTACTCCGAGCTTTTGCTCTGTCTTGAATAGTCTCATAGTCAACAGGGTGCATAATCTATGAAACATTTCTCCTTTATTAAATGACAGTTTCATACTGCCTCATACCCTTCCCAGAAATTAATCAGTATGGCTTTTATCCATGCAACCTACAGTATATTTGTATTTCGCAGGATTTCTGTTCCTAAAATCTATTTGAGTGCCACAATTTTAAGGTGAATCACAGATACTTTGATTAAAGAGTTTGTCTGCCTCACATTTTTTACCTGTTGTCTTCACGGAGAAGTGGTTTAGCTTCCTATTATCAGTGTCTTTTCATTATATTTTTACCATCATTTATTCTTGTTGAAATTACTTGATTATTCTTGTTGAAATTACTTGACTACTTTCCATATTTTTTATTTATGACCTTGCACCTTCACCTTTTTAACCATTCTTGACCTATCTCCAGGTCACAATTCCACAACATTTTGTTTATTCAAACAGTTTTTTTCCTGCCACATAACTGATTTATGTCTGAGCTCCTTAAAAGTTCTTTGCCTTCCTTTTCCATTATTAGATTCATTCCCCATGTTTGTACTGCACAACTAGGTAACATAAAAATACTAGTGCAAGATCAAAGTAATCATTTATTCTATCCAGAACAATATGATTGATGCTCATAGCTTCATTTAAAAGGAAGTGTTGAGTTTGAAAGTTTGTGTATCTGGTAGATTACATCCATTTCTGTCAATCAAATTTTAAAAAAAGTAGTGCATTATAGGGACTAACATTTGTTGCTATCTTGTTTCCAATGCTGCTGATGTTGATGTGCTTAACCTAACATGAATAGTGAGTATGTTTGTAGGACTAGTGTTATTCAGTAATGTGATGCTTATGAGAAGTGGAGGTAGACTTTGTGACTCTATACCTCACAGTTTTTGTGTAAAATGTTGCAGGAAAAGATGCCTGCTTCAAATTTACTGTAAAGTACTATTTAGAGTGGAATCAGATTGTTTTAGTGTCATTGTCTTATAATTTTATTGTTGACCTTCAACTCATTCTGTATGTTGGTTTATGTTTAACTAGCATCCATTAATGCCAGTTTCTATTAACTTTATGTCAATGTTGCTACTGTTGTCAGGAATGCCAAAAGCCTCTCTCATTGGTCTGACAAGCAGTCGCGCTTCAACAGTTCAGACACCATCCACCCCAAATTCCGGTCCATCATCTGCTTCTAGCTTGCCATGTAAGTGTACTTACCAGGACTGACTGTCTTCAGATTCATATGTTACTTCACATTGGCTTCCAACCAAGTTACTTTCTGCAGTGATTGTCTTAATTCGGAGTTATGTTTCAGAACTTAAGAGAGACTTTTTTCAGCTGGAGTTTACTGCATGTTATTTGCACAGAGCTACAGTCACAATAAGCCACAAAACAGTAATTATTGAGGAGATGACAAAGGCAAGCCAGGTTATGTGAGAGTCACTGCCAGTTAGAAATCCATTGAAGTGAAGCAATAGTCAATTATTACAAGCACAGTCCAAAGTTCAAAAGAGCAGCCACTTCAAGATATCACAAAACAATAATACAGGCCAATGATGGAATTTTTTTTGCTGAAAATACCTTATTCTTATGTTTTTTAGGGTGGGAAATCCAAATATGATACTTAAAAAACTGTATCACCCACCATTTCTTCACATTTTTCAGTTAAACTTATTAAATTGAGTGATGTTTTAAAGAATTTAATAGCTTTTATGTATTTAAAATAATTTAAAAAGGAGGTGTATTGAATGTAGATGACATTGGTAGCACTGCTGAAAAACATTTGCTGCCAAAAAGAGATCAATTCTATTTTTGTGTTAACAGATGGTGTTTTGTTTACAGTCAACCTAACCTCACTTTCCCATTTCCTGTACATGTGCTCAGTACAATGTCTAATCGTGGTTGTAAAAACCCTGCTGACAGTTTTTGTTATATTTGTGGTGAATTTGTGATTAAAAAATGCCAAAGAAACATTAGACTTTGGTAAAAAGGTTTATCTATCATACTTTGGATCCAGACTTGGTGATCAAGATAAATCTTGAGCGTTGCATTAGGTATGTTATGGGCCTGTTGAAGATCTGAGAGAATGGTCCAAAAAGGAGAAAATAGCCCTTAGAATTGCTGGTCCTATGATATGGAGGGAGCCAAAAAATCATTCCGATGATTGCTGCTTTTGCAGTGTTGATATTACGGGTCATAATTCGAAAAACAAGATGGTTGTAAGCTACCCTAACCTTCCGTTCGCCATCCTACTGATGGTGTAGATCAGTAGGGCATGGTGTAGATTTGCCGGTTCCTGAACCACCAGATGATTTAAATTCTATTCCAACAGAAGTATTTTCTGATGCACAATGTGATTTAGATGAACCCGATGATGATGAATTCCATTGTAATACAGAAAGTCTAGAGCCCAAATTGTTTACTTCGACCGAGCTTAACGATTTGGCTAGGGATCTGGGCTTAACGAAAGAAAAAGCTGAATTGCTTGGCTCTAGATTAAAAGACAAGAACTTATTGGCAATTGGACCCTGCATATACGTGTATAGGAAAAGAGAGCAGCAATTTTCCAAGTTTTTTTCAAGAAGGAGGTGATTTAGTGTACTGCTCAGATGTTCCCGATCTGATGAATGAGTTTGGTATTGAATACAAACAGGAAGACTGAAGGCTGTTTATTGATTCATCCAAAACTAGTTTAAAGGCTATTTTATTACACAATGATAACACGTATGCATCTATACCTGTTGGACATTCTGTACATATGAAAGAAAGCTATGTAAACCTAGAAATAGTGCTAAATAAAATAGGCTATTCTGCTCATGGTTGGATGATATGTGATGATCTAAAACATGCATACTCCTTGGTCAGCAAGGTGACTTTACCAAATTTCCACATTTCTTGTGTGAATGGGACAGTAGGGCTAGGGATCAAGACTGGTGCAGAAAGAATTGGCCTTTGAGAGTATTTAAAACTTGGTGAGAACATTCTATGCAAAAACCTTGTAGATCCAAAATACGTACTCCTACCACCTTTCCATATAAAGTTAGGCCTCATGAAACAGTTTGTAAAGGCTTTGACTAAAGATGGGCCATGTTTTAAGTATCTCTGCCAAAAGTTTCCATTCCTTTCAGAAGCTAAACTAAAAGAAGGCATCTTTGTCAGACGTGACATTAGAAAATTGATGTTTGATGTTAACTTTGAATCCACAATGACCTTAAGTGAGGAAGACTCATGGGTATCATTCAAGAAAGTCATTACAAAGTTCTTAGGACATCAGAAAGACCCAGAATATGCTTCTATTATAGCTACAATGTTAAAGAAGTTTAAAACTTTAGGATGCTTAAAGAGTCTGGAAGTTCACTTTTTGAACAGTCACCTTGATTACTTCCCGGGCAATATGGGAGATGTTCGTGAGAAGCAAGGAGAACATTTTCACCAGGACATTAAAGTGATGGAAAAACGCTGCGAAGGGTGTTTGAACACCAACATGATGGGGAACTACTGTTGCTCACTTCAACGAGAAGTTCAGCAAGCGACTCATCATAGAAAAAGCCACACAAGAAGCTTCAAAGAAAAAAGAGAAAGAAAATACAAATCAATTCCAGCTGACAAGTGAAACTTCTATGAACCCATATAATTGTTTTAAGTAGCTAACTGTAAATACAAACCATGCTTATGTTGTAACAAAGCATTTCATTAATTTCCTCATTTACTGTATAGCATAGGATTTTTATACTATGCAATAAAAAGCATATTGCTCAAAAATTATGGTTGATACAAAAAAATTAAGGCTAAATTTGGATTCAGCTCATAAAAATCTATAAAGATCAGCTATAAAAGTAAAAAAAAAAAGTTTTTCAAAAAACAATTTTCGTCAGCCTTTGTAATTGGGAACAGCATTAAGAGTGACCAAACTAGCTGGTTATAACCATTTATTGTCCAGAATTTGCTTGAGATGTCTGGTCATGAATACAGCCCATGGGACAAGCTTTCTATAACGTGTCATCTGCTGGAAGTTTATCTACAGAAATAGTGAGATTCAGACACCCAGTATGGGTGAAAAGTGCACTGTCTGGAGGCAACCTACTTCTACACACTTCAGCAGAATATCTATTTTCAAATCAGTATCAAACCATGGTGCAATATCATTCATTAATGTGTGTGGTGCATGCTATTGAAATCAACTGTTTTGTAATCATCAAAATTAGTAGTAGTATGCTATGATGACCTAGTCAGTAACTCCAGGCCTGCAGGCCTGAAGTTTCTCTTGATTGAGGGGAAATTTAAATGTTTTTGGGCAGCACCATGGAGAGTAGTATAGGATTCTCTGGAATTAGTGCTGGATATTGGAGAGGCGTCATTTTAAGTCTCACCTGGTACTGGGACAGCAGTTTGTGGGCATAGGTTTACAGTGGGTCTATGGTTGAAATGCATACCTGTGACTAACTGAACTAAGCTTAGTTTTTTTCCTGAGCTGGTACAGTGCACACATGTGTTAGCAACCCACAAGGTAATTCTGTGTAATAGTTTATTTTCCTTAGAAACTATTGAAGTTCCTTTTGGTTGGTGGGTTAAGGCAGAAAAATAAGTAAAATCGACAGCTATAAAATTCTTTGACAATTGAGCCAAAAAATAAAGTGTTGAACAGTGAACAGTGTGATTTTTAAATATAGATTGAAGTAGTTTCTTCTTAAAAACCCTTTTTATATCAAAAAGGGATTTATGAATAGAAAAAAGGGGCAGTTACAGGTCAGTTTGAAGAAATTTTGGGCTTGCGCCTGGTGCTTGTTAACTGTACTCCTCAAAATTCGGACTGGGCACCTGCCAGTCATCTTCCTGTAAGCTGATGAATACTGATAAAAATGTCCTCTATTCCACAGTATATTTAGTGCAGTCTGAGTATCTGTGCATTGGTCAAGATCATGGTGACAAATGGACCACACTACCCAGCAGCAGCACCGCCATGGGTGACACTATGGAACTCAGCTTTCCTTAGCATAACTGCTTGCTGCAGCCATTGGCGTGCTATGTTATCTTCGATTAGAGTAAATTGTGGAGATGATAGGGTTCCACACCAGGAGAGTAGAAAGTTATGTATGTAGCTTTCTCTGTGGACTTTTATAGTTAGTAGCACTAGGATGGATAAGATGGACGTGGGTGCTGGAGGGCTGGCTGCGGTCAACCATCTTCCGTCTGTTCCCTTGGCCTGTAGAGGTGGCGGAGAATCTGGCGCATCACATGGGACACATAAGGATCCACGGGATCCGCTGCCAAAGCACCTTGCAGTGTATCTGGTGAGGGAGATCCATCCTCACTGGAGATGCATCATTTGAGTTGAAGAGTCAGTGTCTAGGCTGGCCATCTGGCCTTGCCCATTCACCCTGTAGGTCGACAGGTGGCTTCTCCTACAGCACCTTTTGAGCAGGAACATAGGAACAGGGGATTGCTAGTTATCAGGTGTACCTTAGATGTGTGATGGAGCCCCTTAGGAAAACAGGGTCCAGGACTGGAAAGAAATCCTATGGGCACTCGATATGTCTGCTGCTGGGGGTGGGGCTCATTCAAGATGTAGAGGAAGCCCTGCTGAGGCTGTTGACTGTGCATGGTGCATCTGTGATTCATGGGTGCAGATTTCTGGACCTGCGATACAGTGTGGAGAATTGTGGGGCTCCCCTTGATACATAAGGGGTGTATTAGACAAAGAAAGTATATACTTAAGTAGCAGATTACTTGTTGAGTGCACATAGGGGTCTTTTAGGTTAGGTAGTATTTAGGACCTCTGGTAAATTTTTGCTATTTGATAAGTAGAGACTAAAATTAGAGAGTGTACATAGTAAAGACACTTCGACAGTCAAAATTTTAACAATAAATTGTCACAATATTCATAAAAAGTTCTTGAATTTACAGCCCTCAAGGAAATATTTGTGCTGAAATTATTCTCGGAACAAATATAATGCTTCAAAATATGTGGTGAATCATGGAAATTATATCAGAAAGACAGAGTAGACACCATAGGAGAGGAAGGGTTCATTACTGTGGATAAAAATATTTTGTCTATCAAAGTTGAAACTGAATCTGACTGGGAAATTATCTGAATGCAAGTAAAAGGTCTGTGTGAATTCAAGGTAGTTATCGAATGTCTTTGTAGTGATAGTGGGAACTAAAGTTAATAAATCCATCAAGAAGGCTAGGAGAGTATTTCTGCTAGAAAGATCACATAAGCAGTTGCTTGCATCCCTTAGAAAATGAATGGATATGATTTAGTTTTAATATGATGGACATAGAGCAGTTATAGCCGAAGTTTAAATGGATTGTGCTGAGTAAATGGATTGAGGATAGAAAAGATCCACTGGGGTTTAATACCAAAATTTGGAAATTTTTGAGAATACGGAGACTGTTGTACTCTTTGTTCAGAAAAGAACACGCAAATGATGATGGTAAGTATAGATTCATCATCCTGTAAAAGTAGTGATGTGTAAAGCATACAACAACTTCCATCATCATATAGTAGGAAAAGATCTTGCCGAGAACCTCAGAAAATTCTGGTCCTATTTAAAATTTTAAGTGGGTTTAGGCTTCTGCTCAGTTACTTGTTGTTTTGTCTGGTGCGTCAATAGAAGACCATAAAATGAAAGCTGAAGTTTTAAATTATGCATTTAAGAAATCATCAGTGCAGGATGACTGTTCAAGCAATCAGTCATTTGACCTGCACCCAGGCCACCATACGGAGGATATAATAATAGGCATCTCTGGCATTGAGAAGCAACTGGAAGAGTTGAAAACAATTACGGCATCAGGTCTGGATGGAATCCCAGTTCAGTTTTACAGAGAGTACTCTGCAACAATGGCCCCTTACTTATCTTGCATTTGTTCTGCGTCCCTTGTCCATTGCAAAGTCCTGAGCTACTGGAAAAAAGTACATTTGACTCCTGTATATAAATATGGTTAAAGAAGGGATCCACAAAATTACAGAGCAATATCCTTATCATAGGTATGCTGCAGAATTCTTAAATATATCCTAAGTTTGAATATAATAAAGTTCCTTGAGACAGAATAAGCTTCTGTCCACAGATCAGCATAGACTTAAAAAGCATGCTTGTGTGAAACTCAGCTTTCCCTTTTTGCACATGATATCCTGTGAACCCTGGACGAAGGGCCATGATATTCTGCGAACCCTGGATGAAGGACTGTGATATCCTGCAAACCCTGGGTGAAGGGCAACAGGGAGATTCATATTCCTAGGTTTCTGGAAAGTGTTTGACATGGCACCCCACTGCAGTTGTTAATGAAGGTATAAGCATACAGAATAGGTTTGTAGATATGTGACTGACTTGAAGACTTTGTAAGTGATAGAACCTAGTATGTTGTCCTTGATGGCAAGTATTCATGAGAGACCAAGGTACTGTCAGGAGTGTGCCCTAGGGAACTGTGATAGGACTGCTCATGTTCTCTGTGTACATAAATGATGTGACAAACAGGGTGAGCAGCAATCTGTTGCTGTTTTGTGATGACATTGTGTTGTCCGGGAAGGTGTCACGGTTGGGTGACTGTAGGATACAGGTTGACTTAGACGATGGGATGAATGGCAGTGTGCTCTAAATGTAGAAAAATGTAAGTTAATGAAGATAAGTAAGAAAAACAGTCCCATAACATTCAAACACAGCATTAGTACTATGCTGCATTACATGGTCATGTAAGTTAAACTTTTAGGTGTAATGTTGCAAAGCTGTATGAAATTGATTGAGCCTGTGAGTATTGTGGTAGGAAAACCGACTGGTTGACTTCCATTTATCAGGAGAATTTTAGGAAAGTGTAGCTCATCAGTGAAGAAGACCACACGCAGAACACTAGTGTGACCCATTCTTGAGTACTGCTCATATGTTTTGGATCCCCACCAGTGAAGATTAAAGGGCAGCATCAAAGCAGTTCTGATGTGGGCTGCTAGATTTGTTACCCGTAGGTTCGATCAACATGTGAGTATTACATAGATGCTTCATGAACTCAAATGGGTATCCATGTGGGGAAGGTGATGCTTTTTTCACCAAACACTGTAGAGTAAATTTAGAGAACTGACATTTGAAGCTGACTGCAGAGCACTTCTAATGCCACCATGGTACAGGTCACATATGGACTACAAAGACAGGAGAAGAAAAATTAGGGCTCATGTGGATGCATGTAGACAGTTGTTTTTCCCTCAATTTCTTTGAGAGTGGAACAGGAAAGAAAATGACTAGTAGTGGTACAAGGTACCCTCAGCCACGCACCACATGATGGAGTGCGAAGCATGCATATAGATTTAAATATAGATCCAACTGGTAGCTGCTTTAATGGTTAATCAGATTTTTCTGCTTTGCATATTGCCACAGATTCTTTGATAATGGAGTCCCAAAATGGTGTTGCTGTAGCCAAAATTAAGGTTTCATCATACTACATTAAAAGTCTAGTGGAGATACAGTGTTTAGTAATAACAGACTCACTTGGTGCAGTGTTCTTCTAGGGTGCATGTGGTCTGGCCTATTTAAGCCATAGCACACTTGCAAGCTGTTTCGTAAATTCCAGTTTTCTGCAGTAATTGTCTTTCAGTGATCCCAGCAGGTTGGCAATCTTAGATGATGGCCCATAAACCACTTTCACATGAGAATTGTGGAGGATTCTTGCTATTTTAAATGAAATGTTGCCAAAAAAGGGTAGAAAAGCTAGACATTTTGGCGGCATGCTCTTCTGTTTATTCCCTTCCTTGTTATTGGTTTTAACTAATAATGACCTGTTAATCTGCTGGGTGTACTATGGACTTAGGTGTGTGAGCTCTGTAGGTGATCTATCTGTATCTGACTCTCTGTGAGCTCGGGTTTTAAGCACACTATAGATTGCAACTGGTGATGACAGCTCAACTCAACAGTTGCAAATACAAATCAGTATGAGTGGTCTTGTGATAAATTTAATGCCTCAGAGAGTCATCATTCTTCCATCTAACCTGTTAGCTTTGATGTAATATCTCTTTACAAAATCCCTCTCAGAGATTCTTGGGCGCTCATTGGTAGTGTGCTTCAGGTGGGACATCACCACTTTGCTTTGGAACTCTCTTTCATCAACCTGTTTTACGTTCAACCATGAATATTTTGTGCAGACTGATGGCATCGCCATTTGTAACTCTGCACTTGAATCAGTGGCCCTTAAACCAATTGCATTATAGAAGTATGTGGACAATACTTTCGTAGTGTTGCCTCAAGGAGAAGATAAATTAATGGAGTTTATACGTCACTTCATAAGAACATCTGGTTCAAAATGAAATTAGAGTAAGATAATCATTTCCCTTACCTGAATGTTCTGGTTAGAAGGTCTCTGCAGCATTCAGTTTATCACAAACCCACTCAAACTGATTTGTATTTACAATTGTTGAGTTGTCATCACTGGTCGTAAACTGTGAGTGTGCTTAAAACCTTGTACACAAAGCTCACATACTCTCGAAGGTAGATAGTTTGCCTCAAGAGCTTGCTCCCTAATGACAGTGTTCAGGGAAAAGGGGTATTCTACCTGGAATTTTAACAAGGCACTATCAGTTAAAACCAAGAACCGAGTAAGGAGGAGAGCATGCCATTTTTTGGCAACAACATAACATGAGTCCTTTGCAATTTTCAGGTAAAATTTGTTTTCTGCCTACAATTTAAGACTGCGGACCTGCTGGGATCAGTGAAAGACAATTTGTTATTGCAGAAGGCTGGCCAAACCACACACACTATGGAAGAATGCTCCACTGAGTATCAACACTGCAGTTGCTTTTTGTAGCCAAAGAAGGCCACTATTGCCAAAAACTGTATCCCCACCAGACATTCAGTGGTGCATGATAAGACCGTAACAATGGCCACACAAATTCTTTCTGGGATTCCATTATTAAAGAATCTGTGGAAGTGTGCCTGGTGAATAATCTGATGAGCTGTGACAGTGGCTGCCAGCTGGATAATGTGTACATCCTTATCATCTCCACGATTTGCTCTAATCGAAGACAGAGTATGCTGATGGCTGCAGCTAGTGACAATGCTTGAGGACAGCTGAGTTCCGTAGTTCCACCACTGAGGGCACTACCAGTGGATAACGTCGTCTGTCTGTCACCATGGTCTTGACATATGTGTGGAATGCTCACAGCACTCTATATATTGTGGAACTGATTACGTCTTTTTTGGTCTTTCGTGGCTAATGTGAGAGTGACTGGCAGTTGATGACAACCAGATGCAAGTCTTAAATTTCTTCAAACTCTCAGCTTGGTGATAAAATTATAAAATTCACTGTTACAGACTTGTAAATGGCTAACTTGTAGTTACATAAATATTTTTCTTTAGATTGTTTGTTCAAATTTAGTTCAGCTGTCATATTTGACACCTTAGCGTGTACTGTAAACATGATTTATAGAAAATATTAATGTGGTCCTGGAGGAATCCACATATGTATGAGCATCACTGAACACATTTTGTAGCTTTTTGACAAGAGTAGGGAGATTCTGGATGAGATTAATGATATGTTGTACAAGATGTTTGAAGGAGGACTGAAATGTTACAGGAATGATGGAAACTCAAAATGTAATCATTTATAATGATGCAGGTTCTGATAACAAGGAAGCCTCATTTAAAGGCAGCTGTGGAGATATAAGTACGGGGGACAAAAATTTAGTCACGCCTAGGAGACATCAGGCTAAAACCATGTAATACCACCTCTAGTCTTGACAATGGCCTCAGTTCGGCAAGAAACAAAGCCAAGTGTGATTCAGGTACACAATATCCAGCTAAAGCCACACATTGATGATTGCATCCTGTAGAGTTATCAAATTGTGCGGTTGTTAATTACTATGTTTCACCCTATGTTCCCAATAATTCCATAAATTTTTTGAGGGATTAAGATCAGTTAATTTCAGAAACCAACTGAGGTGTGGTAGTTAAAAGTGGTAATCAAAACAGGGATGTAAGTATTCAACTAAAAAACACTCCCCAAAATGTCACAGAACTCTGCAGCCTTAACTGCACTTCCCACACACAATGAATTCATCATTGCACCACCAGTGCACTCACTGCATTGCATCATTTGAAACACCTGAGAATTGATTGATATGGACCTACATTCAATGATAGCATCAGTTCCAAAAGAGTTTGAAAGTGATTGTCATTACAAGGTGTGACATTTTCCTCCATTCTCTTTTGATTAAGATTTTTTATGACCACTGTTGTTATGCTGTGTTATTGGCTGTGAATGATAGATGTATTGGACAGTCAACTTTGATACACCAACTTTATTCATGGGGTAGTCATGGATATGATCAAATAGAATAGCTCCTTTCAACCATTCTGTTACATCTCCATATCTACCACCTTACTGGAATGATTCCATACAATCAACTAACATGTACACGTCACTTAATTGCCATGACTTACATCAGCAGTGAAGGGTCAGGTAATAATGTGGCACCAGCACTGAATCCCCTACAGCACTCCAAAGTGAACTGTATTCTCTTTTAAGGGTGTAACTACTATTTAGCCTGGTAACATTACTAGCCAGTGTTTAATTTGGTGAGTAGTTATTGTGGGTGGGTAACAGAGTGGATGTCAATGAATACTTTTTTGTTAATTATAGACAAGAATGTACAAGGGTGGTTTCAAATATCCTCGGAATCACCACAAGAGGTCAGCACTAGTGCAACAACTTGTTCATGTGACATTTATTGGACTGTTGCCAGTAAACATGTGCCACATCAGTGCCCTATGGCAGTGATGTGGCTCTGTTGTTGTTGCTGCGTAGTGATTTGCGAAGATGGAAAAAATCGAGATACGAGCAGTGACTGAGTACTTCGTAAAGCAAGGTATGAAAGCAGAGGAAATTCATGCCCGATTTCCAGAATACACTGAGGGTCTCTGCTCCTTCATATTCAACTGTTGCCAAGTGGACGAATGAATTTAAATTTGGTCGGGAGAGCTTAGATGATGATCCACGTAGTGGTCAGCTAAAATGTGTCACTAGTCCAGAAATCATTGCAATATTGCACAAAATGGTCATGGAGGATCACCGATTGAAAGTGCGTGAATGTGTTCATGCTTGCCAGATGTTATCTGAAAGAGTCTATCACATTTTAACTGAAGAATTAGACATGAAAAATTTTCTGCAAGATGGGTGCTGCAACAAGTCAATGCGCACCCGCACACGTGCTGGTGCCGTGGCAGAATTATATGAACTAAGGTATGAATTGTTGCCATGCCCACCGTATTCATCTGATATGGCTCAGTCAGACTTCCATCTCTTCCCAAAACTGAAAATTTTTCTTGGTGGATGAAGATTCACTTCAAATGAAGAATTGATAGCCAGAGTTGACAACTATTTTGCAGGCCTGGAATAAAATCATTTTCGAGATGGGATAAAGACCTTGGAACATCGTTTGACCAAGTGCATTAATCTCCAGGGAGACTTCATTGAAAAATAAAAAAGTTTTAGTGCTGTAAGTACTTTTTTCTATTCTGTTCCGAGAGTTTTTCAAATCACCCTCATACCTATAATCTCTATTAGGGCAAGGATGTTGGAGGGAGAAACTCATACTAATTTTGTGAAAGAGCTGGGATTGAATGAAAGGAAGCATAATTTCTTACAAAATAAAAACAAAAACTATTGAAAAACTGTGTTTATTGACCACCATACATACTACACCATGTTATAGTAGGTATCTATGACCTACAACACGCTTAACTGAGGGAATATAGTTTATATGAGATTTGTACATATTATTTAGCTGTCAGAAAGGTAAAATTCCGTTAATGCTAATGCTTTGTTTGTTCACATTGAGTAGTTTTTGACATTCATGTGTGATATAAGAAAAAAAGCATTGAAAATAGAAGGTGTAACACTATTGGAACCTTTTATAACCTAGCAGCTTTTCATGTTAACTGCATGGAGAACAGCACTACACAGTGCAATAATTTTCAGATTTCACTCTTGGCGCACTTTCTTCCAGACAATATCCATCATAGGTTCTGAATTTCTTCAAATTGATAACTCTTAAATCTACTTTCAGTCTGGGGTGGGATGTGAGATAGTTTATGAAGATCATAATTTATTTATTTTTTTCGGTGTTACGAAAAGGATAGATTGCTATTCACTGTGTAGACAAGATAGCAGGATAGAGTTGTAGGAGGGTGTAGTGCTGCTTGTGGGAGCAGGCAGGGACATGTTAAAGTCAGAGTAGGGGTGCTAGGTGCAAGTAGCAGGTTTGGAGGAAAGAAGGGCAGCAGAAAAGAGAAGTAGGGGAGGGGGGAAGAGAGAGAGAGACATTTCATTTCAGAATTTCCTGTGAAAATCATTTCCCTATTCAGTTATTGAAAAATGTGCTATCACAGTTTTCATGAGTCTACTTAGAGATATGAAAATTACACTAGTTTACTGAGAGAATTTGATTTATTTACAACTGAGCACAGTAAATCAAATATGGTCATGTGCGGACACAGCCAGTATTTAAAAATAAGCAACATTACAAGTTCAAATGGATAGTAAAAGACACAAATCAGTTTTTTATGTATTTAATTGCCTCTTGGGTCACAGTGAGAAAGTTATATCACTAATCAGAGTAAGACAAATTATTCTTGTATTGGCTCTACATTGGCATTCTGTTGAAGATGTTTTTCCCCATTGGTAGAACAAGTCTGTATTGGCACCTATTTTTTACATATGAAGAACTATCTACTGAGGAGAGCAAGGTCCCATAGTATTTGGGGTGGGTAAATGTTGATGATGGGGAGAGGCTTTTTTGTCTTTTATTTTTTTTAAGTCATCAATCTTCTGACTGGTTTTATGCAGCTTGCTACGAATTCCTCTTTTGTGGCGACCAACCTTTTCATCTCAGAGTAGCAGTTGCAACCTACATCCTGATTATTTACTGGATGTACTCCAGTCTCTGTCTTCCTCTACAGATTTTACCCTCTACAGTTCCCTGTAGTATCATGGAAGTTGTTTCCAGAAGTATTAACAAATGTCCTATCATCATGTCTCTTCTTTTTGTCAGTGTTTTCCTTATACTCCTTTCATTGCCAATTCTGTGGATAGGCTCTTCATTCCTTACCATGCCAGTACACCTAACCTCCAGTGTTCTTCTGTAGCGCTACATCTCAAATATTTTGATTCTGTTTTCCCATGGCCCATGTGTCACTACTGTATAATGCTATGCTCCAACCTTACATTCTCCAAAATTTCTTCCTCAAGTTAAAGTCCATGTTTGATGCTAGTTGACTACTCCTGGCCTGGAATGCCCTCTTCACCAATGCTAGTCTGCTTCTTATGTCCTCCTTGCTACGTCCATTATTTTGCTGCTTAGTAGCAGAATTCCTGAACTTCATCTACTTTGTGAGCACCAGTTCTTATGTTCTCATTTCTGCTACCTCTCATTCCTTTTGTCTTTCTTCAATTTACTCTCAATCCTTATTCTATACTCATAGGACTGTTTACTACATTCAGTAGATCCTGTAATTCTTCTTTACTTTCAATGAGTATATCAATATCATCAGCAAATCTTATCATTGATGTCTTTTCACTTTGAATTTAATCTTACTCTTGAACCTTTCTTCTATTTCCCTCATTACTTCTTCAATGTTTAGATTGAACAGTTGGGGCAAGAACCTACATGCCTGTCTTACATCCTTTTTAATCCAAGCACTTCATTCCTGGTCTTCCAGTCTTATTGTTCCATATTGGTTTGTGCACATATTGTTTATTACCTGCCTTTCTCTACTATTTTTCTCAGAATTTCAGACATCACGCATCTATTCTCATTGTTGAACATTTTTTTCTGGGTCAGGACATCCTATGAACATGTCTTTATTTTTCTTTGGTCTTGCTTCCATTATCAAATGCAACATGAGCACTGCCTCTCCTATGTTTTTACCTTTCTTAAAGCCAAACTGACCGTTATCTGACAGATCCTCAATGTTCTTTTCCATTCTTTTGTGTATTATTTGTGTCAGCAACTTGGAAGCATGACCTGTTACACTGATTGTCTGACTGTTCATACACTTATCAATTTTTGCTGTTTTCAGAATTGTGTGGATGATGTCTTTCCAAAAGCATGGTGGTATATCGGCAGTCTCATACATTTGACATGCCAATGTGAATAATTGTTCCCGTGCCACTTCCCCCAACTATTTTAGAAATTCTGAAGGAATGTTAACTATCCCTTCTGCCTTTTTTGATCTTAAGCCATCCAAAGCTCTTTCTAATTCAGCTTCTAATACTGAATCCCCTATCTCTTGTAAATCAACTATTTCTTCTTCTGTCATGTCATCAGACACGTCTTCCCCCTCATAGAGGCTTTCAGCATACCTCTCTTGTCTGCATTTAACAGTGGAATTCCCATTGCACTCTTAATTTTACCACTCTTGCTTTTAATTTTACCACTCTTGCTTTTAATTTTACCACTCTTGCTTTTAATTTTACCACTCTTGCTTTTAATTTCACCAAAGGTTGTTTTAGCTTTTCTGTCTGCTGAGTCAGTCCTTCTGACAGTAACATTCTTTTCTTGCCCCTCACTCCCACGATTTCCTTACAATTTTCATGCAGCCATTTCACTGTAGCTTCCCTGCACTTCCTTTTTATTTTGTTCCTAAGTGACTTCTGTTTCTGTATTCCTGAATTTCCCTGCACATTTTTGTACTTGCGTTTTTTCGCAGTTACCTTTCTTGTACCTGTGTACAGTGATTTCTCTTTTTAGAGATGTTCATTCCTCTTCAACTGAACTCTCTACTGAGCTATCCATTATCGCAGTATTTATAACCTCAGAGGACTTCAAGTATATTTCCTCATTCCTTAACACTCCCATTTGCCACTTCTTTGTGCACTGATTCTTCGTGAATAGTCTCTTAAATTTCAGCCTCCTCTTCATTATTACTAAATTGTGATCAGAGTCTATATCTGCTGCTAGTTATGCCTTACAATCTAGTATCTTATTTTGGAATATCTGTTTGATGTTAATGTTATCTAAGTGTAGGGATCAAATAGTTAGGTGTAAACCTTATTATTCCAGATTTTATCCACATGGTGTGGTTTAGTTCTGCATTGACATTTTTTACGTGGGCTCAGTCAATCCACTTTGGTGCATTAGATTCCACAGCCAGAGTAGAGCTCAAGAACCCCCTTGTGGGGATTTTTGCACAATGTTGTTCTTTATTCATAGTTTTGCTGCAGTGTCCATTAGAAGTTGCTTGTAGCTTAAAAGTTCTGTTGAGGGTCATACCAACCTATGTTGGGAGTTCCATTACAGGGAAAAATGTAAGGTGGTTGTTGGCCAATCTGTTCTTGGAAGTGGGAACTAATAGCCTCTGTGCGTTTCTAGGCACTTCAGTCTGGAACCGCGTGACCGCTACGGCCGCAGGTTCGAATCCTGCCTCAGGCATGGATGTGTGTGCTGTCCTTAGGTTAGTTAGGTTTAAGTAGTTCTAAGTTCTAGGGGACTGATGACCACAGATGTTAAGTCCCATAGTGCTCAGAGCCATTTGAACCATTAATGGCCTCTGTTGTGGTTGAACTAGATTGTAGCCTCTATTCTTGTGAAAATTCCTTTAATACCATCTCCAGCAATTTATACACTGTGCTGAGTAGTTTAATCAGGTAGTACCTGTGTGAATGTTATTCGGTATGGCTGGCTTAAGTGTGGTAACTATTTGTGTTCTCTTGAGGACGTTCAGAATGTGTATAATTTAATTAATTCACCCAGAGTTGATTATTTCGGTCTCACTGGATGTAACTGTCACCAGTCCAGAGTTGTAGACACAGCAGCCTTTCTTATGCATGATGATTGCTAGTTAGCCATGGGGGTACTGACCAAAAATACGCATCCGCAGTGCTGTCCCTGGCAGGAGATGTCGTAGAGCAGAACATAATGGCAGGTGAGAACCTGGATGGAGAGATGGAGCAGCATCTGCAGCTGGCACCTGTAGAGCAGCTCAGCAGTGCTACGAGAACCAATAGGACTCATCCGGTAGGCTATCAGGAGAAACTGTAATGCCTCGTCAGTGGGAAAGTCCTGCAGATATTTTTTCATCTGTGTTAATGGTGCAAACCATGTGCGTGGCCTCCTCTTTCAATAGAGGCTGAATGGGAGAGGAACGAACATGGTGAATGCCTGAATGCACTCAGAAATGCCTGGGACAGGAGCTGAGGTCCATTGTCAAAACGGAGGGTAACCTGGAGACCTTCCACAAAAAAAATTCTGTGACTTTTGTGGTGGTCGAGAGGCACCGGACCATATAAGGAAAATACAAAAACAAGAGAGTGACAGTCAGCCAAAAAAACATTCAGAAATGTATTTGTAAAATCAACATGGATATGTACCCAGGGCTGGATTGCTGGGACCATGGGAAGAATGAAACTTCAGGAGTTGCCTGTTAACTAGCACACTGGGAACATGCAGCAACCAAATGCTCCAGCTTCTGGTCAGTGCTGGGCCAGTACACTTGTCTTCGAGCCAAGTCTTTACCACGGGAAACACCCCAGTGACCCTCAAGTAACAGCTGTAACACCTCCCGCCATAGACTCCCCAGAATAACCACCCTGGGAGCTACATTATTTGTGGAGAGGAGGAGGACCCAGTGTAAGAAGACCAAGAGATGATGGCACCAGACAACGTCGTTATGAAGCAGATCGGAAGCGCAGCCCAGAGGATATGACCGAGCCTGCTGGACCATGCAGACAACGTGCTTGAGAAGTGTGTCAGACACTGTGTCCTTGGCATTCAGGTACTAGTGATCGGAAACTGAATGTGATGCTATTGCAGATAGTGTTAAAAAATGGTAGGGGGCGGGAGGGGAGTGGGGCACTTTCCACGCCAAACATCAACTGTTGATACAGGCCAAAAGATGTATTAAGACCCATGATACATGTGGACTTGTCATCCAGGGGTAACCAGTGACATGCTTCAGAAAGATCAAGTTTTAAGGAGAATTGACCCCCTGCTAAGTGTGTGAACAGCTTGTCTAGACATGGCAATGGGTATGTGTCAACTATGGACTGTGAATTCACGGTAGTCTTAAAACTGCTGCAAAGTCACAATGCAGTTTACCCGAGGATTTCATGATGATAGCGACGGCAAAGGGGTGTGGCCTATTCATGGGAGGAAATGATGCAAACCATCCAACACTGCCTTGACTTGGGAGTGTAGGGCTACAGGACTCTGCCAATCTAGGATGAGCTGACTAGTTAATGTTATGTTGGCCTGAAAGTCTGTGGTGCATCCTAGGCCTTTGCAAAGATATCCTGAAATTCTGAGCACAGAGATTCCAATGATTGATAGGGGATTTTGGCGGATACGAACTGAATGGAGTCCGTGACTGGAAAGCCAAAGGCCTGAAAAGTATCAAACCCAAAAAGATTTGCTGAACCAGCATTGTGGATTACAATAAAGGTAATTGGCTGACTCATTAATCAATAGGTAACATCAGCTGTGAATTTTCCAAGCAAAGGGTTTCGCTGCTTACCTTATCCCCACAGGCACCTGTTTACCAGTGACGGCAGCGGTAGAGTTGAAGTCTGAATATGTTTGGGCATTAAGCAAGGAAACTACTGTGCCACTGTCTACCAGCACGTGCAACTGTCATGAGAGAACCAAAACCTCAATAAAAAGCTTGTTTTAACCCTGATTGGTAACTGACCCTGACAGTGATGCTTCCTGGATTCGATAGCCGTTTTCTCTGATTCTGCATTCTGTGCAGTTGATCTCTAGACTACCTGGCCTTTTTGACACTTAGGACAGATAGCTCAGCATTGGGGACACACTGACCTGTCATGTTAGGAGTAACAAGATGCACTTTATGGCAACAGAGATGGCAGCTGGAACATTGATCATGTGCTGTGCGGGAGCCACTGGATTGACCAGCTTGCAGTGCCATGATATTGTCCTCCCTGGACACAGCGTAAGCTGCTGGGCAACCTTGTACCACAACAATTCTGAACCATGTCCCGTGCTGCTGACTAGTGGCGTGTGATGTAATACAACTGGGCAGTGGTCAAAACCTCTTCATAGGAGGAGTTTTGTAATTGGAGGTCATGTTGAGGGATTTCCTTGTCGAGGGTGGAGTGGATGTTGTCGAGGATGGAGTGGATGATATCATTGCGAACCATGATGTCTGCATATGACTCTTTTGACTTGCCTGTGACAAAATGGCACATGCTACTAAGGCCATGAAGGGATCTGGCCCAGGAATGACTGTTGGAGCCACTTCTTATAGTGGTAGAATTCAACTTTAGCAACCATGATGTGCACGCGGCAGTGATAATGGGAAGACAGTAAAGTGCATAAATTGTCAAACGAGAATGAAGACTGTTCCTGCAATGTGACCAACTGCCACAACACCTGATACAAGGTGCGGTAAATCTGTGACAGAAACAGTACACAACTTACCTACACATCCATAACATGGAGGGTGTGGAAATGTTGAGATAGGCAGTGTTTGTACATTTCCAAATCTTCTGCTCCCTCATCGCATGGCAGGAACGGAGTAGCAAGCTTAGCTGGAGATGAAGCCACAGAGAGCAATGCTGACACAGCCTGTTGCATGATAGTAAGAAGTTCCATCTGTTGTTGCATCACCGTTTGAAGCAGAGACTCCATGTCACAAAAAGACACAAAAAGCAATTGCACAAGGGAACACAT
The DNA here is from genome assembly GCF_023897955.1 of Schistocerca gregaria. Taxonomy (NCBI): domain Eukaryota; kingdom Metazoa; phylum Arthropoda; class Insecta; order Orthoptera; family Acrididae; genus Schistocerca; species Schistocerca gregaria. The sequence continues at coordinate 320,940,074 of NC_064925.1, read as the reverse complement.
GAAAAAAAGACCTACTCTTTGCTAGTGTGTTCTGACAGCAAGAACACAGAGATAATAACAGACACATCACTTTATTACATCTAGAATACTTGTACATGATGACACTTGCCACGAAGTCCAATAAACTGGTTGAATGTCAACATATGACTGAGAGCGAGGTAGGCCGGCCCGGCCCTATAAGCCATCTGCTGGCCGGTAGAGTGCATTACAGAGGGGCTGCATGCACATCCAAGAGTGGAGGCCTCCGTCAGTGCTAGTGCCCACTGAGTTGTGTGGCACACTGTACAGCTGCTTTCCTGAATCATGAGTGCAGAATCTACATGGGCGACCACACCTCTCAAGTACTGTTTTTCCAGTGTCCATTCGTACATAGGTTGTTATGCCAGATGTTTAGTAGTACATGGCTCTTGTATACATCTGTCTATTTGTCTGTCTATCTAACCTCTCATCGTACACTGAATTTCATTTTCAGTGCGTGTTTCTTACACTTGAGTGACATTAATCACATTATTTTTTAAAGTTTCATGTAGGTGCTGACAATTTTGTTTTGCATTATGCCTTCAACATTTAATTGACAGATTGAGATCATAGAGCCAAGATATTTTGCCTTATGGTCTTTTGGACAATCTTTTCATGTATTTTTGGGAGTCATTGTGATTTGCAGTAACCAGGAGGTTCAAGGATTATCTTGTAACCAGTATTATACTAGTTGATGTAATTCATAACAAGTGCTGTCGAAGGTGCATCATGAGGTGGAGAACAGTGTCTTGATATGTGCATAAACATCCATTAAATTAAGCATGAAAACTATGTCATTAACTAAAATAAACGATTTTATTTTCTTGGCTGGGTTCACAGTCATATAAGACTTTTTGAGAGACATATTTGTGTCGTTTGGCAGTTAAAAAATAAATTCATTATAAAATACGCTATCACTATTCTGAGTGTTTAGCCATTTTAGAGCAGAATACAGTGAACATTTTGTGCTTTAGCACACGTCAAAATTTTAAAAATTTCAGATGTGTCATTCACACATCACCCACCCTATAGGTATCATGGTGATATACATCTTTGTCTGATATTTTTTAAAAAAATTATCATGCTGAAGCCCAAAATAATCAGTGTAGTCCACCTGTAAATGGTAAAACAGCTGAAATTGCAATCACAGATTGTATAAATAAATAATTTTTAAAATGAAAGGTGATAGTAATCTCCTTAACAAAAGAAAATGAAGGAATCTCTTATGAGACTGGTATAATCATTTATTGATGGTTAAAGTGTGATCTCAGTAAAAGGGAATAACAATTAGAGATTTTTGTCTCTCACACTGTTGACAAAAAATTTGTTACGAGCTTAAAGGGGAATGTCAATATCTAACCAAAGACCAAAGAAAGGTAGGTACATGGGCTACAGGTTGTTGAGCAATAAGTAAATCTGATACTCTCTTGTAATATTTTTGTACTGTTACTATATTATTTGACATAGGCAGTGAAATTAACACGATTACCAAAGTTACACAGCAGTTTGTTGTAGCATTGATTAAGTTCTTCCATTTTCTTTTGGTGAGAAATGGGACACTTCTTTTCAAGCTGCTGTTTTAGCTTTTATTTCTTTATCTTTTGAAGTTCATGCTGTACATAGATGTTTATCCAGTAGGTTTAAGGTAAATCTGCATGTTAAATAGTTACATTTATTGTCCAGATTGCGACTCAGCACAAAAAAGTCTCATCAATATACTGAATTTCACTGGCTGAACTAGTATATGACATATTGACACAAAGATTTAACCTGTCTTTCTCTATTTCTTCTGTTTTAAGAATACGGATAAATTTTCCACTTATGAAAAAGTAGACACTTTGATATTAGGTGAACGGGAATCATCTTACTTGTGTCACACCATAGTTAATTTTGCACTGTGGTCTTCATCTCAATGTCTTCTAACACACTCAAACAAAGGGTGCTAAGGCAATCTGATTTCTCCATGAATTGCCCATGTTGCATCCACAGTAACAAGAGAGAGGGAGTAGATTTATATTTATGGTTGGGAACATTGGGAAATAATTAACTATAAAACAAAATCATACATTGATGGCAACTAGTCTGTCTTTGGTAATTATTTGTGTTAACGTTCCTTGCATTGGTGTTTAATTTGTAGTGATTTCTTCTTCATTTATTCTGTGTAGCTCCATCTGTCATGTTTGTACTATTTCATTTTGGATTATTCATTTCTAATTCCACAAACATACTCCCTTGCTTCTAATTTAATTCCAATCATACTCTTTAGTGTACTATTTAAATTAACAGCAGTCTTCTTTTTGCACCTCAGGCTCATTGTCATCATCTTACACTTTTATCATTTTAATTGGAATGTTACATCACTGATGCCTTATGATGATTTACCATTGCTGCTTGGCTTATAGTCATGCGTGCAAATTTCTGGAGGCATATGTTCAATTCTAAGAACATTTATTAATTTCATTGGTAAAATATTCTTCAGTTCTGTTAAATGTGCTTTGCTCGTTGTTCACTATTTCTCTTTTAAGATTAAATGATGGTGATTAACACTCATAACATCATAGATTTTCTGTTATCGCCTTTCACATCTTTGTTGCCTTCTTGCTATTAATTTCCCACATATTTTGCTTCTTTTCATTATTTCCATTTTTAAAATTTATTTATTTATTTTTGTTATGGTGAGCATCTCAAGAAATAATTTTGGTTTTATTGATAGAGCAAGTAATAATTTAAAAATATATATATTTTTAAAACTTTGTTAATGAGTCCTCATAAATCTTTTGTCATAAGTGCATAACCACACTTGCAAAGCAAGGAGCCTAACTGAAAAATGGGGAAAAGAGCAAAGGATGATTTTTACCCATTTGCTATGACCCACGATATCATATTTTGAGTAAACAGGATAGTTTACACAAGTTTCTGAGACAACCACAGATAACATTTAATAACAAGTCAGTTACATTCTTTAAAATGGTGACCACAAGACAGACCATTATGGTTACAAACAAACCTAAAGAATACATGAAATATTTCAGTTACCTAATAAAATGAAATTAATGGTACAGCAGTAGGAATCAGGGAGTCTTCAGCAACAATCACAGAATTGGAATCAAATTTTTCACATGACCTATGCATCTCAGATGAAGATAGTTATGTCAGACAGCCCCACTCACCACCCACACCCGGAAAATAAAAAAAAAAATGAGAAAAGGCACACACACAAAATCCTCTATAATAAATTGAACAAGAAATGTAGAAACCACAAATTAAAATTGAATATTTTGCTGGTCCTGTGTAGCTCAAACGGAAATAGGGATACCAGACCCCCCCCCCCCCCACAAAACGACATCATAATCAAAAAATAATACACACATATTCTTGCAAGATAAAGCAAATGAAAGTAAAAGAAAAACACACAAATGGAATCGCAGCATACACTGGAACTATATAACTTGAATGATGACAGTGATACAAGACAACTACCAAAAAAGAACTAGATAGTTGAGAAACTGCACACATGATAGCCTATAGAGTAAACTGAACAAAAAATTGCACAATTGGAATGGAATTTTTCGCTTGACCTATGTAGCTCAAACAAAGACAGCAATACCAGACACACCAATACAAAATGAGGACATAACTGAAAAATAACACAGGAAAATTCCCTAAGAATAAACCTAGAAAATCCAATTATTTTTAAAAACCTTTTTTCTCTAATGACCATTTGAACTGTGCCCTTAGTTTTGTGTATAACCTCACCTTCAACAAGCTTGCCACATTACTAAAAGAGCCAAGTAATAATAAGAAACAACAGGATAATTGTAATTACTAATTGTTCCAATCGCAGCAATTTAACTTGTGCTGCTAAGTTCATGCCTAATCTCACCCATGGAAATCATGTTAAATACAGAAAGAAACAGCCAAATATTTGTGAGAAAAAGTAAAAGTACAATCTTTACGTTTCTCTAACAACAATTTAAGCTGCGCTCACAGGTTTCAACCAGACCACACCCTTGTACATCACGACATATTTGGAATAAGTAGCATAATTTACAAAAACACTATAGATTACGGTAGTAACTAGGAAAGCCACAGATAACATTCAGTAACAGAACACTTACATCATTCGTACTGTAAACTCATGACGTCTCACAGGACTGCAGGGTTCAAAGCAGACGGGTGGAATCTTATCGTGCACTTCGCACGAAAAATGAATAAATTGACAATGTAGTTTTATTAATTCAAAACTTGTTTGAATGGACCATAAAATAATTATCAGTTCTCAAGATAATAAATGTTCAGCAAAAATCTTCTGTGTAAATAGATGTGAAACCGAAGGTCACTGCTGTTATAGAATTGTTGAGTTAGCCTCTCATGTGTCATCAGTTGGTTCTTGTAGGCAACAGACAGACAGTTATGTACATCATTGGTTTAATTAATGAGAAGATAATTGTGGTTTAATTATTTATTATTACATCAGAACCTTAGATTTTTCAGTGATGTATACTAAATATAGATTTCTCTGCAACACTTTTTTTAAAATTATTTTACAGCAGTTTTAAGTCTTGGTTCTGATACAAGGAACCCTCTTGCTCCTGGTCGACCAAAGTGTAACAGCATCTTGCACCTCTTTGGGGAATGGTTGTTCGAAGCAGCTAACATAGGATGTGAGGGTGCGTTCCAGAACAGGTCAGCTGCCACAAGTAAGTTTTTAAGTGCCAAAGTATGAATAATTTAAATTACAGTTACTTTAAGAGTAAAGGAGACCGCTCACCAAAAATCCAAAGCATTGAGTCATTGAGAGGTGCATACACAAGAAAAAGAGTGAGCTTGATAGCTATTGAAGTAAATCAATTTTCAATCTCAAGCAGTACAAACCACACACACACACACACACACACACACACACACACACACACACACACACAGAGAGAGAGTCAAACACTTGTGCCCCTACAGAGTGCTGGCTGGACACACAATGCTAAAGGATTAATTCCGAAAAGTAGCAAGTTTTTTGTCTTTTCTGTGTGTGTGCCTTCCGATGGCTCAGACTCCACACTTCTGCTCTTTGGTGAGTGGTCCCCTTTACTTCTAAAGTATTTACATTCTAACAGATATTCCCTGTGATGCACTACTGGCCATCAAAATTGCTACACCAAGAAGAAATGCAGATGATAAACGGGTATTCGTTGGACAAATATATTATACTGGAACTGACGTGTGAAAATCAGTACCCAGAGCAACAATCTCTGGCCATAATAACGGCCTTGATATGCCTGGGCATTGAGTGAAACAGAGCTTGGATGGCATGTACAGGTACAGCTGCCCTTGCAGCTTCAACACGATACCACAGTTCATCAAGAGTAGTGACTGGTGTATTGTGACGGGCCAGTTGCTCGGCTGCCATTGACCAGACGTTTTCAATTGGTGAGAGATCTGGAGAATGTGCTGTCCAGGGCAGCAGTTGAACATTTTCTGTATCCAGTAAGGCCCGTACAGGACCTGCAATATGGGGTCATGCATTATCCTGCTGAAATGTAGGGTTTTACAGGGACGTAGGGTTTCACAGGGATCAAATGAAGGGTAGACCCACAGGTCGTAACACATCTGAAATGTAATGTCCTCCGTTCAAAGTTCCCTCAATGCGAACAAGAGGTGACCGAGACCTGTAACCAGTGGCATCCCATACCATCATGCCAGGTGATACGCCAGTATGGCGATGACGAATACATGCATCCAATGTGCGTTCACCGCGATGTCACCATCATGATGCTGTAAACAGAACCTGGATTCATCCGAAAAAATGACGTTTTGCTATTCATACACCCAGGTTCATCGTTGAGTACACCATCGCAGGCGCTCCTGTCTGTGATGCAGCATCAAGGGTAACTGCAGCCATGGTCTCCGAACTGATAGTCCATGCTGCTGTAAACGTCGCTGAACTGTTCGTGCAGATGGTTGTTGTCTTGCAAACATCCCCATCTGTTGACTCAGGGATCGAGACGTGGCTGCACGATCCATTACAGCCATGCAGATAAGATGCCTCTCATCTCGACTGCTAGCGATACGAGGCTGTTGGGATCCAGCACGGCGTTCCGTATTACCCTCCTGAACCCACCGATTCCATATTCTGCTAACAGTCATTGGATCTCGAGCAAGGCGAGCAGCAATGTCACGATGCGATAAACTGCAATTGCGATAGGCTACAATCCGACCTTTATCAAAGTCGGAAACGTGATGGTACGCATTTCTTCTCCTTATATGAGGCATCACAACAACGTCTCACCAGGCAATGCCAGTCAACTGCTGTTTGTGTATGAGAAATCTGTTGGAAACTTTCCTCATGTTAGCACGTTGTGTCACCACCAGCGCCAACCTTGTGTGAATGCTCTGAAAAGCTAATCAGTTGCATATCACAGCATCTTCTTCGTGTCAGTTAAATTTCGCGTCTGTAGCATGTCATCATCTTGGTGTTGCAATTTTAATGGCCTGTAGTGTAATAATTTAAATTACTTTCTTGAATTTCTTACAAACATTTTAAATTATTTAGAACTGTTGTAAATAGCTTGTAATGGAAAACTTGGTGCTAAGTGATAATATAATTCTTTTGAACTGTGGAATATTCCAACATGAGAAATATATCTTTTGCCAGTCCAAACTGAACTCATATAGTCACTATATGATGATGACACATGAAAATACCACAAAATACCACTCAGTCAGTCATAATTAAGTTGAAAAAGATCATGATTGCAGACTTGATTGATGAGATCAAGCCATATTTCACAGCCGCACCAACTAGGTGAACAGACACTGACCACTAGTCGCTGGATACTACAACAAACACTAGTGGATTTCTTGATGTTGTGTGTCATATATAGTATAACCTATAATTAACCCACTTCACAAACTACCCAGAATCCTTACAAAGCACTGCTTACTCTGTTATCTGTGCTACTGCCATAAAATTTAATTAATAAGATGTATTGTTATTTGTAGTGAATGTCTGATCAAGTATCACCAAATTTATGTAATTAATAACTACATGATGTTCAGAAAATCCATTTGGTAGTAAACAGGTTTATGAAACTTTACAAATAATGTAAGAAAACTTTCATAGTTACTTTAATGAACACTATATTTTTCTTTAGTGGTAATCATCACAGAAAATAAATAAAAAGTGCCTGATTGTCATCAACAATGATTTCTTACATAATTGTTTCTTTGTGTTTTGTTTGGGTTTCAAAAACCCTGAAACCACAGTGGATTTGGTTTTTCTGGTAATCCGTGGCTGTACAGCTGATGGAGAAATTCACTTGATTGGACAGAGAAGTAAACTGTAGATCATTCAAAGCCCTTCATGGCTTTCTGTACAGCATCATTAGCTTTGTGGCCAATAGGCTCTCCAATTAGCTTTCATTTACAGTGTGATGTAAGGCTGTGGATCTGCTGATGTTGCTCCAGGAGACAGACAAACTTAGCCTCCATGCTACCGAGCCTTTTACCTCGTCGCCAATGTTATAGCTGTGAGCAACCGGTGAGGGGTGCATGGCAGAGAATGGAGACACGAAGCTACCAGGTGGGGGAGCCACTGGAGGTACCTCTAACTAGAAACCGACAGGACAGACAAACAAATAGGGGGTGACACACGCTACGACTGACCACTACACAATATGAGGCAAGCAAGCAAGAACTGAGATGATAAACTTGGTGAGACGACAACAATGCAGGAACACTCCAAACAATGGCAGTAGGTATACCAACATCCGGAACTGGAACACAGGATGGCTGAGATGCACACTTGAACAGTGGCAACCACCAGACTGCCAGAGTAGTGCCATGCTAAATGCCTGACTGTCGGAAATGCTATCGGCCGTGGATTTCACATGGTATGGAAAGTGGCGCACTTGCACGGCATAGCTCGTGCCACACGTGCACACCAGAGCAGTGACACCTCAAGTGGGTATCCAGGTGTATACCCTCGGCACGCATTCAACTTTTGCTCCTTCAGACTCCAGACCTCTCCACCCCAGAACCTGTGCGTAGGGGTGGAAACACTCCGGACAGTGCTGTGGTGGATGGAAGGAGGGAACGGAGGGAGACCCTGTGGCGTCGACCGCCATAGGTGGCGTGGGAGAGCCATCCATGGGATCCACCAAAACTTCACTGGAGGGGCAGGGCATCACATGGTGTTTTCGATCCTTGTGGAAGCGGGAAGGAGTGCCGGCATGCCTGCAGGGAGCCGGTGCCCGTTGGCAGTGGGGCTGACTCGAGGGCATCGGGCAAACCAGAGGGAGGTGGGGGGATTGGAGAATGTGAGGTGCCATAAAGGGGTACTAGGCTGGAGTTGGTAATGGGGGCGGCACTGGAGCCCCTTCTGTGTCTGTACGAGAGTTGGTTATGGTGACACCACTGGAGCCCCTTCTGTTTCTGTACCAGATTTGGTTATGGTGGCATCTCTGAAGCCCCTCCATAGGTCGTGACTACTGTGGTGGGAGGCCAAGCAGCCTTGCCCCCATACGAGTAAGCCCACACGACTGTGCCCGGGGTGTAGCGCTGAGAGGGTCGGAAGTGGGATCCAGATGGTGTGAGCAGATGGAGCAGGGTCCATGGTTGCTGCCCATGGAGAAGTTCGGCAGGACTATGACCATCAACCGTCTTGGTGTGATTAGGGTTCAGGAATAAGATGAGGACCAACATGGTGGTAGAGGATTTCACCACTTTTGTCAGCTGTTGTTTAAACATCCTGGCCAGTTGCTCTGCAGTGCCATTGGAGGACAGATGGAACAGAGGGGTGCAGATGTGTTTGGTGCCATTGGCCTCACAGAGTGTGTGAAGGAGGCTGCTGTGAATTGGGCGCCATTATCGGAGACCAAGGTACAAGGCAGGCCTTTGATGGGGAGTACATGAGCCAAGGCTATTAGTGTGGTATGGTGGACGCCATGTGCACCACATACAGGTATCTGGACTATACATCCACAATGAGTAACCACATTGATCCCAAGAATTTGTCCACAAAATTGAGATGGATACGGTCCCAGGGCCGACAAGGCGTGGGCCAGGGGGCAAATGATTGCGGCAGGCTGGCCTGGTGACGCGCACACACTGTGCACCCACGGATCAAGAGTTCGATCTTGCCACTGATGCCAGGCCTGTACAAATGCTGGCAAGACAACTCCTTCATACTGGACATCCCCAGGTGTCTGCGGTGTAGCAAGTATAGATTGCAGTTGCACAAATAGGGTGGGATGATCACAACTGAGTGTTTGTGGGAGAGGTGCCACCAGGGACTGAATTCAGTTTTCAACCAGAGAGTCTGATAGGTGGGCCAACCATGGGTCACATAGCGAAGAACATAACGCAGAACAGGTGTGCTGCGTGTGCCAGAGGTGACCAGTGCAGCCATGACGGAAATCCATCTAGTGTATCTTGGTGGGCCATATCAGTGTGAAAGCAGAGGACTTTCTGCTGGTTGAACTTGGGATCAGGGCGTGGGGGGATACGTGACAAGGCATCGGTGTTGGAGTGTTGAGAGGTGGGCTTATATTGGGTAATGTAAGTATAATTGCGTAAGAACAGCACCCAGCGCTAGAGACATTGAGCAGTTCACTCAGGGAGGTGTGTGTGTGTGTGTGTGTGTGTGTGTGTGTGTGTGTGTGTGTGTGTGTGTGTGTGTGTGTGTAAGGCTTGTGATCAATGAGGAGAGTGAACTTCGTCCCAGACAGGTAAATGTGAAACTTTTGATGGCGAACACAATCACTAGAGCCTCTTTCTCATTCTGAGCATAATTACTCTGTGCTGGGGATAGTGTCTTGGATGCATATGCAATGGGCTGTTCTGAGCCATCCACATTCCTGTGAGCCAGGACTGCCCCAATACTATAGGGTGAAGCATTGGGCACCACAACCAAGGGGCCAATGGAGAGAGGGGTTCAGACAAGGGGTGGACTTGAGCATAGTTTTCAAGCGGAGAAAAGCATGATCACAGGCAGGAGTGCAGTTAATGGCACCCCTTTGCGACACAAGTGATTGAGGGGCTGTGCAGCATCACCAGCCAGGGTAAAAACTTTAAGTAGCTGTTAATCTTGCCCAAGAAAGCCTGGAGGTCAGATAAATCCTTGGGGCGGGGAAGGGCATTGATGGCCGCGAAGTTGTGATCTGATGGACGAATGCTGAGCCAGTGCCCCAGGTATTCGACTTCTGGTTGAAAGAAACTACACTTTTCCAACCAAGAACGTAAGCATGCATCCCGCAGAGCATGAAAACAGGTATCAAGGTTATGCACATGCTTGTGGCGTGTATGGCCAGTGAGCAAGATGTCATAGAGATAATTGACACAAGCCGGGATGGGCCATGTGAGCTTTTCGAGGTACCTATTGAAAATTCCCGCCACCAAGGAAATATCAAATGGAAGGCCCTTGTATTTATATAATCTGAAAGGCATGTTGATGACCACAGTGCTCTGGGATTCCTCATCTAAGGGTAATTGGCGGTAAGTCTCCGTCAGCTTGATCTTAGAGAGATCTTGGAGAAGTACTCGCCATGAGCAAGTCCGAGAAGGTCTTCCTGCTAGGGAATGGGTAAGTTACAACCAGGGATTGTGCATTGATTGTAACCCCGAAATCCTCACATAGACAATCCACCACCGCCAAGGGAGTCACCCAGGCACTCGCCTGCATGGGCTCAATGATGCCAGCAGCCTGCAGTTGATTGAGTTCTTGCTTGACTGCTGGATGCAAGGCCACTGGATTGGGTCAAGTCTGAAAGAACTGCAGCTGAGCATCTGGCCAGAGAGCAATGTGCACCTTGAAGTCCGAAGCACACCCTTAGTCAGACTGAAACAGAGAGGCATAGGCTGGCCACAGATCGTCCTGGAACGAGACGACAGTGGAAATTACCTTATCTTCATCAGAAATCAAAATGCCAAACATAATGAAAGCATCGAGTCCAAAAATGTTTGAAGCCAAGGGATGGTCAACTACCAGTAGAGGCAGGAGCCGGGGAACATGTTTATAGGTGGCTGCTATCGAGAATTGCCCACAGAGGGGGATAGAACCATCACTGTAAGTAACCAATCACCAAGAGGTGGAAGACAGCTCCGGGAAACCCAGGAGTGTATGCATCGCCAGATTGATTAAGGTGTTGGTGGCCCCGTGTCAACCTGGAAATGAACATCCATGTTAAAAATGTGGAGTGTGAGGAACAACTTCCACAGCAATGGGACGACCAGTGGGATGACTGACTGCAGCATGTGCACGGTATCCTGATGCCCCGTGGGTGGGGACTGAGAGTGGGATGAGTGGCTGCAACAGACAAAACGAAGATGGTCATCTTTCTGACAGAACATGCACATCTTCCAGCGATGGGGACAGTCTGTGCGAGAGTGGGTGGAAAAGCATCATGGGCGAGATGGAAGCGATCCATGTAACCACCAAATGAGGTGCGACTGGTGGCTCTGAAACCATAGAGACGTCGCACAAGGAGGAGTCTCATCGATGTTGCTCTCTGTGGGCTGTACCATGCCGATGGTGTGAGGGAGGCACCCATGAGGAGGACTCTACTGCTGCCACCTGCGGCCTCGACATGAGACACTCGTTTGCCACTTCTGAGATTTCAAGGGAGTGGGCTATGTGCAGATTCTCTTCCAGTGAGGGGTTATTGAGTTTCAACACAGGTTGAATGACCACATCGCGAATTAAGGAGTCCATATATGATGCCTTGCAATGCTGATTGGTGCAAATGAAGTTGCATTTGCGGCTAAGACCCTGCAAATCTGTGACCCAAGAATAGTACAATTGACCAGGCTGTTTATGGTATTGGTGGAACTGAAGCTGAGACGCCACAACATGGTAGTACTGGGAATAGTAGTTAGTCAGCAGCACACATATCTCGTTAAAGGAGAGAACCACAGGGTCAGGCAACAGTGCCAACTTCCTGAGTAGAAAGGATGTGTCTGGTGACGCACAGCACAAGAATAACGACTGGTGCAGGGGGTCATTTGTGACCTGAAACACTGAAATTTTGTTTTGGATGATACAAGTATGTTTCCCAGTCTTTCTTAGCATCGCCGAAGGGCGGAAACGACAGTGGACATGGGGAAGCATCAGAAACTGGGACACCCAGGAGCTGGTGTGGGAGGGCATCCTGTGCTCAGACTTTGTCTGACAGCAACTGCAAGGATTGCTGTTAGACTTCTAACTGGGACTTCTAACTGGCACTGCTGCTGCTACTGCATGAGATACTGCTGTTGCTCCAAGAGACAGATGAAGGTAGCGTCCATGCTGCCGAATGTTCTACCTTGTCGCCAATGTTAAGGGCGTGAATGACCAGTGAGTAGTGCACGGCAGAGAACGAAGAGGCGAAGCGACCAGGCAGGCAAGCCACTGGAGGTATTGCTAGCTAAGAACAGACAGGACAGACAAACAAGTTGGGGTTGACAGACACTATGACTGACCCAGACAAAATAAGAGGCAAGCAAGCAAGAACTGAGGTGACAAACATGATGAGGCAACAACAATGCAGGAACACTGCAAACAACAGTAGGTATATCATCACACAGAACTGGAATGCAGCAGGGCCGAGATGCACATGCGAACTACAGTGAGTACCAGACTGCTGGGATAACATTGTGCCGCCACCTAAATACCTGACCTTGGGAAACATGATTGGCTGCGAACTTCACGTGGTACAGAGAGTGGTGCACTCAAACTGTCAAACCGTGAGGCTCGTGGTGCAGGCGAGCGCCGGAGCACAGTATCCAGGTCCATACCCGCTGGTGCGCATTTCACTTGCGCACCTTCCGACACCAGAATATATTTACTTATTTTGCTTTACTCTAACATTAATGATACAATATCGAAACAAATATTTTGATTTTGCATTGAACATGTTATTATGCCATCATTACTTCACTGACGTGTATGAAAGAAAAAATAAATTAAATGGCATTTATTACCGATTTGGACTCATATTACAATTTAACATTTTTGGTGTTCAGTTTTATGTTGTTAGTGTATGAAACACTACAAAATGACCAATAACTTATTCAGAAAAAATTCTTGCAGGACTTGATGGGAACTCTTCTAAACGACCAAGTTCAGTCCTTGTTGATAATCGGAAAGGGAGCTTCTCCCAGCCAGCATCATTGGCAGATGAGTCTGAGCCACCCTTACCACCTGGTGGAGGAAAGTATGAAGCTGGTCGAGCCGAGGCGCTAGGAGCACTATGCCGCATCTTCTGTGCTAAGAAGACTGGTGAAGAGATATTGCCAGTATACTTAGCACGCTTTTACCTTTCCTTGCAACAAGGCTTGAGAGTCCCTGAGGTAAGTATTTTTGTGAGAACTTTTTACATTACTGCTGGTCCTCAATTTTATTGATAATCTAAGCAACTCTTTGGCCAGTACTCAGAGACTTATGGTTACGAGCAAGCTTACATTAACAAAACAAAAGGCCAGAATCACTTAGAGGTTGGGAGGGGCTGTGTGATTCAGATGCATTAAAATGAGTGCTAAGCTGTTGAAAAAGGTTACACCGATTCCGAAGCTACTGAGAAAAATGAAGAAAGGAAGCATGGCAAAAGAATAAGCAAATTGAAGAAGAAGGAGCTCCTGCCTTCCTGGCAGTGTTCTATGCTTTTCTTTTTGATTTAGACATAATCACATTAAAAATCATGACTGTGGTAAAACTTTATAGATGTCTGAAGCCACTTGCAAAACATTGATATGTATTGCACACATATACGTGCTACTGAAATCTATACAAGAAGTGTATTTACTACTACAAAACTTGCCATAGCACATACTAAAAATTATTTTTTGAGAAAAGTGTGCAAAATGGCATTTGGTAAGTGGTGGTGTTAACAAATTACATAAGATGGCAGAGAGAATGACAGAATTGTGTAGATAAACGTCATCTTGGTCTTACTGTGGGAAAATAAATGACAGCGTAATGAAACACCACCACCACCACCACCACCACCACCACCAAGCTTCACTGCAAAGTTTTTTGTGTGTGCCCTAGACTCAACAATAAGATGAGAAAAAATTAAAATCTGTAACATTTTCCGATTTTTATTTGCAATTTATGTAAAGTAAAAATCAAGATATGTGGGGTTCATATCTAAGTGTCATAAGTGGTATTTGGTGAACAATGCATTACCATACATTAACATGGCATCAATGAATAAAAACATATATAGTTGCAAAGCAGTAGATTCAAGTTTTTTTCAGTTGTATTTGACAGTACTTGCATTTATAATGGATTTTTTATATATGTATAATTAATTGTTCATTACAAATCAATGTAAAATGATACAAAACAAAAAATGATAGAAATGTTACAATGCAAAAAACTTGTTTAAAAATGAATGCTTATTTTCTGTTATATAAGTTATGAAAGCAATAAAAATGTGTTTAAAACACAGTAAATACATAAAAAGAAAAAATCGGAATGAACTAGTCATTTATGTTGAAATGGAAATGTGGGTATTGTTGCTTACATGCAGTAAGCTGACTTTTGTGCTGCACTCACATGCTGTGTTCAAGGTGGAGGTGATGGTGACGGTGTGGTTATGAGAATTCATAGGGTACACATTTGCCTTAAACATATTTATTCTGCACAAAAGAGTCAATGAACAGTTGACAAATGAGAAGTTTGCAATGTCTGTTAAATGACAGGTTTCTGAATATTTGATACGACAAGCAAGAGCCCTTTTAATGGAGAAGGGTATTTTATTGTTGGCTGAGCAGAAAGAAGGAAAGACATTGCCACATGATACACTGCAAAAACTAAAGAGTTGCTTCTAAATTCCATTTATATCAAAGGAACATACCAAGATCAAAGGAAAATAATAACGTGTGATATAAATAACCGAGCTTGTATGCTTCGTCTGTGTGAAAAATGCCGCACCATTTCATTGCTTCAAACCCACTTAGACCTGAACCAAATGATTTTGATTATGTATATTATGAGACTAATAAACCACAATTCACAATTTCGGAAAAAAAAAAATGAAATAGAAGACTATGATCCTATGAGATGTTTCAGTACAGTCAGTGGGTATCAACTGATAGAATGCCTTAAATGGTAAGTTTCTCCAGGCAAGCATGTATCACATGCTACACCACTGTGACTAGTGTTTGTCGTAGATAGCATTGATAACGAAAGTGTACTGTCTCGTGGTTTTGTGAAATATGCATATCTAACACTTTAATTCTTAATAACAATATTATGAAATGGATAAATTGCTACTCACTATATAGATGAGATGTTGAGTCACAGACAGGCACAATGAGAAGGCTCTTATACATTTAAACTTTTGACCAAAAAGCTTTCTTCTGAAATAAAAAATGCATCAGTGCATGCCCCCCCCCCCCCCCCCTCCCCAACTTTATTGCTACGAATGTAACTTTTTAGTGACCGAGATGACAGAATTCCTTGTATGTTTGTGTTTCATTACATCAGAGCTGTCAAAACATTTTTTGTGCCAGCTGCTAGAGGTGCTGTTTTATTTTTTTAGGAATATAGTTATTCTTAGACTTGTCACCTATTGTTTTTCAGAATTACTTCATTACTTGGTTAAACATGGAATTAGAATTATTCTTGAATCTGAGAGAATATTCTACACTTTTGTAACACTTCTCCAAAGCTGCTGACTTTCAGTAAGTTATGATTTTCTGTACTGTGCAATAAAACTTGTTTGTCTCCTATATGATTGTTGATATTTTGTATGGTACTCAGCCTAAGTCTCAACATGCGAAACTTGGATGGTCAGATGGAGTCAGACAGCAGATAAAGCAGCCAGCCTGACAGTTGGTGACCCCCTCCCTCTGTGTTGTTGTCTAAACTGAAATACATAAAGAATTCAAGCTTTCTACCATGAATGATATACGAGATGCAACAGAACCAGTGATACCCAGGCTTCCTATGTGATAACCACAACCCTGTGATGTGGTTTGTGCAAATGAAAGCCAGTTTTCATTGTGCAGGAATCAAAGCAGATTCTATGAAATTTTCTATAATGGTGAGTCAACTGGACCATCGATATGCTGCAGAGATTGAAGATGTGATAGCCAAACCACCTACAACAAACTCGTATGAGAAATTGAAGACAGAATTGATTTGTAAAGCAGTGCCAGTTGATAAAATATCCCCAGAAACCCTAGCCTCTACTTTTGTATCAACTTGGATTTCACCATTTGGTTGACCTCTGTGCATCACAATGGACCGTGGTTGCCAGTTTGAATCAGATCTGTTTGCTCAGCTCAACAAATTCTGTCATACTGTTCACCACAAGACCATACGCTACCATCCGGCGAGTAACAGTAAGAACACTGGTTCCATTTTCTGAAGGCATCACTCCCAAGTGTCATGAAACAAATTGGATCTCCCCCTGCGGGTTCAGGGGTTAGAATAGGCCCGCGGTATTCCTGCCTGTCGTAAGAGGCGACTAAAAGGAGTCTCCAAAGTTTCGGCCTTATGTGATGGTCCCCACTTGACCTGCCATTTTCAAAATTTCCGTTGTTAGTGCGTGCCATTTGGGGAAGGACACCTTACGTGGTGTTTTTCTATTGGTCCATCGTGCACCTCTATCTTGCATGCTATCTATTGTCGTGTGGAGGGATTTACACCCCATGTCTTCTGAGTTGCCTCCTCGTCTTGTGCGCAATCCCCTTCTTAGCGCCCACGGCAACTATGGACCCTTTCAACACCTAAACTCCAGCACGGTAGCCAGTCCGTTGTGGTGGGGTCGTCATGTACCCTCTTGGTGGTAGCCCCCTGACCATGCAGGGATCGCACTACAGATGCTAGAGCTGTTTCCTCCCCATGCATGCCAAGGAGTATGTGCCCATCTTGTCTGGGGCACGGGGACTCCAGGCAATGGGATATCGGCCAGGTACCCGTTGCTTTGGCTGGGTGGCGCCCTTGGGGACAGCCCTTGTTCAGAGTAGGTGGCATCTGGGCGGATATGACGCAATGAAGCGCAATAAATCTCACCAAGCTGGTGGTCGCACTGCCACCAGCGTCTCTAAGCGAGGCAGAATTGAATTCGATGCTGCACAATATGATCCTCAGTCGTTCCCGTCGTTGGCTGCGCCATGGGAGGGACGCAGATCTAGTGCCAAGCAGGAGCCTTATGTACCACAATACCTTGTCTGCAGCAGGACTGGTGGTGACTCCTTTCTTTCGACAAAGCCTATGTTTTTTGTGGAACACCTGTAGGATAAGTTTGGGGAAGTGGCGGGGTTGTCTAAAATGAGGAATGGGTCCATCCTCCTCAAGACGTCCTCCCCAGCCCAGTCACGGGCGCTGCTCTTGTGTGATAAGCTGGGAGACGTCCCTGTTACCGTCACTCCCCACAGTAGCTTAAATATGGTCCAGGGGATTATTTACCATCGCGACCTCTTGTTACAGTCCGATGACGAGCTGAGAGCTGACTTGGAACGACGTGGTGTGCATTTTGTCCGTCGTGTGCACAGAGGACCCAAGACCAACAGGGTGGCCACCGGTGCCTTTATCTTGGCCTTCAAGGGTGCTGTATTGCCTGAGAAGGTCAAGGTAATGGTTTACCGTTGTGACGTCAAGCCATACGTCCCTCCCCCGATGCGGTGCTTCCAGTGCTGGAAGTTTGGGCATATGTCCTCCCGTTGCCCATCCAGCGCCACATGTCGAGATTGCGGACGCCCCTCTCATCCCGATTCTCCATGTGCGCCTCCGCCTGTCTGTGTCAACTGTGGGGAACACCACTCTCCATGCTCGCCGGACTGCCCCGTTCTTCATAAGGAGCGGAAGATTATGGAATTTAAGACCCTAGACCGGCTTACTTATTGCAAGGCAAAACTGAAATTTGAAAGGTTGCATCCTGTCCCTCTTCAAACTTCTTATGCTGCAGCTACGTTATCGTCGCCCTGGCGGGCGGCAGTTGTCGCCACCTCTGTGCCGCCTTCAGTTGGCCCTCAGGGCCGTACATCTCTGTCTGCCCCCCTCGTGTCTGCGGGCAAGCCTTCCCCTTAGCAGTTGGGGGCAAACCCCCTTCTGTCACTCCCCCCGCATATGCTTCAGGAGTGACATCTGCTCCAAAACCAGGGGCCTCGATCCCTCCCCCTCCCCCTTCTCTGCCGGCGTCGTCTCTGCCGGCGTCGTCTCTGCCGGCGTCGTCTCTGCCGGCGTCGTCTCTGCCGGCGTCGTCTCTGCCGGCGTCGTCTCTGCCGGCGTCGTCTCTGCCGGCGTCGTCTCTGCCGGCGTCGTCTCTGCCGGCGTCGTCTCTGCCGGCGTCGTCTCTGCCGGCGTCGTCTCTGCCGGCGTCGTCTCTGCCGGCGTCGTCTCTGCCGGCGTCGTCTCTGCCGGCGTCGTCTCTGCCGGCGTCGTCTCTGCCGGCGTCGTCTCTGCCGGCGTCGTCTCTGCCGGCGTCGTCTCTGCCGGCGTCGTCTCTGCCGGCGTCGTCTCCGCCGTCGTCGTCTCTGCCGGCTCCTCTCTCGCGGAAGGGGTCCCTCGGGGCCCTCCCTTCTTCCGTTTCTTCTACTACCCCCGCCGGATGTCAGCCAGTGGCTGAAGGTTCATCCACCTGCTGGTCGTAGGGCTTCTGCGTCGTCGTCACCCTCTGACACTCCTTCAGAGAAACTCTCCCAGCCCTCTAAGCCAAAGGACAGACGCGAGAAGAAGGAACGGAACGTGTCCAAGAAGAAGGACGCTCCGGCCGTTTCAGTACCGCCTGCTGTAAATAGTTCTGGCTCTGGGGATGCGGTGGAGATCCTCGCCTCTGCCGCGGATCTCGCCCTCACGAAACCCTCGGGGACCTCTCCTATGGACACAGCTGACTCTCACTCAGTGGCGGCCGTTGACTCTGCGGCGCCGTCTGCCTCTTAGTCACCTTCACGCCCTCCCAGTCCCTTCCTGTTTCCATTCTCCAGTGGAATTTCGGCGGTTCTCTGCATTGCTCCTCAGGAAACTTGGTTTCCAGCAATGCGGACCCCTGCCCTTCGCGGTTATCGGGGATACTATAAGAACCGCGCTGACTGTCAACGAGCTTCAGGTGGAGTTTGCCTCTTTTTTCACCACTCTGTCTGTAGCTCGCCAGTACCCCTTCTGACGCCTTTAGAGGCAGTCGCTGTCAGGATTGAGCTCTTGCCGGCTATTACTGTTTGCTCTGTTTACGTTCCTCCGTGTGGGCAACTCCCCCGACATGTCTTGGCTGCGCTGCTGGCTCAGCTCCCGCCACCATTACTGCTTCTGGGCGATTTCAATGCCCACAACCCTCTATGGGGTGGGACTGTCTCCGATGACCGCGGTCGCGCTGTGGAGCATGTGTTGGCTCAGCTCGACCTTAGCCTCTTGAACACCGGTGCTCCCACGCATTTCAGTGTGGGCCCATGGCTTGTTCTCGGCCATCGATCTCTCTCTTTGCAGCCCCGGACTTGTCCCATCCCTTCACTGGAGAGTGCATCCTGATCTGTGTGGTACTGACCATTTTCCCATCTATTTGTCACTGCCCCAGTGTCATTCTTCTGGGCACCTGCCCCGCTGGGCTCTCAACAGGGCTGACTGGCCGGCTTTTACTTCCGCTGCCACCATTGCTCCTCTCCCACAGGGTGACATTGACGAGGTGGTTCGTGTCTTGACCTCGTCAATTATTTAGCGGCCGAGACTGCCATCCCCCGCTCTTCTGGACTCCCTCGGAGGAAGTCTGTCCCCTGGTGGTCGCCGGAGATTGCTGAGGCTATTCGCGACCGTAGGCGGGCTCTCCAGCGTCATAAGCGGCACCCGTCTCTGGAGACCCTCATCGCCTTTAAGAAGCTCCGTGCCTTGGCCCGTCGTCTTATTGGACGGTGTAAGCAGGAATGCTGGGAGAGGTACATTTCATCCTTGGGCTCCCGTGTCTCCCCGTCGCTCATGTGGTCCCGCATCCGGCGGATTTATGGATACCAGACCCCTATGGGTGTCCCTGGAATCTCCCTGGACGGCGCTGTCTGCACGGACGCTGCCACCATTGCTGACCACCTTGCCACGCACTTTGCTACGAGCTCTGCGACTGCAACTTACCCTCCTGCCTTTCGCTCTCTAAAGGAGCGCGCCGAGCGGACGCCGTTATCATTCCACACACGTCGTTCTGAAAAATACAATGCTCCTTTCAGCGAGAGGGAATTCCTCGCTGCCCTCGCCGATTGCCCTGATACAGCGCCAGGACCGGACTGCATCCACGCGCAGATGCTGAAGCATCTCTCCGGGGACTGCCAGAGACACATCCTCACCATCTTTAACCGCATTTGGAGCGAGGGCATGTTCCCGTCGCAATGGCGAGAGGGTGTTATCGTTCCCATCTTGAAGCCCGGTGCGGACCCTCTGGCGGTGGACGGCTATCGTCCCATTACACTCACCAACGTTTTGTGCAAATTGCTCGAACGTATGGTGGGGCGGCGTTTGTGTTGGGTCCTTGAGTCACGCGGTCTCCTCGCTCCATCCCAGGGTGGCTTTCGTCAGGGCCGGTCTGCTGCGGACAATTTGGTGCGGCTGGAATCTGCTATCCGTACGGCCTTTTCCCGCCGTCAGCATCTCGTTGCTGTATTTTTTGATCTGCGGAAGGCATATGACACAACATGGAGGCATCACATCCTTGCTACGATGCGCGAGTGGGGTCTTCGTGGTCAGCTCCCAGCTTTTCTTCAAAACTTTTTATTGCCCTGCTCTTTCCGAGTGCAAGTCGGTGCCGCCTCTAGTTCATCTTATATACAGGAAAATGGGGTCCCGCAGGGCTCGGTGTTGAGCGTTTCCTTATTTCTAGTGGCCATTAATGGTCTGGCTGCAGCCGTGGGGTCGTCGGTGTCTCCTTCTTTGTATGCCGATGATTTCTGCATCTCATTCAGCTCAACGACTACAAGAGTCGCCGAACGCAGGCTGCAAGCAGCCATTCGCAAGGCGGCATCATGGGCTCTGACTCATGGATTTCAGTTCTCTGCGGCCAAGACTCGAGTTATGCACTTCTGCAGGCGTCGGACGGTCCACCCTCATCCGGAACTTTACCTCGACAGTCACCTACTTGAAGTGGTGGACACTAGCCGCTTCTTAGGACTCGTCTTTGATGCCCGGCTCACATGGGTTCCTCATATTACTCAGCTGAAGCAAAAGTGCTGGCGGCACCTCAACGCCCTCCGCTGCCTGAGCCATGCGTCTTGGGGTGCAGATCGCAGCACGCTGTTGCGATTGTACAGAGCCCTTGTGCAGTCCAGGCTTGATTATGGGAGCCTGGCCTATGGGTCTGCATCGCCCTCAGTGTTGACGTTGTTGGACCCCATACACCACTGTGGGGTTCGGCTTGCAACTGGCGCTTTCCGTATGAGCCCCGTGGATAGTCTGCTGGTGGAGGCCGGGGTTCCCCCGCTGCGGATTTGCCGCCACCGACTGCTCGCCGACTATGCTGTCCACGTGCATTGCTCACTGGGCCATCCCAATCATCGCCTGCTTTTCCCTGCCAGGGTCCTCCCTCTGCCCGACCGGCAACCTAGGTCTGGGCTTTCCATTGCTGTCCGCGTCCAGTCCCTGCTGTCTGAACTGGGGTCGTTCCCTCTTCTGCCACCCTTCCGGGCCTGTGCACCCACGCCTCCCTGGTGTATGACCCGTACGTCCGTCCGCCTGGACTTGGCACGGGAACCCAAGGACTCGGTTCCGCATGTGGCCCTCTGTCACCGTTTTCTTGCGCTCGTCGCCTCATTTTCAGGCTGTGAGCCTGTCTACACTGATGGTTCCCTGGTGGATGGTCGTCCTGCCTACGCTTTTGCTCACGCTGCCCATGTTGAACAGCGCTCCTTGCCGGCTGGCTGCAGTATTTTTACTGCAGAGCTGGTGGCCATATTGCGCGCTCTTGAGCATATGCGTTCCTGCTCAGGTATGTCCATCGTCATCTGCAATGACTCCCTGAGCAGCCTCCAGGCTATCGACCGCTGCTATACCTCTTCTCCTCTGGTATCCTTTATTCAGGAGTCTGTTTTTGCCATTACCCGCTCTGGTCGTTCGGTGGTCTTTGTTTGGACGCCAGGTCACGTTGGCATCCCGGGGAATGAACGTGTCGACAGGCTGGCCAAAGGGGCGGTCGACGCCCCCACTTTGGCGATCGGCCTCCCGGCTCGTGATTTGCAGCTGGCGTTGCGCCGTAAGGTGCTTCAGATGTGGCGTGACGAGTGGCGTAGCCTGACTTCTCCGAATAAACTGCGGGCTGTTAAGGAGACGACCGATGTGTGGCAGTCCTCCCTGCGGGCTTCTCGCAGGGACTCTGTCATCCTGTGTCGGCTCCGCATCGGCCATACCTACCTGATGCACGGACATCTTTTGCGTCAGGAGGATCCCCCCCTGTCGGTGTGGGTCCCGGTTGACAATCGCCCATATTTTGTTGGAGTGTCCCCGCCTGCGCACCCTCCGGCAGACTTTTAATCTCCCGGGCACGTTGCCTTTGGTTTTATGCGACGATGCCTCCATGGCTGACGACGTTTTAAATTTTATCCATGGTAGTCCTTTTTATGGTTCCATTTAGGGGGGACCTGTCCCTTTCCCTTTCTGTGTATCTTGTCCTCGAGTGTCTCATTGGTTGCAGATTTTAATGTGTGTATTCGGATGGTTGACTCTTTCCCAATTTTTGTCCCCATGGTCAGTCAACCAGTCTCCGACCCTCTTCTTTTCTTCCGTTTCTTTCTGTCCAGTGTTCGTCTGTACTCTTCTTGTCTCTAGTGTTCGCTGCCACGTTGGTGTTCTTTCAGTGACTGGGGGGAGGGGTGCCTCCTCCCCCCTTGGGGTTTTACCTGTTCCGTAAATTTTGTTTCACCGGTTTTTGGAATGGGGGACTGATGACCTTAGCTGTTTAGTCCCCTTAAACATCCCAACAACAACAACAATAAGCGTATTAGTGGTACAGAGTCAAATGCTTTTTGCAAATCAAGAAATACTGCATCTACCTGACTCCCATGATTCATGGCTTTCATGACATGTGAGGAAAGTGTGAATTTGGTTTCACATGATGAATGTTTCCATCATCTGTGGTATTTGGCATGGAGGAGGTCATTCTGTTTGAGATACATCATTATGTTTGCGCTCACAATATGTTCTAAGACTCAACAATAAATGGAGTTTGGAGATTGCTTTTGCTACCCTTCTTGTAGACCTGAGCTTTCTTCCAACTACTTGTCACTATTTTTGGTTTGAGGGATCTGCAGTAGGTTATAATTGAAAGAGGGGCTAACTCAACCAAATGTTCAATGTAGAATCCATTAGAAATTCAGTTGGGCCCAGGAGCTTTGTTCAACTTAAGCCGTTTCAGTTGTTTCTCAACACTAATGACAATAATGTCTATATAAATCATCTTTGCAGTGCAGCAATAATTAAACTGGAGCTATACCCCAGGATTTTGATTTGTAAATAAACAGTTGTAAACCAAGTTGTGTTTCCACTTTTTGCTTTGCTACTCACAGTTTCAGTCCCAGTTTTATCCGTGAGTGTCTGAACATTAACTTTGGTAGTGCTGAAAGGCTTTACATATGACCAGAAGCTCTCTGGGTTTTGTGACAGATCCTTTGATAATATTCTGCAATGGTAGTTGCTGAAGGTGTCATGCATTTCCCTCTTCACAGGCAAACACATTTCATTCAGCATCTCTCTGTCTATAGCCCTATGCTTTGTTTCACACTTATTAAGGTAAAAGCAGGACAGATGATGGGGGAGGACAGACGCCTCTCTTCCAAGAAATTCATCAGCAGACATTGTTGTGCATGCAATGCTCATTGTTGTTGTAAGCGCTGGTGAGATCAGATTATTCTCAAGTTTTTATTCTTCAGGAGTGGAAAATAGAGGAGAAATGTAAGAAAATAGCATTTTGAAGCCAAGATAAGTCAAGGAAATTTTTCACAATTCCTTTTTAATAGTATGTACTAGTAGATAAGCACCTAGTAGCTTATAACTTGTATTTAGATTGTGTAGTAGAAACATTGTAGGTTATGTCGGTTGAGTAATGGCTTTTTTTGATGACATTTTTGGTGAAAATGGGGGTGCGGCATCTGTCCCTATGAAAACAGACAGATGACACACCAATACTGTGGGACATAAGCCACAATGCTTACAATGCTAACAGGAGTCCATACATTTTTACTTTACAGAAAAATGCCAAGAAAACACACTAGGACAACAGACGGGAAAATGGACTGCAGAAGATCTATTAGTGGCAGTGAAACTAGTGAAAGAGGAAGGTTACGCTAAAAGGAAAGCAGCTCAAATGAAAAAATACCAGAATGAACATTAAGGAGGAGACTTGCTACACACAATTTCAAGAAAGCAGGGTGTGGACCATCATCATACTTGGGTGAAGATGCAGAAAGGAAATTAGTTGCCCATATAAAGAAATTGCAGTCATGTGGCTTTGCTCCCAAACTGTCAGACATCAGGCAAATAGCTTTCAATTTAGCTGTTCAGGTGGGACTGAAATACAAATCAACAAGGAAAAGAAACTTGCAGGGAAAGATTGGTTTCCCTCATTTTTAGAACACAATGAGGGCTTAAGCATCAGAAAAGTGCAAGGGGTTTTTGTAGCCAGAGTGATTGGAATGAACAGAGATGAAGTCAATTCTTACTTTGATCTGCTAACACAAACATTGACCAAAAATGGGCTTTTGGATAAACCAGGTAGGATCTACAACGTAGACAAAACTGGTCTACAACTAAACAATGAACATGGGAAGGTTGTTGCAGCAAAAGGAAGCAGAGATGTCCATGCCATTACTTCTGCTGAAAGAGGAGAGACAATAACAGTTATTGCATGCTGTAATGCCAAGGGAAATTTTTTACCACCTTATTGCATTTACAAAGGAGTGAATAAAAACAAGATGCCAAAGACAACATGCCTCCAGGATCAGTTGTTATGAGGAGAGAATCCGCTTATGTCAACAGTGATATTTTCATGGATTGGTTCATAAACCATTTCCTTCCTAGAATGTTGCCTGGCCCTGCTCTGCTTCTGTTAGATGGTCATGCCTCCCATATGAATTGTGTCACCCTTTTGGATATAGCTGTTGAAAATGAAGTGTCGATAACTTGTTTGCCTATCCTCATGACAGACTTTTTAAAGCCACTAGACCGATCAGTTTTCAAGCTGCTGAAATACTACTTTAAAGAGTCTTGTTATTCGTGGATTGTAGGTAGTGCAAGCAAAGACAGAAGAATTACAAGGCAGCAATTTGGAGAGTTGCTCTTTAAAGTGTGGACTCATGCTGCCACTGTCCAGATTGGTGTATCCGGACTTACAGCTACTGAAATTATCCCGTTTGACAGAGCAGTAATTCCAAACCATGTCTTCATTCAGACATTAAGAATACTGATCTCCCAACTGCTGCAGATGTCTCTAATGATCTGACTCCAGATGAGCCATCAATGATCAAGGTCTGAAACAAATGTGTTAAGAGAACTTTGGCTACTCATCGACCAACTGATCAAGTCAGCTGCTGTGTAAATGACAACTTAGTGACACCTCATGGAGAGACTCCGTCAAAATTGCTGGAAAAGATTTCACTTGTTCCTATAGTGCCTCGGAGAAATCAATCCAAAAGAAAGCAATCAGCAACAAATATAACATCCGATGATTTTATAGCAATGAAAAGAAAGAAAATCACTGAAAGAAACAAGGAGGAAAAGCTCTTGCCCACAAAAATGTAGCAGCTAAAAGGAATCAAATCCCCCAAACCAGAGGGGGGAAAAAACCGCCAAAGAGGTGTCTGTTTGAAGACTCAGTTTCAGAAGATGATGATGATGATATTTCCTCACATGGTAGTTCCTTCAATGAATTAAATTTTGAAGAAAATGAATGTGTAGAGTTCCTTGAACTTTATCAAGAAACAATCTGTACCTCTGACTGGATTCAATGTGTAGGATGTTCTAGGTGGCGTCATGAACCATGCACACTCCATGAGAACATGTGTCATTTGTGTGGATATCTTAAAAATAAACTTAAAAAACAAAAATCAAAGTAATGTCATTTTCAAAGTATTTTGCCATTGGCCATCTGTCCCTCCCTTCTGCAGCATCTCGCCTGCCATTTACTAATTAATTGAAATTTACAAGTCTTTGTGCATCGTAAGAATGTTACTTTGTTATAAAGTTTTTTGTAATGCGATGTTATCTATAATAAAATACAATGTTCAAGCCATCAATCTTGCCTAATTTTATTGTGATTTAAGTGTTTATATATTGATGAAAATTAATTTGAAAACATGTGCAGCATCTGTCCTGTCATTACCTTATACAAGAGCCTGTTTCCTTAGAAGTTTCTGTGCAGTTACTGAATATCATGGAGAAGTCCCTCCCATCATGAACTTTTCCAATAGTTACTTACTGTCAAGTGCATGATGAACTATTCTTCTAAATCTGAGCCAGAATACTACTACATGCTCTTATCAGAGCTAATTTTTTTGAGTTTCTTATTGAATCAGGACTCTACTGCCTTTTTGTCTAGTTTACGGAATATATAAATCTTTCTACTTGTTGTACTTGCCCTTCATATTTTGGTAATCATTATTTTTGCAACTGCCTCTTGGTCACTGGTACCAGTTTCAATGTAGACATCCTCAAAGAGGTCAGGTTCATGTATTGTCATTAGATTCGTCATGTTTCTCTCTTGATGGGGCATCTGAATAATCTGTTCTAGTTAGCTCTTGGAGAACACATTTGGTTATGTTTTCGTGTGACATCTTGTCACACCCATGACTTACAAAACAGTAATTTTCCCAATGGATTGTTGGAATATTAAAGTCTCTTCCAATGATGACAGTATGATTGGGGAATTTATGTACTATCTGTACTGAACTTAGGATTTCCCAAAGTTTTCAATTACAGCTGGAGATGATTCTGTTGGTCAATAGCTGTAGCTGAAGTTCATGCACACTCTTGATACGGAGTCTTATGTAGACAGTCTTACAAACAGTTTCAATTTCTGTCTTGGTGTATTTGAGTTTCTTACCTACTGTGACAAATACACCGCCTCCATTTACCATTAGCCTGTCCTTTTGATGTATGTTTGTATGTTTGAATGTTCCCAAAAATCTCACCACTATAAATTTTGAATTTTAACCAGCTTTGTGTACCTGTTGTAATGTCAGTTCCACAGTTTTTTATTGGTGCTTCAAGCTCTGCAAATTTTTAGGATCTCAAGACTGTCATCTGTGGGGAGCATTTCTTCAGATCTTATACTGCTGACATGGTCCCTTCACTGTCTCCTATAGTTATCATTATCTTGACTTGGTGAAGTCACCTAGGCTGGAAAAAAAATAAAATAAAATAAAATAAAATAAAATAAAATAACCAGTGTCCATGCCACACACAACCATTTACCTTTGTAGCAACCTCTGATGTTCATGCCTGACTCATTTAGGGGGCCCCTACAGTTCTCAACACTTGGTGCACATCCAAGAAGTCACAGCCTAGCTTGTCACAGAACCTTTAAAGTTGCTGGGTCAGTTCTTCTACTTGACTGAGAACCACAGGGTCATGTTATGTTGTGGGGACAATGCTGCAAATTGTGAGCTTTGTTGAGCTTCTGTAAGATTGATCTTCTTCAACCTCTCTGACAGCTGGTGAATTGATCCAAGTATGAGCTCAGAGCCTAGCCAATAGGCATCATTTTTTCTAGTGTGTGGCACAATCTGCAAATGGTTGCTCCCTGGTTTTTTCAAAAGCTGCAGGAATAGCCACTTACACATATTGAATGAGGACCCAGGCATGCATACTGAGTGCACCTACTGTTATTTCTCATGGCTTGCTACAATTTCCCTAAGTGGTGCCATCAATCACTTCATGATTGAACTTCCAGTGCACCTAGCCCTACCAATGACATGCCACTCACAGTCAAGTGGATGAGTCATGCTAGATCCCATACTTCCCGTAGTGGAGACAGGATCCACAGAGAAGGATAGTACTTGAGGTAGCTTTGGTATCTCTGGTACATGACTCTTGGGAGTTCTCCCAATGCACCCATTCACAGCAACTTCCAATAGTTTGACAGTAATCAGGACAATTTCCAGCTGCTTGAAATGACTCACCCCATGTTCAAGAACAGCATTCACAATGGGGCAGCATTGCAGCTGTTGCAATGTCTTACAGAGCATAAACAAATAACTTTCAAATAAATCTGCTGATTTTCTCTTAATTTCTGTATCTGTTAAGCTAAAATCATTGCTAATTCCTTGTAAGAAATGAAGCAGAAGAAACCTTGAATAAAAGTTAAAATTCCCTGAAACCTTCTTTGTGGTTGTAGCTATTAGCAGACTCGAAAATAGCATTAATTTCTGATCCATGCATATAATAAATATAAAGGGTAATTAATTGTAACATGACATTAGTTATAATACATACTATAGTAACTAAATCACAAACACCAATTTGCTATGAAATAACTTACAAAGAGTCTCTATCTTTTCACATAAATATACCGTGAAATTAGGGAACAATTGTTTTTAAACTTCAACACTGTTGCCAAAAGTTTCTAAAAAGCATAGATTTATTTTACAGTTGATGACATGGTATGAGATTTTATGAGGCACTTGCAGATGTTCGAAAATACACAGTACAAATTAGTATCTGTGAGAGATTATATGAAAATGAAGTGAACAGTAAGATATTAAAATTTCTAATGGCACACGATACAGACAAAAGTGGTCTCACACAAAGAAAAATTCATAAATCTGCTTATTATGTAAAGAAATGTACGAATTTCATAGATTTTTTACTTAGCCGAACATGTGATTCTTTCTGCAGTGACATGCTAAAGGTGAACACTATAGTATTAGTTTATCACACTCAAAATGAAATGGCAGTGGGCATGACATGTAGTGAGGCATATTCATTGTAGATGAACCACTACTGAATTCCAAGAGATATGGGAAGTTCGACACTCGGCTTGTAACCTAAAGGTATGCAGTTAGTTGTATTAGCTATTTGAAGAAGCAATTTTTCTGATGCCCATAAAATGTGAAGTAGTCTGGGGGACTTCTGTATCCACCTGTGTGATATACCTCTTGTTGTTGTAAACTGCTGCTTCGCAAAATGGCTGTCCATGACTTTCCTGAAAAATCTTTAACCTGGTTCTCATCCCATCTCAGAATTGAAAACAGAGGGTATTTATTCAAAAAAAGGTGAAAGAGTATGCTCTACTGCGATGGAGATACAAGTAGGCTTGCCCCAGGAGTCCATATTAGACCCTAAACAACATGTTGTGTAATATAACCTCAAAAACAATTTTGTATGCAGATGACTCAACTACAGTAAGTTACTGTAAAAACAAGCAAAAAAGCACAGAATATAAAACAAACTCTTCAAGAACTTAAAATCTGGTTAAATAATAATGCTATGAAATTGAATCTTACAAAATCACAAATTGCACATTTCAGGAATGCTATGATCACTGCAGATTCTGTTCAATTTCTTGGAATTACTATAAACAAGAACTTATCACTGACTGATCACATGGATTGCTCAGTAAAGTGATTAAACCATTTCTTTATGCAATGAAAATTTTAAACAAAGTAATTCACATAATTTAGTATCAGTTGTTAGATATGGCATAAATTTTTGTGGTGTTGAAACACAATCTCCACAGTGTGTACAAGTGGGCATAACTTACAATAACAAAAATTGGAGTATTAGTCCGATTTTAAAGCTACATGTGGATAGGTGTCATAGCTGAGTTTGACTTCTTGTACGTTTATTTGTTTACTGCTCAGTGCTTCCATTATGCGGCAAACTTGTTTTTACTCTTTCTATAGTTTAGATTTGACTTATAAAAATATTATAGTCACTTAATCTACAAACTGAATAGCAAGATTGAAAAACATGTACAGGAGAAAGTCAGTATAAATACAGCCAAAATGAGGACACTAATCCTTAATTAGGAGTAATGCAAATGACATACATAGGTATACTACACTTACAGATAATGAAAAAAACTTTGGAAGAAATGTTACATGTTGACTTGTATTCACAAACAGACATTTAAGGTTGAAACTTTTTAACCCTTTCATGACCAAATTACTTAAAATTTCACAAATTACTGTAAAAATTGGTTTCCTGATGTTGGAATGTTTGTAAATTTTGATTGTTGTTTATAGTTTTATAATTATTTTGAGTTGCACATATATGTCCCACTGGATTCCCTAAATTTAATCCTCCTCAATCCAGCGGGACATGTACATCCCATTAAAATAGTAGTTTTACTAGGAAATAGGACCTGTAAAAAGAAAAAAAGGAAAAAAATAGAACCAGTATTATGCCAAACATTTTTATGAAATTTATCAAAACATGGCAGAATGGATTATGGTACTTTGCAGTAGCTACGTATGAAAGTAGTCCTTATCTCTTGTTTTCATGTACTGCAGTGTTTCCATTGCCTCCTTGTGTTCCTATCTGGAAAATATTTTCGAGCTGTGTGTAAATGTACATCATCATGTATACAAAAGTGTATGTATCTGCTGTAAAATGGCAAGATATCAATCCAGTTACAGTTTTATCAACCGCTCACCACCTGAAATATACAATGTTCTTTGCAAGAAAAAGTAGAGACTGAATAATCTCAGATATATCCTACCTGCATCCACAGCAAAGTACACAGCTGTAATGGGAGCTGTAGAGCCATTTGAGCAGTGGAGAGAAAGATATGCAATTGGCAGTAGGTCAGTCAAATTGAGGCATCATCTTTTTTATTTTCTTGTAAACGCTGCAATACTAAACAGTTTCATCATGTGGAACCGTGTTAATGTCACCAACTTTCTTTTCATCTTGCTCCTATAAGGCAGCTTTCAATTGGGAGAAATATAAAGAGAACGGCAAGGTAGTATTCAACCCAAAAAACAAACCAGGTGTTTGTGGAGTTTTTGGTTTCATAACAAATCAAGGGAAATAAAATAAATCATTTTAATTGAATCAATTGTGGGTTCTCGGTGAAACATTGTAAATTAAATTCACAAACACTGTTTTTTGCCATGTTTCACAAATTTGTGGCCTGGGATTGCTCCCAGGTGGAACCTACTGATTGAAGTCTAATTCTGAGCTGTATCAACAGTTAGAATCAACCAACACTAGTATGTGATCTACGAGGCTCGAGTTATATGGGCACCTACAATGAATGAACAACAATAGGCTTACCAAGAAGTCTTCTCATTGGTTACAAGCTACAAGACTGGAAGCCTGTGGCTTAATGAAGTACTAAAGGACTTGGATTCGGATGGGATCTCAGATCTTGAGATAGAAAATCGTTCCAAATTTTGTGCTATAGTAGAGTCTTGGACCCCACCACCTAGAGTCCCTAAATGTCGGAAGCCCCTTTCGCAGGAGAGGTAGGAGAAATTATCAATAGGGCAAAAGAGATATTGGGAACAGAAGAGAGCATCGAAGAACAACTAGTCATAAGTGCTCCTTAGGGGGCTTAAATCAATAATAATAATAATAATAATAATAATAAAATAAAAGTACAGTTCTGAATAAAATATGTAAGTGTCGCTATTTAGACATAAATATGAACAAAAAGCACAAATGGAAATTCTCGACATACACTGGCCCCAAGGAAAAAACCATTAAACAAATATAAAAGTATTTTATCAGTAAATATTGGAACAAATCTGTATATTTCTAGCAAACAATGTAAAAATGACAACAAATACCTTTACTGAGCTTATCTATTGCAGACAGGAAAAAAAAAAAAATATAAATTCACCCAAACACAAGGCACACAGTGACAACTGCAACAATTAAGTGACATATCACACATTAGGTGCCAAACACTGAGCCTTTTGGCTCCAAACAGTTGATATGTGTGAACTCAGGTAAATAAATTTATACAATGGCACACATGCCCCACTGGTCACGAAAGTGTTACAGTAATGAAACATACAAGTAGACTGCAAAACTAAAATCAATCTCCAACTATACAAAGATTTCAAAACTCCACAGAGACAGGCTACACCGTATAAGTATATGCTAACTTGAATGTCATAGTTGCAGTCTTTGGTGCTTGAGAATAATGTAGAGAAACTTGTTAACAACATCAAATGTTAGAAATATTAAAACTTTCCTTCTGCTTTTGATTACTACCAAAATAACTGAAATACAAACACACAATTAAAAAAGGAAAAATCAAAAGTGACTCCACAACACTTGTATCCAGTTATTTCCTGTAAATTACTGCCCATATGAAACCATAGCAGGACACCATCGTGTAATGAAAAATAGGGAAAACTAACAATAAGAAAGTGCTGGTAATCAAACTTACAAATGCTACAGGTGATCCATTTACTCTCGTACACACACAGTTTCAGAGAAAGAAAAACTGGAAACATGCAGATAGAAAATATGTGAAATAAAGATGTACAAAAAAATACAACTATCAATCTAAAACAGAAGGAAAAAATATTTGGAGTAAAACAGAAGTTAACTGTATGAAGTTCACAAATGTTTACTGTTTATAATGTGCATTGTAATAGTTGTAAATATCTTTTCCAGTTAATTGTACATATAATTGTGGTTGCAAGAGCACATGAATTTCAGAGCATTGATGATGATTTGTCAATACATGAGAAATGCATTTGGTACATGTACTGTACACAAGTGTCTGCACATTGGATTTACACACCATATACAGTGTTAATTACTTTTCCACTACCTTGCGACTGATATTTTTCTTTCTAGAATCGTGAGTGTGGTGAATCCCTTGCCAGCATCCTCCTTAACTCGTCAGACCTTTTTCGACTGGATTTAGATGGTGTGCAGGTGTTGCTTCCATATGTCACTGATGCATTGGAAGTTGTTCTCCCAGATAAGGATCTCAAACTTAAGTGAGTGACCAAGCTATCCACATTTTTGAAAATACAAATTCCATTATCGGAAATTAATTTTTAGAACACTAGACTATGTAAATGTTGGCTGGATGTCACTGTTTTCTATTAAAAGAAGCTGCAGATTTACTCATAAATATATAGTAAATAAATCATTACATTCCTTTTCGTGGCATAGAGTAGATATTGTGTGGCAAACAGGCAATTGAAAGAAAATGTGTTGGAAGTTATGATATAGATATTAGAATAATACCTAACAGTCTTCTTTCAGTTTCCTGTCTGCTGCTAAACACCCCCTCTTTGTGGTGAGTAACGACATATACATTTAATATTTTTGTTATTCTCTCTCAGATTTTCTATTGTTTGATTGTATTATCTCTGGTGTTTGTATATTGTATTTAATAAACAAGTTTGGGTATCAGTTAACTTATGAGAATGTCTTTGACAACCGAACCACCAATGTTTCGACACATCGTTTTGAAGGCACAGTTGCAACACTGATCCTCTGTTGTTTGATGAAGGGAAGAGCAGGATTCTGGATAGCACTTAAGCAAAAACCTCCATCTCTGTTTACAAGTATACTTACTAATTTAATTTCATCTATTTCCTTAGTAAAACAATGCCAATAGCTGGAAGTGCATGCCAGTATCTCCATGTTGTTACATTCCATAGGATAACTGGTGCCTAGAAAATGTTTAGCAATAACAGATTTACTCAGCTGTTGTATTCGTGTGGGATGTTTATGTTCAGTACACTGGTCCTTCAATGTCCTGACGCTCTGACCAATATATGGCATGCCACAGCTGAAAGGAACACGATAGCCGCCTTCAAACCAAGATCATCCTTTATGGTTTCTAAAAGGGCTATAATCTTAAATGGTGTTTGAAGAACATGTTTCACATTATATTTTCACAGAATATGACCAGACACAGTTTGTTTTGTTGGAAAAGCTTCCTGCAAAAGGCAAAAAGGCTGTTGACTTGTGTGCAATCTTCTTATTTTCATTAACTGTGCCTTGAAAATGACAGGGTGTGCACTCCTCTAAGTTATTTGAACATTTTATATGCCAAGAAGAACACAAGTTTAACTTTACAGAGATGGAATGTATCATTGCTAGAGTAGTTTGGGTAAACTACATGGTAGTAGAGTGAGGTTGCAATGTGCATTATTGTTCTTGTTATGGTGCAGAGATCATAATGTTGTTCCAACGTTTGCCAAAATTGTGCATCATATTAAGTCTCCTACCGCTGATCATATCAAAAAATGTGCTGTTTTAGTTCTTGTTTAGGAAAGGATCTATTATGCTCACAAATAGTTGGATTTTATTTTTCCAAGGAATTATTTTGACTTAATTTAATGATCACTTTGAAAATTTCATCATTTTTTGGCATTGGTCAGATGGTACCTCCTAATTGTAATCCTGGCATTCAGCAAAATTTTGAACATTTCCATGGCTCAGTGTTCTGTTAAATTTGAACTTTGCACTGATGTACAAGCATTTACCAGTTATTGATTTTATAAGTTCTGTCAAACAGGTTGTTTTTAAACTACCACCTGATGCTGCTGAGGTGGTTAGCAGAGAAGAGTGTCGTGTACTGACTGGGGCAAGATCGCCTAAGAGTAATGTAACGGAAACTGTGTTGGTGCTTTTCGTGCACTGAGAGTGGATCCTGATATTGTTAACTTACTTGTGACCAAGGGAAATATTACAGTTGTGTTGGACAAACAGGATTACAGTTAAAAGGTTCAGCTTGTACTATCTGATTCAGCATATATCAGAATGAGTGCCAACCCAACAAAAAATGTTGAGAAAAAACTAATATCCTCCTGAAGAAAAGTTCCTTGTTGGAGGACACTATCAAAAGTCTTTAATTCAGATTGTGCTGTACCCTCTAGATCATATGGCCTTCCAAAGGTCTACAAGGAAGGGGTTTCTCGTAGGCCTATTGGTGTTTCAACATACCATGTAGCTAAAAACCTTGCTACTCCATTGAGTCTACTGTTAGATCAGTGTGTGCATCATTTTTAAGATCTCAGTGAATTTCTCACATCAATCTGAGGGATTGTGTTTGAATGATTCTGACTCCCTCTCTCTCTCTCTCTCTCTCTCTCTCTCTCTCTCTCTCTCTCTCCACTCTTGTTCCTCTGTCTATTCCATTACCATTAACTGAAATTATGTTTGACGTTGAATTGATGAACCTGTTTTGCATGAGTTGACTTCCACTTTTTATGCAGTGACCAGAACTGTCAACAGACTGATGAGATTGTGGTACTGTTTATGGAAGATTTTGAGGAACTTTTTGGAAAAAAAACGACATTCTGTTTGTGGAGGCAGTGATTGACTTATTGTAAGGTATTACTTCTTTATTTTGGACACTTTTGCTTTTTTTATGATGCAATTACAACCGGATTCAGCCTTCAAAAGCCATCGTCAGATGCTATGGGCAGCTTTTGATGAAGAAATGTTCATGCATTCTCAATTATTCTGTTGAGTCGCATCCATAAATCTGTGGATTTCTTACAATGATCAGAAGGATAATTGACAATGCATAAACACTTGTGCATCAAATGCTGCCCATAGCATCTGAACTTGGCATTTGAAGGCCAAAGCTGATTATAATTGTATCATGAAAAAGTGATAGTGTCAAAAATAAAAAACAATACTTTATGATACCTTTGTTGTTTGGCATCATGGGAGTAAGAATTTAAATGGCTTTTTAGTGTGTGTAAATTTAATTCACCCAAATGGGGGTGGTAAAGGACAGTTGCCTTCCCTTCCTTGATGTGCTGGTCATTAGGAAGGTTGATGGCATGCTGGGACATGCCATTTATAGGGAGCCAATTCACACCAGTTTGTATCTACAGACTGACAGTTGTCATCATCTGGCTTAGCGTGAAGGAGTACTTTGTACCTTGGTTCACCATGCCCAGGTCATTGCAGAGCCCAATCGTATGTCAGTTGAGTTAGCCCGTCTGGAAGTCACATTTTGCACAGTTATTATAGTGAAAGACAGATTGCTTGATTTGGGAGTGGGGGGAGGGGGGGGGGGGACCAAACAGAGAGGTCATTGGTCCCATCAAATTTGGGAACGATGGGGAAGGAAGTCGGCCATGCCCTTTCAAATGAACCATACCAGCATTTGCGTGAAGCAATTTAGGGAAATCATGGAAAATTGAAATCAGAATGAGCAGATGCAGGTTTGAACTGTCATTTTCCTGAATGTGAGTCCACTGTGCTAATCACTGCACCATCTCGCTGGGTGTGAAAGACAGATCAGATACACAGTGCTCTTGGGAGTTATGATGATAATTAGGTGGCATCAAAGTCTACTGCCTTTTTGCCTTGTGCAGTAATCCATCAAAATTTGTCATATTCTGCAGAAACGTGATGTGAAACATGGTTTTCAACCACCATATAAGAGTAGTGCCCTTTAGGATCCCTGAAGGATGATCTCGGTTTGCGTAAAGCAGGTGTATTGTATTCCTTGCAGTTGTGATATGTCATACATTGGTCAGATTATCAGGACTGTGGAGATCCTGTATATTAAACATAGGCATCACACATGCTTATGACAGCTGAGCAGGCCGGCCGATGTGGCCGATTGGTTCTAGATGTTTCAGTCTGGATCTGCGCGACCGCTACAGTCACAGGTTTGAATCCTGCCTCGGGCATAGATTTGTGTGATGTCCTTAGGTTAGTTAGGTTTAAGTAGTTCTAAGGTCTAGGGGACTAATGACCTCAGATGTTAAGTCCCATAGAGCTCAGAGCCAATTTTTGACTGCTGAGCACATCTTCTTCTGCCGAATATCGCCTTAGCACCAGTTGTTCTACAGAGTATAATAACATGAAGATTGTGGCATGCTCTTCTGGCTGTTGGATAGTGTTACTTAGGAAGTAGTGAACATGAGATTTTAAATAGCAACAGAGGTTTTTTGCTTAAATTCTGTGTGGAACTCTGCTCTCTCCCTGGGACAGGGATAGAGTTAATGCTACCTCACCCAGTAGTTATTACTTTTCACTATTGGTAACTTCTGATTTTGATCATCTTTGCTTGTATGGTAGCACTAGTGTGTGTCAGGGAGGGGGACAGCGGCATGCGTGAGTCTGTGCTCGTGTGTGTGTTTTTATATGTTTGAGTTTTAGTGTTCTCTTTCCGCATATGCTCTGCTAGGCATTGTGGTCAAATGAAGGTGATAAACTGAAGCAGATATAACACCCAAAAATCAACGTAGTTATTGGAGATGGAGTTTTAGCTCTGAAATGCATTAGGTATAAGCAGTAGAATAAAATAATTTGATTAGATGGCATATTACTTGTAAAAATATCCCTAACGTAGAATCTATCATCACAAACAGCCTGTGATGAAATATCTGTTAATAATTTAAAAAATTTCTAATGATTGTATTTTGTACAAATTTCCTAAGGACTGTCTCTTCGCTAATGAACATGCAGGAGGGTTGTGACTTTCTCTACCCAACTATGTCCAAGGAGCATCTGCTGATAGTTCCCAATATTATGCCAGTCCATCTGCAGCACACTTTTTAAGGGAGTGGCACAGATACAATGCTCAACACACCTGGGAGTGTTTTTGTTCCACCAAATATGTTAACATCATATTAGTGACAGAAATTAGTAACTAATATAACTAATGCAAGAAATTTGCTAAAACACACTCTTTGTATATCATCGCAAGCCGAACTCCCTGCCAGACCAGAGTCTGAGTCTTAGTCATTATATATGGCAGGTACCGGCAAGGCATTCTTCTGGGAAAGGCTACTTCTTCCACAAGTGCTGCCTGCTCTTCAGGTTACTGATAGAGTGTAGTAATATTCAGTAGTGTCCAGTTTCAAGGAAACATTGACTATTAGTTGCTTCCTAAAGACATAAATAATTACTTTGCTGCCAGATCTAATCTTGGTCCATTGATCTGTATTTCCTTTTATGCTTTCAAAAATCTAGTCTTATGCGTATAGTGCCAAATAAATTTTGATGTTGTTTTGGGGTAACTGAAAATTTCTGATGAAAAAAGTGTCTATTTAAAATATGTGGCTGAGTTGTAAGTTTAATTTATTTCTCTTCTGTGTATAGGTCACTGTCAGTATCCAAAACTGAGTTGCGTCGTGCATCCATCCATCTTTTATTGTCAATGCTGGCTCTTCCTCTTCACTTTCAGGTAATGCTGACATTAAATAATGTTGATTTTTGTATGTGCTAGAATCACAAGTCTTTTTGATAAATCCAGTAATAGTACTGTTCATGTGATATGTTACTTTCCAATGAAACTAGAGCTGTTATCATGTTCATTGTAGGCCTGCCACAAAATAATTTTCTCTTTTGTACAATATTACTAATATTGTCTTGTGTGCAAATTGTGTGAAATGTTGTCTTTCTGCATATGAAATCAATCTTCATCTTAAAGATGTTAACAAGGAATTGAATGTCAACATGAATAAAAAATGTCCAGTTATGCTCCTATGTGTGCTGTCTTTGCCAGATTACAGTGTTTCATGAGAAACATAGCGTTAATGTGTTTTCTACTATGCTAAAACATTATTGGTCTGCTGAAAGTACAGTATTATTCATACATAGCTTTTCTAAGCAGTGAAATCCATCATTAAACTATGACCATTACTACAAAAACCTGTAGAAGTAGTTTGCAACAAATGATGACATTTATGTGCCTTACTCATCTTCGGAAGTATTCCAGTTTAAATGACGTCCACATTGGAAACCAATACAACAAATAGTCTGTCTATCTCCTTCTCAGAGCTTGTTGTGGGTACAGTAGACTCTCTACTGGTCAGCCTAATGTGATGGAAGGTTAAGCTAGATGACAATAAATCTGGATAGGCTGGAGTTCTATAAATTCTCTCTTCTGACCCCAGCCTTACCATTCAAAACACATTTTTTTTATACCAAAACCCAATTTCATTAACATTTTCTGACTTCATACATAACATATGCTAGT
Source organism: Schistocerca gregaria (assembly GCF_023897955.1). Classification (NCBI taxonomy): domain Eukaryota; kingdom Metazoa; phylum Arthropoda; class Insecta; order Orthoptera; family Acrididae; genus Schistocerca; species Schistocerca gregaria. The sequence goes on along the minus strand of NC_064925.1, from coordinate 320,901,249 downwards.
TAGAAGTGTTTGTTAATAGGTACAACACCCTTCAAGAACTACTAAAAGAAACAAAATGATCTCATTTTAAAGTATGAATGTATGATTACATACATGTGGAAAGCCAGGCCTAACAAAAAAGGTAAAACTTATGGGTCTGAGGTTTTAAGAACGGCTTTGATAAATGATTGTTTCCCTCCTTTAGCCCTCTTTTGCGTGGCCATATTTACTCTCTTGTGCAAACAAGTGATATCAGTTGGTGTCGTCCCCTCCTGCTCATTAATGTACTGCAGTGCTTTCTCAGTTGTCTTGAAGCCTTCTGAATGTTGGATGAGATTTCTCTTGTCATCTAAGTTTGCCTTCTCCTCTTGTGTTACTTCCCCCCCTGCATCAACATTTGCACAATATCATTGTTAGTTAGTTTATTGACTTCATCATTTGTCATCCATTCTGTGACATGCTCTGCATTGACATCCTCACAATCTGGTGCAGTTTTGAGTGATGAAATAATATCATCCTCTCCATCTTTGACTCAGTTTCACACATGGCTACAAAGTTTAAATGTCCACTGTCATGGTCTAAAAGAATTTTCCAAGACCAACTCTCAATCTCTTCCCACACTTAAGCCAACCACCTTTTGACATCTAGCAAACCACCCTCTTCATAAAGGTTAAAAGTGTTAGTCAGTGATATCAGCAAACTGAGAAGACGGTTGTGATACTTCCTCTTTAGCATTTCAAGGATCCCCTGGTCCATTGGCTGACACAGAGTAGTTACATTTGGCGGTCAATATAATGCTTTTATATTTCCATCTGTGAGTTTTGTCAGTGGCAGGATGCAAGGCACATTATCAAGAAGTATCAGAGCTTTCCTCAGTAAATTGTTATGTTTCAAATATTTCTCTACAGCTGGTATAATTCATGTTGGGAACAGCTTTTAAACATTTCTGAATTCATCAATGCTTTCCTTTGATGTGTGTGATGTCGGGACAGGAATTCCTTATTTTTCAGGTTTTTGAAAGCTCTAGGTTTCTGTGATTTCCGTATTAATATAACCCTAACCTTGGGGTTGCTAGTTGCATTACTACATGTCAGTACAGTAAGTCATTGCTTTTTTCCTTGTATCCAGATGTCACAGCTTTCTTTTTTGAAGCAAGCATTTTCATAAGGGAGAATCTTGTAATTTAAACCACACTCATCACAGCTGTACAACTGTTTGCCAGAAATTCCCTTCTTGTCAAATAACTTCAAAAGATAGTCATTAAACAGTGGCACAACCTCTGTGTCAGTACATAAAATCTCTTCACTTATGATAATCTAGTGAATGCTGAATCGTTTTTTTCCACTGAACCAGTCATCCATTGCTGTTAGTAAATTCTGAACCTTCTCCTTCTATTTGCCATTGAAATTGCAGTATTGCGATACTGGCTGGTGATGGACAAACCGTTTCCTCTTAAATGTTCATGCAACAAATATAAGGCTTCCTCAACTTCTCTGGGTATTGTCTTCCTTAGTTTTATTCTGCTTCCACTAGCTTGCTTGATTTTTCTTCCTATTTCCAACAGTACATCGTTCCCCTAACTCCAAAGCAATAGTTTTTGCTGGCACCCCAAAGTCCAATTGCATTGCAGCACTTAGTTTCTGATACATAGTTACTGAAATGTGTTTTTCATTTCAGATTCTTTAATTAAAACACAAAGTACCACACAAAATAACAATTTCACAACACAGGGACTTTGATATGATGTGCTACTGAAGAAACAAAGAACACAGGGTTGGGCAAGAGTTTCTCTCTGCATGTGTTTGTCATTGTTTGTGTGTGCTGGAAGATTGCATGTTTGTTGAAGAGTGATTATGATAATTTATTCAAGATTAACAATACAGTATGTACCCATATAATTGTGACACCAGATGTGCAAGGAGCATAAAAAGTACACAAAATATTTTGAAAGGCCACACATCATTGTAGTTGGTGCCTGCTTGCTAAAGCTTTGTAATACTACAGTACATACAATAAATTAACCTTCATTTTGTCAAGGAGAAATGTCATATTGATAATAATTTAAGTAGGCTGAATTAAGCGAGCCAAATAGTGCAGAGGACAGATTGTACAAGAAGGTGTGCAGTATTCAGGAACACACATTTTCAATAACTTGCCAGCTGCCATAACAGCCGATGAAATTCAGTTTAAGAGAAACCTAAAGGATTTATTGATGGCCAACTCCCTGTACTCCATTGATGATTTTCTCAGTAGAACCAACTGATTTGAGTGTGTGTGTGTGTGTGTGTGTGTGTGTGTGTGTGTGTGTGAGAGAGAGAGAGAGAGAGAGAGAGAGAGAGAGAGAGAGAGAGAGAGCAAGTGCAAGTACAATTAAATTACAATCTACCTTCTGAACCATTTCAGTGCAGTAATGTGTTCATTGTAAATAAGTATTGTAGTAGTTCTATTACATATTTGTTGTTGTTGTTGTTGTTGTTGTTGTTGTAGTCTTCAGTCCAGAGACTGGTTTGATGCAGCTCTCCATGCTACTCTATCCTGTGCAAGCTTCTTCATCTCTCCGTACCTACTGCAACCTACATCCTTCTGAATCTGTTAAGTGAATTCATCTCTTGGTCTCCCTCTATGATTTTTACCCTCCGCGCTGCCCTCCAACACTAAATTGGTAATCTCTTGATGCCTCAGAATATGTCCTACCAACCGGTAAATTCTTCTAGTCAAGTTGTGCCACAAGCTCCTCTTTTCCCCAATTCTATTCAATACCTCCTCATTAGTTATGTGATCTACCCATCTAATTTTCAGCAGTCTTCTGTAGCACCACATTTTGAAAGCTTCTATTCTCTTCTTGTCTAAACTATTTATCGTCCACGTTTCGCTTCCATACATGGCTACACTCCATGCAAATACTTTCAGAAATGACTTCCTGACACTTAAATCTATACTCGATGTTAACAAACTTGTCTTCTCAGAAACGATTTCCTTGCCATTGCCAGTCTACCTTGTATATCCTCTCTGCTTCAACCATCATCAGTTATTTTGCTCCCCAAATAGCAAAATTCGTTTGCAACTTTAAGTGGCTCATTTCCTAATCTAATTTCCTCAGCATCGCGCGACTTAATTTGACTACATTCAATTGTCCTCACTTTACTTTTGTTGATGTTCATCTTATATCCTCCTTTCAAGACAATGACCATTCCATTCAGCTGCTCTTCCAGGTCCTTTGCTGTCTCTGACAGAATTACAATGTCATCAGTGAATCTCAACATTTTTATTTCTTCTCCATGGATTTTAATTCCTACTCCGAATTTTTCTTTTGTTTCCTTTACTGCTTGCTCAATATACAGATTGAATAACATGGGGGACAGGCTACAACCCTGTCTCACTCCCTTCCCAACCACTGCTTCCCTTTCATGCCCCTCGACTCTTATAACTGCCATCTGGTTTCTGTACAAATTGTAAATAGACTTTTGCTCCCTTTATTTTACCCTTGACACCTTCAGAATTTGAAAGAGGGTATTCCAGTCAACATTGTCAAAAGCTTTCTGTAAATCTACAAATGCTAGAAACGTGGGTTTGCCTTTCTTAATCTATTTTCTAAGATAAGTCATAGGATCAGTAGTGCCTCACGTGTTTCAACATTTCTACGGAATCCAAACTGATCTTCCCCGAGGTCGGCTTCTACCAGTTTTTCCACTCGTCTGTAAAGAATTCGTGTTAGTATTTTGCAGCCATGGCTTATTAAACTGATAGTTCGGTAATTTTCACATCTGTCAATGCCTGTTTTCTTTGGGATTGGAATTATTATATTCTTCTTGAAGTCTGAGGGTATTTCGCCTGTTTCACACATCTTGCTCACCAGATGGTACAGTTTTGTCAAGGTTGGCTCTTCCAAGACTATTAGTAGTTCTAATGGAATGTTGTCAATTGCCAGGGCCTTGTTTCGACGTAGGTCTTTCAGTGCTCTGTCAAACTCTTCACGCAGTATCATATATCACATTTCATCTTCAGCTACATCCTCTTCTATTTCCATAATATTATCCTCAAGTACATCGCCCTTGTATAGACCCTCTATATACTCCCTCCACGTTTCTGCTATCCCTTCTTTACTCAGAACTCAGTTTCCATCTGAGCTCTTGATAGTCATGCAAGTGGTTCTCTTTTCTCCAAAGGTCTTTTTAATTTTCCTGTAGGCTGTATCTATCTTACCCCTAGTGATATACGCCTCTACGTCCTTACATTTGTCCTCTAGCCATCCCTGCTTAGCCATTTTGCACTTCCTGTTGATCTCATTTTTGAGACGTTTGTGTTCTTTTTTGTCTGCTTCATTTACTACATTTCTATATTTTATCTTTTCATCAATTACATTCAGTATCTCTTCTGTTACCCAAGGATTTGTATTAGCCCTTGTCTTTTTACCTACTTGATCCTCTGCTGTTACATGTTTACTACATGTTTATTACTTTATAAATAAAAAAGTTTGTTATTTTAAATTCAGTGCATTAGTGTCTGTAAAATTATTCTTTCATATAGTGTTCATTAAAAAAATGACAATCATTCCACTTGGGACCTGTGGAAGGTACATTAGCTTATTTGTTTCAGTTGTAAATATTTGTCATGTATTATTGTTTTTCTGACATCTTCTACATCCTGGAGGACCTCCTCACTATGGACCAAATGGAATGAAAGTAAATCTAATCTAATCTAATCACGAGCTGTATAGTCGAGAGTCTACTCTATTTCTTTAATGACTGACAACCATATGTTTGTTATTATTAGTAATTTTAAATAGGAGATGTATTATGGCCTGTTGGCCATACCGTAATCCATGCCCTAATATGCAGTATGTGCATTCTTTAATGACTGACAACCATATGTTTGTTATTATTAGTAATTTTAAATAGGAGATGTATTATGGCCTGTTGGCCATACCGTAATCCATGCCCTAATATGCAGTATGTGCATTGTGCAAGTGCTATTCTCAGTTTAGTTCTTTATTTATGCCTTTTTTCATGTCTGAATAATGTATCTTGTTTATTTAATGACGTTCAGTTCAAGTAATAACACTGTAAATGTAAACACACCTACAATAGGCACTCAACCACTATTCACGTGAAATAAAAACATGTTATAGAGTCTTATGATACTGAACAGGCAAGTATGGTAAATTGTATTAATTCCTCCTTAACTTCAATGTACAAGGAAGAAAAGGTAGTAAACCACCAAACAGGACAACACTGACAGCTTAACGGATATCACTACAATGGATGATTGTGTCTGCAGAGGTCCTCTTAAGATCTCTTCCAAATTTAATTAGTATTTCATCTCACCACTGTGAATATAAAAGGAAAAATATTAATTCATTAATTTCACTCCAATTTCTTACCGGAACTCAAATGGGTCTCTTTGTCATTGGTATAGTACATATAATAAATTAGTCCTTATTTTATCATGGAGAAATATTATTGTGGTTTGGAAGCAGCCATGGTGATTGTAACTATTGATAGAAATCCAATCAACAGCTGCAGTGCCAGATTACATGTGCAGAACAGGTTCTCCACAATTTTTGGTTGTCTTTGACATCCATAAATCACCTAAGACAAATGCTGGAGTTGTTCCTGTGAAATGCTACAGCTGACTTCTTTCCACTCTTGTGCAGACCAAGTGTGAGCTCAATCACTAAGGACTTTTATGATGAGAGACCATAAAAAATTCTTTCATTTGTTTCCATTACCAGTACTTTTGTTGGATCTTTCAGTCTGTTATCAGAAACGAGAAATGCCCATAGTATGCAGAAAAATTTCAACACTACAAGAATAAAGCAAAAACACATATTTACCTATTTAATAGTTAGCCATCTGAGCCTCAATTAGCTCAAACAGTTATGGCAGTATTTCTCAATTTTAATTTTTTCCGTGTAAAGCAAATGTTAATCATGCATTGTGTCTAGCACTGTGTTCATCTGAACATTTGGTACCAGATGTTCATTTTGAATCTCAAAAGTCCAATGGAGCACTACAGCTGTCCTGAAGTTGCCTCGATGTGCATCATCCAAGTGCATACCCATAACCTGTAGATTGTTCTTGATGCCCATCTATCACAATTTTCTTATTTTCAATTGTGAATCATAGATATTAAAGATATTTTTCATGCGTTTGGAATCATTCATTCTTTTTATGTCACCATAAACTGTACTCAGTAATTTTTTCTATTTTAGAATATTTTTCTTGTTTCATTAGTGTTATGTAGATTTTGTTTTTATAATTTAGATCCAGTGTGATATGTAAGACATTTCTCTCCTTCCTTTTTAATTCTGCTAGTAAACATCTCTCAGAGAGAATAAGAAATTCGGATTCAGGTACACACACAGATTTTATGACTGAGTGGTAATAATGAGTTTTGGTACGATGGAAAAACACTTTTTATCGTAAATGTTTCATGCAGTTTGGAAAGCCATTTCCATTTTCTGGCATTTGCTTTCAGGGATTGTTTATATAGCTCATTGGACGTAGTCCATGTACCCAGCTGTTTAAAGCATTATTTACTGTGACATCTGTTTTCTTAGAAGATATTTACAAGCCAATTTGTTATACTGCATGCTTCACAACATTAATCTGTTCTCTTGTTTCAAAATCTTGTGTCAGTATGTCTATATCATCTGCAAAAGATTAAGTCTATTTCTATGCCATTATTCTCAATCCCAATCCTTAAAGGTTTAAGCAGATTCTAAAGTTTTAATTAAATACACCATTCGTATATTTTTCCTGGCACACAGTTCAACAAGAGTGCTGTGAAATTTTATTTTGTGTTAGAGTTGCTCATATGATCCCCAATAGTTTTGCATCAAGTCCCATTTCTGCTACTGTGCCTTTTTAAAACCTGTAAAGATAGATCAAAAAGACTTGCTGTCAGCATATAATACCTTATTAATGCTTTCGTATTCAATATTTGCTCTACTGTTGATCAAACTTTTAGGAATCCTGCTTGAAATTTGCCCAGAACATGCTTGACTTGTTCTAGTTATTTTAAGATAGGTAGTGTCAATATATTTTTGTGCTAGTAGGAGTAATGAGTAGTTATTCACTTCTGTAGTTCAATTTATATATACTCCTGCATTATCCGTTCATGATATGGTTTTGCTAGCCTTGTAGCTACTCATTCCTAATACTGCAGGCAGAGGTAATACCAAATATTACTCTGGTACCACGCGCCGCGGAATTTGAATCCGCACCGGACGTCATGGACGTTGAAGACCCATTGAGGTCCCTGCACCACTGCGCCATAAGCTGTGGTAGCGCACACCTCCTGGCCCGCTTTTAGTGTGAGGACGCCACAGCGGAATACGTGGGTCCAGCAGCCAATAGCGGCACCCCCCGATAGCGTACTTAGCACCTGCCTCTCGCTCAGGCAGCCAGTCTAATCACACGTAGTTGACATGTTGCCTCAAGTTAGACAGTTTACTTTCTTGTTCTGTGTATTAATGGATGTGTTTGTTTCCTTGTGACTCCGTTATTCGATCTTGTTGTATTCATTTTGTCCTTTGTTGGTCGTGTCTGTCCTCTCCCATTGTGTTATGGTTCGTGGGCCTCTCCGCACTTTCCATCATTGCTACCCCACAACCGTCCCAGTCGCAGTTACAACAATTCTTGCACAAAAATATATAAAAATAGATACATGAATAAAACTGACTTCTAAGACAATAACTATGGCCGAAATGATGACACATTGAATTCATTGAACATCAAAGTCAGTGATTATTTCCGCACATTGGCAGCAAACTTCGCATTTGATAATAAATGGCCAAATACAGTCACCTTAGATCTACTCTTGCTAGACGTGTTTGCTTCACTGTTGGATGCAAGTTTCAAAAACTCAACCCTTAGGGATTAACAGAAATAATTGTTTGTATGAAGAACGATGATTCTTCATATCATTACATTTTTTCCTTCCAAATATTCAAATATTTGCATAACTTTATAGTAGCATCCTTGGACTATCTTTGTAATCAGGCCATGACTCAATGTGTATGTCCAGATGAACATAAGTATGCATGTGATGGCCACCCAAAAAAGCAACAAACTCTGAGAAATTGGCTCAATTTATAATGTTGATTCATTTTTGAAATATATGACCATCAGTTCATTTCCTTTCCTCCCTCCCTCCCCGCCCCCCCCCCCCCCCCTCAACCTTCAGTTTACATAGTTATTTTTCAAAGTTGAGAATGTTAACTACCTTTGTTTGGTTTTTGTGAATGTTTTCAATAGAAGGAGGCAGATATAAACTTACAAATCAAGTTTTGTCAGAAATGATGCTTTTTGTACAAGCTGTAACGCCAACAAACCTTGTATCATGTGTTTCATGGAATTCTCTTTGGGAAACTAAAATTTACTGACATTAGTGGCATTCTCCTAGCTTGGATGTAGACTTACCCTCAAAACTGCAGAGGATCACATTGAGAATTTATCCTCCACGAATAAAATTTACCTTAGACTCTAGGACCATAAAACATGGAGTCTTAGAAGGGTGGTCTCTGGCCATGCCATGGTCTCTTTTTATGCTCCTATTGTTAATGAATAAATAAAGTCTCAATAATCTTGAAGAATTGTTTAAAAGCTGTAATGTTTGCTGGTGAAACAAGCATAGTGATTGAGGGCTCCAAATATGGTCATCCTAGAAGCACCAAAGTCATCCAAATACATACATACATATATGTTCGCAGCAAGTAAACTAACTCTTAAATAAAGTAACTCTCATACTATGCGTTTTCAACATGTGAAAGTGGTTGTATATTAATGTGTGGCCACATACTGAATGAAAACTACAAAGTTTCACTTTTAAACAGTGTGTTGTGTGCCTAGATCAGACTACTACTAAACAAATATAGACTTTATTAATAATGACATTTTCTTACAGGCCAACAATTGCTGGTTGAAATCAGAATAATTTATTAAATACTGTAAAACACAGGAACTGAAGAATTCAGTATTCACATACAGAATTTGTGCAGACCACGATATGTTTATTATTCTTTATGACACATTTAGCTTATCCATCATTAGACCCAAATTAAGGAAGAGGAAACACATAAGGAGGAGGTTGTTGTGTGCTAACATAGAAATTATTTAGCACTGAAAATCATAACATGATTAATACAGACCAAAATAAAACCAGTATTCTGTTAGTATGAAACTTCACTTTCATTTTTGTATGAATAAAATTATTAGCAGCATGTTGACAGTCTGGAGCATTATATATCTGAGAAATATATTTTTGTTTAGGCAGAAGTTATTGACCTGTCATTTTCTTGCTTCATTTAAAAACAATTTATTGAATAATTTTTTTAACACCACCCTCATTATTACAGTTAGCTTCAGCAATGTGCACTATCATACTTATTGTTCTATAGCACTTTCATTGAAAGGTAATATAAGAAGCCTATCGTTTGAGAAGCTTAAATATTACCAATTATGCTCTCAGGTGACGGGGCCGATTGTTAGTGATCCTGTCAGTGCACGAAGGTGTAAAACAGATGTCAGTAGTAAGTGCATTATTGCACATTTTAATAGCCAGAACCAAAAGGTTACTGCATGTTTCTTTCTAACAATCTGACTGCATATTTAATTTTAGGATGGATCCTGTTAAAGTTTTTCAGCAACTGTGTTTGATGTCTTTAATGCCTCCTTCGTATAGAATCCTTTTGTATTTTTCCAGTAGCAGTGCTTTGTTGCATTCTACAACTCTGTACTTATCGGTCCACACCTTTGAAAGTTATCTGAAATCAGATAATCGCGTAACAGCAACACCAGTCGGTATTACTAAATGTCTAACCCAGTGCACAGTTTTAGTTGCAGGTTGCCTGTCTAATGACTTACAGGGGCAACAAAAATTTTATTTTTTTAATATTTCATGTAATAAATGACCAAATTAAAAAGAAATTAAATCATGTCATAATTTACTCATTAGTAGATATAATCTTAAATTAAAAGTTTAACACTGTAAGACAAGTACTACCTTTAGATACTGTATACGACTTGGGGCAGCCAACTCATGATGCATAAATTGCCCAGACTATATTCAAACAATATTTGATGATGAGAGCACTTAGCAACTCCCAACGATATTTATATATAATTTCAAACATTTACAAAACCTTTTCTCTCTGGTACTCTACAAAATGCTGAAAAGAAATAAGTTTGTCAGATATTACAATTTCACTGTTCAAGCATTAAAACTTCACCATGAGTCATGTGGTTTCAGGTTACTGGTTCTTTATTGCTAACTGTATTCGCAATACATTTTGTGTACAGAATCTACATATATGCCACTGAACGTACTTGCAAAATTATACCATTCTACAAGATATGGAGTCATAAATGTTGAGATGCATGAAAAACTAGCTTTTGCTGCATGAAAATAATAGATTTTGCTTAAAACAGAATGCAAATTATCGGGATTATACTCAATCAGTGTTTGATGATGAGAGCATTGAGTGGCTTCCAGCAAACTTTAAATATGATTTCAAACTTTTCCTAAACTTTTTCTTGCTTACATGCCTTGTGTCAAATATTTAACACATTAAGTCATTTGTAAAGTAATAAGACATTAAAAGCTGTTATGTATATGGTAGTTCAATTCCTTAAAGAATCAAAGTTGTGGGGAAGGGGGAGGGGGAGGGGAGTTTACTGGTTCGGAAGACAGACATTAGCAACACATTGCTTTCTATATTTTTAAAAAGCTTATCCATCTCAGTAGTAGACATTACTCTTTGACAAAGAAAAAAATCTATCACTTACAAACAGTAGGCGTAAAATACCTTAGGGATTAGCTAAAATCAAGCAACTCTAGCAATGCCTGTAACAGACTTGCATTATGATGATGATGATGATGATGATGATGATGATGATGATGATGATGATCATTTCGGCATGTTTTGCACTGAAAATTATGTCGTGCTGTTGATGTGAACACAAAGGTGCTCACTTATTTTGCACACTGTTGTTCCCAGTTCTCTTTATGAATTATCTTTTGGAGCACTGTAGCTAAAATAAAAAGCAGTAAGAATATTGCATAACTGGGTTCCTAAATGCTTACAAATTTTAAAAAAAGTAAAAACTATTTCTTATTAGCTGGTATTATTTTCTTGAGCTGAACTGTTGTATCAGCAGCGTAAATGAAATATATTGTACCATATTTGTTCCAACATGTTAGTCATTGCTGTAGGCATTGTACAGCAGCGAGATTAACTCACTGTCTTGTGTCAGACGATTCTTTTGAATTCTTCATTGTCTGTTCTTGTTGTTCCAGGCAATAAAGAATAACACTTCTTGTAGTAGACACCAAATGAACAGCATTGACCAATAATCCTTGGTGATGGTATAAATCTTCCATATGCCACCATTAGAACAATACTAGTAGATCAACAAATGCCATGCCTGTAATTTACCCTCTCTTGCAAACATTCTCAAGAGAAAATGGATTATAGATTTGGCATTCATTGATCTAACAGCAGGATATGACACAGTTAGACTTAACAAACTTGTAGGTATGATTTACACCACCACAAGAACTATCACTTAATCCAATTAATCCAATACACACTACAGATTAAACAATTCTTTATAAGAGAAACATAACTGAAAGTAATAAATATCAATGAAAGTGATACAAGTGTAATGGAATGTAGTGGAAGTAAGTCAGTTAATTCTGTGGGAATGAGATTCTTAAATGAAACAGCAAAATTAGTAGATGATTTTTGCCATTTTGTTGTAGGTTTATGTAGATTAATGCAGCTAAATGACAAGTAACAACTATTTAAGGGATAAAATAAACTTTTTCTTTATTTGCACAACACATATTAATACGTTTGGCTATGCAAATATATTACATTGCCCATCAACAAGCATGAAACATGTATATTCCACAGAGTCTAATGCATTCTGTACATCATATCTTGTGCGCCACTATGCACGCTGGAAAATGTTTGTTCACATATCCTCAACACTCCCCCTTCAACAAATATTTTACAGATACTCAACACTATACATCCCAGGTTAAACCATAATATTTTACCAGCTTCTGAAATTTGTCCTTACTGAGAGGCTTGGTTAGGATATCAGATAACATTTCTTCTATACATAGATAACTGAGGATTATATTTCCCTGTCCCACGTAATTTCTTATAAATTGATGCCTTATGTCAATATGTTTGGATCTTACACTGGTGACATTATTTTTTGCAAGTATAATAGCTCCCATATTACCACAAAATACCACAGTTGGCTTTAATTGTAATAACTTCGGGCAAGTTGAACAAATATATTTCAATGAAGACGCAATACATGAAAGTCACAGATCAAGTAAACACAGTAAGACGTTTGTGTACTTTAACTGTCAAATCATAACTGAGTCCAAGTCTAGTGACCGCTGTCTGGCTGGCTACTTAGGTGGCACTGCTGCTGCATGGCTGGCAGACAGCGGCGCATGTAGACGATGTGCACAACTGCGTTGTGACACTTTTTTAAAGATCGGCGAGTCACAACACTTTTCACCCCTTTGAATTTTTTGCACAGGTCTTGGTGGAGGTGGCCTGTAGATGGCTAACGTCCATAGGTGTTGTTTGACTGGCCATAAAGTCTCAAGGAGGAAGCTTCCCGTATGGACGGAAGTTTCCCTGATGATAACGGATCGAGATGACAGGAGACGTGGGGGTCGAATCTGCTGGGCCCCCGTGCACCAATCTGCCTGTTGCGGCAAGTCCGGTTGTTATAACAGGAGACATGGGCGATGTGTCCGCCTCGTAGGAGAAAGGAGGCAGGTAGAGCTGCTCCGACAGATGATGGTCATCTGGTTCCTGCATGGGCACGTCTCCTGGTGGCATCAGTTCTTGTGCTGGCACCAATATGATGGTGAGAGGACTGTGTTGTGAGTAATGAGAGATTCCAGTATCCTGAGCGTCAGATAGAGCCTAAGGTGGTGTAGCGGCATCCGGAACAGGTGTTGCCGGCACACAAGGCGGAAGCTGGTCCGAATGATGCACTGCAACACTCGTGTCCATCTGGATTTCATACAGGTGTCGGCCACGGTGTCGTAAGATGCGGCCAGGACTCCATTTTGGCTGCCTGTCATATCCCTGTGCACATATTGGATCGTCAGCAGTGAACCGGCCAAGCGGAGACCCCCGTGGCCATGAGGTGGAAGGCTGCAGAAGATGAAGTAGATGAAGATGAAGCCAGGCTGTGGTCACCCATGGGGGTGAAGCGGTAACAACCCAGAAATTGGAGAAGCACATCATCAGCAGAAGAAGTCAGGAGTTTCCTCATCTGAGCCGCAAATGTGTGGACCAGTCGTGCAGCCTCACCGTTTGACTGTGGATGGAACGGAGAGGCCGTTAATGTGCATGACTCCGTGACAGGCACAAAAATCCGCTAAATCGGAAGAGGCAAATTGCCGACCATTATCAGTAACAAGAGTAGAGGGAAGGTCTTCCAAAGAGAAAATGCGAGCTAGAGCATTGGTGGTTGCCGTGGCGGTAGGCGACGTGAAACGGACAATGAAAGGAAAGTTAGAGTAGGCGTCAATAACGAGAAGCCAATAAGTACCTAAGAAAGGTCTCGCAAAGTCAGCATGAATATGCTCCCAGGGCTTCTCAGGCGGAGGCCACGGTGACAAAGATGACTTCAGGGCGGCGGCCTGTGACGCACAAGGGCCGCAGGCAGTGACCGTGTGTGCGATTTTAGAGTCGATGCCGGGCCAGTACACATGACAGCTCGCCAGAGATTTTGTGCGAGAGACACCCCAGTGCCCTTGGTGAAGGAGGTGCAAGACCGAAGCACGCAAAGACGCAGGTACCACAACACGCTGCGAAGCATTTTCGGTGGAAAGGAGGATAACACCATCCCTAGCAGGTACCACAACACGCGGCGAAGCATTTTCAGTGGAAAGGAGGATAACACCATCCCTAGCCGTGAGGCGGTAACGTAAAGGGTAATAGTTCCGCCACGGATCAGAAGTCTTAGCAGACCGATGATCTGGCCAACCCTTCTGAATACAGCGTAAAACCCGGTAGAGGGTAGAGTCAGAACCCATAGCGGCCGCCAGCTGGTCCCTGGTGATGGTGAACCTGTCCACAATCCGCTGCTCAGCAACATGCAAGTGGAAACACAAAAGTTCGTCCCTATCGAATGCCACATCAGGACCCATGGGAAGGCGACACAGTGCATCAGCATTCGCATGTTGAGCCATCGGCCAGAAATGAATCTCATAATTGAATCGAGACAAGTAAAGATCCCAACACTGGAGGTGGTGTACAGCCTTGTCGGGAAGAGACGTTGACGGATGAAACAAGGAAACAAGTGATTTGTGATCCGTAGTAAGATAAAATTTGGATTCATAGAGAAAAACACCGAACTTGTGAAGAGCATAAATAATGACAGAAGCTTCTTTTTCGATTTGAGAATACTTTTGTTGGGCATCCGTGAGTGTTTTGGAGGCATAAGCAATGGGTTGTTCAGAACCGTCAGAAAAACGGTGCGCAAGGACTGCACCAACTCCGTATTGAGAGGCGTCCGTGGCAAGAACAAGATGTTGGCCAGGTCGATAAGTAGGCAGGCACGGGGCCTGTTTCAGCATAGTCTTCATTTTCTGGAAAGCCACATTGCATGATGCAGACCAGTGAAAAGGCACGTATTTATGCAACAGGCGATGCAATGGCTGAGCCACCGAAGCGACAGACGGTAAAAACTGGTAATAGTATGCTATTTTCCCCAAGAAGGCCTGCAGCTCCTTAACAGATGTAGGGTGAGGAAGAGCATCGATTGCAACGACAGTTTGCTGAAGCGGACGAATACCATCCTGAGAGAGTTGAAACCCCAAGTACGTCATAGATGCCTGAAAAAATTTTGATTTCAGAAGATTACACTTAACACCGGCAGTCTGTAAGAAATGAAAAAGTGTGCGGAGATTTTGAAGATGTTTGGCAGTGGTGGAGCCAGTGACAACAATGTTGTCCTGGTAATTTATACACTCAGGGACAGTTAGCAGTAATTGTTCCAAGAATCGCTGAAAGAGAGCAGGGGCACTGGCAACCCCGAATGGCAATTGTTGGTATTGATGGAGTCCGAAAGGCATGTTAAGGACCAGAAACTGCCGGGAAGCAGCGTGGAGAGGAAGTTGATGATAAGCTCCTGACAGATCTAGTTTAGGAAAAGACTGGCCTCCAGCAAGCTTAACGAACAATTCTTCAGGTCGAGGCATAGGGTAAGTGTCGATATGGCATTGAGCATTTACACTGGCTTTGAAATTGCCACAGAGACGAATATCACTATTTGGCTTAGCAACGACAATGACAGGAGAGGACCACTCACTGGAAGTGAGCCAGTGGCTAGAGAGGTTTAGGAAAAGGGGTAGATTTTGGGAAAGTCACCCAGAACTGCAGGTAAGGTGAGACTTTATGCTACTGGATGAGAAGGAATGACTGATTGTTGAGGACTGCATCGGAACGAGATTGGAAATTTTGAGAGCTTAAAAGTGGAAGACAGGGTAATATGGAAGACAGAGATTACTATTGAAACATCGTGCACGAGTTAATAAGTGTGAGAAGCTAAGTGCATTGCACGTAACAAAGGTGGGAGGGGGTGGTGAAAAATAGATGGGAAAGACAATAAAAGACGTCGAGAACTAAAACGGAGTGAAGCAAAGTGCAGTTACAGTGAAGAAAAGCTGAGACGGAAGAAATTAACATAAATTAAGGCCAGATGGTTGGCGAGAACCCCGGACATGTTGTAGTGCTAGTTCCCACCTGCAGAGTTCTGAGAAACTGGTGTCTTGGGGAAGAATCCAGATAGCGTGTGTGGTGAAACAGGAACCGAGGTCATGAATGTCATGTTTTAGAGCATGCTCTGCAATAGGATATTGTGAGTTGCCAGTATATATCCTCTGCCTATTCCCATTCATCCTAATTGATAATTTGATGGTGGTCAAGCTGATGTAGACAGCTGAACAGTGTTTACATAATAGCAGGCATATGACGTGTCGTTTCACGGGTGGCTCTCCCTTTGGTGGTATATGTTTTGCCAGTTACAGGGCTATTATAGGTGGTTGTAGTAGGGTGCATAGGGCAAGTCTTGCAGTGGGGACGGTCACAGGGGTAGGGGCCATAGGGTAGGGAGATGGATGCAGAAGGTGCATAGGGTGTGACAAGAATTTTTGACTTTCACAAAATCTACCCCATTTCCTAGACCTCACCAGTCCTTTTCCTTCACCCTTCTTCTTTCCCCTTCAACCCCTCTGCCTCAAGAAGGAGCCACTGGCTCTGAAAGCATGCAAATGACAACGGTCTTTTACGTGTGTGTGTTTGTTTTTGTTTTGTTTTTGTTGCTATACTACGTTGTTACATTGCTTTTTATATAACAGGATGACAACATTCATTATACTAACTGATTCACAGTATGGCTTCAGGAGCCAGAAATTGACACACTTCTATACATACCTATGTATACAGTGGTTCTGATGGATGGTAAAAGACAAGTAACAGAAATATTTTTATGTAATTATTTGACCTGATCAAATTAGGAGCTTCATCCTCAGCCCTGCGGTGCAACTGGATGTTGATATGGATGGACATGGTGTGAGCACACCAGTCTCCCGGCTGTTGTCAGTCTTCATGACCAGAGCCACTACTTCTCAGCCTAGTAGCTCCTCAGTTGGCCCCACAAGGGCTTAGTGCAGCATCTTCTTGCCATCAGTGCTTGGCAGACCCAGATGGTCAAGCATCTAAGTGCTAGCCAAACGTGGCATCACTTAACTTCTGTGATGTGATGGAAACTGGTGTCACCACAATGACTGGTGAGGCAGTTGGGAAAAAAAGTATTTATACGTGTACAAAATTGATATTTTCAGATATCGCGATATGGGGAAGGGAAATTTAAGCAGACTGCACTAGCTAAGAGCATTGGTAGATAAGGTAGATCTCGTTGGAAAGAAAGATTTTATGGGTAATGAATGCATGCAGGAACAAAGGTAGACATTATCATCGCATCAGTAGCTATGTTATTAACTCTCATTTGAAACTCAAGATGTTACTCACTTCTCTAATATAAGAGGAAGTTTATTCCAGAGTCAGGTTCCTGCTACTGAAAAGAACTTGAAGAAAGTGGTTGAGTTATGGATTTGGACAGAATGTATTTTGCTCTGATGGTAACAGGTGTTTCTGCTATGTTGAAAACAAGAGTGTTGAAATCAAGGAGAGATATGAGGGACAGTGTAAGTTGATAGGACAGAGTGACGGGAAACTCTGCACTTGTCTGCATGCAGCAATGACAGTTGTGCATTATGATGGTGAAACATGTTCAAAGATTGAACATCAGAGATATATAGAACACAGACATTCATAACTAGTTCGATGTTGTGAGCTTTCCAGAGAAACATAGTGCAAGATAATACCACTGTAATCAATAATTGGAAGTATAAAGATATGTACAGTTTTCTTTTTCAGGTCAAAAGAGAAAAGATTTTAATGTTGTTGTATGGTATGGAAAGATACACATGCCATCTTGTAAATTGCAGCTATGTTCAGTCCAATGTAGATTTTCATCTATTCACCATCAAACATAATTTTTGATGTTTGTGTAATTTTCACTGTTACTGAAGTAGGTGGTTTTTTTTTTCAGATTTGTTGTTAGTTTTTCTCTATCACATGCAGTTTTTTCACAAAACAAGTAAACTCATTTTTTGTTTGAACCTAATTGACCTAAGCTCCACTGAGAGAAGTGTTATTGCATTTGATAAATTTTATTTCCACATGATGCAGTAGTTGCAGTATTATGAAAAGGAGAGTTGCTACTCACCATATGGTGGAGATGCGGAGTCACAGATAGGCACAACAAAAAGACTATAACAAATAAAGCTTTTTGCCTGTAAGACACTCATCAAGAATAGACAACACACACACACACACACACACACACACACACACACACACACACACACATATGACGTTTTTGTTGTGCCTATCTGCAACTCAGCATTCTGGATTTTCCATTGTTTAGTTGATGCAGTAGTTGGTCACACATATTACAGCCATTTGGCTGTTAGGCAGTAAGCTATAGTTCATTGTTGACATGGTGTAACATAGTGAGGCTATATTTGTGTTGTTAAATGTAGTTTTTCAGCTTGTTTGAAATGAGTTCTCGTAAGTGTTCGAATAACCCAAACAGACTGTTATGTTTGTTGTAACTACTTAATTGCTAAGCAAAGACAGGACTTGAAGAGTTTTGTGGAAAAATTATACCACATGTTATTTGGTATAAGGCTTGACAATCAAGACAAAAGTTGTTCAGTGCACAAGATAAGCCATACATGTACCTTACATATGTTGAGGGATTGAGTGAGGAAAAATAGGGAGAGGAAATCAAAACCTTTTGCAATTATCAAGATTTGGAGGGAGTTGCAAGATCATATTTATGATTAACAATTATGAGGAGGACAGATTGCTACCCATAGTAAAGATGACATGTTGAGTTACAGACAGGCACGGCTTTAGATAGAATTTTTTATGGCTACTGTTGTTTATCATCACAAGGTAATCAATGAGTCTCTGTTCCAATCACATTTAAATTGTATATGAAGTACCCGTTCAGTTTCCAGCAGGGACTATATCTGTTGTTGGTTAATATATGGGCATGTCTGAGTTTAGCATTTCTCACAGCTTGATTGATGCTCTTCTGCTTCTGTTTGTAAGCAACATGATTTTCAGATGTAGCTCGTAGGTTTTACATCTGATGAGCATTTCACAAGGGTTTGTACAGAGATCACATGTTTTTCTTTTTTGTGTCAATGATTTAATGTTGAATATTGTGTCCTACAAAAACGCATTAGTTGTTGTTGACTTGGCAATTATAATAAAAACCGAAAATGTGAGGTCCTTCAAGAAAAAATAAACACTGTCACTAACTAAGTGTCAGGTCCCATTTAAACCACCAATTATAAATAACAAGAAAACAGTAGCACTAAATTTTCACACTGCACAAAATATAAACAGCCAACATTCTCAGAAACTTTACTGTTCAACAAGAAACATGAAAGTAGTAAGTAAATAAATAAATAATAAATAGAATTCATAAATTCACAGTTGCTGCACAGTACAGGACTGTCTTCGTGTGTAGTTTTCCAAAGCCATCTTCTAGAGCAGATGTGACATCCATAGCCTCTCAAGGTTGGTTCATTTTTTCTTTCAAGCTTCCCTCCCTTCCCAATTGCAATTGTTATTTTGCTGATTTGAAGGGTGAATAATACAATGTTTATGGAAATATGTTGTACTTTGAACTCAAGTTTTAAGGCACATCGTGTCCAAAGACATATTTATTCTGGTACTGTCTCTTGTATGTTCAAGATTCTTTGCAGAAATGATTCAGAATTTCTGTTATTTGTCTAAGAATACAGTTCTCTAAGAACTACAGGACTTAATGATACACAATGGTTAGGAAGTACACTGTTCAGCAGTGTTTGAGGGTAAAGAGTGATTTTGATTCTCAAGATGAGGTGGAGGAAGGTGAAGGTAATTGTGTCACAGAGAAGGATGTCTGCTTGTGTCTGTGTATGTGCGGATGGATATGTATGTGTGTGTGTGGTGTGTGTGTGTGTGTGTGTGTGTGTGTGTGTGTGTGTGTGCGAGTGTACACCTGTCCTTTTTTCCCCTAAGGGAAGTCTTTCCGCTCCCGGGATTGGAATGACTCCTTACCCTCTCCCTTAAAACCCACATCCTTTCATTTTTCCCTCTCCTTCCCTCTTTCCTGACGAAGCAACTGCCAGTTGCGAAAGCTCGTAATTCTGTGTGTGTGTTTGTGTGTTTTGTTCATGTGCCTGTCTGCCGGCACTTTCCCGCTTGGTAAGTCTTGGAATCTTTGTTTTTAATAGAAGGATGGTGAGAGATTGATGAAGATGGAGAAAGGGATGACAAAACAAGGAAACTTTTAATTGGGAAAAGATAATAAGACCATGTATCTGACATCATCACACTTACTTTCCTGGAGTTACAGATAAAGTTAAAAATGCTCAAACTGCAATCGAATGTTGGAATAATGTATTGATTGATGAATCTGTACATGGACACTACCAATGATCATCCCTCTTGAGAGAGGGACATCAACAGCAGGAATCTACAAATAGAATCACCATGGAGGAACTTTGTGGGACTGAAGGTGATGGCGTTGAACAATTAATCCTCATGATAAATGTCAAATGATTTAAGATCCATACATGTTTCCTTCGTTTTGACAAGTGAACTACCAGAATTCAACTGTCTTGCTATGATTTCTGGAAAATTGTCAGTACAGCTATTGCACAGAGAACAATGTGTAAGGGGCATTCAAATGAAACCTGCTCATTAGTGTAAAGTAATGGTAACAGTTTTATTAACTCAAAAATGTAGTTATACACAGTACACATACTCAAAAATAGCTGCCAAAACCGTTGACACATTTATCCCATTGCAACAATAGTTGGTCGATTCCATCCTTGAAGAAGCTAGTAGGCTGCTGTCATATCCATGCCTGGACTCAGTCATTGCGAATCACTGCCCGCGAATAGCTTGTTTTAGAGTGCCAGACATGTGGAAGTGACACAGTGAAAGGTTGGGATTGTACGGTGGATGTTCCATCGTTTCCCACTGAAACTGCTACAAAATCATTTTCACCGCATTGGCTGTATGTGGGAGGGAATTATCATGCAGGAGGATAATGCCATTGGACAACATGCCTCAATGTTTTGTCTTGATGGCTCATCTAATGTTCTGTAAAGTGGCTTGATAACACTGGGCATTGATGGTGGGTCCCTGTTCCAGAAACTCAACAAGTTGTGGACCCTTGTGGTCAAAAATGGACATTATGACCTTCCCAGAACTAGTGTGCATGGCCTTTGATTTCTTTGGAGGTGGTGATGTTGCATGTTTCCACTGCTTGCTCTGACAATTGCTTTCCATTTCAAAATGGTGACACCATGTTTCTTCACCTGTGACAATATGTGAGAGAAATCTGTATTCCTCCTCATGATAACGTTGCAATAACGTTGCAAATGACTCAAAGACAGTGCCATTCTTGTATTGCCCTGTTTGGCAGTCAGTTGGTGGGGAACCCACTATGCACAGATTTTTCGAAAGTTCAAGTGTTGATGCATTATGGTGTGGGCGGTTCCCGCTAATACCCAGTAACCGATGGGTCTTGTCCATGTTGATTCTGCGGTTGTCCAAGACTAAAGCATTCCCTTCTGCAACAATTTCTGGTGTGATGACATGATGAGCCTGTCCAGGAAGAGCATCATCTTCCAGTGACTCAAGCTGCTCAAGGAACCGTTTGCACCATTCTACAATGCATGAACATCTCAGACTGTACTCACTGTATGCAGCCATCATCCGTTAATACATTTAATGGCCTACAACTCCCTCTGCCACCAAAAATCGGATCACTCCTCGTTGTTCCTGCTCACTCGCCTGCACATTCGGTAGTGGACGATAACTTGTGTGACCACCTTCTCTTCGACGTGAAACCACACTGCCACTATGCAACATCAAACAGTGTGCACGTGTCAGTCTCTCTGCCAATAGATCATGCCACCATACCCGCAGTTACGTGGTGCCACATTATGTGTATGGTAAAGATAGAAGCACTGATCAGGTTTCATTTGAATGAACCTCATAGCTGTGGATGAAATGTGTTTTTCAGCAGTACTTACTGTCAAAACCAAATGTGTACATAATAAAACAATTTTCTCTGGTTGATGCCAAGACAAGTTTCACGGTCAACGTGGAGATTTGTGTTGTCTTTTATGTGCCAATGACAAGCCAGGTGAAGTGGTGAAGGGAATGGCTAAACAGGTATCCAGTCACTATATTACTGCCAATAATTTTTTTCTGTTTTGTTGTCATCAGATATCTGAAAACAACTTGCTGCCATACATTGTCAATGTCAGAAAATAATAAGATGCAATTGTCATCAGATCTTGTTGATTTTACAGAGAAGAAACAGTATAGTAGTATGTTTGGCTTCAGTCATGGGATGCTTTCAGTTACCTACATACTACATGACAACAAATTTATGATTCTTGTAACTTTGCTTCATAGTAATGACACCATTGATTATGATCATGTATCTGGATGGGAAAGAAGCCAGAGATAGTCACTTCCCACAAATCAACAAAAGAGTGTGTTAATTCTGCAGATAAAATGTGTGGTACTTACAGTGTGAGGCACAGCATCAAATGTTGGCCAATGATAATCTTTTCCAGAGTATTGGAAGTGTGTAGTCTCAATACTCAGGATATTTACCTCTGAAAACAACTGGAAAAAACTTTATAGGAGAATGTTTTTGTAGAGATATACTGAAGAAGTAGGAAAATGATTGAAACCCCTCCAGCCTGCAAAGCTGCTGAAAAGATTTCTTGCTATAGAAGAACAAGCAAAATCACCATATCTCCCACATCTCAAAAGACTTATATGTACAATTTACACCTTGAAAGTGGGACACACAGAAGGGTATTACAACATGTGTCCCATGCAATTGAGGTCTGTCAACTGTGTGTGTGTGTGTGTGTGTGTGTGTGTGTGTGTGTGTGTGTGGGAAGTAGTGTACTGTAAACAGTTTAGAAAAAAACTTTCAAAAATATGTTTTCCAATTCTATCGTCAATGTCGGGAAAAAAAAGAAAAAAACGTAATTGTAGAGAATTATAAAATTCCGTCGCACTACATATTCTTTTGAGCTTATCAATTTTCTTTTTGCGTTTAACTGTAACATCACACTAAAATGTCTGTGACGTATTTTGTCGAGGTAACTTATCATCTTTTAGTTGTAAACAATTTTAATTTCGTGGTGCTGTCTCTCACTGAACATAGATAATGATTTCCTTAATGAAGCAGATGCTGTAGGACCACTAGAAACAAACACAATAAAATTTCTCTGCTTTCTATAACCCATAGTGAATTATATGTTACATGACTGTTTTATACACTTCTGTTAATGACTGACAACTGTGATGCCCACTGTGTTCATTTTCTGATTTTTTAGTAGATCGGGGTTTAATCAATATTTAGTTTGTTCTGTTTTATGTATTTTATTTTCAGAATCTACTAATCAAGGAACTGAGTAACACAAATCCCGAGAGAGGGCATGTAACTTTTGCACAGCTGAAGCCACGACTTATGAATCTGCTCATCAATGCTCTTCAGGTTGAATCAGATTCTCAGAATGCACAGATGCTTTTAGGTATGCTTTAACAAAAGTGTAAGTTAATGTAGCTGCTAATGATTTGCCATCTTTTTGAATGGCTTTTCTTTTTCTGTTGCCAATTGATCAGTGAAAAATAATTTGAAGGAAAAGAAGCAAAAATAAAGGAAGCATCATTAAATAAAAATAAATTGTTGTAAAAAGAGAGATGGTAAAAAAACCTTGAACATTTATTTGACTAATTATAAATGATAATCACATATTATAATGTTTAAGGGATAAGTGTTGCAACTGACTAATCAAACCATTGCTACAGTTTAGCGTCGTCATAATTGCTGGTATTCAGGTATCACACACGGGCCCACATTTGAATTTATCAGCATACGAAGTATGTTCAAAAATTCTGGAACTTTGTCCACAAACTTTTTCCGCATTTATCATTTACTTATTGTGCATGATCTCCTTTGAAATACTCTCCTCCACAATTGATACATCACTCCCAATGTCATGTCCACTTCCAGAAGCAGTCTTCGTAGGCTTCTTGCTGTGTCACATGAAGTGCCATCTGTGAATTCTCTTTTATCTATTGTTGCAAATCTTTGCCCTTTCAATGAGTTTTTCAACTTTGGAAATAAAAAAAAAAAAAACGGTCCATAGGAGCCAGATCTGGAGAGTACAGAGGCAGCATAGTGATTTTGTGTTTTGTACATTAGTAACACACCAACAGATGAACGTGCAGGTGCGTTATCATGACGCAAAAGCCATGAGTTGTCTCGCCACATTTCAGGCCGTTTCCTTCTCACATTTTCTCGCAGGTATCACAACATGTTCCGAATGTACCATCAATTAACAGTTTGTCTTTGTGGCCTGAATTCATGATGAACTAATCCTTCAAAGTGAAAGCAAACTATCACTATGACTTTGACTTTTGACCTGACCTGACGAGCTGTTTTGGTCTTGGAGAACCTTTTCCGAGCCACGGTGAAGACTGAACCTTGGTCTCAGTATCATAACTGTAGACCCATGTCTC
The DNA here is from genome assembly GCF_023897955.1 of Schistocerca gregaria. Classification (NCBI taxonomy): domain Eukaryota; kingdom Metazoa; phylum Arthropoda; class Insecta; order Orthoptera; family Acrididae; genus Schistocerca; species Schistocerca gregaria. The sequence continues at coordinate 320,877,035 of NC_064925.1, read as the reverse complement.
ATCACCAGTTATGATTCTCTTAAGGAACATCTTGTTATCATTTGCGCAATCCTGTGAGGTTGAAGGTCTTGAGCCATGGGACAAACTTGGTGGCAACATGATGCATACCAAGATGCTGTGTGAAGATTTCATGACATGACCCAACTGAAATGTTATGTTCTTCTGAAATCTCTCGAACACTCAGTCTATAATTGGCTCACACAATGTTGTTGACGTTCCTGTCATGAGTGGGTCATCTTTAACTTCTGTCCAGCCATTTTTAAACCATGTGAATCACTCGTAACACTGAGTACAGCTTAAGCACTCATCACTGCAGGCTTTCTGCATCCTGTGTAAAGGTTTTGCTTGAGTCTCATGCAAAATTTATGCAGACATGTTGCTCATCTAACTCTGCCATCTCGAAATTTGCAAACTGTGCAACACAATGTTTCACTCAATACAGCAGTGAACAATAATTAACAGACATACAACAATGAAACTTCCAGCAGTTACACGTGAAACACGGATTTGTGCAGGGATGCCAACCTCATTTTGCTCCAATACACCGTTGGTACAGAATTACGAATGTTCCAGAATTTTTTGAACAGACCTAGTATGTGAACATAATTTCTAGCTGATTACTTACTTCCAAGAGATAAAATTGCTGTTACTGCCGATAGAAAAATTTTAAGTAGGAAATGCTAATCCTGGCATTTGGAACTTTTTATTCACTCTTCAGGAAGGAAATATAGATCAGTTTATGAAAGTGGGAAAAAGGACAGATGCCTCAGCTGTTTAAGTTGAGACAGACCTATTTGTTGTGATGACTAAGAGCAGACAAAGATGAAGGAGAAAGTGTTAGGCAGAGTGGGAGATTGAAGATAGCACATTGATAAGCACTGTGCCAATTTCCATTCACACGAGTGTGTGTGCACGAGTGTACATCTGTCCTTTTTTTCCCCTAAGGGAAGTCTTTCCGCTCCCGGGATGGGAATGACTCCTTACCCTCTCCCTTAAAACCCACATCCTTTCGTCTTTCCCTCTCCTTCCTGAAGAAGCAACCATCGGTTGCGAAAGCTAGCAATTCTGTGTGTGTGTTTGTGTGTTTTGTTCATGTGCCTGTCTGCCAGCGCTTTCCCGCTTGGTAAGTCTTGGAATCTTTGTTTTTAATATAAAGGTACTAGATTTGTTAGATTTTGCTTCTATGTATTGGTGTCCTGAAGTAAAGAGTAACAAGTAGCTTATATAACACACAGAATTAGTTAATAACAGTTGGATTACACTATTATACATATCTTCAGCTTGAGTCCCATCACAGATTTCTCTGCTTCAAATGAAGTCTACTAAATGATACCTTTTCTTTAAGCATCAATTGCATATACTCAAATATGTAAAAGTTTCATGGCAACACATATTTTCTTGAATTGTGTTTCCTAACGTACAGACATCAGTTTTTTTTTTTTCAATAAATGGAAAGTGATTAGAATTTTCCATCACAGATTCTGGCCCCAGGATTTTACAGTAAGAATTCCTAAATGATGACAATTTACTGCAGACTGACAGTTGTGTATTATTAAATGATATCACCTTTGTACCATCACTTGCTCTGTGCTATCTAAATAATCCTTGACTTTCTCATATGAACACTTAACAGTGATGTCTTAACTGACATTGCAAATATTCGGATTTTAATTGTCTCTTTTAAATTCCTGTTGGGCAATTTATTGTACAGTTTTGTTGTTGTATAGAAAATGTTGCTTTGTGTGTTTACCTTTGGTAAATGTAAGTGTAGCCTGGCTCTTGTTCCATGATCATGAATGTTGCTGTTTGTGAAATAATTGCTGATGTTCTTTATGATGTGCTTAACAGATTGGTGGATGTACTCACAGGGTGCAGTTGGAATCCCCAACCATTTAAATAGATCTTTGTAGGGTGTCCAGTTACTATTTTACTTTATTTGAAACCTGTTTTAACTTACCCTTTGAATCATGTTTTTCAGATATGGTTAGAAACGAGCATTGGAAGTTCCTTATATTCATAATGATTCCAGTTTTTTTCATGGAAATTTTATGCTCCACAGTATCAAAGGCTTTTCATAGCTCTAAAAATATAGCTATGTCCCACTCGTCTTTGATTAGTAAACTATGAAAATTCTACTGTGGCTTATTCTGTGCTCTTCCACTCCCGAAACTGAATTGTTCTTCACTGAGGATATTATATTTATTCATAGAATTCATTAGTCTGTCTTTCATAATGGATTCTATTATTCTTGAGAATCTTAAAAGTAGAGAAAAGACCCTGTAGTTTTCTATATCTTTTGTATCACCTTTCTGTAGTAGAAGCACAACTATCAATGTTTCAGATACTCCAGAAATTTACCTGAGCTGAAAGAGTCATATGCCATGTCAGTTAAAGGGGCTGTATACTGATTATGCATTCTTTAAGTACACAGTTAGGCACTTCATCTATGATGATTGACTTCTTGCTTTTTAATTTTTGTGTTTGTTTTCCTGACTTTGTATGCTGATGTTACCAACATCATCACTGCACTTGACACACACATCTTTTGCTGGAGAATAAGTGGTGTTGGGAATTTTTTGTTGTTGTTTCTTTGCTATATGTGAAAAATATTCATTCACATAATTTGCTAGTTTCTTTGGATCATTTATTGACTGACATCCCTCTGCCTTTTGTCTGTTAAGTTTTAGTCATTCTGTTTCTATTTTCCTTTTTCTTATATTACAACCTCCCAGACTGATTCACTTTTATTTTCAGCATTGTTATTTGCTGATTTTTTTTTTTTCTCTCAGCTGGCAACGCCTTCCTGTAAATCCTTCTGTATATTTGTTAATAGGTTAGGAACACTGTCCCACGATCAATATTGACGTTTCTTATGGGAATGAGATGTCTCAAGATCTAGGTGGACTGTCTTTATACCTGTTGTTTTGGAAATGACTTGTGAAATTTTAGTTTAAAACTAAGAACTTTAGAAAACATAAATATAAATACAGAAATGTGAAAAAGAAAGAAAAAAAATCTGATATGTTTCACACCCACGTGAGTCTCCTCAGTACAGATCCATGGAATGAATAATTTATGTAATGTAATCTGATCTAAACAGTGCAGTACTTTACTAGGCATGGTCCTATTGGATGTAATAGGGCCTTTTGTTCCACCAAGTTTTGGACTGGCTTACCCAGCCAAGTATGTCAGGAACTCCTATTTAATGTGGACACCAAACAATGATGCAATTTGGCATTTTTCAAGGTAACATTGTCAGAAGTGATAAATAACAAATACCTAGGGTGTGTCAGCGTTGAACCCCGAGGGATGTGTGTGTGTGTGGGGGGGGGGGGGGGGGGGGGCGTCAGCAGCACATGCTCAAAATTTTTATTGTGCTCATGCCCTCTACGAATAAGAAAACTAAGTTTGGCAGCAAATGCGTATCTGTATTGTTTCGGCAGGTGGGCTAATGCTCAGTGTGCAAGACTCAGCTTCTGCAGAAGAGGTAGAACAAGTGACCCAGCCTGATGTGGGACCAGGAAGTGACACAACATCAAATCTTCTTTCATCAGGTATGATACAGCAAAATATTATTGTCATTGTCATTTCAAATAGCTCTTTTCTTTTAGTAATATACTAGACATAACACTTAAAAAAGCTTCTCTCTGTTAACTGTCAAGAAATTACATGTTCGTGCATCATGAAAAAAAATACTCAGTGATGGAAATGATGTTTTACTAATTTGGCAGACATATTTTGTGAGAGAATCTTACACACAGTTCCATTTCCAATGTTGATATAAGAGTAATTCAGTTGTTCAAATCTATTTGAACAATTGATTCGCCGGGAAAATTTCAAATTTTACAGTAATTCAGTTCTTGAATAAACCTCTTGCAGCTTTGGTGTATAAGGACTAATTCCAAAATTCATTTAGGAATTGGCAGAGAGCTACTGCCAGATTGAAACTTTCAGTAAGACTATGTGGTACTTTTTGGTGGCTCATCAGGTAGATTTGTACTCATGAGAGTCAATGGTATGCGGTGCTTCTGATTATACTTGACATAAAAGTATAGTAGGCATAAGAGCTGAATCCTGTTTAATTTTGTGTATCTTGTATGAATTTCTCAACCTATATTTTGTTTCCCCACAAGGTATTCCTAATAAAATAAAGTCTGCATTTGTTGATTAGTCATAGAGTGTATTGCATATGTCATCCAGAATAAGCAGAAATATGCTGTGGCCCAAAACTTATCTCATGCCTGACAGATAACATCTAGTGTAACTAGGGTTTAGAAATTCGCCTTTTCGGCTTTTATAAATAAGTTATGTAGTTTTTTTACTCCTACGTCTTATGGTGAGTCATGATAAAAGACACAGATCTGACACTTGCAAGGATAATCATGAGACCAACAATGATGCAAAAGGCTGGATTTCTGACTTGGAGGAATATTGTGGATTCATCTGAGGAATAAACCTTTGATAATTCCCATCCTGCTTGCTATTACCTTGTAACTTTAACCCAGTAGACAGACATTGTCATCTCAGATGCCTGTAGTGCAAATACAACATTCAATATCAACATTTCTTGTTTCTGTTGACACTTCAGTAATCACTAAATTCTGCATATTATATTTTATTTTTCATTTCATAGAAATTCCGAGTATTATACTGCGAACTAATGTGGAAAACTATTGCGATAATGTGTCAAATTACAACTGCATGGTGATAGACAGCACACCATAAACATTTCTAATTTAAATTAGTTTTGCTGTTGGAACACTACAAACACATCTCACAGCACTGAGTAAACTGCATTGTCTTAAATAGTTGTAACCCTAGTATTGTCTTCTTCTCATTAATTTGTATATGACATTAATTTGTAAAAGTAAAACTACTGTTTGTTGCTTTGCTGTATATACTTATGGTCCTTCTCCCCTGCAGATAACAGTAGGTATTGGTGGCAGTTTCGCCATAATTTGATCAGGCTTTAATTTGATGTATTCTGCTTAATTTTTTTTTTTATTTCATTCTTAATATAGAGTATTTATCATTGTGAGTGAGCTTGACTTTTGAATGATAAACTTACATTTTGTTTTTAAATAGTACATCCTCATTGCTGTTGACAGTGAACATCAAGTGAAAGCCTTCTGAAAGTAGTATTGTAATTATTTCTGAGAGATAGTGAATAAAAAAAAGTTTATCACTGTGCTTCACTTCATGCTGCATAAATAGGAGTGTTAATGTAATGTACTGCATGTTGCTGAGTGATACATCTCCAAGTGGCCTACCGTTTGGCAGAAAATTTTCTGTACTTAATGTTTGTGAAAAATCAAAAGCTCTGTACTTAAGTCTAGATACCTACCACTTGCGAACGATGTTGTTTCAGTTAAACCATCTGAATGTGCCTCATGAGTTAGTCAGAACTCGCCAAGTGGCAGTTTAAAGTTTCGACTAGATCTTTGTCATGCTTAGATGACTCACTTAGAAGGACAGTGGCCACAATATTTACTCTTCACAGATATTGAACACGCTTACTTTTGAATATTTTATCTCATTTTCCACTACTTCATTTGCTAAACAGAACTGAGTAAGTGTCTACTCTCTTGTAAACTATCAGTTAATTTTTTTCCCCCTGTGACCTGCTCCTATTTTACCAAAGCTGAAGCTCGATGTCTCTTTCTTGTACCTAGTTACATCCATAAAAGCTTTACACACAGTCCAGGCACATTAGTGTGATCACAGCATATGTTTGATGTCAACATGCAAAAACAAGTCATAGAGGGCAGGTGACATCTCTAGTAGTGGAAGGCGTATAAAGTGTGTTAGGGTTATGCGAAAAACAGCATTTGTTGTCATATTATGGAAATGGAGCGACTTGCACCACGGATCGTAGATAGCAGGGGTGGACAATGGCTGCAGAGATGCGAATGGGCAAATAGATGTGCAACTGTTGACCATCTATCCACCCAGATGAATCAAGGGGCTACCAACAGTGTCTCCTTAATGATGATTCAGTGAATGTTTCTGCATATGGACCTTCACAGCAGACTCCTCGCTCGTGTACATATGCTGACTGCTATTAATCAGCGATGAAGGCTGGACTTTGTGCACCAATACTGCAGCTGGACATCCACTGAGTGGTGACAGGTGGCACTTCCGGATGGATAATGTTTTATGATCCATCGGACAGGTAGCCTGTGTGTAGGGCCCTGCAACAATCGTTGGAAGGGTCCAAGCCAGAGGAACGAACATTGTGGTCTGGATATTGTTTTTGGGCATTCCCTCGGTGATCTTGTTGTTCTGGAAGGCACATTTGATTGACACAAGTATGCCTCTATGTTTTTTCTCAGCATGATGGCACCTACCGTCAAGATCAGTGCAAAATATTGCACAGCTCACAGTGTACATGAGTGGTTTTAAGAATGCCAGTACGAATTTAGCATACTCCCTTGGCCACCAGGTCCCCCAGTTTAAACCCAATTGAGAATCTATGAACCATCTCCATCAGGCTGTTCGCGCCATGGATCCTCAGTCGTGAAACTTAGTCCAGGTGGCAATGGTATTGCAGTCGGCATAGCTCCACTTCCAGAGACCTTATTGACTCTCTTTCTGCATGTCTGCATTGCAAAAGGTAGTTCTTCACACTTTTGAAGAGTGGTCACACTAATGTGACGGGGCAGTGTATGTATTAGTACTCTTATTTCATCTCTCCTACTATGCATATGCGCAATTGGTATTGTGATACTTTTTTTTCTACATTTAGTGTCCATCTCCCTGAACACAGAAGATCAAATTATAAATTTCACAAATAATATGACATGGGCTAACACAGCTGAGTATTTTGTCTGGGCTGGTAGTTGGAAAAAAGTTAGGAATGATAATCTTTCCACAAATTAATACATTGACATTATAATGACAAATTTTGATTGTGCAAGAAATGCTATTGAGATAATGGCTTTTACTATGAAAGGAAATGCAGTGACTATATTAATCTGTCAGTTATTCCTCATACCACCTGCAGTGGATGTAAATTGGGCTGCTATTGTCAGTGTAGTGCACACTGACATTCAAACGACATGCCCACAACTACGTTAGGCAAGCACCAGGGGCAGCCCTCTCACCGTCTATCACCAACAGGTCTGCCATACATGCACAACACTACATCAGTGATGCCTGACATGGATAGCTACTTTATAAGGGCATACATGGGCCTCCAGGCCCTCAATTGTTAAAAATGTTTGAGACTTCTAAACTCCTTTCATTGTATGCTTGTTGATGTCACTCCATGACCCAATAAACTGTATCACTTTAACTGCTGTATGTTTCGTTGTGTTCATAGTTAGACAAACAACCAGTCACTATATTATTAAAAAATTGATGACACAACTAGTGACCAGTTCCTTCAATTCTTTATCCAGTAAGGTACAACCCAAGTACGGTGTCCCCTCATCCACTATGGGAAAAAATCACATAAAGGCTATTGCAGATTACAATAACTGGTTGTGTTATATAAAGCATGGTAAATGAATGTTTGCAAAAGGGGATTCAAATTGAGTCAAAATCGAAGTATAAACTGACCTTAGTATTGAAATGATTAGGGTTTTTTGGTAGAGGAACAGGGACTATGGAAAAAAAGAAACCGATTCCCTTTCAGCAGTTGGAGTAGAGTTTTATGAATGCTTTGTAACCAACTGTAAATCAAGCTGCTAATGTTGCGAAAATAATGTCATCGACAAGGTGTCATTGGAAGGTTCAACTCATTACAGCGCATTCCTTCAAGACCTCCTATGTAAATGATAAAAAAACTGCTTAAGTTTGAAGCAGAATTAAGCTTTCTTGACTGGAACCCTTGAGTGCCATCAAAGGTCATCAGATTTTCGTAACAAATTCCATTGCAGCACGATCAGTTGAATGGTTCAAAATAAAGTACTTTTCTTATTGTCATTGTGTTGCTCTTCACCAAGCTATAACTGTCATATGTATTTCCCAAGGTCCTCTGAAATGTTGTGTAGAATGTTTAATATCTTGTACTGCCTCTCCAATGAAAATACAGCCCATAAAATTTGTTGTAAAACTCCATTTATTCAGTGATAGCCTAAACTGTACCCAGTGTAATACTCTGCACAACCTTCAGTAGTGTCGTGCAATAATTGTATGCAGTGTGAATCCATGATGATATTACAAATTTACAGGGATGGAGAAGGGTAATTGTGTCAATTTGAGGTAAGAGATCCTGACCCAGAAATGACCTAATCAGAAGTTATGATCAGAAATCATTCTGATATCTCTGAGAGTGGAATATGTGTACTGGTACTGTTGTTGCTAAGATCGTTGGGTAGGCAACTTTCAGAGGTGGTAATAAGAACTAAACCAACAAAATAGTCTTGTGAACACGGGCTCTAAAATACATACCTTAAGATTTAGGAGCACTTGTTCATCTTTGCTATTTTGAAATGTTTCTTTTATGGAACAGGTGCCCATAGTTCTTGAAGTATGTGTTTTATAGTCCATATTTTCTGAACATTTTTCTTGTTTTAGTCCATAATATCTCATCCGCAAATATGGATATGCAGTGGAAGAGATGAATTTCACATGATCAAAGATGAATAAGTGCTCATAGCTCTCAAGCTATTAATTTTTGAGCCCGTGTTTACTAGAATTATTTTCTTTCTTTGGTACACCCTACCACCTCTCATAGTTGCCTATCCTACAGTCTTAGCATCAACACTACCGGTAGGTGTATTACATTGACAAAGGTATCAGAACGATTTTCGCTTATAACTTTTGACTCAGTTGTTTCCATACCAGGGTCCTTTACCTCAAATTTATACATTAACTCTCTACCATCATCACAAGAATGACAATGTATGTAGAGCATTTGACAGATGCACCTTTATATTCAGGCCTCCACATTGCAAGTGTCATTTGCGTAAGAAATGTCCAAGGTTACAGACTATACTACCAGAATCATTTTTTCTACTACAGTATGATGTTCTTACACAATGTTTATCAAGAAACAATATTATCCTTGTTAACAATTCTTGTAAATAAATTATATATTTTTCTCAAGGTGACTAATTGATGTTGAGTACCAATCAGTGTATGCTGGAAAACATCCTGAAGAGCCATCTTGTGGAAGTTTGGGAAGATTACCCTGCAGTCTGAGGATTTCTGGCTTAAGGCATCCTATTTATACTTTACTCCAGAAAGTCTGTAAAACCTTCTTTTGAGGTTGGTGACAGTGTGGCCAGTCGTTTTTATGATCAATCCAAGCCCACATAAATGATGGCTCACAATAAGACATTAGATTTCAGAACTCTGCCAAGTGTTATATGAAAAGCAGCATGGTGAAATAATTGGCAATATTGGTGTCTGTATACTCAGAATTATTGTTTGTTTTAATGATTTTGATTTTGAAATACTTAAAAACATTTAAGTCACAGTAATTAATCATCTGAAATTGATTCCATTTAAATATGTTCACATATTGTAGTGCAGAGTAGGAGCAGTGTCTACAACAATGTGTAACCCCTAAAGAAAACTATATTGAAGGATACAAAATTTATTTGTAGCTTACAAATGAATGGAGTTTTATGTTAGGTTAGTTTTCCTCATCCATAATTTATATTAAGCTTTGTGATGCCGTAAGAAAATTCTATCGTAAGTAAAAACCTCCTTTAGTCACAAAATGTTGTGTTGTTGATATACAGTGCATTTGAACCCTGTTGGTTGATCTTCAGGTGCTTCTTACAGGCCCTGCGTTCATTTACATCAGCTCCTTGACAGGTTATACTTATGTTACAAAAACATTCTAAATTGTATGAGTATCTGCATATCCATTCCCATGCTGCTTTATTCATATAGGCACTTAAACTTTTTGACATGGGCCTTGTTACCAGTTCATGGCTGAGACAAACAGAAAAGTGTTTCATACACAGAAATAAGCACAAAAAAGAAACTGCAGATGTTCTCAAGATTTAGAAATCGTTGTTCAGTGCTAGTACGATAGTGTGTTGTGTTACTGTACACAGGGTATCAGAAGTGTGGTGCTCTTTTTGCATCAGTAAAAAAGCATTTTGTGACTGATGGAAACACCATTCTTCCTCTAAGCTGTACACAATTAGTGACATGTATTGTCTCAAGTGTTCATGTGTTTTGAACATTATGGCATCTTGTTAAATAGTTTATTGGTAGCCATAAAGAACAAACATGCTTGTGTAAACTGTTCATTTGTGTATATATATTTCTTTGCTCACAAGATTGCTACGCACTGGCAGCAGAGCTGTACGAAACTACAAGGCAGTCTCCATCAGACATCATAGTTTGTACTAAGGTTATCATAAAGTTAATGCCCCTTGATCTACAAACAGCAGTGAAACATAATTACCTAGCAACATGTTTACCACTATAAACTGAGTAAAATATAATAAAAACAAAGATTCCAAGACTTACCAAGTGGGAAAGCGCCGGCAGACAGGCACAATGAACAAAACACACAAACACACTTACAGAATTACTAGCTTTCGCAACCGATGGTTGCTTCTTCAGGAAGGAGAGGGAAAGACGAAAGGATGTGGGTTTTAAGGGAGAGGGTAAGGAGTCATTCCCATCCCGGGAGCGGAAAGACTTCCCTTAGGGGAAAAAAGGACAGATGTACACTCGTGCACACACACTCGTGCACACACACTCGTGCTACTCACCATATAGCAGAGATGCTGAGTCACAGATAGGCCCAACAGGGAGTCTTATACAATTCATCCTGCAAAATAGTGGCAACTTCATGTAATGATGATGGAGGTGGACCATGGTAATGCACCCTTCTCTCAAAAATAGACCACAAAGACTCAACAATATTGAGATTTGATGACTGGGGTTGCTAGGGGAGCTGTGAGAAGTCATTCTCGTGCCCACAGAGCCAGTACTGGACAGTTGTGTGAATGGTGGAGGGGGAGGGGGGGGGGGGCAGTTGTCTTGCAATACAGCATTGCCATTGTGGAACAAACATTGTACTATATTGTACCATGGGATGGCCCTGATCATCCAAAATGGCCACATAATTCTCTAAAGTGATGGCCCCACAATATCGTTGCCCAGATCATCACCAAAACCCTGATATGCTCCCCTCTTGGGACTTTAACTCAGCCGGAAGTTGGAAACAGTTCAAAGCAAGACTCATCTGCCCAAATGACATTCTTCCATTGCTTCATAGTCCATGTTTTATGGGGCTTTGGTTCCACATTTTCCTGTTATGGGCTTTTTCATTGTTGATCAGTGATTTTGAAATTCCAGCTCACCCCGCAGTTCCCTGCGCATGGAACTCCCTTTGTGTTGTTTTTGGTGATGATGGAGCTGGCAAGTGTGACATTCAGTTTTCCATTGACTTTTGGAGCTGTCATTTTATTTTTGGTCACAATCCTCTTCTATCACATTCACTCAACATACACTTTTGTCTGCATTGTGACTTAGCAGATGATGTTTTTGTGTTTTTCCTATATGTGGTATAAATCTGTGCTATAGTGACCCTTGAAACACCAAACACTTTGGCTACTATGATTATGCATACACTCAGCATACAAGCTCCAACAGTTCATCCATGTCCGAATTTACTTAGCTCTGACATAATGCACACACAACACAGATCACTGCACTGACTATGACTGAAGTTATCAATGAGTTGAGAACGTTGCACAGGCACCATTTGTGGTCAAATACAACAGCACAACCAGAATACTTAGCTAGCATATGTATTTATGTTCAAGCATTTTCTTGCAGTGTTTCTGTACTTTTGTCCAATCCTTGTAAATTATACTATTGTCAGAACTGACTTTGTTATATTGTTGGTGTGCTGAGAAGTTGCTACTGTCTAAGTGAAGAGCAGTGACGTGAGAATTGGTTTCCTGGTGATAGTACATTTTATTTTGTTATGATTCACTATCTATCCCACAATACTACTTTCAGAAGTTGGCTTTGTCATGAGAGGAAGTGGTAATAGTAGTTTGTTGCATATATTACTGTAACATTTTATGTTTCCTGCTTTTTGCACTTATTCTACTTACTTAATTGTAACACTACAAAGAATACATCAATGCTTACATACCTAAGAACAGTTTCAAAATTGAAGTTACTGGCTGATTTATAAAACTAAGAAGTGAAAGTTTTATTACTGAATTTTGACATTTTGCTTAACATTTTGGCGTTATTATTTTTTCTTACATACTTACAGGAATGATGATAATGAGAGGGCAGTTTTAGTCTTATGAAGTGGCTGATTACACATAATGCAGTGCAATCCATAATATTGAATATGCGGGTGTAGATCATATGTAGTGGGCAAGTGTGGCACAACATAAAATCCCCACAAGTCTTCAGTGGTGATGAAATGTTATTCTTTGGTCTGTTACTTTATATGACATGCAGAGTCATTAACTGCTTTATTGTCTTGCAAATGGGGAGAGAAGTATGTGTTGTTGTATGTTTCTAATCCACAAGAACATGTTGTCAGATTGACTATTGCCATATTTGGTAATCAGGTGATTGGCAGTACTGTATTTAATATACCATAACTCACCTTTTCACTGTGCTACTGCTAGTTCATCTGGAGATTAATGCATCTCAGTGATGTTCATTGCTATGGAGGAGGGGGAGTTGTTCATGAGAGTCTACAGAAAGTCTGTATTCATTTTTATTTAAAAAGAGGGGCATTTCGATTCATACTATAAACACAATAGTTATCCATAAAATGTTTGCTTCAAGACCACACCTAATAGAAACACTAACAATACCTCTTGCATAGCAGCTGTTATGACATGTGTAAAATGCCAACTGCCATACAGACTGCTTCAAGACACTTATACTTTGCCTGCTAACCTACCACCATACTGCTTATATGTACCATTCCTTCTTCTTCATTCAAAACTACCTCTCCCTTGATGTGGCAGCATATCTAGAAACCCTTACTTGAATGAAATCATCAGTACCGTCATTACCTTAGTCAATATGAGAAAAAATACAATCAGTGTGTTGCGACAATGCACAATTAAGTATCTGGGCTCAACAATAAGTGTTACATTGGTTTGTTTTTGAGCACATGCTATTGCAAAATTCGTGGAGTCTTTAGGTGTTTTCAGTCACAAACACTCTGTTAACATCAATGTTAACAGAAGAAAGCCAAATAGTATAAAAAATTTTATTATTGCCTGTCAGAAGATTATTAACAATAATTTCCTAGTAGGGAATGTCATCCAAGGTTGAAGAATTCAGAAAAGTTGAAGTTTTATTTGAATCCCATGGCATCATTTTCTTACTATAATTCAATTGTAATAAACTGATAGTGGTATCTCAGTCCATTGTGCTTAATTAACTTCACAACAGTCAATAATCAAAGATAACTAATGTGCTCTGATACAGTTAAGTGCAACTGTTTCAACACGTCACTTCCAAGTTTCTCTGAAGAGCAGCTTACTGCACTGTGACTGAAGAGAAATAGCTATCTCATACACCAGAAGTGAAGTGAGATGAACCACTTAACAGCCTGCTGGTGTGAATGCATTACAGTGCCTAGCACTCACTCAGTTATCATCTTTTTGATCTCCTCCTTATATATATTTACAGTTTGTCATTCCCTGTTTTGACTACAGTCTTATAACATGAGCAGTTCTCAAATTCTTCACATGTATTGCTATTTGCAAAATCAAGGCACCACCCATTAGCAACCTCACAACTTATTTCTTGTGATGCACTAATACATCATTTCATTTTCTCATCATATATGAACTTTCTATCCCTTCTGACTGACTAATCGCACTGATCCCACTGCAGTGAACTACACCTCTATGTAGTAATCGCTTATTTACTTTAGATGGTCACATGCTCAAGTTCATTTTTTGGGGAAAATAGTCATAGTCCAGTAGTATTCAGTATATATAAATTCAGAGCTTTTATATACGAGGGCTATTCAGAAAGTAGGGAACATTGCCATCTGACACCACTAGGTGCAAGCTGATTGCGTGTATTTTGGTATGTGCATGCTCGGCAGCTCACTCGTTTTTTTGATAGTCAAAACTGAAATGTGCGCTGCAATCGAAAATCCCTCCAGTTTTGATGTGCAGCCCGTGATATGGTTTTTGTCGGCAGAAAATCTAAAACGATAGAAATTTATTGTGTACTGTGTGAAGTGCATGGAAACAATGTAATGAGTGAATGTTCCATCTGGAAATGATGCATTCAGTTTGAAAATGGCTGAACCAGCATTCATGATGAAGAGAGGAGTGGATGCCTGAGCACTGTGACTGACGATCTTGTCGCTAAAGTTGATGAAATGATTAGTGTAAATGGTCACTTCACAATAACGGAGCTTTTGCTTTCTTTTCCACAAGTTTCACTGACTTTGTTGTTTGAAATTGTGACTCAAAAGCTAGGCTACCACAAATTTTGTGCACAGTGGGTGCCCAAAATGCTTACAGAGCACCATAAAGAACAGCGAATGGGGGCAATGTTGACATTTCTGGAGGCCTACCATAAACATAGTGATTCATTACTGGATCGAGCTGTAACCGGTGACTAGAGTTGGGTGAAACACGTCAATTGTGAGACAAAATTACAGTCCATGGAATTGGGGCACACAAAGTCTCCCCAAAAACAAAGAAAATGTTTGCAAACCTTTGCAAGGAAGCTGTAGGCAACAGTGTTTTGAGATAGGCAAGATGTGCTTCTTATTGATTTTCTCGAATGTGGAGCAACAATACAGTCTGCCCAGTAGTGTCAAACTTTGCACAACCTTAGAAGAGCAGTTCAAAACAAATGCCGAGGAAACCTGATGTCCAAAATTTTGCTGTTGCACAAGAATGCCCAACCTCACAATGCAAACTGTACTAAAGAACTCCTTAATTCATTAAAATGGGAAATTTTTCCTCATCCACCCTACGGCCTCGATCTTGCATCAAGTGACTTCCACTTGTTGCCTAAGATGAAGAACTGGCTTGCAACGCAGCACTTTGATGACTATGCAGAACTACGGGCAGGCGTGACTCACTGGGTGAAGTGTCAGGTGGCAGAATTTTCCAACAAAGGTCTTCCAAAGCTTGTCCACCACTCTGATAAGTGCCTCAGTATGTTTGGTGACTGAGTAGAAAAGTAGTATGTCAGTTGCTCTCTCAGATGTATATAATAAAATGTATTTCTTGTACTTAGTTTTTTTTTTTAAATGCCTATATGCTCCATACTTTCTGAATAGCCCTCATATTTCAGCTGTTTTAGAAATGTTTTTATATAATCAGCCAGTCACCTTCTTTCTTTTCACCATAAAATAAATGTAAGTTGTGTTTGTTTTGTGTTTGTTTTTGTTTGTTTTTTTCATATTGTGTCTGTATTGCAACCCATTCTTTGGATCCTTAGCTTCTGACACAGTTAGTTCATTCAGTCTGCCGAGTGATTTCCGTAGCCTTGGGGAAGAATCATTGGAGTTCCACCATGCTGAAGGAGCAGCTCCATTTGGTAACTTGTATCTTGACTACCCAGTTGGACTTGTGAAAAGTAATCATTTGCTATAAACTTTTATAACTAAATGATAGCAGATATATAAGGATTTTAGATCATTTGTTGATTAAATTTCAAATTAATTTATAAATTTGAGTTAAATGTATTCAGAAATCATATTTTGTTGCATAACAAAGTAAAAATAAATTAAGCATTATTTTCGCAATGTGAAATTTGTAAATGCTCATCAACAACAAAACTCTTGTAGCAGGTCATAAAAAAAGGAAATAAAAGCAGCTCTTGTTAGAGGGAAAAGGGGGGACATCTGTCACCTTTGGGATGAAGTGGTAACTGTTGGACAACGTACATCTAACTGAGATGCCCTCTGAGCAACCAAATTTCGGTCTATCTTTAAGATAGAAGAATTTTTTTAACCCTTTGTAGAGCATAACAATTTTTTTGTTTAACAGAGCAGAGTCATGTATTTATAGAGTTCTACTTATGCATGGAAACAAAAAATATGCCTATTTACAACAGTGAACAAAATTTCGATAACTGGTGTGCCATCAGACGGTTGAGTTACTGTCTAAGTGCCACAACTCTACAAAGAATCTGCAGGCATATTATCCATTGTAGATTCCATTGTATGATTATCACCAGTAATGTCATTTGAGTCAAATTCCTGTAAACTGTCACTGTTAACATTATGAACTGTAGTATAAGAGCACTGGTCCTAGGCCAAGGGTGAATTTGTTTAACTTTGGAATCTGAACCATCCCCTTACTCAGAAACTTGTGAATCAAACTCTGAACAAGGGTTTTCCAAAATTTATAGGATCCCTGCCGTGTTCACTCATTTAAAAAAAAAAAAAAAAAAAAAAAAAAAAAAAAAAAAAAAAAAAGTAATCGTATTGTAACCTGTTATTGAAAAATATAATGAAAAAGAATAAACACTTTTTCTACTGCATCCTGTTGTAACAGATATTTCATAAATAAGTGCAGCATGAAAGCAAATCATTCATTCCATGACATCAGCCAAAAACAAATAACCAACTATGCAATTTAGCACAGAAGATGGACATGTTACTTGAAAATAACAATCCAGCAGAAAAGTTGATGGCTGTATTTTTTTACACACTGTGATATTCTTTGAATATTTCATTTACCAAAACACATGCACAAAAATGACAACAACACATTGCTGCATTGTTGGTCACACAAGTTTACAGCCCTGGATTTCTGCAGAATGGCACTAAAATGAGCAAAATTTATGTAACACCACCAATATGATGCTCACAAACTAAAAAAGGTACTCAATGCACCAGATATCATGAGGACTACTTTGTGATAGATTTTTTTAACCACAATAACAGTGTGTGTCTGTCACCTGTTAAGGAGTGGGAGAAATATGTTGTAGTTACTCTTTCAGCTACAAAATTTTCCTGCTGAGGGCCTACAGATATAGAGACTAAATATAACAGTGACTTAGTGAGATTGTGCACTTATGTAATGTGGTCAGAAAATCAACCACAAACATATAAAGGAATTGGTCACAGATTCATATATGAATTTTAGTCTCCACAATATCTAAAGAATAATTGAGGTCATTAAAGAGTGACCTCAGCTAATGTGCGTGTACCTTATGTGACACATCATCTCATATGTGAATGGTGTACTACTAGCAAAGAATTTGATCATTTTCTGAAAAATAAGACATCACGCAAGAATTAATTGATTGGAGCTTGAATAAAATAATGTGAATGGGTGCAATGAATCATAAGGCTTCATATGCTGTCTAGGTGAATATTATCAATGTCCAGAATTAGCTAATAATATGCCATTGTTGGAAAGTGCAAGTTTTGACATCTGGAATACTGTCAGTTTGTTTGTTTCTGTTTGTCTGTGAGTGAGGTTATCGTTCTTGAAACTGAATCATAGTGTAGATTCACAGTAAAGTTGCAGGTTTCCATGTGATACTGATGATTATGCAAGTCTTGAGAAAATTAGAAACAATTTCTATTAGACTGTCTGTCTTTCTTTCCTTCTCTTCAGAAACTGTCTATCTTTGACAAGTTCCGTCAGTTTATGAACACATCATTGCTGTGTATGCATAATTTTGTAGAAGGATGGGCACATCTACTAAAAGGAATGCAACAGAACAATTTCTTGTGGAAATACATCAGGAGGAACTGATATTTACAGTTAATCATGCTGTTATACTGAAAATTTCCGCTTACCTGTGTTTACTTATATCCCCTGAGAAATAAGTAGGCTTGCAACTGGAAGTTTGTTCCAATTAGCAGCACATTCTTAAACTCCCAGCTGGCTGTTCCTTCATTTTTATGAGTTTGTGCATAGCAGAAACTGTTGTTGGCTCATTTTCTGTTTTCTTAAGTAGTTTTCACTTCACTGAATAGTAAAAAGCTAGACAATGTGAGAAATTTAAGGATCTTTGTACAAAGCTACTCTGGCCAAATGCTAGCAACACTTATTGGGGCAGAAGACCTATTGGTTTTGTCATCAACTTTTTTTTAAGTTTCATGTAATATATTTATTATTACTGTAGTTACAATGTAACTGTTCTTTTATTTTGCTTACATGAGAAGTGACTTTTTAGATTTATATTTAAAAGTGCACATTAATTTAAATTTTTGAACAATTAATTATGCCTCTAATAGATATTAATTACTATTGCTTTCCAATAATCGCTTGCTTTTCAAACATCCCAAACTACAGCAGGATAGAAAATAAAAGTAGTGCAGCCACTTACAATTTAAAAAAAGGAAAATTCCTTGCAGATACCATCATAAGCTACTGTAAAAATATGTTACTGGGCAAACGGTTTCAGTTTACTGACCATTGTCTGATACTTGTTTAACAAATACCAAAAGATGTAAACACATAGTTTTAATTGTATCTATGCTGCTTGTATCTAATGGTATTGATACCAGAGTCCAACTGAAACTGGTTACGCAGGAAAGAGAGAGAGAGAGAGAGAGAGAGAGAGAGAGAGAGAGAGAGAGGGGGGGGGGGGGGGGAGGGAGGGAGAGGGAGAGTGTGTGTGTGTGAAAAGCATTTTACTTTTTGATGATCTTTTACTTCTTTGTAGGTAGCTTCAGTAAGGCTATAGTTGGTGCTTTCCCCATTCTTGTTTTATCCAAGTTTGTTCTTTGTCTGTAATCACTTGAACAGAAGAAGGGCGTTAAACTCTAACCTCTGTCTCAGACACTGACTTCTTTTTCTCCTCCTCTCAGCAGTGTTTATCTTTTCATGTTAGCATGATAAATTCTGCTCATTGTTAAGGATTACTACCATGCTGTAAGGCATGCTCTGCTGCATGGTAACTGGTCTCCATATCATTGCCTCATTAGGTGAGTGATTTTGATTCACCCTGACCCCTGCATGCTTCTTCTGGTTACCAACCCCTCTTTATTTTACAGACATTTGTCATTTAGTCCTTTTCTACATTACTTCATTATCCACAATTGGAAAAGAACATAATGAGTGTCCCAATGAACTAATGTTGTACTAAATAATCTAGTTCAGTTTTGATTACCTTTGAAGTTTTAATTTCTGAGTATATGTGTTATATGTTGTTTAGTTTCAAATTCATTTAAGTTCTTTTTTCAAAGGCTCCTCAAAACACTGTACACATCTACATTTTTGTAAACCTCTTAGGAAAAATATTCTATAAGTATGGTTGGGTCTCTTTACGAAATGTTAATAGTTTTGCTAACAATTTGTTTCTGTGCATATGCTTTTTCTATTTCTTTCTTTTTATTCCTTCTTATTCCATGGCGAACAAGAACTAATTGTAACAGCCCGAGTCAGGGTACTTTTGCCTGGTATATCATTGTGCACTGCTGGTCAGTGACAGGCCTATTTTCTTTCAGAAGTGTAGTTGTAAGACAACTACTTCCTCTTCTTCCATTTAAATTCATTCACAGTACCAAAACAACACTGACATACTGCTACACATATAGGAGAAAGTTTAAATCACAAAAATTTTTAACACAGAAATGCTCCCTTTCCAGCACTATGCTGATGGTGACTGGATACAATATGAATGAAACCAGTTGCCTCCCTTTCAGTGACTAGAGTAAGCTGAAAGAATTATAATGTGTTTGGGTTACAGACGAGAGCCACTGTTGACCTGTTTGTAGGTAATAATGTAATGAATTGTCATGGAGCCTGTCTTTTACAGAGTGCCTCATATCTATTACCATAGACTATTTCATGAGAGATATTTTTCTAAATAAAAAAAAACTTGTTCTCCAGGTTTGCAGAAACCTTTTGTACTCATTCCCATCAATAAACATCTCTGCTACCAAAAGAATTTTCTCTCAAGAGAGTGTATTACAATGGTGATTTTTTAAATGTTTTATTTCAAATGCATTTTCCATATATTTGGTGCTATGTTTGAACTTAGAATAATATGTTAAGTGTTCTCTCTAATAAGTAGTACTAAGCTGGTTTTAATAGTACAGCTCACAGTAAAGTTTTTAACTCCTGTGTTATGCAGCTAGGATTTTTTGCATTACTGAAATGAGAGAATGGATACCTACAATTTCCTTTTTTGTGGCATTACTCATATCATGTTAGCAAGTGAAACAATAGACTGCTCAGTAAATTTTGTATTTAACACTAACAAGTGATTATTTTTTATTTAAATTTTTGCTTTTTTTAGACTCAGCTCATGCTCTTTTTGTAAGAGCAACTTATCTGGTATGCCACCGCCTGATATCCTCATGGAAAACTGATTTAAATGTGTCTTTGGCTGCACTGGAGTTATTGGTTGGACTTGCACGGACACACATTCGTGAGACAGGTATGTTTTAAAACTGAAATATTTGTAACTTGATACCTCAAATCCAACTGAAAACTTGAGTCTACCAGTTAGGAAACATGCTGGTAAAATGAAGCTATTCATCAGGCCCTGAGCTGTGTTAGATTAGTTGAGTTTTATTTTGTGCTTTGTTAAAATAACCATTCATGACAAGAAGCTGCATTTTCTAGTTGGAGGCCATTAGGTTTATTCAGTACCTCCTCTGTGGCTAATTTGAAATTTTTCTGTGGCAATTTATGGTTTATGTCACTTTTTACTTTTGTGAATCAGTTCTAAGCTAAATTGTGGATTGGTAGACCCTCTTTCTGCAGATAGCAGTGGTTCAGATTCAGGTTCCTGTCTCACATATAAGTTAAACCATCAGCATGCTATATAGTGAAAGTTCTTATTTTCACATACTGTTAGTTAGAGGATTTAAAAAAAGGAATAAAATAAAAAACTACATAATTTAATAGTTATGAATGCAGTGCCATCTTGATAGTGGCACTTTGACACCAAAACACATCTACAGCTTTTTGTTGTTTTGTTGGTTTACTTTGCTTTACATATTCATAGTGTCAGATTTCATAGTGTATTTTAAATGTGTAGGAGTTTTTATGTTCTATAGCTACTGTATACTTCTCTAAACAGATGCACAGAGAGAAGGGGATGAGTGAGGGAGACTAGAATATCTGTTATTACACACAATTTTTAGAAAAAGCAGTCAGACAATGTAAACCACCAACTTTAACTAGTAATTTGTGAACACATGGATAATTATAAATGGAGAGCTTCAACTTATGAGCATGTCAAGAACACAAATATTGTTGTAACTAATTCTGCATCCTATATGCTACTGTCTGAGGTCATAGATTTTGAGAAAACTTCTGTCACAGATTCAGCAAAATCTGTACTGGGAGCCTTGAAAGATAAGACCTCGACTCGTAAATACATTAATACATTAATACATTTATACAATGAGGCCCAATAGACCGTGTGCTGGTACCAGTTTCCTTCTCCATCAACTTTTATCAATCACTGCCATCTGCCCTCTGTCTGTGCCTGTTGCTGACTCTTGCAGGTCTTCATGGAAGCCATCCCTCCACTTCTTCCATAGTCTTCCCTGGGGTCTCCTACCTGTGGGTTGAAATCTGGGAGCTTCCACAGCCACTTATCAATCTCCATCTGAGGCACATGTCCATACCACTCTAGCCACTTGCTTCTGATGATTTCTGATGTATTACCATCTCATTTCAGTTCATCTAGTCCATTGCTGTGTCTGGTTCTCCATTCATGTGAGAGTCCAACATTGGACCAAAGATCTTCTGCAGCACTTCCTCATAATTAATGAGTTTGTATTTAAGGGGGTAGGGCATGAAACAGGCCGACATGGAGCAGGAGAGGCACCACAGGACATTTTAATTTCCACTGTCTATACTTTTACAAATAAATTCATAAAACTTTGTCAGCATGACCAGGAAGGATTCAGAATTCACACTCATAGCAGTGGAAGTTCGAAAACATAATGAAATGATTTTTGTTACATGTGAAGTTCCATCATTTTTTCACTTACTAATGTCAGTATTTGTTGCTATAGGTACACTTTTCTTCATATGTAAGACAGATTCTTCGATGAATTTTGCACAGCATACAAACCATACTTAAAGGTGTATGAAACTCTAGAATTTTCCAAATCTATTAAAAACTGTGGTAAAAATTGAGGTAATTAACTACAAAATTTGTGTTTGTTTCTAAACATGAAGTTTAAAATACAACATACATTCGTTTTTTCATAAATTAAATGAATTCCAGAGTTTCATACACCTGTAAGTATGGTATGTATGCTGTGCAAAATTCATCGAAGAATCTCTCTAACTTATGAAGAAAAGTGTACCTTTTGCAACAAATGCAGGCATTAGTAAGTGAAAAAATGATGAAATTTCACACGTAAAAAAATTTATTTTGATATGTTTTCGAACTTCCACTGCAATGAGAGTGAATCCTGAATCCTTCCTGGTGATACTGACAAAGTTTTATGAACTTATTTGTAAAAGTATAGACACTGGAAATTAAAATGTTGTGTGATGCCTCTCCTGCTCCAAGTTGACCCGCTTGACATCCAACCCCCCCCCCCCCCCCCTCCCCCGTAAGGGCTTTTGAACTGAAAGGAAAAATAAACAGATGTGCAAAAATTGTATGGATTGCTCGAAATATACATTAGTCACTTCATTCACCACTTTGTTGTATTAACATTCTGTTGTGTTCCTTGCAGCAGTTGTTTCAAATGACAGTTACCAGTCTCAAAACTAAATTCTGTCTTGCAGTTACAGGTGTCCCTACCACAGGTTGTTAAATCATGACCGATTTCTCTTTACAGAAAAATGTGATATCAAACTTTCCTCTTTTTGGAACCAATTTTTCTGTTTTTTGTTGTATTGAGAGACTCATTAATAAAATAAATACAGTGCAAGAAGCTGTACAATAATGTATTACCACAACAAAACACTGGCACGGTTGAAGTCATAATTTAAAGTCAGCTTGACACAGTTCATTGAGTTGTCTTTTATGTGGGGTGATACCTTCACATGGTACCCTCGCAGCAAAGTAGCTTGCAGCACCTCCACTGTATATAAAATAGCAACACATACTTACAGAACAGTTAATTTCCACACATCCCAGCAACTTCATATGTCATGGATTTGTGAATTTGTCAACTGCTGCCAAGTCCTTCTTTTCATGTGTGCAATGAACCAATGTGGCCTATTTGTACCATCAACATTCATCTTGACAGAGGATAACACTTTAGAAATAATTCTCTGTGTGGAATTCCTGTGACAAGAATGATGATATGAACATTCGCGTACACCAGTTGTAGGTCTTCAGACTCTGTGGAACTGTATTATATCTACATGCTGCTAATGCTAATTTATAGGGCTGTCAGTATAAGACAGAGATTGGTACAGTATATGGCCATTATACATGTCCACACATTTAACAAGCCCAGAAATCAAATTCAAATGTGGTAAACTGTTACATGAAGTGATTCATACTTCATTAGTATAGACCAGAGATGAGTCAAGAACTGAAGTGTATCAGCAGTCATATGCAAAATATGGCTCTTTAACAATTATAGTACCCACAAAGAAAACTGACATCAGTACTGGCTAAACCACTACAGAGTTATATGTGAGTGCCACCACCTCAGAACTGTGTCACAACACCAAAAATTTGTTCTTAGAACTGATGAGCATCCTGAGATAAAAATAAAAAATGCCATGAGAATTCTACCTTCTGCTCACCGTTCACCAAAAGTGAGGAGGCAGTAAATAAATTTGACCAAGAATTTTGTCTTTCACAGGTTACCAAAAGAGAGAGAAAAAGGGGGAAAGGTGGGGGGGGGGGGGGTCGGTCTTTTACTTGGCTTGCACTACACAATATACTCCACCTTTAACTTTTTGCATGAGTGTCATACTGACATATATTGGGATAAGTGACTGTGGGATGGAAAACTAACTGAAATCACTCAACAGAGGAAAGGCTACTGGACCTGATGGGATACAAATATGATTCTACATACAATATGTGAAAGAATATGCTCCTCTTCTAACAACAATGTCCCTTAGATCTCTGGAGGAGTGAAACTTTCCTGATGATTGGGAAAAAGCCACAAGCCATTCCCGTTTTCAAGAAGGATTGTCAAGCAGACACACAAAACAAATGGGCCTCTGTCTCTGATGTCAGTCTGTTGTAGAATTTTGAACTATGTTTTATGCTTGCTTATTATGACATTTCTGATGACCAAAAATTCCTCTGTGGGCATCAATATAAGATACAAAAACAACTATCATGTGAAACCCAGTTCACTCTGTTCATCCATGAGACCAAGAAAGCTATAGTAGATACAGTCACCCAGATAAAAGCAGTGTTCCTCGCCTACCAAAAGGTGTTCAGTACAGTTCTGTACTGTCACCTAATGGACAAAATACAAGCGTACAGAATATCAGACCAGCTGTTGCAGTGAAGAGCTTCTAGCAAACAGAAAACCACATGCCATTCTCAATGGAGAATAGTCTTCAGACATATATATAACTTCTGACGTACCCCTAGAGAATGTTATAGGACCATTACTTTGCACAGTATATATAAACGACCTAGAAGATAACATTGGAAGTTCCATGAGGCTCTTCATAGATTATGCTTATGTATAGAGACAAGTCTCAACATCAGAAAAATGGAGCAAAGGTCTGGAAAACCTGTGAGGATGAATGTTTTATGGAGGGAGTGGCAATTGACACTCAACATAAACAAATGTTAACATATTGTATTTACATAGAAAGCCCATTATTGTGTGATTACAAGACTGTAGAACAATCACTGGAAGTAGTTATTTTCATAAAATGTCTAAGAGTATGCACATGGAGCACATTAAAGTGGATCAACCACATAACATTAATTGCGAGTAATGAGATGCCCGACTGACATTAATAGGAACAATCCTCAGGAAATGTAGTCTATCAACAAAGGAGGTAGCTTACAAATCCCTCATTCAACCAATATTTGAATATTTCATGACAATCTGGGATCCATACCAGACAGAATTGATAGAGGTAATAGTCAAGATCTACTGAAGAACAGCGCACTTCATTACAGGTTCATTTACTAAGAATGACATTGAAAGAGAGGTGTTCTGCATCTCATAGTGATTTGCTGTTAAAATCCCAAAAAGATTCAACATATATTGCTTGCTCCTATGTACATGGCGTTATCAAAACGTAACAGGATTTTTTTAATTTTGCAGTCTTTCATATATATATGAAATCTGTCCATCCTCGAAGGATGATGGTGTAGCAAGCTTGGTTCTGGGTCCGCAATGTCTGCTGTGGCTGAAACGCCCCCACTCATGTATGGGAGTCCCTATTGTAGTTTGGGCATGTGAAGTGTGAGGGCTTTGAGTGGAAGCCATTTTCTCTTTTAGTCTTCTCTTGATTTGTTCTTGTATATGTTCCTCTTCTGCAAGCTTGACACCATTTTGTACAGTCACCACTTAACAAGATCATCAACAGTATTTTCGCAGCAACTTGGATTAATACTGGCCTTGGACAGGTCTCTCTTGCAGACATCCTTGAAGTGAAAGAATGGTCTTCTGACTTGCCTCACATCCTCCTGAAGTTTTCCGTACAACAGTTTTTTTGGAACTCAGTAAGCCATCTTAGACTTCGGTGGCTTAAGAGCGCATGAATGCTGGTTGTGCTTGTGAGCTGTATGATTTTGGTGTTGACTACTCTATCTCTCCAGAAGATTTGAAGTATCCTCCAGAGACAGTGGAGGTGAAAGCTGTTCAGTCAAGATTTGTGCTTAGCAAGAGTTGTCTGTGTCTCACAACTATAGAGAAGGGTGCTGATAACAAAAGCACTGTATACATGTAATTTGGTTTTAATTGTGTGCAGTTCATTGTTTTGTACTCTCTTTTTCAATCTAGCCATGATCAATGATGTTTGTGCGATTGTGTTTGTAATCTCAGTGTCCACAGGCAAGTTGCTATGTATTGTAGATCCCATGTTGATGACATCATCAACTACCTGGAGAGAATTGCTGTCAACGCTGATAGATGAAAGGATGCTTTTTCCTACACCGTGATCGTAGTCTTTTTCGATGCCAATGATAAGAGCAAATTTTTCACATGCGTGTGATAATTTGTTAATTAGATACTGCAGCTCATCTTCTGTATTTGCTACCAGAGTCGCATAGTCTGCATATAACAACTCATGAATAATAACTGTATGTACTTAAGTCTCGGCCTTGAGGCAGGCAGTGTTGAAAAGGTTTCCATCGTATCTAGTATGTAAATATCATGGGGTACCCAAGAAGAAGAAGAAGAAGAAGAAGAAAAAGAAGAAAAAGAAAAAGGAATGGATGGAGCTTTTGTTGTACGCATTTCTGCTGCTAGGCATGTATTGTGCAACTCGTTGCAAGTTCAATGCCACCTTTGTTATCGACCTGCTGGCTTGTTCTGTTCATCTGCAGAGATTGTTTTTGCTGGCACTTGTTGTTTGTTTTTATATATATATATAAATAAAACAGAAAGAAACTTCCACATGGGAAAAATATATTAAAAATAAAGATTCCAAGACTTACCAAGCGGGAAAGCGCCGGCAGACAGGCACATGAACAAAACACACAAACACACACACAAAATTACGAGCTTTCGCAACTGGCAGTTGCTTCGTCAGGAAGGAAGGAAGGAGAGGGAAAAATGAAAGGGTGTGGGTTTTAAGGGAGAGGGTAAGGAGTCATTCCAATCCCGGGAGCGGAAAGACTTCCCTTGGGGGAAAAAAAAAAAAAAAAGGACAGGTGTACACTCGCACACACACACACACACACACACACATATCCATCCGCACATACACAGACACAAGCAGACATATTTAAAGGCAAAGAGTTAAGGGCAGAGATGTCAGTCGAGGCGGAAGTACAGAGGCAAAGAAGTTGTTGAAAGACAGGTGAGGTATGAGCGGCGGCAACTTGAAATTAGCGGAGGTTGAGGCCTGGCGGATATCGAGAAGAGAGGATATACTGAAGGGCGAGTTCCCATCTCCGGAGTTCGGATAGGTTGGTGTTGGTGGGAAGTATCCAGATAACTCGGACGGTGTAACACTGTGCTAAGATGTGCTGGCCGTGCATCAAGGCATGTTTAGCCACAGGGTGATCCTCATTACCAACAAACACTGTTTGCCTGTGTCCATTCATGCGAATGGACAGTTTGTTGCTGGTCATTCCCACATAGAAAGCATCACAGTGCAGGCAGGTCAGTTGGTAAATCACGTGGGTGCTTTCACATGTGGCTCTCCCTTTGATTGTGTACACCTTCCGGGTTACAGGACTGGAGTAGGTGGTGGTGGGAGGGTGCATAGGACAGGTTTTACACCGGGGGCGGTTGCAAGGGTAGGAGCCAGAGGGTAGGGGAGGTGGTTTGGGGATTTCATAGGGATGAACCAAGAGGTTACGAAGGTTAGGTGGACGGCGGAAAGACACTCTTGGTGGAGTGGGGAGGATTTCATGAAGGATGGATCTCATTTCGGGGCAGGATTTTAGGAAGTCGTATCCCTGCTGGAGAGCCACATTCAAGGTCTGATCCAGTCCCGGGAAGTATTCTGTTACAAGTGGGGCACTTTTGGGGTTCTTCTGTGAGAGGTTCTGGGTTTGAGGGGATGAGGAAGTGGCTCTGGTTATCTGCTTCTGTACCAGGTTGGGAGGGTAGTTGCGGGATGCGAAAGCTGTTTTCAGGTTGTTGGTGTAATGGTCGAGGGATTCAGGACTGGAGCAGATTCGTTTGCCACGAAGGCCTAGGCTGTAGGGAAGGGACCGTTTGATATGGAATGGGTGGCAGCTGTCATAATGGAGGTACTGTTGCTTGTTGGTGGGTTTGATGTGGACGGATGTGTGCAGCTGGCCATTGGACAGATGGAGGTCAACATCTAGGAAAGTGGCATGGGATTTGGAGTAGGACCAGGTGAATCTGATGGAACCAAAGGAGTTGAGGTTGGAGAGGAAATTCTGGAGTTGTTCTTCACTGTGAGTCCAGATCATGAAGATGTCATCAATAAATCTGTACCAAACTTTGGGTTGGCAGGCTTGGGTAACCAAGAAGGCTTCCTCTAAGCGACCCATAAATAGGTTGGCATATGAGGGGGCCATCCTGGTACCCATGGCTGTTCCCTTTAATTGTTGGTATGTCTGGCCTTCAAAAGTGAAGAAGTTGTGGGTCAGGATGAAGCTGGCTAAGGTGACGAGGAAAGAGGTTTTAGGTAGGGTGGCAGGTGATCGGCGTGAAAGGAAGTGCTCCATTGCAGCGAGGCCCTGGACGTGCGGGATATTTGTGTATAGGGAAGTGGCATCAATGGTTACCAGGATGGTTTCTGGGGGTAACAGACTGGGTACGGATTCCAGGCGTTCGAGAAAGTGGTTGGTGTCTTTGATGAAGGATGGGAGACTGCATGTAATGGGTTGAAGGTGTTGATCTACGTAGGCAGAGATACGTTCTGTGGGGGCTTGGTAACCAGCTACAATGGGGCGGCCAGGATGTTTGGGTTTGTGAATTTTAGGAAGTAGGTAGAAGGTAGGAGTGCGAGGTGACGGTGGGGTGAGGAGTTTGATGGAGTCAGGTGAAAGGTTTTGTAGGGGGCCTAAGGTTCTGAGGATTCCTTGAAGCTCCGCCTGGACATCAGGAATGGGATTACTTCGGCAAACTTTGTACGTAGAGTTGTCTGAAAGCTGACGCAGTCCCTCAGCCACATACTCCCGACGATCAAGTACCACAGTTGTGGAACCCTTGTCAGCCGGAAGAATGATGATGGATCGGTCAGCTTTCAGATCACGGATAGCCTGGGATTCAGCTGTGGTGATGTTGGGAGTAGGATTAAGGTTTTTCAAGAAAGATTGAGAGGCAAGGCTGGAGGTGAGAAATTCCTGGAAGGTTTGGAGAGGGTGATTTTGAGGAAGAGGAGGTGGGTCCCGCTGTGATGGAGGACGGAACTGTTGCAGGCAGGGTTCAATTTGGATAGTGTCTTGGGGAGTTGGATCATTAGGAGTGGGATCAGGATTGTTTTTCTTCGTGGCAAAGTGATATTTCCAGCAGAGACTACGAGTGTAGGACAGTAAATCCTTGACAAGGGCAGTTTGGTTGAACCTGGGAGTGGGGCTGAAGGTGAGGCCTTTGGATAGGACAGAGGTTTCGGATTGGGAGAGGGGTTTGGAGGAAAGGTTAACTACTGAATTGGGGTGTTGTGGTTCCACAATTCAGTAGTTAACCTTTCCTCCAAACCCCTCTCCCAATCCGAAACCTCTGTCCTATCCAAAGGCCTCACCTTCAGCCCCACTCCCAGGTTCAACCAAACTGCCCTTGTCAAGGATTTACTGTCCTACACTCGTAGTCTCTGCTGGAAATATCACTTTGCCACGAAGAAAAACAATCCTGATCCCACTCCTAATGATCCAACTCCCCAAGACACTATCCAAATTGAACCCTGCCTGCAACAGTTCCGTCCTCCATCACAGCGGGACCCACCTCCTCTTCCTCAAAATCACCCTCTCCAAACCTTCCAGGAATTTCTCACCTCCAGCCTTGCCTCTCAATCTTTCTTGAAAAACCTTAATCCTACTCCCAACATCACCACAGCTGAATCCCAGGCTATCCGTGATCTGAAAGCTGACCGATCCATCATCATTCTTCCGGCTGACAAGGGTTCCACAACTGTGGTACTTGATCGTCGGGAGTATGTGGCTGAGGGACTGCGTCAGCTTTCAGACAACTCTACGTACAAAGTTTGCCGAAGTAATCCCATTCCTGATGTCCAGGCGGAGCTTCAAGGAATCCTCAGAACCTTAGGCCCCCTACAAAACCTTTCACCTGACTCCATCAAACTCCTCACCCCACCGTCACCTCGCACTCCTACCTTCTACCTACTTCCTAAAATTCACAAACCCAAACATCCTGGCCGCCCCATTGTAGCTGGTTACCAAGCCCCCACAGAACGTATCTCTGCCTACGTAGATCAACACCTTCAACCCATTACATGCAGTCTCCCATCCTTCATCAAAGACACCAACCACTTTCTCGAACGCCTGGAATCCGTACCCAGTCTGTTACCCCCAGAAACCATCCTGGTAACCATTGATGCCACTTCCCTATACACAAATATCCCGCACGTCCAGGGCCTCGCTGCAATGGAGCACTTCCTTTCACGCCGATCACCTGCCACCCTACCTAAAACCTCTTTCCTCGTCACCTTAGCCAGCTTCATCCTGACCCACAACTTCTTCACTTTTGAAGGCCAGACATACCAACAATTAAAGGGAACAGCCATGGGTACCAGGATGGCCCCCTCATATGCCAACCTATTTATGGGTCGCTTAGAGGAAGCCTTCTTGGTTACCCAAGCCTGCCAACCCAAAGTTTGGTACAGATTTATTGATGACATCTTCATGATCTGGACTCACAGTGAAGAACAACTCCAGAATTTCCTCTCCAACCTCAACTCCTTTGGTTCCATCAGATTCACCTGGTCCTACTCCAAATCCCATGCCACTTTCCTAGATGTTGACCTCCATCTGTCCAATGGCCAGCTGCACACATCCGTCCACATCAAACCCACCAACAAGCAACAGTACCTCCATTATGACAGCTGCCACCCATTCCATATCAAACGGTCCCTTCCCTACAGCCTAGGCCTTCGTGGCAAACGAATCTGCTCCAGTCCTGAATCCCTCGACCATTACACCAACAACCTGAAAACAGCTTTCGCATCCCGCAACTACCCTCCCAACCTGGTACAGAAGCAGATAACCAGAGCCACTTCCTCATCCCCTCAAACCCAGAACCTCTCACAGAAGAACCCCAAAAGTGCCCCACTTGTAACAGAATACTTCCCGGGACTGGATCAGACCTTGAATGTGGCTCTCCAGCAGGGATACGACTTCCTAAAATCCTGCCCCGAAATGAGATCCATCCTTCATGAAATCCTCCCCACTCCACCAAGAGTGTCTTTCCGCCGTCCACCTAACCTTCGTAACCTCTTGGTTCATCCCTATGAAATCCCCAAACCACCTCCCCTACCCTCTGGCTCCTACCCTTGCAACCGCCCCCGGTGTAAAACCTGTCCTATGCACCCCCCCACCACCACCTACTCCAGTCCTGTAACCCGGAAGGTGTACACAATCAAAGGGAGAGCCACATGTGAAAGCACCCACGTGATTTACCAACTGACCTGCCTGCACTGTGATGCTTTCTATGTGGGAATGACCAGCAACAAACTGTCCATTCGCATGAATGGACACAGGCAAACAGTGTTTGTTGGTAATGAGGATCACCCTGTGGCTAAACATGCCTTGATGCACGGCCAGCACATCTTAGCACAGTGTTACACCGTCCGAGTTATCTGGATACTTCCCACCAACACCAACCTATCCGAACTCCGGAGATGGGAACTCGCCCTTCAGTATATCCTCTCTTCTCGATATCCGCCAGGCCTCAACCTCCGCTAATTTCAAGTTGCCGCCGCTCATACCTCACCTGTCTTTCAACAACTTCTTTGCCTCTGTACTTCCGCCTCGACTGACATCTCTGCCCTTAACTCTTTGCCTTTAAATATGTCTGCTTGTGTCTGTGTATGTGCGGATGGATATGTGTGTGTGTGTGTGTGTGCGAGTGTACACCTGTCCTTTTTTTTTTTTTTTTTTTCCCCTAAGGGAAGTCTTTCCGCTCCCGGGATTGGAATGACTCCTTACCCTCTCCCTTAAAACCCACACCCTTTCATTTTTCCCTCTCCTTCCTTCCTTCCTGACGAAGCAACTGCCAGTTGCGAAAGCTCGTAATTTTGTGTGTGTGTTTGTGTGTTTTGTTCATGTGCCTGTCTGCCGGCGCTTTCCCGCTTGGTAAGTCTTGGAATCTTTATATATATATATATATATATATATATATATATATATATATGGAAAGTTTAAGTGAACAGTGTGTGCAGCTGTGAAATTTTGTATTCTACTCAGTAAAAATGTTGCTGAAATTGTTTTAATGTTGAAAACAGCTTACCAAGATGAGACTATGGGAAAAACTCAGTGTACGAGTGGTTTGCTTGATTTAAAAATGGTGATGTGTAGATTGATGACAAACCTCATTCTGGATGTCCATTAACTGCCCAAATCAACGAAAATATTCATTCAAATTTTGTTCCCTCAGGACAGACCATCCGCCAAACCTTTTATTTGGAAGTTTTAATATGGCACAACAGTGTTTGTCAAGAAAGACCCAATTTGTCGCATACCGAAGACGGGTTCTGCCACCACAACACACCTGCACACACAGCCATCTCGGTCAAGGCAATTTTTGGCTAAAGTGGCATGATTCTGCTGCTCCACACACCTTACTCACCTGACGTGACACTGTGACTTTTTCTTATTTCCACACACGAAAAGGGGCATTAAAGGACACCGATTTGACAACATTGAAGACATCAAGAAGAAAATGAGAGAGGAGCTGTCAGCCATTTCTAAACATGACTACCAAAATTTTTTCTGTCAGTGGAAACACTGGTGGGACAAACATATTTGTTGTAATGGAGAGTACTTTAAGGAGATAAGGTTGTTTTGTAAACCTTTTGATACATAATATGCAGCTTTTGTTTTGGTACCCTCTCGTACACTCCCTCCCTACAGTCCCAAAGACAAATCTCAGCAGAAGGGAAAAGAAGACTCCAAACAGACTAGGTGCCAACATACACCCCTGCTTCACACCACTAATAATGGGGAATGTTCCACTGATGTATTGTTGAAGCAGATTGTAGCTTGTGCTTCACAGCACTTCTGTTGTAGCTGTCATAGAGAGAAGATCATATCCATGGTTGATCAGCCAGGTCTGAAGCTGCATTGAGATTCTGAGTAGATTCTGGAAGCTAGGATTTGTAATTGCATTAGGATGATTGTTGCATATGCCTTCCCAGCTACACTTAGCATTGAAATGTCTTGGTAATTGTTGCAGTCATTTCTATCCACTTCCACATAGTAACAATCTTCAAACTCCGCATATTCAGAGGAATGTAACCTTCTTCCTAGCTGGTTGTGAGAAGTAACTGTAGGCATTTGAGGAGGACAGCCAGACTTCATAACATCTGCAGGGATCCCATCTTCACCTGGAACCTGTGCATTAGCAAAAGAGCCTATTGCTTTACTGAGTTCTTCCATAGTAGGCATTGCATTTAGTTCTTCCGTTACTGGCATTTGTTTGATGGTGTCTTGTGGATTCCTGCTAACTTCATTCTCAGGTGCATACAACGCAAGACAGTATTCCAACCAGCATTCCATTTGCTTGCCTTTATTAGTAATGACTTTGCCTGCCTTTGAATTCAGAGGAGCTGTTTTCTAACAGTTGGACCAATTGCTTTCGCCCTCAGGGGCTTATCATTCATTTGCTGAGTACGGGCTTGGTGACTCAAGGGGACAGGTAAGTGCTGCCAGTCCTCTGTCACCATAAGCTTTTAGCATGCTTGAGCGACCGCCATGCAGCGCGGCAATGGGAAGTTGTGTGTCTTAGGGAACGGGAATCTTGGCTTGACTGCCTGGATTGTGAGGTTGGAATAAACCTCTATAAAAAGTAAACCTCAGTCTCAGGGTGTGCTGGGTACTGATCAGATACATGGCTGTTGAGGTGGAATGCTCGTCAGCAGGCAACCTTTGGGGAACCTGCCACAATTCAGTTGTTTGAGGCTTACTCAGGCATGTGAGGCTCCATCTGAGTGGATCCTTATTTCCCCAGCTGTTTGTGGGACCAAGATGGAGCCCTTGAAATCTTCTTCTTCTCCTACCAGCAGGAAGGGTGTACCGCTTGGGAGTACCCACACCCAATCCTCCAAGCGAATGAGAGAGGCTAGCCCTCCTGATAATCAGAATCAGCTGAACTATAGTAACAGGGCTCAAGGAGTCATAAAACAAAATGTGTTTTTGGTGATTATGAGGAAGGGGGGTATGTTTGAAAAAGTGTCCCCCTTCCATATCCATAAAGCCTTGGAAGGACTTGCTGGTAGCTAGAAGTCTGTAAAGCAGCTGAGGAATGACTCCCTACTGGTTGAGACTAACAGGGCAAACCATGTGGAACTACTTAGGAATTCTGAAAAACTCAGTAATATAATGTAACTGTTGAATTGCGTAACTCCCTTAATTCCAGCAAGGGTGTGCTTGCATGCTGTGACATTATGAACATTAACATCGCCAAACTTGAACAGGAATGGGCATCATGGGGGATAGTGGACAAAGGACAAAGGATGCATAGCAATAATGGAGAAACTGGGAGACCTTCAGTTGTCCAATGCTGCCTGAAAACAACATGCCAGATTTTGTGCGACTTAGGGTTAGGCCGTATGTACCTAACCCTATGCGGTACTACAAATTCCAGCATTTTGGTCACACAGTGATGAGTTGTTGGGATGAAGCGACCTGTGGCAAATGAGGGAAGCCAGCCCATAAAGCTGGGACTGACTGCCCAGTTCAAGCAGTTGGTGTTAATTGCTCTTGTAGCCACTCAGTCTACCTATTTTTGCAGAGCAATGAAAATTCAGGAACTAAAAGTCACCAAGTGGATCCCCTATGCGGAAGCCAAAAAGGAATATAAGGTGATGAACCACTTCTTATGCTTCTATGGCACAGAAGCATGTTCCTAAGGACGACACTTTGATGCAAATGACATCTAGTGTACAGCTATCCACCACCAGCACCTGTTCTTGCATATGCGCATCTCAAGGCAAAGCAGATAAGAATAAAGCAGTCCAAGAAGCTGCCACAGAAAAGATCAGCAACAGTTCTGCAGTGAATGTCAAGAAGGCACACGACAAGCAGAGTGCCTCTCAATGCCCCCCTCATCCTCAAAAGAACAGGGCACAGGGAAAGGATCACAACGTTCGGATCAAAAGTTGTCCCGAAAGCTGTCAGGCATCATTATTTCATGTCTGACTGATGAAGAGGACATCAAGGAGTTAGATGCCTCGGATCCAGGCAGCCCCTCCACTTTCCCTCTCTCTACAGGTGTTTCACCTTCGCTGTGTGAAGATAGGGGTAAATTATAACCACACCAGTGAAATGGCTCCCATGCTACAGTGGAACTTGCAGGGGTTGAGGAAACATGTGGAGGAAGTCTGTCTATTATCTCAAGGTAGAACACTGTGTCTGTGTCTCTAGATGGACTAATTTCAATCAGTTGTACACCCCTGAACTACGAGGCTATGTGCTTCACAGAAAGGGCGACCTGAGTGTAATAGAGCTAGAGGTGGTGTACGTATTTTCATTACTACCGACTACCACTCCTCCCTGCCTCACACCCTCAGAACAAATTTACAAGCAATTGCCCTATCAGTGTGCATACATTATCTGTCAACAATATTTTCCATTTACCTACATTTTGTGCTCCACAAAGAGGTCCTAACTGACCATATTACACAGCTCCCCTGCCCCTTCATCCTCTGTTGTGATTTTAATGCATACAATGTGCTTTGGGGCTTTGCAACTACCTGCCCCAGGGGTAGGACAATTGAGAGACTTCTAGTGTCATCATGTACAGCACAGCAAACTGGGTCGTTCTCTGCCATCAGTCTCTCACTTTGCTCTCCCAGCTCTTGCTCACACTGCTCAGTGGGAAGTGGTCAATGATTTGCATGGAAACGATCACTTCCTGATCTGGAATCACCTGCCAGATGGAGTGGAACCTGAAAGGAAACTGCCGCAATGTGTATTCAGTAGAGCAGACTGGACACTTAATATAGCCAGCTGGCCTAGTTTGAACATCGTGCCAATGCCAAGGTGCGGGTGGATCATATTAGCAAAATGATTCAATGCACAGCTGAAGCATCCATTCCACAGTCCATGGGACGTCTGTGAAGAGGCAATGTGTCCCTTGGTGGAGTGACAAATGCTACTCTACAGTGAGGACTACGTGTGTAACTCAGTGTAGTTTCAACTGTCAGTCAACTGCAGAGAATCTTAGTCTTTCAGATGGCAAGGGAAAAGTGCCACTGGATCATTTGAGAGAGCAACAAGTAGTCATGGAAACAGTTCCTGAGCACCATTAATCATTGTACAAAGAGTTCAGTTGTATCGGGCTCAGTCGGAAGAATTTCTGGGAGATGAGGGAGGTGCCCCATGACTGCTGTAATGGGGA
Source organism: Schistocerca gregaria (assembly GCF_023897955.1). Classification (NCBI taxonomy): domain Eukaryota; kingdom Metazoa; phylum Arthropoda; class Insecta; order Orthoptera; family Acrididae; genus Schistocerca; species Schistocerca gregaria. The sequence continues at coordinate 320,841,061 of NC_064925.1, read as the reverse complement.
ACAGCATTCTCCAGACCAATCCGGTCCAGATTATGCAATCGCCAGTCAGGATCCAGGTTTCCAGCACCATAGAGTAGTTGCTGAGAGGAGCAGTTTGGACTTTTGGTCCACCTCTGATGGAGATTACAACTGCCCATTTTCCATGTGGGAGCTGCATTCTGCATTGTTGGCATTCGTGACACATTCTCCGGTCACAACAGAATCCATTACAGTATGCTGCGGCACCTCACAAGGCATAATTTAGATATCCTCCTTGTACTTTTTAATTCCATTTGAACATCAGGTCACTTTCCTGACTCGTGGCATCTGGTAGTTTTAATTCCTCTCTTAAAACCTGGGAAAGACTATACATGCCCAAGTGGTTATTGTAATGTTGCTCTCACTAGCTGCATGGGAGAGACCTTGGAGTGGATGTTCAACTGCTGCCTTGTCTGGATCTTGGACTGCAGGCAACTGCTTAGTCACTTTCATTGTGGTTTCAGGTGGTATCGTTCCACCTTTGGTAACCTGATTCTCATGGAACTGGCCATACAACAGGCTTTCATGCACCAGTATCACCTTCTAGGTACATTTTTTGACATCGAGAAGACATACTTGGAGGTATCTTATCCTCGAGCAGCTTCATGAATTTTGGGAAGTGCTCCCTTTTGTGTTCAGTCTTTTCTCTCCCCATAGTATTTTTGCTACTCAGTCGGTGATGTCCTGTCTGATCACTTTGAGCAGGAGAATGGTGTCCCTCAAGGTAGTGTTATAAGTGTGACTGTCTTTGCCATAGCTACACTAGGTGAGCAAAAATATCTGGACACCTGGCTGAAAATGACTTAAAAGTTAGTGGTACCCTCCATCGATAATGCTGGAATTCAGTATGGTGTTGGCCCACCCATAGCCTTGATTGACAGCTTCCACTCTCGCAGGCATACATTCAATTAGGTGCTGGAAGGTTTCTTGCAGAATGGCAGTCCATTCCTCATGGAGTGCTGCACTGAGGAGAAGTATCGATGTAGGTTGGTGAAGCCTGGAATGAGGTCGGCATTCCAAAACATCCCAAAAGTGTTCTACAGGATTCAGGTCAGGACTCTGTGCAGGCCAGTCGATTACCGGGATGTTATAGTCATGTAACCACTCTGCCACAGGTCATGCATTAAGAACAGGTGCTTGATTGTGTTGAAAGAGGCAGTCACCATCCCCGAATTGCTCTTCAGCAGTGGGAAGCAAGAACATGCTTAAAACATCACTGTAGGCTTGTGCTGTGATAGTGCCACGCAGAACAACTAGGAGTGCAAGCCCCCTCCATGAAAAACACTACCACACTGTAACACCACTGCCTCCGAATTCTACTGTTGGCACTACACATATTAGGTGGCAGCAAAATGCACCTAATATGAAAAATGTATGTTTTCTGGGGGTGTCCAGATACTTTTGATCACATAGTGTATTGACAGTATTATGTCTACATGGTTGCCACATCTTAAGAATCTGAAAAAATGGTCCCTTAAGGCTCTAAATATTTTAAAATGCCTTAGCCACAGTATATAGGGAGCAGACAGAACTTGTCTGTTCCAGTTTTATGGCATATTTGTGTGATCTCACTTAGATTACGGGTGCATGGTGTATGGGTCTGCGAGACATTCTTATGTAAAGATGTTGGACAGGCAGCATGGGGGCAATTGGTTTGCCTTTGGGGCATTCCGAACAAGCCCCATACCAAACCTCTGTGCAGAGGCTGGTGAACTGCCACTTCACATCAGGCTATGGCTACTTATGGTGCACACACTTGTATCCATACCGTTGCTCAGCCTCCAATGGAAAAGCTTTTTCATACGAGGGCTATGCCGAAAGTTTTTAGCAGCCCGTAAACAGTAAGGCGGAGGGCAATGGGGCTGTTTTCTTTTCGAAAGAGCGATTTTTTTCAACCTTGGGACGAGCGCTCGCAGCCCCTGGCTTGCGGTGATCCCCCCACAGTGCGGTAAGAAAGCACAGGCAGTGCTGAGTCAGAGGCGGTGCAGGATGGAGCTGTCACGCCGCGACCTTCGCACCATGATTTTTCCCAATTATAAAATTGGTTTAAGTGCCGAAGAATGCCATCCTTCTTTGCTGCGTGTTTTTGGTGAAGCTTCCCCTTCTAGGGCCACAGTTGGAAATTGGTTTCGTGAGTTTTCGAGGGGTCAGCAGTCAATTGAAGATGAACCTCGTCCTGGTCGGCCGGCAACTGATGTGACTCCTGAAAACATTGATGCTGTGAGAAAAATGATCAAAGAAGATCCACATCTTACATTTTGCGACATTGAAGGGACCCTAAATATTGGATCAACAGCAGCACAGACCATCGTTCATAGTCACTTAGGCCTTACTAAGAAATGTGCCGTTGGGTGCCACATTCCCTGACAGAAAGCCAAAAGGAGGCGAGAGTGGACTGGTTTCGTTTCATGCTCGAAAAATTCAATGTAGGGAAGTCCCAAGACACCTACAATATCGTCACAGGTGATGAAACGTGGGTCTACCACTATGACCCTGAAACGAAGAGACAGTCTTCTGTGCGGTGTTTTCCAGGGAAGCAACCACCCACAAAAGTTGACGAAGTTGGAGTTCTGGAAAAAAGATGGTGGCAACTTTTTTCACAAAGATCGTGCATCTCACCTCTGTGACCTGGGACACACGTCGTACAGTCAATGCTGAATGGTATTTGAATGATTGTCTTCCAAAAGTCATCGCCACGTGGAAGTTACAGCATCCAAAGTCCAAGAGTGCGCACCTTCTGCTGCATCACGACAATGCATCTGTGCACAGGGCTGCCAGAACGATGGACTTTCTGGAGAAGGAAAAAGTGTGAGTGCTACCCCATCCCTCCTATTCACCTGACCTGCCCCCCTATGGCTTCTTTCTGTTCCCTAAAGCTAAGGAAAAAATTCTAGGGCAGCGGTTTTCATCAGATCAAGAGGCCATTGCAGCGTACAAGAGTGCACTAAGTGACAGCCCAAAAGAAACGTGGACTGACACATTTTTAAGTGGTTTCAGAGAATGGAAAAATGTATACATGTTAATGGAGAGTATTTTGAAAAGTTGTAAACGCTTTTTTGCAAATAAATTTTTTCCACATATTCTGCTAAAAACTTTTGTCATAGCCCTCGTAACCAGCAACGGGCAACAAGGTGCTATGGGATTCATGCACATGATTGCCTTTTAGAGATGAGTGTGCCTGGTCTTAATATTTTACATCGCCGTTGGAGCAGACTTGGCTTGTCTGTAGGCCCAGACTTATTTTAGACTTGACCAATTTTAAAAAAGATAGTATGTCAGATTTTACATTTCAATCTCTGTTTTTTTAAACACTTTAGATATTCATCACAGTTTCACAGTAGTGTACACTGATGGCTTCAAACAAGGATACTCCCTTGGCTGCTCAGTCGTGTTTCCCGACCATGTCACCAGGATTAGTTTTTTGTGATAAGTATACCATTTTCTCAGTGGGGCTCTGTGTGAAGGCACTGGAGCAGATATGATGTATTGAGGGCAAACTGTTTCTCATCTGCTCTGATTCCCTTATTGCCTTACAATCATTACAGGGTCTGTCCCCAGTTGGGAAGTTGGCCCAGCTGATATATGACCAACTACAGTTATCCAGTGGCAGGGATAGCAGGTGTCATACTGCTGGGTGCCTAGGCATATAGGGATATGGAGAAAAGAACAGGATGATTGGACTACCAAGGAGGCCTGCAGTGGACAGGATGTGACACTGTCCTATTCCCTTGCAGGCTGTTGTTTCTTCACTGTATAGGAAATTCATGTAGGTGTGGGGTGAAGAATGGCTGGTGACAACAGATAATAATTTGCGGTTGGTGAAGTCAACTACATTCCTCTTGCCGGTTACTTGGGTGGGACAAAGTGACCCTCACACATCTTCGAATTGGGCAGTGCCTTCTTACACATGGCTTCCTACTATGGTGAGAGGATCCCCCGTTTTGTGATGTGCAAATCTTGATACACCTCGTTTTAACAGAGTGCATTTTATACCGTGATGGAAGGGCTGCAGTAAATATGTAAATATTGATGTGGATCTGCTCACTATTTTAACTGATGAGACAGGTGTAACTTAAGTTTTAATGTTTTGTGATGTGTTAGGACTCTGGCCTAAGCTTTTAGGCTGGAGATTTTAGTGTGCTGCAGAGTGGCTGGCTCCTCTTTTTGTTTTATTGCAGTCAGTCAACCATGTCCATCTGCTATATTGTTTTAATTCCCTGTATCATTTTCTTCCTGTTTGTTAGTGTTTTAATATTGGAATGATACTTCATTTTGTGCTTCCATGTGGGTACATACATAGTTTTCCATGTTGCGTTCCTTTCAGTTTCCCTGCTGTTTTAAACTTCTATTTGGAGTCCTTTTCTGACACTCATCTCAAACTGTTGATGCTGAAGACCTTGCTGTTGTGTGCCTATCCTAAAATATTCATCACCACCACCACCAATTGTTTTCTCAATTCTATCATATGTTGACTTAGTGTCCCCAGAATTGGTTGCTTTCCGTATACCTGCATGTAAATTCAGACATTAGTTATTTGCACATCTCATGGATGTTTGCTTTGCTCCATTCTTTGCATCTAGCAAGTTCTCGTGATATCTTCCATTTAGATTTCTTTTTTAAGGAAGCAAGGCTTTCCATTTAGCCTCAATACTGGCTCCATCTCTTCCAAAGTTTGCTCATACCAGTCCTTGTTTCTATCTTCTTTTATTCCATAGGCCAATACTGCTGAGTTGTAGATGACACCTGACAGTTGTAGCCATTTGTTATCAATATTCCTTTCTGCTTCTATCTTTCCTAGTAAAGCACTTTCAAAATTGCTGACAAATTCTGGTTTCCATTGTGAGTCATGAACATGACATGGGTTGTTCTGTGATGACCTCTTGGTTTGGTGTGGTGATATTTTGTAGGGGTGAGCTTCATTGTGCATGCCTCCAGAGCATGGTCAATGTGTCAGTCAGCACCATGATAGCTTCTTGTCAGTAGGACATTTTTGAGGTCTGAATGCCTAGCTGTGACAAAATCAAGTTGATGTCACTGATGAGAGCAGGGACGTCTCTGGGACACCTTGTGCCAATCCTTAAGTTGAAATTATGTGTTTGTAATGCACAGTCTATAAAAGGAGCAGACTTCCAGCAGTCTGCTGCCACTTTCATCCATTTCTCCTACTCTGTGGTGACCCAGGAAAGTCAGTCACATGTTGCTATCTGATACAACTCAAGTATTGAAGTCCCTTAGAATATGTAGTGACTCGGATCCAGATACTTTGGATATTCTGTCACTGAGTAAATCATAAAACATGCTGGAAGATAAAGTGGGAATATACACATTCAGGATTACAGTGCCACTTGAAGAGCACATTGTAAAATAAGAATCCACTCTGTTCCACTAGATGATGACACTATACAGTTCAAGAAGGTGTTTTTAACTGCAAATTATATGCCGGGAAATTTTGGATTGTCTTCAGATCACCCCTGTCAGAGGAATATGTAGTTTGCCTCTCTGATAAAGCCTGTGTCTGGAAGCCGTGTCTCCTGCAGTCACACAATGCCTAAATTCAAGCAATGGAGCTCTCTGTCGATTATAACAGTCTTACAAATGAAATCAACCAATTAGGTATTGTCAATGTACTTTGGTCACATGGCCTAACAGTCCAGGTGGCAATAGAAAATGATTTATTTATTTGATTTATTTATTTTGTTTTTAGGTGTGCTATATCAACTTACTTGCTGAAGATTACTTCTAAGTCCCACACACCCTCTGAAGCAGATAGGTAGTGGCAGGGTGGCACCTTATTGGCTTCAGCTGCCCAGCTTGAGGCAGGTGGTAACTGTCCAGTGAGATGCAATGGTCTCTCCCTCTGTCGAAAGTGGCCCTTGGTACTCTAGTCTTAAGGCCAATCAGACGGAGCTTATAACTGGTAACTGCCTCTTCTTGTCTTGTGCTGATGTCCTTGGACTTTGCTGAGGCATCCTCTCCAGAATGCTACGTGCCTGAGCAATAAATACAAAGATACACAAGTCATTTAATCATCAATGTCTCCCTCTCTGCCTAAACGATAGTGCCCAAAGGAAAGGCAAGCCAGTACATCTGGTATCAATTCGGTTGCAGAAGCTGCTGGGAGGGGATGCAGTATGCCTTCCAGCCACTCTTGGAGCCTCACTCCTGGTTTTCTTTCAGGATTTTCTCCCTTAGCCTTCACCCCTCTTGAGACTAACCACAAAGCAATGGTGCAAAAGTTAATTAGAGGAAGGAATGGTAACTGAGAGAAGAGTAGGGAACAGGATATGTAGGGTATAAGATGGGTCATTGTGATTCCTCAGTTGGGACCTGCCCAACTATGTTAGACCTGTCAGTAGCTACACTACTACAATCTAACTCTCAGTTTCCTCAGAGCACACAAGCTCTCCCACCTACATGGACAGTGCTACAATAAGTCAGTGCTTCTTGATAGGGGGGCTTCATACATCTAATTCTTAATTGTTTTATCTTGTTGGCACATAAGTTCCTGATGTATTTTTGCATCTTCAGCTGTTTTTAATATTTAGTTTAGTGTTGACAATTGAAAATGTTACACATGTTGTGGAGTGCTCAGCAAATTGTTACTTATGAAAAAAATGGAACAAAGAATTTGCTTTAAATTTTGCTTGAAAAATGGAATAAAGTGCAGCACTGCATACACAAAATGTTGTCTGTGGCGTTTGGTGTCTCTACTATGAGTAAAACAAGGGTTCATCAGTGGTGTAAATGTTTCAAAGAAGGTCGAGAAGACGTCGAAGATGATGGGCACCCGAGCACATCAGTTACTGACAACATGTGGAAAAAGTCAAGAAAATCACTCTGGAAGATAACTGAATCACCATCATAGAGTAAGAGAGCTTGCTGATGATGTCAGCAAATCCTTTTTCCCATGCCAAGCAATTTTTATGGATGAAAAATCTTTATGGGTATTGTGGGCATGAAGCATCTAGCAGAAAAGTTTGTTTTAAAATTGTTGAATTGCAGCCAAGAATTGCTAAATGAAGTCAACAATGATCCACAACTTCTGAGGAAGGTTACAACAAGTAACAAAACATGGGTATACAGATATGACATCAAAACCGAGGTCCATTTGCCCCATTGGACACTACACTATGTAATCAAAAGTATCTGGACACACCCAAAAAACATACATTTTTTCATATTAGGTGCTTTGTGCTGCCACCTACTGCCAGGTACTCCACCACAGCAACCTCAGTAGTCATTAGACATCATGAGAGAACAGAGTGGAGCACTCTGCAGAACTCACGGACTTCAAATGTGGTCAGGTGATTGGGTGACACTTGTGTCATACGTCTGTACATGACATTTCCACACTCTTAAACATCTCTAGGTTCACTGTTTCTGATGTGATTGTGAAGTGGAAATGTGAAAGGACATATACAGCACAAAAGTGTACAGGCCAACTTTGTCTGTTGGCTGACAGAGACTGCCAACAGTTGAAGAGGGTTATAATGTGTAATAGGCAGACATCTATCCAGACCATCACACAGGAATTCCAAACTGCATCAGGATTCACTGCAAGTACTATGACAGTTAGGCGGAAGGTGAGAAAACTGGGATTCCGTGGTTGAGTAACTGCTCATAAGCCATACATCATGTTGGAAAATGCCGAACAACACCTCGCTCCCTGTAAGGAGTGTAAACATAGGACGATTGAACCATGGTAAAAAGTTGTGTAGTGTGATGAATCATGGTAAACAATGTGGTGATCCGATGGCAGAGTGACAGTATGGCGAATGCCCGGTGAATGTCGTCTGTCAGCATGTGTAGTGCCAACAGTAAAATTCGGAGGCAGTGGTATTATGGTGTGGTCATGTTTTTCATGGAGGGGGTTTGCACCTCTTCTTGTTTTGTGTGGCACTATCACAGCAAAGGCCTACATTGATGTTTGAAGCACCTTCTTGCTTCCCACTGTTGAAGAACAATTTGAGGATGGCAGTTGCATCTTTCAACATGACTGAGCACCTGTTCATAATGCACAGCCTATGGCAGAGTGGTTACATGACAATAACATCCCTATAATGGACTGGCCTGCATAGAGTCCTGACGTGAATCCTATAGAACACTCTGGGATGTTTTGTAACGTAGACTTCATGCCAGGCCTCACTAACCAACATCAATACCTCTCCTCAGTGTAGTACTCTGTGAAGAATGGGCTGCCATTCCCCAAGAAACCTTCCAACACCTGATTGAACATCTGCCTGTGAAAGTGGAAGCGTTCATGAAGACTATGGGTGGGCCAACACCTTAAAAATTGCAGCATTAACGATGGAGGGCATCACAAACTTGTAAGTAATTTTCAGCTAGGTGTCCAGATACTTCTGATGACATAGTGTACCTGAAGAGCCAAGACCAAAAAAATTCAGTAAGTTTGATCACATATGAAAGTTCTTCTTGCTGTTTCTTTTTTCCCAGTTACAGTGACATAGTTCATTGTGAGTTCCTATCTTATGGTCACAAGATCAATAAGGAATACCAACTGGAAGTTATGTACCATTTGCATAAAGCAATCATAAGAAAACAACAAGAATTGTGGCATAACAACTTGTCAAAATTCCATCACAGTAATGTTCCCACTTATATGTCAGTGCTTGTTCATGATTTCTTTGGCCAAAAAAAAAAAAAAAAAAAAAAAAAAGTTATGTCACCTCAGCCATCGTATTTGCCGGACTTGGCCCCCTGAGATTTCTTTCTGTTCCCAGTGTTGAAGAGAACCATGGAAGGATGTTGTTTTGCCACCATTGATAAGATAAAAAACAGAATTGTTGAAGGACCTGGACACCATGGTAAAAAATGTGTTCCACAATTTCTTCCAAGATTGGAATAAGCACAAGCACAAATGTGTTATATCTGAGGGGAATTACTTTGAAGGGAAAGTTGACATTGATGAATAAATAAGAGTGTTCAGGAAAAACAAAAATTCCCATTACTTTTGGTTACATCTCATATATTGCTCAAAAAACCATGAAGATGAGATTAGAGAGATTGAAGCTCACACTGAGGTTTATCAGCAACCATTCTTCCCACAAACCATTCACACCTGGAAGACAAAAAGAGAGAAGTGACAATGGTCCACAAAGTACCCTCTGACATACACCGCTTGCGGATTATCGATGTAGTAAAAATAGATAAACTGCACTGCCAACAACTACAGGTAAGATACGAGGCACTCTGCTGTGCTAATTTTAATACAGTTTGAATTCTCTTCGAAAATAGTGTTATCAAAGACGCTGACAAACAAGTGTAAAATATATGCAGAGAGAGAGAAAGAGGGCTTACAAAAACATTACAAAAAAATCAACACCATCTGTTAGAAAAACCTTTCACCATATATATTCAGTGGGTGAAATGTCAGACAGATGTGTAGGCCAGGTGATTAGATGTGCCTGTCATTCTACAGCTGTTTCTGTTATTCTTAGAAGGCTTTCGTATTCCTTGCAACAAGTGACTGGTATTTGCTTTACAGAAATATGGCATGTGGAACTGGTTGAAAAAGGGATAGTACATTTGGCTTTAAAATTTCACAGATTTTTTTGGTTGCTGTTCACACCGGAGTGAAGATCACATGTATCCAATGGCACCCCAAACCAAGCACACACTTCGTATTTGTCCACTGTGCCCCTCTAAAATACTGGCTAGCAGAATGCTGTGTGATGTGTGTGTGGTAGGCCTAGAATATAATGATGTACCACTCTTCTGTTATTGTTTGTGTTCTTTAATAATGAACAGCATATCTATATTAAGTCAGAATTTCTGTTACTTTTCTTGTATTCTAAATGTGTGAGATGTTTTGCAATCATGCACTGATTTCTTTCTGATTTTCTTTCTGTGTAGTTACTTAGAAATGTGTATGGTAGAAGAAATTAGAAACTCATATGTTGTTTTAGCATTTATTTGAATTCAAATACTTTCTGAAATGAGACGTATAAACTCTGTTGCATGATTTAATGTTCGTGGTTTTCAGTAGTGTCATTGTCAACGTAAGTACTACTATAGTTTGTTTGTTGTCAATAATTTTTACTTCTGTCAGTGTGTAGATTATTGTAAACCTTTGAATGTGAATTGAAAAGTTTCTAGTCTAATTAACACAGTTGGTCTGCAATTAACTCATTCACGAAACTTACCTGAACCCTCTTTATTTTTCTGGTAACATTGTACAGTACAGTACATCTCTAAGCACATGGTGGAAGTACAATTAATCAAAAAACTTAATACAGAAAAATTAAAAAGTAAGGCTGAAATCAAATGTAATAAGACTAAATTAAAATATAATCAAAACACCAAAAATAAAATATGATATATTAACCAAGGACTCATACAACTAGTTGAATTTTTATATTTAGGGTATCTCAGGGTAATGACTGCTTAGATAGCAAACGAAACAAATGGAACAGAAAAATATCTAGAAGCACATTTGCTAAACTAAATAATGGTATTGTCAAAACAAAGATTTCAATGTGTCAGGAAAGGAGACTTAATAGTCAGTACATGTTATCAGTTTTGATTTACGGCAATGAGACAGTGACTTTTAATGCAAAAACAGTGAAAAAGTGAGGGTTTCTCAATGAACAACAACAGCAATAACAGTGTATAGACAAGACACTTTGCACACACACACACACACACACACACACACACACACACACACACTCTCTCTCTCTCTCTCTCTCTCTCTCTCTCTCTCTCTCTGTCTCTGTTTCTCTCTCTCTCTCTCTCTCTCTCTCTCTCTCTCTCGCTCACTCACTCACTCACTCACTCACTCACTCACTCACACTCTCACACTCACACTCACACTCTGATAGCACTCCAATCACACTCCAATCAAACCACATCACTTCACAAGTAGTTTCAGTCAAGCAGTTATTATTGTTCTTCACAAACCCTGTTGTAACAACTATCTGGATTCTTAGCTGTCTGAAACACGCAAAACACAGGAAACAATGAAAATTCCTGGATGGCGTTATAAGAAAAATAATGGAAAGGCAACCAGTCACGTGTAGTTGACTGATTGGTGGTACATAGAAACATGCAGCCAAAAAAACAGTATTCACACTAGCTTTTGAGCTCTTGCTCTTTCTCTAGCAAAAGTACACATATTGACACACACAACCTCCCAAATGTACACACCTATGGCTGCAGCAGGACTGCCTGTTGATTATTGATTGATTATTGAGAGAAGTTACCTGGGTAGATGGCAGTGGAGAGAAGGTGTGGAAAGATGGGTGAGGCAAGGACGTGGTAGTCGGATAGTGGGAAGCAAGCCTTTTGACAGGTCACTCAGCAGCTGCACAAGAAGATGAAAGGAGTTCATAGGGTAGAACATATGAAAGGTAAAAAGGTGAAGGGAGGAGAGAAAGAAAAGCAGTGGAAGGTAGAGAGAGGGAGAGTGTGCCCACATTGGTTGGAGGCCGGAGGGGGAAAGAGGGGAGAGGGAAGAGAGAAGGGTGGTAGGAGAAGACAGTACATGATCTGGGTGATGGAGGAGTGGTGCAGACAGGAGAGAAATTGTAAGAGACAAGGTGTGGCAGTGTGAAACAGGTTAGCAGAGGTTTAGGGCAGAAGGATTGTGAAACAGCAAAATATGCTGGAGAGACAATTCCAACCTGTATAGATCAGAGAAACTGGAAGGGACTATCCAAATGACTTGCATAGTGAAACAGCTATTGAGGTCATTTTTGTAGTGATGCGCAACATGATCAGGAAGTGAACAGCCAAAATTGTATTCTGCCACAGTTTTTTTCCACGTAGGATGCTGCACAGTAATTGGGGCAGAGTTGATATATAAAATGACTGATTTGAAATGTGACCCTGCCTTTTATAGAGTAGGAAATGCATGTGACTGTACTGCAGCAGGAGGAGGTGATAGGTAGATGTATGGGACAAGACTTGCACCTTACACCTTCTCCACACCCATCTCTCTAGGCATCTTCTCTTTATAATCAGTAATCAACAATCTGTCTCAATGCAACTGCAGGTGTGTGCATTTGGATGTCTTTGTGGTTGTGTGTGTGAATTTCTGTACTGGTGCTAGAGAAAGAACAGGAGCCCAAAAGCTAGTGTGAATACTGTTTTCTGTTGCCCGTTTCTTTGTGCCACAGAGCAGTCAGCTATAGCTGAGTGGTTGCGTTTCCTTTACTTTGTGTGTGACTAATGCTATGAGACAGATTTTCTGGCTAGTACTTCCAGGAAGCAAGAATTTTTTATATTGATGAGAGATCAACATAAATGTACAGAAATTTATCCTAGCTTTCAGAACTATTCATTGCTCTCTAAGGGCTGGTTCCTCAGAACTCAAGATGAGGGAGATCCACTTGTTGGAGAATGAAATGATTACCTGTCCAGCAGTGGTTCCGCCTTTCCTTCTCATCCCATTCGGTAAGTCTTCCATTACCCGCAATTCTGGTTGACTTTTCTATAACTCTTCCCATTTCCTACATCTCGCCAGTCATTTTCCTTCATCTCTCTTCCTTTCCTTTCATCCCTTGTGTCAGAAGAAGGAGCCACTGGCTCAGAAAGCTTGTACATTTCTGTAACTTTTATGTGTTTTCTCCTGCTGCTGCTTGGTGAGTAGTTTTTTATCTATTATTATTATTATTATTATTATTATTATTATTATTATTATTATTACAGGCTTAATCAATTCAAAGATTAATTAATAACAACATGTTGTATTCCTATTATCCTCTGCCAAGCCTCTTTATCCAGCACATCTTCCTTGTCGATGCTGCAGTGTTCCAGTACTCCATTTATATGGTCTGTCCAAGAACATCATTGTCTTCTGCACTTACATGTGCTGGATGGTTTCCATTCATAAACCACCTTGGCCGCCGATCATCTGGCATCCATACCATTTTAATGATTTTCTTTCAATTCTATCTATCATTGTATAATTTGCCTTCCTTCTTGCTCGTACTTCATCATTAGTTTTCCTTTCGATTCTTGATATTCTGACACTCCTATGCAAATAATCCATTTCCATAATTATTAGTCTTCTTTTCAGATCTGCATTTAAGATCCATAGTTATGATCCATAGCATAGCACTGATTCAACCATTATCTTACCTAATATTTTCTTATTGCTGTTGGAAATACTCTTATCCCTTGTATGTTTTTTTATCTATCCAGTAATGTTATATTATCACTTCTTTCTGTTTTACTTCACAAGTGAATAGATTTATCTCAAAGTGTGTTATTTTGTAGTCAAGTTAGAAACTTTTCAATCTATCCTTACACATGTCTAGCAAAATTTAAAAATCTGCAAGTTAGTGTGGTTTTCATAGAATGTTTTTTCATGTAGTATTTTTTGTTGTGTTTAGTAAATTATTATTTTATTTGTTGCATGCAGCTAGAAAACTCACAGGTAAGAGTAGAAACATATGAAGAATTCAGCATAAATGTATTAAATTGATAAGTGTTGTGTAGTTAACACTTTTTTCCATTCTTCCTGCACTCTTTCACTTTGATTAACACTAGAGTGGTGTGAAAGTAAGAAGGTGACAGAGCGAAGGTGAATCTTTACCCACCAGTACTTTCATACCACAAACCTCAGTGCTCATTTTCAGCACATTGACCTTGCATTCTTCAGGTTTACATATTTTTTGTCATTGTAACAACTGCAAACATTCTTCTTAAAAATACCTTCTTGGCTCGATGATATCTTTGCACTCTGTGTGTAATCTTCTTCTCTTGGTTATTTTAAGATAACTGAAGCTCGCATTGTCTAATATTTTCAGCAATGAAAGTCGTAGTAGGAATACCAACAATATTGTAAAAAGTCTAGATCGCTACTCACCATAGAAATGACTTGTTGAGCTGCAGACAGGCACAATGGAAATACTGTTACACATTTATCTTTTGGTCAGAGCCTTCACAAGAAAAGAAAAGAAAAGAAAAGAAAAAACACACACACATTCACAGAAGCAGGCATATTTCACACACATATGACCACTATCTCTGGCCTCTCTGGCAGAATACAGTGGTGTAACATCAAAGGCAAGCAGCAATCCAGAGTGGGATGGAAAGGGGAGGGATAGTATGGTATGAAAGAGGGAAAAGGAGCCAGCACTGACTGGCAGAGTGTGCAGAGACTAGATGTAGCCAGAAAAGGCTGCCAGGTGCAGCATTGTGAGGCTGTGGGGGAGGGAGGGAAGTGAGAGAAAAGGGAGGGCAAAGGAAGAGGGGGAGAGAAGGGGAAAATGGCTGGTGTGTGCTTTGGCAGAGAGTGGCACACTGAGGATGAGGGCATGTGAATTGGGATGAGATGGAGGGCAGGGATGGAAACTGTTGGGTAAAATGTTTGGGAACAGTAGGATACTGTGAATTGAGGCTGGGATAGTTTCAGGAGCAGAGAATGTGTCGTAAGGATACTTTCCATCTGCACAGTTCAGAAAAGCTGGTGGACACATGACTATTTGGTGGTGGCTATTCATCCTGGTGGACAGCTGGTTGGTAATCATAACAATATAAAAAGCTCAGCAGTGATTGTAGAAGAGCTGGTATATGATATGGCTGCTTTTGCAGGTAGCTGAATATCTACTGGGGAAGGATAAGCCTGTGACAGGACTGGCATAGGAAGTGCTGAGTTGGTGGATTGGGCACGGGTATATGATCGCTATGGCAAGGGGTTGGGACTGAGATTGCGTAGCTATAGAGTAAAATGTTGTGGACGTTTGGTGGGCCATGGGAGGGCCAATTTAGGAGGGGTGGGATGGATGTTGAATAGGATGTTCCTCATTTCAAATAATCAAAACTCCAACAAAGAATGTGGTTCAGTTATTCCATTCCATGGTGATATTAGGTGACAAATGGGGTGCTTCCTTGTACTTGGTTCTTGGGTGGGGGATATGGCACAGGAAATTTATTTCTGGACTAGATCCGAGGGGTCGTACTAGGCAAGAGAGTTAGTGTCACTGCAGATATGCTGTTCCTGGGTGGCCAGGCTGTATGGGATGGATTTTTTAATGTGGAAGGGATGACAGCTTTTGAAATGCAGGTACTGTTGGTGGCTGGTGGGCTTAATGTGGACAGAAGTGTGGAAGAAGCCTTCATAGAAGAGAAGGTCAATCCCCTGGAAGATGGCACTCTGGCACCTGGAGGACCAGGTGAATATGATAGGAGAGGAGCTGTTTAGGTTGTGAAGGAAAGAGGATATGGCATCTTGGGCTGTAGTCTATATCATTAAGATATCATCAGTGAACCTGAAACAGACTAGAGGTTTGGGGCTTTTGGAGCTGAGGAAGGTTTCCTTTAGATGGACCATAAACGGGTTGGCAGGGAAGGATGCCATGTGGGTGTCAACGACTGTGCCGAAGATTTGCTTGTATACCTTCCCCTCAAAGGAGGAGTTGTGAGTTAGGATAACATTAGTAAGGTATATGAGGAATGAGACAGTGGGTCTTGAGTCTGAAGGGCATTGTGAGAGGTAGTGTTTTTAGTTGAGACAAGGCCATGGGAATGAGGGATTTTGGTGTATAGGGAAGTAACATGAATGACTGTGAGTAGGGTTTGGTATTTTTGAGGTGGGAGGATAGATTTCACTCAGTACATTTCATGTATTGGTCAGTGAGAGCCTAAATTTTTTCAGCGGGGCAGCTACAATTTACAATGGGCTGTCCAGGATTCTTGGGTTTGTGAGTTTTTAAGGGTGTGTAGAAGATAGCTGGGCGGGGTGCCCCAAGAGTGAGGAGGGAAATGGATTAAGGAGAGAGATTCTGGAATGGGCCTAAGCTGCCAATCTAGTCACTGTATGTCCACCAGGCAGCACTGACTCCTCTCCCTCCATCCTTACTGTGCTATCCCCTCCCCTGCCCCACACTCCGGATTGCTGCTTACATTAGACGTGACACCATGTGTTCTGGCCAGAGTTAGCGATCCTGCGTGCGAAGTTGCTTGCTTGTGTGTGTGTGTATGTGTGTATGAGTGAGTGTGTGTGTGTGTGTGTGTGTGTGTGTGTGTGTGTGTGTGTGTGTGTGTTAATTTTTTTTTCCTGCAGAAGGCTCTGGCCAAAAGCTAAAAGTGTAACAGTCTTTTCATTGTGCCTGTCTACAACCCTACATGTCATCTTTATGGTGGTTAGCAATCTATCATTTTCATAATATTGTTGATATTCTTTAATGTTTGTAATATTACTCATCAACTGTCATCAATTCACAGCTTTTTTATATATTAAATTAAGTTATATGCATTTGGATTGGATATTTACCTTCCAAATGTGTATGAATACTGTGTGATGCAGTAAAATGGTGCCAACTAAGCTGCCTAGGTAACTGTGATTTCCCCATCCCAGAAAGGAAGGTACAGAGAAAAACGGGCGAGGGTATGTCAATAATGTGTCTGTATTTTTCTCCTGGTTTATCTGTTGCTATTGATTATGCAGTACTAGTGATCTTTATCTGTATAGCCTACTCTTGTCAAAGGTCATAAAATACCAGTCAAAAAAACTGAAGAAAATAAGAAGAAACTATTTATTTCTCTTCCAACTGTAAAACAGAATGGATATGAGAAAGATATGCATGCAGTTAGTAGGCGACTACTTCACAAAGTACTAAGCTGGTCTTCTGGCACAGTGTCAGTATCAACTTTGCTTTTCAGATGCCTCAGGTGCTCCAATGATTTCCTGTTGCTGATGTCTTCCTATGTCAAAACTTGGTGTATGCATTCTTTCTGTGAGGCATAGACTCTGCGTATCAGTTTGGCCTTGAGTTTTTTCATAGGAGTTAATCACAGGAGGCGCCTTGATGTCTGCTGCAAAATGACAATCCAGTTGTCTGACCACTAAGGCAAACCTCATGGAATCTGTAGGTATTCCAGTGAAATGGAAACATGCTGTTGCTTGTGCAAAACACAGTGCAGGGTTATGCAACCAGAAAGTGGCAGTCACATGGCAAGTTTGGACACTGAAGGAATTGTCATGGTCGGTTCATGTGTCATCTTGTGAACTAATTTTATGGAAGTTCTTGCATTTTCTGTGCTGTTCACGCAAGCTAATCATATCAGGGTCACCAGATCAAGAAGGATAAGGTAAGGTCCATCCAAGTAATTTAACTATATGTGTGTTGTAATATTTAACCTGTTTGACACATGAACTATAACTTCTGTGCACTGTGGAAAATACCTTTATTTAGTATGACACAGGAAAAAAATATCTCAGTTAAGAGAAGTGTCACATGTGATTAGGAACAGTGCTTCTGAAGAGTAATGAATATGTAACTAAGTGAGCTATTGACATCAATGAATGTGGTAATATCAAGTCAGAGAATAAATGTAATTGTCAGTGCTGAAATACAGTGCCTCTAGTGACTGTTGCATAAACACTTTGACTGCTGCAGTAAAAAGTGACACAGCAATATTGACAATATTTTTGAATGAACAACCCTATCTTTGAGCTTGGACATTCGAAGTTCATGTGCTCATACCTTGTCTGCAATGTGATACACTTGGCCTACAGTTAATCACCAGTATGAACTTATGTATTAGCAATTTCTTTCTGCTTGCACTTTGTAGTATAAGCAGTTATAAGCAGTTAACTGCAATCTGGTGCTAATGAATGACATTGCACACAACCGTATCTGTAATTCATCAAATATGACACACCATAATGTTCTCTGTTGTATATCTGGTTATGATCATAATCCAAGACAAAATAATTGTTCTGTTGCAAGACCTTCATCTGTATTCATGCACCCATTGAATCCTGGAGCAGTAATAGTACTGGACGGTATTCCAGTTTACATTTTAGGATGTCAAAGACTCATGTAAATGTATATGACACTGTTGAGCATCATTAGCTTTTATTTCCTAAGAATTGCGAACACTCTAAACAATAACTGCTTCATGGGAGAAGCTGTAACCTCATACCATGTAAAAATGTAGATACATGCAGAAAATTATGTAAACTTATCAAGCATGATATGTCTATGCCTATATCAGAATATGAGATACAATGGCTTTTACATATCTGTGGTAAGCTATTTGGTCACTCACTGAAAATATATGGAATATGAATAAGTAGTCTATCAGTGGCAGACAATACTCTTTTTCAAGCAACTTTGGACTGAAATGCAAGTAGCCCAGCAAAACATTTGTAGAAACTCATGCACCCTCTTTTTGCTTTGATTGTGCCATTGCTAGGTCTGTGGCTCATGATGATTTTCCCCAAGTAATGTTATCATTATTTGGAAAATTGGCCGCACTATATGTTGTATTTTTGCAAAATTCTGCTTTACATAATATGTTCTACAAACAGTTGCACAGAGCTAAATTATAGTTTTACGATAGCACTGCTTATTAAAATAAATATCCATGCAGACAATTAGTGGTAGTTACCATTGTCTTATTCATTGTTGGCAGATGCGTTAGAATGCAAACGTGCTGTTAAATGGCTTTGTGACTACATTATGCACCAGTGTGGTCGGCCACCACCTGCTCACTCAAAGGACTTACATTCTGCAATTGTGGCAGCGTTCCAATGTGCAGGAGTTTGGCTTGTTGCCCACCCATATCTTCTACAGGATAAAGAGAGCCTTACAAATGTCCTTGAAGTGGTCGAATTAGGAATTTCAGGAACGAAATCTCAGGTATGTAATCTCTGTCAGTGCTAAACAGCCTGTTTTATGAAATTTATGTTAAAAAATTTAAAAATTAATTATATTAATAAATTATTCATCATAATATGAACAGTTTGGTGAAATTTTGTTAAAAAAATGCAGTGTGACCCGCAATGAAGAAAGAGTGATAAAGATGCTGCAGCAGTTTCATTACCAGAGAAGCATAGCAGTTACAGACTATAATATTAACAGAAAACAGTATGAAACTTCATACTTCCAGTTTTACCCTTCCCAAAAGGCATTATGAGAAGAAAAGGGATATAAAAAAGGAGGGCATTAGACAAATAGGTCATTTCCTAAGCAACCGAACATGCGCACTTACTTTTTTAGAGCAGGTGCAAAACTGTGTTTGCAGTCTGACTGGGGTGATGTATTGTCTTAAGTGCAATAAGTGAGATAAAACAGTAAGGGATGAAAATACGGGAGGAGCAATGCCTAAGAAAGAGGACAGCAAGAGAAAGGAGTAGAACACTAGAGAGACCTCACCTTTCCATGCACAGATGTAGAAGAGTGTTCCACACAGCTAAGTACATGGTGGGTGGCAGTAGGCTACCTCTTCCTCTTTTCAGTCAATTCAGATGATCAGTAGGTATGACTTGTTAGCCGAACTAGAGTCTGATACATAATCTAAAGGAATATAAGGTATGACAGACCAGTGTTAGAAGTGTCAATGATATATCAGCAATAGAAAAACAGAACAGAGCACAAAAAGAAATAGTCCTGTGGCTAAGTCATTTGCCCTACCCCCTCACTACCCCTTGCTGGAAAGTGAGTACAGAGTCTTTACTCATTACAGAATTATAGAACACTTTTAGAAACATTAGTAGATGATTCCGCTATTTTTACAATCCGAGCATAACATGTATCTCCACAATAAGAAATATCATAGCTTTAGCAATCACTGCTGCTTAACTTATATTTCTTTGGTTGTCATGGAAAATTGAATTGCTTCCTTCAGTGCAACTGCATTTTTGCACTTTCCAGACACAAGGCAGATGGTAAATTTTGCAGAACTGGGCTATAACAGAGTCTCCACTATTTTTTCCTCTCAATTACACATATGCTTTTATGGGCACAGATCCATTGCATGGAGACTACTCAGTTTTACACAGTAGATTTTTTGAATGGTCCCCAAAAAATGCAGTCATATTGTAGGTTTACTCGTTCCAGTGCAGCACAATCTTTGCGTAAAATTGTCAGTCATCTGGTGAGTAAGACACGTTTTATGGAACATTAATACACACATATAGTGAGACCGTTATTGAACTATATGAAATAAAAACATCAAAACTTCTGAACAGTTTGCATTAGGACATTCAAACTGCATGGTTGGCTGTGGGGCATGATGGGAATTAGTATGCGCAGTATGGTTTGGTTTAGTGACGAAGCCCACTTTCAGCTGGATCGGTTCGTCAATAAGCAAAATTATTGAATTTGGGAACTGAGAATCCTCATTATGCAAATCGAGAAGTCTCTTTGACCTCAGTGGGTGTCTGTGTGGTGTGGAATATCCAGTCACAGAGTAATTTGTGTGATATTCCTTGATGACACGGTGACTACTGAACGGTACATGAAGGTTTTGGAAAATGAATTCATTCCCATTATCCAAAGTGACCCTGATTTCGACAAGATGTGTTTAATTCAATACAGAGTTCAATCCCATTGAAGCAGGAGAGTGTTTGATGTCCTGGAGGAACATTTTGGGGACTACATTCTGGATCCAGTGTACCCAGAGGCCACTGGCTGGGCCTCAATTGGCTGCCATATTCTCTGGATCTGAACATGTGCGACTCTTTTTGTAGGGCTGTATTAAAAACAATATGTACAGTAATAACCCCAAAACCATTGCTGAACTGAAAACAGCTATTCAGGCTGTCACAAACCGCATCAGTATTCTGACACTTCAGTGTGTCATGCAGAATTTTGCTGCTCGTCTGTGCCACATCAACACCAATGATGGCAGGCATATGAAATGTGTCATAACCTAACTCCAAATTTCTGTAGTGACTAGTGACTTTACATGTCAAATAAAGAGTGATCACACCACTAATTTACGTTTTCTTTTCTCCCCCCCCCCCCCCCCCCCCCCCTTCAATTAGTTCAATAATTTTCACCCTGTAGAATGCTCAACATTGACAGATTTGTACAGAGGCCTTTAATTTTTGTAGATATTAAGAAAAATCCATCATTGGAAAAAATGCTGAAAATTGTAACTCACAGTTTTCCCCCCCCAAGAGCATAATCATTTAATATCAACATAAAAGAGCCCAGTCAAGTGCTCTATATTTGTGAAGAATTCCACAATTTTTTCGTTTTTCTCCGATCTCAGCATGACTGCTCATCAGCTTCAGCTGCCTGCTGAAAGATTGGAGAAAAAGAACAGCTTTTAAATTCTTACCAGAGAAAGCCTTTTGGACACTTTTTAATGCTTCACATTTTAAATTTCAATAGCAGAATTAGATTTCTGGGTCTGATCTGTAATTGACCTAGTTGTACATTTAAAAAAGTTAAAAATCAGATCTCAAAAGGCCTTAAGAAATGATCTTGTGAAGCTGACACATCTTGATTAGTATAATTCTACAAGGCATTTATTTAATCCTAACTTGAATATGGTTGTGCAGTGTATGGAACTGCATGATACACTTACTTAAAGATGTTTTACACTTAAAGATGTTTTACACTGTGATGTATTGTGAAACTTTGAGCATTTCTGAGTGCCGTGATAAATTAGTATTGTTATCCTCAATTGTAGGCTTAAACTAAATTGTGCTCTTTTAAAAATTTCAAGGACAGTAAGCGTATCCTTGTTCAAACCAATCTTTCTCTAATTTCATTGTACAATTGTGTGAGATTAGTTTCAGAATTTTTGGATGCTTACATAACTATAAATTCATAAGTTAGTGGTATGTGTGTTTTGGATGTGTAATTTAATTAATCACAAATCAATATTTGGGGTTCACACTTCAGCCAAAGTATACATCACCCCTGAACTTCACTGTATATCAACACAAATATATGTGAGTTTTTGAGAACTTTTGGAAGCTATCATTGTCCTTTGTCTAATCGAAGAGCAATTTGTAGCAAATCAGTGTTTGTGATCTAGTTACTGCAGCAGATTTTCTAACTAACATTTTGTTATGGCGCAAAGTCAAGCACTGGCACGTCAATGATAGAGAAGAGATGGCTGTGAGAAGAGGTCAGCCAATCGCACACTGACAGACCATCCCTCCAGGATAACAATGCGACAGCAGCAGCCCCTACTTGAAGAGGACGTAAGGCCCATGCCAGATGGCGATGGCCCACTTTGATAGCAGCATCAACGTTAACCACTTCGTTAGGGATCTCTATGTAGTTCAGACTTTTATTTGTCTATTCTGAAGAAGACTGATTATTTTGTATGTCGCCCTTCGCTTGTGACACATATAGCAAAGTTAAGTATTGTAATTGTCTTCTTGTAATAAAACTCGTTAATGTGAGTTTTTTGATTGTTTGTCAAGCGAATATATTTGGTAATTGATTTCCTCTCCTAAAGACATATTCAAAAATGTATAACACTGTACCATTCAGTGAAACACAACATTATTAATTACATAACACAACAGGATCATAAACTCGTCCACTTGCTGGAGTTGTCAGAAAACGAATGAAAACCAAGTAAAAACATAACAAAAAATTTACTTTGACTCTCGTGTACCATTGCTCAAGAGTAGAACATTCAAAGGTGCTCAAAGTGGTGACCCTGGGCACCAGTACACTGGTGCACTCGTTGAATGAAAGAATTATATACTGCTCCCAGTGTTACCTGCTGAAGAGAATTACAAGCAAGCACAACACATTTGTGAATGTTCTCTGGAGTTGTTGTAATATTGCAGTAGATAATGTCTTCAATGCATGTTGTTGTTGTTGTTGTGGTCTTCAGTCGAGAGACTGGTTTGATGCAGCTCTCCATGCTACTGTATCCTGTGCAAGCTTCATCATCTCCCTGTACCTACTGCAACCTACATCCTTCTGAATCTGTTTAATGTATTCATCTCTTGGTCTCCCTCTATGATTTTTACCCTCCACGCTTCAATGCATACCCAAAGAAAAAGTCCAGATGATTTAAATCAGGAGACCTAGCAGGCCAAGCAACTGTTCCGCCTCAACCAATCCATCTGGCAGGATATCTTCGGTTCAGAACACGATGTTCATGCAAGGCATTATGTGCTGAACATCCACAGTGTTGATACCACATAATCTTTCTGGTTGTTACTGGCACTTCATCCAGAAGAGGAGGAAGAATTCGTCCGAGGAAGTTGGCATATGCTGTGCCGTTTAGACCATTGATGAAATAAGGGCCAGTAATTGTAGTACCAAGCATCCCACACCAGACGTTAACTCTCCATTGACACTGATGTTCCACCTGTCTAAGCCATAATGAGTTGTCACTGGACCATTAATGCATGTTCCTTGTATTTACCTGTCCTTTGTTTGAGAAGGAACATTCATAGCTAAATAGAACATTGGAGAAGTAGTTCGGGTTGGCAAGGATTTTCTGCTGTGCCCACTGACAGAACTGTACACGATCCTGGAAATCATTCCCATGCAATTCTTGATGTTGGTGTGCATGGTAAGGTTGGAACTAGTGATGTGTAAAAATATGATGTACACTGTTTTTATGAATGCCAATCTTGTGTTCAAGCTGTCGTATGCTCACATGTGGATTCAGAGCAACGGAAGCGAGAACAGTAGCTTTGTCTGTCTGTGCGAGTGCTACAATGATTGCATTGTTGTAGGTTGAAACTTCCCGTTTCCTGAAGCGTCACAACAAGATGAGAAAATATCAGTCAGGAAGGTGGGTTCTTGTCAGGATATCGCTCTCTGTATAGTTCCGCTGCCTGCGTAGCATTTCACCTACCTTCAACAACAATAAAGGAAATGTTATGTCAAGTCAGTTTGTAGGAGGGACAGTCTTTACTGTGTGCCTACTCTGTACAACAGTATTTAAAAGGACTGAACTACTGTACTAAATGTACCTGTACATAAGAAAACTGTATTGCAGTTACTGTTCTGCTAACTTACACTCCCCATAGATGAGTACCGTTCCTACTTCCTCCTCATTGGTGTACATTCTACTCACTCTTCATTGGTGTACATTCTACTCACACAACTCTGCAACTGACAATGGTTGACAGAATGATGGGTGTGCATTCTACTTATGTTCACATTTGTCCTCTGTCAATGTCAGCATGTGGATGTGTTCCATTACCCCGATTACCTGCACTATGTGCTGGGAGCATCAACGTCAATGTAGTGTTATGTAATTAATAATGTTGTGCTTCAGTGAATGGTACACTGTGATACATTTTTGAATAGGTCTGTAGGAGAGGAAATGAATTACTGAATAAAAAATACCAGGTGCCATTTAAAATAGTCATACCACTGTTCATATCTTTGTAAAAACACAACGAAGACAATCATGCTGATTGATGTCCCCCTGTTGGCTAAAGAAATATTTGCTTGAAACATTTTGTAATTTACATCTGGACAAACAGTTTGGTCAAGATAAACGGAACACCCTGTATATAGTTTTCCCTTAAGATGAGTAGCCATATATATTATCTGCATTTGTTGTAAATTAACTTGATTGTTTGCTGACAACTATAATTAACGTCAAAACGTTTTAGGAAACTAGTAATTTTTACCACAGGTTTCTGTGCTGCCTTAATAGAAATCTCGTTTTGTGTCTCAGCTTCAATTCGTATAGCAAATTAGCAACTTTCTAGCTCTACAGATTAAAAGAGAATCAGTAGGTTTAGTTTGAAGTCCTTGGTTCACTGCTTTGTAATACATTGCACCAGCCAAAATGCAGCCCCCCTGTAAATGCTGTTCTCAATCAGGAGTGAGTTGGTTGACTTTCATAAGCAGCTGGAAATTGCCCTGTCTACTATCAAACGATTGACAGCTGATACAAATTGGTGTGTTGGAAGTGCTCCCAAAAGCTGTACACTTGTGATGCATGTACCAGAGCTACCTTTGTTAGAGTGCATACGACCCGGGACTACTGAGAGATCCAGGAAAAACCGAGGAATTTTTTCATCCAGGTAAAACCTGGAAATTTTTTAGAATTCCGGGAATTTTTCATTGTTCTAGTTTTCAGTTGATTTTTTTGTAACATTGACTGGTAAGAACCAATACTCTAACAAAGGATATTGCTGTATCTCCCTACTGCAGAATAATACTGCAGCAATAAAACATGGAAAAACAAAAAAAAACTTAAGTTGTCAAAGAAATGCACCGTGTACAGCAACAAAACAAAGTGTTCACACAAGCATCTGCCAACAGCAAATGTGTCAATGGCTTTAGGAAGACGATGCAATGCTTCATACCGACAAACTGCCTCCAATGAGCGTGATGTCACAACTGTTTACATTACATTTTGAGCAATTGTGAACGAGTGCTTGCGCTGTTGAGTCGTGTATGGGTAGTACCTTCTCCCACTTCTAGCTACAGAAGTGTGGCAGTTAGTTGTATAAGCAATAGCGGCAAGCACCCAGATGCTACCTGGAAAAAATTTTACTGGCGCACCTAAGTTGTCAGATTCATGCATGTGCAACAGGCCTGGATATAGGGGTTGGGGGGCAAACCGGCATATCTGCCCTGTGTAGTAATTTCTGTTAGGGGAGGGGAGGGGGGGAGGAAGACCCTGTTTCACAAAGTGTCTAGCATCCAGCGTGCACCGGTCTATTGATTATTCATATGATTTTGAAACGCATCCTTGTTGAATAACAGGTAAGAAAGATTATGTATTATCTTCTCAGTGTAACCAAGAAAATGAAATTTTGGCAGAAAATTTTTTGTCAGAATGCTACATTGGTAAGGGCCAGTTGTACAGTCCCCATCTAGCAGCTGCTAAAGTTCTATTCTGTGAGTAGCATGGAAAACACGTACTAACACCTAATGATGCCTAACCAGAGAATAAACGCGGGATAATTAAACCGGTGATTGTGGCATGGTTAGTCAAGTTAATCGGAGGATAAGTTTTAACCCTGGCAGGAATAGTTACAGAATTAGTGATGACAAGATTGTTTGTTAGAACAAGGAAGGAGAAGAAACAGGGACAGCACACAAATTATGGAAGAATATGACGATTCCAAATTTATATAAAAAATTTGTACTATTACTTTTAGATCTCATGCTTCAGAAGCTAGAGTTTATGAATGAAGTGTGAAACTATTTCGTAAAATGAAACTTTTTTCTTGTAGTAGGCCTATTAGGCTTTTGATATTGGTACTTCATGATTATTTTCTGTCGTATTATAAAAATGCTCATGGTGCAGAGAGTGGCAATTTCCTCTAAATGTTCAGAAATGTAAAATTTTGCACTTCATAGAATGAAAAGAAAAAAAATAGTATCCTATGACTATAATATCAGTGAGTCACTGTTGGAGTTGGCTAACTCATACAAGTACCTGGGTATAACACTTTGTAGAGATATGAAATGGAATTATCTCATAGGTTCAGTCATGGTTAAAGCAGATGTTAGACTTCGGTTTATTGGTAGAATATGGGGGAAGTGCAGTCAGTCAGTCTACAAAAGAGCTTGCTTACAAATCACTCATGCGACCTATTGTATAATATACTCAACTGTGTGGGACCTACACCAGATAGGATTAACAGGGGATATTGAACATATACAGAGAAGGACAGCATGAATGGTTACAGGCTTTTTTAACCCGTGGGAGAGTGTTGTAGAGATACAGAAGGAACTGAAATGTCAGATGCTTGAAGACAGGCATAAACTGTCCCAAAGAAATCTATTAACAAAGTTTCAAGAAGCAGCTTTTAATGATTACTCCAGGGATATACTAAAACTCCCTATGTGTATCGCTCACACTGGGATCATGTGGATCATATTAGAATAATTACTGCACGCACAGAAGCATTCAAATAATCATTATTCTCATGCTCCATATGTGAATGTAACAGGAAGAAACCCTAATAACTGGTACAATGGGACGTACCCCTTGCCATGCACCTCACGATAATTTGTGGAGTATAGATGTAGATACAGGTGTAGATAAGGCATCCACTGTGGCTCTCTTTGCTGCTTAGTAGTTAACATGCAGTAAAGTCACTGCTGAAGTTTACATACAACTATTTAGACACTGGCAACATGCATCAAAACTGTTACTGATCAGAGTGCAAGAATGTCCTGTTGGCTTTGGAATGATAAAGGTCAAGATTTTTATCTAGGACTGGAGTAGGTCATCATCTTCACTAAGTAACAGGCTCAAATCAGTTTTAGAAGAGACAAAATATAAGAATATTTTAAAATGCATTTTAACTTTGTTTAAATGAACAGAAAGTTTCTACTATTTTATGTACTAAAACTAGTTCTTATCAGTAACCTCTAATCTTTAGAATCATGTAAAGGGATTAGACATGGGTGGCTTCTGTCACTAGTTCTATGTAACACCTATGGAGAAAAATATGTTATAAGAAAAAGTCATCATATCTGGACTGGTGGGATCCGGATTGGAAGACAAAGAATCAGTAATTTAATATTCAGTGGTGACACCATGTTGTGCGCAGTATCACAAGTGAAACTGAAAGAATTACTGCACAGAGTTAAGAGAGAAAATGGAAAACTTGGGTTGTCAGTGAATAAGGAAACAACCAAGATCATGATAATTGAGAGAGATGAATCACTGCCAGCTCCTGATGTACTGTCAGAATAAGAAGAAGTTGATCACTTTGGCTCCCTGAGCTCAGTGGTTCAGGAAGATGGTGGCTCTTCACAAGAAGTATGGTATAGAACTGCTCTGGGCAGGGATGCTGTATTGAAGCTGGATTTGGAAAGACTGAGCTCTAACCAGACTTACTAAATTAAGAGTGCCGAAATCTTTGGTGTTTCCAGTTTTCCTTTATAGTGCTGAATGTGTTCAAAAACTGAAGGGAACTGTAAGAGAATTAATTCTTTTGAGATGTGAACATACAGGCAGTTGCTGAGAATATCATGGATGGACAAATAAACCAACAAATCAGTCCTTCAGGAACTCAGAGTGGAAAAGAGGTTATCTGGTATTTGTTTCCAGAAAATCCTTTAGTTCTATGGTCACAGTGTTCGACAACACGAAGATAACTTGGAATCATTCAAGACAAAGTTGAAGGGAATGGACTGCAGGGAAGACCACTGAGTTGATGGATGGACCAGATAAAGGAAAAGACAAAGCAAACATGAGGTCAGCTAATCTGAGATGCAGAAGACTGGGAAAAATGGAGACATCATGTTAAGAGGATTCTGTAATGGGTCACCAAGAGTGTTGATAATGGGATCAATGAGGCAGATAGCTTGGGTTCCAACATTATTTCTCCAGCCATGATTTTGAAATTCCATGGTTTAAATAGGGTATATGAAGTGTATCTTTAAGCCATCTATAGGGCACTTGACCAGATTAGAAGTCACCCTGATGATTAATTTATCATCCGGTAAATCTCTCTCTGTGATCTGCACTCGTCCACTCAATCAGGAACTGAACTTAACAAAGACAGCGATTAAAAATATCTGTGACACCAAGATCCAAGAATAGGAAGTGCAGTTCTGTTGACTACCAGGGTATGTGGGAATTAGGGTCTTTGGTATTGTAAATTTAGCAAAGTTGCCCATGTGGATAGTTCTGTGCGTATTGATATCTTTATGATGTACAGAAAAAATATGAGTCAGTGAGTAAAAGAATGATCTTGAGTGAAGAATAATTGATACAGCTGATACTAAAATTCAGTTCTTTAAGTTCTGACAGCTGTAGCAAGTCACTTCACTAAAATATTAGACCTTGAGCTACAAGCAACTATCAGAGAGACAGCCTGTCATGCAGTCATGGTACAAGTCATTCCAAATAAAATGAGCAAAGAAAATGATTATCATTAGATTAAGAGTGGACCAGCACCCTACGATACATGGCAGCATTGTTAAAGAAAAGGAACACCAGTTTGTGAAGCTAGCAATAAAACACCATCTGTACCTCATACTTTTATGTGGTGTATTCTATTTGATGATAATACCTTTGATTCTGGTGAACCAGAGAGAGAGAGAGAGAGAGAGAGAGAGAGAGAGAGAGAGAGAGAGAGAGAGAGAGAGCACAAGTGCACCCGCGTGCGTGCACATGTGAGAATGCCACTTAAATAATTACATAAATAAAAAGGGCTTGTAAAGATAGTTTCCGGCTGTGTAAACATGTGATAAAATATGTCTTTGCAGTAATGACTCATATGTTGTGGAGTAAAGGTCAGGGAAGAAAGATTATGTAATATAGAATATTTGCACAATATTTAGGGGAAAAACTGTTATAGTTTTTAGAAAAGATACAGTGGAAAACTGAAAAACAGTTCTTTGTCAAACATGGCTTTTAGTATTCCTCTCTGTTCCTTCAGAGCACAGGTAGACTACACATTCACGTGTTTTACCATCTTGTTTTCACATCCTCTAATTTTGTTCATTTTTATTCCCTTAAAATGTTAAAATATTGGTTTCTCACTCTGAATGCTTTATTAGGTGCTGTAGCTCTTTTAAATGTTGGTCATCTAAAGTGATATCATTCTTTATGTCTCTCTAGGGTAAACCAGGTGAACCAGTCAAAATGAAAGATGAAAAGGAGCTAAAACCTGCTTCCATGAGAGTGAGAGATGCAGCCGAAGCTCTACTTACCATAATTCTGGAACAGGTACAGTTAACAATGTTGGGATATGTATAATAGAGTGGTTAGTACATATTATTATTAGTGGTTGCTATTTTCAGTAGTTTCTAAAATAGTTTGCAGCCCTGTTCTTCTTTTTCTTCAGCATTTTTCTTGTGTTGGCAAAGTCCACTGATGATGAACAATCCCTCATCCATTATTTGGCAATTATTTGACTTTAATTTTGCAGATGATTGCCTTTCCCTTTACTACAATTGTCAGTCAGTATATGAGAAGAAAGTCTTTGAAACTACTTCTCTTTGAATCATGGAAACATTGTTTTGTGAGTCTAGATATTTAACTGTTATTACACTCTGTTTCTAAGATAGATACAATGAGTCAGTTTAGTGTTTTCCCAGATGGATTTGGGAAACTGCATTCAAATTTTGAAATTTCCTGGCATATTGGGCTAACTTTGTGCTAGGCTAAGACTTGAACCCAGGAACTTATATTTCATAGACAATGCTTTTGACGCTGTGAAAATTGATTATGAGCTAGATAACTAAGTTTTAAACTGTCTGAAAATTCTGTAATTTTTTTGATCTATCTTTCAGCACTATATAAATCAATAGTAGGCATCTTCAGCTGATTTGTGGAAGCCACTATGATACCTTAACTTATAGTAATTTAAGAACTTGATTAAAAGATTGCGAAGTTGTAAGAACCATAAACTGTACAGGCTATTGAAATGAAAAAGATGTCCAAAAGCCAAATAGTGATTGTGTGTGCAGGATGGGGGAAGGATAGGTCTTGACATGTACATCAGGGATAGTTGTGTTACTAAATAAGAACCTCAGAGATCTGGTAGAAAGACTCATTAACATTTATAACATCTTAAAGAGGTTTGGGTGGCACAGCTATGGAATCCATCATGCATTTGTATTGCCAAAGTTCCAAATTGAACAAAGGAGAGCAAGAAAGGGACATATTAGCAATTGGAAGCCAGCAGCCAAAAGAGTGAAATACCTCTGCCTTAGTCCTCAGGTACCCGCATCTGAGACTGCACATGATTCTTTCATGTACTTCTGTTGGTTGAGGATTGTGACCAACACTCTGTCAAGGCAGCATACCTCACCATGAAACATGCTTAGCACAGTATTACATCCCAGGATGTTAGATAAGCTGTGAATGGTCTTCACAGAAACCAACTCAAAGTGTAAAAATAAATCCCTGAATAAAAAACTTAAGTAATTCATCCCTACCCCCCCTACCCCCCCCCCCTCCCCAAATAGATAGCCCCTGCACAGTCCTTCCTTCTTCCACAGTAGTGAAGCATAAACTCTAGAAAATGATGAATTACTGATGGCCCCTTTGAATAAGCAGTGCTGTCAGAGTGCCTTACACGCTAAGAGGGTGGTTGTTGTTACACGAGGATCATTTGTGATGCGAGATGCAGTTTTACAATTTTCCTATTCATTCAGTGCCTGTACAGTGGCATCAAATTATGCAGAGGGGTTTTACTTGATGATCTAGTCTTGCATAGGTGTTCTGGTTGACCAACAGTGACAGCAAAGAATTGAGGTGAGCTACAGTCTAGGAGCAAGTCGGTCATGGTGGAGGAGGGAAGTGGTCATGTGCAGTGACAAGGCGAATGCATAGCTGCTGATAGTAGATGGTACTTGCCAAACTGCTGTCACCTCATGAGCCAGACAACACAGGGACCACAACACTCTGTTTGGTGTGCATTAGTGAAGATCAAGGGGAGTGGGGTGGGGTGGGGTGGGGTGGGGTAGGGTAGGGTAGGGTAGTGTGGGGTGGGATGAGGGTAGGGGAGGAGTGGTTAAACAGTAAAAAGGGGTTTGATTTAGAAAAGGATCCCCTACAAACTTGCCAAGTCATTAAATTTTGACAAGTACTCCAAAAGTAAGAAGGTGAAGCTTATAACTAGTACAAGTTTATCTGATAGGACACTTTTACAATGAAATGATGCAATATGGCTGAAGGCTTTATTTCATTTCCTGATTACTACCTGTGCACTGTTTGGTATCCAGGTGGACCATTGTTTTGTGGTGTGTGCTATAATGGTCTTCCAATCACCTAAGAATCTTCACAATTCTGGATGTAATAACTAATGGAGGCTGAGAGAAAGAAACAATTGTAAACATGCTGAATGCTGATACCAAAGTTTAAAGAAGTTTGCGGGTTAGGCACAGCAAATGTTATCTTCTTTGTTTTCTTAAATTTTAGTTACCAGTTGAAATAATCAACAGCTACTAATGGTGTCTTCTGGGATACACATTCCATTCTAGTCATTTATGGCAAATACCAAATTACTCAAAGTACAAGAGCAGTAGGCTGGAAATTACATCTTATGTCCTGTGCACAGTATTTCTAGAATAGGTGTCAGTAGCTCCACAAAGAGGACATCACTTTAATTCGTATGCACAGGTGCACCAGGTGTGGGGCAGTGGATGGATTATAAGTATAAAACTTCACCATTTACAAGAGCCTGAAAACTATTTTTCACAAACAGTTACTTCCATGAAATTTAGGCAATCAAGGACAGACTTCATGAATTCACTTTCTACTTTTACCTAAAATGCATTTGGTAGGTTGCTTGCTCTGATGTCATCTGAAAAAGAGTGAATGCCTGCGTTTGCCTGACATGGACAGTTTGATATCTCCATCCGACGTGTCACCTTTACTGCCTCTCTGGCCATATTTAAATGTGGGTGCAGCAGACTGACAAACAGAACATCTGCTATCAACTGCTCAAGGTAGAAGTGGCAGCATCTAAATGGCCCCTTCTTGGACATGTAATAATTAATATCTCTGTTGTGTAACAATTTACCATCTTCAAACAATGGAAACTCCAGGTAGGAATATCAGCAGTGTAGGACGAAAAGGAACGCTACTTACTGTAACGAAGACATGTCAAGTTGCATACAGGCATGATTAAAAGACAGTTACAGAAA
This sequence comes from Schistocerca gregaria, assembly GCF_023897955.1. Classification (NCBI taxonomy): domain Eukaryota; kingdom Metazoa; phylum Arthropoda; class Insecta; order Orthoptera; family Acrididae; genus Schistocerca; species Schistocerca gregaria. Next base: position 320,808,770 of record NC_064925.1, on the reverse strand, counting down.
GCTTTTGGCCACAGTCTTCATCAGTAAAAGAGAGACACACTCCATTTACATACCAAGTAAGCACATCTCACACGCACACGTCCACCAACTACAGCATTTTAGATTGAGATGCTCGAGTTGGCAGTCGTGCATGCGGACGCACGCCTGCCTCTCTTTTATTGATGAAGGTCATGTCCAAAAGCTTTATGTAAGTGTCTTTTAATTGTGCCTGTCTGAAACTTGGTGTTTCTTCTTTGTGGTAAGTAGCAATCTATCTTTTCTTATATTGTTGAATTTACAATCTCCATAATTTTTACATAATTAACGTTAAGTTGCATTAGTTACTAAAAAGTTTTAGCTCGACTGCATTTAAACATTGCCGGATAGAATTTTTAGAATGGAACAGACAGTAGAACATGATCTCTGAACTACCTCTTTGACAGTCCTTGTATTCATTGTTATTTACACTAAATTCTTGAAACTTCGTACGGCTATATTATTTAACTAGTGTAATAAAGTGCTGTAATTAGAACTTTCTGTGACAATTACAAATCTATTATAAATAGGAACATTTTCATTCCAAATTTAGATTTTAGTAAATTACTTGAAAACTAATAGAGGTAGCTTGATGGAGTCACATTAGTTAAAGTTTTTATATCAAACTGAGTCTACATACTAATGTTCGTCTTTCTGAATCTGATATTTAGTAACTTAAATTTTTCATAAAAACTCCAATCATGACCAAAATATTGAACTGATCAAGTTGAGAGTTGTAAATTTTGATTGTGACATACACTTGCACAGTCTGAATAACTTTTAGCTTTCTAGCTGCATTATTTAGCGCAACTTATTTTTTTCTTAAAACAATATACACAAACCTTATTCATCTGATCATTCTGAGATTTCACAAAGTTGTTGTTAATATGCTGAAGAGTGCACTGACAAAATTTGGGAAAGTAATTTTATTTCACTTTTAGATTATGACACATTACTTTGTATGCTAGGTGCAGGCACATTATAGTGATGTGGTCCTAGTAGTAGTGAATTCGGTTAAGTTCCAGCACACCCACTTGCCTCTGTATCTTTATAAATGATACAGCATCTATGTCACTACACAGGATATACAGTTTTATTGTCTTTAGAGGATGCACTCACAGACTCAGCATCATTGGGAACATGTGTGTTATCTGCCCCTAACTGTAGCCTAGGTTTACATAAGTAAAACTTACAACTAAATCTAGAAACATAAGGGACGTTCCATGTGTTATTTCCTTTAATTGTAGTTGCCTGGTGGATGAGCCTTAGATAGAACTTCCTTAAGTGGCCTATGGAGTTGCTTACAGGAGCTTTTATGGTTGCAGCCTTTATAGTAGTAGCATTTCAATATAGGAGCCATACAGTCTACTTCAAGCAGAACCAGAGCAAGAGGAACAGAGAGGGAACTGGGTAGCACTATGGTCAACATATACCTTTGATGTTTCCAGTTATTGATATGCACAATACCATGATCAATACTGACCTGCCCTTCTCATGAGCAATGAATTTATCAGCTCATCATAGCTGATGGTCGTCATGAGGTTGAGTGGCAGCAACCAGTTGCCAGGGAGAAGGGACAAGGGACAACTGAGAATTGATGTCAGCTGGATCAGGGCTTTATGTGGAATTTGTGGTGACAAATTAAAAATTGTGCTGGACTGGGATTCAAATACAAGATCTCCAGTTATGTTAACCATTGCACCACCCAGACACAGTGTTTATTGCAGTTGTGTGAACTGCTTCGGCATACCTCTTGGCTGACCCACATTCCACCTGGGGCGACCTATCCGCAGTTCCCACCCTTGTCCTCCATGCTCGCTACTTTGAGATTTTCGCAGGAGGTCAAACGTATTGTGCATACAGCACACATTTTCACTCATTGTCACTGATTCCACTTAAAGCCATGATGCAATCAACATCAGTAGTTCGTTCCCTTCCCTTTCCTTTCTCCACCTTTGATTTACATAATGACTGTCAGAAATTATCACGCCAGTAACTGACGGTTGGTATAATGGAGCCACATCATTTCCACACGAATAGTGATGTAATAGTATGTGTTCTTGAAACTAATTAGTTAATTTGCTTTTTACCTAGAACCCTTACTTACAAAGAGTAAATCTTCTCTTTACTTTTAGTTTTTGGAATGAGTGTTAAAGGTAAAGAAACTTAGGACAAATCATAGCAGAGCTCCTGATATATGTCTGGAGGTCTATGAGGTGAGTGATGCAGATCCTGGCAGTGATAATGCTACTCAGAGAATGGGGATTGTGTACATGAAAGTGGTCATGATTCAGGAACAGAACAACAAGTGTCAGAAAATGATGAATGTGAGTCACAGGAAAAAGTAATTCAAGAGGACATATTTCTTGTAGGAAAAGGTGGGATAGCTAAATGGAGGAAAAGTAAATATCTTAGCAATGTTAGTACAGGAGCTTGTAATATTATTACACATTTTTCTGGATGCAAAAATGAAGTTTGAATAACAAAGACAGGCACAGATATTCCAAAGTTATTTTTGGAGGAAAATATGATACCCATTATTGCAATGTACATCAATGAAGTTCATGGTAACTTTTCTATGGAAAAGAATCGTAAAGAAACAGGTGCTATAGCGATCAGAGCTTTCATTGGTTTGTAATATCTGTGTGAATCTCTGAGACATTCTAGAAAGAGTTTATGAAAGATGTGGGACAAGTCAAAGGGCAAAGGACCTGAATCATGTTACTTATGCATGAGTGGAAACCTATCCAGGTTGCACATGAGATGTCTGATGTTTGATAGTATCCTTGGTAGAGGTGTTCGCAGAGAGAATGACATTTGATTGCTATCAGAGAGACACTGGAGCTATTTATAAACAACTGCCAAAAATATTTATCATCTAGTGTATACCTTACTGTATCTGTGTATTAAATGTATTATATTTAGATTTAAATATAACACTCCTAAAAGAATTCATATATACTATTCAGAGTGTCCAAAAACACTGTTTATGTTGTGGATGACACTTGTCATCTGTGCAAGTGACTGTCAGGAATTATCACGCAGGTATGGAGGATTAAGGGTATAGTGGAGCCAAGTCATTTCCATGCAACAAGTGGTGTAATAGTAGGGTGGGTAGGATTCTTGAATGAGACAAATCATCTACAAAGGTGTCTGATTTGAGCAGAGATATTTGTTAAGACATGCATCAACAATTCAGGATGGATAAGGATACGGCTAAGTTTATGTTATACACCTAGGTGTATGTCAGTGTTAAGATGGTATACCTCACCAAGTGACTCCCTCACCCATGGTTTTGTCAGAACTTTCTCTTTACATATGAACGGGTTGTGTGCAGTTAATCATCATATACAGAGCACCTACCAGATAAGCGTTCCAGTACCATACAACCCCTGATACAGAAACATTGAGGGCTGCCAACAGACCTGACTTCAGAAGAATCACTGTGATTTTTTCAGAATGATTTTCTTAAGTTCATGTGAGCTCTAATGTATGGTATACGACGGGGACAATATGTATGTTTAAAGAGCCAGTGATGTCTGTGGTTTTTTTTCTGTCCCATAGAGATTATTATTTCTTTCTTATCTCAGACGTTATGTCTGGTCTAAAGTAGAAAGTGACGCGGACCTTGATCAAGTGTGACTTCCTTTTAACTATACGGTATATGTTATATTGCATTTAGGAACTTTCGGGTAATTGAACATGTATCAGTAATTACGGATTTCTGTAGTTGTATATATAATTTTGGATGTAGCTGTATTGCATTGATGTACTGGTGGACATTGTGTGGTATGACTCCTGTAGTTGATAGTATAATTGGTATAATGTCAACTTTATGCTGATACCACATATCCTTGATTTCCTCAGCCAGTTGGATGTATTTTTCAATTTTTTCTCCTGTTTTCTTGGAATCTTTGTTTTTAATATACACTCCTAGAAATGGAAAAAAGAACACATTGACACCGGTGTGTCAGACCCATCATACTTGCTCCGGACACTGCGAGAGGGCTGTACAAGCAATGATCACACGCGCGGCACAGCGGACACACCAGGAACCGCGGTGTTGGCCGTCGAATGGCACTAGCTGCGCAGCATTTGTGCACCGCCGCCGTCAGTGTCAGCCAGTTTGCCGTGGCATACGGAGCTCCATCGCAGTCTTTAACACTGGTAGCATGCTGCGACAGCGTGGACCTGAACCGTATGTGCAGTTGACGGACTTTGAGCGAGGGCGTATAGTGAGCATGCGGGAGGCCAGGTGGACGTACCGCCGAATTGCTCAACACGTGGGGCGTGAGGTCTCCACAGTACCGCCACTTCCCAGCAAATTAGGGACACTGTTGCTCCTGGGGTATCGGCGAGGACCATTCGCAACCATCTCCATGAAGCTGGGCTACGGTCCCACACACCGTTAGGCCATCTTCCGCTCACGCCCCAACATCGTGCAGCCCGCCTCCAGTGGTGTCGCGACAGGCGTGAATGGAGGGACAAATGGAGACGTGTTGTCTTCAGTGATGAGAGTCGCTTCTGCCTTGGTGCCAATGATGGTCGTATGCGTGTTTGGCGCCGTGCAGGTGAGCGCCACAATCAGGACTGCATACGACCGAGGCACGCAGGGCCAACACCCGGCATCATGGTGTGGGGAGCGATCTCCTACACTGGCCGTACACCTCTGGTGATCGTCGAGGGGACACTGAATAGTGCACGGTACATCCAAACCGTCATCGAACCCATCGTTGTAACATTCCTAGACAGGGAAGGGAACTTGCTGTTCCAACAGGACAATGCACGTCCGAATGTATCCCGTGCCACCCAACGTGCTCTAGAAGGTGTAAGTCAACTACCCTGGCCAGCAAGATCTCCAGATCTGTCCCCCATTGAGCATGTTTGGGACTGGATGAAGCGTCGTCTCACGCGGTCTGCACGTCCAGCACGAACGCTGGTCCAACTGAGGCGCCAGGTGGAAATGGCATGGCAAGCCGTTTCACAGGACTACATCCAGCATCTCTATGATCGTCTCCATGGGAGAATAGCAGCCTGTATTGCTGCGAAAGGTGGATATACACTGTACTAGTGCCGACATTGTGCATGCTCTGTTGCCTGTGTCTATGTGCCTGTGGTTCTGTCAGTGTGATCATGTGATGTATCTAACCCCAGGAATGTGTCAATAAAGTTTCCCCTTCCTGGGACAATGAATTCACGGTGTTCTTATTTCAATTTCCAGGAGTGTATTTTTCCCATGTGGAAGTTTCTTTCTATTTTATTTACATCATTGTTAAATAATTTAGTTAGATGTGAATGTGTTGAGGTGAACTTCTTTAGCCAGAAATTTGCTATTTTATTTTTTCCAGGGGCTTTCCAATTGTGAGTAGAATTAATTGCTTTGGTGACTTCATGTTGCAAAATTATCACTTCAGGAATTTGTGGTATCATCTTGTATGTGTGTGTTTCTGCTTCTATCCACCGTGCATGCCTGTTATGTTGTATCGGGTTTGCCCGTATGTTGCTCCAGAAGTGTTCCATGTCTGTTATGTTTGGTGGATTGTCTATTTTAATGTGTATGTTATCTGTTGTCTGGTAGAATTTCTTTTGGTTTGCGTTGAGTGTTTGGTTTTGTTTCCTTCCATTTTCACTTTTTTTTGTATCTTCTAAGTCGTTTGGCCAATGCTTGTAATTTCTGCTTCTTTTCATCTAATTGCTCTATCGCTTCTTGTTGTAAGATTTTACCTAACCTCTTTCCCCCCCCCCCCCCCCCCCCCCCCAAGGTGGGAAGTGTTTGCAAAGCATATATCTACATGTGTTCTCTTAATAACAGAACTGGTATGGTAGTAACATTTTTTGACATTTAGTGCCAAGGCAAACCACATTTCCTGCAGTAAAGTGACATGATAACTTGCTGCAGGGTGTCATCCACGGGTATTTACTTCAGTCTGCCACGCAGCACGACAAGTTCCTGAATCATGGTGGCTGTGTACTGTGTTCTCTAGTACAGGTTATGCTTATGTGACGCTCAGTCCGGAACCGTGCGACTGCTGCGGTCGCAGGTTCGAATCCTGCTCGGGCATGGATGTGTGTGATGTCCTTAGGGTAGTTAGGTGTAAGTAGTTCTAAGTTCTAGGGGACTAATGACCACAGCAGTTAAGTCCCATAGTGCTCAGAGCCATTTGAACCATTGCTTATGTGATCCAGTGTATGCAGAAGGGAAAACTTCACACAGAACCTAACATGGAAATTAGGACACTGCCTTGATTGTATTTATTTTTTACTGTTGGGTTCCTGGCTGCTAATAGATAACATTAGAACCCAGCAAATGTGAATAATTGAACAATAATTGAACAATAAATGCCCTATCTCATCATACCCTTGATCGTGCAGACAATGCACTGCATCGGGTGTAAGACAGCAGAATCCATCTCAAATGAAACGTAACACCTGAAAAGTTTATTTGGTTTCCTTGGAATTACCTCTATATCAAAGTGCACGATGTAGTATAAATACTCAGTGACACAGAAACTCTCGAAATTGTAATAGAAATATCCTTCAGCATCTGTTACTTGTTAAACTCCATGGTAACAAGTAATTAGCAGCTCATTGAAAGACATCATCTCTATTCTCACCACCTCTGTAAATATAGCAGCAAGAACAAAAACATAAATACATGCAGTCAATACGCCGCAGGCGAACAGTGCAGCATGACAGAGCAAAACAAGACACTTGATGGTGTGGCATTGGCCCATTCCTGAGGAAAGAAAGGTGAGAAGCAAGAATCAGCAGCACAGTGCAGCAAGGTTACTAAACATATTCAGTAACGCTTCATAGGAATGTAGAAGGCAAGTCACCAAATCACATAAATCACCCACAATGGAAGCAGTTAAAGGAGATTGTGGAAGTTACATATCCTAATGTGGGCTCTCTGATGATGCAACACCAGGGAAGATAACATAATGATAGAAGGTGCCACAGCAAGTAAACAAAAGGAAAGGGCTGTTGTATCTAGCTGGAATATTCCCTGGATGCCACACGCCTCTTGCCAATTGAAAGTTCATGGAGAAATAGTTGACAGAGAGAAAAAACTGACAGAGGGGACAAAAGAATGCAACTAATTCCACAACCAAAGTGTTTCGAAGTTCTTGGAATGCAAGAAGTAGGAAGTTCTTTCTTTTGCGTATTTGCGTGGCAAGAGCACCCTGTTCCTTGGTAGCTCTGTGGCCATGGTTGGCTGGGATGGTGTAACTTACCTGTGGTAGGGTTTCAGTCTATTGAAATAACAATTACATAGCAGTCTTCCAGATGAATTTCTGCATTGACAGGCAAAGGGGGACATCAGTCATGTAAATTGGCGGGGTCCCTCGTAAGCTGGAGAGAAGTTCTTTAACTTTTCTTTAAATTTCCGGATTCCATAACAAAACCCAATCAACTACTGATATGAGGGTAATTCTCTCAGGTCTTTTCTACTATATCAATATATTCTATGTTTATGTATGTGTGTGCGTGCATCTTCAGTGTGACATTTGTACACTATGAAAATTCAGGGAGGGTATTAACACATAGTGCCATGTTTGAGTGTGTCAGTACTGTAGATACATAGATATATAGTCAACAAAAGAACCATCCTTCAGAGCTATAGCTCTTGCACATGCCCTCACACACACACACACACACACACACACACACACACACACACACACACACACACACACACTGCACAATTACAGCTAATTACACTGACTGGGGTGAACTGTTGTGTTGGGGGAATGGATGGGGAGAGAGGAGGGGCATCGAGTGGTACGGAGGGTTGGAGAAGGGTTGATGGTGGCTGGAACGAAGAGATCACAGGTGCATGAAATAGCTATATTACACTAATGAGCTCAATGTGGAGTAGCAGGGATAGTTGCAAATGATGTGGAGGAGTAGATTGTGAAGGGAAGACAAGTCAGAGGAAAGAGAGAGAGTATAGAGAGGAGGATGTGGGCATAGAATGAGTGAAGTTGGATTGCTTACAGGGACAGATGTGGAGGTGAGTGTGGTGTAGAGACTACCGGAGATTGAGATCAAGAAGATTGTGCTATTGAAGCATGTGTTGAGGACAATTCCTGTCCCTGTCATTCAGAGAAGCTGGTGTTGGGGGTGAGGATACATATGGCATGGGCTGTGAGGCAGCTATTGACATTGAGCTTGTTGTGCTCAGAAGCATGTTCTGCCACTGGGTAATCAACTGTGCTCTTGCCTAGTCAGATTGTGGTCATTTGTTGGCAAATCATGTGAATTCAAGAATTCAGTTGAGTAACTGACAGCTTCCTGTTGATTCATTATGGTATCAATCAACTGGTACATTGACACACAACCTGATATTTTGTTTTGAATGCTGAATTTGATGGTATTGACAACATTGTTTATGGCTGCTAATGTATGCACTGAGTCACTCATGAGGTTTGTAATCGTGTGGGATACTTTGGAAAACTGAATGCATCATTTTGTCTGTGTTCCTGTGATTTTACAAAAGTTGGTTGGAAATGTGAACATTGTCCGAGTTCATTGATTACCATTTTCCCATTCCCAATATCTAAAATTGTTTTTTGAAATGCCCTGCACCTCATTGTAAACATTTTGTTAACTGAATATCCAGATTTTGATCCATAGCATGCAAACAATGTAGGATGTCTTCATTCGTGCAGTCTTTGTACTATTCCCAAAGATCTTTTGGACTGGGTGGAAAGTATGTTTTCAATATCATTGCAAGTAATGTGTGTTTGCTTTGGGTAATCAGTATTTGATCCATCAGTGAGTGAAATGTCCCAGTGTGCCTCATTTTCAAGCAGATTTAATTCTTGGCCAAGAGAAGTGGCACATACCTGACAGTCTACTGTGTTCAGTTCTTGGAAGGATATCAGTTTACCTACATATGTCAACAGTAGTTACATGTAAAAATATTTTACATTGTGTGAGTGAATGCTGTACAGATGCCCTAGCATGTCGATTGAATGTAAACTGAGATGTTCTGCAACTGCTTTACTTTGTTTGCGACACTGAAACTTGTTCGCTGATGCATTCTATGTGTAGTATGTTAGCAATTCATAGGAAAGCAGAGCCATAGTAGATATGAGAAAAATTCAGTTAACATTGTTGGAGGTAGTAACAATGATATTGTGCATACATTTTCTCTTGTGGGGTACATGCACTGTCCACTTTCAAGGTGTATTGCCAAATAAACAACTGTTGGATGTCATTCTTTGATTGGAAACAATATAATGAGCCATGCTGTTTCATTGCTACCACTGTAGCATCCCTGTTGATATTGGTGGATTTAATTGATAGATGCTGCTGCATTTCCCATTCAAATTAGATTAGATGTACTTTCATTCCAATTGATCTGTAGTGAAGAGGTCTTCCAGGATGTAAAAAAAAAAGAGAGATAAATATGTACAACTAAAAAAAAATAAGCTAATGTACCTTCCACAGGTCCCAAGTGGAATGATCGTCTCTCTCTCTCTCTCTCTCCCTCTCTCTCTCTCTCTCTCTCTCTCTCTCTCCCCTTCTTCGTCTTCTCTTTTTGTAAGTGCACCCTATATGAAAGGATCATTTTACTACACTCATTTACTAAGATCACATTAATGCACTGAATTTAAAATTTTAAAAAAATGTTCTTTTATTTGTAAGGTAATAAACATATAATAGAACTACTACAATACTTCTTTACAATGAACACATTACTGCACTGAAATGGTGCAGAAGTTAGATTACTTAGATTACACTCTCCCTTAAAACCCACATCCTTCCATCTTTCCCTCTCCTTCCCTCTTTCCTGACGAAGCAACCGTGGGTTGCGAAAGCTCGAAATTTTGTGTGTGTGTTTGTGTGTTTTTTTATTGTGCCTATATACCAGCGCTTTCCAGCTTGGTAAGTCATGGAATATGGATAGGTATATATAGGTATACACACACACACACACACACACACACACACACACACACACACACACACACACACACACACACACAAGCAGACTTGTGTGTGTGTGTGTGTGTGTGTGTGTGTGTGTGTGTGTGTGTGTGTGGGGGGGGGGGGGGGGGGGGGGGGGCGCGCGCGAGAGAGTATATACCTATCCTTTTTTCCCCCTAAGGTAAGTCTTTCCGCTCCCGGGATTGGAATGACTCCTTACCCTCTCCCTTAAAACCCACATCCTTTCGTCTTTCCCTCTCCTTCCCTCTTTCCTGAAGAAGCAACCGTCGGTTGCGAAAGCTAGAAATTTTGTGTGTGTGTTTGTGTGTTTTATTTATTGTGCCTGTCTACCGGCGCTTTCCCCGCTTGGTAAGTGCCGGTAGATAGGCACAATAGATAAACACACCAACACACACACAAAATTTCGAGCTTTCGCAACCGGCGGTTGCTTCGTCAGGAAAGAGGGAAGGAGAGGGAAAGACGAAAGGATGTGGGTTTTAAGGGAGAGGGTAAGGAGTCATTCCAATCCCGGGAGCGGAAAGACTTACCTTAGGGGGAAAAAAGAATAGGTATACATTCGCGCGCGCACCCCTCCCCCCCCCCCCCCCCCCCCCACCGCACCACACACACACACACACACACACACACACACACACACACACACACACACACACACACATCCATCCATACATATACAGACACAAGTTTGTGTCCTCGCTGCGATGGAGCACTTCCTCTCACGCCTATTACCTGCCACCCTACCTAAAACCTCTTTCCTCATCACCTTAGCCAGCTTCATCCTGACCCACAACTTTTTCACTTTTGAAGGCCAGACGTACCAACAATTAAAAGGAACCACCATGGGTGCAAGGATGGCCCCCTCGTATGCCAACTTATTCATGGGTTGCTTAGAGGAAGCCTTCTTGGTTACCCAGGCCTGCCAACCCAAAGTTTGGTACAGATTTATTGATGACATCTTCATGATCTGGACTCACAGTGAAGAACAACTCCAGAATTTCCTCTCCAACCTGAACTCCTTTGTTTCCATCAGATTCACCTGGTCCTATTCCAAATCCTATGCCACTTTCCTTGACATTGACCTCCATCTGTCCAATGGCCAGCTTCACACGTCCGTCCACATCAAACCCACCAACAAGCAACAGTACCTCCATTATGACAGCTGCCACCCATTCCACATCAAACGGTCCCTTCCCTACAGCCTAGGTCTTCGTGGCAAACGAATCTGCTCCAGTCCTGAATCCCTGAACCATTACACCAACAACCTGAAAACAGCTTTCGCATCCCGCAACTACCCTCCCGACCTGGTACAGAAGCAAATAACCAGAGCCACTTCCTCATCCCCTCAAACCCAGAACCTCCCACAGAAGAATCACAAAAGTGCCCCACTTGTGACAGGATACTTTCCGGGACTGGATCAGACTCTGAATGTGGCTCTCCAGCAGGGATACGACTTCCTCAAATCCTGCCCTGAAATGAGATCCATCCTACATGAAATCCTGCCCACTCCACCAAGAGTGTCTTTCCGCCGTCCACCTAACCTTCGTAACCTCTTAGTTCATCCCTATGAAATCCCCAAACCACCCTCTGGCTCCTACCCTTGTAACCACCCCCGGTGTAAAACCTGTCCCATGCACCCTCCCACCACCACCTACCCCAGTCCTGTAACCCGGAAGGTGTAAACGATCAAAGGCAGAGCCACATGTGAAAGCACTCAAGTGATTTACCAACTGACCTGCCTACACTGTGAAGCTTTCTATGTGGGAATGACCAGCAACAAACTGTCCATTCGCATGAATGGACACAGGCAGACAGTGTTTGTTGGTAATGAGGATCACCCTGTGGCTAAACATGCCTTGGTGCACGGCCAGCACATCTGTAATGAAAAGTAGCAAATCCATATTCTATACTCATTGGATTGTCCATTCCATTCAGCAGATCATGTAACTCTTCTTCACTTTCACTCAGGGCAGCAATGTCATCAGGAAATCGTATCATTGATATCCTTGCACCTTGACTTTTAATTCCACTCTCGAACCTTTCTTTTATTTCGATCATTGCTTCTTTGATGTGTAGTTGAACAGTGGAGGTGAAAGACTACATCCTTGTCTTACACCCTTTTTAATCCAAGCACTTCGTTCTTGGTCTTTCACTCTTATTATTCCCTCTTGACTCTTGTACATATTGTATATTACTCATCTCTCCCTATAGCTTAGCCCAGTTTTCCTCAGAATTTTGACATTGTCGAATGCTTTTTCCAGAGTGACTCCTGTTTCTTCTTCTGTCACATCAGGCAAGTCTTCTCCTTCATACAGGCCTTCAGTGTACTTGTTCCAACTATCTGCTCTCTCCTCTGCATTTTTAATGGAATTTCCATTGTGCTCTTAATGTCACCACCCATGCTTTTAATTTCACCAAAGGTTGTTTTGACTTTCACTCTTCTTTTTTTTTTTTTCATACAGCCGTTTTGCTTTAGCTTCCATACACTTCCTATCTTCCTCGTTCTTAAGTGACTTGTGTTTCTCTATTCCTTAATTTCTCTGAACATTTTTGTATTTACTTCCTTCATTGATTGCTGAAGTATTTCTTCTGTTACCCAAAGTTTCTTTGCAGTTACCTTCTTTGTATCTTTGTTTTCTTTTTCAGCTTCTATGATTGCCTTTTTTAGAGATGTCATTTCCTCTTCAACTGAACTGCCTATTGAGCTATTCCTTGTCACAGTGTCTATAGCCTTTGAGAATTTGAAACATGTCTCTTCATTTCTTAACACTTTTGTATACCACTTCTTTGCAGATTTATTTTTCCTGACTAGTCTTTCAGAACTTCAGCCTACTCTTCATCACTTTTAAATTGTGGTCTGAGTTTATATCTGCTCCTGGGTATGATGTACAGTCCAGTATCTGATTTCAGAATCTTCCTGAGCATGACATAATCTAACTGAAACCTCCACATATATCCTGGGCTTTTCCAAATATATCTCCTTCTTTTGTGATCTTTGAACAGAGTATTCTCTGTTATTTGCTGAAAATTACTGCAGAACTCAATTAGTCTTTCTCCTCTCTTATTTCTAATACCACACCCATATTCTCTCATAACCCTTACTTTTACTCCTTCCCCTGCAGACGCATTCGAGTCCACCATGACTATTAAAATTTCATTTACCTTTGTGTATTGAATTATCCTTTCATCATCGACATGTACTTTCTCTATTTCGTCATCTTCAGCTTGTGATGTCGGCATATATACCTGCACTATGATCGATTCTGGTGAGAATAACGCTATCACTGAACTGTTCACTGTAACTCACTCTCCGCCCTACCTTCCCATTCATAACAAATCCTATTCCCATTGTACCATTTTCTGCTGCTGTTAATATTAGCCTACCCTCATCTGACCAGAAATTCTTGTCTTCTTTCCATTTCACTCCACTGTCCTGCACTATGTCTAGATTGCACCTTTACATTTCCCTTTTCAGATTTCCTTTCATTGTTTATTCAATATTTTTCTCATAGTCACCTCCCCCTTCTCTGTCCCTTCCCAGAGATCTGAATGGGCTTTATTCCAGAATCTTTTGCCATTCTTGAGATCATCATAACATTATTTCAGTTGCAGGCCACATGTTCTTTGGATACACATTATGTGTCTTTAATTCAGCAGTTTCCATTGCCTTCTGCGTCTTCACGCCATTAATCATTGCTGATTATTCCACCTTTAGGGGCAGTTTCCCACCTCAATGGCAAGAAAGTGGCCTGAACCTCTGTCCAGTCCTCCCCCTTCTTTCACAAGGCTGTTAATAGAATGAGGGTGACTTCTTATGCTGGACATCTTTGGCTGCCACATCAACTATAGAGTGGATTGCCACTGATAGTCACAGCAAGTAAGTCTTGTGGGTGTTGTATTGTGCATTCCTCATCAGTCGGGCATGTTGAATTGTTGTTGAGTGAGCCACATGGAGTAAGCTAAATGGAATCATGAATCATGTTTTTGGTGATGGGTTCAAATTAGTCTGGATCAGTGTTGACATCTGGTATTTCTGCTGAGATAACTCGATCAGTTTGATGTAGTGTTCAATCAGCCAAATCAAAATGTGTGCATGTGGCAATTCTGTATTTTGCCATTAAATGGAATGCATCCATGTCTCTCTAAAAACTTGATGCTTGACAATGAAATCCTGTAAAAATTTCAATTTTTGTTTGAATACACATGCAGTCATATCATGACAACCCAAAGATGTGTGTATTCATGCATGCCCTGTGGACTCCCTCTATATGCCGCTTCTAGTATGACCATTTTTCCCAATTCACTTTATCACCATTAACTGTGCTTTGTTCAAATGTATGCACTCTTCTGAATGCAACTTGGTTTCCTTTAACTAAATGTAAGTGTAATTCAGTTTCAATTTTTGCTGTACATACTGGCACTATATTGATGGGAGAATTGCCAACATTTCAGCATTTTGATAAATCATCATCAATATAAATAGTAATTTGTGGCACTGACTTACTTATTTGTTGCCTTATTTGTCTGTAGATTTCTCAATTTGATTTTGAAATGATATCCATCAGGCATTGCAATCCATAGTATGAGCAAAGAGTTTCAGAGACACATTGAATACCACTATTTCTGTAATGAAGAACTGTATCAAATGAGTTAAATTCTTCACAGACAATAACGATTACCACTTCATTAATTGTTGGTGCATTGTACAGTATTTCTTTCTTGTTGACAGGTGTTTTGTGTACTCTAACTACAACTTTTTAGTTATTAGCCAGCATTTGTCTAGGTCATTTCTGAACAATCAAATTAATTCATTGTGTTGATTGAATCAAGTTTGTAAGTAGTGGCAATTTCTCATTTAATGCACGCTTTGAATTGACAGCATTGATCAAATTGTTTATCAGAGTTTCCCTATGAAATAAATTTGAAGAAATTTTTTATCTCCATTTGGAGAAGGCAATAAACATCCACCAGCACAGCACATTCCCGGTGTTTCATATGTAAATTTGAGGGCATGTAATACATGCATAATTTATCCAGTTTTCCAATTACCACATTTGGATGAAGAGTAATCATAATTAGCATTGTAATGGAATACACAAAGGTGTGAATTTGTATTCAATGTCATCTGGCTGGAGCAGCACATACTCAAATGGTATACAGTCTAGCTTCTCACTGCTCAACTGTTTCAAACAGGCTTGAGGCTTGTGTACTTGGGAGCTTTCCAGTCTTTCTTTCCATTCCTCATCTGTTTCAGATGAATGGGCTTGAGCAGTGCATACTTAGACAATTTCCACTCTTGGTTCCCATTGTTCCTCTATTTCTGAAGCTCATGATGCCTCTTTCAATTGTGCTTGAGATGTAGATCGATCATTTTCATGTCTTTTACATAGAATAATTGATTTGACAACAAAAGTGTTAGTTTGTGACAACTGTTACAAATTCACTTGGAAGGAGAAAAGAAAATTCATGTGATTATTTAGTGTCAAAGAGCATTTCAAATTCCATAACTAACACCACCTTCCACAAGATGTGACTGGAAAGTTTTAAGATTGGATCCGCTACTGCTTACTGGTCTGGCAGGCAGGTCCATGGAGGGTGGGGAGTGAGTCATTGCCTTGTCCTTGAACGCTCTCTGACAGGAAACTGCATATCATTTATCCAGTTTGTTGTGGCACCTGGTGGAGTGTGGGTCTGTTAGGGCTTGTTATTGGATTTTGTCTGCGGGAAAATGGACGAAAAACGAAGCAACGAGTTTGTGTGAAATTCTGTTTTAAAACTGGGAAATCAGCGTCTGAGACATACAAACCATTAAAAACAGCTTTTGGTGATAATTGCAGGAGCCAGTCAAGTGTTTTTGTTTGGTTCAACAGATTTAAAATTGGACATGTATCGTTTGAAGATGAACCATGTTCTGGCTGTCCTTCCACCTCAAAAATTATTGAAAAAGTTGTGAAAGTTTGTGACTTAGTGCACTCTGTTTGTAGACTTACAATTAGGGAGATGGCTGATGAACTTAATTTCATTTTATTTGCAGTTCAGTCAATTTTAACTGAAGATCTAAACATGTGTCGAGTGTCTGCAAAATTCATTCCAAAAGTGTTGTCAAGTGAGCAGAGTCAATACCGACTTGAAGTGTGCCGAGAACTGATTAATCAGACTAAAAATGACCCACATTTGTTAAATAGGGTAATTACAGGTGATGAATTGTGGGTATATGGATATGATTCTGAAACCAAAGTGCAATCTTCTCAGTGAAAGACACTAGGTTCACCACGACTGAAAAAAGCATGGCAAAGTTGGTCGAAGGTGAAGACAATGTTGGTGATTTTTTTCGATTCTGCTGGTATTTATCCCTGGAAGACAGACAATTAACCAGGAATACTACAAATGTGTCCTTGAGTGTTTGTGCGAAAAGGTGCAGAAGAAATGGCCTGCATTGTGGAAAGACAGGAGTTGGGTGCTACACCATGACAATGCTCTGCCTCATTGTGCCTTCTCCATCATTGAATTTTTGACCAAATTCAAAATTCCTGTGCATCCACAACCGCCACATTCTCCTGATTTGGCCCCTGTGGACTTCTACCTGTTTCCTAAACTGAAGTTTTTACTGAAAGGGGAGCAATTTGACTCAATTGAAGACATCCAGGCAAATGTGGAGAGCATCCTTTACACACTTTACACACTTCAGGAAAAAAAAATTCAGGAATGTTTCCAAAAGTGGAAACACTGTTGGAGTCAGTGAGTTCAGTCAGAGGGGGTAATGTTTTGAGGGAGATGCATCACAGTAGCGTGTAAGTACCACCACTGTACAATTAGAAGCCCATTCTTAAAACTTTCCAATCACACCTTGTACACTGAATGAGGTGGCACAGTGATTAGCAAACAGAAGTCGCATTCCAGAGGGTGACAGTTTAAATCCATATCTAGCTGTACAGATTCAGGTTTTATATGATTTCCCGAAACCGGTCCACGCAAAAGCCGGGATGCTTCCTATAGAAGGGTATGGCTTATGTCCTTCACTGTCCTTGAACCATTCCATCTCTAAGAAACTTGATGTTGATGTCATGTTAGTCCCTAATCTTCCTACCTTTTACCACCTGTTGTATCACGTATGAACTGGAATGTGTACTTCTCTATTTGACATGATTCAGTTATGCCATGTGTGTGTACACATACACCTGAAACATATGAATTGCCACTAATTGTATGAAATATCCAAATTTGCTGAAACAACTCATGTGTCACCTATTGTAAAATGGATTTTGTATACATGTATAGGGTAACATTTCAGTGTTGTTGCAGCTACTTAGATGACTATTGCTTTCACAGCTGTTTGCATTTCAGTTGAAAGCTGGCAACAACGCATTCAGGGATCTTCATTTGCCAACTCTGCTATATTTCAGAAACATGTGTTAGGATGTTCATGATAACTCACCAAAAGTACAAACAAAAGAACAATCTTTTTTTATTTGACAGTAAGTCAGTAAGTATCGGCAATAAATTTTTATAATTTATTACTACAAGGATACACAGTTTTTTATAGCTTTGTATATGTTTCAAGTTAGTCAACCTGCTTTTTAATGCATTTGATCCACCATTGCACAAGCTTTCCAATACCCTTTGAAAAAAGGTTGGTGTATGCACAGTGGGCCACATATGCACCGCTTCCTTTACCAGTTGACTGGAACTGAATCGACGGGGTCTCTTTTACCAACTTTAAGTGGAGCAGACAGATGGAAACATGACAGAGCAATATTGGGCTGTTTGCAGGACGATACAACACCTCAAAACACTGTCTCTGAAGAGCTGGAATAGTGTGGGTGATGCTATATGGACACACATTGCCATACAATGAAAGAACACCTTTCGATAATCAACCTCTGTGTTTATTGCGAATTGCAGGCTGCAGCTTGTTTAGCAGCATGTCACTGTGATGTTCACTGTTTGCTGTTGATCCCTTTTCCAGGTAATGATCCAGGACTGACCCTCATGAGCCCCAAAAACTATGAGCATCACTTTTCCTGCTAAAGTTAAACTCTTTAATTTCTTTTTGAATGGAGATTCGGGCTGCTTCCTTTCCATGCTCTGTCTTTTTGCTCTCTGCTCCAAAGTGATGATTCTGAGTTTCATCTTCAATAATGATGCATTTGAAAAACATTTCACCATCATTAGTGTAATGGCTGACAAGTTTTCATACGGTTATGCATGTGCTCTTCATCAAGTCATTTTCAAATCCATGTCATACAAACTTTGTGAAAATTGAGCCTGTTCTGTATGATTTCATATGCAGAACCATGACTGAATTTGCATATTGATTGCCACATTATCAAATCACTCACTTGTTATTCAGAACCAAGGCATGAACTTTTTTTAATATAGGCATCAATTCTTCCTGTAGCTATGACCCCACTCTTTCTTCATACTTTACTCTTGTTTCGCAACTTTTGAACTATTAAATCCAGAGGTAAACATTTAGTTGGAACAAAACATTGCCCCATATTGTGCTGAAAGTTCTCTATGAATTGTTGGTCCTGCTGCATCTTCAGACCACAGAAATTCGATTACAGAAGGCTTTTCCTCTGTGGTGCAAACTAAGAGGGGTACGAGCATCTTCACGTTGCAACAATGTAAATCAGACTGATGTGATAACGCTACAATTTACCACAGGCTAAGACAAAAGTTCTGTCTAGCAGCCTGTGAACTTAAAAAGCCGTAGAGCCAGCCTAAAGACAATTAGAGCAAATTTGCAGATACTTATTGACTTGCCCTTATGTACATATTCACATATTACTCTCTTAAAAGCCATACAAATTTCATTCTGTACTTCTGTTTATAGCTGTATGATGTGTTCTACACCTGTTGAGCTGTATTTCCTGTATCTTTAGAATTCCTTACTGAGACTGTATGCCATAGATAGCCCTGCCCATCTTGAATTGTGCTGCTGTGTACATAACTATTCAGTGCAAAGTGTATCACACCTCTTTCAATAAAGTGTCTACAATGTCTCATCCACTACACATATATTCATTATTTATAGACAAAATTGAAAAGATGTGCTCACGGTGTTAAACTGATAAAATAATTATACTTAGTGATTCCTTTGTTGTTGCCTTCATTGTCTCTTGTGAGGGATGTGACAGTGTTTGCAGGTCTCGCTTGTATGAAGAAATTATACTATTTCCAGATTGTAAATTTCAATGTTGTTCACTAACTACCAAATAATACCAGTTAACTCATTTAATCTTCCATATTCTTAATAACTCAGATGACTGGCCACAATGATAATACAGCTTCCACATTAATATTATTTCATCTGCTTGCATGAGACAGTAAAGTTCTAAGAGGCTGTTACATTTGCACAAAGCATGTCTGACTTCTCACAAAAAGTTCCACAAGACTCTCTTTCATGACTGTTTTCTAAAACAACTAGAATGTGACTGCCTCTTACAACACTTCCCACCAATTGCAAGCAATAAGAATAGAGATAATATATATGTAGTGCAATGCTGTCAATCATTTATATGGATGCTCAGCAGAATGGTCAGACAGTCTGACATAAATTGACATTTAAATATTACAAAAGTTTGTGTAAACATTATTTCAAAAGTTTTTGTAAACATATATGCAAACTACTTATAAAAATTGGCATATTTATGTTTATGTTAATTTAAATACACAAATGTTAAATTTGTGCTCAATGAAATGGTTTTTCACTTGCTATAAAGATTGATTTTTTTACAAAGTTTCTATTTTATTTACAGATGAAGTGATTAATACCCACCAGTATTGGAGATTTCATGTTATGTGTTAGGTTTGATTATATCAGTCAACTGTTATCTGAGCTTGAGCCATGATTCTTTCACATGATCCTGCCAGAGCTAAGTGTTTGGAGTTTGCCTGTAGTAAATAATACAACTGTACCTTCTATATAATTCAGTCGTAAAACTAATAAATCAAATTGATCTCCAGCGTACACACTCAGACGCTCATCTGTTCTATTCTATACTCATCAGTATTTAGATGAACTTCTCTTCAATTTTGATTTGCATTTTTTTCACCTAATTAACAGATTATTTCAGATGTTAAATCAAATATGGCTCTGCCTTTGTGGGAGAGATGTAGATAATTGAGAATAATGCTATTTCTCCCAAATGAAAAATCCTATTTTAGCTGATCAACCACATATCTACCTTATAGTATTCTCAAATTCTGTCTAATTCTAGAGGTTCAAATTTCACAACATGGAGCATGTATGTAGATGAACTGAAATAAATATCATATTTAGAAATTTATGTGCAGTAATATTAATTACAGTCATGCATCCCCAAGACAGAAATTTAAGCAAGTCAGTTATCAGCTTATACTGTGTTTCTCAAGTTTACTACAATGATTATCCTTTCACATTTTTATTTATTTGCTTACATTATTAGTTCTGTTATTACTGAAAAAATATGCAAATAAATATTGAAACTAGGTCTAATGGGATGTTTCAGGTGGGGTACTTCCCATCGCCATGCGGACCTGAATCTCTCTCTTCTCTTTTGGATGAGGTTTCACTTGTGAAACATTGTAACTCTTGGCCAGGTGGAGAGCTGTCACAGGAGGCTGCTATTGAGCATTTCCGTTATTTTGTTATTGAAAACTCAACTGTGCTGGCACTTTTAGAAGAACCACTTGGAAATGATCAAGGTGAGTTCCAATAAATAGCTCACAGAAATCAGTCATGATTATTAAGCATAATGTATTAAGCTCAAGTATGCTTCCCTCTTGCAAGCATTAATACAAATTGACTCTTCCGAAACATTAGACATTTAAAAAGATGTATGTTACAGTCTTGTCATAAGCAGTACAGGTTTAAGCTTAAATCAAACAGTGGAAACTCCACGTTAGAGTATCAACAATGTAGGAATGGATATATTACCACATACCATAAAGATGACATGTTAAATTGCAGACATACACAATTAAAAGACACTTATACATAAGCTTTCAGCCACAGCCTTTGTCAGAAAAAGACAGAGACGCATACACCATTCATTCAGACAAGCAAACACAACTCATGCACACATGGTAGTCGGCTCCAGCAGCTCAGACCAGAATTTTTGTATCTAGACAATCGTGAAAGAGTATCCAGATTTAAAATTAACTTTATTATGTTTTAATAAGACATGTCGCTAAGCTTTTACCTTACTGATAAATGCTCTAAATTAGGCATCTTTTAACTACTCGATAGTTTAGAACACCTCATGGGGTTTGTCATTAATAATGCAGGCTCATTCAAAAGAAACTGCCACACTTAGTGAACACTAGGCGAAGAAAATGAACTTTGATAACACTTATTTAAGCATTATATTTTATGTTTCTTTTTTAATTCTTAAAGACTTTCTTTTAGGCTTTCAGATTTTCTTATCAGTTTTTTGTGAATTTTGTTGTGACCTGAGACTCTGTCAAATTGAAATCGATGAAAAAGTTAAAGTAATGTAATAGAAATTTAAAAAATACAACTGAATAAAAAGTGTTTCTGCAGAATAAAATTTAAATATATGTTATCCAGTAATACATTGAGGAAAGGAACCTCATTGGACTACTATGAGGAAGCAGCTAAAGACAGCCAGATGCAATTGATGTTAGTTTTATTTTGTGCATATGATTGAAATCATGTATAAGACAGGTGAAATACCCTCAAACTCCAAGAAGAATATAATAATTTCGATCTCAAAGAAAGCAGGTGTCGACATGTGAAAATTACCGAACCATCAGTTTAATAAGTCACGGCTGCAAAATACTAACAGGAATTCTTTACAGGCGAATGGAAAAACTGGTAGAAGCTGACCTCGGGGAAGATCAGTATGGATTCCGTAGAAATGTTGGAACATGTGAGGCAATACCGACTTCACAGCTTATCTTAGAAGATAGATTAAGGAAAGGCAAACCTACACTTTTAGCATTTGTAGACTTAAAGAAAGCTTTTGACAATGTTGACTGGAATACTCTCTTTCAAATTCTGAAGGTGGCAGGGGTAAAATACAGGGTGCAAAAGGCTATCCACAATTTGTATAGAAACCAGATGGCAGTTATAAGAGTCAAGGGGCACGGAAGGGAAGCAGTGGTTGGGAAGGGAGTGAGACAGGGTTGTAGCCTTTCCCTGATGTTATTCAATCTGTATATGGAGAAAGCAGTAAAGGAAACAAAAGAAAAATTCAGAGTAGGAATTAAAATCCATGGAGAACAAATAAAAACTTTGATGTTTGCCTATGACATTTTAACTCTGTCAGAGACAACAAAGGACCTGGAAGAGCAGTTGAACGGAATGGACAGTGTCTTGAAAGGAGGATATAAGATGAACATCAACAAAAGCAAAACAAGGGTAATGGAATGTAGTCTAATTAAATCAAGTGATGCTGAGGGAATTAGATTAGGAAATGAGACACTTAAAGTAATAGATGAGTTTTGCTATTTGAGGAGGAAAATAACTCATGGTGGTCAAAGTGAGAGGATATAAAATGTAGACTGGCAATGGCAAGGGAAGCCAAGAAGAAAAGAAATTTGTTAACATCGAGTACAGATTTAAGCATCAGGAAATCGTTTCTGAAAGTATTTGTATGGAGTGTAGCCATGTATGGAAGTGAAACATGGATGATAAGAAATTTAGACAAGAAGAGAATAGAAGCTTTCAAAATGTGGTGCTACAGAAGAATGCTGAAGATTAGATGGGTAGATCACATATCTAATGAGGAGTTACTGATAGAATTAGGGAGAAGAGAAATTTGTGGCACAACATGACTAGAAGAAGGGATCGGTTGGTAGGACATGTTCTGAGGCATCAGGGGATCCCCACTTTAGTATTGGAGGGCAGTGTGCAGCGTAAAAATCTTAGAGGGAGACCAAGAGATAAATACACTTAGCAGATTCAGAAAAATGTAGGCTGCAGTAGGCACTGGGAGATAAAGAAGCTTGCACAGGATAGAGTAGCATGGAGAGCTTTGTAACGCTTCATGTTGAATGTTACTTAACTTAAGTTTCCTCTGCCTGGTCCATTGATGAATGAATGTGAAATTTTCATGCTTCACAAAATTTATTCACGTTAATTGGCATCCGAACTGCACACTCGTCATGTAAAAAAAAAATTTACAAAACATAAAGAAACTGATGTTACAGCCGAATAAGGTATAAAATACGATATTCAATGACAATCTTTTATAGTAATATCCTTAGTTTTCCATAAGAAAATCATTCTGAACTTTAATGTCTCTCGTATTATTTTAGTTACGTAATTAATTACAGTTTGGATTTGGTTACTAATATTCAGTGGCGGTATGGAGCTCATGATTTATCCGATTATATACATAAAATGCACAAATAAGGCCTCAAATTCCGGAAATAGGAAAACTGTGAAAAGTAAACAATTGGATAGTTAATTAGAAATGTAATTACAAAGAATATTAATTACAGAGGAAGACATATAAATAAATAACAAATGAAAATACATCACTTGGTAATAACTTTTAAGCTGTTTCTCAAGATAGTGAGACCTTCTGTTACTGGATTTTTAGATTATCATTTTGTTAATTAGAACCATTGATTTTTCATGTTAACATCTCTACAGTCTCTAGTTATTTATTGCTAAGGACTTATTACTTCACTTTCTTGATTAGTCACTTAATTTAGTATATGTACATAATTTATCAATGACAACAACCCACCGATAATTATGATAACGCACGTCCTTCCAAAACATTCCACACACCTTCGCAATGAATATCAATTTTTTTATCAAATAGGACAGAATAATATAAGTAAAGACACACATACAAGGCCTTAGGAAGCACTGAATTGTCCGATAACTATCCGGATGAATATAAAAAAGGTGGTATCAGACATTTCATATGAATTTTGGGGAAGGCTGTATCATTAGAACCCGCGCCCCAAGCCACTCTTACAAGTATTACTTGTATAAATGTCTGATAAATACATACGCCCAATCAAAAAAATCAAAAAAGTTTTCTTTTCTTAGCTGTCACTCCAGTCACTGGTTCACGTTGCACACCTTAAGGAATTGGCAGTTCACAATCATCAGCCCTTTTGCGCAGTCCATCTTGTGTCTGCAACCTCTCTTTTTCTGGCAGTCTCTATGCTGCAATAGCACAGTCCACTATTAGTGTCACAGTTTTTTAATTTTCACTTCCAGGTCAGGTAAGGATCTAGGATACAGTTATTTACGGAGGAACAGGGATGAACCCATTACTCAAGGTACTCGTGTAGGTTACAATTAAGGTCACATTAGGAATGATTATATCAAAAGCATCCACATACTACCCTATATTATCACCATATTTACAAACAAAATCACACAACATTAAGCATCTCTAAACTGTAAAGATTTAGCTATATGCAGATCAAAGTCAATGAACCAAAAATTAATTTGATATGTATCCTTTCTTTTTGATTAATATCTCAATATATTCCACTGTACAGTATATTTGACCCTCCAGATCTCATTTAACTTTTTATCATATCAAACAAACTCACAGACTGCTCATCATCACACCATCTTGTAATAACAAACTTTTCACCGAATGTACTTTGTCAAAGTGCAACTTGTCCATTTAGTAAATCTTTACCATTGTCCATTTGTTCATCTCACTAACAAATTCATAAAATTATGACCATGCCTGTAATTCTCAAAGGAGAACCCACCAATATATGCTCTACAGAGTGTAACTGCAGTAATTGTCAATCAATATTGTAGGAAAGTCAAATTTAGTACACAGTTTACATTTTCAAATTATTCCTCAAATAATGTCATTCAATAGTCATATTACATACAGAAAACTTATACTACAGAGAATGGATAATGTTTTCAGTAAGAGATAACTTCGTTACAGGATTATAGATGAGGAAAAGATGTAGCATCCGAAAATAAAAAGAAGAAAAATAGAATGCTACATAGAGTATTACATAGCTCGGAGACCTAGTGCTCTCCGCGCACTTCACACAAAGATGTGTCCTCCTGAGGGCTTTTACATCATCTTAATTTTTTGTGGTGTTTGACACTTACTCCATATGGTTTGATAAAAAATGGTTTGTGAGGTTTTACATTAAGTCTACATGCACTTTTTCAGGTTTCTCTCTAAACACAGCTTTGTATTTCCACAACAAACTACCTAATTGATCTGTCTGTTCTTCATCTAGATTTCCAGCTTCTTTCGGTTTGGTGGCCACTAATTCAGCATACTTGTCTTCATTGCATTCTTCTTCATTGTCTTCCTCCTTAACATCAATCTTCTCATTTGCGCAAATCAGTCTTCTAATTTGAAAATTGTTCTCTAGGCAAATTTGGATGATTAGTTCAGTCACATGCATTACATCTGTCTTTTGGTTGGTAAGCCATAATCTTTTGTTATTCCAGTCAAAATCCACATTTACTCCTTGTATCCAATTCATTCTGAACAAAATATTGTCATTGAGGTCAGGTACTACGAAACATCCTTGGTTATACTGTACATCATTAATGGTGAAAGATATTAAGGCTTGCCTGTTTTCAACTTTCCTGTGCCTACCAGTAGCTCCTTTAATTTTGATTCAAATAACAGGATATTCTTCAAACTCAGCACTATGTCTTATCTGGTCTCTAAATTTTTCAGAAATGGCACAGACAACTACCTGTGTCTAAGAGGCAGACTGCTTCATAATTTGCAACTTTTATACGTATATATGGGCTACCAAAAACTATTTCCTTCCTGCTTTCCTCATCTTCATGAACAAATCATCCTCAATCTCTCTAAAGTCCAAGTCGTTTATACCATTTTTTCCTGCACAATTTCTATTACTTGTCTGAACTTTGCTTAGAGCTACATCAGATGACTGCTTGATGTCATGCCCCGCTTTTACACACTGTCGACTTTTCCTGGAACTGATTTCACTGTAAGCCTGATGATTGGTTCTACTATCCCAGTTGAAATGCAATTCTTCACAAATAATCTTGATGGCCCTTTCTACTCTGTTGCCGTAACTGTAAATCACTGTAAACCTTGTAAGAATACCATAAAGCTTCGAGCATTACATCTGATACATAATGTCAGTCCACATGTTCCTTAACTGATGATACCTTCCCAGTTTCCATTGGTACAATCTGGTTCTCATATTCTTCACAAATACTACTGCCATCATCTTATTCACCATTAATTAAATCTTCTTTAGCCTCCATATACACCATGCTGTCTAAGTCTTCCTCCCATTCATCATTACAACTGTCACTTTCACTATCAGCATATTCACGCATGCTATCATCTCCAATACTAGGCACTTCTACAACATCTTCACAGTGATCATCAGAATAGTTGACAAGTACACCAATACAAGTATCATCACTTAAGTGCTTAACAGTGATAGATTCTTCCTCCATTAATTTACCTAATCCAGACTCATCAGGATTATTATCAGAACCAACATTTTCTTTGCAAACTTTTTTGCCACACTGATTATATAGAATTTAGATAGTTTCCTCCTGTAACAGAACCTCTTCAACATTCTTACAGATGCTATTACTTCCATCTTCAATTTTCATTCATACTTTCCCAGAATTTACTGTCATACTGTAATTTGCTAATCTGATGTGCTCTTCTTACATTAGTTCTGTCATTTCCACTCCAATATCTTCGATTATTCTGTCCTCTGTAATTATTTTTGATGTCTCTAGGCCGGTGATGTTTAGCCTGATTTCGGAACTTATTTCTCGCCCCAAACTGACAGGCTTCCAATGAGACGTCCATCAGTTTAAATTGCCTGGTCTTGATTGATGATTATCCAATTGTCTGTTATTATTCTCCCAAAGTCTCTCCCTGTGTCATACTCTCTGTTTCCATTCTCATTTCTATGGTTGATATGGTTGATGCATCTATTATCACTTCTATTGTAACCACCACTATTATTATTATTATTATTATTATTATTCTGATTTTCATTGTCACTCCTTCCTTGATCCCTGTTCTGTTTCCACCCCCCCCCCCCACCCCCACCCCCACCTCCCAGATGGTTGATTGCCAAATCTGCCATTACTTAACCTCTCATTTCTCTCAGAGGCTCTATCCAACTTATCTACATATCTTAAGAACTGATCTACAGAGTCGTCTGGTCCCAAAATCAACTCCCACTGTACTCTTTTCAGTAATCTTCTTTTTTAAGGCATCTATTTGTATTAGTTCATTAAAAGGTTTGTCTAAGTGCACTAATTTCCTCAACTGGTTTTCAGAAAAACACTTCAAGCTACCATCACCTTCCCTGTACATTCGACCATTGAAAAACTCGCTCTTAATCCTAGCTTGCTCAGATTCTGACCAAAGCTTATTTAAGAACTTTCTTTCAAATTCATCATGTGACATGGTACAATTAACATTCTAATTGGCCCATGAGACTGCTTCTCCACCCAAAAATCTCATGACATATTTGATTTTAACATTGTCTGTCGTGCCATTACTAAAATTATCTTGAAAACACTGTAAAAAATCAACAAGATGCAACTTACCATCTCCTGGAAAGCATATTAAAGGTATGCCACTCCATACACAATTAATATTGCTAACAATGAGCTACACCCTCTTGTATTTCTATAACTTGCTTACTTAAATTTACTACTTTACTTTTACACAAATCTATTTTTTATCATATTTTAGTTCTACATTACTTCTTTGATCGGAAATGTCTGTAAGCTTTAGCTCAGAGTTGCTTATGTAAGCTTCTACTTTCTCTTCTAACAGTCTTCTAGTCTGAACAACCTCTACTTTAAGTTTAGAATTTTCTACTTCTACCTGTTTATCTAGTTTTTCGAATCTCTCCTCGTTTTTGGACAACTCTTGTGTGAAATTAGCTCCTAATATGTCTAACGTTCCTTCTACTGCTCCTACACGAGTATTGAATTTTACCCTGTCCTGTCTCAACAGTAGTTCTTAGTACTGCCAAACCCCCCTGGATTTCACTAATCTGATTAGTATTTTCAGTAACAGTATTCTTTAATTATACCATTTGTTCACTGAATTGCTAACTTAACTGTAGACCCTGTTGACCAATATCCTTAATCTGTCCCATCTGTTCCTTCGCTTCTTGCATAATCTGTCCCATCTGTTGTTTTGCTTCTTGTCTCATCTGTCCCATCTGTTCCTTAGCTTCTTTCATACCCTGCATTAATAATATTGACAAATCATCTCCGCCTACTCTTCCCTGAGCAGTTGGAGTACTCGTGGCAATATTTTCACTGGAATACTCTCCACCAAAACTTCGCTCTACACTTTGATTACTACTGGGCGATAGTTCACTGATACTTGCTCCTAGCTCCGAAGCATTTTCCATTGGTTCACTGCTTATGAATTTTTTCTCACTCATTCTTAACTTGTCATTATCAGCCATGGTAAATCACAAAATATAAAAACTTCCCACACAAATGTCTGTCACTGTCATAAAACCATTTAAATAAAAGTGTTACTCATCAGACGGTTGACAGTGTTGTCCGAGAATTTGGTCCTTTCTATCCACATCAACTCTATCCATGCAGCAACATCCATTCATGCTGTGTGTCCATAACACAAAATTTTTCTAGACAATTTATGTTTGGCATTCGTCTTACGTTCACCTGAAACAGTCACTTGTTAAACATATTTCCACATTTCAAACTTCGATCACAGCTCAAGTCCACCGTTTCTAACGATTTATGTTGAATGTTACTTAACTTAAGTTTCTTCTACCTGGTCCATTGATGAATGAATGCGAAATTTTCATGCTTCACAAAATTTATTCACATTAATTGACATCCAAACTGCACATTCGTCATGTAAACAAAACAAGCACAGATTTCACTAATCTCTTCGACTTCCAAAAGTAACTTCAAAACTGACTTGCTCGTAGCATTACTTTATATAGAATTTAACAATAACTTCCAAAATAAAGCATTATTAATTTTGTACAATTTTGATGTTACAATTAAAATTTACAAAATGCAAAGAAATTGATATTACAGCTGAATAAGGTATAAAATACGATATTCAATGACAATCTTTTATAGTAATATCTTTAATTTTCCATAAGAAAATCATTCTGAACTTTAATTACAATAATGTCTCTCATATTATTTTAATTATGTAATTAATTACTGTTTGGATGTGGTTTCTCATATTCAGTGGTAGTATAGAGCTCATGCTTTATCCGATTACATACATAAAATGCACAAATAAGGCCTCAAATTCTGGAAATAGGAAAACTGTGAGATTTAAATAATTGGTGAGTTAATTAGGAATGTAATTACAAAGAATATTAATTACAGAGGAAGACATAAATAAATAACAAATGATAATACATCACTTGGTAATAACTTTTAAGCTGTTTCTCAAGATCTTCTGTTACTGGATTTTTAGATTACCATTTTGTTAATTAGAACCATTGATTTTTCATGCTAACATCTCTGAAGTCTTTAGTTATTTTGCTAATGACTTATTACTTCAGTTTCTTGAGTAGTTATTTAATTTAGTATATGTACATAGTTTTATCAATGACAACAATCCACCGTTAATTACGACAACGCGTGTTCTTCTAGAACATTCCACATGCCTTTGCAACGGATATCAATTTTTTTTCATCAAATAGGACAGAATGATATAAATAAAGACACACATACAAGGCCTTAGGAAGCACTGAATTGTCCGATAACTATCCGGATGCATATAAAAAAGGTGGTATCAGACATTTCATACGAATTTTGGGTAAGGCTATATCGTTATAAGCTGCATCAAACCAGTTTCTGGACTGAAGACCACAACAACAACATACTTGAAATTCAATTTGCTGAACATACATATCTTGTATTTCTTTTGTTGTTAATCTATTTACTTTTAAATGTTGGACAAAGACCAAGTTTGCATCTTTGAGAGACTTTGTGGAAAAACAGGAGTGTCCGGATAATATTCTGACTAAGCTTGTATCTTATGCGTTTTTTAAGTTTTAAACATTTTAATCTCTTTTGCAAGTATGCTGTTAATCAGACTGTTGAGCACACTAATTCAACAAATAATTATAATGCACACCAGCTTCATCACTCTCATCCATGAAATGTATGTGTAGTAGGAAAGTTTTTGTAGAAGAATCATTCCATTCAAAGTGGTCCATGAAAAAAATAGTTGGTTGCTCAACCATCTTAGAAAAATTTGATGTTTTTTGGGTTAATTCACTAATGTTTGGGGACCTCAAAACTTTATTAAAAAAATTTTTTTATTGTTTATCATTTAGAAACAGCAGCCATTTTTGTTTCATGCCGCAAGGAAATCACGAGCAAAACTGAAAGTTGTGTGAAGACCCCAACGAAACAGCTGAGATTAGAGCATTTAAATGCTGAGGAAAGAAGTGCATTAGTGGAAGTGTCCATTGAGTATGGAGACATGCCCCATCTATCAGAGGACAAACTGCCTGACCCCGATAGCTGAGTAGTAAGCACAACAGAATGTCAATCCTAAGGGCCCGGGTTCGATTCCCGGCTGAGTCAGAGATTTTCTCCATTCAGGGACTGGGTGTTGTGTTGTCCTAATCATCATTTCATCTCCATCGACGTGCAAGTCACTGAAGTGTCATCATATTGAAAGACTTGAACCTGGCAAATGGTCTACTCGATGGGAGGTCCTAGTCACACAACATTTAAGGGACAAATTGTTATACGCAACTGCAGCGCAGCACAAAATTCCGATAGTGCCAGAACACGGGGGGAAAATAGTGAATGCGAGGCCGTATCAAATCTCTGAAGCTCAAAAAAAAGTTTTGTAGTAGCAAATTGAACAAATGGTGAAGGATGACATAATTGTCGAGAGTAAGAGTGCATGGAACGCGCCACTGCTTTTAATTACAAAGAAAAGATAGTCGCCAGTGGGACACAAAAGTGGATAACAGTAGTGGACTACAGACATTTGATATTACTGTAGGAGATGCAATCTCACTACCGAATATCTCCGACATTCTGGACCAATTTGGGCAAGAAAAGTACTTCTCAATGCTTGATCTTGCATGTGGATCCCATCAAAATTGATGGATGAGAAGGAGAGAGAAAAAACGGCGTTCAGCTCAAATTATCAGTATTACAAATACATGATAATGCCAATGGGACTGAAAGGAGCCCCAGGACGTTTCCAGTGACTGATGAATACAGTCTTGGCAGGTTTGCAAAGTGTAAAATGTTCTGTCTACCTAGAGGACATAGTGTGCTATGGAAGAAACCTGGAGAAGCACAATGAGAAGCTCCATGAAATTTTTGACAGGCTGCGAGGGCATGATTTGAAACTGCAACTGAATAAATCTGAGTGTCTGGGGAAGAAGTAGAGGAACTCTGAGTTAGTCATGTGGGTCACTTCGAAGAGTAGATGGAATGGCAGTTGTCTTACACCGTCTCTGTATCAGACTTAGCCACTCATTGGAAACATCTCAGCCAGAGCAGTTAGGAATTCATTCTGTATCTTTTGAATAAACTTTAGTTAGAAAACATATCTGGAGAGTACTTCAATTATCTCCCAGCCTTTTTCTACCTTCACACCAGACACCATAACTTGTCAGGTAGGTTAACAAGCTAATCTGTGGTTACGGACCATGTCGCTCAGTCTCAAGTAAATCCACACTTGGGATGCGACAAGAGGTACTGATGCAGCCATCTTTGATGTGGAGATCACCTTCTAAAAAGGTGGCTTGTTAGGTTGAGTAGCACCAGGTGTAACAAAAGGGGGATAAAGCTGTTGAGGTTCTGGAGGAATGTGGATAGGCTATTCCCACTCTTGATCCAGATTTCAAAGATGCTATCAATGAATCTGAAGAAGGTGGGGGGTTTAGGATTCTGGGTGTTTAGGAAGGATTCTTCAAGATGGCCCATGAATAGGTTGGCATAGGATGGTGCCATGCAGGTGCACATAGCTGTACCCCAGATTGGTTTTTAGGAAATGCCTTCAAAGGAGAAGTAATTGTGGGTGAGGATATAGTTGGTCATGGGAAGGAGGCTGTTTGTTTGGAATCTGTCGGGTGTTGAGAGTGGTAGTGTTCAATAGCAGTAAGGCCATCGGCATTAGGAATCTTACTGTAAAGGGAGGTGGCAACAATAGTGAAGAGGCGGGCCACTGTGTGGTAAAGGGACAGGAACTGTGGAGTCAGTGGAGGAAATGGTTGGTATCTTTTATATAGAAGGGCAGGGTGCATGTAATAGCTTGAACATGTTGGTCTATGAGAGCAGAGATTCTCTGAGTGGGGGCACAGTAACCGCCCACAATGGGGCCTCCTGGGTGGTTGGGTTTATGGACATTAAGAAGCATGTATAAGTGATTGGTGCAAGTAACAATGAGATCAAAGAAAATATATATATATATATATATATATATATATATATATATATATATATATATATATATATATATATATATATATATATATATATAAATAAAATAGAAAGAAACTTCCACATGGGAAAAATATATTAAAAACAAAGATTCCAAGACTTACCAAGCGGGAAAGCGCCGGCAGACAGGCACATGAACAAAACACAAAAACACACACACAGAATTACTAGCTTTCGCAACCGATGGTTGCTTCTTCAGGAAGGAGAGGGAAAGACGAAAGGATGTGGGTTTTAAGGGAGAGGGTAAGGAGTCATTCCAATCCCGGGAGCGGAAAGACTTCCCTTAGGGGAAAAAAAGGATAGGTGTACACTCGCACACACATACACACACATATATCCATCCGCACATACACAGACACAAGCAGACATATTTAAAGGCAAAGAGTAAGGGCAGAGATGTCAGTCGAGGCGGAAGTACAGAGGCAAAGAAGTTGTTGGTTTCCCACCTCTGGAAAGGCAACTCACTCACCCTCCACAACCTTTCCAACAAACCTCAACCTCCTCTCATTGCACACAGACCCAGTCTCTCCCATCTACTCAATCTCCCACTTCCAGCTCCACTCCCCCCAAAACCCCAAAATTCTAGTCAACACAATCTGGAACCACAACACCCCAATTCAGTAGTTAACCTTTCCTCCAAACCCCTCTCCCAATCCGAAACCTCTGTCCTATCCAAAGGCCTAACCTTTAGCCCCACTCCCTGGTTCAACCAAACTGCCCTTGTCAAAGATTTACTGTCCTACACTCGTAGTCTCTGCTGGAAATATCACTTTGCCACGAAGAAAAACAATCCTGATCCCACTCCTAATGATCCAACTCCCCAAGACACTATCCAAATTCAACCCTGCCTGGAACAATTCCGTCCTCCATCACAGCGGGACCCACCTCCTCTTCCTCAAAATCACCCTCTCCAAACCTTCCAGGAATTTCTCACTTACAGCCTTGCCTCTCAGTCTTTCTTGAAAAACCTTAATCCTACTCCCAACATCACCACAGCCGAAGCCCAGGCTATCCGTGATCTGAAAGCTGACCGATCCATCATCATTCTTCCGGCTGACAAGGGTTCCACGACCGTGGTACTTGATCGTCGGGAGTATGTGGCTGAGGGACTGTGTCAGCTTTCAGACAACTCTACATACAAAGTTTGCCAAGGTAATCCCATTCCTGATGTCCAGGCGGAGCTTCAAGGAATCCTCAGAACCTTAGGCCCCCTACAAAACCTTTCACCTGGCTCCATCAAACTCCTCACCCCACCGACACCTCGCACCCCTACCTTCTACCTACTTCCTAAAATTCACAAACCCAAACATCCTGGCCGCCCCATTGTAGCTGGTTACCAAGCCCCCACAGAACGTATCTCTGCCTACGTAGATCAACACCTTCAACCCATTACATGCAGTCTCCCATCCTTCATCAAAGACACCAACCACTTTCTCGAACGCCTGGAATCCGTACCCAGTCTGTTACCACCGGAAACCATCCTTGTAAACATTGATGCCACTTCCCTATACACGAATATCCTGCACGTCCAGGGCCTCGCTGCAATGGAGCACTTCCTTTCACGCCGATCACCTGCCACCCTACCTAAAACCTCTTTCCTCGTCACCTTAGCCAGCTTCATCCTGACCCACAACTTCTTCACTTTTGAAGGCCAGACATACCAACAATTAAAGGGAACAGCCATGGGCACCAGGATGACCCCCTCGTATGCCAACCTATTTATGGGTCGCTTAGAGGAAGCCTTCTTGGTTACCCAAGCCTGCCAACCCAAAGTTTGGTACAGATTTATTGATGACATCTTCATGATCTGGACTCACAGTGAAGAACAACTCCAGAATTTCCTCTCCAACCTCAACTCCTTTGGTTCCATCAGATTCACCTGGTCCTACTCCAAATCCCATGCCACTTTCCTAAACGTTGACCTCCATCTGTCCAATGGCCAGCTGCACACATCCGTCCACATCAAACCCACCAACAAGCAACAGTACCTCCATTATGACAGCTGCCACCCATTCCATATCAAACGGTCCCTTCCCTACAGCCTAGGCCTTCGTGGCAAACGAATCTGCTCCAGTCCTGAATCCCTCGACCATTACACCAACAACCTGAAAACAGCTTTCGCATCCCGCAACTACCCTCCCAACCTGGTACAAAAGCAGATAACCAGAGCCACTTCCTCATCCCCTCAAACCCAGAACCTCTCACAGAAGAACCCCAAAAGTGCCCCACTTGTGACAGAATACTTCCCGGGACTGGATCAGACCTTGAATGTGGCTCTCCAGCAGGGATACGACTTCCTAAAATCCTGCCCCGAAATGAGATCCATCCTTCATGAAATCCTCCCCACTCCACCAAGAGTGTCTTTCCGCCGTCCACCTAACCTTCGTAACCTCTTGGTTCATCCCTATGAAATCCCCAAACCACCTTCCCTACCCTCTGGCTCCTACCCTTGCAATCGCCCCCGGTGTAAAACCTGTCCCATGCACCCTCCCACCACCACCTACTCCAGTCCTGTAACCCGGAAGGTGTACACGATCAAAGGGAGAGCCACGTGTGAAAGCACCCACGTGATTTACCAACTGACCTGCCTGCACTGTGACGCTTTCTATGTGGGAATGACCAGCAACAAACTGTCCATTCACATGAATGGACACAGGCAGACAGTGTTTGTTGGTAATGAGGATCACCCTGTGGCTAAACATGCCTTGATGCACGGCCAGCACATCTTGGCACAGGGTTACATCGTCCGAGTTATCTGGATACTTCCCACCAACACCAACCTATCCGAACTCCGGAGATGGGAACTCGCCCTTCAGTATATCCTCTCTTCTCGATATCCGCCAGGCCTCAACCTCCGCTAATTTCAAGTTGCCGCCGCTCATACCTCACCTGTCTTTCAACAACTTCTTTGCCTCTGTACTTCCGCCTCGACTGACATCTCTGCCCCTACTCTTTGCCTTTAAATATGTCTGCTTGTGTCTGTGTATGTGCGGATGGAGATATGTGTGTGCGAGTGTACACTTTCATTTTTCCCTCTCCTTCCTTCCTTCCTGACGAAGCAACTGCCAGTTGCGAAAGCTCGTAATTCTGTGTGTGTGTTTATGTGTTTTGTTCATGTGCCTGTCTGCCGGCGCTTTCGCGCTTGGTAAGTCTTGGAATCTTTGTTTTTAATATATTTTTCCCATGTGGAAGTTTCTTTCTGTTTTATTTACATCATCATATATATATATATATATATATATATATATATATATATAAAAAAGCCAGCCCAAACTTAAGAAGTGATTTTTCGAAATTCCATCCCTAATAACGTGAAGTATGGGACGAACAGTATTCTTGAAGATATGCCACTATTAATGAAATATTGATGCTAGAACTATGACAACTGGTATTTGACTACTCGGATAGAAATTTAAAAAAAAATTATGTTTCAGTGTTTTTCGAAATTCAACCCCTAAGGGGGTACCATAGGGGATTAAAGTTTTATGGAAATGCTTCATTATGAAAGCATTTTCAAAACTAAATCCATCAAAATTTGTATTTGGCTCCTTGGTTAGAAATAAAACATAATGTGTTTCAGTCTTTTTGGAAATTCAAACCCTAAAGGGGCGAAATAGGGCTTGACTGATTCCCTGACCTATCACTGACCAGCCCAAGCCATTAAGGATAGAAACTTTGAAATTTGGAGAGCGATACTGTAGGTATCATTTAGTGACAGATTGTTCGAAATTCCACCCCTGAGAAGGTGAAGTTGGAGACGAAAGGTTTTTTGAAAACATGTTGCTATTATGGAAATTTTGGAGCTAGAGCTACAAAAATTTGTATTTGAATTCTTTGATAGTAATTAAAGAACGGTCTTCAGCATTTTCAGAAATTCACCCATTAAGGCCAATAATAGCGAGTGACATCTTTTTTGTAAAATAAA
This sequence comes from Schistocerca gregaria, assembly GCF_023897955.1. Classification (NCBI taxonomy): domain Eukaryota; kingdom Metazoa; phylum Arthropoda; class Insecta; order Orthoptera; family Acrididae; genus Schistocerca; species Schistocerca gregaria. The sequence goes on along the minus strand of NC_064925.1, from coordinate 320,772,471 downwards.
TCATTACTGAAACACCCAATAAAACATTTTTAAAGCTCCATCTACGAAAGGTAATATTTGATTTCTTGGTCAGAAATAAAAAAAATACGCGTTTCAGAGTTTTTGAAAATTCAACCGCAAAGGAGGTGAAGTAGGGGATGAATACTTTTATGAAAATATTTTGTTATATTATGTACTTTATTATATTATTTATTCAAATTTTATATTTTAATGCCAAATCTATAAAAATTTGTATTTGACTTCTAAATAAATACATGTTAGGGCATCAAAGTTTCTATGGAAATATTACAACAACAACAACAACAACTTAAAAGGCAGGATTAACAAAGATCTCCAACTCTAGCTGTGAGAATTATGTAAATTCTATGACCCCAATTATCATTCAAAGTTTAGCAGATGTTGTAATTTGTGGACAATATAAAAATTCAATTAAAGGAAACCAAAAAGTCTGTGCAGACCATATAGTCAACATGAGTGAAGCAATGGGTGCATAGCTAGTAACAAATTGCTGATCATCAACATCAAGAAAAGTATCACAGTAGCACATGAAAGACCATGTACATTTCATAGCAGCAGAAGTGCCAAGTCATCAACATGCAAACATAAAAGAGAAAGAAAGAGAAAAGTGGTTAGCTTTTGGAATAAATTCTTTGTAGAGCTAGAATACAAAAACACAGACACAAACACATTGTCCAAATGGTACAATTTGTGTGTGCCTGTGTATGACTCAATGCTTCTGCTGTTTGGTGGGTGGCCTCTACACTCCTAAATGATTTACATTCTGGGTCAATCCATACCAAGTGGTCCAGCACTGGTTGCTTGATCATCTCAAAAGAAATTAGCCGAGTGAATTCCCTCATGTTCGATGGACTCAAAAATAGTTTAAAATTTTTTTATTGGCTATCATTTAGAAATAGTGGCCATTTTTGTTTCAGGCTGCAAGCATTCTTACACATTTACAAGCTTCTGCAGGTTTTTAAATTATTCAGTAATGAGTTGCCCCTGCCCCAGATCTTTCTGATAAGAATAATTTAGTTCAGCACACACTAGACCATAAATTAAAATCATGATCACATAGCTGAATGTATTCCTTAATATACTTTTAAAATTTATTGGTCACAAATTTTAAAAAATCCATTTTTGAACAGTATTTTGCCAAAGAAGAAGTAATTTCTCAGCCTTAATATTTTTTGCTGCTACAGTAAACAATATAGTTACTTTTAATAGAGTATCAGTGGTAAGAAGCTTACACTTACAGACAACAAATACTTTATTGAAATAAATAAATAAATAAATAAATAAAAATTATCTGCAATATTTCATCAGGGGACCAGATAAAAATCTGAAAATTACACACTTAAAGACCTTTACGGTACCAAACTTCAGTATAAATTTCAACTTTGAGATTCAGTGGGAAGTTATGTAAAATTTGCTAATATGAGTCAAAAATATGTTTCTTAATATCTGCATTACCTGGACTGATGGATGAAGTGTATGAGTTACATAATTTAAACATATATGATCTTTTTCTTTTTAAATAAGCCAACTAATTATATTATCTTGTTCTCATCTTATTTGTTTTTTACTGCATTGCTCATTGAACAACAGAAAAGTTTCTTTACTCAGCTTTGGCATTATCTTAAAAGTTTTCCCAGTCGCAGTTGTAAATTCCAGGGGAAACAGCTTCTTCAGTACATTTTTCACCAGCATACAGACTTGATCCTTTTCAACTTTTTTAAATGAAGTCCTTGGTCCAAGTGGATGGTTAAATGAAATATCCACAGCTTGATTTTGACAATCAATATTATCAACTTCGACACTCCGTCATTGTTTACCATAAACACAAGCTACTATGTCCTATTTTGAAGTGCCAGTGGTAAAAATTTTCCACACTGTTAACGTTCACTATCAGGAAATGGTGATGTGAACTTACACACGAACAAGTTGTGGACTGAAACATAAAACAATGAAAAGATCAGGTGCTTTCAATCTTCTGACATCTTTAAATTTTGGTGATATAAATGAACGCAAACCTTATAGGTGCCCTGCAACAATACACCAGTTTGATCTCAACTCACAAAATTTCTACCTTCCAATTTTAATGTCAGGATTTTCTTTTTTGAATTCAGTGAATGTTAGAACCAATTTCTATCACAGAAACACAATCTTTTTTGGCAGGCATCAAATGACTGTTATTGTCACCTGCGAAAAACCTAATAATCATTTCAATCATGTTTACATCTATGAAATTAGATGCAGTTTTCTTTTGTAATGCAGGTAAAATTCCCTCCTCTTTTACTAACATCCTTGTTAATTTAATCAAATGTTCTGATACATTAAATTCATCACAAACTTTTGCTTGACTCCAAGAATTTAGTAATAAACTAATAATCTTAACTTTAGCTTCTTTGTTTGAAACGTGTCATAATTTTTTAGCTTCTCTATCAATCATCATTTTCAGTCAGATAATTTTTGGTACTTTCAACTGTTTAGTCTCACTTTTCTTTTGAAATGAAACTTCGAAATTCTTTTTGACCGTAGTTGTCACTTTCTCAATTTTTGCATTCAATGCAAATGGTCTTTTTCCTTCTATTAATTTTGTAATTTTACTAACAGGGAATACACCAATGATTTCAAAGCTAAATCTACCTTTTCAATAGGTTCTGATGAGTAACATAATTCTTTATCTGAACTATCACTATCCCTTTCTTTGTTGGTAACAAATGTCTTAGAATAACACATTGGACACAATGACTTTCCTGGGATTATGCTGATAAAAGAGCTTTTATTTTTAGAGTAATGACTGAACATTATTTGTCTCAGACCTTCTGTTATAGGCTTCTTATGTTTCTTACAAGACTCCAAGCAAGACTGGCTAAAAACATGATAAAATTTCTTTGAGTATTTATTTAATTTCATAGCACTTGCAAGTTGAGCCAACTGCAAGACTCCATTGTTAAACTGCACACTTCAAGAATTCATTTTTTACTGTATGTGAATGAATATGTTGGTAGAAGGTGGAACACAACATGCAGACTTGTACAAGTTCACCTGTGAACCTGTAGAAACTTGCAGATGCTATCTGCTAGCTTGCTCAAACTTTCTGCAGAGAATTGTTTCAACAAATAACCATTCACTATGTTAATTTTATGTTTTTTGGTTGTTTAAATTATATAAGTGATTACTTCATTTCATTACTCCAAATATTGTAGATATTAAGAAAGTGATATCTGACTCATATTTATAATTTTTTTTTTACTTCTCACTGAATCTCAAAGTTAAGTTTAATATCATAAAGATCTATTAAGTGTGTAATTTTCAGATTTTTATCTGGTCCTCTAGCAAAGATATTGTAGGCCAAAGAATAAAAAAGTGTGTTTGTTTTAACTGTACACTTCTTATCATTGATACTCTATTAAAAGTAACTACCTACTTTGTAGTGTAGCAGTAAAAAAAATACTATGGCTGAGAAGCTACTACTCCTTTGGAAAAATACTGTTCAAATACTGAGGGCTTTTCTTTTTTTTTAAATTTGTGACCAATAACTTTGAGCCATTAAAAGTATATTAAGGAATACATGCAGCTAAGTGTTCATGGTTTTAATTTATAGTCGAGTGTGTGATGAACTAAATGCTTCTTATATGAAAGGTCTGGGGCAACCCATTACTGAATAATTTAAAAAACTTCAGAAGCTTGTGAATGCCAAAAATCCCTTGCGGCATGAAACAAAAATGGCTGCTGTTTCTAAACGATAAACAATAAAAAAATTTTTTTAGTAAAGTTTTGAGGTCCCCAAACATTAGTGACTAACCCAAAAAACATCAAATTTTTCTAAGACGGTTGAGCAACCAACTATTTTTTTCATGGACCACTTTGAATGGAATGATTCTTCTACAAAAACTTTCCTACTACACATACATTTCATGGATGAGAGTGATGAAGCTGGTGTGCATTATAATTATTTGTTGAATTAGTATGCTCAACAGTCTGATTAACAGCATACTTGCAAAAGAGATTAAAATGTTTAAAACTTAAAAAATGCATAAGATACAAGCTTAGTCAGAATATTATCCGGACACTTTGTGTATTTTTACTAATGGTTCCAGTTCCTCTGTCAGTAATCTGACATTCTGCAGTTGAACTCTGTTTTCTGACATATTCAATGTGCTCACCATGCATGTACCCTTTTTAACTATCACTAGCAATTGTGGTACATGCGCTCCTTGTGCAATTTCTTGTCTTGGAATTACCATTTCCCTTTCACTCTGTCCTGACATCTTGCCTTCCACTCTCAATGACATTAATTTTTCCCCATCGGATTCTTGATGCGGATCGAACTCATAACCTTTTGGTTCTTCTTCTACTATTAGGGGTATGTCTCGGCCCTGTGTTCTTACAACCTTCCTCACATAGTCTAACTTGACCTTATGCTCTATTAATCCTCTCCCATACACATGAAATTTCTGTCTAACTTTTCCTGCACTTTCCACACTTAAGTGTATTTGTACCATACTTATTGTACTCATAGCTTCGCTTGTAAAGCCTTTTAACCGAAGCCTTTCTGCTTCGTGTATTCAAATTGCACTCTACACTGGAATACTTGTTGAGTAAGCACAACTGTGCTCCTGTATCTATTAATAACTTTCAATACCATTTTTAATTTTATACAATATAACACTAAAACATCATTTTCCGTTGCACAGTCGATTACCCTAACTGTGGGCTTACCTACTGTGACAATGCCCAACTGCGCGGCCTTGCCACCCCTTAGTTTCCCTTGACCACTTTGCCTGTTTTACTTGATACTGGCAGCCTGTTTTACTCGATACTGGCACCTTGCCTTTTCTCCAGGCTTGCCAGGGCCCATCCTCACAATCTTTAGCATAATAGCTCTGCCACTTAGACTTGAAGTAGTTTACATCTTTCACTCTCATACACAGGATGCCACAATTACCCAGTAGGTTGCATTGTGGACATCTCCATTCCCGTAAACCTCCATTGGTTCCTGTATGATTTCCTTTAAATTCCATGACATCTATAGGATGAACTTTCTGTAGTCTTACCTGACATTCTGCATCGGTGTGACCGGGCTTGTCACAACCGTAACAAAAGTTAGTGAACTCTTTACCGGTCATTGCCCATACTCTGCCCTTTGGCTTGTTCATTATACATTTGCTTGCAGTATGACCTCTCAAGCCACATGTGGAACATTGTAAATCCTTAATCTCTTTTGCACTCTTCACTGTTTTCCTTCCAAGGTTAAATGTTACCCTCGGGGCCAGTCTCTGCTCTTTCATGGATAATATCACACTTTCCTGTTGCAGTGCTAACTCTACTGTTGCTGCAAAGCCTATTTCATCCCCTATCATTGCTTAAACCCTGAAAGAAACAAGCTCTCCCTAATGAATCAACCAATTATATGGCACCTTTTACATTCTCCCGACTTGTGACCTAACTTATTGTTTCCCTGAAATCTCTTTGCATTTCATCACTTCTGCTTGCCCACAAAAAGATTGGCTCACCTTGCCCTTGCCTTCCCTGAAATATTCTGCATGCATAATAATCTGTAGTATGTTTGTTCCCACAATTTTCATCGAGAACGTGCTTCACTTCTTGCCATGTACATTTATGTCCGTGCACTTGCAGTCTTGACCTGGCCTCACCAGTTATCTTAGCTTTCACAAATGTTAATAAGATTGCATTTTCCTCTGGCTTGACTAATTTGAATGCTGCATCCACATTCTCAGTAAACTCCCTGAGGTCTCTTTTGTTCCCTTCAAACACTTTTGAAACAATACACAGGGCTTCCTTAACTGACATTTTACCACTACTGGAGGACAATGGAGCTTCATTAGTTTGGGGCATCTTACCAGTTTTAACAATGTTACTACTCTAAAGATACAGTATACAAAATTAATAGGTAATGCTTCTTGTGGTTGCGTTTTCTGATGCTTGCATGCTGCCCGTGTGTCTGCACTCTCACAATGTGTCGGCTGCTATCCTATGCTGCGTCGACCCTGTCGCTCGCCTCACCACAGCTGCAGCTACTGCTGCTGCGGCTGCTGGTTTGGAGCCTGGATTGTGGCGTCTGGTGTGAAGGTAGAAAAAGGCTGGGAGATAACTGAAGTACTCTCCAGATACATTTAACTAACTGAAGTTTATTCAAAATATACAGAATGAATTCCTGACTGCTCTGGCTGAGAAGTTTCCAATGAGCGACCAAGTCTGACACAGAGACAGCGTAAGACAACTGCCATTCCATCTACTCTTCGAATGCGACCCACAAACTAAGTCAGAGCCCCACAGCTGCTGCCTATCTGATCATCAGCTCTGGCTGCTAACTCTGCCACAAGCCGTGGCTCTTCCTGCAGCAACTCATGTCAGACCTCTGTCTCGTCTCCTGACTGCCCTTGACTGCTTACTGCCTACTTTCTCCACCCTAGAATGCCTCTCTCAGAACGTCTAGCTGCCAAGTTTTGTATCCTTTCCCCCTTCGATTGTGCCGGCTATAACCATGACGTAATGTTTGGAGCTACTTGGCTCCTTATTGGCTGTCATTTTGCCCTATACTTCAGTCATTCTTGAGAGTCTGAAGGAAGGGGTAGAGACGCCTCCCTTAATATGGTCACACACTACATCCTAAGCCCTGTATTGGCTTCTCATGACATAGTGCTGTCACCACCAGAAGGCCCTCTCTCTTTCTCCCTCTCGTCCCACACTCTCTCTAACCAGAAGTGCTGTTTGCTTATGAACTTTAATTCCAAGCCTTATCTGCCTGGCATCAGCCACCCCACCAGCTTCCAGGTCTGTGGCTCCTCTCACTTTGCCTAAATACATTACTATTGTCTCTTTTACTGTTTCCCCTTTTAGTCATAAAAATGCCTTAACAACTCCCTATTTATCATGAATAATGCAATTCAGACTTGGTTTTACTCATGGATATAAAACTGTGCCCAAATCAAACCCACTGACCACCATCAATGCCTCGAACTTGACAGCTGCCACCCGTTCCACAGCAAGAACTCCCTTCCATACAGCCTAGCCACCTATGGTCATCACATCTGCAGTGACAAGTGGTCCCTCTCGAAATGTACCGAGGATCTCATTGAAGCCTTCACAGACTGTAATTATCCTCCCAACATTGTACGAAAACAAATCTCCCATGCCTAATCTTTCCAGTCTCCCACCATCTCACAAAGTCCCAGTGTCTGGCCACAGTGGAGCATTCCCCTCATAACTCAGTACCACCCAGGACTGGGGCAATTGAATTACATACTGTGCCAGAGTTTCGACTATCTCCCGTCGTACCCTGAAATGAGAAATGTCCCGCCCACTACCCTTCCCACACCTCCCACAGGATTATTCCACTATCCAATGAACCTACACAATATACTCATCCATCCCTGCACAATCCCTGCTCCCACGCCCCGTACCTCATGGCTCATATCCCTGTAATACACCTAGATGCAAGACCTGTCCTATACATCCTCCCACCACCTACTCCAGTCCAGTCACAAACATCACCTATCCCATTAAAGGCAGTTTTACCTATGAAACCAGTCATGTGATCTACAAGCTAAGCTGCAACCACTGTGCTGCATTCTTATGTGGGCATGACATCCAACAAGCTGTCTGTCTGCATGACTGGCCACCAACAAACTGTGGCCAAGAAACAAGTGGACCATGCTGTTGCTGAGTACGCTGCCCAACACGACATCCTTCATTTCAATTACTGCTTCACAGCTTGTGCCATATGGGTCCTTCCCATCAACACCAGCTTTTCTGAACTGCGCAGATGGGAACTTTCTCTGCAATATATCCTACATTCCCGTAACCCGCATGGTCTCAACCTTCGTTAGTCATTGTCCTCATCCATACACCCCTTTCCCTGTTCCCATTCCAGCTCTACACAGCCCTCATTCGACCATTTCACTCAATCTTTTTTACTTCTCTCCTTTTCCGCTAACTCCCCCCCCCCCCCCCCCCCCCCTCCGCCCCCCCGTTCCTCACCTATCCCTTGGCCGCCGTCTAACCTCCAAACTGTACATAGCCACCCTGCCCTCTCTCCAAATCATCCCTGCATGCTGCCCAGCAGCACTTCACTGTCCCCCACCCCTACCCTACTATCCCTCCCCCTCTCTGCCCCAGCCTCCTCCTTACCCCTCCCTACTTAGTCACCACTCCCATCGTGTCGCTGCTCACAGTGTGGCTTCAGTTGTCAGAGACTGCAATCATGTGTGTGTGTGTGTGTGTGTGTGTGTGTGTGTGTGTGTGTGTGTGTGTCTGTCTGTCTGTCTGTCTGTCTGTCTGTCTCTGTCATCTATCTTTGACAAAGGCTGTACTGACCAAAAGCTTATCTGTGACAATCCTTTTCTTGTGCCTATCTGCGACTCAACATCTCCGCTGTGTGGTGAGTAGCAGCTTTCCTTTTCATGGTATTGTTGTTGTATCTGAACATACTAAACTAGCTACTCTAGATATAGTATCTCTGTCTTTGTGATGTAAAGTTTGATGAGAAGTAAATATGTTTTAATGGAAATTCGAATTAAGTATTGAGTGAAGTGTCACACTTATAGGATGCTGGTCTCTATTCAGAAGAATGGCAGTTTAAATTCATAGCTGCCCATCCAGATTTAGGTTCCCCATTATGTCTGTAGGTTGCGTAAGGCGAGTACTGGGTTGGTTCAGTTCGAGTCACAGTCCATTTTTTTCTCCAGTCTGAACATGTGCTCCATCTGTAAGGACCTCATTGTGATGACATGTGAAATTTTAAACTTCCTTTATGTGAAGTGTGTCTCTTATGATCTTTTAATTGATGGGATGTTAAACTTGAACTTTCTTCCTTCCTTTCAACAAAATGGAAAACCAACCCCATGAATGCCTTCATTTCATAAATGTAACTAGCAGAGCTTGAGTATGAAAATCTTGGTCCATATTGTAATGATGTCTGCTGAATACCAACACAGCAAACAAGAAAGAGTATCCCCTCTTGTCACTCTTAATTATTTTGTACTGTAAACTATTTTAGAGCTAGAATAAAGCCAAAATTCTTCTTCCAGCTGCTGATGTGACCTTCTGCTGATAGCACTCTGCTTTGTGACACCACTGAACATTGTCATCAGTAAGATAAAGAGCTAATATACTATACATAAGTATGAAACAATGATTTGGAGAGTATGCCCATCTCGTGGTATGCAATTTCTGTTCAATGTTATTTGTTGGTGAGATCATTATATTTGTAGTTTCTGCTCAGTATTGTATGTTGAAAATGCCACTATAAAACATTTCGTATGAATACGGGATCAGAAATAATCTTCTCTGGAAATGCCCAATATCTGACCATTATATTATAGGAGTCTGGCCCCAGACTCCTCCAGTCATCAGGAGAGAGGCAGGTAGGATATGGTGGTGAGACCTAGCTACGCTTGAGAGCCCCAAGAAAACATTATCAACCATAAGATATATACTAGGCAGCAATGCAGCATTGCCTTCCAAAGCACCATTCCACAACCAGGCTGGCGTAGCAACACCTCATCAGTAGCAGATGGCCAGCATGCATTTGACTCACGGTACTGTCAGCGCAGCAAAGTGTCGGATGTCAGCTGCTACATCACAGGGGAGCCATCGACTCGCAGTATCCGGCAGCCTCCAGCTCTGTATATCACTCTCCAAAGCACTATTGTTGATGTTGAAGATTTGCACTCAGAAGATTGCCCCAGGTCCACCTCAAGTATTGTCTGCCTCAAAGAGATTTGCTTTCATCCCCCCCCATTTACGAAACAGGAGCCAGCAGCACTGGTGTCAGCCTGAGGAATGGGATGAGGAGTAGCAGTGTTCTCCCTCTTGAAGACAGATGACAGTGACCAGGTGTTGCAGGTCAAGCCTCCAGCAGGGCTGCAGGGTGATGGCAGTCTCTGTACCCCATCAGTGTTGCCTCGGAAGTTGGCAAGGCAGCTGTCAGCAACAGCATCCTTCCAGCTAGACTTGTGGTTATGTAGATGATTGAAGGCAGCTAGGTGTGCTGAGTGTCAAACTCCATAGTCTCCCCTCTCACTGTGTAGTTGTAACTGACAAGAACTGTGACTACACACTGAGCAGTCGGCAGTCAGCACTCAGAAATCAGACATTTTTTAATATGCATGAGGTATTTATGTTGGCATTTCCCACGGGCTGTGGTGCAGTAGGGATGGCTATGACATCGTGTGTCCTGGTTTTCCCTCACTGTCAGCTCTCCTATTGGCTTCAGACTTTTGCAGCATCACTTTTCAGAGATTATTTCCTGCTGGTCAACACCTGAATACTTAATGTTGTGCTATACCTAGCTTTCCTTATGAAACTGTGCTTTGTCACTAGCACAAAAATCTCTCTCAGATTTCAGGTCATTATGTTTCACTTGTAGACTTGTTGTGATAGCTTGCGTGTTTGCCGCAACTGGCTCAGCATTTCCCTCTAGCTGCCACTCGACTGCTCATTGACAAAGGTTGTTTGGCTTCTGGGAGCTTCAAAGGTAGGACTTCAATAAATTTTTAGTGTCTGCCAGGGATACTATCCTGGGGCATAACGTCTCCCTCTTCCTTCAGAAAATTTGTCTCAATTTTTTCAATTTGCAGTACCTGTAATAAACTCATCGTAGATATTTTACACCAGTAGTTACACATTATACAACTTTAGGCAATTTTCCAGTACCATACAGCTGATTTACATTCTATTCAATGTTTGATATTCCGAAGTGATAGGATAGGCCTATGGAGAAGCCATTCCTTACACACTAACACAATTATTCATATCCTTTTATATTCATCTATTAGTTTATACAAAATTCCCTTACTGTGTCTGAGTTCTATTTACAAATTAACAGGTGCCTGGTTCCCAGGTAAACTGAATGGTGCACTGACTTTTGTTTAAAACAGAATCAGATTACACACATCACAATCAGAACCACTAAAGCATTGGTAGCTGTCATATGCTTATAGTCGTGGAACATTTGTTTGGCTGTAATTTGTTTTGCTACTGGCTCCTCTAACGAGTGTAAAAAGTCTGTATGCAGGGAATTATTTAGGAAGGTTGAGTTTTGAGTAGGCAGCACCTCTTATGGCTCTTCAAATGAGTACAACATAGGTTGTTCTCACTTAAGTGTGGTCCTACCAGTGACTGCAGCTGGTAGACGAAATGTTGCATGTGCTAAGTCACAAGGCATACCATTTATTATTATTATGTTATCCCATAATTTCACTCTATTCATACCTGTTGGTTTTATGTGTTCATACTTGTCTGCTATGACTACTTCTGGTAAAAAAACTGAGTAGACTCATTGGGTGTCTGCTCTCTGGAAATGTGGATGCAGCATTAACACTTCCATTTGACATTCACTTGCTTTGGTTTTTTTTCCAGGAATAACTGGACCTTGCATTACCGTACGCCAGTCTGTATCACCCTACTTGTGCACAATGTAACACTTTGTCATCTTTGTAGATCTTCCAAAGACATTAGAGGATAGCCATCTCTTTGCTTTGAAATTATAAATATATTTTTTGTCTGTGCCTGTACTCATGTCAGTATGCAGCCTTAGAGAAAGATACTTTTATCACTATCTTCCCCTGCCTCCAGAAGGTGAGATTACTGAGAAAAAACTATACCCCCATATACAAAAACAACATTGTATCGATTCCTCAGTAATGAAAAATAAAAAAACACCTCCAGAAGGTGAGATTACTGAGACAAAACTATACCCTCATGTACAAAAACATTGTATCAATTCCTCACTAATGAAAAGTAAAAAACACTTACAACAGACTATAACCAGAGCAAAATAAAACTGGATGACTTCATAAAAATCTACACAAGTAAAACAATGTACAGTATAGGCAAACAACAATCTTAAATCTTATCTATCAACATTCCCTAAGGATGTAAGGCCTTTTTTGAACTGCTCTGGTCATCAGTCATCTGTTTATTCTTTGTTCCTTGAGGCTTTGCATTCTTTATTGCAGATGTTGCTCGTATCCATGGTAATACATTGTCAGCTCCCTTAAAAGGCTTAATATGTCCCGTTTGAATAATCAATCTTTGTTGGCATCTATATTTTAACATTGACAAGTGACGTCATTTTCACTGGTTTGTGTGCTTTGTGGTATAGGTTCAGGAATTTCTTTGTTGTAGCTTTTAGTGTATATGGGTTCATAACTAATACCCACTTGCCAATCCTGTATTGCTGTAACTTCCCTACATGTTGTCCTATCTACTGTTGTTGTTCTAAGGCTTTCATATTTGCATGTTTTTCTTGTTGCCAAATGCCTTGCAATTTCTTAGCAAACTTTTTTATCAATTCGATGTTGGATCCAAGCTTTAGTGTAATCACTTCAAAAGGTGAAGGCATTTTCTCCCATATATTAGCTCATAAGGAGAGAGACTGGTAGTCATATGGACTTGGGAATTGTATCTGGCAGTTACAAAATTTAAATATAGGTCCCGCTTTCCATGGTTACTGCTAATGTAATAGCTCGACATCTGCAAAAGTGTGCAATGAACTCTCTTGGTTCTTCCATTGGCTTGAGGGTGGAAGGGTGTGGTTCACAGCTTGCGAATTCAGAGCAATCAACACAATTCCTTCATAAGATCTGAAAGTTGAAACTGGTATCGTGGTCTGTAATTACCATGTCCAGAATGCCAAATGTAAACAGCCAATTATTTACTAATGCTTGAGGAACTATACTCGTATTTTGGTCAAGCGTTGCAGCCATTTCTATATAACATGAGAAATGGTTACTTATAGTTAGTTTGTATTTATTTCCTATGTATGTTTTATTAAATGGACCTAAAGTGTCCATCCCAAGCATTTCAAACGGTTTAGATCCACCCAGTAAACGTTGTAATGGAATTGGTCGGTAGCTAAGTTTAGCTTGTTGCATACAAGGTATGCAGTTCCTGACATGTTTACTTGACATCTTTTTATCTAGGTCCCCACCAAAATTTTTCTCATCACGCACCATGGCCTGACAACATGTGGTGCCCCCCTCCCCCTGCGGTCCTGGGGGTTAGAATAAGCCCGAGGTACTCCTGCCTAAACTACACCTTTTGTCCTTTATGTGATGGTCCCCTATAGGGTTTGACCTCCATTTTTCAAAATTTTCCCAAAGAGCGAGCCAATTGGGGAAGAGCACCTCACATGGTGCATTGTGTCCATCATACATTGAGATCTTTAACCCTATTTCTCGTCGAGGCATTGCAATCCCGGTCATGCTCCATCTCTTGGGCGAGGACACCTTCCTGGGTGCATTTTCCTCCAGCACTATGCAGTGTCGTTTTACGCCGACAATGACCATGGAATTCTTTGCACCTCATATCCAGCATGGTGGCCAGTCAGTTGTGGTGGGGTCGCCATTTACTCTGTTGGTTGGCTGACTACACAGGGATCGCTCTGCTGATGCCTGCACAATTAACTCCCCCACATATGCCACAGAGTAGATGCCCGTCGCCCTGGGACACTGGGTCTCCTGGCAATGGCCGTCCTGCTAGGTGGCCTTTGCTGCGGCTGGGTGGTGCCCATGGGGAAGACCCCCGGTCGGAGTGGGTGGCATCAGGGCGGATGATGCACGATGAAGCGTTCCACGTCATCACTTGCTGGTGATCAAATGTCAGCAGTCTCTAAGTGTTCCAAGAGTCAGTACAATGCAAGGCTACAGGGGATATTACAAGAACCATAATGAATATAATAGTGTCAGATGGACTTTGCATTTATGTCCTGAACTCAGTATGTAGTGTACCCGTGCCCCTTCAAACTCCTCTTGAAGCTTTGGCTGTCAGGATACAGACGACACAGGAAATAACTGTCTGCAATGTATATCTCCCTCCACATGGTGTGGTGCCCCTGAACATATTGGCAGCACTAATTGATCAACTCCCTAAACCTTTCCTACTTTTGAGAGATTTTAATGCCCATAACCCCTTTTGTGGTAGCACCATGCTTACTGACCATGGCAGAATGTCAAAAATTGACTGTCCCAACTTGACCTCTGCCTCTTAAATACTGGGCCGTCACACATTTTAGTGCGGCGTATGATAGTTACTTGGCCATTGATTTATCTATTTGCAGCCCAGGACTTCTCCCATCTATCAACTGGAGAGCACATGGCGACCTGTATGGTAGTGACCACTTCTCCATCTTCCTGTCACTCCCTCAGCGTCATGCTCACGGACGCCTACCCAGATAGGCTTTAAACAAGGCAACTGGGTAGCCTTTACCTCTGCTGTCACTGTTGAATCTCCCCCGTGTGGTGCCATCAATGTTGTGATTGAGCAGGTCACTACAATGATAATTTCTGCGGAGAAAAATGCGATCCCACATTCTGTAGGGTGCCCCTGGCCAAAGACAGTCTCTTGGTGGTTGCCAGAAGCCGCTGAGGCAATTAAAGAGCGTTGGTAAGCTCTACAACAACATAAGTGGCACCCTTCCCTAGAGCACCTAATAGCATTTAAGCAGCTCTGTGGCTGTGTTCACTTGCTTATAAAACGACGGAAACAGGAGTGTTGGGAGAGGTACGTGTCAAATATTACGTGTGATACGTCACCTCCCGAAGTCTGGACGAAGATCAGACATCTTTTTCGGTACCAGACACCAACAGGTGCCATGGTGTTAACATCAATGGCATACTCTCTACTGATGCAAACACGATTGCCGAGCAGTTTGCTGAGCACTGTGCTCGAACCTCTCCTTTGGAGAACTAGCCCCCAGCCTTTCGCACCCTCAAACTCCGGATGGAAAGGAAAATCCTCTCATTCACTACATGCCACAGTGAACCCTATAATGCCCCATTTACAGAGTGAGAGTTCGTCAGCACCTTTGCACATTGCCCCGACACAGCTCCTGGGCCAGATCGAATCCACAGTCAAATGATTGAACATCTCTCGTCTGACTACAAGCGATACCTCCTTGTCATCTTCAACCGGATCTGACACGATGGTGTCTTTTCATCACAATGGCAGGAGAGCACCATCATTCCGGTGCTCAAACCTGTTAAAAATCTGCTTGATGTGGATAGCTACCACACCATCAGCCTCACCAATGTTCTCTGTAAGCTGCTGGAACGTATGGTGTGTCGGCAGTTGTGTTGTGTCCTAGAGTCACGTGGCCTACTGGCTCCATGTCAGGGCGGCTTCCGCCAGGGTCGCTCCACCACTGATAATCTTGTGTCCCTCGAGTCTGCTATCCGAACAGACTTCTCCCTATGCCAACACTTGGTTGCCATCTTTTTATACTTACGTAAAGTATATGACACAACCTGGTGACATCATATCCTTGCCACATTGTATGAATGGGGTCTCCATGGCCACCTTCCAATTTTTATCCAAAACTTCCTGTCGCTCCATACTCTACATGTCCAAGTCGGTGCTTCCCATAGTTCTTCCCGTGTTCAGGAAAATGGCATTCCTCAGGGCTCCATGTTGAGTGTATCTCTATTTTTAGTGGTCATTAATGGCCTAGCAGTAGCTGTAGGGCTGTTGGTCTCCCCTTCTCTGTATGCGGATGACTTCTGCATTTTGTATTGCTCCTCCAGTAATAGTGTTGCTGAGCGGTACCTACAGGGAACCATTCACAAGGTTCAGTCATGGGCTCAAGGCCGGGGCTACCAGTTTTCAGACGCGAAGTCATGTGTCTTGCACTTCTGAAGGCATTGTACCATTCATCCAGAACCTGAACTTTATCTTAATGATGATCCATTCACTTTAGTGGAGGTGTATCGATTCTTAAGACTGGTTTTCGACAGCTGATTGGCTTGTCGACCTCACCTTTGTCAGCTTAAGTGGGAGTGCTGGCTCCACCTGAATGCTCTCCGCTGTCTTAAAACACCAACTGGGGTGCATATTTCTTTATGCTGCTGCAGCCCTACAGAGCCCTTGTTCAATCCTGCCTTGACTATGGGAGTCTCATTTACATTTCGGCGGCACCCTCAGCGTTGCGTTTACTTGACTCAGTGCACCACTGTGGCGATCGCCTAGCAACGAGAGCTTTCAGAACAAGTCCGGTGACCAGAGTCCTGGTGGAGGCCGGAGTCCCTCCATTGTGGATCCAATGTGCACAACTGCTCACCAGTTATGTTGCACACATTCGTAGTTCTCTTTTTCCCATTTGCAGCAGTTCAATTCCTGCATCGGCAGCCCAGGACAGGGCTCACGGTTGCAGTTTGCGTGTGATCCCTTATCTCCGAACTGGAGGCCTTCCCTTTACCACCTCTACTTGAGGTCCATTCACGTACACCTCCATGGTGTATACCTTGGCTGAAGCTTGGTCTGGACCTTTTGCATGGCCCTAAGGACTCCGTTAACTCCGCTGCCCTCCGCTGTCACTTCCTCTCAATTCTTAATAGTGTTCCGGGCCTCTGAAGTTGTTTACACTGACGGCTCGATGGCTGATGGTAATGTTGGCTTTGCCTATGTCCACAGAGGCCATATTGAACAGCATTCCTTTGCCCGCTGACTGCAGTGTATTCACTGCAGAGTTTGTGGCCGTATCTCGTGCACTTCAGTACATCTGTTCCTGTTCTGGTGAGTCGTTTTTTTCTCTATTCTGACTTCCTGAGCAGCTTACAAGCAATCAACCAGTGCTACCCTCGCCATTCTTTGGTAGCGAACATCCAGAAGTTCATCTATGCCCTGGAATGGTCCAGTAGTTCAGTGGTGTTTGTGTGGATCCCAGGGCACGTCGGAATCCCAGGTAATGAACTTGCTGACAGGCTGGCCAAACAGGCTACACGGAAACCACTCCTGGAGATACGGGCAACTCTGAAACTAACCTGCATTCTCTCTTACGTCACAACGTTTTTTGGCCTTGGGAGATGGAGAGGCGTGACAGTATGCACAGCAAACTGCATGTCATTAAGGAGACTGTGAATGTGTGGAAGTCTTCTCTGCGAGCTTCTCGCAGGGAATCAGTTGTCCTTTATTGGCTCTGCATTGACCAAACATTGCTCACACATGGTTACCTCTTCCGTCATGAGGACCCACCTCAGTGTCGCTGTAGCTCGCAAATGACAGTCCTCCACCTCTTGCAGAACTGCCTGCTTTTAGCCACTCTGCGGCGGACTTTTAACTTTTCCAACACCCTACCTTCTGTATTGGGCGACAGTGCATCAACAGAAGCTTTAGTTTTACGTTTTATTCATGGGCGTGGGTTTTATCATTTGTTCTGAGTTTTAGCGCATGATCTTTGTCCCTCTGTGTCCTCCACCCTAAGGCTAAAAGTTTTTAATGTGTTGCAGAGTAGCTGGCTTCTCCTTTCTTATTCTTATGGTCAGCCAGCCATGGTAATCTGCTTTCTTGTTTTTAATCTCTTCTCCCTGTTTCTTGTGTATCTCTGTGGTTTTCTTGTCCTGTTTTGTCCATTGTAGTGTTTGTTGTCCTCCTGTCACTCCTCTGGTTCTTTCTTTCTCTTGTTATTATGCCGTATGTCTTCTTTGTTTTCTTCTTTTCCTTGGGTAATTGTTCTATTGGGAACAAGGGACCAATGACCCCCCCCCCTTAAACCAACCAGCCAACAACATGTGGTCATGTGCTTGTGCCAAGACTTTTTTCTGGTAGAAAGCTGCAGGTACTATCACTTCCAACACACACTTTATTGCTCTCCACAGCAACCGTTGTTCATCACAAATTGAAGTTGTGACTTGAATTGCTGGTAATCAGCATCAGTAGCTTGAGCCTTCTGCCATTCAGCTATGCTCCTGCCCATTGTTTGTAGAACTGGAATTTTTCTACTCAAACAGTTGGCATTAGTATACCTTTTCCCTAGTTTGTTTATTATTTCATGATCAAATTCACTCAAACATAGTGGCCACCTTGTTAGTCTGCTGCAAGGGTCTGTCAATCAGAATAACCATTTGAGAGCAGCTTGATCCATCACGACCTTAAACTTTTTGCCATATAAATAACAACGGAAATACATAATACCTTAAATAAGTGCTAGTATCTCCCCCTGAGCAGTGGAATAATTTTTGACTACTTTGTTCAAGTGTCAGTATGCATACGCTACAGGATACACTTTACCATCCATATTCTACCCTAGGACAACCCGCCAGAACTGTATTACTTGCATCACAAAACAGAATAAATTCTTTTTAAAATCAGGGAATATCAAAACTGGGTCTGATCTCAATGCTCATACGAGTATTAAATGCTGTCTGATGTTCAGTAGACACTTAAAATTTTGCTCCTTTCCATAATAAACCGTTCAAAGGTCCAACAATTTCAGCAAAGTCCTTATGAATTTATGGAAATAATTACTGAGACCAGTGAAACACTGCATCTGTTTGTCTTCAGTGGCGAAGAATGAGACCAGATCTGGCTCTGTTCTCACACCTTAATTGCTAATTATATGCCCAAGATGGTTTACTTCCACAAAATAACATTTATAGATGCTTAACATTAGTTGTGCTGTTCATAGTCTTTTGAATACCTCCTCCAGCTGCTATATATGCTTATCCATATCCTTTGAAAAAAATGTTGTGTCATCCAAATAGATCTAAATATTGTTCTGCTGTCAGTCTGCTGGTCATTGACACATGCGGTTGGCTTCAGGAGCTACCAAGATAGAACGTGGATGAAATTTTAGTGTCCACAGAGATACTATGCCGGGGCATAACAATATGCAGTCCTAAACTCAAAACGTGGGGCCTGAAATCATGTCATTTGAATTTCTCCTTCCAGCTTCACTAGGTGCATATTCTGAAGATGAGACTGAGCCTTCCAGCACTCAGCTGGCCAGTCCTTTTCCAGGCTTCACATATGGAAACAGTTTTCCCTTTCTTTGTTACCTGCAACCCGCCGTGCCCCCTCGGTTTCCGTTGCTTTCCTACTGCATACTTCTACCAACTCCCTTTTGTATTATTGCTGTTCTGTTCTGTCATCATGTACATATTTATTTTTTTACACTCACATTCCCGCTCTTTCGCCCCCCCCCCCCCCTCTCTCTCTCTCTCTCTCTCTCTCTCTCTCTCTCTCTCTCTCTCTCTCTCCCCCTCTCCCCCCTCCCCCCTCCCCCCCTCCCCCCCCCTCCGTCTGCCCCCCCCTCCCTCTCCTCCCCCTCCCCCCTCATACTCTCTTCATACATTTTGTGATTTCTTTCTGATTTATATGTTTATTTTTTTTTTCATTTGTTTCATGACTGCACCTAAAATGTGCTCGCTTGTTTTCAGATCCACAGCCTACAGTAACAGTATTAATCCGTGGGCCTTTTGGCAGGCATGCATGGACAATGCAGCTTCGTCATCTTCCACGTCACAAATCAGGCACAAAATATCATACTCCCAACCCAGGTCGGCCAGTTCCAATGGCCGATGTTGGTGTTAGACATGAAGTTCGCCAGCGTTACTTCCCGGACAGTGTTGATAGGATACCACAGTGCAAAATGTAAGTGGATAAGGAGATCACAGTGTCTTGCTGGAAGTGCTATTAAGTTCAATTTTCTGAAGCCAATGTATGAGGTGACCTCTATTTTCTTGTGGAGTAACAAGTGGGGAAAGTAATACCTTTTGTGCATCGATGTGCACAATATCTCAATATGTGGCCTGTTTTAATAGTGAAAATGTTGTAGAACCATTTATCAGTCTGTATAATTTACTGTAAATAAATACTTCATTCAAAATCACTGCGAGGTGTGAAGTTCTTGCATAACATGTTGGATTGTCTCTGTCGTATAGCTCATTTCTCATTGTGTCCTTGAAGGGGATGACATTCTATAAAGAATTTTGACTGCTGTTAATGGAAGCATACAGAGGTGTGAGGTCATACCCTCACTCCCCACCCCCTCTGTGATTCCTGCAAAGAAATTTGTGATTTCCTTGGAGCACAGAGGGTATGGTGTCATAATTTTTAAATATTTACCTTAATCAAAGCTGTGATAATATTCCAGGAATTGTTAAAAACAATATATTGTAAAACATAATTTTTTGTAAACTTAAAAATCAGTTCTTTGAAAGCCAAACTGTCACTTGTATACCAAGGAATTATGCACAACCATGTTTCTACTGATTGTGATGTTAAAGTGAGGAGTGCAGTTTTCAAAGACTTGAAGTTAAATCCAAAACTTTATTTTGGACAAACAAAATGTAAGATACTCTTCAGGGACCTAGCGATGCTTACACTTATGTTAATACGTATACTCCATTACAATAGTGAATTTAGAATGAACTATGCAATGCAGAACACTACACTACACTTAAAAATAATTTTCGTATAGACTGTGTACCCCTCTCAAAAGTCCCAAATAACGTTTTACATTACGTTGTGAAAGCTCATAACTGGTTATTGACAGACATGATGTGATATATCCTACTTACAAAACCTCCATCAGGACTCAAAGCCTCATTGAATGAAGTTCATTGATTTGCTGTAGAACTGGTATCACGGGAAACTACCCAATAATGCATACTAAGCAACTTTTTAATAATGTGACTTTTCCCACATTTATTTGCAACATTCCTAGTATGATGATCAGTTCCAGTCAAACAATAATTTTACTGATTATACATATGGCATTGACGGAATATTCATATTATACAGTCCCAGTCAAATTCTGACACAACAGTCGCAAGGCAGTATTAGCCTCAGTTTATGTAATCAGTAAGCACACCACGTATATGACACACAAAAAATGAATACTCCCTACAACACAGTACATAATCAGAGTTCTCAATTATTCGCACACTAGTTTGAAGTAAAATTCATAACAATTAACACTGTTCAAAAGTTGAAGTTAGCAAGCTCATAGAGTCACACTTCCATACTGAAGGCATGTATACTGATGACAGTTTTACACATATATGGTAATTTGATACATTAGTGCAGAGATTGACCAGGATGTTGCTGGTATACTAGGTGGGTGCATATACTGCATAATACTGACTAGCTGAGAATACCTGCACTTTAGCATAGAAGTTGCCGCTAACATTTCCAAGCCTCAGCTGAAACTTATAGGGTGGTGATTGGTCTTATAAAGACTGTCTTAAGAACATATTGTGGTTTCAGAAAGTACATTTCATTTGAGAAACAGCTAAGTTAGATTTTGCTGATTTGGATGAGCTGTTTGTTATGATAGTAATTTGGTTTGCAAAAATATTTGGTGTTTTAGAAAAAACAGCAAAAAATGTAACCATTTCATATATTTGCATTGGGAATAACCCAGTTATGAGTACAGGCACCATCTTTAGATTTAAAATTATTGTTGCAAATTTATGCAAATTTTTAAATACTGTCCAAATTACTTACAGAATTGTGTCATTCAGTTCACAATAATTAGGGGAGCAAAAAGCGCAGTAACAAAATCTGGAATGTAATAGGCATAAAGGTGCAAATGGTGAAAGTAATTTTTGGTTTACCCAAACTTTGATCATGATTATTTTGTAAATTAATTAGTTTCAAAGAAATCAGAATACATTTTTCATAAAGTCTGGATATTGTTCTCTCTGAAAAGTTGTGTCAGCATACCCAGCTTAACTGATTAGCTCAAAGTTCTGTCTCTCATAGTATAGTAAAGTTTTCAGTTGTTAATAACTACTTGTAATTAACATGGCTTTCTGTAAAACTAATTACATTAATGAAATCAGTGCACTGGAAAGAAAAGTCTGAATAATAAATCTAAGTGAGGCAAAGTCTGATTAATGTTTCGATAGAACCAGGTATATAATACACATGTTTGATGCGTATAACTAAATTTAAAGTGGAAAAAATAAAAAAAAAGGTTGAAGTGCAGTCAGACAGCAAATCAATAATCCTCAGAAATTTTATAGCAAGGTAAAAGCATCCCTCATTAGCTGCTCTTACAATTTGCTTGAATGTATGGGCTGAGGGAGGAAACTCTGTGGATGGCTTTAATATTTATACAGATGAGCCAAAGCTTAGAAGAATGCAGTGACCATTCTGTATATGAAATTTATCTATATATATTTAAGGTCACACAATTTATATCATTATTAGTTTTGGCTACTTTACAAGTCATTGTCAAATGATTTGAATAATTATGTAGCAGTTCATCAAAGTACAAAGTTGTACTTTCATTAGTCACAATTTAATGTATTCAGATCATCTTATGATGACTTGCTAAGAAGTCAGAACCAATAATGATATAATTGGTGTGACCTGAGGCTGAAATATGTAATTATAAAATCTTCAAATATTTGTATTCAGCGTATGTCAACTTTTCTAGTATATAAACAGCTGATAGTGAGCTGGGTGAAGTTATTCTTTGTTTGGAGTATTAGATGAAAATGGCTAGTGAGTAGCAGAACAGGAGGAGCTGTGTCTTTCCTCAAAGTAGCTACTTTTCTTATAACGTATGTCAATGTGTGTAAAGTAATTTAGAAGGAATTCCTGCAATTATTAGTATGGGCAGGGTTAGCACTAGTCATGATTTGTTGTTGGTAATTTTGCAGAAGTAGCAAGCAGTAACTGCTTGTTTAATGAATTAGTTATTCATCAAATTCTACTCATAAGCCAGAGTTCATGATGAATTTTGGTGGCCATTAAAGTTTGCAAAGAAAATTTACATGGGCTTCATGTTTTATGGAATATTCAAGTCCGACTCCCCCCCCCTCATGGGGACTGAGCTGCTGTCTGTTTCCATGCCAGCGTTATGTTCCTTACTGAACTTCATCTCATGCTAAAAGAAATCAGGCTAATTTTCTGTTTGAACTCCTATTTCATTTGTGTAAAATCGTCTCCTACGTTCCAAGCTTTACAGAAGCTCTCCTGCGAACCTTGCAGAACTAGCCCTCCTGAAAGAAATGATATTGTGGAGACATGGCTTAGCCACAGCTTGAGGGAAGTTTCCAGAATGAGATTTTCACTCTGCATTGGAGTGTGCGCTGATATGAAATTTCCTGGCAGATTAAAACTGTGTGCCGGACCGAGACTCGAACTCGGGACCTTTGCCTTTTGTGGGCAAGTGCTCTACCAACTGAGCTATCCAAGCACGACTCATTCCCTGTCCTCACAGCTTTACATCCCCCGGCTGTGGCTAAGCCATGTCTCCATAATATCCTTCCTTTCAGGAGTGCTAGTTCACAGGAGAGCTTCTGTAAAGTTTGGAAGGTAGGAGACAAGGTACTGGCAGAAGTAAAGCTGTGAGGATGGGGCGTGAGTCATGCTTGGATAGCTCAGTTGGTAGAGCACTTGCCTGCGAAAGGCAAAAGTCCCGAGTTCGTATCTCGATCCGGCACACAGTTGTAATCTGCCAGGAAGTTTATAGTATTTGTTGTCATATATTCTAACTATGATTATGTCTTTACTTTCATTTACTCCCTCACATTCTTTTGCTTGAAATTGTTTCGAAACCTGCAGTGTTGTTAAACATTAGAAATAATTGAAATAGGAAAGTACATTAACATAAAATTATCATAAGATGAGACTGCTGTATTAAAAGTGATTTGTCCATAAGAAGGAGTTGCATAATAAAACAGTTGCAAAATTCTTTTATTTTAGTAGTACTTCAAAAGCTGTTGTATGTGCTACAGTCTGTTTATATTAGTTAGTTAGTTATATTACTTGTTCCATGGATCATGAACACGATTCTTTCGTAATGATGTGGAACGTGTCAAAGTACACAAGATTCATTTATCTCAAATAATCATTGTTAGTCTTATATACAGTACAATTGTTAATGCTTACTGTATTTCTTTGGCCTATGTCTAAAAATTCATCTATGGAGTAGAAGGTGTTGTCATTCAGGAATTCCCTTAACTTACTTTTGAATGCTGATTGGTTGTCTGTCAGACTTTTGATATTGTTTGGCAATTGACGAAAAAATCTTTGTGGCAGTATAATTCACCCCCTTTTGTGCCAATGTCAAATTCAATGAATGGTAGTGAAGGTCACCCTGTTGCCTAGTATTGTAGCTATGGACTGTGCTATTAATTGTGAAGTGATCTGGGTTACTAACAACAAATTTCATTAGGCTGTATATATATATTGTGAAGCTACTGGCAATATCCCTAATTCTTTAAATAATTGTCCTGAAATTCAGAATGAGTGAATGGGGAAGTTAAAAAATAAGCCTACAGATGTTTGACTAGGTGTTATTGACAAATAATGGTCTAAAATTAAGTAACACAGCCAATATGGTAATGTATTAGTAATTGAATTCTAATTTTGTCTGTTTTCACAAATTACAGAGACAGGTCTATACCAACATTAGATTCTTTGTCTGCTGAGGAGCCAGGGCTACAACAGCTACAACACTTGATTGAGAGACAGTCTACACTTGAGCAGAGTTCAGCAGAACAGAAGCAGAAACAGGAAGCGGAACAGGGCTTCTGTCAGCAGCAAGAGTGTGTGCCTCCAACTCCGTGTCAAGAGTACCAGACAGCCAGGCTGTTTCTGTCTCACTTTGGCTTCCTCTCTCTTGATTCTGCAAACGTAAGATTTTGAATATCTACTGCTTCTTATTTGTTAGATAAAATTATTTCTGTATAACTTTTATTTAATGTCTGTGGTCCAGTACACTTTATAATAACAGTGTAACATTGTAAGTTCTATTGAGGTAAAATACTTCCTCTTCTACTTTTTTGACAGTGGTTCCAAAGCTAAACAAACTGCTATGTGTCTTGCACTAAGAAGGGAAATACTTTTAACCGAAGCAAACCACTCCATCATTGATTCAAGAACCTTCAAGGCATTCATTGTAACAAAAGTGAGCCCATCACAGTGTAGAGGAAATTTTATCATGTCTCTATTTATTCCTGTCTTTGTATTCTTTTTGTCACATTGAAAATTGTGCTAATGAGCAAAACAGTGAATAAAGCAGTGGGCTTGCATTTGGGGAAAATAGTTTTTAAAATATCCATTCTACCTCCAAGAGTTAAGATCTTTCTTAGTTTCCCTCGGCAATTTAAAGTGGATAAATTGAAGGAACACAGACAATAGCTCATAATATAGTTGAGACGTTGACTCATAGATAGGCACACAACAAAAGAGGGAAATATTGCTGTGCTTTTGGGCAATTCCCCTCTTTGGAGATAAGTTCAGAAAACTCTCTCTCTCTCTCTCTCTCTCTCTCTCTCTCTCTCTCTCTCTCTCTCTCTCTCTCTGCCCTGGCTAGCTACATTGTACTGACACTGTAGCTTATCTGGGGTGAGGCATTGCATCAGATGCTGACTGTCATTGGATAAAGGAAGCGGAGGGGGCAGGAGGTTTGGAGGAAAGGGTAGTTAATAACTGGGGGTGAGAGGCAGTATTTGCACGGAATAGGAATGTGGCATGGGGAGTTACACGTGGCACTCAGTCACATGGGGAAATGTACCTGGAAGGGAGATAGAACAGGAGAAACAGGGGGATTGAGGAGATGAGGATGCGACTGTAGTATGGATGAGGGGGCAGGGGAGTGGGAAGGGGTTCATGTGTCATGGGAATAGGAGTGTGTAGGTGCACGTGGTGCAAGGGCCATCAGTGACTGAGGCCAGGAAGATTGTGGGATGAAAGGAAGTTTATGGACAGTTCCCATCTACGTAGCTCAGAGAAGATGTTACTGAGGGGGGGGGGGGGGGGGGGGTCCAGTTACACAAGCTGTGAATCAGCCATTGAAAACTGGTCTCAGCCACAGTTTGGTGGTGTCTGGTTGGCTGTGGAATAGTTACAGTAAAGATGGTATATGACATTACTGCTTTCACAGATGTTTCTGCCTTGTATAGTAATAGAATATGTCGGTGATGGGACTGGAATAAGACCTGTTTGATGGGTGTGAAGGACAGGTGTTGCACCTGGGTCTTCTGATGTGGAAAGAGATGAGGATTGGTTTGGGCATAATGAGAAGTCATAGTAGTTCATAGATATGGTGTAAGGTGTCATACCACACTGGGAGTGATAGAATGGATTATGGGTAGGACGTTCCTCACTTCCATGGTGATAATTACTTGAAGCCCTCACAAAGGATATAGTTATGTTGTTCCAGCCCAGGTTGTGATACTGGATAATAGGGGGAGGGGGATGCTCCTTTGCAGCTGATTCTTGGGGCTGATGTGAAAATTATGGCATGTGAATCTTAGGTTTTTTCTGAAGAAGGTAAGCTCGATTCTAGGGGTCCAGTTTGATTGTCGAAGTGGTGAAGAGTTAAATGTGTACTTCCTGACAGCTCTGAAAACTGTGGGTCTCCATTCACAGTGTTATTTCTGAAGTCAAATTCCATACTAGAATAAACCCATATTCACCAGACCAAATTATCAATATTTTTATAGGCCAAATCAAATTAGACAATATGACTCTTAGTGATGGTCTGAATGGTCTCTCTGATGATTATATGTGGAGATTTACTCATTGGAAACTAGTTTGATCAAGAAACAAAAAAATGATTAAGGCCTTCAAATTCTATCCCCAAGATATAGATTGAAGCGGTTCCTGTTGTGAAAAAGATGTCATCTCCAAATACTTGTCTTGAATGTGAGGCAGCAGAAAATATTCATTTTACCTTGTATATCTATGTGTTTCTTTCCTTTGTTTCTAATTTTGCTTTTTCATTATTCTCTGCAAAAACTGTAATTAATTTAATTCCAGCACCCTTGGCAGTCTATGAAAATGTTGAAACAAGACTCGTGTGTGTGTGTGTGTGTGTGTGTGTGTGTGTGTGTGTGTGTGTGTGTGTGTGTGTGTATCTATCTAACTGTTTACCTATCTATCTCTATCTGCCACCCCCCTCCTCCTTTTCTATTGAGTATAAAGGAGTTGCCTTGCAAAAATATATTGTAAAGTGGGTGGCAGTGGGAGGTTCTTGTTCTATTTTATTTCCTCCCCTAAAGCTGTAAAGTAACAACTTCAATGCAATAAATGTACATTGTGTGATCAAAAGTGTCTAGAGACCCCCAAAAAACATATGTATTTCATATTAGGTGCATTGTACTGCCACCTAGTTCCAGGTACTCCATATCAGCAACCTCAGTAGTCATTAGACATCGTGAAAGAGCAGAGTCTCCACGGACTTCAAACATGGTCAGATTATTGGGTGTCACTTGTGTCATACATCTGTACATGAGATTTCCACATTCCTAAACATCTCTAGGCCCACTGTTTCTGATGTGATAGTGAAGTGGAAATGTGAAGGGACATGTACAGCACAAAAGTGTACAAGCCAACTTTGTCTGTTGACTGACAGAGACCGCCAACAGTTGAAGAGGGTTATAATGTGTAATAGGCAGACATCTATCCAGACCGTCACACAGGAATTCCAAACTGCATCAGGATCCACTGCAAGTACTACGACAGTTAGGCGGAAGGTGAGAAAAGTTGGATTTCATGATCAAGTAACTGCTCATAAGCCACACATCATGCTAGTAAATGCCAAACAGCACCTCATTTGGTGTAAGGAGTGTAAACATTTGACGATTGGACAGTGTAAAAATGTTGTGTGGAGTGACAAATTATGGTACACAATGTGGTGATCCGATGGC
Organism: Schistocerca gregaria; assembly: GCF_023897955.1. NCBI lineage: Eukaryota > Metazoa > Arthropoda > Insecta > Orthoptera > Acrididae > Schistocerca > Schistocerca gregaria. The sequence continues at coordinate 320,745,052 of NC_064925.1, read as the reverse complement.
AGGGTATGGGTATGGCGAATCCCCAGTGAACGTCAGCTGTCAAGGTGTAGTGCCAACAGTAAAATTCAGAGGCAGTGCTGTTATGGTGTGGTCATGTTTTTCATGGAGGGGACTTGCACTCCTTGTTGTTTTTCATGGTACTATCACAGCACAGTCCTACATTGATGTTTGAAGCACCTACTTGCTTCCCACTGCTGAAGAACAATTTGGGGATGGCAGCTGCATCTTATAACATGACTGAACACCTGTTGATAGTGCACGGCATGTGGGGAAGTGGTTACACAACAATAACATCCCTGTAATCGACTCGCGTGCAAAGAGTCCTGACCTGAAACCTATAGAACACTTTTGGAATGTTTTGGAACACTGCCTTCATGCCAGGCCTCGCCAACCGACATCAATACCTCTCCTCAGTGTAGTACTTCATGAAGAATAGGCTGCCATTCCCCAAGAAACCTACCAACACCTGATTGAATGTATGCCTTCATAGTGGAAGCTGTCATCGTGGCTAACGGTGGGCCAACACCATATTGAATTGTAGCATTACCGATGGAGGGCTACACGAACTTGTAAGTCATTTTCAGCTAGTTGTCTGGATACTTTTAGTTTATGTGAATTTGTGTATTTATTCATTGACTTTGATACTACATCATGTCATCACTTATTTCTTAAATATATTTATTAAATGAGAAAGTAAGGTATCAACAAATAGAGGAAGAAATGAGTTGCAGGCAGGCACAATGAAAATGTTGTTGTTCGATCGTGGACTTTCCATTATGTGAAAATAAAAGATCAGTCATTTCCTTCTGATGTTCACTTGAGAAAGCGTTTTTTTGAAGTTTTTTTAATTTTATCGTGGATGCTTTTAAAGTATGACACCACATCACGTGAAACAGTTATTTGGTTCTTGTCAGAGATTCATAAATTGCTAAAAGAAACTTCTTCTCATGTTCTTCATAATTTGTACATTACTCTGTATTCTGACTCTGCAGAAGAAATTAATTTTTTTGGCTCAATATTGAGATTTTACATTGTGGCTCATTAATATTGATTCTTTTTAGCTCATTCTCACATGGACCACGATGTAATATATACATTGCGTGTTTTTAGGGTAATGTAGAATCAACAACCACCCCAATAACTGCCTTGAATCCCAGCATCCCTGGTTTCTGTCAGGATTTAGAAGCTCTGGATTCAATGAGTTCACGCACATGTGACACTGTTCATGTCTTCTATGTGAGAGCTGGGCAGAAGACACCCGAAGAAATACTGGCAAATGTTGTAAGTGCATCTGGTTATTTGAATTAACTTGTAGCAAAGTGTTGCAAAAAATATCACATCATCATCAAGTTTTACTTCTTTGTAATTTGTTTTTGTATGCAAATTCCTGTTTAGAGAGAACTGATGCATAACAGTTACAAGAGTTTGCAACTTTGTGTCTCAATATTTCTTTCTTCCTTCCTCCCCCCACTCCTAGCTCCATCCCAGTTCCCTAATTACCCAAAATTGTGTGCAATTGTATCTGAAACTATTAGATTGAAAATATCTGTTTCAAATTTCTGGATACAATTTACATAATTTCCTTGCACTTTGGGCTCAACAGGTGTCAAAGCATTTGAATTTGCATGGCCGGTACTAGTGTTTCAGAATCCAACTTATATAGAACCAACATAAAGACATATTTTGCTCATGAAACTAACCTTTTATATTGGTGCTGGTGTTTGAAGAAAGCCACCCCATCTCTTCCCATGCCTTTCTCTAACTCTAGAGCTGGTTGTTTGTGGTAAAATTTAATGTTATTTTTTTAAGAAAATGTGTAACAAAAATTTTGTTGTAGTTGTCACCAGACACAGTTCATCCACACTTCCTGGAGTTTTTGTTGTCTCTTGGGTGGCCAGTGAATGTATACAGGCATCCAGGTTGGACAGGTCACTTAACAACCAGTTGGAAGATCTGCCAGCCACAATCAACAGGTATAAAAATTTTGTGAGTTTTGTCTTCCATAACTGAGACAATCTTATTCAGCCTCGATTGCTATTATATTTTCTGGTTTATTTGTCTTATAAGAAAAAAGGAAAAGTTTGTGTAGGTTCCGTCCAATAAGTTAGGCATAATAACACGCCTTTCAACATTTTGCACATTACTTCCAATGAATGGGTGGAATAATTCTTGGTTAATGCTTGAAGAGAAATGTGTGTATGTGTTCCATTCTTCCTGAGTTTGCATGGCAGTGACAAGAGTACGAATACTTATATTTACATAACATTTCTGTGCAGATTATACAAACTTTCAGGATTGTTAGAGAATAGTTAGTGTACTAGGCAGCTATAAGAAACCCTGGTACAGAAACTACTTGAGTTGGATAAGACAAAGCCAAACATGTTGTGGGATAACTCTGCCAACAAAACATGAAAACTAGTAATTCTCATCTGTACAGTGTAATAAATTAACTTATTACGTAATACATTTGTGTTTATGTGCATTGTTTGTTATATACATACTTGCAGGCATTTTATGGAACACAAACACAACCAAAACATGGGTATACATCAAGGGGCTGTGGCTGCACAAAACGATTAATGATAGGCAGATAGTTCAATCTTTTTGCATGCATGTGATGAGCCACAGCTTAGGTGGAGAAATTAAGTTGCACTGTTAGGGTATATTTCATTTAAGTGTCCTTGTGGTCAATCTTTTTTGTTCTCACCATTTATTGTTGTTTATGTAATTGGTAAAGGATTAATTATATCATTGTCAATTCCATAGTGGGCTACTCTGGTGGAAAAATGCAAAATTTAATAGCTGAGACAGCTAACTGAGCAGTTAACGGCTGAGAAAAAGAATAGATGTTTGTACAGAAGGGTTACTCAAGAATGGAGAGAGGGCAGAAAGAATTTAACTAATGGTTCCTTAAACAAGCCTCATGCGGTAAGGAATATCAGACTTTTGGAGAGGCTTGAGGGAAGGAAGAAGGGTAAAACTTGCATGGAAGCAGAGATTAAGGGAAGAGAAGTTAATAGTGCGCACTTAATTGATGTACAGAATACTAACATTGTAATGTAGAATTATCAGCTCTGATATCTTGTGAAAACATGGAGTCTGAATCATCTGTAGTGCTAGACAATGTATGTGTGTGCTGTACTGAGGCAACAGTAGTATCTATTGCATTGGGTGATAACAGGTATTGTTGAGAGGTCATTCAGTATGGGCTGGATGTACAGAGAAGAGCCTGTGATGATGATTTTTACATAATGCAGAGTGGAACTGCATATGATGATTTTGTTGTAGTTTTGGAACAGCAGATGATGATTTTGTAGTAGATCTGTGATGGATACAATGGATGCTATTGATAAGGTTGACTATGTTGCAGATGTGGATAATGAAGTAGTAAACACACATTTATTTCCGAAAGATGCAGATTCGCTGCTACCAGTGATAGTGCCGCCTCCTCAAAACACAGGCTGTGGAGGAGAAAAAAAGAGGAAACGATACGAAACATGTTTGTAAGGATTATGATTGGACTGACTAGACTGAATATTTTTAGGAATGTGTGCCTGAGGTTTGCAAGGTTATGGTAGTTGCGGGCTCTAGGTCACAGCCTTACGGAGCAACTGAAAGTGCAGATAGCTAGTGCAGACAGCAAATTCGTTACAACATAGCCATGGTTCAGTTTGCATGATGGGTGTAATGTATGGGAGGCATACTGCACAATCCAAGGCCTAGATGTTCTTTTCAGTCAACATGAGAAAACTGACTTTTTGGTGATGTACGGCGAATCTCATGGTGACAGTGTTCCAGTTGGTGGAAGTAGGTGCCAGTGAAATATTATTGCAAGGTTCATCTCTTATGATGGACAAATCAGTTAAACTGTGGACAAAATTTCTGCTTCTGAATGTGCATGATATAATGCCACAAAGCACCAAGAAGTTGCTACGAGTGAGTGAGTATACAAGAGAGCATTGTGTTATGAGGAGAATTCTATTTTGGATTAGCCACCAACATATTGTGTGTTAGTTCTTTATGTGATTTATGTGAAAGCATAATTTTAGGAGTTTGATCTGTAGGAAATGGAAGGGCAACTGTTGTTGCAGAGACAGAGTTCCAGATGATGTGCCAGAACAGTGTGAGGAAACTATTGGATACGCAAAAATAGTTGCCAGGCATGAGAGATCAGTGGAGCGAGGCCATTTACTATTAAAGATGGTTTGTTAAGTTTTTATCTTTAGTTTGTTCTGCATTTGTTAGGAATGGTATTAGAGGTTTTATTATTTCATGTGAAAATTTGTTGTAAGCAATGGAAGGAATATATTTTTCGGTGATAAGGATGCTTAATGGATGATGTTGCAAATGGTTTGGGTGTTCTGAGAGATTGGATGTTGCGCTGTGATGCAGTAATGGGGATGTAGGAGAATAATGACGTAGTGTTTTTAAACAACTTTGGTATGATGATTAATAAGGGATTTAAATGATTTAGGACACATTGAGATTTTCCAGTGGTGATGTGGATTAGTAGCAGTCAGTGTTAACAAATGTATATTGTGGGGAATATTGTTATTTTGTTCATCAGTGGACTGGACTACATTCAAGCATAAGATACAGGTAAGTAATACCAATTGCTGTGAAAAGAAGTTATGCTAAAAATACTGCCATTAGGGGAAAGAATTCCCCAGTGTTGTTTATGATTTGCTATGTGAATAATAAACAATGTGTTTAGGTATACAAGCTGTTCTGATAGGCACAGTGACTATCTTGAATGACCCAAATTATTGTTAAGTAGTTGTTACAGGATGATAAACAAGAGTGAAGAAACTGGTAACATTACTCCATTACTTTGTAAGTTGACCTTTCAAGAAGTTACTGGTCTTGAGGAACTGAAAAAAGCCAGTGGGCTGATATATTAGGTTAAGTACACAGTCAATGATCATTGTGATTTAAACTTGCTAGTCTTATGGAAAGTGTACTGTACATAACTTTCAGTTTCAGAGTGTACAAGGGATGTCTAGAAACTAAGGTTGAGTTTTTAATAATCTCTCTAGTCATGGTTAAAGATGAGCACTCTCATTCCACCTTCAGCCAAGTGCAAAGTTCACTCTGTGAAACACTGCCTGAATGTCAAGGGCATGAGTGCTGTAGCAATTGATTGCAAAATCATGTAAATATATGAGGAGGAGGTTATATCATGGCAACATGTGACAAACTGGGTATGGAATTTCATGTTTGGTAGAATGGGAAGTTACAGTGAAGACAGAGCGGGCACTTGTCCATGGTGACTCTTGCAAAACTTGAAGAACATATTCATTCTGGTCATCATGTGCCATTGATAACCTGCACGAACTGTGTCCTGAAGTTTCTTAAACTGTTGTTCATGAAATTATGAGAGGTCATCTAGAATATTACTAGGTGTGTGTACAGTAGGTTCCGAAGATACTTACTGCTGAACACAAAATCAAATAGAGCTGAAGCTGCGCATGAGTTTCTTGACTGTTTTGCATGTGACTGAGAAACTTTTTTTGACTTCAAGTGCACTTAGTGTGTATCCTTGGGAACCTCATTGAACATGCTAGACAGGCTATCCCAACAGTCACTGGGAGAACAGGGTGCAAACTGTAGATTTGGAGAATGTTGGGGCACATGACTTCTGTTGTCTGGGCTCTGAGGCCATACTTGGATCATTCCAGTGACTGGAACAGAATATGTTTCTTCACTCAATTTTTGGCCTGGTTCAGTAACAGTTACCCAATTTTCAAATTAAAGGGCAATCTGTGCTGTAGATTCGATTTGTGCTTCCTAGTATTATTTAGCCACAGTATCCTAGCTTAAAACCAAACATTCCCTAATTTCATCACATATTTACATAAAAAAGGATGTATTTTTGAGAATTTTCTGACAATTGCAGAAATACATGGCTTGCATCATGCTGCACACCACAGTTACTGTTTCCTAGAATGTGATATGTCTGTTCCCCACAAACCTATCCACAAATCAGTTTTCTCCATGATTTGACATTCCAGTTTTATATTTGATGATTGCAGTTGTATTCCATTCAATTTTAAGGATGTATTTTTGAGAATTTTCTGACAATTGCAGAAATACATGGTTTTCATCATGCTGCACACCACAGTTACTGTTTCCTAGAATGTGATATGTCTGTTCCACACAAACCTATCCACACATCAGTTTCCTCCATGATTTGACTTCCAATTTTATATTTGATGATTGCAGTTACATTCCATTCAATGTTTACTTTTTGGCTAGTGTGTCTGTCTAAGAAATTCTGAAGATGTGTCACTAGAGTGAAATGCATCATTTTAAAATAAATACCTGCAGCAGAGATTGTCTTGTAACTTGAAGACTGGCACACAAGGCTGAGAATACCAGCATTGCTCATGGAGTTTAAATGATGTTGAAATCCGCTGCATTGTCCCCAGAACAGATCATGGACCCCTGTTTCTGAGCAGAGTGGAAGACTTGAACTAGATAGACACTTTGAAGATTATGTGACAAGCTAGGCTGTGACTTCCTGAACTTGCACTATAGGGTTGAGAACTGTAGGGTCCCCCTGCATGGGGTGGGTGTGCACAACATATGAGGCTGCTACTCAGGTAGTTGATTGCATGTGTGGTGCACACAAAGGTTTTTAGATTTGGTGTCTCTCCATCCAATCCAGATGATGACAGCTTAGGAGACCTGGCATATCAGTGTAAGATCCAAGGGGGGTAAAAAAAAAGGTAGGTATAGAATGGCTTCCTAAACATAAATGGAGAGAACTGAAAAATCTTGAACATAAGGCCTATAAAAAAATGACTGTCCCAGAGTGTAGAGGGAAAGGGGTAATCAGGCAGAATAAGGGAGAAGTCAAGTACTCTCACTTATGAGGATAAATGGATTCAGGAAAAGCCAAAGCAAGAAATATGGAGACAGATCTGTAGTACTGCAGCTCTGATGAATGACTGTTATCAGACAGAGATATTAACTGATCAATATAGCATCATGGCAGGTGGAGATGGTTCAGATGACTAAGAAGATTGGAGTGGACGCAAGTCCAGACCCCATATTCAGGAGGTTCTATCTAGACAAAGGTGCTCTCATCTTTGCAAGGGGATGGGAACAGTGGATTGGCTTAAGGAGATGGTGCCCAAGATCATGGGAGGAAGTGAAGCTGCTAGTCAAGACAGTGACTGAGCTCTTCAAATATATCAATTTGGGTACCAAAACTTCTTAAGGATTCCCCTTCTAAGAGTCTGTTTGAGAAACAATGTGCACAGAACCAGAATGTCTCAGCAGAGAACTAGAGGGTTATCAAGGTTGTACTGGACGCCCAAACACTTGTGGTAGAAGTTGGAAAAAAATCCATGATGGTAATGTGAGAAAAGGGCCTGAAATTGTACTTAAGATTCTTGCACGCTACCATCAGGATAATCAAAGACATCAGAAGCAACCAATGCAGCAAGCTGGAGTCTGCAGGTGCAGCAGATAAGCCTGCAACATAATATAGGAGTAACTTGGTGCCCTCAGTCATCTTCTGGGGAGACAGGAGGTTGAAGTTGCCTTGATCCAGCAAGCCTACCTATATAAAGGAGCATTTCAAGCCTTAGAGGAACATGCAGGGACTTCAGGACCGTCAGGATGCAACAGCATGAAAAAGGAAGCGCGAGGAAAACTGTATTGACCTCAACTTATCTTCCTTATGGTGACAGTACAACTTCTTCCCAGGAAGTGAGGAGACTAGTAGACAGCTGCTCACAGCAAATGACCAAATGTTGGTTGGTTGTGATAACAAATGCCCTCAACCTGGCATGGGGAAGCAGCAAAATTAACAGCAGAGGTAAGCACCTGCTTGAGTATGTAACATTACAGGACATATTGGGACATATTGAAGTATTCAATACTGTAGACTTTTAGGGGATGTCGATACAGATATGCAAAATGTAAAGGGAAACTTTGGTGATGTTTAAATGTTGTACTGTGTCAGTGTTGGGGCATTTTGCGCGGAAGGAGCAAAAATGGAATTGATGTGAATTTGTATTGGTGTTGGTAGCCTGTTTTCATTCAATTTTGTGGTTGTGTTTCATTTTGTGAAAGAGGGACTCACTGTTTGCTGTGGCTCTGATTGATTGTGTAAATTGTCAGTTTTGAGTTGGATTGTTTCGTATAATATGGACAAGATGCTTTTGGAAGCTCACCAGCTGGGGAGAGGGTCTGTGGATGAGCGTTTAATGCACACTTCTGGAACTTTCTATGGAGAAATTCTATATTATGATCGCAAAAATGCGAAAACTTGTGAAAACTGTTTCATAACCTAATTTCGAAAGACGATTTGTATCAAGAAATATTGCTAAAAAGATTTATTTACGTTTTGAAACACGATTTAAATCATTTTACATATGAATAGTTGTTCTAAATCACTCAAGAAATATCCAGAATCAAATGTCAAGATATTTCTGGAAACATCGGTACAAATCTGGTGAAGGTTATCCAGAAGCTGGTAGAAAAATGTTATAAAATCTATTTGGAAATTATGCTTGTAAGAATTTATATGTACTGATCTTTTTACTTACTTTAATCTGTACTAAAATTCTGTAATGTCTAATTTAGTTTTAAGTCGTGAATTGCTATCGTATTGTAAACAAAACATTGTTAAATACTCTCATTGTTTGGAAAGATATTAATACACCTAGGAGTTGTCAGTGGCCAGTTCGGATATGCAGTGCGGTTAGCTCGGAGAGTCAGTTGTTGAGTCTGTGAAGTCTGTCAGTTCTGTTTGTAAATAAACGTCTGTAATGAAGAATTACTTGTTGTCGTCAATATGAACTCAAGACCTTTTTGCACGAAGCAGACACCTCCTAATGCAACGTTTTAATTTGGTGTTGAGGAGCTGAAATGTTATAATTTGGTGCAGAAAGTCCTGGGACGTTATAATTTGGTTGAGGAAGCTGGGATGTTATAATTTGGTGGAGGAGCTGGGATGTTATAGTATCTACTAGAGACTAATTTGGAATTCTGCAATAGGGGTATGGAACCCACCTTCAGGAGCAGAAGAAGAGAAGCGAAATCTGATATAACATTTGGGTCAAATATAATTTGCGTTTATGTCAAACAAATGCATATGGTGTTGGAACCATCCTTATCTGACAACATGTATATTAAGTTTGAGGTTGAAAAGTGTGTTAAAACAGGCCATGGCCAATAGGAATCCTAGTAAAACTGACTGACACTCATTCAGGAAAGACCTAAGCTGATGCTTATCTGAGATCAGTACTTCGCTAAGCAATCCTGTAGATTTCAAGGAATGGCAGACACAGTAAAATCTGCCATTACGACCTCATATTTAGAAAACTGCACAGTCACCAGGAAGAGCACAAATAGAAATATACTTTGGTGGAACAATAATCTGGAACTGCAAAGGAACCAGGTAAGGAGACTGTTTGAACATTGCAAGAAATAAAGAAAAGAAGCAAAGTATCAGGAAGCTCTTGCCAAATACAACCTTGTGATCAAGCAAGTGAAGCTATCATCCTGGCAGGTCTTTAGTGAGGATGTGGAAGGTACAGCTATTTGCACTAGACTTCATAAGATCCTCACTCCAAAACCAACTAATCAGGGATGTACTCTGGGGAATGAGGACAGGAGGTGACACACTGTTTGTGCTCCTCAAGACTCACTTCCCTCAATACACTTTCACACATAACACAGGCCAGGAGCCAGTCAGGCACTAGTTTACAGGTAAGAAAGGGAAAACTGTGAATCTCCCATGGAATACGTTGATTTAAAAAAAAAAAAAAAAAGATCCAGTGGGCAGTGGGAATGTTTCGACCATTAAACTCACCAGATCCAGACAGAATCTTTCCAGCTCTACTGCAATAAGCAGGAAAGGGTTTAATTATATTCCTATGTAGACTGTCTAGGGTCAGCTTAGCAATAGGTACTAGATATACACCACTGTAATGTTACCTATGATAATTTGTGGGGTTGCAGCATGGTGTAATATTGTAAAAATGAAGGTGGCTGCTAAGGAGCTTGGCAGGGTGCAGAGATTGCTCTGCTTAACCATAACCAGAGGAATTAACAGTACACCCATGGTTTGGATGGAGAACATGCTTCACACACCCCCACTGTAACTTTTGGTTACAATAGAGGCAGCAGCAGAGGGGAAATGCCTGGATACCTTTAGGATGCCCAGAATCTTACATCATTATAGTGAGTGTAGAACAGTCAGGGAAGTGCTGGCTGACCATCCAATAACTTCTAGCTACTTCAAAACATCTTTCATTAAAAATCCATTACAAGAGGGTGTGAGGAGGAGAATTTGCAAAGGTGCTACAAGGATCATAGCATTTTCCATTCCTTGGTCATTCAGGAATCAGAGGCAATGAACAAGGTGACAAACTGGCCAGGAGAGATGCGATGACTCCATTTGCTAGACTGGAACTTGTCCAAATCATCACTAAGACAATGGTAAAATCAAAACTATATACCTGGATCAGGAGGTAGCAAGTGGAATACTGGACTATGATACAAAAATAAAACATAGCTAGCTAATAATGCCAAAGCCGTGTTTCACTAGAAGTTCTGTACTCCTGGACTTGAACAGCAGACAGGTCACACTCACAGAAGGACTTAAGAATGGCCACGGAAACTTTAGGAAACCCCTATCCAGAGGTAGGCTATGTAGTGAGTAGGATGAACCTACGCCATACCTAATCTTCCAATGTGAAGCTTTGGAGGGCAAAAGGCACAGGATATTCAGGCCATTAAGTCCTGAAGAAATCATGTCTTATAAGGAACTATTAAAGGATCTCTTACCACTCTTCAAGGGTACTTGTTGCTTTACCAGAACCACAGTGAGTGAAACTGTACAATACACTCAGTTTCAGTGAAGGCAACACTAGGCTTAGACTACTGTTGTTTTTGTCATTAAATCAAATAAATCAATTCTATACTGAATTTATGGCTGAGTTAGCCTCTTTTCACAATATCTACCATAGATACCTTACACAAAAAAACTGTGCCCAGTACACGGAAGCCATTTACAAGAAGAGTTGTGCAAGTGAACCACAAAACTACCATTTGATATACTTAACACCCATTTGTTATAGAATCTTAGAACATATTCCGAGCTCATGCTTAATGATATATCTCGAATGGATTAACTTCCTCCTTGCCAACCAGCATGGATTCCAGAAACATCAATTGTGTGAACACAGTATTTCACGATTTCTGAAAAGCATTTGACTCCATACCACAACTACACTTACTGTCAGAAGTATAACTTTATAGTGTACCATGCAACATATTTGACTAAACTGACAATTTTTGGTACATAGGAGACACAGCAAGTACTGTAGACAGTCGTCCACAGATGCAAAAGTAACTTCAGGTGTGCCCCAGGGAAGTGTGGTAGAACCTTTGATGTTCATGATGTATATAAACAATCTTGCACAAAATATTTATAATAGCCTCAGACATTTTGCAGTTGATGCAGTTATTTGTGCTGAGGTGACAAAAGTTATGGGATACCTCCTAATATCACGTCAACCTCGTCATATTACAGTAACTTGACAAGCAGTTGGAAGTCCCCTGCAGAAACAATGAGGTGTGCTACCTCTATAGCTGTCCATAATTATGAAAGTGTAACTGATGGAGGATTTTGTGCACGATCTGACCTCTCGGTTATATCCAGTAAATGTTCGCTGGGATTCATGTAAAGCGATCTGAGTGGCCAAATCCCTTGCTCAAACTATCTAGAATGTTCTTCAAACCGATTGCAAAAAATTGTGGCCCGGTAACTTGACACATTGTCATCCATAAAAATTGCATCATTGTCTGGGAATATGAAGCCTATGAATGGATGCAAATGGTTTCCAATTATCCGAACATAACCATTTCCAGTCAATGATAGGTTCAGTTGGATCATAGGATCAGAGGACCACAACTCACACCATTAAGAAGCCACTACCAGCTTGCAGAATGCCTTGTTTACAACTTGGTCCAATGGCATTGTGGGGTCTGTACCAAACTCGAACCCTACCACCACCTCTTATCAACAGAAATTGGGACTCATCTGAACAGACCACAATTTGCAGTCATCTAGAGTCCAACTGATATGGTCACGAGCCCAGGAGAGGCACTGCAGGTCATGTCATAATGTTAGCAAAGGCATTCACACTGATTGTCTGCTGTCATACCCCATTAATGTCAAATTTCAAAGTACTATCCTAACGGATACATTTGTCATATGTCCCACATTGATTTCCGTGGTTATTTCATGCCGTGTTGTTGTTGTTGTTGTTGTTGTTGTTGTTGTTAGCACTAACAACTTGTGCATATGCTGCTGCCCCTGGTAATTAAGTAAAGGCTGTTGGCCGCTGCATTGTCTGGTAATGCCAGAAATTTAGTGTTCTCTCTATACTCTTGACACTGTGGATTGCTGGACATTGAATTTCCTAACTATTCCCAAAATGGAATGTCCCATGCATCTAGCTCCAGCTATCATTCCATGGTCAAAGCTCGTTAATTCTCACTGTGAGGCCATAATCACATCAGACAGCTTTTCACATGAATCACTTGAGTACAAATGACAGTTCCATCAATGCACTCCCCTTTTATATCTTGTGTACATGATTCTACCACCATCCGTATATGTGCATATCACTGTTTCCTGTAACTTTTGTCACCTCCAGTGTATAATGAAAAACTTTGCGTTCTGCCTTACAGCAGGTTTTGTCATGGATGAAGCCTTGTCCAAGAGGTCCAGAGTAGTGCAAAGACTGGCAACCTGCTTTAAATGTTTAGAAATATAAAACTATGCACTTCACAATATGAAAAAAATGTAGTATCCTACAGCTGTAATATCACTGATTCACAGTGTTAATTGGTAAGTTCAAACAAATACATAGGTGTCATAGTTTGTAGGGAGAAACAAAATGGAAAAATAACATAGTATCAGTTGTAGGTGATGCAGGTAGCAGACTGTGGTTCATTGGTGGAATACTAAGGAAATGCAAGCAATCTACATAACAGACCACATACAAAACACTCGCCAACCCATCCTTGAATGCTGTAAAAATGTGTGGAACCCACAGCAGTTACGATAGACATGAGATATTGAATGGCAACATGAATGGTCACAGGTGTGTTTGACCCATGGAAGAGAGACATGAAGATACTGAAAGAACTGAACTGGCTGATGCTCAGAGATAGACACAAATTTTCGAGTGAAAACCTACTCTGGAAGTTACAGCAACCAACTTTAAGTGATAAATCTAGAACATAATATAACTCCCTGTGTATTGCTACCACACAGAAATTGCAAAGACAAGATTAGATTAATTACAGCATGCACAGAGAAATTAAGCAATTATTCTTCCCAATGTATGTGAATGGAACAGGAAATAGAGCTGTAATGGGATGTACTCTCTCCGCCATGCAGTGGTTTGCAGAGTTGTTGTTGTTGTGGTCTTCAGTCATGAGACTGGTTTGATGCAGCTCTCCATGCTACTCTATCCTGTGCAAGCTTCTTCATCTCCCAGTTCCTACTGCAACCTACATCCTTCTGAATCTGCTTAGTGTATTCATCTCTTGGTCTCCCTCTACTAATTTTACCCTCCACGCTGCCCTCCAATACTAAATTGGTGATCCCTCGATGCCTCAGAACATGTCCTACCAACCGATCCCTTCTTCTGGTCAAGTTGTGCCACAAACTTCTCTTCTCCCCAATCCTATTCAATACTTCCTCATTAGTTATGTGATCTACCCACCTTATCTTCAGCATTCTTCTGTAGCACCACATTTCGAAAGCTTCTATTCTCTTCTTGTCTAAACGTTTCACTTCCATACATGGCTACACTCCATACAAATACTTTCAGAAAAGACTTCCTGACACTTAAATCTATACTCGATATTATTAAATTTCTCTTCTTCAGAAACTCTTTCCTTGCCATTGCCAGTCTACATTTTATATCCTCTCTACTTCGACCATCATCAGTTATTTTGCTCCCCAAATAGCAAAACTCCTTTACTACTTTAAGTGTCTCATTTCCTAATCTAATTCCTTCAGCATCACCCGACTTAATTCGACTACATTCCATTATCCTCGTTTTGCTTTTGTTGATGTTCATCTTATATACTCCTCTCAAGACTCTGTCCATTCCATTCAACTGCTCTTCCAGGTCCAGTGCTGTCTGTGACAGAATTACAATGTCATCAGCGAACCTCAAAGTTTTTATTTCTTCTCCATGGATTTTAATACCTACTCCGAATTTTTTTTTTTTTTTTTTTTGTTTCCTTTACTGCTTGCTCAATATACAGATTGAATAACATCGGAGATAGGCTACAACCCTGTCTCACTCCCTTCCCAAACACTGCTTCCCTTTCATACCCCTCGACTCTTATAACTGCCATCTGGTTTCTGTACAAATTGTAAATAGCCTTTTGCTCCCTGTATTTTACCCCTGCAACCTTCAGAATCTGAAACAGAGTATTCCAGTCAACATAGTCAAAAGCTTTCTCTAAGTCTACAAATGCTAGAAATGTAGGTTTGCCTTTCCTTAATCTTTCTTCTAAGATAAGTCGTAAGGTCAGTATTGCCTCACGTGTACCAACATTTCTACGGAATCAAAACTGATCTTCGCCGAGGTCGGCTTCTACTAGTTTTTCCATTCGTCTGTAAAGAATTCGTGTTAGTATTTTGCAGCTATGGCTTATTAAACTGATTGTTCGGTAATTTTCACATCTGTCAACACCTGTTTTTTTTTTTGGAATTGGAATTATTATATTCTTCTTGAAGTCTGAGGGTATTTCGCCTGTTTTGTACATCTTGCTCACCAGATGGTAGAGTTTTGTTAGGACTGGCTCTCCCAAGGCAGTCAGTAGTTCCAATGGAATGTTGTTGACTCCGGGGCCCTTGTTTCAACTCAGGTCTTTCAGTCCTCTGTCAAACTCTTCACGCAGTATCGTATCTCCCATTTCATTTTCATCTACATCCTCTTCCATTTCCATAATATTGTCCTCAAGTACATCGCCCTTGTATAGACCCTCTATATACTCCTTCCACCTTTCTGCTTTCCCTTCTTTGCTTAGAACTGGGTTTCCATCTGAGCTCTTGATATTCATACAAGTGGCTCTCTTCTCTCTAAAGGTCTCTTTAATTTTCCTGTAGGCAGTATCTATCTTACCCCTAGTGAGATTAGCCTCTACATCCTGACATTTGTCCTCTAGCCATCCCTGCTTAGCCATTTTGCACTTCCTGTCGATCTCATTTTTGAGACGTTTGTATTCCTTTTTGCCTGCTTCATTTACTGCATTTTTATATTTTCTCCTTTCATCAATTAAATACAATATTTCTTCTGTTACCCAAGGATTTCTACTAGCTCTCGTCTTTTTACCTACTTGATCCTCTGCTGCCTTCACTACTTCATCCTTCAGAGCTACCCATTCTTCTTCTACTGTATTTCTTTCCTCCATTCCTGTCAATTGTTCCATTATGCTCTCCCTGAAACACTCTACAACCTCTGCTTCTTTCAGTTTATCCAGGTCCCATCTCCTTAAATTCCCACCTTTTTGCAGTTTCTTCAGTTTTAATCTACAGGTCATAACCAATAGATTGTGGTCAGAGTCCACATCTGCCCCTGGAAATGTCTTACAATTTAAAACCTGGTTCCTAAATCTCTGTCATACCATTATATAATCTATCTGATACCTTTTAGTATCTCCAGGGTTCTTCCATGTATACAGCCTTCTTTCATGATTCTTAAACCAAGTGTTGGCTATGACTAAGTTGTGCTCTGTGCAAAATTCTACCAGGCAGCTTCCTCTTTCATTTCTTAGCTCCAATCTGTATCCACCTACTACGTTTCCTTCTCTCCCTTTTCCTACACTCGAATTCCAGTCACCCATGACTATAAAATTTTCGTTACGCTGCACTATCTGAATAATTTATTTTATTTCATCATACATTTCTTCAATTTCTTCGTCATCTGCAGAGCTAGTTGGCATATAAACTTGTACTACTGTAGTAGGTGTGGGCTTTGTATCTATCTTGGCCACAGTAATGCGTTCACTATGCTGTTTGTAATAGCTTACCTGCAGTCCTATTTTCCTATTCATTATTAAACCTACTCCTGCATTATCCCTATTTGATTTTGTGTTTATAACCCTGTAGTCACCTGACCATAGGTCTTGTTCCTCCTGCCACCGAACTTCACTAATTCCCATTATATCTAACTTTAACTTGTCCATTTCCCTTTTTAAATTTTCTAACCTACCTGCCCGATTAAGGAATCTGACATTCCACGCTCCGATCCATAGAACGCCAGTTTTCTTTCTCCTGATAACGACATCCTCTTGAGTAGTCCCCGCCCGGAGATCCGAATAGGGGACTATTTTACGTCCGGAATATTTTACCCAAGAGGACGCCATTATCATTTAATCATACAGTAAAGCTGCATGCCCTCGGGAAAAATTACGGCTGTAGTTTCCCCTTGCTTTCAGCCGTTCGCAGTACCAGCACAGCAAGGCCATTTTGGTTATTGTTACAATGCCAGATCAGTCAATCATCCAGACTGTTGCCCTTGCAATTACTGAAAAGGCTGCTGCCCCTCTTCAGGAACCACATGTTTGTCTGGCCTCTCAACAGATACCCCTCCGTTGTGGTTGTACCTACGGTACGGCTATCTGTATCGCTGGGGCACGCAAGCCTCCCCACCAACGGCAAGGTCCATAGTTCATTGGGGTTGGGTGGGGGGGGAGGGGGGGGGGAGAGGTTTGCAGAGTATGGATGTAGATATACGAGTAGGAACATAGTTCACAAAGTAATGCCATAAACAACTAAAGCAAATGAAAAAAATAATATATTAACTGAATACACAAAGTGATCATGCCGTAAGTTGAAACTGAAGTCTTACAATAATTACAAATAACTCACTTGCACTTTCTGCTAAATCATAACAATACAGAAAAGCAGAATTATATAGTATAAGTTGTTATTCTATTGTACGAGAATCGACACTCAGTTAAAATTAAGTGACTTTCTTTGTAACATACACTTACCAGAAATACTATATAAAATAACTTCGCCTTCTGTGAAGAGAATGGATGGCTGAGGAATACTGGCTGGCAGCTGGGACGGAGGCAGCAGGTGCACATTTTTGGCATACAGGAGGGACAATTAGCAGATACCTGGGGCAGGAATGCAACACTGACACTGGCTCTGATAAGTTTTGTTGCACACAATGATGATGATGTGAAGGAGCAGATTGGGAGGGAGTCAAAGAACTACAGGAAAACGGGTATGTGTGCAGGATGAGTGAAGTTAGGATACTGGGGGCAGTACTGAGGGGCATTGGCCAGGGCCTAGTGAAGACTGAGGGCAGGATGATAATGGAGTATACATATCAAGACCAATATCTAGCTGCATAGGTCAGTGAATCTGGTGTTGGGGAGAAAGATCTAGATGACACCAACTGTGAAGCCGCCACCGAAATGGGTGGTCAATTTTGCTCTTGGCCACTCATTCAGGTGGATTGCTAGTTGGTGGTCAGGCCAATATAAGAAGCCGTACAGAAATTTCAGCGGACTGCTTTCACAGGTGCACCAGCCTCTGATGGGATAGGATAAGCACATGACTATATGGAATAGGATGTCTTGGTGACCCAACTAGACAGCTGTCAGACATGGGTCTTCCACAGGAATACGACCCTTGTGGCAAGGGGATGGAAGTGGATGCGACGTAAGGATAGATGAAGATATTGCATAGATTGAGTGGGCAATGGAATACAGCTATGGGAGGGGTGCAAAGGATTGTGGGTAGGATGTTCCTCATTCACAGAAAATAGTTAACTTGTTCCAGTCCAGTGTAGAGGCCTGGGGTGGATGATCTCAACAGTGGCAAGGTGGAGTTGATGCAGTGGATTGTTGTCAAGATGATGACCATTGGTTGCTCAAACAATCATCAATTTTAGTCACATATTTTATTGAGCAACAAACCACAACACTCATAGTGATGCACAACTGTGGTGACGGCCCCACTGGGCATGTGCTGGAGACAGTGAGTGTTGAGGTGTTGGTGCAAGCAGGAGGCAGCCTACTGCGACACCAGCGGCTGAGCAGGAATACAGATGTGAGGAGTTGGAGGCAGATTTTTTACCATCTGTGCATGGTTCTGCAGCTCAAGGCTGGAAAGCAAGGAAACTCAACATGATTCTAACAGAGGAAGACAGCACTCAGCAGTGGAATTTGCCCTTGAAAGTGCAGGCATACAGTGTCAGTAACCCCAGATGGTTAGTCTCATGGTGGTTGCTCACAGAGCAATGTCACCCCAATGACAGACATAGACCTCCTCTTGTAGTTGGTACTGCCAAACTGTGATCCCTTTGGCCAGAAAGGATGGATATTTATACTGGTGCTTTCAACTACTTAGGCTATAACAGGTCCACAGCTCGGATGTGTAGTAACCAGTCTCTCGATGCTGCATTTGTCCCACTGTTCTGCTGTGTTGTCTTCATTGCGGTACTTGCTGCTGAAGTGGCACACATGTGGAAATTGGGCAGTGGTGTTGCTGCATCTGATGCAACGCTGTGTTGGCCGACTCTGCACTTGCTTTCTCACTTGGCCTTTTGCAAAAGCCAAGACAGTATAACTATTTTTCTCAGTAGCAGCAAAAAATAGTGGTAGCACTACACACCTCACCTCTCTGGTAGATCCAGTTCCTCAGTCTTAGCTTTGAGGAATTCCGCAAAGACTGAACATATGAGGGATATATGGAAAGCAAGATTACAAGAATTTTTACACAAACACAAATGTATATATTCCAATGAAACATACAGAAATAGTAGCATAGGTATTACATGCAGTTTGTAAACCATGGGATGAGCTTTTAGAACAAGCATCATAGGCATCTCCCACTCACTTCTCCAGTTTGATTTTCATCTTCTCATCATTCAAAAAGTGTTTTCTACTCACACATTCCTCCCACAGATCCCTCATTCAGCATTCCATGGCTCTGCAGAGTTTTTTGAGAGTCTCACAGTGTGATACAGAGTTGACTGTTTTGCCTCTCGATAAGAATTTGATAAGAAGAATCCTTTTTCTGTCCCAGAAAATGATTATCATGGCTTCTCGTCTTCTGCTTCCATTTCCTGAAGGGGTACCATAATTTGCCGTAGGCTTGAACTCCCAGTGATTAATAAACCCCTATCCTTTTGTGTTTCCTCCCCTTGACACAAGACTTCAGCACATTTCCCAACACACGAAGCGACTCACTGGCTCACTATCAGTTTGTTGTTGTTTGTGGAGGTGTGTAACATGCAGAGTTCTTCCTGGTTCACAGGATGCTTAGCCTACCATTGACACACCACTAACAGTCACGTAGATGAGTATTAATAGATCTTTGCCGGCCGCGGTGGTCTCGCGGTTCTAGGCGCGCAGTCCGGAACCGTGCGACTGCTACAGTCGCAGGTTCGAATCCTGCCTCGGGCATGGATGTGTGTGATGTCCTTAGGTTAGTTAGGTTTAAGTAGTTCTAAGTTCTAGGGGACTAATGACCAAAGCAGTTGAGTCCCATAGTGCTCAGAGCCATTTGAACCATTAATAGATCTTTTATCTCCTACAGGAGAGATAGTATCCACATGAGAGGATAATACTTGAGGAACCTGTGGTATCTGTTATACACAACTCTTGGTAGCCCACTCAGTATACCCTCTTAAAATGCCCTCTCAAGCTGTCAATTGCTTGACAGTAGGTAGTCAGAATGACTTCCAACTGCCCAGGGTATAGCAGCAGTTAACTCATCATTTGCACAAGAACAGCATAGGTAGTGTAGCTACATTGTGCCTGGTACAGTATTTTATAGAACAGTAAGCAAATAAACTGAGCTTGCCGATTCTCCTTTAATTTACAGAAGTGGTAGCCTTTTAGGACTGAAGCAATAAAGAGCCAAAACGAGATGTCTATTATAACAGAAATTGGGTACAAAATTTACTGTTTCTTTGAAACGTTTTTTTAGGTTATGGTCACTAACAAATTTGACGATAACATTAATTTACTGTAAATGAAGACAATGTACACTTGAGTTGAAAGAGAAAACCAATGTCTCAAGATATGTTTACTGTGACTGTAAATCACTAACACCAATTTATTACAAAACAGGTGTGTATAACACTCGTTACTTAGGAAAATTGTCGACAATATGTCTGAAAGTGTCAGAAAATGCTCAAAAATATACCTTTTTGTACATGATGAAATTAGGGGACAATTTCTTTCGAGCGAGGGTATTGTGCCAAACGTCTCTAAAAAGCACAAATTAAGTTTGCAATTGACAATGTAGTATGAGCTTTTTGCTGCACTCGCAGATATTAAAAAGATAATCAGAATATGTCATGATACATATAAATATTGACGCAATCGATGAAAGACTGTGGAAATGACACAAACAGTTGAATGTTAAAATCTAGAATTTCAAGTTAGACGTATCTGACAAGTGCGGTCTCACGCACAGGAAATTTCAGAAGTCATCATATGTGTAAGTAAATGAGTTAATTGCAATGATTTTTTATGTAGCTCAATATGTGGCGCCTTCTACACTGGTAGCACGTTCTACACAGGCATGACAAATATGAACACTGCAGTGTCATTTTATCCCAGTCAAAATTGTGAGAATTGTAGAGTGCCAACAAAGCATGCCTTCAATTCATGGCAGTTGTAAAGGGGAACTTAATATGTAGTGTTTTATTCCATGACCTTGCCACTCTGCCTCAGCAGATCCCATGCAACATAAAAAGACTGAACTCAAACAGTATTTTTATTTTGCAACAGGATAAATTTTGCTAATATTTTTCCATTGCCAGTACTGTGATATATATTTGCATTTTATTATAATGTTGCTAAAGTATTTATAAATGTGTCTGAGATAATAGTTCTTGTTTTACTGAGATTTGATTTTAAATTCTGGGTTTTATTTTGAAGAGACAGTGCAGTATTATGCAAGGTTGTCTTATTTTATCTTTTATTTCCAGATCAGGTCCATCATTCAAAGCATGGGGGTTGCCTGTATGATGGCCAGACAAATGTACTTTACTGGGCAGATGCCAGCTCTGAGGTGGCATTTGTTGTGCCAACAAGACACAGTGATGCAGGAAGTAGTGTCCCATCATTTGACTCAAGTGGTAGCTTTTCAGGAGATCCTGCACTTTCAGGACATGGTTGGTAAATTAACAGCAAACTTGTCAATGTGCACAGTGTTTAGAATAAAAGTAAAATTAGAGCCTAAAAAAGGCCATATTCCGCATATAAGTAGACATTTCCTGTCTTTTAACGAATATTCATTCATTAGCTTTTGGTTCAATCGCCAATGTTAATTCTGCAACTGAAATTTGGCCTCTATATCATACCTCTGTAGAAGATTGCACTCTGTGTTATGGAGGACTTACAAAATTCTTTTCCAGCTCGGAAAGGTGATGTTCCTAGACAATTATATAAGGTTTTCTGGACATGAATCTCTAGCAGCCCAAAATCATGATGTGTTGGTCATTGCTTGGTGTACTAATAACTCTACTTCCTGCTTATGCACTCTCTCTTCTCTGATGCACAAAAACCTCTTAAAGACACAGACTACTATAACCAAGTACCATCCCTCTACATTGCTATTTTTTCTTTAATGATGTCATTTTTCATAAGTACATATATATTAACATATCACTTCAAGCTACACTCAACCAGCACAGTTGTAACGCCTTTTGTACTGTCACAAACACCATGTTTTGTAGCAGTGATTCTGTAATAAAGGTGTAATTTAGCTATTGTTTTTGTTTTTGTTTAGTATTTAAATAGATGTACCAAACTCTTTCTTTTATAACAACAAAAACAATCAATTGTTGATAAATTATTTATCCAATTAAATAAAACTCTTTCTTTTCTTACATGCCTTTGTACGCAGATACAAAAGGGAGTCAGTCACTTATCCAATTAGCACACTGGACTCGCATTCGGGAGGACGACGGTTCAATCCCGTCTCCGGCCATCCTGATTTAGGTTTTCCGTGATTTCCCTAAATCGCTCCAGGCAAATACCGGGATGGTTCCTTTGAAAGGGCACGGCCGATTTCCTTCCCCATCCTTCCCTCACCCGAGCTTGCGCTCCGTCTCTAATGACCTCGTTGTCGACGGGACGTTAAACTCTAATCTCCTCCTCCTCACTTATCCAAGAGTATAAGAAAGCTCCAGTGCCTAATTACTGTACTCAAGTGACAAAATGCTGTACTGAATTATTTTTGTGGGTTTCTGTCTTTTTATGGGTAGAACTTGAATAAATTGAAGAGATGGGTAACACTGGCATCAGTTTCTTAGATTGTCTTTATTGTACATAATTATTCAGCCATCTTAGAAACAATCCTTGATCTTGAATGAGATTTTCACTCTGCAACGGAGTGTGCGCTGATATGAAACTTCCTGGCAGATTAAAACTGTGCGCCCGACCGAGACTCGAACTCGGGACCTTTGCCTTTCGCGGGCAAGTGCTCTACCATCTGAGCTACCGAAGCATGACTCACGCCCGGTCCTCACAGCTTTACTTCTGCCAGTTTGCAGAAGAGCTTCTGTAAAGTTTGGAAGGTAGGAGACGAGATACTGGCAGAAGTAAAGCTGTGAGGACTGGGCGTGAGTCGTGCTTCGGTAGCTCAGATGGTAGAGCATTTGCCCGCAAAAGGTAAAGGTCCCGAGTTCGAGTCTCGGTCGGGCACACAGTTTTAATCTGCCAGGAAGTTTCAATCCTTGATCTTTCTTAGATTGTCTTTATTGTCTTTTTGGCCATAATTGTTCAGCCACCTTAGAAACAATCTTTTTTTTTTTTTTTTTTTTAAATGGACAGTTATATGTTGTCATTCTTGTTCACCACCTATTCAGTGAACACTTGTTCAATAATTATTTCTTAACTTTGATAAATAAGTGCATGTAGATAGTAAACTTGGAATGATTAAGTTACATGGTCCCATAACTGGTGCTACATACTTAAGGTAAGACATCTAACAATGCTGAGTGAGAGTTTGGGGGACACAGGGTTTCCTAATTGGGCAAGCTTCCCTGATCAACATTTGATGCATTAGTGGAAAAATTGTGTGTTGAGAATCTTAATTCAACTGTCTGAGTTCTAAAAACTTTAAAAATAAAAAAGAAGGAAACAAGATACTGTGGTGCACTACCTGTTGAGAACATGGATGGCATTTGGTCTTGAAGATTCAGTGGTGAGCAACCGCTATGATACTTCCTGGCAGATTAAAACTGTGTGCCCGACCGAGACTCGAACTCAGGACCTTTGCCTTTCGCGGGCAAGTGCTCTACCAACTGAGCTACCGAAGCACGACTCACGTCCGGTACTCACAGCTTTACTTCTGCCAGTATCCGTCTCCTACCTTCCAAACTTTACAGAAGCTCTTCTGCGAAACTTGCAGAACTAGCACTCCTGAAAGAAAGGATATTGCGGAGACATGGCTTAGCCACAGCCTGGGAGATGTTTCCAGAATGAGATTTTCACTCTGCAGCGGAGTGTGCGCTGATATGAAACTTCCTGGCAGATTAAAACTGTGTGCCCGACCGAGACTCGAACTGAGGACCTTTGCCTTTCGCGGGCAAGTGCTCTACCAACTGAGCTACCGAAGCACGACTCACGTCCGGTACTCACAGCTTTACTTCTGCCAGTATCCGTCTCCTACCTTCCAAACTTTACAGAAGCTCTTCTGCGAAACTTGCAGAACTAGCACTCCTGAAAGAAAGGATATTGCGGAGACATGGCTTAGCCACAGCCTGGGAGATGTTTCCAGAATGAGATTTTCACTCTGCAGCGGAGTGTGCGCTGATATGAAACTTCCTGGCAGATTAAAACTGTGTGCCCGACCGAGACTCGAACTGAGGACCTTTGCCTTTCGCGGGCAAGTGCTCTACCAACTGAGCTACCGAAGCACGACTCACGTCCGGTACTCACAGCTTTACTTCTGCCAGTATCCGTCTCCTACCTTCCAAACTTTACAGAAGCTCTTCTGCGAAACTTGCAGAACTAGCACTCCTGAAAGAAAGGATATTGCGGAGACATGGCTTAGCCACAGCCTGGGAGATGTTTCCAGAATGAGATTTTCACTCTGCAGCAGAGTGTGCGCTTGCCCGCGAAAGGCAAAGGTCCTGAGTTCGAGTCTCGGTCGGGCACACAGTTTTAATCTGCCAGGAAGTTTCATATCAGCGCACACTCCTCTGCAGAGTGAAAATCTCATTCTGGAAACATCTCCCAGGCTGTGGCTAAGCCATGTCTCCGCAATATCCTTTCTTTCAGGAGTGCTAGTTCTGCAAGTTTCGCAGAAGAGCTTCTGTAAAGTTTGGAAGGTAGGAGACGGATACTGGCAGAAGTAAAGCTGTGAGTACCGGACGTGAGTCGTGCTTCGGTAGCTCAGTTGGTAGAGCACTTGCCCGCGAAAGGCAAAGGTCCTGAGTTCGAGTCTCGGTCGGGCACACAGTTTTAATCTGCCAGGAAGTTTCATATCAGCGCACACTCCGCTGCAGAGTGAAAATCTCATTCTGGAACCGCTATGATGTCTGCACCTTAGTTGTATTTTGCTTACGAATGTTGGACTCTCTTTTATGGGATGTATTTTCTGGCATCTCGTGAAATTATTATAGGTACAATCAAACAATGGAAAATCCAGGATGAAATGTAACAGTGTTATGAATGGATAGTTGCTACACACCGTATAGCAGAGATGCTGGGTCGCAGATAGACACAACGAAAAGTCTGTCAGCAAGTCAGCTCCCAGCCAAAGCCTTCGACAAAAATAGACAACATACACACAGATTAGATTAGATTAATACTTGTTCCATAGATCATGAATACGACACTTCGTAATGATGTGGAACGTGTCAGGTTAATGAAAGATGTCTGTACAAGATATTACATTACACAAAATATTGCATGACACTAATGCTTAAGTTAGTTTTTTTTTTCCCTCCCTTAATTTATATCTAAAAATTCAGCCAATGAGTAGAAGGAGTTGTCATCTAGAAATTCTTTTAATTTATTTTTAAATATTGGTTGACTATCTGTCAGGCTTTTGATGCTGTTTGGTAGGTGACCAAAGACTTTTGTGGCAGCATAATTTACCCCCTTATGTGCCAAATTCAGATTTAACCCTGCATAGTGAAGATCATCCTTTCTCCTGGTGTTATAGCTATGCACACTGCTATTACTTTTGAAATGGGCTGGTTTATTAACAACAAATTTCATAAGTGAATATATATACTGTGAGGTTACTGTGAGGATCCCTAGATCCTTAGACACTTGTGCAAATGCAACTTGCACACATTACTGCAGTCTGTGGCTTCTGAGGCCAGATTGCGAGCAGCAGCATGTGAGAGGAGAGGCAGCCAGGTGGTGGGTTTAAGGAGGATGTTGGGGTGGGCAGAGGGAGAGATAGCAGGGTAGGAGTAGGGGATAGTAAAGTGCTGCTTGTGAAAGCATGCGAGGACAAGATGGAGAGAGGGTAGGGGGCAAGGTGGAGAGAGGGTAGGGCAGCTAGGTGCAGTTGGCAGGTTAGCTGGAGGGTGGAGCAGGGGAAGGGTGTATCAGAAAAGGAGAAAGGTAAAAATAGATTGAGGGTGCATTGGTGGAGTAGAGGGCTGTCTAGTGCTGGAATGGGAACAGGGAAGAGGCTAAATAGGTAATGACAATGACCAAGAAAGGTTGAGGGCAGGAGGATTATGGAGCGTAGGGTATATTGCAGAGAGAGTTCCCACCTGTGCAATTCAAAAAAGCTGGTGTTGGTAGGAAGGATACAGATGGCACAGGCTGTGAAGCAATCAATGAAATGATGCATATCATGTTGGGCAGCATGCTCTGCAATGGTTTGGTCCAGCTGTTTCCTGGCCACAGTGTGTCAGTGGCCATTTATGTGGACAATCGGCTTGTTGGTTGTCATGCTCTCATAGAATCCAGAACAGTGGTTGCAGCTTAGCTTTTACATCACATGACTGGGTTCAGAGAGAGCCCTGCCTTTGATGGCATAGGCGATGCTTGTGACTGGAATGAGTGGGTGGTGGTGGGAGGATGTATGGGACAGGTCTTGCATCTAGATCTATTACAGGGATATTAGGCATGAGGGAAAGGGGTGAGTGCAGGGGTTGTATAGGGATGGACAAGGATATTGTGTAGGTTCAGTGCACAGCAGAATACCACAGTGGGAGGGGTGGGAAGGATCCCTCATTTCAGGGCACGGCAATAGGTAGTCGAAACCCTGGTGGAGAATTTGATTCAGTTGCTCCAATCCTCGGTGGTGTTGTGTCACGAAGAGAGTGTTCCTTTGTGGCCAGACAGTGGAACTTCGGAAGGTGGAGAGTGACTGGAGATCTGTTTTTGTACAAGGTTGGGAGGGTAGTTATGGTCTCTGAAGGCCTACAGGCACGATGGCCACAGGTGGATAGACTGTATGGAGAGGACTTCTTGGTGTGGAATGGGTGTGCTGGTGGTTGGTGAGTTTGATATGGGCAGAAGTACTGATGTAGCCATCTTTGAGGTGAAGGTCAACATGAAGGAAGGTTGCTATTTGGGGTGAATGGGACCAGGTGAAGCGAATGGAGGAGAAGCTGTTGAGGTTGTGGAGGAATGTGAATAGAGTGTCCTCATCCTTAATCCAGATCACGAAGATGTCATCAATGAATCTGAAACACATAAGAGGTTTGGGATTCTGGGTGTTTAGGAAGGATTCCTGTTGATGGTCCATGAATAGGTTGGCATAGGATGGTGCCATGGGGATGCTTATAGCCATACCCTGGACTTTTTTTATTGGTAATGCCTTCAAAGGAGGATATAGTTGGTGATGATGACTAGGAAGGAGATTGTTGGTTTGGAATCCTTTGGACATTGGTAAAAGTAGTGTTCAACAGCAGTAAGGTCATGGGTTTTAGGGATGTTAGTGTAAAGGGAGGTGGCACAATAGTGACAAGCAGGGCATCAAGTGGTAAAGAAAAAGGAACTTTGGAGAGTCAGGTGGATGAAATGGGTGGTATCTTTTATATGGGGGTGTAGGTTGTGAGTAACAGGCTGAAGGGGTTGGTCTACATGATTAGATATTCTCAGTAGGGGCACAGTAACCAGCCACAATGGGGTGTTCTAGGTGGTTGGGTTAATGGACTACAGGAAGCATGTTGAAAGTAGGAGTTCCAGGAGTGGCACGGGTGAGGAGGCAGGTGGACACTGGGGAGGGGTTCTGACATACATGATTGAATTTGAGAGTGGGGAAAAAAGTGAGGCCTTTGGAAAAGATGATACTCCTGTGTGGCTAAGGCTTTTGGAGGAAAGGTTCATAACTGTATTTCTGATCTGCTTAGGGAGAGAGCTTTGAGGTTGGGATAAATGTCTGTCTATGAGACAGGGCTTGTCAGCCGTGAGGGGACATGGGAGAGATTTGGAGGTTGTTGTAAAGATAGTGGATAGTGGTAGTCCAAGACGGGAGTAGGAAGTGAACAGGATGGAGAGTTTTTTGAGCTGTCATTGTGCATGTTGAACATTTCCTGGAGGGCAAGAGTTTCAGTGTAATATGGGATCAAGGTATTCGAGATTGCATAACAGTAGAATTTTGTGGATGGAGAGAAGGTATTGCAAGGAGGTTTGGGCCTGATTGATATGGTTTTGCAGGACTATGTTTGTGAGAGCCAAGGATTGGTGGAATCTGAACAGATGAATGTCATTGTGGAAGGAAGGGAGGCAGCTGGAGAGGGGTAATTTGATGGTAAGGTCATTTGGGGGGATTGCATGGGCCAAGCAACAAAACAGGAACAGTATGTGGGACTTGGTTCTGGCTAGGGATAAGGAAACTTTTCTTTACTGACACAGATGGGAGGAGCAAAGATCCATGAGGATCGATAAAAATGCTTAAAAATAGGTGAATTGCATAGAATACACCCCACTCAAGCACATGGGAAAAAACACACAAATGATTAAATGGATGAGGTAAAGGGAAACAAGACGAAATCTGAGGGAGTGGGATGATAGATGAAGGCAAAAACAAACTGAAATTGAGATCAAAGAGTAATAAATAAAAAGATTTTAATGTGGGTTGCAGGTCTGTGGGAGAGTAAGTGTGAAGAAAAGAGACAGCAGATGTGACTGATTAGGTGAAGTTAGTAGACGTGAGCTGGATTAGAGAGGAGAAGCAGTGGGGGATGGCGAGAAGTCAGTACTATGAGATACCATTTCGTGTGGTACAGGAAAGATATGGGAAACAACACATGAAAATACATGAGAGTGATGCAGGAAGCGTGATCAATTTGAAGGTATAGGATAGTGATATCGGTGGGAGTAATGTGGGAATGAGATGTTGAACCAACAAAAATCAGCACGGTGTTGTAGCTGTCTGTTGCTCGAGACTGAGACAGTTGATACACTGTGGCTCATAAGTAGAGCATGCACTGCAGTTTGTAGGGCAACTTGAGAAACACAGGAAAGAAGAGAAAAAAGGGCAAACATTCAGTATAGTAAAATGCATTACAAAATAGTAACAAAGGGAAACAACACTCGAAGAAAAGTCATCAGGCAAAATCAAACACTGGAAAGAGCAGGATGGAATGTAGCAGTATTGCTGCTCATCTACTCCTATACTACTATCCCTCCCTTTCCCTGCCCCAGCCTCCTCCTTACCCCTACCACCTGGTTGTCTCTCCCATTGTGCTCTGCTGCTTGCAGTTTGGCCTCAGCAGCCAGAGACTGTGGTCACGTGTGTACAAGTTTGTGTGTGTGTGTGTGTGTGTGTGTGTGTGTGTGAGAGAGAGAGAGAGAGAGAGAGAGAGAGAGAGAGAGAGAGAGAGAGAGGAGAGGGGGAGAGGGGGTTTGTCTGTTTTTGATGGAGTCTTTGTTGGCCAAAAATTGTAATACCTATCTGCGACCCAGCATCTCCCCTGTGTGGTGAGTAGCAACCATCCTTTTCATAATATTAATTATAGCTGTAAGTGTTTTGTCTACCAAAACTCCCAGCAGTTTTGGCCCCAATGAACAGTCAAAAAATACAAATAGCCCCACAACTATATGAGCCGGGAAGTACAGCACTATAAAACGACACTCTTTTAAACTGAAACCAAGAGAGATGGTACAATTGTAAGACACTGTGAAACACCATGCTAAACCTGCAGGACAGGACATGTAGTTCAATTTGTGGAAATGAGCCAAAATAACGGGCTGTCAGTTAAGGGTGCTCACACGGTACCAAGGGACTCATGTTCGGAAAGATGAGGGTTCAATTCTTCATTTAGCCATCCAGGTTTAGGTCTTTTATGGGTTCTTTGATCACTTTAGGGAAATTCCAGTACAATTCAATTGAAAAGGACAGTGTGTCCCTCATCCTTCTTCAATCTGGATGTATGATCTGCCTCTAATAACCTTATTGTTGATGCAATGTTAAACCCCAATTTTTCTCTCTTCCTTTTAAATAGCAGGAAAATTAATTTTGTAAGATATATCCTGTAAATCAAAGTGTGCTTGCAATTGAAGAGTCCAGGGGAAAAACCTGATAAGTCACAATTCTTTATTTTTCAAGAGACGAAATTTAAAGTTTCAAGGCTCATAAAATTTCAGTTTTTCAAGTTATATTCTTAATATATTTTTCAGAGAAAGATTACTGCTGAAATTAAACATATCTGAATAGGATTTACAATAATATGGTGCATTTTTATTACAAAGGCAGGTCGTACAGAGGAAAAATATGACAAGTCCATAACGTATTGCAGGTAACTACAAGATTTCAAATTCATGTTACAACAAATTATCTCATATAATCATTTAATAATCTTCTATAAAAGGTCCAGTGCTTTTTTGATGGTGGATTAATGCAAAAGACGATCAAAACACGCTTGCACTTCACTACGGCAATATCTTTTCAAGTCTTGTAAATTTCTGTATTTCTTAGCAGATATTTTAAGATCACCTGCAAAAAAACATAATTCCTTAATTTAAATAGCTATATGCCTAATACTGAAAAAATACTTATTTCAATAAATAAAAAAACTTTCAAATCA
This sequence comes from Schistocerca gregaria, assembly GCF_023897955.1. NCBI lineage: Eukaryota > Metazoa > Arthropoda > Insecta > Orthoptera > Acrididae > Schistocerca > Schistocerca gregaria. Next base: position 320,715,020 of record NC_064925.1, on the reverse strand, counting down.
TATTGCTGTAAAAGAATTACTATACCTTCATATTTAGCAGTGGGTAGGCTGAACTTGCCTTCTTTTCACAAAGAAGTAATGAAACTTGCTCATATGCTTCATTGTAGCTTCCTCTATACCAAACCAGCACTGCATGGTGTCATGTGACTTCCAGTTATCTTATTGGCCTGAACTAGAAAGGGAGTTTCTTCTTGTATATTGTATTATCCAGATACTCTGTCCAGCATTTGATCATCTCCAGTTGCTCCTTAACATCATTGATGACAGAAGCCCTTTGGAATTTGGCATTCCTGAGTTTGGTCTTTCATACCAATATTTTTATCACATTTGAGGTACAAATGACCTCTTATGGGGAATGTCATCTTTAAGAGTCCAATCGTTTTTCTGTATGGACCAGATGGTGAAGGAATCTAAACACAGTGGCATTCTTGTTTTGCCCTCCACAGAACTCACAAAGATCTCCAGATGTCTAACTTCTGGATTTTGAAAATTGTGCTCAAAATGATGAAGGAACGATGAAACTTCATCTGATTCTTTTTGGCCTGTGCTCTCTGGATACATGTAAAAATAGCTGTCCCCTGTTGCCAAAACATGAGCATTGAATATAAATACAGAAAGCTATAATTTATAATAAAATTCATTTGTCTTTATATTTGGACAAGAAAAGCTTTTGCTATAGTCCATCGTAATTGCAACCTTTGATGGCTATTTTTGACATTCCATCTTTGCCCTTTTTTTCTTGTCATAGAACAGTTTTTGTTTTCTGAGATGCAATTCATGGGCTATTTCATTGAATCAAAGTTCGGAATGAAGCCTTACTTTATTTTCAACAGATGATGTTAAAATCAGTTCCTTCTCCGAATTTTTCTTCTTGGCTAGATACTCATCGCAGGAGCAACAAGTATCAGATCATGGCTATGCAAAACTTATATTGAAATCGGAATTGAATATAATGCGGTATGTTTCATATGACACATTCTGATCCTGAAACTTCTCCTTGAACATATGGAACATTTTTTTAATATTCAAAGACTCTGGTAGGTAAATTTTTTCTGACTTCGTCAAACTGTAGTGGCTGTTGTGACCTTTAAATGATTTAATGCGCCCTCTTATTATTGCACCTGTTTCATCTTTCAAAGCCTGTGAGCGGGATCTGTGTTTCCCTCGGACGTCTCATAGAGGTTGGTCTCCAGATTTAAGTTTCTTCAGTAAATAATCTACCGAGCCCTTCTTTATTCCATGTAACGACATAAATGCTTGCTTGCACACATGTACTTCTTGGACACTTCCATTAATGTTGACACAAACAGTGAATTTATATGATGCATCACGAAACTTTTCTTCCTGCTCTTCTCTTCTACGATGCCTGCACTGTACAGGGACCACTGTGATTAAACCACTTTCATCATGATTTTGAAAGTGGTTCATGTTATTAATAATATTCCTTTTATTTTCATCATTGATAATATCAAAACAATTGTCTTTGCACTTACAAGGTTCTCCTGTTTCATGTGACGGCAATCTCAAACATTTGGAGGCGTCTCTAATGCGACCATACTTCTTCCCTTTCTCTGTCAGCTTCTTTGAAGACATTCTATAGTTTTCGTCACAAGTAGATAGTCAGTGTCTTCTTTATTCATTTTACACTGACATAATACAATGTTAGATCTAACTTCCTTCACAAACTCCACAAAGCTAACAACAATGGTCAACTTATACACAACAGTGACTGTGGCAACAATGATAAAACAATGATAACATTAGTGCAAACAGACCTGCATGGGCTGGGAATCATTAAGTCATAAAATTTTATTGTTGCATTCTATGGACTTGTCAGGATATTTCCCTGTTTTGCATGTACTTATAATGTTTTTCGCCTGCACATTCTTACAAGATATCAGAATCTCTCTTGACTCATCAGGTTTTTGACCAGTTCTGTAAAACCAGCTAAAACTACACTGGCTGGTCTATTAAATTATGAAAAAAAAACAGATATTTTCAAATTTTGGACTTATCAGATTTTTCCCTGGACTATTCAATTGCCAATGTAAAAGAAGAATGCCTAAAGGGGAATCAACACCTTCATACAGAGTGATCTTTGGCATCTTGAAGTCAGTTAGAGGATTTGTTAATGTACTCTTCCTGTTAAAATGATTATGGCGTGCACACCACAGTCTCTTCTGAAGCTAAAAGGTATAGCCATTTACTGTACTAAAATTGATCTATATAATACACTCAACTCATGCAAGTGCATTGTGAATTACAACAAGCTAATGTAAACACAGTGTAAAAGTGTGTTGAGTTCATGGTAAAACAAAGGAATAAAAGATGTAAAGATCATTAAAAATAAATTAATAACTTATTAAAAACAAAGATTCCAAGACTTACCAAGCGGGAAAGCGCCGGCAGACAGGCACATGAACAAAACACACATACAGAATTACGAGCTTTCGCAACTGGCAGTTGCTTCGTCAGGAAAGAGGGAAGGAGAGGGAAAAATGAAAGGATGTGGGTTTTAAGGGAGAGGGTAAGGAGTCATTCCAATCCCGGGAGCGGAAAGACTTCCCTTGGGGGGGGGGGGGGGGGGGGGGGGGAAGGACAGGTGTACACTCGCCAAATAACCACATTTGTCACTGTTTGTAATATCCTGGTCATATCAAAGTACATAGAAGCAGGTTTTGTGATTCTGGTATGGAAACTCCAATGTCACCATCTGATTATAAGCCTACATAATCATATTCATTATTTTAAATTTATACATATGAAGTTCATAAATTTAGATGATATTTTTTTTTTTTTTTTTTTTTTTTTTTTTTTTTTTTTTTTTTTTAACATAACCGACAGATAATGCCATCAGATGGTAATGCAGAATGGAATAGATTTTGTATGAATACTTAGCTGTGGGGTGTAATGAAAATATTGCCTGGGTTTTTTATGTAAAATAATAACCAGACAGTTATTTCAAGTTGATGTATTTATTCATTCCAATAACATTAAATAATAACTAACGTTTTGCTATTTCACTGATTAATTTTAAACATTGTGTACTGACAAATATGATCTGGAACCAAACTAACACCAACAATAATTATCTTAACACTGATAATGTAACTGGGGAAGGGGGGGGGGGGGGGAGGAGGAGGAGGAGACAGCTGCCACTCTGTATACGAATTACAGTTGCAATATTATACAGTGTCATCAAAATCTTCATTTAAATTAAATTTGTAATTAAAAGACACAGTTCTATGAAAGTCCAGGAACACATTAAGCTTTACCAAAAATAAAGATGTGTTTTACGTTAAAAAAAAAGTTTTGGAGAAAGTTAGTTTTCTATACAAATTTTGAGAAATACGGTTTTTTAACAATTGGTTCCAAATAACATCAATATTTTAATTAATTACAATATTATTTCTGCTGCCTTTATTTTCACAAGAACTTGTGCAGGAGTTGTATGTTTTGGTTTGGATGGTTCTTTGTTACATTGTGAAATATTACTATTGAACAAAATTAACATAATGTCATTTTAAATATTAATTTCATGACATTAGCTTTGCTGTAACATTTAAATAATAATAGTTCTAAATTTTTTGTCATTTGTGGACTTGTACAACATTAAATGATGAATGACAAAATGTAAACTGTGGTTGTGAAACACTTCCATTTTCATGATCTGGCATTGAGTACTTCACTGGTTGGGTGTAAAAAGTACTATACTAGTCTGGTGGATTACAAAACATAGCACTTGCTGAAAGATCAACTTGCCGTAGAATCAGTCCAACACATGAAAGCTCACATATTGGTATGGTACATGGATAGATTTGGGCCTCATGCAGTGGGACCAAAACTTTAAATATACAGAAGACCATGGACATACTTAGACAACAGGCATGTTTTTAAAGTTTGTACTTTGTTATGAGACTTCATCTTACACAGGAAATATGACCTAGATGGTGTGAGGTCAAGGTGTTGAGTAGGTGTTTCTTGAGAGATCTGGTTCAGAAATCCCATGAACTCCCTCATCTCCATTTACATATGTACTCCATAAGTCGCCTTGCTGTGTCAGATAGAGAGGTGCTTCTGGTAACACTTTAATTTCCCCCTCTTTCCTCTGCAATTTATGAATGGCACATGGATATAACAATTATTGTCAAGCTTAGGCACAAACTATAATTTCTTTGGCTGTTTTTTCCTGGTCATTTCTCGAGATGTATGTGGCTAATTGTGGAATGTATACTATTGGTAAACTTCTCTGTGAAACACAACACACCTCTCATAATGTCTGCCACTAGTACTTAATAGCATTTAAATAACATTGTTGTTGTTACTTAATGAGGCTATGACAACATTCACTTCTCTGCATTAGATCTTTGCTTTTTCTTCTGTTTATTGTACCTGATAAGGGTCCCAGACAGACAAACAAAGTAAAGAATGGGCAGTATAAGACATTTGTAAGCCACTTATTTTGTGAATGATTTACAGTGCCTCAAGATTCTCCCAACGAATCTCAGTCTCCTTCTGTTTTCTTGCAACAACACTCACAAGAGCATTTCAAAATGCAGTTACTGCTTTCAGCCAGCCAGGGCCCATAGATGAAGAAGATTTTGATAGATATACCTGATGGTGGTGCCAAGACTGATAGCAACTAAAGCAAGACTTTTAAATACAGCTGAAGAATTCATCCAGTCATGTGCTCAATCAATTTCAGTGAAAGATAGGTTTCCTCTGTACTACTGCTTGGCATTAGTGCTAACTTCTCTCAAAGTATGATTGTCAATCACTGTATTAAAATATCTGTCAATTTTTTGCCTTTCAATGCTTTGTCTTGAAAAGCCTAGTCATCCTAATAATTTTAATGGTATCCTTGTTGGCACTCTCCCCCCTCCAATAAGTGGCCTATATCAACAAAGTATTTACTACCCATTGTTGATTTTTCAATGATTACTTATTTAGGAATGGCTGTACTAATTCTGCCTAACCTGTCATCAGAAATTTTAACAGTTTTCAGGTTTCCAGATTTGTCATTTATGCAAAAAATATGGGGTTGATTTTATTACATTTATTCTTTTGTTTGTATTTTTCATTGCACTTATACCAATATATGAATACAAGTGCATAGTTGTGCAACACTGCTGAATGTCCCAACAAAAAACCTATTCTTCTCCAAACAGTACATGATGCTTTCATAACTAAAACTTTGTCATGATGTCATTATCTTTTAAGAAATGATAATATTATGTAAAGTACACTTTTATCTGTTTTCAACAGGTTGGTATGAACGTAGCATCTCAGAAAGCAATCCTCGAAGTCAGCGATCGCTTGATAAACCACGGACTCTCTCACTTGATCTAGACAAACAGCCTTCTCCAGGAGAAGGAAGTCGGAGGAGGACAGGTGCCACTCGAAATTTGCCTACACATTCTAACACAAAAGTGCTAGTAGTGTGGATTGAAAGCTTTGAAGATCATCTAAACTTTCCATTGAGTAGGTAACATACAATAACAAGGATAATAGTCATAATAAATGATAATGCTTTGCCCATAATACATTTGCACTCATTGACATCCAACATTTTTCTGCATTAATGTTAATAAATAAAATCATATGGTGAATATAATGGGATATGTATGAAAAATAGCACATTAAATATGACATTTTAGATGTCTTGAAGTAAATATTTACTACTGTTATTAATAAATTGCTACTAGATGTGTACAAAATATAGTTGTATAAATAATGACCATCAGAAATCTCTAAGCATGTGTAAACTATATCCCTTAAATACTAATTGTTTTTACTTGTCCATAAAAAGATTCCTATAGAGTTACTTTATACCTTTTGGCAACATTTTAAAGAAATGTCTTCGAGCAGCAGTTGGGTTGTGATCCATTGCTCTTTTATTACTTAGTAGTGTAAGATAATCATCTCTGTTTCATGTACTCCATTTTCCATTTCATGATTGAAGAACATACACAGATTACATATTAAATTATGCTTAATAAAGTACCCAATGCAGGATTGAATTTTAATTAATGTTTGTTCTGGAGCCAGAATAGCCTATCCATGTGGACTACATTCACCCCATTCATTATTTTGATTTTATATTTCAGATGCGAGTCGATTCGCTCACAGTAAATTTGCTTTAGGATAGAAATCATTGTTGTTATGAGTTTCATAACGGCTAACCTTTTTTCATTTTTGGCTGATGTACTCTTTCCGTGTAACATGTACACCTATCAAAATACCTAGAAATTTATGTTTATCAACTGTTCAACTCAAAAACACTAATTTGGCATATACGAGTCATGTCTAGAAAGTAAGTACGGTTTTGGAGAAAAAGTCATAAACATGTCCTTGAAATAATTTATTTATTCAAGAAAGAACACATCTAAAACTATTTTTCTAACTTACCACCATTATTCAGACATTTGTCATAATGGGAAATCAACTTTTCTATGCGCTCTTCATATAAAGATGTCACTAGTGAAGACAGCCACAGCTTAACATCAGATTCTGCCTTATTATCACTGTCAAAATGCCTTCCTCTAAAATCATGTTTTAAGCTCAATAAGTGGCAGTCAGAAGGTGCAACACCAGGTCTATACATCGGATGATTGGACTGCTCCCAATTCAATTGTTGAATAAGGTTGTGAGTGATACCAGTAGAATGCGGATATGTGTTGTTATGAAGTAACACAATGCCCCAATCTTGCACTTTTTGGGTACCACATGTTCGTAAACTTGAATTATGATTTTGGAATAAGGCACTTTGACAATGATGATGTCATAAAAAATGCTATTCAGGAGTGACTATCTTCACTGGAAGCGTCTTTCCATGAAGAAGGCGTAGAAATGTTGCTTTCTCTGTATGAAAAATGTCTGAACAATGGTGACAACTATGTGGGAAAACAGTTTAAGACATACCTTTTCATGTATGAATAATTTTTTTGTAAGAATAATTTTAAAAATGATCAGTTAAAGTCCACAGGTCAGTTGAACTTTCTATTAAATACCTTCAGCCTTCATCACTAGGTGCTGTTCTGTAATGTATACTAAGATGTGTGGTCTCTAGGACCATTATGTTTAAATCGAGATTTAAGGCATAAATCATTTGAACAGTTTAAATTGCATTACATTTACTTTTATAATTATTTAAATGTTGTTTAAATACTTACTGTTGATGTTATTGCACTAAGTAAAGCCTGCAGTATTTTAATTTTTATTGTACATAATCACATATATTTGTGTGGTTTTTTTAAATAGCACACATAAATATGGAAATGTTGTGACTAGCTGATCATTCAAAACTCAGCACAATTCCACACATCCTCTACATGCGGCGCTGTCTGCCAGCCATGCAGCAGCCATGCCACCTAAGCAGCCAGCCAGCCAGGCAGTGTCCGCTAGACGTGGACTCAGTGTCCTTCCTTCATGTCCACGGTGTTTTACGAAACATTCCGGGAGGACTGTCCCCAACGTTGGGCCATGTGTCACAATTTCAAATAGAAGGGTCATGTGCCTGCCGTTTACAAATCCGACTGCATACATGATGTTCATGACCGTGATGCTGATTCTGCTTCTGTGTTGTCTGTCAATTGCACTTCTTCCCTTTCAGGGAAGTTATTCCTCACTGTCCAAATCCTTGGTCTAGATGTTCGCATGCAGGTGGATACTGTTTCTGCTGCCACTATCATTATTTTTCAGGCGTATCATCAGTTGGATTCTCCACTCCTATCACCTGTCACTCGGCAATTACGGACGTACAATAAACAGAAGATTTCTCTCTTGGGACCATTTAATGCTGAGGTATCTTACAAATCCGTCGTTCGCACTGTTCTCATATTTGTGGTCGACCATAGTAACGCAGAGAATCTTTCTAGTTTCGATGCCTTTTGTGTTTTTGGGTTTTCCATAGATGACTGTGTCAATATCGTCTCTGATGCTATTCCTTATGCTCAATTTGATTCCTTGTTGATGACATTTTTGTCCCTTTTTTCTCCTGGGTTAGGCCGTGCAAACGACTTCAAAGCTCATATCACGCTCAAACCCACTGCTCGGCCTAAGTTTTTTTGGGCTCAGCCCATTCCTGTGGCCCTTCATGATCGGATAAAACGGGAGCTGGATCGTCTCACTACTTCAGGGGTCTTGCTTCCTGTCACTTCCAGGGAGTGGTCCTCTCCTGTCATTGTCTTTGGTAAGCCCAATGGTGATATTCGTCTCTGTGGCGATTTTAAAGCCACTGTAAATGCGCAATGCCTCATTGACACTTACCCTATGCCCTGACCTGAAGAATTGTTCACTAAACTTGCGGGAGGCCAGTATTTTTCTAAAATTGACCTGTCGGAAGCTTATCATCAATTTCCTCTCGACGCTGCTTCCCGGCAGTTTCTGGTCCTTAACACGCCTTTCGGCCTCTATCAATGCCAACGATTGCAATTTGGGGTTGCCAACACCCCTGCTCTCTTTCAGCGATTCTTGGAACAATTATTGCTCCCTGTCCCTGGGTGTATAAATTACATGGATGACATTGTTATCACTGGTTCCACCACTGAAGAACATCTTCAGAATCTCTGCACACTTTTTCACATCTTACAGACTGTCGGTCTTAAGTGAAATCTTCAGAAATCACAATTTTTTCAGGCATCTATCACATACTTGGGGTTTCAACTCTCTCGGGATGGTATTCGTCCGCTTCAGCAAACTGTCGCTGCGATTGATGCCCTTCCTCGCCCTACATCTGTTAAGGAACTGCAGGCCTTCTTGGGGAAAATAGCATACTATCACAAGTTTTTACCGTCTGCTGCTTCGCTGGCTCAGCCGTTGCATCATGTGTTGCATAAAAACGTGCTTTTTCACTGGTCCGCGTCATGCAATGCGGCTTTCCAGAAATTGAAGACTATGCTGAAACAGGCCCCGTGCGTTGCTACTTATTGACCTGGCCAACATCTTATTCTCACCATGGACGCCTCTCAATACAGGGTCGGTGCAGTCCTTACGCACCATTTTTCAGACGGCTCTGAACAACCCATTGCTTATGCCTCCAAAAGTGCTCACGGATGCCCAACAAAAGTATTCTCAAATTGAAAAAGAAGCTTTGGCCATTATTTATGCTCTTCATAATTTTGGTGTGTTTCTCTATGGATCCAAATTTCATCTTGTTGTGGATCACAAACCACTTGTTTCCTTGTTTCATCCATCAACGTCACTTCCCAACAAGGCTGCACACCGCCTCCAGTGTTGGGCTCTTTACTTGTCTCGTTTCAATTATGAGATTCATTTCCAGCTGACGGCTCAACATGCGAATGCTGATGCACTGTCTCCCCTTCCCATAGGTCCTGATCTGGCATTCGATAGGGACGAACTTTTGTGTTTCCATCTGGATGTTGCCAAGCATTGGGTTATGGCGGGATTCCCCATCACGCCAGATCGTCCGTCCGCTAAGACTTCTGACCCGTTGCAGAACTACTATGTTTTGTGCTACCGTCTCACGGCTAGGGATGGTGTTATCCTCCTTTCCACTAACAATGCTTCGCCGCATGTTGTGGTACCTGCGTCTTTGCGTGCTTCGGTCTTGCGTCTCCTTCACCAAGGGCACTGGAGTGTGTCTCGCACAAAACCTCTGGCCCACCGTCATGTGTACTGGCCTGGCATCGACTCTGAAATAGCACTCATGCTCGCTGCCTGCGACCCTTGTGTGTCACAGGCCGCCGCCCCAAAGTCATCTTTGTCACTGTGGCCTTTGCCTGAGACGCCCTGGGAGCGTATTCATGCTGAATTTGCGGGACCTTTTTAGGTACTTATTGTCTCCTCATAATTGACGCCTAATCTAACTTTCCTTTCATTGTCTGTTGCCTACCACCGTGGCAACCACAAGTGCTCTCACCCGCATTTTTTCTTTGGAAGGCCTTCCCTGTACTCTTGTTACTGATAATGGTCCACCATTTGCCTCTTCCAAATTTGTGGATTTTTGTGCTCGTCACAGCGTTATGCAAGTCACGGCCCCTCCGTTCCATCCACAATCAAACGGTGAGGCTGAACTACTGGTCTGCACATTTAAGGCTCAGATGCGGAAACATCTGACTTCTTCTGCTGCTGATGATGCACTTCTCCAGTTTCTGGCTTCTTACCGTTTCACCCCCATGGGCGACCACAGCCCGGCTGAGCTCTTACGTGGCTGACAGCCCCGCACACTACCAGTACAAGAATGGATGCCACCAGGAGACGTGCCCATGCAGGATCCTACGGACGCCGACACCTCGCCCATGTCTCTTGTTATATCAACTGGACTTGCTGCAACGGGCAGATTGGTGCATGGGGCCCCAGCAGATTCGATCCCTATCTCTCCTGTCATCTCGACCCGTTATCATCGGGGACGCTTCTGTCCATACAGGAATCCTCCTCCTCCTCGAGACTTTACAGCCAGTCAAACAGTGCCTATGGACTTTAGCAGTCTCCAGGCCACCTCCATCAAGACCAGTGCAAAAATTTCAAAGGGGGGAAAAGTGTTGTGACTAGCCGATCATTCAAAGTGCCGCCGCGCAATTACGCGTGTCCTCTACATGTGGCGCTGCCTGCCAGCCTTGCAGCAGCCACGCCACCTAAGCAGCCAGCCAGGCAGCGGCCGCTAGACTTGGACTCAGTGTTCATTCGAATGTTACCTTGTTCACATGTCTTGCTTTGTCAACTTGCTCAGTGACTTATATGTGTTGTGTCGTTTTGAAATATATGTGTTCAACTTGACATTATAACAGAAAAGTTTCACACAAAATTAAATTCAAAGGTTCAAACTTTTACGTAATATTGCACTTGATAGGTACAAAAAGAAAGTCTGCAAAATTGACATTCTGTGCTCTCATCTACATTGTTCTTTTCCACCACTCTGAACATATTTGATTTTAACTGACACTTTAAGTATTTTATTGGAGAGATAGAAAGATACCCATCACCATTGACCTGAAGTTCTTCCTCTGAAAGATCCTCTTGTATGTTAGTAGAACTGTGATCACTGGCTATTGCAAAATCGTTGTCATTTTGTGTATTTCTTGATCTGTATTATGTACATCTTCCTCCAGCCACCTACAATATCATCGAACTTAAGATCATAGGAACTGATGCTTTCCTGTGAACATACTTTGTACTTCACTGAAGAAAACATGTTTCTAGTTCATGAGACACAGTCTATGAAACCTCAACATTTGTCAGTAGCATGCGTTAACAACAGAAAAAGAAGGTGATAACATGACTGACAATAAAATAATGTGGGTCCGTTGATTTATGGAGGATAGGCGGATTGTAAAAGCATTGTGCCAAAATTGACCTGGAGAGTGAGTGCAAAAATCTCATGTGGTATGAGAGATCATATCTCACTAGTTAAGGGTTACAGGTTTTGTTAATTAATATGAATGTTCTTCTTTATTTTGAATTTTGAAATAATTTTCAGGGCGTCATGTTTTGTGCCTCTCCTGAGCAAAAATGAAGTACTCATTTTAGTGTAGTTGATTATTGATGTTGTATCATAGATTCTTCACTGCTTGTCTTAGTAAAATCATTCTGTAAATGCATCTTTTACTGTTTTTGGCACATAAAAATCAGTTATTTATTCACTAACACAAAGTTGTCCTTACAGGTGAACTACTTTCAACAACATATACTGGCCTGGAATCATCGCGTCCTCAGGAAAGGGAGACATTCATAATCTTTCTGCAGTCACTAGCAAGTGGATTACTCCGAGTGCACTTACAAGGGCCTATAGGCCGAACCTCCTTAGCTACACCTCTTGTGGATGGTATGGTAGTGAGCAGACGAGTATTGGGTTCTCTAGTCCGACAAACCGCACTAAACATGTGTCGACGCAGGAGACTTGACAACGACAGGTCAGAGCTGATACATATGTAACTTCGTATTTTATGCCACAGAATAAAGCTGTAAAGAATATTAATAATTTTCAGTTCATTTTCACATTGTACTAACTGCAACAGAGGAATCATTCTATTCCAGAATTTAATTAGTAGTTTGTTCTAATTAATATAGTAGTCATAGACAGCATATCATTTTTCTCTAGTTCATTTCTGTAGTCCATCTACATAATACTAATTACATGCTAATGTAATTGTGCCTATGGATATATAGTAAATTATTTCCTCTTGAACTTTCCTGCTTTTCTTTGTCCATGACTTTTTAAACTAATTGTGATAACAAACCAAAAAATATACGCACAAGTCTGGTTTGTAAAGAAAATTGCCATTCAGACTGGGACATGTAAGATGAAAGTGTATGCCATTATCAGATTTATACTACTAAAATCCGTTATTCAGGATGAAAATCACTGCAAGTTAGTGATTGTCAAGGACCTGTTGAATGAGATGAACAGTCTACTGAACACAGAATATGGATAGAGGGTAAGCCAAAGAAAGACATAATTATTAGGAAGCTGTGGAGAAGGGATTAGTGAAAAAATTAGCATCAAAATTTGGGCCAAGCTGTACACAAAGTGAAGAAATTCTGCTACCTTGAAAGCAAAAAACAAAAAAAGAGGATAGAAGAAGCTGACTATCACAGACAAAGGAAGCATTCCTCATTAAAAGTTGTCTACCGATATCAATCATAGGTCTTAACTGGAGAAAGAAATTTTTCAGAATGTTGTTCTGGAGTACTGTACCATACAGAAGTGAATCATGCCCTGTATGGAATCCAGAAAAGGAGAATTAAAATACTTGTGACGTGGTGCATGCCTAATTTTAAGTGGCCTGATGAGATAAGAAATGAAGTTCTGTGCATAACTGGTAGGGAAAGGATATGTGGAAAATCCTAACTAGAAGAAGGGATAGGATGATACTCATGGGTCATGTTTTAAAACATAGAAGAAAAATTAATTGATGGTAGAGGCAGTTGCTGAGGACAGAAATGTAGGGGAACTCAGAGCATACATGCTATAAAGATTTGAGGTTCTGGGGTGTAGCTGTGAGATGAAGAAGTTGGCAATGGAGAGAAAATCGTGGCAGGCATCATCAAACCTATCATAAGACAGATGAACATCCCCCAAAAAAAAGGGGGGGGGGGGGGGGGGGGGAGAGAGAGAGAGTTGAGTGGATATCAGTGATGCTTCGTCACAAAACAGCACAACACTGTTGATTGACTTACGAAGGAAATTTACAGAATGAAGCTGTGATAACAGTAATGTTACCTCTTTGAAACTATCTTCCATTATCAAGAGGAAAGTAGCATTATATACAATGAAATCAGGACATGTGCATTAATTCAGTTTTTGAAATCAAACTTCATTATTTGGAAACATTGTGGATCACTGCCATACAAGGGCAAGATTCAATATAAAACAAGGAACCTCTTTCTAGGTTTGTCAGAGACTGCTGCTTTACTTTCTTCCACAAAGAGTGAACATTAAATGTGGTACCACTGTTTTTATCTGAATACATCGTTGTAGTTCTGCTTCAACAACAACACAGGTTTTATTGAGCTCAAATTAAGTACAAATAAATCACAGAATGTTAGAGATCATGCCTCTCCTTGAACTCAGCAGCAACAAAAACTTTGCTAGGTGTACACCTTTTGGCCATTACATCACTCTGAATAATTTAAATCTTAGTGCTGGAGAAGTAAGCTTGTCCAGCTGGGAAACTCTCAAATATGAATTGCTCTCCTGGTGCATGCGCACTCCATCAGTTTGGTCATGGAAGCCACATATGGGGTTGAATGGAGAATGAAGACAGCACTGCATTGTGGAACTAGACATGTCTGTGTGCAAGCCAAATGTCAGTCTGCCACTATAGTGTACCCTTATTGATCTAGCACCAGTGCATGTAATGCACCATGTTGTGCCTAGTGACTGCAACAGGTGTGTTTAAATCAGTTGAGGTACCACTACTTTTGGCAGAATGGCAAGAGAGCCTTCCTTTTCGAATTGGCCCATAGGGCCAGAACTGCTGTGACTGATGATGGGAGTGAAGGGATAAGTGTGACCTTCTGTGAAGGCTGGGCTGTCGCTCCTGATGCTGCTGCTGGTAGAGCAGCTGCTACCGGATGAGGCACCAGATGCAGGAGATGGTGGTGGGTCTGGTTTTTGGATTACTGCTGAGTCTTGCTGGGCTGTGGGTCTGACATCAGACCCAGTGCAGGTTGGAGACCAAACCCTCCTGTACGTTGTTCAGGCCAAGATCTGTAGAGGCTATAAACAATGGCCAGAGAACCGGGAATGCCAGGGGCCCACCACTTGGGATGTTGACTTGGAATAGAACACTACTTCTGATTCTGTTGATCCTGGGAACGTGTTGCTCCGCTAGTGTGGCAGATCCAGAGACATAGCTTGCCCCAGATGGTGCAAACAGAAGTGGCTCTGGTGCTGTTGAAGGATACCAAAGCCAGCAAGGGGCCTTGCTAGGCAGTGATGGAGCCTTTTATCCAGCCAGATATATGCCCCTCTTAATATTATTGTCTTCTGTATTTATTTTATTCATAATACACTTACGTAGGGGATTTAAATTCCATATCATATTACATTTTAATATCTGATGTAGCTCTATTCTGAAACATCTGAGAAACAATTTAACATGTTATTCTTGCCAAACAAGTCATTGAAGACAATAATTGAGCCCGATCTCACAGCTGGACATGCATAGGCCATGGCTAGTAGGTCTGGGACAGTGATGGCTGCTGCAGTTGACAAGCCCTGTCTTTTTGAGCCACTTGCACAATATCCTCAACACATGAGGCCAGTACCCAGTTCTTCATTCTGAAAATTTCCCCAGTTACTGCTGCAAGAAGTGCAATAAACAAGTGGACAGAATTGCCGGAATTGCTATGCGATACTGGCAGTCATCTTGATTCAACAATAACACACCTCTGGCAAAATGAAGTATATGATGGGGGCAGGGGGGGGGGGGGGGGGGGGGAGACAGTGAAGTTTCACAGAAGGCTGCTGAAGGAGGTGCATGTAGTGTACCTAAGTGTTACGGGGATGAATGCCACTGCAATTCATTGCAAGATTATTTCAGTTTGTGAAGGGGATGTAATGTTAAACAGCTTGTGATGAAATGGGTATGGAATTTCAATTCTGGAAGGATGAAAATTCATTATGAAAGCAGAAGTGGAAAGCCATCTGTTGTGACTGACATTGTGGTGCAAAAAATTGAAGAACATGGACCTTGTCGTTGGTGGGGAGGCTTGCGTGCCTCAGCGATAGAGATAGCCGTACCGTAGGTACAACCACAACGGAGGAGTATCTGTTGAGAGGACAGACAAACGTGTGGTTCCTGAAGAGGGGCAGCAGCCTTTTCAGTAGTTGCAGGGGCAACAGTCTGGATGATTGACTGATCTGGCCTTGTAACAATAACCAAAACGGCCTTGCTGTGCTGGTACTGCGAACGGCTGAAAGCAAGGGCCATAAATTTTCCCGAGGGCATGCAGCTCTACTGTATGATTAAATGATGATGGCGTCCTCTTGGGTAAAATATTCCGGAGGTAAAATAGTTCCCTATTCGGATCTCCGGGTGGGGACTACTCAAGAGGATGCCGTTATCAGGAGAAAGAAAACTGGCGTTCTACGGATCGGAGCGTGGAATGTCAGATCCCTTAATCGGTCAGGTAGGTTAGAAAATTTAAAAAGGGGAATGGATAGGTTAAAGTTAGATATAGTGGGAATTAGTGAAGTTCAGTGGCAGGAGCAGCAAGACTTCTGGTCAGGTGACTACAGGGTTATAAATACAAAATCAAATAGGAGTAATGCAGGAGTAGGTTTAATAATGAATAGGAAAATAGGAATGCGGGTAAGCTACTACAAACAGCATAGTGAACGCATTATTGTGGCCAAGATTGATACGAAGCCCACACCTACTACAGTAGTACAAGTTTATATGCCAACTAGCTCTGCAGATGATGAAGAAATTGAAGAAATGTATGATGAAATAAAAGAAATTATTCAGATAGTGAAGCGAGAAGAAAATTTAATAGTCATGGGTGACTTGAATTCAGTAGTAGGAAAAAGGAGAGAGGGAAACGTAGTAGGTGAGTATGGATTGGGGCTAAGAAATGAAAGAGGAAGCCGCCTGGTAGAATTTTGCACAGAGCACAACTTAATCATAGCTAACACTTGGTTTCAAAATCATGAAAGGAGGTTGTATACATGGAAGAACCCTGGAGATACTAAAAGGTATCAGATAGATTATATAATGGTAAGACAGAGATTTAGGAATCAGGTTTTAAATTGTAAGACATTTCCAGGGGCAGATGTGGACTCTGACCACAATCCATTGGTTATTAACTGTAGATTAAAACTGAAGAAACTTCAAAAAGGTGGGAATTTAAGGAGATGGGACCTGGGTAAACTGAAAGAACCAGAGGTTGTACAGAGTTTCAGGGAGAGCATAAG
The DNA here is from genome assembly GCF_023897955.1 of Schistocerca gregaria. Lineage (NCBI taxonomy): Eukaryota > Metazoa > Arthropoda > Insecta > Orthoptera > Acrididae > Schistocerca > Schistocerca gregaria. The sequence continues at coordinate 320,698,642 of NC_064925.1, read as the reverse complement.
GGAACAATTGACAGGAATGGAGGAAAGAAATACAGTAGAAGAAGAATGGATAGCTTTGATGGGTGAAGTAGTGAGGCAGCAGAGGATCAAAGAGGTAAAAAGATGAGGGCTAGTAGAAATCCTTGGGTAACAGAAGAAATATTGAATTTAATTGATGAAAGGAGAAAATATAAAAATGCAGTAAATGAAGCAGGCAAAAAGGAATACAGACGTCTCAAAAATGAGATCGACAGGAAGTGCAAAATGGCTAAGCAGGGATGGCTAGAGGACAAATGTAAGGATGTAGAGGCTAATCTCACTAGGGGTAAGATAGATACTGCCTACAGGAAAATTAAAGAGACCTTTAGAGAAAAGAGAGCCACTTGTATGAATATCAAGAGCTCAGATGGAAACCCAGTTCTAAGCAAAGAAGGGAAAGCAGAAAGGTGGAAGGAGTATATAGAGGGTCTATACAAGGGCGATGTACTTGAGGACAATATTATGGAAATGGAAGAGGATGTAGATGAAAATGAAATGGGAGATACGATACTGCGTGAAGAGTTTGACAGAGGACTGAAAGACCTGAGTTGAAACAAGGGCCCCGGAGTCAACAACATTCCATTGGAACTACTGACTGCCTTGGGAGAGCCAGTCCTGACAAAACTCTACCATCTGGTGAGCAAGATGTACAAAACAGGCGAAATACCCTCAGACTTCAAGAAGAATATAATAATTCCAATCCCAAAAAAAAACAGGTGTTGACAGATGTGAAAATTACCGAACAATCAGTTAAATAAGCCATAGCTGCAAAATACTAACACGTATTCTTTACAGACAAATGGAAAAACTAGTAGAAGCCGACCTCGGCGAAGATCAGTTTTGATTCCGTAGAAATGTTGGTACACGTGAGGCAATACTGACCTTACGACTTATCTTAGAAGAAAGATTAAGGAAAGGCAAACCTACATTTCTAGCATTTGTAGACTTAGAGAAAGCTTTTGACTATGTTGACTGGAATACTCTGTTTCAGATTCTGAAGGTTGCAGGGGTAAAATACAGGGAGCAAAAGGCTATTTACAATTTGTACAGAAACCAGATGGCAGTTATAAGAGTCGAGGGGTATGAAAGGGAAGCAGTGTTTTTCGGAAGGGAATGAGACAGGGTTGTAGCCTATCTCCGATGTTATTCAATCTGTATATTGAGCAAGCAGTAAAGGAAACAAAAAAAATAAAAAAAAATTCGGAGTAGGTATTAAAATCCATGGAGAAGAAATAAAAACTTTGAGGTTCGCCGATGACATTGTAATTCTGTCATAGACAGCAAAGGACTTGGAAGAGGAATGGACAGTGTCTTGAAAGAAGTATGTAAGATAAACATCAACAAAAGCAAAACGAGAATAATGGAATGTAGCCGAATTAAGTTGGGTGATGCTGAGGGAATTAGATTAGGAAATGAGATCCTTAGAGTTGTAAGGGAGTTTTGCTATTTGGGGAGCAAAATAACTGATGATGGTCGAAGTAGAGAGGATATAAAATGTAGACTGGCAATGGCAAGGAAAGCGTTTCTGAAGAAGAGAAATTTGTTAATATCGAGTATAGATTTAAGTGTCAGGAAGTCATTTCTGAAAGTAATTGTATGGAATGTAGCCATGTATGGAAGTGAAACATGGACGATAAATAGTTTGGACAAGAAGAGAATAGAAGCTTTCGAAATGTGGTGCTACAGAAGAATGCTGAAGATTAGATGGGTAGATCACATAACTAATGAGGAAGTATTCAATAGGATTGGCACAACTTGACCAGAAGAAGGGATCGGTTGGTAGGACATGTTATGAGTCATCAAGGGATCACCAATTTAGTATTGGAGGGCAGTGTGGAGGGTAAAAATCGTAGAGGGAGACCAAGAGATGAATACACTAAGCAGATTCAGAAGGATGTAGGTTGCAGTAGGTATTGGGAGATGAAGAAGCTTGCACAGGATAGAGTAGCGTGGAGAGCTGCATCAAACCAGTCTCAGGACTGAAGACAACAACAACATTCTCTCTGATCATCATTCAACAATTGACAACCTGCATGCATTTTACGAACTGTTGGTCATGAAATCGTAACTGGTCAACTAAACTATCGCAAGTTGTGTGCACAGTTGGTGCCCGAGGTGTTTACCAAAGCACACAAAATTAACAGAGCCAGTGCTGCTCATAAATTTCTTGACCATTTTGAGACTGAAGACGAGGCTTTTCTCATCTCTATTGTGAAAGGAGACGAAACTAGGGCTTATCACCATACTCCAGAGAACAAATGACAATGAATGCAGTGGTGTCATACTCATTCTCCTTCAGCCAAAAAATTCAAAACTCAGCAAACAGTGAGGAAAAGCACGGCTTCAGTGTTTTAGGACAGAAAAGGGGGCTCTGCTCATTGATTTTTAGGAAATAGGTGAAACAATAAATGCTGCAAGAAGTCGTGAGACCATGAAAAAACTTCCCACAACCATACAAAATAAACATCGTGGTATTCAGAGTCTGCTCCTTCATGACAATACGTGTCCACATACTGCTCGTGCAACACAAGAGTTGTTGGCTTTGTTTGGTGGGATGTTCTAAACCACCCCTCTTGCAGCCCCAATCTCTCACCTAGTAATTATCAAGTGATCACTAAATTCAGGGGAACACCTTCATGGAAAACACTTTTCCGACAACGACGACAAGGTGAAAATTGAAGTAAAGAACTGACTTAAGAAGACGGCAGGAGATGTCTGTGACACAGGAACTAAAAAACTCATTCCATAGACAACAAAATGTATTGAGGTAAATGGTGATTATGTGGAAAAATAATGCAAGACCTGTACTACAATTCATGTACATTTTATTAGAACAAATTAATTTTTTGTACTCAAAATATTTCTTCTTACCTTACTTTCCAGATTAGCCTTGTGTTTTGCTATGCATTTTCACATTTTCATGAGGCAATAGCTGATCCATTAAATTTTGGGTCTACAACTGCATGAACTTTATTTCCTCTGATATTTTGGCCATATACCTTTCAGCCATTTTCAAGTGAGCCAACAGACTGAACCGACAGCACTCATTTTGCCCTTTTAAATAGGTGAAGTGCATGATGGCATATGTGAGCAGTCTCTAGGATGACCTTGTACAATTAAATGGAGTTTCTCAAGCAAAAGTATATTCTCCACAGTAGTTAATAAGGCGCTATGAATAAAACATAAGATGGACATAAGGAATGAAGAAGAAGACAGAAAAAATTTGAATCCATGGCTTTCCTGCCATATGTGGTGCAAACTGATATTAAAAAAAAGTTTTGTGAGCACAAAGTTAAAGATAGTAGCACTTTTACATTTTGTCAAAGAAGGCATGCTGGTCTGCAGGGTAGGAGTTTACAAGAGCCCCTTCGAGTGCGGCTTTTCACACATCAGGCAGATGACTTGTACAGTTCATGAAAGATGCATGGAATACCCTAAATACACTTAGCTCATGCAATCCCATGCAATCCAATAAATCAAATGTGGCAGAGGACTGAATTGACACCAGTCACTTTATGTGGTATGAAATTTCGAAAATTTAATGTCCACTTCATTGTTTTGGGACACAGTTGTGAAAGAAGCAGCTGAAATTCATTTGACAGTGAATTATATTTACAAGAATAGTGGTTTCAGAATGGTAAAATCATGAGATTGAGTGCTTGCTTTTATAAACTCACTAAGATGATGATACACACAGCTCATAAGCATACATCAGTAACCCAGCATGGATTAGCCATAGACTTAATTTATGCATATTCTTTTCCACCTGTCACTATCTCTGGCCCCATTTTTATCTGTGGACACCTATGTAGTAATGAAGTACAATTGTTTAAATAGGATGGAGTGAGTGCTGCAGCTTCAGTTCGTCAGCTTACTTGGAAGATGGCCAAAAGGTGTACCACCAAAATATTAGAAGAAATAAAGTTTATGTGGTTGCTGTGACAAAATGTAATGAAACAGTCTCTTGTTTATCAAATTATTCATTCAGACCTTTGGGAACCTTGAAAGCACATCACATTTGCTTGCAAAACTAATGTACGATAACAAATGGGACATTAGTAATTTGGTAAAAAAAAAAAAAAACAAGAGCCTGATGTTGCAACCTCAGAGATTTTGATTTAGGGCTAACTATGAACAACAATGGCATATGGTATGTGACTAGATGAAATTTGTTGTCATACAGGAAAATGTGGAAAGTCTGGGTACCAAATGCAATTGCCAGTGGACACAAACTATCGATTCCCTTGAAGTATCTCTGATCAGTAAAAACAAATTTTTTTTTTCTGCAGTCGGTAAGCCTTAACACAGTCAGGAAGTCAGTTGCACGCGAATTTCTTCAGCAGCTGCAGGACATGACATTATTACAATACAAATGATCAATTTCCTCATTGACCCATTACCGGCCATAACAATAGACATTTTTAACCATTCTCTGACCCCCAGCATCTTCCTAATGGTCTGACAAAAGGGTCTCATTAAAGTTCTACGTGAAAAGGAATCTGCCCAAGAACTTTCTGACTACAAGTTCATTTGCATTCTGTTAGTGTAATCTAAGGCTCTAGAATTCATAGGTCACAATCATCTTACCAATTACATAACATCAGATAAGCTTCTGGATGAATGCCAATCTGATTTCCAGGAAAATAGCACCACAAAGACTGCTCTTGTAAAAGTGACTAGCAAACCAAACAAGCTGTGGACAAACAAGAGGTGACTATTATGTGCTTTTTGGATTTCAGCAAAGCTTTCAACAATTTCAGCTTTAATATTCAACTTGCTAAACACGAAAGTCAAAACTTTTCTACAATGACTGTACACTGATTCTACTTATACCTTCATCCTGCCAACAGTGCGTAATGATTGGAACAAAGAGACCACAATGGAAGAACATTGTATCAGGTGCCCCATAAGGATCAGTATAGGGACCATTACTTTTCTCATTATATGTTAATGATGTGTTGACTATTATCTCCCAGAAAATATCATGTGTAGTTTGTATGCTGATGACCTTCAGTTATGACTACATGCAAGCCCAACATATCTATGCACAGCCATCCAGGTTGTGCTGATTTACTTGCTTTTTCAGAATGGGCACAGAATATAAGTTTCAAACTTAACCCATCTGAAAAGCGAGCTATCCTAGCTGCTCACAAAATATTTATTACTCCTCAGTTCAGAGAATCACTTCTACTCTGGATCCTGAACAGCACAGTAATCACCTTTCTGTCTTCTGCAGAGAATATGGGGGTACTTCTGGACCATCACTTCATTCACTACCGAAATATAAAAAAGGATTTCATCTTAAGCTTAAAAAGAAACTCATAGAGGCACTGATTATTGTGACCCTATTCTCCAAGGTCTTTTGTATGAGAGCTCACATTGGCTGGAACTGGCAATGAATGCATGCGTGCAATAAATTTGTGATGTACACTGTTCTGACCGTATCACTCCTACCTAGTAACAATTATCATAGCTACGTGCTGCAAAGCATAGAGATTATCATATTGTGTGTTTGCTGTGTCATCTTCTCAATCATTGCACTCCTTCCTGTTTAGCTTCAGGCTTACACTGCTGACTGAACAGCACAGCAGAAATACTCATTCTCAACAAAGTGAAATCCTCTCCATACCACTATACGACACTGCATATTCCATAAATCAGTTTCTGTATCAGGAACCTGACTGCAAAACAATATTTGTCTAAAAATTAGAGCATTTAAAACTGTTTCAAACCTCAAAGACAGGTAATGGCCCATCCTCTATCACAGTTGCTACCTCTTCTTGCAGCTCACTCTCTTCGAGCCTCCCAATCCCTCCACTTTTCCCTATCAGTTCCACTTCCAATACCAAACAAGTCTTCAAAAGTGCTGGACTAGTCAGTATCATTCTTAATGCCTCCATTATTTTATTATTATTGTTAGTATTACTTTTATTCTTATTAAATTTATTGCAGATTTTTACTTTTTATGGACAATGCAAGAAAAAGATAATCAGTGGGCTTGATTTATTGTTAGTATTACTTTTATTATTATTAAAATTATTGCAGATTTTTGCTTTTTATGGACAATGCAAAAAAAGATAATCAGTGGGCTTAATTTAAAGTTACTTGTTCACTCCATTGTAATACATTGCAGCATCCAAACTGCAGCTCCATGTGGATGCTGTTCTCGAACATGAGGTATGTTGGTTGACATTCATAAGCAACTGGGAATCACCCAGAGTACTGTCAAATGATTGGCAACTGCTTTGAATCAGTTTGTTGGAAGAGCTTCTGAGAGTCAGGTACTTGTGATACCTGTACCAGAGCAGCTTCAAGTACTATCCTCTCGTGTGGATCTTGTCTCCACTACAGAAAGTACAGGATCTGTCATTGCTTGTCCACTTGTCTGCAAGTAGTGTGTCAATGCTAGATCTAGGCAACCTATGCAAGATGGACAGGGAACAGAGAGGACTCAGGGTGTTGTACTGATCCCCTTAAACAAGTTATGGGTGCTGTCAGGAGGAGGCAAATATGAAATGGTAGGAGTGTATTAATCATTGGCAGTTCAAACATACAACAAATGATGGTACCCCTTAGGAAAATCGCAGCAAGGGACAGGAAAAAACATCAGGTTCACTCAGTGTGTAGGCCTGGGGGCCTCATTCTACATCTTGAAAAGGCCATTCCAGCAGCCATTGGGGGAACAGGGTGCAACCAACCACAGGATACACATTGGAACAAATGATGCCTATCATCTGGGCTCTGAGGTATGCTTGGGTCATTCCAGCAACTGGCAGAGAAGGTTGAGAAGACCAGCCTTGTGCTTGGAGTTTCAGTTAAGCTGACAGTTTGCATCATTGTCACCAGAACTGATCATGGCCCTTTGATTCTGAGTTGAGTGGAAGGACTGAACCAAAGACTTCAAAGGTTCTGTGACAAGCTAGGCTTTGACTTCCAGGACTTGCACCATAGGGTTGAGAACTGTACGGTCCCCCTAAATGGGTCAGGTGTGCATTACACATCAGAGGCTGCTACTCAGGTAGCTGACTGTGTGTGGGGTGCACACAAGTGTTTTTTTTTTAGATGAGGTAACTCTCCATCCAATTCAGATAACGATAGTTGTAAGAAACATTAAATTCCTCGTGGTAAACTGCTGAAGCATTCACAGCAAAGTGCCAAACTTTGAAGTGCTCATGAAAAGCAGTGAAGCTCACATAATACCAGGTACAGAAAGCTGGTTGATACCTGAAACTGATAGCAGTGAGATTTTTGGGGAAAACTTAAGTGTATATGAAAAGGCTAGGCAAATGGGACACAGAGATGGTGTATTTGTCACAGTAGACAAGAAACTCAAATCCACCAAGGTAGAAATTGTAGCTGCATGTGAGATTGTTTGGGCAGGACTTAGAATTGGGCATAATATGATAATTGGATCCTTCTGTTGCCCACCAGACTTATCTCCTGATGCAGCCAAAAACTTTAGAGAAAACCTCAGTGCAGTCAGTTCACTTAGATGTAAGTTCCCCAGTCATACTGTAATCATCGGCGGAAACTTTAATCATCCAGCAATTAATTGGGAAAATTACAGTTTTGTTAGTGGTGGGCATGATAAGACTCCTGTGAAACTTTACTAAATGTCTGCTCTGAAAACTACCTAGAATGGATAGTTAAGAAGCCCAGTCATGACAGAAATATAATGGATCTAATGCCAACAAATAAACCTGACCTCTTTGAGGATGTCCACATCAAAACAGGTATCAGTGACAATGACTTACTTGTGGCAACAATGATTACCAAAATACAAAGGACAACTGAAATAAGCAGAAAGATATATATGTTCAGTAAAATGGATAAAAAAAAATCAGTACTGTCATATCTAAATGAGGAACTTGAAACTTTCAGCACAGGGCAGGAGCATGTAGAGGAACTCCGGCTCAAGTTTAAAAGAATAGTTGAACATACATGGATAGATGTGTACCCTGTAGAATAGTTCATAATGATAGGGAACCTCCATGGTATTCAGTCACGGTAAAGAAACTTCTAAAAGAACAGAGATTACTGTGTAACAGGTGTAAATCAAAGCATAGGGCTATAGATAGAGAGACGCTGAAGGAAGGCTGTCAAGAGAGCAATGAATGATGCCTTCAGTGACTACCGTAGCAGAATATTGTCAAATGACGTGTCATAATCCAAAGAAATTCTGGTCATATGTAAAGGCTGTTAGTGGCACCAAAGTTACTTTCCAGTGCCTAGCAAATGAGACAGGAACTGAAACTGACGGTAGCAAAGCAAAAGCTGAAATGCTTAACTTTGTATTCAAATGTTCTGCTACACAGGAAAGCCCAGGAGAATTGCCCCAATTTAATCTTCATACCTCAATAAAGATGAATGAAATAAGTATAAATCTCTGTGGTGTTGATCAACAGCTGAAATCATTAAAATTGAACAAAGCTCCATGGCCCAATGGAATTCTATCAGATTCTATACTGAATTTGTGGTTAAGTTAGCCCCTCTTGTCACTGTAATCTGTTGTAGATCCCTTGAATAAAAACAATGCCCAGTTCTTGGAAAAAGCCACAGGTCACACCTGTCTACAAGAAGGATAGTAGAAGTGATCCACAAAACTACCATCCAATATCCCCAACATTGATTCATTGTAGAATCTTAGAACATATTCTGAGCTCAAACATAATGAGGTATCTTGAGCAGAATGACCTCCTCAATGCCAACCAGCACACATTTCGAAAACATTGGTCATGTGAAACCCAACTCACGCTTTTCACAAATGACATGAAAACTTTGGATCAAGGTAATCAAGTAGAACCTGTATTTCATGATTTCAGAAAAGCATTTGAGTCAGTACCTAACCTATGCTTATTGTCAAAAGTATGATTACATGGGGCATCAAGTGAAATTTGTGACTGGATTGAGGACTTTTTGGTAGGAGGATGCACCATATCATCTTGGATGGAGAGCCATGTAAATAAAATAGAAAGAAACTTCCACATGGGAAAAATATATTAAAAACAAAGATTCCAAGACTTACCAAGCGGGAAAGCGCCGGCAGACAGGCACATGAACAAAACACACAAACACATACACAGAATTACTAGCTTTCGCAACCGATGGTTGCTTCTTCAGGAAGGAGAGGGAAAGACGAAAGGATGTGGGTTTTAAGGGAGAGGGTAAGGAGTCATTCCAATCCCGGGAGCGGAAAGACTTCCCTTAGGGGAAAAAAAGGACAGGTGTACACTCGCACACACACACACACACACACACACACACACACACACATCCATCCGCACATACACAGACACAAGCAGACATATGTCTGCTTGTGTCTGTGTATGTGCGGATCGATATGTGTGTGTGTGTGTGTTTGTGTGTTTTGTTCATGTGCCTGTCTGCCGGCGCTTTCCCGCTTGGTAAGTCTTGGAATCTTTGTTTTTAATATATTTTTCCTGGATGGAGAGTCATCGTCATATGTAGAAAGTAACTTTGGGTGTGCTCCTGGGAAGTGTGCTGAGACCCATTCTGATTATGTTTTATATTGATCATCTTGCAGAGAATATTAACAGTAAAATCAAGCTCTTTGCAGATGATGCAGTTATCTATAATGAAGTACTATCTGAAAAAAACTGCATAAATATTCAGTCAGATCTTGATAAGATTTCAAAGTGGTGCAAAGATTAGCAACTTGCTTTAAATGTTCAGAAATGTAAAATTTTGCATTTCACTAAATGAAAAAATGTCGTATCCTGCGATTATAATATCAGTGAGTCAATGGTGGAATTGACCAACTCATTCCTGGACGCAACATTTTGTAGGGATATGAAATAGAATTATCAGGTTAAGTTGTGGTAGACTTCGGTTTATTGTTAGAATGCTGGGGAAGTGCAGTCAATCTAAAAAGGAGATTGCTTATGAATCACTAATGTGATTGGTCCAAGAATATTGCTCAAATGTGTGGGACCTGTACCATATAAAACTGGTAGGGGATATTGAACATATACAGAGAGGGGCAGCATGAATGGTCACAAGTTCGTTTAATCCATGGGAGAGTGTCACAGAGACACTGAACGAACTGGACGAATGCTCTCGAACATAGATATAAACTATTCCAAGAAAGTTTATTACTAAAGTTTCAAGAGCTGACTTTGAATGATTACTCTAGGAATATAGTTCAACCACCTACGTATCACTCACATAGAGATTGTGACAATAAGATTAGAACAATTACTGCACACTCGGAAGCTATCAATCACTAATTCTTCCTACTCTCCATATGTGAATGGAACAGGAAGAAAACTTAATAACTGGTATAGTTGTACATACCTTCTGCCATGCTCCTCACAGTGCTTTGCAGAGTATATAAGTAAATGCAGTGGCAGATTATTGTTGAGTTTGTTACTTAATAAATATCTTTGTTAATTCCTACATTATTTTATCATCATAATTAGTTTGTTGTTGTTGTTGTTGTTGTTGTTGTTGTGGTCTTTAGTCACGAGACTGGTTTGATGCAGCCCTCCATGCCACTCTATCATAATTAGTGTTATCAATATTATTATTGCTGTTGTTGTTGATGATAATTATTTTTATTAATAATTGTGATTGTTATGTAACATTTTTTTGTAACTGTTCCTGATCAGATGTAAGAGGGGCCTTAACGTCCTACTCCGGTCAGGCTAAATAATCAATAAATAAGTAATACATAACATTTCCCAGAAAAACCTATAGATCTTTCATGTTGTTTTGTGGTGGAACTTGAGAAATGCTTGCCACAACTTTACCAGATAAGGATATATTATATATATTTTGTAGAAGGCTGAAAGAGTTTATATTTTGACAAGTTATACTGTAACCAGTTTTAAAAAGGTCTGAAAGTACTTGCTGGAGATTTGATATAATATGCCCCTCCTGAGTTCTTACTATCACTACTACATCATCCAGATAATTGACACATTGTGGGTAGTTGGCAATAGTTTGTTCTTGAAAATTCAGATAGAATGCTGATGCGTTAGCAATGCCAAAATGTAAGGTGCTGCACTGACAGAGGACATAAGGCATATTTAATAGTAGAATTGCATTAGAAGCCTCATTCAAAGGAAGTTTAAAATAAGTTTCTGAAAGATCAATCTTAGAGGGATACAAACCTCTGCCAATTTTGAAAATAATTCATCAGGACATGCAAGGGGGTACAATCAACTGACGTTCCCATATTTTTGAAGTCCCCACAGAGGCGTAACACATCTATTGGTTTGTGGACAATGACTAAAGATGATATTTATCTGCTATAAGGAATTGTGGACAGCACTTGTAACAGTTCTAAGTGATCCATTTATATTTCAAACAATGGAAACTACAGGAAGGAATATCAGCAATGTAGGAAAAGACAGATTGCTACTTACTGTAAGGAAGACAGGTCAAGTTGCAGACAGGCACAGTTAAAATACACGTACATAAAGCTTTTGGCCTTCATCGGTAAAACCACCCCCCCCCCCCCCCCCCACACACACACACACACACACACACACCAAAAAAAAAAAAAAAAATACCCTCACGCACACACGACCACAAACTCCAGCCTCTCGCCCGGTTGTATTTCAACTTCATGCCGCAAGGCTGAAGCTATCAGGTGAGCTTTGAAAAATTACTGTACTGGTGACTCTTCCTATCTGGTATGGGGAAAATAATTTGAAGCATTTCATAGATCAGGAAAGAAACAAGGGAGCATAATGCAGACACACAGAATCCACCTGTACACATGGGATGGTTTTACCAATTCCTTGGATCGAGCGTTGCATAAAAAAACCCAAATTCTGTAAACACTTTGAGGCCATAAATATTTTCCTCTGAGTGGTCTGCCATTGTGAAGATAAGAAGAGCTCTGTTTATGGGCTTATACATAAATCTAGAACTACCTTCATTTCCAGGCAAGTGACACTAAGTGCCCTTGGAGCTGTTCTGTTTTCTACAAACACATAGTTCTAGAATCTTGTGCCAAAATTGGCTCCTTTGTCTGAACCATCAGTCCTACCCTTAACAACCATTAACTCACTGTTAAGTGAACATTTTGCTACAGGAATGCACACAGTGTCTACTCATTTGAAGTTCCTCCAGAACCATAAGGCAACATCAAGTAGTTATGCACATTGATCACAGACGTACAGGGCCTAAGGTAAGTTTGTGTGTTCTTGTGGAAAATCATATGCAGAAACATTACTATGTGATTAGCACTGAACAATGAAGTGCATGTTCAAGCATTAAGACTGTAGTACCCATCTTTAGCTGAAGCTTTGCATGTTGCCAGGACTTTTGACATTCCACGTATTATATATCAGAACTATCATCGCGACTTGTTAATGTGGCATAACCTAGTTTGTCTGATCATGAAATTCCAAAAATGATGCACAATCCAGGTGGAAGTTGAGCAGCCCCCACTTGACTTATCGAGAATCAAACCCTGCACCTGCACTCGGTCTTGGCAAAAATTTTGTGGACTGCCCAGGTTATGTAATTGTTTTACTTACTGTTAGATATAGTTTCCAAAATAATAATGACTCCATCAACAATGTTTTTGCCATAATCACAAAACAGATGTTTATCATGGACGGCCATCCCTTCACCAGTCGAATGCTCCAATACAAATAAACCGCATCAAAGAGTCAAGATTAGCACCATGCCACCATATGCTGTTGGAATTCCCATTTTATTCCTTTTTGATACTGGGCCTACATCTCAACTATTAATCAGCCTACATATTTATAATTTGTGTCAACAACATTTCTTAAATCTGCTGCTGCTGATTACCCATGTGACCTCACACTGGGAAATGTATCACTCTGCACTGCACTGAGCAACCTCTTAGATGTATGTATAATTCTATGTATTGCTCCATTGATATATCCAGCAGGATTGCATGATATATTAGTCTGTAAGTGGAGGAAATTAAGATTTAGTACTGGGGCTCAACTGTACGTTTGAAGGTGAAGGGAAGGGAAACTTGGTAATGACCATGTGGAAATACAAACAGTAGTATATTACTGATTTTGTAGACTATGAATATTTGTACAACAGTTGTTTACAAAATTTGCAGCAAACTATACAGAAGTAACACTACAGTAACAGTAATTTCAAATACCAAAATACTACTAACAGTGGAATGTCAGTGTTTGGATGGTTAAATGATTACACTTAAAGTAACTGATTCACCTAAAGTTTCTCTTTTGTTTTCAGTTATCAACCACCACATGTGCGTCGACGTCTGAAAGTACAAGAAATGGTGCAGAAATATCGCTGTGAAATGACACAGCCAGAATTACTGACATACCTTTTCACAAGTCCTCCAAGCTGAATTGAAAATAACTTGAAGCACCTCTGTGATAGCATTTATTGCCATAATGAAGAATAGAAATTGGAAAAGCATCAACTATGATGTGACAAGTGACTGATGCATTACCATTCCAGCTATTAATTTAAGTTACAGTGTACATATTATGTATGTATGTATGTATGTTGGCCAAATACAATGTTTGTGTGTTATGTGAGGTAACATGATACAAAAGTAGTAAGGACACATAAGTGATTTTGTAGTAACTCCTTATTTAATTCCAGTAACAATTATGCAGTATTAGAGCTGTGCTATTGTAAAACAATGGCAGAAACTAGACGTCTGTGGAATGTTCTGTGTATACATTTTACATAAGATTTTTGTACAATAATATTATGAACTGAAATTATGCTAGTGCTAATATAACAAACAATATCAGAACCAAATTTTAAGGGTTATATACTCTGTGTATATATAAAACAGTACGTAAATTGTTCATTCTTTGTTTTATGTATCTAAATTTAAAAATTTCCAAACATTATTTTCTGACGTGATCTCACAATTTGTACCATTCCATGTCTTTCATAGTTATTTATATAATTTATTAAACATTTGTAAGTGAATAAAGTTATTAAAAAACTGATAGTCATAATTGGTTAACAATTTTGTGCCAGTGTAAAAGTGAGTCCAGAAGAGTGCACATTAACACAGAAGTTTTAGTTGTGTGGGTGTCTGGTAGAACATTGGTTTGAACTTCAATTTGATAATCTTTATTTACATTTTCATTGCTTACTACTCACTTCCCATTCCTAACAAATAACTATTTGTCATTTATAATAATAGACTTATATTCCACAGGAATGGGAGTCAGATCCTTTGCCATCCAAGACATATAATAATGAACTTACATTCAACAGGAATGAAATTCAGATCCTGAGCCATCCCAACTGAGATCCACGTGTTGTCCCCAATTTGTTCTCAGTGACCTGGAGCATTTCCTTCGCTTACATCGTAACTGATCGCTTTCCCCTTAGAGTAAGAACCCCATCTCTTAACAAACACTGACTTCTACTCCTGTGCCTCTTGCTGTTTTCCTTCTCACTTCTTTTCTTGATTCCTCTTAAGTCTGAGTAAAGCTCACTTTACTACAGATATGAATAGAATCTCACTTCACTGAATGTTTCTTGTGAACTATGGGGAATGTCAATATTATGTCATAATCTCCATCATTCTTGAGTGAATACAATGTTATAATTGACCATCTGCATTACAAAAAAAACTGAGATTTATCACCATTTTAAGGAGGTAGTCATGGTAGTATTTGTATCTATTAAAGAAAAAAGCAAAACTCATAAAACATGTTCCTGACAAAGTTAGAGTTCTACATGTCAAAATAATTGAAAGAAGAGGAAATACACCGTGTAAAACCTTCAAATCATCAACATTAACTTTCTGAAGAGAGTGCTGGAGGAATTTTCATGCAGAATTCACTCTTCAAATTTGTGAAAAAAGAGAGAAAATCCAGCTTTTGTTGTTATGTACTTCATTGTGCTTAGAGCTATTCTGGCAGGATAATGTACATTTTTAACATTTATATGGACTCATGGATTTGATGCAAACGTGAAAAGATATCTCAAATTTAAAATACAAAGATGTATTTAATAGTCTGTTGTACAAGCACAGTTTTTTAGATTTCACAGTGCCTCCTGTTCCTGGCACAAGTTTTGATATAATAATTTCACATTACATGCACAATTTGAAAATTAACCCTAGGAAATCAAACCACTGGTTCACCTGCAACTTCTGCAATTCTTCAGGTCCCATTACAGTATCATTTATACATTTTTAAAAGTATCATCTCCTCTCAAATTGTTGCCATAATGCTAATTCAATATAGAATCAGACTTTCTTTCTATTTTTGAGTGAAATACCCTTGCAATGCAGAATGATCCATTCCAAACCAGAACTGTCTTCTCAGCCTGTACAGGTAAATTTCCTTTACTGCTTTGCAGTCTTAAATACCAGTTGCTGGATGCCTATATAAGTGCACTCCAGGGTTTTCTATCAAGACCTTCGCTCCCGTCATCTCCATCTCTCTTCACTGTAACATTTCTACTGATGAAGTTTATATACTGTGGTGAGTTGATTACAAACTCTAATCTACTTTCTCAGCTGAGCCAAAAACATGTCATCAGGGAGAAAACTATAGCTAGTGAATGGCTACATTTTCTACACTTCTTTTTTTAAGCCAATTCTAAAAAACAGTAAACTACAGAAAAAATTTGTACCCACGCACCACATACAAGATGCACATTTTTAACCATTTCTAAAATGTGACTTTAAGGTGGCGGAGTAAGCAGGATGTTATGTTGTGTGAATACTTGTGGCAAAACTTGAGGTAGATCTGTATCGTAATAAGCAATTTAATTGTAAATCTTTGGCAAAAACTGATGTTTATAGAAGCCAAACACTCAGAGGGTCTGTCGACGCCCACAACTGCAGAATTTGGGCTACCGAAAATCCTAGAACTGTCGTGGAAACTCCATTGCATGGCAAGAAAGTCACGGTATGGGATGGATTTACCACATCTACCGATATCGGGTCTTTTTTCTTTGAGGCAAAGCGCAATTCTGGTTTTGTAACTGCTATCGTGACAGGTGAGAGGTGTGCCGATATGTTACAGAATCACATCACCCCCAGTCTGGCTGATAAACACCTGCTGGAATGTATGATGTTTATGTAGGATGGCGCTCCACCCCATATTGCTTGGCCTCCTAGGTCCCCAGACCTCAGTCCGTGCGAATATTGGCTTTGGGGATACCTGAAGTTGTAAGTGTATCGTGATCGACCGACATCTCTAGGGATGCTGAAAGACAACATCCGACGCCAATGCCTCACTATAACTCCAGACATGCTTTACAGTGCTGTTCACAACATTATTCCTCGACTACAGCTATTGTTAAGGAATTATGGTGCACATATTGAGCATTTCCTGTAAAGAACATCATCTTTACTTCGTCTTACTTTGTCATGCTAATTATTTGCTATTCTGATCAGATGAAGTGCCATCTCTCAGACATTTTTTGAACTTTGGTTGGTTCTAAACTTTGTTTGGTTCTAATAAAACCTCATCTCATTCCAAGCATGTGTGTCAAATTGTACCTCTCTATCTACACTATTCTGTGATTTATTCAGTTTTCAAATTTACGCTGCCTTTTTGATCACCCAGTACTTAAAATTTCTTGAGTGTTGTCTCTTTGTAAGGCACATCTCTACAGTTCATAACTGAGTTTTTGTATTTCACATCATGGAATTCCCTCCTCTCCATCCCCCCCCCCCCCCCAACACCACTACACACACAGACCATGATGAGGGGGAGAAGGGGTGGTTGGGGGGGGGGGGGGTGTTATTTGCCTCTACGATACAGAATGCCATATCACATATGCAGCCACATGGGAGTGATATTTCTGGAGAGGGACCACAACTTTTTATTTGTTAGAGGGTACTAGTCTGTACAATTGATTAATCTACTCTTGTAATATTAGCTAACATGATCATGCTGTGTTGGTATTGTGAACTGTTATAACCTTTAATCACCAATAATTGTGTGAATATTCACACACACACACACTCACTTAGAAACAATAGCTGGTTACATGATAACAACTCAGTATCTCTTACTCGACTGCCGTGCCGTGACATGCGGCCGGCGCCGTTCGTAGCTAGGTGGTGGTCCTGCGCTCAGCCGAGTTGCAGAGCGCCTTTATCGCCATTTGCACGTACTGTTGTGGTGGCAGTGTTAAATGTCGTGGCACTGTCACAACACTTTTCCCCCCTTGAAAAAAAAAAAACACTCACTTCCTTGGAGACACGGAGAGTGTGGAAACATCCATGGCCTCTTGTGAGGCCTCGAGAAGATCCCACAGAGAGACACGAGAGTATGGTCTAAAATGTCCAGGATGGAAGCTCGTGCGTGGAACGTGCCTCCTGGACGAGATGATGGGTGAAAACTCCGGAGCACCATCCATAGGTGTCGTGGACCTGGGGGTGTGCTCCAGCGAGATGAGTCCCGGAGAAGGCGGCGTCGCAACTGTGGCCGGTTCCGGCGTACTCGGAAGCGGTAGCGACGTCGGCTGCATCAACACGTACGGTAGATCAGCAGCAGCGAAGGACTGGCTTCTCGGGCTGGTGGAGGCGAAGGAAGGGGCGGTGGCACCGGTGTGGCCACCACTCATGGGCGCATCTGGTTGTAATGGCGAACAACCATGCCGTCATCCGTATGTATTTCACAAAGCCGGCGACCGCGAAGAGCCTTGACCAACCCTGGAATCCATTTAGGGTGAGATCCATACCCTCGTGCCCACACGTCGGTGCCCACCAAGTATTTTCCTGCACTAGGGGACAGCACAAGGCCTGACAGGGTGAAGCAGGTGCAGTAGAGTGCGCGGTTGGTGGCCATGCAAGAGTTCAGCAGGGCTGCGATCACCCAGAGGCGTGAAGCAATAAGAACTCAGAAATTGCAGCAGAGCGTCATCTGTGGAAAAATCACTAAGGAATTTTTTCATCTGGCTTTTGAAAGTGCGGGCAAGGCACTCGACCTCCCCATTCGATTGCGGATGGAAGGGCGGTGCTGGAACGTCATGAATCCCTTGCCCAGTACAAAAATCACGGAAGGCCTGTGAAGAGAACTGAGGGCCATTGTCCGTGATGATCATGGATGGAAGACCTTCTAGCACAAAGATTTTGGACAAAGCCAGCGTCGTCGAACAACAAACAGAAACTTCGAGGAGGCGTGAATCAACAGTAGCCAATAAGTACCGAGGAAGAGGCCAGCAAAGTCAGTGTGCACCCGTTCCCGTGGCTTCGCCGAATCAGGCCACGGAGAGGGCATTGTACGAAGTGCAGCCAGTTGTTGAGCACACTGACCACACGCAGCAACCATGTGGGCGATGTCCGAATCAATACCGGGCCAATAAATGTGCCTGCGGGCCAGGGACTTAGTCCGAGAAATACCCCAGTGGCCTTCATGCAACAGTTTGGGAACAACTTTGCAAAGAGAGGCTGACACCACGACCCGTGGGTATGCACCATCTGTGGCCAGAAGAACAACACCATCACGAACAGTCAGACGAAGGTGCAAGGCATGGTAGTTGCGAAGGGGATCCGATGCCCGGCCCTTGGTCCTGTCCGGCCAACCCCGTTGAACAAAACCGATCATCTGACGCAGGACCAGGTCCTGCCCAGTAGCCGACGTGACCTGCGAACCTATAAGTGTAAAATCCTTGACCGCACGACGTTCTTCCCCATCAATGTGGAAACAGAGTAGTTTATCATGATCGAAAACCGGGTCGGGGCCCATCGGCAATCGCAACAATGCGTCAGTGTTGGCATGCTGGGCTGTGGAGCGATAGTGAATCTCATAGTGAAAACGAGACTAGTATAAGGCCCAACGCTGCAGGCGGTGAGCTGCATTATCCGGAAGCTACGCGATGGGCTGAACAGAGACACCAGCAGCTTGTGGTCGGTGATGAGGTGAAACTTAGAACCATACAAAAAAACGCTGAACTTTTTTAGAGCATAAATGATAGCGAGCGCCTCCTTTTCAATTTGAGAGTTACGCCGTTGCGCATCGTTGAGGGTCTTGGAAGCTTAGGCGATGGGTCGTTCCAACCCATCCTCGTACAGATGGGCGAGAACAGCCCCTAGGCCATACTGTGACGCATCAGTCGCCAGAACCAAGTGCTGACCCGGATGGAATGTGGCAAGACGAGGTGCCGACTGCAAATGAGCCTTCAGGCGGAAAAAAGCCTGCTCACACTCGTCGGACCAACAGAAAGGGATGTTTTTGCATAACAGCTGATGCAGAGGATGAGCTACCACCGCCGCGGATGGAATGAATTTGTGATAATAAGCAATCTTGCCTAGAAATGCCTGAAGTTCTTGGAGCGTAAATGGCCGGGGTAGAGCTTTAATGGCCGCAGCGTGCTGACATAGAGGATGTATACCATCACGGGACAAGTGGAAACCAAGATACACAATGGAGGGTTGGAAGAACTGTGATTTGTCCAGATTGCACCTCAACCCAGCCAAATGCAAAACCCGAAACAGTGAACGCAAATTGCGAAGGTGCTCCTCAGTGGAGGCCCCCGTGACAACAATGTCATCCAGATAGTGTATGCAAACGGGAACAGAAGCCGTGAGCTGTTCCAAAAACCGCTGAAAAATGGCCGGCGCGCTAGCGACCCCAAATGGTAACCGCTGGTAGTGATACAACCCACAAGGAGTGTTGACGAGAAATTCCTTGGAAAAAGCATCCAACAGCAACTGATGGTACACCTCTGATAAGTCAAGTTTGGAAAAGAACTGACCCCCAGCGAGCTTGGTAAATAACTCCTCATGACGGGGAAGAGGATAAGTGTCAATGAGGCTCTGAGCGTTGACAGTGGCTTTAAAATCACCACACAATCGCAGACTTCCGTTTGGTTTAGAAACCACCACGATTGGCGATCCCCATTCACAGGAGGTAACAGGAAGGAGAATCCGTGAAGCTGTTAACCTGTCTATCTCAGCCTTGACAGGTGCACGCAACGCCACCGGAATAGGGCATGCCCGGAAAAACTTAGGGCGAGCTGTAGGTTTAAGAGTAATGTGGGCTTCAAAATCCTTGGCACGACCCAGACCAGCAGAGAACACGGACGAAAATTCAGAACACAATCCATCCAGCTGTTGATACGGAATATCCTCAGATATGAGGTGGACATCATCATCAATGGAGAACCCGAACAACTGGAAAGCATCATAAACAAACAGGATTTCAGTGCCTGCATGATCCACCACATAAAACATGAAGGGACTAACAACAAACTTGAAGGCAATGGAAGCATCAAACTGGCCAATGATAGGAATTTTCTGCTTATTATAAGTTCTCAGATTTCACGTAACTGGAGACGTGGGGGGGAGGGGGGGGGGGGGGTTGCGGGCAACTCCAAACACGTGCGAGAATTAATGAGAGGTACTGCAGAGCCAGTGTCCACTTGCATGCGAATGTCTTTATCCAGAACACGAACAGTAACAAACAACTTATTTGTTTGAGAAAGCACACAGTTAACATCTATGTCCGATGTCTCGTCCTCGTCGACAGGAACTTTAGGGGACTAACACACAGAAGCAATATGGCCTTTTTTCCTACATGAATTACACATGGTCCAACGTTTTGGACACGCGGCCCTGTCATACTGTACGAAACAACGTGAACAAGAAGGAAGTGCGGAACGAACCTGCTTCTGTGGTTGCTGTTTTCGCTGCGAGCGTTGCGGCCCAACACGACGTTGTTTACGCGAGTGAACCGCCGCCACATCTTCGTTCTCCTGTGAAACAGGCAAATTGTCCGTGTCAAAAGTTGACTGTACAGCGCCTACATCACACCACATGTCTATTTGCACGCCAGCAGCGTGAGACACTTCAAAGGATTGAGCGATGCTTAGAACTTCCGACAACGAAGGGTTTGGCAGTTGTAGGGCACATTGCCAAACTTCTTTATCAGGAGCAAGCCGTAGAATAGCATCCCTAACTACTGAATCAGCATAAGACTCATGATGAGTGTCCGTGACAAACTGACATTTCCTACTCAGACCATGTAGTTCCGCCGCCCAAGCCCGGTAAGATTGGTGGGGCTGTTTACAACACCGGTAGAACGCCACGTGGGCGGAAACGACGTGGGTGTTTTTTCGGTAATAGTTAGACAATAAGCCACACATTTCTTGGAAGGACAGAGAGGCAGGTTCCCGCAGAGGGGCTAACTGAGATAGCAGCTGATAAATCCGTGGGGAAATCCAAGATAGAAATAATGACTTACACATAGGAGCATCGACAACGCCGAAAGCCAAGAAGTGTTGCCGCAAACGCTTCTCATAATCCTCCCAGTCTTCAGCGACCTCATCGTAAGGAGGGAATGGAGGCGGAGAAGAGGAAGACAGACAATGAGTAAGCGACGTCGACAATGCGTGAATAGCAGCCGTCAGCTGTGTTTGTTGTTCAATGAGCGCTTGCATAAGCTGTTCCATATCTGCCCCGTCACAAACACACAAATCCACAATGCAGTGAAAATATCCGACCTCTTCGCAAAAAACTGTTATAACCTTTAATCACCAATAATTGCGTGGATATTCAAACACACTCACTTAGAAACAATAGCTGGTTACATGATAACAACTCAGTATCTCTTATTTGACTGCCGTGCCGTGACATGCGGCTGGCGCGTTCGTAGCTAGGTGGCGCTCCCGCACTCAGCCGAGTTGCGGAGCGCCTCTATCGCTGTTTGCTCATACTGTCGTGGTGGCACTGTTAAATGTCATGGCACTGTCACAACATGAACAGCTGAAAACAAGGGGGAAACTACAGCCATTACTTTTCCCAAGCACTTGCAGCTCTGCTGTGTGACCTAATGATGATGGCATCCTCCTGGGTAAAATAGTTTCCAATTCAGATTCTCCAGGCAGGGACAACCAAGTGGGAGGCTCTCATCAGGAGAAACACAACTGGCATCCTACCGGTCAAATTGTGAAATCTTAGGTCCCTTATTTGAGTTGATGGTTATATTAGTTAAAAGAAAGGATGGGTAGGTTGAAGTTAGATATAGTGGGAATTAGTGAAATGTGGTCACAGGAAGAACAGGCCTCTGTATCAGGTCATTACATGGTTATCGACAGTAAATCAGGTAGGTGTAATGTAGTGGTAAGTCTAATCTGTAGTAATAATAAATTGGTCAAACCATCACATCTGTCTCTGAAATGCTAATCTCCAAAACTTTTAGACGAATTATCATGAAATTTTTACAGGTAATGTGAGCATTGTTTGGGCCACTGTGTAGATGTTAGTTCATCAAAATTAGCTCACAGAAATGGATGGGGGAAAGATCTTGATTAGAAGTTTTACTAAAACTTTGTCTGTGTCTGTCTGTCTGAACACACAAATCTCCAAAACTATGAAAAGGGTAGATTACTACTCACTGTATATGGTGAATAGCGAGAGGAACCGTATACCATATTTTATGGACTGTAAGACGCACCTTACTTTTTAAGGGGGGTAGGACGTCAAACGGGACGACTTGGAGCAGGAGAGACACCACAGGAATTTTTAATTTCCACCGTCTATACTTTTAAAAATATCTATCAGAATGACCAGAAAGGATTCAGGATTTACACTTGTAGTGGTGGAAGTTCAAAAATATAAGAAAATAATTCATTTTTTTACGTTTGCATTTCACCTTTTTTTCACTTACCATTGGCTGCATTTATTGCTATAGGTACACTTTTCTTCATAAGTAAGGGAGATTCTTCGATGAATTTTGCACAGCATACAAACCATATGTAGAGGTGTATGAAACTCAAGAATTTTCCAAATCAATTAAAAACTGTGGTAAAATTTAAGATAATTAACTATAAAATTTGAGTTTTTTTAAATGTAACAGCACATTTGTTTTTTCATAAATTAAATAATTTCTAGAGTTTCATGCTGAGTTATATGCTGTACAAAATTAATCAAAGAATCTCTGTTACTTATGAAGAAACGTGTACCTATACCAACAAACGCAGCCAATAGAAGTGAAAAAATGATGAACTTTCTCATGTAAAAAAAATATTTTGTTATTTTTTTTAGCTTCCACTGCTATGATTGTGAATCCTTGATCCTTCCTGGTCATGCTGACAAAGTTTTATGAATTTATTCATAAAAGTATAGACAGTGGAAACTGAAATGTCCTGTGGTGTCTCTCCTGCTCCAAGACAGCCCGTTTGATGTCCTACCCCCCTTAATCAGTTAACAAAAAAAAAAAACGTTTTTACCATTTTTATTATTATATTGCAAAGCCAAACTACAAAAACATCTTACTTAATAAATCGAACTCATCTTTAAACTCCCTGAAAATCATCATCTGAACTTCTCTTCCGTGTTGGTTTTACTCCACCATCCATTTTGTTATTTGTTCCATTCCTCTCTCATATACGCTTTAAAGGGTTTATTTATCGAGACGACAAGAAATAGCAATTGTGAAATTAAGTCCTCCCAGAATAACAAAAAGCTCTTTAGCTCCCTGTCTCAATTTCTCTTTCACAGAATTTTTCAAATGACTACTAAGCTGATCTAGCACAAGAAGAGAATTCTTCAACAAACCACCTTCCCTTCTCTCCCACACTTTGTTTATCCATAATTTCATACCAGCATTGTCCATACTGCACAGCTCTCAACCCAGCAACACGGCTTCTCCTTAGCTATTCCCACCATAAATTAAGTTTTTTGGGAGGAAATTTGTATGTCAATTTACCAGTTATCTACAATTGAAGTGCTACTACTCATAGAGGTCCAGTGTGGGCTGTAATTATTGTGTGGCAGCAAAAATTGGTATATATTCTAATGCATTAATGCGGAACTGACTTACGCTGGAAAAAAATTATCTCCAATTTTGACCACCAGGTGCAAATCTGGCTCTGAGAATGCAAGCAAGACACACACAAATGTTTCCATATGTAACGGATTAGGAATAGGATTTGGGGAAAAAAAGTGAGAAAAGTACAATGTTTTTTTTTTTTATTATTAACCTTAATCATGGCTAACACTTGGTTTAAGAATCATGAAAGAAGGTTGTATATGTGGAAGAGGCCTGGAGACACTGGGAGGGTTCAGACAGATTATATAATGGTAAGACAGAGATTTAGGAATCAGGTTTTAAATTGTAAGACATTTCCAGGGGCAGATGTGGACTGACCACAATCTATTGGTTATGAACTGTAGATTAAAACTGAAGAAACTGCAAAAAGGTAGTAATTTAAGGAGATGGGACCTGGAAAAACTGAAAGAACCAGAGGTTGTAGAGGGTTTCAGAGAGAGCATATGAGAAAAAGAAATAAAGTAGAAGAAGACTGGGTAACTTTCAGAGATGCAATAGTGAAGACAGTACAGGATCAAGCAGGTAAAAAGACAAGGGCTAGTAGAAATCCTTGGCTAACAGAAAATACATTTAATTTAATTGATGAAAGGAAAATATATAAAAATGAAGCAGGCAGAAAGGAATACAAATGTCTCAAAAATGAGATCTACAGGAAGTGCAAAATGGCTAAGCAGGATGGCCAGAGGACAAATGTAAGGATGTAGAGTCGTGTATCACGAGGAGTAAGACAGATACTGCCTGCAGGAAAGTTAGAGAGATCTTTGGAGAAAAGAGAACCACTTGTATGAATATCAAGAACTCAGATGGAAATCCAGTTCTAAGCAAAGAAGGGTAAGCAGAAAGGTGGAAGGAGTATATAGAGGGTCTATACAAGGGCAATGTACTTGAGGACAATATTGTGGAAATGGAAGAGCATGTAGATGAAAATGAAATGGGAGATATTATACTGCATGAAGAATTTGACAGAGCACTGAAAGACCTGAGTCGAAATAAGGCCTCGGGAGTAGACAACATTCCATTAGAACTACTGACGGCCTTGGGAGAGCCAGTCCTAGCAAAACTCTACCATCTGGTGACCACGATGTACGAGACAGGCAAATACCCTCGGACTTCAAGAAGAATATAATAATACCAATCCCAAAGAAAGCAGGTGTTGACAAGTGTGAAAATTACCGAACTATCAGTTAATAAGTCACGGCTGCAAAATACGGACACGAATTCTTTACAGACAAATGGAGAAACTTGTAGAAGCCAACCTCGGGGAAGATCAGTTTGGATTCTGTAGAAATTTTGGAGCACTTGAGGCAATATTGACCCCACAACTTATCTTAGAAGATGGATTAAGAAAAGGCAAACCTACATTGGTAGCATCTGTAGACTTAGGGAAACCTTTTGACAATGTTGACTGGAATACTCTCTTTCAAATTCTGAAGGCGGCAGGGGTCGAATACAGGGAGCGGAAGGCTATTTACAATCTGTACAGAAAGCAGATGGCAATTACAAGAGTCCGTGATTCAGAAGGGAGAGAGACAGGGTTGTAGCCCATCTCCAATGTTATTCAGTCTGTATATTGAGCAAGCAGTAAAGTTAACAAAAGAAAAATTTGAGGTAGGAATTAAAATCCATGGAGAAGAAATCAAAACCTTGGTTTGCTGAGCACATTATAATTCTGTCAGACAGCAAAGGTCCTGGAAGAGCAGTTGAATGGAATGGACAGTGTCTTGAAGGGAGGATAGAAGATGAACATCAAGGAAAGCAAGACTAGGATAATGGAATGTAGTCTAATTAAATCAGGTGATGCTGAAGGAATTAGATTAGGAAATGGGACATTTAAAGTAGTAGAAGAGTTTTGCTGGTTGGGTCTTGGTCTCCGAGCAGCCTAGCTGTGTGCACACGCGGGGGGGGGGGGGGGGGGGGGGGGCGCGCTGCGACTTTTAAGTTTGAAGTGCTCCCACCGTGGGTGAAAAAGCAACTGTCGTCCTGATAGGGCCGTTTTTACTAGTGATAGGCGAGATCCTCCGGGATAGCCGGATGGGCTAGGGATGTTTAGCACAGGGAACGAAGAGGCACCAGGGCCTCCTCACCAGGCAGTCGACCGACAGGTGGCCGACTCCCTGGGCGGGGTACGTCCGCGCGCCTTCAGGCACAGATCAAGAAGTAGGGCAAGGCCTAAAGCCGCGAGTAGGTCTGAGTCTCCCCACCAGCACCATCGCAACGCCGAGAGACACCACCACACGAGCGCAGAGAGGGAAGAGATAAGAAGAACGACGTCCACCATGGAGCAGGCAATGCTCCAAACCATAGAAAAACTGCGAAGGGAAAGTTCGGAACGCCCGAAAACCCTGGAAACAGCCAAGCCAACAGCCCTTAACAGGGAGAAAACCACCACGGTGACCGCTGAAGCCGTAGCCGCCACCTTGGATGCGGAAAAACGCAAGATGGCCGCCGCAGCAGCCGTGGATGCTGAAAGACGCAAGATGGCCGCCGCAGCTGCTGCCGCCGCGGAAGAAACCAAGATGGCCACCGGCGCTACAGAACCAACCGAACGACACCAAATTGATATCAGAGACATAAATAGCTCTAACCAATACATCCAGCAAGAAACAAACCATTTGGTGGGAGCGGAAGGAGGAAAAACTGTACACTACGAGTCCTCGAGCGAAGACGAAGAAATGGAACAAGACACGCCACAAATTGATCAAAACACGCTCAGAATGCAACAAATGGAGCTAAACGAAGATGACCAAGGCTTCAGAGTGCCGAGAAAAACCATTAAAAGGAAAAACTCCACAGAAATCGACACCCAAAACAAGCAGTTCACGATCGAAACAAGGAATAAATTTGATGCCCTGCAGAATCTACAAATAGGGAATGGTACACCACAAGGGGTGCCTCAACAGAGCCAAAACACGACAACACCGCAGAAAATGGCGCCAAAAAAGCCCAGGGTGCCCCCTATAACCGTGCAGTATGCAGGCCACTACCTGACATTGAACGCAGCACTGAAAAAAGAAATGGAAGGACCCATTAGGGTAATACACAAAGGGAAGACAATAAAATACCACTTTGATTCGGTCAGAGATCAAAGAACGGCACTGGCCTTCTTCAAACGCCATCAAATCGGAAATTACACCCACCAGCTCCAAGAAGACAGACAGCTCAAAGTAGTCATCAAAGGACTGCCTGACACAGTCACAGAAGAGGAACTTGAAGAAGACCTGAGATACAACAACTTCCACCCAAATAATGTACACCAGTACAAGAAAAGGAACCCTGAAACGAAAGAACTCAAACCCATGGATGTGTTCTGCATATCACTAGATAAAAAACCCAAAAGTCAGAACATTTACAACTTGAGGTATCTACTTGATACAAAAGCAACAATTGAGACCTACAAAAACAGAGATGGATCGCCACAGTGTAAGAGGTGCCAGGGATACTTTCACACAGCCGGATACTGTGGCGTGCCCATCAGATGTGCAAGATGTGGAGGGGATCACAGAGCAAAAGATTGCCAACTACCAACAAACGCCATCCCACACTGTATCAACTGCGGAGAAGACGGGCATGCGGCGTCCCACAGAGGGTGCAGGGCTTACCAGGAAGCAGCAGAAGCTTACAGAACGGAAAACCAGCAACACCAACAAAGACAAGCAAGTCAACATCAACAGATAAGACCAACAGCGATGCCAACACCGGCAGAGGTACACCAAAGAGGGAGAAGAAGAGCATGGGGCAACATAAACACGCAAGGAACAGAACCAACAACAAGCAACCAACAACAAGGAATGATGGAAGGAGTCAAGGGCTTCATTGACGAAGTAAAATCCATCTGGGCATCGTTCAACTGGAGGCAAGTCCTAAACACAGCACGAACAACACTACAAGAAGTCAACTCTGCACCTGACGCCATGTCAAAATTGATGGCTCTCGCTGGAGGAGCGATGAAAATATTCGAAATCTTTAATGGAAATTAACAGGAGAGGGCAAAAACTACTACACATCTGCAATTTTAACGCATGTGGAATCAAGAACAAAAGGGACCTCCTAAACGAGTTCATAGAGCAGAACAAAATAGACGTGCTCATGGTCACAGAGACCCACCTATGACCATCCCAAAGCTGCAAACTGAGGAACATGATATGCCACCGCACAGATAGAGTTAACAGGATGGGTGGAGGAACTGCCATATTCCTCAGGCAAAACATAATGCACCACCCAGAGCCAACCCCGCCAATGACAGCACTTGAGGCAACAATGGTTAACATAGAGACGTCCAATGGCAAACTACTACTAGTGGCAGCGTACCTCAGCCCAAGAGCAAACCTGGAAGAAAACGACCTAACACAGATTTTCGACAATCACGACCGCATCCTACTGGCAGGCGACCTAAATGCAAAAAACGGAGCATGGAACGCCCACAGGAGCAATGCACGAGGAGAAGCACTACAAAACCTAGAAGAAAGACTCCAAGCCGTCGTCACAGCGCCCCTAGAAGTGACATATGTACCCTTCAATAGCAGACAACAACCAGACGTCTTGGACATATTCATCGTCAAGAACATGGACCCAGAAATGGATATGCAAGTGAGGAACAGACTTACATCAGATCTCCTACCGGTAATCGCACAAATAGGGGAGACAATAAAACCCCCACCACCAAGACAAAAAATAACAACAGACTGGGACCATTACAGCCGCTGGCTGAACAATAATGTCAACCCCACAGCCCCACTCAACGACGAACAACAAATAGAGGAGGCTATTGGTACCCTCTCGGAAAAAATCAAAAAAGCTCAAAGAAGTGCCACAATTAGAACGACATTCGCGGAAGAAAAGTACAACGAGCTCCCACCATTGATTCAAGACCTCAAGTTCCTCAAAAACATAGCGAGAAAGCGATGGATCCGATACAGAAACCCACAAGACAGAAGAGAGGTGAACAGACTCTCATGAGAGATACACAAAAGAGCACTAGAATGGAAGGTTGAGAAGTGGGAAGACCGAATGAGCGAGCTCACACTTAGAGGAAGAGATGACTGGAAGCTGATCAGAAGCCTGAAGAACCCGAAACCGAGGAAGTCTGCACTAGTGGATGGAAACACCCTGGTATTTGACGCTCTAAGACAAGCAGAGCTTTTCGCCCAAACCTACGAGGAGCAGAACAAGATAGAAGAGGAGGGCAACCCGACACAAGAAGAGACAGAATTCGCCAGACACATCAACCAGGAAGCTGATGAAATCAAAAACACGCCAGCAGATGACAGACCAGAACTGACGACACCGACAGAGGTCCGAAGAATAATATCAAGATTAGGAACAAGCTCAGCCCCTGGACCGGACAACATTTCAAATGAAGAATTAAAACACATCCCGCGGCGACCGCTGGTGCTTCTAACACGAATCATAAATGCGTGCATGCTTTTCAACTACTTTCCAGTTGCGTGGAAAATCAGCAAGATTGTACCGATACCCAAGGCAGACAAAGACCTGAAGAAGCCCGAGAACCACCGTCCGATTAGCTTACTCTGCACCATGTCAAAGCTACTAGAAAGGGTCCTACTTCCACGAATAAGGCAACCTCTCCTGGACGGAAACGTCATAAGGCGAGAACAATTTGCGTACCAGCAAACACTTTCAGCAGAGCTCCAACTCCTGAGAATCACGGAGGAGATTACAAAATCAATGAACCTGGCAAGATACACTGCAGCACTAATGTTGGACGTAGAAAAAGCGTACGACAAGGTGTGGAGAAACAATCTGCTAGTGAAACTAAAAGAAGACACAGACATACCTAGATGCTACCTCCTCATAATCAACAGCTTCATGACAGACAGAAGATGTTACGTAAAAGTAAATGGGCAGAGATCAGAAACCAAGATCTTGGAGGAAGGAATTCCACAAGGGTCGGTACTGTCTCCCACCCTCTTCACAGTGTATGTGAATGACATACCGAAAACAGAGGACACAGTATTGGCCCAATTCGCTGATGACACAGCAATCCTCACAAGCCACAGAAGACTAGACACCACGATAAGAAGATTACAAGAACAGACAAATCAAACTGAAAGATGGGCAAAGCTAAACAAAATAAAAATAAATGCAGAAAAAACTAAAGCCATCCTGTTCACAAGACGCCGACCCGATGTCCAAGACAGAATAGTACTAAATGGACATAAAATCGAATGGACAAACAAGGTTAAATATCTAGGAGTCACCCTAGATAAGAAAATGTTATTTACGGACCACATCAAAGAAAAGAAGATGAGAATTACAAAAGCAATCCACGCGATCTACCCACTACTGACGAGCAAAGAGATGGCAAACTGGACTAAGATGCAGATTTACAAATCGACAGTACAGCCTGCCATCTTGTACGGTTGCTCCTCATGGGGCATCACGTGTAAATCAAATATCAAGACGCTGCAGATATTACAGAACAGATGCCTAAAGCTCATCCTACGAGCACCTCCATGGACTAACACAGAAGCAATCCACAGGGAGCTGGAAATGCCAGACATAGAAGAGCAGGTCACAGAAGCCACCATGAAACTGGTGACCAAAATCGAGAGACTCAGACCTACAAACAACAGGCTTGAAAACATCGCCACGGTGGAACCAACCGCCTGGCACAAAGTCAAAGTACCTTTATCAATCATCAGGAACTACCAATAGGCAACACCAACGTAGGAACAGAGAATAGGGAAAAAAGAAGACAGGCAGGAAGAATCGAAGAGATTAGCAATAGGGAAGAAAGAAGACGACGAAAAGTAGGCCACACAACAAAAATCAAAAAACACAACAAGCAATAGGTAGACGCCAAAGAACAATAGAAACCAATAGAAAACCAATCAACGCAAACCCCACTACCTACCATCAAATTAGGACCACTAAAGGGCGGAAGTGCCCACAGTGAGTCCCAAAGTGTCAAACATGGAGACCCAATTATTTGTTTTGTAATAAATAAATGGTGCCCCAATTAAGTAAACCCTATCCTGCACACCCGGGGGACCAAGCTCCCAAGGAGCTAGAACCCCAGCCATCGCGCACAAAAAAAAAAAAAAAAAAAAAAATGGTTGGGGAGCAAAATAACTGATAATGGCTGAAGAGAGGATATAAAATGTAGACTGCCAATGGCAAGGAAAGAATTTCTGAAGAAGAGAAATTTGTTAACATCAAGTATAGATTTAAGTGTCAGGAAGTCGTTTCTCAAAGTATTTGCATGGAGTGTAGCCATGTATGGAAGTGAAACATGGACGATAAATAGAAGCTTTCGAAATGTGGTGCTACAGAAGAATGCTGAAGATTAGATGGATAGATCGTATAGCTAATGAGGAGGTGCTGCATAGAAATGGGGAGAAGAGGAATTTGTGGCGCAACTTGAGTAGAAGAAGAGATCGGTTGGTAGGACACATTCTGAGGTATCAATTTAGTATTGGAGGGAAGCACAGAGAGCAAAAATCATAGAGGGAGACCAAGGTATGAATACACTAAACAGATTCAGAAGGAATTAGGTTGCAGTAGTTACTCTGAGATGAAGAAGCTTGCACAGGATAGAGTAGTACACTATTTGTCCAAAATGACCATCAGAGAGACAAGATACTGTGCAGCACTAGATTGTCAGCTGGTGGCCAAAATAGGAACAAATTTCTTCCAGCATAGGCCTTAATTGGTTCTGAATTGGCATATCTACCATGTTTTGCTGCCATACAATAATTACAGCCCACCCTGGACCTCTGTGAGTAACTGCACTTTAATTGTAACCACCTGTTATCTGTCCATTTGCATTGGCCTTGTCATTTGCTAATATAGTTGAGACATCTGCAAAGGCTCAGGGACTGGAATGTGCCCACTTCAATTGCATCAGCATCGAAGCATACTAATGTTGAGTTTGTATATGTTTTGGGTACCATGACTGACCTCATTTGAACTCTTCTGTCAGGAGAGTTAATTTGGAGTTGGAATGGGTGCTTATGTCAGGAGCAGGGTCACATATTGGCGTGGTTCCTGTTGATTCTCTCAGTAGGTAGGATTGTACTAGGCATGGCCTTCTCCTAGACAGAAAAGGGAAGGGTAAACTGGCTGGGAAAATAGCAGGAAAGTTAAAGGGGGGGGGGGGGGGAGGTACTGTCACAAGTGATAAAATACCAGAGGTTATAGGGTTCAGAAAAGATCCTTTTTTAGGATATGGAGGACAGAAGGAAACAAAGTTTTAAGAGAGGTTAGGATTGAGACAAACCTTGAGTTTGAGAGAGAGGGAAAAACATAATTCTAAGTCATTACATCAGCATCAGCTGTTGATTAAGAATTTTCAAGAATCAGTAGAAATTTCAACTCCACCCAATTTTAACTCAGTCATTGTGAAATGTCAACTATCTTTATTGCATCAAAATATTCAAGAACAGAGAAAAATAATGAATTAATTATCTGCATAGATGAATTAGAATCCTCAAACCTAGCTGACATAATCTGCCTCTGAACATCATGTGACCACTGGTATAGAACTTTTAACTGTTACAGGATTTTGGGTAGAAGTTCGCTTTTGTAGAGCAGATATGGAGAAAGGAGCAGCTGCCACATTCATCAAGAACTGTCATAGACATTCATAAATTTTGCCTAGAACGGCACATGGAAGCATGTGCAACAGAAGTAGAATTTCATAAAAAATCCTTCATAATATTAAGTGTATATCAAGCAGCTGCAGGTAACTTTAATCTGTTCATAAACCACCATGAAGCTGCACTGACCCATTTAACAACCAAAAACAGAAATGGTGGTTGCTGGTGACTTCAGTGTAGATTTCCTTAAAGACTATCCCAATAAGAACTTATTTTAGTTAGTAACACTATCATTCAACTTAATTCCCACAGTAAAATTTCCAACTAGGGTAACCAATTGCTCACAAACAGCCATTGATAATATCTTTATAGAAAAGCCCAATGAACAAATTTATATTACAAAACTAATAGTCAATGGCCTCTCAGACCATGACAGGCAATATTTTAATACTGAACAGGATATAAAATCTGTTAAATCTTAACTCAAGAGGGTAATCAATAAGACAAAAAATGATTATTTTAGATACTCCTCAGAGACATTCACTGGAGTCATGTTTACAGTGCTCATGGCATGAATATGAATATGAATTTAACACTTTTGCTAATGAAGTGCTTGCCTTATCTGAACACTTATTTCCCCCAAAGCTAACCAGGTTAGAGCAAAGTGTACAAAGAAGCCATGGATTACTCAAGGAATAAAGGCATCTTATAAAAAAAACTGTATCTGTCAACCCAAAACAGTTCTCGCGTTGATGCTACAGCACATTACAAGAACTATTGTAAAATATTAAAGACTGTAATACAGATATCAAAGCAAATATATTACAAGGAAAAGATAGTTATATCAGATAACAAAATAAAGACAATATGGGATATAGTGAAGGAGACCAAAAGCATTAAGAGTAAAAGATACATTGGAGACAGATGTGTCTAGTGTTGCAGAATATTTTAACAAACATTTTATAACTGTTACTGAAAATATGGGGTTGTCAGGTTCTGTAGATGCTGCCATGGGATACCTCAGACCAGACATTTCAAGCAACTTCCATAATATGAATTTGACCCTCACCACTCCAACAGAAGTAACATCTGTCATAAAATCTTTAAAATGAAAAACATCTAGTTGGTATGGCGAAATATCAACAAAGTTAATTAAAGAATGTGATTCTGAGTTAAGTAACATATTAACCTATTTGTGTAACCAGTCATTTATCAGTGGAATATTACCTGAATGGTTGGAATATGCTGAAGTTAAGCCACTGTTTAAGAAGGGAGATAAAGAAATAGCATCAAGTTTCTGTCCAATTTCACTTCTGCTAGCATTCTCAAAAATTTCCGAAAAAGTAATGTACTATCGGCTTTATAACCAGATTATCTAAAATAGCATACTGTCATGTTGCAGTTCAGATTTCTAAAGGGTTCTGATATTGAGAAGGCTATCTACACTTTCAGTGAAAATGTGCTTAATTCATTAGACAAAAAATTGCAGGCACCTGGTATATTTTGTGATCTGTCAAATGCATTTGACTGTAAATCACAATACCCTTTTAAGTAAATTAGAATATTATTGTGTAACAGGAAATGCTGCAAAAATGGTTCAAATCTTATATCTCTGGCAGGTAACAAAGGGTGATATTGGGAAAGAGACATGTTAAGGTATTAGTCATCATCCAATTGGGAACTAATTACATGTGGAGTCCCACCAGGTGTCATTTCAGCTTACCTTTTCTTGAGTATATGTATGACCTTTCATCAGTCACATTACCAGATGCCAAGTTCCATTTGTTTGCCGATGATACAAACATTGCAGTAAATAGCAAATCAAGTATAGTAAAAACAAAGGTTCCAAGACTTACCAAGCGGGAAAGCGCCGGCAGACAGTCACATGAACAAAACACACAAACACACACACAGAATTACTAATGATGATGTAAATAAAATAGAAAGAAACTTCCACATGGGAAAAATATATTAAAAACAAAAGGTTCCAAGACTTACCAAGCGGGAAAGCGCCGGCAGACAGGCACATGAACATGTGTTTTGTTCATGTGCCTGTCTGCCGGCGCTTTCCCGCTTGGTAAGTCTTGGAACCTTTGTTTTTAATATATTTTTCCCATGTGGAAGTTTGTTTCTATTTTATTTAAATCAAGTATAGTCTTAGACAGATCAACTAATAAAATATTTGTGGACATTACTCACTGGTTCCTAGCCAATTCTTTCTCACTAAACTTTGGAAAAAACACAGTCAATGCAATTCAGAACTTGTGAGGGGTGTCCCTCGAGTATATGCGGGATAGAAGGAGTGGACAGTTTTAAATTCTTGGGGTTACAACTGGGAGGAGCACACCACAGAACTGCTTAAGTATCTTCACAAATCTCTACTTGCAATGCAAATTCTGTCAGACATAGGGGATATAAAAATGAAAAAGCTGGCATACTATGCTTACTTTCATTCCATAATGTCATATGAGATTATTTTTTTGGAGCAATTCATCAAGCCATGCTAAAGTTTTCCGGGCACAAAAATGTGCAGTAAGAGTTATATGTGGTGTGAACTCAAGAACATCCTGCAGAAGCCTGTTTAGGAAACTAGGGATACTAACTATTGCTTCTCCAATATATTTATTCCTTAATGAAATTGGTCATTGAAAATATCACTTTTTCAAACCAACAGCTCAATTCATGGAATCAGTACTAAAAATAAGAATAATCTTCACAAGGACTTAAAGTCACTTAGTCTTGTACAAAAATGTGTGCATTATTCAGGAACACACGTTTTCAATAACTTGCCAGCAGCCATAAAAAGCTTAACAACCAATGAAATTCAGTTTAAGAAAAGTCTAAGGGATTTATGGTGTCAAACTCTTACTCCATTGATGAATCTCTCAGTAGAATTAACTGACTATATATTTACAATATAACTTCTGCACAATTTCAGTGCAGTAATGTGTTCATCATAAATAAGCATTATAGTAGTTCTATTACATGTTTATGACCTTAAAAATAAAAAAACTATTTTAAACTCTGTGCATTAGTGTTTGTAAAATGATTCTTTCATATAGCGTTCGTTAAAAAATGACTATCATTCCACTTGGGACCTTTGGAATTGTACATTAGCTTATTTGTTCGAGTTGTAAATATTTGTCATGTATTATTGTTTTTCTGACATGTTCTACATCCTGAAGGACCTCCTCACTACGGATCAATTGGAATGAAAGTAAATCTATTCTAATTGGAGAGGGGAATTACTTTCTGAGCCACCCACAAAATTTCTTCAACCTAAATACGAAACAAACATGAAGCAGCCAGAACCAGCCTTTCAATTGCCCTTCTGTCAACTTTTAACAGCATTTGATTCAATCACCAAACACACTTTTTCTTTCCTCTAAGAGCAAGGACTGATTTGTCTCAATTTCAATCTGGGCCAAGTCATCCAAGATCAGGAGAAAGAAGTGAAAATCAATAACTACTAGCAACAATATACATAGAACAGTAGAAAGATTATTAGTATGCACTTGTAAGTCTGTTACAGTCAGCATCCTATACAGACCCAACTAAGTCCAACCTGAATTTTACGAGTGGAACAGTGTTTAAATGTAATTAGACGAGTGATGGTGGGAAATTTTATTCAATGAATGCTGAACAAAGTCTCCACAGACTTAATTTTAATGGACTATAACTTGCTGGATTCAGAGGCTTTCATAAGGCAGT
Organism: Schistocerca gregaria; assembly: GCF_023897955.1. Lineage (NCBI taxonomy): Eukaryota > Metazoa > Arthropoda > Insecta > Orthoptera > Acrididae > Schistocerca > Schistocerca gregaria. Next base: position 320,662,602 of record NC_064925.1, on the reverse strand, counting down.
TCTTCCAAATTGTTAAAAATACAGAGCAATTACATTTATATTACTAACCGACTAACCCAGTTCATAGTTCATGGTTCCTAGTTCCAGTTGCATGTTGCGTGTCTAATGGTTTCTAGGGGCCACAACAATTTGATCTTCAATGTTGTGTGTATTTATTGACCAAATTTAAAAATACTATTATAATTAAATATTAAAAAGCTTTTATCTTATGTCAAAGGTTTAATGCAATGAGACAGGTATGAAAAATGTGTATATGTTTCAAGGCAGTGTAGTTTATTACACACTAATTACACTGACTACATTCATCGAGTATGAGAAATACTTAGCAACATCCAATTTACTTTGAAATTATGTTTAAACATTTTGTAAGCTTTTCCTGCTTACATGCTGAACATCAAATATTTCACACATTAATTCATTTGTAAAGTAATCTCATGTTTGATGCTCTCTTATACTTTCGAGTTCATTTCTTTAATGAGTTGGGGTTTACTGGCATTTACCAATGTCAGAGACAGGAATAGCAGAATACTTGCACTTTAAATGAAATTACTTTCATTACTTTATGTATTCTTTTCATAAGCAGAATTCTAGAAACCAAGATTTTGGATTTGAGAATTTTCAAATTTTTCCAGTAAAGTATACATTTTGATGGAGAAACATTAGACCTGCAAACTGGTAAGACTACATTTTTAATACTTTCTTACAAAAAATCTTTCTGCACAATATTTTCACCATTGCCATCATTGAAGTCACATTTTTAATAATTATGGTTTAAAAATACATTTTGTAAAAGAATTGATATTACATGTACCAATTCAAACAGCAAATAAGTAACATATTAGAAAGGAAAAAATATAGCATGTGGGCACGCACTCACAGAATTAGTTTTGATTTACAATTAAGTTAAAATGAGTTACATTTGTGTTTCATTTAAAAGGAAATTTATTTCTCACAATATGAAGGGGTAAATTATTTACAATTTTTTCATTATTTGTTTCACAAATGCCAGTTGGAACTGCGAACTCAACAGATCATGATAGAGAGGTGCAATGTAAAATGCAGTGTATGTTCAGCCATTGATTTCATTCTGCTATAAGCAAAGCAAATCACTGAGGTTATTTGCAGATAATTTAACAGTGACTTGAGATCATTTTGAGCAAGCACAAACTATCTATGATTAGGCCATTGTCTCCAAACTGTGAATCTTCTGTCAGAAACAGGCCCCACAGAACTGATGGTGTAAAATTTCTATGGTGCATAGATTCAGGAGCCAATTTTATTTTGAAACCATTGCATTCTTTTTAAATGTGTATAAGATGCAGTAACAAGAATGCCCACCACCAACAATGACCATTGCTCCACTAATTCAGTTCTCACAAATTCTATCATTTTATTCAAAGAGTAGAGCAAAATAATGCATCACGCTGCTTCACTTTGTTAATATGTGCCAGAATTCATTCCATACCCTTTAAGATGATTTTTGTTGTGGGTTTTATGAACATGAATCACTGAGGTACTGGTAATACAACATTTTGAAATCCTTACAAAAATATTTTAATGATTATGTGTACAATATGTAATAAATTACAAAAACATTTACAAATACATCATAAAAAGTACCAAAATAGATGGCAAGATCCTTATAAATACATTGTAAATGGCACAAATTATCACAGCATGTGAATACCACATAAATATTCAAAAATGAATCTTAAAAGTATGTGCTACTTATGCACAATAAGATCATTTTAATACTATTTCAGTCACTTTTGGCTGCTCCAGGTACTGATAACACAGTTCATTCATCACCACACAAACAACTGAAGCACGAACATTGAAAATTCATAATACTCAATTTGCACTAAACTGTTTTAAAATTGATGTGTCACAATTACAAATGCAGAGATTTCTATCTCTTGTCCATCTCACTCCCTTCTCTCAAATCAGTCATGAGATCATAGGTTCCACAGCCCAATAACTCAGGCTGCAGTTTTTGGTAAATGAGGATACAGAGGCGACATTTCGATTAATGGAGGTGTTTGATTTCCATGTGAATGTTTGTCATTTAAGTTTGCAGATAACTGATCTAGCAGTTCAGTAAATGATGCAGCTCTAATACTTTGGCCCAAAAAATGTAATACTAAAAAGTCTCCAGCCTGAAAAAAAGTAGTTAGAGTTCAGTAGCACTATGTAGAAACTTTCTGCCACACTAATTATAGTAACAATAAACAAAACTGAAAATACTTTATAGTGCAGTAATAGAACTAACACCTGACACCTCAGTTTTGCATTTATTAGTAACCAAGTTACAAAAATGTGTCAGAATTTTTTAAAAGAAGAAAAATAGCTGTAAATACTTTATATCTTCAAAATAATTTATGACATTTGTTCCACAATTATATGTAGCAAAAAACTACACTGTAAATTTGTAGTTGGCTGTGTTTACAAGAAATAGGTCTCAGTTCCTATCCATGTGGATGTTCTGCATTACTTTCAACACATGTATCTTCTTTAAACATTGTACATTTCTTTTTCCTTTTGTTAGGACCTCCTAATGACCAGATTCCACTTTCAGTTCTCAAGTGTATGGTTTTCACCAAAATTTGTTCAAGCTCTGATTTATTAACTTCTCAGATCACTTTGGGTACAGTTCCTGTTGATTCCTGCTCTGGAATCATAGTTTTTTTAAAAACTATGAAAAATTCCTAAAGCTTCTTTTTGATTTCCTTTTACCCCTTGAATGCAAGTATCTGCTCATATTCTGGTATTTGAAGACAACTTTTGATTAGTTTTTTTGATTAGTTTGTGTGTAAATGGTAAATTTATCTCAGTAATACCTTAGAATTTTGCTACATTCTGCCATATTTAATCTTATTTTCCAGAATTCTGTACTTGTCCTGTAACAACTTTTTTAATGATATAGAGGAAAATTACTTTTCTTAATTTCAAATTTATTTCACTCTTGATTCACTCACTGCTATGATAATGAAACATTCTTATGAAGGTCTGATTTCTTCCTGCAGTAAATTTGACAATTGTGTACACGTCCTAAATGCAGGGCAATATAAACCAAATCTGTGGCAGTTGCTTTTTATTAAACCTACACATTTCTAAAGTTCTTAACTTCCCTTACTGCCTCATTATGCATACATAACCTTATTTCATCCATGTAAGACTTTGCCCTTTCAAAAGGATCAGTGTTACTGGCCATCTTTCATACACTGTTGGGTAATGACAATTTCTAGTTTTCTGAGATTCTTCATGGGTTATGCCTGAAAGCTGTTAATTATAAACCAGGTCTCTCAGAATTTCTTCATCTTTCTTTTAAAGTATTTAAGTGGAAGTTTTTTAGTCCACGTATAATAAGTTACTTAACTACGTACCAAACTCTACTTAATTTTGGTTTCGTAATAACTGCTGGTAGCATTCTTTTTACTTGTTTCATTTCTTGGCCCTTTTACTTCATGAACACTTCTTTGGAACAAAATTAAGATTTTATATATTCACAATTCATATCTTACTGGACACCAGACCTGATAATATTAGTTTCAGACCTTGCAGAGTGGTTACATTTGTTTTTAGCATTAAGTATTGTTTTTCTGTTTGTCTCTTTGGTGCATAATCTGCTCACTCTTTTCAGTTATCTTGAGTAAAATTTATTGTCTCTTGTCATACTGATTAGACATTTTGTAATTGGATAAATAAAACATCTACTCACGAAGTGGCAGCTGGAGAACACATCTATAAAGGTATTCAAGTTTGCAAGCTTCTGGAGCCAGTGGCTCCTTCTGGCAGAAGGACTGGAGGGGAAGGAAGAGGGGTGAAGGCAAAAGACTGGTGAGGGTTTGGAAAAAGGGTGGAGTTCAGAAAAAGTACCTAGAACCCAGGATCAGGGGAGACTTACCAAATGGCCAGATGGGATGAAAAGGGGACTGTACCAGACAAAATTTGAAAATCCAAGAGCTTAAAGGTGGAAGATATGGTAACATGCAAGGAAGAGATTACTGCCAAAACATTGTAACTAGCTAATAATAGCAGATAGCTAAGTACATTGTATGTGAAGGAAGTGGTGGGAGGGGGGGGGACATTAAGTCAAAGTAAAAGATACAGGAAACTGAAAGGGAGTGAATAAAGAGATAGTTAACATGAAGAAATGCTGAGACTGAACAAATTAACAGACTGAGGCTAGGTTGGTAACAAGAACCAAGAACATGTTTTAGCAGCAGTTCAAACTTTTAGAGTTCTGAGAAAATGGTGTCTTGGGGAAGAATCCAGAGGGTACGTGTGTTGCAACAGGCACCGAGGACAAAGGATATTGTGTGTTGCCAGTATACGCAAACTGCATGTGCCCATTCATCCTAACTGGTAAACTGGTAGTAGTCATGTCGATATAAAAGGCTGAATAATGTTTACATAACAGCTGGTATATGATGTGCTGTTTCGAAGGTGGCTCTCCATTTGATAGTGTATGTTTTGCCAGTTACAGAGCTAGTGACAGGAAGTTGGATAGGTCAAGTCTTACAGTGGGGACAGTCACAGGAATGGAAGCCAAAGGTAGGGAGATGAGTGAACAAGGATAATTGGATCTGCCAAGGATATTGCAGAGATAGAGAGGTTGACAAAAAGCTATTCTAGTTGTGGTGGGCAAAATGTCTGACACAACGGACCTCATTTCAGGGCATGATTGTAGGAACTCTTAGCCTTGTCAAATTAGCTGATAGTGGTCATCTCAGTGCCTGTTTCCCACATTTTTCATCTGAATTTTTCCCCCAGATACCAATTTCTCAGAACTGCACAAATGGGAACTGGTGCTGCAACATGTCCTTGGTTCTCACCATCCCCATGGCCTTTATCTACACTAATTTCTTTGGTTTCAGCATTTCTTCACAGTGAATGTTGCTTTCTTCACTCAATTTTAGTTATATATAATTTTCACTCTCTCACCTGTTCTCCTCCCCCGCTCCCCCCCCCCCCCCCCTCCCCACCTCTACTCTATCACATTCAATGCACTTACCTTCACATTCTTATTAACTCATGATGCACAATGTTTTGGCAGTAATCTGTCCTTCATGTTACCCTATCTTCCACATTAAACTTCTCTTGTTTTCAAATTCATCTGCTGCAGTCCCCAGCAATCAGTCTTTTCTTCTCATATCATCTAGGATTCTGGGTAACTTTTCCAAACTCTACCCTTCTTCCTAAACTTCAACAGTACTTTTCCTTCATGCCCCTTCATTCCCTTCTGCCAGAAGAGGCCTCAGGCTCAAAGCTTGCAAACCTAAATATCTTCATATACATATTCGGCTGCCACCACTAGGTGAGTAGATTTTTTGCCTAACTAATTACATTAGTTTTTCAAAAGCTGACTATCTTTGCTGATGATCAGACAGTTTGATAATAATAATAATAATAATAATAATAATAATAATAATAATAATAATAATAATAATGATAATATTTCTTTCTTATCTCAGACGTTGTGTCTGGTCAAAAGTAGAAAGTGACACGGACCTTGATCAAGCGATAGTGTAATTGGTATAATGTCAACTTTATCCTGATGCCACATGTCTGACTTCCTCAGCCAGTTTGAAGTATTTTTCAATTTTTTTCTCCAGTTTTCTTTTGTATATCTGTTGTATTGGGTATGGATATTTCAATTAGTTCTGTTAATTTCTTCTTTTTATTGGTGAGTATGATGTCGGGTTTGTTATGTGGTGTTTTATCTGTTATAATGGCTCTGTTCCAGTATAATTTGTATTCATCATTCTCCAGTACATTTTGTGGTGCATACTTGTAGGTGGGAACGTGTTGTTTTATGAGTTTATGTTGTAAGGCAAGCTGCTGATGTATTATTTTTGCTACATTGTCATGTCTTCTGGGGTATTCTGTATTTGCTAGTATTGTACATCCGCTTGTGATGTGATCTACTGTTTCTATTTGTTGTTTGCAAAGTCTGCATTTATCTGTTGTGGTATTGGGATCTTTAATAATATGCTTGCTGTAATATCTGGTGTTTATTGTTTGATCCTGTATTGCAATCATGAATCCTTCTGTCTCACTGTATATATTGCCTTTTCTTAGCCATGTGTTGGATGCGTCTTGATCGATGTGTGGCTGTGTTAGATGATACGGGTACTTGCCATGTAGTGTTTTCCAATTTACTTTCTTCGTATCTGTTGATGTTATGTGATCTAAAGGGTTGTAGAAGTGGTTATGAAATTGCAGTAGTGTAGCCGATGTATTTATATGAGTGATTGCTTTGTGTATTTTGCTAGTTTCTGCTCGTTCTAGAAAGAATTTTCTTAAATTGTCTACCTGCCCATAATGTAGGATTTTTATGTGGATAAATCCCCTTCCTTCTTCCTTTCTGTTGCTGAGTGTATGTGATGTATTCTATATTTGTGGCATTGTAATCGTGTAAGTGTATTGAGTGCTTCTAGTTCTGTGTTACTCCATTTCACTACTCCAAATGAATAGGTCAATATTGGTATAGCATAAGTATTTATAGCTTTTGTCTTGTTTCTTGCTGCCAATTCTGTTTTCAGTATTTTTGTTAGTCTTTGTCTATATTTTCTTTTAGTTGTTCTTTAATATTTGTATTATCTATTCCTATTTTTTGTCTGTATCCCAGATATTTATAGGCATCTGTTTTTTCCATCGCTTCTATTGAGCCGCTGTGGTTATCCAATATGTAATCTTCTTGTTTAGTGTGTTTTCCCTTGACTATGCTATGTTTCTTACATTTGTCTGTTCCAAACACCATATTTATATCATTGCTGAATACTTCTGTTATCTTTAGTAATTGGTTGAGTTGTTGATTTGTAGCTGCCAGTAGTTTTAAATCATCCATGTATAGCAAATGTGTGATTTTGTGTGGGTATGTTCCAGTAATATTGTATCCATAATTCGTATTATTTAGCATGTTGGATAGTGGGTTCAGAGCAAGGCAGAAACACAAAGGACCTAATGAGTCTCCTTGGTATATTCCACGCTTAATCTGTATTGGCTGTGACATGATATTATTTGAATTTGTTTGGATATTAAGTGTGGTTTTCCAATTTTTCCATTACTATGTTTAGGAACTGTATCAAATTAGGGTCTGCTTTGTATATTTCCAATATTTGTAGTAACCATGAGTGGGGTACACTATCAAAAGCTTTTCGGTAATCAATGTATGCGTAGTGTAGCGACCTTTGTTTAGTTTTAGCTTGATATGTTACCTCTGCATCTATTATCAGTTGCTCTTTACATCCTCGTGCTCCTTTGCAACAGCCTTTTTGTTCTTCATTTATAATTTTGTTCTGTGTTGTATGTGTCATTAATTTCTGTGTAATGACTGAAGTTAATATTTTGTATATTGTTGGTAGGCATGTTATGGGGCAGTATTTAGCTGGGTTTGCTGTGTCTGCTTGATCTTTAGGTTTCATATAAGTTATTCCATGTGTAAGTGTATCAGGGAATGTGTATGGGTCTGCAATGTAACTGTTAAATAATTTAGTTAGATGTGAATGTGTTGAGGTGAACTACTTTAGCCAGAACTTTGCTATTTTATCTTTTCCAGGGGCTTTCCAATTTTGAGTAGAATTAATTGCTTTGGTGACTTCATGTTGCAAAATTATCACTTCAGGCATTTGTGGTATCATCTTGTATGTGTGAGTTTCTGCTTCTATCCACCGTGCATGCCTGTTATGTTGTACCGGGTTTGACCATATGTTGCTCCAGAAGTGTTCCATGTCTGTTATGTTTGGTGGATTGTCTATTTTAATGTGTGTGTTATCTATTGTCTGGTAGAATTTCTTTTGGTTTGTGTTGAATGTTTGGTTTTGTTTCCTTCTATTTTCACTTTTTTTTGTATCTTCTAAGTCGTTTGGCCAATGCTTGTAATTTCTGCTTCTTTTCATCTAATTGCTCTATCGCTTCTTGTTGTGAGATTTTTCAGGGTTTTTTTCTGACATTTGTTGTCTTATAAATTGTGTTAGCTGTCTAATGTCTTTCCTCAGTTTTTCCTATTCTGATCTGTAGCCTGTGTTGCCATGCTGGTTTCTTCTGTGTGTTGGTTGGTTCTGATCCCTGCCTGGTGTGTATATTTAGAGTAGTGAGTGCTCCTATATAAACCAGTAGTTTTAACTCTTCCATAGCTGTGTTTTCATTCATTTTGTTGTGTTGATAGTTTTCATTGTTGTTTCGACTTGTGGGTTATTTGGTGGCCTATGCAAGAATGGTCTAATTTCTTTATTATTATTATTATTATTATTATTATTATTATTATTATTATTATTATTATTATTATTATTATTATTATTATTATTATTATTATTATTATTAACATCACATTAGACAGGTGTGCTTTATCATTTTAAAGGAACTATTATATCACACAGAAATACACCGTTATTTTCAACATACTTACAGAGAGTTTTGTGGCTATTGATTTCGTAGCTGTCCTTGAAATTTTGAAACCTCGTTTAAAAACAATTTCTCTGGCTTTTGGAGACAGCATAATTGCTAATGTGTACAATAGGCCCAAGCTTGATATAACTGCCAATATTATTAACCAAAACCACAGGAAGATGTATATCTTCTCATTGAGAATATTGAGTGCAAGTACACACATAACGTCAAGCACCTGTAACCCCCCTGCAAAGTAAATTGAAATTATATTAACACTAAAAGGACATAATTATGCATATTTAGCAACATAAAATTTCTTTCATGCAAGGAAACAAAACTGCATACAGAACAAAGAAATTATTCATACCTGAAGGACCATATTTATGAAATGTACATTTTGTAATTTTTGGGAATACATCAGCCATTGGATCAGTTCGAAATTCTTGGTCCGGAAGTTGCAGAACTTTGGTTCCATAGTCAAGAAATGTCCCACCCAGGAACTTATTCATTAGAAATATGTTTCCAAACTGGAAGGGAAAAAAAGTTACTGAATTTAATTTATTTCTTGTAGTTTCTTATCACACAGTGTATAGTGATTTCATTCTGTAACAAATTATGTTAATACATCTAGCATAGCTACTGGTGTGACAAGTCCATACAGAACATTCTCTCATAGAATATAAGTGTAAATTTTTTGTATTGCATTCAGATGTATGCTGACATCCTCAAATCCTTTTGATGTTCCCAAGATACCCCTATGCATTATCCATAGTATTAGATAATGGATGTGTATTTTCTCATCATTAGAATACTGCATTTAACATCTGAAATGCTTGTCTCTTCATAAAAATTTTCAGTGTTTTGTGGGAACAATTAAGGACAATTATAATTAACTTGCAAAAGGACGCAAAGCATTTATATTTAAATGCCTGTATTATCCAGGGGAAAATAATGTAGAAGCAATTAACTTCAAGTGCAAACCACTGGACACATTTCAACCAAAGAGTACACATATCACATAGTGTCTAAGGAATTGCTGTGAGGGTGAAAGTGAAAAATAAGTGTAGCCCATGATACATGTATATCCAGATTTCATTCATCCTGTATCTGCTAATGTGCGAGCATTTAGCAACTTTCAAAAAACTTTACATATAATGTCAAAGTTTTATGAAATGTTTCTCACTGACAACCCTCCAAAAATGATGAAAGGAAAAACATTACTTAGTACACTTTCACTGATCATGCTGTAAAACTGCCACATGAAGCATGATGTTTTAATTTATTACTACTTTACTGCTAACTGTTTTCTTGACATTTTGCGGACAGTATTCACATATACCACTGAATGTACCAGCAAAATTATATCACTGTATGGCACACAGTTCAGGAGAGATGGTGCCAAACACTAAATTGCATGAAAATTAGACTACATGGTGAAATTTGCTAGAGATACGAGGCTTACCCAGAAACTAATGTTATAAGGCATGCAGCTTTAACATGGAATGTCCGTGGGTGAAGTTGGTACCACTGCTATGTCGCAGGAAACCAGTGGAAGGAAGAAGCATTCCCAACAATCATTAGCTTGTCAATTAGTGTTGCAGTGACTTTTAGAAATAAGCTTTCTCATTCCAGCTCCTGGCAAGGGCAAAGTGCATGCTGTAATTTGCTACCTAAATGCTAAGGGCATGAACACTGCTGAGATTCATCATGAAATTGTTTCAGTGTGTGGAGAGGATGTAATGTCAAGAGAGCTTGCGATGAAATGGGTGCAGAATTTTAATTTCTGAAGGATGAAAATTAATTATGAAGACAGAATCGGAAGGCCATTTGCTGTGACTGACGATGTGGTGCAGAAAATTGAAGCTCATCATGTCTCTGATTGCCATTCGACAATTTACCAAAACACACAAAATGAACAGGCTCAGTGCTGCTCATAAATTTCTTGATCGTTTTGAGACTGAAGACAAGGCTTTTCTCAGTTCTATAGTGATAGAAGATGAAACTTGGGCTTGTCACCATTCTCCAAATGGCAAACAACAGTCAGTGCAGTGGTGTTGTACTCATTCTCCTTCAGCCAAAAAAATGACAACTCAACAAACAGCAAGGAAAATCAGGGTGTCAGTGTTTTGGGACAGAAAACAGGGATTCTGCTCATTGATTTTTTGGAAACTGGTGAAATAATAAATGCTTTAAGATATTGGAAGACCATGAAGGAACTTCATACAAAGCAAACGTCAGGGGTTTTTAACAACAGGAGTGTCTCTTGACTGATTGAGACATGTATGTGCCAAGTAAGTGGATTAAGGATGAAAAGGAACCTCATGTTTAACAATCAAGTTCAGATAATGCAGAGGAAACATTGTTGCACTCTCAGTTCAGAAGAGAGCACACACTCTTTTTGACAAGCAAAAATTAGTAGAAATGTATGTGTCACTAAGAAGATCTAAACAAAGTATATAAAAACTTCCATCGGCGTACATTAGTAAAAGATCTTGCTGAGTACTCAAGAAAATTCTAGCCTTGTATAATCACTAATTCTAGCTAGTCACTCAACCACTCTGGGGTAATAATAAAAAACAGTAAAAGCAAAGCTGAAGTTTTAAATTTCATGTTTAAGAAATCATTCATGAAGGAGGATCGTACAAACATACAGTTGTCTAATTTTCATACAGACTCCCACATGGAGGACATACAAATTGGCATCCATGGCTTAGGGAAGCATCTGAAACAGCTGAATGCTAATAGATCACCAGGCCCAGATGGAATCCCAATTCGGTTTTACAAAGAGCACTCTGCAGCATTGACCCCCTTACATAGCCTGCATTTATTACAAATCTCTCACTCGGCATAAAGACCCAAGGGGATGGAAAAAGTGCAAGTGACTCCTGTATGTAAGAAAGGTAAAATATGATAATTATAACCAATATCCTTAACATTGGTTCATTGCATAATTCTCTACCACATTTTGAATTCGGATACAATAAGTTTGCTCAAGACAGGAAAGCTTCTGTACACAAATCAGCATGGGTTTAGAGTACATCAGCCATCTGAAAATTCAACTCTCCCTGTTCTCACATGATATACTACAAACCATGGATGGAGGGCAACAGGCAACATGCTTCTGGAAAGCATTTGAAATGATGTCCCACAACAGATTGTTGACAAGTGTCCAAGCATATGGTTTAGGTTCTCTTATGTGTGAATGGTGGAAAAATTTCTTAAATAAGAGAACCCAGTAGGTCATCCTTGGTGAGTATTCTTTGGATACAAGGATATCATCACAAGTGCCCCACAGAAGCATGATAGGACCACATATTCTCTATATAAATTAATGACCTGTGACAGAGTGAGCAGCAATTAATAGCTGTTTGCTGATGACACTGCGGTGTATGGGAAGTTGTCATCATTGATTGACTCCAGGAGTATACAAGATGACAGGCAAAATTTGTAGTTGGTGTGATGAAAGGCAGCTTGCTCTACATATAGAGTAGAGCAAATTAATGAGGATGAGTACAAAAAATAGCACTGCAACATTTGAATACAGAATTAGTGATTGCACCTCAACACAGTCACTTTGATTAAATATCTAGGTGTAACATTGTGAAGCACTATGAAATGGAATGAGCATGTAATGTTTGTAATAGGGACAGTGAATGCTCTACTGCTTTACTGGGAAAATTTTGGGAAAGTATAGCTCATCCATCAGGTAGACAGCATATAGAACACTAATGCGAGCCATTCTTGAGTACTGTGAACATTGGATTAAAGGAAGATGACAGAAATGCAGAGGTGTACTGCTAGATTTGTTACCAATCATTCTATCAGCACCCAAGTATTATGAAGATGTTTCATGAAAAAATGGCAATCCCTAGATGGAAGACAATGCTCTTTCCACAAGACAGTATTGCAAAAATATAGGTAACTTATATGAGGCTGACTGCAAAAAAATTCTATTTCTGTCAATGCACATTTTACGAAAGGATCAAGGAGGTAAGATCCGAGACATTAGGGTTTGTTCAGAGGCTTTTAAACATTCGTTTTTCGTTGCTCATTTTGTCAGTGTTACATGAAAGAAAGTGACTAGTAGTGGTACAAGGAAGCCTCTGCCATGAACAGTTGTTTGCAAAGTATGTATCTAATTTTGACTTTTATGCTTTCTGGTTACAAGTTCAATTTAATTGCCAACCCCCTCATTAAGTAAAAGTACCATTTTGAAATAGCTTTCCTTCAGCAATTTTACAAATGCACAAAATATTTAAATTTCTGATATTTGTCATACAAATATAGACACCTAGATGAATGATATAATAATTAAAAGTGTGATTTTAAACTGATGATACCGATAAGCTTACCAGGTTCAGGCAGCGAAGAAACTAAACTCTCAACACTTCTCAGCATTTGCAAAACAAGTTGTGGTTATTATGATTACTACTTAAGCACGCTACAAAGAGTTTACTGGCAAGTTTATTACAATAATTTGATGTACTGAAAATTCCAAATTCTTACTTATTGTGTAGACACTGAACCTGAACAACAGATGGAGTTAGCTAACTCCCATACACACCAAACCAACCAAAATGTTATAACCACTTGTTCTACAACAAGTTTGTCCACATTCAGAATGCAACACAGCACTATAGATCTCACAAGTCCTTGTTAGATTTCAGAATTGTGTGTGCATTCTTATAAATTTTCCAGTATATGTAAGACACTTTCTCCATTCTAGTAATGTTTGCTTTAGGTAAAGTCAGATTAGTGTTTACTCACTGTATTTATTACGTTGAGAGCGACACAAAAGGTATAACATGCACAGTACATTGTGTGCATTCTCCACGATGATGTGAAGTATAAAACAACACGCTCCATATTTTTTCTTGTCTCCTCATTGGCATCCATCTTAGGACCTCTCAGCCCTTCACTAATATTGGAAATAAGGCCTCCTTCCCACTTCTTCCACAGCCAGTGAGGTGCATAAAACATCAGACCCTGCAAAAACAATCTTTTTCAACAATCTTCTGGAAAATATTACTGAAATCTACATAAATGTTAAAATATATACTTTTTGGCAGAAAGTTAAAAAATTGGGGTTTAAGCTAACAGTACACAATGTGGTCATAAACAGTCTGAAAAGCTTTTAAGGGTGTTGACATGTTGGTTGTGCTTAGAAATAACTGTTAAAAAAAATTGATGTGTTGTGCCATTTTTTAATTAATCAGCATTGAAGTTAGCCTATCAGGTCATTGTGCATGCCAATTCAAGCAGCCCACCAAACAGTCTGTCAGTTGTTTTCTTAGCATCGACAATTGCTCACAAGACTGCTCAGCCTTTGGCTTGGGTACAGTACTTTCTACCATCCCATGTCCAATTTTGTATCACTTATTTGTGTTCTTAATTTGGTTTTTCTAAAACCAAATGGCAACACTGCCCTGGCACACCACTTAATTTGTGTACACAACAGCCTAATTGGCTAACTGCACTACTAATTAGCTTGGACACATCAAATCTTTCTCATAACAATTATTTCACAGCACAACTTAACCCAAAACACCGTTGCAAAATTTTCAGGCTGTTTCTGACCACTATGTGTATTACATTCAACCACCTGAACAATGAATATTAGTAGAGGAAGGAGGAACAGTAAGTCTCTCAACATTAGATCTAATATCTTACTTTGGCAAATCTCAAGGATAGCATTTCTTGAAAAATATCAAACATGATACATTTAAACAAATATTAATGAAACTTCTCAAACTGCAGAGAACATTATATATCAAGACCTAAGACTGATAGGGAAGAGTTTTTTTTTTGAAATTTGCTGTTACAGAGAATCCTTTCATGCAGCTAGGCAGTTCTGTCCTGTCTCTTGCCGCCCCCCCCCCCCCCCCGCCACCGGCCGACCCGTCTTGTGCCCCCACCCTCCCCCCACTGACCCAAGCTAAATGGGCTAAGTGTGTGTGTGTGTGTGTGTGTGTGTGTGTGTGTGTGTGTGTGTGTGTGTGTGTGTGTGTGTGTGTGTGTGTGTTTTTTTCATTTGACAAGGAACAAACATTCCCAGGTGTGGATATGTAGCAGATCAAAACGATGAAATACATATTCTTTTGTTTCTTTAGAGTTCCATTTTCAAGGTATAAAACACACCTTAAAAGACAATTTGTATTATTGCGTTCAGAGGAGATATTTTCGAAACCATGAAATATAGAAATGTTTCATATTAAAGTTTAAATGTAACTAGGAGTTTGAGAACAATACAATCAACTTCAGTAATAATTTGAAATTTGGCAAACTACCTTGCCACCATTAATTTTGCAAAATGCCTACTTTTTCACATCACATTCATCTGTGTGTAGGCCTAATCAAGGCAGTTTCTGAAATGCCATTTTTGGAAAATAAGTTGTACATAATGTGCTCTGTGTTTTCAACATGCTGGCCGAAGTGGCCGAGCAGTTCTAGGCACTACAGTCTGGAACCGCGCGACCGCTACGGTCGTAGGTTCGAATCCCACCTCGGGCATGGATGTGTGTGATTTGCTTAGGTTAGTTAGGTTTAAGTAGTTCTAAGTTCTAGGGGAGATGGGTCGGCGGGGAGGGGGGGCACGAGACGGGTCGGCGTGGGAGGGGGAGGATGAGATGCACGGGGACGAGGAGATGGGGACAGGTCAGCTAAGTTGGGTTGGGTTGTTTTGAGGAAGGAGACAAAACAGGGAGGTTATCAGTCTTGTCGGATTAGGGGAGGAAGTCGGCCGTGCCCTTTCAAAGGAACCATCCCAGCATTTGCCGGGAGCGATTTTGGGAAATCACGGGAAACCTAAATCAGGAAGTCCTGACACAGGATTGAGCTGCCGTCCCACCAAATGTAAGGCCAGTGTGCTAGCCACTGCTTCACTTCACTAGGTGGTACCTAACTAAATAGGGTATAGATCACAAGATCTGTTGAGGAAATCCCTTTGAACCATTTGGAAAAATGATAACCTAAAACAAGTTTTTGGTGCATTGTGGATATCTCAGGCCATTTATTTTAATAGCACTTAAAACTCTTACAGCGTTCCTATTTTGGGCTGGATTAAGTTGTATTTTGCGATTACCAAGTACAAAAGTAACAGACGAAGATCTTTACATTTTTAATTTGGGTATTATTTTGACTCAAACTAGTTTAAGAAAGTGAAAAAATGTGCCAGAAAAGAAATGAGTTTCTTAGTGCAGACCTATGCTTTTAAAAAATGGAGAACACTGGAACCCTACTGCTATACAATACCACCCTGTAACAATTCACATTATGTAATTTTCTTTTTCTCAGTAATGTGGGTGAAGCCACTATGGATAGTTTATAATAAACCTTTTTGTATGGGAGAATCTAAGAAAATATGTGGAATATATTTTGTAATAAGTATTCATTAACATCATTCCTTTGCCTTGGTGAATTATCTGTAACTGTCTTCATACCAATTCCTTGTGACACATGCACCGACTAACTTTGTTATCATATTAACACTCGAATGTACGTAGCTCTCATGTGGCAGTCTATTGTTACCCTTCAGACTCCAGGCTACCCCAACTTGAAGCTTACAGAAGCTTGCTTATTCATCACTCAGTCGTCCAACACAGTTCATTAAAACTTAGAATGTAGTCTTTTTAGTGAAAAATATAAATGGATTTTATTTACTGGCATGTTACTAAATTCTGCAAAGAATTAATTATTACTGCTCAACAGCTATTAGTATGTGTAATTAAGTTTGGATGTATTCATTCAGCAGTGTCATTTTTTGTCAACAGACTCAAAAAAATAGAAATTGCTTCTCAAAAATATTGGGCTGAGGGGCTGGAGTGGTACACATGTACCATCCCACCCTGTGGTGACACCTATGTATGAGAAGACAAGAAAGACTGTCTATTCCAAGGAAAATTATTCCTGATGAAGATCCCATCTTTCAGTATGGGAAACAAAATAATATCCCCAATTTACATTTCAGGTAATGATCAAAGCAGTATATTACAGAAAGTCTGTTTTATATAAAGGAATATTAGCAATTTTTTCCTACACACCAACTCTGAATGAAGATAAGAGGGGTGGAGTGGGAGCAGAGGGGAGGGGCACATCACTTACCATCTATTGCACACTGTGCAGTGTCATGTGAATTATCGACTGACTTCTGTGATAATGGTATAACAAGGATAGTGGATGGTCATGGTCTAAGAAATACAAAAGATGAAACTTAAGACAACAAGTAAATTTCAATAGATTCGTCAGAATGATTCTGGGCAGGTTATATTTCACTGTTCATAATGGAATTTTAAGAAGTTTAAGACAATATAGCTGTTATTCTCTTACCTGGAATACCAGTACAAATGGGACCCACTGGTAATAGTTATGGTGCACAACACTCTCTTCATATGCCAAATATGGTCCTACATTATATGCAGCTACATCCACACCAGGTCTTCCACCTTTTAATCTTGGCACGGTAAATGTTGATGTAATCCAGCAGTATGTTGTAACAGCCTTTTTTATCTTTTCATTATCAACAATACAAGTTATTGGATCACCTGTAGTGCAAATAAAGTTAATATTATTAATCTTTTATTTGAAATGACACCCTCCTCAATCACTCTCAGCTGTCTGTATAGAATGAAAGTTTAAAAACCTGATTCATATGAACATTACTATTAATTAAAATTACCACCATGTGTTCAAATATTCTGATTAATCATAAGAGTGGCTTACATGGTAGTCTTACGTTGTTTCTGAAAATCAGATTCTCAATTCCCTGCCTAATGTCTGTATGAGACATTTGCACCAAACTATAAAACATAATTTTGAACTCCAGAGAGGGATGCACAGCCTTTTTATCTCATGCATTTTAGTGTCATTCCTCCTGCAGTATGCCTTTGCTTTTAATTCCAGTAAAAGCTTTTTACACAGGTCTACTGCTATGGATCAGCACAAGAGAAAGAATGATTGTTGTAATCTAAGGTTGGAAAAACTGGAAGTCTCTTTACCGTTGTGCTATTGTCTGGAAGAATTCAATGCATTTAGTGGCCAATGCTTTGAATCTAATGGTGTTTCACAGCTACTGTCATCAGGAAATCAAAAATAATTTGACTTACTGAGTATTCAATGCATACCTAATAATGCTCCAAATGCATTGTTCTTGAATTTTTTTGTTTTGTGAATAAATCTGTTCACATGCCTTAAAACTTTTGTAGTATTCCTTGCAGTTTTAAGCCTTTATTATAGTTAGTCCTCTGAATTAAATGGCTGTACTTTCATCTCAGGTGTCAACCATACTTAACTATCACCAGTTGTTCCCATCACTTTGTAGAGGACAAGTGGATTCATACTGTCATTAGAATATTTTTTAGGAAAGAAATTCCTCATCTACTGTGTTCCTTGAGCAAATTTTCAGTAGACTCCCTCTGAATAAGGTTAGAGTTGGCATTTATGATTCTGTGATACTGTACTTTTCTCTTCTTGGGTTAAACCTGACAGACATGGATATCTACAACTGCCATTTGACAATTACGCCAGACTTCCTACATATTACGAAGCTCACATCAGCTTCATCAAAGACTGTTAGATTTAAAAATTACTCACCAATTGCTGTTGCACTATTTTTGTTGTGTATTTTACTGTGGGGAAACAGACTATGTACTCTAAACAGTACTATCCCAGACGAAATTAGTACTGAAATCACTGTATACAATGACTTACCAGTCATTTCTGTGTCTTGTTCCGATTTTAATTGCATGACTAAGTTTAGAATTGCTATCCCACATGCTACCAATTCTTTTACTGAAGCACAGCACTGTAAGATTTGTTTAACACATTACTTGTTTAGGAGTACAACCCGGGGCTTTACTCCTGTATATAGCCAACAGCTCCCTATTTCTTCCTTCTAACATGCCTACAATACACATTACACTAACTAATCTCTGAAATAATGAACTTCACAGATTGAGAGAGTATGATGTTATTTCAGTGATTACAACATCGAGTCAAAATTATGAACTGGACAGTCTATCTGTATAATGTTGCACCCAGTCTGATGAGAATGCGTGCACCGATTCAGTTTGAAAGAGCATCAAAGCTGTTGCACCCTTTCCTGGAGGCAAGATGGGCCACAACACACTTAACTGGTACTCTTATTCCAGATACTGCGCGCGGATGAAGTCTACATCCGTACTGGTCTCATACATGTTCTATTGGGGACAGATCTGAGGATAATTGTTGAATATTTTTACTGCACACCCAATTCTAGTTGGAGGTGACTAACCTACGAAGTCTAGACTGGTAGGTCTATGGATTCATTGCAGGGGTACACACAGACAGTCATCCGAAATACTATTTAACACATTTTCCAAAAAATGTCTTGAGCAGCAAGCTTGGCAGCCCACACACGAAACATCTTTAACCTTGTAGCAACAAATAGGCTGGATCTCATCAATAATGTCAATTTAGCAATGGGGATTAGTGACCATGATGTCATTACATCAACTATGATTACAAAATTTAATAAATAAGTCAAGAAACTAGGAGAGAGTTTGTGCTAGATAGAGCAGATAAGCAGTTAATAGCATCTCACTTAGAGAGTGAACTGATGTCATTTAATTCCAGTAAGATGAACACAGAGAGATTATGGGCAAAGTTCAAGCAGATTATAAATCATGTCTGGAAAGTTGTGCGCCTATTAAGTAGTTTAATAATGAAGCTCAGAAAATGCTGGGGAAGCAGAGGCTCTTGCACTCTCGGTCAAAAGAGAATGCGCAAATGACTACAAGCACAGGTTAGCAGAAACTCGTGCATATGTGAAAAGATCTGTTCACAAAGCATAGTTCTAACACCGTGACACTTTACCAAAAGATCCAGCTGAGAACCCAATAATGTTCTGGTCCTATGTAAAATCGCTAAGCCAGTTTAAGGCTTCCATCGAGTCCCTTGTTGACGAGTCTGGTGTCACAGCTAGAGGTTTTACAAAGAGTACTCTACAACATTGGCACCTTACCTAGCCTGTATTTATTGTTAATCTCTAGTCCAGCACAAAGTCCCATATAAAAGGAAGCGCAAGTGACTCCTGTTTCTTGTACAAAAGAAGGGTAAAGAACGGATCCACAAAATTACAGACCAATATCCGTAACTTAAGTTTGAACATATTCTCAGTTAAGATATAATAAATTTTCTTAATGCTGAGAAGCTTATATTCACAAATTATGGTTTTAGAAAGCATTGCTCATGCAACACTCAGCTTACACTTTTCTCACATGATATACTGTGAACTATGGATGAAAAGCAATAGATTCTGTATTTCTAGATTTCCAGAAAGCATTTGACATGGTTTCCCACTGAAGGCTGTTAAAGGTACGAACATATGGAATAAGCTGCTAAGATTCTTGAGTAATAGAACCCAGTATGTTGTCCTCAATGTCTAGTGTTCATCAGAGACAAGGGTATCGTCAGCAGCGCACCAGGGATGTATGATAGGATCACTGTTCTCTATATACTTAAATGATTTGGCAGACGGGGTAGGCAGCACTCCGCAGTTGTTTTCTGATGCTGGTCTTGTGTATGGTAAGGTATCAAAGTTGAGTGACTGTAGGAAGATACAAGATGACACACAAAATTTCTAGTTGATGTGATTAAAGGCAGCTAGCTCTAAATGTGGGAAAATTTAAGTTACTGCAGACAAGTAAGAAAAACCTGTAATGTTCAGGTACAGCATTAGTTGTGAACTGCTTGAGACAGTCAAGTCACTTTAATTTCTAGGCATTAAGCTGAAAAGCAATATGAAATGGAATGTGCTTGTGGTAGAGAAGGCAAATGGTTGACTTCGGTTTATTGGGAGGATTTTCAGAAATTATAGTTCATGTGTAAAGGAGGCCACACATAGGACACTGGAGTGTCCTATTCTTTAATACTACTGAAATGTTTGGGATCCATACCAGATCAGGCTGAAGGAGAACATTGAACTAATTCAAAGGCAGGGTGTTAGATTTGTTGCTCGTAGGTTCAAACAACATGTAAATGCTAAAGTTGCTTCAGGAACTCAAATGGGAATCTCTAGAGGGAAGGTGACATTCTTTTTGAGGAACACTATTCAAAAAATTTACAGAACTGACATTTTAAAATGACTGACATAGTTCTATTGCTCACAACATATATCACTTTTAAGGACCAAGAGGGAATTAAAGCTCATACGAAGGCATCATGCAAACTGTTCATATCAGAGACATCCCTTATTGAGACAAGCAGTTTCATTGAAAAATGGCATCTTGATTCTGTCACGAGAGGCAACACAAGAGGACACAGGTTGTCCAGAACATCCTGTTGTGTCATCAGTTCCCTGAATTACTAACAGCCATTACCAGAAGTCTTATTCAATGGCGCCCAACATCAGGGTGCTAGGAGAAATGCTACTGCGCCCCTCCTACATTAGAAGAATGGGACCTCTCCCCAGGTCACTGATGAAAATCATCTGGGATAGTTCACAACTGTAACTCATCACTGGATATAATGCAAAATCATTCAGCCACCAGTGCTTCCTGGATGACACCACTCCAAATGCAACCATTTGTGGTGTTGTGTTAATGGCAGCTTACACACAGGATGGTAATTCTACTAGGGATAGTCTGTCTGATCTTAGTTTAGTATTAATGGGGCAGGGATGATTAATGGAGGGAATCCATTCCTCATTTTTAGATGGCATGCACTGAACACAAGTCCCCTTCATTTACACATTCACATCAGACAATGTCGTTTTGGTGCTTCACTTTTTTTGTCATGCAATGTGTACAAACAGTGTTTCAAATAGATACAACTGATTTCACAAAACTGTTTTCTGCAATGAGGAGGGTAGAAACAAGTAAATTTTAACCTTCATATCAAAAGGAGCAAAAACAGTGAAAGCAGTAACTCCAGATGTGCTCACAATAATATGAGTGACTTCTTGGGATGATGTTATGCATCTTCTGAAGGCTATGTTGAGCATCTGATAAATCTTTGTACGTTAATGCCACAACTGCTCACAGCAATACACCATTGTTACTCCCTTATTGTTGCCAATATAAGCATGGGTAGGGAACTGGACAAATTCTTCTAAACTGTGAATATTCTTTGTATGTATTTAATTGCATGAAGTAGGGACTCCAAGGTTGTATGCAAATTCATATTAAAAATATACTCTTGAAAAATCGGATGATTAATTTGAAAATAAAAACCTAATTCTAAGTGTAATTTACTCAAAGTTTCTATGTTTCAGTCTGGTGAACACTGAATCTTCTTGAAACATAGTGTGTATTTTAACATAGTTTAAATGTTTAGCTAAAATATTATAAAAACTGAATAATAATTTACAGTAATATGGGATACATATATGTACCTCTATTTTAAAATTAGTCTGGGCTTCTTTAATAACTAAAGTGGTGACTGCCTCCACAACAAGGATATTGTTCAGTGAGTAATTCCAAAGATTCAATTTTTGGGGCATCTTTCATATGTAAATCTTACTTGTTGTTTGAGGTAAGGTTAATGGCATTTATTCAGACCCAACCATTGTTCAAATTGTCTGCTGCATATAATTTAACCACAGAGAAATCTGATGTGCTAACTATATTATTAACTACTTGAATGACCCTAAGTTCATGAAACCAAATTTACACCACTTACAGAAATCTGTTCAATATTTTGCATCAATTCTCATGTCTCACTGAGTGCATAAAGCTAAAAAGGGCTTTGCTATGCAGCTTCTTTTTTAACAATTACATTTAGTGATATTTATGAGAATCTCAATGACAGATTTTCCATCCTAACTTACTTCATTGTAATGAGTGTGAGAGGCTGCATGTTTTCTAAGATATTGTTCCTGTCCATTAACAACCATCAATAGGTAATTAAACAATTAACTTGAAGGTGAAAGTGCAGAGATAAGAAATATTACCAAAGTTACAATAGTGATACATACCAAGGAAACTTGTTGCTGTGCACAATATACTTGCGAGGAACAAAAAAGCACTCGTGAATCGATAATGAAGTCTGAAGTCAAAGGTATCTATTACTTCCTTGTCCCAGGCTCTGACTTTGACGAATTTTGCAACTGATGATGCAAATTTCAAGAGAGACATGTTGGTCCGTTCAGCCTGTGAACATAATATAATGGAAAACCTTAACTTGAATTATTTAAAAATCACATTACAGGAAATTATTGAAGTTTAACTGTTTAGAAGATAACACTGGCAAAATACATTGTTAGCTGAATGTTGGTGATCTTTAAATGCCAGTTTTCAGTACAAGCTGAAGGTTTTATCTTTGTGCACTCGTCCACCCAGAAGAGTACCCAAGGTATAAGAGTTATTGTCTCATCCAAAAATGATGGATTTAGGATACATTCCTTTTATAACAATAACTCTGAACTGATTCCCACCATACTGTTTGGCTTTTTCATAGTTTTCCTAAATCATTGTACATTAATGCCATGACTGCTCACAGCAATACACCATTGTTACTCCCTTATTGCTGTTAATATAAGCATGGGTAGGGAACTGGATAAATGCTTCTAAACTGTGAATATTCTTTGTATATATTTAATCCCAAACTGCAATAACATGTTTTGTTATTTTGTGATTGATGTTGTCTTTTAGAATAAAAAAAGTGATCAATATTATGATGCCAGAATGATCCTTTCCTGCAAATGCACAGCTCACACCATTCCTCTGGATAACAAGGGTAGTGATAATGACCAGATCCCAATTCAAGTGACATAATTTCAGCTAACAAGTCAGTAAGACATTCCTCTTCCCTTACAATATAACCATGTCACCAGTATCAAACATACATACATACATACATAGAATGCAAAATCTGTCATTCCAAATGTGTTGCTAATGGGCCAATACTCACATATTACATCCCTTTTACATGAGTCACAGATACTTTTCACATAATTTTACAAAGAGAGAGATACATATCTTAAGACTGGATGTTTATGTGTAGTGTCATCATCCATTACTCAACTACATTGTAGGAATAGCAACATAAATACAATACACATCAAACTTGGCAAATTACTGAAATGCATGTCTGAGCTTACTTCCCATTGCCCCATTTATTGATGTTTCTTCCTATTCAATTTTCATATGGAATGCAGGGAGAATGATTGCTTCAGTAGCTTTGTGTGCTGTAGTCAGTCTAATCTAGTATTCACGATTCCTGTGTGAATGGTATCTAGGAATAGATTCTTACATTTGTAATGGTTCTCCAAATTTATAAATAGGCTTTCACAAGATAATTGGCCTGTATCTCCATGTGTGTGCCATTTCCATTTTTTCAGTATCTCTAAGAGTATTGAACATATGGTCATTCATGCGACCCCTGTTTCTAAACTTCTATCCGCTGTTAGTGCCATTTGGCATAGGTCCCACTTTGAACAAGTGTTCTATAAGCAACCTCTTTCATAGACTGATTGCATTTTATCAGTATCTTACACATGAATTGAAGTTTGTCACTTGCTTTCTTTAAAACTGAGCCTATGTGATTGTTCTGTTTCATACTCCTACAAATTGTTAGACCTATGAATTTGTACAGTTGGCTGATTTCTACAGTGACAAATTGGTAGTAAGGTCATGTGATGAGATCTTTTTCTTCTTGTGAAAGTGTGCAGTTTTACATTTCTGAACATTTAAATCAAATAGCCTATCTTTGTATAATTTTGAAACCTTATGAGATCTGACAATATCTATGCACTTTCCCTGGCACTAGACAGTCACATAACTGCATCATCAGCAAACAATTTGAGGTTATTATAAACATTGCCTGCCTGGTTATTAATGTACAGCATGAGCAGCAAGGGCTGCTACAAGCTTCCTTGATTCATGCATGGTCTTACCTCTATGCCTTTTGCTTCTCCATCCAAGATAACACACTACTCCTTCCTACAAAGAAATCCTTCTCAGTATCATCTAAAATATTGTTGTCTACTCCATATGACCATGCTTTAGTTACTGCAGCTATATACTGAAAATATTGCATTTCATTCTTAAGACTTAAATATGAACTCTTCAAATATTTATGCTAAGGAGAGCATTAATATGTTTGAAGCATAATCTGTCATGGAACACCTGACAAAAATGTACCTTTAGTGATAATAGTATGGTTAGAGTAAGCTAGCCAGAAAAATATTGTTATGAAGTTAGCAAATAAAAGATGATTGGAACTGTATTAATAAAATATACCTCAAAGTGTTCGGTACAGAAGCTGCTGCATTGTCAGGACAAATCCATAAACCTAATGATGTAGACATCTCAAAGCCTAAGTAATATTTTCACCTTTCTGGCAACATAAGAAGCAGAATCACTCTAACAGAAGTGAACAGAAAGAAAAAAAAAAAAAAAAAAACCATCTTATTTTAAAACACGACTTAGGATGGCAATTCATTTAAATATATGTTGTTGTTGTTTTCAGTCCTGAGACTGGTTTGATGCAGCTCTCCATGCTACTCTATTCTGTGCAAGCTGCTTCATCTCCCAGTACCTACTGCAACCTACATCCTTCTGAATCTGCTTAGTGTACTCATCTCTCGGTCTCCCTCTACGATTTTTACCCTCCACGCTGCCCTCCAATGCTAAATTTGTGATCCCTTGATGCCTCAAAACATGTCCTACCAACCGATCCCTTCTTCTAGTCAAGTTGTGCCACAAACTTCTCTTCTCCCCAATCCTATTCAATACCTCCTCATTAGTTACGTGATCTATCCACCTTATCTTCAGTATTCTTCTGTAGCACCACATTTCGAAAGCTTCTATTCTCTTCTTGTCCAAACTAGTTATCGTCCATGTTTCACTTCCATACATGGCTACACTCCAAACAAATACTTTCAGAAACGACTTCCTGATACATAAATCTATATTCGATGTTAACAAATTTCTCTTCTTCAGAAACGCTTTCCTTGCCATTGCCAGTCTACATTTTATATCCTCTCTACTTCGACCATCATCAGTTATTTTACTTCCTAAATAGCAAAACTCCTTTACTACTTTAAGTGTCTCATTTCCTAATCTAATTCCCTCAGCATCACCCGATTTAATTTGACTACATTCCATTATCCTCGTTTTGCTTTTGTTAATGTTCATCTTATATCCTCCTTTCAAGACACTGTCCATTCCGTTCAACTGCTCTTCCAAGTCCTTTGCCGTCTCTGACAGAATTACAATGTCATCGGCGAACCTCAAAGTTTTTACTTCGTCTCCATGAATTTTAATACCTACTCCAAACTTTTCTTTTGTTTCCTTTACTGCTTGCTCAATATACAGATTGAATAACATCGGGGAGAGGCTACAACCCTGTCTCACTCCTTTCCCAACCACTGCTTCCCTTTCATGTCCCTCGACTCTAATAACTGTCATTCTGTACAAATTGTAAATAGCCTTTCGCTCCCTGTATTTTACCCCTTCCACTTTCAGAATTTGAAAGAGAGTATTACAGTCAACATTGTCAAAAGCCTTCTGTAAGTCTACAAATGCTAGAAACGTAGGTTTGCCTTTTCTTAATCTTTCTTCTAAGATAAGTCGCAAGGTCAGTACTGCCTCACGCATTCCAACATTTCTACAGAATCCAAACTGATCCTCCCCGAGGTCTGCATCTACCAGTTTTTCCATTCGTCTGTAAAGAATTCGCGTTAGTATTTTGCAGCCGTGGCTTATTAAACTGATAGTTCGGTAATTTTCACATCTGTCAGCACCTGCTTTCTTTGGGATTGGAATTATTATATTCTTCTTGAAGTCTGAGGGTATTTCACCTGTCTCATACATCTTGCTGGTAGAGTTTTGTCATGACTGGCTCTCCCAAGGCCGTCAGTAGTTCTAATGGAATGTTGTCTACTCCGGGGGCCTTGTTTCGACTCAGGTCTTTCAGTGCTCTGTCAAACTCTTCACGCAGTATCGTATCTCCCATTTCGTCTTCATCTACATCCTCTATTTCCATAATATTGTCCTCAAGTACATCGCCCTTGTATAAACCTTCTATATACTCCTTCCACCTTTCTGCCTTCCCTTCTTTGCTTAGAACTGGGCTGCCATCTGAGCTCTTGATATTCATACATGTGGTACTCTTCTCTCCAAAGGTCTCTTTAATTTTCCTGTAGGCCGTATCTATCTTACCCCTAGTTGAGATAAGCTTCTACATCCTTACATTTGTCCTCTAGCCATCCCTGTTTAGCCATTTTGCACTTCCTGTCGATCTCATTTTTGAGACGTCTGTATTCCTTTTTGCCTGCTTCATTTATTGCATTTTTATATTTTCTCCTTTCATCAATTAAATTCAATATTTCTTCTGTTACCCAAGGATTTCTAGCAGCCCTCGTCTTTGTACCTACTTTATCCTCTGCTGCCTTCACTACTACATCCCTCAGAGCTACCCATTCTTCTTCTACTGTATTTCTTTCCCCTATTCCTGTCAATTGTTCCCTTATGCTCTCTCTGAAACTCTGTACAACCTCTGGTTCTTTCAGTATACTTATTAAATACTCAACTGGTGCTTAGAGGACCATAACATTTTAAAAACTGTGATAGAGTTATTGATTTCCCACATTTATTGTGAGGCATTAATACTGTACATTTCAATTTCTCATGAATACATAAAACATAGGAAGGGCATACGATAACACAAAACAACAGTGTCATTTCTACTTACATGAATGGTTTTGGAAAAAAAAAATGCGTCACAAAAGATGATGCACCCATGACAGTCATGAAATGAGTTGATCAGAAAATAGCATCATTTAAAGGAGTGTAAAGCGGTAAAAGAGGTGGGGTGTGGTTGATATGAAGTAGAGACATGAATCATTATGTTATAAGAATGTACATGGAAGTGACCTCAGTATTACGTATTACGGAAACACATACTTTCAGTCATAACACCGCGACAAAATCTGGCCAAAGCGCGTTATTTTTAGTAGTTTGTTTTGCTAGCATATCGGGAAACGTGAAATCGGCGCATTTACACGGAACAGTTACGTTTATATTTCGTACTGCGATGTTGCAATGTTTTGTAAAGAGGTGGATGGGTGGCGGGATAAGTTTTAACCTATTCCCCAGCAACATGTTAAACTTACAGCCCTGTCCATATATACCTAATGACAAATATGAGCATCTGCTTGGCACTTAAATGTGATTTGCAGAGTATCCATGTAGATGAGCATGCTTATTCTGCAACGAACTGTCCCATAGAAACTTAATACAACGGTGTAAGTAATCACAAAAATTATTTATTTCTGTTACATTTATAATATAATGCCGCCAGATTAAGATACAATACTGCGACACATTTTAAATTACCCTCTGCTTCTTTTGCTGTAGGTTTTTGTTTAGGGACGGACGACGCTACAGGTTAGCCAACATTTGCACCGAAGTCTTAGAACTTTGGAAGAACCTGATATAGCATTTATAAAATTCGTCAGTGTTGCCTTACAAATTGAATGAATCGCTGCAAACAGAACGTGTTTACGAATCTAGTTGACTGATTATTGGAAACTACAAAAAGTTGCATTATCCAACACCACAAGATGCTTTATTTTTTTAGTATCAACTAGGGTAACTTCTAATCCACGCAATAAAAGGAAACTGAATAAGCACCTAATGAAACAGTAAGGAAATCATCGGTCCTATTGCTTGCAGCAATATAGTGCCAAGGCTGCAATTATAAAACATGTTAGTTCGAGGACGAACGCTGTGCATAACTTAGCTTCCCTGCCTCGAATGCACAGAGTCGTATGATACATACACACATAAGTTATTTTTCAGGGAGACCTATTAAGAACTGCAGCTGCGTACGTACTTAATGTCTGCCAACCGTCTTAGAGTACCTGTTGATTCCTAGAACGCAAGCCACGAGTTTAGCAGAAATCATGGAAATAAGCCTTCTGCACCGACAATTCCTCAGACAATACATTATCTGCCTACTACACAAACAATGGTAGGGCTAAATTGTCCGTTTTCTCCTGCCAATACCTAAATCGTCCGAAAGAACGCTAAACCGCGATATAGCATGTAAATGGTACATTTATTGTGCGGGGAATGGGGCAACGCCAAACATCACAGTACTCTATTGCCTTCCCCTTCCACATTGCCTTTTTGCATCAGAACCACTATTCAAGTCCGCGGACGCGCAGTTTCGTGGGCAACGTGACCTGACTTTACGCATAAAACTGACAATATGGATAGGATCGCCACTACAACGAAGCTCTCAAGTCTGCAACTGGTCACTGTGATTCAAGAATTCCACGGTAAACACCATGTGAACGTCCACAGCTTACCGCTGCTAAGCTTTCACTTATCTACGCCCCCTTTCGAGCTAGTAGATGTAGTTCATTTTTGCGGTATTAATTCGTAATTAATATCAAGCAAGTGTACATAATTGTTGAGAGAAGGGTAGCACACAACTAACCTGGATCTTACGCTTAACTACGAAATTAATTTATCTTAGCTGTGCTGTACCGTTACATATTGTTTTAGGTAAGCTGCTGATAGTGTACCTGTACCTGAAAGAAGAAGTAGCCTACTCAAGAACAGAACTCCCCTTCGGTAATTCATTAGATTTCGAGACTGCTTTGGGAATTGCAAACAGTTGACTCATCAGCGGGCTTTTGTTCTGCTTCAGCCACACAGGTAGGCGACACACAAACAGGAGTGTCTCAGATTACAGACAGAGTGGCTGGAATGTTTGCAATTAATCGAATTTAAATGCAATGCAGAAAACACACACTATAGCGCCACAATGTGACCAGCCCATGCAGCGCAAAAAAGGTAACTGTCCCATAAAATTCAGAGTAAACTGCTCGTTGCTGCTCCCATATTGCAGTCATCCGGGCGTATCACGTATAAAATAATGCTCTTGCTACAGCCTACAATAGCTCGAAAGCCGGCTGATTAAACGACTGAGGCCAAAACATCACCACGTGACAGATCGCACATTCGTCAGAAACCATCCTCTATTTACACAAATTTTCGTTACAGTAGAGTCTTGTCAGTATTGACCTACTGCAACACAACAGCTTTTCTTCGTCGATCACTTAGAGCACAAGAAAATCCAAAACCGCAAAGATAGCGGGTTGGCCGGCGCGATGTACCTGGAGGAGAGGCTAGGAACGGTGCAGCACGTGTCCTTCGCTGTTGGCGTACCGAACACTACTGGCGTCTGGCCGCTCACTGCCTTTCCAGCGGTTCTCTGTGGCTCCCCACCAGCGTGGCCCAACCACAGGGAAGGGAGCGTTCTAGCGGAAACCGCTGCACCGCCACGGAAGACAGTTGCAGCGCTCTACCGCCAGTCGCTGCGATTGGAAATGAGCAAAAACAGCGCAGTTGTGTAGCAGGGGGGGGGGGGGGGGTTTATGACAAAACTTGCTCTGTGACACGAGATATAAACATAATTTGTTTTCGTCGTGTCTCTCCGGACACAAGGAGGCCTCACATGTTCTATAATATTGTCAAACCGTCAGTATACAGGGTGATCAAAAAGTCAGTGTAAATTTGAAAACTGAATAAATCACGGAATAATGTAGATAGAAAGGGACAAATTGACACACATGCTTAGAATGACATGGGGTTTTATTGGAACCAAAAAATACAAACATTCAAAAAATGTCCGACAGATGGCGCTTCATCTGATCAGCAATAATTAGCATAACAAAGCAAAGGTGATGTTCTTTACAGTAAATTCTCAATATGTCCACCATCATTCCTCAGCAATAGCTGTAGTCGAGGAATAATGTTGTGAACAGCACTGTAAAGCATGTCCGGAGTTATGGTGAGGCATTGGCGTTTGTCTTTCAGCATCGCTAGAGATGTCGGTCGATCACGATACAATTGCGACTTCAGGTAACCCCAAAGCCAATATTCGCACGGACTGAGGTCTCGGACCTGGGAGGCCAAGCATGATGAAAGTGGCAGTTGAGCACACGATCATCACCAAATGACGCGCGCAAGAGATCTTTCAGGCGTCTAGTAATACTTTTTTTTAGTTCTAATAAAACCCCATGTCATTCCAAATATGTGTCTCAATTTTTCCCTCTCTATCTACATTGTTCCGTGGTTTATCAAGTTATCAAATTTATACTGACTTTTTGATCACCCGGTATTAACCGTCTGAGAGCAGCTGAAGATGGCATAGTAAACGGCTGAAACTGGTAGCCAAATAAAACAGGTTCGGAAACTAGACGGTTGAAAAGAGTTTAATTTGACATTCTGTATCGAACAGTCGGGTCCCGCAGCCATCTGTAAAAAAGATGGACATGCAGAGACTCTTTAGGATTCTTAAAATACGTGATCAATACGAATTCTCCAAATCTGCTCCCAGTATCATTATGACGTAAAGGTTTTTCTCAGCTTCGTGTGCTTGGACAGCGTCATGTGAAAGGAGATTTTCTAAACTCTAACTAATGAAGGATTATCGTAGCTCCACTATCAGTAAAGCATGACTCTCTGGTTGCATTTCACGAGATTCGAACCTTGAACTTTCTACACTTCAGGGTTATACGCTAAGCATTACGCTATGCCATTACACTGAAAACCTTTTTATATTTATGACTGGTGTCCCAGACGTAGAGATTAACTGACGGCCTCCAAAAACCCGGCTTCACGCAATGTCGTATGAAGCCTATCTAATGTAAGCCGATCTCCGTGATTACAATAACTGTAAAAATGACGCTGAATCGCGTCTTGCCCGGAAGGCTCCAGTAGTGTCTCTGGTTAGTTTCGAGTCCTCCCTCGGGCATGGGTGCGTGTGTTGTCCTTAGCATAAGTTAGTTTAAGTAGTGTGTGAGTCTAGGGACCGAAGACATCAGCAGTTTGGTCCCTTAGGAATTCACACACATTTGAACATTTTTTTTCTGGAATAAGAAATAAAAGGTCCAGGCCCAGGATTGTGCATCCAAACACATCAAGAAAGACAGGAGGAAACTATTGTAACTGTTCTAACTGTTGTGACAGTTTGGCAGCGGCGAACGGTTCGGGTATGTCGTTGAGCGCCCTGATTGGAGGAAACCAGCTACAACACGTGAAGTATCAACTATAGAGTAATTTTAATCAGACTTACAGCTGCGCTACTGCTTCTAGAAATTTGAAACATTATTCTCGAAAACGAAAGGAAGTCTAATACACATCGGAGAACTGCAAGTAATGCAGCAGCCCGTCTCTCTCTCTCTCTCTCTCTCTCTCTCTCTCTCTCTCTTTCATCTTTTGAGTAATTAGTATGCAGGGAGCGAAAAGTTATAAAAGTTAAAGAACATGAAAGGGAAGCAGTAATTAAGAAAGGGCCGAGACAGGGTTGTCGCCTATCCCCATAATTTTGCCAGAGACAGAAAAGGAAGAGTAGTTGAATGGAAGGGTCGTTGTGTTGAAAAAGGGATAATAAGAAATCACCAATATAAGTAAAACAACAGTAATGTAATGTATTCGAAGCAAATCAGGCGATGCTGATGGTTTTTGCTATATGCGGTTCTAGGCGCTACAGTTTGGAACCGCGCGACCGCTACGATCGCAGGTTCAAATGTGTGTGAAATCTTATGGGACTTAACTGCCAAGGCCATCAGTCCCTAAGCCTACACACTACTTAACCTAAATTTAGATTAGACTAGAGAGGCTTCATACGACGTTGCGTGAAGGACAAACACACACACCCATGCCCGAGGGAGGACTCGAACCTCCGCCGGGGTCAGCCGCGCAGTCAATGACTGCAGCCCCTAGACCGCTCGGCTAATCCCGCGCGGCTAGAATCCTACCTCGGGCATAGATGTGTGTGATGTCCTTAGGTTAGTTAGGTTTAAGTAGTTCTAAGTTCTAGGGGACTGATGACCTGAGAAGTTATGTCCCATAGTGCTCAGAGCCATTTTTGCTACTTGCGAAGCAAAATAACTGGCGATAGCCGAAGCAGAAAGGATATAAAGTGTAGACTGGCAATGGCAAGAAAAGCGTTTCTGAAGAAGGGAAATTTGATAACATTCATATAAATATAAATTAATTCACGCATGTGTCAAAGATCACCTAAGTACTGCTTGACCGAATTTATTTATTTATTTTTTGGTCAGGACAATGTTGGTACGAAAGAAAATTTATGGAAAATCCATCGCAAAAGTCGGAAATTAAAATCAGTTGTTAAAAGATCATCACTTGAGAACGACTCGACCGATTTGGTAGATTTTTTTTGTTTGTTCGTAACTGTAGATGATAATGATACTCTAGGTATGAAAAAAAATGAGTTCAATTATGACAGTTCTGCTGTCACGTATTTTCATAATAAAAAATTAGTTTGACAGTTATGTATATTAACACACAAACACATACGTAACATAAGAGGAGGAAACATTGTTACCGAAAATTTTGAAAAGTTATTGACCGATTTACTAGAAATTTTTAGACGACACGCTAATGAACTTTCGGACAGATATACATACAATACATAAAGGGGAAGCTAATTGCCGCAAACCTCGAAAAGTTCTTGACCGATTTGCTTCCAATTTCTACACGATACTCTAATGAACATTCGAATGGAAATGAACATAGAGGAGGGGGGGGGGGGAGGAGGCGGAGGCGGAGGAGGAGGAGATGGACAGGGAAATGGGGAGAGGGAGGGGGAGAGGAGATTAACGGCGCTACTGAACACTCGGACGGAAATGGACATACAAATGGCGAATTAGGAGATATGGACAGAGAGAAGTGGACGAGGTTATCCACAGATTGATTGGAAAAAGAGGAGATGTACGGAGAGGGAGAGGGAGAGAGAGTGGGGGGGGGGGGGAAGAGAATATTGGCAGATGGAGGGAGAAGGGAAGGAATTTATGATGCACTTGCAACTCCCATACATATTTAGCAATTGCAAAGTATTGCCGAGTTCACTAGTCCAATATAAATTTAAACACACACATCAATAAAAGTTTTGCATCACCTCGATTCCGAGAGTTCCGGAACCAGTACAGAAAACTGGAATAGATATCAACATAAACATCATTTCCGCCCTTTTTATTTCTCATGAAAACCATACATTACATGTTGTACCACCGTACAGCGAGATCTTCAGAGGTGGTGGTCCAGATTGCTGTGCACGCCGGTACCTCTAATACTCAGTAGCACGTCCTCTTGCATTGATGCATGCCTGTATTCATTGTGACATACTAAACACAAGTTCATCAAGGCACTGTTGGTCCAGATTGACCCTCTCCTCAACGGCGATTCGGCGTAGATCACTCAGAGTGGTTGGTAGGTCACGTCGTCCGAAAACAGCCCTTTTCGGTCTATCCCAGGCATGTTCGATAAGGTTCGTGTCTGGAGAACATGCTGGCCACTGTAGTCGAGCGATGTTGTTATTCCGAAGGAAGTCACTCACAATATGTGCACGATGGGGATGCGAAATGTCGTCCATGAAGACGAGTGCCTCGCTAATATGCTGCCGATATGGTTGCGCTATCGGTCGGAGAATGGCTTTCACGTATCGTACAGCTGGTACGGCGCCTTCCATGACCACCAGCGGCGTACGTCGGCCCCACATAATGCCACTCCAAAACAGCAGGGAACCTCCACCTTTCTGCACTCGGTGAACAGTGTGTCTAAGGCGTTCAGCATGACCGGGTTGCCTCCAAACACGTCTCCGACGATTGTCTGGTTGAAGGATATGCTACACTCATCAGTGAAGAGAACGTGATGCCTGTCCTGAGCGGTCCATTCGGCATGTTGTTGGGCCCATTTGTACCGCGCTGCATGGTGTCGTGGACACGACTTCCTGTGGCTGCATGCAAAGCATTATTCAACATGGTGTCGTTGCTGCCAGGGTTCCTCCGAGCCATAATCCGTAGGCAGTGGTCATCCACTGCAGTAGTAGTCCTTGGGCGGCTCTGTATCTCCTCCATGTCCGAACAACATCGCTTTGGTTCACTCCAAGGCGCCTGGACACTTTCCTTGTTGAGAGCCCTTCCTGTCAGAAAGGGACAATGCGGACGCGATCGAACCGCGATATTGACCGTCTAGGCATGGTTGAACTACAGACAACACGAGCCGTGTACTCCTTCCTGGTGGAATGACTGAAACTGATCGGCTGTCGGACCCCTCCGTCCAATAGGCACTGCTCGTGCATGGTTATTTACATCTTTTGGCGGCTTAGTGACATCTCTGAACAGTCAAAGGGACTGTGTCTGTGATACAATATACACAGTTAACGCCTTCCTTCAGGAGTTCTGGGAACCGGGATGATTCAAAACTTTTTTTGATGTGCCTAGTAGGAACTCTTTTCTGAAGGTATTGGTGTGGAGTGTAGCTCTGTACGGAATTGAAACGTAGACGATAAGCACTTCAGACACGAAGAGAATAGAAGCTTTTGAAATGTGGTGCTACAGAAGAATGCTGAAGATTTGGCAATTAGATCGGGTAACTAAAGAGGAGGTACTGAATCTAATTAGTGAACAAAGAAATTTAAGCCAAAATTTGACTTAAAAAAGCGGCGAGTTGATAGGAAACATCCCGAGGCATTAAGGAATCGTCAATTTGGTAGCTTCTTCCCACTGCCGTGCAATCTATAAATGAGTCAGGGCAGTGTTGTACTCACAGCAAATTTGTCCATATCGAAAGTAAGAATTATATGCAGCAGTTGATAAGTGCTTCAGGCGTTCCAGTAACATGCAGAAATATACACGCATACATTCATTTCAACCTCAATACCGCTGCTAAGCCACAAATCATATTATTATGAGTTATTTCTACAATAACTTGTATTCACACGCTGTGTCATAAAAAGAATCCGAACACCTAGCTTAAAGTGACTTACAAAATCGTGGCGCCCTCCATCGGTAATGCTGGAGTTCAGTATGATGTTGGCCAAACCTTAGCCTCGATGACAGCTTCCACTCTCTCAGGTATACGTTCAGTCAAGTGCTGGAAGGTTTCTTGGGAAATGACAGCCCATTCTTCACGGAGCGCTTCACTTAGAAGAGATATCGATACCGGTCGGTGAGGCCTGGCACGAAGTCGGCCTTCCAGAATATCCCACAGGTGTTCTGTAGGATTCAGGTCGGGGCTCTGCCAGTCCATTACAGGGGTGTTACTGTCGTGTAACCTCTCCGCCATAGGCCGTGCATTGTGAACAGATGCTTGATCGTGCTGAAAGATGCAATCGCCATCCCCGAACTGCTCTTCAACAGTGGGAAGAAAGAAGGTGCTTAAAACATAAGTGTAGGCCTGTGCTGCGATAGTGTCACGCAAAACATCAACGGGTGCAAGCCCCCTTCATGAAAAACACGACCACACCATAACAACACCGCTTCCGAATTTTATGTTGGCACTACACACGCTGGCAGATGACGTTCACCGGGCATTCGCCATACTTACACCCTGCCACAGGATCGCCACATTGTGTACCGTGATTCGTCACTCCACACAACGTTTTTCCACTGTTCAATCGTCCAATGTTTACGCTCCTCACACCAAGCGGGGCGTCGTTTGGCTTTTACCGGCGTGATGTGTGCCTTATGAGCAGCCGCTCGACGATAAAATCCAAGTTTTCTCACCTCCAGTCTAACTATCGTAGTACTTTCAGTGGATCCTGACACAGTCTGGAATTCCTGTTTGGTGGTCTGGACAGATGTCTTTCTATTACACATTACGGCCCTCTTCAACTGTGGGCGGTCTCTGTCAAGTCAACAAACGAGGTCGGCCTGTACGCTTTTGTGCTGTACGCGTCCCTTCACGTTTCCACTTCCATCGGAAACAGTTGACTTAGGGATGTTTAGGAGGGTAGAAATCTCGAGTAGACGTATGGTACAAGTGACACCCAATCACCTGATCACGTTCAAAGTCCGTGAGTTCCGCAGAGCGCCCCATTTACATCTACATATACATCTACTATATTCCGCAAGCCACCCAACGGTGTGTGGCGGAGGGCACTTTACGTGCCACTGTCATTACCTCTCTTTCCTGTTCCATTCTCGTATGGTTCGCGGGAAGAACGACTGTCTGAAAGCCTCCGTGCGCGCTCTAATCTCTCTAATTTTACATTCGTGATCTCCTCGAGAGGTATAAGTAGGGGGAAGCAATATATTCGATACTTCATCCAGAAACGCAACCTCTCGAAACCTGGCGAGCAAGCTACACCGCGATGCAGAGCGCCTCTCTTGCAGAGTTTGCCACTTGAGTTTGTTAAACATCTCCGTAACGCTATCACGGTTACCAAATAACCCTGTGACGAAACGCGCCGCTCTTCTTTGGATCTTCTCTATCTCCTCATTCTGCTCTCTCACGATGTCTCATGCCCCCTGAGTCGCTGATATGGAGTACCTGGCAGTAGGTGGCAACACAATACACCCAATATGAAAAACGTTTGCTTTTGGGGGTGTCCGGATACGTTTGATCACATAGTGTATATGAACAGTACAGGATTTTAAATCTCATCACAGCTCTTGATCCCATATTTAATGGACTTTTTATTTCTCGTTTTGGTTCATACTACCACCTCACAAAATATGGAAACCAAAGAGCCTGCAGTAGGAGAGATATGTTTCACAGTATCGAAGATGAAGTTCTCATAACTCTTAAGGCAAGCATTTTAGAGCCCGTGTTCATTAGACTTTTTTGGATGATCGTCTCTCGTATCCCTCTATACTGACCATTCCTCCTGGGACACTCTGTGTACTCTTTTCACCTTTCTACCGTCTCTTCTTTACTTAGTACTGACTTAACATGAGATCCACTGATATTCATATAACTACTTCTGCTCTCTGAGAAAGTTTCCTTAACATTCGTGTAAGCGGCATCTATCTTTCCCATGATTATGCATGCGTCTACAGTTTTAAATCTCTCCTCTAGCCATTTCTGCTTTTCCATTTTGCACTTTCTGTTCAGCTCATATTCAGACGTCTGCATTCCCTGTTCACTGCTTCATTTGCCCCATTTTTATATTTTACCCTTTCGTCAATTAAATCAGGATATCTTTCTAATGTTAAAATAAGAGCCGTTTTCGCCGCTCGACTGCCTTTTGATGTTCAGCTGTTTCTTTTCGTTAGGCGTTGTAATCACATTTTAACTGTCGAGGGTTGCAGGTCAGACGCCTGTCATAATGACATTCCTTTCAAGATGTTTAGCAAACAAATGACAACTTTCATTTTTTGGAGTAGAGGTTCACAGCTTCCCCATCGACCTGTTCCGTTTACTATCGGCGAGAGCTGGTATGGTTGTTGCAGAACTTTGTTGTTGTTTTCAGTCGAGTATCACAGTAGTCTGCGAGCAGTGTACCGGGGTTCCAAACTATATGACTTTCATGTCTTTGAACTATTATCCCGAGACAGTTTCCTTTGAATGACTGCTGAGGAAATTGCAAGAGGCAAGAAGGCTGATACGACACCTTCGTCGACTGTGGTGCAGTGTACGTCGCATGAAGTCGGCCGGTGTGACCGAGCGCTTCTAGGCGCTTCAGTCTGGAACCACGCGACCGCTACGGTCTCAGGTTCGAATCCAGCCTCTGGCATGGATGTGTGTGATGTCCTTAGGTTAGTTAGGTTTAAGTAGTTCTAAGTTCTAGGGAACTGATGACCTCAGATGTTAAGTTCCATAGCGCTCAGAGACATTTGAACCGTTTGAATTTGAGGATCGCATGTGTCGGAATGACCCGTCACGGTCGCCCTTTCGTAAATTCCCACGTTTACTAAGAGTAGAAGTTTATCGTGGCGACGTTAGAGAGATAGCTAAGAGTAAAAGAAACACACTGAGGATCTGCTGAATCGTTTGATTTCAATTACTTATGCTATTAGGGTCATTGCAAATTTTGGCGATATACATCTCAGTAAATTAGCTTACCACGCCTATTTTCATTCTCTGCTTTCGTATGGCACCATATTCTGGGGTAACTCATCATTGGCCGGCCGAAGTGGCCGTACGGTTCTAGGCGCTGCAGTCTGGAACCGCGAGACCGCTACGGTCGCAGGTTCGAATCCTGCCTCGGGCATGGATGTGTGTGATGTCGTTAGGTTAGTTAGGTTTAAGTAGTTCTAAGTTCTAGGGAACTGATGACTTCAGATGTTAAGTTCCATAGCGCTCAGAGACATTTGAACCGTTTGAATTTGAGGATCGCATGTGTCGGAATGACCCGTCACGGTCGCCCTTTCGTAACTTCCCACGTTTACTAAGAGTAGAAGCTTATCGTGGCGACGTTAGAGAGATAGCTAAGAGTAAAAGAAACACACTGAGGATCTGCTGAAACGTTTGATTTCAGTTACTTATGCTATTAGGGTCATTGCAAATTTTGGCGATATACATCTCAGTAAATTAGCTTACCACGCCTATTTTCATTCTCTGCTTTCGTATGGCACCATATTCTGGGGTAACTCATCATTGGCCGGCCGAAGTGGCCGTGCGGTTCTAGGCGCTGCAGTCTGGAACCGCGAGACCGCTACAGTCGCAGGTTCGAATCCTGCCTCGGGCATGGATGTGTGTGATGTCGTTAGGTTAGTTAGGTTTAACTAGTTCTAAGTTCTAGGGGACTAATGACCTCAGAAGTTGAGTCCCATAGTGCTCACAGCCATTCGAACCATTTTAACTCATCACTGAGTAAAAGAGTGTTCATTGCACAAAAGCGCGTAATCAGAATAATTGCTGGAGCTCATCCAAGATCATCCTGCAGACACTTATTTAAAGAGCTAGAGATCTTCACTGTAGCCTCACAATATATTTATTCACTTATGACATTTGTTATTAACAATCCGAACGAATTCAAAAGTAATAGCAGTGTACATGGCTACAACACTAGGAGAAAGGATGATTTTCACTACTCAGGGTTAAATCTAACTTTGGCTCAGAAGGGGGTAAATTATGCTGCCACAAAAGTCTTTGGTCACTTACCTTATAGCATCAAAAGTCTGACAGATAGCCATAAAGCATTTAAAAGGAAATTAAAAGAATTTCTTAATGGCAACCCCTTTACTCATTAGATGAATTTTTGGATATAGTAAGTGGGTAATTTCCCCAACCCCCACAAAAAATTAAAAATATTAACTATCATGTAATATTTTGTGTAATGTAATATCTTGTATAGACACCTTTTATTAACCTGACACGTTCCACATCATTACGAAGTCTCGTATTCATGACCCATGGAACAAGTACTAATGTAATCTAATCTAACACTATGCTGAGATATGAAGGGCAACGATTGTTAGAAAGAGACCCAAAACTACATACTGAAATTTCATTTGTATGCCACAGCTGAAAAAATGTAAGTTAATGCGGATGAGTAACAGGAATAAACCTGTAGTGTTTGGATGCAGTAGTGTCCTGCCTTACACAGTCGAGTCGTTTAAATATCTGGGCGCAACGTTGCGAAGCGATACGAGATGCACCGAGCATGTGTCAACTGTGGTAGGGAAAGAGATTGATCAACTTCGATTTATTTGGAGAATTTTAGGAAATAGTGGTTCACCTGTAAAGAAGACCGCAAATAGGACGATAGTGCGACCTATTCTTGAGTACTGCTCGAGTGTTTGGGATCTGTTCCAGGTCTGATTGAAGCAGTCCAGAGGCCGGTTGCCAGATTTGTTACCGATAGGCTTCGACAACACGTAAGTGTTACGGAGGTGCTTCGCGAACTCAAGTGAGAATCCCTGGAGGGAAGGCGACTTATGGAGATCCGGCATTTGAAGCTGACTGCCGACAGATTCTGCTGCCGCCAACATACCCATTTTGCGCATGAGGACCACGAAAATAAGATACCAGAAATTGGGGCTTATAAAAGGCATGTAGATAGTCGTTTCTCTCCCACTCTATTTGCGAGTGGAAGAGGCAAGGAAATGACTACTAGTGGTTCAAATGGTTCAAATGGCTCTCAGCACTATGGGACTTAACTTCTGAGGTCATCAGTCACCTAGAACTTAGAACTACTTAAACCTAACTAACCTAAGGAAGTCACACACATCCATGCCCGAGGCAGGATTCGAACCTGCGACCGTAGCGGTCACGCGGTTCCAGACTGTAGCGCCTAGAACCGCTCGGCCATCCCGGCCGGCGACTACTAGTGGTGTAGGGTATCCTCCGCCACGCACCGTACAGTGGCTTGTGGAGTATATAAGTAGATGTAGATGTGACTTAACGCCAATTAAAACTGTGTGCCTACGCTTCTTCATTACACCAATGTTTCTCCGACTGAAGGGCATCCGTAAATAACCATGTCGACGCTGCGCCGATGCGGGACAAAGACAGAAGAAAAAGAAGAAATCATTAGCACATAAGATTAACAAATAATATCTAAATCAAATGTTAGTGCTGTGATCCTAAAACTGTAAAAATTTAATCGTTTGACCATATCTCCCGGAAATTGAAAACTGACAATTCAAATTTAAAACTTCATCCGTGACATAGTTCCCATTTTACGTTTCTCTAGAAACTACTGTGCATTCCTACATGGCTCTGTTCTGAACAGCTCACGAATTTTAATTACACTTCCATTCCTTTTGATCTGCTGAATAAATCGGTGTAGTAAAAAAAATCCGCAGCCTATTCATCATCAGTAGAAGTACACTCCTGGAAATTGAAATAAGAACACCGTGAATTCATTGTCCCAGGAAGGGGAAACTTTATTGACACATTCCTGGGGTCAGATACATCACATGATCACACTGACAGAACCACAGGCACATAGACACAGGCAACAGAGCATGCACAATGTCGGCACTAGTACAGTGTATATCCACCTGTCGCACCAGTGCTGGCTGCTATTCTCCCATGGAGACGATCGTAGAGATGCTGGATGTAGTCCTGTGGAACGGCTTGCCATGCCATTTCCACCTGGCGCCTCAGTTGGACCAGCGTTCGTGCTGGACGTGCAGACCGCGTGAGACGACGCTTCATCCAGTCCCAAACATGCTCAATGGAGGACAGATCCAGAGATCTTGCTGGCCAGGGTATTTGACTTACACCTTCTAGAGCACGTTGGGTGGCACGGGATACATGCGGACGTGCATTGTCCTTTTGGATCAGCAAGTTCCCTTGCCGGTCTAGGAATGGTGGAACGATGGGTTCGATGACGGTTTGGATGTACCGTCCACTATTCAGTGTCCCCTCGACGATCACCAGAGGTGTACAGCCAGTGTAGGAGATCGCTCCCCACACCATGATGCCGGGTGTTGGCCCTGTGTGCCTCGGTCGTATGCAGTCCTGATTGTGGCGCTCACCTGCACGGCGCCAAACACGCATACGACCATCATTGGCACCAAGGCAGAAGCGACTCTCATCGCTGAAGACGACACGTCTCCATTCGTCCCTCCATTCACGCCTGTCGCGACACGACTGGAGGCGGGCTGCACGATGTTGGGGCGTGAGCGGAAGACAACGGTGTGCGGGACCGTAGCCCAGCTTCATGGAGACGTTGCGAATCGTCCTCGCCGATACCGCAGGAGCAACAGTGTCCCTAATTTGCTGGGAAGTGGCGGTGCGGTCCCCTACGACACTACGTAGGATCCTACGGTCTTGGCGTGCATCCGTGCGTCGCTGCGGTCCGGTCCCAGGTCGACGGGCACGTGCACCTTCCGCCTACCACTGGCGACAACATCGATGTACTGTGGAGACCTCAGGCCCTATGTGTTGAGCAATTCGGCGGTACGTCCACCCAGCCTCCCGCATGCCCACTATTCGCCCTCGCTCAAAGTCCGTCAACTGCACATACGGTTCACGTCCACGCTGTCGCGGCATGCTACCAGTGTTAAAGACTGCGATGGAGCTCCGTATGCCACGGCAAACTGTCTGACACTGACGGCGGCGGTGCACAAATGCTGCGCAGCTAGCGCCATTCGACGGCCAACACCGCGGTTCCTGGTGTGTCCGCTGTGCCGTGCGTGTGATCATTGCTTGTACAGCCCTCTCGCAGTGTCCGGAGCAAGTATGGTGGGTCTGACACACCGGTGTCAATGTGTTCTTTTTTCCATTTCCAGGAGTGTATTTATATCTGTTCCTTATTGTCCACCGAACGTGGTGGCGCAGACATCAGCACATTGGACTTTAATTCGGGAGGACGACGGTTCAAATACCCGTCTGGCCATCCAGATTCAGGTTTTCCGTGATTTCCCGAAATCGCTTCAGACCAATACCGGGATGGTTCCTTTGAAAAGGACACGGTCGATTTCCTTCTCCATACTTTCGCAATTCGAGGTTATGTCCCTTTATAATGACTGCGCTGTCTGCCTTCCTTCTTTCCTTCCCAGGATTCTTCATCCTGTGGTAAAACCTTGGCCAAAGATCACTTCACTGCAGCTCGGTTGGGTTTCCTCGGTTCATCATCTCTTCTTCGAAGAGAAGTAGATTTGGTGCGGAAGTAATCTCCTTGTTGTCTTGCAGCTCTGCATATCTCGCTCACTTTTGAACAGGAAGGACTTGGAGACAATTCTTCAAGGATTATATCTGCGATGTGGCTAAATTGCTGTCAATTTACAGAAGCTTCAACTTTTGATAGGATAGCTTAGTCTAGTTAGGATAGTTACAGGAGGAGCCTTTCTGTTACTCCGCTTGGCTCATACAAGTGCTCTTAATTAACCACTTTACAT
Organism: Schistocerca gregaria; assembly: GCF_023897955.1. Taxonomy (NCBI): domain Eukaryota; kingdom Metazoa; phylum Arthropoda; class Insecta; order Orthoptera; family Acrididae; genus Schistocerca; species Schistocerca gregaria. The sequence goes on along the minus strand of NC_064925.1, from coordinate 320,619,677 downwards.
GTCGAAGAAGATTTGAGCCGCTTCATCTTACCCTTTTGAGCTAGAGTAACGGTAGATTTTATTTTACTTTCAATCCATGACTTTTTTGAATACCCTGTATATCTGTTCACCATTACCTCTTACATATTTCGGAAAAGTATAAAAATACTGTATGTAGCTGCTAGTTACTGTTTTAATTTGTAAATGTCTATTTGTAAACAGAGTGACTGTATTTGAAAAACAGCCTGGTTGTCTGATGGAGCAGGGCAGAACGATATAGTTCTTTGTCATTTTCCCCCTCTGCTACACAAACAAAATGTACGGTCATAGTCTCGAAAGCTAATAGATTCACAATCGAAATATTGATATAAATAGAAAGACTTATTTTAGGCTTTCTTTAAGTTCGGGTTGCACAGATTTGTAACAGAACACGAGTACAATAAAGAATGGCGATATGATTGGCCATGGGGTTGTTTGGCTTCGGGATAGAAATTCTACAAAATTTTGGGTACAAGTGTTGAAGTTTTAATAACAGCATCTATTTATTTACAACTTATACAAAATAGATACGTGTTTCGTATTGTTCTTCAAAGCCTTCACTAACATAGTCTAATAACCAGTTACCAGGGCTGTGTAAGTCGTAGGATACTCTTAACAGCATTAACTATGTCGACAGTTCGAGTGAAGCTATCTACTGCCTGACCAATCTCTGTAACACTTCTGATGCGAATGCCATGATGTGCTTCCTCCACTTTAGGAATCAAGCTGAAGTGACAAGGGCTTCAGTCCGGTGAGTGTGCTACGTAGTGCATCATTTCCGTCCCATCGACCGAAAAAACAGTCAGCTTACCCCATGTGCTCCCGAGCGTTGTTCTGCAAAATGGCTGGCGGGTCCTGCAAAAAGTGTCGCTGCTTCTTTCTCTTAGCCTTTAAGCTGGTCGCAGGCTCAGTTCCAGACATGAACGGCTTAGAGAAAGAAGCGGCAAGGTGCGCCCCAGTTTATAAAGGATTGTCGCGTTGCGTAAGAAATAAGGGACCACAAAACGATAAGAAGCCTTTGGGTGACCTGATGCCATGACATGTAAGCCTTGGCTGTAACATGTCTCTCAAATACTCTTCCTTTACACCAACATCGACTTCCTCCCTGAAAATGTGGGATTCGTTTCTGACAAACATGGCGAGAATATATGGAGAAGAAGTGTGCAGACTACAACTGGACTTTTGTTAGGAATGCTCCAGATTTAACCTACAAGTGACAAGAGACGTGGAAACCCGCAGACGATTTATGCACTGGTGTCCAAAATTAAAGCAACAAACCGCTGTTTCCCGGTCCTATGTTTAATTCACGATACAATCATACAAACTATCAACAAATGTCCATTGTCCATAAGATCGTGTTCTGCACGGAAGATTGAATTTCGGTCAACCGAAAACCACGCCAGCGATGATGTCAGGACATCTATCAAATGGAGTAGCGTTAGTCTGGTAGTCTCACATCCACAATCGCTGTGTAAACTGTCACAGACGGTGCAGTATGGCACAGAGAAGACACGTAACAGACACTCTGCGACGGAGAGCCGTAGGAAGAATGGAAGTAGGACAGTCGAAAACCCATGTGACCCGATCGCTTAACGTGAATCGTTCTGTTGTTTCTCGGGTGTGGCGACAGTTTAGAGAGACCGAAACTGTATCCTCGAGACTAGGGCAGGTCCAACCATTCGTGATATCACAGAGGACCGTTGGTTCAAATGGTTCTGAGCGCTGTGGGACTTAACTTCTGAGGTCATCAGTCCATTAGAGCTTAGAGCTACACAACTGGCCATTAAAATTGTTACAGCATGAAGAGGACGTGCTACAAATGCGAAATTTAACCGACAGGAAGAAGATGCTGTGATATGCAAATGATTAGCTTTTCAGAGCATTCACACAAGGTTGGCGCCGGTGGCGACACCTACAACGTGCTGACATGGGGAAAGCTTAAAACCGATTTCTCATACACAAACAGCAGTTGACCGGCGTTGCCTGGTGAAACGTTGTAGTGATGCCTCGTGTAAGGATGAGACATGCGTACCATCATGTTTCCGACTTTGATAAAAGTCGGATTGTAGCCTATCGCGATTGCGGTTTATCGTATCGCGACACTGCTGCTTGCGTTGGTCGAGATCCAATGACTGTTAGCAGAATATGGAATCGGTGGGTTCAGGAGGGTAATACGGAACGCCGTGCTGGATCCCAACGGCCTCGTATCACTAGCAGTACAGATGGCAGGCATCTTATCCGCATGGCTGTAACGGATCATGCAGCCACGACTCGATCTCTGAGTCAACAGATGAGGACGTTTTCAAGACAACAACAATCTGCACCAACAGTTCGACGACGGTTGCAGCAGCATGGACTATCATCTCAGAGACCATGGCTGCGGTTACCCTTGACGCTGCATCTCAGACAGGAGCGCCTGCGACGATGTACTCAACTACGAACCTGGGTGCACGAATGGCAAAACGTCATTTTTTCGGATGAATCCAGGTTCTGTTCACAGCATCATGACGGTCGCATCCGTGTTTGGCGACATCGCGGTGAACGCACATTGGAACCATGTATTCGTCATCGCCATACTGGCTATCACCCGGGGTGATGGTATGGGGTGCCGTTGGTTACACGTCTCGGTCACCTCTTGTTCGTATTGACGGCACTTTGAACAGTGGACGTTACATTTCAGATATGTTACGACCAGTGGCTCTACATTTCATTCGTTCCCTGCAAAACTCTACATTTCAGCATTCAGAAGGATAATGCACGACCGTATGTTGCAGGTCCTGTAGGGGTCTTTCTGGATACAGAAAATGTTCGACTGTTTCCCTGGCCGGCACATTCTCCAGATCTGTCACCAATTGAAAACGTCTGGTCAATGGCGGCCGAGCAACTGGCTCGTCACTATAGGCCAGTCTCTACTCTTGATGAACTGTGGTGTGGTGTTGAAGCTGCATGGGCAGCTGCACCTGTACACGCCATTCAAGCTCTGTTTGACTCAATGCCCAGGCGTGTCAAGGCCGTTATTACTGGGTACTGATTTCTCAGGATCTATGCACTCAAATTGCGTGAAAATGTAATCACATGTCAGTTCTAGTATAATATATTTGTCCAATGAATACCCGTTTATCATCTGCATTTCTTCTTGGTGTAGCAATTTTAATGGCCAGTAGTGTACTTAAACCTAACTAACCTAAGGACATCAAACACACCCATGCTCGAGGCAGGATTCGAACCTGCGACCGTAGCGGTCGCGCGGTTCCACTCTGTATCGCCTAGAACCGCTCGGTCACTCCGGCCGGCCAGGGGACCGTTATTTGACTGTAAACGCACGACGGTACCGCCTTAGTATTGCGTAGCAACTGGCATGGGACCTCGCTGCCTCCACCGGACATGTTGTATCGAGGCAAGAAGTGTAGAGAAGATTTCGACAGAGTGGCGTTTATTGTTGGAGACCCGCTGCATGTGTGCCTCTTACGAGTCTTCACAGAGAGAACGTCTAGAGTGAAGTCGTCAACATGCCACCTGGAAAGTTGAACAGTGGGTCAATGTTCTCTTTTACAGATGAATCCTCATTTGGTCTGGAGAGTTATTCCCGACAGATTAGCATCTGAAGGGAATTCTGAACACGATTTCGAGATCCGAATATTGTGGAAAGAGATCGATATCGAGAAGGATCGCTAATGGTGTGGGCAGGGATTATGTTGACCTCTCTAACACCTCTCCATGAGACTGTACGAGTGAATCGTAAACGTTTTACTGCTGTCACGTACCTGACGAGGTCTTGGGATATCATGTACGGTTGTTGCGAGGTGCTTATGCGCCCAGACTTCGCATTGATGGGCGATAATGCTCAACCTCATAGAACACAAGTGGTTGATGTTTTCTTGGAAACGGAGGATACTGCACGCTTGGTGTGGTCTGCTCGCTCTTCTGATTTGAATCCCATTGAGCTTGTTTGCGACGCACTAGGGAGACGGGATGCACCGCGTCAACATCCACCAACCAAAAAATGGTCAAAATGGCTCTGAGCACTATGGGACTTAACATCTGTCGTCATCAGTCCCCTAGAACTTAGAACTACTTAAACCTAACTAAGGACATCACACACATCCATGCCCGAGGCAGGATTCGAACCTGCGACCGTAGCGGTCACGCGGTTCCAGACTGAAGTGCCTAGAACAGCACGGCCATACAGGCCGCCCTCCACCAACCAGTCTCTAAGATGTGAGAGCAGCTTCGCACAAAGGATGGACGCCATTGCGTCAATATGACACTGATGGCGTTATTCAAAACATGCTCTTTTGTTGTCGTTCCTCTATTGCTGCCAGAGCTGGTCACAACCCATAATGAGCACATTAAACCAGTTGTCGGGATGTGTGTGCAAATCTGTTAACCTGGAATAAAACGAAGAACATTTTCGTCTACTGTTCTGCATATTGCAGTTGTTTACATTCTGTTTTCTTTACATTGTTTATACTTTCCTATCACCTGTTTATAATGTTTTGTGGTGAAATAAATGCAACTTTCCAAAATTTCCGTTTGTTGCTGGAATTTTGGACACTAGTGTATTTTAAACAAAAATTCCTAAAAATGTCGGATCAGAAAACTGATAACAGTAAAAGTGCTTATAGAACTGAATATTATGTACTCTGGTGGTACCTATTATTATTTATTTTATTCATTATGCATTTATATATTGTGTTCTTTCATAATATCAGTATGAAACTGCAAGAAACACGGAAATTTCTTCAGTTTCTTTTGGTTTAATTTAGTAATTTTGTGAGTCGTTGTTTATTGAATTTTATCAGTGTAAGTGTTTAATGCTATTCGATTTCACCTCAAAAAGTCACAATTACTAATAAAATTTTCTACACTACACATTCCTCCGTGTGCTGCTACTTAAATAAATATGTCTACTGATGGTATGAAATAGGACGCATCTCTGGAGCTGTAAATTCCTTTAATGGCTGATTTTCAATAAAACCGCCGTATTTTTTCAAACGACCGGGTCATTGTAGCATTCGGCCTGCTATGGCAGCCACATTGGCCGTCTGCTGCTACTGTTTACAATTTACATACTCCAACCTCCCTGAGTTCAAGGACCCAGGAGAGAAAAACCACAGTGGATACGACAATGAAAAATGCACCACGTTGTAGAACATCTCAAAAGAATTACATTCCCGCAACAGAAGTGCCAAGTTAGTCCAGTCAAATTGCAGATATACCTTGCAAAAGGTGGGGTAGAAGATTTTATTTTTTTAACTCGTTCATATTCTTGGAAAGGTTACGAAACCAAGTTTTGCCAACGTAATTTCTCTTGGGAAAACTTTCTGCAGTCAAAAAAACTTCGAAAATATCGGACTTTTTTCAGTTTTTTTCAAAATATCTCAGTTTCATTTGCTCCTATCGCTTTAACGTCTATTTTCTTTTTTAAAGAGCACAAAATTCTCTACAAATTTGATTCTTGCCATTTTTTTCTACTCCCAGTATCTAAGGCGCTACAGTCCGTCAAAAAATACCAATTTTTCAAATTTTGAGCATAGCGGCAAGGTACCTCATTTTTGAGCACTATTTTTTCAGTTTCTGTTTGTGTAGTATAAATACATTATATATACATCATGCTATATGTTGGAATTAACCACCTCACTTTCAGGTGTTCAATTTCTCAGTATGCAACATGAGGATTGCTGGGCACCCAACTATTGTGATTCTTACATCACTACCTGAAGTTCACTATGGGCCACCTCAGCCCTCGTATTTGTAAAACTATACATATAAAAATACACCATTAAAACACACACACACACACACACACACACACACACACACACACACACACACACACACACACAAAATAAATTGGCTCAGGAAATTGAACTATTATTAGTGCAACAGGGAACCTAATTAGGTAGGTAATTATTCTTGTGTATAAAGGCCACACAGTTGACATTAAAAATAAGTAGCTTTATTACAATTCAAATGTTGACAGTTCTGGGTGTGTAATACTTGTAATATCGCACGTAGCGCACTTGAGACAGGTGTGAGCATCACTTCCAACGTTTTGATGGGCCAGATTCCTCAGTGTGACCAGAAATACCTTGAGTTACGGATTCAGGGTCTGTACATAGAGTTGATCCCAGAGTGACCTCTTCTTTAAACAGCGAGTCAGTCTCAGCAAGTTCGTTGATTTCTTCAGCGGTTTCCTCAACATCCTACATAACATCTTCTTCACTGTCTTCATATAAAAATTTTGGCACGTTTTCACAGTTTATGACCCCAATACATTTCTTGCAAATTGAAGAACATTTCAAACCCGCTTTTCTGCAGGAGCATGCTCCGCCACAGTTCAGCTTGCATGAGCATGAAACAATGTGAAGAAGCGCTTCAGGTGCTGGATCTTGGCTCATTATAACGAATATTGGACCGTGGTCACTGTGATTCCAGACCCATTTCTCAGATGGTTTCCAGCTTCCCATCCAACTTTGGAGTTGTTGGTAAGTCCGCAACGAATGATGTGCAGCATCTTGTGTAGGTGGCAACGGTGCAAGATTCAGTTTGCTTTTTGTGGCAAACTTGGCGAATAGTTGGTACCGCAAATGGTCTAGTGTGTGGAAACTGCTGACACCTCCACTATGCAATGCGATGGTAACCTGTTCTACTGCTGTTATTATTTCTTCACGGGTAGCATATGGTTTATTGAACGTGCAAAGCGCTGACGTTAGGTGTTCATTTTTCGCAACAATATTGCAGCACTTAATTTTTCCTTGACCAAAAAAAGCGGATTTTGCATCACAACTGCTAAAGACGTGAGTGAACAGAATACATTCACTTTCAAACTTGTAGATGCAGTGGCAAACCATTTGTCTTCTGCATTTCCTCTTCCTGGCTTTAAGAAAAATAAGTTTTCAATGCCTAGCCCCAAACCGGTCATGAGCAAAAGCAGGTCAACATCTTCTCCTTCAATGACAACACTTCCAAAATCTTTGGTTCTTGAAATGGCAGATGTTACAATCATAATGTCAGCATCTTCTTGTGCCTGGCTTTGAAGCTGTTTCAGCTATCACCACATCGTCACCATATTTATGGAAAAGGCGAGCCTTGACAGTTCGAATATCAGGACAAGGCGATGTGAGTATTTTCTCTAACAGATCGTCCAGAGAAAACTGACATTCTTCCGTATTGGTTTCCAGGTAGGCAAATATAGCCTCCATGCCTTCATCTACTTGTGTTGCAGGTCGGTAACCTCGATTCTGTCCAGTAGCTGAAGTGAAAGAACTTTCTGTAGCAAAATCTGTTGTATCACCCATCTGCAGCAACTAAATCATTTACATTTTGAATCCGCTGTGTCACTTGTTGATCAAATTCATCACCACGTCGTTTAGCCTGTTCTAATACTGTCGATTGCACTTCCAATTTCATTACTTGGTAAACAAAATTTTGTTTGGCATGTGGCAATCATAACTGCTTGGTTAAAAAGTCACCAGAACTCCCTTTTGCAAATAAGAAGTATTTCTCTTTGAAATTGAACTGACCTTTTTCCTGCGACCGAGGTAGCATGCCTGTTGGTTCCTGAGAATGTCAAAGGCTAGCTGCTATCATTCTCTCATTAATGTACTTCTTGTAGCATGCTTCATGCAACATCACTTCACTGAGCGTTTTCAAAAAACGGGTGTAGGCAGACTCCCTGCGTTTAGCACTACAATCGATAAGTGTGCTCAGTCCTTTCTTTTTCACAAATGGTTCAAATAGCTCTGAGCACTATGGGACTTAACATCTATGGTCATCAGTCCCCTAGAATTTAGAGCTACCTAAACCTAACTAACATAAGGCCATCACATGTCCGAGGCAGGATTCGAACCTGCGACCGTAGCGGTCACGCGGTTCCAGACTGAAGCGCCTAGAACCGCACGGCTACACCAACCGGCTTCTTTTTCACATTGCGTCCACCACTCACCACAGTTTTTTCGCAAATGAAACACAAATTCATGTCAGACATACTCATTTTCAGCACCACAACATATACTGAATGGAAGCGACTCCAAACTGTCGGACCCATATTGTTGTGTGCTAACAGCTGTCAGCGCGCTGTGTACAATCACCAGAGATAATCGCCTTCCGCCCGTCAAAGAATAAATACGCTTTTGTCCGCTAAAGAACAATTCCTATATACTTTTTCTCATAACTGATCATTAACGTCAATCAAATGTACGGCACCTGCATGCAATCGTATTACATATTGTAACATAATTAAACTTCACGCAATCTGACGTGCATATGTTCATAGTTACTGAATATGATGCTGTTTGTCCTGGCCCTGCAGCAAAGTGAGATAGTAAATCCAATGAATAACATGATGAGTAATATGTTTATACTACACAAATAGAAACTGAAATAACAGTGTTCAAAAATTAGGTAATTTGCCACTTTGCTCGAAATTTGAAAAATTGGTATTTTTTGACGCGCTTAGCGCCTTAGATACTGGGAGTAGAAAAAAATGGTCAGAACCAGATTTGTAGAGAATTTTGTGCTCTTTAAAAAAGAAAATAGACGTTAAAGTGATGGGAGCAACTGAGATATTTTTAAAAACGGAAAAAAGTCCGAAAGTTTCGAAGTTTTTTGACTGCAGAAAGTTTTCCCAAGAGAAATTTTGTTGGCAAAACTTGCTTTTGTAACCTTTCCAACAATATGAACGAGTTAAAAAATAAAATCTTCTACCCCACCTTTTGCAAGGTACAGGCTTTTTTTCCGACAGTTTCACTGGACTAAGTGTCGTCGCCAGAGTACAGCCTGGTCGCATGAAGTGAAAATGGCGACTCCACAGCAGAGTGCGCAAGCAGTTGTGTGGTTTGCAGAAACAAAACCGCAGATTACTGTGCAAAGAAATTGTCGTGTGTATGAATGTGACCCACCTGATACGAAAACAATTAAGGAATGGTATAGGAAGTTTCTGCCAAACAGGAAGTTTCTGGCAATAGGAAGTGTACTGAAACATTCTGGCGGTGCACGTTACGTAGTTTCAGAAGAGATAGTGGAGGACATCAGACAAACGTTTTTCAGTAGCCCTCGTAAGTCAATTCGTCAAGCATCTAGGCAACTTGATGTACCTCGATCAACATTGCTTTGTGTAGTTCACCAGCGTCTTCGTATGTGTGCTTTTCAAAGTGCAAATTCTGCAACATCTGACGTCGAACGACAAACCACGCCGACAACAATTTGCTGCGGATATGCTGCAGCGTATTGATATGGATGCCAACTTCCTGGGAAGATGTTCATTCTCAGATGAGGCAACCTTTCATCTATCAGGAAGGGTTAATAGGCATAATGTTCGGATTTGGGGTTCGCAAAATCGTAACGTTGTCATTGAACATGCTCATGATAGCCCTAAACTAAATGTCTGGTGTGGGTTAATGCACGAGAGGATTGTTGGAGCGTTCTTCTTTGCGGAACATTCACGGAATTGGTCAGTGTATCTGGATATACTGGAGCAGTTAACGTACCCACAGATACAAGACTTGCAACCGAACATCATTTTTCAACAAGATTGAGCTCCGCTGCATTGGTCGACGGCTGTTCGCAAGTTCCTGGATAGGAAATTTTCCAGTTGGTTTGGACGCGGAGGACCTATTGCCTGGCCACCACGTCCACCCGGCATTACGCCGCTTGATTTCTTCATGTGGGGATTCATGAAGGACCGCGTCTATGCGACCAAAGTGGACGATATTCCCAAGTTGCGACATCGTATTACTAATGCGATTGCAACAATAATAGAGGAAATGTTACAAAGAACTTGGCAAGAAACTGAATGTAGACTCGATATTCTTCGTGCTACAAATGGTTCAGATTAATAAATTTCTGGAGATGCTCTACAATGTGATGCATTTGTCATTGTCGTATCTACTATGGCATTTTTTTTTTTTTTTGCCTTTGAGGTCATGGAGGTTTGAGTGGGACACCATGTATTTTGACGCACATTTCTGTACTTCCTCCTATAAAATATGATATAGTGAGGTTTCCTTTTAAATTTTGCCACACAACCGAGTCACAACCTATCGTCCGATCTGATTCACTTTCATCTCATCAAACCACTCTGTTAACTCATTTGATTTACAAAGTGAACCAACGCCAGTTTGTAAAGGACAGTGCCAAGTCTTGCTACTTCATGTATAACTGAGACTTGGTCGATATTTTTAATGTATTCACCATTTGGATCGAGATCACTCAATTAAAATCTGCGCTGTGCTCTAATGCACGTCGACAGATTCTATCAAGTGGTGTGTCTCAGTAGTTAACTAACTGGAATCGCATTCGAAAGAAGAATGACTAAATCCATGTCTATCCATCAACATTGTTTTCCTGATATTAATTCAGTGACTGCCAAGAGAGTTATTTTTGAACAAAAGCGTGGCTGATTTCCTTGCCCCTCTGGACAGCACTTCGTCCTAAACAACGAAGCACTAAGTGATAAACTTCTTCCGTCGATTCTCCACTTCTATACATTTTTATTTGCAGAGTGGATGTTGTTAGACAGAATGATATAAAAATGAAAAAAGCTAGTATACTTCGCCTACTATCACTTTATAACGTCATATGAGATCATTTTTTGGAGTAACGCAACTAATTAAACAAAATTAAACCTCTCCAAGAACTAAACCGTGTAACACTAATAATTTGGAGTGTGAACTCAAGTACATCATGCAGAGACCTATTGAAGGAACTATTGACAAGAACTAATGCTTCACAACATGCTCTTTCCTTAACGGCGTTTGTCGTAAATAACATATTACGCTAAATCACATAGATAAGAAAAAAATACGTGTTTTGCAACAGAATGTTTTATTTGTGCCTACCAATTATATTCCCCTATTTATCCTAGGCATTAGAATACAAAGAAAAATTTTTAATTGAATATATTTTTATACGAGAGTGTAATGAATTGTCAGTTTATTTAAATTGTCTACTTGCAGATAATGGTTGTGGTTTTACACTTTCGTTCATGTATCTCTCCTTTAGTTTATATATAATATGTTATCCTGTTTGTGTTAGATGCATATTCATCCTAGTATCGCTTTCCAATTGATAGATATCTTTGTGTTATAGACAACTGATGCTAGCATTAACAGGTAAAACATATATAACACAAAACATTCACCTACAAAAGATGGATCTTTTCCTTTATATAATAAAGCATAATTGATGCAGCAATTGAGGATACTTGGCTACAGATATTAACAATAATATATTCCTTTTTTAGATCGGTACTAGAAATAAGAATAATTTAAATAAAAATTTAAATTCATGTACTTTAGTCCATAAAGGTCAACACACATTTTTTCAATGACTTGCCAGCAGCCATATAAAATTTGACTACTAACAAAGTTTAATTTTTAAGTCTAGTGTAAAGAATTTATCAATGACCAAGTATTTCTACTCCATTCGCTAATTTCTTAATAGAACCAACTAATGTAAATATTATTAATAATATTGAATAACAGAAGTGTTAAAAATGATATCTGCATGACTGCAAAATAATGTTATCAATTTAAGTAAGTGTTGTAAACGGTTTTTCCTTTGATGATGTGTGGCTACAGTAGCACAAAAAGCGTCTTGTACACCTCAGTCCAAATGCCTTTACATGTTTGTGACAGGGTTCGACATTACCTCTCAAGTAGAGATTTTTTTAGATTTTTCGACTTATTCCACACCCATCAGTACCATCTGACTTAGAATCTGTGGAAGGAACATTGGAATCTCTCTGTATTTTCTAAATATGTAATATCAAATTGTTTTACTTGATGCTTGATGACATGTCCTACATCGTTGAGGATCTCCTCACTATAGATATATGGAATATCAATATATATATATATATATATATATATATATATATATATATATATATATAATCTAATTGCAAATAATCTGTCATTGGCCTGATCCATTCATGTCAGCCAGTTTGTCATATGGTGTCATATGAATAAACATTCTATGAATTTTATCCTTACTGGATGAACCGAACTTCATGACTGTTCCCTTTGTAGGGTGTAGAATAATAACCGCTACAAGTCACACCAGAAGGTGACTTTATTTAACACACAACCTGTTTTCATACTCAGTATTGGAGATCACTGGTTAAATCAAAAGCAGAGAATGTGATAACGATTAAATAGGCACAAATGAAACAATTAGAAGTGACCAAGCGACATGTGTCGTAAAACGCTGCTTAGCCACATTTAATTTATTTGTATTTAGTCATCACACATTACTTGATTATGATTTAAACAGTGATCCTAAACACTCTTTATGAAAACATGTGCATGAAGGTGAACCCTAAACAAAATGATTCGGATCCACAGCCATTCGAATGTGAAACCAGTGTAACAAGAGGACGTAAGGTGTAAAAGGAAAGAGCACTACACGAGATATGTACTTATTCTAGCACTTTTGGAGGCTCCTCGCGTAACACAGGTCATTTCAAAATATGTGGAAAGATCCATAGTATGGTACCTTATGCCTTTTCTTAGTGGTTTAATGAACAGCGACTATCGCGTGTACTGATGTACGCTGGACGCTCTATTGTACACTTGTCGCAATATGGCACACGGAGGTGAGTTGTAATGAAAAAAATTCTTGACTTTTAACAATTTGCAGGTTGTTGCAATGCGATTAGTTGTACAAAGTGTGTCGAAGAATGCCAGTACGCCAGCTGCATGAAGATAACAGCGTCCAAGTTGATGACAGTATACAGAGGTCATGTCGTATCGTCAACGACCGTATACAGTACGAAAAGGAATGGTCTGAACCACCAATGCTACGACACATCGTGAAATGAAAACAGCAGCTAACGTTAGAGGCGATCATTTTTGATTTTCAGCTGGCATCCGAATGTGACTGCAGTACTGGATTTCTGAGAGAAGCCCACGTGTTTCCAGTTGGATTCCATAGACGACTGTAGTGAATGAATCAAGGAATACAGAATTGCAGTACAAAATGTCGACGAAACGGGAGATCCTCATGCAGAGTGTCTATTGCGTGTAGGATAATAACCGCTACCAGTCACAATAGAAGGTGAGTTTATTTACCACGAACCGATATTGGGTTTGTGTCCGTCTTCAGGTGGTCCCTATCCTCGCATTGTGTAAGAATTTTGTCTTAAGCGCATCTGTTGAATCTAAGAGACTGTAAAGTGTTACGTAGTTCAGTGTCATGATTGTGTTATATCACGATGAACGAAGAGAGAGGGTGAAACTCAGTACTGGCGCATTGTCTACTCCTTGCGAATAGCACCAATGGGACATCTAGGCTTAACGACCCCGTCCAGCGCAGGGATCACCATCAACAGCGTCACTTGTCCTCACTTTATGAGACAGTACGGAAGGATTTGAAGTTTAATGCAGGCCACTGGCCAAAACTTCCCCTCTTGCCAGTCAAAATAGCTTCTTTCGCAGCCAGGATTGGAACTGGTTAACCAGATCAAGAGCGATTTTATATGTGTGCGTTAGCTATGGAGTCGGGTAAATACAAAGAAGTAATTACTGTACTATGTATGTAATGGCTGGCTCTAAATGCATATTTACCGAGCGAGGTGGCACAGTGGTTAGCACACTAGACTCGCATTCGGAAGGACGACGGTTTATTCCCGAGTCCGGCCATCCTGATTTAGGTTTTCCGTGATTTTCCTAAATCGCTCCAGGCAAATGCCGGGATTGTTCCTTTGAAAGGGCACGGCCGACTTCCTTCCCCGACCTCCCCTAATCCTATTAAACCGATAACCACGCAGTTTGGTCTCTTACCCCACACAACCAACCAACTAAATACGTATTTCAGTAAATCCAAGACAACATCCAACAATAGACCTGGAGGGGAGTGGGATGCATCGTCTTGCATATTACATATGGTCCTGAAAGGGTCGTAAGAGTGTTGCGGGGTAGGTTGTGCTGAGAAATAATATTTAAGAAATAAATTCGATACTTTACGCCGCATCCGATTTAAATAGCATTGAAGTCAGCCATTGAGATCGTTGGGCACGCAAATCCAAGCAGCCTGGCAGAGGCGCTGTTGCCAAACAGCTTAGGTACAATAACAATAATAATAATAATAATAATAATAATAATAATAATAATTCGTGTGGCTCAGGGGCCTTGTGCAAGTCTTTCAACTGAACATCACTTCGGCGACTTGCGTGTCCCTAACCTATCCAGTTATCCAACTGGGGAAAGCGGACTTACAGTTTATTAGCTCAAACCGAACAAAAAGCACGGGAAACCATTGGACGCTAGCGAGTTGGATCCTTACTATTATCCAGTGTCCAATTTTTGTATAGCTCGTGTTCAGTTTGAGGAAACCAAACTAAGAACGCTGTACGTGGCAGGTTGCTTGAATTTGCGTGCACAACGACTTGGCTGGCTTTCTTCAATCTGACACGTATCTAATTTTTTCCTCAACAAAATTTTTCAGCACAAGCTACCCTGCAACACCGTTACAAGATTCATAGGAAGCTAAAGAGTATTCTATATTTTCAGAGGCGGTACTATGGACCAAAACAAGACATAAAATTCGAAGTAGATACGGGCACTAAAATGCATACCTAACGAAGTATGAGGATTTATTCAACAGCAGAAATGTTTTCCACAACAGCGAATATGAACAAGAATATGTATTATTTGATCGAGACCTTGCAGGACCACGCAACGCAATCTACGTCATTTGAGCATTCTTTCAGTTCATCCACGATTCTGCCTTTTTTCCTCCATGGAGTCTTTTTTTGTCTTCAGTCAACTTTCCCCCTGGTTTCTTTGCGACTTCGTTCTCTGCTTTCAGATTTCACTTATGTATCTTCTCCTTGCATATGTTTCTCTCTTCAGTTTCCATTAGATAGATTTGTGTGATCCATGGTGCCGTTGACTTGCTTCCCTGTACGTACGTCAGAATTATGTCGGGGAGTCTCGGTAGTAGCCTACCGATGTGCTGCAGAACTTCAACCTTTTTATGACGTCTGTTGCTAGGTTTTCTGACAGTGTAATCTGATCCCTCTTTAACCAGTTTAGGACCGAGAATCTGTCTCATCGCGTTGCGTTCTTCCTTTAGTACACTTTCCATGTCGCTTTTCGTACGGAGTGCTAGTGTCTCACTTACAAACAGTATTTCAGTCGTGATTACTTTATTGTAGTGTGTTTTCTGTGTGAGTGGACATGCATTTTTTATTATATGTATCCTGTGTTTTCTCGCATACTCTCTTCTTCATTTTTTTTTTTTTCAGGTCTCCTGTGCGATCTTCTCCCCTGCTATAGCTTCGAGGGTTTCATCTGGAGATTTAAAATGTGCAGCTCTGTTTATCTTGCCATATTTTGTGTCTATTGTTTCCAATCACCGCAGTTAAGCACCGTAGCGCTTGTCTAGTACCTGAATAGGTAACCGTGTGCCTAAACCGTGCTCTGCTCACAATTCGCGCTTTGTCTTCACAGTAGAGAGGACAGGACAGGTGGTGGCATAAAGTTCCTGTTTACTAGGCTTTGTCCTGGATAAAACTCCCCTCCACAATGTCTCATGAAGTAAGGGCATGCGATACTGTTGATGATCATCCGTCCGCCGAGGGGGGGGCATTGAGCTGGGTGACTCCCTCGGTACTATATGAGGGCTTCGTGCTTGCACAGGGTATCATCCTCTACCTTTTCTCATCATCGTACAACACATAAAAGACACCACGCAACACACTCTTCCCTTACAGTCACCTATACTTAACACGCAACATTCACACTTCGTGTAAGAAGGGTGCTAACATGTGCGAAGAATAGAAACACATGTCCAATTAAGGTGGCTGAATCTGCCCTTCGGGGGCTCGCAACCATTCATGCCCTTTTGAGTGATCGGTCTTCTGCCTGATTTGATGTGGACCGACACGAATTCCTCTCCTGGTGCCAACCTCTTTATCTCAGAGTAGCACACTAGCACTTGCAACATACGTCCTCAATTTTTCCCTGGATGTATTCCAATCTCCGTTCCCCTCTACAGTTTTTTTTTTACCCTCTCCAGCTATCTCTAGAACCATGGAAGTTATTCCGTGATGTCTTAGCAGATGTCCTACCATGCTGCCCCTCTTTCTTGTCAGTGTTTTCCACATATTTCTTTGCTCACTGATTCCCCGGAAAACCCCTACATTCCTTACCTTATTAGACCACCCAAATTTCAATGTCCGTCTGTAGCACGAAATCTCAAATGGTTCGATTCTCTTCTGTTCCGGTATTCCCACAGTCCATGTTTCACTATCATCCATTGACCGAGCGGTTCTAGGCGCTACAGTCTGGAACCGCGAGACCGCTACGGTCGCAGGTTCGAATCCTGCCTCGAGCATGGGTGTGCGTGATCTCTTTAGGTTATTTAGGTTTAAGAAGTTGTAAGTTCTAGGGTACTGATGACCTATGAAGTTAAGTCCCATAGTGCTCAGAGCCATTTGAACCATTTGAACTATCATACATTGTTGTGCCCCGAACGTACGTTAACAGAAATTTCTCCCTAAAATTAAGGCCTATGTTTGATACTACTACGCTTTTCTTGGCCATGAATGCCCTTTTCGCCAGTGCTAGTCTGCTTTTTACGTCCTCCTTGATCCGATCGTCATGGGTTCTGCCTACGTAGCAGAATTCCTTAACTTGATCTACTTCGTGATCACCAATTCTGATGTTAATTTTCTCGCTGTTCTCATTTCTGCTACTTCTCATTATTTTCATGTAGATGGCAATGCCACAGTCCAGTGGGGGCAGTATTATACAACTGGGTGCGCGGAACATTCCCCAGGGTTTCCAGGGGACCTGTTATAATAATCGAGGGCACCACGACAGTTGCGGCTACGGAACACCAGTATTCCTTCTCGCTTGACGTCTTCCTCAGCGGAGATGGCGTCTTACAGGAAGGTAACAGACTCTGTCACAAGGCCAGTAGCTTGGTTTGAGAAGCATGACAGTGAACTCACACTAATGTTTTGGCCTCCAAATTCACCTGGTCTGAATTCGCAGCCACGAACTGCTTGCATATAGTTTACCTGAATTGGATGACATGTGCGTAAACATCTGAAGCCACATACCTCCGGAAAACTACCAAGGACATATCGAATTCATTGCACGCACAGCCGCTGGTGTATTGTCTTCGAAAGACAGCCCCACACACTATTAAGTAAGTGGCCAGAATGTTTTTGTTAATGTATACGAGCAAATCATCAATACTGCGCTTACCTGCTCCTAGGAAATGTGTGCTCGTAGCTGATGGAAAGATTCCGCCATACGAAACACCTTACACTCATATTACATAAAAGTATCTTTACAGAGAAAACCTGCAATGTAGGCTGAATCGCCTGCAGATTGGCAACCACATGACACTCCACCGAGACCAGTTGTCTGTCTGTAGGCGCCAAGGAGTATTTCACAGGTTCTTTCTGTAAAGGTACATTTTTTTGAAATAACACATGTGGGCGGGTGCCACTGAGGGTTTTGCCAAACTGGGAGGATAAGAGGGGGGGGGGTCTTAGAGGGGCTCTTTGCTGGTTTACTCGCGCATGTGCCAATGTCGCACTCCTCTGTGACCACGCCGCAGGAGGTTCTGGTGGTTTCACCCTGTACACCAGACTAAAACTTGTAGTCGCACTGCACTACAAAGATGTGAGATCACATTCGACGGGGTTGCAGCCCCGTGACGTCCTTCGAGAAGGGCTGCATCCCCCAGGAGGTGTCAACAGTGCCAGAGATTGTCAAGAACGTCGTTCTTTAGCTCAAGGCACAGCGAACCGTCGTTTTCGACTGCGAAATATGTGGGAATCAACGTACCAAGTGAAGGCCTGGTTTCATTGACGGCCATTATGCCAGCCACCGAGGCCTTTTTTTTCGATTCTGAACGGCGAAGTGTCTGAAATGTTTTCGTCGGCCGTCCATAACGAAACCGCGTGATTTCAACGTTGGGTGTCGCCAGTTTGACCCTCATCGTAGACGCTTCAAAAGAAGAATAAGTGGGACTGTGGTGACCTCCCTATCATGTGTTACGTCCGCGGTGGTATGGGACACAATTGTGGTGAAATCTGGTACCAATGTGACACCATTAAGCCACTTTACACGTTACGTGGACTTCTGAGCTATAGCCGTTTTCCGCATGTTTCGACACTTAGCTCTTTGAAGCGTTGTCGAGCTCGAAGGTGAGGTCGCCGGGCGCCAAGCGTCCGCAGCAAATGCAGTAGGCACTTTTGAACCAAATTTCAAACTTACGTGTTGGAATGGGACACAGTTACAGAGCTTCGGAAAAGTGCTACTTTAATTCCGTTGTGCATAATTCCGCAGTTGCCTCTTCACACATAGCATGGAGTGCTGTCCATAATACGACAATCTCACAATTCCGTGTTAGTCGGTAAAGCGTATACTTCCTTATACGAGGAATGTTTCCTGACTTATACTACATCCGTAATAGTTGCAGGTTTTCTTCTGGTAAAATAGAAATACAGAATGTTTCAGAAATGTTTATCCGATTTCGTTAGACTATATCTTCTACACGAACAACGATACAAGTTTGGGTTTCATTTTAACTTAAGGCCTGGAGTTAAAAGTTTACCTGGCTCCATTTGTAAGTTTCTGGTTCAAGTGGTTGTTGGTAGGTATCTCCATTGTGCCAGTAGCTCAGTCGCTCGCTCGTTCATTACCCAATGAGTGTCCAGTCGAGATAACGATGACACACCGACATAAAGGTTTTTGCATTCTCCGTCTCAAAAGATGCTATTCGATTACAACTGAGCGACGTGATTTTAGTCAAGAGTGCGGCACTGTATTTCCTGATGCTCAAAGCATTCGTTGACGGCGCCAACAGTTCCAGGAAAGTAGTTGTTTATGTAAGGAGTTAACCACAGGTCAGCCCGTCCTCTCGTTAAAGACGTAGGGCTCATTCAGTGTAGTCCACAGAAGTCTACAGAATGCGTTCTATAAGTAATGCGACCAAATTTTTTCTGGCGCAACCGTACACCACAGCATGTTGTAACCGGCTGGGCTAAATGGAGAGGGGTGCTAGCTTCAAAACGCTCTTTGTCTCATTCGGCTGTGAGCTGCCGGAGAGTCAGGACGTGCGTTTCCGTCAACCCAGTTTTGAGTTTATGTAACACGGCGTAATGCATCATTCTGTAGAGCAACGGTACGCTACCAAAATTTGCGTTAAACTTGGGAAGTCCGCCACCGAAACGTTTCCAGTACTTCAGCATTCCTTTGGCAATGATTGTTTGTCCAAATCACAAGTTTTCCGATGGCACAAGTCGTTCATGGAGGGACGAGAGGAGATCACTGACGAACCTCGCAGTGGACGGCCATCAACCGCACGAGTCGACGAAAATGTGACGGGTTTGCGCGATTGTTTGAACTCTGATAGACGGCGGAGCCTTCAATTGATAGCACAAACTTTAAACATGTCAAAAACAACCATTTTCCGCATTGTGACCTAAGATTTGGACATGAGAAAGGCGTGTGCCAAAATCGTCCCAAAAGTGTTGACCGACGCACACAAGCACATGCGAGTGCTTCGGTGCCGAGAAATGTTGGAAATATGTGAAAATGACCCCCATTTTTTAAACTCAGGTATCACTGGTGATGAGTCGTGGATTTTTGAGTATGACCCTGAGACAAAAAGTCAGAGTTCAGAGTGGCACACGCCATCGTCGCCCCATCCCAAGAAGGCACACATGAGCAAGTCCAGGATCAAAACCATGCTAATTGTCTTCTTTAACGTCAGAGGCATTGTCCACTACTGGGACTACAGTGAGCTCAGCTTTCTACGTGTAAGTGCTCAAAAGACTGAAAAGGAGGGTCTCATGCAGCTGAAGCGACATTAAGGACATGTGGAAAGTTCACCACGACAACGCGCCAAGTCACAGTGCCTTCACTGTCAACGACTTCCTGGCCAGGACCAAGACCCCATTGGTCCCCAGCCTCCCTGAAGTCCTGACCTGGCTCCCGCTAACTTTTTTGGTTTCCTCGGTTAAAAGGAGTCATGAAAGGAAAACATTGGGACATAACTGAAAGCATCCAGGCGCATTTTACACCAGCTCTAAAGGACATTGCGGAAAAGGCATTCCAGGACGCCTTCCAGGCATGGAAACACCGCCTCCAGAAGTGTATCAATGCAAGAGAGTGCTATCTTCAAAATTTTTGGTTATTTGTACGAATATATTCAATAAATGATTTTTTATGAATTTGGTCGCATTACTTATGGAACGCACCTTGTATTCGTAGTGCCAGCCGAGATTTAGCTGCTACTCATGTGTCTGTCTGGAGTGTTTTACAGCGACGATTGTATTTTTCTTATACGCTTCCCATCGATGGATGAAGATCCATCGATGGCAGAGGACGCGTTCAATATCTGGTCAAATGTATCCGGACACCCCTAAGTAGTGCGGAATGTCACGTTAGGCGGACCCGCTAATACAAAAAGTGGCGGGGAGTATTGTACTGTCAGAAGAGAAGCAACTACAGCAGAATGTGTGTCAGGACAGCTCAGTGACTAGGAACGCGGACTAATCACTGGATGTTACATGAGAAACAAATACATCAGGGACATTTCAATTCTTCTCGAACGTTCGTGACTTGGTTGTGAAGTGGAAACGCGAAGGAATAATCGCAGGTAAGCAAAGACCAGTCAGATCTCAGTTACTGACGTATAGGGAGCGTCGAGCACAGCGGAAGGTGACCTGAAATCAGTGGAACAAATGACTCTTGAGTTCCAAAGTGTTGCCAACAGCCAACCTAGCACAATGAATGTGCATAGGGAGTAAAAAAAGAATGGGTACAACTGAGGAGCGGCTCCTCATAATCCAAACATTTCTGTAGTCAACGCTGAGAGACACTTGATGCGGTGCAGAAGCCTCGCCACTGGACCATGGATGGCTGCGAAGGGGTGATTTGGAGTGATGAATCACTTTATACCCTGTGGCAATCCGATGAAATGGTTTGGGTTCGGCGAATGCCTGGGGAACGTTACCTGCCAACACGTGTAGTGCCAACAGTAAAGTACGCAGGAGGTGGTATTACGGTTTGGGGATATTAGGACGTGATCTCCTTATTGCGCTCAAGAAAACGCTACGTGCGGGAGGATGCGAACACATTTATCAGCATTGTGTACTGTGTACAGTAGAGGGATGGTTCGGAGATGAGGACTGTAACTGCCCAGTGCCCCAAACTGAACCGAATGGGACGCCGCTGCCAAGTGTGAGCACGTCGAGTTCGCTCCAGACCCGAGAGTCTAACATCACTGCGCTCTATGATTTCTCCTCCTGGGACGGAGAGGGCTGCCATTCTTCCCAAGACAGACACGTCACTGAAAGTGTCCCTGGCGAGTTTAAAGCATAATATAGGGGAAGAGCTGACATTTCCCATGGTGATGTCAAGTAATAGGTGTCTAGATGTTTTTGATCAGATAGTGTAAGGTTTAGTGGCTCTGCAATAAATGGCGGGAACTACTCCAGGTTACCGTGGCCACGCTAGCTGACCGCCTTGTGGACTACGCAAATGGCGATATTCGTCATATTGACCTGGTGTACAGTCACAGAATTGTGTCATTGTTGCTCGTCTGCAGGTAATAGGTCCTGAAACGTTTCCACGGAAAACCTACGCTATTGTGACCTATGCGGAAAAAGCTAAACTTGCTGACGTTAATGTCAAGTGTCACTGACTGCATTCTGTGACAGAAGCTGAACTGCTGTAACTTCAAGTGTCATCTCCTTCTACCTCGCTTATATTTTTGTGGATTTCTTTTCCTGATACAAGGATAAGGGGACTGAGGCTGTGTTAATGGATGATTGTCGTAAATACTGTAACCATAAAAGTGTTTACTGATTTGCTGAAGGTTACAGCAGTTTCAAACCACGCTAGAATATATAGAAAATTTAATTTTTCCAACAGGACGGAGGACCAACGCACCGATACGTGTATACAAGAGAATTTCTTAATAATGAGCGCCTTTAACGATTGTCAATAAGAAGCGTATGGATCTCGCATTAATCCATTACTCTCTAAGGTCGCCTGATCTCATAGTGTTTTTTTTTTGTGGGAGTTTATGAAATGCGCCATCTGTGTATCTCCCACTGTTTGCCGCTGAACCGTACAAAACGATGACACTCGACTCGTAAGCAAGATGTTTTCCTTGCAACCGTTTCTCCAATTCGAGCTCTTAGAATAAGACGCGTGACAGAGAAAGCAAACAAACACGTAGGGAACTCATCTATCCAATTGAAAATATGGAAACTAACATTTCAATCTCAAATACTGCCACTGAAACAGAGCTGCACCTGATTCAAAGAAACTGACAGCATGGGCAATAGCCGCTCATATGCGGCAGCATTATGCCTCCTCTGTCTTCCTATGATCGATGTTGAGGTCTTACGAACCTTGCTCTAACATTAGCGTAAGACTACCTCTCTCTTCCCACGACAGCTCGAAAATCATAAAAACATGGAAACACATCACATCTTAACACTATCCCATTAAGTCCTACTGGGAAAAAACCATATTCATTCCAACACAGCAAAGGAGAACAGTAGAGACCCGTAGTGGACCACTAAGAGACCACGAAATGCATCATAAAACTTTATTTAGGAGCATGCAGTCCTTCACCAGAAGCAGTTTTATCCAATCATGAAAATTATATCGTATCCTCAATCTGCCACACTGGAGCCAGTCGTCGGCCGGAGTAGCCGAGCGGTTCTAGGCCCTACAGTCTGGAACCGCGTGATCGCTACAGTCGCAGGTTCGAATCCTGCCTCGGGCATGGATGTGTGTGATGTACTTAGGTTGGTTAGGTTTAAGTAGTTCTAAGTTCTAGGGGACTGATGACCTCATAAGTTAAGTCCCATAGTGCTCAGAGCCATTTGAACCATTTTTTGAACTGGAGCCAGTCAACCTTACAACGAATTCTTTACGTCATAATAGCAGTCTTACTTCAAGCCAATCGATTTTAGAGTCTTTCACTGGAACGCCTGGTTAATTCCATCTAACAGAGTCATTACAGAAATTAACTTCCCAAGATATTAGCACAGTAGTTGTTTCTGAGACCTGGATCATTCGGAGTTTACAATATTGTTCGGCAAATTAGGACCGATGGTAAAGGGAACTGCATATTTTATCCGATCACAGTTGGCCAAGTCTTGAAGTTATTCGTATCAACTATCAGAGACTTCCGAGCGATAGCGGAAACGTTTTATTTGCACGTCGAGATAACAGTCATAGGACTCGCATTGTTAACCAAGTATGAAAAAAAAAAATGGAGGATGTCGCATGTTGGCCATCGAATTAGTTCCTCTGTATGCTTTCTGTGAGAACATTTTGCCCATCATGTAAATAAAAATGTAAATGCTGTATGGCATTGTTGACTGGGTTCAGCCTGTCGGAAACGGTGTTCTTTCTCCGCGTACTGTCATCCCCTTTCTTGCGTATATGCGAAAGTTGTGACGTACGTGTATTTGTTGATTGTAGAAACGTGCAATGGATGCGTTTAGTGAAGCGTTGTGTTTGTGTTGTATAATGATGATGAGAGAAGGGAGAGAGTGAAAGCCAGCGCGGGCACATAAGTCTAGTCGAAACAACGTTGGAAGCGTGTGAGCGGGCGCACATATTATCAAGTTTGTTTCGAATATGATGCAGAAGTATCACTGGGAAAAATCTTGCACATCCTCCATACATTAACTGATCTCTCCTCAGGCGATTTCCATATTTTTTTAGCCCTGCAGAAAAACATTAGTGAGCGTCGATTTGCTTCGGGCAAAGATGTGCACGCCTGGGTGCAATCATCCGTAGGCAACAGCAAATATTTTTACATGAAGGCATTGACCGTCTTGTCTCTCAGTGGGTTAAATGTATTAACAGTTAGACTTACATTTGAAATGATTAGTTTACTTACTTTTTTGCATGTGTGCCAGTTGCAGTTTAATCCAATCATGAAAATTATTTCGTATCTTCAATCTGCCACACTGGATCCAGTCGCCGGCCGGAGTAGCCGAGCGGTTCTAGGCGCTACAGTCTAGAACCGCGCGATTGCTACGGTCGCAGGTTCGAATCCTGCCTCGGTCATGGACGTGTGTGATGTCTTTAGGTAAGTTAGGTTTAAGTGGTTCTAAGTTCTAGGGGACTGATGACCTCAGCATTTAAGTCCCATAGTGCTCAGAGCCATTTGAACCATTTCTTTTTTGCACTGTCTCGTCTTCATTTGATTGCCCCTTATACGGAGTGATGATTACTGTATTGTCACTTTTGTGTCCAAAGGAATAAGCAAAAATTTTTTTTAAAATTGTTTGCTAATAGTTGCTTTCGCCTATTTCTGACGATTAGCTATAACTCCTTTTCCTGTTGTTTCCGATGGTTGCGGTTGTCGTGGTGTATTATCTTTTCAAGATTCTATTCGTTTGATGTATTAACGAACTCATTAAACTACAGTGGTTTTAGAATTTTTTGCAGGAGGCTGTTGTGCTGCGTCGATGTTAACATTTCTCTGAACACGCTCTGCCACAGTCACCAGGCGTGCTCAATAAACTTGTTCGCGGTGTTACACAAGCTGTTTCCTATGCACTTTCCTTTCTATTTATAGACTGTATCCGGTGCCCTGTGAGAAAAAGAATGCTGTATGAGAAAAACTGCTGCAATATTTTAATATTTCTTTTTATTACAAAATACATAAGAGCCTTTCTAAATAGAGTT
Organism: Schistocerca gregaria; assembly: GCF_023897955.1. Classification (NCBI taxonomy): domain Eukaryota; kingdom Metazoa; phylum Arthropoda; class Insecta; order Orthoptera; family Acrididae; genus Schistocerca; species Schistocerca gregaria. The sequence goes on along the minus strand of NC_064925.1, from coordinate 320,594,967 downwards.
AAAATCCATTCAGCTTTATTACCCAAATATTGTGGTGAACTCAAGAGTAATTTTCATCGTTTAGTATAGTTAGATTCAGGTTTTACGGCCCCGAACCTCAGCCGGTAAAAACGGAACCCGTATGTACCGCTTTGTTGTCTGTCTGCCAGGTTGTTAAAACCCCTATTTCTCAGAAACGGGTAGAGATATCAAGTTAAAATTTACGTCGCATACTAAGGTCTACGGTCCCTTGGCGGTGTAAGACATTTACGCTTCTAAGTCATTGCAGTCGGAAGATACGGCTCTTTATGTCACATGTACTCGCAAACTCTCTCATCAAAACTTACAGGGCACTTCTAGTTGACCTAGAATCATGAAATTTGATAAGAAGCAAGGTTTCACAGCACAAGCCAAGGAAAAAACGGATACCTGTCTTGTTGAAATTCAACAATCCCGTTAGCTGCCACGTGGTGTGTGACGCGCTTGGTAAGATCGTGCACGGCCAAGCTAACAGTAGGTTTAGGTTCTGGGCCATAGCAGCGAGGGGCGTTGAATATCACACTTCTGAACCCGTAGATTCCATACCTGCACGGCAATCGTGGATCCCCGACAAGAGTGATCAGCAATATCGCGGAACGATGAACTGAAGATGGCGGTTATCGCTGAAATAACCCGTTATACCGGTTTTTCCGTTTGTTGCAGAGATACAATTTTTGGTTTTTAAATAAAACTTTTTTAAAAAACCAGTAATGTCTGTTCGTAAAATTTCCATTGCTTTGAAGTATTAACCGATTGTCAGTTTCTTAATTGATATATTTCCACTAAAAAACGTAGACTTCGAAAAAAGATTGAAAAATTCTGATGAAGGTGAAGGAGTATGAGATCTCGACGATATGCAGTTGAGGCTGTCACAGAGCTTAGTCTCATTGTCTGCAGTACAGATGGCGAAGGTGAAGGAGATGAGCGCGGTGATAGCAAGAGCGAAAATTCACAGGTTGATGATTTCGCTGCATCGTCACTTTTGGATGCTATCAGTTCTTCTCCCTGAAGCAACCATAACATAAAGGGTTCAGTTATTCTAGTTAACAGCGTGTCAATAAAATTATATCAGTCAAATTCACTTTCTCTCCCAACGAACATTGTTGATGTTTTCTCCTTAAACGATATGACAAGTTTGTTGGACTACATTCTTTTTTTTATCTTTTAAAGAAGTGGAACATTATACTTCACTTCACTGCTACCGCAATTCGTAAAATATTTCCCAAGCAGTGGATCTACGATATTTCCGAACGGGGCCAAAACTTTACAGTGGCGTCCCCTCCCCCCCCCCCCCCCCCCTTCCTCTCGAACGTTTGACAGAGAACGTCAAAAAATTAAGAAATTAAGTGTGCAAAAAGCAGTGCCACGCTTCTTCACACAGCATTCTTCTACCCCGCGTCACCATATTTCGCTTTGTGGAATTCAAACGTGTATATTTCGTAATGGAAGGCATCAAGCCTATATTCAGGAGGATGGAAAGTAAAATGTCGTGTGGTACCTCAAGTGCTCCCAGTCTGTCTGTTTAACATCCTAACCCCCTTCAAGAAAAGTCACAATTAATACTGGATTGGATTCTTTGTGACCGGGAGAACAAGAAATCTTCAGAAAATTTGCACTCTTTATTGCCCATTAGTTAATAACATTCTCTTTTGTGTGACATAAAATTAAATATAGGTAACATAACCAACAAGTAAAATCAAGAGACAAGCAAGACAGTGCACATTTCTTCAATCCTTAGATCCCAGCTTTTCTCTCTCTAATCCTGCTACAGTTTTAGATGGCGCGCTTTCCATTCGGCGAAAGAATCTGTTAGTCCATTAAAGTTCGTCAAACGTTTTGCTACACGAAAAATCAAAATGTCGTTGTCTAATAGGAAAAAGCTGTTAATACAAAGTACCCAAGACTGGTGTAGTTTCTCGATTTGATTACGTTCATTTTGTTACTGTCTGCTAGATAAAACGAAATAGGGCTTTCTAATATTGTAGCAATTGTTGTTGTTGTGGTCAACAGTCCCGAGGCTGGTTTGATGCAGCTCTCCATGTTACTCTATCCTGTGGAAACTTCTTCATCTCCCAGTACCTACTGCAACCTACATCCTTCTGAATCTGTTTAGTGTATTCATCTCTTGGTCTCCATCTACGACTTTTACCCTTGGCGGCGCACTAGATTGGTGATCCCTTGATGCCTCAGAATATGTCCTACCAAGCGATCCCTTCTTCTAGTCAAGTTCTGCCACAAATTTCTCTTCTCCCCAATTCTATTGAATACCTCCTCATTAGTTATGTGATCTACCCATCTAACCTTCAGCATTCTTCTGTGACGCCACATTTCGAAAGCTTCTATTCTCTTCTTGTTCATCTTATATCCTCCTTCCAAGACACTGTCCATTCCGTTCAGCTGCTCTTCCAGGTTCTTTGCTGTCTCTGACAGAATTACAATGTCATCAGCGAAAATCAAAGCTTTAATTTCTTCTCCATGGATTTTAATTCCTATTCCGAATTTTTCTTTTGTTTCCTTTACTGCTTGCTCAATATACAGATTGAATAACATCGTTATTGCCAAATAAGCGAGACTTTTGGCACAAATGGTCACTTCTGTCGATCTCATTTACATGAATAATACGACAGAAAATAATTGACGAAGTAGCAATATCAAATGCCTATTAGGCCTACTGCAACCAAAGAGGTTTATGTTAGGAAATAGTTTCACATTTAATTCATACGCTGCAGTTTCTCAAGCATGAGATCAAAAAGGAGCAGTACGAAATTTTTATATAAATTTGGGTTCTTACCATTGTCAAAACTTATTCTCCGGTTAACTTCATTTACTCTGCCAGAATCACCAGATTAGTTCTCCTGATATTATTCTCTGGTTAGGTGTTATTACGTGTTTGAACAACTTATTTCCCGCGTTATCCCGAGAACAGAACATAAGCGGCTGCTAACTGGGGACCGTACAACTGGTCCTTAGTGTGAGGTATTGCCCACACGATTCTTATAGGGTGGCTAAAGGATGCTGCTTTTTCGGAATGGTGTACAATTCAAACAAAACAAATCGATGTTTTTTTTACAATAAATTAGATTGACAATACTTAACTTTGTATTTATAAGAACATGTCGCAAGCGATGGGTGACATGGAAACAGTCCTTCCCTATATACTATATCCATACAAGCAACCAATATGGATCGCTAATAACTGCTATCGTAGTGCCCTGCAAGTGAGTTTCTTCCACCTGTCCTGGTCTCCTGTTGCCGGTCTACCACTGTGCGGCCGAGGCTGGCAGGAGCGGCTCCTGTCGTGGTGCGGTCCTAGCAAAGCCTTCTAGAAACAAGGCCTACGCACAGCGGCCATATTGGCACGTGACGTCACAAACTGTTGGCCATCTTATCTTTAGTCGGCAGTTCTGTTGACGTGTTTGCTGAGTTGAAAGTGTGTGCCACGTGAAACTGATATAGATTTCATACAGTATTCGCCTAAGTTCTTCGAAGTATGGGATACAAATGTTGCGTTCCCTTTTGCCAGGGAAATTATAAATTCCAAAAAGGCATGAAAGTGCACATGTTTCGATTTCCCAAATGTATGAGGTTGAGAAGTCGCTAGATTGCAGCTATTCCCAGACAGCAATTTGTGTCTACGCATCATTCAAGAGTAAGTAAATGACAAAAAAATTATAGCGTGTTATTCGTTTCCATTGCACCACATTTGTCAATTGTTTTTAAAAGCAGTTACGTATTATGTACCAGTATAATTTGTTCCTTAATTCTGGACAATTGCTGCGAGGTTAATACGAAACTGGCTGTGAAATGTCTAGCCTATTTGCAACTATTGTCACACAAAATAGTTATATTAATTAGTGTGGCTCGAAAATGTTTAATATTCCTTATCATTCCTACCAGATTATTGAGTTTTCAGTACTTTTATTTGGAAGGGCTACAGAACGATTTTGTTCAGTTTTAGATATAGAGCTATTCGGAAATAATTTCAATTTGACTAAACCAACTCAGAAAATTGTTTTAATTAATTCAGTGTTTGACAGATTAAGCAGTATATAAAGCAGAATTTCGAGGCAAGTGCATTGTGATTAAATTAACAGCACTGTGACACGAATTTCAGTCAAGAATATAGGAGAAACAATCTTTTCATGTTTAAGGTTCTAAAGTTCTTGAGAAACAGGGAAATAAAATATTTTTCGGGGTTTTTGGTTTATTAAACATTATGTCAGGAGGTGCTCCATTTCGTCGAATGATCTAAGTTTCGTGTGAGGTCAGTAAATTTTGAAGTGGAGAGGAAAATTTACGAAAATAACCGGGAAAACAAATTCTTAAATGCTGTAGGAGCTCCAGCTGCTTTATTTAAAACCGAGAACGTCTGCTTGTTGTTGCATATTGCCGATTTTTTACTGCAAGAAAACGTAGCTCCTGAGGTAAAATATAGAATTAAAATTACAGTTTGTATTCAAGCCTAGAAACGCGTATTTAAGGCAAATCGTCAAAATAATTTTACATCTTGAAATATCATAGGCAGTTTTGTTCAGTTGCTTTACGCAATGGTATAAATTTCCATACATTCATTACAAGGCCACTTAGAAGAGGGAAGCACGAGAATCCCTATGCGGTCTCAGCTCTAAAACTAGCAAAGTTCGTATAGCTGCAGAGTGCTTAACAGGAGCGTTCCGATACAGACCTGTCCATCACTATGTGACGCCACAAGTGTGCGCGCAGGCCTGTAGTCTAGGTGGTGTTGGTGCTAGTCAGCAGGCTATTGGCTGACGTCGGCTCACGTCTTACGTTTTTCATCTCCGTGCAGGCTCTTGTGGTTACGCCGGAACACTTAGTAGTGTAGCGGTCCGGCAAAAATCGTCTGTTAATTTCATTTTCTTGGATGCACCGAGAAGATAATATGTACTAATCTTTCTTACCTGTTATTCCTGTTAGTCGTTTATTTCCACTCAGCTCAACTTATGATTCGTTCAGAGATCGACTTAGAATGTGTTCAAAAATGTCCAGAAACCAGCAGAGACGCGTTTCAAAACCATATGACTAGTTGATAGGCGAACGTGCGCTGAATGTCAGGAGCTTTGTGAAACAAGGTTTTTCTTCTTCGAGAATAGAATTTGCTGCCTAGGGCAGATACCCCAGTTTGCCCCATCACCCAGATCCGGGCCTGATGGTGCCATTCTGCAATGATATCCGAGGGCGATGTAAGCAACTAACGTTCCGATATGCTACTCCAGGCAGGTGTAAAATGAATGTGCGCAAAGGAAAATAATAAACGCTAAAATGAAGATTTGGCCCTGTCTGACTACCTCCTTAATCCAGATCTTAGGATCTTTTAATTGCTTTTAAGATATAAATTACAATCGAAATATAAATGAGTGATTAATGCAACTAATACTACTAAATTATAAACGTTGTTCCTGCTTATATATCTATTGAAGATTAAAAAAAACCTTTATATTACAAAGTTTAAATTTCCTAAGTAAATTGCCCAACTCTGCCCCTTCTTATGACTGCGCGATCTCTTACCAATAACGCAAAATGACTGACATTCTCTACGTACCAAACACTAGAAGACACTACTTTCAAAGATGATCTACGGTGGTGTAGAACCTCAGTGGAAATAAACTAACGTGATCACAGCTATTTAGCTTTATAGCCCTAATAGGCCGAAGCAATTTGCGATATCACCGTATGTACTGCGTCCGGTGCGTCGATGTGATGGTTCTCGTACTCGTCTGCGACGATGGAAGAACTCCAGCCACCAATAAACACTTTCAAACACTAGGACGACAGAAGGCTGCCCTCTGACTAATATACTCGAATACTGTCTTCTCCTTTCCGTTTTCTATAGACGAGAAACGCGAACTCCCAGCCACAAGGGCCGAGTTCAGATAGCGTCTCAACGTAAGTATAGGCAGAGTAAGTGCTCTCAATTACTGAACGCTGCGTACTCAACGACGACTTCCAACTCGGAGGTGAAGTCCAGAATCGTATAGGTTCGCAACAGTACAGTGCCTAACCGTTCTAACTATAAACTCTCCTGAGAGCAAATACAGCAAGTCCGTCTCTACCAACAAAGCTGATATCGAGCGACCTTCACACACGGGCGCTCACAACGGAAGACCTCCCAGCAGGGTTCAGCTCTCCACCCTCGTAATTCCGAAAACGAATCATATTCCCGAAACCACTGAATATTCTCCCTTTCTACAGATTCTTCCGAACGCCGACCAACCATTTTTAGTCTTTTGTCGTCCAGCGCGGAAAGTTTGCGAGGAAAAACCTATACTCGTACAATTAGTAAAAATCCTTGGAAATAACCCAGCCTGCGTGGTTAACGAGGTGCCACTTCTTCGTTCCTCGCACCTGTGTCCAAAATTTGCAGAGTTTGGAAGTATTATCCGGTTATCCTTCCGGCCCTACTACAATAGCGGCCGGTCGCCCTTGTATTGTGACTTCGTACTCAGGTGTCATGACGTCCGTCTAGCTAGTTCATGTGTTTAAGCAGGACTAACAAACCTGTGTGGGCCTTCCATACAGGGCTTGAGTTCCAGCTGCCGTTCATCTCCAACCTCTGCTAGTATAGGGAATCATTCATTACGCCGTACTAATAAAAGACACTCCGTCACCTTTCATGCAACAAGCATTAACAGTTATTTACAAGGCGTACGTGACAATGTCAGTCTCCTTTATGTATACACATATACGATGAACAACCTATCAAATTATACCTAACTGTGTTTGTAGATCACGGCAAAGTATGTGGATGGGTGCTTGTAAGGTGGGAAATTATAGCCACCTTACAACATATAGGTCAGATGGGGGCAAATCTTGCAAGCTGCACGCACTTAAGTATCGTCTGATACATGGTTACTAAATAATAAGGTTGGGCAGTAAGCGCTCTGCTCTGCCATTGGCTGACGCTGTGACGTCAGCGTGCAAGCAGGCCTTCGGAAGCAGATGACGGGGCATGTGCATTTACGTTAAGGTTTTGACAAAAGATTTTTTTACAAAACAGACTAAGTACTGAATTGATTACCGTGTAGACAATGCCATTTTCTCAGTTTTTTTCGATGAGCTGCCTCAGATATACTTGCTCTGTCTTTTAATGAAAGCTAGCGCAAACGAATAAATGCTAGAGTTGTAGCGTAGATTATAATTATCTCTTTGTGTGTATTGTGTAAACGTTCACCAAGTGCTCCACGTAACTTACTAATGATGCTCCTTTCTCTAGATAAATTGTTACTGCCATGAAGCTGAGCAAAAGTCAGCTCGAAGTGGCTTACTGTCTCCATGTTTCTGAAGGTACAAGTCAACTTCCCCTAGAAATCATGCACAACCAGATGATAGGTTTATCTCCTGGGACTGACATTATCTCTTAAGCAGGTATGGCTAATGTTCTGTTGTACTGCCTGCACCGATGAGGTATATGTCCGGCAAGGTATCGAAATACCTCCAATCGGAACCCATGCATGCTGAGCAACTCTCATAATTTTCTGCAGTCAATTGTAACCTCTCAGTTTTTTTCTGCTCTCCAACCACTTCAGACATATCGGGAAGAATGCTACTGGACACAGCTGCAATCACAAATGTTCCTTCTTCATCAGTTTCAACAAAAGAAGCACTAGATATAGGGACAGCGAAAGCATTGATACTTAACAATAATAGCCTTATTCTGTTCTTTACATCTACAGGAGTTGGATGGTCATAAAAATGCCCCAGGCCTCTTACAAGAGAAAAGAAGTTTTCTATACATTCCTGATTCAGTCTGGCAGTAAGTATATATTTGACATCGTTTACTCTTAAGTCGCTGAACTAAAATTGACCGAATGCATTTCGTGAATCATTTCTGAAAAGGTAACAAATGTCTTGATGTTCCAACACGCATGTTCTCACAAGCATTTGTAGAACTTGCGCAGACATTGTTCTTGTGCTTAGAAATGAATTCCGAATCCACAGGCCAGAGATTTCTTACTTTCCAAGGTCCTTGAATTGAGGACATCCTAAAGTATCACCGACCAGCTGTATGAAGTCGCTAGTGTGTCCTTCTTCTGGCATTAAATACCGAAAGGCCTAAGAAGTTGTGCGAGACAGCAATTCGGCTGCCAAACGAACACTCTGTCGGTCTCTGCCCATAACAATGATGTATTACTGAGTTAACTTTGGGCATATTTTCCTTTCGCCCATGTCTAATGCCAAGAATCTCTCGAACACGGATTTTGTCACTGCCTTATTTTCTACAATAATGCCTTCATCCAGCAAATGATTCCATAACAGCTTAAGAAATTGTGGAACATCAGCGAACACCCACACTCGTTTCCGTGTATCGCTAGGATGAGGTAAATAACTGTTTTGTGTGCGTCACGCCACGCTCGTTCCAAACGGAAATGTTTTTTGCTCCCATGTCAGCTACAACCCATATACGAATGACTGGTTAAGGCGACAATAATTTCATTCAAGAGGACAGTTGTCACGCGAATGTCAAAATGAAAGTAAACAGTTTGTTCCCAACTTGCAAACAGCCGACGCACCATAATAACTTAAACATTACTGTCGAGTCGTAACACCCTGTCCTCTTGTTGATCGTAGCAAATCCTGCTGTCAGTGTTCATTTTGTCAAAGGACAAAAAGTCAGACACGTTCTCTGTTGGTGAATGTTCTAGCCTGCATATTCAACACAATTAAAACATCTTTCTAAATTGCAGGACTGTAACTAATAGAGTGGTTTATCCAGGTCCTCAACGTCGACACTGCCGGTAGAGGGAACCCAACATTTCCTCAGAAAATTATAACATTTCCGCGACATAGCACGCAGAATAAACTATTTACAAATATCCTCATTACTCTATCGAACCCTTTTTGAGTCATTTAATAAACTTTTTATTTGAGAATGTGAAGGTATCTTTCCCAACACACGAGTAACTTCATTACACACAAGAAACCCCTTATTAATTTCTTCCTCGCGCCCAAGTCGTCACATATTTACAATCGCACTACTGCACGGCAAATTGCGTGACAAAATTGCATCTGGCTTCAGCACTTTTTTCGGGGCAAATTAAGCAGATCAGACTGTGAATCCCACTTGTAATCTGCTTCTGCGAAATGGCAAGAGCATATTCATGCATGCGCAACATTTACACTGTCCTTCCTACAACATTTGGACAGCCATAGTTTTTGTAATGTTTCATTACGCGGGAAACTGTGATACATTATGTCAGTTCCCTTTGTGTTCCGGTTGTAACAGCACAGGATGGCATTGCAAAAATTAATTTTCACACTCACTTGTACATTCAGCACTGAGTATTTCACAGGACAAACCATAAACCATACAGCTGGCGCTACTGTTGGTCCCGCTGTCCACTGTTCGCTAATTATTTAATTTCCGAGTCAAATCTCTATACAACAATAGCAAAAGCCGTAACACTCCCGAATCCGTTAAAGTTTCCACTGTTGACTGTCTACCTCCGAGGGAAGAACTCAATCAAAGTACTCGACCAAATACAGCAAAATCTATTACACACAACGCAAACTAATGTACTGTTTGGCGCGGCTGCTCCCCCTCTGACGTCATGCTCACAACTAAGAAAACGCATTACTTTCTGAGCATTGCTTACTGCTGCGCCCCCCCCCCCCCCCCTCAGGTTGTCTGTTTGTTGATAGTTTCTAACGGTCAGCCGTTATTATTAAAGTAACACTGTTCGCTATTCTCATTTTTTATAACAACCCGATATTTCAAAGCAATGGAAATTTTACGAGCAGACATTACCGTCTGTTTTTTTAGTAAAAATTGTAGCACTGCAGCTAGAGCAAACTGATAAGGTGATTTTTTATCCGGTTATAGAAAAATATGAAAAAAACAACTGTTACAATCGAGACCAAACAAATACCGAAAGATACCGGTTATTTAGAACTAATACCTGTATCGGTTTTAATAGGTCGGTTTTTCCATCCGATGTAAGGCGAAATACCCTCAGACTTCAAGAAGAATATAATAATTCCAATCCCAAAGAAGCAGGTGTTGACAGTTGTGAAAATTGCCGAACTATCAGTTTAATATGTCACGGCTGCAAAATACTAACGCAAAATCTTTACAGACGAATGGAAAAACTGGTAGAAGCCGACCTCGAGGAAGATCAGTTTGGATTCCGTAGAAATGTTGGAACACGTGAGGCACTACTGACCCTACGACTTATTTTAGAAGATAGATTAAGGAAAGGCGCCGGCCGGGGTGGCAAGCGGTTGTAGACGCTACAGTCTGGAGCCGCGCGACCGCTACGGTCACAGGTTCGAATCCTGCCTCGGGCATGGATGTGTGTGATGTCTTTAGGTTAGTTAGGTTTAAGTAGTTCTAAGTTCTAGGGGACTGATGACCTCAGATGTTAAGTCCCATAGTGCTCAGAGCCATTTTTTTTAAGGAAAGACAAACCTGCGTTTCTAACATTTGTAGAGTTAGGGAAAGCTTTTGACAATGTTGTCTGGAATACTTTCTTTCAAATTCTGAAGGTGGCAGGGGTAAAATACAGGGAGCGAAAGGCTATTTACAATTTGTACAGAAACGAGATGGCTGTTATAAGAGTCGAGGGGCATGAAAGGGAAGCAGTGGTTGGGAGGGAAGTGAGACAGGGTTGTAGCCTCACCCCGATGTTATTCAATCTGTATATTGAGCAAGCAGTAGAGGGAACAAAAGAAAAATTCGGAGTAGGTATTAAAATCCATGGAGAAGAAATAAAAACTTTAGGGTTCGGCGATGACATTGTAATTCTGTCAGACACAGCAAAGGACCTGGAAGAGCAGTTGAACGGAATAGACAGTGTCTTGAAAGGTGGATATAAGATGAACATCATCAAAAGCAAAATGAGGATAATGGAATGTAGTCGAATTAAGTCGGGTGATGCTGAGGGAATTAGTTTAGGAAATGAGACACTTAAAGTAGTAAAGGAATTTTGCTATTTGGGGAGCAAAATAACTGATGATGGTCGAAGTAGAGAGGATATAAAATGTAGACTGGCAATGGCAAGGAAAGCGTTTCTGAAGAAGAGAAATTTGTTAACATCGAATATAGATTTATGTATCAGGAAGTCGTTTCTGAAAGTATTTGTTTGGAGTGTAGCCATGTATGGAAGTGAAACATGGACGATAACTAGTTTGGACAAGAAGAGAATAGTAGCTTTCGAAATGTGGTGCTGCAGAAGAACGCCTAAGATTAGATGGGCAGATCACATGACTAATGTGGGGGTATTTGAATAGGATTGGAGAAGAGTTTGTGGCAGAACTTGACTAGAAGATATCGGTTGGTAGGATATGTTCAGAGGCATCAAGGGATCACCAATTTAGTATTGGAGGGAAGCGTGGAGGGTAAAAATCGTAGAGGGAGACCAAGAGATGAATGCACTAAGCAAATTCAGAAGGATGTAGGTTGCAGTAGGTACTGGGAGATGAACAAGCTTGCACAGGATAGAGTAGCAAGGAGAGCTGCATCAAACCAGTCTCAGGACTGAAGACCACCACCACCACCACAACAACAGCAACAACAACAACAACAACAACGATAAACCAGGGGCCACGATCCTGCCACTGTAGAATTCCGACACATGTTGATAGACGTTTCTGCTTCTTACACGCTCTTCTCACAGTCAACCTTCAAATGCGATTTCTGAATGAGGGACCCGCTGTGTAACTTTGCGTTACGTGCAGAAAGTACGTATAAGCGGTCGCTTCTGTCTTGCCTTGTGCGGTTTCTGCACGGCAGAGGATCTTCGTGATGTTACTATTTCAATGGACAGACAACCTAACCTCACTATAAAGGCTACTAATTGTTTGCCGTCTTACACGGGCAATACATTAAAGCATTTCGTATCATCAACAACAGCTTAATGGTACAATCATTTTAGAAGAGAGAGCTGCAGAACCACGGATTTCTCCGTAGCTCTAGATAAGCAGTTTCCTACGAAGTTTCGATCATTAACAACATTAATATGTACTCAACTTGTTGTTACAAGGAAGAGTTGAGCCGCGAACGACCGTGATGTGAGGAGGTGTCAAAAAACGCCGACCCCGTCGTGTTACGTGACTACTTGTGGCGTAGAGATGCTGTGAGCTGCTGGGGACAGCTTCTTGCTGCCATTGCAGACTCCGGCTTCTCTTGCATGCACCACCACGTGGCGTACACTTGTTCCTTCTTGAGAGGCAAGAACATCAACGTGTCCTCTGAGTTCTGAACACTACTTTTTCTGTGCAGCGCGAGGAACATTTAGGGTCGAAGTAGTCATTATGATTCCATTCTGCCACAACTAGGATACGAATCCAATTTTTAGATCACACAAAGAGCAAGTAAGTATGGAAGTATAAAAAGTAGACAGGCACACAACACCCGTATCAGTAAGTCGAGGAAGTAAGTTTAACATTTCACAGACATGAAATTAAAACGCTTGTTTACAGATGTGAGAGGAAAAGACTGGACGTGGCATTGTTAACGAACCCATTTGGTAAAGCAAAATCTATTATTCAGTATAATCGGAAGAGGCTTTAAACCTCATCCGTCGAAGTTTTGATCTCCACCCTGTTTTATCTTGACCCATCAGTGCAGAATCTCTTCAAATTTGAGGGGTGTTGGAACGCCCTATCCCGACTGTTAAATTCAGTGACTTGGCTTAGATGTATTTCAGGAACCACTGTAGCCATTGACATGAAACGTATACAGGACATTGAACTTTATGTTCTGAGTCTACTGAGCTACAATAATTGCACTTTCATTTTAGCCACTGCTTTTGGATATACAATTTTTTAATCACACGGTTAAAATTTTGTGTACATTATCCTAAATAATTTTAATTATGCATAATTATGCATGCAGTAGACTCAGGATATGGATGTTATTACACCCTGAAAATTGGAATACTCTACTCGAAATGGTTTCTGAAATTTAGGGAAAAATGCAACAGAAAGCGTAAATTTGCAGGAACGACTTCTAAAGTTTCAAAAGACTGTAACTCAATATATGCTTAAGTTTTTATTTTTAGTCACTCAGAAGATTGGTTCAAATGGCTCTGAGCACTATGGGACTTAACATCTGAGGTCATCAGTCCCCTAGAACTTAGAACTACTTTAACCTAACTAACCTAAGGACGTTACACACATTCATGCTCGAGGCAGGATTCGAACCTGCGAACGTAGCGGTCGCGCGGTTCCAGACTGAAGCGCCTAGAACAGCTCGGCTACCACTCAGAAGAACCCTGCACCATACAGTATATCATCTTCTCGATCTTTTCTCAAGTTTTTTCTTTCTTTCTGGGGTCTTTATTGGCTAATTGTGCTGCATACTCCGCTTTATCAATACGATCCTTCTCCATCCGTTCAAGTTCTCTGATGCAGTAGGCTTCAGGATTAATTCTCATATTCTGTAGCACTTTCACCCTACCATTGTTGCCACCATAAAAAGCAATAACAGCATCACTGACCCCCACTTTAGTGTATTCACTCCAACAAAAACATTTTTTGGTAAGTGAGTCCATATAAGATTATTGAACGACTCATTTGCGTCTGACCATGCAGACACTTCTTCAGTAATTCAGGATTTGCCAGTTCTCTGTAAATAGGTTATATGATATCCATGGCTGCTGCTGGGATGGAATGTTTATGACGTTATGAACTGTTTGAGTATTGGGCATTGCGGTAATTGCACCATGAATCAGGTCCAAGAGGGCAAAGGTGGTGTACTGGCTTTTCATCGGTTGACAGTCTGTGGAAGAAAGTAGCCCATACTGCCTGCTTCATTTTCAACAAATCCTCAGTATTGTTTCTAATGGCCATCCCATAATACTGCTTTAGTTCATCAGTCACTTTGTCTGTCAGCCTGCCTCTTATGGTTTTACCATCAGAAAGTATCTTGTCTCTTAAACTTTGTTTCCTCAACCAGGTGCCCATCATCTTCTGGACGTGACCCTTATAACGCAACCATCTACAGCCTTCTATATAAAAAAAGTTACTGACTTTATTAGATATTGAAGTAACGCGCGCAAAAATTTTAACATTTTCAACCGATGTAGATTATATTTTAAAAAATAAATAAAATACTTACCATGTTAGTTTATAAGTGATATATATATCAGTTTATTCGGAAAATTGCAAATTTTCTAATGAGAAAAAAACCGAAAATGTGAATTTTTTCCGTTCTAATTCCCCTTAACATGTCTTCCTCTACGTCAACATATTAGAAAACAAAGCAAGCTCTGCACATTCCATGGTGGAGGGAACTTCGTACCGTTATTGATCATTTCATGGTCGATTCCATTTACACATGGTGCAGGTGAAAATGACTGTTTCCTTTGTACATAACTTCATCTTTCTGATTTTATTATCATCGCCCTTATGTCAGGGATATGATGGAAGCGATAGAACTGTTCCGTTTTCTGCTTCTAATAACGATTCTCTAAATTTAAACGATAGAACGTACATAAAAAGAAGTCTTTCTATCAGCAGTGCTCTCTGAGCATCTCAGTTACACTTTCGTACTGTAAGTAGGCTGTTTAGGTTTTCTTATTGGTAACGCCGCTTAGCGCTCGGTATGAAAAATCACTGGGTGTGCTGTGCGCAGTCTGTGTTTAGTTTGCATTGTTGTCTGCCATTGTAGTGTTGGGCAGCGGCAGCTGGATGCTAACAGCGCGTAGCGTTGCGCAGTTGGAGGTGAGCCGCCAGCAGTGGTGGACGTGGGGAGAGAGATGGCGGAGGTTTGAAATCTGTAAGAATTGGTGTCATGAACTGATATATATATATATTATGACTATAAAGGTAAATACATTGTTTGTTCTCTATTAAAATCTTTCATTTGCTAACTATACCTATCAGTAGTTAGTGACTTCCGTAGTTTGAAACTTTTAGTTAGCTGGCAGTAGTGGCGCTCGCTGTATTGCAGTAGTTCGAGTAAAGAAGATTTTTCTGAGGTAAGTGATTTGTGAAAGGTATAGATTAATGTTAGTCCAGGCCATTCGTTTGTAGGGATTTTTGGAAGTCAGATTGCGTTGCGCTAAAAACTATTGTGTGTCAGTTTAAGCACAGTCTTGTACAATTTTTCTAAGGGGACGTTTCAGTACCAAAGACAATACCTATTACGATCCTTGCAGTACCTCTATGAATTCTTTTGACCTCTACCGCCTGGCAAGGACTCTAAATAATACATCAGCATTGTGTATTATAGCCTTGTGTAGGACCTACTTACGGATATACTACATTTTCTCCGAATTTTCGCAATAAATCTAGGTCCTCCCTTGTCACGCCCTTCCTCTGCTGCTTACTTCGCTTGTTTTCATCATTTCATAAATCTTCCTGGGGTTACATACATAATCTGATAAAAAGTCTCCGGATACCTATTAGTGGACATCAATATGAAGTGTGTCCACCCAACGCCTTTATGACAGCTTGAAATCTGCTGAATACTTTGTGTCTGAATCCCTGTGGAGGAATGGCAGCTCATTCTTCTCAAAGAGCTTAAACCAGAGAAGATAGTGATGCTGGACTCTAGGGTCTAGAGCAAAGTGGTCGATCTCACTGATTCCAAAGGTATTCCGTTAGGTTCATTTTGGTATTCTGGGCAGACCAGTCCATTTCAGGAATGCTGCTACTCACAAACCGTTGCCTCACAGGTACAAACAAAAAAACAAACACTGTCTGAACAGGCCTTGAAGGCCCAATGGTACAAACCGGGCTCCCCATGCCATCCTTAGCCCTTTGGCGTCACCTGACACGGACGGGCATGTGACCAGCACACCCCTTTCCCAGCCGTTGTCAGTTTTCGTGACTGGTACTGCCACTTCTCAATCAAGCATCAATCGGCCTCACAAAGGCTTAGTTAACCCCCTTGCCAACAACACTCGGCGGACCCAGACGATGACCCACCCAATTGCTAGCCAAGACCGACAGCACTTAACTTGAGTGATCTGACGGGAACCAGTATTACCACTGCCTTACAAATTCTACTTTATAACTGTGTGCATTGCCATGCTGATGCAGTCATCGTCCTTGAACTATTCGTCTGTTGGAGGCAGTAAACAATTTAACTTTTTCTCAAGTACAATAACGGGACCACGCCATAACCACGAAAATAAACCATATACCGTAACATCACATCCTCCATACTTCATTCTTGTCACTACAGATGATGGCGGGTAATGTTATCCAGGCATCTGTCAAGCCCAAATCTTTCCACCGGATTGCTGAACCAAATCAAATGGCTCTGAGGTCATCAGTCCCCTAGAACTTAGAACTACTTAAACCTAACTAACCTAAGGACATCACACACATCCATGCCCGAGGCAGGATTCGAGCCTGGGACCGTAGCGGTCGCGCGGTTCCAGACTGAAGCGCCTAGAACCGCTCAGCCACAACGGCCGGCTCAACCAAATCATTTCTTGGTTTATAAGGAGCTGGTGGACCAGTGTACCTCCCTACGAACAGTCCGTATGCTAGCTGGGCACCTGGTAGCACTTTAGAACTCATTCCTTATGTTGATTTCATGCGATTTTTTACAACCACCTTGAGCAGTGCTCGAAGTTGTCTGTCTGTCACTGTATGAGGTCTTTGTGATCTCGGTTTAACTGTGGTTGTTCCTTCAAGTTTTCACTTCGCAACCACAGGGACAACTTCAGATGGGTAGAAATCTTTACGGTGGATTTGTTACTCAGGTGACATCCAATGACTAGTCCATGTTCTAAGTAACTGTCCTCTCCTGACAGACCCATTCTGCTGCTGCATTTTTCACATAAGGTAAGCGCAGTGTTGACTGCACTTTGTCTATTTCTTGCTTATCTTTCTTATAGAACGCCTAAAGGGGGAAACAATTTTACCTACAGACATCATGGTCAGCTTTGATGTGAAATCACTATTTACGAACGTGCCAGTAGATGAAACTATCCGCATCCTACAGGAGCATGTCCCGCCAGACATACGCGACCTGGTTGAGTTGTGCATGACTTCATCGTACTTCAAATGGCAATAAAACACTATGAGCAGACAGACGGCGTAGCAATGGAGTCTCCCCTATCTCCGCTGGCAGCCCACATATTCATGGCCCTCGGTTCAGCTCCTTTATGCCCACGTTGCTGGTTCAGATACGTGAACGGCACGTTCGTTATATGGCCTCATGGTGAAACGGAGCTACACAACTTTCACGAATATTTGAACAATATGCACGGGAAGATACTGTTCACGCTCGAAGTAGAAAAGAATGGTGCAATCCCATTTCTAGACGTCGAAGTATACAGGAGAACGGAGGGCACACAGGGGCACAGAGTATATCGCACACCTACAAATACAGACAGGTATCTGCACGCCCAATCCTACCACCACCCAGCGCAGAAGAACTCTGTCATCCGTTCTTTGGCAATCCGTGCGCAGCGCCTAAGTGATGTTCAAAACATCACACCTGAGATGAAAAGGGTATGCATAACGTTTATAGCCAATGGCTACAGCCATAAGTCGATAAACTCAGCCTCGTCGACGAACACAAACAAAGAAAATAAGCAAGAAATAGACAAACTGCAGCCAACACTACGCTTACCTTGTGTGAAAAATGTTACTGACCGAATAGGCAAACACCTTCGCCGCGTTGGGGAGCAGCCTGTCTTCTATAGTGGTCGTAGGATCCAGGACGTGCTAGGCTGCTCTAAGGACAAGGTGGATGCATTACACACTGCAGGCGTTTACAAGATGGAATGCGAATGTGGAGAGGCATACTTCGGCGAGACTGGTAGGCCAATAGCAACGCGCATTCGGGAACACGAGCGCTATGTACGTCTAGGGCAACACAACAAATCCGCAGTGGCAGAACATCAGCAGAACTGCGGAAAAGAAATAAAATTCAGCGAAGCCTGTGTGTTGGCCAAGCAGCCAATTATGACGAAACGCAAAATTAGAGAGGCCAAAGAAATACTTAAACACCCTAATAACATGAAAATCTTGGCTGTCAGCAATCAGAGCCCAACAGACCGCATTGTCAACACGAGGTACGAGCACCACCGGCGACTAACTGCCGCCGCGCGGCCGACGTCCAGCAGTTGGTAAATAGCAGCAAAACTTCTCATTCGACGGTGACCACCAATCATGGTACACAACACAAGAGCCAACAGACAACAGAGGTGACGTTATCCCTCCACCGCAATAACCTATTAAAATAAAGTTCGCTCTCCTTCTTCCTTAAGTGACCAATGAAACGAAGTACCTTTTTAAAATTATAACGTAATGGCATGCGCAGTGAACAGTTACAACAAAATATAAAGGACGCTGCATAGTTAGAACGCACCGTTATACCCAGAAGAAGGCCGATGCAACCATGGCCGAACAGTTTTTTTTTTCTCTCCAGCAGCACTGGTTTTTTACATTGTGATACGGTGCCATACACAAAAACTTTTATGTCGATTGACTCTGGCAGCGGAAACCTACGCAGTTACATTCTTTGAAGTTGGTTGCATATGCAGAGGGGAGAGCACTAGTCGGCGTCGCACGTCTGATGAAAATGTCGAGCGTATCCCAGATGGGTTGACATGGAGTCCTCTCAAGTCCACAAAGATGGGCTTCGATTTCCTCAGACAATGGCATAGTGTGTTCTTATGAAGACTTACAAATTACAGCTACTACGATCATAACAGCAGGTATGAGTTTTGCATTTTAGTTTAAAGGATGTGGCGGAGGACACTTTTTCCTAGCGAGTCATCTTTTCGGACGAATCTACGTCACATCTGTTGTGTAAAAAACCGTTATAATGTAAGAATTAGGGGGTCACAAAATCCTGGCGTCGTCATCGAAAGTGGAAGAGGCTCACCGCAACTGAATGTGTTTTGTGCTGCTGCTGTTTTGCGGAGGAAACTGACATTCCTGTCATACCTGGACAGGATGCATGCATCTACACCTACATGACTACTCTGCAATTCATATTTAAGTGCTTGGCAGAAGGTTCATAGAACCACAATCATACTATCTCTCTACCATTCCACTTCCTAACAGCGCGCGGGAAAAACGAACACCTAAACCTTTCTGTTCGAGCTCTGGTTTCTCTTATTTTATTTTGATGATCATTCCTACCTATGTATGTTGGGCTCAACAAAATATTTTCGCATTCGGAGAAGAAAGTCGGTGACTGAAATTTCGTAAAAAGATCTCGCCGCGACCAAAAACGTCTTTGCTGTAATGAGTTCCATCCCAATTCGCGTATCATATCTGCTACACTCTCCCCCCTATTACGTGATAATACAAAACGAGTTGCCCTTTTTTGCACCCTTTCGATGTCCGCCGTCAATCCCACCTAGTGAGGATCCCGCACCGCGCAGCAATATTCTAACAGAGGACGTTTCCTCAACTTCACGAAAATTCCGATCAATTCATTTTCATGCCTGACGGCGCTCCGCCTCGCTTTCACCCTGAGGTAAGGCCTTATCTTAACACCACCATCCCACAACTTTGGATTGAAAGAGGTGGACAAGATCTTGTTTATTGCTTTTGGTTTCCCAGGTCACCAGAACTCACACCCTTCAGTTTTTTTATGTGGGGCTTTGTAAACGATAGAGTCTTTGTCCCTCCTATGGCAGCTTCTCTTCAAGAGCTGAGAAATCGAACGGTTAAAGCAGTCGATTCGATTAACAGGGACCTGTCGATTCGAGTGTGGAATGAAATGGACTATAGCTGCAATGTTTCTCGTGCTCATGTTGACTATATGGTATAATGTGCAAACATAAAACTCTGAACCGTCCTCTATCCAGTGACACACGCAATGTGTATCTTTCATAGTTGGTCTGTAATGAAGAATTGAAATCTGGTCCTTCGTTTTGAGTTGCTATTGGTAGAGGTCTGCGCGGATAAGAAAAGGGCAATCCGCTACTGCAAGTTCCTTCTCCGCATCCGCATATATTTAAGTTTTGAATGAGTAGTTAATAGTAAGAGACAGCAGTACTTAGAATTATCGTATGTAATAACAAACTTATTGTTAGGGTGCCATTTCTGCGACAACTTAACTACTTTTGACTTCTTAAATCACAGGAAATGCTCCATACCTTCTCTAAAGCAGACCATTCCAAACAGGAAAGCATTAACGTTCCGGAGCACACACAGTAGCGGCTCGGATGTCGTGAGATTGGAAACGCTATTTAAAAAAAATAAAATGCAATGTAATAGTATTAAATGGTGAAAATACGTGTATAGAAACAATTATATTTCGCTGCTCTTGTGCCAAGGCAGCTGAAAATGACGATGGTTTTAAACTGTTACTAGCACATTGCATCATTTACTGACAGCTTTTTTGTACTCACTGCTTGGATGTGTCAAATTTTGAAGCCATTCATGTCAGCTGATGATTATATTATAGCTTACGCGTTCAGTCCTCGTCATTTCCAGGTGAAAATATTTACAGTATTAGCCCTTCACTGCAAAACGCTGGCGCACCTGTGAAAAAGTTAAACTGCCAGCAGTAATTGACGTTGTTTTGGAAGAAATAATTCGCCTTCCGAAGAGTGACAACAAAATCAGTGGTTATAGAAATTAGGAGTGGTTTGATGCGGTAGCAGTTCCTTACCACTCACTGCACCGTACTTGGCCCCCACATAAATAAGAAACTGTGCCGCCCCGAGAAACCCAGATCCACACGCAACTTCGAATGGTAAAATGTCTTTGCTGACAAGATTGACAAGTTTTTCTGTCGCGGCTGTCTTCAAATTTCGCGGAACCTCAGGAACTTTCACGTCTCTCTTGGTATTTAAATAAGTAATTATGCCACTTTGTCGAGCCTCACACGAATGTTTTAGCAAATTTGAAGTTCCACTTTTGTGTCCAGAGTAGGAATATACTTTTTTACATGCAAAACAAGCCACTATATCTCTTAACTTTTCGTTGCCATCAAATACGTATGCGAATTTTTTCCAAATTGGCGATTTCAATTTGTTTTCCTTCACTAATGTAAAATCACCTTTTTTCACCTTACACGAAATTGTATCCACCGATGTGGTGTTCATTTGAAGACAGAACTCTCACTGATATTTGCTACGATGCACGTTGTCACTTGGTCACTACAAAGCGCTAACTGAAGTCAGCGGAAAATTGCAACTGGCACCTGTCTGGTAGACAGTGGGCAGGTTTGCACCCAGAGAGCACTTCACAGGCCACACAAAAGACACCGTCGCGGAAACGGATTAGGCGCAGGTGTCTTGGGTACAGTTGCGTCGGTCGTAGCCAGGGGTTAAGGACAACAGATATCTGCTGTACCTGGGCCCTGCAAGATTCCAAGAATGTCAACAGACTTGAAGTTTTGAACTAACATTGCAACATACGTACTGGGCAGATGCCATGCTCATTATCCGCAGATGACCCGCGGATATCCGCGCTGGTCGCGATTTTATCCGCCAAGTAACAAATGCCGCGGATATCCGCATCCGCGCAGACCTCTAGCTATTTGGTACGCCTATCGCCATAGCTATAGATCAATTCCGTATTACGTAGGGGTCTCTCAGGTTACTTCTGATCAGATAGTGTATACGCGTTTTAGAGTCTCCACTGGATCTATAAACTGGCACTGTGGCATTTTTTCATTTATTTACATTTATTAATTTCAGAGACACATAATACAGTAAACAACATCTACAATGCTCGTCTGCCCCGAGGCCGCTACAGTACGAGCGAAGCCTTAAAGGAACCATGGAAAGAGATAATAAGGCCTTGTTGAAGATGGTGGTTACAGCAACAACAGATAAGACGTCAATTTTAAAAATTTTCCCGTTAATTCGATTATTCAGAGAAATTTCAGGCTTATAGCCAGTTGGCGTTTAGTACACTCCGCAGTATTTCGACTGGGTGTGTGCCAGTCATCTTCAGGTGAATCATCGAAGATTGAAGAAGACTTCCCTCGTCCTGCAGTTTATGAGTGCGTTGTGAGTATTTCTCACAAGCGTTTAGACCGTGGTTACAGACTGACCCCACTACCTAGCACCGAGCTAAGTGGCGCAGTGGTTAGCAGACTGGACACGCATTCAGGAGGACGACGGTTCAATCCCGCGTCCGGCCATCCTGATTTAGGTTTTCCGTGATTTCCCTATATCGCTCCAGGCAAATGCCGGGATGGTTCCTTTGAAAGTGCACGGTCAAATTCCTTCCCTATTCTTCCCTAATGTGATGAGACCGATGACCTCGCTGTTTGGTCTCCTCCCCCAAATAACCCAACACTACCTAGCAGGCAGCGTCCTCGCTGTTAGAACTGCGGAACTCTCGTTCTCCTTGACCATCGGCGTACTCTGTCGTTTTCGTTTTGGGACCAATCATTGGAATGATGGGGTCATGGGACCTGTAGAAGGTGAGCATGGACTGGGGTGTTGGGGTGAGGATGGAGGAAGATGGTGAGGCACTGCGTGTCTGTGTGTGTGTGTAATTTTTTGACAGTTTACTGCAAAAAGAAAGAATGAAAATAAATAAAAAAATAAAAATTCTCTCTCTCTCTCTCTCTCTCTCTCTCTCTCTCTCTCTCTCTCTATATATATATATATATATATATATATATATATATATATATATATTGTTGTCTTCAGTCCTGAGACTGGTTTGATGCAGCTCTCCATGCTACTCTATCCTGTGCAAGCTTCTTCATTTCCCAGTACCTACTGCAACTTACATCCTTCTGAATCTGCTTAGTGTATTCATCTCTTGGTCTCCCTCTACGATTTTTACCCTCCACGCTGCCCTCCAATGCTAAATTTGTGATCCCTTGATGCCTCAAAACATGTCCTACTAACCGATCCCTTCTTCTAGTCAAGTTGTGCCACAAACTTCTCTTCTCCCCAATCCTATTCAACACCTCCTCATTAGGTATGTGATCTATCCACCTTATCTTCAGCATTCTTCTGTAGCACCACATTTCGAAAGCTTCTATTCTCTTCTTGTCCAAACTAGTAATCGTCCATGTTTCACTTCCATACATGGCTACACTCCAAACAAATACTTTCAGAAACGACTTCCTGATACATAAATCTATATTCGATGTTAACAAATTTCTCTTCTTCAGAAACGCTTTCCTGGCCATTGCCAGTCTACATTTTATATCCTCTCTACTTCGACCATCATCAGTTATTTTACTTCCTAAATAGCAAAACTCCTTTACTACTTTAAGTGTCTCATTTCCTAATCTAATTCCCTCGGCATCTCCCGAATTAATTTGACTACATTCCATTATCCTCGTTTTGCTTTTGTTGATGTTCATCTTATATCCTCCTTTCAAGACAATGTCCATTCCGTTCAACTGCTCTTCCAAGTCCTTTGCCGTCTCTGACAGAATTACAATGTCATCGGCAAACCTCAAAGTTTTTACTTATTCTCCATGAATTTTAATTCCTACTCCAAATTTTTCTTTTGTTTTCTTTACTGCTTGCTCAATATACAGATTGAATAACATCGGGGAGAGGCTACAACCCTGTCTCACTCCTTTCCCAACCACTGCTTCCCTTTCATGTCCCTCGACTCTAATAACTGTCATTCTGTACAAATTGTAAATAGCCTTTCGCTCCCTGTATTTTACCCCTTCCACTTTCAGAATTTGAAAGAGAGTATTACAGTCAACATTGTCAAAAGCCTTCTGTAAGTCTACAAATGCTAGAAACGTAGGTTTGCCTTTTCTTGATCTTTCTTCTAAGATAACTCGCAAGGTCAGTACTGCCTCACGCGTTCCAACATTTCTACATAATCCAAACTGATCCTCCCCGAGGTCCGCATCTACCAGTTTTTCCATTCGTCTGTAAAGAATTCGTGTTAGTATTTTGCAGCTGTGACTTATTAAACTGATAATTCGGTAATTTTCACATCTGTCAGCACCTGCTTTCTTTGGGATTGGAATTATTATATTCTTCTTGAAGTCCGAGGGTATTTCGCCTGTCTCATACATCTTGCTTACCAACTGGTAGAGTTTTGTCATGACTGGCTCTCCCAAGGCCATCAGTAGTTCCAATGGAATGTTGTCTACTCCGGGCGCCTTGTACCGACTCAGGTCTTTCAGTGCTCTGTCAAACTCTTCACGCAGTATCTTATCTCCCATTTCGTCTTCATCTACATCCTCTTCCATTTCCATAATATTGTCCTCAAGTACATCGCCCTTGTATAAACCTTCTATATACTTCTTCCACCTTTCTGCCTTCCCTTCTTTGCTTAGAACTGGGTTGCCATCTGAGCTCTTGATATTCATACACGTAGTTCTCTTCTCTCCAAAGGTCTCTTTAATTTTCCTGTAGGCAGTATCTATCTTACCCCTAGTGAGATAAGCTTCTAGCCATCTCTGCTTAGCCATTTTGCACTTCCTGTCGATCTCATTTTTGAGACGTTTGTATTCCTTTCTGCTTCATTTAGTGAATTTTTATATTTTCTCCTTTCATCAATTAAATTCAATATTTCTTCTGTTACCCAAGGATTTCTAGCAGCCCTCGTCTTTTTACCCACTTTATCCTCTGCTGCCTTCACTACTTCATCCCTCAGAGCTACCCATTCTTCTCCTACTGTGTTTCTTTCCCCCATTCCTGTCAATTGTTCCCTTATGCTCTCCTTGAAACTCTGTACAACCTCTGGTTCTTTCAGTTTATCCAGATCCCATGTCCTTAAATTCCCACCTTTTTGCAGTTTCTTTAGTTTTAACCTACAGGTCATAACCAATAGGTTGTGGTCAGAGTCCACATCTCATGCCCCTGGAAATGTCCTACAATTTAAAACCTGATTCCTAAATCTCTGTCTTACCATTATATAATCTATCTGAGACCTTTTAGTATCTCCAGGATTCTTCCATGTATACAACCTTCTTTTATGATTCTTGAACCAAGTGTTAGCTATGATAAGTTATGCTCTGTGCAAAATTCTACCAGACGGCTTCCTCTTTCATTTCTTAGCCCCAATCCATAATCAGCTACTATGTTTCCTTCTCTCCCTTTTCCTACTGACGAATTCCAGTCACCCATGACTATTAAATTTTCGTCTCCCTTCACTACCTGAATAATTTCTATATATATATATATATATATATATATATATATATATATATATATATATATATATATATATATATATAGCTGCACCACCTGCCCGTTCTCTATCTTCACCCAACACCCCACTCCACTCACCATATCTACTGATCCCAAGATACCTCAGTTAACGATAAAGCATGTGACGAAGCAGGATGAGCATATGCAGTGGATAGGCACTTGGTGCAGGGAGTGGCAACTGACGCTCAGCATAGACAAATGTAATGTATTGGGAATGCATAGAAAGAAGGATCGTTTATTGTATGATTATCTGTAAAATATCTGGGAGTATGCATACGGAACGAAGTGAAGTGGAATGATCACATAAAATTAATTGTTGGTAAGGCGGGTGCCAGGTTGAGATTCATTGGGAGAGTCCTTAGAAAATGTAGTCCATCAACAAAGTAGGTGTCTTACAAAACACTCGTTCGGCCTATACTTGAGTATTGCTCATCAGTGTAGGATCCGTACAAGGTCGGGTTGACAGAGAAGATAGAGAAGATCCAACGAAGAGCGGCGCGTTTCGTCACAGGGTTATTTGGTAAGCGTGACAGCGTTACGGAGATGTTTAGCAAATTCAAGTGGCAGACTCTGCAAGATAGGCGCGCTCTGCATCGCGGTGTAGCTTGCTGTCCAGGTTTCGAGAGGGTGTGTTTCTGGATGAGGTATCGAATATATTGCTTCCCCCTACTTATACCTCCCGAGGAGATCACGAATGTAAAATTAGATAGATTCGAGCGCGCACGGAGGCTTTCCGGCAGTCGTTCTTCCCATGAACCATACGTGACTGGAACAGGAAAGGGAGGTAATGACAGTGGCACGTAAAGTGCCCTCCGCCACACACCGTTGGGTGGCTTGCGGAGTATAAATGTAGGTGTAGACAGGTTATGTGCAAAGAAATGTGTGGTTGGCTGGTTGTTTAGGGAGGGAACAGAACAGTGAGGTCTTCAGCCCTACTGGATTACGAAAGGATGGGGAGGAAGTCGGCCGTGACATTTCAAAAGAGCCATCCCGGCGTTTGCCTGAAGCGATTTAAGGAAGTCAAGGAAGACCAAAATCAGGATCTTT
This sequence comes from Schistocerca gregaria, assembly GCF_023897955.1. Lineage (NCBI taxonomy): Eukaryota > Metazoa > Arthropoda > Insecta > Orthoptera > Acrididae > Schistocerca > Schistocerca gregaria. The sequence goes on along the minus strand of NC_064925.1, from coordinate 320,568,865 downwards.
CAAATACTGCCAAGGCAGTTTGTCTTGAAAATGGCGGGGTGTTCTCCCGCCGAAATATAAAGTGTTAGCTGGCTCAATTCCCGGAAGTTATTTGAAAGTTGTATACGCCAGGAGAAACTCAGGTCTCACACTAAATCAGGATGTCCCGACGCGAGTTTGAACTGTCATCCCCCGAATGGGCGTCCAGTGTGCTGACCTGCGCCACCTAACTCGGTAAGAAATATTACCGTTAGAAACATGTGCTTTGTGTATTTAGCGTATATAGAACAACAATCGGTTGCATGAACAGTGCTCAAAAACGAAAGTAAGTAATAAACACAATCATATAGTTATAAATAGAGATAGCTAGATTTTAACAAGATTGCCAAAGAGTCACTACAAATCTCATAATCACTTATCGAAATACGTAAAATTAAATAGTCTTTTTATATATTATGTGCCACTGAAGATGCGTAACATGCGAAACTTATCTGGTACACAGAACACACAGAAATAAATTCAGTTGCAAAAGACGGCATTTTTATTATCATTATAATAAAACGTAATTGAATTTCGCAGCTGAGGAAAATGGCTGCAAATATTAGCAATATTGAGTAAAATATTGCCAACAGAGGGAAGAAAAGCTAGTGATTTTACCGGCAGGTTTTCACTCCGTTATCAACTTGCTAGTTTTTGGGACGAACTGAGAGTGCCGTGTTAATCTGCTGGGCAAAATATCCGTCTTCACTTTTGCTGTCTTTTTGGTGGGCAAACTCTTCAGTTAAACTATCTGGATCTGAAACTGTGTATGATGTGTTTCACGTGTTTCAAGCAAACTCACAGTTTCCGACAAGTAAAGAAAAATCGACGATTGTAAATACAAAGCAGTATGAGTGGGCTTCGGATAAACTGAATGCGTCAGGAATCAATCATTCTTCGGTCATATCAAAACAGCCAAGAAAGACAGCAAGAATCTTTCTCTATTGCCATAGTAAATTAAATGTTCTTATGAATGGAGTCCCCGGAGAAGTAAAAAGTTAATTTGTTTATCTTTACTATCAAGCCACACACTAAGACAGTATTGTGCACATAGCCTCAAAATTCAGTTTGCTAATTTCAGCCTTGTCTACTCAAAACTTCCCCATCAGAAGAAGAAGATATCTTCGGTACAATGGAGCTGAGGAAGGGGCGCCTTAAGCGCAGCCGTGGGAAGAAGAAGGATCTTCAAAGATCAAGGGCATAAACCCTGGCAGAATATCAAGCCAGCTTGAAGGTGTAGAGTTGGCAGCCAACCAGAAGACCTACCCGGCGCAGAGCATATAGTTTCACGAGGTAGATGTAGGAGGAAGTAACATGTTGCGTAAATCTTCTCGGATCATACGCTCTCGGGATCTTAACAGGCACAACGCGTCTCCTGTGGAGTCTGTCATTGGAATAAAATGAGAATATCCGTACTGCTCTTGTGCTTACTAAACGGAATACTCCGCTCTTTTTGGATCATATTCTCTCTATTAATCCTAGAGGATAAGGGGTTCAGACCGACTGCCAGTACTGAAAAATCGGTCGAACGAATGTTTCGTAAGCAAATTCTGTCGTGAATGAACTACATCTCCTCGGAATTCTTCCACTGAATCTTAGCTTGGCTTTTACCATAACTTTTTTAAAGTGATGGATCCTCTCTAGGTCACTCTGGATGGATCCTCTCAGTATTTTAGCTTCTTACTATTTCAATGTAATTTTAACTTTTTACTGTTACAATGTAATCGACAATAATGAGCCTTTTCAACTATTTAAGTGCAATATGATGCGCACATGATGAAGAGACTGAAAGAATGTACGGCGAGATGAATGAAATTATTCATGTACTTAAGAGTGACAAAAATTTAATTGGAATGGGGAACTGGAATTTGATAGAACAAAGAGAAAGGAAACTAGTAGCACTACTTGGGCTGGGGGGAAGAAATGAAAGACGAAGCCACTTTGTAAAATTTTGTGCACCATTTAATCATCGCTGATACTTGGCTTAAATAGTAAAAGAAGGTCTTACTCGTGGAAGAGACCGGGAGACCAGAGATTCTGAAACCGGATTTTAGACTTTAAAAATATTTCTAGTGACAAAGATAATAACTGACATTTATTTTTTAGTTATGAACTGCAATATAAAGAAATGGCAAAAAGCAGGAAATTATGGAGATGGGATAAGCTGAAAGAATCAGAGGTTGTTAAGCGTTTCAAAGAGAGCATTAGGCAAGTGACTGAAACAGGGGTAAGAAAACAATAGAAGACGAATTAGTAGCCTTGGTCGAGTATTGAAGGCAGCAGAGGATCAAATATGAAAAATACAAAGCCAACTAGAAACCCATGTACAGCGCACGAGGCATTGAAAAATTGACGATAGGAGGAAATACAATAATGCACTAAATAAAATAAGCGAAAGGAATACATCGTCTAAAAATGACGTAGAAAGGAAGTGCAAAATGGCAAACCAGGAGTGGGTAGTGGATCTGGAAGCGTAGCAAGTTGTTATCCACCATCTTGGAATTTGGCGAAAAACATGACGACAGTGTAATACCACGTTAAAGATCTTTGTCAAAGAAATTTGACGAATATTTGATCATATTTCTTTGTTAAAGAAATGTGATAGTGTGCGTACAGAAAATTGAGGAATGGGTGACTTAGTGCGAGAGAGGGGTAGAAGTGCAAACGCATGTGCATACCACAGAATGTGGGAAGAGTGGAAGAAACCTTCAGCTGTACCAGGCGCTCTACACGCAAGCATGCTCTGTTAACTTACATCGGATCGCAGTGTTGGGGAATATTGCACAAGGAACTGCAATGCCATCCATACAAAATTCAGATACTGCAAAAATTCAATGAGGTCGACCTCCCAAAGAGGCTAAACTTTTGCCAGGAGTTGTAGGAAATCGCGAATGACAACCCAGGCCTTTGTGACTATCTGATTGTGAGCGACGGGGCCAATATTTATACTTCAGACTTTGTTAACGAGCAAAACTTTCGCTACTGGTCACGTGAACATCCTGAAATGCTTAATGAAACGACACTTCACAATCAGCGGTGCGGCGTATCATCGTTTGGATTAATAGGGACTTCTTTTTCGAAGAGTACTGCTGCATCATATTCATATGCAGAACCAGTTTCTAATGCAAGAGCTTGTTTACCTTCCTGTAACTACCAATTCTCCCAACAGGACGTGGCCGTATGCCATACCTTGCAGCATTTCATTAACTCCCTACAGAATATCTTCTCTCTCCAATACAAATTGTCTAAACTCGTGTGGACGCTGGGCCAGAGATTAACGGTGCAGTGCAGTAAAACGACTGAGAGTGTATGTACACATATAAAGAATGACTGGACTACTTTGTAACTATCTCTGGAAGACGTAAGGCTATACGTATGTCTACAGTAAGAGAAATAACTGTAATATATTAGTCATACTGTAAATGCAAATTACATTATACACTCCTGGAAATTGAAATAAGAACACCGTGAATTCATTGTCCCAGGAAGGGGAAACTTTATTGACACACTCCTGGAGTCAGATACATCACATGATCACACTGACAGAACCACAGGCACACAGACACAGGCAACAGAGCATGCACAATGTCGGCACTAGTACAGTGTATATCCACCTTTCGCAGCAATGCAGGCTGCTGTTCTCCCATGGAGACGATCGTAGAGATGCTGGATGTAGTCCTGTGGAACGGCTTTCCATGCCATTTTCACCTGGCGCCTCAGTTGGACCAGCTTTCGTGCTGGACGTGCAGACCGCGTGAGACGACGCTTCATCCGGTCCCAAACATGCTCAATGGGGGACAGATCCGGAGATCTTGCTGGCCAGGGTTGTTGACTTACACCTTCTAGAGCACGTTGGGTGGCACGGGATACATGCGGACGTGCATTGTCCTGTTGGAACAGCAAGTTCCCTTGCCGGTCTAGGAATGGTAGAACGATGGGTTCGATGACGGTTTGGATGTACCGTGCACTATTCAGTGTCCCCTCGACGATCACCAGAGGTGTACGGCCAGTGTAGGAGATCGCTCCCCACATCATGATGCCAGGTGTTGGCCCTGTGTGCCTCGGTCGTATGCAGTCCTGATTGTGGCGCTCACCTGCACGGCGCCAAACACGCATACGACCATCATTGGCACCAAGGCAGAAGCGACTCTCATCGCTGAAGACGACACGTCTCCATTCGTCCCTCCATTCACGCCTGTCGCGTCACCACTGGAGGCGGGCTGCACGATGTTGGGGCGTGAGCGGAAGACGGCCTAACGGTGTGCGGGACCGTAGCCCAGCTTCATGGAGACGGTTGCGAATGGTCCTCGCCGATACCCCAGGAGCAACAGTGTCCCTAATTTGCTGGGAAGTGGCGGTGCGGTCCCCTACGGCATTGCGTAGGATCCTACGGTCTTGGCATGCATCCGTGCGTCGCTGCGGTCCGGTCCCAGGTCTACGGGCACGTGCACCTTCCGCCGACCACTGGCGACAACATCGATGTACTGTGGAGACCTCACGCCCCACGTGTTGAGCAATTCGGCGGTACGTCCAGCCGGCCTCCCGCATGCTCACTATACGCCCTCGCTCAAAGTCCGTCAACTGCACATACGGTTCACGTCCACGCTGTCGCGGCATGCTACCAGTGTTAAAGACTGCGATGGAGCTCCGTATGCCACGGCAAACTGGCTGACACTGACGGCGGCGGTGCACAAATGCTGCGCAGCTAGAGCCATTCGACGGCCAACACCGCGGTTCCTGGTGTGTCCGCTGTGCCGTGCGTGTGATCATTGCTTGTACAGCCCTCTCGCAGTGTCCGGAGCAAGTATGGTGGGTCTGACACACCGGTGTCAATGTGTTCTTTTTTCCATTTCCAGGAGTGTATAAAAACTTCCGCCTGTGAACAGAAAATTAAAAATTTCGTGAAAGAATAGTCAAGGATATGTCTAATCATTGTAGAACAGGTCGTTATTTATAAAAGGTATGCCTCTGTCTTAATTCGTGACATTCTGTGTACCTGATCATTTCACATTGGCTTACCTTATGATTGTAAGGATCAAGGGATACGGACAGTACCGGCAAACCTTTTCTTAACTCCGTTTGGGAATGTAAATCTTTCATCTGCATTATTCTTTCTACTACAATACAGCTAATATCGACAGCTATCGTCTATCTTCCGTTGAATAACGTATATGCACCGAAAATATTTCTTGCCGTCTTAAGAGTGACGAAAGAACTATTCTTCATTGCACGGTCACATAACATTAATTCTGGGAAAAAGCATTTTTCAGCAACCAGCGAGAAGCAAACTTAACCGAAGAAGTCGAATAAGAACTAAAAGCACCATAAAACTGCTCACTGAACACATTTGAGCTTAACGTTCAGATATTGCGAACTCGTGAGTGCTTCTTACTACCGCTCATACAATGGATTCGGTACTAAATGTGTTATCCTCTAGTACTAAAGCACATACACATTAATTTTAAATGAAATTCATGCGTACTTAGTGCCGAGTGGGAGGCCAAAACACACTTAAATATTCTATAGAATGTTACAATATACCTGATCATCTCCAAGAACGGGGACATTTCCTGGTCTTCAATATCCCCTGAGCTTTCAGGATATGATTTCTTTCTTTGGGATTGTTTGAAATCTCAGAAGTTACGGTGTGAGCCACCATACACACTCCAAAAGGTGAAGGTTTAAATTCGCGAGGAAATTCATCGAATCCCAGTGCAAGTCCTGCAAGATGTGGCGTGTAACTTCCGTAAAAGACTTCAAATGTGTATGAAGAAAAATGCCAGGCGCCTACATGATGTCATTTTCAAGTGATTGATATTATAAATTTCAAGCACTGTAAATTCATGCTGTATTTCTTTTATATCGCTGTGAATAAATTTGTATCACTAGTGGAAGTATCAAAATCGCCCGTTGCACTGCCACACTTGTATGTACAAAGTATTTCATCCTATGTATACGAATATGGTTTTTTTTAATGGCCTAGCTAAACACAGAAACATTAATGCAGCCACACTTCTATGACACGCCATTTTATTAAGTTTTCATGTATTTATTGCATGGCTGGGCAACGTCAATCCACTAATCGTTAATCCTTTACTAAAAGTGTTAACTTTGATGAACGTTTGAGCGTTACCTTACAGAGGATTTATCGAGAGTTACAGTTCAACATCTACACCTACATTCATACTCCACAAGCCACTCAACCGTAACAGCACACTTTGTGTTGTGGGAGTGGCGAAATGAGCAAGTGAATCAAACGCATTACCGTTGCTTAAACAATCTTCTGGTTGGGAAAGCTTAGGTATGACTCAAAGATAGTTTAATCACTTAGATTTATAATTATTTAGTTATCAATGTTAAGTCACGGCAAAATCAAAACACAGGCAAATCAGCAAGTATCTGACATAAGTTGCATATTTCCCCTCATGCACATCAACATGCAGAAGTTTTCATCCGAGAGCTAGGCTCGTCTAGAAAACTAATTGTAAATGTTTTTGCCCACAGAAAATCCGATTCCATTATTTATTTTTCACAGCCAATCCACCGACAAAAGGTAGTCCTTGCGGTGTGCACAGAAACAAACAACAATAAACTGCCAACATTTTTCTCGTTCTCACTCGATTTTTCCCATCTATCGCGCACACTCTGGCCAAGTACTTACATGACCCTAACTTGTCACAACATGATTTCCGCGGGCGGCGCGGTGTCATTTTTGTCGCCGGCCGGGGTAGCCGAGTGGTTCTAGGCGCTACAGTCTGGAACCGCGCGACCGCGACCGGCTACGGTCGCAGGTTCGAATCCCGCCTCGGGCATTGATGTGTGCGATGCCCTTAGTTTAGTTAGGTTTAAGTAGTTCTAAGTTCTAGGGGACTGATGACCTCAGCAGTTAAGTCCCATAGTGCTCAGAGCCATTTGAACCATTTTGTTTTTTGGTCAAATGTAGGAAGTACCTAATTAACAGTTAACGGATTCAAAGTAAGTCAGGGGAAGTTAAAGAGCCGTTAAAGATTTCTAAAATTAAATAAAAAGTTAATCCATTACCCGAAAAGTTAACTACGTTAATTAACGGTCGTGTGCCCAGCTAAGGCTTATTATACATTGACAAGCGTTTCAAATATAACACAGTTATGTCTCATATGGGAGTCTGCACACAGTATTTTGAGAGACGGATTAGTTGCTTCGATGAGGAATGTAATCACGACAATTTTTTCGTATCCAAACACCGTAAACTATTTTGCTTTGCTTCACACAGTGCTATATGGACTCAGTGTAGAACCTTTTCGAATTTTGTGCGATCAAAGCTATCTAAGTGTTGAATGCGCTACGGACAGTAATCAATAGACACTGCGCTAGTGGTGACAGTAGTCCACGTTTCACATCCATACATAACTACACTCCATACAAATACTTTCAGAAACGACTTCCTGACACTTAAATCAATACTCGATGTTAACAAATTTCTCTTCTTAAGAAACGCTTCCCTTGCCATTGTCAGTCTACATTTTATATCCTCTCTACTTCGACCATCATCAGTTATTTGACTCTCCAAATAGCAAAACTCTTTTACTACTTTAAGTGTGTCATTTCCTAATCTAATTCCCTCAGCATCACCTGACTTAATTCGACTACATTCCATTATCCTCGTTTTGCCTTTGTTGATGTTCATCTTACACATTTCTTTCAAGACACTATCTATTACGTTCAACTGCTCTTCCAAGTCATTTGCTGTCTCTGACAGAATTACAATGTCATCGGCGAACCTCAAAGTTTTTATTTCTTCTCCATGGATTTTGATACCTACTCCGAACTTTTCTTTTGTTTCCTTTATTGGTTGCTCAATATACAGACTGAATAACATCGGGGAGAGGCTACAACCCTCTCTCACTCCCTTCCCAACCACTGCTTCCCTTTCATGCCCCTCGACTCTTATAACTGCCATCTGGTATCTGTACAAATTGTAAATAGCCTTTCGCTCCCTGTATTTGACCCCTGCCACCTTCAGAATTTGAAAGAGAGTATTCCAATCAACATTGTCAAAAGCTTTCTCTAAGTCTACAAATGCTAGAAACGTAAGTTAGCCTTTCCTTAATCTTTCTTCTAAGATAAGTCGTAGGGTCAGTATTGCCTCACGTGTTCCAACATTTCTACGGAATCCAAACTGATCTTCCCCGAGGTCGGCTTCTACCAGTTTTTCCATTCGTCTGTAAAGAATTCGCGTTAGTATTTGACCAATTTTCCCGACAAAATTCTCTATCTTGAATGACGTCATGGCCGCCATTTGGGACGATGTCATGCACTGTTTCCAAGTCTACATGCCACCATCTTGGATGATGGCATCGTCTCCATCTTGGATTTATCTGACAGCAATAGAGTGTGTGGTACAAGCAATTTTCTCCCAATACTGAGCTACATGCTTCACAAGCAGTCAAGGAGGTTAATGTTCCGGATTTATAACTTTTTGAAATGTGCATATGAAGCGAGACTTCAATTTTTTACAATCTGAAGACTCAAGAACGAACTTCAGAAGTGCGTGTCGCAAATGAACTGTACAGAGAATTATAACGAAAGTGTTGGAGATGTAGAAACTTCAGGAAAATTTGTTTTCAATGTCGCCTGGGAAGCATAGAAATTGCAAGAACCCTGTAACTCAAATGGATGGTATTGACTACGATATTTTAATGTGTTCCATGTGTGAAATGTAAATAAGTAGGGAACACCCGACATCAAAAAAACTTATTGCAATTATGGCTGAGCAAATTGGCTTCAAAGATAGCGCACCGTCAATGCAATGAATTTTAAAAGACAGTCGTTTAAATATGTTAAGAAGAGAGTTTTTAACGAAAGTAGCGACATCGGAACAGCATGAACCACGTCCCTTATGAAGATGCATGATACAACAAGGGAAGGTAGTTCTACAGTGTTTTACACTGATGAAAAGTGGATGAATCAGAATGATGGTACTGTCAGTTTTAAAGTTCCCATAGGAAAAGGTTCTCAGATGCTTATACTGCATGCTGGCTCTTCTCATTTGGTTCCTTAGAGTAAGCTTGTATTTAGGTGTAAGAAAATCGGTAGTGACTACAATTCCGTAAACGAACGCTGTAATTTTCAAGAAGTGGTTCAGTGGACAATTCTTGCCATACCTTGCTTCGAAGTCGGTCATTGAATTAACATGGCAATTATCATTCAGCTATTACAGAGAAAAGACCAGCTACGAGCACCAGGATATGTAACATTGTGTTCTGGCTGAAAAATAAAAGCCGGACGAGCGGTTCTAGGCGCTTCAGTCGGATACCGCGGGACTGCTACGGTCGCACGTTCGAATCCTGCCTCGGGCATGGATGTGTGTGATGTCCTCAAGTTTGTTAGGTTTAAGTAGTTCTAAGTTCTCAGATGTTAAGTCCCATAGTGCTCAGAGCCATTTGAACCATTTTTGAAAAATAAAAATATACCGAGCAATAAAAGGCAGAACTGTGTTAAACTCCGACAGCTTATTAATTTATAAAAGTCGCATGAAGGAATGTACAAATGTTACTTTTTTGCGTGCGAACGCGGTCACACAGTTTTGCGTTTACCCACATACCACTGTCAGTATAATCCATTGGAATTAATTTGCGCACAGTTTACAAGCTATGTGGGGAAAAAAATAAAACATTCAAGATGACAGATACTCAAACGATTGTGCATGAAGTAATACGCAGCATCAACCTTCAGCTTGGGCACACTGTGTGCGGTACGCTGAAAAATGTCAGAAATAAGACTTCCAGGGGGTGAAGATGGATCTACCTTCAATCTATCATCCCAAATTTACAATCAAATGGTTCGGACATGGACTCTGATAGCAGATGGCATTACGATGTAGACTTTGAAACAAAGTGAAGTAATAATCTCTCTTGGTTTTAAAGACTCATGATTTAAAAATGTTCCGTCAACATATCAACTGTATACATAGCACATGAGAACTTCGTAGGTTTTGTTGAGGAGGAATATGTACTATAATGTTCAACACAATGCCCAAGGAGAAGTTAAGCTTTTCACAGGGTGTTGTAGGCTCTAATTACTCACGAGAATGTGACCGAATAAATTCGACAAAAACTGCAATATTTGAACAAGTAAACGCCTGTCATTTTCATGGCAAGAATTGGAAAATACCTTAAAATGAAAGGGTGAGTTACTGTTGAGATATCGGTGGTTTTCAACGTTATCGTGTGCATTCTGTTGAGTTATTCACGGAAGATAGTTAATTGTTTGTTTGCTCAATGCATCATAAATGCGTCCTCCCACTGTGATGTCGAACGAATTAATTTAAAATCCTAATGCCTCATGACACCGAAAAATATGACGTACTGACAGGTTTTACAATAGTCTTTTGCACTAGTCTTTGCTACCAGTAATTCATTTTTATGCATAATGATTTACACTGAAATGAAGTGAAACACATCCACATGTGCACAATATAAACATTTAAAAAATTACACGGAGCAGAAGCAATTGTCAAACAAATGTAACGACTTCAGTTTTGGTTTGAAGTTCATTTTGTTGTGTATTACATTTTTATTTATAATATAGTCCAAATCGCAATAAATGGCACTTTATGCGACCATTGCCGATGATATTGCCATTAGACAATGGTCGTTTTGAGAAATACTTTACTTGAGGTCTTCACAAAGCTGCATCAGCTGTTCTCTTCTACCGGTGGACACAACCTCAAGATGTGAAGTAAGACTCTCTCATGTAGATGACTAATCAAAATAGGTTTTAAAATATATTATTCCCTTAGAGACTTGAACGTGTAATATCATGTACCGAAGCCAGGTGGGCTTGATTGTTGCCCGCAGCAACACAGTTCGGCAGCACCGAACTTGTTTGTTCGCTCTTTGTAGCCCCGCATCGGCCGACCTCGTCCCCTCCCTCCACACTTCCCTATCGCCACGCCTCTATGCGCGGAAGCGCCGTCCTATAGTAGTGTCAACATTGTGACATATATTTGAATAACGACACGGGAGTGTAGTGGGAGGTTTACATTGTTTCTTCAGAGGGGTATCAGTAAGAGACCCTACACAAGCCCCAACCGACCAACTGACCAACGAATTATGCGTGTGTATGCGTTTTGACCGACTGACCAACGAACTTTCCTTGACTACTTGGCAGCCGACCGCCCTCCTCCCCTTCCCCACTGCCACACACAGCAATAAATTGCGCCGTGTGTAGGGCTGTCGTGCCGACCGCCCGACTAAAATACATCTTTTGTCATTGCGCGCGGAATTAAAATACTGTTCTGATATACTTGACAGGGTCGAGTAGGGCGAAACTTGAAGGACAAAGTTTCTGGAGAAATTTTAAAGACTACAGCTGTTTGTAGTACCTGTATGTTGTTACTTTTGTTGTATTTTGTGGTTTTGTAGACAAGGTTAGCAGGCGGCCGGCCTGCTTAAGTAAGAGCACGTGGGAAAATTTCTTTCCTTGAATTAGCCTCTCCTTTGCCCAGCGTTTTCTCTCGGCCTTTTTTCGCCTTGTTACCGCTAAAACACCCAAGGCAAACCTCCGTTTTTGTTTCCGTGTAAAACCAAGCGAGATTTCGTAGAACACACACTCAACAAACTTAAGGTAAACAAATCACAACAGGGCGGCGCCCTTAATTGCTGAGTGCAGTCGGTCGGGACGTGTGTAAACTGCCACGAAATTCGTCAGTCGGTCTGTCCGCCCATAAATTGGTGCGTGTAGTCTCTTCTCATGCGGGTAACACTCATCTCTCAAGACTTCTTGCCAACGTGACGTCATTTTGACATTATGCGCTATGTGGAAGACGTAAAGAACTGTCTATCGACTTTCATGATCGTACGTTTCACACACTTGAGGCTTTTTCAAAACCCCAGCATATTGAGGACCTCTGGAAATAGCGTCATTAATGGTAGCCTACATATTGTTGTAATAGATTGACGAAAACGTCATATTTGGTAGTAAAAGATGTCCTCTAGTTCATGAAGTTCTTGTTCGGCAAAGAAATGTCCTAAAATAACTAGGTAGTAAATTGCCTTTTATAGTTTATACACGGCCGATATACGATTAGTACTGCTATCTTTTTAAATTTTTTTTTTTTGATTTATCGAACCATAGAAGTGTGAGGGCTAAATTGGTGCGTTCTATCTGGTGCGGTTAGTAACAGATACGTACGGATCTACAAGGGATAGACAAAATAATGTGAACAGTGCTAGTATGGGATGGTTATGTCTGTCGGTCAGCAGCGCAGGTAAGACACATGACGCGCTGGACTGTGCGTGTTAGAAAGACTAGGGACCATTGCAGATTGTTTACGAGTAGTGTACACTTCGTATTTGCATTCAGAAGCCGAGGTCGATGTGCAATGAAAGACCTAACAGTGTACCAAAGAGGGCAGACTGTGGGGGCCCGATAAGCTGGAACATCAGTAGCCAACTGAATGTTCAAGATCAACCGTTTCAACAGTCATCACAACATACAGAAAACACGTAAAACATGATCATGTAAACGTAATAGTAGGCGCAAATTAAAAATAAACGACAGAGACCGTGGTATGCTAACACGAATTGTGTCAAAACAACACGGCGGCTAAAGTGACTGCAGATCTCAACAACCATCTTCGAGACCCCGTGTTTACCGACATCGCCTGCCGAGAGCTCCATAAAGCGAATATTCATGGAGGAGTTGCTATACTGAAATCATTAGTGACGACAATCAACACAAAGAAGTGTAAAACATGGTGTCAGAAGCATAAGCTGATCGGTGGACACACGTCATATGGTCCAGAGAGTCAACGTTTCGTTATTTCCAACATCGGGCCGGATTTACGTATGGAGAACGCCAAAAGAAGCCTACAATCTTGATTGCTTTATTCTAACGGTTAAGCATGGAGGTGGAAGAGTGATGGTGTGGGCAGTCATATCATGGCATTATGCTGGTCCCATTATTACTCTCAAAAGCCGTATTACGGCCAACGATTATGTGAACATTTTAGGTGATCAGGTGCACCCCATGATTCAAATGATGCCATATTTTAGGACGATAATGTACCCATTCACACAACCAGGACAGCATAATCGTGGTATGAGGAGCATGCAACTGAATTGCAGCGTCTTTCCTGGTCAGCACAGTCCCCCGTCTTCAACATTACTGAACCCTTGTGGGTGGTATTGGAGCGCAGGCTTCAGGGTAGATTTCCGCCTTCCAGTATTACAGGTGATTCAAAAATATTTCTGTTTGCTGATGACACCAGCTTGGTAGTGAAGGATCTTGTGTGTAATATTGAAACATTATCAAATAATGTAGTTCATGAAATAAGTTCGTGGCTTGTGGAAAATAATTTGATGCTAAATCACAGTAAGACTCAGTTTTTACAGTTTCTAACTCACAATTCAACAAGAACTGATATTTTAATCAAACAGAATGGGCATATTATAAGCGAGACGGAACAGTTCAAGTTCCTAGGCGTTCGGATAGATAGTAAGCTGTTGTGGAAAGCCCATGTTCAGGATCTTGCTCTTAAACTAAATACCGCTTTATTTACCATTAGAACAGTATCTGAAATAAGTGACATTTCAAGTAGTCTACTTCGCATATTTTCATACGCTTATGTCATATGATATTATTTTTTGGGGTAATTCTTCTGATTCAAAAAGGGTATTTTTGGCTCAAAAACGGGCTGCTCGAGCTATGTGTGGTGTAAGTTCGAGAACCTCTTGTCGACCCCTATTCAATAGTCTGGGAATTTTGACATTGCCCTCACAGTATATATTTTCTTTAATGTCGTTTGCTGTTAGCAATATTAGCTTATTCCCAAGAGTTAGCAGCTTTCACTCAGTTAATACTAGGCAGAAATCAAATCTGCATGTGGAATGCACTTCCTTGACTCTTGTGCAGAAAGAAGTGCAGTATTCTGCTGCATCCATTTTCAATAAGCTACCACAAGAACTCAAAAATCTTAGCAGTAGCCCAAACACTTTTAAGTCTAAACTAAAGAGTTTCCTCATGGCTCACTCCTATTCTGTCGAGGAGCTCCTGGAAGAACTAAAAAAATTAAGCAAATTCCAGTGTTACATTCTTGATTTTCTTTATTTAAACTAACGACTTGTCGCCTGAATATGTTTCTTATATTTCATTTTATCTGTTTGTACAATCTACAACTGAATATGTTTCTTATATTTCATTTTATCTGTTTCTAGAATCGTGTTATAATTTCATGTATTGACTCGTTCCATGACCATGGAGACTTCTCCTTAATGTGGTCCCACGGAACAATAAATAAATAAATAAAATAAAATAAGTAGCATGGAGAGCTGCATCAAACCAGTCTCTAGACTGAAGACCACTACGAAAACAACATATTGATATGATTTCAAAATTATGCAAAGATTGGCAACTTTCTTTAATTGTTCACAAATGTAAAATTATGCGCTTTACAAAACGAAAAAGCGTTGTATCCTATTACTATGACATCGATGTGAGTCACTTTTGGAATCGGCCACCTAGTACAAATACCTGAGTGTAACACTTGAAATGGAACGATCACATACATTCAGTCGTGGGGAAAGGAACTGGTAGATTTCTATTTATTAGTAGAATACTGAGGAACTGCAATCAGTCTGCAAAGAACATTGTTTATACATCACTCGTGCGACTGGTTCTAGAAAATTGATCAATTGTATGGGACCCATAAGACTAATAGGGGATATGGAACGGATAGAGAGAAGGGCAGCACTAATGGTCACAGGTTTACTTATCTCATGGGAGAGTATCACAGAGATACTGAAGGAACTGAACTGGAAGACCCTGGAAGAAAGACGTAAACTAGCCCGAAAACTCTCTTAACGAAGTTTCAAGAATCAGCCTTAAATAATGACTCCATGAGTATACTACAATCCCCTACGTATCGCTCACATCAGGATCGTGAAGATGAGATCATGATAATTACTGCACTCACACAGGTATTCAAATAATTATTCTTCCCCCTTCCATACGTGAATGGAACGGAAAGAAACACTAATAACTGTTACAATAGTATGTACCCCCTGCCATGCTCCTCACAGTGGTTTGCAGAATATAGATGTAGTTGTAGATGTAGATATAGATTGGGTACATGAATTAAGTCCCATGGGAGAAGGGGTGACGATAGGAAGGATATCCGCTCACCTTATACCGGCCTGCTTCTCTACTGTGAGCATGTCACTCGCAGTCAAGTGGTCAAGTAGTGACAGATCCTCTGTTTTCTGCAGATGAGACAGGGAAGACAGGAGACGATAGTATTTGGGGTATCTCTGGTACCAGTATTGCAAGTACGTGACTCTTGGGAGCTCTTTCAACACACCGATTCGTAGCAGTTGCCACTCGTTTGGGCGATTTCCAGCTGCTTACGAACTCAACCAACTCATCCCATGTTCGAGGACAGCATTCATAGTGTGGCTGCGTTTTGCGGCAATGCATAAGGGGCGTTCAAAAAGAAACGAACCGGAATCTGGAATGCGGAAATCGGTGACAGAAGGAAAATATCGTGGCGTGTGTAACGAGGTGTGATTCCGACCAGAGCGTGGAAGTTCACACACAGCCCGTCGCTAGGGGGCACACGTTCACGCCACGTGACTATACAGACGCTGCCAGTTGCATTGCAAACAGTGACATGGAGGCGTCAATAGAAGAGCAAAGAAGTGTTGCTCGTTTTGTGACAGCGGAAGGAGTTGGAGGAACGGACATTCATCGACGAATGTCACAAGTGTACGGCGAACACTGCATGTCCCTTGCAAGGGCGAACACTGCATGTCCCTTGCAAGGGACAAAGCGTAGAACAAGCGCTTCAGGGAAGGACGGGTGTCGTTAGCCGATGATGCACGGTCTGGAGCACCGCACTGCATTACCGATGACATGGTCCAGCTAGTGGATGCACTCATTACCCAGTACCACGGAGTGGCAGTGAAAGCCATAGCCGCCGTGTTCGGATTGAGCGGTGTTTGAAGTATTCAAACCATCATGAAGGAACGACTGCATATGCACAAAGTGTATGCCCAATGGGTGCCCCACAGTTTTCAACCACACTAGTAAGCACGTCGAATGGCCCACTGTCTTGCTCATGTGCAACGCTATGCTCGGGAAGGGAATGCGATCCTGGCACGAGTGATTTCTGGAGTTGAGTCATGGTGCGATCACTTCGAACCAGAATCAAAACGACAAAGTCTCCAGTGGAAGTATCCAGCGTCACTAACACTAATAAAAGCCAAGGCCATCCACACGAGTGCAGGAAAGGATATGGTGGCATTCTTTATTGATCAAGATGGCCCTCTTCTGATTCACTTCCTACAGCACGGGACAACAGAGAATTCCCAGTGTTACTCGCAAACCTTAACCCCCCTTCGCCAAGCGATCAAATCAAAATGATCAGGCAATCTCACCTGTGGGATCATTCTGCTCCACGACAATGCAAAGCATCATAAGGCCAACACAGTCGCGTCAGTACTACAGAAATTCAAATGGGAGGTTCTCGGCCACTCTCCACACAGTCCGGACCTCTCTCTCTGTGATTACGCCAGTTTTGGTCCCACTAGAAAGGCTCTGAGGGGCAAACGATTCACCTCGGACGACGACGTCAGCTATACGTGCGGAACTAGTTAGCATCGTAGCCCTGAAAATTTTATGAGACAGCCATTCACCACCTCGTGTCACAGTGAGACAAGTGTCTCAGCAGCCAGGTCAATACTTCTAACATACAGCTACTAGTTTCTGTGATTATGCCTCCGGCTAGTTTATTTTTGAACGTGCCTTATATTACAAGGCAGTGAAGAAATAACTTTAAATTAAGCCCGCTGATTATCTTTTGACCTCTTGAGCTAAAAAGTTGAACTTCCCTGTAAGAATTGAAGAAAACACTCAAAACGAGATTACTATTGAGGCAACACAAAAAGCTGCGCTAAAAATTACTAGGTTCCTAAAATATTTTGATGTTAATCCTGGAAGTGGCGTGCTTACGTGCACAGCTATCTGGGTGAGTCATTATCCATTATGGATAACAGTAGTTTATTAACAGTGCTACTAGATTAAGAGGAATAATCCTCCTTCGGGCAATTAACGTCGACAGTTACAACCATATGATTTGGGACCGTTGTGGTAGCTTTTCTTTCGACCACACATACACAACGTCCTACACAATGCCTGTGAAAAGTAAACTTTTACGGCTGGATATACCACACTTATTAAAATATCCGAGCTGTTATGCTGCGCACGAATTAATTCTTTAGGGAAAACCGACCCTCGTCCTTATCTGCTGCCGTTTGTTTCAAGGGGTTTGGTAGCTTCTATGAACGACTAAAGCCTTGATTCACTACTGTCTGCAGTGAAAGTTCGTTCCTGCACAGTAGAGTGACATCATATGTTTTCAGAAACGGTCCGTTGCACGTAAAAAGCAAAATATATTAGCATCATATTAAAAAATGACCTGACGAATTAAAAACGAATGTAAAGCCTGACGTCTTTTACACATAGCTTTTTCTGCTGCTGCTACTTTTCCACTCTAGTGACCTCTTCGTCACGGTGGTCCTACAGCTGCCACCGCGTCCGGCATCTCTGTCGCCAAACGCTTTGGCCTCGCCATTCGTCCTCGTCTTCTTTTTTTCCCCTCTTACCATCGCTTCTTAGATAGTCTTTAGCCACTCTATTCGTGGCTTTCATTTCTTCTTCTTGCAGGAGGCCACCATGACAGAGCTGTCTTTGGCCACTTGTCTTCTTCCATGTTTTTGACATGTCTTAATCACCCTAGTTGTCTTTCTTCTATTCTATTCGTAACAGCCCAATGGGTCCTCGCCCTTTCTCTTATTTCCTCATTACTTACGCGGTCAAGTCGGGAAATTTTTCACGTTCTTCGCAATTGGTCTATTTCTAAAGCACTAAGTCTCTACTTCTTTCTGTTAGTTCTCGACACTCACTGCCATAACTTGTTATTGGGTCTATGATCGGGTTTGTACAACCGGATTTAAACTTTTAAACTCATTTTTGAGTACAAAATTTAGTTTTTGGATAGCCACTCCATCTTGCTTGATCCGGCGTTGGATATCTCTATCATATCTTCCATCACGAGATAGGATACTACTCAATGACACTCTCAGCGCAGCGCAGATTTAGCTGTTTCATCAAATCATAGCAAATGTACCACTAGAGTGCTCCTTCTTCTGAAAAGGGCTTACGAGGAATTCTTACCACAGTTTTCGATAGAACCATATTTCATATGCTTCAAACTTCTTTTTATCTGGATATATTTTGATATAATCTTTATTTCTGTACTTGGATGAGTCTGTTTTCCACTTCTTGCCCTCATAATTAGCTGCGCTTTCATTTCCAGGAATACTACAATGAATTTTTTACCCAGCACCTTGGTAATGATGCTTCCTGGCAGATTAAAACTGTGTGCCGGACCGAGACTAGAAATCGGGATCACTAGGTCCCGAGTTCGAGTCTCTGTCCGGCACACAGTTTTAATCTGCCAGGAAGTTTCATATCAGCGCTCACTCCGCTGTAGAGTGAAAATTTCAACCTTGGTAATGTCTTTACTCTCAGTTGTGAGCTTCAAAATCAGATTGTTTCGGCACCTCAGTATCTCAAGCGCTGATCTGCAATAAGTAAAAGCAAAGATCTGACCATCGACATGTCCCAGTGTACGAAGCTATCTCTTTGGAACGGATTTCTGACCAATTTGACAGCTGCTATCCATCTTCGTTCTTCGAAACTTCGGTGGGAAGCCCCTTTCAATTTTATGTTCGAAGCATACTTGTTATTTAAAAAAATCTTTATCTAAAATCGAGCTCTAATACAGCCAATAGTTCTAATATCAAGTGAAGTACCAGTATATTGTACACTTTGACTTTATGTGTCTTCTTGAGACACTGATACGGATACTGTAATGCGAATATGTCATCACTAAATCAGATCACGTAAGAATGACAATCTGCTTCAAAGATCACATACATTTTCGGATTGAAACGATCAGTTGCTGACACATAGTATCCGTCACTGGCCACACAGCTATTACACTTACACTACATACTATGACGCATATCTTGGGGGTAGCTATGTTCATACGTAAACTCGTAAACTGCGTCCACAAGCTATGACGAGTCCACGAGCTCATCGGTACCGACTGACCACCGTGTCATAGCCTGCCAATGGCGCTATAGAATGCAGTATGGAGGGCCGTGGGTCAGCACGCCAGTCTGCGGCCGTTGTCAGTTCCTGTGAGTGGAGCCTCCACCACTCGGTGAAGCTACTCGTCAGTTGGCATTAGAGGTTGGGTGCACACCATTACATTTCTCCCGCCAAGGAACAACTCCTGGCAGTACCAGGAATCGAGACCCAGATTCTCCGCATGGCAGTCAGCTACGGAGGAGGACAGCTTTGTTTATGCCAAAAGTTTATATCAACATTCTCGCAACAGTTTACTCTTTCCAATTTATTGGATGTTAGCTTAACTTCATGTTCCATAATACATTGGGACTACAGAAATGTCATTTTTATCTTTTATTGTGTCGTGTTACTGCCTCTGTAGCTAAGTGGGCAGTGTGGGTGACTGCCACACGGGGAGACCGAGGTTCGATTCCCGGTACTACCAGTGATTTTCCTATTGTGAGAGGACTGGAACGCGGTGCACTCAGCCTCATTAAGCCAACTGCTGACTAGTTAACCGAGCAGTAGCGGTCCCAAGATCGAGAAACCCGACAACAATCAGGAGTCCGATGTGTTGACCACATGCCTCCTCTATACCGCAATAATAATAATAAAGATTTTATTGTCTTTAGGCCATTACAGCAATTGACAACGTCAAATGAAGATACAATTTATAATACAGTGTGATAAGGTATCGACTACTGAAATATTTTAGCTTATATTACAATAAATGTACAGTGGGTCATCTATTAGATTACTGCATTTTACAGTTGAAGAATTCATTGATATCATAGAACGGGTGGGCAATAAACCATTCATGCAGTCTTTCTTTGAATGTATGTTCAGGAAGATCCTGTATAGCATGTGGCAGCTTATTAAATAGTTTGTGCCCTGTGACTTCATAGCTACTTATTGATTTTGATAATCTGTGATAAGGCGTGTATATGTGTTTGATACTTCTTGTGTTGTAACAATGTACATTTTCTCTACGTTTCACATCTTGTAGGTTCTTCTTGGCACAGGGTGGCACAGTGGTTGGTCGGATTCGATTGGCCAGTCTACCTTTTACCTTATGGTTTTGTGTCGAGTGACAGTCTGAAGCCTTTACAATTTTCTTTTAAGCCGTAAGCTGTGTTTTTTGAACTGGAAATCAAGGTCGAGTGAGAGGCACCTTGTTCTACTCGTAGCTTTGTGTGTGTATGTGTGTATGTGTGTGTGTGTGTGTGTGTGTGTGTGTGTGTGTGTGTGTGTGTGTGTGTGTGTATGTATGTGTGTGTGTGTGTGGAGATGTGTAGTACCCTGGTGTCACAGGTAATGCCTGCGCTGACGCAATGACTATGGCAGATAGCGCCAAGAGCACACGAAGTGCACTGAGTGTTTTCCCGCCTACCTGCCTTGCACACGGCTTCGCTGCGCGCTTCCTTATCTTGGACTTTAACAGAAAGACGGCGTATCACAAATGCTCCGCAGATCATTCACAAAAGACACCACCGAGAGTTTGGAAACCGTCCGAGAAGCAGTGTGACGGAAGGGGGCCCTTGCACAGAACGGCACCTTAAGTACTGAGTTACCGAAGTGGCTTCAATAAAACAGCTTACCGGCCAGCGCCTCAACACAGGACCTTACCTGACGTGGGCAACGATCATTAAGACACAGCGATTCGGGCACGACTGTCGAACCGCAGTCACTCAGCCACCGACTCACTGTTTGGCGAAGGTATTGGATATTAATAGATTCTGAAAAGAAACTGACGGATTGGAACCGACGGCATTTGGCGAGGGAAACTATGCAGACGAATTAGAACTGTAGGAAAGGGAAGAAACCAAGAACAACAACTCAAAGAAATAAAGATCCGTGAATGTTGATCTGGATATTAAGATAGCAGTTTCACGTTGCTTATCACACAAAGACCACAAGGAGGTAACTAAGAACCACAAGATTGCAGCAAAACTGCCTTGACCATCATATGCGGGACAATTTTGCGAAAGTAACATGTGCTACCCCTACAGAAGTTCCAGACACTAAAGGACATAAAGAAAGATTTTGGTCCAATGTATGCTAAGAGTCTGAAAAGGCAGGTTCTTTTGAAGTGCACTGTGGCAGAGGAAAGAAAGCAGTTACTCCGAAGTCGGTTGAAGATGTGGCCGCAGGATTTCAGGAGCTATTGAGCGGTGATATGCAAGCGTGCGGTGCACGGTGAATTGTCCAAACGTTGGACATGCCTGCGAACACGGTGCATAAAATCCCACGAAACATCCTGCATTGCTACAATACAAAATCACCCATATTCAAGAGTTGCTTCCTGCTGACCTACCAGCGTGACAAACGGTCGCTCTGGAGTTTCTTGCTCGCATGGAAGTGGGCAATGAATGGTCATGGAACATTCCGTGAACAGACAAAACCCATTCCCATATCTAAGGACATGTCAATACGCAGAATTGCAGAATATGGGTAACGGAAAATCAGCCGGTACCACTTCATTCTGAAAGGTGACTTTGTGGTGCAGACTGACGGCACCGCTTATCGTAGGGCCTTATGTTTTCGAACAGATGAGTCTGCGGGTCGTGTTACCGGTATCGTCACTGGTAAACTTTGAGTCTTTTGCGTACCAACGTCATTCAAACCCTTTAACACCGTGGATGTATGGGTAGGATCATTTTTATGGAAAAAGGTCCTCCTCAATATATTACACAAGCAGTGAAGCGTCTGTTGCTGAGGCATTTCGGAAATGCTAGAATTATCAGCCGTCATTTCCCTATAACCGTCCAGATCACCTGATCTTAATCCATCTGACTCCTGGCTGTGGGGTTATCTGAAAGATGCTGTGTTCAGTGCCCCAATTACGAATGTACATGAATAGAAGGCAAGCATTGCTCAACACATTCTGATCGTGATCTCCAAGACACTCCGATCTGTTGTGGAACATGCTGTTTCTCGATTTCGGCTGGTGGCAGAAAATGATGGACGGCATATTGAATTTGTCTTGTGCCAGTCTCACTGCAGTTAGAAATCGATATTTTCATTTTTATGCTGCTTTTGGCTCCAGGACAGTTAAAAACCAATGTTACTTCGGTTTTTATGTGATTTCTGGCCGGGTGTCAATTAAAAACCTGTTTTTTTCCACCCGGTGTGGTACGATATTTCCGTGGTGGACTAACACTGCCACAATTGTTAGCTGCTGAACTCGTGCATTCATGCACATTGAACACTATGAATAGTGTAATGTGTTTCGCAAATCATAACCGTTTATTGCGACTCATCTGTCATTTTTAGCCGATCTCATTTACGTTAAGGTGTCTACAGCTCCATCTATTGGCAAAATTTTCTTTAATTTTGTTTGTTCCATGACGTTTCCCCTGTGTTATGTGTTATAACTTGCTGTTCAAATTTGACATAATTCTGAGCAGTGATTGTCTTTCTAGAGAGTTTTGAAACTGGAGCTTTTATTATGGACACCTGCATGTAACTACTCAGTTGTGTATTTTATTTTTTAGTTTGTCATTTGGTAGATAAGCGTTTAAATCCATACCACCATTAGAATCACACTCATAGACTTACATAACGTAACGTATGTGCTTCATTTTCATTTATACCCTTTCTCCACATCTTCGAAGCGAATGTAAATCATTAAACGAACGTCAGATTTGCTTGAAGTGTGTTTGAAAAGTTTGCGGAATCATCACCAGATGTCGGCGCTAATGCCAACAGTTTCCCGCGTAATAAGTCACCCTTTATGAGTTAACATGTGATGCGTCAGTGTTCCAGGTAGAGATCTGTGGTTCTGGACGTCTCTCTGTAGACGCTCCCGTCTAGTGATGTGTGAAAATGGAAAAATCTAGATTCGAGCAGTTATTAAGTACTTTGCAAAGAAAGGTATGAAAGCAAAGGAAATTCATGTCGATTTTCAGAACGCGACAGGGGACTATACTCCTCGACTCTTAACGCAAGATCAGAAACGCATCAAAATGTAAAAGTTCGAGCAATGTCTGACCCGTTTTCAGAGTAACCAACAAGATCTTTTGCACCAGTGTGCGACCACAAATGGAACTTCACCACCACCAAAGAAACAAATGCAATACGGTCAGCCGGAAAGGCCATGGCGTCAGTTTTCTGGAATGCGGAAGGAGTCTCTTGGTATATTGTCTTCCCACTGGTCAAACAATTACAAGAAATAGCAATTTCTAACTCTTTCCCAAGCTCAAAATTTTTCTCCGTGGACTGTGATTCTCTTCAAACGAAGAACTGACAGAAAAACTGGCGGGTGCTTTGCAGGCCTGGAGGAATCTAATTTTCGAAATTGGATCAAGGCACTGGAATATTGCTGGTCAAAGCGCATTAGTGTACGGGGAGACAACACTGAAAACTAAACATGTTTCACTGACGCAAATCGTTTCTTTCTGTTCCATTCCGAGAACTTTCCAAACTGCCTTCGTACATGCTTGGATACATAAATGACTGGTCCCATGCGAATACCACCTGAGAGGAAAGACCCATTTTTCGCTCAGCTGTGCAGGATCGTATCGTAAAATGGGGAGAATAGAAACAATTTTCAACTGTAAAAGAGAAAATTTCATAATTTGAAATAGAAATATGAATATAAAAATTATATGGGATTACAGATTTTGTGCCTATCTTTAAAATTATAATTAGGATTGGGACCTAACTAGGGCTTTTACAACATAAAAACAATAAAAAGTTGGTATTTCTGTTCACCATGCAGAGAGGGTTGAGTATTTTTTGTTGTTTTTTGGTCTTTTGCGTGAATAGTGACATGTCAAAATCAGTTTTGAACCCAAGAGAATAAAAAACAAAATTAATTTAGCTAAAAAAAATTTTATTCAGTACAAAAACTAAAAGTTGTACACAAAGTTTTTTTCAATTTTTCAAAGAGAAATTGTTATATCTCCAGTTACTATATTTTAAAATCAAATTGATGAACTTGCTTTGTTAGTTAATCATACAGTCGTTGACATCATGTTTAAAAATGTTGTCTTTGAACCTACAAATGGTACCCCAGAACAGCGAAGAACTTTCATCAAATAACATCTCCTTGACTAGAACATTACTCCTCATCTGTTAAAGTAAATGGAGTTAAGCGGCCTTGTTTTTTTTTTTTTCAGAGAACATCGTAGATCACATAACTAATGAGGATGTACTGAATAGAATTTGGGAGAAGAGGAGTTTGTGGCACAACTTGACTAGAAGAAGGGATCGGTTGGTAGGACATGTTCTGAGGCATCAAGGGATCACCAATTTAGTACTGGAGGGCAGCGTGGAGGGTAAAAATCGTAGAGGGAGACCAAGAGATGAATACACTAAGCAGATTCAGAAGGATGCACGCTGCAATAGGTACTGGGAGATGAAGAAGCTTGCACTGGATAGAGTAGCAGGGAGAGCTGCATCAAACCAGTCTCAGGACTGAAGACCACAACAACAACAACAATCAGTTCAACTGCTGCCTTGTAAATAAATAAAAAATTGCAGCTGTATGGTCCAAATGACTGCTTACTTTTTCCAGCTGCTATATTCACAGTATAAACTCCTGGGTTGAGAACAGAGCCAGGTGGATCTTCATTTCCGTCGGACTCTTTAGTCTTCTTCCGAAGAAACACCGGTGATTGCTGTATCTTTCAATCCACAAATTCAGAAACACAACTCTACATTTTCAATTAGCTGAAACACAAATGAGATTTAAGTATACATTAGAATCGAACTTTTGGTTAATGGAACGGTAATGCAAATTTTCATACCATGTACTTAAATTAAAACTACAGAATTTAGACTGGTACATAGAAATAAAGTTCGAAATAAGCAAGTTCAGCAAAACGTCCGATGTTGCTAGTAGAGTGAACAAGACATCAAATGACAGCTTCGCCAATCCTGAAATTCATAATTTCCCTCTTATATTCGCCCAGTACCAATCTAGACAAACAAAATCTTTGAATAATATAGCATAATAAGAGAACATGGTCCTCAGTAGGCTGTAATGTAGATGATCTTTATTTAAATCGCGTGATTAGCTAATTTTGACGACTTTTCATTTACAAGCGTCTATAAAACCAATGTGGGAGACTACCACATTGTCTGCATGCATAAACATACATCGCCATGTATAAATAACACATTACACAACTCACATTAACATACCACCTTAATGTGCAACATTGCTGCTTACATGTGTAACGGGGAAGAGCTTTGGAACTAGGCTGAGGAAACATGGAAATATTAGTACCAGTAAAAAATCTACATTTAGCAATTACTTACATGCTAACACACATAATGCAAATGGTCCTAATTCTCTAGAAGTTCTACATATTACTGATGAATATCAAGAAATGGAAATTTATGCTGCTTTTAATAAACATCCAGAGCGTATTCTAAATGAACAAACGGATTTCATAAGCAGAACTTTAAAAACGCATTATTTTAGTGTCCATTTATTGTATTTCGATGTTCTTACCTTCGTGCAGACCCATACCCTTTCTTCTGAGTATTTCTACATAATACATATTCGTTTTCATGTTTCAGTGTCACCTGTCTTTGACAATTTGGATTTACACTGAATTGACCCCAAAGGTTTTTACAGTTGTTTCATAATTTTATGATGTATTTTATATCATGACAACAGAATATTTTTAATGTTATTATTACATAGCGTACCCAGTTGTGTTCTCTACATTTCTTATTGTAAGTGTTGCTTGTTTCCTGCCCTTCCCTGCATGAGGCAGCTACTAAATTCGTGTCGGACGTCCTTTTGACAGGCGCAGTGCGGCAATTCGACGTGACATGGACTCAACAAGTCGTTGGAAGTCCACTCCCTGTACGCATATTATTTCGTTGTGCCTCTATGGCCGTCCATAATTGCGAAAGTGTTGCCGGTGTACGAACTGACTCCAACGATTACATCCCATAAATCTTCGATGTGGTTCATTTCGAGCGATCTGGGTGGCCACATCATACGCTCGAAGTGTCCAGAATGTACTTCAAGCCAGTCGCAAACAATTTGGGACCCGGTGACAGGGCGCACTGTCATCCATAAATATTCCATCCTTGTTTGGGAACATCAAGTCCATCAATGGCTGCAAATAGTCACCAAGTAGCCGGGCATAATTATTTCTAGTCAATGATCCGTTCAGTGGGAAAAGAGGACCTAGTCCATTCCACACCTTGATACAGGGTGGTTCATTGATAGTGACCGGGCAAAATACCTCACAAAATAGGCATCAATCGAAAAAACTAGGAAGAATGGAACTCGTCCAGCTTGAAGGGGGAAACCAGATGGCGCTATGGTTGGCCCGTTAGATGGCGTTGCCATTGGTCAAACGGATATCAACTGCATTTTATTAAATAGGAACCTCCATTCTTTATTACATATTCGTGTAGTACGTAAAGAAATATGAATGTTCTAGGTGGACCACTTTTTTCGCTTTGTGATAGATGGCACTGTAATAGTCACAAACATATGGCTCACAATTTTAGGCGAACAGTTGGTAACAGGTACGTTTTTTAAATTAAAATACAGAACGTAGGTACGTTTGAACATTTTATTTCGGTTGTTCCAATGTGATAAATGTATCTTTGTGAACTTATCACTTCTGAGAACGCATGCTGTTACAGCGGTATTACCTGTAAATACCACATTAATGCAATAAATGCTCAAAATGATGTTCGTCAACCTCAATGCATTTCGCAATACGTGTAACGACATTCCTCTCAACAGCGAGTAGTTCGCCTTCCGTAATCTTCGCGCATGCATTGACAATGCGCTGACGCATGTTGTCAGGCGTTGTCGGTGGATCACGATAGCAAATTTCCTTCAACTTTCTCCACAGAAAGAAATCCGGGGACGTCAGATCCGGTGAACGTGCGGGTCATAGTATGGTGCTTCGACGATCAATCCACCTGTCATGAAATGTGCCATTCAATACCGCTTCAACCGTACGGGAGCTATGTGCCGGACATCCATCATGTTGGAAGTACATCGCTATTCTTTCATGCAGTGAAACATCTTGTAGTAACGTCGGTAGAACATTACGTAGGAAATCAGCATACATTGCACCATTTAGGTTGCTATCGATAAAATGGGGGCCAATTATCCTTCCTCCCATAATGCCGTACCATACATTATCCCGCCAAGGTCGCTGATGTTCCACTTGTCGCAGCCATAGTGGATTTTCCGTTGCACAAAAGTGCATATTATGCAGGTTTACGTTACCGCTGTTGGTGAATGACGCTTCGTCGCTAAATAGAACGCGTACAAAAAATCTGTCATCGTCCCGTAATTTCTCTTGTGTCCAGTGGCAGAACTGTACACGACGTTCAAAATCATCGCCATGCAATTCCTGGTGCATAGAAATATGGTACGGGTGCAATCAATGTTGATGTAGCATTCTCAACACCGACGTTTTTGAGATTCCCGATTCTCGCGTAATTTGTCTGCTAATGATGTGCGGATAAGCCACGACAGCAGCTAAAACACCTGCTTGGGCACCGTCATTTGTTGCAGGTCGTGATTGATGTTCCACATGTGGCTGAACACTTCCTGTTTCCTTAAATAACGTAACTATACGGCGAACGGTCCGGACAATTGGATGATGTCGTCAAGGATACGGAGCAGCATACATAGCACACGCCCGCTGGACATTTTGATCGCAACAGCCATACATCAACACGATATCGACCTTTTCCGCAATTGGGAAACGGTCCATTTTAACACGGGTAATGTGTCACGAAGCAAATACCGTCCGCACTGGTGGAATGTTACGTGATACCAACTACTTATACGTTTGTGACTATTACAGCGCCATCTATCACAAAGCGAAAAAAGTGTTCCAACTAAAACATTCATATTTCTTTACGTGCTACACGAATATGTAATAAAAATGGGGGTTCGTATTTAAAAAAAACCGTAGTTGATATCCGTTTGACCTATGGCAGCGGCATCTAGTGGGCCAACCATAGCGCCATCTGGTTTCCCCCTTGAAGCTAGACAAGCTTCGTTCTTTGTAGTTTTTTCGTTTGACGCTTACTTCGTGAGATATTTGGCCCCGTCACGGTCGGTGGACCGCCCTGTACAGCCACGACCAACTTGCACAGTGCCGCGGCTTCGCGGCGTCGGCGCCACTCTCGAACCCTGCCATCAGCTCTTACCATCTGGAACAGGGACTCAGCTGGCCAGGCCACGGTTTTTCAGTCGGTTAGTGTCCAACCGATACGGTCACGAGCCCAGTAGAGGCGCTGCAGGCGATGTCGTGCAATTAGCAAGGGTACTCGCGTTCGTCGTCTGCTGCCGTAGCCCCATTAACGCCAGACTTGGGCGCACTTTCCTAGCGGATACGTTCGTCACACGTCGCAGATTGATTTCTGCGGTTACTTCACGCAGTGTTGCTTGTCTGTTAGCACTGACAGCTCTACGCAAACGCCGCTGTTCACAGTCGTTAAGTGATGGCTGTCGGCCGCTGTGTTGTCCATAGTGAGATGTAATGCCCGAAATCTGTTATCCTCGTCGCACTCGGAATATCGATTTCCCCAACGGTTTTGGAAATGGAATGTCCTATGCCTCTAGCTCCAACTGCCATTTCGCGGTCAAAGTCTGTTAATTCCAGTCGTGCGCCAAAATGACGTCGGAAACATTTTCACATGAATCCCTGGGTACAGACTACAGCTCCGCCGATGCACTGCCCTTTTATACCTTGTGTACTCGATATTACCGTCATCTATTTAAGTGCACTTCACTATCCCATAACCTCGGTCACGCCAGTGTAGAAGGCGAGGCAGCTAAGACAGGCCACCCCAGATATATCCCAAATGAATAATTCAAACAGACGTAAAATCGCCATGATTGGCGATCTTTTGCAGAAGCTTGAAATTTAGCGCGGACTTCAATGCGAGATGCTTATAATAGTTTCCACAACGAAACTTTGTTTCGAAACCTGGCAGAAAATCCAAGGAGATTCAGGTCGTATGTGAAATATGCTAGCGGCAAGACACAATCGGTGTCCTCTCTCCGTGATAGCAATGGAGATACTGTCGAAGACAGTGGTGCAAAAGCAGGTTTACTAAACACAGCCTTCCGAAATGCCTTCACGAAATAACACGAAGTAAATATTCCAGAATTCGAATCAAGAATAGCTGCCACCATGAGTAACGTAGAAGTAAATATCCTCGGAGTAGAGAAGCAACTTAAATCACTTGATAAAAGCAAGTTTTCTGGTCCAGACTGCGTACCCATTAGGTTCCTTTCAGAGTATGCTGATGCAGTAGCTCCATATTTAATAATCATACACAACAGTTCGCTCGACGAAAGATCCGTACCCAAAGACAGGAAAGTTGCACAGATCACACCAATATGCAAGAGAGATAGTAGGAGTAATTCACTAAATTACAGACCCATAGCATTAACGTCGATATGCAGCAGTATTTGGGAACATATATAATGTTAGAACATTATGAATTACCTCGGAGGAAACTGTCTGTTGACCCTAAATAACGAAAAATGTGAGGTCATCCACATCAGTGCTAAAAGGATTTCGTTAAACTTCGGTTACACGATAAATCAGTCTAATCTAAAGGCCGTAAATTCAACCAAATACCTAGGAATTACAATTACGAACAACATAAATTTGAAGGAGCACATAGAAAATGTTATTGGGAAGCCTAACTAAAGACTGCGTTTTATTGTCAGGACACTTAGAAAATGAAGCAGATCTACTAAGGAGACTGCCTGCACTACGCTTGTCCGTCCTCTTTTAGAATACTGCTGCGCGGTGTGGGATCCTTATCGGATAGGATTGACGGAGTCCATCGAAAAAGTTCAAAGAAGGACAGCACATTTTGTATTATCGCGAAATAGGGGAGAATGTGTCACTGAAATGATGCAGGATTTGGGGTGGACATAATTAAAACAAACACTTTTTCGTTGCAGCAGAATCTTCCCACGAAATTCCAATCACCAACTTTCTCCGCTGAATGCGAAAATATTTTGTCGACGCCGACCTACATAGGGGGAAACGATCA
Source organism: Schistocerca gregaria (assembly GCF_023897955.1). Lineage (NCBI taxonomy): Eukaryota > Metazoa > Arthropoda > Insecta > Orthoptera > Acrididae > Schistocerca > Schistocerca gregaria. Next base: position 320,538,658 of record NC_064925.1, on the reverse strand, counting down.
CTTTGATAAAATAAGGGAAATCAGAGCTTGTACGGAAAGATATAGGTATTCGGTATACGAGATTGGAACAACAGAGAATTCTGAAGGTTTCCAGAATGACATTTTCACTCTGCAGCGGAGTGTGCGCTGATATGAAACTTCCTGGCAGATTAAAACTGTGTGCTCGACCGAGGCTCGAACTCGGGACGTTTGCCTTTCTCGGGCAAGTGCTCTACCATCTGGCTACTGAAACACGACTCACGCTCGGTCCTCGCAGCTTTACTTCTGTCAGTATCTCGAGTCTCGGTCGGGCACACAGTTTTAACCTGCCAGGAAGTTTCATATCAGCGCACACTCCGCTGCAGAGTGAAAATCTCATTCTGGAAACATCCCCCAGGCTGTGACTAAGCCATGTCTCCGCAGTATCCTTTCTTTCAGGAGTGCTAGTTCTGCATGGTTCGCAGGAGAGCTTCTGTAAAGCTTGGAAGGTATGAGACGAGATACTGGCAGAAGTAAGGCTGTGAGGACCGCGCGTGATTCTTGCTTCGGTAGCTCAGATGGTAGAGCATTTGCCCGCGAAAGGCAAAGGTCCCGAGTTCGAGTCTCGGTCGGGCACACAGTTTTAACCTGCCAGGAAGTTTCAATTCTGAAAGTGGTTCGATGAATCCTCTGAAAGTCACTTATATGTGATTTGTAGAGTATCCATGTAGATGTAGATTTAGATGTAGATGAATGAATATATCGAGGTGCAGCGGACAATATGGCGATTTTACTTCGCAAGTAATTTTTATCGTTTATAGTAGCTGACTTACTTCATCGACTTTGTTTTTTTCGTGGAATTTGAAAGAAGCTTCTAAGAAAACATCAGGGACATAACATGTATTGGATTTTAACAAAAATGTATCAAAATAACAGCGTCAAACCACTTCCCACCATCAGGAGAAGGGGGATGCACAAACGTCTGCCCTGTTACACCAAATGTAAACACGCGCGTAACTCAGGTATGTTTCGTGTGTTTGTTATCACGGCTGTCATACCGAGCGGTCAGAATATTGCTACACCCTATATACTGATTCTGGAGAAATAATATTGCACCTTGAATTTAATCTGGAGTTGACGCCAGCACAGGCCAGTATTATAATGCACATTATGCCATCGTGGGTCGTCGGTGTTTCCTTACAGATCATTTCTTTTAGTTTTCCTCACAGTTAAAAGTGTGGAAGTGTTAAGTCTGGTGAATATGCAGACCATTTTGCGTTTCCTGAACGACAATTCCAATATTCCCCAAATGTTCTCTTAATCTTAAGTGTGTCTGTCATTACATGACGTGCGGAATGGCGGGTTGGGGGGGGGGGGGGGGGGGGGGTGGGGGACGTTCGTCACGTTGGTACCACATTGATTGCCTTATGTTCCAATAATTGTGCCAACTTCATAACTTAGGAATTCGAGATACTCGCCTGTATTTAGATTCCCATCACTGAAACAAGGACCCATGATGCTGGTCTTGAAAAGCACGCACCAAGCGTTGATAGACTAAGAGCATTGTTTTTGTCCACTTCTTAGAGTTAACGTGGATTTTCAACAGACGATTAGTGCACATTGCGAGGATTCACTTGCTTATTGCTTATAAAAGACGCTTCCTCCTTATACAAAATTTTGCGTAGATATGACGCACGTGCACTGGGTTCATCGAACCACCTCCAAGCTATTTCTCTGCGGTTCCACTCTGTAACAGCGCGTGGGAAAAATGAGCACTTAAATCTTTCTTTGCGATCTCTGATTTCTTTTATTTCAACATGATGATCATTTTACCCTATGTATGTGGGCGCCAACAGAATGTTTTCGCATTCGGAGTTGGTGATTGAAATTTTGCGAGAAGATTCTGCCGCAACGAAAAACGCCTTTGTTTTAATGGCGGCCACCTAATTCAAGCATCATGTCCATTGCACTCTCTCTCCTATTTCGCGATAGTACAAAACAACCTGCCCTCTTTGAACTTTTTCGTTGTCCTCCGTCGGTCCAATCTGATGTGGATAAATCGCAGTCTTTGGTTTGCTTTACCCACAATATTATCTATGAGATAATTCCAGTTGAAATTATTCGTAATTGTAAGCCCTAAGTATTTAGCTGAATTTACAGTCTATATATTTGTGTGATTTATCATGTAACCGAAATTCAGCGAATTTCTTTTAGTACTAATGCGGATAACTTGACACGTTTCATAATTTAGAGTCAATTGCCACTCTTTGCACCATACAGATATCTTGTCTAAATCATTTTGCCGTTGGTTTTGATCATCTGATGACTTTACAAGACGATAAATGACAGTATCATCTGTAAACAAGCTAATAGGGCTGCTCAGATTGTATCCTATGTCGTGTATGTAGATGAGGAACAGCATAGGGCCTTGGGGAACGCCAGATATTACTTCCGTTTTACTTGATGTCTTTCCGTCGGTTACTATGAACTGTGATCTACCTTAAAGGAACTCACGAATCCAATCGCTCAAATGAGACGATGTTCCATATGCAAGCAATTTGATTAGAAGACGCTTGTGAGGAACTGTGTCGAAAGCCTTCTGGGAATCTAAAACACGGAATCAGTTTGAGTCTCTGTCGAAAGCACTTATTTGTGAGAACGGAGACTAGTTGTGTTTCACAAGAACGATTTTTCCTGAATCCGTGATGACTATTTGTCAATAAATAGTTTTCTTCGAGCTAATTATGCCCGAACACAGAATATGTTCCTAGGAACGTCACTGGTTTGCAGTCTGAACCGGAAGCCTTGCCTCTATTAAGTGATTTAAGCTGCTACATTCGAATTCCGAAATATTTACTTCGTCCTCTTTGCTGAAGGAGTTTCGGAAATCCGTGTTTGGCAACTCTACTTAAGTGGCACTGTCATCAGTGGCATAATTATTGTTATCGCGCAGTGAAGGTACTGATCGCGTCTTGCTGCTTGTGTACTGTACATTTGACCAGAATCTCTTTGGGTTTTCGGCCAGATTTCGATACAGAGTTTCGTTGTGGAAACCTTTCAAAGCAACTAGCTTTGAAGTTGCGCTAAATTTTGAGTTTCTGTAAAATTTCGCCAATCTTGGGATTTTGTATTTTTTTAAATTTTGGCACGTTCATTTTTTTGCATCTGTAAGAGTGTTCTGACCCGTTTGGTGAACCATGGGGGAAACAATACCATCGCTTGTTAATTTATGTGGTACGTAGCTCTCTGTTGCCATCGATATTGCCGGCCGCGGTGGTCTAGCGGTTCTAGGCGCGCAGTCCGGAACCGCGCGACTGCTACGGTCGCAGGTTTCGAATCCTGCCTCGGGCATGGATGTGTGTGATGTCCTTAGGTTAGTTAGGTTTAAGTAGGTCTAAGTTCTAGCGGACTGATGACCACAGATATTAAGTCCCATAGTGCTCAGAACTATTTGAACTATTTTTTTTTGCCATCGACACAGTTTATTTGAATTCAAACCACATCTGGTCTACGCTTACATAGTCAGATCGGAAGAAGTATAGACTGTCTGTTAGAGAGGCGTCTAGCGAATTTTTATCTGCTTTTTAAAATAAATGTACTTTGCGTTTATATTTGGTGGGTTTGGATGTTACAGTGTTCAGTCTCGCTACAACTGCTTTATGGTCACTAATCCCTGTATCCATCATGATGCTCTCTATTTGTTCAGGATTATTTGTTGCTAATAGGTCAAGTATGCAACCATTTGCACTTTGTACTTTTCGTAGGTAACATTCAGAGAACTGTAACCGAGTTTGGCAGTCACTGCCATGGAGGTATAGATGCAGCGAAATATGAAGAGGATGAAGTACGATGGAATGCTATCACAGAACACCTTTTTGGTTGATTGCTCTCTCCTTCCAAGATATCTCTTAGTTACATTTGCATTGTGTGTGACTCCTTCTAAAATATTAATTCTGTTTCTTTCATTAGTTGCTATTGTTTTCTGTTGGCGTATTTGTTCTCCACACTTCCAGTTTCTAGAACTTTTTTTATAATATTTTCAAAGACAGATCTTGATTGCATGGCACGATCTGGATAGTCTTCAGCATACATCAGTACCGCTGCTCCAATAGTTTGGTGACATTCGCCGTTAACGATATTCCCTTTAGCGGCTGTTGTATACATTGTGAAAGTCTCAATAGCTTTACGAGCAAGCTATGTGATTGCTACAACAGCAGAACATGGACTGACGGGCTTGTAGCTCACAGGTAAACAAGAACAATACCTGAGTTGCGTGTTTGCTTATATTCGATATAATAGTGCAGACGTTTGTGGAAATTCTTCTCCTGACCACGGAATAGTGGTGGTTTGCTGCGCTGTTATCTTGATACTATTTGATCAAGTCTCATAACGTTGTGTCGTTGAAATTATCTAAGAAACTTCTTTCAAATGCCACAGAAAATAGTATATAGTTCAATTAGAAAAAAAAACAAAGTCATTGTCGTAATTCGGCGACTATAAACATTAAAAATTAATTGCGAAAGTCTGTAAATTCGCTATATAATTCGCTGTAAGGTAACGAAAACCGCTGCTCGATATATTTATTCATTCTCATTATATCTGGTGTGGCTTGTGTTAGCTGCCTCACCAAGTATACGAGTGTACTAGATGTACAGCAATTATGCTACCTACCAAGTAACTGTTGTCGAAATGATACTATTACTGTGGTACGAACCAAACAGACAGTATTCACACGACATATTGTTCACTCAACGTCTTTTCATTCATGATTATCCCCTTCCTCAACACTGGTTGCTATCCAATTACGTTACCATACTACTTGTTAGTTACGAATGTGTGATAACTAGAATCACACCGAGCGAGGTGGCGCAGTGGTTAGCACACTGGACTCGCATTCGGGAGGACGACGGTTCAATCCCGCGTCCGGCCATCCCGATTTAGGGTTTCCGTGATTTCCCTCAATCACTCCAGGCAAATGCCGGGATGGTTGCTTTGAAAGGGCACGGCCGACTTCCTTCCTCGTCCTTCCTAATCCGATGAGAGCGATGACCTCGCTCTTTGGTCTCTTCCCCCAAACAATCCACTCCAACTAGAATCACAGGTAATTACTACCTCCACTTCACCCAACAGAGACAGGGAGATTTGAATAAATTATATTTCGAGACAAACACGTCATAAATCACAAATCGTGCAATTTTCCTTCAAAAATTTCAGCTTCCGCTGCCGGTATAATAAGAGAAACACTAATAGAGTTCTAGGATACGTCGTACGAAGAGTTCCGTACACTCTTCCCAGGAATGAGAAGCTAAGAAGAATTCTACGTGTCTTCCTCACGTACTGACGCTGTTTTTGGTCTCACGCTAGGGACTAAGCATTCAGACAGATCAACCAAGGAACCTTCATCTGCTTATGAGCATTTCTTCGCACTTGCTTGTGTTTAACTGAAAACGCCAGTGTCCACGACTAATGCTGTGCCCGTGTACAGAAGAGGGTATCATCCGCGAGTGATACCAGGGAAATTATAACACTATTAAGAAATTTATTCAGAACATCAACGGCAGTGAGCGAATCAGACTTCCGTGACGCACGTCGAAATTACGATTGCTACCGACGACGTGTCTCCGTCCACAAGAAACTGTCGATCCATTCACATGTCTCATCGGACATTCTGTATGCGCGTGCCTTATAGATTAATTAATAGCGTGAATCTTTTCAAAACTAAAGGAATACATCATTCATCTCGCTGTCAACATAGGCTGGCTTCTTGATATCGTAAGTAAAGATATCAACTGGACTGCACATGCAAGTCGCATCTGTAATCTTTTGTCACTCCAGACAGTATAGTTAGTTCAGATTCTCCTTTCCTTACAGGTTGGGCGCCAAGTAAACATTGTGTTTTATCAACTTAAATTTGTACGAAGGTCATACCAAAACAAATGCACACCGTTTTTCAGAGATCTAGATTTTGCTGTTCTTGTTCAGGGAGATCATATAAACATTACTCCCGCTTGTATCTGAATGTACTTGTTTTCGCAAGTCGGTCTATCGCACGACTCCGCCAAGACGGGTGCTGTACTTGATGTTCGTTTGAAGCAACGCGCTGTTATAGAGTACATGTGTTGTGATAACGAAACAGCGGCAAACATTCACAAGAGATTGGAGAAAGTGTTTGGGAATGACGCTATTGGTCGCAATACAGCTGACCGTCGGACGGGAAGGTTACCTGGTGTAAGTGGGCACGCCAGTACTCGGAACCCCCGTGCACCCGCCGGCCGAGCACTGCCCTCCTGACAATGACAACGTATTCACGATCTGCTTTCGGCTGACAAACGTATAACAGTGAACGAGCTACCAATCCAAGTAGAAGCACGAGAAATGCGTGCAGAATATCGAGCCTAAGTTGTTAAAGGTTTGCCCCAGGTACGTTCCGAGAATGTTGACGGATGCCTGCAAAGAAACACGGAACAAAGTGTGCAGCGAACTTTTGGAACAGCACGAGAATTCTGGAGACGACTTGCTGGGCGAGAATTGTGACGCGAGGAGAAACCTGGTTGCACATGTCTGAACCGGAGACGAAACGGCAATCGATGGAATGGCATAGTGCAAACTGGCCAAGAGATAAGACATTAAAAACTGCGCTTACAACAGGAAACGTTATGGCTGAAGAGATTTTTGATTCAGAAGGACTGGTGTTTGTGGATATCTACATCTACATCTACATTTATACTCCGCAAGCCACCCAACGGTGTGTGGCGGATGGCACTTTACGTGCCACTGTCATTACCTCCCTTTTCTGTTCCAGTCGCGTATGGTTCGCGGGAAGAACGACTGCCGGAAAGCCTCCGTGCGCGCTCGAATCCCTCTAATTTTACATTCGTGATATCCTCGAGGCGTATACGTAGGGGGAAGCAAGATATTCGAGACCTCATCCAGAAACACACCCTCTCGAAACCTCGACAGCAAGGTTCACCGCGATGCAGAGCGCCTCTCTTGCAGAGTCTGCCACTTGAGTTTGCTAAACATCTCCGTAACGCTATCACACTTATCAAAGAACCCTGTGACGAAACGCGCCGCTCTTCTTTGGATCTTCTCCATCTCTCCGTCAACCCGATCTGGTACGGATCCGACACAGATAAGCAATACTCAAGTATAGGTCGAAGCCACCTCTATTTGTTGATGGACTACATTTTCTAAGGACTCTCCCGATGAATCTCAACCTGGTACCCGACTTACCAACAATTAATTTTATATGATCATTCCACTTCAAATCGTTCCGCACGCATACTCCCAGATATTTTACAGAAGTAACTGCTACCAGTGATTGTTCCGCTATCACATTATCATACAATAAAGGATCCTTCTTTCTATGTATTCGCAATACATTACATCTGTCTATGTTAAGGGTCAGTTGCCACTCTCTGCATCAAGTGCCTATCCGCTGCAGATCTTTCTGCATTTCGCTGCAACTTGCTAATGCTGCAACTTCTCTGTACACTACAGCATCATTCGCGAAAAGCCGCATGGAACTTCCGACACTATCTAGTAGGTCATTTATATATATTGTGAAAAGTGATGGTCCCATAACACTGCCCTGTGGCACGCCAGAGATTACTTTAACGTCTGTAGACGTCTCTCCATTGAGAACAACATGCTGTGTTCTGTTTGCTAAAAACTCTTCAATCCAGCCACACAGCTGGTCTGATATTTCTTAGGCTCTTACTTTGTTTATCAGGCGACAGTGCGGAACTGTATCGACCGCCTTCCGGAAGTCAAGGAAAATAGCATCTATCTGGGAGCCTGTATCTAATACTTTCTGGGTCTCATGAACATATAAAGCGAGTTGGGTCTCACACAATCGCTGTTTCCGGAATCCATGTTGATTCCTACAGAGTAGATTCTGGGTTTCCAGAAACGACATGCTACGCGAGCAAAAAACATGTTCTAAAATTCTACAACAGATCGACGTCAGAGATATAAGTCTATAGTTTTGCGCATCTGCTCGACGACCCACCGAACCACTATCAGTTCTGACTCGTAAATGGGAACCCTAAAACCATCATGCTCGAATGTGTCACGTTCGGCAACATCGGTAAAAACACTATTTTGCGATTGCACGGTAACTCCCGGCCTCTAGTCAGTGTAAAAATCCGAGATTACAAAGCTAGAGTGGACAACACTAAGTACCCATCCTGCAGCCCCGATTTGGCAGCATGTGCTCACAAAGTCTTCGGTAAACTGAAAAAATCCCTTTACGGAACGAGATTTTAAGATGGTGATTCCCCAGTAAAGGCTATTAAACAGTGGCTGAAAAGTGCTGTCCTGACATTTTCCGCGCATGTTCAAAGGTGATATAAGGCAGTTGAGAAGGATAAAGATTATGTGTGAAAATGACATTTTGTCTCTCAAGCATGTATCAACATATTGTAAAGATATTGAAGGTATGAAAAATAAATAGGAAGTCTGAAGAAATATTCATTTTTGTTTTGTTTTGGAGTGACTCTCGTAGATTGATTACAACAAGAAAACTGAAATTTCGAGTCAACACAAGGAACGACAAGGAGGAAGAAAATGTGAGATGATTTCAGAACTCTGCTGATCCCACGGAAGTGGGCTATGGAAATGTGTTTTTGAAAAGTGACGGTCAGCTCGTGAATTTGTCAAACGGTAAGCCCGCTACTTCCTGAAAGCGCCCCACTGCGGTTCTTACACAGAAGCACCCAAGCCCAGGTATGTTGAACGCTCAGTTAGTCTGTCTCTAGAAGGTGACTTCATTGTGCTCCTCTAAAGTCACAAAAGTGAGAACTCACAAATACGACCAACACAAATACAACAAATTTATTGTTTTATCCTGTCTTCTTACTGGTTTGATGCGGCTCCCCGTGATCTCCACTCCTGCTGGAATACTACAATCTCTGTCCTCCTCTACAGTTTATCTATCATTCTGTCCCTGCTTCTAGAGAATATTTTCCACACAAACCTTTAGTCACCGACTCTATGAAGATCCTCCTTTCCTTAATTTATCATACCACTTAAATTTCAGTATCCGTCTGTAACATCACGTTTCGATTTTCTTATTTTCCGATGTCCTCATAGTCCATGTTTCTCTGCCATACAATGGTGTGCTCCGTATTTTTCAGAGATTTCTTCTTCATATGAGGGCCCATGCTTGATTCTAGTAGATTTCTTTTGGTCAGAAACGCCTATGCTGCCTTGATTTATCCATCACGTGTTATTCCATCTCTTGGTCTATTTCTTAGCCCCAATTTGACGTTGAGTTTAGCACCAACCTCATTTCTGACACTCCGCATTACGTTCTTCTTTTGTCTGCTCTCAGTTCTTTCTCTGTGCTCATTTAGATTGTTTATATTCTTTACTTTCACTGATAATAGCTACGTTGTCACATAACGCTAGCATTGATGATCTGTCATCCTGAAGTTCTATCCCATTTTTGAAACTTTTTTTTTCTGTCATTGGTTTATCGATGTACAGGTTGAACAATAGAGGAGAAAGACTGCATCATCGCCTTACATTTTTTTCGACTTTTATGTCACGCTGGTGGGAAAAAGGTATTGTTATAAAGTTGCATTTCATAACTTTATCAAGAGCTCTCCGTACCAGACCAGTCTTGAAGTTTCAGACATTGGTTGGCCTTTTCAAGTGGAACAGTTTTGTGGTTTAACACTCGTCAAAACTCAATAACATGGTCATTAGAGATGAACCGTTAAACCTGACATGTACGGAAGCACGAAAATTTTCCGTTTCAAAATCTCCCTGAGGCTGAATATACAATCGTGGAGTCTGTAAATTAATTTGAAGGCGACAGTGATTTCCTTTGCAAAGGTTACATCTGTTCATACACCTACAGAAGCCGCGTGATGGGTGTCTTCCATTGAAATATAGCATATCAATTAATTGGGCGGCATCAATACCTGTCGAGGTTCAATAAAGAACATTTCTGAGTAATTTGGTTTGTACGGTTTTCGAAGAGAGCAGACAGCGCATGCCATATCACTCAATAACTTTCACGAAGTTCAGAGTTCCATAGTGGTAGCCACGACCTGGAGCACTCCTGTCACACCGACGTTTGTTGCTAGTCTAGAAAGTGTCAACTGAACACGGAAGCCCGCATCTCGTGGTCGTGCGGTAGCGTTCTCGCTTCCCACGCCCGGGTTCCCGGGTTCGATTCCTGGCGGGGTCAGGGATTTTCTCTGTCTCGTGATGGCTGGGTGTTGTGTGATGTCGTTAGGTTTAAGTAGTTCTAAGTTATAGGGGACTAATGACCACAGCAGTTGAGTCCCATAGCGCTCAGAGCCATTTTTTGAACACGGAAAGTAGCGGAGGGAGAACACTAGTACTGTTCTTACTAACCTGTATCTCCATTAATCTATGAAACCACATAAAGGTCATTCGTCCTTCATAGCAGATGACACATTCTGTCCTGAATTAGTATTACAGAAAGTAACGTTTATGCTCCTACCGTTGGCACAATTACATGTAAAATCACATTTAGCTATGTTTTGTATCTGTGTGGCAAAATTGATAGGTACCGAGTTTTGCGGCACATTTATGCAATACGTTTAGTTTTTCATTCATAAGGGTTGAATTGTGCTTTTTTTATTTTTTGTGTGAGGCGAGTGACCGTCATGGCCTATTGTGTGATCCGTCCGCCGCGTAATATAGGTGGCCGACATTGCCTGCCGCGGGCCATCTCGCTACACCAATGAGAGCTATACATGAGCTCGCTGCTCTGCATAGACCACGTCGCTGTTCTTAGTTTTCTTTTAACAAATATTATTGTTAATAGTTTTTTCCGTTTTCGAAAAGGGTTGTCGAGGAAAGGAATAAGATATGTTAATTAGCTCCACTGGACAAAAATGTAACATTAATCAATGAAAGATTTTACACATTATCAGAAATAATTGGCCTGTCTTTTTACGTAATAACAATGAAAAAGATAATCAAAATATCCACGGGTGTACTGCCGGTCTAGAGTGTCCAACGGGCACAATATTTCGGCGATCATACATGTCGCCATCATCAGGTGAACTGACGGACTAAGCTCCTGTGAACGTGCCGGCACGGACATCCGTACGCTATAGCTGCTCAGGGGGAACTGGGTTCGGTCGCGGAGGCGGCCGATTTAAATACCCTCCGCCCGCGGCGCCCTCCCTCCGCTGTCCGCGCCCCGCGCCACGGTCGCACGGTGGAACAGATTGCGACGGCGTCTGAGATAACATCGGAGTGATGGCTCTGTCCGCCATGGTCGTCACAACTATACGTTTTCTCGATTTACTCACAACGATACGTTTGCTCGATTTACTCTTGTTAATCAACTATACGTTTGCTCGATTTACTCTTGTTAATCAACAGTAAATCGATCAATTAATGGACATATATTATAAGACAGAATAAGCAACGAATATTTTAGATACGAGCTTAAAATATTTGTAATAAGAAAAAAAAATCGGTACACAAGCAGAAATGGAAGTAACATGTAAACTGAATGCAACAAAGCTGATATCCTAAAGAAGTTTTGCAATATATACAGAAATGTGAAAGAGAGATTGGTCGGATCAGGAAACGATGGAGCTAATAAAATGAAGCTGGAACAGGTTCCTCGAACCTAATCCGTGACTCATGACAATGATGATGATGATGTAGCCGAATCTCTACAGTATCTATTAAGACACAATCCCAGATAATTTTCTCCTCTTGTAAAAATGTGATGCTGTCGTAAGTCATGATATGTTCAAAATGGGTCAAATGGCTCTGAGCACTGTGGGACTTAATATCTAAGGTCATCAGTACCCTAGAACTTTGAACTACTTAAACCTAACTAACCTAAGGACATCACACACAGCCATGCCCGAGGGACGATTCGAACCTGCGACCGTAGCGGTCGCGCGGTTCCAGACTGAAGTGCCTAGAACCTCTCAGCCACCCCGGCCGGCATGATATGTTCCTTAAAGTTGGTTGGTTGATTGGTTGTTCTTTCTCCCCGTGTTGATGCTCTGTGCATCTTTGCTACACCACCTGTATAGTCTGACCCTTATATATTTTCCATCGCTTACAATGTGTAGAACTACGGAAACCAGGAGTCTTCTCAGTTTCGATGCAGTATGTTTAAAAACCTCCAAATCTATTTGTGGCTTAGAAGACTGTTAGATGTTCTTAATTGTTTGTTCATGGTACATCGCAGAGAAACACAGCAAGTTTAATATTACACTACTGGCCATTAAAATTGCTACACCACGAAAATGACGTGCTACAGACGCGAAATTTAACCGACAGGAAGAAGATTCTGTGATATGCAAATGATTAGCTTTTCAGAGCATTCAGACAAGGTTGGCGCCGTTGGCGACACCCACAACGCGCTGACATGAGGAAATTTTCCAACCGATTTCTCATATACAAACAGCAGTTGACCGTCGTTAACTGGTGAAACGTTGTTGTGATGCCTTGTCCAAGGAAGAGAAATGCGTACCATCGCGCTTCCGACTTTGATAAAGGTAGGATTGTAGCCTATCGCGATTGCGTTTTATCGTATCCCGACATTGCTGCTCGCATTAGCCGAGATCCAATGACTGTTAGCAGAACATGGAATCGGTGGGTTCAGGAGGGTAATACGGAACGCCGTGCTGGATCCCAACGGCCTCGTTTCACTAGCAGTCGAGATGACAGGCATCTTATCCGCATGGCTGTAACGGATCGTGCAGCCACGTCTCGACCCCTGAGTCAACAGATAGGGAAGTTTGCAAGACAAAAACCATCTGCATGAACTGTTCGACGATGTTTGCAGCAGCATGGACTATCAGCTCGGAGACCATGACTACGGTTACCCTTGACGCTGCATCACAGACAGGAGCGCCAGCGATGGTGTTCTCAACGACGAACCTTTACAGCATCACGATGGTCGCATCCGTGTTTCACATCGCGGTGAACGCACACTGGAAGCGTGTATTCGTCGTCGCCATACCGGTGTATCACCCAGCGTGATGGTATGGGGTGCCATTGGTTACACGTCTCGGTCAACTTTTGTTGGCATTGACGGCACTTTGAACTATGGTCGTTACATTTCAGATGTGTTACGACCCGTGGCTCTACCCTTCATTTGATCCCTGTGAAAAACCTACATTTCAGCAGGATAATGCACGACCACATGTTGCAGGTCCTGTACGGGCCTTTCTGGATGCAGAAAATGTTCGACTGCTACCCTGGGCTGCACATTCTCCAGATCTCGAGCCAGTTAAAAACGTCTGGTCAATGGTGGCCAAGCAACTGGCTCGTCACAATAAGCCAGTCGCTACTCTTGATGAACTGTGTTAGTAGGAGTAAGTTGTTACTAGCGATCAGTCGTGTTTGGTGTATCGTGTTGGCTGGGCCGGTCGTGTGCAGCGATGGCAGAGCCTGAGCGTTGTAGGATAAGGTAAAAGCAGCCTCGCGCATATGTAGTATTGTTACATCAAGTCACATGTAAATGTTAAAAAAAATCTGTTAATAATAATCTTTCTTATAAAAAGTAACTTTTGACATTCATCTCAATTTAAAGAATTCACTAATTTCTCCAATCCTTGGCCATCCGATCATTGAAAAGAAAAATCAGTTCTTTCCTTTTATATAAGACAAATCTATCGGCCAGCATTGCACTTAGCTGCGCCAGGAAAATTTCGTATAGGAGCAGATATATACGCGTTATCCGGCGATCTAATTAAGGTAAGATTTTTCAGTTTATTCATAATGATGTATCAGAGCCATGACGCAGCATTGCTGACGTCCAAAATTTACCAGGTTAAATTGACTGTCAATTATTGAAAGCATATAGATTTGTCACATTGTATTATATTTTAACTGTTGGGTAGTTGCGCTAAATGATAATATTATTCATATTATTTTATTTTGTGGGGAGGTTACACTTGGCGACCCTGCCAGGATCGTATTTTTGTGAATTTCTGAGAAGTGGTCAGCTATATATCTGCTCTTATTTACTTAATATTAAAAGTAGTTTGCATCTGGCGCAACGCGTTTACTAATTTGTCACTTTTTCTTTCACAGATCATCGGCAATTTATTGCTCTTTGTTGTAACTGTATTTGTTCCATTTTTGGTTTGTCTTTGTTTGATTTTGTGCTTAACTTTGAGTTGTGAAAATGCCGCGAAAAACTGCTAACAGTACATCGCGAGTCGTAATGAGTGAAAAAGCCGACTTTAATAATTTGACTGATAATACTAGCGACACTCAGTGTTTTGATGATAATCCTCCAGTTACAGACAATCAGTGCGTACCGATCACTAGTAATGATTTTAATGCTAATGATGAGCAAAGAAATTCAATTGTATCCTCTGTTAATTTAACGACAATTGATGAAGCGGCACGTTCCGTTACAATGAACGCTGCCCAGTTTAACACACCTGATTTGCAAAATTTACACAGTGAACAGATAAATTTTTCTCACGAAGATGAACAATGTAGTCAAAATACGTCAGATTTATTTGATTCCGAGGTAGTGACCCACAGTGCACGTCCAATTAGCAAACCTTTTTGTGAATCAGACAATGACCAAATGGTTATACAAAACGTGACACATGCAGATACACCATCACACAGCACAGAGAATACAGCAGCTAATTTTGGCATGTATCAAGTTATGGCATTATTGCTACAACTTAATGAAAATCTCAAACAACAAATTAATGAATCGAACAAACAATTTAATGAAAAACTAGAGATCAATTCCAAACAGTCGAATGAAAAACAAGACAACAATTTCAAATAAGTTAATGAAAGTTTCAAACAGTCGAATGAAAAACACGACAGGTCGATCAAACAAATTAATGAGAACTTTAAACAGATTAATGAACAGATTGCAGCCGTTGCCGTGCAATGTCATGATACTAAAGAACAATTACGTGAGGAAATTAAGGCTTGTGCTAGGAATAGTAGTGAAGAAATTAGATCGGTTGCACAAGAATTAAATAATACACATGTAGCTGCAACTAAATTACTTAGAGATGAAATTAGTGCAGTCGCTAAACAATGTTCTGAAAACGCAACACAGTTACGCGACGAGTTTAAATTAATGTCAGCAGAACTTTCACGCACACTGGATGCGAAAGTAGACAAGAAATTCGAGCAACAGAACAGCCTAATTGACGAACGTTTTGATCACCACCTACAAAACAGTCAAACGCGTTACCGTAAATTCATACAGGAACAGAACAAAGTAAAGAAACAAGTCATGGAAACAATTACTGCACAGAGACAGGGAGATAAGCGTAAATTTTTTACGAAGGCGAAAACATACGTAGACAACAATGTTGCATCAGTATCAGACGCAATCAAACAGTTGAACACCGAATTGCATGATGAAATATCCGATCTTAAAACAAAAACAGACACACACACATTAGACTTTCAGACAATGACCAACAGACTTGAAAAGTTGGAACTAATACAGGATCCCGATGCCATCAAAGCAGACGTTAAGAAATTCAACAAAACCACACGTAAAATACGAAAACAAATTAATGATTGTGACACTAAAACCGACGATCACGTAAAAGCACTGACTGAAAAATTTGATGAATTGGCCAGTCGTATTGACGTTATCGAAATTAACAATGACACCAAATCAGACGATACGTCACCAGTTTCGTTTAATCAGACACCTGAATTCCAAAACATACAGCAAACAATCAGTGAGATAGGTTCGTCCAATAATATATTGGGTAGAAAAGTGTCGTCTTTACAGCAAGAAATGACAGAAATGAAAAATGTTTCAACCTCTACCACGACACAGCATACGCCACATTCCGAACATTTGTCACACTCACACAGCCAGTGTAACTTCGGTAATTTACAGAGAATACGTGACTTAGAATCCGAACAGACAAAGACAAATCGATTCTCATACAATCGTGAACCTGCTCAGACACACAGAGACGATACTTTTGATTATAAGCACTTTCTATCTGTGAGAAAATTTAAAGTATTTAAGAATGACATAACACAAATACACCCTTTGGACTGGATACGACAATTTGCTTTTGTATTTTCACAAGCTCGGCCTGTAATGCAGATACTAGAAATGGGCTGGATACAACAATTTGTTTTTGAATTTCCACCGGTTTGGCCTGTAACGCAGAAACTAAAATTTATTTGCAGCGCGTAAGAGACCTCAGGGGATTCATTACACTTCGATGAATATGTGCCGTAGCGTGCACAGGGCCCCGAGCCGTAGTAGTGCTATTTCATCTTTAGTTTTCTGCACTGCCGCCTACTCTTTTACTATCCTTTATATCTATCAAAACAGCTCTTTAACTATCGACCTATCTAGGGTTATGAATGAGTAAAGAAAACCTTTTACGGCAAGTTTTACCGAAAGTGACAGTTTTCATTAGACACTCCCGAAATGACAAGAAATACCAGCATAATTTTAAAAACAGATAAAATTTTTATCATCAGTAGGTACAAAATTTTCAGCTATCACAAGCACATGTTGGCTACAATAGAGGGTTTTCTCCGCAACAGCATCAAAACCAGCCGCTTAGCATACCTAACCAACAATGCAGTCTGCAAGGTCAACCAAGCTTTAATGTTTCGCCGCCTACACGTATAGCGTCGGCTCCACCAAATAGCAACGCACAGCAACAAGGAAATCACTACGTACAGAAAACACACCATTTCAACTCATATCGCAATGCGCCGTATAGCAACGATTATTATGACAGACGTAAAAGTAATGAGCACAGTTTTCAGCGTAACAGTCGGTCTTACCAGCAGCAGAGTCATCCACAACAACAGGTTATTATGAATGAACCAGACAGTCGGTATCATCCCGAACTTAATACGTCAGGAAGAAATAATTGAACAGTACAAATAGTCGAAATGCCACCGCATCCTCCCGGAAATAACAGCACGTTAGAAAGAATTTGACTAGATACAGTACAGGTTGCATCTTCCAACAACGTAAGCACTAATTTTGACACGCAGAATGTTATTCACCAGAATGTTATTACTTTTGACGACATCCGAGACACTCTTTTGCAGGAAAAACCAGTTATTCAAAAAACCATTTCCCACCCTGTCACTGAAGTAAAGATTGAATCATCCACATTTTAAGCAGTAATCGACTCTGGATCACCTATGTCAGTTATAAATGAGGAAACGTTCAACGAATGTAACGAAGAGAATACTTATCCTACGTTACCATTAGGCAAAACTAAAGTAAAAGGAGCAGTATCTGGTAAAGGAGTAGATGTAAAATTACAGACACACTTATTTTGTATTGCAGGTCATACGTTCCACTCAAATTTTTGGATTGTTCCCTTATTGACAACAGACGTAATTTTAGGTACAAATTTTTTGGTACAACACGATGCAGTTATTGACTTTCAAAATTCGTATTTAATGTTAAAGGATGAAAATGTACAACTGGCATTAGAATTTCAGCACTCTTTATCTGCAGAAGAACAAACAATTAATCGGACAGAGGTCATTTCTGCATCACGTAACATAGACTGTCATTCCACATTGTTCACAGATACGTTCGTACACAACTATAATATACCAGACGAAGCCGACTATGACGTTATGCAAATGATTTCTGATAAAGTTAAACAGAGCAGCGCAAATACAGACGACGAACGTACGCAACTACGCAAAATTCGTTTACAGCAAGCTCCAGTTTTTGACGACATCCCTGGTACTATATCCGGTTTCATGTATGAATTTCAAGTTAAACAGCACGACACATTTAAAGCTAAACATTATCCCATTCCGTATATTCACAGAGAACAGATTAAGAAAGAATTGCAAGCTATGCTTGACCAAGGTATTATTGAACCAGCAGTTAGTCCGTACATAAACCCGCTCCATATTGTTAAGAAAAAGGATGGATCACTTCGGCTCGTACCTGATTCGCGTCACATCAATGACATTATTATTAATGAAACTGATCGCCCTCAAACACTAGAAGAACTCCTACACAAATTTCATGGCACTGCTGTTTATTCCACATTAGATTTGAAATCGGGATTTTGGCAAATTCAGCTCCATCCGAACTGCAGAAAGTACACAGCATTTCTCTGCTTTGGTGACTGTTATCAATTTTGTAAATTACCGTTCGGTTTAACGATTTCTTCAGCAGCATTTATTCGCGGTTTGAGTACCATACTTCCGACAGAACTTAAAGACAGAATCACAACGTATGTAGACGACATTCTTATTGCAGAAGCTAACTGGTCTGAACATAATCTGATTCTGGAACAACTGTTGCAAACTTTTCGTGCACGAGGACTGACAGTTAATCTTAGCAAATCACACTTTGGCAAAACTTATATAAAATTTCTTGGACATGTAATTTCAGCAGAAGGCATAGCGCCTGACCCGGAAAAACTTCAAGCTGTACGTGACATTACTGTTCCCACGACAAAGAAACAATTACGCAGCTTTCTGGGATTAATTAACTTTTTCCGTAAATTTATTCATTACTCTGCTTTAGACACCCCTAGATTATGCCAACTGACGGGTAAAAACACTATTTGGTCCTGGGATAGCCAAGCGCAGTCAGAATTTGTCAATCTGAAACGAGCTTTGTTGAACGCACCACTTTTATCACACCCAGATTTTACTAGAAATTTTTCCATTGCCACCGACAGTTCTAACACAGCTTTAGGCGTACACATTTTTCAGGAAATTGAAGAAGACGGTAATACAGTAATTAAAAACATCGCTTTTGCAAGTCGCGTTCTGTCACCTGCTGAACGCAATTATTCTGTTACAGAACTTGAAACATTATGTGTTGTATGGGCATTTACCCGATTTAGGCATTTTCTTTATGGAAGACGTACTACCGTTTACACAGACCATAGAGCTTTCCAGTTTTTACTTTCCGCTAAATTTACACACGACAGATTAAGCTGATGGAAACTTTATTTACAGGAATTTAATTTTACAATTGTTCACATTCCCGGTACACAAAATATTGCAGCAGACGCACTATCCCGTTCTCTCTGCAACAATCAGCAAGACATCGCAACCAACTTCTGCCAAGCAAATTCTAGCGTCATGTATATTCAACATGTCGCATTTGAAAACTTCATTTCATCGCCATTACGAGACATAGCACAAGAGCAGAGTAAAGACAACGTATGGAAAGAAATTAAACACCTTTGGCAAGATATGAATAACGTTACCATTAGAAACCATTACACGGTACGCAATAACATTCTGTTTCGCCGCTCTCACCCTGTCGGCAACAACTGGTTATTATGCATTCCTGACGAACTTGTTAACAAATTAATTTGGTATACTCATTTGAGTTACGCACATTATGGAGCCAGAAAATGTTTTCTTATACTGAGACAGAACTGTTATTTTGCCAACATGGAGAAACGTATTCGTCGAGTTTTAGCGTCATGTAAAATCTGCCAGAAAGCTAAATCAGACACGACTTCACATATTCCTCCGTTACATCCCATTTTACCTGTTAAATTGAGACTCATGGCCGCTGTAGACATTTTTGGACCGATTCCCAGAACTAATAGAGGTTTTTGCTACATCTTTGTCGCTGTTGAACTCACTTCGAAATTTGTTACCTTCACTCCACTGCGCAAAGCTACTGCGAAATCTATTTCGAATGCATTTGTCAAACATTTTTTATTTCATGTAGGGCATGTATTGAAAGTAATTTCCGACAATGGGCCACAATTTCGATCTGCGATATGGACACGTATGTTACGAGCTAGAAACATTTCTCCGATCAATATATCCAAGTATCACGCTTCTTCGAACCTTTGTGAACGACTGATGAAAGAAATTGGTAAACTGTGTAGAATGTATTGCCATAAAAGACATATTGATTGGGACGCACACGTACTCTCATTCCAGGATGTAATTAACTCCATGCCAAATGAATCCACTATGCTAAATCCGACTGTTATATTGAAAAATGTTGAACCACCTAACAAAATTAAAGAATTAGTATCCTTTCCTACATCTCGTCGACTACGCCACCATGAAATAATTGAGATTGCGGTCAACAACATCAAACGTGCCGCAGAGCGCCGGAGAAGACAGCAAAAACAGGTTTGTACACGCCGTGACTTTCACATTGGACAGAAGATATTAGTACGCACACACTATTTATCCAACATAGGAAAGAGTAGATGCAGTAAATTTGAACTTCTATACGCTGGTCCATACAGAATTCGCACCATTCCTCATCCCAATGTGGGACATGTTGTAATTTTGAGAACCAGAAAAAGCAAAGGCAATCACCATGTCTCCAATATTAAACCCTTTATTGAATGAACATACTTTATGATTTATCACATTGTAATGCCGTTTCCGGTTATTGATATGAACATTTACTGATGATTATCATCTTTTTTCCTGGCAAGTGCCCGGCAAGGTAAGGTTAGCAGGTCACTTTTCTTGTCGTTATATATCAGACCGTGCACATTTTCGATTTTTTGTGTATGTATGATTGTTTTCCTATCGAAAGTAGAATTTTTGTCTGTGTGCACTATGAAAGCTTTAAGATGTAACAAACAACAGTTGACTTTGACATTTTTCCTTATCATATCTCAACATCTTGACTATTTTACATTTTTTGCTACTACATTATGATATTGTGTGTACATTTTTTGCATTTGAAAACTGTCTATGTTTTTAACCTAATTCGTTTTCTGTCATGATATTTTGCCTATTCTAGATTTTTTTTGGCACTACATTATGATACTGTGTATACATTTTTTGCACTTGAAAATTATCTATGTTTTTGACCTAATATGTTTTCTGTCATGCTATGCTGTATGCTTAATTATATTACTAGAAACAAGTTTTTATTTAATGAGTATGTGATTAAATGCAAGATATTAATCCTTATTCATCATTTTTCAGAAAGCAATACCGTGTAAAAGAAATGAATTAAACAACCACAGTGGTTTACTATGAAATGGAAATTTTACCATCGGAATGAAGGAAAGAAAATGCAATATCTTGTCATGACGAGTAAATGGATCAGAATTAACAAGCATTAACCAGAATATACTGTACACATCGTATGATAGCAGTGTTGACTAATTATTTTTCTTTCAGAATACAAGGCGATTGATGAAGACTGTCAGACAGAACTACAGATGTTAATTTTAGTGATGAAATATGCTAGAATTAAGAAACTCTATACTATATGAAGTAATGAATGATAATGAATAGTTGTATGAAGTTAATGGTAATATGAATATGCATAATGAAGGGTCTATTTTTTGAAGATGATAATAAATGATGATGAATAGTTATATGAAGAATATGCTAATGCGAATAATGAAGTTTCTCTTTGCAGGTGACTATTGTGATGAAGTTATGGTAATACACTCCTGGAAATGGAAAAAAGAACACATTGACACCGGTGTGTCAGACCCACCAGACTTGCTCCAGACACTGCGAGAGGGCTGTACAAGCAATGATCACACGCACGGCACAGCGGACACACCAGGAACCGCGGTGTTGGCCTTCGAATGGCGCTAGCTGCGCAGCATTTGTGCACCGCCGCCGTCAGTGTCAGCCAGTTAGCCGTGGCATACGGAGCTCCATCGCAGTCTTTAACACTGGTAGCATGCCGCGACAGCGTGGACCTGAACCGTATGTGCAGATGACGGACTTTGAGCGAGGGCGTATAGTGGGCATGCGGGAGGCCGGGTGGACGTACCGCCGAATTGCTCAACACGTGGGGCATGAGGTCTCCACAGTACATCGATGTTGTCGCCAGTGGTCGGCGGAAGGTGCACGTGCCCGTCGACCTGGGACCGGACCGCAGCGACGCACGGATGCACGCCAAGACCGTAGGATCCTATGCAGTGCCGTAGGGGACCGCACCGCCATTTCCCAGCAAATTAGGGACACTGTTGCTCCTGGGGTATCGGCGAGGACCATTCGCAATCGTCTCCATGAAGCTGGGCTACGGTCCCGCACACCGTTAGGCCGTCTTCCGCTCACGCCCCAACATCGTGCAGCCCGCCTCCAGTGGTGCCGCGACAGGCGTGAATGGAGGGACGAATGGAGACGTGTCGTCTTCAGCGATAAGAGGCGCTTCTGCCTTGGTGCCAATGATGGTCGTATGCGTGTTTGGCGCCGTGCAGGTGAGCGCCACAATGAGGACTGCATACGACCGAGGCATACAGGGCCAACACCCGGCATCATGGTGTGGGGAGCGATCTCCTACACTGGTCGTACACCTCTGGTGATCGTCGAGGGGACACTGAATAGTGCACGGTACATCCAAACCGTCATGGAACCCATCGTTCTAACATTCCTAGACCGGCAAGGGAACTTGCTGTTCCAACAGGACAATGCACGTCCGCATGTATCCCGTGCCACCCAACGTGCTCTAGAAGATGTAAGTCAACTACCCTGGCCAGCAAGATCTCCAGATCTGTCCCCCATTGAGCATGTTTGGGACTGGACGAAGCGTCGTTTCACGCGGTCTGCACGTCCAGCACGAACGCTGGTCCAACTGAGACGCCAGGTGGAAATGGCATGGCAAGCCGTTCCACAGGACTACATCCAGCATCTCTACGATCGTCTCCATGGGAGAATAGCAGCCTGCATTGCTGCGAAAGGTGGATATACACTGTACTAGTGCCGACATTGTGCATGCTCTGTTGCCTGTGTCTATGTGCCTGTGGTTCTGTCAGTGTGATCATGTGATGTATCTGACCCCAGGAATGTGTCAATAAAGTTTCCCCTTCCTGGGACAATGAATTCACGGTGTTCTTATTTCAATTTCCAGGAGTGCATGAATAATGAAGTTTTTCTTTGCAGATGATGATAATATTTACTGTTAGTTAAGAAATGCTATGTAGTTATTTAAGTATTTGTGGCAGTTCCTTTTGACAGTATGTCTTATGTCGCATAGTATAATGACTGAATGTTTTGAAAAGGCAGCTAGAGTACATACATATTAAGTACACGTTTCATTACCTGTTAATTCAAAGTTCACTATTTTTCAGCATAATATGCATTTCTTCTTTCAGCTCAATAATCCTTTTTGTATTTTTTCCAGGAGAAGCTTTTCGTGACATAATATGCTATAAGTAGTTAGTTATTAAACCTGTTCTAGTACTTGCATTTTGTTACCCAGTTGTGTCTATCATTTATGAATGTGATCAAATATACTGTACTTGTTTCATAACGTTGCTACAGCTGACTCATGACGAATGACGTTAATAATCCTTATTTCCAGCAATAAGTCAAAAGCAAATATTTTCATGCCCCAGCAATTAATTATCGATCCCAGTGCAACGGATTGCTAAAAAAAAAAAAAAAAAAATATTGCGAATCCCAGCTATTACCAGTATACAACTAAATAATGCTACCAGTTTAAGATATATTTTTTAGTCCTAAAGATAATGCAAATTTTCTGTGGATTGATTCCATTATGTCTATGTATTATTGGACTACCGACCTTGAGTAATAGTTCCGATGTCTTACATTTTGAATATGTCTTATGTCACTTACATGATATCGTATATAAACACCAATAACTTGATGCTACACTCAGTAACTCCTGTTTTCAATGATAACTTGTGTATAACACTGAATAATGTTTTGTAACACTATATGAATACTTTGTAACTGGCCAATGAATGCCACTGGTTCAATCTGATGAGTTATGAATAGTGTTTTGTAATACTCAATACTTGCTACATGTTTAGTAACTGGCCAATGAATGCCACTGATTCAATCAGATGAGTTGTGAATAGTGTTTTGTAATACTCAATACTTCCTACCTCTTTAGTAACTAGCCAATGAGTGCCAATAATTGTTCATATCGGTTGATACACTAGTGTAATTCTATGATGGCTAGCATAAGACTTAATGTGTCCTTCACCTTCTGACCTAATTACTGCAATATCCGTTTATCCTGCCCATCCTCATGATCATGGAGCACTATATTGGTTTTTGCACTAATTCTACGTTGCTGTAAGAGTATGGATTCTACAAGAGTATGGTGTTGACATATCAAGCTGTCCACAACCTTGAACGATGGAGATGTTGTTATGGTCCCACTGTTTGGTGTACCTAATGTACTACCAAAATGATAATATTGAATATTAATACAACATTTCAGTGTCTTGGCTACACTCATAAATACTTCAGGGAAGAGAACTTCAGATTGTCTGACTTGGTGTTGTGCTTCTGCAGAAAGATATGGACTTTCAGTGCAGCTACGTGCAACCTACTGTGCTACAACCATGATGCAATTCTTCCCATTCCTCTCCTAGTTTTTATAAAATGGTGAAGACTTATACAGTGCGTTTAAATTTTTGTAAAACGGTAGAGACTTATGCAGTGCGTGTGCACTTTATTTAATTTCTTAATGTTTTCAGTTCATGTAAAAAAATGGTAAAAACTTATACAGTGCATTTAAATTCATGTAAAATGATAAAGACATATACAGTGCGTGGGCACTTTATTTCATTTGTTAATGTGATCAGTTCATGTAAAAATACTAAACACGTATACAGTGCGTGTGCACTTTATGTCATTTGTTAATATAGTTTGTACTCATTGCGTATATACTTCGTCATTTCTGAATATGTTTTGTACTCAGTGCATGTACACTCTATTTAATTTCTTAATATGTTCTGCACTTATCAATGATGTATATACTCTGTGACTGTAGACATAGTAAACTAAATAGATTATAGAAAAATTTGTTGCTCATGGGAAGTCCAATTGACTCACCATCGCTGCCAAAGTTTTGCCCCCCAGTGGAGGGTTATGTAAGAGGTCCATAATTAAAGAATTTGTTGCTAGCGCACTCGAGCTGATGTAATTTCGATGTATTGCTCACGCACTGCCTGCGATATGTAAGCTAGAAGAGAATCTGAGACCAAAGAGCAGTATTGAATGCAGTAAGAACTGTGTGTTAGTAGGAGTAAGTTGTTATTAGCGAGCAGTCGTGTTTGGTGTATCGTGTTGGCTGTGTAAGTAGGCTGTTTAGGTTTTCTTATTGGTAACGCCACATAGCGCTCCGTATAAAAATCACTGGCTGTGCCGTGTGCAGTCTGTGGCTGGTTTGCATTGTTGTCTGCCATTGTAGTGTCGGGCAGCGGCAGCTGGATGCTAACAGCGCGTAGCGTTGCGCAGTTGGAGGTGAGCCGCCAGCAGTGGTGGACGTGGGGAGAGAGATGGCGGAGTTTTGTAATTTGTAAGACTGGATGTCATGAACTATCATATATTTTTTGACTATTAAGGTAAATACACTGTTTGTTCTCTATTAAAATCTTTCATTTGCTAACTATACCTATCAGTAGTTAGTGCCTTCCGTAGTTAGAATCTTTTATTTAGCTGGCAGTAGTGGTGCTCGCTGTATTGCAGTAGTTCGAGTAACGAAGATTTTTTCTGAGGTAAGTGATTTGTGAAAGGTATAGATTAATGCTAGTCAGGGCCATTCTTTCGTAGGGATTTTTGGAAGTCAGATTGCGTTGCGCTAAAGATATTTTGTGTCAGTTTAAGCACAGTCGTGTATAAATTTTTCTAAGGGGACGTTTCATATGTCGACCCTTAGCCGAGGATACCTCACTGGAATCTTCTGATTTTTTTCCTTGTAGTTTGTGTAGTTAGTGTAGCCTTTGTTTATTGCTAGCGCCTTATCATAGAGAGAATTTCCTTTGTAGTTGCAGTCTTTCATTGTTGTACAGTAAAACAGTTGTGGCATGCATGTAGTTTTGCACGAAGTATTTCGCAGCTGCGCTTGCAATTAACTAGATATTATTTTCAGTGCTATGTTAATGTGTTCTCTTATTTTTGTTTTTCAAATTGTGTTTTTCTGTGTTGTCGTGTGAAAAATTGTGACAATAATGGCGTGTGAAAAACGTAACACTAGGCTCCAAAGTAAACTGAGAAATGACAGTGAAGACGAAAGCAGTGTGTTAGCGTCACCATCTAATGAATTCACTAACGTTCAAAGTAGTAATTTGGTAATAGCGCATAAGGAAATGGAGCGGGTTGCAAATAATGGTGTAGGAAGTGAAACAATTAGTGAACAGGGAAGCATTATCGATCGATCGGTCGGCAACAGCTCGCCTCAGGATTCCGAAATGACAGGACACAATCTTGCAAATACTGTAGATTCATATTTTGCGTCCTCACCGTTTTCTCAAATAAATCAAGACACATTTTCTGTTTTTCAAACTGCGAATATTGCCGGTTCAAATGCATTGCTGAATAGCACTGAGGAACATGTTTCAGACACCAGTGCACTGTTATTACAGTTAATGCAACAAATGGGACAAAGGCTACAAAAGTTAGACACAACGTTTGAACAAAATCAGAAACAAATGGGACAAAATCTTCAAAAGTTAGACACAATGGAACAAAATCTTCAAAAGTTAGACACAATGGAACAAAATCTTCAAAAGTTAGACACCTTGGAACAAAATCAGAGACAAACACAGCAAAAGCTTCAAAAGTTAGACACAATGGAACAAAATCAGAGACAAACACAACAAAAGCTTCAAAAGTTAGACACAATGGAACAAAATCAGAGACAAACACAGCAAAAGCTTCAAAAGTTAGACACAATGGAACAAAATCTTCGAAAGTTAGACACCACACTTGAACAAACACGTGAAGATTTAACTACTGAGTTACATAACATTGAATCGAAATGCCAAAAAATCTGTAATGACGCTAAAACACAAATTTGTGAGCATTTTCAACCTATTTTTTCGCGGCATGAAAATGCATTACAGAATCATGAAGCAGCCATAAAAGAACTGCAAACTATTGTTCGTGAAAATCACGACACCTTGCAAGCTAAAATGGACTCAGTTGCATCCACCGATTCGGTTACGCAACTTGCAAGAACTCAGGAAAACTTAAAGGTCACAGTAGATTCGATTTCATCACAAATGGACACTCTGAAACTTGGTTCAGAAAAAAACACTGAGGAAATGTGTTCACTATCGGAGAAAGTAGCCGAACTTTCAGATCAGTTCACTAACTTATCTACAAAGGTAGATGATGATCTGAATGATACAGAAGGGTGCGAACAAATTATGAAATTCAAACAAAATCAGAATCAAATTAATACACAACACCAAAGAGAAATCCGGGAAGTGCAAGATCAGCTGACACAGGTAATACAAGAATTACGTATTTCAGAGGGCAGTCGCGCTCCAACACGGGAAGAGGGACTTATAAATACGGAAAAGCCACAAAATAATAACACAGGGCATTTCGGAAATTGTGAAAGAAATTGGCAAGGTGCACCGAATTTTGAGATGGAACTGCCGACACGACGTAACAATGAACGATATGCTACCCGCCGACACGATGATTTTGACTATAAGCTGTTCATTACTGCACGTAAATTCAAAACATTTAAGAATTCTGGCAACGACATTCATCCACAAGCGTGGCTCCATCAATTCTCTCATTGTTTTCCTCCCAACTGGTCATTAGAGCACAGATTAGAATTTGTGTGTGGCTACTTAGAGAATGAACCAGCTGTAAGAATGCGATCGGTCATTCACGATTGTCACAGTGAAGGAGAATTTTATCATACCTTCCTCTCAGCATATTGGTCTCAAGCTACACAAGACCGAGTAAAACATAGCATCATAATGATGAAACATTTCGAACAATCTGAATTTTCCAGTCTTGTCAAATATTTTGAAGACATGTTACATAAGAATCAGTATCTTTCAAACCCATACAGCCCCTCAGAACTCATCCGCATTTGCTTAATCAAATTACCTGAACATTTACGACAGATTATTTTAGCAGGACGATGCAAAGACGACATTGAAGCTTTTCAGGGACTGTTACAAGAACTGGAAATTGACACTGACAATCGCGGAACGCGAAAGCAGGAGCACAACAATTACAGGTCACACCTGTCACAATTCCGCGATGACAGAAATAATACACGACAAGGCTATTCGTACAACGTAAATCGTGACCAAAACAGACACCACCCGTATGACAACCGTTGGCAGAGTAGTAATTATTACAGGGAAAGATCACCTCTCCGCGGTAATGACTATCACAGAGACAATCAGAGAAACATACAATATGGAAACCAAAATAATTATTATCAAGGGAGACGGAATAACTTAAGACGCAACGGTCCAGCGCGCAGTTACGATTCAGGGAGAAATTCTCCACCACGTGACCGACAAGAAAGAAACTATGGAATCTACCGACATGACGACACACGATATGATCGTAACGACAGACCTGAATTGCAGCAGAACTGGCGGGAATCAAACAGAGCAGGGCCCTCTCGACAAGATGAATTTGTAGAAGTTAGGTCTCCAAATCCCAATAACGACGCGCGCCAACAAAGACACAATAGGCAATGACTCATACCGCTGGCAGCCTCAAAACGTACTTATGAAACTGACGACGCAGCTGCCGTAGCTAGTAATTACGTTAAAATGGAAGACATTAGGGACATCTTACTCCAGGAACAGGACGTAAAACATAACAACATTGCATATCCTGTGATTCACATTACAGTAAATGACGTAAAATTTACGGCAGTACTTGACTCAGGCAGTCCCATTTCAGTAATTAGTGAAACAGCTTTTAGTAAATGCAGCAAATCGAAAGATTGCCCCACACTTCCGTTACGCAAGATTAAATTACAAGGTGCAGTCATTGGAAAAAGTGTAGATGTACGCCAACAAACCAACTTAGAATTCTTTTGTCAAAGCCACAGCTTCTCTATGAATTTTCTTATTGTTCCATTATTGTCGACGGAAATTATACTGGGAGTAGACTTTTTGAATGAAAACAAAGCAATCTTAAACTTTCACGATGCTGAAATAAGTTTAGAGAAAGAAGGTAAGTCAATAGCTTTGAAATTTAAAGATTGGCTCTCAAACCATGACGAGGAAACTAATCGGCTTTACCTTCTGTTAGACAACAGTTCGGAATTTTCTACGGAACTAGACACTAACAGTCGCTCTGCAAGTACTGACAGGGATGATATCGACGGCACAATTGAAACTAATGAGTTAATTCAGAATAAAATTCAAACAATTGAGAATTGTAATGACACTGATAGGCAGGACCTTTTTGAGATTTTACAAGCACATTCCACAGTTTTTACTTACAAAACAGGAACAATCAAGGGATTTCAATACCAATTTCGTGTTCGTGAGCATACAAAATTTTGTGTTAGACCATACGTAATTCCAGCACATTATAGGGACCGTGTTAGAACAGAAATACAATCTATGCTTGACGAGGGCATTATTGAGCCTGCAGTAAGCTCATACAACAATCCATTACATGTTGTTGAGAAGAAAAATGGATCGATCAGGCTTGTCTTAGATTCGAGACAAATCAATACTATCATTATTCCTGAAACAGACAGGCCGCAAACGTTGGAAGAACTTCTTCAAAATTTTAATGGTGTAAAAGTGTTGTCTTCCATTGATCTCAGATCCAGCGTTTATCAGATCGAACTTCATACAGAATGTAGAAAATATACAGCTTTCCTTTGTTTCGGCGTTTGTTATCAGTTTCGGAAACTTCCTTTTGGTTTGAACATTTCCTCGGCAGCATTCATTCGCGGGCTAAATTCCATATTACCTGAGCTCTTAAAACGTCACATCACCTTATATGTGGACGATATTCTGATAGCAGAAGCCTCATGGGAACAACATAATCGCATCCTCAACAGCGTGTTACATATCTTTGCAGAATCTGGAATTACAGTTAACTTGGAAAAGTCTGAATTAGGTAGGACAAAAGTGAAGTTTTTGGGACATATTATTTCTTCTGAAGGCATCCAGCCGGATCCTGATAAGTTAGAAGCAATCAGAGCCATTCCAGTTCCATCCACAAAAAAACAAGTCCGCAGTTTTCTAGGTCTCGTAAATTTTTACCGTCGTTTTCTGAATATGCAAATTCTAGTTACACCAAAACTTTGTTCTCTCACTGGAAAAAATACTATTTGGAACTGGGACGACCAAGCACAGTTGGAATTCAATTCTTTGAAAGAATCGTTACTTAACGCGCCAATACTAGCTCATCCAGATCTCTCACAAGATTTTTGCCTTAGCACGGATTCTTCTAAAGTCGGTCTTGGTGCCCATTTATTTCAAGAAGTCACAGAAAATGACATTACTGTTCAGAAAACCATTGCTTTTGCTAGCCGAGTGCTAACAAAATCTGAAAAAAATTATTCCGTTACTGAATTAGAAGCTTTAGCTATCGTTTGGGCATTTAACAAATTCCGTTTCTTTCTTTATGGTAAGCACGTTAAAGTATACAGTGACCATCGTGCATTACAATTTCTTATGTCTTCAAAATTAAATCATGACAGGTTAAAACGTTAGGCATTGTTTCTGCAAGAATTCCACTTCACAATAGTCTACATTCCCGGCAAGGAGAACATTGTTGCGGACGCACTGTCACGCGCACCGGCTGGGCTCGAGAAAAGTAACACAGAAAGCAACCTCGAGAGAAATTTTAGTATTCTTTACATCCAGAAAGTCGCCTTTGAAAACTTCTTCACCACATCTTTAAAGGACATTGCTCATGAACAAGATAAAGATCCGATTTGGAAAGACATCAAAAGTAAATGGCATGAAAAGACACACACACAGATTCGGCATTATTATCTGGTTAGAAACAACATACTGTTCAAACGATGCACTGTTGATGACAAGCTATGGGTACTTTGCATTCCAGACGATTTTGTTAATAAGCTCATTTGGTACATTCATTTCAGCTATGCACATTTTGGTCCACGAAAATGTTATCATATTCTTCGAACGACTTGTTATTTTAACAATATGGAAAAGAGAATTCGAAGAGTCTTGTCTATTTGTAAACTTTGTCAAAAGGCGAAACCATCTACTGTCACTCATCGTGCTCCATTGTTTCCTATAATTCCTTCTAAATTAAAAGAATTTGCTGCTGTTGATCTCTTGGGACCGCTTGTCAGAACATCTAATGGATTTTCGTACGTTCTAGTCGCTGTTGAACTTACTTCAAAATTTGTTTCTTTCACTCCGTTACGTAAAGCCACTGGACGGTCTGTATCCAACGCCTTTGTTAGAAATTTCTTACGTGAAGTTGGACACGTTAGTAAAGTAATTTCAGATAACGGACCGCAATTCAGATCTGCTGTTTGGTCACGCATGCTTCGTAACCATAAAATCAAATCTGTTTTTATTTCATTGTACTCACCACATTGTAACCCGTCTGAACGGATTATGAAAGAAATCAATAAGCTTTGCAGACTTTATTGTCACAGAAAGCATCAGCATTGGGACAGATATTTACACTTATTTCAAAACGTGCTGAATGAAATGCCTCATGACTCCACTGCTTTACCACCTGTTCTTGTACTGAAGAATAAAGAACCACCTAACAGAATCAGAGAGCTTGTACCTTTTCCGAATACACGTAAACTTCGACACAAAGACATAATTGATTTGGCTATTAAAAATATAGATTATGCTGCAGACAAAAGAAAAAAATTACATGGTAAAGCAAATGCAAAGAAATTATATATTGGTCAGAAAGTTCTCATTAAGGCTCATCCATTGTCACATAAGAAGAAACACTTGAGTCACAAATTCTTTCTAGTTTACAATGGACCTTACAGAATCCGACATATACCACATGATAATTGCGTTGAAGTTGAAACTCTGCGTACTAGGAAGAGTAAAGGTTTACACCACATTTCACATGTAAAACCGTTTATTGAAAGATAATCTGCTTTTTAACTTAGTCTTTGCTATAAAATTTTTCATTTCACGTTACCAGTATGCTTTGTCAGACTCAGAATCTGTTAACATGCAACAATGTTTGAAGTTAAATATCCAGTCAAGAACCAAGAGAACTTATTAAAACAGAAATTACGAATGCATTGTCATAGTGAACACACGACACAGTGTTATTTTGTGTGTACATTCTTGCTTGTTAGTTGCACGATTACGTAACGACTATAAGGCTGACATACTTAGAACAGTTACCACTACTGCTAATGAGATTTTAATGCAACATTTTGGTTTACTTGAAAATAAATTCTAGATTTAAAGTTCTTTCTGTGAGATTAAAGATGACTTAGCATTTGGTTTCTTTGATAGCTACACGATTATATCACGACGCTACTGATATGTGACATGATTTACATTGTTGCTTTTGCGGTGTATCTGTTTTATATCAGAACAGTTTTTCTGAATTTTTTCTGGAAAGTAAAACATGTTTTAGTGGTAACTTTTGTGGTATAGCTACAATTAGACAGCCTTTTCCATAGCACAGCAATACGTTGCAGCATAGTACTGTCTTCATCACGGCAATAAGCGTAATAACTAAGATATTTATACGCAAAGCAATTCACTTCCTTTATTACGAGGTAGGTACATTGACTTCAGTAGAACTTTGCTTGCAGAGGACGATAACTACGACACTTCCACATAATTATCTTGCAACAAGACGCACAGTTTATCGCTACAGTACATGTATTTGAGTGATTAATTTTGTACTTAAAACATTTATTTTTAAAGTTATTTGAAGTACAATGATACAAAGGTTTTCCGTGATACATTGCATTCCATTGCTGTAATCTGTAACACCTGAGGATATAATTACATTAATCCTCAGGGGGTTACACGCCTACTTTGTGTACCATGTGTTCGGCAAGCACAAGGAGCCCTAGCTAATATGGTATTTGCTTATACAACTTTACACATCGGTACCATATTTCTCTAACACATAAATTACACAGCTATCTGGTTATTTAACTGAGTGAGACAAACATTTATTTTACTACATCAGTGACAGATGGTTACGTAATTACACAGTTGGATAACTTCATACTTACGAAATTGTATTTTGTCTGTACTTTGTGAACTGTTCATACTTTTTCGGAACCATTGTGATACTATGAGAGCTTTGAATGACATATTTGGTATGGGATCACGATTTTTAAAGTACGTTTGAGGTAGATGACACCTTTGACATGAGCAGAGATTTTTTTTTTAGGTTTTGAAATTAGTGGAGGAAGGTACGACGATTTTGAGAATTTGTCTGAGGTGTTATGATGTTGTTATTACGATGACTATGTGTATTATGCGGTTGCGGTATGTTTATGATCAATAAGCTGATGCTATATGAGTTATTTGATTATGCTATGTATCTGTCATGATGAAATATTGAAGAAGTGTCGACGAATAAGGTAAAGAATAAAGAGTAGTGGTTAGGGACTCTGGTTTGTGAAAAAGGATGTCGGAAAACTAGAATCGTACTTTAAGAGTTATGAAATGTATGTAAATGCGTGAATGTATTACAATGCCGACGAAAATTTTTTGAACACTGTTATATCGATAGGATTTTGTTTCTACAGATGTGTAACGCAAATTCTTGACCTATGAAATATTTTTTATATGAGACTGCCACTGTAGGGGAAACTGGTGTCGTAAATATTTCGACAAGACAGTTAAGTGTCCACCTGCACGTAATGCGTCGTGGGCACCCAGCTGCGCGACAACCACCTGACAAAAGAAAGCCATTAGTGTGTGCCTGTCAGAGGCACAGGTGAAAAAAAAAAAAGAAAAGGAGGCCGTTATCCTCGCTATTGACATTCCTTTGTAGAAAGCATCGCAAAAACGACACGCTCATTACTTGGAAAGATACTTTCTTACATCTGCACACCTGATAATGACAAGCGTCTTTCTACGAGAATTGAGAGAATTTCTACTAACTTATGAAATGCCACATCACTATTGAATGATATATTTATGCTTTTTACATAAATGCTTATTTAATTTGATATCTGTTTTCCAGCTGTGTTGCAGCATTGGTTTTATAAAATAAAAGTAAATGCATTTGCTAATGTGAAAACTTTCTGTCAACAGATCTGTTAAGTAATAATTTAATGATCCACATTCTTCAAAAAAAAAAAAAAAAAAAAAAAAAAAAAAACACTTGGAAAGGAAAGAACAATAAGAAGGAACTAGTAACAGGAACTGCATACATAATTTTCTTTTCAAGTACTTGGTAATTTATTTCATAGAATAAGTTGTGGTGCACCACTTTAATTACATAGCCATTAAGATGTGATTATATCTTTCCCTTATCTGCATTGTTGTCTTTAGTGTACTATTTTTTTCTGCTTGTAGCTTTTTCATGTTTAGGTATAAGTTATAGCATTTGCTGCGGCTGTTTGCCATTCATAGTGCTACTGAATGTCACTTTGTATTACTAGGATAAGCCAATTTTATTACTGATTTATTTTTCTTGTTTGCTGCGCATTGCCTTATATTAGTTGTGATATTGCTGCCTTTTTTGCCAATTTCCATTTTTTTATCATTGTTGTTTGTGTAAATTGTTTTGTGCCGCTGCATTGCCTCGTCCCTTAGTTAAGCATCTGAGCTCAGTAGATTTAAGTTAGCTTATGAGGGGGTAGCCTATATAAGAGAATGAGTTGCGATGGATTTGAAGAAATGCACTGAGAGGTTATATAAGAAAAGTACAGAAAGCAGGTATAGATAGGACTTTTTGGAAATAATGAAGAACGAAGGGAGATCTCCGAGAAGTAAAGAAAGTTTTGTTTGCAAAATACTGCAGTAAAACAAACCCTGCCCTTTCCTTGTGTTATCCCACTATGTGTTTGTGTACCCTTGTGTATTTATGTTCTTCCTGTCTTTATATGTTTATCTGATAAGACTTATGTTGCAGAATTTTTCTAATACTAAGCTACATTCACTATGATGAGGAATACTGTTATCCTCAAATATAATTTGCATTAATAACATGTTATTTACTTTGTAAAGATGTTTACACATTATTTATTCTGTTTTGTTCTAATGCTCATGTGTGAAGTTGATGTTTCAAAAGTTATTCTGATCTTTTATGTATGTACTTATGTCGTAATTTTTGTAACACTGATGTATTTGCTATTTCGATTCTTTTGTAAAGCCTGTACTACTGCAAATGTTCTCTGTATTGTTATGTTCTTTAAAGATGTATTTTGTACCTTTGTTATTGTATTTTCATGTTATAAAATTGTAATTGACACCAGTTCATCAAATTAAGTAACTTGTAAATTACATTCCACTGCACACGTTTCTGTTGGTCATTGTATATGGACAATATGTGAGAAGTAGGGACTGATAGTGTTTGCACGTGTGTTCATAATTCAGTAAGGGACTGCATAACAGCATTGCTGGTTCTAAGGACATTTCAAAAACAATTTTTGTGAGTGCACAAGTAGTGGTTATGGCCTTGCTATATTATCTCCAAGACTCTTCAATGGTGATTGTGCGCCTGCACAGTCAAACAGATGGCTGCTGGCCATCTCTCCAAGGACTACAGTGGGTCTGCACCTTTGATGACCCACCAATACCATTATTTCTACAAGGACTGCAATGGGTCTGCACCTCTGGTGGCCCACCAATACCGTAATCTCTACCAGGACTACAGTGGGTCTGCTCTGTGATGACCTACCTACCGATAGTTTTCAACGTCGACTGACTCTGCTGTGGCCCATTACCTGACTGCTTGTCAAGAGTCAGCACTGCCTTTCTGTTGGAAGGACAACACTTCCTCAAGACTGCATGGAAATCCACTACTTCCGTGTGCATTTTCTTTTACTGCTCAGACTTTGAGAAAAACACTGCAATTTTACTTTGATGAATGATCAGGACTGTCTTTATGGACTGTGAGAAAATTTTAGCTTTTGACCAACATTGTATCGATAAGTGTGTGCATTTCTTTGTTATTGTAATTATGAAAAAAATTTTCAAACCTGTATTGGCCACTGCCCAAAACAATTTGTAAATTTTTTTGTGGGGAGCATGGGGGCTATGTAAGTAGGCTGTTTAGGTTTTCTTATTGGTAACGCCACATAGCGCTCCGTATAAAAATCACTGGCTGTGCCGTGTGCAGTCTGTGGCTGGTTTGCATTGTTGTCTGCCATTGTAGTGTCGGGCAGCGGCAGCTGGATGCTAACAGCGCGTAGCGTTGCGCAGTTGGAGGTGAGCCGCCAGCAGTGGTGGACGTGGGGAGAGAGATGGCGGAGTTTTGTAATTTGTAAGACTGGATGTCATGAACTATCATATATTTTTTGACTATTAAGGTAAATACACTGTTTGTTCTCTATTAAAATCTTTCATTTGCTAACTATACCTATCAGTAGTTAGTGCCTTCCGTAGTTAGAATCTTTTATTTAGCTGGCAGTAGTGGTGCTCGCTGTATTGCAGTAGTTCGAGTAACGAAGATTTTTTCTGAGGTAAGTGATTTGTGAAAGGTATAGATTAATGCTAGTCAGGGCCATTCTTTCGTAGGGATTTTTGGAAGTCAGATTGCGTTGCGCTAAAGATATTGTGTGTCAGTTTAAGCACAGTCGTGTATAAATTTTTCTAAGGGGACGTTTCAAGCGGTGTGCTCGCCAGCCACTCGCTATATGTAGCGCAATGCTAGTTTTTAAGAATTTTTGTAAAGAACTATGCCCCTTGTAATTGTTTGTCAAGATCGTTCTCAGAATATAGTTATGTAATTTTGATGGAAAATTAGGTATGTAGCGCAACGCTACTTTTTAAGAATTTTTGTAAAGAACTATACCCCTTGTAATTGTTTGTCAAGATCGTTCTCAGAATATAGTTAACTTCTACCAGATTAAATGCATTAAGAATTTTCTATCCCAAAATCATTCACGTAAATGCTTTACGGAATTTATTGTTATCTTAAAAGAAAAGTCTAAACTGAGCTTCAGCTTTTATCAAATCTAAATTAACTTCAACTTAAAGAATTCCAGTCACAAAGTATTATGAAACTCCACCAGCAGCTTATAATTATGTTAAAGAGAAGTAAGTATATTCATTCCACAGTTTGCTGTAGCAGTCAGATGGCGATCCAGTATAAATAATTAAAGGTAAGAATCAGTCTTAATAATTTCAGGTAACGACTGAGGGCCACGGCGACAACACATTTTATGTTTCGTCGTAATAATCAGCAGGTAGTCTTGACAGAGCAGCAGTTAAAAGATTTTAAGAGACGCAGCGTTCAGTCAGCAAGCAAACGTTCATCCAATATTAGACGGGAAGGTTTCACTTGGCGACCCTGCCAGGATACGAACCTGGAATCTGTTTGGTGTATCGTGTTGGCTGGGCCGGTCGTGTGCAGCGATGGCAGAGCCTGAGCGTTGTAGGATAAGGTAAAAGCAGCCTCGCGCATATGTAGTATTGTTACATCAAGTCCCATGTAAATGTTTAAAAAAATCTGTTAATAATAATCTTTCTCATAAAAAGTAACTTTTGTCATTCATCTCAATTTAAAGAATTCACTAATTTCTCCAATCCTTGGCCATCCGATCATTGAAAAGAAAAATCAGTTCTTTCCTTTTATATAAGACAAATCTATCGGCCAGCATTGCACTTAGCTGCGCCAGGTAAATTTCTTATAGGAGCAGATATATACGCGTTATCCGGCGATCTAATTAAGGTAAGATTTTTCAGTTTATTCATAATGATGTATCAGGGCCATGACGCAGCATTGCTGACGTCCAAAATTTACCAGGTTAAACTGACTGTCAATTATTGAAAGCATATAGGTTTGTCACATTGTATTATATTTTCACTGTTGGGTAGTTACGCTAAATGAGAATATTATTCACTTGGGGAGGTTACAGGGTCTTCCAGCCAGGTCGGTGTTCTGATGGTCCAATTCGCCAAGTGGACAGAATTTGGCAGGATATTCCACAGGAGAACATCCAACAACTCTGTCAGTCAACCCAAGCCGAGTAAAGCTCAAAGGAGGACCAATGCATTACTGACTTGATCAATTGGTGAAGCTCTCTCTTGAATTAATCATCCAATTTTTGTGGAATTTTAATTATTTGTTTGTATGTACACGTACATCACATCT
Source organism: Schistocerca gregaria (assembly GCF_023897955.1). Taxonomy (NCBI): domain Eukaryota; kingdom Metazoa; phylum Arthropoda; class Insecta; order Orthoptera; family Acrididae; genus Schistocerca; species Schistocerca gregaria. Next base: position 320,500,801 of record NC_064925.1, on the reverse strand, counting down.
ACCGATTTCCGTCCCATTCGGGCCATTTCTTCGTGGTGCGTCTTTTTTGTCTCGGAGTGTATAACTTGTACCAGGAGATCACGTGCTTCTCAACCGCTGAGGCGACTTATGGCGGTGAAGCGGTGGCTATGTGCCAGTCGACTGTATGGAATCAGCACAATAAGATGTCTGGATGTGGAGACGTGGCAGACAGAAGCTATTCTGTTTGAATGTACCCACATAGTGAATGAAGTTGCCCGATTTGTTGGTGTATCAAAGTGGACTGGTCAACGTGCCTATAAAGAACGGTGGAGCACTCGCAGCCATGTAACGCGTTGTATGCACAGTGTTCGTAAAAACATTCTAACCGGCAAGTATTGGAAACGAGTGACACACCCTGGCAATGAGAATCGGTTTCAAAGCCGACAGGAATTAACTGCTACCAGTTTCTGAGCAAATTCTGCCAAGGGAACTGCATGCAGTGGACATTTGGGGTCAGGTAACTCGCAAAAGCCATCGAAGACACAGTTACAAAAAGCTGCAGGTTATCAGTGGGCCAAACAGTACAGAAACCGGACAGCAGCTCACTGGAGACGTGTAGTCTGGTCCGACGAGTGGCGTTTTTTCTCTTTTAAAATGACGCAAGCCGTCAAGTGCACCGACAACCGAATACGCATTACTCCCACGATGTATGGTCGTTAGAGTTCAAGCCAGAGTTGGTTCTGTGTTTTTTGGGGGGTGTTTCTCGTACCACGAGCTGTGGCTCATTCTCTCAGGATATCGAGGACATGAATCGAGATGTTTGTTTTAGCATACTCGGTGACCAAGTTTTCTTCATGATGAGTTCGTTGGGGGGGCCTCCTGTCTTCTAAGGTGACAAGAACTGTGTTGTTATTTTCCGTATTTGACAAACAATAAGAAAACCTGTTGGACTTAAAATGACCCGCTAAATATTGATCTCATAGAAAATGTGGAGCTCCTTAGATTTATGGCTGAAACATACAATCAATATTTACGTAGAAACTTCCTGGCAGATTAAAACTGTGTGGCGGATCGAGACTCGAACTCGGGACCTTTGCCCTTAGCGGGCAAGTGCTCTACCAACTGAGCTACCCAAGCACGAGTCACAGCTTTACTTCTGCCATTATCTCATCCCCTACCTTCCAAACTTTACAGACGCTCTCCTGCGAACCTTGCAGAACTAGCACTCTTAAAAGAAAGGATATTGCGGAGACATGGCTTAGCCACAGCCTGGGGGGTGTTTCCAAAATGAGATTTTCACTCTGTGCGCTGATATGAAACTTCCTGGCAGATTAAAACTGTGTGCCGAACCGAGACTCGAACTCGGGACCTTTGCCTTTCGTGGGCAAGGGCTCTACCAACTGGTCAAAGGCAAAGGTCCCGAGTTCGAGTCTCGGTCCGCCATACAGTTTTAATCTGCCAGGAAGTTTCATACCAGCGCACACTCCGCTGCAGAGTGAAAATCTCATTCTGGAAACATTCAATTTATTCGGTAGCACTGCGGTATGTAATCATCAATGAGTGGCTTCAGGTGAATATGACATACGCGAAGGAACTTGAGGACCCTCTTCCACGCCGAAGTAAGGTCACTACCGAAGCTATTAAGGTGTGTTACACACTATTAGCATCAAGTCTCCTGAGGATGACTAATTTTTCGTGACGCATCTACATCTACATCTACATCTACACCGTACGGTGAGTGGTGGAGGGTACCCTGTACCACTGTTAGTTATTTCGTTTTTTGTTCTCGCAAATAGAGCGAGGGAAAAACGACTGTCTATAGGTCTCCGAATGACCCTTAAATCCTCTTATCTTATCTCCATGTTTCGCACGTGAAATGCATCTCCGCAGCAATAGAATCGTTCTGTAGTTAGTTTCAGGTGCCAGCTCTATAAAATTTCTCAATAAAGTTCCTTTAAAAGAACGTCGCCTTCCCTCAGGGATTCTTATTTGAGATCCGAAGCATCTCCGAATACTTGCGTGTTGTTCGAACCTACCGGTAACAAATCTAGCAGCCTTCCCTCTGAATTGCTTAGATATCTTCCTTTAATCTGACCTAGTGGGATTTCAAAGGAGCACTACTCAAGAACGGGTCGTATTAGCGTTCTATATGCCGTCTTCTTTAGAGACGAATCACTCAAAATTCTCCCAATAAACCGAGGTCGACCATTCGCTTTCCCTACCACAATCCTCCCACGCTCGTTCCATTTCATATCGCTTTGAAATGTTACGCCCAGATATTTAAACGACGTGACTGTGTCAAGCAGGACACAACTAATATTGTGTCCGAACACTGCGGGTTTATTTTTCCTACTCATCTGCATTAACTTACATTTTTATACATTCCGAGCTAGCTGCCATTCATCGCACCACCTAGAAATTTTGTCTAAGCCATGTTGCATTCGACATCTCACCGTACACCACGGCATCCTCAGCAAACAATTGCAAATCGCTGCTCACCCTGTCCTCCAAATCATTTATGTATATAGAAAATAATAGTGGTCTTATCACACTTCCCTAGGGCACTCCTGACGATAGCCTGGTCTCTGATGCTTAATATGTTTGAAACTTTGTATTTTACATTTTTGCAGTAGTTCAAAGGAATGAGCTTCGACTCGTTGAAAATCTTGCAAATATTGCTTACGGTTTTCTCCTTGCGGATTCAGAAATAACATCAGAGATGGAGCATAAGCTGCATCTGTCCATGGAAACAGTCTTTCGGTTCATCCAACGGGCAGATTCAAAGCTCTTCCTGGAAAACTAATGGGGTCAGTTAAAAGACAGTACGGCATGGTATTTCGTTCAGAAGCTACGATAAAAATGAGACATATTATTGTTTTAGTAGCTTACAGACCATATCAAGAGCAATAATTTTGCTTGCCGAAGTCTTACAGTGGTTACCACCTCTGAGAAAAAAGAAAAATCAAACTTAGCTTTGACATAACAGGGTGGATCATTCTCTTGTCATTTCGAACCCCACGAAATGTCGACCATTAATTAGCTGCTCTACACGCTGCCGAAGAAACATCTTCTGCTTTCATCTTGAGTCCTTGTATTGCGAGAGTCGTATGATAGAAACATTTCCTTCAAGAAGTCTGTTAATAAAATCACGTTGCCTCACCGTCATTGTTTTTCCTTCAATTCTTTATTTATATTCATTGATACTGCTTGCGTTCAATTCTACTACTTTACATACTTTACCTTAGTACAAGTGATGAAATTTTATGCATCACGAGAGTTCGAACCAGCCACATTTCGCTGGTGCACAACTGCCGCAGTACTCATTAGCGATGCCAGTTGTCAAGGCGACTGATAATGCTACGTTGTTAGACATTGTCAGTGTGAGGTTCGTTTGGCCTGTTCAAACTGTTAACAATGGTACGAGCATACTTAATATATTACCAGATATGTGACTGGATGGAATACTTCATTAAGTAACAGAACCCAGTACGTTGTCGTCGACGGCGGGTCTTCAGCAGAGGCAAGGGCACCGTCAGGATTGCCCCAGATAAGTGTAATAGGTCCACTGTTATTTTCTATCTACATAAATGATCTGGTGGTCAGAACAGCAGCGATCTGCAGTTGTTTGCTGCTGATGTTGTGGTGTGTGGGAAGGTGTCGTCATTGACTGACTGTAAGAGGATATAAGATGACTTAGACAAAATTTATAGTTGATGTGGTGAATAGCAGCTAGCTCTAAGTATAGAAAAAATGTAAGCTGATTCACATGACTAGGAAAAACAAGCCCTTGACGCTCGAAAGCAGCATTAGTAGTGTTCTGCTTGACACAATCGCGTCGATTCGATTTCTAGGCGTAACATTGCAAAGCGATTTGAAGTAGAACTAGAATGTAAGAATTGTACTAAGGAAGGCGAATGATCGATTTCGGTTTATGGGGAGAATCTGAGGAATGTGTGGTTCATTTGTAGAGGAGACAGCATATAGGACATTAGTGCGAGCCATTCTTCAGTACTGCTGGGGTGTTTCGGATCCTCACCAGGTTGAATTATGTCGAAGCAACTCAAACGCAGGCTGCTAGATTTGCTGCTGGTAAATTCGAACACCACGCAAGTATTACGGAGATGGTTCAGGAACTCAAAAGGGGAATCCCTAGAGGAAAGGCGACTTTCTTCTCGAGAAACTCTACTGGGAAAATTTAGACAACCGGCATTTGAAGCTGACAGCAGAACGATTCTACTACCGCTGACGTACATTTCTCGTAAGAATCACGAAGGTAAGAGAAATTAGGGCTCATATTCACAGTCGTTTTTCCCTCGCTCTATTTACGAGTGGAACACGAAAGGAGACGATTAGTGGTGGTACAGGATACCCTCCGCTACGCACCGTATGGTGACTCGCGGTATATATATATATATATATATATATATATATATATATATATATATATATTTCTTAAACGTTCTGTCATATATATATATATATATATATATATGACAGAAAGTTTAAGAAATTTCATGGCGAATTCCAGATTTCTACAATTGTAAACTGTAAGTCATGTTTATTTATCGCTGTGCAAATATCTGGCACTATGTAAGCCGTAACATCGTCAAGTTTGCAACACAAACTTGACGATGTCATGCCACATCCTTCAAGAGGGAAGTCCTCCACGGATGTGTTGCTCAATGTACATGTCAATGCACCCACGAAAGAAAACTCTCTCTCCTGTGACGTGCAATACGTTACTTACCTGTCTGCTGGTCCTGCGCAGGTATCATGCTTATGAAGCACAGCATCGATGTTGAACCAAATACTGATCGTAGCCGAAACAGAAGCGCAGTCCTGTTTTGCGAGTGAGTAACGGAAAATATTGCCCATCGGCACGGATGGTAGTGTTGTGCCGTCTTTTTAGAACCTTCTGTATTCTGAATCTGCGAAAAAAGGTGACATTATTTATGGAGAAAAGTGTTTGATATGTACTGCACAATTCTTTCTGCTTCTTCTAGACACAATCACAGTAACACGTCTTTGATCGTACGCAGTTTCGATCATACACTTTAGTGTTAATTTTTTTAATATTTACTGGACTTGTCACCGTTTTTTGTTCCCCTGATTTAAGGAAACAATGTGAATGCTCCAGCAGATATATTCATTCGCGGTCGCCTTAGACGTTGACTCAGTTTTGACGTGAAACCACACCGTGAAGAATACTTAATAGGATAGCAAAATTTTTATCCGAAAAGGGTGATGCAGACCAACTAGCAAGGAATCGACAATGAATTCTATGTATTTGTTAATGTGCAAAAGTCTATGGCATTTAGAAAGTTGAGAAAATTACAACGTATATGAGCATTATTGTTTTCTTTGGGCCCCTAGCAATATCTCGATAGTTTAAGAAAAGACAAAGTTTTCGAAATTGTCTGTAGGGTAATTAGTACCACTTAGAAAATTAATTATCAGTTTCCCGTTTTAGAAATGCAGCTTCACACAAACTTCACTATAGTAAAATCAGTAACAGTAAGACGAGCTTTTAAGTACATGTTCATCACATAGCATGGACCTCATTTACACATACTACTAATACGGAGATACCCAATGAGGTGGCACTGTGATTAAGACAATAGCATCTGTGAAGAAATTTGCTTCAAATTCGAGTCCAGTCATTCAGATCTAATTTTTCTGTGGGAATTTTTCTGTGGGTACACTACCACATTGAAAGTATCATGTCTTCTGCTGCAAGCGAAAGCTCTAATCTGGAGGAAACGAAAGAGCACCTTCCGACATGATGAAAACAACAGGCTTATTGCAAAATTATATTTGCCATCTTACCAATGGAAATGTCTTTTTGTAGTTAGAATCTATATCTGTGGGATAAATCGAAAAGTTCCCAAAAAATTTACCAAAAAACACGAGTCCTTTTGAAACGGCATCCTACATAAGAAATTTTACAACGTCGTCTCGTCCATCGCCAAAGCTTTTTTCAGGGTGGTAGCGAAGGAAGCAAGGGGGCAGCCCTAAATAACCAAAAGTACTTGTCTTTGTGGCTAAGAAACGTTACCAATAATACATAAATAACATTTTTTGTAGCTAATATAATAGCTAATAGTGACAAAAATACGCAGAGAATAAAACATACATTTAGAACATCTCTTATTTAAAATTTATAATAAAAATGGTATCAAGCAAAACAATGTTGAGAAGAACACCTGGAATCGTAATTGAAGGATGTACAAGTGAAAAAGTTGATACAGTTTGTTATTTGGGTACTCTAATTACGGAAGACAGCAGATGCTGCAAGAAAATCAGAAAAAGAACAGCAACACCGAAATGTGCTTTCAAAAACAATTTCTCAAAAAATTCATCTGCAGCGTGGTCTTCAACAGCTGTGATGGACACTGTTCATACAGAGAAAGCACTTAGAAGTGATGGAATGTGGCTTCGGAGAATGCTAACGAGACCCAGTTGCAGAGAAAAATAACCAATGGAGATGTTTTGAAAGAAACCACTGATTGACGAAACCTTGTAGCAATTTAACAAATGTACTGAAAGAAAAATTTTAGGGACAAAAAGGAAGAGAGGACCAAGAGAGAAAATAACATTTCCGTTGAAGGCAGGAAAATAATAAAATTATCGAAATAGAGAAGAATGCTTTAGAGGCCTAATTGTCTGAAGTTTTAAGAGGGGTTATTGTCCGATCTAACGCATATAATTTCTACAAGAAATTGCCTGTTTCGGCCAACGCCGTCCATCTCCAGATCATAAGAACGAAGCAGAACTTTGAGAAAACCACAGTGTCCTTCGACTATAGTTCAGTGCCAAACACTTTCAGAAAACTAAAATGTCATTGGACACTGTGGTTTTTCTCAAAGTGTTTGGGTGTGAAGTAATATTTTCTTCTTCTACACCTACATCTACATGGATACTCTGCAAATCACATTTAAGTGCCAGGCAGAGGGTTCATCGAACCACCTTCACAATTCTCTATTATTCCAATGTCGTACAACGCGCGGAAACAATGAACACCTATATCTTTCCGTACTAGCTCTGATTTCCCTTATTTTATCTTGGTGATCGTTCCTCCCTATGTAGGTCGGTGTCAACAAAATATTTTCGCATTCGGAGGAGAAAGTTTGTGATTGGAATTTCCTGAGAAGATTCCGTCGCAACGAAAAACGCTTTTAATTTAATTATGTCCAGCCTAAATCCTGTATCAGTTCTGTGACACTCTCTCCCATATTTCGCGATAATACAAAATGTGCTGCCTTTCTTTGAACTTTTTCGATGTACTCCGTCAGTCCTATCTGGTAAGGATCCCACACCGCGCAGCAGTATTCTAAAAGACAAGCCTAGTGTAGGCAGTCTCCTTAGTAGATCTGTTACATTTTCTAAGTGTCCTGCCAATAAAACGCAGTCTTTGGTTAGCCTTCCCCACAACATTTTCTATGTGTTCCTTCCAATTTAAGTTGTTCGTAATTGTAATACCTATGTATGTAGTTGAATTTACGGCTTTTAGATTAGACTGATTTATCGTGAAACCAAAGTTTAACGAGTCCCTTCTAGCACTCATGTGGATGACCTCACACTTTTCGTTATTTAGAGTCAGCTGCTACTTTTCGCACCATTCAGATATCTTTTCTAAATCGTTTTGCAGTTTCTTTTGGTCTTCTGATGACTTTATGTGTCGATAAACGACAGCGTCATCTGCAAACAACCGAAGACGGCTGCTCAGATTGCCTCCAAAATCGTTTATATAGACAAGGAACAGCAAAAGGCCTATAACACTACCTTGGGGAACACCAGAAATCACTTCTGTTTTATTCGATAACTTTCCGTCAGTTACTGCGAACTGTGACCACTCTGACAGGAAATCACAAATCCAGTCACATAACTGGGACGATATTCGATAAGCACGCAATTTCACTACGAGCCGCTTGTGTGGTACAGTGTCAAAAGCCTTCCGGAAATACGGAATCGATCTGAAATCCCTTGTCAATAGCACTCAACACTTCATGTGAATAAAGAGCTAGTTGTGTTTCACAGGAACGATGTTTCCTAAACCCATGTTGACTGTGTGTCAACAGACCGTTTTCTTCTAGGCAATTCATAATGTTCGAACACAATATATGTTCTAAAATCCTGGTGTATATCGACGTTATGGTGACGGTCGAAACCGGAAATTGCTTGTTGAAATTGTGCCGGTAAAGAGATCAATTTAAAGAAGCATTTTAACAGTCACTGTCGTCTACATTACGCCCGACGCATAGTTCGTTCCTTACTGTACTTTATTACAAGGAAGTATTACGAGCAACAGTAAGTAACAAAAATGGTTCAAATGGCTCTGAGCACTATGGGACTTAACATCTGAGGTCATCAGTCCCCTAGAACTTAGTACTTAAACCTAACTAACCTAAGAACATCACACACATCAATGCCCTAGGCAGGATTCGAACCTGTGACCGTAGCGGTCGCACGGTTCCAGACTGAAGCGCCTAGAACCGCTCGGCCACAGCGGTCGGAAGTAAGTAACACCAAAACGAAATATATGTATGCTGTAATGAAAGCGACCACCTGACCACATATCTCCTCATTGAATGCGTTGAACTGGACGGTTTAGGAGCTACATTGAGGAGAAACTTGAAAGAATTAGTGTATATGAATCACAAAGAATCTGTGAAGGAAATAAGACGTGCTTTAATACTGAATGTCACGAAGAAACTGAACGTCACGCAAAGAGACGAATGTACTAACATAACAACCTTGTCAAAATGTATGGCACACGATAGAAATCTTGCCGAATTAAAAACTAGTGCATTAAAAACATACTTTGTCCAGTCACATTAATGTGAGCAGCTGTCAGAAGCGTGAATAACCACCTTTCGCAGTGTCGACCGCTGCGAGACATGCAGAAAGTCAATGAAGTTCTGAAAGGTACCGGCAGGGATATGGAGCCGTGTCGAAAACAGTGCGGTGGCCAGGTGCGCTAGGTTTCTCGGTTGAGGATCCGTGGTGCGATCAGGCCAGTCTTGGTGGTCTGACAGATTCTCGATTGGGAGTTTGGTGGACAGGTCAATACGATAAATTCATCCTGGTGCTCTTCAGACCACTGCATTGTCCTGTTGGTAGACACAATAGCGCCGAGGAAAAACAAACTGCACGGTCCCGAAGGATAGATGCATACTTGTGTTCATCCATTGTACCTTCCAAAATGGCGATATCACACGGGGAATATACAAAAACATTCCTGAGGCAATAAAGCTCCCTCCTCCACCCTGGACGCTGGCCCCTTCGGACGACTGTTGCTCGGTGTCTGCTTTCAGATGTTTCTCGCTGACGGAGCATAAAACGTTGCTTCTCAGCAGACGTCCAGTTGATGTATTGGCTTGCAAAGTCCCGCTTTCGTCGCCAATGAACGGCAGTCAGCATGGGTGCATAACCAGGTAGGTACCTGCTGCGGAGACGTACACGTGTCAAAGGCCGCTGACCGGCCGTTGAGGAGACACTGTTAGTTCCCCTGGGCAGTCAGTTGCTCAACAATTGCACGTCTGTTCGCCCTTGCACATCTCTGCAGCTGTCCTACTTTCTTTCTTTGATTTCGAAGAACGAACATAACATACAGGGGGCATGCTTGTCGGTGGTAAATGCTGCAGGAATGTCTGTGTCAGTCAGCTTACAGGTCCGTTTTGGTTATTTGGAGCTGTTGGCAAGGTTAGTAATGAAACCAGTTATTTTGAATATCTTGGTCTGAAATGAACTGTTTAACCAAAATGCATTCGATACTCCAGTAAAAGCAAATGAAAAAACCGTTTCCGCCACCATTTTACAGGTCTGTGCCTAAACACATTGTACTACGAGGTGCATTCAAGTTCTAAGGCCTCTGATTTTTTTTCTAATTAACTACTCACCCAAAATCGATGAAACTGGCGTTAATTCTCGACGTAATCGCTCTGCAGACGTACACATTTTTCACAACGCTGACGCCATGGTTCCATGGCAGCGACGAAGGCTTCTTTAGGAGTCTGTTTTGACCAATGGAAAATCGCTGAGGCAATAGCAGCACGGCTGGTGAATGTGCGGCCACGGAGAGTGTCTTTCATTGTTGGAAAAAGCCAAAAGTCACTAAGAGCCAGGGCAGGTGAGTAGGGAGCATGAGGAATCACTTCAAAGTTGTTATCACGAAGAAACTGTTGCGTAACGTCAGCTCGATGTGCGGGTGCGTTGTCTTGGTGAAACAGCACACGAGCGGCCCTTCCCGGACGTTTTTGTTGTAGTGCAGGAAGGAATTTGTTCTTCAAAACATTTTCGTAGGATGCACCTGTTACCGTAGTGCCCTTTGGAACGCAATGGGTAAGGATTACGTCACCGCTGTCCCAGAACATGGACACCATCATTTTTTCAGCACTGGCGGTTACCCGAAATTGTTTTGGTGGCGGTGAATCTGTGTGCTTCCATTGAGCTGACTGGCGCTTTTTTTCTGGATTGAAAAATGGCAACCACATCTCATCCATTGTCACAATCGACGAAAAGAAAGTCCCATTCATGCTGTCGTTGCGCGTCAACATTGCCTGGGAAGATGTCACACAGGCAGCCATGTGGTCGGCCGTCAGCATTCGTGGCACCCTCCTGGATGACACTTTTCGCATTTTCAGGTCGTCATGCAGGATTGTGTGCACAGAACCCACAGAAATGGCAACTCTGGAGGCTATTTGTTCAACTGTCATTCGGCGATCCCCCAAAACAATTCTCTCCACTTTCTCGATCATGTCGTCAAACCGGCTTGTGCGAGCCCGAGGTTGTTTCGGTTTGTTGTCACACGATGTTCTGCCTTCATTAAACTCTCACACCCACGAACGCACTTTCGACACATCCATAACTCCATCACCACATGTCTCCTTCAACTGTCGATGAATTTCAATTGGTTTCACACCACGCAAATTCAGAAAACGAATGATTGCACGCTGTTCAAGTAAGGAAAAGGTCGCCATTGTAAGCATTTAAAACAGTTCTCATTCTCGCCGCTGGTGGTAAAATTCCATCTGCAGTACAGTGCTGCCATCTCTGGGACGTATTGACAATGAACGCGGCCTCATTTTAAAACAATGCGCATGTTTCTATCTCTTTCCAGTGCGAAGAAAAAAAAATCGGAGGCCTTAGAACTTGAATGCACCTCGTACAGTCGCCTTCAAAGACACCTGTGTCGTCCAAATCATCTACACTATCTAGAGCAGGGGTTCCCAACAAAATTTTCTCGAGGACCCCCTCATAGAGCATGATTGGTACCTTGTCATACCACAGTATCAAGTACCTAAAAAAGCAAAATTAAGAGTCTTTTTATACGTTTTCTACTTTTGGTACTTAGAAGAAACCTTGACATATTTATTATTGAAAAAATATTGAGCTTAAAACCGCTCATGCAGGAAGCGGCCAAAACAAAAATCTGTAATCATACGAAATATATTTAATATATTTTTTATTCTAATATCATCTTGCGGACCCCTCTGGCATAGCTCGCAGACCCCTGGGGGTCCACGGACCACCTGTTGGAAACCACTGATCTAGAGCATGGACAGTGTCTCCAAAATTCAACACATCGGCAGTTTCTTCATCTGATAAACCACGGCGCGCCATTTCTCTTACACACGACACCTACACTATGTGATCAAAAGTATCTTGACACCATAAAAAAACATACGTTTTTCATATTAGGTGCATTGTGCTGCCACCTACTGCCAGGTACTCCATATCAGCGACCTCAGTAGTCATTAGACATCGTTAGAGAGCAGAATGGGGCGCTTCGCGGAACTCACGGACTTCGAGTGCGGTCAGGCGATTGGTTGTCGCTTGTGTCATACGTCTGTACGCAAGATTTCCACACTCCTAATCATCCCTAGGTCCACTGTTTCCGATGTGAAAGTGAAGTAGAAAAGTAAAGGGACACGTACAGCACAAAAGCATACATGCCGACCACGTCTGCTAACTGAGACTGCCGACAGTTGAGGGTCGTAATGTGTAATAGGCAGACATCTATCCAGACCATCACACAGGAATTCCAAACTGCACCAGGATCCACTGCAATTACTATGACAGTTAGGCGGGAAATGAGAAAACTTGCATTTCATGGTCGAGCAGCTGCTCATAAGCCAAACATCACGCCGGTAAATGCCAAATGACGCCTCGCTTGGCGTAAGGAGAGTAAACATTGGACGACTGAACAATGGAAAAACGTTGTGTGGAGCGACGAATCACGGAACACAATGTAGCGATCCAATGACAAGGTGTGGGTATGGCGAATGCCCGTGCACGTCATCTGTCAGCATGTGTAGTGCCAACAGTAACATTTTGAGGCGATGGTGTTATGGTGAGGCCGTGTTTTTCATGGAGGGGCCTTGCAACCCTTGTTGTTTTGCATGGAACTATCACAGCACAGGCCTACATTGATGCTTTAAGCACCTTCTTGCTTGCCACTGTTGATGAGCAATTCGGGGATGGCGATTGCATCTTTCAACACGTTCTAACACCTCTTCATAATGCACGGCCTGTAAAGGAATGGTTACACGACAGTAACATGCCTGTAATGGGCTGACCTGCACAGAGTCCTGACCTGAACCCCATAGAACACATTTGGGATGTTTTCAAACACCGACTTAGTGCCAGGCCTTACTGACCGACATCGGTACCTCTCGCCAGTGGTGCACTCCGTGAAGAATGGGTTTCCATTCCCCAAGAAATCTTCCAGCACCTGATTGAACGTATGCCTGCGAGAGTGGAAGCTGTTATCAAGCCTATGGTGAGCCATCACAATATTTAACTCCAGCATTACCGACGGAGGGCGCCACGAACTTGTAAGTCATTTTCAGCCAGGTGTCCGGATACTTTTGATCACATAGTGTATAATGTGCTCTATCCGCAGGCGAAAACAATGATACATAACGAAAGAAATACCGCTAAAACAAGACGCATTTTCGCGCCATCTGTCCATGCAACTAAATAAATAACAGTACAAACATAACGTATCGACAGTCAGTGGCGCGAAAACAACGCGCAGTGCTCATTAATCAACAAAATACGCTGGCCATAGAACCCACGGGCTTGGCGCTTTTGGAATGGAGCGCATCCCGTAGAATCTACGGGCTTGGTACTGAGAGAGTTAAACCTCATTCTTTCTTCGATCCTGCCTTCGGAACACTGTAGGAAATGGAGATTTTTCCTTATGCCTCCGAAAGGTCTAAATACCAAATTACGTTTATCTCAAATGAAAATAGTTCGAACCTAATTTCCATTCAAATTTGTGCGACATATAATACGTTGCATTATTTGTACTAGCTTAGCGCACGGCGAAACTGTGAGCCTATAGCGGACTTCACGGGTCCGAACAGTTTTCTGGAATTTAGCACTGTCACGGGAAGTAAGCAGAAGTGGCGTCTAGATAGCGCACAACCAAGTTATTAGTGAATGTTCTCTACCCCGAAAATCTTATCTTGTTTCCTCAGCACGCGTATCCTTGTCAGAAGAGCATGTTAGTCCCATACCACGTTGGCACGTCAGTAACTCTGTGTGGGTCTTTCATTCTGCAAAAGCGTGACTAGGAGGTAGCTAAGGAGTTTTGCTGGACGAATGTACCAACATCTAAAGAACATTATAGTTTCTGAAAATACCTCATTGGGATGGCCACTTAAGTAGGCCACGACGAATATACCTTCTTACCCCTTACTCTTATGATCTGATCTCTAACGACCATGATGTCGAATGGACTTCCTCTCTTCCTCACATGTGTCTTTTAAAATATGACGAAACGTGTGTATGTGGACTAGTGAAAGAGCTTATAAGACGTGAATGTGGGAGGTGAGCTGTCAGTTTGCACAGCTAATAAAAGTCAACAATGAAGCGTCAGCTGCTGCTGCAGAAGATTTCCGCTGTAAAGCGTCACCCTTATTCTATAAACGGTCTTCTTGAAGATGGCGGACAATGGAAAGGATGCAGAGTATTTTTCTGGCCTTCAAGCGAGAATCTACCTGTGAACATGGAAATATAAACAGTGATCAGCTGCATGAGGATGCAGAAAGTAAGTTCATGCGTGTATTACTGAGAACAGTTCATCGATATCATTATTTTCATCAGAACTGAACTCCAGCCACCATCAATAGCAATAGTTCAGGTAAACATGCTGACGATACAATCAGAAGAGGACGGGACAGAAAATATGAGGTAATCAACCGGATAAATCGGTATGTAAAACGAGATGAAAATTCAGTAATCGTGAAGAACTGGGACGCTATAGTAGGGGAAAGTGGACGATGCGAACTATTCGGAAAGCAAGGAATGATCGGTCGCGAAATGGAAAATACAGTGAAAATCTGATGAATCTTTGCACAGATGTGTTGGACACTGTGTCAAGTACGCCCATCGATCGCATCATGTCGCTCTTTTCAGTTCTGAGCTCACAGTGAGAACGTAAAAATGGCTAGAAATTAGCGTCTCCCGCCAACGATGAGGGCCTGGCGAAAAATTTCGCCTGAAGCTATGCAATGCACATAACATAACTGTCATGCGGTTCGTTCTACACGAAAATTCTCGGCCGCACTCTGAAGGGGCAATGATGATGCTCTTGCAGTGTTTTCGATAGGAAGTGTTTGGTCACCCACAATACAGTCCCCGATTGGCTACCCCTGAGGTTCATCTCTGCTCAAATGAACCGCTGGCTATGAAGACAATATTTTGACACAGACAACGAGCTGCACTCGAGAGCAGAAAATTGTCAAAAAGCACTGGCGGCTGTCTTCTATAAAGAGGGAAGTCTAAAGTTGGTACAACGCTGTGACAGATGTCCAAGTCTGACTGTGTAGAGAAGTAGCTGGAAGGTGTAGGTAACCGTTGCAAATAAAACAGTTTTGATTTTCACTGTGGTTTCCATTTCGCGACCTATCGTTCCTTACTTTCCGAATAGCCCTCTTACATTGCGTCATGGTGAGGTAGAGAGTCTGAAAACAGATACTAGATAGTAAGACGTGCCCAGGAACAGATATAGACAAAGGTCATAATTTACTAACGATGAAAATTAGACCGAAGTTTAATAGCATCTTCAGGAAGAGCTAATGTACAAGATAGTGGAATATCGAAAAAATGGGGAATAAGGATCTGCATCTGAAGTTTTCTGAGGCTGTGAAAACTGTGATACTTGGTGCCTCAGAAAGTAGTTGAGCCAAGAAAGATTGCTTATTGCCTAAAATGTTAATTGCTCTAGTTGGTCAGATAAATCCAGGTATAAGAAAAGTAGCTGTGAATAATGTGTGGGTAAGAGAAGTAATATTTCAGTTGGTCGACCAAACAAGTGAACATGTGACAGTTCAAGAGAAGAAAAGAAAACGGCTATCTGTGCATCAAAAATACGAATAAATGAATAAAAAGGCGGTCAGAAGGACAGAATTAGCCTATAGCAAAGTTAAAATAATTTGGGAGATTTTAAAGGCAAATTTGTCAGCATTAAGAGCGCAACGTGAATATAACTGAGTAAGCACAGAGGAGAAAGCAGGTAGGTGGAAGAAATACTGTGAAGGCGTCTATGAGGAGGAGAAATGTTTGTTACCGTGCAGAAGACGAAATGGATGATGATGTGGAGAGTACTAGGGAGATGTCGGTATCAGCGCAATTTTGATATCAAATTGATATGCAAATTAATTCATCAAATGATCCCTCCTTACAACCACGTCCATCCCCACTCTCAGATGATGTCATGTGTTTTTCTCAGCCTGCACATGAACCCCACCCCTCTCCCCTATTTCCATCCTCCTATAAGATTTTACCACACGTTCCTCTCTTCTGTTACATCAAAACCAATTACCAATTGCATGCTTACATTTGAAATTTTTGATGCAGAACTCACTTCTACCGACATGTTAGTAAAGTTCTTGTCATACAACAGCAGATTGTCCCGTTCTAGTTTAGTAAGTAATTTGATCATCACAACCTGTTTCACGCAATCTACTCACATGTTGAGAAGAAAAAACACTATCATTTCTAGATTCCACAACGAGCTATAATTCAAGTGGCGTCTACGTTATAATTAGAGGTTATGAAGTATGACATAACACAGGACATTCGGTAACACCCATTTTTTAAACATGTAATCGTGACGCAGATAATAAAAACAGTCATGATTCCACGAGAACAGATACAGTCGATTCCTATTTGTTTTATGAGGAGAGCGACACATTAGTCAGACAGTACAGCACTACACTCGACTGCACCTAGTCACTCATAACCAAATATTCTACATGATGCAGTGCATTTGTTCTATTTCTCTGTATGTCTATGTCTATGTGTGTGTTGCAGATGTCTCCAATAAACCCAACCCCATCCTCCTGCTGGGGGATGCGCAACGCAGTTCATTTGGGAAAGTGTCCGAAAGTGCATCCATCAGTGGGACTACTGGGTGGGGTTTATGGCATCCATCTGCAACACACGCAGAGACATAGACATATAGAGAAACAGAACAAATGCATTGCATCTGGAGAATATTTGGTTATGAATGGCTGGGTGTATTTGAGTACAGTACTATAATGTCCAACTAACGTGTTGCTCTGTACTATACATAACGATAATACTACTATACATAACGGTAATATCGACGAACGTCTCCCTCCATACGATGGACACTAGCACACAAAATAGCGGAATGGGGATGATTATGTTCCATCATCCTGGATCTTTCAGAGTATAAACCTAGATGTGACAGGCATAGCAGGATGCCATGGTTTGCTGTTATTACTGGCGAATCTCGTCAATATTGTTACGAATATCGGTAATACAACATGCGCCAAAGATGTTATGCTCTGTACCAGGACGTTTAAATGTGCTTACATCCCTTACAGAATGGCTTTGTGAAGAGTTTTTCGGGGCTGTAGCACTGTCGGTAATAATGTACAAGGGGTTGAAATAGAGACTTCGGGACTGGTAATATGCATGCGTAGCCTCTACATGTATGTGTGTAGTGCCGTCAGCAGTGGATGGTTTTGGTTCAAATGCATAACTTGCTAACTGTTCGTCTATAAATTACACTGCCAGAGGTTCGCACTTTCCAGGTACAAAGAGGGGAAACTCTCACAGTCCAGAATGCTATTTGCAGTTAACACACTGCCATATGGGCTATGGGCCGCAGGAAAGCCTCCCTGTAGGTGGATAAATGGAGGGACGGAGAGAGGGAAGGCGAGGTAAGAGAGCCTCAATGTTCGGCAGTTTGTGAGTGCATAGGGAGAAGAACACACAGTCAACTACTGTCCCCTCTGCAGTCTCTTAGGAAGACGATTTTACCCAGTACATATGTTGCATTATGGCCCATTCATTGCGAGTCCTGGTTGTTTTAATGACAATTTCGAAGCTTAATTAGAACAGTGATGCATTTTTTCATCAGTTGTGGTAGCGTGTATTGACTTCGATTATCTGGGCTGCAGAGTGATTTTTAAGCAGGCATCTGTAGCAAACTCTGACATCAAACAACAATAGATACTGGCCTCAGCTGTATGCTTACAGGCAATACACTTTTGAAATTCCAACACCAGCTTCTCATCAGTTGAACATATTTGCCGCCAAAAAGAATAAAGATAGTACCTTACACCCCTGCACTTTTCCTGCCAGTTTGTAGGTGAAGGGTAGAGTTTGAATGTGTCTGTCACTACATTCGTGTGGTGTTTGAAATTTTTACCTAGTAAGATAACATAAGTTGTATGGCGTCGTCAATTTTTGAGCTATATTGCGATTTTAGGCAGTCCTTGTGTAGTGTTATGCATGTAGTTGTGTAATTAGACCCAGTCTTTATGATTACTCACGTAATTACAGCCGGTCTTTAGTTCATTTTCTGGACCGAAACAAAATTAAGTACGCTAACCTAACCTAACCTTCCTATCTTGCATCTGGGCAGTTTCCATGTGTTGCGAGTGCACTTGGGCTTTTCATCCAGAAGGACTAGGGTTCGAGTCCCAGAAAGGGCACAACAAGTTTTAATTTGCAGCCGATTACCAGGTGGGGGTGGGGTGGGACCTCAGCACAGCCCTACGACAAAGAAATTACCACCAAAATTCGAAATTCACGTCAATTGGGTTGGTGGGGGAAGGGGGGCCTCAGACCCGTGCAGGCTGAGAAAAACACATATCGTCATCTGGGGGTGAGAGTGAGCGTGTTAGCAGGGGAGGGGCAATAATTGATCAATTTAATTAATTTAGATATCAATTTGATATCAAAAGTGTGTTGATACTGCCATCTCCCTTCTTCTGTGGAGTACATAGGAGATCTGTTGTGATCACACAACATTTTTTTTTTTCAGAAATTCTAAAATCATTGGGGGAAATGGCAAGTAAATGATTATTTCAATTATTACTTAGAATCCATGAGATACACTATCAGAATTTTGGAAGAACAGAATCCATACAGTCCGCAAGTTACCAAGAACTGGTAAGCAGCATGGTTGCAAGAACTGGTAAGCGGTATAGAACCGGTAAGCGGTATGGATAGGTATGGTGTCATGAAATATGTGTGGAAAGACGGATAATATACTCATACATGTATGAGGACTAAATTGGAACGATAAGAATTAGAGGCACAAGAGAGAAATACAGTATTGGATTAAAGAGTGCGGAAGACAGGGATGTAGTATTTCCCCTCTACTATTCAAACTATTTATCGTACAATCAACGAAGCTAACAAGACTGAGAGTCGAAAGCTTGTGTTGCACATTCACTATTCACTTTTTCCGACCTACAGAAGTTCAGTGTTTCTTAAAATGTACGTGGTGTTTTTGTAAAATATTTTTGTATTTCATTATGGCTGAATAGGTTTATACCTCAGGGCTGTACTGATGTATTAATCCACTCGTTACAAATAAGAAAAGCTAGCAGTCTTCATACACTACTGGCCATTAAAATTACTACACCACGAAAACGACGTGCAACAGACAAGAAATTTAACTGACAGGAAGAAGACGCTTTGATATGCAAATGATTAGCTTTTCAGAGCATTCACACAAGGTTGGCGCCGGTGGCGACACCTACAACTTCCTGACATGAGGAAAGTTTCCAACCGATTTCTCATACACAAACAGCAGTTGACTGGCGTTGCCTGGTGAAACGTAATTATGATGCCTCGTGTAAGGAGGGGAAATGAGTACCATCACGTTTCCGACTTTGATAAAGGTCGGATTGTAGCCTATCGCGATTGCGGTTTCTCGTATCGCGACATTGCTGTTCGCGTTGGTCGAGATCTAATGACTGTTAGCATAACATGGAATCGGTGGGTTCAGGAGGGTAATACGGAACGCTGTGCTGGATCCCAACGGTCTCGTATCACTAGCAGTCGAGATGATTGCAACTTATCCGCATGGATTTGACGGGTCGTGCAGCCACGTCTCGATCCCTGAGTCAACAGATGGGGACGAGTGCAAGACAACAACCATCTGCATGAACAGTTCCACGACCTTTTCAGCAGCATGGACTAACAGCTCGGAGGCCATGCTGTGGTTACCCGTGACGCTGCATCACAGACAGGAGCGCCTGCGTTGGTGTACTCAACGACCAACCTGGGTGCACCAATGGCAAAACGTCATTTTTTAGGATGAATCTAAGTTCTGTTTACAGTATCAGGATGGTCGCATCCGTGTTTGGTATCGAGGTGAACGAACATTGGAAGCGTGTATTCGTCATCGCCATACTGGCGTATCACCCGGCGTGATGGTATGGGGTGCCATTGATTACACGTCTCGGTCATCTCTTGTCTGCATTGACGGCACTTTTAACAGTGGACGTTACATTTCAGATGTGTTAGGACCAGTGGATTTACCCTTCATTCGATCCCTGCGAAACCCTACATTTCAGCAGGATAATGCACGACCGCATGTTGTAGGTCCTGTATGGGCCTTTCTGGAAACAGAAAACGTTCGACTGCTGCCCTGGCCAGCACATTCTCCAGGTCTCTCACCAAGTGAAAACGTCTAGTCAATGGTGGCCGAGCAACTGGCTCGCCACAATACGCCAGTCACTACTCTTGATGAACTGTGGTATCGTGTTGAAGCTGTACCTGTACGCGCCATCCAAGCTCTGTTTGACTCAATGCCCAGGCGTATCAACGCCGTTATTACGGCCAGAGGTGGTTGTTCTGGGTACTGATTTCTCAGGATCTATGCACCCAAATTACGTGAAAATGTAATCACATGTCAGTTGTAGTATAATATATTTGTCCAATGTATGCCCGTTTATCATCTGCATTTATTTTTGGTGTTGCAATTTTAGTGGCCAGTAGTGTAATAATGTCATCGATGGTCCATCCATTAGTGGGTAGTAACATTTTGTTATCAGAAAGTGCCCAGCAGAAAGGAGAACCAGATGAAGCTCATGATCGTTAGTAGCATTTCAACTGAAGTTTATAATTTTTAATGAGAAATTGAAGACGGGAAAAAGGAAAAGAAGGCGAAAGTCGTGAGAAACGACAACAATTCGCTGTCTTAGAGAAGAATGTCAAAGAGAGAAACGGAGGAAGGGTGTGAAGAGAAGGAAACAACAGAAGAAAGGAGTTTGTGCAAGAGTTCTTAACTAAAGAAGTACCATCAGTCATGACGACGATGAAGGTCACATATCAAACGGTGAGAAACTGGAACAAAATGAAAGCACATCAAGAATTCCTATAATGTGCAATAGTACCAAGCAGTTTCACTGACCTTGGAGGGAAAAGCAAGTCCATATAGAATGCGCTACCACGGAATTAGAGAGCGGCCCTCTAGGGCGTCTGGACATGCAGCAGGTACGGGTTTAGGATGTTTTTTGGGCCTCAGGATGGCAGCTGAAAGTGCGGCAGTGCTATACTTTAGTGGTTTATTTGTACGTTCTAGATATAACTGTCAATCTACAGTGATGGAGAGAGAACTAAGCAGTAGTGTCAGAGTATAGCAATGTAATCATTCCATGTATTTATTTTACATCTTTCTTTTCCTCGCCGAAGTAGTATGCAGCTTGCAGAGTGATAACCTTGAGTTTCATTTATGGTAAAGACAACAAGAAACGTTACACGTGATGCTGTAGCAGGAAATGTCATAGCTTATAATAGCTTGTTTTCTTTTCCTTTCATGGAAGTCCTTTGAGCACTTGAGGTCACTACTGAATAAGTGACGGAAGGTGACATTTTACGACATTAGCAACATGCTTCGGGAAGAAAAGTGTATGCAAATAATCAAAGCAATACTGAAAACTACGTAGCATTAAACTTATTGCAGCTACACCGAGAATGTTACCATTTTCACTGTGTTGTGTAAACATGGGAAAGAAGATATCAGCAATGCGTCTTTGAGCCTTTCGTAACTATATTTGGACGACGGCATGTTGCTACAGATGTCAAAGTAATTCAACTCCTGTAGATGCTAAACCACGACTAGTAGAAACATTTTTTAAAGAGTGTTATTCCGCTGATACAACGTAACGTGTACCACAATAACAGAATAAAATCACATTGTGATGCACAAAGAGACAGCCAGAGTTGGAACTAAAGTGGATATTTATTTATTCGATGACCTGTATCGTGCTAAGCCATTCTCAAATCAACCAATGTTTGCCAGATCGGTTGTGCGTCAAAATAGCAATAAATAAAGAGCATACATAAGAATATGATCCCAACTAACGTTTGTTAACGAATATTAGTCGGGACCATGCGCATATGTAGGCACTTTGTTCGCTGCTGTTTTGACAGACATTTTACTTGGTAAAAGTTGGATGGTTTGAGAATGGGCGTAGCCAGATACCTGTCACAGACTAAATAAACATCCATTTTAGTTGCAACTCTGGCTGTCTCGTTATGCATCACGATCTGAAAATGAGTTGCTGTCCACTATACTCAGCGCGCTGGAGTTATGCAAAATTACGACGATATCAACGTCATCTACACTCTGTCACGAGAATTTCTCACTCAATCAGAGTAAAACAAATCACAAAAACTTTGTCGCCAGCGCTAGCTTTTCTGCAGTGTACAACGGTGAATATATAGGGTGTATCAAAAAGAATCATCCGATTTAAAAAAATAATAACTATTACGATTTTTCAGATGTGTGCGTGACCAACGTAGTGTTGGAAAGACTGAACTCTCGTGTTTTACTTACACTACTGGCCATTAAATTTGCTATACCACGAAGATGACGTGCAACAGACAAGAAATTTAACTGACAGGAAGAAGACGCTTTGATATGCAAATGATTAGCTTTTCAGAGCATTCACACAAGGTTGGCGCCGGTGGCGACACCTACAACTTCCTGACATGAGGAAAGTTTCCAACCGATTTCTCATACACAAACAGCAGTTGACTGGCGTTGCCTGTTGAAACGTTGTAGTGATGCCTCGTGTAAGTATGAGAAATGCGTACCATCACGTTTCCGACTTTGGTAAAGATCGGATTGTAGCCTATCGCGATTGCGGTTTGTCGTATCGCGACATTGCTGCTTGCGTTGGTCGATATCCAATGACTGTTAGCATAACATGGAATCGGTGGGTTTATGAGGGTAATACGGAACGCCGTGCTGGATCCCAACGGTCTCGTATCACTAGCAGTCGAGATGATTGGCATCTTATCCGCATGGATTTGACGGATCGTGCAGCCACGTCTCGATCCCTGAGTCAACAGATGGGGACGTGTGCAAGACAACAACCATCTGCATGAACAGTTCGACGACGTTTTCAGAAGCATGGACTAACAGCTCGGAGACCATGCTGTGGTTACCCGTGACGCTGCATCACAGACAGGAGCGCCTGCGATGGTGTACTCAACAACCAACCTGGGTGCACCAATGGCAAAACGTCATTTTTTAGGATGAATCCAAGTTATGTTTACAGCATCAGGATGGTCGCATCCGTGTTTGGTATCGAGGTGAACGAACACTGGAAGCGTGTATTCGTCACCGCCATACTGGCGTATCACCCGGCGTGATGGTATGGGGTGCCATTGATTACACGTCTCGGTCATCTCTTGTCCGCATTGACGGCACTTTTAACAGTGGACGTTACATTTCAGATGTGTTAGGACCAGTGGATTTACCCTTCATTCGATCCCTGCGAAACCCTACATTTCAGCAGGATAATGCACGACTGCATGTTGTAGGTCCTGTATGGGCCTTTCTGGAAACAGAAAATGTTCGACTGCTGCCCTGGCCAGCACATTCTCAAGGTCTCTCACCAAGTGAAAACGTCTAGTCAATGGTGACCGAGCAACTGGCTCGTCACAATACGCCAGTCACTACTCTTGATGAACTGTGGTATCGTGTTGAAGCTGTACCTGTACACGCCATCCAAGCTATGTTTGACTCAATGCCCAGACGTATCAACGCCGTTATTACGGCCAGAGGTGGTTGTTCTGGGTACTTATTTCTCAGGATCTATGCACCCAAATTGCGTGAAAATGTAATCACATGTCAGTTGTAGTATAATATATTTGTCCAATGAATACCCGTTTATCATCTGCATTTCTTCTGGGTGTAGCAATTTTAATGGAAAGTAGTGTAGTTCCTGCTGTGTACCAGTAACTTCAGTTCTACACTCCTGGAAATTGAAATAAGAACACCGTGAATTCATTGTCCCAGGAAGGGGAAACTTTATTGACACATTCCTGGGGTCAGATACATCACATGATCACACTGACTGAACGACAGGCACATAGACACAGGCAACAGAGCATGCACAATGTCGGCACTAGCACAGTGCATATCCACCTTTCGCAGCAATGCAGGCTGCTATTCTCCCATTGGGACGATCGCAGAGATGCTGGATGTAGTCCTGTGGAACGGTTTTCCATGCCATTTCCGCCTGGCGCCTCAGTTGGACCAGCGTTCGTGGTGGACGTGCAGACCGCGTGAGACGACGCTTCATCCAGTCCCAAACATGCTCAATGGGGGACAGATCCGGAGATCTTGCTGGCCAGGGTAGTTGACTTACACCTTCTAGAGCACGTTGGAGAATATAGCAAGTCCATAAACCACCAATTGTGCACTCACATACTGTTTGGTATGTCCTTAGAACCAGCAATGCTGTTAACCAGTCCCTTGCTGAATTATCAACAGACGTTCAAGCACTAACAGTCCCAACTTCTCACATATTGTCGATATACTATGACCAACAGAAACGTGTGCAATGAAACGTAATTTACAAGTTACTTAATTTGATGAACTGGTGTCAATTACAATTTTATAACATAAGAATACAACAACAACAGTACAAAATATATCATTGAAGAACATAATAGTAAAGATAACATTTGCAGTAATACAGGCTTTACAAAAGAATCGAAATAACAAATACATCAGTGTTACAAAAATTACGACATAAGTACATACATAAAAGATCAGAATAACTTTTGAAACATCAACTTCACACATGAGCATTAAAACAAAACAGAATAAATAATGTGTAAACATCTTTACGAAGTAAATAACATGTTATTAATGCAAATTATATTTGAGGATAACAGTATTCCTCATCATAGTGAATGAAGCTTAGTATTAGAAGAGAAAAAATTCTATGAAACAGTACACAGAGACAGGAAGAAAATAAATACACAAGGGTACACAAACACATAGTGGGATAACACAAAAGGAAAGGACAGGGTTTGTTTTCAGGGTAACATTTGGTACTGCAGTCCAACCCAAAACTTCATACCATAGATCGTCCCTCTTATTTCAACATTTGCTCCAGCCAAAAAAAATCCTATCCAAGCATGCTTTCTGTATTCTGATCACATCCTCTTTCAAAAATAGTTTTTCTCCACTGTACACCACTTTTTTGGCCAAACCATTTTCTTATAGCTTCTCAATGCTTTTCTTCCAATTCATCATAGTTAGTTTCTTATATAGTCTACCCCCTCTTAAGCTAACTTAAAGCTACTTAGCTCAGATGCTAAACTAAGGGACAAGGCAATGCAGCAGCAGCACAAAATAATTGATACAAACAACTATGAAATAAAATGGAAGTTGTCAAAGAAGCAGCAACATTAAAACTAATATAAGGCAATGCACAGCAAACAAGAAAAATAAATCAGTAATAAAACTGGCTTAACAGGGTAATACAAAGTGAAATTCAGTAGCACTATGCCTGGCACACAGCAGAAGCAAATGCAACAGCTTATAACTAAACATGACAAAGCTCAAGCAGAAAAGATATTACAGTAAAGACAACAATGCAGAAAAGGGAGATGTCGATTCACATCTTAATGTCTATATAATTAAAGTGGTGCACCACAACTTATTCTACCATAAAAATTACCAAGTACTTGAAAAGAAAATTATGTATGCAGTTCCTGTAAAGGGAAGTCTTTTTGTGCTCCTTCGTTTTTTTAAGTACATCATAAAGTTATTATTTACTGGATCTGTAGGCATAAAATATCTATATTAGTACATCCATTAAATTTTATTGTAACCAATGCTGCAGTGCAGCTATAAACTAGATATTAAACCAAATAGGTGAAGCAAGGCGTGAAACGTCATTCGCTAGCCGTAAGTCATTTCATAATGCAGTAAACAATCTTCCAACTAGCAAGACAATAGACATGGAATGTTTCTCATCATTTCATTTCAGTAAATATCATAAATTAGGAACTCCAAAGTGTAATCATATGTTTTCAAGTTTGAGCGTGTCGTATTTGCGACGCTTTCTACAAAGAAATGTCAATAGCGAGGATAATGGCCCCTTTGTTTTTACCTGTGCCTCTGAAAGGCACACACTAATGGCTTTTTTCCCAGGTGACTGTCGCAGAGCTGGGTGCCCACGACGCATTACGTGCAGGTGGCCACTTACCTTTCTTACTGAAAAATTTACGACAGCAGTTTCCGCTACAGTGACAGTCTCATATAAAAAAAAATTCACAGGTCAAGAATTTGCGTTACAATTCTGTAGAAACAAAATCCTTTAAATATAATAGTGTTAAAAAATTTTCGCCAGCATAGTGATACATTCGCACATATACACACATTTCATAACTCTTAAAGTAAGATTCTCGGTTTCCAACATCCTTTTTCACAAACCAGAGTCCCTAACCACTACTCATTGTTCCTTACCTTATTCGCCGACACTTCTTCAATATTTCATCATAGCAGATACATAGCATAATCAAATAACTCATATAGCATCAGCTTATTGACATACTGCAACAGCATGATACACATATTCATCGTAATAATAACATCATAACACCTCAGTCAACTCTCAAAATCGTCGTAGCTTCCTCCAATAATTTCAAAACCTAAAAAAAATTCTCTGCTCATATCAAAAGTGTCATCTGCCTCAAACGTACTTTAAAAATCATGATCCCATACCAAATACATCATTCAAAGCTCTCATAGTATCACAATGGTTCCAAAAAAAATGAACAGTTCAAAAAGTACAGACAAAATACAATTTCGTAAGTGTGAATTTATCCAACGGTGTAATTACGTAAACATCTGTCACTGATGTAGTAAAATAAATGTTTGTCTCTTTCAGTTAAATGATCAGTTAGCTGTGTAATTTATGTGTTAGAGAAATATGGTACCGAAGTGTAAAGTTGTATAAGCAAATACCATATTAGCTAGGGCTCCTTGTGCTTGCCACACACATGGTACACAAAGTAAGCATGTACCCTCCTGAGGATTAATGCAATTATATCCTCAGGTGTTGCAGATTACAGCAATGGAATGAAATGTATCACGGAAAACCTTTGTATCATTGTACTTCAAATATCTTTAAAAATAAATGTTTTAAGTACAAAATTAATCACTCAAATACGTGTACTGTAGCGCTAAACTGTGTGTCTTGTTGTAAGATAATCTCTGTGGAAGTGTCGTAGTTACCGTCCTCCGATGAAGAAGTCAATGTACTTACCTCATGATAAACAAAAGTGAAATGCTTTGCGTATAGATATCGTAGTTACTACGCTTATTGCCGTGATGAAGTAAGTACTGTACTGTAACGTATTGTTGTGCTACGATAAAGGCTGTATCATTGTAGCTATACCACAAAAGTTACTACTAAAACATGTTTTACTTTCCAGAATAATACAGAAAAACTGTGCATATATAAAACAGATACAGTGCAAAAGCAACATTGTAAATTGTCACTCATTAGTAGCGTCGTGATAAAATCGTGTAGCTGTCACATAAACTAACCACTGAGTCATCTGGTATCTCACAGAAAGTACTTTAAATCCAGAATTTATTTTCAAGTAAACCAAAATGTTGCATTAAAATCTCATTAGCAGTACTGGTAAATGTTCTAAGTATGTCAGCCTTATAGTCGTTACGTCATCGTGCAACTAACAAGCAAGAATGTACACACACAATAACACTGTGACGTCTGTTCACTATGACAATGCACTCGTAAATACTGTCTAAATAAGTTCTCTAAGTTCTAGACTGGATAGTCAACTTCAAAACATTGTTGCATGTTAACAGTTTCTCAGTGTGACAAAGCATACTAGAAAAGTGAAGTGGAATGTTTTATGGCAAAGACAAAGTTAAAAAACAGATTATATTTCAATAAACGGTTTTACATGTGAAATGTGGTGTAAACCTTTACTCTTCCTAGTACGCAGACTGTCAACTGAAAAGCAATTATCATGTGACTACGTCGGTAAGGAACACTGGAATTTTGCTCAAGGTTAGCTTATGTTATTTTTCTCTGAGCCCGCCGGCGCACGCGGCTGCCTGCGGTGCGAGTCATTGTCTGTTTCATTGTTGGCGCGCGTCGTTATTGGGATTAGGAGACCTAACTTCTACAAATTCACCTTCTCGAGAGGGCCCTGCCCTGTTTGAAGGTCACCATTTCTGATGGAATTCAGGTCTGTCGTTTTGTCGGTAGGTTACATAGTTTCTTGTTTGTCGGTAATGTGGTGGAGAATTTCTCCCTGAATCGTAACTGCGTGGTGGACCCTTGCGTCTGAAATTATTCTGTCTCCCGTGATAATAATAGTTCTGGTTGCCATATTGTCTGTTTCTGTGATTGTCTGTGTAATATTCATTACTACGGAAATGCGATCTTTCTCTGTAACTATTACTCTGCCAGTGGTTGTCATATGGGTGGTGTCTGTTTTGGTCACGATTTGTGTTGTGAGAATAGCCTTGTAGTGTCCAGTTATTGTTTCTTTCATCGCGGAATTGCGACGGATGTGACCTGTAATTGTTGTGTTCCTGTTTTCGCGTTCCGCGATTGTCAGTGTCAATTTCTAATTCTTGTAAGAGCCCCTGAAAAGCTTCAATGTCATCTTTGCAACGTCCTGCTAAAATAATATGCCGTAAATGTTCCGGTGATTTTATTAAGAAATGCAGATGAGTTCTTAGGGGCTGTAGGGGTTTGACAGGTACTGAATCTTGTGCAACATGTTTTCAAAATACACTCCTGGAAATTGAAATAAGAACACCGTGAATTCATTGTCCCAGGAAGGGGAAACTTTATTGACACATTCCTGGGGTCTGATACATCACATGATCACACTGACTGAACCACAGGCACATAGACACAGGCAACAGAGCATGCACAATGTCGGCACTAGTACATTGTATATCCACCTTTTGCAGCAATGCAGCCTTCTATTCTCCCATGGAGACGATCGTAGAGATGCTGGATGTAGTCCTGTGGAACGGCTTGCCATGCCATTTCCACCTGGCGCCTCAGTTGGACCAGCATTCGTGCTGAACGAGCAGACCTCGTGAGACGACGCTTCATCCAGTCCCAAACATGCTCAATGGGGGACAGATCCGGAGATCTTGCTGGCCAGGGTAGTTGACTTACACCTTCTAGAGCACGTTGGGTGGCATGGGATACATGCGGACGTGCATTGTCCTGTTGGAACAGCAAGTTCCCTTGCCGGTCTAGGAATGGTAGAACGATGGGTTCGATGACGGTTTGGATGTACCGTGCACTATTCAGTATCCCCTCGACAATCACCAGAGGTGTACGGCCAGTGTAGGAGATCGCTCCCCACACCATGATGCCAGGTGTTGGCCCTGTGTGCCTCGGTTGTATGCAGTCCTGATTGTGGCGCTCACCTGAACGGCGCCAAACACGCATACGACCATCATTGGCACCAAGGCAGAAGTGACTCTCATTGCTGAAGACGAAACGTTTCCATTCGTCCCTCCGTTCACGCCTGTCGCGACACCACTGGAGGCGGGCTGCACGATGTTGGGGCGTGAGCGGCAGACGGCCTAACGGTGTGCGGGACCGTAGCCCAGCTTCATGGAGACGGTTGCGAATGGTCCTCGCCGATACCCCAGGAGCAACAGTGTCCCTAATTTGCTGGGAAGTGGCGGTGCGGTCCCTTATGGCACTGCGTAGGATCCTACAGTCTTGGCGTGCATCCGTGCGTCGCTGCGGTCCGGTCCCAGGTCGACAGGCACGTACACCTTCCGCCGACCACTGGCGACAACATCTATGTACTGTGGAGACCTCACGCCCCACGTGTTGAGCAATTCGGCGGTACGTCCACCCGGCCTCCCGCATGCCCACTATACGCCCTCGCTCAAAGTCCGTCAACTGCACATACGGTTCACGTCCACGCTGTCGCGGCATGCTACCAGTGTTGGATGCCACGGCAAACTGGCTGACACTGACGGCGGCGGTGCACAAATGCTGCGCAGCTAGCGCCATTCGACGGTCAACACCGCGGTTCCTGGTGTGTCCGCTGTGCCGTGTGTGTGATCATTGCTTGTACAGCCCTCTCGCAGTGTCCGGAGCAAGTATGGTGGGTCTGACACACCGGTGTCAATGTGTTCTTTTTTCCATTTCCAGGAGTGTATTTCACAAGACTGGAAAATTCAGATTGTTCGAAATGTTTCATCATTATGATGCTATGTTTTACTCGGTCTTGTGTAGGTTGAGACCAATATGCTGAGAAGAAGCCATGATAAAATTCTCCTTCACTGTGACAATCGTGAATAACCGATCGCATTCTTACAGCTGGTTCATTCTCCAAGTAGCCACACATAAATTCTAATCTGTGCTCTAGTGACCAGTTGGGAGGAAAACAATGAGAGAATTGATGGAGCCACGCTTGTGGATGAATGTCGTTGCCAGAATTCTTAAATGTTTTGAATTTACGTGCAGTAATGAACAGCTTATAGTCAAAATCATCATGTCGGCGGGTAGCATATCGTTCATTGTTACGTCGTGTCGGCGGTTCCATCACAAAATTCGGTGCACCTTGCCAATTTCTTTCACAATTTCCGAAATGCCCTGTGTTATTATTTTGTGGCTTTTCCGTATTTCTAAGTACTTCTTCCCGTATTGGAGCGCGAGTGTCCTCTGAAATACGTAATTCTTGTATTACCTGTGTCAGCTGATCTTGCACTTCCCGGATTTCTCTTTGGTGTTGTGTATTAATTTGATTCTGATTTTGTTTGAATTTCCTAATTTGTTCGCATTCTTCTGTATCATTCTGATCATCATCTACCTTTGTAGATAAGTTAGTGAACTGATCTGAAAGTTCGGCTACTTTCTCCGATAGTGAACACATTTCCTCAGTGTGTTTTTCTGAACCAAGTTTCAGAGTGTCCATTTGTATTGAAATCGAATCTACTGCGTCCTTTAAGTTTTCCTGAGTTCTTGCAAGTTGCGTAACCGAATCGGTGGATGCAACTGAGTCCATTTTAGCTTGCAAGGTGTCGTGATTTTCACGAACAATAGTTTGCAGTTCTTTTATGGCTTCTTCATGATTCTGTAATTCATTTTCATGCCGCGAAAAAATAGGTTGAAAATGCTCACAAATTTGTGTTTTTACGTCATTACAGATTTTTTGGAATTTCGATTCAGTGTTATGTAACTCAGTAGTTAAATCGTCACGTGTTTGTTCAAGTGTGATGTCTAACTTTTGAAGCTTTTGCTGTGTTTGTCTCTGATTTTGTTCCATTGTGTCTAACTGTTGCTGTGTCCGTCTCTGGTGTTGTTCCATTGTGTCCAACTTTTGAAGATTTTGTTCCATTGTGTCTAAATTTTGAAGATTTTGTCCCATTTGTTTCTGATTTTGTTCAAGCGTTGTGTCTAACTTTTGTAGCCTTTGTCCCATTTGTTGCATTAACTGTAATAACAGTGCACTGGTGTCTGAAACATGTTCCTCAGTGCTTTTAGGAAGTGCATTTGAACCGGCAATATTCGCATTTTGAAAAGCAGAAAATGTGTCTTGATTTATTTGAGAAAACGGTGAGGACGCAAAATCTGAATCTACAGTATTTGCAAGATTGTGTCCTATCATTTCGGATTCCTGACGCGAGCTTTTGCCGACCGATCGATCGATAATGCTTCCCTGTTCACTAATTGTTTCACTGCCTACACCATTATTTGCAGCCCGCTCCATTTCCTTATGCACTATTACCAAATTACTACTTTGAACATTAGTGAATTCATTACATGGTGACGCTAACACACTGCTTTCGTCTTCACTGTCATTTCTCAGTTTACTTTGGAGCCTAGTATTACGTTTTTCACACGCCATTATTGTCACAATAGTTCACACGACAACACAGAAAAACACAATTTGAAGAACTAAAATAAGAGAACACATTAACATAGCACTGAAAATAATATCTAGTTAATTGCAAGCGCAGCTGCGAAATACTTGGTGCAAACCTACATGCATGCCACAACTGTTTTACTGTACAACAATGAAAAACTACAACTACAGAGGAAATCCTCTCTACAATTGCGCGCTAGCAATAAACAAAGGTTACGCTAACCACACAAACTACAAGAAAAAGTCAGAAGATCCCAGTGAGGTATCCTCGGCTAAGGGTCGACATATGAAACGTCCCCTTAGAACAATTATACATAACTGTGCTTAAAATGACACACAATATTTTTAGCGCAACGCAATCTGACTTTCAAAAATCCCTACAAAAGAATGGCCCTGACTAACATTAACCTATACGTTTCACAACTCACTTACCTCACAAAAATCTTCGTTACTCAAGCTACTGCAATACAGCGAGCACCATTACTGCCAGCTAAATAAAAGACTCAAACTACTGAAGGCACTAACTACTGATAGGCATAGTTAGCAAATATATATATATTAGTTCATGACATCCAGTCTTACAAATTTCAAAACTCCGCCATCTCTCTCCCCACGTCCACCACTGCTGGCGGCTCACCGCCAACTGCACAACACTACGCGCTGTAAGCATCCAGCTGCCTTTGCCCAACACTACAATGGCAGACAACAATGCAAACCAGCCACAGACCGCACACGGCACAGCCAGTGATTTTCATACAGAGCGCTACGTGGCGGCGGCGTTGCCAATAAAAAAACCTAAACATCCTACTTACAAGCTATTCAAAAAACTGTATATTATCTCTCTTTCAACAGCTATGAAATTCGTTTTGGGACAACATGGTATTTCAGACTTAAGTTTTCTTTGATTTGGCTTATCTCTGTCTTTATAGCTCCGGCGTTATCACTGTTACTGAAAGGTGCTTTGTTGTTGACTTGCTGAATTGCATTCTTTATTTCTGAGTCAACACATCCTCTATCTCAGCGTCTTTTACTTCTAGACGTCCACTAAATTTTCCTTCTGTCTCTTACGCCGCAAGGTGCTGACCAGTATTTTCTTTACGTTCGAACTCCGAGTTCCATAAACATTCGTCAAAGTCTGCACATCATCTTTCATTACATTGTATGCTGACTGCAAATTACGCAATTCGCTTACTTATTTATTGAGTAAATCTGGCTTCTCTTTGTACGCTTTTATCGTTTCAGCTACTTTCTTTTGACTCTTTTCTACCTTTCCTTTTATTTGAGTAACTACTAATTAAAGCTTGGTTATCTTCTGTTAGATTCAGTTCTAACTTTCTATCCCGTTCTTTGCCCCTTTCTGTTAACATCTATTTTAATTTCCTATCCGTCCTACTTGTCTTTGTTCAAGTTATCTGTTTCGTTCTTCAACTTTCCATAAAAAATTCTGCAAAATGATGTGGTACAGTCGAGCATATAGGCGCGATCTCGACCCTGTGTGGATGTAACTCATCATTCACTGACGTGGGTTGTACCTGACCTATTTCTTTCGTTCTTTGATTTACAGTGGATGAAATTATCTCCACTGTGCTCATGCCACCTGCCCCCAGCCTTATATTTGCTTTAGTGGAGGCTACATTGTCATTTTCGTTATTGCTTACATTCCCTTGTGACAAAAAACATGTCTGCACTAGCTTCATATTCCATTTTTCTACCTAGCTTGACCATATCGAATTATATGTTGGAAGATTTCTCACTCTTCACATGGATAAAAATTACAATGACACAAGTGAAGACACAATCACCACATGCAACGTGTAATGGACATTTAATAGTAGAAGCTCAATAAAAACATTCCAGCTTGCTGATCTATATAAAATAGTAAAAACTCTTGCTTTCGTGTACTTAAGATATCTGTAAGTTTTTATTATAGATTCATATGAAAAATTTCTTGAAACTATTATGCACCACAAGTAATCTGATAGACTATCACTTCCAAAGTCACAAGCGGAAACAGGAGTGTATCCACTGTGGCCCTTACGTTCTTTACATATCGTTTTTCATATTTTACCCTGTTATTATTCTTTTCCAAACATTCCATAACACTCTTCTGAGGGTTATTTTACATTATACATTCGTCCTTGGATGAATTTCCTTTTCCTCAACAGTTCTCATAGATTACATGTAAGAGGAAATGCATCATACTTAACACATACACACATAACACATACATACATACACATATTGATAAATAAATGTCGGGTGACTGGGGATTCCCCTCAGGTAGGCCGTTCGCCGGGTGCAAGTCTTTCGATTTGATGCCACT
This sequence comes from Schistocerca gregaria, assembly GCF_023897955.1. NCBI lineage: Eukaryota > Metazoa > Arthropoda > Insecta > Orthoptera > Acrididae > Schistocerca > Schistocerca gregaria. Next base: position 320,467,038 of record NC_064925.1, on the reverse strand, counting down.
TCGGCGACTTGCGCGTCGATGGGGATGAAATAATGATAATTAGGACAACACAACTCCAAATCCCTGAGCGGAGAAAATCTCCGACCCAGCCGGGAATCGAACCCGGGCCCTTAGGATTGACGTTCTGTGGCGCTAACCACTCAAATACCGGGGGAGGACTACAAATTGATGTTTATACACTCCTGGAAATGGAAAAAAGAACACATTGACACCGGTGTGTCAGACCCACCATACTTGCTCCGGACACTGCGAGAGGGCTGTACAAGCAATGATCACACACACAGCACAGCGGACACACCAGGAACCGCGGTGTTGGCCGTCGAATGGCACTAGCTGCGCAGCATTTGTGCACCGCCGCCGTCAGTGTCAGCCAGTTTGCCGTGGCATACGGAGCTCCATCGCAGTCTTTAACACTGGTAGCATGCCGCGACAGCGTGGACGTGAACCGTATGTGCAGTTGACGGACTTTGAGCAAGGGCATATAGTGGGCATGCGGGAGGCCGGGTGGACGTACCGCCGAATTGCTCAACACGTGGGGCGTGAAGTCTCCACAGTACATCGATGTTGTCGCCAGTGGTCGGCGGAAGGTGCACGTGCCAGTCGACCTGGGACTGGACCGCAGCGACGCACGGATGCACGCCAAGACCGTAGGATCCTATGCAGTGCCGTAGGGGAAGGCACCGCCACTTCCCAGCAAATTAGGGACACTGTTGCTCCTGCGGTATCGGCGAGGACCATTCGCAACCGTCTCCATGAAGCTGGGCTACGGTCCCGCACACCGTTAGGCCATCTTCCACTCACGCCCCAACATCGTGCAGCCCGCCTCCAGTGGTGTCGCGACAGGCGTGAATGGAGGGACGAATGGAGACGTGTCGTCTTCAGCGATGAGAGTCGCTTCTGCCTTGGTGCCAATGATGGTCGTATGCGTGTTTGGCGCCGTGTGCAGGTGAGCGCCACAATCAGGACTGCATACGACCGAGGCACACAGGGCCAACACCCGGCATCATGGTGTGGGGAGCGATCTTCTACACTGGCCGTACACCTCTGGTGATCGTCGAGGGGACACTGAATAGTGCACGGTACATCCAAACCGTCATCGAACCCATCGTTCTACCATTCCTAGACCGGCAAGGGAACTTGCTGTTCCAACAGGACAATGCACGTCCGCATGTATCCTGTGCCACCCAACGTGCTCTAGAAGGTGTAAGTCAACTACCATGGCCAGCAAGATCTCCGGATCTGTCCGCCATTGAGCATGTTTGGGACTGGATGAAGCGTCGTCTCACGCGGTCTGCACGTCCAGCATGAACGCTGGTCCAACTGAGGCGCCAGGTGGAAATGGCATGGCAAGCCGTTCCACAGGACTACATCCAGCATCTCTACGATCGTCTCCATGGGAGAATAGAAGGCTGCATTGCTGCGAAAGGTGGATATACAATGTACTAGTGCCGACATTGTGCATGCTCAGTTGCCTGTGTCTATGTGCCTGTGGTTCAGTCAGTGTGATCATGTGATGTATCTGACCCCAGGAATGTGTCAATAAAGTTTCCCCTTCCTGGGACAATGAATTCACGGTGTTCTTATTTCAATTTCCAGGAGTGTATTTTATGTCCTACATAAATTCAGGCTCCACGTTATCGGGTGTCAGTTAAACTACACCTCTATTACTATAAAATAGTTAGTTCCTTAAAATAAACTTTTATATGTTATGTATATGCACGTATGTAGTTAAGAGGGGTATAAGCAATAGCAAAACTGAAAAAAACTTTATTGTTCCTTCTGTTAACTGTGCACAAAATCTTTGCATTTAAATTTTTTGCTGTCTTATATCGATTGCTTTAGGGACTCTAATAAGGTTAATGACCAAATTTGTTTTTTGAAATTATTTTTGTCGTTAGATAAATACAGGTCACAACCTACTGCAGAAATAATTAAGAAATTGAGAAGTGAATTTAACTTAAGTTACTATCATTCATTAATATGCTGAAAATCACATTGTATAATTTATTTATTTATTTATTTTTATTTTCCTGTATACAAAGGTTTTCCTCCAACATAACAAATACCCGGAAATTTTTACATCTTTTACGTAAGGTCTTAATTTATCTCATCGGGATGTCCCTACAGCTGTTTCGATCCTGTACGTCTGCTTCTTCCTCTGTGCCATGTCTTCTCGCTGTTATTGGTACATTTTGTAGCCAGTTGGTCATAGGGCGTCCTCTTCTCTTCTGTTCCTTTGGTTCCCATTCCCGGATAATTTTCGGAATTCTGTCTTCCTCTGTTCTTCTTACATGCCTGTACCATTGTAACTTCTTTCTATCCATCATGTCATGTAGTCTCTCTCTTACTTCCATTCTCTTCATTATTTCGTCGTTTCTTACTTTCACTCTCCTAGAAATTCTTGCTGATCGTCTCCAGAAGGCCATTTCTACTACTTGCAGATTTTTTGGATGTTTCAGATTTGTAGTCCGAGTCTCCACTCCATACATAACTACGCTGTCTGGTATCGATTTATATATGATTTTTTTTTTGTTCGGTTTATTACATTTCTGCTCCACAAGATTGAGTTGAACATACCAGTGACCTTCCTCCGACTGCTAATTCTTTTATTAATTTCTACCTCTGATTTTCCCTGAAACTCTAATGGAGCCCAAACAACAGAAAGTTTTGACCTCCTTAATTTTCTTTCCCTCTATGTATAAGTCTTCTGGATCATTAGTGAGGTATTCTGTTTTCAGGTAATTAATCTTCAATCCCCAGTTTCTAGATTCCATTGCTAATTGGTTACACATATAATTTGCATCCTCCCCATCTTGTGCTATAACTACTTGATCATCAGCGAATAGTAGGTGATGTAAATAAACTCCATTTTTAATTTCTAGCCCCATCCCATTGCATTTACCAGGCCACGTCTTAAGACTGATATCTGTATAGATTTTAAATAACGTTGGTGACGTGGGGCAGCCTTGTAACAGACCCTTGCTTATTCTAAATTTCTGTGAAAGTGTAATACCAATTTTCACTTGACATATGTTATCTTTATACAGTTCCTGTATTATTTTAATTAAAGGACCCTTTATGTTTGCCAAATGTAATGCTCTCAAAGTAGTTTTCTCGGGACAGTATCATATCCTTTTTCTAAATATATAAAAGTTAAACTTTTTTTTATTCTGCCCTGTGTTTCGCTAAGATCTGTCGTAATGTGAAAATATGATGTACGCTTGATCTACCAGCTCTAAAGGCACATTATTTTTCCTGGGTTTTAAAATTTATTTTCAGCTTATTTTTTATTACTTTTCCAAAAATTCTCACTAATATGTTTATAACACAAATTACTCGGTGGATCGAGCAGCTTTTGCGATCTCCTTTCTTAAATACGGTATTTATATGGTCCAGCTTCATTTCCTTGGGTATTGTATCTCCATGTAACATTTTATTGAATAACCGTGTTATCAGCTTCACAATTTTGTCACTACCATATTTTAAGGGCTCCAGACTGATATTGCCTGGTCCAGATGATTTACCTTCCTTCCCTGTTCTCAATATCTTACTCACTTCGCTTTCTAAAACTTGAATCTCCTTCCCTTCCTGTTTCTTTTCTTCCACTTTTCCTTCCTCCAGATACTCTTCTCTATCCTCATTTAATAATTTACGGAAATATTCTTCCCATTCTTTTGGCATTATCAGTTGAAGATTGGTTTTGGATTTTGCCTCTTGTCGAAGTCTTTTTAGTACTGACCACGCTTGTTTTGCTCTCCAAATTCTTAGTTTTCTATCGACACTGGCACATTTCCTTTCCCATGCTTCATTCTTTGCTGTTCTTATTTTTTTATCATTTCATTCTTCTTTTCCTTGTGGAATGTTCTTGTTACTTCAGATTTTTCATTCAGCCACCAGTTGCATGCGTTCCTCTTTTCTTTAACTGCCACTACTATTTCCTCCGCCCACCATTCTGCTGTACGGCTGTGGTTGTTTCCCATTATGCCCAGGACCTCTGTTACTGTACTTATAACATTGGATTTTATGTAATCATACATTGCCTCTGTACTTCCTTCAAATTATTCTTCCAATGTTTTTTCCATTCTGGCAGGACTGAATGTTCGTATACTTTCGTCTTGCAGGCTGTCAATATTTAAGTTTAAATAAAAATAGCTCTGAGCACTATAGGACTTAACAGCTGAGGTCATCAGTCCCCTAGAACTTAGAACTACTTAAACCTAACTAACCTAAGGATATCACACACATCCATGCTCGAGGCAGGATTCGAACCTGCGACCAAGTTTAAATAAAACTGAATCTGTCTCGTAAAGGCTGTGTATTGTTGCGCTCCCAGCGATGGTATGTCTCGAAGCTGCACTCTCAAGTAAAATCTGAAAACGCTGAAATATTTGACATGGGGGTTTCCATTATTAGACAAACAGCCACAAAATAATGCTTAATACACGTATTATTCTTCACCTGTATACAAACAGCACTAATTTTAAGCGTCTATGCTCAGCTACGTCCACTGCAGTCCTGGACTGTGCGGCTGGTCCCGGTGGAGGTTCGAGTCCTCCCTCGGGCATGGGTGTGTGTTTGTCCTTAGGATAATTTAGGTTAAGTAGTGTATAAGCTTAGGGACTGATGACCTTAGCAATTAAGTTCCATAAGATTTCACACACATTTGAACATTTTAGCTACGTCCAGAGGAGAAATAGTACTCTACTTCCGCTGCCAAGGAAATGTCCCATATTTAAATATTTCTCAAAATACTGGCGCAAATTCCCGTGCTTAGGATTGAATGGTTCAGGAGCCACAATCTGCCTACGAAGTCGTTCATGTACACATTGTGACCAAAATTGAGATAAAAAGGCTCTCTCAAATTGTTCATACGTCACGCATCTGTCGGCTTCATTATACGCCCTTACAGCTGGGTCGCCTTGGATATAACCAACAACATAAGATATCCTCTTACGGTCACTCCACGTACGAGGAAATGCATTTCTGAAGGCTTTAAGAAAGATGACAGGATGCACGATTCTTTTTCAGGTGTAAATGGTTGAAATTGTCTGTGTTTTTGTGTCTCTCCTCTACCTTGGCATTATAGTAATGTTTAGTTTCAGAATGATTACAGTAAGGTTCAACTGGCGAATGGCAAGGAAAATGTGGTTGATCATTACCACGACTGCAATGCAGTGTGTCATTCGAGGTGCGTACTGTTGTTGTTGTGAGTACGTAGTGTGCGGTGTGTATGCGTCCTGAATGTACTTGTATTCATTGCCAAACTCTCTGTTTTGGTTGCTGTTACCGTAATTGTCAAACTGTTTCGATTGCGCAGCGGCAGATTGTGCTGCTTGACTGATTACGTGTTTGTTGTTATTTATAAATTCCGCGACAGTGTCGTGGACAACAGCAGGCAGTTTTTCTTGTAAGTACTCGTCAAAATATTTGTCTTTTTGTTCTACCCAATTGTGAAGTGCTCTATTGATGTATGAGAAATGGTTGTCAGTGCGTAGTCTTACTTTATCGAAAAGTTGTTTGTCCATTGTGTAAAGCTTGTTTTCGACATCGGCAATATGCGTTTTTATATCATCATGCACTGCCGGATAAGATTTAATCTGATTAACTAAAGACTCGCATGTTTTACTGAGATTGTTTACTTGTGCTTGGATATCTGTCACATCTTTATTTGTGTTTTCTTGTAATGTAAGCTCTGAAAATTTCGCGTTGAGGTCAGACACTTGTCCAGACAGTCTATTATTTACCTCGTAAACACGGGTACACAAACTGTCGTTCGATATTTTAAGTGCAGCTAAATCTCATTTAATTTCATCATGTCGTGTTTTCATCTCGTCATGAGCTGTTTTCAAAGTGGCGCGTATAGACGTCATCTGTCATAGCATCGAACATACTGACAATACTAGTGAAGTGCAACTGCTCCGCCCCCTCCACGTCCTTTGACATAACGTCAGACACCAAAATGGGTTCGGAACTAGATTTAGGCATATTACTGGTGGACTGTCTATTTTCTAAATTTACGTCACCAGCATAGTCAATAATATGTCACTCGTTAGTATTCGAGACAACCGTAACGTCACTTTCATTATTTAATGGCTTGTCAGAGTCGGACTGCGTCTGTGTTTGCAGTCTCTGGTTCTCCATCTTTTATATTGTTTCCTGGCCTATACCATGCCACACGTAATGAATGACACAATAAAAATTTAAACTCGTAAGCGTAAGCAGAAAAAAAAGTGAAACTTAATCTCGCTGTGCGACAATGCCAGAACAAGAAAATAATTGTAAGTAATAATGGAATTTTGAACACTAATGGCTGCACACCATATTACGTCACACAGAATTAAAGGCGGCTATATTGTGAACTGGTAAAACTGTATTTTCCAAACGAAAATAATTTTGGAAACCACAATGTAGTTTAAAATCACTGCTACGGAAATGGAAAATTGTGATAGATCTACCAAGCAAGCCGCGATAATACAAAGCACTTGGGCAAGATTGCTGATGTAAAGATGCGGTACCTTACCTTGTATCCGCGATTGCAGCGTAATTTAAGGTGTCGACATACAATCCAGTAATTCGTCTTACTTCAGTGTATTCCAGTGGTCAATAATAGCGTCTCGTGTTCAGTTTGGAGTATTCAATAAACATGTAACAAAAGGAAGACTATATAGTACATAAGATAATGCGTCCAGACATGTAGCTGTCAATTTAATTTAGCTCGTTCGTATATGGATCGAAACAGTACAATGAATTATAGAAATTAATATTTAATAGAGGTCAATTAATTTTACGGATTGTTAAAATATGTTTCATAGAAACTCTCGGCGCTTGAACATGGCTTTTTCGGTAAAAGGTCCGTTCATGTATTTTAAATTGTGTTTCTTATCTCTGTGTTTTCACTGAAATCGGACAGGACCCGAAGATGCCGGTGGATCGAGCTGGATTACTTTTTGCTTAGAAGTACGGAACCTTTTGCCACGCCATGTCACCCAACAATCTTACAATGACTAACGATACAAAATAAAACATACATAGGTTAGTAATAACAGTATATTCTAAAATAAAACACAATTAAATTACGAAACTTACATTGAGATTTGCATTATGCAATTACGAGTGCCGATAGGTGGCAACTTGTGAATGTATTAATAAAATAATAATGTACTATTAATGGAGCAATGCCAAAATACGTCCGATCTGGACAAGACCTAGAAAACAAAAGATGCCTCTTATTCCGCCAATAATCTGACGATCAAAAATCTTCACATGTTTCCAGCGGCTGCATACAGTATTTATACAGCGGTGCACTATATCTATGCCTCAGATTATTTCTTTATTTCATTACTTATAATTACGTTTTCTGCTAATAAAAGCTCAGCAGGCATATGTACCTTCAAAAGTGCCGCTTTCCTACTATTAACTTCACTCATTATTTTAAGTGATGCTGGGCGATATACTATTGAAATTAGCAATTCGCAGATTTTACTATGCAACATTTATTTCGTTAAACACGAGAGCATTAATATTAACAGACACAATTAAAGAACAATTCAAACGAACTCTGCGCCATTACACAACGACCGTATGCATGGCCGACTATCAGCACTGCCTCTGCGGTACTGCTTCTAGTGAGCGACTATCAGGTCTGTCTGAAAACGCTGCTGCCTCCAAGATCGGTCGCTCCAGAGCAATTACATCTACATCTACATTTATACTCCGCAAGCCACCCAACGGTGTGTGGTGGAGGGCACTTTACGTGCTACTGTCGTTACCTCCCTTTCCTGTTCCAGTCGCGTATGTTTCGCGGGAAGCCTCCGTACGCGCTCGAATCGCTCTAATTTTACATTCGTGATCTCCCCGGGAGGTGTAAGTAGGGGGAAGCAATATATTCGATACCTCATCCAGAAACGCACCCTCTCGAAATTCCAATCGTACTCTCTCTTGCCTGTGCAAAATCGATCCGAGGATCGTAGTGTACCCTTACATATTGTAGAACCTGTGAGGAGCTATTGTTGCGGGTGCTGGGAACTTAGTGGAAAGAATACAAACAAATTGAAAGTTGTAGAAATGAAAATATTTCAGAAGATGTAGTAGAATATCTCGGTGAGAAGACGAAGCGACAAAGAAACTGGTATAGGCATGTAAATACAGAGATATATAAACAGGCAGTGCGGTCGCCAGCGCCTATACAAGACAAATGTCTGGTGTCGTTGTTATATCGGTGACTTCTGCGACAATGACAAGATTTAATTGAGTTTGAAAGTGGTGTTATAGTCGGTGCAAGAGCCTTAGGGCACAGCATCTCCGAGGTAGCGATGAAGTGGGGACTTTCCCATACAACCATTTTACGAATGTACCGTAAATACCAGGAATCCGGTAAAACATCAGATCTCCGACTTCCCTGTGACCGAAAAAAGATCCTGCTCGAACGGGACCAAGGACGACTGAAGAGAATCGCCCAACGTGGCAGAAGTGCAACCTTTCCGCAAATTGCTGTAGATTTCAATTGTATAGAGCGGATGGACGTGTACTGGTACAGAGACAACCTCATGAATCATTGGATGCTACATGTCAGCTGGAGTAGGGGATCAAGCTATGTTGTGACACATTTTGTTAGTGCAGATTGCCTACATCAGGGGCAGGTATGCACTCACGGGCAAATGTATTGTTCTCCTTTGACTGACAAGTACTTAACCTATTGTTCTCCTTTGAATGACAGGTACTTGACCTATTGTTCTGTAAGTGGTTTTCCATGTCACTTACAAATCTGAGTTATCGGAATAGCTCCTCTCTCACTTATCAATTTGATTGACTACTTAATTAAATTGATCAATTAATTAAACTCTCACCCACTGGCAAATCCCATCCTCCACACCCAGAAAATGGTGGTAAGTTCAAATTCGGCGAGGACCAAGCAACACACCATGGCCACTTACCTAAGTCACCCAACCGCCACCTCTTCCTAGGAATTGGCAGGAAAAGGATTCTGCCTGTGCTGGACATAAGTCTTTATTTTCAGTCTTTGTTTAAGCAATTAGAGGCAATACCACGATCACGTGTGTTCACCCCAAGGTCCAGAGTCCAACTGATCTAGTACACAGTACTGCCACCAGAGGGCACTGTCGTCCCTTCCATGACATAATCCAAAATGGCGGTCCAGTAGTGGTGGAGAGGAAGGATCTCATAACAAGAAATTCAAGAGCATATTGTTTATCTATAGAAAAAATTCAGTTTGTGAGGTTGGATTTCTCTTACTCATCATTCTCTGCTGTTGGAAACATGTAGGTCTTGTAAGAAGCAATTACATGGGGCAAACATGTTGCATAACCTAATGTTCGACACTGTAGTCTGGGTGTCTTAACCTAATGTTTGGGCATTTGTGGGCACTTAACCTATTGTTCTGTTAAATGGCTTCCCATGTCACCCCCATTTCCTTAAACTATTGTACCGCCTTTGATATCAAATTAAGTAATTAGTTATGTCCTCCCACCGTTTTCTGGCACACTTTTCAAATTTAACATACTTTTGAATGCCATTTCTAATACATTCTTGTTGTCACCCTCCCACTTAGACTACTGTACTGTGTTTTACACATAAAGTATGCAAATTAACATATTGCTCTGGACTTAACCTGCTGTTCTGCTCCATGTCACCCACTCACACACACGCTTTCCTTAACTATTGTACCACCAACACCACGTTGATATAAAAAATGTATGCAAATTAATTAAATCTCTATTCTTCACATGTATGGGATAGTTCTTCTTAATTTGCAGCATCCTATTGGTTAGTGAAATCGATGGAATATAGTTTAAACGAAAGATCGCTGGTAAAAAGCACATACAGCCACCCGACACCCGACACCAACGCCAGAGTCTAGGTGCATTGGCAGACCCCACAAAGTGGCGACGTGGCTGTCAGCTGCCAAGCGATGCAAAGGTGGCCATTCAGATCCCTCAAGCAGCAGGTGGTCGCATCCCTTTCATACTTAACACCTGAAAAATTCCTGGCGAAATGCAGTTAGAGTTCTTCGAGTGTTACACTGGTGTTATAGAACTCCAAGGCGCGCTCACACTGGTCCCATATGAGAGATGCCTCTGGGCCGCGTGGGTGTGTTCACCGGTGCTGGTGTGGTGCCTCTCTCTACCTGCGGTCTGGCGATGAGCTAATTGCCAAGTGACTCACCCTTACAGATGCTGCAGAAATCCGTTCCAGAATAGCACAGGAAGCTTTGACCCGCACGATCCTAATGGAACATGCAAGACACATCTAGTTGTGCTTAAGTGCTGAGCATAGCTGACACAATACCACGAAAAGTGTTCGCGTAGCACATCTAACAGTGTTCTCAATCTTTTACTGATATCGCACGGCTGTGTAAAATAAGATCCAAGTCAACCTCTTGGAAATTGTATAGTGACCCAGAAATAGTTAATGCTCGCTTTCATGTTGTCTCGGCTTGTATGGAAATGCTTGCCCTAACAGAACCTGTTTACGAAAATAGCGCCGAATAACATCGAATGCATTCTTCCTCGTGCTCCTAACGTGGCACCTCATCCATCGTGCTATCCTTCCTGCTTTCAACATACGCAAACATTCTCACTGTTGTGTAGAGACTCCTATATCCCTGCACTAAGGATGTCTTGTGAAATTAATGGAGCATTATGATTAGCTATTATCGAACTTACCCTCTGAATTACTGATGCCGCCGGTGTGGAAGCGCCGTCCACCTTTTTTTCTCTTTCTTTCTGTTGACCAGACTTTCAGTGGCAAAAACTATTTTACACAAATCGCCATATTGCACTGGCAATTAAACCCTACAAACTAGCCTACATATCGTAAAATACGGAAAGACTCTTACAGAATTACACTGCTCTCCCACCGAAGACAGGAGCTTGAATATTAGAATGTGAAACTGATCTCTGACCCATCAATATATCACCACGTACTGTGTCGATGTAGTAAACATACAATTCATATGCTGTGCCATACAAAGTCAGGCTTTTAACATCATTCGTACATATACCCCGACGACAGGCAGCACCGTAGGTATACTCGAGGCACTAGATATTTGCCACAAGGTCAGGTGGGCATCTACCGCCAATGCATGACAAGAGCCCCCTCAGTGGATCGAAGTCACCCTCAGAACCGTTCTACAAGTTTGGCCTCGTTTCCCCTCTCAGCACAAACATGTTACTGTTTCTGGTCCAGATCTGCTTGCTTGCTTGCTCGCTTTTCTACACCCATCTCCAGACTCTGGGATTACAAGAATATGTCTAATTTCACATGGCTTGCTAGAATATCATACCATTTTCGATGTACTTCTCGGTATCAAGCACACAGCATTATCCTTCCGATCGCTCACGCAACATAATTCTGAAGATATATAGACTGAAAGTTATTTGTCTACAAACCCGAAACTTTAGCTTGTTGGGGGGGGGATGTGCTGTAAACCACTGACTAACTAGAAACTTGTCATGTTTCCGAAGACATTTACGCGGAAAATCGAAAAGAAACAGAGGCAATTGATATTTCCACTCACGAATCCCGATGTCGGTGATGTAGCAGATACGAAATCATCCCTATAATTTACAAGCTCAACTAAAGTGCATCTCATGTCTAGAGAACCGGCAAACATGTCTTCCACATGCTAGATGCACACACCAAAATCGATTTTCTCTCAACTAAATAAAGGCGCAAAATGTGCAGAAGCTGTCAATCGAACAATTTGCATTGGAGGGAATAACAGTCCAGTGCCAACACACATCCATATTCAATCTTCTCACATTTCCACGTGATCACAAAAGCTATCCAACACATACTAAGTGTTAGTTCGCTACTCGGTCGTCTAGAAGACAATATGGTTAATTCATCTACATTCCTACACTCCAACAGGCCTCTCCATTCAGACAACTCCTACCGTTAACGGGAAACGTGAATCATCCCCACTCAGGTCACGGGCGCTCCATGCCAAGCATGCACAGGTAGAATCATCATCCTAAGAAATTGGTCACATATATATTTATCCCTGTACATACAACTAAATGTTATGATCGCGGTCTCAGTTGAATGTCATTCGACAATGAGGGAAGTATCGGAAATGCATCCTGCTAACGTCTCTGGAAACAAAAATATCTCTACCTCCCGTATGACTGGACATAGTCATTCTCTTTTGCACACGTCGGAACACAAACACATACTTTATAATCGTGATGCTAAAGGTGAACTTATCACGCACCCCCTACTACTAATAAGTATAATACTTGGCCAATAAATGATTGCAGACGATACAAAACAATACTGAGAGAAAATCAGCGATGGGTGGACATGTCTCATAAGTTTTTCTTGCGAGTGGTACCACTGTGTCTTAGAAAGACACAAACCGCCAGATGTTAAAAACCCGACCGCAACAACTACTGCATGTTACTGTCACAAGCGGTCTTGGTACTGGCTTTATAAATCGCGGTATGGCATTACATCTGAATAAATGGGTCTTTTTCCAGATAAATACCGAGACTGTGTTCGCCGGAATGTATATTACCAGACCAGCAGTCCGGTTAAACGTAGCCCACGATGCAACTTCGTGATAAAATCGCTGAATTTTCAAAGTGATTCGGCTAATGAACGTGATATGAAACCGCTGTTTGCAACTCCCTCATGCCGCTAGATATTTCTCTAGTATGTGTAACGTATTGTATCGATGCAATGTCAGAGGTTCTGCGATATACCCACTAAGTTATAGGCAAAGGTTGATTGAAAAGGATAACAAACTGTAGTAGATGGTGTGCTGATTGAGGTTCTAACAACCCTACCACAACGAAGGTCAAAATTTAATAATGATTGTGGTGTTGCTCACTCTACTAAATACTGCATTTTCGAGCAACAACAAAGTTATTATGTGGCAGGTGTCATTAGAGCACAGTTAATAAAGTCATTTCATATAGTAATAAATAAACTAGGCACTCATCTTTTCGTATTTCCCACGCTGGTCTCGTTGTAAAATAATGGCTCAATCGTCGAAAATCTAGGTGGTGATGATTCCGAGCTCGGATGCAATGAGGCCTAGGTTTTATTCTGCTATATTCAAAAGTTTTGTAGATGCGCTTCACAAACCATTCTTGAAGATTAAACCTTTCAAAGTTAGCACTCCGAATTTAATTTAAATTTCCTTTTTATTGCTTTTGTTGCAATATCACGTAACACACAAAACATCACTTCACAATATAAAACATACTTGAAAACATCTTTCTCACTGTTAAAGTTCACATTTTATAGGCTGACTACAATATGCGTCTTTCCAACATGACGTCCAAGACTTGACGTCCAAGACTTGACTTTTTCAAGGTCCGACTCTCTAACTCTCTGCTTACGTGCCCAAAAATCAAGAGTTACAAGCATGTCAAAGATCATAGTGACAAAAGAAAGAATACACGTAAGACTAATATCATGCCAATACAAACATATCGATGTATCAAAATACCTGTACATTAATGAAATCAAATCTGAATGTTGTCTCAGAAATATGTCAACTACTTTACAGAAACACAGTAGAATATGGCTGGTATCGAGAGGTTGAAGTGAGCTGCAGTAATGGTTACGTAATTCAAGTACCATTACAAGGTCTTAACAAATTAACACAAACTTTTCAGATCACTAGTGCTATGCTATCCGCTAGAAATGCTGTCTGGGATTTGGAATCAAATCATTGCATTCAACCACATACATGCGTTGGATCCTATGGAGAAGTCTTTTAATGATGATAGCCAAAGTGAATCAAATTTCTGGCACTTTGATATCTCGAAACTAGTCACCTTTCTCCAACCTAGCTGCAACAATAAAATTCCAACGTGGTTTTAGTCATCCCCTACGCATCTTGCAACTGATCCCATTTCTACAGCTTTCCACATGTGATCGTTCCAATTTAAGTCAGAACTGAGCAGAAGTCGGAGAAGCCATATCCATCCCCTTCTGCAGCCCGTGTAGAAACAGAGTGACCTGAGTTAGTGCGACAGGACCGTATTTTGACTATTCGATGGAAACGAAGCCTTGTTAGATTCGCTTGCGATGGTTTGTAGCTACGCGAGCGCATTTCGGGGTGTTGTGTCAGTTATGCAGGGCAGTTAAGTAGGGCTAGACATGTCTCGCATGTTTCGTTAGGGAAAAGCCTGGGATAGCAGGACAGAGCGAATTAGGTTGTGGAAAGGGGCCAAAATAAATTGCACTCAACGTACAAACTTTATTTATCAACACACAATATTACAACAAGGATGAAAAACTCTCAAAACTTTAATCGACCTCCTTTAATTAATTTTAGATCGGTTCAAGGCCACACTCAAAATCCAAGACACAAGGCCTAAGCAGGAAATTGAAATACAAGGTTCTTCTGGAGGTTCCACACAAACATATTTTCTAAATCTAAAATATAAACAGGCTGAAGGCCTTAGCAATTTAATTTTAATGGAACTTGGATGGAGGTCACATATTAAGCAATAAGAGGAGTTCCAATCAAAAGGCAGAAGGACAAGGACTTATCTTAAAACATTTCATGCAAAATTCGGCTCAAGGTCCCATACAAAAGCATAACAATCTCATGCCTTAAGGGCAAGACAAGAACATTAATTTAAGAGATATTGATACTCGGACGAAGGCCACACATCAACCAAATAACTAAAACCCAAACAGGGAAATTACTATGTAACACACAAGGAACGACACTCAGAAGATTCCAATGGTCGACCTGAGGTTGTAACACTAACGGCCGTTTAGATGAGATAGGCACTGACATCTTAATCTGAAGGCAACCCAACCGACACACAGCCGACCGACCAATCAACAAAATCAGTTCCGCTCCACGCAACCAGCAAAACTACCACAAGGTTTCAATACCTCAGCTGTCGAACTACATGCCACGCTGGACAGCAACAACACGACTAGGAAAATACACTGCAGAAAATTACGTCAACGACCAGGGCAGGTAACCGGAACGTCAACGGCCAAAAGGCAGAAGATACCGCTGGTCAACTTCAATAACAGGGAATAAATTACGGTAAGTTAAACTCCTCTGGAAGTTAAACTCCCGTAGCAATTCCGAGCTTATCAGTAGGTGAAGGAAAAGCCCGTAAGGCCTTACTTCGCTCTTGGTCGATGCCAGTACTCTGACCCGACACTATGTGACCTAAGAAGGACACCTGCTGCCTGGCTATCATCATCTTACTAGGTTTAACAGTCAACCCGGCTCCCTGTAATCTCAAAAGAACCTGCTGGATATGATCCAAATGGTCCTGAAACGAACGGCTATATATAACTGAGACGTCCAAATAATTATACACACAGACTAACTTCAAGTCGCCAAGAATATTATCCAGCAAACGAGTAGGAACAGCCGCGCCGGTCGCTAGAACTCTGTTACACTCAAACAAATTTCAATCAGTAACAAATGCGGTAACATGTTTACACTCTTCAGCTAATAGAATCTGATAATAGGCTTGGTGCATATCAAGAACAGTAAACCAATTAGCGCCGGCAAACCACGTGAAAGAATTATGCAGATGAGGCAGGGGCACCGATACGAGGACAACCTTAGAGTTAAAACGGCGGTAGTCAACCACAGGTCTGAAATCGCGCCCCTGATCCTTAGGTACAAGAATATGGGGGAAGCATAAACAGAAGTAGGATGTCTAATCACTCCTTGTTGGAGCATTTGCGATATTTTAGCCTTGAGTATCTCCACCTTAGGGGGTGAGAGGCGATATGGGTACTGCCTGACCGGAATATCGTCGGATAGAGGTTCAAATGGTTCAAATGGCTCTGAGCACTATGGGGCTTAACAGCTGAGGCCATCAGTCCCCTAGAACTTAGAACTAGTTAAACCTAACTAACCTAAGGACGTCACACACATCCATGCCCGAGGCAGGATTCGAACCTGCAACCGTAGCGGTCACGCAGTTCCAGACTGAAGCGCCTAGAACCGCACGGCCACTCCGGCCGGCGTCGGATAGAGGGATATGATAATTAAGAACATTAGTAACCCCAAAGTTATCACTAAGAAGCTGAATAAAACTGTGTAACAAATCCCGTAATTGAGAAGCCTGATGCGGAGAGACAGGGGTAAGATCAAACTCATTAGCCACTGCCTCAACAGCCAATGCGCCGACATTTCGATGCACAATACGTTAAGCGCACTCACAGAAACCAAACTTCTCTACAGGAGCGAACTTAATGAAAAAGGTGTGCCAGAATAATCCAAGACTGACCCAGTCTTATTGATGAAATCACACCCCAAAACTAGATCATTCGGCAGTCCCTTAAACAAAGCTAATGACATAGGCAAGGAAAAACCACCCACCGATACACTCCCTCGGACCCATCCATGCAGCCAACACTTGGCCATTGGCCACCCGACATCTCTGCACCAGAGAAAGGACCGGCCGAAGTTTCGTAAGATGCCCAAATTCCAAAAACCACTCGAAGCTCAATAATGAAATAGAGCTAAAAGAAACCAAAAGAGCACACATCGGTTCGTCACCTATTCGAGAAGAAACGTTAGGCAAGAGCGGTGACGAGCGAGCGACAACACGGGTATGCCAGGGTCTAAAGACTCGATACCGAGGTCGCTGTTCAGAGCGGTATCATTTATTGACTCTGGGTGAGCGAGACTGAACGCAAGAGTGCACCAAATGAGCTGTACTGACGAACCTGAAACAACTCCGGGGTTCCTTCGAATGACTTCAGCGGATATGGAGACTTGGGAGCCAGCACCGACGGCCTGCCCCTTAACCACGTAACGTACATCGTTCCCTAAGTGGCAATGCCGATACTGCTATAACCGCGCCACAGAGCTCTTCCCCGGTTGAAGGCTGCTTATGGAAGACAAAATGCTACTTATCCACCGCGCGCATTCCGCTAAGAACAATAGACACCAACTCTTGTTCAGGCAAATCAATTAACAAGGCCAAGGAGGCCATCTGAATCTGTCGACATAGTGATGTAACTGCTCCCTATCGCACTGCACTTCCCAAATGTAACGACACTCAAGCTGTTTTCTAACTCCCATTGTCAACCTCTGCCTAAAACGAGTTGTTCCCTCAATTGTTGTAAGGAGAACCCCTCTGCCATGGCTTTCGAAAGGAGGTTCTGAACTCACCTCTAGCCAGCAGGTACAAAAGTGACAAAACTACTTGGTGCGGAACGCGAAAGGCAGCCGCGTTTTGTTCAAGGCGAAAACCAAAAACCATAATAATTTCTCGACCTGTTCAAGTCGCTCCACAACTAATTCAGTAATATCTCGGAAGAAATACGCCCAAGGATTAGGCAAACTTGGCAAAAATTGCGCCTAACATGACAGAGGATGTAACAATACCACCCCCGGCCAGTCTCTCACCCTCTCCCTGACACAGCAAGTCACGCTCTTCAATCCTCTTCCCATCCAACTCTAAACACGTAAGCTTAAACTGTAATGCTTTAACCAAAGCTCCCAATTCAACTGTTGGTTTTTTACGATGATCTTCCTAGGCTAACATGCCCAAATCCGCTATCCGATTAGATAAATGCATTAACTGCACCCACACCCTATCCAGCTGACTGTCACTAGGTTGGGTTCCTTCTAAAATACAAATAGTGTCCCAAAGGCCCCTAACCGCCTAAAACAAAAATTCAATGGCCGCTCCTGTCTCACCCACATCCGCCGGCGTGACGTCAACCGGATGAAGAACGGCAGCACGCAAACGAGCCACTAAATCCGGAACACTACCCTCAATAGGTTGGCGCCTTATTGCCAACTCGTAATCAAGATAGTTCTTCCTGAGCAGGCCCATCCCTGAACACTATCTGACCGCCATTAGAATACACCTGAAACAATCAACAACCAAAACGATATGGTGCCACGGAACAGAAACAAGGGTGAAACTGACAGTAACTGGAATGGCAAGCACAAACGCAACCACGCTCTGCTACCAGCGAAATGCCTGTGCTAACGGGACAGAGCGGATTAGGTTGTGGAAAGGGGCCATAATAAGTTGCTGTCAGTTGCACTCAACATACAAACTTTATTTATCATCACACAATATTACAACAAGGATGAAAACACTCATAACTATAATCGACCTCCTTTGATTGATTTTAGATCGGTTCAAGGCCACACTAAGCAAGAAATTGAAATACAAGGTTCTTCTGGAGGTTTCAAAAAAATATTTCCTAAATCTACAATATAAACAGGCTGAATGCAATTTAATTTTAATGAAACGTGGCTGGAGGCCACATATTAAACAATAAGAAGAGTTCCAATCAAAAGGCAGAAGGACAAGGACTTATCTCAAAATATTTCATGCAAAATTCGGCTCAAGGTCCCATACAAAAGCATAACAATCTTATGCCTTATTGCAAGACAAGAACATTAATGTAAGAGATATTAATACTCGGCTGAAGGCCACATATCAACGAAATGTGTTTAACAGCTTCAGCCCTAGAAAGAAGAGTTTCAATTTTAAAAGGCAGAAGGCTGTATCTTAACACATTTCACACAAAATTCGGCTGAAGGCCCTATATAAAAGAATAACAATCTCATGCCTTAAGGGCAAGACAAGAACATTAATTTAAGAGATATTGATACTCGGATGAAGGCCACACATCAACCAAATAACTAAAACCCAAACAGAGAAATTACCATGTAACACAAACAGAAATGACACTCAGAAGTTTCCAAGGATCGGCCTGGGATTGTAACTAACGCCTATTTAGGTGTCCAACGACTTCTTAATCTGAAGGCAATCCAACCGACAGACAGCCGACCGACCAATTAACAAAGTCAGTTCCGCTCCACGCAACCAGCAAAACCACCAAAAGGTTTCTATACAAAGATACACAATATAGGCCCCCACAACGACCAACAACACCTCACCTGTCGAACTACACTTCACGCTGGACAGTAATAACACGAGGAACATACGCTACCGAAAATTACGTCAACGACCAGGGCAGGTAACCGGAACCTCAAAGGCCACAAGGCAGAAGATACCGCTGGTCAGCTTCAGTAACAGGGAATAAATTAGGTTAAACTCCATAGGAAGACAGCTGGGATCTTAGTCAACTTGAATACACCCACGTTGTTGCTGGCGGCAATGTCCCAAAAGTGACAATCAGGAACAAACGAAGAAATGTAAACAGTTGAGGCTCGATAGTAGGTTAAGTGAGGACTCACATTTCTTATATAAGATCGGTGGGCGACAAACTTGGTAGCACTCGCAAGCAGAACCTCACACTCCAACCATGCGCTCTCACTGCAAGTGGCCTCGGCCAGGGTACACACGATGTAGTCGGCAAGTGGCCTCGGCCAGGGTACACACGATGAAGTCTGCAAGTGGCCTCGGCCAGGGTACACACGATGAAGTCTGCAAGTGGCCTCGGCCAGGGTACACACGATGAAGTCTGCAAGTGGCCTCGGCCAGCGTACACACGATGAAGTCTCCCTTGCTGATCCATGCCAACTGACCGACTCCACACACATACCTTTGAGCCGGAAACTATATCCGCCACACCAAAGATAATACAGCAGTACTAGTATCGATACACGCCGCTGCTGCCACTCATGGAGAGGACAGCAACATTATCGCTATAACGGCAGGAGAAATAAAACCAAAGGACTGCAACAAAGGCTTAACCCAAGACAAGCATCACTCGAGCCAGCTGTGGCTCATTTAGGACAGTGCGGAACAATGCACCCTGTGCTATTCTGGAACCCATTTCTGCAGCGTCTGCGAGGGTGAGTCGCTCGGCAATTAGTTCTTTACTGGACCGCACGTAGAGAGAGGAATCACACCAGCAGCGGCGAACACACGCACGCGCAGCACAGAGGCGTCTCGCGTATGAGACCGGCATGAGCATGTCTTGGAGTTCTATGCTGTCAGTATAACTATAACTCTATATCCGAAAATAGACCCAACTTTCACCTGCTCGCTGTAGGCAGCAGCGGCATGAGAGCGATGGCTCATGCTGGCTTCCGTCTGGCAGTGGGTTGCGGCACCGTTGACGCGCATGGGCCCTTGGAGTGTCTGTGCTCTGCAAATAGGTCTTCATTCCCGTCTGGTTGCATCAGGAATGGTGCCTAGATGGTCACGTATTTCGACAGGAATTTCTCGTGTGTCAAGAATAAAAGGGATGTCGCCACCTCATGGCTGAGGGATCAGAAATGACACCTGTGCGTCGCTGGCCAGCTGATGGGCGCGCCACCACTTCGCAGGGCCCACTGATGCATACGGACTCCGGTGTCGGCGTCGAGTATCGGGTGGCCGGACGTGTGTTTTACTAGTGATCTTTTGTTTAAACTATATTCCATCAATTTCACCGACCAGTAGGATACTGCGAAATAAGAACAACTTCCCAATATGTGTGAAGAATACCGATTATTTAAGTTGCATAAATTTTATATATGAACATGGTGTTAACGGTACAGTAGTTAAGGGGAGGGTGTGGGTGTGTGGACGGGTGACATGGAGCAGAACAGCAGGTTAAGTGCAGAACAATAGGTTAATTTGCATAATTCTTATGTAAAACATAAGACAAAGAAGAGTGCGCCCAAAATGGCGTTCAAAAGCATGTGAAATTCGAAAAGTGTACCAGAAAATGATGGTAGGACATAAATAATTACTTAATTTGGTGTCAAAGGCGGTACAATAGTTAAAGGAAATGGGGGTGACATGGAAAGCCATTTAACAGAACAATAGGTTAAGTGCCGACAAATGCCCAAACATTAGGTTAAGACACCCAGAGTACAGTGTCGAACATTAGGTTATGCAACATGTTTGCCCCATGTAATTGCTTCTAACAAGACCTACTTGTTTCGAAACAGCAGAGAATGATGAGCAAGAGAAATCCAACCTTACAAACTGAATTTTTGATAGATAAACAATATGCCCTTGAATTTCCGTTTATAAGATCCCACCTCTGCACCACCACTGGACCGCCATGTTGGATTATGTCACGGAAGGAACGACAGTGCCCTCTGGTGGCAGTAATATGTACTAGATCAGTTGGACTCTGGACCTTGGGGTGAACACACGTGATGGCGATATTGCCTCTAATTGCTAAAGTAAAGACTGAAAATAAAGACTTGTATCCAGCGCAGGCAAAGTCCTCTTCCCGCCAATCCCTAGGAAGAGGTGGCGGTTGGATGACTTAGGTTAGTGGAGGTAGCTAAAGTGCCATTTTCCCCACCATTTTCTTAGGTTAGTGGAGGTAGCCATGGTGTGTTGCAAGGACCTGATGAAATTTGAACTTACCACAATTTTCTGGGTGTGGGGGATGGTGTTTACCAAGGAGTGAGAGGTTAATTAATTAATCAGTTTAATTAAGTAGTCAATCAAATTGATAAGAGTGAGAGCAGCTATTCCAATAACTCAGACCTGAAAGTGTACCTCTAGCAGCGAGGTGGGGATCAGTGTTGGGGGAGGGGGAGGGAGTGGGAGGACAATAGGACAAGTGCCTATCAATCAAAACGAAATGGGGACGACATGGAAAACCACATAACAGAACAATAGGTTAAGTGCTTGTAAATTAAAGGAAAACAGTGGGTTAAGTACCTGTCAATCAATGGAGAACAATAGGTTTGCTCCTGAGTGCATAGCTCTGCAACCCACAGTAACAAAATGTGCCACAACATACCTTGTTCCCCTACTAGCAAGGGCTGTTCAAGCTGGTGGAGCCTCTGTAATGGTGTGGGGCGTGTGCATTTGGAGTGATATGACCCCCATGATAGGTCCAGATGCGACTCTGACAGGTGACACATATGTAAACATCCTTTCTAACAACATGCATCCTTTCCATGCATTCCAGTGAACTTGGGCAATTCCAGCAGGACAACGCAACACTTCACACGTCCAAAATTGCTACATTGTGGCTCCAGGAACAATATTCTGAGTTTAAACACTTCCGCTGGCCTCCAAACTCACCAGACATGAAGATTATTGAGCATATCTGGGATGCCTTGCACTTCAGAAGAGATCTCCACCCCTCGCATTCTTACGGATTTATGGACAGCCCTGTAGGATCCATGGTTTAAGTCCTCTCCAGCAATACTTCAGATATCGGTCGAGTCCATGCCAAGTCACGCTTCTGCTTGCTCGCGGGGGGCCTATACGATATTAGGTAGGTGTACTAGTTTCTTTGGCTCTTCAGCGTAAAAGTATTATGTAGATACCTCTACTCGAGAAAGCATCACAGACAGGACGACAGCTCGAGTGGTGGTGACATACAATGCAAAAGTCAGGTGACACATTGCCAAAGGAGAATTGGATGTACCATCCTCAGGGAAGAAGGAGAAGGGGAAGACTGAAGGTTGCCCAGTTAGAAAGGCCATGCGAAAAAGAGAAGTACTAGTATATGACGACGAGGAAGCATGAGAAGGTAGAAACCGATGGCGACTGATATGTGGGATGTGGTGACAGCTGTAGAAACTCTTTAGGAGAGACACAAAGGTCAAGGAGCTCCTAATACCCCACACATTTCTGTAGTCAGTGCTAAGCAACGTTTGAAGTGGTGTAAAAAGGGACACAATTGGACAGTGGATGGCTGGAAACGAGTTACTTTGTACCCTGTGCGAATTCAATGGAAGGATTTGGGTTCTGCGAATGCTTGGAGAACGTTATCTGCTATCATATGTAGTGCCGAAAGTGGAGCACGGAGGAGGTGGTGTTACAGTATGGAGGTGTTTTTATTGTTGTTAGGATGTGGTTCCTTTATTGGATTTAACAAAACGCAAAATGAGGAAGGACGTGAACACTTTTGCAACATTATGTACTGCTTAAAGTAGAGAGATAGCTCGGAGACGATGATTGTATTAGCAAGACAATATATTTCGTCAGGATCTGTGAGGCAAATAGTTTACAAACGGTAACATTTCTCAAATCTACTAGCCTGCTGAGAAGTCCCGACCTAAACCCAGTGGAACACCCTTCGTCTGAGCCAGAACGTCGAATTAGCTCTAGACTCCGGCGTCCAACATCACTATCTTCTCTGGTTTTGACTGTTGAGAAAGAATGGGATGCCATTCTCCTTCACTGAAAGTGTCTTTAACAGAGTTCAAGCCGTTATAAAAAAGGAGGGTGGATACATCCCATATTAAAGTCACGTAATAGGTGTCCACATACTTTTGATCAGATAGTGTCGCTTCAAATTTTGCGTATTATAATGTGTGATCCACAGTTACCAAGAATGTTGAATGTAGTGACGGTAAGATAAGAATAGTACAAGAAGAACAAGACAAAGGACTGCTTTATACTAGCCGAATTGCGCGATATTGAAAATATCTGGAAGGAGTATATAGAGAGTCCATACAAGGGAGATGCACTTGAGGGCAATTTTATGGAAATGGAAGATGACATAAGGGAATATGAGAAGAATTTGACAAAGCACCGAAAGACTTAAGTCGAAACAAGGCTCTGGGAGAAGACAACATTCCGTTACAGCGACTCATATAGCCTTGGGAGAGCAGGCAAGACAAAACTCGTTCATCTGGCGAGCAAGATATATGAGAAAGACGAAGTACCTTCAGGCTTCAAGAAGAATATAATACTGCCCGTTCCAAAGAATGCAGGTCCTGACAGATGGGAAAATTACCGAACTATCACTTTAATAAATCACGGCTGCAAAATACTAACGCGAATCCTTCACAGAAGAATGGGGATGATCAGTTTGCATTCCAGAGACATGTAGCAGCACCTGAGGCAATACTGACCCTACTACTTCTCATAGAAGATAGGTTAAAGAAAGGCAAACCTACATTATAGCATTTGTAGACTTAGAGGGTTTTTTTGACAGTGTTGACTGGAATACTCTCTTTCAAATTCTATAGGTGGCAGGGGTGAAATACAGTGAGTGAAAGGCTATTTACAATTTGTACAGAAACTATAAGGCAGTTATAAGAGTCGAGGGGCATGAAAGGGAAGCAGTGGTTGGGAAGGGAGTGAGACATGGTTGTAGCCTATCCCCGATGTTATTCAATCTGTATATTGAACAAGCAATAAAGGAAACAAAAGGAACATTTGGAGTAGGACTCAGAGTTCAGGGAGAAGAAATAAAAACTTTGAGGTTTGCCGATGACACTGTAATTCTGTCAGAGACAGCAAAGTACTCTGAAGAGTAGTTGAACGGCATGGAAGTGTCTTGAAGGGAGGATACAAGATGAACATCGAGAAAAGCAAGGCGAGGATAATGTAATGTAGTCGAATTCAAATGTTCAAATGTGTGTGAATTCTTAAGGGACCAAACTGCTTAGGTCATCGGTCCCTAGTCTTACACACTATTTAAACTAAGTTAAACTAACTTATGCTAAGAACAACACACACACCCAAGCTCGAACCTCCGACGAGAGTGGCCGCCCAGCCCGTGGCAGGACGGCTCAAACCGCGCGGCCGATAAGAGCGGGTGTAGTCGAATTAAATCGGGTGATACTGAGGGAATTATATTAGGAAATGAGACATTTAAAGTAGTAAAGAAGTTTTGCTATCTGGGAAGCCAAATAACTGATAGTGGTCGAAGTAGGGAGGATATAAAATGTAGACGGACAATGGCAAGAAAAGCATTTCTGAAGAAAAGAAATTTATTAACAGCCAATAAAGATTTAAGTTTTCGAAGTCCTTTCTGAAAGTATTTGTATGGAAGTGAAAGATGAACCATAAACAGTTTATATTATAAGGGAATAGAAGCTTTCTAAATGTGATACAATAGAAGAATGCTGAAGATACGATTGGCAGCGAGATGACACGTTCCATGACCTTGAAGATTTGTTCCTCAATTTGGAACTAGACGTGTGTATAAAAAATAAAATAAGAGGTGGGTGGATCACATAACTAATGAGGAAGTACTGTATAGAATTGGGGAGAAGAGAAATCTGTGGTACAACCTGACTAGAGGAAGGGATCGATTGGTAAGTAGGAAACATTCCCAGGAATCAAGGGATCAGCAGTTTAGTACTGGAGGGAAGCGTGGGGAAGGGAAGGGGGGGGGGGGGGAATCGTAGAGGGGTAGTCGGAGACCAAGAGATTCAGAGGGATGCAGGTTGCAACACTTACTTGGGGATGAAGAGGCTTGCACAGGAAGTAGCACGGAGAGCTGCACCAGCTGCACCAAACCAGTCTTTGGACTGAAGACCACAACAACAACTATATATGTATTTGTTCACAGTGTGGGTAGAGTTCTCTCACTTTTTCGATTATCCTTCTGTGTGCCGTCATACAGCATAAATGCCACCGTGAAAAAAAAAAAAAGTGTTTGGAACCAGTCTCGTCACGCGAGCTCTCTGCTGATTCAGACGGTCCCAAGTATCGAAATGAAAAGATTGGCGAGGCGACAGTGACAGACAGAGGCGGCAGGGCTGCGATTCATTCATCTGCTTGGAACTGACGCTGGCAGCCGGCGACAGCAGCTGTCCGCATTCCGGAAGGCAGGCGAGGTGGGCCGAGGTGGCCGAGCCGTTCTAGGCGCTACAGTCTGGAACCGCGCAACCGCTACGGTCGCAGGTTCGAATCCTGCCTCGGCCATGGATGTATGTGATACCCTTGGGTTAGTTAGGTTTAAGTAGTTCTAAGTTCTAGGGGACTGATGACCTCAGAAGTTAAGTCCCATAGTGCTCAGAACCATTTGAACCATTTTGAAGGCTGGCGATGTGCTGTGAGAAAAACACTGTGCGCATACGCCCTGCCTTCCGCAAACTGTATTCCGTTCGTCGTTTCTGTAGTGAGAGAACTCTTTGTTACTTTGCACAGTATTTCCGTACTCGTCGTTATCTTATCGCGCCGATATTTGGGGAAGAAGTAAACGAGTACATGCAGAATGTTTACCGAGTCCGCACCGAGGAGCGCCTGTCTTCAGCACTCCTCCCTTTCTCTCCGTCACCAAATGAACATTTCTTCGGTACTAGAAATATCAGCAGCGAATTTTCTGAAGGAAGCACTACGGAAATTGCCTGGAATCATTTAGTTCAAGAGTACAAATCCCAAACTGTGAGGACTGGACGTGTTTCGAACCAAGAAATCTCTGAGCACCTCCAGTACTGTTTGTGTGCTGACGAGGATTGTCAGCATGGGAAATTGCTAGCCGCATTCAAGACACCGCAGCGACATCATTCGAACGTTCAGCCACTATTGTGACAGGAAAAAGAAATTAAGACCTGGAAATGGAAGATATGGCGGCTCGGTAGCTACAGTAAGACTTTATTCATTGGCTTTATCAGTATAAGGTGTAAGTAGACTGTTTAGGTTTTTTTATTTGTAACATCACCTCTGTATGAAAATCACTGGCTGTGCTGTGTGCAGTCTGTGGCTGGTTGGCATTGTTGTAATACTCGCCATTGTAGCGTTGGGCAGTTGGCTGTTAGCGGCGCGTAGCGTTGCGCAGTTGGAGGCGAGCCGCCAGCAGTGGTGGATGTGAGGAGAGAAATGGCGGAGTTTTGAAATTTGTAAGACTGGATGTCATGAACTGATATATATGTTATGACATTTGAACACTATTAAGGTAAATACATTGTTTGTTCTCCATCAAAATCTTTCATTTGCTAACTATGCCTGTCAGTAGTTAGTGCCTTCAGTAGTTTGAATCTTCTATTTAGCTGGCAGTAGTGGCGCTCGCTGTATTGCAGTAGTTCGAGTAACCAAGATTTTTGTGAGGTAAGCGATTTGTGAAACGTATAGGTTAATGTTAGTCAGGACCATATTTTTGTAGGGATTTTTGAAAGTCAGATTGCGTTGCGCTAAATTTATTGTGTGTCAGTTTAAGCACAATCTTGTATAGTTGTTCAAAGGGGACGTTTCAAAGGTAGGTGTTATATTGGCCTTCCTCAACGTGCGCCATGATACTTGTCACCACCAGCTGATAACCGCTACATACAAATTATGGTTCGTAGATGCTCTGCGAAGAGTGTAACCAAAGATCTCGCTGTCTCTTTTGGGAGAACTGTGCCTATTCAGATAGAAAGCAACGTTTCCACACAATCACTTTGACCTCTATGAATCTATTTCGAACAACAGAACATACCTATAGAACTATGGTGCACGAAATAAATGGGTTTAGTAGCACCTGAAACGGAGACAGGATAAGTGACCTCTTCATTGACAAGTGTAGATTTGTCTGACACCTGATGTCCGTCGTAGAAGGTTTGAAGGTGTATAGATACCAAAACACTGCTCGTGCATGGAGTCCAAAGGGTTTAGTAGGGAGACTATCTTTAATGTTTCGTGCGGGTACCATGTATAGATCCTGCCGTTTGTCATCGCTACGGAGAGTAATATGAGGGCTGTGTAGTATCCGGACAGGACCCTCGAATCTATCGTTCTGCCCTCCAATAAAAGGTTCGACGATGGGTTTGTCTTTCAAGAAGATAATGCACGAGCACATCGTGTAGTACTGTTTCGACCAGCTTGTGGACAGCATAACAAGGAGGATCACTGAGTGTTACAGTAGAATGGTTGGTACCACCTGGCATCAAATTTTGATTTCACAAATGCACACTTTCGAATGGACTACCTTTTGAGCCCGTTGGAAATTTTTTGTGTGGGGATATGGAAAAATTTTAGTGTATTCCAACTCTGTTGACAGTGTCGATGAACCCCAGTAATGGGTTGTGAATGACTGTCAATGTATTCGGAACACAGCTGAGATTTATGAATGCATACGAGCATAGTTGCGGAGACCTACTGGTACCTGCCTTCAAGTGAACATGTGTTAATCTTGAGCAACATATATGCAGTTGAGATCCTTGTTTATTTGGATTATTTATTTGTTTCGTTGTCCTATACTCGCTACTTTCGTTTGTACCAATAATAGTCAAAATGCCTGTATATACAGGGCGAGGCAACTAAGACAGGCCATCCCACATGCATCCGAGAGGAATAAATACACTAATGGCCATTAAAATTGCTACACCACAAAGATGACGTACTACAGACGCGAAATTTAACCGACAGGAAGAAAATGCTGTGATATGCAAATGATTAGCTTTTCGGAGCATTCACACAAGGTTGGCACCGGTGGCGACACCTACAACGTGCTGACATGAGAAAAATTTCCAACCGATTTCTCATACACAAACAGCAGTTGGCCGGCATTGCCTCGTGAAACGTAATTATGATGCCTCGTGTAAGGAGGGGAAATGAGTACCATCAAGTTTCCGACTTTGGTAAAGGTCGGATTATAGCCTATCCCGTTGCGGTTTATCGTATCGCGACATTGCTGCTCGCGTTGGTCGAGGTCCAATGACTGTTAGCAAAATATGGAATCGGTGGGTTCAGGAGGGTAATACGGAACGCCGTGCTGGATCCCAACGGCCTCGTATCACTAGCAGTCGAGATGACAGGCATCTTATCCGCATGGCTGTAACGGATCGTGCAGCCACGTCTCGATCCCTGAGTCAACAGATAGGGAAGTTTGCAAGACAACAACCATCTGCATGAACTGTTCGACGACGTTTGCAGCAGCATGGACTATCAGCTCGGAGACCATGGCTGTAGTTACCCTTGACGCTGCATCACAGACAGAAGCGCCAGCGATGGTGTATTCAACGACGAACCTTGGTGCACGAATGGCAAAATGTCATTTTTTTCGGATGAATCCAGGTTCCGTTTACAGCATCATGATGGTCGCATCCGTGTTTGGCGACATCGCGGTGAACGCACTTTGGAAGCGTGTATTCGTCATCGCCATACTGGCGTATCACCCGGCTTCATGCTATGAGGTGATATTGGTTACACGTCTCGGTCACCTCTTGTTCGCATTGACGGCACCTTCAATAGTGGACGTTACATTTCAGATGTGTTACGACCCGTGGCTC
The DNA here is from genome assembly GCF_023897955.1 of Schistocerca gregaria. NCBI lineage: Eukaryota > Metazoa > Arthropoda > Insecta > Orthoptera > Acrididae > Schistocerca > Schistocerca gregaria. The sequence continues at coordinate 320,438,231 of NC_064925.1, read as the reverse complement.
TACCCTTCATTCGATCCCTGCGAAACCCTACATTTCAGCAGGATAATGCACGACCTCATGTTGCAGGTCATGTACGGGACCTTTCTGGATACAGAAAATGATCGACTGCTGCCCTGGCCAGCACATTCTCCAGATCTCTCACCAAGTGAAAAGTCTGGTCAATGGTGGCCGAGCAACTGGCTCGTCACAATACGCCAGTCACTACTTTTGATGAACTGTGGTATCGTGTTGAAGCTGCATGGCCACCTGTACCTGTACTCGCCATCCAAGTTCTGTTTGACTCAACGCCCAGGCGTATCGAGGCCGTTATTACGACCAGAGGTGGTTGTTCTGGGTACTGATTTCTCAGGATCTATGCATCCAAATTACGTGAAAATGTAATCACATGTCAGTTCTCGTATAATATATTTTTCCAATGAATACCCGTTTATCATCTTCATTTCTTCTTGGTGTAGCAATTTCAAGGGCCAGTACTGTTTATCGCGGTGCGCTTATTGCCAAGTTATAGCGGAGAATTTCCTGACGTTAGAAAGTAATTTTTATCGATTATATTCGCCGAATAACGACACCGACTTCGTTTTTTTCTGATGAACCTGGATACTTTTTCTGTGAGATTTGAAAGAAGCTTCTAAGAGAACTTCAACGATATAACAACTATGTGACTTGATCAAATAGTATCAAGGTAAAACCGTCACAAACCACCGTCCCCGCCGTCTGCGATATTATACCGAATCTAAACAGACGTGTGACTCAGATATGATTCATGTGTTTATTGTCACGGCTGTCACCCCAAGTGCTCAAAATGTTGATCTTGAGCATCGCTACGCGTCATAAATTGATTCAGCAGGAACAATAGTGCTCGTTGAATTTCGTATGTAGTTAGCGGCAGCGTAGTTCCATGTTACAAGACACTACATGCCTGCAGTCATGGACTGTGTGGCTGGTCCCGGCGGAGGTTCGAGTCCTCCCTAGGGCATGGATGTGTGTGTTTGTCCTTAAGATAATTTAGGTTAAGTAGTGTGTAAGCTTAGGGACTGATGACCTTAGCAGTTAAGTCCCATAAGATTTCACACACATTTTTGAACTACATGCCTTCGGGAGTAGACAGTGCTTTTTAACAGATCTCTTGTTTAAATTTTCGCGACAGATAGAAGTATGATGACAGTGTAAACCATTCTGCGTTCCCTGAACGACCGTTCCTGTGTTTTCCAAATGTTCCCTTGAAAGGGTATGTCATTAGACAAGCGAAAAGGTAGGGACATTCGTCATGTTGGTACCACACCGATTACCGTCCAGTGGGTCTTCTATCAACTGCACCAACAGCATAGCTTAGGAACTTGTTATATTTCAGTGTATCTAGATTCCCATCAGTAAAACAGAGACCAGTGATGCTGGTCTTGAAAAATACGCATCAAACGTTGACTGACCAAGAACATTGTTTTTATCCACTTCTTTGAGTTAGGGTGGATTTGCAGTTGACGATTAGTGCACATTGCGAAAATTGACTCGCCTATTGTTTGTAAAATAATCTTCTTTCTTAAACAACATTTTGCATAGATATGCTGCACCATTTTGTACTTTTAGCTGGTAACATTCGGATAACTGTGACCAGTTTGGAAGTCATTGGTCTGAAGCTGTAGTCGCAGCGAAATGTAATGAGGATTAAATGCTATGTAGTGTAGCGTTCGCAGAACATTCTGATTGATCCCTCTCGTACTTCCGAGATGCCTCTTAGCGATATTTGTATTTTGTGTTACTTCTGCTGAAACGTTAACTTCATATCGTCTGCTTTTCTTTATCATTGGCATATTTTATTCTCCACAATTCCATTTTCTAGATCTTCTTCGTATAATGTTTGAAAAGGCAGATTTTAAGTTCCAGTTTCTAGAACTCTTTTTTATAATGTTTGAAAAAAGACAGGTCGTGAGTGCTTGGCACAATCTGGATACTCTTCAGCAGTCAAGCGAACTGCTGCTCTGATAGTTTGGCGACGATCGCCATAAATGATATTCACTTTTTCGACTGTGTCATATATTGTGAATGTCTTAGTAGGTTTACGACCATGTTATCTGATTGCTACAACAGGAGAGCACAGACTGAAGTTCACTGATAAACAAGACCCATACATGAATTTTCGTGTTAGCTTATATTTGGTACAATAGGGTAGACGTTTGTGAAACCTGTTCTCGTGAGGTCGGACAGAAGTTTACGACACTGTCGCAGAGAACGTAGAATCCATCCTTCACTGTGCATGATTTTACAATAAGTGCAATACTTTACAAAATCAAAGGATGTTCTCTGTTGGTCCATTGTGGAATCAGGATAGCGGCCGGTCAAATATTTACTATAGAAAATCGCCAAAGAGCCTTATATTTTGAGAAGTTATTTTATTTAGATAACCAATTTCGGTATCTCAATAATGCCCTCTTCAAGGCTTTATGCACTCCATGTACAGACCGTCAGGTGTACTGATAGTTACATACTGGAGCCATTAATGTCTGGATACCGCGAATTCGTCTTTGGGTGTTTACATCGAAGACCTGACAGCTACTGAATCCAATGTTTAATCTCTTTTCTACCTTCTTCTACTACACATTTGAACAGTTCGCTTTGATCGTTGTCTTCGTTCAAGGGAGTGCCTCTGTTTCTAGCGTCCTAAATAATAGCCAGCATCTCCCTACAGTTGAGAACGTCTGAAGCGTCACGGGCAGGTAATGCCAAGTCGGGATTTTGACGATATCATGCGTCAATTGGACAGAATTTGACTCGATATCCCTAAGGATATAGTCTGGTGACGCTGAGGGTATTAGATTAGGAAATGAGTCGCTTAAAGTAGTAAATGAGTTTTGCTATTTGGGGAGCAAAATAACTGATGATGGCCGAAGTAGAGTGGATATAAAATGTAGACTGGCAATGGCAAGGAAAGCGTTTCTGAAGATTTGTTAGAGTATAGATTTAAGTGTCAGGAAGTCGTTTCTGAAGGTATTTGTATGGAGTGTGGCCTGTATGGAAGCGAAACGTGGACGATAAATACACGCCTGGAAATAGAAAAAAGAACACATTGACACCGGTGTGTCAGACCCACCATACTTGCTCCGGACACTGCGAGAGGGCTGTACAAGCAATGATCACACGCACGGCACAGCGGACACACCAGGAACCGCGGTGTTGACCGTCCAATGGCGCTAGCTGCGCAGCGTTTGTGCACCGCCGCCGTCAGTGTCAGCCAGTTTGCCGTGGCATACGGAGCTCCATCGCAGTCTAACACTGGTAGCATGCCGCGACAGCGTGGACGTGAACCGTATGCGCAGTTGACGGACTCTGAGCGAGGGCGTATAGTGGGCATGCGGGAGGCCGGGTGGACGTACCGCCGAATTGCTCAACACGTGGGGCGTGAGGTCTCCACAGTACATCGATATTGTCGCCAGTGGTCGGCGGAAGGTGCACGTGCCCGTCGACCTGGGACCGGACCTCAGCGACGCACGGATGCACGCCAAGACCGTAGGATCCCACGCAGTGCCGTAGGGGACCGCACTGCCAATTTCCAGCAAATTAGTTAAACTGTTGCTCCTGGGGTATCGGCGAGGACCATTCGCAAGCGTCTCCATGAAGCTGGGCTAAGGTCCCGCACACCGTCAGGTCGTCTTCCGCTCACGCTCCAACATCGTGCAGCCCGCCTCCAGTGGTGTCGCGACAGGCGTGAATGGAGGGACGAATGGAGACGTGTCGTCTTCAGCGATGAGAGTCGCTTCTGCCTTGGTGCCAATGATGGTCGTATGCGTGTTTGGCGCCGTGCAGGTGAGCGCCACAATCAGGACTGCATACGACCGAGGCACACAGGGCCAACACCCGGCATCATGGTGTGGGGAGCGATCTCCTACACTGGCCGTACACCTCTGGTGATCGTCGAGGGGACACTGAATAGTGCACCGTACATCCAAACCGTCATCGAACCCATCGTTCTACCTTTCCTAGACCGGCAAGGGAACTTGCTGTTCCAACAGGACAATGCACGTCCGCATGTACCCCGTGCCACCCATCGTGCTCTAGAAGGTGTAAGTCAACTACCCTGGCCAGCAAGATCTCCGGATCTGTCCCCCATTGAGCATGTTTGGGAGTGGATGAAGCGTCGTCTCACGCGGTCTGCACGTCCAGCACGAACGCTGGTCCAACTGAGGCGCCAGGTGGAAATGGCATCGCAAGCCGTTCCACAGGACTACATCCAGCATCTCTACGATCGTCTCCATGGGAGAATAGCAGGCTGCATTGCTGCGAAAGGTGGATATACACTGTACTTGTGCCGACATTGTGCTCTGTTGCTCTGTTGCCTGTGTCTATGTGCCTGTGGTTCTGTCAGTATGATCATGTGATGTATCTGACCCCAGGAATGTGTCAATAAAGTTTCCCGTTCCTGGGACAATGAATTCACGGTGTTCTTATTTCAATTTCCAGGAGTGTAGTTTGGACAAGAAGAGAATAGAAGCTTTCGAAAGGTAGTGTTACAGAAGAATGCTCAAGATTAGATGGGCGGATGACATAACTAATGAGGAGGTATTGAATAGAATTAGGGAGAAGAGAAATTTGTGGCAGACTTTGACTAGAAGAAGGGATCAGTTGGTAGGACATGTTCTGAGGCATCAAGGGATCACCAATTTAGTATTGGAGGGCAGCGTGGAGGGTAAAAATCGTAGAGGGAGACCAAGAGATGAATGCACTAAGCAGATTCAGAAGGATGTAGGTTGCATTAGGTACTGGGAGATGAAGTAGCTTGCACAGGATAGAGTAACATCGAGAGTTGCATCGAATCAGTGTCTGAACTGAAGACCACAACAACAACATCCCTAAGGAGGACATTCAACAACTCTGCCAATCAATGCCAATCCGAATAACTACTTGCACAAGATTCAGACGTGGACCAAAGCGTTAATGACTTGCTCAGTCTGTGAAGATCGTTCTTTTGAACAAATTAATGAATTTTTCTAAAACTGTAATCATTAGTTTGTCAGTAGATGCGCATCACATCTGCCGATTTCCTCCGTGTTGCGTCGTTATTTTTCCGTTTGAGTGTAGATGACATTACTCTTATCTATTTTTTGAGGTAGCCTCGGAACTCTGATAATTTTTAAATCGAATCATGTAGTGGATTTCATGCCAATAAGATGTCTGTTGCATGCTATTGTTAGGATTTCATGCCAATAAGATGTCTGTTGCATGCTATTGTTAAGCAAATCCAGTAGTATGTCACATAGCTCCGAATAAATCGTGACATTAAATTAACCAAAGTAATACGAGTAACGAGTGAGCAAATGGAATACCACAGACTAACACAAGAATGCCTAAATGCATGTCGCACCTTCCCACCGTGAGACCGACGCAGTTCCGAGGGGAGAAACGAGAACAGAAGCCGAGAGCAGAACCGTCTTAAGCTGGAAGGCCCTACGATAAGGGACAGACTGGACATCCACGTCGGCAGCCTACCTGTAAGACTACCACCTGCACGTTTTAGCGTGAGCCTTTTTCGCGTCTCTGTTACGTCAAGGACCACCCCCCAGCCCATGTTAAAAGCTAGAGCCCTCCAGAAAAACAGTATAGATCTTATGATAACACAAAAAGGGCCACTACCACCCGCAAGTTTTAGCGTGAGCCTTTTCGCATGTCTGTTACATTAGGACCATCCTCCAGCCCATGTTAAAAGATAGAGCCCTCCAGAAGAACAGTATAGATTTTACGATAGCGCTAAAAGGACCACACCAGCTGCAGGTTTTAGCGTGAGACTTTTTCGTGTCTCTGTTACATTGCAAACTTTAAAAACATTGCCCCACCACGAAGAGTATAACGTTTCTCATTGGATAGACAGAATTTTTGTAGGCGGAGCTTAAGGTTAACATTGAGACCCTGATTGGTCAGATGGAAACACAGCCAGATAGTTTTTTTTTTTAAATCAACTTCAGTAAATTGTAGTTAGGAGAGAGTTGCTTCCGAGATGGCGAGGTGAGTGGAGCTGTGCTGCGCCGGCCGCTGCCCTGACGCTGCCTAAACATCGACAAGGTAATGAACGCACGCGATGCCGCATTTTTGAGCGCATAAGGCTTCGCTCAGAACTGCAGAAGTCTCATCTGTTACCCCCCCCCCCCCTTTTTTTGCGTAATACTAGTGTCGATCGTTAATTAAAACTTATGGTGTTCACATTTGCCACTTGAAGAACAGATCTGAAACGCGATGATTTTTCTTTTATATAGTTATTGAGAAGCCACATCAGCCACTGTAATTTAAGACAAGTTAAATAAGTAATTAATGATAATTGAGGTTCACTGTAGACCATTTTGATAGTTTTCTCTTTTGTGAAACTTAAATTAAACCTAGATTATAGATGTGATATGGCATAGGTCATCCTTCGATCGATTTGTAGAACTTGGAAACCCATTCAGGGAATATTCGTTCACATTTTTGTTGAACGCAGTTGGTTTTTACCATCCTGTATTAAAACATTTCCTTTTATCAATAGTGCAATTTATAAACGATGTTTTGTGAGCAGAATAAAACTTCCAATGGTAAATTTAACTGCGTTTTCGACGTTATTTTACCAGCTAACTAAAAATAGGAAAGCCTTGAACCCTTTCCACTAAATTTAGTTAGTATTAAGATTCTTTTACAGGGAGTGCAGTGGAGCTGACGCTGAGATCATTTAGTATTTGGTTATATCATCGCTAGTCTCACTGAACTCTTCCGAATTCTACATGTCATGTGTGGTTGGCGTCTCCTTACCAGCAACAGGTCCCAGGTTCAAACTAGTTAATTCCCTAAAAAACACGCTCAGAGCGTCGTTGCGCGAAAGTGGTAGGGAGTCACGATATAGAACAGACAGACACCACCATGAATGTTTGGACTATCTACGTGGTATTGCAATTTTGATGTTTGGATGCGTAGATACTTTTAAACACTGAAGTTTCTTGAAGGCACTGAGAAGTTTCTGGTCACAAGAATTTCTTGAGTGGCTTCTATGTTACAGAGCAAACTGTGTTCCATTTAAAGGTCACGGGCAGGGCAGAGTATCGACCTCACTATGCGGGTGCCTGCGTAGAGCAGACCACCTGTCACTGTGAGAGCCTGCTAGGATTGTGGAGTCGCCGACTAGTGCAGTCAAAAACCGGTAAGTTCCACCTGTGTACAGGGAGGATCACGTAATTTGCAGAAAAGCTACAAACTGTTATTGTGAAATGTCAGTGTAAGGTGTTAACAACCGAAAATAAGAACTGAAGGTAAAGCAGCGACATTTACTGCAACAGCTCACTATTAATGTAGGGATGGATTTTTTCAGCGATATAATTGTGTTGTACATATTCTTGAAGATGGAGCATTGATGCTTCGAAATAAAAAGCGTTATTAATAAAGGACACTATGCCCGATATGGAGTTTTGTTTCCTCCAAAGATAGATTTCTCATGAGAATCTACTGTGTGTTTTATTATTAGACGAAAGAGAAGGGAGTAAATATAAGAAAGAGAATGGAGGTGACATTCCTAGATAAAATAAAAAGACAAGATATGTCCTGTTTCTGGAAATAGGTTTGAAGACCATCGATTACCAAAGGAGATTTGCTGTGAAATCCAACTGTTAAAACAGGATAAACACCAACAGAATGACGGAGTCAAGAGATGAAGATAATGGGTAGAAATATGACAGGCTGCAACAGGATACGTCAGGCGGCTTAAGGGGGGTAGGACGTCAAACGGGCCGACTTGGAGCTGCAGAGGCATCACCGGACATTTTAATTTCCAGTGTCTATACTTCTACAAATAAATTCATTAAACTTTGTCAGCATCACCAGGAAGGATTCATGATTCACACTCATTGCAGTGGAAGTTCGAAAACATAACAAAATAAATTTTTTTACGTGCGAAATTTCATCATTTTCTCACTTACTAATGGCTGCATTTGTTGCCTTAGGTACACTTTTCTTCATAAGTTAGAGAGATTCTTTGATGAATTTTGCACAGCATACATACCATACTTACAGGTGTATGAAAATTTAGAATTTAATTAATTTATGAAAAAACGAATGATCTGTTGTATTTTAAACTTCATGTTTAGAAAAAACACAAATTTTGCAATTAATTACCTCAATGTTTACCACAGTTTTTAATAGATATGGAAAATTCTAGAGTTTCATACACCTTTAAGTATGGTTTGTATGCTGTGCAAAATTCATCGAACCATCTCTCTTACTTATGAAGAAAAGCGTACCTATAGCAACAAACGCTGCCATTAGTAAGTGAAAAAAATTATGAAATTTCACATGTAAAAAAATTACTTCGTTATGTTTTCGAACTTCCACTGCTATGAGTGTGAATTTTGAATCCTTCCTGGTCATGCTGACAAAGTTTTATGAATTTATTTGTAAAAGTATAGATAGTGGAAATTAAAATGTCCTGTGGTGCTTCTCCTGCTCCAAGTCGGCCCGTTTGACGCCCTTCCCCCCTTAAACTGGTGTATTAATATTCATACAAGCAGAAAGAGTCCACAATGCCGGAAAATATTACTGCTGCCGAGGCATTCGTTTCTTTATTCAAGGAATGCGATGGATTTTATGGTAATCCTTGATTGATACGAGAGGTAATCTTAAAGTTTTAATCATCACCTCGAAAAAATAAGTTACGTAAGTTGTCAGTACACGTCTGCAGATCTGGCACACGTTGAAATTCCCGTGGAACAGTATGCTACCACCCCGCTAGAGAAAGCATTCTGTTGATAAAGTGGTGCGTCATGTGGTAATTCGTTTCTTGCTTTGAAGAAAACAACGCTACAACAACCTATGCTGAGCTGGGGGGAGTGTACTGCAAAATGTAGCGTTACGTGGCGCAGCGGGTAGTTGGCAGAGAGGTGGCGCGGAAGTGGTAGACAATCTCTTTGTCTTTTGGGATTGCCATGGTGTAGTGATGAGAGACTATGTTCTTAAGTGGCAAATCATCACGGGAGAATGATGCGGAAATCTTATGACGAGTAAGCTGGGAAGATGAAGTATCGGGACGGAAGTCGTCGAAGGGGCTGTCCTTGCTCCACGACAGCGCGCCAACTCATACTACACAAGATAGAGTAAATATGCTGCTGCTTTGTGTGACCGCCCGTATTCTCCTTAGAGAGCGACCGTTCAGTTCTTTCTCTTTCTTCTGGAGAAGAGGTATTTCCAGAATGGCGGCCTGGTGGAGCACTTGTTGTGCAATCTAGAAGCAGGCTTCTACAGCCTCCGCTGAGTCACTCATCGAAGGGAAAAAGTGTTGTACTCGAAGGTCAATATGTAGGAAAAAGAATATCTCCGTATCCCTATAAAGTGTCGATACTCGCAAAGAGCAGCAGAGTTATGGCTCAAGCAGCGAAAGTTTAATTAAAACCACCCTGTACACTGCTCGAACGGCGCTCGCCTTTGTTGCCTGCGCGTAAATCGCCAGCCAACCACGTCGCGAGTGTGTCTATGACGTCAATGATCTATAGACTGCGCCGAGTGTGAAGTTCTTCATTTCCGACTATGCTGCAAACTGCGCATGCGCAGAAACAGGGGATTGTTGCGGCCTTTGATAACGCGGGAAGTTAACGTATTCTGGCTGAGCTCACTGCTATTACAGACACGGATTTTATGCTTCCGTGTCTTCTTAATCTTCGCTATGTAGTTTGCTTTATTTTCGTGCCACACTGAGATCCTGGTAGTTTTGCTGCTCTCCTACAAGAGACGAAATATCTGAATACAAAAAGGTATTTACGGGAATAGGTAAAACATCTTTAATAACATTAAAATTATTTCACCAATGAAAAAGTCAGATTTGTTTGATAAGAAAATAATGTTCTATGTTATTTGGCACAACAAGAAAACAAGATAGAAAGCATAAAATAAAAATGTTCTGTTTTCTGCGTTCCCGATACTGTTTGACGTATTTGCAAGTACATTTTCTCGAGCAAATACATGTATGTCTTTCTAAACGTTTGCACGACACTTCTCCTACTTTTTCAGTCCTCAGGAGTGTAGAGAATTTGCCACACGACCTTTCACAAGTACATCCAAAATGAATTTTGCTTTGTTCATTAATAAATTGTATTATCATTGCTTGTTCCATCATGTTTTTTTACTATATTTAGATTTTTCTTGAGAAGGTTAGTCCTTCATAACTTCACTTTCATAGTTCTCCTGCCAAATGCACAGCAGCACAACACACTTACTGTTGGCGCTTAAGCACAAGCGAAAATGACGACTAAAGACAGACAAGACTCGAGTGGAGACCATCAGATCTGTTCGTCACGTAATTAGATGAGTCTTAGATGTGTCGTAGAGCAATCTGTCCTCATTCCCTATGTACCAGCATTTTATGCGAAGGCCCCTAGTTTCCGAGAAAATCAAGTTGTAGTTTTATGCGTGTGTTATAACCGCAACGTTAGTCAATAAATATCGACCAAACGAGCCTCACGTAGTGGGTACGGGTTCCAATCCAGCCTGTGAACTTTCTCATTTCTTTTCCAAGATGCTGCTCCAGGCGGGTGTAAAATGATGTGTGCAACGGAAAATACGGAACGCGAAAGTGACTACCCCCTCGTGATGACTGGGTGTTGTGTGATGTCCTTAGGTTAGTTAGGTTTAAGTAGTTCTAAGTTCTAGGGGACTGATGACCATAAATGTTAAGTCCCATAGAGCTCAGAGCCATTTGAACCATTTTTGACTACCCCCTGAAGCAGATCTTAGGATCTCTTAATGGTGACATTATTTCTACCTTCTTGCTCTTTCACATATAAATTACAAAATGAATATAAATGAATGATTAAGGGAACTAGTAACTACTAAATTATAAATGTTGTTTCTGCTTATACATTTATTATAGATTAAAACCCCTTTATATATTACAAATGTTTATATATCAATGTCCATGGACATAAAGAGATACAAATGAATTTCCAACGTAATATTATCGATCAACTGCCCAAATCTGCCCCTTTTTATGGCTAAGCGATCTAATATAAATAACGCGAGATGACTGACATCATCTACGTACCAAACACTAGAAGACAATACTTTCATCGATGATCTACAGTGGTGTGCAACCTCAGTGGAAATAAAATTTACGTGATCACAGCTATTTAGGTTTATAGCCCTAATAAGCTGAAGCAATCTGCAATATCACCATATCTACTGCGTCCAGTGCATCGGAGTGATGGTTCTCGTACACGTCTGCGACGATGGAAGAACTCCAGCCACAAAATATATAAAAAAAGCCCTCATTCAAACACTAGGACGGCAGAACACGGTCCTCTGACTAGAATAATCTAATACTGTCTTCTCCTGTCTGAGTTCTACAGACAAGAAACGTTAACTCCCAACCACAAGGATGGAGTTAAGATGTCTCAACGTGAGTATAGGCAGAAGAAGTGCTCTCAATCCCTGAACGCTGCGTACTCAACGACTCCCTACCCGGAGGCGAAGTCCAGAATCGTATAGGTTCGCAACAGTTCAGTGTCTAACCGTTCTAACTATAAACTCTCCTGAGAGCAAATACAGCAAGTCCGTCTCTACCAACAAAGCTGATATCGAGCGACCGTCAAATTCGGGAGCTCAAAACGGAATTATCTCTTTCTCTCCACCGCTGGCTTCCCAGCAAAGCTCGGCTCCTCTGCCTGGAACTGCAGAAGGCGAATGATATTCTCGAAACCACGGAATATTTTCCATCACTACAGATTCTTCCGAACGCCGACCAACCATATTTTAGACTTTTGTCGTCCAGCGCAGAAAGTTTGCGAGGAAGTGACTACGCCCTTTAATTAGGAATTCATACAATGATATGCTTCTCAAAGTAAAAATACTTGGAAATATCCCAGCCTGCGTGATTTCGGAGGTAATGCTTCCTCGTTCCTCTCTGTGGCGTCCAAGGTTTTCAGAGTTATCCGGTTATCCTTCCGTCACCGCTACAAATCCGGCCGGCCGCCGCTACATTGTGCTTCAGCGCTCAGGTGCCCCGACCGTCCGTCTTGGGATACTTGCTGTTTTAAGCAGACCAACACAACTGTGCGGGCTTCTCCATCCAGGGCTGAATTACACCTGCCCTTTCATTTCCAATGGCGTTCCAACCTCTGCTAGTATAGGCAATCGTTCAGTACGCCGTTTTGATAATAAAGTCACTCTATCACTTTTCATGCAATAAATGTTAACAACTATTTACGAGGTGTACGTGACAACGTCAGTTTTTTAAAAAAATATTCAAATATACCATGTACATCCCATCAAATGATATCTAATTCCAGTAGTAAATCACGGCAAAGTATGTAGATGAGTGCTTGTAGGATGCGAAACTATAGCCACCATACACTTTCTTCAATTTTATCGTACAGAATATCATTAAATATCATATTTCTTGCAAAGTCACCCAAAAAAAGTCGTTTTCGCAGTGGTAATTTAATTAATAAATCGATCATTACAGCACACTTACTTCATATTACACAAACGTTTTGCTTCGTATCGCTTGTCGTGCTACAACAGAATTCTGGATGGTATTTGAAGTAGAAGCGACCGAAACACAAGTTCGTAAACACGAAACACATTTAATAAAAGCCAGTGCCTCACAAGCACACGAATTTTTCAGAAGCGATACCGGAAAACACAGTTAATTTAAATTCAAAAAGACTGTTGTTTCTTCAACAAAGTAATAAATAAAAATAAATAAATAAATAAATAAAACTGTTGCAGAATTAAGGAATCTATTTTGGTGGAGTCTCCCTTCAAAGCTATTTCTCTATTAGTTACATTATATGGGTTCCGCCTTCTTGCAAACACACTGTTGTTTCTTTTTGTCCAAACATGCTTCAGCACCTCTGTGCCATCATCAATGGGTTTTTATTTACTGAAAACTGTAAAAAATGAGCATATCTTAGGTTGTAATTGATGTAACAAAGTGAGGCGTAAAGAGAGTTTTTGTTGGTTTTGCATCTTACAGGGATTTTAGGTTATACGGTATTGCAGGACCAACTGTGTGGCGTCCTGCACTGGTAGTGTGTCATCTCCAAATCAGACGATGTAAATCTGAATTTCATCGGCAAGTTAATACATTCACTTAACTGCAAACACAGGAAGAAAGACGAGATCTGCAAATCCAAAAGATGAATATTATCTATTAGTCTTTAGCAGTTTTCAATTTTTCTCGCGAAAATGTAACCAGTCTGTAAAAACAAGCATACAGGGTTGGCAAAGTGGACTGCATTTGGATGGGATAATTTATCGACGGTGCAGGAGCATGCTTTTCTTTTACCTACAAAAATTTGATCATAAATTGTCCGCCCTCCTCAGGTATGTAAAATGAGACGAATTTTTTCTTGTCCCCCGCACGGAAGAATGACGGATTTTAAAAACTCTTTGTAAAGCACTTTCGTGAACTTATGTGGTTTCGTGCAGCTGAAAATTAGATTTTATTTTTAAAATTTATGAATCAATCCGCCAACTCCTTTATGAACAACCCGACCAAATTACCGGATGATTCTGCCCTATATAAGAAAACGAAAGTGAGTATCTTTCGTAACGCACTGTACTGCGAAGAGATCACTAATCTTGTAAATTTTTCTTCTGCACTGTGACGATTTTCGCTCATTGTTCCGCAAGGGATCTGTTGTGTATTGAATGGTACTGGCAGCCAGATTGGTCGATATTATAAGAAATCTAGCGAAAATTAGGGATGAGTACTTTCGACTGTATTTGGAACCCTCTCGCAGCTGTGTACACTATTTGATGATATTCTATACTATGAAATTGAAAAAAAAAGAAAAGAAAAGTACACATTCGGGATTGGAACCCGTACCGCCAGGTGATGGCTATGACCCTTTGCCGCTGCGCTACGCTTACTTGGTCGAAATGGGATTAACGTTACAGGTAAAGCAGGTATGAATAAAACTTCAACCTCAATTTTCGCCGGAACTAGGGGCTGTCGCATAAAAAGCCTCTAGCTGGGTATTCAGGACACGTCCCTCTACAACATACCTATACCTAGAGGTCTGCGCGGATAAGAAAAGTGCAATCCGCAACCGTAACCACATCCGCAAGTTCCTTAACCGCATCCGCCTATATTGAAGTTTTGAATGAGTAGTTAATAGTAACAGACAGCAGTACTTAGAATGATGGTGTGTAATGACACAGTTATTGGTAGGGTGCCATTTCTGTGACAACTTAACTACTTTTGACTTCTTAAACCACAGGAAATGCTCCATACCTTCTCTAAAGCAGACCATTCCAAACAGGAAATCATTGGCGCTCCGGAGCACACACAGTAGCGGCTCGGAGGTCGTGAGATTGGAAACGCTATTAAAAAAAAATGCAATGTAATAGTATTAAATGGTGAAAATACGTGTATAGAAACAATTATATTTCGCTGCTCTTGTGCCAAGGCAGCTGAAAAGGACGATGGTTTTAAACTGTTACTAGCACATTGCTTCATTTACCGACAGTTTCTTTTTTTTTTTTTTTTGTACTCACTGCTTGGATGTGTCAAATTTTGAAGCCATTCATGTCAGCTGATGATTATATTATAGCTTACGCGTTCAGTCCTCGTCATTTCCAGGTGAAAATCTTTACAGTATTAGCCCTTCACTGCAAAACGGTGGCGCTGGTCGTGATTTTATCCGCCAAGTAACAAATACCGCGGATATCCGCATCCGCGCAGACCTTTACCTATACCATATTAGACTCATCTGAATCCATGAGTGATAGGTCTGATGTCAGTACAAGAATAAAACGCCCCAGCGCGAAAAAGTACTCGCTTGTCTCGCGTAGGTAATTGCGACAAGAAAGTCTATCGTGTAAAAAGGGCTTTACATCGTCAGCAAGCTCAGTGGTTGAAGTCTGACGTGTTTGAGACGGTAACAGAAAGTTATGACTACTTCTCGTACTCGGTCGCTTTGAGGTAGCCAGACAACGCGGAACACTCGCGCCGCTCCATGTGGGAAGTTGGGAACCCACGAGCTGGCTGATGCAATCAAAGAACTCCAGTACGTAGGACGTGACGTCACGAGGACTTCCGCCGGGCTGTTACGTCACGCGGGCTCGCCCAGCCGCGTCACGCTGACAACGAGGCCGCCGGCCTAGCGAAACGCAGCGGCCCCGAGAGGGGCGCCTCAAGCCGTGACCTTCACCGGCGCCACTGGTCGCTCACGAGGAGGGGGAAACTGCCGAATCACAGCCGTCTCACCAGCGGCGCCGCACGACTCATTAACAACTAGCAAAGCTCTATGTCATGTGTTTACTACAGTGCAATCCATTCACCTTTGACCATACATACGTATAGGCAACGAATGCTCCTGCATTTGCCGATTTAACCTTGAAATTTACGTCAATCATTGTATAACTTTATGTGGTTTTTAATTGCATTGTTGTTTTTGTGGTCTTCAGTCCTGAGACTGGTTTGATGCAGCTCTCCATGCTACTCTATCTTGTTCAATTTCTTAATCTCCCAGTACCTTCCGCAACCTACATCTTTCTGAATCTACTTAGTGTATTCATCTCTTGGTCTCCCACAACGATTTTTACCCTCCACGCTGCCCTCCAGAACTAAATTAGTGATCCCTTGATGCCTCAGAACATGTCCTACCAACCGATCCCTTCTTCTAGTCGTGCTACAAACTCCTCTTCTCCCTAACCTATTCAATACTTCCTTATTAGTTATGTGATCTACCCATCTAATCTTCAGCATCCATCTGCAGCACCACATTTCGAAAGGTTCTATTCTCTTCTTGCCCAAACTATTTATCGTCCATGCTTCACTTCCATACATGGCTACACTCCATACAAATACTTTCAGAAAAGCCTTCCTGACACTTAAATCTATACTTGATGTTAACAAATTTCTCTTCTTCAGAAACGCTTTCCTTGCCATTGCCAGTCTTCATTTATATCCTCTCTACTTCGACCATCATCAGTTATTGTGCTCCCAGATAGCAAAACTCCTTTACTACTTTCAGTGTCTCATTTCCTAACCTAATTCCCTCAGCATCACTCGACTTAATTTGACTACATTCCATTACCCTCGTTTTGCTGTTATTGATGTTCATCTGATAGCCTCCTTTCAAGACCCTGTCTATTCTGTTCAACTGCTCTTCCAAGTCCTTTGCTGTCTGTGACAGAATTACAATGTCATCGGCGAGCCTCAAAATTTTTATTTCTTCTCCGTGGATTTTAATACCTACTCCGAATTTTTCTTTTGTTTCCTATACTGCTTGCTCAATATACAGATCGAATAACACCTGGGATAGGCTACAATCCTGTCTCACTCCCTTCCCAGCCACTGCTTCCCTTTCATGTCCCTTGAATCTTATAACTGCCATCTGGTTTCTGTACAAATTGTAAATAGCCTTTCGCTCCCTGTATTTTACCCCTGCCTCCTTCAGAATTTGAATGAGAGCATTCCAGTCAACATTATCGAAAGCTTTCTTTAAGTCTACAAATGCTAGGAACTTTGATTTGCCTTTCCTTAATCTTTCTTCTAAGATAAGTCGTAAGGTCAGTATTGCCTTAAATGTTCCAATATTTATACGGAATCCAAACTGATATTCCCCAAGGTCAGATTCTACCAATTTTTCCATTCGGCTGTAAAGAACTCGCGTTAGTATTTTGCAGCTGTGACTTATTAAACTGGTAGTTCGGTAATTTTCACATCTGTCAACACCTGCTTTCTTTGGGATTGGAATTAGTATATTCTTCTTGAAGTCTGATGGTATTTCCCCTGTCTCATACATCTTGCTAACCAGATGGCAAAGTTTTGTCAGGACTGCCTCTCCCAAGACTGTCACTAGTTCTAATGAAATGTTGTCTACTACCAGGACATCGTTTCGGCTCAGGTCTTTCATTGCTCTGTCAAACTCTTCACGCAGTGTCATATCTCCCATTTCATCTTCATCTACATTCTCTTCCATTTCCATAATATTGTCCTTTAATTGCATAGTAGAGTTCTAAGGGAGAATTTCATTGAATCGATATAGCTGTGATTGGTCTCCCTCATATATCTGATGAAAAAAATCTACTTCAAAGCCGATCATGTATATTGTGTGAATAATCAATATTAAAGTGCATCCTGAGGAAACCAGTAATCTTTCACGCATAAAATATGTGCGGTTGTATGTGTGTCCGAGATGTCATCATCATCAACGATGGAGAGATTAAAATAACGACAAAGATACGTGACGGGTGCGATAACGCCGAATCGCTGTCATTAAACGGTAAGCAAAAGGACATTGACGGACGTATTATTAAAGTATGGAAAGATTTTAAATACTGGGAATTGTCCTATCATCGAGCGTTGTAGTGCAGTGGTTAGCAAACTGGATTCGCATTCGGGAGGACGACCGTTCAAATCAGCGTACGGCCAATCTGATTTAGGTTTTTCGTGATTTCCCTAAACCGTTTTAGGCGAATGTCGGGGCGGTTCCTTCTACAAAGGCCACGGCCGAATTCCTTCCCCATTCTCCCGTAATCCGAGCTTCTACTCCATCTTTAATGACTTCGCTCTCGACGGGATGTTAAACATTAATCTCCTCCTCCTTCCTCCTCCTATTATCCTGTCAAGTAATGGAAGATGTGACAGAGATATCCAACAACGGATCAGACAGGGAAGGGTGGCTATCCTAAAATTAAACCCTATACTTTGGTCCTCAAATATGAGCTCAAAATTTCAAATTCATTTACACAAATCCATTGTTTAACCAGCAACAAGCTACGTCAGTGAGTGCTGGGAACTCACAGAATGAAATAAAAGAGACTTAGGGCTTTAGAAATGGATGGCTCGAAAAGACGGTGTGTCGTGGGGCGATCACTCTGTTTTTAAAATAATTGAAAAGCTACGATCCCTGCAATATCGTTTACTAGATGACCGGTTTCAGGACTCTGAAGGTGCCTTCATCGGATCTGAACCGGTCATCTAGTAAACGATATTGAAGCGATTGTGGCTTTTCAATTATTTTAAAGACTCGAAAAGAGCCTGTAGATTTTCCCGACTTGACCACGTAAGATATGAGGAAATAGAAAGGACACAGCGTTATT
Source organism: Schistocerca gregaria (assembly GCF_023897955.1). Lineage (NCBI taxonomy): Eukaryota > Metazoa > Arthropoda > Insecta > Orthoptera > Acrididae > Schistocerca > Schistocerca gregaria. The sequence continues at coordinate 320,420,186 of NC_064925.1, read as the reverse complement.
TTGGTATTACGGATAAAATAGAAGAAAGCTAGGATGGTCTGGGCATGCCAAAAAAGTGGATGAAGACAGATGGCCCAAGAGAGTACTTTCATGGCAACCTCTTGGAAGGAAGAAAAAGAGGAAGACCATGGAAAATATCTCTAAGTGGTATCCAAGAAGCGATGGAGAGAAGAGGAGTGGAAGGCGATGAGAAAGTATGGCGAGTTCGAGGCATCTGGCGACAGAAGTGTGGGATGCAGCGAGGCAACAAGGAAGGGAGAAATGCAGATGATGTTCATACCTTTTTCCATATTATAACTGAATTCAAGCTTCCGTTTTTAGTAACTGAGCCACCTACTATCTTACTGCTACCGATGTAGCACTGCAGTTGACCTGCCTGTATGCTATAAGCTCTTATAGCTTGCAAGACAGGGAAATGGACCAGAATGTACGCGGCAGACGGATTAATGACTTTTGGTCTGGTACACCGGTCAGCCAGAATGCTATTTTAGGAAGTTTTCCGAGTTCGTTTAGGCACGTACTGTGCTGGTCCCCAATCTACAACTCAAAGAATTCAGTACCCAAACGGCTGCACACAGTTGCACAATACTCAGACAGATGGCGTTCCCGAGTGGGGCGACACGAAGTGCTCCCAGTCACAAAACTAGGCTAAAAAAAAGTTTCAAAATCATGAAAACACTGGACTCCGTACAGGTGGGGTAAACGCTAGGAAAAAAGAGAAACAGCGTTGCAGTTGATGTACTTCCCTTTGGGCAGATACCACAGTTTTCCGACGCAGGTTTCTGAAACGGCAACGTTTTTCATCGTCGCCGCCAGCCACCGCCCTCGCTGTCAATTATCGCCTTCGCTGCCAGTTACCGACTTCTTTGCTAGTCATCGCTTTTGCCAGCCAGTCATCGCCTTCGCCGTCGTTTCATCTGCTTGTCACCACCGTCAGCGAGATGCCTTAGCCTTCCAATAGCATCGCTACCCTCACAATATATCCCTTACCAAACCATGAATACAACATCCACGATCATCTGTTCCCAGCTGCACTCCGATCTCGCTCCTTTACCCTATATTTACTATCCCTGTATGTTCTATCCAGTTTTCATAATTTCTCCGTCACTCGAATGGTCCCATCGTTCTTCCCCCTTACACACAATGAATCCTCAAACTTACCAGACTCCTTCTTTGCACATAATACCACTCCAGCGTACGGTGCAGCTCCATTTTCACTATCGCCGCCGCCGTTGTCACCACCACTATCACTATCATCACTAGACTTGTAGCAGTCATCAGTGACTACAGCTGCTCCATTGCCGCCTCTATCTTCCCTACAACTGAGTTCAGAAGCACCATCCACCGCTACTCCAGCCACAACCAAACCTGTGCCAGCTTCATATACAGAATCTAAGTAATACTCCCACGCACCGATCGCTAAAAGATTTCCGCAACGACCTAGCACACACACCACAACTATCCCTTAAACCCTTAAAAACCCAAAGAATCCTTGCACAGAACTCCGACTGATTTGTTTTGGAGGACGATTTCTCTCTGCCAATAGCTTTTCCCTTCGAAGCTATCAATTCTCGAAGTATAGATGCTATGGATGATGAACTACAGATAGCGGACTAGTGACCTCGGGTCGTGGTGCCTAAACTATTTTACAGTTTTGCAAGAAAGCGTCGAACATCCTCCTCCCTTTTTAACTTTTTTTTTTGTCGCGAACTGTATTACTTGTAGTGAATTTAGGTATACATCGCCGCTCAAACTGTACCTCGAGCATCTCGCTCCTCTTCGGTCACTGGTTTACGTTGCCTTAACGAATTAGCCCTTTCATATAGCTTTCTCGTATGGCTTTCAGGTTTACGGATTGAGCGAACCTCAGCAGATATTTGCAGAGACGAGTGACTTGTCAAGAGTAGGTCTTTCGTAATGTAATTCTCACATTCATGACCGTTGATGGCTTTCTCCTTGGAAGTGGAACTTGGCCGTCGTTGAGGGGAACAATCGTGTTATCAGTCACTACCGAATTGCATGTTACATCCTGATGCAATAGTTTGTAGCGCGTCACAGCATGTAAATTGTTCTTACCGAGTCCAGAAATGTCATCCTTTGTTATACTGTTCCCTAAATACTAGCAATCGTGTTTTTTGTAATACATAAATAATTCTGGTACAATATTCTTATTGTACACTTAGGGCACATATTGTCTACGCAGATATTCATTTACTTACATAAGAAGAGCACCATAGTTAATACTCTCGTGAGGAAAGCAAAGGTCGTAAATCTGGCAACCGAAAACAATTTCATTTTTAAAGCGTGAGTCTTCCGACTGGGATTATGCTATGCTACATTTATTTTTGTCAAATTACAATTTATAGCTTACTGGCTGTATCCAGCCTCCTCAAAACCATACGTTTACCATTCTTAACTTCGTGTCTGCAGCTCGTGGTCTCGCGGTCGCGTTCTCGCTTCCCGAGCACGGGGTCCCGGTTTCGATTCCCGACGGGGACAGGAATTTTCACCTGCCTCGAGATGACTGGGTGTTTGCGTCGTCCTCATAATTTCATCATTAATGAAAGTGGCGAGATTGGGCTGAGAAAGGGTTGGGAATTTGTACGGGCGCTGATAACCGCGCAGTTGAGCGCCCGACAAACCAATCATCATCATCATCCTAACTTCGTCTTCTTACGCTGTTCTTGCCTGTCCTCCAACAGCCATTACACTTACGCAGAGTGACGTGGCAGATGCTATCCTATTGTATCCTTCTGTTTGATAACGTGTTTCCTTGTAGCTGTTTCACTATATGTACCGGTACTAGCTGCTAACTTTTCAATTGGCTTCTCAATTTTTACGAAGCTTGATACGGATACTGGTAATGAGTATCCGCGATCCTTATTTATAGAAAAAAACTTCTTTTCAGTTTGTCGATAGCTGTTTATTATTAAAAAATTGCTTGTTTCAGACACTATCGGTCATATTAAGATTTTAAGATATTGTTTTACATCAGTCTTCTGACTTGTTTGATCTAGCACACCCAGAGTTCCTCTGCTGTGCCAACATCTTCAACCCAGAGTAGCATTTGTACCAAGCGTCCTCAATAATTTGTTGAGTCTACGAATCTTATTCCAGCCTTTTCCTTCCTCTACAGTTTTTACCCTCTACATCTTCCTCTAATACCATAGAAGCAACTGCCTGATGTTTCAACACATGTCCTACCATTCTGTCCGTCGATCTTGCCAGTCTTTCCCATATGTTCATTTCCTCACCGATTATTGGAGAACGTCCTCGTTTCTTACCAGTACACCTAATTTTCAACATCCATTTGCAGTAACATATGTCAAACACTTCCATTCTCCTCTTTTCTCCATATTCATAGCTTTATAACAGTCATTTGGGAGAAATATTTCACTGTCATATCGACAAAGAAATTCCAAATCGATATGGTAGTGAAACTGACATTGTTCAGTAAGACGGGTGACTGTACAACTACGAATATGATTTGAAGACGGGCGACAGTGCCTGAAACCGATACTCTTGAAATAATACACAGCGATCGGTATATTGAAAATAAGTAAATAAATAAATTAATTAAAAATAAAAACAATTTGACTTAATTTTTAGGACTCTTCTGTAAGACCAAGTTTAGAATACTCTCAGATTAACTTTGTCTGTCCCTTCATTAGTCTTTATATTCCCTGAATCACATATTTTCCGTAATTATATGTAATAGAATATCACAATTATTTTACCTTATCTCTTCTTTCTTTCCAGTTTCTAAAGAGTAAATGATTATTAATCTCATTTCCATTCATCCTGAATACTTCTCCAGGTACAAAACACCCTACTCCACCAGCTTTGTTGATGCCAATCTTCTTATTATGGCTCTGAGCACTATGGGACTTAACTTCTGAGGCCATCCGTCCCCCTGAACGTAGAAGTACTTAAAACTAACTAACCTAAGTACATCACACACATCCATGCCCGAGGCAGGATTCGAATCTGCGGCCGTAGCGGTCGCGCGGTTCCAGACTGAAGCGCCTAGAACCGCTCTGCCACAAAGGCCGGTAATCTTCTTATTGGGTTAGACGCGCGGTGAAGGGCGCCTTGCCACGGTTCGCGCAGCTATCCCCGTCGGAGGTTCCAGTCTTCCCTCGGCCATATTTGTGTGTGTATTGTCCTTACTGTAAGTTACTTTAAGTTAAACTAAGTAGTGCGTAAGCCTCGAGACCGATGACCTCAGCAGTTTGGTCTCATAGTAACTTACTACCACCGCATGGTTCATGCAGGACCATTTTTTGTGTTCTGAACTTATTCTCACTATTTTCATTGACTAAATAGCAAAGGCGAAGTCTCACAATTTCTCTTTACATCAAATATGACGAGTTATTTAGTCCCCTCGGTGTGCGAATTACATTTTTTTCCCTTGAGGAACATTCCAATTTTGTTGAAGTGTGTCCCTCTTATGGCAGTTGTTCATCTACTGATGATACATTACTGGTGATCCAGTCACTGTAAGATACTATACAATTGTTTTACTAAATTTCGACTGTGTTTACTGAAATTAGACAAAATATCCCTTACATTTATTACGAAATGGAGATCCTGTAAAGTACCTAAAACAGAAGTACATTCAGGGTCTTCGGAAATTTCCGTTACAAACTTCTAGCACTTGTAGAGGGGAGTGAGTACATAAAATTTGGAATAGGAATCCATGTCCCGAACGTACTGTTTCCATTATGCGAAGGTTCCAGTTCGGATGTTTAACTCCTCCACTTTTTCTGGAGCAAATGAATTAGGCGTGACGCAGTACAATTGTTAGGTAACAATGCGAAAGGAAACAGAATGAATCATTCATTTATCATTTAAGCACATTTGTTTGTATTAACACTGAACCAATTTCTAGAGCAGCGGCCAAAATTCGTACCAGCATATCTTCCTCTGTCTCTAAAGGAGTCTTGTAAATTAACTTTACAAGGCAGACGTTAAGAGTCGTCACGAGACCGTCTGACGTAGTACACGTCATCCTGTCTACCGCAGTGCATACTAGGACAAGCAACGCTGAGATTTTTCTGTTTCCCTTACCAGACGTGGACTCGTTACACGTCTGAACTAAAACCGTCATAGAATGGAAAAGATATGCTTCTGGACGTCGGATCCTATTCAAAATATAATGTACTGACTCCTCTCTAGGAGCTCTAGAAGTTTGTAATGGGAATTTCTGAACACCCTGTACGTGTTGAACAATGTCTTTCCACGTTGTCTGCTGCTACGACATGGTGTCGACGGCAATGTGAACCCCATTTTGAAGTACAGGCATTACATTCCTCGTGATGCGAGTGCAATCGGTTTAGCAACTGCAACACTTCCGGTTACTGCTCCCGCTGGACACGTGCTGACTGGGAGTGACCAAAATAGTCATCCATTCACACTTGTTGTTGTTGTTGTGGTTTGATGAAGCTTTCCATGCTACTCTACCCTGTGCAAGCTTCTTCATCTCCCAGTACCTACTGCAGCCTACATCCCCCTGAATCTGTTTTGTGTATCCATCTCTTGGTCTCCCTCTACGATTTTTACCCTCCACGCTGCTCTCCAATACTAAATTGGTGATCCCTTGATGCCTCAGAACATGTCCTACAAACCGATCCCTTCTTCTAGTCAAGTTGTGCCACAAACTCCTCTTCTCCCCAATTCTATTCAAAACCTCCACATTACTTACTTGATCTACTCATCTAATCTTCTGCATTCTTCTGTAGCACCACATTTCGAAAGCTTCTATTCTCTTCTTGTCAAAACTATTTATCGTCCATGCTTCACTTCCATACATGGCTACACTCCAAACAAATACTTTCAGAAACGAGTTCCTGACACTTTAACCTATACTCGATTTTAAAAAATTTCTCTTCTTCAGAAATGCTTTCCTTGCCATCGCCAGTCTACATTTTATATCCTCTCTACTTCGACCATCGTCAGTTATTTTGCTCCCCAAATAGCAAAACTCCTTTACTATTTTAAGTGTCTCATTTCCTAATCTAATTCCCTCAGCATCACCCGACTTAATTCGACTAAATTCCATTATCCTCGTTTTGCTTTTATTAATGTTCATCTTATATCCTTCTTTCAAGACACTATCCATTCCATTCAACTGCTCTTCCAAGTCCTTTGCTGTCTCCGACAGAATTACAATGTCATCGGCGAACCTCAAAGTTTTAATTTCTTCTCCATGGATTTTAATACCTACTCCGAATTTTTCTTTTGTTTCCTTCACTGCTTGCTCAATATACAGATTGAATAACATCGGGGAGAGGCTACAACCGTGTCTCACTCCCTTCCCAACCACTGCTTCCCTTTCATGCCCCTCAGCTCTTATAACTACCATCTGGTTTCTGTAAAAATTGTAAATAGCCTTTCGCTCCCTATATTTTACCCTTGCCACCTTCAGAACACTTGCAAAATACATTTACACTACATAAAACCGTTACTTAGCTACTCACATTCTTTTTGTTCACGAAAATCAAATTAACCTGCAGAATATTATGAAAAACTCAATTGTTTTCACTTTCGTGCGTGTCATTCCAGTGAAAGACGTCTAGTAACAACAAGCACTACTCAATCTACTTTTTTTGTCACGGTTCCTACTGTGCTACCGTCGACTATCGGTATTTTACTGTTCTGTTTCGCATAGTAATTTCACACATGTATCACATTTAGTTTAGGTCTTATAAAGATTTACATGAAAAGAAAACGCTTTATACAAGAGAACAAACAAATAAGTTGTGTAACATGAAGAAAACTGTTGCGTAGTTACATGTCTTACTACTAAACAACAGACTGGTGTATACTGTGTCGCCGTAATGCCATCAAGTAAAAGGGAAAGAAGCTTAACGAATCAGTATCAGAAACATGTTAACACTGAGACAGACTGCACCACGAGAAATGAGAACCTACACATGGCGGTTTAATGTTTCTCCTCCTGTACCTCCCGCTAAGTGAGGATGTGCTACGCATACGATTCACTATTCTAAGGACAGAAGGTAGGCATAAATATGGAAAGATCAAAAACAGAACACATTACTATGTGTAGTCGGTGTAGGAAAACAGTTGGCATTCAGAACAGTTTCAGGTCGTCTCAGAAAGGGTAAATACAGGTTATAACAATATCTCGACTAACAGTTAATTAGTTCAAAAATTATCACGTCGCGCACTGAAAGTATGATCTTTTAATTGCCCAACTAAAAGGTCTTGAATGTGGCAGGTATTGCTACATCAATTGATTACAGTCACTGAAGAAAATTAACAATAACATTACTTATCTTGTATTTGCAATCCAACGACGATCTCGCTTTGGTTTGGCTCGTAATTAAAAATGTTGTGTAGGTAGCATGACTACCGCTGTTGGTGTGAAAGGCACTCGGATGTTAATTACGCCGACTTGTAGAACTTACGAAGACAATATTTCAGGATTAATTTGATGATTTATGTTTTTCATTGCAATGTGCTTCATACTTTTTAAACAATGGCACTTAAAAATAATTCTTGACACTCGCTTTTCACAAAAATTGACGTTTATTAAACTTTTTATACTTTCGCATGTTCAAAACATTACTTCATCAAATAATATCGCAGCCGTTACTGCTCTTAATAAAACTCACAACATTTTTCATTGTCCACAACTCAGACTCATCTTATCGTTTCCAACACAAAGTCAAGACTGTTGATATTCAACTACTCTGTACGCTTCCGAGCCAAAAGACACAAGTCGGCATCAAAGATAACAATAAGTACAAGGACTTTCACACTAGACACTATATCGATTTCAACATCTCAAAATATCGACGTACATACATATAAAAAGGAAACTAAATTTGAATAGCATGAAAAATGTGAGACATTACGTAGAAAAATATTCATTCATCTACGGTATCAATTCGGAGTAGGTATTAAAATCCATGGAGAAGAAATAAAAACTTTGAGGTTCGCCGATGACATTGTAATTCTGTCAGAGACAGCAAGGGACTTGGAAGAGCAGTTGAATGGAATGGACAGAGGAGTATATAAGATGAACATCAACAAAACCAAAACGAAGATAATGGAATGTAGTTGAATTAAGTCGGGTGATGCTGAGGGAATTAGATTAGGAAATGAGACACTTAAAGTAGTAAAGCAGTTTTGCTATTTGGGGAGCAAAATAACTGATGATGGTCGAAGTAGAGAGGATATAAAATGTAGACTGGCGATGGCAAGGAAAGCATTTCTGAAGAAGAGAAATTTTTTTAAATCGAGTGTAGGTTAAAGTGTCAGGAAGTCGTTTCTGAAAGTATTTGTATGGAGTGTAGTCATGTATGGAAGTGAAACATGGACGATAAATAGTTTAGACAAGAAGAGAATAGAAACTTTCGAAATGTGGTGCTACAGAAGAATGCTTAAGATTAGATGGGTAGATCACGTAACTAATGAGGAGATTTTGAATAGAATTGGGGAGAAGAGAAGTTTGTGGCACAACTTGACCAGAAGAAGGAATCGGTTGGTAGGACAAGTTCTAAGGCATCAAGGGATCACCAATTTAGTATTGGAGAGCAGCGTGGAGGGTAAAAATCATAGAGGGAGACCAAGAGATGAATACACTAAGCAGATTCAGAAGGATGTAGGTTGCAGTAGGTACTGGGAGATGAAGAAGCTTGCACATGATAGAGTAGCATGGAGAGCTGCATCAAACCAGTCTCTGGACTGAAGACCACAACAACAACATCGAAAAATAGTGTTGACGAGTGGTAATGGTTTCGCAAATAGAGAACTATTACAAGGTCCTGTACGGTTTCAAGGGAATCTTGTCACATTCCTCCCGCAATTTAGTGGCAAGGTTAAGTAACCCTTCTCTCCAAAGTAGACCGCAAAGGCTCAATAATGACGAGGCCCCGTGAATATAGTGTCCACGGGAGACGCGACTGTTCATCCTTGTGTTCTCAAAACTAGTCCGGGCGAACACGAGCGAGACAGCGACCCTGTCGCCTTTGAACACCACGATATTGCTACCCAAAAGCCGGTCGGTGTGGCCGAGCGTTTCTAGGCGCTTCAGTCTGGAACAGCGCGACCACTACGGTCGCAGGTTCGAATCCTGCCTCGGGCATGGATGTGTGTAATGTCCTTAGGTTAGTTAAGTTCAATTAGTTCTAAGTTCTAGGGGACTGATGACCTCAAATGTTAAGTCCCATAGTGTTCAGAGCCATTTGAACCATTTTTTTTTGCTTCCCAAATCATCACCGAATGTCCCCCACCCTCCCTTTCCCATGTTTCAACTCTTCGGACGCAGACTCATCCAGAAGTTGGAAGCAGTGTGCAGCAAGACTCGTCCAGGCAAATGACTTTCTTTTATTACTCCATAGTCCAAGTTTCATAGCTTCGTCACCACGTTTTCCTGGTACTGACATTTGCATCGTTAATGAGTGGTTTTGGAATTCGAACTCGCCCTACAATTCCCTAGTTGTGGAACTCTCTGCATGTTAACTTTGTTGCTAACAGGGTTCGCGAGTGCGACATTCGGTTCTGCAGTGACTTTTTCCGCTGTCCTCTTATTTTTCGTCACAAACCTCTGCAAGGACCATCTGTCACGATCACTCAACATATACTTTCATCCGCGTTGTGACTTGGCGGATGCTGGTTTCTCGCTTTCCCTGTTTGAAGTACAATTCTTCGATGTGGTGCCTTTTGAAACACGAACCACACGGGCCATCTTGATTACGAAAGCTCGAACCAAAAGAGCACCAACCATTGTCCACGTTGGAGTCCAATTAGCTCCGATATGAGGCACATACGACTACACAGAACACCATTCTGAGCACGACTGAGATCTGCAACGTATTGAGGACATTACACAGGTGTCGTTTGTGGTCAAATACAACAGAAAACCTGTAGCTTTGGCTAGCTTCAGCACTTGTATTCAAGCATGCACTTCTCGCTGTGCTTACATATTTTTGTCCAAAACCTGTAATTGCGCCACCGTGATCAAGTATATATTTTGTTGTTGTTGTTGTTGCAGTCCCCAGACCGAAGAACTGCGAGAAGTGTTTCGTCAGAACTAATGTCATGTACACGAGGCTTTTGAGATGCGCATGGGACGAAAAGTCAATGGGCGTCACATCAATGGAGTGAGGTGGCCATGCAATTGGATCCTACTTCCAGTCCAACTCCAGGGATATGTGACAATGAGTACGCCACGTATTTGCACAGGAAAGAGTGCAGGTGAACTGTCTAGTTGCAAGCACATATGGTATTTTATCTGACAGTTGTGGAAGAACTTCTTCGATGAAGTCCTTGTTGTTACTGATATTTTGAAGCGTTCATTGGCTCTGGGTTATTTCCAGGACCATAAGTTCCTTCTTCGTAGCTGTTGTATTTCGTCTCCACCAGCTCGTTCAATTTGTGCACAACTTTTTGAATCTTCCTGTGCATTATGAACAGTAATGCTGCTCCAAACACTTCCTTGAGATACGCCCGACTGTACACAGTAACTTTCGACTATTCCATTACTCAGACCAATTGTTCATATCTGATTTCATCAGACTGCTCAGAGGTTTCGCTGTTTTGTCTTCCAGTAGTGCGTAAGACAGCGTCCGTGGTTAACTGCTACATCCACTGCCACTGAAGTTGTCGATTTTGACAACACTCCTCATAGCGTCACGATTCAGTTTATAGTCAAAAACCACTAACACGCTGCGACAAATATTTCCATAGTGATGCGAGCAGTCTCACGCAATTACTTCATCGCTACGAGATACGAGCCAATGGTGGGAAGTATTTGGAAGCTGGGTCAATAAAGAAGTCAACCGTATCTATTAACTCTACAGGGTGTAAACGATAATTGTTTACAACAATCCACAATGGTGTAAAGGAAGTAGAGACGAACAGTTTGGTATAAGACACTTATGCTCTGTCAAGCCGGGAAACAACTTCAAACAGACCTACAAAAGCCGCTTAAGGCCAGGTTTTCATTCAAATGAGCAAAAAATAGGCAAAGTTTGAAAACGTTTTTGAGACAGTAAAAAGACATTCAAAGGATCGGTTTGGGGATTATGATTGACCATACTTTGAACATTATGTTCGAGTTTTCACTAAAAAGAAAGAAACAAAAAATGGCACCCTTAATTCTGGTTTGAACAAGGGCCGGTGAGTTTGAAGTAAACAGACTGCGTGCAGTGTACCTCCTCAGGACTTATATGAAATTAAAAATGGGTAACATCAGTCGATACTACATTCATTTCATTGGAGCTTACACCTAGCCTCAATGAAATAACCTTAAATTTAACGTATGGCGCTAACTCTATGAGCTCGATTTTTGGGGGTTTTATTTACTCTTTACGGCTATACAAAAAATAGTTCAATATTGACAAATTTCACATATTACAGGTACAGGCTCCCAAGAAAAGAGTTTACTGTTCAGGAGTCAAAGGTAGATGTTAATAGGTTGAACCGTTTTTAGTTTCTGCCACACGTAGTTCTCACAAAAAGTTTCTCGAGAAAAATCTATTTCAAGTTTAAAGATAACTTTTATGTGTGTTATTACTTCTGTGAAAACCACATGTTATTATACATTTTTAGCCGGCCGGGGTGGCCGAGCGGTTCTAGGCGCTACAGTCTGGAACCGCACGACCGCTAAGGTCGCAGGTTCGAATCCTGCCGCGGGCATGTATGTGTGTGATGTCCTTAGGTTATTTAGGTTTAAGTTGTTCTAAGTTCTAGGGGACTGATGACCTCGGAAGTTAAGTCCCATAGTGCTCAGAGCCATCAGAAACATCATCATTATACATTTTTGATGCCACTGAACACAAATCTGAAGTTTGGTGTACAAAATTCGAAATTGCTAATCCAATATGGCGCACCAAAATTATGTTTTGACCAATTTTGGCCAAAATTCGACTAAAAAAAAGGTATTTGCGTTACTTACGTTTAGTCTGCAATTCCAGGAACATACATCAACCTTTCCTCTAACTCTAATTGTTCGTGGAGCGCAATTCCCTCGTTCTTGTTGGTGAGAAAAGCCGATCAGGCTGAGCTGGATATGCTGCGTTCTGAAGCACGCTGTTCGTCGGCTTCTTCGGCCGCATGTTTGCACACATACTGCAATGTAACACATTCTGTGAACGTGCGTCACAGCACGAGAGGGGTTTTCTACTTGAGTCGGGCGTCTCCGGCTGAGAGCGCTCCACGGCAGCCGTGACACTGCTTCCAACAATGGGCTGCAGAAACTTTTGTAACGCGCGGATTAGAAGACGTTTTCGTCGCAACATTCTATAGGCATACACCTTTCAAAAAAATCAATTGAAAAAAATCGAATTTTTGACCATTGTGAATGAGAACCTGGCCTTAAGCTACAGCGCAAGCACACCGCGCCAGATTTTTAATATCCTCTCACACTCTTATGCCACCGCTTAAGACGTACACTTACAAATTGTAAAGCTACCGTTTGTGTAAATATTATCTCACAGTTTCGTGAGTATTAACAACCTAAAGGCAATAATTACGTATGAAAACTGAGTGTCTGCTGGCGTATACAATGTTCAAATAACTTTCGGAATGGAGCCGGGTGACATCGACAACCGCCGATATTTCGAGAGGAGCACACCTTGCCATTTTCAAGGCATAACTGCCCACATCCCTTGAAAATGGCAGAGTGTGCCTCCTGTCGAAATATCGGCGGTTGTAGACGACATCACCCGGCTGTATTCCAGTAAGTTATTTGAACAATAGTTACATTCTTTTGTTTTTCTGACTATGTGGAGACTGTGCTTGTAAGGGTTAACTTTAGATCGAATTGGAAAAACCCAGTTAGTTTATGCGCAACGTCTTCAAAGTCTTGTACCTTCATTACCCTCACAGGGAAGCTTACTTTACTAGTATTAACGAAAACCACCTCAGTTCTCTTCCATGGGTCAAAAAACCTGTGGTTATTCGTGGTGCTCTTTCTTTGTATATGTTGAGTATCCCCAGTATCGTACCAGTGAACTAAAGACTGCAATCTGATTTACCTACTGCTAGGTGTATCTGATCGTTCCATTCCATATCCCTACAATTTGTTACATCCATGGCCGTTATTATGTTAAGGAAATATGGTACCACCTCTTGATTGTCAACTTTTAAACACGTGTCTCCTTCCAGAATGAGATTTTCACTCTGCAGCGGAGTGTGCGTTGGTATGAAACTTCCTGGCAGGTTAAAACTGTATGCTGGACCGAAACTAGAACTGGGGACCTTTGCCTTTCGCGGGCAAGTGCTCTACCATCTGAGCTACCCAAGCACGACTCACGCCTCGTCCTCACAGCTCTAGTTCTGCCAGAACTTCGTCTCCTACCTTCCAAACTTCACAGAAGCTATCCTTCGAACCTTGCAGAACTAGCACTCCTGGAAGAAAGGATTCATACCAACGCACACTCTGCTGCAGAGTGAAAATCTCATTCTGGAAACATCCCCCAGGCTGTGGCTAAGCCATGTCTCCGCAGTATCGTCTCTTTCAGGATTGCCAGTTCTGCAAGGATCGCAGGAGAGCTTCTGTGAAGTTTGGAAGGTAGGAGACGAGGTACTCGCAGAACTAGAGTTGTGAGGACGGGGCGTGAGTCGTGCTTGGGTAGCTCAGTTGGTAGAACACTTGCCCGCGAAAGCGGCCCCGACTTAGAGTCTCGGTCCGGCGTACAATTTTAACCTTCCAGGAAGTTTCACTTGTCTACTTGATTGTCCCTTTAAGTTTTCCATTCTCTACGTTATTCTTATATTTATCTACACTTCTTTTAAGCTTCATAATTGATCTTTGATCTGTCTACGAACTATAAAAATTTTATAACGAGAGATGTCACTCTGCTTCCAGTCTCCAAGCGTGAGTGAAGTCTCACAGAAAATGATCCGTTGACACAAACAGATCTCCCAAGCACATCTGTAACGGAAATCTCACGGAAGTCGGGAGTATAGAAGACAGGAAAGATGTCTGATAGACATACAAGCGTCCTATGAAAACAGATAACACAACTGCAGCAGATTGCTATTCAAACTGGGTTATCGGTGCGTGAACATCTGACGTAATGCACCCAGGAACTTGTAAACACGCTAAGAATATCCGCGTTCTTATTGAAGTACAACATTTCGAAGTTCTCTGTTGCTTCAGTTTAGAGTTGCTTAGATGCAAGGCTTTTCATTTGTGTGTAGGCAAAGATTCTAGGAGTCGTCTCTGAACACGAAGTAAGTCACCTCAGCCAGCCACCGCTGTATGACGCGCCATCTATCTCAGTAGTTAAGCTGTACTTAACGTACCAATGAATGTCGGCTCATTGCCATTCCCTAAATCAACCTTCCCTATATCAAAGCTCTGCCCACTTTGGTCAAGTCTATCTTTGATTTTGGCTGGGATGAGCTGATCGATGAGTATTTTTTCTGATGCTCGGCGTCTTCGTTACAGATGTAAAAATCAACGCTGTCATCTTCACTGAATTTCCTGTCTGGTTTCACAACTTCATATTCACAAATGAAAAGCACGAAGTTGAGTATTTTCGTACTGTAGTGTAGTATACTGATAAAAGTCTTACAAGCAGGAAGTAATTAAACTAAAAAAGTTAATACTGTAAAAAAAATTATGCTTTTCATTTGTAAATGAGCACAATTTGATAACGGAAATTTTTGTTCGGGACCTTGGAGACGTCTGTGTTGTATACTTGAAAGCAACACTGCCCAGTGTGCAGTCCATGAGTGTCCTTGAGAGCAATGTGTTTTCAATTACATCAAAATTTAAGCTTCATATCAGCCGTCTACTCCCGAACGATGATTAATAGTGATCGGGCCAAATATCTCACGAAATAAGCATCAAACGAAAAAACTATAAGGAACGAAACTCGTCTAGCTTGAAAGGGGAACCAGATGGCGCTATGGTTGGCCCGCTAGATGGCGCTGCCATAGGTCAAACGGATATCAACTGCGTTTTTTTAAAAATAGGAACACCCATTTTTTTATTACATGCCTCGTAGTATGTAAAGAAATATGAATGTTTTAATTTGACCACTTTTTGCGCTTTGTGATAGATGGCGCTGTAATAGACATAAACGTGTAAGCACGTGGTATCAAGGAACATTCCGCCAGTGCCGACGGTATTTGCTGCGTGATACATTATCCGTGTTAAAATGCACCGTTTACCAATCGCGTAAAAGGCCGATATCGTGTAGATGTATGGCTACTGTGATCAAAATGCCCAACGGGCGTGTGTTATGTATGCTGCTCGGTATACTGGACGTCATCATCCAAGTATCCGGTCCGTTCGCCGGATAGTTACGTTATTTAAGGAAACAGGAAGTGTTCAGCCACATGTGAAACGTCAACCACGACCAGCAACAAATGATGATGCTCAAGTAGGTGTTTTAGCTGCTCTCGCGGCTAATCCGCACATCAGTAGCAGACAAATTGCGCGAGAATCGGGAATCTCAAAAACGTCGGTGTTGAGAATGCTACATCAACATTGATTGCACCCGTACCATATTTCTATGCACCAGGAATTGCATGGCGATGATTTTGAACGTCGTGTACAGTTCTGCCAGTGGGCACAAGAGAAATTACGGGACGATGACAGATTTTTTGCACGCGTTCTATTTAGCGACGAAGCATCATTCACCAACAGCGGTAACGTAAACCTGCATAGTATGCACTGTTGGGCAACGGAAAATCCATGATGGCTGCGAGAAGTGGAACATAGCGACCTTGGCGGGTTAATGTGTGGTGCGGCATTATGGGAGGAAGGATAATTGGCCCCCATTTTATGGATGGCAATCTAAATGGTGCAAGGTATGCAGATTTCCTACGTAATGTTCTGCCGATGTTACAACAAGGGGTTTCACTGCATGAGAGAATGACGATGTACTTCCAACATGATGGATGTACGACACATAGCTGGCGTTTGGTTGAAGCGGTATTGAATAGCATATTTCATGGCAGGTGGATTGGTCGTCGAAGCACCATACCATGGCCCACACGTTCACCGGATCTGATGTCCCCGGATTTCTTTCTGTGGGGAAAGTTGAAGGATATTTGCTATCGTGATCCACCGACAACGCCTGACGACATGCGTCAGCGCATTGTCAACGTATATGCGAACATTACGGCGGCTGTAGAGAGGAATAATCGTTACACGTATTGCCAAATGCATTGAGGTTGACGGACATCATTTTGAGCATTTATTGAATTCATGTGGCATTTAGAGGTAATCACGTTGTAACAGCAATCGTTCTCAGAAATGATGAGTTCACAAAGGTACATGTATCACATTGGAACAACCGAAATAAAATGCTCAAACGTACCTACGTTCTGTATTTTAATTTAAAGAACGTACGTGTTACCAACTGATCGTCTAAAATTGTGAGCCATATGTTTGTGACTATTAGAGCGTCATGTATCACAAAGGGGAAGAGGTGGTCCAACTAAAACATTCATATTTCATTACGTACTACACGAATATGTAATAAAAAATGGGGGTTCCTATTTTAAAAAAACGCAGTTGATATCCGCTTGACGTAAGGCAGCGCCATTTAGCGGGCCAACGATAGCGCTATCTGGTTTCCCCCTTCAGGCTAGACAAGTTTCGTTCTTTGTAGTTTTTTCGTTTGACGCTTATTTCGTGAGATATTTCGCCCGGTCACGATCAGTGGACCATCCTCTTGCGGAGATTTAAACACTGTCCTCTGGAGATAACCAAGAAGTGAATTTTTGTTAATGTATTGTCGCAAAATTCATGGTGTCCGACCATCTTCCTTTATTCGGGGCGAAGAGTGGGTTGTTTCTTTTAGCAAGGCCACGGCCTATACCTTATCCTCGCCTAGTCCAATTGTAACAGGCTCAACACTGACTGGGAGTTACATTTCAACTTTCCACCTCCTTGCACAGTAACTATTAGGAATGGAGGGCTACATAAAGGCAAGCAACCAAAGAGAAATGTTTTGCTGTTTGTGATTAGCATTGCGGGATCCCGGCAGATGGGGCCTCCTGTGTACGTTGAGCGGAGATTTGGTCCCCTGATGCACAACAGTGGTGATATGACAGCATTCAATTGACGGTCGTAGTAGTTATTTCCGAGACTTTTGCAGTGACTCCGTCTCCTTCCCAGTGCGGCCTAACAGCCGCCGTGCTGTGCCGCGTTGCGCAGGGTAGCGCGTTGGCGCCCAGTGAGGAATCTGCTCGAGTGTTGCCTGCGGTCAGTGCTGCGGCCCCGTCGGTGGAGACTGAGAAGGCGGCCGACGCGTCTCTGCAGCCTGGCGTGGCTCTGGACGCCGGCCAGGGCCTCAGCACTCTCACCGATGGAGGCTGCACTTAGGATCGGCCCCAGAAATCTGCGAGCCCCTGTTGTCGCTTGTGGTGATCCTTTTAGGCGGAAGATCCATCAACGACGTGGAGAACAGCCTAAGAGGCGGTCCCAGCATACACGTAAGATATGCCCGGCCTTCATCTTTCGGTCGTCACGAGTGTGACCGGTTGGGATACAGTTCATGAAGTTCTCTCCATTGTTGGACAGCTGCCACCCCATAGCAGTAGTCTCCAAGCTAGCGGCTACACTTCGTTGTATTCCCTGGGCCATCCCGCAACTATACTGAAGCGCCAATGAAACTGGTATAGACATGGGTATCATCATCATCATCATTTAAGACTGATTATGGCTTTCAGCGTCCAGTCTGTAGCATAGTACCTTTTATAAAATTCCTCCATGATCCCCTATTTAGTGCTAACATTGGTGCCTTCTAACATTCTGCTTGGTGTCTGTCTGTTTTAAGTCGTGTCTCCCTACCACTTTCGCGCAACGACGCTCTGAGGGTGTTTTTTAGGGAATTGACTAGTTTGAACCTGGGACCTGTTGCTGGTAAGGAGACGCCAGACCACACATGACATATACAGTTCATAAGAGTTCAGTGAGACTAGCGATGATATAACCAAATACTTAATGATTTCAGCGTCAGCTCCACTGCACTCCCTGTACAAGCACCTTAATACTAACAAAATTTAGTGGAAGGGGTTCAAGGCTTTCCTATTTTTAGTTATCTGGTAAAATAACGTCGAAAAATCAGTTAAGTTTACCATTGGAAATTTTATTCTACTTTTCTACTATTCTACATTGTTTATAAAGCGTACTATTGATAAAAGGAAATATTTTAATACAGGATGGTAAAAACCAACTGCGTTCAACAAAAAATGTGAACGAATATTCCCTGAATGGGTTTCCAAGTTCTACAATGGATCAAAGGATGACCTATGCCATATCACATCTATAATCTAGATTTAAGTTAAGTTTCATAAAAGAGAAAACTATCAAAATGGTCTACAGTGACCCTCAGTTATCTTTAATTACTTATCTAACTTGTCGTAAATTACAGTCGTTGATGTGGCTTCTCAGTAATTAGAAAAATCGTCACGTTTCAGATTTTTACTTCAAGTGGCAAATGTGAATACCATGAGCTTTAATTGACGATCGACATTAGTATTATGCAAAAATGGGGTGTAACAGGTGAGACTTTTGCAGTTCTGAGTGAAGCCTTATGCGCTCAAAAATACGTAATCGCGTGCGTTCATTACCTTGTAGGTGTTTAGGCGGTATCAGGGGGCGGCGGGCGGCGCAGCTCCTCACAGCTCGCCGTCACGGAAGCAACTCTCTCCTAACTTCTCCTTACTACAATGTACCGAAGTTGGTTTAAAAAAGCTATCCGGCTGTGTTTTCAACTGACTAATCAGGGTCTCAATGTTAACCTTAAGCTCCGCCTACAAAATTCTGTCTATCCAATGAGAAACGTTATACTTTTCGTGGTGGGGCAATGTTTTTAACGTTTGCAACGTAACAGAGACGCGAAAAAGTCCCACGCTAAAACTTGCGGCTGGGGTGGCCCTTTTAGTGTTATCGTAAGATCTATACGGTTCTTCTGGAGGGCTCTAGCTTTTAACATGTGCTGGGGGTGGTGCTAGCGGTCAGCTGGCGACGTGGGTGTCCGTCCCTTATCGTAGGGCCTCCTAGCCTACACGATTCTGCTCTCGGCTTCTGTTCTCCTTTCTCCCCTCGGACTGCGTCTGTTTCACCGTGGGAAGGTATGACATGCATTTAGGCGTTCTTGTGTTAGTCTGTGGTATTCCATATGTTCACTCGTTGATCGTATTACTTTAGTTAATGTAATGTCAGGATTTATTTGCAGCTATGTGACATACTGCCGGATTTGCTATCATGTCAGGGTTTTCATGGAAGGTGTTGGATTTGCCTGACACCTCACAGCCTCTTCTGATGTTAAGCCTATTACTTCAAAATCATTCTTAACCGAATGCAGGTACCTTCTCCTTGGTCTACTCCGAATCCTCCTCCCCTTTGCTGCCGAACCCATGTCTCTTGGGTAACCTTGCTTCTCCCATGCGTGTAACCGGACCACACCATCTAAGCCTGTTCGCCCTGACTGCTACAGCTGTAGAGTTAATTCCCAGTTTTTCTTTGATTTCCTCATTGTGGACACCCTGCTGCCATTGTTCCCATCTACTAGTACCTCCAGTCACCCTAGCTACTTTCATATCCGTAACCTCCACCTTATTGATAAGGTAGCCTGAATCCACCCAGCTTTCGCTCCCATACAACAAAGTTGATCGAAAGATTGAACGGTGCACAGATAACTTAGTGTTGGTGCTGACTTCCTTCTTGCAGAAGAGAGTAAGTAAATCGTAGATGAGGGTTCACTGCATTAGCTTTGCTACTCCTCACTTCCAGGTCTTTCACCATGTTACCATCCTGTGAGAATATGCGTCCTAAGTACTTGAAACAGTCCACCTGTTCTAACCTTGTTCCTCCTATTTGGCACTCAATCCGTTTATATCTCTTTCCCACTGACATTACTTTCGTTTTGGAGATGCTAATTTTCATACCACAGTCCTTACATTTCTGATCTAGTTCTGAAATATTACTTTGCAAACTTTCAATCGAATCTGCCATCACAACTAAGTCATCCGTGTGTGCAAGACTGCTTATTTTGTGTTCACATATCTTGATCTCACCCAGCCAGTCTATTGTTTTCAACATATTATCCATAAATAATATGAACAACAATGGAGACAGGTTGCAACCTTGTCTTACCCCTGAAACTACTCTGAACCATGAACTCAATTTACCGTCAACTCTAACTGGTGTCTGACTATCTATGTAAAGACCTTTAATTGCTTGCAAAAGTTTGCCCCTATTCCGTAATCTCGTAGAACAGACAATAACGTTCTCCTACGAACCCGGTCATATGCCTTTTCTAGATATATAAAGCATAGATACTATTCCCTGATCCACTCGTAACACTTCTCCATTATCTGCCGTAAGCTAAAGATCTGGTCCTGACAACCTCTAAGAGGCCTAAACCCAAACTGATTTTCATTCAATTTGTCCTCAACTAGTACTCGCACTTTCCTTTGAACAATACCTGAGAAGATTTTTACCCACAACGCTGATTAAAGAGATACCTCTGTAGTTGTTACAATCTTTTCTGTTTCCATGCGTATTCAAAACAAAAATACGTAAAGAGGCAGAATACGACGCTGCGATGGGCAATGCCTATATAAGACAACAAATGTCTGGCGCAGTTGTTGGATCAGTTGCTGCAGCTACAACGGAAGGTCATCAAGAGTTTACTGTTGTAGTCTGCGTACGAGCGGTGGGACACAATATCTCCGAGGTAGCGATGAAGTGGGGATCAGGAATCCGGTAAAACATCAAATCTTCCACATCACCGCCGCGCACAAAAAGATCCTGCAAGAACGGGACCAACGACGACTGATAAGAATCGTTCAACGTGACATAAGTGCAACCCTTCCGGAAATTGCTGCAGATTTAGATGTTGGGCCATCAACAAATTTCAGCGTGACAACCATTCATAGGAACGTAGTCGATATGGGCTTTCGGAGCCTAAGCCCACTCGTGTAACCTTGATGACTGCACGACACAAAAGTTTACGCCTTGCCTGGGCCGTCACCACCGACAATGGACTGTTAATGACTGGAAACATGTTGCGTCGTCGGACGAGTCTCGTTTCAAATTGTATCTTGCGGATGGACGTGTACGGGTATGAAGATGAGCTCATGAATCCATGCATCGTGCATGTCAGCTGGGGACTGTTCAAGTTGGTGGAGGCTCTGAAATGTTGGACGTGTGCAGTTGGAGTGGTATCTGACCCCTAATCCGTCAAGATATGACTCTGACAGGTGACACGAGCATAAGCATGTAATTGATCATCTGCATTTATTCATGTCCATTCTGCTTTCCGACGGATTTGGAAATTCCAGCAGGACAATGCGACACCCCACACGTCCATAATTACTAGAGTGGCTCCAGGAAGACTCTTCTGAGTTTAAATACTTCCGCTGGCCACCAAACTCCCCAGACATGAACATTATTGAGCATATCTGGGATACCCCGCAACGTGCTATTCAGAAGAGATCTCCACTACTTCATGCGCTTACGTATTTACGGACAGCGCTGCAGGATTAATGGTGTCAATTCCCTCTAGCGCTACTTCACACATTAGTCCAGTTCATGACACGTCGTGCTGCGGCACTTCTGCTTGCTCGCGGTGGCCGTACACGGTATCAGGCAGGTGTACCAGTTTCCTTGGCTCTTCAGTGTAGAAGAGTTGCCCTGCCTCCCGCATCACTGATGCAGATGGAGTGGCCAGACTCTGGCAGTGAGTGGAAGTAGGGCGAGGGCTTTACAGCACATCGATGACATGACGCTCCAGTACTGGTAACCAAATATGTTCCCGTTTTCCAAGCCCGTCAGCGCCCTTCGCTAGACTAATGTTTAATTTTAGAGCTTGAGAGCGTTTCTTTCCTCAAAGGTTACAGCCTGAAAGGTGCTCCTGCGTCGTCCCTAGGTATGGTTACCACACGTAGCTCCGTTGACAGAATAGAGTTGTGGCTGCTCTGCACCATCATCTACGTGCTCAATCTGATGTTCCCGACGTTCTTTCTCATGTAGTCTCATGCAATGATCTCTCTGCTTGCTTGTACTTCGACTCTTCCGAGTGTTCAAATTGGTTACGCCGCCGATGCGTACTCAATGAGCGTGATCCACTTAATATCATCTCATACGCTTTCAATAAAATTTTATTCCTCATTTAATTACTATTGTGTTGTGCAACAGTTCTGAAACACTGATGTGGAATTGCCTCATCTTCTTCTTCTCCTCCTTCCTCGCCCTTTCCCATTCCTCTACACCGACAGGATCGGCGTTGTTGTACAGGTTTTGGCGATGTCAGTGACAGGTGGTGACCAGATGCCCTTCCTGACGGAACCACGTCTCCTCGGGGCGGAATTTGTCTAACCCACCAGTCTGCGACTAAAATAGATCTCAAGTGCTAGAACTTTCTCTAAATGTTTGCTTAGTGGGTATCTGATGCTGGGCCAGAGTCCAGCCCGGTATTCACCTAGTTGGATGGGCGGCTCACCAGCTCTCGGCGTTAACCCGCGAGGCTCATTTGATCTGGGGCCGACTCGCATACCTGAATCCCAGAAACGGCGAATTAACGCGGTAGGCTACCCAGGCGCGCAGCGAAATTTATTGTCCAGTTGTATGCTGTAAGCGAGTGGAGTAGAAATGAGTCAGATGATGCTGAGTGGATTAAATTGTGACACTGAAAGTAGCAGAGTTCTGCTATTTGAGCAGTGAAATGAAAGACCACAACAGGAGGAAATCTTCTGTATACATGAAAGGAAATATCCTGACTGATTCACCGCTGAGCCCAAACCGCTAAGGACAGCATCCTGAATTTTTAGAGATTGTAGATCTTAAACTGCAGGCACGTGTAAGAGAGGATTTCTTGAATGAAATATCGCTATCAATGAAAATTTGAAGCTAGAATTCCGAAAAATGTTATTTAGTTTCTCGGTATCAAATAAAAAAATACGTGGTTCAGCATTTTTGGAGATTCAGGTCTACGAGGCTGAAATAAGAGGTTTCTTTAACACAGTCCGCAGCTCGTGGTCTTGCGGTAGCGTTCTCGCTTTCCGCGCACGGTGTCCCAAGTTCGATTCCCGGCGGGGCTAGGGATTTTCTCTGCCTCGTGATGTCTGGGTGTTGTGTGTCTTTCATCATCATTTCATCCCAATCGACACGCAAGTCGCAGAAGTGGCGTCAACTTGAAAGACTGGCACCAGGCGAACGGTCTACCCGGCGGGAGGCCCTAGCCACACGACATTTCCATTTCTTTAACACATCATTGTTAACGAATTATTAAAGAATTTTTAAAGAGAAATATAAGAAAATTTATATTTGACACCTCCGTCAGAAATAAAAAAAAATCTGTGTTCCAGTGTTTTTAGAAATTCAGCCCTAAGGGGATGAAAGAGGAAACGAAATTTTTTTCTTATGAAAGCAGAATTGCTTTTTGGTCAAAAGTACCTTTGGAAAGGACCAGACTTCTATGGCCTTAATTAGCGTGAAAAGTTTAGTAGATGTTCCACTTTGAGAACTAAATCAAAGAAATCTATTTAATAGTCATCACGACGAATCGGCTTTCTCAGAATTGCGTAGAAACGGAAACAGAAATGTAACTTTACTGCATTAATTCTTCAGTAGGCATAATATGAAATAGATACTGTTTTAAATGCGATTCCATGTACAGGAATACCCGTATGAGGTGAGACAATTCAGTATCGGGTCTAAGACTGGCGCTGATAGCTATAGATCCACTTATCCGATTTGTCTCTCTCTTTTAACTCGCAATATGAAATTAAACCTTTTGAAACTTTTAAATTATGCAAAGACTAGCAGCCACGTAATTGGTCACTTACTGTTTTATAGTGTGTTCCTTTACACATGAGCAATGGACGTAATTCGATTAAAGAAACAAAAGAACAAAAATCTCTGCAGACATTACAGTGTAGTGGAGTACAGTACAGTATAGTACGCTAGCGAAGCAGCGCGCGCTCAACTACTAGGTATGGCAATAGCATAGATAGCTTTCCTGAAAAAAGTGAAATACGTTAACATTGAATGTAAAGCGGTGGCAAGTCTTTTGTGAAGGTCTTTGAAGTGTAACCTTATACAGAAGACAAACATGACCGGTAAACAGAACAGACAAGAAGAGAATGTGGTACTACAGAAGAATGCTGACGAGTAGTTAAGTACTCCTATATCGTGTGGGCAATGAAGAGCCGGCCGCTGTGGCCGAACGGTTCTGGGCGATTCAGTCCGGAACCATGCTGCTGCTACGGTCGCAGGTTCGAATCCTGCCTCGGGCATGACTGTGTGTGATTTCCTTAGGTTAGATAGGTTTCAGTAGTTCTAAGTATAGGGGACTGATGACCTCAGATGTAAGTCCCATAGTGCTTAGAGCCATTTGAACAATTTTTGGTAATGAAGAGGTACTGAATCAAACTGGGGTGAAACATGCTTAATGACACAAGTTGATAAAAAGGGAGGGAGGGAGGTAGGTTGAGAGGACACGTGCTGGATCCCCAAGAAATGCTTTGATAATGGAGGCATGCTTGGAAGATAAAAATTGTTGATGCTTGAGTACACTTTCAGATCGGTGTTGGTTGCATTCATTACGCAGACAACGTGGAGAGCTGCATCATACCAGTCTTAAGGACGATGACCAAAACAACAACTATGCATCTACGACTAATTTGAGTCTGATACGTTCTGCTTCGGGATTAGCATGTGTTGTCACTGCTTTTAAACCTCGCTATTTCCGTATTAAACATTGCAGTTTTCCATCCTATCATAATGGAAACGGCTTTTCGTGTAAACTGATTAAACCACAGGGAGTAAATCGATCCCTGTGACACTCTACAGCACTACAACACAGCGGAAATACTCGTCCTCAACAAAGTGAAATCCTTTCTGTACCTCTACACAATACTGCCATGTTCTCTAAATCATTTTCTGAGTCAGGAACCCGACTTCGGAACGATTTACTTCAAAAGATTATAGAAACGAAAATCATTTCAAACTTCAAAAGGCAATAATAGCGTACTTTCTGTCTCAATAGCTACCTCTTCTTGCAGCTCGCTGTCGTCAACTTTCCCTCTTCCTCCACTTTTACCTCCCCCACCCACTCTCCCCCTTGTGTACAGAGTTCTCTATTGAAATCCTTTCCTAGCAGCCATATCACTTTCATTTCAATCCTCCCCTCATTCCTTATCCCCTAGACTTCTTGTAATACTAAATAAGGCTGCAAAAATGGTTAACTAATCAACATGATTATTACTCTTGCAAATTATTACTTTTACTAACAATGCAAATTATTACTGCTGAGATTGCTATATAATAACTAATTAATGATATGTATTATCATCATTATTAATGTTACTGTTATTATTATTGCCAATTATTATTTTTATTAATTACTAAAATTATTATTATTGTGTCTATTACGTAAATTTTTTTGTAAGTGCTATTCCAAGTAAGATATAAGAGAGGGCCTTAAGGTCCTAATCTGGTCACGCTACGTAAGCAGTAAATAAAGAAAATGCTGAAGTAGTCTCGATACTCAACGACTGAAGCAGCAAGTAAAGGCATGTCAACTGATAAAATCTGTGGCTCACTATTTTTATGCAGGAGATTTTTCTTTCGTGTGGTTACGAGAGCCAAAACAGCAGCTGTAGTGAGATTTCTTTGCAAGATATCCGAATCGGTGAATTGCAAGCCACGCTGTAAACCTCTGCGTGGGTTTTGCCACCTGTCGCGATAATATAATGGATAGAGTGCGGCGCTTTGGGAGTGCGTAAGAGCAACCTCCCAGGCCAGCGCACTGCTGCCCTGGTCTGTTGGCGTTACGCAACGACGGCGGCGGCTCTGGAAGCGGTCACTCCTGCTTCCGTGGGCGGTCCCTACTGTGGCACAGCACCAGATAAAGAGCGAGATAACGGCTATCGCCGTCACTTCCGTAGTCTAGGCTGTGCTACTCTGGCATCTACTGGCCATGTTCACCTCTTTCCTGCACGGAACCCACTGCGTCTTCCAGAGAGTAAACTGGACGAAAGCACAGTCACGTAGCACAATTGATTGACGAGTTCACACTGAGTCCAGCTGCCCAAGTGACAGTCTCATTTACTCTTACTTCAGTGTGCACCAGCCCAGTAAGAAAACAAAGATTTGTGTCTTCGACCTAAACTTTTTACGTAAGTGAACATTCTGAAAAAGTATAGCGTTTTGCATTTTTTCTTCACCAGAACCTACCTGAAGTAAACTCTTATTTCATGAGCATTTACCTAATTCACCACCTAGCACAGTTTCAAGCAATATTACAAAAAAAGACAGAAGTAAAAGACCCCATTTTTGTTTACCCACACAGCATTTTGGATACATCAACACGTAACAACGTTCCATGTTACCGTCAGCTAGAGTAATCTCGATTTTTGACATATACCACGTTGTGCAGTCAGAATGATTAAGCGATACCCATATTAGTTTGTGTTCATAGTACCAGCACCAAAGTGTTGTTGTTATTTCGTTCAGTCCGAAGATTGGTTTCATGCCGCTCCCCGCAACAATCTATCTATCGCAACTCTCTTCATCTCTGCATAACTATTGCACGCTTTCTCTAAACCTAAAATTGCTATAAACGTAGCTTTTCTTTTCTTCAGACTGTCTTCTAACGTAAATCGTAGGGTCATTATTGACTCCTGCATTCCTAAATTCCTCCAGAATCGAAACTGATGTCTTATGAGGTCGACTTTCACCAGCTTTTCTCTTCTTCTGTAAATAATTTGTGCCAATATTTTGCAACCATAACTTGTCACAACTGGATACTCTGAAATACTGAAAACTGCCAGCATCTTCTTCATTTGCAATTGGAATTACTAAATTCCTCTTTAAGTCCAATGGTATTTCAGCTGTGTCATATATATTGCATACTAGATGGAACAGTTTTATCATAGTTCGTTCTCCCAAGAAATCTCAGAAATTCTGAAACAATGTCTTTTATTCCGGCTATCTTGTTTTGACAGGTCTTTCAGTACTCTGACAAATTCTTCTCGCAATATGTCTCCCATCTCCTCTTCATCTACTTCCTCGTCCCATTCTATAATATTTCTTCATTTTGTATCCCGTTGGTAGGAGCAGGAAAAGGTGAAAATCTCTCGATATTGCAGTGTGAATTAAAATCACCTTTTACTTTAGCAACAAAAGTAATACATAACTTTTCCCTGAGGTGCGAAGCTGAAGCGAAGTGTCCCGGCCGTCTGCTCTTGATCAAAAGGGCCGAATCTGCAGCGGAGCTCGTAGGTCTCCACGGCGCCTGCTAGAGGGCGCTGTCGTCGGTGTCTCGTAGTAGTGCCAACTTAACTTACGCCGTGGCATCGTAGCTATCCATACCATACTTCAAGTTTGTTTCCGTTATACAGTTTTTCTGTGTACTCCATCTTTCATCCCTCTCTTCTTCGTTTAGTACGCTTGTCATATGAGTCCTTGATATCCTAACAGCTGCCTCTGTTTTCCATGAAGATTCTTTAATTTTGATAAATTTGGCATCTATCTTTACGCTAGTCACAGGTACTTCTACCTACTGTTATACACTCCTGGAAATTGAAATAAGTACACCGTGAATTCATTGTCCCAGGAAGAGGAAACTTTATTGACACATTCCTGGGGTCAGATACATCACATGATCACACTGACAGAACCACAGGCACATAGACACAGGCAACAGAGCATGCACAATGTCGGCACTAGTACAGTGTATATCCACCTTTCGCAGCAATGCAGGCTGCTATTCTCCCATGGAGACGATCGTAGAGATGCTGGATGTAGTCCTGTGGAACGGCTTGCCATGCCATTTCCACCTGGCGCCTCAGTTAGACCAGCGTTCGTGCTGGACGTGCAGACCGCGTGAGACGACGCTTCATCCAGACCCAAACATGCTCAATGGGGGACAGATCCGGAGATCTTGCTGGCCAGGGTAGTTGACTTACACCTTCTAGAGCACGTTGGGTGGCACGGGATACGTGCGGACGTGCATTGTCCTGTTGGAACAGCAAGTTTTCTTGCCGGTCTAGGAATGGTAGAACGATGGGTTCGATGACGGTTTGGATGTACCGTGAACTATTCAGTGTCCCCTCGACGATCACCAGAGGTGTACGGCCAGTGTAGGAGATCGCTCCCCACATCATGATGCCAGGTGTTGGCCCTGTGTGCCTCGGTCGTATGCAGTCCTGATTGTGGCGCTCACCTGCACGGCGCCAAACACGCATACGACCATCATTGGCACCAAGGCAGAAGCGACTCTCATCGCTGAAGACGACACGTCTCCATTCGTCCCTCCATTCACGCCTGTCGCGACACCACTGGAGGCGGGCTGCACGATGTTGGGGCGTGAGCGGAAGACGGCCTAACGGTGTGCGGGACCGTAGCCCAGCTTCATGGAGACGGTTGTGAATGGTCCTCGCCGATACCCCAGGAGCAACAGTGTAACTAATTTGCTGGGAAGTGGCGGTGCGGTCCCCTACGGCACTGCGTAGGATCCTACGGTCTTGGCGTGCATCCGTGCGTCGCTGCGGTCCGGTCCCAGGTCGACGGGCACGTGCACCTTCCGCCGACCACTGGCGAAAGACTGCGATGGAGCTCCGTATGCCACGGCAAACTGGCTGACACTGACGGCGGCGGTGCACAAATGCTGCGCAGCTAGCGCCATTCGACGGCCAACACCGCGGTTCCTGGTGTGTCCGCTGTGTCGTGCGTGTGATCATTGCTTGTACAGCCCTCTCGCAGTGTCCGGAGCAAGTATGGTGGGTCTGACACACCGGTGTCAATGTGTTCTTTTTTCCATTTCCAGGAGTGTACATTTCTCTAGCCGCTCTTGCTATGCCATTTTGCACTTTCTGTGAATCTCTTTTTTTGGATGTGTCTAGTCCCTTTTGCCCGTTTCATTTGCTGCACTTATATATTTCCTGCCTTCAATTAAATTCAGTATCACGTGTATTATCGAAAGATTTCTATTGACATCGTCTTTATCTCGTTGATCCTCTGCTGCTTTCAATATATAATTTTTAAGTGTTTCTATTGTACGTCGCGCACTTCTGATTGGGCTGTTTGGCTCCAAATCTGCGTCCACCCATTTATTCGGTTGAAATCAGCGGTCATCAGGTTTTCAGTTGTTCCCATAGGTTTTTTTTGGACGCAGTCTGTTCCTTCCATCGACATCAGCATTTATCAGCAGTTGTGGGTTTTGGAGAACCTTATTGTACTCTCTGACAAGTGCGTTGGGTCTCCGTATTGTTGAAGATGGCATATTGCTTAGAGCTTGTAGCCAATAGCTTAGTGTAATTGTGCCCGAGACTAAATGCATCATTTGGTTCAATTAGACGTCGACCATTTTAACGTATGGTGTGTTCAGCCATACCGGAGAACAATATTCCCCCACGTAGTAAACCAGACCCAATGCGCAACATGGGAGCGTGGCAGCAGAGGACCTAAACAAAATGCAGCATGGCCTTTGTATGAGGTTATTTCGCGGTATGACATTTGCGGGCAGTGTTAGCTAGATGATGTTTTAAAGTTGAAGATAATTTAAATGGAAGCGAGCAATTTGCGACATCCCCGCACTGGATTGCAGTTTCCAGTGGTGGAATTAAGTCCTGTGTTACTGTTTACTCCATTTGTTGCATTTGTTTGCGTCTATTTTCCAGTCATTATCTGGATGTCATTGTGCGCATGTCAGAAAAACAATGTACTAGCCGAACAGAAGTATTCTTCTGAAAATTTTACGTTTTCTTTTACTTCTTTTTCTTCGGAGATGTTAGTCCGCGAACCACGTCAACTGACTTTTCAAAGTTGTTTTTATTTCCTAGCGCTCAATAAATAAAACAATTTTAGTGGATGTTTCATTCGAATAAATATCTTTGCTTTTAAGTACGAACTGTGTTGTCATAGGTTGAAGTACATAGCGGTGGTGATAGATTGCATCACTATCTAGCCAATAGCTTAAGTTGCTGTACACTTATTTGATGAAGAGCATCACGTCAAATGTGGTACTCTGGTATATCAGAATGTTTTATTTTCTAGCGACTACAATCAAAACAAAAACATTTAAAATCCAGTTACCGGTTTCGATCAGCCGGTGGTTCTCTTCCGTCTAGATGCCCTTCCTTACTGATCCGTAGTTAGCATAAATGTACTGAGTCAGAGTCATTTAATCGCCTGTGGTAGAGAAGCGGATCCGAAGAAAATACTTAACAGGTTTCTTTATTTCACTGTCACAGACACCCAAGCTCTTTTCTTTTTATAAATGATTATTAGTTACTGGCCACTATGCCAATCTATGGGTCTCCTGAAAAAGTTACGTTACAGAGTAACATGTTTTATGTAAAAGTGCAAAGGAATACAATGTTTGCTGATCGTAGCCTGATGTATACGAAAAGCGAAGTGTAACTGTTCGCACTCATTAAATATCATTCAATTCAGAAGGATTGTTTCGTTTCTGTTGTCAACATCTTATCCACAATAATGCATCGGCGCCCAACGTCGTTTAGCTTCTTTTGAGAACGATCCAAATCTTGCCGAGATATTCGTTTTCGCATTTGCTTTTGCTTGGTATTCATCAAGTACGGTACCCAACATACGTTTCTGTTAGTTAGTCTTGTTGCAGCATGCTCCATACTCTTCTTTTGAGGTGTCTGTGACAGCTCGATATTTTTATCTGTAGTTGCAGACGCAGATTGTCTTCAAGAGAAGTGAACCTACACTTCAATTCAATTAACTGTTTCCTAACTTTCATGATAGATATATTTATATAGTTAATATAGTTATGCTACGAGCAGCTGATAGTGTACTAAATAAATAAGTCTATCAGTGGGTGGGATGGCAGTCTAATTCATTCATCTGAGCGAAAGTTAGCCACTTCATTTAATGGTATTTAGCAAGACTCAGTAAAGCTTAATGTTTGACACCACCACATCCCACCTTTGCTGCCAGTAGTCTAGCAACCATTAAAGCAGTTTCTGAGTTCCTGTTAAACACTGTCATGCTATTTACATTACTTCCAGCGACTACGTTTTCTCGGTCACTATTACAGGGCTCTGTCTCCAGGACAGTTGCATAATATTTAAACAGGACTGCAGCAGAAATCGTGAGCACTTGCTAGTCGTCCTCTTTCAAGAAAGATGCAATTGACATACTAGTTACTAATTCAGCTAGCCAAGTTTCTGCAAACGTTCATTAAAAGTAAAAGCGGCGATCAAAAGTTTCTTTTGGAAGCCAGTGCAGACCAGAAACGGCACGCCAAAGAAGCAAAATCGCTGTGAGCTCTGGAGCAACAATCACACCGACGGACCAGGTTCAAGGTACCCGTTTGGTAAAACATTGTGTCCCGCTCGCGTTTTGGTGGAATTGACATCCTAAGGTGCAAACCGTTACAAGAGAATACTACTAAAATCTCACGACGAGGTTACAGGAAGCTGACAAGAGGAAGGGTGGCAGAAACCTGTCCAAGCGGAGATTTTATTCCACGACGGTGTCTTAACTCACACTGCACAGGACACAGTCACACATGCCAATTCCTAGAGCTAATAAATCTCGACCCCGCCACGCATCTCCTCCACTGCCCCTCGTATTTTCCTGGTACGGCACTGACTTCTTCCTCTTTCCTCGGTCAAAGAAAAAACTGCGGGGTGTTGGAGGTATTTTCCAGAACCTTGCAGAGGTGATTTTCGACGTAGAACGTTTAGAGGACAGTCAAATTACAGACTTATTCAACGAAGGTTTCCGCCACGTCATCCAGTGTTGAGAAAATTGGAAGTCCGTTGAGAATGTCTAACACCAGATGTAAGGGTCGCTGTTGGTATTTTTCGAGGTGATAATTAAAACCTATGGACTTCCTTCGTACTCTCTGATAGTATCTGCACCATGAGATAAAATGTATCCTGACACCTTTTAGTCCATCACTGGCCTTTTTGACTGGTTGCGCTCTACTGAGCATTCTTTCAATGAGATGTCTGGATGTCTGTGGAAGAATGGCAACCCATTATTCCTCGAGATGCAAACCCAGAGAACACAGTGACGGACGTTGGGGTCGGAGTGAAGTCGAAGTCCTAACCCCAAACATGTTCAATTTGGTTTAGATCGAGTCTCTGGTCAGACCAGCCCATTTTCTGGAATGTTGTCGAACTATAAATAGTTTAGACAAGAAGAGAATAGAAGCTTTCGAAATTTGGTGTTACAGAAGAATGCTGAAGGTTAGATGGGTAGATCTCATAACTAATGCGGAGGTATTGAATAGGATTAGTGAGAAGAGAAGTTTGTGGCACAACTTGACTAGAAGAAGGAATCGATTGGTAGGACATGTTCTGAGGCATCAAGGGATCACCAATTTAATATTGGAGGCCAGCGTGGAGGGTGAAAACCGTAGAGGGAGACCAAGAGATGAATACACCAAGCAGATTCAGAAGGACGTAGGTTGCAGTAGGTACTGGGAGATGAAGAAACTTACACAGGATAGAGTAGCATGGAGAGCTGCAGCAAACCAGTCTCAGAACTTAACACCACAACAACAACAACAACGTCGAACTATTGCCTCACAGTAGATGCTACTTTCTGACAGCATGCTGGTACAAAGAAACATCAGTCTCTGAATTGTTCCTTTAGTATTAAATGAGTTCATGTGTTTTCGCGTTCAGCGTTTTTGTAACAGCAATACGGGAACCACACTCTAACCATGTTGTTGTTGTTGTGGTCTTCAGTCCAGAGACTGGTTTGATGCAGCTCTCCATGCTACTCTATCCTGTGCAAGCTTGTTCATCTCCCAGTACCTACTGCAGCCTACATCCTTCTGAATCTGCTTAGTGTATTCCTCTCTTGCTCTCCCTCTACGATTTTAACCCTCCACGCTGCCATCCAGTACTAAATTGGTGATCCCTTGATGCCCCAGAATATGCCCTACCAGCTGATCCCTTCTTTTAGTCAAGCAGTGCCACTATTTTCTCTTCTCTCCAATTCTATTCAATACCTCTGCATTAGTTATGTGATCTACCCATCTAATCTTCAGCACTCTCCTGTAACACCACATTTCGAAAGCTTCTATTCTCTTCTTGTCTAAACTACCTATCGTCCACGTTTCACTTCCATACATGGCTACACTCCATACAAATACTTTCAGAAATGACTTCCTGACACTTCATACTCGATGTTAACAAAGTAATCTTCTTCAGAAACGCTTTCCTTGCCATTGCCAGTCTACATTTTATATCCTCTCTACTTCGACCATCATCAGTTATTTTGCTCCCCAAATAGCAAAACTCCTTTACTACTTTAAGTGTCTCATTTCCTAATCCAATTCCCTCAGCATCACCCGATTTAATTCGACTAAATTCCATTAGCCTCGTTGTACTTTTGTTGATGTTCATCTTATATCAACCTTTCAAGACACTGTCCATTCCGTTCAACTGCTCTTCGAAGTCCTTTGCTGTCTCTGACAGAATTACAATGTCATCGCCGAACCTCAAAATTTTTATTTCTTCTCCATGGATTTTAATACCTACTCCGAATGTTTCTTTTGTTTCCTTTACTGCTTGCTCAATATAAAGATTGAATAGCATCGGGCAGAGGCTAAACCCTGTCTCACTCTCTTCCCAATTACTGCTTCCCTTTCGTGTCCCTCGACTCTTATAACAGCCATCTGGTTTCTGTACAAATTGTAAATAGCCTTTCGCTCCCTGTATTTTACCCCAGCCACCTTTAGAATTTGAAAGAGAGTATTCCAGTCAACGTTGTCAAAAGCTTCCTCTAAGTCTAAAAATGAGAGAAACGTAGGTCTGCCTTTCCTTAATCTTTCTTCTAAGATAAGTCGTAAGGTCAGTATTGCCTCACGTGCCCCAACATTTCTACGGAATCCAAACTCATCTTCCCCGAGGTCGGCTTCTACCAGTTTTTCTATTCGTCTGTAAATTCGGTAATTTTCACATCTGTCAACACTTGCTTTCTTTGGATTTGTAATTATTATTAACCATAAAAAGAAAAATTATGCCCGTATCGTAACACGATGTCATCGCTGGTTCACTTCTGGCACTACACGTGATGGCAGGTAACGTTCTCCAGGGATTCGCCTCACCCAAACGCTTCCTTCGAATTACCACAGCGTACAGCACGGTTCATCACTCCAAATCACTCGTTTCCAGTCACCCACTGTCCACTGGCGTCACTCTTTATACCAACACAAGCGTCGCTTAGCAACGACTACATAAGTGTGCGGCTTTGAGGAGCTGCCCGACCATTGTGCCCTTTTATTTTAACTTCTTATTCAGTTATTGTTCTAGCAGGGCTGCTTGTACCACATTAGAACTCACTAGAGATGCCTTGAGCTGATTTCATGCTATTTTTTACAACCGCACACTGTAGAGGTCGGCGGTTCGTGTCCGTTAGTACATCAGGTCTGCCTGGTCTAGTTTCAGCTGAGGTTGTCCTTCGCGGTTCCTCTTCACAGTCACACCACCAACAGCCGACTTGGGCTGCTTTAAATGGGTTGGAATGTTCAAATGTGTGTGAAATCTTATGGGACGTAGTTACGTCATCAGTCTCTAAGCTTACACACTACTCAACCGAAACTATCCTACGGACATACACACACACACACACACACACACACCCAAGCCCGAGGGAGGACTCGAACCTTCGCGGGGACTAGCCGCACAGTCCATGACTGCAGCGCCTCAGACCGCTCGGCCAAGCCCGCGCGGCTGGGTTGGAATGTCCGTGATGTTACTCAAGTGACATCGATGACTACTTCATTGAGCTCTCCTGACAAACACACTGTGCTGTTAACACTTCTCTAAGTCAATACTCCCAGCCTTCTTTTACATTGGCGGGTCCGCCACATGGAGTGACCAATCCCGCAGTACGTACGTGTGTCCGGACACGCTTGCTCAGGTAATGTATGTATAGCAGACAGCTTTTTTTTCTCTATTTTAGTCATCAGTGTTCTGGCTGGTTTGATGCACCCCGCCGCGAATTCCTCTGCTATGCCAACCTCTTCATCTCGGATTAGCAGTTGCAGCCTACGTCCTCAACTACTTACTGGACGTATTCCAGTCATTGTCGTCCTGTACACCTTACAAGATACCTCGTGTGGGAAGGAGAAAGAGGTGTCGATTTTATTTAGATTGTATATATGAAATGCAAGGAGTTATGTTCAACATATAAGTGGTTTATTCAGTGAGACTGCATAAAACTGCATATGCAAGAATTATTGAAATTTTATCCAGTTCATTTAACAATAACACAGAAATTGTTCAAATAATGATAAACAAAAGTAAAGAATAAAAAAAAAAAAAACAGCTGAACAGATGACTCTCTTAACCGGCAAACGGTGAATACTGTGTCTTGCGTCTTTATGAGCATCTAACACAATGCAAGGAAATTGAAGAAAGCGAAAGAAGAATGCGCAGCTAGGAAAGTGGGCGTTTTCTGTATTACCGAGTTCATAGCTTGGTCGGCGTGGCGGTGGAGTCAGCTGATTGCGTGCGGCTGCATCGAGACTCTGCCGGTGACATAGTTGATAATGTCTAACATGCCCTGCGCTGAAAATAGTGACCGAAACCTGGTACTGGAAGTTATCATTACTGAACGACGGTATGCAAACCTACGTGAAACTGCATTAAACAAAGCTCATACCTGTTCTAACAGTACTACCGTCATCGGACATGTAGTAAATGAAAATGTGATCTTGAGTTAAGCTCTTGATAACGCGTCCAGTGAGTGAAGCTCGCCTACTTGGATCTAACAAACTTTGCTGTCTACGCTGTTTGCGACGAATGCAAAGTGGATTGTCTCAATACAAGCGATAAGAGAATCCTTGCGACTTATCGGAAGCAGTCAACTCCTGCCTCTTCAGAAGCAGTATTCGGAATGCCAAATACCAGTGCGCTCCTCGCACCTGGAGAGAGCGAGCCGCTCCCCTCCAGCGTCTTGTCTCCGCCCTTCCGCAAATTACGTAACTCGTACTATTTTTCAAAGCGAATATGAGATTCGTGCCAATGAAAAGGTCCGTTTCAAAATTTCCTATCTCCTTGCCGTCGCATTCCGCGAGGAAAAGAGACCGATACAGAGTATACAAATAAAACAAGACTTCTCCCTTTGAGTATTGCCGCTACGTTCCCAGGTGTTCTGCTCGCGGGAAACGGCCAAAATTCCCCGGGCCACTTGAGATTCTTACACACCCAAGTCGTGCTGCTGCTATTCTACTCGCCGCTCTCTCCGTGTTGCCTAGAATCGTGGCAAAGCTGTTTTTCGCTCTAAGTTTATAGTGTCCGCTGCCTCGGGCACACGTGCGAATGTCCACGGCTTCCCTTGGCAGCATGTTGATGTATGCAGCGTCTTCGCCTGTCGCTAATCCTGTGGGGGCCTGCCCTCTGTGAAGCGTGCCGACATAGACGCGCGACCGCCGCTCGCCCACTACCTGTGTCCACCTGGTCGCCGGGCTTCCCAGCTAGGAACGCATCAGAAGAGTTCCTTTCATGCACAGAGTGTACCAAGTTTGCAAAGAGAAGAATCATAGCCTTTTACAGCCGCTTAATGACACAATAATTCACCTCCGTCACACTTCGTATATTGCAATAAACTAATGACTGATTTTAAAAGCAATCATCTCCTCTAATTATAAACATGAAAAGCTCTGACGCTTTTCAAGCTTTCACCTTCCACAGCTCCCTCCAGTAACATAGAAGCATGGAAACTATTCCATGATGTCTTAAACATGTCCTGTCATCCTGACCCTTCTTCTTGTCAGTGTTTTCCAGTTTTCCACGTACTCCTTTCCTCGTCGATTCTCTCGAGAACCTCCTCATCCTTTACCTTACCAGCCTACATAGTTTTCAACATTCATCTTTAATAGCACTCCTCAAATGCTTCAATTTCTGATTTTCCGGTTTTCCAACAGTCCATGTTTCATTACCATACAATGCGGCGCTCCAAACGAACATCCTCAGAAATTTCCTTTCTCGCTGTTCTCGTTTCTGCTGTTTCTCATTACTTTCCTCCTTCTTCCATTTACTCTCAATCAATATTTTGTCCTCATTTGACTGTTCATTCCATTCAGAAAATTCTGCAATCCTCTTCACTTTCACTGAAGATAGCAAGGTCATCAGCGAATCTTATCATCACATTCTTTTACTTGAATTTTAATTCCTCTCTTCAATGTTTCTTCTGTTTCAGTTCTTCTTCGATATGTTGACTGAATGGTATGGGCGAAAGACTGAATTCCTCTATTACACCCTTTTTAACCCGAGTACTTCGTTCTTGGTCTTCCACTCTCATTGTTCCCTCATCACTCTTGTACGCATTGTATATTACCTGTCTTGCCCTGTAGCTGGCCCCTATTTTTCTCATAATTTCGAACATCTTACACCATTTGACATTGCTGAACACTTTTTCCAAGTCATCAAATCCCTCCATTTTTCTTTAGTCTTGCTTTCCATATCAATGGTAACGTCAGAATTGCCTTTCTGATGTCTTTACCTTTCCTAAAACCAATCTGATCATTATCTAACATATCCTCAGTTTTCATTTCGATCCTTTTTATATTATTTTTGTCAGCAACATGGATACATGAGCTATTAAGTTGATTGTGCATAATTCTCGCACTTATCGACTCTTGCGATCTCCTTTTTTATGAATGTCACATAGTATATCGCCAGACTCATACATTCTACACAACAACATGTATAGTCGTTTTTTTGGCATTTAACGAATGATTTGAGAAACTCCGATGGAATGTTATCTATCACTGCCGCCTTATTCGATCAGGTCTTCGAGAGCTCTTATAAATGCTGGTTCTAATACTGGATCCCCTATCTCTTCTATATCAACAACTGTGTGGTCTTGTATAACGTCATCAGACATGTCTTCTGCCTCATGTTGTTGTTGTTGTCTTCAGTCCTGAGACTGGTTTGATGCAGCTCTCCATGCTACTATATCCTGTGCAAGCTGCTTCATCTACCAGTACCTACTGCAACCTACATCCTTCTGAATCTGCTTAGTGTACTCATCTCTCGGTCTCCCTCTACGATTTTTACCCTCCACGCTGCCCTCCAATGCTAAATTTGTGATCCCTTGATGCCTCAAAACATGTCCTACCAACCGATCCCTTCTTCTAGCCAAGTTGTGCCACAAACTTCTCTTCTCCCCAATCCTATTCAATACCTCCTCATTAGTTACGTGATCTATCCACCTTATCTTCAGTATTCTTCTGTAGCACCACATTTCGAAAGCTTCTATTCTCTTCTTATCAGAACTAGTTATCGTCCATGTTTCACTTCCATACATGGCTACACTCCAAACAAATATTTTCAGAAACGACTTCCTGATACATAAATCTATATTCGATGTTAACAAATTTCTCTTCTTCAGAAACGCTTTCCTTGCCATTGTCAGTCTACATTTTATATCCTCTCTACTTCGACCATCATCAGTTATTTTACTTCCTAAATAGCAAAACTCCTTTACTACTTTAAGTGTCTCATTTCCTAATCTAATTCCCTCAGCATCACCCGATTTAATTTGACTACATTCCATTATCCTCGTTTTGCTTTTGTTGATGTTCATCTTATATCCTCCTTTCAAGACACTGTCCATTCCGTTCAACTGCTCTTCCAAGTCCTTTGCCGTCTCTGACAGAATTACAATGTCATCGGCGAACCTCAAAGTTTTTACTTCGTCTACATGAATTTTAATACCTACTCCAAATTTTTCTTTTGTTTCCTTTACTGCTTGCTCAATATACAGATTGAATAACATCGGAGAGAGGCTACAACCCTGTCTCACT
Source organism: Schistocerca gregaria (assembly GCF_023897955.1). NCBI lineage: Eukaryota > Metazoa > Arthropoda > Insecta > Orthoptera > Acrididae > Schistocerca > Schistocerca gregaria. The sequence continues at coordinate 320,381,436 of NC_064925.1, read as the reverse complement.
CCTTTCCCAACCACTGCTTCCCTTTCATGCCCCTCGACTCTTATGACTGCCATCTGGTTTCTGTACAAATTGTAAATAGCCTTTCGCTCCCTGTATTTTACCCCTGCCACCTTTAGAATTTGAAAAAGAGTATTCCAGTCGACATTGTCCAAAGCTTTCTCTAAGTCTACAAATGCTAGAAACGTAGGTTTGCCTTTTCTTAATCTTTCTTCTAAGATAAGTCGTAAGGTCAGTATTGCCTCACGTGTTCCAACATTTCGACGGAATCCAAACTGATCCTCCCCGAGGTCCGCATCTACCAGTTTTTCCATTCGTCTGTAAAGAATTCGCGTTAGTATTTTGCACCTGTGACTTATTAAACTGATAGTTCGGTAATTCTCACATCTGTCAGCACCTGCTTTCTTTGGGATTGGAATTATTATATTCTTCTTGAAGTCTGAGGGTGTTTCACCTGTCTCATACATCTTGCTCACCAGGTGGTAGAGTTTTGTCATGACTGGCTCTCCCAAGGTCGTCAGTAGTTCTAATGGAATGTTGTCTACTCCGGGGGCCTTGTTTCGACTCAGGTCTTTCAGTGCTCTGTCAAACTCTTCACGCAGTATCTTACCTCCCATTTCGTCTTCATCTACATCCTCTTCCATTTCCATAATATTGTCCTCAAGTACATCGCCCTTGTATAAACCTTCTATATACTCCTTCCACCTTTCTGCCTTCCCTTCTTTGCTTAGAACTGGGTTGCCATCTGAGCTCTTAATATTCATACACGTGGTTCTTTTCTCTCCAAAGGTCTCTTTTATTTTCCTGTAGGCAGTATCTATCTTACCCCTGCTGAGATAAGCTTCTACATCCTTACATTTATCCTCTAGCCATCCCTGTTTAGCCATTTTGCACTTCCTGTCGATCTCATTTTTGAGACGTTTGTATTCCTTTTTGCCTGCTTCATTTACTGCATTTTTATATTTTCTACTTTCATCAATTAAATTCAATATTTCTTCTGTTACCCAAGGATTTCTAGCAGCCCTCGTCTTTTTACCTACTTTATCCTCTGCTGCCTTCACTACTTCATCCCTCAGAGCTACCCATTCTTCTTCTACTGTGTTTCTTTCCCCCATTGCTGTCAATTGTTGCCTTATGCTCTCCCTGAAGCTCTGTACAACCTCTGGTTCTTTCAGTTTATCCAGGTCCCATCTCCTTAATTTCCCACATTTTTGCAGTTTCTTCAGTTTTAATCTACAGGTCATAACCAATAGATTGTGGTCAGAGTCCACATCTGCCCCTGGAAATGTCTTACAACTTAAAACCTGGTTCCTAAATCTCTGTCTTACCATTATATAATCTATCTGATACCTTTTAGTATCTCCAGGGTTCTTCCACGTATACAACCTTCTTTCATGATTCTTAAACCAAGTGTTAGCTATGATTAAGTTGTGCTCTGTGCAAAATTCTACTAGGCGGCTTCCTCTTTCATTTCTTAGCCCCAATCCATATTCACCTACTATGTTTCCTTCTCTCCCTTTTCCTACACTCGAATTCCAGTCACCCATTACTATTAAATTTTCGTCTCCCTTCAATATCTGAATAATTTCTTTTATTTCATCGTACATTTCTTCAATTTCTTCGTCATCTGCAGAGCTAGTTGGCATATAAACTTGTACTACTGTAGTAGGTGTGGGTTTCGTATCTATCTTGGCCACAATAATGCGTTCACTATGCTGTTTGTAGTAGCTTACCCGCATTCCTATTTTCCTATTCATTATTAAAGCTACTCCTGCACTACCCCTATTTGATTTTGTGTTTATAACCCTGTAGTCACCTGACCAGAAGTCTTGTTCCTCCTGCCACCGAACTTCACTAATTCCCACTATATCTAACTTTAACCTATCCATTTCCCTTTTTAAATTTTCTAACCTACCTGCCCGATTAAGGGATCTGACATTCCACGCTCCGATCCGTAGAACGCCAGTTTTCTTTCTCCTGATAACGACATCCTCCTGAGTAGTCCCCGCCCGGAGATCCGAATGGGGGACTATTTTACCTCCGGAATATTTTACCCAAGAGGATGCCATCATCATTTAATCATACAGTAAAGCTGCATGTCCTCGGGAAAAATTACGGCTGTAGTTTCCCCTTGCTTTCAGCCGTTCGCAGTACCAGCACAGCAAGGCCGTTTTGGTTAATGTTGCAAGGCCAGATCAGTCAATCATCCAGACTGTTGCCCTTGCAACTACTGAAAAGGCTGCTGCCCCTCTTCAGGAACCACACGTTTGTCTGGCCTCTCAACAGATACCCCTCCGTTGTGGTTGCACCTACGGTACGGCCATCTGTATCGCTGAGGCACGCAAGCCTCCCCACCAACGGCAAGGTCCATGGTTCATGGGGGATGCTTCTGCCTCATAGTGGCCTTCAATGTATTCTTTCTACTTATCCGCTCTCTCCTGTGCATTTGACAGTGGAATTCCCATTCTTGATGTTACCACACTTGCTTTTAATTTCACCGAAGGGTGTTGTCATTTTTCTACGTACTGACTCAGATCTTCCGACAATCATTTCTTTTTCGATATCTTCATATTTTTCATGCAGACATTTCGCCTTAGCTTCTCAGCACTTCTTATTTATTTAATTCCTAAGCGACTTGTATTTTTCTATTCCTGAATTTCCCTGAACATTCTTGTACTTCCTTTTTTTAATCGATCAATTGCAATACTTCTTCTGTTACCCATGGTATCTTCGCAGTTACCTTCTTTGTGCGTATGTTTTCCTTCCCAACTTCTGTGATTGCTCTTTATAGGTATTATTTCTCTTTAGATGACCTATGATGGTGATTTAGATAATACACACCAGTGTAGAATGTTCTTTCTCCATTCAGTTACATCTCCGTACAATTGTTTACAAATATCCTTCGAAATAGTCTATTACGCAGTCCCAGCTGAAGAGTGCTTGTCTTGGGCTGAACGTGACTTGCAGGTTTGGGGATCCCACATACAGCGCCTGGCGAAGTTTTTGACCTAGTTAATACCCAAACTCTGCAGCCAGCCTCACGTCCATACGAGTCCGGCGGTGTGCATTGAGTTGCGCCAGGGCAGACGGCGCCAGCGTCATTAGTCAGCAGTGAGCTGTTTATGACGCACGGCCGGCGCGATACTCTCTCTGGGGACTTTGGTCGCAGGAGCATCCTGCTTGCACAGCTGTTTACAACTTCTCCTTAGCGTGATCCGATTTTCTCGTGTCCTCATAACTGCAGCGCTGTGCGAGTCATCCTCGCCTGTCCGTTTGTTCCGTTCCCTGAGCCTTTGGCTCGGTCATGTTAGGCTGCGAGGGGCTTACACACAAGCTTCTTCGTCAAAGAACGCTTCTGCTACTAGACTAGCTGCGCTTACGTTTTACAGTCACGTAGGACAACCTAATGTAAAAGAAGATGCAACATTTCGGTCACTGCTGTTATTGGACATCAGAGGAGCGACAATAAAAGGCATTTTCCAGAAGAAAAGCTCATAGGAAAAAATGCTTATTTGAGATATAACAGTTTACTTATTTTTAATATATTTTAATAACGATCTGATTCTAATACACAATTATATTTTAATAGGTTATGTACTATTATTAAGTAAATCTTTGCATATAACACTAAAAGTTTCGCCGGCTGTATTGGCCGAGCGGTTCTAGGCGCTACAGTCTGGAACTGCGCGACCGCTACGTCGCAGGTTCGAACACTGCCTCGGGCATGGATGTGTGTGATGTCCTTAGGTTAGTTAGGTTTAAGTAGTTCGAAGTTCTAGGGGACTCAGCAGTTAAGTCCCATAGTGCTCAGAGCCATTTGAACCATTTGAACTAAATGTTTCAACCTATGTTTTTAATGCGAAAAATAATAATTCTGATAAACACTTTTTCCCGTAAATCAGTGTCATTAGGTTACAGTGAGCAAACATTTGTTTCATGACACGTAATTTTTACCCTCAGAACACATGAAAACAATACAGAAATATTATTCTTAACAAAAATGGTTCAAATGGCTCTGAGCACTATGGGACTCAGTTTGCTGTGGTCATCAGTCCCCTAGAACTTAGAACTACTTAAACCTAACTAATCTAGGGACATCACACACATCCATGCCCAAGGCAGGATTCGAACCTGCGACCGTAGCAGTCGCACGGTTCCGAACTGCGCTCCTAGAACCGCGAGACCACCGCGGCCGGCTATTCTTAACAGCGCCTATGATCACGAAACCAGCAGAAACATAAAATAATACAAATTGATAACAAAATGTAACTACAAAAATAGAATACCACTGTTTTGTTCTGTAGTCCATGCATTATGATGGACAGTTTTTCTGATATAGTTCCTGGTTACTAAATCACCTTTTGTTTCTCTTCTTCCTCTTTTTTTTCTTCTTCCTGTCCTGTATGGAGGTCTATTGTCTAAATAATGTCTGATTGTTGGTGACTATCTTCAAGCATATTGTGTAACTACGAGCTACGCTTATCATCCTTATACTTAAAATAACGTCACAATCTATTTTGTTTTTGGCTTCACAAGATTAAGCGACGCTGTTGATAATGTCTGGTTTTTCAGTACACCATTACTGTATTTCTGTTTCCAAAGTCTGAATGATGTACAGTGAGGTGACAGTCATGGGACGGCGACATGCATATATGCAGATGGCGGTAGTATCTTGTACACAAGGTATAGAAGGGCAATGCATTGGCGAAGCTGTAATTTGTACCCGGGTGATTCATGTGAAAAGCTGTACGAAATGATTTTGGCGGCACGGCGGGAATTAACAGACTTTGAAAACGGAATAGTTCGAGCCGCATGCATGGGACATTCTATTTCGGAAATCGTTAGGGAATTCGATATTCCAAAATCCACAGTGTCAAGAGTGTGTCGAGAATATCAAATTTCGGGCATTACCTCTCACTCACCACGGACAACGCAGTGGCCGACGGCCTTCACTTAAAGACCGAAAATAGTCGCGTGTGCGTAGAGTTGTCAGTGCTAACAGACAAGCAACACTTCATGAAATAACCGCAGAAATCAATATGGGACGTACGACGGACGTATCCGTTAAGACAGTGCGACGAAGTTTGGGGTTAATGGCCTATGGCAGCAGATGGCAGACGCGATTGCCTTTGCTAACAGCACGACACGGCCTTTGCTCGTGACCATATCGGTTGCACCCTTGATGATTGGAAAACCATGGCCTGGTCAGATGGGTACCGATTTCAGTTTGTAAGAATTGATGGTAGGCTTCGTGTGTGCGCAGACCCCGCTTAAGACATAGACCCAAGTTGCCAACAAGGCACTGTGCAACTGGTGGTGGTGGTGTGGGCTTTGTTTACAAGGAATGGACTGGGTCCTCTCGTCCAACTGAACCGATCATTGACTGTAAATGGTTATGCTCGGCTACCTGGAGACGATTTGCAGCCATTCATGGGCTTCATGTTCCCAAACAACGACGGAAATTTAACAGATGTGAATGAGCCCTGTCACCAGGCCACAATTGTACGCCTTTGGTTTGAAGAACATTAAGGACAATTCGAGCAAATGATTTGTCCATCCAGATAACCAAAAATGTATCCCAAGGAGCATACATAACGGAGAGGTCAACTCATGAACAAAATTTTGCACCGGCAACCCTTTCGCAGTTATGGACGTTGTAGAGGCAGCCATAGCTCTGTATTTCTGCAAGGGGCTTGCAACGAGTTGTTGAGACCACGTTACGTCGAGCTGCAGCATCACGCCGGGAAAAATAAGGTCCTACATGATATTAAGAGGTATCCCATGGCGTTTGGACCTTTGCATGTTAGTCAACCTAGTACTGGGCCACATGTTTTGTATTTCAGAACAAAATACGTTTGAATTTTAAACACAGTTCTCTTGGCGATAGCTTTTTTGAAGACATATTTTTCACGGCCTTCATTTCATTGCTTTATGAAGCTTCTGTCCTTAAGAACAATATAGGGCGATTGGACTATATCTGCACATCACCATTGTTGATAATAGGTCTTTACAGTACGAATGGTTTCTTCTTTCTTCACTTTTGCTTTAATCAGATCAAAGTTACTATCACACTGCGCAAAGGAATGACCTGGAATTGGAAACAGATGTGTGAGCTCCACGTGAAATATTCCTGCCATCTATGAATAAAATGACACGTTCAATTCTTATTTTGACCATCACATGCATAGGAGAACAGAAAATACACTTCACATGCGGAAAGTCTTCCAATTTGATTTCCAGGACGTTTTGTACGAATTGTTTGGTATTTCAAGAGGCACCGTATCGAAAATTTATATCGTATACAGGGAAAACGGAAAAAACATCGTCGCTAAACGACAACGTGGACAAAAGTGTATGCTGAGTATTCGTGACAATCATTGAAGAGGATTGTGACGGCAAATAAGAGGACGACAGCTGCAACAATCAACTCAAAGTTGCACTCGCGAATCTGGTCATCTCGAAAACAACACGAAGGAGTTCCATAAGCAGGGAATTGCACTGTTAGCTGGAATTCCAAAAACACTAACCAGTGATGCTAATAACCGTAACGGTAAAACGTTGTGCCGAAGCCACAGAACTTGGGCAATGGGGCAGTGGAGGAAAGTAGTTTAGTCGGATGAGTCTTGCTTAATGCTGTTTCTAATTTCTAGCCGAGTTTACATCCCAAGAATGGAACATGGTGGGGATTCGTTGATGATGTGGATAGTCAAATCAGGGAATACGAAGGGATCATTGGTTATCCTCCAAGGTCGTATTCTCCGAGGGCCAATTTGACCAATCCGGTCCATCCTCTGGTACAATACTTGCTCCAAGACGACAGGGCATCTGTCCACACAGCTCGCTCGACCAGGACTGGTTTTGTGGGCACGAGGATGAATTGCTGCATCTCCCCCGGCCGACAGAGTCACCATATCTCAGTATCGTAGAGTCTTTGTGTTCAGCATTGGACAGAACTATGGGTCGTCGCCGCCCATGTCAATCAATATTTCCAGACCTTGCCTCTGTTTTTTAAGAAGAATGGTATAAGGTTCCCTCGAAAGATATGCAGGATGCGTATTTATCCAGGGTGGGACGACTGGAAGCTGTTTTGACATCAACCTTTTTTCTACGCCATACTAGGCAATGGTAGTTTCTGTTAGCGATGTTCCCATATTTATGCCCCCTCCCCGTATCACTTCTTTTACGGGGCCCAACAAAAGGTTAATGTTCTACGAGTTTGAACACGGGGGGAGGGGGGGCACTTGAAAAAACAGAAAAGAGAAGTGCTAATGCTCAATCAAGATACAGTGTGGGCCAGTGAAGTGAAATGGAAAGAAGACAAGGACTTATGGTAACGTGAGTATAGGATACTATCAACAGCAGCAGAAAATGGTGTAATGGGGGTAATGGGAGTAGGATTTGTTATGAAGAGGTAGGTAGGCGAGAAAATGAGCTTCTGTGAACAGTTCAGTGATAGGGTTATTCTCATCAGAATCGACAGCAAACCATCAGTGACAATGATAGTTGAAATGTACGAGCCGTTCTGGCGACTCGTAGGTGAAGAGATAGAAAAAGCATGTGAGGATATTGAACAGGTAACGCAGTACGTAAGGAGGGATGAAAATCTAATAAACACGGGGGATTGGTATACAGTTGAAGAGGAAGAAGTAGAAGAAAGGTTTATGAGAAAATGTGGGCTTGATAGTAGGAATGACAGAGGAGGAAGACTAATTGAGTTCTGCAATAAAATTCACATAGTGACAGGGAATACTCTGTTCAAGAATCACAAACGAAGGAGGTATAATCGGAAAAGACAGGAAATTACGGTTAGCTTAATTACATCACGGTCAGGCAGATTTCAAAATCAGGTACTGGATTCTAAGGCGTACCCAGGAGCAGATATATTTAGTCGTGATGCACAGTATGCTGAAAATTAAGAAACTGAACACGAAGAATCAATGCACAAATAAGTGGGATATGGACGTACTAAGGAATGGAGAGGTACGCCTCAAAATATCCGAGACTATAGAAACTTAGATAAGGGATAGCACAGTAGGCAGTTCAGTCGAAGAAGAATGGACCAATACCATTTTTCGGTATATGAACTGTATGAACATGCGTTGATAAGGCCACGAAAAAAGAAACCCGGTGATATGACATGTTAGGAGCTCAACAGTAGAAAAAATATATTTTGAGGGAAACGGCATACTCACCGACATTGGCGGAGGTCGTATATCGTATTATGAAACCGTGAGCACCGGCTTAAATCCATCTAGGAATTGCTTACTCGCGAGTTGCAACAGATCATTTAAAATGTTATCATCTCCCTTAGCAAGAGGTTTATAAATTCAAGTTTTTCTAATAAATCCAATTTCTAGCCTTTTATTTCCTTACGTAAAACGATGGTTTCTTCTAATTCCCTCGGAGAATGGTCTGAAATACGTAAGTGTTCAGCAGATGAAGAATTATACACATCTCTCCCTTTCTTACCCAACAGGTATTATGTCCTTCACATTTTTGTAACAGAAGTAAGCTTCGTAATTGTCTATTATCTTCTGCACACTAAAGCTACCCGCAGTATCACTATGCTAGATAAATGTACTACAGATTACGCCCATGTATATGGCACTCACTGCTTTCCCATTTTTCTTATGGCTTAAGCTTCCATAGTGTTAAGCGAAAGTTTTTTCTTATTAGCGAGGTTGTTTTACCTTATATTTTCTCTTCTTTCCCCATTGGATTTATAACAGTAATCATCTGTAAACAGAACTCTGCCTTCTGTGCTCTGAATTTATGTACAATATTACTCTGTCAGCAAATGTATTAATAACTTTATACGGAATGTACACCTGTAAATTTTTATATTTCTAATAGCTTTGTAGAGGAATTTCCATACTTACTTTAATATAAAATGCTGTTATTCAACACAACCAAGGCACAGTTCATACGCGCGTGTATTTAGCACCCTCTGTAGCCCAATCTTTCCTGATAGCCTGAGTTTTTATATGCCGGCCGAGGTGGCCGAGCGGTTCTAGGCGCTACAGTTTGGAACTGCGCGATCTCTACGGTCGCAGGTTCGCATCCTGCCTCGGGCATGGATGTGTGTGATGTCCTTAGGTTAGTTAGGTTTAAGTAGTTCTAAGTTCTAGGGGACTTATGACCTCAGAAGTTAAGTCACATAGTGCTCAGAGCCATTTGAACCATTTTTTTGTCTGTGTATCTGTAGCAGCTGGCCTTAGTCTCTGATATAAGGTACATGTACCTTACGCAAATATTTTATCTTGTGACGCCTATCACATTTGTACGTTAACACGAGGATTGTAATGTACAAAATGTACAAGATCCAAGAAGGGACAATAAGAGTGGAAGACCAAGAGCGAAGTGCTTGGATTAAAAATGATGTAAGGCAGCGATGTGCTCTTTCGCCCCTACTATTCAATCTATACATTGAAAAAGCAATGACTGAAATAAAAGAAAGGTTCAGAAGTGGAATTAAAACTCAAGGCGATAGATTCTCTGACGACATTGCTATCCACAGTGAAAGTGAAGAAGTATAATAGGAATTGCTAAACTGAATGAACAGTTAGAGTACAGGATATGGAACTGAGAGTAAATCGAAGAAAGACGAAAGTAAAGAGAAATAATAGAAATGAGGACAGCGAGAAACTTAACATCAAGATTGATGATCGCGAAGTAGATGAAGTTACGGAATTCTGCTACCTAGGTGGCAAAATAACCACGACTGACGAAGAAAGGAGGACATCAACAGCAGACCAGCAAGGGGAAAAAAGCCAATTCTGGCCAAGAGAAGTCTGCTAGTATCAAACATAGGCCTTAACGTGAGCAAAAAAATTAGGAAAATGTACATTTGGAGCACAGCATTGTATCGTAGTGAAACATGGACCTTGAGAAAACCGGAACGGAAGAGCATCGAAGCATTTGAGATGTGTGCTACAGATGAATGTTGAAAATTAGGTGGACTGATAAGATTAGGAATGGGGTGGTTTTCTGGAAAACTGGCAAGGAAAAACTATATGAAAAACAGTGACAAGAAGAAAGGACAGGTTGCTTTGACATCTGTTAAAATATTACGGAATGACTTCCGTGGTACTAGACGGAGCTGTAGAAGGTAAAATCTGTAGAAGACAGAGACTACAATACGTCCAGCAAATAATCGAGGACGTAGGTTGCAAGTGCTACTCTGAGATGAAGCAGTTGGCACAGGACAGGAATTCGTGGTGGGATGAAAAAAAAAATCGGGTCTTACATAAGTTCTGAAGAACATCTAAATTATTCAGTTAATTCGGGTTCCTGAAACTTTCCCGGTATCTTTGGCGTCTATAACTAAGCATTTGGCAATTGAGGTTTTAGGCATTTCCGTAACACTCTTCCTTTATTCAAACAAACCTGTGAAATTCCTTGTTGTCGTTCTTTCTATAGCTTCAATAATCCCTGTTTTATTTATTATGGGTCTCATATAGCTGCGGAATGTTCTAAAATGGTAAGCACAAGTAATTTGTAAGCAGTCTCCTTCGTAGACTCACCACGTTTTCGCATTATGCTTCCAATGAGCCGAATTTTGTCAGCTGCCTTACCGATGACTGAATATATGTGGTCGTTCGCTTTCATACCACTACAAATTGTTGCACACAGATTTTTTTATGTGGTCATTGATTTCATTTGTCAACCCACTGACATTATAGTCACAGAATACAATTCCCCTTCCATTTCGTGAAGTGCTCAGTTTGACATTTATGAACATTTAAAAGAAGCCACTTAAATTTTTAATGTTGTCGATCTGTCAATCAGCAGTTGTTATTAATAATATATTGTGATTTTAGGTTGGTAAAACTCTACGACACACACACACACACACACACACACACACACACACACACACACACACACACACACAAGTAGTAGAGCAATGTGGGACCCGTGAACTTTTGATATCAAATTGATATGCTAACTAATTAAATTCATTTATTAAACCATCCCCTCACAATTCCCGTAATCTATTGCTATGCTAATTGATTTATGACCACATGAGCGTCGATTTATGACCCCTGAGGAAAACCCGTCACTCAGAGAATTATCGAAACCCTCACCCTTCTCCGCCCCCACCCATTTGAGAAAAGAGGTACTTGTTTCTGTCTTACCACCCCCTTTCAATTCAGTAACACTCCCCCCCCCCCTGGAAAACCCCCTGGCTTTCCCATCCTATCCCCCACTTCTCTCTCCCTTCCCTCCCTTCTTCTCACCCTTCTCTATCAGAAAGCTGGCGGCAAAAAGATGTAGCTTGTGCTGCAGGGGGATGTCAATAACAACATATTGCTCCATTCAATTTTTGTATGCTTTATTTGATCACTTTTCGGGGACAGGGCACCACCACTTGGGTAGAGATCACATCTACAGCACTCCCGCCACTGCTTCCCATAGTGTAATAACTGTAAGCACAGAGAAGTGGAATGAAGTGCGGTATATTAGCTGCCACTCTGCGGCACCCGCGAATGTGTCTATCGTGTGCGCGCCGTCACGGAGTTCAAAGTGCAGATTCCTAATTACAGCTCAAGATACTAAATACCATCGACCACCGACTGGATGTCGGCTTCCTTTGATCTCACGGATCCCAAACAAAGCATCAGGTAGTGGCATTTCTTCGATTGGGAAACTCTCCATTCGTTTCCTGTCTCTGTCTTTCTCAAACGTCTACTGCCTGCTTGTGTGTGAACCAATGTGTCCAAACACGCAGACGGAGGTTTCCCTTACTACCCAGAATACTGTATTTCAATTGGCAAATACTGGGAACAAAGGGAGAGCTGACGCAATGGCCATATCAAAAATGGAGGAAAATAGTCCATATCAACCACCCTAACAAAATAATTGTTTAACAATTGACAGGCGTCAAATAGATCACATTAAATGCTCAACACCACATTACGATGTTCTTCTTCGTAATAAAACATATTTTCAACGTTTGAGAATTACTCACAAATATTTGGCAAATCAAGGAATGAAATTTCGGCCACAAATAATCATTGCGCTAAATATATCCGATGTCTTGTATCCCCCCTGTTTGACAACACAAGCACCATGCTCCACCACAAAGGATCCACGAAGCATATCTGGCGGAAAAACCCTTCTTATTGCACACACTCGTGATTGTTAACTACACGCCATCTGCCGAATGCTGGGACTGCTCCGCCCGGGAAATGCCTCACATGTGTGCGCCAGTCGATAGAGGCTCGCACACCCATCAGCCATGCCTGCACTTGCATACGCATCTCTAGTCGCACCAGACGCTCAGAACCGAAATAGATTGTCATTGTGACCACCGACCAGTCGACCGGTCAATTTATATGGCGAGAATAATCGCCCAGCACAAACACTTTTCATATTGGACCTCCTCATGTTATACGCACGTCCGCTCCTGTCACTGCTCAACGAGCATACTGGCTAGTTCGCTTTTCAGCCATCCAAAGGGCGCCGCCTCCGGGATCTGTATCTGCGTCTGTGGGCAAGAGCAGACAGGTCAGAGCATTCTTCGCAACTAACCGGCCACCACAGGCTAAGACGCAGCTTCTGGTCGACCGAAGCCTCATGACTATTCCTCACACTGGCCACAGCACACAGCAAGAAAAGCAGGTGCGACTCTGACGTGTAGTTGTAACTGCAATTCCGCACAGACATAGTCTCTCCCCAGTTTAAAGAATCCACTTTACTCAATGCAAGACAAGGATGTTATTGTCGATAGATTTCGAATTTCTCAAGCGACAAGTACATTCCTCCCTTTTATATTCGAAGACAGATGAAATCGGAGCATACACACATTTTCACATCGCTGGAGTATCGTTACTTGTTGTGAAAATCCTGTACAACAGTATGGCAAATGCTATATTTCCTCTAAGTATTCTCCCATCAAGTAAATAAATCTGCTCTTATTAGGTTAATATCTGCTACACCCTGCAACACAAGACCAGAGTACTGAACTCATGTTCGCCTCATGACTGAGCATGCTGTACCTCTGTCACAGGATGCCTCCTCACTTTCCAGTTTTTTGAACCAAATCCTTCGCCATCTACTAAGTCTCTTAATTTAGCAGCGCACAGGAGTTGCAGATATCAGGGTTTATACAGCGTCTCACTTTGCAATTTCGCTAATGTAGCTGATTTTATTACAATGGTCATCCCTCCCTGTGTAGGAGGGAGATTGAAAGGACTCGTCACAAGTAAAAAACACCTGATTGTCACTCCAACTCGCGAATCATATCCGTGGTACTCTCGTAAACGCTTTCACCCACACAGCTGCACGTCATTGATATGAAAGTGACTACTTAATTAAATTGATCATGAGTCACTTTGCATGGTGAGTAATTCTTTTCTTGCAGTTGGAGATAAGACTTGTAAGATAAGATACGAGAAATAGCTGTCAAATGGATACTTAGAGGTAGTCTTTTTCCTTCGTTCTATTTTCGAGTGGAACAAGAAAGGAAATGACTAGTAGCTGTAAAGGGCACCCTCTGCAGCACAACGTACAGTAAACTGGCGCACTTGCTCTACGTATTGATAGCTGTACTACATCTACAAGCAACTTTAAAATAAATGGCTGGAAATGAGGTCATCATGATCACATATGCAGAAGTGACATAAAGCCGGTAAAATTACGAACATTGTCAGAAAATGTACCTTCGGATAGCTACACTATCTGGTCAAAAGCATCCGGACACCCCAAAAAACATATGCTTTTCATATCCATGATTTGTGCTGTCATTTACTACCAGGTAGTGATAGACATCGTGAGAGAGCAAAATGGGGCGCTCCGCGGAACTCACGGACTTTTAACGTGGACAGGTGGGCGGGTGTTACTTCTGTCATACGTCTGCACACTCCACAACATCCCTAGGTCTACTGTTTCCAATCGGATAGTGATGTGGAAACGTGGAGGGACACGTACAGCACAAAAGGGTACAGGCCGACCTCGTCTGTTGACTGACAGAGACCGCCGACAGTTGAAGAGGGTCGTAATGTGTAATAGGCAGACATGTATCCAGACCATCGCACAGGAATTCCAAACTGCACCTCGATCCACTGCAAGTACTATCAAATTTAGGCGGTAGGTGAGAAAACTTGGATTTCATGGTCGATCGGCTGCTCATAAGCCACACATCACGCCAGTAAATGCCAAACGACTCCTTTCTTGGCGTAAGGAGCGTGAGCATTGGACGATTGAACAGTGGAACAACATTGTGTGGAGTGGCGAATCACGGTACACTATGTGGCGATCCGATGGTAGGGTGTGGGTATGGCGAATGTCCGGCGAATGTCATCTGCAGCGTGTGTAATGCCAACAGTAAACAGGCGGTGGTGTTATGGTGTGGTCGTGGTTTTCATGCAGGGGGCTTGTTGTTTTGCGTGGCACTATCACAGCACACGCCTACATTGATGTTTTAGGCACCTTCTTGCTTCCCACTGTTGAAGAGCAATTCGGGGATGGCGATTGCATCTTTCAACATGATCAAGCACCTGTTCATGATGCACGGCCTGTGGCGGAATGGTTACATGACAATAATATCCCTGTTATGGACTGACCTGCACAGAGTACTGACCTGAATCCTATAGAACGCCGACTTCGTGCCAGGCCACACCGATCGACATCGATACCTCTCCTCCGTGAAGAATGGGCTGCTATTCCCCAAGAATCCTTCCAGCACCTGACTGGACGTGTGCCTGCGAGAGTGGAAGCTGTTATCAAGGCTAAGGATGGGCCAACACCATGTTGAATTCCAGCATTATCGACGGAGGGTGCCACGAACTTGTAAGTCATTTTCAGCTAGGTGTCCGGATACTTTTGATCACATAGTATATGTGGTACTTGTATAGCAATGATTCTATTTTTTTTGCGAGGAAGTTGGTAGTTTTATCGTCTTATAGTTCCTCAGCATAATGAGTGGGAAAGAAAACTTGCAGGGAGAATAAATATTAACAGTGTTGCATTCCCTACTTCGGTAGCAGGTTCGAATCCTGCCTCGGGCATGGATGTGTGTGATGTCCTTAGGTTAGCTAGGTTTAAGTAGTTTTAAGTTCTAGTGGACTGATGACCACAGATGTTGTCCCATAGCGCTTTTTTTATGAGGAAGTTGGTAGTTTTATCATCTTATAGTTCCTCACCATAATGAGTGGGAAAGAAAACTTACTGGGAGAATAAATATTAACAGTGTTGCATTCCCTGCTTCGGTCGCAGGTTCGAATCCTGCCTCGGGCATGGATGTGTGTGATGTCCTTAGGTTAGCTAGGTTTAAGTAGTTTTAAGTTCTAGTGGACTGATGACCACAGATGTTAAGTCCCATAACGCTCAGAGCCATAGTGTTGCATTCCAAGTGGATAATATACCGGAAAACACACTAATTTAACATTGTACCACGTTTAAGTGCAGAACCATGCAGCCTTAGGAGTGTGCGTATGTTTATGTTCTACGATCATTTCTCTCTTTGCATTTCTCTTATACCTTATTGGTATGGAATACAAACACTACAACAGTGCTAGAGAACTGATAGCTCAAGCTATTCAAATGTATCTGGCGTGACGTGAGTGAGACTGGTATGGAAAAGTCTTCATAGAATGGCACTAGTGCCTCCCTACTTCTGGTCAGTTCCAAATTAAATCGTAGACAATATTGCAGGGATGGTTAAAGACAGAGGGATAGTAACAAGATGCGTAGGGAGAACATCTAGAGTTTTGCTCAGGATCCACAAATGCGAGAATACTTCGTGACTCCAATCCACATATGGAGAGATGGGTAATCAAAATAAAATCTTAAATAATTTAAAAAACTGTTTGTACAAACGAATGTAAATTCTACGCTGTCCAGTCACAAGGAAAAAAATTTAATAAGCAATACTTCTCAGATCAAATGAAAGGAGACTGCGCCAAGAGGCATAAGCCCTGACGCTAAAGGAAGCTTCCCAGTCTACGTAAAGTGGTAACATGGAGTGTAAACCTATAAGAGAAATCGAACATTAAACTGTTTTCGTGTCGAAGGAGGCAGCCGATGGAAATATCCCGAACGGCTATTATAGAACTTCAGCCTCGACTTCGAACGGTACATAAGCAAGAGATTCTGAGAGAGGGTTGAGAGGGAGAGCAGTAGTGGCCGCTTTGAGGAGCCACCGTGTAGCCACGCCAGGCGGCAGCAGCAGCAGAAGGATGGAGAAGTAATATTCTCAGCGGGAAGTCGGTGATCAGATCCTGTGACACGCACATCAACTGCAAGATAAGTAATCACCATCTATTCTGGTGAATAGCTTTAAACATAGACGATCTGTCTTTGTCTCAAGGAATAGATAGCATTTGTACTTTCGTAATTCACAAGAACAATTTAAGGAATAGTAATTGTCTCTTGTAAGCTTAGGCGAGTGGCCTGTTGATAAATTGAGTCTGACATTTACTAAAGAAAGGGTTGGGAACTGGCACCTCTTTTATAAGTTACCAAAGAGATAATAAATGTATTGCGTAAATAAATACTGAACTCTTTAGCATACCCATTCTGCAATTAATCGTAAAAGATTATCACTGCAACCAAGAACTACAGTTTTATCCCGGAGAGCTTACTCCCTCTCATCTTCGACAACAAAGGTGGACACCCCAACAACCCTCAGATTGTCGTCAACGTTCATATTGCACTACAAAACTCTGCTGGGACGCGACAGCACCTCCTCTCTGCTGATGGCTATTTTCTACACTAAGAAACAGTATTTACGTTATGTGATGTCGGCAGTGTAACAAGGTTCGCGATATGTCCACAGGTATATAGAACTTGCAAAGTAGTCGATGGTGTGGTTTAGCAATGATACATAAATTGAGAAAATTGAGAATCATGCTGCAATTTCATTGGTTGATAGCATCACGAGATCGACGCAATGAGACGTTTTGCTGACGTGATAAGTCATCAAGAGAAGACGTTTGGAACTCGAGTAATTGGGTAAAATGCCTTTTGAAACACGGAAAATTTGGTAAAATTACGAATATTGATGGAAAATACTTAAAGTTGTGGTAAATACGAGAAAAATGTGGATAAATGAGGGTACTTACATAATCGTCCAGGAGTATGAAAACCATTCTATTCCTCCACCAACAGATTTACAACTAATGGTCCATGATATCCATCCTCCTCCAGAATAGCCCCTTAGTCCTCATGTGGTTACACACTGTAAATCATAAAAATGGAAGACGCAGTGTCCAAAGATTTGGAACTTATGATGACTATTACCTAGGACACCGAAACGGTGACCATGTACTTCGGTACAGTTTTCACTGCCAGTGTGAGGGATCAATGCTTTTGGTCTCCTGAAAAATGAAACAGCGAGACATCTGCCACCCCGTCACTGTGGTACATGAGTTTAAATGTAGAGGTCGCCACCTTCGGAGAGCTGCTTGGAAACTCTCCATAATGCTGCAAACTTACAGTTTCCACATGTTGCGATGTCTTCCAAAATTTTGTCAATAAGAAACACAACCTCCGTGTTTTATTTCAACCATCCTATGTATTGTGGGAGCAGCTTATCTTACACTATGCAATGTCCAGCTTTCTGTGAGAGCTTATTGATCGAAACGCGTTAATGTTAGTTTAGCAGCTGACACAGACCTCAATGTCATGCTAGAAAAACAAAATATATGGCGGTGTACAAAGCTATAGTCGTATATTGCTTGGATGTGTTACAGAGAAAAACAATGTATCAGACTGTTTATGAAAGAACAACTGAGGAACACTCGCTTGTGATTGATAGTGTGTGGGATATGGTCTTCGCACAGTAAAGGAGAGAAAACTTTGCAGACGTCTGTGAAAGCAACTTCGATAACTAGCCACCTGCTCCAATTGACCAATATGTGTATACTGCTTGGATGTGTTACAAAAAAAAAAACAATGTATCAGACTGTGTATGGGATGACCATATATGCTCGATGTGAACACGCAGACGGCATTTTTTTCGATATGTCGGACTGGAGTGCGACGAGGAGACTGCCTCTCCCCTCTTTTGTGTAACCTGGTACTGGAGAGAGCCCGAAGAGAGGTAGCAAGCCTAGGAACAGTAATCCAGTTGCGGATGATGTTTACGTCTACGTCTACGTGATTACTCTGCTATTCACAATAAAGTGCCTGGCAGAGGGTTCAATGAACCACTTCAAGCTGTCTCTCTACCGTTCCACTCTCGAACGGCACGCGGGAAAAGCGAGCACTTAAATTTTTCAGTGTGAGCCCTGATTTATCTTATTTTATCGTGATCATTTCTCCCTATGCATGTGGGTGGCAACAGAATGTTTTCGCAATCGGAAGAGAAAACTGGTGATTGAAATTTCCTGAGAAGATCCCGTCCCAACGAAAAACGTCTTTGTTTTAATGATTGCCACTCCAGTTCACGTATCATGTCTATGACACTATCTCCCCTATTTCGCGATAATACAAAATGAACTGCCCTTCATTGTACTTTTTCGATGTCATCCGTCAGTCCCAACTGATGCGGATCCCACACCGCACAGCAATACTCCAGAACAGGGAGGACAAGTGTGGTCTAAGAACATTAATGGAAGAGACAATGACAACAGGCCTGAAGTTGAATATGGATAAGACAAAATACCTCGTAGTTAGCAGAGAAAATGATGACAGGCTCCTGAAGGTGGAGGACAAAGTCTTTGAATGGGTAAAAGACTTTAGATATCTTGGGGTTATACTCAGTGAAAGGAACGAGGTAGACCAGGAAATTACTGCACGAATACAAGCAGGAAACAGGCCAAGGTTTGCTCTGGGAAAGCTTTTAAAGTCCCGGCTTCCATCGAGATCCACCAAGACCAATATATACAAGACAATAATGCAACCTGTAGTCTTATGTGGAGCAGAGACCTCGACCATCACCCAAAAGATGGAAAGGAAACTCCTGACATTTGAGAATGCCATCCTCAGGCAGATTTTTGGACCAGTGAAGCACGGAAATGGAGGAAAAGAAAGAACTGTGAATTGTAGGAGTTACACAAGTCGATGGACATCGTGGCAGTGGTCTAAGAAAGAGGACTGAAGTGGTACGGACACGCAATGCGTCGAGATGGCCAGATCATCAGGCAGGTAGTGGAGGAAGATACAGAGGCAAAAGACCACGGGGAAGACCGCGGCTCCGATGGACTGATCTGGTCAGAGAGGACATGAGTACTCTGGGGCTGTCTGAAGAAGGATCCATGGACAGAGGACGCTGGAGGAGGCTGATTGATGAGGCCAAAGGCCGACTGCGGTTTGTGTGACCAACGCAGTAAGTAAATAAATGCGTCGGAACAGAGAGACACAGTAAAATCGTATCATGTTCTCTACCAGGTGACATTAGCGAACTTTTTGTAGCTCGTAGCTATACTCCATTGGACGTTATAAGAATACGATAAAGCATATTAGGACATGTACAGGAGGCATTTATAGGCAGTCATTTGATATCAGTGAATAATGGGTTTAAGCTTCTGAATTTCTTTGTACAGTCCGAATATAGTCCGCATGGTTATGAATTTACTCGTGTACGTTAGTGTGCTATTTCTGTCGTTGTGGTAGCTCTCTACCTACTCAGTGACAGGTGGAGGACTAGACAGCCATCTAACTAACAGAACAGTGCTGAAGGAAAGTGATGGATTTCGGGACTTGTCGCGGAACATCTCTTTCTCGTCGAAATTAGGTGAATACAGATGCTATATATCGAAGACTGGAAGATTCGTGAGAATAAGGCACGCGATATTCTGATGAAATGGAAGTGAGTGAGCTCTATACCGCTACATCTAGGTGTTGTGGGCAAACATACATCTAGCGAAGTGACTGCCATGAGAAAATTAGAAGTTTTATTGATAAATAAGAGTCAACGTACTTCCGTAAGTTTTGTGCACTTGTGAATGGATGGAGTGACATCTTGATAGACAGACTAAATTGTAAAGTGAGACGCTGTATAAACCCTGATATCTGCAACTCCTTAGTGCCGGCCGGGGTGGCGGAGCGGTTCTAGGTACTACAGTCTGGAACCGCGCGACCGCTACGGTCGTAGGTTCGAATCCTGCCTCTGGCATGGATGTGTGTGATGTCTTTAGGTTAGTTAGGCTTAAGTAGTTCTAAGATCTAGGGGACTGATGATCTCAGAAGTTAAATCACATAGTTCTCAGATCCATTGTTTTGCAACTCCTTAAGAGACTTAGTAGGTGGCGAAGGATTTGGTTCAGAGAGCTGGAAAGTGAGGAGGCGTCCTGTGACAGAGGTACAGCATGCTCAGTCATAAGGCTAACATGAGTTCAGCATTCTGGTCTTGTCATGCAGGGTGTAGCAAACATTAACCTGATAAGAGCAGATGTTATTTACTTGATGAGAGAATACTTGGAGGAAATATAGCCTATGTCATACTGTTGTACAGGGTCTTCACAACAAGTAACGATACTTCAGCGATGTGAAAATGTGTGTATGCTCCGATTTCATCTGTCTTCGAATATAAAAGGGAGGAATCTATTTGTCGCTTGAGAAATTCGAAATCCATCGACAATAACATTCCTGTCTTTGATTGGGTAAAGTGGATTTTTTGAACTGGAGAGAGTCTATGTCTGTGCGGAATTGCAGTTACAACTATACGTCAGAGTCGCACCTGCTTTTCTTGTAGTGTGCTATGGCCAGTGTGAGGAATAGTCATGAGGCTTCGGTAGACCGGAAGCTGTGTCTTAGCCTGTGGTGGCCGGTTAGTTACAAAGGATGCTCTGAGCTGTCGGCTCTTGCCCTCAGCCGCTGATACAGATCCCGGAGGCGGCGCCCTTTGGATGGCTGAATAGCGCACTAGCCAGTATGCTCGTTGAGCAGTGACAGGAGCGGACGTGTGTATAACATGAGGAGGTCCAATATGAAAAGTATTTGTGCTGGACGATTATTCTCGCCGTATAAATTATTCGGTCGACTGATCGGTTGTCACAGTGACAATCTATCTCGGTTCTGAGCGTCTGGTGCGACTAGAGATGCGTATGCAAGTGCAGGCATGGCTGATGGATGTGCAAGCCTCTGAGCCTCTGCCGACCGCCGCACATGTCCTGGGCGGCGCAGTCCCAACATTCGGCAGATGGCGTATAGTTAAGAATCACCAGTGTGTGCAATCTGAAGGGTTTTCTCGCCAGATATGTTTAGTCGAAACGTTGTGATAGACACAACTGGCGACCCAGAATGGTGGCTAGTATACTGCACTTCATTCCATTTCTTGGTGCTTACTGTTATTATGTAATGGATAGTGGGGGAAGGATTCCTGCTTCCCCCAGATGTGAGCTCTCCCCAAGTGGCAGAGCCCTGTCTCCCGTAAACTGATTAAATAAAGGCTATGGCAATTGAACTGAACAACATATTATCATTATTGACATTGATTCGAATGTCGTGAAATCTTTACTCTGAAGAACAGACTGAGTTTTTTCTCACTAATATGCTGATGGAGAGTTTAGGGAAAAGGGGGCTGGTGAGAGGGGAAGTGGGAGACTGGAGGGAAGGGCTGGATGATTTACCAGGAGGGAGAAAAAGTGACTCTGAACTGAACTTTAAAAGGGTGACAAAACAAAGTGCCCCTTTCCCTAGATGGGTGTTGGAGAAGGATGGGTAATTAGTATGGGTTTCTCAGAAGGGGATCGTAAATCAACCCTTACGAGTCATAAATCAGTTAGCATAAAAACACGTTAAGGGGACAGTGCGTGGATGGTTTAATTGATCAATTTAGTTAATTGGCATATCAATTTGATATCAAAAGTGCACCACGACCTGCATCACCGTACTATTCACACTCATTACCTTTAACCGAAGAGTTCAGATAATACATTCCATAGCTGCCAACACTACATAATATTAAACAGGTTAACATGATGGGAGAGTGTGTCTACTATTTGTATAGTACGCTGAGAATGAAATCACAGAAAGGGCGTAATGCGAAACTGCTTGTAACTTATGTGTAAACTACCAGAACCTGAAAGCCGAATGTGCTGGATATAAATAAACATGTTATTATATTTCAGACGACAGATGGTGCCTTAATAAATTTAATAAATAAAATTTGGTAAAACAAATATTCCCTGTATTCTGTTGTACACAGACGATCCTAACCTAAAAATCATAAACATAGGTCACCAGTCTTTGAATCACTTTGAAATCTTATCAATATCTGGCTGAATGTATGTGTATCTTTTTTTCAGACCGAACATCATTAGAGGTAAGTGTATCACATGCGAACGTTTGAGGTTACCATTAACAATGTTTGCCAGGAAATTAATACAAAGAATGGACCAAAATGTCTCAACACCCATCCCTTGGGCATGCATGAGCTTACTGCCACTTGTGTCAATGACTCTCCATCGATGACAGCATGCTGTGTCCTGCTTACCAAACTGTCTTCATTTTGGTCACAAATTTTGTTTCCTATCTCATATGATGCTGTTTCTTTCGATGTATCAGGGCATAATTTCTTTGCCGTATAATGAAGGAGGGAAGTAGGATTATGGTTTAATGCCCTGTCATTATTGAGGTCATTAAAGAAGGACCACAGGGTCACATTGTTTCAAGAATAGGGAAGGAAACTGGCCATACACTATCGAAGGAACCAGCCAGGTATTAGTCCCGAGCGATTTAGGGAAATCACAGAAAACTTATACCAGGAAGGTCGGACGCAGCTTTGAACTGTCGCCCTTGCGAGTGCGAGTCCATTGTGCTATGTATGTTGTGTATGATTTCGTACACAATGCTAAGGAGGGGTGCAGAGTAGTGCAGCAACTGTAGAGTAGTGCAGCAACTGTTGTCGTAGGAAAGCTGGACAGCAACGGAAATAATTAGTCAACAAGTAACTCAGCAAAGAGAAGATTTACTTAACTTGTATTTCTCCAAGCTTATGGGGACTCATTACATATGAGGCAGCAAGAAACAGAGTCCAGCTCATTCAATACCAAGCAGAATAAGACTCGTTGTCCTAAGGTACAAATGATCAAATGGCTATAAGCACTATGGGACTTAACATCTGAGGTCATCAGTCCCATAGACTTAGAACGAGTTAAACCTAACTAACCTAAGGACATCACACACATTCATGCCCGAGGCAGAATTCGAACCTGCGACCGTAGCAACAGTGAAGTTCCGGACTGAAGCGCCTAGAACCGCTCGACCACAGCGGCCGGCTGCAAATGATCAAGTCGGGTCTGCGACCAGGTGGTGTCTGCATAGCATCACACTGCGAAATGGTTCCGAGCACAAGTGGTCTGAGCAGCTTTTGCCGGCTGTCCTGTATTGCGGATGCTGAGGGTGCTCGAAGTACAGAGCTGCTGGAGGTGTGGTTCAGTGGATGCCCACCAGATCCCGCCTGACTGCTACGGATGCCTAATGGAACCTTACAGTTCAGTTACCAGTGTAACGACGTCCGTGGGATGATATCAGTATGCGATACTACTCTGACCACTGCGCCACGTCGGTCCTGGAGTAAATTGCAGTTTTACTATCGAGAACATTTTTCTGTTTATTCTCATATTATTTGATCTTCAGACAAATTTATTAATTGTTTCTTACTTGTGGTTAATTTCAAAGATAGAGGTCCTCATCCTGTAGTATTTGAGCTTGGCGATTAATGCTGTATTGGGGTACCCTAATCCAGCGACCTCTGGTATGGTTACCGTGTAAAAATCTTCATTTGTGTGGCCATAGTGTCCGTAGTTGCTTTATAATTATTATGGGTGTTTTCGTTCTGTCATTGCAACTACAAAATTTCCTGACTTTTTTCAGCAAACGAGTTTCGCTTTATTGAGGTAGAGCATCATCAGTGGCCTGCAATTAAGTTATTTACATTTTGACTTGCTTTTAGATCGAAAAACAGTTCGTTAAGAATAAGTCGATTTCTACTTACGGTGACCTTTGGTTGATTTCTCGCTTACATCGGAAAATGCCGTCTGCTAGCACATCGTTGGTTTTCTTCATTAGACACTGATAATTTTGGTCTAATTTTTAGATGTTCTGCAGCACTATGCATTTCTTATCGAAAAATTAGACGAAAACTATTAGTGTCTATCGAATAAAAACAACGATGTGCTCGTGGTCGTGCGGTAGCGTTCTCGCTTCCCACGCCCGGGTTCCCGGGTTCGATTCCCGGCGGGGTCACGGATTTTCTCTGCCTCGTGATGGCTGGCTGTTGTGCGACGTCCTTAGGTTAGTGAGGTTTAAGTAGTTCTACGTTCTAGGGGACTGATGACCATAGATGTTAAGTCCCATAGTGCTCAGAGCCATTTGAACCATCTGAACAACGATGTGCTAGCAGACGGCATTTCCCGATGCAAACGAAAAGTCAACCGAAAATCAACGTAAGTACAAATCGACTTATTCTTAACGAACTGTTTTTCGATCTAAAAGCAATCCGAAATGTAAATAACTTAACTGCAGACCACTGATGATGCTTTACCTCAATAAAGCGAAACGCGTCTGGTGAAAAACGTCATGCATTTTTGTAGTTGCAATGGCAGAAAAAAAATACCCTCTTGAGCATGTTAAAGTCGCTCTGTCGTCTACTACATAAATATGTTCGGGCAACTTTCATCGGAAAACTGGACGTACGTTTTAGCATTAATCAGAAAGGTATATTCAACCAAGAAAATATAGTATGTACCCTTCAAAAGTTTTGATTAACAATACATTATGCAAACAGAGCTTTAAAAAATCAAGGCTGATACTACAGTTTGATTTCTGTGTCCTTTATTGAAATCTTTAGAAATTTATGAGACGATGATTTGCTCATTAAGCTCATGGCCTAATATTCTCCACAGTGTACAAATGAGCTATGTGTAAAAGAATCATAAAAGAAGGCTGTACACATGGAAGAATCCTGGAGATACTAAAAGGTATCAGATAGATTATATAATGGTAAGACAGAGATTTAGGAATCAGGTTTTAAATTGTAAGACATTTCCAGGGACAGATGTGGACTCTGACCACAATCTATTGGTTATGACCTGTAGGTTAAAACTGATGAAACTGCAAAAAGATGGGAATTTAAGGACATGGGATCTGGATAAGCTGAAAGAACCAGAGGTTGTACAGAGTTTCAAGGAGAGCATAAGGGAACAATTGACAGCAATGGGGGAAAGAAACACAGTAGAAGAAGAATGGGTAGCTCTGAGGGATGAAGTAGTGAAGGCACCAGAGGATAAAGTAGGTAAAATGACGAGGGCTGCTAGAAATCCTTGTGTAACAGAAGAAATATTGAATTTAATTGATGAAAGGAGAAAATATAAAAATGCAGTAAATGAAGCAGGCAAAAAGGAATACAGACGTCTCAAAAATGAGATCGACAGGAAGTGCAAAATGGCTAAACAGGGATGGCTAGAGGACAAATGTAAGGATGTAGAAGCTTATCTCACTAGGGGTAAGATAGATACTGCCTACAGGAAAATTAAAGAGACCTTTGGAGAGAAGAGAACCACGTGTATGAATATCAAGAGCTCAGATGGCAACCCAGTTCTAAGCAAAGAAGGGAAGGCAGAAAGGTGGAAGGAGTATATAGAAGGTTTATACAAGGGTGATGTACTTGAGGACAATATTATGGAAATGGAAGAGGATGTAGATGAAGACGAAATGGGAGATACGATACTGCGTGAAGAGTTTGACAGAGCACTGAAAGACCTGAGTCGAAACAAGGCCCCCGGAGTAGACAACATTCCATTAGAACTACTGACGGCCTTGGGAGAGCCAGTCATGACAAAACTCTACCAGCTGGTGAGCAAGATGTATGAGATAGGCGAAATACCCTCAGACGTCAAGAAGAATATAATAATTCCAATCCCAAAGAAAGCAGGTGCTGACAGATGTGAAAATTACCGAACTATCAGTTTAATAAGTCACAGCTGCAAAATACTAACGCGAATTCTTTACAGACGAATGGAAAAACTGGTAGATGCGGACCTCGGGGAGGATCAGTTTGGATTCCGTCGAAATGTTGGAACACGTGAGGCAATACTGACCTTACGACTTATCTTAGAAGAAAGATTAAGAAAAGGCAAACCTACGTTTCTAGCATTTGTAGACTTAGAGAAAGCTTTTGACAATGTTGACTGGAATACTCTTTTTCAAATTCTAAAGGTGGCAGGGGTAAAATACAGGGAGCGAAAGGCTATTTACAATTTGTACAGAAACCAGATGGCAGTCATAAAAGTCGAGGGGCATGAAAGGGAAGCAGTGGTTGGGAAAGGAGTGAGACAGGGTTGTAGCCTCTCCCCGATGTTATTCAATCTGTATATTGAGCAAGCAGTAAAGGAAACAAAAGAAAAATTTGGAGTAGGTATTAAAATTCATGGAGACTAAATAAAAACTTTGAGGTTCGCCGATGACATTGTAATTCTGTCAGAGACGGCAAAGGACTTGGAAGAGCAGTTGAACGGAATGGACAGTGTCTTGAAAGGACGATATAAGATGAACATCAACAAAAGCAAAACGAGGATAATGGAATGTAGTCAAATTAATTCGGGTGATGCTGAGGGAATTAGATTAGGAAATGAGACACTTAAAGTAGTAAAGGAGTTTTGCTATTTAGGAAGTAAAATAACTGATGATGGTCGAAGTAGAGAGGATATAAAATGTAGACTGGCAATGGCAAGGAAAGCGTTTCTGAAGAAGAGAAATTTGTTAACATCGAATATAGATTTATGTATCAGAAAGTCGTTTCTGAAAGTATTTGTTTGGAGTGTAGCCATGTATGGAAGTGGAAGATGGACGATAAATAGTTTGGACAAGAAGAGAATACAAACTTTCTAAATGTGGTGCTACAGAAGAATACTGAAGATTAGATGGTTAGATCACATAACTAATGAGGAGGTATTGAATAGGATTGGGGAGAAGAGAAGTTTGTGGCACAACTTGACTAGAAGAAGGGATCGGTTGGTAGGACATGTTTTGAGGCATCAAGGGATCACAAATTTAGCATTGGAGGGCAGCGTGGAGGGTAAAAATCGTAGAGGGGACCAAGAGACAAATACACTAAGCAAATTCAGAAGGATGTAGGTTACAGTAGGTACTGGGAGATGAAGCAGCTTGCACAGGATAGAGTAGCATGGAGAGCTGCATCAAACCAGTCTCAGGACTGAAGACAACAACATCAACAACAACATGTGTAAGAACATTGAACTTAACTGAAGGATCAAAGTATGGCAAGATAACGGCTAAGATTGGAGACTAGAAATTAAATTTGATATTCTGGATATAGTGGGTGGCTGGCTCTGAGCACTATGGGACTTAACATCTGAGGTCATCAGTCCCTTAGAACTTAGAACTACTTAAACCTATCTAACCTAAGCACATCACACACACCCATGCCCGAGGCAGGATTCGAACCTGCAACCGTAGCAGTCACGCGGTTCCGAACTGAAGCGCCTAGATCCGCGCGGCTACCGAGGCCGGCTGGATAAAGTGAAATGACTCATTATAAGTTTAATGTATGATGTTAGCAACTGCAGAGTTACTATAATACTAGTTCTGTTTCGAGAACGGTGGAGAGAGAAATATACACTGTTGAAGTAATCCTCCCCTTAACCTACAGAAATGATATGGAAAGATCATTGCCACTTTAAATGCCCCATTAAATGCACACGAAACACAGATTTCTACGACTAGAATCGCGAACGAGATTTCAAACTAACCGTTTACCAATATGAATCGTCGCTTTACCGCTGTCACTCCTACTTCGGTTTCCGAGTCTCGTGCAATTACCTCAAATCCTTGCTGACTAGTCAAGAGAATGAGCGACATTTCTAGAACCCGGCAGTCGAAATAAATACACTGAGCAGCAGAGAGCTCTTACACTTGCGTCCAGTCGGCCAGGAAAACCCATTCTGTTATGCGAGACCAACTAATATGTTTGTCAAGAGCATGATGAATTTACTCCTTCCATTGTATACCGTACATAGCGACCATGAAGATACGATAAGAGGGTTCACTGTAATTACCAACGCATATAATTGTTTTTACTTCGTTATTTATGGGACAGAGAGCTGCTAATATCTGTAAGAAATGTCCTGCGCCAAGCATTTGCAGAGTAACCTTAGACAATATACACAAACTTAGATGCACTACATCTGTGATCAAATTAGGGAAACAATATATATTCAAACACTCTACGGGAGTAAAATAATATGTTTACCAAACATGAGTTATTGGTGAAGAGGCATGGGCTCACAATGCCACGGCAACGTGAGATCTTAAGGGGGAACGATGGGGTGACGGTCGAAAAAACTAGTAATTCGAATGTATATACAATGAAGTATAATTCCCCAAAATATTGTGGACGAGCTCCAAAAAGTAACGATTCTGTGAGAGTTTGAAGCTAAAGCAAAACATGAATTGGAAAGTTATAAACACAAAACATTACCAGCGGCAAAGTGCTCAGCGACGAAAGGGGCTTTGAGGACGAAAGTAAGGGCTTATCAAGTATCAGAAAGCTAACATCCACTAGCCGAGGCGATAGTTATTATAAACCAGGCATCGATAATATACCGTTAAAGATTTGACCGTTTTTTACATGATAAATACTTGGCAAACTTTGAACGTGTTTTTCTCAAAACCGTGTTTTTCGGCATGGTTGTTTTCACGCAAGATGCAATTTTCACCCTAATTTAATGATTTTCGGTCTCCCTTGAAGCAAATTCAATTTTCTTCAGTTCATTTTAGACGGTTTCTTTATGTTGGTATTTAGTATTTTTCAGCCAAAAAGAGGGGTCCAAAAATGGCCATTTTTTCATATGTTTCGCCATTTTTTAAAACTTTGTTTTAGTCACAACCGTCAGTCTACCTCCTATCAGAGGTGCCTCGGTAAAATCCCAGTTACACTGTGAAGAAATTAATATTTTTCAACAATAATACCAATAAAAATTTCAATGCTTGTTTTACTCATTTCAGCAAACCCCACTTGTCTACTAGATCCAGTGCGGAGGAAAAAAATCCTGAATTTGAGCAATGTTTTCGTCCGTCACCCTGTCGTTCCCCCTTAAACCAGCTCATCCCTGGGTGTCGGCACGGGGTTCCGTTCTCCCCCTCCACGCTCGTCATTAAAAACTCCAACTACTGTATATACTGAAATTATACTAAAATTACATAGACACATCTTAGTCACCTACAGTAAGCAGTTACACTTACATCACAATGATAAAAGTTTATGAAAAGTTTCACCGAGTGTGTTTTTATCGACCTCATATATTCACATCTGTTCGATCTCTAGTGTCACCTTATCTCATATGTCAGGATGGCCGAGCGGTCTAAGGCGCCAGACTCAAGGGTTACCTTGCCTGTTAGAACAGGTCTGAGCATTCTGGTCCTCGTCTGAGGGCGTGGGTTCGAATCCCACATCTGACAAAATTTTAAAAGCGAAATAAGTGCATGAAATGTACGTCAATGCCCCATGGTTTATTGAACTATGTTGAGTTCAGTAAAACAGAAGCCATATTATTGCAGTCTGTTCATCGTCGAATTTTATTATGTCTGTGTTCCATCAATCAAAAAGGTATACATATTTTCCGGTAAAAATTTGTCAGTCACTTGCTGAACATAAATACAAGTGAGAGTTCAGACAAGTTTCGAAAGACGTTTCGAGTTTACAACAAGTAAATAAATAAGTTAATTAATTAAATCTATAGGTGGTTCATTAATCAGTTTTACACCATGGCACTACTGACCTAACTCTTTGGGCTTTATCACCGAGATAATGATATACGTACATCGCTAGATATAACTGAAACAAATATGCACACAGTGACATCGTAATTCATCACTCTGTGGATCAAATTATGAGATGTTGGTCGCAAACGCCAAGGGAATGAAAAATCAACAGCTAATTGAAGAAATCTATATGAGAATGGTTAATTTTGAATTCGACAGGCAAATGTTTATGATGGACAAAACCAGCAAATTCGACTAACAGTGCGGAACACACTTCAGAACGCAATACCTCAGGCACAGCGCAGCTCTCTTCATTCTGTTACGGTAAGCCACGAGCTTTTTGCAAAGCTTAGCATCTAGGGGTAAGCATCTCATGTACTAACATGTATAACCTCTTAGTTGACCGGATGTTAAGCCCTAACCTCCTTTTTTCTTTTTTTCAAATCACGTGTGTTCCTGCTGTTTCTCGATGTAAATGTTCTTCAGAAGCCCATGCGTTTTAAAATCAAATTACATACTCTTAGTCACATGAAATATTCTTCCACTCTATGCTAGGAAATTCAAAAGTTTGCCTACAAGGAGTCGAAATGCAGCTTTTGAACAGGCACTTGTGGTCTAGGAAGCAGTCCTGTGACAGTGAAATCTTAAGAATGGCAGGAACAAGGAGCCTAAAGAAAATACTCAACTCCTTCTCCTCCAAAGACGAATTTCTCAATAAAAACCGCTGATGTGTATGAATTATTGATAATATTAAATAGAAAACTTCGATATATAATAGATCATGTGGTCGATAGACAAGTACTTTCAGGGTGGCTGATATAAGAGCTTACACAGCAGTCCACTGTGGATCAGACAGCTACTTACTAAAAATAATATTAGTGCTACAAAGATGAATCATACTGAGAAGGATGAAAATAAACTTTATAATATCAACAGCTTAAAATATGTAAGTATAGGAACATTACTTGCTACCAGATCGGAAACGATGCTGGATGAATTATTTGAAGGATGTGCCGAAGAAATGTACGAATACATAAAGATCAATGTTAAAAATTTAGCATCAGAAGTGCTGGGTCTACAGGAAAATATTCACAAGCAGAAAGCAGGATGGTAGCCAGAACAAATAGAGATAGCAGTAAAGGAAAAAAAGGGATGAATTCATTCAGTGCCTGAATGATAAATCAGAAGAAACAAAAGTCAATCTAAAAGGTAAGAAAAGACTGGAGTAGAAAAACATAAGGATAGCAAGAACATGGGTGGGAAAGAACATGTTCCAATGACAGTAGGGAGCTGGAATTTGGTAGAAGCATCAAATCGAAAAGAATTCTGACAAAAGAGAAAAGATAAAACTAGTCACAAAAGGAACTGGAAGCATACTTCAAATAAATTTTAGTAAGAGAGAAGAATATATTGATTAGTAGAAGAATGCATCATGAAGATGAGATCCAAGATTCTGTAACTGAAGTGTTTGATGCATTGACAGCAGTAAATGTAGTATTATGTATTGATACCACCCTAAGAGCATTGTTATGTTGGCACCGGAATTGCAACCTCCGTTCGACGTCAATAGCAGTCGCAAGGGACTGTGGTGGACCCAATGGAGTGCGTCTGCTAAGCCACACCTCCAACAGCGCCGTACTTCGAGTGCCAGGGCAATGTAGGACGGCATGTGGCAGTGACACAGCCGACTTGCAGTCTGAGCTACAGCGCTACATGAAGCTACGCAGGCGCCGCCTAGCCGCAGCTCTGTCACTGTCACTGTTGTTGTTGTAATAACTGGACTCTGCTTCTTGTTGCATCATTTGTAATGAGTCTTTGTACATTTGGAGAAGTACGAGGGTCACTCCAAAAGAAACGCACACTATTTCTTTTAAAAATCCATCTTCTATTCTACATGTTTGAAAGTTTTACAGTGTGTAGATACATCCCTTAGGAACAATATTTTCATTACTCCACACAATTTCCATCTCTCTCAAGTGTCTTACGCCATCTTGGAACCAGCACCTGTATACCCGCATGGTAAAATTCTGGATCAATCTGTTGGGGCCACTGTTTGGCAGCGTGCACAAGAGAGTCATCATCTTCAAACCTTTTCCAAGAAGAGTTTCCCAAAGAGATGACAGACACATGGAGCCAGGTCAGGACTGTCAGGTGGGTGTTTCACTGTTGTGTATCCGAATTTTGTGATCGCTTCCATGGCTTTTTGACTGACATGTGGCTGTGAATTGTTGTGCAATAGCCAAACACCCTGCTTTTGCCGATGTGGTCGAACTCTGGCATGATGTCCACAAGCAAGAGTCCTTCGGAATCGAAAAACACCATAGCCATAATTTTTCCAGCAGAAGGTGTGGTTTTGACTTTTTTTTTTCTTGGTTGAATTTGCATGATGCCTCTCCATTGATTGCCTCTTTGTCTCTGGTGACAAATGATGGAGCCATGTTTCATCACCTGTCACAATTCTTCCAAGTAATTCATTTCCTCCATTCTCGTACTGTTCCAAAAGTTCGCTGCATACCGTTTTTCTTGTGTCTTTGTGAGCCACTGTCAACATCCTGGGAACCCACCTGGCACAAACCTTTTTTTAACGCCAACACTTTCAGTATTCTGCAAACACTTCCTTCCCTTATCCCAACGTAGCGTGCCAATTCGTTCACTGCGATGCGTCTGTCAGCAGTCACCAATTTTTTAACTCTCTGCACATTGTCTAGAGTGTGTGCAGTACGAGGCCTTTCACTGCGAGGACAATCCTCAATATTTCCATGCCCGCTTTCATCACGTAACCTGCTTGCCCACCGACTAACTGTACTGTGATCGACAGCAGCATCGCCATACACATTTTTCAACCTCTTGTGGATGTTTCCCACTGTCTCGTTTTCACAGAACAGCAATTCTATGAGAGCACGCTGCTTCTGACGAACGTCAAGTGTAGCAGCCATCTTGAAGACATGCAGTGACGGCGCCACTCGCGGTAACAGGTTGAACTAAGTTTGAAAACAAGCGGGAAGGATGTATCTACACACTTTAAAACTTTCACACATGCAGAATGAAAACTGTATTTTTACAAAAGTAGTGTGCATTTCGTTTGGAGGGAATTTCGTATAAGTTAAGTAAATCTTCTGTTTGCTGTGTTATTTGTTCACTAATAAGCTCTGCTACTGCCCAGCTTTCCTGCAGCGACAGTTGCTGCACGACTCTGTAGCCCACCTACCCTTACCTTTGTGTACAAAGTCATAGACAACTGGAAAGAATGGTGAATTATCTGCTCCAGGTGGTATCAGTTGAAAGTTTTGGAAATACAGTGGAAACAAACTTGTGAAACAAATACTGTTTAGAGAAATACTACTTAAGGAAATGAAGCTAGGTTATAAGTACTAGGGTGTCTAAGAAAAGAGATCACAAAATCGGAGCTATCGAGAAATCTGTGTTACAAACTCAATAATGAGAAATTTAAAGAAAGTAATAAAAAATAAGAGTGGAAACTAATTTTAGAACCCAAGAAAAGCAATGTGGTTTCAAAGCTTGTAGGTCATGTACGAACCAAACAGATTTCAGAAAAATGCAGAGAAAATTTAAAAAACCTTGGATTAGTTTTGGGGTGCACTCAGCCTCGTGATGCCAATTGAGGAGCTACTCGACCCAATAGTAGCGGCTTCGGTCAAGAATACCATCATAACGACCGGGAGAGCAGTGTGCTGACCCCATGCCCCTCCTGTCCGTATCCTCCTCGGAGGATGACACGGCGGTCGGATGGTCCCCATGGGCCACTTGTGGCCTGTAGACGGAGTGGTTTTTTTATTAGTTTTCATAGATTTCGAAAAGGCATATGACACTATTCCAAACCCACCTGGATAGTCATGCATGTTAAAGTGCCGCCTCCGGCAAAGGGAGGAGTGCTAACCTGGTATTGAATCCTCCCAGTACAATAGCGATGAAGGTCAGTCTGCTGGCCTGCCTGGATTTGGTTCCTAGGTCGTTTTCCACATCCCACTAGATGAATACCAGGGTAGTACCATGGACCAGCTCTGTTACATGATTTTCAAACATTTAGAAACATTTTGCCCACTTTTAGTAAAGGGTTGGTAATCAGGTGGGCATCTGGCCTGCTAAGCATGCCAAATGAGTTAATAACCACGCTGATACTGTGATGATGCAGGTCAATGGCACAAGCAAAAGAAGACAGAAAAACACATGGCACCTCTGCTAGGAAATTGCGTTGAAAAGCATTACATATGGCAAACATAGAGGATCCCTTAATTAAGAAAACATAAGAAATAAATAAGATAATACATGCCAAATAAAATCTGGTACTATATTTTCAAAGGAACTTAGAATAGGCAAAGGCCTGTTATACTGCTGCCCCATGTCACCATGTCAGTCATTCATTTACATAGGTATTAAGTCTCAGGAATTGGTCTTGTAAATGTAACAGAGTGGGGTTAGAGATCGCAGATGAAACATATCTGTACCATTTACTCATTGCTAATGACCAAATCATCATTTCACATGATGGGGAAGATGTGAATTGTGTCTGTAATTGATAATGGAACATAAAAACTGGGGTTTGCAGATTATATCAAAAACAAAATATCTTCTACTGATCTGGATGAATTGTACATAGTGTAGGGGGGGAGGGGGGGAGGCGAAGGGGAAATAAGAAAAGGGCAACAGTTTTTCCTACTCCAGGTCTATTTTGGAAAAAAGAAAGGAATTATAACTGAGAAATTAACAAAGGAATTAGTAATGGAAGTAAGTCATTAGAACGCTCGGTTCACTCTTATGCACCAGGAATGCGATGAATAGAACAAAAGGACTCGTATCCAACTTGATATTGCAGAGTGTAGTCCTGTGTGGGGCACAAGTAATCAGAGACATATAAACGAAATGGAAATATTAGAGATGGATTTCTGCAGAAGATCAGCAAAAATAAGGAACACTGAATGGACAAAAATAGCGAAAGTGGAAAAAGGAATATGTGATGTGATGGACCAAAGAATATTACAGTGGTACGGAAAGCTAAGAAGAATGGAGGAAACAAGAAAGCCAAGAACGATACTGTGGTGGGAAATTGAGGCAATAAAAAGAAGAGGGTAGCCAATGATTACCTATATGAAGATGGTATCTGTATACCATCTTCATGGCTTACCAGCCATTGATCTTCTTGAGTGAGGATGCACTCACATCGCCCGAACTCTTACGGGAATCGGTAGACTGACTGCTGCAAGTAATGAATATAGTGAGTAGGGGCTCTACCAATGCAGTGTGTGGACAGAAAGTTCCTAGTTTCAAAATTTGCAGATGACAATGAGAAGAGTTGGTGCAGAAGAAGATACGATAGATCAAAATACCTAGAGGAGTATCTTGAAGAGGAGTTTTTGAGTACTAGTGCAATATGCATTGCAATAAGCTCTGCATGCATCGCTATGTAGGAAGGAATCCTCCGTATTTAGGAAAGCCTTGATAAATAACAATAAATAAATCAGTTAATGTATTACATAAAATGTTACTTCTGTATGTCTTTAGGAAGTAATGTAATCAATATATAAGTGTGGTAAACTGATTTTCTCTTTGATATATAATAGCCTTAGAATTATCATATGGATCTTTGTGTATTTCACATTTACTTTTCCGATCTCTGTATTGTAGGCATCGATCGCTGCTATTTGGTGAGGGGCATCGCCGCTGCCACCATGCTCGTGTCATCATTTGCTGTAGTCGGTTCTTCGGCGGGACTGTCCAGCTGTTAGTCTTTGTTCAGTTTGGAGTCTTTCCAGAACACATTTGCATATATGACAGGGAGGGATGTCGCAATAGGTACTGCTACAACTTCACCTATCGGTTCTTATACAGTTCTCTATTTGAGACCTGCTGTGCGGACGTGGCTTTACTGACCACAAACTGAGTAAGTTTTCGCTGACCATCATAAATGAGTAGCTCTCTGCAGCCTTCAACTGTGAGATACGACGGTGCATGTTTTTTCAGCTCGACCCGTATTTGTCGCGCCCCATTAAGTCCCAGGTATGTTGTAAATGTTTTCCATGTTATTGCTATGTGACTGAGTACTCTATCATTGGGTTGTAGCACGGCAACCATGATAT
Source organism: Schistocerca gregaria (assembly GCF_023897955.1). Classification (NCBI taxonomy): domain Eukaryota; kingdom Metazoa; phylum Arthropoda; class Insecta; order Orthoptera; family Acrididae; genus Schistocerca; species Schistocerca gregaria. Next base: position 320,345,671 of record NC_064925.1, on the reverse strand, counting down.
CAGCCGGAACCTCAAATGTTAACTCGAATATTCTGACAGTTCTTAATCCAAGCACCGCATGGTCAATAGCTACAGCTCCGACATGACCATCAGAATGTTTAAATGTAAGTCGATCTCCCTTGTTGCATACGATCTTGTCACACACCGTGTCATTGATCAGTTTGAGGCAGATCACACCGCTTGTGACAGAGAAGTGGATTCCAGTTGTACCCTGTGGTTCACTTTTAATTTCTTCTCATATAATCTGTTCCACTTCAAATGCCTTCAGTCGTGCAAACTCACTGCTAAAGCTGGCTTGATCATAGACTGTCAGTACAAATGAGCCATTCTAGTGCAAGCATTAGCAAAAGTCTAACAGGATGCAAACAACCACATATGCACAAAGCTCCAACCACACATACGCAAAGCTCTGTAGCAGGTAAGCAAACAGACTGCGGAAAACAGACTGGCCACCTCGGCTATCTGAGCACTCCTCCCATCCCACCCATATTTCCACATGCTGCACACTCCAGAGTAATGTCCCCTGTTCATCGTTCCTCTTCACTCGCAGCCCTACTCTACTCCCACTAGAGGTCGGACATTATGGCGCATCTATAGTGAAATGCCCATATGATGTCAGCTACATACGCCTGGGGAAATGTGGGGAGAGTAGCAATGTTGGGGGTCGCTCAGCGCTGTAGGGGAAATGCTAAGTGCTGGAGGGGAAAGTGCCGTTCTAAATTGGAGCCTACGATCACATTTTTTGTTAATATTAAGTAGGGGCCCTCCACGCAAACACTTGCATGGTGACAATTCAAAAAGATTTACTGTCACCTTGGCTTTCGTTAGCATCTAAAAGGATTCCACCGAAAATGCAGCGATTTATTTTCGCCTGGCTTGTTAATCATTTGTAACTTTCAGAGAAGCGTCATGGATGACAAATTTTGATTAAAACCTACGCATTTCTATGGTTGCCATGTCAAAATCTGTTTCTTTTGCCAAAACACAGCGGACTTTGCACCATCACACCTCACTGACATGTTGTGCAGACACAGTTGCGAGAGAATTCTGAAACAGTGATTCAATATGTTAGCTAACTTTCATAAGCAACAACATATTATGTAATATGTATCAAACACAAAATGGCTCTGAGCCCTATGAGACTTAACTTCTGAGGGCATCAGTGCCCTAGACTTAGAACTACTTAAACCTAACTAACCTAAGGACATCACACACATCCATGCCCGAGGCAGGATTCGAACCTGCGACTGCAGCGACCGCGCGGTTCCAGACTGTAGCGCCTAGAACCGATCGGCCACATCGGCCGGCTATCAAACACAAAATCATAGCGACCTCTATTTTTCATTGCATGCTTTTCTCCGAATTTCGTGCAGTGTCTTACTTCAACATAAATATTACAATTAACGAAATGATGGGCACATCATAATGCACATGACATATAAAGCTACAAGTAAAGCAAAAGTGATTTTTTTTACCTAATAGCTTCCGTAAAATCGTTAGAGAAAGATCGCAGGGTGCGAGCCTCGATTCTATTATCACAAACTGGCCGAAAGGTGGAAAAAAAGTTTTTGGCCGCCCCTTCCAAACAACCGAATGAACTCGTCCAGCGCTGAACACTGCGCATTGGCCACTGTGTCACCGTGTCCTGCGCGAGTTGTACTGGCAGAATGAGCTCCCTTTCAGCATGACATCGCACTCTCTCTAGCTTGGAAGTACCCAATGATTTGGTCGGGAAGAATGTCATAAAGCCATTTATCCTCCCCTGGAACAAACTGACACACGACGCTCGTAACAGTTCCTTGATATCCAGGATACTGGCATTGAGACGGAATTGACATCCGAGATGGCCCCACACATGTTGTGTTAGGGACCTGAACATTACTAAGGCAGTTCATAAGACACTTGCCATTCGTGGAGACGAGCATTGTCTTGTCGAAAAGTCGGCACTACAGTACTGTCGGATGAGGAGCAACACATGAGGGTGCAGGATGTCCGACGTCCCACTGTGCCGTCAGGTTTCCCTCGGCCATGACCAACCATGACTGTGAATACATTTCATGAATTTCATAATCGCTGTAGTCGCCACAGTGGGACATGCATGCATGTCCGGATGAAATTTTCATCGAAATTCCGAATAACACAGTCACTGCAATATTGTATTTTTCATCGTCATGATGCCACTGATCGTCAATGGATGTGCGACGAAATGTCACATCACAGCGATATCGATCGGACAAGGATGTCACTCATCTACAATATTATATGCAGTGACCCTCGACTCGTTACCCTGCAGCTTACGTGACTGCTTGACAGGAATGATTCTGCGAAGATATGCATTTAAGTGCAAGGTGTATGAAGATGACCTTTTGCTGATATTGAGGAATGAAAATGATATGCATGTAGCTTTAGATGGAGCCACAAATATGGAATAGCCACTGGCATCGGTGTGGACAAGTCTGTGGCGATGAAGATTTTTGGTGGGTTAACGAAAGAATGTGCTAGAGACTACTACAGTCAATCGGGACAGGCGTCAAAGGGAACATCACACGGGCATTAGACATGTTCCAGCGTCTCACATATGTTAACACCTACCTAGTTTCACGAACTCCACACTTTGCCCAAATATTCCCAATGCCAATCAGTGATGATAGCACAACGCATACTGCCAGCGTTTGGTTGGAATGGGTCTTTCACATGTTCACGATCAACTGCCGACGCTATATATCAGCACGACGTTAAACCTGTGGAGATGACATCACACTTGTCTGTCAGGAATCAACTAGCACCAGTTTCTCGAATGGCGCCAGCAACGGTCCATATCCCACTCATTACACCATACACGCACTTTTTTTCTCGAAAACAGCTTGGTTCAGATGCCTATGCCGGAAACCAGACCTGTAACGGCTCACAACATCTATCGGATACTAACGACCAGACTGCCTAGCAATCCTATTGAGAGGAGGCATTCACTTATCAACTGGCATGTGGTATGGTGATCGATACACCATGTTTCTCTAGAATTAGAGACACGTGCAATATGGCAACTAACAGTTAATGGTAAAAATGTCACCTAATCCAGACACCATGTGATTTATATGATGGATTCTTCACTCTGCCCTCAGAGCAAAACTTTGGACTTCGATGAACACAGCCTCATATACGGCCCCTCGGTGGAACTGTGGCGTTTGGTGATACCAATGAACGCTTTCTTTCTTCGAATGGGACGACACAACATTGTATCAGGGATTGTATTCTTCCCGGACAGAACGTACTATCCACATACTACAATAAATGCAGTAGCATGGTTGCGAGGTGCACTATTTGTTCAGAGATGGCCCTAAGAATGTGAGGGACTTTTGGACCTTTTTACAGTAACGATATATAAAGACCGTGAGTAATCCGAAATACTGACAGTATTTCTTTAACTTCCAGTGAAGTGCAACCGCATAGCTGGAACGTCCAGGTAGGAGAAGTTAAATGATCGATGCGATGAAAGAATGAACGGAAGAAAAGAATCGGTGATTACCATATACATATGAGAATATCCGAACCCAAAAGCAGCTGGTGAGGGTATCGGAAATAACATTCTCCATTATGCTGCGTGTTTGTCTGTTTATGTTATGTGACAACAGTATTAAATTTATATAGTTTTGAAGCAACACAGAAAAATTATTTGTGGTATGAAAATGAAGTGGTTGTGTCTAAAATCCAATTTTACATAGTTGTTATACATGTGACAGGATTTGATTTAATATGTGAAAGATGTTTATTAAAGTTTGAAGCATTATTCTAGAACTACTTTTTCAATACAATGTTATTGTGTTTTTCAATTTCTGATGTTTGTTTAATTTTCCAAACTATTCTATGACATACAATGTTAGTTTTATGTCAGTCTGATTAACTGCTGTAGAGTTAAGCTTAGAAAAAAGTTGTTCATCTCATTCTGTACACAGCACCATAAAGGTAGTTTTTTTTATTTTCTTTTGTTCCTGTTGAAACGATGATGTAATTCTCTGAAGAAGGAAAATGAAATTTCTTGCAAATGAGTAAAAACTCTGTCTCGTTTAAGAAAAAACATTTGAAAGATGTTTTGCCTTTACATTTTTCTTAATTTTTTCACTTTTTCTTTTCTAGGACATTCTGGATCTTCCTTACGCATTTAACAGAAGTGTCTCAAAAACAAAACAAAACAAAAATGAGGATAAGGCGACCGCCCAGGTAAAGCGGTAAATCTAGGCTCGACTCCCTGAACGTCACTATTTCAAGGCCCCAGTGCAGCAAAAGAGCTGAAATTTTTTCGTTAAGCATAAATGTAAGTTAAATTAGCAAAAAAGCAGTCTCGATGGCACACTCATTTGTTAAAAATATGACCGGTCTCGGTTTCTGACCGATACAACGGTGTTTCTTCATTCGGACATGCATATCCGATAGAACGGATACGACACCTATGTAATTTAAGATTTTTACATAATCCACATCAATCAGAACCATTTCACTTAAGATACGTTGAAAGTAAAAGCATATCTCTTTTTCCTTGTTAATATGTGTTGTGTATTCTTGTTTCATAGTACACTATGTGAATAAAAGTATCCGCACACCTTTGCGAAAATGACTTACAAGTTCGTGGCGCCCTCCATCGGTAATACTGGATTTGAATATGGTGTTGGCCTACCCTTACTTAGCCCCGATGACAGCTTCCACACTTGCAGACATACGTTCAATCAGGTGCTGGAATGTTTTTTGGGGAATGGCAGCCCATTCTTCACGGAGTGCTGCACTGGCGAGAGGTATCGATGTCGGTCGGTGAGGCCTGGCACGAAATCGGCGTCTCAAAACATCGCAGAGGTGTTCTGTAGGATTCAGGTCAGGACTCTGTGCAGGCCAGTCCATTACATAGATGTTATTGTAGTGTAACCACTCCGGCATAGGCCGTGCATTACGAACAGGTGCTCTATCGTGTTGAAAGATGCAATCGCCATCCCCGAATTTATATTTTTTTTATTTTTTTGTTTTGTTTCAGTCGACCTACATAGTACAGAATACGAACCAGTTGCAGAGGAAACAGCAATTGGAACGACTCACTGTCAGACAAACGTATAATTCAAGATGTGCACACAAACAATTTAAAATTACCACTCGCGACAAAAAGCATACAAAATATCTATTTCTTAATAACACATTCATTTATTTTTATTTACAATTACGACGCTTGCAACAGAAGACAAGCGATTTGTTATGTACGGTTCGCACATAAACAAATTAATATCTATGACTAAAATATGGCGTCATTGGTCAAAGCAGATGACTTGTAACCCATTCTTCAGTTGACCCGTTGACTGTATATTAGTTACCATGCTAATTATTGGTGACTAATATCTAAAAAAGGAAATATTTTTAGATAAAAATGTGACAAATGTACTGTGAAAACGATATGGATACACCCGCATCATTTCTATAATATTTTGCAACACATGTCGCTTAGCCACTTCCAAATGTTTCATTTGTGTCCGTTTAGTCATCATCACGTCAATTGTTTTCGATTTAAACAGAGATCTCCAACACTGAGTGTGGAAACACGTACGTGAAAGTAAACCACACGGAGATGGGCACAAGTCCGAAACCGGTCATGTGTTAAATAAATCACCTTCTGTTGTGACTGATAGCGCTTATTACTCTACATCCTAGTTCTTATTTGTTTCAGATTTATTGCACAAAGGAAAAGGAATTTGACGATTTTAATAATTAGTGACAGATACATTTTGAATAACTTATTTTATTTTTAGTTAAGTGTTTATATCGATAATTATTACTTATTAATGGGTTTTGGAACAAAGCTGGCTCAGATGGAAAATATGTGAGCAAATGAAAAGTCTACGGGGAATTTAATGGGTAAAATTTACTCAATTACATTCTAATACAGATACAAGATTCCATCAAGTAGATAAAAGACTACTAAGACAGACAACCGATTTACTCAAGTTAACACTATATTCAACCTTATTGATAAAGCAATGTTCCACATCGGGGAAGGAAAGATAGGTTAGAACATTGAGTGGACGCGACATTCAAGCATGAAATGGATCCCCGACCGGAAATAATAGAGGATAAACTAGAAGGCAATATAGAACGTACACACGCGATCAAGTTATCACAGCATTAATTACTTCAAAACATTAGTGTGTTAGAAGGAAAACTTCTTTTACGAACAGAACCAAGTACATTACACTTACTAGAAACAAGATTGATGACTGAAGCAGTAGTATTATATAATGTTACAAAGAATACGATAAATATAGAAGCCAAGCTACACCAAGTAGAGACTGTAATATATATGGGCCAAGCATCTGAAACTCCCACCACAAATGTTGCTGAAATGTAAAGTGGTATTGATGTGTGGTTTCCACTGAATGAACTGATAGTCTTCGTATTGTTCGCCGATAGACAAGGTGGGATAACACTTTTTTTGTTCAAACATTCACTTTTTGGAATGGAAGAATGCCTATTTACATTAACAAACTAAAAGTAGGCTAAGTTAGAATGTTAGTGGTGTTCGTAGCAGATTTCTAGTGCGATTCGTTTACGGGATCTCGGGTTTTGAAAAGTTCCCACATCTGTTGTTGTTGTTGTGGTCTTCAGTCCTGAGACTGGTTTGATGCAGCTCTCAATGCTACTCTATCCTGTGCAAGCTTCTTCATCTCCCAGTACCTACTGCAACCTACGTCCATCTATATCTGCTTAGTGTATTCATCTCTTGGTCTCCCTCTACGATTTTTACCCTCCACGCTGCCCTCCAATACTAAATTGATGATCCCTCGATGTCTCAGAACATGTCCTACCAACCAATTCCTTCTTCTAGTCAAGTTGTGCCACAAGCTCCTCTTCTCCCGAATTCTATTCAATACCTCCTCATTAGTTATGTGATCTACCCGTCTAATCTTCAGCATTCTTCTATAGCACCATATTTCGAAAGCTTCTATTCTCTTCTTCTCCAAACTATTTATCGCCCCTTGACTCTTATAACTGCCATCTGGTTTCTGTACAAATTGTAAATAGCCTTTCGCTCCCTGTATTTTATCCCTGCCACCTTTAGAATTTTAAAGAGAGTATTCCAGTTAACGTTGTCAAAAGCTTTCTCTAAGTCTACAAATGCTAGAAACGTAGGTTTGCCTTTCCTTAATCTATATCTAAGATAAGTCGTAGGGTCAGTATTGCCTCACGTGTTCCAACATTACTACGGAATCCAAATAGATCTTCCCCGAGGTCAGCTTCTACCAGCTTTTCCATTCTTCTGTAAAGAATTCGCGTTAGTATTTTGCAGTTGTGACTTAAACTGATAGTTCGGTAATTTTCACATCTGTCAACACCAGATTTCTTTGGGATTGGAATTATTATATTCTTCTTGAAGTCTGAGGGTATTTCGCCTGTTTCATACATCTTGGTCACCAGATGTTAGAGTTTTGTCAGGACTGGCTCTCCCAAGGCCGTCAGTAGTTCTAATGGAATGTTGTCTATTCCCGGGCCTTGTTCCGACTCAGGTCTTTCAGCGCTCTGTCAAACTCTTCACGCAGTATCATATCTCCCATTTCATCTTCATCTACATTCTCTTCCATTTCCATAATATTGTCCTCAAGTACATCGCACTTGTATAGACTCTCTATATACTCCTTCCACCTTTCTGCTTTCCCTTCTCTGCTTAAAACTGGGTTTCCATCTGAGCTCTTGATATTCATACAAGTGGTTCGCTTCTCTGCAAAGGTCTCTTTAAATTTCCTGTAGGCAGTATCTATCTTACCCCCAAGTGAGATAAGCCTCTACATCCTTGCATTTGTCCTCTAGCCATCCCTGCTTAGCCATTTTGCACTTCCTGTCGATCTCATTTTTGAGACATTTGTATTCCTTTTTGCCTGCTTCATTTACTGTGTATTTATGTTTTCTCCTTTCATCCATTAAATTCAATATTTTTTCTGTTACTCATGGATTTCTAGCAACCCTCGTCTTTTTACCTACTTGATCCTCTGCTGCCTTCACTACTTCATCCCTCGGAGATACCCATTCTTCTTCTACTGTATTTCTTTCCCCCATTTCTGTCCATTGTTCCCTTATGCACTCCCTGAAACTCTGTACAACGTCTGGTTTAGTCAGCTTATCCAGGTCCCATCTCCTTAAATTCCCACCTTTTTGCAGTTTCTTCAGTTTTAATCTACAGTTCATAACCAATAAATTGTGGTCAGAGTCCATATCTGCCCCTGGAAATGTCTTACAATTTAAAACCTGGTTTCTAAATCTGTGTCTAACCATTACATAATGTATCTGATACCTTCTAGTATCTCCAGGATTCTTCCATGTATAAAACCTTCTTTTATGATTCTTCAACCAAGTGTTAGCTATGATTAAGTTATGCTCTGTGCAAAATTCTACCAGACGGCTTCCTCTTTCGTTTCCATCTCTCCCTTTTCCTCTTCTCGAATTCCAGTCACCCATGACTATTAAATTTTCGGCTCCTTCATTACCTGAATAATTTCTTTCATCTCATCATATATTTCATCAATTTCTTCATCATCTGCAAAGCTAGTTGGCATATAAACTTGTACTATTGTAGTAAGCGTGGGCTTCGTGTCTGTCTTGGCCGCAACAATGCGTTCACTATGCTGTTTGTAGTAGCTTACCCGCACTCCTATTTTTTTTATTCATTATTGAACCTACTCCTGCATTACGCCTGTTTGATTTTGCATTTATAACCCTGTATTCACCTGACCAAAAGTCTTGTTCCACCTGTCACCGAACTTCACTAATTCCCACTATATCTAACTTTAACCTATCCATTTCCCTATTTAAATTTTCGAACCTTCCTGCCCGATTAAGGGATCTGACATTCCACACCCCGATCCGTAGAACGCCAGTACTCTTTCTCCTGATAACGACGTCCTCTTGAGTAGTCCCCGCCCGGAGATCCGAATGGGGGACTATTGTACCTCCGGAATATTTTACCCAAGAGGACGCACAGCACAGCAAGGCCATTTTGGTTAATGTTCGAAGGCCAGGTCAGTCAATCATCGAGACGGTTGTCCCTGCAACTACTGAAAACTCTGCTGCCCCTCTTCAGGAACCACAAATTTGTCTGGCCTCTCAACAGATACCCCTCCGTTGTGGTTGCGCCTACGGTACGTCCATCGGTATCGCTGAGGCACGCAAGCCTTCCCACCAACGGCAAGGTCCATGGTTCATCTACACCTCTACAATACCCGTATAGCACACACTAACGAACAACCAAGTGCATGCTCTAATTATGTATGTTCTGTGGCGAGGCAAGTGACCATCACTGGCAGTAAGAGAGATTTATTATCTAATATGTTAATACTTTCTGTTACTGCTATAAATTTTCCATTGCTGTTCCTACTAAGTATTTGTCATCATCTGTGACTACTGACATCTGTTACTACTAATGAGGTATCTGCTGTTACTGATGATAGGTTACTATCTTACATTACTGTTGCACACATTGAGTGCAAACCCCAGTGCATAATCATCAAGATAAGAATTCTTTTACGCAATATTCGCATAGTAGTACTTACACTCTGAATATATCAGACACAATATTAGCATACAATGAGAGAATTTATATTTTGACCTAAAGAAGTGTGTGATGCGCATGAAGAAACATTATTATTTTAAAACTGTGTTTAGTATTGTAAGAAGAATTGTGACAACCTACAGCACATGTCATAAGGTGAAACCAGTTACGCCAGATGCATATATTGTTCTATATGCAGTAATGCCAAAATCTCTTTCGTGCTTTGTGGCTGTGAACCATGTTGGTCCTCCGTCTACAGAGCAGGGAACGATGACATGCAGTCTTGTTGAGGGCGAATGTTTGTCGAAGCTAGTAACATCATATCCGACGAAGAAAGCTACAACCTATGTGGTAATATTTACACTAGCGGACCACTATTTTAGGAATGTAGGGAAGACCAAAGAACTTGCTTTCAGGTAACGACATACATTTTGCCGACTATCAGTTTAGGGAGTTCTTAGCCTGGGTAATTGTCAATGAGTAAGGACTTGTGGTAAGTTACCGTTTCTCAAAACGTTACGTCTCTGTTATGTCAGAAGCCTATTAGATTTCATTCGAAGATGGTTATATTTATTGAGACAGTATAGTCTGCAACTTAATTATGCTGTAGTAGTTACAATAAGTTAGTCACAAATTACCACTGTTACTCAGTTATAAGGGCAGCAGATCTAAGGCCACAGAGATTCGAATTAATAATTAGGGTGTTCGTAAAACACCTACGCCATAACAGCTTATATAATTGAGAAATCTCGGTCATTTGGTAGGTAATTAAGTTTAGTTACGTTACTAGGGTTAGTCGGAGTACCGAATCGTTTCTAGCTTCACCGTGTTTGGATTTTTTGTTAGAGGTGCTCCTGGGGCGTCGTGCGGCGGAGCCGGACCGTCTTATGATGAAACCGAACCATCTCAAGTAGCCACAGAGTCTATAGCGCCGAGCGTCGCCCCACGGAGGTCCTCCATGATGACGTTCCATGACGATGGTCAACGGCGATCCAGGGGTGTAAAATAAAGCAAAGGAGGTACTGGCAGAAGTAAAGTTGTGAGTACCGGGCGTGAGTCGTGCTTCGGTAGCTCAGATGGTAGAGCACTTGCCCGCGAAAGGCAAAGGTCACGAGTTCGAGTCTCGGTCGGGCACACAGTTTTAATCTGCCAGGAAGTTTCAAAGTAAAGGAGGATTCAGTCGATAGCCTCGGCACGGTTCTGTCATGCTCGTATCACTAACGAGTTGTAACTTGAGATGTGATTTCAAATCTGCTTGTGATCTGGCAAATAAAACTAGATAATCTTCCAAAACAGCTGAAGACTCCTTCTTTGTTAAAAGTGATTTTCAGGAAGAACTTATGGAAGAAGTGGGGAGTTCTGCCAGCTGAAGGTAAAAGCGAGATTCAAGACGGCGGAATCTTCGCAATATTTTAGAGAAAAATTTTGCCTGTAGACCACGGTAATATATTAAACGACAAAGGTATAAGCAAAATTTCCCCTATAACAAAGCAAATTACATCTCTGGGGGTACGAGTTACTCAAAGCTACAGACTTGTGTTAGAAAATAAAGGATACAGCTGTTTCTCATCTCTTAACTGTACAAATTTCTTTTTATTTAGTTTCCTGTACTTTACAACGTCATCATTAAGATTACAAAACCGATGTCTTATCACTGGTATGTTGTTTATTTTATGATTTTTTCTGTTATTTGAATGGACTCGAAGCTCCTCAATGTTAACATAAAAAGGGAGATACCTATCAGCTACTTAATAACACAACTATCTTGTATCACTAATACAAAGATAAACACATTACAACAAGGGCAATTATCATGGACATAACAAATACTATAGAATTAAAATAATTGTGTGATAGACATTTTAGTGACTGGTTTGGTGCTGGCGTAGCCACTAGCACTGTCTCTGTAATATGAAAATAACGAAGTTATTTTATTCGGGCTATAATACTACCATATGGTGTTCTACATTCGTAAGTTATTAAATGTCATAGAAAATGCTACAGTAAAGGGGTTCCGCATGCTTCTCCAACCATTTATTCTCGATTACTTCATTCGCACTTGTTTCATTACGTCTGTGTCATCACAAGTGGGTTCTTACTTTTATTACGTATTTGACCTCTAAATATTTGAACTACAAAAGGTGCTATTGAAATGGCGTTTGATATTTTTGTTGCTACTATCTTATCTTAAGTACTGGAGTTTTTTATCTATAGAATATTCATACATATTGGGAGCAGTCTGTCAACCACAAAAATCACATGCTGCTCACGATTAGTGCAAATTACATCAGCTACATAGTTGCACCAAACAACAACAACGTGTTCTTCTTTATGGCTATTTTGAATTGCTGGCCGAAGTTGCCGAGCGGTTCTAGGCGCTACAGTCTGGAACCGCGCGACCGCTAAGGTGGCAGGTTCGAATCCTACCTCGGGCATGGATATGTGTGATGTCCTTATGTTATTTCGGTTTAAGTAGTACTAAGCTCTAGGGGACTGATGACCTCAGAAGCTAAGTCTCATAGTGCTCAGAGCCATTTGAACCATTTATTTTCAAGTAGAAGTGTTCTGTATAGTCTGAACAGCGCTTGTTTGATAGTTGCCAGTTTTTCTGGTAATGTAGATGGTTTGATTTAATGTTTATAATCATGCCTTAGCTGTTCTTTTCTTTTCTGAAATTTTGGATGCTGTGTCTATTGTTAGAGATCAGGATGGTATATTGTTTCTTTTTTTACCATTACTATAGTAAACAGAATGTGGTGTACTTTATTTATCGCCACATGTTAACGGTTAATATGTTATTGTGGTTTCTTAAATGCTTAAGACACTGATTGGCCTATCTGTGTCAGTATAAGACTGGTTTTTTGTTTTTATTAATTCTGCAAAAAATCTGTTTTCAGTGAGCTTCAGATAGGTATCAGTAACATCTATTAGATCAGTCTTACCATCTGGACGGCTTGCTTTTGAAAATGAATCATTAGATTAAAATTAGTTTTTCTCGGTGATTTCTTTTACGATCTGTGTCCGTTCTTCTGTTGTTCCGAGTTTCCTACCAACTGTGCTTTTGTGAAGTTAACTGTGTCACCAAATGGGATCCAACTGTACATATCTTCCACATCAAATGATATCAATTTTTCATTTGGTGTGATGAACGTATTTTTAATTCAGAATGGTTCAAATGGCTCAGAGCACTATGGGACTTAACATCTGTGGTTATTAGTCCTCTAGAACTTAGAACTACTTAAACCTAACTAACCTAAGGACATCACACTCATCCATCCCCGAGGCAGGATTCGAACCTGCGACCGTAGCGGTCGTATTTTTAAATTTTAGATGATTCTAAACAGTTTTTTTATAGTTCTGTTATTCTCCAATTTGTAATGTGCAACTAAATAGTGGTATGTGAACTTTGAAATGTGGTATGTGGGAGTACTCTGTATGTATTTTGGGCTGGTTTGTGAAGGTTGGTGCTTATAGATTTTTTTTGTACTAATTTTTGCTTCTGTGTTTTTGCGAGTAAGTATTTTTCACCTTACTGTCAAGCAGTTTCACAGCTGAGCAATCAAGGTGCCTGAATGTTTCAAGGGAAACACGGTCTCATTCGTCGGCATCGCCAAGGATATTTCTTTGGTGGAAGGACTGAAGGACGGAAAATCAGGATTTAAGGCCACATTGACGACGTCATTAGCAGCGGATATGACAAGGCTAGTGAAGAAAAAGCGACAGTGTCGTTTTCTGCACAGATACCTCAAAAGACATCTTACAGTGTGTGAGAGAGGGTAATTCTGGTTTCCTTTTCGTATTCCCCATTTCCTGCTCCGCTTGCGTACTGTGTTTGGGAAGGATGACTATCGATATGCCTCCGTAAGAGTTCTAATTTTTTCTCTTTTCTCACTGTGATCATTTTGCGAGGTGTATGTAAAAGAAAGTGCTACTCTTTTTTTGGATGTATGAAACTTGTAATTCCAACCGTAAACTTCTTCATAATGCAGAACGTCTCATTTGTAGCACCTGTCACTGGAGTTTGTTGAGCATCGCTGTAATTATTTCGCGCTTGCCAAACGATCCCGTGACGAAACCTGCAAGTATTCATTGGCTCTTCTCTGTCTCTTCTATTAATCCTTTCAGAAGATTTCGTCTTCGCAAGGGGCTAATTCAGTGTTTAATGCCCGAAATGGAAAAATAGGTCATTATAGTAGATTCAGGTAAACCACGGAAAAAATAAATCCTAAAAGTCAGCCCCCTCCACGAAATCCACCCCATCCTAATACGAAACCATTGCTGGTTGTATGGAATGTAGCAGGACGCTGGAACTCAGGAAAGGGGAGAGTGATTGATTGAGCTTGGGTGTCAGTTTAAACACAACATACTTACTGTAGACAGAAAAATATGAAATTTTCCAATTTAACCAATAAATGGAATACTGATACACTTTTTACAGAATCATAACTGGATGCGAACTCTGAATAAATAGTCAACCTTCACAGTTTGAAGGCCGTAAAAGATGGCCGTTACAATTCGCCATGGTCCCACATTCATTATGGCGTCACATCACCCAATAAAATTTCTGCAACATGGGCACACACCATCCTGGATGATTACAGGTCACATTCATGAAAACACTATGTACCAAAGCTCACAATTCACACACTCTGCAAGTTAGCACACACATTTAAAATCAAAATGATCCTTTAAATGAAGCAAAATGTTTTTATTTTTCTAATTCCCAGCTGAGGTTTACTTTAGCACAATCCCATAAATTTACCACCAGCTATGCAAAGCAGAAAACAATGGATAGGTTAGCAAACAACTGATGCATTTAAATTTTGCCTAATGGTTAAGTTTAACAGCTTACTAGCTTCAACTCGTAAAGGTGATCGATATCCATTTATATACTAACGTAAACAAAGTTAAAATAGATAAAAACTTCAATGCAGAAGTTAGAGAAGGATTAGCTGCAGTTATTCAAGACAGTACCATCAATAATTGTCTTCTCGAACGTCGTAGTTGATAGATTGGCCTGTTCAGCTAAATGTCACCATATCGCATTACATCGATTGCAACGTTGGATAACCTTTTGATACATGACCAAAACACAGTAAATACGTGAAGTGAAACAGACTACAATTCAGCACATTATGGACAGACCAATGGATCGTTTTACTGGATCCGGGAAACACACTTGTGTAACACATCGGAGCACCAGCTTCACAGAAGCTTCTACTTTACACCTGTTCCACAAACTGTAAAACACCGGAACACAACAACTTCCACAGAATATCCAGAGCACAATCTTCAGCCAGGAAACCTGTTGATATCGTGGCCGCCTTAACATACAACAAACCACGCAGGGCCCCAAAGCCACGCGTCGGGTCGGGCGCGAATCCACACTGACGTGATAGCCACAGCGCGTACGCCAACTCCAGTCTGTAACTGTCACTCTACACAGCCTCTGCAGTAAATGTAAGGGCATGTCATTCGTCCGATCTGAAAGAGACAAGTTCAACCCTTGCGGTTAATATTTTGGGTAACTCAGCACTTAGACAAAAAGTATTCACTGATTAAAGGAAAGTGGTTAGAACAATGTGTGGAGTTCATAGTCGCTCGTCTTGTAGACATCTTTTTAAGAGATTGGGAATTCTTACAACAGCCTCACAGTACATTTACTCACTAATGAAATTTGTTCTCAACAACATGGACCAGTTTAAAAACAACGTGACATCCATGATTATAATACCAGAAAAAAGAAAGACTTACACTATCCTTCACTCAACCTACCTGGAGTAAAATATGCTGCGATAAAATTTTTTGACAGATTGCCAGATGAAATAAAACGTCTGACAGACAGCAGTAATAGCTTAAAAAATAAACTGAAATCATATCTCCCTGACAACTCCTTCTATATGATGATGAATTCTTGAATAGGTTCCAAAATGGTTTAAATGGCTCTAAGCACTATGGGGCTTAATATCTGTGGTCATCAGTCCCCTAGAACTTAGAACTACTTAAACCTAACTAACCTAAGGACATCACACACATCCATGCCCGAGGCAGGATTCGAGGCTGCGGCCGCAGCAGCAGTGCAGTTCCGGAACCACTCGGCGACATCTTGAATAGGAATAAATAAATCTGTCAATATAGTATATGCATGTTGTGCCATTTAAGGGAATGGGGTAAATAATAGAAATATTGATATTAAAAAAAACTTGTATCATATGTGCGTGTCTTGTGCACTTGACGCGTTCCACATCGTAACGGCTTCCGTACCGTGCGATTGATCAATGGAACACGCAACCAGCTAACTAACTGACTTACATTTAAATATACACTTACTTTTGATTACTCTATACCCCCTGCTTCGCGCTCGCTAGATAAATAGCTCGCTTGCAAGCGGTGTACCATGACTCGCAGGAGGAAGTTGTGCCAACCCTAAGTGACGTGCCAACCACGGCACTTCGACCACTCCGAAAAAAGTGAGTCCAGTTTCGGGTTCCGACATCAATTGCCAGTAGGGACGCGCGCTTACTTATCGCTCCATTACTGGCACACTGTGATGCCACAGACGTAGGCAGAGAACACATCACCAGGCAGTCAGCAGCGACTTTCTGTCATCTGTGCTACGTCGTGGAGTTTTGTCAGTGATATCTACATCTACATCTGCATACATCCTCCGCAATCCATCATACGGTGCGTGGCGGAGGGTACCTCGTACCACAACTAGCATCTTCTCTCCCTGTTCCACTCCCAAACAGAACGAGGGAAAAATGACTGCCTATAAGCCTCTGTACGAGCCCTAATCTCTCTTATCTTATCTTTGTGGTCTTTCCGCAAAATATAAATTGGCGGCAGTAAAATTGTACTGCAGTCAACCTCAAATGCTGGTTCTCTAAATTTCCTCAGTAGCGATTCACGAAAAGAACGCCTCCTTTCCTCTAGACACTCCCACCCGAGTTCCTGAAGCATTTCCGTAACACTCGCGTTATGATCAAACCTACCTGTAACAAATCTAGCAGCCCGCCTCTGAATTGCTTATATGTCCTCCCTCAATCCGACCTGATAGGGATCCCAAACGCTCGAGCAGTACTCAAGAATAGGTCGTATTAGTGTTTTATAAGCGGTCTCCTTTACAGATGAACCACATCTTCCCAAAATTCTATCAATGAACCGAAGACGACTATCCGCCTTCCCCACAACTACCATTACATGCTTGTCCCACTTCATATCGTTCTACAATGTTACGCCCAAATATTTAATCGACGTGACTGTGTCAAGAGTTACACTACTAATGGAGTATTCAAACATTACAGGATTCTTTTTCCTATTCATCTTCATAAATTTACATTTATCTATATTTAGAGTTAGCTGCCATTCTTTACACCAATCACAAATCCTGTCCAAGTCATCTTGTATCCTCCTACAGTCACTCAACGACGACACCTTCCCATACACCACAGCATCGTCAGCAAACAGTCGCACATTGCTATCCTCCCTATCCAAAAGATCATTTATGTAGATAGTAAACAACAGCGGACCTACCACACTTCGCCGGGGTACTCCAGATGCTACCCTCACCTCCGATGAACACTCACCATCGAGGACAACGTACTGGGTTCTATTACTTAAGAAGTCTTCGAGCCACTCACATACTTAGAAGCCAATCCCATATGCTCGTACCTTAGTTAGGAGTCTTCTGCAGTGGGGCACCGAGTTAAACGCTTTCCGGAAGTCAAGGAATATGGCATCCGTCTGATACCCTTCATCCATGGTTCGCAAGATGTCATGTGAAAAAAGGGCGAGTGGTGTTTCGCAGGAGCGATGCTTTCTAAAGCCGTGCTGATGCATGGACAGCAACTTCTCTGTCTCAAGGAAATTCATTATATTCGAACTGAGAATGTGTTCGAGAATCCTGCAACAAACCGAACTTAAGGATATTGGTCTGTAATTTTGAGGGTCCGTCCTACTACCCTTCTTATATACATGCGTCACCTGCGCTTTATTCCAGTCGCTCGGGACTTCCGTTGTAGCATCTAAGATTTAACAGCGTTCTTATTGTGTATCTGCTGCAGCGTACCCACAGACATTGGGACTAAGTGAGGAGCAAATCAAATTTCGCTATCGAAGTAATTTAGCTGCAGCAAAACGATGTTTTTCGGTCACACGTTAAACCATTCAAATCTTGGGGCAAGGGAAGAGAAGTTTAAGAAATTTTCATCAGTGGTTTCTGAATGGACATGAAACGAATACTAGCGGTGTACATTTACCGATGACACTGTAATTCTGCCGAAGAGGCGAAGGACAAGAAAGAGCAGTGTACTGAAAAGAGGTTGTAAACTGAACACCAACAAAAGTAACAAAGAAGCTAATGGAATGTAGTCGAATAAAACCAGTCGTTGCTGGGAAAATTAGGGTAGGGAGAGAGACACTGAAAGTAGCAGATAAGCTTTCTCATCTTGGCAGCAAAATAAGTGACGGTGGCCGAAGTAGAGAAGCTATAAAACACAAAATGACAATGATAAGAAAAGTATTTATCAAAATGGTACATTTTTTAAATATCGAGTATAAATTAAAATGTTAGGAACTCTTTACCGAAGCTATTTAACCGGAACGTAGCCTTAGATGAAACTGAATGGTGGACAAAAGACAGAACAGATAAGAGAATGAAAGATTTAGAAATACGATGCATCTGCTGACGCGTACCCAGAGATGTTGAGACTAAGTGAAGGGAAAATCAAATTTCGTTACGGGTGTAATTTAGCGGCATCAAGACGATAATTCTCCGACACGCAGTAAACCATTCTAATTTTTTTCGGAGGGGGGGGGGGGGGGGGGGCGAGGCGAAAATATTACATGCGTAGAGCGAGTAATTAATGAAGATTTATTGAATATTATTGGGGGGAAAAGAAGTTTGTAGGCACAACGTGAGTAAAAGAAGGAATCTGTTAGTAGATAACACCCTTAATCACCAATCAATCACTTAGCTGGTAATGGAGGGGAAAGTACCAGATAAATGTTTTAGAGATACCAAACCTTGACTACAGTAAGCAGGTTCAAATAGCCGCACGTCGCAGTAATTATGCAGAGATTAAGAGGCTTGCACAGGACACACTGGCGTGAAGAGTTTTATCGATCCGGTCTCTGGATTGAAGACTAACAAAACGGTTTACGACCCCTGTCTCCGTTAAAGACATTTGTAAGATCAAGTTTAACAGTGTTTTATGAACAGAGAGAAAATGTGACACTTGACGGTAATCCCTCTGTCTACATTTACATCTACGTGATTACTCTGTTATTCACAATAAAGTGCCTGGCAGAGAATTCTATGAACCACCTTCAAGCTATCTCTCTACCGTTCCACTCCTGAACGGCAAGCAGCAAAAACGAGCACTTAAATTTTTCTGTGCGAGCCCTGATTTCTCTTATTTTATCGTGAGCATCATTTCTCCCTATGTAGGTGGGTGCCAACGGGGTGTTTTCGCAATCAGAGGAGAAAACAGGTGATCGAAATTTCATTAGAAGATCCCGTCGCAACGAAATCACCTTTGTTTTAATGATTGCCACTCCAATTCACGTATTATGTCTGTGACACTATCTCCCCTATTTCGCGATAATACAAAAGAAGCTGCCCTTCTTTGTACTTTTACGATGTCATCCGTCAGTCCCACCTGATGCGGATCTCACACCGCACAGCAATACTCCAGTATAGGGCGGACAAGCGTGTGTAAGCAATCTCTTTAGTAGACCTGTCGCTCCTTCTAAGTGCTCTGCTAGTGAATCGCAGTCTTTGGTTTCCTCTACCCACAATATTGTCTATGTGATCGTTCCAATTTAGGTTATTTGTAATTGTAATCTCTAAGTATTTAGTTGAATTTACAGCCTTCAGATTTGTGTGACTTATCACGTAATCGAAATTTAGCTGATTTCTTTTAGTAATCAAGTGAATAACTTCACACTTTTCCTTATTCAGGGTTAATTGCCAGTTTTCGCACCATACAAATATCTAAATCATTTTGCAAGTCGTTTTGATCATCTGATGACTTTACAAGACGGTAAATGACAACATCATCTGCAAACAATCTAAGACGGCTACTCAGATTGTCTCCTACGTCGTTAATATAGATCAGGAACAATAGATGGCCTATAACACTTCCTTGGGGAACGCCGGATATTACTTCTGTCGGATGAATACATTTAGATCAATGGTCCCTTCGCACTCTTCCAGTTGAGGAACTTATTGAGAGTAACATATTAGACTTCTTTCTTTACTTAGCTTCAGTATTTATACCACACGACGTTGCGTTTCAAGAACATTTAACGCCATCGTCCCGAAACACTTTGTAAGTGCTACACCACACTTGCAAGTCGGAAAAGGCTGTGATGAGCAACTTCAACTAGGATTGTGTGCCATACGGACGTTTATGCATTCTCTTAAGCTCATTGACTATATATACTCACCCACGAATGTGTAGAAGAATCACCAACATGTCCGCAGCTCGTGGTCGTGCGGTAGCGTTCTCGCTTCCCGCGCCCGGGTTCTCCGGTTCGATTCCCAACGGGGTCAGGGATTTTCTCTGCCTCGTGATGACTGGGTGTTGTGTGCTGTCCTTAGGTTAGTTAGGTTTAAGTAGTTCTAAGTTCTAGGGGACTGATGACCATAGATGTTAAGTCCCATAGTGCTCAGAGCCATTTGAACCAATCACCAACATGTAGACCGATTACAAAACCTTAAGACACTACTGGGCTTGATCACAAGACAGACCCTTCGCACGACCTCTGTACATGTAGATACAGAGATTTACGACATTTGTTACCGAAGAAGTCTACACCTGTAGATTCTCGGTGACGCGCACGACATCCAGTCGTTTGCCATTGCATACTGGTGATTCATCAGTGTGGGTCGACATGATGCAAATCTTGTAAGAAGGAATGACTGTACAGACGCCTGTATTTCTTGAAATGTTCGCCGAATAGCTCCCATCTAACGCATACTGCATGGGTCAGCCTGAAAAGGGCCAGAACAAAGCGTCGCAGGTGCATTAATTCACGAGAGGAAGGGGGGGGGGGGTGAGGGGCTGCTGCAGAGAACATTTTCGTACATTCTCAGACTATACTACCGCTATAAGCAGACATTTACAGCCTCTCTGTAATGACTATTGTATGTGGGCAGTAAATTGTCAATATCGCCATAGTTATTACTGTGACACACCGTTGGGTGGCTTGCGGAGTATAAATGTAGATGTAGATGTAGACTCTCACTTGTATTTTGCAGTTTTTAAATACTTCGCTTTTTTGGCAGTGGAAGAATGCAGAACGTGGTGGTTCAGAAATATTGGTACGAAATGTGAAAGAGGAAAAGATGAATCTGTGTGTTTGAGAAAGATCAGACTTTCGACATTAAAAAAGTACGTGGCTGATTTTCCGAGTCACATGATTTATGAAAGTGTACAACACACAAATTAAACAAAGAATTCAATTATCTGGTTCCGAGAAGCGTAAAATGATAATGTTCAGCCTAATTAAGACAAACGAGCCCTTCCGAATCTGTTAAATTTGGTACCCTGCTGGGCTCCCGTAATTTTACGCTTACTTCGGGGTTCTTTGATTAACACACGGTAACAACTAATAGAAGTATGTGTGTTATGACAGTCGAGCTGAAGAAGGGAAGATATACGAGAATTACTTTATCTTTTGGATATGCCATTAAGTGAAAATATGGCTTACCGGAAACCGGGACTGAAAGAAACGCAATGAAAAATATAGCCGCAGCTAATTACGAACGTAGCGCTCACTTGATTAGTTATTGTTCTTGACACTACTTCATAAGAAGTTGCTTTCTACTTCACAGTCACGCCCGACAATAGGTAATTATGTTTTCTGGCACACTTAACCTCAGACAAGGCCTGCACTTAAAAGGGGAAAACGCAAGAAACCAGAGGCGCACATCTGAGGTGTGCGCGCAACCATTAGCGAGGTCATGACGTTGCAGGGTTTTCTTTCCTCTGAAATTTGTACAGCTATTCTCGTTTTTAGAGAGGAATGGGAATGTTACGTAATGTCGACTAAAAGCGTCAAGCAGTAGCAACATTTAGATCTTTCATACCCTCCACGCTGCATCAACATCTACTATCGGCATCATGCTCGTACGAAGAGAAAAGATGAAGATCATTTCCGTGATCGAGTAGCTGCCAGCCATACGATACACTGTGCTACGTAATTCTAGCTCATACACGCACCGCTGTAGGACGATGAATCTTGACTCATAGTATAAGCATTATCACAAGATTTTGGCGTTTAATGTGGGGGTGTGGAGAGATGGTGTCATTCAGTCCTTCATTACTATCTGCATCAGTCTTCTGCGTTTTAAGTCCGAAAGCTTCGGAATGAGACCCTGGTGTGAAAATATGTGACAAAATTGATGGTTTCCCGCCCGTCCATCGGTGACTTTATGCTCGACGGCCCTCTTCGTGCTATTGAAGAGAATTAAGTTATGCTGCAGTATCAAAATCAAAGCTCCTTTTTTATTCATGATCATCCACAACAACTAGAACCACTTCCCGACAGATGGATCATGTCGATTTAAAAGGAATTCCAAAGACACCAGCAGGTGTGTCAGATAAAACCAGATCCTTCCATTTAGCTTTTGGATCAAACGCTAGAAAAGAAGGGCGCAATATTAGAGCTTAACGTTGTCATATAATGCCATATCTCTCAGTATTCAATTGTTAGCTAGCACACAATCCATAGTAGATCGGTTGCTTCTGGAAAAAGGGTCTTTGCTTTTTCTGACCTACGCTTAGAGTTACGGTATTAAAACCTGTTTCGGCTGAAACATTGATACGTTTTCTACTACCAACACCAAACTTTTATGTTTATTATTTCAAAGAACTGTCAACGTATTCAAGTTCTCATTCTAGTTTCTTCTTTAAAACGCACGCCTAACCTTGTTAGTGGCAGTATTTAGATGATGGGTTTTGTGAGGGCAGGTTCACTGAGCCAATACCAACAAAATGGGTACGAAAGAACTGCAACACTGCTTTTGTAAATGAAGGATCTTAACCGTTGCAGTAGGTCAGAATACTTCGATTCAGACATCCAGTTTCTTATGCAAGACTCTGTTTCAGTTAACGTATAATTTAAACATAGACATGAAAAAATTGTACCTTATGCCAGGAAGAGGTCTCAACAAGGAAAGTGTCCAGGCGTCTCGAAGTGAACCAAAGCGATGTTATTCAGACATGGAGGAGATACAGAGAGACAGAAACTGTCGATGACAACCCTCGTTCAGGCCGCCCAAGGGCTACTACTGCAGTGGATGACCGCTACCTACGGATTATGGCTCGGAGGAACCCTCTCAGCAACGTCACCATGTTGAATAATGCTTTTCGTGCAGCCACAGGACTTCGTGTTACGACTCAAACTGTGCGCAATAGGCTGCATGATGCCCAACTTCACTCAAGAAGTCCATGGCGAGGTCCATCTTTGCTAGCGCGACACCATGCAGCGCGGTACAGATTGGCCCAACAACATGCCGAATGGACCACTCATGATTGGCATCACTTTTTCTTCACCGATGAGTGTCGCATATGCCTTCAACCAGACAATCGTCGGAGACGTGTTTGGAGGCAACCCGGTCAGGCTGAACGCCGTAGACATACTGTCCAGCGAGTGTAGCAAGGTGAAGGTTCCCTGCTGTTTTGGGATGCATTATGTGGGGCTTCCCCTCATGCTCGAGAGAGGTCAGCTTTGTATTTCCAACGAGAGCCCATCATTTTTATTGCGTATTCGGATTCCACGACAAAAAATACGAACGGTTTACTCAATCATTGTTTTCCATTCGTAGTAAATGGCGCTGTAAACGACATATGTGCCTGTTTCTGGAATTAAGAACCGAGGCATTTGATTGTACACTTCATCTACGATCTAACTCTAAACCTTTGTATTCTCACGGTTGATATTTATCTTAGAAATGTATTTTAATATTGTAAATCTGATAGTACAATACATAATGGTTAGTCGTTTCAACGTCTAGTTAGAAACTACGGCTCATCACAATCAACTCCAAAGGAAACAGAAAACTATGTTGCCATACAAGTAGCTTATTTGCCAGAAATGTCAATGGCTAGCCATATCATCTGTATTGTTCAACCACATTTGCGACACTCATGTAACATCTGAACATGGTTTGAGTAAACTATACGTATTTTTGGGATAGGATCCGAATATGCAAGAAACATGGGTTGTGCCCATCTGAAAATAGAAAGTTGAACCCCCACACAGGAGGGGTGGTTAGTTGGTGACTAGCAGTAGCACGGAGAGGTGCTCTTTTTACCAATATTAACTTTTCACCTGTCCTATAACATGTCTTTCGTACAATGTGTCGCTTTCGAGACATTTGTTTGTTTCAATTTAAAACAGTAATCCTTTATACAGGGAGTGTCTCGTAAGAGTCGTCAGGCGCATTTTCTCTCGTGTTTTGGCAGATATTTGTGGTTTCATTTTTTTCGGTATGTCATCACGTCAATCATGCCACTCCACTCTGGACGGGAAGAGTCGGTTTGTTTCTCGTTACAAATAAAAACAGTTTTCAAGTTACGTGCCCATTCGACAGAGCGGTCCCAAATTAGTCTTGTGCGATATTCGTGTCGTCGGTATGTGTTAACAGGGAGAGTAAAACCCGGAGAATACTCAGTACTCCGACAGCGACTGAGCAGCGCTGCTACTGCGTGGCGATAGCAGTCAGCGCGTAACACGTGGTGCTGCCTCTGCTGCAGTACTTCAGAATGGTTCAAATGGCTCTGAGCACTACGCGACTTAACTTCTGAGGTCATCAGTCGCCTAGAACTTAGAACTAATTAAACCTATCTAACCTAAGGACATCACACAGATCCATGCCCGAGGCAGGATTCGAACCTGCGACCGCAGCGGTCGCTCGGTTCCAGACTGTAGCGCCTAGAAGCGCTCGGCCACTCCGACCGGCTCAGCTGCAGTACTATTTTACTCTCCCTGTTAATACATACCGATGGCACGAATATCGCAGAAGACTAATTTAGGACCGCTCTATCGAATGGGCACGTAAAATTCCACTTTAAAACTGTTTTTGTTTGTAACGAGAAACAAACCGACTCTTTCCGTCCACAGTGGGGTCGCATGAAAGACGTGATGACCAGTATTTGCTTGGGCTGACCCCAGATACACACCGAAAAAACGAAACCACAGATTTCTGCTGAAGTACCAGAGAAAATGCACCTGACGACTCTTAGGAGAGACACGCGGTGCATTTTCGCAACAACAACTCTTATCCACTTCCTCTCCACCGCCAAGCTGCTGCAAATCACCGCTGCTTCAGAATATATACGGCCATACTATTACTGAGACGTTTATTTGACAATGAATTTACGCATTTTGTTCAATGTTTTATATACATATAAAGAAGTTAATCCATAATCTGTCACTGACTCACCTTGAAGGTGGTATGTTTATCAGCTGAAGTATCGGACGAGAGAGTCTTACTGTTCTGGATGCACGCCAGAAACATAAAGAAACATTCTAGGCGCCAGGAATATTTCAAGAAAAACTACGATGTGCCCAGCTTCTACCGTGCCATTAGCTTGAGTAGTATAAAACAGTGAGTACGTTTGGTAGCCACGGTCCGGTACTTACATGTTTTTACCTTTATTACTTGGCGCGCAAGCATGAGTCAACGAACATTTTACGTCGGCGAAGCCCTCCAGACAGGAATTCAGAAACATTGAGTTTCAGTATTATTTGAGACATTATTATAGACGACTATTTATTGGATTTAGATCAACTAAAGCTATTCGAGTGCGAGTAAATACTTAATGAAGAAGATAATATACATTAACATCTCCGATTATTACATTGACAAATTTAATGCTCCCTTGATACACGTCCAGTTACACTAACACTCCCAGGTGTGAGATATGAATAACGGCCCCCAGGCGAAGCAGTGTGCTGTGAAAGGCGATTTTGCAGTTTATGGGAGGTATTCTTCACTGTTGCGTGTCTCATTGCAAACAGGGCAATTTTCTAGAACGAATGAGGTTTTTTTAAAAGCTTATGCTTGGTCTACTGTAGTGTCGCGTTGTCATGCGAAAGTGTAGTCAATTAAAATTCGCGTACGACCTCGACACTGAGCATGTCTACTTATCTGAACGATGAAAAAGAACACAGAGGCTCACAGCGCGTGCTTTTCGTTCATCCCCCAGTGCTCATTACTACATTATTCTTACGTGACACAGGAGAAACAGATCCACATAAAGTCCTTTTTAGAGAAGATTGCATGGAAAAGTTTTCTCCTGTGCTTTATAAGAACAACGTAGATGTCATCTAAAGAGATCACTTATCTGTTACGCACTATTCCAACTGCCTGCATTACCAATGGCTCAGTCAGTTGTAATGGAGTGCCGTACAACGTCAACACTTTCATAAATCGCACTCCCTTCCGCCTAGTTTACTGGTCGCATATGAATTCACCAACTTGTGGTAAATGACTTTGGCAGTTCATGTGCCTGTCCTCACTGAGGACAGAAGACATTTTGTTGCAACTGACATCCCAGGAGAGTAACTGAGCTCAACCGTTTTTGGCTCTTCTGGTTGAACATAGAAGGACAAGATGGTATGGTGCCGCCCAGCCAACATAATAGTCAGGGAAGAGAAAGATTCTTGGGTAGTCATCTCCTGGCCGCCATATGGTGCTGATGGACACACTACTGACCTCAGGGAAATGTGAGTGTTGTACCCACGGCAGAGCGATCCATATTTTGAGTAGCTCGCTACTGACGTTTTCTGGACGATTTGACTTTTAGTTTGTGATTCAACCACACTGAATTTGTGAGCTGCTTGGATAAGGGTGCCCTGTTGCGTTTTCTCCATGCAGTAGTCCACATAATTTTGTACCTTCCCACAGCTGTAGCGCCATTTTGTGTACATTCAGTCGAGAGTTTGTTCTCTGTCACCTTCTTGTGAATTGTGTCAATCAATTAGAGCAAATAAAAAACTAACAAATTGCCTGTTGGATTCCATCTCGGGTTCTTTGACCGATGTTTGATAATTTTTTTCTGACGTTTTGCCAGCACGAGTGGCTGGCATTGTCAAAGCTTTACTCTCCA
The DNA here is from genome assembly GCF_023897955.1 of Schistocerca gregaria. Lineage (NCBI taxonomy): Eukaryota > Metazoa > Arthropoda > Insecta > Orthoptera > Acrididae > Schistocerca > Schistocerca gregaria. The sequence goes on along the minus strand of NC_064925.1, from coordinate 320,318,977 downwards.
TTGGTGGTAGTGGTGGAGGGTGAAGCTTTGACTAATGGCAGCCACTCGTGCTGACGAAAGGTCAGAAAAACTATCAAACAGACGTCGCCCAAGGAATCCGAGATGGAAGATAACAGGTAATTTGTCCGCAAGTGGTCACGAAAGCCTTACCAATTCTGTAAATAAAAATCTGTTATAGGCAAACTTGACTAATTTCAACATCCCTTAATTGCCCTGCGCCTTTTCGATGGTTAGGTGACTCATTAATAACAAACACAATCTGTTACACACCTAAATTTGTTTTTTTCAACAATCAGTTATTTATTATTCGGTGTCGACAACAAGAATTGCATCAGCTCGTCTTGTATGATCATCGATTTGTTTATTGAGTCGGTAGAGTTGTATCGATTTGTCCAAGGATTAGTCATGATAATCTCACTAATGAACTTGTAGTATTCATATGTAATAAGCAACAATACTTTTTGTAGGAGCATAGTATCATAGTGTAGGTCATCGGCACACTGCCCTTCCAATCAGAAATTACAAACGTGCAGCTTTCTGTTTCATTGTTATTAACAAATAATCACATTTTTATGAAAATGTTTTATGGATTTTGTTGTTATTATCCTTAAATTCCTAGGGCTCTATGGCACATTAAATAGGAGGATGAAAGCAAATTTTGTTGTAAAAGGGGGAGGGGGGAGGGTAGTGACAGAAACAAATGACCCCGTCCCTGACCCGAGCCCTGTATCTGCACTGGGTACTGAATGTCGATTTTTTGAACAACGCATTGTATCTTAAAAGCTCACCTTTACCATTCACTACTACGCTACTTCTTCTTGATGTTTCGAGTAGCGTGAACCCACCTCCTGCCGTTTTGTTCCATCGATGCCCAGTGTGGACGATTTCTCTTCAGTTTGACACATCTCCCGAAAACCAGCAGAAAAAAGTCAGGGTGGAAGATTTCCGTCCCGTTCCCACGACTAAGAAGACGGCTATGGTGAAGACCACCACCAACCGTATGCTGCTACCTTGCGGCGAGCGTAAAGGGCAGCATTTTCGCACGAAATCTCGTTATTACGGAATGAGTGGCACTGTATCGGTTTCGCTTTCAGTAAAAGAAAACAGAGACTGGTTTCTAGTGTCGCTCAGTAGGGAATTTCTAGCCTCACACAACAGGCTACCCGTTAAAGGAGTTTCTTCACATTCCTTACTGACACAAGTTTTTCCGCCAACCTAATGGATGGATGAATACTTTTACCTGGTAACTCGCCGGACACTGATGAGTATCCGAATCACGTAACGGGGACATGTCGTAAACTTGGAGACTACGGCAACTCTAGCAGTCATCGCTGCAACGGGAAAGTCTTGCTCTTTGATGACGTGGTCTTCAGTTTTACTGTTATCTGAAGACCACGACGATAGAAAGCATTTAAGTCCATATATGCATTGATTCTACAACATATATAACCGCAAAAGTGTACTAGTGTTCCTCCCGTCGCGTCATATGTGATCCGATGTTTTTTAGGATTTCGTCACTATATTTTATTTTAACTTTTTGCCCGGGTGTTCTCCCTCTGTCAACAGCTGACGGTTAATCTAACGAAGGTAAGTGGTGTGTGACGTCTGTGATCGTTTCTACATCTACATGATTACTCTGCAATTCACAATTAAGTCCCCGGCAAAGGTTTCATCGAACCATTTCAAGCTATTTCTCTACCGTTTCACTGTCGAACGGCAAGCTGCAAAAACGAGCACATAAATCTTTCTGTGCGAGCTCTGATTCCTCTTATTTTATTATGAGGACCCTTTCTTCCTATGTAATTGGATACCAACAAAATATTTTGATATTCTCAGCAGAAATTTGGTTATCGAAATTTCACGAGAAGGTCCTGCCACAGCGAAAAACGCCTTTGTTTTAATTACCACCCCGATTCGCGTATCATTCCGTGGCAACCTACCCTATTTTGCGATAATGCCCGACGAGCTGCCCTTCTTTAAACTTTTTCGATGTCCTCCGTCAATACTATCTTATGCGGATCCCACACAGCACGGCAATACACCAGAAGAGGGCGGACAAGCGTAGTGTAAGCAGTCTCTTTAGTAAACCTGTTATATTTGTAAGTGTTCTGGCAGTAGATCACAGTCTCTGGTTTGTTTTTCCCATAAAATTATCCATGTGATAGTTCCAAATTATTTGTAAGAGCGGAGGGGCTATAACATTTTCTTGCATAACGCCAGATATTGCTTCTGTTTTACTCCATGACTTTCCGGCAATTTTACGAACTGTTATCTTTCTGACAGGAAATCACGAACCCAGCACACAACTGAGACGATACTCCATAAACACGCAATTTGGTTAGAAGTCGCTTGTGAGGAGCAGTGTCAAAAGCCTTCTGGACGTCTAAAAATTTGCAATCAATTTGAATAGAGAGTTAGTTGCGTTTCATAAGAACGATATTTCCTGAATCCGTGCTGACTGTCAGTAAATCGTTTCCTTTGAGGTAATTTACAATTTTCGAATACAATATTTGTCCCAAAATTCTGTTTCAAATCGACGTTAGAGACACGGGTCTGTAATTCAACGGATTACTCGCATTTCCTTTTTGGGGCAGTGGCGTGATTCCTGCAAATTTCCAGTCTTTGGGTACGGATCTTTCTATGAGTGAGCGATCGTATATTATTACTAAGTATGGAACTGTTGTATCAACATACTGTCGAAGGAACATGACTGGTATACAATCTGACTGTAGACCTTGTGTTTATTGTTTTGACCTGCTTCGCTTCACCGAGGATATCTACTTCTAAGTGACTCACGTTGGCAGCTGTTCTTCATTCCATTTCTGGAATATTTACTTCGTATTCTTTTGTGAGGGAATTTCGGAAATTCGTGTTTAGTAACTCTGCTTTAGTGCCACTGTCAGCAATAACATAACCATTGTTATCACACAGTGAAGCTACTGGTTGCATCTTGCCGCTAGTGTGCATTATGTACGACCAGAAAGTCTTTGGGTTTGCTGCCAGATTTCGAGAGAGACTTTTATTGTGGAAACTACTGACAGCGTTTCACACGGAAGTTCGTGCTGAATGTTGAGCTTCTGTAAACTTTGGCCATTCCTGGGGATGTTTCCTTTTTTTAAACGGTGTGCTTTCTTCGTTGCATCTGCAACAGTGTTCTCACCTATTTTGTGTTACAACCTCGTTCTGTGTGTCATCGATTTTAACTGTGTGTGTATGTATTTTCTGGGACGGTGACTGCGAACCAGCCAATCATTTCCCTAAACGGACATGGAAAACCGCCTAAAAACGAAACTCATGCAGTCCGGTACCAGATCAACGGTAGTTAACCAGCTGCCCGAATCCAATCCTGTGTGGTTCTCATCCTTGTCTCGTACGTTAGTGCAGTGTGCATTTAGTTATACTAGCAGAGCGCAAGTAACTGCAAAAGTAATGCAGAACTGAGAACGTCTTTATCATCACCTTTGGTCGCTAATAATAAGAGTCCGCTTTTTATTATAACTTTTAACTGACGTGAGTAATGCCAGTTCAAAGGTTTACGAACATACAAAATCTGGTCGAAAGCAGAGAATTTACTTGAGCTGCTGAAGTAAATGGACAGCCTGCTTAGCACAAAATTGCCGGCCGTGGTGGCCGAGCGGTTCTAGGCGCTACAGTCTGGAACCGCGCGACCGCTACGGTCGCAGGTTCGAAACCTGCCTCGGGCATGGATGTGTGTGATGTCCTTAGGTTAGTTAGGTTTAAGTAGTTCTAAGTTCTAGGGGACTGATGACCACAGCAGTTAAGTCCCATAGTGCTCAGAGCCATTTGAACCATTTTTAGCACAAAATTAAATTAGGGAATATCGAAACAGTGATGTAGTCAAAGCAGAACAGCGACTTGTTGAACATTAGACCTAGGGAAGAAAAGCAGTATAAGTAGTGAAATAATTCTAGCATGGCATGATTATCTTCAGACTACTGCAGATGGGCGAAGCAAAGGAGACTCCAAAAGTAAAAAGACGGAGGAAAATGAAATTTTTCCAACAAAAGTGGATTACATGAAACGTATTCACAGCAGCGTATACGAACAGCCATCAGCTGTATAGGAGAATGACGACAGTGCCGAACCGGGACTAGAAAAAAATGTTCAAATGTGTGTGAAATCTTATGTGACTTAACTGCCAAGGTCATCAGTCTCTAAGCTTATACACTACTTAACCTAAATTATCCTAAGGACAAACACACACACATGCCAGAGGGAGGACTCGAACCTCCGCCTGGACCAGCTGCACAGTCCATGACTGCAGCGCCCAGACCGCTCGGCTAATCCCGCGCGACCAGGGACTAGAACCCCGATTTCCTATTTACGGGGCCGGTCGCCTTAACCGCTTTGATATCTGTGCAGGACTCATGGCTAGATCCAAATTTCTATATGGCATCGTCCCTTCGTTGAAAATTGTACTCGTACACACATATTATGCAATTCCCGTAGAGGGGAGAACATTTTAATTGAAAGTCGCTACATGGTGACGACGGAAAAATATGATATTGTGGTGCATGTGTTGTTAGAAGAACGATGCAATGTTCCTTCGGACATACAAGCCTTTCCGAAGGAACAGGCACTGAGGCAACTACAGCCGTTATGAAATTCATGAAATGTAATCGCAGTTGCAAATACGAAAAATCAGCAGTTATGTAAGGGAAGACGACAGTGAAAATTTGTGCCGGACCGGGCCTCGATCCTGGATTTCCCGGTTTACGGCAGCGGTCGCCTTAATCGCTGGGGCTGTCCTTGCACGTCTTACGGTCAGACCCAAACTTCCATATGTCGCCGTTCATGTGTCAGTAAGCTGTACTCGTAACACTACGTGATTCGCATCAGTTGACGACATTTCAATTGAAAGTTGGTAGCTGGTATCGAAGGATAAATACGATACTGTAGTGTCTGTGTTGTTAACAAGAACGGTGCATGTCCCCTCGGACATGCACGCATTTCCGAAGGAACATTACATCATTTTTCTTAAAAACACAGGCACTAAAATATTGTTAAAGTTGATTATTTGTATACCACTCAGAAAAAATGTCACTGCAAAACGCACCTGGAGCACGGCAGTGTGTAGACGAAGGGAATGGGCCTTGCAGAAGTTAAAGCAGAAGATATGGGATAATTTTCAAATATGTTACTCGAGAAGGAATACAAAAATCAAGAGGGCAAAGAAAGTAGGGAAACAATTTCTGGAATGCAGAAATGAGCAAAGATGTCTATAGAGATTCTTACCAGAAGAAGGAAGTGCGTTGTTAGGTGTGAGATAAAGCATGTGATAGCTACCCACCAACGCCTTCCATGTCTCTGAGAATACAGCAGTACGCATCGTGAGGCGTTGTGATTGTTGTCCATCTGCTAATGTCTCTTTACAGCTGGTGTCCACAAAAGCGCTGAGCAGACTGCAGCACCACCTCTAAGAAAACTGCCCATCCCCTGGGTAGGCCCACCTCTCCTATCAGATGACTGCCTTCTGTCAACAAACAGGAACCTGAGGCGCCGGCCGGAGTGGCCAAGCGGTTCTAGGCGCTTCAGTCTGGAACCGCGCGACCGCTACGGTCGCAGGTTCGAATCGTGCCACGGGCATGGATGTGTGTGATGTCCTTAGTTAGGTTTAAGTAGTTCTAAGTTCCAAGGGACTGATGACCTCAGCTGTTAAGTTCCATAATGCTCATAGCCATTTCAGCCATTCGAACCTGAGGCCGCTCTGGAACCACACCTCCCCAGTAACAGAAATGCAAAGTTTTTCTCCGTGGCAAATATGTCCAGTACTCATAATAAAATACCTACAAAATAGAGGCAGAAAAATGAAATAGCACTTGGCGAAATGTGACAGTAAATTTACAAATTATATCTACGCTTTTGATATGATAATTATACTTTATTGACACCAGTCGTTAGTGCACCATTTAGCATACCTTTAACTTTCAAGAAATTATATTTCAGAGAAATACGTCATCCGGGAAGCTTTCGTTCGAAGCTTGATGTTTTGTGAGTGGTCTCATGTGACACGTCACAAATTTCTCTCTTGTGCCAACCTCTTCATTCCCTAGTAGGATAGCACTTACACTCGTATTTCCTCTACTATTTGTTGGATGTAGTTCCACCTCTGTCTTCCCCTAGAATTTTTATCCTTTACAGCTCAGTCTAGTACCGTGGAACTTATTCCCTGATGTTTTAACGAAAGTCCCTTCTTCCTGTCACTATTTCCATACGTTCCTTAATTCTGCGATTCTGCAGAGAACCTCCTTGTAACTTATCTGTGTACATAATTTTCAACATCTTCCGGTAGTATGACATCTAAAATACTTCAAAGCTCTTCTTTGCCCGTTTCCCCATAGTCCATGTCTGACTTGGGGTACTGTGTCTCAGAGGTACATTCTCAGAAGTTACTTTCTCAAATTAAGGGCAATGATTGATACTGGCAACTTCAATTGTGATTAAAACTGTTGTGTTGGCAGAAGAGCCAACACCGTGTTACGATGGGAGGCCGCAATGCACGCGTTTTAGCTCACGCAGGCTGGCAGGCAGGCTGGAAGGACTATATTGAAATGGAAATGTCGTGTGACGAGGGCCTCCCGTCGGGCTGACCTTTCGCCTGGTGCAAGTCTTTCGATTTGACGCCACTTCGGCGACTTGCGCGTCGATGAGGATGAAATGATGATGATTAGGACAACACAACACCCAGTCCCTGAGCGGAGAAAATCTCCGACCCAGCCGGGAATCGAGACCGGGCCCTTTGGATTGACAGTCTGCCGCGCTGACCACTCAGCTACCGGAGTCGGACAGGACTATACTGATGTGAGGTCTGGAACATGACAAGGAATTAGAATTCAGGAAGCGGACGTAATTAGTTTGATACTTAACTTTAATCCATTAATGATGAAAGTCGCTCTTGACGGTACATGATTCACAATATTAACTGTTCAGATTATAGTAACTGAATATGGCGCCTTGCTAGGTCGTAGCAAATGACGAAGCTGAAGGCTATGCTAAACTGTCGTCTCGGCAAATGAGAGCGTATGTAGACAGTGAACCATCGCTAGCAAAGTCGGCTGTACAACTGGGGCGAATGCTAGGGAGTCTCTAGACTAGACCTGTCGTGTGGTGGCGCTCGGTCTGCAATCACTGATAGTGGCGACACGCGGGTCCGACGTATACTAACGGACCGCGATTTAAAGGCTACCACCTAGCAAGTGTGGTGTCTGGCGGTGACACCACAAAAACCATCTAGATCGCTTAATGACCTTCTTTACTTATTCTGCTGTTTCGGTTATTGTCATATCAGACGTAAAAAGACTTGCAACTTGTGGAGCAAGGTTCATTATCAGTATTAAAAACCTATGCCTATGGAGCATACGTTTTTAATACTGACACTGAACCTTGATTCGCAAGTTCTAGGATTTTTAATATTTGATGTGACAGTAGCCGCAACGGTTTAACAAATAACTAACTTTGTTTCTATTCCAAAAATATCCACTATGATCGTGGACTTATACAGGAAATTTATTTCCTTTATTAATAAGACTTCTCTCGGCTAGGAGTGCCCCTTTGCCACTGCTAGTCTGCTTTTCACGTCCACCTTGCCTCGTGCGTCATACGTTGTTTTGCTCTCAAGGTAACAGAATTCCTTCACTCGGTCTACTCCGCGGTCCCCAATTTTGGTGATAAGTTCCCCACTAACCTAGTTTGTCCTGCTTTTCATTACTTTCGTTTTTCTTCGGTTTACTATCAGTCTCTATTCTGTGCTAAGTAGACTCTTCGTTCCATTCGGTATGTCCTGTAATTGTTCCTCGCTTTCACCCAGAGTAACAACGTCATCAGCGAATCTTATCGTTGGTATTTTTTCACCCTGAATTTTAATCCGACTCCTGATACCATCCTTTATTCATGCCATTGTTTTTTTATGTAGAGACAGAAAGGTGCAGGAGAAATGTTTCACTCCTTCTTTATTCACATTTTAACCTAAGCTCTTCGTTCTTGGTCTTAGATTTTTAACTGTTCCCTGTTGATTCTTATAGTTACCCATGTACCAAACAGCTCAATCTATTTCTGTGGGAATTTCAAACATCTTTCTCCATTTCACATTATCGAACACTTCGTTTAGATCGCTAATTCCTATGAGGGTGTCTTCTTTTTTCCTTAAGTTCAAATGGTTCTGAGCACTATGGGACTTAACATCTATTGTCATCAGTCCCCTAGAACTTAGAACTACTTAAACCTAACAAACCTAAGGACATCACACAACACCCAGCCATCACTAGGCAGAGAAAATCCCTGATCCCGCCGGGAATCGAACCCGGGAACCCGGGCGTGGGAAGCGAGAACGCTACCGCACGGCCACGAGATGTCGGCTTTTCTTTAAGTCTTCATTCCATTGTCAAGCGCAACGTCAGAATTGCCTCATTGATGCCGTTGCCTTTCCTAAGGCCAAATTTATAGTCATGTAACAGATTAACAATATTTTTCCATTCCCCTGCTATTCTTGTCAGCAACTTGTATGCATGATCGGTTCAGCTAACTGCTGACTTTGGGGATGTGTGGATGGTGTTTTTCCGAAAGTCCGGTGGTCTATCTCCAATCATATGATGACGTGCTGAAAATTAATGCTTCCGAATTTTTCATGTGGAAACTCTGAAAGCTTTTAAATAAAACAAATGTTATTAACCATCTACATCTTTATTCTTTATATCTACATACTTAAAGCCTTCTGCCACTAGAGTCCTCCGTGTAACATAGCAATGTATAACGTACCTATGTCGGTGATTGAGAAACAGCGTTCCGCAGTGAAGGTTTCGAATTCGAAGAGTTTGTCCACACATGGATCACCCTCTCGTCAGCACGACAACGCCCAACCACACACGAGCACCGCGACATCTGCAACAATCTGACGTCCTGGGCTGACTGTCCGCGATCATACTTTGTTAAGTCCCGACTTGGCTCCATTCTATTTTAATATGTTTTCGAAACTTAACTATCATTTCCGAGGACTTCATTTCATAGCGACGAAGCGGTGCATGCAGAGGTGAGGTTGTGACTCCGTCAAAAGTCGAACATTCTACAGTAAAGGTCTCAAGAAACAGGTCTCTCGTTGGCAGAGGAGTGACTATGTTGAGAAATAAATACGTAGACATGAAGAATAAACGTGTAAAGTGTTTATAATGTTTGTTTTACTTAAAAATCTTTATGAATTTTCACATAAAAAATTCTAACGCATTACTTTTCAGCACACCCTCGCAGATCGTATACGAGCAAACCAGCCTGATAATCCCCCTAAGGTTCAAATGTTTCAGCTGGCTCTGAGCACTATGCGACTCAACTTCTGACGTCATCAGTCGCCTAGAACTTAGAAATAATTAAACCTAACTAACCTAAGAACATCACACACATCCGTGCCCGAGGCAGGATTCGAACCTGCGACCGTAGCGGTCGCTCGGCTCCAGACTGTAGCGCCTAGAACCGCACAGCCACTCCGGCCGGCAATTCCCCAAGGATTTAAGAAATTCCGAAAGCATGTTTCAATACTTTTCTCCTAATTTGATTTGAAGTCTTCCAAAGATCTGTTAAACGTGGACTTTAATACCGGATCCACTACTATACGAGGTCCAGAAAGTGAAAATATAGTATTTTAATCAGGTGCAGGGAAATAGTTTGCCCTTTCTCCCCTTCTTTCCTCAATATAATATGGCTTTACCCCCCCCCCCCTCTCCCACATTTAACGTGGCAGAGATGCATATCCGTCTACATCTACATTTACACTCTGTGATCCACTGTGAAGAGCATGGCAGAGGGTACTTTACATTTTACCGTTATTAGGGCTTGTTTCTGTTGCATTGATGTATGAAGCGCGGGAAAAATTATTGTTTAAATGCCTCTCAGCATGCTGTAATATTTAGTAAAAACTATTATAGTGGGAGCACGTCATATTTATTAAAAACTTTTATTTACGGGTCTTGTTACAAGATGGTGATTTTACATCTGGCATTTCGTGGGAAGCCCATATTTTTCTTAATTTGTGGGCAAGTTTGAGCTTGATGCCCTGCGATATATGCTAATGACATAAACTCAATCACTTGAAAATGGTATATAAGGCCAAAACCTGTGTCGTAGTTAAATAACAATAATACAGTAAAATGGCGTTGTTTTCATTTAAAAATTTTGTATAAGTGTTGCTCAGCCACGTCAGAACCTGTTTAATAATAATAACATGGTAAAAAACTTAACACAGTTATAATAATTTGTTAATAATAATGCAATATATAATATGTATTATTGTAATAATAATGAACTGTTTATTTTAACCCGATTTTAGCATAATATGTTACGTTAACATTCAAGAAACTGCAATTATGAGAAATACATAATTTGCAAACCATTCTACAGATAATTTGGGAAGTACATGTGTCGTGGAGTTAAAATTAAAATATACCTCTATCTGTACAGCATAATTATGAAGAGATGGTCGATGCGAACACGGCATATTATCAGTACTCAGTCTGTGAACTAGCGTGAAGCGGGTGTGGAAGCACTAGGGCAGACAGTTTTACTGAGAGAGGGCACTTGTGGTATGCGCGAGACACTCGGGCACATAAATACCCAGGGATACATATTCATATACGTCAAAATTTTAAAGGTTGTGCTAAGTTGTTTGCTAATGAAGATGTCTTCCTGTTCAGGTGTATTTTTGATTCTGACGAAGGTATATTTAGATATACCGAAACCGTGGTCAAGGATTTCTATAAATTTTTATCCTGCAACTGTTTGGCTGTTATCATTTACCGTTAAGATTTTCAAAAGTTGCTGCTTCACCCATGTTTAAAATTTCGAAACTGTAATAAGCTCACATTGTTATAGCTTTGACAACCTCATAATTTACACAATGAAAAATTTCCGTGCATTCATCAGTGTGAGAGTTGCGCTTAACACTATAGTTGAGAACACAGGTCTGCAGGCAGTGACTGTGCGAGCGTGTGACCGTGTGGGACTGTTATCTCTTTCAGCGAATTCGGCCTGCGGCTGGGAAGTTATTCGTCCCATTATTTTTTTCTTTTCTTAGTGGAGAGTCTTCCCATTTCTGTCTTGCCTTAGTCGACGTTCTCTTGTTTGTCAGCTCGACATGTGGACTGAGATGTCATGTCGAATTTATTGTCGCCAGTTGGCATCGCCAGCTGGTACGTTCAGCCTGTGAATGTATTGTGCGCCTTTAGCTAGCTGGAATGTTATCCGCCTGGCCGCAAGCCCATCCATGTGGACAGGCCCACATCCACGCAACTTACAAGTCTACCGTATTAAAACAGGCTTATGATTTCCCAGTACTCCTTACCATCCTCCAGATTATGGCAGATTATTCTTAAAAATGGAAATGAGAAGGGTAGATTGCTTTTCACCATATAGAGGAGATATTCAATGGTAGACAGGCACAGCAAAGAAACAGCTATAAATTTGAAAAGGCCTTCCTGTAACGTAGAAAACACACACAGATTCACGCAAACATAACTCACGCACACACATGCGGCCGGTGACCAGAGGTAGTGGTCATGTGTGTACGAGTTGTGCTTGGGTGAATGTGTGTATTTTCTACGTTAGAAGGACGCCTTTTGGCGGAAAGCTGATGTTTATAGCAGACTTTCTGTTGTGCCTGTCTGCGACTTAACTTCTGCTCTATGTGGTGAGCAAAAAACCAACCTTCCCATAAAATTGTCATTATTCCTAGGAAGTTATCTGAGGAACCGAAATTTGATACGTGTAAAACTGCAAATGCTTTTCCAAAATGTTGTAGGAGCAATGATGACCCCCCGTGTATTCGCGTCTGCACACAATTAATGAACTAGCGATGACTGAGTTTATGAGCTGCGAGAGAAAATTCAAAACGGATGTTCTTGACAGAAGTTGAATGGGAAAACTTTCACTCTGGTGAGCAGTGACAGAATAGGAAAAGTGTTGTCCAAAAATTTCACAGCATCATTTTTACTCGTCAAACAAAATATTTACGTATTGTTGTTGTCGTGGTCTTCAGTCATGAGACTAATTTGATTCAGCTCTCCATGCTACTCTATCCTGTGCAAGCTTCTTCATCTTCCAGTACCTACTGCAACCTACATCCTTCTGAATCTGCTTAGTGTATTCATCTCTTGGTCTCCCTCTACGATTTTTACCCTCCACGCTGCCCTCCAATGCTAAATTTGTGATCCCTTGATGCCTCAAAACATGTCCTACCAACCGGTCCCTTCTTCTTGTCAAGTTGTGCCACAAACTCCTCTTCTCTCCAGTTCTATTCAATACCTCCTCATTAGTTATGTGATTTACTCATCTAATCTTCAGCATTCTTCTGTAGCACCACATTTCGAAAGCTTCTATTCTCTTCTTGTCCAAACTATTTATCGTCCATGTTTCACTTCCATACATGGCTACACTCCATACAAATACTTTCAGAAACGACTTCCTGACACATAAATCTATACTCGATGTTAACAAATTCCTCTTCTTCAGAAACGCTTTCCTTGCCATTGCCAGTCTACATTTTATATCCTCTCTACTTTGACCATCATTAGTTATTTTGCTCCCCAAATAGCAAAACTCCTTTACTACTTTAAGTGACTCATTTCCTAATCTAATTCCCTAAGCATCACCCGACTTAATTCGACTACATTCCATTATCCTCGTTTTGCTTTTGTTGATGTTCATCTTATATCCTCCTTTCAAGACACTGTCCATTCCGTTCAACTGCTCTCCCAAGCCCTTTGCTGTCTCTGACAGAATTACAATGTCATCGGCGAACCTCAAAGTTTTTATTTCTTCTCCATGGATTTTAATACCTACTCCGAATTTTTCTTTTGTTTCCTTTACTGTTTGCTCAATATACAGATTGAATAACATCGGGGAGAGGCTACAACCCTGTCTCACTCCCTTCCCAACGACTGCTTCCCTTTCGTGCCCCTCGACTCTTATAACTGCCATCTGGTTTCTGTAAAAATTGTAAATGGCCTTTCGCTCCTTGCTCGCTACCATTTACCTGTATTCATAAGGAAATTGTTTCATCTATTTATGTTCTTATATATGCACACATATTATAAAACCTACCTCATTTTTTGCTTACAAATGTTTGACATCTTCTACGGAAGAATGCTAGCAGGAAAAAGTCATTACTGAACCTTCGCAATAAAACAAATATCAGGACGAAACAAAAGCACTGATTCCATTACAGTGCGGTTAGTGAGCGGGGCGAGAACAAGCAATGATCGATGTTTACACGCCGCGCTTCGCCCATCCCCCACCCTCTCAAGTCAGTGACAAACCTTTCTTCCCCAGAACCCTTATCGTCAAATCGCTTCAGTCCCGTTTCATGCCGTTGACAGTCTGTTTGAATCTCACAATGTGAAATTCACTGTGGTATTTCCGTTCTGTTGCCTGGCGGCCAATGTGACTCGACCTTCTAAAGACAAAAGTGACTCTTAAATCACGAGAAGTTGAGCTATTGACGGTAAATTTGACGTGTTCCTAAAGAAAGGGAGGCAGCGATGCCTACATAAACTTTAGTTTTCCCGTAATTCGATGTCACAGAGACCGAAAGAAGTAAGGAACTGTCCATTGTGGGATAACTACTTCTAACGAGACGGCCGACTGGCTGGCCACGGTAAGCAGCCCTCAAGAAGATCGCCCCCTGCCGTTTGCCGCCACCTGTTCTGGACGGGTCACCCTGCACGTGGGCACAGACTATATCTTTGTCTGTGACGTGGGCCCGTTTGCACGTGACCCCTCTTGGGGCTTGTGGCCAGCTGGTGGCCACATGTTCGCGTTCACTATGCCACAACCCCAATGGAAGAGGCTGACCGAGCAACGCTTCGCCGACAGACCTCCGCGCCTTTCTGGAAACGAAATAACATTCTCTACTCCAATCAACAAATATTCCGAAAACATCGATCCCTTCAAATCCTACTTGCACTACAAAATCTTCTTTAGGCTTGTACTCCACATCTTTCATAAAAGCCCTTCTTATGTATACTACCATAAGGCTACTAAAATACAGTATTGGCCATTAAAATTGCTACACCAAGAAGAAATGTAGATAATAAACGGGTATTCATTGGACAAATATATTATACTAGAACTGACATCTGATTACATTTAACGCAATTTGGGTGCATAGATCCTGAGAAATCAGCACCCAGAACAAGCACCTCTCGCCGTAATAACGGCCTTGATACGCCTGGGCATTGAGTCAAAAAGAGCTTGGATGGCGTGTACAGGTACAGCTGCCCATGCAGCTTCAACATGATACCACAGTTCGTCAAGAGTAGTGACTGGCGTATTGTGACGAGCCAGTTGCTCGGCCGCCATTGACCAGACGTTTACAATTGGTGAGAGGTCTGGAGAATGTGCTGGCCAGGGCAGCAGTCGAACATTTTCTGTATCCAGAAAGCCCCGTACAGGACCCGCAACATGCGGACGTGCATTATCCTGCTGAAATGTAGGGTTTCGCAGGGATCGAATGAAGGAAAGAGCCACGGGTTAAAACACATCTGAAATGTAACGTCCAAAGTGCCGTCACTGCGAACAAGAGGCGACCGAGACGAGTAACCAATGGCACCCCAAACCATCACGCCGGGTGAGACGCCAGTATGGCGATGACGAATACACGCATCCAATGTGTGTTCACCGCGACCATCCTGATGCTGTAAACAGAACTTGGATTCATCCGAAAAAATGACGTTTTGCCATTGGTGCACCCAGGTTGGTCGTTGAGTACACCATCGCAGGCGCTCCTGTCTGTGATGCAGCGTCAAGGGTAACCACAGCATGGTCTCCGAGCTGTTAGTCCATGCTGCTGCAAACGTCGTAGAACTGTTCGTGCAGATGGTTTTTGTCTTGCAAACGTCCCCATCTGTTGACTCAGGGATCGAGACGTGGCTGCACGATCCGTCAAATCCATGCGGATAAGATGCCAATCATCTCGACTGCTAGTGATACGAGACCGTTGGGATCCAGCACGGCGTTCCGTATTACCCTCCTGAACCCACCGATTCCATATTCTGCTAACAGTCATTGGATCTCGACCGACGCGAGCAGCAATGTTGCGATACGATAAACCGCAATCGGGATAGGCTACAATCCGACTTTTATCAAAGTCGGAAACGTGATGGTACTCATTTCCCCTCCTTACACGAGGCATCATAATTACGTTTCACCAGGCAACGCCGGTCAATTGCTGTTTGTGTATGAGAAATCGGTTGGAAACTTTTCTCATGTCAGCACGTTGTAGGTGTCGTCACCGGCGCCAACCGTGTGTGAATGCTCTGAAAAGCTGATCATTTGCATATCAGAGCATCTTCTTCCTGTCGGTTAAATTTCGCGTCTGTAGCACGTCACCTTCGTGGTGTAGCAATTTCAATGGCCAGTAGTGTAATTAATATGCTGCAACTATCTTCGACACATTATGTTAACGTCTGGCAGAATTTAAAGTTGAAAATGGTGTATACCACATGTCCATTATTGTTAAAGATGTTAAGGCACTAACTATACAAGGGATGGACGTAAATACAGAAACACCGCGACAGATGCTTGCTTGAACATATGAGTAAATGTAGATGATAGCCAAGCCTGCAGGTTGGGCTGTTGTATTTGACCACGAATGGCGCCTGCACCATGTCCGCATTACATTGCAAGTATTATGAAACGTCCCCTTTGAAAAATTATGAATGACGCTTGCGTTATTTGATACAGAAACAGCTGAGTAAAACTCAATGTACAGTTTTCTCTTTACTTATTCTGATCATCACCAAATTGGCACACAATATTATTAGCGCAACGCAATCTGACCTTCAATAATCCCTACAAAAAATGCCCCTGACTAACAATAACCTATACCTTTCATGAATCACTTACGTCAGAAAAATCTTCGTTACTCGAATTACTGCAATACAGCGAGTGCCAACACTGCCAGCTAAATAAAAGATTCTAACTACTGAAGGCACTAACTACTGATAGGCATAGTTAACAAATGAAAGATTCTGACGGAGAACAAACGATGTATTTACCTTAATAGCGTTCAAAAGTCACAATATATGTATAATTTTGTGACATCAAATTAAACAAATTTCCTTTTTCTGACTGAGACAAGTCCAGATCGTCCCCCCAAAACCTTGGCATCTCTGTCCCCACATCCACCACTGCTGGTGACTCACCTCCAACTGCCCAACGCTACGCGCTGTTCACATCCAACTGCCCAACACTACACAAGCGAACATTCCAACAATGCCAAACAGGCACAGACTGCGCACAGCACAGTGAGTGACTTTCATATAGAGCGCTATGTGGCGTTACCAACATAAACACCGCTAGGATTGTCTAGTTCTTCGTGCAAGTGACCGTGAAACTGTGTATAGTGTGTGTTTCTGAGTGAAAGGTTATTTTAAAGGTTTTCCGCGTACTGGCTCTGAGGAGTCAGTCGGCTGGCGTGGAGCAGTGAGGAATTCTCGGCGGGACGTAGTTTCGCCGGGGCCCGCTGACGGTCTCTACCCGGTGTCGGAGTGTGTGGCGCTGTTCCCATTGCTACGAGGTCCGTGGCTCACCAACCCTGGACACGAAAGCTGAGTTTTGATTTAACCTACCAGCATGTCAAGACTTTTTACATTGTGTCGTTCGGCGTTCGTTGTCGGCTGTTGGAATATTACCGCGAGCAACAACGTGGTTTTAAAATTGGAAAATTCTAGCCAACCTCCGGTGGAGTTTCACTGTATTACGTTATTTGAATTTTAGTACACCAGCGAAATCTTCTGCCTTGTGGCTGTTAACATTCCGGTTATCTGCCCTGGCCGTTGACGTTAACTTTCAGGCAGTGTAGTTTCCTCATCGTGTTGTTGCTGTGCAGCACAGTGTGCAGTTTGACAGCTCCGTCTATGACTGGTTGTGGGCGCCAATATCTTCTACGTTGTTTCATTGACCTCCCTGTTGTGCCCTGGTTGGGTGGGGTGGAAGTTATCTTGTCGGTGGATCCGTTGACTGTTGGTCGGTTGGGTTGTCGTCAGATCGTGAATGGTTGGCTTGACTGCCTGTCTCACCTAAGCGAACGTTAGTGTTTGAACTACAGGATGACCCTCGAACATCTGGGCGCCATTGTCTGTACTGCCTTATTCTTTTAAAATTTGTTCTTGTTGTTGGTACTTGTATTGCTTCTAGCCGGTTTTGTGTTTTTAATTACAATTGTTTTACTTTTAAAGCCTTCAGCCTAGTTTAAACTACTGTTTCACGTAAGCCCTTTGGCGTTTAAAAAAAATTTGAATTTTTAAGTCTTCGGTCTTCATCTGATTTGAATTTAAATTGTTTACTTCAACCTATTGAAATTAGAAAATCTTCGGCCTTCAGCCGGTTTGAGTTTCAGTTGTTTGTTCTTAAGGCCTTCAGCCTAAATTAAAGGCCTGTTTCACGTAAGGACTTTGGTATTTTTGTTAATGGAATTTTAAGTGTTCGGCCTTCAGCCGATTTGAATTTAACTTGTTTACTTCATGCTAACTAAAGAACTATCTACACTCCTGGAAATTGAAATAAGAACACCGTGAATTCATTGCCCCAGGAAGGGGAAACTTTATTGACACATTCCTGGGGTCAGATACATCACATGATCACACTGACAGAACCACAGGCACATAGACACAGGCAACAGAGCATGCACAATGTCAGCACTAGTACAGTGTACATCCACCTTTCGCAGCAATGCAGGCTGCTATTCTCCCATGGAGACGATCGTAGAGATGCTGGATGTAGTCCTGTGGAACGGCTTGCCATGCCATTTCCACCTGGCGCCTCAGTTGGACCAGCGTTCGTGCTGGACGTGCAGACCGCGTGAGACGACGCTTTATCCAGTCCCAAACATGCTCAATGGGGGACAGACCCGGAGATCTTGCTGGCCAGGGTAGTTGACTTACACCTTCTAGAGCACGTTGGGTGGCACGGGATACATGCGGACGTGCATTGTCCTGTTGGAACAGCAAGTTCCCTTGCCGGTCTAGGAATGGTAGAATGTTGGGTTCGATGACGGTTTGGATGTACCGTGCACTATTCAGTGTCCCCTCGACGATCACCAGAGGTGTACGGCCAGTGTAGGGGATCGCTCCCCACACCATGATGCCGGGTGTTGGCCCTGTGTGCATCGGTCGTATGTAGTCCTGATTGAGGCGCTCACCTGCACGGCGCCAAACACGCATACGATCATTATTGGCACCAAGGCAGAAGCGACTCTCAACGCTGAAGACGACACGTCTCCATTCGTCCCTCCATTCACGCCTGTCGCGACACCACTGGAGGCGGGCTGCACGATGTTGGGGCGTGATCGGAAGACGGCCTAACGGTGTGCGGGACCGTAGCCCAGCTTCATGGAGACGGTTGCGAATGGTCCTCGCCGATACCCCAGGAGCAACAGTGTCCCTAATTTGCTGGGAAGTGGCGGTGCAGTCCCCTACGGCACTGCGTAGGATCCTACGGTCTTGGCGTGCATCCGTGCGTCGCTGCGGTCCGGTCCCAGGTCGACGGGCACGTGCACCTTCCGCCGACCACTGGCGACAACATCGATGTACTGTGGAGACCTCACGCCCCACGTGTTGAGCAATTCGGCGGTACGTCCACCTGGCCTCCCGCATGCCCACTATACGCCCTCGCTCAAAGTCCGTCAACTGCACATACGGTTCACGTCCACCCTGTCGCGGCATGCTACCAGTGTTAAAGACTGCGATGGAGCTCTGTATACCACGGCAAACTGGCTGACACTGACGGCGGCGGTGCACAAATGCTGCGCAGCTAGCGCCATTCGACGGCCAACACCGCGGTTCCTGGTGTGTCCGCTGTGCCGTGCGTGTGATCATTGCTTGTACAGCCCTCTCGCAGTGTCCGGAGCAAGTATGGTGGGTCTGACACACCGGTGTCAATGTGTTCTTTTTTCCATTTCCAGGAGTGTATTTTAAGATAAGGCTTGCCTTTTAAATTGCGTTTTAAGTTATTGTCCTGCAGCCGTTTTTAAATTAAAGTGGCTTTCAGCTGGTAATTAAGTCCCAAAGGTTAAAGCTGTGTGTTTAAAAAAAAAATTTGGGGTTCTTGTAATGTTTGATCAAATAATAACGTTGTACGTTCGAGTGTAACTGACAACCCTTATATTGGTCTCTTCCCACAATTTATTCTAACTATCCTGTCCCGCAGGTTAAACAGGGCATATCACATATCATAGTATTCCATGGGCAACATCGTTATTCTGAAAGGTTACGTTATTACCAACGATTATGTGATCATTTTGGCTGATCAGGTCCATCCCATTGTACAATGTTTCTTCTCTAATGATATCGCTGTGCTCCAATGCGACAAGAACCCTGTTATCTTACATCGTGCAGGACTGGATGTATCGCTGCATCTTCCCTGGCAATCACAGTGACCAGACCTCAGTATTGCTTGGCCTTTCTGGACTACTTTGGAGAGAAGGGTGCGTGATCGCTACCCACCTACATCAAATGGCTAATGGTTCAAATAGCTCTGAGCACTATAGGACTCAACTTCTGAGGTCATTAGTCCCCTAGAACTTAGAACTACTTAAACCTAACTAACTTAAGGACATCACACACATCCATGCCCGAGGCAGGATTCGAACATGCGACCGTAGCGGTCGCTCGGTTCCGGACTGTAGCGCCTAGAACCGCACGGCCACTCCGGCCGGCCCACCTACATCATCTCTGTCTAAACTTGCCACTACATTGCAGGAAGAATGCTGTAAGTATTACGTCTCCATGCTCGTTGTCAAATATGTGGTGTCTATGAAACCTTCTTACTAGGATCGCTAGACAACATTCAAACAAATCGTATTAATGAGTTTTATTACAAAATGAAAAGAGGCAACATTTAACTTTTGGAATTACACAGATGTGTCGCAAGCCAAGGGCGAGATACAAAAGAAGTAGTCTTCACCAGTGTATACAATTCCAAGTCTGTGCTACACAGAAAGCACAAGCGAAGCAACGAGTTGACTCTTCTATCCAACTCTCTAGTATTGAAGCTGCTGTCGAACTGGCCGCCACCAGTCAGTCGCGGCGCTTATGTCCTCTTCACATAGGGACCGCTGCAGTCGCGTTGTCGTCCTGGAGAGGGGTCGGTCAGCGTAAGATCGGCTGACGTCTTCTCACAGCCATCTCTTCTCTATCGTTCCCGACTAGCGTGCCAGCTCTTGACTTCACGCCATAACAATAAGGTCCCCTTGAAAACCATACAGGACCCTAGTTTGTACATTCCCAGACGACTAGAAGCTGTTTTGAATGCCAACAGTCTGTCTTTTTGGTGTTTCCATATTTTTGTACAATAATAAACACCTGGCATAAATCAGTTTAAACTTGAACGTGTGGTAGATGATGAAGTAACTTGTTGTTCCAATATACTAAAGATTTTAGGAGCTTTTTGATGGCGTACATAAAAATAAGAACTTGCTCACTTCACCGAATCTTTTTCGCAAGCGAACCTTAGTGTTATATCTATTCCCGGAGAAGCTTTATTCCTCTCTTTCTTTTATTGCTTCACTTGTTTACAAGATCAGCAACAGTGACATAACGAGACGGCCACTGTGGCCGAGCGGTTCTAGGTGCTTCAGTCCGGAATCGCACTGCGGCTACGGTCGCAAGTTCGAATCCTGTTTCGGGCATGGCTGTGTGTGATGTCCTTAGATTAGTTAGGTTTAAGTAGTTCTAAGTTTAGGAGACTGATAAAAAAAATGGCTCTGAGCACTATGGGACTTAACAGCTGAGGTCATTAGCCCTCTAGAACTTAGAACTACTTAAACATAACAAACCTAAGGAAATCACACACATCCATGCCCGAGGCAGGATTCGAACCTGCAACAGTAGCGGTCTCACGGTTCCAGACTGACGCGCCTAGAACCGCACGGCCACACTGATGACCTCAGATGTTAAGCCCCATAGTGCTTGGAGCCATTTGATTTTTTTGACGTAACGAAGCAGTCCATCCTTTACAATCTAATTAATACAACTTTGTCTTTTTTAATGTTTGCAGCGAAATTTTCTTTTCCCGTACACTGTCGGCACGTTCTGGCCCACATTATGCAGGCGGCGAGTAGAGACCTGCAAACCCGCGACGCCTTTGTCCCACTGAGCCTCAGGGTGCTATTGTCCTTCCAGACAAAAACCAACTGGAAGTGATGATGGCGAATTACCGCTGCAACTAGTTAGGGGAGAATAAATAATATGCATCAATGCGATCTCACAGGTCTCTTAATGCCGATGGGTTTTTAATAATTTCAAACTTCGATGACTTCGTGCTGGCCAAAACTCCTTGTTTAACGACATAACTGATTTATTCTAGGAAAAAGCACACACTGCGAACGTGTTAAATGCCATAATTTGCTGTAGGTAAATTTTCAGCAAAGCCAACTTCCGTGGTAAGGCTGGCAACTTTGAAAAAGTACGAGGAATACAACAGATAGCAGTTCCGAGTGCAGTTCTGAATCAATTGGGCGCATTGTAAGAAGGGTTGCCGTACGTCTGCATTTATGCGCACATCACCACGTTTTCGACGTTTATGATTTCTGTTTATTTTTGCATATTTTAGTTTTGAGGATTAAGGTCTTTTCACTTTTGTTTCCTCTCGTATCGTCGGTTACTGAATTAATCGTCATGGACTTATGTGGAATCATCATCATCATCATCATTTAAGACTGATTATGCCTTTCAACGTTCAGTCTGGAGCATAGCCCCGTTATAAAATTCCTCCATGATCCCCTATTCAGTGCTAACATTGGTGCCTCTTCTGATGTTAAACCTATTACTTCAAAATCATTCTTAACCGAATCCAGGTACCTTCTCCTTGGTCTGCCCCGACTCCTCCTACCCTCTACTGCTGAACCCATGTGTCTCTTGGGTAACCTTGCTTCTCCCATGCGTGTATCTATAGAGTTCATTCCCAGTTTTTCTGTGATTTCCTCATTGTGGACACCCTCCTGCCATTGTTCCCATCTACTAGTACCTGCAATCATCCTAGCTACTTTCATATCCGTAGCCTCAACCTTGTTGATAAGGTAACCTGAATCCACCCAGCTTTCGCTCCCATACAACAAAGTTGGTCGAAAGATTGAACGGTGCACAGATAACTTAGTCTTGGTACTGACTTCCTTCTTGCAGAGGAGAGTAGATCGTAGCTGAGCGCTCACTGCATTAGCTTTGCTACACCTCGCTTCCAGTTCTTTCACTATGTTGCCATCCTGTGAGAATATGCATCCTAAGTACTTGAAACCGTCCACCTGTTCTAACTTTGTTCCTCCTGTTTGGCACTCAATCCGTTTGTACTTCTTTCCCACTGACATTACTTTCGTTTTGGAGATGCTAATCTTCATACCATAGTCCTTACATTTCTGATCTAGCACTGAAATATTACTTTGCAAACTTTAAATCGAATCTGCCATCACAACTAAGTCGTCCGCATATGCAAGACTGCTTATTTTGTGTTCACATATCTTGATCTCACCCAGCCAATCTATTGTTTTCAACAAATGATCCATGAATAATATGAACAACAGTGGAGACAGGTTGCAGCCTTGTCTTACCCCTGAAACTACTCTGAACCATGAACTCAATTTACCGTCAACTTTAACTGGTGCCTGACTATCCATGTAAAGACCTTTAATTGCTTGCAAAAGTTTGCCTCCTATTCCATAATCTCTTAGAACAGACAATAACTTCCTCCTAGGAACCCGGTCATATGCCTTTTCTAGATCTATAAAGCATAGATAAAATTCCCTGTTCCACTCATAACACTTCTCCATTATTTGCCGTAAGCTAAAGATCTGGTCCTGGTAACCTCTAAGAGGCCTTAACCCACACTGATTTTCATCCAATTGGTCCTCAACTAATACTCGCACTTTCCTTTCAACAATACCTGAGAAGATTTTACCCACAACGCTGATTAAAGAGATACCTCTGTAGTTATTACAATCTTTTCTGTTTCCATGTTTAAAGATTGGTGTGATTACTGCTTTTGTCCAGTCTGATGGAACCTGTCCCGACTCCCAGGTCATTTCAATTATCCTGTGTAGCCACGTTCCACTGTATTTGACGAGTTCCGACTTAATTTCATCCACCCCAGGTGCTTTATTGCACTGCAATCTATTGACCATTTTCTCCACTTCCTCAAACGTGATTCTATTTCCATCATCATTCCTATCCCATTCTATCTCGAAATCTGAAACATTGCTGATCGTATTTTCACCTACATTGAGCAACTCTTCAAAATATTCCTTCCATCTGCCCAAGGCATCCACAGGATTCACCAGCAGTTTTCCTGACCTGTCCAAAATACTTGTCATTTCCTTCTTACCTCCCTTTCGAAGACTGCTAATTACACTCCAGAATGGTTTTCCAGCATCTTGACCCATAGTCTTCAACCTGTTTCCAAAGTCTTCTCAAGATTTCTTCTTGGATGCTGCAGTTATCTGTTTGGCTTTGTTTCTTTCTTCAACATAGCTTTCTCTGTCTACCTGAGTTCTAGTATGTAGCCATTTTTGATACTCCTTCTTTTTCTTTTTACAGGCTGCCTTGACTGTGTCATTCCACCAAGCTGTTTGCTTCATCCTACTTTTACACGCTATTGTTCCAAGACATTCTTTAGCCACTGTGTCCCTGTACCTTGTCCATTCCTTTTCCAATGACTGTAATTGACTACATTCAATTAACTGGTACCTTTCTGAGATCGCTGTTATGTAATTGTGCCTGATTTCCTTATCCTGAAGTTTCTCCACTCTTATCCTCCTACATATAGACCTGACCTCCTGCACTTTCGGCCTCACAATGCCAATTTCACTGCAGATTAAATAATGATCAGTATCATCAAAGAATCCTCTGAATACACGTGTGTCCCTCACAGCCTTCCTGAATTCCTGATCTGTTATTATATAGTCAATGACAGATCTGGTTCCCCTGCCTTCCCAAGTATTCCGGCGAATGTTCTTATGTTTAAAATAAGGAGTTTGT
Organism: Schistocerca gregaria; assembly: GCF_023897955.1. Lineage (NCBI taxonomy): Eukaryota > Metazoa > Arthropoda > Insecta > Orthoptera > Acrididae > Schistocerca > Schistocerca gregaria. The sequence goes on along the minus strand of NC_064925.1, from coordinate 320,294,954 downwards.
GATTACTGAGCCCATACTGGCACAGAAATCCAAGAGTTGTTTCCCGTTCCTGTTGGCCTCCATATCCTCTCCAAATTTACCCATAACCTTTTCATACCCTTCTGTTCGATTTCCAATCCTGGCATTAAAATCACCCATGAGCAGAACACTGTCCTTGTCCTTTACTCTAACAACAACATCACTGAGTGCCTCATAAAAACTATCCATCTTGATCTGTCCCTTCACAATGCGAATATACTGACACAATCCTAATTTTCTTGCTAGACACTGTCAAATCTGTCCACATCAGTCGTTCGTTTACATACCTTACTGCAACTACGCTGGGTTCCATTTCGTTCCTGATGTAAAGCCCTACACCCCATTGTGCTATTCCTGCTTTGACTCCTGACAGGTAGACCTTGTATTCTCCCACTTCCTCTTCTTTCTCACCCCTTACCCGAATGTCACTAACAGCTAAAACGTCCAGCCCCATCTTACTTGCAGCCTCTGCCAGCTCTACCTTCTTCCCAGAGTAGCCCCCATTGATATTAATAGCTCCTCATATTATGTGGAAGAATTTATCAATTTTTTTGATAAAATATTGAAACTGACGACAAAAAAATGTTTTCATCACTTTCCAAATTTAAAAAAATTCATAGCCGCATATGGTGGAAAATTTGAACCAAGACAGAAAAAGAACATTTAATCCTGTAGTAGTGAAGAACAATTTAGTGAATTAATTAACACTACACAGTTCTTATTTCTAGTACCATCCCACAAATTGTTCTCCTCAATACAGGGACAGTGAACAATGGAGAAAAATAAATCAACAGTTGAATCTGTAAAATGGATTGCAATTATAAAATTTGATTTGTGTCAAAAAACTTTTAAAACTGCAGTGATAAAAGTACGTGGGGCATGGGCTATAAAGTAATGTAGGTATGTGTGATGTGTCTTCCTTTTTTTTCATATGTAAGACAGGCATTTGACAACATTAAACTGAACTTATAATGCTCCATTTGGCAGTCCTAAAGCGATTATTTCGGATCTTTATAGCAATACGACAGTCACTGTTCTACAGCACTCTTACTTTCTTATTTGAAACCAAAGAACATCCTAATATCGTACCGATTATCTGGGCTACCATTCAGGTAAGAAGTATGGCAATCATAATTTTATATTAAAAAAAAACGAGATATTCTATCACCGCTATTGCTGACGTTAGCAAAATTTTACCTTATTCTGCCGCGCGGGATTAGCCGAGCGGTCTTAGGCGCTGCAGGTATGGACTTTGCGGATGATCCCGGCGGAGGTTCGAGTCCTCCCTCGGGCAAGGGTGTTTGTGGTTGTGTGTGTGTGTGTGTGTGCGTGTGTGTGTGTGTGTGTGTGTGTGTGTGTGTGTTTGTGTGTGTGTTTGTCCTTAGGATAATTTAGGTTAAGTAGTGTGTAAGCTTAGGGACTGATGACCTTAGCAGTTAAGTCCCATAAGAATTCACACACACACATTAACTTATTCTACCCTCTTATGGAGATCATGACAAGAACGATCCTAAACGCGTATTGATCAGTCCTGTAGAGGTTGTCCTCATCTTGCGGTTTCAGAGCGTGGGACTCCTAGATGTGAGACTACGCAGTACGTTCATGGAATGAGAACAAGCGTGGCTGGCCAGCACGGCCGCGACTGAGTTACGAGTACGTGCCACGGCTGTGAATTGGCCCATCAAGAGGGAGTCGCTCAACTGCACCAGCATTAATTAACGAACCACTGGAAATCTCAACAAATATGGCCTTCTTGTAAGGAAGACACAAGGTGTTAGCGAAAACTTCGAAACCAAAGAACCGTCTTCACTGAAGCCACCATACTAAAAACACTTCAAAACGGTTCAGTGGGGCCTTGAAAAGTAAGTTAAAATACACTCATGTTCAGAAAAAACAGAACACCTAGACTAGACAGGATGTTCATATTCACAGTACACGTACATTAGCAAGTTCTGCAGAAATGATTAGCATGTCAGTCACCTCCGTTCGGCATGTGTCCTGTTGCCTAGTAAGCACAGGGTCGGCCATGGGCCTTGATAATGTGTTCCATGCTGCATTCACCTGGTTCCAAAGTTCACCTGTGGTTGTTGGCACTGGGTCACAGCACTGCACCCACAGTTTCACTATATCCCATACAGTTTCCAATGGCGACGCGTGACACTAAGCAGGCACTTGTTCGTGCAGTAACAAGTGGTCGTGCACTGTCTTGCTGAACAATGGTGTCTGGGGTACGGCTCCGAGTCGCAGGATGTCATTCACGTAGGTCACACTGCTCACAGTGTCCTGGACACGCACCAACTGCGATTTTTGGTTGTACCGGACAGCGCCCCGCACGTAAGGCCTCGACTGGGCGCCATATGTCTTGTACGAATCCAATCACTGTGATGCCGCTTGACCTGTCTCCGACGAACCAAAATGCGGCCATCATTTTCAAACAAACAGACCCAGGATTCGTCTCGAAACACTGTCTGATGCCATTCCTGTCCCTAGTGACATCGTTCCTTATACCATTGCCGTCTAGCTTCTTTCTGCACATTCGTCAAAGGTAGGCGGAGGAAGTGGACGAGGTGCACGTAACTCCTGCCGCAATAAAAGGCGACGGAGCGCCACCCCTCACAGTGTACGATGCGTTACCCTGTTCCACTGTTAGCCAGAGCCGAGGAGGACGCAGATCTGTCCTGCAATGCCATTCGTATGAGGTGCCCATCTTCTCGGGGGGAGGTCTGGGTGATGCGACCTGATCCAACTCGTCGTGTTCTACGACCTCCCGCGAACCATTCCGCTCACACCCGTTGTGCACTGCCGAAACACTTCGTCTCACACGAGCAGCAATTTGCCGGATGGATGCGTCACATCCTCTCATCCCAATAATGCGCACTCTTTCAAACTCACTGATTTGACGGTAAGGGTCGCGTGTACGCCTGCTGATCCGTTACCTTGGGTTTAGAGCGACAACGACAGCCGCCGGCACATTTTACCGACAGGCGGTATTGCGCCTCGCGATATCGGAAGTTGATCCGCGGACCGACATGGTTCAAATGCTAGCCATTTCTGTGGTTATGAACGTCCTATCTTCAGTCGTTCATGGTGTTCTGTTTTTTTTCTGAACATGAGTGTACTTCTCATTACGACGTTCCACGATTTTAATAAGGAAACTGGTCTCTCCGTCCACTAATTTCGACGAAAGACTTCGCAGGAGATTAGTGGTTCAAAGGCCAGAGACCTGGCGAGGTCGTCCAGCACGAATTTCAGAGGGCAACCGTCTGTGTCCGCACCAGAGACATCATTACTGGCATGTTTTGGCCTTCCCTGAGAACATTCCATTATGCCTGTTGGATGAGAACGAGGATATAACTTCCTTGGAGATTGGCATCTTTTGCTTGCTCTAAATCGAAATAAAAATTAGTGAAAAATACGGCGACATGTATGATCTGTCACCCGTATGCGAAGTTCTGCATTTGAGTACAGATGATACGTGAAGGTTAAAAGATCTACAGAAACAAAAGTCATTGAAGAAACAGACAGTTACGACGAGTAGATTCACAACAGTAATAAATGAGGTATTATTTGACAAAAAAAAACATAACTTGAAATAACGTATGTTAAAACATCCAGTATTTACAAAGTCACACACTGCCCTGACAAAAAAACATAAGGCACTCACGAGAAGTGGACGGGTGTCAGTGTAAACTGCATACACGTACAACCGGATACGTAAGTGATTAGAGTTGCATTTCTCTGTGGCGCTGCCATCAGTGTCCATTACTATTCTTCATTTCCAATGTTGTTAGCAGGACTTGTAGGGTATATAAGAGTATGAAGAGCGTCAGATGTTGAGTGATCACTGTGAAGCACGTGGAGGGACCGCAGTACTTGTACGAGATAGCACCTGGCACAGTTTGAAAGTGGCCTCATTGTGAGTCTCCATTGGCCCGACTGGTCAGACTGTGCAATAAACAGATTCGTATGACAGGCAGATGTGACAGCGCTCTGTTGTTGGAATCTGTGGGAACGTGAGGTTCCGGTCAACCAAGTCCGACCACACCAAGGGAGGAACGTCGTGTCGTGCACCAAGCCTGCGCCTGCCAACAGAAAAGAAGTAATGGACCCCCTGCAACATTCTGTGTACTCCACACCACTGTTGGGGGTTGAGGGAACTCTGACACCACGACAGTACGTTATGGACATCCTGCGCCCTCACGTGTTACCTCTCACGCGACGGTATCGTGGGCTCATTTTTCAACAGGACAATACTCGTCCACACTTGCAACACGTCTCTGTGAACTGATTGCGCTGTGTACTCCCGTGGCCTGTATAATCCCCAGACTTGCCCCGTCATAAAATACATCGGACCAGTTCGGGCATTAACTCCGTCGGGGGTATCAACAACAAGTTACAGATGTTCTGGGCCAGCTTGCTTTAGGAAAGGATACAAGGACTCTCCGCAGCCGAAGCAGTGAATGTATCCACGCCAGATGAGATGCAATTTCGTACCACTAACAAGGAGAGCACGCCTACTCGTCCAAATTTATGGTACATGTAGGGCGTGGTGAGACAAGAAAGTGCCCCAAGCTGAAATTCCAGATCGCCAAGCGTTTAGGAAATAAAAGGAATTTTGATATGGATCTATCACGATGTGCACCTTATCAATTGTCCCTGTTATGTGTTTAGCGAGCGGTGCCTGGCTCAGCGGTAAGAGACTGGATTCGCATTGAAAGGGTCGTAGTTTCCACTCCACTTGGTGGCAAATATTTTTGTGTTTCTTGCCAATGCGTACACTAACATTACAATTAACCGCAACACCATGTACGTTATTCCATTAATTTATGTAAGTACAAAAATATAGGCATAGAATGAAATTAAAAAGGGATTGTAGGCAAAGCGAACACGGGAACGTTGTGTATTAAATCGATACTTCCATTCTTTTGCAGTTGATCAATTACCTAAGTGATATTCTTCAAAGAAACAGGGGAAGCAATAATTTTGAACCGCATCTTGCGCACGTTACATATGCCATCTTCTTGCAGTGACATGGTTTTTTAAATGTCTACATAGAAAAACAAACTTGAGTGACATTCTGAAAACAGCGTCTTTCATCGCACAGTCCAGCAGCGGACCACGCGTAACGCAGCATGTCGCAGAATACGTGCGGGAATAGCTGGTGATGTACAGTGGAATGTAGTTTGATACAAGCTTTCTTCTTCTTTCGCGATGACGTAAGTGCAGTTTTGACATTTTTTATTAGATTTTTTACCTGACGATAAAAATATACATCACAGGCTTGCACTAGTAGCGTATATTTGGGGGGAATTACTCTGATACTACACGTTGGCAATCCTTCTTCATCTTGGAACAGTTCGCCGTATATTTGTGTCATTAGTCAGTCAACAGAGGACATTTATTCTCTAGCACGTACGGCTTCATCACATCAGTTAAATATTTTTTTGTACAAATTTAAACAACCCCTTAGAAAAATTATGAATAACTGAGCTGGTAAGCTTCTGCGTTATTTGATACAAAGACAGCTCAGTAAAATTGAACATATGCAGACATTTCTCTCTTTACTTATTCTGATCATCACTAAACTGACACACAATATTTTTAGCGCAACCCAATCTGACTTTCAATAATCCCTACAAAAGAATGGCGCTGACTAACAATAACCTATACCTATCATGAATCACTTACCTCACAAAGATCTTCGTTACTCAAACTACTGCAAAACAGCCAATACTGCCAGCTAAATAAAAGAGTCTAGCTATTGAAGGCACTAACTACTGATAGGCACAGTTAGCAAATGAAAGATTTTGATAGAAAACAAACAATGTATTTACCTTAACAATGTTCAAAATTCATCATATATATATATATCTAACAATTCATGACATCCATCTTTACATATTTCCTTTTTCTGGCGGACACACGTCCAGATTGTCCGCTTATAGTAACCTCTCAAAACTCTGGCATCTCTCTTTCCACATCCACCATTGTTGGCGGCTCACCTCCAACTGCGCAACGCTACGCGCTGTTCCCATCCAACTGCCCAACACTACACAAGCGAATATTCCAACAATGAGTCCAGCCAGCCACCGACTGCACACAGCAGTCAGTGATTTTCATACAGAGCGCTACCTGGCATTACCAACATAAAATCCTAAACAGCCTACTTACAAGATCTGTTGTCAGTTTACCGGTTTTTGAAGGAGGAGCACAAAAATATTTACCGATGCACTCTGGCGAACCCGCTATCCTATCAATACGAATCCGTACTCTTAAAGCTTAAAATCTCAATTTGTTCGTTTGTGGTCGTTCTATTTGTTCAGGGCGGACGTCCCATGAAACATGTTGAAGTTCGTCGTTCATCCAGTCACTCAGATTTTTTTTTTTCAGTGGGCAACTGTCCCTCTCACCGAAGACACTGAGCAACCATGCGGGCGCCGCTGCGCCAACCACTGCTTCCTGAACAAACTGTCACACGGAAAATTGATAAGGTGCACATGGTAATATACTACTGGCCATTCAAATCGCTACACAAAGAATAAATGCATATGATAAACGGCTATTCATTGGAGAAATATATTATACTAGAACTGACATGTGATTACATTTTCACGCAATTTGGGTGCATACATCTTGAGAAATCAGTACCCAGAACAGACTCCTCTGACCGTAATAACGGCCTTGATACGCCTGGGCATTGAGTCAAAGAGAGCTTGGATGGCGTGTACAGGTACAGCTGCCCATGCAGCTTCAACACGATACGCCGGCCGGAGTGGCCGCGCGGTTCTAGGCACTACAGTCTGGAACGGCGCTGCCGCTACTGACGCAGGTTCGAATCCTGCCTCGGGCATGGATGTGTGTGATGTGGCAGTAGATAGTATTGACTCACTAACATTGCGAATGGGCTCGTTAAGTTGTGTTTCTATCTTTTCTACGTGTGTACTGTTAACACAAACAGGTGCACAGTACTCTGCTGCTGAGTATACCGAACCGAGTGTACCGTAACATACCATAAGTGTTGTGTTGGCAGAAGAGCCAACACCGTGTTACGAATGGAGGCCGAAAGGCACGCATTTTAGCTCATGCAGGCTGGCGTGAGGATGGAAGGACTATACTGATGTAAGGGTTTGGAAAATGACAAGGAATTAGAATTCAGGAAGCGGACGTAATTAGTTTGATACTTAACTTTAATCCACTAATGCTGAACGTCGCTCTTGACGGCACATGATTCACAATATTGTCTGTTCAGCATTCATTCTAATTACTGAATATGGCGCCTTGCTAGGTCGTAGCAAATGACGTAGCTGAAGGCTATGGTAAACTGTCGTCTCGGCAGATGAGAGCGTATATAGACAGTGAACCATCGCTAGCAAAGTCGGCTGTAGACTAGACCTGCCGTGTGGCGGCGCTCGGTCTGCGATCACTGATAGTGGCTACACGCGGGTGCGACGTATACCAACGGACCGCGGCCGATTTAAAGGCTACCACCTAGCAAGTGTGGTGTCTGGCGGTGACACCACAGTAAATTACACGTGTCTTCGGGTGGTGCTGAAGAACGGCCACTTCAAGCCAAATATCTAATGCCAGGAAACAGAGGCAGCCAGATCTCCTGGCTGAAATAAATTTGTCGCAAGACATCGACTGACACGGTTCTTCTCAGGGCCCTCGAGCTATATTTTGAAAGTAAGACTGTGCTGTTACCACTTGTTTTTACGTAGATCGTTCAAGTATATGCTTATCTTTTTGTCAAAGAATTGGTCAGCGTGTCTGTCTGCCATGCGAAGGACCGTAATTCGATTCCCGGAGCCTCCACGAATTTTTCCTCGATGGTGTGGAACGGGATGCACTCAGCCATGTGAGGCCCACTGAGGACCTTTCTGACCGAGCCGTAGCGGCTGCAGGCCGCGCCATTGGCACAGATGACACGGTGGTCAGTCGCTACTGAGGGACCTGCCAGGACCTGTGGACCGAGTTTACGTTCACTAGGCGTTAAATCCACGTGAAATAAGAATATAACCGTATATCTGTCACATGTGCGATACTGTAGTAAACACTGCTGCAACGTCAGGCCTTCTAATTACTTCTTTCGAGGAATGATGACTTACGAAACGCTACACACTTGAAGAAAACAATGAAAGCTTTTGACTTCTTTCTAAAGCCCTCACCGGAATTGGCCATCAATTACGTGACAATAGTTTCTCATGTGTGTGGTGACGTCAGCACAGCAGGAGTACTGTTGACTCTAGCAGAAAATGTTGGCTTACAACGCATTGTTCCCCAAGCCGATACCTTGTGACAGTTGTTGGCGAAAACACTCTGCTCAGTCTTCGGGGGAAGGGGGGGGGGTTGGGGGGGGGGGGAAGAGGGGAGGAAGGAAGATCGATATTATCGCCCTGTCATCATTAGTGTTGGTAGCCGAGCAGTAACACAGTGGGTCTCTATCAAAATCTTTCATTTGCTAACTGTGCCTATCAGTAGTTAGTGCCTTCAGTAGTTTGAACCTTTTATTTAGCTGGCAGTAGTGGCGCTCTCTGTATTGCAGTATCTTGAGTAACGAACATTTTTGTGAGGTAAGTGATTTGTGAAAGGTATAGGTTAATGTTAGTCAGGGCCATTCTTTTGTAGGGATTATTGAAAGTCAGATTGTGTTGCGCTAAAAAAAAATATTGTGTGTCAGTTTAAGCACAGTCACGTATAATTTTTCAAAGGGGACGTTTCATATGTCGACCCTTAGCCGAGGAGACCTCACTGGAATCTTCTGATTTTTTCTTGTAGTTTGTGTAATTAGTGTAGCTTTTGTTTATTGCTAGCGCGTAATTGTAGAGAGAATCTCCTTTGTAGTTGCAGTCTTTCATTGTTGTACAGTAAATCAGTTGTGGCATTCATGTAGATTTGCACCAAGTATTTCGCAGCCGCACTTGCAATTAACTAGATATTATTTTCAGTGCTATGTTAATGTGTTCTCTTATTTTTGCCCTTCAAATTGTGCTTTTCTGTGTTATTGTGTGGAATATTGTGACAATAATGGCGTGTGAAAAACTAGGCTCCAAAGTAAACTGAGAAATGACAGTGAAGACGAAAGCAGTATGTTAGCGCCACCGTGTAATGAATTAACTAATGTTCAAACTAGTAATTTGGTAATTGTGCATAGGGAAATGGAGCGGGCTACAAATAATGATGAAGCAATTAGTGAACAGGGATGCATTATCGATGGATCTGTCCGCAACAGCTCGCCTCAGGATTCCGAAATGACAGGACACAATCTTGCAAATACTGTAGATTCATGTTTTGCGTCCTCACCGTTTTCTCAAATAAATCAAGACACATTTTCTGCTTTTCAAAATGCGAATGTTGCCGGTTCAAATGTGTGCCGAATAGCACTGAGGAACATGTTTCAGACACCAGTGCACTGTTATTACAGTTAATGAAACAAATGGGACAAAGGCTACAAAAGTTAGACACAACGCTTGAACAAAATCAGAAACAAATGGGACAAAATCTTCAAAAGTTAGACACAATGGAACAAAATCTTCAAAAGTTAGACACAATGGAACAACACCAGAGACAAACACAGCAACAGTTAGACACAATGGAACAAAATCTTCAAAAGTTAGACACAGTGAAACAAAATCTTCGGAAGTTAGACACCACACTTCAACAAATACGTGAATATTTAGCTACTGAGTTACATAACATTGAATCGAAATGTCAAAAAGTCTGTAATGACGTGAAAACACAAATTTGTGAGCATTTCCAACCTATTTTTTCGCGTCATGAAAATGCATTACAGAATCACGAAGCAGCCATAAAAGAATTGCAAACTATTGTTCATGAAAATCACGACACCTTGCAAGCTACAATTGACTCAGTTGCATCTACCGATTCGGTTACGCAACTTGCAAAAACTCAGGAAAACTTAAACGACACAGTAGATACGGACCTGTGGACCGAGTTTACGTTCACTAGGCGTTAAATCCACGTGAAATAAGAATATAACCGTATATCTGTCACATGTGCGATACTGTAGTAAACACTGCTGCAACGTCAGGCCTTCTAATTACTTCTTTCGAGGAATGATGACTTACGAAACGCTACACACTTGAAGAAAACAATGAAAGCTTTTGACTTCTTTCTAAAGCCCTCACCGGAATTGGCCATCAATTACGTGACAATAGTTTCTCATGTGTGTGGTGACGTCAGCACAGCAGGAGTACTGTTGACTCTAGCAGAAAATGTTGGCTTACAACGCATTGTTCCCCAAGCCGATACCTTGTGACAGTTGTTGGCGAAAACACTCTGCTCAGTCTTCGGGGGAAGGGGGGGGGGGTTAGGGGGGGGGAAGAGGGGAGGAAGGAAGATTCGATATTATCGCCCTGTCATCATTAGTGTTGGTAGCCGAGCAGTAACACAGTGGGTTTGCAATCAAACGTGTTGAAAGTACCTCTGCATATCCCACTTAAGAGATAGTAGTAAATAGTTGTTGTTGTAATCTTTAGTCCAAAGACTGGCTCGATGCAGCTCTCCATGCTATTCTATCGTGTGCAAGCCTCTTCATCTCCAAGTAACTACTGCAACCGACACCCCTCTGACTCTGCTTACTGTATTCATCTCTTGGTCTCCCTCTACGATTTTTATCTCACACACTTCCGGCTAGTAGTAAATTAGTGATCCCTTGGTGCTGTAAGTAGGATGTTTAGATTTTTATTGGTAACGCCACGTAGCGCTCTGTATGAAGATCACTGGCGGTGCTGTGTGCAGTCTGTGGCTGGTTTGCATTGTTGTCTGCCATTGTAGTGTTGGGCAGTTGGCTGTTAGCGGCGCGTAGAGTTGCGCAGATGGAGACGAGCCGCCAGCATTGGTGTATGTGGGGAGAGAGATGGCGGAGTTTTGAAATTTGTAAGACTGGATGTCATGAACTGCTATATATATTATGACTTTTGAACACTATTGAGGTAAATACATTGTTTGTTCTCTATCAAAATCTTTCATTTGCTAACTGTGCCTATCAGTAGTTAGTGCCTTCAGTAGTTTGAACCTTTTATTTAGCTGGCAGTAGTGGCGCTCTCTGTATTGCAGTATCTTGAGTAACGAACATTTTTGTGAGGTAAGTGATTTGTGAAAGGTATAGGTTAATGTTAGTCAGGGCCATTCTTTTGTAGGGATTATTGAAAGTCAGATTGTGTTGCGCTAAAAAAAAATATTGTGTGTCAGTTTAAGCACAGTCACGTATAATTTTTCAAAGGGGACGTTTCATATGTCGACCCTTAGCCGAGGAGACCTCACTGGAATCTTCTGATTTTTTCTTGTAGTTTGTGTAATTAGTGTAGCTTTTGTTTATTGCTAGCGCGTAATTGTAGAGAGAATCTCCTTTGTAGTTGCAGTCTTTCATTGTTGTACAGTAAATCAGTTGTGGCATTCATGTAGATTTGCACCAAGTATTTCGCAGCCGCACTTGCAATTAACTAGATATTATTTTCAGTGCTATGTTAATGTGTTCTCTTATTTTTGCCCTTCAAATTGTGCTTTTCTGTGTTATTGTGTGGAATATTGTGACAATAATGGCGTGTGAAAAACTAGGCTCCAAAGTAAACTGAGAAATGACAGTGAAGACGAAAGCAGTATGTTAGCGCCACCGTGTAATGAATTAACTAATGTTCAAACTAGTAATTTGGTAATTGTGCATAGGGAAATGGAGCGGGCTACAAATAATGATGAAGCAATTAGTGAACAGGGATGCATTATCGATGGATCTGTCCGCAACAGCTCGCCTCAGGATTCCGAAATGACAGGACACAATCTTGCAAATACTGTAGATTCATGTTTTGCGTCCTCACCGTTTTCTCAAATAAATCAAGACACATTTTCTGCTTTTCAAAATGCGAATGTTGCCGGTTCAAATGTGTGCCGAATAGCACTGAGGAACATGTTTCAGACACCAGTGCACTGTTATTACAGTTAATGAAACAAATGGGACAAAGGCTACAAAAGTTAGACACAACGCTTGAACAAAATCAGAAACAAATGGGACAAAATCTTCAAAAGTTAGACACAATGGAACAAAATCTTCAAAAGTTAGACACAATGGAACAACACCAGAGACAAACACAGCAACAGTTAGACACAATGGAACAAAATCTTCAAAAGTTAGACACAGTGAAACAAAATCTTCGGAAGTTAGACACCACACTTCAACAAATACGTGAATATTTAGCTACTGAGTTACATAACATTGAATCGAAATGTCAAAAAGTCTGTAATGACGTGAAAACACAAATTTGTGAGCATTTCCAACCTATTTTTTCGCGTCATGAAAATGCATTACAGAATCACGAAGCAGCCATAAAAGAATTGCAAACTATTGTTCATGAAAATCACGACACCTTGCAAGCTACAATTGACTCAGTTGCATCTACCGATTCGGTTACGCAACTTGCAAAAACTCAGGAAAACTTAAACGACACAGTAGATACGATTTCAATACAAAAGTACAGTCTGAAACATGGTTCAGAAAAGCACACAGAGGAAATAATTTCACTATCGGATAAACTAGCCGAACTTTCAGATCAGTTCACTAACTTATCTGCAAAGGTAGATGATGCTTTGAAAATCACAAGACCTGTAGCTTTCACAGTACAAAAGAGAAATCCGGGAAGTACAAGATCAGTTGGCACAAGTAATACAAGAATTACATATTTCAGAGGACACTCGCGCTCCAGAACGGGAAGAGGAACATAGAAATACGGAACAACCATAAAATAATAACACAGGACACTTCGGAAATTATGAAAGAAATTCACAAGGCGCATTGGATTTTGAAATGGAATCGCCGAAACGAAGTAACAATGAGCGATGTGCGACTCGCCGACACGTTGATTTTGACTACAAGCTGTTCATTACTACACGTAAATTCAAAACACTTAAGAATTCTGACAACGACATTCATCCACAAGCATGGCTTCATCAATTCTCTTATTGTTTTCCTCCCAACTGGTCATTGGAGCACAGGTTAGAATTTATGTGTGGCTACTTGGAGAATGAACCAGCTGTAAGAATGCGATCGGTCATTCACAATTGTCACAGTGAAGGAGAATTTTATCATGCATTCCTCTCAGCGTATTGGTCTCAAGCTACACAAGACCGAGTAAAACATAGCATCATAATGATGAAACGTTTCGAACAATCTGAATTTTCCAGTCTTATGAAAAATTTTGAAGACATGTTTCATAAGAATCAGTATCTTTCAAACCCATACAGCCCCTCAGAACTCATCCGCATTTGCTTAATCAAACTGCCTGAACATTTACGACATATTATTTTAGCTGGACGTTGCAAAGACGACATTGAAGCTTTTCAGGGACTGTTACAAGAACTTGAAAGTGACACTGACAATCGCGGAACGCGAAAACAGGAGCACTACAATTACAGGTCACATCTCACAATTCCGCGATGACAGAAATAATACACGACAAGGCTATTCTTACTACGTAAATCGTGACCAAAACAGACACCACACGTATGACAACCGTTGGCAGCTAAGTAGTAATAATTACAGGGAAAGATCACCTCTCCGCGGTAATGACTATCACAGAGACAATCAAAGAAAGAGACAATATGGGAACCAAAACAATTATTATCAAGGGAGACAGAATAACTTCAGATGCAACAGTTCAGCACACAGTTACGATTCAGGGAGAAATTCTCCACCACTTAACCGACAAGAAAGAAACTACAGGAACAACTAACATGACGACAGACGATATAATCATAACGACAGACCTGAATTTCATCAGAACTGGCGAGATTCAAACAGGGCAGGGCCCTCTCGACAAGGTGAATTTGTAGAAGCTAGGTCTCCAAACCCCAACAACGGCGCGCGCCAACAAAGAGACAGACAATGACTAGCACCGCAGCCAGCCACGTGCGCCGGCTGGCTCAGCGAAAAATAACATAGACGCTAACATTGAGAAAAATTCCAATATTCTTTACCGACGTATACCACATGATAATTGCATTCAAGTTCAAACTCTGAGTACTATGGAGAGTAAACGATTGCAACACACTTCACATGTAAAAGCGCTTTTTGAGAGATAATCTGTTTTTTTTTTTTTTTTAACTTAGTCTTTGCCATAAAATTTTTCACTTCACGCTACTAGTACAATTTGTCACACTAAGAAACTGTTAACATGCAACAATGTTTTCAAATTAACTATCCAGTGTAGAACCTAGGGAACATACACTCCTGGAAATGGAAAAAAGAACACATTGACACCGGTGTGTCAGACCCACCATACTTGCTACGGACACTGCGAGAGGGCTGTACAAGCAATGATCACACGCACGGCACAGCGGACTCACCAGGAACCGCGGTGTTGGCCGTCGAATGGCGCTAGCTGCGCAGCATTACTGAACCGCCGCCGTCAGTGTCAGCCAGTTTGCCGTGGCATACGGAGCTCCATCGCAGTCTTTAGCACTGGTAGCATGCCGCGACAGCGTGGACGTGAACAGTATGTGCAGTTGACGGACTTTGAGCGAGGGCGTATAGTGAGCATGTGGGAGGCCGGGTGGACGTACCGCCGAATTGCTCAACACGTGGGGCGTGAGGTCTCCACAGTACATCGATGTTGTCGCCAGTGGTCGGCGGAAGGTGCACGTGCCCGTCGACCTGGGACCGAACCGCAGCGACGCACGGATGCACGCCAAGACCGTAGGATCCTACGCAGTGCCATAGGGGACCGCACCGCCACTTCCCAGCAAATTAGGGACACTGTTGCTCCTGGGGTATCGGTGAGGACCATTCGCAACCGTCTCCATGAAGCTGGGCTACGGTCCCGCACACCGTTAGGCCGTCTTCCGCTCACGCCCCAACATCGTGCAGCCCGCCTCCAGTGGTGTCGCGACAGGCGTGAATGGAGGGACGAATGGAGACGTGTCGTCTTCTGCGATGAGAGTCGCTTCTGCCTTGGTGCCAATAATGATCGTATGCGTGTTTGGCGCCGTGCAGGTGAGCGCCACAATCAGGACTGCATACGACCGATGCACACAGGGCCAACACCCGGCATCATGGTGTGAGGAGCGATCTCCTACACTGGCCGTACACCTCTGGTGATCGTCGAGGGGACACTGAATAGTGCACGGTACATCCAAACCGCCATCGAACCCATCGTTCTACCATTCCTAGACCGGCAAGGGAACTTGCTGTTCCAACAGGACAATGCACGTCCGCATGTATCCCGTGCCACCCAACGTGCTCTAGAAGGTGTAAGTCAACTACCCTGGCCAGCAAGATTTCCGGATCTGTCCCCCATTGAGCATGTTTGGGACTGGATGAAGCGTCGTCTCACGCGGTCTGCACGTCCAGCACGAACGCTGGTCCAACTGAGGCGCCAGGTGGAAATAGCATGGCAAGCCGTTCCACAGGACTACATCCAGCATCTCTACGATCGTCTCCATGGGAGAATAGCAGCCTGCATTGCTGCGAAAGGTGGATATACACTGTACTAGTGCTGACATTGTGCATGCTCTGTTGCCTGTGTCTATGTGCCTGTGGTTCTGTCAGTGTGATCATGTGATGTATCTGACCCCAGGAATGTGTCAATAAAGTTTCCCCTTCCTGGGACAATGAATTCACGATGTTCTTATTTCAATTTCCAGGAGTGTATTTAGACAGTATTTACGAGTGCATTGTTATAGTGAACAGACGACACAATGTTATTGTGTGTGTACATTCTTGCTTGTTAGTTGCACGATTATGTAACGACTATAACGCTTACATACTTAGAACATAGACAGGTACTGCTAATCAGATTTTAATGCAACATTTTGGTTTACTTGAAAATACATTCTTTATTTGAAGTATATTTGGTGAGATTAAAGATGACTTATCATTTGTTTCTTTGATAGCTACACGATTATATCACGACGCTACTAATATGTGACACGATTTACATTGTTGCTTTTGCGTTGTATCTTTTTTATATCTGCACAGTTTTTCTGTATTATTCTGGAAAGTAAAACATGTTTTAGTAGTAACTTTTGTGGTATAGCTACAATGAGACAGCCTTTTTCGTAGCACAACAATACGTTACATTATAGTACTTTCTTGATCACGGTAAGGTACGTAATAACTACGATGTCTATACGCAAAGCATTTCACTATCGTTTATGATGAGGTAAGTACATTGGCTTCAGCAGAACTTTGCTTACAGAGGACGATAACTACGACAGTTCCACAGAATTATCTTACAGCAAGACGCACATTTAGCGCTACAGGACACGCATTTGAGTGATTAATTTTGTACTTAAACCATTTATTTTTCAAGATTTTTGGATTACAAAGAAAGTTTTTCGTGATACATTTCATTCCATTGCTGTAATCTGTAACACCTGAGGGTATAATTACATTAATCGTCATGGGGGTACACGCTTACTTTGTGTACCATGTGTATGGCAAGCACAAGGAGCCCTAGCTAATATGGTATTTGCTTATACAACTTTACGCATCGGTACTATATTTCTCTAAAACATAAATTACACAGATATCTGATCATTTAACTGAGAGATAAACATTTTTTTACTACATCAGTGACACATGTTTACACAATTACACAGTTGGATAACTTCACACTTATGAAACTGTATTTTGTTTGTACTGTGAGAACTGTTCATATTTTTTCGGAACCATTGTGATACTATGAGAGCTTCGAATGATGTATTTGGTATGGGATCATGATTTTTAAAGTATGTTTGAGGTGATGACACTGCTGAAATGAGCAGAGAATTTTTTTTAGGTTTTGAAATTATTGCAGAAAGCTACGACGTTTTTGAGATTTGACTGAGGTTTTATGATATTATTACGACGACGATGTGTATTATGCTGTTGAGGAATGTTTATTATGATATGTATTTATTATGATGAAATGCTGAAGAAGTGTCGTCGAATATGTATATGTGTAATAAGATCAGGAATAATGAGTTGTGGTTAGCGACTCTGACTTGTGAAAAAGGATGTTGAAAACCAAGAATCGTACTTTAAGAGTTATGAAATGTGTGTAAGTGCGTGAATGTATCACACGCCGGCGAAAATTTTTTGGACACTGTTATATTTATAGGATTTTGTTTCTACACATTTGTAACGCTAATTCTCGACCTGTGAAGTTTTTATATGGGACTGTCCCTGTAGCGGAAACTGCTGTCGTAAATATTTCGGTAAGAAAGGTAAGTGACCGTGACGTAATGCGTAGTGAGCGGCCAGGTGTGCCAGCCGCCTGGAGAAACCACCATTACGTGGAGAAAAAAGACGCCATTAACCTCGCTGTTGACATTAGTTTGTAGAGAGCATCGCAAATACGACACGCTCATTACTTGGAAACATATGATTACTCGTACTTTGTGCTACTTACTGAAATGCTTATGAATTGATGGGAAATATTCGTACATCTGCACAACTGATTATGACAAGTGTCTTTCTACGAGAAATGAGATTATTTCTACTAACTTAAGAAATGTCTCATGACTACTGAATGAAATTTTTTTATTATTTACTTTGTACAAAGTTGCTTATTTTATTTGATATCTCTTTTCCAGATGTGTTGCATCATTGGTTTTATAAAATAAACTTAAATGCATTTGCTAATGTGAACACTTTCTGTCAACCGATCTATTAAATAATTATTTTATGATCCACATTCTTCGAAAAAGGAACTCTTGGAATGGAAAGAACAATAAAAAGGGACTAATAACAGTAACTGCATATATAATTTTCAAGTACTTGGTAATTTTTTGTGGTGCGCCACTTTAATTACATAGACATTAAGATGTGATTATACATTTCCCTTATCTGCATTGTTGTCTTTAGTGTACTATTTTTTCTGCTTGTGGGTTTGCCATGTTTGGATATAAGTTATTACATTTACTGCTGCTTGCTTAACCAATTTCTATTTTTTGTCATTGCTGTTTGTGTTAACTGTTTTGTGCTGCTGCATTGACTCGTCCCTTAGTTTAGCATCTGAGCTCAGTAGATTTAAGTTAGCTTAAGATGGGGTAGGCTATATGAGAGGACGAGCTGTGATGAGTTGGAAGAAATGCATTGAGAAGCTATAAGAAAATGGTTTGGCCAAAAAAAAGTATTTTGAAAGAGGATAAGAACAAAAAAAGTAGGGTTTAGAGACAACAGGTTTATATAGGATTTTCTTGGAAATAAATGATGAGGTAAGCAATGGAAAATAAATAATGAGATAAGAAACATGTGAACATATACATGCAGAAAGCATTGGATTTTTTTGGTGGAAACAAATGTTGAAATAAGACGAATTATCTATGGAATGAAGTTTTGGGTTGGACTGCAGTACCAAATGTTACACCAAACACAAACCCTGCCCTTTCCTTTTGTGTTAATCTGCTATGTGTTTGTGTACCCTTATGTATTTGTGGTTTTCCTGTCTTTATGTGTTTAGCTGATGAGAGTTATGTTGTAGAATTTTTCTAATACTATGTTATTTACTTTGTAAAGATGTTTATACATTATTTATCTGTTCTGTTTTGTTGCTCATGTGTGAAGTTGATGTTTCAAACGTTATTCTGATATTTTATGTATGTATTTATATCATAATTCCTGTAACACTGATGTATAAGTTATTTCTATTCTTTTGTAAAGCCTGTATTACTACAAATGTTCTCTGTACTATTATGTTCTTTAATGATGTATTTTGTACCTTTGTTATTGTTTTCTCATGTTATAAAATTGTAATTGACACCAGTTCTTCAAATTAAGTAACTTGTAAGCATTCATTTCACTGCACATATTTCTCTTGGTCATAGTATATGCACAATATGTGAGAAGTAGGGACTGTTAGTGTTTGCACGTGTGTTAATAATTCAGCAAGGTACTGATTAACAGCGTTTCTGGTTCTAAGGACAATTCTAAAAACTTTGTGAGTGCACAAGTGGTGGTTTATGGACTTGCTGTATTGTCCGAAAGACTCTTCGATGGTGATTGTGCACCTGCACATACGCAACAGATGGCTGCTTCTCTGCAAGGCCTGCAGTGGGTCTGTACCTTTGATGGCCCACCAATACCATTATTTCTACAAGGACTGCAGTGGGTCTGTACCTTTGATGGCCCACTAATACCATTATTTCTACAACGACTGCACTGGGTCTGCACCTCTGGTGGCCCACCAATGCCATAATCTCCACCAGGACTACAGTGGGTCTGCTGTGTGATGACCTACCTGTCAATATTCTTCAAAACTTCGACTGACTCTCCTGTGGGTTTGCTCTGTTGCGGACCATTACCTGTCTGCATGTCAAGAGTCAGCATTATCTTTCTGTTGGAAAGACAACACTACTTCTTCAAGACTGCATGGAAATCCACTACTTCCATGTGCATTCTCTTTTACTGCTCAGACTTTGAGAAAAAAAAAACACTGCAATTTTACTGTGATGAATGATCAGGACTGTCTTTATGGACTGTGAGGAAATTTTAGCTTTTGACCAACATTGTATCAATAAGTGTGTGCATTTGATTACTTTGTTATTGTAATTATGAAAAAAAATTCAAATCTGTATTGGCCACTGCCCAAAAGAATATGTAAAATTTTTTGTGGGGAGCATGGGGGCTATGTAAGTAGGATGTTTAGGTTTTTTTATTGGTAACACCACGTAGCGCTCTGTATGAAGATCACTGGCTGTGCTGTATGCAGTCTGTGGCTGGTTTGCATTGTTGTCTGTCATTGTAGTGTTGGGCAGTTGGCTGTTAGCGGCGCGTAGCGTTGCTCAGTTGGAGGTGAGCCGCCAGCATTGGTGGATGTGGGGAGAGATATGGCGGAGTTTTGAAATTTGTAAGACTGGATGTCATGAAATCCTATATATATTATGACTTTTGAACACTATTGAGGTAAATATATTGTTTGTTCTCTATCAAAATCTTTCATTTGCTAACTGTGCCTATCAGTAGTTAGTGCCTTCAGTAGTTTGAATCTTTTATTTAGCTGGCAGTAGTGGCGCTCGCTGTATTGCAGTATCTTGAGTAACGAAGATTTTTGTGAGGTAAGTGATTTGTGGAAGGTATAGGTTAATGTTAGTCAGGGCCATTCTTTTGTAGGGATTATTGAAAGTCAGATTGCGTTGCGCTAAAAAAAAACATTATGTGTCTGTTTAATCACAGTCATGTATAATTTTTCTAAGGGGACGTTTCAGTGCCTCAGAATGTGTCCTACCAACCGATCCCTTCTTTTGGTCAGATTGTACGATACATTTCTCTTCTTCTTAATTCTATACAGTACTTCCTCATTAATTACAAGATCCACCCAGCATTCTTCTGTAGCACCACATTTCAAAAGCTTCTATTCTCTTCTTGTCTAAACTGTTTATCGTCCATGTCTGACTTCCATACATGGTTACATAGTTACGCTCCATAAAAGTGCTTTCAGAAAGGACTTCCTGATACTTCAATGTACACTCGAAGATATAATATCTCTTCTTCAGAAACGATTTTCTTGCATTGCCATTTACACGTTATATCCTCCCTACTTCGACTATAAACAGATATTTTGCTTCACAAATAACAAAACTCGTTTACTTTTTTAAGTGTCTCATTTCCTAATCTAATTTCCTCAGCATCACCTGATTTCATTCGACTACATTCCATTATCATCGTTTTGCTTTTGTTGGTGTTCATCTTATATCATTCTTTCAAGATACTGTGCATTCTGTTCAACTGCTCTTCCAAATTCTACGTTAGTTGTAAAACCTTGCAATATTAAATAAGTTTGCTGCTGCAGCCTGAATAGTCTCGGCTCTGGTTTGTTAACTAAGGCCATGCATTGAAAAATGTGAGATCCTGCATATCTAACCTTGCGCTAATTTAAGTAAATCATGACTCGTGAAACACTGCAGAAAGAAATGCTGTAGGATGCGTCCTCGATCTGAGGTGGATGGCACGTGGGATGGATTTAATTTATGGAAAGCATGAATACAGTTACGGGTAAAAATGAAATTTTATTGACTTCGATGACTTAACCAAAAACACTTCTGAGCATAATAAAACATGACGATGGCTGCTGTCTGTATAGGGTGGTCCATCTGAAGTTTCGTGACGTTTCGAATGGGATTATCTCGAAAACTATACGTCGGGTAAGCGGTCTAGCGGTTCTAGGCGCTCAGTCCGGAACCGCGCGACTGCTACGGTCGCAGGTTCGAATCCTGCCTCGGACATGGATGTGTGTGATGTCCTTAGGTTAGTTAGGTTTAAGTAGTTCTAAGTTCTAGGGGACTTATGACCACAGCAGTTGAGACCCATAGTGCGCAGAGCCATTTGAAGCACCCCAATATGTGAGAGGCAAGGGGACTCTTGTTAATGAAGCACTCCATGGGAACATGATTCTACTACGTCCTTGTCGTTGTTCGTAGGTAACGCTAAAAGTATGATACAGCACATTTTGTACAAAAAAAAGCTTAATATGGCGTAACGAAACAACTGGTGCACATTTTTTTATCGATTTGATGAGTCTTTCTTGGATAATTCTAAATAAATCAGTGTTCTTCCCCAATTTTACCTTTTTCTCGATTTCGGCGCCATCTGTCAATGGTTTAAAAAAATGTTTCAGATAAAACTTGATTACTTTTGCATGGAGAATCCGAATCTGCAATTTTTTGAAAAAGGTGTTTCCTTTTACGATTTCAAAGGAGGTCACTGTAGTACCATTTGATGTCTGCCTTTGAGCTTACGAACTTATCTTGCCCACTATTTTTACCCGATGTATAGTTTTTGAGATAATCTCATCCGAATATATATATATATATATATATATATATATATATATATATATATATATATATATAAGTTCAGGTTTGCTCGGAGGAGGAAAGAAAATATCAAAGGCTCTCCACCATGACCACACGTGGTCAGCGAAGAGATGCTGCTCCCTCGATTTTAACGCGCGGAATGAATATGTAAAATTTACCTTTGAAATATACAAACAAAGATCAAAACATGAATCAAGAAAAATATTTAATTGAAACACATTGTGTTAGAGGAAGATTACGGAATCTACAGCACTAAAAGCCCTTAAACCGAAGTACAAGCAAATGGTAGGGACGAAAAGAAAGTAAATGCCAGATATATGGGAATTTCAGGATAAGCAGGTTAGAATTTCTCTGAATTTGTCGCAAAGATAACAAGGTGTGAAAGACGGAGGCTCTTAAACATGGACACTAACATGTAATGGTAAGGAACAATACAAGTATCGAATGGAAGGTACGGAATAAAACGCATTAAAAAATCACGAGCAAAATCACTGTGGTATCATAGAAAAATGAGAGACCGATTGGAAGGAACCGTTACTCATTCAACAGACCTCCACGTGTTCAAGTGACTAGTTGAATTAAACAACGGCCTACGAAATCACCTAAATTTCGACGTAGTCAACACTCACGATACTGAAATAAAACTCGTCGCGTAAACTAATAGACTATTTATAAGAGAAAAGTTTTAGGACTGAAAGCTTACAAATTCAAAATTAACAATGCTATCGGGAGGAAGCTCTTACGAGAAACCGATCTTACTAAGCTCTCAGCAAACAGTGACGAGCTTACTTCACCAAACTGCGCTTATCATTCCAACGGAAGTGACCAGAGAGCAGGCTTACTGCATCGTGCCAGGGTACATAAAAGGCTCGACCGAGGCAAACAGAAGCCTCTTTGCTGCGTACCATGGATCTACTAAAGTTGTCCATACTGTCGCAATAGCAGACTACTCTCCTCCCACGGCTATTGACACAGAATTCGTAACAGCACACAAACTCACATTCATTCGATTCATTATTCTAGGATGGAAAGGGCAGATACAGTGGAATATGACTCAGTGGCATTGCAAACATCAGTGCGGGACTCAGAGAAGTAGCAAACGGTAATGGAATTTGCGCAAGTGTATCTGAATTAGACAATTAGCAGAAAAGTTTAGCATAAAGTATGAAAAATATGTGAACTGTGGATATGGACACACTCAGCTGTTCATTCTTTTTATACCGGAGGAAGTTCACTAATTGTTCCGTAGACTGAGGTTCAGAGATACTGACATGAGGTTACTTTCAACAAAATCTCATGAAGAGATAGGGATCCTTCAATAGGGATATGAGAAACTCAGTTCATGGGGAATAAAGACCGGATGGATATTTGAACTGCATTCATCACAAGTACGTGTATCTACTACTACAAGTCGAGAATGCAGCCGCTGTTTGAATGATATCAAATACATCACAATTTTTTTTACTATATCGCAATGTTCTTGTCAATACAGGCACTCGCTGCATAATAAATTGCAAGTTCCGCATTGAGCATGGAACCATGTGAAAAATATGCATTCTGTTGATGCAGCTTATCGACGCACATACACATAAGAGTGGTAAGTGCACCGAACAAAAAGTCACTCTCAGGAACCATGACGCTAATATCAGGTAATACCGCATCTGAAGTTTCTTCAGGTATGCCATATCCATCTGGAGTGACTCACTGATCAGATCCCGCATAGATAACAAACTGTGGTGACAATGTGTGCTACGTTTCACCCACTGTTACAAATAATCACAGACATTTTCTGTGGGATTAAGATCGGCAGATTTAGCGGGTCAGCCCATATGCGATAGGGTGCCTGAGCGTTCGTCAAATCAGAAACAGATGCTTGCAATCAAGTGAACCCGGTTATTGCCAGCTAGTACGACGGGAGTGTCCAAACGAACTCATCATGAAGAAAGGGAAACATAATCACAGAGAAGGATGAAATATGCTAACGGTAAGCTGACTGAGTGTGACAAAGTCAGAGTACGAAAAATACCCTCCTGGAAACATCGCAAAACCACCTCCCGCCCCAACTAGACCCTCCTCAAATTTTGGGTTAAATACTTCATTGGGTCGTCAGTGCACTCTTCGCCTTGCTTCATTTGAAAAGAGGAAACATATGTTTTGTCGCTCAGAACCTGGTTGTTGGTGGTCCATGAGTGTCTCCATCCTGTACACGCAAGGCCTACCACAGCTAGGGTAATGGAGAAGCAAAACATAAAAATCATTTTCTGCTCAACAGGGACAACCAACAAGATTCTTGGATCAAAGACCAACTAGTATGACCGGGCATCTGCACCATTAGTTACGTATGTGGCAGGCAGTGCATCGTCCACATGTAGTGATACGTCTCACATCAGTGTTCAGGACATGTGTGGAGAGTTCTGCAGTGGCAGAGTGCAGCATCAACGAAGTACAGATGTTTGATTTCGAACAGACAAAATGCTGTCCCGCACTAACAGGTTCTGGGATTCAGTCATCAAAGAGGCAGTGGAAATAAACAGTACATGACTACCTTATGAAATGGGACAGAGGTTTCCAACTGAGCTCCGCATGGCATGTGGCGTTAGCTAAAACGCGTCATAAACCCTCTGAAATGAAAGCGGCGGGTGCAGTGGGGACTATTGAATCGCAGCACAAGGACTTAACGCCGCCGCTGTGACCGAGCGGTTCTAGGCGTTTCAGTCTGGAACCGCGCGACCACTGCGGTAGCAGGTTCGAATCCTGCCACGGGCATGGATGTGTGTCATGCCCATAGTTAGGTTTAAGTAGTTCCAAGTTCTAGGGGACTGATAACCTCAAATGTTAAGTCCCATAGTGCTCAGGGCCATTTGAACCATTTGAACTTACCGCCCGGACCTGTTGCGATGTTACAACATCACTTCCGGTGGCGTGCCACTGGCCCACCGTTGGATCTATATGGGAACAACTGGATATGACTCGATACTTCAGCTGAAGATCACGGATATGCAACTCAAACGTGGTGGCTGCACGATTTAGTTGAAAACCTGAGATTTCATCAATGAAACTCTCCGAGAAAGCCTGCATTCCCATACAACATATCTCTATGGGTAGGAGATCCAGCGCAGCTTCAGGATGCTGCAAAATATGAATAAAGATGACAAGTCTGCTCTACAGACCGGAATCACATGATGCCGCAGTTCTCCTATTTGTGACGTCCTATCAACAAGACGAGGGCAAAACGTGTTCTACACTGTGCTAGTTCGGCCTTAGTGTGGCGACATGTCCGTGTCACCAGGCTAGAACAGGTCAAAATTGCTCGAACTGTTCAATTGTCACCTGAACTTTGCATGCAATTTCTCACCTTGCACGTGGGAACGGGTGAATGGAAACACCTTCGCAACCGGTGAACTCTGCAAGCGAAAAGTTAGTGTGAACCCGTGTAACAAGTTCCACCGACTTCGGAGATACTCGCCTGCAGAACGTCGGCGCTATTGATTCAAGGATTATCATCACTTTGACTGGAAAGGAACTGAACGAGGCGACAATGTCCATACTGTCAAATGGTGTGAAGTCTGTACCAGTTGCAAGAACATTAACTGAACATGAGATAATCAGCTGCGTCGAACAACCAATCCTTGAGCTCTCCTCTGATACGACTGAAGAAGCGAGAAGGGCCCTTGACAAAGCCAAAATCTCGAAGAATAACGTCTCAGCGGCAGAACACAGCAGCAGGTGAAGAAGGGTCCTTCACCAGATGTGACAAAGAAGACCATTTCACTCATCACAAACTCAAGCCTGGACAAGGTCGGAACGCTGTATCGTCCGAACAAGACACAGCCAGGGCAACAGCACTACAGGCGCAAAGATGCGAGCTGGTGCCAGTGCCGTAGACACTCGTCACTTGCGCGAGTTCCACCAGGACACGGGCGGCGCTGAAGATGATGATATGGACTTCGCCTCGGGCAACTGCCGGGCGAGTACAATCCGCCAATGACCGGGCGACAACGGACAGAGGCCTACTCGGAAGATACAAGAGCAGCTCTCGCCCACTTGGTTACAGATCATCGATCGTTCAGGGCTGACTTAGAGCGGGAACGTCGTTTAGTGAACTCTTGAAATTGAACAGACAGTTGTTGTACATTAGAGGCCTACTTTGTGTTACATTGGAAGCAGTTTTGCAGACTTCACTATTCAATTAGCCACAAAGATAAGTAGACCTTTTAACTGATTTGTGTGATTTTGCTACTAATTTGTTGGAGTGTTGTAGAACCTTCGATCTCTTATTCTGTTACCTGATACTGGGGCACAGCTGTGTAACAACGGCAGGGAGAAACAGTTGTAGCGGTGTACTGCCCTGCACCAGAAGCTGTTTCACGAACCCACGAGCTCGGCCTTCCGTAACTATAGTGCAAGTAGCGACGAGGCCTTCATAAAAACTGGCGAGGAGGGTTTACAAAATCTGTAGCCCATTGCACTGGTACGACAACGACATTAAGCTCCCCTAAAACTATGCACAGGGGGAGTTACATCACGTACGATGGTAAACACTATAAATTCCCTAACTTGTGGCTCTCGTGGGTGACTGTCCACACCATGTCAAGAACTCGACAGAGTTTGTGAAAGTGCTTCAAGAGATGTCTAGGTAATTGTGATCTCCTAGTCAGCTTTGCCGTAAGTCACGTCTTTCTTCGTAAGGGAACCATCCGAAGCTGCCACGATATTACGACAGAGTCTCTTCGACACTTGCTCCCTTCGCCTACTTCCAATGTGGTAAAAAGTTCTATGAACAGATAGAGTCACCATAGGTTCTCTTCCAGCGCCAGGCGCCGCTAACCTATGCATCGAACACTTCGAGGAAACTCCCGAAAACGCGTGCCTGAAAGCAAAGACGTTCTACAGATATGTTGACGATAAATTCGTGATTTAGCCACATGGCGAAGAAAGCCTAAAAGAATTCCTGTGTCATCTTAACAGCATACACGACGTCAGTTTCAAAAAAATGTTTCAAATGGCTCCGAGCACTAAGGGACTTAATTGCTGTGGTCATCACTCCCCTAGAACTTAGAACTACTTGAACCTAACTTATCTAAGGACATCACACACATCCATGCCCGAGGCGGGATTCGAACCTGTGACCGTAGCTGTCACGCGCTTCCAGATTGCAGCGCCTAGAACCGCACGGGCAGTCAGTTTCTAAGTAAAAGTGGAAGAAGACGGGTGGCTACCGTTCCAAGAATTTTTAAGGAAGAAGAACCATGATGACGCGTTGGACATTCCGTATAAAGGGAAACACACACACGGACCTGTAACTAAACGCCAAGGTTGCCGCTATCCATAGCAACGAAGATTTGTGCTCGCACACAAAGCACGAGACATATACGACAAGGAAAGCCTACCTACCGACTTACCTCACTGCACGAAACCTTTCACAAGAACGGCTACTCAGAGACACAAATAAGACGCCCTCGCCACCATGCAAGAAGAAGAAAGAAAACAACCCGGAAGAAGAACTCGGTGTCTGGCATTCCTTCCCTTCGCAAGGCCGCCTTCTGCTAAGGTTGTCAGCATAATGGAGAAGCATTATATAAAAACAATTTTTTTCTTAGTGGCGAAATCAAGAATAAGTTTGGGTCAATCAAAGACCAACTACAGCTGTGGGCACCTAGCCTACACGATGATTTTGTCAATGCAAACAGCGGTTTCCATCTGAGCTTCACATGGAATACGGCACTAGCAGAAATACGTTGGGAACGCTTTGATATGAAATCGGCGAAGGCAGCGTGCAGAACATAATTGCGGCACCAAGACTCGACACCCAGACCCCCCTCCACCCTCCGAGACACCAGAGGCTGCGACGTCTCTTCCGGAGAAGACTGGTAGAAAAGTCGTCGATATGCTGCTACAACGCTTCACCACGACTCCTCTAATACCCCGATTTCAAAACCAGTTCGACTGCGGTATGGTCTCTGTGTTATTTCTGTTGGTAGAAATTTTTGAGAGGTGTTATAAGCTGCTGATTTAGAGAAACGGAGCATTAAATAATGGGTTTAAATTCAGGCTCTTCATTTGCGCAAAATGGATGTTAGGTAGTTGCATGTTCCGTGGATTATTTTGCACGACAGACCGTAACGATGTGGAACGAGTCATTTTACATTCACATCGCAAATTAATCTGTACCCACGGTTACGTTGTAAGCATTTCTAAGGCTTTTTTTAAAAATGTGAAAAAGGATATACAGATGTGAGTTAGTAATTCCTACTCACCACCTGTTACACATTACAGTAATAGAAGTTCTTCTATGGAATGGAAGGGGTTATCAAGGACAAACTTTCTCAGTTTGTTATCAATATTTACTTTGCCGTCTGTTAGAGGTTTCATATCACTCAGTAAGCGATAAAAAATTTTGTTGCAGCCACGTGCACTCGTTTTGGTGCTAAAGACAACCTTAATGTGGAGTAATGAATGTCATTTTTCCTTCTGGTATTGTAATTATGTACCTCATTGTTCCTTTTGATCTGTAGTGGATTATTTACAACAAACTTCGTGAACGAATAAAGATATCGTGAAGCAGTAGTCAGAAGGTCCAACTCCTTAAACACATATCTACAAGAGGATAGTGGCTGAGCTCCCACATTATTCCTACAACACCTCTTTGCGCAATGACGACTTTCTTTCTTAAAGATGAGTTGAATGAAAATCGGCAAAATATGTCAACTTACTGATTTCCCTCTCCCCAAGATTTGCAATGATTCTAAACGCAAATGTGGCTGAACTTAGTTGTTTTAGAAGTTCCAAAATGTGTTTTTTTTCAATTTAAATTCTCATCAGAATGAACTCCTAAGAATTTTGAAACTTCCAACCTATTTATTATTTCCTCATCATGTGTTATACTTATCATTGGTGCAGTACCCACAGCTGTGAAGAGGGGGAGACCATTCGCAGGAAACCAATGATACTTTTAAGAACTATGTTTGATTTCTTCTCTTTCTGTACATATGCTTGGATTGAGTCTAGTATTAGATCTTTTACAAAAAGAACTTATTCTGCTTGTTGTATACTAGACAGAAGATCGTTTGCATATGTGAGGACAACAGTGGACCTAAGATTGAACCTTGGGGAACCCCATATGTGATTTACCACATACATGACTTCTCCCCAGTCAGAATTACGCCGCTGGACTAAATTTCTTGAATTACTAAATGCAACTTTCTGCATTCTTTTGGTTAGATAAGATATCATCCACTGGTTGGCTCTACCACCAGTCCCATAAAACGTCAACTTATCTAAGAGAATACTGCGATTCACTCAGTCAAATGCCTTAGTGGTGGCAGAAAATAAAACCGGCGCATTTTATTATGTAACTCTTGTAAAATCAAGTGGATGAAAGTGTTGCTAAGGTGAAATACTATTCCAGAATACATCATCTTCTCAAAAGTTTTGGATAAATATGTCAGCAGTGGAATAGGTTATTGACATCTCTCTTATCAATTTTCTTAAAGAAAGATTCTACATCTACATCTACATCTACATGACTACTCTACAATTCACATTTAAGTGCTTGGCAGGGGGTTCATCGAACCACAATCATACTATCTCTATTCTATTCCACTCCCGAACAGCGAGCGGGAAAAACGAACACCTAAACCTTTCTGTTCGAGCTCTGATTTCTCTTATTTTATTTTGATGATCATTCCTACCTATGTAGGTTGGGCTCAACAAAATATTTTCGCATTCGGAAGAGAAAGTTGGTGACTGAAATTTCGTAAAAAGGTCTCGCCGCGACGAAAAACGTCTATGCTGTAATGACTTCCATCCCAACTCGTGTATCATATCTGCCACACTCTCTCCCCTATAACGTGATAATACAAAACAAGCTGCTCTTTTTTGCACCCTTTCGATGTCCTCCGTCAATCCCACCTGGTAAGGATCCCACACCGCGCAGCAATATTCTAACAGAGAACGAACGAGTGTAGTGTAAGCTGTCTCTTTAGTGGACTTGTTGCATCTTCTAAGTGTCCTGCCAATGAAACGCAACCTTTGGCTCGCCTTCCCGACAATATTATCTATGTGGTCCTTCCAACTGAAGTTGTTCGTAATTTTAACACCCAGGTACTTAGTTGAATTGACAGCCTTGAGAATTGTACTATTTATCGAGTAATCGAATTCCAACGGATTTCTTTTGGAACTCATGTGGATCATCTAACACTTTTCGTTATTTAGCGTCAACTGCCACCTGACACACCATACAGCAATCTTTTCTAAATCGCTTTGCAACTGATACTGGTCTTCGGATGACCTTACTAGACGGTAAATTACAGCATCATCTGCGAACAGTCTAAGAGAACTGCTCAGATTGTCACCCAGGTCATTTATATAGATCAGGAACAGTAGAGGTCCCTGGACGTTTCCCTAGGGAACACCTGATATCACTTCAGT
This sequence comes from Schistocerca gregaria, assembly GCF_023897955.1. Taxonomy (NCBI): domain Eukaryota; kingdom Metazoa; phylum Arthropoda; class Insecta; order Orthoptera; family Acrididae; genus Schistocerca; species Schistocerca gregaria. Next base: position 320,264,702 of record NC_064925.1, on the reverse strand, counting down.
TTTACTCGATGATTTGCCGTCTATTACTACGAACTGCGACCTTCCTGACAGGAAATCACGAATCCAGTCGCACAACTGAGACGATACCCCATAGCTCCGCAGCTTGATTAGAAGTCCCTTATGAGGAACGGTGTCAAAAGCTTTCCGGAAATCTAGAAATACGGAATCAACTTAAGATCACCTCTCGATAGCGGCCATTACTTCGTGCGAATAAAGAGCTAGGTGCGTTGCACAAGAGCGATGTTTTCTGAAGCCATGCTGATTACGTGTCAATAGATCGTTCCCTTCGAGGTGATTCATAATGTTTGAATACAGTATATGCTCCAAAACCCTACTGCAAACCGACGTCAATGATATAGGTCTGTAGTTAAATGGATTACTCCTACTACCCTTCTTGAACACTGGTGCGACCTGCGCAATTTTCCAATCTGTAGGTACAGATCTATCGGTGAGCGAGCGGTTGTATATGAGTGCTAAGTAGGGAGCTATAGTATCAGCGTAATCTGAAAGGAACCTAATCGGTATACAATCTGGACCTGAAGACTTGCCCGTATCAAGCGATTTGAGTTGCTTCGCAACCCCTAAGGTATCTACTTCTAAGAAACTCATGCTAGCAGATGTTCGTGTTTCAAATTCTGGAATATTCCATTCGTCTTCCCTGGTGAAGGAATTTCGGAAAACTGCGTTCAATAACTCCGCTTTAGCGACACAGTCGTCGATAACAGTACCATCGGCACTGCGCAGCGAAGGTATTGACTGCGTCTTGCCGCTTGTGTACTTTACATACGACCAGAATTTCTTCGGATTTTCTACCAAATTTCGAGACAATGTTTCGTTGTGGAACCTATTAAAGGCATCTCGCATCGAAGTACGTGCCAAATTTCGCGTGTCTGTAAATTTTAGCCCATCTTCGGGATTTCGCGTTCTTCTGAACTTCGCATGCTTTTTCCGTTGCCTTTGCAACAGCGTTCGGACCTTTTTTGTGTACCACGGGGGATTCGTTCCATCTCTTACCAATTTATGAGGTATGAATATCTCAATTGCTGTTGCTACTATATCTTTGAATTTGAGCCACATCTCGTCTACATTCGCATAGTCAGTTCGGAAGGAATGGAAGTTGTCTTTTAGGAAGGCTTCTAGTGGCACTTTATCCGCTTTTTTAAATAAAATTATTTTGCCTTTGTTTCTGATGGATTTGGAAGAAATGGTATTGAGCCTAGCTACAATGACCTTGTGATCACTAATCCCTGTATCAGTCATGATGCTCTCTATCAGCTCTGGATTGTTTGTGGCCAAGAGGTCAAGTGTGTTTTCGCAGCCATTTACAATTCGCGTGGGTTCGTGGACTAACTGCTCGAAATAATTTTCGGAGAATACATTTAGGACAATCTCGGAAGACGTTTTCTGCCTACCACCGGTTTTGAACAAGTATTTTTGCCGACATACCGAGGGTAGGTTGAAGTCCCCACCAACTATAACCGTATGAGTGGGGTATTTATTTGTTACGAGACTCAAACTTTCTCTGAACTGTTCCGCAACTGTATCATCAGAGTCTGGGGGTCGGTAGAAGGAGCCAATTATTAACTTAATTCGGCTGTTAAGTATAACCTCAACCCATACCAATTCGCACGGAGTATCTACTTCGACTTCACTACAAGATAAACCACTACTGACAGACACAAACACTCCACCACCAATTCTGCCTAATCTATCTTTCCTGAACACAGTCTGAGACTTCGTAAAAATTTCTGCAGAACTTATTTCAGGCTTTAGCCAGCTTTCTGTACCTATAACGATATCAGCTTCTGTGCTTTCTATTAGCGCTTGAAGCTCAGGGACTTTTCCAGCGCAACTACAACAATTTACAACTATAATTCCGACTGTTCCTTGATCCAAGCACGTTTTGTAATTGCCAAGCACCCTTTGACATTGCAGCCCATCCCGCACTTTCCCGAGGCCTTCTAACCTAAAAAACCGCCCAGTCCACGCCACACAGCCTCCGCTACCCGTGTAGCCGCCAGCTGAGTGTAGTGAACTCCTGACCTATTCAGCGGAACCCGAAACCCCACCACCCTATGGCGCAAGTCAAGGAATCTGCAGCCAATACGGTCGTAAAACCGTCTGAGCCTCTGATTCAGACCCTCCACCCGGCTCTGCACCAAAGGTCCGTAGTCGGTTCTGTCAAGATTTAACCATGGCATATTTCAGTCTCTCTGGGAAATTGCGATGAGTTTGTGACGCATTTTCATATTTCAGCTAAGACTGGGCTTATTACGTGGGAACAAAATTTTAATACTATATTGGACACACCATCAAAACCAGGTCAGCTTTTATTTTTGAGAGAACGTATAATTTTTTAATATGAGAAAGATACGTTTGTGATACATTCATATGATCGAATTTATGAAATTTACATTATCAACATACTGCTGTGATTTTTCTCTTTAACTGTTTGTCCCTATGCTACCTACTGTATTTAAGAAATGATTATTAAATGTATTTGCTGCCTAAGACTCACCATTTATAGCGCTTCCATTCAGTTCAATAGTGATGTCTTGTTCTGTATCTGGTTGTCCTGTCTCTCATTTCACTACATTCCATATAGCCTTAAGTCTGCTGTCAGAACTGCTGATTTCTCACATTATGTGCATGTTCTCAGATATTTTATTAGCCTTTATTAGTAATTTTGAGTATTTGTTTTAGTGTGCAACCACTGCAGGATCCCTAATTGACATTGCCAAAAGATACATTTACCTTTTTCCTTTCGTGTGGTACTTCAATCCCTCTAGTGATCCATGGTTTTTTACATGGCTCATTTGTGTCCTTTCTGATTGCCTTATGCGGCAAGCTATTTTCAAATAATTGTATGAATTTATCATGGAAGAGATTAAATTTAATGTTAGCGTTTTCTTCATTATAAATTACATCCTATGTCATCGCCTGTAAACTATTCTTAGAAACATTTGCCGTGAAGTCAATAGTTATTCTGATTTCCGCTGAGGAGTATCCATACTGTAAAGCGCTATGTTATTTACCCTAACTAATTGTGCTTCATGACGAGAAAAAGCATTTATTACTGGGTAAACAGCTATTTTCTTACTTTTAGCTTCATCAAAGGAAACATTATCAATTAGGGTCCTACTGTCTTTATCCATCCACGCTGGAAAGTTAATTACTGAGACCAATCTTAGGCTCCAAATAAGGTATCTAGATCATTTTTTTTATCAGAATCCTTTTGAAAATCTGCAATGAAGTCAGTGCAGACTATTAACTACTTATTGCTTTCTGACAACACGGTAAGTAATCCAGGTTCCTCATAAACATTTGAAGATTTCCCAGTGGGGATTTACATTCAGTTACAATTAAAAATGAACTGTTTTTGAGCATTAATTCAAAAGCACACATTTCTATGTGCTGATCGCTATTAAATATACTTGTCATATGTTTTGGGACTTGCGTTCTGTCTTAATGTACGAGTATGTTATAGCTGCGCGAGTAAGCTGCAGTAGTGTACTCTTTTATATGTGACTTATGTAGCCCCTTGATTATGACAGGTACAGGACGTCTATCTTTTCAGAGCTCTCTAAATTTTCCAAACAGACAAGAAGCCCTTCTACCTTACTCAATCCTCTAATAATACAGTAACCACAGGGATCTTGCTATATGTGATGATGACACTCCGTATACTATCTGCACATAGCCCATGTCTAGTACATTTCCATCTTCCAAGTGTTGCAATTGGCACTGCACTCGTATGAGATTTCGTTTCAGTCAGCAGCACGCTGCTCAATTCCGTGTTGACACGGTAGTGTTTACCCAGGGATGGTCATGGCGCTGCAGGACCTGTACAAAAGTCTCGCATTTTTGTGTGTGTAGTTGCTACTACTGTCTCACCCAGGTCACTCCTATTTCTGTAATTACTGTTCTTAGCCAGGCTGTTCCCCGCCTCACCAACTACAATAATCTGATCCTATATGCCAAAACTTTTGCAATAATTCCGTATGTCCTCCGCCATGTGGCTAAGGCTAGTACATGACTTCACAATACTTGTGATCCGGTATCCTTCCCCTAACTTTTCCTGTACCATCTGGCCTACACCCCGTCCATGAATACTACCTAGAAAAAATACTCTTTTCTTTCTACTTTTCTTCGGTGTCGACCTACGCTGAGTGGCTCTGCTAGAAATCTTCTGCACCCCACTGTGACCCACAGTTGGATGAGGCTCTTCCCCTCCCACTTCAGGTCACAAGTCAAATATATTCTATACGTTAGCTCAAATGTAGATGAAGAGCTGCTCTCTTTTCACCCATTGATTGTTACCTTTACCAGTTCCCAAAATCTTCTTTCCCCTTCAGCCCACCTGATTCATTTCAGCGCTACACAATTAAATCGGAAGGGTAGAAACTTGTGCTTGCTGCTCAGCGATTCTCTTGTCTTTTTTGAAAGGTCTACAGTCCCATGGGAGAGACTCAGTGAGTTCCCCTTTCGGTTACTCACTATAAGTCACCCCAGTGAAATTCCAGCCCACAGTCCACAGATACTATTCCCTCTTTGACTATCCTACGGCAGCATCCACATTTATCAAGCTTTGCAACACAGGTTACAGTCTTAAAAATAGAATTAAATTTGTTAACACTCTTTACACGACACGAATTTTCGTTACTTACGAGCAGCAAAAATTAGGCAACAGGCTAAGGCTTCAGGTGTATGTTATAACGTAAAAAGCTATATATTTCCGCTTACAACAATTGCAGTGTGCGTTAAGCTATCTTAATCACAACAGAACTTAACTTTATTGTACGCAAACTGCACGTAAATAACCGAGAAGTGCGGGAATTAAACAAATGAAAATTTATGTTAGTTCCGGAAATATCAACTTAACAGTGAATGGACACGTTAAAATTAAACTGTCGGTGAGAAAAACAGAACAATTAAGCGACATTCTCTAAGTTAGCTGAGCCAAAAAGCAAACAAATATGCTGGTTACAACCCACCTTACGATCTTGTGCGTTTTCCGAACAAACTCATAACGGAAAGGGATACATTTAACAGTAAATGTAGTGTGACTAGGGCCTCCAGTCGGGTAGACCGTTCGCTGGGTGCAAGTCTTTCGATTTGACGCTACTTCGGCAACTTGCGCGTCGATGTGGATGAAAGGATGATGATTAGGGCAACACAACACCCAGTCTCTGAGCGAAAAAAATCTCCGACTCCTCCGGGAATCGAACCTGGGCCCTTAGGATTAACATTTCTGTCGCGCTGACCACTTTTTTTGCGTTGTATTTGGTCGTAGCGAACGTCACATGACATCCGTTGAAGTTCGTTATCGAGCATTTCGTTCAGTTTTTGTATTGCAGATGCCAGCCAGCTCTCTGACCGAACACGCTGAGTACCGTACCGGCCCCACTCAGCTACCGGGTCGGCCACCTGTAACAGTAAGGTTACAAGACGCACTGGTACATTTATTTATTGAGTAATTTGTATTAAATAACTGTTATTACACTGTAAATAACTTCTTATCTTTACCAGAGATAAAGAACTCTAATGTCTCACTTGGTGCAAGGCTACCAACTGTGAAATAGGATGCTGTTCCTCTGCAAAAATTTCCGTTACAGGACACATTCTTCTCATTTTATAAACTCGTATGAAAACACAAAATTCAGGTGCCATAACAAATTGTTTTGTTATTTCATGTACACTCCTGGAAATTGAAATAAGAACACCGTGAATTCATTGTCCCAGGAAGGGGAAACTTTATTGACACATTCCTGGGGTCAGATACATCACAAGATCACACTGACAGAACCACAGGCACATAGACACAGGCAACGGAGCATGCACAATGTCGGCATTAGTACAGTGTATATCCACCTTTCGCAGCAATGCAGGCTGCTATTCTCCCATGGGACGATCGTAGAGATGCTGGATGTAGTCCTGTGGAACGGCTTGCCATGCCGTTTCCACCTGGCGCCTCAGTTGGACCAGCGTTCGTGCTGGACGTGCAGACCGCGTGAGACGACGCTTCATCCAGTCCCAAACATGCTCAATGGGGGACAGATCCGGAGATCTTGCTGGCCAGGGTAGTAGACTTACACCTTCTAGAGCACGTTGGGTGGCACGGGATACATGCGGACGTGCATTGTCCTGTTGGAACAGCAAGTTCCCTTGCCGGTCTAGGAATGGTAGAACGATGGGTTCGATGACGGTTTGGATGTACCGTGCACTATTCAGTGTCCCCTCGACGATCACCAGAGGTGTACGGCCAGTGTAGGAGATCGCTCCCCACACCATGATGCCGGGTGTTGGCCCTGTGTGCATCGGTCGTATGCAGTCCTGATTGTGGCGCTCACCTGCACGGCGCCAAACACGCATACGACCATCATTGGCACCAAGGCAGAAGCGACTCTCATCGCTGAAGACGACACGTCTCCATTCGTCCCTCCATTCACGCCTGTCGCGACACCACTGGAGACGGGCTGCACGATGTTGGAGCGTGAGCGGAAGACGGCCTAGCGGTGTGCGGGACCGTAGCCCAGCTTCATGGAGACGGTTGCGAATGGTCCTCGCCGATACCCCAGGAGCAACAGTGTCCCTAATTTGCTGGGAAGTGGCGGAGGGGTCCCCTACGGCACTGCGTAGGATCCTACGGTCTTGGCGTGCATTCGTGCGTCGCTGCGGTCCGGTCCCAGGTCGACGGGCACGTGCACCTTCCGCCGACCACTAGCGACAACATCGATGTACTGTGGAGACCTCACGCCCCACGTGTTGAGCAATTCGGCGGTACGTCCACCCGGCCTCCCGCATGCCCACTATACGCCCTCGCTCAAAGTCCGTCAACTGCACATACGGTTCACGTCCACGCTGTCGCGGCATGCTACCAGTGTTAAAGACTGCGATGGAGCTCCGTATGCCACGGGAAACTGGCTGACACTGACGGCGGCGGTGCATAAATGCTGCGCAGCTAGCGCCATTCGACGGCCAACACCGCGGTTCTTGGTGTGTCCGCTGTGCCGTGCGTGTGATCATTGCTTGTACAGCCCTCTCGCAGTGTCCGGAGCAAGTATGGTGGGTCTGACACACCGGTGTCAATGTGTTCTTTTTTCCATTTCCAGGAGTGTATTTTCTCTAAATCTTTCTCATTCCCATGGCCATTAGGGGAAGGTGGCATATTGTTTAACTTCATAATTTTCAGTAAAATACCAGCAAGCAGTGAGTGGGTTCGAAGGTTTATGGAAATATATATATATATATATATATATATATATATATATATATATATATATATATATATATATATTGGTTTACGTATTTGAACGTTTGGTTGGGTATTCACTGAAATCCTTATGCGACTGTACTGTGGCACGACACTAGAATAACTGAAACGCAATGCGTAGTCCACTGACGAAATGATGTACTTGAGATGGGTAGTCATACTGTTTTAATTACTTGTATTATTTTCGTCTGTTTTCGGGTACACGTGTGAGTGCTGGGAAACAATGAAAATACCACGCCACTGTACTGCACCACTGCGCTAGAGGAACAAATGAAAATGAGACAGTGCATCTCAGCTATATCAGTGGGACTGCATGCGGGAACTTTCAAACGAACTAAATAATAATTATGTAACTTTATTTTTTCAAAGTGATTATTAGAAAGCTTTGAATACCACCCGTTCAGCTCTTGACACACAAGTTTCACTACGTTGTTCATCAGACACACAAGAAAAAAGTGATTGTGTGGTGCGGGTCGCCATTAAGCAAATATCTCGAATGAAACGCAAGGTATGTTAATAATGTGTGCGCTATATGAAATAAGTATAGTGGTGAACATGTGGTGTGACAGGCAGGTGAGGCTGAGACATAACAATGGAAGAAATTGGGAGTTTCGTACAGGCACTACCTCACATTCGCCAGAGAAGTTTGTTTGGCTACGTGCAGCTGTTTTAAACGCAATGCCACCTTGAACAAAAAGATTCCTGTGATAAAAAGATGACGGAAACATTGTTTCACCGTGGGAATCGTAAGAATCATCCCGCGCTTCAGCAGTGATTGCACATTCGGGAAAATGTAAAAACATAGAGAATTACGGAGAGATGATAGCAATTTCGGATGTCTCCGGAAAAAAAGATCTAAGTAGAGAGACAAAAGCCTCAGTTCGTTCACACACAGCATGTCTTTGAGTATTTTCAGAACCTTTCCTAACAGCGTGCAGACTACGAGGACGTGCTGAAAAGTAGAATTTTTTCTTCTGTTCTCTGTATCGGACGTGAATATTACTCGGTCGACTTTCCATCTTCGCTTAAGCAAGTTGCAACCATCTGTCACTAGACGGCCCTGAATTGTAGCGTGGAACATGACGGTGCGTAACGTAACTATGTCGGTGAGTGAGAAACAGCTTGCCGCAATCGACTTTTTAACCGTACAAAACGCGCTTTCAATTGAAATCCACAGAACAATGAGAGCTGTGAGTGGTGACGATAGTACTGACATCAGTAACTTGTGATGTCGGGTTGTTCGCACTCGCAATAAAGAAACGGTGGTGCTAACCTCAACACGTGTGACAGAGCTCGGAGTGTGCGCATCCGATTTTCATATGTTTCCAAAACTTAGACAACACCTTCGAGGACTCCAGTTTGACAGTGATGAAGCGGTGCAAGCATAGGTGAGGATGGCCCTCCGCCAACAAAGAGAAACATTCTATAGTGATGTTATCAACAAACTAATCTCGCGTTGCGAGAAATGCGTTTGTCACTGGGTCACTGGGGTGATTATATTATAAATACGTAAAATGCTAATTGTGTTTTATGCAAGAAACTTTAACAATTTTCACATAAAAACTCAGAGGGATTATTTTTCCGCAGGCCCTCGAATTTTAAAACTGTATTAGTTACTTGCACCGACAGAAAACTTAATGTTAGGAGATGGAAAGCCACCACAGAAATCACTAGCGCTCTCTAGGCGAACCAGATCGGTGGTATACCATTACGAGAAGTGCACCTTCAAATATATTTCGTGACATGAAACAGAAAACGTGTATATCTGTGCTCAACACTTGTACATGGTTTTAATTATCACCATGGAAAAACTGAGATATGTAATTAAATTATCGTGGTACGCACTGAAATTCCCGAGCCATAATCCAATAGCAAGCTGTTAGGGTGACCAATACAAAAAGGAGATGCTTATTTATGACTAATCCTCAGACGCACAAGTGTATCTACTCGGTATTTTTAATTACTGTATTTTATTTATTTTCCCACTGTGTTCACTAGAAATCTTGGGGAGAGTGTTAAATAACGATGTCGTTGTACCGGTGTTAACAGTACTTAGGTACGATAAATCATAAAATAAGCACATCGAAGATAATATGGCTATGTGAAGAAAGGCGTTGGATTCCCTAGTTCATTTTCATTTGGAATATCTTCCATTCTTTGAGGTCGTGTATAAGTTAGAACTGTTCACGAAGCATTCGGGAACATTTGAAGAAATGGTCTTACTCGATCAAGTGTGCTTCAAGAGACGGTAGTCATAGTCTTTTCGTTTAGTGTTAACCGGTAATAAACTGTCAAAATTTTACTGACCTGTAAAATTCATTCTATATAAGTAGCACACTCTGCTATAGCAGGCAAAAGAAGAGAATCATCGGAAAAATTTTCCTGGCAGAATACAAAAGAAGCGAATATTTTCCCCATTAAATAACAGAACAGTAGATAACTAATTGCATCACCCCTCATTCCGCATTCCACATCAAAAATTTTGCATCAAAAATATTCGCGCTTTTTTGTGCTGAAAGATAATGACATAGAGGCAGTGACGGTGAAAGAATGAAGTAGCCCGTGCCAGTGGGAGAGAAAGGACAATAACGATGAGAAAAAGAAAGTGTGAGCGACATGGGTGCTTTTCTGTCATTCTGCGCAACGGATTAATGTGAGATGTACCCTTTTCCCTTTGGCTCTTGCAAGATGCAATTTCCACCCCCAGACTACAACAGAAGTCAGACGCTCCTAACGTTCTAAAGAGAAATTCCTGGAAAACTTTCAGCAATAAATATCTTCTGGAGTCGTCCGCTGTAAGGAAATGACACAAAAATTCACAAAATTTCTTGCGTAACTAGTGGGATACTTGGGTACTGGAGTAGCGCTAGTTAGTGTAAGAAAAACATGAAACTAACGAAAATTATTATTTATTTGCAAAATTCTGAGAAATCACAATGGCACTTTTAGTTATGAACTGAACAAGTTATTTCTGGGTTCTTTTCGGAATGTGAAGTTACCTCTTAAGGATAGGATTCGCTAATGAAATTTCTATACAAAGTTTAACATTGTTATTGAGTTGGCAGAATGGCTGAGAGCCGCACCTACTCAACTTGAATAATTATCTGTTAGAATGTTGCTAGGTAAGGTCGAGGCTGTCGCGTGTGAAATGCAGTGAAGTGTACTGTTGTGGAGGAAATATGCGGCTCGCAAGATCTGTAGCGCACAATACCGTAAGCTGCGATGACTGCTGTCTGCGCCGCTCGCTGCTGACAAATAAGATAACTCTCGTTCTATCTGGATTGACCTTCGCCAATCAAACTCTCCCTACGCCTTGATGAAATCAAGGACTCCTATTCGCCCCTAGTCTAACTATTGGCGTGGTACACTGGTCAGATAACCAGTTCACCGTGATGCCACTCAAAAATTCGCTCGCAGGCGTTTTAACTATAACTCTGTCAGTTCACACAGTGTGGCGGCCAACACAGTGAAAAACGATTAATTGCAAGGACTCAATATAGAGTCGCACTCCGATGCGCTCTCGACAGAGATGCTCTCCCAGTGAAGTACTGAGGAGAGACTTGTTCCCCGCTCTTTGAGTACACGTACGAGCGCACACGCTCTCGTTACGTGTTCTCTGAAGGGACCGGCCTCCTGGCGTGTGGTTTGTCTCTCCCAAACTAAAAGCTTTTGTGACCGTCGTGTCTTGAATGTGTGTGTGTACGCCAGCCTCGAATATTTCAACCACAGTGCGCATTTGCGATTTACTTGTTATTTGCATATTGATTACATGAATTCATACAACATTGACTTTATCTTATCGAGTATGGGTTCGAATGAAGCGTCTTGATGTGCAAAATATGATTGTGAGGGCAGAATATGTAAGCAATGAAGGTCAGGTGACCACGACGTCTTACAAAAGTGACAGTGAAAGAGAGAGATTGATTAAGACTATACCAGCGTGAGACGAAGAGAGAGGAGATATTTATGATCAGTGAGAGGCAATGGTAGTAAAAGATAAAGGGATATGGATGGAAATAAAAACAGTGGGAGCAAAATGAGAGGAGACAGATGAGTGGAGACCAAACTTAGGCTTCTTAGGTCAAGACCCGTCCAGACCGACGGCTTTAACACGTAGGTACGGGCGAGGGCGCATTTTGTATACCGAAATTTTATAAGCAAGTAGGTATAAGAAAAAAAGTTGGGCCCCCCTCCCTGAATTTTTGAGCTACCAAAGTATGGTGCAGACGGTGGCAGTGGAAAATAAAGATAGAAAGAGACAGTATAAGTCAGAGAGGAAAAATGGCAGTGTAATTCACTGTAAATCAATGGGAGGAGAAGCAGAGAGTGTAAGAGAGAGATATAAAAAGTGGCGGTAAAAGTGAGATGCTGAATATGAAGGCTTAACTACAAAGAGACACTGGGTAAAATGATGTAGAATGTTAATGTGATAAAAGAGCTCGAATGTGTTCGCATGCAAAAATTTACGGTGAGAATGGCGGAATTAGGATCGAGGCAGCTGGTTCCCCTCTTTCCTGCCAGAGGAACGCATTCGTCTTTTTTGTGCTCCAGCAGAAGCATTTTTACGCTGGTTGCATGTTGGAAGTATTGCCTGTTGGTTGCTGTCTCGAGTTCTTCGACGGGCGTTGCATGTAGGAAAGAGAGCGAGAGAGAGTGAGAGAGAGAGAGAGAGAGAGAGAGAGAGAGAGAGAGAGAGAGGGGAGAGGGGGACAGATGGCTATAAGTGCAGATATTTTTGTATATGGTATCTTAATATGTACACACATCAACGTCGAACAGCCATCGCACAAACACATTACAAAATTTACAACCTGATGGTTTTTTCACAGCCATAACTGCATCACTAAGTACACTATGCGTGTTAATAAAGATTGACCGTTCTGCGTCCAGGTATCCACAATTCGACACATAACCTGCCGTCCAGGGGAAAGTTAGCATTGACGGCTTACTCTTGCCGCATGTTCATGGAAGTACGAACCATCCTAAAAACATACGACTTGTAATATTTCTAATTAAGTTGTAATCTCCCCACAAAATAAAATATTTTCATTAATATTCTCATTTAGTGTAACCTCAAAATAGAAAAATTCATAAACCTCTCAACAGTAAAAAAAAAAAATATAATTATGTCGTTCACATTCAGTATAACCCACCAACAGGAAAATTGCGTAACGTATCAATAATAAAATGTAACTAATCTCTCAATAAAAAAAAATGTGGGTCACTTATAAATTAGTGAATTCTTTAAATTGAGATGAGTGTCAAAAGTTACTTTTTATGAGAAAGATTATTATTAACAGATTTTTTTTAAAAAACATTTACATGGGACTTGATGTAACAATACTACATATGCCCGACGCTGCCTTTAGCTTATCCTACAACGCTCAGGCTCCGCCATCGCTGCACACGACCGGCCCAGCCAACACGATACACCAGACACGACTGCTCGCTAGCAACAACTTACTGCTACGAGCACACAGTTCTTACTGCAGTCAACACTGCTCTTTGGGCTCAGATTCTCTTACAGCTTACATATCGCAGGCAGCGCGTGAGCAATACATCGAAATTACATCAGCTCGAGTGCGCTAGCAACAAATTCTTTAATTATGGACCTCTTACATAACCCTCCACTGGGGGGCAAAAATTTGGCAGCGATGGTGAGTCAATTGGACTTGCCATGAGCAACAAATTTTTCTATAATCTATTTATCTACTTTGTCTACAATCACAGAGTATATACATCATTGATAAGTGCAGAACATATTAAGAAATTAAATAGAGTGCACATGCACTGAGTACAAAACATATTCAGAAATGACAAAGTATATACGCAATGAGTACAAAATATATTAACAAATGACAAAGTGCACACGTACTGCATAAGTGTTTAGCATTTTTACATGAACTGATCACATTAACAAATGAAATAAAGTACAGACCCACTATAAAAATTTTTTAGCATTTTACAAGTATTTAAACAAATAGAGAAATGAAATAAAGTGCACACTCACTGTGTAAGTCTTTAGCATTTTTACAACAAATAAACATATCAAGGAGTGAAATAAAGTGCACACGCTCTGTAGAGCATATTTACGACAACTGATCTTGTTAACAAATGAAATGAAGTGCACACGCACTGTATAAGTCTCTATCGTTTTACAAAAATTTAAACGCACTGAATAAGTATTTACCATTTTATAAAAACTGGGAAAGGAATGGGAAAGATTACATCATGGTTGTAGCGCAGTAGGTTGCATGTAGCTGCACTGAAAGTCCATATCTTTCTACAGAAGCACAACACCAAGTGAGAAAATCTGAAGTTCTCTTCCCTGAAGCATTTATCAGTGTAGCCAAGACAATGAAACGTTGTATTAATATTCAATGTTATCATTTTGGTAGTACATTAGGTACACCAAACAGTAGGACCATAGTGGTGGACAACTTGATATGTGAACACCACATTCTTGTAGAATCCATACTCTCACATCAACAGAGAATTAGTGAAAATACCAAATATAGTGCTCCATGATCATGAGGATGGACAGGACATAAGGATATTGCTGTAATTGCTGGTAATTAGATCAGAAGGTGAAGAGCATTAACTCTTATGCTAGTCATCATAGAATTACACTAGTGTATCAACCGATATGAACAATTATTGGCACTCATTGGCTACTTACTAAAGATGAAGTAAGTATTGAGTATTACAAAACACCATTCATAACTCATCTGATTGAATCAGTGGCATTCATTGGCCAGTTACAGAGTATTCATACAGTGTTACAAAACATTATTCAGTGTTATTCACAAGTCATCATTTAAAACAGGAGCTACTGAGTGTAGCATCAAGCTACTGGTGTTAATATATGATATCACGTAAGTGACATAAGACATATTTAAAATATAAGACATTGGAACTATTACTCAAGGTCGGTAGTCCAATAATACGTAGACATAATGGAATCAATAGACAGAAAATTTGCATTATCTTTAGGACTAAAAATATATCTTAAACTGGTAGCATTATTTAGTTGTATACTGGTAATAGTTGGGACTAGTAATAATTTTTTTTTTTGCTAGCAATGCATTGCATTGGGATCGATAATTAATTGCTGGGAGATGAAAATATTTGCTTTTGACTTATTGCTGGAAATAAGGATTATTAACGTCATTCGTCATGAGTCAGCTGTAGCAAGGTTATGGAATAAGTACAGTATATGTGATCACATTCATAAATGATAGACACAACTGGGTAAAAACAATGCAAGTACTAGAACAGGTTTAATAACTAACTACTTATAGCATATTATGTCACGAAAAGCTTCTCCTGGAAAAAATACAAAATGTATTATTGAGCTGAAAGAAGAAATGCATATTATGCTGAAAAATAGTGAACTTCGAATTAAGAGGTAATGAAACGTGTACTTGATATGTATGTGCTCTAGCTGTCTTTTCCAAAACATTCAGTCATTATACTATGCGACATAAGACACACTGTCAAAAGGAACTGGAACAAATACTTAAAAAACTACATAACATTTTTTTAACTAACAGTTAATATATAAACATCATCATTATCAACATCTGCAAAGAAAAACTTCATTATTCATATTAGCATATTCTTCATATAACTATTCATTATCATTTATTATCATCTGCAAAAAATAGACACTTCATTATTCATATTCATATTACCATTTACTTCACACAACTATTCATTATCATTCAGTACTTCATATAGTATAGAGTTTCTTACTTCTAGCATATTTCATCACTAAAGTTAACATCTGTAGTTCTGTCTGACAGTCTGCATCAATCGCCTTGTATTCTTAAAGAAAAATAATTAGTCAAGACTGCTATCATACGATGTCTACAGTATATTCTGGTTAATGCTTGTTAATTCTGATCCATTTACTCTTCATGACAAGATATTGCATTTTCTTTCCTTCATTCTGATGGTAAAATTTCCATTTCATAGTAAACCACTGTGGTTGTTTAATTCATTTCTTTTACACGGTATTGATTTCGGAAAAATGGTGAATATGGATTAATATCTTGCATTTAATTCATATACCCATTAAATAAAAACTTGTTTCTAGTAATATAACTAAGCATACAGCATAGCATGACAGAAAACGTGTAAAATAGTCAAGATGTTGAGATATCATAATGCAAAATGTCAATGTCAACTGGTGTTTGTTACATCTTAAACATTTCATAGTGCATACAGACAAAAATTCTACATTCGATAGGAAAACAATCATACATACACAAAATCGAAAATGTGCACGGTCTGATATACAACGACAAGAAAGCGACCTGCTAACCTTACCTTGCCGGGCACATGTCAGGAAAAAATATGATAATCATCAGTAACTGTTTATATCAATAACCGGAAAAGCCATTAAAATGTGATAAATCATGAAGTATGTTAATTCAATAAAGGGTTTAATATTGGAGACATGGTGATTGCCTTTGCTTTTTCTGGTTCTCAAAGTTTCAACATGTACCACATTGGGATGAGGAATGCTCCGAATTCTGTATGGACCCGCGTATAGAAGTTCGAATTTACTGCATCTACTCTTTCCTCTGTTGGATAAATAGTGTGTGCGTACTAATATCTTCTGTCCAATGTGAAAGTCACGGCGTGTACAAACCTGTTTTTGCTGTCTTCTCCGGCGCTCTGCGGCACGTTTGATGATGTTGAGCGCAATCTCAATTATTTCATGGTGGCGTAGTCGACGAGATGTAGGAAAGGATACTAATTCTTTAATTTTGTTAGGTAGTTCAACATTTTTCAATGTAACTGTCGGAGATAGCATAGAAGATTCATTTGGTATGGAGTTAATTTCAACCTGGAATGAGAGTATGTGTGTATCCCAATCAATATGTCTTTTATGGCAATACATTCTACACAGTTTACCAATTTCTTTCATCAGTCGTTCACAAGGGTTCGAAGAAGCGTAATACTTGGATATATAGATCGGAGAAATGTTTCTAGCTCGTAACATACGTGTCCATATCGCAGATCGAAATTGTGGTCGATTGACGGAAATTACTTGCAATACATGCCCTACATGAAATAAAATGTTTTACAAATGCATTCGAAATAGATTTAGCAGTAGCTTTGCGCAATGGAGTGAAGGTAACAAATTTCGAAGTGAGTTCAACTGCGACAAAGATGTAGCAAAAACCTCTATTAGTTCTGGGAATCGGTCCAAAAATGTCTACAGCGGCCATGTGTCTCAATTTAACAGGTATAATGGGACGTAACGGAGGAATATGTGAAGTCGTGACTGATTTAGATTTCTGACAGATTTTACATGACGCTAAAACTCGTCGAATACGTTTCTCCATGTTGACAAAATAACAGTTCTGCCTCAGTATAAGAAAACATTTCCTGGCTCCATAATGTGCGTAACTTAAATGAGTATACCAAATTAATTTGTTAACAAGTTCGTCAGGAATGTATAATAACCAGTTGTTGCCGTCAGGGTGAGAGCGGCGGAACAGAATGTTATTGCGTACCGTGTAATGGTTTCTAATGGTAACGTTATTCTTATCTTGCCAAAGGTGTTTAATTTCTTTCCATACGTTGTCTTTACTCTGCTCTTGTGCTATGTCTCGTAATGACGATGAAATGAAATTTTCAAATGCGACATGTTGAATATACATGACGCTAGAATTTGCTTGGCAGAAGTTGGTTGCGATGTCCTGCTGATTGTTGCAGAGAGAACGGGATAGTGCGTCTGCTACAATATTTTGTGTACTGGGAATGTGAACAATTGTAGAATTAAATTCCTGTAAATAAAGTTTCCATCTGCTTAATCTGTCATGTGTAAATTTAGCGGAAAGTAAAAACTGGATAGCTCTGTAGTCTGTGTAAACGGTAGTATGTCTTCCACAAAGAAAATGCCTAAATCTCGTAAATGCCCATACAACACATAATGTTTCAAGTTCTGTAACAGAATAATTGCCTTCAGCAGGTGACAGAATGCGACTTGCAAACGCGATGTTTTTAATTACTGTATTACCGTCGTCTTCAATTTCCTGAAAAATGTGTACGTCTAAAGCTGTGCTAGAACTATCGGTGGCAATGGAAAAATTTCTGGTAGGATCTGGGTGTGATAAAAGTGACGCGTTCAACAAAGCTTGTTTCAGATTGACAAATTCTGACTGCGCTAGGCTATCCCAGGACCAAATAGTGTTTTTACCCGTCAGTTAGCATAATCTAGGGGTGTCTAAAGCAGAGTACTGAATAAATTTACGGAAAAAGTTAATTAACCCCAGAAAGCTGCGTAATTGTTTCTTTGTCGTTGGTACAGTAATGTCACGTAAAGCTTGAAGTTTTTCCGGGTCAGGCGCTATGCCTTCTGCTGAAATTACATGTCCAAGAAATTTTACAGAAGTTTTGCCAAAGTGTGATTTGCTAAGATTAACTGTCTGTCCTCGTGCACGAAAAGTTTGCAACAGTTGTTCCACAATCAAATTGTGTTCAGACCAGTTAGCTTCTGCAATAAGAATGTCGTCTACATACGGTGTGATTCTGTCTTTAAGTTCTGTCGGAAGTATAGTATTCAAACCGCGAATAAACGCTGCTGAAGAAATTGTTAAACCGAACGGTAATTTACAAAATTGATAACAGTCACCAAAACAGAGAAATGCTGTGTACCTTCGGCAGTTCGGGTGGAGCTGAATTTGCCAAAATCCCGATTTCAAATCTAATGTGGAATAAACAGCAGTACCATGAAATTTCTGTAGAAGTTCTTCTAGTGTTTGAGGGCGATCTGTTTCATTAATAATAATGTCATTGATGTGACGTGAGTCAAGTACGAGCCGAAGTGAGCAATCCATTTTCTTAACAATATGGAGCGGGTTTATGTACGGACTGACTGCCGGTTCAATAATACCTTGGTCAAGCATAGCTTGCAATTCTTTCTTAACCTGTTCTCTGTGAATATACGGAATGGGATAATGTTTAGCTTTAAATGTGTCGTGCTGTTTAACTTAAAATTCATACATGAAACCGGACATAGTATCAGGGATGTTGTCAAAAACTGGAGCTTGCTGTAAAAGGATATTGCATAGTTGAGTACGTTCAACGTCTGTATTTGCACTGCTTTGTTTTACTTTCTCACAAATCATTTGCATGACGTCGTAGTCGGCTTCGTCTGGTGTATTGTAGTTGTGTAGGAACGTATCTGTGAACAATGTGGAATGACAGTCTATGTTACGTGATGCAGAAATGACCTCTGTCCGATTAATTGTTTGTTCTTCTGCAGATAAAGAGTGCTGAAATTCTAATGCCAGTTGTACATTTTCATCCTTTAACATTAAATAAGAATTTTGAAAGTCAATAATTGCGTCGTGTTGCACCAAAAAATTCGTACCTAAAATAACGTCTGTTGTCAATAAGGGAACAATCCAAAAATTTGAGTGGAACGTATGACCTGCAATACAAAATGATAAGTGTGTCTGTAATTTTACATCTACTCCTTTATCAGATACTGCTGATTTTACTTTAGTTTTGCTTAATGGTAACGTTGGATAAATATTCTATTCGTTACATTCGTTGAAAGTTTCCTCATTTATAATTGACATAGGTGATCCAGAATCGATTACTGCTGAAAATGTGGATGATCCAATCTTTACTTCAATGACAGGGTGGGAAATGGTTTTTTGAATAACTGGTTTTTCCTGCAAAAGAGTGTCTCGGATGTCGTCAAAAGTAATAATATTCTCGTGAATAACATTCTGCGTGTCAAAAGTAGTACTTACGTTGTTGAAGGATGCAACCTGTGCTGTATCTAGTCAAATTCTTTCTGACGTGCTGTTATTTGCGGGAGGATGATGTGGCATCTCGACTATTTGTACTGTTCTGTTATTTCTTCCTGACGTATTAGGTTCTGGATGATACCGACTTTCAGGTTCATTCATGATGATCTGTTATTGTGGTTGATTATGCTGCTGGTAAAACCGACTGTTACGCTGAAAACTGTGCTCATTACTTTTACGTCTGTCATGATAATCATTGCTATACGGCGCTTTGCGATAAGAATTGAAATGGTGCGTTTTCTGTACGTAGTGATTTCCTTGTTGCTGTGCGTTACTATTTGGTGGAGCCGACTCTATACGTGTAGGCGGCGAAACATTAAAGCTTGGTTGACCTTGCAGACTACATTGTTGGTTAGGTATGCTAACCGACTGGTTTTGTTGATGTTGTGGGGAAAAGCCTCTATTGTTGCCAAATTGTCTTTGCCGTTGCTGATAACTATGAGGATACTGATAATTAAAATTGTCTGTTATTAAAGTTCTGGTGGTTGTCATTTCTGGAGCGTATAATGATAACTGTCACTTTCGGTAAAACTTGTCATATCAGGTTTTCTTTACTCATTCCTAATATTAGATAGATCGATAGTCGAAGAGCTGTTCTGATAGATATAAAGGATAGTAAAAGAGAAGGCAGCAGTGCAGAAAACTAAAGATGAAATAGCACTACTACGGCTCGGGGCCCTGTGCACGCTACGGCACATATTCATCGAAGTGTAATGAATCCCCTGAGGTCCCTTACGCGCTGCAAATAAATTTTAGTTTCTGCGTTGCAGGCAATGCCGGTGAAAATTCAAAAGCAAATTGTGGTATCCAGTTCAATTCTAGGTTCTGCATTAAAGGCCAAGCTGATGAAAATACAAAAGCAAATTGTCGCATCCAGTCCAAAGGATGTGTTTGTGTTCTGTCATTTTTAAATACCTTAAATTTCCTAACGGATAGAAAGTGCTTGTAATAAAAATTTTCGTCTCTGAGTACCTGAACAGGTTCAGGATTGTATGATAATCTGTTTGTCTGTGACTGTTCGAAATCTAAGTCACGTACTCTCTGTAAATTACGTAAATTATTCTGGCTGCGTGAGTGTAGAAAATGTTCGGAATGTGGCGTATGCTGTGTCGTGTTACAGGGTGAGACATTTTTCATCTCTGTCACTTCTTGCTTTAAACATTGACAATTTTCTTCGTAATATATTATTGGAACCTATCTCGCTGATTGTTTGCTGTACGTTTTGGAATTCAGGTGTCTGATTACACGGAATTGGTGACGTATCGTCTGATTTGGTGTCATTGTTATTTTCGATAACGTCAATACGACTGCCCAATTCATCAAATTTTTCAGTCAATGCTTTAACCTGATCATCATTTTTAGTGTCACAAGCATTAATTTGTTTTTGGATTTTACGGGTAGTTTTGTTCAATTTCTTAACGCCTGCTTTAATGGCATCGGGATCCTGTATTAATTCTAATTGTTCAAGTGTGTTGGTCACTGTCTGAAAGACTACTGTGTGTGTGTGTTTTTGTTTTAAGATCGGAGATTTCCTTATGCAATTCGGTGTTCAACTGTTTAATAGTATTGATTTCGTCTGATACTGTAGTAATGTTATTGTCTACGTATGTTTTTGCTTTCGTAAATAATTTACGCTTATCTTCCTGTTTCTGTGCAATAATTGTTTCCATGACTTGTTTCGTTACTTTGTTCTGTTCCTGTATGAATTTAAGGTAACGCGTTTCACTGTTTAGTAGGTGGTGATTAAAGCGTTCGTCAATTTGGCTGTTTTCATGTTCAAATTTCGTGTCTACTTTCGCATCTAGTGTGCGTGTAAGTTCTGATGACATTAATTTAAACTTGTCGCGTAACTGTGTTGCTTTTTCAGAACATTGTTTAGCGACTGCACTAATTTCATCTCTAAGTAATTTAGTTGTCGCTGCATGTGTATTACTTAATTTTTGTGCAACGGATCTAATTTCTTCACTACTATTCCTAGCACAAGCCTTAATTTCCTCACGTAATTGTTCTTTAGCATCATGACATTGCACGGCTCCGGCTGCAATCTGTTCATTAATCTGTTTAAAGTTCTCATTAATTTGTTTGATCGACCTGTCGTGTTTTTCATTCGACTGTTTGAAACTTTCATTAAGCTGTTTGTTCGATTCATCAAGTCGTTTGAAATTGTCGTCTTGTTCTTTCTTCGACTGTTTGAGATTTTCATTAAGCTGTTTGTAATTGTTGTCTTGGTTTTCATTGAATTGTAGCAATAGTGCTACAACTTGATCCAAGCCAAAATTAGCGGCTCTATTCTCTGTACTGTGTGATGGTGTATCTGCATTTGTCACGTTTTGTGAAACCATTTGGTCATTGTCTGATTCACGAAAAGGTTTGCTAATTGGATGTGCACTGTGGGTCACTACCTCGGAATCAAATAACTCTGACGTATTTTGACTACATTGTTCATCTTCGTGAAAAAATTTATCTGTTCACTGTGTAAATTTTGCAAATCAGGTGTGTTAAACTGGGCAGCGTTCATTGTAACGGAACGTGCCACGTCATCAATTGTCGTTAAATTAACAGAGGACACAATTGAATTTGTTTGCTCATCATTAGCATTAAAATCATTACTGGTGGTCGGTATGGACTGATTGTAACTGGAGGATTACCATCAAGACACTGAGTGTCGCTAGTATTATCAGTCAAATTATTAAAGTCAGCTTTTTCACCCATTACGACTCGCGATGTACAGTTAGCAGTTTTTCACGGCATTTTCACAACTCAAAGTTAAGCACAAAATCAAACAAAGACAAAGCAAAAATGGAACAAATACAGTTACAACAAGGAGCAATAAATTGCCGATGATCTGTGAAAGAAAAAGTGACAAATTAGTACATGCGTTACGCCAGATGCAAACTACTTTTAATATTAAGTAAATAAGAGCAGATATATAGCTGACTACTTCTCAGAAATTCACAAAAATACGATCCTGGCCGGTTGTCGACAAGTGTAACCTCCCCACAAAATAAAATATTTTCATTAATATTCTAATTTAGTGTAACCTCAAAACAGAAAAATTCCTAACCCTCTCAACAGTAAAAAAAATATAATTATGTCGTTCACATTCAGTATAACCTACCAACAGGAAAATTGCGTAACGTATCAATTATAAAATGTGACTAATCTCTCAATAAAAAAAATGTGGGTCACTTATAACCTTTCAATAATTGATAGTCAATTTTAACCTGGTAAATTTTGGACGTCAGCAATGCTGCGTCGTGGCCCTGATACATCTTTCTGAATAAACTGAAAAATCTTACCTTATTAAGATCGCCGGATAACGCGTATATATCTGCTCCTATAAGAAATTTTCCTGGCGCAGCTAAGTGCAATGCTGGCCGATAGATTTGCTTATATAAAAGGAAAGAAATTATTTTTCTTTTCAATAATCGGGATGGCCAGCATTGGAGAAATTAGTGAATTCTTTAAATTGAGATGAATGTCAAAAGTTACTTTTTATGAGAAAGATTATTATTAACAGATTTAAAAAAAAAAAAAAACATTTACATGGGACTTGATGTAACAATACTACATATGCTCCGCCATCGCTGCACACGACCGGCCCAGCCAACACGATACACCAGACACGACTGCTCGCTAGCAACAACTTACTGCTACGAACACACAGTTCTTACTGCAGTCAACACTGCTCTTTGGTCTCAGATTCTCTTACAGCTTACATATCGCAGGCAGCGCGTGAGCAATACATCGAAATTACATCAGCTCTTTAATTATGGACCTCTTACAAAGTATTAGTCTGCAAATGACGTAAGTAGTCTACATCTACATCCATACTCCGCAAGCCACCTGACGGTGTGTGGTGGAGGGTACCCTGAGTACGTCTATCGGTTCTCCCTTCTATTCCAGTCTCGTATTGTTCGTGGATGATGTAATGTTGTCCAGTATACCATCCTCAATCACCAATAGAAATATCTGCACTTACGAGTATATCCGGTATGCCCTGTATGTTCAGCTGCCCCCACCGCTGCAGTTTGATGCGGCCCGCAATATTATATGAGGCACTTAAAAACAAAGCGCGAGATTTTCATTTACGCTCGCTCGCTACGCGGTAGCTATTAGTCGTATAGAAAAAAGGATAGGACCATTTTTGTAGGAAATACTAGTATAATGTAGTTAAATATTGCGCTGGATACGTTTTCGCTAGAGGCAACAGTTTTCGAGTTCAAGAAAAACTCAAAAACGTGACCTTCAAACGCACTCCCAACCCCATTCACCGGGCTCACCGGGCAGTATTTCTAGTAGGAATATGTTGTTCGTGGCAATTCCTCCCACCACTATACAAAATTTTTCGACTATAAGATTTTTTCCCACATTCGACCTTTTTTGATCTGTCATTATTAGACCACTGGCTTAGTTGAGCACTTAAAAATTGTAAAATTGACGTAGGTATAAATATTACCTAACAATTTTGGGAATTTTAACAGTATAAAATAAATATTTTCATCGTTGTATTCGTCAGGCTTTCTGACTACGAAACCATTGTGCTTGTGAGGATGAAGTTTGGATCTAGTTGTTAATTCAATTAATTTTAGAGCAACGTTTATAAAAATTGTTTTTCTTTCGGTACCCTAATGGGTAGTTTAACGTAATAATGTTAACGAAATAGCCGACAACGCTGGTGGCGTAATATTGCAATCGAAAGGTCGAACATCTGGAATAGTTCGTGTAATCGGAAATTTGTGGTAGGAGGGAGTGCCACGAACAACATACTAGGAATTCTGACTGGTGAGGGATGAGTGTAGCGGTGGAGCAGCATTTGAAAGCCACTTTTATATGTTTCTCTTGAATAACTCGACAACCGTGGCCTCCAACGAAAACGTATCCCAGCTCAGAATTTAACTACTTCAAATTTCCCATAAAAAGGCGCTGCTCATTAGTCTGTAGGACTAATAGGTTTCTCGTAGCGCGCAAGAGAATATGAAAATTTCGCTCATGGTTTTTGAGGGCCAGACGTAGCATTGTGGGCTGCATAAACGACAGCGGTATGATCAACTGGATCACTCTGTATACCGATGGTGGTCAGAAGCAGTCTGAAGAGCTGTATGGGATGTTGCCGGTGAGGCTGCCCTAAGAAAAAATTCTTAGGAAGAAAATTTGATACGTTGCACCGTTTCCGAGTTATTTAGCATTGAAGTTGGCTAATCAGGTCATCACACACGCAAATTCAAGCAGCTTGCAGTGTCTTTATGTCGCCAAACGTGCTGCTGTTTGGATTCCTCAAACTGAACAAACGTAGTTTCTGCTCTCCATCACGTAGATTTTATACATCTTTCTCCATCAAGAGTTACATGAAAACGATTATTAGATTCGTGTTAACTTCTGTCCTTATTAAGGCAGAATACTCGAGATGTATCATGTATCTTGTTTGGTAATGAAGCCACATTTACAAATCATCTACAGGTAAGCCGCCGAAACAAGCACTATTGATCTGTTGAAAATCCCCGTTAGCTTCATCGGATGGAACATCAACGTCCATGCAGTGTAAACGGGTGGTGCGGGGTAGTGAACCATTATTAACTCATAGTCCCGTTTTTCGTAGACGGAACACTGAACGCGATGCTAGAAGACGTTCTTCTGCCGACTAGGAAGAACATCTGGTGCCAGCATGATGGCTGCCCAGCCCGTAGTGCACGAAGTACACACCATGTCTTCACGAATTGTTTCCAACTCGTTGGATTGGACGCAAAAGACCTACACCTAGCCTGGCCCGTTCTCCGGATTTCACGTCTGTAGACGTTTCTTCGATGGGGAAAGCTGGAAGATGCTGTTTATAAAGACATACCAACTACAACCGATGATATGCAATGACTTATTAATGCGGCCTGCTCGGACACCTCCTCTGAAATGCCAGCACGTGTGCTGCTGTCGTTCCCACACCACCCTGCAACGGTGTACTGCTGTTGCCGGTAATCATTTCGAATACAACCAGTATGATCATAATCCACATAACTAGTTTATGCACTTGCGTTGCTCTTAAGTGTGTGCTTCCAAAGGCATTAGGTACAAGTGTCGGTGCGGGAACTTTGCAGAATAAGATAATTCGTGAAAGACTCGCACTAGAATCCTGCAACGAACACCACTATTTTACCATACTTTTAGTCTGTTAATGTCAATAGGCTTTGTTCCAGTTTAAAAAGTGCCGTGTTTGCAAAAATATACATCTTCTAAGTATTGGCTAACAATACGAGCGCCTGCCTGAGTACCCATTCATTCTTTGAAAACTGCACATCAGTAGCACTTTTCTGTTCTGAATATGTATTATTTATGGTGCACATTTTAGGTTATATATATATATATATATATATATATATATATATATATATATATATATATATATATATAGGTGTCCCAGCTATCTTGTCCACCCAAAATATGTCTGGAACAATAACAGCTATTGGAAAACGACTTTCACCGGTATCAATGCAGGGCTGGGGCCCATGAATGTACATATGTGGAAACATTCCAAAACGAAAGAATATGTGTTTTTTAACACAAACTTATGTTTTTTTATATGGACCTCCTATATTTTTTCTTGCTGTATGATGGAGCTCCAGCCCACTTCGCCGTTAACGTCGGGACGCATCTCAGTCGCGAGTTCCCTGGTCGATGGATCGTACGAGGGAGTCCACCAGCATGGTCTGCTCGTACACCGGATCTCAAACAGTCCGATTTCTGGCTATGGGGCCATCTCAGAAGTATCGTGTATGTAGAGCCCATTCCAGATGTGGAGCAGCATATTCATGCCGTCTGTGACACTGTTCGGACGCAGCCTGACCGATGTGAATGTGTGAGACAAACATGCTACGGGGTGTACACGCAAACGTTGGAGCACTAGGAAACCTTTTTCAACACATACTGTACCTGTGACCGCATGGTACAGCGCGTATTAGATCGCAGTCTCTGTAACTATGTCTGAATGAATAAATGGAAACCATGCGAATGCATCCTCTTATCGATGAATCCGTACACAGTGAAAAAAATTACCTATATGAATTCTATAGGTCAGTACCGTTTTGATAGTTTATTTATACGCTTCGAAACATTTATATACTTCGACGCTAAGTACATATAATGTAAGGTCAACTCAAATTCATAGATACTATGCTTATCGACCGCAATTCAATGAAAATATCGTGTCATCAATACTTGTCTTATTGTGTCAAATCTTTAACGTAATACATCTTAATAAGCGGGTTATTACAGCGTACCAAATATTAAAAGACTGTTACTAACTGTACGAAATACTATAAAAAGATTTTTTGTTGTCCCTGGAAACCGTTAGAAAGGCAAACAGAGACTGGGTCACGGTGACCAGCTGCCCATATTAGCCGTGTATACGTATATGTCACGTAGCCAGTTTCTTGGTTTCCCCAGAAGCCGATACTAAAAGAAGAAAGAAACTGTCCTCATGAGATGTAAGGCACGGCAGCTGAAGCAGCAGGAGCGGCCGCCATTCGGCAGGAGAGCCGGACACTTCGCGCCGTCTCACTGTTTTTTGTGCCCTTCTGCCCCCCTCATTTGAACTTACGACCCCCACGAGCGTCGTCTTATAACACGGGTGAAGAGCCACTTTTTTTCCGCTGTATTTGCTCAGTAGAGGACGTCACATGACATCCGTTGAAGCTCGTTGTTGCTCCCTTCACTCACCTTTTTTAATACAAAGACCATCCAGCTCTCTGACCGAACACGGTAGGCTACTGTGCCGGCAAGATTTGTATCTTAAAAGAGTGAAAATGTTATCTGACGGTTTGACATGAATAGAAGTTACAGAATTCGCCATAACTGTGGTCGGGCGACCTTGGCGCGTGGGAAGTCTACTGCCCCATTAGCCGAGCCTGTAGCAAACGGACTCACGGAGAATTATCTTCTTTGAAGCTCCTCTTCACGTTTTTTATGTGTTTGCGATTTAAAATTTAGGTTCTGAAAACCTACCTTACCCCAAACACTATTTATTTCTTGTTATTAGCCGGCCACTGTGGCCTAGCGGTTCTAGGCGCTTCAGTCTGGAACCGCGGCGCTGCTGCCGTCGCCGGTTCGGATCCTGCCTCGGGCATAGATGTGTGTGCTGTCCTTAGGTTAGTTAGGTTTAAGTAGTTCTAAGTTCTAGGGGACTGATGACCTCAGCTGTTAAGTCCCATAGTGCTCAGGGGCATTTGAATTTATTTTCTTGTTATTCACTGCGTTATTGTAGGCGGGATTTTGGCCGTTTCTTTTGACAGAATATCAAATTACCGTCTTGTTGCGTATCTCTGGTGGATATCTCTCTCTTCTGCTGTTGACTACACTGTTCCCACAGTGCCATTTATGAAAATATATATAAAATTTCAGTCACAACTTTACTTCAGAAACAGTTTTCACAAAACGTGATAAACGTGAATTTAGCAGGCACTTCTGTCTCCATACTCTGGCCTGAATCTCTGGACATCATTCCTAGTGAATGCGCAGAGCAAAGAGGAATATCACACTTGGTGCCTACTTTAGTTGCATGTAGAGTTTCTTATTTCTGATTCGTTTCATTTCTTTTTCCCGATAAACAGAAAAATTTCTTACTTCGTGTGACCAGAGTGTCCATAACTGATTTACAAATTACTTAAGGTAACTATTAATAAAAGGCGTACGGTTTTACCGTATGCGATCAGTTTTATTGATTTAATACAACGTCAGTGATCTGGCGTAAATCACATTTATAACTTTGATTTGATCTCTAGACCTACAAACAGTTCGTTACAAAAGATGGAGAAGTGTGATTTTTCCTTACAGCTTGCACAGATTTACAAGGCCTTTTTTGTGCTCTATACGTCAGATGGATAGTGCACAGTGCTTTTGGAGGCGAACAGAATGAAACAGAGTTTAGAAGATGTGGTTTGACAGTGTTTAACGGTCTCCAAGGCAGCAACAGCCCCGCGAGGAAAGCAGCTGTTTTTCTAGCAGTCCGTAACTGTGCAACTGGTGCTATATATTTGTTTGTATTGCACCGAAAATTAATCCGCCGTGCAGCTTCCCCTTCTATTTCTAGATCCGTCAACAAATGAATAATGCTAGTTTGTCTCAACCCGTGTCCCAACAAATGATTAGTATTACTCACACCCTTATTTGCTCTTATATTCTATCCAAATCAGCTCCATGTGTGTACCGTTGTCAAATTAATTTTTTACCTCACTCTGAATCTTCTCGTTTCAAATGGTTCCACTTCCTTTGTTCCCTGGGTGATTACTGACAGTGAAGCACTTCCGTGCGGCGCCGCGTTTCAACTGTCTCATCTTCAGGTGTCTCCGTTGTGTCGTCACTGATTATGTATGACATTTTTTGTTTCACATTATATAGTCTCAAAAATGTAATCTTCCTAGCAGTGAAATTTTATTTGACCAGATCCCAATAAACATATGTGAATATAGACAACTAGTTTCGGCAATTTAAATTGCCTTCTTCAGATCTGAAAAAGAGGTCCAAATCTGAAAAAGAGGTCCAAATTTTTTAAATATTTTTTAAACATTTAAACAGCATAATAATCGATAGTGAAAAGCTTTTTTTCAAATATGCGTATTACACACCGTCTACATACACCAACCACTTTGTCACTCAGACTATTTAAGTATTTAAAAAAAATGTACAACTTTTTCAGATACGAAGACGTCTATTTAAATTGCGGAAAGTAGTCGGCTATATATGTACTGATCGCTATCTGGACAAATAAAATTACTCTAGTAAGAAGATGACATTTTCCAAATTCAGAGTTCTTGCTGACAGTGTCAGGTAAGCATTATAAAGTTTCATTTTCTGACAATATAATTATCACTAAACAAACATTTTTACTCATTGGCCTAGAATCAACTGCCCAAACTCGAGACTGTTTAAACTGAAACACACTGAAGCTCATTACAACACAATGCAACAGGACATTGATTGTGCGCGAAGCTTGCTCCAGAGGCGGATATCAGCAATAGAAGAGTTTTTATTTTGTGGATGGTGACAGCTAGGATACTGCGTAGAAGAGACCGTGTGCTGCGATGATAAGCATTTAATCTCTGTGACACTATGTGGTAAGAAACTAGTGTAAACGTCCCAGGAGTTAAACTCAGTCCTCCCGAAAACGAACCGAGTGTTTCGTCACATAAGTCAGTGTTCGGAGGGCGTTGAAATTCCCACTTGATCTGCAAGGGCTCCCCCGCCTTGCCAACACAAGCTCGCGCCGTCGCTATTCAGGAGTAGCGAGTGACGGGATCTGACGAAAGTTCTTTCCGGCGTTGCTCTCTAGGCACGCTATCCCAGACGGGATCAACAGGCCGGAGAGAGAGAGAGAGAGAGAGAGAGAGAGAGAGAGAGACAGAGGGGAGCAGGGAGGGGGCAAACTTGGTAGCTGCCGTTCGGGGAACACAAGGTCACAAGGGCGTCAGGCGGCGCCGGAAACGGAAGTGTGGAGGCAGATAATTTCCCCGGTCGCAGGGACTCCCTACCAGAGGCTATAAACAGGCGCCGGAGAATTCGTTTTTATCTATGGGTCGGAGGGTGGATGAGTGAGCGTCAGTACAACCAGCTACTTTTTGCCATTCGAGCTCTTTTTATTAACGTGTAGATGAGTTCAGCAGAACTTTGAATATATCTACGAACTTTGTCTTGCACTATTTAAACTTCCGTACGTCCGTCTTATATGTTGTTTCCTATAATGCACTGGCATAAAGAATGATTCCGTGAACATACTATCAACTTTAGGGATGAGGAGAAGGGTAAATGAATCAATTTCCGGAAACAACCGACTCGAAAGTTATAAGCGAAAATCGCTCTAATAGCTCTGACAGTGGAATACCACTGAGGTGACAGGAACCATGGGATACCTCGTAATATCGTCCCGGATTTCCTTTTGACCCGATGTAGTGCAGCAACTCGACGTGGCATGGACTATCGGAAGCTCCCTGAAGAAATATTGAGCTATGCTGCCTGTAGCCGTCCATAATTGCTGCAGCGTTGCCAGTGCAGAATTATTTGAACGAACTTACCTCTCAATTACGTTCGACGGGATTCTTATCGGGCGATCTATGCGGCACAACCATTAACAGGAATTGTTCAGAATGTTCTTCAAACCAACCGTGAACATAAAAATTCCATCGTTGTTTGGGAATGTGAAATCCATGAATGACAGCAGATGGTGTCGAAGTAGCCAAACAGAACCATTCCCAATAGTATCAGAGGACTCTATCCAATCCACGCAAACACAGCCCACAGCATTATGGAGCCACCGCCAGCTTGCACAGTGCTTTGTTGACGTCATGGATCCATTGCTTACTGGGGTCTCCGCCACACTCGAACCCTACCATCAAGCCCAACAGAGGCGCTGCAGACGATGTCGCGCTATGAGCAAAGCCACTCACGTCGGTCGAGTGCTTCCACAGCCCGTTAACGCCACGCCACATTTCACCGCATCATCCTAGCAGATACCTTCATCGTACGTCCCACATCGATTTCCATCTTATTTCGCGCAGTGCTGCTTGTCTGTCACACAGAGAACTACGCAAACGCCACTGCGCTTGGTCGGCCGTCGGGCAATGTGTTGCCCATGGTGAGAAGTAATGTCTGAAATGTGCTATTTTCTTGACACTGTGGATCTCGGAATATTGAATTCACTAACGATTTCTGAAATGGAATGTCACGTGCGTCTAGCTCAAATTACCATTCTGCGTTCAAAATCTGTTAATTCCCGTCAAGCGGCCGTAATCACGTCGGAAACGTGCATGCAATGCCTTTTTGTATGCGATATTACCGCCATCTGTATATGTATATATCGCTATCTCATGGGTTTAGTCACCT
Organism: Schistocerca gregaria; assembly: GCF_023897955.1. Lineage (NCBI taxonomy): Eukaryota > Metazoa > Arthropoda > Insecta > Orthoptera > Acrididae > Schistocerca > Schistocerca gregaria. The sequence continues at coordinate 320,233,733 of NC_064925.1, read as the reverse complement.
AGTGTACGTGTACTGGTAGTGTTGTTGCTAACACTGTAAGGTAGCCACCTTTCAAAAGTGGTAGTATGGGCGAAAACAAGAAAAAAAGGTCTAGGAAACATGGCTCTAAAATGACAGCTTAGAAGGTATGGGCACTTGTTCATTTTCACTATAGTGAAACACTTCCTTTTGCTGAAGAAGTACTCATAGCTCTTAAGATATGCGTTTTAGAGCCCAATTTTACCAGGCTTTTTTTCTTTTTCTCGATCCACACTACTGCCTCCCAAAATATGGAAAGCAAAGAACTTGCAGTAGAGGAACTCTTTTTCACAGTATTGAAGATGAACAAGTGCTCATAGCTTTTAAGGTATGCATTTTAGACCCCATGTTTACTAGACATTTTTTCTTGCTTTAGTCCATACTGCCTACCACCTCTGAAACATGCCTGCCGTAGAGTTCTTGATAAAAAAACTATCGGTACATGTATTCCACTGTCAGGGGTTTCGGAAAGATTTTCGCTTATAACTTTCAAGTGGGTCGTTTCTGGATCAGAGTCCCTTATATCACATTGATACATTTCCCTTCTCCATCATCCATGAGAGTTTGTAACGTTATCATGGAATGACCCTATATATTTTCGCTGTTAACACAACTGCTTACACGTGTGATAATTAAGAAGTAAATTCAGAGCTTTGGCAATCTAAAACCCTATATTCTCTTCCCCTATTGAGGTTTTAACTTATTCTCTGACCTCGTCAGTAAGCTGTATTGGTTCAGGTGCAGGAGGACAATTCTCCACCCTGTATATGTATCCTTAAGGAGGTACCACTCTTTCAACGCATTAAAATGACTGATTTTCATGATTGTTTTCAGCTAAAATAAAAAGCAGTGCTAAATATGACGATATAAGTTGCTTCCTTACACTTTTGTCTTCAAGGGATCATTTTAGTGTCCACATCGGACGCTCCAGTAACCGATGCGACAGGTGGAAGGACCTCTCGCGGATGGAACGTCTATCATCCATTGGAATTCGCAAAGCCGTCATCTTACTCCTCTAACAAAATAATTTTGTTTAAGTCATTTTGAACATACATTCTATCAGTATAAAAAATATAATTTAAAAATATTGAGTTCTAGCAAAATAGTGGTGTGTTGAAACAATTATCTGCCCACAAATTCGTGACAGAAGCGAGTACCGAAAATGGATTTTGAAAATATAGAATTTTTTTATATAAACATCTGAGGTTATCAGTCCCCTTGACTTAGAACTACTTAAACCTAACTAACCTAAGGACATCACACACATCCATGCCCCAGGCTGGATTCGAACCTGCGACCGTAGCAGCAGTGCGGTGCCGGACTGAAGTGCCTCGAACCGTTCCTCCATCTACGTGGTAGCCATAGTGGCTTTGGCAGCTTTTGTCGTCCGCTGCTCCACTCGCTCCATCTTTCTGCATAAGTTGTATCAGGCTGGTCCGATCTCAAGTTGTAAAACGATCATAATTTTCCACAATGCTTGTTAGGCCCCCGTTGAAAACACATGTCGCCTGTGTTTTTCCCGCTATGAGTGGTTTCGGGGACACTTTTTCACAAATCGTCTTGTAACTCGATAAGGGACTTCTGGTGAACTTGGGATGAACACCACAATAGAGTAGACATCTCAGAGAACATTTTAGGCAAGTAAAAAAGATTTTTTTTTTATTTTTAAGGAGGGCTATCTCCTGAATGAGTGCTGATCTGAGCCGGCTCTGCTGTTTTCGAAGGCGAGTGATTTCCGCCGGAGGCCGCTGTTTCCGAACACCCTTTGGGAAAGAAACTTCTGAAAGCTGACAGTGGAAAAATTTTAACAGTCAGTCCTGTGCACGTACTAGTTTGATGAACAAGTGTTTATACTATACTTCTGAAAGCTTGGGCTACAAAAACTGTGAGCATTAGCATTAAATGGCCACTCTTCCTGAGACTGACTGACCGAAAAGCTTGAATGTTCAAATAATATCGTGGAGTGGATTTGCAGTCCACGATATTGGATGTCTACGGGCGGCCGTCACGAGGGTAGGACGAGACAAATGGGTCCTGTGGGGCGAAGTTCCGGTCTTAAAAGTGTTACGTCTATGGAACAGGTTCCTGTGGGTGTGTAGGGCTCCCCTGTTTTCCGATTTTGTGAGAAACGTCGCGGCTTAATGAGTGAGCACTTCGTAGGTGAACAGAGGCCTCAGATCAGAAATTGGAAGCATCAGCTATGTAGTTGGTGGTAGGGTTTGATAGCAGCGAGGTGGACTTGGCTAAGTCGTGTGGAAGACAATAAACCCTATTTGTTCCAGTAGGAATTTCTGGTGTTTTTGTATGTCTCCCTTTTAACTTTAGTCTGTCATACTATTCTGTTTATAGAGGAGACAGTGGAAACCGAATGGAGAAACTGTAGTGATTTTTTGCGGTGCTCCTTTTCCAATCCAGTGGTCGGATTTGAGAATCTTTTGAAAGGAAAGAATTGACACAGGGCGCTGTGATATAGGAGTAGTAACAATTTTGACCATGTCTTGTGGGTCAAAGCGAGGATGGAGGCCTTTATTTAGACTCTACACTTGTAGCAGTACAGACAAGTAATACGGATCCGCCAGTGAACGGCTCCGGGAAAGAAAGTACATCCCGTAATTTGTCCCGAGCGCTGCACATTACTAAATCCGTCCTCTCAAGGGAAGTGAAAACTTACGTGGCTGAGGAGCTGGTAACGTGGCAGCGCAGATTTCCACGTACCACCAACCACCATAATACGAAGCGTGAAATATAGAATCCGGCTTGGCAGATTTTTGCCTCATAGAGAGGAACGTGCCCGATGGCCTGCGGCATCGATTTTAAGTCATAAGCGCAACTTACGAGACGCCATATTGTAAGAAGCTAAACACCGTATTTGGCGTATTATTTTTATTTTTCGGGTTTCCGTACCTAAACCGATAAAAACAGAACCCTTGGTGCATTACTTTGTTGTCCATCTCTCTGTTCGTCTGTTAAAAACAATTTTTCCCGAGAACGAGTAGTAGAAAGTTAAAATTTGTTGCATGGTAAGGTCTAAGGTCCCTTGGTGATGTAAAAAACTGAAGCTTCTAAGCCAATGCGGTGAAAAGATACTGCCATTTACGCCACATATTTTGACACTCGAAAACCCACTCATCAAAACCTACAGGCTACTTCTCGTTCCCCTAGTATCAAGAAATTTAGCAAAAAGCACTGTTTCGCAGTACAAGCAAAGGGAAAAATCCGAAAAGTGTGAATTCGTAATTATATCACATGAAAAATATTCTTTGTCATTTGTTGTCTGACTATCTGTCTCTGTCCGCCCGTTAAGACCGTTTCCCCTCTGGGATGGGTGATGATGATGATGATGATGAGTCCCATACTCCGTTTACCGAGCGTAGGGGAGCGACGCGGGAGACCCGCGCCGCCATACTAGGCAAGGTCCTAGTGGAGGTGGTTTGCCATTGCCTTCCTCCGACCGTAATGGGGATGATTGATGATGATGATGAAGACGACACAAACACCCAGTCATCACGAGGCAGGTGAAAAATCCCTGACCCCGCCGGGAATCGAACCCGGGACCCCGTGCTCGGGAAGCGAGAACGCTACCGCGAGACCACGAGCTGCGGACCTGGGATGGGTAGGCGTATCAAATTGAAACTTACGTCACATGCTTAACTATACGGTCCCTTGGAGGTGAAAAAAAACGTAAGCTTCTAAGTCAAAGCGATCAAAAGATACCGCAATTTATGTCACATATTTTGAGACTCACAAATTCATTCACTAAAACCTATAGAGTTCTTCCAGTTTATCCAGAATAACGAAATTTGACAAGAAGTAAGGTTTAGTAGTGCAAGTAAAGGATAAAAGTTTGAAAAGTGTTAATTTTTAATTATATCACAGAAAAAATGTTTCTTTTGTGATTTGTTATCAGTCTTCAAATTTCAACATTCTCGAACGTATTGGATTTCCAGACACCGTTATCTTGCCTTTATCAACGTCGATAAAAGGCAAAAATTGTCCATATTCTCGATTCCCAGGATGGATGAATTGTCTAACTACATAATTAAGTTGGTACGGTACGTTCAAAGTGGCCAATTTTTGTTATAGATTTCGTGACATTAACACAAACTGTTTCAAAGCGTGAACACATTGAGAAGCTCCCAAAATCGTATCGTTTTAGGTACTATTTGCTATAACAAAACGACAGGAAATCACATATCGATAGTTAAAGGCTTCCCGTATTTTAATGCTTTTAGTGTTATAGCTTGTGTGCTATGAACGTATACCGTTTCAGTGCTACGGCACAATGACGATCTGCCAATCGCGCTGCGTTTTAGGTACAATTGGCCATTGTTAAACATCAAGTAATGAAATTTGTAAAAAACAGGTGCTACACAGTGTATGCCATATAACTGAGGTGTTGCAATCGTGTCGAAGTTTAGCTGATAGCATCGCGCATTTTAAATAAAACGGTAGCACGTTCGCTTCTACCTATCAGTCTCTCGGCAGTCCATGACCAGGTGTCTTCAATGGTTAACAGATATTAACGCACTGATAAGGGCAACGAGATAGGTCAGTACACCATGGACAACATGCAGTCCTGCATTATCTTGTTGAAAGATATGACCGAAACCTCGAAGATAGGGCACAACTACTGGCCTTAGCACATTAAAAATATAATTTCTGATCCCCGAATTACCAGCTGTGTGAATTGCACGTGATAATGTTGTGTACCCACGCCAAGCACTATATTATTTATCTCGTGGCAGATGTTCTAAATATATACATTTAAACAAATACACGATTACATAACAGTCGTAGTTATACACACATAGATTACAAAAAGTAGGTAAATTAATAAGACAAAGTTATTGAGCCACCTCTTCAGCATTTTCAATGACAAGCAATAAATTTTGTTCTGAGAACGAAAATGGGCAGACAGCGCATTGGCATAAATGACTTACTGTTCGTTCTTGGACACATTCGCACTTTCTGTCCTCCGATGTGTAGCAACCTGACTTAAGCAATGGCTTAGCCTTGCCGACACCAGTTCTTATTCCATTAAGGGAGCTTCAGGCACAACAGTCCTCGTTGATAGCTGGCTGGCTGCATCCAGTCTTGAAACGTAGATTTCCAAATTGAAAGTCTCGCCTTATTTGCAGGTACTTTCAAAGGCTTTGATGTCTTAAAGAAACGTTTCCTTAGTTTCAGTCTGGGTTGAGAAAGTTGATTACCAAACGGTGGATTAGCTTCAACACCCTTCGTTCTTGATCAGGAGCGACTTCTCGAAGAATATTTAGAGGTGCTAGGCCAGCAAGACAGTATATCTTCTCGACAGTGAGGGTTCTAGGCATCCGGTGATTAATCTGTAAACTTTTTTTAAAGCAGGGTCGATAGTTATTGCTGGGTTGATCTGTGCCACATAGGGGATGTATATACAGCAGCACAGTCGCACAGAGCCAATGCTGTGGTTCTATGAACCTGTGGTTTTGCATACCAATTTGCACCTCTAAGCTTCCTGAGGAAGTTATATCTGGCACTGAATTTTATGCTTGGTGTTGAAACAGTGAGTTCTAAATGTGAGGCAGTAATCTAGCATTACTCCTAGGTACTTAGCGGCGGAAGAATGTTGCAGGAGGGTTCCACTTGAGTAAACGAGTAATTTCCTTGAAGCGTGTCTATGCCTGAGGTGGAAGGTATAAAGTTGTGATTCTGAGAGGTTTTGTTTCAAGTGGTTAGATTTGTAACATATCCCCAGTTCCTTCAGAGCGTTATCAAGGGTGACTTCTATCTGTTAGAAGGTTGCACCCAGGCAATATACAGCAAGGTCGTATGCATAGATAAAGCCAGATACTGAACCTAATGACGATGACAAATATTGGGTGGGTGCCTAAGTTTGTAGAGTTTGCCAGTAAGTTTGATAAACAAAATATATGTACATAACAGAGACTTTAGTCATCAATAATATTGTCTCCTTCACTATTTACGACAGTCTACCAAGACTGGGGTAACTTCTCGATTCCGTGGCTGTGGAAATCACGTTATTTTGAGGCGAAGAACTCATCGAGCCCTCTATGGAGCGCATTTTCATCTGGAAAGGAAGTTCCTTGAAGGTTGATCGGTAGAAAGCGGAGAGGTGAAATTTGAGGGCACAAGATCACGTGAATAAGGTGAGTGCGGAATGACTTCCCATCCAACTCTTGTACAGTATTTTTTATCAGTCTAGCAGAATGCGGCCGGGCGTTATCGTGGATTAGCATCACTTCATGCAATCTTCGTGGTCGTTGTTCTTGGACTGTGTCTGAAAGGTGTTTTAGTTGTTGAGAATAAATGTCAGGATCGATGGTTACACATCTGAGAAGCAATTCGTAACAGTACACCGTCCATGTTCCACCAAATGCACAACATCTTTTGTGTATGCGCACAGATCTTTGCACTGGCAGTTGCTGATTTATTTGGGCTCAACCATTCCTTTTCTTTCCCTAAAGACACCATTTCTCGTCACCAGTAATATACTGGATAGGAATGGGCAGCTTAGAGTAACCGATTTGTGAACCTTCCACATTGCATGCAAATGTCACACGATGGAAGAATGATCACAGTCCATCACATCTACCAGTTCTTGAGTACGATGACGTGGATCACTATCGATTAATGGGGTTAAATTATCTTCATCCACTTCTAAGTTCCTCCTGAACGTGGCGAGTCACTAATGTCAAAACGATTCTCCTAAAAACAAGAAAACCATTTCCTTTCCGTGCTCTGCCCAATGACATTATCCGCATACACGGCGCACAAGTTTCTGGCTGCCTCCGCTGCAGTCTCCCATCTACTGTACCCAAACATAAGAATTTGACGGAATTGTTCCGATTTCTCCACTTGCCACTTCATTTTCTAGACTCTACCACTCAGTTCCTCGAAATGACAAAACGACAATATCTGAACCGAAATAGCAACAGTGAACTAGAAATAAAAAATGACAGTCAATAAATAAACCCCTAGCATTGGGAATACCAAACGCAAAACAAAAACGCGCTTCTCGGATCCTACAAACATGGATACTCCCATCGTGATGTATGCAGAGTTGAACTGCTCTGAAGAAACGTTTTGCCGCTGCTGAGTCTAGAGTCGTTGGGAGCAAAGTTCCCGACGTGTCTCGGTCTGCTACCACGTCAAGCGAAGTTGCAGGAACAGTCGATACGTTGACGGTACGTGGTGGTCGAGACGTCGTCGCACTATTCTAGTCGATACTTGACTTTTCGCAAACGAGCCTGTCTCCTGCCTCAGGGCGTGTGACGTGGCTGTATGAAACTGCACTGCCGAACGAACAATATTTCTGTCACCTCGGGAATTAGCCGTGTATGTCTGCTGAGATACTGCACGACGATGCAAATGACCCTCTTAAACACATCTACACCATATTCACATGGCGGTCTTGAGATTCTGACCAAAGAGAGCAGCAATATTGCGATCATGAAACAATGAAATGCAGTCCTGATAGGCTACGAGCTTTCTGCTGCCGGATTCTGACGCATCCAGCTAGATAGTTTTTTTTTTCTCATACGAGCCATAATTCAATCTCTTTACAAACCAATCAACATTCAAATGCGCATACTGTTGCGTAGTCTATTTTAGATACATCATATATATGACATTACCAATATCTACTTTGTGCTATTGCACTGAAACTGCTAATCATTAGAACGTTCAAGTATATAGGAGCGTTTCATGCTAATTTGGCGTTTGTTTCATGTTGCTTTCATGGTGTCGCAATTTTGATGGACAACAGACTAATTTCCGTCCTTCTTCCTAATAATTACCTTATGTTTAGCGGTAGAGTGGAAAGAGGAGTGGAGGGGTTGATGTCTACATCTACATACATACTCCGCAATCCACCATACGGTGCATGGTGGAGGGTACCTCGTACCACAACTAGCATCTTCTCTCCCTGTTCCACTCCCAAACAGAACGAGGGAAAAAGGACTGCCCATATGCCTCTGCACGAGCCCTAATCTCTGTTATCCTATCTTTGTGGTCTTCCCGCGAAATGTAAGTTGGCGGCAGTAAAATTGTACTGCAGTCAGCCTCAAATGCTGGTTCTCTAAATTTCCTCAGTAGCGATTCACGAAAAGAATGCCTCCTATCCTCTAGAGACTCCCACCCGATTTCCTGAAGCATTTCCGTAACACTCGTGTGATGATCAAACCTACCAGTAACAAATCTAGCAACCCGCCTCTGAATTGCTTCTATGTCCTCCCTCAATCCGACCTGATAGGAATTCCAAACGCTCGAGCAGTACTCAAGAATAGGTCGTATTAGTGTTCTATAAGCGGTCTCCTTTGCAGATGAACCACATCTTCCCAAAATTCTACCAATGAACCGAAGACGACTATCCGCCTTTCCCACAACTGCCATTACATGCTTGCCCCACTTCATATCGCTCTGCAGTGCTACGCCCAAATGTTTAATCGACGTGACTGTGTCAAGCGCTACACTACTAATGGAGTATTCAAACATTACAGGATTAATTTTCCTATTCATCTGCATTAATTTACATTTATCTATATTTAGAGTTAGCTGTCATTCTTTACACCAATCACAAATCCTGTCCAAGTCATTTTGTATCCTCCTACAGCCACTCTACGACGACAGCTTCCCGTACACCACAGCATGATCAGCAAACAACCGCGCATTGCTATCCACCCTATCCAAAAGATCATTTATGTAGATAGAAAACAACAGCGGACCTACCACACTTCCCCGGGGCACTCCAGATGATACCCTCACCTCAGATGAACACTCACCATCGAGGACAACGTACTGGGTTCTGTTACTTAAGAAGTCTTCGAGCCACTCACATACTTGGAAGCCAATCCCATATGCTCGTACCTTAGTTAGGAGTCTTCTGCAATGGGGCACCGAGTCAAACGCTTTCCGGAAGTCAAGGAATATGGCATCCGTCTGATACTCTTTATCCATAGTCCGCAAGATATCATGTGAAAAAACGGCGAGTTGCTTATCGCAGGAGCGATGCTTTCTAAAGCCGTGCTGATGCATGGACAGCAACTTCTCTGTCTCAAGGAAATTCATTATATCCGAACTTAGAATATGTTCGAGAATCCTGCAAAAAACCGATGTTAAGGACATTGGCCTGTAATTTTGAGGATCCGTCCTTCTACCCTTCTTATATACAGGCGTCACCTGCGCTTTCATTCAATATATTTTCTCCAGCTAAATTCAACGCAGTGGTCTTCCAAATATTTCATGACACCTTAATTTCCAGCATCATTCTAGCACTTCGCATGGATACTTTTTCATCTGTGATATTTTTCTGGTGTTGCTAGCATATAGGGCAAGATCATATTTGACTTCCGCTATCCTGCCGTATTGTAAAAGTTATGTGTCATCCCTGTACATGTAGAAAATTGTTTGGGCCAAGGATGAGTTTTGGGAGATCTTTGTCTTTGCTGTTGTTTCGAAATGGTCTAATACTCTCGTCTTCGACTAGCAAGTCCTGATCCACACAAAATCGTGAAACTAGCCGTTCCTTTTCGCGATTTCTTGAACAGGTGCGCTAAAATGTGACTGGAACTGGTCATGCACACACGAAGGCGCGAATGTTACGAAAATACTAAATGCTTGTGCGAGGTTGTAAGTCAAATATTGTGTACAAGGGTAATGAATGCTTGTTGTGGCTCTACCACGTCCACCTTGAAGTATATATCTCCCATGCTCCTTGGAGAACTTCCAGCTCTGCTCCGAGTAATAGTTTACGAATCCTACCATATTTTTTTGGTACTAGGCGCTTCCATTCGCCACCTTTTCTTTGTGAGTATAGAAGTTTCCATCTTACACTGTAGGGTCTCGAGACCATTAAGAAAAGTGTGAGCAATAGCACAGTAATATGGATACTAGCGTTGTTGAAAATTGTTGCCACTATAGCCTGAAGAGGCTCAACAATGTAGCCAACTATAAACGTGGAACGCAACACGGCTGTAATACATTTCATTATATAAGCAAGCCTGTATCGTGTGTCCGAAGGCATTTTTAACGAATTAATTACAAACACCTTTCAATTAACGGCAGTTTTGATACAGATTATTTATTACGAAATTACATAAATTACGTATAACAGTAAAATAGTTCTGTTCATTTTTTCATCGACTACAAGTTTTTGGGGTAGTTTGTTACACAAATCCATAAACTTTAGTATTTCTATGTTTTTAAGACAGAAATTGTGGTTGTTTGTAGTAATACGGCCACGTTGTAGGACATCACCAAAATAATTTTATAAAAAAGTTGAGTATGTACGTTGTAAATTCAATTTAGAAATTAGAGTTATTTAAAAAAATACAAATTCAAATACCAAAGTGACAATACAGAAATACAATGAAAATTAGAAAAAAGTCATGTTTTATGAGTAATTCAGTTGGAGCATTTTTCTTGGTGCAGATGTTGTTAACGTGCTCAGTAATGAATACCACTTTGGTGAGACTTAAATAATCGATATCATGCAGCCAGAACGCAGTTTGTGAATATATTTCGAGGAATGCACTTAGATAACAATGTTTTGTAATATATTTATAACTCCAGACAAATCAAGTATTTGTACTAGAAGAGATTTCGTTGAAAAGAAGGTACTTGCATAACGAAAACTACTAAAAATGATTTATCTGTACTACAAAATCGCATGCAATTTTTATAACTGTGAGAAATTCGTATACCTTACAAAATAACGCACTGAACTGATTTTATATTTTGACTCTAATGAGAACTAGGGAGTTACTGTGTACAATTATTTCAGTGAATTGATATAAAATATATGCGGGAGACAGACAAGTACCAGGGAAGTCCTTTTCTTTTCACTTCTGATAGCGGACTTTTTTTTATTACGAGTCAAGGAACATGTTACATGCTCCCATACACATAAAAAGACTGGAACCTACGCAGTTGCTTTTTCTTCCCGCGCACTATAACTCAACGGAAAAGGAAGGACATAATTGCATTGTATAAGCTCATCCACACGCTACACAGTGCCTTGCGAAGTACAAATGTAAATTTAGATTTACACGGGCACTGGAAGGAACAGTTAGGAACAACTCCTATCTGAATTCACAGCGATGAGCAAACAGCCGCTATCGGCGGGAGATTAAACATTGAATTTTCTTCTTTTGAACCACATTTTCATGTCATTCCACCCTATATAGCGCAGTCTGCCATTATTCTACCAAGAAAACAAAGTTTGGTGCCACTCATCTCAACAGAAAGATTTCCACATCGCTGATCGACGTATTTCACTTCGGGAAACAGTCACTGGAGATGTAGCCAAGGACGCCTTCACTCTCCCTCTTACATAAAGTCGTTACCGAGATTTTCCTGTGATTAAACAATTACATACAGAGGAAACTGTCGACATTGCCTCTCATGAAAAAATAGCCTTCCCACCGCAACGTGTCTGTCTGAAGGAAAAAATCTATAAGCTCTTCACGATAGGTACTGCAGAACATAGTTATTGTTAGCATTCCACCTCTTCTATCAGTCCAAGTTGCACTCACACTGAAAGTATGGAACACGTCACTAAAAAGCAAGAAATTCCTCTACGAATCAATACGTGATGGAGTCTCCACAGGGAGCAATTTGCATCCAGTCGATCGTACGTATTTCTGTCACTTCTCGCCTAATCATATTCCATACGTGCTCGATTGGAAACAAGTCAGAAGATCGTGCTGGCCAGGGAAGTTGCTGCATGTCTTGCAGAGCACCTACAGTTCCATGGGAAATGTTTAGGTGAGCACTATTCTGTTAGAAGAAAAAATCATCTTCCTGTTGCAGGAACGGCAAAGGAATGGGTCTAACAACATACTGCACGTACCGAGTGTTGGTTAGCGTCCCCTCTAGAAACACCAAAGGTGAACGAGAGTCGTAGCTTAACGCACCACAGTCCAGTGTGTCTTTGACGACATGCTCCACGAGACAGCACTCACCAGGTCTACGTAATATGCGCAAACGACCATCACTTGCGTGAAGGCAGAATCTGCTTTCATCGCTGAAGACCACAGCGCTTCATTCCTTCTTCCAAGTGATTCTACATCTACATCCATACTCCGCAAGCCACCTGACGGTGTGTGGCGGAGGGTACTTTGAGTACCTCTATCGGTTCTCCCTTCTATTCCAGTCTCGCATTGTTCGTGGAAAGAGAGATTGTCGGTATGCCCCTGTGTGGGCTCTAATCTCTCTGATTTTATCATCGTGGTCTCTTCGCGAGATATACGTAGAAGGAAGCAATATACTGTTTGACTCCTCGGTGAAGGTATATTCTCGAAACTTCAACAAAAGCCCGTATCGAGCTACTGAGCGTCTCTCTTGCACAGTCTTCCACTGGAGTTTATCTATCATCACCGTAGCGCTTTCACGATTAGTAAATGATCCTGTAACGAAGCGCGCTGCTCTCCGTTGGATCTTCTCTATCTCTTCTATCAATCTTATCTGGTACCGATCCCACACCGGTGAGCAGTATTCAAGCAGTGGGCGAACAAGTGTACTGTAACCTACTTCCTTTGTTTTCGGATTGCATTTCCTTAGGATTCTTCCAATAAATCTCAGTCTGGCATCTGCTTTACCGACGGTTAAGTTTATATGGTCATTCCATTTTAAATCACTCCTAATGCCTACTCCCAGATAATTTATGGAATTAACTGCTTCCAGTTGCTGACCTGCTATATTGTAGCTAAGGATCTTTCTTTCTATGTATTCGCAGCACATTACACTTGTCTACATTGAGATTCAATTGCCATTTCCTGCACCATGCGTTCATTCGTTGCAGAGCCTCCTGCATTTCAGTACAATTTTCCATTGTTATAATCTCTAGATATACTACAGCATCATCCGCAAAAAGCTTCAGTGAACTTCCGATGTTATCCACAATTGAGAATGACATGCTGCGTTCTGTTATCTAGGAACTCTTCAATCCAATCACACAATTGGTCTGATAGACCCTATGCTCTTACTATGTTCATTAAACGACTGTGGGGAACTATATCGAACGCCTTGCGGAAGTCAAGAAACACGGCATCTACCTGGGAACCCGTGTTTATGGCCCTCTGAGTCTCGTGGACGAGTAGAGCGAGATGGCTTTCACACGATCGTCTTTTTCGAAACCCATGCTGATTCCTACAGAGTAGATTTTTAGTCTCCAGAAAAGTCATTATACTCGAACAAAATATGTGTTCCAAAATTCTACAACTGTTCGACGTTAGAGATATAGGTCTATAGTTCTGCACATCTGTTCGACGTCCCTTCTTGAAAACGGGATGACCTGTGCCCTTTTCCAATCTTTTGGAACGCCATGCTTTTCTAGAGACCTACGGTACATCGCTGCAAGAAAGGGGGCAAGTTCCATCGCGTACTCTGTGTAAAATCGAACTGGTATCCCATCTGGTCCAGCGGCCTTTCCTCTTTTTAGCGACTTTAATCGTTTTTCTATCCCTCTGTTATATATTTCGATATCTACCATTATGTTACCTGTGCGACAATCTAGAGAAGGAACCACAGTGCAGTCTTCCTCTGTGAAACAGCTTTGGAAAAAGACATTTAGTATTTCGGCCTTTAGTCTGTCACCTTCTGTTTCAGTACCATTTTGGTCACAGATTTTCTCGACATTTTGTTTTGATCCACGAGCCGCTTTGACATAAGACCAAAATTTCTTAGGATTTTCTGCCAAGTCAGTGCATAGAACTTTACTTTCGAATTCGTTGAACGCCTCTCGCATAGCGCACATCAGACTACATTTCGCTTCGTGTAATTTTTGTTATAGACTCATTTAATGTTCCCCTTTAGAAAAAGGCGAAAGATTTATTCGTCTTGAAGGGAAACCAGTGGAGTCATCCACGAAAATGCTGTGGCTTCAGTGGAAGGCGGGCTAGAAGTGTGCACGCCCGTAGTCCCACTGCTAATAACAGGCTTGCAGCAGTTCGTGTTGACACATCTCGGCTCATAAGCCCGCTAGCCTGTGCTGCGGTAGCCGTATGATCTGCGACTGCTGCCCTTGCAGTACAACAATCCTGGTGGGCGTTTGTGATGCGTGGGTGTCCAGAACCTCGTCTACAGGTGTGGGAAAGTTCACGTGACCACTGATACAGGCGTCGTCGCACAACAGACGCAGCACGTCCAAACTGTGTGACACTTTCCAAAATGACCGTCTCACCATTCGGAGAGGTCACAATTTGACAGCTTTCAAACTCTCTCAGGTGGCTGCAGGAGGCACGAGTACTTCTCCGTTGCATGGTAGCCTGCTTGCTTCGCGCATTTGCACCACACCGACGGCTGTAAGCATTCCCTGTTAGAGGACAGACACAGATGGCCTGTGGTAGCTAAACCTCTACGCTATCTGTTGGCAGACGACATTGAAACCGTTATCAGTACATCACTACAGGTATTATGTCTTTCCAGCTGTAAGCAGTAATAGTTGTAGTAAAAACTGCTTGTGAAGTAGGAATTATAAAATTTGTGTAACTGAAAAAGGGATATAATACTAAGATGGTATCTGTTCTTTCGGACATGTCGAAAGAACAGATATCATCTTAGTATAATATATCTTCTTCTTCTGTGCGAATGCACAAACAGTGCCCGAACTCTGACGGGAATCGGCAACGCGCCGCTAGTAAAGAGTAGAATGGGCGGGGGCACTACGAATGTAGTGCGGGACAACATGTTGAGAATGTGGGTTTCGCGGGAGGCGTGCCAGAGATCAACCCATGCAGTCGCGTTATCCTCGCTCAGATGGATAGAGCATCTGCCATGTAAGCAGGAGATCCCGGGTTCGAGGCCCGGTTGGGGCACACATTTTCATCTGTCCCCGTTGACGCATGTCAACGCCTGTAAGGGATAACTAATCATGGGATAAATGAGGAGACTGGTTGCTCTGTAATGATGTAAATCGTACGGAAGTGGTACAACGTGATCGTGTGGTTCTCTCACCGTTGAAATAAGTCATGGCAGTGAAACTATTTGTGTAGGTCTGATGGGTCTGTGCAATCACGCATTAAGATGGGATGACGTGCAAACGTGCCAGAATGGTAGAAACGAACTACTGTCTTTGGACGTCCGCATGACTACACCGGGAATGCAGTCGGCCGATTTGTTACTATAGCAACGCGCACTGTGCAAGATGTCGACAAGGAATGGTGCACCACACACAGACGTGTAACAGTGCATCGGAACAGGGCCGCAAAAGGATCAGATTCCGGGCGAATATTGCGGACGGAATTACGTGCAATAGTTATTTGTTTTTGGCTGCGTTCCAAAAGTTTCACATAAAGCTGCACGCCTTCAATGGGCCAAACAAAGAAATTGGACCAAAGCGGACGGCTCATTTCTAATGACTTGAATCATTTCAACGTAGTAACGTCACAAGGCATTTAACCTTCCCGCTGTGGAGTGCATAGTTTATGCCGAACGTGGTACTCTTATATTGAGGGGGTCTTTTGCGTATAAGCAGTGGGTCTACTCCTTCATGAAAATGAACCAGGATGTCTCTTTCAAAGTTTCGTTCACCAGATGTTGCGTTTTCTTCCACTACTTCATAATGAGCATGCTGTGAACATCACCTTGCACAAACACGTTCCTGGCTTGACAAACATTTAGCACCCGCTAAATCACTCGATCTCAATCCTCTAACAAATGTCTGGGACTGTTTCGAGCTGCGAGTGAAGGTAGCAGTCAACACAGCGACAACTCGGAAGGACTTCTGGATGCAATTGTCAGCTGGTGGCGTCAGGTGGGAAGAAACCTGTGGGTCGAGACCATTATCAAAGCTAGAGGTGGTGTTACACGGTATTAGTGCGACGTATCCTGGACGTATTTGTCCGGTATATAGTAACAGTGTAAAACGCCTTTTGAAGACACACAATGAATCAAAGAAGAGAAGACATGAAACACGGATACATTTATTCCATTTTAAAGTAATGTTCATGGGTCACAATACATTTATCCCAAATAATGCAACACGTTCAGAAACTGTCAGCTGAAACTTCTTTTGCATCCCATAATAGGTGTCAGTAGTCTGATGTCTGGTGTATTTGCAGACTGCAAGCTTTTCAAGATTTCCGTTACACGTGTGGATAAGAAGAAACCTGACGGCACCAGATCGGGAGAGTGCAATGGTTGTTCGATATGGCAAAAACTCGTGCAGGCAGATCTCAGGGTGCTGGCGGCCACGGCCACACAGCGAATATCACAATCCTGTCCTACAAGAAACTGGAAAAAATGCATATGAATGCCACATTACTAAAGAACTAACTACAGTGGCGCAGCACTGACCTTCGACTTCATAACGTAAACGGCATCGTTCAGCCGTGTCAAGTTTCCTCAAGACGAAAAGGCTAAGGACGAGTAGTCTACAACACGCGTGTTGTACATAAAAAAACTATACATGCAGTCTAAGGTAAAATAAACGACACAGATACTGGAAGTTAGTTTTTTTTAGTAAATCAGCTAGTGGCTAAGAGGTAAAGCAGGACGCGTTGGGTCCAAACATCTCAGGATTTGTTCTTTCCTCTGAATAAAAATCTTTTACATACCGCTTTTCCTTGAGGCTGGAAATTTGAGAAAGTATGCTGATATTCGTCTCTCCTACTTACGACTCATTACATATTGTATCCACATTAATACCTACAGAACTTATGTTTGTCATGGACTTCCCAACGCCAGATTTCTTCTTTCCATTTCCCCGACTTTGTGGTGCGTTGGTTCAGTAGTGAAAACGAATTTTAAAAAAATACGATTCACTCCTCCAACCGACCTACCTGTCTTATGTCAGTAACTGCTTTATGCCAAAACAGAGAGCTACCTCAGGAAGTTAGGTGACCACATCCCTTCCCGAACTCTATACAACTGCACTAATACACTGATTCCAATAACCTCAATGTAGACGAAACATTAAACTCCAACTTCGTTCCCGTACTGGCTCAGTGGCTCATACGTTATGTGCCAGACTACATAATCCAAATGTGTCTGGATCGATCCCCGGTCAATCCTAGGATTCTTATTCGTCACTTATTACTTGTTTCACCTGTGGTAATGTTTGTGGATGTGACAAACGCGGAACTGCATAACTGTTTGGAATCCACGTTAAACTATAGGTCTCCCTATAACTGTCTGGGGGTGTCACTTAAAACTCCTCCGACATGATCATGCCTAGTAAGGTACTGTATCGCTCAAAAGTTTATTGATGATTGCCTTACTTTATTCAATTCTTGCTAATTTTTTCTTTTTTTTGTGCAGATAATCTTCGTAAACGGGCTATAAAAATGGTCCTTAATGCTTGCTTTCTCTCTTCTGTCTGCTCTCTCCCTCTCACTTTGTATGAATTCCGAGATGCACTTCGGCACCCTAATTTTATCGAAGCGCAGCAGCACAACAAGCAGAGGCCGGTTAGCACGGAAGGTACACTTGCGTTAGCTTACAGAATACCGGCCCTATCGGTGGGAGACACTATAGGCTGACCTTTTCAAGCGACCATCGACTCGTGACTGCATCATCACGAAAACCCCTACCGATGACAGGTGAAGATTCAATACATCGTCGTCTTATCCCAATTCTGTCTCCTTCATACGTCACTACAGTATAAAAACGCACTGCAACCCATCGAACCTGAACTGAACACAATCATTGTGTCTTCAGACACTTCCGTTTGGTCCGTGCTTGCATAAAAAGAACAGTACGGGATTATGGGCCCGCCCCCTTTCTCAGACTAGTTTCAGTGACATTTCAAGATTATCAGTGCGTTTTTCTTTTTGTTATTTAGTTGTCACAATATGATTTCCACATCTGCCGCGGTTTCTCCGGCATATTTTCTGTACTTTGTTGCCGTTCCTTAGGCAAATTGCATATAATCTGCAAGTTCGTTGGTCGGCTTACAGTTGCTTAAAAAACACTGAAGAATGTAACTTTTTAAGACCTTGGCCGTAATTCAAAACAGGCGTAAAAGTTACGTTCTTCTGCGGTTTAAAAGCAGTTCCAAGTCAACGAAAAAACTTGCAGATGACATGCTGTATACTGAAGAAACGGAAACAAAACATAGAAAATACACTGTACTGTGCAACAGACGAAGAAATCATGCTGTGACTTAAAAGTAAATAAGAATAAAGAAAAACCCACCGACAATGGCGATACTGTCGCTAAAACTACACTCCTGGAAATTGAAATAAGAACACCGTGAATTCATTGTCCCAGGAAGGGGAAACTTTATTGACACATTCCTGGGGTCAGATACATCACATGATCACACTGACAGAACCACAGGCACATAGACACAGGCAACAGAGCATGCACAATGTCGGCACTAGTACAGTGTATATCCACATTTCGCAGCAATGCAGGCTGCTATTCTCCCATGGAGACGATCGTAGAGATGCTGGATGTAGTCCTGTGGAACGGCTTGCCATGCCATTTCCGCCTGGCGCCTCAGTTGGACCAGCGTTCGTGCTGGACGTACAGACCGCGTGAGACGACCATTCATCCAGTCCCAAACATGCTCAATGGGGGACAGATCCGGAAATCTTGCTGGCCAGGGTAGTTGACTTACACCTTCTAGAGCACGTTGGGTGGCGCGGGATACATGCGGACGTGCATTGTCCTGTTGGAACAGCAAGTTCCCTTGCCGGTCTAGGAATGGTAGAACGATGGGTTCGATGACGGTTTGGATGTACCGTGCACTATTCAGTGTCCCCTCGACGATCACCAGAGGTGTACGGCCAGTGTAGGAGATCGCTCCCCACACCATGATGCCGGGTGTTGGCCCTGTGTGCCTCGGTCGTATGCAGTCCTGATTGTGGCGCTCACCTGCACGGCGCCAAACACGCATACGACCATCATTGGCACCAAGGCAGAAGCGACTCTCATCGCTGAAGACGACACGTCTCCATTCGTCCCTCCATTCACGCCTGTCGCGACACCACTGGAGGCGGGCTGGACGATGTTGGGGCGTGAGCGGAAGACAGCCTAACGGTGTGCGGGACCGTAGCCCAGCTTCATGGAGACGGTTGCGAATGGTCCTCGCCGATACCACAGGAGCAACAGTGTCCCTAATTTGCTGGGAAGTGGCGGAGGGGTCCCCTACGGCACTGCGTAGGATCCTACGGTCTTGGCGTGCATCCGTACGTCGCTGCGGTCCGGTCCCAGGTCGACGGGCACGTGCACCTTCCGCCGACCACTGGCGACAACATCGATGTACTGTGGAGACCTCACGCCCCACGTGTTGAGCAATTCGGCGGTACGTCCACCCGGCCTCCCGCATGCCCACTATACGCCCTCGCTCAAAGTCCGTCAGCTACACATACGGTTCACGTCCACGCTGTCGCGGCATGCTACCAGTGTTAAAGACTGCGATGGAGCTCTGTATGCCACGGCAAACTGGCTGACACTGACGGCGGCGGTGCAGAAATGCTGCGCAGCTAGCGCCATTCGACGGCCAACACCGCGGTTCCTGGTGTGTCCGCTGTGCCGTGCGTGTGATCATTGCTTGTACAGCCCTCTCGCAGTGTCCGGAGCAAGTATGGTGGGTCTGACACACCAGTGTCAATGTGTTCTTTTTTCCATTTCCAGGAGCGTAGTTTGGGAAAACACATAAAACAGTAGTGTTTTGCATCAGGGTCCACCCACAGTTCCATATTGAATTAAAATGTCGGCTATACCAAACAACTAGAGTAAAAGATATAGTTCGAGCAGCATAGAATTTTTCCAGAATCGCACTCCCACTGTGCGCTGAAAATAAGGGAGAGGTGACATGCAAACAGGATCTTTTAAACAGTGCACAACATAGTTGGGATGCCTAATATTTCCAGAAGGCTTTCGACACCGTTCCTCACAAGCGTCTTCTAACCAAACTGCGTGCCCACAGAGTATCGCCTCAGCTGTGCGAATGGACTCGTGATTTCCTGTCAGAAAGATCACAGTTCGTGGTAATAGACGGAAAGTCATCGAGTAAAACAGAAGTAATATCCGACATTCCCCAAGGAAGTGTTATAGGCCCTCTATTGTTCGTGATCTATATTAACGACATAGGAGACAATCTGAGTATCCGTCTTAGATTGTTTGCAGGTGATGCTGTCATTTACTGTCTTGTAAAGTCATCAGATGACCAAAACCACTTGGAAAATGATTTAGATAAGATATCTGTATGGCGTGAAAAGTGGTAATTGACCCTGAATAAGGAAAAGTGTGAAATTATTGACATGAGTACTAAAAGAAATCAGCTAAATTTCGATTACGCGATACGTCACACAAATCTGAAGGCTGTAAATTCAAGTAAATAGTTAGTGATTACAATTACACATAACATAAATTGGAACGATCACATAGATAATATTGTGGGTAGAGTAAACCAAAGACTGCGATTCATTGGAAGAACACTTAGAAGGTGCAACAGGTCTACTAAAGAGACTGCTTACATCACGCTTGTCGCCCTATTCTGGAGTATTGCTGTGGAGTGTGGGATCCGCATCAGGTGGCACTGACGGATGACATCGCAAAAGTTCAAAGAAGGGCAGCTCGTTTTGTATTATCGCAAAATAGGGGAGATAGTGTCACAGACATGATACGTGCATTGGAGTGCCAATCATTAAAACAAAAGCGTTTTTCGTTGCGACGGGATCTTCTCATGAAATTTCAATCACCAGTTTTCTCCTCCGATTGCGAAAACATTCTGTTGGCACCCACCTACATAGGGGGAAATGATCATAACGATAAAGTAAGATAAATGAGGGCACGCACAGAAAAATTTAAGAGCTCGTTTTTCCCGAGTGCCGTTCGAGAGTGGAACGGTAGAGAGACAGGTTGAAGGTGGTTTATTGAACCCTCTGCGAGGCACTTTATTGTGAATAGCACAGTAATGACGTAGGAGCAGATGTAGATGTAGAAGTTGGAAATAATCAGATACTAGATCCGATCCGCTTTTTTGGTTCTGATGTCTGATGAACGAGATTCAAATCTGTGAGCGATCTGGATCGTTTCACAGATATAGGAGATTTGTATGAAATCTGAGCGTCTGCGAGCCTCGAAGACAGTCATTTAAAAGTCTTCTGCGCTTCATGTCTTCTCCCCAGCATCTATTTTCGACGAAACATCATATCTAATTCGACATCAAAGACTCACCATAGAAGACTGGAATAACGTGGAGATACTTTATACTTTACTTAATCTTCAGCTACTATTTGTATTACCAAACTTTGCAAGTCGAAGTAAATGTTCGTTTAGTAGTGCTGGTAAGGACGGATTAACTAAACCTGCCACCTATATCAGCTGCCGCCGTTTTATTCCTGTGCTCATTGTTGAGATTATCGTTATTTGTTTCTGGGTAGGCTGTCTGTAGCCCTTACAAAATGAGTTGAAGAAGCTCTCTGGGAGTCTTTATTATAAAACACCTCGTATTTTCGTGTCTTTCATATCATGCAGAATCCCTCCAGGAAAAGAAAGTTATCAACTCTATTAACGTGATAATCGTATTACTGCAGTTTCAGCTACAAAAAAAAAATTATTTCTGTACAGAGGATCACCAAGAGTACGTACCATCCTCTGCTGTATAGAAAGAAAGCGTTATTATTTGCACACTTATGACTAATGTAAGTTGTCGTTTTTCTGGAAATACTGTGCTCTGGAAACAGAGATATTTGGTCAGTCGGTAATAGGAGGTATACACTGAGATGACAAAAGTCATAAGATGTCACCTAGTATCGTGTCTAACCTCTTTTTGCCCGTGGCAGTGCAGCACGACGTGCTACAGACTCAACAAGTCCTTGGAAGACCCCATGAAATGTTTGGTCGTGCTTCCTCTATAGTCGTCCGTAATTGCAGTGTAGTATTTTGTGCTCGAGCTGACCTGTCGATTGTGTGCCGTAAATGTTTGATGGAATTCATGTCGAGTGGTCTGGGTGGCCAAACCATTCGCTCGAATTGTGCAGAACGTTCTTCGAACCAGTCGCGGGTAATTGTGGCCCAGTGACATGGCACATTGTCATCCACAAAATTTCCATGGTTGTTTTGGAACATGAAGCCCATGAGTGGCTGCAAATGGTCTCCGAGTAGCGGAACATCGGTTCAGTTGGACCACAGGACCCAGTGCATTCCATGTAAACACAACCTACACCAGCTTCCACAGTGCCTTGTTGAGAACTTGGGTCCAAGGTCTCGTGTGGTTTGTGCCACACTCGATCCACACGATCAGCACATCCCAACTGAAATCGGTACTCCTCTGACCAGGACAATGTTTTCCAGTCATCTAGGATCTAATTGGAATGGTCACTAGCCCAAGAGAGGCACTGCAGACCATGTACTGCTAGCAAAGACATTCGCGTCGGTCGACTGCTGCGATAGCCCATTAACGCCACATTTCGCCCCACTATCGTAACAGATACGTTCGTCGTACGTCCCACATTGATTTCTGCCATATTTCATGCGGTATTGCTCGCCAGGTAGCAGTGACAGCTCTACGCAAGCACCGCTAGTGAAGGCGATCGGCCACTGCCTTGTCCGTGGTGAGAGGTAATGCCTGAAGTTTGGTATTCTCGGCTCGCTCTTGACACCGTAGATCTCGGAAAACTGAATTCTCCAACAGTTTCCAAACAGGAATATTCCATGCGTTTAGCTGTAACTACCATTCCGCGTCCAAAGTTCGTTAATTTCAGTCGTGCCGCCATAATCATGTCGGAGATGTTTTCACGTGAATCACCTGAGTACAAATAACAGCTCCGCCAATACACTGCTCTTTTATACCTTCTGTACGCGATACTACCGCCATCTGTGTATGTGCATATCGCCATCCTATGACTCAATAACTCAATTCTCCATTACTGTAACATTTCGCCGGCCGGTGAGGCCGAGCGGTTTTAGGCGCTTCAGTCTGGAACCGCGCGACCGCTACGACCGCAGCTTCGAATCTTGCCTTGGGCATGGATGTGTGTGAGGTCCTTAGGTTAGTTACGTTTAAGTAGTTCTAAGTTCTAGGGACTGATGACCTCAGATGTTAAGTCCCATAATACTCAGAGCCATTTGAGCCATTTTTGTAACATTTCATAAACAATTACTTTTCTCAGCTACATGGCTGTCAAAAATATTTGTGACCTATGGGTTACACTGCTGATGTGGTGAATATACTCTGGAAAGGAAAATGCTGTCACAGTATGCGAGAGCTATTATGAAACAACTCTAAAATGCTACCGCGGGAACTGAATGCAACACTTTTGCGCCTAAAACAGCAATAGTGACAAAGCATTATGTGAATCGTGTAAAGGACAGGCGAGGCATTCGTCAGATTCTCATTCATCTGACATAAGCCGTGTCGCGGCTGCCAAGACGGACGCGCCTTTGTCGTAATTATGAACCGTCATTCCAGACGTCGTAATACGCTGGGAAACCTCACTGCGGAGAAATGTGATGTTTAAGGTGTTTTTACGAGCTTGAGGTTTCAAAAAATTATTTTTATTTTGTTTAGGTTTCTTGCCATTTTTTAATTCCTTGTGGTTTCAAGGATACGTGATCAAGAGGATTTTGTCGGGAAATTATACATTACTCTCGAGAATCACGTTTCAGTGGAAGCACCCATAGCACCCCCTAGCCGCTCTCGGCATTTGAGCCGTTTACGACTTCGATCGATATCTATTTCTCTGTAAAGCTGTAACATACTGTGTCGAAAAAAAATAGCGATATACAGATGTAGTACCTGACCACCAGATATCCCAAGTATATGCTCTCGACAAAAATGAGATGCAAAACAGCGGTTGTGTCGAAACTTTATCACAGGAGTTCGATAAATGACAATTCGCAGCACGAATACGGTTCTCAAAATTGGCATAAATGGAAGCAAGCTAAGATGAACGAGACTCTGGATACTTGTGATCATAAGCCACTGATTTACTTCTCTGACACAAAGCAATCGCTGATAAAAAAAATGTCTTTCAGTATCAGCTTTTATAGTCTTCGGCCTAGCAAACTGAAATGTACTTTGTTTATACTTTAAAATATGTTTTCGTAGCATAAATCATTCCAGTGTTTGATTTCTACAGCTACCAGAGATGCTAGGCTGATAGTTAATATTGGCCGATAATTGAACAATGGGCTATGGCTGCACTATGAAGCGGTTTAACAGTTATCTTTTCTCATTAAAGTTTCAAAATGAATCATTCAAGACACGTTAAATTCTTTTTTCACAAAACTAGTTTTTAATTGCACTTTAAATAAAACTGAAACTCTTCCTTAGTTCACTTTTTCTCATATTATGTCTTCATTACGTAGGTAGAGCATTTTTCAGAAATGAAGGTTTTTTTCCGATCATTTTGATCTCATATTTTCACAACTCAAGATTCTTATCGCACTGACATGAGCTAACACTGATCCAAAAGAAACAGTCCATGAGGAGCCAAGGTGATACAACCAAAATAAGCTAATAGAATGATCCGAACAAAGTGAGAGCGAGACACTACGTCTCTATTACTTTTAGGATAATACAAACGAATTCTAATCTATAGTATTCTTACTACTTTACTCTCTTAGGATTATATTGTATTCCTATTTTATAACTGATACTTAAATATTTCAATTAAACTAATTAAAGTTTATTTTTATTAAAATTACGGCTTAAAGCCATCAAAGCTTGGCTACAACCGTCGTCCCCCCGAATGCAAGTATAGTGCTCTAACCAATGCGCCACCCCGCTCTGTGTTTCTTAACCTAGTTCACATGATTATAAAAAGTAACTATTTGGTAAAATTGGATACCGTTTTGGACTTAACAAAATAGACACTTGTAATTTTGGCATGCACCTCAAAAACCGATAAATTTCGATAATGTTTGTTATTTACTTACATTTAATTGAACAAAGTAGGTCGAATTTCAGTACCTATGTTTTCAAGCGGCCGTCATTTTGACATTCACTTCAGGATATTTGATTTTCGAGATTCACGCTATAGAGAAATTAATTCTGATAGGATTGCAGACCTATACTACACTCTCAGTTGTGCAAACTTTTTAGTTGTGCAGTCTTGGCAGCGGTATTTTGACCGCCGTTTTGTGCTGCATAGGAACAGAGGAGAACCGTAGCATTTGAGACATGTTGCTACAGACGAATGTTGAAATTTAGATCTACTGATAAGGTAAGGAATGAGGATGTTCTGCGCAGAATCGGAGAGGAAAGGAGAATATGGGAAATACTGAAAAGAAGAAACAGGATGATAGAACATCTATTAAGACATCAAGGAATAACTTCCATGGAACTAGAGGAAGCTTTTGAGGATAAAACATGTAGAGAAAGACAGAGATTGGCATACATACAGTAAATAATTGAAGACGTATGTTGCAGATTCTATTCTGAGATGAATATGGAAGTTAATAGGAATATAAAAGAGGGAGGATGGTTTATCTGTGTAGCAGGAGTAGTAGAAGGCAGATTTCAGACTACCTAACAGATCAAAACGAAAATTTCTGTTTAGACACTGACAATGTTGAGTGTTTATGGAAAAAGTTCAAGGCAATCGTAAAATGCGTTTTAGACAGGTACGTGCCGAGTAAAACTGTGACGGACGGGAAAAACCCA
Organism: Schistocerca gregaria; assembly: GCF_023897955.1. Taxonomy (NCBI): domain Eukaryota; kingdom Metazoa; phylum Arthropoda; class Insecta; order Orthoptera; family Acrididae; genus Schistocerca; species Schistocerca gregaria. Next base: position 320,208,157 of record NC_064925.1, on the reverse strand, counting down.
CCGTGGTTCAACAACAAAGTTAGGGAACTACTGCGAAAGCAAAGAGAGCTTCACTCCAAGTGTAAACGCATCTGAAACCTCTCAGACAAACAGAAACAAAACGATGTCAAAGTTAGCGTAAGGAGGGCTATGCGTGAAGCGTTCAGTCAATTCGAAAGTAAAATTCTATGTACCTACTTGACAGAAAATCCTAGGAAGTTCTGGTCTTACGTTAAATCAGTAAGTGGCTCGAAACAGCATATCCAGACACTCCGGGATGATGATGACATTGAAACAGAGGATGACACGCGTAAAGCTGAAATACTAAACACCTTTTTCCAAAGCTGTTTCACAGAGGAAGACTGCACTGCAGTTCCTTCTATAAATCCTCGCACAAACGAAAAAATGGCTGACATCGAAATAAGTGTCCAAGGAATAGAAAAGTAACTGGAATCAATCAACAAAGGAAAGTCCACTGGACCTGACGGAATACCAATTCGATTCTACACAGAGTACGCGAAAGAACTTGCCAACCCTCCTAACAGCCGTGTCCCGCAAATCTCTAGAGAATCGGAAGGTTCCAAATGATTGGAAAAGAGCGCAGGTAGTCCCAGTCTTCAAGAAGGGTCGTAGAGCAGATGCGCAAAACTATAGACCTATATCTCTGACATCGAACATGTTTTTTGCTCGCGTACTCCTACTCTGTAGGAATTAACATGGATTCCGGAAACAGCGATCGTGTGAGACCCAGAAAATATTAGATACAGGCTACCAGGTAGATGCTTGACTTCCGGAAGGCGTTCGATAGAGTTCCGCACTGACGCCTGAAAAACAAAGTAAGAGCCTACGGAATATCAGACCAGCTGTGTGGCTGGATTGAAGAGTTTTTAGCAAACAGAACATAGCAAGTTGTTATCACTGGAGAGACGCCTACAGACGTTAAAGTAACCTCTGGCGTGCCACAGGGGAGTGTTATGGGTCCATTGCTTTTCACAATATATATAAATGACCTAGTAGATAGTGTCGGAAGTTCCATGCGGCTTTTCGCGGATGATACTGTAGAATACAGAGAAGTTGCAGCATTAGAAAATTGTAGCGAAATGCAGGAAGATCTGCAGCGGATAGGCAGTTGGTGCAGGGAGTGGCAACTTACCCTTAACATAGACAAATGTAATGTATTGCGAATACATAGAAAGAAGGATTCTTTGTTGTATGATTATATGTTAGCGGAACAAACACTGGTAGCAGTTACTTCTGTAAAATATCTGGGAGTATACGTGCGGAACGATTTGAAGTGGAATGATCATATAAAATTAATTGTTGGTAAGTCGGGTACCAGGTTGAGATTCATTGGGAGAGTCCTTAGAAAATGTAGTCCATCAACAAAGGAGGTGGCTTACAAAACACTCGTTCGACCTATACTTGAGTATTGCTCATCAGTGTGGGATCCGTACCAGATCGGGTTGACGGAGGAGATAGAGAAGATCCAAAGAAGAGCGGCGCGTTTCGTCACAGGGTTATTTGGTAACCGTGATAGCGTTACGGAGATGTTTAGCAAACTCAAGTGGCAGACTCTGCAAGAGAGGCGCTCAGCATCGCGGTGTAGCTTGCTCGCCAGGTTTCGAGAGGGTGCGTTTCTGGATGAGGTATCGAATATATTGCTTCCCCCTACTTATATCTCCCGAGGAGACCACAAATGTAAAATTAGAGAGATTCGAGCGCGCACGGAGGCTTTCAGACAGTCGTTCTTCCCCCGAACCATACGCGACTGGAACAGAAAAGGGAGGTAATGACAGTGGCACGTAAAGTGCCCTCCGCCACACACCGTTGGGTGGCTTGCGGAGTATAAATGTAGATGTAGATGTAGATTGGCATAGATAAGGAATTCGTGGCGGGCCGCATTAAATTAAACCAATCAGAAGACTGGTGACTCAAAAAAAAGAAGCTCATCATTTTAACGGCCACAATTTTTTTGCCTAGTATTTGAGTTATGTACTTGCTTTTATAAATAAAGATTTGTTTGAAAAATAATTATTAGTAGAAAAATGTTGAAAATGAGCATAAAATAAGATTCCGAGACCGGAAAGATCCGTTTAGTCTAGTTCAACGGCGCAAAGTCTGGTGATTAAGAATTTATGCCACCACTTTTGCTCTCCTTGACGCCCAACCTGAGGCTGGAAAAATTACTTCCACGGCCAGGATTCGAACTGGTTACATTTGAGACGAGCACCACCACACAGGCATAACTTAGCAACCTCGATTATGGAAGCGGATATTAGACAAAATTTATGGTAATACTAGCTGACAAACCCGGCATAGCCCGGGTATTCATTTTGCCAATTTTATGGTAGGAGCGAAAACCTAAAGTGAACTATGTTGATAGTGAAATATAGGAAAATTATCACTTCCATGTATTCGTGAAAACAACTAACAGTACAAAGATATATGCATAATGTCCAAATGTATAGTACAGTATTCAAATCCAGAGACATGATCCCGGACAATTATTGTACACTAGGCGCAGCTGCTTAGCGTACCTACAAACTTCTCTATGGCGACGCCTCTTCGTATCTCTGTAGACGGCTGTCGTTTTGACCTACTTCGCAATTGAAAGCTGTTAGAAGCGCTGCCAGGTGTTAGGGATTTCATTAAGCTGACTCGACTGTCTGAGTGTCTAACGTAAGCAGTAAAGAGTAAGTGTATTAACAATTCATACATGATGCGGCATTTCTCTCTTACCTCAGTGTTTATCACGTCTTATTTCCTGAAATATGCGTCGTACAATGATGTATTTGTTTAGGGATATTCAGCGACATAGGTGGATACTGTTAGCGACTTAGTAGAAAGGAAGTAATAAATTTAAACGACTTGAACAATGAGGTAGTTTTTCGCCCGTCTCAGCGTTTATGAAGTTGTATCTCTTCAATTATGTGTCGTACCATGATATGCTTTTATCGGCTATGTGGATACTGCGTGCGAAATTTACTGTCATTGTTCATACGTCTACATTGAGAGCGGAGGTTCGCCTAAGATGAAATCACACTGCTAACATTTAGACGATGGCATACAAGGAGTAATTTTTAAGATGCTATATCTGTGAACGGAGCAAGAGGAAGCCTTTAAATGTCGTTCAGTAACAAGTGTTCCCTCCTGTGTATATTAAATAAATATACAAAATCTTTATGTCGGTTCAAATGCGATCGAAGGAGTCTTAAAAAGTCAGTCAAGTTGCTATCTCAAGTAGAGGCATCTGTGACTCAATACTGTAGTTTTTAGCTTCACGTCAGCTTCAAACTTTCCAACAGTTTGGGTTGGTGCATAAGTTTTTAGTGTTTCTCCATACGTTTACTACACACAACAGATAAACATAACAAAGACTTCATTGATCAATATTGTCCGGCCGGTGTGGCCGTGCGGTTCTAGGCGCTTCAGTCTGGAACCGCGTGAGCGCTACGGTCGCAGGTTCGAATCCTGCATCGGGCATGGATGTGTGTGATGTCCTTAGGTTAGTTAGGTTTACGTAGTTTTAAGTTGTAGGGGACTGATGAACACAGATATTAAGTCCAATAGTGCTCAGAGCCATTTGAACCATTTGATCAATAATATATTGTCCTTCACTTTTTACAACAGTCTGCCAACGCTGGGGTACCTTCTAGATTCCCCGACTATAGAAATCACGTGGTTATGAGGCGAAGAACTCTTCGAGTCCTGATTGGAGCGCATTTTCATCCAGAAAAGACGTTCCTTGAGGGTTGTTCGATAAAGAGCAGAAAAGAAGAAAAAAGGGGGGGGGGTGCAAGATCAGGCGAATAAGCTGGGCGCGGAATGGCTTCGAATCCAACTCCTGTATACTTTTTTTTGTCAGTCTAGCAGAATGCGGGAGGGCTTAATCGAAGAATGGCATCACGTCACGCCGTCTTCTTGGTCGTTGTTCTTGGAATGCGTCTGCAAGACGTCTCAGTTGCTGACAATAAATACCAGCAGTGATGGTTATACCTCGGGGAAGCAATTCGTAGTATAACACACCGTCGCTGTTCCACCACATGTATACATTATCTCTGTGGATGTTCACAGGTCTTTATGCGGAAATTACTGCTTTGTTTGAACTCATACATTCCTTTCTTTTCCTTACGTTGACATGAAAAAACAATTCCTCGTCAGTAGTAACGATACAGGATAGGAATAATGGGTGTTGTTAACGAGCCAACTGATAGCGAGCAAGCAGAGATGCACGTTTGGCCACCCGCAGGTTTTTGTAATTTTGGGTTAGAGCATGCGGTACCCACACACCGGATTTTTGTACCTTCTCCATCTTACGCAAATGTACGCAAATGTTGGAGTAATGACAGTTCATCACATTTGCCGGTTCGCGAGTACACTGACGTGTATAATGGATCATTGTGGATTAACGCGTTTAAACGCTCTTCAACAAATCCCGATGGTCTTCCTGAACATGGAGAGTCACTGTTGTCAAAACAATCCTCCTTAAACGGAGAAAAGTATTCTCTTAAAGTGCTCTGTCCAACGGCATTATCCCCACACAGGGCGCAAATGTTTCTGTATGTTTCCGTTGTTGTCATACCTCTACCGAACTCAAACCGAAGAGTACATCGAAAATATTCCAATTTCTCCACTTCGCACTTCATTTTCTGGCGTCCACAGCTCCAGTCTCCAGATCATAAAATGACAATATGTAAATTGAAATAGTGACAGTACAGTACAACAAAATGACAATCGATAACTAAACCCATATCAGTAGGAATATCAACATGCAAAATAAAAACGCTACGAAGTTATGCACCAACCCAGCACTTCCAAGCAGGTAGTTAAGGGTTTTACTGAAAATAGCAGAAGATTGTTTACCGATAGCCTAAAAGAGAAGATAAATATATATCGATCTTACACTGAATGAAGTCAGAATTCGAAGATAAACCAAACTTCTTCATATTCAGGGTAACATTCTTAGCTAATGTCTGCAGCCAGTTGTTTTTTTCTCGTTTGCATGAAATCTCTTTCTTGAAATCCAGTAATATATAGAGATAATTGTTCTTGGTGTTAGACATGTCTCTATTGAAGAATGTTTCAAGTTAGTTTTCAAAATATACTTGGAATTATTTTCCTCCACGTACTCCTCTCGACGAACAAAAATACCATCTGCAAATTTTACTGAAAGCACTATATCCGTAAAGTTCACTAGATATTATAATATCCACATCTGTACTTTGGTTTGATATACTGTGCATAATTACTTTCGAATGTTCTACTATTGATGTGCGCTATTTCCTATTGGTAATAACTTGTCCACGTTGAGAGTCCATGAATATGAAATGTCTTATTGCCATCACTTAAGATAACCATACTTTGCACATACTATCCGAATCGGCTGTTTTAACATTACACCCAATTTCGGGATCTCACTCAGTTTTCAAGTACGATGATCTGCTGAAAGCGGCTGTGGAGGTAAAATTAAATGTATGATACAGCTTAAGCGATAGGATGAAAACAGTTTCCCTTTCACAATTACATGCAGCTGCTTACCTGAGAGCTAGCATGGACAAAATACTGCACTTGGCGACCCATGCGTAGTTTCCTGCTGAGCTCCTTCCACGTATTACACATGTTTTAATCAGCTTTCCTAGCCATGACACTACCTCAGCACGCAAAGTTCATCATGGGTTAGGTCGAGGGGAGGTGCGAGGTAAGGATTTAGCATTTTCCGCAAAAGCGATCATTTTGCTGGAGCGTGAAAGACTTTGGGAGCAATCAAAAAAAAAAGCTTTTTATGTTACTCAAAACATTTCGTGGAAGAAAAAATTTCTTCTGTTTGGAAACATTATGTAATACTCTACGCCTGTTTCTGCACTTGTTTTTATACTACTCCTAGTTCTAGAGCTATTAGTTCTGTTTTCGATTTTTAATTTTAATTTTTTTCACTAAACGTATATTATAAAATTATATTATACCTTACTACAAAGTGCGATTAAAACTAGTCGTAGATTGCTTTATTATCTTTTACTCTTCCAAACGTCGTTGAATATGAAGTGTGTTTGAGATGTATATATACATTCAGCGTTTAAGGTAAGTATTTTAATGGGTTATGATGGCCATAGGCGCAGCGTCTAATGTGTCAACACATAGTTGAGCATTTGTATTCTTGAACTTACGATTTTAAGCTGTTAAAAGTGTCTTAGAAAGTGCATTTTTGAGGGGAAAAAGTAAACATGTCCCCTTTCAAAAGTTGTAGTTCTATAGGCTCAATGTCATGTAAGAAGCTTAATTTGAATTAGCGTGTCGAACTTCAAACTCTTTCCCACATTTGTCAGTAGTTCATCTGAATTTACGAGCTTCAGTATGTACGTTCTTCTACATACTATTCATCATCATACATGTGATTTCAGCAAAGACAGAAAAAAAAATCAAACGGTAACAGTTCTCGCCTAATGATGAGAAAATAACCAAATACGTAGTTTCTATGTCAATAATAATTTCACATAAAAGATTTGAACATATTACCATCATCAGGTCTATTTGTATGTTTCTTATATAAATTATATAGTGTTGCTGCTTCATTGTAAAAGACTAAATTGAACTAAAATTTTGTTAGGTGTTTTATTACAGAGGAATGGTGCAAGGAAGAAATTCAAGTGAAGGCTTTATACTAACTATGAGGATTAAAAACAATATAATGGATACTGAAGGAATGTCACATATAATATCAGGACTTATTTCTTAAAGTAAGTAAAAGGTATCTCATAGGAATCATTCATGTTTACACACCAACAGCTCTTGTTTTGACAAATAAGTAGAGGGATTCTACAAAAACCTACAGAAGCTGGTAAGTGACAAATTTCTCCTACAAAATAATAACGTAAAACAAAAATTTTGTTTTAGATTATTATTTTGTAGGGGAAATTTGTCATTTACCAGCTTCTGTAGGTTTTTGGTCAAAATATGAGCTGTTGGTGACTAAACCTGTACACACCTGATTATATATATATAATATTTGTTCTACATTTTCATTAAAAGTATATATAATAAAATATAAAGTATAACACGTTTTCCCTTAACATATTATTTCTAGAAGAAAGGAAGTGAAAATGAACTTTACAACGATCTAATGAAACTAAAAATGAAGCTTATGAAGTTTACTATATTATATGAAACAAGTTAAAAACTCTTATAAAATGTAAAGGCCCTAAAGCACTTTTGATTTACAAGTGACAATAAACTTGCAAAATGCTGAGTAAAACTATATACAAAACTAGAAAGTGACTCAACAGGCAGAAGGGAATTTGCCATTTACTAGCTTCAGTAGCTCTTTGGTCAAAACGTATGAGCTGTTGGTGAGTGTGTGTGTGAGTGTGTGTGTACATACGTGTGTCCTATACACATATCTGTCTATGAATATGGAAGTTGAAAGGTTTGCGTAATGAGAGAACCACCTACTTTGCATGATTTACAGATCAATTTGACTTGTTTTATAGAAGAATCTTACCAAAACATATTAAATCCCACTTATATTATGAAGAAATTTTGATAATAAAAAATAGTTTGTAGACTGTATTCGTAATGTGTCAATTTACTATACTGTATCGATTTACTGCAATGGGTCGATTTACCGATACATAATTTTCCGTAGCACAAGTTTGTCAGACATCTGTGTAACAGACCGATTGCAAAGACTTAAACTTCCATAGATACATTGTGAAGCTTGGGTACATGCAACGATATATTGTGTTTCAAAATTAAGAAAAGCATTGTTGTTGTTGTTGTCTTCAGTCCTGAGACTGGTTTGATGCAGCTCTCCATGCTACTCTATCCTGTGCAAGCTGCTTCATCTCCCAGTACCTACTGCAACCTACATCCTTCTGAATCTGCTTAGTGTACTTATCTCTCGGTCTCCCTCTACGATTTTTACCCTCCACGCTGCCCTCCAACGCTAAATTTGTGATCCCTTGATCCCTCAAAACATGTCCTACCAACCGATCCCTTCTTCTAGTCAAGTTGTGCCACAAACTTCTCTTCTCCCCAATCCTATTCAATACCTCCTCATTAGTTACGTGATCTATCCACCTTATCTGCAGTATTCTTCTGTAGCACCACATTTCGAAAGCTTCTATTCTCTTCTTGTCCAAACTAGTTATTGTCCATGTTTCACTTCCATACATGGCTACACTCCAAACAAATACTTTCAGAAACGACTTCCTGATACATAAATCTATATTCGATGTTAACAAATTTCTCTTCTTCAGAAACGCTTTCCTTGCCATCGCCAGTCTACATTTTATATCCTCTCTACTTCGATCATCATCAGTTATTTTACTTCCTAAATAGCAAAACTCCTTTACTACTTTAAGTGTCTCATTTCCTAATCTAATTCCCTCCGCATCACCCGATTTAATTTGACTACATTCCATTATCCTCGTTTTGCTTTTGTTGATGTTCATCTTATATCCTCCTTTCAAGACACTGTCCATTCTGTTCAACTGCTCTTCCAAGTCTTTTGCCGTCTCTGACAGAATTACAATGTCATCGGCGAACCTCAAAGTTTTTACTTCTTCTCCATGAATTTTAATATCTACTCCAAATTTTTCTGTTGTTTCCTTTACTGCTTGCTCAATATACAGATTGAATAACATTGGGGAGAGGCTACAACCCTGTCTCACTCCTTTCCCAACCACTGCTTCCCTTTCATGCCCCTCGACTTTTATGACTGCCATCTGGTTTCTGTACAAATTGTAAATAGCCTTTCGCTCCCTGTATTTTACCCCTGCCACCTTTAGAATTTGAAAAAGAGTATTCCAGTCAACATTGTCAAAAGCTTTCTCTAAGTCTACAAATGCTAGAAACGTAGGTTTGCCTTTTCTTAATCTTTCTTCTAAGATAAGTCGTAAGGTCAGTATTGCCTCACGTGTTCCAACATTTCGACGGAATCCAAACTGATCCTCCCCGAGGTCCGCATCTACCAGTTTTTCCATTCGTCTGTAAAGAATTCGCGTTAGTATTTTGCAGCTGTGACTTATTAAACTGATAGTTCGGTAATTTTCACATCTGTCATCACCTGCTTTCTTTGGGATTGGAATTATTATATTCTTCTTGAAGTCTGAGGGTATTTCGCCTGTCTCATACATCTTGCTCACCAGCTGGTAGAGTTTTGTCATGACTGGCTCTCCCAAGGCCGTCAGTAGTTCTAATGGAATGTTGTCTACTCCGGGGGCCTTGTTTCGACTCAGGTCTTTCAGTGCTCTGTCAAACTCTTCACGCAGTATCGTATCTCCCATTTCGTCTTCATCTACATCCTCTTCCATTTCCATAATATTGTCCTCAAGTACATCACCCTTGTATAAACCTTCTATATACTCCTTCCACCTTTCTGCCTTCCCTTCTTTGCTTAGAACTGGGTTGCCATCTGAGCTCTTGATATTCATACACGTGGTTCTCTTCTCTCCAAAGGTCTCTTTAATTTTCCTGTAGGCAGTATCTATCTTACCCCTAGTGAGATAAGCTTCTACATCCTTACATTTGTCCTCTAGCCATCCCTGTTTAGCCATTTTGCACTTCCTGTCGATCTCATTTTTGAGACGTCTGTATTCCTTTTTGCCTGCTTCATTTACTGCATTTTTATATTTTCTCCTTTCATCAATTAAATTCAATATTTCTTCTGTTACCCAAGGATTTCTAGCAGCCCTCGTCTTTTTACCTACTTTATCCTCTGCTGCCTTCACTACTTCATTCCTCAGAGCTACCCATTCTTCTTCTACGGTATTTCTTTCCCCTATTCCTGTCAATTGTCCCCTTATGCTCTCCCTGAAACTCTGTACAACCTCTGGTTCTTTCAGTTTATCCAGGTCCCATCTCCTTAATTTCCCACATTTTTGCAGTTTCTTCAGTTTTAATCTACAGGTCATAACCAATAGATTGTGGTCAGAGTCCACATCTGCCCCTGGAAATGTCTTACAACTTAAAACCTGGTTCCTAAATCTCTGTCTTACCATTATATAATCTATTTGATACCTTTTAGTATCTCCAGGGTTCTTCCACGTATACAACCTTCTTTTATGATTCTTCAACCAAGTGTTAGCTATGATTAAGTTATGCTCTGTGCAAAATTCTACTAGGCGGCTTCCTCTTTCATTTCTTAGCCCCAATCCATATTCACCTGCTATGTTTCCTTCTCTCCCTTTTCCTACTGCCGAATTCCAGTCACCCATTACTATTAAATTTTCGTCTCCCTTCACTATCTGAACAATTTCTTTTATTTCATTGTACATTTCTTCAATTTCTTCATCATCTGCAGAGCTAGTTGGCATATAAACTTGTACTACTGTAGTAGGTGTGGGCTTCGTATCTATCTTGGCCACAATAATGCGTTCACTATGCTGTTTGTAGTAGCTTACCCGCATTCCTATTTTCCTATTCATTATTAAAGCTACTCCTGCACTACCCCTATTTGATTTTGTGTTTATAACCCTGTAGTCACTTGACCAGAAGTCTTGTTCCTCCTGCCACCGAACTTCACTAATTCCCACTATATCTAACTTTAACCTATCCATTTCCCTTTTTAAATGTTCTAACCTACCTGCCCGATTAAGGGATCTGACATTCCACGCTCCGATCCGTAGAACGCCAGTTTTCTTTCTCCTGATAACGACATCCTCCTGAGTAGTCCCCGCCCGGAAATCCGAATGGGGGACTATTTTACCTCCGGAATATTTTACCCAAGAGGATGCCATCATCATTTAATCATACAGTAAAGCTGCATGTCCTCGGGAAAAATTACGGCTGTAGTTTCCCCTTGCTTTCAGCCGTTCGCAGTACCAACACAGCAAGGCCGTTTTGGTTAATGTTGCAAGGCCAGATCAGTCAATCATCCAGACTGTTGCCCCTGCAACTACTGAAAACGCTGCTGCCCCTCTTCAGGAACCACACGTTTGTCTGGCCTCTCAACAGATACCCCTCCGTTGTGGTTGCACCTACGGTACGGCCATCTGTATCGCTGAGGCACGCAAGCCTCCCCACCAACGGCAAGGTCCATGGTTCATGGGGGGGAAGAAAAGCATTGTTAAGGAAAATAGTGCGCAGTAGGCAGAACAGTAGTAGGTGGGAGAGCGAGTAGTAGCCAATTCTTGGGCGATATGTGACGGTGGCCAGTTGGCTTAGCTTAAGGGCTCTGGGTCAGAGCAAGTGGTTGTCTTTTGAAGATTAGAAATTTTGAGACATGGAGCGTGATGTCACTGCCAGATACCACACTTGCTAGGTGGCAGCCGCGGTCCGTTAGTATACGTCGGACCCGCGTGTCGCCACTATCAGTGATTGCAAACCGAGCGTCGCTACACGGCAGGTCTAGAGAGACTTCCTAGCACTCGCCCCAGTTGTACAACCGACTTTGCTAGCGATGGTTCACTGACAAAATACGCTCTCATTTGCCGAGACGATAGTTTAGCATAGCTTTCAGCTACGTCATTTGCTACGACCTAGCAAGGCGTCATATTCAGTTACTATTGATATTGTGAATCATGTACCGTCAAGAGCGACGTTCATCATTAATGGATTAAAGTTAAGTATTCCACCAGCTGCGTCCGTTTTTCTAAATTCTAATTTCCTGGTCCTGTTCCAGACCTCACGCCAGCCTGCGTGAGCTAAAACGCGTGCCTTTAGGCCTCTTCTGGCTCTCCTGCCAACCACAACATGGAGAGTAGCTAAGAATTGAATATTGTTTGAGAAAAGATTTTCGAAATTTGATTCTGAGGCAGAAACGACTCAGTAACCGAAATGTATTTGTCGTATTGCTTTGCACACATTTCACGATTATTGCAGTTTATTTTTCATTGTTTGGTGATTTAGAGTACTAGGTAAAGGAGATCATTTATCAGTCATATGCTCAAGGTGTTAGCAAGTTTCATTCTCGTGTGTTAGTTAATAGGAAATTCTTATTTAATAATTTAAAAGTAAAACCGAAGGCAGATTTACACCTCAGTAATGCCTGGTGTCTGTGAAAGGGCTAAAAAGAATGTGTAGTTTTATTAAAAACATTTTCATTAAAAAGATTTGCAAATTTGGGAAAACTAGGTAGTGATTTCATTCTATTTTTCGTTTATAATCATCATCTCCCTCTTCTTAAATGATATTCGTTTTGAATACATTTTGAATGCAGTGTGCGGCACTAAGAGCATTACTATCAAATGAACAATATTATGAGTGGATACGGTGATGTCTTTCTTGACAAGCGGTAAATTATGGCACGTAGTGCATCGCTTTTTCTTATTATGTAGCAATAGCGCTGTCATTGGCAGCTGTGTCGATATCGAACAGAACTGAATGTCCTTTGCAGGTAAGACGTTGTCAGGGTCTAATTACTGAACTCATTTGGAACTAGATTTCCTTGTTGCATGCGGTGAAATAAATTGGAACTAAGCACATTCTTGACACGATGTATGGTGACTGTGAATATTTCCGTGACAAGCTTAGTTTCATTTTATACAGTCAATGTTCAAAGTTCTCTTCAATAAAAAATTCCAATTTAAATAATTTTCATTTTATTAGATGCCCTCGCATTATTACTCATTATTAAATAAATATTTTTCATTAGATACTCTCAAAGTAAATCAGACTAAATCAACTAAGGAATTTGGCAGCTTAGAAAATGAAGGACGCACTAACTTTGACAAACGGGCAGTTAATTAACAAAGGTACTTATGCAAAGCGATTACAGAGGAAGCGAGCGTTTCGAAAAAACGATAAAAAACATTTTAAACATGCTGAATTTAATGAAAGCATAAATTCTTCGACAGTATGGGATAAGATAATATACAACTACTGAAAACAATATAAGTATAAATAAAACAAAATGGTCATTTGTACTGGGCAGACGCCGAATTCCAACATTGAAGACGGAAGAGCAGCAACAATCAGCAGAGAGAAAATTATAAGTTTTACAAGAATTATTTAAATATACGCATATACAGCGAATAACAGAAACAGTGATTTCCCTGAGGTATACAAGATGAGGTGTATAAAGCAGTTCAGAATATTGTGACTTGGAAGGTGCCTAGAGATGGTGATGCTTTAACAGAAAGAATTGTAGCTGGTGGGAAAGAATACAAACGATATTTTCAAAATGGTTTACAAGATGTTTACAGAGCGTCAGAAGCTCGCTGAGCTGAATATCTCGCACGCATGCTACAAGAACCTGACGGATCAGTCTATTCCATCGGCGTGAGAGTGGAACGAATAGCCAGAACACCAGTAGCGCCTTTATGCTCAACCTGGATGCAGCATTCACACGTGGAACAGACCAGGAAGTTAGACTACTTGTAGCCCAACCTGCACGAGACGAAAGCAGACACAGCTATTAAGCACACTCCATTTAGGAAAGCTCCCGGTTCAGATAACATTCAAAAACGTTTTAATACTCTTTTTCAAATTCTAAAGGTGGCAGGGGTAAAATACAGGGAGCGAAAGGCTATTTACAATTTGTACAGAAACCAGATGGCAGTCATAAGAGTCGAGGGGCATGAAAGGGAAGCAGTGGTTGGGAAAGGAGTGAGACAGGGTTGTAGCCTCTCCCCGATGTTATTCAATCTGTATATTGAGCAAGCAGTAAAGGAAACAAAAGAAAAATTTGGAGTAGGTATTAAAATTCATGGAGACGAAGTAAAAACTTTGAGGTTCGCCGATGACATTGTAATTCTGTCAGAGACGGCAAAGGACTTGGAAGAGCAGTTGAACGGAATGGACAGTGTCTTGAAAGGAGGATATAAGATGAACATCAACAAAAGCAAAACGAGGATAATGGAATGTAGTCAAATTAAATCGGGTGATGCTGAGGGAATTAGATTAGGAAATGAGACACTTAAAGTAGTAAAGGAGTTTTGCTATTTAGGAAGTAAAATAACTGATGATGGTCGAAGTAGAGAGGATATAAAATGTAGACTGGCAATGGCAAGGAAAGCGTTTCTGAAGAAGAGAAATTTGTTAACATCGAATATAGATTTAAGTGTCAGGAAGTCACTTCTGAAAATATTTGTTTGGAGTGTAGCCATGTATGGAAGTGAAACATGGACGATAACTAGTTTGGACAAGAAGAGAATAGAAGCTTTCGAAATGTGGTGCTACAGAAGAATACTGAAGATAAGGTGGATAGATCACGTAACTAATGAGGAGGTATTGAATAGGATTGGGGAGAAGAGAAGTTTGTGGCACAACTTGACTAGAAGAAGGGATCGGTTGGTGGGACATGTTTTGAGGCATCAAGGGATCACAAATTTAGCATTGGAGGGCAGTGTGGAGGGTAAAAATCGTAGAGGGAGACCGAGAGATGAGTACACTAAGCAGATTCAGAAGGATGTAGGTTGCAGTAGGTACTGGGAGATGAAGAAGCTTGCACAGGATAGAGTAGCATGGAGAGCTGCATCAAACCAGTCTCAGGACTGAAGACCACAACAACAACAAGTGATTTCACGCCTAAAGCGATAGAGCACCTAACACACACCTAGATGGGTATCCCCCAACAGACTACTTTTCTTTTGGAAGTGATCAACGTAATATTTGCCTGGAATTACAAAATTATCGCCCGATCAGTCCGCTGAGGTCACTCAGCAGCATTACTGTGAATCAGCAGCATTACTGTGAAGGTGTTTTTAAAACGTTTCAAATGGCTCTGAGCACTATAAGGCTTAACTTCTGAGATCAGCTGTCCTCTAGAACTTAGAACTACTTAAACCTAATTAATCTAAGGACATCACACACATCCATGCCCAAGGCAGGATTTGAACCTGCGACCGTAGCGGTCGCGCGGCTCCAGATTGTAGCGCCTAGAACCGCTTGGCCACTTCGGCCGGCCACAACGTTTCACTAGGCAACTGCGTCGACAGTGGTATCAGGTAACACTACTCCACAACATAAGTAGTAGAATATAAAAGATCTACATCTATATCTACATTGATACTCCTCAACCCACCTTACGGCGCATGGGGTTAAGATACCCTGCATCATTATCATTCCCTTTCTTGTTTCACTCGCAAATAGATCGAGGGAAAAACGACTATCTCTGTACCTCCATAGGAACCCTGATTTTTCGTATCTTCTTGGTCCTTAAGTGCAGTGTATGTTGGAGGCAACAAAATTGTTCTCCAGCCAGACTCAAATGCCAGTTCTCTGAATTGTCTCAATAGTGTTCTTCGAAAAGAACGTTGCTTTTCCTCCAGGATTTCCCATTTGAATTCCCGAAGGATCTCTTTAACGAAACTTCCTGGCAGATGAAAACAGTGTGTCGGACAGAGACTCAAACTCGGGACCTTTGCCTGTCGAGGGCAAGTGCTCTTCCGTCTGAGCTACACAAGCACTACTCACGCGTCTTCCTCACAGCTTTACCTATGCCAGTACCTCGTCTCCTGTGTAGCTCAGATACGCGCAGATGTTGCCGGCACGGTAGCTCAGCGTGTTCGGTCAGAGAGCTGGCTGCTCTCTGTAATAAAAAGACTGAGTAAAAGGATCAACAACGAACTTCAACGGATGTCATGTGACGTCTGCTACGACCAAATACAACGAACGATAAAGAACAATATATATATATATATATATATATATATATATATATGACGGTAGAGCTCTTGCCCGCGAAAGGCAAAGGTCCCGAGTTCGAGTCTCGGTACGGCTTACGTTTTGATCTGTCACCAAGTTTCACATCAGCACACACTCCGCTGTAGAGTGAAAAATCTCTGTAACACTTGCGTGTCGTTCGAATCTACCAGTAACAAATCTAGCTGGCCTCCTCTGAATTGCTGTGACGTGAGCCCTTAATCTGACCTGGTACCGATTACAGAAACTAAAGAATAGATCGCACTTGCGTCTTAAGGGCAGTCGTCTTGTTCCATTACATGTCGCTTTGCAACGTTACGCACAGATGTTCACACGACGTGACTGTTAGTCAAGACACTACTAATGCTGCATCCGAACATTACGAGTTTGTTTTTCCTCCGCATTAACTTACATTTTTTTTACATTTATAGCTAGCTTCCATTCATCACATCAAGTAGAAATTTTGTTCGTCATTTGTATCTTCCTATAGTCACTCAAATTCGACACGTTACCGTACACCACAGCATCATCATTAAATAACCGCAGATTTCTGCTCACCCTGTCCGCCAAATGACTTATGTACACAGAGAATAATACTGGCCGTATCACACTTTCCTGAGGCACCCAGATGGCTACAGTACAAACAAGGAAACATGGGCAATGTTCCTAGAAGTCGGGAAGACCTTCGACCGTCTCTGGCACAACAGCCTCATCTACAGACTGAGGTGACTCCGGTTTCCGCAGAACGGTTCGAATGACTCATATACTCGCTTATCTCTCAAACCGAACGTTCAACTTTGACATTCAGTATGAAAAGGCATCACATCACGTTATTTAGATCGGAGAACTCCAAGGTAACATCTTGGGACTACTATAGCCTAACGTCTACATAATATCGGAGCGACATTAATGAAGAGATATTCTGACACAGGACAGGAAGCCATTAAACATTAAAGCACGACCACGCCCTAGCTGGAGATATCACGTGTTAAAGTCCACAAATGCCATGTAATTCTCTTCATACACAGACTGAAAAAAAACCTGCATAAAGTTGCTACACTTTGATCTTAGCCAAAAGGCCGAGATGCACATGTGACCAATGCGTTTCCGTGAAAAAGACTGTTACCTCCGTGTCTGGCTGGTTTGGTAACCGACTTAGGGCAGACCACATACAAAATGCCACCAACAGCGTGGACGCGAGACTCAAGTAACTCTACCCGATGCTTAACATGTAAATCACTCTAAATGGGAGGGGTCGAGATTCGCGTACATGACTCCCATGAGACCCTCTTATGACAGACGCCGCTCCAGTCTGGGGATAAGCAGCCGTAATACATCTGCGGCAATTGCAGGTCACGCAGAACAAGCTCTATGGATCGAGTCCTCACAAAAAATCAAAGAAACTCACCATGCGGTTTCTTTATAAGAGTTTTTTTTCATAGGGAAGCCTGACTATATCATGTTTACACTCAAACCTTAGTCAAAATGACGTCGGTGAGCACCTGTACGTCAGCCAGCAAAACCAGCATCCAACTACTAAAGGACAGCCGATAATGCTTAAATCACATACAGAACCAACAGGTCTATGTATACTGAATGGCCGATTTTGCGGTCTAATTGACATTTCTGGCGATGACTTTGGTATGTTACAGAAACGAGACCGTTGCAGCTGCCAAAGAGACGTCATCGGTGCACTTCAACAATGGTAGCTTCTCAGTTACCAACATATCGTTGCATCCGTGCGTGAACTGCTGCCGCTGGCAAACAAAATCCGCCAGCAGCTCCATAAACCTGTTCAGACTGTCGCAAGAAATTTTTTTCTCTGAGGGACTCCTTTCCCTTTGCTCTAATCCTGTAACCTTGAAAAGTTTCCTGTTACTTTTTTATGGATGGGACAATATGAGTATTCGCGCTGCATACGCAGACGCATGAACATCGCAGGATCACATCCTGAATCCTCTATAGCAACTATTCCTTTCGCAGATGTGACAACGGAAGTTTATTGACGGTCACCACGGACGCGAGGGCGTAGAGGGGCTCCGATACAAAAGAAAAGTTGAAATAAACGAAAAAAATACTGTTGACATTGCAATGTTCACCTCTATTGCGTGTTAACTTTAGACCGGAATGAAAAACTTAGAAGACGAATAAAGATATGAGAATCAATTACAATAAGACTAAACTAACAGCCTACGAACACATCAAAAAGAAAATAGCAGAGATTGTAATTGATAAACTATTTGAATTCTTGTGTTTATAAAAGTCGACCGTGAAGAAAGTATGAACAAAGAAACAAAAAAAATTAAACACAAGAGTAATGGAGACATAGAAATCTTTTTGTAAAGTAAATAATTTCTTTAAAAAAATCTAAGCATCTGGTATGTCTGGAAAGGAATATGTACCGTTCTACTTATGGCAGTGAGACGCAGACTTGTAATGAGAAAATATATTCAAAAACTGACAAGACACTCATCCAGCATTGGTGAAATGTATGTCCGAAATTATTAGGAGAAACAGAACAACGAATGGACCAGGGAAGAGACTAGACTAGAAAAAGAATAGAAGATGAAATGGTGTTAATTACGGAAGGGTACGGGGGGGGGGGGGGGGGGGGCTGCGGGGAAGCAGGGTGACGAATGTGGATAGGGATGTACAGCATATAATGTAAGGAAGTTATTTGCTTGATTCCATCATGAGATCTATATGATGACGTAATAGGAGACGGTTATATGACATTAGAAAACAAAGATTCTCGTAGCTGGAAAGACCTTATCCAGAAGACGATATGAAATGAATCATTTTTATTATCATCATTATGATTAATAATAATTATATTTCTCATTATTGTCGCATCTAAGTGAAGTTAGTGTTCGTCATTCATGGAATTAGACCTTCTTCTGCTTGACATTACTATGAAAAGACAAATTGTTAAATAATACACATTAGCCTAGAAAGATTGCTTAACTAAAATAACATAAGCTGCACAATACATTCTGCAAACCACTTTTATTTGTGAAATAGAGTGAGGAATTATGTGGACACATTGCAATGTAATAACTATATTACATTTTTAAGTATTGCAGAGAAGTTACAGCAAAAATTCCCGAAAAAAAATATGACACCTGTAAATAATGTTGCACTAAATACAATGATGTTACTCCCAACGACAGAAAATGAAGTCAATAAAACTGTTCAACAACGAAAAAATAAGAAGCCAGTAGGCGTAGCTGAAGTACCAATGTGTGTACTGAAACAATGCATAGGAATTACACAAGGCCCCTTAACAAATATAATAAATGAATCCTTCACATAATTGACATTTCCAGATCAGCTAAAACAGGCAAGAGTTGTACCTTTGATTAAGAAAGGTTATGCGGACGACATAGAAAATTACCAGCCCATTTCCCTGCTGTCAGCATTCTCAAAAATAATAGAAGAAATTTTGAAAGACAGATTAATGAATTACCTGAATAAATACAACATTTTAACCAAATCTGTTTGGCAAAAATACGGAGTCAGCCATAGTAGAATTCACAAAAGTTGTACTTGAAGCTCTCGATAAAGATGAGTGTGTTACAGGCATATTTTTGGATCTTTCTAAGGCGTTTGATACAGTCGACCACAAGATTTTATTAAATAAATTAGAAGCATTAGGAATAAGAGGGGTAGCTAATGACTGGTTTCAATCATACCTAGCAGATAGGGTACAAAGAGTAGAGATACTTCAAATAGATCTAAACATTTGGTAAAACACTTATCAGAACCAAAATACCTTAATATAAGAGTTCCACAAGGTAGCATATTAGGACCAATACTATTCCTGATATACATCAATCACTTTCCCAGTAGTGTTACTCATGGTGAAAAAATCCTCTTCGCTTGATGACATAATATTATAGTCACTGAAAAAACAAGAGAACACCTTGCCGAGAAAGCAACTGAAACTCTCAAGGAAGTTTACGATTTGTCAGTAAGCAATAAAGTGACGTTGAACATAAAGAAAACTAATACCATGAATTACAGTTTGAAGAGGAAAAATGACAATGTTAAATTCAATGTAGATGGCACCTCTACAGACTGTGTAGCAAATGAAAAATTCTAGGAATGAATATTGAGTCTCAGTTGAAGTGTTGTGAACACAGAAAGGTACTTGCAAATAGAATGTCATCAGCATGTTATGCCCTTAGAATTCTATCATCAGTGTGTAACATGCAGTGTCTTTTAGTTACATATTATTCAAATGTACACTCAATTCTTAGCTATGGCATTCTTTTTGGGGGAACTAACACATAAAATATGAACACAATTTTCAAACTCCAGAGAAGAGCCCTAAGAATAATAACCAAAAATACTAGTCGAGCTCATTGTAAAGACCTATTCAAAACCCTGGGGATTTTAACTGCTCCAAGTGAACACATTTACCAGTCAGTCATACTCATAAAAAATAACATTGGTAATTACTGCACAAACAGCTCTGTCCATGACCATGCAACAAGTGATAGACTCAACTTACACTTATCAAGAAAAATAAACATAAAACTCAAAACAGCATTTTCTACCAAGGAATAAAACTGTACAATAACTTACCAAAAGAGATTAAAGAAATTGCAAAAATACACTTATTTAAAAATGCAGCTAAAAAGTACCTGTTACACAATACATTTTATACATTGAAGGATTACTTAGGGGGTTTTAAAAAAAAGTTATACAAATAAATAATAATGATTATAAAACATTCAACAATCCGTATAACACCTCCACTTTATGTTTTTCCTTCTTCTTTCCTTTCTAAAAACGCTCTCCCCTCAACCTATGCATAGCACAATACTAACACCTATTTCTCTTCCTAAGCTCAACATCTCACTCAGTATGGAGGGATGCTGACACAGATAGCGAATGGGAAGTTGCGGCACAGAAAATGGCCAGATCGCCAGTGTGTGTGTGTGTGTGTGTGTGTGTGTGTGTGTGTGTGTGTGTAGTGAGTGAAGTGTTATGAAACAATGTGTATATAGTGCGTGCAGTGACTGATAGTGAGATATGAGTGAACAGTATGGCATTATAATGTTTAATAATTTATTTGTAAAAAAATTATTGTATACCAGGAGCAAAATCTAATATTGTCTCTAATTAGAAGTCTCTAAATATATGTGTATATGTATTAGCTTATTTTAAGTTGGTCTAAACTTGTGTACTTTGACATGTCCTATATCCTTGCCAAAAGAGATTTATAGATGAATATAGCTACTACTACTATATTACATTATGGTTGTTACTGCTGAAACCTTAGTCTAAATAGCACTTCTAAAAAGAACAATTTCGCAGTTTTCGCTGAAAAAGTGCTAAGTTTGAACATCTTTACTTGCTGCTGTTTGCCTGAAACTCACTCCTTTGTTACTTTTTGTGCACTACTTTAGCCATACATGAAAAACGTCGTTTGCATTTAACCATATATCCAAGCCTTTATGGCAATCATAGTCCTTCAGTACTTTTCATTTCCTAAGGATCATCCCTTTTATAAACTGTTGTGTCATTTATGTGAAATCAGGATTTTGATCTGAACCATTCAACACTTTGAAGTGGAAATTAGTTTCTCTTTCGTTATTTATACAGCTATAAATAAGAATTACTTAATATAAATTAGAGAAAGGGTTATGGAAGCAATACCTCAGGGGCGAACAAACACTGTCACGTGTAACATCATCGAAAGTCACCCGTAGCGGACAGGAGCCAACGCCAGGTTCTCTGCCGAATGTGAGTAAATAGCGCCTATAAACCAACATTTTGTCTGACTACTGACATTCTCAATTGTGACTGCCAGGCAACATAACGCGCTCACTGTCTACAGAGGCAATATCAAACATATTTGATAAATATAATGTTGTTACTTATCGGACTGTTTTATGGAACCTTTGTATAATCTCTTTTGCAATATGCTGGGAGTAGGTGACCACCATCAGCCTGTTGAATGAATTGTACTCTGAAGCCACAGAAGGATTCAATCACTTTGACCGTATCGACGTTTAAACTAGAATGCTGCAGAATATGAGTCCGCTGCTTTCTTTCCGTGGCTTCTCCAGATGCGCTAACTCTGCTCAATATAAAAAATCAATACACGGTAATATTTCCTGAAGTTCACGATGTGCTACTTAAGATTATGCACTTCGCAATATTTTTTTGACGACGCCACCTAGCAGAAAATCGAGAAATATTCAAAATCTTTGTACGCCGGTATATCTAAAATTACGTATTTGGCAATATGCCAAACTTAAATCCAGGACACGAGATAAACAAACTTATTTGTCTGATTTATTATGTGCTGTTTTGGTACTATACAGTCTTTCACCCTGGGGTGAAGGGACACTGCAGCACGGATAGTATCTTGAGAGTTGCTCCCTTTGCACACTAAATTTTATCAGTTAATATTTGGAGGTATGTTTCTAGCAGTTACCATACTGACAGTTTTCAGATGCCGTTGCAAAATGTGGTCTTCGGTCCGAAGACTGGATTTACGCAGCCGCTCATGCTAGTCTATCCATTATAAGCCTCTTCATCTCTGCGTAGTTACTGCATCCTACGTCAGTTTAATGTAATCAGGACTTAATGTGCCTCTGCATTTTACCCTCCTCCCCCCCTACACACACACACACACACACACACACACACACACACAGTTATCTTCATTAACAAAGTGAAGATGCCTCGGAATATGTCCTATCCTCCACTGATTTTTTTTTCCAGTCAAGTCGTACCACAAATTTCTTTCCTACCCGATTAGATTCACTAATTTATCAATAGTTATCCGATCTACACATAAAAACTCCAGAATTACTCTGAAGCGAAACATGGTCAGCACACCGTTCTCCCGGCCGTCTTATCAGTTTTGGTTGCCGGAACCGCCACTTCTCAATCAAGTAGCTCCCCAGTTTTGCCTCACAAGGGCTGAGTGCAGACCGCTTGCCAACAGCGCTCGGCAGACCGGGTGGTCACCCATCCTAGTGCTAGCCCAGCCCGACGGCACTTAACTTCGGTGATTTGACGGGAACCGGAGTTACTTCTGCGGCAAGGCCTTTGGCTCTTCTCCCTCTTTAATAATGTAAATACGTGACGGTTGGGAATGAAATCGTGTTTGTGTCTTCTACGTTGAAGCCCTCGTTTCGGATTCGATTGTTGGACTCCGTACTAAAGCTCCCCACACACGGGCGTTGGATCGCAGCGATCTGCCGCAAACGGTGTCGCTGCAACCGGCCACTTGCCTCGACGCTGCCACACACAAGCGACTTGCCAAGCAGTTTCAGCAAGTATTACGAACAGCCACTGTGACGAAAAGTTCTGCTGTGGACAATGAACTTCACTGTGTAACTGCAGTCACAGCTGATCTGCGTATGTCCACGAATAGTAACAAAAAATAAATTTAACAAAAATGTAATTGTAATTTATTAAACTTGTTTAGTAACAGTTTTGTTGGGAGTCGTATGCAGTGTATTACATTTTTCACTGTCGCCAAGGGGATTGTGTACATGTTTCCAGTATGCTAAAACAATTCACCTTTTGTTCATTAACCCTCAATTCCTTTTAATTCATCAGTCTTAGAGTTTAGCTTCAAGTATTTACACAATATGTTTTGCAATCTCAATGTGTCTGTAGGAATATCAATAGCAGGACTCTTGTCATAAATTGGATAAGGGAGAGTTAGATTATACGAAATGACAACAGACTTGAGTACAGCTGTCTAACAGATGTGCCCTGAACATTAAAATTAAAATTTGCAGTTCCTATTATGGTACATCATCTCGAAAGGAAAACAAGTTCTAAGGAAAGAAGAGAGAGCAGGAAGATGGAAGGAGTATGTACAGGGTCTACACAAGGAAGGCGGTCTTGAGCGCAATATGATGGAAATGGAAGAGGACATAGAGGGAGAAGAGACGAGAGATACGATACTTCGTGAAGAATTTGGCGAAGCTCTGAAAGACCTATGTCGAAACAGGGCCTGGTAGTAGACATCCCATAAGAGCTGCTGCTAAGCATTGGGAGAGCCAGCCATGACAAAACTCTTCCACCTGGCGAGCAAGATGTATGGCTTAGGCGAAATACCCTCAGACTTCAAGAAGAATATAGTAATCTCAATTCCAAAGAAAGCAGTTGCTGACAGATGTGAAACTTACCAACTGTCAGTTAAATAAGTCACGGCTGCAATATACTACAACGAATCATTTACAGAAGAATGGAAAAACTCATAGAATCTGACCTCAGGGAGGACCAGTTTGGATTCCGGAGAAATCTAGAGACACGAGGCAATGCTGACCTTACGACTTTTCATACAAGATAGCTTAAAGAAAGGCAAACCTACGTTTCTAGCATTTGTACACTTAGAGAAAGCTTTTGACAACATCGACTGGAATACTCTCTTTAAAAGTCTAAAGGTGGCAGGTGGCAAATACAGGGAGCGAAAGGCTATATTCAGTTTGTACAGAAACCAGATGCCGAAAGGGAAGCAGTGGTTGAGAAGGTACTGAGACAGTGCTGTAACCTATCCCTGATGTTATTTAATTGCATATTGAGCAAGCAGTAAAGGAAACAAAAGAAAAATATGGAGCAAGAATTAAAGTCCCAGAAGAAATAAAAACTTTGAGGTTTGTCAATGATATTGTAATTCTACCAGACAGCAAGGAACTTGGAAGTGCAGTTGAACGGAATGGACAGTATCTTGATAGGAAGAAATAATATGAACATCAACAAAATCTAAACGAGAATAGTGGAAAGTAGTCAAATGAAATATGCTGATGCTGAGGGAATGAGATAGGGAAATGACACCCTTAAAATAGTAAACGAGTTTTGTTATTTGGGAAGAAAAGAACTGATGATACTCGAAGTAGAGAGGATATAAAATGTAGACTGGCAATGGCAAGAAAAGTGTTTTTGAGGAAGAGAAATTTTTAACATCGACTATAGATGTAAGAGTTAGAAAGCGTATTCTTAAAGTATTTGCAAGGAGTGTATCCACGTATCGAAGTGAAACATCGATCATAATCAGTTTTGACAAGAAGAGAATAGTAGCTTTTGAAGGGTTGTACTTCAGAAAAATGCTGAAGATTAAATGAGTAGATCACGTAACTAATAAGGAGAAACTGAATAGAATTGGGGAGAAGAGAAATTTGTGGTACCGCCTGACCAAAAGAAGCGATCGGTTGGTAGGACACATTCTGAGGCATCAAGGGCTCACCAATTTAGTACTGGAGGGAAGCGTGTGGGGTAAAAATCGTAGAGGGAGACCAAGAGATGATGATACAGTAAGCAGATTGAGAGGGATTAAGGTTTAACTGCGCGACTGCTACGGTCGCAGGTTCGAATCCTGCCTCTGGTATGGATGTGTGTGATGCCCTTAGGTTAGTTAGGTTTAAGTAGATCTAAGTCTAGGGGACTGGTGACTTCAGATGTTAAGCCCCATAGTGCTCAGAGCCATTTCAACCATGTTTTGTAATTGTTTCATAAATAACTGAATCATCAGATGGAATCCGGATTGTGGTTACTGTGGACTTCTCAAATTCTATAGCAGGAGCTTCAAAATGATAATCACTGCAAAATCAGAGGGTGTGTTTTGTGTTACGTCTTAACGTAAATGTCAGCTCCTTCTTCACTTCACTACGCAGAGTAGTTCGTGGTCCCTGAATACCTACAAATTATAACGAAGCTTCTTACTCATCGTGGGCAAATGAGACGAGACGAACAGAAGAGCACAACAAAATTTAATAACTGCAGAAGCGAGTCGCTGTCATATTGCCACACTTTTCTGCTAACCAGCCAGGCAGCCATACTGCAAGCACGAATCGCATGCGCGATCCATCAGATTGCCTGGAATTTCCATGCCATGAGCGATCAGCGACCGACCACTGCGATAGGCTCACACATGTGCGATCTGCGAAGCGGGCCATCGCTTGTGTGTGGGGCCGTTAAGACTGGCGCTTCTGCGCCCCTGTACCTGCGTCGCAGCGGTAGCGAAACGACCTCCGGGGACTTCACCTACACAGCTGCAGCAGCGCATTGTTTGCCTGTTTGGATCTGCCGCAGCCGCCACGGACTACGGACGAAGCCTGCGGACGTGCCTCTCGCAGCTGGGGTCCGGACACGAGCCCGTGCCATTCGCAGACGGAACAAAGAGACTCCCGAGCGCGTTGTACCCTGCCTCCCCCCCCCCCCCCCCCCCTCCTTCCCCGAGAGCCGCTTTGTTTTTTACAGAGGATAGCGGCAACCGCCGGGCTACGCGGAAACCACCAAGTCTCCCGGTCACACGTTCTCTCCGCAACTAGTTCTGTTCTTCCCACAACGCCACTAAAGGAAACCACTCGTTGTGAGAAGAGGAGCTAGTTGTATACCTTGAGCATAGCGAAATTTTCTTTGTTTGACACACAGCAAGCAAACGAAAGTAGAAAAGTGGCTAGTGGAAACCAAAGGTCAACTACGAAAAAAGAGGGACGCTGTTAGTCTATCCAAAATCGAAGCAATCTCGTGCTCAGCGAAAGAGCGTAGAGGAGCAGATGTAGGAATCCTACCTCGCCTTACTAGTACGGAGTGACACTTCTACGTAGCCTGAGGTTCTTCTACATCTACATCTTCATTTATATTCCGCAAGCCACCCAACGATGTGTGGCGAAGGTCACTTTACGTGCCACTGTCATTACCTCCCTTTCCTGTTTCAGTCGCGTATGGTTCGCGGGAAGAACGACTGCCGGAAAGCCTCCGTGTGCGCTCGAATCTCTCTAATTTTACATTGGTGATCTCCTCAGGAGGTATAAGTAGGGGCAAACAATATATTCGATACCTCATCCAGAAACGCACCCTCTCGAAACCTGGACAGCAAACTACACCTCGATGCTGAGCGCCTCTCTTGCAGAGTCTGCCACTTGAGTTTGCTAAACATCTTCGTAACGCTATCACGCTTACCAAATAACCCTGTGACGAAACGCGCCGCTGTCCTATGGATTTTCTCTATCTCCTCTGTCAACCCGACCTGGTACGGATCCCACACTGATGAGCAATACTCAAGTATAGGTCGAACGAGTGTTTTGTAAGCCATCTCCTTTGTTGATGGACTACATTTTTTAAGGACTCTCCTAATGAATCTCAACCTGGCACCCGCCTTACCAACAAATAATTTTATATGATCATTCCACTTTAAATCGTTCCGTACGTATACTCTTTCTGGGATAAGCGGCTGTTCACAGGTACAGGCACTCTAAGGAAGTCTAGCAGTGTTGAGCACCGCGCTGTAACCTACGACAAGTCCTTAGACAGAGTAAGAATGAGTGGATGTACATGGGTGTCATTTGACTGCGTTTCCGTTGCAACGATTTTGTTTTCGGCGTCCACTCATACAGACTTTAATTCTAGTAATATCTCTGCAAGAGTCCCGCGATGACTCCCTAGAACAGGCGTGGCCTAGAGGTAAACTCGTCGGCGTTCATTAGCGAATATTTTGCAATCTGCAAGAGACATCTAGACGACGTCATATCGTTTCCAGTGGAAATCACGAGAGGTTAGTCTCATTACGCTCCCATTAGACTTATCTACAATATTTACAAGACTGCCAGTGAGTATGACGTGCACCAAACTACTTTTCACTATTTATAATATTTTCACTATATATAATATTCAATGACTGTGAAGCTTTCTTCGTTACTGAAAATTCTGTGCGAAGGCCACCCAAGGCATATGACTTTAAGTTTCCGTCAATTTTGAGTCTTTTTAAAGCCTTTCCTCAGTCTTGCCAGGTGTAGAAGTATTAAACCGGAATTTTCCTGTAGATGTGCTCGCCGTCAGTGTAGGACCAGGGAGACTGCGTTTGCAGCGCCATCCGCTTCTCGTAATGGCTGACGACGAGTCTCAACACACAGTGACTCAAGTTCCATACATCGCTA
The DNA here is from genome assembly GCF_023897955.1 of Schistocerca gregaria. Taxonomy (NCBI): domain Eukaryota; kingdom Metazoa; phylum Arthropoda; class Insecta; order Orthoptera; family Acrididae; genus Schistocerca; species Schistocerca gregaria. The sequence continues at coordinate 320,180,687 of NC_064925.1, read as the reverse complement.
TCTGCTTCAAACCAGTAAAAATGTCGAGTTTTGTGCCTAACTACGATTTGCGGACGGCATTGGTTTTCTGTAATCATTTGAAGAAAACAGCTGCAGAGTCGCATCGAATGCTTGCCGAAGCTTACGGCAGACCTGCTCTTGGGAAAACACAGTGTTTCGAGTGGCTCAAAAAATTCAGAAGTGGTGATTTTGACGTGAGAAACGACGAGCGCGGGAAACCACCGGAAAAGTTCGAAGATAACGGAGCAGTCCTTACTGGATAAAGATGATGTTCAAACTCAACAGGAACTCGCGGAACAATTGAATGTGACGCAGAAGGTTTCTCTTCTGGTGAAAGCAATGGGAAGGTGCAGAAAGCAGGAAAATGGGTTCCGCATGAACTGAACGAAAGACAGCAAGCAAATTGAAAGACAACTTCTGAAATACTGCTTGCCAGAGACAGCAGAAAGTCCTTTCCCCATCGAACAGTGATAGGTGATGAGAAATTGATATATTTTGAGAATTCTCAATCCTCGTAAATCATTAGTAAATCCAGACAAACAATCGACATTCACTGCAAGACCAAATAGCTTTGTAAAGAAGACATTGCTTTGTGTTCGGTGGGATCAGAAGGGTGTGATCTCTTATGAGTTGCTAAAACCTGCTGAATCGGTTAACACTGATCGCTACCAACAGCAAATGATCGATTTAAATTGAGCGTTACGTGAAAAATAACAGGAGTATGGAAAAAGGCAACACAAAGTCATATTGCTCCATGACAACGCCCCATCACACATAGCAAAATGGGTAAGGGAAGCGATCGAGGGGTTCAGTTGGGAAATACATGCGGCTTATTCTTCATACTTGGCTTCGTCCGATTATCATCCATTTGCATCACTGGGACACACTTTCGATGAACAACGCTTCATTTCGTATGAAAATGGACGAAAATGGTTCGGGTTGGTTAGCTTCAAAAAAGACCTGTTTTTTTGGCGTGGCATTCATACGTAGCCTGCCGGAGAGGTGGGAGAAATGTAAAAATAGCAATGGAGATTATTTTCAATAAAATATTGTTTATTAGTTTAAAACAACAGACTGGTAACTGTTGCAACCTAATTCCGGTTTCATACTTCTACACCTGGTAGCTGCTGAATTCTTTCTTCCTTTCCGTCGACATTTAAAATCAATCGGCCGAACTTGTGACCGTGGTACTCTAAGTCTTCTTCAATTTTTTCACCAATGAGTAAAGATATTGATGGACTGTTGATAGAAACGTATCGGTTATACACTTCAGAGACATTATTAGTGCGATGGCGCCTTCCACTGCAATTCCACTTGGCGTATGCTCGTTATAGAGCCACAGGTTCAGAAATAGTCTAGAAGGCGTGAAGCCCTCTCGTGAATAGACAGCCAACAATCATCCAACATTTCCAGAGTAAGGATACGCTAGAGCTTAACACATTCTTATGTAGCAGCCCACAAGGCCGCAACTCTGAACTTGTTCCCACTAACATTGATTAAAACAAGTGGAACCCGCAATCACTGTTTCAGGAAACAAAACTTCTGGCTGACTGGAGGATAGTAATTTCGAAGCCCCTCATGAGAGACGCCGGGTTCAATCTAAAAGCGTTCGTTTTCGTTAGGTAGCGAAACGTTCACTGGTGGAATAGTATTCGTTTCCTCCCAAGCACTTATAGGAACTCTCCAAACTAGAACGAGATTTTCACTCTGCAGCGGAATGTGCGCTGATGTGAAACTTCCTGGCAGATTAAAACTGTGTGCCGGACCGAGACTCGAACTCGAGACCTTTGCCTTTCGTGGGCAAGTGCTCTACCAACTGAACTACCCAAGGACGACTCACGCCCCGTCCTCAAAGCTTTATTTCTGCCAGTAACTAGTCTCCTACCTTCCAAACTATACAGAAGCTCTCCCGCGAACCTTGCAGAACTAGCACTCCTGAAAGAAAGGATATTGCGGAGACATGGCTTAGCCACAGCCTGGGGGATGTTTCCAGAATGAGATTTTCACTCTCCAGCGGTGTGTGCGCTGATATGAAACTTCCTGGCAGATTAAAACTGCGTGCTGTACCGAGACTCGAACACGGGAGCTTTGCCTTCCCGAGGTCCCGAGTTCGAGTCTCGGTCCTGCACACAGTTTTAATCTGCCAGGATGTTTTAACTCTCCTAACTGTTCGTTCGATCTATCGAGCCCCCCATTCACACAGAGTGATTTACAGCTTGATAGACACGATTTTCCCATTTCGCTGGCAGACACATAATCTCTCCCTCGGTATCCTACTGGCACCTGCAAATAAAAGTTTGCTGCCATCATTCATCAATCAATTATTTTCTTGGAAGAATATTACTCGAGAATTGGTCGGATCTTGCGTAAGTGCCACATGTCCTCCTCCCCCTCCTCCTTTTTCTTGTTCCCGAAATGTTTCTGTTCGTGCAGATCGTTCACAGAACGTCTTAGAAGCTTGTCTTTTCTTCCACACACTATCATTTAGCACAGTGAAGTCCACTTTGGTTCACGTCATCCTTCACTGGGTCTCTCCATCTGACTCGTATTTCATCCTAAAGTGATGCAACTACTTTTTTGCACTTCCATATGATGATAATGACGTTAGTGTGTCGTAGGATCGATTGAAGAGCTATCCTACTTCTTCAACGTAAACTGATGAAATTGCAGTACCTGTTTCTATACTCGCCCAGAATGTTTCCTCATTTCATTTGCTGCTTCATATGCAATACAAACGTGGCTGCCTTCGCCTAAACCTGTGTTGTTTTTAGTGGATAGTATTCCTTTGCATTTATTCTCTATGATGTTTACACAACGCCCGGTGTAAATCCATTTTCACAACACTTAGAACACGGAAAACTACGTGCCGGTCAGAGATCAACTGCAGTACGGAACTCTGAAAAACCACGCACCGCAGCTGTCTGTCAATTATGTGTGGACAGTGCAAAAAGTGACCGTTCCCAGTTATACGTCGGAGGTAGCCACGGTCAAGCTGGTGCAACCGACTTCTGAAACACCCTGTGCCGTGGCCCACTACTTGAAGTGCCCTGGGCTCCAGAAATGTAAACACATTCCATCTCTTTGTGAGTGCCTCTTAGTACAAGTGTCACAATCCCTTCTCGGTGAAGTCCTAGTAGGGGAGGTGGTCTGCCGATGCCTTCCTCTGACCTGTTATGAAGCGTCAAGTGTGTAGCTGAGACGAGTGCCCGTACAGTGTAGTGTCGGGGCTGCGTTGTGAACAAAAGCGAGGGAGGCAGTGAAGCCCGGTGCCGGCACTTAGACTACTTCTTTCGAAGAGCACCAAGAGGACTGCCGAACCTCATCAGACACTGCGGAGGAATTTGGAATTTAATACAGGACAGAGAGTGGACTAGAAAACCAGAAGACTTGTAAACTCATTATATGCTAATTAAAAAGCTCAGTTAAAGTGAGAGGAGAAAGTACAAACTGGATCGAACTAGGAAAATGAGTAAGACAAGGAAGCTATCACCTAGCCTTTTCACCCTCTACTTGGAAAATATGATTGATCAGTGCTCATTAGATGCCAAAGGAGTAGAAATGGGAGGAAGAAGAGTAGGGTGTTTGAAGTTTGCTGATAACATGGTCCTTCTAGACACAGGGTGAAAAGAATTACAGGATTCGGTGGACACCATTGAAGCTAACGGAAAAAAATATGGGATGAAAATTAACGCAAGTAAAACAAAAGTATTGGCACTAGGAGGAAATAAAGAAACAAAAATTATGCTGAATGAAATATTAGAACAGGTGCAAAATTTTAAGTGTCTTGGAAGCAGGTTGGACAGCGACTGAAAATGTACCACAGAAATTAAAACAAGGATAGCAATGGCAAAAGAGGCATTTTATAAGAAAAGGAGAATTCCCTGCAGCGATCTAGACAGAGAACTGAGGAAGAGACTCATAAAATGTCTTGTATGGAGTGTTCCTCTGTATGGCGCAGAGACATGGACTTTCAGGGATAAAGACAGAGATAGGCTGGAGGCTTTTGAGATGTGGACGTGGCGGAGGATGGAAAGAATAAGTTTGATGGACAGAGTAAAAAATGAAGAGGTACTGAGAGGAGTGTGAGAGAAAAGACAGTTACTAGATATATCAAAAAGGAGAAAAAGAAATTGGATTGGGCATATATTAAGAATGTCGGACTGATAAAAACAGTTTTAGAAGGTTATGTAGAAGGGAAACGGAAGAGAGGAAGGAAGAGAGTTTTCGGATACTGGATGACGTGATGGACGGTACAACATACAGCAGCCTTAAGAAGGAAACAATGGATCGAAGAAAATGGATATCCAAAGGACTTGCTAATATAGCAGAAAGCTGATGATGATGACAGGACGTTGGCACAAAGACTGCTGAACTGTAACTTTGCGCCATCACCTCTCCTCCCCTTGCCAGCCAGATACTGACCTTAAAAATTTTCCACCATCAGGATTCGAACCGGAAGGGCGCCACCCACACAAAAGTGCATTAGCGACCTCGGCTATGCGAACGGATGTCTATCCACTAAAATACCGAAAAATCCAGGTATTGCTATTGCTGTTGCGTTATTCTGTTGCCGATCAACGAATTTCAGGCCTCTTCCGGCTACATAATTGTTTCCAGTCTGTCTTGGGTCGTTCTTGATTTATTCTTCACCTCGGAATGTAATCCATCGCTGCCTAGGGAACTCTGATATTTTTCATTCTTTTTAAGAGGTCGGTCCAATTCTATTATTTAATGTCTTCAGTTCGTATCCTATCCATCTTTTTAAAAATATAATTTCTGCCAGCTGTATTTTATTCAGTTACTTTTGAGTTGGTACCCAACCTGGGGGTAATTACCCCATTAGGGTTAAAATGAAATTTTCTGAGAGGTAATAACTAAAAGATTCGATTCTGTTTCAGTCACGAAACTAAATTATTTTCAAAATATCATTACTATTATCACAATTTTGTAAAACTATGACACTCATTATGTATGTTATCAATAATTACTTTTTCTCAATTAGAAGCATTAACGCAGTAGAGATAACAGGTTCCTCACATAATCCACCCACTACATACATAGTTGTGTTTTGTCCCTTACATTACCGATGATAAAAGTGAGGTACATACGAAACAAATGCTAGATATCTCAAGACAATGTCTTCTCCAAGATGTAACTCTGCAGTAGTCCAGAAACCGCTTCATTACTTGCTTCGAAACAGATAAATGTATTAATTGATAGCACGACACAACAGTAACTACATAACGGCTACTATAGTGCGGTACACAGTATTATTATTATTATTATTATTATTATTATTACTGTTAGTGGCTGTGGTCAGACACAAAGCATTAACAGCCTGAAGTCTTCCAGTTTCTCCCTGGTCAGCAGTACGGAGTGCAGCAATCAAGTGATTTACGAACAGTAAGTATAATGCACACAACTTGGTTACAGTTGTAGGTCAATCAAGTGCCGCAATGGAGAGGAGTAATGCAGCATGTTTCGTAACAAGTATCTATCCTCACTGTGGAGTGATGTTGATGATGGTGGCTGTGGGAGGGGGGAGGGGGGGGGGTCGAGGAAGGGAGGAATATGGAACTAGCTAGTATCTGATTACATTCGTGGATAACGGGTCAGAAAGACTGGGAACCATTTCCATATACACTGGTGAGCCAAAACATTACGATCACATTTCAATATGACAAACAGCCAAAGCTGCAATATAACTCTATTTTATTATCTGATGACGATTAGTTTAGGTTATTCATTCAAAACCCATTCTCAAATGATCCATCCAATCAGAATAAATATTACTCCACATGGCAAAAGTATTGTATTCCAAAGCCGGGACAGCACGTTAGTATATGCGTGATTGTAATTACGGATTTCCAGCACACTGGGATGTTGAAGGGCCAGCAACTTGTGGTACTATTTCAGTATGACAGACAGACAATGTTACAAAATAGCTCTTGCTTATTACAATGCCTGCACGGATTTTCCTTACAGTTACACAAGCAGTAGTCACTCTGTCACGCAGATAAGCAAATAACGCCGGGCTAGTGTACTAATAGCCAACATACAGTGTATGATCTTTAGCAAGGTAGCATTTAGTGAAGCAATAACAATACTTCCAGGTATTCTAACATTTACACCAAATTCAGTTTCTTTTTTATGTCCATTGCTGCTCCCACGGAAATAGTAAAGTCAAGAATACACTCCTGGAAATTGAAATAAGAACACCGTGAATTCATTGTCCCAGGAAGGGAAAACTTTATTGACACATTCCTGGGGTCAGATACATCACATGATCACACTGACAGAACCACAGGCACATAGACACAGGCAACAGAGCATGCACAATGTCGGCACTAGTACAGTGTATATCCACCTTTCGCAGCAATGCAGGCTGCTATTCTCCCATGGAGACGATCGTAGAGATGCTGGATGTAGTCCTGTGGAACGGCTTGCCATGCCATTTCCACCTGGCGCCTCAGTTGGACCAGCGTTCGTGCTGGACGTGCAGACCGCGTGAGACGACGCTTCATCCAGTCCCAAACATGCTCAATGGGGAACAGATCCGGAGATCTTGCTGGTCAGGGTAGTTGACTTACACCTTCTAGAGCACGTTGGGTGGCACGGGATACATGAGGACGTGCATTGTCCTGTTGGAACAGCAAGTTCCCTTGCCGGTCTAGGAATGGTAGAACGATGGGTTCGATGACGGTTTGGATGTACCGTGCACTATTCAGTGTCCCCTCGACGATCACCAGAGGTGTACGGCCAGTGTAGGAGATCGCTCCCCACACCATGATGCCGGGTGTTGACCCTGTGTGCCTCAGTCGTATGCAGTCCTGATTGTGGCGCTCACCTGCACGGCGCCAAACACGCATACGACCATCATTGGCACCAAGGCAGCAGCGACTCTCATCGCTGAAGACGACACGTCTCCATTCGTCCCTTCATTAACGCCTGTCGCGACACCACTGGAGGGGGGCTGCACGATGTTGGGGCGTGAGCGGAAGACGGCCTAACGGTGTGCGGGACCGTAGCCCAGCTTCATGGAGACGGTTGCGAATGGTCCTCGCCGATACCCCAGGAGCAACAGTGTCCCTAATTTGCTGGGAAGTGGCGGTGCGGTCCCCTACGGCACTGCGTAGGATCCTACGGTCTTGGCGTGCATCCGTGCGTCGCTGCGGTCCGGTCCCAGGTCGACGGGCACGTGCACCTTCCGCCGACCACTGGCGACAACATCGATGTACTGTGGAGACCTCACGCCCCACGTGTTGTGCAATTCGGCGGTACGTCCACCCGGCCTCCCGCATGCCCACTATACGCCCTCGCTCAAAGTCCGTCAACTGCACATACGGTTCACGTCCACGCTGTCGCGGCATGCTACCAGTGTTAAAGACTGCGATGGAGCTCCGTATGCCACGGCAAACTGGCTGATACTGACGGCGGCGGTGCACAAATGCTGCGCAGCTAGCGCCATTCGACGGCCAACACCGCGGTTCCTGGTGTGTCCGCTGTGCCGTGTGTGTGATCATTGCTTGTACAGCCCTCTCGCAGTGTCCGGAGCAAGTATGGTGGGTCTGACACACCGGTGTCAATGTGTTCTTTTTTTCCATTTCCAGGAGTGTATGTCCAGTATGACAATTGCACAACACAAAAAAACCTCACGGCAAGTCTATGACGTTGGATAGAACGTAGTGTTTGAAGAAAAGACGACCCTTGTAGAGAACTAAGCTTTCGTCAGCTCACAAATTTTTAAAAGGAAGGAAAGCATCTGGAAAAGTATTTCTTAGATGATCCACAATTCACCTAATTTTCCGGATTTTGTCATATCTAGGGTCCTCATTGATATGTACAAAGTGTTCAATTTTTCTCACTTCAGCCATTGGAAAGTTTACGACAAGGAAAAACTAAGTTCAAAACTGTGTTTTTTCCAACCTCGCAGTGCTGATTTTTCACTGGCGACGTTTCAGAGGTGCTCGTAATACAGATTGCATTGCTCAGCTACGTAGACTACATTTTCTTGTCTAAAAAGAATTTGGAAGTAGGCATATATAGTAAATGACTCATCTAAACCGACAATTTTACAATAGAAATGACTGTAATCGAAATTATACTCTTTGGGGTCCATATCAGAGTCTTTGCATCTAAATTTTTTTTGTTTTTTTTTTTGCGTCTTTTAGCAGATCTGTCAGGCGTATGCTCAGGCTCTTCTTCGGAATCGGAGGAAGAAGCGATAGTAACATCAAAATCTAGATTTGCACCTACTGGATCGGCGTTTGCTGGTTCACTAATATTTTGAATATTTGTGGTGACGGATTCACCTACAGGCTCATCGGCATCACAGTCCGTCCAACCGTAATCAGCTTGATTGGGTGTAATGAAGACCTCGTCGTCCTTTTGATTTAGAAAACTCAGCAGCTCATCTTCTGTCAACGGGCGGTAACGTCGTGTCATTTTATTTGATAACACGGAAAGCACAGCACACAAACTATGTAATGTTACGACACCAATGAATTCTAAAGAGAATTGAGCATTCAATAAATCGTTAGGGTAATTCCAGGCAGTCAAATAATTAACCGCATACTGGTGCAAAAATCATCTACTCGCAGGCTGGGTAGTAGACGTTATACGATTCTGTAAGATTGAAGCCGGGAACCGTTGCAATTATTTTTCATAGGAAGTCGTATATGTACGACTGGAACTTTCAAACGGTGCTACATGTATACATCTGGAGCAGGGAAAGCGTTCATTCTTTCTACTTGGAACAGTATGCTCTGCCTGTTTGTAATAGTATGCTCCAGATTGTATCTGCTCGTTAATATTTCAGTACTGTTCTTCACTTGTAACTGGTTTCATAACTTACACACAGAACGTCATGTGGATGTGGACTACTTGCACCTAAGCGCACCCACTGTAAAACCAGTTACTCACTAAATTCCGTTCCTAAACGTTTGCATATTGAACATCCTACTCACTTGTTGAATGTTTTGCAGATAAAGCATACTTGTGTAAACGCATCGCTGTAATATCTAAGTAGATATATTAAATCTCCTAAACTATGAACATCCTGGCAAGCAATTGTGAGACACGCACATTACTTAGATTTTATAATATAAGCGTAGTTTCTGACCCTACTGTATCAATTGCGTTTTTTAAAATAGGAACCCCCATTTTTTATTACATATTCATGTAGTACGTAAAGAAATATGAATATTTTAGTTGGACAACTTTTTTCGCTTTGTGATAGATGGCGCTGCAATAGTCACAAACGTATAAGTATGTGGTATCACGTAACATTCCGCCTGTGCAGACGGTATTTGCTTCGTGATACATTACCCGTGTTAAAACGGACCGTTAACCAATTGCGGAAAAGGTCGGTATCGTGTTGATGTATGGCTATGGTGATCAAAAAGCCCAACGGGCGCGTAATATGTATGCTGCTCGGTATCCTGGACGACATTATCCAGGTGTCCGGGCCGTTCGCCGGATAGTTACGTTATTTAAGGAAAAAGGAAGTGTTCAGCCACATGTCAAACGTCAACCACGACCTACAACAAATGATGATGCCCGGGTAGGTGTTATAGCTACTGTCGCGGTTAATCCGCACATCAGTACCAAAAACGTCGGTGTTGAGAATGCTACAGCAACATCGATTGCACCCGTGCCATATTCACATACACCAGGAATTGCATGGCAACGACTTTGAACGTCGTGTACAATTCTGGCACTGGGCACAAGAGCAACTAAGGGACGATGACAGATTTTTTTCACTCTATTTAGCGACGAAGCGTCATTCACCAACAGCGGTAACGTAAACCGGCATAATATGCACTATTGGGCAACGGAAAATGGTTCAAATAGCTCTGAGCACTATGGGACTTAACATCTGAGGTCATCAGTCCCCTAGACTTAGAACTAATTAAACCTAAGTAACCTAAGGACGTCACACACATCCATGCCCGAGGCAGGATTCGAACCGGAGACCATAGTGGTCGCGCGGTTCCAGACTGAAGCGCCTAGAACCGTTCGGCCACACCGGCCGGCAACGGAAAATCCACGATGGCTGCGACAAGTGGAACATCAGCGACCTTGGCGGGTTAATGTATGGTGCGGCATTATGGGAGGAAGGATAATTGACCCCCAATTTATCTATGGCAATCTAAATGGTGCAATGTATGCTGATTTTCTACGTAATGTTCTACCGATGTTACTACAAGATGTTTCACTGCATGACAGAATGGCGATGTACTTTCAACATGATGGATGTCCGGCACATAGCTCTTGTGGGTTGAAGGCGTATTGAATAGCACATTTCATGACAGGCAGATTGGTCGTCGAAGCACCATACCATGGCCCGCACGTTCACCGGATCTGATGTCTCCAGATTTCTTTCTCTGGGGAGAGTTGAAGGATATTTGCCATCGTGATCCACCGACAACGCCTGACAACATGCGTCAGAGCATTATCAATGAGTGTGCGAACATTACGGAAGGCGAACTTGAGAGGAATGTCGTTACACGTATTGCGAAATGCATTAGGCTGATGGACATCATTTTGAGCATTTATTGCATAATGTGGTATTTACAGGTAATCACGCTGTAACAGCATGCGTTCTCAGAAATGATAAGTTCACAAAGGTAACTGTATCACATTGGAACAACCGAAATAAATGTTCAAACGTACCTACGTTCTGTATTTTAATTTTAAAAAACCTACCTGTTACCAACTGTTCGTCTAAAATTGTGAGCCATATGTTTGTGACTATTACAACGCTATCTATCACAAAGCGAAAAAACTGGTCCAACTAAAGCAGTCATATTTCTTTACGTACTACACGAATATGTAATAAAAATGGGGGTTCCTATTTTAAAAAACGCAGTTGATATCCGTTTGACCTATGGCAGCGCCATCTAGAGGGCCAACCATAGCGCCATCTGGTTTCCCCCTTCAAGCTAGACAAGTTTCTTTCTTTATAGCTTTTTCATTTGACGCTTATTTCGTGAGATATTTGGCCCGGTGACGATCAATGGACCACCCTGTATAAGACAACAAGTGTCTGGCGCAGTTTTTAGGTCGGTCATTGCTGCTACAGTGGGAGGTTATCAAGATTTAAGTGAGTTTGTCCGTGGTGTATAGCCGGCTCACGAGCGATGGGACCCAGCTTCTCCAAAACAGAGACAAAGTGGGGATTTTCCCGTACCACCATTGCACGATTGTACCGTGAATATCAGGAATCCGGTAAAAAATCAAATCTCCGACATCGCTGCGGCTGAAGAAAGATCCTGCAAGAATGGGACCAACGACGATTAAAGAGAATCTTGCAACGTGACACAAGTGCAACCGTTTCGCAAATTGCTGCAGATTTCAATGCTGGGCCATCAACAAGTGTCAGCGAGCGAACCACTCAATGAAACATAATCGATGTGCACTTTCGGAGCCGAAGGCCCACTCGTGCACCCTTGATGACTGCACGACACAAAGCTTTACGCCTCGCGCCCGTCAACACCGACATTGGACTGTTGATGACTGGAAACATGTTGCCTGGTCGGACGAGTCTCGTTTCAAATTGTATCGAGCGGATGGACGTGCACAGGTATGGAGATAACCACATGAATTCATGGACCCTACATGTCAGCTGGTGGAGGCTCTGTAATGGTGTGGGGCGTGTACAATTGGAGTGATACGGGACCCCTGATGCGTCTACATACGACATGTACGTAAGCATCCTGTCTGATCACCTGCAACCATTCATGTCCACAGGCATTCCGACGTACTGGGGCAATTCTAGCAGGACAATGCGACACCCCACACGTCCAGAATTGTACAGAGTGGCTCCAGGAACACTCTTCTGAGGTTAAACACTTCAGCTGGCCATCAGACTCCCCAGACATGAACATTATTGAGCATATCTGGGATGCCTTGCAACTTGCTTTCAGAAGAGTTCTCCACCCCGTCGTACTCATTCGGATTTATGGGCAGCCATGCAGTATTCATGGTGTCAGTTCCCTCCAGAACTACTTCAGACATTAATCGAGTGCATGCCACGTCGTGTTGCGGCACTTATGCGTCCTCGCGGGGGCCCTACACGATATTAGGCAGGTGTACCTGTTTCTTTGGCTGTTCAGTGTAATAGTAAATACTTGAACTGTACCGATCCTCCATCTCCCTTTAAAAACAGATTCTTAGAGCTTAAGTTGCGTGTTAGTATACAAGTTATAAAACCAAATACGTCTTACCTCTTAGGACGCTATTCCCTATTCTGGTATGTAATGGATGTCTTAAAGTACTATAGTTATGACTTTAGTATTTAAGTACGAATAATTAACAACATTGCACGGTAATACTTTATTTACAAGGATAAAACTGCAGAATCTATATAATTTCAACTATTTCACCAGCGCCACAATCACAGCGATTCACTGCACCCGGTGTAACGATGTGAAGTGACCAGAAAAATCAACCATCTGAAGACGAACCGTCAGCGGCTTCAAGGCTAGCTACCGGAAGAATAAATGTTTTTTTTGTAAAAAAAAAACAGTTATGTGACTCGTAGCAGTATCAATACAAAGTACCCACTCTTTTCACCACAATCGCAGGTTCAATGTCCATAATTGGTAAGATCAATTTATCTCCCACGCGCTGTTCGAATCCGAAACGACACCAGAGCAAAATGATAGTGATGCACAATATGCACTCCTTCACACACCACAGCTTGATCTGTAGATAGATGCAAAGTATGGAGTTAGCCAACTCGTCCAGATAGCACTAATTATCGAGAGTGCCACCATTCAACTAACAGTGATATCTCAAGCGGATTCCTGTACGTGGCCGCACCATCGTCAAGTGGCTGCAACTTGCAAAAAGTCTCCTGTGTACGCGGCATTTGTTTCATTAGTCGTTAGTAATCGTGGTCGGTCGTTAGTCGAGTGACCTTTTCTACACGCAGCCGCCACAAAATTCGTCTATATCTTTAAGAATCTCTCGTCCAAGTTTATCATTTAGTTTTTTTACTATTTTGTATCCACAAATGTCTTGCTGTATTTATGACAGTGAATCTATTTTAGCTTTAGAGGCTCATCATTAGTAAGAGTATCTTGTTACAAAATTAACACTTCAAGTCGTCATAGAGAGTTCACTGTGAACACTTAAAAAGAACTGCATGTGTTTACGTGTTTCTCCGATATTCCCTCTCCATTAACACGAATGCTAACATTATTTGTATGAGAGTATACGTCATGTCAGTCTGACCATGTGCTACGCCTCATTAACACATTGCCTTAGTTATGAGTCGGCTGCTTTCCAACATTTCATGGTTTTGAAGAAGTTAGTCTGCAGCGTTGATTTAGACAGAGATTGTCATGATGTGACACCTGTGAATGAGACGTTTTATAACTGAGGGTGGCCTGTGGTTTGAACAAGACTGATTGTTTTTAATAAAATGACATACTACTATTGTGAAAATCATTATTGTTGAAAAATTGTAAGCGCTGAAGGCTTTTGACACGTCAGTGTTTTTGGAAGTTCTATTATTTTCCTCGATCCTGCGCGTGTGAATTACTCAATCAGTAAAAGTGGAGCCCTTATCGGATCACTTTTTCGTCAGCCTGCCTCTCCATCTGTTTAGACCATTTCTTTCTCAGGAATGGGAAGAGGAATCAAGTTGAAATTTACATCAAATACTAAGGTCTACAATCCACTGGTGGTGCAAAAAATTGAAGCTTCTAATTCAATGCAGTCAAAAGATACGGTCATTTATGCAGCGTATGGTAGAGGTATATAAATATTCTGATACTCGCAAACCCACTCAGCAAAACCTACCGATGAACATCTTTATATAGCACATAATTAAGTTTGTACGGAATCCTGAGAGCGCGAGTCCTACTCGATGTTGTCCGGTTTTTTATGATTTATTTTTATTTAGCTTTTGTTTGATTGGCAGTATCCATTATTTAGAGCAACCTTATGAACTGCATCTTCTTGATTTAAAGGGAAATTGTAGGTACTCGAGATATAGAGCTATATTTTCACGGACAAAACAAGAGTCAGTGTTGTTGGCGGTGCTACCCGAAAGGAAACTTGAAGCATGCTTTCCGATGTGATATGTACCTGAGATGACTGCTCGAGACTAGTGAGTCTACTGCAAGAACCCTGGCGTTTTATTCCTGTACTGAGGCTGGTCTGTCTCTCTTGGTCATTTTCGTTTACACGTCACCGCCAAAATTGTGTTATGAGAGCTCTCTGCTGTGCGCTTTGGCACCTGAATGAGGAAAGCGAGGTTGTGAGGGGCTATCCTTTTTACGAAACGATCTAAATATAGTATCAAAATGTGTGAATGTACAATGATAATGAGAGTTCATTACTGACCAAAGCAGAATTCACAGTGCAAGTTCTTAGCAGAGATCGTGTGATAAATTCTTTACGCTCTGTAGAACTGAAAGAATAGGAAAAGTGTCATCCGAATATTTCAAAATATATACATTTATTTGTTCGAGAAAATATATACTTCTAAACACATGAGAATATCTATAACGCAGTAAATAGCGCATTTTTCTTTAGCCTTTGTATGTCGTTTTCCTGGTAACTGCCAATTAACATCGAAAATTATTTTTCTCATGAAATAATTCTGGCATTTTCACTGTTGGAATAGTTTTCAGTAAATACGTCTACCTGTTTACGCTTTTAAACAATGGAATCTCCAGGTAAGAATGTGTGTTTTTTAATTGTGCCTGTCTGCAGCTTACCGTGTCTTCTTGATATATTTTAGTTTTTATTTATGCGTAGAGTAGGTGTTACCTCCGTAAAATGTAAATATGTTTCCGCTTTCAGGTACATCGTCTCCGCCGCGCGGGGTGGCCGTGCAGTCTTGGGAGTCTTGTCTCGGTTCTGCTGCCCCCCGTCGGAGGTTCGAGTCCTCCCTCTGACATGAGTGTGTGTGTTGTCTTAGCGTAGCTTAGTTTAAGTTACATTAAGTGGTGCGGAAGCCTAGGGACCGATGACCTCAGCTGTTTGGTCCCATAGTCCTTACCACATATTTCCAAAATTTCGTCTCCCATATACGAAAACACTAGGAAGAATACACTGTAGTTCCTTCTCTAGATTGTCGCACAGATGTCAAAATGGTAGATATCGAAATAGACGACAGAGGGATAGGGAAACAATTAAAATCGCTCAAAAGAGGAAAGGCCGCTGGACTTGATGGGATACCAGTTCGATTTTACACAGAGTACGCGAAGGAACTTGCCCCCCTTCTTGCAGCGGTGTACCGTAGGTCTCTAGAAGAGCGAAGCGTTCCAAAGGATTGGAAAAGGGCACAAGTCATCCCCGTTTACAAGAAGGGACGTCGAACAGATGTGCAGAACTATAGACCTATATCTCTATCGTCGATCAGTTGTAGAATTTTGGAACATGTATTATGTTCGAGTATAATGACTTTTCTGGAGACTAGAAATCTACTCTGTAGGAATCAGCATGGGTTTCGAAAAAGACGGTCGT
This sequence comes from Schistocerca gregaria, assembly GCF_023897955.1. Taxonomy (NCBI): domain Eukaryota; kingdom Metazoa; phylum Arthropoda; class Insecta; order Orthoptera; family Acrididae; genus Schistocerca; species Schistocerca gregaria. The sequence continues at coordinate 320,165,204 of NC_064925.1, read as the reverse complement.
GTGAAACCCAGCTCGCGCTATTCGTCCACGAGACTCAGAGGGTCTTAGACACGGGTTCACAGATAGATGCCGTGTTTCTTGACTTCCGCAAGGCGTTTGACTCAGTTCCCCACAGTCGTTTAATGAACAAAGTAAGAGCACACGGACTATCAGATCAATTGTGTGATTGGATTGAGGAGTTCCTAGATAACAGAACGCAGCATGTTATTCTCAATGGAGAGAAGTCTTCCGAAGTAAGAGTGATTTCAGGTGTGCCGCAGGGGAGTGTCATAGGACCGTTGCTATTCACAATATACATAAATGACCTGGTGGATGACATCAGAAGTTCACTGAGGCTTTTTGCAGATGATGCTGTGGTGTATCGAGAGGTTGCAACAATGGAAAATTGTACTGAAATGCAGGAGGATCTGCAGCGAATTGACGTATGGTGCAGGGAATGGTAACTGAATCTCAATGTAGACAAGTGTAATGTGTTGCGAATACATAGAGAGAAAGATCCCTTATCATGTAGCTACGATATAGAAGGCCAGCAACTGGAAGCAGTTAATTCCATAAATTATCTGGGAGTACGCATTAGGAGTGATTTAAAATGGAATGATCATATAAAGTTGATCGTCGGAAAAGCAGATCCAGACTAAGATTCATTGGAAGAATCCTACGGAAATGCAATCCGAAAACAAAGGAAGTAGGTTACAGTACGCTTGTTCGCCCACAGCTTGAATATTGCTCAGCAGTGTGGGATCCGCACCAGATAGGGTTGATAGAAGAGATAGAGAAGATCCAACGGAGAGCAGCGCGCTTCGTTGCAGGATGATTTAGTAATCGCGAAAGCGTTACGGAGATGATAGATAAACTCCAGTGGAAGACTCTGAAGGAGAGACGCTTAGTAGCTCGGTACGGGCTTTTGTTGAAGTTTCGAGAACATACCTTCACCGAAGAGTCAAGCAGTATATTGCTCCCTCCTACGTATATCTCACGAAGAGACCATGAGGATAAAATCAGAGAGATTAGAGCCCACACAGGGGCATACCGACAATCCTTCTTTCCACGTACAATACGAGACTGGAATAGAAGGGAGAACCGATAGAGGTACTCAAGGTACCCTCCGCCACACACCGTCAGGTGGCTTGAGGAGTATGGGTGTAGATGTGGAATAGGGAAAAATACCAGGACCTTGTGTAACTTTGCAGTATGTCACGAAAACAAAGCAAACAACATAATAAAGAGTAAGATGACACGACAGCATAAAATCCATTTCTGTGATAGGATTGAGCTCGGCCAAAACAGATGAACTCCCTATGTCAGCAGACGCCATCATAGGTCCCTGCTTCTGCGCAAGTGCATTGAGCAGCATACTCGGAAATATAGAACTCCACGCTCGGCAAAGTATGTAGATCATTGGCGTCATAGAGACACTAGCGTCATGGTTTGATGCTAATTCACACGCATGCCAAAAGGCGCACTCATTTCGAGTAGTCGATTTTGAGCAGAAAGTCGTTCGTGTAAAACGGGACGACACCCGTGCCGACTGCGACGTCCACATGCGGGGCTCGGCGGTCGCTTTCTCCCGCGAGTGTGAAAAGACGGCCAGGACAACAGGGCAGCGGCAGCGGGCGGTACGGCGTGGAGCGGCAGGAAGTGGGTGGCAGCCTCACAAAGCGGACAAACACGCATTGTCCGCGCCGGCCACCTCCTATACAAGAAGCGTGTCCTCCCCCACCCAGGCTTGTATGGGCGCAGGCACAGGTAGAGACACGAGCCGTTTTGTCTCGCTCCTCTTAAGCAGCGGTACCTTCAGGAAAACACGTCTCCTCGCTTCAGACACCTGAACCCTGCCAGTCATTCACAAGGGCAGCCAACTTACTCACCGCTGGCAAACGTCCCTAAATAGAAACGTTCGTGAGGACAGGTACACAAGAATCGCCAAAGAATGGAACACTCGGATTATTTCACTGTAAAACACATGGACGCCATTTAAATTTCATAAGTATTCCAAACTTAGCGGTAATACTCCTCAAAACAGTATGGCGGAAGGATGCATCTACAAACATACTTAAGCGCCTGTACACTAGGTCGACGCTAATGACAACCACTGTATTCGGCCGAAGGTTGGTCGCCAATGCATTGGCGTTCGGCTTGTCAGCCACACAAAACGAAAGGCTTGGGGCGAAGGGATTCAACCATGTGGAATCGCAGTTCGCTCAGATAACATGTCAATGTTACTCTTGTCTTGTTGTTGTTATAAAGCAGCGTTTAAATTACAATTTCATCGGTCAATATTATGAAGGAAGAAGAGGATTTAGCATGTTCAGCATTCATTTTACTGCAAGAAGCTGCTTATCAGGTAAAGAAGAAGAAACGATGATGGAGGATGATTTCTCTTTTAAAATGTAGGGACCAGTGTGGTGGGACAAAATTAACATCTGCATTAAAGCTGAGTCGTAAATACAAAACCAAAAAGGGGTAGTGCAGGAGTAGGTCTAATAATAAATAAGAAAACAAAAAGAGCATAATGAACGCATTATCGTAGCCAAGATAGAAGTAATAGTACAAATTTATATGCCAACTAGCTCTACACATGAAGAAGCTGAAAGGATGTATGATGAGATAAAAGAATTTATTCATGTAGTCAAGGGAGAGCAACATTTGATTGTGAGGGGAGACTGGAATTGGGTAGTAGGAAAGAGAAGGAAATATGGTATTTAAGAAAATGGAACGTCTACAGCCGTCCCTATGATGTCATTTATTCAGTGGCTACCAGTTTCGAGGCTTCAATGCATCACCTTCAGGTCTTAGCTGACGCTGAAGGGATTAACGTATGCATTGAAGAGTCGAAATTGGTAGCCATACAATAAATGACATTATTGTGCTGTAAGTGTTTCATTTTCTTACAGTAGTGAACGCCTATACTCCCCCAGACCTCCTGGCACCAGGATTGACATGGAAAAGTAGTAGGTGAATGTGGCCTGGGTGAAAGGAACGAAAGAGGAAGCTGTCTTGCTGAATTTTGCACACAGCGTAACTTAATCATTGTTAACATTTGGTTTAAGAATCGTGAAAGACTGTTGTATAAGTAAAAGAGACCTGAAGTCATCCGAAGGTTTCACATTGTGTATATAATTGTAGGTCAGAGATTTCAGAACCAGATTTTAAATTGTAAGACATTTCCAGGGGCAGACGTGGACTATGACCATAATGTAGTGATTATTAACTTTGGATTAAAACTATATACATTGCAAAAAGGTAGGAAATCAAGAACATAGGATCTCGATGTTGAAAAAACTAGAGAATGTTGAGAGTTTCAGAGAGAGCATTAGGCAACGATTCACTGAAACAGGGAAAAAGAACTCAGTAGAAGACGATTCGGTAGTTTTGAGATATGTTATAGTGAAGAAAACAGCGGAAAATCAAATAGGTAGAAATACAAGACCTAGTAGAAATCCTTGGATATCACAGGAGATATTGTATGCAAGTGACGGAAGGAGAAAATATAAAAATGTAGCAAGTGAAAGGAATACAAACGCCTAAAAAATAAGATTGACAGGAAGAGAAAAATGGCTAAGCAGGGATGGCTAGAGGAGAAATGTAAGGATACAGAAATATGTATAACTAGGGGAGAGATAGATATCGCTTACAGAAAAATTACAGATGCTTCTGGAGAAAAGAGAATCAACTGTGTGAACATTAACAGCTCAGGGGGAACATCAGTTCTAAGCAAAGAAGGGAAAGCTGGAAGCTGTAAGGACTATACAGAGGGACTACACAAGGCAAATGAATATGAAGGGAATATTGCAGGAAAGGAAAAGGGCACAAAAGAAGACGACGTAAGCGATATGATACTGCGGATCGAATTTGACGGAGTACCGAAAAACATAAATCCAAACAAGGTCCTTGGAGTAGACAACCATCCTGTCAGAACTACTGATATCTTTGGGACAGCCAGCCACGACGAAACTATTCCACTTACGGTGCAAGATGCATGAGGCAGGTGAAATACATTCGGAATTCCCATTCCAAACAAAGCAGGTGTTCACAGATATGATTATTACCGAACTACGAGTTTAATAAGTCATGGTTACAAAATACGATTATGTACAGAACAACGGTAAAAACTTATGGAAGCCGACCAGTTTGGATTCAGGAGAAACGCAGGAATACGTGAGACAGTACTGACCCTATGACTTCTCTTAGAAGATAGGTTAACAAAAGTCAAACCTACGCTTGTAGCATTTGTAGACTTAGAGTAAACTTTCGACAGTGCTAAATAGAATACTCTCTTTGAAATTATGAAAGTAGCAGGGGTAAAATACGGGATCGAAAGGCTGTCTACAACTTGTATAGAAACCTGACAGCAGTCGTAAGAGCCGAGAAGCATGAAAGGGAAGCAATGGTTGGGAAAAGAATAGGTCAGCGTCGTCTAACAGGGTCGTATAATAGTCTAACCCCAATTTTATTCAAACTGTACACTCAACAAACTGTAAAGGAAAAATGGTTCAAATGGCTCTGAGCACTATGGGACTCAACTGCTGTGGTTATCAGTCCCCTAGAACTTAGAACTACTTAAACCTAACTAACCTAAGGACATCACAAACACCTATGCCCGAGGCAGGATTCGAACCTGCGACCGTAGCAGTCGCACGGTTCCGGACTGCGCGCCTAGAACCGCGAGACCACCGCGGCCGGCAAACTGTAAAGGAAACCAAAGAAAAATTTGGATAAGAAATTAAAATTCAGGGAGAAGAAATAAAACTTTTAGATTTGCCGATGATATTGAAATTCTGTCAGAGATAACAAAGGGCTTGGAAGAGCTGTTGATGGGAATGGATAGTATCTTGAAAGGAGGATGTAAGATGATTGGTAACAAAAAAAAAAAAATATGGGTGATGGAATGTAGTTGAATTAAATCAGAGATTCCGAGGGAATTAGACTAGGAAGCGAGACAGAGACAGTAGCAGATGAGCTTTTCTATTTGGGCAGGTATTTGTCTGGAGTGTAGCCTTGTATAGAAGTGAAACGTATACAATAAACAGCTATCCCTCGCAGCACGGTCTTTGAATGGAACATGTTAAAACAATAATTTTACTCACAGCAACATCCGTTTGGGATAATTACCAAATAATCCTTGGAAATATGCAAGGCAGAACATCTGACGAACCATGATAGCGATTACCAGTTGGATAATGCGACTTTCAAGTACAATGTCTGACCCGTACGGGAGTATACAAAATGGATGTACGTGTACGGGTAGTAGACGCATGGTTGACGACATGGAAGTGTGGGGTCTGACCGTTTAAGTCTTGCACGGGTAGCCAAGTGGTGAGGCGATAAGCACGAAATCCGGGTTCGAGTGCCGGCCAGGCACAAATTTTCATTGTCGTCATTCCGTTCCACAGCAGTTGGTTGTTCTTATTCGCAGCTGCGAATACATTTAATGTATATGAATAGTGTGTGGAACCCTGCCGGTTCCATGATTTGTTTAAAACGAAGGCGACAGAGTAAGCCGATGTCCACGGGAAGCGACAGCCCTGAGGACACCCGTTCCGCAATTCCACCAGCGAGGGCGCTGTCCTCTGTGAATTGTGAACAGTCCACGGGAAGCGACAGCCCTGAGGACACCCGTTCCGCAATTCCATGAGCGAGGGCGCTGTCCTCTGTGAATTGTGAACAGCCCACGGCAAGCGACAGCCCTGAGGACACCCGTTCCGCAATTCCACCAGCGAGGGCGCTGTCCTCTGTGAATTGTGAACAGTCCACGGGAAGCGACAGCCCTGAGGACACCCGTTCCGCAATTCCACCAGCGAGGGCGCTGTCCTCTGTGAATTGTGAACAGTCCACGGGAAGCGACAGCCCTGAGGACACCCGTTCTGCAATTCCACCAGCGAGGGCGCTGTCCTCTGCGAATTGTGAACAGTCCACGGCAAGCGACAGCCCTGAGGACACCCGTTCCGCAATTCCACCAGCGAGGGCGCTGTCCTCTGTGAATTGTGAACAGTCCACGGCAAGCGACAGCCCTGAGGACACCCGTTCCGCAATTCCACCAGCGAGGGCGCTGTCCTCTGTGAATTGTGAACAGTCCACGGCAAGCGACAGCCCTGAGGACACCCGTTCCGCAATTCCACCAGCGAGGGCGCTGTCCTCTGTGAATTGTGAACAGTCCACGGCAAGCGACAGCCCTGAGGACACCCGTTCCGCAATTCCACCAGCGAGGGCGCTGTCCTCTGTGAATTGTGAACAGTCCACGGCAAGCGACAGCCCTGAGGACACCCGTTCTGCAATTCCACCAGTGAGGGCGCTGTCCTCTGTGAATTGTGAACAGTCCACGGCAAGCGACAGCCCTGAGGACACCCGTTCCGCAATTCCACCAGCGAGGGCGCTGTCCTCTGTGAATTGTGAACAGTCCACGGCAAGTGACAGCCCTGAGGACACCCGTTCCGCAATTCCACCAGCGAGGGCGCTGTCCTCTGTGAATTGTGAACAGTCCACGGCAAGCGACAGCCCTGAGGACACCCGTTCCGCAATTCCACCAGCGAGGGCGCTGTCCTCTGTGAATTGTGAACAGTCCACGGCAAGCGACAGCCCTGAGGACACCCGTTCCGCAATTCCACCAGCGAGGGCGCTGTCCTCTGTGAATTGTGAACAGTCCACGGCAAGCGACAGCCCTGAGGACACCCGTTCCGCAATTCCACCAGCGAGGGCGCTGTCCTCTGTGAATTGTGAACAGTCCACGGCAAGCGACAGCCCTGAGGACACCCGTTCCGCAATTCCACCAGCGAGGGCGCTGTCCTCTGTGAATTGTGAACAGTCCGTCGACACGATCTTAACGCATGCGCGATGTACACATAGGCGCCAATAACTGCGGGACAGAAGAAGTATTTTTCTTTCTTTTTCTTTTTGTTTAGTGCTCAATGGCTCGCCTGAAAGTGACTGGTAGGTAGTCAGTTGAAATATGGAGAGTACCGACGACAGCTGCTAGCCCGGAGTTTCCTTAAATAAATATTTTATTCTTTTTTGGAAGGAAAACTGCGATAAATACGGCGACTACTGCACCAAACTACGATTACAGGAATAACCTCACAGAAAAGGCGTCTTTACATGGTACCTGTACGCGAACGTTGATCGGGACTGATTATAAGACATCCTAAAGTGCTCTTTCACTGTTAATAGAATTCCAGACGTGAAACAAAGGCTAGATCACATCGAATTTTCGCATCATGATAACAAAAAGTAAACCAATAAAATGCAAGATCGCTCCATGGGTCTGCGGCCATATTAGAACACCTCTTTCTAAAGTTGAAGTGCAGCATCAATATTGGCTTGCTTTTGAAGATTTGTCAAATACACGTCGTGCTGATATGAATTGGCAAAGTAAAGTGTTGGAAAATCTTACCAGAAGGTTTACTCAATTAATTTCTTCGTGGATATTTACTGATCGTGTGTAAATGAAAACTTGTTTGAGATTATCTTGGAAGCTACAGATGCAAACCAAGCTGAAATATAAACTTTGAGAATGGTATTCACGTGAACACAGATGGTGCAAGTTCGGTTCCCTACACCACTTACAATTTTAACTGCTAATAGACGTTCGGACCTGCGTTTCTTCTTCACGTGTGTTACAGTACCAGTAACATCCTGGCAAGGAGGAAAGAGAATATTTTTAAAGTCCTCTTTTCACAATGTTTGGTGTCTTCGAAAACGTTGAATTGTCCAGAATGCACTTCAGGGATTTCAATAATGGAGGATTGCTAATGAAGTTAACGCAGCTATTGGACGCGTGTCCGTTTCCAGAAACAAAATCTGTGTTATTGGTGCCTCAGATGTAGCTAATAAGTTCCGCTGGAGGATAATGCCGTCTCAGCTCACGTTGCCAAGGAAATTTTGTGGTTGCTTGCCTGCGGGTTTACACACCTTACGTTCTGACCGACTGCCGAAAACATTCACGCCAGGTAAAGGCCCATATTGAAAGGCCGGTCATACTGCCGTCAGTGAATTTCCGACACGGTTCGTGAGTTCACAAGTACCACGTGACTATAATTAAAGTGCTGCTACTCACAGAGTTCCAGTGTGGGCTATAATTATCGTATGGCAGTGAAACTTTGTAGATACTTGTATTTTAATGCGTTAGTGCGGAACCGATTTACGCTGGAAAAAATTAGATCTAATTTTAGCCTCTGAATGAAAATCTGGCCCTGTGAATGCAAGAAAGCGGTGTACAACAGTCTCCATATGTAGCGGATTAGGAAGGGGCACAAAAGGTCAAACAAGTGAGAAATGCACAATGTTGATGTTATTATTATCCACCACTTACACAATGGTTCAATACGACCGCCGGAAACGTCGGCGAAATGCATCACAGCACCAGATTTGCACCTAGTGGCCGAAATTGGAACTAATTTTTTCCAGAATAACTCGGTTTCACATTAACGCGTTAGAATATCTTTACAGTTTCGCTGCAGTACCATAATTATAGCTCACACTGGACCTCTGTGAGTAGCTGCACTTTAACTGTAACCACCCAATAGAAACGGCAAACCACAGGATGTTGGGTAACGGAAGATACAAACGGAAAGACAAGATATTATGGGTAGAAAGAGACAGACTCTCCCAAAAGCATTTGAAAGAAACAGCATCCACTCACTTGACGTTCAAACAGGTATAAACTGAGGGGATCTGTTCGCATTGTTAGTGTTAAGTGAATTACTGATAATGTTGAGTGCATATTTCGACTTTATATTATGTACGTTATGACGTTGGCAGTGCTGTGTGAATGTATTGTTGTTATAGTTTTTAAATCAATTGCACGATATGTGAACTTCTCAAATCATCGGACAAACGAAACTTCTTGCGATTTGTGCTAAAGTGAAGTACAAAGTGGGAATGTAAGCTAATTGAATCGGGAAGTGCAAAAAGAATTAAGTCAACTGGGGTTGCTTTTGAGAGAATGGCATAGAACGTTTATATTAACATCTATTAGCAGTTTGAAGATGGAATGCCTTTTGATGGATAGGGTACTACTGAACGATTTTACATAAAAATAAAAATAAATATTTTCAAGTGAAGAGTGTCCTATTTCTTCCAATTTGTTTTGTGGAATTATTCGCTTCTTCCACTGAAAAAGACACAGTAATGATTATTACACTATTTATGTATTAAAAGCCTGTAGGTACTGTTTAAACATACTATTTTATATAAGGTGTAAGAAAAATAAATATTTTCAAGTAAAAAGTGACATAATTCCTTCAATTTGTTTGGTGGACTTAGCACTTCCTTCTAGTGAATAAGACACATAAAAATGCATTACGCTATCTGTGTATGAAACAATACTTATGCACTTTTTAAACATAATTTTATCTGGTACAGTATATTCCAATACTGTAGTTATAATACACACTGAAATATTGTACTCAGTATCCTCAGTGAGACGACATTTTTACACAGTCCATCAATGTCTTGTTATGACTACTCCTGGGTTTCTCAGTCAAAGGATAAAAATGAGGCATTTTGTTAAAACTGACTTTTCTATCCTTAGGTACACTTCTGAAAACATTTTCTAAACATAGGTGTGTCTTTGTGTAGTAGGAAGCCCAGCAGAGTTTGAAATCAAGAATGTCAGCTGCATCCACCATAATAAGTGAGTGCTGAAAGGCTCATTCTTTTGGAGTGTAAGCTTTATAGCTTTTCCTTGTTACCTTCTTTATTAACCCATAGTGTCTGTCAGGTGGAAGGTAGAAGTGACTCTTCGAGGAAAATAATAAAACATTAGTTTGAATCTCCCAGCAACTATAAGTGACAGAAGGAATCTGACAATTCAATGATTCCGGTTGTAAATCTGTTGCCTTACTGGGTATTGCACTGTCAATATGGTTCTTGATAAAGGAGCAAAATTCGTTACAACTCTTTTTCGCTTTACCTTCTTGGAAAAAGTAGAAACGGAAATTTTTTGTTTCGAAGTTATAAGTGCTAAACACATTTACTCAAAATTGTTTGTTGTAAAGCATTTCTTCGGCGGGAATTTCCAGTGGGAGATTTTACATGAAATCAAAACAAATTTCTGCCACATGTTCTTTATTCTTGCTCCTGCTTTCAATTTCATTGATGTTCCTATAAAATTTTTCACCTCTTTTGTGCTCAAAACGTTCCACCACCGCTATCATTTAAATGAGGATTCCTTATTTTGACATTCAGTTCCCCACATCCATCTACAACACAGGTTTAAATGTGGGCTCCCAAACTTGTATGAGAAGTTGTCATGGAAATACTTCCCATAGTATTTACATGTTACTGTACTTGATGAGTACTCTTGTTTGAATAGAGAATGCACCACTTTCAGTGTAAGTATAGAATCGAGGTTGGTTATGTCACTTCCTCCATAACGAGTTTCTGTGGTAGGAAAAGGCAAGATGTGATTATGGATTTTAAGCAGGTCTTCTCCTGAAATAGCTTCTGTGTTTGGAACTTTACCCCCTACATCTATTGGTTACTCGCTAGCCATCTTGAGTTTACAAAGTTATTCAAAACTTTTGTTGTTCCAAGAAAACTAATAAACACAGATTTACAATTTTTTTGCGAACCCCATTAAGCGCAACACGATACAGAAACGTACAACTTGTTGGATTGCGGATTCCTTGTCTTTTAACTGGTAGCCAATCAACTGATCCATGGAGATAAACACCTTGTGCATTTCTTGATTCTATGGAACAAACGTTGCTTGTAACATCTGCCCATGCGATACCCTCTATGCCTTCAAAGCACTTCTGACTACATCTGCAAAAATAAATTAAAACTAACTGTATATTATGTTATCGTTGACTTTAAATTAAACGCCGAGCTATTAAATACACACTAATGCAATTAAACACAAGTGTTACCTTCCTATTATTGAGTTATTATTGTCCCGACTTACAGCCGAAAAGAAAATATTTCCAGATTAAATATGAAACCATATGTCATATCTTGTCCTGTAACCTAGGATTATTTACTTGCGTTGCTCTCCTGTTTTAATTGCAGATACGGATTAACCCCACATCACTTACATGAGATGAGCCTTTAATTTTTGCAGTTTTAATTATATGTCGCTTATAAAGCTCAGTGTTTCTTACACCTCGCTGTTTCTTGGGCTGTGGAAAGGTATCTTCAGCTATAACAGATATTATGCGACAGTTGCTCTAGCAATAAATAGAAAAAAGAAAGCTGGCTGACGAAATGCAAAAAGTGAACATGCGATATTCTGCTACCAGTTATTCGATAAAGATGGTGGTTTCGTACTCTGTGAAGGAATTGTTGCCTTTTTCAAACGACATCAGAACTGCGTAGGACGAATACCTCACATATAAGCATGGGATCTGCCTCCTTTTTCTACACAATAATGCATTTTGTGATGCAGAGTACCATTCTACCACTACTTAATTCGATATCAGAAAAAAAAATCATTCTTCAATTTCTGATTCAAGTATCTATTATTATGCTAAAACAATTTATACACTGTATCGTTATTATGATTAAAATCTTACACATTTGTGGCAAGTTAAAAGTAATATTTAGAAGGGATGGGAGTCAACTCGGCACCTGTTCTTCACACTAGTCTATACTGAGTAATCGTCTTCTTCTCAACAAAACTCCCGCAGGCTACATCCATATGAATCTGCTTATTATATTCATCCCTTGGTCTCCTTTTACAACATTTATCCCTCAGCCCGCAACCTTCCCTCCACTGTCTAATTGACCATCCCTTGATGCCCCAGACTGTTTCACCACCGAGCGAGGTGGCGCAGTGGTTAGCACACTGGACTCGCATTCGGGAGGACGACGGTTCAATCCCGTCTCCGGCCATCCGTGATTTCCCTAAATCGCTTCAGGCAAATGCCGGGATGGTTCCTTAGAAAGGGCACGGCCGATTTCCATCCCCATCCTTCCCTCATCCGAGCTTGCTCTCCGTCTCTAATGACCTTGTTGTCGACGGGACGTTAAACTCTAATCTCCTCCTCCTCCTCAGACTGTTTCCTGTCAACCGTCCCCTTCTTCCACTCAAATGCTGCCATGAATTTCTTTTCTCTTCGACTCGATTTAGTATTTCCATAATAGTATTGCATCCATTCAACTGATCTTCAGCATTCTTCTGTAACACCACATCCTATAAGCTTCTATTCACTTCTTATCTGTGTTATCCACAATTCACTTTCATTAAGACTACACTCCAGACAAATACTTTCAGAAAAGAAACTATATCCGACGTTAACAAATTTACCTTTTTCAGAAAGGTAAATTTTTTCATCCTTTCTACTTAAAACTAAGTCAGTAATTTTACTGCCCACAAACTAAAAAAGTTCCTCTACCAGCGCCTCATTTACTTATGAGTGCCGACCCATTAAAGGCTACATAGAGATCCTTCCGTGATTGTGCACGTGATTCGGAGGTTTCAATTAATCGGCTGTTTCGGAATCGCTCGTGCGAGAGACCGACGGCCAATAGCGCCACAAATTGTTGAAGAAGTTGTTGTTGTCATGACTGACAATGCTGGACCCCTCTTTAAGCAGTGCACGAGCTGTGTCACGACAGCTGAGAATTGCATGGTCCACCTTTCGAAAAGTGCTGCCCACAATTGTGAAATGTTTTCTATATTGAGGTTCCAGGCTGTCTTGATGCAACTGGTGATCACATTGAGCAACGTTTTTGAAACGTGGGCAAGGTTCGCAGTTAATAAATGTTGCACTCTCATGTGGAAATTAAAATGTGTTTCTTTCAATGGTTTATTCGTTATTTCTCTTCCATATATCTTTACAAATATTTCTATCACGGTCCCCGTCCTACGATCACTCATTTGTCATGGGAGCCCTCTAAAAAGTAGCGAAAGTTTAATTATAGCCACACTATAATTATAATAATTTGTTTACACCTGTGATTAGTAGAGTGATTTTCCTTTTTGAGAGAGGGAGGGTGTCGTGGGCCTCAAGAACTCTCTCCCCCCTCCCATCCCGTCTCCCTGTTGGGTTCAGACTTGGTTCCATGGGAGCCAATCTTGACTCTTAACTGCTCAAGAGCCTGCGTCTGAGTTTCTGGGTGCCCGGTGAGCTAGGGGTCTCACCTTGTCTGCTACCTGGACCTGATAGGGTGCTTTCCCTCACACGCCTAAAGCATTCACAAGGGAGGCTCACAACAGACACCGGCTCTTGTGTCCACCATCTGCGAGGCTCACTTAAGGCTTAGAGACTGTCCCGTGGTGTCAGTCGTCTAACCAGTATCATTTCCTTTAGAAATAATCAAGCGAGAACTCGTGGTAGGAGGCACAGTTTCTGGGTAAGTGTTGTTAGCCTACTAGAGGTAAAAAGAGGATGGCGAATGAGAGAGTGCCATGGGCATGATACGCGAATTGGGGTAGCAGTCACTAAAACAAAGACATTTTTCTTCATTGCAGGATCTTCTTACAAAATTTCAATTATGAACTTCCTCCTGAAAATTGGTGCCCACCTACACAGGGAGAAATGATTATGATAATAAAGTAAAAGAAATCAGAGCTCTCACGGAAAGGCTTAAGTGTTCGATTTCCCGTGTACTGTTCTAGGGTGCAACGGTATAATCGTTTGGAGTTGGGGAAACATGAGTCGATCGACTGCCTTCCTAGATTTAGCAGATACGTCTTGAGGTCTCTGGTATGGAAGTGCTATGTGATAATGTTTCTGGTTGCTTAGTCGTTTTAAGTGATTGTCAAAGTTATTCCTTCAGTAAAGGAGGCTTACAAGAATCTGAAAACGCGTTCCTGTGTGTGGGTGATTTTATAGACGGTATGGCGGAGTAATGATTGCGCATGTGGTTGGTAGGCAGTGCCTGTGTTAAATCGTGAACCAAACAGTAAGCTGGAGGCTTGGCGGGGCCAAACTAACGCTACTAAACGGCGTTTGTTTCCTTGTTTTTATTTTATATGGGGCTCTCGACCTAAATAGCTTTGAAAGTTCTATGTACTGACTTGGCAGAAAATCCTAAGAAATTTTGGTCCTATGTCAAAGCGGTAGGTGGATCAAAACAAAATCTCCAGACACTCTGTGACCAAAATGGTACTGAAACAGAGGATGACAGACTAAAGGCCGAAATACTAAATGTCTTCTTCCAAAGCTGTTTCACAGAGGAAGACTGCACTGTGCTTCCTTCTCTAGATTGTCGCACAGTTGACAAAATGGTAGATATCGAAATAGACGACAGAGGGATAGAGAAACAATTAAAATCGCTCAAAAGAGGAAAGGCCGCTGGTCCTGATGAGATACCAGTTCGATTTTACACAGAGTACGCGAAGGAACTTGCCCCCCTTCTTGCAGCGGTGTACCGTAGGTCTCTAGAAGAGCGAAGCGTTCCAAAGGATTGGAAAAGGGCACAGGTCATCCCCGTTTACAAGAAGGGGCGTCAAACAGATGTGCAGAACTATAGACCTATATCTCTAACGTCGATCAGTTGTAGAATTTTGGAACACGTATTATGCTCGAGTATAATGTCTTTTCTGAAGACTAGAAATCTACTCTGTAGGAATCAGCATGGGTTTCGAAAAAGACGGTCGTGTGAAACCCAGCTCGCGCTATTCGTCCACGAGACTCAGAGGGTCTTAGACACGGGTTCCCAGGTAGATGCCGTGTTTCTTGACTTCCGCAAGGCGTTTGACACAGTTCCCCACAGTCGTTTAATGAACAAAGTAAGAGCATATGGACTATCAGATCAATTGTGTGATTGGATTGAGGAGTTCCTAGATAACAGAACGCAGCTTGTCATTCTCAATGGAGAGAAGTCTTCCGAAGTAAGAGCGATTTCAGGTGTGCCGCAGGGGAGTGTCATAGGACCGTTGCTATTCACAATATACATAAATGACCTGGTGGATGACATCGGAAGTTCACTGAGGCTTTTTGCAGATGATGCTGTGGTGTATCGAGAGGTTGCAACAATGGAAAATTGTACTGAAATGCAGGAGGATCTGCAGCGAATTGACGCATGGTGCACGGAATGGCAATTGAATCTCAATGTAGACAAGTGTAATGTGATGCGAATACATAGAAAGATAGGTCCCTTATCATTTAGCTACAAAATAGCAGGTCAGCAACTGGAAGCAGTTAATTCCATAAATTATCTGGGAGTACGCATTAGGAGTGATTTAAAATGGAATGATCATATAAAGTTGATCGTCGGTAAAGCAGATGCCAGACTGAGATTCATTGGAAGAATCCTAAGGAAATGCAATCCGACAACAAAGGAAGTAGGTTACAGTACGCCTGTTCGCCCACTGCTTGAATACTGCTCAGCAGTGTGGGATCCGCACCACATAGGGTTGATAGAAGAGATAGAGAAGATCCAACGGAGAGCAGCGCGCTTCGTTACAGGATCATTTAGTAATCGCGAAAGCGTTACGGTGATGATAGATAAACTCCAGTGGAAGACTCTGCAGGAGAGACGCTCAGTAGCTCGGTACGGGCTTTTGTTAAAGTTTCGAGAATATACCTTCACCGAAGAGTCAAGCAGTATATTGCTCCCTCCTACGTATATCTCGCGAAGAGGCCATGAGGATAAAATCAGAGAGATTAGAGCCCACACATAAGCATACCGACAATCCTTCTTTCCACGTACAATACGAGACTGGAATAGAAGGGAGAACCGATACAGGTAGTCAGGGTACCCTCCGCCACACACAGTCAGGTGGCTTGCGGAGTATGGATGTAGATGTAGATGTAGATGTAGGTGTAGATATAGATGAACTATTATCATGCTATGCATTCGTGAAAATTTGAGCGGAAGTGGCAACGAAACAGTCGTAGGTATACAGTCAGTGGTGAATGTCGTGGGGGAAAGGCAGTGAATAAACAACAGATAACTGGAGCCAGTCTCCGAGGGATAATATTTAAAGTGAGTGATGAGATAAGTAACGCACTGAGCAAGTGTCCAGCTAAACGAGGAAAGAAGCCTATAGACTGATGCTGTATGTGCTAATGCATACACAACAGGGAAATTTACTAACGTACCCAGAAGAGGAGACAAATAATAGGGAACAAAATAAACTCATCTGAAGAACAGAACACCAGCGGACTAATTAGCAACAAAGTTGTAGCAAACTGACGACTGTGCAGGATGGAAGTTAACAAGGGACACCGCGAGAACATACCCACGTCCCATTACTCAAACAAAACTTAAATGGCAGATGGGAGAGACGCAGTCAGAAGGCGGGTGGACACGTGCCTGGCTACTTCAGAAGAAACGCACGTATTTCCTGTACGAAGAGCGACAGTGAAGGCCACAAGATGTTGTCCTTCGTGGGTCTTCCTGCACAAAGACCTAGTACCGGGCAGCACTGCACAGTGTTTTGTGATCAATTAGACGATGAGAAATAATTTTGCTACGGTTACAATGCGCCACTATAAGGAATCTATTAACTTCCAGTTCTAAAACCACCGAAAAAAGATATAATACAAGCGCAAACTGCTGTCCTCGGCCCTCGCTGGGTACACACTGGAATTCTTTTGTCTCTTCACATTGTAATCTCACTTTTAGGGAAACTTTGTAGTTACTTCCAATTTAAGTTTCCCTAAAAAGCAATCCCTTAATGTTCGAACACAGCATTAGCAATGTCTGGTTCGATACAGTTACGTCGATTAAATATCTAGGCGTAACGTTGCAAAGCGATATGGAATGGTACGAGTACGTAAGAACGGTAGCAGAGAAGGCGAATGGTCGACTTCGGCTTTCTTTGGAGAAAGTTAGGAAAATGTCGCTCATATGTAACGGAGACCGCGTATAGAACACTAGTGCGACCTGTTCTTGAGTGTTGCTCGAGAGGTTGGGATTCACACCGGGTTACATTAAAGAAAGATATCGAGGCAATTCAGACGCAGGCTGCAAAACTTTTTAGCGGTAAGGTCTATCAATACGCGAGTTATTACGGATACCTTTCGTGAACTCAAATGGGAATCCTAAGAGGAAAGTCACGTTCTTTTCGCGAAAGCGTATGGAGAAAATTTAGAGAATCGGCGTTTGAAATTGACTCCAGAACGTTTCTTCTGCCGACAGCGCACATTTCGTGTAAGAACCACGAACGTAAGAAAGAGAAATTAGGATGTATAGACAGTTGGTTTTCCATCGCTATGCTTGCGAGAGGAACGGGAGAAGAAACGTCGATCAACGGTGTAAGGCATCTTCCGCCATGGGGAATATATATATGTAGATGTACATGAAAATGGCGCTTATAGGAAGTTGGGCTAGCAGTGGGAATGAACAAGTTTAACCTTCCATTCTGGCCATTTTTACTTATATTTCCTGTAATCGTTTCAGGCTAGTAAATGACCGTAATATAAGAAAACACAGCTTTGTTTCATATTTATTAATGTAAAGGGCAGTGTAAGTCCGCTCTGTGAAATTCAGTAAAAGAACAGATAGCCCCAAAGGGATTGAGAGACTTTCGTCCCCCTTTCTACTGCAATCCTAGCGTTTTTGTATGGCGATAGCTAAAGGACGATCTATGGCTAATCTCATGGCGAAATCGGACGTTATGTTCCCAGAGCTTCACAAATAAGGAGCTTGTGGCTGTTCCTCAAAAGGGTAGCCTGTGACAGGCAGTATTGTCACCAGCAAATATGCGGGGGATATTAGTCTGGCGGCGACGAAAAAGATAAGCCTTCTAGCGGATAAACAGCCAAGGCTGCGCTCTGCATAAACACGTCTATCTTGCTAGACTATCAGTAAATCTATCGGCCTGACCATTTGCGGCTCTTTCTAGACTACTGGCAATTAAAATTGCTACACCACGATGGTGACGTGCTACAGACTCGAAATTTAACCGACAGGAAGAAGATGCTGTGATATGCAAATTATTAGCTTTCCAAAGCATTCATACAAGGTTGGCTCCGGTGGCGACACCTACAATGTGCTGACATGAGAAAAGTTTCCAATCGATTTCTCATACACAAACAACAGTTGACTGGCGTTGCCTGGTGAAACGTTGTTGTGATGCCTCGTGTAAGGAGGAGAAATGCGTACCATCACGTTTCCGACTTTGATAAAGGTCGGATTGTAGCCTATCGCGATTGCGGTTTATCGTATCGTGACATTGCTGTTCGCGTTGGTCGAGATCCAAGGACTGTTAGCAGAATATGGGATCGGTGGGTTCAGGAGGGTAATACGGAACGCCGTGCTGGATCCCAACGGCCTCGTATCACTAACAGTCGAGATAACAGGCATCGTATCCGCATGGCTGTAACGGATCGTGCACCCACGTCTCGATCCCTGAGTCAACAGATGGGGACATTTGCGAGACAACAACCATCTGCACGCACAGTTCGACGACGTTTGCAACAGCATGGACTATCATCTCGGAGACCATGGCTGCGGTTACCCTTGAAACTGCATCACAGACAGGAGCGCCTGCGATGGTGTACTCAACGACGAACCTGGGTGCACGAATAGCAAAACGTCATGTTTTCGGAAGCATCATAATGGTCGCATCCGTGTTTGGCGACATCGCAGTGAACGCACATTGGAAGCATGTATTCGTCATCGCCATACAGGCGCATCACCCGGCGTGATGGTATGGGGTGCTATTGGTTACACGTGTCGGTCACCTCTTGTTCGCATTGACGGCACTGTCAACATTTCAGATGTGTTACGACCTGGGGCTCTACTCTTCATTCGATCCCTGCGAAACCCTACATTTCAGCAGGATAATGAACGACAGCATGTTGCAGGTCCTGTACGGCCCTTTCTGGATACAGAAAATGTTCGACTGCTGCCCTGGCCAGCACATTCTCCAGATCTCTCACCAATTTAAAACTTCTGGTAAATTGTGGCCGAGCAACTGGCTCATCACAATACGCCACTCATTACTCTTGATGAACTGTGGTATCGTGTTGAAGCTGCATGGACAGCTGCACCTGTGCGTGCCTTCCAATCTCTTCTTGACTCAATGCCCAGGGGTATCAAGGCCGTTATTACGCCCAGATGTGGTTATTCTGGGTACTGATTTCTCAGGATCTATGCACCCAAATTTGCGTGAAAATGTTATCACATGTCAGTTCTAGTATAATATATTTGTCCAATGAATACCCGTTTATAATCTGAATTTGTTCTTGGTGTAACAATTTTAATGGCCAGTAGTGTATCAGTAAAGCCAACAAGTTAACTAGAAGTTTCTGCACACAAAAACTGCGAGTACCGAGCGCGTTGTTAATCATGCTTCGTCCGTGATCTGCTCGGCGCGAGATCTCTGGTTCGATTCCTGGTGACCACCTCGGATTATCATGCCGTGGGAAGCTCAGGAAAGAGATCCATTCAGCCCAGTGAGAACAAATAAAAATTTGTTTTTGTGAAGAAGCAACGAAATTGACCCACAATCGGAAAGCTCGCACCTGGCTGAGATCTGATTTTTTAACTATTACACACAAGAACTAAAAATAAGCAGACAAATTGCCACAGAAAATGATTACAAAATGAACACTGTTGATAAGCTGCACCATAAAATAAAAACACAACTGACACTGTACACACAGAACAGTATCACAACACAACAACCACTCAACAGAGAACACACAAGGCACACAAGAAGAAGAAACCACAGACAACAAGAAAACATGGCACACCCTGACATTTGACAACAAAATGACACAGAGAATAAGGAATATCATGAGAAAACAAGGTCTACATGTGGCATATAAAACAAACAACACTGAAGAAAAGATTAAAAATACTCAACACCAGCATAGATAAATTTAACAAATCAGGTACATACCAGCTAAGCTGCAAAGATTGTCGTTCAGTATACACTGGACAAACATGTAGAAGTTTCAATATAAGATACTCAAAATATTTAAGAGCACTGAAAAGTGACAGCACGCATTCTACATTTGCAGACCACCTCAATAAAGACAACCACCACCTCAGTGGCCTAGAAACAGACTTCTAAATCCTACAACACAGTAATATTCTGTACCATTTTTAACAATAGAACAAAATTACCTCATCCAAAAAGCTGTCACACAGGGCAAAAAAAATATCGATGACCTTATAGTATTATGTGACAAAACAGTATTCAGCACTGTAAACGAACTATCGGGAAATACAAAATAATACATATGCACACACTTCAGCGCCCGAAAACAAATGCAATAGATTCAAAGTTCGTGGACCTATTGCTCGACCTTACCGGTAAAAAGTTTTGTAGCCTGCGTCTGAATTGCTTCGATGTCTTCCTTTAAGGCAAATGGAAGCACATCAGAAACGTACATTTGTACTGTGAAACGTGTGTCCAAGCCACAGAATCATAGCAAGACACAGTATTCACAAATGAGCAGAAAATATGAATAAACACTATCAGACTACGAAACATAACACATGTATAACAAAATACGCCAAATAGTTCTCCGTACCTGAGCTTGAGGAGATTTTTACCGACGCCCACACATCAGTCCAACTACACAGAAACAGCAAAAACACGTCTTGCACATAAACATGGACCAGCCACCGGTCAAGATTAGGCAGATACTAGAATGGTAGGGCCAAAAACTGGCATATGCCACGACTTTTATCTGAAAATACATTTTGAAGATTGCATTATAAACAAAGATTCAATACAGTCGATGTCCTAACATCCCTCATGTTTGCAGACGACATGGTGTACTAATTTAGACCTGCAGCTGAATTCGGTTGACAGCCACAGTAACCTCATAGCGTAAAATACAAGGTAAAGGGCATATGTAATATTAATAGCATAATCCACTATAACATTTTTCCTAACCCAAACATAATCTGTATGTATGTATTTCAGGAAAATAAATAAAAAGACCCACTTACGATGCCACAACTGTGGTGAAACATGTTTGAGTGCTAAAGCGAAACAATAATTTATGTTCCTGCAAAAAAGTGGACCCATCCTTAATTCATTATTGTTTAATTATCACCCCTGTATTGCTCGGACTGCGGCAAAAGAAGCGTCCATAAAAATACATCTCTAATAAGCAGCTACTAGAATGCAAGTACCGATATGATTATTTGATTAAATCCATCTTCCATAATTCTTCGAGTGTATAATTCGTGAAGGCGTCTCCTTCGGCCCCTTGCTACACTACTAACACTGGCCAAAAGTTAAAAATAACGAAAGATGAGACGACGGCTCTTAATATCACTTCTCACCGATTCAATATATATCCATGACATTGTGCAACAATCGTTCTTATCCTTGTAATAGGATTATCTACATATCACTTTCCAGAAACTGCTGATAATCAGCTAATTTTTGTGAAATGCTGAAAGGAAACACACTCAATGCTAGTAAACAAGTCGACATACTGTAGCCGGTGCATGTATTACACAGTGCTAAATTTAATCAAGACGTAGATGTATGTGCATGCTGATAAACTTTATACTTAGTTTTATTAAAGACAACGAATTAAATAGGAACACACGAAGTTATAAAATCTAGCGATGTTGAAATAATAAGATCTCAATTCTATGAAGAAAACGATTTGTTACCTTAACTAAAATCACCCCCCATGAACCATGGACCTTGCCGTTGGTGGGGAGGCTTGCGTGCCTCAGCGATACAGATGGCCGTACCGTAGGTGCAACCACAACGGAGGGGTATCTGTTGAGAGGCCAGACAAACGTGTGGTTCCTGAAGAGGGGCAGCAGCCTTTTCAGTAGTTGCAGGGGCAACAGTCTGGATGATTGACTGATCTGGCCTTGCAACATTAACCAAAACGGCCTTGCTGTGCTGGTACTGCGAACGGCTGAAAGCAAGGGGAAACTACAGCCGTAATTTATCCCGAGGACATGCAGCTTTACTGTATGATTAAATGATGATGCCGTCCTCTTGGGTAAAATATTCCGGAGGTAAAATAGTCCCCCATTCGGATCTCCGGGCGGGGACTACTCAGGAGGATGTCGTTATCAGGAGAAAGAAAACTGGCATTCTACGGATCTGAGCGTGGAATGTCAGATCCCTTAATCGGGCAGGTAGGTTAGAAAATTTAAAAAGGGTAATGGATAGGTTAAAGTTAGATATAGTGGGAATTAGTGAAGTTCGGTGGCAGGAGGAACAAGACTTTTGGTCAGGTGAATACAGGGTTATAAATACAAAATCAAATAGGGGTAATGCAGGAGTAGGTTTAATAATGAATAGGAAAATAGGAATGCGGGTAAGCTACTACAAACAACA
This sequence comes from Schistocerca gregaria, assembly GCF_023897955.1. Lineage (NCBI taxonomy): Eukaryota > Metazoa > Arthropoda > Insecta > Orthoptera > Acrididae > Schistocerca > Schistocerca gregaria. Next base: position 320,143,042 of record NC_064925.1, on the reverse strand, counting down.
TAGTGAACGCATTATTGTGGCCAAGATAGACACAAAGCCCATGCCTACTACAGTAGTACAAGTTTATATGCCAACTAGCTCTGCAGATGATGAAGAAATTGATGAAATGTATGATGAGATAAAAGAAATTATTCAGGTAGTGAAGGGAGACGAAAATTTACTAGTCATGGGTGACTGGAATTCATCAGTAGGACAAGGGAGAGAAGGAAACATAGTAGGTGATTATGGATTGGGGCTAAGAAATGAAAGAGGAAGCCGTTTGGTAGAATTTTGCACAGAGCATAACTTAATCATAGCTAACACTTGGTTCAAGAATCATAAAAGAAGGTTGTATACATGGAAGAATCCTGGAGATACTAAAAGGTATCAGATTATATAATGGTAAGACAGAGATTTAGGAATCAGGTTTTAAATTGTAGGACATTTCCAGGGGCAGATGTGGACTGATCACAATCTATTGGTTTGACCTGTAGATTAAAACTGAAGAAACTGCAAAAAGGTGCTAATTTAAGGACATGGGATCTGGATAAGCTGAAAGAACCAGAGGTTGTACAGAGTTTCAAGGAGAGCATAAGGGAACAATTGGCAGCAATGGGGGAAAGAAACACAGTTGAAGAAGAATGGGTAGCTCTGAGGGATGAAGTAGTGAAGGCAGCAGAGGATAAAGTGGGTAAAAAGACGAGGGCTGCTAGAAATCCTTGGGTAACAGAAGAAATATTGAATTTAATTGATGAAAGGAGAAAATATAAAAATGCAGTAAATGAAGCAGGCAAAAAGGAATACAAACGTCTCAAAAATGAGATCCACAGGGAGTGCAAAATGGCTAAGCAGGGATGGCTTGAGGACAAATGTAAGGATGTAGAAGCTTATCTCACTAGGGGTAAGATAGATACTGCCTACAGGAAAATTAAAGAGACCTTTGGAGAGAAGAGAACCACGTGTATGAATATCAAGAGCTCAGATGGCGACCCAGTTCTAAGCAAAGAAGGGAAGGCAGAAAGGTGGAAGGAGTATATAGAAGGTTTATACAAGGGCGATGTACTTGAGGACAATATTATGGAAATGGAAGAGGATGTAGATGAAGTGAAATGGGAGGTAAGATATTGCGTGAAGAGTTTGACAGAGCACTGAAAGACCTGAGTCGAAACAAGGCCCCCGGAGTAGACAACATTCCATTAGAACTACTGACGGCCTTGGGAGAGCCAGTCATGACAAAACTCTACCAGCTGGTGAGCAAGATGTATGAGACAGGTGAAATACCCTCAGACGTCAAGAAGAATATAATAATTCCAATCCCAAAGAAAGCAGGTGCTGACAGATGTGAAAATTACCGAACTATCAGTTTAATAAGTCACAGTTGCAAAATACTAACGCGAATTCTTTACAGACGAATGGAAAAACTGGTAGATGCGGACCTCGGGGAGGATCAGTTTGGATTCCGTAGGAATGTTGGAACACGTGAGGCAATACTGACCTTACGACTTATCTTAGAAGAAAGATTAAGAAAAGGCAAACCTACGTTTCTAGCATTTGTAGACTTGGAGAAAGCTTTTGACAATGTTGACTGGAATACTCTCCTTCAAATTCTGAATGTGGCAGGGGTAAAATAGAGGGAGCGAAAGGCTATTTACAATTTGTACAGAAACCAGATGGCAGTTATAAGAGTCGAGGGACATGAAAGGGAGGCAGTTGTTGGGAAGGGAGTGAGACAGGGTTGTAGTCTCTCCCTGATGTTATTCAATCTGTATATTGAGCAAGCAGTAAAGGAAACAAAAGAAAAATTTGGAGTAGGTATTAAAATTCATGGAGAAAAAATAAAAACTTTGAGGTTCGCCGATGACATTGTAATTCTGTCAGAGACGGCAAAGAACTTGGAAGAGCAGTTGAACGGAATGGAGAGTGTCTTGAAAAGAGGATATAAGATGAACATCAACAAAAGCAAAACGAGGATAATGGAATGTAGTCAAATTAAATCAGGTGATGCTGAGGGAATTAGATTAGGAAATGAGACACTTAAAGTAGTAAAGGAGTTTTGCTATTTAGGAAGTAAAATAACTGATGATGGTCGAAGTAGAGAGGATATAAAATGTAGACTGGCAATGGCAAGGAAAGCGTTTCTCAAGAAGAGAAATTTGTTAACATCGAATATAGATTTAAGTGTCAGGAAGTCGTTTATGAAAGTATTTGTTTGGAGTGTAGCCATGTATGGAAGTGAAACATGGACGATAACTAGTTTGGTCAAGAAGAGAATAGAAGCTTTCGAAATGTGGTGCTACAGAAGAATGCTGAAGATTAGATGGATAGATCACGTAACTAATGAGGAGGTATTGAATAGGATTGGGGAGAAGAGAAGTTTGTGGCACAACTTGACCAGAAGAAGGGATCGGTTGGTAGGACATGTTTTGAGGCATCAAGGGATCACAAATTTAGCATTAGAGGACAGCGTGGAGGGTAAAAATCGTAGAGGGAGACCAAGAGATGAATACACTAAGCAGATTCAGAAGGATGTAGGTTGCAGTAGGTACTAGGAGAAGAAGCAGCTTGCACAGGATAGAGTAGCATGGAGAGCTGCATCAAACCAGTCTCAGAACTGAAGACAACAACAACAACTAAAATCACTTTCACCTATATACTGTTGTCGGTAAAATATTATGAGAAGGCGTTCAAATATGTGAAACGATTCAGTATTCCGTGTGGGGCAATCAGCAACACCTGAAGAATAATAGCACAATTGAAACGTTGTAAAAGAGACGACACTGTATATGTGGTTCATCGAATTAAAGTAAAAGGTAACATATCACTCCTCTTATGTAAAGCACGCATAAGCAAAATGGCAAATTTTGAATTGTGTGCATAGCGACGATTCATTTTTTGTTATCTTTGTTGTGACAAAACATCAGATGTTTAGTGTAGGAGAAAAGCCAAGACCTGCTATTACTCAGCTTTAAAAGAGGCATACTTCGGTATGCCACAGCAACGCATGTGCCACATTCAAAATTTTGGCTATTTGGTAACCCCTACTGTGTAAAACCACAACAGGTAAATAGCCACATTCTTGCTTTTGGCGCTCCTTTGAATGTCCTTAGACCATTGTGCCAACACGAATGTTTTTCGCAGATTGGTTAACTGTCCTGAAAAATTTCTTTCTAAAGATTACGATCACATATTTTGGCATTCTTTATGTCTCTCCATTGACTACAATGTGGTAGGCAACACTTCTGTTGGTCATTTACGTAGCCAGTTCATTACAGACGAAAAAGGATAAAAATTTGAGGAAACAAAAGAGGCTGAAACAAGGGTCCTAAATAGGGTCAACGTGAATAGAACGACTGGGGCACTCCTTTCTGTCTACTATGTACCAGAATGGAGCTCCACACAAATAATTTTTCGTCAGTTGGGGACCACAGTCATGTAGAACTTTTTGAATAGGATTTCCGTCTTTGGCTGTATAATTTAATTTCCTTTCGCTTCACACCATCGTGACTTCTGATTAATGCTCATTATCGATTTCAAAGGTGAAATATCATAAAGTGTTCGACATGTATTTCGGTAATGACATGTTATTTAGGAATGGTGGACATTTTGAGAAACTTTAGTTTCATCCTTAATAATAGCTATAAAGCTGAAGTCACGGTAATTTGGAATGAATGAATATTAAAACATAGTCAAATTGCTGGTGATTTAGTTCAATGAAGAGAACGTGTGGCGCCCTGTTCGGTCACCATCACCCTCTGACACGAGTTATCTGGTTAATGGTTGCCCTTTTGTATCGCTCATCGTTATCATCACAGAATTTTAAAGGGCTTTTCTTGCCAAATATTTTGTCGAATTTAAGACACATAAAAATCACGGTGAAGAATTCTGTTTTCCTCTTCTGCTGGGAGGGACTGTGAGCAAACGAAACGTCTTAGGCTATTTTGTGTATTCCTTGTCGTTAACCATTCGTCTCCTTTTGAAAGAGATTTGCTGTAAAACGGCGTTGTTGGTTTAAACCTTCCATCTTCTTGAAAGCACTGTACAGAGTGAGCCTAAAGTTTTTTCCTTTACAAAAATTTAACTACCATGATTTTAACAGCTAAGTTACCATTTGTAACAAACCACATAGCTGGATCTAGCATTGTCCCTTGGGAATAAATTTTGTTATCAGGAAAGAGTTTATGCACACACTTTACATCTTGATATAAAAATGTGCACATACATACTATACTATACTATACTATTGAGAATTGCGATAGTGTTGTAGATACAATTTTGCTGGGCAACAACACTACCGCAATTCCATACAGTCTAACAATGACGTAAATAAGTTCAAATGACCCTATTTGCAAATAACAGCCGTTCAAACATTTGCAGATGACAGCTGTACGCCGAGAAAACAGCAACAAAACACAGAAACTGCTGAAAACACGGCTTCAAATGAAGAAAATATTCTGTGATTTAAAAGTAAAAAAGGTATTCATACATTACGGTATTCTGGAACCAAACAACATACGTAATAATGTGAAAGAAATTTGTAAAACTTATTTTGGTACCGAAATGCATAAATTTCGGTGAAGGGTAACAGAAATATGTGAAAATAATGATTGGAAATATGTTTATCTCACGCTGTTGTTGTGGTCTTCAATCCAGAGACTGGTTTGAGGCAGCTCTCCATACTACTCTATCCTGTACAAGCCTCTTCATCTCTGAATAACTACTGCAACTCACATCCTTCTGAATCTGCTTACTATATTCGTTCCTTGGTCTCCCGCTGCGATTTTTCCCTCCCACACTTCCCTCCAATTCTAAATTGGTGATCCCTTGATGCCTCAGAATGTGTCCTACCAATCAATCCCTCCTTTTAGTCAGTTTGTACCACAAATTTCTCTTCTCCGCAATTCTATTCAGTACCTCCTCATTAGTTACGTGATCTACGCATCTAATCTTCAGCATCCTTCTGTAGCACCACATTTCAAAAGTGTCTGAGCCATGCGCTGGTACCGCTGGCGGCGCGCATTGACTGCCAGATCGAAGACCTGTGGTCACAAGGGTGCACGACCTCGTCGTAAACCGGACCCTGCAAGCTTTAAGTCGAATATTGGATTCAAGTAGAGAAACCTCCACCATTGCGAGATCTTGCGACTCCCCAGTGACTTGGGTTCGTGTTGCTGCTCGGAGTGTTGCCGAGGTGAAGAGCACTGAGTGGAGTGCTTGGGGAAGGCGGATCTGATTAGCTTTCCTGGACTTATAATTACTATTAATTGCGTTCAGTTTGTTACTATTTGTTAAGTTCAACCAGCGGTATTTTTCCTACCTCGTGGCCGTTAATGCCTCAGTTACCTGTCCTGGGGGTTAGTGTATGTAACATCAGTGCACGTTTCCTCGCCTTTCCGCTGCTCTCTGGTGAGGCGTGTAGTTTTGACAGCTTTCTTGATTGTAGGATGGTTGGCGATTCTTAAACTCCGATGGTAGTGATTCCTATCTCGTTCCGAGCACTCTAAGCACAGTATTCTGCGGGAAGAGTCCAGACTGCCGGTGTCGGCTTTGGCGTATTTTTACATATTTGCATTTGGTTTACTGGACTCAGGTAGCCTCAGCAAGATTATCATTAGTCATTCGTTAGACTGCCACTAGTCTGAGTTACCATCTTGTGAAGTGAATGCAACTCTTGGCTGCTTATCTCATCGCTTGCGATAGTGTTTTTGCCGGACATACTCCGAGGTCGATTCCTGGTGCACCGTCTGTGACTGGCCCTTGTGTTTTGTTATTGTATTTGCTGCTTTACTGGATGTTTCTAAATTTTTTATGTAATTGCCATTCTTGGCGTTACAGCAAGTTTAAATGAATGTGCTATCAAGTTTACCATCATTTTTCTCACCTGTTTGATCAGTTGCTTGTACTTTTAAATTAACCTTCGCTGTTGTATTTGCTGTTTTACTGTATTTTTTTATGTAATTGCCATTCTTGGCGTTACAGCAGGTTTAAATGGTTGTGCTACCAAGTTTATCATCATTTTGTCTCACCCGTTTGGTGATCAGTTGGCTGCCTTTTTAAATTAGCTTTTGCTATTGCATTGCTGTTTTACAGCGTGTTTGTTAAATTTTTTATAATTGCCGTTGTTGGCGGTAAAAGGCTACAGGCGTGACTGTGGTTACTTGCCTTAAAATTCTAATTGGGATCTCATTGGATTATTTTTAAAACATTATTTGCTGTGTCTGTATTTTATGCTCATTGGGTAAACTGTAACGCACTGAACGCACTATTAATTACAGAGTTGTTTATTTCTTAATTAATAACTTGTAATATCTTGACTTATTGCTGAGTTTAGAATTACTGTGTTAAAATAAATGTGTGTAATTGCAAAAGGGAACTAATAGTAACTCATTACGGCCCCGTCCACAATCGTAACCGAATCGTGCCATTCTTGACTACCAGGTTACAGTGTCTATTCTCTTTTTGTCTAAACTATTTATTGTCCATACTTCACTTCCACGAATGACTACACTACATACAAATATTTTCAGAAAGGACCTCCTAACACTTTCATCTACACCCGATGATAACAAATTTCTCTTTTTCGGGAATGATTTTCTTGCCATTGCCCGTGTACATTTTATATCCTTCCTACTTCGTCCAGCATCAGTTATTTTGCTTCCCAAATAACAGAACTCATCTGCTACTTTAAGTGTCTCATTTCCTAATCGTATTTCCCTCAGCATCACTGGTTTTAATTCTACTTCTTTCCGTTATCCTCATTTTGTTTTTCTTGATGTTCATCTTATATCCTCCTTTCAAGACACTGTCCATTCCGCACAATTGCTCTTCCAAGTCCTTTGCTGGGTGTGACAGAATTACAATGTCATCGCAAACCTTTAAGTCTCCCTGGACTTTAATTCCTACTCGAAATTTTTCTTTTGTTTCCTTTACTGCTTGTTCAGTAATCAGATTGAATAACACCTGGGATGGGCTGCTTCCCTTTCGTGGCCCTAGACTCTACAACTGCGGTGTGGTTGGTGTACACATTGTAAATGGCCTTTCGGTCTCTATAATTTACCCCTGCCACCCTTAGAATTTGAAAGATCAACGTTGTCAAACGTTTCCTCTAAGTCTACAAATACTATAAACGAAGGTTTGCCCTTTTTTAACCTATCTTTTATGAGAAGACTTAGGATCAGTACTGCGTCCTGTGTTCCTACATTTCTCCGGAATCCACACAAATCTTCCCTGAGATCAGCTTGTACCGTTTTTCCACCCTTCTGTAAAGGATTTTGCAACTGTGACTTATTAAACTGGTAGTCCTTTAATTTTCACACCAGTCAATACCCGCTTCCTTTGGCAGTGAAAGTATTATATTCTTCTTGAAGTCTGAGGGTATTTCACCTGAAGAGTTTGGTCATGGTTGGCCCCTTAAGGCTATCAGCAGCAGTAGAGCTACCTTCGTGCTAGCTCACTCTGCATTGTTGCCAAATTTATTCAAGAAGGCGGCGATGACGTCATCCAAGATGGCGTCATGTAGATTTGTCAACAGCGCATGACGTCATCCAAGATGGCGGATTTTGGCGGGAAAAATAGGCCAATTAGACTATGTCTACTAACCTAATCCTCAAGTGGGAATTTTGAATTTTGGTGGAAAAATAGACCAATTGGGCTACATCCACTAACCTAAGCCTCCAGAAGAAATTGGCGCCAAATTCAAATTCCAACAAGATAATGCATGCAAAACCTTACTTTTCTTTTAATAAAATAAAATTTTAGACCTAAATATCTGACCATGTCACACCAGAGGAGGTACCGTCGGTTGATAGAGATTTGACAGTTCCGAGGTCTCCTTTTGCTTGCGAACATTATCGCATTGCACTGCAACAGACTGATTTTACTGGTCGAGTTCCTTCAAATATTGAACACTATGTGATTGGGTTTCACTGTCATCCACGAAGAGGACAAGATGAGTGCTGTCGAGTTCTGCGAAGAACGACTCCACTCCTCTGGGCTGCTCGGCTCTCCTATCGAGACTGTCTGACTGACTGACCTCATTGTGGCGACAAGCGATAAGTCACAAAAATCTGAAGGCTGTAAATTCAACTAAATACATAGGGATTACAATTACAAATAACCTAAATTGGAACGATCACATAGATAATGCTGTGGGTAGAGAAAAACAAAGACTGCGATTCATTGGCAGAACACTTAGAAGGTGCAAGAGGTCTACCAAAGAGGCTGCTTACACCTCACTTGTCCGCCCTATTCTGGAGTACTGCAGTGCGGTGTGGGATCCGCATCAGGTGGGACTGACAGATGACATCGAAAAAGTACAAAGAAGGGCAGCTCGTTTTGTATTATCGCGAAATAGGGGAGATAGTGTCACAGACATGGTACGTGAATTGGAGTGCCAATCATGAAAACAACGGCGCTTTTCGTTGCGACGAGATCTTCTCATGAAATTTCAATCACCAGTTTTCTCCTCCGATTGCGAAAGCATTCTGTTAGCACCCACCTACATAGGGAGAAATGATCATCACGATAAAATAATAGAAATCAGGGCGCGCACAGAAAAATTTAAGTGCTCGTTTTTTCCGCGTGCCGTTCGAGAGTGGAACGGTAGAGAGACAGCATGAAGGTGGTTCATTGAACCCTCTGCCAGGCACTTTATATTGTGAATAGCAGAGTAATCACGTAGATGTAGATGTAGAAGCGGAAACCTGAAGCCATACCGGTGCCGCACCTTCCCAACGAGATATACCCTGAACTTTCGTCTGAAGCAGGCACGCCCAGTACTCCCAGAAAAATAACTATCTTTAAACTCTTCCGTTGGTCCGTATTTACATAAAAACAATGTGGGATTGTGGATCCGCCGTGATGCAAAACAATGTTGTTTTGTTTTTATTTTCTTCCCTAACTAGTTTCAGAGAGAAACGCCATCATCAGTGGTTTTTTCTTTATTCTAAAATATGCAAAATCTTAATTATTACAAACGTTACAAAAAGTTATTACATTTCTCGTGACGATTTTCAAAAAGTTTTGCCCATAAACGCGAATGAAGTTGCGAATTTGATAAATATTCTCAACCTCTGCAGTATCGATATAACCACATTCTTTGTAAATATGTTTTTGAGAACACCGATCTTAATCAGAGAGGTTACTTCATTCTGAAGAGAGGCAGTGTGATTTGGACAGTCTTGAAATGTACTTTTTTTTTTAAAGGATGGAAGCTGTCATGTTATGTAGTGCAGCCAGCGTTATTTAAAAAGTAATCATACCTTTTGCAGAAGGACGTTGATGAGACTATATTAGAGGGAGAATGATAAAACCAGCTATTACGGCAATCCAGTTTTCCTTAGAAATATTGTAATGCAACATATACGTCTAACAAATGTCAATGAAGCAATTGTAGATGAGAGAGTTATTACGAAATATTTCGCTAATTTTTCTAGGTGTGAGAATTTATGAAAAGGTGTATTGTTGTCATGGCTCAATGAAACATAGTTAAACTTAGACTCCTTGTTCTCAGTTACCAGTCGTTCAGATTAGTTCCCCATTTTCATTTACTCTAATGACTTTGTTTGCATACTCGCGCTGCACATCGCAAGTTATGTACTGAGAAGCATTTTCGTGAAAACTCGTACGACACCATCTTGCACAGCAAATCGCAAGTACGACAAATGAAATTTGGTTGTGGACAATCAGTTGAATAATCCTTGTAGTGACAGGTTGCAGAGCAAACGAGGGTTCTGTGCGCACGAGCAATGCCAATAAATTTAACTACTGTCATAGTTCATGTCCGTTGTAAGGCGCAGTGATCATAAGTGTGTTTTTGTGAAAATATCGCTATCATTTCTGACTTAACACCAATTAAAGATTTCAGTAAAGTACAATCTTGAGAATTTTCAAGCACTTTTAACAGAAAGTCAGATGCGTTAAATTCTGTGTTCGTGTGGTCTGTAATTACAATAACAGTTACTGGCACAGTGAATGTTTGGAAGACTAAGATAAAGATCGCCAACAGTTAGGGCCATATTTTTATCTGCATCATTCTGTTTTACAGTCAGATGGCATACATAAATTTCATTAAATATGGATTTCTTTCTCACAGAAGAATTGTTTGATATACTGGTTAGTCTGGATTTCGCATCGTTTTTACACAGAATCAATATGGGACTGCAGATCCGCCATGATGCAGGGTAAAATAGATGCTGTCCACAAGAAAGTTAAGGAGAACTTTGGAGAAAAGAGAACCACCTGCTTGAATATCAAGAGCTCAGATGGAAAATCAGTCCTAAGAAAGCAGAAAAGTGGAAGGAGTATATAGAGGGTCTACACGATAGTATTATTCAGGGCAATATCATAGAAATGGAAAAGGACATAGATGAAAATGAAATGGGAGATATGATGCTGCGTGAAGAATTTGACCAACCACTGAAACAAGGCCACGCGAGTAAAACCATTCCATTAGTGATACTGATAGTAGTAGAGCAACCTTTGTGCCAGCTCACTCTTCATTGTTGCCAAATTTATTCAAGAAGGCGGCGATGACCTCATCCAAAATGGCGGCTTCTGGCGGGAAAAATAGGCTGATTGGGCTACGTCTACTAACCTAACCCTCGTGAAAAATGGCGGGAATTTTGGCGGGAAAATAGACCAATTGGGCTACATCCACTAACCTAAGCCTCCAGAAGGAATTGGCGCGAAATTCAAATTCCAACAAGATAATGCATGCAAAACCTTACGTTTCTTTATTATTATTCATCATCATTTATTAACATTTATTATTATTATTATTATTTATTATTATTATTATTATTATTATTATTTATTATTGTTATTACAAGGCCCCCGGAGTCGACAACATTCCATTGGAACTACTGACGGCCTTGGGAGAGCCAGTCCTGACAAAACTCTACCATCTGGTGAGCAAGGTGTATAAGACAGGCGAAATACCCCCAGACTTCAGGAAGAATGTAATAATTCCAATCCCAAAGAAAGCAGGTGTTGACAGATGTGAAAATTACCGAACTATCAGTTTAATAAGTCACAGCTGTAAAATACTAAAGCGAGTTCTTTACAGACGAATGGAAAAACTGGTAGAAGCCGACCTCGGGGAGGATCAGTTTGGATTCCGTAGAAATGTTGGAACACGTGAGGCAATACTGACCCTACGGCTTACCTTAGAAGCTAGATTAAGAAAAGGCAAACCTACGTTTCTAGCATTTGTAGACTTAGAGAAAGCTTTTGACAATGTTGACTGGAATACTCTCTTTCAAATTCTGAAGGTGGCAGGGGTAAAATACAGGGAACGAAAGGCTATTTACAATTTGTACAGAAACCAGATGGCAGTTATAAGAGTCGAGGGACATGAAAGGGAAGCAGTGGTGGGGAAGGGAGTAAGACAGGGTTGTAGCCTATCCCCGATGTTATTCAATCTGTATATTGAGCAAGCAGTGAAGGAAACAAAAGAAAAATTCGGAGTAGGTATTAAAATCCATGGAGTAGAAATAAAAACTTTGAGGTTCGCCGATGACATCGTAATTCTGTCAGAGACAGCAAAGGACTTGGAAGAGCAGTTGAACGGAATGGATAGTGTCTTGAAAGGAGGATATAAGATGACCATCAACAAAAGCAAAACTAGGATAATGGAATGTAGTCGAATTAAGTCGGGTGATGCTGAGGGAATTAGATTAGGAAGTGAGACACTTAAAGTAGTAAAGGAGTTTTGCTATTTGGGGAGCAAAATAACTGATGATGGTCGAAGTAGAGAGGATATTAAATGTAGACTGGCAATGGCAAGAAAAGCGTTTCTGAAGAAGAGAAGTTTGTTAACATCGAGTATAGATTTAAGTGTCAGGAAGTCATTTCTGAAAGTATTTGTATGGAGTGTAGCCATGTATGGACGTGAATCATGGACGATAAATAGTTTGGACAAGAAGAGAATAGAAGCTTTAGAAATGTGGTGCAACAGAAGAATGCTGAAGATTAGATGGGTAGATCACATAACTAATGAGGAAGTATTGAATCGGATTGGGGAGAAGAGAAGTTTGTGGCACAACTTGACCAGAAGAAGGGATCGGTTGGTAGGACATGTTTTGAGGCATCAAGGGATCACCATTTTAGTATTGGAGGGCTGTGTGGAGGGTAAAAATCGTAGAGGGAGACGAATACACTAGGGTCTCGTTTTGAGGGCTCAGTTGAGTTATGCAGTCGTTCTCTGTGCACCTCCATCGACACCACAGCGCCAACATATGAGCAGTTTTTCAATGAGGTGAGCCCGTCTCATCATTTCTTTCCCTTGTTGCATACTCCATCCTTTCCACCTCGGTTAGGCCCTTCACAAAGCACTTCTTGGTGTGACCAGCTGTGCCAAACCAAAATGCTGTTTCTAGATTTTCTGTAAAATGGGTGCGTCGTATGCTCCTCTGTCTTGTTTCATTTAATTTCTATACGACCTGTATAGTTAATGATGGCGTCCTCTTGGGTAAAATATTCCGGAGCTAAAATAGTCCCCCATTCGGATCTCCGGGCGGGGACTACTCAAGAGGACGTCGTTATCAGGAGAAAGAAAACTGGCGTTCTACGGACCGGAGCGGGGAATGTCAGATCCCTTAATCGGGAAGGTAGATTAGAAAATTTAAAAAGGGAAATGGATACGTTAAAGTTAGATATAGTGGCAATTACTAGAAGAAGGAATCGGTTGGTAGGACATGTTCTGAGGCATCAAGGGATCACCAATTTAGCATTGGAGGGCAGCGTGGAGGGTAAAAATCGTAGAGGGAGACCGAGAGATGAGTACACTAAGCAGATTCAGAAGGATGTAGGTTGCAGTAGGTACTGGGAGATGAAGAAGCTTGCACAGGATAGAGTAGCATGGAGAGCTGCATCAAACCAGTTTCAGGACTGAAGACCACAACAACAACAACATTATTACTGGCCTACCTCCAGGAGAAAATTCACGCCAAATGCAAATTCCAAAACGATAATGGCTGCAAAACCATACTTGTCTTTATTATTATTCATTATAATTTATCATCATTATTTATTGTCGTTTATTATTTATTCTTATTTATTATCATTTATTATTATTTATTATTATTGGCCTACCTCAACTAACATAGAAAATTGCGCCATGTTCAAATTAACACTCCATAATCTTTAGAAAACCGTATTTCTATTTATTATAATTATTATTTACTATTATTTATTAGCATTTATTATGATTTATTATTATTTATTCAAGATGGTCGATTTTTGCGGCAAGAAAGCCAATTCCCTTACATTCATAACAAAAAATCTGTCACAAATTCAAATACGATAATCTGTCACACCTACGAGAACATAAGAGACCAATCGGGCCATACATCCATAACAAAAAATCTCTCACAAATTCAAATACGTTAATCTGTCACACCTACGAAAACATAAGAGAACAATCGGGCCATGTGCACTAACCTAAGTCCACCTCATCCTACGAAGTTTGAATTTTTCGACCTCACTTATTGTTTCACTCCTAAGCTATGAAAATCGCATCAAATAGTAATAAAGTGCACTTTTTCTAACGTAAGTCACTCCCTGTGAATTCGTGGGAAAAGGACTGAAGTCTTTATTTCAAACAGTACCGTCATCACTTGTTCTCCAACAGAGTTAGTACACATCTTAGAGATCGCAGTCCAGTCGCCACGAGGCCCCCAGTCCAATTGAATTAGTTCATATGGTCGCCACCGACCCGCGCGCCACCGGCCAGCCAGCGGTCGCCTCACGTGATGGCCGTCAGCTGCGTCCGCGGCCGCTGCCCGTCCAGCGGCCCGCCCACGTCACAGCCTACTGCCGCCGACTCGCGTCTCAGGCCCGCGCTGGGCCAGCGATGTAAACATGTTTTCGTGGATAGTGGAGTCCGCCCCCACCGACCAGTTGGCGCCAAAGCAGTTCGATGCACAGGTTGGAACCTGCCGACTTCATAACGGTAGGTCGGTTGATCCAGCACCTGCTAGACAAAGAACGTCCAGCCGCACGTTTGGCGCCAAAGTTTGCTCGAGAGTGGAATTCTCCATGACGTCACAACAGGTTGTCCAACAGGTTGTCCAGCACGTGTGCTCGCCACGACGTCCCTCGCTAAGTTAATCGATCACCCGACTCTCATTATTCATTACACATTCTGCGCTTACCTAATCCAAGATCGTCATGAAAACACACGTCCGTAGACATGAGCCATCGCTCGCACCTAGCTTAGTGCCTCGGCAAGTGAATGTAACAAAGTTTGCATGACTACTTAATTAAATTGATCAATTAATTAACCTCTCTGGTGCGCAAAAGTGCCACGTCCACCTAGACTTGGAATCAGTTTTCGCCATTGCCACGCCCACCTGGACTTGAAATGAAATAGTTATAGTCCCTACCGACCACCACGTCCCCTTACCGACCGTGTTCGTTGGCTAACATGTACTAATGTCTACTTCCGTTTACTAACGTGCACTAATGTGTACTAACCTACATTAACTGATATCACATTTTGTCTATACAAATAAGCCAAGTTTGAATTCTGATGGTCAGTCCGTGTTTCGCTACCAACACAAGAAAATTGTGGCAAACGTAGCCACTAACCTAAGTCACCTGTGATGACTCAAAATCGTCCGCTTTGCCTCTCTCACACACCACGAGCGCCAGACCGTCCACGTCTCAGCCTGGACCTTTATACTTGCGTCAGACATACTCCTCTGTAAATATTCTAGCTAAACTATGATCCGAATATTGTTGTTCAATCCACACGGTCTAGAACGGCGTTAAGACAAGCAAAATCCTTTTAGAAAACTTCCTAGACCGGCATGCCATCGATATTATGTGTCTGACGGAAACGCACCTGAAACCTGACGACCAGTTCGCTGTCAGAAATTACGCTATCCACCGGTTCGACCGAGTGGACCGCCCGGGCGGCGGGGCAGCGGTATTGGTCAAGGGCAGAAGGTGCTTCCGAACCCTGGAACTAGCGCAGACTCATACTATCGAGGCTGCCGGTATAGAAACCAAAATTGGGCAAAACACGTGGCAGATAATTTCAGCATACCATCCCCCCACCTCACGCATCACTGCACAGGACCTTCAGGCACTGCTTAGGGTTGGCAATCGTGTACTGGTGGGAGGGGACCTAAATTCGAAGCATGGAGCCTGGGGCTGTCGTGCCGAGAACGCAAGTGGCAGGACTCTGCGGGGGTTTGTTGAAGGGCGCGCCACTCTCAATGTCATCGCCCCAGATGAGCCCACGCATATCCCTGCCAACGCAGACAGAAACTGTGACATTCTGGACATTTTTGTCGCGAAAAACTTGGATCTCGACGCGGCGGCCACAGTGCACTACGAGCTGGACTCCGACCACAGTCCCGTCGTGCTGGATCTTGCCAGTGTCGAAGACGATGCCGGGAGGATGGCGAACAGACAAATAATAACAAACTGGGACAGATATGCATACCTGGTGGGAGAACACATGGAGGAAAATCCCCCACTCCAAACTGTAGGAGACGTGGACGAAGCCATTGAAAAATTCACTGGCATCCTCCACGCCTGTCCTCGCGCAACGAGCGTCAGGATAACCACCGATCCTGGCGCCAGGGACCTGCCCCCTGACATCTGGGACCTCATAGTCGCCAAACGCAGAAGGCGTAGGCTGTGGCAGCGCTATCGCGACCCAGCCGACCGCCGACTGCTGCGGAGTCTAGAGGACCAGGTGAGACAACGAATACAAGAGCACAGGAGCCGCTGTTGGGAGGAGAAACTAAGAACCGCCGAAACAGATGTAACCAGACGAAAACTCTGGAAAATAACCCGGCAGCGGAAAGACCCCACCAGAGACAACAAGCCACTCCACGGCGAGAACGGTCTTGCATATGACGAACAAGAAAAGGCGGAAATAATGGCAAAATCATTAGAGTCACAATTCCGGACTCACATCATCCACTATGATGAGAGTGATAGGCAGGAGAGAATAGTTACCGGACGAGTGACTCAGATCAGAAATACGCGCCCAATTACAGAATTCGAGCCCGTTAACGAGCCGACTACCTGTGCACTAATCAAGCGGCAGGGCAACCACAAGGCTCCTGGCCCCGACCGTGTCCGCACCCCACTTCTAAAACACCTTCCCCCTCCCGCAATATCCTACCTAGCAGGCATTTATAATGCCTGCCTGAAACTCACATACTTCCCCTCAGCGTGGAAGACTGCAAAGGTCATCACCCTACCCAAACCCAATAAAAACCTACTCCTTCCCGAAAACTACAGGCCCATCTCACTCCTAACTGGCCTGAGTAAAATCCTAGAGCTTATAATCATCACACCCCTCCGTCAATTCCTGAATGACAATAACATCCTTATGCCTGAACAGTTTGGTTTCCGCGCTGAGCATTCCACTATCCAACAATCCCTTCGCTTGGTAGAACACATTTGTCTGGCCAGGGCAAAGAGAGAAGCAACAGGAGCAGTGTTCCTAGATATAGAAAAAGCATTCGACCGCGTCTGGCACGATGGCTTAATTTACAAACTTGACGAAATAGGATGCCCAGCTCATATAACCTGGATTATTGACTCGTTCCTTGCAGAACGTCAGTTCTTTGTAAGGAGCGGAGACAAGTCCAGCCAGACACGACAGATTGCGGCAGGAGTTCCTCAGGGCTCGGTCTTAGGTCCTGTCCTCTACACCATTTACACGAATGACATCCCTAGGCAGCTGGGAGGTGAGATTGCCCTGTATGCGGATGATACCGCAATATACAGAAGCAGTCGCAGCCTCCTCCTCATC
Organism: Schistocerca gregaria; assembly: GCF_023897955.1. NCBI lineage: Eukaryota > Metazoa > Arthropoda > Insecta > Orthoptera > Acrididae > Schistocerca > Schistocerca gregaria. The sequence continues at coordinate 320,126,289 of NC_064925.1, read as the reverse complement.
CACCGACACCTTCAGCAACATCTGGACAAGATCACCCAGTGGTGCAACCGCTGGAAGATTAAAATCAATCCCGCAAAGTGTCAGGCAATCTATTTCACCCCCAAGATAAAACTCCCGGACCGCCAACTCACAATTGACGGCCGGGAGCTAATCTGGCGAAATTCCATAACTTACTTGGGGATCGAAATAGATCGCCGCCTAACATGGAACAAACACGTTACCAACGCTGCAAATAAGGGCTGCGCCCTCTTCTGCAAGCTGTACCCCCTCCTTAAAGGTGATGGCATCACCGTCCCCTGCAAACTCCTTCTCTGGCGCCAGCTCATACTTCCAGTCATCCTGTATGGCTCGGAAGTGTGGTCTATGGCGTCAGACAACACCCTTTCCAAACTACAACGTCTCCAGAACAAAGTTTTCCGTGTCATTTCTGGCGCTGGCAGATACGTCCCCAACACTCACATTAGAGACCTCCTAGGCCAACCCACCATCTACTCACTCATTCAGGACAAATCCACAAAATTTTACGAAACAACACAAACTTCGCCCCACTTCCTCATTCAAAATTTAGGTAACGAACCCCCAGAAGCTTCACATAAACGCCCAAAACTAACCCTCGCGCGCCACTTTAGGGACCAATAACGCAAACATAAATCACCGAACAAACTTACACTAGAAAACACTCACACAACCCCAATCCCTCATTTCAAGAAACCCCTAGCGTATTCCGAAGTCAGACGGGCACAGCCCTGTGGCACTTCATATCCAACAAGAACACACATTGCCTCTGCTCCGGACACTGCGAGAGGCCTGTACAAGCAATGATCACACGCACGGCACAGCGGACACACCAGGAACCGCGGTGTTGGCCGTCGAATGGCGCTAGCTGCGCAGCATTTGTGCACCGCCGCCGTCAGTGTCAGCCAGTTTGCCGTGGCATACGGAGCTCCATCGCAGTCTTTAACACTGGTAGCATGCCGCGACAGCGTGGACGTGAACCGTATGTGCAGTTGACGGACTTTGAGCGAGGGCGTATAGTGGGCATGCGGGAGGCCGGCTGGACGCACCGCCGAATTGCTCAACACGTGGGGCGTGAGGTCTCCACAGTACATCGATGTTGTCGCCAGTGGTCGGCGGAAGGTGCACGTGCCCGTAGACCTGGGACCGGACCGCAGCGATGCACGGATGCACGCCAAGACCGTAGGATCCTACGCAGTGCCATAGGGGACCGCACCGCCACTTCCCAGCAAATTAGGGACACTGTTGCTCCTGGGGTATCGGCGAGGACCATTCGCAACCGTCTCCATGAAGCTGGGCTACGGTCCCTCACACCGTTAGGCCGTTTTCCGCTCACGCCCCAACATCGTGCAGCCTGTCTCCAGTGGTGTCGCGACAGGCGTGAATGGAGGGACGAATGGAGACGTGTCGTCTTCAGCGATGAGAGTCGCTTCTGCCTTGGTGCCAATGATGGTCGTATGCGTGTTTGGCGCCGTGCAGGTGAGCGCCACAATCAGGACTGCATACGACCGAGGCACACAGGGCCAACACCCGGCATCATGGTGTGGGGAGCGATCTCCTACACTGGCCGTACACCTCTGGTGATCGTCGAGGGGACACTGAATAGTGCATGGTACATCCAAACCGTCATCGAACCCATCGTTCTACCATTCCTAGACCGGCAAGGGAACTTGCTGTTTCAACAGGACAATGCACGTCCGCATGTATCCCGTGCCACTCAACGTGCTCTAGAAGGTGTAAGTCAACTACCCTGGCCAGCAAGATCTCCGGATCTGTCCCCCATTGAGCATGTTTGGGACTGGATGAAGCGTCGTCTCACGCGGTCTGCACGTCCAGCACGAACGCTGGTCCAACTGAAGCGCCAGGTCGAAATGGCATGGCAAGCCGTTCCACAGGACTACATCCAACATCTCTACGATCGTCTCCATGGGAGAATAGGAGCCTGCATTGCTGCGAAAGGTGGATATACACTGTACTAGTGCTGACATTGTGCATGCTCTGTAGCCAGTGTCTATGTGCCTGTGGTTCTGTCAGTGTGATCATGTGATGTATCTGACCCCAGGAATGTGTCAATAAAGTTTCCCATTCCTGGGACAATGAATTCACGGTGTTCTTATTTCAATTTCCAGGAATGTATATATAAACGCCTGAAGATGAACAGAACATGTTCGAAACGCGTCGTATTATGCTAGATTAAACATAAAATAAAGAAGTGAGTGGTAGCAGAAATTAGAAATAAATAAATAAAAACTTGCTATACTCAGTCTTGTCTTAGAATTCACAATCCCTTAATCATTCAACGACTTTCATTTGCTTAGGTCACCTGCAGATAGCAAATACAATTTGCAGCGTACCTAAGTTGTTGTTCTCACTATGACAGAGTCTTCATCGGGACAGAGGCGAAATATAACGATCAGTTTTTTGTGTTTACAGAAGGAACAAGAATTGACTTGGTCATTTATTAATATAACATTTCTTTTTATTAAGCAGTGAGAGATATTTTCGACCACCCCTAGATCTAAATCTTTTTTCTGTGTTTTTGATGAGAATTTGGTTAACGACCTTGCACTGTTTAAATAACGCAGACAGTAACATTTTTATAGCAACTTTTCATCGTAAATTATATCAAGGATGTAATGGGCCCCTGACTCAGATTTATACACTTAGGCGATAAAAGTCACGGGATTCCTCCTAATTAGTGTCCGGCGTAGTGCAGAAACTCGACGTCACATGGATTCAACAAGCAGTTAGAAGTCCTCTGCAGAAATATTCAGCAATACTGCATATATATCAATGCGAAGGTGTCGCCGGTGGAGGATTTTGTGCATAAACTGACCACTCGATTATGTCTCATAAATATTTGACAAGAGGCCAGATCATTCCCTCGAATTATCCAGAATGTTCTTCAAATCAATCACGTTGTGGCCCGGTGATATGGCACATTGCCATCCATACAAATTCCGTCGTTGTTTGGGAACGTGAAGTCCATGAATGGCTACAAATGGTCTCCAGGTAGCCGAACATAACCGTTTGCAGCCAATGGTCGGTTCGGTTGGACGGCAGGATCTAGTCCATTCCATGTGAATACAGCACACACCATCGTGGAGCCACCACCAGCTTGCCTGTGCCTTGTTGACAAATGGGACCCATGGCTTCGTGGGGTCCGCCCACCTCTCGAACCCTACCATCAGTTCTTTCCAACTTAACTCGGGATTTGTCTGGCCACTCTGCAGTTATTCAGCCATCTAGGGTCCAACTGATATGGTCACGAGCCCAGGAGAGGCTATGTAGACGATGCTGGCTGTTAGCAAAGGCACTCGCGCCGGTCGTCTGCTGCCATAGCGTATTAACGCCAGATTTGGCTGTACTATTCTAACGGATACACTCGTGGTACGTCCCACTTCGACTTCTTCGGATATTTCACGCAATGTTGCCTGTCTCTTAGCACTGACAGCTCTACGCAAACACCGCTCCTCTTGGACGTTAAGTGAAGGCCTTTGGCCAATGTGTTGTCCGTGGTGGGAGGTAATGCCTGATGTTTAGTATTCTCTTCGCGCTGTGTATTCGGAATATTGAATTTCCTTACGATTTCCGAACTGGAATGTCCCCTGCGTCCAGCTCCAACTACCATTCCGTGTTCAGAGTCTGGCGTTGTTCACGATCAACTGATGACGAGCAAGTATGCATATTTGGCTATCCGCTGAATTGTGAAACTATGGTTTACAGCACGCTGTGCTTATACAAGTTGAACCTTCCCAATTTCACGCAAATGTCGCACGATAATAGAATGATCAAAGTTGATCATATTTGCCATTTCTCGAGTACACTGACGTGAATCGTGGATCAGTGTGGATTGATGCGTTTAAAGGATCTTCATGGCACCCCAAGGGTCTTCCTGAACGTGGAGAGTCACTAATGTCCAAACGATCCACCTTAATAGAAGAAAACCATTTTCTTGCCGAGCTGTGTCCAGTGGCACTATCTCCATACAAGGTGCAAAGGCTTCTGGCTGCCTCACCCCTCTGCTGAACTCAAACAGAAAACTACGTCGGAAACGTTCCAGTTTCTCCATTTGGCACTCCGTTTTATAGGGTCCTCAGCTCCACTCACTTTCTTCAAGTGACAAAGGACAACATGTAAACTAAAATATTAACACTGAACTACAATAAAAAATGACAGTCGATAAATAAACCTATAGCCACCGGAATACCAAAATGCAAAACAAAAACACTATGAATTTATGCACAATGTAATATGTAAAAAGAAGGTCAGCACGACTGATGACATTTGTTCGGTACTTGGAAGAGTATCATAGAAATACTGAGAACGAGAATGGTACAAGCAAAAAATGAAATGAGTATATGTTCAAAAACAACCTACTAAATCACAATAACCACTTTTAAATGAGGAACCTACAAATATTTTGTTGGCGCTTAACTCCTCCTATACGTTAAATTAAGTGTTGTCGCACTGTAACCGATAAACCGACTTTTTCTGACACTCATTCCGTGAATGGAACTTCAGGTACCTTTGGTACAGTGAAGTATGATCTCTGTTGCAGTCCACAGCTCAGCACATTCACATCTGTAACGATGTTGAGCGTCAGACCTCTCTCCTGCTTACTATATCCAACCTATTTCTTTATCTCATTACGTGAGTGCGGTTTCTTCGCCGCTCGTGCGGAAGGTGACGTGTAAATGCGTCGTCAAAAATTGTTTAGACTGATGACGACGCACTGCCCCATTTATGACTTGAAGTTGCGTCATATCTGCGGTAGGTGTGCCAAGAGCTAGACGTGAATACGCTGCCATTCTTGGATCGTCAGCTATTGTCTTTCACATCACGTGCGAAGCGGGCAGCGTGTCAACATTGACACGGCCTCCTACATACGGCTCGAATCCCCCCAGGAGGACTTCCGTAGTGACGAAAGCAGGTTCTACATAACTGCGGGCACAGTATGACTTCACTAACTGCCGACGATCGGAAAAATTGTTGCGCACATTATTTCTTTTATTAATCTCTTCCCATTAATAAGGTGCGGAAAATTTAACTCCATTGAAAACAAATTATATATCCACATTAGCTTACAATACCAGAACACGCACATAAGACCCATCCCACCACCACAAACGTGCACGTAGTAGTTTCCATAAAACCGTGATGAAAGAGAGGGCAAAAAAAAAAAAATAAAAATAAAAATAAAAAAAAGAACGTGACAGACACCAAACAATGTCAGGCTCCTTTCCTTTGACCTACAGTGTTCACATAAGGGTTGCTTCTCCTCCTCTCGTCCACCATTACCAAGTCCTACCAGTATTCTACGGCTTTTTCTACGAACATTTCGGCGAACTACCTGATGTCAATAGTTTACTGCCACGATATTTCGGCGCATAGTCTTCTGGCCATCTTCAGGTGTATACTGAAGATTGGCCCGAAGATTGGGCGCCAAAGTATCCTGGTAGCGAGCCATTAACATCCGGCATTTCGCTCGAGATTTCGTAGAACAATCTGCACACAAGGAAAGTTTTAAATTTCATATTCTGTACCCTGTTCGAAATCCCGATCCACAAGTACGAACTCGTAGCCATAACAGCCACCTGCTGCAGTCTACTCCGTCTCCACAGCTGCTGTATGACTTCATTTGATCTTAGTTTTCTTTCCTATAGTACGAATTACTGAAGTTTTCCTTATACTATTGTTTATAAGTACTTCTACCATGACGGTACGTGTTAACTATGTTACTTCTACAAATTTCACGTCTGATGATAACGGATAAAGGCTGGTCTAGGTATGACAGTTAGCGTATGAAACAGGCAAGAGACACTGATTTCATACGCTAGCGAATATGTTTTGATTAACCTTTTACGCCTAGTAACGATGTTGTGGTCAATCAATTCTGCTGAAAGCACGATCTGAGCATGGCTGCTAGTCAACCGAAGCCGGTTATTGTCTACTTGTAATTACATTTTGTTGGGTCAAGACCATTTAAATTTATGATACGCTGGATGGGCAAAAGAAGATTTGAACCATCGTCCTCCTGCATATTAGTCCAGTGTCTCACCACTGCGCTCCTTCGCTGAGTATAGCTTGTTCAGTTAGTGGTTGACAGGGATCAGTGTATTTTATCACTATTATTACCGTGGAAAAGTATCTTCCATAACGTTTTTTTATGTTATACTGATGTAGCCTCATTGTCAGAATAAAGGATCTATTTTTATCACTATTAAATGCAGGGTTTTTAACCAAGAGGTGCAGGAAGTTTGGTGGTGGTGAAGGTGGTGGTGGTGGTGGTGGTGTAGGAGGAGGGGGAACCAGTGAAGTCTGTGAGCTGCCCGCAACCTTGTGTGGTAAATGTGATGGGAACGAACTCACGACATCATTGTGAATACCAGGCACGAAAACTGGAATTTTACCTGCCGTGAATGCCCAAGGTTCATGGACGTCAGCTACAATGGCACAGCTCAGCCTCCAAATGGTCCGAGGGAGAACTATGAGGGCATGCTTTCCTCCTTTTTTCTTTTTTTCTTCCCCAACCTCAGATCGGTCACAAAATTAAACACACAGTGAAAATACGGTGAAGCTTTGAGCAGATGTGTTGTACAGTGTCTCTAGTATGCCCTTCCCTCATGCTGAACTTTTCAGTTCTGACTGCACGGTGAAAACGTAAAGATGCATAGAACTGTAGTGTCTCTCGCCAAGTGTCAAGTGCCTGCAGAATGGTTGTGTCTGATTTAATGCATTCCACATAACGTAACTGGCAATCGTTTCCTTCTTTTTGACAATTTTAGGCCTTGCACTGCAGATGCAAAGAAGATACTCATGCAGCGTTTTCGAGGAAAGTGTTTGATAACCCATAATACAGCAGTGACTTGGCTTCCGCTGATTTTCAACTCTTGACAGGTATCGTTGCGATGAGGATAGCATTTCTACACAGACAACGAGTTGCACACCAGCGTAGGGAACTCGCGGAAATCACAGACAGTTACCTTCTATTGCAAGGGCATGGGAAAGCTCGTACCAAGCTACGACAGATGTCTGAGTCAGGGCAGCGACTATACAGGTGGAAAGTGTAGCTAAATATTGCAAATAAAACATTTTTGATTGTCACTGTGGTTTCCATTTCGCGACCGTTAGGAAGTTAAAAAAAATCCGTCGTAAACCAATGTATTACTTACACACGGAATAAATTCCTGGTATGAGTCCCGTTTATTGTGAAATTTGAGACAATGTCGTCTAGAGCAGTCAATAATTTTATCTGTTCCAACTGCCACCGTGGGATCCTGTAATTAAGAAGAACTCAACTACATGTAAAGGATTCTAATACGAATGTGTACTACCCCGATTTCTTTTCAGTTTGTATTATGAATACGTAATGAGAACAGCAGGTATAATAGATACGGAAACGAGAATTAAATTAGAGGGCATTTAACTAACAACTTAAGATGACAAAACTCTTACAGCAAGTTTTGTAGAAGACGTTAAAAGTAGGAAAGAATGTGAAAAGTGAATCTAATACTAAATGCGAAGAAAATAAAACTTTTGGCAAAAGGAATGAAGACTATGTGGCGACAGACGGAGAAATCATTGTGGACGTCGTTAAACATATATTTTTAGGATCCACGATTTCAAGTCTCAACTGCTTCACGGAGGAAATAAGAAGAAAGGCACGACTTGGAAAAGACTCTACGATTAAATTAAGCATGTTGCTAAAGGAAAAGAAATGAAAGTGTCACTACTGACCAAAATAACGTCAAGGGCGATGGAAAAAGTGCATAGGGAGAAAATCAGTTCTTTTGAAATATGGGTTTGAAGAAGTATCATGATGATTTCATGACTGTAAAAGCAAAAAATAAAAAAAGGTTGAAAACTTAAAATTAAATATATCTTCGGAGGCCAAGACACTCCATATGAAATTACGGTACATTAAGCGCATCATGAGACTGTAAGGAAATTTCCAAAAGTTGCAAAAATCTTAAAAACTCCTAGAAAGAATCCTTTACCTAGGCAACTAATAAAGGGACCTCCAAGCAGCTAATGCGGCCAGAAAAAATTTTCATTCATTTGCAAAATAAGTCTAAAGGAATATTTCAGATTTTTCGGAGAGCTTTTGAAAATTTCTTTACAGTAACAATGCATAACCTAAGCTGTGGCTGCCATAACTACAAACCAGTGCACACCATGAGAGCAGAAGACTCCCTGGAATAAGCTGTAATGCTTGGAGAAGCCCAGAGATGTAAGAGAAAACCAAGGAGAAGATGGATAGAGGGTATCAGTGAAAGCCCTGGAATGATGCTTGAAAAAATGAGGATTGAAACAACGTCAATGCATGGACATGGTCAACCACATCATCAGCAGTCGGAAACGATTTGATGGATCACAACAGCTGGCTGTTGGTAGCCGAGCGGTTCTAGGCGCTTCAGTCTGGAACCGTGCGACCGCTAAGGTCGGAGATTCGAATCCTGCCTGGGGCATGGATCTGTGTGATGCCCTTAGGTTAGTTAGGTTTAAGTAGTTCTAAGTTCTAGGGGACTGATGACCTGAGATGTTAAGTCCCATAGTGTTCAGAGCCATTTGAACCATTTGATCACAACAACAACAAAGCATTTCATTTAACAATCATGAAATCTCACCCAGTAAACGTACGGCTTCCAAAATAAAGCTCAACGTCAACATATGGCAAATGGTATGCCAAAGCAATATGCTAGTTCAGCTCGGAAATTTACACAAGTCGGGAAAAAGTTGGCGCTAGTGAGGAATGGCTTCTTTTCTTCTGATCATGTATATATAACCATCAGCCGAATAGCATCTAATACTGCAAATGCGAAGAGTTTCATTACGAAACATGACTTCATAAAAGCGAAAAGACTCACTGACTCACTGTAGTAAAAGCAGATACCTGGATGAGATTCATCTGCAGCATCGTCGATAGAACCGACTGTGGTCCTTTGGTGAAGAGGCTACACGGGTAGCGGGGACTGCGTGGAAGGGACTGGGCGGTTTTGGTCCTTTGGTGAAGAGGCTACACGGGTAGCGGGGACTGCGTGGAAGGGACTGGGCGGTTTTTTTTAGGTTAGAGGGTCTCAGGGAACCACAGAAAGGGCGTCTGTCTAAAAGGGGACAGATAAAACACAGTAAGGTAGTTTAGAAACAATCGGTATTGTATTTGTAAATTGTCGTAGCTGTGTTGGGAAAGAACCAGAGCTTCAAGCCGTAATAGAAAGCAACGAAGCTCAGATAGTTGTAGGTACAGAAAGCTGGCTAAAGCTGGAAATAAATTCAGCCGAAATTTTTCCAAACGACCTAACAGTTTTCAGAAAGGATAGATTAAATACAGTTGGTGGTGGAGTATTTATTGCTGTCAGAAGTAGTTTACCTTGTAGTGAAATTGAACTAGGTAGTTCCTGCGAAATAGTATGGGCAGAGGTTATACTTGACAATCGGACTAAACTATTCATTGGATCGTTTTACTGACCCTCCTCCCTCACTTAGAAGATTAAGTTGCTGAACAGTTCAGAGAAAATTTGAGTCCCATTTCTACACTCCTGGAAATGGAAAAGAGAACACATTGACACCGGTGTGTCAGACCCACCATACTTGCTCCGGACACTGCGAGAGGGCTGTACAAGCAATGATCACACGCACGGCACAGCGGACACACCAGGAACCGCGGTGTTGGCCGTCGAATGGCGCTATCTGCGCAGCATTTGTGCTCCGCCGCCGTCAGTGTCAGCCAGTTTGCCGTGGCATACGGAGCTCCATCGCAGTCTTTAACATGGTAGCATGCCGCGACAGCGTGGACGTGAACCGTATGTGCAGTTGACGGACTTTGAGCGAGGGCGTATAGTGTGCATGCGGCAGGCCGGCTGGACGTACCGCCGAATTGCTCAAGACGTGGGGCGTGAGGTCTCCACAGTACATCGATGTTGTCGCTAGTGGTCGGCGGAAGGTGCACGTGCCCGTAGACCTGGGACCGGACCGCAGCGACGCACGGATGCACGCCAAGACCGTAGGATCCTACGCAGTGCCGTAGGGGACCGCACCGCCACTTCCCAGCAAATTAGGGACACTGTTGCTCCTGGGGTATTGGCGAGGAACATTCGCAACCGTCTCCATGAAGCTGGGCTACGGTCCCGCACACCGTTAGGCCGTCTTCCGCTCACGCCCCAACATCGTGCAGCCCGCCTCCAGTGGTGTCGCGACAGGCGTGAATGGAGGGACGAATGGAGACGTGTCGTCTTCAGCGATGAGAGTCGCTTCTACCTTGGCGCCAATGATGGTCGTATGCGTGTATGGCGCCGTGCAGGTGAGCGCCACAATCAGGACTGCATACGACCGAGGCACACAGGGCCAACACCCGACATCATGGTGTGGGGAGCGATCTCCTACACTGGCCGTACACCTCTGGTGATCGTCGAGGGGACACTGAATAGTGCACGGTACATCCAAACCGTCATCGAACCCATCGTTCTACCATTCCTAGACCGGCAAGGGAACTTGCTGTTCCAACAGGACAATGCACGTCCGCATGTATCCCGTGCCACCCAACGTGCTCTAGAAGGTGTAAGTCAACTACCCTGACCAGCAAGATCTCCGGATCTGTCCCTCATTGAGCATGTTTGGGACTGGATGAAGCGTCGTCTCACGCAGTCTGCACGTCCAGCACGAACGTTGGTCCAACTGAGGTGCCAGGTGGAAATGACATGGCAAGCCGTCCCACAGGACTACATCCAGCATCTCTACGATCGTCTCCATGGGAGAATAGGAGCCTGCATTGCTGCGAAAGGTGGATATACACTGTACTAGTGCCGACATTGTGCATGCTCTGTTGCCTGTGTCTATGTGCTTGTGGTTCTGTCAGTGTGATCATGTGATGTATTTGACCACAGGAATGTGTCAATAAAGTTTCCTCTTCCTGGGACAATGAATTCACGGTGTTCTTATTTCAATTTCCGGCGGTGTAGGTACCTCACTCATACTGTTATAGTCGATGGTGACTTCAATCTACCCTCGATACGCTGGAAAAATTATACGTTTAAAGCCGGTGGAACGGATAAAACGACATTCTAAATTGTACTGAATGCTTTTTCAGAAAATTATTTTGAGTAATTAATTCATGAGCCCACTCGAAGCATAAATGGTTGCGAAAGCATACTTGCCCTCTTAGCAACAAATAATCCTGGACAAACAGGGAGTATTGTGACGAATATAGGAATTAGCGACCACAAGGCAGTTGCTGCAAGGCTGAATACCGTAACACCCACAACCATCGAAAAGATACGCAAAGTACACCGTCAAGATAAAAATGCTCCTTCCGATCTGTGTAAGCTCGGAAAACATGTGGAGTGATTTCAGAGATATAGTATCGACGTCATTTAAGAGATGTATACCACATAAATTAATAAGTGCCAGCCAGTGTGGCCGAGCGGTTCTAGGCGCTCCAGTCTGGAACCGCGCGACCGCTACGGTCGCAGGTTCGAATTCTGCCTCGGGCGTGGATGTGTGTGATGCCCTTATGTTAGTTAGGCTTAAGTAGTTGTAAGTTCTTGGGGACTGATGACCTCAGATGTTAAGTCCCATAGTGCTCAGAGCCATTTGAACCATTTGAAATTAATAAGTGATGGTACTGATCCCTCATGGTACACAAAACGGTCAGATGTCCAGATGTCTGATACAGAAGCAACGAAGAAAGCATGCCAAATTTTAAAAATACGTTAAATCCCCAAGACTGGCAAAGTTTTGCAGAAGTTCGAAGTATAGGGCGTGCTTCAATGCGAGATCCACAATTTCCACAACAAAACTCTGTCTCGAAATCCAGCAGAAAATCCAAAAAGATTCTGGTCATACATAAAGTACACCAGTGGCAAGACGCATTCAATGCCTTCACTGCGCGATAACAACGGTGAAGTCACTGATGGTAGTGCTACTAAAGCAGATTTATTAAACATGGTTTCCCGAAACACCTTCAACAAAGAAGACGAAGTAAATATTCCTGAACTACAATCAAGAACAACTGCCAACATGAGAAACATAGAATAGATACACTCGGTGTAGCAAAACAGCTTAAATCACTTAATAAATCCAAGGCCTCAGGCCCAGATTGAATACCATTCAGGTTCTTCTCAGAGGTCGTTCTTGTGAAACACAACTAGCTCTTTTTACCCATGAAGTAATGAGTGCTATCGCCAGGGCATATAAAATTAATTCCATATTTTTAGATTTCCAAAAGGCTTTCGACACCGTTCCTCACAAGTGTTTTCTAACCAAACTGCGTGCCTATGGAATATAGCCTCACTTGTGCGACTGCATTCGTGATTTCCTGTCAGAAAGGTCACTCTTAGTATTAATATACGCAAAGGCATCGAGTAAAACAGAAGTAATATCCGGCGTTCCTCAAGGAAGTGTTCCTGAGCAGCCCTATTAGATTGTTTGTAGATGATGCTGTCATTTATCGTCTTGTAAAGTCATCAGATGACCAAAACGATTGCAAAATGAATGTATGGTGCGAAACGTGGCAACTGACCCTGAATAAAGAAAAGTGTTAAGTTATTCACATGAGTAGTGAAAGAAATCCGCTAAATTTCGATTAACCGGTATGTCACACAAATCTTAAGGCTGTAAATTCAACTAAATTAGGGATTACAATTACAAATCACCTAAATTGGAACGATCACATGGATAATGTTGTGGGTAGAGCAAACCGAAGACTGCGATTCATTGGCAGGACACTTAGAAGGTGCAACAGGTCTTCTAAAGAGACTGCGTACGCCACGCTTGTCCGCCCTATCCAGGAGTATTGCGGTGTGGGATGCGCATCAGATGGGACTGACGGATGATATCGAAAAGTTCAAAGAAGGGCAGCTCGTTCTGTATTATCGCGAAACAGGGGAGATAGTGCCACAGACATGATACGTGAATTGGAGAGGCAGTCACTAAAACAAAGGCGTTTTTCGTTGCGACGGGATCTTCTCATGAAACTTCAATCACCTATTTCTTTCTCAGATTGCGAGAACATTCTGTCGATACCCACCTACATAGGGAGAAAAGATCATCACGATAAAATAAGAGAAATAAGGGCTCGCACAGAAAAAAATTAAATGCTCGTTTTTCCTGCGCGCCGTTTGAGAGTGGAACGGTAGACAGACAGCTTGAAGGTGGTACATTCAACCCTCTGCCAGGCACTTTATTGTGAATAGCAAAGTAATCACTTAGATGTAGATGTATAATCCTAAGGAAACGAGATTTCTCTATGAAACACGCGTCTGACAAAATCCTCTTTCGGCCAGTTCTTGAGTATCGCCCTTATGCCTGGGGTCCTTTGCAGGTAACGTTAATGGAGATCCAAAGAAGATCAACACGTTTCGTCACAGGTTCGTTTAGTAAGATCAAGAGGCGTGGAGATATGCTTATGAAGCCCTAATGGCTTTATATGCCAAGGGCACATTTACTATTTACAATGGGAGAGCACACGTTCCGAGACGAGCCAGGTAACATATTGCTTCCTCACCAAACGATAACGAACAGAAAATAAAAGGAATCCGAACTCATGTGGATTTTCAAAATGGTTCAAATGGCTCCGAGCACTATGGGACTTAACATCTAAGATCATCAGTCCCCTAGAACGTAGAACTACTTAAACCTAACTAACCTAAGGACATCACACACATCCATGCGCCAGGCAGGATTCGAACCTGCGACCGTAGCAGTTGCGCGGTTCCAGACTGAAGCGCCTAGAACCGTTCGGCCACTCTGGCCAGCTCGTGTGGAGGCTTAGCGTCTGTTGTTCTTCCTGTACACATGGTTCAAATGGCTCTGAGCACTATGGGACTTAACATCTAAGATCATCAGTCCCCTAGAACGTAGAACTACTTAAACCTAACTAACATAAGGACATCACACAAATCCATGCGCCAGGCAGGATTCGAACCTGCGACCGTAGCAGTTGCGCGGTTCCAGACTGAAGCGCCTAGAACCGTTCGGCCACTCTGGCCAGCTCGTGTGGAGGCTTAGCGTCTGTTGTTCTTCCTGTACACATGGTTCAAATGGCTCTGAGCACTATGGGACTTAACATCTGAAGTCATCAGTCCCCTAGAACTTAGAACTACTTAAATCTAACTAACCTAAGGACATCACACACATCCATGCCCGAGGCAGGATTAGATCCTGCGGCCGTAGCGGTCACGCGGTTCCAGACTGCAGCGCCTAGAACGGCACGGCCACACCGGCCGGCGTTCTTCCTGTACACTTTTCTTGAATGGAATAGGAGAGGAAGAAAGTGATATCGATATCCAAAATATCATCAGCTACACATATTGACGTCGATTGTGTAGCAAAAGTGGAGATGAGTCTTGAAATGCTGGTGTAGACGTATCGTAGCGCCTGTGCTTAGCTGTTTGTTTTCGCAGTCAAGGCGGTTACTATGGTCACAGTAGAGCTGTGTGTGCTGTCATCTGCCAAGTGAAAGGTGAGTAAGGCCTGCGGCCTTGGTATACCTGAGTACAGTGCGCAGTGTCCGCAATCCCAAACAGCTTTATGTAATGCGTGTGTGCTGCGTAGAGTGTAAACAGGACTAGCTAGGAAGGCTCCCTCCTCGCTCACCTGTACAAGTCGCGTTACTTTGCGGCAGGAAGTGAGATCCGCGCAGGAAGTTGCTCGTCGAATGTGCGTGCAAATTAGTGACGTCACTAGAATGGGATAACGTTATCGTCTTATATAAGCCTTACTGCCAACGGCCTCGCCTCTTCGAATACACCAGTTCCCGTGAGATCATCGAAGTGAAGTAGCGTTCGACGTGGCTGGTATTTGGATGGGTACTCCCCTGGGCACGACAAGGGCTGTTGGCAGGTTTCCCTCTGTCTTAACGGCAAAGTGCAGGAGATGCGGTGACGTGGAGTACCTGATCACCAGACTTACTAACAATATCCTGGATTGTATTCCAAACTTTTCCGCCGTGTTCTCATGAAGCGAGGGCATGTGATGCTGTTGGCGGTGTTTCGTCCGTCGGATGGGGATATTAAGCTCTGCAGACCCCTTGCTATTCGCGAGGCACAGGCTATGTGCCAGCGCTGGGTTTCACCCTCCCCCTTGTCTCATCATCATCCAACACAAACATGATACTGCACTACACCCGCACCTATTGCACATATCAGATACACTTAAAAGAACAACTCCCACACTTTACCATTGTGCGCGGACAGAAAAATCTTTCCATTTAGGCAACTGAACCTGTTCTTCAGAGTCAGCCAATAATGCCATACGACTTTACCTTTTTATAAACCTTACCGTGACAGCTCTTACTGCCAGTCGTCCGTTAATATAGTTTTCATCCTTGACAATACCTTTTGCATGTAGTAAATTCCAGTCAGGTCGTCACTGGAATTTCACTTTAAATTATAGCTTCCCAACGACATCTGGGGAATCGACTGGTTGTCAGTTCAGAACCTGGTGAAACCACGCTTGCTCTAACAGAGCCACTTCCTCAGTGTCAGCTTCGAACAGATTACTGTTTTACTTTGTTAAATTATGCCCATAAATGAATATTAGTAGGTAGTGCCTTCTGGAACGATCAGATATGGACTTAATAGAGCAAATGTGGAGTACAAAATATTTTTTTTAATATCTGAACCCAGCCTTATTAAGAAATATTAAACTGAAAAGTCACTGAAATCTAAAAATGAAACAATAACTTAGTCAGCAAAGACAAACCTCTCGAAATTTTGTCAATGTTTCGACATCAGTTATGTAAGCTATACCACTGAATAGGACAATTGTTGTATTTCTACCGATGTAGGATTTCATTGCCGTTATTCGCCCCACCCACTCCGTGTGACGTAAGTAATATTGAGCAGGTATTAACAAGCTATGTAATCTTGCTGTATTAACACTTCGGACGAGGTCAAACAAGACGCCTACATTTGATACTGTGCGCATTCCTTGAAGAAGCACCGACTGAGATGGCACAGTATAACCAAGAACAGCAGAGTTTAAATCATCCCATACCAATCATCCTGATTTAGCTTTCCTGTGGCTTACCTAAATCCCAGCAATCATATGTCAGGGTTGTTCCTTGAATCTTCATCTATGTACGTACTCCACAACCAACCATACGGTTCATAATGGAAGGCACTTTGTACCACTGCCAATCATTCCCGTTGCACTCGCAAATAGACCGATAGTCTACACGCGTCTGTTCAAGCCCGAATGTCTCTTTCTTGGCTTCGCGGCCCTTACGAGAGAGATACGTTTATAGCAGTAGAATCGTTCTGCAGTCTGTCGCAGATGACGGTCGTCTAGACTTTCTCAGTAATGTTTCGTGAAAAGAACTTCTCCTTCCATCCAGGGATTGCAGTTTGAGTTCATGGAGAATTTCAGTAATACGCGAGTGTTGATCGAACCTTCTGGTAATAAATAGGACAAAATCGTTTCCTTCACCCGACGTAGTACAAATGAGCTATCTCCTCATCCTTCACAAAATCGAAATCGACGAAACAGATATATTTATTCTTCTTTCCTTCAACTCCCCAAATATGTTCACAAGCGAAGACGAAACTCTAGAATAAGATTTGGCGTTGATCAGAGCATAAACCAGAAACTAAGAAAAGATAACGTTCCGTATGGACCGAAGTAGTTGGCTGTACTGTGTCAGAAAATGAGAGTGGTACGTGTTACGCAGGAACCGCACTATTCTCCTCGACGTTTCCGAAAAACAGAGACTAAGCGTTCATTCATGTAGACGTAACGAATGCTCGGGGATTGTCTCCAGCTCACAACAATGTAAACGCAGGCGCCCTGCGAAACTGCAGTATTCCTCTAAGCAGATACGCTGGAAAATAGTCATTCTTCTATGATAAATCGGCCCTCTCCTACAAAAGGTACATGGCAGTAATCTCCAGTAGTTAAATTATCACCTCTATAGTCACTGCCGCTGCACTAGATTATGCCGTTATAGGGAGTGGTAGGACGGGGTTGAACTGTCAGCGGTTATGGCTTCTGGCTAAAACAATTTTTATTTAATTTAAATACGTTCTGAATATTTGATTTCTCATAAAAAAGCACAATTTAGAAATTTAAAAGATAGATACTTTTCACATGACAAAACTGTTAAAATGTGGACCAGCAAATCAGCTTTGCAACTACTCAACAAGGAGAATTTACTCAACATCAAAATGCTCCACTACAGTGAAAACACGTTAACTATCAGTGCTGCTTCACAGTACAAAATTGATTTAAAATACATACCTATTTAAACCCCCTATGAACCATGGACATTGCCGTTGGTGGGGAGGCTTGCGTGCCTCAGCGTTACAGATGGCCGTACCGTAGGTGCAACCACAACGGAGAGGTATTTGTTGAGAGGCCAGACAAACATGTGGTTCCTGAAGAGGGGCAGCAGCCTTTTCAGTCGTTGCAGGGACAACAGTCTGGATGATTGACTGATCTGGCCTTCTAACACTAACCAAAACGGCCTTGCTGTGCTGGTACTGCGAACGGCTGAAAGCAAGGGGAAACTACAGCCGTAATTTTTCCCGAGGGCTTGCAGCTTTATTGTATGGTTAAATGATGATGGCGTCCTCTTGGGTAAAATATTCCGGAGGTAAAATAGTCCCCCATTCGGATCTCCGAGCGAGGACTACTCAGGACGACGTCGTTATCAGGAGAAAGAAAATTGGCGTTCTACGGAT
This sequence comes from Schistocerca gregaria, assembly GCF_023897955.1. Classification (NCBI taxonomy): domain Eukaryota; kingdom Metazoa; phylum Arthropoda; class Insecta; order Orthoptera; family Acrididae; genus Schistocerca; species Schistocerca gregaria. The sequence continues at coordinate 320,108,596 of NC_064925.1, read as the reverse complement.
CGGAGCGTGGAATGTCAGATCCCTTAATCTGGCAGGTAGGTTAGAAAATTTAAAAAGGGAAATGGATAGGTTAAAGTTAGATATAGTGGGAATTAGTGACGTTCAGTGGCGGGAGGAACAAGACTTTTGGTCAGCTGAATACAGGATTATAAATACAAAATCAAATAGGGGTAATGCAGGTGTAGGTTTAATAATGAATAAAAAAATAGGAGTGCGGGTAAGCTACTACAAACAGCATAGTGAACGCATTATTGTGGCCAAGATAGACACAAAGCCCATGCCTACTACAGTAGTACAAGTTTATATGTCAACTAGCTCTGCAGATGATGAAGAAATTGATGAAATGTATGATGAGATAAAAGAAATTATTCAGGTAGTGAAGGGAGACGAAAATTTAATAGTCATGGGTGACTGGAATTCGTCAGTAGGAAAAGGGAGAGAAGGAAACATAGTGGGTGAATATGGATTGGGGCTAAGAAATGAAAGAGGAAGCCGTCTGGGAGAATTTTGCACAGAGCATAACTTAATCATAGCTAACACTTGGTTCAAGAATCAGAAAACAAGGTTGTATACATGTAAGAATCTTGGAGATACTAAAAGGTATCAGATAGATTATATAATGGTAAGACAGAGATTTAGGAATCAGGTTTTAAATTGTAGGACATTTCCAGGGGCAGACGTGGACTCTGACCACAATCTATTGGTTATGACCTGTAGATTAAAACTGAAGAAACTGCAAAAAGGTGGTATTTTAAGGACATGGGCTCTGGATAAGCTGAACGAACCAGAGGTTGTACAGAGTTTCAAGGAGAGCATAAGGGAACAATTGACAGGAATGGGGGAAAGAAACACAGTAAAAGAAGAATGGGTAGCTCTGAGGGATGAAGTAGTGAAGGCAGCATAGGATGAAGTAGGTAAAAAGACGAGGGCTGCTAGAAATCCTTGGGTAACAGAAGAAATATTGAATTTAATTGATGAAAGATGAAAATATAAAAATGCAGTAAATGAAGCAGGCAAAAGGGAATACAAACGTCTCAAAAATGAGATCAACAGGAAGTGAAAAACTGCTAAGCAGCGATGGCTAGAGGACAAATGTAAGGATGTAGAGGCTTATCCCACTAGGAGTAAGATAGATACTGCCTACAGGAAAATTAAAGAGACCTTTGGAGAAAAGAGAACCACTTGTATGAATATCAAGAGCTCAGATGGAAACCAAGTTTTAAGCAAAGAAGGGAAAGCAGAAGGATGGAAGGAGTATATAGAGGGTCTATACAATGGCGATGTACTTGAGGATAATATTATGGAAATGGAAGAGGAAGTAGATGAAGACGAAATGGGAGATAAGAAACTGCGTGAAGAGTTTGACAGAGCGCTGAAAGACCTGAGTCGAAACAAGGCCCCCGGAGTAGACAACATTCCATTAGAACTACTGACGGCCTTGGGAGAGCCAGTCCTGACAAAACTCTACCAGCTGGTGAGTAAGATGTATGAGACAGGCGAAATACCCTCAGACTTCAAGAAGAATATAATAATTCCAATCCCAAAGAAAGCAGGTGCTGACAGCTGTGAAAATTACCGAACTATCAGTTTAATAAGTCACGGCTGCAAAATACTAACGCGAATTCTTTACAGACGAATGGCAAGACTGATAGATGCGGACCTCGGGGAGGATCAGTTTCGATTCCGTAGAAATGTTGGAACACGTGAGGCAATACTGACCTTACGACTTATCTTAGAAGAAAGATTAAGAAAAGGCAAACCTACGTTTCTAGCATTTGTAGACTTGGAGAAAGCTTTTGACAATCTTGACTGGGGCCGGCCGCGGTGGTCTCGTGGTTCTAGGCGCGCAGTCCGGAACCGTGCAACTGCTACGGTCGCAGATTCGAATCCTGCCTCGGGCATGGATGTGTGTGATGTCCTTAGGTTAGTTAGGTTTAAGTACTTCTAAGTTCTAGGGGACTAATGACCAGAGCAGTTGAGTCCCATAGTGCTCAGAGCCACTTGAACAATTTTTTTTGAATCTTGACTGGAATACTCTATTTCAATTTCTGAAGGTGGCAGGGATAAAATACAGGGAGCGAAAGGCTATTTACAATTTGTACAGAAACCAGATGGCAGTTATAAGAGTCGAGGGACATGAAAGGGAGGCAGTTGTTGCGAAGGGAGTGAGACAGGGTTGTAGTCTCTCCCTGATGTTATTCAATCTGTATATTGAGCAAGCAGTAAAGGAATCAAAAGAAAAATTCGGAGTAGGTATTAAAATTCATGGAGAAGAAGTAAAAACTTTGAGGTTCGCCGATGACATTGTAATTCTGTCGGAGACAGCAAAGGACTTGGAAGAGCTGTTGGACGGAATGGACAGTGTCTTGAAATGAGGATATAAGATGAACATCAACAAAAGCAAAACGAGGATAATGGAATGTAGTCAAATTAAATCGGGTGATGCTGAGGGAATTAGATTAGGAAATGATACACTTAAAGTAGTAAAGGAGTTTTGCTATTTAGGAAGTAAAATAACTGATGATGGTCGAAGTAGAGAGGATATAAAATGTAGATTGGCAATGGCAAGGAAAGCGTTTCTGAATAAGAGAAATTTGTTAACATCGAATATAGATTTAAGTGTCAGGAAGTCATTTCTGAAAATATTTGTTTGGAGTGTAGCCATGTATGGAAGTGAAACATGGACGATAACTAGTTTGGACAAGAAGAGAATAGAAGCTTTCGAAATGTGGTGCTACAGAAGAATGCTGAAGATAAGGTGAGCAGATCATGTAACTAATGAGGAGGTACTGAATAGGATTGGGGAGAAGAAAAGTTTGTGGCCACAACTTGACTAGAAGGAGGGATCGGTTGGTAGGACATGTTTTGAGGCATCAAGGGATCACCAATTTAGCAATGGAGGGCAGCGATGAGGGTAAAAATCGTAGAGGGAGACCAAGAGATGAATACACTAAGCAGATTCAGAAGGATGTAGGTTGCAGTAGGTACTGGGAGATGAAGAAGCTTGCACAGGACAGAGTAACATGGAGAGCTCCATCAAACCAGTCTCAGGACTGAAGACCACAACAACAACCTATTTAAAGTTACACACGAAACTATTATGCAAGGATCAAATTCTACATCAAATCTTTAAGAAAATTTTTGTAAGAAATATACAGTCCAAGTAAGTATCAACTGCAACGTGCCACTTAAATAAGGAACGGGATGATCGCATAGAACATAACGAAAAATCAAATGACATGAAATCCAGTGGCCAAAAGAATAGAGAACCGACAGATATGAAACACAGTTAGAAGGGAAGTACTGGTTTGACAATGTGTGCTTATCACACTGAATTCGCTCAGTACACAGAGCAGCACACACAACTGAATAACATCTGCAGACCTCCAACATAAGGGGACAGTCCTGTGTAGTAAGACACACACACACACACACACACACACACACACACACACACACACATACACACACACACACACACACACACACATACAGGTAATCCCGCTGTCTCCGGGTTCTGCTTCGATAACAGCCAGCCAGATAGCCTTGAAGCAAATTGCGCCCAATCCTGCCGTATCGCAAGTCTCCGGCTACACCGTCTTCCTTGTTGTCGCGTGTCCACAACGGCAGCTACGGCCTCCAGTTAAATCCATCGGCCGCTTCCACTATTGAGCTCTGGCCCTGGTAGACCCTCGCTCGCCGTCCAAAAGCAGGTTCCTCGTGCTCTTAGCTGTTCTGCGAAGGTTCGTTGAGTGGCGCCTGTGTCGCGATGCATGCGGCGCTGCGCTTCCACCGAGATGCCCAGCCATGTATGGCGGGCAGTGGCAGGAGTTTTAACTTGTGGCGACTGCGTGACGTCATGTGATGGCACAAAGGTATTACGGCTAACTACATCGAAGTCTGGTGGTGGAAGATATACCGGATGATAAAAAAGTCAGTATAAATTTGAAAACTTACCAAACCACAGAATAATAAGATAGAGAGGTAAAAATTGACACACATGCTTGGAATGACATGGTGTTTTATCAGACCCCAATAAGAAACAAAGTTCACAAAATGTCCGACAGGTGACGCTAGACAGTAAAACGTCAATGACTGCGCATGACAATCGTGTATAAAAGGAGCTGTAATGAGAGAGAGAATCAGATGCGCCAGCACTCTCAGCATGTTGACGTCACCTGAAAAGGCGCTTATTGTGAAGCTGTATTATCAGAATGGGGAATGTGCTAGTTCAGCATTTCGATCCTATCGCCATAGGAAGGAGATTAGAACGGGTAAAGGTCCGTTGACAAATGCAGCTGTGGAGAGAATGATTCCTAAGTTCGAAGCCACGGGTTGTTTAGACGATAGACCCCGTAGTGGCCGACAGAGCACAAGGCGTAATGCTACTGTGACAGTTCAGGAAGAAATGGAGACTGTAGCGGGTTCGTCTATGCACGGGGAAGTCAGCGCTCGTGCAGTCGCACGTCGCACCGGTATTCCATTCATTACAGTTTCGTTGGCACTGAGGTGTACACTCCGATGCTGCCCGTATAAAATCCATCGGCATCATGAACTGTTACCTGGCGATTTAGTGAAGCGGAGGGCATTTGCGGTGTGGGCGTTTCAAAAGATGGCGGAAGATGACGATTGGTTCAGTAACGTGTTGTGGACCGACGAAGCTCATTTCACGCTCCGAGGGTCTGTCAATGCCCACAACTGCAGAATTTGGGCTACCGAAAATCCTAGAACTGTCGTGGAAACTCCATTGCAAGACGAGAAAGTCACGGTATGGGTTGGATTCACCACATCCACCGTTATGGGCCTTTTTTCTTCGAGGAAATGTGTGATTGTGGTTTTGTAGCTGCTACTTTGACGGGTGAGAGGTACGCCGATACGTTACAGAATCGCATCATCCCCAGCCTGGCTGATAAACACCTCCTGGAACATACGATGTTTATGCAGGATGGCGCTCCACCCCATATTGCTAGACGCGTGAAAGATTTCTTGCGCGCGTCGTTTGATGAGGATCGTATGCTCAGCCGTTACTTTCGTCATGCTTGGCCTCTTAGGTCCCCAGACCTCAGTCCATGCTATTATTGGCTTTGGGGTTACCTGAAGTCGCAAGTGTATCGTGATCGACCGACATCTCTATGGATGCTGAAAGACAGCATCCGACGCCAATGCCTCACCATAACTCCGGACATGCTTTACAGTGCTGTTCACAACATTATTCCTCGACTAAAACTATTGTTTAGGAATGATGGTGGACATATTGAGCATTTCCTGTAAAGAACATCATCTTTGCTTTGTCTCACTTCTCTATGCTAATTATTGCTATTCTGATCACATGAAGCGCCATCTGTCGGACATTTTTTGAACTTTTGTATTTTTTTGGTTCTAATAAAACCCCAGGTCATCCCAAGCATGTGTGTCAATTTGCACCTCTCTATCTACATTATTCCGTGATTTATTCAGTTTTCAAATTTATACTGACTTTTTGATCCCCCAGTATTTTTCCATCAGCATTTGGCTCACAAGTGAAGTGGAGATGCCAGTGCAATCAGCTGGATCACCAGGCGAGAAGCCAATGCCCTATTTTAAATCCCAGATCTCTCTGTAGATCATGATGTGAAGCACATGATAATCAAAATGTCTGTTAGCTGGAGACTTTAGTAACGGCAAACCCTTTGTACCGAGTAGAACATGTGGCTACATTAGATATTACCCCCAATGGTGTGGCAGTCTCTCGGGTGTGATTACAAGAAGCTTTCGGTAACAGGGATTTGGAGAAATGTTTGGGTGGAGCAACAGTCGAATACCCTTTGTGTCGAGGGATATCAAGGAAATACGGACAATATAAGATCCTACGTTGGCGTTTTGAAGGATAATGGCAAGGCGGCGTCCTTGTATATGTACAACGTGGTGTCCAAACAACCAGCTATGGTAATCAGAACTGATCGTGTTGTGAGCTCAATACCGCCACACACCTTCACGCAAAGTGCTGGGACCGTATGACGATGACGAATGTATACGGACAACGCTCCTTCTCTTCAGAGACTCCACGCATGGATATGTCCATCGTGATGCTGTACTCAGAACCATAACTTATGTTGTTGGGCGCGCCACTGCTACCACGTCAAGGGAAGCCGCAACAATGGTCGCCGTACTGGTAGTCCGCTGTGTTCCAGCCGCTGTCGCACTCTTCTTGTCAATATTTGTCTTGATGAAAAGAAAACAAGCTCATTTCCTGATAAAGGATCCTGCGCGACCAAGTGAACAATATTTCTGTCCTCTTAAGCGCCGGTTTCGTATGCCCATTGAGATCCTGCATGGCGTAGGGTATTACACTCTTCTACACCTGAATTCCGTATTCACATGACAGTCGTGGGATCCTGACCAACCTAACTCAAGCGGCAGTATCGTGCAGCACATATTCCTAACTCGAGACAAAACACTATTTTCTTATAACAAACAACATTCAAATCCGATTTCTGAATATGAAACACGCTTTGCAATGTTTCCTTATATAAAGAATACAGAATGCACACTAAAAAAAAAGAAAGAAAGTAAAGCTACGCACAACGAAGGAATTTATCTCAATGGGACAGAAATCAATAGAAGTGATGTGCATGTGCAGACGAATAAATGACTACGCTTTCATAAAAATTGGTTGATTTATTCAAGAGAAAGAGCTTCACATATTGAGCAAATCAAAAACGCATTGGTCCACCTCAGGCCTCATTCAAGTAGTTATTTGGCTTCGTATTGATTGATAAGCTTGTTGGATGGTCTCCTGAGAGATATCGTGCCAAATTCTGTCCAAATGACCTGATAGATCGTCAAAATCCCTAGCTGGTTGGAGGACGCTGCCCATAACGCTGCAAACATTCTCAACTAGGGAGACATCCAGCGACCTTGGTGGCCTATGTAGGGTTTGGTAAGCACGAAGACAAGCAGAAGAAATTGTCGCCGCGTGCGGGCGGACATCATCTTGCTGAAATGTAAGCCCAGAATGTCATGACACGATGGGCAAGAAAATGGGTCGTAGAATATCGTCGACATACCGCGGTGCTGTAAGGATGCAATGGATGACAACCAAAGGGGTTCTCCTATAAAAAGGAATGGCACACCACACCACCACTTCTAGCTGTCGAGCTGAATGGTTGGTATGCCACCGCTGTCTGGGGCTTCTCTAGACACACTTTCGGCTTGGAATCTCATTGGCTAGTGTAGAATTGTCTTTAGAGATGAGCCCCGCTCCGAATTCAGACCGATGACCAGAAGACGTGTCTAGAGACGCCATGGACCACGGTGGGATACCAGCTTGACCGTCGCCCACCTTACGTCCCGACAAACAGGAGCGATGAATTTGGGGTGACATTTCTTTTCCTAGCAGGACCCATTTTCTTGTCATCCGCGGGACCCTTACATCACAGCGGTATGTCGACGATATTATACACCCCATTTCGTTGCCCTTCGTGTCAAGCCATCCTGGGCTTACATTTCGGCAAGATAACGCCCGTTCTTATATGTCAAAAGTTTCTATTGCTTGTCTTCGTGCTTGCCAAACCTTTCCTTGGCCAGCGGATCTCTCCCCAATTGAGAGTTGGAGCATTATTGGCAGTGTCCTCAAACTATCTTGGGAGTCTGAAGATGTAATACGCCATGTCGACAGAATTTGGCTCGATACCCCTTAGGAGGTCATCCAACAGCTCTGCCAATCAGTGCCAAGCAGAGTAACTGCTTGCTTTTTTTCCACATTCAAATGATCCATTCTGCACTTCTTTTGGAGAAACCTCGAATAAAATTGTAACATTTACTGACAATAATATAACTTTTCTGCAGTCAATTGGGAATTATTCACGGTTAGTCACGACAGTCTAACAAGACACTGTTTGCTAAAGTTTAATTCACAATTACATTTCGATTTCGGAGTCTCCTTGTAGTTTCTGAGGAGTCCTCTGCAGACTGTAATGCAACTTTTCTGCTATCAAATGGGTGTTATTCAAGGTCAGTCACGATAGTCTAACAAAGACTCTGTCTGCGAAGTTTAATTCGCGATCACAGTTGGACCTTGTAGTCATCTGAGGAGTCGTCTGCAGAGTCAAGTTACAGTTCTGTATTTGCGCTCAATCGCTACCAGTGAGAGTGATATATAGAGTGACTCCGATCCATGTGGAAGCGTTAGCCGGCAGCTGTGACCGAGCGGTTCTAGGCGCTCCAATCCGAAACCCCGCGCGGCTGCTACGGTAGCAGGTTCGAATGCTGCCTTGAGCATGGTTATGTGTGATGCCCTTAGGTTAGTTTCTTCTCTGTTGGCTTCGCTAATAAACTCCCGTCTTTTTTTTTTTTTTTGTAGGAATGATCTAAAAAATCCATCTGTGGCCAGAATAGGCAACAATATGTGGATGGCGTTTCTAGTAGCTGCCCAGGATACTTTCTGTTTCGTGTTGACAACAGCCAACATATATATAGTCTTTCTCTTCGTTCACGGCTGAAATAGATTCTTTGCATGCACTTACTTCAGAATCTTAGACCTCACAAAGTTCACGCGCACAGATATATGTTTTCTTCCTGACGGGTGCACGACAACCAAAAGCCGGTTAGTTAAAAAGCAAATATTGTAAAGTCTTGGAGAAGTATCATGTGTTTGTCACCCAAAAAATTTTTAGAAAATGGTGTTTAGGTGTGTGAATTAGTTCATGTTCTTCCAACTAGTCATTTGTGAGCTACAGAAAAGTACCGATAGCTCTATAAACACTGGTTTGCGTGAAAAATGGTATATAACTTTTCTGTTCCTTTCAGCATTACTTGTACTTCGTTTAATTTTCTGCACACATCAAAAAGTCACCCTGCAAAATTTCGTTTTCCTTAAAGCCTGAAAAATCTAAATTTTTGACGTGAGGACAATATGAATTGGAGAGTTCTGTGTTTCTGAACTAATGAGGCATCTGTGGCCAATTCATTACTGTAATGTAGTCGTCTTTTTTCCGTGAGACACGAAACGATATCTTCTGACTATCCAACACCTCGGACGAATGTGATGGCCCTAACAACACAAACAGAAGAAGAGAAAGGTGGCTGCGCTAATAGCAGGACAGCAACAGCGCTACACAGCTGTAGAAGTTTTTGAGAATGACAGAGACTGTTATTATGAACACAGAGCTATTCGTCAGCTCCCGCAGCCCGCAGCCAAATAACGGCCCTTTCTGCTCGCGAGGAGCCGTTAAGGACGAGTTAAGCATTCCTTCTTCATCACTGTGACGTCGCTCACTTTCTGACGCTTGGCATAACATCTCTGGTCCATACATATGTGCGAGACAGTGATAAATGAGAATCGCACCCGAGGTACTAATGTTAATTTGGATTCCAGTCTACAATCTGAATATTTGTTGTTTCAGTTTTAGATCGCGCTATCAGTTATAGTAGCTGATACTGTGCTAAAAAAGCGTTCGTCTTCGTGGCGTTACATAAACGTCATTTCCGACCCGTCTACTATAAGACGGTGACTGCAACCTACAAATAAGGAAAGTTACACTGACCCATAAGCCGTGTAAGTTTTCTGGCGGCTAGTGCGGTGTCACGTGGAAGGCCACGATGTAATACTGAATCCATACTTTGCGTTAAGAAGACCTTGCAAACAAGGATAAAAATGTTTTAATCAGCTCAATTGGCTCAATAAATTATCCATATTACCTCGCAGTTGTGAAACATGTATTAGTATAAGTCAGTGCTGTAACCTGCCTCACACGAAAGAAGACAGACAGACCAAATATTAAAAAAAATCTCTCAACCTACTCGTCTTGCTGTTAAAGATATTTGCTAAAATAATCAGCGAACGTATAGAAAAAATTGAATTTTAATGAAGTAAAGGAATAAGCTGATCTTAGAAGTGAGGATTCAAAATTGGTCCAAATGGCTCTGAGCACTATGCGACTTAACTTCTGAGGACATCAGGCGCCTAGAACTTAGAACTACATAAACCTAACTAACCTAAGGACATTACACACATCCATGCCCGAGGCAGGATTGGAACCTGAGACCGTAGCGGTCTATCGGCTGTAGCGCCTAGAGCCGCACGCCAACTCAGGCCGGCAGAAGTGAGTGTAGCACACCTTCAACTCCCGAAAAAATTACAGAATAAATAAATGAGTATGAACTATATATCTCAGCGTGTAGATCACACACATTTTGAGAAACCTTTTGACTCGGTTTCAAGAACATGTGTTCTAGTAGCTCACGAAAGACAAGATATTGATTCAATACTTATGATAAATTTTAGAGATTCACGGACGATAGTACGTGCAAATGTTCAACTCATAATATCACCATTTCACTCTGACAGTTGTTTCGATATTCCTGCATGTTTTAGAAGTGGCTGGCCTACCCATACGTTCTACGTTACAGACAGATACACGTTCAATTTTAACGCGATTTAAGTAATGGTAAATTTTTTATTCACTAAGACAGCCACTACTCGACGGCAGCTGCATTCTGCGAATAGTCTTAACAGTTTTAGTCTCGTCGGAGTACAGAAACTTAACACTCCCCTAATTTCTTCTATGGTCCTTACAGACGAGGGGACATTCATTATAAAATGCCCTGAAATCATTACAAATAGTTTCCACTGAACCAGCACAGGTGAAAAGAACAAGTCAGTTTCAGGCTACTGAAACAGTACCACAGCCTGTGGAGAAAGAAAATTGTTTGCCTCTAGTACAGATTAACTACAAGGACAAGTGGATTAACTAAAAAGAGAAAGTAAGTGAAAACCAATCGTAATCAACATATCGAAAAGAAAACAGAAGAAATTTGCGTTGAAGTCATAGAATTACGTGAGGTGCGTTTGTTTTTAGGACAGTTGAAGACGACTGCTGAATGGACAGCGAAAGAAATGAACGTAACAGTAAATAAAGTGTTTTTCGTAAGCTAAGTAGGTTAGAGGTTTCGAAACGAATCTTCCAACTCGTCAGAAAAAAAAGAAAATTAATCCGTGCTACCGATTTTGATCCATAATATTGAGAGACGGGCTTTTAAAATGAAAACCATTCAAAACCTGAAGGTTGTTCGTGCGTAATGGAGGTGGTTGGGGTAGATAGGCAGGCGAATAGATCATTGCTGGACTGGTCTTTTCTAGATACGAGGTATAATATCGAAACTACTTCCAGGTGGTAGACGGGAAGATGACTTCACAAAACATACCAATTCAGTATGGATGTGTATCACTGAATATCGCAACGGATAGAGCCTTTATACACAATGAATGTCCAATACCTGATGGTGATAATTATGATGACGATGATGATGATTATCGCAGTCATAGCGAATACAGGCTTACCTCAAAATGCAAGTAGTCTTGTACCGATGAAAAACTGTAGGAGAAGAGGCAGTGCTGTGGGAAGAATTGTCATCAGATGTACTAAGATAGGAGAACCAAGGTAATTCGGAATCGCTATGGAAGGAACTAAATAAACCTAAATAAAATAAACAATACTTCACTATGGAAGGAACTAAGTAAGCCTAAATAAAATAAACAAAACTTAAATTAATATAACACATGGATATTCTGTTTCTTCTTCACCGCACGTGGTGGGACTTCCACAGAATTACCACACGCAACGATGGGTCCCTCATCTGAGTTAACCATCTGGGGTAATGCATGAACTATGCGATCTTTCCATTTTGCTGTTTGAAGACGTAAATTGTAGAGAGCAGGAAATGCAAGGTCGTCCCTGAATTCCCAAAATGAGACCAGGTTGTTAGCTGCCACTAACACGTAGAACGGATGCTGTAAGTGTATCGCCAATAACGTTTGGAACCGTTGTCCCCCTGTTCATTTTATCCTGGAAGAACAGATTGTATGTTTCGAAAATTCCGCCTTCGCAGCCGTTAAGGCAGCATTACTGCTATAAAAACTGCATCAATATGTATCAGTATATACAGAAACACAGATAGGTAAAGTACAACAAATTAGTAAACTCAAATATCTTCGAGAAACCATACAGCAGAGTGGACCGGAAAAATTTGAAAAATATGTGTGAGCTGATAAAACGGAAAGAGCACGTGGTTGTCAAAAAAATCTACAACGAGAAATGCATTTCCAGAAATACAAGACTAAAGCATTATACGATATTTGCAATGCCAGGATGTTTATATGAGTATCAATATTTAACGATGAGCTATAACCTGGACAGAACAGAGATATTCGAAAGACGGATTATTACAAAAATAATGGGTGCAATACAAACTACAGACGACCGCAAAATGAGAAGCAATGAAGAGATTTATCAAAATCTATTAAAAAATCAGAAGCAATGGAAAACTGCAGGCAACACTTATTTCGACATCTCTACCAAATGAATGAGAACAGGGTAGCGAAACATATATTCTTGTATTTCTTGAAAACGAAATCAAGAACATCATGGATTACAGAAATAAGAGAACAGCTAGAAAGAATTCACACCGAAAAATCGTAAACATCAGAAAGAAAGCTTTTTAAGAGTAAAATACTACATTTAGAAGGCTACGAAAGTAGAAGAAATAAATCTGAAACAACATGGATAGAAGAAAAGAAGACAACATGGTACTTAATAAATAGGAAACAAAAAGAAAGAAGAGAAACTGAAGTTGTTACGTAATCCAAGTCGGTCAGCAAAACGCTGAAAAAATAACTTGGCGAGAGACCAAAACAATTTGTTCCACCCACTCAAATGTAACTGCAACCAACAAAGTAAGAATGTAAACGACACAGTGGAAATATTCTTAATCCACTGGGTAACGAAATACAGCATATAGGTCAGTGAGTTGTGAAAGTTGTTTCATTGCGTAAACCACATCATCTTTCTAAATAAATTAGAATATCCCTTATGCTATTACAGAATACTCAGGAAATGTTTCTAGCATTCGTAGGCTTAGAGAAAGCTGTTGACAATATAGACTGGAATACTCCCTTTCAAATTCTGAAGGTGGCAGGGTAAAATACAGGGAGCGAAAGGCTATTTACAATTTGTACAGAAACCAGATGACAGTTATAAGAGTCGAGGGGCATAAAAGGGAAGCAGTAGTTGGGAAGGGAGTGAGACAGGGTTTTAGCCTATCCCCGATGTTATTCAATCAGTATATTGAGCAAGCAGTAAAGGAAACAAAAGAAAAACTTTGAGTTTCGTCGATGACATAGTAATTCTGTCAGAGACAGCAAAGGACCTGGTAGTACAGTTGAACGGAATGGACAGTGTCTTGAAACGAGGATATAAGATGAACATCAACAAAAGTAAAACGAGAGTAATGGAATGTACTCGAATTAAATCGGGTGATGCTGAGGGAATTAGAGTAGGAAATGAGACGCTTAAAGTAGCAAATGAGTTTTGCTATTTGGGGAGCAAAATAACTGATGATGGTCGAAGTAGAGAGGATATAAAATGTAGACTAGCAATGGCAGGGGAAGCGTTTCTGAAGAAAAGAAATTTGTTAAGATGGAGTATAGATTTAAGCGTCAAGAAGTGTTTTCTGAAAATATTTGTATGGAGTGTAGCCATGTTGTTGTTGTTGTTGTTGTCTTCAGTCCTGAGACTGGTTTGATGCAGCTCTCCATGCTACTCTATCCTGTGCAAGCTGCTTCATCTCCCAGTACCTACTGCAACCTACATCCTTCTGAATCTGCTTAGTGTACTTATCTCTCGGTCTCCCTCTACGATTTTTACCCTCCACGCTGCCTCCAACGCTAAATTTGTGATCCATTGATGCCTCAAAACATGTCCTACCAACCGATCCCTTCTTCTAGTCAAGTTGTGCCACAAACTTCTCTTCTCCCCAATCCTATTCAATACCTCCTCATTAGTTACGTGATCTATCCACCTTATCTTCAGTATTCTTCTGTAGCACCACATTTCGAAAGCTTCTATTCTCTTCTTGTCCAAACTAGTTATTGTCCATGTTTCACTTCCATACATGGCTACACTCCAAACAAATACTTTCAGAAACGACTTCCTGATACATAAATCTATATTCGATGTTAACAAAGTTCTCTTCTTCAGAAACGCTTTCCTTGCCATTGCCAGTCTACATTTTATATCCTCTCTACTTCGACCATCATCAGTTATTTTACTTCCTAAATAGCAAAACTCCTTTACTACTTGAAGTGTCTCATTTCCTAATCTAATTCCCTCAGCATCACCCGATTTAATTTGACTACATTCCATTATCCTCGTTTTGCTTTTGTTGATGTTCATCTTATATCCTCCTTTCAAGACACTGTCCATTCCGTTCAACTGCTCTTCCAAGTCCTTTGCCGTCTCTGACAGAATTACAATGTCATCGGCGAACCTCAAAGTTTTTATTTCGTCTCCATGAATTTTAATACCTACTCCAAATTTTTCTTTTGTTTCCTTTACTGCTTGCTCAATATACAGATTGAATAACATCGGGGAGAGGCTACAACCCTGTCTCACTCCTTTCCCAACCACTGCTTCCCTTTCATGCCCCTCGACTTTTATGACTGCCATCTGGTTTCTGTACAAATTGTAAATAGCCTTTCGCTCCCTGTATTTTACCCCTGCCACCTTTAGAATTTGAAAAAGAGTATTCCAGTCAACATTGTCAAAAGCTTTCTCTAAGTCTACAAATGCTAGAAACGTAGGTTTGCCTTTTCTTAATCTTTCTTCTAAGATAAGTCGTAAGGTCAGTATTGCCTCACGTGTTCCAACATTTCGACGGAATCCAAACTGATCCTCCCCGAGGTCCGCATCTACCAGTTTTTCCATTCGTCTGTAAAGAATTCGCGTTAGTATTTTGCAGCTGTGACTTATTAAACTGATACTTCGGTAATTTTCACATCTATCAGCACCTGCTTTCTTTGGGATTGGAATTATTATATTCTTCTTGACGTCTGAGGGTATTTCGCCTGTCTCATACATCTTGCTCACCAGCTGGTAGAGTTTTGTCATGACTGGCTCTCCCAAGGCCGTCAGTAGTTCTAATGGAATGTTGTCTACTCCGGGGGCCTTGTTTCGACTCAGGTCTTTCAGTGCTCTGTCAAACTCTTCACGCAGTATCGTATCTCCCATTTCGTCTTCATCTACATCCTCTTCCATTTCCATAATATTGTCCTCAAGTACATCACCCTTGTATAAACCTTCTATATACTCCTTCCACCTTTCTGCCTTCCCTTCTTTGCTTAGAACTGGGTTGCCATCTGAGCTCTTGATATTCATACACGTGGTTCTCTTCTCTCCAAAGGTCTCTTTAATTTTCCTGTAGGCAGTATCTATCTTACCCCTAGTGAGATAAGCTTCTACATCCTTACATTTGTCCTCTAGCCATCCCTGTTTAGCCATTTTGCACTTCCTGTCGATCTCATTTTTGAGACGTCTGTATTCCTTTTTGCCTGCTTCATTTACTGCATTTTTATATTTTCTCCTTTCATCAATTAAATTCAATATTTCTTCTGTTACCCAAGGATTTCTAGCAGCCCTCGTCTTTTTACCTACTTTATCCTCTGCTGCCTTCACTACTTCATCCCTCAGAGCTACCCATTCTTCTTCTACGGTATTTCTTTCCCCTATTCCTGTCAATTGTCCCCTTATGCTCTCCCTGACACTCTGTACAACCTCTGGTTCTTTCATTTTATCCAGGTCCCATCTCCTTAATTTCCCACATTTTTGCAGTTTCTTCAGTTTTAATCTACAGGTCATAACCAATAGATTGTGGTCCGAGTCCACATCTGCCCCTGGAAATGTCTTACAACTTAACACCTGGTTCCTAAATCTCTGTCTTACCATTATATAATCTATTTGATTCCTTTTAGTGTCTCCAGGGTTCTTCCACGTATTCAACCTTCTTTCATGATTCTTAAACCAAGTGTTAGCTATGATTAAGTTGTGCTCTGTGCAAAATTCTACTAGGCGGCTTCCTCTTTCATTTCTTAGCCCCAATCCATATTCACCTACTATGTTTCCTTCTCTCCCTTTTCCTACTGCCGAATTCCAGTCACCCATTACTATTAAATTTTCGTCTCCCTTCACTATCTGAACAATTTCTTTTATTTCATCGTACATTTCTTCAATTTCTTCATCATCTGTAGCCATGTATGGAAGCGAAACGTGGACGATAAATAGTTTGGACAAGAAGAGAATAGAAGCTTTCGAAATGTGGTGCTACAGAGGAATGCTGAAGATTAGATGGGTAGATCACATAACTAATGAGGAGGTATTGAATAAAATTGGGGAGAAGAGGAGTTTGTGGCACAAGATGACTAGAAGAAGGGATTGGTTGGTAGGACATGTTCTGAGGCATCAAGGGATCATCAATTTGGTATTGGAGGGCAGCAAGGATGGTAAAATTCGTAGAGGGAGACCAAGAGATGAATACACTAAACAGATTCAGAAGGATGTAGGTTGCAGTAGGCACTGGGAGATAAAGAAGCTTGCACAGGATAGAGTAGCATGCAGAGCTGCATCAAAACAGTCTCTGGACTGAAGACCACAACAACAAGAACATCTCTAAGTGGAAACATACAGTAACGGAAAAAAATCAACACCAAGAATAATTTGTGCGACATAAAAGACAGTTGGTAGGCATGTTTCTACATCTGAAAGAGGATGTCCACTCTGTTTTCGCGCCAGTAGCGTAAGAGTGACGCTATTAGCGCCAATACGAGGTTGCAAATCAGGTTTACTTCGATCGTGAGCGTCAGTTACCTTTGAGACTGGATGTGATTTTTTGATGTTAGTCAAGGATGCCTTTAAGGTGACAAAGACGCTATGAGCAACACCACACTGAGTTTGAAAGAAGGCAATACGGCTACGAGAAGCTGGATGTTCCTTCTGCAATATTGCACAAAGAGTTGGCAAGAATGTAGCCACTGTACATGATTGGTGGCACCGGGTCACGAGAATGTAGGGTCATGAGAAGACCGGGTTCCGCACTGCTAAATGGCACAACCGACAGGGGAGACCATCGCGTGCGGTGCCTGGCTCTGGCACATCCTACTGCATCTGCAACAGCAATTTAGACAACAGTTTTGGCACCACAGTGACACAACGTACTATTACAAATCAGTTACTTCAACGAGAGTTTCGAGCCAGACCCCGTGCGGCTTCAATGGTGTCAATTGAGAGTCCACTTAGGGTCCAGGGTGGTGGTCTGTGGTGTTTTATGGTTCTGCCTCGGTGCCAATAACGGTCAGGAGGGGGTCAGCTAAGGGCCTGCTACCATCCTGCCTGCCTGTCTGCGTGCTGCACGCATTAGACCTACACTTAGAGTTATGGGCTGCGGTGTGCTTTCGTAAGACAGCAGGAGCACTCGTGTAGTTACCCACGCATCCTGGCTGCAATCTAGTGATTTCAGCCGTCGTGCTGCCATTCATGAACAGTATTCCAGGGAGTGTTTTCCAGCGAGATAACACTCTACCACAACATGCTCTACAGAGTGTCAACGTGTTGCCTTGACCTATTCGACCACCTGATCTCTCTCCAATCGAGAAGTTATGTGCATAATTGGACGACAACTCCAGTGACATCAACAAATAGCATTAATCGTCCCTATAATGACCGACTAAGCGCAACAGACATGAAACTCCATCCCAAAAACTGACGTCAGGCACTTGTACAACACAATGCATGCACGCTGTACGCTTGCTTGCAACATTCTGGCTGTTACATCGGTTATTAACGTACCAGTATTTTACGTTTGCAATGGCTTGTCTCGAGCTTACGTAACCTGCGACCTTGCAGTGTTAATAACTTAAATATGTTACCAGAACAAATGTAGTCCTGAAATTTCTGCACTCTGTATTAATTATATTTTGGTGTTCCGATCTTTTACTGTCAGTATACAGGGTGGTCCATTGATAGTGACCGAGCCAAATATCTCGCGAAATAAACATCAAACGAAAAAACTACGGAGAACTAAACTCGTCTAGCTTGAAAGAGGAAGCCAGATGGCGCTATGGTTGGCCCGCTAGATGGCGCTGCCATAGGTCAAACGGATATCAACAGCGTTTTCTTTAAAAAATAGGAACCCCCATTTTTCATTACATATTCGTCTAGTACGTAAAGAAACATGAATGTTTTAGTTGGACCACTGTTTTCGCTTTGTGAAAGATGGCGCTGTAATAGTCACCAAAGTGTAAGTACGTGGTATCACGTAACATTCCGCCAGTGCGGACGCTATTTGCTTCGTGATACATTACCCGTGTTAAAATGGACCGTTTACCAATTGCGAAAAAGGTCGATATCGTGTTGACGTATGGGTATTGTGATCAAAATGCGCAACGGGCGTTTGCTATGTATGCTGCTCAGTATCCTGGACAACATCATCCAAGTGTCCGGACCGTTCACCGGATAGTTACGTTATTTAAGGAAAAAGGAAGTTTTCAGCCACATGTGAAACGTCAACCACGACCTGCAACAAATGATGATGCCCAAGTAGGTGTTTTAGCTGCTGTCGCGGCTAATACACACATCAGTAGCAGACAAATTGCGCGAGAATCGGGAATCTCAAGAACGTCGGTGTTGAGAATGCTACATCAACATCGATTCTACCCGTACCATATTTCTATGCACCAGGAATTGCATGGCGATGATTTTGAACGTCGTGTAGAGTTCTGCCATTGGGCACAAGAGAAATTATGGGACGATGACAGATAGTTTGCACGCGTTCTATTTAGCGACGAAGCATAATTCACCAACAGCGGTAACGTAAACCTGCATAATATGCACTATTGGTCAACGGAAAATCCACGATGGCTGCGACAGGTGGAACATCAGCGACCTTGGCAGATTAATGTATGGTGCGACATTATGGTAGGTCGGATAATTGGCCTCCATTTTATCGATCGCAATCTAAATGGTGCAATGTATGCTGATTTCCTACGTAATGTTCTACTGATGTAACTACAAGATGTTTCACTCCATGACAGAATGGCATGTACTTCCAACATGATGTATGTCCGGCACATAGCTCGCGTACAGTTGAAGCGGTACTGAATGGCACATTTCATGACAGGTGGATTGGTCGTCGAAGCCGGATCTGACGTGCCCGGATTTCTTTCTGTGGGGAAAGTTGAAGGATATTTGCTAGCGTGATCCACCGACAACGCCTGGCAACATGCGTCAGCGCACTGCGAATGCATGTGCGAACATTACGGAAGGCGAACTACTCGCTGTTGAGAGGAATGTCGTTACACGTATTGCGAGGTGCATTGCGGTTGATGGACAGTATTTTGAGCACTTATTGCATTAATGTCGCATTTATAGGTGATCACGCTGTAGCAGCATGCGTTCTCAGAAATGATAAGTCCACAAAGGTACATGTATCACATTGGAACAACCGAAAAAAAAAGGTTGAAACGTAGCTACGTTCTGTATTTTAATTTTAAAAAAAACCTACCTGTTACCAACTGTCCGTCTAAAATTGTGAGCCGTATGTTTGTGACTATTACAGCGCCATCTATCACGAAGCGAAAAAAGTGGTCCAACTAAAACATTCATATTTCTTTACGTACTACACGAATGTGTAATAAAAAACGCGGGTTCCTATTTTTAGAAAAACGCAGTTGATATCCGTTTGACCTATGGCAGCGCCATTTACATGGCCAACCGTAGCGCCATCTGGTTTCCCCCTTCAAGCTAGACAAGTTTCATTCTTTGTAGTTTTTTCGCTTGACGCTTATTTCGTGAGATATTTTGCCCGATCACGATCAATGGACCACCCTGTATATTGTGAATAGGGAAGAGCTGTATATCAAACTATCATTCTTAACCCCCCCATCGGTCGCGCGTTGCATTTGGTATAACAGCCATGTAAGTAGTGACTAAATTGTTTATGGGCAGAAAAGAGTCCGCAACAAAGGTGTGGGGGAGGAGCACACGGGAAGAAGCTTATTGCCTCAACTTATAGCTGACACTAACATTCCTAGAAGCTGACCGGAATCGTTGGGCAGTTAAAATAAGCCAAAGTCAACGGCGTCGCCGTGGAGGGTTGAGTCGACTGAAAACCTATTGCGTGTTGTGTTACACTACGTCTGATCTTACAGGTCTCACCTAGTCTTCTACAGATCATCGACCGTCCTTAAGCAACATGTACTAAATTTGTTTGGTGGGGAGATGGTAAAAACATTATGATAAATACAATATCAAGTACACTTTTAGACCGAGCTCTTAGTGAAATTTTCGTAGAAAAGACAATACATTATCATGACTCATCGAAAGAGAACCTCTCTACATGCATTTCAAAACCTGGAAGAGGTTTCCATGTAACATATGCACAAATTACGGTCGGCCGTTGGTGGCCGAGCGGTTCTAGGCGCCTCTGTCTGGAACCGCGCGACCACCACGGTAGCAGGTTCGAATCCTGCCTCGGGCATGGATGTGTGTGCCGTCCTTAGGTTAGTTAGGTTTAAGTAGTTCTAAGTTCTAGGGGACTGATGACCTCAGATGTTAAGTCCCATAGTGCTCAGAGGCATTTGCACCATTTGAACCACAAATTACGAGGACATGGAGATAGGGTACGTCGACAATGTTAAGCTCTTGGGCTTATGACTTGAGAGAAGCATAGTGCGGAACTGCCGAAACAACTAAACACATCTGGAAGTGAATTTTGTCAGACTTAGGTGGCGCATAAATTAAAAAAGCTGACATAATTTGGTTACTTTCGATTCATAATGTTATATTGTACAATATTTTGGTGTAATTCACCAAGCCAATCTAAAGTTTTCATAGTCCAGAAGCGTATCATACAAATTAATCAGGAACACGCATTTCCAATAACTTGTCAGCAGCTCTAAAGACTTTAACTTCTAAAAAATGTACATTTTAAAGGCAGTCTTAAAGGTGTATTAGAAGCTTCTCTTTTTTTGATACTGTAACCAAGTTCTTGGCAGAACCATCTGCTGTATACATTGTAAACAGTCGTACGTTACATGAGTTCTGTGTAATATTTAACTCGCGCAGCAATTTAGCGTATCACTGTGATCTTTTTAAGGAAACATTGTAGACTTTCGTATTATTTATGTCATTGTGTTTGACTACAGTAGCATAGGAATTTTCTTAATCACTTCAAGATTTATACGTTTACATGCTTATGATTAGTTTTGTATTTATTTGTAACAATCACGTCTCTTATGATCTGTGGAAAGAAAAGTAACATATTAATTCTTTTGTAAATATTTGCTTCGTATTTTTGTTTTTCTGAATTTTTTGACATTTTCGGGAATCTCTTCGCTATGAATTTGTGAAACGAACAGTAGTAAAATATATCGACTATTGACGAAACAGGAAAAGGTGTCAGCCAACCTTAGTATTCTTTTCTTACACAGAGACATTATTTAAGGACTTTAAGAAGACAAAACCATTTAAGAAACTATTAATAGATGTCCGCCCCCGGTAGCTGATTGGTCAGCCGGCACGGTAGCTCAGCGTGGTCGGTCAGAGGATTACGTACCCTCTGTAATAAAAAAAAACTGAGTTAATCGATCATCAACGAACTAAATCGCATGTCTTATGACAGTCCGCCGCGAGCAGATACTACGAACAAATGCGAACAAAATGAGATTAATAAAAAAAAAAGTGGTCAGCGCAACAGACTGTCAATCCCAAGGGCCCGGGTTCGATTCCCGGCTGGGTCGGAGATTTTCTCCGCTCAGGGACTGGGTGTTGTGTTGTCCTAATCATCATCATTTCATCCCCACCGACGCGCAGGTCGCCTAAGTGACGTCAAATCGAAAGACTTGCACCAGGCGAACGGTCTACCCGACGGGAGGCCCTAGTCACACGACATTATTATACTAAGAAAATCACCTTGCTAAAACAGGAAAACATCCAACTGACCCAACGAATTGCTGCTGATTCGCCCCTTAAAATATTTGAGATAATTTTTGAAAATATTTGCTAATGTAACAATTCAGCTTCCGACTTGGTCAAATAATCACAGAGTAGATGGTAATTTTGGTGCAATTATCGATGACTGTTTTTATCTTAGCATGGTAGCAGACGGATTTTTTGCTGACCTTCACACAGTTTACCATCAAGACTAAAACGTACAAAATTGGCGGAGATCATCTCAGCTATCCGGATGTAGAGAAAAGTTAGCATGTTACTGTAAAACGGATAATTCTTTGTTTACTTTTCGCCTGAGCTGATCTAGGGAAATATATACATATGAATACATATAAAAATGGCTGGACTGTCGGGAGGAACAGATTACTCGGAATACTAGTTCACTATCTCAATAAATACGCCAACTCGATCGTTTGTAATAGACGCATAAAAAAGGGCAAACTATGGTCTGTTACAAGCAGATATTCTAACTGCTGTACGCTCCAATATCTACAGACATGATCAGCCAGATCCTCCTGGCATAAGATGTTTCGTGTTTGCCGACAAACTGTCTCCAACAACTTAAAAAGAAAGGACGTTGAACGGAAATAAAGACCTGTTTTAGAATGATTTTTGAGCTACTATCGGAAGTTGCTGTTGAAATAGGGCTGCCATCCGGCCCTACGTATCGGGTCCGTCGCCATTATGGAACTTCCTGTCTCGACATTCCGACAAGACCCAATTTTGTGCCGATTTTGCAAAATACTGTTACGATTTTGGCTCAAGTACTGAAGTAACGCCATCTGTTAGCTAAGCATGTAAATGCAGCCTCAGTTAGTTTTATTTATGTCAACAAGTTTATATTGACAAGGTCGTCTCAGAGATGGCGTTACACGTTTCATATCCTGTATCTGCGATGCAAGTACCTTCTACCTCTACGCCGTCATTCGAGAAATACCAGATTTCTAGAGTAATAAGGTGCTGGAACTCTTTATGCATGGAGTTTGACAAATACGTTAAAAGGAAAGAGATTTGCTGAAACAGGTGAAATCTTCCGAAAAATATGGTTTACCAACTACTTGCGCCGCAATAAGTCCATGAAATTGTGTTCCAAATAAAAAGTAATTGTATTACATAAATGCTTACTTCATTTCTACAGCCCCATCTCAGTGTCCCAGAGAGGTCCCAGCTAGATATGGCAACCCTAGTTTGAAAGCTAGTCCGTTCAATCGCCTAGCGTGTGTTATCCAGTTACATATGACGACGCTCGAACGAGACTCAACATTATATGGTACAGAACTGCAATAAAGTGTTGCTTTATACCTAAATATCTTCTGAGATCTCCAGACTGAACGCTTTCCCTCTATCAATATTGTGGGAAAAAAGAACTCCCCAGCATGCAATAATTTTCTGGGCAAACCTCTCGGGTCGAACTGGGAAGCACGCTCTACCAACAAACCTGCGAAAGGAAGAGAATGCTCCAGACAAAACGAATACAGATTTTGTCGTAGAATCGTAATCTGCAATAAAAATGGGAGCTCTCACTGGAGATATCAAAGTTGTCTGCGCCACCTACGCACGGGGTGGGGTGGCTGATCGAGTTTGGTATCACTGGATGTCCTCCTCCGAGACAATGAAGACCACAGCTATAAACAGTGGCAAGAGACACTCAATGAAAGACAGACGTAATGCATGTAAGACATGGTAAGTGACGTGTGTTACTCATAGTAACTGATAGTTCCTAGATAAACCGAGAAATCGCAGCTCTACCTCTTATTTCAGATTCTCACTAATGACAACTTTGTCAGAACATGTGCATGTAAACAGTGGTAAGCGCCAAAAACCGGCTGCCAGTAATAGTAAAATGTACTGGGCTCGTGCCAGGAAAATGCTTTTCGGGGACGATTTTTACGAATCTGAGGATGGTGTGGATAACCACGAGTGAGATAAAGATCCTCAATATCTTCCTGAACGCAAATGCGTTTCAAAAGTTGTCGCTAATCAGGTAAATGTGAATATCTATTTAAGCAAGTAAATAATGTTAACCTGCGTTCCTTAGCATAATTTACGTGAATTTACGTGACGGGTAACGGTAGAAATGTTGAAGACTATCATTAACATAATATACATGCTGTAGCAAAGTGCTTGCTAAAATTAATTTCATATTTTGCCGAAATATAGATTAATTTTTCAGGTTGTTATACTTTATTATTGCAAAAATTGCTTATGCAACTCTTAGTATCAAATCCAAAAGAATTGGAACCTTTTAAATATGTGTGTTTTTTTTTAAGTTTTCCCAGTAATGTTTCGTTAATTCTGCCAGCAAATAAACAGCAGGAAGTCAGTGTTAACCCGTGTTACATGCACTCAGTTTCAAAGTAAACAATTTTAAGTAACCACTGATAAACTTTTATGAATAAAATGTGGGGTAGAATTTCCCATTTTAAAAATCTGTCGTTACTGTAGAGATTATCTGACAAAGGACATCACACTGCATGTTATTGAAATATATTATTTATGAGATTGTATTGAAAGTTTATTGGGAAATTTCTGAAAACAAACAGCTTGTCCCTTACTAGTGTTTACAGCAGGTCAAGTGAAGGCAAGGGCACAGAAACTGCAATATACTGATAAGCCACTGTGGTGTTCAAACGAATCTAAGGGTTGGCGACTACATTACTTTCAGTTTACGTAATTCTGAAGATGTTAAAGAAAGGTTTATTTTTACAATGTTCTGGCAAAGGATGCTTGTAACTATGTACGTGAGTATCTTCGCTACTAATGATTTATTTTCCCTTTTGAATAGTATCTTGCGCCACAAAAAACATATTTTGTTGCGTGGAGCAGTTAAGAAGTACAATGATGACAACAGGAGGGCTAGTTCTGAATTATCCAGACGACACTGACAGCAAATCTACATCTTCTATGTGTATCTTGAAGTTTTCGCGGCGTATTGATTGGTCCATCATATTTCGGGCTTGCAGCCGGATCACGTTGACATCTTGGCACGATATTTCGGCTAACAAACATGCAGCCATTTTCAGGTGAGTACGAGACTTCCAAGTTTGCGTGTTCTCCGCTATCGCTGAGGAAGTTGAAAAACAGTGAGAGGCTATCTTATCCAACAATCAAGTTAGGAAATATAATAAAATAGAAAAAAATCCAGAATGCAGTGAAGGAATACGAAATTTATGCATCGCATTCTCACAATTCAAGCGTAAAAATGAAATAACGTACTCGTACAAAAGTGACTTGTCATGCTGTCGATGCAGCAACTACATTGTCTTCCACCGTTGGAGGGAATATTTTCTTATGTAGCTTTAGTGTAACATATCTAAGTCCTCGGCACAGTGGACAGCAGTGCAGCAAGACTGAAGTTCAAGGTCAAGGGCGCAGCGGTGGTGCGGACCGTGACCCAAATGGCGTGTCACCAGACAGCACGTATGTGTGTGTGTGTGTGTGTGTGTGTGTGTGTGTGTGTGGGAGGGCCTGAGTCAGGCGAGAGGTGTGATTAGCTTCCAGCGCCGTGACGTCACGTACGTGCTGTCGCGCCGTGCAGAGGCTGCTAATCAGGCAACGGTGTTGCGTCTGGCCTCGAAATCCGAGACTCCTCGAGGAAGCGGTACCCTCTTTGCCCAAATGGAGTACTTAGTCATTATTTTACTCAATTTTCACACAGCTATCACATCCTGCTATGGCCAGCAGTACCTTAAGGTGACTCCCCGTAGGATGTAAGTAACCGTTTCCAGAATAAATCATTTTGCAGCGAACTGCACTGTTTCTAAACTCCGTGGCAGATTGATACTGTATGCTGAACCGGGACTCCAACCCAGAGCCTTCCCTTTAGCGAGCAGTACTCTTAACGGCTGAGCCACCTAGGCGCGACTCATGACCCACCCTCAGAGCTGCAACGAAGTTCGATGAAAGCGCACACTTCGCTGCAGAGTTCATTCTAGAAACGTCCACCTAGGCTGTAATTAAATCATTTCTCCTCAATATCGTTCCTTTCAGGAGTGCCAGTCTGGCAAAGCATGGAGGAGAACATCTGGGAAATTAGGAAAGTAAGAGAGAGAGTTGCTGGATGAAGTGCAGCTGTGACAGCTATTCGGGCATCGTGCTTGGCTAGCTCAGTCGCCAGCAGGGTGGTTCAGCGTGTTCGGTCATAAGGCTGGCTCCTCTCTCTGTTAAAAACATCTGGGTGAGGTATTCAGCGGTGAACTGGACTGGGTGTTATGTGACGTCTGCCCAAACCAAAAGCCGAGAACAATGACAAAAAAAAAGACTGTAAAACAGGGTTCCGGGTCTCGAATTCCGATCGACCATACAATTTTAATCTCGTACTGCCTTTTTTCTCGTAGCGGTACCTCTGTAGCCGATGATTTCATCGTCGTCTACGACCACCACCACTCTCAATAAAAACCTTGGACGTATCAAATGAAGTCATGTTTCCGCATTTGCTGTTATATAATTTCCATAAAATCGTCATTTCAGGTATGCTTGTACTTACATTATAAAGGGTGGTTCGTATTGACGTTTATAAGCGACGTAGATAACTGTGAGACAACTTAAGACACGTGGTGTCACATATGTCAGGAAATACCCCAAAAGTGGATGACAGATGTTGAACATGTGACGTTACCACACGATGTACCTCGCTGCACGTGCAGCAGTTGAGCCTATTTGTCTCTCGCACCTCATCACCCCAATCCAAATCAAGTATTCACATCGATGTGGTTCCGGTCTCGCGATCTCCACTGGGTTATTGCAAAGTACAGTACAACAAAATCCTACGGTATTGCGTCATAATTAAATGAGTATAAGCTTCCGAACTGCGTAGTAACCCGTAAATGACTCAAATTTTCCTTATTAATAATGTCTAAACAAACAAAGAAGCGACATAAGGTAAGAACAGCGTTTACTATGTAATAAAGAACTTTGTGTTCTGCCTTGCTGCAGGTCTTCCCATGGGGAAGCCTCGTCAGAGAGGTCCACCGCATGAGCGTCGAGGGAAGTGATTCCAGTGGTGGTTTCCCGTTGACTTCCACTGTTGATGGTGAAATGATAATAGAGACAACACAACACCCAGTCTCTTAGCGGAGATAATCTCCGACCCAGCCGGGAATCGATCCCGGGCCCCTTGGCGTTACAGACCGCCACGCTGACCACTCAGCTATCGGGGCGGACTTACTAGGTAATAGCAGGGACAATAATTCTGTAACTTCTACATTTACAACGGACAACATTTACAAAAGGTGTTCGAAATTTTCACCGTTTGCTCGAATGCAAGTATTGCATCGTTCAATGGTCTCTTCACGACCAATCCGAGTAGCTGCATATGCGGAGAGTACGTCATGTGCTGACGTCACATGCTCAGCATTTCCCATGAATGTTTGGGGTATCTCCTGAGATTTGCGACCCAATGTTTATTAGATTAAATTAATTGTCTCAAGAGTAGTTTAAGTCGCTTCAGGGTCTTTTAAATGTTAATAAGAATCACTCTGTGTAGCGCATATGACATCTACAGCACATACACTACCTGGTCAAAAGTGTCCAGACACTCAAAAATATGCAGCCATCTCTACGCGGACCTGCCAGTATAAGAGGAGGTGGGAAGGGATTGTGTTGTCAGTGAAGAAGTAGTGACAGCTGAATGGTTCGGTCAGCAGATCTCAACGACTTCGAATGTGCGCGTACTGGATGTAACCAGAGTAACAAGTCCATCAGGGACATTTCAGCCCTTCTGAAGCTGCCGCAGGCGACTGTTGGCGACGTGGAGAAGCGAGAGAGCAGCCACAGCTAAGGTAAGACCAGGCAGGTCTCGCGTACTGACGGACAGGACCGCCGAACAGTGCCGACGGTGGTCGTGCAAAACCGCCTGAAGTCAGCGGAAGGAACCACTCGTGAGTTCCGGTGTGCTGCCAGTAGTCCACCTGGCATAATGACTGCTCTTAAGGAGTTAAAAAGAGTGAAATGCAACGGCTGTAGACTGATGAATTACGCTATACCCTGTGGCAATCTGGTGGGTCGCATAAGATTTGGTTGAAAGGACATCCGCAAATGAGCTTCATGGTAGGGTTAGATCGGTTCATGTGCGGCTGTTCCTGCCTGCAGCCTGGTGTTCAGTGTTCGGCGGACACGCGCCTCACGGTTCTTGTACACCTGAGGATGGGATTATAACCGCCCGAAATCGGTCGGATTTTGAACCAATACAACTAATTACATTTGAAGCGGTGTTTGTGTTTTGCGAATGCCTAGACAACGTAGGAGTTGGTTACGGCTTAGCGGTGTTTTCGTTGTTGGGATGTGATCCCATTATTGCGCTTAGGAAAACGGCAAATGCGAAAGAATATGAACATAGTTTGCAGCATTGTGTACTGTGTGCAGTAGAGGAACGGCTCATAGACTATGCAACTTGTTATAAAGCAGCATATGTGACGTAATGTTTTGTGGACATTAACGTTCTTGAAATGGACTGGCCTGTCCAGAGTCACGATCTGACCCCTAATGGAACACCTTTGGGACGAGTTAGAACCTCGAATCCGCTCCAGACTCCAGCGTCCAACATCACTACCTTTTTGGGTTTCAGTTCTTGAGAAGGAAAGGGCTGCCATTCCTCCAGACGACACAGCTCGTTGCAGTTGTTCCCAGCAGAGTACAAGCAGACTCCAGCGTCCAACATCACTACCTTTTTGGGTTTCAGTTCTTGAGAAGGAAAGGGCTGCCATTCCTCCAGACGACACACCTCGTTGCAGTTGTTCCCAGCAGAGTACAAGCAGACAAAAAGGTGAAGGTTGGACACAGTCCATACTAATATCCACTGCTAGGAGACCAGATATTTTTAATTAGAGAGAGTACATCGAAATTTCTTTTTTGCTGGAACTTTCTAAGCTGAGCACTTTCAGGTAAGGATCGAATATTCAGAAATGAATATTCAACCTCTTACAAATATAAACGACATGCACCTTACAGCAACAACTTAAGCTTGTAGCAACTGTAAAAAGCGACGATCGAAGCCGCAGTACATATGTTACGAAGGTAAAAAATATTTTGTTTGCTCTGCAATGAGACACGCAGACAGCACCAGTTGCTTTTCAGTTCCTACTGGCGTTCATGTGAAGAGTGAGGTCTGGAAATGTCGTTGCGTATAGGAAACAACCTGCTCATACAGTTCGGTTTACATAGTTAATTAGTTGCGTGCTACGTAGATCATTTGCGAGATATCTTAGAAGCGGTGTGAAACACGTCAATTTACAGGTAAATGTACTTGATTTGTTTCTGAGTATAACAGCATGTTTGTCAATCATACGTTTCTAACTACGACATGGACTTGAATGTAATAAGAATGAACAAACACAGTTAAGCCAAAACATTATGAACACTGGCCTCCGTCATATACAATACCGCCTGATGACGTTAATACTAATCATGCATCTTGCGACTCACTTTTTTTTAAATTTAGTTTCGCTTCCGTCCAGTTTGTAATTAAGTTCGCCTGCTTTTCTGCCTGAATAATATTTTGTGCCTTAGGAGAAATAAAGATTTTTGTGGCTCCGTATTAAGCTGCCTTTTGGGACACTAGCAGATTTAGCAATGAGTCATAAATTTTATTTTGTTTCTTTTAGTGTTGTAGCTCTCGACATAACTGTTCTTCTCGATCTGTGATGGATATCCGTTGTTCAAGTGCATTAATATCGAAGTGGTATGAAGCAGTTCACATTCTTGCGCGGAAAACAAGACACAGTCTCCTACAAGACTGACACATCTCGAATGAACGCCTCGCACGCGTCCGATTGAAACGGCGGGGCAGCAAATAACGACGTGCTAGTCGGTGTATTACAATATCCAATTGATAGAGAATCATTGCTCGTGGTCTAAGACTAGCATAGCGTATGGATCACCCTCCAGGTGTTCAAGAAATTGAAAAAATTCGAACTCAAAGAGGCTCATTCCTGAACAGTACGTACTTTAGGAAGCTCGAGACAGCAGTACTGCATTGGCTAAAATTCTGAAAAAAGTGAACTCTGGGTTCAAAATCATTTGGCCTCAGTGATTGCCAACCTTTTTTGTGATTGTTGCTTCAACAGTATCACCAGTATCCTTCTCACTCAATTTCCCAAAGTCTACAGCTAAAAAGCAAGATCATGAGTACTTACAGATGAATCTTCTCTCACTGATTCAGCAGCATCCTGTCAAATTTTAGCGTACGAACAATATTTTTGTTGAGAATCTTATCTGGCTGTCTGTGGCTTGAACGAGCTAGTCTGTCGTAAGTTTGTTCTCGTGCGACTTTTTTTTCAGGATGAAACTGGGTGGAAAGTTTTTTCTAAACGTTTGTTCAGCTTCTCGGGCACTACATAGATCTGTATCATACATTAAGTGGATGTCTGCAAGTTCCTGTAGCGAGTAGTGCAACATATTCGACAGTACGTAAACGGATCAGCTGTAAACAAAGGTAAACTTCTTCGTGGACACATCACAGACGAATGTGTTTCGTTTTTCTCTAGGTGGCTCTAAATATGCCAGTGCGCCAGGAACACAAACACGTTTCAAGCACACAACTTACACTTTACAAATATGTAGCCCATTCAGTACCTCCTACGTTCATTTCTGTCATTATCTACTTATCGAGAATTACTCTGTTTTGGATCCTGTAACGACTGTATAATTTTGATCCTAAAAGTTTGGAACACTCCGTACATATTCTGCAAGGCGTACTGCAGTGTATGACGAAGGGCACTTTATACCATCATCAGACTTTTCTTCCTAATTGAATTCAGTTAAGACGCTTAGGAAAAATGACACAGCTTACTACCTCCCTAACCTGTTCTATCCTCTGAGGGGTACCAAAAGCGTTTCATGAGAAAGTCGTTATCTTTCTTCCACACGTTTCCATTTAAGTTCCATTAGCGCTCGTGATAACCCTGTTAATACTGCCACGTTATCTTCCGAGAAGCGCGTCTCTGACTTTTAATGACTGGTGTCGTGTATGACTTGATGAGAAGTTCACAGGAATAATACTGCAAAATTGGTCGTACTAGGGTCTCAGATACAGTAAACCCTCCGATTGTCCTCCCTACTAATGGTTAATACTTGTTTACTGCATTCATGTAAGTTCCTGCTATAACGCCAATACGTTTAAAGGATGTTAGAGACTCGAAAGTTAACCATTACTCTTGTAACCGGGTATCCCTGCTGATGTTAATACGTTGATAGTGTTCCGTATCTCAATCGGTAAAAACGGTATCTTTATAGGATAACTTTGTGGTCCGTCTGTCTGCTAAGAACGGATGGACTTACCAAGTTGACATATATGTCACATACTAAGGTCTACGATGTAAGTTCTCCACTGCGTTTTTCTGTATGAAATTCCTCCCACTCTGCAAAAGGTTTACGCATCACCGAAACTATGTACCGACAACCTGTTACCCAACTGAACTCGTATGCTAACCTGTGACAAAGTGAACCTAATTTGAATTGAACTGTAACTGGTCTGAATACAACTTGTCTTTATATTAAATGCGCAGCTGAAGTAAAACAATTATCTGTCTCTAATCAAAATGTCCACATACCTCGCATCTTGACAACATTGTTGCAGATTTATGCAAAGCACAGCAGCAAGCAGGCAGCGGCTAAGCTAGATTTCTGTTGTTGAACAAAATACCAAGCAATATTCTGTTGCATACCATATGGTGCAATGTGATAATAGATAATGGTAAATCTTCTTTAAGCCTTGGGATAGGGAGAGTGACTATTCCTATGAAATGAGATTCGAAGTCAATGATTTTAGAACGAAGTATGTATTCAAAATGACAGAGTAAAATTTCGCGAGAACTTCACACATAACACTGGTCTGAACAGTACTGCGCTTAACAAAGTGACAGTGATTTGAGAAGGCTATAATGTTAGTAGATAGTTTCTATAAAAACCAAACAGCTTAATCAGTTGATATATTAATGCTTGACTGAGGGACGTGGGGTGTTCTGTCTCTCAGCTCTGTGCAAGCGAACATAGTGAACCAGCTGAAAATAATCGTTCCGACGAACTAGCTGCGTAGTGCTGCAGTCTTACCTCAAACTTCTTCTCTTCAAAAATAATAACATTATTTAGAATTTACATTGTTTTTGCCTTTCAGTATATACGAGGGCTATTCGGAAAATAAGGTGCGATGGGATGCGCTATGGGAATCACAGTGAAAATCCGATGAAGCTTTGCACAGGTGTGTTGGGCAGTCGATCGCGTCACGTCTCTCTTCTCTGTTCTGAGCGCACAGTGAGATGCCTAGAACAATAATGTCTCCCGCCAAGTACAAGGGCCCGGTGTGACATTTCGCCTGATGTCATGCAGCCCACATAACATAACTGTCATACTTTTCCTTGTGCATGACAATTCTCGACCGCACTCTGAAGGGGCACTGAAGATGCTCCTGCAGCTTTTAGATGGGAAGTGTCTGATCACCCACAATACAGCCCGTGACTGACTTTCCCTGAGTTTCACCTCTGCTTACATGAACCGCTGGCTATGAAGACAACATTCTGGTACAGACAAAGAAATGTAGACCAGCGTAGAGAACTGGCAGGAATCACAGGCGGCTTGCTTCTAGGACGAGGGTATTGGAAAGTCGGTACAACGCTACAACAAATGTCTAAATCGGAGCGGCGACTATGTAGAGAAGTAGCTGGAAGGTGTAGCTAACTGTTGCAAATAAAGGAATTTTGATTTTCACAGTGGGTTCCGTTTTGCGACCGATCGGACCTTACTTTCCGAATAGGCCTCGTACATCATATTCATCCTTGATGTCCTTTACAATAAATCTTTCTTCACCTGACACATACCATCACAAGTCAACACAGCACTAGTGGAAACGTCCATCACCAACCACACTTCAACTAAGAATGTATCAGACTGATCGGAGGTAAAGACTGTGCAACAACAACACAAAAGACTACTTAATAGTAACATGACTTGCTCCCTCTCTGACGTGCATATCGACAACTTCCAAAAATAAAAAATAATGACATGCGCACCTTACATTTGTCCATTGGCGGTGTCAAAAATTTAAGCTTGTAAGTCAATGCAATCAAAAGGTACGGCCATCTATGTCACACATTTTGACACCTGCAGACTCAGTCATCGAAACCTGTAGGCTACTTCCCGTCGACCTAGAATGATGAAATTTGGCAGGAAGCTAGGCTTCATAATAAAAGTAAGGAAGAGGTTCGAAAAAATGTTGTAATTACGAGGGCGAGTCAAATAAAAACCTTAAATATTTTTTAAAATACTGTTTATTATGCAGAAGCGGTACAAAGCTGTGTCACTTTTCAACATAATCTTCCCCACGCTCAATGCAAGTCCTCCAGCGCTTACAAAGTGCATACATTCCTTTAGAAAAAAATTCTTTTGATAGTCCGTGCAACCACTCATGCACCGCGTGGCGAACCTCTTCATCAGAACGGAACATTTTTCCTTCCATTGCGTCTTTGAGTGGTACAAACATATGGAAATCACTTGGGGGCAAGATCTGGTGAGTATGGTGGATGAGGAAGACACTCAAAAGGCGGATCTGTGATAGTTGCAACTGTTGTAAGGGCAGTGTGGGGCCTTGCATTGTCATGTTGCAAAAGGAGACCTGCTGACAGCAATCCACGTCGCTTTGATTTCATTGTAGGCTGCAGATAATTTTTTAGGAGATCTGTGTATGATGCACTGGTGACAGTGGTCCCTCTAGCCATGTAATGCTCCAAAATGACGCCTTTTTCGTCCCAAAAGAGAGTCAACATAACCTTCCCTGCTGATGGTTCTGTTCGAAACTTTTTTGGTTTTGGTGATGAGAAATGGTGGCATTCCTTTCTCGCTCTCTTCGTTTCCAGTTAGTGGAAGTGAACCCAGGTTTCGTCCCCAGTAACGATTCTTGCAAGGAAGCCATCACCTTCTCGTTCAAAGCGCCGAAGACGTTTTTCACAAGCATCAACACGTCGTTCTCTCATTTCAGGAGTCAGTTGCCGTGGCACCCATCTTGCAGACACTTTGTGAAACTGAAGCACATCATGCACAATGTGGTGTGCTGATCCGTGACTAATCTGTAAACATGCTGCAATGTCATTCAGTGTCACTCGGCAGTTTTCCTTCACTATGGCTTCAGCTGCTGCAATTTTCTGTGGAGTCACAACTCGTTGTGCCAGACCTGGACGAGGAGCATCTTCCATTGAAGTCAC
Organism: Schistocerca gregaria; assembly: GCF_023897955.1. Taxonomy (NCBI): domain Eukaryota; kingdom Metazoa; phylum Arthropoda; class Insecta; order Orthoptera; family Acrididae; genus Schistocerca; species Schistocerca gregaria. The sequence goes on along the minus strand of NC_064925.1, from coordinate 320,074,590 downwards.
ACCATTTGCGAACTTCCTGGGGTGGCCGAGCGATTCTAGGCGCTACAGTCTGGAACCGCGCGACCGCTACGGTCGCAGGTTCGAATCCTGCCTCGGGCATGGATGTGTGTTTTGCCCTTAGGTTAGTTAGGTTTAAGTAGTTCTAATTTCTAGGGGACTGATGGCCTCAGAAGTCCCATAGTGCTCAGAGCCATTTCAACCATTTTGCGAACTTCCTACTCCATTCGTAGACTTGCTGCTGTGACAAACAAGCATCACCATGCTGAATCTTCATTCGTCGATCAATTTCAATAGGTTTCACACCTTCACTACCCAAAAACCGAATGACAGAACGCTGTTCTTCCCTGGTGCAAGTCGCAAGGGGGCGGCCATCTTTATACTGATACTGCGACGGTATGTATGCATCTGCACTATGCTGCCACCTACAGGCCATTCTGCACGCATTTTGTATCAGGCTTACCAACTTACATGATAACGGCGCGAAATTTCGATTTGTTATTACAAATTTAAGGTTTTCATTTGACTCACCCTCGTATATCACACGAAATTATTATTTTTTTGTCATTTCTTGTTCGACTTTCTCTCCGCTTGTCTGTCCGTCAATTAAGATTCCTTTTACTTAGGGAACGGTACACGTACGAAGTCATTTAAGCACATACTAAGGCCTGACGTCGCTTTGCGCTGTAAAACATTTAAACTTCTACGTCAATGCAATAAAAATATTGCATTTATGTCACATGTTTTGATATCTTGCTCGTACCGATATCGATAACATACAAAATTCTCGATTCCCAGACTGAATAAGCTATCTATTTACATAATTTAAATTTGTTAGAAACCCTCCGTGCGTGAGACCTATTCGGGTATTTTTTTTCCTTGTTAATGAGCATCACGTTTCGTTTATCCATATTTAAAGCGAACTGCGGGTAAGTACCGCAGGTGAAGATGCTACGTAAGTTGTTCTCCATGTTTTACAGTCGTCCAGAGACGACAGGTTCCCGTAGACAACTGCACCGTAAGAGGACAATGTGGGAGTGTTGATGGCTTCGTCTGGTACATCAATCACGAGAGGAGACGGCAGCCTTGCTAATGCTCGCCACTCTTGTCTGGTGCCGACAGCGTAATGTTAGACATCTGATGTTTCGAGATTCGCTGCACTTAGCCGACGCTACTGCCTGCACTGCAGTCCCGGACGGCGGTAATCCTTTGAAGTGCATAGTGACAAGGTAAAGCACGTATCGCATCGAGTGAAAGAAAGGAAGGAAGGAAGAAAGAGAGAATAGGGTTTTAACGTTCTGTTGACAACGAGATCATTAGAGACAGAGACGGATTGTATCAAGGATGGGGAAGGAAATAGGCTGTATCCTTTCACAGGAACCATCACGGCATTTTCCTGGAGCGAGTTAGGGAAAGCGCGGGAAACTTAAATCTGGATGTCCGGACGCGGGTTTGAACCGTCCTCTTACCGAATGTCAATCCAGCATACCAGCCACTGCTCTACTTCGCTCGGTCATGTCGAGTGACTGCAGTAATCATTTATTACATTTTTAATTTTTTTTAGTTTTTTCATTATTACCCAAAATTTTGGTCACATGATTCAGTTCCATCATTTTCAGTAACTGAGCGCGTGAGAATTAATAGCGCAACACTTGAACGAGCATTGTACATGCAAGCGACAGAGTGAAGGTACAAAAACATTCGCCACTCTTCGCCAGTCTTGGCGACATTCCATTCGCAGTTCGTTCATTTGAGATCCTCTTTTTTCACGATTCAATTTCACTGTTTGTTTTTTTATTTATTATTGCTTTTAGTGACTCTGTCGTAGATTAATGGGAAGTTAAGGTAAGATTTGGTTTATTTACTTTTGAGTACTACTCGATTGCTTTCTGATAAACAGTTCTGTAATTTCTCAATTCAAATTCCAAATTTTTAAAAATTGTAATCTGTAATGATAACAGGAGATTGAAGAAATGTATGGTGAGATAGAAGAAAGCATTCAGATAGTTAAAGGAAACGAAAATTTAATAGTCATAGGTGACTGGAATTCGATAGTGGGGGAAGAAAGAGAAGGAAGAGTAGTAGGTGAATATAGACTGGGGGAAAGTAATGAAAGAGGAAAACGCTTGGTAGAATTTTGCACAGAGCATAATTTAATCATAGCTAACACTTGGTTTAAGAATCATGAAAGAAGGCTGTATACGTCGAAGAGATCTTCAGATACCGGAAGGTTACAGGTTGATTATATAATGGTAAGACAAGATTTTGGAACAAGGTTTTAAATTGTAAGACATTTCCAGGGGCAGATGTGGACTCTGCCTACAATCTATTGGTTATGACCTGCAGATCTTCAGATACCGGAAGGTTTCATGTTGATCATATAATGGTAAGACAAGATTTTGGAACCAGGTTTTAAATTGTAAGACATTTCCAGGGGCAGATGTGGACTCTGCCTACAATCTGTTGGTTATGACCTGCAGATTAAAACTGAAGAAACTGCAAAAAGGCAGGAGTTTAAAGTGATGGGACCTGGATAAACTGAAAAAACAACAGGTTGTAGAGAGTTCCGGTGCGACCATTAATCTAGCCTATTGCTTTCCAGGACAAGCAACTTTTATGACTTTTCTCTTTCCCTCAGCAGACGTGGACGCAGACGGTCGAGTGCAAGTCTGACTTGAAGGCGTCGTAGAACGGAAATGGTACGTTTCCAGACACGGGTTCCTATTCAAAACACCGGCCGCTGTAGCCGAGCGCTTCTAGGCGCTTCAGTTCCGAACCGTGCTGCTGCTACGGTCGCAGGTTCGAATCCTGCCTCGGGCACTGATGTACGTGATGTCGTTAAGTTTAAGTAGTTCTAAGTCTAGGGGACTGATGTTCTTAGATGTTAAGTACCATAGTGCTTAGAGCCATTTGAACCATCGTATTCAAAATATTGTGTACTCACTCTATTCTACAAATCCTCGCAGTTTATAACAGAAATTTCCGAATTCCCCGTATAACAATTTATTCTAATTCAATGTAACGTGTAAACTTTGACATCGTTTGTTAAGTTGCACTGCTGAAACTTTTTGAAATATTGCCTAAAAACTATAATTAAATATCAGATTTTTCGAATGAATTTTACACCTATCTCCATTTTTTACTTTTACTTATGGGATTTTCCTATATTCATCATGTGTAAGGGAATTAAGTGGCCATGTATATTTTTTTGATATATGGAGGACAAAATCTTCAACTTCAAATGACTGACTGAAAAGAACAAATATTTACGGGCTTTTCATAGAGCAAAAGTGTTTCTGGGTCCTTTGACTGGCAAATAGATACATCTGTTATATAGGATTACATGTTTTGGCGTACAACGGAACGAGACTGACGCACATCTAGGAGCGTGGTACCGAACGAAAAGTATTGATACTCTACTCTTTACTAGTAACGTAATAAAAGCAACGTACTCGTACTCTACTCTTTACTAGTAACGGTTTCGATACTTATCTCTGACTAAAAGATTAGAGTAGATGCTTTCTAACGTCTCCAATCTCTCCATCTCTGTTTTTAGCTACATGAAATGAGCGTATGGCATAGGTGGCCGGGAGGCCCCATCTGGGTAAGTTCGGCGGTCAAGTGCAAGTCTTATTTCAGGCGAAGCCACATTGGGCGACTTGAGCGCCGGTCATGAGAATAAAACGATGGTGAGGACAACACGACACTCAGTTCCCGAGCGGATAAATTCTCCATCCCGGCCGGGAATCGAACCCGGTCCCACTTCGATGGGAGGCGAACACGTTACCACCCAGCTAATCAGGCGGACTCTGTTTTTAATATCTATGACAGAGATAGCCGATTTTCACAAGTTTTGAATAGAATAATACAAGAGTTAAATCAAGCAATATTTCTGTTTTCATTGTTGTTGTTGCTGCTGTGGTTCAAATGGCTCTGAGCACTATGGACTGAATTTCTGAGGTCATCAGTCCCCTAGAACTTAGAACTGGCGGTCGCGCGGTTCCAGACTGTAGCGCCTAGAACCGCTTGGCCACTACGGACGGCTGTTGCTGTGGTCTTCAGTCCAAAAACTGGTTAGCTGCAGCTTTCCATACTACTCTATCCTTCATCTCCGAGTAACTGGTGCAAACTACATCCTTTTGAATCTGCTTAATGTATTCACCTCTTGGTCTCCCTCTGCGAGTTTTGACCCCGACGCTTCCCTCTAGTACTAAATTGGCTATCCCTTGATGCCTGAGAATGTGTCCTACCAACCGATCTCTTCTTCTAGTCGAGTTGACCCACAAATTTCTGTTCTCCCCAATTCTATTCAGTACCTCCTCATTAGTTACGTGATCAACCCATGTAAACTTCAGCGTTCTTCCGTAGCACCTCATTTCAAAGGCTACTATCTCTTCTTGTCTAAACTGTTTATCGTCCATGTTTCACTTCCGCACGTGGCTACACTCCATACAAACGTTAACAGATTTCTCAGATTTCTCTTCTTCAGAAACAGAAACGCTTTCTTTGCTATTGCCAGTCTACATTTTATATCCATCATCAGTTATTTTGCTTCCCAATTAGAAAAACTTTTCCTAATCTAATTCCCCCGGAGTCACCATATTTAATTCGACTACATTTTGTTATTCTCGTTTTACTTTTTGTTGATGTTCCTTTCAAGACACTGTCCATTCCGCTCAACTGCTCTTTCGAGTCCTTTGCTGTCTCTGACAGAATTAAAATGTCACCGGCAAACCTTAGCATTTTTATTTCTCCTCTTTGAACTCTAATTCCTTCTCCAGATTTTTCTTTGGTTTCCTTCACCGCTTGCTCAAGGTACAGATTGGCTAATACTGGGGATAGGCTACAACCTCATCTCACTCCCTTCTCAATCGCTGCCTCTCGACTCTTATAACTGCCGTCTGGTTTCTGTACAAGTTTTAAGTGGCCTTTCGCTCCCTGTATTTTATTACTGCTACCTTCCGAATTTCAAAAGGAGTATTGCAGTCAGTGTTGTCAAAAGTTTCTCTGAGTCTACAAATGCTATAAATGTAGGTTTGCCTCTTCTTGATCTATACTGTAAAATAAGTCGTAGTATCAGTATAGCCTCAAGTGTGCCCACATTTCTTCGGAGTCCAAACAGATATTTCCCGAGTTCGGCTTCTATCAGTTTTTCCATTCACTGTAAGGATACGTTTAGTATCTTGCAACCGTGACTTATTAAACTGATAGTTCGGTAATTTTCACAAGTCAGCACTTGCATTCTTTGGAATTGCTATTACTATATTCTTCTTGAAGTCTTGCTCACCAGACGGAAAAGTTTTGTCATGGCTGGCTCTCCTAAGGCTATCAGCAGCTCTAACGGAATGTGTCTACTCCCGGGACCTTGTTTCGAATAAAGTCTCTCATTGCTTTGTCACATTCTTTACGGCGATATCATAGCTTCCTACGTATCTTCATCTACGTCCTCTTCCATTTCCATAACACTGCCGTAAGTACACCTCCCTTGTATAGACCCTCTGTACCTTCCTTCCTTAGCACAGGTTTTCCATAAGAGCTCTTGATATTCATAGAGGTGTTTCTCTTTTCTCCAAAGGTCTCTTCAATTTTTCTTTGGGCAGCGTCTACAATCCGTGATCAGAAGTATCCGGACACCTGGCTGAAAATGACTTACATGCTTGTGGCGCCCTCCATCGGTAATGCTGGAATTCAATATGGTGTTGGTCCACCCTTAGCCTTGTTGACAGCTTCCACTCTGGCAGGCATAGGTTCAATCAGGTGCTGGAAATTTTTTTGGTGGATCGCAGCCCATTCTTGACGGAGTTCTGCTCTGAGGAGAGCTATCGACGTCGGTCGGCGAGGCCTGGCATGAAGTCGGCGTTCCAAAACATCCTAAAGGTGTTCTATGGGATTCAGGTCAGGATTTTGTGCACGCCAGTCCATCACAGCGATGTTATTCTCGTGTAACCACTCCGCCACAGGCGGTGCATTATGAACAGGTGCTCGACATTGTTGAAAGATGCAATCGCTATCCCCGAACTGCTCTCCAACAGTGGGAAGCAAGAAGGAGTTAAAACATCAATGTACGCCTGTGCTGTGATAGTGCCACGTAAAACGACAAGGGGTGCAAGCCCCCTCTACGAAAAACACGACCACACCATAACCCCACCGCCTCCGAATTTTACTGTTGGCGCTACACACGTTGGCAGATGACGTTCCCAGGACATTCGACATACCCACACCCTGTCACCGGATCGCCACATTGTGTACCGTGATTCGTGACTCCACACAATGTTTTTCCACTGTTCAATCGTCCAATGTTTACGCTCCTTACACCAAGCGAGACGTCGTTTGGCATTTACCGGTGTAATGTGTGGTTTATGAGCAGCCGCTCGGCCTAGAAATCCAAGTTTTCTAACCTCCCGCCTAACTGTCGTAGTACTGGCAGTGGATCCTGATGCATAGCCGAGAGGTCTAAGGTGCTGCAGTCATGGACTGTGCGGCTGGTCCTGGCGGAGGTTCGAGTCCTCCCTCGGGCATGGGTGTGTGTGTTTGTCTTTAGGATAATTTAGGTTAAGTAGTGTGTAAGCTTAGCGACTGATGACCTTAGCAGTTAAGTCCCATAAGATTTCACACACATTTGAACATTTGATCCTGATGCAGTTTAGAATTCCTTTGTGATGGCCTCCCTATTACACATTACGACCCTCTTCAACTGTCGGCGATCTCCGTTAGTCAACAGACGAGATTGACCTGTACACTTTCGTGCTGTACGTGTTCCTTCACGTTTCCACTCCACTATCACGTCGGAAACAGTCGACCTAGGGATGTTTAGCAGTGTGGAAATCTCGCGTTCAGAAATATAACCCAAGTGACACACAATCACCTGACCACGTTCGAAGTCCGTGAGTTCTGCGGAACGCCCCTTTCTGCTCTCTCACGATATCTCATGCCTACTGAGGTGGCTGATATCAAGTAGCTGGCAGTAGGTGGCAGCACATTGCACCTAATATGAAAAGCGTATGTTTTTGGGGGTGTCCGGATACTTTTGATCAGATAGTGTATCTGACCCCTAGCGATATATGGTTCTACATCATTACATTTTTCCTCTAACCATTCTTGCTTAGCCATTTTGCACTTCTTGTCGGTCTCATTTTTTAGACGTTTGTGTTCCCATTTGCATACTTCATTTATTGCGTTTTTATGTTTTCTCGTCTCACTGATTAAATTCAATATGTGTTGTGTTACTCAAAAATTTCTACTAGGCCTCGTCTTTTTACATTCTTATTCCTCTGCTGTCTTCACTATTTCATCTCTCAAAGCTACCCATTCTTCTTCTACTGCATTCCATTCCGCTGTTCTTGTCAATCGTTTCCTAATGCTACCACCGTAACTCTCTACGACCTGTTGATTTTTCAGTTTACCCAGGTCCCATCATTTTAAATTCCTGCCTTTTTGCAGTTTATTCAGTTTTAATCTGCAGGTCATAACCAATAGATTGTAGGCAGAGTCCACATCTGCCCCTGGAAATGTCTTACAATTTCCCGTTGGAAGGATGACGGTCACTTGCTGCCACTTAACGTCTGCCGTGCTGCATCAGTACTGTTCTGCACGTAAGGTATGCTGGGTTCTTTTTTGTTTTCGAATAATGTAAACACGTAATGGTTAAGTGTTAATACAAACAAATGTGCTCAAATGGATGTTTCGTTGTTTCCCTTCGAACTGCTAACTAATAATTTTACTGCGTCACGCCTAATACAATTCCTCGAGCAGAAGTGGAGGAGTTAAACATCTGAACTGAAACCGTCGTAGAACGGAAACGGAACGTTTCCAGACATGGGTTCCTGTTGAAAATTTTGTGTACTCAGTCCCTTCTACAAGTTCTAGAAGTTTGTAACGATAATTTCTGAACATCGTGTATAGGAGAAGTCTCTCGAGTTTGGTGTTGATGTTTTTCCTGGTTTGTTCCCTTTGTAGTTATTTAATGTTGAACTTTTTTGCTTTCCAGCTCCATCACCACAGCACAGTCAAATATGACATTTACTGTGTGTGTTTGTGCCTCAGTCTAGATGAGTAACATCTTTTCCAAAGTTGTTTACAAATACTGTATCTTTTTTGACGACGATAGGTAGTTAGTCTCTGATGCCCTTACAAATGAAAAATCGGTTAACCAAATTAATTAATCCTGTTGAGCACATGCAATATTGTTCTTTTCATTTATTGTTGTGTTGCTCTACAAAGTGGAACGGAAGAATCAGCGAATAATGACAGAGATATGAGCTACAAACGTAACATTGGAGATCACATGGTGGACGAAGTGAAGAAATTCCGCTACGCTGGAAGCAAAATAGCGCATGATGGCCAAAACATGGAGAACGTAAGAAGCAGACTAACGGAGGCAAAGGCATTTCTCGCCATTAGAAGTTCATTAGTATCAAACACTGGACTTAATTCGAAGCCTGGTGCACAGTATACTATGGAAATGAATATTGGGCTGTGGGAACGTTGTCCTTCGCCAATCTGAGTGTGAACTACGTTTCTACGAGAGATACACTCCTGGAAATTGAAATAAGAACACCGTGAATTCATTATCCCAGGAAGGGGAAACTTTATTGACACATTCCTGGGGTCAGATACATCACATGATCACACTGACAGAACCACAGGCACATAGACACAGGCAACAGAGCATGCACAATATCGGCACTAGTACAGTGTATATCCACCTTTCGCAGCAATGCAGGCTGCTATTCTCCCATGGAGACGATCGTAGAGATGCTGGATGTAGTCCTGTGGAACGGCTTGCCATGCCATTTCCACCTGGCGCCTCAGTTGGACCAGCGTTCGTGCTGGACGTGCAGACCGCGTGAGACGACGCTTCATCCAGTCCCAAACATGCTCAATGGGGGACAGATCCGGAGATCTTGCTGGCCAGGGTAGTTGACTTACACCTTCTAGACCACGTTGGGTGGCACGGGATACATGAGGACGTGCAATGTCCTGTTGGAACAGCAAGTTTCCTTGCCGGTCTAGGAATGGTAGAACAATGGGTTCGATGATGGTTTGGATGTACCGTGCACTATTCAGTGTCCCCTCGACGATCACCAGAGGTGTACGGCCAGTGTAGGAGATCGCTTCCCACACCATGATGCCGGGTGTTGGCTCTGTGTGCCTCGGTCGTTATGCAGTCCTGATTGTGGCGCTCACCTGCACGGCGCCAAACACGCATACGACCATCATTGGCACCAAGGCAGAAGCGACTCTCATCGCTGAAGACGACACGTCTCCATTCGTCCCTCCATTCACGCCTGTCGCGACACCACTGGAGACAGGCTGCACGATGTAGGGGCGTGAGCGAAAGACGGCCTAACGGTGTGCGGGACCGTAGCCCAGCTTCATGGAGACGGTTGCGAATGGTCCTCGCCAATACCCCAGGAGCAAGTGTCCCTAATTTGCTGGGAAGTGGCGGTGCGGTCCCCTACGGCACTGCGTAGGATCCTACGGTCTTGGCGTGCATCCGTGCGTCGCTGCGGTCCGGTCCCAGGTCTACGGGCAAGTGCACCTTCCGCCGACCACTAGTGACAACATCGATGTACTGTGGAGACCTCACGCCCCACGTCTTGAGCAATTCGGCGGTATGTCCACCCGGCCTCCCGCATGCCCACTATACGCCCTCGCTCAAAGTCCGTCAACTGCACATACGGTTCACGTCCACGCTGTCGCGGCATGCTACCAGTGTTAAAGACTGCGATGGAGCTCTGTATGCCACTGCAAACTGGCTGACACTGACGGCGGCGATGCACAAATGCTGCGCAGCTAGCGCCATTCGACGGCCAACACCGCGGTTCCTGGTGTGTCCGCTGTGCCGTGCGTGTGATCATTGCTTGTACAGCCCTGTCGCAGTGTCCGGAGCAAGTATGGTGGGTCTGACACACCGGTGTCAATGTGTTCTTTTTTCCATTTCCAGGAGTGTAGAATACCATAGATAGGCAACACCGCGACGACAGTGAAACAAATCCGACGACTCACGGCCAGTTTTTATCTTGTTGAGTAATTAAGCGCGGTGTAGAACGGTGGTAGATAATGTGACACGAAATTGCAAAATGACATTCAACTCTCAACGTTCAGTAGTTACAGGCAGAAAACAAATTACATCTGATTATAGCGGACGAAAACTATATGTGCATCGTTTTTTGGCAGTTATTGTAACGTACACAAATAAAAATTGTAGTCCCAGATGACAGCTACGTGACATTCACATTGAGAAGCCGTGCACTGAAAAATCCAGTTTATGATCGACCCTCATGTGGTTTAATACACCCTTTAGTATACATAAGATTTAAGCAGTAAAGAAAAAGTCCAAAATCAGTAGAAACATATGTGTATTCCATAAGTTGGGGAGAACAGAGAGACGGCCGTTGTGACCGAGCGGTTCTAGGCGCTGCAGTCCGGAACCGCGCTGCTGCGACGGTCGCAGGTTCGAATCCTGCCTCGAGCATGGATGTGTGTGATGTCCTTAGGTTAGTTAGGTTTAAGTAATTCTAAGTCTAGGGGACTGATGACCTCAGATGTTAAGTCCCATAGTGATTAGACCCCTTTTTGAGAACAGAGATTTTGGATAAAAATCTTCTGGAAAAAGGTTGCATTTACACAAATTGCATATACCATTTGATAGGTTTGTTTTCGAAATAAAGTGTGTTACATGAATCAAATATGGACACTTTGACACACCATCCAGATTCAGTACTACCTACAACAGCCAGCCAGCTGAATTTTCACGAAACTGTTTACTGTTCGTAAGTGTGTGGAATTACTACTAAAGACACTACGTAGATAACCTGTCTTTATCCTTTTTCAAACAGTTAATACTGTTAACACTACCTGGCTGAATTCCTGTACGGTGTTTGAAAATTGTATATGCCAGGAGAAACTCATGTCTTTAACCTGAACTGCCCTCTCATCTGGTCAGTATTTAAAGGCAAATTTTGTAAAATGATTACCGTTGTACAAAAAGATGTCAATATTATTTCTTTGTCCTTTTTACTTTTCCTACAAACGTCTCCCATTGTAATTGGACTCTGTAATTTAAAGTCAGAGAGCATCTACTCACAGGAAATTATAGACCGTTCTGTCTGTAGTCCATAATTTCTAACATGAAAGCATGTTGTTGTTCTTGTGGTCTTCAGTCCTGAGACTGGTTTGATGCAGCTCTCCATGCTACTCTATCCTGTGCAAGCTTCTTCATCTCCCAGTACTTACTGCAACCTACATGCTTCCAAATCTGCTTAATGTATTCACCTCTTGGTCTCCCTATATGATTTTTACCCTCCACGCTGCCCTCCAATGCTAAATTCGTGATCCCTTGGCCTCAGAACATACCCTGCCAACAGAGACCTTCTTCTTGTCAAGCTCCTTTTCTCCCCTATTCTATTCAATACCTCCTCATTAGTTACGTGATCAACCCATCTAATCTTCAGCATTCTTCGGTAGCATCACATTTCGAAAGCTTCTATTCTCTTCCTGTCCAAACTATTTATCGTCCATGTTTCACTTCCATACATGGCTAGCCGGCCGCGGTGGTCTCGCGGTTCTAGGCGCGTAGTCCGGAACCGTGCGACTGCCACGGTCGCAGGTTCGAATCCTGCCTCGGGCATGGATGTGTGCGATGTCCTTAGGTTAGTTAGGTTTAAGTATTTCTAAGTTCTAGGGGACTGATGACCACAGCAGTTGAGTCCCATAGTGCTCAGAGCCATTTGAACCATACATGGCTACACTCCATACAAATACTTTCAGAAACGACTTATAGACACTTAAATCTATATTCGACGTTAACAAATTCCTCCTCTTCAGAAACGCTTTCCCTGTCATTGCCAGTCTACATTTTATATCCTCTCTACTTAGACCATCATCAGTTATTTTGCTCCCCAAATAGCAAAACTCATATACTACTTTAAGCCTCTCCTTTCCTAATCTAATTCCCTCAACATCACCCGACTTAATTCGACTACATTCCATTATCCTCGTTTTTCTTTTGTTGATGTTCATCTTATATCCTCCTTTCAAAACACTGTGCACTCCGTACAACTGCTCTTTCAAGTCCTTTGCAGTCTCTGGCAGAATTACAATGTCATCGGCGAACCTCAGAGTATTTATTTCTTCTCCATGAATTTTAATACCTACTCCGAATTTTTCTTTTGTTTCCTTTACTGCTTGCTCAATATACAGATTGAATAACATCGGGGAGAGGCTACAACCCTGTCTCACTCCCTTAGCAACCGCTGCTTCCCTTTCATGTCCCCCGACTCTTATAACTGCCATCTGGTTTCTGTACACATTGTAAATAGCCTATCGCTCCCTGTATTTTACCACTGCCACCTTTAGAATTTGAAAGAGGGTATTCCAGTCAACATTGTCAAAAGCTTTCTCTAATTCTGCAAATGCTAGAAACGTAGGTTTGCCTTTCCTTATTCTTTCTTCTAAGATAAGGCGTAAGGTCAGTATTGCCTCACGTGTTCCAACATTTCTACGGAATCCAAACTGATCTTCCCCGAGGTCGACTTCTACCAGTTTTTTCATTCGTCTGTAAAGAATTCGCGTTAGTATTTTGCAGCTGTGACTTATTGAACTGACAGTTCGGTAATTTTCACATCTGTCAACCCCTACTTTCTTTGGGATTGGAATTATTATATTCTTCTTGAAGTCTAAGGGTATTTCGCCTCTCTTATTCATGGTAGAGTTTTGTCATGACTGGCTCTCCCAAGGCCGTCAGTAGTTCTAATGCAATGTTGTCTACTCCTGGGGCCTTGTTTCGACTCAGGTCTTTCAGCGCTCTGTCAAACTCTTCACGCAGTATCGTATCTCCCACTTCATCTTCATCTACATGCTCTTCCATATCCATAATATTATCCTCAAGTACATCGCCCTTGTATAGACCCTCTATATACTCCTTTCACCCTTCTGCTTTCCCTTCTTTGCTTATAACTTGGTTTCCATCTGAGCTCTTGATATTCATACAAGTGGTTCTCTTTTCTCCAAAGGTCTCTTCTATTTTCCTGTAGGCAGTATCTATCTTACTCCTAGTGGGATAAGCCTCTACATCCTTACATTTGTCCTCTAGCCATCGCTGCTTAGCAGTTTTTCACTTCCTGTTGATCTCATTTTTGAGACGTTTGTATTCCCTTTTGCCTGCTTCATTTACTGCATTTTTATATTTTCTCCTTTCATCAATTAAATTCAACATTTCTTCTGTTACCAAAAGATTTCTTCCAACCCTCGTCTTTTTACCTACTTAATCGTCTGCTGCCTTCACTACTTCATCCCTCAGAGATACCCATTCTTCTTCTACTGTATTTCTTTCCCCCATTCCTGTCAATTGTTCCCTTATGCTCTCCCTGAAACTCTCTACAACCTCTGGTTTAGTCAGGTTATTCAGGTCCCACCTCCTTAATTAACCACTTTTTTGCAGTTTCTTCAGTTTTAATCTACAGTTTATAAGCAATAGATTGTGGTCAGAGTCCACATCTGCCCCTGGAAATGTCTTACAATTTAAGACCTGGTTCCTGAATCTCTGTCTTACCATTATATAATCTATCTGATACCTTTTAGTATCTCCAAGATTCTTACATGTATACAACCTTGTTTTCTGATTCTTGAACCAAGTGTTAGCTATGATTAAGTTATGCTCTGTGCAAAATTCTACCAGACGGCTTCCTCTTTCATTTCTTAGCCCCAATCCATATTCACCCACTATGTTTCCTTCTCTCCCTTTTCCTACTGACGAATTCCAGTCACCCATGACTATTAAATTTTCGTCTCCCTTCACTACCTGAATAATTTCTTTTATCTCATCATACATTTCATCAATTTCTTCATCATCTGCAGAGCTAGTTGGCATATAAACTTGTACTACTGTAGTAGGCATGGGCTTTGTGTCTATCTTGGCCACAATAATGCGTTCACTATGCTGTTTGTAGTAGCTTACCCGCACTCCTATTTTTTTATTCATTATTGAACCTACTCCTGCATTACCCCTATTTGATTTTGTATTTATAACTCTGTATTCACCTGACCAAAAGTCTTGTTCATCCTGCCATCGAACTTCAATAATTCCCACTATATCTAACTTTAACCTATCCATTTCCCTTTCTAAATTTTCTAACCTACCCGGAGATCCGAATGGGGGACTATTTTACCTCCGGAATATTTTATCCAAATTACGGCTATAGTTTCCCCTTGCTTTCAGCCGTTCGCAGTACCAGCACAGCAAGGCCGTTTTGGTTAGTGTTACAAGGCCAGAACAGTCAATCATCCAGACTGTTGCCCCTACAACTATTTAAAAGGCTGCTGCCCCTATTCAGGAACCACACGTTTGTCTGGCCTCTCAACAGATACCCCTCCGTTGTGGTTGCACCTACAGTACGGCCATCTGTATCGCTGAGGCGCGCAAGCCTCCCCACCAACGGCAAGGCCCGTGGTTCATGGAGGGAAAGCATACTTCATTTAAAATTTAACAGAAAACAGCAGTGCTTATTACGACTGTCGGAACTGAATAAACTATTTTATAATACCCATACCAAAAAAGACGCAATTCACCACACTCCCCATACAGCAAGATAATTTTCAATCACATCATAAACTTGCGATCTTGTACTTCTGACATTCCAGAAATGTTACAAAGTATATTGAAAACCTTTGTCAAGGTTCTGCACTGTCACAAAACTCTGAGAATATTATATGAATGAAACAAGTTCTATTACACAAATAAATAAATACATCAATACACAAAAAATACAGACCAGTTTCAGAACATATGTAAGAATACGTACAGCCATCTTCAATGCTTTTGTTCCAGATGTGTGCGTGCATATATACGCTGATCACAATGTATCCACAATTCTGATTAGAAATTCAGCAGCTGCGTTACTTAGAAAACCATACAACTCTGTCGCTTTCACCACGACCGCAGAATGGCCACATAAAATATGCGGTTAGTAGTACAGCCGAGCACCGTTTGTCACCCCTTAGTCGACTAGTCGTTAGACCTGGATCGTCCTTCCTTCCTACTGAAAGAGGCCATAAGGTTTAACGTCCCTATCTGGGTGGACGGTACATCTTCAATATTTTATTTTTGGTCACTATCAAAAACGCTGCAGGTAGGCTTGAGGTATCAGAAATTCTATTCCGCACCTTCGCAGCCTCTGAACGGCCCGTCTCAGTGTGCAGCGCGTTACATGTCGGGTAGCCGGGCATGGCTGGCCTGTAGCTTGGGTGCAGCGTGGGTACTGTAACGGACACCTGCAGCGCAGCTGGCGTGAGAGGAAGCGTCTGCACCGTTAGGAGCTGAGCCGAGCTGTTATCGCGAGCCGAAGAGGCGGCCACGTGTGCGGGATTCTGTGTCGCCCTGCTGCCGTCAGCACACCGCAGCCTACCGTCCACTGCGACCGCACGTGGGACGCTGCGACCTTGTGTAGCTGATCTGCTGAGAACTCTCTGCGAGTTCAGCGGTACAAAACGCCACCGCTGCCTTCCAGGAGTCACTTTCTAAAACTGTAACACCACCACAAGTAACTACGATGGTAGTTCAGAAAGTAAGTTACACATTTTTAAGGCAAGCCAAGTAATTTTTATCTTCACTGCGTGATAACAACGGTGAAGTCACTGATGACAGTGCCACTAAAGCAGAGTTATTAAACACGGTTTTCCGAACTACTTCAACAAAGAAGACGAAGTAAATATTCTTGAATTCCAATCGAGAACAACTGACAAGATGAGAAACATTGAAGTAGATATCCTCGGTGTAACAAAGCAGCTTAAATCACTTAATAAAGACAAGGCCTCCGGTCCAGACTGTATACCAGTCAGGTTCGTCTCAGAGTATGCTGATGAAATAGCTCCATATTTAGCAATTATATACAACCACTCGCTCACAGAAACGTTCGTGCCTGGAAAATTGCTCAAGTCACACCAAAACCTAAAAAGGGAAGTAGGAGTAATCCGCTGAATTACAGGCCTACATCACTAACGTCGATTTGCAGTAGGGTTTTAGAAGATATACTGTATTTGAACATTATGAAGTACCTCGAAGAAAACGATTTATTGACATATAGTCAGCATGGATTCAGAAAATATCGTTCTTGTGAAACACAACTAGCTCTTTATACTCACGAAGTGATAAGTGCTATCGGCAGGGGATGTCAAATTGAGTCTACATTTTTAGATTTCTAGAACGCTTTCGACACCGTTCCTCACAAGCCTCTTCTAACCAGACTGCGTGCCTACGGAGTATCGCCTCAGTTGTGGGACTGGATTCGTGATTTCCTGTCAGAAAGGTCACAGTTCGTAGTAACAGACGGAAAGCCATTGAGTAAAACAGAAGTAATATCCGGCGTTCCCCAAGGAAGTGTTATAGGCCCTCTATTGTTCCTGATCTATGTTAACGATATAGGGGCCAATCTTCGTAGCCGTCCTAGATTCTTTGCAGATGATGCTGTCATTTACCGACTGGTAAAGTCATCAGATAATCAAAACGACTTCCAAATGATTTAGATAAGACTTCTGTATGGTGGGAAAAGTGGCAATTGACCCTGAATAAGGAAATGTGTGAAGTTACTCACATGAGTACTCAAAGAAATCAGCTAAATTTCGGTTACGCGGTAAGTCACACAAATCTGAGGGCTGTAAATTCAATTAAATACTTAGGGATTACAATTACAAATAACCTAAATTGGAACGATCACATAGATAATATTGTGGGTAGAGCAAATCAAAGACTGCGCGTCATTGGCAGAACAGGTAGGAGGTGTAACACACACACTAAAGAGACTGCTTACACTACGCTTGTCCGCCCTATTCTGCAGTGTTGCTGTGCGGTGTGGGATCTGCATCAGGTGGGACTGACGGATGACATCAAAGAAGTACAAAGAAGGGCAGCTTGTTTTTTATTATCGCGAAATAGGGGAGATAGTGTCACACACATGATACATGAACTGGAGTGGCAATCGTTAAAACAAAGGCGTTTTTCGTTGCGACGGCATCTTCTCATGAAATTTCAATCACCAGTTTTGTCCTCCGATTGCGAAAACATTCTGTTGGCACCCACCTACATAGGGAGAAATGATCATCACGATAAAATAAATCAGTTCTCGCAAGGAAAAATTGAAGTGCTCGTTTTTCCCGCGTGCCGTTCGAGAGTGGAACGGTAGAGAGACAGCTTGAAGGTGGTTCATTTAACCCTCTGCCAGGCACTTTATTGTGAATAGCAGAGTAATGACGTAGATGTAGATGTAGAATGCTCTATTTAGGGCGACCAAGGGAGGTGAGCAACATCTGACCATGATTTTAAGGTACGTTTAAGAGAGATTTAGTCACAATGAATTTCAACTGCACAACTGCACCGCAATTTGTGGAATGGGTGACAATGAGATATACGTATAAAACTGTCATTTTTTGCTTACTTTCACACTATTATGTCATATAATACACAGGTATAGTCATGATGCTGGTTATGAGGCACCTACTAGTGAAAGAACCTGCACAGAATGGTTTCAACGCTTCGAGAACGGTTATTTTGACGTAAAAGACCGTCATGGCGGGAGAAGAGAGAAGGTTTTCGAAGTTACCAAAAGTGACCGAAACAATCGCAGGAGATCGTTATCGAATGCGATTGAGCACTGAAAGACAAATGGCCACAATACAGCGATAGACATGAAAAGGTGATTTTGCAGCATGACAATGCTCGACCCCCTGTAGCAAAATCCGTCAAAAATATTTGGAAACGTTGAAATCATAAGTTCTGCTCCACCCGCCGTATTCTCCAGACATTTCCCTCTCCATCACCTTTTTCAGTCACTGGCACACAGCCTGTCTTACTAGTTCCTCAAAAGACGCTATGTTGTTCCGCCGCGCGATTCGTATGCTGCGTGAAAATGGGAGAAAGTAATGGAGAATGAGAAAAAAAAGAAGAAACAGCGTAAGCGAAATTGTAGACCTAATATTAAGTGTGCCATAGAACTATTTAATTACACATGCTCTAGAGCTCAGCAACTTTACATATTAGTTACCAGTCTGTTCGAGGGGAGTGCATCCCTAGATCGCTAGTACTGACTAAGAAACAAGTAAATATTCTCCCTCTCACAACCCCGCTAGACGCGTAGGCTATGACATTCTTACTCCGCTTCTCGAATTCCCTCGAGCCAAACTGTCTTCCTTCCGTGGAAATACGAACGGAAGAAAGACTATACGTCTAAAATAATATTGATCACTATGTGGAAACTTTTCGAGGGAATTTGAACTATCGATAGTACTTCACGGGATGAATATTTACTACAGTCATCACTGACGGAATGTGCGGGAGAAACACGCGGACAAGAACAAAAAAAAAAAAAAAAGGAGAGAGAGAGAGAGAAGCTGTAATATGGGAGGTCCCGGGAAATACGGGAAAGTTGGTCACCCTAGCTCCGCTACACTTCAGAGAGACGCGCAATAGATGACGCTATTTTTCGAGACAGTCACCACGTCTCTGTAAACAGCGATCGGAATGTTCTATGAATCGTTCAATTCGAGAACCGCTCTGTGAACGCTCTCATCACTGGAAAATATTTTTCCTCCGAGATGTTCTTCCTCGATTCCCTGCACATCGCCCTCTGTGGTCGATGTCGATTGCTTTCCTTTCTCGTCTGTATCACCCACGTCTTTGCTTCTTTGATCCAATTGCTGGCACAACAGAAGACATGCGCGGATAAACCGGCTCACCCTAAAACGTAAAAATGTAGAGGTAGATGTTGCCATCTGCTGCTGGGAAGAGGGAAGTATCAAAATTGGCATCGCTCTCATCCCTAAATATCCTAATGTGATATGCAGGGGTGAGACCAATGTCAATTTTGACAGTTCCCGTACCCAGCAACAGATGGAAAAAGTTATCTGTAAACTTTTAGGCCGGCCGGGGTGGCCGAGCGGTTCTAGGTGCTACAGTCTGGAACCGCGCGACCGCTACGGTCGCACGTTCGAATCCTGCCTCGGGCATGGATGTGTGTGATGTTCTTAGGTTGGTTAGGGTTGCGTAGTTCTAAGTTCACTTATAACCTCAGATGTTAAGTCCCATAGTGCTCAGAGCCATTTGAACCATTTAGAAGTATTGAGATTTTATGTGGATGAGAATTTATTTCATTTCCCAGTCACTTGTACTTCTGGATTGTTGAAATTACCGGAACATTTTTGTACTTCCTTCATTGATCGATCAACTGAACTATTGCTTCAGTTACCCATGGTTTCTTAGTAATTACCTTCTTTGTACCTACGTTTTTCTTTCCAACTTCTATGATTTCCCTTTTTCATTAGACGTCCATTCCTCTTTCACTGAACTGTCTACTGAACTGTTCCCTATCGCAGTTTCCGTAGCCTCAGAGAACTTCAAGCGTATCTCTTCATTTCTTAATATTTTCGTATCCCACATCTTTGCGCATTCTTTCTTCCTGACAAGTCTCTTAAATTTCAGCCTGCTCTTTATCACTACTAAATTGTGACCAGAGGCTGCTCCTGGGTATGTCTTAGGATCCAGTAGCAAATTGCGGAATCTCTGCATCATGATGTAAATCTTCTCGTATCTCCCGGCCTTTTCCAAGTATACCTCCCTATCTTGCGATTCTTGAACATAATATTAGCTATTACTAACTAATATTTATTACAGAACTCAATTAGCCTTTCTCCTCTCCCACTCCTAATACCAAGCCCTCATTCTCTAGTATCTTTCCTTCTACTCCTTCCCACACAACAGCATTCTAATTCCTCGTGACTACTACAATTCCCTTTTCGTACTGAGTTACACGTTCAACATCCTCAGATTCCATTCCTGGACGAAAGAAATCCCCTGCTTGGTCATGGCGCCATTCAACCCCCACTGCGTGAACGCCCTCATTGCTGAAAATTATCCAACAGCTGCGAATCATTTCCTCGATTGCCTGTACATTGTCGTCTGTGCTCGATGTCGATGGATATGGGGAGTTCCTGAAGCCCATTTATAGCGAATTTCTTCATGGAAAAATTCGAGGAGTACACTTGAAAATTGCCAAAAACAAACTGAATTTCTGTTTCCGGTACGTGTGTGATACTTGTTTTGTGGAGGCATGGCAGAGAGGAACTAGGTACTTTTCACACAAATCTTAACGGGATTAATACTAAGATATAGTTCACTGTAGATGAGGAGGCAGGTGGAAAATTCTTGATAACGATAGTTTCCAAGAAAGAAGACACGCGGTTTACTGAAAACCCAAGCACAGAGACTTCTTACCCACACAGGGATTCCAGCCGCCACCCACAACCAAAGCGATGCAGCATATAAACGCTGGCGGATAAAGCAACAAAATCTGAGAGCCAGAGCTGCCTGACACGCAATTAAAACATCTCACCACGCATTGCTGGAGAATGGTTATTGCTCCGCTGAGATAAAAAGGGTGTTATAAACACCGCGCATCACAACGATGCGCAAGCGTCTGTGAAATAAAAAGTTTTACTGCCTTTCTTTAAGGACGTTGCTGATCGCATAGGAAAAAGAATCTTGAAAAACTGGAAAATCGCGGTAATCTACAAACGCACCCGGAAGGTACAAGATCACTAAAATTGGCCAATATTACTCGCCACCCGCTGAAAAAAGTAGGCACTTATAGGATTTCCTGTAATCATCTTGATGTTGAAGCTCTTTTGCCTGTGTTTGTTTTAACAATAACATCTGTTTTTAAGTGGGGTCCGCCTTTAGCACAACATAATGTAGTTGAGGGGTGGTGTACGTGGGCACTACAAAAGGAATGGTCAAAAGGCGACTAGAAGAGCACAAGGGCAATTACGGAAGGGGGTAGACTGACAGATCAGCTGTTGCTTAACACGCTTTGCAGCCAGGAGATCACAACATTCATACTGATGTAATTCACGTACGGACAGCTACAAGCGGATACCATGAAAGGCCGTACAGAGAGGCCAAAGAGATTGTGAAACACCCCTGAAAGCAGGGAGGAGGAGGGCGCGAAACTGAATGGTGTCTGGATTCCGGTGCTGAAGAAGCTGTCTGCCAGTCTTCTACCGTGGAGTGGTAGCAGCAGCTCGATTATTCAAAACATGTGACGTCACGGCACTGCGCGTAAACGGAATTTTGCTGCAGTCAGTGGCGAGTCAGTGTGTGAACCATTCGCTAAAAGAAGTTACGATGCTCCTTGAAAATGTGAGGATGAAACTTTGGGTTTAAATGTGAAATCCAGTCGATCAGGGCATAGTGTCCCGGAATATTATATTACCTTTGACACCCACTTTTCTTCTAAGAAATTACTTTTCCAATGATATAGTGCCTCTCTTGTCATTTCTGTTCGGAGCCGAATTCCTACCGCCATACGACAGCATGGGTTCCGCCTTATTTAAAATTCCGTTTCTGTGTAATTTCTTTTTTTATTGGTAAGCGTTATGTTATAGTGATGCAAATAGGATGGAATTTATTTAATTTATTTCTCACATATTCATCTCGGCCACAAGACAGAAAACATCATAAACAAATAATTTTTTCTAGCCTGCTCGATAATATTATTGCCAGTTGCAGTCCTTAAATGGATTGGCAGACTCGTTTGAAGATGCTGTATGTTTAGGTTGGTGTTGAAAAAGAGAAGAAGAGTTGCTGCATGGCCAATTGTAGGCCAATATCGTTAGCTGTGCGTAAGAACTAATCGGCAGCAAAGGAAACCATACTTAAAACGATGCGCCTAATATCAAAATAATTTGCACTGTTTTATGGGTATTCAGAGTGTCAATGTAGAAATTAAAAATCAGCCCCACATTTATGATTGCATCTGAGGTTCTTCTTGACTCATATTCAAGACATGTCGTAGTACCTGCAAACAAGCTCATTTTGGTATATCTAGAGATGTGAGTAGCCCTTCACTTCCGGTATTTATGAAATCTTGTGTTAAAGAAAGCTGATTTACCCTAGAAATGCGATTCAACACTGGATTTGTAACTTTCTAGTCATACAAAAATAGTACCTTTCCCCTCCTCCCATCCCCCCGCCCCCCTCTCTCCTTCCATGGACTCTCAGACTACAACACGTGCTTTGATAGGAACTACTCTGGGACTCTAAACTCGCTACCTCATGGACAACAAGGTTAACGCATACAGTGAGGCAACGTTGAGCAACAAGGATTGCTTCTTCGTGAGGGGGTGATTTCTTTTAAAAATTCATATTACACTCTGTAAGGTGTACCATAATTCGTAGTGAAAGCCAACGTGCGTGAAATGCGATAATTGAAGCAAAAAGTACCAGTGAACACAGGTCCGCATACGACTCGCCTGCGAGATAATTGCGAATGTATGGTTACGATGATGACGATGATGATTTGTGGGTGAGGGTGCTAAACAGCAAGGTCATTAGCACCGCGTGGTTACGAGGCGTCACTGACTTCAGTATGAAACATTGTCCTAGTTAGTAGAATTCCATTTCCCACCTTGCTTTAGTACGGACACAGTCATTTAATTCTATCAGCTGATTTCGGAGTTATGCCATTTACAGCTGCTTATTCATAACGTATAGAGAGGTTGGACAAAAATATGAAGAGAACAGCTAGAAAAAACGTGCTTGAACTTTCGAAATGTTGGCGTATCAAGAGGTTCTGCATTGAAGTTTTATACCGCAAAGAGGAAAAGCGGAAAAAGTCATCCGCTAATTCACAACGAGGACGAAGGTGTGTGTTGAGTGACGGACACTGACAGCCATCGAAGAGGACTGAGACGAAACATAAGTGGATGACAGCTGCAAAAGTCACTGAGGAACTGGACGTCGCACTTGAGAACCCTGTCAGCACCAAAACAACACGAAGTGACGTCCATAAACAGCAAACTGAAGGGTGAGCTGGATTTCCAAAAAGCACTCATCAGTGATGCAAATGCCTTAAACTAGAAAACGTGCTGCCAAAGCATTAAAACCTGAACTACGAAGCATCGGAAGAAAGTAATTTCGTCGGATGAGTCTCGTTACACACTGTTACCAAGCTGATGAGGAGTACGTGACCATTTTGGCTGTTCAGGTCCATCCTGTGGTATAACGTTTGTTCCCCAATGGTGAAGCTGCGTTCCTACATGAGAGGGCTGCTATTCACGCAGCTCTCATACTGCAGGACTGGTTTTGTGAACACCAGGACGAACTGACGCATCTCCCCTCGGCACCAAAGTCACCAGACCCCAGTATTATGGAGCCTTTGTAGCTGCTTTGGGGGGAAGAATGCGTGATCGATTTCCACATCCATCATCGTTACCTGGAATTACCACCATTTTGCAAGAAGAACAGCATAAGATTCTCGTGAAGACCATGCAGAATGTGCCTTTATCCATTCCGAGATGACTGGAAGGTGTTTGGAATGCCAACTGTGATAACGCGTTGTGTTTTTAGTCCTATCAGTATTTTTGCTTCCCCTGTACGTCTGTAATTTAGAACGGCACATGCAGACATCAACTGATGGTCTGAAGTGGACGACATTGACCGGAATACAGCAAAGTCGGAAAATGGAATTGCTTTTCAATAAAGGTGTGGCTGTGGCACTCGATAAAAGAAACTAACTGACTAGTTAGTACAAATTTACTTTTGATGTAAACATTTCGATCGAGTCTCCATCTAACTGGGATCAATCTTCATTCATGGCCTAGATTATCAAGAAATATAATACTGCTTCGGCACGTTACGTGTTACAACAGTGTACTGTGCATTCGTAGCTGTTAAAGGGAACTGCAGTAAGGCGGGGTGAGGTTGCGTTAGCTGGTGGTAGCTCGGATAGGGGGAGCGGGAGGGGGAGGGGGGGAATTGTCTTCTGGGGTGATGTTGCTGTGTATGTGAAATTATTTCACACGCAAAGGGGGTGATTATATATTATTCTGCGCACACGTAGTTCTTTGCCTATTTGTAAAGTTTGTGTCCTGTAATTTTGTTGACAGTGGATTTCCACCAAGGGAAAAGGTGTATCCTTCCTGTCACCATTATTCTAATAAAAAGTTACATTTATCAGAGGAAAACAAGTAAACGGAGTTCATTAATGAATTCGACAATGAGGACTTAGTTGACAGTGTCGTATATCAACCGTGTTCGTTATATTAAAGTGAACATCTTACTGTGGTAAAAGGTTGTTGTTGTTGTGGTGGTCTTCAGTCCTGAGACTGGTTTGATGCAGCTCTACATGCTACTCTATCCTGTGCAAGCTACTTCATCTCCCAGTAACTACTGCAACCTACATCCTTCTGAATCTGCCCTTGGTATATTCATCTCTTGGTCTCCCTCTACAATTTTTGCCCTCCACGCTGCCCTCCAATACTAAATTGGTGATCCCTTGATGCCTCAGAACATGTCCTACCAACCGATTCCTTCTTCTAGTAATTGCCACTATATCTAACTTTAACCTATCCATTTCCCTTTTAAAATTTTCTAATCTATCTGCCCGATTAAGGGATCTGACATTCCCCGCTCCGATCCGTGGAACGCCAGTTTTCTTTCTCCTGATAACGACGTCCTCTTGAGTAGTCCCCGCCCGGAGATCCGAATGGGGGACTATTTTAGCTCCGGAATATTTTACCCAAGAGGACGCCATCATTAACTATACAGGTCGTATAGAAATTAAATGAAACAAGACAGAGGAGCACACGACGCACCCATTTTACAGAAAATCTAGAAACAGCATTTTGGTTTGGCACAGCTGGTCACACCAAGAAGTGCTTTGTGAAGGGCCTAACCGCGGTGGAAAGGATGGAGTATGCAACAAGGGAAAGAAATGATGAGACGGGCTCACCTCATTGAAAAACTGCTCATATGTTGGCGCTGTGGTGTCGATGGAGGTGCACAGAGAACGACTGCATAACTTAACTGAGCCCTCAAAACGAGACCCTAGACAGTTTATAGCTTTGTGGTTCAAATTTTTCCATTAAGTAGGAGTAACATTTCCTGATTCCGTTTGAAAAGAACCACCCCCACCTCTTACCACGCCCAGCTGCCGAAGCCAAGGGCAAGAAACACCCATAGTTGGCAAGATACGGCCAATAGTCTCAAAAGCAGCTGACGTGCATTGAGTGCTGTACCATTGGCGCTAGCTTGTCGGGATTTTGGTATCCATCCGCCTAAAGGCCAACACTGGCGCCCTTCTTAGTGCACCAAAGCTTTCAAAGAAGCCTTCCCCCCTTTTGTGTCATTACTGTTAATTTACATAAATATGCGCTCGAAGTCACACTTCATAGGATGGAAGTAGAAGTAGGGAGCAGTTTCGCGGTGGCTAGCTGTCCTGGCAATTTACCTTTAAATGACCGATTAAAAATTGGAATTACTAGATAAGACTCAACGTCCTTGTGCAGTAGTGACACCAGTTCCAGTTAGATCAGTGAAGTTATGCACTGTTGGCCTTGGCTGCCACCCAAGGTGACTGTCCGGGTCTGCCGAGTGCTGTTGGCAAGAGGGGTGCGCTGAGTCCTTGTGAGACAATTAAGCAGTTACTTGGCTGAGAGGTAGCAGCTATGGTCACAAAAACTGACAACGGTTGGGAGAACTTTGTCTTGACCACATGCCCCTCCACATCCGCTTCCAGTGACACCTATCGGCTGAGGACGACACGGTGGTCCGTCGGTACCGTTAAGCCTTTCGAGGCCTCTTTAATTAACTGTTTCCCATTAATGAACTCGTCATACATCACCCACCCATTCATCCAACTGGCATTGCGCTATAATCTGTATAACATTTTCGCAATGTTTCATTAAGTTCAGGACAGCAGTTGTAGCCTCTCGAACGCGTTTTGGAAACCAAGTGCTACAAAGTGATCCACGTGTCTTCCATGTATCTCTTCAGCTGTTTTCCTGGACCTGCAACGCGCTGACGACAAGATTTGGCAGGACAATGTTATGTACAAAAAGCTGACACAGACGACCATCTCAGACAACTATGTTACTCAGCAAGGAAAATCCTCGAGCTTACCTCACATATCGATGGGTACCCCTCAAGGCTATGTTTTGTCTCCCATCCTCTTTCACCTTTATGTTAATGATATGCCAGTCATCCCACACTGCCATCTGACGCAGTATGCCGATGATACGGCGATATACACGACTGGGCGCAACACGGACCAGCTGAACTGGTCGTCTCCAGAGGCACATGGACGCGACAGTCACCTGGTGTCGTTCAAACAAGATTGCCCTCAATGCCGTCAAAACTAGGGCAGTCTATTCCACCAAACCGCGTCCAATCTTCCACCACAATATCACTATTTCAGGCGCCCAGGTCCCATGGTCCCCAGATAACAATTATACAGGTGTCTGGATGGATAAAAAACTGCCTTCCGGCGACATGCAGAGTACGTCACTCTAAAAGGACATAAGCTGATAAAAGCGTTGTACTCACTCTTCAACAGCGGGAACTGAACTTAGGAACCAAGCTCCGACTGTACCGGATGGTTGTCCAGCCTTCCTTCACCTATGGCTGCTCCACATGGGCCACGATTAGTCCCTCCCAGATGCAGACGCTTCAGCGCCTGCAGAATAAGGTGCTTCGGTGGAGTCTGCATGCCCCTCCCCTCATGGGTTGTTACCCTCCACGAGGAAACAATCATGGTAACTCTAAAGATGTCCATTCGAGAGAAGGCAAGGTCCCTCGATGACAAAGTGGATATTACGTACGACACAGTCTACTTATACCACATTGGCACCATGATTCCCTGGCACTGGCATCGCCACCCTCCTCCTCTTACCATCCTCGAGCAATCAGATTCAGACCATGGTTAACGAGAGCATTGTTACGGCCACTAATAAAGTGTTAGTCTTGATACGACCACTCGATATGTGACGTCCATAATACGACCACCAGTATCAGTACCTATGTAGCTGTATTCCCTATTGCTGCTACCTTGAATGTCCACAGTCAGAGGGTCGTACAGGACTTCATGTCTCACAGCCACAACTTCAACGTGTCCTCCAAAGGTGTTATTGGAACGATGTCCTCTTAGGATGGAACAATTTCACCCTTGCACCAAGACAGTAAAACTGATATCGATCGGTGACGCTGTACCTTAACCTAGCACCAAAAAAAAATCCCCCATTTTGGATGTTATAATGTAGTTGTGTCTGCAGTGAGTTAGGAAGTCTATCATAGATCCTCCGATCATTTCGCAAATCTTGACAAAACTGCGATTATTCATAGCTCCAAATTCTTCAACCATATCAGCAAGAGTGATGTGCACTTCACTTTCGAGATGGCATTGGATAGAAAAATCCGAGCGAAGTGAGCACGTCCGGCGATACGGGACGTCAGGGCACAAGCTTTGTTAGACGTATCCATCTCGGATGATATTGGTGCATTAGATGCCTTCTCACAACAGCATTATATCAAAGTCTTCATCTACATTTACGTTCACACTCCGCAAGCCACAGTACGGTGCGTGGCGGAGGGTACACTATACCACTACTAGTCATTTCCTTTCCTGTTCACTCGCAAACGGAGCAGAGAAAAACGACTATCTACGTATATGCCTCCGTATGAGCCATGATTTCTCATAGTCGATCTTCGTGGTCCCTATGCGGAATGTATGTTGGCGGGTGTTGAATCGTTCTGCAGGGAGCTTCAAATGCCAGATCTCTACATTTTCTCAAGAGAGTTCCTCGAAAAGAATGTCGCCTTGCCTCTAGGAATTCCCATTTGGGTTCCCGAAGCACCTCTGTGACACTTGAGTGATGCTCATATCTACCAGTAACAAATCTAGCAGCCTTCCTCTGAATTGCTCCGACGCCTTCCTTTATTCCAGCCTGGTACGGATTCCAGACACTCGAAGAGCACTCAACATCAAATCACACTGGCGTCCTGTATGCAGTCTCATTTACAGATGGACTAAATTTTACTAAAAATCTCCCAATAAACAGGAATTGGCCAACCGCATTTCCCATCACAGTCCTCACATGCTAATTCCGGTTCATATCGAACTGCAACGTTAGGCCCAGATACACTACTGGCCATTAAAATAGCTACACCAAGAAGAAATGCAGATGATAAACGGGTATTCATGGGACAAATATATTATACTAGAACTGACATGTTATTACATTTTCACGCAGTTTGGGTGCATAGATCCTCCGAAATCAGTACCCAGAACAACCACCTCTGGCCGTAATAACGGCCATGATACGCCTGGGCATTCATCTACATCTACAGTTATTCTCCGCAAGTCACCCAACGGTGTGTCACGGAGGGCACTTTACGTGCCACTGTTATTACCTCCCTTTTCTGTTCCAGTCGCGTATGGTTCGCGGGAGGAACGACTGTCTGAAAGCCTCCGTGAGCGCTCGAATCTCTCTAATTTTACATTCGTGATCTCCTCGGGAGGTATAAGTAGGGGGAAACAATATATTCGATACCTCATCCAGAAACGCACCCTCTCGAAACCTAGCGAGCAAGCTACACCGCAATGCAGAGCGCCTCTCTTACAGAGTCTACCACTTGAGTTTGCTAAACATCTCTCTAACGCTATCACGGTTACCAAATAACCCTGTGACGAAACGCTCCGCTCTTCTTTGGATCTTCTCTATGTCCTCCATCAACCCGATCTGGTACGGATCCCACACTGATGAGCAATACTCAAGTATAGGTCGAACGAGTGTTTTGTAAGCCACCTCCTTTGTTGATGGACTACATTTTCTAAGCACTCTCCCAATGAATCTCAACCTGGTACCCGCCTTATCAACAATTAATTTTATATGACCACTCCACTTCAAATTGTTCCGTACGCATACTCCCAGATATTTTACAGAAGTAACTGCTACCAGTGTTTGTTCCGCTATCATATAATCATACAGTAAAGGACCCTTCTTTCTATGTATTCGCAATACATTACATTTGTCTGCGAAAAGCCGCATGGAATTTCCGACACTATCTCCTAGGTCATTTATATATACTGTGAAAAGCAATGGTCCCATAACACTCCCCTGTGGCACGCCAGAGGTTACTTTAACCGTCTGTAGACATCTCTCCATTGATAACAACATGCTGTGTTCTGTTTGCTAAAAACTCTTCAATCCAGCCACACAGCTGGTCTGATATTCCGTAGGCTCTTACTTTGTTTATCAGGCGACAGTGTGGAACTGTATCGAACGCCTTCCGGAAGTCAAGGAAAATAACATCTACCTGGGAGGGAGCCTGTATCTAATATTTTCTGGGTTTCATGAACAAATAAATCAAGTTGGGTCTCACACGATCGCTGTTTCCGGAATCCATGTTGATTCTTAAAAAAATGGTTCAAATGGCTCTGAGCACTATGGGACTTAACATCTATGGTCATCAGTCCCCTAGAAAGTAGAACTACTTAAAGCTAACTAACCTAAGGACATCACTCAACACCCAACCATCACGAGGCAGAGAAAATCCCTAACCCCGCCGGGAATCGAACACGGGAACCCGGGCGTGGGAAGCGAGAACGCTACCGCACGACCACGAGATGCGGGCTGTTGATTCCTATAGAGTAGATTCTGGGTACCCAAAACGACATGATACTCGAGCAAAAAACATGTTCTAAAATCCTACAACAGATCGACGTCAGAGATGTAGGTCTATAGTTTTGCGCATCTGCTCGACGACCCTTCTTGAAGACTACCTGTGCTCTTTTCCAATCATTTGGAACCTCCCATTCCTCTAGAGGCTTGCGGTACACGGCGTTAGAAGGGGGGCATTGTGTCAAACAGAGCTTGTATGGCGTGTACAGGTACAGATGCCCATGCAGCTTCAACACGACACCACAGTTCATCAAGACTACTGGCGTATTGTGAAGAGCCAGTTGCTCGGCCACCATTGACCAGACGTTTTCAATTGGTGAGAGATGTGGAGAAGGCGCTGGCTAGGGCAGCAGTCGAACATTTTCTGTATCCAGAAAGGACGTACAGGACATAAAACATGCGGTCGTGCATTATCCTGCTGAAATGTAGGGTTTCACAGGTATCGACGGTGATGCAGCGTCAAGGTTAACCGCAGCCATGGTCTCCGAGCTGATAGACCATGCTGCTGTAAACGTCGTCGAACTGTTCGTGCAGATGGTTGTTGTCTTGCAAACGTCCCCACCTGTTGACTCAGGGATCGAGACGTGGCTGCACGATCCGTTACAGCCATGCGGATAAGATGCCTGTCATCTCGACTGCTAGTGATACGAGGCCGTTGGGAGCCAGCACGGAGTTCCGTATTACCGCCCTGAACCCACCGATTCCATATTCGGCTAACAGTAATTGGATCTCGACAAACGCGAGTAGAAATGTCGCGATACGATAAACCGCAATCGCGATAGGCTACAATCCGACCAAGTCGGGAACGTGATGGTACGCATTTATCCTCCTTACACGAGGCCTCACAACAACGTTTCACCAGGCAACGCCTGTCAACTGCTGATAGTGTATGAGAGATCGGTTAGAAACTTTGGTCATGTCAGCACGTTGTAGGTGTCGCCACCGGCGCCAACCTTGTGTGAATGCTCTGAAAACCTAATGATTTGCATATCACAGCATCTTCTTCCTGTTGGTTAAATTTCGCGTCTGTAGCACGTCATCTTCGTGATGTAGCAATTTTAATGGCCAGTAGTGTATTTACATGATATGACTGTGTCAAGCATGACACTATCAATCCTTTATCCGACAATTACGGGTTTGTTTCTCCTACTCATCCGCGTTACCTTAAATGTTTCTACGTTTAAAGCTAGCTGCCATTCTTTACACCAGCTACAAATATTGTCTGGCAGGGAATACCTTGAGTGCGAGGCTGCAAGTTCAGTCTTTAGCTATGAAAGCATTGTGTTAACAGTTATGACAGGAAAAATATTAGCTCGTAATGGCTCACCATGTCCATAAGGAGGGCGACAGAAAGTGAGTGCAAGGAAGGTGTAGCCGTCAATCCTTCTATAGGATGTGTGTATTATACTTCGCAAAATGGACATATTTGATATTCAAGAAATGTTCAAAACGAACCACTAACTTGCACCATGAACGTCGAATGAAAAATGGTGACCACAGTTATCATAAAGGTTCGCATGATCGACATCGATAACGAACTCCCTGGGAGTTCCGAACTGCGCAGAACGTTCAGCTAGGTTTCCACTCTTACAGAATGCATATAGAATCACATTGGTGTACTGGGGTGATGAGAACTGATGGAATCTGAAAGCGAAACAGTCTGTCGTGTAGTTTATCGTGCAGCTGCCTATCCTTTAAGATGTAGCTGCAAATAGTGCGATAATATGTTTTACAGGCACGGAAAAGTTTTTGTTGTGGTCTTCAGTCCTCAGACTGGTTTGATGCAGCTCTTCATGCTGCTCTATCCTGTGCAAGCTTCGTCATCTCCCAGTACCTACTACAACCTACATCCTTCTGAATCTGCTTAGTGTATTCGTCTCCCTCTACGATTTTTACCCTCCACACAGCCCTCCAATACTAAACTGGTGATCCCTTGATGCCTCAAAACATGTCCTACCAACCGATCCCTTCTTCTAGTCAAGTTGTGCCACAAATTTCTCTTCTCCCCAATCCTATTCAATACCTCCTCATTAGTTATGTGATCTACCCATCTAATGTTCAGCATTCTTCTGTAGCACCACATTTCGAAAGCTTCTATTCTCTTCTTGTCCAAACTATTTATCGTCCATGTTTCACTTCCATACATGGCTGCACTCGATACAAATACTTTCAGAAACGGGTTCCTGACACTTCAATCTATACTCGATGTTGACAAATTTCTCTTCTTCAGAAACGCTTTCCTTGCCATTGCCAGGCTACATTTTATATCCTCTCTACGTCGACCATCATCAGTTATTTTGCTCCCCAAACAGCAAAACTTGTTCACTACTTTAAGTGTCTCATTTCCTAATCTAATTCTCTCAGCATCACCCGACTTAATTCGACTACATTCTATTATCCTCGTTTTGCTTTTGTTGATGTTCATCTTATATCCTCCTTTCAAGATGCTGTGCATTCCGTTCAACTGCTCTTCCAAGTCCTTTGCTGTCTCTGACCGAACTACAATGTCATCGGCGAATCCCAAAGTTTTTATTTCTTCTCCGTGGATTTTAATACCTACTCCAAATTTTTCTTTTGTTTCCTTTACTGCTTGCTCAATATACAGATTGAATAACATCGGGAAGAGGCTACAACCCTGTCTTACTCCCTTCCCAACCACTGCTTCCCTTTCATGCCCCTCGACTCTTATGACTGCCATCTGGTTTCTGTACAAATTGTAAATAGCCTTTCGCTCCCTGTATTTTACCCCTGCCACCTTTAGAAATTGAAAGAGAGTATCCCAGTCAACATTGTCAAAAGCTTTCTCTAAGTCTACAAATGCTAGAAACGTAGGTTTGCCCTTCCTTAATCTAGCTTCTAAGATAAGTCGTAGGGTCAGTATTGCCTCACGTGTTCCAACATTTCTACGGAATCCAAACTGATCTTCGCCGAGGTCGGCTTCTACTAGTTTTTCCATTCGTCTGTAAAGAATTCGCGTTAGTATTGTGCAGCTGTGACTTATTAAACTGTTAGTTCGGTAATTTTCACATCTGTCAACACCTGCTTTCTAACGGAAAAGTTAGAGGCTGAATTGTTCCAGTGGTTCCAGGTGGATAAACGGCAACATCATATACTTTTCAAAAGGGTTAGTTTGCTCTGAAGGCATATGATTTTTATACTCACACCAGGAATCAAGCATAGACAAGGTATTTTGACCAGCTATTGTGCAAAATCAGCATTCATACCATAGTTGTAATTTCCTTATGCCCATTTTTCCAATCTTACTGGTGTGACGCAAAGATTCACTACTGTCCTTTCAAGACCACTCTCACGAGAAAAAATCGTTGGGAGCAGAGCACCTGCGACTTTTCGCAAATCAACAAATTGTTTTCCAGCCAATTTCCAGATTCAGTCGGCATAATTGCATACGAATGCGTTAAGGCACTGATGTTAGTTGATCTCGATAGAATTCTCTTGGTACCTCTAGTTTGCAGGGTTCCTTTCACATGCGCTCACTCTTCGAATCCCGATTGGTCGGAATTGAAAACAAATTTCATACTGAACGATGGGATGAGTTTCTTTATCGGACCGATCCCGCAGTATTCTGTACATCGTCACTTCGTTTGAAATTTCGTTATCTTACTTCTGCGAATAGTGTATCACTGTTTGAAGCGAGCAGCCATCCACTGCTTCCCTTGAAATTACTTGCTCGTCGTTCAAATGTTTTCCATTAAGGTGGACTACCATCACCTGGTTCCATTTACAGACGCTAGGGGGATCCGACCTGAAACTTACGTGCATTACGTAGTATGTCATTACCATGCACATCCTGTAAATTGTATCGTGCATTGAAATGCTGAATTATCAGTTTTTGTAATGCATCTTGTCCTCCCTTGAACATCCGTAGTTTTCCTTGTGCAGTGCACGGACATAATGCTGAGTACTTTTACGAAATCTGTTCAGATGATCTTCCATGTACGTAATTATGTTTAGTACCTGCTCCTTGGACAAGAATTGTCTTTGACTAATTTTCAGTGGAGACGGGATTAGTTGCTGCCTGTCCGACAAGGACGAAGAAGTACGTGGCTCGACACCTGTCTGACTATAGCTTTCAGTCGTTAAGCAGCTGTCGTCGTCATCGTACTCCTCATGTAATTGCCCACACAGTCGAGCGTGCACACTACACATTCCACTGACTCACTTTCCAGAAACGCTCATATTTCATCTGCCACTCCTTCCTCAATCTGCGAAATTGCTGGGGTTCCTCACTGACGGTATGGTAACTTCGGCAGCTGTTGTAGATATAATGAAATGTTTGCTTTGCCTATCGTTGCCATTGCTGTGCTTTGTGCCAACACCACTGGCACTGTAGCACTTTTGCGAGTTACTCATCGACTGAGCAGCTCGACTACGGTCCGTAGCCTCGTGCCATGCTCATCATTGGATACCTCCAGTCCCGCCTCGTGTTGCGTGGGGCGTCGGATGACGTAACATTATTGACCTTTTGTGACCTCGCACTCAGGGGGTTGCTTGTAAGTCATCTTGTATCCTCATACAATCACTCAACTATGCTGGTGTCTCACATGCATGTACTACATCCTCCAACAATAAGCCACGAGTGGAATTTGAACCTAATTGAATGAGGACTTAAAACGAAAAAGTTTACATTTCAAATAGATTTGTAGTAACCATTCTTCACAATGCAGTCATTGGCGGATCGTAACCACACGTTTTCGTGCGTATAGCAATCGGCCCATTTGAAGAGCCATGCTAACTCGTACATTTTTGTTTCTGCTATCGTGTATTTTCTCCCAAGTCGGCTTCCGGTATTAATTATGACATACCATAAATAAGGAAAAACTGGAAGTCAAGGTATTTGAAAGATACAGCACGCCCTTTGAATGCGATCCTAATTAAGTACGCAGAGCATCAGCAAGAAGACGAAGCTTTACCCCGAGCACTAACGGCACATAAATCTCTAAAACTCTGGGAAATTTGCTGTTGTGGAAAAGAGTTTTACGAGAAGGTTTAACATTGCGTTTAACAAGGCCATCTTACAGCACACACAGATCAATTGAGGCACAGTTAGCGGAGAAGCAGCTTGAGCGACGTTAATTTCCATATATAATCTGTGTGCGTAGTGACCAACGCTTTCAATAGCGCGTTGGACGTCCAGCGCCTTAACGAGGAGGAAGCTATATAAATGTAAATTTAATTGATGTATGTGTGCGCAGCGGACACGGCTCCCCCACTCACTTTTCTAGGACGAAAAATAATTGTGTGCCCTCATTGCTACCTCCCGTGGTTTGGAGACGACACCCTCACGCCGTCAGTGGCATCATGCTGATATCATCGGGCAGTGACAGCTGCCCTAGTGCATACTTGTGTCAGAGTGAATATATTTTCCTCCAAACGCTTGCAGTTAAATCACAATTGACAATTTGACAACTGTCCAACATCGAAAAAGATTTTATGCCTAGAGGCATTGCAGTATCATATGCTGAGGAGGGATTCTACGCACAGAATACTTTGACTATACCAACACATGGTAACTTGACGTCTCTGGCTTGATTCCCTCATAACGTTATGTCAGGGCATCCCCTAGAGTACAATAAACAGAGTTCACACAGTAGGAAAGGAATCATACAAATTTTTAGCTAAAACACAAATTCTTCTTGCTTCTTATATCAGGAAATGTTTCTGTACTCTGTATGTATTTGCGCTGAGAAAATGAAAGTCACGGGCCACCACATAATATCGCATCGGACCTCCTTCTTCCTGGTGTAGCGCAGCAACTCGACGTGGCATGAACTCAACAAGTCGTTGGAAGAAATATTGAGGCATGCTGTCTCTATAAACATCCAGAACTGGAAAACTGTAGCCAGTACAGGATTTTGTACACCAAGTCGATTATTCCCATAAATGTTCGATGAGATGCATGTCAGAAGATCTGGGTGGCCAAACCATTAGTAGGGGGACAATGGCGGTAGCATCCCAATTTTGATATAAAATGGATATCCCTTCTCAATCTCCTCACCACCCCCATCCTCTGGAATTGGATGGAAATTGAAATTTTGGCAAGACATTCAAAAAATGGCGAGAAATTCAAATTTATTGGTAGGAATATCAAATTTTGCGTGTTCACCATGCAGTTGGCAGACCAACTGACCTAGTTCACAACACCACAATCAGAGGGTGCTGCTGCCCCTCCCCAAACCCCTGTACTCTTCCGCTCCCCTTCCCCATCTGGAAATAGTCGGCAAAAGGACATAATCTGTGCTGGTCTGCTGTACAGGATGGACAGAAGTCTTTATCAGTTTGTACACAGTGCAGAATATTGTTTATTTAAAGAACTAGAGATGTCATTGATCGAGCACTAGACAGTAGCTCTGTCCAGTTTCATCCATAACTTCTAGATGTGGAGTGGATACTTTGCCTATTAATCCAGCACTGGAGAGTTGCTCCAGCGAGTCTAGCCATTAGCCCTGTGTTGGAAATAATGGTAGGACAGCAAAATATCACTAAGTACAGAGCAGTGGCCTGCCAACATACAAGTTAATAGCTGCTGCTGGGAGAAACTCACTCTCACAGTGTCCCTGTAATATCTTGCCCCGACTCCTGTAACAACATCATTTGCGATGAAACACACTCATACCTGTTTATGAATTGCAAGTTGCATCCTAGCCAACAGAAATATGGAAAAAAATATCCTACAATATTTTTTTGCGAATGTAGTGCTCATTAGGACAAAAAAAAACTGATCAGTCGCCTCCAGTCTAGCCCAGTGCCATTTACTGAGTGTATTGTGTACCTGAAGAACCAGCCAGCCAAGAAGCCATGGCTGAACACAATATTCCTAAGCCTCAACTACTGGCCATCTGACTGCCTTTCCTGGCTGCCCTTGCTACCATAGACAACGTCCTCCTCTCCACTGGCTTTTAGCCTGACCTGACTTTTCTCTAAACCCAACAAACCCCCCTCTGACATCCCTTTCTAATGTCCCATCTGCCTCACCTCCTTGTTCAGTAAGGTCTTCGAGTCCATCCTCTCCTGCCGAATTCATCACCATCATAACCACCACCCCCTTCTTCCCCTTACCCAGTGTGGCTTCCAGCTCTCCTTCTCAGCCAATGACCAGCTCCTTAACCTTACCAACATCCATTCCCTTCAACTTAACTCCTGTCACTCTCCTATCTTTGTTTCCCTTGACCTCTAGAATGCTTACAACCATGTCCAGTATCCCAGATTCCTCTTCAAACTCTAGACCTACGCTCTCCCCATCAATTTCGTCCATCTCGTTGCTTCCTTCCTCTCCCATCATCCCTTCCATGTCACTATCCGCAAACCAACTTTTGTACCTTCTGTCCCGCTGCCAGCGTGCCCCAAGGCTCCATCCCTTCCCATCTCCTCTATCTCCTGTATATTGCCAATTTGCCCAAACCTCCCCCGCCTGTTTATCTACTCCAATTTGCTGATGACACAGCCTTCCTGGCCCTTTATCCTATCCTTAAACAGTCCTAATGAACCCTTCAAACCCACCTCGACCAGTTCACTACCTGGTATAAACAGTGAATCCTTCACATCAACTCTTCCAAGTCCCAAGCAATCACCATTTGTCATAACCCCCACTCCTTCTGGCCCCATGATTTTTACCTCACCATTTATGGTCATCATATCCACCCCACTACCACCATGAAATATCTGGGTCTCACCCTTGACTCCTTGACTGTCACTTCACCTGGGCTCCCCATCTCCTTATGATCTAACACAAAGCTCACCATTGACTCCACCTCCTGAAATTCCTATCCAGCCAGATATGGGGACTGCATCCTTCCACCATCCTTCACACCTACAAATCCTTGTTATGCCAGCATCGCTTGGGTTTCTGCTCCTCCCAGATTCTATAAAGCCCTCAAAATCCTAGAACTCCATGTAGTCCACCTTGCCTTCCACATTCGAATTCCATCCCCCACGCAAATCGCCTCTGAACTCATCCCCTTCCTCCATCTTCTTATTTTTCTCAAATTCATCTGGACCCTGTTCATCACAAGCTGACTCAATCCCCCCACCCTATGGTGTCTTCACTCCTCTCCACCCCTGGCCTGTTGCTGCACCTTTACTGTTGTGTCCAGCCCTCTCTCCATCTCCACACCCTCCACCTCCTTTCCCAATGCAACTTCCTGCACCTACCCCTCCTGGATGATGAACTTCGCTCTGATCTCTACCCCTCCTACCAAATCTCCTATATTCCCCATCCTACTCCTCAGGGCTCTTTCTCCCCTCCTCTTCTCTTCCACTGAGAGG
Organism: Schistocerca gregaria; assembly: GCF_023897955.1. Classification (NCBI taxonomy): domain Eukaryota; kingdom Metazoa; phylum Arthropoda; class Insecta; order Orthoptera; family Acrididae; genus Schistocerca; species Schistocerca gregaria. The sequence goes on along the minus strand of NC_064925.1, from coordinate 320,036,805 downwards.
TTTTCTTCCCTCCTACACCCCCGCACTTTCCCATGCTCCCCTTCTGTGTCTCTGTGTGCCCTCCTGATTCGCCTTCCATCTCCTACCCCACCTATCTCCTGTTTCTTTGTGCACCCCCCCGACCCCTCTTTTTCTTCTTCCCCCCCACCTCCCACACACCTCCAGCCCCCCCCTCCCCACTGCACCTTCCTCTCCCCTCTTTTTCCCTTCCTATCAGGCCTCCCATTTCTCGGCAGGTCCCTACCAGCCGTTTTTATTCTTCACGTGTGCTCTGTCGCTTATAGAGGATTTTTTAAAATGTCTCTCGCTCTGTGTGTTTTTTATACTGTGGCCGACTTTTGACTTGCGTGTGTGACTCCACTGTATTTTAAGTGTCCCACAATTCGCCAACTGTGTTATTTTAACTTTATGTCGACTTTCTTAACTGCCCCCAAATGAACATTCCCATCTCAGTGTATCTTTTAACTGTCATTGTCTCCATTACTGTGTTTTTTGTTGAGAGCATAAGGGAACAATTGGCAGCAATGGGGGAAAGAAACACAGTTGAAGAAGAATGGGTAGCTCTGAGGGATGAAGTAGTGAAGGCAGCAGAGGATCAAGTAGGTAAAAAGACGAGGGCTAGTAGAAATCCTTGGGTAACAGAAGAAATATTGAATTTAATTGATGAAAGGAGAAAATATAAAAATGCAGTAAATGAAGCAGGCAAAAAGGAATACAAACATCTCAAAAATGAGATCGACAGGAAGTGCAAAATGGCTAAGCAGGGATGGCTAGAGGACAAATGTAAGGATGTAGAAGCTTATCTCATTAGGGGTAAGATAGATACTGCCTACAGGAAAATTAAAGAGACCTTTGGAGAGAAGAGAACCACGTGTATGAATATCAAGAGCTCAGATGGCAATCCAGTTCTAAGCAAAGAAGGGAAGGCAGAAAGGTGGAAGGAGTATATAGAAGGTTTATACAAGGGCGACGTACTTGAGGACAATATTATGGAAATGGAAGAGGATGTAGATGAAGACGAAATGGGAGGTAAGATACTGCGTGAAGAGTTTGACAGAGCACTGAAAGACCTGAGTCGAAACAAGGCCCCCGGAGTAGACAACATTCCATTAGAACTACTGATGGCCTTGGGAGAGCCAGTCATGACAAAACTCTACCAGCTGGTGAGCAAGATGTATGAGACAGGTGAAATACCCTCAGACTTCAAGAAGAATATAATAATTCCAATCCCAAAGAAAGCAGGTGCTGACAGATGTGAAAATTACCGAACTATCAGTTTAATAAGCCATAGCTGCAAAATACTAACACGAATTCTTTACAGACGAATGGAAAAACTGGTAGATGCGGACCTCGGGGAGGATCAGTTTGGATTCCGTCGAAATGTTGGAACACGTGAGGCAATACTGACCTTACGACTTATCTTAGAAGAAAGATTAAGAAAAGGTAAACCTACGTTTCTTGCATTTGTAGACTTAGAGAAAGCTTTTGACAATGTTGACTGGAATACTCTCTTTCAAATTCTGAAGGTGGCAGGGGTAAAATACAGGGAGCGAAAGGCTATTTACAATTTGTACAGAAACCAGATGGCAGTCATAAGAGTCGAGGGGGATGAAAGGGAAGCAGTGGTTGGGAAGGCAGTAAGACAGATGTGTAGCCTCTCACCGATGTTATTCAATCTGTATAATGAGGAAGCAGTAAAGGAAACAAAAGAAAAATTCGGAGTAGGTATTAAAATCCATGGAGAAGAAATAAAAACGTTGAGGTTCGCCGATGACATTTTAATTCTGTCAGAGACATCAGAGGACCTGGGACAGCAGCTGAACGGAATAGACAGTGTATTGAAAGGAGGATATAAGATGAACATCAACAAAAGCAAAACGAGGATAATGGAATGTAGTCAAATTAAATCGGGTGATGCTGAGGGAATTAGATTAGGAAATGAGACACTTAAAGTAGTAAAGGAGTTTTGCTATTTAGGAAGTAAAATAACTGATGATGGTCGAAGTAGAGAGGATATAAAATGTAGACTGGCAATGGCAAGGAAAGCGTATCTCAAGTAGAGAAATTTGTTAACATCGAATATAGATTTATGTATCAGGAAGTCGTTTATGAAAGTATTTGTTTGGAGTGTAGCCATGTATGGAAGTGAAACATGGACGATAACTAGTTTGGACAAGAAGAGAATAGAAGCTTTTGAAATGTGGTGCTACAGAAGAATGCTGAAGATTAGATGGGTAGATCACGTAACTAATGAGGAGGTATTGAATAGGATTGGGGAGAAGAGAAGTTTGTGGCACAACTTGACTAGCAGAAGGGATCGGTTGGTTGGACATGTTTTGAGGCATCAATGGATCACAAATTTAGCATTTGAGGGCAGCGTGGAGGGTAAAAATCGTAGAGGGAGACCAAGAGATGACTACACTAAGCAGATTCAGAAGGATGTAGGTTGCAGTAGGTACTGGGAGATGAAGCAGCTTGCACAGGATAGAGCAGCATGGAGAGCTGCATCAAACCAGTCTCAGGACTGAAGACAACAACAACATCCCTTTTTTGCCCTTTTTTATGTATATGCTTCCACTTTCTGCATTTTATAATGCCACTCGGCTAAAGAGCGGCGGATTGTAGTGCTGCCAGCCCATATGCGGCAGGGGTATGAAATTACAGTAAAGGGAAAAAAAAGCCGCATGACTGCTTCCTCTGTCCGCTTCGGCACAATGCGGCGCAACTCGGACTAACTGCAGTCCCACCCACGACATAGACTCCTCAGTTTAAAAAATCTGAAATGGGGATGTTGTTTTGTCAATACACCTCGAACCCCTCATATTAAATGTAGTTTTCTCCCGTTTATACGAGTTATTTTCGAAGATAGAAGAAATCGGACCATACACGTGTTTTCACATCGCTGGAGTATCGTTACTTGTTGTGGAAATCCTGCACAATGCTATGGCATTGGCTATATTTCCGCTAAGTATCCTCTCTTCAGGTAGAAAAATTTATTCCTATAGCTTAATCTCTGCTACATCCTGCATCATAGGACTAGAACATTAAATTAATTTTTTTGTTCACCACTGAGTGCTCAGAGCAGGCTCTACATCCGTCACAGGATATCGCAGGATACTTCCTCGCTTTTGATCGCTCTTAAAGTAAACAAATGTCCCGTCACATACAAAGTTTCTCAAGGTGACAGCACAGAGAAGCTATGAATATCAGGTTTATACTATGTATCACTTTATAAATTCAGTAATATAGCTGATCTGATTACGATGATCATCTGTCCCTGTGTAGGTGGTAGATTCTAATTTTGTTAAAAGATCTTGTGCAGCAAGGAAACGCCTGATTATCGCTTCACCTGTTGAATAATATCTGGGGTACTCTAGCTCTCACTTCCATTTGCCCAGCAGTACATCATTGATATCAAATTGATAGACTAATCAATTAAATTGATCATGAGAGTCCATTTCCATGGTGAGTAATTTTTTCCTGCAGTCGGATTACACTCGTCAGGTAACCATTACAGACATTTCCATGTGGCATCTCTGGAGGCTTCTCACAGGCAAGGTAGTAGTCATTTCCTCCAGTACGAAAATGGGTAGAGACGGTCAACAAATTGCTGAAGAGATTCAAGGCTAAATGCATTCTGTCCCTCGGCTGTCTTGTAAAGCTGGTCGGAAAGTCATGTAGAATTCTGGTATACTGCTCCCGAACTAATCCTCCTGAGACCTGTCCGTCTGTGGGAACAGTAGGATGTTTCATTGTCTTCTGCGACACTTCAACCACTGGGTCACATGTGAACAGCTGCCACCAGGTCGCAAACCTCCACCCACGTGTCAGGGTGCAAGCCATCACTTGCTTTAATCATAAATCTCTGTCTGAGCGATGCTAAATGTTATTATTTTTACACAAAGTTCGGAATTCAAATTAACTAATTCAATAAGATAAAATTTTGAATTGTTGGTGTACCCATGTACCACCACAATAAAATAAAAACAGTGAGTAGTAGAGGGAGAACGAATGAGAACAGTGGCATATTTAAGTTCACAAAAAAATGACAAGTTTTATTCGACCTTTAGCAGCTACTGTTGTCTGGAGGACCAGCTAATAAATCTTACACAAAAACAACAAAATACAAACCAGTTAAGGGTTGTTGTTTGATAGGCAAAGCATACATCGGTGGTGGAAGCTATAAAAGTTCTCGACTGAATTAATCCCTTTTACACCACAGTCTGACTTTGTTTACATGAATCCGCTGTGAGGCCCAAATCTATTCAAATGGAATCAGCTATGATCAATTATACCACAAACTATAGCTCACCTGAGAACAGGGAGCTGTGAATATCATTTAACAACCCTACACCGGGCAGCATTACTTTAGCCTTTCTCCTTGATTCAGGCGTCAGCGTATAACGGCGTGCTGTGGGTGAGGAGCGTGTGCTGATGCAGCTGTATGTTCTCATGTGACCAGAAAAGTATGCAATATGGTGATTATCAGAATGCAGGAAACTTCTCTATCAAAGCCCTAAACTCCTGGCAGACATCAGTGTGAGGTGCACCTCTTCTCTGGTCTGGTCAAGCCAATTTGACTCCCAGGCACATAGTGTGTGCTGGAATTGTCAAACTTTAGACGGCCCACTCAGGACAAATAAATTCACCACCATGACACCCAATATGTCCGAGATGACATGCAGTTCCACTGCTGGTATAGTTGGAAGCTGCCACTGGCTCTTATTCTACCACAAGATACAGACCACAAGTCTCACCCATTAGGGAAATACCTGAAGTTCTACACCAGGGGAGGACCAGAAGGTGAAGAAGGCAAAGAATCATAACCATTTTATAGAAGCCAATCATTGACTCTAAATTTCTCTTGTTTGAAAAAAAGAATGTTTTAAACTAGGGTGCCATTGTTCTCATGGCAAGTAAAGCCATGTTTTGGCAAAAACAAAACTACCTAGATGGGACGACAGTCCCCTACTTACGGAGAGATATAATCTTTCCTGGCCTACTATTTCCAATATCTGAAAGAAGGCTGTTAAGCTTTCCAGACAGTCACGCCCATGAAACATGTTTTTGCCACTCGCTAAAAAAAAAAAAAACCTGGCGACTTTCTGCGGTCAGTGATGGCTATAGTCTTGACTCCACTAAACATGCACACCAGCCACTCTGTCTGCACCATCCCAGCTTCTATCGTGAGAATGCATGGAGTTTTATACCTTCCCACCTTCTGCACAAAAGCTGAGTTTACAGTTGTCTCTCTTAAACGGCTTCCTCCACCCACTTTCTGCCAGCTGGCTGCCTTCACGACGGACTGCCGTCTGGCCATGTAAAATGTTCTGCGAGCTGGGGCATTCTTCTGTCTGGTCCAAAGCATAAGGAGAAGAGGGCATCGGTCAGAAGTCCCTCTGCAGGTAAGATCCACTGGCCTCTGCTTCCCAGAATCATTCACACGGCCACGTAGCTGCACTTACCATTTATGGCTCCTAATTCATCTCTCTCCCTGTTCTCCATTGCCTCCACCACGGCCCCTGGGGTACAAGTTCTCTACAAGTTGCACATGCAGTTACAAGAACATTCTGCCCACAATTTCCCACGTAAAAAAGTCATAAATCACACATACGAAGTGTAGTACTGGGTAACAACGAGATCAAGACATAAAATACGAATATTAATCGGACTAATAATACTGTTGAAGTTAGATAGAGGTGTGCCATCTCTAGAGGGCTGCACCTCTCCACGTCAACAACCCACCAGTCGTCGTGCCAGACAGTTGTTAATGATTCCAGACTCACAAAAGCTGTCCTATGCTTCTCAGAAGTACTGGTAGCTTAAATGTCGCTGGCGTAAATAGCACGATGCTGAACAGTGTGATCCCCTCATTCCTCCTGCCAACCGAAACGTTCTGTGATGTTTTCGAAATAGCCCAGAAAGGCTGGCGCAGTGAGCAATAACAAAATATCTGTCTACTGATCACATCCAAAACGTATACGAGTCTGAAGATCTGAGTTTCTCTCAGAATAAAGCCCTATTGGCTCCCGTCAAGCCCGCATCTCGTGGTCGTGCGGTAGCGTTCTCGCTTCCCAGGCCCGGGTTCCCGGGTTCGATTCCCGGCGGGGTCAGGGATTTTCTCTGCCTCGTGATGGATGGGTGTTGTGTGATGTCCTTAGGTTAGTTAGGTTTAAGTAGTTCTAAGTTCTAGGGGACTGATGACCATAGATATTAAGTCCCATAGTGCTCAGAGCCATTTCAACCACTTTGCTCCTGTCAAATTAGTGAGCGGATGATTCGAAAACACAAATGGGAATCCCTGGGGGGAAGATAATGTTCTTTTCTATTACCACTATTGAGAATTGACATTTGAAGCTGACTGACGCCATCATATATTTCTCATAAGGAGCACAAGGATAAGATACGAGAAATCAGCGCTCATATCGAGTCGTATAAGCAGTCGTCTTCCTTTGCTGTATTTGAGAGTGGAATAGGAAAGGGAATGACCAGTAGGATACCCTCCGCCACACACCGTATAATAGCATGCCAAGGAAGCTAATAGATGCAAGTTTAGTCTGCCTCGTAAGATGTCGTGCCATCCATTTATAGGCACACAAAAATCACGGAAGAAAGTTCTCTCTTATTTATCGAGAAAACAAGAGACGGAACTTCTTCTGCACATAGTCTCTCTGTAAAAACCTTAGTATTAGCCCCTAATTTTATTATTGCAGATACTTAGAGAAACGTTTGTGAGAGTTTCTAATGCGTTTGCCCACAGTACTTAGAAGAAATGGTATAGAGCTCACTTCTCAACTCCCCTTTCGTCAGAGTATCTCTTACTTGCCGTTTTCTTACGAATCTTCCAATCTTCGATGTATAGCATTTGAGTTTATCTGATTACGATGAATAAGAGACCCCTGGTAATTCTCTCGAAATCCCGTCACTTTCCGACAGCACTGTTCCACTAGAAGAACGTCTAGTCCTCCACCCATCACTATCTAAATAGAGAGCTATTACAACGAGAAAATAGCACACTATCGTACAGGAGGAAATTCACCATCATACATAGTATATGCTGACTGAAAAAAAAAGAATCATAACACCTACAATTAATCAATATCGAATGATGGTTTATAAATATCACTCTCTACATGTCCTAATCTCCTTTAACGTATCAATATGATTACCGAGCCAGAAATACGACTGTGTAATGGTGTCCAAATCTTTGTTGACAACACAGTCTCTCTCTCTCTCTCTCTCTCTCTCTCTCTCTCTCTCTCTCTCTCTGTCTCTCTGTTTCCCCTTGTTATTTTTGTATCATCCAATGCAGTAATACTACGAACTATAAAAAAACTTTGCTAGCATTACCTGGTAGAAAACTCAATATTATTTTACTGCGTCTCTCTCTTCCGATGTATGGGAAATCAAATATTGTCTGCGTGTTAATATCGGCCATATGTGGTGATCTCATTAAATATACATGCATTTGTCCACAGGAGCAGGCGACCAGTGTTCGAAGTCCCTTCCACAGACCTGTGTAAAGTTTTGTCTCCTCTACTTGCGTTATTCTTTCATAATCGGTTTGAGACATTGTTCTTTGCTGTAACACACCGGAGCAGCTGTTTACACAGTCATACATTTTGTTTTTCTACCAAGACTTCAAGATCTGTGTCAGGTGCTAAACTGACATTAACACGTTTCGATCCATTGGCTTTCACAGAAAGCTGGACATCGCATGGTGTAAACTATTTTGCTCCCATAAGACACAGGATGGTTGAAATAAAAGACAGAGGCTATGTTTCTTATTGACGAAGACATGGAAGACATCGCAACATATGGAACCTGGGAGAGCTTGCGGCATTCTGGAGCATTTACAAACAGCTGCTCAAAGTTGATGCCTTCTTACATTTAATTCATCTTCCACAGTGATGGGGTATCAGGTATCTAGGTACTCCATTTCGAAGAGAGCTTTTATTCTTCACATTGCAGCTATTTGCATGACCACTATTTCGTTGCTGGTTATCCCCAGAAGGTGTAGCTCCTGCCAACACTCTCTCCATCTCAAACAAGTGGATTCAGTCAGTCATTATGTGGTAATCAACAGCGTACCAGTGGACGGATGGGATGGAAAATATACCATCGATATGGGACGATATATTGCAATAAGCACCTCAGCTGACTCTGCGATCAATTTTAGCAATTTTATCATTTTTTTCCGTAATTTCAACCCCAACCATTGACAAGGCAGGATGCTTTCCAATTTCTGCATCATCACTGAACCACCCCTCCACTACTTTGCGAGTACCATACACTAGATTGCGAATGTAGACAGATGACTGTGCAGTACGGCCATTAACGGTTTGTTCTAAGAAATATACTACGAAGTATGCCTAGCAGCCCCCTCATACTGATAGTTAGGTTATCTACAAATTTCTGCACTTTCATCACAGTGCAGAATTTTTGATTACGATAGGCCATGATTCCTCTGTGGGTGGTAATCACAGAGTATTGTCGCATTCATACGATAAAGTTGGCGATTGAAAGATGTCCCAGCATAGTCATTGACCAACCCTCCCTGCGACGCTGTCGCCTATTTAATTTGCAACTGACCAGAAATACGGCGGTACTATACGCTCCACATTCCATGCCTCGTGAAGGAACAGAGCGAGCTAACACTGTAGTTGCTGTTCAGTGAAGACTGTTCTGCTCCAGTCTTACTCACGGCATCCATCCCAATGCACAAGATCTCACAAGATGCGCGCATGTCGAGGAGGCTATCACTCCTTATCACTGTAGATATGAGAGTGTTGTGGTGATATATCAGACAATTAAGAAGAAACGCATGGTTTATGCATGATGACGCTCCGTACGAACGGAGTTTGAAGAATTTTATCTCAATCATCTGTACTGTCAATTCTGAAGTAGTGCTCTATTGGCTGGGATCAGTACTAGAAGTTATTGGAAAGAAAGAAATGATCATAGAACACAAAAACTTGCGTTCCTAAAGCTACACGGTTCTGCACTTAAAAACGTTATAATGTTAAACTCATGTAGTTTCCGAAATATTAGTTATGTGGAGCGCAATGTCCTTAATACTCTAATGCCGGACATACATGTCCAACATCTGACATACATCCATCCTACAAGCTTCCTATCCCACTTGTAACACCGAAAATACAGAATGCATGGCACCTGCTACCAATATATAATTTTTTTTAATTGTATGTAAATATTTGTAATTTAAATGCTTTCTTTCAATAAGTAAGGACATTGCTTCACTGTGTGTGTACATTTAGGTAAAAGTCTGTTGATGTTTCATTGTATTTATCTGTGTTTTACTGTGAAACTTATAAGCTCTGGGAAAAAGCCAAAGGAATTGTTATTTGCATCGACTAGCAACGATAATAGCAGTGTCTGTGTGATGTAAAATCTTTGGGTAGGGGGTTGTTGCGCAGAACACGCGGAGAGAGGAGAGACGGGTTCCAGCGCTTGTGGTGTGCATAAGTGTGGTGTTAACGCCCTCGCAGTAGAGAGTACCATTTCGGCGGCATCATGTACGCGCGCCGCCCAGATGACTAGTAGCAGGAGGAAGGACAGTGGACGGGCGGAAGAGGCTGTATTAATTACGATTGCCCGTTCCTGTAATTAGACGTGGCCCCACAAGATGCTACCGTCTTCAACAACAGCAGCAGTTCCAGCTACACAGATTTGTCGTCGGCTCCGAGTTCCGTCGCACGCACAGCACTGAAGTAAGACTGTTCATTGGTAGAAAGTATTAACGGCTAACCCAGCAGCACAACTGAATGATTTGATTAATGAACTTTATTTAAATAATAATCAGTTAAATTCAGTGTGATTCTGTCCTCATTGCCCCCAGATATTGTTACCAAGCAGGGTCCTTCTTCCCTTTATTCCTTATATGCTACCTGAAGTCTGAGAATCCATCACTGGAAAAAATCCAGATCTAAAGAAAATGCACAAATTAAGAGTGCAGAAGTTTTATTTATTTTACATATAACTTGGAGCACATGGCTGTTTGGTTTCGTACGTATTCTAGTATTTAATTCTGTTCAAGTCAGTAAAAAATAAAAGGCTCAGTTGTTCAGACAATAATATGAAATCCAATTTGAAAACTAAGTAGCTGCAAAGTAAAAAGTGCTAGCCTTTCTCTAAATTTCTTTGAAGACGTTATGTTGAGGTCCCTGAAAGTCACTGTTCACGTAACGAAGCTCAATACTGACATACAGTTTAAGTGGATATTTTCAAATCATTACTCGATTGCCTTTTCCAAAATTTACTGACAAATTTAACGTAAAAGTGACTTCTCAGTTTTCTTTATCATTACATACTCACTTAAAATTAGTGTCAAACCTTCACTTGCCACGTCAGTGTTTAATAATAAATGTTTTTCTTTCCCATCATCTTGTACAGGATTTTGGATGCAAATCGCCCTAGTGTGCTGGCGACCATAATTATTTCCTTTTCGTTCATTATTGTAACTTTTGGATTCATGATCAGTGGTACCCCTTTTCTGTCCAGTGTTTTTCGTGAGTGAATGCACAAAATAACTTTCATTCTTCCAAATTGTAGCCCTTTCCGGTTTAATTACTTTTTTATTTTTAGTAGACTTTTCTATAAGAAAGATCGGTTGTACATTTTCCCTCTACTTATCGGTATTACTTCTTCGGGAAAGATGGCCTTATCCAATTAGAAAACTTCCATTACGTATATAGGCGATCCACGATCATATTTTATATCGCAAACAGAATAGGCCGATTAGTAAGGGGGAGGTTACACAGTCACTATAAAGACAGACTTTAAGATGATAAAACTACTTCCTTCTATACCAAAGGAAAACATAGATTCTATGTGATACATGCACAATACAGCTTTCCGGAAGTGTATAGCGCCCAGTGCTCACAACCGATTACGGTTCAGAAATTATGCTACGATCGCATAAGTCCTATAAAATGATCACTAGCAATGGAAAATGCATCTTATGAGGAAACAAAGAAATGCACAGCAGCGGTGTTTGACATATGAAATTACACACCAAGCTGCACTAGCTCTGTAAATGGGACAACTGTCAAGCAAAGGCACAAACAGGGTTTGCAGCACCTTACAAACCTCTGTCAATGACATACAAAAAGAGTTTGAAACATTTTACCTAAATCAATTGTGTCAACGATTCAAAAGTATTGTTTCATTGTTTGCTGTCCATACCAAGAAGATGTCAGAAAGAGAAACATGATCGTGGAACATAAATACATTCCAGGGGCTACATGGTTCTGCACTTAAACACTAGAGCTGTGCAGTTTTTCGACCTGGTATATTGTGGAATGCAATGCTGTTAATATTTCAATGTAAGTAATATATTTCCAGTGCATGACATACATTTTCCCTGTAAATTTCTCTCTAAAAAAATATGGTGACAGACTATGCGATTAAACAACTTCTTGGCGCACCTAAGGAAACATCGATTCTTTGTAACAGAAACACTACGTAGGTTACCGGAGGTGTATGACGCCTGCTGTTTACGAAGTTCAAGCCCAAATAGGGTTCATAAATTATGATTCTTTTCAAAATAGTCCTATAAAGTGATCGTCGGCAACTGAAAGTGCATATGAAGAAACAATATCTTACGAGAAAATAAACACTACGATCATTAGCCAGAGGAGATCTAACAGTCTTAGCAGAGTTTACCAACGCCCCTAACCCCACCCTTGATAACCTTCGTATTGCACACACGTGTCATGGTCCAGTATTAGTTGTGTTGCTCACGTGCAGGGTAATATGACCGTTTCGCCTTGGCACCACGTCTCTACAACGCCCACTCTTTCCACTGTTAAGGCGTATATGTGTGGGATCAGTCCACTCTCCTCCTGAACACGCAATTTTATTGATTTCAGTCAATACTCATTTCATGGTATTTTTTCTCTAATGTAATGTACTCTTAGTCAGTTTCCGTAATTTTGATAGGTTTTCACTGTTTTATATATTTAATCGTATTTCTCTCAATTTTACGAATTTAACATCCATTTTTCGTGGTTATACCAGGTTTTACTCGAATTTTACCGAGTTTGTATTGTTTTTCATATTTTTCAACAGTTTTTCGTTATTTTATATATATATATATATATATATATATATATATATATATATATATATATATATATGGTGACATACCCATCTGTTTTTCGATTTTCTACGATATTTGCTTGTCTAATACACCAGCCTACCTAAAAATCATTGGACTCCCCTCTCCCCGACGATCCACATGGCGCATTTTTGACAAGGCGATCATGAGAAGTATAGTAACAGTCGCTTTGTATATGATACTCAACGAGTGGTGCAGATGATAGATGTATTGGAAACTTGAAGCCTGGAAACAATTCCGTGTACTGTCTGACTCATCAGAGAACTTGTCTGCAGACTCATATAGTGCTGCATCTAATGAAAACTCCACATGTTCATTTGACTTACACTCCATCATGTAGGGATCTTAGGGATCAACAGGAAGCTGACATGTGTACAAAGTTCATTTTCTTTGCTGCTCAGCTTTTTTCCATGATTATTTGCTCTATTGCTTACCAAATGTACTTCGTTATTTCTGTTTATACCTTCCAACTCTGATACAAACCCGCAACCCTGTCAGGACATATACAAACTATAGCCTTCAGGTACTTTTATTTTTATTACATCAGTAATAAGTTGTTTCTTAGTTGACAGCGCGTCGACTGCAGGTAGCATCTTGGACCCCCTCTCCCTCCCCCTTCCCCGCTCCCCTTGCCCCCCCCCCCCCCTCGGGCATCATCTCCCCAGCAGCGTCATATGTAGACAAACATTTAGTAATTTATGCGTCCAAACCGCAACCATCGCCCACTGACAGCTCTACACACATGCACATACAGAGTCGGCACACATATTACCAATCTCTAAGACGCGATTTCAAGCACTTGTATGTTATTTTAGTCAGTGCTACAGCTACACAAGTAACGAAACACTCTTTACAAAACGGTTGTGCAAGCTCATTCTCCTAAAGAGCATAACATCTTCGATACAATTTACATTAACAATATTTCTAACAATACTGTCTAGCTTCTCCAGTAATAACAACAATACAACGCATCCCACTGCACGTATCAGATGTTCAGTTATACTCTGAAGATCCACTATGATGGTGCATGATCACCCCAGTCACAGTTTATTGTGTGTTATGTACCGGTTGGATGTCGGGAGAGAGTCCTTCGTGAATATCAGTCTTATGTATGAGCTAGAACACTATACATTAGTTGGTTGGAATAGTATAGCACTGTGCTCGAATGTATACAGTCACTTCCAACCACTTAGTCTACAGTTGCAGTAAATCACCTCTATTTTCTGTATGTCTGTGTGTATGACCCCATGACCCAGAGTGGACCTGATTTGGTGTTCGAGTCTGGATCCACCTTCACACGCTGTCCCAGGTGTAGTGTATCGTGGATCAGCCACCTAATATCGCTCTGGATGTAATGTGTGAAAGTGAGAGTACACTGAATATGATTCAAAAGCTGAATCAGTAATCAGGCGTTTTTTCTTTGAGGCGAGATCTTTTAACGGAATTTCAATCTACCACGTACACATAGAGCGATCATAATCGCAATAAAATCAGCTATATTATCGAATTCATAAAGTGATACATAGTATAAACCTGATATTTACAATTTCTCTGTCCTGTTACCTTGAGATACTTCGTATGTGACAGGACATTTATTTATATTAAGAGAGCTCGAAAATAAGGAGGCGTTCTGTGACAGAGGTACAGCATACTCTTAGCATTCCATCATGGCCAAAAATGAGTTTAATATTCTAGTCCTGTGATGGAGGACATTGCAGGTATTAAACTGATAAGAACAGATTTACCAGCTGCTCACTTGTAAGTCAGCAGGAGGTTCTGAGCACTATGGGACTTAACTTCTGAGGTCATCAGTCCCCTAGAACTTAGCACTACTTAAAGCTAACTAACCTAAGCACATCAGATACATCCATGCCTGAGGCAGATTCGAACCTGCAACCGTAGCGGTCGCGCGGTGCCAGACTAGCGCCTAGAACCGCTCGGCCACTTTGGCCGGCTAGGTCAGCAGAAGGCTACTGCTCTGTACTTCAGTGATAGCTTGCTCTCCTATCATTATTTCCAATACAGGGCTATTGGCCAGACTGGCTGTAGCAATTCTCTAGTGCTAGATTAATAGCGAAAATATCCATTCCACATCTAGCAGTTACTGATGAAACTGGACAGAGTTACTGTCTAGTGCTCGATCAATGTCAGATCAAATGGGTTAAATGAACTACACTCCTGGAAATGGAAAAAAGAACACATTGACACCGGTGTGTCAGACCCACCATACTTGCTCCGGACACTGCGAGAGGGCTGTACAAGCAATGACCACACGCACGGCACAGTGGACACACCAGGAACCGCGGTGTTGGCCGTCGAATGGCGCTAGCTGCGCAGCATTTGTGCACCGCCGCCGTCAGTGTCAGCCAGTTTGCCGTGGCATACGGAGCTCCATAGCAGTCTTTAACACTGGTAGCATGCCGCGACAGCGTGGACGTGAACCGTATGTGCAGTTGACGGACTTTGAGCGAGGGCGTATAGTGGGCATGCGGGAGGCCGGGTGGACGTACCGCCGAAAGGCTCAACACGTGGGGCGTGAGGTCTCCACAGTACATCGATGTTGTCGCCAGTGGTCGGCGGAAGGTGCACGTGCCCGTCGACCTGGGACCGGACCGCAGCGACGCACGGATGCACGCCAAGACCGTAGGATCCTACGCTGTGCCGTAAGGGACCGGACCCGCCACTTCCCAGCAAATTAGGGACACTGTTGCTCCTGGGGTATCGGCGAGGACCTTTCGCAACCGTCTCCATGAAGCTGCGCTACGGTCCCGCACACCGTTAGGCCGTCTTGCGCTCACGCCCCAACATCGTGCAGCCCGCCTCCAGTGGTGTAGCGACAGGCGTGAATGGAGGGACGAATTGAGACGTGTCGTCTTCAGCGATGAGAGTCGCTTCTGCCTGGTGCCAATGATGGTCGTATGCGTGTTTGGCGCCGTGCAGGTGAGCGCCACAATCAGGACTGCATACGACCGAGGCACACAGGGCCAACACCCGGCATCATGGTGTGGGGAGCGATCTCCTACACTGGCCGTACACCTCTGGTGATCGTCGAGGGGACACTGAATAGCGCACAGTACATCCAAACCGTAATCGACCCATCGTTCTACCATTCCTAGACCGGCAAGGGAACTTGCTGTTCCAACAGGACAATGCACGTCCGCATGTATCCCGTGCCACCCAACGTGCTCTAGAAGGTGTAAGTCCACTACCCTAGCCAGTAAGATCTCCGGATCTGTCCCCCATTGAGCATGTTTGGGACTGGATGAAGCGTCGTCTCACGCGGTCTGCACGTCCAACACGAACGCTGGTCCAACTGAGGCGCTAGGTGGAAATGGCATGGTAAGCCGTTCCACAGGACTACATCCAGCATCTCTACGATCGTCTCCATGGGAGAATAGCAGCCTGCATTGCTGCGAAAGGTGGATATACACTGTACTAGTGCCGACATTGTGCATGCTCTGTTGCCTGTGTCTATGTGCCTGTGGTTCTGTCAGTGTGATCATGTGATGTATTTGACCCCAGGAATGTGTCAATAAAGTTTCCTCTTCCTGGGACAATGAATTCACGGTGTTCTTATTTTAATTTCCAGGAGTGTATATTCCGCAGTGTGCACAAAATAATAAAGACTTAGTCCATCTCATCTGGCAGCCCAGATAAGATTGAGTCCTTTTCCTGCAAATTTCCAGATGGGGAGGGGAGGAGAGGGGAGGTGGACAGGGGTGTGGGGGAGAGGCAAAGCACCCTCCATGGTAGTTTTGTGAACTAGGTCAGTTGGTCTCCAAACCTCATGATGAACACACAAAATTTGATATTTCCATGAACAATTTTGATTTTCTCGCCATTTTTTGCATGTCCTGCCAAAATTTCTATTTTCCACCATTTCAAAAGGATGGGGAGGGAGGGGAAGGGGGCGGGAGCCACAGCTGGGGGAACCCCATTACATCATCAGAGGGTATGGGTAATTAATTGATGAATTAATGAACTTGAATAATTAATTTGGTATCAGAATTGGAGTGATACTACCATTTTACTAACATTCTCTTGAATTGTCCAGAATGTTTTTCAAACCAGTCTCAAACAACAGTCACCCAACATCGTTGTCTGGGAAGTAGCCAAACATATCTATTTCCAGCCAATGGTCGGTTCAGTTGGATCATAGGACCCAGACAGTTATGAAGCCATCACCAGCTTGCACAGTTCCTTGTTGACAACTGTGATCCATGGCTTCGTGGGGTCTGCGCCACACTCTAAACCTATCATAAGCTCTTACCATCAGAAACCTTCACTCATCTGACCAGGGCACGAATTCCAGTCGTCCAGGTCCAACCGATATGTCCACTAGCCCAGGAGAGCCGCTAAAGGCTATGTTCGATGTATATCCCACATTGATTTCCGTGGTTATTTCACGCAGTGTTGGTTGTCTTTTAGCACTCACAACTCTACACAAACACCGCTGCTCAATTGTTAAGTGAAGGCCGTCAACGACTGCGTTGTCTGTGGTGAGAGGTAATGCTTAAAATCTGGTATTCTTGCACACTCTTTCCACCCTCAGAATATTGAATTTCCTAACGATTTCCGAAATTGAGTGCCCCATGCGTGTTGCTCCATTTACCATTCCGAGTTCAGAGTCTGTTAATTCGCGTCGTATGGCCATAGTGATGGCACAAACCTTTTCACACGAGTCGTCTGAGAGCAAATGCACTGTCCTTTTATGTCTTGTGTATGCGATAGTATCGCTATCTGCATTGTAGAGGGATAAAGTTAGTTAGACAAACAAGTTTTTCAGTAATGAAGTTAGTTAAATTGTGAAGGAATATTGGTAGCCAGAAGTCATATGTGTGTTACAGTATGTTGCACAGCTCAGTTGTATGGTACTGTGACACAAGTGGGCCCGTGGAGCGTCGATTTAAGCAACGCGAAAAAGAACCTTGTGTCATCGACCCGCGGAGGACGTGATAAGAAGCAGCTCTTCACATGCCAGGGTGTCGCATCGAGGGTGGTAATCACGTCAGTTACACAAGCAGAGCAACACCTGAATATTCCACCGACGTACTGCGGAGGAAGAACTGCAAACATCGGCGGCAGAAAACCGTATTTAAGGAACGGTAGCCACCACGTCATCATTGACTATCATGTGGCGTTGGAGTGACGCAGAGCGTAAGTGACTCAGCGCTCCCACCAGTTCATAGTCATCACTGTCATCATAACTATCACAGACACGGGGCGCCGTCAGCAAGCAGCCGCTTGTATAGGGAGACAGCCGCTTGTATAGGGAGGCATCGGCTGCAGTGCGCTGTCGCCATCGTCCTGCCTCCACTAACATCGTGAGCTAGGGTTCGCGGCCTGCCAACGACAGACGATCTCCGCCAAGGATTGTCGCTGAGGCAGGCCACCAAACTGTCCCACTGCTGCCAGGCCCATTCTGCGATTACAACAGAGGTCCATGGGCCGTGGTTCCATCCGCCGCTGTATGACCCGGCAAGGCCGTAGCACTTCGTGTCAGCGCAGCCTCAGTCGCAGCAAAAGGCGCAAGTGTGGGCTTCCACCGGCCACATTTGTCGCTGCTGAGAATATTACGAGCGGCAGCAAACCTCGCCCCGAGGGCCAACAACCAATCTACTGCGGTAGATCAGTAAATGCTGGTATTCTGTCAACAGGAGCCATCTGTGGACACACCCCCACCATCCTTTTCCTGAAGTGCTGCAGATGACCCGCTTTCGAATCCGGCGACGGGCAGTGGAGTTCCGTGTTTGTTAGCATGGTCCATTTACAATATCTCTATTTAGTATGATAGCACAGCTACACAGTGATACTCCCATGTAATGCGTTATTGACCATTACATCTATCTACATAGATACTCTGCAAATCACATTTAAGTGCATGGCAGAGGGTTCATCGAACCACCTTCACAATTCTCTATTATTCCAATCTCGTATAGCGCGCGGAAAGAATGAACACCTATAACTTGCCGTACGAGCTCTGATTTACCTTATTTTATCTCGGTGATCGTTCGTCCATATGTAGACTGGTGCCAACAAAATATTTTCGCGTTCGGAGGAGAAAGTTGGTCATTGGAGTTTCGTGAGAAGATTCCGTTGCAACGAAGAACGCCTTTCTTTTAATGATGTCCATCCCAAATCCTGCATCATTTCTGTTATACTCTCTCCCATATTTCGCGATAATACAAAACGTGCTGTCTTTCTTTAAACTTTTTCGATGTACTCTGCCAGTCCTGTCTGGTAAGGATCCCACACTGCGCAGCAGTATTCTGAAAGAGGATGGACAAGCGTAGTGTAGCCGGTCTCCGTAGTGGTCTGTGACATTTTTTAAGTGTCCTACCAATAAGACGCAGTCTTTGGTTAGCGTTCCTCACAACATTTTCTATGTGTTCCTTCCATTTTAAGTTGTTCGTGATTGTAATACCTAGGTATTTAGTTGAAGTTACGGCTTTTAGTTTAGACTGATTTATCGTGTAACCGAAGTTTAACGAGTTCCTTTTAGCTCTCATGTGGATGACCTCACACTTTTCGTTATTTAAGGTTAACTGCCACTTTTTGCACTATTCCTATATTTCTTCTAAATCGTTTAGCAGTTTGCCTTCGATAGTATCTCCATTGCTATCGTGCAGAGAAGGCATTGATTGTTTCTTGCTGCTAATATACTTCACATGCGACCAGAATCTCTTTGGATTTTCTGCCAGCTTTCGAGACAAAGTTTCGCTGTGGTAACTGTTATAAGCATCTCGCATTGAAATCCGCTCTCAGTTTCGACCTTCTGTAAAAGATCGCCAATCTTGGGGATCTTGCGTCTGTTTGATGTCACGAGGAATGGACCTGAGAGTAGAAAACGAGGTAGGAGGCATGACGTCGTCACTAAAAAAGTAGTAACACTAGACTGAGTAGGTGGGGAGTGCTCAGTGACTTTAACGTGGAGTAGTCATTGGATTTCAACTGACTTCGAAGGAAATGCTGTTGTGGTATGATGGTGTTTTCTATGGTTAGGTTGTGGCTCATTACAAAGCTTAATAAAACGCTAAAAACAGAAGGATATGAACTCGTATCACAGAACTGTGTAGTTCACACAGCAGAGGGTTATTTTTGAACGACTTCAGTCTATCATCAAACAACATCTTTGAACCAATCCTTGTTGTTGTTGTTGCGGTCTCCACTCCTGAGACTGGTTTGATGCAGCTCTCCATGCTACTCTATCCTGTGCAAGCTTCTTCATCTCCCAGTACCTACTGCAACCTACATCCTTCTGAATCTGCTTAGTGTATTCATCTCTTGTTCTCCCTCTACGATTTTTACCCTCATCGCTGCCCTCCAAAACCAAATTGGTAATCCCTTGATGCCTCAGAACATGTCCTACCAACCGATCTCTTCTTCTGGTCCAGTTGTGCCACAAACTTCTCTTCTCCCCAATCCTATTCAATACTTCCTCATTAGTTATGTGATTTACCCATCTAATCTTCAGCATTCTTCTGTAGCACCACATTTCGAAAGCTTCTATTCTCTTCTTGTCCAAACTATTTATCGTCCATGTTTCACTTCCATACATGGCTACACTCCATACAAATACTTTCAGAAATGACTTCCTCACATTTAAATCAATACTTGATGTTAACAAATTTCTCTTCTTCAGAAACTCTTTCCTTGCCATTACCAGTCTACATTTTATATCCTCTCTACTTCGACCATCATCAGTTATTTTGCTCCCCAAATAGGAAAACTCCTTTACTACTTTAAGTGCCTCATTTCCTAATCTAATTCCCTCAGCATCACCCGACTTAATTCGACTACATTCCATTATCCTCGTTTTGCTTTTGTTGATGTTCATCTTATATTCTCCTTTCAAAACACTGTCCATTCCGTTCAACTGCTCCTCCAAGTCCTTTCCTGTCTCTGACACAATTACAATGTCATCGGCGAACCTCAAAGTTTTTATTTCTTCTCCGTAGATTTTAATACCTACTCCGAATTTTTCTTTTGTTTCCTTTACTGCTTGCTCAATATACAGATTGAATAATATCGGGAAGAGGCTACAACCCTGTCTTACTCCCTTCCCGACCACTGAATCCCTTTCATGTCCCTCAACTCTTATAACTGCCATCTGGTTTCTGTACAAATTGTAAATAGCCTTTCGCTCCCTGTATTTTACCCCTGCGACCTTTAGAATTTGAAAGAGAGTATTCCAGTCAACATTGTCAAAAGCTTCCTCTAAGTCTACAAATGCTAGAAACGTAGTTTGCCTTTCCTTAATCTTTCTTCTAAGATAAGTCGTAAGGTCAGTATTGCCTCACGTGTTCCAGTGTTTCCACGCAATCCAAACTGATCTTCCCCGAGGTCGGCTTCTACCAGTTTTTTTCCATTCATCTGTAAATAATTCGTGTTAGTCTTTTGCAGCTGTGGCTTATTAAACTGATTGTTCGGTAATTTTCACATCTGTCTACACCTGCTTTCTTTGGGATTGGAATTATTATATTCTTCTTGAAGTCTGAGGGTATTTCGCCTGTTTCAAACATCTTGCTCAACAGATGGTAGAGTTTTGTCAGGACTGGCTCTCCCAAGGCCGTCAGTAGTTCCAATGGAATGTTGTCTACTCCGGGGGCCTTGTTTCGACTCAGGTCTTTCAGTGCTCTGTCATACTCTTCACGCAGTATCGTACCTCCCAGTTCATCTTCATCTACATCCTCTTCCATTTCCATAATATTGGCCTCAAGAACATCGCCCTTGTATAGACTCTCTATATACTCCTTCCACCTTTCTGCTTTCCTTTCTTTGCGTAGAACTGGGTTTCCATCTGAGCTCTTGATGTTCATACAAGTGGCTCCCTTATGTCCAAAGGTCTCTTTAATTTTCCTGTAGGCAGTGTCTATCTTACCCCTAGTGACATAAGCCTCTACATCCTTACATTTGTCATCTAGCCATCCCTGCTTAGCCATTTTGCACTTCCTGTCGATCTCATTTTTGAGACGTTTGTATTCCTTTTTGCCTGCTTCATTTGCTGCATTTTTATATTTTCTCCTTTCATCAATTAAATTCAACATTTCTTCTGTTACCCAAGGATTTCTACTAGCCCTCGTCTTTTTATCTACTTGATCATCTGCTGCCTTCACTACTTCATCCCTCAAAGCTACCCATTCTTCTTCTACTGTATTTCTTTCCCCCATTCCTGTCAATAGTTCCCGTATGCTCTCCCTGAAACTCTGTATAACCTCTGGTTCGTTCAGTTTATCCAGGTCCCATCTCCTAAATTTACCACATTTTTGTAGTTTCTTCAGTTTTGATCTACAGGTCATAACCAATAGATTGTGATCAGAGTCCACATCTGCCCCTGGAAATGTCTTACAATTTAAAACCTGGTTCCTAAATCTCTGTCTTACCATTATATAATCTATCTGAAACCTGTCAGTATCTCCAGGGTTCTTCCATGTGTACAACCTTCTTTCATGATTCTTAAACCTAGTGTTAGCTATGATTAAGTTGTGTTCTGTGCAAAATTCTACCAGGCAGCTTCCTCTTTCATTTCTTAGCCCCAATCCATAGTCACCTACTACGTTGCCTTCTCTCCCTTTTCCTACACTCGAATTCCAGTCACCCATGACTATTAAATTTTCGTCCCCCTTCACTATCTGAATAATTTCTTTTATTTCATCATACATTTCTTCAATTTCTTCGTCATCTGCAGAGCTAGTTGGCATATAAACTTGTACTACTGTAGTAGGCGTGGGCTTCGTATCTATCTTGGCCACAATAATGCGTTCACTATGCTGTTTGTAGTAGCTTACCCGCATTCCTATTTTCCTATTCATTATTAAACCGACTCCTGCATTACCCCTATTTGCTTTTGTGTTTGTAACCCTCGTCTTGTTCCTCCTGCCATCGAACTTCACTAATTCCCACTATATCTAACTTTAACCTATCCATTTCCCTTTTAAAATTTTCTAACCTACCTGCCCGATTAAGGGATTTGACATTCCACACTCCGATCCGTAGTACGCCAGTTTTCTTTCTCCTGATAACGGCATCCTCTTGAGTAGTCCCCGCCCGGAGATCCGAATGGGGGACTATTTTACCTCCGGAATATTTTACCCAAGAGGACGCCATCATCATTTAATCATACAATAAAGCTGCATGCCCTCGGGAAAAATTACGGCCGTAGTTTCCTATTGCTTTCAGCCGTTCGCAGTACCAGCACAGCAAAGCCGTTTTGGTTATTGTTACAACGCCAGATCAGTCAATCATCCAGCCCTTCCAACTACTGAAAAGGCTGCTGCCCCTCTTCAGGAACCACACGTTTGTCTGGCCTCTCAACAGATACCCCTCCGTTGTGGTTGCACCAACGGTACGGCTATCTGTATCGCTGAGGCACGCAAGCCTCCCCACCAACGCCAAGGTCCATGGTTCATGGGGGGGAGCCAATCCTTTCTGAATAATAACTTTCCTGAAATGGACTGTGTTGGTAGAGTCTTGACATGTACCCCGATGTAATACCTCTGGAATCAGTTATAACGTCGACTTCGCTCCAGATTCCACCATGCAAAGTTACCATGTTCCCTGTAGGGTAATTGTCAGATTCGGGTAGTTGTTACTGAGAAAACTGAAGGTCTACAAAATGATTTTCAAAATTTGAAGAAGGAATGTGAAAGGAGTAAAGCAGTCTTGTCATAAAATCATGAGAGGGGTATCTGGTCAGGAAGTGGTTACCCAAATTAAAGAGCAAATTTCGAGTTAGGCTGCATCACTGCAGATCTTAGAAAAAAATTCGGTACAACAGAGGCCCAGAAGGGTGAAGGAATGGTCACAGATTAACGAAGAAGTGAAATAAACTGCCGAGAAAACTGATGGTTGCGTTTGTTACGATTGTGAGGAATTATCTGGTGTTGTGTACAATGATTTCTCATTTATCAAAGATATTTATGTATTTAGAACTTCAGTAAATGACATTCATCCTCGTGCTTTGGTGGACAATTTGATTTTTTCATACACACCATGTCAGCCTGGTAATCGTAAGATTGAATTTGTGTTGTTGAAAGTCGCTGCATTTACACATACTGAGGAATATATACATTACATACATATATATCGAGCGAGTCGAAATCTATCTGGCTCAAATATTGAATTTTGTGGCAGAGTGACTCTTATGAATGCCATTTAGTGGAGTAGTTTGCGTTCTGTTTGCATTTATCTAGCGGTCGGATTTAGCAAGTCGGAATTTCATTTACCAAATAAACTCTGCCATACATGATCTTCCAGTATAGTTTAAAAATGATTACAGGTATATGGGTGTGCTAAGGACAGCAGGTGCCTCATATTACTTTAATTGATGTGAACTATGGAGATTTTGTACACGTGAGGCACAATCATATTCCAAGTTTTAAATCTTATGCCATTCATTTCAAATCCATACCAATTACAGATTCAATTAAATGAAGCACAATTCTTCGGAGATGATACGTATTAGAAACTATAAAGCGTTTCTCGAATGCTTTGAGTGGAACTAAATATTCTTGTGGCTCATTCAATTTATATTTCATCCAGAACCAGTTTTACCCATAATGAATAATAAGTAGGACACCCTTTGTATTATTAAGCTACTTACTTTGAGAGGGCAACTGCATCACTTTCTGATTACACGTTTTGTGGTATTAGAAGCTCACCTCAGAGAGACAATCAGGTTACGTATAAATGCACCAGCTCCAACCCATATCTTACTAATTAGAGGAAAGCTAGACGTTAGGAACATTCGATCTGCTTTCAGTAAAAAGAAAGTAAAGCAGTAGAAGAAATTTTAAATTATTTCGTGCATCAAATATAAAGTCCCTTGCACTATTTAAGTATAAGGGTCTGAGAATCATAATCAGACTGCATTATGTTAACTGAGGTTTATTCATTTTTGTAGGGAGGGCAAACTTTATGTGGGACTTAATCGCCACCAAGTGTTGCAGTTTAAAGTACAAAGAAATCTTGACTAACCCGAAATCACACAGCCTTTAATAGTGTGAGAACAACATTTAATTGTAAGACAAATCTATGCTTCAATGAAAATAGAAATATGTATAGCCTAACTATTGTTCTTTTGATTTCTTTTGAGTTCTCTTCGAACTCCCGAGATCGAGTCTCGATCGGGCACACAGTTTTAATCAGCCAGGAAGTTTCATATCAGCGCACACTCCGCTGCAGAGTGAAAATCTCATTCTGAAAATTCATACTTACCACCAAAATCCGCCATATTGAATGGCGTCATCGCCGCCATCTTGGATGACACCATGTGCTGTTGCCAAGTCTACACATCACCATCTTGGATGACATCATTTTCGCCACGTGCGATACATCTGGCAGTAATGGAGAGTGAGGTAGAACAAAGATTGCCCCAAAACTTACAATTATCTCTTTCGCTCTTTTTATGCTGCAACTACATTTCACTATCTTCCAGTGTTTATTACTTTTTTTCAGTGCCACTATCATTCTATCTGTGCATAAAAAAGTGCGTTAATATGTTCACATTTCCTTTTGGAGAAAATTTTTGAAGGTGCTGAGGAAGGCAGAATGATGCAGCTGGTACCCCACTTTTCAGTCAGAGTTTTTTACGCAGGACCATGTTTGCCATTTTTGTCCTCCAATATGAGCATTTTTCCGATAGCTCCTCTTTTTCTGGCCGTAGCTGGTCGTGTCACTCATACGAAGACTACGGGACAGTACTATTTTGAAAAGAGGGTCATTCAACAATTAAAGAGACAAATTGGTGTGGAGGAAAAAGCGTTAATTTTTACAAAACAATATTTTTTCTACTTTTCAACAGAATCACCTTAAACCTTTATGCAGTTGTTCCAGTGGGCTACAAGCTTTTTTATGCCGGTTGCAAAGAACTCTTTATCTTCATGTTTGAACCAATTTCTCACAAACTTTTTCACGTCTTTGTTGTCCTGGAACCTCTTCCTTCCTAATGCCTCCTTCAGTGCACCAAACAAATGGAAATCTCTATGTGCTAAATCAGGACTGTAAGGGGGATGACGCAGTACTTGCCAGCCCATTTTTTTGATGGTTTCACGGGTTAGTTGAGGAGTATGAGGACTTGTGTTGTCTTGCTGGAGAATCACACCTCTCCTTTGAGATCCACGAAGTCTCTCTCTCATAGCTGGCTTCATCTTTTTAAAAGCAAATCCGAGTAGTATTGGCTGTTCATTGTACGCTGCTTTTCGAGAAAATCACAAAAAACTGGATTTTCAACATCCAAAAACACCTTCAACATGACTTTTCCTGCTTATGCTTGGGTTTTCAATTTTTTCTTGACAGGTGAGTTGGTGTGTTTCCAATTAATGCTTTGCCTTTTTGATTCTGGCTCATAATAGTGAACCCAAGTTTCATCAAAAGTCAAAATTTTGTTGAGGAAGTGCTCACCTTCCCTTTCATAACGTTCCTTTAGCTCTGTGCACACTCTCAAACTTGTTTCCTAGCGTAGCTGCGTGAACTACTTTGGGGTCCATCTTGCATATGTTTTTCGGTACTTCAGCTTGGTTCAGATAATGTTGTGAACTGTACCAGCACTAACTTGAATCTTATCAACTATTATTTCCACAATCACACGAAGGTCGACACAATAATGTTATCAATTCGACTTTCAAGTGAAGGAGTTGAAACTGCAACTGGTCGGCAAGAACGGTGTTCGTCAGTCTCTGAGTCGCGACCATTTTTTAACTGCTCTATCCACATGTAAAAACTTGCACGATTTATGGAACCTTCACCTTACACTTCACACATTCTACAGTAAATAATCACTGGTTTCTCGTATTCAGCAAGTAAGAAACGAATAACTCAACGTTGTTCAACTAATGTGGACGTTTCAAGCGGACTCTCATCTTGAAATGTATTTTTGAGGTTATAAACAAAACAATATTGATACATCAGCTGATAAGGGCTCATCCTAGTGATATCAACTTAAAGCCATATAAGTACCAAACTTGCCCTACTAACAGTTCTTTCCCCAAACTAATTTGTCTCTTAAATTATTGAATGACCCTCGTAGATTGTTGTTGTTGTGGTCTTAATCCTGAGACTGGTTTGATGCAGCTCTCCTTGCTACCCTATCCTATGCAAGCTTCTTCATCTCCCACTACTTAGTGCAACCCACATCCTTCAGAATCTGCTTAGTGTATTCATTTCTTGGTCTCCCTCTACGATTTTTACCCTCCACGCTGCCCCCCAATGCTAAATTTGTGATCCCTTGATGCCTCAGAACATGTCCTACCAACCGATCTCTTCTTCTGGTCCAGTTGTGCCACAAACTTCTCTTCTCCCCAATCCTATTCAATACTTCCACATTAGTTATGTGATTTACCCATCTAATCTTCAGCATTCTTCTGTAGCACCACATTTCGAAAGCTTCTATTCTCTTCTTGTCCAAACTATTTATCGTCCATGTTTCACTTCCATACATGGCTACACTCCATATACATACTTTCAGAAACGACTTCCTGACACTTAAATCTATACTCGACGTTAACAAATTTCTCTTCTTCAGGAACGCTTTCCTAGTCATTGACAGTCTACATTTTACATCTTCTCTACTTCGACCATTATCAGTTATTTTGCTCCCCAAATATCAGAACTCCTTTACCACTTTAAGTGCATCATTTCCTAATCTAATTCCCTCAGCATCACCCGACTTAATTCGACTGCATTCCATTACCCTCGTTTTGCTTTTGTTGATGTTCATCTTATATCCTCCTTTCAAGACACTGTCCACTGCTCTTCCAAGTCCTTTCCTGTCTCTGACACAATTACAATGTCATCGGCGAACCTCAAAGTTTTTATTTCTTCTCCGTAGATTTTAATACCTACTCCGAATTTTTCTTTTGTTTCCTTTACTGCTTGCTCAATATACAGATTGAATAACATCGGGGACTGGCTACAACCCTGACTCACTCCCTTCCCAACCACTGCTTCCCTTACATGCCCCTCGACTCTTATGACTGCCATCTGGTTTCTGTACAAATTGTAAATAGCCTTTCGCTCTCTGTATTTTAGCCCTGCAACCTTTAGAATTTGAAAGAGAGTATTCCAGTCAACATTGTCAAAAGATTTCTCTAAGTATACAAATGCTAGAAACGTAGGTTCGCCTTTCCTTAATCTTTCTTCTAAGATAAGTCGTAACGTCAGTATTGCCACACGTGTTCCAATATTTCTACGGAATCCAAACTGACCTTCCCTGAGGTCGGCTTCTACTAGTTTTTCCAGTCGTCTGTAAAGAATCCGCGTTAGTACTTTACAACTGTGATCTACTAAACTGATACTTCGTTAATTTTCACATCTGTCAACACCTGTTTTGTTTGGGATTGGAATTATTATATTCTTCTTGAAGTCTGAGGGTATTTCGCCTGTCTCATACATCTTGCTCCACAAATGGTAGAGTTTTGTCAGGACTGGCTCTCCCAAGGCCATCAGTAGTTCTAATGGAATGTTGTCTATTCCCGGGGCCTTGTTTCGGCTCATGTCTTTCAGTGCTCTGTCCTACTCTTCCTGCAGTATCGTATCTCCCATTTCATCTTCATCTACATCCTCTTCCATTTCTATAATATTGTCCTCCATCTGAACTCTTGATATTCATGCAAGTGATTCTCTTATCTCCAAAGGTCTCTTTTTTTCCTGTAGGCATTATCTATCTTCCCCTAGTGAGATAAGCCTCTACATCCTTACATTTGTCCTCTAGCCATCCCTGCTTAGTAATTTTGCACTTCCTCTCGATCTCATTTTTGAGACGTTTGTATTCCTTTTTGCCTGCTTCATTTACTGCATTTTTATATTTCCTCCTTTGATCAATTAAATTCAGTATTTCCTCTGTTACCCAAGGATTTCTACTGGCCCTCGTCTTTTTAACTGCTTGATCCTCTGCTGCCTTCTCTACTTCATCCCTCAAAGCTACCCATTCTTCTTCTATTTTATTTCTTTCCCCCATACCTGTCAATTGTTCCCTTATGCTCTCCCTGAAACTCTGTACAACCTCTGGTTCGTTCAGTTTATCCAGGTCCCATCTCCTTAAATTCCCACCTTTTTGCAGTTTCTTCAATTTTAATCTACAGTTCATAACCAAAAGAGTGTGGTTAGAGTCCACATCTGCCCCTGGAAATGTCTTACAATTTAAGACCTGGTTGCTAAATCGCTGTCTTACCATTATATAATCTATCTGATACCTTCTAGTATCTCCAGGATTCTTCCATGTATACAACCCTCTTTCTTGATTCTTGAACCAAGTGTTAGCTATGATTAAGTTATGCTCTGTGCAAAATTCTACCAGGCGGCTACCTCTTTCATTTCTTAGCCCCAATCCACATTCACACCTATTATGTTTCCTTCACTCCCTTTTCCTACTCTCGAATTCCAGTCACCCAAGACTATTAAATTTTCGTCTCCCTTCACTACCTGATTAATTTCTTTTATCTCATCATACATTTCTTCAATTTCTTCATCATCTGCAGAGCTAGTTGGCATATAAACTTGTACTACTGTAGTAGGCGTGGGCTTCGTGTCTATCTTGGCCGCAATAATGCTTTCACTATGTTGTTTGTAGTAGCTTACCCGCACTCCTATTTTTTTAATTCTTTATTAAACCTACTCCAGCATTACTCCTATTTGATTTTGTATTTATAACCCTGTATTCACGTGACCAAAAGTCTTGTTCCTCCTGCCACCGAGCTTCTCTAATTACCACTATATCTAACTTTAACCTATCGATTTCCTTTTTTAAATTTTCTAATCTACCTGCCCGATTAAGGGATCTGAGATTCCACGCTCCGATCCGTAGAACGCCACTTTTCTTTCTCCTGATAACGACGTCCTCTTGAGTATTCCCCGCCCGGAGTTCCGAATGGGGGACTATTTTACCTCCAGAATGTTTTACCCAAGAGGACGCCATCATCATTTAATCATACAGTAAAGCTGCATGTCCTTGGGAAAAATTACGGCTGTAGTTTCCCCTTGCTTTCAGCCGTTCGCAGTACCAGCACAGCAAGGCCGTTTTGGTTAATGTTGCAAGGCCAGGTCAGTCAATTATCCAGACTGTTGCCCCTGCAACTACTGAAAAGGCTGCTGCCCCTCTTCAGGATTAGATTACTTATATGAAATTGAAATAACGCACATCTGATTTTACCCCCCAGACAGGATTTAATATGCACAAAAATTTCCGTGTGCTTCAGTACTACAACATGGGGTTCCCAGAACTCTTCTGTCGCTAAATAAGACACTTTACAGCATGTATATCCGTGCTACGCCATTTTATATACTACGTTTTCAGTTCACACCGTATTATGCTCCTCCGTTACAGATTAACAACTCTGTGATGAAGTGGAATACGTAATCCTCACAGATGACTGCGCAGCGTCGATCAGCGCCTAAGCAGCATAAGATCTCCTTATCTTGAGAGGACAAAATGCAGTGCTGGAAGATGAATAGACAAATTAAGATGTCCGATATATGGAGTACAGTAAGAAAACCCAGAAATCGCAACTAGATCCCTGACCAGATGTTAGATGCCGTGCTTGACAACTAGATTTTTCTTACGACTGCTCTCCTGCCATTCACTAGTAGTCATAATACAGGGTGACACACAAAAACGGGAACATTTCCACAATCCAATAAAACTAGAAGTGACGAAGGAAAGAAATTGCATCCATAGTAATTGAAACCTTACAACTTTGCCATTTACGAAACATTGATGGCATTTATCATTTTTTTTTTAAATTGCGTCCTTTAAATGGCGTCCTCCTGTATGGGTACATTCGTGAAATCTGCTGTTGAGATTCCTCATTGACCGCTGCAACATCTCAGCTGGGATACCGTGAACTGTATCCCGAATTCTCTGTTTTAACTTATCCATGGTTCTCGGTCGAGTCGTGTAGAATTTGCCCTTGAGGTATACCCACAAGAAAAAAACGTATAAAACTAGCGATCTAGGCGGACAGAGAATGTTACCGAATCTTGAGATCGCACGGTTGCCAAACAATTCTCGTACATATGCCACAGATTGCCGTACAGTGTGTGATATCACTCCGTCATGTTGAAACCAGGCTTCTTGAACGTTTGGAAAGTTTCTCAATGCAGGCGTAGCGAAAGTTCGTAACATCTCCAAATAACGATCAGCATTGACAATTATTGCGTTTCCCTATTCATTTGCGAAAAAATACGGTCCGATAATCCCATGTGATGAAGCACCACACCATACTGTCACTTTACTAGCGTCTAAAGGGCGCTCATGAACGTCATTAGGCCCAGTAGCGGTAGTTCTGTTTATTCACATAGCCTGTGAGATGAAAATGTGCCTCATCTGACATCCACAAGTTGTTTAGAAATTCATCGTCATTGTTTTTTATATCAATTGTTGACAGATTCCTAATTTTAACCAGTAATAGTTGTCTTTCAATTGTTGCTACATCTGTAGTTTGTAAGGATGAAATTTTAAATCATGATGAAAAATTCTGAGAACACTCTCCCGGGGCATTCCAACCACTGCTGTTTGCTTACGAAATGAACGCCGTGGGCTCCGTAAGACAGACTCGCGCACAACATCAATGTTCGCTAAAGAACGCACACTTCTTGGTCGTCCCGTTGGTTTCTTCTTGAGGGTAGATCCAGTCGCTTTAAAGTTATTAATCCAAAATTTTATCGCGTGTTTCGACAGAACGGCATCATAACGTCCTAAATTAAAAAAAAAGTTGAAACTACATCACTACCAAACTACACTATGTGGTCAAAAGTATCCGGATATTTGGCTAAAAATGACTTACAAGTTCGTGACGCCCTCCATCGGTAATGCTGGAACTCAGTGTGGTGTTGGGCCATCCTTAACCTCGATGACAGCTTCCACTCTCGCAGGCATACGTTCCATCAGGTGCTGGAAGGTTTCTTGGGGAATGGCAGCCCATTATTCACAGAGTGCTGCACTGAGGAGTGGTATCGATGTCGGTCGTTGAGGCCTGGCACAAAGTCGGCGTTCAAGAACATCCCAAAGGTGTTCTATAGGATTCAGGTCAGGACTCTGTGCAGGCCAGTCCATTACAGGGATGTTATTGTCGTGTAACCATGAGACACTGAAACTCTCCGTTCCTAGATGATTTATACCTTTCTTCTACACATCATGATCTTGAATCTCTTTGCCTAACTTTAAACAGAGCCATTTACGCATTAACACGCTGGTTTAATACCAACGACCAAATTGTTTCAACGGAGAAATGTTCAGTAGTTTTCTTCAACCGCAAAAGGTTACGATAGGGATCTAATTCAACCATTTTATTGGGAACTCTCTTTTTCCCGTAGGTGATTGAAGCGAAATTTTTATGTGTGGTATTTGGAATGCGCTTAAAATGAGTAGGTCACATATGTCTTGTAATCATGAAACAATATTAACACAATGAGATCTGTAGTTGGAACTTGGCGGGGTGCAGACGCAGCATTCTCCTGAACATGTCCTAGCGCCTCTTCCGCTCAGTCATGGATTATGGATCCTTCTTATATCAACACGCTGCAGAAGGTGCACTTCATAAACTTGACGTAGTACAGTTCTGTTGCCTGCGGCTATGCCTTGGAGCAAAGCGAACGACTTCCATGAATGCGTTAGTTGTAGAAGCTGTCGAATCTCCGCTCTATAAACTACATTTTCTCCTCGCGACGTGTTACACAAGCGTATCTTACTTGTACAAGTAAGATGAGTTTGGACCTCTGTATATCGGAAAAGGGTAAACATGAAAATTACTTTCAAGATTGTCTGAGATCTGTGTGTTACGAGTAAATCGTAAAAAATTCAGTCATGAGCCTTGGAATCCTCGACTCGGTTTTGGTAATAAAAAAATATGAAAAAAACACTTTGGGGGGATTTTTTGGGGAATCGCCCATGGACTAATGCGGCCCCTGTAAGCCTCTTAAGGCCCACCGTGCACCACATCAAACGCAAAAGGCACCAACTGATTTGCTTCATTTGCCCCTGCAGGAGGAAGTGTGTAGTATTCCTACTTTGACCCTGTACTGTAGCATAGTGACACTAACACGGTGCTTTTGTTGGGTTTACGATATAGAAGAACATAGCGCTTAACGAACAAATCTGTTCGTATATGCTATATTCTTCTATGCTGAGACATTGTTGAAGTTGTACCATGTACTCTTATTACTTGAGTCATCAAGACTTCAATATTTGCACTAAAGGTGGTCGCACAGTGATTAAAATCGATTTGCAGCAATAAATGATGTCAAACCTCTTACGACCGATGCTGCCGATTTTGTTGATTACATACTCTTAACTCTCAATGATGGCTGTCCTATCCAGATGTCTCTTCCACACAAAGACAGTTCTGTTGACGCCCTGACGTTATGCTCATCACCAGATGCCAATGTTTCTGCTTAATATTGCATGACATTTCCCTTGTGTTCTGACGACAAACCGACACCAAGACAAGTGAACTTCTTTCCTAACAGTCCTTGGAACATCAAAAAAGAAAAGTAGCACTCTTTGAAAAAATATGGTTCAGTAGCCGTAGTGCCAGAAACGAATCCAGTGCACGTATCCCACTACACATCTTTCATTATATTAAATGTGACCGACGTCTCCATCCCAAAAAAGAGATGCTACTTCGTTACAGGTTAACACCTCTGTGACATGGTGGAATACAGAATCATCACAAATGATTGCGCAGCGTCGACTAGAGCTTAAACAACATAAGATCTGGTTATCTTGAGAAGATATCCCGCACGGTTGGAAGACAGATGCTAAAACTAACGGAACGTAAAAAGTAAGAACGTCTTAAACGGATTAATTATTGTAAAACAATGTACAGAGATATTAAGATGTCTGATGTGTGGAGTACAACAAGGAAAGTCAGTAATAGTACTGGAACCCGGACCACATGTTGTTAGATGTTGTGCTTGACAACTAAGCACTTGGTGAGAAAATTTATTGGCCTAGAGAGACAGCAGTCCGAAAGTAGATCAATCACCCTCCTACCGGAAATACATGAAATCCTGCCACACACAAGATCCGCATCGGAAATGTGGTGTCCTTGATCTCTACTAGTTTAAGCATTAGAATTAGCATGAGGGCTTCAACGGAACCGAGTCTAATGGATATCATCTACCGTCTGCGCTTACGTCAACCCTTATTGGGCGCACGTTGTTCATTTTTATGCTGGTGGCTTGTTATCTCAAGATTTCTGCAGTAGGACATTTTAATTTCTTGCTCCGAAGCTGAAGCATTTGAAACAGTTTCGTATGCCCCATATTTTTTCAGTTTTTACAGCGGAGGCGATAGGGATTCGAGAGTGTCTCAAATCTGCTCGACCTGCTGGGCTCTAGAACTTGTGTAGCGTCACGCTCCAAAGGCATATACGAATATATTCAACATTGATTATGGATCAGTAAAATGAATATTGAAGTACTGGAAAATATGTTGCAAAATGAGCGCAGAGGTACGAGATTTCCCTTCCAGTGGGCCCAACGTCATTTGGGATTATCTTCCAATGACAAGGCCGGACATATGGCGAACAAGGCCAGTGTTTCCGGCCTCTAATGAATGTCATTCTACCATCCTCAGCTTTCAGGTTACGGATGAAGAAACTGGACAAACGAGAATGGGCAGAAGATCGGGGCCTTTGAGTGTACCATAGAAGCCAATACTACACTGCGATACAAGCACTAATTAGAAGCTCCACCTGATTTCGAAAATTTCAGGTGTGTAGGCAGCTGATAACTTACCGACTATAGTACAATTCCTTCCATCTTACGTCGGATAGGTATCAAGTATAACCCTTCGAGAGACTGTCAGAAGATAGAAGCAGGAGACCTAAGCAACTTGCTGTTTTCCTACAATTATATTGAAACACAGCCAAACCATTTGCTGCAAAACCTTGCCGGTTCCCTCCCATCAAGTGCTCCTGTTTTACTATATCATGAAGACCCTTAAATATCCTTCTCAGTCCTCAGGAAGCATAAACTCTGCAACCTAGTTTCACGTATTCTTTTTGTGGATCAAGTAATTAACCGAAATTGCCGTGCCGGATTCTAGGTTGTGTGTTACACCATGCGTTTTCTGTTCCTCACTTGTTTCCGTTTCTGCAGTCTCCCAGTAAGTTTCAGAATCTGATTGAAGAAAACTGTTTATCACAGTGTTATCGTAGTTGAGAGAAATAAATGTAATTCCAGGTTGTATGTGATCATATACCCTCCGCTATAGAATAAGAGATCGTTCATTTGACAACAATACAACGATACATTTTTTCGATATACGAGAGCGTGCTTAACAGCAATGCCTCCGCATTTTTTGTCCTGTTCTCGACATCTGTTCAGGTATTATCTGTCATGCATATTACCCGGCTGACTTTTCCGCTTCGCTGGCGCTAGAGTACTCCGAATTTTAGCAAGTAATACGGCTGTGTAACGTAACTATGTTGCTACGTGAGAAACAGATTCTCAGAAAACAGACTCTCAGAAAACAGAAAGTACGAATTCGAAGAGTTCGTTCACACATGAGACACAGACGAGCGCTGCGACATCTGTAACAACCCGTCGCCTTGTGTTCACTGACGTCGATGATCCTCTTTACAGTCCCACCTCCCACCTACGTCCCATCCGATTTCCATCCGTTTCCGAAACTTAAAGATTACCTTCGAGGCCTTCATTTTGATGTTAAAGGAAGGTGAAGTTGTGGCTCCGTCAACAAAGCGAAACATTCTACAGTGACGGTATCAACAAACTGGTCTCTCGCTGGGAGAAACACATTCGTCACAGGAGTGACCACGATGAGGAATAAATATGTAGGCCCGAAGAATAGAGATGTAGAGCGTCATAACGTATGTTTTATTTAAAAAGCTATAAGAGTTTCAAATAAAAATTGCAGTCAGTTGACTTCGTAGCAGCCGAGGAGAGCTCCGCCTACCATCCTCCAAGGAAGCCATGGGTCTGAAGATGGTTATGTAAAAATAACCGAAACCGGTTACCTATGTCATTGAGACATAAATGTTGTGATCAAGACTGAACTTTAGTCAAAATATAATAGCAGCTGCCAGTCTGAGACTCAACTAAAAGAGTTCTGAGGAAATGTAATTCATCCATGAAAATATATACTTACAGAAGTCTTGTTCGACCAATTCTTCCGTACTTCTGATCAGTCCTGGGCTTTTAACAGCTTGGAGTAATAGAAAAGTTGGAGGAGATCCAACAGAGATTAATAGGCGTCGTCACAAGATTGCTTAGTAGACGCAAGAAGGTTATGGAAATGCTCAACTCCAGCGGCAGACGTTTCATGAGTTGTGCATTGCGGGGAAGCCACTGTTGAAACTCCCAGAAAGTAAGTCCCGAAGTGAATCAGGCAGAATATTATGTCCTCCCTTCTAGCTCTCGTGAAATGAGAATGGCGTGCAACTTAAAGAGTAATTAGATATCCTACGGTAACCTCTTATTACGCGATCTTCTCAAGTACCTCTCGCGAATACAACAGGAAAGGTGAGAGAGCAGAGAAACTCTCGGCCACACGCCGCAAGTGGCTTTGCGGGGTATAAATTTCTATGTACTGTGATATTTGATTCACATTGGAGACTGCGAGTTCCACATACCAGGCATTCAGGAACTATTTGTGAACAGACTCCAAAATTACTTTGATGGACCTCAGATTCAAGCTGCATATTATTCTGATTAGGACTTACGAGACCACAGTATTCAACAGTAGTGGTTTTTATGGTTGATGCATACAGTATGCGGTTTCAGCGTGGACGATGATGATGGCTGAGTACAAACGATTATTGGTCACTTACCTCCATTGGCTTCATGGTTTTCAATAATTAATTCCTTCTGACGGAGATATGCAGCGCAGTTTAGTTTTCACCAGATACGCTTCCTACAAACACCGACACACGCGTGAATTGCTTCAGTTCACCAGGTAGACTAATGCTAGGCAACGCACGCATCGCGTCTCGCGATATTTCATTGTTGTGGGCCCCTCCTGGACCCCCTCGTTATCCGTTACAAAAGTCTCATACGAAAAGAAAACAACATTAACCATTCATATCCTTATCACCGAAAATCGTTAATGTAATTTAAAGTTTGTCCAAAAGAGAAAACTAAATTGATAATAGTGACATTGAGGAATTCACACATTTTTCGCAGTTACTTTCACTAGAAGCGTTCCTCAGTTTATTTTATTGTGATCAGACCGGAATGTATGCATATTGTGATATTTTGGTAACAATGACCACGAAATATGATTGGAGGAGGCATTCGCCGTGAAATTTGTAAATTTATGCACCAAATCCACGAGATAATCTATAGTTAGTTGCAGTGCATGGAAATTTATTTCTGGTTTTGAAAAAATAACCGAAACTGAACGGGGCTGGCGTGAAAAACGGATCGTGGAAATGTCATATTCTGAAGAGTGAACCGCAGCACCTTCAGCGTCTTAACGTATTAACAAAGGAGGATTGCATTCATTTGTTTCTAGATATCGCTGACTGGCACGGGTTGGGTGTACGAAGTAATAAATTGCAGAGAAACCTGTGAAATCCCTTCTTAGAAAATACCATGTACACACAAGACTGGATTTAAATGTGAAACGTGTGCTAGTAGAAAAGCGCTACAGATGGAAGCTTTACGTGCCACTTCTACGACAGTGTAGTTCGTACCGAAAAAATGAGGAAGAATGAAAGAAAGAGGACTGGGTTTAACGTCCCAAAAAAACAGGGTGGGAGCGGAGTAACTGGATGAATAAGGACGTTTCATATTAAGGGAAAAGGAATGTACCAGGGCGAAAGGTGCAGAACACGTTTCGTATCAGAAATTATACCTGTACCCAAAAGGTGACAGTAATCAAGACATGGCAGAATACTATTAACTGGATGTCTGAATAGCTACAGAATAACCTAAATTTAATCACGTGATGCTTATCTTACAAATATATCCAAAACCTGTAATGAACCATGTGCATAATTTACAAATACGCATCTCAAAGAAAGTAGTATGTATACGAAACTCCACCCCTTAGCGACATTATAATTATAGTATGTGGATATCCCGCGCGGCTCTCTAGTGGCGTGTCACATTTTCGGTCAATACAATTCAGATTCAGAGACATAGTTGTTATTTCAGGTTGTGAATGCTTTCCATCACGTAAATCTATCTCCCATCGCATTTCGATGTGAAAAGATGTTATCACCAATGAGAAGTAACAACAGACAACCGAGCAGCAAGTATGGTCAACCGTAGAAGAGAAAAATTGTGCTGGTGGGTGCAGTATCTCAAATCTTTAGGCATCTTTAGACATCAGCTTCTCTCCTGTGGCTAACCACTCTTCTGCGGATAGCCAACAAAGATGTACAACCACGGAGGGTAACGCTATCCGCTACCAGGTCTCAATCACGACCAACCATTTATCTTGTGTCGACATCGACGAAAAGCAAATCTTTCATGCACATACGGTAATCGTCTGCCAGAGGCAATAAAATCCTGAACGAAATAGTGACAAGAGGTTAAAGAAATTTTCAGCTTTCACTAAGAATTCGACCCAATCAGAACAGCACCAACTGACAGTGTAATGAGTGAACAGTCATGAAGGCAAAAACCAAGTGTGCTCAAGGATCATAATGAACAATGGGGGAACTGCGGTGTAATAAGTAGGGACAAGCAATAATATGCGGTTTCAAAGGAAGTTAACTGTGTAAATATGGTACAAGTCCAATACTGGTAGAGGGTTCAAAATCATGTAAATAGAGCCATGTGTAAATGGATGTAGAGACAGACTGTGGGGACGCATTCTTTCCGTAGAAGGAGGGAATGTAGAGAATCGAAGGATTTGAGAATTTAGTTAGTTAAAGATAGGAGTTTTTCAGTAACGAAGTTAGTTAAAATGATAAGGAATATTGGGAGCCGGAAGTCGTATGTGTATTACATTCCGTTCTGCAGCTGAGTGGTATGGCACCGTGACACAAGTGGGTCGCAGGAGTGCCGAGTAAAGCAACACGAAGCAGAACACTGTGTTACAGGCCAACGGAGGACGTGAAGAAACATCTTTCCGCACAAGCAGGTTGTCAAGATCGATTGCAGTAATCGGGTCAGTTACGCCAGACGAGCAACACTGGAAGATTCCACTAACCTACTGGGGAGGAAGAACCGTAAACATCAGCGACAGAAAGCCGTATTTAAGGACTGGTTCCCAGCTCGTCATCACCGACCGTTGTGAGGCCTTGGTGTGACACAGGGCCTGTGTCACTCAGCGGCGTCACCATTTCGGAGCCGTCTTGTCATCACAGTCATCGTAGTGCAGGGCGTCGCCTAGGAGGCACCAGGGTGACGCAGCCATTGTAGTTATCAGCGTCACTATCGGCGGACACCACCAGCAGGCAGCCGCCTATAATGGGAGTCATCACCTGGGGTTTGTCGTGGTAACGTACTTTCGCCATCGTCCTGGGACGCTTCCTCCACAAACACCATGACTGGGGCCTGAACTGGGAGCCCTGTCCCCTCAACGCCAGACAGCCGCCTCGGGGGATGGTCGTTGCACTGCCACCGTTGTCATGCCACCCCCCCTCCCCCCGCCACCGCCACCCACCCTCCAGCCGCGATTACAACAGAGGCCCGCGGCGTGTGGGTCCAGCCGCCGTGGTACGACCAGCGAGTTTCTAGTTACACCAGAACAGCTACAGTCGAAGCAGCAGGCGCAAGTGTGAGCGTTCGCCAGCACCTTCTTCGCATTCGTGAATATTATAAGCAAACCTCGACCAGAGGGCCAACAACCAATATATAGCAGCTGATAAACAAATGTTATTCTGTCATCTGGAGCCACCTGTGGACACACCGACACCATCCTCCTGTTCACACCCAGCAGAAAGCCCGCGTTCGAATCTGGCGACTTGCAGTGGAGTCCCGTGCCTGTTTGCAGTATGTACACTCCTGAAAATGGAAAAAAGAACACATTGACACCGGTGTGTCAGACCCACCATACTTGCTCCGGACACTGCGAGAGGGCTGTACAAGCAATGATCACACGCACGGCACAGCGGACACACCAGGAACCGCGGTGTTGGCCGTCGAATGGCGCTAGCTGCGCAGCATTTGTGCACCGCCGCCGTCAGTGTCAGCCAGTTTGCGTGGCATACGGAGCTCCATCGCAGTCTTTAACACTGGTAGCATGCCGCGACAGCGTGGACGTGAACCGTATGTGCAGTTGACGGACTTAGAGCGAGGGCGTATAGTGTGCATGCGGGAGGCCGGGTGGACGTACCGCCGAATTGCTCAACACGTGGGGCGTGAGGTCTCCACAGTACATCGATGTTGTCGCCAGTGGTCGGCGGAAGGTGCACGTGCCCGTCGACCTGGGACCGGACCGCAGCGACGCACAGATGCACGCCAAGACCGTAGGATCCTACGCAGTGCCTTAGGGGACCGCACCGCCACTTCCCAGCAAATTAGGGACACTGTTGCTCCTGGGGTATCGGCGAGGACCATTCGCAACCGTCTCCATGAAGCTGGGCTACGGTCCCGCACACCGTTAGGCCGTCTTCCGCTCACGCCCCAACATCGTGCAGCCCGCCTCCAGTGGTGTCGCGACAGGCGTGAATGGAGAGGCGAATGGAGACGTGTCGTCTTCAGCGATGAG
The DNA here is from genome assembly GCF_023897955.1 of Schistocerca gregaria. Classification (NCBI taxonomy): domain Eukaryota; kingdom Metazoa; phylum Arthropoda; class Insecta; order Orthoptera; family Acrididae; genus Schistocerca; species Schistocerca gregaria. Next base: position 319,997,047 of record NC_064925.1, on the reverse strand, counting down.
AGTCGCTTCTGCCTTGGTGCCAATGATGGTCGTATGCGTGTTTGGCGCCGTGCAGGTGAGCGCCACAATCAGGACTGCATACGACCGAGGCACACAGGGCCAACACCCGGCATCATGGTGTGGGGAGAGATCTCCTACACTGGCCGTACACCTCTGGTGATCGTCGAGGGGACACTGAATAGTGCACGGTACATCCAAACCATCATCGAACCCATTGTTCTACCATTCCTAGACCGGCAAGGGAACTTGCTGTTCCAACAGGACAATGCACGTCCGCATGTATCCCTTGCCAGCCAACGTGCTCTAGAAGGTGTAAGTCAACTACCCTGGCCAGCAAGATCTCCGGATCTGTCCCCCATTGAGCAAGTTTGGGACTGGATGAAGCGTCGTCTCACGCGGTCTGCACGTCCAGCACGAACGCTGGTCCAACTGAGGCGCCAGGTGGTATGGCATGGCAAGCCGTTCCACAGGACTACATCCAGCATCTCTACGATCGTCTCCATGGGAGAATAGCAGCCTGCATTGCTGCGAAAGGTGGATATACACTGTACTAGTGCCGACATTGTGCATGCTCTGTTCCTGTGTCTATGTGCCTGTGGTTCTGTCAGTGTGATCATGTGATGTATCTGACCCCAGGAATGTGTCAATAAAGTTTCCCCTTCCTGAGACAATGAATTCACGGTGTTCTTATTTCAATTTCCAGGAGTGTATGTATGCATATAGCTGTCCAATGACTTTAGTCACCACATTGTATATCGTGTGTTATCCTGTGTTTGGTCATGGCTACTGACTGCATTATTCTCTCCATGTTCTTCTCGTTAAAACATGGAAGGTAGCTCTCGAATCTGCCGACGTCTGCGGAGCAGTAGATTTGCAAAATTCGAGCTTTCTTCCCACACTACTTTCCAGTAGCTGCAGCTGATATCCCAGGAAGAATACAATACTGTTTATAGTAGGAACCAGCCCTGGACTAATTCAGGGAAAACATTGAAAACCCAAATCAGAATGGCCAGATGAAATTGGAGCTTCTACCCTCACCGAATACAAGGGCACTCTGTTTAAAACAGCGCTACCTCATTCGGTGTATCCCTAGTGTACAAGACTGGTTTGCAAGGAAATTATGTAATAATGTAAAAGGCTAGTGCTACACTGTCCATTCATTTGTCGCTGCACACACTACACACACACTATATACTCATTGTTTCGTAATGCAGCACTGGACACATTAAGACCATAGAGACAATGGTTTCCATTTTGTGTACCGCTACTTCCTATTTGCTAGCCGTAAAAACCGAGACTTTGGTGTGATATCTTGTATTTTCCGTTCGCATGCTTACTGCCTTCTTAAACACATCTGGGTCTACACGATAGATGCTTAAGAGATGGACTTCCACTAATCCATACACAACGCTTTATGTTCCGTGTAAAGCAAGTCAGTACTAATTTTGTATTCTAGACAGAGTTCTCGCACACTTCATTTGCTTCAACTTTACTGTAATGTCCGGGTTCCAGACCGAGCGACAGCTGAAACTATCGACTTGTGAATGATCGAACAATTCGATATTATTATTTCTCTGTTTTCTTCGAATGACTTTTTTTATGCCAGAATATCAAATATGTATGAGGCAAATTGAATGACATAACTTTTTGCCCATATGACGAGAAATTACAGAGGAAAAATTCAATTAACACCGGAATTTTTGTGCTGCTGTTGCGTTTGAATGGCATCAGATGTTGCTTTCTAGTCTTATTCGTAGCATCGTCCCAATATCTTGTCGAGGTATGAATGGTTACTGCTTTCTTTCTTTGTGGGGTACTATTTCCTGACAGATGACCGTGGCATCTGGAAATTGCCTGGAATTATAGTCACTTAATACAGCCTGCAAAATTACTAATCATCATGTACATCGATGACGCTTGTCGCAACTGCCCGAAGTCCTCTCACAATTAGCTCTGTGTCTGAGGATGAGTCTCCGGCTAGGACATTCTGCCTGTCAAAAAAGTTCTCAAACCAGTCTCTAACATGGTAATATCAATTAAACGCAATTTTTAAGCTCCTTCTGTTCTGCTGTCCTCCGTTGGACTATGCAACCCTGTGTTCTCTGCACAATGTAGACATTTTCCATTTAATAAAAAGCTGAAGCACTTCATTTTGTTAACATCATAACGTTACTCCAAAATATTAATCTATATGATCTTTTTTCTTTGTCAAACAGTGACGCAAATGCTCAATTCTGCTCCCAGGCAGACTCGTGTTTTTTTTTTTTTTTTTTGGGGGGGGGGGGGGGGGGGGTTCGAATCATTAATTGCTTTCTGCTTCGTTCCTTTTTCTATCACTTCTCTTCTCTTACATCCTCTGCTTCTACTGCTAAAAATCTTCAGAGACCAAGTAGGGTATCTTGATTTACTCTGCTTCTCACATACAAATACAAACTATTTTTTCTGCATTTATGTAACAACTAAGTTACCAGACAAAACGTTAGTCACCCCATTAACAGAGTAACCTGGTCGTTTTGAAGCTCTGTAGATGGTGTTAAACAAGTACCAAAAGCTCATTTGACACACCCTCTCTGCCGTACACTGAGGTGAAAAAAGTCATGAGATGGCGATAGGTAGATATACAGATGGCGGGAGTAGCGCGTACGCAAGGTATAAAAGGACGGTGTGTTGGCGGAGCTGTCATTTGTACCCAGGTGATTCATGTGAAAACATTTCCAACGTGATTATGGACGCACCGCGGGAATTAACAGAGTCTGAACGTTGAATTGCAGTTGGAGCTAGACGAGTAGGACATTCCATTTCGGAAATCGTTAGGGAATTCAATATTTCGAGGTCCACAGTCTCAAGAGTGTGCCGAGAATACCAAATTTCAGGCATTGCCTCTCACCATAGTTAACCCAACGTCGGACGGCTTCATTTCCGTAGAGTTGACAGTGCTAACAGACAAACAGCACTGCGTGTAATAACCGCAGAAATCAATGCGGGAAGTACCTTGACGTATCCGTTGCGACAGTGTGGCGACATCTGGCGTTAATGGGCTGTGGCAGCAGACACGAGTTCCTCTGCTAACAGCACGACATCGCCTGTAGCGCCTCTCCTGGGCTCGCGACCATATCAGTTGGACCCGAGACTACTGGAAAACCGTGGACTGGTGCGATGAGCCCCGATTTCAGTTGTTGAGAGGGTTGGTAGGGTTCGAGTATGTCGCAGACCCCACGAATCCATGGATCCAAGTTATGAACAAGGCACTGTGCAAGCTGGTGGTGGCTCCAAAATGGCGTGGGTTGTGTTTACATGGAATAGACTGGGTTCTCTGGTCCAATTGAAGTGATCACTGACTGAAAATGGGTGTGTTCGACTACTTGAAGACCATTTGCAGCCATTCATTGTCTCCTCGTCCCCCTCCTTGGGAGCTCCAATGTCAGGCGCGTAATGGGGCCCTTTAGGGATATGGCAGGGGAAGAAAACCAATGTACACACCGTGTGCATACCGGGGGGAGTCATTCTAGATGTGGAAAGGGTCCTTCCGGTTGCCATGAAGGGTACAGGGTGCACCCATCTGCAGGTGGTCGCTCATGTCGGCACCAATGATGTGTGTCGCTATGGATCGCAGGAAATCCTCTCTGGCTTCCGGCAGCTAACTAATTTGATGAAGACTGCCAGTCTCGCTAGCGGGATGAAAGCAAAGCTCACCATCTGCAGCATCGTCGACAGGACAGACTGCGGACCTTTGGTACAGAGCCGAGTGGAGGGTGTGAATCAGAGGCTGAGACGGTTCTGCGGCCGTGTGGGCTGCAGATTCCTCGACTTGCGCCATAGGGTGGTGGGGTTTCGGGTTCCGCTGGATAGGTCATGAGTCCACTACACGCAGCAAGCGGCTACACGGGTAGCAGTGGGCGTGTCGGTTTTTTAGGTTAGATGGCCTCGGGCAAGTACAGAAAGGGCAACAGCTTCAAAGGGTGCGGGGCAAAGTCAGGACATGCGGGGACCAAGCAGCAATCGGTATTGTAATTGTAAACTGTCGAAGCTGCATTGGTAAAGTACCGGAACTTCAAGCGCTGATAGAAAGCACCGAAGCTGAAATCGTTATACGTACAGAAAGCTGGCTGAAGCCAGAGATAAATTCAGCCGAAATTTTTACAAAGGCACAGACGGTGTTTAGAAAGGATAGATTGCATGCAACCGGTGGTGGCGTGTTTGTCGCTGTTAGTAGTAGATTATCCTGTAGTGAAGTAGAACTGGATAGTTCCTGCGAAATATTGTGGGTGGAGGTTACACTCTGTAGCGTAGGTTAATAGTTGTCTCCTTTTACCGACCTCCCAACTCAGCAGCATTAGTGGCAGAACAGCTGCGAGAAAATTTGGAATACATTTCACAAAAATTTCCTCAGCATATTATAGTCTTAGGTGGAGATTTCAATTTACCAGATATAGCCTGGGATACTCGGATGTTTAGGACGGGTGGTAGGGACAGAGCATCGAGTGACATTATACTGAGTGTACTATCCGAAAATTACCTCGAGCAATTAAACAGAGAACCGACTCGTGGAGATAACATCTTGGACCTACTGATAACAAACAGACCCGAACTTTTCGACTCTGTAAGTTCAGAACAGGGAATCAGTGATCATAAGGCCGTTGCAGCATCCCTGAATATGGAAGTTAATAGGAATATAAAAAAGGGAGGAAGGTTTATCTGTTTAGCAAGAGTAATAGAAGGCAGATTTCAGACTACCTTAACAGATCAAAACGAAAATTTCTGTTCCGACACTGACAATGTTGAGTGTTTATGGAAAAAGTTTAAGGCAATTGTAAAATGCGTTTTAGACAGGTACGTGCCGAGTAAAATGTGAGGGACGGGAAAAACCCACCGTGGTTCAACAACAAAGTGAGGAAACTACTGCAAAAGCAAAGACAGCTTCACTCCAAGTTTAAACGCAGCCAAAACCTCTCAGACAAACAGAAGCTAAACGATGTCAAAGTTAGCGTAAGGAGGGTTATGCGTGAAGCGTTCAGTGAATTCGAAAGTAAAATTCTATGTACCGACTTGACAGAAAATCCTAGGAAGTTCTGGTCTTACGTTACATCAGTAAGTGGCTCGAAACAGCATATCCAGACACTCCGGCATGATGATGGCTTTGAAACAGAGGATGACACGCGTAAAGCTGAAATAATAAACACCTTTTTCCAAAGCTGTTTCACAGAGGAAGACAGCACTGCAGTTCCGTCTCTAAATCCTCGCACAAATGAAAAAATGGCTGACATCGAAATAAGTGTCCAAAGAATAGAAAAGCAACTGAAATCACTCAACAGAGGAAAGTCCACTGGACCTGACGGAATACCAGTTCCATTTTACACAGAGTACGCGAAAGAACTTGCCCCCTTCTAACAGTCTAACAGTCGTGTACCGCAAGTCTCTAGAGGAACGGAAGGTTCCAAATGATTGGAAAAGATCACAGGTAGTCCCAGTCTTCAAAAAGGGTCGTCGAGCAGATGCGCAAAACTATAGACCTATATCTCTGACGTCGATCTGTTGTAAAATTTTAGAACATGTTTTTTGCTCGAGTATCATGTCGTTTTTGGAAACCCAGAATCTACTCTGTAGGAATCAACGTGGATTCCGGAAACAGTGATCGCGTGAGACCCAACTCGCTTTATTTGTTCATGAGACCCAGAAATTATTAGATACAGGCTTCCAGGTAGATGCTATTTTCCTAGACTTCCGGAAGGCGTTCGATACAGTTCCGCACTGTCGCCTGATAAAGAAAGTAAGAGCCTACAGAATATCAGACGAGCTGTGTGGCTGGATTGAAGAGTTTTTAGCAAACAGAACACAGCATGTTGTTATCAATGAAGAAACGTCTACAGACGTTAAAGTAGCCTCTGGCATGCCACAGGGGAGTGTTATGGGACCATTGCTTTCCGCAATATATACAAATGACCTAGTAGATAGTGCTGATGATGCTGTAGTATGCAGAGAAGTTGCAGCATTAGAAAATTTTAGCGAAATGCAGGAAGATCTGCAGCGGATAGGCAGTTGGTGCAGGGAGTGGCAACTGAACCTTATCATAGACAAATGTAATGTATTGCGAATACATAGAAAGAAGGATCCTTTATTGTATGATTATATGATAGCGGAACAAACACTGGTAGCAGTTACTTCTGTTAAATATCTGGGAGTATGCGTGCGGAACGATTTGAAATGGAATGATCATATAAAACTAATGTTGGTAAGGCGGGTACCAGGTTGAGATTCATTGGGAGAGTGCTTAGAAAATGTAGTCCATCAACAAAGGAGGTGGCTTACAAAACACTCGTTCGACCTGTACTTGAGTATTGCTCGTCAGTGTGGGATCCGTACCAGATCGGGTTGACGAAGGAGATAGAGAAGAACCAAAGAAGAGCGGCGCGTTTCGTCACAGGGTTATTTGGTAACCGTGATAGCGTTACGGAGATTTTTAGCAAACTTAAGTGGCAGACTCTGCAAGAGAGGCGCTCTGTATCGCGGTGTAGCTTCCTCGCCAGGTTTCGAGAGGGTGCGTTTGTGGATGAGGTATCGAATATAATGCTTCCCCCTACTTATACGACCCGAGGAGATCACGAATGTAAAATTAGAGAGATTCGAGCGCGCACGGAGGCTTTCAGACAGTCGTTCTTCCCGCGAATCATACGCGACTGGAACAGAAAAGGGAGGTAATGACAGTGGCACGTAAAGTGCCCTCCGCCACACAGCGTTGGGTGGCTTGCGGAGTATGGATGTAGATGTAGAAAATATGTAATTTTAATGGAAGGCAATGCGCCATGTCAGCGGTTCACCTTGTTTGCGTTTGGTTTGAAGAACACTACGTGCAGTTCGAAAGATTGATTTGGCCACTCAGATCGCCCGACATGAAACCCGTCGAACATATATGGGAAATGATTGAGAGATCAGTTCGTGCACAACATCCTACACTGGTCACACTTACGCAGTAATAGATGGTTACAGAGGCAGCATGGCTCAATATTTCTGCAGCCAACTTCCAACGACCTATTGAGTCCACGTCAAGTAGAGCTGATGCAGTACGCCGGGAAAAGGGAGGTCCGACACGAAATTAGGCGCTATCCCATTGTACCGATACGCGGTAAAAATATTAAATCGTGCGACGACAAGTCGGACATTAAACGAAGTAAAATGAAAATTGTAAAACTTCAAATTATTGAAAATATCACGCGGGGACGCTGAACTGTAGTCTGTAGTGAAATAATGACGGTACAAAAAGACCCTATAAGATAATATATGCAGCAATGTAATTGTTCTTTTACTCGCTGGTGCAAGAAACCAAAAAGACAAGCGTTATTACACACACTCTCTGTTTTAGCCTTGAAGAAAACGCACGCTACGGCGGCCATTTCGCATTGTAAGCTGTGAATTTTAAATAATGTATTGTAATGTATGCTACTTGCACGTTTTTCCTTCATGTAAACAGTGACCTTCACGCAGAAGTAAAAACAAGGTTTATTTTTCAAGGTTTTCAGTACGCTGGATAAACAACAAGAACGGCCGAACAATCGACCATTCTTGACGTTTTGCGTAGGAGTAATTTTATTTTCATGTCATCGCGTTCCGTCATCAAGGGACGCTTTAAAAGAATCCCACTCATAATTAGTAAAGAAAAGAAAGTGCACATATTAATTTATTTCATATTAAAGTAAAAACTTTCAGTTCAGTATAGACATTGGCCGCTTCTCGTCAAAACAAAGATTATTTCGCTTAAAATAACGAAATACTTTCTTTAATTCCAAGGTTTCTTTTAATTAATTTCGCTACGGGAAAGACATCCTGCAACAATATTTGAAAGTGATAATACGCAATGTAATCCCTGAGATTACGTCTAAGTATTTGTCTCTATGGACGCTTCACGGAGACATCAATTTTGCAACAGATTCTAAAAGCCCCTCACGCTACCCTGTATTAATAAGGCGGTGAGTTGCGTGCTGTTAAATAATCAGAGCTCAGAGAACTATTTTACGGAAGTATAGATTTCGGTCCCCCATGTTATCATCGTTCTTTCCTGTGTCCGCGCCGCCAAATAAGTGTTCTTGCCGGGCGTAAATATCAGTAAAGTTAAGCGTTAAGATTTTCTTACATTTTTTTCGTCATATTCGTTGAGGACACCGTAAGTATACCTGAGATGGTGTCCGGACGTAGGGTGTAGCAGTACACCATGACTTGTCACCTAAATTTATGTCATGGCAGTGAAGTGGTGTATATGTAGTATAACTGTGCGCCGCATGGAATTAGTCCAGTACGGTGGATCGACGTAGAGACGATACAGAAAGTCAGAAAAAGCTACCGTGTTTCAATGTGTCTTATGTTCACACTACAGCCGTAATTTTTCCGGCGGCCATGCAGCTTTACTGTATGGTTAAATGATGATGGCGTCCTCTTGGGTAAAATATTCCGGAGGTAAAATAGTCCCCCATTCGGATCTTCGGGCGGGGACTACTCAGGAGGATGTCGTTATCAGGAGGAAGAAAACTGGCGTTCTGCGGATCGGGGCGTGGAATGTCAGATCCCTTAATCGGGCAGGTAGGTTAGAAAATTTAAAAGGGGAAATGGATAGGTTAAAGTTAGATATAGTGGTAATTAGAGAAGTTCGGTGGCACGAGGAACAAGACTTCTGGTCAGGTGACAACAGGGTTAGAAATACAAAATCAAATAGGGGTAATGCAGGGGTAGGTTTAATAATGAACAAAAAAAAAAAGGAGTGCGGGTAAGCTACTACCAACAGCGTAGTGAACGCATTATTGTGGTCAAGATAGACACGAAGCCCACGCCTACTACAGTAGTACAAGTTTATATGCCAACTAGCTCTGCAGATGACGAAGAAATTGATGAAATGAATGATGAGATAAAAGAAATTATTCAGGTAGTGAAGGGAGACGAAAATTAATAGTAGGAAAAAGGAGAGAAGGAAACATAGTAAGTGAATATGGATTGGGGGTAAGAAATGAAAGAGGTAGCCGTCTAGTAGAATTCTGCGCAGAGCATAACTTAATCATAGCTAACACTTCGTTCAAGAATCATAAAAGAAGGTTGTATACATGGAAGAATCCTGGAGATACTAGAAGGTTTCAGGTAGATTATATAAAGGTAAGACAGAGAGTCAGGAACCAGTTTTTAAATTGTAAGACATTTCCAGTGGCAGATGTGGACTCTGACCACAATCTATTGGTTATGAACTGTAGCATACAACTAAAGAAACTGCAAAAAGGTGGGAATTTAAGGAGATGGGACCTGGATAAACTGACTAAACCAGAGCGTTGTTTCACCATTTATCAGTATTATCCTTAGTTTATGAGCATTAGTGTAGGATAGTTCTATGGGAACTAATCATCAACGAACGATTTCATCTGAATGTGGTATACCTATGGAAACTTGTGGATTCTCCTCCTTACCTAACTGAGGCCATTATGAAGGGTAGAGTCGGTGACACACAGCATTAATGTGATGGCTCCTGGGGTCGACTTTTTCTTGACCATTGTTCTTATTTCTAATTGTTGATTTCTTTATCAGTGTGGCACCACGAATAGATGTTACCCCACAGGCGTCATACCAATGGAATTGCAAGTTTTCGTCTGAGCCGACAGCAGTCACATGGGATCTGGCGACCCAGTTGTGCGCGCCCGGAGAGCCACATCCCCGGCGGCTCTGTACTGCGAGCGCCCTCTGATGCTGCAATGTAGGACAGCCAACGGCTGCCACTCACATGGCAGCCACTTGCACATGGAGCCTCATCGCTACGACACCATAGCTCATGATCTGTGCCGCGAGCCTCATCTCAGTTGTTATTCTATGAGCTGGACTCTAATTCTTGCTGTGTTACTTGTGATGAGTCTTTGTAGTCTTCGAGAAATACAAGTTAAGTAAATCCTCTGTTGTGTTAACTTGTTCACTAATCATTTCTGCTCCTGTCCAAGCTTCCTAGAATGACAGTTGCTGCACTATTCTGTAGCCCAGCCCTCCTTACGGTTGGTACGAAATCGTACATAACAGTTGGCTGTATGACCCATGTAATAACATGTGTCTCAGAATAAATACTGTATAAAATATGAAGACTGCATGGATAAATGTGGAAGAAGACCTTATCACCCTAATCTTCCTGTGATAAATAAACTAAACTCTGCCTGAACAGGTCATGAAGGGCAAACAGTAACGACCGACCACCGTGTCATCCTCAGACCAAAGGAGTCAATGGATGCAGAGATGGAGGGCATGTGGTCAGCACACCACTCAGCAGGCCGTATGTTATTTTACAAGATTGGAGCCACTGCTTCTCAACCAAGTAGCTCCTCAGTTTGTCTCGCAAGGGCTGAGTTCACCCCACTTGCCAACAGCGCTCGGCAGCCCGTATGGTCACCCAACCAAGTACTAGCCCACCCCAAGAGCGGTGATCTGACCGGAACCGGTGTTACCACTGTAGCAAGACCATTGGCCCTGGGGTAAATAAATAAATATATTCAACAAGCATACATTTTCGTCTGTGATCTCGATGTGGCACTGAAATGAAATCGTGCCTATTGATACCCAATAAATGGAGCTTTCCAAGAACTTAATCTCTTCAGGTAGTATCGCTGGCCTTCTTAGGACTGAAAACGACTTCTTTTTCTGCACGGGAAGGCCTACGGCGTTGCTTCTTCCAGCTATGTAACTCTTCCTATATATCCTTTGTCACGTGGATGTGAATGTTTCCTTCATTGTAGGGCCCAGTCAGTTGCCAGGTTAGTCGGCTAGTGAGGGTAACTTATACTCAATGTGCGACCCTTACCACTTACACGTACATTGAGAATATTGCATCAACTGAGATGCTGCATCACAAGCCTGGTGCCATATTCGACCAGGATATTCGTAATATATATCTCCGTTGGCGCAGAATGTTCTTCGCGAGCAGCAAGCGTCATTGTTTCCCAACCTGGACTTCCACTCGATATGTAGTCGATTAAACCTATGTGACTTTATTTCGTAGAGATTCTTTCACGACCCCCTACCATTAGCCTTTCCCATAGCTGCAATGTTTCATTAAAGTCATTCATTAGTCCCTGCACAAAAGTCGCAGATTCTTTTGAGCTGGTGGAATAAAATAGACGTTATTGTTTCTGCGCTCATGTTCTTCTCCTGACACATAATAAATTTTACGTCTATGTGCAACTCAATGAAATCAATTTTATTATGCCACGAGCGTGTCTCAAAGCGATGGACTGCCCATGGGATCCCTAATATCAGAATCATTAGACAATAACTATGGACTGCCCATGGGATTCCTACTATTAGAATCATTAGGCAATATTTTTATCAGTCATTTGTAAAACCTCTTATTTGAAAAGATAGCAACCGATGAAAGATTTGAAGTCATATACTGGCACATATATGTGGACGACATTATTTACCTGGGAAATGACCGAGCGAGATGGCGCAGTGGCTATCACACTGGACTCGCATTCGGGAGGACGACGGTTCAAAACTGGGTCCGGCCATCCTGATTTACGTTTTCCGTGATTTCCCTAAATCGCTTGAGGCAAATGTTGGGATAGTTCCTTTAAAAGGGCACTACCGATTTCCTCCTCCATCCTTCCCTCATCCGGTAGGACCGATGACCTTGCTGTTTGGTCCCTCCCCCAAATCAACCAGCCAACCTGGAGATGAGCTTAAAGAAAAAAAAAGTAGATGAAATCGAATCAGTAATTAACAAAGCACATAAGAACAGCCTCCCGGGATTAGCCAAGCTGTCTGAGGCGCTGCAGTCATGGACTGTGCGGCTGGTCCCGGCGGAGGTTCGAGTCCTCCCTCGGGCATGGGTGTGTGTGTTTGTCCTTAGGATAATTTAGGTTAAGTAGTGTGTAAGCTTAGGGACTGATGACCTTAGAAGTTAAGTCTCATAAGATTTCATACACATTTGAACACTTTGAACATAAGAACATAAAGCTCACACTTAGAAGACAAAAAGACCAAATAAATTTTCTTGAAATATCGGAAAGGAAAATGGTAAACATTCTATCAACATATACATACAGCCACAATAATACAGTACACATCCAAGCAGCCCCACGAAGGTACATGTTACATAGAATAAACAGGATTCAACTTAAGAACAGAGTTACGAAAATGAAATGCATACGATCGCACAAAAAGCTAGGAAAGATGGTATGACTTAAGCATAGCACACAGACTGAATCAAAAAATTAAAAAAACAACCACAGAATAAACGCAACATAACCAGAAGGCAGGAAAACGCACAAGTATCCAACCAACAAATACACGCAACACGCGAACACTATGACGATGCCATATAGAAACAAAGAACACAGTATAATGCAACTTATACACATAAACTAAGGAAAAGAGCGGCAAATGTACTAAGGATATCTGGACCCCTTACAGCATATAAGACAGTGCAAACTCTTGAAACAGATTTACATCGGACAGTGCGACAAGCCACGAGTAGTCTGGTTTTACACTTGACTGATCTGACCGATAGTATTAGGCGGCTGATCACTCGACAGGAGCCACTGCTGATTACTTGAGTTACGCAACGGACTTCAGTAAAACGCGATCTGTTAACGTATCGGGCTCGGAGCACATCCTATCACTGTATTTTCTATTACTCCTATCTGCGGACATGTGATTCGCTGAATATGAAAGGAAAATCATTGAGTGAAGTACACTGAAGCCCCAAACAAACTGGTTCAGGCATGCGTATTCAAATACAGACATATGTAAACAGACAGAAAACGGTGGTGCGGTCAGCAACGTCTATATAAGAGAATAAGTGTCTGGCGCAGTTGCTACAACGGCAGGTTATCAAGATTTAAGTCAGTTTCCACGAGGCGTTATAGTCGATGGGACCCAGTAACTCCAAGGCAGCAATGAAGTGGGGATTTTCCGTACGACCATTTCACAAGTGTATCGTAAATATCAGGAGTACGGTAAAACATCAAATCCCCAACATCGCTGTGGCCGTAAAAAGATCCTGCAAGAACGGGACCAATTAAGACTGAAGAGAATCGTTCAACGTGGCAGAAGTGCAACCCTTCTGCAAATTGCTGCAGATTTCAATGCTGATCCATCAACAAGTGTCAGCGCGCGAGCCATTCAACGAAACATCATCGATATGGGCTGTCGGAGTCGGACGCCCACTCGTGTAACCTTGATAACGGTACGACACAAAGCTTTACGCCTCGCGTGGGCCCGTCAGTACCGATATTTGACTGTTGATGACTGGAAATATGTTGCTTGGTCGGACGAGTCATTGTTCAAACTGTATTTAGCGGATGGACGTGTACGGGTATGGAGACATCCTCACGTGTCCAGGGACCCTACATGTCAGCAGGCGACTGTTCAAACTGGTAGAGGCTCTGCAAAGGTGTAGGGCGTGTGCAGTTGGAGTCATATGGACCCCTGATAAATGTAGATACGACTCTGACAGATGACACGGACGTAAGCAACTTGTCTGATCACCTGCATTCATTCATGTGCATTGTGCATTCCGGCAGACTTGGCAATTCCAGCAGGACAATGCGACACCCCACGCGTTCGTAATTGCTACAGAGTGACTCCGGCACTTCCACTGGCCACCAAACCCCAGAAATGAAGATTATAGAGCGTATCGTGCCTTGCAACGTGCTGTTCAGAAGAGCTCTCCACCCCTTCGTTCTCCTATGGATGGACAGTCCTGCAGGATTCATGGTGTCAGTTCCCTCCAGCACTACTTCCGACATTAATCGAGTCCATTCGACGTCCTGTTTCGGCACTTTTGCGTGCTCGGAGGGCCCTACACGATATTAGGCAGGTGTACCATTTTCTTTGGCTCTTCATTGTATATTCAGACACTGAGAAACATAAAGGACCAAAGCACAGACATGAAGTTTCGGGAAAAATAGAGGTTTCTTCAGAATTAGATTTGTAGGCAAACCACCAGTCTCACAGGTCTGAATTGTTTTTTAACGAAGTGTCAGCATCCTGTATTTACTACCAAAAAGTAAAATTATGTTGTGAATCATTATGTTATTAAATATCAATCAATATTGAGGATTGTACTTACGGCATAGGATGTGGAAGGCAACGGGAAACCACCACATTAAAGAACTACGGTTATCCCAAGCATCAGCAGTAAACCATGTCAGTATCTTCTGTAAAATTTTCCGGAGATAAAATAGTCCCCCAATCGGATCTCCGGGTGGGGACTGCAAAAGATATAGACAACGTGAAGGAAATGAATCCCAATTTTAACATAGCCACTTGGAATGTGAGAACACTGCTTCAGTGTAGCAAGCTAGAAAATGTAAAACTTGAAATGGAGCGACTGGAAATCGATATCCTGGGCATATCGGAGATGAGATGGCCCCAACCAGGTGATTTCTGGTCTGGAGAATACAGAGTCATTCACACCGGAACTGACCAAGATAGACCGGGAATGGGAGGAGTTGGAATAATTTTGAGGAAAAACTATGGCTCACGTGTCAAGGGATATGTGCAATATAGCTCTCGAATAATACTAGTCAAACTTGAAACTAAACCAAAGGACACTGTGATAATACAAATACACATGCCAACATCCAAAGAAGAAGATGCAGTCATTGACGAAATATACGAAGAAATAAGTGATGCGATGAGAAATGTTAAGGGAGATGAAAACCTGATTGCCATGGGGGACTGGAACGCGATTGTGGGTGAAGACCCGGAGGAAGGAATTGTTGGCAAATATGGACTTGGAAGAAGAAATGAAAGAGGTGATCGACTGATCGAGTTCTGCTCAAAGCACCAATTAGTTGTTGCAAACACACTTTTCCAACACCACAAACGAAGAAGGTATACATGGAAGGCCCCTGGAGACCTGAGGAGACAACAGATTGACTACATTCTAGTGAAAGCACGTTTTAGGAACCAGATAAAAGATTGCAGGAGCTATCCATCTGCAGACATAGGCAGTGATCATAACCTGGTCATGATGAAAAGTTCACTGAGATTCAAACGTTTGAAGAAGAAGCCAGTAAAACTTAAATGGGAACTAGAAAAACTGAAAACTGAGGGACTGGCAAAGCACTATGCTCATGAAACAGACAACCTAATTAAAAATTTTCAACATGGTGGAGTAAATGAAGACTGGAATCAGATTAAATCTGGTATATACAAAGCAGCAGAAAAGATAGTTGGAAGAACTGAACCCAAAAACAAGAGGAAATGGATTACAGCAGATATTATTGAGCTTATAGAAAACAGAAGATTATACAAAAATGCAACTGAGGAACAAGGAAAAGCTGAATACAGAAGACTAAGGAATTTAGTTAATAGAGAAGCTAGGAAAGCAAAAGGAAATTTTCTTGGAGAAATGTGCAGGAAAGTAGAAGAAAATATGCAAAACGGAAGAACTGATTTAGCCTACAGAACAGCAAACCAATTTTTTTTTAACAAACGTAAAACAGTACTCTCAGGCACAATAGAAAATAAAGAGGGGAAAATGCTGTTTGGTGAAGACATGCTGAAGAGATGGAAAGAATACATAGAGGAGTTGTATGCTGGAACACCTCTTTCGGAGGAAGTAATAGGAAGAGAAGAGGAAGTAGACGAAGATGACAAGGGAGATGACATTCTGCAAGAAGAATTTGACAGAGCTCTAAAAGAACTACAGGACAACAAAGCAACGGGTATTGATGACATCCCTGCAGAACTAATAAAGAATGCTGGTGACGGCATGAAAATGATGCTGCTTAAACTTATTAGGTCCATCTATAACACAGGAGAGATACCGACTGACTTCCAGAAATGTATCATTGTTCCTATACCAAAGAAGGCAGCAGGTACAAAATGTGAACAGCACCGAACTCTTAGCCTAATATCACATGCATCAAAAATTCTCATAAAAATAGTTCTGAAGAGAATTGAAGAGAAGGTGGAGGATATGCTGAGTGAAGATCAGTTTGGTTTCAGAAGGGGATTGGGAACAAGAGAGGCGATTCTGGCACTAAGACTCATTATCGAAAAGCAATTACAGAAAAATAAACCAACTTATATTGCCTTTATAGACATGGAAAAGGCATTTGATAACGTTATCTGGCAAGAGATGTTCAGAGTGCTGAGGAAAATTGGAATAAAGTACAAAGACATCCGCGTGATACTCAGTTTCTATAAGAATGAGGTGGCAGTGATTAGGAACTGTCACCAGGAACAACAAGCAAATATTAGAAAAGGGGTAAGACAAGGATGTGCTCTCTCTCCTCTTATATTCAATGCTTACATCCAGGAAGCTATAGACCAAGTTCGAGAAACTACTGAGGTGGGGATCAAAATTAATGGGCAGAAGATAGACATGGTACGTTATGCAGATGATATTGCTATAGTCACGGAGACAGAAGAAGATCTAGAGGAAGTCCTATACAATCAGTATGGAATGAGAATAAACAAGAAAAAGACTAAAGTGATGGTATGCAGTACAGGAGCAGAATATGAACCTCCGAGAATTAGAATTGGAAGAGAGGAGCTGGAAGTGATACAGGAATTTACTTACCTGGGAAGCAAAATCACAAGGGATGGTAGAAGCCGGAAAGAAATTGCGACCAGAATACAAAAGGCCAAAATTGCATTTAATCGGAGAAGGAACTTACTCACCAGCAACAACATCAGTCTGAAAATAAGGAAACGCATCATGAAAGGTTTCGTTTGGAGTGTGGCCCTATATGGATGTGAAACTTGGACAGTTGGAAGAGCAGAGAGAAGACGGCTAGAGGCCCTGGAGATGTGGTGCTATAGAAGGATGATGAAGATCAGCTGGACAGACAAAGTAACAAATGAAGAGGTGCTTAGAAGAGTACAGGAAACTAGATCTCTGTGGAGGCACATCCAAACAAGAAGAGACAAACTTGTAGGGCACATCCTACGACACAACAATATCATTGGAACAATAGCAGAAGGAGTTATTGAGGGAAGGAATCGGCGGGGGCGACCAAGGATATCATACATGCAACAGATCATGAATGACGTTGGATGTAACACATATGTGGAAATGAAGAGGAAAGCAGACAGAAGAGAGGAATGGCGCTCTGCTGCAAACCAACCTCAGGGTTGAACACTAAAAGAAAAGACTTACTATTAAAGTTAATTTACGAAATTTCCATACATACGCTAGTGACAGTAGAGTCTTTTGGCAACTGTAAAATTTGTAATTAATGTGAAACTACAATTAGAACATAAAAACACGTCCTAAATGCACCACACACACAGTTATGACCTATTCCAACACGTTATCGTCCTCGTTACCATCATTTCATTAAGCACATTTTGTGTCTTCAGGTTCAGGTAAAACTGCCGATATACCTCCAATTATGAAGTACTTCTACTACATACAGGGTGCAGAAACTAAATTATGTTGGCAGTCCTAGATAACAACAGAGCAGAGCAACAAAACTGTGTTTTGTTCCTTTTGTCTATATGGACAGTGTATGGTGAGACAGCTTCTTGTGAAAGTTCATATCAATAATGTGGGCCTACAGGTATAGAAGAAATTCATTCACCTTAAGATGAACAGCTGTCAGAAGCGTGCATACATGCTATAGTCTCAAAATCGATAACGGAGTGCTGAACGCTCGTATGGTCCTCTGCGCCAGACTTGTAATTTATTCCATAATTGACATATTAAATCTTGTAGGGACTATACATACTTTGCTAACAGTTTCAAGTAAAGTAGTTCATAGATGGTCATGTTAATGACAGTGACTAGTTGTTAGTAAGGTTCTGAGATGGAGAGGAATGGCAGTTTGGTTACTATTATACTATCATTGTCGTTAAACCACTAACTTATGTCACAGGTATGCACTGATTGCAAGGCTTGAGGATGACAGTAAATGAAGACTGGGATATCACTGGGGTAGGGCGACGGATAGACGATTCACCGCTTCGACACAAATTAATAACGTGTAGCGTTTACCATGCTGGTTCTGCAACGTCATCCCACCATCATCAAATCGTAATGGCTTAACTTGAGGGAGCCCTGTATTTCCGCCAGTCAGGCATGCGCTCCTCTGAGTCCGTCCATTTCCGAATCACCGGGTCCGAAAGTCTGACCTCGAATGTTCAACTTCAGTGTCTAGCATTGTCCTGTTCTGCGCTCTGTTCATGTATATGCGTGAATCCAAAAACGCACTCCACCACGCCTTGAGACAGTAATTATGCGGCTAAAATTTCTGGCCAATCATCCTATTTCCCTGCAACATTGGCCAATGGTATAATTTGGTAATGCCTTTCCTCCTCCCGCCAGCGGCTCCATAAAAACTCGTTTCCAAGTCAGTTTTTTTGCCTCCATCGTCAATCTAAAAAGTCGCCCTCAGAAATTACGCCACACGCCTCCTACCAATGACAGACCGCGCTTTTCCTGCTGCCTCGATTTTGCTATCTTGGGAAGCAAAAAGGGAAAAAGTCTCGCTCTCCCGGCGGCGGCTTGGCGGTCTACCAGCCACGCAGTAAAGCGAAGTCGGTAGTGTGTTTGGTATGCTTCACTTAATCCAGCCTTTCTGAACACAGTTAGGTCCTTCGTAAAAATTTCGACTGAACTTATTTCCGGCTTCAGCCAACTTTCCGTACCTATAGCGATTTGAGATTGAGCGCTTTCTATTAGAGCTTTGAGCTCTGGTTCTTTTCCTACAAAACTACGACATTTTACAGCTACAATATTGATTGATGCTATGTCTAACTGTAAATAGGCTGTTTAGGTTTTTATGTTGGTAACGCCACATAGCGTTCTGTATGAAAATCACTAACTGTGCTGTGTGCAGTCTGTGGCTGGTTGGCATTGTTGGAATATTCGCTTGTGTAGTGTTGGGCAGTTGGTTGTGAAGAGAGCGTAGCGTTGCACAGTTGGAGGTGAGCCGCCAGCAGTGGTGGATGTGGGGAGAGAGATGCCAGAGTTTTGAGAGCGGACGATCTGGACGTGTGTCTGCCAGAAAAAGGAAATTTGTAAAGATGGATGTCATGAATTGATAGATATATGTATGATGACATCTGAACGCTATTAAGGTAAATACATTGTTTGTTCTCTATCAAAATCATTTGCTAACTATGCATGTCAGTAGCTGGTGCCTTCAGTAGTTGGTATCTTTTATTTAGCGGGCAGTATTGGCGCTCGCTGTATTGCAGTAGTTCGAGTAACGAAGATTTTTGTGAGGTAAGTGATTCATGAAAGGTATAGGTTATTGTTAGCCAGGGCCATTCTTTTGTAGGGATTATTGTAAGTCAGATTGCGTTGCGCTAAAAATATAGTGTATCAGTTTAGTGATGATCAAATAAGTAAAGAGAGAAATGTCTGTGTACGTTCAGTTTTACCCAGCTCTCTTTGAATCAAATAACGTAGAAGTTAAGCAGCACAGTCATTCATAATTTTTCTAAGGGGACGTTTCATAACCTCTTCCTGTGTTCGTCCTGCATCCTTTGAAACCGAAACCGTCTCTGCACTTTCCCAGGACCCTCTAACATAAAAAAAACCGCCTAGCTCCCTCCACACAGGGCCCGCTACCCGTGCAGCTCCTTCCTTTGTGTAGTGGACTCTAACCACCCTACGGCGCAAGTCTTGGAACCTGCAGCCTAGACGATCGCAGAACCCTCTGAGCCTGTGATTCAGATCCTCCACTCGGCTCCGTAACACAGGACCGCAATCGCCTGGTGAGCTGCACCTTTATCGCGCTGAAAGACTTGCGGCCTTTAGCACTTCAGGTAGCCGCCCGAAATCAGAGAGAATCTCTTCCGACCCAAAGCGACTTACACTGTTTTTACCAACATAACTCATTACCGTTTTTAGCCTGTGACTGCTTCGAGCAGCATTGTCTTGGGCCCTGGTGGCCCATAGTGTGGCGCCGACCTGGTAACTAAACAAAGCCGTTCTTTTGCTTTCTCTCGGCTTTCGGTTTACTGTGTAGCTTGTGAATCGAACGTCCCCCGTGCCAGCTCTTCCCTCTTCCTAGTGGTCGACCTCCCCTGACGGCACAGTTTCCACCTATACTGCGTGCTATACTAGGGCAGAAAAGCACAGAGTGTTATTACTCCCACTGATATCATTGCCACATCACTCCTTTAGAGTGTAAGCGCAAATGGCGCGGTTAACTACCGTGTTTTCCTTCTCCGCTTACGTAGATGAGATGTGGCAAACCAGAAAGATTTGTCACTGTCCAGCAACAATCAAGAGGGTCAAATGCTTGCGAGCAGGAATACACTAAATGAATGCTAATGTTCTAACGCAGTGTACACACTACGCATATAAACACCAACATCTTGTTAAACCTGATAGAAGGAATGAAATATTTTAAGCGAGGGAATAATAATAATAATAATGACAATAATAATAACTGCAGGTGTACATGTGTTCTCTTAACTATGGCATTTCACGCACGCACGCGCGTGTGCACTCACACTCACACACACACACGCAATTCTCATGTACATTACTCCTACATCCACATCTACGTGATTACTCTGCTGTTCACAATAAAGTGTCTGGCAAAGAATTCAATGAGCCACTTACAAGCTGTCTCTCTACCGTTCCACTCTCGAACAACGCACAGGAAAAATGAGCACTAAAATTTTTCTGTGCGAGCCCTGATTTCTCTTATTTTATCGTGATGACCATTTCTTCCTATGTAGGTGGGTGCCAACAGAATGTTTTCGCAAACGGAGGAGAAAACTGGTGTGTGAAATTTCATGAGAAGATACCGCCGCAACGAAAAAAGGCCTTTGTTTTAATGATTGCCACTCCAGTTCACGTATCACGTCTGTGGCACTATCTCCCCTATTTCACGATAATACAAAACGAGCTGCCCTTCTTTGAACTTTTTCGTTGTCGTCCGTCAGTCCCACCTGATGCAGATCCCACACCGCACAGCAGTACTCCAGAATAGGGCAGAAAAGCGTGATGTAAGCAGTCTCTTTTTCTATGTGATCATTCCAATTTAGGTTATTTGTACTTGAAATCCTTGAGTATTTAGTTGAATTTACAGCTTTCAGATTTGTTTGACTTATCGCGTAATCGTAATTTTACGGATTTCTTTTAGTACTCATGTGAATAACTTCCGACTTTTCTTTATTCAGGGTCAATTGCCATTTTTTGTACCACACAGATACTTTTCTAAATCATTTTGAAATTCACAAGACGATAAATGACAGCATCATCTGCAAACTAAGACGGCTACTCAGATTGTATCCTATGTCGTTAATATACATCAGAAACAATAGAAGGCCAAGTTCCTGGGGGAACGCCGGATTTTACTTCTGTTTTACTCGATGCCTTTCCGTCCATTACTACAAACTGTGACCTTTCTGACAGGAAATCACGAATCCAGTCGCACAACTGAGGCGATATTCCATAGGGACGCAGTTTGATTAGATGACGCTTGTGAGGAACGGTGTCGAAAGCCTTCTGGAAGTACACATTTGATAGCTGGCTACATTAGTTGGTAACGACATTTAAAATAGAATATGAAGAAATTGTAGAACAAATTACGAAGAACACATCAGAAGATGAAAGTAGGAAACAAACCATTTCACATTCGCAAAACGTATAGAACACAACAACCAACATAGAACAAAACATGGAAGTCATCAGGATAAATAATCACAGCAAATGCCTTATACCATTGCAGGAAAAGTATGGAAAGCAAATAGGTATTGCAGAAAACTACAGCTGATAAACGAGCGGACACTAGCTCTTCTAAATCTAATAAAAGAACTGAAACAGTTTAAAAATAAAACATTAATTACGATGGCTCTTCAAAAAGTATCCGATTTTTATTTAAAAAATTAATCTTTATTCAGATACAGATGTTTGACACTGGTCATCTTCAGCTTCCACACACCTCTCCCAACGCTCCTGCCACTGCTGGAACCATCGATGGAAAGCCTCTATTTGTATGATTTGTATGGTGCGTAGCTGCTCCGTCGAATTCATACTTCCAATGTTCTGAAACCTGGTCCCTTTCAGAGTATTTTTCAGTTTAGGAAAATCCAGAAGCTGGTGCTAGGTAGGGTTAAGGGAGACTGACAAACCACAACTGTGCTGTGTTTTTCGACAAAACTCTGAATTAAATGAGAATGACGAGCAGATGCGTTGTCGTGTTGAGGGTACCAACAGGCCGTTGCTCACAAGTCTGGCCGTTTGCAATTCACTGCTTCACGAAGGCGACGCAGAACCTCGTGTTAGTACTCCATACTCACATTAGTGCCTTTTTGTGCGTACTCGTGATGGACCAAACGACTGGAGTTAAAAACGACGTCAGTATGGCTTTCACATTCAATGCTGTACTAACAAGATTTCGAAAAATTGGAACACAGTAGAACAGTTTAAATACAGTGAAGCATGTACACATGTAGAGTATCATATACAAGTTTGAAAGGTAATCCGAGAGTTTAGCAAAATACATGAGTACATGAACATGAGTATATATACGTTCTCTTTCAAAAAATAAGTAAATAAATACAGGCGAAATGCGAGTTCTATGAAAAAACTGGTTTTACTTAGGTGCACATGGACATAGCCTGAAAATTATCAACCTTAATTTAACTACATTTTGTGTATAATACTTTTCGTTTTTCTGGACACATTCCACCTTAGATTACAATTTTCAGGAAGAGTCGATATTGTTTAAAGCTATCTGTTGTTCCACATGACTTTCATCTCTGTACAAAGTCACGAGTCCTTTATCAAGCTCAGCGGAATATTACGCAGTAGGCAAGCAGTGAACTCATACTCAAATACTTCAAATCCTTGTCTGTCTTTTTTAATTATCCGTAATACTCTAAAGTCGGCGAAGATATGTTTCGTTCTAGAAGATATAGCTGACTCTGTCCATCTGAGTTAGTGCTCTGTCTGTTATAAAGTTCCTTGGCGAGACATTTAATTTTTACCTTACCCCATCACACGTTTCTAAAACTAGTCATTGTGCTAACTACCATTACGATGGCGTACTAGCCATTCCTCCCTTAAAAGCAGGAATCTATTTTAAATGTTCCAATATAGCAACCATAAAAGCAAAAAAATAGAAAGCAAAATTGCACTACAGTCCATTTCCAGAGAAATACTGTCTACAACAAGTTTTTATGAATACTGTCTCTTAAATATGTTTAGCTGGTCGATGCGAGATTTATGGTGGCGTAAGGAAATATGTGAAGCTATAAAACGAATAACGTAACCCGAGAAGAACTAAAATAAGGAAAACAAGAGCTGTAGTGATAATTAACGGCATAGCCCATAGGGCACGAAAATTAAAGCGTATGTTGGAGGGAAGTCTCGTAAACATGACATTAAATTGTACCCCACAGCGATGGAAGTGAGAAAAATCGAAAAGAGGCGGATCGAGCAGTAATTTCAAGGAGCAAAATAGACCATCTAGAAGCTCACAGCTATGACGGGAGAAAACTCTCATAAAACTTCAACTTCCTGCCAGACGGACGAGGCTGAAACAAGTTCTTGAGCAATAAGGCAGCCTACCTACGCCCCAGGTGTAAAAACGAGCCGCGACGCCTTTTACCTCAGGATTACTGCACTGACTGCAACGGGCGTTCTTGCAGCAATGGAGGAAGCAACACTGAGTCAGACAACAGGGAAAGTAGCATCAGGTAGTGCTGTATCACAAACAATTTATATCTTCCCTATTTTGACCATCATCAGTTATTCTGCTTCCCAAATAGCAAAACTCATCTACTACTTTAAGTGTCCCATTTCCTAATCTAATTTCCTAAGCATCACCTGATTTAATTCGACTACTTTATATTATCCTCGTTTTGCTTTTGTTGGTGTTTGTCTTACATCCACATTTTAAGACACTGTCCATTCCGTTCAACTGCTCTTCAAAGTCCTTTTCTGTCTCTGGTAGAATTATAATGTCATCGGCAAACCTCCAAGTGTTTACATCTTCTCCCTGGACTTAAGTTTCTACTCCAAATTTTTTCTTTGGTTTCCTTTACGGTTTGCTCAGTGTACATATTGAATAACATTGGTTGTACCTTACAACACTGTCTCACTCCCTTCTCAACCACAGCTTCCCTTTCATGCCCCTCGACTCTTGTAACTGCTGCCTGGTTTCTGTACAAGTTGTAACCTGCCTTTCGCTCCCCACATTTTATCGCTGCTACCTTCAGAATTTCAAGGAGAGTATTTCTGTGAGCACTTCAAATGCTTTCTCTAAGTCTGCAAATGCTATAAACATAGGTTTGCCTTTTGTTATCCTATTTTCTAAGAGAAGTCGTACTGTCCGTACTGCGTCACGTGTTCCTACATTTCTCAAGAATCGAAACTGATCCTCCCCGAGGTTGGCTTCTACCAGTTTTTCCATTTTTCTGTACAGAATTGGTGTTAGTGTTTTGCAACCATGGCTTATTAAACTGATAGTTCTGTGATATTTACACCTGCAGTAAACATCTTCTCACGAAAAATTTACGCATACATACTATTTAAAATAATTTGCTCTTGAGGACTATCGGGATATCGGGAAGTTGTAGTTGAAGCAGTAACAAAAGCTGCTACGTATGATCCCTTTTTTTTCTGGCGAGTTGGATTAATATAAAGCTCTCGCTTTTCCAGCCGAGTGAGTCAGCTGAAATGGCGTGATGTTTCTATGAATGTTACTCCTGTTTTCTTCCGGCGAAGTGTCGAGACGGCATACTGGCTGTCCTTAAGGCGTTTGCCCACTAGCAAATAATTTTCGAAAGTAGCTTCTACAAGTGCTTGCCGAGGTATTGACATTAGAACAAAAACTTGCTCAAGTTTACTTCTGCAAGCCACATGAATAAGTCAGTTTCAAGTACATGCTTTAAGTACTTACAGAAGTGTTTCAAGTGTGGCGTTTTGAGTATTGCAAGTGTTAATTTACAATGACGTGTATTAAAATCACCTACCAGCCTTATTGCATTACTGTTATTACTGTTATTATTATTATTAAAGTATCAGTGTTCGATTGAAGAAATGGATACGAAGGCTTACATTTTCTTTTTTCGTCGACATCTGTAGTCTCAGAATCTACCACAATATCGTTCATTGCGTCCTGCTTCATAATACTATTGTTAAAATCCAATACAGGACAACACTGCACTTCCCGAATTAACAACAGCGTTTTTTACTGGCTCAGTCATATTCCTCACTTTTCGATAGCGACTTTTCTGCAAGTGTAAAGAAAAACCTTCCAATAACATTTAGGTTCGGCAAATAATTGGAGCAAGGTACAAGCAACTTACGCAGTCTACTTTTTGGGGTATTTCCAAGTCATAGAACTTACCAGAAGTAACTTGTATGAATGACTTGCGAAAGATTACTTGCACGTAGATACACCCTTTCATACAGGCGTTATACTTCCCACCCCCCTCCGGGTACCCCCCATCCTTGCCGTCGATATATACAACACACTGTTGTCCTGATACACTTGCGGCAAGGTAAGAGAAGTTTCACAGTTTGTCTCTCCTACGACCCCCTCATTACTTAAACGAATATACAAAGCAGCCTACTGGAGGCTGTAACATTTTGCCGTCTTTGAATACCACAGAATAATATATATTATCGGTCGAAAGTATCCGGACACTACTAGATGTCACGAGAGGTGGACCAACCAGTACAAATGGAGAAGGAGAGTACTGAGTTGTTGGTAGAGAAGCACTAAGAGCAGAATGGGTTGGTCAGGAGCGCTAACGACTTCGAACGTGGGCTAGTCACTAGATGTCATCACTGTACGTTACCTGAGTAACAAATCCGACACGAACATCTCAACACTTCTAAAGTTGCCCAGATCGATAGTTAGTAATGTGACTGTGAGGAGGAAACGAAAGAAACAACTTCGGAAGAATAAGAACACAGTTGGGAGACGACGATCGCAGCAGTAAGGCAAAGTACGCCGTCATAAAGCAGCATCTGTGGAGCAATGTCTTGAGAACCATAACATTCCTGAAATGCAATGGAGTCAGACCATCGGCTTTGCTCCAGACCGCAGCAGCTAACATCACTGCCTCCTCTAGTTTCGGTGCTTGAGGAAGAATGGGGTGCCACTCTTCCACAGACTTTCAGACACCTCACTGACGCGTCTCCATCATAATGGCGAAGGTTGGACACACCGGATATTAATTTTTGTTAATAGGCGTCCAGATGCTTTTGATCAAATACCATACGCTTTGCTCTACACATTCAGTTATTAAAATACTGTACATACCGCTTAGTCAACTTATTCAGCACATTAATTCTTTGTGACTGTCATACAAGAACCTCTTGAGGGTTGCCCCGAAAGTAATACACCGCTTTTTTTTCTCCAACAATTCTTTATTGAACATAATGAGAACTACACACGCGAAAGAATGGTATTTTATCTACAGTGTGTTTAAAAAATGACCGGTATATTTGAAACGGCAATAAAAACTAAACGAGCAGCGATAGAAATACACCGTTTGTTGCAATATGCTTGGGACAACAGTACATTTTCAGGCGGACAAACTTTCGAAATTACAGTAGTTACAATTTTCAACAACAGATGGCGCTGCAAGTGATGTGAAAGATATAGAAGACAACGCAGTCTGTGGGTGCGCCATTCTGTACGTCGTCTGTCTGCTGTAAGCGTGCGCTGTTCACAACATGCAAGTGTGCTGTGGACAACATGGTTTATTCCTTAGAACAGAGGATTTTTCTGGTGTTGGAATTCCACCGCCTAGAACACAGTGTTGTTGCAACAAGACGAAGTTTTCAACGGAGGTTTAATGTAACCGAAGGACCGAAAAGCGATACAATAAAGGATCTGTTTGAAAAATTTCAATGGACTGGGAACGTGACGGATGAACGTGCTGGAAAGGCAGGGCGACCGCGTACGGCAACCACAGAGGGCAACGCGCAGGTAGTGCAGCAGGTG
Organism: Schistocerca gregaria; assembly: GCF_023897955.1. Lineage (NCBI taxonomy): Eukaryota > Metazoa > Arthropoda > Insecta > Orthoptera > Acrididae > Schistocerca > Schistocerca gregaria. The sequence goes on along the minus strand of NC_064925.1, from coordinate 319,970,159 downwards.
ATCCAACAGCGGCCTCGGGTTTCCGTTCGCCGTGTTGCAGCTGCGGTCCAAATGACGGCAACGTCCACGTATCGTCTCATGCGCCAGAGTTTACACCTCTATCCATACAAAATTCAAACGCGGCAATCCCTCAGCGCCGCTACCATTGCTGCACGAGAGACATTCACTAACGATATAGTGCACAGGATTGATGACGGCGATATGCATGTGGGCAGCATTTGGTTTACTGACGAAGCTTATTTTTACATGGACGGCTTCGTCAATAAACAGAACCGAAAAGCCCCATGTTGCAGTCCCATCGTCCCTGCATCCTCAAAAAGTACTTGTCTGGGTCGCCATTTCTTCCAAAGGAATCATTGGCCCATTTTTCAGATCCGAAACGATTACTGCATCACGCTATCTGGACATTCTTCGTGAATCTGTGGCGTACAAACTGCCTTAGACGACACTGCGAACACCTCGTGGTTTATGCAAGATGGTGCCCGGCCACATCGCACGGCCGACGTCTTTAATTTCCTGAATGAATATTTCGATGATCGTGTGATTGCTTTGGGCTATCCGAAACATACAGGAGGCGGCGTGGATTGGCCTCCCTATTCTCCAGACATGAACCCCTGTGACTTCTTTCTGTGTGGACACTTGAAAGACCAGGTGTACCGCCAGAATCCAGAAACAATTGAACATCTGAAGCAGTACATCTCATCTGCATGTGAAGCCATTCCGCCAGACACGTTGTCAAAGGTTTCGGGTAATTACATTCAGAAACTACGCCATATTATTGCTACGCATGGTGGATATGTGGAAAATATCGTACTATAGAGTTTCCCAGACCGCAGCGCCATCTGTTGTTGACAATTGTAACTACTGTAATTTCGAAAGTTTGTCTGCCTGAAAATGTACTGTTGTCCCAAGCATATTGCAACAAACGATGTATTTCTATCGCTGCTCGTTTAGTTTGTATTACCGTTTCAAATATACCGGTCATTTTTGAAACACCCTGTACATACCCTATTTTTCCACTCAATATCTATCCCGTTCTACGGCGTTTCAGCGCGAAACAAGGGCGTGTTGCCCTGTCGGTACTAATTCTTGTCCTGGTTGCGGAACCAGTGCTTCAATGTGTAACTTCCTTTGCCGAATGACAGATGCAGCACCAGCTGCCGAGTCGTAATGCGTCTGTCCTCGTGAATGACAACATAAGCTCGGTGCAACATGTCAGGTGTGACAGCCGTGGATGATCTCCTCGGCCGCTGCAAATCGTGGAGCTCGACCGAATCGCTTTCTGATGACCTCACCCTCTGTGCCCAGCGACTGACTATACTTCTGTCGAACAGCGGGTGTTCCGTAGACTTTGCACAAGCGTTTGTGAATGTTCCCCACAGTTTCTTTCTCTGCAGTGAGAAATTCAATGACGGCACGTTGCTTGCGCCATACATCACCTACAGACGCCATTGTGAAACTGTCCTGTAACTACCCTATCTGTCGGAAGCGATGGAAACTTGGCGCGCTCACTTAGGAGACTTCATATAATACATACGCAACGTTTCACATTAGTAGCATTTTTTTCGGCTAAGAAAAAAAATACGGTGCATTACTTTCTGGGCAGCTCTCGTACTACATTGATTAGCCAAAACGTAACGACCACTTGCTTTATAGTAGTAGTGGCTTTATCCACCCGTAGATCTCTTTTTAGAGTGATATAGGACATGTCAAAGTATTTACAAGTTTAGACCAATTTAAAATAAGCTGATTCGTATACACATTCATTTATAGACTTCTAGTTAGAGACAATAATTAGATTTACTCCTGGTATACAACTTTTTTTTTTACAAATAACGTATTAAATAATGCAATTCCACACTGTTAATCCATATCTCACTGTGAGTCACTGCACACGCTATACACACATTGTTTCATAACACTTCACTCATTACACACACACACACACACACACACACACTCACGCAGTGGTGATCTCTGGGTCATTTTCTGAACAGCAACTTCCTATTTGCTATCCTGAAAAATTGAGTAAGCATCCTTCTATAGCGAGTGAGGTGTTGAACTCAGAAAGAGGAAGAGGTGTTAGTATTGTGCTATGCATAGCTTGGAGGTAAGTTTTTCTAGAGAAGGAAAAAAACATAGTGTGAAGATATTATGTGGAGTGTTGGATGTTTTATAATCACTGCTATTATTTATTTGTGTAACTTTTTTTGCCAAGCCACTAATCTGTTTTATCTAAGTAATCCTTCAGTGTACAAAATGTATTGCATAACAGGTACTAATAGCATGTTTGTCCGCCTTCGGAACGAAATACATGACTGAATCTGCGTATCAGCGATCCGACAGTTTGTTGATAGTCATTTGGAGGTATGTGGCATTAGATGTCATCGCACAGATCATGTAATTTGCGTAAATAACGGGCCGCTGATCTGTGTACGCGGTGATGGCACCCGATCCGACCCAGGTGGGTTCCACAGGATTTACGTCAGGCGAATTTGGTCGTAGAGACATCAACGTGGGGTCGCTATAATGCCCCTCAAACGACTGTAGCACATTTCTGGCTCCGAGATACGGACAATTATACTGCTCAAAGATGACATCACCGTCGGGGAAGACATGAAGCATGAAGGGATGCAGACATTTCGCAGTTGTCAGCGTGTCGTCGATTAGTACCACAGATCCCGTGCAAGAGCAGGAGAATGTCTCCTGTGGCATAATACTGCTAGCACCAGCATTCGTCCGTGCCGAGCTGCACGTTTCGAGCCGCTGTTCACACCGATGGTGTTTGTGGAGACGACCATCGACCTAGTGTAGCAAAAATGTGATTCACCAGAAGAGCTGGCACGTTTCCATTTATCGACGGTCGAACCCGGATGATACCGTGCCCACTGGCAATGTCCTTGGCTCAACATGTGAACACGTGGGGTGGTCTGCTGTGTAGCTTCATGTTCAACAATGAACTATGAACACTGTACTCCGAAACAACGCGTGCACCTGCTGAGACGGGTGTTACGATTAATCAAGGAAAACCTCCAATTGGGAAACGGGGCCAAAATTAGTTGGTTACAGTCGAGTTGCAATTTACAATTTCTTTATTGATTACTTCAACCACTAAATGTAATTTCTTTATCACTTGACCATGAACAGATCCAAAAAAGCTAGTATACATGAGTGCCTTTTCAAACCAATTTACTTTACAGTTAACGGCCAATCCATTTTACTTTAAACCGACTTTGATAAAACATTTGATAACAATTCAAAGTTTTTCAATTAATGAAGTTAAAAACTTTACTTTACCGTTAATAGACAAGCCATTTTACTTAAAACAGACTTTGATAAAGCATTTAATAACAAAATTGAAACTTTCCAAATAATGAAACAAAAACTACCAATTTGCATACAATTTCGCTACCGAACATGTAGGGACCCAACTTCCTTTAAACTTTGGCACAACAAGATGTTAAATTATAAGGGCTCGCTAACAGGGAGGCAGAACTAGCATTGTCAAAGATGCCAAGTAATTTTAAAAACCCACCAATGAAAGGCAAACTTAACCTTTTTAAACAGTGGCCAAAAACAATCAGAGTAAAATACAACCATTTAACATTTTACAATAACTAACAACTTGAATACCATGTCCTGCCACCAAAATGTTCTGGGATATAAATAATTAACCGACCGGCTATAAGGGCGGTCACAATTGTCTCCCGAAGGAAGCTCAGTCTAGAAACAGACTAACAGACCCACAACGCCTCACATTCAGTTATCACAACGACCTCACGCGAGGCCAGGGGAGGAGGAGGAATCATATCAAGAACCATAATCGCTGCCCAAAAATTACACTTCCTCCCAGGCAGTACTAATAAGAAGCCAAAAGATCACTGTCTATAATTACACCGGTGACAGGGACAGGAAATCCGAACGTAGGAGGCCACAAGGTAGAAAAAATGTAACCTAAAACAATAATGACCGCCCAAAAATACACTTCCTACCGGGCAGTACTTATAAGTAGAGGAAAAGATTACTGTCTATAAATACACCGGCGACAGGGACAGGAAACCCCAACGCAGGAGGCCACAAGGCAGAAAAGACGCTGTTTGCACAAACCAAAATCTTCAATTAACATCTAAACCTTTAACCAACTTAACTTGCAGTTTATCAGAGAAACAGCAGGTGAACTCCGATGCAAAGGTTCCTCACACCCGACCGTGTCCACGTCGCCAGCGTAGCCAACTGGGCACAGTCACGCAGCCACGCGCTCTGTCACCGGAGCCCTCGTCTTCTCTGCACACACGGCGGCGAAATACCACTCCTCAGGTTAGGCGAGTTACTAGTCCATCATTCCCGCCTCCAGACGGAAAATTTAAAGACATCCGTTGCCACTCCCACAAAGTAGCGACTCGGAACCACAGCCGTGGCCCCCGGGTGCTCACAGCGAGAGCTTACAGCCTTGTCCCGTCAGCTCGTCTCACTCCTCTCGCACCGCCCTGATCGACCACACGGCTTCTGGGAACAACAGCCAACTCTCCACCGCCACGCCACGCCGCCGTCTCATCGTACGACATTCTCTCATTCCCGATTTTAAAAACCGACCGACCTACTCGTCACCGCTAGGCAACCAACCGGCCATCCCCCCAAAGATCTTATTCCCTTACACAAGGCCAACAGGAAGCAACGACTCGAAGATCGACAAGACCAGACACGCCGCCAGAGGGGAATCTCAACAGAATCGTACCCAGCATAACGATAAATATGAAAGAATCAATTAACGATGGAATGGAAGGACTCAGAACGATCTTTACAGCGCGATATATGTTGTGACCCGACACACGGCTCACCTGCATTGTGTTCTTTCTGTGTAGATGCCACAGATCACCATCTATCCTACTTTACAGAGCAGTCAAGCCTGCGAACCCCACGTTCTGTGAAGAGTCGTAGAAGTCCAACCACTTAGCATCTAGTGGTAGCTTCACTGTCCCTTTACCTCTTTCCGTAGATGCTCACGACAGTAGTGAAAGGGTCCTGTAGCCACCTTTCATTAGTCCGGTAGCCCATTTTCATTACCATTTCTCTTTCTTTTCCTTGTTTCTCTTTTCTCTTTACTCTCATAGTGGCGTGATTGAATGAATGAATGTGGTTGTGTGTCACGTTGCTAGACGGTGGCGTAGTCTGCTGCAGAAAGTCTGCGATAGTCGTACAGATGCAGCAGCAGTTGTACAGAATAGCCAACTCGCGTAGTGGTCAAGTCGGCAAAGAGGTTTTCGCTACTTGTGAGAAATCCACCTGCGTTAGGTTGGTGGCGGAAATGGTATCTTTGGGTTTTCCGGGCCACGCGGAGCGTGGAAGAGGCTGGAGAAGCGGGAGGCAGTCTGCTGTCGGTACGGGAAGCGTCCACAGCTGTGCTCCAGTCGAAGAAGGGTGAGTTAGACTGACCGCATGGCGCGCTGTTACTTGGCGAGGGGAGAGCTGTTAGCTTTTGGCCTCGCTTTTCAAATCTGAAAGATTGCTTTGCCTTGTCGCAGCAAGGAATGCAAAACTTTGGCAGATTTTTCTTTTAGCAAATTTTTGTAGCAGACCTGGATCCGCCGGAAAAGCGCCACACAAAGGTGTCGATAAGAAGTGAGCACTCGCTTCTGTATGAATGTCTGTTTGCCTTCAGCTGTGCCTGCATAAGCTTTCACCTTTCTAAATATTTAGAGCTTTTTCTTCTCGTAAATTTTCCTTGCCTTATGTGTCTTTCGTCCGTGGGGAGCCAACCACGTGGTAGAACATTATAGTCGTTGGGCTACCGGCATTACTAACTGTCTGATCGCATGTAGGTTTTTTATATAATGTTAACATGATTGTGTGATGTGATATTGTTGCAATTTGGACACTATACCTAGAAATTGTGTCTCCACAAACCACGTGTTATCAGGAATCGTGTACATGCCTCACATCCTTATCTTAGGAATAAATGATTTTATCTACAATTTTCTCTTGTGTTCCGAGATTACGTTTCTGCACCTAAGCCACTCACCTCATAGCTTTCCCGTTAGCACATCCAATGCGTTTCCTTATGCACAGGTCCAGTGATTAGCCTCCCCTTGCATTTTATAACAAATGCTTTAGAGTAAGTCTTATTTTCAGGTGTGTTGCTGTGAGCTGATCTTCTGCACAGTGCTCTTGCATGTGCTATTTTATTTTAAATGTTTGATTGTTGTGAACAGTGCACGGGGAACACTATTAATTACATCGTATCCCCTATGAGCGACATCACAACGTATGCATTTTTGTGAGTTTTTGGTCTGTGATCAAATTAATTTATTTTCCGACTCGACCAAATCTTTGACTAGTTGTATGGTTAGAGTAGGTGGCGACCCTAATCTTCTCACGTTAATTACATAAGCAATAAGTATTTCGATTTCCAATAATAACGTAATACCCCGTAGTAACAGGTTAGTTACAGTAGCACGTGAAAATTTGACCAGCTTCGCCGTTTTGGAGATACTCGTTCACACGCTTTGCACAGTAATAATCTACCCTTTGTCAAAGTCGCTTATCTAAAGGGATTTCCCCATTTTCGGGCCGTATCTTCGCTAGGGAGACCAGCGGTCCGTGTGTGCTCCCCTTATACACTTCTGTTACGGCATCACGTGACAGCAGCGTCACCAGGCGACATCGAACGCCGCGATGTGGTCATAATGTTTTGGCTGATCGTTCGTTATACATTACAGCCATATTTACTGTAAAACTAAATGAGAGTAAAAAAATAGTGCCCTACACTGTGAGTCCATTTTTCTGACTACTTGTAATCCTCGCTCAATGTCTGCAAAACATTCTAAGGTAGTTGTACTGTTTGAAGAACTCACTCATTTATAAGATGTGTTCGCCAAAAGTCTAATTTCGTGTCTCTGCTCGCACTAAGGTTTGGTTTTTCAGGAAATATCACATTTCAGCACATGTGGGGTATTATCAATGGACCTTTGTTATCTGTGACAGCACTTCCACTAACGACGGCATTTCAGTCTCTATGGATAAAGGACTTAGATCTAATAAGGCAGAAGGGATAGATAACATTCCATCAGAATTTCTAAAATCATTGGTGAAGTGACAAAAGAAACGACTATTCACGTTGGTGTGTACAATGATGAGACTGACGACATACCATTTGACTCTCGGGAAAATATCATCCACACAATTCCGAAGACTGCAAGAGCTCACAATTGCGCGATTTATCGCGCAATCACCTTAACATCTCATGCATCCAAGTTGCTGACAAGAATAATATACAGAAAAATGGAAAAGAAAATTGGTGATGTGTTAGATGGCGATCAGTTTGGCATTAAGAAAGGTAAAGGCACCAGAGAGGCAATTCTGATGTTGTGGTTGATAATGGAAGCAAGACTAAAGAAAGATCAAGATACTTTCATAGGATCTGTTGACCTGGAAAAAGCATTCGACCATGTAAAATGGTGCAACATTTTCTAAATTCTTAGAAAAATAGGGGTAAGCTATAGGGAGAGACGGGTAGTATATAGTATGTACAAGAGCCAGGATGGAATAATAAGAGTGGACGACCAAGAACGCTCGTATTAAAAAGAGTGTAAGACAGGTATATAGCCCTTCGCCGCTGCTGTTCAATGTATAAATCAGAGAAACAATGACGGATATAGAAGAACGATTCAAGAGTGGAATAAAATCATGGTGAAAGGATATCAATGATAAGATTCGCTAATTACATTGCTATTTTCAGTGAAAGTGAAGAAGAATTACATGGTCTGCTGGAAGGAATGAACAGTATAACGAGTATAGAATATGGATTGATAATAAATCGAAGAAAGACGAAAGAAATGAGAAGTAGCAGAAATGAGAACAGCGAGAAACTTAACATCAGGATTAATGGTCACGAAGTAGATGAAGTTAAGGAATTCTGCTTCCTAGGTATCAAAATAACCAATGGAGGAGCTAGGAGGACATCAAAAACGGCATTCATGGCCAAGAGAATTCTACTAATAAACACTTGAGGAAGAAATTTCTGAGAATGTAAGGTTGGAGCACAGCATTGTATGGTAGTGAAACATAGACTGCGAGAAAACCGAAACAGAAGAGAATCGAAGCGTTTGAGACATGGTGCTACAGACGAATGTTGGAAGTTAATTGGATGATAAAGTAAGGAATGAGGAGAGGAAAGGAATGTGTGGAAAACACTGACAAGGAGAAAGGACAAGATGATAGGAGATCTGTTAAGACATCAAGGAATGACTTCCATGATACTAGAGGGAGCTGTAGAATGCAAAAACCGTAGAGGAAGACAGAGTCTGGAATACTTCCTGCAAATAATTGGGGACGTAGTTTGCAAGTGCTACTCTGAGATGAAGGACTTGGCACGGAAGAAGAATTCGTGGTGGGCTGCATCAAACTAGTTAGAAGATTGATGACTGAAAAAAAAATGGATAGAACTTCCTGCTGTGCCTTTATTTGTTGATGCCTCCTTTTCCCGCTTGCAAAATGAAGGAATTAACATACATGAAATAAAGCTTCAGTCTCCTTACTGCACCAGAAGAATGAATCAACACTTGAAACACAGAAGCAAAAATAAAGTGTTGTCGACATTCGCGTCATTAGAAACAAAACTCGTTCGCTGATGGAGACAATCAGTCAAGTTCTACTTAAAGGATGTAATCAATATTCGGTTCTCAAGAGTATATGGAAAGTTGGAGGACCGTACTGGAAACAGATCGCAACTTCTCCTGAATAGGAATCTAGCTCTAAAACGGCAGGGAGGTGGCTAGGAAGTGGTATTGGGATGAATCCGGTGAGAAGTGCAAAAACATCCTATCACATAATATTTATTTAACAATTTTTCAGATCCTTTGTGCAACAGGGACACAAAATAAAAAATATACAATTAAAAAACCATGCATGACCCTTAATAAATGCAATGCTCACTCAATTAAAAAAGTAAAATCGTTGTATCTGCAATAAACTCGACAAATAAATATTTACAATTAAAAATATTTACTTCAAAATTATTGTAAATGACTAACATCTGTATGCATGGGCCTGGAGCTATAATAACTTAAAATTTATTTTTCTTGTAATCTCAAAAACAATCTGCGATCGAAATGCTGCAAATGTTTACTAACGGCAGATATCCACACTCATTTCTTAATAAGCAAGTCCATTTTGGATTAAGTCATTTTGGATATAGCAAAAAAGAGTACTGAAGAGTTTCACAAAGATAGAAAACGTAGAAACGAGTAGCCAGAACAACTTTAAGACTAGAAAATAGAATGGGTAATAAGAGAAAATAAATCTTAAAACATTATCCTAGTAATTGAAATTAATACACAATTAAAAATTTTCATTGAAAGAAAGCAACAATTTTGGTGTGACCATAAACAGCAATGGCCCAAATTATTATTCTAACAACTGTTTAAAATTTCACTGTCATTTCGTTAACCGTCTTTTGGACAGAATGATTTCTAATCACAGCCCAGCCGCCAACTTATTGCACACACACACTTAACATTAAGTATACTCAAAACTATTAAGGAAGCAGCCATATTATAAGGCAATGTGTGTGATCAGTTCTGAAAATGTGTGATAAACTGAACTTGAAATTCATGACCTGGCCAGAAATTTTAACGCAGCAAATAGTTGAAGTGAGTCGATAGTTTATTTTGTGTGACACAAATATTATTTTAATTGCTCTTATTATTTTCTTTTAAATTAAGGTAAACTTATTAAATACGCTTTAGTTTGGCAGATCACAGTAGATCCAAGACCAAGACGTACGACCAGTCTTGTTACAGTTTTATTGTATCTTCTGTGCATGGACCAGTCACGTGCTAATACGAGCCGTATTTTTTGAGGTCAGTGCAGTAGGCCAATTTGCAAGCAACGACTAAGTAGGTTCCATTAAACACTATACAACACAATTACAAAACCAGTTGGATCTGAAACATAGAATCTTAAAGTAACTTTCACAGTACATGACAAATAATGATTTTTTTTTTTTTTAAATTTCCTTCAACAAATAAAACAGACAGGCGAGCCAAAATACAGCTGAATACCGGCAAGACTGACTATCCTCGCAAGTATTCTATCAATCATAAAATAACAATAATAATAGTAAACCATATAATATCAGCGCTTATTGCTACTACAGAATGTGGGTGAAATGAGACAGAACGGGCGTGCGGCAGTCACCACCTAACGGACAACGTCTAGGTATCTTCAAGCCCACACAAGCAGGATGGCGAATAAATTCCTCATTTGTGTGGCCACAGTGTCCGTAGTTCCTATACAATTCTTGGCGGTATTTTTGTTCTGTCGTTGCAACTACAAAAATGCGTGATTTTTTTCACCAGACGCGTTTCGCTTTATTGAGGTAAAGCATCATCAGTGATCTGTAATTAAATTATTTACGTTTTGATTTGCTTTTAGATCATTCTGAACGAACTGTTTTTCGATCTGGTAGCAAATCAAAATGTAAATAATTTAATTACAGACCACAGATGACGCTTTACCTCAATAAAGCGAAACGTGACCGGTGAAAAAGGTGTCGCATTTTTGGTGTTGCAACGATAGAACAAATATACCCTCACGGACGGCGAAACTGAACCAAACCATTGCTCGCCATGATAGTCCGTTATTCTGCAGTGAAGTAGTTCCAGGATCGGCTTTCTTGTGAAGGTCTGCCCAGCACCTCAGCAGCCAGCACAGGGCAGGTCGGGCGGCTGGCAACACACACCACCTATACCGCCACGACCACAGGCCCGCTGTTGATACCAACAAGCCGTGGGCTGCCGAGGTCCTGAAAACGTACTCGCGCTTCCTCTTCCAGGCGACTCTCGCCTGTACCTTTTTTTGGTGGTAGGTTGCGGTAGAGCGTCATCGTTTTAGAGCGGTATAGCTTGACGTAAAGGTAGTCTCTGCCTATCTCATAATGATACGATTGTATTGCACGTTGAAAGTGTAGCGGTTGGAGTTCAGTGTTGTCGGTAAGAAGTGACACAACTACGTTGATAGTTATAGTGGTGGCTGTTTTATCGCCCGCCTGTGCTATTCCTTAAGTAACTGTTCCTCAACGGAAGTTCCTTCCCACAGAGACGGCCTTAGAGTACAAGCTAAGAAGGATCGATATTGGAGGACAAGTCATAACCGTTGCTGGCTCACGGTACCAGTTCTCGAATTACAGTTCACATATTAAGGTTTTTCCATGTAAGAGTTATGGTCTTTCTTACGGTTTATTTATCAACTCTTAATAATAAAGTTACATAATTAATTTTTTCTTTATTTGCAGTACATATTTGCTTTCCTGGTTCACAACGTTATGCTCGCGGTACAGTAGCCTAGCCTACAGCTACTAGGGCCAAAGCAAAATGGCGCAGCCAATTCAGAGTGTTTTTGTTGTGGTCTTCAGTCCCAAGACTGGGCTGATGCAGCTCTCCGTGCTACTCTAATCTGTGCAAACCCGCAAGCCTCTTCATCTGCGAGTAACTACTGCAGCCTACATTCTTCTGAATCTTCTGAATCTGCTTACTGTATTCATCTCTTGGTCTCTCGCTATGGTTTCCATCCTCCCCCCCCCCCCCTCCACACACACACAAATGTCCCTTCAGTGCTAAGTTGGTGATCCCCTAAAGTGTCAGAACGTGTCCTATCAAACGATCCTTTCTTCTAGTCAGTCGGTGACACAAATTTCTTTTCTCCCCAATTCTATTCAGTACCTCTTCGTTAGTTACTTAATCTACGCACCTAATTTTTAGTATTCTTCTGTAGCTCCACATTTCAAAAGCTTCTGTTCTCTTCTTGTCTAAACTGTTCCAGAATCTTCCTCTTTCATTCATAGCTACACACAAATACTTCCAGAAAAGTCTTCTTGACATTTAAATCTATATTCGACGTTAACATACTTCTCGTTTTCAAACACGCTTTTCTTGCCATTGCCAGTCTACATTTTATATCATCTCTACTTCGACCATCATCAGTTATTTTGCTGCATAAGCGGAAAAATTCAGCTACTAACTTTACGTGTGTCGTTTCCTAGTGCAGTTCCCTCAGCACCCCCTGATTTAATTCGACTACGTTCTGTTATCCTCCCTTCAAGACACGGTCCAGAACGTTCTACTGCTCCTTCAAGTCCTCCTCCGTCTCTAACAGAATTAGAATGTCATCGGCAAACACCAAAGCCTTCATTTCTTCTCCCAAGACTTTAATTCCTACTCCAAATTCCACTCTAAGTTCCTTTATTGCTTTGTCAATGTACAGATTGAATACCATCGGGCATAAACCACAATCCTGAGACACACCGTCCTCAGCCCCTGCTTCCTTTTCATGTCCATCGACTACAATAACTACCGACTGGTTTCTGCACAATTTGTAAATAGCTTTAAGCTATCTGTATTTTACCCCTGCTACCTTTAAATAGTGTGTGGTGCAGTAATTCGTTTTCTGTATTTGGTGGGGAACAACGCTCCAACGATGGATTCTGCGTTCGTACAAGTGTACTGCAATGCACCGTCATAAGATACAGACGCTTCCAGTGTGGTCAAAGAAGTCTCAATGAAATGGCAGACGATCTCTTTGGGAAGAAACGAGAATCACAAGAGTAGTAGAAGCCTTGGCACTCTAAAACCACTGAATCGCTATCGAGGGAAAAAGCGAATATTACTCCCAAATCAATTTTCAACATCTTACATGACATTTTGAACATGACAAAGCTCCACTCAATCAAATAGCGAGTCGGACCGACGCAACAACGGAAATAATGCAGTAGCGTCAGGTCGCTTCTGAAAACAAGCAACGCACGAACTGGAAACATGTGGATTCACCGCCACTGAATAAGTCGAAGACTCGTCCGTAAGCGTATATTTTGAGACTGCCATGGTGTGGCACAAACAGATTACACTCGTAAGGAGCAAACCGTCACAGGAGCATACTACCGAACTCTCCTGGACGAGATTACAGGACGCTGTGAGGAAGCGTCGCTATAAGTTGGTCAAGGCTCTTTTTTTTATTCTTTTCATCCAAGTCAATGCTCCAGCTCTTTCTGCACAGCAATCAGGTAAATATGCTACTTTTTTGCGGCTATCAAACGTTGTCCCCCAGCCCGCATTCTCCTCACATTTCCACCAGTGACATCTTTAACAAGGTCCGCAAAAATCTTTTCCAGGAGGGGGGAAAGATTCAAAACATACCAATCTTGATAATAACTGATTCTAATAGTCTGAAAACTTGTCGTGTCCCAGTTTGACAATAAGTACACAAAACTTACTGTATCTCAAAACATTGATAGCTATATACTTAGTTTTTTTTCAAAGCAGATTGTTTTGGTACAAAATGGTAAGCAGACTAAGGCGAGAAAAGTCACGTCGAACCTCATGTTGCCTGGCGTAGAGCAGCAACTCGACGTGGCATGGACTCGACAAGTCGTTGGAAGTCCCCTGCAGAAATACTGAGCCATGATGCATCTACAGCCGTTCATAGTTGCAAAGCTGTTGTCGGTGCAGGATTTTGTGCACGAGCTGACCTCTCGATTATGTCCCATAAATTTTCATTGGGATTCATGTCGGGCGATATGGGTGGCCAACCTGTTTGCTCGAATTGTCCAGAATGTCCTTGTTGTGGTTGACAGGAGAGCCAACACTGTATTACTAAAGGAGGGCGAAATGCACGCGTTTTAGCTCACGCAGGCTGGCGTGAGGTCTGGAACATGACAAGGAAATTAGAATTGAGAAAAACGGACCTAGCTGGTGGAATACTTAACTTTAATCCATTGATGATGAACGTCGCTCTTGACGATACATGGTTTGCAATATCAATAGTACTGATAATGGCGCCTTGCTAGATCGTAGCAAATAACGTAGCTGAAGGCTATGCTAACTATCGTCTCGGCAAATGAGAGCGTAGAAGTCAGTGAACCATCGCTAGCAAAATCGGCTGTACCACTGGGGCGAGTACTTGGAAGTCTCTCTAGACCTGCCGTGTGGCGGCGCTCGGTCTGCAATCATTGATAGTGGCGACACGCGGGTCCGACGTATACTACCGGACCGCGACCGATTTAAAGGCTACCACCTTGCAAGTGTGGTGTCTGGCGGTGACACCACAGTTCTTCAAACCAATCGTGAACAATTGTTGCTGGTGACGTTCATAAAAATTCCATCGCTGTTTGGGAACATGAAGTTCATGAATGGCTGAGGATGGTCTCCAAGTATCGAACATAACCATTAGCAGTCAATGACCCGTTCAGTTTTACCAGAGTACTCATTGCATCGCATGTAAACACAGCCCACACCACTGTGGATCCACCGCCAGTTGGCACAGTGCTTTCTTGACAGCTCGAGTCCATGGCTTCGTGGGGTCTGAGCCACGCTCTTACTAACTGAAATCTGGACTCATCTGACCAATCACGGCTTCCAGCTGCCTAGGATCCAACCGATATGGTCGCAATCCCAGGAGAAGCGCTGCAGGTGATGTCATGGTTGCTAGTAAAGACACTCGGCACTCGGCGTGGTTGCTCGGCAAAGGCACTGGCCAAGAGGGGGCGCCGCTCCTCTACTGGAATACGGGTACAGATGTTTTTTGTACAGAACATAATTTTTAGGAATTTATAGGAATGATTGTCTGCGACTCTGTTACACTGCAGATTTTATCATTGCCAAGCGCGACGGGACATATTGTTATTTTAGCTATTATACAGAGTGAACATTAATAAAACTGACAAACCACAGGTACGTATTCCTGACAGGAAATGGAGGGAAAAAGTTTCTACGAACATGTGTTCGGAAATGCGTCGTTGCCAAGGTAGATGGCGCTGACGAATGACAGTTGCTCTTGCTGTGTGTTCCTTGTATGTCGCAAGCTGTGTGTGAGACACTTCGTACCGTAAGCAGCAGAATGGTCCGTTATTCATCTCGCAAACAAGCCGAGATGGTATTAGTGGGCGGCCAAGCAGATGGAAGCGGTCGAGAGGAAGCACTGTTATAGCGAAATGAGTACTCCCATAGACACCAAACAAATCGCTCAAGATTTCAAGCCCTTTTTGGGCGTTGGTGTGATCATGAGTCCTTTCAAACAGACGAAAGTGCAGGGAGACGGCGGGCTGTACGTACTCCAGATCTGGAGGACCGGGTTGTACAGGATGTCTAGTACAAGCTCCAAGTGTAGCGTACGAACAGTCCGCCGCCTTCAAGCACATTCGTCTGTCTGAAAGGACCCGTTGTAACGCCGGAAATGCATATCCTACCATTTTTTTCTTGTTTTGTTACCTGAAGATATGACATTTCTGTGTCTTTATATATTGTAATTGTTTTACTCTTTGTATATATATATATATATATATATATATATATATATATATATATATATATATATATATATATATATTTATGCATTTATGTCGATGTATAATTGGTTTGTTTTGTAAATATTATTTGTATTTTACGTTGGGTCTTGCCTAGGGAAAACTATGCTATCGAACGATTACATCGATACGTCGTGTGGAGAACCAAAGTGTTTAGTATCTTTGGTAGTGTTCACTGCCGCTTGGAGCGCGGGCAGAGCGGAATCTGGCTGGAGTAGGGCGGTGGAGCAGGTGTGTTGTGTGACGCTTCCGCGAGTTGCCACGCTTTCGGCGTTTGGCAGCATGTAATTGCGCTCGACTTGCTATGTTAGTGTCTGACATGGTGTCGCGGACGGGAAGCATTAGCTGGCAAACATCAAGAGACCGTTTCGCCTGGAGACCGTGTCGAGAAGAAGGCGCACCAACATCCAACTTCTGCAACAGCTACGGCCGACAAAGTGTTTGTGGCGACCTCCTCGATCGACGACTTCAAACCTTCAATCAACCAACAAGGAAGACTGTAAGCACGGAAAGTTTTAGAACTGTATGGTAGACATCAGATTTTCAAACCATTCCATTAGCATAACTAAAATACAGCAACTTAGCATGAACCTTTGTTGCTCATTATCCCAATTGCATTACCAAGCAGGGTCCCTTCCTTTTCCGAAATGAACTAGAGTGTCGTTGAAATTCAAACGCCAGCATTAAAGTAATTTCATTCGATGTCACTGCTTTAATTTCAAAGTTCAGTCAATGTATTCATAGCTGGCTACAGTATTTAGATTACACAAGCACAAATTAAGAGTGCGAGTTTTGTTACCATATTTTAGCTTACCTGTGACTGCAGCTCATCTTGGTACGTACTAAATTTTACTATTGTTAATTGTTCAGAATCATTTAATTCAAGTTCAAAGTTAAATCTCTTATTTCTAAATTGCGTGGATTCAAGTAGCTTTTGAAATGATTGTTGAGGTAGCCCAAGACTAACCTTATTAAATTTCGTAGTGCTTCAGAAGCAAAGTCCACTATTAATTTCAGTCACTAAATTAACTTTCGGTTTTCCGGTTTTATTAATTCTTTTGCTAAATTAAGTCAGAGAGTAGCGAAATTTTTTACTGCTGACAAACATTCAGTTTTCACACAACACGTGTCAACCTTCAGTTGCCACGCTTTTAGTGCTAATTATATGTGCAATAACCTTTCTTTTTCAGTTATTATATTAGTTGTCCATAGGACTGGCAACTGTAATTTTCCCCAAATCTCAAATACCTAATTAACGCCAGTTAATTGTTAACGCAACGACCGCACATTTACTTTCTTTATTAACTTTACCCCTTTTCAAAATTAATTACCATCAGTTTTATTTGCATTTTTCCTTTCATTTAGATGTAACCCTTTCCTCCCTCTTAACCGACAGATTAACTTCAGTGACGATTGCTTTTCCCAAATTTCCATTAGGTACACGCAGTGTAATTTTTACTGTCATTAAGGTCGATAAGTGAGGGGGAGGTTACACCGTGATCACAGGAAAAGCCCAAAAAGGGCTTGAAATGTTGCATGATGTGGTTGGTGTCTGTGAGGGTACTTGTTTAGATGTAGCTTTGCTGTCTCTCGACCGTTTCCATCTTCCCGGCCATACATAAATACCATCTCGGCTTATTCACGACATGAGTACCGGACCATTCTGCTGCTTACCGCACGCTGCGTCAATCACACAGTCTGCAACACACAAGGAACACACAAGAAGTGGTCAGAGGAAATGTTATTTACCGGGCGAGGTGACGCAGTGGTTAGTACACTGGACCCTTATTCGGGAGGACGACGGCTCAAACTCGTGTCCGGCCGTTCTGACTCAGGTTTACCGTGATTTTCGTGCATCGCTTCAGGCAAATGCCTGAATGATTCCATTGAAAGGGCACAGCCGACGTCCTTCCCCATCCTTCCTAATCCGATGGGACCGATGATGTCGCTGTCTGGTCCCCTTCCCCAAATCAACCAACCAACTGTAATTCATCGGTGTCATCTACCGTGGCAACAGTGCGGTTCCGGACACGTGTTTTCCCTCCATTACCAGTCAGGAAGCCGTCCCGATAGTTTGTCGGTTTTATTGACGTTCACCCCGTATAACTTGGACTTTTGTGGTTGTCCCATTGTTCACAGTAGATCAGGTCTGTGATTTGATGCGGAAGCAGTTTTGCAGTCGAAATGGGAGCGAATCTTTGCAGAACAGTGTTGTTGTAGGTTTCTGAATCTTTCGTCTGCCGTTTCCTCCTACAGCTACAGATAACGAGTGGCATAACACACTAGTGCATGTATTCGTACGCCATTTCTCAGCACAACATGAAAATGGCAGTCATCTGCACACAGTTTCCATAATGTCGGCCCTCCTTTGAGCATAACGGAATCGTAAGAGTCTTCACAGTTTAAGATCCGTACTTGACTGCTGATTCTACATTCTATTTTACACGATACAGCCCTTGTAGTGCGCTCTGAAAGAGATGGTCATGCTACACTGTAAGTGTGTTCGTTTAAACTTAGCCTGTGGAGCCAAATAAATCAGCAGAAAAATGAAAGCACCATCTTATTCGCTAGGAGAAAAGTAAAATAAGGATTGAAGTTTCAAGGTCAAACTGATGCCTACTCCAGGAACTGAACGCTTCTCAAACGCTGTGGGGTGCTACGCTGCACCACATGCAGTCGTGGAGCTTCGAATTCAGCGACAGGCAGTATGCCTGAACAATAATGTGACAAACTGAAGAAACATTCACCTAGTCGCATACTGGCAATGAGTCACACTTTACACGATCAGCCTTATAAAACGAGCTTTTCTTCAACTTCAGTTATGCCAGTCTACGCTGAAAAACATAAACAATGTTAGTAATGCAATAAATCCATTAACATGATCAATTCTGAAGCTCTGTATGTAGACAGTGTGTCATCGGAGTCGAATAGCGTTTGTTTACTGTTATTGTTCTGTCCGCTTCGAGAAGGATGAATGTGGTAGTTTTTGTTGGCGTTTTGTCGAAGTTATACTGAATTTTCTTAGCAGTTCTTTTTTAATTTTCATATTCTTAATTTCTGGGGCCGAACTAGTATTATTGCAATGAGAACCATTTTTTGTGAATATTTTCTAGTTATATTTTATGAGTCGTTTCGTATCCTGGATTTAATTATGAGAACCGAGGGAAAAATGCTCGTATCGGAGCACAAAAAGAACCTGTTTAAAAGACTGAAAAGTAGTGTACCAGCTGTCTCATTCTACCTGCCTCAGCAGCTATGAAAATTTTCCCAAATATTTTGGCATGCGACTGTATTCGCGCTATTTGTAACATGCAACTCACCTTTCACTCCTACAGGCTCCCCTAATTGTAAGACGCTGACACCCACTAGTCCATCGCTGCAAGTCACTCATACCCATCCACCCCCACCTGCCCATTCTCATTCAGCTATTCAGCCGAACTCATTATATTCTTGTGTCTCTCTGTCACTGTCTCCTGACTCACGGCCAGAGTCTCCTTCGTTCAGCCCTACTACTACTGTTTCTGTCGCTGTCTTCCTCTTGTTCTCTCTTACTCCTACTAATTCATTCAATCATTCATTCCTACTGCTGAGCCCACTATCTCTCTCTTCCTCGTTGTCATTGTCATAGACCCTCTTTCTCATTGTCACTGGCTGCACTCACTTTCACTTTCTCCTCTATTCCTCTTCAATTGGCACTGTCTCCTTCACTCTTTTCCTAGCAATGCTCCGTAACAGTCAACTATGTTCCACTGCCACTGCATCCCTCTCTTTCTCTCACACTGCAACTGACTCCTTCGCTCTTTTTATACCACAACCACTGTCTACTATCTTCCAGTATTCATCATTCTGCGTCTCTCCCACTGCCATTGTCTCCCGCTCTCTCAGCACAAAAAACACGAATATGATCACATGACAACATTTTTGAGAAGTTTTTTAAAGGTGCTGAGGAAGGTAGAATGGAGTAGCTGGTACCCCACTTTTTAGTCAGAGTCTTTTAAGGAGGAGCATATTTGCATTTTTTGTGCTTCGATAGGAGCTTTTTTTGCTGGTTCCCTTCTTTTCCCTGCCACAGCAGGGAATGTCACTGATATGAAAAGCAACTTGAGTCAATGAAATTTTGATAATTTGCTTATTTGAAATTTAAATAACACATAACTAATTCTATAACTCAGATCGGATTTTACGGCAGCAAGATAGGGTTCCCAGAAACCTTCTGATGATAGCGAAGACCCTTTACAATTTATTTCTCCGTGCTACGTCACTTTATAAACTACATTTTCGCCCCACACCAAATATTACCTGCGTATTTTACGTATACAAGTAGGGTAACTTTGAACCACTGTGTCTCGGCAACGGATAATGACATCAAGAAAATTTTGAAGTTTGTTCGGCATCGGGATGTAGGAATATAACGTAAAAATTACAGCCATTTGCTGTGCATAGCCACCATGGAATCCGCGGCCCGGTTTTGGTACCTAAAAACCATGTTCCTTGGGGGGCCTTTGTCGATAACGGATAAAAATTATTGAAAACGTGAAGATGGTACTTCTAGATAACTGCCTAAAGAATTCAGAAACATGCTTCGCTTTGTTATTTAGATATCTTCTGCTGATAGCGGAAAAAATTGTGAAAAACGCATTTTTCGGGGTTCCTCATGAACCGCTCATGAACTAAAGGAACCTCCATAAACCCCTTAAGGCACATCTTAGACGACTTCTGATGAAAAAAGAACCAACCGATTTTCTCGGACTGCCAAAGTTGGAAGAAATGTGTAATATTCAAAATTTGATACTGTACTGGGGGATGGTTACAGTTAGACGATTCTTCTGTTAGGTATACAAACTGACGCTAGCCCAAGGCCTAATCAAAACACTTCACTCTACCTTCCGATCACCAACAGAACTCGCTGTACGACCCACCGTTTTAAGCTGGACGTCTTGGAAGATACTGGTCGCGCATGCTGCAGCATGCGTACCGACAGAACTTTAAATCGCTGAATCGGTAAAGGTAGTGTCTATATTCTTGGTAATAATATAAAAAGATATACTTCTCATATGCTGTTGAAACATGTTTACGTTTGGGTATCAAAGTACGAGGGCGTGCTGAAGAGTAATGCCTTCGAATTTTTTGTTCTGTTCGCAATATCGGTTGAGGTATTACGTGTCGTTGATATTATTCGGCCGACTTTCCCGATTCAGTGACGCAAGTTAACACCCTCTGCCGCTAGAGGATTCCGAATTCTAGCATACAATAAGGCGGTGAGTGAGGTAACTCTGTCGGTCCATGGTGCGGGAGACACACTGCGCTGAAAACTTCGTCCGCGTATGGAGTACGCTCTCCTTCAGTATGACGCTGCCAGACCACAAAAACCACTAAGACGTCTGCAACAATACGCCGGCTTTGGTTCACTATCGATCGTTGACCACCATATGGTCCCGACTTGGCCGCACCCGATTTTCATGTTTCCAAAAGTTAATGAACCCCTTTGATAGCTTCGCTTTGAGAGTGATGAAGCGATGCAATCTGAGCCTAGGTCGTGACTCCGTCAACAAAATCAGACATTCTACCCTGGCGGCATCAACGAACTACATTTAGTACAATATAGTTTGTCGCACTCTTGATGCGTTACTTCCGTTATAATTAGTGAAATGGAGGTTACATAATTTTTTGCAGAACAATTGGAAATATGTATCGTTGGAAACGCCATACACTGACGATATCATGCTTGCGGCGGATACCCGGGAGGATCTCGAAAATCATGTCTACATATGGTATTATCGTGTGCGAAGATTTGGGCTCTGTTAAAACATCCACAACACTGAGTACCTCGAAACGATTCCATCCCCAGGGAGTATACAAATTAATGGAGCTCCTCTTACCAAGGCGCAATATATATTCTGGAATATATTCTGATGGCTATGTAAACGAGGACGTGCGGGTAAGCATCAGTGCGACCTCGCTGCGATTCAGAGACATCAGTGGCATTCATTGTGATAAGAGTCCGCCTGCTTAGCTGGTTGGTAACGTGCTTCCTCCCATGAACTGGGCTCGGGTTCGATTCCCGACCGGATTGGAGATTTTCTCCGCTCGGGGACTGGGTGTTGTGTTGTCATCATCATTTCATTCTCATCATCGGCGGCAAGTCACCCAGTAAGGCGCCGACAGAAATAAGACTTGCACTTGGCGGCCGAACCCGACTGCAACATCTCGACCACCAATGCCACACGATCATTTCATTGTGATAAGAATATACCTATCTAGCGAAAATCAAGGATATGCCGCACAATAGTGAGGCAACTTGCATTGACCGCTCCTAAAAGTGCTGCGCACTCATTACATGTCATGGAAACGCGGATACTGAGGAGATTATTAAGCATTATCCTGCGCGACCACATAAAAAATACAACGATCCGATAACTATCTGCTATGTCTTCATTTAGTGAGAAAATAACAAGAATGGAGACTTCGATGGTAAGGATACGGCATGGGGCACCACCTATACCGTTGTGACCGAGCGGTTCAGGGCGCTTCAGTCCGGAACCGCGCTGCTGCTACGGTCACAGGTTGGAATCCTGCCTCGGGCATGTACGTGTGTGATGTCCTTAGGTTAGTTAAGTTTAAGTAGTTCTAAGTCTAGGCGACTGATGACCTCAGATGTTGTCCCATAGTGCTTAGTCATTTGAACCATTTGAGCACCACCTATTTCAGTTTCAGCTCAGCCTACCATGTCACCGTCCAGGGCCAGAAACGACATGGAAGGCCTAAATTAAAGTGGCTAGACACTACAAACGCAGATCTAAGATTGAGGAGCCTAAATGCACAGGAATTAACCGAAAAAGCGGATGCCGCTCCAATGGGGAAGCGCTAAGGAGAAGATGAAGAAGAAGTACAAGTAGATTATTTTGTACGTTATTTGTGGTACTTGAAGTCAGATCATGATGCGGAGATTTCGATGGATCGTGTATCCTAGATGAACCCACAGGTAGCTTTGTGACAGCTATCGTTAACTGCATAAGTGGCCTCCGTTATTGAAAACGAAACACGTATGATTCAGACGGGTGGCTGCTGATACGACGGACATATGATGTACGTGTAATTGTGCAGGAAAGAAGGGAGCCCATCATGTTGGCAACTTCAGCCTTTTCGTGCATCAACAATGAATCTACCCGGTCTAGAATACTGTGCGCTCCAGCCAACATCCCGAGTGGGTAATAGTAGTGACTTAAAACAGTAATTGTTATTGTTTAAGTGTCGATACTACGTAATTCGAACAGATAAAAACGCCGTTCGTTCATATATACAGCCATAGCGCCTACGGTTGCTGTAAAGTTCTCAAAGCGAGACAATTATTGAAATTTCTGAAATCAAATCACCATAACTTCTGAACGGCTTACGTGAAGACGCTCAAACTGCACGGTTCGCTGCGGGGCATGATGTAAATTATTATGCGCTAAATTAGACACTGCCTATAGGAAAATTAAAGAGACCTTTGGAGAAAAGAGAACCACTTGCATGAATATCAAGAGCTCAGATGGAAACCCAGTTCTAAGCAAAGAAGGGAAAGCAGAAAGGTGGAAAGAGTATACAGAGGGTCTATAGAAGGGCGATGTTCTTGAGGACAATATTATAGAAATAGAAGAGAATGAAAATGAAGATGAAATAGGAGATGAAGATGAAATAGGAGATGTGATACTGCGTGGAGAGTTTGACAGAGCAGTGAAACACCTAAGTCGAAACAAGTCCCCGGCAGTAGACAACATTCCATTAGAACTACTGACGGCCTTGGGAGAGCCAGGCCTAACAGAACTCTACCATCAGTGAGCAAGATGTATGAGACAGACGAAATACCCTCAGACTTCAAGAAGAATATAATAACTCCAATCCCAAAGAAACCAGGTGTTGACAGATGTGAAAATTATCGACCTGTCAGTTTAATAAGCCACGGCTGCAAAACACTAACACGAATTCTTTACAGACGAATGGAAAAACTGGTAGAAACTGACCTCGGGGAAGATCAGTTTGGATTTCGTAGAAATGTTGGAACACTGACGCTACGACTTATCTTAGAAGAAGGGTTAAGGAAAGGCAAACCTACGTTTCTAGCATTTGTAGACTTAGAGAAAACTTTTGACAATGTTGATTGGAATACTCTCTTTCAAATTCTGAAGGTGGCAGGAGTAAAATGCAGGGAGCGAAAAGATATATACAATTTGTACAGAAACCAGATGGCAGTTATAAGAGCCGAGGGGCATGAAAGGGAAGCAGTGGTTGGGAAGGGAGTGAGACAGGGTTGTAGCGTCTCCCCGATGTTATTCAATCTGTATATTGAGCAAGCAGTAAAGGAAACAAAAAAAATTCGGAGTAGGTATTAAAATCCATGGAGAGGATAAAAAATTTTGAGATTCGCCGATGATATTGTAATTCTGTCAGAGACAGTAAAGGACATGGAAGAGTAGCTGAACGGAATGGACAGTCTCTTGAAAGCAGGATATAAGATGAACATGAACAGAAGCAAAACGAGGATAATGGAATGTAGTCGAATTAAATCGGGTGATGCTGGGAGAATTAC
The DNA here is from genome assembly GCF_023897955.1 of Schistocerca gregaria. NCBI lineage: Eukaryota > Metazoa > Arthropoda > Insecta > Orthoptera > Acrididae > Schistocerca > Schistocerca gregaria. The sequence goes on along the minus strand of NC_064925.1, from coordinate 319,946,238 downwards.
AATGGGAAATGAGAGGCAAAGTAGTAAATGAGTTTTGCTATTTGGGGAGCAAAATAACTGGAGATGGTAGAAGTAGAGGGGATATCAAATCTAGACTGTCAATGGCAAGGAAAGCGTTTCTGAAGACGAGAAATTTGTTAACATCGACTATAGATTTAAGTGTCAGGAAGTCGTTTCTGAAAGTATTTGTATGGAGTGTAGCCATGTATGGAAGTGAAACGTGGACGATAAATAGTTTAGACCAAAAGAGAATAGAAGCTTTCGAAATGTGGTGCTACAGAAGAATGCTGAAGATTAGATGGGTAGATTGCATAACTAATGATGAAGTATTGAATATGATCGGGAAGAAGTGGAATTTGTGGTACAACTTGACGAGGAGAGGGGGTCGGTTGGTGGGGCATATTCTGCGGCATGAAGGGAGCACGAATTTAGTATTGGAGAGCAGCGTGGAGGGTAAAAATCGTAGAGGGGGAACAACAGATGTATACAGTAAACAGATTCAGAAGGATGTAGATTGCTGAAGGTACTGGGAGATGAAGGAGCTTGCACGGGATAGGGTAGTATGGAGAGCTGCATCAGACCAGTCTCAGGACTGAAGACCAAAACAACAGCATACGGTTTGGTTTAACTATGAAGCCCACTTACGTTCGGATGGGTTCGTCAGCAAGCAGAATTGGCGGATTTGGGGACTGAGAGTCCGCATTTCGCGATCGAGAAGTCTTTTCACCCCCAACGGGTGACTGTGTGGTGTGCAATGTCCGGTGACGGAATGAGGTGCGATGTCCCTTGATGGCACGGTGACTACTGAACGGTACGTGAAGATTCTGGAAGATGATTTCATCCCTATCATTCAAAGCGACCCTGAATTCGACAAGATGTGCTTTATGCAAGGCGGAGCTCTACGTCATCGAAGCAGGAGAGTGTTTGATGTCGTGGTGGAGCACTTCGGGGACCGCATTGTGGCTTTGGGGTGCCCAGAGGCCACTGGCATAGGCCTCGATTGGCCGCCGTATTCTCCGGATCTGAACACATGTGACTCCTTTTTGTGGGGCTATATTAAGGTGTACAGCAATAAGCCCAAAACAATTACTGAGCTGAAAACAGGCATTCAGGATGTCATAGACAAAAAAATGGCTCTGAGCACTATGGAACTTAACATCTGAGGTCATCAGTCCCCTAGAACTTAGAACTACTTAAACCTAACTAACCTGAGGACATCGCACAAACCTATGCCCGAGACAGGATTCGAACCCGCGACCATAGTGGTCGCTCGGTTCCGGACTGAAGCGCCTAGAACCGCTCGGCCACACCGGCCGGCAAGTGGTCATAGACAGCAACGCTGCTCCGACACTTCGGTGGATCATCCAGAATTTCGATGTCCGTCTGCGCCACATAATCGCCAATGATGGCACGCATATTGAACATGTCATAACCTAAATCCAAATATCTGTAGTGACGTTTACATGTTGAATAAATTGTGTGCATGCTGTAGTTTGAAAAGTAATTTACGTTTTTTTCATATAGTTCAATAATTGTCACGGTGCATTAAAACTGCATATTTATTTCACTATATCAGTTTTGCTCTTTTTTCATTTGAAACATTTCCAGCCGTCTGGAGTGAAACAAATCACAATTTTACGTCAATTTATAGGTAGAAAAACCGTTGCAAAATCAATCCAATATTTTTTTTAACAAACTACATTTAGATTGCGGAACCAAAATAGAAATTTAAATACCGGGTGATCAAAAAGTCAGTATAAATTTGAAAACTGAATAAATTACGGAATAATGTAGATAGAGAGGTAAAAATTGACACACATGCTTGGAATATCATGGGGTTTTATTAGAACCAAAAAAATACAAAAGTTCAAAAAATATCCGACAGATGGCGCATCATCTGATCAGAACAGCAATAATTAGCATAACAAAGTAAGACAAAGCAAAGATGATGTTCTTTATAAGGAAATGCTCAATATGACCACCATAATTCCTCAACAATAGCTGTAGTCGAGGAATAATGTTGTGAACAGCACTGTAAAGCATGTCCGGAGTTACGGTGAGGCATTGGCGTCGGATGTTGTCTTTCGGCATCCCTAGAGATGTCGGTCGATCACGATACACTTGCGGCTTCAGGTAACCCCAAAGCTAATAATCGCACGGACTGGGGTCTGGGGACCTGGGAGTCCAAGCATGACGAAAGTGGCGGCTGAGCACACGATCATCACCAAACGACGTGCGCAAGAGATCTTTCACGCGCCTAGCAATATGGGGTGGTTATAATAAAACCCCATGCCATTTCAAGCATGTGTGTCAATTTTTACCTCTCTATCTGCTTTATTCGGTGGTTTATTAAGTTTGCAAATTTATACCGACTTTTTGATCACCTTCCAAAACGGTGAATAAGTGGGAAAACAAAACGCGCATGGTAAAATAAACGTACATTATTGTTGCACAGACAGATTTTATACACCTTTAATAAGGAAATGCGTAATATCGGGACTTGCATTGGACGTTTAACCGCAAAGTAATTACTGTCGCAGAATGCTGCTGACATCCGCTATCGCGCGGGCATCTGTGTACAGCCTAAGAGCCGCCGTTGCCTTACCGGAGGCTGAGGTGTACCGGAGCACGTGCGCGTCGTTATGCGACTAGCACGTGCAGTGGAGCCGGAAGGTGAACTAGTTTTGGTTTCCCGGACTGGGGGCAGGGCCGGGGCCAGTGGCCGCCTGCATTCTTGTGTGGCACAGACAGATCGCCGCCGCACCGCCCCCTGCTCTGCTCTGCTCTGCCCAGCCGAGGCCGGCAGTCGAAGCGCCAGCGCGCCGCCCCAAGCACTACGCTCGTGCACTGTGACTGCTCTGTTTACGATCTGCGCAGTCAGCGGCGATTCGTCACCAGGCGAAATGACTCGCCTCAGGCGTACCGCTGAAGCCTATTTTTCATGAGCGACCTTCTGGTCGAAATTGACTACTCGTTGTGGCTGCGCGTCACTTGTTTGCGTACAGACCAGCCGCCAACCACGCCACGAGAGTCAGTGATCAATCGAATGTGCCGAGTCTGCAGTTACATCCTCGTGTGTACGCCGCAGACTGCGCCTGCGCAGAAATAGGGAACCCTAGCGTCGGAGGTTTACTTATTCTCACCGATCTCATCCCTATTAGAGTAATGGTTTAGTGCTTGTGTGGCTTCCTAATCTTTTATCACACTTCAATAAAGAAAAAAATTTGCACTGTGCGCAAATAAAAGCGGAAACAGGTAAAAGTTCTTAATGGAAATTGTTTCAATAGTGAAAAGGCAAGTCCTTTAACGAGAAAAATTATGTTGGGTCTTATTTGGCACTTACAAGACGATATGGCAATCAACTTTTTGTTGTTGTTTTTTTATATTTATGGTGCGAGAAGTTCAGATCTCTAATATTAATCAACAAAGCATGAAGATGCAACTCTCAAAAATTCCCAAGCGTCGTTAAGACACTAAAGCCAGACTATTTTTGAAAGGCTGCTTGCCACTGCGGCACTATCCTCACCTGATATGTAGGACGCCTGGGTTCGATCCTCAGCTGTGGTACATTCTCAAACAAAAGTATATAGTCCAATATCATTACCCTAAAGCGTAAAATACATAAAAATGAAAAAAAAATATTAATTTGTCATATCTGCAGTTTATGCAATCTTTCATGAAACATCAGTAATCAAAAATTTATGTTTGCAATAAAAACTGGAGTGTTGTTTGAGGTATGTAATTAGAAATAAGGAAACATGAATTTTGCTTAAGAGTAACAATTAGATATCTTTTAATTAGCGTATATTTGATGTATTTTACATTTAGATTACGCAGCTATTCGAACTGAACGCAAAGAAGGGACTTCCATAGACTTCCATATACTTCACATGTGGATTTACTGCTGTTTGCGACATATGAAAACCATCAGAATTTGTTCTACAGGAGAAATTCAGTCAAATATAGAACCAATACATCGCCCAGAGGAAATGGAAAATAACATTTTTAAAATAAGCATTGACTGCTGCTCTGCGAATATCCCCCAATTTATACAAAAAACAACACACACACACACAAACACACACACACACACACACACACACACACACACACACACACAAACCAAATGGTACGGCACCAAACGTTACTCTTTTCGGGTATTAATCAGAAATACCGACACATACTGGGACTTGTCAACCAACTCAGTTCGGTCACATGGCTCAAATGGCTCTGAGCACTATGGGACAACATCGGAGGCCATCAGTTCCCTAGGACTTAGAACTACTTAAACCTAACTAACCTAAGGACATCACACACATCCATGCCCGAGGCAGGATTCGAACCTGCGACATTATCATCACCACGACGGGACGTCGAAGCAACCAGCCATCGCCTCCGGTATGCCAGATCGTGTCCTTGCAGTTAAGAAGACAGCTTGGTGTATGTCCGCAGCACCGGCACATTGGGGAATTTAATTATATGACAATCAGAGATCAGCAGAGCGCGCCTGTTCCCGTCTTTTCTAACGTGGTTCTGTCATGGGTGTTCATTGTCTCAGTTCTCATTACAGTAGCAGCAATTAATCTTGGGTTGGCTGGGTGTTTCTCTTAAGATTTGAGTTGCAACGAATTGGCTCCATATACCACTTGGTCATAAATGTCACAATCTAATTTATGAACAACTTCACCTTCACAGTATTTATTTGAGTATGCAATTTGTCATATTGTAAATGTTTCATGTGTTTTGTTTATTATTTTCAGTTTAGTCATAATAAATCAAATTGTTATTTTGGACAGAACTTTCATTCTGTTGATCGGTAGAGAATCCCTTTCATTTCTCTCTACGTTAATGAAACTTTTCTTTATCAAATTAATTTCTATCAAATTAAATTATTGCAGGTGCCAAACTCTTTTCTACGCCACTTGCAGGGTCGATTACAGTCAGTTCGTATGTCTCCTTAATCCATGTGCAACAACAAAAATCGGAGTTAGAAAATGGGGTCTTAAAGCATCATTTCCAAATGAAGATTCTAGAAGAATTTAGTGTTAAATACACTGCTAGCCCGGGCACCTCGCAACGCCATTTCGGCGTCTTGAGTGTCGATGGGGATGAAATTATGATGATAAGGACAACACGAAAACCAGTCCCTGAGCGGAGAAAATCGCCGACCCAGCCGAGAATCGAACCCGGTTCGTTAGGTAAGAGATGCCGTCGCGCTGACCACTCACCTACCAGGGGCGGACATTGTAGAGCATGTTGGGCTACAACAGCGATATGTGGGAGAGCGTTATTCTGCTCTAAATCATCCCCTGGAATGCTGTCCGTGAACGTCAGCACAACAGGTCGAATCACCAGACTGACGTAAAAATTTGCTGTCAGGTTGCGTGGCACAACCACGAGAGTGTTTCTGCTGTCATACGAATTTTTAACTCCAGCTGATGGTGCGGTGTGTCCAAGACGCAGGCCCTCAAATGCACACCTGCTAACCAACACACGGCCATCACTGGCACGGAGGTGAAATCATCTTTCATCAGAACACACGACAGGCCTCCACATTACTCTCCAATGAGCTCTCGCTCGATACGGCTGAAGTCGTAAATGGCGGTGGTTTGGGGTCAGTTCAGTGCACGCTACATGTCGTTTGGCTCGGAGCTGTACTTGAAGCAACCTCTGTGTAGCAGTTCGTTGGGTCACAGTGCCGCCAACTGCTGCTCAAACTGCTGTTGCAGATGCGCAACGATCAGTCAGAGCCATATACCGAACACGGTGTTGCCGGCTTCCGAAGCCCAGTCATCTTGCCACCCCCGCTACTAGCAATCACGTACAGGTCACATTCCTACCAAGTCTTTCTGCAGTATCTCGGAAGGAATATCCAGCTTCTTGTATGCTACAACCTGCCCTCATTCAAACTCAGTAAGGTGTTGATAATGGCTTCTTTATCACCTAAAAGGCATTCTTAACTAACATCAACTCATCACATCCAATCTCAGAGGTAACTAGCGCTCACGACCGTCACAGTGTGTATTTAAAGCAACCCCGAATTGCATCCTCATAGTGGTGCTCTAGCGCCACTCTTACGTGACTGGCGCGAAATCTGGACAGATATCATCATCTAAATGTAGAAACACGCCTACCAACTTTCGTTTGTCACACAACTCCTTCTTAGTGTTACACTTTTTTTCGTCAGTGTACTTGTATGTTCATGTTGGTAGAAAAAAATTGTTGCAAAGTAAAGACATTAAAATGGGATTTCAGTTCCTTCGCCTTCGACTTAAGTGGTAAACAAATTATAACATTAGTCCAGAAGGCTTCTACTGAAAATATTATAAGTTGAGTTCAAGAATCTGTAAACGCTATCCTATATCGGTCTATGATTCATCTAAATAAAATACATTGACTACAGTGAGGTTTCATATTCAAAATTGCCCATGGCGACAAGTGTGGCCAGTCGTAGAGGCGTAAGTGTTGACATATCCACTGTTACCACAGTCCAGATTTAAAACAGAGGTCAAGTTTCGAATTTTACTTTTACAGACGATTTTCAATAAATTGTCTACATGGCAGTGTTAATATTGAGGAAGAAGAAGTTCAGAGAGTAGCAAAAGAAGTTTAGCCCTAAAAGGGGATTATTCGATGAACTACAGAGAAATTTGGACTGAAGTCTATGGTGCAGAGACATGACACCACAGATAAGATACATACAGTTAAAAGCATTGACATCCGTCCACGTAAGTTTAGTGGGATAGAATTTCGACTTCTCTTTAACCTAAAAAAATATGACATTTGCTTAAAGGTGCCACGATTGTGGCACCAAAGAAGATTTTAAGCCGTCGGAAGTAACTGAGGAGCTTTTACATTGAGTTGTGGTGCACCTTCTGTGTGTTGCTTCACTTTCCACCTCAGGTGCATATCTACCTGAAATTCCAACTCCTGAAGACTGTAGAGAAAATGGTTCAAATGGCTCTGAGCACTATGGGACTTAACATCTATGGTCATCAGTCCCCTAGAACTTAGAACTACTTAAACGTAACTAACCTAAGGACAGCCCACAACACCCAGTCATCTCGAGGCAGAGAAAATCCCTGACTCCGCCGGGAATCGAACCCGGGAACCAGGGCGTGGGAAGCGAGAATGCTACCGCACGACCACGAGCTGCGGAGAAGACTGTAGAGCTTTCCCAAAAGCTGTGAGGTGAGAAATAAATCAAAGCAAAATAAATCTGTCGTTCACATTACTATTCTAGTCGGAAACGAAATGCCAACAGCAGTGGTGGTTAAAAGCAGACCAGATTTAAAGTAGACCTTGTTACAGAGCAAGAAGGAATTGAAGATTTCCGCAAAACATGAAGCCATTGATGGTACAGACAGTGAATTAGAAACCGTTCCTTCAAGTGTGCTGAAATCCGAAGATGTCACATACTGTGAAAAAAAGTCCATTGGCCAAGTCAGGAATACAACTGGGAAAAGGGAAATCCACGTTTACTATCTGTAGAAAAAAAGGCTCTGTAATTGTGCTCCCTATTGTCCCAAATGAGTCAGTAGTGGAGAGCTCTGACATTGTTTGTCTGCTGCCCTCTGCAGAAACAGTTGGGACACAAGGCATGGGAGGATACTGCAGTTCCTATGTTAATTTTGAAGGATTAAAAAGAAATACAAATTCCCTTTAGGTTCACTTTGATTTGTATGACATATATTAAGGAATAAATAGAACTCTTTTGGGAAATTTTGCCTAATTTATATCAAAAGGATGCTGTACACTTCTACCCATGCAAATCAGATGTGATAAAAAAAGTTGCTTTACATTTTCATCTATCACTATAAGTTTTTTACAGTAATTTATGAAAAATGATGTTGTAGTATAACTGTGCAATTCATCATACAACGACACAAGACATAGAAAATACATGCTAATACACGAAATATGACTTGACATAAAAATCCATAAATGTTGACAGTAGTACAATTAATGAAATAACAAGGTAAAAAAAGTAATGAAAAATAAATAATGGTCAAACGAAGAAAACAACTTGTTCTGTATTATGGAACGGAAAAAAAGGATTGCAGTGTTGTAGTGTAAATCTTTGAGTAAATGTGTTGTCTCATGTGTAAGAGTAAAAACGCCTCATGTGTAAGAATAAAGACTTGCTGATCACACTGCATACAAAAATCCTGTCTCTCTTGTCGTTCACCCTTTTTAAAATGTCATTCACAGATTTATGTTACTTCACTTCTGTCTACCAAATTCTGTAATCCTACTAGCGTATGCTGTCATATGAACATTCTTTCCACTCCTAACTGTAGTTCATCAACCACTGTATTCTTTACTCACAGATTTTTAGCATTGCTCATAGTATTTTTTTAATGTCTCTTAAAACTACAATAACCTAGTTCAGCTCATCTATATAAACTTAGTCCTAATTAAATTACACCAAAGGAAAGGAAAAAGCAAAATGCAGGTCATAAAATGTGCACACAGCAGTGAAAAAAAGTTGAAGTATCTCAGCAGAAGGAATGTCGCTATAAGCAAGAAGAAAATATATCTCAGATCATTAAGGTAGAATGCGATGTAAAGGAAGTAGCAGTGTCAATTGCAGTGTATGTAACGAAAAACATAATAAGCAAAGTGCTGCAAAGTGCATCTTAACTAATGATCATCGTGTATCAATGCAACATAGTATAATAACAGTTATTCACTAAGAAAAAGTAAGTGTATACAACATAACTATCATCACCATGCAGCTCGTTAGAATGAAATTACAATGATATGAACACCCGTAGCTGCTTACAGGCGTTGACATACGTCAACGGGGACAGACGAAAATGTGTGCCCCGACCGGGAGTCGAGCTCGGGACCTCCTGCTTACATGGCAGACGCTCTATCTCAGCCACCGAGGACGCAGAGGTTAGCGCGTCTGCAGGGATTTATCTCTGGCACGCCTCCCGCGAAACCCACATTCTCAACGTATTGTCCCCGCACTACATTCGTAGTGCCCCCGCCCATTATACTCATTACTCGCGGCGCGTTGCCGATTCTCGCGAGTTCGGGCACTGTTTGTGCATTTGCACAAAAGAAGAAGTATGTGGGTTTCGCGGGAGACTAAAGACAAAGAAAACTCGTATATCAGTCACAGGTATAGAAAAATCTCATTCTACAAACTATGTTGAAATAGCCTACCATTCCACAAAAATTTACTCCTTTCTTTACCTCAGATTAATCCAGTAAATCAAAATAACTCCACCTACATCTTATAAGCAAAAGAGTCACAAGTCTACAAAATCCCTAACACTTCACTCACTTACTCTAAACTCCCCTAAAATAATCCATAAAATCCTCATAAACATCATGACTTCAACCTCATATTATAATCATCATAAACCCAATATCCATCTCAAAATATTTCTAGTATCATCATTATAAGGATCATCATCATCACAAAAACCTCTACAATCATTCACTTACCTCTTATTTACTAAATATCTGAAAGAAAAAAATTTGTGACCATTTGCAAATAATTGTATAATGTCATCATCTAAGATCAATTAATTACCTGAAAATAATGACACTTTTACATCGTTTTCATCACACTTCAGCACTAAATAGGCTAAAATCCACTGTAACTAATCATAATCATAGCTAAAAACGTATCTGCGATTAATCCTTTCTTCTTTAAGGTGCACAAAGGTGGTGCAAATTATTCATTTTCTTATATCATTCTACATGGTTCTTATCTGTTAATTGTGTATTATAGTGATGTGTACGAAAAACCAAGGTTCAGTGGCTTACAAGAAATATATGTTAACCTGCAACAGTAAAGCGCAAGAAATAGCATAAAAGAAACATAGTTCGTCTTATTATTGAAATCACACTTAAAAATAACATATTGTGCTATAAACTTATTGCTAATATATCAGGATTGGCATATGAGAGGAAAAAAGTAAAATGACGGAAGACATACTGTTGAAAAAAATGTGTAACCTGAACAAGTGGTAAAAGCGTTAACGGTGAAGGTCAGAAGAAAGAGAAAAAATGTGTTTTCTGTGATGGACTAGTTACACTTTGCTGGGCTGGCAAATGCTATGTTTTTAATGACTTTAATATCGTTTTCTTCAACTTCCTGGAAAAGATGTACACCAATAGCTGTCTCTGAACTGTCTGTCGCGATGCAAAAGTCACGGCTGCGGTCAGACTGGGAAAGCAAAGGAGTGTCTAACAAGATTTGTTTAAGTGTGTCGAATTCTTTTTGTGTGCGCTCATCCCAAGTCCAGTTTGTATTTTTACCGGTTAATCCACTTAATCTGCAAGTGTCCAAGGGTTTGTAGTGAATAAAACGGCGACATAAATTAATTAGTCCGAGAAAACTCCTACCTTGACGTTTGTTGGTGCTGTAATGTCGCAAATGGCTTGGAGCTCGTCTGTATTCGGCTTAGCACCAAAAGCGATAATGACGTGGCCTAAAAATTTGACAGCTGTTCTGCTGGACTCAGACTTCTGTAGCTTGATGGTAATGCCATTGTTCGCAAAGGTCTGCAAACGGGAGTCCAAAATGCTGTTATGTTGTTGCCAAGTGTTCTCTGCAATAAGAATGCAGGCGCACTTTAGGTCATCTGGTAGAATCGAATTTAATCCTCTAATGAAGGCTGCTGAAAAAATCTATAAGCCGAATGGTAATTTGCAAAATTAGTAACAGTTAACGAAACATAGGAAGGCGATGTATTTGTGGCAATTGGGATGCAATTCAACATGCAAAAAGCAGGAGTTCAAGTCTAGTGTAGAAAAGACAGTAACGCAACGAAATCTCTGCAGTAATTCGTCTAACGTCTGAGGTCAATATGTTTCTAGAACAATGATGTCGTTAATTCGTCGTAAGTCAAGCACAAGACGAATAGATCCGTCTCTTTTGCGTAGAACATGAGGTGGCCGGAATAAATACAGGTGGCTGATTCAATAATGCCTTGTTGTAACAGATTGAATTTGTTGTTGTTCTTGGTTTCTATGACAGAAAGGAACAAACATTTCACAGGATTTAACTTGATATTCGTACAGGTATCCACGAATGGTGCCAGGAATATTGTCAACAACGTGAAAGTACTCAGTTAAAATTTGTTGTAATTGGGATTTGTCTTCATCGGATGGTTTCCTACTGATGTCAGCTTTGGGTTGCACTATTTGTAAGATGTCAGAGTGCGTCTGATCGCCTGAAGAATAACGAACGATCAGCTGAAGTAAAGTAGGATGTGAACCAGTTTGTATATTTGCTTGACGTTAAGAAATGTAATTGATTGATATCCTGTTCTTCCATAGACACACTATGTTCAAAATGCAAAGTAATCGGAATGTCAATTTTCTGAAGGGAAATGCAGAAGTTGTTGAAGTCTAGGATTGCTTTATGGCAATATAAGAAATCGATACCTACGGTTATTTCGTTAGTAAGAAGGGGAACAATTAAGAAGTTGGCGAAAAATGAATGTCCCTGTACAGAAAATTCGAAGTGTGTTTGTGGTTTAACATCCACACCTTTGCCAGAACCTGCACCTCTTTGTTTTATGTAATGGTAGAATTGAACAATTCTCATCAGGCGGCCGATGTGGCAGAGCGGTTCTAGACGCTTCAGTCTGGAACCGCGAGACCGCTACGGTCGCAGGTTCGAGTCCTGCCTCGGGCATGGATGTGAGTGATGTCCTTAGGTTAGTTAGGTTTAAGTAGTTCTAAGTTCTAGGGTACTGACGTCCTCAGATATTAAGTCCCATAGTGCTCAGAGCCATTTGAACTATTGCCATCAGAATTGCATTTATTGAAAGCGGAATCGCTGATCACTGACACGGGGGAGCAGGAATCAAGACCTACATTTAACATATTGTTACCTACCTGCATGCTAATAATTGGAAGAAAAATATGTCTTTGAGGTTGTTCGTTTTCTTGCAACAGAGAGTCCTAATGGCTTGAAACTAAATAAAATTTTCAGTAATATCCTCAGAAAGTGTGGAGTCTTATGTAATCACAGGTTGGTCGTGAGTAGGATATTGGTCGGCTACTCATTGTTGATTTCCACTATGTCGTCGTTCTTGCGAGTTGTTTGCTGGCAGTTCAATTATTTGCACTTATCTTTGCGGTTCTGAGTTGTTGGAAGATTGTTGTGTTGATGGAAAGGAGTTGTTCTGCTGCGAAAAAGATTGCGGGGCAGGCTGTTGCTGCTGGTAGTTGTGATGATTATAGTCTTGGTCCCTATTAGCTCAAACTGGTTAAAACGGTTGTTACCACAGCGATGATTAGGACTGTACAAAGAATTTTGTTGTCTCCGTTACGGCTATCATGTCCGTTTTGGTTATTACGTGAGGAAAAATTGTTTCGCTTTGAATTTTGCGAATCATCAGGTTCGAGAAGCTTTAAGGCATCGCGAAATGCATTTTTGTTATCTTTTTGATGACAAATTAGTAAAGGAGTGCGTAAAGATTTCGGCAGTTTTGAAATACAACATTTTATAAGCTCGGATGGACTGTACGGATCTGTTAAGTGCTGGTTTTGCTGTACCATGTATCCAAAACATTGTGTGATGGTTGTAAATTGACTCATAGAAAAGTGGTAAACTAATAAGTTTAGTTGTGTTGTTTCAGGCCAATATACGTCTAGAAAAGCGTTTTGAAATTCTTCCAGCGAGTAGCATTCACGCACAATTGGCCGCATGCTGGTTCGCCGTCTTAATGGTTACATATTAATTCCAGTTTTTGAGTTACCGGCCATTAAGGCGGTAAAGAATAAGTAAATTGAAGGAGCCAATGTATGGATGTAAATCATTTACATTATTTCGAAACTTTGAACTTACTAATTGAGAGGAGGTGTTCGGAGTCAAAGCGCTCATGATTGAGCGCATTACCAAATTTTGGTCTATTAAAATACGGATGGGAGAAGCCGTTGTCAAAAGAAAAGCCCCTGTCACATCTTAGTGGGCCTAATTGTTTATGTTCTGGTGAGGCGTCCTCATGTTCGGAAAAATTTGGAGACTGGTTGTAGGTAAAATTAAGCGAAGCAAGCAAGCTTGCTGGTAAGGTTTGCAATATCAGAATCTATGTTGCATTTCTCCTGCTTAAGTCTGTCGTTAACAATTGATTGATTTTCGCTAGCTCGTTGGACAGACTGAAATTCTTCCGATTCCGCGAAATTTGCAGCTTCTTTTGAGTCGGAACTGTCGTCAGTATGTTGCTGAATTTGTGCGACTTATTGGCAGGCTCCTCAACTTCAGATTGTGCCGTGAGCAATTGTTCTATAACATTATGCACCTCGGCTTGAATGTATTTGATATGGCGGACTGCAGTAGCGTCTTTTTGTGGACCTTAGTGACCAAAACGTTTTGAACTTTCTTATTCATCTTGGTAATCAACAAAGATTTGTCAGGTTCGTGAACGTCTGTAACGTTTTGTAATATTTCGTCAACTACCGTTTGTCGTTCTGCTCACTGTTTTGTCTAAATTCTGTTCGAGTCTTTGCATGTTTTGTTTGTTATCCTGTCTAAGTTATAGTGTTTGTTGGATATTTTGCTGCATAATTTGTGAAACATGAGTTTAATATCTGTATTAGTACAAGGGATTTCTGGTTGCGAAACTGATTGATTAATCGTGTCTGCATTACATGCTATGTTATCTGGCAAAATTTACGTAGTGTACTTGACGTTAGTAATAGACAGGCGAATTTTGCAAATCGTTAGACTGAGCAGAATTCTGGAAATCAATTGTGGTGTTTTGGGTGTCCCGAAACAAAGTAATATCGACATTGGCAAAAATGTTGGAATCAGTAATCGGTTGCATGACTCTACTGGAAATTACCTGACCGTTAGGAACTGATGCAGGCGCTTGCTGCATTGTTGCGTCAGTGTTCGTGGCACAAGTTCAGATAGAAATTTCACAAATGAGATTACTCTCGGTAACTGAATTTTGTTCGGAAACAGTTCTTGTTGCACTAGAACATCGCGATATACTATTGTTGGCAGTATGCGGTTTGACCATTATAGTAACAAAGGAAAAAAATTCGAAGAGAAAATAGATCATACACAATCATAAATGAAATGCTGAAAGAAAAATAGACAAATGGTTGATAAATGAAATGCGCAGTGGAAATAGCAATAAACAAAAATAAATTACAATATTTGAGGAAAGCAGAGCACGTAATTTGTCTACCGAGAAAATATTAGAAAATTGATCAGAGTTCGTACTGTAAAGAACTGCCGCCAACGGAAAGTGGCTAATTAGTTTTGGTCGTACGGCAAAGCATAATTATACTTACTGTGTGGTTATAAGAAATTGAACTCGTTATTAGAGAAAGAGTTAAGCTAGTATTTCAAGTTCGTAGGTAATCCCGTAATTCTTGGCAGTGATCAACAATAAAAAAGCGAGAGTACAGTCTGTTCTGTTAAATTTAATAAAACTGTCCTGTTAGCCATAATACAAGCAATCTGACTGTGAGAAAAATATGAAATACAAATAACTACAGAAAACGCCCCGTCTGAGAAGTATGTCACTGTTGAAATGTTAATTGTGTCACACGTAAATTATAAATGGCCTACATGTTGGCACAAAGAATAAATATTGTGCTGCTGCTGTCTGCAAGCTACTGCGGCTGTCGCTGCTGTGCTAGGTAAAAACAAAAAATTCAAAGTACTTGCAACGCAATGTGCAATGCAAGCTTTAAACTGTAGAGACTTCCACAAAACGTCTGTGCTAGTAAATCTTATTACGGCAGTGGTCGTTGTCAGTTAAAGTTCTGTTACTGAGAAACTCGGGAAAGCGAAATTATACATTGAAGCGCCAAAGAAACTGGTATAGGTATGCGTATTCAAATACAGAGGTACCTAAACAGGCAGAATACGGCGCTGCGTTCGGCAACGCCCATAACACAAGTGTCTGGCGCAGTCGTTAGATCGGTTACTGCTGCTACAATGGCAGATTATCAAGATTTAAGTGAATTTGAATGTGGTGATATAGTCGGGGCACGAACGATGGCACACAGTATCTCTGAAGTAGCGATGAAGTGGGGATTTTCCCGTGTAATAGGCTGTTTAGGTTTTCTTATTGGTAACGCCACGTAGCGCTCTGTCTGAAGAATCACTGGCTGTACTGTGTACAGTCTGTGGCTGGTTTGCATTGTCTGCCATTGTAGTATTGGGCAGCTGGATGTCAGCAGCGCGTAGCGTTGTGCAGTTTGAGGCTAGCCGCCAGCAGTGGTGGATGTGGGGAGAGAGATGGCGGAGTTTTGAAATTTGTAAGACTGGATGTCATGAACTGCTATATATATTAAGACTATTAATGTAAATACCTTGTTTGTTCTCTATTAAAATCTTTCATTGGCTAACTATACCTATCAGTAGTTAGTGCCTTCCGTAGTTTGAATCTTTTATTTAGCTGGCAGTAGTGGCACTCGTTGTATTGAAGTAGTTCGAGTAACCAAGATTTTTGTGAGGTAAGGTTAATTTAGTCAGGGCCATTCTCTTGTAGGGATTACTGAAAGTCAGATTGCGTTGCGCTAAAAAATATTGTGTGTCAGTTTAAGCACAGTTATGTATAATTTTTCCAAGGGGACGTTTCACCTGTACGACCATTTCACGAGTGTACCGTGACTCTAAGGAATACGGTAAAACATCAAATCGACATCGCTGCTGCCGGAAAAAGATCCTGCAAGAAAGCGACCGACGACGACCGAAGAGAATCGTTCAAAGTGACGGAAGTGCAACACTTCCGCAAATTGCTGCAGATTTCAATGCTGGGACCTCAAGAAGAGTCAGTGTGCGAACCATTCAACGAAACATCGTCGATATGGGATGTCGAAGGTCCACTAGTGTACTCTTGATGACTGCACAACACAAAGCTTTACGACTCGCCTGGAGCTGCCAACACCGACATTGGACTGTTGACGACTGGAAACATGTTGCATGGTCCGACGAATCTCGTTTCAAATTGTATCGAACGTATGGACGTGAACGGGTATGGAGACAAACTCATGAATCCATGGACAATGCATGTCAGCAGGGGACTGTTCACGCTGTTGGAAGCTCCGTAATGGTATGGGCATGTGCGTTTGGTGTGACATGGGCGCCCTCATACGTCTAAACACGTACGTAAGCATCCCGTCTGATCACCTGTATCCATTCATGTACATTGTGCATTCTGACGGACTTGGGCAATTCCAGCAGGACAATGCTTCACTCCACATGTCCAGAATTGCTACAGAGTGACTCCAGGAACACACTAGTGAGTTTAAACACTTCCGCTGGCCACCAAACCCCCCAGACATGAACATAACAGAGCATATCTGGGGTGCTTTGCAACGCGCTGCACAGAAGAGAACTCCACTCCCTCGTACTCATACGAATTTATGGACAGCCCTGCAGGATTCATGGTGTCAGTTCCCTCGAGCACTACTTCAGACATTATTCGAGCCCGTGCCACGTCGTGCTGCGGCACTTCTGCGTGCTCGTGGGGGCCCTACACGATATTAGGCAGGTGTACCAGTTTCTTCGGCTCTTCAGTGTAAATTTGAAACTTGAAATAAAAAGACGAATGTCGACTGATGGAAAAACAATAAACTGATTGTATTTACAGAACTTTACAACACTAAGACAAATTATTTTAACACTTGAAATGCCGGCCGGTGTGGCCGAGCGGTTCTAGGCGCTTCAGTCTGGAACCGCGCGACCATTACGGTCGCAGGTTCGAATCCTGCCTCGGGCATGGATGTATGTGATGTCCTTAAGTTAGTTAGGTTTAAGTAATTCTAAGTTCTAGGGGACTCACGATCTCAGTTGTTAGATCCCATAGTGCTCAGAGCCATTTGAACCATCTGAACACTTGAAATAATAAATATTTGCTTTACGTTAATAGTGGAAAATTCTCTTGACTTTCTCAAAAAGACGTGTGCTATCCGTCTTTGAAGAAAAATCGGTGGATCATAGATTGTTACGTTATCATAAAAATCTCCAATTCTAAACCCCTGACTATATTAATTACCACACATGGATGTCTCAGCAAGTGCGCTATTACAGTACCTTTTTAAATCTTCTGAATGAATTTACAAAACATCTCTCTATAAATAGAAAATAATGTAAGGAAATTTTTATGCACTCAGAATGGCCTAAACTCACCTTACTGCAACACAAGATACAACTCGACTCCTTCTCGCAGCGCAACCTCTTTGGCAGAGTTGTTTCTCATTGTTACTCGGACGTTAATGAAGCTTTACTTTTCCGTGTGACGTACAAAATATTACCCAAGTTACAATCTTCTGTCAAGACTAAACTCTCACAACACCAACGTGGATGGTCGTTTTGTTGCCATTTCTCCTATTGATTTAAGAAATTCTGATGGAATTTTATCCGTCCCTTCTGCCTTATTTGATATTAAGTCTTCCAAAGCTCTTTTAAATTCTGATTCTAGTATTGGATTTCCTATCTCTTCTAAATCGATTCTTGTTTCTTCATCTATCACTTCATCAGACAAATCTTCCTTCTTATTGAGGCCTTCACTGTACTTTTTTTCGCTTATCCGCTCAGTCCTCTGCATTTAACAGTGGACTTCCCATCACATTATCAGAATTGCCACTCTTGCTTTTAATTTTAGCAAAGGTTACATTTTTCATGCAGCCCTAATATGTTAGCTTCACTGCACTTTCTATTTATTTCATTATTCAGCACCTTGTGTTTGTGTACTCGCGAATTTTAGAAATAATTTTTGTACTTCCTTCTTTCATGGATCAGATGAACTATCTCCTCAGTTACCTGTGGTTTATTCCTTGTACCTATGTTTCTTTTTCCAACTTCTGTTACTGTCAATTTTAGAAATTTCCATTCCCCGTGAACTGAACTGCCTGCTGAGCTATTCGATATTGCCATATATATAGCCTCATAGAATTTCAAAAGTTTCTCTCAGTCCTAAGTGCTTCCGTACCCCACCCACTTCTTTGCACATTGACTCTTTCTGATATGTGTCATTACTAAATTGTGATCTGAGTCTATATCTGCTCCTCGGTACGCCTTACAATCCGATATCTGATTTCGTAACCTCTGTCTACCATTATGTAATCTAACTGAAATCCTCCCGTATTGCCCTCCTGTTGTGATTTTTGAACAGAGTATTCGCTATTACTAACTGAAATTTATTACGTAATTGAATTACTCTTTCTACTCTTTGATTCCTAATACCAAACCCATATTGTTTCGTGGCCCTTTCTTTTTCCTCTACAGGCGGACTCCCGTACCCCATGACTATTAGATTTTCATTTCCCTATACGTACTGCATTACCAGTTCAATATCCTCGTGTATTTTTTCTGTCTCTTCATCTTCAGCTTGCGACGTCGGCATGTTTACCTAAACTGTTGTTGCCGGTGTTAGCTTGCTGTCGATTCTGATTAGAACAACACTGTCACAGAAGAGTTCACAGTAACACTCTCTGCTCCCGTTATACCGTTTTCTGCTGCTGTTGATATTACCCTATACTCATCTGACCAGAAATCTTTATCTTCTCACCGAGCGAGGTGGCGCAGTGGTTAGCACACTGGACGCGCATTCGGGAGGACGACGGTTCAATCCGGTCTCCAGCCATCCTGATTTAGGTTTTCCGTGATTTCCCTAAATCGTTTCAGGCAAATGTCGGGATGGTTCCTTTGAAAGGGGACGGCCGATTTCCTTCCTCATCCTTCCCTAACCCGAGCTTGCGCTCCGTCTCTAATGACCTCGTTGTCGACGGGACGTTAAGCAACACTAACCTAAACTAACCTCTTTATCTTCCCACCATTTCACTTCACTGTAGCCCCCTACGTCTAGACTGAACCTTTGCATTTCCCTTTTCAGATTTTCTAGCTTCCTTACGACGCTCAAGCTTCTGATATTCCACGCCCGACTCGCAGAACGATATCCTTTCATTTATTATTCAGTCTTTCTCCTGGTCACCTGCCGCTTGGCAGTCCCCTCCCGGAATCCTAATGTTGGACTATTCTTGAATCTTTTGCCAATGGAGAGATCATCACAACACTTTTTTTTTTAATTACAGGCTAAATATCCTGTGGATACACGTTGTGTCTTTAATGCAGTGGTTTTGTTGCCTTCTGCATCCTCAAGATGTTGATCATTGCTGATCCTTCCGCCTTTGCGGACTGTTTCCCACCCCAAGGACAAGAAAGGGCCCTGAACCTGTGTCCGCTCCTCCGCCCTCTTTGACAAGGCCGTTAAGGCCGTTGACAGAATGAGGGGTGACTTCTTATGTCGGAAGTTTCTGCCCCCAATTCAGAATTTAAGCGGTGGCGGGGTTCGAACCCGGGAGCGACGATGTTTTGATTACCAATCAAAGACGCTACCCCTAGGCCACGAGTGCAGACTTTGAATTCATGAAATTCAAACATGTGAGAACCAAATCTGTTTTTAAAATAGCTGTGTGCTTGAGATGGGAGAATAGCCATGTATAAAGACACTTATATTACTCTAATCTGAAACTTCCTTCGGACTAACTTGCTCGAAGTAAAATGTTTTCTTGTTCGGAAAACTGCATAGATTTTTGAAGACAAAATTTTAAAACATGTTTTTTTTTCACTCATTCACGTTCCAGTCCAGTGAAGAAACGAATATGGAAACTCTGCTGTTGCGAGGCCACACGTCCGTCCGCAGCTATGGGACCGGGAGCCCTATGGTTAGCATAGTCAACGTATCACATGCAGGAAATTCAATCCCGCTTGTAGTGCACAGTACTCGCAACGTCATTACATCGTCACCCATAAACTCCACTTGGTGGCGAAGACGGTAACATACTGGAGTCTCACTCAGTGTAAGCACGATTCACATTCCCGTATGTACAGCCTGATTTACGTTTTCCTTCCCCATTTAACGTAGTGTTCTACCGCTGATGACCGCCGCCGAAAGGATGCGGCAGAGGTCCTGTGAAACTAAGCTTTTTCCTGTCCATGCATGAGAACGATAGAGCCGTGAACGACGACGGCCTGGTTGATGCAGTGTTCCTTGTCCTCCGAAAGACGCTCCACACAGCTTCGCACCGGCGCTTTGTGAATACCAGGTCAAGGAGTGTACGACCACATTTGTGACTCGATTCAGGACTTCCTAGGAAACAGAACACAATATGAAATGGACACACTTAAAACTTACTTAGGGGGTCTCCAAGATGGGCGCTAGTGTTCAAGATATACTGGGCGTAAAAAACTACATATACAAAAATTTGGAGTGTTTAGAGGACATAAAAAAAACACTTTATGTGACAAAAATGTCAGAGGTGCACCGTACCCCCGATAGTGATCCACGAAAATTTTGATGCTGGTGATGTTTAGAGATGTTCAAAGTGCCGTGTGATGAATTGTTTCAGAGATGTTGCTGTTGAAAACGTCGCCTGTTTACATTAGTGCACAGCTGGCATCTGCGTGCTAATTTATTGTCTAACACCCTCTAAACGACCATGTGTTCCACCAATAAAGGCTGCAGCTTCAGCCAAATGGGCAGCCAGCCCTTATGGAGTTAGTACCGGTGTCCCGTACACAAACACTTCATCTCCCCCAAAACAAAAGGAAATCCACAGAAGAGAAGAAGGGAAGTAGGAAGAACGTTGTGGCCACCTTACTGACCCTCCCCTTCCAGTTCAGCAGTTGCGGAAACCATTGTCTAAGTGTCCTCTGACTGCAGTGACTAAGTGTGGTGGGACCCATTCATGCTGGGACTATATCTTGCGTGACTGCAAACGGGACATTCTCCAATATTTCTGCTAGTACTTCACACAGGATAGTACTTCCCTCCAGGCCCAGTAATATAATCGCGAACAATACCAGTCCACGTATTTGTGATAAATCTCTGTTGACGGCAGAACACACGAGATACCTTTGGATTTCCCAAAAAATCTTTTCAATTGGAAAACATTAGACCAACTGCATTTTCTTAAAAGGGGACTTCATTGAGAAATAAGTGCTTTTTTCGCCTAAAGGAGACCATTTTCCAACGTCAGTCCGAGAACTTTACACCTTGCCGTCGAAGTTCACCGTCTACGAGACTTAACGAAAAATAAATAGATCTTTCGTGGCCAGTTAGTTGAACAAACTTCTCTATAACACCACGAGTCTTACTGATTCACTAGATACCACATTAGCTTAAGCTTCGCGCGGTTCACAGTCAATCGTCCGAAATAAATGTTTATCATGGGTGAATATGCCTAATTCGAGGGCCGTTTACCAGGACTGTTAGCCTACAGCGCAGGTCTCGCAGTTGTAAGTAACGGAACGTATTATAAAGAAAGGAAAGCAGCTTCCCAACATGGATTTAACAGAGGTAAATATTACAAACGCAGATCTACACAACAAATAGATGAGGTTTTCACAATTTGTGTCGCGAATATGATCGTAAAGATATCGACCAATAGATCAGGTTCCAAACAAGCAACGCAAATGACTTTACACGAACATTAAACCAAATTATGATAACGGTGGAACATCATTCCTAAGTGATCCTTGGATATACATTAGTGAGGTACTACATATTTGTGTAATTCCAACGTAACTGCCAAATTTGCTATTACAGATGAAATGTGGTTTAGCTGCTTCACACCAGGAAGCAGCAATGAAAGTTTGGATGGAAGCTAGTAGACAAATACTACAAAACCAGACTAAAGCAATACTCTGGCTGCATCGAGCTTCCAAGAAGTTGTGTCGTAAGAACATGGGGCAAAGCAATAGTGATGCCAAATAAACCTGACGAGAAGTTTCATAACAATTTAAGAGAAGCTATGTTCGAAAATAGACTAGTTAATTGCAAGAAAAGCACGGTGTACACACCGATGAACCAATACATTGTAACCATTGCCTATTACGAGACTGAACGCCGTCTGGTAACACTGCGTACAGGGTCTCCCAAGAGGAATGCTCAGCGTTGATGGCTTAAGAGGAATGACCATTGGAAGCAAAAAAGGCTGGTTAACATAGGCTCTAACGTGCATACCTTACGATCTATAAGCACTTCTTCACTTTTAAATACTGTGAAGGAAATCTCATCTTACGGCAAGCACTCTATTTCCGTATTTTGAGAAGGGGTAAAATCCCGTTACATAAAATGGGAAAGGAGAAGGACACACTTAAGGGCGGACCCACGATAACTGCCTCATTTTTCCTCTGACAATTCACATTAATTTGTGGAAAACACTACATGAACAAACCGAATACAAAATTGACCATGCCAGAGAATGAGCAACAGCACTACCATTACTAATTTTGTTTTTTATAAATAATCAGTTTAAGCCCCTCACCAAATGCCACAAGCACGACATAAGAAATAAATACAAAATTGCAAGATACTAAGGTACAAGAGGGGCAGCAGCCTTTTCAGTAGTTGCAGGGGCAACGGTCTGGATGATCGACTGATCTGGCTTTGTAACAATAACCAAAACGGCCTTGCTGTGCTGGTACTGCGAACGGCTGAAAGCAAGGGGAAACTATGGCCGTATTTTTTCCCGAGTGCATGCAGCTTTACTGTATGGTTAAATGATGATGGCGTTCTCTTGGGTAAAACATTCCGGATCTCCGGGCGGGGACTACTCAAGAGGACGTCGTTATCAGGAGAAAGAAAACTGGCGTTCTACGGATCGGAGCGTGGAATGTCAGATCCCTTAATCGGGCAGGTAGGTTAGAAAATTTAAAAGGGGAAATGGATAGGTTAAAGTTAGATATAGTGGGAATTAGTAAAGTTCGGTGGCAGGAGGAACAACACTTTTGGTCAGGTGAATACAGGGTTATAACTAAAAAATCAAATAGGGGTAATGCAGGAGTAGGTTTAATAATGAATAAAACAATAGGAATGCAGGTAAGCTACTACAAACGGCATAGTGAACAAGTTCGGACTTGTATAAAAGCGAGCGAGCTCCGCGCAGCGGCTATGTCGCGCTGCTGCTGCTGCTGCACAGGCAACTGCATTGAACGCTGCCAAGATGCCGTACAGAAGATACCGACGCCGTTCTAAACAAACAGTCTACAAGACCATCGAGAACATCGAGTTTGCTACAACAGCCGGAGACAAGAAGAATCGTATTCCAGTTAAGTCTGTCGCTGCTCAAGCCCTGCTGGATGGTCCTGCTGTTTTCTGTAGTTGCAGACTGAACTTTAGTTTAAATATAAATTATTCATTTGGTCATGGCAATGGATGGTTTACTGTAGCCATTGTTCGAGGAGGTACAGGAATACCTAATGTTCCAGGACTTGAAAGTTTTGTTGATAGAGACGCCTACCACAGTAGTACAAGTTTATATGCCAACTAGCTCTGCAGATGACGAAGAAATTGAAGAAATGTATGATGAAATAAAAGAAATTATTTACATAGTGAAGGTAGACGAAAATTTAATTCGAGTGTAGGAAAGGAAGAGAAGGAAACGTAGTAGGCGAATATGAATTGGGGGTAAGAAACGAAAGAGGAAGCCGCCTGGTAGAATTTTGCACAGAGCACAACCTAATCATAGATAACACTTGGTTCAAGAACTATGAAAGAAGGTTGTATACATGGAAGAACCCTGGAGATACTACTTTTCAGATAGATTATATAATGGTAAGCCAGAGATTTAGGAACCAGGTTTTAGATTGTAAGACATTTCCAGGGGCAGATGTGGATTCTGACCACAGTCTATTGGTTATGAACTGTAGATTAAAACTGAAGAAACTGCAAAAAGGTGGGAATTTTAGGAGATGGGACCTGGATAAACTAAAAGAACCAGAGGTTGTACAGAGTTTCAGGGAGAGCATAAGGGAACAATTGACAAGAATGGGGGAAAGAAATACAGTAGAAAAAGAATGGGTAGCTTTGAGGGATAAAGTGGTAAAGGCAGTAGAGGATCAAGTAGGTAAAAAGACGAGGACTAGTAAAAATCCTTGGGTAACAGAAGCAAATATTGAATTTAATTGATGAATGGAGAAAATATAAAAATGCAGTAAATGAAGCAGGCAAAAAGGAATACAAACGTCTCAAAAATGAGATCGACAGGAAGAGCAAAATGGCTAAGCAGTAACGGCTAGAGGACAAATGTAAGGATGTAGAGGCTTATCTCACTAGGGGTAAAATAGATACTGCATACAGGCAAATTAAAGAGACCTTAGGAGAAAAGAGAGCCACTTGGATGAATATCAAGAGCTCAGATAGAAACCCAGTTCTAAGCAAAGAAGGGAAAGCAGAACGGTGGAAGCAGGATGTAGAGGGTCTATACAAGGGCGATGTTCTTGAGGACAATATTATGGGAATGGAAGAGGATGTAGATGAAAATGAAATGGGAGATATGATTCTGCGTGATGAGTTTGACAGAGCACTGAAAGACCTGAGTCGAAACAAGGCCGCGGGAGTAGACAAGATTCCATTAGAACGACTGACAGCCTTGGGAGAGCCAGTCCTGACAAAACTCTACCATCTGGTGAGCAAGATGTATGATACAAGCGAAATACCCTAGGACATCAAGAATAATATAATAATTCCAATCCCAAAGAAAGCAGGTGTTGAAAGATGTGAAAATTACCGAACTATCAGTTTAATAAGTCACAGCTGCAAAATACTAACGAGAATTCGTTACAGTCGAATGGAAATACTAGTAGAAGCCGACTTCGGGGAAGATCAGTTTGGATTCCGTAGACATACTGGAACACGTGAGGCGATACTGATCCTACTACTTATCTTAGAAGCTAGATTAAGGAAAGGCAAACCTACGTTCCTATCATTTGTAGACTTAGAGAAAGCTTTTGGCAATGTTGGCTAGAATACTCTCTTTCAAATTCTGAGGGTGGTAGGGGAAAAATACAGAGAGCGAAAGGCTATTTACAATTTGTACAGAAACCAGATGGCAGTTATAAGGGTCGAGGGACATCAAAGGAAGCAGTGGTTGGGAAGGGAGTGAGACAGGGTTGTAGCCTCTCCCCGATGTTATTCAATCTGTATATTGAGCAAGCAGTAAAGGAAACAAAAGGAAAATACGGAGTAGGTATTAAAATCCATGGAGAAAAAATAAAAATCTTAAGGCTCGCCGATGACATTGTAATTCTGTCAGAGACAGCAAAGGACTTGGAAGAGCAGTTCAACGGAATGGGTAGTGTCTTGAAAGGAGGATCTAAGATGAAGATCAACAAAAGCAAAACAAGGATAATGGAATGTAGTCGAATTAAGTCGGGTGATGCTGAGGGAATTAGATAAGGAAATGAGACACTTAAAGTAGTGAAGGAGTTTTGCTATTTGGGGAGAAAAATAACTGATGATGTAGGTTGCAGTAGGTACTGTGAGATGAAGAAGCTTGCACAGGATAGAGTAGCATGGAGAGCTGCATCAAACCAGTCTCAGGACTGAAGACCACAACAACAACAAGGTACAACATTTCTTAGCCAAAGCAATTTGGCCTTGGAATAATTAAAAGCATTTCTCTCCTAAAAGATTATGAACGAATTTGGGACTTACAGTTTTCAAAAGAGTTTTTTAAAAAAATTGAATCAATTTCTGTATTAGAGTAGCCTTTGGAAGAAACGTCAGCAGCTGTGATTACTAATTACCAAATCACAAGTCCAAACATTCAATTTTCAGAACAGACCAATCATGAAAGTTAAGTGCCAACAGTTAAGATCCAGCGAGATTTTCTTTTACATGCATGGAATGAATACCATTCGGAAGTGATGGCAAAATAATTAGAAAAAAAGTCTCAAACATTGATCACTACAGAAAGTAAACTCAAAGGATCAAAATATTAGCTCAGTAAGTGTTGTTGTTGTTGTGGTCTTCTGTCCTGAGACTGGTTTGATGCAGCTCTCCATGCTACTCTCTCCTGTGCAAGCTTCTTCATCTCACAGTACCTACTGCAACCTACATCCTTCTGAATCTGCTTAGTGTATTCATCTCTTGGTCTCCCTCTACGATTTTTACCCTCCAAGCTGCCCTCCAGTACTAAATTCGTGATCCCTTGATGCCTCAGAACATGTCCTACCAACCGATCCCTTCTTCTTGTCAAGTTGTGCCATAAGCTCTTCTTGTCCCCAATTCTATTCAATACCTCCTCATTCGTTATGTGATCTAC
This sequence comes from Schistocerca gregaria, assembly GCF_023897955.1. Classification (NCBI taxonomy): domain Eukaryota; kingdom Metazoa; phylum Arthropoda; class Insecta; order Orthoptera; family Acrididae; genus Schistocerca; species Schistocerca gregaria. The sequence continues at coordinate 319,920,192 of NC_064925.1, read as the reverse complement.
CCATCTAATCTTCAGCATTCTTCTGTAGCACCACATTTCGAAAGCTTCTACTCTCTTCTTGTCCAAACTATTTATCGTCCATGTTTCACTTCCATACATGGCTACACTCCATACAAATACTTTCAGAAATGACTTCCTCACATTTAAATCAATACTCGATGTTAACAAATTTCTCTTCTTCAGAAACGCTTTCCTTGCCATTGCCAGTCTACATTTTATATTCTCTCTACTTCGAGCATCATCAGTTATTTTGGTCCCCAAATAGCAAAACTCCTTTACTACTTTAAGTGTCTCATTTCCTAATCTAATTCCCTCAGCATCACCCGACTTAATTCGACTACATTCCATTATCCTCGTTTGGTTTTGTTGATAGCTACGGGGTGAAATAATCTGGTTTAGAAAATCTGAAGGTTACTCATAAATCTGATATTACCCATTTCAGGAGAGCATAAAATATTTGGCGGGAAATATTGACGAAAGAGCGTAGGCTAAACAAACTTAGCTCCACTAAGGCAATGTTTTGTAGCCACAAACACTCCAGAAAAAACGCCATGCCAGTACGTAACAGCAACAGACCCCACCCACGGCCAAGCGCTGCCCCATACACTGGACCCACAACTAAGAGCTACTAACTCAAGTGAAACATGAGCTAAAAGATACATGTTAAGAAAATGTAACTCGTCCACGCCTTAATAACTTAATGGCACAAAACCTTCAAGTCTGCTATAATAATCAGGCAGTAACGTCACCCAAAACTACACAGATCAATCACGGCTTAACAACATAAATCGTTAAAATGATGGCGTAATAAACGTCTCCCCGATACCAACTTATGTGAACAGGGCGACATCGTTAATCTCAGAAAGTTACTTGAAACAGGAAAACAGCCGATAGGTCACCTAGGCTACACAATCAGAGACTTATTTGCACCAATCTGAAATTTCTACGACAAGCAGCTTACATCTAGGAGGTGGTACTTAATTGCTAACATTTGCAAGTAAGTCTCTCTTCCATGGCGCTTAGATCTCAGAACGATCCAAACGCAGTTTGACATCGTACATTAGTTTGAGAAATTTCCTTACAGTGACTGAAAGACTGAATAATAAATACAAGAAAATATCCCAAGGCGTTGAAACAACCACTTCACAAACTAAATTTACCAACACTGAAGACACCCGTTCATTAAACACTAGGCTAACAACAAACGGCACGACGGGCAAACAAAAATACTGATTTGAACGCCCCCAGATGTAAAGTACCAGTACAGCAGCAACAACTAGGCAAAACTCCAAGTATCACTTATAATGACAAGCAAGTGCAGAACAAGCACTAACCATTAAATGGATGAAACTCAGAGACCAGTTGTGGTTAACAATAATTACAACGATATTGCAGTGCCAGTATAGTTCTGACTCCGATGCGAAGTTCCTTTGGACATGCACTCATGTGCAAAGGAACAGACACTGTGGCGGCTACAGCCGTTATGAAATACATTAAATGTATTGGCAATTGCGAATAAGGACAACCATCAGCTGTAGAATGGAAGGAAGACAGTGAACATTTGTACCGGATCGGGGCTCGAACCCGGCTTTCCCGCTGAACGCGAGCGGCCGCCTTACCACTTGGCTGTCCGTGTATGACTCACAGCTAGTCCCAAACATCTATATGTCGTCAGCCATGCGTCTGCGACCTGTCCCTGTACATACATTATGAATACTCCTGTGCAGGTCACACGGGAACAAGCAAATAAAGGAGGAATAAGAGACGAAACGAAGCCGCCGCGGGTCAGGGATACTGCGGATGAAGACATGAAAAATATATCCGGTGCACCCGAGCTCTGCCGGCCGGAGTGGCCGAGCGGTTCTAGGCGCTACAGTCTGGAACCGCGCGACCGCTACGGTCGCAGGTTCGAACCCTGTCTCGGACTGGATGTGTGTGATGTCCTTAGGTTAGTTAGGTTTAAGTAGTTCTAACTTCTAGGGGACTGATGACCTCAGCAGTTAAGTCCCATAGTGCTCGGAGCCATTTTTTTTACAAGAGTTCTAAAATGAACACTGTAAGACCTGTGGGCAGTTGGTCAGTAGAGGAAGTGTGTTTCAGAGTTGTGAAGATGAGCAAGTGCTCACAGCTCTTAAAGTATACGCTTTAGACCTATGTTTACTGAATCTTGAATGTTTTGGCTATATGCGTCGTTTAAGAAGGGATTTTTCGAAATTCCACTGCTAAGACGACGAAATACGTCGTTATGAAGGCAATTGAGAAGCTAAAACTTTGATCTCTCATGTTTCAGTACTTTTGAAAATTTGACCTATATAGGAGTGAAACAGTGGATGAAAGTTTTTAAAAATAAATTGTTACTAGACAGCTAGTTAAGCATTTTTGAAGCTACATCTATGAAAACTGGTATTTGTCTTCTCGGTTACAAGTAAAAAATATATATATTTCGGTGTTTGTGTAGATCCACCCCTTAAGGAGGTGAAATAGAGAATGAAATGTTTTATGAAATATTTCATTATGAAAGCATTTTCTAAACACTAAATCTATGAAGATTTTAATTTTGCGTCTAGGTTTGACATAAATACGTTTTTTTTTTTTTTTTTGTAAATGCAGCCCTCTTGGGGGTGAAGTAGGGGATGCGAATTTTTATGGAAATATTTCATTACGCAAGCACTTTTTGAAGTTAAGTCTATGAATATTCGTATTTGGCTTCTTTGTTACAACTAAAAATCTATACATTTCATTGTTTTTTAAAATTCAATCCCTTAGGGGGTGAAATAAGGGGTGAAATGTCTTCTGATAATATTTCATTTTGAAACCATTTTTACACCTAAATCTGTGAAAATTGGCATTTAGCTTCGCGGTTACGAATTTGAAAAATATGTATTCCACTGTTTTTGGAGATTCGACCCCTCATGGCGTGAAACACTTGATTCACTTTCTCATCATATCTCAGGCCAAACAGCTAAGGATACAAATTTGGAATTTGGAGGCGGTGTGGATCTTACACTGCAGGCATTGTTTAAGAAGGGATCGTTTGAAATTCCGCTCCTAACGGGGTGAAACAGGGATGAAAGGCTTTTTGAAAATATGTCTCCATTAAGGTAATTTTGAAGTTAGAACTACAAAAATTGGTATTTGATTTTTTAGAAATAAAAAATATACATCTTTCAACATTTTTAGAAATTCAGCCACTATTGCGATAAAACTGTGGGTGCAAGTTTATTAGAAACAAATCATTATTAAAGTACTACTAAGGCATTCTTAAACTACATCTATGTAAATTGGTATTTGACTTCTCGGTTAGGAATTAAAAAAGTACTTGTTTCAGTGTTTTTGGAAGTTCAATCCTGTAAGGGAATGAAATAGAGGATGAAAAGTTTAATGAAATTATTTCATTATGAAAGCGTTTTCGGAGCTAAATCTATGGAAATTTTGTTTAGCTTTCCGTTGGAAATAAGAAAAACGTATTTTACTGTTTTTGAAAATTCAGCTGCTAAGGAGGTGAAATAAGGAATTAAAATTTTAAAGAAAATATTTCGTTATATTAAAAACTTTTCAAGCTAAATCTAAGTTTGTATTTCAGTTTTCGGTAAGATATAAAGAAATATGCGTTAGAGGATGAAAGCTTCCATGGAAATCTCACCACAAGAACGCAAAAGACATGATTCACAAAGACCTTGGACTCCAGCTACCAGAATCATATTCTGGCAAGAAGTACATTCGGGAAATACCATGCGTCTATGGAATTAATTAGCGTGAAATGTTTAGAAGGTGTTACGATTTGTGAACAACATAAAAATTCGATTAAAGAAAGACAAAAGTATCCGTGCAGACCGTACAGTCCACACGAGCGAAGTAGCGAGCGCTAAGCTAGCATATTATTTATGCTTTTCTTGCCTAAAAATTATCTATTTCGGGCCGCACCTAAATTAATGGCAGTTATACATCATAACATTAATTAACAACTCGCACTGAAGTGTTTTTTCCAGAAAATCATCGTTCAACTACAAATCAAGATTAAAAGAACAATCCATTGCGTTAGTTAAAATCACTTCTGGGTGTTAGAAATTAATTATTTTGAGACCAAAGGAACATGAGAAGGTGGACTTTGATTAGAACGCTTCAGTATATTTTCTTGCCATGCGCCTGGGTGCTGCGTGCATCTAACGCTGCACGTGGGAGAGAGGGGTCTGCATGGTGCAGGTATTATGTGGATATAAGCTGCAGCTGGTCACAACTTGATCTGGTGTGTAACAACAATAAAGCTGACTATCGCTAAAGCTCACGAACAGTCTCTTGAGCGATATTCCAGCATAAGTCAGTCTCTTAACCAACTTTGATTTCATAAGGAACTGTTGTGAACAGCGGCTTAGACTGTAAGCAAGGAGATGCACACAGCAATGCAATCTCATTAGCTTTTATTGCTCTTGCATATCTCGATTTCGGCTTCAAACAGATATTTTCGGTGCTAAAATGCAAGGAAATTACAGAATCAGCCATTAATTTACTTTACATAGAACAAAGTTAAAACACCAAGTTATCCAATGGCAGTACCCATCCTGGTCAACATACCAACTGAGTTCCATTCCAACACACTCACGGCAGTACACGTCGTCTTACGATCTTGCGTGTGTATAGGCAGAAGGAACTTGTGGCGGTAGTTTACAGCAAGTACAGCAGCCTTAGTTTACGTCATGTAGTGCAAGTAACGCCCTCTATGTTACAAATTAACTAACAGAGTTCCATTTCGATGCAGTAGTTTAAAACCCTTTTTTAAATATCTAAAATCAACAAGTATATTTGCATATCACTTTGAAATATTCAAGAAATCCCAAATTACAACGTGCTTGCTCATATCTTAGTGATGAAGCGATCCACCAAAGCCTATGAAAAAAATCATTAATAGACTCATACGACTGTCGTGTGCAAAATTGTTATATCACTTTAGAAATAAAAATTAAAAAGATACATATCAATTTGTAATTGACCGAAAGCTAAAACCTAACGCAGGCACTCGTCCCATAGTGGTTAAGTGATCCACTAAATATTTGCTATAAATGAAATGTAAATGTCCCCACAAAATTTTTTAATGAAGATCAAGATGACAAGGCTGATTTAATCAGGTACATTTAACACAATATACAAACGCTCTCTACTGACGTAAGATTTCATACATAAACGTATGACGTAGCTCCAGTTGCGTTACGCTGTCTGCAGAAAAACAATAAAACAAACTGCCATTATATCTAGTCTTTAAGGCTAAAAACTGAATAGCGATTTACTTGTTTGGTAGTAAAATAGATATAGTATTAGATAGTCCTGGAATATTTCAAAGTGAAATGTAAATATGCTTGTTGGTTTTATATATTAAAAGAAGGTTTTTTAAAGAACTGTACTGAAATGAAACTCTGTTAGTTAATTTGTAACATAGAGGAAAATACCTACACTACATGACATAAACTACGGCTGCTGTGCTTGCTGTAAACAACCGCTTCAGGTTTCTGCTCCCTATACACCAGTAAAATCGTATGGTGCCATGTACTACTGCTAGTTTGTTGGATTATAACTCCATTGGTATGTTGACCAGAATTCGTAGCTGCTACTGGAAAACATTGTTTTACTTACTTTTCTATTTACAGTACAGTAAATTAATTCCTTGTATTTTAGCCCTGAATATGGCTATTTATAGCCGAAAGCTAGATATGCAAGAGTAACAAAATCTAATGGGATTGCAACTGATTGCTGTGTGCCTCTCCTTCCCTTTAAATCAGACTGTTTCGCATCATACACAGATGCAAAATGTTCACAAGTACGAATAGGCGCGAAGGACACTTATTCTGCATGTGGCGTACAAAAATTTCCCTGCATATGTTCATAGTATCGGTTGGCCAGCATGGATTTTCATTCAGGACATAGAAATTATTGGTTAATCGCTGTGGTTGTCATTTCAACAGCGCTCTTCTTTTCCACCACCCAAGGTTGCCAAAACTGTTCCCTCTAAAATCATTTCATTTAGCAGTATCTCTCCCAGAAACTGCGCTGTCATAAAATTTCGATGCCTGCAAGTAGCAAGACTTGTGGTGCCCAGAAAACTCTCAAGTTGGCTGCACTGTTGTATGTAATGGAAGTGACCGTTTGGCGTCATTGGCCGGGAGGCCCCTTACGGGGCAGGTCCGGCCGCCTTGGAGCAGGTCTTACTACATTCGACGCCACATTGGGCGACCTGAACGCCGGATGGGGACGAAATGATGATCAAGACAGCACAACACCCAGACCCTGAGCGGACAAAATTCCTGACCCAGCTAGGAATGGAACCCGGGCCCCTTACGGCGGCAGACCGTCACGCTGACCACTTTTTTTTTTTGGATTGAACAAACTGAAAGTACATATATAGTCACTATGCAAGAGTTCTTCAAGGTACATTTAAACATATACAAATGACTGTTAGTTAAGCAAAAAAATTAATTAATTAATTAATTAATAAGAAAAACATTAAATGCAACAAGATATAACATATTCTGTCCTCTTCCTTTTTTTAATTTTTTGTTTGTTTGGTCGATGCATGGGAACGTGGATAAGGGTGTTGCATCATGTGACAGGTAGGCATGGTACACCCCAACTTCGAGGGGGGTCAAGGAAGACGCTGCGGAGATAAGCGGCCAAAGTTCGTCGGTAAGATGGTTTTCGGGTGAGGGTGCTATGCTCGGTCACAACTTTGTACCAGAAGTCAAGGACAAAAATGTGGAACGCTTCACGATTTTGCGTGTCATCCTTGCGCAGGGGCCATGCCAATCTTCTCTGTATCGTTCCAATTTTAGTATATGTACCGCCGAAGCGAGTACTGCATTCAGCTATCGGTGAGGACATTGTATGTGATTTCTTATATATATGCACTGCATTTTCTAGAACCGTTTATAAGTCTTCCATTCGCATTCCCTATTAGCAGTTTTAAACAATCGTCTCGTATCATACTGCTTCTCAGCATTAGTCTTAGCTACATACACGAAGTGATGTGCTCAAAATGTTTAACATTAATCTTGTAACGCAAATACTTTCTCTTCTTATAGTCATTAGGTTACACTTCCATGGACTTAAACAGCCATCCCGTCATTACTATACCAGGTATGGTATTTTGTCTTTCTGCAATTCCTTATGACCATATAAGGACGAGCCTTTCCTGTACACAACAGCGCTGACGCCGAATGAGCTTACAGTGATGCTTTTTTTCTCTCTGATAAAGCGTTTATATATAGCGAAAGCATTAGATGTCCTATGAACCCTTCTTCAGGCACAGTCGATGCTAATTTCGGTTCCATGGAACTTTATAACGTATTGGGTTATATCAGTCATATTTTTCTCGAGCCAGTCACACGGCTGAAGAATTGTCTCAAAGAAACTTGTGCATCACAAGTTCACAATTTTTCAGGTAGTAAAAATAATTTTTGTTTTTCTTCAGTGCTACTTATTTATTCATTTTGTTATGTGTGGTCAAGTGATATCGTATATATCATGTGATACAATATGCATTTACCAAAGTTTGTAATATTTATAAACTTATCTCAATTTTTAAATCTAAGGATGTTACATTTCCTGTAAAAGTACATGGTGGAATAACTTTGTATGTCAAAAAAATATAATTTTCTCTTACAGTGGCAAAAAAGTTGAAACTATTAACAGAATATATTATCTAATTTATTAAAACAACACAATATATTTATTTAATTATCCTCTAAACCAAAAGAACAGTTTCTGAACGGGAGAAGAAACAATACCAGAGATAAGATAGGATATATATTCACTCACAAGGCAAGTTCCATAATATTCGCTGTGTAGTACATGTTGAACGAATACCCTCATTTTCTCTGCCGTTAGAGGAAGAACGTCTTTACACACAAAGCAATTTAGGATGGACGGAGGACATCGAAAAAGTTCAAAGATATGCAGTTTGTTTTGTTTTGTTGCGACATCGGGAAGAGAGCGTTGCGTACGTAGTACGTCAGTTGGGGGTGGCAATCATTACAACAAAGGAGTTTTTCATCGCGGTGAGAACTTTTTAGAAAGTTTCTGTCTCGAACGTTTTCTTCAAAATGCGAAATATTTTGTCGTCACCTGTCTACGTTGGGGAAAATGATCTTTGCAAGAAAAGATGAGAAATCAGAGTTCGCACGGAAAGAGTTAAGAGTTCGTTCTTCCCGCGCACTGTTAAGAGAGCAGAACAGTAAAGAAGTAGTGTGAAAGTGGTTCGATTAATTTTCTGCTAGGCACTCAACTGCGAACTGTACAGTAGTCATGTAAATGTAGATGTAAGGGTGTTAACTTCAGGTTGATATTCTCTTTTGTTTTTAGCAGAGAATGATGAACCCAAGGGTGAATGACGCTATGATGTGGACGAACATACACGGAATTTGAATAATCTGCATTGATATTTAACCATGTAAATAGCAATTTTCAACTTCGGGTCATACTTCCTAATTCCTCCATGAACACTGACAAAGTCACTGTGGCTCATATCCTTTGTAATGAAAGATGTACTTATACAAGCTTCAGATATTACATACTTCCATTCATTGGTAAATCACAACATCCGTTACTTCTGTTTCTTTCTCGATTAATTCAAAATTGAGGACCCAGGGCAGAAAGCTATGTCCAGAAACAATAAACGTTTCCTCTACTGTTGTGTAATACCACGTCAAAATAAGGTAGTTATGCAAGGGTGTCTCTGTTATTTTGCCGAAACCAATAGCCAGACCAGACAACTTATTCTACTGTACAATTCTTAAGTTATAATGATTTGCAACGTTCTTGCGCGTACTACATTTCATGTAAACTATTTAAAAACAGTCATAGGTTGCGGAATATTCTTTATTATCTTAAGAATAACTCTTTTCGCTCGGATAGGGTATCATCAGATTATCAAAAACTATAAAAGGGCGACGACATTACAATAAATTCGGCATGGTCCTATCCTGGACTAGTATAAAAGCACATTAAGCTTCAAAGACAGACCGAATAAATTTATGTAGAGTAATGTAACGTAACTCACATTAAAAAATCAGAAATTTTCTGCCAAACAGAAAGCAAAATATCGAATACAACGTACTAAAAGGTAACCTATAAGGAAAAAATTTAAAAATTAAATAAATAAAATCACCTGGATCAGATATGAGTAGATAGCGAAGGAGAAAGCGAAAAATGCGTATTAGCTAATAGAAGCGACGACAGGTACAGCAGCGCAGAACAGGATCCCACGCGCAAACCGTAACACGGCAGTACATTACAACGACCCTGCATAGTGCATACATATGAATGAACGTAGCTTATACAAAATATTGGGCTCGTAGTAATGACAGTCGCTATGCGGCGCTGCAGTCGGGTTTACAGTGCGATAACGGAGGACGTAAAATTCAAATAGTAGTGGATAAATTAAGACATAAAAAAAACTTAATAGAGCATATAGGAATATACACAATACAGGACGTGCCAGATATGAAGCTATGCACAGAGGCGGAGTTACGCTCAAAAGCAGTATAAAAGAATAATGAAGCAAAATACGTAGAGCCATAAAATAAAGATAAGACTCCAATTATGTGGCTATACACATGACAAACGAGCAATGCCCTGGTAATAAAAAGCTAAAAACTACTATATTGTTATATGCCGTCATATAAAACCTGATTTTTGCCTGATTACTTATCATTGAGTGTGTGAATGTTTAACAATTTCGATCTCTCGAAGCAGATTAAGCCACTTCCTTTGGGAGCATGGTTTCCGAGTGTAGGTGGCCACTAGGTTTAAGGTGCTTAGCAAAGACGGAATTACGCTTAACCTGCCCCTTCTTAGTGAGTAAATGCTCCTGAAACCTAATTTTAAAATTGCTTCCCATCCGGCCAATATTAGCTGCTTGGCATTCACAGCACTCTGGCATAAACACACCAGATGCAGCATATTTATCTTTCTGGGAACACTTAATTGTAAAAGCAGTGATACTGGATTTTATTAGAGGTGGTATACACTGTTGTTGTTGTTGTCTTCAGTCCTGAGACTGGTTTGATGCAGCTCTCCATGCTACTCTATCCTGTGCAAGCTGCTTAATCTCCCAGTACCTACTGCAACCTACATCCTTCTGAATCTGCTTAGTGTACTCATCTCTCGGTCTCCCTCTACGATTTTTACCCTCCACGCTGCCCTCCAATGCTAAATTTGTGATCCCTTGATGCCTCAAAACATGTCCTACCAACCGATCCCTTCTTCTAGTCAAGTAGTGCCACAAACTTCTCTTCTCCCCAATCCTATTCAATACCTCCTCATTAGTTACGTGATCTATCCACCTTATCTTCAGTATTCTTCTGTAGCACCACATTTCGAAAGCTTCTATTCTCTTCTTGTCCAAACTAGTTATCGTCCATGTTTCACTTCCATACATGGCTACACTCCAAACAAATACTTTTAGAAACGACTTCCTGATACATAAATCTATATTCGATGTTAACAAATTTCTCTTCTTCAGAAACGCTTTCCTTGCCATTGCCAGTCTACATTTTATATCCTCTCTACTTCGACCATCATCAGTTATTTTACTTCCTAAATAGCAAAACTCCTTTACTACTTTAAGTGTCTCATTTCCTAATCTAATTCCCTCAGCATCACCCGATTTAATTTGACTACATTCCATTATCCTCGTTTTGCTTTTGTTAATGTTCATCTTATATCCTCCTTTCAAGACACTGTCCATTCCGTTCAACTGCTCTTCCAAGTCCTTTGCCGTCTCTGACAGAATTACAATGTCATCGGCGAACCTCAAGGTTTTTACTATGTCTCCATGAATTTTAATACCTACTCCAAATTTTTCTTTTGTTTCCTTTACTGCTTGCTCAATATACAGATTAAATAACATCGGGGAGAGGCTACAACCCTGTCTCACTCCCTTCCCAACCACTGCTTTCTTTGATGTCCCTCTAACCTTATAACAGCCATCTGGTTTCTGTACAAATTGTAAATAGCCTTTCGCTCCCTGTATTTTTCACTACCACCTTCAGCATTTGAAAGAGAGTATTCCAGCCAACATTGTCAAAAGCTTTCTCTAAGTCTACAAATGCTAGGAACGTAGGTTTGCCTTTCCTTAATCTAGCTTCTATGATAAGTCGTAGGATCAGTATCGCCTCACGTGTTCCAATATGTCTACGGAATCCAAACTGATCCTCCCCGAGGTCTGCATCTACCAGTTTTTCCATTCGTCTGTAAAGAATTCGCGTTAGTATTTTGCAGCCGTGGCTTATTAAACTGATAGTTCGGTAATTTTCACATCTGTCAGCACCTGCTTTCTTTGGGATTGGAATTATTATATTCTTCTTGAAGTCTGAGGGTATTTCGCCTGTCTCATACATCTTGCTCACCAGCTGGTAGAGTTTTGTCATGACTGGCTCTCCCAAGGCCGTCAGTAGTTCTAATGGAATGTTGTCTACTCCGGGGGCCTTATTTCGACTCAGGTCTTTCAGTGTTCTGTCAAACTCTTCACGCAGTATCGTATCTCCCATTTCGTCTTCATCTACATCCTCTTCTATTTCCATAATATTGTCCTCAAGTACATCGCCCTTGTATAAACCTTCTATATACTCCTTCCACCTTTCTGCCTTCTCTTCTTTGCTTAGAACTGGGCTGCCATCTGAGCTCTTGATATTCATACACGTGGTTCTCTTCTCTCCAAAGGTCTCTTTAATTTTCCTGTAGGCAGTATCTATCTTACCCCTAGTGAGATAAGCTTCTACATCCTTACATTTGTCCTCTAGCCATCCCTGTTTAGCCATTTTGCACTTCCTGTCGATCTCATTTTTGAGACGTTTGTATTCCTTTTTGCCTGCTTCATTTACTGCATTTTTATATTTTCTCCTTTCATCAATTAAGTTCAATATTTCTTCTGTTACCCAAGGATTTCTAGCAGCCTTCGTCTTTGTACCTACTTTATCCTCTGGTATACACTATTCTTAAATTTTGATCACCCCGAGGCCTGCATCAACTTCTGCTGTATGAATACAACGAGCTGTGTTCCGCATGTTTTTCCTGAACCCCTATTGATTGTTCGAGAGAAGGTTGTTTTCCTATAGGAACGTCATTACATTTCAGCTCAAGGATCCTGCCACAGACGGACATCTGACATACTATACTTTAAAACAGTACATTCGACCTTTCGCTCTTTTTGTGACCTGCGCTCTTTTCCATCACTTGCTGCTATGTGTTAAATCACTATATAAATATAATGTTTGAACGTCACATCCTTTCCCCTTGTGCAAATTATCATAAGAAATAACTGTTGTCTCGGAAGATGTTATGTAAATATTCTGCCTGACGAAAATCTGAAAGACCGAGAAGACATCGTCGGATGCGTACACGTACACACCATCCTTGGGGATGTAAACGATCAGAGTTGCATTTGTCTGTGGCAGGTAAAACGGCCACCAGGGAGCATTAGTGTTATTCGTGTTTAGTGTTGTTACCAGGCCTGGTAGGGTACATAACGGGCGCAAACGTTGAGTGATCAATGTGAAGAAGACTTCGGGAACTCGTGTGAAGTTGCGTTATCAGCACCTGACTGTGGGTTCCTAGTTGGCCGGCTGGTAGAGTCGTGCGGTATCCAGATTTAGAGGATTCTGATGTGTCTGTGTCCAGATGTGGGGCAGCATGCGAACGTGAAAACGTGAAATACCCATATTCGTCGTAAGGTTCCGGTCGACGACGTCTGGTCAACCTCAATGGATCGGGGTATCACGCACCAAGCAGGTAGCACCCCCTTTACATCTGCGCCTGTCATCTGAGAACGAGTATTGATATCCCTGCGACATTCTGTGTGATCACTTTTGGTCACACTAGCAGCAGCTAGAGTATGGTATTATCAAAATGATTCAAATGGCTCTAAGCACTATAGGACTTAACTTTTGAGGTCATCTGTCCCCTAGACTTAGAACTACTTAAACCTAACTAATCTAAGGACATCACACACTTCCATGCCCGTGGCAGGTTTCGAACGTGCGACCGTAGCAGCAGCGCGGTTCCGGACTGAAGCGCCTACAACCGCTCAGCCACATCGGCTAGCATGGTATTATCGTCCCATGCACAGGCAGCCGTTAACACAACAGAAACGTCTGCGTTTGCAGTGGTGCCTGACCGAGAAATATGGACTGGTGATGATGAATGGCGATGCATTGTTTTCGACGAAGAATCGCGATTATGCACTACCGCATATCACCATCGTCGGCGAGCATGGCGGCCACCTGGGGAGACATCCCATTTTTCCAATGCTTTCAAAGGAACAGTGCTCCTGGCGTCATGGTCAGGGGAGCCACCGGGTATCACTTCAGGTGAAGGTGCCTGGCTGCACAACAGTACGTCACGAGCATTCTACGCCCTCACGAGTTACTTTCACGCGAGAATATTGGGGTCCATTTTTCAACAGGACAATGCTCAAGCTGGCTGCGGTGTCCGAGCGGTTGTAGGCCCTTCAGTCCGGAACCTCGCTGCTGCTACGGTCGCAGGTTCGAATCGTGCCTCGGGCATTCACGGTCGCAGATTCGAATCCTGCCTCGGGCATGGATGTGTGTGATGTCCTTAGGTTAGTTAGGCTTAAGTAGCTCTAAGTCCAGGGGACTGATGACCTCAGATGTTAAGTCCCATAGTGCTCAGAGCCATTTCAACCATTTTTTGACAATGCTCCATCACGCATAATACGGGTCCCTACAAACTGGCACATTAATTTGAGGAACTCCAGTCGTCAGCAGGATCCACAGATCCGTCCTAGCATAACATGTGTGGTACTATCTCGGTTGTCAACTCCGTCCAAATGCCAGTATCTAGGATATCAAGGAGCAGGTGCAACAGTTGTGGGCCAGCGTGCCTCTGTGGAGGATACAACGGTTATATGACACTCTTCCTACCCAAATAAGTGCATGCATCCAGGCCAGAGAGGGTGCAATGTCATATGGCCAACTTCTTTGTAAACTTTAATCGATTTTATAATCACTGAAGTAACATCATACACCCTCTCAGTCCGTGAAATTTTCCCTCCTTTTGACAGGCAGTGTCTATCATCCACATCGTCGAGCTCCATGTCTAAATTTCAGTGTGATAAATAAAATGTTTCACGATTTCGAGAGTACCTCCTCTGGCCGAAGGGCTCTCCTCAGACTGAATTCGCGTACGGTGACGTGCGTGACGCGACGCCCCCGGCACACAAGGCGGGGCGGGGCTGCCACTGTGCTGAATGCCGCGCTTCCGTCTGCGGCTGTGCTGAGTAAGCCGGCTGGAAACTTCCGAGAACTGCGGGAGCGCTGGCCGGCCGGCTGAATGCGTCCTGCGCTGGCCGCCGCAGACTGTGCACCAGTTCCACGGAACTGGTCACGCTCACCGTACACAGCCTAACCGTGACGCTACTACACGTTTTCCCTGAAAAATGACTTGTTCTGAAGTAACACAAAGAATAACGGTGACCTGGAGGGAGACAACCCACGCTTTGCTGCGTGTGGTTCCACTCAAAGAAGGGATGCGACCAAAAGCACCAGAGTGCCGTAGGTCGCTGGACCAACGAAGACTACCTAGCAACTGGAAAAGCGCAAGTCATTTCCGTTATCAAGAAGGGTCTCAGGACAGATGTACATAACTATAGCCCATAGCGCCGATGTCAGTGTGTTGTAGAATTACTGAACCTGTTTTATGCACGCGTATTATGACGTTATTGGAGAACGAAAACCTCCTGTATAAAGATGAACATGGACTCCGCAAACAAAGACCCTGCGAATCTCAGCTCGCTCTTCAGAAAGACATTTGAAAGACTCCCACACTTACTGAAAAAAATAAAGTAATTTCAGAATACCCAAAAAGTGTGTGATCCGGTCGTTACTGTTTGCATTCTATGTAAATGACCTAGTATAACGCACTGGAAGCTCTTTAAGGCTGTTCGCAGATGATGCGGTTGTCTAGACGAAGGTAGCTACGCCAGGAGACAGTTACGATTTGCAGAAGGACCCACAGAGGATTGATGAATGTTGCAGGGACTGACAGTTGACACTAAACGTAAACGAATATAAGCTACTGCTCAGGTATAAGAGAAGAGATCCACTACGGTACAACAACACTATTGATGATGAAATGCCGGCCTAGGTAGCCGAGCGGTTCTAGGCGCTTCAGTCCGGAACCGCGTGACTGCTACGGACGCGACTCTCGTGTCGATGAGGATGAAATGATAGCGAAAGCATCTACATCTACATGGATACTCTGCAAATCACAAATGGTTCAAATGGCTCTGAGCACTATGGGACTTAACATCTAAGGACATCAGTCCCCTATAACTTAGAACTACTTAAACCTAACTAACCTAAGGGCACACACACATCCCTGCCCGAGGCAGGATTCGAACCTGCGACCGTAGAGGTCGCGCGGTTCCAGACTGTAGCGCCTAGAACCGCTCTGCCACTCCGGCCGGCTGCAAATGACATTTAAGTGCCTCGCAGAGTGTTCATTGAGCAACCTTCACAATTCTCTTATTATTCTAATCTCGTATAGCGCGCGAAAAGAATGAACACCTATATCTTTCCGTACGATCTCTGATTTTCCTTATTTTATCGTGGTGATCGTTCCACCCTTTCTAGGTCAGCGTCAACAAAATATTTTCGAATTCGGAGGAGGAAGTTTGTTATTGGAATCTCGTGAGAAGATTCCGTCGCAACGAAAAACGCCTTTCTTTTAATGATTTCCAGCCCAAATCCTGTATCATTTCTGTGACACTCTCTCCCATATTTCGCGATAATCGAAAACGTGTTGGCCTTTCTTTGAACTTTTTCGATGTACTCCGTCAGTCCCACCTGGTAAGGATCCCACACCGCGCAGCAATATTCTAAAAGAGGACGGACAAGCGTAGTGAAGGCAGTCTCCTTAGTAGGTCTGTTACATTTTCTAAGTGTCCTGCCAATAAAACGCAGCCTTTGGTTAGCCTTCCCCACAACATTTTATATATGAGTTCTTTCCAATTTAAGTTGTTTGTCATTGTAATTCCTGGGTATTTAGTTGAATTTACGCCTTTTAGATTAGACTGATTTATCGTGTAACCGAAATTTAACGAGTTCCTTTTAGCACTCATGTGGATGACCTCACACTTTTCCTTATTTTGGGTCAACTGCCACTTTTCGCATCATTCAGATATTTTTTCTAAATCGTTTAGCATTTTGTTTTGATCTTCTGATGACTTTATTGGTCGATAAACGACAGCGTCAACTGCAAACAACCGAAGACGGCTCCTCAAATTGGCTCCCAAACCGTTTATGTAGATAAGGAACAGCAAAGCGCCTGTAACACTACCTTGGGGAACGCCTGAAATCACTTCTGTTTTACTCGATGTTTTTCCATCTATTACTACGAACTGTGACCTCTCTGACAGGAAATCGCAAATCCAGTCACATAACTGAGACGATATTCCATAAGCACGCAATGTTACTACAAGCCGCTTGTGAGGTACAGTGTCAAAACGCTTCCGGAAATTCAGGAATACGGAATCGATCTGAAATCTCTTGTCAATAGACTCAGCAGTTCTTGTGAATAAAGAGCTAGTTGTGTTTCACAGGAACGATGTTTTCTAAACCCATGCTGACTGTGTGTCAATAGACCGTTTCGTTAGCGGTGCTGGCCGGTGTGGCCGAGCGGCTTTAGGCGCTTCAGTTTCGAACAGCGCGACCGCTACGGTCGGAGGTTCGAATCCTGCCTCGGGCATGGATGTGTGTGATGTCCTTAGGTTAGTTAGGTTTAAGTAGTTCTAAGTTCTAGGGGACTGATGACCTTAGATGTTGTCCCACAGTGCTGAGAGCCATTTTGAACCTTAGCGGTAATTCAAAATGTTCGAGCACAATGTATGTTCTAAAATCCTGCTGCATATCGACGTTAACGATATGGGCCTGTAATTTAGTGGATTACTCCTACTACCTTTCTTGAATATTGGTGTGACCTGTGCAACTTTCCAGTCTTCGGGTACGGATCTTTCGTCGAGCAAACGGTTGTATATGATTGTTAAGTATGGAGTTAATGCATCAGTAAAAACTCAAGAAACTAAACTATTAAAGCACACAGATGATATAGAATTTGCTCCTGGTTAGGAACTCGTAAATGTCACAAAAGCGGTTTACTTATCTGCTGCTGCATTGTCGCGGTCGGCTACTAGTGCCTTCAACACGATACCCAGTCACCGAGCGGAGAAAAATCTCCGACCCGGCTGGGAATCAAACCCGGGCCCCTTGCATGAGATTCCGCTGCGTTCACCTCTCAGCTATGATGGACGCTATTGATGATAAGGAGTACCTACAGTACAGAATTTAGGAGTAACCATCCGGACCGAGCGTAAGTGGAATGACCACACAAAATAAAAAGTGCGAAAAGCAAGTGGCAGACAGATTTGGAGGAAAGTTAAGGAAATGTACTTCATCCATCATCATTCGTTTCTTGAGTATTGCTCATAATTCTAGGACTGTTACCAGGTTGGATGTACAGAAGAGTTAGACAAGATCGAACGAATAAGAGAGGCACGTTTTTTGTCTCGGCATCGTTTAGTCGCCAGCCTTACAGGGATGCTCAACGAACTCCAGAGACAGGTACTACAAGAGAGGCGTCGTACAGCACGGAGAGGTTTACTACGGAAATTCAGAGAGAAATGAGAAAATTCGAGAAATCAGAGCTGATACAGAGGTCTACCGACTTCCCAGGTGTCATTCGCGAATAGAACAGGGAAATGGGCATCAGTTGTACCAAAGGTACCCTCCGCCACACGCCGTCAGGTGGCTTGCGGAGTGTAGATGTAGATATAGTAGCACGCATGTTCCCTAAGTAAGTTTAGTTATTCACACGTTACGGTTAATAGCATACTTGAAAGTTTAAATTGTGGAAAAATTTACTCTTTTTTTTTATTTTAGCCTCCGATCCATGGTCCATTGAGCAATTACCAAACATAAGTTCTCTTCAGACACCTCTTGACTACCTAATGTGACTTCAAATTTAGTATTATCAAATACCATAAAGAACATCGTGAACTTTATCAAGATAGCCTATTATTCAATACCCCTAACTAAATGGTTCTAATGCGTGAACCTAACAATTTAAAGTATCAAACGTAATACACACTACGGTAAGCATACGACACTTAGAGGATTTTCGGGCTTGCAGTTAGTCGTCGTTCATTGTACTTCACGATAATTCGACCAGGCACCTGCCAGTCATCCTCGCTGTTCAGTGGCTCACTTAAGGATGACAGCCGGGAAACTGAGGTACTCGGTCGAAATATCGTGGAGTGTTGTAAATGATGACCGGCTGCAATAATTCAGATAATCAGGTAATTAAGATAACCAGGTACTGAATATGCCTAACAAGATGCTCTTTATGGCAACCCTGACAATGTAAAAGCTTTAAAAACATAAAGAACATGATAAAATGATTAACATAACCAGTTATTCAATATTTATAATCAATCTGAATGTAATCCCAACAATTTAAAAGTACTCTATTAAACACAAAAAAGGACATCATACACATAATTAACACAGCCAGCTGTAATAATTCAAACAAAAATAACAAAAACTATGAATTTTTAAGTCACATATATGGTTACGACATCACTGATCAAGTTTTACTTTTGGAAGTGTTCAAAATGTCCTCCATCGACACCAATACAGGGTGTGCAACGCTGTGGGACAGATAGAGACACACGTTTGTTATGTATGTCGTCGGAATGAATTCATAGCCAGTCACCATCGCCTCCCTCATGTCATCCAGTGTACGTGGCTTTGTGGCGGAGACGGCGTCCAACAGAATTCCGTGGAAACTCAACACTTCCTTGTCGGCCTACCGCCTCCCAACAACGGTCTCTTCCAGGAAATGCCGCATGTTACGATGGTAATGTGACGGTGCACCGTCTTGTTGATAAAAACAATCTTAAATCTCGGTATGGTTGTTAAACAGCTGGTACAAATCGTTGCCGCAACATGGTAAGGTACTTTAAACCTATCACTGTTCCTTAAAAAAAAAAAAAAAAAAAAAAAAAAAAAAAAAAAAAACGAAAGTCCTCTGAAAAACGTATCACACCATGCTGATAATCAAGGAAGATTATCAGCTCGTCCTTCCGTAACAAAGGTATTCTCTCTTGCCGAGTGCGTACAGTTATGGCGATTAACAGTTCCGTTCAGTTTAAATGTCGCCTCTTCAGACCAAACAATAGCGTCAGTCAACGGTTCACTATCGCGAACCCACACACAAAATTCGGGGAGCCTATCTGGATCTTTCTTATCCAAGGCAGAAAGAACCTGAGACTGTAGGGTTTCCACTTTGCTTGGTTTAAAATGCGTTGAACATCTGATTTACCTACACCTGATTCACGGGCAGCGGATGGTATGGACTTCTTTGGGGATCTTCTGAAAGCTTGTACCAATGCGTCCAACCCCTTTTCGTCCGCTACTGATTTCTTCCTGCCACACCACCCTTCTTTAGATTACGCACACTTCCTTCCATCTCGAATTTGTCGCGTAATTTCTTTCTTGCTACACATGACGATGGCGCAGTATCAAAGCCATAGTCTCTGCACTTTTTCCATGTTTCCGCATGTCCAATAAGACTAACATCCACTACCTTTGCTCCAAGGACAGGTTTTCAGCCGTCTTGTTATTTACTTGTACTTACTGGCAAATCTAAATAAATAAAAGAAAAACAAATGAATCGCAACACACGCTACTCATGAGAATAAAGCATGATCACAGGTGGACCAGGTTATCATTAATACCATTTCGTCGAGGGTACGGCACTGCACTATCAACAGCTTGAAGCACTGGACGGCGGCATCTAAGTTTAAAGACACAGATTCTTTATATACGGGGAAATACACAGGTCGCCCACGTGTGCTCGTTCAAGGCACTGAGCGCAGTCAACAGCGGTTAGGTTCGTACACATAGTCCTCAGAAGTCTACCCGTCGTACCAATCGAGAATTAGCTGTTCTCATTTGCCTCTCTGGCGTGTTTTGGGGCGATGTTTGTGTTTCAAATAATACAGGATTCCTCTGCCGCAAGCCCTTCATATTGCTGATCAACAACGCTATAATATAATACAAAGCAATTGAGTATGAGAAAATACATTAACCAAGATCACTATTGTTCAAATGGTTCCGAGCACTATGGGACTTAACATCTTAGGTCATCAGTCCCCTAGAACTTAAAACTACTTAAACCTAACTAACCTAAGGACATCACACACATCCATGCCCGACGCAGGATTCGAACCTGCGACCGTAGCGATGGCGCGGATCCAGACTGACGCGCCTATAACAGCTTGGCCACAACGGCCGGCGATGACAATTGTCATGACGTACAAAGGTTACTTGCGTAAAATTACATTGCGAGAAAGCAATGATCAGAGTTTAGAGGATGTATGCTCAAGTCAGAAATAAATTTAAATACACTCCTGGAAATTGAAATAAGAACACCGTGAATTCATTGTCCCAGGAAGGGGAAACTTTATTGACACATTCCTGGGGTCAGATACATCACATGATCACACTGACAGAACCACAGGCACATAGACATAGGCAACAGAGCATGCACAATGTCGGCACTAGTACAGTGTATATCCACCTTTCGCAGCAATGCAGGCTGCTATTCTCCCATGGAGACGATCGTAGAGATGCTGGATGTAGTCCTGTGGAACGGCTTGCCATGCCATTTCCACCTGGCGCCTCAGTTGGACCAGCGTTCTTGCTGGACGTGCAGACCGCGTGAGACGACGCTTCATCCAGTCCCAAACATGCTCAATGGGGGACAGATCCGGAGACCTTGCTGGCCAGCCTTCTACAGCACGTTGGGTGGCACGGGATACATGCGGACGTGCATTGTCCTGTTGGAACAGCAAGTTCCCTTGCCGGTCTAGGAATGGTAGAACGATGGGTTCGATGACGGTTTGGATGTACCATGCACTATTCAGTGTCTCCTCGACGATCACCAGAGGTGTACGGCCAGTGTAGGAGATCGCTCCCCACACCATGATGCCGGGTGTTGGCCCTGTGTGCCTCGGTCGTATGCAGTCCTGATTGTGGCGCTCACCTGCACGGCGCCAAACACGCATACGACCATCATTGGCACCAAGGCAGAAGCGACTCTCATCGCTGAAGACGACACGTCTCCATTCGTCCCTCCATTCGGCCTGTCGCGACACCACTGGAGGCGGGCTGCACGATGTTGGGGCGTGAGCGGAAGACGGCCTAACGGTGTGCGGGACCGTAGCCCAGCTTCATGGAGACGGTTGCGAATGGTCCTCGCCGATACCCCAGGAGCAACAGTGTCCCTAATTTGCTGGGAAGTGGCGGTGCGGTCCCCTACGGCACTGTGTAGGATCCTACGGTCTTGGCGTGCATCCGTGCGTCGCTGCAGTCCGGTCCCAGGTCGACGGGCACATGCACCTTCCGCCGACCACTGGCGACAACATCGATGTACTGTGGAGACCTCACGCCCCACGTGTTGAGCAATTCGGCGGTACGTCCACCCGGCCTCCCGCATGCCCACTATACGCCCTCGCTCAAAGTCCGTCAACTGCACATACGGTTCACGTCCACGCTGTCGCGGCATGCTACCAGTGTTAAAGACTGCGATGGAGCTCCGTATGCCCCGGCAAACTGGCTGACACTGACGGCGGCGGTGCACAAATGCTGCGCAGCTAGCGCCATTCGACGGCCAACACCGTGGTTCCTGGTGTGTCCGCTGTGCCGTGCGTGTGATCATTGCTTGTAAAGCCCTCTCGCAGTGTCCGGAGCAAGTATGGTGGGTCTGACACACCGGTGTCAATGTGTTCTTTTTTCCATTTCCAGGAGTGTACCTTGGAGCCTTTGGCACATACGCCTAGCTAGGAACAACATCAGACTGTTCGGCCCACTGGCTTACATCGCTATTACGAAACCAACACAAGCTACGCCTCCTATCGTGCGGGGACAGTGACACGTACCCCTCTGAAACATTAAAACAGAAATAATTGAAAGAAAACGACGGTTAATTATAAACCAAAATATAAAGAAAGAGAACTAAGGTCTGTTTCAAAATATACAGTAGTCAATCAGATGAAGTATAACTAAGAGCCATCTATCAGGCTTTACATAAATTACTAATATGTAAAGGACAGAATAACATAGAAAATTTACACAAACAGCTGTACAATCAAAAATATCTACATGAAGGAAACTTTAGTAGCACCATCTATGAGATTCGAAGAAAATGATTTCTCGGAACTAGAGGCAAACAAATATAGCAACAAAAGAGGAATCCAAATTTTTACAGTAGGGGATTAAAACCACTGAAAAAATCTTTGTTACGTAATTGAAGCTGTCATTGAGAATGAGGCCAACGTTCTTAGAAATATGCTTGAAAATCTCCAGCTCTTCGAGTACGTCGCGCCTATGACGATGCTTTTCCATATGTAAAACGGAAATTTCTTTTCGGTTTGTGACCAGAAATTAAAAGATCAGCAAAAGTGGAATTATGTACATTAGTGCCTCTTTTTCCCAATAAATGTTCCTCGTGCCTGACACTAAAAGGACTTTCAGTTTGTCCTATATAATACACAGAACACGAGTCACAAGTGATTTTTATACACTTCCGAATTGTATACAGGAGCAAATGTGAATTTGAGATTGTGAATAAGATTTTTTGGCAAGTCATTGTTATTGGAGAAGGTGACATTGCATTTTTCTGGTCACCTGTGTCCATTCATGTCCATTGCGCATTCCGACGGACTTGGGCAATTCCAGCAGAACAATGAGACACCCCACACATCCAAAATTGTTACAGAGTGGCTCCAGGAAATCTCTTCTGTGTAGAAACACCTCCGATGCCCCCCAAACTCTCCAGACGTGAACTTTAATGAGAATATTTGGGATGTCTTTCAGTGTGCTGTTCACAAGAGATCTCCACACCTCCGTACTCTTACGAATTAATGGACAGACCTGCAGGATTCTTGGTGACAATTCGTCAATTCCCTCCAGCACTGCTTCAGACATTAGTCGAGTACATGCCACGTCGTGTTATGGCACTTTGCGTGGTCGCGGGGGCCCGACACGATATTAGGCAGAAGTAACAGTTTCTTATATAAAATGCAGTAAATGAAGCAGGCAAAAAAGAATACAAACGTGTCAAAAATGTGATCGATAGGAAGTGAAAAATGGCTAAGCAGGGATGGCTAGAGGACAAATGTAAGGATGTAGAGGCATTTATCACTAGGGGTAAGATAGATACTGCCTAAAGGAAAATTAAATAGACCTTTGGAAGAAGGAATACCACTTGTATGAATATCAAGAGCTCGGAGGGAAAACCTGTTCTAAGCAAAGAAGGGAAGACAGAAAGGTGGAAGGAGTAGATAGAGGGCCTATACAAGGGCGATGTACTCTGGAGAAATATTATGGAAATGGAAGAGGACGTGGATGAAGATGAAATGGAAGATATGATGTTGCGTGAAGCGTTTGACAGAGCAATGAAATACCTAAGTCGAACCAAGGCCACAGGAGTAGACAACATTCCATTAGAACTACTGATATCCTCAGTCCTGACAAAATTCTATCATTAGGTGAGCAAGATGTATGAGACACGCGAAATCCCCTCAGACTTAAAAAAGAATATAATAATTCCAATACCAAAGAAAGCAGGTGTTGACAAATGTGAAAATTACCGAACTATCAGTTTAATAAGTCACGGCTGCAAAATACTAACACGAATTCTTTGGAGATGAATGGAAAAACTGGTAGAGGCCGACCACGGGGAAGATCGGTTTGGATTCCGAAAAAACTTTGGACACGTGACGCAATACTGACCCCACGACTTATCTTAGAGGATAGAGTGAGGAAAGGCGAACCTACGTTTCTAGCATTTGTAGACTTAGAGAAAGCTTTTGACAATGTTGACTAGACTATTCCAATTCTGAAGGTGGGAGGGGTAAAATACAGGGAGCGAAAGGCTATTTACAATTTGTAAAGATACCAGATGGCTGTTATGAGTCGAGGGGCACGAAAGGAAAGTAGTGACTGAGAAGGGAGTGAGACAGGTCTGTCGTTCATCCCTGACATTATTCAGTCTGTATATTGAGCAAACAGTAAAGGAAACAAAAGGAAAAATTAGAGTAGGAATTAAAATATATGAAGAACAAATAAAAACTTTGAGGTTTACCGATGAAATTGTAATTCAGTTGGAGACAGCAAAGGACTCGGAAGAGCAGTTGAACTGAATTGTCAATGTCTTGAAAGGAGGATGCAAGATGTACATCAACAAAAGCAATACAAGGATAATGGAATGTAGTCGAATTAAACCAGATGATGCTGAGGGAATGCGATTATGAAATGACACTTAGTGTAGTAGATGTGTTTTGCTATTTGGGGAGAAAAATAACTGATGATGATGGACGTAGAGAGAATACGAAATGTAGACTGGCAATGGCAAGGAAAGAGTTTCTGAAGAAGAGAAACTTGTTAACATCGAGTATAGATTTAAATGTCAGGAAGTCGTTTCTGAAAGTATTTGTATGGAGTGTAGCTATGTATGGAAGTGAAACATGGGCGATAAATAGTTTAGACAAGAAAAGAATACAAGCCATCGAAATGTGGTGCTACAGAAGAATGCTGAAGATTTGATGGATACATCACGTAACCTATCAGGAGGTACTGAATAGAATTGGGGAGAAGAAGAATTTGTGGCACAACACGACTAGAAGAAGGGATCATTTGGTAAGACACGTTCTGAGGCTTCAAGGGATCACCAATTTAGCACTAGAGGGCAGCGTGGAGGTTAAAAATCGTTAGAGGCAGATCAAGAGATGAATACACTAAGCAGATTCAGAAGGATGTAGGTTGCAGTAGTTATTCGGAGATGAAGAGGCTTGCACAGGGTAGGACAGCATAGAGAGCTGCATCAACCACTTCTGCACTGAAGACCACAACAACAACCACAACAACCAGTTTTTTTGGCTTTTCGGTGTAGCTGATACTGGGGCACTATACAGAGGTACCACAACATGTTTTTTGTGTATTGTTGGTTTTACACTTGCAAAATGATGTGCCTCTTCCTTGAGGCACGCCTATAACCTATTGGTCTATTCACTACGCCGGATGTGGAGTCCGTAACCACGTATGAACACACCGCATATCGGAGATAACAGGACAGGACCGAAGTTTCTTCTTTGCGACATTCGTGGATTTGGCATATCAGTGAGGCAGCTTCAGTTCCAGGAAGTGAGAGAGGCGCTCGCTTCGCAACGCAACGGACGTGCAACAAACAAGAGCGTGCTGGCTGCGGAGTTGTGCGACCTGACTCGACCCTGAACCTGGCCGCTACCTGCTGCCCGCTGCCAGGTGCCCGAGGCCATGCTAGAGGCAGCAACCGCTGCAGCGCAGAGAACAGCAGCGGGCCTCCGTGCCCCCGGAGGGAACTCACTGCTTGTAAGAGGGCTAGGCTGCAGGGTAGTAAAACACTGGCTTATAGCTCATAGTACCAAAGCGCCCGTCAACAATGATTAATGATTATACTCGTTCGAAAAGCAGTACAGAACCTAAAGTATCTGAGTACATAATCAGCCGCGTAACCAAGGTAACTGGTGCCTGCGAAAATCTTCGATTTTGCCTGCCACCATTGCCGACATCCACTCATTTGTTGTTTAATCCTCACCCCACCGCTCTAACATTTGGATGTGTCAAAATGGTTCAAATTGCTCTGAGCACTATGGGACTTAGCTTCTGAGGTCATCAGTCCCCTAGAACTTAGAACTACATAAACCTAACTAACCTAAGGACATCACACACATCCATGCCCGAGGCAGGATACGAACCTGCGACCGTAGCAGTCGCGCGGTTCCGGACTGAGCGCCTAGAACCGCGAGACCACTGCGGCCGGCGGCACCTGTGCATTGTCCTGAATACGTTTCAAGTGAAAGTCGAGGTCAGAACAGCGTTCTGCGTAGATATTGGTGTATAATGTCGGAGCTAAGTGAATTGGACCGTGAGTAAATCGTTGGTGTTCTTATGGTTGGTGCATTAATAATCAAGGTAACCGAAGTGTTTGGTGTTTCAACTGACACTGTATCGCAGATTTAAACCAAATACCGGGAAAGGGGAAAACGTCATCAGCTAAATCACAACGCGGACGAGAGCGTGTATTCTGTGATGGTGACAGATGGTCATTGAAGATGATTGTGACGAAAAATAACGAAACAACGACTGCGAAAGTCACTGCAAATGTGAATGTCGCATTCGTGAATCCCGTCAGCACCAAAACAATACGGAGGGAGCTCCATAAGCAGGAAATTGCAGGGTGAACTGGAACCCAGATCCACTCATGAGTGAAGCAAATGCCCGTAATGAGAAACGTGGTGCCGAATAAGTAAAACCTCGATCTTTGAACGATGGAAGAATGTCATTTGCTCGGATGAGTCTTGTTTCACATTGTTTCCAACTGCTGGCCGAGCTTACGTGGCTAGAGTGGATGGCGCAAATGGATGTAAGCACTATGGGACTTGACATCTGAGGTCACCAGTCCCCAGGCAAAAGTGGAATATGGCGGGTATCCGGTGATGATTTGGGCATTCATACCGTGGTAGTCCACAGCTCCATAGTTACCATGCAAGGTCACACTTTTGCCAAGGGTTATGTGACCATTTAGTCCAACCAGGCCCGTCCCGTAGTACGATGTTTGTTCCTCTGTGGTGACGCTGTGTTCAAAGGCGACAGGGCTGCTCTTCACACAGCTCGCATTGTCCAGTACTGGTTTAGCTAACACGGGGATGAATTATTGCCTCTTTCCTGGTAACGACAGATACCAATTCTCAATCTTACTGAGCCCTTGTGGTTTGCTTTGGAGGGAAGAGCACGTGATCATTATCCACCTCCACCGAGGTTCCCTGAACCCGCCAGACTAGTATTTGTCCATTCCGAGAGAACAAATCATCTGCTCTCCCCCTCTACTCCCCCCCTCCACCCTCTGCCACCTAGTTTAATACCATCCTGTCCCTCTACTTCCCTTCTCCAACTCCTTCTTCTTATGCTTCGGTCTTTTCGTTCGCTCTCTTTTTTTTCATGCGTTATGTAACTGCGCCACCACAAAAATGATGCTCGGGGTACTGTGGGCAGCTGCCGTACAATAGTTACCCCACTGCCGTTACGTTCCCAACTAAACTCTGAGCAGCAGCCGTACAATAGTTACCACACTGCCACTACCTTACCAACTAAACTCTCAGCAGCTGCCGTACAATAGTTACCACACTGCCACTACCTTACCAACTAAACTCCCAGCAGCTGCCGTACAATAGTTACCACACTGCCACTACCTTACCAACTAAACTCCCAGCAGCTGCCGTACAATAGTTACCACAAAGCCACTACCTTACCAACTAAACTCTCAGCAGCTGCCGTACAATAGTTACCACACTGCCACTACCTTACCAACTAAACTCTCAGCAGCTGCCGTACAATAGTTACCACACTGCCACTACCTTACCAACTAAACTCTAAGCAGCTGCCGTACAATAGTTACCACACTGCCACTACCTTACCAACTAAACTCTCAGCAGCTGCCGTACAATAGTTACCACACTGCCACTACCTTACCAACTAAACTCTCAGCAGCTGCCGTACAATAGTTACCACACTGCCACTACCTTACCAACTAAACTCTCAGCAGCTGCCGTACAATAGTTACCACACTGCCACTACCTTACCAACTAAACACTCAGCAGCTGCCGTACAATAGTTACCACACTGCCACTACCTTACCAACTAAACTCTCAGCAGCTGCCGTACAATAGTTACCACACTGCCACTACCTTACCAACTAAACTCTCAGCAGCAGCCGTACAATAGTTACCACACTGCCACTACCTTACCAACTAAACTCTCAGCAGCTGCCGTACAATAGTTACCACACTGCCACTACCTTACCAACTAAACTCTCAGCAGCTGCCGTACAATAGTTACCACACTGCCACTACCTTACCAACTAAACTCTCAGCAGCTGCCGTACAATACTTACCACACTGCCACTACCTTACCAACAAAACTCTCAGCAGCTGCCGTACAATAGTTACCACACTGCCACTACCTTCCCAACTAAACTCTCAGCAGCAGCCGTACAATAGTTACCACACTGCCACTACCTTACCAACTAAACTCTCAGCAGCCGCCGTACAATAGTTACCACACTGCCACTACCTTACCAACTAAACTCTCAGCAGCCGCTTTACAATAGTTACCACACTGCCACTACCTTACCAACTAAACTCTCAGCAGGTGCCGTACAATAGTTACCACACTGCCACTACCTTACCAACTAAACTCTCAGCAGGTGCCGTACAATAGTTACCACACTGCCACTACCTTACCAACTAAACTCTCAGCAGCTGCCGTACAATAGTTACCACACTGCCACTACCTTACCAACTAAACTCTCAGCAGGTGCCGTACAATAGTTACCACACTGCCACTACCTTACCAACTAGACTCTCAGCAGCTGCCGTACAATAGTTACCACACTGCCACTACCTTACCAACTAAACTCTCAGCAGCCGCCGTACAATAGTTACCACACTGCCACTACCTTACCAACTAAACTCTCAGCAGCCGCCATACAATAGTTACCACACTGCCACTACCTTACCAACTAAACTCTCAGCAGGTGCCGTACAATAGTTACCACACTGCCACTACCTTACCAACTAAACTCTCAGCAGGTGCCGTACAATAGTTACCACACTGCCACTACCTTACCAACTAAACTCTCAGCAGCAGCCGTACAATAGTTACCACACTGCCACTACCTTACCAACTAAACTCTCAGCAGCCGCCGTACAATAGTTACCACACTGCCACTACCTTACCAACTAAACTCTCAGCAGCCACCGTACAATAGTTACCACACTGCCACTACCTTACCAACTAAACTCTCAGCAGCTGCCGTACAATAGTTACCACACTGCCACTACCTTACCAACTAAACTCTCAGCAGCTGCCGTACAATAGTTACCACACTGCCACTACCTTACCAACTAGACTCTCAGCAGGTGCCGTACAGTAGTTACCACACTGCCACTACCTTACCAACTAAACTCTCAGCAGGTGCCGTACAATAGTTACCACACTGCCACTACCTTCCCAACTAAACTCTCAGCAGGTGCCGTACAATAGTTACCACACTGCCACTACCTTCCCAACTAAACTCTCAGCAGCAGCCGTACAATAGTTACCACACTGCCACTACCTTACCAACTAAACTCTCAGCAGCTGCCGTACAATAGTTACCACACTGCCACTACCTTACCAACTAAACTCTCAGCAGGTGCCGTACAATAGTTACCACACTGCCACTACCTTACCAACTAAACTCTCAGCAGCTGCCGTACAATAGTTACCACACTGCCACTACCTTCCCAACTAAACTCTCAGCAGCTGCCGTACAATAGTTACCACACTGCCACTACCTTACCAACTAAACTCTCAGCAGCTGCCGTACAATAGTTACCACACTGCCACTACCTTACCAACTAAACTCTCAGCAGCTGCCGTACAATAGTTACCACACTGCCACTACCTTACCAACTAAACTCTCAGCAGCTGCCGTACAATAGTTACCACACTGCCACTACCTTACCAACTAAACTCTCAGCAGCTGCCGTACAATAGTTACCACACTGCCACTACCTTACCAACTAAACTCTCAGCAGCTGCCGTACAATAGTTACCACACTGCCATTACCTTACCAACTAAACTCTCAGCAGCTGCCGTACAATAGTTACCACACTGCCACTACCTTACCAACTAAACTCTCAGCAGCTGCCGTACAATAGTTACCACACTGCCACTACCTTACCAACTAAACTCTCAGCAGCTGCCGTACAATAGTTACCACACTGCCACTACCTTACCAACTAAACTCTCAGCAGCTGCCGTACAATAGTTACCACACTGCCACTACCTTACCAACTAAACTCTCAGCAGCTGCCGTACAATAGTTACCACACTGCCACTACCTTACCAACTAAACTCTCAGCAGCTGCCGTACAATAGTTACCACACTGCCACTACCTTACCAACTAAACTCTCAGCAGCTGCCGTACAATAGTTACCACACTGCCACTACCTTACCAACTAAACTCTCAGCAGCTGCCGTACAATAGTTACCACACTGCCACTACCTTACCAACTAAGCTCTCAGCAGCTGCCGTACAATAGTTACCACACTGCCACTACCTTACCAACTAAACTCTCAGCAGCAGCCATGCAATAGTTACCACACTGCCACTACCTTCCCAACTAAACTCTCAGCAGCAGCCGTACAATAGTTACCACACTGCCACTACCTTACCAACTAAACTCTCAGCAGCTGCCGTACAATAGTTACCACACTGCCACTACCTTCCCAACTAAACTCTCAGCAACTGCCGTACAATAGTTACCTCATTGCCGCTACCTTCCCAACTAAACCGAGTGGAAATGGGAAAACTATAATGCCAATATGAACAACTTAATAATTCAAGTCATTTGTGTTTTCCAATAGAAAGACCCAATGAGGAAGGATACCCTATCCAAAGGTTAAATACAGAAAATTTCTAAATTTAAAGGAGGAAGCTGCAGTGAAGAAAACCTTTCATGCTTTCGTCTCCTCCGTTTCGTTTCAGCGTTAGTGAGGGACTGTCTAAGACTTTGATGTGCAAACTGTGTAAGCAGCATTACATAAACTGAAAAATAATTCACAGAAAGAAAGCAAATCCTTTTAATAATCTCGCACCATAAAAGCTTTGTACCAGGTGTACGTCAATGTTAGCTGCACGGGACTGTCTGAAACACTTAGACTAAGCTGACACTCTACCGGACACAGAACGTGGGCACAACAGTTCACTCACCTTCAGAATATCTTAGGGAGGTCCAATGGGCTGAACTAGAAAGTTAGCCATCCATATTTATTTTTCCGTGGTTTCCTGAAATCGCTTAAGTCGAATCTCCTGATGATTCAAAGAGCACGGCCGATTCTCTTCCCTATTCTTCTTCAGACCAAGCTTTTGTTCCGTCTCTGATAACTTCATTGTGAACGGGACGTTAAACCCTGATCTTGCTTCTTCCGAATGGATGTGTACAATAGAATATATGATAGTAAGCGATGGAGAGCTGAAATGTCACAAGATGCTTGGAAATTGGGGAAAAACAAGAAACTGAATTAAGACAGGAGCACCAAAATACTACCAGACGGAGGTTTGAGGCCGTAGCTTAAACTGCAAAGCTGGTAATCGAGGGATAACAATGTGAAGTAAAAGTAATACTATTAAATTACTCAGGGGGAATGCTTGTTGGATGATTCCCTCAAAAATGGCACTGCAGTCTCCTTTGCCTCTCCTTGCAGGGACCCTTCAATCCATTCTCAAGAACTATGCTATAACCTGAACTGTCATATATCACCAAAACAAAGTAAAAAGACTATGTCTTACACTTGCGTTAACGTACGAGGGGACTTCGAAATGTGAGTTACATCTAATTACGGGAGGCCAAGTAAATTATATTAAATGTTGCTCTACACTTCAAAGTGATAAACACATACGAAAATATCGTTACTTTGAGAAGTCCGCAGGCAGAAAAGCGGTTTGGGTGGTCGTTGGTGCACGGTTCCTATATTTAGGAACAAGGGGAAAATTATTTTGGTTTAGTGTGAACCAGCGGCCAGCTGTATAGCCACTCGAACATCTGACTTGCTGTAGTTACGTTACCCTGTATCAAGCGAGGTCTCAACGACGAACCGGAGCTGGCACCGAGGCAATTTGTGTGAACTGATTAATACCTTTAGCAAAAGATTGTAATTGGCCTAAAACTACTGCTAAGTTTATGACACGAATTTTACGCCTGAAAACATGAAAAAAAAAACATTTTTTTCTGGGAGATTTTTAAAGCACGCCATTTCTGTACCTCAGACTTGTACGAATTGGTTCAAACTTTACACTAAGGTAGATAAGTGGATAACTCAAAACGAAATTTCCCACGCAATAATATTTATCCGTTGCTGCGATACGATTGTTTAAAGTCGAGCTAAACGTAGCACGTGAAATATTTTCTTACGGGAATCGAGTGCCCGAAAACAGTTTAAAGTGATTCAAATAAGTAAAAAATGCAGTTCTTACGATAAAACCGAAAACGTGACTTCAGAAATGTTGCTTCATTGGGTTTCGCATGCAAAAAACATTTTTTTGTGAGTTTTGTTACAAAGTTGCGCGAATCAGTTCAAATTTTGTAAGAAGGTAGACAAATACATGTAATTAATGGTCGTCCCGTAATTTTGTGATAGCTTAATTCGTTGCCACGATGTAAGTAACATGGATCGAGAAACAATACAAAAAGTCTATACCACATAAGTTGTCGCCCGAGTCGACAAAAATCTACCTTGACTCTCTAGCTATGGCGATCTAATGTCAAAATTATCGTAGAGTAAAAGTTCAGAAGCAGAATGAAAAACTCACAAAAAAAACGCGAATATGTTCTGGACAGAGTCAGGGATGTAAAAGAAAGGGAACGAGCCTTTCCAAGTATGTGGCAGCTTCAAAAACGTATAAATCAAACTGCTTCTGCACGAGCATTTTTCGTTCTGTTTTCAATACAATCACAAAACCCCTGTAAAGAATAGTCGGAACGCTCTAACGATCATTCTTTTCATTGACGACAGGAATCAGCTGTTCGGCTACGGGAACATCCGCGAACCGTTGTTGAACGTCGTCGTCGTTGCGAAACCTCTTACCCTCTGCTTGGTGAGAAGATGGAAGTATTCTGCGCAAGACTTGCTCTTCCCGACCAGCGCCGCCATCGTTGGCACCACATCACTACGGCTGGATGTGGCATTGCATCAGTTCACATACCGCCA
The DNA here is from genome assembly GCF_023897955.1 of Schistocerca gregaria. Classification (NCBI taxonomy): domain Eukaryota; kingdom Metazoa; phylum Arthropoda; class Insecta; order Orthoptera; family Acrididae; genus Schistocerca; species Schistocerca gregaria. The sequence continues at coordinate 319,887,275 of NC_064925.1, read as the reverse complement.
GAATTTCACGGTGAAGCTGTGTGCAATTTAGACGTTCCGCCCACTCCGCCGTACACGAACTTTGGAGTACCTTTCTAGATGGCGTGCCATTTCACTCCTAAACTATGATGCGCCTGCAGGGTGTCCAGCAAATGAGTTCCCGATTTCAAAATTAAATATCTCGAAAACTAAGATCGATAGACGAGTGGCAACAGGCGATATGTTTATTGTAGAAGCTGTAAGAACTTTATACAGAAGTTATCCGTAAGTTTAGAAGTATATCGGAAAGCTGCTAAAAGATGGCACTGTAATCGTAATGCGTAGCGTCTGTAAATAGTGCGCAGCAACTCGGAGCGATCGAAATGTGAAAAGGTATTAGCGTGAGGAAGGAAGAGGTTGAAATCACGCATTCAAGTGAACGTGTTTTCCTGGTGGTGGAATATCACAGGTTGGAACGCAGCCCTACGGCAACAAGGCGCAGTTTTCAAACACAATCTGGCCGCGCGGTTTGAGGCGCCATGTCACAGACTGCGTGGCCCCTCCCGCCGGAGGTTCGAGTCCTCCCTCGGGCATGGGTGTGTGTGTTGTTCTTAGCATTAGTCGGTTTAAGTTAGTTTAAGTAGTGTGTAGGCTTAAGGACCGATGATCTCAGCAGTTTCTCCCCTTAGGAATTCACACAGATATGAACATTTTTCTTTCAAACATAATCTAATGTTCCAAAAGGACCCGATGCAAGAACCATTCGCACGCTGTTCGACAAATTCCAACGGAGAGGCAGCGTAGCTGACGATCTTTCGGAGAATGTTGGCACCAGACAAACTTATTACTCCTGAAAATGCCGCCACATTTTCTGAAATTATTAAGCGAAATCCAAGAAAATCGGTCCCAAGAACTGCAGATTGGTTTGAAGCGTACCAGTACTCATAAAATATTGAGACAGAGCCTAATCCCCAGCCCATACCTGTACGAGCTATGCGACAGAAGGCTGACTTTGCGAGTCAGATTCTCACAACGATTTATAATAAAACGTTTCACGTTGGCTGCATCTGATTCTCAGACGTAGCACCCTGCAACCTGAATAGAGTCGTCAATATACAAAACTGGCGATTTTTATGTTCCGAAGCTCCCCATTTGTGCGAAGTGAAACCAATGTATTTTTCCAAAGTTACTGTTTTGGCTGTAATATACAGCAGAATCATTACTGTTTTTTAGGCAATTTCGGAACAATTTCTCTTCACACAGCTAGTGGTGGAGGAACGACGAGGTACCGAGCGGTTCATGCAAGATGGGACAGAAATCCCTAAACAAAGCATGGTGTATGACAGGGAAAGCATGGATGGCTGAACATACATTATAGCAGGAATAAAGTGGTACAATAACCAGGAATTATGAGTGACAGCTTAAAGCTAATCAGATGCTTACAACAATAATCTGCTTTAACAAAAGATTTTCCTTTAACAAGACAAAATAAATATGAAACAGTATAAAAATTTAAAATCTTCTCTCCTTATAAAACAGAAACTGCTCAAAGTGCAACAGCAACAATCTCTTGAGACAATTTAAGAAAAGGTGACAAAGACGTCAAAGGATTTTCGGACAATTGACAATTTTTTTAATCAAAGATGGCCTTAACTCACAGGAGGGCAAATACGCTGCTAAAAATCAGCATGAAATCTACTGAAAAACAGCAAAATGGATTGAATTTACCCACACGTGAGACAAGTACATTGTTAAGTTAGGATCAAACAGTATCTATGGTTAAACGATTTGGAAACATTTCCGTAACATAATAAAGACAGTGCTTTGTTCAAGAAAAGCTTAGCTACTCGGAATTCACAAAACGTGCAATGCAAGCATATTCTAAAACAAATGTAAAACTTTAAATAAGGTTCCGCAAATCAGAACATTAAGTAATATGACCACTACTTAACTTGAAAAGGAACTGCGAACCAGCGGGCTGCGATGGCGGACACGCCTCAAAGGCAGCCGGTAAACACGGCAGCGGTGCGTGCGGCAAAGAGCCCACGCGGTCACTAGCTGCTGAAGACGCCGCCGCGGGGCTCAGAAGACTACGCCACTTATATGAAACATAGGCCAAACAGAAAAATTAGGCAAATATAATGGCCACCATCTCCAGAAATGATCAGCATAAGGACTCTTAACCCACCACAAAATTTTAAAAATTTATCCTTGACCAAATTTTCATAATATCAGAAAGCGTAAGAGTGGCGAAGCTATTCTTTCTTAGACCATTCAGCAGAATAAAATTTGATCCAGGGAAACTTAAGAAACTCTTAGAATAAAATCTGAGAGTAATTTAGCCAAACCACACGGCAGGGAACCATGGCGTGAAGCAAACAGTTATGCAAGGAAAATGACAAGCTTATTCCTGCAAGGCGGTACCTTTAGATTTTACAAGCAACGCTTCCTTCCGTGATATTTAGGCATGTAAATCTACAACACTTTTAATACATTTATTGTGGTTGTTGTTGTGGTCTTCAGTCCTGAGACTGGTTTGATGCAGCTCTCCATGCTACTCTATCCTGTGCAAGTTGCTTCATCTCCCAGTACCTACTGCAACCTACATCCTTCTGAATCTGCTTAGTGTATTCATCTCTTGGTCTCCCTCTACGATTTTTACCCTCCACACTGCCCTCCAATATTAAATTGGTGATCCCTTGATGCCTCAGAACATGTCCTACCAACCGATCCCTTCTTCTTGTCAAGTTGTGCCACAAACTTCTCTTCTCCCAATCCTATTCAATACTTCCTCATTAGTTATGTGATCTACCCATCTAATCTTCAGCATTCTTCTGTAGCACCACATTTCGAAAGCTTCTATTCTCTTCTTGTCCAAACTATTTATCGTCCATGTTTCACTTCCATACATGGCTACACTCCATACAAATACTTTCAGAAAAGACTTCCTGACACTTAAATCTATATTCGATGTTAACAAATTTCTCTTCTTCAGAAACGCTTTCCTTTCCATTGCCGGTCTACGTTTTATATCCTCTCTACTTCGACCATCATCAGTTATTTTACTTCCTAAATAGCAAAACTCCTTTACTACTTTAAGTGTCTCATTTCCTAATCTAATTCCCTCAGCATAACCCGACTTAATTCGGCTACATTCCATTATCCTCGTTTTGCTTTTGTTGATGTTCATCTTAAATACTCCTCTCAAGGCATTGTCCATTCCATTCAAGTGCTCTTCCAAGTCCTCTGCTGTCTCTGACAGAATGACAATGTCATCGGCGAACCTCAAAGTTTTTATTTCTTCTCCATGGATTTTAATACCTACACAGAAATTTTCTTTTGTTTCCTTTATTGCTTGCTAAATATACACATTGAATAACATCGGGGAGAGGCTACAACCCTGTCTTACTCCCTTCCCAACCACTGCTTCCCTTTCATGCCCCTCGACTCTGACTGGCATCTGGTTTCTGTACAAATTGTAAATAGCCTTTCGGTCCCTGTATTTTACCCCTGCCACCTTTAGAATTTGAAAGAGAGTATTCCAGTCAACATTGTCAAAAGCTTTCTCTAAGTCTACAAATTCTAGAAACGTAGGTTTGCCTTTCATTAATCTTTCGTCGTAAGGTCAATATTGCCTCACATGTTCCAGTATTTCTACGGAATCCAAACTGATCTTTCCCGAGGTCGGCTTCTACTAGTTTTTCCATTCGTCTGTAAAGAATTCGTGTTAGTATTTTGCAGCTATGGCTTATTAAACTGATAGTTCGGTAATTTTCACATCTGTCAACACCTGCTTTCTTTGGGATTTGAATTATTATATTCTTCTTGAAGTCTGAGGGTATTTCGCCTCTCTCATACATCTTGCTCAGCAGATGGTAGAGTTTTGTCAGGACTGGCTCTCCCAAGGCCGTCAGTAGGTCCAATGGAATGTTGTCTACTCCGGGGGCCTTGCTTCGACTCAGGTCTTTCAGTGCTCTGTTAAACTCTTCACGCAGTATCGTATCTCCCATTTCATCTTCATCTACATCCTCTTCCATTTCCATAATATTGTCCTCAAGTACATCGCCCTTATATAGACCCTCTACATCCTTCTTCCACCGTTCTGCTTTCCCTTCTTTGCTTAGAACTGGGTTTCCATCTGAGCTCTTGATATTCATACAAGTGGCTCTCTTTTCTCCAAAGGTCTCTTTAATTTTCCTGTAGGCAGTATCTATCTTACCCCTAGTGAGATAAGCCTCTACGTCCTTACATTTGTCCTTTAGCCATCCCTGCTTAGCCATTTTGCACTTCCTGTTGATCTCATTTTTGAGACGTTTGTATTCCTTTTTGCCTGCTTCATTTACTGCATTTTTATATTTTCTCCTTTCATCAATTAAATTCAGTATTTCTTCTGTTACCCAAGGATATCTACTAGCCCTCGTCTTTTTACCTACTTGATCCTCTGCTGCCTTCAGTACCTCATCTCTCAAAGCTACCCATTCTTCTTCTACTGTATTTATTTCCCCCATTCCTAACAATTGTTCCCTTATGCTCTCCCTGAAACTCTGTACAACCTCTGGTTCTTTCAGTTTATCCAGGTCCCATCTCCTTAAATTCCCACCTTTTTGCAGTTTCTTCAGTTTTAGTCTACAGATCATAACCAATAGATTGTGGTCCGAGTCCACATCTGCCCCTGGAAATGTCTTAAAATTTAAAACCTGGTTCCTAAATCTCTGCCTTACCATTATATAATCTATCCGAAAAGTAGTATCTCCAGGGTTATTCCATGTATACAACCTTCTTTCATGATTCTTAAACCAAGTGTTTGCTATGATTAAGTTGTGCTCTGTGCAAAATTCTACCAGGCGGCTTCCTCTTTCATTTCTTAGCCCCAATCCATATCCACCCACTACGTTTCCTTCTCTCCCTTTTCCTGCACTCGAATTCCAGTCACCCATGACTATTAAATTTTCATATCCCTTCACTATCTGAATAATTTCTTTTATTTCATCATACATTTCTTCAATTTCTTCGTCATCTGCAGAGCTAGTTGGCATATAAACTTGTACTACTGTAGTAGGCGTGGGCTTCGTATCTATCTTGGCCACAATAATGCGTTCACTATGCTGTTTGTAGTAGCTTACCCGCATTCCTATTTTCCTATTCATTATTAAACCTACTCCTGCATTACCCCAATTTGATTTTGTGTTTATAACCCTGTAGTCACCTGACCAGATGTCTTGTTCCTCCTGCCACCGGACTTCACTAATTCCCACTATATCTAACTTTAACCTGTCCATTTCCCTTTTTAAATTTTCTGACCTACCTGCCCGATTAAGGGATCTGACATTCCACGCTCCGATCCGTAGAACGCCAGTTTTCTTTCTCCTGATAACGACATCCTCTTGAGTAGTCCCCGCCCGGAGATCCGAATGGGGGACTTTTTTACCTCCGGAATATTTTACCCAAGAGGACGCCATCATCATTTAATCATACAGTAAAGCTGCATGCCCTCGGGAAAAATTACGGCCGTAGATTCCCCTTGGTTTCAGCCGTTCGCAGTACCAGCACAGCAAGGCCGTTTTGGTTATTGTTACAAGGCCAGGTCAGTCAATCATCCAGACTGTTGGCCTTGCAACTACTGAAAAGGCTGCTGCCCCTCTTCAGGAACCACACGTTTGTCTGGCCTCTCAACAGATACCCCTCCGTTGTGGCTGTACCTACGGTACGGCTATCTGTATCGCTGAGGCACGCAAGCCTCCCCACCAACGGCAAGGTCCATGGTTCCGGGGGGCGGGGGATACATTTATTAATATAGGAGAAATTATGTTAATGCAAACAAAAATAAACAAAAGATTGAATGTAAAGTTAAAAACACTGGAAATACAAGTACAGTTATATATACAGCCAAAATCAACTAATCAGGAATATTAATAATCTCAAACAACAGAGCCTTGACTCAGCAAGCCTCTAAGTGGTGGGCGTATTGTAGTACCAGAAATACCGTCGATAAATGCATGAGAGCCACATGTACGAATATCAAGAGCTCAGATAGAAAACCATTCCTAAGCAAAGAAAGGAAAGCAGAAAGAAGGAAGGAATGAGTTTGTAGATGTATACAACGGCGATGTACTTGAGGGCAATATTTTGGAAATAGAAGAGGACGTTGGTGAAGATGAAATGGAAGCCATGACACTGCGTGAAGGATTTGACAGCCCTGAAAGACCTAAGTCGGAAGCCCCGGGAGTAGAAAACATGCCATTCGAACTACTGATAGGTTTGGGAGAGCCAGCCATGACAAAACTCTTCCATGCGGTGAGCAAGATGTATGAGACAAGAGAAACACTCCCAGACTTCAAGAAAAACATATTAATTCCAATTCCAAAGAAAGCAGATGCTGACAGGTGTGAAAAACATAAGTAATATGTCACGGTTGCAAAATACTAACACGGATTCTGTACAGAAGAATGGAAAAACTGGTAGATACGGACCTCGGGGAGGATCAGTTTCGATTCCGAAGAAATGTAGGAACGCGCGAGGCAGTACTGACACTACGACTTCTCTTAGAAGAGAGGTTAAGGAAAGGCAAAGCTACGTTTCTAGAATTTGTAGACTCAGAGAAAGCTTTTGACCATGTTCACTGGCATCCTCTATTTCAAATTCTGAACGTGGCAGAGGTAAACTACAGGGAACGAAAAGCTGTTTACAATTCCTACAGAAATCAGATGGCAGTTATAAGAGTCGAGGGGCACGAAAGAGAAGTAAAGATAGAGAAGGGAGTGAGACAGGGCTGTAGGCTACACCGATGTTATTCAATCTGTAAGTTGAGCAAGAGCAGTAAAGGAAACAAAAGAAAAATTTGGAGTAGGAATTAAAATCCATGGAGAAGGAATAAAAGCTTTGAGGTTTCCCGACGACTTGTAATTCTGTCGGAGACAGCAAAGGACGTGAAAGAGCAGGTGAATAGTGTCTTGAAAGAAGGATATAAGATGAAAATCAACTAAGGCAAAAGGAGGATAATGGAATGTAATCTAATTAAATCAGGTGAGGTGGAAGGACTTAGATTAGGAAATGAGAAACTTAAAGTAGTAGAAGAGTTTTGCTCTTTGGGAATCAAAATAATTGATGATAGTCGAAATAGAGAGGATACAAAATGTAGACTAGACATGGCAAGGTAAGCGTTTCTGAAGACGAGATGTTTGTTAACATCGAGTATAGATTTAACTGTCAGGAACTCCTTTCTGAAAGTATTTGCGTGTTCAAAGCGTGTGAATTCCTAAGGGACCAAACTGCTGAGGTCATCGGTCCCTAGACTTGCACACTACTTAAACTGACTCAATCTAAATTTTGCTAAGAACGACATACACTACTATGCCCGAGGGATGATTCGAACCTTCGGCGGGAGAGTATTTGTGTGGAGGAGTGTAGCCATGTATGGAAGTGAAACATGGACGATAAATAGTTTATACAGGAAGAGAATAGAAGCTTTCGAAATGTGGAGCTTCAGAAGAATGCTGAAAATTAGACGGGTAGATCACGTAAGTAATGAGGATACTGAATAGTATTGGGGAGAAGTGTTTGTGGCCCAATTTGACTAGAAGTAAGCATCGGTTGGTAGGACATGTTCTGAGGCGTCAAGGGATCATCAGTTAAGTGCTGGAGGACTGCGTGGAGGTTAAAAATCGTAGAGGGAGACCAAGAGATGAATACACTAAGCAGATTCAGAATTACGTAGGTTGCAGTATGTACTGGGACATGAAGAAGCTTGCACAAGATAGAGTAGCATGGAGAGCTGCATCAAACCAGTCTCTGGACGGAAGACCACAACAATAACAAACGTATGATGTGGCAGATATTTGATAGTCCTTGAAATATCCAGTGCGGCTCCCAGCACCCAGTTCCGTACAGTATGGAATATCAAAGCCGGACAAATCCGTGGCCGCGGACCGAAGGAAGCCATACTCAACTCGTTGTCGAAACGCCGACACCAGTTAATACAAATTATTTTAACATTTGAAATGCCGGTCGGTGTGGCCGAGCGGTTCTAGGCGCTTCAGTCTGGAACTGCGGGACCGCTACGGTCGCAGGTTCGGATCCTGCCTCGGGCACGGATGTATGTGATGTCCTTGGGTTAGTTAGATTTAAGTGGTTCTAAGGTCTAGGGGACTGATGACCTGAGATGTTAAGTCCCATAGCGCTCAGAGCCATTTTTAGTTAATACAATGCCCTCTAGTCCGCTGTGACTCGCTGCCTTCACAACGGTTCTGAAGGCCTACTTTAGGACTCGCTCTGACAGAAATAATCAGCGAAAAGCTACAATCGATTCGCGGTGTCAGTTGTGGCGCCAGTGAATAATGCTCGATATCCAACCACACGAAATCGACTGTAAGGCCGCAACAGCTCGAGGACCTGACCACATAGCACCCGTGTTTCGCTTTCTTGATGGGTACTTCGCGAATGGAGTCATTGTCTTGGATTATTGCAAATTTACTGTCGCACGCATGTATTGGATTGGCCTACACATTCGCACGATCTATCTCCTTGTGTCTACTTTTTGCAGGGCGCATAGAAGAACACTGTATACCGGAACCATCCTACCACGCTGGACGAGCTTGAATCGGCGATCTGTGTGGCATCTGAATCCATTTCCATTGGGACACTACAAGATGTGGTGGAAAATTTCACTGTCTGCCATAATGAAAAGATTGTAATGTGGTTATGAAGACTGCTTGCAGTGAACGAATTTAATTACGCACGCTGATACTGAACGAGCGACACAGCGTACAGCACCATCTGTTAGCGGCTTTTCGAACTATTTCGAAACTTCTTTATAACTTCTTACAGCTTTTATAACAAACATACTGTTTGCTGCACTTGTCTATCGGTCTTAGTTTTCGAGATATTTAATTCTGAAATCATGGTCTCCTTCGCTCGACACCCTGTACTGTTATCCGCACCGCGGCAGAACTGTGTGTGCAGGATACCCGGAACATGTACTCTCCTCTGAGAATGTGCCACTCTTGTTGCACAACGGTCTTAGCGGGGGACAACACGTTTAACCACTTTGCGAAGTCCCTACGTAGAATACTGGGAATCAGATGAGCATTCTCAACACAGGCCAAAAGAATTAAATTACACGTCCTGGCCATTACCACGAAATGCTCTATATCTCTCGCACCGCCTCCTTTCCTCGAAGTCACAGTGCGAGGACCATCGCAACTTCTTTACTTGCATAGCACGCGAAAAGCAGCTGTTTCATTTTGCCACAGGCAGTGAGCCAAAAATATTTCTTATTCGTTTTTATTCTTCTCTTTCATTGATTACTGCCTTGACATCTCTTGCAGATTTCTCTTAATGACTAACATCATTCTGTTATCAAACTGTCAAAGTAATAAACAGATTGCGAGTACAATTAATGCAGTACGAACTGAAAAAAATCACTATCTCTAAACGATTTCCCCAATTTCAAGTTAGAAAGCACACTTTTTTCCTTCGATTGTTGTGTATTTACCCGGTACTGTGAACAGCTGAGCGAGGACTAAAATCATCTTCGTCTTCAGTATGTTCCCTTGTACAAAATAATACAGGTATATTTCGGTTTTCGTTCACGTGTCTCGATTATTTCTCGTATGTTGCAATAGTCACAATCTCTAATCCGTGTCATGTTAGGTGTGATGGTTTGCCTGCAGAAGACAGGAAAGGAACTAAACTCGGAAGAAGGCAGTTCTCTGGCTGACGAACATCTTCAGTGCCGCAGCAGCCTCTGAATCTGACATCCTGCATGGTATAGACCATTTTTAAAGGCAAAGAAAAGTCATAAAACTGCGCCAACAGACATAGTCTCAATCTCATACGTGTATCAGAGGAGTTGGTATTAAACATTAACGATATTTTGGATAATAATAGTAAACATAACTTTTGGACAGTAATCTCTAACGAAATGGTGTGGAGTGGTATGGAGAGGCTGGTTCATTGAAAAAGCTGGTTCACTGAATTAATATCACTAATGTGTCAGTAACAAGTTTAATGATGGTCAAACCTACAACAACTAACTAAAGCTCAGCGCGAGATATGTCTATGTGTAATAGACAGTAGTTCATCAATAAATATATTCAGCACAAAAATTGATAGTTTGCTGTTTATCCAAACAACCATAGCTATACATTCACAGTTTTCCTAGATATTTAGAAAGGAAAAATCGAAGTGAGCGTTTGGCGTCATTGGCTGGGAGGCCCCTTATGGCGCAGGTCCGGCCGCCTTGGTGCAGGTCTTATTACATTTGACGCCACATTGAACGACCTCCGCGCCGGATGGGGATGAAATGATGATGAAGACAACACAATACCCGTCCCTGAGCGGAGAAAATCTCCGACCAAGCCGGAAATCGAACCGGGGCCCGTAGGACGGCAATCCGCCACGATGACCACTTAGCTATCGGGCCAGGGAAAAAGAGTAGTTAATATACATCCAACAAGTATTTCTCCTTTTATCACAAAATGTATGATCAATGTTAACACAATACAAAATAGATGGCACACGAGAAGGTTAACAGAAAGGTTGACAGTAAAATACCTATCCAATAAGAATTTTGTGCAAAATATCTGTTTGCGAATGTAAAGGTCTTGTGGGTGTAGAGCCACGCCGTGTTGTGAAATATAATTATAGCCGACGTTTCATCGACGGTTGCAGTAACCTTCCTCTCGGAATGCTAATGACCAGTTGAGCTGGGTGAAGGCCTTTACAACCTTGGCCGAATCATCAGTGACATTTATTATCTACATGACGCGGCTCTACATCCAGAAAGCGTTCACTTTAACTAACTCTGGTCTAGGAAGATTACACAATTTTAAGACTGAAACTTCCTGACAGAGTAAAACTGTATGCTAGACCGAGATTCTAACTCGGGAGCTTTGCCTTTCGCGGGCAAATGCTCTACCGGTTGAGCTACCCAAGCACGCCGCGTGATCTGTCCTCACAGCTTTGCCTTCCGTCAGTACCACGTCTCCCACTTTCCTATCTTCACAAAAGTTCTTCTACGTACCTTGCAAGACTAGCACTCTTGGAAGAGAGGATATTGCGGAGACATGGATTAACCGCAGCCTGGGGAATGTTTTCAGAATGAAATTTTCGCTCTGCAGCGGAGTGTACGCTGATATGAAACTTCCAAGCAGATTAAAACTGTGTGCAGAACAAAGACTCAAACTCGGGACCTTTGCCTTTCGCTGGCAAGTGCAAGTCTCGGTCCGGCATACGCTTTTAATCGGCCAGGAAGTTTCATATCGGCGCACACTCCGCTACTGGGTGAAACTTTTATTCTGGAAGTTTAGAATTGCTTGCTATGTATGTCAGCATGAACGATAGCAGGAAGAGAGGAGGAGACCTTGGAAAGCTGCCACCAGGAAAGCTGCAGACGAATTAAAAACAAATTATTCGTGTGGAAATACCTGTGTGTTTCTGTTGGCGTCTTTTCTTCAAGCTGTATGCTTCAAGATAAGTTTAGGAACAGACGACCGATTAAAGTAACTCGGAAATATGCCTTGTGTTGAAAATATCCCCTCATACGCAATGTTTAATTTGACGAACATAATTAGTAACGCAACTTGACTCCAAAATTTATGAAATATACCGTGACAGGAAAGGCTTACTTGCGCAATGCCTTATAATAGGCATTGCAAAAGAAAATTTGTTCACAAGAACGTGTTTAGTCGTAACGAACATCTGATTTTGCCTGAGTAACGTGTAATCCATGGCACCTGTACCTCTACGGCGTGCAGTGAGCATGGATCCACAGTGTTTTATAACTTAAAAACACAATATATGAAAGCATCAAACTTTATAACAAGCATGCATGCTTGTGACTTCGTCACTTACCTTCTGAACTGAAAAATTATGCGAAAAGCGAAGTATAATCTTCGGTGGCAGAATTCCAGTTAGATTACATCATGGTCAGCCAGGGATTCCGAAATCAGATATTGGATTGTAAGGCATACCTAGGAGCAGATATAAATTCAGATCACAATTTACTAATGATAAAGAATGGGCTGAGGTTTAAGAGACTAGTCGGAAAGAATCAGTACGAGAAGAAGTGGGATATTGAAGTACTAAGGTATGAATAGAAACGCTTGAAGTACTCTGAGACTATAGACACTGCAATAACGAATAGCTCAATAGGTACTTCAGTTCAAGTGTAATAGGCATCTCTAGAAAGAGCAATCACAGAAGTTGGAAGAAAAATAGGTACACGGAAGGGGTAATTGTGAAGAAAGCATATATATCACAAGAAATACTTCACTTGATCGACGGAATGAGGAAGCACAAAAATGTTCAGGGGAATTCAGGAATACAGAAATACAAATCACTTAGGGATTAAATGAAAAGGAAGAGCAGGGAGGCTAAGGGGAAATGGCTGCATGAAAAGTGTGGGGAAGTCGAAAAAGAAATCGATTATGACTGTGCTCAGCGTACAGATAAGTCAAAGAAACCTTCGGAGAAATTACAAGCAAGGGCGGTAACATTAAGAATGCAATGTGAACTTCTTTGTTAAATGCAGAGGAGAGAGCGGATTGTCTGATGAAGTGATATAAGAAGAAACAGGAGACGATATAGAAGAGATTAGACAGAACTTAAAAGAGCTATGGACCATTTAAGATCAAAAAAGCAGAAGCGATAAATAATATTCCATCAGAATTTCTAAAATAATTGCGGCAAGTGGCAACAAAACGACTATACACGGGTATGTAGAATATACGAGACTGGCGATATACCATCAGACTTTTGGAGAAACATCATCGCCCGCCGGTGTGGCCGAGCGGTTCTAGGCTCTTCAGTCTGGAACCGCGCGACCGCTACGGTCGCAGGTTCGAATCCTGCCTCGGGCATGGATGAGTGTGATGTCCTTAGGCTAGTTAGGTTTAAGTAGTTCTAAGTTCTATTGGACTCATGACCTCAGATATTAACTCCCATAGTGCTCAGAGCCATTTTTGAGAAACATCATCCACACAATTCCGAAGATAGCAAGACTCGACAAGTGCGTGAATAATCGCACAATCAGCTTAACAGCTCATGCATCCAAGCTGCTGACAAGAATAATACACAAAAGCATGGAAAAGAAAATTGGTGATGTCTTAGATGAAGATCAGTTTGGCTTTATGAAAGGTAAAGGTACCAGAGAGGCACTTCTGAGGTTGCGGTTGATAATGGAAGCATAACTGAAGAAAAATCGAGACAAGCTCACAGGATCTGTCGACAGAATAATCGTTCGACAATGTAAAATGGTGCAAGATGTTCGAAATTCTGATAAAAATGGGGGTACGTTACGTAGAAACACGGGTAACACATAATATGTACAAGAACCAAGAGAGAATAATAAGAGATGTAGTCTTACGCGAGATGTAGTCTTTCACCCCTACTGTTCAATCTACGTCGAAGAAGCAATGATGGAAATAAAAAAGAGGTTCAAGTGTGGGATTAAAATTGAAGATCAAAGAATGTCAATGATAAGGTTCGCTGATGACATTGCTATACGCAGTGAAAGTGAAGAAGAACTGCAGGATGTCTTAATAGGAAAAAAACAGTCTAATGAGTTCAGAATATGGACTGAGAGTAAATCTAAGAAAAACAAAAGTAATGAGGAGCAGCGGAAATGAGAACAGCGCGAAACTAAACAGCAGAATTTGAAATCACGAAGTAGATGAAGTTAAAGTGTTCTGTTAAATAGGCAGCAAAATAACTATTGACGGAGGAGAAAGGACACAAAGGAATTTGTGGCGTGCTGCCTCATACCAGTCAGAGGACTGACGACAAAAAGGAATGCCTGTGCAACATGACTGCTTCTAGACTGATCGTAATATGAATTCAAAAAAATTAGTCATTGGTGATGGCAGCTCGTCAGAATAAGGGATGTTATAAAAGAAACTACTCGATAATTTTGTTTCGATACTGTGTATTTTTAGAATCGAATTATTCTTTCGATGCTTACTCGGCGTCGAAAGAAAAGTACTTGCAGGGAGTCGATTTTACATACGTTACAATATCCAAAATTACACCAATGATTAACTGTCTGTCAGCAGAACTTGGTGATATCAACCACTCTCACCAGCTGTCGAAGAATGCAAGGGCGTTTTGTTGAGAAAGCAGAAGAACAGTTATACGTTAATTGAATAAAATGACCATGGAGCCATTGCTGTTCTACTCGACCCAAGGTTTAAAAACCTGCCTTTTTAAGAGCCATCAGCATGCGGGTGAGACATACAATAACTCGAGGGTATGTTTTATGAACAACGAAGTAGCCCAAGTGAATCGGAGGCAGATGCTGTTTTGTCTACTGTTAACGCAGGAATGCGACTTTTGGAAACATCATCGTATACAGACAGCTAGCATGCCGCCTCAAAAAAGATTCGCCTCCGCCCCGTGTAACTCCCGCGGCCGCGATCAAATACTCTCCGCAGAGCTACTCGTATCTGTCTATCTGAGACAGTCAACGCCTCTGTAGCGGCACTACCGTTATGATGATGACGATGATGATGATGAAATGATGAGGACAACACAAACGCCCACTCCTCGCGCAGACAAACCCCACCCCCCTCTTCCCCGTAATCCAGAGGCAGCAATGCTAAACACTAGACCAGGAGCAGCGGACAGTCAGCGCTCTGTCGAACTCTTCTCGCAGTATAATGTCTCCTATGTCACCTCCATCTACACATTCATTTACTTCCTGCTCCCTTTCTATATTGTCGCTTTAAGTTCGTTTCCCTTATACCACCTTCCACTATACATTCGTTTCACCTATCAGTCTTTCATTGTTTGCATAGTACTGGCTTGTCAACTGCGATCTTTAATTTTCCAGGCTGCAAGTGCTTTGTATTTCTCTTCTAGCGGTACCTAATTTGACCTTTCGGTTAACCCAATTATTCTGCTTCATTTCCGCTTCATTTGCTGCATTTTTTTGGCATTCTTTTCCCCTTTTCAATCAATCGTTGTCTAGGCTCCGACAAATTCTAGTTAATTTAATATACTGAGGTCCCACTCCTTAATTTCCCATCTTTTTGCAATTTCTTCAGTTTTAATCTGCAGATCATGATAAATATATTAGGGTCAGAGACCACACCGGCTCCAGAAAATGATTTGCAGTTTAAAAACTGACTCTGAAATCTGTCTTACCATAATGCAATATACCTGGAACCTCACAGGGTATTCAGATCATATCTCCTCTTACACAACCAGCTTTCATGATTCCCAAACTATATGTTAGCAATGAATAAATTGTGCTTTATACCAAGTTCGACAAAGTATCTTCCCTTTTATTCCTCTTCCCCAGTTCATATTATCTTACCATTTCTCCTCTACTGTTTCCTACTATCGAATTCCATTCCATCATGACAATTAAACTCCAGTCCTTTAACTATTTGAATTATTTCTTTTATCTCATTATCTATTCCTTCCGTCTCCTGGTTATCAGTGGAGCTAGTAGGCAAATAAACTTGCACTACTTTGATTAGTGTTGTCTGGGTTCTGCCTTGGATACTATGATGCGTTCACTTTGCTGTTCAAAGCAGCCAATCTTCATTCCCATTTTCCTTTACATGTTTACATCTACTCCTGATTACATTATTTGACATATTATTGATAACCTGGAAGAATCTTAATGAGATGAAATTCAGTCTCGAAAGTAAAACACTCGTACGACTGATGTTGAATATTCCTCGTCAGCGTCGGACCCTATTGGGTTGGGTTAGTATAAGTGAAAGAGAAAATCCAGCGAAGAACGGCGCGTTTCTCCTCGTGATCGTTTACTCAGCGTGGCATGCGCAACTGACTTCAGGGGCAGAAGACACAAGACAGGCTATGTGTGTGACGAAGAGGTTTACAGCTGAAATTCCGAATGCTCATCCCTACATGGGTACATAAGCTTGTGACTGTGCGCTATGGTCAGTGACTGGATTCGTCATTTCCCGCCAGAAAGATCGCAGTTCATTACAATTGACGTGACGGCATCTATTGAAACTGAAGGAAGTGTAAGAGCAGACAATCTGAGCAGCCTTCTTGAGTGTATGCTTTTGATGCTGTCATTTACCATCTGGCAAAAAGTCATCGGTAAATCAAAATTAATTATAAAATGATTTAGGTTCCAAACCTGCATGGTGTGAAAACTGACAAGCTATAGTTCTCGTAGCATGTTCTTCTGCAGAGGCAAAAGAAAGTCATTTTTCTAAACTAGAAAAAAAATCCAGTTTATCTGCATTAGAACGTGCCTAGGAGCTACGCATTTCACGCCAACAAATACCTTGTTAGCGGAAGCTGCAGAAATGCCAATTAGTTGTAAGATGTCAGGCAAATCCAACACTTTCCATGAAAACCCTGACATGATAAGCAAATCCAGTAGTATGTCACATAGCTCCGAATAAATCGTGGCATTAAATTAGCCAAAGTAATACGGGTAACTAGTGAGCAAATGGAATAACACAGACTAACACAAGAATGCCTAAGTGCATGTCATACCTTCCCACCGTGAGACAGACACAGTTCTGAGGGGAGAAACGAGAACAGAAGCCGAGAGCAGAACCGTGTTAAGCGAGAAGGTACTGACACCCACGTCTCCAGCTAACCACTAGGACCACCCCAGACGCAAGTTTTAGTGTGAGACTTTTTCGCGTCTCTGTTACATCAGGACCACCCCCAGCCCATGTTAAAAGATAGAGCCCTCCAGAAGAACAGTATAGATCTTACGATAACACTAAAAGGACCATACTAGCTGCAAGTTTTAGCGTGAGACTTTTTCGCGTCTCTGTTGCGTTGCAAACTTTAAAAACATTGCCCCACCACGAAAAGTATAACGTTTCTCATTGGATAGACAGAATTTTTGTAGGCAGAGCTTAAGGTTAACATTGAGACCCTGATTGGTCAGATGAAAACACAGCCAGATATTTTTTTAAACCAACTTCGGTAAATTGTAGTAAGGAAAAGTCAGGAGAGAGTTGCTTCCGAGACGGCGAGGTGAGCGGAGCTGTGCTGCCCGCCGCCCCCTGACAAACACCGACAAGGTAACGAACGCACGCGATGCCGCATATTTTTTTTTTGGTCATCAGTCTACTGACTGGTTTGATGCGGCCCACCACGAATTTCTTTCCTGTGCTAACCTCTTCATCTCAGAGTAGCACTTGCAACCTACGTCTTCAATTATTTGCTTGACGTATTCCAATCTCTGTCTTCCTCTACAGTTTTTGCCCTCTACAGCTCCCTCTAGTACCATGGAAGTCATTCCCTCATGTCTTAGCAGATGTCCTATCATCCTGTCCCTTCTCCTTATCAGTGTTTTCCACATATTCCTTTCCTCTCCGATTCTGCGTAGAACCTCCTCATTCCTTACCTTATCAGTCCACCTAATTTTCAACAATCGTCTATAGCACCACATCTCAAATGCCGCATAACAGCGCATAAAGCTTCACTCAGAACTGCAGAAGTCTCATATGTTACACCCCCTTTTTGCGTAATCCTAGTGTCGATCTTCAATTAAAGCTCATGGTGTTCACATTTGCCACTTGAAGTAAAAATCTGAAACGTGATGATTTTTCCGTTATATAGTTATTGAGAAGCCACATCAGCCACTGTAATTTACGACAAGTTAGATAAGTAATTAAAGATAATTGAGGGTCACTGTAGACAATAGTTTTCTCTTGTGTGAAACTTAATTTAAACTTAGATTATAGATGTGATATGGCCTAGGTCATCCTTCGATCCATTGTAGAACTTGGAAATCCACTCAGGGAATATTCGTTCACATTTTTGTTGAATGCAGTTGGTTTTTATCATCCTGTACTAAAACATTTCCTTTTGTCAATAGTGCAATTTATAAACAATGTTTTGTCAGTAGAATAAAATTTCCAATGGTAAACTTAACTGCTTTTTCGAAGTTATTTTACCAGCTAACTAAAAATAGGAAAGCCTTGTACCCCTTCCACTAAATTTAGTTAGTATTAAGATTCTTTTACTGGGAGTGCAGTGGAGCTGACGCTGAAATCATTAAGTATTTGGTTATATCATCGCTAGTCTCACTGAACTCTTCTGAACTCTACATGTCATGTGTGGTCGGGCGTCTTCTTGCCTGCAACAGGTCCCAGGTTCAAACTAGTCAATTCCCTAAAAAACACGCTCAGAGCGTCGTTGCGCGAAAGTGGTAGGGAGACACGATATAGAACAAACAGACACCACACAGAATGTTAGATAGTGACTTTCTACAACTGACTCCCTATTGATACAGGAACTCGTCAGATGGTCTAAAGGACAAATAAATAGACAAAAAATAAACTCTGCCCAAACATCAAAATTATGCAGAAGCGTCATAAGTTTAATGGAAATGTCACATGAGCCCCAAAGAATGCCGACTTAGTGTAGTTCCCATTGCAAGTATAATGAAATATCAAAAGCAGTTAACGCTTTCTACATTGCAACAAAAACGTTTGCCGGATCAGAGAAAAAACTTGCATTACTGAAAATGTATTCCCAAGAGAATTGCGAAGTATATACTGACGACTCCAAAGCCACTGGTAACGGCATAGTGTATCAAGGACAGGTTACAAGGAACTGATTTTGCTTCCTAGTTTTGCAGCAGAAGTGCTAGCTTTACTTGCAGTTTATATTTCTTGCAGAGAGTCTCCGAACAAAAATTTTGATTTTAGCGGATTGCACAAGTTTACTCCAAGATATGCAGTCACTAATTCTTCTCACTGTTAATGAAAACAGTAGAAACACGACAAATAGAGGTGATAATGAATGAAACATTGTGATCCAATGTTTGGTTTAATTGCGAATATTTCCTCATAGAAGATGTTGAAAAAGTTCACGGTCAAGTGTAATGCATTTTGCAGATGTTGTAGACAGCTCTAGGTACGCTTCAGTGAGCTATTGTCTCAATGGCCGTACGGAATGTGCAGGAGCTCCGTCATGCTGAATGTACTTAAGGCGTCGTGTTGGCAAAGGAATGCCCAGCAAGTTTTCTGGTAACAAATTTTGGAGGAAATCACTATACCGTACGCCGTTAAGATGGTTGTTTAAAACAACTGGATAGGTGAGATGGTCATCAATAATGAATGAAGTGAGCACTAAATGGTCAGTAAATACGACACTCTATAGCCTAATGTCTCTTTGGTTGTATTCACGTGTAAGTGCTGGTGAAGAAGGACATGCGACAACTGTGTGTCGGTTATTATTAGGAAAAGCGCATATGTTCATTCGAAGTTTCTTGCTCAGAATCACCAATACTGTCAATCCTCAAAGCATGTACCTTCCCTTCTGACCCACCCAGTATATTAATTTTAAAATTATTTGTGATATTTTTAAATACGAGGTTTGGAACTTTAGTAGTTAATAATAACAATAATAATAATAGGAACTATTTATTTACAGCTCGTACAAAATAGATACGTGTTTCAAAGTGTTACTGATCTTCAAAGTAGTCACCAGCATTGTGTGTAGCCCATTGCCAGCGATGTGGAAGTCGTAGGTTACTCCTAGCAGTGCCAGTTGTGTTGACAGTTCGAGCAGCGCGGTCTATTGCCCGACGAATTTGTAGAAGGTATGAAGCGAATGCCGTGAAGTGTTTCCTTCAATTTAGAAATCCAGTTGAACTTACGAGGGGAGTGCAGTAGGTGGTGGAACACTTAGCAGCCCCATCAGTCAAACAAATTAGTAACAGCTTACACTGTACGTGCTTGAGCATTGTCCTGCAAAATGATGGCCAGGTCCTGCAGAAAGTGTGGTCACTTGTGTCTCTATGCTGTTAATTTGGAAATACAACCTACAACCAGCTTAGAGACAGAAGTGATGACACATTCTGCAAGACCTGATTATCATTTTGTAGGACAATGCTCAAGCATGTACAGTGCAACCTGTTACTGATTTGTTTGACTGATGGGGCTGCTAAGTGCTATACCACCTACTGCACTCCCCCGACTTAAGCCCTCGTGGGTTCAACTCGATTTCTAAGCTGAAGGAAACACTTCAAGGCATTCGCTTCAGAACTGCTACAAATTCGTCTGGCATTAGACCGTGCCTCTCGAACTGTCAACTCAACTGGCACTGCTAAGAGTATCCTACAACTTCCACATCGCTGGAATACACAATGCTGGTTACTACTTTGAAGGTCAGCAAAACTTCGAAACACGTATCTATTTTGTACGAGCTGTAAATAAATAGTTACCACTATTAAAGTTCCAACCCTCGTAAATGTGATCTCACCCTGTAACATTTTAGAAAATTTCCAAAACACAGAAATGACTGCACGACCTTCAGCTCAAAAGCTGAAAGAGAGAAAAAATATGCTAATGGTACCACATGTACCCTACGCCACAAGCCATAAGGCGTCCTGCAGAGTATGAAGTATATAGTGCTATAGATGTGTTCGTACATGTAAACCGGAGAGTGCAGCACCGATTACTTCAACAGTAAGTTTCGACTGGAAAAGTTTGACTTGCATTAGTCTATAGTTGCACTTTTATTCTTTTCAAACTACTACATGTTTCGGTACCTAGTGCTATCATCAGACGATCTCCGGTGCGCGGTGTCAAACCCGCTTACGCATGTAGAGTGTCACATACTCAGACTACATAGCGTACATACTCAGAGTATAAACGAAGGCGACAGAGTCATGCAATAACGATACGCACACATACAGATGGCGGTAGCATCGTGTACAGAAGGTACAAAAGGAGAGTCACTGGTTGAGGTGTCATTTGTATTCAGGTGATTCATGTGAGAACGTTCCCGACGTGATTGTGGCCGCAAGACTGGAATCAATAGACTTTGAATGCGGAATGGTAGCTGGAGCTAGACGCATGAGACATTAGGGAACTGAATATTCCGAGACCTACAATGTCCAGAGTGTGCCGAGAACACAATTTCAGGCGTTGCCGCTCACCACGGACAACGCAGAGGCTGACGGCCTTCACTCAACGACCGAGAGCAGCGTTAGAGTTGTCAGTGCTAACACACACGCAACACTGCGTGAAATAACGACAGAAATCAATGTGGGAAGTATAACGAGCGTATCCGTTGGGACAGTGCGGCGAAATTTGGCGTTAATGGACTATGGCAGCAGCCGAGCGACGCGAGTGACTTTGCCTAACACATCAGCTGCAGCGCCTCTCCTGGGCTCGTAACCCTGTCGGTTGGATCCTAGTCGACTGCAAAACCGTGGCCTGGTCGGATGAGTCCATATTTCAGTTGGTAAGAGCTGTTGATCGAGTACGAGTGTGGCGCAAACCCCAAGAAGCCATGGACCCAAGTTGTCAACTAGGCTCTGTCAAGCTGGTGGTGGATCCATAATGGTGTGAGCTTTGTTTACATGGAATGGACTGGGTCGTCTGGTCTAATTGAACCGATTATTGACTGTAAACGCTTACGTTCGGTTACCTGGAGACGATTTGCTGCCTTTTATGAACTTCATGTTCGCAAACCACGATGCAGTTTTTATGGATGACAATGCGCCATGCCAGCGGACCAAAATTGTACGCGAATGTTTTAAGGAACATTCTGTATAATTCGAGCGAATAATTTGGCACCCAGACTGTCGACATGAATCCCAGCCCGCCCGGCTAGCCGCGCGGTCTAACGCGCTGCTTTCTGAGCGAGAAGGCGTGCCGGTCCCCGGCACGAATCCGCCCTGCGGATTAGTGTCGAGGTCCGGTGTGCCGGCCAGCCTGGGGGTGGTCGGCCGAGAGATCTGAGGCGTCTTGTCACTGCCCGCGCGGCTTTCCCCGTCGGAGGTTCGAGTCCTCCCTCGGGCATGGATGTCTGTGTCGTCCTTAGCGTAAGTTAGTTTAAGTTAGACTAAGTATTGTGTAAGCTTAGGGACTGATGACCTCAGCAGTTTCGTCCCATAAGACCTTACGACAAATTTCCAAATTTCCATGAATTCCATCGAACATTTGTGGGATATAATCGAGAGGTCAGTTCATGCACAAACTCCTGCCTCAGCAACACTTTCGCAGTTATGAGCGGCTATAGAAGCAACATGGCTTAATCTCCCTGACGGGGGGCATCGAGAGACTTGTTGAGTCCATGTGGCGTCGAGTTGCTGATCTACACGAGGAAAAAGGATGTCCGACACGATATTCGTAAGTATACTATGACTTTTGTCACCTCAGTGTATGACAGCCCTACTTGAATAAGTGAGCTTGCGACTGAGCGAAAGGGTGTGCGATTCGATTTGTGATTTCCTGTCAGAAAATTCACAGCTTATAATAATAGTCGGGAAATCAACAAGTGAAACCGAAGTGATATCCGGAGTTCCCAGAGGTAATGTTACAGGAGACAATCTGAGCAGCCCTGCATACGTTTGCAAATGATTCTGTCGTTTACCGAGTAGTAAATTTATCAGAAGGTCAAAACGAATTGCAAAATGATTTAGACAAGATATCTGCATTGTCCGAAAACTGGCTATTGACCTTGAACAATAAATAGTGTGCGGTCCTCCGCGTGAGTACTAAATAATCCCATTAAATTTAGATTACACGATAAATCACAGAAATTTAAAAGTTGTCGATTTAAATAAATACTCAAATACTCAATTACGAACAACTTAACCGGAGCCGTCAAACAGAAAATGTTAAGCGGTGGCGAAACAAAAATTGCTTTTTATTAGCCGAACATTAAAAGGTACAACAAATATACTACAGGCACTGCCTACATTTAGTCCAGTCAACGAAGAAAAGTTAGGGAACAAAATTCGTGAAATTACAATTTTTTGTGCTATGGCAAGGGGTAATGTTCTGAATAATATACTAAGAATGCCGACCGGTGGGGTGAGAGAGGACGGAGGAGGGCAGGGGTGGGGGGAGTTAAAATGTCATTGTGCAAGGTTCCTCTTGACTACTGTATTTCTAAAAGCGTGGCTTCGAGAGCAAATATTTCCCAGTAAAAGATTATACGACATTGAATTTCATGCAAAAACCCGACCTTTTTTCTCTAGGACCAACAGTTTCCGCGTTGCATGGACTGGAAAAATGGCAGATTTTAAAAATAGTTTTTCAGTAGTATAAAATCAATGTATATTGTTAAATAACAAGGCTTAAGAACAAATATTAAATGTTTGTACCACATAGAAGTGAAGCAGAGGCTTATTAAGGGATAAATTATGTAGACTACTCGAGATTTAACAGGGTGAAAAGCTGGGGATGGAGGCAGGGATCGAGATTAGAAGTGTGAATGAAGCTAGGTCGCCGGATTGCGGTCATGCACTTCCCTCCTTCACAGCCCTGCAAACTGAAGAGCAAGCAGTGATTCCCCACTACACCTACCCCACTACGTGCCTTGAGTCACAAAGTTACAGCGAGCCTCCGCTGCACGCCTTATGAATCACTTGCAACGCAGGGCTCAAAGTGCGTTAATACTACGTGCAATGTAGATATTGGTTACTAATAATACTAAAGCAAGAAAAGCATATGAACAGAATCTACATAAGTCTCTGTAATGTGTTCTGCATTGGTAGAGGGGGCAATTGATTACCGTTCATAGTGTGCGACATCTGTAGCGTTATCCTGGGAAAGGCAAGTGCTGCTTGCTTTCCTGTTTATAGACTGTACCTCCCCAGCATTTCGTGCCAGTTCTCTTATGCAATTAGACAAACTAACTTCACTGAACTGCTGTTTATATTTATTTATTTATCTTTCAGCTAATTCAATCTATGCAAGATGTAGCCTCTTTAAGTTATTAAATACATTTTTAACAGGTTTTTCCATGCATCTCTGTTCGCTGCTGTCTTCTGCCAGTTGAAGCCCGCAACATTCCTGAGTTCCTTATCCCAGCAATTAGGTGGTCTCCCTGGTGGTCTCCGTTTTTCTCTGGGACTCCACTCTAAAACTGATTTTGTCCATCTTCCATCCTTCGTTCGTGCAATATGTCATGCCCACTGCCTTTTAGAGTCTTAACCCGTTCTATAATATCTTTTACTCCTGTTATTGATCGAATGTCTTCGCTTTTCTGTCTATCTTTCTTCGTGAGACCTAACATCGACCTTTCCATTGCTCTCTGAGCAGTTCTAAGTTTCCTTTTGAAAAATTCATTTAAGGTCCAAGTTTCACACCTGTACGTCAAAACCGGTAGGACACACTGATCAAAAACCGTCTTCTTTAAGTAGACTGGCATGTTAGATTTGAAAACTTTGCATTACTTCCGTAAGCCCTCCAACGCAGTTTAATTGAACGAAAAATTTCAGGTTTCAAATCCCCTTTTGTGTCAATTAATTGCTCCAGATAAACGTATTCTGTAACATTGTTTAGGCTGTTGCCGTTCAGTGTTACTTGTCCTGCAGCTCCCACTTATTATGCATAACCTTAGTTTTAGAGTGGTATATTTTAATTCCAACTTCCTGACAACGATCTCTTAAGTCTTTTATAGACGACTGCATTTCCATCTTACTGTTAGCTAGGATCATTATATCGTTAGCAAATCTCAGGTTGGTGAGCGTTTTCCATTTATCCTTATTCCTCTGTTGTTCCAAATAATTTTGGACATAGCCATCTCTGCTAGAAATAACTTCGGGGACATAGGATCTCTCTGTTTTACTTCTTTTCCAGTGGGAAACTCACACTTGTTTTTCCCTATGTTGATAGATGCCACAGACGTGTCATAAATGTTGTACAGTATGGTTCAAATGGCTCTGAGGTCATCAGTCCCCTACACTTAGAACTACTTAAACCTAACTAACCTAAGGACATCACACACATCCATGCACGAGGCAGGATTCGAACCTGCGTCCGTAGCGGTCACGCGGTTTCAGACTGAAGCACCTAGAACCGCACGGCCACACCGGTCGGCACCTCATCCAGTGTGTTTATATTGTCGATTGCACTGAAACCACTGCGGAATCCAGCTTGTTCTATGGGCTGTGCAGTCTCAACTATCATTTTAATGTGACTTATCAGGACTTTAGTGAACACTTTGTACACTCCTGGAAATTGAAATAAGAACACCATGAATTCATTGTCCCAGGAAGGGGAAACTTTATTGGCACATTCCTGGGGTCAGATACATCACATGATCACACTGACAGAACCACAGGCACATAGACACAGGCAACAGAGCACGCACAATGTCGGCACTAATACAGTGTATATCCACCTTTCGCAGCAATGCAGGCTGCTATTCTCCCATGAAGACGATCGTAGAGATGCTGGATGTAGTCCTGTGGAACGGCTTGCCATATCATTTCCACCTGGCGCCTTAGTTGGACCAGCGTTCGTGCTGGACGTGCAGACCGCGTGAGACGACGCTTCATCCAGTCCCAAACATGCTCAATGGGGGACAGATCTGGAGATCTTGCTGACCAGGGTAGTTGACTTACACCTTCTAGAGCACGTTGGGTGGCACGGGATACATGCGGACGTGCAATGTCCTGTTGGAACAGCAAGTTCCCTTGCCGGTCTAGGAATGGTAGAACGATGGGTTCGATGACGGTTTGGATGTACCGTGCACTATTCAGTGTCTCCTCGACGATCACCAGAGGTGTACGGCCAGTGTAGGAGATCGCTCCCCACACCATGATGCCGGGTGTTTGCCCTGTGTACCTCGGTCGTATGCAGTCCTGATTGTGGCGCTCACCTGCACGGCGCCAAACACGCATACGACCATCATTGGCACCAAGGCAGAAGCGACTCTCATCGCTGAAGACGACAAGTCTCCATTCGTCCCTCCATTCACGCCTGTCGCGACACCACTGGAGGCGGGCTGCACGATGTTGGGGCGTGAGCGGAAGACGGCCTAACGGTGTGCGGGACCGTAGCCCAGCTTCATGGAGACGGTTGCGAATGGTCCTCGCCGATACCCCAGGAGCAACAGTGTCCCTAATTTGCTGGGAAGTGGCGGTGCGGTCCCCTACGGCACTGCGTAAGATCCTACGGTCTTGGCATGCATCCGTGCGTCGCTGCGGTCCGGTCCCAGGTCGACGGGCACGTGCACCTTCCGCCGACCACTGGCGACAACATCGATATACTGTGGAGACCTCACGCCCCACGTGTTGAGCAATTGGGCGGTACGTCCAACCGGCCTCCCGCATGCCCCCTATACGCCCTCGCTCAAAGTCCGTCAACTGCACATACGGTTCACGTCCACGGTGTCGCGGCATGCTACCAGTGTTAAAGACTGCAATGGAGCTCCGTATGCCACGGCAAACTGGCTGACACTGACGGTGGCGGTGCACAAATGCGCGCAGCTAGCGCCATTCGACGGCCAACACCGCGGTTCCTGGTGTGTCCGCTGTGCCGTGCGTGTGATCATTGCTTGCACAGCCCTCTCGCAGTGTCCGGAGCAAGTATGGTGGGTCTGACACACCGGTGTCAATGTCTTCTTTTTTCCATTTCCAGGAGTGTATATAGCAGAAAGTAAACTAATGGGGCGGTAGTTCTTCAGCTCACGAATACTTCCCTTCTTGTGTAGTAAGATTATGTTGCTTTGTTCCAGCAGGTTGGGATGCTACCATTCTGTATACACGAAGTAAAGACTTTAGGCAGATGCTTCAGTATGTCAATTGTCAGACCATCATGACTTCTGCTTTGTCATTATGCATCTCGTTTATAGCTTTTCGTATTTCTTCGGGGAGGATTTTGGGGACTTCATCATCATCTGCGTAAGGTTCTCCTAGTAGTTCATGTGTTCGTTCATATAATTTACTATAGAAATTCTTTACGTGCTTTAGAATTTCTTCCTTGTCCGCTATGCGCCAATTATCACTGTCAATTTCTAAGATTTCGTTTTTACCAATCGTAAGCTTTTGTTTAGCTTTCTTGCAACTCCTTTTATTCTCTAATGCTAATTTTATGGTTCAAATCAAATGGCTCTGAGCACTATGGGACTCAATTTCTGAGGTCATCAGTCCCCTAGAACTTAGAACTACTTAAACCTAACTAGCCTAAGGACATCACACACGTCCAGGATTCGAACCTGCGACCGTAGTGGTCGCGCGGTTCTAGACTGAAGCTCCTAGAACCGTTCGGCCACTCCGGCCGGCAATTTTATGGTGTTTTCATTGTATACTTGTATGTCGGGTTTCATATTCTTCCTTATACACTTACACAGTTCTGAATATTCTATCTTGTCACAAGAAGTTTTATTTTTAATTTTTATCTCTCATCTTTTTACGAGTAAAGCCCTTAACTTTTCTGGTTGTTTAGTAATTGTTGACAGTCCACCTATTTGTTTTGCAGTTTCCACTATCGTTTCAG
Organism: Schistocerca gregaria; assembly: GCF_023897955.1. Taxonomy (NCBI): domain Eukaryota; kingdom Metazoa; phylum Arthropoda; class Insecta; order Orthoptera; family Acrididae; genus Schistocerca; species Schistocerca gregaria. The sequence continues at coordinate 319,860,126 of NC_064925.1, read as the reverse complement.
CTAGATTTTCTTCTGTTGACTCTTCTAATCTCACTCGGAAAATATACTGAAAATTCTTTTTCCTTTCATTAAATTTATGCATACCTATAATTTCTTTTTTCTGTGATATTAGTTTTTTTCGTTCTTGTTGGGTATTAATCTTTATTTTCGCTCTTACCAGTCTATGGTCACTACCAGTATTAAACTGATTTAAAACCGAAAGATCTTCGATTATTTTGGTGTGATTTGAGACGGTAGTCTATTTCATTTTGGGTCTCATGATTCTGGCTTCTCCATGTCCATTTCCTATTATGGTGTTTCTTAAAAAAAGGTGTTCATCATGAATGATTTATTTTCTTCCGCAAACTGAACTAGCCTTTCACCCCTTTCGTTCCTCTCATCGATTCCATGGCAGCCTACTGAGACATCACCCTGGTTTTTGATACCAGCCTTGGCATTCAAGTCCCCAATTACTAGTTTAAAGTAGTAGACTCGTCCTTTGTTATGTGCATTTTTTTACTTCTTCATAAAATACTTCTACTTCACCATCTGAATAGGTTGCTGTAGGAACGTGTACTTGGACTGTTTGTAGTTTGTACCTTTTTGATATTTCGATAAGAAGTCTTGATACTCTGCTTGATGTTCCTTCTATTATTGATACTTTGTCTTTTACATCTTTATCTATTAGGAAACCCACACCCTTTGTTATACCATCTTCTTCTCCGAAGTAATACAGAACATTTCCTGACTTCAGAGCTACACACTGTTCCCCTTTACGACGTACTTCACTCAGACCAATTACAGTCCATTTTATTTTCTCCAGTTCTTCTTCAATTTCGCTTAGTCTGTATTCACCCACAAGTGACCTGCAGTTATACTGCTGTTTCCTCTTTAATGGTTTTGTGTATGAGCGACGCTAAAGCAGTCCCCTCCCGCAGATCCGATATTTGGGGGACTAATCCGGAATATATATATATATATATGCTTCAAACCTTTAAGACTTATTATTATGACGAGTACCACTAATGCAAAAGATTCCGGATTAGTCCCCCAAATATCGGATCTGCGGGAGGGGACTGCTTTATCGTCGCTCATACACAAAACCATTAAAGAGGAAAACAGTGGAGCTTTTTATCAGTTTATTAAGTCAGTATTTACTGGCAGCCGTTACGTAAAAAAGCTCAACAGCTGGAGCTGCCAACAGTCTACCAGAATTGAGAACCTGCCCCAATAGTAACAAGCTGTCAATATGTACTCAGCAATGTCAGTTTCCCCTATGGTAGTGTACAACAGTGTGCAGAGATTCACGTAGAATCTGTCCATATATTTCCCATGCGTTTGTATTATTTTTAAACTAATATCTGCACTCAATGTAGTGTTAACACACCTTGCCGGAAATAAACACTCCTCTATTTCCCCGGTAGTATCAGCTCACTGCGTCGGCAGTGATTCATAAGGCGGTCTGCGCAAGGGTCGGTATAACTTTTTGAAATACTGGGCACTTCCTTTTCGCGACGTAATGGGAACTGCTTGCTCACACCTAATTGGACTATGAAAGAGGGAAGTTTTACCACAATCCAGCGTCATACCTTCTCTTAAGGTCGGACTCCATCCCCGACTTTCCACATTGTGCCACTTCAGGACACAATTTATCCCTTAATAATGTTCAGTTGCACTTCAGTGTCGTACACACATTTAACATTTGTTCTTAACCCACTCCATTTAACAACAAACATTAATTTTGTACCAATAAAACACTATTTTTTATAATATGTGATTCTTCCATCACTTGCAACGCGGAAATTATTAATCCTACAAAGAAAATGAATAGCCGAGCTTTAGTTACCTTAGAAATTGGACGTGATGGGTTGATAAAGTCAAGAATGCCTTTAAGGCCACAAAGACACCATTATCATCACCTCACTGAGTTTGAACGAGATTGTGTAATGAGGCTGCGAGAAACCGGATGTTACTTCTGCGATACTGCAGAAAGACTGGGCAGGAATGTAAACACCGGACATGATTGCTGGCATCAGTGATGATGGGACAGTACGGTCTCAAGATGACCCCACTCCGGACGGCCGCTTGTCACTGGAGAGGGAACACCATCATGATCTGTGTATGGCTCTGGCGCATCGAACTGCATCTGCTGCAGCAGTCTGAGCAGCAGTTGGCATCACAGTGGCACAGACAACTGATACAAAGCGGTTATTTCAAGGAGGATGCCTTGTAACGTGCATTTCACTAACCCCAAACCACCATTATTTGCGATTTCAGTGATGTCAAGTGAGAGCTCATTGGAGGGGAAGATGGAGATCTGTTGTGATTTCTGATGAAAGCTGGATCTGCCTCGGCACCAGTGATGTCCATGTGTCGGTTAGGAGACCAGCTGGGCGCCTGCAGCCAACCTGTCTGTATGCGAGACACACATCTGGAGTTATGGTCTGGGTTGCGATTTCGTGTGACAGCAGAAGCACTCCGTGGTCATCCCATGCACCTTGACAGCAAATTTGTACGTCAGTCTGATGATTCGACCTTCTCCAAAGGAAAACGCTCGCTCACTCTACAGGGTGTCGGCATGTTGCCTTGGAATACTGGATCACCAGATATGCCTTCAGTCGATCATACATGGGACATAATAGGACGAAAACTCCAGCGTCGAAACTTCCTGGCAGGTTAAAACTGTGTGCCGGACCGAGACTCGAACTCGGGACCTTTGCCTTTCGTGGATCCCGAGTTCGAGTCTCGGTCCAGCACACAGTTTTAATCTGCCAGGAAGTTTCATATCAGCGCACACTCCGCTGCAGGGTGAAAATATCATTCTGAAAACTCCAGCGTCATCCACAACCAGCATTGACGTCCCTCTATTGAGCGAAAAAGTGCAACAGTCCTGGTACTCCCTCCCACAAACTGACATGTGGCACCTGTATAACACAATGCACGCACGTTTGCACGCTTGCATCCGATATTTTTGTGGTAACACTGGTTAATAATGTACCAGCATTTCACGTTTGCAATGGCTTACCCCGTTCGTACATTAACCTGTTATTTTACACTGTAAATCATTTAAATATCGGGCCTAGAGAAATGTATACACGTAATTTCATTACTCTGCATTATTTATTTTTACTGTTTCTAGTTTCTTGCTTCAGTGTACGTTACTGACTCCCAGTTGCCTAGAGGTAAATGGCTATTGTAACAAAATAAGAGTAATCCGAGCTCGCTGCGAAAGATTTTGGTGTTCATTTGCTCCATGTGCTATTCGAGAATGGAATGGTCGAGAAAGAGTCTGGACGTGATTCTGTGAACAATTTGCGAAATACTTGAGTGTGAATTTCAGAGTAATCATGCAAATGTAGATTAGATATAGTCCGATGATGCTAGTTCATACCGAAACCGACAGTCAGTTGATAAAATAAATGTTTGTCTATACAGTCCACATCTACATGCACACTCCGCAAGCCACCTGACGGTGTGTGGCGGAAGGTGCCTTGAGTACCTCTGTCGGTTCTCCCTTCTATTCCAGTCTCGTATTGTTCGTGGAAAGAAAGATTGTCGGTATGCCTCTGTGTGGGCTCTAATCTCTCTTATTTTATCCTCATGGTCTCTTCGCGAGATATACGTAGGAGGGAGCAATATACTGCTTGACTCCTCGGTGAAGGTATGTTCTCGAAACTTCAACAAAAGCCCGTACCGAGCTGTTGAGCGTCTCTCTTTCCGAGTCTCCCACTGGAGTTTATCTATCATCTCCGTAGCGCTTTCGCGATTACTAAATGATCCTGTAACAAACCGCGCTGCTCTCCGTTGGATCTTCTGTATCTCTTATATCAACCCAATCTGGTACGGATTTCCGGCCGCGGTGGTCTCGCGGTTCTAGGAGCGCAGTCCGGAACCGTGCGGCTGCTACGGTCGCAGGTTCGAATCCTTCCTCGGGCATGGGTGTGTGTGATGTCCTTAGGTTAGTTAGGTTTAAGTAGTTCAAAGGTCTAGGGTACTGATGACCTCAGCTGTTAAGTCCCATAGTGCTCACAGCCATTGGAACCACTCTCCTGCGGCACACATAAAATCACTCTTATTTCGGAAGACTTGTCTCCATTGAGAATGACATGCTGCGTTCTGTTGTCTAGGAAGAAAATGATGTTTTTTTCTGGTTTTCTTTGTCGCTGTTCCGACAGTATATAGGGAATATGTAATTTTCTTTACCTGCTCATGGATTTTCCCGCTGGGGCAGTGACACACTTCTTACACATTCGCTTGAAACTTGTTGATAGGGCTAGTGGAATAGCGCGACTTAAATGTCCTAGGCGAGATGCTGGGCACGTAATTCTACGCGGTTCTGACAGTCATGGGGAAGGAAATGCGTCAGGCATCAGCGACTGACGAAGGAAAAAAGCTTTCTGCTTTCGGTAGAACTCCAACTGCAGAAGACGCGAGCAGTAGCTGTTGTTGATCACTGTAGTGTACGGCAACGCCCAGCATTATATTCCGAGCGTTGCTTCGGTTCCACGAGGGCGTGAGTGAGCTGTAGATAGCGATGCGGCCTTCGTATGGTGACGTTAAGCTCGGAGAAGCCCGTGTTGCTCTTCCGAGAGTTCTAAGCCGTCTGCTGGCAACGCCTATTGTCCTTACCCTACCTCTCATCTCCAAGTTAATCCGTAGCAACTCATACACTATATCTGACATTTATTCACCTTCAGTATGTAAATAAATGCGTAACACGTCATACGCGTGACACATCGTGCACTGTGAATGCAGTAATTTAAACTAGGGAATATGAATCCCATCTTGAGTTACAAACAGCATAATTTTCAATTCAGCTCAGGGACGTTCCGCACCTTGCGGAGCCATCAAAAGGTATAAAATACCAAAGGTACGTGTCCTAGAGACAATACCAGGTAACACATGAAATGTATTCGCAGTTGCCAATACGGACAAGCATCAGCATCATAACAGAATGACGACGGTGAGAATTTGTTCCGGGCCGAGACACGAACCCGGTTATCCCGCTTATCGCGAGCAATAGCCTTACCTTTTTTGTTTCTCATTTTGTTCGTTATTGTTCGTTGTATTTGTTGGGGGCGGGCGTCCCATGACGCTTGCTCAAGTTCATCGTTGATGCATTAACTCAGATTTTTTATTTCAGAGGGCAGCTAAGCCTCTGACTGAAAAATAGCTCAAAGTAAAGCTTCTTGTGACTAAAGGGAGAATTTTTCATTCCAACGCTGCGGTTGCTTTGCGTCTGACCACGTCATTAATAGAAGAGTATGGCTCATCAGGGATACAGATAACGTATACCAGTCAGCAGCTTCTGGGGTGTAATCAAAAACATATACATCAATTCACGCAGTACACAGAGGATTCTCGTCATGGGCGGTCGTTTATTGTAGTTTATAAAAGTGAAATCGGAAAAGCTGAACATATCGTTCGGGCACCTTGGCACAATACTGTGCCACTGTGACCGCCCGTGTGTATGATATTGAGTTAACAGTACAGAGAACTTTGAGAAAGGAATGAAACTGCAAGGAGAGGAAATAAAATCTTACAGGTTTGCCGATGTGATTGAAGTTACAGGAGGTGGACAAAAATATGGCAACATGGGAAACGCAACACATTACCATGCCTAATACGGCGTAAGAGAATCATTGCCACTCAAAACAGGTTCTAGCCTTATCGCAATGGATAATTACAGGTTCTGTTTGGCTTTCAAGGGAATCTTCAAAAGAGCGGACGCGCGGGGTAGCCGTGCGGTCTCAGGCGTCTTGTCGCGGTTCGCGCTGCTCCCCCCTTCGGAGGTTCGAGTCCTCCCTCGGGCATGGGTGTGTGTGTTCTCCTTAGCGTAAGTTAGTTTAAATCAGATTAAGTAGTGTGTAAGCTTAGGGACCGATGACCTAGGCTGTTTGGACCCATAAGCCCTTATCACAAATTTCCAATTTTCCAAAACAGTGACGAATTCAGAAACGCTTATGGAGGTGAATAGCGATCACGCCAGCTTCTCTCCAAAGTAGGCCACAAAGATTCACTGATTATTGGATGCAAGGTGCAGCTGTTATGCAAAACATTTTTTCGTGAGAGACAAACATGTTTCAGCAGCTCTGTGCCATCATCAGTTGGTTTTCTTTACTCAAATCTGTGCAATGTGAACATATTTTAGGAGGACACTGGCCTGCGAAAATTAGGTCTAAACAAAAGTTTTTGTTTGCTTCTGCCATTACCTTAATTTTACATTTAATCTTAAGCAGGACTATTTGAACATTATCAAGTACTGCAATCAAACGATGTTAATGTGAATTTTGTTAGCAAGTTAATACATCTCTTTACGTTTAAACGCAATTTTGATGTGTGAAGATGTTGTGAGAAGATATTTGCTGCTACTTTCGTTTTGTTTTGGCAGCTCCTTTTTTGTGTTCTCATGACATTCAGAAGTACAATTACCACACACGTGTTGTGTAATTTTGTAACGTACACTTCGCCAAACCCCATGTATACGTTGTTCTTGTCTGTCTTATCCCTGTCGGTCTGGAACCGCGCGATCGCTACTGCCGCAGGTTAGAATCCAGCCTCGTGCATGGATGTGTGTGATGTCCTTAGGCTAGTTAGGTTTAAGTAGTTCTAAGTTCTAGGGAACTGATGACCTCAGATGTTAATTCCCATAGAGCCCTTTGAACCATTTGGACCTACCCCTGTCGGCGTTCACATGATCTCAAGTGGGTCACATGAAACACAGTGTTTTGTATAACAGGCAGACCTTATGTGGAATAATTGTAACTGCAGACACAGCAAATGTTCAAATGGCTCTAAGCACTATGGGACTTAACATCTGAGGTCATCAGTCCCCTAGACTTAGAACTACTTAAACCTAACTAACCTAAGGACATCACACACATCCATGCTCGAGGCAGGATTCGAACCTGCGACCGTAACAGCAACGCGGTTCCGGACTGAAGCGCCTAGAAGCGCTCGGTCACAGCGGCCGGCCACAGTAAATGCATGAGCAACAAGTCCAAATGATGAAGGCCTTAATAATAATATTGAGATTTGGCGGCTGTGGCGGTCAGGAGAGATGTGACAATATTTATCCCCGCGCTCAAAAAACCCGTCCTGGCCTAAGCGAGCTGTGTTAACACGGGCCCCAGACGTCCTGGAAAACACCATCATCATCAGGGAACAAATATTGTATCATGGGCTAGCTCTCATCAGCCAAATTGATAACATAATCCTTGAGAAAAATGCGACCCTGCAGAATACCAATGGGGCCCATGGAGTACCACGACACGGCTGCCCAAATCATCACCGAACGCCCGCCATGTTCCACTCTTGGCAGCAAGAACTCTGCACGGTAGACTTGGAACGACATGCGCCAGGCGTAAGCTCTGCCGGATGTTGGCTCTGCACCGTAGTCCACGTTTTGTGGCTTCGGCATCCCGTTTTCCTGTTACGGACACTTGCATTAGTGATGAGTGGTTTTGGAATTCCAGCTCACCCTGGAATTCCCTGTTTATGGAGCTACCTTCGCGCTGTTTTGGTGCAAGAGAGTTCGCGATTGCGACATTCAGTTCCGCAGTGACTTCCGCAGCTCTTGACCCCTTATTTTCCCCACAGTTCTCTTCAATGATCGTCCGTCACGATCAGTCAACACACACTCTCGACCGCGTTATGACTTAGTGGATGGTGTTTTTCCGCTTTCTGTGTATGCGGTGTGGATCTTCGATACGGTGCCTCTTGAAACACCAAGCAGTTCGGCTACCTTGGTTATGCAGGCACCCACTGTACAAGAACAACAATTTGTCCAGGATCGAATTCACTTAGCTCCGACATACGAGTAATGCACTCACATCCACACAAAACACTGCGCTGATCATGACTGACTCGTGTAACGCATTGAGGACATTCCATACGCGGCTGGTTGGTTGCCTGGTTGATTCGGGGGAGGGCACGAAACAGCGAGGTCATCGGTCCCAACGGATTAGGGAAGGATGAGGAAGGAAGTCGGCCGTGTCCTTTCAGAGGAACCATCCCGGCATTTGCCTGAAGTTCTTTATGGAAATCACAGAAAATCTAAATCAGGATGACTGTACTAGTGTTTGAACCATCGTCCTTTCGAAAGCGAGGCCAGTGTGCTAACCATTGCGCCACGTCTCTCCGTCCACATGCGGCGTTAGTGGTCAAATGCAGCAGCGCAACCTGAAAGCTTGACTAGCATCTGCATGCGTTTCTTGCGATGTTTCCATATTTTGTCGAACCCAGGTAGTGCCTTGCAAAGAATATCAACGAAAAAAAAGGGGTTAATGGACTGTAATCGAATTAATTTACATAAGTCAGTGGGAATAGCCGTAACTGATTTGCAAGTTTTGCTATTTGATCGCCAAATTAACTGGCGATAGTCGAATATAACACGTAGGCTGTCAACAGCAAGATGAGAAATATGTTAACATCTAATTTAAATGAAGTTTTATGAAATATGTTCTCAAAATATCTATTGGAATGCATCCTTGTATCGAACCGACAAGTGGGCGATAAATGAGAAGAGAATGTAAGATTATGAATGTGATGTTACAGAATATTGCTGAAGGTCAAACAGAGAGATCGGGTAACTAATGCAGAGGCTCTGAATCGAATCGGGGAGAAACAAGCTCTATGACACAATTTGATTAAAGAAAGGAACAAGTTGACAGAACACATACTGAGGTATCAAGATATACAAGGTTCGTCTGAAATTTTTTCGTGATGAATATATCCTCGTCAGTTGTACTGAATAATCCTTTATTTGAATGAAATTGTACACGCGACTCTGGTTTCAAGATGTAAATCCCTTCTTCAGGCGCTACTGTAAACAAGGAAAACTAAGATGGGTTCTACCTAAAATTAAATAGCATTAAAAGGGCCTATAAAAGTGTGGACATTAGCCTATACTTTGATTGCGTACGAAGAAGTTGTGCCACTCGTGTAAAAAAATCCAGCTAATTTATCAAGTAGCGTGAGAGATCCCGTGCGAGTGAGGAATAAAAAAGTTCACTGGCTCAACCACTCCACACCGCGTAAACGGGCCAACTGAAAAACATTAATGTAACAAGAAATAGGCACACAGTCCCAGCTTAATGTAACCTGTGAACCAAGAGCAAACGACTAGAGATGTGACACGGGCCTAACAAATTAATATGGCGTCATAAGCCGTAGGATGCCAATTTGTGAACTTCAAAGGTAGCTCACCATAAAAGAGCCCAGTCCGCCACACATCACGGTCAACCGACTGCCGCTCGAACCACAGTGAGACTCCTGTGGACACATATTCGTCAGACTTGTGTTCTTAATATGACGTATCCTGTATATCTTGCACTATGTGTTATTTCTGGTACGTCGGTTTGACCTCTGTTGTATTTTAGACTATGGTCTTCTTAATTTTATAATTTGTACTACGGATTTATTCATTTTATTTCTTGACTTTCATTTTGCCTTTTTAGTATTTTTATTTCTTGACAATTGCATTATACATTGGAAGGATTAGTTTCATTGTTTGCTCTGTAGTAGGCTTATCTTAGCTAATGCCATGCATAAGTAAGATGTTATTAGTGCTACTGGTAGCGGTCGGCGTTTGATACGAAACGTGTGGATGTGACCGTGTTGTTAGCTATGACATCTTCGGTGGTTCGTCCTGCCCTCGGTATCAGTTCTGGTGGCGGCCATTCTCTGACATGCGTGTGTACACAGGAGCCTCGCTGTGGTTCGCATAACTGTTTGTTGATCGGTCTTGCTGGGCTTCCGCGATCTGCGTCTGGTTGGGCACTTAATATGGTAAGCTGCTTTTGAGGTTCACAAATTGGCATTCTATGGCTTATATCCCTTCATTTTAATTTATTAAGCTCACGTCACATCTTTAGTCGCTCGCTGTTGGTTCATATGCTGGAAATGCGTGTCTGTTTGTTGTTACATTCATGTTTTTTCGGTTAGGCCCCGTTTACTCGGTGTGTAGTGGTTGGCCCAGAGGACCTTCTCATGCCTCATCTGCAAGGGATCTCGCATGCTGCTTGAAAAATTTGCTGTGTTTCTTGCATTAATGGCACGAATTTGCCGTACGCAATCAAGGTATAACCTGATGTTCACATTTTATAGGTCCTTTTAACGTTAATTTATGAAAAATCCCTCTTAGTTCTCGTTGTTTATTGTAGCGCCTGAAAATAAGATTTACTCCTGAGACCTTGGACACGTGTACTGTTTCATCCAAATAAAGGATTAGTCAGGTACAATTGGTGCGGGCTTATTCATAACGAAACATCTGAGCAACAGTAGTGGATGTCCTGCAAAGAGTATATTACGTCTGAAAGATTCAGTGATGTTAGAAACGGCGCCGATTACGATGGGGTGATCCGGAGATGGCATGACGTTCATCGTCTTCTTCGCATCCCAAAAGAAAGTCCTGCAGACAAAATCCAGGACTAAGACGACGAAGGGCTTGATCAATCGTTAATTTCTACACCAATGTCAAAGTGTCAACGCGAAAGTTAACGATGGAGCTTTGAAACGGCTGCTGCAACATACCCCGACTGCAACCGAGCGGACAGTGGAATTTACTCCACGGCAACGCCCATCCGCACACTGTGCTCAACTTACTCGCTCAACGCAAGGCAACTGTTCTTCAACACCCTCTTTATTCTCTGGATTTGGCGCCCGCAGATTTCTTTTCGTTCCCCCTGCCTTCAAGTAGCCCTGAAGGAATCACACGTCGCAGGAGTTGCAAATATTCAACAACGCGTAACCATGGAGCTTCGTGAAATCCCACAAGAAGCGTTAGCTGGCAGTCTCCAGTTTTACAGCCGATGTCAGAAGTGTGTTGCAGCTTATGGTGATTGCTTGGAAAGCAAGTATTTTGTTTGTAGCTCTTGTTTCCTTTGTTTTCTGAGACAACTCACCGAATTTTGCAGGCGGATCTTGCACTGAATTGGATAATAGAGGGAGGTGAGGCAGCTAATAAGTGTAGAGAGACTCTCAGCCTTACAGAATGCAACATCGTGAACAGCTCAGCGAGGCCGCAGTTGTCACATTCCCGCGTATTTTCTTTATACCGTTGGCATTCAGAATCACTCTTCATACGGAACCAAAATTCACTGAATCCGATGCTCCACATATCACGTCAGTCTGTTGGAGAGGTTGGTAGGTGTCACGGGAACGCGACACACGGGCTTCCGGGGTTGATCAGGGTCTGAGGGGAGAAAATGGATGCTAGAAGACCGGTACGAAGACATGAGCACTGGAAGAGCGAATTAGTTGCATTTCCTCTTTTGTACAGCTTCTACGACACGGAAACGTCCGTGCGTTATGTAGCAAGATGCCAGATCACGCAGCATCCGCGGATATTAAAAATGTGTGACTAATTAATATCTTTGAAGGTGCGTGCGAAGGCTTCTGCGTCGTAGAGGTTGTACTGAAGGGGAAAAGCAATGAATTCGCTCCTCGAGTGCTAATTTTTTCGTACCTGTCTTCTGCTTCAAGCATCCATTTTTCCCCCTCAAACCCTGCTCAACCTTGGAAGCCTTCCCGCGACACCCACCAATCTCTGCGCCAGACTCCAGTGATACGTGAAGCGTCGGATTCAGTAAATTTTGGTTCGTTGTAAAGGGTGAATCTGGATGCCAACGGTAGAAAGAAAATATGAGAGAAAGTGGCAAATGCGGCGGTTCCTGAAACATGGTACGAGCTCATGCTGATGTAATTCTAAGTCTTGAAGAAAGTGTGAAGTGATTATAAAGCTGGTAAGGGATTCGTGCCTGGGTAGACTAGTCGGTATTAACGTTGCGAAAGGCAAGGGTCGAGTTGGAGGGCCAATACGGCAGACTCTCTCGGTCTGTCAGGAAGTTGTAAGCCATTTATTGCGTGAACAAAGAGTGAATCTCGTGACCGTCTTTCATGACATGAACGCTGAGTCTCCGTGACCTTCACTTGAGGACTAGAGTTAATGAAACTGCCGCTCCAAACATGTAAGCAGTGCGTCGTGCCTCAGGTAACAGCAGACGCGGATCTTGGATTCGAAAGGAGGGGGGCGTGAGGCAGAGGGGGGAGTAAGGGTCGCCACTTCGCTGTTACTGTCTCACCCCCCTCATCTTCACTTTTAACATGCCACAGATACCAGTGTTTAATAATAATAATTACCTTAACAGGAAGTGTCAGTCTATAGATCCAGAGGTCTCCTGTTCTATATCCAGTCAGTCTTAAGACTTCCGTCTGTAACGTTCCACAACTGTCAGTATTGGCAATGTTTGTTAATGTTAACTAGGCCTAGTTGTACCGTGGTTCGGAATCCACATTAAATTGCAGGTTACCCGTAAGCAATTGGCTGGGTGGGCAGTTCAAAAGTCGGAGGAAGACAACCAATAGAACCTCGAACAGGACCATGTCTATTGAAGCACTCTTGTGTTCCAACCAATCTTCGGATAGATGGCAGCTCTGCCTGCTTAACAAAAATATATATAAAGTGTTGTAATACAACGATATACATCACGTTTTCATATAATAATAATAATAATAATAATATGTTTACATCAGTTCATGGGACGGCGCTTTAGCTTGATGCCCAAGACATTGCAATTCAAAGAAACACAACATTTGAAAACTAAATGAGAAGTATCAGGGGACTTCGGAAAGTAAGTTACACGTTATTATGGCAGACCAGGTAGCTTTTATTGAGTGCTTTGTTACACTTCAAAGTGGTACAGATACATAACATTATCTTTCATCGTAGTCAACAAGTATCTCTAACAACGGTCGAAACGTGCGACCAATCTTTCACTTCCTCAGCAACAGAAATCCGCGCCTAGTCACGAAGCCATTCGACAATTGCTATGTGAACGTCCTCATCGTTGGAAAATCTCTTTCCTTTCTCGACTGCCTGGCCACTGTCGTCTGTTAGATGAAATTTATTCGCCGTTTCGAATACGGTCAACCATCAGCTGTATAAGGGAATGCTGACAATGATAATTTGTGTCGGACCGGAACTCGAAATCGGATTTTCCGCTTTACGCGAGCAGTCGCCTTAACTGCTTTGGCTGCCAGTGCACGAATCACTGCCACACCTAAACCTCCAAACATCGTGGTTACTGCGTCACAGCCTGTACTCGTACACACGTTATGTAATTCCGGTGAAGGGGAGGACGTTTCAGTTGAAAGTCGCTGCCTGGTATCGGCGGTTAAATACGATACTACAGTGGTTCTGCCTTCTTAACAACAAAGGCGCGACAGTATGGCATTGTCGTCTGTCGTCGATGTCCATCGCCTAACTTACTGACCTGCATACGTGACGTCTGTCCGACCGTTGTCATATCCTTGGCACGACCCTTCTACGGCTGGACGCGACATTACAATTGCAATTTTGCCGACAAGAATCGTACTGTCCCTCGTACTTTAATCTTGGAGCGACGTTTCTAGTTGCCGTGCCATTCGAATCCCACACTGTGATGCATCTGTCATCCGTGCCTCAGCACAACTCTCACTACAGGAAATCCGGAACTGACAATGCGCCACTCTTGTTGACGATGGACCTAGCGTGTGACGACATGCATAACTTACTTTTTGTAGTCCCTACGTACATGCGTCATGCAACTGATTTAAGAACCGTGGTAGCACCAAACTCTCACAAATTTGACAACGACATAATTTACGCAAAATAAAATTGATGTCTGCTTTCGTCGTTATCAGTACTTAGCATGACGATTGTCAAGACTGCTCTCCCAAGTATGGGTATGTGGAAGTGCAAATTAGGAGGATACTGATTTTTTTCTGTCGTTCCCCGTCTACCTAGGGGAAATCAGCTATACTCTAAGGTTACGTACCTCAATCCGTAAAAACAAAACCCTTATGGGACCACTTCGTTGTCCGCCTGTCTGTCTTTTAAGACCCCAATTTTCACAGGAACAGTTGGAGGTATCAAGCTATCAAATACTGAGGTCTAACATCGCTTCGCTGTGTAAAAACAATTAAGCTTCTAAGTTAATACAATCAAAAGATAAAGCCATTTATGTCACTTATTTTGATACCCGCAAACACACTCATCAAAACTTTTAGGTACATACCGTTGACTTAGGATCATGAAATTTGGCAAGAATCAAGGTTTCACACTACAACTAAAGGGGAAAACCGCCAAAATTGATAATTTGTAATTATATCACACAAAAATTATATGTTCTTCCGTTTCTTGTACGTCTGTCTGTCTGTCTGTCTATCTGTTATTCATGGTGCCGACTGGTCATGAAAATCATTAAAAAGTAATGAAAATTAACAGGTGGTCATGAAAGGAATGAAAAAATATCACGAAATTGAGTGGGGGGTCACGAATTTCGTTTTGTGTGTCAGTTTGTGCGGTTCTAGAATAGAGTAACAGGTTAGCGCTACCTAAAAAAATGTTGTATGCAGAAGTTCATTTAACATCTTAAAATGTAACAAACGGCATTGTTTAAGTATTTCTTTATATTTTCAGTTGTCCAAAAAATACTAACAGGTTTCCATAAAAAAAATCTAAATATGTGTTGAAAATCAGACTTCCGTGCATTTCTCATAGGTTTGTATTAACCAGCCCCTCTAATTTTCGGTCAGCGGAATTGGATATTCCGTGTTTGTTTTGGTTTGGGAGGTGTTTCTAGTGGTAACGTTAGGTGACTGACCCCTGATGGGACACGGCATCACCGAGGTACTGATGAAGTGGGGATTTTCCCGTACGACCATTTCACGAGTTGTTGTTGTTGTGGTCTTCAGTCCTGAAACTGGTTTGATGCAGCTCTCCATGCTACTCTATCCTGTGCAAGCTTCTTCATCTCCCAGTACCTACTGCAACCTACATCCTTCTGAATCTGCTTAGTGTATTCATCTCTTGTTCTCCCTCTACGATTTTTACCCTCCACGCTGCCCTCCAAAACCAAATTGGTAATCCCTTGATGCCTCAGAACATGTCCTACCAACCGATCTCTTCTTCTGGTCCAGTTGTGCCACAAACTCCTCTTCTCCCCAATCCTATTCAATACTTCCTCATTAGTTATGTAATCTACCCATCTAATCTTCAGCATTCTTCTGTAGCACCACATTTCGAAAGCTTCTATTCTCTTCTTGTCCAAACTATTTATCGTCCATGTTTCACTTCCATACACGGCTACACACCATACAAATACTTTCAGAAATGACTTCCTGACACTTAAATCTATACTCGATGTTAACAAATTTCTCTTCTTCAGAAACGCTTTCCTTCCCATTGCCAGTCTACATTTTTATATCCTCTCTACTTCGACCATCATCAGTTATTTTGCTCCCCAAATAGAAAAACTCCTTTACTGCTTTAAGTGTCTCATTTCCTAATCTAATTCCCTCAGCAGCACCCGACTTAATTCGACTACATTCCATTATCCTCATTTTGATTTTGTTGATGTTCATCTTATATCCTCCTTTCAAGACACTATCCATTCCATTCAACCGCTCTTCCAAGTCCTTTGCTGTCTCTAACAGAATTACGATGTCATTGGCGAACCTCAAAGTTTTTATTTCTTCTCCATGGATTTTAATACCTACCCCGAATTTGTCTTTTGTTTCCTTTACTGCTTGCTCAATATACAGATTGAATAACATCGGGGAGAGGCTACAACCTGTCTTACTCCCTTCCAAACAACTGCTTCCCTTTCATGTCCCTCGACTCTTATAACTGCCATCTGGTTTCTGTACAAATTGTAAATAGCCTTTCGCTCCCTGTATTTTACTCCTGCCACCTTTAGAAGTTGAAAGAGAGTATTCCAGTCAACATTATCAAAAGCTTTCTCTAAGTCTACGAATGCTAGAAATGTAGGTTTGCCTTTCCTTAATCTTTCTTCTAAGATAAGTCGTAAGGTTAGTATTGCCTCACGTGTTCCAGTAATTCTACGGAATCCAAACTGATCTTCCCCGAGGTCGGCTTCTACTAGTTTTTCCATTCGTCTGTAAAGAATTCGTGTTAGTATTTTGCAGCTGTGGCTTATTAAACTGATTGTTCGGTAATTTTCACATCTGTCTACACCTGCTTTCTTTGGGATTGGAATTATTATATTCTTTTTGAAGACTACGGGTATTTCGCCTGTTTCATACATCTTATTCACCAGATGGTAGAGTTTTGTCAGGACTGGCTCTCCCAAGGCCGTCAGTAGGTCCAATGGAATGTTGTCTATTCCGGGGGACTTGTTTCGACTCAGGTCTTTCAGTGCTCTGTCAAACTCTTCACGCAGTATCATAGCTCCCATTTCATCCACATCCTCTTCCATTTCCATAATATTGTCCTCAAGTACATCGCCCTTGTGTAGACCCTCTATATACTCCTTCCACTTTTCTGCTTTCCCTTCTTTGCTTAGAACTGGGTTTCCATCTGAGCTCTTGATATTCATACAATTGGTTCTCTTATCTCCAAAGGTCTCTTTAATTTTCCTGTAGGCAGTATCTATCTTACCCCTAGTGAGATAAGCCTCTACATCCTTACATTTGACCTCTAGCCATCCATGCTTAGCCATTTTGCACTTCCTGTCGATCTCATTTTTGAGACGTTTGTATTCCTTTTTGCCTGCTTCATTTACTGCATTTTTATATTTTCTCCTTTCATCAATTAAATTCAATATTTCTTCTGTTACCCAAGGATTTCTAGCAACCCTCGTCTTTTTACCTACTTTATCCTCTGCTGCCTTCACTACTTCATCCCTCAAAGCTATCCATTCTTCTTCTACTGTATTTCTCTCCCCCATTCCTGTGTATTTTTCTCTTATGCTCTCCCTGAAACTCTGTACAACCTCTGATTCTTTCAGTTTATCCAGGTGCCATCTCCTTAAATTTCCACCTTTTTGCAGTTTCTTGAGTTTTAATCTACAGGTCATATCCAACAGATTGTGATCAGAGTCCACATCTGCCCCTGGAAATGTCTTACAATTTAAAACCTGGTTCCTAAATCTCTGTCTTACCATTATATAATCTATCTGATACCTTTTAGTATCTCCAGGGTCCTTCCATGTATACAACCTTCTTACATGATTCTTAAACCAAGTATTAGCTATGATTAAGTTGTGCTCTGTGCAAAATTCTACCAGGCGGGTTCCTCTTTCATTTCTTAGCCCCAATCCATATTCACCTACTACGCTTCCTTCTCTCCCTTTTCCTACTGCCGAATTCCAGTCACCCATGACTATTAAATTTTCATCTCCCTTCACTATCTGAATAATTTCTTTTATTTCATCATACATTTCTTCAATTTCTTCGTCATCTGCAGAGCTAGTTGGCATATAAACTTGTACTACTGTAGTAGGTGTGGGCTTCGTATCTATCTTGGCCACAATAATGCGTTCACTATGCTGTTTGTAGTAGCTTACACGCATTCCTATTTTCCTATTCATTATTAAACCTACTCCTGCATTACGCCTATTTGATTTTGTGTTTATAACCCTGTAGTCACCTGACCAGAAATCTTGTTCCTCCTGCCACCGAACTTCACTAATTCCCACTATATCTAACTTTAACCTATCCATTTCCCTTTCTAAATTTTCTAACCTTTCTGCCTGATTAAGGGATCTGACATTCCACGCTCCGATCCGTAGAACGCCAGTTTTCTTTCTCCTGATAACGACATCCTCTTGAGTAGTTCTCGCCCGGAGATCCGAATGGGGGACTATTTTACCTCCAGAATATTTTACCCAAGAGGACGCCATCATCATTTAATCATACAGTAAAGCTGCATGCCCTCGGGAAATATTACGGCTGTAGTTTCCCCTTGCTTTCAGCCGTTCGCAGTACCAGCACAGCAAGGCCATTTTGGTTATTGCTACAAGGCCAGATCAGTCAATCATCCAGACTGTTGCCCTTGCAACTACTGAAAAGGCTGCTGCCCCTCTTCAGGAACCACACGTTTGTCTGGCCTCTCAACATATACCCCTCCGTTGTGGTTGCACCTACGGTACGGCTATCTGTATCGCTGAGGTACGCAAGCCTCCCCACCAATGGCAAGGTCCATGGTTCATTGGGGGAGGATTTCACGAGTGTACCGTCAATATCAGAAATCCTAGTAAAACATCAAATCTCCGACATAGATGCGGCAGGAGAAAGATCCTGCAAGAATGAGCCAACGACGACTGAAGAGAATCAAAATGTTCAAATGTGTGTGAAATCTGATGGGACTTAACTGTTAAGGTCAATAGTCTCTAAGCTTACACACTACTTAGCCTTAAGGACAAGCACACACACCCATGCCCAAGGGAGGACTTGAACCTCCGCCGGGACCTTGTAGAGAATCGTTCAAGGTGACAGAAGTGCAACCCTTCCTCAAATTGTCGCAGATTTTAATGCTGGGCCATCAGCGTGCGAACCGTTCAACGAAACATCATCGATATGGGCTTTCGGTGCCTAAGGTCCACTCGTGTAACCTCGATGACTGCACAGCACAAAGCTTTACGCCTCGCCCGAGCCCGTCACCATCGACATTGTACTATTGATGACTGGAAACATGTTACCTGGTCGGACAAGTCCCATTTCAAATTGTATCAAGCGGACGGACGAGTACGGGTATGGAGACAAGCCTATGAATCCATGTACCCTGCGTGTCAGCAGGGGATTCTTCAAGCTGGTGGAGGCTCTGTAATGGTGTGAGGCGTGTGCAATTGGAGTTATATGGGACCCCTGCTCCGTCTAGATACGAATCTGACAGGTGACACGAATGTAAGCATCCTGTATGATCACCTACATCCATTCATGTCCATTATGCATTCCGACGGACTTGAGCAATTCCTGCAGTACAATGCGACTACTCTCACGTCCAGAGTTGCTGCAGAGTGGCTCCAGGAACTTCCGCTGGCTACCAAACTCCCCAGACATGAACATTGAGTCTGCCTTGTAACGTGCCGTTCAGAAGAGAGCTTCTCCCACTCGGAATTATGGACAGCCCTGCAATTCATGGTGTCAGTTCCCTCCAGAACTACTTCAGACATTAGTGGGATCCATACCACGTCGTGTTGAGGCACTTCTGCGTGCTCGCGGGACCCTACACGATATTAGGCAGGTGTACCAGTTTCTTTGGCTATTCAGTGTACATATTAAGTTTGTACGGAACCTCAGAGAGCTACTCCTACGCGTGCTTGTCTATTTTTTTAAGGGCGAGTCTTTCGCTTTCTGTCTTGCCTTACCCAGTTTCCTTCTGTGTACCGATTTTACCTGTGGGCTCACGAACCACGTTGGATTTGTCGTTGAAAAAAATGGTTGAAATGCCTCTGAGTACTATGCGACTTCTGAGGTCATCAGTCGCCTAGAACTCAGAACTAATTAAACCTAACTAACCTAAGGACATCACACACATCCATGCCCGAGGCAGGATTCGAACCTGCGACCGCAGCGGTCGCTTGGTTCCGTACTGTAGCGCCTAGAACCGCACGGCCACTCCGGTCGGCTGTCGTTGAAAGCAGGCACCGTTAGCCTCTGACCGTGGGTCTTTACCTGCATGGTACGTCACCCGTCAGAACGCAAGCAACTGCAAAGAATCGCTTGTTAAACGTAGCTTGTAACTTCTAGAATTCCTTACGATTTTCGAGATTCTTAGTTTTTATTGTACTCTGAAAGTTAGCTCTGAATTTTGGAAATTTATGTAGGGTGCCCCAAGAGGAATGCTCAGTATTTAGGAAAAAGAATCATTCCAAGCAAAAAAAGTCTAGTAAATTTGGGCTCTAAAATCCATAGCTTAAGAGATTTGAGCACATCTTCGATAGTGTGAAACAAATTTCTTCTACTGCATGGTCTTTGTTTTCCGTATTTTGAGAGGTGGTGGTATGGACCAAAACAAGGAAAAATATCCAGTAAATATATTCTGTATACGAGTAAGTGCACACTTTTGTAGCTAGGGGCACCTGTTCATCCTCGCTTTTGTGAAGCACACTCTTCTCCTGAAGAAGTGCTCATACCTCTAAAAAAATGGACATTTTAGAACTCAAATTTACTAGGCAATTTTTCCTTGTTTTGGTTCATACCATCTCGTCTCAAATTATGGAAAGCAAAGAGTTGACAGTAGAAGAGATTTGTTTCACAGTACGAAAAATTGCTCACAGTTCTTAAGGTATGCATTTTCGAGCCACATTTAGTATTAGAGGCTCTCTGCTGTTTCTTATCAATGTGAACGATATAGAAGACAATCTGAGCAACCTTCTTAGGTTATTTGCAGATGATGCTGTCGTTAATCGTCTAGTAAAGTCATCAGGAGACGAAAACAAATTGGAAAACGATTTAGAAAAGATATCTGTATGGTGCGAAAATTGGCAATTGACACTAAATAATGAAAAGTATGAGTTCATCCAAATGAGTGCAAAAAGGAATCCGTTAAACTTAGGTTACACGATAAAGCAATCAAATCTAAAGGCCTTAAATTCAACTAAATACCTAGGAATTGCAGTTACGAAAACTTAAATTGGTAAGATCACATAGAAAATGCGGGGAAAGCAAACCAAAGACTGCATTTTATTGGGCGAACGCTTAGAAAACGCAACAGATCTACAAAAAAGATAGCCTTCACTACGCTTGTCCGAACTCTCTTGGAGTACTGCCGCACGGTCTGGGATTACATCGAGGAAATTCAAAGAGGAACAGCACGTTTTGCCATATCGCAAAATCATTTCACTTAAATGATACTGGATTTTGAAGTGGGGGGCGGGGGGGGGGGGGGGGGGGGCATCGTTAAAACAAAGGCGTCTTTCGTTGCGGCTGAATCTTCTCACAAAATTTCACTCTCCATCTCTATATCTCGAATGCGAAAATATTTTGTTGGCGCCAACCTACACAGGTAGGCACGGAAAGATGTAGGTGTTCGTTTTCTCCGTCCACTGTTCGAGCCTGAAATAAAAGAACTATTGAGAATGTGGTTCGATGAAGACTCTGCCAGGTACTTAAGTGTGATTTGCGGATTATCCATGAAGTATCCTTTTTGCTTAGAAAAATCGTTTGTGAAACTCCTGTTGATCACTCCTTTCGGGGTACCCTATGTTCATAAAAATTATAACGCTTCTACTATGTCCAGTTCGTTTCCAGAATATTAGGGAAATGATCTTAATTAACTGGTTGACTGGCTCATCCACTTTTTGTACGTTGTCGGCTAGTCACATTTTCGTATCCTATTATTTCAGCTCTTTTGTCATTTTAACCCTTTGTGTAGCACCTTTCTTTCTTTCTCTGTTGTCTTACGGGGTGTGTGACAGGGTGATTATGGGAGGCAACGTGAGTGAGGTGGGAGTTACTGTCAATTTGTAGGTTTAAACCTCAATGTGTGATACGTTTTTAGCTATTTTCTCCACATTCGTTTATTCTAATGTATAGGGGCACTGATCACCTCGCTGTTTACCCCGGGTAAACACACACACACACACACACACACACACACACACACACACACACAAGCTCCTACCAAAATACTTTTAGAGTGGACTCATGATCACCAGCCTGTGGGTCCGCACATGAGTTAGCAAAGCGTCGCACTCCAGAACTGCATTGCTAGGCCGTATACGATAGCGACCACGCGTCAAACAGTTCTCTTCCGAGGCCGAACCACCGATATCCAGCCAAGCTCGTTCCCACAGGAGAAATCGTAAGCGTGTCCCCCTGCGCGTAGCGTGTGACGTCAGCTGTAGCGGTACCACCAAAAGCCCTGCGCGCTGGTCTACTCTCACCTGTTCGTATGGGACCACTCTTCTCCCGGCAAGGACAGACGCTGCGATATAGAGGGCGTCAACGACTTGCTGGAAGCGGGAGCGGTTTCTCTTCCGCTTACCGACCGACACGACCCTGTTTCTCGGTAGGCGCTGTGATTCCCCACGAGCTTCTCCCACGATTGCACCGTTCGAGGAAAGACTGAGCAGACGCCCCGTTGCGTGTTCCGCATTCCCCACGCCTTTGACGAAACACTGATTTTGCTGTGAATCTTCATGTTTTACCGGCGCATTGACTGATCAGAATAATTCATAGTACAAACAGATGGAAGCTTTGTGTCCGTGAAAGGTTCCAGATGGCTCGGTCAGTATGAACGTCGTACTTCGAAGTCAAATATTTGAGTTCAACTCTCCGACTGTATTCAGTTGAGTAGATCAGAAAGTTTATTTAATTTCGTTGCAGTGTTTTTGTGCGTCTTCTAGACATACGAGGGGGGACCCAAAAGAAACCGGATTGTTGTCATAAAAAATTTATTAATGAACCTTTCTACAAAATTACTTCAGTCACCTTCAAAATACTCTCCATTACATGCGATGCACTTGTCAAATCTCTTTTTCCACTGTTGGAAGTATGTTTGGAACTCTTCAAGTTTGATATTGTCCAGTGCCCTTTGAGAAGCTGTTCTTACCGCCCCCACATCGTCATAACGCTCCCCTTTTAGCGTTTTTTTCATTCGTGGAAATAGGAAAAAGTCCCACGGTGCTAGGTCCGGCGAATACGGAGCGTGGGGAACGACAGACCACCTCTGAGATGCCAAATAGTGGCTCACTCGTAAGGCCGTGTATGCTGGAGCGTTTTCGTGGTGCAGAAACCAGTCACCTGATCGCCAAAGTTCCGGTTGTTTCCTCCTCACATCCTCTCGCAGACGCCTTAAAACATCAAAGTAAAAGTGCTGGTTAACAGTCTGGCCAGGGGGTACGAATTCCCGATGCACAATTCCACGAACATAAAAGAAGACAATGATCATCGTCTTCACATTTGACCTCACTTGCCTTGTTTTTTTTGGTCTGGGAGAGTTGGGAGTCCTCCAGTGGCTTGACGCTTGCTTGGTTTCTGGGTCATACCCGTAACACCAACTCACGTCCTCTGTAATGACTTTGTTCAAGAAGTTTGGATCACGTGCAATCTCTATTTTCAAGTCCTGACACACATTCATGTGGATGGTTTTTTGCTCATGTGTGAGAAGGCGCAGAACAAATTTAGCAGCAACACGTCTCAAGTGCAAATCCTCTCTCAAAATCAGCTGGCACGAGCTCCAACTGATTCCTGTCTCTGCTGAAATTTGGTAGATCGTTTGGCAACTATCCTCGTTGATCTTTTGGCGGACCTTTCCAATGTTCTCATTTCGCGATGTTGAAGGGCGTCCAGAACGAGCTTGGTCTTCAACACAGATCTCACCACGTTTAAAGCGCCCAAACCACTCTAAAACCTGTGTGGGGCTTATAGCGTCCTCCTGGAAAGCTTTATCAAGCATTTGGTGTGTCTCTGTTGCAGTTTTTTTAAAAGCAGAAAACAAAATTTCACACACACTCTTTGTTCTTTTAAAGTTGCCATAACGACTTCGCAGAGGTAACCCGCCAACAGTCAGAGAAACACAATACCACACTTGCACGTTCAGCTCTACACTGACGCCGTCTGCACAGCTGTTCCATGAAGGTTTCTACTGACACCATCTAGCGTAAGAACCCTGCACTACGTCTATGAGTGGCAGTGCTGTCCAATTTATTTTGGGACCTCCCCCCTCCCCTCCCCCCCCCCCCCCCCCTCGTACTCTGTTGAGCCAACCGCCCGGCTGGTCCCGAGGGAGGTTCGAGTCCTCCCTCGGGCAAGGAGGGATACTTTAGGTTAAGTAGTGTGTAAGCTTAGAGACTGATGACCTTAGCAGTTAAGTCCCATAAGATTTCTCACACATTTGAACATTTTTTTGAGCCCTCCGCCCACATTTTATTTACTGGATTGGACCCTCCTTTGTCAATTCTAGAGTTTACCGAAATAAAATTGTCATCAATCCTAATGTTCCAGCCAGTTATATTATAACTTGGCTTTTTTCACGTCAACAAACATTGGCAGAGGTGAAACAAGCGATAAGTGACATATCCTAGGGCTACAGGTGGATCTAACCTGACGCTTTTGGATCCCCTGCGTGGCACTTTACCACCTTTACCACTCCTTTTTACAGTATTAATGTAGCAAATATTCGAGATAAAGGCATTGACTCGTAGAAATTCTGCAATATTTCAACCACCATTCCATGGTCTTACTGCAGCGTGAAGTGAAATGTGCTTATGGTATACTTGACGGGGAGTTCCCTTGCGGAGAGTTCGGCCGCCTGATGCAAGTATTTTTATTTGAAGCTGCTACGGCGACTTGCGTGTCGATGATGATGACAACACAACATCCAATCTCCGAGCTGAAAAAATTTCCGATCCGGCCAGTAATCGCAGCCGGGTCTCTCGCCTGATGTTCAGCCGCGCTGACAATGTTTTTTTTTTTTTCGTTATTCTTCCTTGCATTTTTCGGGCCGGACGTCCTATGACACTCTTTCAAGTTCATCGTTGATCTGTTTACTCAGTTGTTTTACTACAGAGGGCACAGTTAACCCTCTGATCGAATACACTGTGCTATAGTGGTTGCAGCACGCAGTTGCGGAGCTACTGTACAAATATCTGAACGTTTTCCTGGATGCAGATAAACTGATCAGTCAATAACCTCCTCAATTTGTAGTTTCGTATGTCAAATTTGAAAAAAAGAAGTTAACTTATATACAGGGCGATTCACCAAAATATGCAAATATGTTAATATGTTACTCTTCAAATGAAACTAAAGAAAAAAGTTCATATAAACATAGGTCTGCAAATGTTTAGTTACGGAGTTACGGCTAATAAAAGATTTTGCACGAAATTCAGAAACTTCGTTAATATGAAGGCATCATAATACTGTACAAGGTTAAAGTAAACCACGATTTCCGTTTATTTTGTTATTCGTCTGGTGAATATAATAAAACATGTCGCAGACGTGTATCTGCAGTAGTTCTCCAGAACATCCAGAGAAGCAAAGAAGTAATTTCGTAAAATTTTTAATTTGTTAACTACTTGGCCCAATTTGTTTTTTAAATTCCATACAATTGCACAAAGTTTTCAAGAGAAGTTGTCGAGAATTTAATTTTGGAAGAATGATGGTAATAACGTTAACTGAAACTGTGTGAATATGTCAGATAATCTACTTTTATTAATACCATAGCACACGTGAATTCATTTTAAACCGGAAAAACAAAGCTCAGTGTTAAGGAAGTTGTACAGTGTACATACAATTTCATAATACATTCACAATAACTGTTCAAAAATGTCTCCACCGAGTTCAATGCATTTAGCTGCACGTGTATGAACAGATTTTGTTGCTCGTTTCAGTTTCACAGGGTTGTTCTTAATTTCGTCTGTTGCATTCATAACGTGAGCAAGTAATGCCTCACATGTATTGACTCCATACCCATACGGAAAAATCCATTGGTGTTAAACCGGGCGATTTGAGTGGCCACAGACGTGTAGCACCATGACCAACCCATTTCTGGGGAAATTTTCATTTAAATGTGTAGTAATGGCGTTGATGAAATGTGGCGGCGCGCCGTCGTGTTGAAAATACATTTGCAATCGCGTAGCAGCAAAATAAAATGGCTCTGAGCACTATGAGAATTAACTTCTGAGGTCATCAGTCCCCTAGAACTTAGAACTACTTAAACCTAACTAACCTAAGGACATCACACACATTCATGTCCGAGGCAGGATTCGACCCTGCCACCGTTCCGGTCGCGCGGTTGCAGACTAAAGCTTCTAGAACCGCTCGGTCACACCGGCCGGCGCAACTGCCCCACTATAAGCTGGTCTGATACTTAGCTGAACAGAACTGCCCCTATTAAATGAGAAGGATCTCGAACAGCCCACTCGACTCCCTGGAAGAAGAGCAGAAAGATAAAGGAAATTATATATATTATTTATGTCAGATCCTTACGTCACAAATTCGGCAAACATTGACAATCATTCATCGGCAGTCAGGGTCTATATGGTGATCCTGGAATACTGAAAGCACCGATAGTATGTTTCTGCCGTCACGGTTTCGAGATGTTAAATAGCAGAAGCTCATTACATCTTCAGTTGATGTATTCACTGCAATTTTGGAAGCTATTATTCCCATGTACACTGGATTCGTTGTAATCCATGGACACCGTGCATAAGAGTCTCTGGGTCATGAAATGGAATCAAAGCTGTACTCTTCGTTTAAGTGTAATACAGCGTAATAACTTACAACAGGAAATATTACGGCATTACAACCTCTCTCTGTTTCCTACTGTTTATTCGGTATTTTGTACTGGGCTTTTTAACAAATTGGGAAATTTATTTTATAAAATGAAACTATATAGTTCCAGAAGCCTTACCAACTAACAAAAGTCTATGATGTAAAAATGCAGACTGAAATGATGAAGGAAAATATGTACCAAGGACAGGATTCGAAACAAAGTCTGCTGCTCACTAGGGAGACGAGTTAACCACTACGTCACCCTGCAGAACTTCACTGACTAACCTAGTCCAAATTCCCATTTCAGGCAAATCCCCGTTTCATTCTAAACTGAGGTGGTATTCCAATACAATACGAGAGCCTCGAGTTTAAGAGGAATACCAAGTGGTCTGAGGTGAGAATGGCAACTTGGATTAAGCAGGGAGCTTGGTACGATAGCCCAAGTAGTTGTGCCATTGATTGTGCCAACGGGGCGTAGTGGTTAGTGAATCCGCCCAGCGAGCAGGAGACACCTGTTTGAACCGCGGACTTAGTACACATCTTCATTCGTAACTTCAGTCTGCTTGTATACATTTACTTGTTGTCGTCTGTTAAAGAACGAGAAAGCCTGATGGCCCTGATCTTGCAAGTTAAATAAACCGCCAACTAAATGAGCTCTTGGAACAAGAGGATATTCCATGGGTACATTGACCTGCTCATTCCTTTCAGTTAAATCCCTTCGAGCACGCGTGCGTGCACGACCACACGCTTCGGCGACCATTCAGCAGCTGGTGGAGGGATGGAACGCTGGGCCGGCCCTGTGGCCGACCGGTTCTAGGCGCTTCAGTTGAAAGGTGGCTACACTGAGTCACAGCGCCAGAGATTGCGCCAAAGAGTATTATTCAGTCGCCTCCACTGGCAGTGCTTGTTCAGAAGTTGCTGTGGGCAGTTGTAGTTCTGAGGTAGCCGTAGTTAGAGTACTAGATGTGAGCATGTCGTGTGCAGTTGTTCTGTTGGGCATGACACCAGATGTTGTTGGATTGGGGATGTTGTAATAATCAGAGTGTATTTTTCGTCAATATATATGAAGGTAAAGAAATTTTTTTATTTCAAATGTCTTATGCCTCTTGGTCACAGGTTCAGTCAACAAAGCATCTGGCTCGTGTTCTTGTATTAGACTGTAATTCTGGTTTCTATATGCAATTATAGTATTTCTGGTTTTTTTAAAATTACTTTAGTGTAAATGGCGTTTAAAGCAACTTGTCGTATTGAGGAAGAACCGTGCTAGATGTGTACGTTGAATCACACTTCCACACACAGAACAGTTACACTTATACTTTCTTGTTTCGTAGCTTTTATAGTTGCTGGGGACTTAATTAATTAAGTAATTGTGTTAACGGAAATTTCCTTTCATTCTTTGTTGTTATTCTATGCAGTCGGATTGCGTACTGACATTGTTCAGGGCCAACCGGTTACGAGACTTCGTAGCCGGACATACAGCGACTAAAATTAAAATTATTTGCATTATATTTAATTAAGCCCACATGCACGTGGCGACCGCTGCTTCGGATCGTTCCTCGGAATTCTTTTGATAGTAAAAATATCAGACAGTAGTATTGTTGTAGTAATTTGTAGTTTAGTAATTATAGTCTATATTGCATGTGTAGCTGAACTAAGGCGCTTCATTCAGTCAAGGTAGTGAGTTTTCCAGTTAATGTAGTCGGGAAAACAAAACACTTTTTGCGTCTTCTATTTGATTATTTGGGTAGATGTATAATTTGTGGAGTTCTGCCAAAAATACTGAAATGAACTATTTAATCTCGTCGAAGTTTAATAATCAATTTAAGTAATTTTTGACAACACTAGGTAGATAAATTTCAGTGCTGGCCATTGGACTGTACAAGCCAAAAGAACACTAAACGGAAATAATGAAATACAAGATGTAGAGTGTGCTAAGTTTTTCGTGTTGCAGACACATGACAATTTTAACTGGAAAACGCACTGCCTTGCAATACTCTATTAAATATGCCATGGTTACTTCTTCCTGGGGAAAATATTCCCGAAGTAAAATAGTCTCCCAATTCTGATTTCCTCGTAGTGGGAGCTAGCAGACCAGAAGAGAATTGGTTCTTATGATGGTCTTGTTAAAGTTTAGAACGATACGTAGTGTAAGAAGGTTGAAATTCTAAGGATAGAAATGGAGAGGGCACACAAAAATATTGTAGGAATTAGTGAGATGCGATGGCCATAAAAGATCAAGTTTTGAAGTATGGATCCTGGGACGATTCTTATTGATTCAGGTTAAGGGAGCGCACGAATAACAATGAATGAAGTACATGCCTCAGCCATACAGATAGCCGTACCGTAGGTGCAACCACAACAGAGGGGTATCTGTTGAGCAGCAGCCTTTTCAGTAGTTGCAGGGGCAACAGTCTGGATGATTGACCGATTTGGCCTTGTAACACTAACCAAAACGGCCTTGCTGTTGCGGTACTGCGAACTGCTGAAAGCAAGAGGAAACTACAGCCGTAATTTTTCCCGAGGGCATGCAGCTTTACTGTATGGTTAAATGATGATAGCGTCCTCTTGGGTAAAATACTCTGGAGGTAAAATAGTCCCCCATTCGGATCTCCGGGCGAGGACTACTCAGAAGGACATCGTTATCAGGAGAAACAAAACTGGCGTTCTACGGACCGGAGCGTGGAATGACAGATCCCTTAATCCGGCAAGTAGGTTAGAAAATTTAAAAAGGGAAATGGAGAGGTTAAAGTTAGATATAGTGGGAATTAGTGAAGTTCTGTGGCAGAAGGAAATTTGGAAATTTGTGGTAAGGTCTTATGGGACCAATCCACTGAGGTCATAGGTCCCTAAGCCTACACACTACTTAATCTAACTGAAACTAACTAACGCTATGTACAACACACAAACCTATACCCGAGGTAGGATTCGAACCTCCGATGGGGGTGAGACGCACGGACCGTGACAAGACGC
The DNA here is from genome assembly GCF_023897955.1 of Schistocerca gregaria. Lineage (NCBI taxonomy): Eukaryota > Metazoa > Arthropoda > Insecta > Orthoptera > Acrididae > Schistocerca > Schistocerca gregaria. The sequence goes on along the minus strand of NC_064925.1, from coordinate 319,831,176 downwards.
CCCTGACCGCGCGGCCGGTGTGGCAGAAGGAACAAGACTTCTGGTCAGGTGAATGGGATCTGGCAGTCAAGGTAGGTAGGCCGGGCGGTAATCAGTTATTATTGGTTGCCTTTTGCAATTACACACATTTATTTTAAAACGGTAATTCCAGACTGAGCAGTAAATAAAGACATCACACATTATTAATGAAAGAATAAACAACTGCGTAATTAATAGTTCTTTCAGTGCGTTACAATTTACCAAATGAGCATGAAATACAGACACAGCAAATAATGTTTTAAAAACAAGCTAATGTGATCCCAATTAGAATGCAAAGATGTAAAAATGCGCCAAAGCCAGAACTGGTGGTCTGGACTCATTCTGCACAATACTGTGCTTAGAGCCCCTGGAACGAGAAAGGAATCATTACCACCAGTGTAGAAGAATCGCCAACCAACCTACAATCAAGAAAGCCGTCAAAACCACACTCCTCACCGGACATCAGCGGCAAGGCGAGGAAACGTACAGTGTTGTTACAAACACTAACCCCAAGGGCAAGTAACTGGGGAGTTAGAGGCCACAAGGCAGGAAAAATACAGATGGCTGAACTTAACAAGCAGTAACAAACTGAGCGCAATAAATAGTAATTAGAAGTCCAGGAAAGCTAATCAGATCCGCCTTCCCCAAGCATCCCTCTCGGTGCTCTTCGCCTTAGCAACACTACGAGCAGCAACACGAGCCCAAGTCACTGGAGAATCGCAAGATCTCAATGGTGGAGGTTTCTCTACTTGAATCCAAATGCACTTAACACTTGTAGGATTGTTTACGACGAGGTCGTGCACCCTCGTGACCACAGGCCTTCGACCCTGCGTCACCAGCGGTCCCGGCGTGTTCTTGCACTGCGCGGACCTGGCTCCTGCTGAGTCCCCAAATGAACTGCACACTGACACGACCCGGAAGAACCACGACGTCGCCCCAAAGATAGGGCCACTGTTGCTACATATCGATAACCGCCGCTGCTGCCACTAGCGGACAGGCAACGCTTGTTGAACAAAGTTGCGGCAGTCAACACGAGAAGACAAACAACCACAACCATGTTAACTGAACGATACGGAGGACGGGAACCCACTAACAGCACCAACGCCGGCCACTGGTTCCTAGCGGTTCTAAGTCCGGATCCGCGTGGCTGCTACGGTTCGAATCCTGCTCAGGCATAGGAGTGTGTGATGTCCTTAGGTTGGTTAGGTTTAAATAGTTCTAAGTCTAGGGGACTGATGACCTGAGATGTTAAGTCCCATAGTGCTCAAACCATTTGAACCATTTTTGAACAGCACCAACGCTAGCCACAGCACGACTCTGATTTTGTAGTTACAATGCTGTACTCACAAATAGGGGTAATGCAGAAGTAGGTTTAATAATGAATAAAAAATAAGAGCGCGGGTAAGCTATTACGAACAGCATAGTGAACGCATTATTGTAGCCAAGATTGACACGAAGCCCACACCTACCACAGTAGTAGAAGTTTATATGCCTACTAGATCCGCATATGATTAAGAGATTGAAGAAATGTTTGATGAGATAAAAGAAATTATTCGGACAGTGAAGGCAAACGTAAAATTTAATGGTCATGGGGGACTGAAACTCGATAGTAGGAAAAGAAGAGAAGGAAAAGTAGTTGGTGAATATGGGAGGGGGGTAAGGAATGAAAGAGGAAGCCACCTGGTAGACTTTTGCACAGAGCATAACTTAATCATAGCTAACACTTGGTTTAAGAACCAGGAAAGAAAGTTGTATACGTGGAAGAAACCATGAGACGCTGGAAGGTTTCAGATAGATTACATAATGGCAAGACAGATCTAGGAACCAGATTTTAAATTGACAGGTATTTCCAGGGGCGGATGTGGACTGACCACAATCTATTAGCTATGAACTACAGATTAAAACTGAAGCAACAACAAAAAACGTGGGAATTTAAAGAGAAAGGACCTGGATAAACTGAAAGAACCAGAGGTTGTACAGAGTTTCAGAGAGAGCATTAGGGAACAATTGACAGGAACAGCGGAAGAAGAATTGGTAGCTTTGAGAGATGAAATAGTGAAGCCAGCAGGGGAACAAGTAGGTTAAAAGACGAGGGCTGGTAGAAATCCTTGGGTAACAAGAAATATTGAATTTAACTGATGAAAGGAGAAAATATAAAAATGCAGTAATGCTGTGTTCGGATGAGGGCTGACTTGGCATCCCTTCGCTCACAGCTGCAATCGGCGCTGACTTCGGTCGTGCAGCTTGAGGCTGTTGCCAATGGGCACCACTGTGGGGAGCCGGACTTGGGTATCACGGGGATGTCAACCTCGTCCCGTCTGTCACCAGATCGGTCTGCCGCTGTGGTTGCCCCGGTTGCTGCCCGCAGTGGGGCTGAGCCCTCGCCTGTGGTTGATTGGGAGGTCGTTCCAAGGCGTGGCAGGCAGCGAAAGGCGTCCCCGGAGGCTGATCAGAAAGCCTCCCCGGTGCGTCTGACAAACCGGTTTCAGGCACTGTCTCTGGCTGAGCCAGATGCAGCTGCCTGCCCTGTTTCAGAGGATCATTCTCAGCCTTCAAGGTCCGGGCAATCGCAGAGGGTGGGCTTACTGGTAGTTGGGAGCTCCAATGTTAGACGCGTAATGGGGCCCCTTAGGGATACGGCGGCTAAGGAGGGGAAGAAATCCAGTGTGCACTCCGTGTGCATTCCGGGAGGAGTCATTCCTGATGTGGAAAGGGTCCTTCCGGATGCCATAAAGAGCACAGGGTGCAGCCAGCTGCAGGTGGTGGCACATGTCGGCACTAATGACGTGTGTCGCTTTGGATCTGAGGAAATTCTCTCTGGATTCCAGCGGCTATCTGATTTGGTGAAGGCTGCCGGTCTTGCTTACGAGATGAAGGCAGAGCTCACCATCTGCAGCATCGTTGACAGGACCGACTGCGGACCTTTGGTGCAGAGCCGGGTGGAGGGTCTGAATCAGAGGCTCAGACGGTTTTGCGACCGTATTGGCTGCAGATTCCTTGACTTGCGCCATAGGGTGGTGGGGTTTCGGGTTCCGCTGAATAGGTCAGGAGTTCACTACACTCAGCTGGCGGCTACACGGGTAGCGGAGGCTGTGTGGCGTGGACTGGGCGGTTTTTTAGGTTAGAAGGCCTCGGGAAAGTGCGGGATGGGCTGCAATGTCAAAGGGTGCTTGGCAATTACAGGACGTGCTTCGATCAAGGAACAGTCGGAATTATAGTTGTAAATTGTTGTAGCTGCGCTGGAAAAGTCCCTGAGCTTCAAGCGCTAATAGAAAGCACAGAAGCTGATATCGTTATAGGTACAGAAAGCTGGCTAAAGCCTGAAATAAGTTCTGCAGAAATTTTTACGAAGTCTCAGACGGTGTTCAGGAAAGATAGATTAGGCAGAATTGGTGGTGGAGTGTTTGTGTCTGTCAGTAGTGGTTTATCTTGTAGTGAAGTCGAAGTAGATACTCCGTGCGAATTGGTATGGGTGGAGGTTATACTTAACAGCCGAATTAAGTTAATAATTGGCTCCTTCTACCGACCCCCAGACTCCGATGATACAGTTGCGGAACAGTTCAGAGAAAGTTTGAGTCTCGTAACAAATAAATACCCCACTCATACGGTTATAGTTGGTGGGGACTTCAACCTACCCTCGGTATGTTGGCAAAAATACTTGTTCAAAACCGGTGGTAGGCAGCAAATGTCTTCCGAGATTGTCCTAAATGCATTCTCCGAAAATTATTTCGACCAGTTAGTCCACGAACCCACGCGAATTGTAAATGGTTGCGAAAACACACTTGACCTCTTAGCCACAAACAATCCAGAGCTGATAGAGAGCATCATGACTGATACAGGGATTAGTGATCACAAGGTCATTGTAGCTAGGCTCAATACCATTTCTTCCAAATCCATCAGAAACAAACGCAAAATAATTTTATTTAAAAAAGCGGATAAAGTGCCACTAGAAGCCTTCCTAAAAGACAATTTCCATTCCTTCCGAACTGACTATGCGAATGTAGACGAGATGTGGCTCAAATTCAAAGATATAGTAGCAACAGCAATTGAGATATTCATACCTCATAAATTGGTAAGAGATGGAACGGATCCCCCGTGGTACACAAAAAAGGTCCGAACGCTGTTGCAGAGGCAACGGAAAAAGCATGTGAAGTTCAGAAGAACGCGAAATCCCGAAGATGGGCTAAAATTTACAGACACGCGAAATTTGGCACGTACTTCGATGCGAGATGCCTTTAATAGGTTCCACAACGAAACATTGTCTCGAAATTTGGTAGAAAATCCGAAGAAATTCTGGTCGTATGTAAAGTACACAAGCGGCAAGACGCAGTCAATACCTTCGCTGCGCAGTGCCGATGGTACTGTTATCGACGACTGTGCCGCTAAAGCGGAGTTATTGAACGCAGTTTTCCGCAATTCCTTCACCAGGGAAGACGAATGGAATATTCCAGAATTTGAAACACGAACATCTGCTAGCATGAGTTTCTTAGAAGTAGATACCTTAGGGGTTGCGAAGCAACTCAAATCGCTTGATACGGGTAAGTCTTCAGGTCCAGATTGTATACCGATTAGGTTCCTTTCAGATTACGCTGATACTACTCCCTACTTAGCACTCATATACAACCGCTCGCTCACCGATAGATCTGTACCTACAGATTGGAAAATTGCGCAGGTCGCACAAGTGTTCAAGAAGGGTAGTAGGAGTAATCCATTTAACTACAGACCTATATCATTGACGTCGGTTTGCAGTAGGGTTTTGGAGCATATACTGTATTCAAACATTATGAATCACCTCGAAGGGAACGATCTATTGACACGTAATCAGCATGGCTTCAGAAAACATCGCTCTTGTGCAACGCAGCTAGCTCTTTATTCGCACGAAGTAATGGCCGCTATCGACAGGGGATCTCAAGTTGATTCCGTATTTCTAGATTTCCGGAAAGCTTTTGACACCGTTCCTCATAAGCGACTTCTAATCAAGCTGCGGAGCTATGGGGTATCGTCTCAGTTGTGCGACTGGATTCGTGATTTCCTATCAGGAAGGTCGCAGTTCGTAGTAATAGACGACAAATCATCGAGTAAAACTGAAGTGGTATCAGGTGTTCCCCAGGGAAGCGTCCTGGGACCTCTACTGTTCCTGATCTATATAAATGACCTGGGTGACAATCTGAGCAGTTCTCTTAGACTGTTCGCAGATGATGCTGTAATTTACCGTCTAGTAAGGTCCTCCGAAGACCAGTATCAGTTGCAAAGCGATTTAGAAAAGATTGCTGTATGGTGTGTCAGGTGGCAGTCGACGCTAAATAACGAAAAGTGTGAGATGATCCACATGAGTTCCAAAAGAAATCCGTTGGAATTCGATTACTCGATAAATAGTACAATTCTCAAAGCTGTCAATTCAACTAAGTACCTGGGTGTTAAAATTACGAACAACTTCAGTTGGAAGGACCACATAGATAATATTGTCGGGAAGGCGAGCCAAAGGTTGCGTTTCATTGGCAGGACACTTAGAAGATGCAACAAGTCCACTAAAGAGACAGCTTACACTACACTCGTTCGTCCTCTGTTAGAATAATGCTGCGCGGTGTGGGATCCTTACCAGGTGGGATTGACGGAGGACATCGAAAGGGTGCAAAAAAGGGCAGCTCGTTTTGTATTACCACGTTATAGGGGAGAGAGTGTGGCAGACATGATACACGAGTTGGGATGGAAGTCATTACAGCATAGACGTTTTTCGTCGCGGCGAGACCTTTTTACGAAATTTCAGTCACCAACTTTCTCTTCCGAATGCGAAAATATTTTGTTGAGCCCAACCTACATAGGTAGGAATGATCATCAAAATAAAATAAGAGAAATCAGAGCTCGAACAGAAAGGTTTAGGTGTTCGTTTTTCCCGCTCGCTGTTCGGGAGTGGAATAGTAGAGAGATAGTATGATTGTGGTTCGATGAACCCTCTGCCAAGCACTTAAATGTGAATTGTAAAGTAGTCATGTAGATGTAGATGAAGTAGCAAAAGGGAATACAAACGACTCAAGAATGAGATAGGTAGGAAGTGCAAAATGGCTAAGCAGGGATGGCTAGAGAACAAACGTAAGGATGTAGAGGCTTATCTCACTAGGGGTAAGATAGATACTTCATACAGAAAAATTAGAGACCTTTGGAGAAAAGAGAACCACTTGTGGAATATCAAGAGCTCAGATGAAAACCCAGCTCTAAGCAAAGAAGGGAAAGCAGAAAGGTGGAAGGAGTATGTAGAGGGTCTATAGAGGGTCTATACAAGGGTGGTGTACTTGAGGGCAATATTATGGAAATGGAAGGGGATGTAGATGAAAATGAAATGGCAGCTATGATACTGCATGAAGGATTTGACACAGCACTGAAAAACCTAAGTCGAAATAAGGCCCCGGGAGTAGACAACATTCCATTAGAACTTCAGATAGCCTTGGGAGAGCCAGCTAATTTCCACATATCAGGCAAAATCGACAAGCACGATGAAGGGTGTGGGGCTCGGAAAGTCCACACATTGTCTTAGATCTCCTTAGGGATTCCCCTAAAATGAAGGTGTGGTGAGGTTTAACGCACGAGAAAGTCATTGGCCCTTTCTTTTCTGCTGAGAAATCAGTAAGACCCAACATCTGTCTGAATATGGTAGAACAGTTTGCAGAACCGCGACTGAGAGACTTACAGCCCAATGTGATTCTCCAACAATGTTGTGCACCACCGCATTGGAGACTGCATTCTAGAAATTTTCTTATCCAAGCGTTTCCTGAGCGGTGGATGGAGCGTGATGGTCTCGCTGCCTGGTCTGCTAGATCAGCAGGTTTAACGCCTTTAGATTTCTTTTTGTGGGGCTACGTAAAGGACGAAGTTTACGCTACACAAGTACCTTATCTGGATACATTAAGAAGAAGAACAACAGATGTTGTGGCTGGTGTTACATAAAGAACATTGTTAAACGTACGACGTGAAATCGATAATCTATTAGATATTTTTCGAGCAAAAAACGGCGCATATGTTGATGTTTATTGACATTGTAACAAAAACTTTCATTAGTCGCAAAACACAAATTTGTAAGTTCTATAGTTTTTGTAAAACAAATATTGATACTTGTAGAAAGACTGTAGGCCCACGGTGTACAATAATGGTCATTTTCGCTTTAGAACATTTACTTTAGATCTTCTGATTCCAACCGATGATGAATTTAGGAAACTGAAAATAACTGGAAAGCGGAAAATAAAACGGATAAAGTGCAATAAAATTCTGTGCTAGGCAGGAGTTAGTAGGTGCAAATAAACTTTTCGAGAAGTGATAAAGGAAGATCTGTATTTAGAAGATGACAGAACATCATAGAAGATACCAGTCTGACTGTGTTTAAGGTAAACATGGATACAGGAATCGAGTAAGGACTAATTTTGTTATTGATAGTGAGCATAAGCTAGTACTAAAAAGAAACACAGCAGAAAAGGTACTAGGATAGGAAAAATACAGAAACATGTATTCATGATTAACTGATAGGTTACTGAAAGTAATAAAGCAACTACGAATTTGTGAACGTTAAAAGTTAGCAGAAGATATATAAGTCACTCAGTTGTAAAATTAATCAGAAATTTAGAAAAGATAGAAGAGGATGGATGAAGGATAGATGAAATACACAGGTGATTGAAATAGAGTTGTGTAATTGCTACACAAAGACTTAACCTCTCACTTTAGGAAGCACAGAATAAGAAGCAGTGATCAATGATGGAAAAGCAATTTGGGGAATGAAGAAAATAATAAAGGTAAAATGATAAATTACTGAAGAAGCTCGATATTTTCTCAGATGAAATTAAGCTAACAGAATATGAGGACATTGCGTCAAAAGTAAAGAGGTGAGCTCACACTACATCTCTGAATTTCAAAAAGGTTTTCACAAATGCAATAGGAACAAATACCTGAGTTCTGGCGAAATGCAAGAGGAACTCTCAGAGGCATCAAAACGAACTGTAGCAGTTCATGAATAACATTTATGTAATTAAAGCAGTTCCATACAATTTTGAAAATATTGACCAGGTAAAGCCGTGCTCAACCTATCGGTGTGTGGGACACTCATCAAGTAGCATTAACATGGGATGTTGAAAATATACAAAGAAGAGCAGAACGAATGGTCACATTTTGTTTCACGCGGCAGTGCGTCAAAGAAATCACAAATCACAAAACACCTGAACTATAGGCACTACACCCACACACCTCTGACTAACAAGTTTGAGGTAGTGTCTCCACTAAAACTGTGCCGATGTTACACATACCATCTGTTGGGGAAGCTGCTGTGTCCCGTGTCAGGGGGAAAAAAAAAATGGTTCAAATGGCTCTGAGCACTATGCGACTTAACTTCTGAGGTCATCAGTCGCCTAGAACTTACAACTAATTAAACCTAACTAACCCAAGAACATCACACACATCCATGCCCGAGGCAGGATTCGAACCTGCGACCGTAGCGGTCGCTCGGTTCCAGACTGTAGCGCCTAGAACCGCACGGCCAATTCGGCCGGCTCTCAGGGGAAAACAAGCACAGCCGCGTGGGGTAGCCGCGCGGTCTCGGGCCCCTTGTCACGGTACGATGGCTATCGTTTGGGCTTTCAGGTCATACTTTGATCATTCCAGCGAATTGGGAGAGTGGAAGACTACAGTTTTATAAGTCATGGCCGTAACAATACATCCTGTGAAACACTACTGCACTGATAATCTCGCCGTGGAGCGCATATATTCCGTCCACACCCACCGATACACACATGAAACAGTTCTAAATTTAACTTAGAATACATAGGTCGGAAGCCCCTTCAAGATGTAAATACATTTGATTAATGGCAAAAGAAACGACCACTTTGAGAATAGCCATCTTGAAACTAATATGAGAGACCCTGAGGCAGGTTTACCAATAAGTGCAAAATTCACGGAAAAAAAGTAAAAATACATTGCTGAAAAAAAATGCAACACATCCTCAAGGGGAGGGTCACTTTACTGACGAGTCACATCAGTTAGTTCATCGTTGTAGGAATGTATTGTAATAAATTCAGGCCAAATGAAACATGTTGTGACTGACAATTAGCAATTTTTCACAAACACAACATCTACTGATAAGTTCACAAGGTTTGTGACTGAACATACAAACGAAAGGTAACAACGAAACAGAGCCTCCTAAGTGGAGCAAACAAAAGTTCTCTTCTTATTTTCCACAAAAGTTCGTGGTAAAACACACAAACACTAGTAACAGTCGAATTCCGAGAAGACGTAATCTTCGACAGTCGCAGTACACGAGGTCGGTGTCCAGAATAATCTAAACTTCGGGCCTGCTTCTAGCCCCTAAATAGCTGTCTCCAGCCAATCAGATTTCGGCGTAGTGATACTTCCTACAGGCCATGGCTAGAGCTCCCCCTGTAAGAAGTAGTACTCGGAATGTATGGTTCCATTATCTAGTATGTAAATAGCCTATGTTTACCGTGGTGCTTTTGGGTACGCCTTGGGCACAGGCAACCTCGTCCTCTCTGGTGTTATATGGGTTGCCGGTCCTCAGGGTCTACCTTGGCTCCGGTGTAACAAAACAGACACGACACAGTAAATGGTGGTCAAACAGCCGCATCAAAACACAGTACACCCCTCTCTGGGGGCAGCGAAGGCCTGTATCCTCGCGCTCAAACGGTTATAAAGTTGCCGATGTGACATCCTGTGATATTGTCCCAAGCATTTTGTGCTTTCTGTTGCAATTCTGCAATGGTTCTTGCAGCCTGTGAAATACGAGTAAGTTCCCGCTTCATCCTGTCCCATAGTGTTCAACTGGCGATAGATCTGGTGATCTTGTTGGCCAGGCCAGTTTGATGTAGACCACGAAGAGCACTTTGCATCGCAGCAGGCGTTTGTGGACGTGCATTGCCTGCTGAAAAAGCGCATCATGTAGCTGTCGAAAAAATAACGGTAGCACGGTGATAACAACCTGTGCAACGTAGCAGGCACTGGTTACTTTACCCTGCAGGAACAAATCATCCCCCCCCCCCCCCCCCCCCACACACATACTGCACCCAGGGATGGAAACGCCGACGTGTCAGTGCATTCTGGAATAAGCAGCTCATTAGGTCCACGCTGTACACGTGTACGTCCATCACTCACATCCAGACAGGACCTTCTCTCGTCACTGAAAACAAGAGAGCGTCGTTCCACTCTCGAGTCAACCCCTTCATGAGACCAGATTATCGTTGCTCGGCGTGTCGTGGTGCCAATGCCAGACTGCCCAGAGGCGCACTTGATCATAATCCTGCTGCAAGCAGACAGCGCCCAGTGCCCCCTAATGACAGGGCAAGTGCATCATGTGCCCAGATTTCGTCCCTGGACGATGTGCGGTCGACCACGACTGCTCGCACTGTAACATTACAGGACATATTGGGACATATTGAAGCATTCGATACTGTAGACTTTTAGGGGATGTCGATACAGATATGCAAAACGTAAAGGGAAACTTTGGTGATGTTTAAATATTGTACTGTGTCAATATTAGGACATTTTGCACAGAAAGAACAAAAATAGAATTAATGTAAATATATATTAGTGTTAGTAACCTACTTTCATTCAATTTTGTAATTATATTTCATTTTGTAAAAGAAAGACTCACTGTTTGCTGTAGCTCTGATTAATTGTATAAATTATCAGTTTTGAGCTAAATTATTTCGTATAATATGGACAAGATACTTTTAAAAACTCACCAACTAAATAGAAAGTCTGTAAATGAACGTTTAATGCACACTTCTGGAACTTTCTATGGAGAAAATCTATATTATGATCGCAAAAATACGAAAACTTGTGAAAACTGTTTCATAACCTAATTTCGAAAGACGATTTGTATCAAGAAAAATTGCTAAAAAGATTTATTTACGTTTTGAAACACGATTTAAATCATTTTACATATAAATAGTTGTTCTAAATCACTCAAGAAATATCCAGAATCAAATGTCAAGATATTTCTGGAAACATCGGTACAAATCTGGTGAAGGTTATCCAGAAGCTGGTAGAAAAATGTTATAAAATCTATTTGGAAATTATGCTTGTAAGAATTTATATGTACTGATCCTTTTACTTACTTTAATCTGTACTAAAATTCTGTAATGTCTAATTTAGTTTTAAGTCGTGAATTGCTATCGTATTGTAAACAAAACATTGTCAAAGACTCTCATTGTTTGGAAAGATATTAATACACCTAGGAGTTGTCAGTGGTCAGTTCAGGTCGTATATGCAGTGCGGTTAGCTCGGAGAGTCAGTTGTTGAGTCTGTGAAGTCTGTCAGTTCTGTTTGTAAATAAACGTCTGTAATGAAGTACTTGTTGTCGTCAATATGAACTCAAGACCTTTTGCACGAAGCAGACACCTCCTAATGCAACGTTTTAATTTGGTGTTGAGGAGCTGAAATGTTATAATTTGGTTGAGGAAGCTGAAATGTTATAATTTGGTGCAGAAAGAGCTGGGATGTTATAATTTGGTGGAGGAAGCAGAGGATCTGACAACCACCCAGTGATTCTTCAAAATAAAATACGTCTCTTCTGGGATCACAAGAAGAAAATACGTCCGTTTTGGGATCACAAGAAGAGGATATACGACGGACCAGTCATTCTTCAGAAGTAAATACGTCGATTCTGGGGTCACAAGAAGAGGAGTGAATCAACCGAGCGAAACCATCCTGGAATTGAAGAAATTTCGCAAAACACGGACACCAACGACCGCCGACGGACACTAAGATAAGTACCTGCTTCTTAAAATAATGGAAAAAGACGCAGATTTCAGTATTGACAGCGGTGTAGCGAGTACACCTATTAGGGAAAGTGCTTCTGTCAGTGTAGGAATGTTGGAAATGTTAAAACAAATGTTTTCAGAGTTAAACTCGAAGTTGGATAACACAAACTCGAAGATTGACGATTCTCGTGCCGAATTACGCCAACAAATTGAACAGACACAACAACAGATGGACAGGTCGATTTCGAAGGCTGTGTGTGATTTAAAATCAGAAATAAATTCAAATACAGAACAGATTGCTCACACTAATCAGGTTCTCGAAGAATGGCGAATTACTTTTGAGTCAAACCAAAAAGAACTTAGTTGTCGTTTGGACACGGTTGAGAGCAAAATTTCTGTCCTTGAAACTGATTTAAGTAACGAAAATTCAAATAACCAGTCAAAACTTAAAAAAGTTGTTGATTTTGTAAATGAGGAAAATTCTCAATTGAGAAATGAATTTGACCAGACAAAACGATTTTTTGAAAGCGAAATTGAATCTTTCAAATCTGATTCTGACAAAAAGGTCACAGAAATTTGTAGTAGAGTAGGTAATGTCGAAAAAACTGTAGACAGAAAATTTGTAGAAATACAAGAAACTATGTTGCAAAAAGGTTTTAGTAATAGCTGTAATGGGGTATGGGGAAATTTTCCCATTAAAACTTACCCCGGTGACAAGAATATACACCCAAAAGACTTCATGCAATTCTGCAAGGAGCAGTTCACGTCCATAATGACAGATAGTGTTAAGATAAAATTTGTAAAGAAATTACTTGATGATGAGGCGCTTTCGTGGGCCAATCAGAATTGTTCTGCGGAAATGTCCTTTGAAGATTTCGAAAAATGTTTTCTAACCAAATTTTGGTCTGAAACTGAGCAAGCTTGAATCAAAAGTGAATTCTTGAATGGTCCTAGTTACAGAGAATCTGATGGGTCAATGAAAGCCTATTGTGAGAAACAGTTGCAAAAATTAGTGCATCTGGATAAGCCATTTGATGAGCTAACTCAAATTGATGCACTAAAACGGAGACTTCCGAAAAGAGTACAATGGGGTTTAGTATATGGTCCAGATGAGTCCATAGAACAATTCTTGAAATATGTGGACAAACTTGATAGAGCCTTTGAACAAAACAACAGATTCAACGACTTTGTAGGTTCATCACACAGAGGGTGGGAACCGAACCGTGGAAATAATAACAATAATAGTGAACGAAGAAACTTTAACAACAACAGGGATAATTATAATAGTAATGACAGAAGAAATTTTGTTAGGAATGATCAACACTTTAATTCAATCAGAGAATGGGAAAATCGAAACAGGTCCTGGGGTAATGACATGAGAGAAGGTAACCCGAGGCAGGGAAACGACAGACATAGGCCTTTAAACGACTAAATGCTCCACTGGGAGTCTGTCAGTTTGGGGCAAGGAATTTTCAAAATCAGGCTAATTGCACCCGGAACAGACAGCACTATAATCAGAGACCTAACCAGTATAGACAGTATGCTTATGATCGATCTGTAGATAGAGGTAATGAAAAAATTAAATTTGACAGGAAATTTTGGAATGTCATCAGAGAAAATACTAGAAACAACTGTAATAGGAACCAGGCTACCTTTGATGAAGTAGGCTTAGAAGATGATATAATTGCAAATTTATATAATCAAGAAGAAGTACCTAATGCTCAAATGAAAGGTAAGGATAACTTTGATAATTTTGGATTGTACAAACTTATGTGTGGTGATGTTTTAGATGTAAGTTGTCATAATGATGTTTGTACTGAAGTTTCTGGAAAGTCTGATATTCATGTGGATGTGGTTGGTGAAGATGGTGTTGTGAGTAATGTTGGTGATACTAGTAGTGTTTGTAGTGTAAGCTCAAGCAATGATGATGATAATGTTGATGTTAAGGCTAATGGTGATTATGTACTAGAAGATTTTGATGGTGAATTGGATGGAATACTTTATGTTGAAGTTAAGGAGGATGTTATAAGCAATAGTGTTGAGAATAGTTGTGCCAGGAACTCTAACTACATTCAACATGAGAATCAGATTGTGCCAGTTCAGCTTAGTAATACATCAGGAGACAGGGGGGTTGATTGTGCTGATGCATCTGAGTTTATTTTGAAATCTGTTTGGTACAAATTTAAAGATTACAGTGATGACAATGATGTTAAGATCAAATTAAGGGAAATTTGTGAACCAGTTTCTGCTTTTAAGCCTCATGAAATCATCAAACGGGGCACTAGTCAGGATGTGTGTGAGGTAAATAGTAATCCAGACATTCCAGTAAATTCCAGTAGACCTAGAAGTTTGAAGAAAGTATTGCCTAATAAAGAAAACCTAAATATGGAACAGAGGTATGATGAGATAGCAGAAGATCTTTTGTATGAAGAACAGGAAGAAAGGGAAAACACCACTATTGGTAGTCCATACATAAAAATTAAAGCTGCAGGTTGGGAAGGGTATTGTTTGATTGACACAGGGAGTCCAATTAGTGCCATTTCAAGCAAATTAAGAGATATAATTAAGCATGATCCTGACTTTGTTGAATTACCAGTTGTTGGAATAAAAACTAGAGGCATTACCGGCAAACTGAGCAAAATTGTTAATAGACAGGTGTTGTTGTCCTTCAGTATAAATTATGTACAGTTTACTCAAGGATGTCTTATAATAAGTGACCTAAATGAGAATGTACTGTTGGGTATGGACTGTATATTAAGAGCTAACGCAGCATTTGATTGGGAAAAGAGTTTGTTTACCTTTATTGATCCTAAGACGAGAGTATGTTCCAGTACTGACATGTCGGTTCAAAACTGTGCTGATAAGGGAATTGAAATTAGGGACGTTACATTTTCTAAAGACAGTGGTTATTGTGTAGAGGAAATTACTGAGGATTATGATGATGGAGAATATGGGGATATAGTTCAAGAAAAATTACGGGAATCAGATAATTTGAACCAAGAACAGAAAGTAGAGTTAGAAAGATTATTGTGGAATTACTGTGATGTTTTTGATGATAGACCTGGCAGAGTAAAGAATTATCAATGTAAACTCAGATTAAAACCACATGAGCCATTCTTTATAAAACCTTATAGTGTACCCATTGCAAAGAGAAAAGATGTAGAAAAGGAACTTCAAAAGATGGAAAAGTGGGGCATCATTGAGAGAAGTAAGAGCCAATACAATAATCCTTTGGTAGTGGTTGCAAAACGTGATGGCAGTGCCAGGCTTGTACTAGATTCAAGACACCTAAATAAGTATCTGGAAAGAGAGACCGATCATCCCGAGAATATAGACGAATTACTTCATAAATTTGAAAGAATGAAATACATGACCAGTTTAGATCTCACATCAGGATTTCACCAAGTAGAATTAGAAAATGATTCCAGAAAGTATACTGCCTTTTTGTATGGGGGAAGATGTTACCAGTATTGTGTGGTACCATTTGGGCTGAATGTCTCAGTAGCCGAATTCATTAGAGCACTTGACTTTGTTTTGGGAAAAGATCTTTTATCAAAATTAACTGTGTATGTATATGACATTTTGATCACTGGAGAAACTTGGGAAGAACATGTTAATACTTTGAGGGAGGTTTGCAATAGATTAAGGAAAGGGGGAATGTCACTTAAATTATCTAAATGTAAGTTTGGTATGAAAAAATTGAAGTTTCTGGGGCACAGTATTTCTGAGGAAGGTATTTTGCCAGATCCTGAAAAACTCGAGGCAATTGCAAAATTCCCAATTCCAAAAACCAAGAAACAACTAAAGTCATTTTTCGGGATGTGCGGTTACTACAGAAAGTTCATTAGTACCCAAGCTCTAAATGCTCCAAGTCTTAACAGATTGCTGAAGAAAAACGCAATGTGGGTTTGGGATCAGGAATGTGAAGCTGCTTTTGAAGAAATGAAAACACAGTTATGTAACAGTCAAATTTTGTACTGTCCTGATTTAAGTTTACCTTTTTGCATTGTGGCAAATAGTAGTGATTATGGCCTAGGTGCTCACCTTTTCCAAGAAGTAAATATAAATGGGAAAATAGAACACAGGTCTATTGCTTTTGCTAGTCGAACCTTGAAAAAACATGAGAGGCAATACACTGTTACCGAGAAAGAGCTTTTGGCCATTTACTGGGCATTTTCTAAATTCAGAAATTACTTATTGGGAAACCAGGTAGTTGTCTACACAGACCATAAGGCATTAATTTATATTCAAGAATGTAGGTTGCATCATGGAAGGATCACCAGGTGGGCACTCTTGTTACAACAATTTAATTACTCAATAAAATATCTTAGAGGACCCGATAATGTAGTTGCTGATGCTTTATCTAGACTACCTGTGGGGAGTGACTTTGAAGATGACAGTGGGGAATGTGAAAAAGAATTCAAAATTATGTATTTAAGAGGGGTGGACAATGAACAAGAAATCAGAGGCATTTGTAATGACATCCGACGGAATCAGAACCACGATGAGAACTGTAAACTGGTCAAAAGTTATTTAGGGAAAAAGGGACATGAAAAAGTGGGAGATTATTACAAAATCTACAAGGGGATTCTATTCAAGAGAAACAGTGTAGATAGCGATGTATGGAAATTATGTTGGCCTGAACAGTACATCAATGTACTCATCAAGTACATTCATGAAAGTTTTGGTCATTGTGGGATTCAAAAGTGTATCCAGAAAATCCAAGAAAATGTGTACTTTAACAACATAGCCAGGAAGGTTAGAAAAATTTTGACGGGTTGTGACAGGTGCCAAAGAGTAAAAGTATCCAACCAAACTTGTCGAGGATTGATGCAAAACATCTTACCAAAAGAACAACACGAGTTAGTCGCTGTCGACTTATATGGACCATTACCGAAGACCAGAAGAGGCTATTGCTACATTTTTGTTATGGTTGATGTTTTTTCAAAATTCATTAAGTTATACCCTCTTCGCAAGGCAAACAGTAAGAGCATTATTTCAAAAATCAGAGGAGACTATTTTGGCAGGGTTGGAAAACCTCAGAAAATCTTATCAGACAATGGGACGCAATTTACTTCTGGAGTATGGAAAGCTTTTGTTGAAGATGAAAATATAAGTCACATTCTTATTTCAGCTTATCATCCGTCAGGAAACCCTTCGGAGAGATACATGAGGGAAATTGGGCGATTCTTTAGAACCTACTGCAATACTGATCATGCTAGTTGGATTGACTATGTTGAGAAATTCGAAGATGTTGTGAACAGCCTACAGCATTCCTCAACAGGGTTTTCGCCTTATGAAATACAATATAATAGCAAACCACCACATCCAATTAGTGATTTCATTGATTTTCCAGTCTGCAAACCATTACGTACTCAAGAGAGAGAGGAAACAGTGAGAAAGACCATGAAATCTCAAGGTGATAAGAGGAAATGTAGACATGACAACAGATTGAAGCCTACTCAATTTAAAATTGAAGACTTGGTCCTTGTTAAAACACAAGAGAAGTCTAAAGCCATCAGTGGTGAATTAAAAAAGTTTTTTGACATATACATTGGACCTTTCAAGATTCAGGACGATCCTCATCCGAATGCTTACCATCTAGTCTACCCAAATTCTGGCAGACTGTTTGGCCTACGAAACGTGACCGAACTGAAATTGTATAAAAAATGTAAAAAAGTATTTTAGATAATAGATGTTTATAGACTTTTATATGTAATCTTACCAGGATATTTTTGTATACTTTGTTATGTTGTATTTATCTGATTCCTCAGGGGAGCATACATTCTTTGTGTGCTAAGTGTTTGGCGAGCACTAGGTCCCCTAGCTATGCAATTGTCATATTTCATTTTCGTATTCTGGCATTGCATGTTACACTTATTCTGTGATCCTGTATAATCAGTTTTCTCCATCTGTCAGTCTATCCTCTCTTAGCTTTAAGAAATTATTTAGAGTAAATTTTCTTGAGTAATTAGACTTTAGAGAATTCAAATTTCTGTGTCCTTAAAAACCGGTCCACCGACTATTAAATGCTTTTGCTAATGTTTAACTGGGTTTGACCACTGTATGCCGTATATTCATAGCGGACTGTGCTATTGCAGCCTGTGATAGCCTGCAGTGTATATGGAAACCATACAGACTGTGAAGATGAGACTGAAATACAGTGTGTGGCATTGAGGTATACCGACCTTTAAGGAAGAAGATCACCGACCTTCAAGAAAGAAGATCACCGGTCTTCAAGAAAAAAGACACCAAAGATATGTGTAAAACTTTTCTGTTTTGTAATGTAAGGACATCAACCCTTCCGTGTTTCACGTGGAAGTGCTGATGGCGGGGGGGGGGGGGGGGGGGGTTGTGTAACATTACAGGACATATTGGGAAATATTGAAGCATTCGATACTGTAGACTTTTAGGGGATGTCGATACAGATATGCAAAACGTAAAGGGAAACTTTGGTGATGTTTAAATATTGTACTGTGTCAATATTAGGACATTTTGCACAGAAAGAACAAAAATAGAATTAATGTAAATATATATTAGTGTTAGTAACCTACTTTCATTCAATTTTGTAATTATATTTCATTTTGTAAAAGAAAGACTCACTGTTTGCTGTAGCTCTGATTAATTGTATAAATTATCAGTTTTGAGCTAAATTATTTCGTATAATATGGACAAGATACTTTTAAAAACTCACCAACTAAATAGAAAGTCTGTAAATGAACGTTTAATGCACACTTCTGGAACTTTCTATGGAGAAAATCTATATTATGATCGCAAAAATACGAAAACTTGTGAAAACTGTTTCATAACCTAATTTCGAAAGACGATTTGTATCAAGAAAAATTGCTAAAAAGATTTATTTACGTTTTGAAACACGATTTAAATCATTTTACATATAAATAGTTGTTCTAAATCACTCAACAAATATCCAGAATCAAATGTCAAGATATTTCTGGAAACATCGGTACAAATCTGGTGAAGGTTATCCAGAAGCTGGTAGAAAAATGTTATAAAATCTATTTGGAAATTATGCTTGTAAGAATTTATATGTACTGATCCTTTTACTTACTTTAATCTGTACTAAAATTCTGTAATGTCTAATTTAGTTTTAAGTCGTGAATTGCTATCGTATTGTAAACAAAACATTGTCAAAGACTCTCATTGTTTGGAAAGATATTAATACACCTAGGAGTTGTCAGTTGCCAGTTCGGATATGCAGTGCGGTTAGCTCTGAGAGTCAGTTGTTGAGTCTGTGAAGTCTGTCAGTTTTGTTTGTAAAAAAAGTCTGTAATGAAGAATTACTTGTTGTCGTCAATATGAACTCAAGACCTTTTGCACGAAGCAGACACCTCCTAATGCAACGTTTTAATTTGGTTGAGGAAGCTGGGATCGCTATAAGTGCAAACAAATTGAAGTGGAACGTTTTAATTTGGTGTTGAGGAGCTGAAATGTTATAACACAATTCGTCGATATTGGCGTGCGCCTGTATTACGCAAAAGCTGGTCTACACACCTAAAAACAGCGACACAGCACTGACACATTGTACCCAACATGCTCACCAATCCGTTGTCTCGTCCATTCACCTTCCTGCAGGCCCACAATAGGACCCCGTTCAGATGGCGGCCGAAGTTTCTCAACATGAGTACTTACTCGTGGTTTACGCATGGTTGCAACCTTAGAATGAATGTTGTTAACACTGTTCGGCTTTAAACTCAGCACAGTTACTGTCTGAAGAGTTAAAAACTGAGAGTTTATAGCCAGGCCTCCTGGACGCCATCTGAAAGTCGATGACCGTGACAAATGGATTGCCAACACTACAACCCCTCAGTATGCACATACAGGGTGCTAGGGGCATATTAAAGATATCGTGATCATTGGTACCTGTATAGTACAAACTTCAGCGTATGTTTTCTCTCGGCTTCCAACGGTCTTCCTGCAAACACATCTCTTAATTTCCTACCTGATGTTTTCTACACGTGAAATGGACAATGCCTGTCAGTATAGACTATCCTTTTGCCTCCACGCATCCACACTTCAGTACCTGATCTGCTGCCCAGGAGAAAATCCAGTTTATTAGCTTTAGGGAGGTGTGCACGTAGCCAGCTGAACAGTGGAATGTCAGTTATGATGTCACGAATGTAAGGACAACAAACACCCAGTCCCCAAGTGGAGAAAATCTCGACCCGACCGGAAATCGAATCTGGGCCTTTCCACTTGGGATTCCGCCGCGCTGACCGCGCAGCTACCGAGGTGGACAAAATTAACCACAATAGTTTGCTTGTGCCACACTTAGTAACCAACCTAAAAACACCCTACTTATAGTAGCTATAATTATTTGTCTGCAAAAGAAATAAATACTGACGTAATGTTGTTCAATATGCTGTCCTCAGTCATCACTAGGAAATGTGCACTTACCCCTATTACACGCTATTGCCACTGAACACAGGATATTACATTTTTTTTCGGCAGCGTATTTACGCGTTCAGTAAACAAGATAAGAGGCAAAGTGTCATATCTCAACGAGGAACTTGAAACATTTAGTTCTCGTCGAAGGTATGCAGAGCATAGGTGGGCACGAGTGATGCCGCCTTGGCAGTTCGCTCGCATCATAGGCAGGGTAGTAGGGATGATAGCACAACGCTCAATGACTCTCTGAAGCTGCTTGGAACTCTGAGACTGGAACTTTTGTTTTTCCAAGATTATGCCTACTAACATACTCAAGTTATAGGAATGGTGGAAGGACATATTCGCTGAAGAGGTCTAGATGTATGATATAACGGTAGATCATACACTACTGGCCATTAAAATTGCTACATCACGAAGATGACGTGCTACAGACACGAAATTTAATCGACAGGAAGAAGATGTTGTGATATGCAAATGATTAGCTTTTCAGAGAATTCACACAAGGATGGCGCCGGTGGCAACACCTGCAACCTGATGACATGAGGAACGTTTCCAACCGATTTCTCATACGCAAACAGCAGATGACCGGCGTTGCCTGGTGAAACGTTGTTGTGATGCCTTGTGTAAGGAGGAGAAATGCGTACCATCATGTTTCCGACTTTGATAAACGTCGAATTGTAGCCTATCGCGATTGTGGTATATCGTATCGCGACGTTGCTGCTCGCGTTGGTCAAGATCCAATGACTGTTAGCAGAATATGGAACTGGTGGGTTCAGGAGGGTAATACGGAACGCTGTGCTGGATCCCAACGGCCTCGTATCACTAGCAGTCGAGATGACAGGCATCTTATACGCATGACTGTAACGGATCGTGCAACCACGACTCGATCCCTGAGTCAACAGATGGTGACGTTTGCGAGACAAGAAACATCTGCACGAACAGTTCCACGACATTTGCAACAGCATGGACTATCAGCTCGGAGATCTTGGCTGCGGTTACCCTTGACGCTGCATCACAGGCAGGAGCGCCTGCGATGGTGTACTCAATGGCGAACCTGGGTGCACGAATGCCAAAACGTCATTTTTTCGCATGAATCCATGTTCTGTTTACAGCATCATAATGGTCGCATCCGTGTTTGACGACATCGCGGTGAACGCACATTGGAAGCGCGTATTCGTCATCGCCATACTGGCGTATCAACCGGCCTGATGGTATGGGGTGCTATTGGTTACACGTCTCGGTCACCTCTTCTTCGCATTGACGGCACTATGAACGGTGGACGTCACATTTCAGATGTGTTACGACCCGTGGCTCTACCCTTCATTCGATCCCTGCGAAACCCTAGTTTTCAGCAGGATAATGCACGACCGCATGTTGCAGGTCCTGTACGGGCCTTTCTGGATACAGAAAATGTTCGACTGCTGCCGTGGCCAGCACATTCTCCAGATCTCTCACCAATTGAAAACGTCTGGTCAATGGTAGCCGAGCAACTGGCTCGTCACAATACCCGTCACTCTCTTGATGAACTGTGGTATCGTGTTGAAGCTGCATGGGCAGCTGTAACTGTATACGCCATCCAAGCTGTGTTTGACTCAATTCCCAGGCGTCTCAAGGCTGTTATTACAGCCAGAGGTGGTTGTTCGGTGTACTGATTTCTCAGGATCTATGCACCCAAATTGCGTGAAAATGTAATCACATGTCAGTTCTAGTATAATATATTTGTCCAATGAATACCCGTTTATCATCTGCATTTCTTCTTGGTGTAGCAATGTTAATTGCCAGTAGTGTAGATATCACTAGGCGCAGCAGTCAAGCTGAAATCAAAAGGCTAGCTGGCAAGCGAACTGTTTGGAAAGATGGCCGAAACTAATCACTCTGCGGTTTTAGAGGCAGTAATACATTTCTCAGTGACAGGAAAATGAACAATCACACGCTTCCACCTCATGTGGTTTGGGATCACCACGAAAATTATGTAGACGATGATAATATGGAAATTTCAAACCGCCTTCTTTGTTCTACTAGCAGGGACTCTCAACGCACCGACATCACGAATTTCTTCCGAAGCTGACGTAACACGCACGCGAAAAGAACATAGAGGATTCCCAATGAGGTTATCCTTGAGTTCCTTATTTGAGTCACTCCACGTGAGTGAACACTGCTTTAAAGGACATGCTGTTTCATCCTTCTTGTCACCAATAGCCTACAGTACCTATAGAATGCCTGATGTTAATTTAAAATCGGGTTGTTCAGTGTATGATGCATAAGAACTGAAGCCGATGACCCACATCGAACCTTTTGCAATCGTGACTGTGAGTAAAAAGCACGCGACATAGTAATAGCGTTGTGTTTATTCAATACAATATTTCGTGCAAACACGGAGAAAAATATAAGCCGTCAAAGCAACTAGGCCACATTCTCTGGCACCATGGCATTCAGTGTATTCGACAGTTGATTAGCATTTCGTCCCGTAAATACAATGCAGCCGTCTTATGATGAACAACCCGTCCGAAACCGGTAATGGCAAGAAACAATAAAATATGCATCAAAAAATTTTGTGATTTTTATAACACATGATACAATAACGGAACCTCTTATGATATCATTTAAAATAGATTTTGAATCATTTGGAAAAGTAAGGGGCGGCCGATGTGGCCGAGCGGTTCTAGGCGCTTCAGTCTGAAACCGCGAGACCGCTACGGTCGCAGGTTCGAATCCTGCCTCGGGCATGGATGTGTGTGATGTCCTTAGGTTAGTCAGGTTTAAGTAGTTCAAAGTTCTAGGGAACTGATGACCTCAGATGTTAAGTCCCATAGTGCTCAGAGCCATTTGAACCATTTGAAGAGAAGGCAAAGGGAGGTTCAGGTTTAACATGCGGTGAAGAACGTGGATGTTAGAGACAGATTAGTGGATGATGGGGGAGGAATTTATTTTAACATGTCAAGTTGAGTTATTTCTCACCACTGATTACAACACAATACCACGTGTTACAATACTTTCAGTATCTAAAAACGTACATATAAACTGTATCTTGGTCAAAGTTTAACTAACTATAGTATTAATATTCAATCATTCATGTATTACTTATATTGTCTGTATGAATAATCAATATCTTCTCATGGCACGTAAAGACTTCGAGCTCCTCCTTGCATTGACCGTCACCCAGGTGAAGATTCAGTACGGTGAAGGAGAATCTCGAGCGAAGAACAGTCGTTAGCTTTTGTATCAGTTGTCCTTCCGAGATATTTTTAGCGCAACGCAATCTGACTTTCAATAATCCCTTCAAAAGAATGGCCCTGACTAACATTAACCTATACGTTTCACAAATCACTTACCTCACAAAAATCTTCGTTACTCAAGCTACTGCAATACAGCGAGCACCACTACTGCCAACTAAATAAAAGATTCAAACTACGGAAGGCACTAACTACTGATAGGCACAGTTAGCAAATGAAAGATTTTAATAGAGAACAAACAATGTATTTACCTAAATAGTCAAAATATATATGGTAGTTCATGACATCCAGTCTTACAAATTACAAAACTCCGCCATTTCTCTCCTCACATCCACCACTGCTGGCGGCTCGCCTCCAACTGCGCAACGCTACGCGCTGTTAACAGCCAACAGCCAAACGCTACAATGGCAGACAACAATGCAAACCAGCGACAGACTGTACACGGCACAGCCAGTGATTTTTATACAGAGCGCTACGTGGCGGCGGCGTTACCAATAAAAAAACCTAAACAGCCTACTTACAAGTTGTAAAAATGTTTCCTCCGGTCCAGATTCGAACCAGCGACCTATGGATTTCTGCTTGCAGAACCTCTACAGCCCACAATCCATCTAAATTCTTCGAGTCTTAGTTCGAATTTTAATTTCTATCTAAGTACATTGTCATTTTTTTCGTTTGTAATTACTTGCAGTGTCACCTGATCAGCGTGTGAGGGATGACATTTCAGGGTCCTGCTGAGGCCCTCAGAGCTACCGTAGCGGCCTGGGGGACCACGAAGTCCCCACCGTACTTGGACCTCAGCAGCTATCGTCCGGTATCCACTTTGAGAGATTTTGGAAGGCCATTTCACGAAACGATTGGACGGGTATTCGAACCGTCGCTCTGCCGAATGCAAGTCCAGTGTGTTAACATTACGCTATCACACTTGATCCTCAAGGACACAATGTCATAGTGCTACCAAGAGCGTAAGGGTAACTTATTTTGTTGTTGTTCAAGGTCTCTCCAGGTCAATATCTGTGCCTTTGCCTTTAGAACGTCTCTAATTGCGTGTTTTGGACAATGTTTGATCCCAAAAGTCTTTGATCAAGCGATGTCATGTTACCCTTCTGAAATTCTGTACGGAAAACATGCACTGCTTTCTTGATTATTCTTCATTACACTACCACGTTCCTCCGCTGTTTCCGCCAACGTGAACTAGTTACCGGAAAAGGACACCTGGAGCTATATCTTCATATCTGAGCTGCTCTCCGAGTGCTGTCTGTGGAACTCTTCAGTGTTTACTTATAGTATTCCGAATAACTATGTGGAACTGCAAGTTTGCATTCCAGGACACCAAAATCACGGAAAACTGGTTCCTTTCTTGAAAATTTTGAGACTTTTAATAACTTCGTCATGTTGGGTTGTCTATCCATTTAAAGGTCACATTTATATATTGTAGCAATGGGTAGGACAAGTCAAAATACGTGAAATTCCTGGGTTTTAGAACACTCCCAAGCACTATTCATACCACACTATGGTCACGTCTTCCTGCTTGCCTTCCCTAAGCTCATTCTTTACCACAAAGGCGCTCGTCAGCGCTCTGCGCTTCCTCCACTATGAGCTCATTTGCGTGTTCGTCACTTCCCCCGTTTATGTCTTCCGTTTGCCTCGTAATGCTTCCTTCTTACAAGTAGTATTTCTGCTCATCCGTTAAAATTCTTGCTATTAAGAAACTAGTTCCGCTGCTCTTATTTTACCTGGAAATATGTTGGCTGGAAGATATTCAAGCCATCTTGCATTGTCCCGTTCTTACATCTTTATTCAGAGATTTTATGATATGTATCAACAAGGCATAAATCTGTACCCATTGCGTGCCCCAAATGAATAGCGTGCAAATAGGGCGATCCTACATCGAGATAAAGAAAAAGTGGGAACGAAAATGTGGTCCAAGTAGGTTATAATCTGTTCACGAGGTCTGTTCAAAAAATTCCAGAATATTCGTAATTTCGCGCCAATCATGAGTTCGAGCGAAATGCGGTTCGCATCCTTGTAGACGCCTGTATTTAATGTTTAACTGACGGACGCTTCATTTTTAATGTCATTCATTTTTCAGTGCTGTATTGAGTAGAACATTATGTAGCACAGTTAGCGAATTTCGAGATGGAAGAGTTACAGAATCAACGCATCTGCATTAAATTTTGCGTGAAACTCAAGAAAATCTTGACAGGGACACACCAAATGGTGCAGGAAGACTACAGCGATGAGTGCTTAAGCCGTATTCAGTGTTACGAATGTCGGAAGGCACGTGTCACTGTCATTACCTCCCATTTCTTTTCCAGTCGCGTATGGTTCGCGGGAAGAACGACTGTCTGAAAGCCTCCGTGCGCGCTCGAATCTCTCTAATTTTACATTCGTGATCTCCTCGGGAGGTATAAGTAGGGGGAAGCAATATATTCGATACCTCATCCAAAAACGCACCCTATCGAAACCTGGCGAGCAAGCTACACCGCGATGCAGAGCGCTTCTCTTGCAGAGTCTGCCACTTGAGTTTGCTAAACATCTCCGAAACGCTATCACGGTTACCAGATAACCCTGTGACGAAACGCACCGCTCTTATTTGGATCTTCTCTATCTCCTCCGTCAACCCGATCTGGTACGGATCCCAATACTCAAGTATAGGTAGAACGAGTGTTTTGTAAGCCACCTCCTTTGTTGATGGACTACATTTTCTAAGGACTCTCCCAATGAATCTCAACCTGGTACCCGCCTTACCAAAAATTTATTTTATATGATCATTCCACTTCAAATCGTTCCGCACTAATACTCCCAGATATTTTACAGAAGTGACTGCTACCAGTGTTTGTTCCGCTATCATATAATCATACAATAAAGTATCCTTCTTTCTATGTATTCGTAATACATTACATTTATCTATGTTAAGGGTCAGTTGCCACTCCCTGCACCAAGTTCCTATCCGCTGCAGATCTTCCTGCACTGCGCTACAATCTTCTAATGGTGCAACTTCTCTGTATGCTACAGCATCATCCGCGAAAAGCCGCATGGAACTTCCGACACTACCTACTAGGTCATTTATATATACTGTGAAAAGTAATGGTCCCATAACACTCCCCTGTGGCACGCCAGAGGTTACCTTAACGTCTGTAGACGTCTCTCCATTGATAACAACATGCTGTATTCTGTTTGCTAAAAACTCTTCAATCCAGCCACACAGCTGGTGTGATATTCTGTAGGCTCTTACTTTATCAGGCGACAGTGCGGAACTGTATCGAACGCCTTCCGGAAGTCAAGGAAAATAGCATCTACCTGGGAGCCTGTATCTAATATTTTCTGGGTCTCATGAATAAATAAAGAGAGTTGGGTCTCACACGATCGCTGTTTCCGGAATCCATGTTGATTTCTACAGAGTAGATTCTGGGTTTCCAAAAACTACATGATACGCGAGCAAAAAACATGTTCTAATACTCTACAAGAGATCGACGTCAGAGATATAGGTCTATAGTTTTGCTCATCTGCTCCACGACCCTTCTTGAAGACTGGGACTACCTGTGCTCTTTTCCAATCATTTGGAACCTTCCGTTCCTCTAGAGACTTGCTGTACACGGCCGTTAGAAGTGGGGTAAGTTCTTAGGCGTACTCTGTGTAGAATCAAATTGGTATCCCGTCAGGTCCAGTGGACTTTCCTCTGTTGAGTGATTTCAGTTGCTTTTCTATTCCTTGGACACTTATTTAGATGTCAGCCATTTTTTCATTTGTGCGAGGATTTAGAGAAGGAACTGCAGTGCGATCTTCCTCTGTGAAACAGCTTTGGAAGAAGGTGTTTAGTATTTCATCTTTACGCGTGTCATCCTCTGTTTCAATGCCATCATCATCCCGGAGTGTCTGGATATGCTGTTTCGAGCCACTTACTGATTTAACGTAAGACCAGAACTTCCTAGGGTTTTCTGTCAAGTCGGTACATAGAATTTTACTTTCGAATTCACAGAACGCTTCACGCATAGCCCTCCTTACGCTAACTTTGACATCGTTTAGCTTCTGTTTGTCTGAGAGGTTTTGGCTGCGTTTAAACTTGGAGTGAAGCTGTCTTTGCTTTTGCAGTAGTTTCCTCACTTTGTTGTTGAACCACGGTGGGTTTTTCCCGTCCGTCATAGTTTTACTCGGCACGTACACGTCTAAAACGCATTTTACGATTGCCTTGAACTTTTTCCATAAACACTCAACATTGTCAGTGTCGGAACAGAATTTTTCGTTTTGATCTGTTAGGTAGTCTGAAATCTACCATCTATTATTCTTGCTAAACAGATAATCCTTCCTTCCTTTTTTCATATTCCTATTAACTTCCATATTCAGGGATGCTGCAACGCCCTTATGATCACTGATTCCCTGTTCTGCACTTACAGAGTCGAAAAGTTCGGGTCTGTTTGTTATCAGTAGGTCCAAGATGTTATCTCCACGAGTCGGTTCTCTGTTTAATTGCTCGAGGTAATTTTCGGATAGTGCACTCAGTATAATGTCACTCGATGCTCTGTCCCTACCACCCATCCTAAACATCTGAGTGTCCCAGTCTATATCTGGTAATTTGAAATCTCCACCTAAGACTATAATATGATGAGAAAATTTATGTTAAATGTATTCCAAATTTTCTCTCAGTTGTTCTGCCACTAATGCTGCTGAGTCGGGAGGTCGGTAAGAAAAGACAACTATTAACCTAGCTCGGTTGTTTAGTGTAACCTCCACCCAGAAGAATTCACAGGAACTATCCTACTTCACTACAGGATAAACTACTACTAACAGCGACAAACACGCCACCACCGGTTGCATGCAATCTATCCTTTCTAAACACCGTCTGTGCTTTTGTAAAAATTTCGGCAGAATTTATCTCTGGCTTCAGCCAGCTTTCTGTACGTATAACGATTTCAGCTTCGGTGCTTTCTATCAGCGCTTGAAGTTCCGGTACTTTACCAATGCAGCTTCGACAGTTTACAATTACAATACCGATTGCTGCTTGTACCCTCATTCAGGACGCCGTTCGACGTCTACCGACGACGCTCATGTCAGGAATGTGCAAGACACTGTCCGAGAGATTGCAGAAGTACGCATCATTTCAGTTGGATCATGTCATGAAATCGTGACACAGCATCTCGGAATGCATGGTGCTGACGCCAAGCTCGTCCTCCAGAAAGACGTTCGCCTCGCCATCTGTGAAGAGCTTTTGGATCGCTAAATGAGATCTTCCTTAAGGGAATCATATCGCACCTGCGGGCTTTTTTTTTACTTCCTGAGCTGAAAACCCGGTTGAATGGACGAATATGTGCAACGATAAACGAGATAAAAGAAAACTCGCAGAGGGCGTTTCGAAGGTGACCATCCATAATAAGTAAAAAGTAAGAGTAGAAAAATTTTGTGTACAAAGTTCCGGGATATTTTGGTAGACCTCATATTATCCATAGAAATGACCAGATCGAACGGTGGGTCATTTTCAGGCACAAATTTCAAGCTTCACAATTCATTTCACATTCTAGCACATCTCCAGTATATGTAGGCAGATATACATATATTTCCGGGCGTATGTGGCACAAAAACAGTACAGTAGTGTACGTGATTAAGTCCATTAGCCAGCACTAACAGTTTTAGTTATAACCGCTGTTTGTGTCGGTTAATGTACTTAACCACATACACTAAGGTACTGTGCCACAAACGCACAGAAATGCGATGTACACCTGTCCACATGTATCAGAGATATTTTAGAATGTGAAATGAAGCGTGAGACTTGAAATACGAGCTTGAAAATTACCCACTGTTGAAACTGGCCACTTGCACAGATAATAAACAGATTATAGCCTACTTGCCCGTGTTTTCATTTCCAAAACAGGCTGAAGCTTTCGACTCCCTAAAAAATAAAATGTTGAGAACGAAATGAATATTTTTTATTGACTTGAACAACTTACATCTTGTAGTAACACTTAAAATCATAGAAGACTGCGACTGTTTGCTCATAACACTGTTGTGTACAGGGAAGTTTCGTCTCTGTGTGACAGAAGGAAAATACAGGATGACTTGCACATATTTCTGTTTACTGTGACGCTTGGTCTAAATGTGGAAATGTGGAAGAAAATCCAGATGAGAAGGAAAAATAATCCTATAATGGTCAGATACCATATTAGTGGTTTGCTGTTTGACATATTCACGTCGATCAAATATCTAGATGTAACACTACAAGGCGACAACAAATAGAACGACCGCTAGAGTATCGCTATAGGGAAGGCAAATGGTCGACTTCAGTTTATTGGGAGAATTGGGAAAAAGCAGCTCATCTATGGAGGAGACCACATACAGACCATTTCTGCAATCTACTCTTCGGTATTGCTCGACAGTTTGTGATCCCCACAAGACATCGAAGCAATGCAAAGGTGTACACCCAAATTTGTAACAATTAGATCGATCGACAAGTGAATATAATTGTAATACTCCTTGAACTCAATCTGTGGGGGGAAGAACGCCTTATTAGTGGGACATAACGAGCACGAGGGCATTTGTTGGTGTGGATTGCCAACAGGGCAAATACCCACTCAGGGGCAAAATTATTGTTCTCATTTGACTGATAGGTCCCTAACCTATTGTTCGACTAAAAGGACTAAGACGCGCTGCGGATAATCCTTCCTTCTCATTGGCAGGTACTTAACCTATTGTCACCTTCTCCTCCCCCTCCCCCTCCCCCCCCCCAACCCCTCAGAATACCATAAACAATCCCCCTCCCGCTAGCTGATACAGGTACTCCTTCGGGCGTGACTTATTCGAATAGCTCCTTTTCACTCTAATCAGTTTGATTGAATACTTAATTTAATTAATTAATTAATTAACTCTTCTCCCCTCTAGTAATCATCCTCCCCTGTCTCCCTCCCTTATCTGGAAATTGGCAGCTCTGCGGTGGAGAGGAAGGATCTCACAAAGCAAAATTCAATTACAAACGAGAAGGTATATTTGCTTATTTATAAAAAATTCAGTCTGCAGGGGCTGGACCATCTTACTCATCATTCCCTGCTGTTTGGGAAAATGCAGATCTTGTAAGGAAGTAATTAAATCATTCTCTTTTTTTTATTCCCTTCACGCAAGAAATACTGTCTCGAGACACCCATTACACGCAATTCCACCGTCACAGATTGCTTAAACATATCTGGAAATATTCCCTGCATCGCGATACATCCTAGTACACTTCCTGTCGACGTCCACAGCCATCTCAGGTGGTCTGTATGCATGAAGCAAACTGTCAGATATCCGTGCACGCGAGAGACGCCTTCCTTCCAAAGCAAATGCCTGACTGGAAATCGATCAAGAAATACTGATGAAGTTAATAAATAACTAATTTCCAGTTACATGATCGTGATGCATTGGATATAAGATGGACACGGAAGCGATCTCTCTCTCTCTCTCTCTCTCTCTCTCACACACACACACACACACACACACACACACACACACACACACAAATTGACAGTGACACAAAACTAGTAGCCAGTTCACTCGAAATACACTTTTTTATAAAGATCGTTTCATACAACGATAGAGACAGAGCTGTAGTTTGTTTCGTAGATGACATAGGAACTAGTATGAGATTTTTCATTTTGTACTGATTTTACAAACTGCTTCAAGAGTTATTAAGTCTGCTGCCGAATATCTCATCTTGAAGATGTCGCAAATGCTGCTCCTAAAGACGTGCCACGGGAAATATTAACTGAATCATTGATACAGTGTTTAAATAATTCGCTTCACACAACTTCTCGAAATAAAAATGCATAAGCAAAAGTGTTACGTTTTCGATGGGAAGTTTCATTAATAATCCAAACCTATTATTATGTAACGTCACGACTGGAAAAGGTGGTGTATGAAAAGATAGTTGGAATTTCAAATTTCTACGTGAATTTATACCGTCACGATTATAGAGTTCCTGACCACTACAGTCTGCTAAGTGTTATTTTCTTTTTTAAAAGTAATATATAATTCGGAAGTCCACTGGTTCTCTCCATTATACCAGCACGAAAAAGGAGGGAAGAAAGGTTCTACCTCATGACAGCATAGTAACAACGACAAATACTGCTGCGATATATTCACAAACACGATCCATTCACTGCTAGATGACTGAGATAACAAAACACTCTTACATCCCACATACTCAACGTGCCGCAGTACTGTACCAGCGCTCAGAGCCTGGCCGTAAACGTGTCCCATGACCACACCTGCGGAAGCGTGTGTCAACCAGAGAGAGGCTAGTTGGCTGTGGAGAACCCCCATCCCAGGAGGACCTGAGTGGTATGAGTTCGAATGCTATCAGTACTTCCCGTGAAACACTTGTCGTACAGAATCTTTTCAAATTTCCACAAAGTATACAACGACGCTCGCAGTTGCGAAAGCGACTCAACGCAAATTGGATATTAGTTCACTATTCACCCGTCCAGGGGCAGCTCCGAGCCAAATTGTCATAAGCCACAAGCTTTCTCAGACTCTGTGAAATGGTGTACAAAGGATGGGCAAGCCCCAGAGCGTAGAAAAGGCGTTCGTTGAAATGCTGTTGCGGCCCCAACTTGCTTGCTTCTTTGCTTCCTATGGCCAGCTCCAGATTCACAAGAATATTGGGAACCAGGCACATATTTATCAGTGTAACTACAATAAAATATTACGATCGCCGCTGCAGTCTGACACCGAGAAATGTATTGGAAATATCTCCTCTTGACAGCCGTGGTTCTACAACGAATCTCAATATCTATAGCGTACATAACGTTACACATGAACTCTCTCTCACACCCTTACAGAAGTCCATGTGATGAATATATACCTCCCTCATTATAGGACACACAGTCATTTTCTCTGGATATGCTAGAACATAAGCCACAGTAACTTTACACTGCAACATATACGTACATATTTCAGACAAGCATTGCAGTTATCGTTTATATCTACATCTACATCTAAATGGATACTCTGCAAATCACATTTAAAGGCCTGGCAGAGGGTTCATCGAACTATCTTGACAATTCTCATTATTCCACTCTCGTACAGCGCGCCAAAAAATGAACACCTATATCTTTCCGTACGAGCTCTGATTTCCCTTATTTTATCGTGGTGATCGTTCCTCCCCATGTAGGTCGGTGTCAGCAAAATATTTTCGCATTCGGAGGAGAAAGTTGGTGATTGAAATTTCTTGAGAAGATTCCGTCGCAACGAAAAACGCCTTTCTTTTAATGATTTCCAGCCCAAATCCTGTATCATTTCTGTGACACTATCTCCCATATTTCGCGATAATACAGAACGTGCACCCTTTCTTTGAACTTTTTCGATGTACGCCGTCAGTCCTATCTGGTAAGGATCCCACACCGCGCAGCAGTATTCTAAAAGAGGACAGACAAGCGTAGTGTAGGCACTCTCCTTAGTAGGTCTGCTACATTTTCTGTCAATAAAACGGAGCGTTTGGTTAGCCTTCCCCACAACATTTACCATGTGTTCTTTCGTATTTAAGTTGTTTGTAATTATAATACCTAGGTATTTAGTTGAAATTACGCCTTTGAATTAGACTGATTTATCTTGTAACCGAAGCTTAACGAGTTCCTTGTAGCACTCATGTGCTCACACTTTTCGTTATTTAGGGTCAACTGCCACTTTTCGCACCATTCAGATATTTTTTCTAAATCGTTCTGCAGTTTTGTTTGATCTTCTGATGACTTTATTAGTCGATAAACGACAGTGTCATCTGCAAACAACCGAAGACTGCTGCTCAGATTGTCTGCAAAATCGTGTATTTAGATAAGGAACAGCAAAGGGTCTATAACACTACCTTGGGGAACGCCTGAAATCACTTTTGTTTTACTCGATGACTTTCCGTCAATTACTACCTCTCTGACTGGAAATCACAAATCCAGTCACATAACACACGATATTCCATAAGCACGCAATTTCACTACGAGCCGCTTGTGTGGTACAGTTTCAAAAGCCTTCCGGAAATACAGGAATACGGAATCGATCTGAAATCCCTTGTCAATAGCACTCAGTACTTCATGTGAGTAGTTGTGTTTCAGAGGAACGATGTTTTCTAAACACATGTTGACTGTGTGTCAATAGACCGTTTCCTTCGAGGTAATTCATAGTGTTCGAACACAATATATGTTCTAAAATCCTGTTGCACATCGACGTTAACGATATAGGCCTGTAATTTAGTGGATTACTCCTACTACCTTTCTTGAATATTGGTGTGACCTGTGCAACTTCCAGTCTTTGGGTACGGATCTTTCGTCGAGCGAACGGTTGTATATGATTGTTAAGTATGGAGCTAATGCATCAGCATACCCGGAAAGGAACCTAATTGGTGTAGAGTCTGGACCAGAAGACTTACTGTTATTAAGTGATTTGAGTTGCTTCACTACTCCGAGGATACTTGCTTTTACGTTACTCATGTTGGCAGCTGTTCTTGATTCGAATTCTGAAATATTTACTTCGTCTTATTTTGTGAAGGCATTTCGGAAGGCTGTGTTTAGTAACTCCGCTTTGGCATCTCTGTCTTCGATAGTATCTCCATTGTTATCGCGCAGTGAAGGCATTGATTGTTTCTTGCCGCTAACATACTTCCCATATGACCAGAATCTCTTTGGATTTTCTGCCAGGTTTCGAGACAAAGTTTCGTTGTGGAAACTGTTATAGGCGTCTCGCATTGAACTCCGCGCTAAATTTCGAGCTTCTGTAAAGGACCACCAATCTTGGGGATTTTGCGTCTGTTTAAATTTGGCATGTTTGTTTCGTTGTTTCTGCAACAGTGTTCTAACCCGTTTTTGTACCAAGCACGACAACCCTGTGTTCACTAATCCCTATATCGGTTATGATGCTCATTAGTAACTCAGTGCACAGCACCCAAAAATATATGGTATGCCCACACCCACACAGCACAGACGTCTGGCATTATGTGATAATCAACAACACTCCTGCGGACGAAAGGGTTGGAAAGACGTCACAGATACAGTTTCTTGTTCTGTAATCAACATTGCTGTTGATTCTGCAAGAAGAAAAATGCGAGGATACACTTAGGGATGCTGATGGGGGGACAGTTTGTTACAGCCTTATTGCCCGTCCTGTTTGTACACTATAGCAGGTCCAGTTGAGCCCTTGCATTGCTATATTATGCAGCTATTTACGAAATGAATCTACCACCCATTACATTTGGATATACTCCTCAATGCACTGAAATCACAATTCACGACGTCAAATCTAGCATTCCCTTACGACTAGACGTACTTTTTTTTACGTTAATAGTAATTTGATTATTTCCTACACACGTCTGGTGATATGTCAGAACACCGGGAATTTAACGTCGCGATTGGGTTTTTAAAAGTTCAATAGCCTTGCTAAATTGGCTCTCTCCACTACTGTGTGATGGAATAGATACAACAGCATGTACCACTGCAAGAAAGTCCACTGCGATGTTTTGAGAAGCAATAAACACAACACAGTTAAACTACGATCTAGTCTGTAGCAGTATACTGTCATGGCTATATGTCGGAGACAGCTGAAAACACTCACGCATTCCACGCACTCACCTCCCAGGTGTCCACACGCAACATGCTCGTCCCCATCGTACACCAGCAGTGCCGACGTAGAGAGGTCAGTGAAAATGTCCACTGCGGCTGCAGCTACCTTGCAGGCAGCTGTGGTGCACTCCAAAACAAGCAGCTGCATCTTGGATGTATACCGTAGTTCTCAACAATTCCGCGCCAACATAGATCCACCAGTTTAAAAAATCTTTCCCCTATTCAACACAACGACGTTGTTGACCATACACCTCGAATGTAGATTCCTCCCCTTTATACAGGGTGATACAAAAAGGTACGGACAAACTTTCAGGAAACATTCCTCACACACGAATAAAGAAAAGATGTTATGTGGACATGTGTCCGGAAATGCTTAATTTCCATGTTGGAGCTCATTTTAGTTTCGTCAGTATGTACAGCACTTCCTCGATTCACCGCCAGTTGGCCCAGTTGAAGGAATGTAATGTTGACGTCGGTGCTTGGGTTGACACGCGGCTCATTGCTCTACAGTACTAGCATCAAGCACATCAGTACGTAGCATAAACAGGTTACTGTTAATCACGAACATGGTTTTGCAGTCAGTGCAATGTTTACAAATGCGGAGTTGGCAGATGCCCATTTGATATATGGATTAGCACGGGGCAATAGCCGTGGCGCGGTACGTTTGTATCGAGACAGATTTCCAGAACGTAGGTGTCCCGACAGGAAGACGTTCGAAGCAATTGATCGGCGTCTTAGGGTGCACGGAACATTCCAGCCTATGAGTCGCGACTGGGGAAGACCTAGAACGACGACGACACCTGCAATGGACGAGGCAATTCTTCGTGCAGTTGACGATGACCCTAATGCCAGCGTCAAAGAAGTTGCTGCTGTACAAGGTAACGTTGACCACGTCACTGTATGGAGAGTGCTACGGGAGAACCAGTTGTTTCCGTGCCATATATAGCGTGTGCAGGCACTATCAGCAGCTGATTGGCCTCCACAGGTACACTTCTGCGAATGGTTCATCCAACAATGTGTCAATCCTCATTTCAGTGCAAATGTTCTCTTTACGGATGAGGCTTCATTCCAACGTGATCAAATTGTAAATTTTCACAATCAGCATGTGTGGGCTGACGAGAATCCCCACGCAATTGTGCAATCACGCCATCAACACAGATTTTCTGTGAACGTTTTAGCAGGCATTGTTGGTGATGTCTTGGTTGGGCCCCATGTTCTTCCACTTACGCTCAATGGAGCACGTTATCATGATTTCATACGGGATACTCTACCTGTGCTGCTAGAACATGTGCCTTTACAAGTACGACACAACATGTGGTTCATGCACGATGGATCTCCTGCACATTTCAGTCGAAGTGTTCGTATGGTTCTCAACAACAGATTCGGTATCCGATAGATTGTTAGAGACGGACCAATTCCATGGCCTCCACGCTCTCCTGACCTCAACCCTCTTGACTTTCATTTATGAGGGCATTTGAAAGCTCTTGTCTACCCAACCCCGGTACCAAATGTAGAGACTCTTTGTGCTCGTATTGTGGACGGCTGTGATACAATACGCCATTCTCCAGGGCTGTATCAGCGCATCAGGGATTCCATGCGACGGAGGGTGGATGCATGTATCCTCGCTAACGGAAGACATTTTGAACATTTCCTGTAACAAAGTGTTTGAAGTCACTCTGGTACGTTCTGTTGCTGTGTGTTTCCATTCCATGATTAATGTGATTTGAAGAGAAGTAATAAAATGAGCTCTAACATGGGAAATAAGCGTTTCCGGACACATGTCCACATAACATATTTTCTTTTTTTGTATGTGAAGAATGTTTCCCGAAAGTTTGGCCGTACCTTTTTGTAACACCCTGTATAAGTTACTTTCGAAGATAGAAGAAATCAGACAATACACCAGTTTTCACATTGCTAAAGCACCATTACTTGTGAAAATTCTGTACAGGACTATGGGATAGACTATATTCCCTCTAAGTATTCTTTGATCAGAGAGAAGAATATCTGTGACGTCATGCATCACAGGAATAGAATTTTAAACACATTTTTGACTCGTGAAGGGTACTAAGATCTCACTTTCGGTCTCTCTCTTAAGGTAACCAAATGTCCCACAACATACGAAGTCTCTTAAGGCAACAGCACAGAGATTCTGTAAATAAAGTTTTATAGTATGTACCTCTTCATAATTTCAGTAACACATATGATTTTATTACGATGGTTGGCTCTCCCTGTGTAGGTGGAAGTCAGAAATATCATTAAAACATATCGCCGCAATGGAAAAAACACCAAGTGAAGAATCATATCCATGGTACCCTAGTGTTCGAGAATTAACAATGACGTACAATCTATCTACATTCACAATGATACTCACAAAGTAGAGGAGGAGTGGTTTAGCGATGAGAAATTTGGAAGCATGCTGCTGTGTCATTCGTCGAGATTGTAAAAAGTGGTAAAATTGACGCTTCAGTGATGTCTTTCCAAGCCTTTCGTCAGCAGGAGTGTTGTTGATTACCACGTAGTGCCAGATTCCTGTGTTTACAACACTTGTTTGAGAGAGTCTTTGCAGGATGCGGCACCTTCTGGAAGAGCTGATTGGAAGACTTAAACGTCAAATAATTTCCTAGAATTGAAGAGAACCGTGACACGTAGCTGGTGTGAGTGTGGGCATACCATAATTTTTTTTAGGTGCTGTACACCTATAAACAATAACTGCACAGCTTGTCTGAAATATGTATATGTTTGCAGTGTAACGTTACTGCGGTTTATGTTCCAGCATGTCCAGAGAAAATGACAGTGTGTCCAATCATCAGAGAGATATAGGTTCAGCACATCGATAGCTGCAAGGGTATGAGGGAAATTTTACGTGTAAAATTATGTCCGCTATAGATATTGAGATTCGTTGCAGAACCACGGCCGTCAAGAGGAGACATTTCCAGTACATCGCTTGGTGTCAGACTGCAGCAGTCACAATATTTAATTGTAGCTATACTGATAAACATGTTCCTGGTTCCCAATACTCTGGTGAGCCTGGAGAGCCCTACAGAAAGAATAGCAGCAAGCAAGTTGGGGAGAGAACAGCATCTCAGCGGACGCCTTTCTTCTGTGCTGGTGCTTGCCCATCCTTTGTACACCAGTTCACAGACTCTGAGAAAGCTTGTGTCATGACGAGTCGACTCGCAGCTGCGCCTGGATGGGTGAATAGTGAACTAATATCCAGGATGCATTGATTTACCTTCGGGACTGTGTGTGTCGCGTGTATACTCTGCAGAGAATTGAGAAGATTCAATACGATGAGTGTTTGTGATGGAAGTATTGATAGCATTCGAACTTCTACCACTCAGGTCCTCCTGGGGTGGAGGTCCTCTATGGCCAACTGCCTCTCTCTGGCTGACACGCCCTTCCACAGCTGTGGTCATGGGACATGTCTTTGAGTGCTGGCAATATACTGTGGCACAGTGAGTACGTGGGATGTAAGAGTGTTTTCACACATCTCAGTCTCCAGCAGTGTCTGGATCTTATTTCTCAATATATCACAGCGGACTTTGTTGTTGTTACTATCCTATCAT
Source organism: Schistocerca gregaria (assembly GCF_023897955.1). Taxonomy (NCBI): domain Eukaryota; kingdom Metazoa; phylum Arthropoda; class Insecta; order Orthoptera; family Acrididae; genus Schistocerca; species Schistocerca gregaria. The sequence continues at coordinate 319,792,642 of NC_064925.1, read as the reverse complement.
GAGTTGGACCCTTTCCTCCCTCCTTCTTCGTTCTGGGGTAATGGAGAAAACCAGTGAACCTAGAAATTCTATGGTACTTTTAAGAAAAGAAAATAAGATTTAGCAGATTGCAGTGGTCAGGAACTCTATAACCGTGACGGTATAAATTCACGTCGAAATTTGAAATTCCAACTATCATTTCATACATCACCGCTCCCAATCGTGACGTTGCATAATAATAGGTTTGGTTTATTTAATGAAACTTCTCATCGAATACGTAACCCTTTTGTTTATACATTTTTATTTCGAGTAGTTAGAATTATTTAAACACTATGTTAATGATTCAATTAATATTTTCCGTGCCACGTCTTTTGGAGCAGCGTTTGTGACATCTTCAAGATGTGATGTTCGGCAGCAGACATAATAACTCCTGAAGGAGTTTGTGAAATCACCACAAGAAAAGTGCGCAGGAAGGCTGAGGCAGTTTAGAGTCCATGGCGGAAAGAAATATCTCATGCTAGATTCTATATCATCTGCGAAGCAAACTACAGCTCTCTCTCTTTGTATGCAACGATCTTTTTTAAAAAGTGTATTTCGTGTCAACCGGCTACTAGTTTTGTGTCAACCGGCTACTAGTATTGTGTCACTGTCAATTTGTGTGTACGTGTGAGATAGCTACCGTGTCCATCTTATATCCAATACATCACGACCACGTCACCGGAAATTAGTTATTTATTAACTTCATCAGTATTTCTTGATCGATTTCCATTCAGCCATTTTCTTTGGAAAGAAGGCACTCTCATGTGCGCGGATATCTGACAGTTTGCTTCATGAATACAAACGACCTGAGATGGCTGTGGACGCCGACAGGAAATGTACTAGGATGTGTTGCAATCTGGACAAGTTTTTCAGATATGTTCAAGCGATCTATGACGGTGGAATTACGTGTGATGGGTGTCTTATGAAGGTATTTCTTGCGTGAAAGGAATAAAAGAAAAATGTGATCTATTTAATTCCTTCTTTACAAGACCTGCATCTTCCCAAACAGCAGAGAATGATGAGCAAGAGATATGGAACCCCTGCAAACTGATTTTTTATGAATAAGCTATATACCTTCTGTTTTTTTAGTTGAATTAGCTTTCATGTTATCCTTCCCCTCCACCACAGAGCCGCCAGTTTCCAGATGGGGTGGGAGGAGGGGAGAGGGATTACCAGAGGGGGAGAGGTTAATTAATAGATCAATTTAATTAAGTAGTCAATTAAATTGATGAGAGTGAGAGGCAGCTATTCGAATAACTCAGGCCTGAAACTGTACCTGTATCAGCGAGGCGAGAGGCGAGGGCTGGAGGTTTCCTGAGGGGTTGGATGGAGGAGTTGGAGGGAGAGGGGTGGGGTGACAATAGGTTGCGGACCTGTCAATCAGAAGGAAAGATTATCCTCTTGGCAGAAGAATAGGTTAAGGACCTGTAAATCAAATGAGAGCAATAGGTTTGCCTCTGAGTGGATACTTGCTCCCGATGTAGGCAATCCACACTAACAAAGCGGACTCATGCCCACTTTGTCCCACAAATGACGTTCTTTTCGTGACACGCTATTGATATACTTTAGAGAACCTGCATAAGAGACAGATTGCAGAACGATTGTAGAACTAGCAATGTACATATCACATAAGGACTATGGAGACGAAGAGGAGAAATCAGGGCTCATGCAGACAAATGTAGATTGTCAATTTTCCTGTACTCTGTTTGCGAGAGGAGCAACTAAGGAAACAGTCATGCACTGTATGTGATTTGTGGAGTATGCACGTAGATACAGATGGGGAATTGTTCAACGTGTCGATCGCTGTCTCATATCATGCATTATAACACAAGACATTGACAGGAATGAATTATGGGTTCAAAATAATTTGATTCCAATGCTTGCAATGTTAGCAATGGAACTTTTGTCCACTAGAGCTATTTGTACCGTTTTTTTTTTCAGAATGCTTACTGATAAGTCTTCTCCTACACAACACAGTTCCATCTTCTCAAATTTCTTTGTTCAAAGACCTAGCCAGATAGCTGCTATTTGAACACTCCAGTTTTTCGTAAGTTATTACACATGGCAATAAATTTCTTCCATTTAGGATGGAGGCTAATGCGAAACGTTTTTTGGTTCCTTCTTTCAGCTTTATGGATCATACCAACTGCTGCACTATACATTGAATATTTGTCTGCAGCCTCCACTAATGAGTAATTCCCTGTCTTCTCAGCCATGTGTGAACTGAAAGAAGAAAGGAAGATTAATGTTTAACGTCTCGTCGACAATGAGCTCATGAGAGGCAGAGGGAAGGATGATGAAGATAATCAGCCATGCCCTTTCAAAGGACCTGCTCTACCATTTGCCTCAAGTGAATTAGGAAAACCTCGAAAAACCTGAATCTGAATGGCCAGATGGGGATTTGAACTCCTGTCCTCCCGAACACGCGACCGGTGTACTAACTACTGTGCCACCTCACTACCAGTACTTGTTGCGTACACAGTGGTGAATTCCCTCGTGAACACGTCATAAGGCAGTTCAGTAATGGCTTTCAAGATATCGTCAAATCGTTGATGCAACACTTACTTGTTTGTTATTTAATATAAGCAGTTTACAAATGCTCCACACGCGTTGCTCATCCAAGACGTAGTGACGTCTGAAGTCTTCATTTCCGAGCAGTTACTGATCTCGTAAACACATAGTTTATTGTTGACCCAAAAGTGTGGAACAGTCTGAGTATGTGAGACCCTTCCTTGATTTCCATAGCTCAATTATCTAGAATGTGTGCACCACTAAATAACAAGAGCTTGAAAATTAGGATGACTCCATTAAGAGATGTTTTCTCCAAAAGCATAAATAAACACGATCTGAAAGATGAAAGTACGAATATTCGACATTGACCTTTGATCACCCCATTTGATAGTAAACATAAAGCGCCGTCTTTGTTGCTCTAAAATACGAGCGCTACACCAACCATTGCACCTTGTGTGTGCTTCAACACACGCGAGTTGTCAGTATTGTGGTTCGACATCAGTTCGTACTTAATCCCATTCCTGTTTCTGCAACCCGAAGATTTTTGAAAGAATTTTCATACGCAATTGACTTCAAGAAAATGTTTGAACTGGGAAGCCAACTGTAAGTGAAAAATGAGGAAGTGCAAACGAACTTAGGGTGAGGGAGGGGGTAGAAGAAGAAGAAATAAATCGATTGGAGGGCACTAAACAGCGGACAGAAAGATACGAAGGGAAGCCACGAGGATATTCCGACTGGATTGTGTTTAGCAACTGTTCCATAAAACTTACCTTTCCACGGCACGGAGACGATTGTTACTTGTTTTCAACTACTAGAAGATAGAGACAGCTCGTTATGCAAACGAGTCGACCCAACGAAAGTGTAAAGACTATATTCTGTGCCTGCTGTTTTGTTTTTGTGACTTTACATTGATCGGCAAGGAAATACTGAAAAAGGATTCATGCCATCGTTGCAAGCAAATCGACTTTGGACTGGACTGTTCGGTGTTTTTGTACTGTATCAATAAAATGAATTATTGTAATTATAGCTTTCATTTCCTTGCAAAATTGTGTTGATCTCATGAAACTAATTAACAGGTTAAGCTGCAACGAGAATTAAACAAACAAGAAAGGTGATGTCAGCAGATTACTGAGTGGGACGGTTGGAATGTGGAATTTCGCTGCTTGTGTGAGGTTGCACGACTTAGTTTTAATATTTTTTATAGATTTTCACCACCCTCGTCTATATTTAATTCAAACAATTGTGCTGAAGACCTCCCGGTTTAGTGTCCTAGACCAGTAATCATCGTCAACATCATCTGGAATTTTGCCTTATGTGGTGTAAACTGCTATGGTCATCAGTCCCCTAGAACTTAGAACTACTTAAATCTAACTAACCTAAGGACATCATACACATCCATGCCCGAGGCAGGATTCGAACCTGCGACCGTAGCAGTCGCACGGTTCCGGACTGCGCGCCTAGAACCGCGAGACCACCGCGGCCGGCAATGACTGTTATGTTGTGTGCTTCTGTGTAGGGGTGTATGGAGGTCTGTCTGTGTGTTCGTGTGTTTTCATGGCTGAGAGTAACAGTGAGAGTAGCTGCTGTGTGTGAAATGGGGGATATGTCCGTTGAACTTAACAGGTTCTATGGCTGTATATAAAAAAAATGAAATTTTGGGTGAGTATGTCCGTTGAACTTAACAGGTTCTATGGCTGTATATAAAAAAATGAAATTTTGGGTGAGTAAACCTGCAAGTTCTTCACTCTCTCTCTCTCTCTCTCTCTCTCTCTCTCTCTCTCTCTCTCTATCATTTTTACTTCGCACTGTGACCTCTTTCTGACATTTTGCAGTTGTAGAAGTGATCTTTTCCGCCATTGTAATTCGGTGCTTTTTTCCGTCGTATTTTGAATTTCGCATTATTTTAACATAGCACTGTTACCTCTTTCTGACATCTTGCAGTTGTATGTAGCACAAGTAGACTGTTTTTAATTCTTAGATTCCCCCCCCCCTCCCCCCCCCCCCCCCGGCCATTATTTTTGGTAGAGAGAAAGGAGGCTTGCCTAATCAATTCGCTTCTGGGCAGCATCTTCGCTGCTAAAGCACTATAATTAACTTGGAAAAATGCATGACACAATGCTGGCTTGTAATATTTATTACGACCGGTCTGGTCATTCATTATTCTCCAGGTGAACGAAAGAAACCTCACTGTACCACCAAAATAGGATACAGGGTCCTATAAAATCAAACAATCAATTAAAAACACTTAGGAAAGAATACAGACACAACATCTCATGGTATACATATCTTCAAACACGAATAACAATTTAAATATAGTCAAAATACGTAAAACGATGGCAATAAGTTTCTGGTGAGAAGACAATGTGTCTCAATCTGAGGAAAGCGATAAACTGGGTGTCCAGCACACAGATACCTATCTAGGAAGTTAATAAACTGAAGATGGTGCAGACCAAAGGCTATACACGTGTGTGTAATAACATAGTACCTAATGCTATGTCATAAGTTGATATAAAATAACAACAATCAAATTTGATATTTGATGAAATCGCTATGGGTTTATTTTCTGCCTGGCGATGTCAAAATACATGTACAAGGTCCACATGTTATTAACATATGTATGAGAAAGGCATAACACGACTTTATTTACGAAATAACTGTGAACAAACCCAGTTGTAATCATAAAGGATAAACACAAACTGAAACCAAGTAAACTAGTAATACCTCATACTTAAAAATGTATTACTATGCAAATGAATGAGAAGTACAAATTTAGGTTGAAGATTCTGTATCATATTATATCGTTCATGAATTAAAAAAAGTGTAAAGGAATTAAATACATATGTCCTCATTCGTTCCTGTGCTAAAGTGCAAGAAGTCTGAAACCAAGTTTCATAAATATGAAAATAAAAGTCATCTGTCATAAGGAGCTCTGTTAATTAAACCCATGTAATGGAATCATACTAAGGAATGAAGCAGCTCATCTCCTGTTTCATATTTCATAAGTACATCTTGTTATAAAGGAATTACAATATATGAGTCACTACATATTCATCTGAAAATAAAGAAACATCCAGAGGTATATGGAACATCAAATTAAATTGGAAGTCAGTAAATCAAGATAACATTAGTAGATTCAGAATGTAATCATACATCAATCAGGTTCATAATCTGCTTATCGAGGGAGGGAGGTTGGGAGGTTGGGGGGGTGGAGGTGGAGGGGAGCGTGAAAGTACGACCAGTATTGTATTTAATACTGAGAGATTCCCATGACCTACGAGTTTTATTTTCATTTTCTTGAAGTACAGCTTTTAGTTGTGGTTCAGCACAGGAATGATGAGGACTTAGTATATTTAATTTCTTTATACTTTTATGTTTCATGAATTACTAGATAATTGTTTCTGTTACTTACGTGAAACAGAATCTTCAACCAACATATTGCACTTCTCACTACTTTAGATACTAATACATTGGTTTCAGTTTGTGCTTGTCTCTTATGATTACAACTGAATTTTCACACTGTCGTTTTCTAAAAAGAAACTGTGTTTTGCCTTTATTTCATATGTATGTAAATTTTATGTGGACATTGTACATGTACTTTTACATGGTCGGACGCAGAAAGAAAACCATAGCGATTACAGCAAAAATTAAACATGGCCATTGGACCGTTGCACTTTGGTATCAACTTACGACATAGCCTTGGGTAGACACGATACTATATCACTACTCACAAGTGTACCCTTTGGTCTGCACGGTATTCGATCTATTAACTTCCTAGATCGTTACCATTTATCGCTTGCCACAGATTAAACCACATTGCTTTATTATCGGAAACTTAGGATCATTGTGTTACATATTTTGACTACGTTTAAGTTCTTGTTCGTATGTAAAGACACGTGTGGTGTTGTGACTGTATTCTATGGTAACTATTTGAAATTTAATACTTAATTTTACACGGCTTGCATTCTGTTTTGGTGATACATTGCTTTTTCTTCTGTTTTCTTGCTCTACAGTTACCTGAAGGGTGGTCAGTCACCGAAACCGGTCCTAATAAATAAGTATTACAGGATAGCATGATGCATACTTTTTTCCAAGTATTCATAATCTGTTAACAGTCGCCTGAAAAAAAACTGTTAGGCTATAATTAACGCAAAGAGTACAAGATTTTTTTTCCAGTTGGAGCTAACGTCAGTTGCCAGCACGAAAGCTATTGTATTTAATACTGTTCAAATTGCGCATTGTACAACACCTGTGGTTTCATCAGCCCGCAAAGAGATAGACGTTTAATGAGAGTTTTATAGCCTAAATCGGACAATCGTAGGGGGTTTCCAGAAATATATCATTATCAGCAATGGAACAACACGCAGACGCGCACTATACGCAATATCGAGATAATACTATTCCACGGTGCTGTCATTGATACCAAACGCAAAAGAAGACAATAATTTTTTTCTTTTTTTCTTTCATTTATGCCGCGTGTCTGGTTCACTTTCGTTCGCAGAAAAAAATCAAAACAGCACACCTATAAATGCCACTCCTTACATTTCCGCATCGGCGGATATAACGATCTTTATAAATCACTGTAACCGGTTAACAACAGCGAGCACTGACAGTCTGCTCGTGTCTGGCCTGTATTTTCGTCTGATGAAGTCTGATCTCGTCATTCGCATTCCATTGACTGACAAGGGGACCACGAAGCTCGGATCAGAGACTTACTTTGTACACTTTTAATACTCCATTAGGACAACATAATCTGCAAGTAGTAATGCATACTACTTCGACGATTTCTAGAAAATCGCAAGAGAAGTTTTACACATCTGTGATGTAACATTAGTGACGTTACACTAGTGATGTAACACTAGTTATATTAGTTCGTACATATTACATTTAAAAGATAATATGATGAAAAGACAGGTGTATTGGCTTGAACTTTTCTTGACTTTCCACTGCCATTTCGCTGTTTACTAATTTTTGTTATTATAACAACAATTATGCGACTTTTACTTCTACAGGCTAGTCAAAAACGTTATCAAGCGCCTTCAAACTTATTCATATATGATTGACAACGAAAGAGAAATTGCTTCTCATGAAGATACTTTTAAAATACGTACATTCAGTCGTATATAGTTCATTTTCGGCACCGATATTTACGAAAAATGTTGCGTTACACATGGTTTGCATCAAGTAGTCGGATGAAAGAGAAATTTTTCAAAATGTCAACGAGCATCGTTTTTCCTTAGGAACTCTGAAGGTTTCTTGTACGTGCAGGAAAATTGAATTCACTCGATGCAGTAGATGCCGTTTTAAGTTATTTTTTCCGTGCCTATATGCGAAACATCATCTTACAGCTTGTAATGTCGAAAGCAAATCCGACGATTAATCGCACATTATCCTTATACCCTGGCATATTATTGAACAAAGTTATTTACAGCTTTATTTACCTATGTTTGACTTGGGCTTTCCAAGTCTTTCCCGCGTCCTCGAAACCTGTGTCTGTAGATCGGTGCGTCCAGGTGCAAAACAGTCCTCGGTATCTTACCCGATTGCAGGTATAAGGGATTTCGGAAATCACGACAAGCATACATTTTCAGGTAAACGTTATGTTTTTGGTCGTTTTCTTGTCAACAGCTATAAATATAATATTTGTTGTACTAAGAAAAATTAGGAAACAACCAAATAACTTTGGAAAATCAATAAATATTTTTGCAGATATTCGTGTTTTTTCATTATATTATCTTTCAGCTGTAATGTGTATGAAATAATAAGAATTTTTTCGAATAAATTAAAATTTAAAAGAAACATGAGCGGGGCTAGATCCGGCGATCCCCTATGGACCTTACGCTAAGCACAATCTCGTGCTCACAGTCGCAACATCATCCTGTAGCTTGTAATGTCGAAAGCAGATCACTGACGCGTAAAACTTCTCTTGTGATTGTCGCCAAATCGCCTAGATAATACGTCTTAGTGCTTGCATATTATGTTGTTCCAATGGACTACTAAAGGTGTACAAAGTGAGAAGTACATCGTGATCCGAACGTCATGACCTCCTCGAGAAAGAACGGTAGTATTCCGCGCGACCTCGGTGTGGATGAGTCGAAGCATTCCAGTTTTCTGTATCAAACGATAACCGATAGGAACAGATATAGGAAAAGATGGCAGCTCGAATCAGTGCTACTTCTGAAAAGTTCTGGTTTTTTTTCATACATAAACCGTGTAACCGGGAACGAGCTGGTCTTCCGTGGTCAATGGTGGTCCTCGCTAGCAAAAGGAAGGCTCCAAATCGACACCACCTGCACCCGCGCACTTCGCAGGAATCGTCTTCTAGTGGGACGTAGGAGCTCAGCAGATGGTTAATTTCCAAAGAAAATACAAGTTCCGCAATAGATGGGTTTTAGGTTAGAGACGAGAAACAGATAGCCATGAATGTTAGGGGTCAGTTCTGGCAAAGATTTGTGCTGAAAATTACGATTATTAACAATTATTATTAGTTAAGAAACCTCGGACATACCTTCTGTGAGTGTTTACACTATAATCTTCATAAGAAATAAAATGATTACAAATGTCCATAAATCGAAACTTGGCGTTATAAAAAATCTGTAAATTTTACTTAACGTCTGATCGTCATCCCTTCCATCCTGCCATCTTTATTGACACAGTTTTCGTCTAAGGTGTATGAAATTCTTGTTCGTAAATTAGTTTTCAGCTGATGAGATTTCTTTATGTAGTTCAGTTCAATAAAGCGCTGCAGGCTTTGACTTCAGTTGTTCACATTTTATCAACATTGCCAATACAGTTCTTCTCCCTGTTTAACTGGTAGTCATGAGATAAAACTTTCTATTTCCATGACAAAATGACCAACACAATCTTATTCCTTCGGCCGGAGAAGCTCACTACAAAGATGAGAGATGATAAATTCGCTCCAGTGGTTTCAACGTCAAACAGACAATGTTTTCACTTACAACTAATTTTTAATTTTCTATTTGAAATTGTTCAAATAATCATTATTAATATTAATAATAATAATCATAATAATAGCCAATGTATCCAATAACATCATTTCAGTGGAAATAATTTTTATATATGCATTTCATATTGGTACATACGTAACTGTCACGATAATAATGTACTAGATCGCAGTTCTTAAAAAAAAGTTATAGTATGAGAAGTTTTATTGGATCGTGTTGTTTACGAATGCGTTAACTCAAGTTATTCTTTAGAGAAGGAGAGTGAGTGCATCACTGTCGAGTTTCACTACAAGTGGTGAGGAGAAAATTCACGTAAATTCATTACAGTAGACGATATGTTTTATTAACAAGAATCAATAATTTATGTGGTGTAGCAGATCCATTAGACAAATCCAAGTGATGAAGATCGACGCAACTGAAGCAAGAAGACAGAAATTATGGTATTCGAAATAATAATAGCGATGTCACCATAATATATGAACTGCCGTTAAACTACAGAACGTAGAAGGCGATGATGAGCGCATTTTCATGCAAAACAGTCACATTCTTGATTCTTCCTGTCAATTAGCTTCCATCGTAATTATTTAAACTATTTTTCCGAAATTTTCTCGGGACTTTTCGCAACGGTGGGGAGTGTTATAAGTTGTCGTCAGACGTTGCATACTGTCAAATGTTAGCCACATCGTTCATTTATAAAATGCACATTACAGGTGAAACAGATATAACATTGGTATAATATACTACTACATTTATATTTGTTGAACGAACCTGTTTTCGGCTATTACGCCGTCATCAGGTGCAGGGAAAAGTATCATTGCAGTGAAATTTTGTTGGGTCAAAGATTTTAAATTAGTACATGTACAGAATATCTCCATTTTCTGAGATGAGAATGTTAATGTTGGAACAGGAATAAAACAACAGAAGTTATCAGTGAAAATGCGATGTAAGATATTTTAACTGAGATAAAATATGTGATACATTAACTAATGAACTATAGGCAAATTACTGCAGTTGTACATAGAAGAACATAATTGAACAATAAGCTTTGGTGACACCACATACTTACCTTTGAACCTGATGATTTCGCAACAGCCGGAAACCGGTTCGTGTAACAAATAATAAATATTGTAGAACACTACACCAGTGTTGTGTATGTTTCATTAATAACATACAAAATATTCTGCCAAGAACCGACGGAATAGTAAATCAGTGTCATAGAAAGTACGTTAACTAATCATAATTTTAAGTTACATTAACATGCTACAGTTCTCAGTGTAATAAGTGTTGGATTGTGTACTTGCAAATATAATTAAAAGAATGGCTGAGAAATTCATTGACTTTCTACTGGACATAATTTATGTGATATGATGATACAAAAACAAGAATCAGAGTTTGAATCGATTATTCTAATCGATCGAACGGCCTAGACCAGCCTTCATGTCACTCTGTGCCGGCTTTCGGAAATTGCAGACATGACTTTTTTTTTTACAGAAAACGAAACAGGAAATGACTTATACTTAAGGTAGTATGACGGAAACAGGGCGTTCGTGTAATTATGTGGAAAAATCAGCAACAAAGGGCATGTCGCCAGTTTTAAACCTTGCAGATGATAACAACTCACCAGAACATACTGGAGCTACTGGGTAACAATGGTGATTACGAACAATAATAATTATTATTGCTATTACTATTGACCACGTGTAATTCAAATAGAAAATCGTAATACTGACACGTCCTCTAACTTTTGACAACAAAGTTATTATTTTTCCAGATATCTGCAGATGTACCCGCTTATATCGAAATCGGCGTAGGCTTTTATAGAAGAAGTAATTGTTACTACGGATATCTGCTGATACCCACATCAGTGCAGACCACTACTAATGACAGTCTGGAACTACATAAATCGACATCAGTCGAGTCACGGCTGGGTAGCGTACCGACGGCAATTGCTATTACCCATGGTCTTTATACTCGCCGAATGTGGGATTTCTCCTGCGGGTTTCCGTCGAAGAAAAGAATTTCACTTCACTGCTGCCAGCTACACCACCAGTATTGACAGGGGCAGTAAAATAGCTATCAGGAATTTCCCAGCACCTCTGTTTGTGGGATCTTTATGATGATGAAACTGTCCCCTAGGCGTCTACGATCACATTCATAGCTTGCATAATCGTTGGAATTCCTCTTTGAAACGCTGTAAGTATACGTATTCCTCTGCCTTCAAATGAAGGTGGCCTTATAGTTTTATAAAATTTTCCAGCACTGTGTAGCCGCTCTGTAAATCTCAGTCATTCTGCACAGGCCGATGCAGTAACATCATAGTATTTATACAGAGAAAAGGATAATTTTTGACGATGACGTGCCTGAGGATTTTGTAATCTGACATGTGCTGAAGAAAAATATTTTTCTGTAGCACTTGAAATTAGCACAAATGCCGAAATTGTAATTGTGAAATAACTTCTACAGTCAACCACAAATATCATGTGCTTAAAAAAAATCCTTCATGATTGTGAACCACGAACATGAGAAGTTGATCGGACTGATAATTGGGTGTTGTTGAATTAATGAGTATCTGGACGAGAGCTTCATTCAAAACGGAGCACGTCTCACCGTATGTTTCGCGTAAACTTCCGAAAAAAATCTCGGACAATAAATCGAAGTCCATTCATTGCAAGATGAAAGTTAAGTTTCACATTTGTGAGCTAGCTAAATTCCTTGTGCAGATTACTAGCAAATAACCATGCTTAAGTTTTAGAGGTCAGAATAGTTCGAAATGTTCGGAATCCACAAGCTGGAAATATTTTAGACTTTTTGCTATCGACACACCTGAAAGTAACAAGTCCACGATTCAAGACTTACAAAAATTTCGGAACGCTCCATATGTGACTTACTGCTCCTCGTATGTACTGTCTCCACCAGTCAGCAAACCGAAATGCCTCCGAATCCGATTAAAGGTGCCCCGTACAAGATGGCTGCTCCTGTTTAAGCTCTCTCTTTGACGAGAGTCAAGTGCGCAAACTTCCGATTTCTTCAACATACTTAAAAACTATAATGTCATTAACACCCATCAAACATCAGGTTGCATGTAAATTTTCTCAGCGTTAGATTGGTGTTCTTGGTTTTTCTTTAAGTTTAATAGTTTGTTCAAAAATGATGATTTGCGTCAAGGTAAACACAACTTTCCACTGTTTTGTTGCTAATGAATATAAACAATTAAAACTTAGTACATTCATACATCGCTGTATATGTCTCCTTAGTAATGCTACTGCTACTCTCAATCCTCCATTTGTTGTTTACATAAAACTTCAGATTTTTATGCACATTCCAGCCTATAATTCAAAATAGATCATAAGAATTAAAAAATCTACTACGATCCGATAGTGTTCAATGAAACACTTTGTTCGTGAATATACGAATTTTTGAAGTTCATTTTTCTGAACTGAGCCTTATGCGAAATACTATTTATTAAATAACTGAAATTTTAAATCACAAAGATGAAAAAACGTCAAAAGAAGCTTCTCTTCGTTTTATACACAAAACATGTAACATTAAACAACTAAAACGCTACTCTTCCAATCAAGGGCGCGTTTTCGCCCACGCCCACGTCTTACTTATGTCTTTGTATCCACGTTGTTGGCTCCTTAGTAAGTAGCCGGGTCCAGTTTTTATTGGATTTGGTCTTATTTAACATTCCTGCTGGTCACTCAATTCAGCCATGGCGGTTACCCTCTCCAAGTTTCTCGCCAACGGCTTGAGGACCCGACTTTTTTGGACCACGCGGTCAGAGTTAGCGTTTGCCTGGCCTCTCTCCTGCGCTCTTGGTAATTCTAATACTCAGTGTGTCAGCCAATCACTGAGGTTCAAATGGCTCTGAGCACTATGGGACTTAATTTCTGAGGTCTTCAGTCCCCTAGAACTTAGAACTACTTAAACCTAACTAACCTATGGACATCACACACACCCATGCCCGAGGCAGGATTCGAACCAGCGACCGTAGCGGTCAGGCGGTTCCAGACTGTAGCGCCTAGAACCGCTCGGCCATGCCGGCCGGCCAATCACTGAGGCACAAAGGATGCCGCCATCTTCTGACGACAACGGCAGACACACCCTCCCCGCTGTCAAAACAAGCGGCGTGCAAGCCGCGCCCGCACCTAATGTCACAACAGGACACGGGCGCAGAGCTGCGTCTGTTCTTTAAAGTTTCCAATCATTCTTACAGGTATGCACCATCTTAAGGAAAAGCTTGGAAAGAGAATGTGTTAAGGATTTTCACCTGAGAAACCAATCCTTATGACACACTTCCCGAGAGTATAGTACCCTATGGACGTCCGGTGTGGCCGTGCGGTTCTAGGCGTTTCAGTCTAGAACCGCACGATTGCTACGGTCGCAGGTTCGAATCCTGCTCCGGGCAGAGATGTGTGTGATGTCCTTAGGTTAGTTAGGTTTAAGTAGTTCTAAGTTCTAGGGGACTGATGACCTCAGATGTGAAGTCCCATAGCGCTCAGAGCCATATAGTACCCATTGAATATTGAAGCTAACAAGTAGATGCTTTAGACTTTCGGATTACATCGCAGTCTGACAAGAGACGATCTAAATAGGTGTGTTCAAATTTATGAAGGCATTATCAGTATGTGCAATGGCAGTGAGCGTTTTACTCATCTCGTGGTGCAAATTAAACTGTGGAAATAACAGTGGTATCTATGGTGGAGGGGGGAATGAAAACCATCACACGGTGGTAATGCAAGCAGTTAATCTTTCTGGCTTGTTAACGTAGCATGTCTGCCAGAGCAGTTGTGTGACTGTAAATGTTAGGAGCCAAGATACGTGAGTACCATCGAAATATCACGTAGGATAGTGTTGTACCAGCTCCAAACAGATGACCATCTCCAAAACATATGTTCCACTCCAGAGAAAATAATTTGCAGAATTTGTTTAGGCTGCGAGGAATGTTCAGATGGCTCAGATGTTAAGAGCGCTGCACAAGAGTCCCAGTCTGACACACAGTTTTAACTGTCAGGAAGTTTCTGACAGCACCCACTTCTTCCAAGAGAATACACTAGCAAACTACATGTTGAAACGCTCTGAAAAGATTCCGAAGCAGAACGTTTCTGGAATTCTATCTGTCGGCACTTTGAGTAATTCACAAAGTGACGGGTTAATGAGAGCAATAGGTGTCCTGATTGGTAAAGCCTATTGCTACGTTCTCTGGGATATTGTTGGAACCACGGGATCATTCGATACTCAATGATACCTCCACCACTGAGGACAGCTCACGCTACTCGGCTGCCCCGCGTCTATCATCACCTGACGCAAGCGCCGAAAGACGCCAGCGCATTTCACATGCGCGGAAATTGGCATAAATACTTTGAACGCACCTGGCCTCTTCAGTAGTTGTCTCTCGGCCAAAATATCGTGGCAGAATGTCGACGGGATCCGGCTGCACACCCGAAAGTTATTAGAAGAAGAAATACGCCAAGAAAATTTCAGAAGTTAGTTTTGTGATTGTGTTTTACGCAGTTGCAGAAGTAAGTTATGTCCTAGCAGCTGTTTTTTAAAAATGCCGTGCATTTAAATGTAGCTGATATAATACGCTTCTTGCGTTTTGTGTTTAATTTACAAGCCTTTGAATAGAGTCAATATTCATTTCTGACGTTATTAGATAATGTTGTTATTTTTCCTTCTCACTGGTTCTCTACATTTTACGGATATGCTCCAAAGACGGTACTATGGGTGTAAATTGTTCTAAGGAGGTCTTAGTATGAAGTTCCTTTGTACCACAATTCTTCTGCTACGTTCCTCTAACAAACTTGTATTAATGAGTAAATCTTGACTCAGCTGTACGTGTTATGTGTCAGAGACGCATACACTGCTAGGCACAGAATCCCGCTTAAGAGTAAACAATGCTAACGCTGGAGTAATAAGGAGGCACAGGCACGAGTTAAACATTGTGACTGGGAAGACAGTAGAAAAAAAGTGAGAGAATTCAGATGTCTAAAACAAAAGCTCTAACAAGGGCAAGAAAGTGAAGTAGCTGTAAAGAGTAGATGTTTCACTGTTCACGAAGACGTTCTTCAGTAGATGGAATTACTGGAGATAACACACTAGCTTTACATTTAAAGATTTCTCAAATGGCCCGCCCATTTGAAGCAGAACACCTTAAGTGAATGAATTGCAGACAAAGAGAGTGAATTAGGCCCCTTTGAATGGTTATCCTATCAAATCATGTTAAAAATTAAGTCACAAATACGGCAGCAAATGAAATATTTAACAGAAAAGAGGAAGTGGCAGAGGGAGAAATTGCAGGGTAACAGGTAGAATAGGAAAAAAATCATTTTATTTTATTGCCAAATTCGGTGTTATTTGTTGACAAATTGGAGTTATTTGTTGCCACGTCGAATGTTATTTCTTGCCACACTGGGCGTTATTTCTTGTCACATTCGATGTTATTTTCCTCCCAATTGGCTGTTATTTTGTGCCACATTGGGTGGTATTTTTTTGCCTCATTTGAGATTTTTCTTGACATAATATCATTTTTTCCTAAGTCAGTGTTTTTTGCCAAATTAACTGTAATTCTTTTGCTGAGTTTGGTGTCGATTTTGCCAAATTCATTTTTTTGCCAAATTCCGTTGCTTTTTTTACGAAATTCGTTTGTCTTTTGACAATGTCGATACTTTTTGGTAAAATTCAATATATTCGTCAAATTTTGTCTTGTGTTTTTGCCAAATTCGGTGTTACTTTTTTGCCAGTTTCGGCACTATTTTTGCCGTTAGGTCGAAGTTTGTTGCATGGGAAACGAAGTTTCATTTTGAAGATTCTACATGAACCTCAACCTTGAGGAGATTAGATGTCAATATGCAATTTCAGCATTCGATAACTATCAATTACGAATATCAGTAAACTACTGTCGTCACATTTATAACATTTTTGTATGCTATTTTCTTATTTCCTGTTAATATCCCCGATTTCGCGTTATTTCGCTAAAAACCAATAATTTCGTGTTTTTTCGCATTATCATTTTCGAAAAATTTTCCTGTCCCTAGTACATATAACACCCACGTCTTGCAACACCGAATGCAGCAAAGCAACTGGCACACAATAATTTTCAACTATCGTACCCAGTAAGAAAAGTGACTAGACACTAAACGGCAATTCTTGGTTTTTCTCTGAAAAATACCTGTGAAGTGCCTCTAAGTATATAAAAAACGTCACATCTGTCTCTCAATTTTTCCACTTCATTGCAGTGCTCTTGCCGTGGCTTTGTTACCGGCAAATGTATAAGGTAACTTAAATGCAATTTTTAACATCATTTATAATTACAATGTCTGTCTTTGTAAAGTATTATGATGTTTTGACGATTACAGCTGTTATTAATATTACGAAATATCGTTCGTTACAGCGTACAGGAAAAAAATGGACATTTCTGCTACAAAGAAAGTTCATATTTAACCCCTTTTCTAGGTGAAAAGCATTCCTACATTATACAGGCCCATTTATGTTTCTATATTTTCGTCAATTGTGTTTCTTAAATTGCAACTAATTGATGTTCCTTATTAAGCTGCATTAATTGTCATAAATTACAATTTTGCATTTCGTATTTTCGGATTACAACAACTTCAGCTTGTTTTTCATGTTATATTTTAACTTAAGTACTAATTTTGCCTGATGTCTTATTATATCACATTAAGTTAAATAAATATATTATATGTGGTGGATAAGTGGGAAAATATTACATAAAAGGTGACTACAAAAACAAAAAAGATTTTAGAAAATCAAGAAAAGTGATACAACTCTAAAAATTAATTAATAATTACCTGATAACAACTCATACTCGACGAGAACGGAACTAAACGTCCATATTACTGTTGTAAAGACTATAATGGAAATTACTGACCTGAAATTTGAAGGGCCTTATACTATTTCAATATCAGTTTAATTGAATTCCTTAAGTCGATTTAGCTCAAGTAGTTCATTTTTGAGTTGTGTCGCCGTTCTTGCCAGGGAGCAATATACGTAATTCAGTAACTGCAAAAGTGATCTATTATTCTTCAGCATATGAGATAAACCGCACTTCATTGTTAGTTCATTAACTTCACATATGTCTATTACATCTAGTGTTTCCTTCAATTCCTGTCATAAATCTCGTTTCAGATGTTTATATGCATGCATGGTTTGTTTCACTTTTATGCTTTTTACAGTTTTATTTGCACAAGTCAGAATAAGCTAATTTCCTGTACTTGGGGGCTCGTAATTATTAAAATGGCTACATTATTTTTAGAATAATTTTCGATTTTGTTCCTTTACTTTTGCTTTGAAAGGAAGTTTATTAAAGTCTCAATAATTAAAGAGCAACGTTTTCTTAATAAATTGTATTGCAGTTTTTAATCTAACACATTACTCGCCATGAAATCCAAAAAGCAAATATATAGGAAAGACTTTTTTTTCATCGTAGGCAGGTCTTACAAGTACTCATTTTTACATTTATGTAGTGCACTGCACACCACAATTCACTAGCTGTAGTAAGCTGTAATTTGAATGTTATATCAAAACAACTGTATCGATTCCAATCCAACTCAAATGTGACGTTAGACATGTAATCCTGTTTTCTTCATGTTATAAAGGGTCACCTGTTGTAATTCTTTGTCAGTTTGTTTCCGTTTATGATGAAACTGATTTGAATAGTGGACATAAAGTAAAAATATTCTTTGACTTTAACATGAAAGAAATGACATTCTTGATGAAAGAAAGCATGACTGCCAGGAACTAGTCAATGACGAAATTGTGCAAGTGATTTTCAGAAATGATCTGAGTATACACAGGCGGTCAGTTGACGGTGAACTTACTGAACAAAGCCAGAAGTGTAAAGAATTATTCATTATGAAATTTCGGCAGACAGAGTTCGTCTTAGTACATTTTGTTCAGGATGGACACAAAATTGAGATTGTAGATTACAAACGAAATTAACGGGCGTCAGTGTAGATAGTACTCACATACGAGGAATCACACGGAGACCTTTTTCCTGGGCTGCATTGCTATGGCCGATGAAGTGTGGTAACTTAGTACACACCGGAAGAAGCGACGATCAGTGAAATTGCATCACAAGCTCTTCATTTAAACAACGTACTGAAAACAGGCACTGCAAGGCGAAAAGTAAAGGTATGCCCACACGATGCGCAACTGCAGACGTACCGGAATGAAAGGGCATGCACAAAAATTAATGAAAAGAATGCAGGTGCCCATGGGTTTTCTCGTGTCCACATGGTGCCCCATTGCGCAAGCCGTTTGCTATGGATCCCATTGTTTGCTTGGGAGCTTCTGCTGCGTTTATTGTTATGAAAACGCGATAGAAAAAAAAAATGCGAAAGCGACTGTAGGTAATGAAGTATCTAAATGACAGAGGTAAGGGAAACACAATGTGACAGTGTTTTGTTCGCAAGTTTCAGAAGAAGGCCACAGTGAGATCTTAGATTTTCTTCTTTGGAAACTCCAATGATAAAGCTGTCAATAACATTTCTTTAGCTTGGAAGAACATGTGTGGATTAACATCCTCAGACTCGTACTCGACAAATTCGGGAGTTTCATACAACCAGAATGCACTGGAACGGCGGTTGTGTTTTCCAATTTCGTATTTTTTGCGTCATCAGTTTCCTTCATTTCTATTACTAGTGGTTTGTTGAGGATCTAAACATACCCCATCATTTCTTTTATTCAGATATCAGCTGAGCTATATGTGGCCTTAGGATGAATATTCGTCTACAGTTTTCATATGTAGTTTTCGTAAATTTGTGGCTTATTCTTCTCTGTTTTTCTACTTCGAAACTTACGGTATCTTATTTTTTACAGTAATATGATCTGGGACTTTTATGTAACACCTGACGCTCAGGGCATCACACCTCGAATTTTTATTCATATAATCTTTAGAAGAGGCATTCCTTCCGGCTTTTCTTGCCTGTAACCATCTATAACTTGAAGTGTGCTTCCTTTGGAATCAGGAGACGTTATTGCATATACATCGCTTCACAGCATACCCTCAGCACTGTACACAATGAAACACACATGGGCCCCAACTGCTTGGCGTCTGCTAAAGAGCTCAAAATTCCTAGCGAAGGCGGGAAGCGGTGTGCTTTACCCATGGCCTCCATTTCCAGGAAATTAGACAAACGCGCATGCAAGGTTGCGCTGTTGAAAATGTATGCACATGCACGAAGTTGAACAGAAAAAAGGGCATCATGTGGACAAACATAAAAAGGGATCAATTTTTGAGGCGAAAACAGCCATTCTCGTCTGATTCACCGTTTCGAGAGCACGTCATCCAAACTGATTTTTAAAAACTCTTATTTACTCTACTTTTTTTAAAAAAATTGAGTTCTGTAAGCCATGCAACGAATCACGTTCCGATTAACTCTGCGGGCGGAACCAATACACTGGCACTCCTTTTTTTTCGTACTATGCCAACCTATTCCTCGCAGAGTAGCATATGCAACCTAGGTCCTCACTTATTTCCTGGGTTTATTCCAATCTCTGTCTTCTTGAGTTTTTACCCTCTACAGCTCCATATAGTACCACATACAATATCCCGTGATGTCTGAACAGATGTCGTGTCATCCTGCCCCTTGGTTCAAATGGCTCTGAGTACTATGGGACTTAACTTCTGTGGTCATCAGTTCCCTAGAACTTAGAACTACTTAAACATAACTAATCCAAGAACATCACACACATCCAAGCCCGAGGCAGGATTCGAACCTGCGACAGTAGCGGTCGCGTGGTTCCAGACTGTAGCGGCTAGAACCGCTCGTCCATTAGGACCGGCACATCTTGCCCTTTGGTCATGTCAGTGTTTTCCATATATTCCCTTCCTCGCCGATTTTACGAATAACCTCCACGCTCCTTACCTTATCGGTCCACCTGATTTTCAGCATTCTTCTGTAACACCACATCAAATGTTTCGCCGGTTTTCCCACAATCTATGTTTCACTTCTGTAGATATATTAATGTGCTCAGTGAGAACCCCCTTCCCCAACATGGTGGTCGCACCTTCTTTACGAGGCAGCAAGTTTGTCCCTTGACCATGACTGCCGGCTACAGATTCTGTTTACTGTGAGACACGACGACAGCTTCGACCTATTCAAAACAAACGCCAAGACACGCTGTGTCCGGGACTTTGTTTACCTCACGACGACAGGCTGTCCCCGCAGCTGTGCCGTGCAACATATGGCGCGCGGCACGCCGGAACTGTTCGCATCTGCTTGTGAGGAGTCTTGTGCACGTATTTTGTTGTCCTGGCCTCGCTGCATGTGATTTGTACTTGTTTCTTTACCTGAAGTACAGGTGAATGTTTCTTATATAATAAAATTATAAACAGCCGACCAGTTGCAATGGATAAAGAATTCTTTACCTAGGTTTCGACAAATATAAATTTGTCTTCTTCAGAAGGTGGCAATTTTACATTAGTAAGGACTAATGTACCATCGCCTTTTTTACAAGTGTCGGCATAGATCTATTTGTCAAAAATGAAATATAGCCCTAGAATTAGGGTTTGTCACGTAAATATAAATTAGTACATAGATCTTGCAGAGCTCACAACTGACAGTTGGTGAGGTGATTTTCGTGATTCATTTTCAAGTAAAATAAAAAGTAATGCTCAATCTGATGATACAGTTTATTTCCTTACACTGTTGTCTTTAAGAAATTATTTTCGTGTCCGCATCGGACACTCCCTGCAACCAATGCACCAAATGGACGGACCCTTTGCACCCGAAACACTGGTCATCGGCGGGAATTCCCGAAGCCCTCCAATTGGACCTGTAAAAAATAACTTTGTATAAATCATTTTCGCTATATTTTCTTTCAGCATACATAGGATAATTGAAAAATGCTCAGGTCTAACAAAATGGTGACGTTTCCAAACACATGTGATGTTCTTCATCATAATATACAGCAAAACGGCTACGTACGCTGACAGAGAATTCAATTTGGAATACCGGCGTCAAATTCGATGGAAATCGAATGTACCGTTATGTTCCCCGCCAATTACAGAAACACAGTTTCGAGAAAAATGTGTTTACAGCTTTGGGTTACATTTTTTGTAGTTAAGTTAAACATAAAGCTAGACACAGATCTCTGGACCATACAGAAATCCTTCCAGATCCAAACGCAGATCCTCCCTCATCTTCTTCGTAGTCAAGGCGGGTCTACGGGCCTCTTTGGCAGCTTCTGTCATCTGCTGCTCGACATATTTTTCGTCCGCTTTTATGCAGAAGTTGCAACAGGCTACTCCGATCTCAGTTCCGATCATGTTCTTAATTTTCATAATGTCTTTAAGCTGGCGTTGAAACTACATGTCAGCTATTTTTTTCCCGCTGTAAATAGTTTTCGGAGGCACTGTTTCACAAATCGCGTTGTAACTGTGTAACGGAGTTTCTGGCCAACTCAGTGCAAACACTACAATGAAACAGACATCCCAGAGAGCATTTTAAGCAATAAAAATCGATTTTTTGAAATCTTGAAGGAGGATAGAATTTTTGAAATCTTGAAAGAGGATAGAATTTCCCATCGCACTCCGGCATGAAATGCCAGAACAATCTATACCTAGGACAGACATATCTATAAACACTCTCTAACACAACGACGAGTGAATTAGAGGAATGTAACGGAAACTGGTAGATATGATGTACGCGTACAGACAAACAAATGATTACAAAAACCATTCTGCAGCCAAGGTAGCATAAAATACTTTTTTATTTAAGACGACCGGTTTCAGCAGACTATGCTGTCATCTTCAGGCCTTAAAATCTTTTTGTAGTAAAACATGTTCTTTTTACACTGATCTCGCGCACTAAATGTCAAGTGAATAAAAATAGCATATTATGGAAAATTTGTCATCACTAGAATATTTAAAAAACATAAAGCACATTGTGCAACATACATAATGTTCACAGTTGCATGTTGCGTCATAAAAATACAGCACACAATGCGGGACATATTCTAAACAGTGTACTGGAAATCAATTTATTTTCATAACGGGACGCCTTTAGTTGTCATCCCTGGTGCCCTTATAGCACAGCGGCACGTCGACGATATTGAATGACCCGTTTCGTTGCCCTTAATGGCAAGCCTTTCTGGGCTCACATTTCAGCAAGATAATGCCTGCCCGCACATGGCGAGAGTTTGTACTGCTTGTCTCCATGCTTCCCAAAACCTGGCTTGGCCGCCAAGCTTACCAGAGCTCTTCCCAAGGGAGAACATTTGGAAAATTATTTGCAGGGCCCTCCAACTAGCTCGAGATTCTAACAATGTAACGCGCCAATTGGACCGAATTTGGCACGATATCGCTCAGGTTGACATCCAACAACTCTGTCAATCAATGCCAAGCCTAATAACTGACTGTGTAAGGGCCAGAGGAGGACTATTGAGTTCTGATTGCTCAATTTTCGAAGCTCTTTTCCTTGAATAAATCATCAATGTGTTCTGGTATTGTAATCATTTGTTTGCCTGTAGAGGTACATTATATCCACCAATTTCTGTCCCATTTCGATTATTCTTTCGTGGTACATCATGTTTTTTAGTTCATTTTGTAAGCCTTCAGTCAACTTTATGGAGCAACGCAAGCAGTGGTACAAGTCCAACAAGAGCGCATTTTGTTAGTGCTAGTTGCCTACATTCAGGGGCAATATATATTCAGGGGCAAATCTAGTGTTCTCTTTTGATAGACCAGTCCTTAACCTATTGTTCTCCTAAGAGTATTATGACCTCCTGGGGGTAATCCTTCCTTTTTTGATTGACAGCTTCTTAACTTATTGTTCATCCACCCATGCCCTTAATCCTCCCAATCCTCCAACCCTTCCCCTCCCCCTTGCTGATTGAGGTATACTTTCAGGCCTAGGTTATTCGAATAGCCCCCTCTGACGGTTATCAATTTGATTGGTTATTTAATTAAATTCATCAATTAATTAACTCCTCCCCCTCTGGTAAACCCCCAATCCTACCCTGTCCTCTCCCCCTCCCATACCTGGAAATTGGCGGCTCTGTGCTGGAGAGGAAGGATCTTCCAACAGGAAATTCAATTACATAGCTGAAGCTATAGTTGGGCAGGTTTTGCATACTGGGTTCCATAGTTAAGCTCAGCTCCAGGCAGCAGCTTACTCCATACTTTCTGTAACCCTGACAAGTACCATTCATGTGATAAAAGATTAATAGTCAATTGTCAATGTAATGCGTGAGAGACAGCTTCTTGCAGATTTATTTGTGAAGAATTCAGTTTGCAGGCATTCTATCTGTCTTGCTCATTGTTCTCTACTGTTTGGGAAGATGCAGGTCTTGTAAAATATATCGAAAAGA
Source organism: Schistocerca gregaria (assembly GCF_023897955.1). Classification (NCBI taxonomy): domain Eukaryota; kingdom Metazoa; phylum Arthropoda; class Insecta; order Orthoptera; family Acrididae; genus Schistocerca; species Schistocerca gregaria. Next base: position 319,768,820 of record NC_064925.1, on the reverse strand, counting down.
AGTAATTAAACTGATCGCTTTTCTTTTTATTTCGATTACGCAAGGAATACCGTCATGAAGCACCCATCTCACATAGTCACACTGTTAAAAACTCGATCATGAAGCATGCACCACCCATCATTCGATCGGGCCACACATGTAGACTGCCCAGAGTGAGGGTGTCCCAGTAGCTGGCTAAAAATGGTTCAAATGGCTCTGAGCACTATGGGACTCAACTGCTGTGGTCATTAGTCCCCTAGAACTTAGAACTACTTAAACCTAACTAACCTAAGGACATCACACACATCCATGCCCGAGGCAGGATTCGAACCTGCGACCGTAGCAGTCGCACGGTTCCGGACTGCGCGCCTAGAACCGCGAGGCCACCGCGGCCGGCTGTCCCAGTAGCCTCCCATGAAGTGGCGACATGTCCATCATCTACACACACCATCGGTCATGGTTGGACCGTACCATAAACAAAGCAGCATTTACCCATAAGCCTCTGGAGAATACCGACGCATGTGAGAACTCCTACCAAGGCAAGTGTCTGTCAGCGTCCTAATTACAGATCACATTACTAAATGCCACCAACTGCGGACCACATATTGGCGTCTTTTGATCTCGTACTCTCAAACAAAGCATCAAGTGGCAGCATTCTGTTGATCAGAACATTCAACACTCGCTTCCCGTCTTTGCTTTTCGCAAGAGGCCACTCCCTGATTGTCTGTGTGAACAAACATCCCAAAACATGCAAACACATGTTTGCATCTCTCCTCAGTGATCCTATTGGCTACTGATGGAGATGAGGGAGAGCTGATGCAATTTATATAATCAAAAATATACTGAAATAAACCATTTGCACTACCCTTTCAAATTAATTGTTTAACAATTTACAGGACTCAAATAGATCACTTAAAATACTCACCTCCAACTTACAATGATCATTCTTCGCTATAAAACATATTTTCAACATTTGAGTATCACACACAAACATTATACAAATGAAGTATTGAAATTTGCACCACAAATGTGTCATAATGCTAAATATGTCCAAGATCCTGTACGCACGAACATTTGAGAGCATAAACACCATCCTCCACCACAAAGTTCTACTAAACATATCTCACGAAAAAAATGCTACCGATCACACAATCGACCGATCGCAAGGCACAGCCATTCGCCGTCTACGGCGTAGCCCCCATTTGCACTGGCCGAGAGAGAGAGAGAGAGATACCCACACCTGAACACATACCACCTGGCAGGTGGAGGTGATGGCTGGGGCACCAAGGATATGATTCGTGACTTGGGGTTGTTTTCGTTGTGACAACATCTTTTAACGATATTTGGATCTCTCGCCTACACAGAGAGAGACGAACATCATAATAAAACTAGTTGATGAAAGAATACTTAGTGGGAATATAGGCTATACCATAATTCTGTACAGGATTTTCACAACAAGTAATGATAGTTTAGCGATGTAAAAACGTGTGTATTGTCTGATTTTTCTATCTTCGAAAATATATGAATGGGACGAATCTACATTTCACGTGAGAAACATCTCTACAACAGACAGGGTGAAGTGGGCTTTTTAAACTGAGTGGTCTATCTTGGAGTGGCATTGTTTAGAACTACTGTGTACATCCAAGCTGCAGTTGCTTGTTTTGCAGTGCACCGCCTCTGGCTGCAGCAGTGCTCATGAGGATCAGCAACCAGAAGTAACGGATTAGCTCAGCCTCTAATGGGTACCAAGAATGCACTGACCTGTCTGATCTTGCCCATGGAAACGAGGACTGGCAAAGTGACCAGCATACTGGGGGACCGCGACGGAAGTGGACATTTGTGTTTTACATGAGAGAAGATTCAAAGAGATGGGACATTTGCGCTGGAGGTATTGACAACATCTGAATTCCTACCTCTCCCATCATCCCTGGATGCCCTCCATTGTCAGGAGTGGTGCACTCTGGCACTGTCATACATATGCATCCACAACTGTAGCTGTGGCGATAATTTTCACTGAACTCTATACATGGAGCTGGTGGTGCACATGAGGATGGACACAGTGCATGTGGACCTCGGCAGAGGAGTGTTTGGGGTGTGCAAGTGTTTTCAGCTATCTCCATCATCTAGTCATGAAAACTACTGCCATGGACTGGATTGTGGTTTAAGTGTGTCATGTTTAGTGCTTCTTAATACATCACAGTGGGCTCTAGCACATTGGACTCGCATTCAGGAGGATGACAGTTCAATCCCGCATCTGGCCATCCTGATTTAGATTTTCCGGGATTTCCCTAAACCGCTCCAGGCAAATGCTGGGATGGCTCCTTTGAAAGGGCATGGCCGGCTTCCTTCCCCATCCTTCCGTAATCTGATGAGACCGATGACCTCGCTGTCTGGTCTCCTCCCCCAAACAACCCAAACCCAACAGTGGGCTCTGTCTTGAAGCGGTATTTGCTGTTGTCTCTATTGTATCACATACCTTCCTCCCTCCTCCAGAAGGTAGCAGAGAGAACCAGTTTTGGTATTCTACAGTACTTTTAAAAACGCAAGCACGACATCAAATACCCGATTGATCAATTTATTGTTTCCAGTAGTTGTATTGCATGCATGCATGTGTTCAGGTGTGGTTCTCTCTCTAGGCTGGTGCAGACGAGTGCTACACTGCAGACAGTGAGTGGTGCCCGCCCTGTGATCGATAGTTTGTGTGATTGGTAGCATTTTCTTTTCATCAGATATGTTTAGTGGAACGTTGTGGTGGTAGGGGGATGATTGTGCTCTCAAACATTGGTGTGTATCAGACCATGTTATTAGCACTACAATCTATTTTTGATGGAAATTTCATTACTTGATTTGCATAATGTTTGTGTGTGATTACTTGATTTGCATAATGTTTGTGTGTGATAATCAATCATTGAAAATATATTTTATTATGAAGAAGGATCATCGTGAGGTTGAGTTGAGCGTTTTGTGCAATCTCTTTGACTTCTGTATATTATTAAGCAATTAATTTGAAAGGGTAGTGCAAATGGCTTATTTCATTATATTTTTGATATCGAAATTGCATCAGCTCTCCCTTTGTCTCCAGTAGTAGCCAATAAGAATACTGTATTCCAAGTAGAGAGGCAAGCCTACATCTGCATTTTTTGGGACATTGATTCACACAGAGAATCCGGGACTGGCCTCTTGAGAAAGACATAGACGGGAAGTGAGGCTGTAATTTCCTGATCAACAGAATGCCATCACTTGATGCTTCGTTTGGGGGCACAAGATCAAAGGAGGCTGATATGTGGTCCGTGGTCGGTGGCATTTAGTAACATGGTCTGTAATTAGGATGTTGACAGGCATTTGCCTTGGAAGGAGTTGTCACATGCATTGGTAACCCACAAGGGTTTCCCAAGTAAACACTGCTTTGTTTGCAGTTCAGACTCATGGCGCATGTAGGCCCAGCAGAGGGACATTACAAGAGGAGAAATAGAGAGCACGTGTTTTGACAGGTATTTCTCAGGTGCTTTTGTTGAGGGACTAGCGTGACATCTGGTCTCTCAGTCACAAGGCCCACGTAGATACCGGAGTGAGGCATGGCCACGGACGGACATGTTGACACTTCACGGGAGGCCGCAGGGACACCCTGACTGTGGGCAGTCTGCACAGGTGGCACGACAGTATTAGGGACGGTGCGTACTTCACAATCGAAAGATTTTTAACAGTATAATTACATGTGATAGGTGTTTCATGACTAGGGTAACCAAATGCAATTGTTTAAAAATGAGGACAAACTGCTTCAAAAAGGAGGACAAAGGAAGAAAGAAGAGGACACATCAAGTGGGTCTATTGCAGATGAGGATACCACCAGTCAGCTTTGGACAAGTCACGTGACTGCCGGGAATTACCGGTAAAACTAGTAGTTAATTGTTAGTGGTGGTCAGCTGGTGATTCCCAGAACACTATTTTTCACGAAAATTTTAAATAATTGATATTTGCATTCGCTTATAGGTTGATCAACAATAACATCGACAATCGTGGTGCCACCTACTATCACCACCTTCATGCATGTTTATAACGATGGCTGTGCCAATAGTTAAAGTATTTAAGAAAAGAGCAATAGAAAGGGGCGAATTATGCATTTAATTGTATTACGCTCAACTTTGCGAAAAAGCCAGACGCTGTAAAAATCCGGCCGGCCGCGGTGGTCTCGCGGTTCTAGACACGCAGTCCGGAACCATGCGACTGCTACGGTCGCAGGTTCGAATCCTGCCTTGGGCATGGATGTGTGTGATGTCCTTAGGTTAGTTAGGTTTAAGTAGTTCTAAGTTCTAGGGGACTGATGACCACAGCAGTTTAGTCCCATAGTGCTCAGAGCCATTTGAACCATTTTTTTGTAAAAATCCGCGCAGACACCGGACTAGGAGCTAAAAAGGAGGACATGTCCGGATTAATCCGGACGTCTGGTCATCCTATTCATGATGGTATTCCTTGCGCAATCGGAATAAAAAGAAAAGCTATATATTTAACTACTTCTTTTCAATGTCTCTTATGAAACCTACATCTTCCCAAACGGTAGAGAATGATGAGCAAGAGAGATCTAATCACTGAAAAATGAATTTCTTATAAATAGACAACATATCTTCTGCTAATTGAATTTCCTGTCATGAGATCCTTCCTCTCTGGCACAGAGCCGCCCATTTCAGGCAGGGGAGCGGGAGAGAAGAGGGTAGGGTTGGAGGATTTACCACAGTGGCAGGGGTTAATTAATTGATCAATTTAATTAAGCAGTCAGTCAAATTGATAAGAGTGAGAGGGGGCTATTCGACTAATCCAGGTCTGAAAGTGTACCTGTATCAGCGAGCAGGAGGGGGAAGAGTTGAAGGTTACCTGGGGTTCGGAGTGGAAGGGGGATTGGAGTGGGGGAGCAACAGTTTAAGGACCTGTCAATCAAAAAGAAGGATTATCCCCAGGGGGTCATAATCCTCTTAGCAGAACAGTAAGTTAAGGACCTGTCAATGAAAAACAGAGCAATAGGGTTGCTCCTGAATGTATACTTCCCCCTGAATGTAGGCAGCCACACTAACAAAATGTGCTCATGTAGGACTTGTCCCACTACTCATGCATGGTCACTTACCTCCCAACATCTGCCCACAGTGTCGATCCGATTCGCCAGCCAACGACCACCTGTGGGTATTGTGCATTGATCTCAAAAACAGCAGCTCCGGTTGGATTATGACATATTAGAACTATAACTGCTGTTATTGACGCCAGTTATGTACTGTTTAGAATCGTATAACTGGTCATCTGATAGCTATAATGTGATGGAAGTTGGCTTGAGCTTAGCACGTTTTGGCTACACTGCGTACTATATGTCTGGAGGCACTGGTAAGTGATATTTACTATGGCATTATCAGCTGTGCGGATTTCAACAGTAGCAACATTTGAAACCTAATATGTCCCTGCATGTTCTACATGTGTGGTTACAGATAGATATTTGTGTGTGTGGGTTTGGTTTCTTTTGTGGTAGATGGTTAAGTATTGCAAATGTGGGTTATCTGTCGAGGTATGTTTGGCTTGGTGACTAAGTGGAAGTCAGGTTATAAATCGAAAGGTCCTAGGATTTTTTTTCTTTAAGGAATAAAACTATGTCCTCAGATCTAGCTGTACTTTTTATTTTACTTAGAAAAACAAGTTACGAAGATCATCGATTTTTCTTGAGTTTGAAGAGGGGTACCCCCTTAAGATCTCTCATGCATTCCACGTAAGATCATCATTTTAATAACACAAAAAGATGTAGTTAGTACACACTCATGACATTATACGTTTCTTTCATATATCAAAGTTTTTATTAATGTGGAAAGTGCCAAGTTGCACAATGGTTGGGGGGGGGGGGGGGGGCACGTTGCACTGTAGGTCCCCCTACAACTGACTGGATAAGCCAGTTCAGAGAATAGAATTAGACAGTAGTTTGTCACTTGTTATTTTAATACAACCACACCTAGCAACACTACTTCGTGGCTGCTTACAGCCTTAGATTTGAACTGGTATTTGATTAGTTAGGAAGGAATTTTTGTCGCGTCTTGGATGCCCTTTGTATCTGATAATTCTTCAGTGATTTATGTGAGGAGGGGCACGCGTGTTGGCTTCATTTTCCTGGTGGCGACGTTGTTGCGAGAAGTGGCACGTTCCCAGATTCCGGAGAGCGGCGTTAGTCAGCTGGCCAGTTAGGCGGAACTCGGCTCGCAGCCGCAGAGGTGCGCCGGCGCCTGGCTACTTGCTTTCGAGGATGTCGCCTGCCCCATTAGCATTGGCTGACGACACACCAGTGAGCTGGCGGACACACAGTCACATTACGAACCTCTTGCTCACATGGACTATGGTGAAGATATCAATTTCTTTTAAAAAGGACGGCAAAAGAAGAATCTGTCGGTCTCTGGGAAGAGTGCTTACGTTACTCATAATCGTCCACAGGTATCCAGTATTATCTAAGTGAACATGGCGTATATCCAGCGTCCCTTGATGTTATTCAGCAGAGAAACTGAAAGTGATGTGATGCCCTCATTGCATCCGAACTTATTCTGTGGGAAAATATGTTAAACGTTAATTACAAGGAAGCAGGGAGTCAGAAAATAATAGGTGGCTAAAAAGGAATTCCTTCCATGGTACAAATTCGTAGAAGGCAACAGGATGCTGAAAAAAGATTCATCCGTTTTCGCAAGTCTACATCTACTACAAGAATGAAGACATAAGCTTAGAGTGAATTTTAAGTTATACGTCGATACTAAAGGTTTACCTTGGCGCCCCTTGTAAGTTGCTAATAGGAATCAAGAAGCACCAAAAATCAGTTTGTAAATTTCTCATCTAAATATTGTAAAGTAAAAGAGCGCGAAAGGTAAATGCCACAACAGTGGCAAACAATTATAGAGGATTATTCCCTTCACTTGCTCGCCCACGTACATGTGACTGCTGCCTGACACTGCAGAAAACATTCCAGGCATGCAAAGGCGAAATTCCGCAGCCTGATTTTACCTTCAGTCGACAACAAAACCAGCACGGCTCGTAGGCATACAGTTAGAATCCGCAAACCATATCAAGTTCCCAGCAAACCAAGACCGGCGTGGAAAGAATAACCACCGAAAAAAAAACAGAAATATTAACTTTTCAGAACATAAATGGAAACAGATGCAACGAACAGCATCGCTCCCACATCACTCATACTCTCGAGTTGCCATACACTGCAGACGTGTGTCCACAATCGTAGTCCGGAATTGATAATGTTGAGTGTAAAGTACGATGTTGTCAAAATTGTGAGAGTCCGTTAATATTACAGGCCTGTGATAGAAGAAACAGGCAAGGATCCAAACAGTGGAGAGAAGTGGGCGGTGGGTTGCGGAGGAATATTATTGAAGTAACAAATTATTGTCCATATATAAAAACATTTTATACATTTGATTATTATTATTAAAATCCTACGGCACCTGTGACACGTTAAATATGGATGTGACGGTAATTATTTTTGCGTGGAGGAAGGGAAAGAGAGATCCGAATCCTGGATCCACTCCTGCGAGATATCACGACCGAGATTTAGCTAGACCTTCTGGAACAATCCAATATGAGAAGCAATAGCGATGGCAATGAAGCTTGATGAATTCCTATTGTACTGGATACCACTTGCAATGCGCGAGATGCTTGATTGGAAGCTCTGCTACTGATATTTCCCCTTCACTCTACCTACCGTAAAATAATATCAAACGCACAAAGGACTTTTAGTGATAAGCGAAAGACGTTTAGCACTCAAAGAGCGATACTAACGACTCTAGCTAAGTTATCAGCAATTGTTATTCGTAAGCTTGGTTCATCTCCACCTTTGCGCTTTGGAATTTATATCATAAACAATATGTAACCTTTGTTATTGTAGCAGCTTTCAAATGCCTCCACGACTTTACCACCCAGTATCTGGCCTTCTGCTTAATGTTTAGGACGTCTTATCTCATGAACTATTAGTCGTACGTTCATATAATTTTTTTGTAGGTACAGTCATGCTCATAAGTATCCAAACGACCTGGATTGCATTTCGCCTGATTCGCATGCAACCCACATAACGCAGCTGTCTAGCAGGTCCTCTAATCGCTCCCTGGTACACTCGTTTGACTATTGAAAATGGTTCCAACAAGTCACCACTAGAAAACACTGCTCTGTATCGCAATATCTCAAGATGTTAAGTTATACCACGATACTACAAATATTAGGGAACACCTTATCACAGATAAGACCCCCTTAAGGCTTGTACGCTCACATTTATTACAATAAATGACATACCTGAAATGTTACCACTCTCATTATTACGTCAGATAGGTAATGCACGTAGTAAGTTCGTCGTATTCATGGTTTCCTCTTCAAAATAACATACCGTACTTATTATTTAACACAAAATGACATTACAAATTCAATTATTCACGAGCTGCTAGTTCAGAATATACATGAACTTCAAATGACACGACGAACCGTCTCGTTCTGCAAATGGATTCAAACCCAGTTCATGTAGACTAAGCAAAGATTTAGTGACTGACGGAAGCTAACAGTCATTCCTGACTATGCATACAGAGAGTGATATACCTCGATTTTAGACAGTATCATTTAGCAAATATCAACTTTAAATTACATAATGTAAACATTTTTAATAGACAGGAATTCCTACCAGCATATATTGTTCCTGTTAACGAACTACGAGAGATGTTAAATATTGCTTCTTCACAAGTAACTTACTTGAAATGCCTTGAGGTAAAGCTTTGTGTTGGACAGGGATTCTAACCCAGAATCTAGTCAGATTATTATCGAAGCACAATCAACTGTGCATATCTGATTTTCTCGGCAGTAACTAGGTGTTTTAACTGAAATGACGAGACGAAACAATTTTTTTCCCTTCCCAGGACTCCAACCCGACACCTGTCGCTGTTATATTCTAGAGAAAACGAACATTAAATATGGATTTGTTACACCAGCAGCGACATGTGAGAATGTTTGAACTAATTATATGACGAAGAGTTCAGTGCTGACTGGGAATCGAACCCCAGACATATCGTCGTTGACTACACACAAAGAGACGTCAGCTACCGAATTTTTCTCCACCAGCATCCTTAAACTTACAGTGATCTCTCAAATATTTCGGTGTCTCACTGGGAGTCAAAAACGTCACATATCGTTCGTGTTGACAACGAATGAAAGTACATTAAAAATCAAAATTATTATCCACCAGCAGATAGGTGTTCTCAAGCTAGAGCTCGATAATACATAATGTAAACTTCAGTAATGGGCCAGGATTCGAACCCATTCACGCGCAATATGTGGAGATGTTGAAGAGTCTGCAGTTTTGAACAAACAACAAATTGAAGTCGAGCTGTATTGTCACGAAGGGATCAAATTCCGCGTTAAGGAAGGTTGAGTTGCATTCCCAGTTCAGAACCAATTTTATCGACATATAGAAGCTCAAATAGAAGATTGAATGAGCGTCCTGTACCCTACATAGCGTCTGTTTCGACACTAGAAATAAATAACTAGTATAATAAAGGTTACTGGTGATAGAGTTGCTACATGTCGCCACTCGTGACTTTATTGTGGTTCAACCTAACGTGAACTTGTTAGAGAAGGAATATCATGATTAATGTGAATTTCAGACCACAGTGTCATTATACCTTCTTCACTTGGCGTAGCCAGAAGAGAATAGCATCTGTCTCTCCCTAGCAAAAATCATCAGCAGAAGTTGGAATCGAACCCCGACCATAAGTACATGAACCTATTAGCAATGCAACAGACCAGCGAATCCTTTGCTGATAACGCGACACTGGTTCAGAATTCTGACACAGAGGCTCCCCGTAGTAGTTTGCCGCATGTTCAGTACATTCATTTATTTGGTTGACCGAATAGCCATGAACTAGCTGCCTTAGTTACGCATTCGACTCTGTTTTGTAATCACCGAAATTAAATCACGTAACTGCCACCTACACAGAACTGCCAACAGTGTTGGATGCAGAAATTTAAATAGGAAGTGTTCCTTTCCACTTGAGCTACTCTAGTGCGCTACCTCTTTGCTGGAAATGTCATGCAGTGCAAAAGAAAAGCTGTAACTGTCTCTCAAAAGTCTAGATCCAGCCATATGCATTATCTCGCAGCACTGTGGAATGTGGAAGTTCTGGAGGCCTTGTTATTCACCTCAGGAGGCGCCAGAGCTATGTGTCAGCTAGTAGCGTAATGGTAAGCGTCGCTCACCGTAGATAAGATGTGCTACATTTTTTAAAATGCAATTCTGCTCAATTTCAAAATGGCTTCACATCTAGGCTATGCTGCCTAGAAGAGTGTTTCCATCCTGCTGACATGAGAATAGCATAATCTCCACGTCAGAACCTTGCTTCTACTTAACCATTTGATAGACTCGTATATTTCCCACCGTGACTAATATTGCAAGCTAAGCATATCATCCGTTACGACACACTCCTGGGGCTGGGAAATGTGACGACAACGTTCTGGTGGAACGAACTATCACAGGTGCAATGCGTGGGTTCAACATTCACTTTTAAGAGGAAAAAACAGATTTACTATACCTCTGGTAACCTCAAGAGAAAGACGTTATAATCCACGTTATAATCACGGTCCGTGCGGCTGTTCCCCTCAGAGGTTCGAGTCCTCCGTCGGGTATGGGTGTGTGCGTTGTCCATAGCGTAAGTTAGCTTAAGTTAGATTAAGTAGTGTGTAGGCTTACGAATCGATGACCTCAAAGGTTTGGTCCCATAATACCTTATCACATATTTCCAAAATTTTCTATTACGTTAGATGCAAGTTCTGTTAAATGCACAAACATGAAAAATATAATTGGTTGTTATCCTTACTCAATAGAGCATTCTTCATCATGAACAAAGGCAAGAGTTTCCTGTTATTATTGATAAATACGGTTGTTATTTCTGAATAAGACAGCCGGCCAGTGTGGCCGTGCGGTTCTAGGCGCTTCAGTCTGGAACCGCGTGACCGCTACAGTCGCAGGTTCGAATCCTGCCTGGGGCATGGATATGTGTGATGTCCTTAAGTTAGTTAGGTTTAAGTAGTTCTAAGTTCTAGGGGACTGATGACCTCAGATGTTAAGTCCCACGGTGCTCAGAGCCATTCTGAATAAAACAAACATGTTTATATGAGGTTGAGGAAGTATTGAAGCGATGTCTGACTATATTTTTTTGCGTTCCTTTTTCCTTTTTACTTTACCTTTCTGTTGATGAAACTGCGTTTTCTATCGCTGTATGTTAAGCCTGTGTTGTTTTCTTTATTTTTACTACAAGGTCCCTCTGTTTACCGTTATAGATGAACAATTTTCGAATAAAACCTGAATTAAACATTGTCAGCTACAGATTTGCTATGAATACTGTTTCTTTTTAAGTAACAGACAGGAGAATATCTATGGACAATAGAAATGATCCATAGGTTACTCGGCCCTTTACATATCCTCACTCAATTTCCAGACGGTTCACCCCTTGCGATTGTTATGATGATCTAGTAAGAGAGCGGCCGTCTACGTAAAGAAATCGGTCGTTATGAGGTAACGCCCAATGGGTATGCAACACACCTAACGTAGAGGTAAGACAGGTGGAGCTTTAACTAAGCAAAGCTCCTGTGACAACTACTACAGCCTACACTTACCTACGGTAGTCTGCAGTACCCAATGGTAGTTTTACAACTCTGCACAGCTGTCATGGTGCCTTCGAGTACTACTACAGGTCACATGCAAGTCCATGTTAATGTCGCCCCCATACCACAGCGTCTGCGGTGCGCTGCATGCTGCGAGCAGGCGTTGGATTGGATGATGGAGAATCCAGACACGGCATGACTGTAGACCTGATGTATCAAGAAACGTGTTTCATCCAAGCAGGGGCACTTTTTCATTAGTCCACAGGTTCGACTAGATAATCCCCACTGCATTCGTAATTGTCAGTGTTGTTACATCAACATGGGAACACGTAGGGAAACCCCATACTGAAAAATGTGAACGGAACGTTGACCTCTGAAACTCTTGTGCTTCCACTAGCACTGCACACGGTCGTCAGATCTCCCACGGATCGTCGCCCATCCGGTTTTGCAGAACGGACAAGCCTCTGGTCTGGCCTTCACTTTCTATTCACCTTGTCGCCCTGTGATTTCACCGTCCATCACTTTCCATAGATGTGACACGACAGAAGTACGCGAACAGCTGATCAGCTTCGTCTTTTCCGAGATATTCGTTCCCAGGCGCCGGGCTCTAGCAGTCTACCCTTTGTCAAAGTCGTTTATGTCAGGGAATTTTCTCGTTTGCGTCCCGTTTCGTTAGAGAGACTCCCCACACGCCTCTGCGCTACTTTTATAATTTTCTCTACTCTACGCAACTCTATACCAGAGGGCATATAGTCTTTGTGCAAGCGGGCAAACTATAACATTGTCCGTCACCAGGAGACAAATAGTGTGTGTGCACTGTCTGTATTCGGTAAATTTAAATAAATTCAGCAGGAGATGGAGGTAGAGGAGTGGACAAAAATAGGGAAACACAAAAAACACGATACATTGTCATGCCTAATCGAGTGTAAGAAAACAGTTGGTATGGATGAATACATTTCCTGTCTGTTTTTCAAGGGAATCTTATATCACTTTTCCTGCAAAATAGTGGCCAGTTCAGGTAGCAGTGATAGAGGTCAACAGCGATCACGCACCCTTCTCTCCAAAGCAGAAACAGAGGCTCAGTAATATTGAGATTTGGTGATTTTTAGTGGCGAGCGAAGATGCTGCACGAATAATGCACTCACATCTACACAAAACACTGTTATGTCCACGATTGGCTCTTGTAACGTATTGAGGACACTGCACAGGTGGCGTTCATAGTTAAATACAACAGTGTACGTGCAACTTGGCTCGTATCTTCATTTATGTTAACATATATATTTCTTGCGGCGTTCCCATATCTTGGTCCAATCCTTGTATAATCCTCTGAAAAGCGCAGTGGGAACATAAATGAGTGTGGTTGGTGACGGTTATTTGCGTATTTTATTTTATATTCGTAACATTCACAATTCGGCTAACCTAAATTGAACGCATTTAAAGCTACAATAATTAGCGAAAATGGTAATTTATGAACTAAATTCATTCATTTTACAAGTGGTTTATTGAAACTGGTAACTTGCAACGCAAATATTCCGGAAATGGAAAGTGCTATTGACGTTCCGTTTTCACAGAATGCGTTGGTAGTCAGGGGCTCTTATTGCTAGCTAATACACAGATAGTAATAATACTTAGAAAGTGTATGTTTTACTATGTTTTACACACATATATATATACACTTTTTTAAATGGAACAATGTGTATCGATATTAACAAAGTAAATGTAGGGAAATTAGAATACCAGTGGCGTTTGTTGCAGGATTCTAGTGCGAGTTGTTTAAAAGCTATCGTATTTTGAAAAGTTTCCAAGTGGACACTTGTTTGTGTCATCCAACCTGCGAAGTTGCTAAGTAAGAAGTTGTTATGTCTGCTTATAGTGTGCTTGTGCGTTCCTCGAATGCATTGCAAGTTGCTAGTCAGTTAGTTCAAATGTGTGTGAATTCCTAAGGGACTAAACTGCTTAGGTTATCAGCCCCTACACTTACACACTACTTAATCTAACGTTAACTAACTTATGCTAAGAACAACACGCACACACACACACCCATGCCCGAGGGAGGACTCCAACCCCCGGCGGGAGGGGCCGCGTAGTCCGTGACATGATGTCTCAAACCATGCGGCCACTACGAGGGGCAATCAGTTAGTGTGTCGCAGTCTAAACAGTAGGTTGGGACTGGACGATGAGATTTACCAATGCAGAAAATGCCGACATGTTCATGGCGTATGGAGAGTGTAGGGAGAATGCAGTTTGTTCTTGTACGCTGTATGCGGCAAGATATCCCAACAGATGTCGACAACCATTTCGGCAATTATTTCTCAACCTCTTCACCCAGTTACATGAAAGTGGTAGTGTAACACCTAGACAACGTAACATAAGGAAACAAGTGACGGCAGAAGAGGCTGCTGTTGCAATTGATCCGCACTTTAGCTTATGCGCAATCGCACGAGGAAGCGGCATGAGTCAGGCTAATTCTCCATCGACATAGGTTCCATCCCTGTCACATCTCTCTCCATCAAGAGGTGCATCGAAACGATTACTTAACTTCTGTACATGGACATTAAGACAGAATTGTCCAGATGTATCATGTATCTCGTTTACTGATGAAGCCACAGTAACCAATTATGGTCATGTAAAGAGCCGCAACATGCATTATTCGTCAGATTACAATACCTGTTGGCTTTCTCAGGTGGAACGTCAGCGTCCACAGAGTGTAAACGTATGGTGTGGCTAGCGAACTATCAGCTCATAGACCCGTTCTTCGTACACGGAACACTGAAAGTGCACAAGTATCGCAGCCTCCTAACAGACCATCTTCCACGGATGCAGGAAGACGTTCCTCTGCAGATTAGGAGAAACCTCTGATATCAACATAATGTCTGTCCATCCCACACTGCACGAAGTGCTGCAGCATCTTTTCACGAATGACGTACTACTGCAGTCTGCTTGGGCTTCTTGCTGAAATGCTAGCTCATGTACAGTAATCATTCCACATCAGACTGGAAGCGTGTATTGTCCCTGCCGGAGGTCATTTTGAACACAACCTGCTATGCTCAGCTGTCTCGTTACGTAGCTGGTATTTGCACTTGTGTATTTCTCTAGTGCGTACTACCACAGGTACTGTGCAGGCGTCGGTATGGGAAATATTCAAAATACGATACCTCGTAAACGACTCGCACTGGAATCCTGCTTCTAATGCATCCTGTTTTTAGTTTGATGGTAGCACGCATTGTTTCATTTAAAAAGTGTAAGTTTGCACAAAGATTACATTTTCTAAGTATTATTAGAATCTGTTGTTCGGCTAACAGCGGACTACCAATGCATTCTGTGAAAACCGCACTTCAATAGTACTTCCCATTTCTGTAATATTTACGGTGCAAGTTTTAAATGATTCACCCTGTATATTACTACGCTGTTTACACATAATTACATATAACACACGATTTTTCACAACATATCATGATACACAGTACGTAAGCTCTGGAGATATACTTACCACAAGATTTTACCATACAGTTGTATGCCATATATAATCATTCTTAATTATAAATCAGTGGCGTAACACTGGTACTTGGTCCAACACTAGTTTACTTTTTGTTAATAAGATACATAAAGTGTATTATTATGATTAGTTATTTATGAGATGAACTAGAAAAGTCAGCTTACTATTTGTCCGTGTACTGCGACACACTTTACAGCTTATTTTCTGAAAAAATTGTTTAGGATTGCAGGGAAAGTCTACTCAGATTTGATGCTTTGTAGGTTTCTTGGCAGTGTCCGTATCAATTTGAATTGGAATGTAACAATAACCTAAAAATTATGCACTAGGCAAGAAATAAAGTATGTCATATTAGTTGAAACAAAAGGCAACCAAAAGGCGTTTTCACGTAAATACTTCAACAGTGATAGCGGCTTTAAACCAAATAATATGCCGTGTGTGCTTTTCCGTATTATTAAATAGCTAACTGGTACACGGTCCCTGTTGCAGGTTGCCTATTTAATGGCGTCCGGGGGCAACAAAAATTTGATTTTCAATATTTCACATAATCAGTGACTGAATGTAACAATTTAAAATGCTGTCGTAATGTACTCATTAAGAGCCAGAATATTATGTTAATGGTTTAAAATAGTAAACAATGTTCAAATGTGTGTGAAGTCCTAAGGGACCAAACTGCTAAGATCGTTGGTCCCTAGACTTACACACTACTTAAACAAACTTATGCTAAGAACAACACTCACACACTCATGCCCGATGGATGACTCGAACCTCCGACGGGAGGGATCGCGCAATCCGTGACATGGGGCCTCTAACGTCGCGGCTGACACAGTTTGATAAGTATTACAGTTGGAAACCGTGTATATGTCTTGAGGCAGGTAGCTAACGAACACAAGTTACCCAGATTATGTCACACAGTATTTGGGAATGAGAGCAGTTAGCAACTTCCAACATACTATAAACATAATTTCAATTTTTTTTCCGAACTCTTTCTCGCTTACACTACTAACATCAAATGTTAAACGCATTAACTCATTTGTAACCAAACGTTTGACGCTGGTTTATACATGCGAGTCCGATTGTTTAAAGAATCGGAATTGGCGGGTTGCCTGGTGTTAACGGAACGCCAATGATGGGTGCGGCGGGAATCCCCTACGCAGTTAGGCAACCCCTGAAATATATTGTGCAATACATTTGAGGGGCAGAATTCCATAGGATGAAGAGAGACTAATAAGAGGCCACGACGTTGGATCTTGATCAAACTTTGTACACTTTTAATAGTCCATTAGGACAATATAACGTGTAAGTGGTAAGGCGTGCTACTTAGGCGATTTCGAGAAAATCGCAAAAGTTTCACACGTCAGTGACGTATCTTTGCGTTGCGACCGTGAGCCTGGGCTGACAGAGGTCGTTCAAGCTCCGTAATCGGTCGGTCGAATGGCTCTGAGCACTATGGGACCTAACATCTGAGATAACCACTCCTCTAGAACTTAGAATTACTTAAACTTAACTAACGTAAAGACGTCACACACATCCATGGATTCGAACCTGTGACCATAGCTGTCGCGCGGTTCCAGACTGAAGCGCTTAGAACCGCGCCACAACAGACGGCAATCGGTGGGTCGCTGGATCGAGTTCATTCATTTTTATTTTTTTCAACACTAGGCGTATT
Organism: Schistocerca gregaria; assembly: GCF_023897955.1. NCBI lineage: Eukaryota > Metazoa > Arthropoda > Insecta > Orthoptera > Acrididae > Schistocerca > Schistocerca gregaria. The sequence continues at coordinate 319,752,027 of NC_064925.1, read as the reverse complement.
ATATTGCATATATTACACTCGAAAGGTAATATGATGAGAAGACACGTGTATTTGCATGAACTTATGAATTTCCATTGTTATTTGGCTGTTTATTAATTTTTATTACTACAACCAATATTATGCGACTTTTATTTCTATAGGCAAGCTAAAAACTTTATTAAGTGCATTCTGAATTGTTTAATGTTTGACTGACAATGAACGAGAAATTAATTCTCTTAAAGATACTATTAAAATACATTTAATACTTCATCGCCAGTTCTAGGCATCAATGGTTACGAAATTGTTGAGTTATGTATGGTTTCACCCAAATTGCCATAAGAAAGAAAATTTTTCAAAATGTCAATGAGCTTTGTTTTTACTTACAAACTCTGAAGATTCTTTGTGCAAGCGTAAATCTGCATTCTTTCGATGTAGTAGATGAGGTTTTAATTTATGTTTTCCATGTCTCTATGAAAAATATCATCCTGCAATTTATAATGTTGGAAGCACATCCAACGACTAATCGTATATTATACTCATATCGTGACATATTGTAATGTTTGATTTGGTCTTTCCACGTCTGTCCCTCGTCCTTGAAAGCTGTGTCTGCATATCGAAGCGTCCATGTGCAAAGCAGTTCTTGGTACCCTAATCTATTGGTAGTATAAGGTATTTCGGAAATCCCGACAGGCATACATTTTTAGAATAACTTATGAGTTTCGTCATTTACTTGTCGATGTAATATTTGTTGTGAAAATAAAAGTTATCAAAGAACCAAATAACACTTCAAATTCAATAAACGTTCGTGTAAATACGCGTGTCTTTTCATCATATTACTTTTCAAATGTAATATGTATGAAATAATATGACTAACGTTGAAAAAAAGAAAAACGTGATAGGGACTTGATCCACCGATCATTCAGCTAGAACGCCAACCACAAAATCGCCACCACATCGTGTTAAAGAGTGCAACGCACAGGTACATCCCTGACGCGACTGTCTCATCTATGTAGAACGCTTTACTACTTTCATATTATGTTGTCATAATGGACTACTAAAAGTTTACAAAGTCTGAAGTAAATCCGAGATTTAAGCATCGTAGCTACCCCTTGTAAGTCTATTTACTTCAGGCTAAATCAGTTCAATGAATATGTCATGATCAATCAGAATTTGTGTTGGACAAGGATTAGAACCCAAATCATCTGCTTAGATCGAGTATTTTCATTGTGTCCTTCCATTTGGTTCCATCTCTTTCGGCGCGTTTCATTCCAATTATGGGTTGGGTGGAGAGAGACGGGAAGGGGGGAGGGCAGCCACGGTGGTCCGTCATGTTCTTTCCTCTGCCGTTGGAAAACCCTCATTTAATCAGCTAGCAAAAATTCGAGGAAAACAGAAGTGACTGAGAAAGTTTAGCTCTGTCGTAGAAGCTCTCCCGAATTACCTAGGTGGTTAAGATGACTGCTTACGATGAGCAGGATTTGAATTCCGATCTGGCATAAATTTTCACTCGTTTATTTTGATTTCGATCCCACTGATATTATATATGAAATTCAGTGAATTTAATGCTATTAATGTATGTCAGTTTATTATACAACGTTAATGCTTCAGCATGTCATGATGCTTGGCATTTTCCTGTAAATTGGTTACGTTTACTAATATTATGTCTCCAATCTCGTCGTCAAATATGTGATGTCTAGAAAACCTGCGTACTCGGATCCCTAGACAATTCAAACAAGTCGTATTAATGAGTTTTACAAAGTAAATGATAATACTTAAATTTGACAACTACAAAGATGTGTCGCAAACAAAGGGCGACATACAAAATAAGCAATCTTCTTCAGTAGAGACAATTCCAAGTCTGTGCTAGATATAGAGCACAAGCGAAATAAGTTGAGTTCACAGTGCTATACAAGTGCCTAATCTTGAATCTGCGCCAGTCGGTCGTGACGCTTATGTTCTCTTCACATACGGGCCGCTGCTGTCGCGTTGTCGTCCTGGAGAGGGGTCGGTCAGCGTGTTATTGGCTGACGTCTTCTCACAACCATCTCTTTTCATCATTCCCGCGTGGCGTGTCGGTGCTTGACTTTGCGCCTAACAAGTAACTTGAACCAATCAGAAGCAAAGGAAAGATTTTAAATAGCTCGTATATATGGTAATCAGGTGATTAAACTTCACAACTGAGTATATGCAACATGCCACACCTTTTTTTTCCTGGCATCCTTCCAAAACTTTCGAGACATTCCTGGTGAGCGTCTGCTTGTCACCGATGTGGAAATTGTTGATGTGGCCAGATGCCTTTTTTTTTGTCATTTGTTACGTGAGGTGGTACTACAACACCACCCTATTGTAGTAATAATTACAGTCATAGAGCTTTTTAAGAAAGAGAATATACTACATCAAATACAGTAAACGAAATGAAATTAGTATAAATACGTAGCTGAAGATCACGAGTTCAAGGTTTCGTGGATGTCTCGGAAAAACTTCAGAATGTTGTCAGTTTCTTGTCGTGCATCCTAACATGAATAATTACATTACATTGAATCTGCTCGGTGCCAACCGGAGTTAGGCGTCGTAGTACTACCCTACTCTGTGTTTGCCCGTGTAGCTTGCCGCTAATCCAACTTTAATATGAAATTCCACACACTTGAGTGCATTTTAAATGTTTTATGGTATGTTTCTGAGACGTAGATGCAAAACTAACTAGGCATTCGCTTAACCAGGTGGCGGAAACGTGGTGGATGTAATATAAGTACTTGTGTGTGTGTGTGTGTGTGTGTGTGTGTGTGTGTGTGTGCGTGCGCGCGCGCACTCCCGAGCGCTTTTCTGCGTGTACGCTCTTAGGGTTATTAACTCATTGTGTCTGACGTTAATGAAACTAAGTGTCAGGACGTTTTTCCTAACTAACCACTCCCACTAGGAGTCAATGCTCTTCTAATGTAGTGGTCATGGCACTATCCGTCTAGAGCTTACAGTGGGCTGTGGAAAAACATGGAAAGGGAGCATACAAAGAGCTTCGGGAGTGCTACAAATTATGACAGAAGGAGTAAAATGTGACGAAGGGCTAAACAGACTAAAAGAAAGAAGTCTCTTGAACTTCTTTCCCCGAAAAAAAGAAAGTTAGACATACATGTGCTAAGGTGTCTACAAAAATTTAACTTGGCAATGGAAGCAGCAGTAAACGGTAAAATTTGAAGGGCAGACAAAACCTGGAGTATTTAAAACACAGTATTCAGGATTATGAGTGTTTTTATAAAAACGAACACGTAAAAAGGAGGAGAACGGTAGCAAAGCAATTGAAAAACCAACGCCTTAAGAGGAATGTGTATCTAAATAATTTGTTGCTCTATGTTGTAGAGAAAGATTCTCCACTTAATTTCCGTTATAATGTAATTTATTCTCGCAAACGTTTCGGTTCGCTGGGATATGTAGTTCGTAAGAAAGACTTTTTTTTTATTTCGAAAGATTTGAACCTTTACTCCAGAGGAGTTGATCCATGGTCCGCTTCGAATGGCCGATGCTGTTTCATATCTGCTTTGCACCTTTATTATAGTGCGTTTGTACATGGTGTCTCCATATATTTTGTCTTATACTGGTCGTCGAGCAGATGCGCAAAACTATAGACCTACATCTCTGACGTCGATCTGTTGTAGAATTTTAGAACATGTTTTTTGCTCGAGTATCATGTCGTTTTTGGAAACCCAGAATCTACTCTGTAGGAATCAACATGGATTCCAGAAACAGCGATCGTGTGAGACCCAACTCGCTTTATTTGTTCATGAGACCCAGAAATTATTAGATACAGGCTCCCAGGTAGATGCTATTTTCCTAGACTTCCGGAAGGCGTTCGATACAGTTCCGCACTGTCGCCTGATAAACAAAGTAAGAGCCTACGGAATATCAGACCAGCTGTGTGGCTGGATTGAAGTTCTTAGCAAACGGAACACATCACGTTGTTATCAATGGAGAGACGTCTACAGACGTTAAAGTAACCTCTTTCGTGCCACAGGGGAGTGTTATGGGACCATTGCTTTTCACAATATATATAAATGACCTAGTAGATAGTGTCGGAAGCTCCATGCGGCTTCTCGCGGATGATGCTGTATTATACAGAGAAGTTGCAGCATTAGAAAATTGTAGCGAAATGCAGGAAGATCTGCAGCGGATAGGCACTTGGTGTAGGGAGTGGCAACTGCCCCTTAACATAGACAAATGTAATGTATTGCGAATACATAGAAAGAAGGATCCTTTATTGTATGATTATATGATAGCGGAACAAACACTGGTAGCAGTTACTTCTGTTAAATATCTGGGAGTGGCTTGCGGAGTATGAATGTAGATGTAGATGTAAAGACACCAGCTACAAAAGGTGTTTCTCGATATGCCTGTTTTATGTTCAAGATAGTTCATGCTTCGTACGCCTGAGTCTCCCATACGCAATCATTAGTTACTGTAGAGGGGTTTCACCGACTTATATTAATATTTGATTGTAAATTTTCTTGGCCTGATTTAGTAGCTGTTTCTTAGAATTGTTTAATGTACTGTAACATACGTAGACATTTGTCCATTTGCAGGACTATTTCCTGTCACATTTTGTTTACAATTTACGTTGCGCTAGGTAGTTTTGAGGCAGCTCGTCTCTAGCGCTCGCGCATGCGCTCGGCCGCTGGCCGAGCTTCGCTGCGGAGTTGCTCCCGACGTCTAGTTTCCTTGTTGGCTACGTGTGACTCTTATGCCTGGCTCGGCGTACTCCATCTATCTACGTTTATCTTGTTGCTTTTAGTACTGACAGACATAATCATATAAGTGTGCGTCTTTATTCTGTATTAGTTTTATTCTGTGGCATGTCCAACGTTTGGCCCTCAAAGTAATTTAATTTTTGTAACCATCACGTACCGCCATGAACCATGGACCTTGCCGTTGGTGGGGAGGCTTGCGTGCCTCAGTGATACAGATGGCCGTACCGTAGGTGCAACCACAACGGAGGGGTATCTGTTGAGAGGCAAACGTGTGGTTCCTGAAGAGGGGCAGCAGCCTTTTCAGTAGTTGCAAGGGCAACAGTCTGGATGGTTGACTGATCTGGCCTTGTAACAATAACCAAAACGGCTTTGCTGTGCTGGTATTGCGAACGGCTGAAAGCAAGGGGAAACTACGGCCGTAATTTTTCCCGAGGGCATGCAGCTTTACTGTATGGTTAAATGATGATGGCGTCCTCTTGGGTAAAATATTCCGGAGGTAAAATAGTCGCCCATTCGGATATCCGGGCGGGGACTACTCAAGAGGATGTCGTTATCAGGAGAAAGAAAACTGGCGTCCTACGGATCGGAGCGTGGAATGTCAGATCCCTTAATCGGACAGGTAGGTTAGAAAATTTAGAAAGGGAAATGGATAGGTTAAAGTTAGATATAGTGGGAATTAGTGAAATTCGGTGGCAGGAGGAACAAGACTTTTGGTCAGGTGAATTCAGGGTTATAAATACAAAATCAAATAGGGGTAACGCAGGAGTAGGTTTTATAATGAATAAAAAAATAGGAGTGCGGGTAAGAATCCTGGAAATACTAAAGGGTATCAGATAGATTACATAATGGTAAGACAGAGATTTAGGAACCAGCTTTTAAATTGTAAGACATTTCCAGGGGCAGATGAGGACTCTGACCACAATCTATTGGTTATGAACTGTAGATTAAAACTGAAGAAACTGCAAAAAGGTGGGTATTTAAGGAGATGGGAACTGGATAAACTGACTAAACCAGAGTTTGTACAGACTTTCAGGGAGAGCATAAGGGAACAATTGACAGGAATGGGGGAAACAAGTACAGTAGAAGAAGAATGGGTAGCTCTGAGGGATGAAGTAGTGAAGGCAGCAGAGGATCAAGTAGGTAAAAAGACGAGGGCTTGTAGAAATCCTTGGGTGACAGAAGAAATATTGAATTTAATTGATGAAAGGAGAAAACATAAATACACAGTAAATGAAGCAGGCAAAAAAGAATACAAACGTCTCAAACATGAGATCGACAGGAAGTGCAAAATGGCTGATCAGAGATGGCTAGAGCAGAAATGTAAGGATGTAGAGGTTTATCTCACTAGGGGTAAGATAGATACTGTCTACAGAAAACTTAAAGAGACCTTTGGAGAAAAGAGAGACACTTGTATGAATGTCAAGAGCGCAGATGGAAACCCAGTTCTAAGCAAAGAAGGGAAAGCAGAAAGGTGGAAGGAGTTTATAGAGGGTCTATACAAGGGCGATGTACTTCAGGACAATATTATGGAAATGGAAGAGGATGTAGATGAAGATGACATGGGAGATACGATACTGTGTGAAGAGTTTGACAGAGCACTGAAAGACCTGAGTCGAAACAAGGCCCCGGGAGTAGGCAACATTCCATTGGAACTACTGACAGCCTTGGGAGAACCAATCCTGACAAAACTCTACCATCTGGTGAGCAAGACGTATGAGACAGACTTCAAGAAGAATATAATAATTCCCATCCCAAAGAAAACAGGTGTTGACATGTGTGAAAACTATCAGTGTAATAAGTCACAGCTACAAAATACTTAGGCGAATTCTTTACAGACGAATGGAAAAACTGGTAGAAGCCGACCTTAGTGAAGATCAGTTTGGATCCGCAGAAATATTGGAACACGTGAGGCAATATTGACCCTACGACTTATCTTAGAAAGTAGATTAAGGAAACGCAAACCTACATTTTTGGCATTTGTAGATTCAGAGAAAGCTTTTGGCAATGTTAACTGGAAAACTCTCTTTCAAATTCTAAAGGTGGCAGGGGTAAAATACAGGGAGCGAAAGGCTATTTACAATTTGTACAGAAACCAGATGGCAGTTTATAAGAGTCGAGGGACATGAAAGGGAAGCAACGGTTTGGAAGGGAGTGAGACAGGGTTGTAGTCTCTCCCCGATGTTATTCAATCTGTATATTGAGCAAGCAGTGGAGGAAACAAAAGAAAAATTCGGAGTAGGTATTAAAGTCCATGGAGAAGAAATAAAAACTTTGAGGTTCGCCGATGACATTGTAATTCTGTCAGAGACAGCAAAGGACTTGGAAGAGCAGTTCAACGGAATGGACAGCGTCTTGAAAAGAGGATGCAAGATGAACATCAACAAAAGCAAAACGGGGATAATGGAATGTAGTCGAATTAAGTCGGGTGATGCTGAGGGAATTAGATTAGGAAATGAGACACTTAAAGTAGTAAAGGAGTTTTGCTATTTGGGGAGCAAAATAACTGATGATGGTCGAAGTAGAAAGGATATCAAATCTAGACTGTCAATGGCAAGGAAAGCGTTTCTGAAGAAGAGAAATTTGTTAACATCAAGTATAGATTTAAGTGTCAGGAAGTCGTTTCTGAAAGTATTTGTATGGAGTATAGCCATGTATGGAAGTGAAACATAATGTGGACAAGAAGAGAATAGGAGCTTTCGAAATGTGGTGCTACAGAAGAATGCTGAAGATTAGATGGGTAGATCATATAACTAATAAGGAGGTATTGAATAGAGTTTTGGAGAAGAGGAGTTTGTGGCACAACTTGACAAGAAGAAGGGACCGGTTGGCAGGACATGTTATGAGGCATAAAGGGATTACAAATTTAGTATTAGAGGGCAGCGTGGAGGGTAAAAATTGTAGAGGGAGACCAAGAGATGAATACACTAAGCAGACTAAGAAGGATGTAGGTTGCAATTAGTACAGGGAGATGAAGAAGCTTTCACAGGATAGAGTAGCATGGAGAGCTGCACCAAACCAGTCTCAGGACTGAAGACCACAACAACAACCATCACGCCTATCTTTATTATGAAATCATTAGATTGGTGATGTATTTCAATGTTTAATATAGGTCCGTATGGGTTAATTTATAGGTTATCAAGAAGATACCATTATTGGCATCGAAATGTAGGTAAACTAAAAAAAACTGAAGGCTGAATTTCTTATCGTCTGAGCAATTCACGGTTGCTGAAGCGCTGCTTTATGTTAAATATTTGTAGATTTGAAGATGCTGTACAAGATGACACTGAACTTCCTGGCAGATTAAACCTGTGTGTCGTACCGAGGCTCGAACTCGGGACCTTTGCCCTTCTCGAGCACGTGCTCTAACGATTGAACCAGCCAAGCATGACACACGTCCCGACCTCACAGCTTTATTTCCGAACGTACATCATCTGCCACCTTTCATTCAAGATGTACTACTTGAAATTAGTGCTCAAGATAATAATTCAGAAGGGGAAATGACTGTGTCTTGTACTCAGCGAAAACTGGATCCTACGCAATGATTAAGAGGTTCGAATCTCCGTCCGGTCTTCCGCGGTCTTCCGTGTTGTCCTTAGATCAGTACAGAAGAATACCGGAATGGTCGATCCCGTTTGCCAGCGCCTCCCCATACGCTATAGTTGACAAGACGCGAAACATTAATCTTTCCTCGGTTTACAACAGCACCACAAAGCAGAATCATATCCTACAACAACAGCCAACCGTATATTTTCAGTTGTCGTGCCATGCGGTGCGTGTGGTGACTGCACCAAACCGAAAATCGTGTGCCACAGTAAGAGAGACCGGAGCCACAACTCTCGCCTGACTTTTACAGTAAGCACGATCCCGTCACCCCAACCGCAGAGACCGGCTGAGCAACAAAACAGGAAGCACCCGTGGGATGACGCCGGGACGGCCACGTACACGCAACAGCCTCAGCGGAAGAGCTCGCGTCCTCTCAGGAACATGAGATCACAGCGCCAGTATCGGGTTCCACGTCTTTTGTGTACAAAGGGAAACCGCTGTCCTGCAGGCCTAGCTCGCGAAATCGTACTGTCGCTTCTCCTCTGATTCTACCCGCTTCCGTAGCCGAGGTCGCTGACTTACGCTTGTGCGGTAGCGCTCGTCTCGGAGGTAGACGTTTCTGACTCTAATGGTCGAAGAAATATTCACCGCTGGTGTGCACCAAGAAGGAAACTTCCCTTTCAGTCGATCAGTCCATCCCTGGACTTCCGTGGCGTCAATCGAAGTCTCTCATTTCGCACTCTCACCAATTATAGCTTTACCAGGAAGAGGGCATGTAAGCTGCGGTAAATGCAACAAATATGGCTGCTAGTAGATTACGTGTGCAATGTTCGTGACATAAAATGCTTTCAGGGACGATTTCTACAAATCTGAGGATGATGTCGATGATGATTATTAGTGTTTTAGGGCGCCCAACAACGAGGTTACCAGCACCCGAATGATGTCGATAGCTACGACTCAGGTACAGATCCTGAATGTCCCTGAAAGCAAATGCGCTTCAAAAGTTGTTGCTAACCAGGTAAATACGAATAATTCTTCCAGCAAGTAATCAATGTTGTGTCAGTTATCTCTGTTTGCGTGGATTTATATGTCAGTATGATGGCGGAAATGTCAAGGAAATCCTTGATATTGGGCTGAACTATAGATTATTTTTTTGAGGTTGCTATATTTTGTTATTGACCAGCAGGGTTAGCCGTGCGTGTTAAAGTGCCGCTTCCGCGGCGGAGAGGTGCGTCGGCCGAATCCACCGGACGAATTGACGGCGAAGGTCGGTGTGTCGGCCAGACTGGATACGGTTTTTAAGCGGTTTCCCACATCCCACTAGATGAAAACCGGGCTAGTACCCAAGTCCTGGTTCAGTTACACGGTTCGCAAACATTTAGAAAACTATCCCTGCTTCCTATGAATTATACTACACACAGGCAGTTGGGGTCACATATTGCCGGCCGGTGTAGCCGAGCGGTTCTAGGCGCTTCAGTCTGAAACCGCGCGACCGCTACGATCGCAGGTTCGAATCCTGCCTCGGGCATGGATGTGTGTGATGTCCTTAGATTAGTTAGGTTTAAGTAGTTCTAAGTTCTAAGAGACTGATGACCTCAGACGTGAAGTCTCATAGTGCTCAGAGCCATTTGAACCATTTGGGTCACATATTCCGTCCCGGACAGGGAGCGGAGAGGGGTGAATTAGTCTTTCCACTTCTCGCTAAAGGGGATATTATGGTGTGAGGAAGCATAATGTTGGATGAACGTTCTGATTTCGCGAATCTGTGAAAACGGTGCACTTGGCAGTCAAAATTATTGCAACACTGCAGGCCCACTCCTTCCTCATGTACGTCTTTTCAAATGAGCATTCGCCCTGACAATGTGCGACGACATCGACCATCGCAGGAGAAGGAGCCATTGGAACGAAAGGATATTCAGGAATCGGCTGGCCTGCCCGCTACCCCGACTTAAACCCTATCAAGCACATGTGTGATGCGTCGGGGAAACCTACCGCAGGGCGTCAACATGTGACCAAGACCATCCAGCAGCTGTCCTCACCAAACTTGTGGCCATCATGGAAGTACGTTGCAGAGCATACACTGCAGTCCGTGGTGATCAAATGGCCTGCTAAGAACCATGTCCCGCCTTTTGAAATGTCCACCGAGAACGCAGTGACTTCAGAGTAATTATTGTCTTTGAATAAAAGTTCAAATGGTTCAAATGGCTCTGAGCACTATGGGACCCAACATCTTAGGTCATAAGTCCCCTAGAACTTAGAACTACTTAAACCTAACTAACCTAAGGACATCACACTCACCCATGCTCGAGGCAGGATTCGAACCTGCGACCGTAGCAGTCCCGCGGTTCCGGACTGCATCGCCAGAACCGCACGGCAACCGCGGCCGGCTCAATAAAAGTGTCATTTTGTTCGTCTTATTGCGTATTTCTTCCAGTTACTTTCTGTACTAGACTGTTGCAGTTCTTTCTAGCTATGGTCAAAGTTCCATCAAGCTATGTTACTTGTCAGTGACACATCAGGCGAAAGTTGCTTTAGTTTTGCACGCTATTGTACTTCCTGGACGCGGTAGATCACTACCAATCTCCGACCACACAAACCAACAGCTCTGTTACAAAGAGCCAACGACTGCGACACCCAGGAGGGTTGCGGATCGAAATTTTTTTTATTTATTTAGCGACCTTCAAAAGCGCTCCACGACAATGACTGCAACATTGGACCCTTTAAGCCCCGTTTACACGGTAATGAACACGAGCGAACGCGCAACAGCGAACGAGAATTCTCTGTAGTATAAATGCTAGGCGCGAGTGGGCAAACGGCACTCGCTCGTGTTCGGTTCGCATTCGAATGTTTGCTCGTGGTCTGCTGCATGTCTATCTTTTAGTGAAAGGGTTGTCTACTTCTGTTGGTGACACGAGTTCCGCGAGTGTTGGAGTGGTACGAGGAGAAGGTAAACCAGGGGAAAAAGGCACCTATAGCACAACAAAAAATGCGAATGTTCATCTGTTGATAAAAGACTGAAACTGAAAATTGAGCTACAACTGTCTCATTGTACCTACCTCAACAACTGAAATTTTTTTACAGAACTGTTGGCATAGGAACATATTCGCGATTTCGCGATCTCCTTAACATGCAACTCGCCTCTGTCCCCCCCCCCCCCCCTCCCCCCGATTGTAACTCGCTCACGCCCAACAGTCCATCGCTGTGAGTCACTCATGCCGATCCACTCCGACTTACCCATTCTCACTCACCCATTCAGCCCAACTCATTTTCATTATCTCTTTGTCTCTCTCTGTCTGTCACTGTCCCTCTCTCACACCCACAGTCCCCTCTCACTATCACGTTCTCCCTCTTGATGTCTCTTACTGCATCTTTCTCATTCATTCCTTCCCACTGGGCCGGCCGGAGTAGCCGAGCGGTTCCAGGCGCTTAAGTCTGGAACCGCGCGACCGCTACGGTCGCAGGTTCGAATCCTGCCTCGGGCATGGGTGTGTGTGATATCCTTTGGTTAGTTAGGTTTAAGTAGTTCTAAGTTATAGGGGACTGATGACCTTAGAAGTTAAGTCCCATAGTGCTCAGAGCCACTGCTGCTCTCTCTTCTCACTGTCCCTAAATCTCTCTTCTCCGTTGTCATTGTCATAGACTGTCTCTCATTATCATTGGCTGTCACTCGCTTTCACTGTCGCCTTCTCTTTATTCTATCTCGCACTGTCTCCTTCACTCTTTTACGTTCACTGTTCTGTCACTATCAACTATGTTCTATTGCCGCTGTGTGTCTCTCTTCCTCCGACACTCTCATTGTCTTCTTCGCTCCTTCTCCACAACAACGACTGCCTAATATCTTCCAGTATTTATTACTTTCCCACTACAATTATCTACTTCTCTCTCTGCATAAAAAAGCGCGAATATGTTCCTATGTCACAAATTTTTGGGAAGATTTTTAAAGGTGCTGAGGAAGGTAGAATGAGGCAGCTGGCACCCCGCTTTTCAGAGTCTTTTAAACTGCAAGATTTTCGCCTTTTTTGTGCCCTGATTGGAGCATTTTTCCTCTAGTTCCATACAGTAGTGCATTTCAGTCATGTGAAAAGAACTTTATGGTTTTGGTAGTTTGCTTATGTGAAACTGAAGTCACGCAAAACTATTTTTACACCTCAGACTGGATTTTAAGAGCACAAAATTTTGCCTGTAGTTCATTACTACAACTTCCCAGAATCTTTATGATGATAACAGACATTGAAAACCATAATGAGATTTTCACTCTGCAGCGGAGTGTGCGCTGATATGAAACTTCCTGGCAGATTAAAACTGTGTGCCCGACCGAGACTCGAACTCGGGGCCTTTGCCTTTCGCGGGCAAGTGCTCTACCAACAGTTTTAATCTGCCAGGAAGTTTCATATCAGCGCACACTCCGCTGCAGAGTGAAAATCTCATTCTGGAAACATCCCCTAGGCTGTGGCTAAGCCATGTCTCTGCAGTATCCTTTCTTTCAGGAGTGCTAGTTCTGCATGGTTCGCAGAAGTGCTTCTGTAAAGTTTGGAAGGTAGGAGACGGATACTGGCAGAAGTAAAGCTGTGAGTAGCGGGCGTGAGTTGTGCTTCGGTAGCTCAGTTGGTAGAGCACTTGCCCGCGAAAGGCAAAGGTCCCGAGTTCGAGTCTCGGTTGGGCACACAGTTTTAATCTGCCAGGAAGTTTCATTGAAAACCATGTTTTTCCATGCTACGTCACTTTTATGAGCCTCGTTTACGTCTCATGACGCATTTCACGTCTACTAGTAGGATAGCTTTAAATCTGTAAGTCTCAGAAACGAGTACAGATATTAAGAAAAATTTTAAGGTTGTTCGACATCGGGATCTTAGGAACATATAAAAATTACAGTCATTTGCTGTGGATAGCAGTGTTGGAATCCGCGACTCTGTTTTGGTATCCAGAAACCATGTTTTTGGAGAGTTTTCTCGATAACGGGTGAAAAAAGAGAAGGTGGTATTTCTAGACAAATGCCTAGAAAATATACAGTTGAAATTTGAGGAATTTGTTGCCGTTAGTTATTTAGATATCTGCTGACGGTGATAAAATTAAAGGGAAACGCTTTTTTTTGTTTTTCTCAGGAACCGCCCTTGAATTAAATGGTGCCTCCATAAGCGCTCCTTGGACCACATCTAATGCAAAAAGAACCGACCGATTTTCCCCATTTGCCTAAGCAGGAGGAAATGTGCATTATTCATATTTTGATCACATACTGTTGGATAGTGACTCTAAGATGATCCTTCTGTTGGATTTATAAATGGTCCCCCGCCTAAGGGCTACCCAAAACCCTTATTGACCCCTCCCCTCCCTCCCTTTGTATTACCAATATAACTCGAGGTATGAGCCATGGAAAAATCCCGTTTTTTTGCGCGGCGTTTTGGAACATAACGGTAGCACATGCTGTCGCGCGCATACCGATTGCTGATAGGAGTATAAATTGTAAGTCCTTCTGAAATCCAAGAGATACAAATGCCTTAGGAAAAGAGATATCACTGACAAAAAATTACCGAAGCACTCAAAGGTCCTGCTGCGGACGACAGATTAATTAGATATTCGTATCAGGCAGGAAGGGAATGAATAAACACAAGTTTTGTAGCTATTTTTATTAAAAAGAAAAAGCACAACAAATTTTCTTGAAAGGTAATAAGTGCGAATGTTACTTTTCTATTACGTTGATTAATATTAAAAATGTACGAAAGACCTGATTCTTCTCGTGGCATATGTCCACGGTATCTCTAATTATATGGCTGATGTATCACTCTTATGTTTGAAATTTTTGTTCATTAATCATATTTTACTGACTTTAGCTTCCTTACATGTAATTTAATAAAATCCTTGAAGTGGTTCGCATATGTCACTGCAGACATCAGAAACGATCCGTTATAAAGGAGCTTTTGAAATGGAAAACAATCTTATTGGAAATGTCTCCGCATGCTACTAACCACAGGTTGTGTTCGTCGTCAGTGATTAGTGTCCAGCTTTTAAATTTCTTCCAAGTTGTAAGAAGAAGTCAGCGAAAAGCGTCAACCGAGATATGTGCAAAGTTTTGGACTAAAGCTGAAGAAATCTGGAGCTGCAATTCAGTGTTAAGTGCGGTAATTCCACGCATTTCACGGTTATGCACAAACTGAGACACGCAGATTCTGTCCCTCTCCTACGCCAGTTTGCTTGTTCGTCAGAAACAGCGCGCTCGCTATGCAGAACATACGAGTATTTAAGTTTGTCTCTAAAACACAGGATGCCCAGGAGGAGTGGTCAGCATCCAGTGATATGAAAGGAGCACTCATTCGAATCAAAAAAGTCTAGAAAACATACGCTCTAAAATGCGAACCTTAAGAGCTATGAGCACTTCATCTTTTCTACTGTGAAACATATCCTTTCTGTTGTAAGCTCTTTGCTTTTCGTATTTTGAAAGTTGGTAATATGGACAAACATAAAAAATTCTAGTAATAATGGCCTCTAAAGAGCATACTTCAAGAGCTATGAGCACTTTTTTTCAGTAGAAGAGATGTGTTTCACAGTTTCAAAGACGAAATAAATATTAGCGTCAGTGGTGTTGAGAAACAGCTGAAATCGTTAAAATTGAACGAAGCTCCTGGCCCTGATGGAATCCCTGTCACATTCTATACTGTTAGCCCCTCTTCTCACCATATCACAGATCCATAGAACAAAAAGGAGTACCCAGTTCTTGGGAAAAGGCAGGGAGGGTAGTAGAAGTGATCCACCAATGTACCGTCCAATAACCTTGCAATAGATTTGCTGTAGAATCTTATAACATATTCTGAGCTCAACCATAATGCCAACCAGTATGGTTTTCGAAAACATCAATCATGTGAAACTCAACTCGCACTTTTCTCACATGACATACTGAAAGCTTCGAATCAAGGCACCCAGGTAGATGCAGTGTTTCTTGATTTTCGAAAAGCATTTGACTCTGTACCGCATCTACGCTTATTGTCAAAAGTACGGTGATATGAGCTGTCAAGTGAAATAATTTGTGACTGAACTCAGGACTTTTTGGTAAGTAGGATACATCATGTTCTCTTGGATGCAGAGTCATCGTCAGATGTTGTAGTTGTATATTAACGACCCTGCAGACAATATTAGTAGTAAAATCAAGCTTTTTACAGATGGTGCAGTTATCTATAATGAAGTACTGTCTGAGGGAGACTGCATATATATTCAGTCAAACCTTGATAAGATTTCAACATGGTGCAGAGAAAGGCAATGTAAAATTTACACTACACAAAATGAAAACACATAGTATCCCATGACTACAATATCAATGACCACTGTTGGGATCTGCCAGCTCGTACAAATACCTGGGTGTAATACATTGTAGAAATATGAAATGGAATGATCACGTAGGTTCAGTCGTAGGTAAACCCGATGGTACACTTCGGTTTATTGGTAGAATACTGGGGAAGTGTAATTAGTCTACAAAAGAGAATGCTTAAAAATCACTCGTGCGATCCATCCTAGAATATTGCTCAAATATGTGGGACGCGTACAAGATAGAACTAACAGAGTGCATTGAATGTATACAGGGAAGGGTAGCACGAGTAGTCACAGATTTGTTTAATCCATGTGAGAACGTCTCAGAGATACTGAAGAAACGGAAAAGCAGACTCTTGAAGACAGACGTAAATTATCCCGAGAAAGTCTGTTAACAAACTTTCAAGAACCGGCTTTAAATGATTACTCTATGGATATACTAGAACCCCCCTACGTATTGCTCACACAGGGATCGAGGGGATAAGATTAGGATAACTAGTACATGCATAGAGGCACTCGAACAATCATTCTTCTTGCACTCCATACGTGGATGGAACAGAAAGAAAACTTAATAACTGGTACAATGAGCAGTACCTTCTGATGATGATGATGTTTGGTTTGTGGGGCGCTAAACTGCGCGGTCATTAGCGCCCGTGCAAAGTCCCAATTTTTCTACAATCCACTTTTTTACACAGTCCAACCAATTCGCTGTCACGAATGACGATGATAATGATGACGAAATGATGAGGACAACACAAACACCCAGTCCCCGGACAGAGAAAAATCCCCAACCCGGCTGTGAATCAAACCCGTAATCCAGAGACAGCAACGCTAGCCTCTTTTTTTCTGATCTCATATTGTTCGTTAACGTTCGTTGCATTTGTCCGGTGTGGACCTCCCCTAACACATGTTCAAATTCATTGTTGATATATATATATAATTTTTTTTTTTTTTTTTTTTTTTTTTTTACAGTGTGTAGCTAACCGTCAGACCGAACACGCTGAGCTACCGTGCCGGCATCCGCTACACCACGAGCTGCGGACACTGTAACTTCTGCCACGCACCTCACGATACTTTACACAGTGCAGATGTAGAAGAACAAGTGCTCAAAGCTCTTACAGTATGCACCTCAGAGCCCATGTTTACTGTGCATTTTTTTCCTTGTTTTGGTCCATACTACCATCTCTCAAAATATGGAAAGCAAAGAGCCTTCAATACAAGAGATCTGTTTCCCAGTACCGAAGATGAACAAGTGCTCGCAGCTCTGAAGGTATGAATTTTAGAGCCCATGTTTACTGGACTTTTTTTGCTTCGAATGATCGTTCCTGCAATATCCCCGGTTACTGACTATTCCTCCCTGTGCAGCATCTTGTCCAGAGAGACAGACAATATTCTCTCTTTGGCTGTATCCCGTTTACTGATTATTAGCGTCAAAAGATAATACCGCAGTGTTCATAGACAATGTTCATTATCTGGTGCAAACTTCCTTTACTTTTAGTGTAAACGTTTCTTCACAAATACAAGTGAATTGCAGTGAAGAATGGCGAACTGCTTGAGGTACGGTTAAAGGAGGCTTAAACTAATTAGTTTCAATAGCCACATACAGGGCATTCCATTGGCCAATTGGCCATTTCCCACTATTGCTAATAACATTCCAATGCAAAACAATGCTTCCTGATAGCGGTCTTCAAAAGTTTATTTCCAATAACTGCCGAGAAACATTTGCTATTGCAGAAGATTACGTGATGACAAAACTGATGGCCACTGAAGAAACATCACATCTACATCTACGTAGGTCACAAGCCAGCGTATGGTGCGTGCCGGAGGGTACCTTATACCACTACTAGTTATTTATTTCCTTTCCTGTGCTACTCGCAAATAGAGCGAGGGAAAAACGATTGCCAATGTTCCTCCGTACGAGTCCTGTTTCTCTTATCTTCGTAGCTCTTGTACGTTGGCGGCAGCAGAATCGTTCTGCAGTTAGCTTCAGGTGCCGCTTCTCTAAGTTTTCTCAACGGTGTTCCGCGAAAAGAACGTCTCGACCCTGTAGGAATTGCCATTTGAGTTCCCGAAGCATCTCCGTAATACACGCTTATTGATCGAAGCTACCTGTAACATATCTGGCAACCCTTCTCTGATTTGCTTCGACGTCTCCCTTTAATCTGACCAGGTGGTGGTCCCACACACTCGTCACTCTAGTCACTCTCGTCACTCTAGTGCTGTATACGCGGTCTCCTTTGCAGATGAACCACATTTTCCGAAAATTCTCCCAATGAAACGAAGTCGTCCATTCGCCTTCCCTACTACCGTCCTGACGTGCCCGTTCCACTTCATACCGCTTTGTAACGTTACGCCTGACACATAACCGACGCAACTATGTAAAAATGGTTCAAATGGCTCTGTGCACTATGGGACTTAACTGCTGAGGTCATCAGTCCCCTAGAAATTAGAACTACTTGAACCTAACTAACCTAAGGACATCACACACATCCATGCCCGAGACAGGATTCGAACCTGCGACTATAGCGGTCGCGCGATTCCAGACTATAGCACCTAGAACCGCTCGGCCACTCCGGCAGGCGACTATGCCAAGCAGCACACTAATAACGTTGTATTCCAACATTATAGAATAGTTTTTCCCATGCATCTGCTTTAACTTACATTTTTACAGTTTTGTATTCTCCTGTAGTCACTCAACGACACCCCTTGATCATCAGTAAACAGGCACAGATTGCTGGTCACCCTGTCCGTCATATCATTTATGTACATAGAGAATAAGAGTGGTCCTATCTCACTTCCCTACGGCAATCTCAGTGCCGTAGTCTCCAAAACTTCCTGGCAGATCAAAGTTGTATGCCGGACCGAGACTCGTACCTCGACCTTTTGCCATTCGCGGGCAAGTCCTCAACCGGCTGAGCTACCTAAGCACGACTCATGACCTGACCTCGCAGCCTTACTTCCGCCCGTACCTTGTTCCTACCTTCCAGACGTCACAGATGGCAAAGGTCCCGAGTTCAAGTTTCGGTATGGCACACAGTTTTAATCTGACAGGAAGTTTCATATCAAGGCATTCCACTGCAAAGTGAAAATTTCATTCCGGACCAGTGTCTCTGATGAAAACATGCCGTGAAGGACAGCGTACAGAATTCTGTCATTTAACAAGTCTTCGAGCCACTCGCATACCTGGAAAGCTCGTACCTTCGCCAGCACTCTGGAGTGTGACACTGTGTCAAACGATTCCCGGATATCTGTTGCCCTTTCTCCAAGGCGCGCACGATATTACGTGAGAAAAGAGCAAGCTGAGTTTAGAGCGGTGATTTCTAAACCCGTGCTGATTCGTAGACGGGAGCATTTTTCCTTCTCACCGAAATTTATTGCCTTCGGACTGAGAATACATTCAAAAGTTCTGCAGCAAACCGATGATAATTATATCGGTCTGTAATTTGCGGGTACGTTCTTTTACCCTTCTTATACAGAGGCGTCACCTGCGCTTTTTGTCAGTCACTGGGCGGGCACAGTGTGTTCTGTTTCATCCACGATGATTAGTGCTCATGGTGTGCGGACATTTGCCACGCCAGACATTTGCCACGATTTTACCTGCTCCGAAGGGTTGGGTCCCTTGTCTCCCACAGTGTGTTCTGTTTCGTCCACGATGAGTAGTGCTCATGGTGTGCGGACATTTGCCACGCCGGACATTTGCCACGCCGGACATTTGCCACGATTTTACCTGCTCCGAAGGGTTGGGTCCCTTGTCTCCCGCAGTGTGTTCTGTTTCGTCCACAATGAGTAGTGCTCATGGTGTGCGGACATTTGCCACGCCGGACATTATTTTTCCTTAACTTGTACTTCTTGTTTCTGTTGTAGTGCAAATCATTAGAATTTCGGCTTTTTCCCTCCAAAACCTAGGATGCTTTCTCTGTGACCCTGTAAATACCAGAGCTAAACAATGTAGAACAACAACATACGTTACAAGCATAGCATTCTGTTTTACTTCATTTCCTTATTTATAAAATTTTACAATTGTACGTCGACTCTAGATGACAAGTCAATCATAGATGTTCTTATCTCTATTTAGTGGACGTATTTTCAGTCATGTTTTGAACACTGTCCGGCTACACGTTATTAACTAATGTTTCCCCACAAGGGTTATCGCATTTTAGAGAGTAAATTAATATGGAGTATGTCGTTCTTCTTTTCACACATTCCCATTTTTCCTTTCCTTATTGTCTTTTGGGCATGCAGTTGTAGTAATTAAAGTAGGCACAAATGCAGTAATCAAAAAGAAATGATTAGCGCACATTCGCATTCTCTTTACATCGTTCCTTTCTTGTTGCTCCCATGGCGATGGACTGTTTCTATCGTAATCAGTAAGCGTGAAAGGAAGCTACCGTACAGACAGAGGGATCTATATTTATACTTGGCAGAACTAATTACATACTGACATAATCGTCGGTGTTGCTTTCGTTTCCCAAAAGTTATAAATATTTCGATTTCGGAAAAGAAGCTCTGTATTTGGCCAAGATGTCGAAGAAGAAGGTCCCTTACGTACTGGTTGTATCGAGTAAGATGTGGAGACTGCGGTTTGAAAGCGGACAGATGTAGTACGACGAAGTGCGTCCCTTACCTGAGGGATCGCTATCTGGCGAAGGGGCAAGTGTGGCAAACGTCCGGCGTGGCAAATGTCCGGCATTCGGACTCATAGCTCGAACGTGTTGCTTACTGCGGCGGGACGGTACGGTCTGTATCCGCAAGGACTGTAAAAAATTCAGCCAAGTGGTATTTCCGGAGCTCATTTCCGCAGGCGGCGGGCGCACATTTGCTCAAGGCCGGTCGGTAGCCTGCGGCTGAGCCCCTACAGTCAGGTGGTCAAGCCGCAGCTGGCGGGCGGCAGCTGTCTGCTTGCCGCAGGTGCTCCCCGCACCTGGCCCGAGGAACACAAGACAAGCGCCGGCACGCGAGCTGCTCAGGCAGCGGCAACAACAATAAGGGCACACGGGTATTGGATCCCAGCTGGCTCCTTCCCGTAGACTGCGAGGGACATTTAAGTGCACAGCGGCCAACCTCGCAAAAATAGCCTACTGCGTACTGAGACAGCACCCAGCGAGTCAGGCAGGTGAGACAGACCCGGATCGAATTCGAACGCTACGCTGAAGATTGTTCAATATTTATTGCCAAAACTAATTTGTCAGGTCTTTAATACACTGGCCGGCACGAAAAACGCAATAACCAATAAACGATGTGTAATCATTGTGTAATTTCCTAGTTAATTAAAGTGAAGCACTTCAAGCAATTTTTTGAAATGTGGTATATCGAATGTTTTTTCCAGCTCTTGTAGGACTGTTGTGCCCTGAAACGTTCGGCTTTCAATCGTACGTGTTTGTACGATCTTTTTATGATTGTTGTACTCAGCTTCGCCGGCCGGGGAGGGCGAGCGGTTCTAGGCGCTACAGTATGGAGCCGCACGACCGCTACGGACACAGGTTCGAATCCAGCCTCGGGCATGGATGTGTGTGATGTCCTTAGGTTAGTTAGGTTTAAGTAGTTTTAAGTTCTAGGGGACTGATGACCTCAGCAGTTAAGTCCCATAGTGCTCAGAGCCATTTGAACCATTTTTTTGCACTTAGCTTTCTGCAGTAAACATACCATTAAGCCCTGAACAAGCTGCCGGCCGAGGTGGCTTAGCGGTTCTAGGTGCTACAGTCTGGAACCGCGCGATTGCTACGGTCGCAGGTTTGAATCCTGCCTCGGGCATGGATGTATGTGCTGTCCTTAGGTTAGTTAGGTTTAAATAGTTCTAAGTTCTAGGGGACTGTTGACCTCAGTAGTTAAGTCCCATAGTGCTCAGAGCCATTTGAACTATTTTTTGAACATGAACAAGCTGCGAAAGCTGTTGCTTTGGTGGAAGATGTGTGCAGCTTGCATTAAGTTGCAGAAGTGTTGAGGACTACACCTTCCACGATTTGCAGAACCGTACGTAGGTACTGGAGATGGGTCGTTCGCGAACTAACGGGTCCAAAGGAACGGTTCACCAAGATGAACGGGACGAGCCAAGAACGAATTCTAAGGAACGGTCTTTCATAGTTCACTTCGGTCGCGGCTTTCTACCTTTAGTTCCCAGGAACGGGAAACGGTCGGTCTCGGTCCAGCCTCGGTCCCTTTCCCGTCTGTTTCGGTCTCGCTCGGCCGGACTCGTCTTTGGTTCAAATGGCTCTGAGCACTATGGGACTCAACTGCTGTGGTCATTAGTCCCCTAGAACTTAGAACTACTTAAACCTAACTAACCTAAGGACATCACACACATCCATGCCCGAAGCAGGATTCGAACCTGCGACCGTAGCAGTCCCACGGTTCCGGACTGCGCGCCTAGAACCGCGAGACCACCGCGGCCGGCGACTCGTCTTTCTTTGCGTTTGCAGTTCCACTGTAGACTGCTCTTAGTCAGTTCAGTATCGAGTTGTTGTTCGTTTCTTTCGCTTCGCACGCCCATTCTAGACCTGTTTCAAATATTTTTTTTAACTCTGAACTTCTGGTTCTTTTCGTTTTCTATTCAGCGTCCACGACCGGTAATTAAAATGTATTTTATGGCCCTGACTAACATTAACCTATACGTTTCACAAATCACTTACCTCACAAAAATCTTCGTTACTCAAGCTACTGCAATACAGCGAGCGCCACTACTGCCAACTAAATAAAAGATTCAAACTACGGAAGGCACTAACTACCGATAGGTATAGTTAGCAAATGAAAGATTTTAATAGAGAACAAACAGTGTATTTACCTTAATAGTCAAAATATATATGTTAGTTCATGACATCCAGTCTTACAAATTACAAAACTCCGCCATCTCTCTCCCCACGTCCACCACTGCTGGCGGCTCGCCTCCAACTGTGCAACGCTACGCGCTGTTAGCATCCAGCTGCCGCTGCCCAACACTACAATGGCGAGTATTACAACAATGCCAACCAGCCACCGACTGCACACGGTACAGCCAGTGATTTTCATACAGAGCGCTACATGGCGGCGGCGTTACCAATAAAAAAACTTAAACAGCCTACTTACAAGCGTCCACGACCGGTAATTAAAATGTATTTTATAATTACGTAAATTACATAACAATTACTTGGTATGTAGTACATGCATCTTTTCAGGTAACAAAACGGCGTATCAGCTTACTTCACTATTTCGATGAACTAGAAGAAATACTTGTGGAAAGGCAAGATTTTTTGTTGTTACACATGCAAAGGACGTCGGCACGGCACACGTGAGTGGCTATTTTGCGTCTTTTTTTTGATCCAAGGTAAAAGAGCACGTTCACTGTTATGGAAGGCAGACAGACTTTCAACCGAATGAAGCCTACGCTTCGTAATCGAGTGCATGGTGTCATATCATTTCCCTGGTAGAGGGTGGCGCACGAAAAATCTGCCCGGAGTACTAGACTGCTCATTGTCGCTTACCAATCGTCATCTATTGTTTCGAAGTTGTTTGCAATAGCTTATTTGTTATTTCTTCACTGCCTAATTATTACATGTTTATCTATTATGCACGTAGCGGTCAATAAATCGTGCGTAATTGGCGAGCAGTCTGTACTCAAGGCCGGTTTTTCGTGCGCCACCTTACATTACTTTACTGCGATTAGCAACATAACGTTACAGTTGGCTAAACGAGATGTTTTGCAGAATCACGAAAATTACAAGTGTGTGAGAATTCTGTTATGAATAAAAACTCTGTTCTCCAGGGGGGAGGCAAGTACCCCCTCTTGGCGCCTTCCGTCTTCAGTCACCTATACTACTAATTTTCAATTTTTCATAAGAACCATATAGCAAGCACAATGTTCGGTGAACGAGCAAAAACAAACGGTTCCCAAAAACGAGCGATCACCAGTGAACTAGTTCCCAAGGATGAACGACTTTGCCCATCTCTAGTAGGGACAGGGAAACTGGAGGCATTGCAAGGAGACAAGGAACAGGCCCGAGAAGAGCAACACTGGAGAGAGATGACCACTTCTTCCAACTTCAAGTTCTCTGCAACCGTTACACCACAGCTACTGAAGCACGAAATCGACACCACCACATTCGAAGAAGCCTGGAAGAAGCAAGACCTCAGTCCAGAAGACCTGGTACAGGTCCAGAACTCACCAGAGAGCATTGCAGGCTCGGCTACATTTCACAAGGAAACATCTTGATAGAACAGTACAGCAATGGGATCAGTTGTTGTTCACCGATGAGTCGCGGTTTGTCCTCCAGTCACCTGACGGAAGAGGTCTAGAGCAGCCCAGGGCGGAGGTATTACCCTTGCATATTCTCATCCAGGGTGCGTGTTCAGGGTGTCTCTGTGAAGGTGGGGGCAGAAATCAATGTGGCTGCCTTCGCGCACATCGGTACGTAGAGGAAGTCCTTCTGGAGCTTGCTGTGCCTTTCCCTCTATTTATTGGTGACGATTTTACACTAATGGGAGAATTCGTGGATGAAACAGTGCTTTTTGCTATGGTTTGGCCTGCTCTGGGTTGAATTCTATTGACCACGTTTGGGATCGTCTGGGAGAAGGGCCCGTCAGCACTATCTGGAGACCCTATAGGACCTATAGAATGCCCTCCTGGAAGACTGGTATATGATTCATCAACAGGACATTATTCCATTAATCAGGAGCATGTCAGAAAGATTGAATACTGTCATTGGTGCATGATGTCGCGATTTCATCTCCGAGGTCTGCGAACTGAAAAATTCCTTGAAGTGCGCATCTCTGGCTCAATTTGTTAAATTTGTTTATAATCGTCTTTCTTTTTTCATTATTAGACACTTAGATGGGACCACACCACAACATTCCATCATAAGATAGTGGATTAGTGCCATAAAACTGTCATAAACTTAAAATAAATTTCAGTTTTTGTAAGAAATTGAAGTGTTGCGTTTTTCGTGCCAGTCAGTGTATTTTGAACTAACCCACACACCATCAATACTATTGTCAATATCTTCAGTTGGCAACGCGATTTTAACAAGGTTAACATACCGAACACCCATACCACAGTGGTCACCGCCCCAGAATTCCATGCGCAGAGCTAGGATTTGATTCCCAGCTGGATCGGAGAGTTTTCCCTGCTCGGGGACTGGGTGTTCTGTTGTCTTCATCGTCATGTCATCCTCATCGACAGGCGAGACGCCGAAGTGGCGTCAACTAAAAAGACTTGCTCCAGGCGACCATTCTATCTGACGAGAGGCTCTTGCCACACAATATTAGCTGTAATAACAGAAAACAACGAAAAAGAGGAAGCTGGTCAGAAAATGGCTAAAAAAACAGGAGCGACTTACCGCATGTTACTCTACTGGCTCAAATCAGAATCACGTTCCTGAAAGAGTTCATAAACTATTTTCGGATCAAAAATTATTTATTTCGATACGTAACAAAATAGAGAATAAAGTACGTTAACAACGGGTCGATCAGTGTCGACAAGAGATTAGCAGCAACTTCGAGATAACTGGCGACAGACAAGGCATTCGAATGCTTAAAGCTCCGTCCTGTACTATCAGCAAACACAATTAAGTGTACTAAAATTCTGTGGACACCTGTGAAGCAATTATAACTCCCTGGAAAGCTTATGTTCAGGCAACATTCTTTCCCTTTTTATGATAGTTTGGCGAAACTGCTACGCATTTCGCAAACCTCTAAAAAGTCATTACAGATATGGTATACCGTATTTTTCGAAGTGCAAGAGTTTTTCCAAACTGCTATGCAATTTATAAACCTACACCATATTTTCGGATTAATAAAGCAAGCAGTGTCATAGCGAATCCGTTGTTGACATTCTAAAGTGTTATACACGGCGAATCATCTAAAACTATTGATGTGCCGTTTTCACAGAATGGATTGGTAGTCAGAGGCTCGCACTGTCAGCCAATCAACAGATTGTAATAATACTTGGAAAGTGTATTTTTTGTGCAAATATGAGCTTTTTAAATGGAATAATACGTATTGATTTTAATAAAATAAAAGTAGGAGAAATCAGTATGTCAGTGATGTTTATTGCAGGATTCTAGTGCAAGTCGTTTACAAGATATCGTATCTTGAAAAGATCCAAAACCGACACTTATGGAATACCTGTGGTAGCACACACTAAAGAACTACACAAATGCATACACACCTCATGTGGATTCTGGCCAGTGACGAGACAACTGGCCGTCACAAGTTGTGCCCAACATACCGCCGGCAACCGGCAACGGCAATACACGTTTCCAGTCTGGTATGCAACGACTGCTGCACAAGTGCTATCATTATCAGCGGAGTGAAGACACGCTGGAGTACTTCGTGCGCTATGGGCTGGACAGCCATCATGTTAGTACTACAAGTTACTCCCACTCTACAGAAGAAGTTCTTCTAGCATCCGTGGAAGATGTTTGTTAGGAGGCTGCAATACTTGTGCGCGTTGAGTGTCCGGTCTATGAAAAACGGGCCTATGAACTGATTGTTCACTATCCCACACCACACGTTCCACTCCACGGACGCTGACGTTCCACGTAACGAAACCAACGGGGATTGTCAACGACCAACAGTGCATGTTTAAGCTGTTTACCTGGCCATGATTGGTAAATGTGGCTTCAACACTAAACAAAATACATAATAATCTGGAGTATCCTGTTTTAATGCGCATGTGCAGAAGTTAACACGATTCTCACGATCGTTTCCACGCAGCTCTCGATGGAGTGAGATGTGATACGAATGGATCCTATGTAGATGGAGAATGCATAGGACACTTATCTTGACTCATGCCACTCCCTCGTGGGATTGCGTGAAAACTAACGTGCGGATCAACTGCAAGAGCAGCAAGACCATTAACACTACCACTTTCACGTAAACGGTTGAAGAGGCTGATAAATACTGCAATCGCCTAGAAGCTTGACGTCTATTGGGGTATCTTGCAGCATACAAGAACGAACTGCATTATTTCTACACACTCCATACACCATGAGCATATACGCTTTTCTAGCGTTGGTAACTCGTCCATTCACGATCTACTGCTTGGACCGTCACACAACTGACTAGGAATTTGCAATGCACTCACGGAATACACAAGCACACTGTCAGCAAACACGCCAATATCGTACCAAGCAATTATGCAGTTTGAATGGTACAAGCAAACTTTTCAGAACACGGTATCTCGTAAGCGACTCGCACTACACTCCTGCAACAAGCATCACTGAACTTCTAGTTTACCTTCCTTTTAGTTTTTTAATTATAATATGCACTTTTACATTTAAAAAGGTGTATGTTTGCACAGACTATTATTACAATCTTTTTATTGGGTAACAATGCGAGCCCCTGACTACCAGTCTCTTTTGTGAAAACGGCACATCAACAGCACGTTACATTTCCTCAACATTTGCGATGAAAGTTTTAGGTGATCCATCTTGTATACAATGATTATCCTTGCATAAGCCCATTGAAATTGTTTTATGTTAAAAGACTAGTTGAAAAATTAAATTTGGGGTAAGATATTCAAAAAGGCGAGTTGAAAACATAAACAGTTCAAACTAACGCCATGTGGCTGGTTTATGAAGTTGTGTTTTCAGTATGTATTAACATTTCACTGAAAAAATACGGCAAGCAGCCACTTTTTAATGCGTTTTTATTTACGCCAATATGCATTTCGGGTTTGCACCCATCTTCAGCCGGCAAATTACATGGATCTTCAGTTACTACAGTAGTACAATCTCGACAGCAGTTTGGATGCTGCAGCAGGCCTGTGCAAAAGCAACGATTCCAATCATTTACTTCAATTTCGCGAGTTTAAAGTCACACACTATCAGTTGTTCATTTTACTTACATTCTCCTCTCCTTGTTTTTTCTTCTTTTTTGCAACAACACAAACACTTTTTATCGCGTATTTTATACAGGCGCACTGCGTTATCCGCCATGTTGTCGACTGACAGTTTTTGTTCACATACAATTGGTTTATCTATGGACAGAGTTATATTTTTACGAAAGTTTTGAGGTTCTAAGATAAGCTACTGTTTTCTAAATATTGACTTGGCTGATAGAAGTATTCTAAGTACGATTTATACAATGTTTTTTTTGTAGTATTGAAGATAATAAACTAACAAAACACATTTATACAAAGCAGTAATTCATACATTTACAATATAACAAAGATAGAATTAATATTTTAGAATTAAGATCTTTATGTTTTATATTATTACATGCATTTGTTGGGTTTATAATAGATATAATAGATAATAGATTGGTGATAAATTGTTAACTTTGTGGCCTATGGCAATCATCAAACAAATAGAGAAAGCAACTAATAATAATAGTATAAAGCACCATGACAGAACAATACTTAAAAGTGTTAATAAGAAACTAAGTGACAGTAAAGCTTTAGTAGTAAAAGCAGATAAAAGCAATGCTATTGTTGTAATGTATGAAAGTGAATATGTAAGAAAAACCATTGAATTTTTCAGGAACAATAATATAGTAGAAATTCAGTCTGATCACACTCTTAAGTTACAGAATAAACTTAAAAATATGATGGAAAAAAAGTGATTTCCTCTTAAATGCAAAAGATATACATGAATGCACTGTTATGAACCCTTATGCACCACGTCTACGAGCACAACCTAAGACCCATAAAGTTAACTGTCCCATACGTCCAATTGTTAATTCTCGGAGCAGCCCAAGTTAAAAAATAAGCAAGAAACTGAATGAGATCCTTAGCAACACATTCAAATTTGAAGAGACATACTCAGTAAAGAACAGTTATGAACTTATTAATTGTCTAAAGGAAATTCAGATTCCTAATACTGCTAAGTTTTGCATCACTTGACATCACAAACCTCTACACAAACATACCGGTCAAAGAAACAATAGAAATAATTAATTTACTTAAACATAAAAATTTGGAATTACCAGAAATACATGAATTCATTGATCTATTAACACTTGTACTATCACACAACTATTTTTCTTTTAATAACAAAATGTACCAGCAGAAAGAGGGCCTGGCTATAGGTAGCTGCCTTGCCAGTTTGCTTGCAGATATTTTCATCAACAACTTAGAATGTAAATTTTTTAAAGAAAACCCCCAGATGGTAAACAAGATAATTTATTACAAAAGGTATGTTGATGATATAATAGTCTTATTTGATGGCACAGCAGAAGAAATTGATAACCTTGCAAAAGAAATGAATAAAATGCATCAGAACATCATCTTCACTGTAGAACACCAAACAGAAGTAAGTTTAAATTTTCTGGGTCTCTGCATAAGTACCTCCAACAACAAACACAAATTTCAAGTATACAGGAAACCAACATACACAGTTAACACAATTAATAAGTCATCCTGCCACCCGGATAAACATAAGATGGCTTCATACAGAGCAATGCTAAACAGAATGCACAAAATACCACTAGAACCAGCTGACCAAATAGAAGAACTAAACACCATCAAAGCAATTGGTTACAATAATGGTTACAATCCAAAATTAATAGATGAACTAAACTCTAAGATAAATCCCCATATAAACAAATACAATAACAAAACTACATTAAAGAATACCACAACACAGCGAAATGAAAAATATGTAAGCTTGCCATTTGTAGGAAAGCTGTCATATAAAATAGCAAACTTGTTAGGAACAGATATCAAAATCAGCTACTATACAAATAACAAAATAAAGGACAAAGCTATCCATAACATTAAAAATAATACCAAACCGTACAATCAATCAGGAATATACAAACTTAACTGCAACTCATGTCCAAAAACATACAAAGGCCAAACAGGGAGAAACTTCATCACATGGTTTTGAGAACACATGGATGCTCTTCCTTTAAAAAACTTAAATAAATCCACATACGCCCAACATGTAGCAGAAGAAGAACATCAAGTAACAGACATATCCCATAACCTACAAGTTCTCCACTTAGCCAACAAAGGAAAAAGAATGAACCTCCGAGAAGAAATCGAAATTTATTCACATAAACATACATCCCCTTC
Source organism: Schistocerca gregaria (assembly GCF_023897955.1). Lineage (NCBI taxonomy): Eukaryota > Metazoa > Arthropoda > Insecta > Orthoptera > Acrididae > Schistocerca > Schistocerca gregaria. Next base: position 319,722,489 of record NC_064925.1, on the reverse strand, counting down.
TGACATACTTAACGACCAAACAGAGCTGCCAAACCGAATATTTCTAAAAAAAACTTCCACATTCCACTTATCAAACCACTTACTAAGCACAATCAAGAAATAACATAATCTATTATAAACCCAACAAATGCATGTAATAATAAAAATCTTAATTCTAAAATATTAATTCTATCTTTGTTATATTGTAAATGTATAAATTACTGCTTTGTATAAATGTGTTTTGTTAGTTTATTATCTTCAATACTACAAAAAATTGTATACATCGTACTTAGAATACTTCTATCAGCCAAGTTAATATTTAGTAAACAGTAGCTTATCTTAGAACCTCAAAACTTTCGTAAAAATATAACTCTGTCCATAGATAAACCATTTGTATGTGAACAGAAACTGTCAGTCGACAACATGGCGGATAACGCAGTGCGCCTACATAAAATACGCGATAAAAAGTGTTTGTGTTGTTGCAAAAAAAGAAGAAAAAACAAGGAGAGGAGAATGTAAGTAAAATGAACAACTGATAGTGTGTGACTTTAAACTCGCGAAATTGAAGTAAATGATTGGAATCGTTGCTTTTGCACAGGCCTGCTGCAGCATCCAAACTGCTGTCGAGATTGTACTACTGTAGTAACTGAAGATCCATGTAATTTGCCAGCTGAAGATGGGTGCAAACCCGAAATGCATATTGGCGTAAATAAAAACGCATTAAAAAGTGGCTGGTTGCCGCATTTTTTCAGTGAAATATCATTATCCACGACCACGGAGTTCAACAGTCCAAATAAAATGGACAAATTGTGTATTAACATTACTGAGAAAATTTTGAGGGCCATCAATAGTGCTCGTCAATATTTCTAGTACTGACAATACGTCAATGCTCATTCACATTCATTATCTGTACTTTTAAAGGCAATGTTGTAATGCAATGCATCTTAAAGATAGCGCTGGGGCAAAGTGTTGCATCTTGCATGCTCATATTCTCTGTACTTACGTTCAGTGCTAACTTAGCATAAATGATTGTGAAAGCAGATGCAGCGAAATACCGTGTATGTGTCTATAGTGTGCAGAACGAATTCGTCATGGATGCCACGAGGCAATGCAATGTGCAGTACACATCCTTTCTTTTCGTAAGCTTTTCGTTAGCAGTAACTACATTTTCGTTATTTCCACCAGCACCAAGACCATGGCATCTAGTGCACATGCGCTGATGATGAGCCTGTAGTGCCTTGAAAATAAGTTAATGTTACAAAAAAATAAATCGGATCAAAATTTAAAAAAAAACTATTGGTTGCTTATTATTTCCTCAACTAAGTAATGTAAACCACAGTTGCTGTTCACCATTCACAATGGATATAGTAAAAGACTAAATATTCCTTTCCGACAATTAGTATTTGGTTTAGTATCCACTTTTCAATGTCACAAACCGCTGCTAGAAACCAGCAAACAAACCATTTAACTTTTCTTACGAGCGGCTGGGCGTTAATCTTTCTCCAGAATTCGGCAATGACTACAAATACCCTAAAATTCAGGTAACAGTTTAATGATACTCGAAGCAGCCGCGTCACTTGCATAACTCACCAAGATAGTTTATTCTTCCACCTTGGACTAAGAATTGCGGTCATCGCTGAAACAACCGGTTTTTTGTTAAATTTACTGTTAAAACCGCGAGCCGCCCGTTGTGGCCGAGCGGTTCTAGGCGCTTCAGTCTGGAACCGTGCGACCGTTGCGGTCGCAGGTTCAAATTCTGCTTCGGCCATGGATGTGTGATGTCCTTAGGTTAGTTAGGTTTAAGTAGTTCTAAGTTCTAGGGGACTGATGACCTCAGATGTTAAGTCCCGTAGTACTCAAAGCCATTTTTTGTGTTAAAACCGCTCAAAATACCGGTTTCTGAAATAGCCCACTTTCTGTTTTTATTGCTATTATTTGCAAGTAATAAACGTAGACTCCGAACAAAGACTGAAAAATTTAGTGAAGGTGAAGACGTAGGAGATCTTGCGATCTTGAGGCTGTGGCAGAAATCAGTCCCTCTCCAGCAAAGATGGCGGAGAGAAAGCAGACGAGTACAGCGGTGACGTGAGCGGAAGGTCACAAGTTGATGACTTTCCTGCATCATCATTTTTCTATGACATCAATTTTTCATCCTGAGGTACCCACAAAATTAGTTCAGTTATTACCCCAAGTCTACAGCATCTCAATGCTCACCCAAGGAACACTGTGGACATTTGGTCCTAATCCTACGTTCCTCCTCCAGTTCTTATTTTTTTTAAGCAAATAGAACAGTGTGCTTCATTACTACCGCACTTCTTAAAATACACTATGCGATCAAAAGTATCCAGACATCTGGCTGAAAATGACTTACAAGTTCGTGGCGCGCTCCATCGGTAATGCTGGAATTCAATATGGTGTTGGACCACCCTTAGCCTTGACGACAGCTTCCCTCTCGCAAGCGTACATTCAATCAGGTGCTTGAAGGTTTCTTGGGGAATGGCAGCCCATTCTTCACGCAGTGCTGTGCTGAGGCGAGGTATCGATGTCTGTCGGTGAGGCCTAGCACGAAGTCGGAGTTCCAAAACATCCCAAAGGTGTTCTATACGATTCAGGTCACAGGACTCTGTGGAGGGCGGTTTATTACAGGGATGTTATTGTCGTGTAATCACCCCGCCACAGGTCGTGCATTCTGAATAGGTGCTCGATCGTGTTGAAAGATGCAATCGCCATCCCCGAATTGCTCTTCAACAGTGCGGAAGGAAGAAGGTGCTTAAAACGTCAATGTAGGCCGATGCTGTTATAGTTCCACGCAAAACAACAAGGTGCGCAAGCCCCCTCCATGAAAAACACGACCACACCATAACACCACAGCCTCCAAATTTTACTGTTGGCCCTACACACGCTGGCAGATGACGTTCATCGGGTATTCACCATACCCATACCCTGTCATCGGATCGCAACATTGTGTACCGTGATTCGTCACTCCACTTAACGTTTTTCCACTGTTCAATCGCCCAATGTTCACGCTCCTTACACCAAGCGAGGCGTCGTTTGGAATTTACCGGCGTGATGTGTGGCTTATGAGCAGCCGCTCGACCATGAAATCCAAGTTTTCTCACCTCCCGCCTATCGTAGTACTTGCAGTGGATCCTCATAAAGTTAGGAATTCCTGACTCATCGTCTGGACAGATGTCTACCTATTACAAATTACGACCCTCTTCAACTGTCGGCGGTCTCTGTCAGTCAACAGACGAGGTCCGCCTGTACGCTTTCGTGCAGCATGTGTCCTTTCACGTTTCCACTTCACTACTTTAGAAACAGTGGACCTAGGGATGTTTAGGAATGTGTTAATCTCGCATACAGACGTATGACACAAGTGACAGCTGAAATCGTTAAAATTATAAGAAGCTCTAGGAGCCGATGTAATCCCTCTTAAATTCTATACAGAACTACCGACCCGCTCTGTTGCGCACTAACAAGGATACAATGTGGCAATCGGAATTTTGTATTTTTTTTTTTTTTTGTACTTATTGTTTGCAAAGTTCAGAACTCAGATGTCTATCTGCCAAGGTAGTTCGATGCAACTCTCAAAAGTGCTTCAGAAAATAGACTTTCAGGTTATCTGTGTGTCTTTAATACCCCGAAGCAGGTTCGATTCTTCGGCTGTCCGCATGGCTCTGCAGTTTCGTTACCTTACCGTGATGGCGGTCTTGAGATCGATTTCCGGATGTTGTGAATTTTTAAAGAAATGTGCATGTTCCATGAGCTTTTCCGTGAAATATAAAATACATAATGGTGAAAAAATTAATTTGTAATGTTTTCTTTTCATTTAGACGATCTTTATCCAAACATCTTTTATAAAAGATCGGTAATAAAGAATTTATTCTTTTAGCGAAAACTGGATTTTTTAGTGCGATACGTGATTTTTCATAATTAGCGTATATTTGATGAGTTTTATATTTAAATGTCGTAGGTATTCGTACGGATTGTGAATGGAAAAAATTAAAAATTAATGACCAAACGAGGCTTGAGCCTGTGACCGAGTCTCGATTGCTACTGACTTTTTCCCATTATTATGTATTTTACGCATCACAGAAATGCTCGTGGAACATGCACTTTTCTTTAAAAATCTGCATCGGTGGGGAATCGAACGAGTACCCCTGCATTGCGGACGAGCATTCTATGACAGAACAACATTAATTGTCGAGAGGAATTGATTTTATTTTACGGTATTAAAGACGCTCAGAAAAGTTCAAAGTCGATTTTCTAGAGCATTTGACAATTGCTTCAAGCTATTTTGGTATAGCGGCATTTGAATTCTGAACTTCACGTACAGTATTGTTTGTTGCTGCCAGTGCCGCTCATAACCGCTGCTACAGATCTCGGCAATGAATCGAGGAGACTCTGGATGTGATGTTGGGATATAACAGTCCACGCTGCTTCCACATTTTGCCAAAGTTGATCTGGTGTAGCAGCAGGTTGTGTACCGCGGGGTAGCCGTTCAGCGATCATCGACCATACGTTTTCGATAATAGCGAGATCGGGAGAACAGGGAGACCAATACAGCAATGCATTCCAATGGGCAACGAAGACTTGAACATTGCTTGTCATGTGTGATCGTGTTGCAGTGTGGTGGTTGGCAAGTTTCGAAGTTATGGAGATGTAACGCTGGCTGATTAGTGTACCAGCAATGCGTTCTAGGTAATGGGGGTGAAGGGGGGGGGGGTGAGGGAATGGGCTCCAATACTATCCCGAACCATAACACCGGGTGAAGGACCAGTATAGCGATGCATAAGTCAACAGTTCAACAGCCTCTCACCACATTGTCTCCAGACTCTAAACCGTCCATCGTGATGGTGCAGGCAGAATCGGGAATCGTCGGTAAAAACAATATCGTGCCCTTCGCTTGTTCATTTCCGTTGTCCATCGCACCACTGCCGGCGCAAACGCCACTGGCGTTGACTCAGTGGCAAACGTACCAATGGACGCCTTTCTTGTTGTGGTATGGCTCCTGACGTAGTAGAGCGATCCATCACTGCCATCCACACAATGTGCCTGTCATCACGTGTAATGGCTCAACGATGTGGATGTAATCAGTCGCGTCGGTCTGTCGTACACTCCTACATCCGACGATTACAGATCCGCATCACAGATGCTTGGTTCAATCCGACGCGATCACCGATTTCTCTTAAGGATAACTGACAATCCCTAGAGGCAAGTGTTCATCTTCTGTTGAAGTCTGAGACTTGCTCGAAGGACGCTCGCTACGAGGCATATTGAACAGCACGAAAAGAACAACTCCAGTACGTCCGTACCCTCTTTCTTTCTTCTTTCCGTCAGCATCCTCTGACACACTTTCTTTGGCCATTGGCTATCGTACATCTTTCCCAAATGTCCATACCGTTTTAGACGTTTCATCTCTGTGTTGTCTGATTTATCGATACCCATAGCCTCTCTTATGTTGGTATTTCGTACATGGTCCAGCTTGGGGATGTTTCTAACATCTGAAAGATGTATCACCTGTCTGGTCCTTTTTGTTATTCCAAAGGGGTGAATTTAGTAGTCGTACGGCCCTTCTGTCCTGCCCTATTTTATTATTTATGTCATCTTCACATTTTCCACTCAGATACTTAAAAGACTTTCAGCCCCTGGTCTTACTGACTCCAACGTCCAAATCCTCACTGGTACTGTCGCCAATCTTCAGATGTTCGGTTTTTGGCATGCTTATTGTGAGGCCCCGTCTTTCATATATATATATATATATATATATATATATATATATATATATATATATATATATATATATATATATATATCCCTCCGATCAGGCCTCGTAAGTCCCAACAATATTGACCGACTGACGTTTCTTCCGCGGCCTATAGGCGTCATTTGATGCAGATATGGAGGGACATGTGGTCAGTACACCGCGCTCCCGGCCGTTGTCAGTTTTCGCTGCCGGAGTCGCTAAGTCTCAATAACATAGCTCCTCAATTGGCTTCACAAGGCCTGAGTGCATCCAGCTTGCCAACAGCGCTCGGCAGACACGGACGGTGAACCATCCAAGTTCTAGCCTTGCCCGACGGCGCTACACATCTGCCAGGAATCAGTGTTACAACTACGTCAAGGCCGTAGGCCCAATCTTTCATACTCCTCTTTTCACTCCCGAAGCATGTACTCAGCATCATCCTGGTCTCCTACTACGATGAGCAGATCATCAGCACAAGGGACTCCCATGCCCTCCACATCTGTTCCTCCAGCCCTTAAGTGGTTCTTCCGTAGAGATATGAAGTAGCGTCGGTGCTATAGCATACCCTACAGCAGGTTCTGAGATATAGCGTTCGTGTTAAAACAGAAAAATGGGGCGATGGACTTAAGAATATGTATAGACTATCTCCAGAGAGCCTACTTACATAGTTTCAGGGGGGCAGTCTTAAGTGAAGAATCTTGAAATATCATTTAGCTCTCTAGGTATCGCTCCTCTATGGACCTCGAATACCAGATAAAACTAACAATAGCGCCCTGGAGGCATTTAAACAGCTCCAAAATCCTTACGCGGCTAGAACGGGAAGAAACTCTAATATGCGGTACAGCGCTAAACACCCTATGCCATGCACTTCGCAGTGGTTTGTAGGGTATGTATGCATATAAACGGAGACGTAATTTTATCAAGTACAGTAATGGCGTGTTTCATATACCACACTCGTATCTTTCGTTTTTACGTCTATGCAGTCTTACATTCCGAATAGAAGAAATTAATTTGTTGTTTCTCCAAGTTTTCAGAGCGGAAAACATTTTATGAGTAGCCCAAATGCAAAAGCCGCTAAATACATTTTTGTCGATTTTGAGGTTAGCACACTACTGTCTAGATTTTTTTCAGCGCTGACACTATGGAATAGGTTTCACGGCGCAAAACCCACTACAAACCGTTGAAATTGTCTGTAGAAAATCGTGTACGGTTGCAAAAGCCGCTAATTACACGTCGTATCCAGGTGCTAAGCGCGCTAAATGTCCAACGTTTGCCAAGTTCAATAGGCATGGCGGTCGCCGTGCTATGTCCGGATGCAAAAGGAACGCCAACTGACATCAGACTTACCAATCTAGACATTCAAAGCTACCTCTCCGTTTCTTACGATTCGAAGGGATATTTTTCTTATTCAGAATTAGGGTTGGCTGCGCTGTAGTGAACGCGTACGCAACAATGAAGCTCTCACCGCCGCTGCGTTGTCAAATTATACGCAGGTAAGCGCAGCTCAGCATATCAATAGAACGTTTGTTGACGCATTTGCGTGAGTGTTTTGAAGAAAATAAGTGATTTTTGTGGACGGTTTAAATGAAGAAGATGGTACAAACGAAGTGGTAGTAATTGAAATAGTAGGAATTCTGCAAGAAGTCGAATCCGTGATCGTAGTTACAAATGACCAGAACGAGACCGTGGGCGGCGGTCCCTTACGAAAAGGAAGAGACGTCCTGATCAGTGGAAAAGAAATGTTATCAAAACAGAAAGGTTATGCAATGAATACTGTATTGACACTAATTGTTGTGACATACGTCGAAGGATTAGTGAAAGTTGCTGGAAAGCCCAAAAAATTGTGTTCACAAAAAGTAAAAACAAGATGATTTGCCTAGTTCGTGGAGAGCCCTTCTACAACTTTGAAGCTGGAAACTAGAAGAGTATTCTGAAGCACGGAAAAAATTTCAGCAAAGGAAACGGCCCAACACCAATCACAGCTGGCGTAAAACTTTAAAAATCCAAACCCGGAGGTGTCAGAAAGGAGCCCACTTTGGTGAAGACTGGGAGACCGACGGTAACTCACAGTCTTCACCGAGGTGTTAGACTAGCAGGAAGGCACTCATAGGGTCGCTGCTGCCGCTGAGCACCGTCGGAAGATGACGCAAGCGATTTTGAGTTGATGGGCAGCGTTGAGGTCGTTGTCACTTAAAAACAATTTTCAGCTCATTTGATTTTACAGAATTTTTTGTCGCTGTTTTTACTAAGTTGCAACTTGCCACCAATTTTATTATTTTCTAAAAATTTTTTGATAGTTCACTAAGATGCAATTTGGAGATTATTTTATTTTCTACAGTGTCTTGTGATGTCAGAAACGCGATGGTGTATTTTTTTAAACTTAAGTTGAGCATTCATATCTGTTCCCTTGTTGACGTTAAGTATGTCAGTTTTTCCTGGTAAAATAATATCACTTTCGCTTTTTTTGTATCCCAAGTTTGTTGAATTTTCAGACTTCTCTTTGAAATAAAGCATACTCCGTTCATATTTGCAATAATTAAATTCCACCTTGCTGTCATTCCGCAACATGTCACATCACCGAATAGCGGATTTTGCAACAGATTGTTTGTTTTTTAATTGGATCTATACATTTGCAAACCCCGCTAAGTGCATAAATTTGGTGCAAAAACCGCTCAGTCAATTTAAGATATTAACGTGTAAAACATAATCGCAGATTTTAGCCATTAATACCATACAAATAATTATTTTACTTATTTACTTTTTTAAAAAAAAACTAAGTCTTTAATAGTTTGGATGGAGCGAGTTTTTCGCGATTATCTCAGTTTCGCTTATCATGCAGTTAGTGGCTTTTGCATCTGGACTACTCTTGGTGATATCTGACAGGAGTCTGCTACACAGATAAAACTCAACACAGCTACATAATCTACGGAAGTAGCAGAAAAGAACATAGCAGTTACTGAAGCTAGACTGATTGCCTTTCGACATACCTCCCCCCAGTAGTGCTCACACGACATCTACCATCTGCGTGCTGCTTTTTTTCATATAAAGAAAAAAATCAAGTAAATGCTGCTCGAGAAATATAGGCGCATCTCAAAGTACGTCATCATTATTATTTTCTAATGAATGTGACTGGTCTCTGCAATCATATTCCTTGTCTGCACTTCCCTTCCTTTTTTTCGTCTTTTCAGTAAAGCACGTTTCGTACTATTTCTTTGATCTACTGTCTTGCTTTTTCCCGAAAATCTTGCTCTTTAAAATGTTTTAAGGATTTCTTCGTTCAGTCGTTGTCACGAGATTTCACCAAGCACTTATTCCTTTCACAACTACTTCACTGGTCTAATCTTTCCACACAACTGTTTTCGATCATTCACCTCCATATTCACAACTTCTAGGCCTTTTGCGCGTTCTTTTAAAGCACGTTGCATAATTCTACAGCAACGCGCCATGAATTCATTCTGTGGTCAACTCACAACGTTTCCAGGACAGTGGGCAGGGCTTTCCCAAGCGCTGGGGGGAACAAAGTTCTGTCGGCTGCTGCTCAGAATACCGCCTGAGCTCTGCAGAGTCCTCGGAAGAGATAAGGCTGTTCCTTACGGGCGACGCCGCAGCGGGGCGGTGGTCGCCCTTCCTGCCTTATCGGAACGCGCGCACACGACAAACATCCGATAACTGAACACGCACTCGACTCACCCCAAGATATGTTTTGCGCGCCAAATCTGTGGCGACCATCCGATCCACACGCACCGACTTGTGATCTGCGAAGACATTTGTGCAATTCTGCTCAAACTTAAGAACTCCAATGTCCAGTCGCGATCTGGGCACACATGCGCCCAAACAAACTTTACAATGTGGACTGTCCTTTAAGGGTCCCACACGTGTTCCGGTTTACCCATCAGCTGTACGTGTAGACGTTTACCTGCCCGTCTGTTAACCATAAAGTACTGTAGATCCCTCTCCCTGATACGTAGTGCATTTCACATCAAACAGCGTCTATGGTAAGCGATTTCAGGTAGGAGCTCGCCGGCCGCTGTGGTCGAGCGGTTCTAGGAGCTTCAGTCCGGAACCGCGCTGCTGCTATGGGCGCAGGTATGAACCCTGCCTCGGGCATGGATGTGAGTGATGTCCATAGGTTAGTTAGGTTTAAGTAGTTCTAAGTCTAGGGGAGTGATGACCTCATATGTTAAGTCCCATAGTGCTTAGAGCCATTTTCAGACGGGAAGTCACTTCTCTAATCTGTTTGCCATGTCGCATTAAAGTTTGGAAATAACATGTATGCAGCTCACAAGCTGCTTTACAGCTTATGTCTGTTACTACTGTTTATCATCAATGGTAGTTCTCTTCATTGACCGACTTACAAACTGAGTATATTAACTCAAACTCTCTTAGTGTCAGATTGTTCCACAAACGTGAGCTATTTATTAACTTAAAAAAAAAATGGCTCTGAGCACTATGGGACTTAACTGCTGAGGTCATCAGTCCCCTAGAACTTAGAACTACTTAAACCTAACTAACCTAAGGACATCACACACATCCATGCCCGAGGCATGATTCGAACCTGCGACTGTAGCGCGTAGAACCGCTCGGCCAAATCGGCCGGCTATTTAACTTCGACGTGTATTGATAAACAACATATAGAATTTGGCAACCAATTGAACAGTTTGTGCTATACGTATCCAATGTAACGTGACACACACACACACACACACACACACACACACACACACACATATATATATATATATATATATATATATATATATATATATATATATCCACCCAGTCGATAGGTCTTGATTAGAATTTCTGTATTAACTGATGCGATATCCGTTTCAGCCCTGTTTCTAAATCGGGTAGGTCAGCTGGTAGCGGAGGCGGGTCGATGAGTGTGGAGAACATACCAAACGAACCTGATGATGCGGTCCATCGGAACCGGTCCCTCGGTTAGGATATTCAATCTGTTGCTTTCAGAGGCATGCCTGTCTTGTGGCTTACTACAGTGTTTTGGCTCAGTTTACAATTGAGAAAAGAAACATTAAAAATTTGTAGAGTCTGGTGCGCAGGGCGGTTTGGGGAGGGGGGGGGATAACAACATAAACTAATTGCGTGCTTACACATCCGTCATCGGGATGATTCATTAGGTAAATGACATCATTAAAAAAAATTGTCTTGATACAACAACATTTCGTTTGTGGACATTGCTCACATACCACACTATGTGGGATTTCGAACTTGTAACAGATATAAACAATGCTAGTTCAACTGTATTTCATTTAAAAAAACTCTGGCGGCGATGATATAGTTAATTCACTGCTAACCTCTAGAAAAATATCTCTATGCACATATGGCTCTCTCAATCAACATGAGGTTCTGACACTTCATCTACAGGGTGTTACAAAAAGGTAAGGCCAAACTTACAGGAAACATTCCTCACACACAACTAAAGAAAAGATGTTATGTGGACATGTGTCCGGAAACGCTTAATTTCCATGTTAGAGCTCATTTTCGTTTCGTGCACCTGCGCTCAATGGAGCACATTATCATGATTTCTTACGCGATACTCTACCTGTGCTGCTAGAACATGTGCCTTTACAAGTACGACACAACATGTGGTTCATGCACGATGGAGCTGCTGCACATTTCAGTCGAAGTGTTCGTACGCTTCTCAACAACAGATTCGGTGACCGATGGATTGGTAGAGGCGGACCGATTCCATGGCCTCCACGCTCTCCTGACCTCAACCCTCTTGACTTTCATTTATGGGGGCATTTGAAAGCTCTTGTCTACGCAACCCCGGTACCAAATGTAGAGACTCTTCGTGCTCGTATTGTCGATGGCTGTGATACAATATGCCATTCTCCAGGGCTGCATCAGCGCATCAGGGATTCCATGCGACGGAGGGTGGATGCATGTATCTTCGCTAACGGAGGACATTTTGAACATTTCCTGTAACAAAGTGTTTGAAGTCACGCAGGTACGTTCTGTTGCTGTGTGTTTCCATTCCATGATTAATGTGATTTGAAGTAATAAAATGAGCTCTAACATGGAAAGTAAGCGTTTCCGGACACATGTCCACATAACATATTTTCTTTCTTTGTGTGTGAGGAATGTTTCCTGAAAGTTTGGCCGTACCTTTTCGTAACACCCTGCATATTATTCGCTTTAATAGAATTGCTTTATGATCTGAATGAGATAATAGTTCCCCAGATTCCAATGCTTTTCTTAGAACTATACCGATTAATGTTCCTTGAGCAATATTTTAACACTTTTATACACACAAACCTCGGCAATTATAACCCTAGCAGCACATTTTTGAAATCATAAGAACTTGAAGAATAGATGGCGCGAGAGTCTTGTTTCGGAATCCACCCAACAACCCAGGGCCTTCATTTTAAACAGCTCTAAATATCCAGTCGATGTAACATAGTCCAGAAGCTGACCGCAGAAGTCGAAGTAGAAACTACTGGATAACCTCGTTTATGCAAATTATCTTGCATTCATACACCATTCAGTATATCAAATAGAAATCTCGTCTAGCTTGTTGCGGATTTCCCTGTAATCCTTGGCGAGTATACTCGCTACAGACGACTCCTCTCAGTCGTTGCTCAAAAGTTTGCAGTGGTGCTATTGCTTCACCTTCTTCCTTAGATGGCCATCTAATCAAAACAGCTAACCGCCAATTCATATTGAACCCAGACATAGGCGTCTCCCATTTTAGAACGGATTGAAACTTTATAAGAATTGAGGAGATCTTTTCAGACCGTAGAAGACCTGTCGATGACTTGGGGAACCTAACTGAAATTTGTGAAAAATTTATACCACCACGTTTGTAATAATGACCTGTGAAAAGAAGTACACTATTCTTCAGTGCTCTTTTCGAATAGAAGTCCAGGACTGTCTTTACAACAGCATGCTCCCTATTATCAAAGTGCGGATTTTCCGATTTACGGATTATCCATTCTGAGTAAGGCGATTTTGGAAAAAAATCACAACCTGAAGTATACTGTTACAGTAATAAGGAATATTTTCGTTTAGAACACATTATTATGCATGTGTATCGTGTTTTACCGCCGGTAAACGATTCTGGCCCCAATCCTACAACCCGAAATCAATGAAATAAAATATTTTTCCGTTGTTTCCCATCCATTTCATCATCAGATAAACGATGGGACGGGGGGGGGGGGGGGGGGGGGGCGCTCCCTCTAGCTCTAAGAGAAAGTGCAAGTAAAGTTCGGACACTACTGAGGGTTCCACGCAAACTTAATTATGGATATACAATGGAGCGCCAAAGGAACTAGTATAGGCATGCGTATACAGATACAGAGATATGGAAACAGGCAGAATACGGCGCTGCGGTCGCCAACGACTATATAAGGCAACAAGTGTCTGTCACAGTTGTTAGATCGGTTACTGCTGCTCAAATGGCACGTTATCAAGATTTAAGTGAGTTTGAACGTAGTGTTACAGTCGGAGCACGAGGGATGGGACACAACATCTCCGAAGTAGCGATGAAGTGGGGATTTTCCCGTACGATTATTTTACGAGAGTAGCGTGAATATCGGAAATCCGCTAAAACATCGAGTCTCCGACATCGCTGTGGCCGGAAAAACACGCTGCATGAACGGGACCAATGACGTTGAAGAGAATCGTTCAACGTGACAGTAGTGCAACCCTTCCGCAGATTGTTACAGACTTCAACTTTGGGCCATCAACAAGCGTCAGCGTGCGAACCATTCAACGAAACCTCATCGATATGGGCTTTCATACTCTTGATGACTACACGACACAAAGCTTTACGCTTCGCCTGGGCCCGTCAACACCGACATTGGACTGTTGATGACTGGAACTATGTTGCCTGGTCGGATGAGTCTAGTTTCAAATTGTATCGAGCGGATGGACGTGTACGAGTGTGGAGACAACCTCATGAGTCCATGGACTCTGTATGTCAGCAGAGGGGACTGTTCGAGCTGGTGGAAGCTCTGTAATGGTGTGGGGCATGTGCAGTTGGAGTGATATGGGACCCCTGATACATCTAGATAGGACTGTGACATGGTGACACGTACGTAAGCATCCTATCTGATCACCTGCATCCATTCATGTACATTGTGCATTCTGACGCACTTGGGTAATTCCAGCAAGACAATGCGACACACCACACATCCTGAGTTGGTACAGAGTGACTTCAAGAACAATAAGTTTAAACACTTCCGCTGGCCATCAAACTCCACAGACTTGAACATTATCATTGAAAGCATCTGGGATGCCTTGCAACGTGCTGTTCAAAAGAGATCTCCACCCACCCGTACTGTTGCGGATTTTAGGGCAGCCCTGCAGGATTCATGGTGTCAGTTCCCTTCAAGACTACTTTACACATTATTCGAGTCCGTGCCACGTCGTGTTGCGGCACTTCTGCGTGCTCGCGGGGGCCCTACACGATATTAGCCAGATGTATCAGTGGCTTTGGCTCATATGTCTCACCTAACTCTGCCACCTCAAATATCTGTGGAACAACAACAGATATTCAAAAACGGGTTTCACCAGCATGAACGTACGGCAGGGTCTTAGGAAACCAAATAATATGCGAAATTTTAAAACGTAAACGAATACTATTTTCAACACAAACTTGTGTATTTTTAAATGGACACCACCTATTATTTCGTATGAAAATAATAGCAAGAAAAATCACAAAAATAACGGCGTTGTTTGCATCGCAATACGTCAGTTACATCCCGAGAAATTTCGAAGCGAATTTGACGCTTGAAATAAATGAAGCGCACAGCTAGCGCACGTCCTGAGACTCAAGTGTGCACGGTATTCACAATCCACAAAAATAAACAAGTAATACGACCAACGCCAAGTTACGTTTTTCAAATCGTAAATGTATGTTTATTCTGGCGAAATGACAAATAGAGCTACAATTACGGATAACACACCTGACTTCACTTTCTAAACATATTTACTAGTTCCCTGTCGTCCACAGAAAGAGTATTGTCGTGCATTACATCCAACATAGAAAATACACCCACATATGTTCGAAGTGCCCTCCGTTTTCATCAACACACGTTTGCAGACGGGTAACGAGAGAGTGTTGCACAGATTGTAGAGTTTCTACAGATATTGCCGCACACGCCGCAGTAATACGATGTTGCATATCCTCGTGCGGCTGGTCCCGGCGGAGGTTCGAGTCCTCCCTCGGGCAATTTCGTTTCCATTGCCAGTCGCTGGCGTTGTACGTCGACGTTCGTTTTGTCGGAGCTCAGCTTTCTGTTTCCGTGAGTGTCTTGCAGATGTTGCCAGTGGTTCGACGTGACGGTCACTGCCGATTTGGGTAGCGTTCAGCATACAGTGTCACAGTCGCGGTTGCATTTCTGTGACATTCGCCATAAATTAAAATGATATCTAGTTTTTCTTCATTACTGAAGGCCAGCATATCGACCAGATGACGGCAAATGTAACAAGCCACAAGAAAACATGTTTTAATGTGGCAATCTATGTGAATTACGTTACAGTACGAGAGTAGTTCAGCAGTCCAGATTAGGAGACTCTTGTGCACTGAAGATAGAGCGTACCGTGGTGATATTGGTATGTGCACGCCAGTGTAGGCAAACCCTGCTCTGAGCACAGTACTACATGCGATGCATTACGTCAAAAACTGTGACGCTACGGTTATCCTTTACAAGACATATATTGCACAACTTATCAGGTTTAGAAACGTGAAACCAAGCGTGTTACCACAAATTGTACCTCTATGTGTCATTTCGCAACAATAAACATTATGAACAGGACATTAATCATTCTGATACCGCATTATTTGACACATTATACGAGGTGGACCGGTTCACGTAAGGTACAGCTCAAAAAGGGACTAAACTATCCCCCTTTAGGAGTGCCATCAATTAAATAATGGCCAGTGATGTGTTTTCAAACAATACCACAACATACATTAATATTCCACTGACGTAGTACGTCAATCACATCACGATTACCGGCAGCGATAGGTGCACGCTTGAGTCTCGGGACTTGCTCTAGCTCTGCGCTTCTTTTATTTCAAGTGTGAACTTCGCTTCGCAATTTCTCGGGACATAATTGACGTATTACGACGCAACCAAGGCCCTTATTTTTGTGATTTTGTATGCTATTGATTGCATACGAAATAATAGGGGGTGTCCATTTAAAAATACTCAATTTTGTGTTGAAAATAGTATATGTTTATGTTTCAAAATTTCTTGTAGTATTTGGTTTCCAAAGTCCCTGCCGTACGTCCATGCCGGTGAAAACCGCTTTTGAATATCTATTGTTGTTCCAGAGATATTTGAGGTGGGCCGGCCACTGCGACCATTCAGTTCTAGGCGCTTCAGTCTGGAACTGCGCGACCGCAGTTTCGAATCCAGCCTCGGCCATTGATGTCTGTGATATCCTTAGGTTAGTTAGGTTTAAGCAGTTCTAAGTTCTAGGGGACTGATGACCTCAGATGTTAAGTTCCATAGTGCTCAGAGCTATTCGAAGCATTTGAATTTGAGGTGGCAGAGTTAGGTGAGACAACAGTTCATCCATCCTGGAAATCGAGAAACTCAACGATTTTCGCCTCTGTTCGACATAGATACTGGCAAGATACAGGTCCCAGGAATCCCAAGACCGTGTCAGAAACTCTACAGCAGTTCTTCAGACTAACTCGGACATACAAAAAGAAGAGAAGAAGGACTTTATTTATGTAAATGTGGAAGATCTAATGAAATATTTTCGTTTACTTACTAAGACATGATTATAACTTACATTTTGTGTTTGCATGCAGCAGTGTTGGTCTATTACGCATTTGACGGATGACGAGTGCAATGTATGTCGTAATTGCAAAAAGATATTTTTTTATGTGATATTATTACAATTTAACAATTTTCAATTTTTTCGTTTACCTGTAAGGCCAAATTTCATGATTGTACCGGAAGTATCCTATAGGTTTTGATGAGTGAGTTTACGAGTATCGAAATATGCGACATAAATGGCTGTATCTTTTGACTGAATAGACCAGGCTCGTCCAAACGGTGCCCCTGGGGCGCGGCCAGCGCCCCGGGCGAATTCGTATGTTGCTGCCTGCAGTGGCCGAGCCGTGCCGCTTAGCTGGCCGTGCGGACCGCCCGAACGCCAGCCGATACATATATTTGTTCTCCAGTTTTCCCTTCCGGCAGAGGACGTTTCACAAGTGCTTCAACTAGGGCTGATTGACCTACAGTACCATATCCGCCTGAAGGATCGCTTTCTTATGCCAGCCGATACATATATTTGTTCTCCAGTTTTCCCTTCCGGCAGAGGACGTTTCACAAGTGCTTCAACTAGAGCTGATTGACCTACAGTACCATATCCGCCTGAAGGATCGCTTTCTTATGTGTAAAACTTTGGAAGACTTTTACAGCTGTCTTCCACGAGAGAAATATCCTCTTTTGCACAAGCACGCGGCCAAAGTTCTCTCAATGTTAGGTTCCACGTATATTTGTGAGCGCTTTTTCTCTCTTTTAAAGCTTGCTAAAACTAAGAACCGTTCATTCCTTGGCAATAAAAATTTGACCAATTGTTTGAGGTTAGCAGTCTCACGGAATACTGTACCAAGCCTAGACAAAATCGTTTCCTCGAAAAAGAAAAAGGTGTAAAATGTTAATTGTCTTCTTTAACAACTTTAACTGTAAGAATTAAAGAGCTTTATAACCTGAATTCTATTTTAATAAGTTTTCAAACTTGGTCAGTTAAAATTACTACTTACAAAAGAGCAAACTAAGGATCCGATTTCTAAACTCTGGAAAGGGATACAAAAAGCTGTGGCACGAAGTATAACAAAAAATACTTACTTGTAACTACTAACAGTAAGAATGAGACTCTACATCCCTCACATAAAATTAATTTTGTTTACGTTAGATCTGACCGCGGGACAGTCCACCGCAGAGCAGTGTGTGCGGTCTCACTAGCTCCGCAGCCCTCTCTCTCCCTCTCTCGCTCGCTCCTATGGCGACAGCAGCGACACACGGTCGCGGACGGGGCGCTCATCTACACTGCCAAGGGCCAGTGGGCACAATTCTTGATGAGCCTGGATTAGACTCAGAAGCTTAAAAGGGACCGTAGGCCTTAATACGTGGCATAAACTTGGTATGTCCACCCCTCCTTGAGAAAAAGGGTTCTTAACAGTCGGACAGAAAGACAAAAGTTTGGCATGCAGTGGTTGCAACTCAAAGGCGTGTGTGCCTCGTTTCGATCAGCTGCCATTTCAAACAGAAATCACCCGAATGCGCATTATAGAGACAGTCACTTCAAATGCGGTACATCTTTCGAGAAAGGAGCTATGAAATTAAATTAAGACTGGTGTAATACAAGAAGAAAAATGTCATTCGAAATATTAAAAAAAAACATAGTGAAGTGTCTCATATTGCATAACGGATTTAAATATAAGTGCAATTGCTGTTGTTAATCAATTAATGACACGCTCACAAAGAAACACTCCACCACTTTACCAGGCAATTATTGGGTCAGAACTTCGGGGTCGGTCAGGGGTAGCAGCAACGTGAAACAGAACAGTCGGCAGGAGCTGTTCGGAATGGTGCCGACTTTTAACGACGAGTGGTTGCGGATCTGCAGCCAACATATCGCGCCCTTATTGTAGCTAGTCATGTTGGGCGCCTACAATATACTAATTTATGCAGCTTGTCAGTGAATAGTGAGATCGGTATATGTGCGGGCTGGGACGCTCCGCAATGTCAGTAACAGACTCCTGAGCTAAACATTTTGAGAACCACTACTGTAAGGGTTCCGTTTTCACAGATTGAGACATGGAAACCTAAGAAAAATGTAATGTAATTAGATGTTTTTCTTTTAAAAAAATGATTTAAAAGTCGGTATTGCGTACCTTTTTTACAGGGTCGTAAGAGGAACTTTTTTATGGCTACTTAAAGTCACCATTGGTCTTCCAAACTATTAAAAATACTCTATACCCCTAGGTTTAGCCTCCCCATCCCCCCCCCCCTTACACACACACAGAAAACTACCGTATGGACGCCCTCAGATAGGTCTCTAGCCTAGTGACGTGTCCGTGTGCGATTTCCTCTACATGTTTGCATTGCTCTTTCCCTAGGATAATTTTCAACTCATTACTGATAATGAAAGAAATTCATTTACGTTTGCTTCTTGGACCGCTTGCTCTGTGTTAATACGAAATGAAAGCATACCATTACAAGTCTCCGGAAGGACTGCATTGTTGATCGTATCCACACTTTTTTAGCCATAGACAGCTTAGTAATGCCGTAGATTCTAAAATGGGACAATGAGAATAAGTGAACCTACGGTATATCACCTTTCTTGCTGTTACGGAAGGTTTACGTACTCTAGGAAGGTGACAGATACGCGCAAAACAAAATCTCATTTTGTTCATTTTAGTTCGTTGCATCTGCTCGGGGCGGACGTCGTAAGATACCCGTTTAAGTTCGTTGCTGATCGATTAACTCAGTTTTTTATTACAGAGGGCAGCTGACCCTCTGACCGAACACGCTGAGTTACCGTGTCGGCTGCCACTTTGGCCGGCGCGCAAATGTCGGTTTTTTTTTTTTTTTTTTCCCCTAGTGGCATTTCATTTTGCAGCCAATTCAGCAGTTTTGCAGCACTCATATTAACATGTTCTAACGACCGAAAAGACTTTACCAGTTACACATAATTTAGAAAATGGCGAATCTGTAGTAAAACTTCCACAACACCGAGGAACAGGCATACATACTGGGAGTTAAATTTTGCAATGTAAGCTGACATAGAAGCAGGATCGTCACGGCGTAAGTGCCTGAAAACTTCAGCTTATGCGAAACTATATGAAGCACTACACTTGTTTCCTTGCGGATCCAATTTTAATACACAAACCAGGAGAGTTCCACATAACTACGAAAACCGAAGGGAAGTGTAACATTTCATCAGCTTTTTCTCCCTTTATTGTTCTTTCAGTTCGGATAAAACAGCTCTTCAGGATGACTAACCCAATTTAAACATCGCTACGGGACTTGAGAAACTGCGAGGAACTTAGTGCTAAAAGAAAAACAGCTGGTGGTTTTTGCAATGAATTCTTTAGATACGTTGAACAGAACAATTTTCTCCCTGGAAAAGATTTGCAACGGTAATGAAACTGGATTGTAGTGGATGTGAATGGCTAATTTTACTTTAGCCTTTATGACTGAAGCGTAATTTAATTTTGAATTATCCTTATTTTTCAGTTTATCCGCATTAACTTGAATAATAGGGAGCTTGTTGTAATTCACAAGTCACTCTCTTTTCGGAAAGAAAGAAAGAAGGAGAGAGAGATAGAGAGGGGGGGGGGGGGGGGGGGGGTTCGGGAAGGTGGGAGAGGGGAAACTCACTGTACATACTGAGAATGTAAGTGGTGGACCCACTGCTGTACACTCTGGATCCAACGATGTGTTAGTGATCAGAGCATGGATGAGAAACCACTTGGGGCGGCGTTTCTTCTACAGGATCAGCCCGTGGCTGAACCGAATCATAGGCAGATCAACAAACCTTTGGAAGCCCCTATCTGCTGTGCACAAATACCCAGCAACAGCTGGGTCCACCGGCCTGAACAACGATATTTCCTACTAACCTGAAGTAAAATTCCATTTCCGCGGAGACGTATGACGTCACATGTTTCGAGCGCAATTGACCGTCGTCGGTTCTGTCATCTGCTGTTACTGTCACCCTATGGAGGAAATCTGGTGTACATCTTTTTGAGCACCAGAATCCACGTACCATTTATACCTTCCTCCTTTCGATTAAAATGGGCTCTCCGTATAGTAGCCGCTTGTGGTTGCCAGTACCCTAGTCTTACCCAGTCGAAGCTGGTGATCTCCTGGTTGCAGAGCACGTTCCACAACAGCTCTGTTGCCCTCGTGCTCTGCTAATCGTTTTCTGACCGCTCTTTTAGTAGTAACCACGTACACGTCTTCACAACTGCACGGTATCCTGCAAATTCTTGCTTTTTTTCAGCAGTTTGCAAGCATCGTTGTCCGACTTTAGGTGCACCTGTATTTTCCCTGTGCGTTATAGATCACAGCGACATTCCGATTCGTCAATATCTTTCCTATCTGGTCAGTAGCGTCTGCTATAAAAGGCAAGAAAATCTTGTATTTTGCAGACGCCCGCACATTGCTATAACCTTTTTGTGTCTTCTTAACGCTCTTTTTATCTCAGTAGAGGTGGTCGACGTAGAACTGGAATGCGCCACACATCTGTCGTAAAGAATGGATATTCTTCTGCTCAGCAAAAACATGTCCTCCGCAGACGGGGACGAAACGCTGGGTTTTAATTAGAAATTCATGAGACCAGGACAGAATAGCCCGGAAAACTCTTAATAAGCGTAACATTTCCGGCCGTGAAGGTTTGCATTTTACAGTCGTGTGGGTTGCCTACCGAAACACAGGCGATGAGATTTTTCAGATAAATCCGGTGCTTGTCAATGATAAAGCTCTTGCAACAGCAACTGGCCCAGCAACAACAACTGGCCAAAGCGCAGAACGCAAGGATTTCGAAATGTTGCAGGATCGACGTCAAGAACAGTCGCAACTCTTTTTCGCTCGATTTCAGCAGCCTGGCGTCCCACCGGGTGTCCTACTTTGGAAGAGGGCACGAATGAGTGTGAAGTGTGAAGCTTTCACAGTCATTCTTGACATTCCAAGTAACCTGCCGTAGCACTAATGGAAAATGCGTCCTCCGTGTTATTATCCTCATTTTCTTTGTTTATTGAGTGAACTGGATCCTTTTCGGAGCCAGAGCCTCTTAGATTTTTGTGATGAGTAAACGGCTCGTTGTGTTCCTAAGTTGCACGTCTTTATCGCTAGGGAGGAATTACTGCAGTATTGTAGCTTCAGTCGCAGTCGTATAAAGCATGAGTTGTGGATTTAAAAACCACTGCTGTCGATTCGATTTCTGCCTACAGGTCGCCGCGCCCACAGCTCTCCTCTTCCTCCTCCCCCCCCCCCCCCCCCCCAACCCACTCACTCACAGTTTCTTAATTTTGTCACGGACCGTGGACAATAACCCGCTTACTAACAAAATTTTTGGGAGGTTTTTCGTAATGGCTTGGTGGTTAACAGAACTGACAGTTGTCTCCCAAACACTCTCAAATTTAATCATTCTGCTCCACTCCCGGCTAATTAGGATACTTGGCTGAAAAATAATGAAGCCCGCACTGCACTATCGAGTAGCGAATAAATATACAGTAAAAGTGCTCAGTTCCAAACTATTTAGAATCATATGCTAATACATTAATATGCGGCCTTCAACATTCTACCAGTTTTTAGGGCTTCCTCCAGTTCCAGTCACATACAGAGCGAGAGAAGAATGCACTTGCTGCAATCAGTATATGGGAGCGAGCACTAAGAATAAAAAGCTAGCTGGAACCATATGCCAACAGCATAAAAATTCTAAATTTCAACTGGAATACATATCACAAAAAGATAGGCAGAACTCGGGTCATGGAGGCATGTTTATCACTGTAACCTAAAGAGATCATTGCATATTCCAAATGTAAAATAATTTGGGTGATGTTAAGTGTTGAAAGAGGATCAACCATGGTTATTGGATGTTTTTATACACCCCATATCTCGCAACCAGTAGTGCTGCAACATTTGAGAGGAAATTTGTACAACATTTTAGTAAATTTCCTAGTCACATTATAGTATTACATGGGGATTTGTACCTACCAGTTACAATCAAAGTCACCCACATTTTTAACTAATTATAGCGTTCTTCACTTAAAACTTCTTCGCTGATAGGCCTTGGTCGAAGTATAAAACTCTCTCCTGATGTTTCGCCTCCGACTGTGGGAGACAGCCTCGGAGGTAAAGCGACGAACTGCGAAGAGAACTTGAGGAATCGCTGATTATATCAGCAGTACAGAGGAAGTTTTAAGTGAAGACAATACTGGCTGTGAAAGCTTACATTGTATGATTAATTATAGCATGTTACCCACTTTTGTACAAATAACTTTGATTTCCTCACATGCAGATCTTTGGGGAGACAAAAGAGAAACACAGCCCCAAAATGTGACACATAAGTTGCCCTCGTGTCTCTTTTTGTGTCTCTCAGTCAGGAACTCAAAGTAAATTAGTGCTTTATGGAAATTGCATGACAATCAAAGATTCCCTCAATTGGGCTGTGAAAGAACTAAGGCAATATCTTTTTTAGCATCTGTGTGTAATGCTGACCACACTCTTACTTAACAGACAGTAAGTGCCGAGCAAAGCTATGAGGGATGGAAAAGATCTGTTTGCTACAGATTCACTGTGAACCTGAATGTGGCCAAAAACAGTATGAAACCAAAATTCACATAAGGGGAGCCATGTGTAAAGCTTTCAACAAATTCGAAAATAAAATTCTATCTACCAACTTGGCAGAAAATCTTGGTACACTTTGGTCTTATGTTAAATCAGTAAATGGATGGAAGCCATATGTCCAGACACTGTGACCATAATGGCATCAAAACAAAAAATAACAGAGAGAAGGCCACAATATTAAATGACTTTTTCCATTACTGATAACAGGAAGATTGTACTGTGTTTTCGCATTTAAATTGTAGCAAAAATGTCAAAACAACAGATACTGAAAAATTAGTGGCCACAGGAAAGGTAAGCAAATAAATCGCTCAACAGAGGAAATATTACTGGACTGATGGGGTACCAATACGATTCCACATAGATTATGTGAAATACATTGCTCCTCTTCCAGCAACAATGTACCTTAGATCATCTGAGAAGCGAAGTATTCCTAGAAATTGGAATGAGGCACAGATCTTTCCCATCTTCAAGAAGGGTCATCAAAACAGAAACACAAAACTATAGACTTATATCTTTCACCATAGCCATGCTCTGTTCTTGATCACCAAGCTGAAGAGGAGGGGGAGGGGGGGGGGAGGGGGCTTCTGGGCCCCAGTCTGTATAAAAGTTAAATTGAGTTTGATTCAGGGGGTTCACAGGGACACGGAAAGTAACACAGGGATTTCCATGGGAAAGACAAAGCTGCGGCATAAGCAGTTGTAACAGTACTGACAACATTTCTTTTGTGACGATTAACTACTATGGTAAAAACTTTATGTACAGTCACTTTGCTCAATGAGCACTTCCCATAACAAGTAATTCACATAACAAGGGGAACAAACTATAAAAAACTGACCACATCTCCTTAGATTTTTTTTTTAGTTTTTAATAACCATTTCAAAAACCACCTTCTAAACTAGATCAGTCTCTTTGGCTGCTATGAATGGGCTAGACATATACTCTCCTATGACATACTGCTTTGTAATGTAGAATCTCCGATAACGCCATGTTCAGCTATACTGGTCACAAGCAGCTCACATCTCAATTGTTGTCTCTGTTACCACCACTGTGGCCTCCACTACAATGCTGCAAGTTCTTTGCAACTTCTCCTCACCTCAACAGCTTCTGTTAATCGACTGCCCAGTGATATTTATGAGTTCCAATTCTGATTTGTTGCACATGCTATTTTGTACAGCAATAACAGTGACAAAAAATGATTTTAAAAGAAAATCTAGTGTGAGCCATCAGCATGTTTTTCTGCAATTTATTACCCAAACTGAGTAGGTACATTTTCATAACAACCCTTCTTTTAAATAAATTTTTTGAATCACTACAGAAAAATATGGAATGATAAATTCTTAATTAGCAATTAACAACATGTTGAAAAAAAAAAGAAACATATATTATGCGAATTGGCATTATAAGGAACCAGAACCACACGGACCTTTGATCAATAGAAGATTAAAATACTAACCCTGTTTGATGAAATTTATGATTCCATTCTTTTTTCAGCTATGTTTCACCTAAAATTGCAAGTCTGAAATATGAGGCGAGCCTATGGGATTGGTGCACTGTATGGAAATATTTATTTAAATTTCACACTTTTCCAAGTTTTCCCACAATACTCTGGAACATTATTTTAATTTCTGATTTTAAAAGAAGTTCATTATCCCATAAATTCCATGTTCTATTGACAATGAACGGCATATACTTCACACTTTACAACAGATTGGTTACAAAATTTCTCATAACATTTTATTATTTATTACTGCAAGAACTGTTATAACTTTTTTAAAAGCAAACTCAAACTTTCAGGAAAACAGTGATATGAAAGACAATATAAAATACTATTTTGATGATGTGGCAACCACTGTGATTTATACAAAAAACTGTTTCAAGATAATGTACAACAGATTGGTTATAACCGTTTTATTTTCATACATTTTACTAATCTCAAGAGGCTTCCTTTGTTTGTAACTGTTCACCAACGTACACAGAAAACTAAAAATATTAATTTGACCAACTGCTCGTTCTGAAACCTAGAATTTCATGCTGTAATATATCATTTTTCATACAGCCAAAAGTAATTAGTCTTTGTACATACTTGAGTGGAACAGTCCTCTTTTAGGCACAGAGTTGTAAGTTAGTCTTTGTGCTATGGATAGAATGTGCACAAACTATAACTTTTTATGTTGGAAACTGTAATTTCTATTGAAAATACATTTGTAATGTTTTACAAATTTGTTGATTGAGGACAGTGGTCAGTATGAAATCTGAGGACTCTCTTTAGCAATGTGCAGAAAACTGCTGCATAAATTTCATGATTTTGCCGTGCCTGGATGCTAAATAAAAGAAAATGTGAATAAGTATTTGCACAAATTTTTGACAAACCTGGACCTTTACATCATCCATTATAAAATTTTTGCTACTTACGTCATTCAATTCAGAACTGTTCTTTTAACATTGCTGTTTCCCTATCATTTAATTACACATATACACAGCTGTGTGGCTTGCTGAAAAAATGGAATTACTATCATCAGTTTTGTAACAATGATTTTTAAATGGACATAGAGAGCAGCATTGTTACAGCAGCTAGTTCAAATTAGTGATTTATACATAAAAAGTTATAATTTGTTCAATAACATTGCCAAAAACAATGTTTAAACATCTGAAAATATTTTGAATGCTTAAACATATTTTCCATATTTGCAAAATTATAATGGGAAATAAAAATTAGGTACTACCATCTTTGTAATCTATGTTAAAGGAGACATACGGTTTTAAAAAAGTAATTACAAGCTCCTGAACACTGATTTAGTAATTTGTTATGTTTCTGAGGCTTTAACAACATTTTTTGAATGTTTGGCAGCTAAAGAGTATGCCTTTTCTTGAAAGTACAGACAAATAGTGAAAAAACTACAATCTTACACCTTTCTAATCTCACAGCCAGCACCATTTGGGCAGCCATGCTTGCACATTTCAAAGTTATTGGAGGTACTGGGAGTGATAGAAATATGTGACGCTTTTTGAACAAAAATAATTCCACTGCTTATAAACTGTTTTGCATGTTTATTATTTATTATGACTTGCAAAAGATGGCAATTAATAAAAAACATTGCAAGAAACATAAATGTAACCATTTACAGACACAAAAATCACAAAACCTTAAGGCTACATTAATAAGATGTCATTTAAGTGGTGGCCATTCATCACCACGCATTCCTCAAGTCTTACAGCAAAGTTTCCAAGCACTTTACTCAACATTTCATTTGATATAGATGCAGTCACTTGTCTTGTAGCATCTCTCAAGTCTTCTACTGTACAAGATTTGTTTACAAGCACTTTTGATTTGAGGTATACCCTAAGGAAACAGTCACAAACACTGAGGTCAGGGGAACGAACAGGTCAAGCAATGTCACCATGCGAGAAATGACGCAGCTCTATGAAACTTCCTCCTCGAGGAACTCACTGTGACTTTGGATTTATGCAGGGGATGCTCGTGTAACTCTTGTTGGTTTTTGTCTGACCAATAGCAAAAATTTAGTTTGTTAGCATATCCCTGATGATTACTGTATTAATGAGGCTTAAGCTTTTGAACAATTGCACATTTATATGGGTGAAAGTGTAGCTCCTCATGCAGTATTCTTCTCATTGAGTGGCTGGACATTTGAAACGCAGCAGCTTGTCTATGCACAGGTCAGTGCAGGCCAATGAGCACAGCCTGGCTCAGACACTCAACATCGTCCGGTGTTCTGACTTACCTTGGATGTCCTTTAGACTTTTGTTTTAATGTTGGACCAGTTGATCTCAAGTTATTGACCTATGACTTAATTGTATTATGGAACGGAATTTGTATACTACTACTACTCGCATGGAAATGTCTGCGAAACTGACATTGTGTGACAACAGACTCATCACCTTTAAAATACGTCACAACAATGAATGCATGATTCTCTCTAGACCACTGCTCCATGGCGACTGAAACTGCCTCAAGTAACCTTGGGAACGCTCTTTAAGTGTTCTCATAAAAAAAAAAAGCATTTCTAGCCAGGGTCTCATGGTTGCATTTACTTCCTTTGCCAATTCTGAATTGGAAAGAAAACACTAAAAACTATTTTACTTTTGTAAACAAAACTCTTCACTGTATTTTAAATGATTACAGACATCTACAGTTAACAGAAAACCAATCACACCTTAGGGAACATGTTTAGAATATGAAACACCCACATGCTAAAGCATCCTTACTGGTCAAAGTGAACAGCCAGGTATTTTTATCGCACACTATAAGGGAAGTGAAGTCACAACCCATCCGTAAAACTGAATGTGCATGCACTGTTCTGTCTTTCACCTCCTCCCCACATTTTCTCAACAATGTGTGGCCTCGCCATTGAACACTTACCCCTCCGCAAGGCTCAGCCTATCTGCAGGTGGGCAATGTTTCCTCTGTTCCTCTCTGACCCTGCAGCATGTAGAGTGCATGTCTGGCTTTGTTTATTGCCACAGGTCACAGTCAGTCACAGTGTCCAGTAAAAGAGCAGAACAAACTGTTGTTCCCTGTACCTCTGCTAATTATTTTCCTAAGATTTCAAAAATAGAAGTACTCATAAAATAAATCAATTTTTATGGGCATGCAGCACACTCCTACCACACATTGAATATATGCCCCTGCTTTGACATCAATGCATTGTACAATTCTGGAACATGTTTTACACTCACATTATGACACTTTTCGAGAAAGACATATGCTCCATAGGAATCAACATGTGTTCTGAAAACAACAGTTGTGTGAAACCCAATTCGATCCATTTGTTCCTGAGACCAAGAAGCCATTAGATACCTATACGCTGGTTTTCCCACATTCCTTGACTACACCCACATCGACATCTGCATCCACATGGCTACTCTGCAAATCACACTTAAGTGCCTCGTACAAGGTTCACTGAATCACCTTCACACTAATTCTCTATTAGTCCATTCTCAAACAATGCAAAGAAAAACAAACACCTATATTTTTAAGTGAGAACTCTGATTTCCCTTATTTTATTATGATGATCATTTCGGCCTACTTAGGTTGATGTCAACAAAATATTTTTGCATTTGGAGGTGACAGTTGGTGACTGAAATTTCATGAAAATATCTCGCCACAATGAAAAATGCCTTTGTTTTAAAGATTTCCACCCTACATACGGTATCACATCGATGACACTTTTTCTCCTGCTTCTTGATAATACAAAATGTGCTGCCCTTCTACAAAGTATCTTGATCTACTTTATTAATCCTACCTGGTAATGATCCCACACCATGCAGCGGTATTCCAGAATAGGATGGACAAGTGTAGTTTAGATACTCTCTTTAGTAGATCTGTTGCATCTTCTAGCTATTCTGCCAATAAAACAAAGCATTAGTTCTGCCTTCTCCATTACATTTTCTTTGTGTTCTTTCAGATTTATAGGTTGTTTATCATTTTAATTCCTAGGTATTCCATTAGATTTACAGCCTTTAGATTTAATTGATTTATTGTGTAATTGAAGTTTAATGGATTCCTTTTATCACTCATGTGGATGATCTCACTATTTACATTATTTACGGTCAATTGCCAAATTTCACGCCATACAGATATCTTGACTTCCAGAAGGAGTTCAATAAAGCTTGAACAAAATACAAGTGTACGGAATTTCAGGCTGGCTGTGAGATTGGATTCAAGAGTTTCGAGCAAACAGAACACAGTATGTCATTCTCAATGGAGAGAAATCTTCAGACATAAAAGTAACCTCATGTACACCCCAAGGAGTGTGATAGGACCATTACTTTTCACAACACATATATATGACCTGTTTGCGAATGATGGTGTTGTATACAGAGAAGTCACAATGCTAGGACAGTGTAGGGAAATACAAGTTGATCTGCAGAGGATGGATGCTTGGTGCAGGGATTGGCAGGTGACCCTTACCTCAAACAAATGTAACATACTGTGCACAAAGTGACAAAAAGACCCATTTTTATATTATTACACAACTGTGGAATAATCACTAATAATCACTGGAGTCTGCCACATCCATGAAATATCTAGCAGTATGCATACAGTGTGATTTAAAGCAGAATGACCACATAAAACTAACCACAAGTTTTAAACCTTGTCACCAGTTTTGTAAAACCTCACCAGTTTTGCAAAGGTCTCACCAGCACTGCTGTGAAGGCTGAGTTTCCACTGTTGTTAGGGTAGGCTGAGTTTGTGAGTTGATGAAACGGTTTCTGGTGCAGTACACCAATATGACAATTTCGCCCTGCCACTGTTACGCAGCTATATCCCACCAAGGTCAAGTAATAGGACAGGAGAACGAATGTTCTACAACACTCCAACAAATTAGTAACAAAGACACACAAATGAGTTAAAAAGGTTTACTTATCTTTGTGAGTTGTTGAATAATGAAGTCTTCAACATTACATGTAATGTAACACAAAGAAGGCCCTCAATGTCTAACTGCAAATAATCATACATAAGTTCACAGTACCTAGCAATGCAATTCACAACAACTGTCTGTTCGCTTTGAAGAGTTCACTTAATGATGTTTGCTGTCTAAATCAGCCCTGGATGATGATATATAACCAAGTGGGCAAGAGCTGCTCTTCTATCTTCCTAGTAAGATTTATCCGTTGTAGTCCAGTCATTGGCAGATTGTACTCAGCCAGCAATCGGCTGAGGTGAAGTAAATATCTGCATTCTCAGCACCACCCGTGGCACTGGTGGAACTCGTGCAATTGGATAGTCTCTATGGCACTGGCACCAGCTTGCATCTTTGCGCCTGTGGTGCTTTTGCCCTGGCTGTGTCTTGTTCAGATGACACAGCAGCAAGTAAGGCAGATGCCTAGCAGATTCATTGGAAGAGGCCTCAGGACATTTAGTCCACCCACAGAGGAGATACCTTATGAAACCTTCATTCGACCAATAATGCTTGTCAGTCTGGGATCCTTACCATATAGTACCAATAGAGGAAATAGAGAAGATTCAAAGAATTGCAGCATGTTTCATTCTGCATTAGTGTGTGGTTTACTGTTACAATTTTGAGCACATACATCCCTTGAAGAGTCAATCAAATATTGCTTCCTGCTATGTATAGCTCGAGAAATGTTCTTGAACATATAATGAGAGAGATTCCAGCTCACACAGATGCTTAACTACAATCATTTTTCCCATGAAATATTTGCGAATGGAAAAGGAAAAGGTGGAAGTGACAGAGGTACAGAAAGTACCCTCCCACTGGAAGATGGCTTGGCAGAGTGAAGACACAGATATACGACTTAGACCATAAGAATACTGTGTATGAATCACAAGGTTCCAATTTCATGTTCTGGTCCAGCACTCTGTTTTAAACAACCAGGAAAGTATAAAACAGCACAAACTTTGCAGAAGAATGAAAGATTTTTTTGTGGATTATCTAGTTTTGTGGAAAGAACAAGCCACAAGATAATAAAACAAAAGTGAAGGAAATGATACATTAAGATGAACATGAACCTGGGATACTTAGTAGCAACACAGTATTACCCACAGACGGCATGAACTAAATGAACAACATTCAGGAGAGTGCCATACCAATGGGCCGGCTAAATGAAAGACGATGGCTGGCTAAATGAAAGAAGATGGGCTAAGAGAACTTTCCATAAAATACACTGGGGAACATCCACCTGGGCATCCATAGGTCCAGTGGAGCTCACGCAAGGCACCATTTGTTTTGTTTTAGGGTGCAAGAACAACTAAGGTTATGAGCCTATGTCAAAACTGTGAAACACGAAAACAAGGAGATAAAAACGACTACACATCATTCCCAATTGACAGAAGAGAAGACAACTAAAAACAGGGACGCGGAGAAAGGTCTATAAAATACACCATATTGAAATAGAGGTCCAGAACTAAAATTTAAATGGCCTTCACCATATTGCTACGATGGATAAAAAGTAACACGCGGTCGACAGCCCACACGTTGTTTGCTAAAATGGCCAATGACTCAGACGACAAACCCAAGTGGAGACATAAATGGTTAAAAAATGGGCATTCCTCAAGAAATGCAAGGCACCATGATGGCAAAGGGGTATTTTACACTGGCTGCAGACCACATACACCCCTTCATGACAATCATGTTTGCCAAAGGCAGTGGCATTTTTCAACTATATAATGTGCCATGTCACAAGGCCAGGAGTGTGATAGAGTAGTTTGAGAAACACAGTGGCAATTTCCAACTGATGTGCTGACCCCCAACTCACCAGACCAGAAACCTACTGAACATGTCTGGGATGTGATTGAATGTGGCATCAGAGTTCATCACCCCCTCCCCAGAATGTAAAGGAAATAGGTGCCTTGCGTGTGCAGATATGGTGTTAACTCCATCCACCAAGGCCTCATTGCTTCCATGCCATAACACATCTCCACTGTTATCCATGCCAGAGATGATCATACTGGTTGTTAGGTAAAGTTAAAAATAATGAAAAAATTCAAATGTGGAAGACTACAGCAGATAGGGCAGTAATAAGTAAAAGAATTACCAAACAGACAGAAATGCGGAAGAAACTCCAGATACCTGAACAAAAAAGTATAAATATTTTTTTGCTTTAAATTTGACAATTGTTAACACATTTAAATTAAATAAATTCTGCGGAAGGAAGGTGTAAGTATGTTACAAATGAAGCACATAATTATGTTAAATTAAAAATCAAAATACAATGGTTGATTTAATTAGTATTATACAAACAACAAAACATGTAAATTGCAGAAAATGGTGTCGACAGATATTTTATTAGTATACAACAAATTACACTGACAAATGCTAAAATGTCTTTACATCTACCTCAGAAATAAAGTCATAGGTGGTACTAACAGGCTTAAATGGCACCAAATAAGTAAACGAAAAAGCTTGAAACTATGTCTTCAGTGCGTACAAAGCACTTTAAATTGACTGCTGGAGCAGGTAACCAGAGTCATACCAGTGTCATTTTGTAAATGTTCTGTGCTAAACTTTAACACACATATTATTTGACCCTGATAAACACACTTTAGACAACTCCAAGAAGGAAGGAAAGTTACTTTTTATTATGAGATCATCAGAGATGAAGCACAAGCTCAGGATGAAGAAGGAAACTGGCCATGTTCTTTTGGAACTAACCATTTCAACATTTGCCTTAAAAGTTAAAACCTATATTTCAATGATTCAATAGGGATTTGAACAGCCATTTTGCTGAAGGGAAGTCAAGTGCCTTACCACAGTGCCATGTTGCTTGGGAGAGAGAACTCCAGCAATGATACAGAGAGTAATATTGGTACCCTCAACAGGCATGATAGCTGACAAAGCTATCAGGATGCTATACAAATTCAAACTGAAACAGTATAACAGTAATAACTACACTGCGATATTTTTAAAAGGAAGATTCAACATATCGTTATTTAGCTCCAACCGCAGAACAGGCAA
Organism: Schistocerca gregaria; assembly: GCF_023897955.1. NCBI lineage: Eukaryota > Metazoa > Arthropoda > Insecta > Orthoptera > Acrididae > Schistocerca > Schistocerca gregaria. Next base: position 319,689,985 of record NC_064925.1, on the reverse strand, counting down.
GTAATCATTTAACAAGCAGTAATAACATTAAAATATTTTTATTTTTATTTTATAATCTTATGCACAATCAACATTTTCTTTTTTTTCTTCAGAAATTTAATATTTGTGTTATGTTGACTTTGATGCTTCTTAAAACTCTGAGGCAAATTTAAATGATTAGAATCTTGAGAAGAAATATAATCCATTAACTGCAATGCACAAAATATAATAAACAATATCTTTCACTCAAAATTCCTATTTCTTAATCCTCTGTTTGATTCAATGTTTATCTTCCTTCACATATCTTGCATCATTTACCAAATCTCTGACTGTATGCAGTAGTTTCTCCAAACCTTGAAAACAAAATATTTAAAAAATCTGCTCTTTTAAAGTTTCTTGGTAAAAGACAAGTACAGATGTGCCAAAATGAAATTGATAATGGTGAGTATGAAGATAGACCCTCCGCCACTTGAGCATGTGTACAAAACATTCCTGTTTCACTTGTCACTTCATATCTACGTAAAATCTCAGGACTTCAGTGAAATCATCTATAGTCTTCATCAGGAACAAGTGATGAAGACAATGGAGGCTTTCATCAAAAGCTTGAGAATTTACCCAGATATAACACAAAAAGTAAACCGACAATGTTTTATACAATCACTAACCCACTTTTTAATCCACACAACAAAATTTAAATGCTATTACTGGGTGTAGAACAAATTAAATCACACACTATGCGGTTCCTACAATAAAGTAAAACACTTAGAAAATATAAGATAAATGAATATATCTTGGCATATAAAATTTAATTTATAAAAATGAAAATTCAATACAGAATACTGTTAAAACCCTAGGGAGACAGAAAGACTGAACAATGCTTACCTACAGGAGCAAAAATTCCCAAAACACACACAAATAGATCAAAACACTCCTGCACCCCCCCCCTCCCCCCCTCCTGAAGAGAGAGAGAGAGAGAGAGAGAGAGAGAGAGAGAGAGAGAGAGAAACCAACGCTTCCTTCTTCAGGTAGGAAAGAAGATTTGGTGGAGGGATGGGGGCACTGGGGGTGGAGTAAGCCACTCAAAACAAGGTTTTGAGAAAGTTTATACTCTGTACAGTGAGAGAAGAGTTCTGACAGCTGAAGTGGCACTGGCACATGTGCTTTGCACATCCATGACGTCCAACCAGATCGAGAGATTTTGTTTATGGCACCGTGGCAATGCCCCAGTATTGCCATAGTGGTAGGTGACCCCTGGTTTCAGTCAGTGGCACTGCATGCTTAATTCAGGTTTTTGTGTGTGTGTGTGTGTGTGTGTGTGTGTGTGTGTGTGTGTGCGAGCGCGCGCGCATGCGCAAGTATTCCACTAATTCTGTGAGTTTCTTGCTGTGAGAGTGGAAAATAGTTTCCTGTAGTGCAGCGAAGAGGACTTTTGGAAATGGAACTATGCTGAAATCTCTAGTGTGCAAATTTATATACAGATCATGTGTTTCGTTTGAAAGGGACAGGGACAATGGTGGGTCTTTGATACCAGTGCCTAAAACGATTGTCAGGGTGGTAGAGACAAAGAACATCTCTACAGGGCCAGTTAAGAGGGTCACAAACCATAATGAGGTTGCCAACTCAGCTGGGAGTCCTATTATTGTGACACCTGGGGAGTTAAGGAAGAGATAGTGTAATGTGACTGAGACAGACAGCTCTGACATAAGTGATATCAGCAACATAGATATGCATACTGGAAGTGGAAGAAGTACCCGACACTTAAAATGTTGATGGCGTCACTGTTGGATAGCAGTTTGTTCACAGGCAGAATGACAAGTTCCTACAGTGTTTTAAAAACACTTGCCCTTCAATCGAAATGGTTCTCAGAATGAAAGGTACTAATGGGATGCAGAGACATTGTAGCAGGGAGATGTTATTTCGTGTATGAGTCGCTACCAGTGAATACAGAGAATGTAAGACGGGTTGTTGAAACATGGGTCAATGCATGTCATGCACAATACATCATGCGGACAGACGACATGTGCCAAGAGACTATGAGTGAGTCAGTTGGTATGGAAGGGTGACTAATTCTTGTTAATGCTGGCTCTACAAACAGTTTTGTTGCTGGTACTATGGTAATGTTTCAATAAAAATAAATTAAAGATAAAGAAAGGCAAAAACACATCAATTACCAAGAGGAAATGAACACAGATACATTCAAAGACTGGTTTGTTACTCGCTTGCTAACAAGTGTCATTTCTGTTAGTGTTTTTGTAATGGACATCATATCATTTGTACAATTAAATAAAGTCTCAATGGTTGCTGCAAGGAGAGATAAAATAGTTAGATGGTTGAAAGACAATAAAACACACTTTGAACACAATATGTGAAAAGTGGAACTTCTGGAAGTAGTGAAATGATACAAGCCACAGAAGATGCACTGCACCAATGCCACTGAACTTAACTTGGCCCAAATAAAACCAGATGTTGTGGAGTGAAATAAAACCTTTATGTTGCTGAGGCAGAGGGGCTGGTAAATGAGGCTGACACACAAATAATGTCAGAAAATTAAAATAATTTCACAAATCATGTGTGGAAAAAAGATTTCAAGCTTTAACACAAAAGGCACAACAGAAGAATCCATACAAAATTTGGTAATTTCTTTAACATACTATGAGGACAGCAGCAGAAAAAGTATTGTAGTCTGTGTGTTTGTGACAATAGATGATCAATCAGATGACATTAATCTTGTAGTTTCTTTTCTCCCATACGAAAAATTAAGATAACATCTTCATTCGATATTTTACATGGAACATTTGTACATTTTTCTGTACCTGTAATGTTGGATATATATTTGTGAGTGTTTGTGTGAAGAGGCATACACTGCTAGTGGACGAGAAAAAACTTGTGATAAAGAAACACATCATTCAGTAGAATGCTGCCAACCAGAAAGCTGTAATGAATTCCGTGGCATTGTTAGGCTCTGAAGTTATGGCTGCCCCACCAATCACTGGCCCAGTGCACTACCACATCAAATACTGCCAACTGTGCTACCAGCTGTCTGAGCTCTTCACTTGCCATACGTAGTGTAGATGACATTAGATGCAAAAGGTGAATATAAGGGCGATCAAAAAGTTTCTGTTTGAAGGCACTGCTGCAGCATATACGCAATGTGGCATGACTCTGGTGCTGGTGTATAAGAACTAGCACATAGGCAAGGGATCACTGTGGCATTTGTGCCTTTCTGACATGTGTCGAAATAGTCAAGCATCCACCCTACAGTCCTGATCTCACCCCGTGCACTTACGGTGCCTTCGGTCCCTTAAACAATGCTGTGAAGAGGCAATGATTCTTGTTGGATGAGGCTGTGCAGCAGGTATTTACGGACTTCTTAACACAGCAGGACACGGTACAAGGTTTTAATTTTTTGAAGAGTTTCATATCAGTATATAATCTGCTGCAGAGTGAAAGTTTTTAAAATTCCTGAGTCTCTAAAGCCATTTCTGCAATTCTTCTGTACAAAGAATCTCTTAATCATGAACGTATGAGATCTGCACCTACTTACACTTTTTAGGAGCCTCTTTTAATTTCAGAAATGGTGTTATAATTAACTCCTTTCATTATTCACATTCTTGGCCTGATGGTTAAGTAACTCTTATAAAGAAAAGTTCCTTCTCTCTACTGAAGATCCATTATTCGGAAGTTTAGGTTACTAAATGTCATAGGGACAAGAATCGTGAGTGTTGAGTGGCAATGGTAATGGCAGACAATATAAAAGATAGACCCAGTCAGTAGTGTATGCCTAAGTAAAAACAACCCAGTGTAATGTCAGTGCACAAAATAGCAAGAAAATGTTGTCCTCAGTGGAGAATGTAATTTGATACCTGCAGAAATAGCTACACAGACAAGTACTGCACACAAACAAAACTTCTAAACATTACTTCCTGGAGATGGCACCGTAATCAAATAGTAGACTGTAATCTCCTTTTCAAAACTCTTTATTTTCAGTATCAGGTGGTAGCATACTCTCAACAAACAAAAGCTCACAGAAACAATTACACAGAATACCTAAAGTGCCTTCAGATAATAGACGAGAAGAATAATTGGAGCAAAGTATCTAAGCCTTTAAAATGTTATGCAGATACAATCAAATATGAAACATTTAACTTATGAAAATGGATAGAAATCGTCTGTCATAAAGTAATTGCACTATAGACTAAAAGAAAAACTAGTGCAAAATGGCAACTTGTCTCATTTCTTAGAAACTGTTGAACAATTTAATTGTTTTAATTTGAATTTCATATTTAGACTTCTTACTTCTTATTCAATCAACTCTGTAGATATGTTTCATAGAGCTTCAAGAGCGACGGAGGAGTTCTAGGTGTGACTATCTGAAGAGCAGCCTGGAAATGTTTATGTGCAACGGCATCTGTTTCCAAATCATCTTCTAGAGCTTTAAGTGCTGCCTCATGGCACACTGCAAGAACCTGTGAGAATAATTTTAAAGATATTTATTCAAAAGTTTTGTAGTTCATGCACTTAACTGTTGAGGTTATAATTTGTTTCCAATGTATCTTATTTATAACAACAAAATGCACTTCAAAATAAAATAGTGGATTGCAAATTGTTTAATTTGCCTCATAATCCAGTGCACTACAATATGGCTAGTGGTGACATGTATTTTGAAATTATTCTTTTAATAAATGAGACACATGCATGGATAAAATAAGTTGTGTGTTAATCCACAGAAAAAAAAAACTTGTGACAGAAATTCTAACCTGCAAAATGGTAATTACACATTGATGGATTAGATATTATGGACACCAGAGTAATAGCATATTGGTCCACACAGTATGGCAGTGATTTTGCATGGCATGGATTTGACAACTTCTTGGTAGGTTTCCAGAGGTATGTGGCACCAAATGTCTGCAGAAGACGATGCAGTTCCCACAAATTATGGCTTGGAGGTTCATGGATGCAGAGATGCCGCTCAGTTGTGTTTCAGGTTCAGATCAGGCAAATTTGGTGGCCACGACATCAACGTGAGTCGACTAACATGCTCCTTAAACCACTGTAGCATGATTCCAGCCTTTTGATATGGGCAGTTACCCTGCTGGAAGAGGACGCTATACTCAGAAAAGACATCAAGTATGAACGGAACTATGTTTAGGGACCATAAAAATTTGCATTTTGTGATAGATGCAAAACAGATGTGAATTCTGCCTCACAATGCCAAAACGTGAAATTACTTAACAGACACTATATTGTAGTGAATTGTATCCAGATAAACCATTTTATCAGAAATAGTTTGAAATAGCTTTATTTTGTGCATATAAATGTCAAAAATGTAACCAATTTTCAGTTACTGTATGGTACATCATGTGACAAAGCCCATTTTAGAAAGATAATGTGTGTAAGATCCTGTTTGCAAAATAAAAGGTATATGAACACAACAACATATCGACACACTCGATGATCTGGTGTCATGCCAATAGTGAGCAACTGAATGGCCTATTTAAGATAAAAGCTGCATAATCCAATATAGTATCAGCTGTGGGGCCTAACATTTTGTAATAAAGAAACACGTATGCTTATTCACTAGCTAAAGCTAAAAATATGGTAATGTGGGCACTTTTAACATGGAAAATTAGGTGAGACAGATGTTTTGAACTGTGGTTGCATCAAATACTGCAAGAGGGCAGGCCTGAACTATGTCGTTAGCAATACTCTGCTAATCTCAACAAACAACTGCACAGTAACCGTTTCCGAGGGCTTTGTGTTGTGCATTGCTCGTTTCCTTTTCTTATTTTGAAATAAGTGAATCAATTACAACTCTTTCAACACCAGAAGAGATCGATGATCCCTGTGACAATGTGTCAGTTCTGCTATAGGTTGCTGCCCTACAAATGGAAGGTGGAGTTTGTTTCCCCACACCACTCATCTCCATCTGGTGGTCAAAAATCTAATTTATTTATACTTATGACCATCTCCACTTTAGCCTGCAGTGACTACACTATAGCAATTGGAAAACAAAACCTTTAATGCTTTTCGACTGCATGGAAAATCTTCCTCTAACGTTAAAATAGTTACTCCCATTTTGTTCTACTTCTACACCAACTATCTTGTCACTTCTATCTGTAGCAAGTCAAGCATGGTTCGCTTGGCAACAAATGCCCATGAAAAGTCAAACTAACAGTTTGTAGATTTTGTAATCACTGAATTAGGTAGGAAAAGAAAAATGATGTCCAAAACACCTTAAATCAGATATGCTTTTAGTTCACTGGTGGGAAAGTGCTACTGCTTTTTGACAGAACAGTCATTTTTAAAAGCTAAGATACAGCCAAAAGAAGAAAACAAAGGCCATTTTGGAAAAAAAGCTGCTGAAGTTTTCACAAAAGCAAACTTTCCAGTCAGAGATCCCAATCAGCACTTTTTTCTAACAGCCAATTTCAAAAAATCTAAGGCTTTGTTTATCTTCACTTTTAAATTTGTAAGTCTAGTCACACACACACACACACACACAGACAGACAGACAGAGAGAGAGAGAGAGAGAGAGAGAGAGAGAGAGAGAGAGAGAGAGGGGGGGGGGGGGGCTCAAATTTTGACAAAAATAGATGCAAATATTGCAAAAGATAGCTGTGAATTTTGTCAAAAATGGATGCTACATTTTATGTCCCTAAATTAAATGATGATGGCGTCTTCTTGGGTAAAATATTCCAGAGTTAAAATAGTCCCCCATTCGGATCTCCGGGCAGGGACTACTCAAGAGGACATTGCTATCAGGAGAAAGAAAACTGGCGTTTTACGGACCGGAGCGTAGAATGTCAGATCCCTTAATCGGGCAAGTAGGTTAGAAAATTTAAATAGGGAAATGGATAGGTTAAAGTTAGATATAGTGGGAATTAGTGAAGTTTGGTGGCAGGAGAAAAATGACTTTTGGTCAGGTGAATACAGGGTTATAAATACAAAATCAAATAGGGGTAATGCAGGAGTAGGTTTAATAATGAATAAAAAAATAGAAGTGTGGGTAAGCTACTACAAACAATGTAGTGAACGCATTATTGTGGCGAAGACAGACACGAAGCCCACACCTACTACAGTAGTACAAGTTTATATGCCAATTAGCTCTGCAGATGAAGAAGAAATTGATAAAATGTACGATGAGATAAAAGAAATTACTCAGGCAGTAAAGGGAGACGAAAATTTAATAGTCATGGGTAACTGGAATTCGACAGCGGGAAAAGGAAGAGATGGAAACATAGTAGGTGAATATGGATTGGGGCTAAGAAATGCAAGAGGCCGCCAGGTAGAATTTTGCACAGAGCATAACTTAATCATAGCTAACACTTGGTTCAAGAATCATGAAAGAAGGTTGTATACATGGAAGAACCCTGGAGATACTAGAAGGTTTCAGATAGATTATATAATGGTAAGACAGAGATTTAGGAACCAGATTTTAAATTGTAAGACATTTCCACGGGCAGATGTGGACTCTGACCACAATCTATTGATTATGAACTGTAGATTAAAACTGAAGAAATTGCAAAAAGGTGGGAATTTAAGGAGATGGGACCTGGATAAACTGAAAGAACCAGAGGTTGTACAGGGTTTCAGGGAGAGCATAAGGGAACGATTGACAGGAATGGGGGAAAGAAATACAATAGAAGAAGAATGGGTAGCTTTGAGGAATGAAATAGTGAAGGGAGCAGAGGATCAAGTAGGTAAGAAGACGAGGGCTAGTAGAAATACTTGGGTAACAGAAGAAATACTGAATTTAATTGATGAAAGGAGAAAATACAAAAATGCAGTAAGTGAAGCAGGCAAAAAGCAATGCAAACATTTCAAAAATGAGATCAAAAGGAAGTGCAAAATGGCTAAGCGGGGATGGCTAGAGGACAAATATAAGGATGTAGAGGCTTATCTCACAAGGGGTAAGACATATACTGCCTACAGGAAAATTAAAGAGATATTTGGAGAAAAGAGAACCACTTGCATGAATATCAAGAGCTCAGATGGGAACCCAGTTCTAAGCAAAGAAGGGAAAGCAGAAAGGTGGAAGGAGTATATAGAGGGTCTTTACAGGGGTGATGTTCTTGAGGACAATATTATGGAAATGGAAGAGGAAGTAGATGAAGATGAAATGGGAGATATGATACTGTGTGAAGAGTGTGACAGAGCACTGAAAGACCTAAGTTGAAACAAGGCCCCGGGAGTAGACAACATCCCATTAGAACTACTGACAGCCTTGGGAGAGCCAGTCCTGACAATACTCTACCATCTGGTGAGCAGGATGCATAAGACAGGTGAAATTCCCTCAGACTTCAAGAAGAATATAATAATTACAATCCCGAAGAAAACAGGTGTTGACAGATGTGAAAATTACCAAACTATCAGTTTAATAAGTCACAGCTGCAAAATACTAACGCGAATTCTTTACAGACGAATGGAAAAACTGGTAGAAGCCAACCTCGGGGAAGATCAGATTGGATTCCATACAAATGTTGGAACATGTGAGGTAATACTGACCCTATGACTTATCTTAGAAGAAAGATTAAGGAAAGGCAAACCTACATTTCTAGCATTTGTAGACTTAGAGAAAGCTTTTGACAATGCTGACTGGAATACTCTCTTTTAAATTCTGAAGGAGGCAGGGGTAAAATACAGTGATCGAAAGGCTATTTACAATTTGTATAGAAACCGGATGGCAGTTATAAGAGTCGAGGGACATGAAAGGGAAGCAGTGGTTGGGAAGGGAGCGAGACAGGGTTGTAGCCTCTCCCCGATACTATTCAATCTGTATATTGAGCAAGCAGTGAAGGAAACAAAAGAAAAATTCGGAGTAGGTATTAAAATTCATGGCAAAGAAATAAAAACTTTGAGGTTCGCCAATGACGTTGTAATTCTATCAGAGACAGCAAAGGACTTGGAAGAGCAGTTGAACGGAATGGACAGTGTCTTGAAATGAGGATATAAGATGAACATCAACAAAAGCAAAACGAGGATAATGTAATGTAGTCGAATTAAGTCAGGTGATGCTGAGGGGAATTAGATTAGGAAATGAGACACTTAAAGTAGTAAAGGAGTTTTGCTATTTGGGGAGCAAAATAACTGATGATGGTCAAAGTAGAGAGGATATAAAATGTAGACTGGCAATGGCAAGGAAAGCGTTTCTGAAGAAGAGAAATTTGTTAACATCGAGTATAGATTTAAGTGTCAGGAAGTCATTTCTTAAAGTATTTGTATGGAGTGTAGCCATGAATGGAAGTGAAACATGGACAATAACTAGTTTGGACAAGAAGAGAATAGAAGCTTTCGAAATGTGGTGCTTCAGAAGAATGCTCATGATTAGATGGGTAGATCACATAACTAATGTGGAGGTATTAAATAGAATTGGGGAGAAGAGGAGTTTGTGGCACAACTTGACCAGAAGAAGGGATCGGTTGGTAGGACATGATCTGAGGCATCAAGGGATCACCAGTTTAGTACTGGAGGGCAGCATGGAGGGTAAAAATTGTAGAGGGAGACCAAGAGATGAATACACTAAGCAGATCCAGAAGGATGTAAGTTGCAGTAGGTACTGGGAGATGAAGAAGCTTGCACAGGATAGAGTAGCATGGAGAGCTGCATTAAACCAGCCTCAGGACTGAAGACCACAACAACAACAACAACAACAACAACAACAACTATAGCCAAAGCCCACAGTTGTCATGGTGCCTTCAATTACCATGAAAACCCCAATGAATGTCTCCCATAGCACGGCACAGCCCCCCATTGGCATGTGTGCACAGCATGGACCATGCTTGAAGCTGCCACTCGCCTGAATTATGGTATATATGGACTTGACTATTGTTCTGCTGTAACAAGAAATTTTATTTAAGTGACAAGTTTTCACTGCTCCACAGTACAATTTATACAATCCCGTGCCCACTGCTACTGTAACAGATAATGTCATTGGGTCAACATAAGAACACAAAGGAGTCACCTGCTGTGAGGTGTCATGTTCAACAATGTGCACTCTGAACATCTGAACAGTGTGTGCTCCAATACACTTGTACTTGCAATAGTACTGTGATCCTTCACCACATCTGCCACTGTTACAGAGTGAGTAATTGTCTGACAATCTCGTTCTGTGATGAGGTTTGCACATGAAACACATGGCCACCTACTCATGTTTTATTGTTGTTCAGCCACTTTCCTTAGATGCTCATGACAGCAGCATGCAAAAAGCCAACACACTTTCCAAGATGCTAGTTCCCAGGTGCCGGACTATAACAGTCCCTCACCTCCCCCCCCCCCCCCCCCCCCAAAAAAAAAAAAGTCATCTCAGTGGATTTCCCCATTTGCAGCATGTATCATCAGTAGAATGAATCCTCTTCCATCTCTGCTTCATTTATATACTTTCCTTAATGTGTTATGTGCCTGCAACATCACTAGGCCGTATTCAGTCTTGTGTGGACAGTTAGCATAGTGTTGTGGCTTATCAGTGTATATGGGTGTGCATTATTACCTCAGCTCCAGAATATCCTTTAGTGCTTTGAACAAGTTCTTCAACATTTACGTCAGAGGCAACTGGTGTTCGACGTCCAAGTTGAAGCATGAATATCTCACGCCGAGTGTCAGCATCAGGCAGTGGAACATAAATAATACGATCGAGACGTCCAGGACGCAAGAGAGCCTACAGTCAGATATCAAGATATTAAGTACTATCGAATAGATGGAAGTGATAAGTACAGTTATTGCAGAAATAATGGGAAAAATCATAAATTAATTTTTTGATTTGATTTGTTTTTAACATAATAGTAAAATCTCATCTTCACACATTTTAAATCACACAGGCTCCCCATAATATTTTCTCCAGCAGTCACTTTATACTTGGCAACAATGTTTGTCATATAAAAACAACCACCAAAACAACAATAGCAATCATAATAATATCTAAATACACTGTGTTTCCAAGTCTACTGCACCTAAATACTAGGTACAAACTTTATACATATGGATTGGAGCATATCTGAATCAGAAAAAATTACCTATCTTCAGCTTTTTAACCTCCTTTGAGACTTTTTCTGCATACTACATCCCAATTACTGCAAATATCTCCTTGTGAAGAACACAATAGTTAAAAAGAAAAGACAAATGTATCCACATCTATAGCTGAAATCAAGTTTGTTTCATTAGTAAATTAGGTGATACCAAAGACATGTCCTATGTCATTTTGGTAAAAATTGTGCTAATTGTCTACAAAACATGAAACTCATGAGAGTAAAACTCACATGGGTTTCTATTCAAGGATAAGCCTGTACAGCACAAGTAAAGTGCAGGAGTAAGTCTTTTATGGAACTACTTGTAAATGACTATGTCTTGATTAGGCTAACACAAATAAGGTTACAATTTTTTATTATTGGTTCGCTAAAGTGTGCTTTTACTACAGTTGGATTTTTCCAAGATGCGCTATGAAAGCATGTGGTTACAGATGGGAAACAAAATCTTACATCGAGTAGATAAACACCCACAGGTGTGAACAGCTTCACAACACATAACAGTTTACAATACTGAGTATAGCTATGTTTGGATCATTAAACTGAAGAGGTGTGGAGTGTTATGCTTTGGAAATTGATAGAGAATGACAAAAACAATCTTGCCGAGGGCACAAAGCAGTAATTAATTAATTAATTAATTAATTAATTAATTAATTACAAATCATCACAGTGTAAACAGTGGAAGCAGATATTCTCAAATTAATTAACTAACATATTAACCTACCACAATTTTTGGACTACAGCACATGCACCCTCATATTCAAACAGCATGGTGATTTTGTGACTTGACTGGTACATCATACTGCAATGTTTTGGCACCTACAACAATGCTATTCTCAGAGTGAGGTGAACTTCCTGCCATGTTTTAGCATTTATTTGCACCAAAAGATGAAGATGTGCATTAAATTCTTAGTCAGCGATTAACACCAACAATAAGAGAAGCTCCTTCACTGTTATATGATCTCGTAGATTGGTGTGGACAGAATGCACAGGCAGGTCCAAGAATTAGTCTCAGGCACTATGTTACACACTTATGTTATTCCACTAGTAAACGCAATGTAACAACACTTTCTTCAGTGATTATTCATCAGGTGGGAAGTACCCTTGAGGACAAAATTAACACTCTGAAATTACTTGAACCACCCAAATATAGAAGAATGACAAAAAGAGTTAGTCAGTTATAAGGAGGCCACTAGTTGAGTGTGTTCTTTAAACCGTGCTACAACCTACCATTTTTCACACATACACATAATGGCAAGAGGTGAAAGGAATGATCAATGGTGCAACAAACCTCAGGAACAACTGGGGATTAAAGCCTGGGCCTCTAGATTCGTAGCATGACATCCACCAGGTCACACTGAGGGTGGGGAAAGTGGTGTTGGCAGTGGGGGACACTATATAGATTTTATGTGAACAGTTGGCTCAAACAGATAATAATAGTTTTCTTAGAATGGGTGCACATAATATTAAAACATTTAATATTATGGTGGAATGTCTTGAATGGAATGCAAACAATGTAATGAGTAAAGATAACAACTGACTGTTACACATACAAGCAGGTAGTGTAACATTGTACACCCATCATGTCACAGGCCCAAAATAATGTTGTATGGGATTATTTTTTTGGGTGCACCTCATCAAGCTGAACTAAAGTTTCCCATGTCCAAAAATGTGTAATAAGGTTCATTTCTAGTGTGAACTCAAGAACGTCCCACAGGGGCCTATTTAGGGAACTAGGGATAGTAACTACTACTTCCCAATATATTTTTTCGTTAGTCAAGTTTGTCACTAAAAAAAATATATTTCTTTTTCAAAGCAACAGTTCAGTTGATGGAAACAGTTCTAGAAATAAGAATAATCTTTGCAAACAAAGGTGTCCATTATTCAGGAACACACATTCTAAATAACTTGCCAAGCAGCTGTAAAATGTTTAAGCACTAACAAAGTTAATTTAAGATAGGCCTAAACGATTTATTGGTGGCCAACACTTTTACTCCACTGACGAATTTTTAAGTACAAACAACCGACATATTACTAACAAAAGTAATACAAGAGTTAGTATAATCTGAGTTCTGTAACAAATTCACAGCAGTAATCAATCATTGTAATTAAATGGAGAAAAATGTTATTTCTCTTGATGTGTGGCTACATAATATGCATCTCATTGAACTGAACACTTTTTTGGTTTTGTAACAAGTTATGTATTACCTTTTACATGAAAATATGTAAGATTTTTCGTATCCATAGCCTTGACGACCATTTCACTTGGATAAATGAAAGGTACATTAGCATATATGCCTTTCTTTGTAATTATTTATTGTTTATTCTTGTTTTTCTGACATGTTCTACATCCTGGAGGATCTCCTCATTATGGATCTACTGGAACGGAAAGTAAACCTAATCTAATCTATGTTGTTACATATCATCATCGTTATCACCACCACCACCACCACCAACACCACCACTGTTGTCATAAAACTTTACTCCAATTACGTGAATCCATGTTGCATTTGAATATTTTGTAACATCATTTACCCACTTACCATTATCTCACCACCTCAGTCTCTTATTGGCTCTTGGAAGCTAGAAAAGTACTTCATAACAGCAATAATTATTCCACACAAAGGTGCTGCCTGATCCATTTGTTTGTTTTCCTGTCTCTCAAGATAATTTCCAATAAATATCTCTCTCTTGCTTGATGAGCTACTTCAATTTTCAAAAGGTTCTCTCATCACAAGTGCATTTCTCACTGCCATCTCCTAAAATTAACAACACGCTTTAATTGTAAGCCTTCCTTTTTACAGTGTTCATTGCAGTTTAATTTATCCTTATTGTAAATGATTTTCAAACTTAGTTTTAAATTTGTGCTAGGCAGTTTTCCTACTCATTGGTGTAGTTTATCTGCACCAGAGGCACACTTCTGAGAAATTACTCATGCACAGTAGTTTTTAGATATATTAATCCTTTTTAAGCTTTATTCCAATTCCAAATTTCTCACTACTCTGGTGAAGTATAATGCATACTGCAGCATTGATATGCCAATTCTTCAAGATACTAGCATTAAGTTAAATCAATGCTTTGCTCCTTGGGTGCTGTACGTAGAGATTTCATTTATGAATCTCAAACAAAGGGACAATTCATATTTATTCCTACATTCTACAATTTCTTTCAGAATATTCAAATGATGCTTTTCAGTTCTACGGCCAGCTTGCTGCTTTGCTAGATGACAATCTAATTTTTTTTCTGTGTGGTTGGCAAGAATTTTAGTGAATATGTTGCACATACCAGAAATCTGGCTAATAAGTCTACGGAATTTTATGTCATTTCAGTTTCTTTTCCTATGAAGGACAATAAGTACAATATTGTTCCAGTTTTGGGCAACCCTTTTTATTTTTTTCATGGGAATTCTGCAATTTTGTAATTTTGTTCTGTACAACTTTTCCTACAACTTAAATAACTGAAGCACCAGGTGCCTTTGTTTCCTTCATACTCTGAATGGCTTTGTACCTCTACATCTCTTCCAGTACTAAACTGAGAATGTCATTATTTTCAAGATAAATTATGTATGTTTCTTTTTCATCTTTTGCCCAATATTTAAGATGTTTGTACAGTTTTCTCTCTGTGTTAGTTACTGGCCATCTTCCATTTTAAATGATACAATATGGTGTCTAATAAACAAAATTTCCTTTTTTGTATTCTTTGTAGTTTTATTTTTTCTATTATTTCTCTCATCACAGTTTTATTGCATCTTCTCTCACATTGTGTTAAACACACTTATGATTAGTTCTGTTTAAATCAACATATTTTATCATTTGCCTGAAACTCAGACCTCAGTTTATTTAGCTGCCTTGTTCTACTTCAGATATTTTGTCTTTTGTACCTGCAACATCCTCTGTTGTCTGCAAAACTTCCTTTGTTAAATAACTGTAATACTATTTACAATAGATTACTACTCAGCACAGAGGAGGTGTTTAACTGCAAATAAACACTTTTAAAAGACTTTTTTACTTATTACAGTGCATCACTGGACAAACAAACACACACACACACACACACACACACACACACACACACATACACGGCCACTCTCATCTTCAGGTGTTGTAGCTCCACTGGGGAAAATGGTGATCTCAGCTGGTAGCTAGGGTGGGTAGTGGGGTACGTAAGAGGTGTGGGGTGGGGAGAGAGAGGGACAGAAGTTCAGGCATTTGGGAAGATGCTCTAGAGCTGTCTGTGGGTGTATGCAGACACGGTGGGGACAGGATGGTGGGTTATTAGGTACAGCATCGAGTGAGAACAGCTTGGTGGGGCAGGGGAATGGAGAGCAGAGAAAAACAGAGGATTTTGCAAGTGAACTGGAGAGAGAGCAGGGAAGGGAATGAGACTAACAAAGGTTGAGGCCAGCGGAGTTACAGAAAGCATCCATATAACCTGGGCTGTGAAGCAGTCAACTAAATAATACATACTAAGTTCTGTGGCATGCTTGGAAAATGGGGGATCCAGCTTTCTCTTGGCCATCCTTCTGCAACAGCAATTCATGCAGACAGACAGCCTGTTACTGATCATGCACACCTAGTATGCCATACAGAGAGACAGGTTTCTTTTACAGCTGACCCCGACTTTCAAAAACTGATAAACACCTGTGACAGGACTTGAGTAGGGGGTATTGTATTGTACATAAACCGGGGCCCTAGAAATGACGGAGACGATCTGTCCACGCTGCAGCCCCAGTGGTCCACAATGACTACCGCAGTCCACTTCACCCCTCCGCCGCCCCACATTGAACCACTCTTTCAGGATTATTGTGCGATTTGGCCCCCTGTTAATCCCCGCTACCACCAGAGAACGTCTCACACCAGACAAGTGTAATCCTCATGTTTGCATGGTAGAGTAATAGTGGTGTACACGTACATGGAGAACTTGTTTGCGCAGTAATTGCCGACATAATGTAGGTGAGGTGGGATAGGGGGAACCAGCCCGCATTTGCTGAGGCAGATGGAAAACTGCCTAAAAACCATCCACAGACTGGCTGGCTCACCAGACCTCAACACAAGTCCACCGGGCGGATTCGTGCTGGGGAACAGGCGCTCCTTCCCAGCCGGAAAGCCATGCCGTCTAACGCACGGCTAACTGGGTGGGCTAGAGTAAGGGGTAGTGGAAAAATGTATGGCACATGTCTTGCATCTAGGCCTTTTAAAGGGATAGGAACCATGGGGCAAGGGGTAGGGAGCATGGGTGAGTTGCAATATATCCTAATTTGTACTGTTATTCCATCTTGAATTTTACACTGTTTGTTAAGTTTATACTCCTTTTGTCTGTATCTGTTAACCTTCACTTTCCAAGATGCTGAACTTCTTATTTAATTTAATCTTCTAAAGCAACCTACTTCTATATACAGTCTTTCTTCTGGAGAAGAAAGTGAAGGAGAAACATAACTGTTCTCAGCACATTCTACTAACATATATAGCACAATCATTTCTGATATCATATCCAAAGTTTCTCAGTGAGGAAGTTGTTCTGTACACAGTCTTTGTCCTACTTTGACACTAAAATTCTCTGATATCATTTCATAATGGGATTTGCTGTCATTTAACAGCTTCTGCATTACTTTGCAGAGATCTTCTAGCTCCTCATCACAATGTGAGCATGCTGATCCATGTACTTAAATGTTTTCTGTGGTTTATTTGTTACTCTGCATGAAATTCCTTCAGTATAACTACTAATGTTTTAACTGTCTTGTTTACAATAAAGCTTGCCTATACAAAAGTTAAAAAACAAAGAATATCGGAATTTAATGTCTCATTGATGCTGAAGCACTTTTCAACTGCAGAAGAAAGTGGGATGAATCCAGCCATTCTCTTATTGATAAAAAGGAAGTCATCACAGGTGGAGACCAAGCTTGGGTGGTGCAAGAACAGGAAAAGAAGTCAACTGTGTCCTTTTCAAAAGAACCATCCCCATATTCATAGAACCATTTAATTGTTTACTTTAATCTCGTAAAATATAAATCTAGATGGATGTGATTTCAACACCGATCTTCCCAAACGTGAGCCCAATGCCATAATCTGTTTGACAGAATTATGTTTAATCTAAAGTCATGCAAGTCAATCTGACAAAACCAGTCTTAAGATTATCAAACTTGAATTTAGGCACCTCCCAAATGTGTGTCCATTGTCATGAAATAGCTAGGACAGTCATGCATACTGCACTACAGACCACGCACAGTGCACAGTACATGGACTTGTCAAGTACCTTCCTCCTTGTTAAGAGAGAAAGGCCAACACAAAGAACAACTTTTTTATGGTTGTTGTCGTTTCATATTGCTAAAATTTGATATATATAACTTCAATTGCTAAAAGTTTTGATTCGGTGACATTACTCACCTTGTCAATCCTGTCAGGGCGATTTGTAGCACCAACAACTGTCACATTGCCCAGAGGAGTGACACCATCCATCTCAGTTAACAGTTGTGCGAGAACACGTTCCTGTACATTGTTGCTGCCGCCACCATCTCCTCTCACACCACCCAAGGCATCCAACTCATCAAAAAACACAATCGCAGGCGCTACTAGTCGTGCTCTGCGGAAGACTTCACGAACTGCTCGTTCAGATTCTCCTACCCACTTGCTAAACAGCTCCGGTCCCTAAGGTAAGTTATAAACACAAAAATATAATTAATCCTTTAGCAAGTCTCACACCATGTTCAATAATTGTAAGCAGATATGAATTTAAATTAACTCCTCATCATAAGTCATAAATCATTACAAAACCCTTTAATACAATAAAAAGATTCAGAAGAATGGTGACAAAATTTCAAAAGTGAAACAACATTACACACCAGCTGTACCGCTGGTCGACTATTTAGCAACATCATTGTACACTACATAAATTAGAAGGCATCATTCTTAGATGGTATTAACAAAAGGTTAGTTAATTATAGGGGGAAAACTAGTACATTATAGCACCCTGAACTCTGTAAATATGTGCTGGCAGCAAATGTATTATAAACAGGGGGAAAGGCCAAGGTAATATAAAAATACAAGAAAGGTACAGACATTAACTGTAATAAACACGGCTGTTTAAGTCTGCTTGATGATTCTTAATATTTATACATAGCCAGAACTTTTATTGATGGATTTAAAAGAATATAACCATTAAGTAACAGATGGGTGTAAGAAAAGGATTTTCCACCATGCAGTCTCCATTTGATATCAACCTGTTGAATAGCAAAGGGAAGTTAACCAAGAAATACATTAGGTATCCTGGACCAAGAAAGAGTTTAAATTTGTTAGTAGAGAAATGTAAGGGATCTAATGAAATGCAAAGGGGATCACTTAGGAATTTTACTGGCTGCCAAATATGTTTATGAAAACATGACAACTGTGATAGATACTGATGGGAAATTCAAAGAAGCAATATGCAAACCCTCAAGGGCGGCATGCAGTAGCGCCAGTCTACAATATGTGCATACTGGATGGTTGTAGTGTAGTGATTCACTTGTCATGGTCGTCAGAGATCAGATGGCACTCACGAGATCTGTCTGTGGGCCCTGTTTGGACTCTGTAGAAAGTAAAACTGCTGAGCTTAGAGGTAAACAGCATTTTCAACATTCGTTCTATGGTACAACCATGTCCCAACAATGATTACATACTCCTATTGAACAACCTCAGCCACTTATAGAGGGTCGCACTGGCAGCCTGCAGGAATCTGGATGGATGTATCGACGACTGCAGCATGTGTTGAGCACAATGTATAGTATCGTGTGTTGCTGTTTTCATCAGTGGTCTTTGGAACATCCCACAACCGTAGATCAGGTTCCAGATGTCCAAGTAGTACAGACAAATTTCAAGACTGATGTTTTGTGCAACCAACAGTGGCCAACTGAGTATAATCCAGGGACATGTTGCACCTGCTAGCTAGGCAAGAAATCCAAAGACATGTTGCACCTGCTGTGTCACCATGGACAAATGGGAGCTGTCTGCTTGCAGCAGGATTAAGATCATGGTTGCTACTGGCCAGGTTACCACTGACACCACAGTATTGCTAAGCACGACTACACTGGTATCGTGACATATATAATTAGAGAGTGGAATGGTGTTCAGTTGTCTTCAGTGATGAGAGTAGATTTTGTCTGTATATGCACGATGGATGTATATGCGTATGGTGCAAACCTGGGGAGAGGCCAATTCTAGAGTGCATTCGCCCATGACACACAGACACCATCTTACACTTCATGGTGTGAGAGGGGAGAACGATACATCAGTTACAACTCGAAGTCACATTTGGTGTTTCTGCAGAGTAAAGTAACCAGTGCCCACTACATTGCACATGATGTTATCCTTGTGATACTGCCATTTCTTCAACAAGAATGTAATGTGCTTTTTCAGCAGGATAATGCATGTCCATGTACAGCTGCTGTGACACAACTTGCTCTTCATAGTGAATAACAGCCTTAGCCAGCAAGATCACCAGAACTTTCAGCAATTGAACATACACTGAACACCAAAGAAACTGGTGTAGGCATCTATGTTCAAATACAGAGATATGTAAACAGGCAGAATACAGTGGTGCAGTTGGTAATGCCTACATAAGGCAAAAAGTGTCTGGCGCAGTTGTTAGATTGGTTACTGCTGCTGCAATGGAAGGTTACAAAGATTTAAGTAGTTTGAACATGGTGTTATAGTTAGAGCATGAGTGATGGGACACAGCATCTCTGAGGTAGTGATAATGTAGGGATTTTCCCAAGCGACCATTTCATGAGTATTGGAGAGCAGCGTCGAGGGTAAAAATCGTAGAGGGAGACCAAGAGATATCAGAAGGATGTAGGTTGCAGTAGGTACTGGGAGATGAAGAAGCTTGCACAGTATAGAGTAGCATGGAGAGCTGCATCAAACCAGTCTCAGGACTGAAGACCGCAACAACAACCACCATGAATATTAGGAATCCGATAAAACATCAAATCTCTGACATCGCTGTGGCCAGAAAATACTCCTGCAAAGAACAGAACCAACAACAACTGAAGAGAATTCAACGTGACAGACGTGCAACCCTTCCACAAATTGCTGCAGATTTCATTGCTTGGGCATCAAAAAGTGTCATCATATGAATCATTCGATGAAATATCATCAATATGGGCTTCTGGAGCTGAAGACCCACTCTTGTACCCTCAAGGACTGCACACGACATAGCTTTATGCCTCAACTGAGCCAGTCAACAGAGACATTGGACTGCTGATGACTGGAAACATGTGGCCTGGTTGAACGAGTCTCACTTCAAATTGTATCAAGCACATGGATGTGTACACGTATGGAGACAACCCCATGAATCCAAGGACCTTGCAGGTCAGCAGGGGACTGTTTGAGCTGGTGGAAGCTCTGTAATGGTGTGTGGCATGTGCAAATGGAGTGATATGGGACCCCTGATACATCTAGATACGTTTCTGACATGTGACACATATGTAAGCATTTTGTCTGATCATCTGCATCCATTCATGTCCATTGCACATTCTGACGGACTTGGGCAATTTCAGTAGGACAATGCGACACTCCACATGTCCAGAATTTCAAGTGGCTCGATGAACACTCTTCTGAGTTTAAACACTTCCGCTGGCCACCAAACACCCAGACACGAACGTTATTGAGCATATCTGGAATGTCTTGCAACGTGCTGTTCAGAAGAGATCTCCATCCCCTCGTCCTCTTACACATTTATGGACCAGCTCTGCAGGATTCATGACATCAATTCCCTCCAGCACTACTTCAGGCATTAGTCGAGTCCATGCCACATAGTGTTGCAGCAATTTTGTGCTCACTGGGGCCCTACATGATATTAGGTAGGTGTAGCAGTTTCTTTGGCTCTTCAGTGTACATGGCACATAGTGAAGCGTGTACTTACTCATTCTTCACAGCCTGCAAGAACCATTTCCAAATAATAACAAAAGGTGCAAGATGCTCAACACAATCTACTGCAGCTGCCATTTGGCACCCTTATGATTGTTTACATGCAAGAATACATGCCTGCACTGTGTACTGATGTGACTTTACTGTGACGAGTGTCATTTGGCCTGAAGTTTTCATCAAATATCATGAACTTCCTGTCATCACTTGCCAATAAAATAACCTTGTCCTTGATGATTTTGCATCCTTTTGCAAGGAGTGTAGTTTATCTTCTAAATTTTTTTAAATATTTATACTGATGTTGCCATCTGAGATGGGATTCTATCATTAACACAGAGGCTGAGCTGCATGACTCAGCACTGATAAATTCTGTGTACTAAGCTGATGACCTCATTCTGTGTTTTGAGAAGAGGACAACGTGCACAGCGCAACTTAACAAAATATGTATCAAATATAATAGTTGGTTACTCAGTTGTTCAATCACCTGTAGATCATTTACAAAATATCAGATATGTCATCTCATCTGACAAAGGAAACAATTTAAAAAAAAAAAAAACTAATTCATACATACAGTAATATCATCTCTTGTAGCTCAAAATTAACATGTTGTGTTGCTAATTTTGCTATATTGAATAATCACTGCCTTAGTAGCATGAATTATTTAATAGGTTTACTTTAATTAACATTTTGAATACTTAGATTTTAGTTTTCTCCTTAATTGGAAAAATGAAGAATATGGAGATCAACAAAGGAAGAAGATAGGAAAATAAGAAGATACTACAAGTTGTTATTAGGTAAGTAAGAGCATTTCAGTATCTTGGAAGTACAATCATAAGGATTTGAGATGCCTCCAGCAAGTGAAAACTTGTATTGCTATAGTGGAGGAGACATTTAATGGAAAGAGAAGATTATTATGTGGCAAACTAGATTAAAGTTTGATAAAAAGTCTAGCTCTTGTTACATGTAATGAATGCTGCTGCTTATTAGATAACAGCTGAAAGTTCCTGCAAGAGAAAAACAATATATATTTTAAGCAAAAATGGTGTCTGAACTGAAACTATCTTCAATGGTAAAATTTTAGCCAAGGTCAACCATTTTGGTTGAGATTTCTCTTATGGCAACAGAAACAACACAAATTAAAAATAAACAAGTTTGACATGGTATGGGGAAAAATTAATGGACATCTAAATTCAAAACACATACAAAATTTTCCTCCCCCCATGAAAAATAGACCTTGACGTTGGTGGGGAAGCTTGCGTGCCTCAGCGATACAGATAGCCATACCGTAGGTGCAACCACAATGCAGGGGTATCTGTTGAGAGGCCAGACAAACATATAGTACCTGAAGAGGGGTAGCAGCCTTTTCAGTAGTTGCAGGAGCAACAGTCTGGATGATTGTCTGATCTGGCCTTGTAACACTAACCAAAACGGCCTTGCAATGCTGGTACTGTGAACGGCTGAAAGCAAGGGGAAACTACGACCGTAATTTTTCCCAAGGGCATGCAGCTCTAGTGTATGGATAAATGACGATGGCATCCTCTTGGGTAAAATATTCCGTAAAACAGTCCCCCATTCGGATCTCCGGGCGGAGACTACACAGGAGGACATCGTTATCAGGAGAAAGAAAACTGGTGTTCTACGGATCGGAGCGTGGAATGTCAGATCCCTTAATCGGGCAGGTAGATTAGAAAAATTGAAAAGAGAAATGGATAGGTTAAAGTTGGATATAGTAGGAATTAGTGAAGTTCGGTGGCAGGAGGAACAACACTTTTGGTCAGGTGACTACAGGGTTATAATACAAAATCAAATAGGGGTAATGCAGGAGTAGGTTTAATAATGAGTAAAACAATAGGAATGCAGGTAAGCATCTACCAACAGCACAGCAAACACATTGTTGTGGCCAAGATAGACACGAAGCCCACGCCTACTACAGTAGTACAAGTCTATATGCCAATTAGCTCTGCAGATGACGAACAAATTGAAGAAATGTATGATGAAATGAAAGAAATTATTCAGATAGCGAAGGGAGACGAAAATTTAATAGTCATGGGTGACTGGAATTCTGTAGAAGGAAAAGGGAGGGAAGGAAACATAGTAGGTGAATATGGATTGGAAGTAAGAAATGAAAGACGAAGCCGCCTGGTGGAATTTTGCACACTTTGTTCAAGAATCATAAAGGAAGGTTATATACATGGAAGAAGCCTGGAGATACTAAAAGGTATCAGATTGATTTATATAATGGCAAGACAGAGATTTAGGAACCAGGTTTTAAATTGTAAGACATTTCCAGGGGCGGATATGGACTCTGACCACAATCTATTGGTTATGAATTTAAAGACATGGAACCTGGATAAACTGACTAAACCAGAGGTTGTACAGAGTTTCAGGGATAGCATAAAGGAACAATGGACAAGAATGGGGGAAAGAAATACAGTAGAAGAAGAATGGGTAGCTTTGAGGGATGTAGTAGTGAAGGCAGCAGAGGATCAAGTAGGTAAGAAGACAAGGGCTAGTAGAAATCCTTGGGTGACAAAAGAAATATTGAATTTAATTGACAAAAGGAGAAAATATAAAAATGCAGTAAGTGAAGCAGGCAAAATGGAAAACAAACATCTCAAAAATGAGATCGAAAGGAAGTGCAAAATGGCTAATCAGGGATGGCTAGAGGACAAATGTAAGGATGTAGAGGCTTATCTCATTAGGGGTAAGATCGATACTGCCTACAGGAAAATTAAATAGACCTTTGGAGATATGAGAACCAATTGTATGAACATCAAGAGCTCAGATGGAAATCCAGTTCTAAGCAAAGAAGGGAAAGCAGAAAGGTGGAAGGAGTATATAGGGGGTATATACAGGGGTGGTGTTCTTGAGGACAATATTATGGAAATGGAAGAGGATGTAGATGAAGATGAAATGGGAGAGATGATACTGCGTGAAGAGTTTGACAGAGTACTGAAAGACCTAAGTTGAAACAAGGCCCCAGGAGTAGACAACATTCCATCAGAACTACTGACAGCCTTGGGCGAATCAGTCCTGACAAAACTCTACCATCTGGTGAGCAAGATGTATGAAACAGGTGAAATACCGTCAGACTTCAAGAAGAATATAATAATTACAATCCGAAAGAAAGCAGGCGTTGACAGATGTGAAAATTACCGAACTATCAGTTTAATAAGTCACAGCTGCAAAATATTAACACCAATTCTTTACAGACGAATGGAAAAACTGGTAGAAGCTGACCTCGGGGAAGATCAGTTTGGATTCCGTAGAAATGTTGGAATACGTGGGGCAATACTGACCTTACGGCTTATCTTAGAAGAAAGATTAAGAAAAGGCAAACCTACGTTTCCTGCATTTGTAGACTTAGAGAAAGCTTTTGACAATGTTGACTGGAATACTCTCTTTCAAATTCTGAAGGAGGCAGGGGTAAAATACAGTGATCGAAAGGCTATTTACAATTTGTACAGAAACCGGATGGCAGTTATAAGAATCGAGGGACATGAAAGGGAAGCAGTGGTTGGGAAGGGAGTGAGGCAGGGTTGTAGCCTCTCCCGATGTTGTTCAATTCGTATATTGAGCAAGCACTAAAGGAAACAAAAGAAAAATTTGGAGTAGGAATTAAAATCCATGGATAGGAAATAAAAACTTTGAGGTTCACCAGTGACGTAATTCTGTCAGAGACAGCAAAGGGCTTGGAAGAGCAGTTGAACGGAATGGACAGTGTCTTGAAAGGAGGATATAAGATGAACATCAACAAAAGCAAAACGAGGATAATGGAATGTAGTCGAATTAAGTCGGGTGATGCTGAGGGAATTAGATTAGGAAATGAGACACTTAAAGTAGTAAAGGAGTTTTGCTATTTGGGGAGCAAAATAACTGATGATGCTCGAAGTAGAGAGGATATAAAATGTAGACTGGCAATGGCAAGGAAAGCGTTTCTGAAGAAGAGAAATTTGTTAACATCGAGTATAGATTTAAGTGTCAGGAAGTTGTTTCTGAAAGTATATGTATGGAGTGTAGCCATGTATGGAAATGAAACATGGACGATAACTAGTTTGGACAAGAAGAGAATAGAAGCTTTCGAAACACTGAAGATTAGATGGGTAGCTCACATAACTAATGAGGAGGTACTGAATAGGATTGGGGAGTAGAGGAGTTTGTGACACAACTTGACTAGAAGAAAGATCGGTTGGTAGGACATGTTCTGAGACATCGAGGGATCACCAATTTAGAATTGGAGGGCAGCATGGAGGGTAAAAATCGTAGAGGGAGACCAAGAGATGAATACACTAAGCAGATTCAGAGGGATGTAGGCTGCAGAACATACTGGGAGATGAATAAGCTTGCACAGGATAGAGTAGCATGGAGAGCTGCATCAAACCGGTCTCAGGACTAAAGACCACAACAACAACAAAATTTTATAAGTAGGTTGCTCTCCCAACAATAATATAACACAGTATTTTGTGGGGTTTGAATAAAAAACAACAAAGATCAAGTGGAGAAACGAATTTTTAAAAATAATCAGAAGATACAGGACACACGGGACCATGACAAGCCAAGGAAAATATGTGGACTAAATGGGCAATAGAGGGCCAATACAGAAAGAAGAAAGAGAGAAAAACCTGCAGTAACAATGCTATATCAAAGTAGCATGCACCACCCTACGTTGCTGGTTAATATTACTGTTTGCTGACACAATTGTCAACAAGGATACATGTATTATGAACATACCGTAACTAGCAGGAAGCAATGGCAAGCTGCTTCTGTTACAATTTTAAAGAAAAGCTGATCCATGCACTGACTGTTCATGCACAAAAGAGCTATGAAGCAGGCTGCTTTAAAGAGTTTTCAAATAAACAAATTTAGAATAGCTTTTATGACAGTTCTTCCCTTTTCATTACACAGTATCATGGAAGTGATATATGGCCTTTCATTGTCTGTGAAAACATAAATGATATGGTGCATAATGCCAGACACTCCATAAGACTGTTTGGAAATGATGCTGTTGTGCATAGGGATGTTTCAGTTTAAAGAGAAACTGTATCCAAACACAGTAATACCTGCAGAGAATCAACACTTGGTTCAGGGAAGTTGCAGTTGACCTTGAATATAAACAAATTTTAGTTATTACACATACACAAGCAGAAAAAGCCATTATTGTTTCTGGTGATCAGCTGCCGGAAACAACAATCACGATAAAATATCTAGGAGAGATATAAAGTGGAATAATTATGTATAATTAATAGGTCATTGGAAGAATGGAACATATGTGCAATTCACCCATAAGAAAGGTAGCTTACAAATCCCTCATTTGACCAATTCTTGAGCATTTCTCAGCAATTTGTGACCCTGAAGAAGTGGAGCAAATACAAGAATCACAAAGATCTAAAGAAAACAACCACATATCACTATTCATTAAGGAAGTATGAGAGCATCTCAGAGGCTCATCAGACTCCAGTATCAAATGCTGCAAGAAATGCGTTGTGCATCATGGAGAAGTCTACTGACAATGTCCTGTGGATATATGTCCCTTGAAGAGTCAAGCAGCATTTCAGACTGGAAAATCTGAATTACATCCTCTGCCTGGGCTTCAAATACCTTTCAATATCCACTTAAATGAAGAACACCCTACACAAAATCCTTTCCAAATAGGTATTCCACTCTTTGCCTTAAAAGTGAAATATCTGTCACATTGGTCACACCATATAAATGATCAAGATGCAGAACCTGTCTCATGCATCCTCCCATCACATCTTACCAGCCCTGTCAGTGACGTATCTAATCACAACAAAGCCAGTGTCCCTGTGATAAATGCCATGTATCAGCACTGCTAAAAACCATTACACAGTTTTTTTAATGTGACAATGGCCAACATATATCTGCCACACTAAGTCTGATACTCTAGTGACAGAGTACATTGCTCAATAGAATATGGTTTACTTCAATGACAATTTTATGAGCTGTTCCTTCTGGATCTTCCAGTCACCTGCCCTCCCTCCTCGCAGAAGCAGCTTTTCTGAATCGTACAGGTGGGAACTATCACACCGTGGTGTCATGCAAGCCTCCAGGCATATACGAGGTGCATTCAAGTTCTTAGGCCTCCGATTTTCTTTCTCCGGACTGGAAAGAGATAGAAACATGCGCATTGTTTTAAAATGAGGCCGCGTTCATTGTCAATACGTCCCAGAGATGGCAGCACCGTATGGTAGATGGAATTTTACCGCCAGTGGCGAGAATGAGAACTGTTTTAAATACTTAAAATGGCGACGTTTTCCTTACTGGAACAGCGTGCAATCATTCGTTTTCTGAATTTGCGTGGTGTGAAACCAATTGAAATTCATCGACAGTTGAAGGAGACATGTGGTGGTGGAGTTATGGATGTGTTGAAAGTGCGTTCGTGGGTGCAGTTTAATAAAGGTAGAATATCGTGTGACAACAAACCGAAACAACCTCGGGCTTGCACAAGCCGGTTAGGTTAGTGTTTTTTAACGTCCCGTCGACAATGAGGTCATTAGAGACGGAGCGCAAGCTCGGGTTAGGGAAGGATGGGGAAGGACGGCCGTGCCCTTATCAAAGGAACCATCCCGGCATTTGCCTGAAACGATTTAGGGAAATCACGGAAATCTTAAATCAGGGTGGCTGGAGACAGGATTGAATCGTCGTCCTCCCGAATGTGAGTCCAGTGTGCTAACCACTGTGCCACCTCGCTCGGTCACAAGCCGGTCTGACGACATGATCGAGAAAGTGGAGAGAATTGTTTTGGGGGATCGCCGAATGACTGTTGAACAGATCGCCTCCAGAGTTGGCATTTCTGTGGGTTCTGTGCACACAATCCTGCATGATGACCTGAAAATGCGAAAAGTGTCATCCAGGTGGGTGCCACGAATGCTGACGGACGATCACATGGCTGCCCGTGTGGCATGTTGCCAAGCAATGTTGACGCGCAACGACAGCATGAATGGGACTTTCTTTTTGTTGGTTGTGACAATGGATGAGACGTGGATGCCATTTTTCAATCCATAAACAAAGCGCCAGTCAGCTCAATGGAAGCACACAGATTCACTGCCACCAAAAAAATTTCGGGTAACCGCCAGTGCTGAAAAAATGATGGTGTCCATGTTCTGGGACAGCGAGGGTGTAATCCTTACCCATTGTGTTCCAAAGGGCACTACGGTAACAGGTGCATCCTACGAAAATGTTTTGAAGAACTAATTCCTTCTTGCACTGCAACAAAAACATCCAGGAAGTGCTGCGCATGTGCTGTTTCACCAAGACAACGCACTCGCACATCGAGCTAAAGTTACGCAACAGTTTCTTCGTGATAACAACTTTGAAGTGATTCCTCATGCTCCCTACTCACCTGACCTGGCTCCTAGTGACTTTTGGCTTTTTCCAACCATGAAAGACACTCTCTGTGGCCGCACATTCACCAGCAGTGCTGCTATTGCGTCAGCGATTTTCCAGTGGTCAAAACAGACTCCTAAAGAAGCCTTCGCCGCTGCCATGGAATCATGGCGTCAGCGTTGTGAAAAATGTGTACGTGTGCAGGGCGATTACGTCGAGAAGTAACGCCAGTTTCATCGATTTCGGGTGAGTAGTTAATTAGAAAAAAAATCTGAGGGCTTGGGCTTAGAACTTGAATGCACCTCGTATCTCTACGTCATTGCGCTACACAACTATCTCCATTCCCAGTCCCACCTCATTTCTTGCCTCTCACGTCAAAAGCTCCTCAGGTATCTCTGTCTCCACCATAGTCAGATTTATTTGACTATGTACTTTGTTCACACTGTTTTCTTAACAGGAGGAGACAGTGATTAAAGGATGGAAGCTTTGTGATGTTCTGAGATGTGTGTGTCTAACGTTACACGAATCAATTAGCTACAAAGTGAGTAATGGCCTTTCTCCATTCTTTTTTGTGGTTTATATGCTGTAATTTTCATTATATTGATATTTAAAACACATTATTCTCAATTGTAGCTTTCTATGCTAACAATTTGTTTTGTAATTTCAGAATAAAAGCAACTAACCTTTATTGAGATGAAATTTAACTTGCTCTCTGTTGCAAGTGCTTTAGCAATCATAGTCTTTGAACACCCGGGTGGTCCAAACATCAGCACACCACGTGGTGGTGAGATACCAAGACGTGAAAAGGCTTCAGGATGACGCAGTGGCCACTCCACTGCTTGGCGAAGCTTGAGTTTCAAATCATGTTGGCCACCAATGTCACTCCACTGCACCTGTTCTAATGGAAGACAAGCTTTAGTATTAAAGGCAACTTCACAGCAATGATAATCCCCCAAAAATTTATACAAAACAGAAAATATATCCATGTCATAATAACCAATAGCTTGAAGAAAATAGGATACTATTCCACAAATTTTCTTCAGTTCACAATGGTAGTTACACAATATTATTTTAGACTGACTACAAATGTTTATGTACAGACTGCTAAAATATAAACATCTACAGCAGTGCACCATACTGAAAAATGCATAAGAACAACTCATAACTTTTATACCAGTTTCCTCATTGGGAAAAGCATACAGACAGGAATCAGCACACAATAAACTAAAACTATAGGTGCTATACTGAAGGAAAAGTCACTGGACATACATATCTGGAAATATACAGTTAGGCACCCTCTACAGCAACCCCAATTAACACAATCATTCGATACTTTATCAATAAATCTTAGCCACCTATTACTACATAAGGCACTATATTGGTTTTTCATTCTCTTGCTACAAGCACCAATACAAAAACATTTTTAGGAGCTTATCTATTGCCCAATGCTTCAACAGAGTCAACAGAAGACAAAGAATCTCTTGTCGGTCAAGTGTCTGCACTGAAGTTTTAATTAGTCCAGCACATCACCATGTTTATACCGTTTTTCCCTATTTCCTAAATCTCTTTCCTGTGATGCAGGGGCTGCCTGAAAAGTTTTCAAACCTACATATATTCAGCACTTGTATTTTCTATTCACATCAACACAATTTATTTGTACTGCAATAGTGCATAACTGAACATTTCTGTGTCAGCACTAACATTAATTCTTTTTATTGCAAGCAGATTCAAAAAACATTTGTTACATTTTGATAGCATTCATAATAAAATGGAAAATTTTAAAAGTCATTAATGTCTTATGTTTACAATTCAGTGTGTGTGTGTGTGTGTGTGTGTGTGTGTGTGTGTGTGTGTGTGTGTGTCTAACATACTATTCTGAAATTTCTGAAGTGTTTATTAATATACATCCATTTTTAGAATTAAGAGCTTTAATGAATACCTGTTTTATTTGTTAAAAATGACTGAAATTTAACAGGTTTTTATCAGTGTCTTGAATTCATTACATCAGTGTTCTCTTTACTCATCCCTCCCTCTTGAACCATATACTTTATCGGTTACCTGTGAAAGAGGAAGGATGCAATGTGGTCTGGCTTCGCCATGGCTGCCAATGTGCAGAATGCAAATACCAATGATTTTGGGAGTGAAATGGTTTTCTGGACCAATACAAACTCAAAGGCAATATTAAATATGACACTGAACTTGTTGAAAGGAATAAAATAAAACTCAGCATTATTCTACATATATGCAGAGACTCTGGATTTCTTCAGGGTAACTGCAAGTGTATGACTAGCAAATGATTATGTACTAATGCATTACAGCACATTGTAATGGCTGTCAAATTTCATTAACATGAAATATTAGGGAGTGCATGTTGCTGACATTAGGAAAGTCCTCCATTGATACATATTACAAAGAACAAGCAGAAAGTAGTTTAGGCAAACAACCAAAGTGCTGTCAACATGCAAATGGGAAAGTGAAGAGCCCACACCTTCAGTAAGAAGGACACTGCACTTTGATAACATGTCTCTAGGTAACATCAATGAGCCAGCAGATGAAATATGAACAAACTACCTCGGCTGTGGCAGCACCTATGACGACGGGCCCTACAAGGAATGTTAAGAAAGGTAGGAAGGTATATTTGATCAGCAAGGGTGACAGGATACAAATTTCAGAATATCTCAGCAGTCAGCATCAAATTTTCAGTGATGAGGACGAAGACATGGAGAACAAATGGAAAAAATTCAAAGGCATCGTTCAATATGCCCTAGACAAGAAAGTTCTGAGCAAGGTTTTAAGGGATGGTAAAGATCCACCATGATTTAATAGCCGTGTTAGAAAAGCGCTACATAAACAAAGAGCACTTCATCTCAGATTCAAGAGAGGTAAAGCACTTCATCTCAGATTCAAGAGAAGTTAAAACCCAGCTGAAAAACAAAAGCTCAACAAAGTGAAAATAAGTGTAAGGAGAGAAATGAGAGAAGTGTTCAACGATTTTGAAAGTAAGATGTTGTCAACTGGCCTGAGTAAAAACCCTAAGAGATTTTGGTCATATGCAAGATCAGTAAGAGGGTCAAAATCATCTATTCAATCTCTCAGCCACCACACTGGCACCGAAACGGAAGATAACTGAGAGAAGGATGAAATACTGAATGTAGTCTACTGAAGTTGTTTCACCGCAGAAGATTGTAACACTGTCCCTCCTTCCAATAGTCATGCAAACGCTGAAATGGCAGATATTGAGATAACTGATAGCGGAACTGAAAAGCAGCTGCAATCGCTTAGTAGTGGAAAGGCTTCAGGGCCGGTTGAGATAGCTACAAGATTTTATAAAGATTATGCGAAAGTACTTGCTGCTCCGTTTCTAGCAGTAATTTACTGTAGATCGCTTGAGCAACGAAAGGTACGTAACAACTGAAAAGAAGTGCAGGTCATTCCTATTTTTAAGAAAGACCATAAGACAGTTCCATACAATTATAAACCTATGTTGTTGACGTCAATCTGTTGTAGAATTAAGGAACATGTTTTATGCTCAAGAATTGTCTTTTTTAAAAATGAACAGATCCTCTATGAAAATCAACATGGATTCTGCAAACAGAGAGCCTGCGAACCTCAGCTCACTCTGTTCTTCCATGAGATCCACAGCGCAGTGGACAATGGTGCTCAGGATGATGCCATGTTCCTTGACATTTGACACCACCCCACATTGACATTTAATGAAAAAAATATGAGCTTACGGAGTATCAGAGCTGACCTGCGATTGGATTCAACACTTCGCTCTTAACAGAACTAAATCAACAGAGGTATAGGTAATATCCGGAGTACCAGAGGGAAGAGTGATAGGACTGTTGCTGCTCACAGTATATATAAATGATCTAGTAGAAATCTTCCGATGCTCTTTAAGGATATTTGTAGACGATGCAGTTGTTCATACCAAACTAGCAATGCCAGATTTGCACACCGACCTGCAGAGAATTGATGAATGGTGCACTCTAGCAGACGACCCTGAACATAAATAAATGTAACATATTGCGCATACATAGGAAAAGAAATCCACTACTGTACAGCTACACTATTGATGACAAACAGCTGGAGGCAGTGTCTGCCACAAAATATCTAGGCGCAACTATCCAGTGGACCTTAAGTGGAATGACCATATAAAACAGATAGTGGGAAAAGCAGACATAAGACTCGGATTCATCAAAAATATCTTAAGGAAATGTAACTTATCCACAAAAGAAGTGGCTTATAAGGTGCTTGTTCGCCCAATTCTTGAGTATTGTTCATCTAGCTGGGAGCCGTATCAAATAGGACTGATACAGGAGTTAGAGAAGATCCAATTAAGAGCGGCATCTTTCACCACGGGATCGTTTAGCTGGTAAGAGAGTTGGTGCATCAAGGAGAGAGTTACTATTGAAATTTTGGGACAGCACTTTTCAGGAGGAGTCAGACAACATATTACTTCCCCCTACATACATCTCGCGTATTGACCACGAGGAGAAAATTCAAGAAATTAGAGCCAATACAGAGGCTTACTGGCAATCATTCCTCCGACGCACTATTCACGAGTGTAACAGAGTTGGAGGGATCAGATAGTGGTACCAAAAGTACTGTTAAATCATAGTCCTTGAAAGGCAAGACTCCAAGTTCTGATCACATACACTTCTTTTTAATCTGTCAGGAAAGTACACAGTCCTTGAAAGGCAAGAATCACGGTTCAAGTCCTAATTGTGAGCACCTTTCTAATCTGTCAGGAAAGCACATGATTATTAAAAACTACTGCATCTACTGGTAGGTAGAAACACCTACAATGTGGATGGTTTTCTGCAGATAATGGACTGTAAGAAGACAGAGTAGCTTGGAGAGCAGGATATTACTTCCCATCAACAAGAAATGGAAACACTTACTTCCCATTTCGACAAAGGCTTCAATAACCATAGGGGTTTTGTCAAAACTGAAGGAGTGATATCAACACGAAACCATGATGTTTAATGCCAGCACTACCATTCATCTGAACAAAAGTTGGAAAAATTACAGCTTTTGAACTTCTGCAGGTACCTGTTGTTTGTCAGTTGCTCCACCCCACTGCAACTGCCTCATGCCCAAGTGCAAAGTACTGTAAGGCAGAGTGACAACCACAACGTTCCTATTCATGTACCACTTATGGCGAGAGAAGAGGGAGGGGGAGGTGGACTCTTCTGTCCAATGTTTTTCTAAATCTTGTTCAAGAACATGTTACTCCATGCAAAAAAAAAGGAAAGTAATATGAGTATGTAACATGTCGACCTCATGCACATAAACAGTCAATATTTTTATCAGTATTCTCACGGTGATTTTCTACAGCTACGTATATGCCTCAAAATCAAAATGAATAAATCTAAGCATATGATGACTTAGTATGAAATGTAGTTAATGATTTTCATTTTACAATTTAATCATGTAAATCATATTGAAGAACAGTACATCTCATGTAAATGTACTTAACTTTAACAATGTCAGTTTTAAAATCCAAAGAAAATAATGGACAGCAGTGATGTTAATAATTAAATACCATTACACTACTTATGAAATAGCATACTCTTTTATTTCATTCATCTACACTGCATCTGAGAAACATAATATAAAAGATATCTCTGACAGCAGCTGTAGGTTAGAAACCACACACTCTGACACAGTGAAAAAAGCATGTTACCAATGTTGGCAACCCTCTTATTCATTCCACTGTACATTACTTCATACTCAGACATTAAGCTGCTGCAGTGGGACAAAGCAAGTGACAATTGATGCATGCACAGTTGTACATTCAGAATTATGACTCAAATTTTCACTCAATATTGATTTCTAGGGGTGAAATCTTGCATGTGGGCTTTCCTCCCCTTAAACTACGAAGTCAAGTTCATGATGTTTCCTTGCAAGTTGCCCTTGCAGAAACTGAATAAAGAATGTTCATATAAGCACATTATTTCATTCATTGCTGACTAAACATGGTTATTACAAATCTCTAAGACATAGTCAACAGCTGTTATGTTCTGCAACCACTTGTATTTACAAGTGTCTCTTAGGAAACACTGCAAGTAGTTACAAAACTCACATTTGGCACTTGAACAAGGACCTCGCGTAGTGCACTCGGACGAACTTGCAAGAAGGCAGCAGCAAAATCATCTTTCACTGGCTGTGAAGCACCGCGACGAGCAGCTGATAGCACTGCATGTGATACTAGGGATGCCAGGTCTGCCGGCACAAACCCATGGGCAGCTGCTGCTGCATCACTCAGCACGTCATGGGTGACATCTGGTAGCAGGCGGCCCAGAATATCCAAACGTGCAGCTGGGCTTGGCACTCCTACTTCAATCTCACGTTCTAACCTAAGGTGCAACAAGTTGAATGAATTAATCATGCAGTTAAAACAGAAACATTCGTAACAAAGATCAAGTAATGTTCCCTTAAGTAGCTTGTCATTTTGTTTTCAACTTCACATCATAATTACAACAAATATTACCAACAAACATAAAAAACACAAATGAAGGCAGAATTTAATATTCTGTTAACATTGTTATCATTAAAGGTGGCACTTTGCCTTAGTTGAGTAGGTATGGGGGAGAGTGTCAGCCCATATAAATAGAACCGTCCTAACATGCACCTCAAATGAAGTAACCAAGCAATAGAAAACATAAATCATAATGTGTAGATGGAGATTTGAAACACACTCCTCTCCAATACAAGTCCAGTGTCACATCAGTGACACAAATGTTCAATATATCACTCTTTTTTTTATTCTATATTTCTGTGTCAGGTCACACAAGTGACATCATTATTGGTCTTCTCTCATTACCAGGCTGTCATCAAATGATTTGTATAAGTTACTACGTAACTCACCAATTGGAGAGGCCCACAGAGATGCTCACAATGTAATTGTGGTTACTGTGTTTCCCTAATGCCAGTACACCTAGTCTGCAAATGGTTCAAATGGCTCTAAGAACTAGGGTACTTAACATCTGAGGTTATCAGTCCCCTAGACTTAGAACTACTTAAACCTAACTAACCTAAGGACATCCCATACATCCATGCGCACAGCAGGATTCAAACCTATAGCAGCAGCACAGTTCTGGACTGAAGTGCCT
Source organism: Schistocerca gregaria (assembly GCF_023897955.1). Lineage (NCBI taxonomy): Eukaryota > Metazoa > Arthropoda > Insecta > Orthoptera > Acrididae > Schistocerca > Schistocerca gregaria. The sequence continues at coordinate 319,654,630 of NC_064925.1, read as the reverse complement.
AGAATCACTCGGGCGTGCCTAGACTGCATAAATATTATTCTACAATAGAAATTTACAGGTCAGACCAACCTACTCAAAGGGTTTTTTATGTTATAGAAAAATACTGTTTCTCTCTCACTTACATTCAGTGGTGTTTTATTGCTGACAGATTTATAACAAGAAATATTTTACAGCTCATCTTCCATTTCATTGTAATTATGGACAAAGCAGTTAGGAAATTCAACAGTAATAAATGCTGATAGTTTTCTAAAGTAAGAAATGTGTAGATGCTCTGTTAAGCAGTAGTTTCTATTGCAACAATCTACAAAATCATAACATGATGGTGCATTCTCTGTGACATTACCAACTACTTAACTGTATTCCATTTTTTTTCTTGCATTGCAAGTAAGTGCATGCTCATTGTGCCCATTCTATTCATCTCATTTAATGAGACCAAGGATGCATGTTTCTCTTACATATGCCATAGGGGACAGCATTTCACAGAATTCGAGGTAATAGATCCCATTCTGCAACAGGCCATTTTTTGTTCTGGAGGTTACCACCCATAGGTAGGCCATATGATGTTGTCAATCATACTTAAAACTACTACACACAGAAATGCCATGTAGTGCCACTCACGTTTCAGTTCCACCAGTGCTTTAAACAACCAGGACAATCTTATCAGTGTGGGTGGTCAACCTGCATAGACACAGCTGCAGATCCACGAGTCTGGGGTGCAAGGAGTGTTACATTTGCTCATTAAATAGAGACACGGTAGTGACATCCACTCCCGACAAGGAAGCATTATGCCTGTTGCAATAGCAGAAAAATTAGAGGCCACACTGTAAGTGCGTCAACAAATGCCACTAATCCTAGAGTAGTAGCAAAAAATTCTTAAGTAGAAAATATACTGAGATTAGATACCTTCATGGCTGTTAGCTTTTTCATTCCAGAAAGTTACAATTTAATATCTGATGACGCCCAGTTCCAAGCATTAGATGGCTAGTCTAAGTAGATTACAGTACTATTCAGTCAAGCGACTAAACATGATTAAGCCAATGGAAGCACCAAAAATTCCATCTCCCATAAAAGTAACTGTAAAAGGACAGCAAATTACATGCTCAAGGGCTAAAAGAACCCATTTTGTTGAGTCTGTAGGTAACACCTGAAATAGCAATGAAGAAAAGAGATGAATGGCATTCCTATCAGTGAGATGATTTTAAAATAACTCAGCACTCAGGTGGTAATGAACATTAATCCCATACCACTCAGAAAAGTTGCTATCTAACAGGCAGCCAATGACATTTTTCAAATACCTGACTTAGCTAATACATATCTACAGTTTCAACTTGACACAGAAATGCATAAAATCACCAACACACCTTTAGAGCTGTACAAATATTAGGTGACTGCTACCTGGTGGAGTGAGCTCTTCAGCAGTAGAACAATAGATGGAATAACAGACACAAGCCTTTCCTCCTTGTGCAAGCTACTTGGAGATGTAATAGTAACCGGCACTACCAAGGAACAACATTAACAGCTGATAACCTCGCTGCTGACTGCCCATAAGCTCCAACAGCATTTACAAAAATCGTACCAACTCTTCAAAATGTTGCAGGTTACTGGATTGCAAAGCAACATACAAAACTTTTAGTTCTTTTAGAAAGAAGTAGAATACTTGGAACACATCTTTGGCAATAAAGAAATTCACTCGACAGAACACCATTTATCAGCAATGGCTGACTCACAAATTCCTCATAACCAAATGATCTCCAATCATTCCTTGGACAAACAAAGTACTACATAGTATTCATGCCTAACATCTGCAGCGATCACACACCCATTCACCTAAATTAATAAGAAAGGTGTTTCAGAACACTTGCTGATTATATGCAAATTGACATGTTGTTGTTGTTGTTGTTGTTGTTGGTGGTGGTGGTGGTGGTGGTGTCTTCAGTCCAGAGACTGGTTTGATGCAGCTCTCCATGCTACTCTATCCTGAGCAGGCTTCTTCATCTCCCAGTACCTACAGCAACCTACATCCTTCTGAATCCGTTTAGTGTATTCATCTCTTGGTCTCCTTCTACGATTTTTACCCTCCACACTGCCCTCCAATACTGAATTGGTGATCCCTTGATGCCTCAGAATATGCCCTACCAACCAATCCCTTCTTCTAATCAAGCTCTGCCACAAATTTCTCTTCTCTCCAGCAATTGACATATGGTAAATTAAATTAGCTACTATGCTTGGTAGCCAATCTAACCATTTCTTTACTGAACATTAAATTAATACTAGCAACAGACATTTCCCAATACAGCATCAGAACCATCCTCACACAAGTGCTGAAGACATTAGTGATATTCCATGCAATAAAGAAGTTCAACACTCATGGAAATTCCTGGATGGAGCAATATGTAAAACAATGTAGCAGACCAAAGTGTGGAGCACAAAGACACGTCACCAGAAACAGCATTCACACAAGCTTTTGAGCCCTTCTCTTTTTTTAGCAAAAGTACACAAATTCACACACACACACACACACACACACACACACACACACAGAGACAGACACCCAACACACATTCCCATGGCCACAGGTGTGTATTCAATCACTAGAAAAGAAGCAAGAAATCAAAAACTAGTGTGGACACTGTTTCGTGTTACATGGTTCTGAGCTCCATACGTCAATCTACTACAGGTGAGTGGTTGCCTTTCCCTTATTTTAGAACAAAGAAGTTCCTTGCAGAGCTTTAAGAAAAATATTTTCATTTAGCCACAGATCACAAATCCCTTATTGTGATATTTGAGTCTCATTACAGGCTTCTGGAAAATATAGCCCAATGCTTGCAATATTTCATACAGTAATAAGAATCATTTCTGCCCAACTAGCCAGCACCCAGATGCTCATGCATGTGATGCATTAAATCAACTGTAGATTTGGTGATTTTGCCAGATAGTGGAAATACATCTGGTCCTGTTGCACCTGGACTGCTCATTGTGGAGCTCACATCACTGAGTTCTCTCTCTCTCTCTCTCTCTCTCTCTCTCTCTCTCTCTCTCTCTTGCTTTCTTTTTCTCCTGTGTTATTGTGGAGCTTAATATCCACTTTGGATGATGCTGAAACATGTGCATCCAGTTGGTTTTTTTCTAAATCATAATAGGGAGCTAGAAATCATTATATAAATTCCTAGCTAATACTATCAGTACACAACCTATATCCAGGATGCCACAATAACTGCAGGTCCATACAATCTTCATGAAAGCTAGCTTACACTTGTGTTCACATGGGCAAATATCAACACGAGTTCATCCTTCTCATCAAGACAAATGCTACCAATACAAACAGAAGTGTTATCCTAATAGTCACAGAATGTGAAGAATATCGCATAATCATTCTCCAGTCCTTTAGAATCAAATACAATATTTGTAGTGGTTATAAAGAGTTCACTAGGAGAGGTCACACATGAAACAGTGTGTATGTCACCAGATTTACTAGCTAGTCACAAAATCAACAAATATACTGAAAATCTAGCTCAAGCATCAAACATCAAACAGGAACCCTCACCCCCGTCAAGTATCCACAGTCATGGAAAAGAAAACATGTGGATTTCATTGGATCATTCCTCGTCACGAGATGTAGCTGGTGGTTGTGGACACTCTCAAGCTATTCACACACAATTAATATGCATTATACAGTTGGTAAAACCATATTCAGGACACCAGCTGAAATAGTGGTTAGTGACATACTAGTCATGGACAAAGATCCACAATTTACATCTCATGAATTTGTGACACAAATGGCAGCTCACATTCTGTGCACTGTTTCCACAGTGGAGGCAGAGTTAAACTGTGATTTGTAGTACTACAGGACTGAAAACCCAACTGGATGCACATGTTTCAGCATCATCCAAAGTGGATATCAAGCTCCACAATAACACAGGAGAAAAAGAGAGAGAGAGAGAGAGAGAGAGAGAGAGAGAGAGAGAGAGAGAGAGAGAGCTCAGTGATGTGAGTTCCACAGTGAGCAGTCCAGGTGCAACAGGACCAGATGTATTTCCACTATCTGGCAAAATCACCAAATCTATCACCACCAAAACGTCAGCTGTGGCGGCCACACTGCACGATCTGACCACTATCCCATGCCATGACTGCGAACATCGACATTGTCTATTATTTGATGAGCACCACTGGGTCCAACAGTGTACCACCACTGTAAGATGACAGCATAATTATCTGCTCGGTCAAGGATAACCTGCCAGAGGACGCGAAACCTCCAGTTACAGCATCTGTCCTTCTGTGCTGCCCTAAGAACACATCTGAAGGATTTGGTCCCTCGCACCACTTCCGGGGAGGACGGATCTGGTGCCCCAAGTAGGTAATCAAAATTTCAGACTGCCTGCTCTAAATAATGATGACAAGACTGTGGTGTCACCGCCACACACCACACTTGCTAGGTGGTAACCTTTAAATCGGCCGCAGTCCAGTAGTATACGTCGGACCCGCATGTCGCCACTATCAATGATTGCAGACCGAGCACCACCACACAGCAGGTCTAGAGAGACTTCCTAGCACTCGCCCCACTTGTACAGCCGACTTTGCTAGCGATGGTTCACTGACTTCTATGTTCTCATTTGCCGAGACGATAGTTAGCATAGCCTTCAGCTATGTTATTTGGTATGACCTAGCAAGGCGCCATTATCAGTTACTATTGATATGGTGAACTATGTACCATCAAAACCAATGTTCGTCATTAATGGATTAAAGTTAAGTATTCCACCAGCTACGTCCGTTTTTCTAAATTCTAATTTCCTTGTCCTGTTCCAGACCTCACGCCAACCTGCGTGAGCTAAAATGCGTGCCTTTCGGCCTCCTCTAGTAACACGGTGTTGGCTCTCCTGCCAACCACAACAAAGACACATAAGAAATCACCACACTTAAACAGATGTTCCACGACAGGCATCATATCATTTGGTGGGTGTAGTGGATTTCGACTAAAGGCATTTAAGGGCAAGTAACCACAGATGAATTCTTTTCACATTACTGTTGCATAGTGCTACTTTCTGATTATTCATACAGTGACTCCTACATCACTTGCATAATGGGCTTTGCACTACGTAGAGGTCCAGCATGTGAACTCTACCAATTAGCATTAACTTGATGTTCTCTATTATGAGGTAACTGCTGTGTGTGTTCCTGTTTTTCATGTGTTTGTATTTTGTTTAAAAGACTGAGTCTCAGTCAGGATATGAAAAGTGATACGTGTATAACTTTTTGGAACAGCAGTTAATGGATACATTTTTACTGGTACTCACTAATTATTAAAAATTGTGTTTAATCGATACTGGAAAGTTCTGGATGGAATACAAAAACATGGAAGGAGTAACGGTGATTACTCGCTTTATAGTTAAGGCAATGAGTGGTAGAGTGGTATATAAACAATGCTGAATTCATAGTTAAGCTTTTGGACACTGTGCTTCCCCTGCTGCCTCTCCCTCTCCTAGTCATAATCATTTCTGTACCCAGCTTGAAAGCTAAAATGTAGACTTAGCCTATATTTTACTTTCAGATTTCAAGTTCAATCATGTTTACATGCTTGTCAGCTGTTCAACATCTCAATTGTGCTATTTTGTTTTTCTAATATAAGAATAGCATAATCCGATTTGAGAGTCCAGTTTAAAAATTATTATTTAAACAGCAGTGTTAATGGGGTGCAGTGGAGGTGGTTATATGCTTGCACTGTTACCAAAATCAATGAATATGAACACTTGTTCATTTAGATCACTATGATATTTTTCTGATTGTTTTCTGTAGGTCCAATCATGAAAGAGAACCGTCATGAATGTAGTATAAGCCAAAGTACAAATTAACACAGAGAAGCAGCTGTTAAAACTAAATCTGTACACTGTAATGACAATTAACTGCCATTGCTCTGCTATACACTATTTGTGCATGCATAATCTAAAAGTTATGCAGTAAATTGACTGGGATGCTGTTACTCTGAAAAGAGCTGGCACTTCATCAATGAAATTACATAGATGCTGTTTCTTTTCATTGATCTCTTAGTATTTTCATGTCCACATAGTTATTCATCAAAGAATAATAGTTCTCTGAATGTAGAAGGTGCAGAGGCTAGTATACAATGGAAACTGTTACTTGTCATACAGCTTATAGAAAACAATGACCCTGAATCTAAATAATCAGATTAATTCTACAATGTGTGACTAATGAGATGTAGTCTTAATTTTTATTTCAATTGTTATAAATTCATATTTACCTATTAGTTCATCTTAATTGTCTGATGGGAGCATGTTGAAGACCTTTGCATCTAAATAGAGAGCCCCACCCTGAACACAAGACATGAGCACAAACTCTACATGTGAATTATTTTGTATCTTTTATTCTGGCTGCAAAAATAAAGCTTAAAATTGACTCTTATTTAAAGGGACAACATTAAGAAATAAATGTATAGAGTAGTTAGAATTCATAGCACAGTGCAGCATAACTGCTGTTGTGGTATAGTCTTCCCATTCCTGAATATTTTGCAGTGGGATGTGTAAAATGTCAGGCAACATTAAGTGAATTTTTCACAACAGACACAGAAGAAAGCAGCCTTCTCAAGAATTTACACTCTGTATAAAAAGGAACTGTACCTCCCTGGGCGACGAAGTGTGGGATCAAGATCATCGGGATGTCGAGTGGTAGCCAGTACGATGACCCTACTTGCAGCAGAATGCAGGCTGTCAAGTAACAAGCACAGTGACGCTGATCCTGGTCCCCGCTTACGGCAAGTAACATCCACATCATCAATTATAGCAACATGTTGTCCTTGGGCAGATGAAAGAGCCGACAGCTTAGCTTTGGCATCTGATGTCAGCTCAGAGCTGTGTAAGTAAGTAACAGATGCACCACTGGAATTTGCAATTGCTCTTGCTATAAATGATTTTCCTGCACCTGGTGGACCATGCAGCAAAACTCCTCGTGTAGGTCGCAAACCTAACCAACAAAAAAGTAAGAATATCATCTAAATAAGATACAAAAAAGATTAACTGTATTAAAAGTAAAAGTCACTTGTCACTTCTAGCTTCTAAACTGTCAGCTCCTTCCTCAGGGCGGAAAGAGGTATTTATTGGGGAAGACTGGAAAGAAGTGTAAGGACACTCAGAACGAATTTTGTCACCCATACTGTCAATTTTGACGCTGATGTGAAATATGTCTTATAACTAATACTCACTTTTAACTGTGTAGAAGAGTCGTATATCAAAACAGTCTTGAAGTAACACAATATAATACATATTACTCGGCAAAGCAAAGTAAAGACAAAGCAGAGGAAAGGCCTGGCAATAGTGGGAATTGGGTACAGTCAAATTCCAGTTCAGAGTAGTGTGCAGCAACCTGACTGTGGCAACTTGCTGTCAATAAAACTGAATTTCTTAGCAACGTGAAGGAGAAAACACAGTGCAGAAGAAAAAGGTGATGGAACATGCAACTGAAATGTTAAAGCTGAATTCTAATGAGCCAATGGTGTGTAAATTACAGCAGAAGGAAAATGATGGTGAGACGAGTGGAAGTGAAGTAGTTACCTCAAATAATACAAAAAAGCAAAGTGCATGCAATAAATATGCCACTGAAGATATGATACATGTGATATTAGGCAGCTATTTCTGAATCATTAGAAGATAATAACTTCACGAAACCTTGACAGTTTATGACACACAGAATTAGCAAATAAATTCTGACAAGGGGAGGGCATGGGATCATAGATAGGAATTGAAGAACAGAATGAATGATGGGTGTGGTTTAAGGTAGGTAGGTTGGTTGGTTGGTTGGGGAGAAGAGGTGTGGTTTAAGGCACCAGCTCCTACATCACCATAAATCCATTCACCCCAGTAGGTCTTCATTAAGGAGGTGTTGTCCTCAGAAAGCAGACAAGATGAATTTATTTACCATGCATAAAATGGTCTTGGTTTGCATAACAGGGCAATAGCCTACTGTGTACATGGACAATAACTCACTTCATCACTTTGGTTATGAAATAGATGGCAACAAGGTAGAATACACCTGATATCCTGTTTAATATGCACCAGGCACATGCAAATTTATTTACTGTGTTATGATTTATATTTTTCAAAAAATTGGTAACATAAACTGTTCTTGTACCATGAACATTCTATGAAGGACACTCTGCTACAGTGGCATTATTGTTCCATAGACTTGAGTGGAAGATTATGTCATTAACATTCTCCAAAACTCAAACTTCCTAGCAAATTAAAAATGTGTGATAGACTATGACTTGAACTTGGGACTTTAACTTTTATGGGGAAATGCTCTACTGGGCTATCCAAGCAGCATTCATTACCTACACCTTCACTTCAGCCAGTACCTGTCTCCTAATCTGCAATCTTCACTTGCCCAAGAAAGCCAAATGTCCAGGTTTCAGACACAGTCCGACGCACAGTTTTAATCAGCCAAGAAGCATATTAGCACGCATTCTACTACAAAGTGAAAATTCATTCTCAAAAAATCATGTAGGCTGTGGCTAAGACATTTCTCCACAATGTTCTTTCTTCCAGGAGTGCTAGTCCGGCATGGTATACAGGAGAATTTCTGTATGTTTGGAAAGGAGGAAGGGAGGTACTGGTAAAAGTGAAGGTGTAGGCTGTGAGTGGTGGTTGGATCACCCAGTACAGCACTTACCCACAAAAGTCATAGTCCCAGATTTGAGTCACAGTCTGGCACATGCTTTTAATCTGCTAGAAAGTGTCAAATAATGTACATTCTACTGCAGAGTGAAAATTCATTCAAAATCTGCAATACTGGTTTTTCTACATTAATTTTGCAGCCATAAGTCAGAGCTCAGATGGAAACCCAGTTCTAAGCAAAGAAGGGAAAGCAGAAAGGTGGAAGGAGTATATAGAGGGTCTATACAAGGGCGATGTACTTCAGGACAATATTATGGAAATGGAAGAGGATGTAGATGAAGATGAAAGGGGAGATAGGATACTGCGTGAAGAGTTTGACAGAGCACTGAAAGACCTGAGTCGAAACAAGGCCCCCGGAGTAGACAACATTCCATTGGAACTACTGACGGCCTTGGGAGAGCCAGTCTTGACAAAACTGTACCATCCGGTGAGCAAGATGTATGAAACATGCAAAATACCCTCAGACTTCAAGAAGAATATAATAATTCCAATCCGAAAGAAAGCAGGTGTTGACAAGTGTGAAAATTACCGAACTATCAGTTTAATAAGTCACAGCTACAAAATACTTACGCGAATTCTTTACAGACGAATGGAAAAACTGGTAGAAGCCAACCTTGGCGAAGATCAGTTTGGATCCGCAGAAATGTTGGAACACGTGAGGCAACATTGACCCGGCGACTTACCTTAGAAAATAGATTAAGAAAAAGCAACCCTACATTTCTAGCATTTGTAGATTCAGAGAAAGCTTTTGACAATGTTGACTGGAAAACTATCTTTCAAATTCTAAATGTGGCAGGGGTAAAATACAGGGAGCGAAAGGCTATTTACAATTTGTACAGAAACCAGATGGCAGTTATAAGAGTCAAGGGACATGAACGGAAAGCAGTGGTTGGGAAGGGAGTGAGACAGGGTTGTAGTATCTCCCCGATGTTATTCAATCTGTATATTGAGCAAGCTGTGAAGGAAACAAAAGAAAAATTCGGAGTAGGTATTAAAATCCATGGAGAAGAAATAAAAACTTTGAGGTTCGCCGATGACATTGTAATTCTGTCAGAGACAGCAAAGGACTTGGAAGAGCAGTTGAATGGAATGGACAGTGTCTTGAGAGGAGTATATAAGATGAACATCATAAAAAGCAAAACGGGGATAATGGAATGTAGTCGTATTAAGTTGGGTGATGCTGAGGGAATTAGATTAGGAAATGAGACACTTAAAGTAGTAAAGGAGTTTTGCTATTTGGGTAGCAAAATAACTGATGATGGTCGAAGTAGAGAGGATATAAAATGTAGACTGGCAATGGCAAGGAAAGTGTTTCTGAAGAAAAGAAATTTGTTAACATCGAGTATAGATTTAAGTGTCAGGAAGTCATTTCTGAAAGTATTTGTATGGAGTGTAGCCATGTATGGAAGTGAGACATGGACGATAAATAGTTTACACAAGAAGAGAATAGAAGCTTTTGAAATGTGGTGCTACAGAAGAATGCTGAAGATTAGATGGGTAGATCACATAACTAATGAGGAGGTATTGAATAGAATTGGGGAGAAGAGGAGTTTGTGGCACAACTTGACTAGAAGAAGGGATCGGTTGGTAGGACATGTTCTGAAGCATCAAGGGATCACCAATTTAGTACTGGAGGGCAGCGTGGAAGGTAAAAATCGTAGAGGGCGACCAAGAGATGAATACACTAAGCAGATTCAGAAGGATGTAGGTTGCAGTAGGTACTGGGAGATGAAGAAGCTTGCACAGGATAGAGTAGCATGGAGAGCTGCATCAAACCAGTCTCGGGACTGAAGACCACAACAACAACAACAACAACAACAACAAGTCAGTCTCTAACCTACATTCAATGATCTCCTTCCTTGTTCCTGTTCATATAAACCAATGCATTTCAATGCCAAAAAAATAAAAATAAAATTATCTCACGGCCTGCATTAAACTCAAGACTTCAAGCACAGTGTCTGATACCACAAACACTGAGCTACTTCACCACGCCAAAAACTGGTTTTATTTTAATGGATAATAAATAAATTGATCTGGTCCACTTTCTGAGGGAACATCTCTCCCACAAAGGTCCACTAGGGTGAACAGCTGTAGGATGAGATAACTGGCACCTTAAGATATATCATCATTCAGTCGGTTCATCGATCCCAAACCCTGAACCACATCTTCCTTGTTCGAAAAAATTGGCATATATCTGTAATTTGTTTGTAAAAGGTGCCAAATATATGAGTTATCATGTGTGAATGAGATGATAGAGTTTCAATAATGACATGTAGTGATTGAGAGCTCCACTTGTAAGAACACCAGAGGGTATCCCGTTAACCACACCCCCACCTGTTTTTCAGCTGTAATCAAAACAATGCTGCCACCACAGACAGTTCTTCATTTCACTTTGCTAGGTAATTGCTATGCCCTCTCCCCCATATCTTTTTCTTTTTTTTTTAATTGTTGTTGTGTTTGAATCTGTCTAGTACATACAGACAGGCCACTAGCTCAGTTCAGAGATGCAAGAAGAAACTGATAATACCCTATTACGAAGAAGCCATCCAAGTATCCACTCGCAGTGCTTTGGAAAAACAATAGAAAACCTAAATTAGGATGATGGCATGGCAATTAGCAGTCTGCTCCTCCAACAAACTAATCCAGTGTCTTTACTACTATATCACCTCAGTTTATTCAATGTTCTACTTTCATTTTACAGGAACCCCTACTTCTTATTTTAATGTATTTTTTCATATAGTTTAGGATCAAAGCTAACAACTCACCGACACACACACACACACACACACACACACACACACACACACACGAGTGCGCGCACACACACACTTGTATGCCAGCTGAATAAATAATGGTGGCACAATGTAGCTGTAGAGGTGTGAGGTGTGAGGTGTGAGGTGTGTGTGTGTGTGTGTGTGTGTGTGTGTGTGTGTGTGTGTGTGTCCTGTCAATAACTCAGCACCTCTACTACTCAGCTAGTTGTTACCTTTACTCCTAAATTATTTATATTCTGCTAAAAATTTCCATACTACTCCAAATAGTTTCATCTTTTTAATATTCTGAACTTCATTCTACAATATGTTCTTCTTTTTAAATTGTAATTTACCTTTTGTAAGGTACTATATACAATTACTAACTGCAAGTACTTATGTCTTCATTCATTTCTTTTAAGTGGGGAATGGATGAGAATGAAATGCGTAAGTTAACTTTCAAACCTGGAAACTGAGCCACATATTTTTCATCCAAACATCACTGTCTTGCCAAATTAATTGCTATTACATTTATTACACAGCTAAATAAGCTACTAAAGATTTATGAATAGTTTACAAGTGTTAAAATCAGTTAAAAACTAGGTGCACTAAACTTTGCAGAAAACAGTATGGACAGTATGTAAGAGTAACTTAGGAGATACTGAAGCAACATACTGCTATTTCAAACAACCTGGACCTTGTATTTCCTGTGCAATCACACTTCTACTCCTTACACCTGAAAAAACTAATTATTAACATAATGTCTTCATCTTTGCTCATTCTATCGCATTTACTTGCATGAGTCAATGTCAGTTATATGTTGTTGTTGCAGTCTTCAAACCCATTACTGGTCTGACATAGCTAATTACGTACACAGACAATAAAAAGATACATACCTGCAAATGGCTTAACATCCCCTAATGCCAGGTTCATTAGCTCTGTAATCTCATTTACAATGTCCGCCATGCCTCCTACATTGTCCACAGTAATATCCTGTTTGTCATCAGCTGGCAATGCACTTGTCCGCTGAAGAACCCATGAAGTGCTGCTGATCACTGAATAAACTTCAAAGTCATTCATAACTTTCACACTTTTCTTCGCTTGGCATGACTCAGAAAAGGTTTCCGATTCTTCAATTTTCAGCCCAGAAATATCATCTGCTATCTCTTCAATGTTTACATCACACATTTTATATGGTTTAATGTCAGTCACTTCAAATGTCAGAGGTCTGCCATAGTGTAAAATTCTTAGCCTATTTCGTACAGAAATTATGCTGCTATTATATTGGTGATGAATCAGTAGTGAAAGATCTGAAGTAGTTTCTATGTGAGTCAGTGGCTTGAGCCTAACTTCTTGGGCAGGCAGTGGTTTCACATTCAACTTCCTTACACAAATTTGATCGCCAAATTGTCCTCTAAATATTTCCAACCCTGAAAAAAAAAGACAATGATTATAAACTGACATGCACAAAACAGTATGACATTTAAAAGCACAATTAAAACACAGCACTGCAAGAGAAACTTTTTCAGTGCTACCACAATCTAAGACAAACAGTCATGAAACTCTGTAGGGCAAAAAGTGCAACCTTTTGACAGCTGAAGCAATGCTAGCACTACAGTCAGCTAGCCTGTAGTTACAGAAGAATGGCACAACACAAATGGAGGGTTTGGTACTTTTAATGCTGTTACATCCATATTTTTTAGCGACTAAATATGCTGGTGAATTTTCCAATATGAATAGGAAAATGTAATTAAAGTAATATCCCATCTCCTGTTAATGTCAATACATAACAACGAAATGTCAGTGCAGTGTAACACATATGTCGAAAATTATTCAAGACAGAAAGTGTATTGTAATCAGGTATATTTAAGTTAAAAAAGAACTTGTTATGATTATATCTGCATGCCTGGTATGTACTTTCTGATGCTCTGCAGTGATTGTGGCTCATTACCAAACTCATTTTAATACATTCAAAACTAGACAAGATTTTTACATTCTTGGCACAGGTGCTATTTCTCCTTATTAATGCCCTTTTCACCTTGTCCATGTTTCTGTGAACTGTGTGTACATATCACGATTATTTTTCCGGCTTCCCAGGTATCAAAACCACTGGTGAGTGCACTCACAAGCACTGCATCTAGCAACACTTGGTCCACAAGATAATGTTTCTGTAACCACCATCTGAAGATGAGCCTGCAATGGTTCGGAAACATGTTCATGGTTGAATAAATCATAAGACAGCAACTGGTTGCATATTTATTACCAGATAAATGCCAGTTTAAATCACAGTCGCAGTTTGTCATCCACAACATATATTCTAAAATTGCTTTTCCCTCATCTACTGACCCCCCCCCCCCCCCCCCTCCCCAATCTACTCCATCACAACTGCTATTGGCTGATGGATAACTCCTCACCTTACCCAGTGCATCATTTTTAAATGCAGAGTGAACTGTTTTGTCGAGGGATTACCACAGAACCCTCCTTTATGTCTGATAGCTGTAAAAATAATTCTCTAAGCCATTTTGGTTTACCTTCTTCATTAACAGATATTTGTCACACATTCTACGGTGAGTTCACTCGCCATCAACTGCAGCGAAGAGACATTCATTTGCAAATCATTTTTGCATCTGATTCTACCAGTATAATCTCTAGCACTACTATCTACAAATTTCCACGATTCAATCCAAGGTTTCATTCTCAATAAAACAGCCAAATTCTCAGAATGACTTGTGATACCATTTTTCAGAGTTACAGGCCCTCTGAAACTGCACAATTAAAAATGTCAAACAGAGGAGGTCTTTTTTCTTCTTCTTCTTCTTCTTCTTCTTCTTCACAAAAATCTGCAAAGCTGTAAATGATTGTGGGCATAAGACTGCAACATCAAGCACCTCAACAACTGCTACTATTGAGTGACAAATTTAGGTGCTAATCTGAAACTGTGTTAACTATCATTCTCATACAGCAAAACTATGTCTTTCCAAGAAGTTGTATCAAAGCTGCGACTTTGCATTTCACACAAAATATTGCACTTAAACAAATTATTTCTGACAGTCTTCAAAAGATGAGAGTCATACAGGAAATAAATCTTTTCTTTCTCATAAGTCACAAAAGATTTCTCTTCACACACACCCAGACATTACCTCCACTCAATGAAATTTGACCCTTCGTCACACAGTTCTTAACAGTAATACTCATCTCTCTTAACTTATGTACTATTGAAAATATATCAGCAGGCACACATTTATTACAAAAACGTGATAATGATTGGCGCAAACCATTTATCACTACTATTACAACAGTGTTTGGAATTATGGGGTTCATGTCTCACCAAATTCTTCAAAGACCCAACATCCAGTGAATCATCTTATGGTAAATCTGACACTAATGTAATATCATACATATGCAAATTTACAGTTTTTTTTTTTTTAATTTAAGAAAAGCGCCTCACCTTCTCTTTCAACCTGCTTGATTTAGCCCTTTCCTGCAATCAACTTTCTTTTTGCAGTCCTTGGATGGTATCCTTGGATGGTATATTTAGCTTTTAAGCTGTCTGCATCTTTGATGCAAACAAACAATCTTGGCAGCTTTATGTTTCAATTGCTTCTTTATGTGATGAGCTGTTCCATTTAATTATTTCTTCCTCACATGAAATGAGTGGCACACCTGAATCAACTAGTGCAGCCTCTGTATTCGTGCATTTACTGATACACTCAATTCACCTCCATCAGTGGCATCCACAGAGTACAAGGCTTTTTGCTTTCTTTGTACTGGAATAGTGCATCTGTTGGGCAACATGACTGAGGTTGATTTGGAACACCAAACAATGTTGGCACAACATTCCACACTACTTTCTTCTTGCCTGCATTCATGAACTGGTGTATCTCAAAACAGAAAGCACAAATGCTGATATTCTGTACAGATACTGCAAAAGCTTCTTCATAAGGCCAGCCCTTCTCACATTTACAACTCACTTCTTTTCTTCGAGAGTTACAATAAACGGTTACTCTATTTGGGGGGGGGGGGGGGGGGGAAGCATGCATATTAGACCACAAAACTTTTTACACTATCTGTAATATATTATAATTATCTATTTATTCACACCCACACAATGTAGCCTTATGCAATCCAGAGCATCTCCTTACTTTCATGAACATTTGATGCCACACTAAATTTAACAGTCTTGGCTATTTATACATGACCACAGTAATTACTTACAACTACGTGTTTGCTTATTCGCTCGAATACGTAACCACTAAAATATACCAGTATGTAGGCCTATACATTTTTTTATGAAATTGAAGTATGAAACTACGTAAGCCTTTTGTAAAAGTTTTTGACTGCTTGTCTGCAATCATGAAAATTTCCATGCATTTTTATACATTAGTAACATCATGAAATACTGGTCAAGATTTTGTGGCTCTCATTAAGAGAAGAAGTTCTGGAGACACTAAGAGGAATGGAAATGTTAAAAATTTTCTCACATGCTTGAAAGTATGACTATCCATCCCAAAATGAGCATTTGTTATTCGTAACATTGACTTACTCCCAACATCATTCAGATTTTTGATTGTAGCTACAATTTATAGTGCCACAAAAAACTCCGAAATACAACCACATTTTGAATGTGCTTCTCCCCTCGATATACGGTACACATACACAATTGTTTTACAGTATGTTGTGTTTATACAAGCCAGTGCCTTGGCAGCGTTGCAATAGTGAAGGTGCAGAAAATCTGTGGGAGTCTTGTGAGTTGTATGTTAGAGCCTGGTGCTAATGACAGGACTAACTGCTGTACAAAAAAACGAAACCAGGGAGAAACTCCATAAAGCCAGCCTAATAAAAATAGGTAGAATAACAAAGGCACCCAAAACTGTTTTCTATTAATGAAACAAAACATTTTAAAGGTCTGTAGGTGACTGAGGATAAATTCATGGTCTTCAGTTTGGAATCAAAACACCCTGAGTCCCCGGTTCACTCAAAGTTACTGCTTCCGTTATGAATAACAATCATTAGCAGTGGTGTCCGACAGATTTTTGGTATAAGGATTCACCCTTGTTCTGCCAACGGCCTTGTCAAAGAGGGCAGAGAAGCAGACAGTTTCAATTCACATTACTTCCATTAGAGACAAATCTGATTGCCCCAATGTGTGGTTTGCACTTCCATGTCAGAAGTTTGAGACACTATAATTTCCTCAATTCTGTCTGCACAAATTTTTAAAAATACAATTCCCAATAAATCCCTGTAGGTCAGCAGTTCAGTCTTCGTAAGATTGATTTGGGCCCTTCTTCCGTTGTCAAAATTCTAACCTGGCTGCAATAAGACATGTTTCTGTTGAAAAATGTTCTTGGAATAAACATTCTAAGCAATTCAAGTTCCACTAGATTCAGTATAGGCTCTAGTTTTTGTAAGCAGGAGGTCCCGGGTTCGAGTCCCAGTCGGGGCACATATTTTCAGCTGTCCACATCGAGGTATATCAACACCTGTCGGCAGCTGAGGTTTTCAGTTAGTCATCATTTATTCCAGGGAAAAGCTGCATGGTCATCAACAGTAACTGTTCTCTCAAGAACAAGTTACTGTCTTCGTATATCTAGTTTTTGTATTGTCTGATACAACAACATGGCCTTTTGTCTTCCTGTATCAGAAATATTACAGGTCAAAAAATGTAACTGCAGTCACAGGCACTATGTGTCCCACTCTTCATGTTGTTTATTAAATGGTGGAAAGTCTATAAATACGAGTGGCACAGAAGACATTCCTGCTAAAGTAACTAATGCTTGCACTGACTTTGATATAGCTGTTGTTATCCTGCTGATACCCATGCATATTTTTTGTTAGGAGTTGTTGTAAGTGTTCCATGGTTGAAAAACCTGCACTCTCATCTAATTACAAAATTGTTCAAAGTCCAGATTGCACGTCACAGGTCCCGTGCCATTGCAACTTTTATACAAGTAAACTACTCACGTTACTAATGGAGTTCATCCACAACAAGAGATATGCATACCAGATACTACCATAAAAAGAGATATACTGTACATACAAGATACTATTTAGTAACAGTGCAAGCTATAATAAGCCTGTATTCCTACCAAAGGCCAGCTAAAATTACTTCTGACTTCAGTAGGTCATCAAAATACTGCAGAATATCCAGTTTGTGTTTTCATAGATAAATAGAACTAAAAACGATAATAAATACAGTAATGAATAGCTTTGGAGATTATGCAGCTGAGAATTCAAGTTGTCAAAATACATACCTAGCAGCTATCATGTTTGCTACCCACATTAGAGCTTTTTCTTTACATCTAATTGTTGTAACCTGCTGTAATCGCGACCAGAACGGTCGCAAAGTGGCCGAGAAAGCGCAGCAGGACCAAAAGGAGAGTGGCCCGCGAACAAACAAATGAACGGAAAGTACGGACATGAAACAACGACAGACAATGCAGAGAGTCCTTACGATGACAACACGCAAGAAGAAACGGAGCGACAGAGACAACCAAATGAATCCAAGACATCCACTAGTAATGAGAACAAAGAATGATAAATACGCAGTCTGTTGTCGAGGCGATGTGTCAAGATTCATGCAACGAAAAGACTCACTGGCTGAGTGAGAGGCAGGTGCTTAAATACTGTATTGGGGACAACGCTATTGCCCACTGGAACCACATGTTCCACTGTGGTGCCCTCACTTTAAATGTAGCTTACAGCACGATGGCACAGATACCTCTAGGGGTCTTCAACATCCATTACGTCTGGCGGGGATTAAAATTCTGCAGCGCGCTATACCAGATCCCTCCCCCCTGAAACTAGCGCGTAGGGGCAGAAACGCCCTGGACGGTGCCGAGTTGGGCGGCAGTGGGGAGAGGAGCCAAGCTCGTCAACTACTATTGATGGGGAGGGAGGGACGCCCGAGGTATCCATGACAGCTGATCCAGAGTGGGAGAGGGAGCCGCCGATCCACTCGGGGGTGGAAAGGACCGGTAGCAGGCCTGCGGGGAGACGGCAACCGAGGGGCAGGGATGGTGACTCGAGGACAACATCTGTACCCGAAAGAAGTAGGGGAAGAGGCAGCAGTGTGAGTCCCACAGGGGCATGGGGGTGGAGTTGATTATGATGGTGGCGCTCCATCCCTTTCGACATCTGCACCAATGTCACATGCCGTCTATGGGCCGCAATGACAGTGGCAGGGCTCCAAGCCATCTTGCGCCCATACTCGCAGGCCCACACGGCCGTGCCAGGGGCATACCACTGCGAGGGCCGGGAGGCGGATGGTATTGCAAATGGAGCAGGGTCCGAGGCTGTCACCCACGAAGGAGCTTCACTGGACTGTGTCCGTCAATTGGCATGGGCAATAGGTGCTAAAAACCGGGTGAGGGCCGACGTGGTTGGAAATGTGTCGACCACCTTTGTCAACTGGTGTTTAAAAGTGCGGACAAGCGTCTCTGCCGCACCATTGGGCAAAGGGTGGAAAGGAGGGGGCTACGGATATGTTTGATACTGTTGGCATGACAGAATTCGTGGAAGGATGATGCCGTGAATTTGGGACCATTTTTGGAGACCAAAATGTGTGGCAGGCCCTCAATGATGAGAACCTGGGCCAGGGCTGTGAGTGTAGCCTCCGTGGTGGTGGATGCCATGTGGACAACATATGGGTATTTGGAATAGGCATCAACAATGAGTAATCACATGGACCCCAAAAACAGGCCCACAAAATCAATATGGATGTGATCTCAGGGTCGGCGAGACACTGGCCACGGTGCAAATGACTGATGGGGGGGGGGGGGGGGGGCCTTGCCTGGTGATGCACACAGACAGTACACCCACAGACCTGGTGCTCAGCATCGCCATCGATGCCGGGCCTAAACATGTGCCGGTGAGCCAAAACTTTAATACAGGACATACCCTAGTGCCCGTGGTGTAACAAACTGAAGCCACAATTCCAGAGGGATGACCACCCAATCGGCATCCGACTCCGTAGCCAACAGGACATCATCGACCATGGAGAGCCTGTGGGACAGGTGGCGCCAGGGACTGAAATCAGACTGCATCCGACAAGTAACATAGGAGGGCCACCTGTGGACCATGTATTGGAGAACCTGCTGCAAGACAGGGTGACGGCAGGTAGCCGCTGCAATGTGAGCATAACAGGCAGACTATCCAGCGCATCGCAGTGGGTGGAGCCAATGTGAAAGCAGAGGACCTCCTGTTGGTCAAAGGCAGGATCGGGGCCTGCTTGGAGACGTGACAAAGCATCCGCGTTAGCTAGCATGGTGGGCAGTGGGCTTATACCGGCTGGTGTAAGCATAATTACATAAAAGCAATGCCCAGTTCTCGAGACGTTGAGCCATCTGCTCTGGATAGTGAGAGTGGGGTCTGAAAAGTATAACGAAGGGTTTATGGTCCGTCAGTAGAGTGAACTTCGCCCCAAAGAGAAAGGTGTGAAATTTTTGGAAGGTGAACACGATTGCCAGGGGCTCCTTTTCAATCTGGGAGTAGTTCCATTGTGCTCGGGTCAACATCTTAGAGCCATAAGCAATGGGCTGTTCGGGGCCATCGGCATCCTGGTGCGCGAGGATGGCCTCAATGCCATACGACGACGCATCAGCCGCCCCAACCAAAGGGTGGTCCGGATAGAAGGAAGTAAGGCAAGGGGAGGACTTTAGAATCGCCTTTAAACGGAGAAAAGTCTGGTCACAGGCAGGAGTTCAATCAAAAGGTACCCCTTTGCGACGCAAGTGGTTGAGGGTTCAAGCAACGGAGGCAGCCTGGGGCAAAAACTTTAAGTAATAATTAAGTTTGCCCAAAAACACCTGGAGTTCAGATAGGTCCTTGAGAAGAGGAAAGGCCTCAATGGCCGTGACATTATGACCTGCAGGGTGAATGCCATCTTTGTTAAGCCAGTGGCCTAAGTATTCCACTTGTCCAGCCGACAGCATAAACCAGCAGATAGCAGAGGGTGAAATAAGGTGCTGAGGTTTTGCAAATGTTCCTGGCGGGAATGCCCGGTGACCAAGATATCATCCAGATAATTCACACAGGCGGCAATAAGCTGTGGAAGCTGCTCCAGGAATAGCTGGAAAATTGCCGGCGCTGAAGAGACAACAAAGGGAAGGCGCTTGTACTTACACAATCTGAAAAGCATGTTGATAATCGTGATGTTCTGAGAGTCAGTATCCAAGGACAACTGGTGGTATAATTCAGCCAATCTTTGAAAAATACTCTCTACCGGCAAGCTTGGCGAGAAGGTCTTCTTGTCTGGAAAGGGGGTAAGAGTCAACGAGGGACTAAGCATTGACTGTAGCGCCAAAGTCCCCACACAGTCGAAGGGGTCCACTGGGTTTCCATATGCCCACTGGTGGCGTCGCCCAGGCACTGTAAATTACAGGCTCCAGAACGCCAATGCCCTGGAGCCGATCAAGTTCCAGCTTGACCACCGGCCATAAGGCCACCGGAAGGGGCCGGGCCCGGAAAACATGAGGCTGTGCATCCAGCCGTAGGGTGCTGTGTGCCTGAAAGCCGGAAGCACATCTGAGATCCGTTGCAAATGACGACGCAAAAGTGCAGCACAGATCGTCCAAGTCCTGAAAAGGAACAGCCGGGGAAACAACCTTAACTTCATTGGAAATTGAAAAGCTAAACAGTTGAAATACATCCAGCCCAAAAATATTCGAAGCCGACAGATGGTCGATGACAAAGAGGGTAAGAAGCCAGGGAACACACTTGTACGTCTTACGTATGACGAACTGCCGACGAAGGAGAATGGAACTGTCTCCGTAGGCGACCAAACGGCGAGAGGGAGGTGACAACTCAGGAGAGCCCAGCCGGGTATATGTTGCCATATTAATTAGGGAGATGGTCGCCCCGGTGTCGACCTGAAAACGGTCATCCTCAGTTAAAAGGTGGAGCATTAGAAAAAGCTTCAGCGCAGACAGGTCATTCTGTGGGACGACCGACTGGAGAGCATGGACTGTATCTTGAGGCCCAGGAGGGGCAGGACTGGAGCAAGTCGAGTAACTACGACAAACCGATCAGATGTGGCCCTCCTCGTTACGCAGCATGCATGTTTTCCAGTGGTGGGGACAATCAGCCCATGAATGTGCAGTAAAGCAATGTGGGTCAGATGGAAGAGGGCCATGTGACCGGTGATGAGGGGCGACCGGAGGCACCAATGCCATAGAGACATCGGACAACGAGGGGTCCTGGCAGTGCTCGCCTCTGTTGGCCGGGCCACGTCGACGTAGTGAGGGCGGAACCCGCCGTGCCACCACAATCGCCGCCACCGGCAGTCATGCCATAAGGCGCTCGTTAGCTGCTTGAGCAATTTCAAAGGAGTGGGCAATGCGGAGAATCTGTTGCAAGGAGGGATTGTTGAGTTTCAAGGCCGCAGTACAGACCTCAGGATCGGGAGCCAGCTGAACGACCACATCCCGGATCAGGGAGTCAGCATACAAAGCCTTACACTACTAATTGGTGCACGTAAAATCACATTGATGGCTGAGATCTTGCAATTCTGTGGCCCAGGAATGATACGATTGGCCAGACTGTTTATGGTACTGGTGGAACTCCAGCCGCAAGGCGACCACATGGTAGCACTGCGAATAATAGTTTGTCAGCAAAAGGCATATCTCCTGGAAAGAGAGAGCCACAGGATCAGAAAACGGTGCCAACTTGCTGAGAAGGAAGAACATGTCTGGGAAGGCCAAAGACAAAAACAACGACTGCTGCAATGAATCGCCCGTGACTTGAAAAGCCATGAAATGTTGCTTCAGCCGATGTAAGTAGGTTTCCCAGTCCTCTTTAGCGTCATTAAAGGGTGGAAATGACAGCGGATGTGGGAAAGCGTCAGACACCTGAGGACTCAGAAGCTGTTGTGGAAATGCGTCCAAAACATCGACTTTGTCCATTAGCAACTGCAGCAACTGTTGTAAGATGTCTAACTGGAGCTGCTGCTGCTGCATGAGTTGCTGCTGTTGCTCCAGAAGACTGACCAACTTTGCCTCCATGCAAGTAAATTCCGGAATGGTCGCGGTTACATTTTTGGTGGCGGGTGGTCGAGAAAGTGCGGCAGGACCAAAAGGAGAGTGGCCCACGAACAAACAAATGAACGGAAAGGAAGGACACGAAACAATGACAGATGATGGAGAGACACCTTATGACGACAACACGCAAGAAGCAATGGAGTGACAGAGACAACCAAATGAATCCAAGATGTCCACTAGTAATGAGAACAAAGAACGATAAACACGCTGTCTGTTGTCAAGGCGATGTGTCAAGACTTATGCAATAATAAGACTCACTGGCTGAGAGAGAGGCAGGCGCTTAAATACTCTATCGGGGGCGCTGCTATTGGCCGCTAGAACCACATGTTCCACTGTGGCACCCTCACTCCAAATGTGGGCCAGGAAGCGTGCGCCACGACACCTTATGGCGCAGTAGTGTAGAGACCTCTAGGGGTCTTCAACATCCATGACATTTGGCGGTGATTCAAATTCCACAGCGCGCAGTACCAGACTAATAATGACCTAAGGTTGAAACTGGTAATACCCAGCAAATCAAATCTTTGCACTGGAACCAACTTTCTTCCTTGAAGTTTCTATGGTTCCTAAAAACACCCCATTCATTATGAAGAAAATTCTAATAATATATGCTCTGATTTCCATCGTAATTTACAGTGATTCCCAATTTACTGCTTCGTGTCTAGTGCCAGCTTCTTGATGATCTTCACATCTGAAGCCCATTCTGTAAACTACATAAAGAGGCAAAGTCTGCAAGGGACTTATTTATGGGAGCTGTATTATGATTGTATAAATTACAGTTCATCTGATACCGAGTTTTATTATTAGCCCCAAATACCACTAGGGAACAAATTTACAAGGATATGAGGGTAAGAATTCCACAATTCTGAATGAGAAGTCAGCAAAACATTTACTTCATCACACAATATTTTTATTGTTCACTTTTGCCGAACAGACAATTTATTTACTTTACCTGTATTACTCAAGAACATGCTACAATGGAACAACCTGGAGCGACAGTTTGCAAATTAAGCTTTAACATATCTCTTCAAATCAACACAGCAAGAGATCCTATTAGCAGCCAAACGACCTGAACTGAATTTCCTGATTAGTCCATTTATGTGTCAATTCTGTTTCAGATTGTTATTCAACTGAACACTTTTACAACAGTGTTTGATATAGCGTATGATAACTGATGCTTATTTCTATTACCAAAAACTCATTGTACTCATTTGAAATTGTGTAATACATAAAACACCACAATAGTAACAAATAATCAGTTTTCTGTGAACCAATTATAGGTCTCCTCAGCTGTCACCTGGTCTCTGTCTGATGTGGTTGATTAACATTATAGTTTTTGAACACTTCTTTAAAATCTTTGAAACAGAATGAATGTAAGCTAATAATAGCAGCAGGCCTTGCAGGGACCCATGTATGATTCTTAATTTGAAGATCTTCTGTTATGCAATCAATTTTATTCCTGTTGTGTAGTTTGTCAATGAAGCCCTTTATCTTCTGCTATGAAGGCAAGGCCCCACTACGTAAAAACCTTAATGAAGCAATATTTTAAGTTACCAACACAAATTTCATGATCAAAACAAAGTTAGTAATTAAAGTCTTTGTACATTCATCTTTTTAGAGATGGTTGTGGGACTTGGTTGTAGCCATCACTTCAACTGTCACCTGCCAACAGATGATGTCTGAAGTGATCATGACAGCAAAAAGCCACTAATACCAGTATTGCTAGCATCTGTTTTGATCACAACTGAGGTAGAATCTTCCTACACATTGGTCAGGGCCCTGAGGATGGTTTAGTAAAATGCTGAAACTGGTTGCCAAATAAAATAAGGTTGGCAACTAGATGGCTGAAAGATGTTTAATTTGACATCCTATTCAGTAATTAAAGGTGATCCACTTACCTCAAGTCCATATTTATGGATAGATGTAATTAATTCATATTTATAAGACTATAAAATTGTGAGACAGAACAGCTCATCAGTTTTTATCTGCTCCACCCAAGATCCCTCTATGCCTATACCAACATATTCTACCAGACTTTCCTCTCCTGCAACTATGCCACAGATCTTATTCATGAACAAATCTCACGGGAAGTTTACTCATCTAACCCTCTCCAATTCCAAAAAAATACACAGAAGTATCCTTCTTTTCGCCCACTGTCCACTTGTCACCCAGGCCTTCAATAATGCCTCAATACATTAGTCCGTCAAGACTTGATTTTCTCAAGTCAAGTCCTGAAATAAGATTCCCTCCCCCCTCTCCTCTTCCCCCCCTCCCGCCAATATCCTCCCAACACAACCCACCGTCACCTTCTAATGCCACCCTAAACTCCATAACATATCTGTCAATGCATCTGATATTCAGAGACCACTATCCCTACTCCATTATAACTACAACTGATAGGGTGCTGGACCGAGACTCGAACTCAGGACCTTTGCCTTCATGGGCAAGTGGGATGTTTCCAGAATGAGATTTTCATTTTTACCCTTTACCCTTAATGTCAACTACAATGTTATGTAGCAATGGGTAGTATTAATAAATATTTCCTATCATCTCTCTTATCAGGCAGATAGTTTTCTTGAGTTCTAAAGCATATATTATTTATAATTTTTTTAGTGTAAACTAATACTGTATTTATTCTTTATTAAATTTGTTGTTAATTCATACATTCTATTTTCAAACCAATAGTTTAGCTGACAAAAATCAATACTAGGAACAAGAACAGTAAACACAAAGACTTGAGAGTATTTTCATTATTCAGGTAAAAGTATTTAAACTGACCAGCAACCATAACAAATTTACTCTGTCTTCCAAAGGCAACTGAAATGTGGAAGACAGAACAGAGGTGCCTGCAGAAGTGAAACTGTGAGGATGAGTTGTGGGTCATGCTTGGATAGTTCAGTTAGCGGACCACTTGCCCACAAAAGGCAAAAGTTATAGGTTCGAGTTCCGGTCGAACACACAAGTTTAATCTGCCAGGAAGTTTCAAATCAGCACCACTCCACTGTAGGGTGGAAATTCATTCTGGAAAGAAATAATTAGTAGAAGCCACATGGATTTGTGTGTCTGCCTCCACAGGCCAGTAGTCAGTGTATCTGACTGCAATATGGGAAACCTAGGTTCAATTCCCAATACCGCTAGGCACTTTTCCTTGTTGGGCAAACTGGAACAGGGTGCACTCAGCCTTGTGATGCCATCTGAGGATCTACTTGAGTGAGTAGTATGGGAAACTACCAATGGCTCAGAAAGCAGTATGCTGACTCCATGCACACCCTGTTGGATCAATTCTGTCAATACAAAATGACTGTACTAGACCATTGTTTGTGCTTTAACTGGAACAACAATGAAAATTATAGTGCCTTGGAATTCAAATGTGAATTACTATCTTACTTTTTATCAAATACCCCACATAATTACCATTATTTATGGTACATCGCCATCATGTAATGACTGAGATCCGGAACATCCCAAAAGTGCAACTCAATCGCAATGGCAGTTTGTCTGTTTTAGATCACTTAACTCCATCTGAAGGGGCACTACAAATAATTCAAACATGAAGGGCACATTCTAAACAATCACAGTCCTTAATCATATCATTAATAAGCATATTACATTTTTCATTTACTATGACATTTATCCCCCCATGAACCATGGACCTTGTTGTTGGCGGGGAGGCTTGCGTGCCTCAGCGATACAGATAGACGTACCGTAGATACAACCACAATGGAGGGGTATCTGTTGAGAGGCCAGACAAACATGTGGTTCCTGAAGAGGGGCAGCAGCATTTTCAGTAGTTGCAAGGGCAACAGTCTGGATGATTGACTGATCTGGCCTTGTAACAATAACCAAAACGGCCTTGCTGTGCTGGTACTGCGAACAGCTGAAAGCAAGGGGAAACTACGGCCATAATTTTTCCCGAGGGCATACAACTTTACTGTATGATTAAATGATGATGGCGTGCTCTTGGGTAAAATATTCCGGAGGTAAAACAGTCCCCCATTCAGATCTCCGGGTGGGGACTACTCAAGAATGTGCTGTTATCAGGAGAAAGAAAACGCATTCTACGGATCGGAGCCTGGAATGTCAGATCCCTTAATCCGGCAGGTAGGTTAGAAAATTTAAAAACGGAAATGGATAGGTTAAAGTTAGATATATTGGGAATTAGTGAAGTTCGGTGGCAGGAGGAACAAAACTTCTGGTCAGGTGACTACAGGGTTATAAACACAAAATTAAATAGGGGTAATGCAGGAGTAGATTTAATAATGAATAGGAAAATAGGAAGGCGGGTAAGCTACTACAAACAGCATAGTGAACGCATTACTGTGGCCAAGATAGATACGAAGCCCACACCTACTACAGTAGTACAAAGTTATATGCAAACTAGCTCTGCAGATGACAAAGAAATTGAAGAAATGTATGATGAAATAAAAGAAATTATTCAGATAGTGAAGGGAGACGAAAATTTAATAGTCATAGGCGACTGGAATTCGAGTGTAGGAAAAGGGAGAGAAGGAATCGTAGTAGGTGAATATGGATTGGGGCTAAGAAATGAAAGAGGAAGCCGCCTGGTAGAATTTTGCACAGAGAACAACTTAATCATAGCTAACACTTGGTTTCAGAATCATGAGAGGAGGTTGTATACATGGAAGAAGCCTGGAGACACTAAAAGGTATCAGACAGATTATATAATGGTAAGACAGAGATTTAGGAACCAGGTTTTAAATTGTAAGACATTTCCAGAGGCAGATGTGGACTCTGACCACAATCTATTGATTATGAACTATAGATTACAACTGAAGAAACTGCAAAAAGGTGGGAATTTAAGGAGATGGGACCGGGATAAACTGAAAGAACCAGAGGTTGTACAGGGTTTCAGGGAGAGCATAAGGGAACGATTGACAGGAATGGGGGAAAGAAATAAAGTAGAAGACGATTGGGTAGCTCCGAGGGATGAAGTAGTGAAGGTAGCAGAGGATCAAGTAGGTAAGAAGAAAAGGATTAGTAGAAGTCCTTGGGTAACAGAAGAAACATTGAATTTAATTGATCAAAGGGGAAAATATAAAAATGCAGTAAATGAAGCAGGCAAAAAGGAATACAAACGTCTCAAAAATGAGATCGACAGGAAGTGCAAAATGTCTAAGCAGGGATGGCTAGAGGACAGATGTAAGGATGTAGAGGCTTATCTCACGAGGCGTAAGATAGATACTGCCTACAAGAAAATTAAAGAAACCTTTGGAGAAAAGAAAACCACTTGTATGAATATCAAGAACTCAGATGGAAACCCAGTTCTAAGCAAAGAAGGGAAAGCAGAAAGGTGGAAGGAGTATTAGAGGGTCTATACAAGGGCGATGTACTTGAGGACAATATTTTGGAAATGGAAGAGGATGTAGATGAAGATGAAATGGGAGATATGATAATGCGTGAAGAGTTTGACAGAGCACTGAAAGACCTGAGTCAAAACAAGGCCCCAGGAGTAGACAACATTCCATTGGAACTACTGACGGCCTTGGGAGAGCCAGTCCTGACAAAACTGTACCATCTGGTGAGCAAGATGTATGAAACAGGTGAAATACCGTCAGACTTCAAGAAGAATATAATAATTCCAATCCAAAAGAAAGCAGGTGTTAACAGATGTGAAAATTACCGAACAATCAGTTTAATAAGTCACAGCTGCAAAATACTAACACGAATTCTTTACAGACGAATGGGAAAACTAGTAGAAGCCGACCTCGGGGAAGATCAGTTTGGATTCCGTAGAAATACTGGAATGCGTGAGGCAATACTGACCTTACGACTTATGTTAGAAGAAAGATTAAGGAAAGGCAAACCTACGTTTCTAGCATTTGTAGGCTTAGAGAAAGATTTTGACAATGTTGACTGGAATACTCTCTCTCAAATTCTAAAGTTGGCAGGGGTAAAATACAGGGAGCGAAAGGTTATTTACAATTTGTACAGAAACCAGATGGCAGTTATAAGAGTCAAGGGACATGAACGGAAAGCAGTGGTTGGGAAGGGAGTGAGACAGGGTTGTAGCCTCTTCCCGATGTTATTCAATCTGTATATTGAGCAAGCTGTGAAGGAAACAAAAGAAAAATTCGGAGTAGGTATTAAAATGCATGGAGAAGAAATAAAAACTTTGAGGATCGCCGATGACATTGTCATTCTGTCAGAGACAGCAAAGGACTTGGAAGAGCTGTTGAATGGAATTGATAGTGTCTTGAAAGGAGGATATAAGATGAACATCAACAAAAGCAAAACGAGGATAATGGAATGTAGTCGAATTAAGTCGGGTGATGCTGAGGGAATTAGATTAGGAAATGAGACACTTAAAGTAGTAAAGGAGTTTTGCTATTTGGGGAGCAAAATAACTGATGATGGTCGAAGTAGAGAGGATATAAAATGTAGACTGGCAATGGCAAGGAAAGTGTTTCTGAAGAAGAGAAATTTGTTAACATTGAGTCTAGATTTAAGTGTCAGGAAGTCATTTCTGAAAGTGTTTGTATGGAGTGTAGCCATGTATGAAAGTGAAACATGGATGATAAATAGTTTGGACAAGAAGAGAATAGAAGCTTTCGAAATGTGGTGCTACAGAAGAATGCTGAAGATTAGATGGGTAGACCACATAACTAATGAGGAGGTATTGAATAGAATTGGGGAGAAGAGGAGTTTGTGGCACAACTTGACTAGAAGAAGGGATCGGTTGGTAGGACATGATCTGAGGCATCAAGGGATCACCAATTTAGTATTGGAGGGTAGCGTGGGGGGTAAAAATCGTAGAGGGCGACCAAGAGATGAATACACTAAGCAGATTCAGAAGGATGTAGGTTGTAGTAGGTACTGGGAGATGAAGAAGCTTGCACAGGATAGAGTAGCATGGAGAGCTGCATCAAACCAGTCTCAGGACTGAAGACAACAACAACAACAACAACAACATGACATTTATTTTACCTTAACTGAAAAAGAGACCAGCTTTAATTGCATCTCTCAAGTATTTTGGCTCTCCAACACATAATTTATGACTTTACATGAAATTATAAATATGAGGAGTGTTCAATAATGAATGATCAAAATTTTTTTATGGTCATAATGAAATATGAGCTATTGAATTAACAGGGCCTGATATCACCAAGAAATTAAACATTTTGTGTATATAGATCTCCCAGTGGTAGTGTGGACACTTTTTTCAATAATTAACAGAAGTCGTAGATAAAGTCTCAAGTAAAAATGTCAACATAATTCTGCATGGGGACATTAACATCAACACTAACATCATAAATGAATCCAACAGCACCTTCATAAACATCCTCCAAAGTTTTGGCATGTCCCTACTGGTCAATAGTGCAACGAGGGTTACCACGATGACTTCATCAATAATTGAACATGTGGCCACAAATATGGACAGGGAAAAATGTGATGAAGCTGTAAAAGATCTCGGACTATCAGACCATCTCTGTCAAATAAGAACAGTAAAGTCAGCCATCAAATCATTCCCAAAACTACAAGCCTACAAACAAACTCTATCAAAAATCAAAATAAAAGATTTTTCAAAAGGACTAGAAAAACAAAGCTGGGATGAAGTGTACAAGGAAACCAATGTGAATATGAAATTCTCTTAATGCTCCACATTGTTTAAATTGAACTTTGAAAAGGCATTTCCAAAAGTATGCATGTCTGTATCAACATCTCACAAAAACAGATGGATAACAGGAGGTATTAAAAAGTCCTCCCAAACACTTAAACACCTCAGTTCCATGTAAAAGTTTCACAGTGATCCAGAATTCTTAAATTTTCTATCATAGATAGAAAAATATGTATAGGAAGGTGCTGATTGCAACAAAACAGTCATTTAATGACAAAATAATATATAATGCAGAGAATAAAAAAAAGCAGTCTGTGATGGTATAAAAACGTAAACGGGGAGAGGCAAACAAACACAGAATAACATACTGATAAGGAAGGGGGATAAAGTAATAAACGATCCACAGCACTTAGCAAACTATTTAAACGAGCATTTTTCAAGTATTGCAAAGAAGTTACAACAAAAATTCCCCCAAACAAATATAAAACCTGTAAATAATGTTGTATTTAACAATGATGTTACTTCCAACCACAGAGAATGAAGTCAGCAAAACAATTCAAAAACTAAAAAATAAAAAGTCAGTAGGCTTAGATGAAATACCAATGTGTGTACTGAAACAATGCATAGGGATTATACAAGGCCCCTTAACAAATATAATAAATGAATCCTCCACATCAGGGACATTTCCAGAGCAGTTAAAACAGGCAAGAGTTGTACCTTTGCTTAAGAAAGGTAATGCGGAAGACAGAAAATTACTGGCCCATTTCCCTGCTGTCAGCATTCTCAAAAATAATAGAAGCAATTATAAAAAACATATTAATGAGTTAACTGAATAAATACAATCTTTTAAGCGAATCACAGTTTGGTTTTGAAGCGACAAAAATACGGAGTCAGCCATAGTAGAATTCACAAAAGTTGTACTGGATGGTCTTGATAAAGAAAAGCGTGTCACAGGCTTATTTTTTGGATCTTTTTAAGGCATCTGATACAGTCAACCGCAAGATTCTATTTAATAAATTAGAAGCAGTAGGGATAAGAGGGGTAGCTAATGACTGGTTTCGATCATACCTAACAGATAGGGTACAAAGAATATAAATAACACATACTTCAAATACATCTAAACATTCAGCAAACACTTATCAGAACCAAAATACATTAATATTGGTGTTCCACAAGGTAGCATATTAGGACCAATACTGTTCCTGATACACATCAATGACTTTCCCAGTAGAGTTACTCATGGTGAAAAAATCTTCTTCGCTGATGACAGCAAATGAAACTCTCAAGGAAGTTTATGATTGATCAATAAGCAATAAAGTGACATTGAAAATAAAGAAAACTAATGCCATGAATTTCAGTTTGAAGAGGAAAAATGACTATGTTAAATTAAATGTAGATGCAAAATTTCTAGGAATGAATATTGATTCTCAGTTGAAGTGGTGTGAACACACAAAGGTACTTGCAAACAGAATGTCATCAGCATGTTATGCCCTTAGGATCGTATCATCAGTGTGTAACATGCTGTGTCTTTTAGTTACATATTATTCATATGTACACTCAATTCTTAGCTATGGTATTCTTTTTTGGGGAACAAATGCACAAAATATGAACACGATTTTCAAACACCAGAAAAGAGCCATAATAATAATAATCAAAAATACTAGTTGAGCTCATTATAAAGATCTGTTCAGAAGACTGGGGATTTTAACTGCTCCATGTGAATACATTTACCAGTCAGTTGTACACATCAAAAATAACATCGGTAATTACTGCACAAACAGCTCTCTGCATGACCATGCAACAAGAGATAGACTCAACTTACACTTACCAAGAAAAATAAACATAAAACTCAAAACAGCGTTTTCTACCAAGGAATAAAACTGTACAATGAATTACCAAAAAAGATTAAAGAAATTGCAGAAATACACTTATTTACAAAGGCAGCTAAAAAGTACCTGTTCTGCCATACATTTTATACATTGGAGGAGTACTTAGCTAAAACAGAGTAGGGGTTTGATAAAAAAAAAGTTATACAAATAAATAATAATAATAATGATTATAAAATATCCAACCTTCCACATAACATCTTCACTTTATTTTTGTTTCCTTCCTAGAAATACTTACCCCCCAAGCTATGCATAGCACAATACTAACACCTCTTCCTCTTTCTCTTTCTGAGCTCAACATCTCACTCATTATGGAGGGATGCTGACTCAGTTTATCTAATGATTGTCTCTATGTGTATACAAATTAGCTTATTTTAAATTGATCTAAATTTGTAAATACTTTGACATGTCCTATATCCTTGTAAACAGAGATCTACGAATGAATAAAGCTACTACTACTACTACTACTACTACTACTACTACTACTGAGGCCTATACAGTGTTACAGGAGGTCTATGGTGAGCCTACTCTTTCCTACAGACCAGCGCAGAGATGTTTTGAATTGCTTGAAGAGGGGAGACAATCAATGTCAAAGGAATGTGGACCCAGCATTACAGCTACTGCTCTTACAGAAGAAAATGACAGAGAATGGATGAATGGCAGCTAGCCCTAAACATACTAAAATATAAGTTAATGCCTATGAGGAGGAAAAAAAAACCCATAATGTTCAGGTACCGTGTTAGCAGTGTCATACTTGACACAGCCATGTTGTTTAAATACCTGGGAGTAATGTTGCAAAGCAATATGAAATGAAATGAGCATGTGAGGATTGTGGGAGGGAAGGTGAATGGTCAACGTTGGGTCATTCAGAGAATTTGTGGAAAAATGTGGTTCATCTGTAAAGGACACTAGTGTAACCTATTCTTGGATACTGTTCAAGTGTTTGGTATCCTTACCAGGTCAGATTAAAGGAAGACATCAAAACAATTCAGAATCGGGTTGCTAGATTTGTTACCTGTAGGTTCGAACAACACACAAGTATTATGGAGATGCTTCAGTAACTCAACTGGAGCCCCTGGAGGGAAGATGACATTCTTTTTAAGAAATACTATTGAGATAATTTCGAGAACTGGCATTTTAAGCTGACTACAGAATTATTCTACTCTCAACAACATAAATTTCATGTAAGGACCATGAAAATAAGGCACAAGAAGTTAGGGCTCTTGTTTTTCCCTCATTGTATCTGTGAGTGGAACAGGAAAGGAAATGACTGGTAGTGACATAGGGTACCGTATTTACTCGAATCTAAGCCACACTTTTTTTCTGGTTTTTGTAATCCAAAAAACTGCCTGCGGCTTAAAATCTAGTGCAAAGTAAGTGGAAGTTCTGAAAAATGTCGGTAGGTGCCGCTACAACTAACTTCTGCCGTAAAATATACGTAGCGCTACATAGGCATGCTTTGCAGGCACACAGTTAAATACTGTCGCCAAAACCTCTGCGACAGTAAATAAATTTAAAAAAAACGTGGAAGACGAGCTTTGTTCTCCGCCCCGAGTTTCGACCACTGCATTTTCCTACATTATCCAACGAAGTAAATACAAATTCCGTATTGTTCATCTTCGAATGTAGCAGCATTTCAGTGTACTACGAAAATCCGACTGGCAAGACTGTTTGGGATGATTGTCAATATGGCCAACTCTACATTCTGAATTTTTTGCTATCTGTGAGAAGAGATGACTGCTAATAGGAACTTTTATGAATTGTGAATCACATGCAGAATTCTCTTCACCATAAGAATAATATGAATACAAACATTTTGCCATGTATTCTTTCATGTTTGCTACTATCTCATTTAAATCCTGTCTGCCTAATAAACTACGAAACTAGAGTGAGACAACAAAAATGCGGGAGGATATACATATCATGTCATGTTTATATTCGTATTATTCTTATGCCTAATAGTGATACAGTCAGAAATGAAGCATGGCAATTGGCTATGTTTTTAAATCTAAGATGACTCTAATTTCTGTGCAGAATGTAATGTACTAAAGAGGCATCTGCAAAGATTTTCAAACAGAGAAAAATTTCGCTAAACTCTCTTTTAGATCATCATCTATCATATGCAGTCTGTTATTTGGTTTTTGTTGATCATTATCAAAGAAAGCAGCAGTGTAAATAACAACAAACAGCAGTCTCTTGCCATTGTTTCGCAAATGAGACGATTCCTCTCTCTTTTTATTTTTTTAATTGTAAGTGGTGGTAGTCAGCACAAAACCAAGCCATGCCGCGAGCGGCGACAGGTCATTATCAGAATGCGACAAACAATGCATGACACAGTACAATAATAAGTTTTCAGCTTTGAGTGACGTAAACGCCTATAACAAAGAGAACAGCATTCATCAGATCAAAGAAAAATAAGCAATCAATTCAAACCAGATGAAGCACGTGCAAAAGGACGGGTACCCGTATAAATAGGGACGGAGCGACTGACGCATAGCAATGACTACCTGGTAAAGCTTAACTGCTAAGCTTAGGATCGAACCAAATTACTATAGCTGTATCGTCATTCATTCGACCTAAATTGTGTCTCATATTACAATTACACGCGCGCGCGAGTGTATACCTGTCCCTTTTTCCCCCTAAGGTAAGTCTTTCCGCTCCCGGGATTGGCATGACTCCTTACCCTCTCCCTTAAAACCCACATCTTTTCATCTTTCCCTCTGCTTCCCTCTGTCCTGATGAAGCAACCATGGGTTGCGAAAGCTGGATATTTGTGTGCGTGTTTGTGTGTTTTTTATTGTGTCTATCTACCAGCACTTTCCCGTTTGGTAATTTACAGCATATTTTTTTTATATATTTTTCCCATGTGGACTGTTTCTTTCTATTATATTCATAAGTATTAAGTACTAATTACATTGATGGACATTTCTGCATTTGTGGCATCTCCCAGAAGTATCTCAACATGTGCATAAATTATATCTGTCACAATACACCAAGAATACTATACATTGCTTGCAGCAGGTACCAGTCAAGGAGATGAAATTTGGGCATTTCTGTGAACTGTAATTTTTTTAACAAGAGATTTTGAATACAAATCAGTGTCTTCAATGACTGAATTTGTCAATTCTTTTCCAACTGACTTCATAATATTTTGATTGTTCAATACATTCAGAGATGAAGGATATTCTCTTAAACATGATAGCACATCCGAATGACCAGCAAAGGTCAGTACTATAGTAAATACACTTAACATTTTTCATGAAAGTGAAAACAAAAAGCTTATCACTCTTAGGATTCTTTATCTGTTACTTCTCACTTCTTTCACATCTAGACACATCACGGACTTCAATGCGAGATGCCTTTAATAGGTTCCACAACGAAACATTGTCTCGAAATTTGGTAGAAAATCCAAAGAAATTCTGGTCGTATGTAAAGTACACAAGCGGCAAGATGCAGCCAATACTTTCGCTGCGCAGTGCCAATGGTACTGTTACAAACGACTGTGCTGCTAAAGCGGAGTTATTAAACGCAGTTTTCCGAAATTCCTTCACCAAGGAAGAAGAATGGAATATTCCAGAATTTGAAACACGAACAGCTGCTAGCATGAGTTTCTTAGAAGTAGATACCTTAGGGGTTGCGAAGCAACTCAAATCGCTTGATACGGGCAAGTCTTCAGGTCCAGATTATATACCGATTAGGTTCCTTTCAAATTACGCTGATACAATAGCTCCCTACTTAGCGCTCATATACAACCACTCGCTCACCGATAGATCCATACCTACAGATTGGAAAATTGCGCAGGCCGCACCAGTGTTTAAGGGTAGTAGGAGTAATCCATCTAACTAGAGACCTATATCATTGACGTCGGTTTGCAGTAGGGTTTTGGAGTATATACTGTATTCAAACATATGAATCACCTCGAAGGAAACGATCTATTGATACGTAATCAGCATGGTTTCAGAAAACATCACTCTTGAGCAACGCAGCTAGCTCTTTATTCGCATGAAGTAATGGCCGCTATCGACAGGGGATCTCAAGTTGATTCCGTATTTCTAGATTTCCAGAAAGCTTTTGACACCGTTCCTCCAAAGCAACTTTTAATCAAGCTGCGGGCCTATAGGGTATCGTCTCAGTTGTGCGACTCGATTCGTGACTTCCTGTCGGGAAGGTCGCAGTTCGTAGTAATAGACGGCAAATCATCGAGTAAAACTGAAGTGATATCAGGTGTTCCCCAGGGAAGCGTCCTGGGACCTCTGCTGTTCCTGATCTATATAAATGACCTGGGTGACAATCTGAGCAGTTCTCTTAGGTTGTTCGCAGATGATGCTGTAATTTACCGTCTAGTAAGGTCATCCGAAGACCAGTATCAGTTCCAAAGCGATTTAGAAAAGATTGCTGTATGGTGTGGCAGGTGGCAGTTGACGCTAAATAACGAAAAGTGTGAGGTGATCCACATTAGTTCCAGAAGAAATCCGTTGGAATTCGATTACTCGATAAATAGTACAATTCTCAAGGCTGTCAATTCAACTAAGTACCTGGGTGTTAAAATTACGAACAACTTCAGTTGGAAAGACCACATAGATAATATTGTGGGGAAGGCGAGCCAAAGGTTGCGTTTCATTGGCAGGACACTTAGAAGATGCAACAAGTCCACTAAAGAGACAGCTTATATTACACTCGTTCGTCCTCTGTTAGAATATTGCTGCGTGGTGTGGGATCCTTACCAGGTGGGATTGACGGAGGACATCGAAAGGGTGCAAAAAATGGCAGCTCGTTTTGTAATATCACGTAATAGGGGAGAGAGTGTGGCAGATATGATACGCGAATTGGGATGGAAGTCATTACAGCAAAGATGTTTTTCGTCGCGGCGAGATCTTTTTATGAAATTTCAGTAACCAACTTTCTCTTCCGAATGCGAAAATATTATGTTGAGCCTAACCTATATAGGTAGGAATGATCATCAAAATAAAATACGAGAAATCAGAGATTGAACAGAAAAGTTTAGGTATTCGTTTTTCCCGGGCGCTGATAGGGAGTGGAATGGTAGAGAGATAGTATGATTGTGGTTCGATGAACCCTCTGTCAAGCACTTAAATGTGAATTGCAGAGTAGTCATGTAGATGTAGATGTAGTAATGTTTGTTAATGTGGAAGATGCCAAGCTGCATTGTGGTTCAGAGACCCCTTATAACTGGCTGAATAATTCAGTTCAAAGGTGAGAGAAACACAAGGACATACCATCTCCAACAGGCCTGTGTCCAGCAAAGCACTCTGTTTTCAAACCAACTTTCAGGTTGATGATAGCTTACCTTTACCTTACTTCACTACTCAGTATCATACCTTATAAGAAAAAGTAGCCGTATCAAGTTATTTTATGCCAAAGTAGCACTCATGCATCTTCATCTCAAAGGCGGATGGCCATTCAATAAAGGGCAGTGAGTGTGGGAAAAATCATATCATTCACTATAAGAGTACACATTGCCAGGGTCGCACTTAGTGGAAGTAGAAGAGTAATTGCAGACTACGAGGCTGAGGCACACATTTTGAAGCTTTCAAAAGGAGGAGCAACCACTTGGAGCTGTACACGGTCATATTCCTCCAAAATAATGTACATCATTGCATGGTGGTGACAGCACAGTGATTCCATGGGAAATTATGATTCCACACACTTTTATAGATTACAGTACAGATCTGTCACAATGTGATTTTTTGTTTCTTCACCGAACGAAGAGAAATAACCAGTGAGGATCACTGTGGGCGCAGAAGCACACATGTGAACCCTCAGTACTGTTTAAGATCCCATCAATAAGAAAATCGTTAGTGATACATGTAAAGCATTACACCATTTAGAGAAGATATGCCTAAATTCCTGGGAATAACATATTGCATTGAGATACCTTCCAGAGATAGAATCATTTAGATGATGAGATACAAAGAGAGGTAGGAAAGTTAGAAGAACTTACAATGTTCAAATATCCATAGGTTGGAAATATACCATTATGGATTATGCAGGGTGAACACCAATAAAACTGACAAACTGCAGGGATGCGTTCCTGACTGTAACTGGAGGATAAAATGTCCTATGAACATGTGTCCAGAAATGGACGATGTGCGTGCAATGACAACAAATAATCATGGAACACATTGCACCCATGTCATAACAGATGTTCAAAGTGGCCTCCTTTGGATTTCAGGTGACAGGAATAGTAGTAGTTGTCATGCAGCATACACATAATCATACTTTGGCTTACGCCATGTGGGTGAGTCACTTGCCTAGAGCTTCTAGTAGGGTTCATCTCAATATCCTGTAGATCCTGGTCCTCCAAATATGGTGTACACACAGTCCACTGCCTCCCTGCACATCCATGTGTCTTAAAGAACCCAAGATCACACAATCATTCAAAACAAGCTTGAAATGTTGTGTGATGGGGTTGTTGTCTGTGAGGGTACTTGTTTCGGTATGCCATGCTGCCTCTCATCCGTTTCCATCTGCTTGGCCAAACACACAGACACCCTCTTGGCTTGTTCCAGTCATGAATGCAGGACCGTTCTGCTGCTTACTGTACACATGTCAATCACACAGCCTGCAATACACAAGGTTAGTTCGAATGGCTCTAAGCACTGTGGGACTAAAAACTGAGGTCATCAGTCCCATAGACTTAGAACTACTTAAACCTAACTAACAAAAGTACGTCACACACATCCATGTCTGAGGCAGGATTTGAACCTGCAACCATAGCAGCCATTTGGTTCCGGACTGAAGCACCTAGAACTACTCAACCACAGCGGCAACACACAAGGAACCCACAACACATGGTCAAAGGAAATGTTATTCCTCAGCACCATTTACTGTAGCAATGATGTGTTTCCGGACACAAAGTCATCGGACTCTTTTCCTCCATTACCAGTCAGAAATCTATCCCTGCAGTTAGTCAGTTTTATTAATGTTCACCCTATATTTGAAACAAATAATAGAATGTTATACATTTTACAGTGTAGCTCCCATTGTACACATAAAATAAGATTGTTGATGGAAATATTATTCCACCCTCTTAAATGAACAAATAAAGTAGTTTTAAATTATATGAAGAAAATAAAATTTTCTGTATACCTTCTTTTATCATTAAAACTGATGTTACAGACTTTTCTGAAGTAGGCCAGGCAATTTTCACAGCAGAATTCCCTTTTGAACTGATAATGACCGGATCACCAATCATCATACCACAAATCTGAAGAGCAGACTGTGACAGAAGTACTAATTTCTCACGTTCCTGAGAGGGCAAATTTTTCAACGATTCTGTAACAAAATGCATCCAACATAGCTGATTTTCACACAAAATTCCTGTAGTATGAATGATGTATATATTTTTAAAAGACACATCACACTTATCGCTTCATTTATTTTTTTTAAAAAATCATATACACTCAGAGAATCTTCATCATCATCATCATCATCTTCTTCTTCTTCTTCTTCTTCTTCTTCTTCTTCTTCTTCTTCTTCTTCTTCTTCTTCTTCAAGTATCAAGAATGACCTTGTGCAATATTTGATACCATCACTCAACAAGAGGACTTCAAAGATATAATAGAAAGTTTAAATCATAATTTTCATGATGAGGCACGCATTTCTGCCTTTACTGTTCATAGATATTTGTTCTTTCAGCAATGTGTGAACTGCAAAATCAATAGTACATTCCTTGCCCTTTTCTCTATATTCCTGTTGCATCATGCTAAATATAAAATAACATCTCTAGCAAATATTACATTTCTATCTAGATTTATTAAGAACTTAAACAACCACTTCCCCACCTGTTGCAGACACTGATTAACTAGTAGGTATGCAAAGCAATATGATGAACATAGTTAACTCTATAGAAGATTCAAGAAACTTTTCTGGTTTAATGTGCATAACTACACATCACACTTAAGAGGGGAGAGCTCATATCATTCAATGGATACATAATGAGGATCTATCTCAAACTGACAGTCCTTAAACATAAATGGTTGTTAAAGTATTGCAGTAGATCATGGAGTTGGCCAGACTCTGGTCAAGCTCAGATGCTAGTCTACTCTGTTTTGACATATGAAATTACACAACTATAATTACTGAGATGACATCCCCTTGGGTAAAATATTCCGGAGGTAAAATAGTCCCCCATTCGGATCTCCGGGAGGGGACTACTCAAGAGGATGCCGTTATCAGGAGAAAGAAAACTGGCGTTCTACGGATCAGTGTGTGGAATGTCAAATCAGTTAATTTAAAAAGGGAAATGGATAGGTTAAAGTTAGATATAGTTGGAATTAGTGAGGTTCGGTGGCAGGAGGAACTAGACTTCCGGTCAGGCGACTACAGGGTTATAAACACAAAATCAAATAGGGATAATGCAGGAGTAGGTTTAATAATGAATAGGAAAATAGGAATGCGGGAAGCTACTACAAACAGCATAGTAAACGCATTATTGTGGCCAAGATACGATACGAAGTCCACACCTACTACAGCATTACAAGTTTATATGCCAACTAGCTCTGTAGATGATGAAGAAATTGAAGAAATGTATGATGTATGATGAAATAAAAGAAATTATTCAGATAGTGAAGGGTGACAAAAATTTAATAGTCATGGGCGACTGGAATTCGGTAGTAGGAAAAGGGAGAGGAGGAAACATACTAGGTGAATATGGATTGGGGCTAAGAAATGAAAGAGGATGCCGCCTGGTAGAATTTTGCACAGAGCACAACTTAATCACAGCTAACACTCGGTTTAAGAATCATGAAAGAAAGTTGTATACATGGAAGAACCCTGGAGATACTAAAAGGTATCAGATAGATTATATAATGGTAAGACTGAGATTTAGAAACCACGTTTTAAATTGTAAGACATTTCCAGAGGCAGATGTGGACTCTGACCACAATCTATTGGTTATGATCTGTAGATTAAAACTGAAGAAATTGCAAAAAGGTGGGAATTTAAGGAGATGGGACCTGGATAAACTGAAAGAACCAGAGGTTGTACAGGGTTTGAGGGAGAGCATAAGGGAACGATTGACAGGAATGGGGGAAACAAATACAGTAGAAGAAGAATGGGTAGCTTTGAGGAATGAAATAGTGAAGGCAGCAGAGGATCAAGTAGGTAAGAAGACGAGGGCTAGTAGAAATCCTTGGGTAACAGAAGAAATATTGAATTTAATTGATGAAAGGAGAAAATATAAAAATTCAGTAAATGAAGCAGGCAAAAAGGAATACAAACGAGATCGACAGGAAGTGCAAAATGGCTAAGCAGGGGTGGCTAGAGGACAAATGTAAGGATGTAGAGGCTTATCTCACGAGGGGTAAGATAGATACTGCCTACAGGAAAATTAGAGAGACCTTTGGAGATAGGAGAACCACTTGTATGAACATCA
This sequence comes from Schistocerca gregaria, assembly GCF_023897955.1. NCBI lineage: Eukaryota > Metazoa > Arthropoda > Insecta > Orthoptera > Acrididae > Schistocerca > Schistocerca gregaria. The sequence goes on along the minus strand of NC_064925.1, from coordinate 319,613,313 downwards.
AGAGCTCAGATGGATACCCAGTTCTAAGCAAAGAAGGGAAAGCAGAAAGGTGGAAGGAGTATATAGAGGGTCTATACAAGGGCGATGTACTTGAGGATAATATTACGGAAATGGAAGAGGATGTAGACGAAGATGGAATGGGAGATATGATACTGCATGAAGAGTTTGACAGAGCACTGAAAGACCCGAGTCGAAACACGGCCCCCGGAGTAGACAACATTCCATTGGGACTACTGACGGCCTTGGGAGAGCCAGTCCTGACAAAACTCTACCATCTGGTGAGCAAGATGTATGAAACAGGTGAAATACCCTCAGACTTCAAGCAGAATATAGTAATTCCAATCCCAAAGAAAGCAGGTATTGACAGATGTGAAAATTACCGAACAATCAGTTTAATAAGCCACAGCTGCAAAATATTAAAACCAATTCTTTACAGACAAATGGAAAAACTAGTATAAGCCGACTCCGGGGAAGATCAGTTTGGATTCCGTAGAAATACTGGAATGCGTGAGGCAATACTGACCTTATGACTTATCTTAGAAGAAAGAATAAGGAAAGGCAAACCTATGTTTATAGCATTTGTAGACTTAGAGAAAGCTTTTGACAATGTTGACTGGATTACTCTCTTTCAAATTCTAAAGGTGGCAGGGGTAAAATACAGGGAGCGAAAGGCTATTTACAATTTGTACCGAAACCAGATGGCAGTTATAAGAGTCAAGGGACATGAAAGGGAAGCAGTGGTTGGGAAGGGAGTGAGACAGGGTTGTAGTATCTCCCGATGTTAATCAATCTGTATATTGAGCAAGCAGTGAAGGAAACAAAAGAAAAATTCGGAGTAGGTATTAAAATCCATGGAGAAGAAATAAAAACTTTGAGGTTCGATGACATTGTAATTCTGTCAGAGACAGCAAAGGACTTGGAAGAGCAGTTGAACGGAATGGACAGTGTCTTGAAAGGAGGATATAAGATGAACATCAACAAAAGCAAAACGAGGATAATGGAATGTAGTCGAATTAAGTCGGGTGATGCTGAGGGAATTAGATTAGGAAATGAGACACTTAAAGTAGTAAAGGAGTTTTGCTATTTGGGTAGCAAAATAACTGATGATGGTCGAAGTAGAGAGGATATAAAATGTAGACTGGCAATGGCAAGGAAAGTGTTTCTGAAGAAGAGAAATTTGTTAACATTGAGTCTAGATTTAAGTGTCAGGAAGTCATTTCTGAATGTGTTTGTATGGAGTGTAGCCATGTATGAAAGTGAAACATGGACGATAAATAGTTTGGACAAGAAGAGAATAGAAGCTTTCGAAATGTGGTGCTACAGAAGAATGCTGAAGATTAGATGGGTAGACCACATAACTAATGAGGAGGTATTGAATAGAATTGGGGAGAAGAGGAGTTTGTGGCACAACTTGACTAGAAGAAGGGATCGGTTGGTAGGACATGCTCTGAGGCATCAAGGGATCACCAATTTGGTATTGGAGGGTAGCGTGGAGGGTAAAAATCGTAGAGGGAGACCAAGAGATGAATACACTAACCAGCTTCAGAAGGATGTGGGTTGCAGTAAGTACTGGGAGATGAAGAAGCTTGCACAGGATAGGGTAGCATGGAGAGCTGCATCAAACCAGTCTCAGGACTGTAGACCACAACAACAATTACTGAGAGCTTCATCCACCAATAAGCAATAACATATGTGGCAAGTTGTGGAGGTAAGTTGTTGGACATTGACTATGTCTCCAAGATATGTGCTATGAAGAATAAGATTCTGATGTCACCAAGTAATATTTGATGACTGTAGTAATTTCCAATGAGCATGTTGGACTCCAACAACAGCAATGAATCGCATTGGAAGGTGCCCCTTCATCTCATTATAAACTCTTACTGAATAAATGTCATACATTGTATATACATATCAAGCTAAAATTTCTCAAGTGATCAGAGAATTCTAAGCTACCTGTCTCTTTATTCTCTCACTTCTACCCCTTTTTACCAACGATTGCGAGGAATCCTTCCCTCCCGTCATCACCAGACTCCAACAGTATAGGATGTTAAATGCTAATGCTTGTAGTAGCATATCTGCCACTGACAAAGCTGGACAATGGCATCAGGTAATTATAGGCAATATTCAGCACATACATCAGCTTTTATGAATAAATACAAAAACAAAAGCAAAGATGCTAGTGTATTTTTAATGAAGCACATTTACAGGCCACATTGAATACTGTAGTAAAAAAAATTACAATTACAATAAAAAGTAATAGCCCATCCACATGAATTTCCCAGATTTCCCATCACAATATTTCCCCAAATTTCAACTTTTCAAACATTACAAATTACACAGAATTTGCTTTTATTACAAAATACCAACTATGCCACATTCGTTGATAGCAGTGACGCCTGCAATTTTTATTACTGGGACATTTTCAAACATCAGCTTTCTTTTCACAATGTGATAAAGCATTCATTTACTTATTATTGGTTCATGTAGCATTTTCCCACAAATATCATGCCCGAGTCTCAACACATGAATGCAAATATCACACTTTAAGAACTCTTGAGTGTTGATCCCATGGAAACCTCAAACTTCCTATTGATTTCTGTAAGCTGTAAAGCAGAAGGTATATGATCTCCACACACTCTGCCACCAACTGCCATTAAAGTAAGTGACAGTGAATATTTTCATTCTCATTGCAACTTACCTACTGATGGTAACTGTTCCAGTGTGCTATACAAAACACCATCCATAATGTAAGCATGATTCCATGCTTCTGGTACCTGAGGGCATGATCCATTTAGATGTGTAGCATGATCCTTTTGAGATATAACTGCCTGGCAAACTTCACATTTCTCCCACAGAGATGTAGACTTTCTAGTAGCAGATTTGCGCGACATACTCGATACCTATAGTAGCCTTTTAAATTAGGCCCAAGGAAGTCCCTATAGAAATTAATTGAACCAGTTAAGCACAGCCTAATTTTATAAAGAAGTTACAGTGCACTTACACTATTAATTACAATCACTTTACATGCTAATTGCAAGAAAATACAGAAAAAATACAGTATATGTTACAAAAAGTTATTAACAGAAAACTTTTTATTGTTTTGTGTTTTCAGATTATCTGAAAACCCAAAAGGCAACTGAAATAGGTCTTACACAGAAATTTAATTTTTGTTCTGACTGAGCAACAAAGACATTTACAGTAAATTATAAACTTTACTTCTACTTCCTCAGTCATAGGTTCATATTGCGACTCTACATCCATCTTTTTGTCCATCACTTCATCTGAGTACTATTCTCATACCTCCTCTATCTACAGCCATTATCTTATTATTTTTACATAGCGTACAGTCTATGTGATCACTCATCTTTTCAAACTCATAAAGTGGATTATTGCTTAGCTGTTAGTTCTATTTGGTACAGGTCTCACATACTTCAGTAATAATCATGGATGAATTGTACAAGTGTTTTGCAAGCAATATACTTTGTGGATGGAATTTTCCTAGTATCAGACCACTGAACTGGTTTGCAAGCAGCTCTATGTATGACTGATCCTACATATTCTAATGAATGAAATAAAAACTGGTTTTTATTAATAAAGAAATAGTGTCAAGATAGTGTTCATTCATTCATTACAACAGGGGAAATCACTGTTTCTGAGAAATTGTGTCAATTATGAACTAGGCTATATGTTTGTTCCATTTCCTATGCCTACAAATTGTAGAACTGGTCAAATGCATCTGTGCCTCACTGATGTTATAGTCACAGGGGACTATGGTTTCTTAATTCATTTCTGAACATTTAAACAAAGTGACCAATCTGTGTACATACTCACTACACATATCTGCATCATTTGTTACAACCCTGAGCTTGTTATTAATATTGTCCATAATGTCATTAAAATACAATATGAAAATCAAGTGTCCCAACAAACAACCCTGTGGCACATCTAAAGGTTTGCTTTTTGTGTTGGCAGCTGTTTAAATTTGGGTTGCAGCAATTGTTGATGTTTTAATTGTTAAATTTCAAGAGCAGAATCTTATCTTTCTGACAAACTTCAGTTTTTAAAGAAAGGTGAGTTATTAAGTTACTATGTATTTAGTGTCCCACACATGACAAAGAACATGAAAAAGTTTATCTTCTAACTCAGCAATTATAGTAATTCTATATATTTTAGGTCAGGAGAAAGAAAAAGAAAAACAAACAAACAAACAAACAAACAAAAAAAACATCCAATGAACCATAAGACACCTTCTAAGTTGTAAATGATCATTTATAAATATGTTAAAAGAAATTGTGTCCCACCCGTGACAGTTTTTTGGATGTTACTAAAATCCAAACCATTTAACACTTTTTGTTATTGTTAAGTTAATTTGGTTGATATAACAAGTGCTTTGATGGTTTACACTAAATAAAAACTTAATATTTATTTAGAAAACGTCCATAAAGAAAAAGAAAGAGACAGGATAAAAGAAGAAGGGAAAATATGAAGGTATCCTCAGTGAAAAATCTTTATTGGAATATTGAGAGAAGGAAGCTGAAAGAAAAAGGAAGTACAGACTTAAACTAAAATCTGTAATAATTGAAGATCAGTCTGAGACCTGTATTTCCCAGTTAGGATCATATATATGTCCTCAGTCCCGTGGCAAAGCTGTTTCTTGGGTAAAGAAGGTGCTTCTTTCAAGCCCCTCAAAAAAAATCAGCAGTAATAAAAAGCTTGTAAGTGGAAGCTTACCTAAAAAGGTAGTAAAGCAGATTTTTCCAGTAGTGAAGAAAAGTCTAGTAAACTTACAGGTGATAATCTGCTCAAAATACAAACATTTTTCACAAATGATGAAATCAGCAGGCAGACACCTGGTTAAAGGATGTAAAGTCTATTGTAGACCACGAAACTGGGAAAAGAGTTAGCTTGCAGAAACATTGCACGAATATGACAGTTAAGGAAGCATTTTTTTTTTCTTTTTAAGCAAGACAATCCAGATATTGATATCAAGATTTCAAAATTCTACGAGTTGCGGCCTAAAAATGTTGTTCTAACATCTCAAATGCCTCACAATGTATGCTTGTGCAGATATCATGCTAACTTCAACTTCATCATTGAAGCCATTCACAAAAAAATAGCTAGTGTCCCTGCTACTCACACTCACCTTATGAATCTTGTTTGCTGTGATGTAGAAAGTGAAATATGCATGACAAGTCAATGCAAGAAATGCATCATGAATTTGCACACATTAATAAATGGAAAGTTTGATTTGCGTGACATAATATCTTGGAGAAAATGGACCAAACATGAGTGTCACCCTAAACAGACTACTACCAGTGGAACACTTTGTGAAGCTCTCTCTGAACTTTAGACTCAACTAAAAACATTCAAGGAGCACTTCTTTGTCAAAAGGATGCAATCTGGAGATTTCAAGGCTGTGAAAGCATCAGTTAGTGATGATGAAGTGATACTGCAAATAGATTTTGCAGGAACTATGTAGCACTGGCACAAGATGAGATACAAAGTGCCCACTGGAGTCATACACAGATTACAGTGGTCACTATTTGTGTTTGGATGAAAACAGGGCTACAGTCATTTGCAATTGTGAGCGATGAACTGTGCCATGACAAGTACTCAGTTTATGCATGTTTGAAGATTATAATAAGTAAGCTGAAACAAGAGCTTCCCAATTTGACCTTGATACAAATTTTTTCTGATGGTTGCGAAGGTCAATTTAAGAACAAATTCACCATTTCTAACCTCTGCTACATGATGCAAGACTTTGGAGTGACTGGAGAATGGTTTTTCTTTGCAACATTAGGCTACATCGGAAAGGTGCAGTGGATGGCATTGGAGCTGTTACAAAAAGGTCTGTTTGGAATAAAGTTAAGCAAAGAAAAGTCATCATCAGCAATGCACAAGAATTTTTAGACTGTGCCAAATCATCTGTTTCTGGAATAAACTTTCTTCTTCAGACAAAAGATCATATTGATGAAAACAGAGACCTTCTGGATGGACACTGGAAAGCTGTTAAAAAATTAAAAGATATTCGCAGCAACCATCACTTCAACGATTACAATACCTGTAAGCTAGTATGTGGTAGAACTTTCCTAAAATCAGATTTAGAGAAAGTGGAGGTTTTTCCACCTTCATCTAACATATATTCACTAATCTACACAGATTCTGAGATGAGTGATGAGGAATCATATCCTGATGTCCTGTTGACACCCAATTCCCAAGAAGTTACATGTTCAGAACCAGCTGTGGAACAAATCATGCCAGGAACATTTATTTTAGTTGAGTTCCAAACTGCAAGAAAGTAATCCACTACATATATATATGCTACAATTGCACAGAGAAGTGTAGAAGGCAATGGGGAAATACAGATTATGTGTATGCGATCAGTTGGGGACTCAGCAAAAGTATTCAAAGCTGATGAGCAGGATGTAGAGTTTAAACAAGTACTTGCTATTCTCCCGAATCCAAATGTCAAACATGTTAGGGACACCTTATATTATGAGTTTCCCAGCAATTTAGACATTTTCGAAAGTGGGTGAGAGGTGAAGTGTATATTTTTTCGAAGTGGTACATTCTTCAAGTGAAATAATTAAGTACTCAGAAATGTAAACTAATACTATACCAAAATTTATATTATTTATAGGCAACAAAAATGTTCTACAAAGTTATTAAAACTTAACGTGCCCTCTAAATATATGTCACCTATCGATTCATAGCTAACTGACGTAATAAAATCAGTTAAAAAAAAACAAAAAAAAACAGTCCCACCCGTGACACTTCCTTGTCTCACCCATGACAGTCTTTGATTGCAATTATTGTAAGTAAGTATTACTAATATAATATTTATTGATATTATGTCATGTAGAGAATTGTTTTATTAATGTGAATTCAATATTTTCAAAAGAAAATAAGTGCATAAATCAGAGATTTCTTCTAGAATGTTGGTGGTTATTCAATGCTACGTCTATTTGCTGTCCCACCTGTGACAAAGTTTTAAAGATTAATAACAGTTCAATTTGTAAACTTCTGACATTCAGATTTAAAGCATAGGTAAAACATTTATTTGTATGGCAACCAGTCAATCTTTACTTTATTCCTATTTATACTTTATGTTACATCAACATCGGACTGTTGAAAAATGTAGTACAACTGTCCCACCCGTGACAATGGACTCCCCCTAAAGTTACTTCTAAATCTCCATCCAAGGTAACATGTTATATCCTCCTTGACAACAAATCCTCAGTCCAGTCACAAACTTTGCTTGACAGCCCATACACATGTACTTTTGATAATAAACACTGGTGTGGTACTTAGGCAAATACTGCACCTACTTGACTGCCATGATCCATGGTTCCCTGCATGTCACATGAGAACAGCATGAGTTGGTTTTTGTGAGAAAGATGTGTTTAGAATCCATGCTGGAGGTCATTCTGTTTGAGTCACCTCATTTTGTTTTAGCTTGACTATGTTCAAAGATTCTAAAACAGATGGTTATCAACAATACTGGATGCTAGTTTTGTGGATCAGTCCTGCAACCCGTCTATTACATGAGTGTTATCTGTGCTTTCTTCCAATTACTGGGCACAGTTTTTCTGTTTGTGGAACCTACACTATACTGCATTATGATCAAAAGGGGAGTAGTGGCTGCCTCAACCATCTGCACAAAAATGCACTTCAGTTCCCACAGAACGTGCAACCACCTCAGTTTCATCAAGCAACACCATCTCCAACCAGCTATACCAGCTATTAGCTCTACAACCACATGGCCGAAAAGCTGCCGATATAATTCCAAGAAAAAGACAGGAAATTTTAATTTCACAATCTCTTTTCCCTTTAAACTTAATACCAGTCTTTTAGAAAAAAAAAAAAAATTATCTACTCTAGATGAGTGTTTACCCTCACCCTTTTCCTGCTCTACTTTCCCTCATTTCAAGCTACTTCATGGAACCATGTCCCCCCCCCCCCCCCCCCCCCCCCCCAGTCAGCAAGTAGTCATAGCAGTCATAATGTGAAATTGATTCACTACTCTGAACAAGAATGGAGGTAGCTGCTATCTTGCACATGCATGCTATCACAGTAATAAAGGGTTACATTTAACAGAAAAATGTTTTTCCAAAGCTAGCTTGGTGTTGAGCTACATCTCACTGAAACTCTCACCCATGTAAAACCAACCGAAAAACAATCATACATCCACATCAATGGCTCTGACCACTTCCACACTAATATAACAGCCACTTTCTTAAAGCTTTGGCATCCATGGCCAACATATCTGGCGCAAAGTCAAATTTCTTAACACTCATACAACAGCCTCTCCCACAAATATACCATAGACCACATCCAAAAACAATTCTATCTTTTAGCATTCTCCTTTTGCATTCTGACAAACACAGCTCCCATTTCCCAAACACGCAGAAGCATTCCCTAGTTTTCCAGTGCTACTCAGATCTCAAATGGACCAATATGTTACACTGCCTAGCCTATGTCTTTCTTAAACCAATCCCTGAAATGAGATAATCTCTCCCTTTTTTTCACTTTCCATCTCCTACCTAACCTGTGTAAAACCTTTGTCCAATCATATAACATTCACAGGCAATTACCATGTCTCACAATTTATACCCCTGTAAGTGTTCCCACTGTAAATCCTACCCCAAGCACTCACCCACTGCCACTGACTCCAGCCCTATCACTGATGAATTCCACAAAAACCAAGGTAGAGCATCATGTCAAACCACATATGTTATTAACCAACTAACATGTATTCACTGTGTGGCTTGATATATAGGACTGATGACAACTAAACTGGCTGAGCACATGAACGAACACGTAACTGTCCCCCTTAGGGACAACCAGTACAAAAAAGTAAAACCTAGATTGACTTGAGGGAACAACATGCTTGTTACACCAAAGGGGTCATTTGGATACTACCACCCAGTACTAGCTTCCCTGAACTTTGATGATGTAAAATTGCTCTTCAACACATCCTCCCAATCCTCCACAAACCATGACTCAAACAGCATAAAAAGCCCCACCACATTTCCCCAACTGGTAGATTATTTTTCATTGGTAGTTTTTCTTTATTTACCTTATAACCTTTTTATCTTCAACCATATCTCTCTCTCTGTTTTGAGTAGACTCTGCACCCCGCTTTTTTGTGACAAAGTTATGGGGAAGAACCACAATTCTGATGGATAGTTAGTTTAATAAGTGAGAGGCAAGTGAGTTTTGCAAAAGTGCAAAGGCGAGCTATCAAAGATCTTTCCATTCAATGGAAAATTTTACAGTCATACAGTGACTTGTCTTTGGCAAACAATGCACACGAACTTCTTTTTAAAAAATTCATGTTCACACAAAATTCTATTTCATATTTGCCAATTCACAACATAAAACAAGATTTTATTCAGTTTTCTTATATTTTTACCACATTCATGGTGGTGAAAACGACAAGTCTCAAGCATGTACAAACTGTTCGAAAGTCTCTTAGAGGGTAGCGATACACATAAGTCCACCTCCATCAATGAGTGGTCAGCATTGCTGAAAGCCATGTGAGGGGCTCAGGTTCGATTTCTGACTGGGTCAGACACTTTCTCCACTCAGGGACTGGGCGTTGTGTTGTCAACGCCATCAACACCCACGTCACCAGAGTGGCATCAAATAGAAAGTCTTGCACTAGGTAGCCGAACTCCCCAAAAGCAGATTCCTGGCCAAAATATACCATATAATTATTTTTATAATAATTACTTGCTGCAATGTTCATATTAACGAATGTGCACTATAAAAACAACACTGGAACAATTTATCTGTGTACAGTGAGGAGACGACATTCAAGTCAAAGATAGTGTAATACTCTATAAATGGGCTTGAGGGGCCACTAACACAATCCAGTATTGCTGTCATACGCAAGGTCCTAGTGGACAAGGTATCCTGCCGCATTCCTCAAACATGTTATGAAGAATCAAGCACCAGTGTTGTGTGGATTATTGTGGTTGGGTTTTGAACATTGCAATGTTAGTATTGTTAGGGCTGAAGGGAAGGGAGAGGACAAAATGTGACAAGCTTAACCCCTCTATACAATGGGCAGATCACTGTCTAGTCACCTTATACCTTAGTTCCTTAAAACACTGTGAAGAGGTTTGGAATTTAATTCAGGACATCATGAATTTAGTGCAAGCAGGTCTTTTGGCAACTGACATGTCATCATCAATGGCTGACGAAGACAGCAGATTGCTAGTTGAAAAAATAATATATATCCACCATCACGTAGGAAGTTAAAGTGCGGAGATTATAATTTGGAACAGTCATCCTTCAATTCACAATTACGTGATTTATCAATGAGCTATCCCCTGAACTATAGGGAGAAAGATACACTCTTCATCAGTAAACACGATTATGTTACCACAACAAGCAACAAAATAGCTATTTAGGAAATTTTGAATCTGCTGATTTCGTGCTTCAGCACAGCCCTACACGCTTGAGGATTAACCTGTAGTCCAATGTGAAAAACAAAAAAATAAGTTAAAAAAGGGAAATAGAAAATTATGTCATTCTACATCTGTATTATGATAACTAATGCAAATGGTTGTGAAGGAGTCTTTATTTCATGGTACTATAATAGCCTACAAAAATAGTACTGAGGTGTTAAGAGACATAAAAAACTATTTTTAAGAAACGGCGTGAGTAAAAATAGGTTCCTTGGGGGAGGACAACGATGAATATTCTTTAAGAGTTTGGAACATGGTAAATAATCTATGAGGATCTGAAGCACAGAAAACGGAACACATGACGCAGTAGGCAACTCACAGATTCGTTCCAGTTACGATAATACAACGCGAAGGCACTTACAGTTTATTCGCAGTTTGTTTGTATGGGATTTATAAAAGTTCTAACATCACTCATCATTGAACTGCATGACTTTTGACTTAAAACTCCAAAACTAATCAGACGCACTTGACATCTCCCTCGCACGTGTTTTTGTTTACATCTTTCGAGGCTTTCACGTAAACACTATCAACCAAAGTTTGTACACACGTGGAGACCAAGGATTTTAGAAAAATAGCGCAGACTCGGATCGTCACGCAGTCGAGGTGATGCCACTCCACTGGCGCCCCCAAAATTGGATGTGGAAACATACAGATTTTGGTAGCGTCGTTCGACTTTTTGCCAAACGCTAAAATTTTAAATAGTTTTAGCTTTGTGTCATCACTGCCCTTCTGGCAAATTCGTACTGGTCGTCATGCCACGTGACAATATTCCACAATGCATTTAAAATGGTGGCATTCACATAGGATGCCATCACGTCACGTAACTTCAAGGTTTCTCTGGTAAAAATTTTTGACGGTGTGTTTGTCTGCTAACATTGGAAATTAACTTATTTTCGCCGCGCTCACTCATTTTATAATAGTTTATTTTGTTCTTTTGTATCTTCTTTATCTAATATTTTTTTCTGTCCTTTGCGTTTGTGGCAAACTGCAAATGTTCCATGGCGACTGGTTACATCTTTCATCGAGCGTTCTTTGCAAAGTGAAGTCAGATATATGTAAGAACAAAAATTGTTTAGGTTTTACAATAGCAGAACAGAGCTGACACCTACACTGTATATAAATAAGAATAGAAGCTGATGAAGTAATTTTAAAAAATAATATTTTAAGAGAAAAACTCCCCTCTAATGAAGAAGAAAAGCACAATTGTTAGGATGTTATTGGTTACTTAAGAAAGAAACGTAATGGATAAGATAAACAGGCGCTATTTGTTCCCTTATAAATGTTGTTTAAGCTGTTTGTATTTATATATTAAGCTAGAAAAAATGATGTTTTGAAATGTTGTTTCACTCCTCAACACTTTAACACACAAAGCTGATCGAGATCAGACATTATGAAGTTTGCTTTGGCCATTAATCCATGTGTTCCCACTCTTGTGTACATGCAACACAAAGTTTTCAGCAATTTATTGTTTTTACGAGGTGTTGAATGAGAAATATGCAAAACATAGACAGAGAACTTGCGAATGCTTTTTGGCACATGCACAATGTCTTCTGTATAATAATTTCTCTGTGATAGCATTTGGTGGAATTAAACTTCGCATTGTATGCACACAACATTGCTAAGAAATGCGTTAATAAACTTTATTGCTGTTAAGGTCCACTCACAAGTAACAATCTATCTGCTCAAATGTCTGAGCACATCACATCCGCACAGACAGATTATTGTGAATGAACAAGAAATCTGCACAGACATGAAATATGCGCAAATCTGGTCGTTGGAGTTGGAGGTTTGAGCGAAATTTTTAAAATCAGTGGGTTCAAATCACATCTGCATAGACAAGCTGGACAGGAGATCTGCCGCATGAAACGTGTTTGAGTTAGTTGTTTCTTCATTCTTGTGATTCTCGTATGTGTGTGCATACTTAAAAGTGACTTTTGAAGCGGCAGATACACGTAAGTGCTTTCCTTGCCGCATTTATCGAAATGTGTGGAAGTCATAGGTGCTAATGGAAAATTTAGAGTACGGAATACAGTAATAGAGATATGAAGGCAGTGGTTTGTACTTTCTTCATAGAAAAATGACGAGCCTTTGTCCCTATAGCAAACAGAGAAGCGGCAATAAAATATAAATTTGATTCAGACTAGTTACTGCAAAGGTTTATTTGATCTGTGCTGCAGATACTTTAACTCAGTATTGTCCTACGCCATGATCATATGTGGTTGGGTGGTCAAAAAAGTTGGACTGGCCATGTATGTAAGAGTATACTGCGTTTCAAACATGTCTAAAACTGTAAAAAATACGTACTGTAGGTAACCTGTTAGAACTGAGGTGCCAGTACAGTATTTACTTGCCTTCACGAACTTATCCTTGAGGAGAATGTAAATACCTTTGCATGTGTTATGTATGATTTCTTTCTTGTTTCGAAACTGCAGTAGAAAATTCTAGATTATTTTAGTTCCTTACTGTTGTCAGGAATTTTAATGTCGCCATCAGCTGCTCATGTAGAGAAATTTATGTGTGTATACAAGTATTTTTCCTCGTTTTAGTAGAGTTATGAGTGTCAAAAGATATTTATATGTTTCCAAATCCATCTGCAAATAGTTACACCAGTCAAGAGGTTCACCCTGCATCCCGTGAAATAAATTTCTGTATGAAAACTGTCATTGCTTAAGCAGACACTGTATGGGTCATTTTGGTTAGCCTTTCTGTTTCTTTCATATTTATAACTTTTTTCAACGGAAGTTGCAAACACAGACCACAATAGAATTCCCTCCATTTTTGAATAAATGAAATAAACTTTGAGGGACAAGAGTGTGGTGGCTTGCCACTGAAATTTATTTTCTACACCGACATATGGTGGGTGAACAGTATAATGGAGCTTGTTTCATGTGAACACACTGTATTTGCAGCGATACATTTCATGCACAAACTTTTACATGGATATCTATGCAGATTATTGCATTTAGATGGGCTTTCAGTTTCTCAGTTCTGATGCCATACTCCAATTTTTCGTACCGTCACTTTCACTGTTCAGTACTGGCATAAGTGAACTGACATGACATGACATGATGGACAGTGTGAGTAGACACTGACATTGCAGCTGCATATGTGGCTGGTGTGTGCTGCAGCCATGTGATTTGGCCTTTACCCCACTGTCAATTACTTGCAGTTTTAATTGGTTGTAACATAGTCTACTCTACATATACTTGTGTCTTCAACATCACGCATCTGTGAAATAGATCGCAGGACTTTCAGAATGGATGTCACATCGCACATTACAAACAAAGCTGTTTTACTCTCTAATACATAGTTATAAACATTTAATGCATGTATATCAACGAATCACTGATACATTCACATATACATAGAAACAAATGCAGTTTTTACAAGTGTCAAAAATTACTAAATGTGAAAACAGAACATTCTGCAGATGTCAAGTACATGGCAGAATATGCAGGTAGAAAAGTGCAATGTTATGATTAACACATGTGCTTATGAAAGAAACAGTAATAGTATTCCCATTTAAGTAGCCCAATATGGAATTTAAACAAATGACTGGTTTGTAATGTTATTACACAGTCACTTAATTCATAGGGATTTCGTAATCAGTTTCAGCAATATAAATGGTAAGACGTTAAAAGATATCGGGTTCAACAAACAACGAGTTTCTAATGAGATATTTTGGTAGATTCATTGCATGACTGTACATCCAGAAGCAACTACCCAAATCGAATTCTTAGAGATTAGAAAAGATGGCAAAAAATGCCCCATGTGAACACAACGTCTCTCTAAGTAACATTTTTAGAAGTTTTGCGACAGGATAATGATTTTCATATCGATGTCTGAATTTGTCAATATTATACTTTACTATGCTTTCTTGCTCATCAAAACCAACAGATTAAAAACTAGAATCAGATAGCTATACATATAACAAAACTGTAACATGCCGATTTAAGGAAATTTAATATGAGGAGTCTTTATAACAGCATTATAAGCCAAAACAATTATTTTTGGAATTTTTGTTCGTTTATCTGTCTATCTGTCTGGCCATATGTTTGTATGCACTTCATGCATAAACTACTGCACAAAATAAAATACAGTTGTCACAGCCGTGTAGTTAGAGTTCTAACTTAAAAATCTGGTGCATGTTCCATCTGGATAAGCCCCCTAAAAGCCGAGTTTTCTATACATACGTAGTGGTTTTGGGTCAGCATGGGAAAATCAGAATCAATAGGAGGTACAGAGAAACTGTCTTATGTGTTTTTTTTATGAAAATGTTTTAGCCATAATCAAATTTTTGGTCAAACACGAGCTGTACGTGAAAAATGAGTAAAACTGCCATTTTTTAAATGTTGATCAACTCAATTATGTGCATCATTTCATTAAATTGGAAGAAAAAAATCAGGACAGCAGTAGTTTTACAAAATTAAAGTACCCAAACCAAGACAGAAATGATAGAATCCATAAAAAGTAGTATTTTGAAACGTTTTATTGTCATAATTATTATGTTAACAGTTTAATCCCGTTATCCACATGCATTCTTCAATTCATTCTCGAATTGCTGTAATAGTTAAATGACGAGTACAACAATTACAAGTTTGTAATTACAGCTGAAAGAAGACCAAGAGGATCTCATCTGGGTCGCTATAATCCACCAACAACAAACGAAGTCGCTTTCCTGTTGATCGACCAGGAATGTGATAGGAAAGACATTGTGTTATGTACTCATGATGATCGACTTCTGATAACCAATGAAAAGCATCGCACTTATGATTCTTTCCAGTATCCTTTAATGTTTTGTCGAGGTGAAAATGGCTAACTTTGCTAGGTATAATATTCATCCTCACACGTGTGGTCCAAATTTTAACAACAACAAAAAACTTCTGCAAGGCAGTTATACAGTTTTTTAACCAGATATGTGAGAACAAACATATCGACTTACACCGACTTAGAAGTCTTTTTAACCAATTTTTAGTAGAGGTATATACAAAAACTGAACCTGAACGGTTAGTATTTATCACGGTTAGTACTCATCACAGACAATTACATGTGAAAAATTTCATCGACCTTAGAGACGCATTACAACAAGATTCTGATGCTGAAATCTTGGGAGGGTGGTGATTCTCCCTTCCATATTTACTGGTGGTCCCAGGTATATGGCAGACCATACTCAGAATGCACTTTGTTATGCTAGAAAATATGGCGGCGGAGATTTGTTTATTATTATGACCATCAGTGCAAAGTGGCCGAAAATAGAGAACAACTTGCTTGCCAGCCAACCATCCCACGATAGGCATTACTTGATTCCTCGAATATTTCAATTAAAAAAAGAAACGCTGATACACCTTCTTAGAAAAGAAAAGGTATTAGGAGCAGTCTGCTGCTATATGTATTCCACAGAGTGGAAAAAGCGTGATTTGGCTCAATCACACAACCTTTTGTGGCTCGAAGATAAGATTGGGCCCAACGACATTGATCGAGTCATTAGCACCAAAGTAACCAATCCCAACACAGACCACATTCTGCACAAGATTGTCAATACCAAAATGATGCATGGTCCATGTGGCTCATTAAATAACAGTCCACTTTGCCTGAAGAAGCCGTTGCACGAAGAGGTTTCCGAAGAATGTCGTTAACGAAACTTTTTCTCGTGAAAATGTTACTGGTGAAAAAGGGTATCCCTCGTATCGCCGCCGGCAGCCTCAAGACGGCGGTTTCACAGGTGAAGTTAATAGGTGCTGTGAGTGTGTCGCGGTAGATGATCGGTGGGTAGTACAGCAATTACCAGTACTTTCATGTGCGTTTGAAGCTCACCTGAACGTCTTATACTGCGCTAGAGTAGAGTCGATCAAAGTCACTTGCAAATACTGAGTAAAGGAAGTGACTAAGCAACGTTTGGTTTTGACACTGCTGATCGTGACGAGGTGACCAAAAATCCGTCAGTTTGCTATATTAGTACATCGGAAATAGTGTGGCGGATACTGGGTTTTCCAATTCGCGAACAGCACCGTACCGTTATATACTTAGTTGTTCTTTTAGAAAACGGCCAGCGAGTCGGTTTCAATCCCGAAGATTTGCACGAATGTTTAGATAATCTTCGCCGTAACACACTCTTAGCTTATTCCAGTGACTGTTGGGAAGATAGTTTGGCTCAAATTCTTATGTACTATGATGTGCCATCCAACTACAATTATGAAAAGGGCCGTTTACAGCAGAAGCCGATGCCGTCAACCAGTGGAAAGTTTTCCAGGCGTTTATCAGGACCCCACATTAGATGGAGTGCACCCTGTCCATCCAAGTAAATAGTGAATCCTATTACTTGCGCGCTTTACTGCACACAGTCCGCGAAGCCACATATGGTATTGAACGTTCAACGTTTTATGCAGCTTGCAGCGCGTTGCATCTGCCAGATGACGACCGAAATTGGGACGAAGAGCTCGAAGACCCCATAACCAGTGGAAGCCCCAGTCGACTGCGTCATTTATTTGCAGTTATCATCGTGTTCTGCAGACTTTCCGATTCTGTGAAGTTGTGGGAGAAATATCAGCAATCTCTATTAGAATATTTTCTTTTTGCAGGTACGTGCATTTTTGAAAACAGTGCAACAGAATCTGATGAGAGAGTTGTTGATTGTTGCTTTGCTCGCTTCAAGATGTTATTTCCATTGGTGGTAATCCTATGAGCCATTACGGTGTCATAGAACCGCAGGGAATCGCTACGGTCCGCCAGTTAATCATGGTTTTGCTGCGGAGACAAATTATAGTTCTACCACAGTGGCTGAGATCATAAATAATAATATTGGGACGCTTTCCGATGAGCAAAGGCCTTGTATGACAAAGTATTACGAAGTGTTAATCAAGAGAAGGATGAAACCTTTTTTCCTTGACGCGCCTGATGCATAGGCAAAACCTTTTTGACTCAATTACTACTGGTTGAAAGCAGGAGGCAAGGGAAGGTAACATTAGCTGTTGCGTCTTCTGGGATTGCTGCTGCCTTACTCCCTCGAGAGAAGTTGTGCACACCATATTCAAGATACCTTCAGACCTAGACATAAATGAAATCCCAGTATGTGCAGTATCCCGAAGCAGCGACAAGGCGAAGATCCTTGCAGAGTGTAGCCTAATCGTTCAAGGCGAATGCACCATGGCACACAAAAAGCCGTGCAAGGTGCCAGTCGCAGTCTGCAAGACATCTGGCGAAACGATCGCATCATGGGGGCATCACTGTTTCATTTTGTGGTGATTTCCGCCAGACTCTATCCGTTACAACTTGAAAAACTAGAGCAGATTATGTGAGGGCATGTCTCAAACGCTCTGTGCTCTGGCTTCGGGTATAGAAGCTGAGTATGATGTGGAACATGTGGGCTCAGTTGGGTGGCAATCCCTGTGCGCAAGAAATCTCGCACGTTTTAGTAAAAATCGGCGAGGGCACATTGCCCGAATCGAATGGGTCAGTGCCTCTGCCAGAAAACTTTTGTCTAATTGTTCCTTCGGTAGAGAAACTATTTCATTTCGTTTATGGACATGTATCATAATAAACACGTCACGAGTATTCTCGGCTTTGTGAACGAGCAATACTGATGCCCGAAAATGATCAAGTGGCTGCTACAAACCAGAGCAGTCGCGATGACCGGGAAATGCAAGTCAGAGTCCCGGTCCGGCCCAAGTATTCACTGTCTTCAATCCATTATACGGCTGATGGTTGTTCATATTCGTACCTGCAAATACATGTCATGTATTTCATGGCTGTAATCGGCGCAGTGCCCATTCCTTCAGACAGACATGTGTGTCCTAAGGAACATTGCGTCATAATTCGGAATAACGCAGGCACTGCAGTATCGTACGTGAATCCACAAAACACCCAAAAATAGCTTAGTAAGATCCCATATCTTATAGTGGTCAAAGGATCTGATTTTCTGTTGCTAAACTACTTGTGTTTGAATGGGTTCCAGATCGTTCGCAAACAGTGCATTCGTCACAAACAGTGCATTCGCCTTTTTTTCTTTGGCCCTGGAATATCTGGTTGGTCAGGTTCTTCCTCAGGATCCTCATTGTCACTAACCTGAGGTAACGGTCCTGGTCCATGTTTTGTTCTGTTTCAGGATTAAGAATGTCTTTTTGTCCCCTTTTTGAATAGGTACTAATGAATGAAATAGATATTCTTTCCGTTGTCTTGTCATCCCTGCTGGAATCACGGCTTCACAAAACCCAAAGGGTCCATTTTCATCGGGAAGATCTGGTTCGCAAATACATTTCCATTAACATCCATTTTACAATATACACTAACTTTGCAGCTGTTGATGAACTCAAAGTGGGCGTATTTAGTTATGTGAGATACTTTGTTAGTATTACTGTTTTTCAAGAGATTTAGCCAATCGTATATATTCACAGCAACTTCATCTTTTACATTATTTTCGAACAGCAGCAGTACAGTTAAGATGTTTTGTAGGTGAATGTTTTTGTTCCTACAGTAACGTCAGCTGTCAGCTGTGGACAAGCGTTTTAGGTCTTCCAGCTGCAAAGTGCTAACATCTTTAGGCATTTATAACTCATTTAAAAATGGACCACCAGTGTTGTTTGGCACTGTTATATTCAGAAAAGTTTTTCTTTTATACAAACCTACTCAGAGCTACTTAAAACAGCTATAAAACTGAGGAGATACTATTTTTTGAAGCATCGCCTACACAGCTGCGAGATTTAGAAAAATGTCCCGTTATCGGGACTCCATAACGACAAGAATATGACTTTTCAAAACATTGTTGCTGATTGCTTTTAATGATATTATTGACTCCTGTTGGATTTAAGCAACTTTAAAATCAGTACAAGCGTGTGCACAATGAAGTAATATACTACAATATACAAAAAATGGAAATAAAAGTTTTAGACATTATCGAACGTTCTTGCTTGTACTAAAAATTTTACTTCTCTGACAGAAGGTCCCTATTCGCCTTCCGTCTCACAATTTATGAAATTACTTGGACATAGGTTTCATTGTTTTATTTTCGGCTTCAATGTGGAAGGTAATTTTGTTTGATCTCATGGATACTTCTGCTCATTTCTTTGTAAACATTTTAACATTTCAGTAGTCACAATTTATGAAATTACTTGGACGTAGGTTTCATTGTTTTATTTTCGGCTTCAATGTGGAAGGTAATTTTGTTTGATCTCATGGATACTTCTGCTCATTTCTTTGTAAACATTTTAACATTTCAGTAGTTGTTGTGCCCTCTTCTTCCAAATAGTCGTACTTTTCATAGACAACGAATCTCTTGGAATTATCCAGCCTTTCCACAGAACTGCCCTGTGTGGTGTCTATATCTGCCGAGAACCAGAGTACCATGGTATAGTTCTTATCGCTACTGTAACGAAACCGTTTATCAGACCAGAATGAGATTTTCACTCTGCAGTGGAGCGTGCGCTGATATGAAACTTCCTGGTAGATTAAAACTGTGTGCCAGACTCGAACTCGGGACTTTTGCCTTTCGTGGCCAAGTGCTCTACCAACTGAGCTACCCAAGCACGACTCACGCCCCGTCCTCATAGCTTTACTTCTGCCAGTACTTCGTCTTCTACCTTCCAAACTTTACAGAAGTTCTCCTGCGAACCTGCAGAATTAGCACTCCTGAAAGAAAGGATTTGCGGAGACATGACTTAGCCACAGCCTGGGGGATGTTTCCAGAATGAGACTTTCACTCTGCAGCAGAGTGTGCGCTGATATGAAACTTCCTGGCAAATTAAAACTGTGTGCAGGATCGAGACTCGAACTCGGGACCTTTGCCTTTCGCGGGCAAGTGCTCTACGAACTGAGCTACCCAAGCACGACTCACGCCCCCTCCTCACAGCTTTACTTCTGCCAGTACCTCGTCTCCTACGTCCCAAACTTTACAGAAGCTCTCCTGCGAA
Source organism: Schistocerca gregaria (assembly GCF_023897955.1). NCBI lineage: Eukaryota > Metazoa > Arthropoda > Insecta > Orthoptera > Acrididae > Schistocerca > Schistocerca gregaria. The sequence continues at coordinate 319,592,936 of NC_064925.1, read as the reverse complement.
CCTTCAGGAGTGCTAGTTCTGCAAGGTTCGCAGGAGAGCTTCTGTAAAGTTTGGAAGGAAGGAGACGAGGTACTGGCAGAAGTAAAGCTGTGAGGACGGGGCGTGAGTCATGCTTGGGTAGCTCAGTTGGTAGAGTACTTGCCTGCGAAAGGCAAAAGTCCCGAGTTCGAGTCTTGGTCTGGCACACAGTCTTAATCTGCCAGGAGGTTTCGTTTATCAGACATTGTATGTCTCACAACAGTAGAAGTCAAAATATTTACGATTTATATTTTCCTTAACATAGTACCTTACTATGCTAAGGCAGTGACTCCTGCTTGTGTGAAGTCGGTTGTGGCTGTAGCTTGGCAGTTAGGTTTCGGAACACTGAGAATCTGATTTACAACGTTAAATAGAGATTTATTGAAAATACTTGAGAATTAGCTTCAAGCAGTCAGATTTGTACGAATATTTGCCGAATAAAACGTAATTTATCGCAGTTATGTAAAACGAGTCATTTTACATTCATATCAGAAATTAATTTTTAATTATTCCTACATGTGGAACATTTATAAGTACTTTTTTAACTTACAGATCTAAGTTAGTAACTCCTATTCGCAATCTTTCACACATTACAATAATAACAATTCTTCTACACAATAGAAGGAGTTGTCCAGGAGAAACTTTTTCTGTTTGTTTTCAAATTTTCCTTTGCTGTCCATCAGACTTCTTATGTCCCTGGTTAAGTGATTAAGAATTTTAGTTGCAGTATTGTGCACCCCTTTTCGTACTAAAGACAACCTTTATGTGGAGTACCGAAAGTCATTTTTTCCTCTCGTATTGCAATTATACACATCATTGTTCATTTTGATCTACAGTGGATTATTTACAACAGGTTTCATGGAGGAATAAATATACTGTTAAGCAGTAGTCAAGATGCCCAAGTTCTTAAACAGATGTTTACAAAATGATCGTGGTAAGAGCCACATATTATTCTTACAGCACATTTTAAAACAACGAGTTCTTTCTGTTCTAATGATGGTGACAATCCTGTTATTTTTTTGTTCTTTTTCCTTTTTTTGCCATTCAGCTCTTCCATGGAGGCTCTACTCCAGTCATTCCAGCAACAACAACAGATGAATAAGGTCATGTTGAAGGGTTATTGGCTACAATGGGCCAAGCTAAAGCACTGGTTGTTCAGCTGCCACATTACCCCCCACCCCCTCCCCAGATGAGTCTGCGGAAGACTGGGACACTTACGAGAAGGGGCTTCGCCAACATTTCGTGGCGTTCTCAGTGGTTGACAAAGCGGTCTGTAAGGCTCTTCTTGTTGCAGATACACCCTCATGTGTATCACTTAGTATGCCAGTTAGCTCCCCTGTAAGAAAAGTGTCACTTTCTATTGACAATATGTGTCGTTCACTGCCCTTCCATCACTGTAAGCACACACGTGTGCTTGCTGTCCTTGTTTGATTCCACCAATGTCGCAAACAGCCACAGCAATCGTATCGCACTTGGGCGGCCCCACTTCACAACCTCAGCCGTAAGTGTCAGTTCATCTCAGGAGTCACATGCAGACATCATGGTCTCGGATGCAATCATTCAATCGACCGCAAATAAGGAGGTACATCAAGGTCCCATCCATTCGGTTTGAGGACCGAATGTTGGGAGAATATTGCACGGTAGTTCGGGATCTCCCGCGGCTAAGGCAGCCAATTAAAAGTTTGGAGTGATGTCATCGTTATTGATACCATGCAGTCCCAGTGCTCAGAGCCTAGAGCACTGGGAAAAGTGGAGTTAGTCAAGTACAAACAAGCCAGCGAACGCCATTTCCTTTATGGCCCTCGTGTTTTATACGGCATGGGCGGGCGGCCTACCCCAAGTGGTAGGCTTCTAGAAGAAGAAGAAGAAGAACAAAGGTCACATAGCGGCAGTCCATCAATCTCTCACCCCTCAGGAGTCACTACTGGAATCGATGGACATCGATATTCATACTGTTTCATAGTTTTGTTCGCCATTGTCTGCAGGCCAGATAAAATTTGTCATTTAAGTGGAGATGATGGATCAGTCATTATGCAAATAGGTTGACATGGAAATCACTGCACTGTACTGAGTTCACAGGGATACGCTGGTCTCTGGTCCCCACCACATTGATCGTAGGTTGGTAAGCTACACTCCTGGAAATTGAAATAAGAACACCGTGAATTCATTGTCCATGGAAGAGGAAATTTTATTGACACATTCCTGGGGTCAGATACATCACATGATCACACTGACAGAACCACAGGCACATACACACAGGCAACAGAGCATGCACAATGTCGGCACTAGTACAGTGTATATCCACCTTTCGCAGCAATGCAGGCTGCTATTCTCCCATGGAGACGATCGTAGAGATGCTGGATGTAGTCCTGTGGAATGGCTTGCCATGCCATTTCCACCTGGCGCCTCAGTTGGACCAGCGTTCGTGCTGGACGTGCAGACCGCGTGAGACGACGCTTCATCCAGTCCCAAACATGCTCAATGGGGGACAGATCCGGAGATCTTGCTGGCCAGGGTAGTTGACTTACACCTTCTAGAGCACGTTGGGTGGCACGGGATACATGCGGACGTGCATTGTCCTGTTGGAACAGCAAGTTCCCTTGCCGGTCTAGGAATGGTAGAACGATGGGTTCGATGACGGTTTGGACGTACCGTGCACTATTCAGTGTCCCCTCGACGATCACCAGAGGTGTACGGCCAGTGTAGGAGATCGCTCCCCACACCATGATGCCGGGTGTTGGCCCTGTGTGCCTCGGTCGTATGCAGTCCTGATTGTGGCGCTCACCTGCACGGCGCCAAACACGCATACGAGCATCATTGGCACCAAGGCAGAAGCGACTCTCATCGCTGAAGACGACACGTCTTCATTCGTCCCTCCATTCACGCCTGTCGCGACACCACTGGAGGCGGGCTGCACGATGTTGGGGCGTGAGCGGAAGACGGCCTAACGGTGTGCGGGACCGTAACCCAGCTTCATGGAGACGGTTGCGAATGGTCCTCGCCGATACCCCAGGAGCAACAGTGTCCCTAATTTGCTGGGAAGTGGCGGTGCAGTCCCGTACGGCACTGCGTAGGATCCTACGGTCTTGGCGTGCACCCGTGCGTCGCTGAGGTCCGGTCCCAGGTCGACGGGCACGTGCACCTTCCACTGACCACTGGCGACAACATCGATGTACTGTGGAGACCTCACGCCCCACGTGTTGAGCAATTCGGCGGTACGTCCACCCGTCCTCCCGCATGCCCACTATACGCCCTCGCTCAAAGTCCGCCAACTGCACATACGGTTCACGTCCACGCTGTCGCGGCATGCTACCAGTGTTAAAGACTGCGATGGAGCTCCGTATGCCACGGCAAACTGGCTGACACTGACGGCGGCGGTGCACAAATGCTGCGCAGCTAGCGCCATTCGACGGCCAACACCGCGGTTCCTGGTGTGTCCGCTGTGCCGTGCGTGTGATCATTGCCTGTACAGCCCTCTCGCAGTGTCTGGAGCAAGTATGGTGGGTCTGACACACTGGCGTCAATGTGTTCTTTTTTCCATTTCCAGGAGTGTATAACACGCAGCAGATCCCTATTCTCGGCCAATCCATGGCAGACACAGTTTATAAGTCAGTTATTCATTCCGTTACATACCTGGCGGTTAACGTTGTCAGTATTGGAAATTTGTTTCGGTTTGGATGCCTTTGCAACATTTGGTTTTTCTATTATAGATGCAGTGCATCTGGTGTCACACAAAACGCCTTATCACACATTGTATTCCTTATGCTCTGAGTTTTCGGATCTGTTTGCCCTTGGGTTGGGCTGTGGAAACAATTTCATGGCACACATCACCTTCAAGCCCTCTGCTGCCCTCGTCGTTTTTGGGATGTGGCAGGTTCCAGTAGCTTTACGCGACCAGCCCAGCCCTTGTATTTGATACATCTAGCTACATTCGTTGTATTCTTGTTGTCATTCCATGACCCAATAAAACATGCCTGTTTTATGTTCGTGTGTTTCCTTGTGTTCCTAGTTAGAACAGCTTGCATATATCATTTGATTGAAAATAAAGTTACATGTATAACACCTCTCTGCCAAGAATGGTGCAGCTTGCTTGCAATAATTATTCTGCCAGTTTGCTTTTCCTGTAAAATGATATTTTAGCTCCCATTGTTATTCGTCATTTCTTTGACACTACACTGGAGGCATGTCAGATTTCATTGTAAGGCAGTTGTTAAAGACGGATTCACAAATGATATCTGGTACATTATACACGTCATTTGTTCTGATACTCTGCGAATTCCTCCCACAGCTGTTCATTTTGAAACACATATTGTTTTCGTTGCCAACATATTGCTCACATTTTTAATTCCTCTACTGTAGTGAAAAGAGCACGATTATCTGAGAGCTTACACGAAACTTGTTCACTGTTAACTTCATGGATTATATCTTCTAGCATAAAAATGCCGTCTATTAAGGTGCTACTACCATCCATAACTCTGATAAAAAGTTTCCATTGGTGTCAAATTATTAGGATTAAGTAATACTCCTGCGACATGTTTTTACTCTCTTGCAGTCTCGCTGCTAAAGTTGTACTGCTCTGGCATCTGTCGTTGATGGCCAACATTAACTGTGTGGACGCGCCATTAAGAACTACTGGGTGGTTATAATTAAAGTGTAGCTACTCATTGAGATCCAGAGTGGGATGTAATTATCATATCGCAATGGAACTTCGTAGATATGTTAATGGATTAATGTGAAACTGATATACATTGTAAAAAAAATAGTTCTGATTTCGGCTACTAGGTGCTCCAGTGCTAACATTGAACGAATTGTGTAAGCAGTGGTAAATAATAAAATCAACATGATACCTTTCTCACTTTTTTGACTTCTCTGCCCAAGTTCTGTTCCTAACCCATTATATATGGAGACATTTTTATACGTATTTGTTATGTGAACAGATCGAAATATGCACCTAGTGGCCAAAATTGAAATTTTTTTTTTCAGCATAAACTGGTTCTGCATTAATGCATTAGAATATCTACCAAGTTTCACTGCCATAAAATAATGATAGCCCACACAGGACCTATATGAGTAACTACACTTTAATAACAGCCATCCATTATGTTAGTATGTTTTACATTTCATGGATCACTTGCATGATAAATTATAGCGATGTGGAGACAGTCATTTTACATTCACATTGTAAATTAATTTGCAAATATGGCTACAAACGGAATATTTTTAAGTTTTTTAAAATTATTAATATTATTAAATATATAGATGTGAGTTAATAATTCCTACCCACCATCTTTTACACATTACAATAATAGTAATTCTTCTGCAGAATAGAAGGATTTGTTAAGGAGAAACATTTGCAGTATTTTTTCCAATTTCACATTGCCCTTTGTCAGAACTTTGTATCACTGGGCAAATGTTCAAAAATTTTAGTTGCAGCATTGTGCACCCCTTTTTGTGCTAAAGACAACCATAATGTAACATAATGAATGTCATTTTTCCTTTGTTTCTTTACAATGAACTTCATAACGGAATAAAAAGACTGTGAGGCAATAGTCAGAATGCCCAACTCCTTAAACAGGTGTCTATGAGATAATCATGAGTGAGAGTCACATATCGTTTTTACAGCACGTTTTTGGTCAATGAAGGCTTTCTTTCTAAAAGATGATACCCCAGAACATTATTGAATGAAACTACGCAAAATGTCAACTTACTGATTTGTCTCTCCCCAAGATTTGCAATGATCCTAATGCAAATGTGGCTGAACTATATTGTTTTAGGAGTTCAAAAAGATGTTTTTCCAGTTTTAATACTCATCAATATCAACAATGAAAAAGTCTGAAATTTCTAAACCCTTTTATTATTTACCCACCATGTGTTACACTTACCATTGATGTAGTATCACTAAATGTGAAAAACTGAATGTGTTCTGCCTTTTTAAAATTGAGAGTGATACTATTCACAGAACCCAGTTAATACCACTTTCAAGAATATTTTCTACCATCTCTTGTTACTGTTTGTATACTTAGACTGATTACAATACTAGTGCCATTCACAAAAGGAATTAATGCTGTTTGTTGTGTATTAGAAGGAACATTGCTTACATACATGAGTAACAATGGTTAACCTTTGATTTACTATTGGGTAACCCCATTCGTCATTTCTCTTCAGTGAGAAGAATCTCCCCTGATTACATTGGTTGAATTATTAAGTGCAACTTTCTGCATCCTTTTGCTTAGCTGTGCCATCAGTTTCATAAAGCTTCAGTTTATCTTAGAGAATGCTGTGATTCACACAGTCAAGTGCCTCAGATAGGTCACAGGAAATACCAAGTGGTATCATTATGTTATTTAGTGCTTGTAAAATTTGGCGAGTAAACGTGTAAATTACATTCTCAGTAGAGACACTCTTCTGAAATCAAAACTGTGATTTGGTGACAATATTATTGTTGCTCGGGTGGAATCCCATTCTGGAATACATTAACTTCTCAAAAATTTTGAAAAATGATGTCAGTACCGAAACAGGTCAGTAGTTATTGACATCTCTCTTACCACGTTTCTTGTAGAGGGATTTAATAATGATATATTTCAGTCTCTCTGGGGGCGTGCCTGGAGTTAGTGAGGCATCACATGTTTTAGATAATAAAGGGCGTCTATGGGAACAAATCTATCATACTCTACAGAAATAACCTTCGGACCTCTTTGAGATTTTAGAGGTAATAGGATTCTTTTAATACAACTGAAGTAATTTGTGTGAGTTGTTACTACTGTATTTATAATCGATGTATAAACTTCACTACTTTTCATTATACTTCAGTAATGCTAATTAAGAAAGAGTTTTACACCTGTAAAACTTAGAATCTCTGTTTATATTGCAGCAGTAACTGAAGACTTAATTTATAGACTAATGATCTTTGACTAGTGTCCTCAAACATCCTTCAGTTAGGGGTTCAGTAACTTTCAGTTTATATTGTAAATATGAGCAACCATTTTCCAAATACTCCTCTTATGTAGGTTTTTGCGTCCACTAATTTCTAGTATGCAAATTAGTATATCCCTACATAATCTCTTAATTACGTTTATGAATATTCCTACCACACAAATGTCTAGTATGTGAAACTTTCCCAGTCCTAGATACCTGAATACTTGATACAACTAACACAAGCAACAGAAGCATGAGACTCCCTTACTACATTTTGTTTACGAATTCCTTGTTAGTTACAAGTTTTGCCGTTCCTCTTTACAGCTTGTCATAATAATGCAGTGCACAGCATATACACTGATGAACCGAAATATAATTATCACTGTCAAATGCTACACTGAATGCCATGTGGTGGTACTGCGGGCACATGTCTTGGTAAGGGGGGTAAATGTAGAAATTTGAGGTAAGGGACCCTGTTCCAGGACGACCGAGTCGAAAGATATAATGGAAAATCATTCTAAGGCAGGTAACTTTCAGAGGCGATAATATGGATCGAAACAAGGAAAAACTGTCCGGTAAACAACGGCTCTAAAGTGCATACCTTAAGCACTTTTTCATCTTCGCTACTGTGAAAAAGGTCTCGTCCAGTGAACAAATCCCCACAGCTCTTAAGGTGTGCATTTTATAACTCATATTTCATGGATTTTTTTCTTGTTTTGGTCCCTACTTTCTCCTCCAAATGTACGGAAAAAAAGAGCTTGGAAGGCAGGAGATATGTTTCACAATATCGAGGATGCTAAGTACTTACAGCTTGTAGGAGATTCCGTTTAGATCCCATATTTATTCCCTATTTTTGTTTTGGTCCACACTACATTCTCCTAACTTGGAAAGTTGCCGACCCTACATCGATTCTAGCGATAAAACGAGTTGTACGTGGGGAAATACACTGACAAAACTTTGGCTGAGGAAAGATTTTTGCGGCTCGGTGCCTGGGAGCGAGAATCTCGTAAACGGCAGCTGTATGACTAGCTGACCGAGCGAGGTGGCGCAGTGGTTAGCACACTGCACTCGCATTCGAGAGGACGACGGTTCAAATCCGTCTCCGGCCATCCTGATTTAGGTTTTCCATGATTTCCCTAAATAGTTTCAGGCAAATGCCAGGATGGTTCCTTTGAAAGGGCACGGCTGGTATTCTTCGCCATCATTCCCTAACCTCAGCTTGTGCTCCGTCTCTAATGACCTCGTTGTCGACGAGACGTTAAACACTAATCTTCTCCTCCTCCTATGGCTAGTTGCTCGCATGCTACCGTCATGAGCACCTATGGAGCAAGAGCGCCCATACCTGAGGGCAAAAGGGACCCGCGCGCCGCCCTAGCTCTCAAGACAAGGAAAAACTATAGTGTAGTCGGATGCTTTTCTTTCAAGAAAATGATTTAAAATTCGTAGTATGCAGGTATTTAACAGGATCGGAAGTGAAACATTTATATGACTAATTAAAAGTTGCTATTCGTCTTCCAGACTACTAAAAAATCTCCCATTTCATCTACATCCTGTTCCATTTCCATAATATTGTCCTCAAGTACATCGCCCTTGTATAGACCCTCTATATACTCCTTCCACCTTTCTGCTTTCCCTTCTTTGCTTAGAACTGGGTCTCCATCTGAGCTCTTGATGTTCATACAAGTGGTTCTCTTTTCTCCGAAAGTCTCTTTAATTTTCCTGTAGGCAGTATCTATCTTACCCCTAGTGAGATAAGCCTCTACATCCTTACATTTGTCCTCTAGCCATCCCTGCTTAGCCATTTTGCACTTCCTATCGACCTCATTTTTGAGACGTTTGTATTCCTTTTTGATTGCTTCATTTACTGCATTTTTATATTTTCTCCTTTCATCAGTTAAATTCAGTATCTCTTCTGTTACCCAAGGATTTCTACTAGCCCTTGTCTTTTTACCTACTTGATCCTCTGCTGCCTTCACTACTTCATCTCTCAAAGCTACCCATTCTTCTTCTACTGTATTTCTTTCCCCCATTCCCGTCAATTGTTCCCTTCTCCCTGAAAGTCTGTACAACCTCTGGTTCTTTCAGTTTATCCAGGTCCCATCTCCTTAAATTCCCACCTTTTTGCAGTTTCTTCAGTTTTAATCTACAGTTCATAACCAATAGATTGTGGTCAGAGTCCACATCCGCCCCTGGAAATGTCTTACAATTTAAAACCTGGTTCCTAAATCTCTGTCTTACCATTATATAGTCTATCTGAAACTTGTCAGTATCTCCAGGGTTCTTCCATGTATACAACTTTCTTTCATGATTCTTAAACCAAGTGTTAGCCATGACTAAGTTGTGCTCTGTGCAAAATTCTACCAGGCAGCTTCCTCTTTCATTTCTTAGCCACAATCCGTATTCACCTACTATGTTTCCTTCTCTCGCTTTTCCTACACTCGAATTCCAGTCACCCATGACTATTAAATTTTCGTCTCCCTTGACTACCTGAATAATTTCTTTTATCTCATCATACATTTCATCAATTTCTTCATCATCTACAGAGCTAGTTGGCATATAAACTTGTACTACTTTAGTAGCCGTGGGCTTCGTGTCTATCTTGGCAACAATAATGCGTAAACTATGCTGTTTGTAGTAGCTTACCCGACTCCTATTTTTTATTCATTATTAAACCGACTCCTGCATTACCCCTACTTGATTTTGTATTTATAACCCTGTATTCGCCTAACGAAAAGTCTTGTTCCTTCTGCCACCGAACTTCAGTAGTTCTTACTATATCTAACTTCAATCTATCCATTTCCCTTTTTAAATTTTCTAACCTACCTGCTCGATTAAGAGATCTGAAATTCCACACTCCGATCCGTAGAACGCGTTTTCTTTCTCCTGATAACGACATCGTCCTGAGTAGTCCACGGCCGGAGATCCGAATGGGGGACTATTTTACCTCCAGAATATTTTACCCAAGAGAACGCCATCATCATTTAACCATACAGTAAAGCTGCATGCCCTCGGGAAAAATTGCGGCTGTAGTTTCCCCTAGCATTCAGCCGTTAGCAGTACCAGCACAGCAAGGCCGTTTTGGTTTGTGTTACAAGGCCAGATCAGTCAATCATCCAGACTGTTGCCCCTTCAACTACTGAAAAGGCTGCTGCCCCCCTTCAGGAACCACACCTTTGTCTGGCCTCTCAACAGGTAGCCCTCCTTTGTGGTTGTACCTACGGTACGGCAATCTGTATCGCTGAGGCACGCAAGCCTCCCCACCAACGGCAAGCTCCATGGTTCTTGGGGGGGAATGAAGGACATATGGTCACAATAATACATTAAAATTTTACCAGATTAGCTTGCTACCAAATCCTACTGGATCGTTGTCGTGTTGATGCAAAGCTTAATCAGATTTCACATGTAGATTAACAGGTTGCATATGTGTGACTGGACATTCCCATGATCTATGTACAGCTCCCTGTTGTTACTCAGTCGGACTTCCCTGTTAGTCCTCCACTTATTGTGCAAAGTCATTTGCTGTATATTACAAGGGACGTTCAATAAGTAATGTAACACTTTTTTTTTCTGAGAGCAGGTTACTTTGATTTGGGATTCCAATACAGTAAATTATTTCCCTATCTTTTTGCTACAAAACCCTATTTTTCAACATAATCTTCTTTCAATGTGATGGCCTTACACCACCTTACTGGGGGTTAATTCCAGCAAGAGGGAGGGACATTAATCGTGCTCGTCTTTTAACCTGTCGTGGCATGCAACGCTTATTATTTTATTGTACAATGTCTGTGTTTACTATTATCATTATACGTCGGAGCCTACATGATCGACGTACTGCTTTCTGTAGAGTGAATCCTTCATTAGGCCAAACAGATGGACGTCCGAAGGTGTGAAATTCGGGCTGTAACGTGGATGAGGAGGGACAATCCAACGAAATGTGTGAGCTTCTCTAGGGTGCGCAGACATGTGTGAGACCTTTCGATGTCGTGCAGAGGGAAAAGTTAGTTTGCATTTTTGTGACGACGAACACGCTAAAGCCGTTTCTCCAACTTCCTGACGGTAGCACAGTATTCTTCAGAGTTGATCGTTGCACCATGAGGGACGACATCAAACAGAATAACGTCTTCAGAATTCCAGAAGACCGTCGCCGTTACTTTACGATCTAAGGGTGCGGCTTTGAACTTTTTCTTCGGAAGGGTGGGGCGGCGCTAGTCCATGGATTGTCATTTTGTTTCCGGTTCAACGTGGTGAAACCCATGATTGATCGCCTATGACGATTTTTGACAAAAAGTTGTCACGATCAGTCTCGTAACGAACAAGCAATTCCGCACAGACTGGCGGTTATGATCTTCTGTGAGGCGGCGAGGAACCTAACGGCCACACACCTTTGAGAACCCCCCGGGATGCGAGAGATTGGACGGGTTTGTGCGACCTTGTTGCGATTCTGCTGGTGCTGTAAAACACTGGCGACATCTGCCAGGTGTGGGGGCAGTGTAAGCAGTGTAGCTACTGTTCCTGCTTGGACCTCAGGGTTGGACGGAGTTACCTGTCTTTGTGAGCTACCCTCAGGGATCGTCTCTGACTATGGAGACGCTCTAAGTGGCGTCATCGACACCGCGGGAGTTTGGTTACTCCCGCAGGAGGTCGGGCCAACGTGTTGTCGGCCTGTGGTGTACCCTGGCGGCCCAGCTACGAATCAGGCGACTACCAGTGTGTTCTCCAGTGTTGTAAAACCCTCTGGAGACGTGCCGGAAGCGATCCCGCAGTAGCGGAACGCCAGCTTCCTCGTGAAGCAGCCTCGTTGGGTAGCGAGGTGGCTTGTGAAGGGCAAGGCGCAACGACCTGTTTTGGACGAGCTGGGGCGTCGCGATGTGCGTGTCGGCAGCGTCGCCCCACACAACAGCAGCGTACTCTAGTATCGGCCGAATCACTGCCAGGTACAGGGTGAGGCCGTGGCGTGGAGGGAGTGTAGAGGAAGGGTTGAGCAGTGGGTACAGCGCACGAAGGCGCCCCACTGCTCGCCCCGTGACGTCACGGACGTGAGGCAGCCACGCCAGGCGCCGATCGAGTGTCACCCCGAGGTATTTGCCAGTCCGCTACCGTGGGATGGGGCCTCCCACGATCGCGACCGGCTGTAAGTCCAGAGGCATCCTCTTTCTGCTGAAGAAGATGGTCTGGCTCTTCGCAGCGTTAATTTTTAAACGCCATTTAGTGGACCACGCACCCTGGACGTCACATCCGAGCTGGAGGCGACAGCGCATCTCGGCCGCGTTCATGCTAGGGCTGAACAACGCCGTGTCGTCAGCATAAAGTGGTAACTCCACGCGTGCCACTCGCGGAGCGTCGGCTGTGTAGAGGGAGTACAGCAGGGGACCGAGAGCCGACCTCTGCGACCCTCCCGCACGAATCTGCCGATCGGTGGAGATGCCTCCGTCTGCTCGGACGTGGAATGTTCGTCCTGAGAGACAGGAGCGCAGCAGGACCGCGTGTGATGTCGGTACCCCGTGTACGAAAAGTTTATACACGAGGCCGTCATGCCACACGCAGTCGTAGGCCTTGGAGACGTCGAGAAGCACCGCCCCTAGGTACTCCCGCGTCTCCAGCGCTCGCATCGCCTGCTCCACTAGGCGCAACAGCTGCTGGCTGGTCGAATGGCCGCTCCGGAACCCGAACTGCTCCTCAGGGATGAGCTGCTGGTCCGTGACGTGGTGTAGCAGCCGCCCCACGTACAGCCTCTCAAAATCTTTGAGAGGGACGGGAGCAAGCTGATCGGCCGGTAGTTCGCTGCCTGGCGGGGGTCCTTCTCGCTCTTGGGAATGGCAACCACTTCCGCGTGTTTCCACGCGGAAGGGAAGGTTCAAAAAGTGGTTCAAATGGCTCTGAGCACTGTGGGACTTAACATCTTAGGTCATCAGTCCCCTAGAACTTAGAACTACTTAAACCTAACTAACCTAAGGACATCACACACATCCACGCCCGAGGCAGGATTCGAACCTGTGACCGTAACAGTCCTGCGGTTCCGGACTGCAGCGCCTAGAACCGCACGGCCACCGCGGCCGGCGAAGGGAAGGTCCCAGAGCGGAGTATTCTATTGAAGACGTCCGCCAGAGTCTCGTGTACCTCCGGCGGCAGCATCCTCAGCAAGCAGTTGGTGACTCCGTCCGAGCCACCCGCCTTCTTGGATGACAGAGCCTCGCGCAATGACTCACCTTGATTTTGTTCACTGCCAGGTCTCCGTAAACATTCTGCAAGCGCCAACGAATATCTGCGATCCTCTGGTTTTCCGCCAAAAGAAATTCAATGAGAGCTCTTTGCTTTGAACGCACCTCCGTTACAGACACCATTTTGAACGCTATGTAAGCGTCGCCACCTGTTAGAACTTCCTGGAACTACAAGGGCCGAAGTGGGAATACTCGACGGAGTCCTACATCAAATACCGCACTTAGTCAACAGAAATTGGCCAATAAAAAAAATTGTTGCAATACTTATTGAACGCTCCTTGTACATTACAGAAATGAGATTTTTTCTTTTATTCTCTCTCTGTGTAAACCGGCGTATGAATATTCACTGTATAGTACAGTGTCTGTGTTTACAATTCACATTATACAAAGTCCCTTCAGACATGCATGCACGCAAGAAACAGGCACTGCTATTTACAGCTGCGGATGAAATTTAATTTGTGAAGTGCGAATCCAAACTTATTTCAGCTATGCTCTTTATTGGTGGCACGTGAAAATTTGTGCTGAACCGGGACTCGAACCCGAATTTCCCTTTTACCGGGAGCGGCCGCCTTATCCGTTTCAGCTACACGTGCCGAGCGAAACCTGCATGATTTCCCCTTGTCTACATCTCTTAATGTTCGCACACACACAATATGTGATTCAGCAACAGGAAGGAACATTTAAGCTGTCGAGGCATGTAATACTCATTCAAGTGGTTCAAATGGCTCTGAGCACTATGGGACTTAACTTCTGAGGTCATCAGTTCCCTAGGACTTAGAACTACTTAAATGTAACTAACCTAAGGACATCACAAACATCCATGCCCAAGGCAGGATTCGAACCTGCGACCGTAGCGGTCGTGCGGTTCCAGACTGTCGAGCCTAGAACCGTTCGTCCACCCAGGCCGGCTCTAATACTTATTATTTTATTGTACAATGTCTCTGTTTTCGAGTCTCATCCTTCAAAAACGCATGCGTGTCGTTACGGCGACTGCTCACGATAAGCGAGAAATCTGTGTTGGAATGCCAGTCCGGCACAGATTTTCATGTGTCACCAGTAAACAACACAGTCAATTTAGAGCTCATATTCCCTAGTGAAATTTCGTCATATTTAACGAGCACCTGTAGATCGTCAGCACGGCCTGTTGCTTCAGATATGAATGCATTTCTGAAGGAACATCATATAATTTGAATTGCAAACACACACATTGTAAAGTAATATGATAAATATTACATGCCTCGAGGAGCCGAACGACGACCTTCCCTGTTGCAGGAATCACATAATGTGTGTGCAAACATTTGGAGATACGGAGAAGGGAGATATGTGGAGGTTCGGGTCGATCCAAGAGGCGCACCCGCATCTCGTGGCCGTGCGGTAGCGTTCTCGCTTCCCACGCCCGGATTCCCAGGTTCGATTCCCGGCGGGGTCAGGGATTTTCTCTGCCTCGTGATGGCTGGGTGTTGTGTGATGCCCTTAGGTTAGCTAGGTTTAAGTAGTTCTAGGTTCTAGGGGACTGATGACCATAGATGTTAAGTCCCATAGTGCTCAGAGCCATTTGAACCATTTGAACCAAGAGGCGCTCATTTATAGCCAAATTGATAAGGCGACCACCCGCGATAAGCGGGAAATCCGGTTTCAGGTCCCGGTTCAGAACAGATTTTCTTGTTTCACCGGTAGATAGGAAAGTGTAAGTCAATTTAGATCCAGATTTTGCTAATAAAAAAACTTCGTCACGTTTCATATATGAACAGGACAAGAATAAATAATATGAGAATTGTCTACTACGACAGGTTTTATTCTGGTCTGTCTAAAACTAAACCCCGTCTGTCATCGGATGCGGGTACCGACGGGGATGGAGTAAGCACACAGATCCCCCGGCCGTCGTGAGTTTTCGTGACCTGTCTGATTAGCCTACAAAATGCTAAATAAAATAAAATTCGTAACAGGGGGGGAATAAAATATTTTAGATTGGTGCATCGTTGTTCCAGGAACTGTTGTGTAACACTGTAGTGTAATCAGTAAGAGAGGAATAAGTTTGTGTTTAATTCTCCAAGAATAGTTTTGCTTTATATCGCAACTCAGGGAAATAACAGCTGGAGGTATTCGGTCGTCAGTTTAATGTCAGAAAGTGACGTTTCCAGTGGTCTGTAATCTTTAGCTGGGGGTAGATAAGACCATATTTTGAGTCGTAAATTTGTCCGTGGGAGGCCCAAACACAGCCTGCCGCAGACGCACTGGCTATGGTGTCTTGCAGTTCCATACAACAGGGTAACGGCTCACCTCCCAGAGGCGGCGGCGGCGGCGGCGGCGGCGGTAGCAGCTGAGAGAGGCGCGGCGGCGAAGACTTCAAAAGCTAACCACTCAAATTGTTTTCCAACTGGTGAGCATCCTTGCACTGCCTCTGAACAGAATGATCGTCAGTGACAAGGACTCAGTAGATTCTACTTGACAAGGTGAAGTACAGGGTATTAGTGATATGGCCAGAATACAGCGGCGACTGACTAGTATGGAACTTTTCAGTACTGATATGTACTCAATGTGGATGCACTGCGGACACGAAAAGGTGGTGAAATCTCGTAGCATTGTTTCCATAGGGCGAGTAAAAGGTGACCTAACTGTACTCGGCCGGCCGGTGTGGCCAGCCGGTTCTAGGCGCTACGGTATGGAACGCGCCACCGCTACGGTCGCAGGTTCGAATCCTGCCTCGGTCATGGATGTGTGTGATGTCCTTAGGTTAGTTAGGTTTAAGTAGTTCTAAGTTCTAGGGAACTGATGACCACAGCAGTTAAGTCCCATAGTGCTCAGAGCCATTTGAACCATAACTGTACTCGATCTGAGTGAATCAGTTTTGTGTTAGCAGAAGAGCCAACACCGTGTTACGAATGGAGGCCGAAATGCACGCGTTTTAGCTCACGCAGGCTAGCGTGAGGAGGGAAGAAGTATACTGACGTGAGGTCTGGAACATGACAAGGAATGAGAATTCAGAAAGCGGACGTAATTACTTTGATACTTAACTTTAATCCATTAATGATGAACGTCGCTCTTGACGGTACATGAGTCACAATATTATCTGTTCAGAATACATTCTTGAAGTAATTATAGTAACTGAATATGGCGCGTTGCTAGGTCGCAGCAAATGACGTAGCTCAAGGCTATGCTAAACTGTCGTCTCTGCAAATGAGAGCGTATGTAGACAGTGAACCATCGCTAGCAAAGTCGGCTGTACAACTGGGGCAAGCGCTAGGGAGTCTCTATAGACTATACCTGCCATATGGCGGCGCTCGGTCTGCAATCACTGATAGTGGCGACACGCGGGTCCGACGTATAATAACGGACCGCGGCCGATTTAAAGGCTACCAACTAGCAAGTGTGGTGTCTGGCGGTGACACCACAATCAGTACCTAAAGGTATTGATGAGACTCACGCAATGACAGATTCGGGAGAGAAGCAACTGTCTCCAGAGGTCAACCCTGGTGCGCAAAATGTTTTAATGTCATCACTAATGGATATACAAAAGTGACCTCATGCCCAGACTGCAAAAGGACACTGCCAATTTGAATTATAGTTTGTGAAGGAGAAGCCAGTTAAAAAACAGAGTTTAAAACAGTGATTCGAATTGAAGAAAATAAATACTGCGCAAACTTATGTTTCAAACGAAATTTAAAAGATTAAATCTGAAGTAGAGTATTATACAGACAACCGTTTGCCCAGGATAGAGCACAACTGGAGGAGCATGTTAATTCTAAAGTGAAAAGTATTATTTCAAAGGTAGCCTCAGAACTCAGTGGTGCGCACTGTTTAATACTCAGCGATTCTAAGCTACTGATCACAAAAAAGTTGGACGCCTATGAAGTTGTCTGTGGCACTTGCACGGAACAAAAGAACTAAAGCAAGTCATACATGAGGAGGCTGTATGCAGAGAATTCATTAATGTAAGTGATACTATTATGTATGGACAGTGTACTAATTTTAGTAATCATATAAAAGAGATGAATCACAGGCTGGATGCTGAACGAAAAGAGAGGGAATCGTTTTAAAAACAACAGCCTGTGCATAATCAGGTGGAAGACGAGAAACTCGGGTAGACTGACCAAGATGTCTTAAAGTTCTTTAAAAGTGTAGTACAGTTCTTGGCTGTTACCACGGTGGAAGTGGCCTTTGTTCGATGTTGCAAATTCAGTTATTTCGATCCACAAGATAGTGTGCAACCAAAATTAACCATATAGAAATTTATGGACATGCTGCTGGTGTGTTGGCCAGCATAGAAGCAAATATCGTTTGAACCAGGCCTTTAAAAGGGGATGCAGTCTGCTGGACGGTGACCACTGCAGCTGACAGTTTCGATGCATATGTCCACCAGTAGGGAGGATAGTTTTGATGTGGAAATTCTCTGATTTATATGGAAAATTGATTAGTTTGTTGTACATACGCTGATTTCAGCGCAAGATTTAACGTTGTCGGTACAACATTCGTTGTAGCAAGCATAAGATGACACCTAGAGACAAACTTCTTACTTTTTTAGCTACAAATTTCACTGATTTCGGCACAATATTCGCTCCTTCCACGCAAAAATGATGTAAAACTTCGATATTTGAATTATCACACGCCACCGATATGTTATTGTCAAGAAAATATTTCACAAATGAAATGGTTCAAATGGCTCTGAGCACTATGGGACTTAACATCTGTGGTCATCAGAACTTAGAACTACTTAATCCTAACTAACCTAAGGACATCACACACATCCATGTCCTAGGCAGGATTCGAACCTGCGACCGTAGCGGTCACGTGGTTCCAGACTGAAGCGCCTAGAACCTCACGGCCACATCGGCCAGCTTCACAAATGAACCCATGCTAACAACATCGTTAGAGTCTGCATATGCGTTTCGATGCGGCCTGGTGGGGAGTTGGCAGCTCGGTTCTGTAGTGGTGGTTGTACGCGAATCATACGCAACACTATGGGGACTGCTGACGCTTCCTCACGTCATTCCCGAAAGACGGTTGCAGCTGGAGCTCCTGCCTGCTTACTGCGCCCAGCAGATGGCGCAGGGCACTGCTGTTGATGACAGTTCAGTTCTTCTGTCTTGAAATGTGGTGTGCAGGTAGGGTACTGACCATTACTCTCGTAGAAAAAGCCATATTTAACCGCCGTATGTATTTGTTGCGTTTTTCGATGACTATGATTCGACTTGTAAATACGTATTAAATGTCAATAAAATTCTTCTGGTTATGTACTGCATTGTCAATGTGCAAGACTCTCTGACGTTCCGGCCACTTTTGCAAATTACCTTCTTCAGGCTGTTTCTGCTAACTCCCGAATGAGAAAAGTTTTGGTTCTCATATACTGGCGGAAGAAACTGCTATCGTAATATTACTGGATATTGAGGATGAGGGGAAGGGGTGTTAAGACGTCTTGCAATTGCTTTGTGGAGGACCTGGGTTCGATTCCCGATGCTGCCAGGTAGTTTTCGTTATATCCATGAATGGAGCTACAACAAATAACAGAAGTTCTATGTAAGTAACACCGTTCATTCACTGACAAGATAAGAATAAAACCTAAATAAAAATAACTTCAAGGAATAGGCTAGTACTATCGCTGGGATAGTGATTAGCAAACTCCATGGATAAAATTTGGGTGCCTGATTCCGAATAGTAGAAATCTCTAGAATGTCGACTTCCAAGCTGAGTTGAACCCCAGGTGAAAGCGATCTGAGCGGTGCTGTGTCGAGGTGAAACAGTAGCATAGCCCAGGACGAGGCTCCAGAGTGTGAAGCTGTGTGCAGTTACAAAGACCGGCCGACGTATCAGTATTCCCGCCATCGGTGAGTCTGCGGTGGAGAGGCACAGCACGGTTGGAACAGTGTCAGCATGTGTCTATTTCGTGAATGTGGCCCAGCAGGTGTTGCTAAGACATCGCAGAAGCAGAGGTATGAGGGTCCAGGCCTGCTCTCTCTGGCTGGATGGCTCTGCACATGAGCTGGAAACTGCTGGCCATAGGCTGTGTGAGATGTGACCTGCAGCTGAATGGTGGCATGTGCCAATGTGCAGGCCTTGAAGATGCCACATTCTTGCACCTAGAATGCCTCACCACGGTGTTTTACTGTGAGTGTCCACTGCAGTGATGAGGAGGTCCAAGCCAAGACAGAGCAGTGAGGCCAGTCAAGGAGCTGTGTGACCGTGGCTGACCTGCATTCCAGCGTTCACTGCACGGGCCGCTGGAAAAACCAGAGGAAATATCAGAGGCAAAGAATGTGCCTCCAAGCCGTCTGCATGAGCAATCCCCCCGATGGCACAGGTAAGTCTAGTTCTATGGGTGTCTCAGTAAATGACAGTGACAGGGATGACAACAATAGCTGGGATGACAGGAGGTGCGGCGTCCATGGTGGCGACCACAGAGATGGTGGTGCTGCAGACTGCAATGACGGAGGCTGCAGCGGCAGGGGCTGCAGTGAATGGGCTATGGCGGCAGAGGGTGTGGCACCCACTGCCAAGGTGACCCAGGCTCCGACAGCTGTGGCTACGGCAATGGTAGACATGATGTGGGAATCCTGCTGGCAGTGCCAGACAGCTGGTATGAAAGCCACTGTGATTACTGCTGGAGTAGAAACCATCTGCCTGAAAATGCTCTGGAACAGGAAGGTCTGCAGCAATATTATGGGTAAGGTGAGATTACAGCTGATTCTGGTGTTTGTGATGATGATGTCCTGACCTGTCCCGAATAATATAGATTGCTCTGCCCAGAGGTTTGACTATAATCGCAGATTCCCACAAATTCCTCTGAAATACTCCTTGGCACTGGCATAGAATTCTGAGGGAGATGGAGGAGCACTCAGAGATTACACAAGATGGGGGAGATGCAGCGTAGTCCAGTGAGACATAAGGTGCAAACGCTCAGCTGATGAATTATCGCCTTGAGGCTTCATACGATATGTCAATTACAGAAGCAGATCATTTTTTTGGAGTGGAACTAACTTCGACACTTGTGCCCTGAAGGTGCAAAAACATTTTGCTTCGCCGTTAGTTTGTGGTTAAAAGGTTGCTTATCTGATGTGCGTGATGCCATTGGGCTTACAGAAAGACACGAATTCTCTTTAAGTCAGTTTTGGGCGATTGTCTGATAGAATAGTGGATGGTAACCCTTCTTAGCAGAATATACTTGCTAAAACTCAGAACGTGGTGGCCAGTGTTGTAGAATTCTTAGGGATCACAAAATGAAATTTAGAAAAGTGACCACTTCGAAAATCAATCGTGAACCCCAAAAAGACCCTGTAAAATCTATGCAAAGTAATTGCATGGGGATGTCTGGCTGGGATTAATCGCAAAACTGTTGACGACGGGGAGGCAGGTTCTCTGTGCATTACTTGCAATGCCTAATCATGCGTGCAATGTCCTTGGTGGAGGTGGTAAGTTCCTGTGGGACCAAAAAGCTGAGGTCATCGGTCCCAAGGCCTGCACACTACTTAATCTAACTTAAATTAACTTACGCTAAGGACAACACACATACACTCATACCCGAGGGAGGAGTCGAACCTCCGACGGGGGCAGCCGCGTGAACCGTGGCAAGGCGCCACGGACCGCCGCTACCCCGCGCGGTACAATGCCCTTGTCCATCCTCAGCATGTGCGGTGTCACCTGGCCAACTGCTTTCTACAGCAATACCCCAATGTCTTTTACACAGAAATTCCAACACCTGCTGCTGCAGAGATTCAGAGCACAGCTCCATTTTGGGCCGAAAAAGCGTCTCACTGGGAAATACAACGCTAAAGAGACTCGCTGGGAAGCCACATCTTATCCATGGTCCAGCCTGTCTGAACAAAGTGGAGAAGGAGCCAGAGAGTACCATCCTGCCCCACGGCCGTGGCGATACAGTGGTGGTCAGTCAGAAAGGTAGCTACTGTGGTTTCATCGATCTGGTCAATATGAAAGCAAGTTTGTTCGAAAGAATCAAATTCTGCATCTGATCTGACAGGAACCTGAGTTGCAGTATTTGCTTTGGTATGGTGTGCATGAGGCGATAGAGATTATTATTATTTGGCAGGGTAAATGCCCAATGCTGGGATTTTTGTGCTGTCTGGCTGGGTACAGGTCTGGCTGGGTGGAATAAACTGGTAGAAGGATTGTGGTCTGTTAGCAGAAAAAACATCCATCTGTTAAGGTACTGATGAAACAATGAAAGGCCGACTGGAGCTTGGCGATTCTTTGGGGGAGCGAGCTACCAAGTAGCCTTTAGCTGTTTGACGGTAGGGCAAACTCCATGGGAGTCGATGACAAGACCGAGGTATTCTATTTTGGTACAAAAAAATTCGCATTTCTTCTGGTTGCACCAGAGTCCCGCGACAGCGAGGGCGTGGAAGAGGCATTCCAGGTTGCAGAGCTTTATCTGGAGTAATGCCGGAGATATCACCCAGATAACTAGAACAGGAAGGGACTTTCGACGTCAGTTGCTCTAAAAACCGTTGGAAGATGGCCGGAGCAGAGGTGCTGCCGAAGGGTAGACACTGATACTGGAACAGCCCAATGTGAGTGTCAAAGGGGGCTGCACTATTTGCCATGACGACTTTCAGGAAGTTATGGCTATAAATGTGAATGAAGTTGCGAATTTGATAAATGTGCTCAACCTCTGTAGTATCGATACAATCATATTCTTTGTAAGACTTTTTGAGACCAGAGATGTTGGTCAGAGTGAGTCAAGAGTAGCAGTAGCAGAGTATGTTGGACAGTCTGGCAATGTGTTTGGTTTAAAAATGAAGGAAGCTTGCCTGTCGCGTAGTGGAGGAAGCATTTTTAAAAAGGATTTGGTAGTAATATGTTTTGAGGAAAAAGATTGAGCAACTGAGATTATATCAACGGAAGAATGATAAAACCCAGCTTTTAAGGTAATCCATTTTTTAAAAATATTTGTAATTGTATAACAAGTTGTGCATTGCGAAGATTTATGAAAATTAGTATGACATCGTCTTGCATTCCACATCGCAAGTACGAGAGACAGAATGCGATTTTTGACAGCCACATCATTATTGCTATAGCAACAAGTTACAGAGCAGCCGAGAGTTCCGTGCGCACAGGTACGCCAATAAATTTAATTACCATCAAAGTTCACGTCCACTATAAAGCACAGTGATTGACAGAGTGTATTTGTGAAAAGAATATCATATCAGTTCAGAGGCTTAATATCAGTAGAAGATTTCAGTAAAGTGCTACATTGTGAATTTTGTTACAGTTATACCAAAAACTCAGGTGCACTAATTTTTATGTTCAATCGCTGTTTAATTACAATAACAGTTCTTGTATAGAGATTGTTTGCAAGACTAAAGATTAGCAATATTCAGGGCAAACATTTTAATCTGAGTCTTTGACGAATTGTTTAATATACTGGCTAATGCGGATTTCACATTCTGTACCGTGTGCTCCACATGTTTCCGTTCAAAATTATATTTTCACATAGTTCTGTTGTCCTGCACCGATATTTTCATAGTTCGATATCAAAATAAGTTTTACAGATTTCTTAGATGTCGGCTCGACCCTTATAAACACGAGTTTAAAAGTATATAAGAAACTAACAAGCGCTGATTAAAAGGAAGGATTTCATCGCGTCATCCAACAGGAGTTGCCGATAGGCGGTCTTGGGTTGTTTCTTCGAGAAGAACACGCTTGCTTCCACTTTGTACATCACCTACTTCCGGCGAGAGAGCACGTACATATCCGCGATAGACTGGACATTGACGGTGGACTTAAAATCTTTGCAAATGTGGAATTTTCCACTGGGTTTTCTGACGACGACAAGGGGTGACGCCGCTTGGCTGGTAGACAGGCGTGAGAATCCCAGCTCCTGTATCCTCTGAACTACACCTCAGCCTCCTCCCGAACTGCGTGGGGGATCTCTCGTGCTTTGATGAATCACGGCTGTGCAATATCTTTCAAGGTAACGCGCCCGCAAAATTATTTTGCCGTACCTAGGATGTCCTGAAAATGCTAAGGTACAATACCAGCCATTGAAATTGCTACATTACGAAGATGACGTGCTATAGACGCGAAATTTAACCGAAAGGAAGAAGATGCTGTGATATGCAAATGATTAGCTTTTCAGAGCATTCACACAAGGTTGGCGCCGGTGGCGACACCTACAACGTGCTGACACGAGGAAAGTTTCCAACCGATTTCTCATACACATACAGCAGTTGACCGGCGTTGCCTGGTGAAACGTTGTTTGTGTTGCCTTGTGTAAAGAGGAGAAATGCGTACCATCACGTTTCCGACTTCGATAAAGGTCGGATTGTAGCCTATCGTGATTGCGGTTTATCGTATAGCGACATTGCTGCTCGCGTTGGTCGAGATCCAATGACTGTTAGCAGAATATGGAATCGATGGGTTCAGGAGGATAATACGGAACGCCGTGCTGGATCCCAACGGCCTTGTATCACTAGCAGTCGAGATGACAGGCATCTTATCCGCATGGCTGTTACGGAGCGTGCAGCCTCGTCTCGATCCCTGAGTCAACAGATGGGGACGTTTGCAAGACAACAACCATCTGCACGAATAGTTCGACGACATTTGCAGCAACATGGGCTATCAGCTCGGAGACCATGACAGCAGTTACCCTTGACGCTGCATCACAGACAGAAGCGCCTGCGCTGGTGTACTCAACGACGAACCTGAGTATACGAATGGCAAAACGTCATTTTTTCGGATGAATCTAGGTTCTGTTTACAGCATCGTGATGGTCGCATCCGTGTTTGGCGACATCGCGGTGAACGCACATTGGTAGCGTGTATTCGTCATCGCCATACTGTCGTATCACGCGGCGTTATGGTATGGAGTGCCATTGGTTACACGTCTCGGTCACCTCTTGTTCCCACTGACGACACTTTGAACAGTGGACGTTACATTTCAGATGTGTTACGACCCGCGGTTCTGCCCTTCATTTGATCCCTGCGAAACCCTACATTTCAGCAGAATAATGCACGAACCGCATGTTGCAGGTCCTGTACCGCCCTTTCTGGGTACAGAAAATGTTCGACTGCTGCCCGGGCCAGCACATTCTCCAGATCTCTCAGCAACTGAAAACGTCTGGTCAATGGTGGCCAAGCAACTGGCTCATCACAATACGGCAGTCACTATTCTTGATGAACTGTGGTATCGTGTTGAAGCTGCATGGGCAGCTGTACCTGTACACGCCATCCAAGCTCTGTTTGACTCAATGCCCAGGCGTATCAAGGCCGTTATTACGGCCAGAGGTGGTTGTTCTGGGTACTGATTTCTCAGGATCTATGCACCCAAATTGCGTGAAAATGTAATCACATGTCAGTTCTAGTGTATATACTCGTTTATCATCTGCATTTCTTCTTGGTGTAGCAATTTTAATGGCCAGTAGCGTATTTGTCTCAAAGGTTCGTATTGCTGTCATGGGGGGCATGGGAACTGATCGTTGCCATATTATCCGAGATTTGTAGGCCAAAGATGTTAAAGCCAAAAATGTTAGGATTGTTGTAAGAGTAAAGCACTGTGACCGGAATTGCCTTGATTGTAGATCTACACTGTGATCCTCATTACGCCTGTGTTGGAGCTTCGAGCCACAAGAAGCCGAGCTTTACGAATGTTCACGTATTGATTGATGTAACGGAAGCCCCAGTATCCAGCTGGAATTGGACGCCCCAGTTCTGAACATATAGGTGAAGGAAAAGTTTCTTTGGCTTACATACAAGCACAGAAGGGCGCTGCGAGTGACCTACACGTCAGGTTGATTCGTGTATAGTGGAAATGCTGTAACAGGTTTGAACCAGTAAAGACTCATCAGAAACCTAATGGTTCAGGAGCGTGGCGTCATCGACCTGATGGACGTCCATTGCTTCAGAACCATAGGTGGCCACATTAACAGATGGGCTCCGCAATTTCTTTCAGCAACCGTCTTGAATGCGATCAATATTTTCACAAAACAAACATTTGGTTAGGTGGAAATGACAAGTGCGGGTAATGCCGTGAGCCACTGCCTATAGGACTGTGTATGTGTCACTCCTGTCACGTTGAACGATTGTCTTCAGTCATCGTTGGTCCCGTTCTTGCACGACCTTTTATCTGGCGGCAGCGATGTCGGAGATTTGTTGTTTTAGCGCATTCCTGATATTCACGGTACACTCGTGTAATTGTCGTAGGGGAAATCCCCACTTCATCGCTACCCCGGAGATACTGTGTTCCATCGCTCGTGCGCCGACTATAGCACCACGTTCAAACTCAGTTAAATCTTGATAACCTGCAATTGTAGCAGCAGTAACAGATCTAACAACTGCGCGAAACACTTGTTGCCGACCGCAGCGCCGTATTCTGCCTGTTTACATAGCACTGTATTTAAATACGTATGCCTGTACCAGTTTCTTTGGTGTTTCAGTGTATAAAGAGAAATAAATTACAGGGTGGTCAGAAAATGTCTGAAACGCTTGCAGAGATGTTGCAGGGCAGGGTGTGCTGAGACATAGACGTTACGAAAAAGATTCTTTATGTTGCGCCGTTTCCGAGTTATTTAGCATTGAAGTTAGCCAATCAGGTCGTCGCGCGCAGATTCAAGTTTCAGCTAACTAAAGAAGGCACTCGTTGGCCAACATCGCCGACACGCCGCTTCAACGTGAACGCGCGGCGCGCAGTCGGGAGGACCACGGTTCAATCCCGCGTCCGGCCATCCTGGTTTAGGTTTTCCGTGATTTCCCTAAATCGCTGCAGGCAAATGCCGGGATTGTTCCTTTCAAAGGGCACGCCCGACTTCCTTCCCCATCCTTCCCTAATCCGATGAGACCGATGACCTCGCTGTCTGGTCTCCTCCCCAAACAACCCAACGCGCGGCTCCCCGATTGGCTAACGTCAAAACTCGGAAACAGGCACCGTTTCGAAATTTTCTCTAACTTTTATGTCAGTACAGCCTGTCCTGCGACATACTTACAGGTGTGAAACATGGGAGGAATAATTTGTCTGATGGTTCAAATGACCAGCTATCGTAGTTGAAACAGACTGCGAGTGGAAGAAAAAAAAAAAAAAAAACAAAAAGAAACGAAAAGGCAGTTATTCACAGTGCAGCACAGAATTTTATTTCTGGCAATCGGTTTTGTTGGAAAATTTGTACACTAATGTTTAAAAAAATAGCCTCTGTCAGTTCAGAATGTTTATTAGAGTCTTGTGTAAAATTTTGAAATAAATCGGTCAAGAACTTTTGGAGATCTTTGCTAACAACGATATATCCAGTGGCGTCCAAATGTTTTTTAGAGCATCGTGTAAAATTTTGAAGTATATCAGTCAAGGACTTTTCGACGTTTCTGTTAATAACGTTAAATAACGTCCTATTTTTACATAGTAGTATTAATGAGAGAAAAATCTATTTTTATCAGTAACATTTTTCACGAAGTAATGTTTTCGATGTCTGTAGCATAGTGGCCAGACAGGACTCTCAAGAACTTTTTGAAAAAATAAAATAAAGGTCGGAAAAAATGACTTGATCTAGATTTCTTTATACTAAAGCTGTTTCCACTCAACTACATTACAGCACAGAAATTGAGAATTTTTAAAAGACAAAATACAACATTTCATGCCGTAAAGGGTTAGAGCACTGATATGAGTGAAAGTGGCGACTGAAAAGTATCGATTGAAAAGGTATCGGTTTTTGAAGCGAAGGTACTCGATAGCAAGACGTATCACTACTTTTTCCTGGCCCCATGCAACATTAAAAGCGGCCCTGGTAGCGAGATGTTTCCGGAGTCGTACACAAAGAAAGACACAAATCGCCCAGTTCACACATTGCTTTCACATTCATTTTCTTTTCTGCCCTCTACGCGTCGGCGGCAGGTGCGGCGATGTCAGCGGCCCTGTTCCGTTCAGAGCTAATGGCCGCAGTAGGTGCGGCAGCGCGAGTTCGCCAGACGCGTGCGTCTGTGCCCGTGTGTAGGCGACGTGTGTGACGAGCCGTCCGGACAACAGAGGGCGTGTCCGCCGCCACATCGGACGGGCACCGCCCGCCGCTCCTCTCTTGTCCGCCTAACAATGCCCGTTCGGTTATCCCACAGGCGCCGGGCCGGGCGAAAGTGCCTCACGCAACTCGTGTCACCATTATGTCTCGCTCGTAAGCGTCTTATCTCCGCTCTGATTACGAGGAAAATGACGTTGCATTGGCCAATTTAGATCGCATCGACTGAGAGATACGTCGTCCCCCATGAACGGATTTTACTTAGGCGCTTAGCTGTGAGAATTTCTTCGGTATCACCGTATCCATCGACCTCATG
The DNA here is from genome assembly GCF_023897955.1 of Schistocerca gregaria. Lineage (NCBI taxonomy): Eukaryota > Metazoa > Arthropoda > Insecta > Orthoptera > Acrididae > Schistocerca > Schistocerca gregaria. The sequence goes on along the minus strand of NC_064925.1, from coordinate 319,565,527 downwards.
TGTTACTTCATCATCCAAGTTGAAAACTGAGTACACCTGGTATGAGCTGCCGCTGAGGCGGGTCTGGAAATTCATGGGAGGAAAAGAAAGCACAATTTTTTATAAAATGAACCTTAAAATCAATGAAAAATTGTATTTATTAATCACCAAACATACAGTGCTACCACTTTATTTTAGGTACTGACGACTTACAACATACTCTATCTGATCAAACATATAGGGACACGTGTTAGTCGACACTAATATGAGATGTACCCGCCCTTCGCCTTTATGAAGGCATGAAAGCTGCTAGGAGGTGTCTCATTATCTGTGGATAAATGGCAGCCTATCTTCCTCAAAAGCAAAAACCACAGGTCCTGGTGCTTTATTTATTTTTATTCATTTATTCTTCACAACAGTAGCCTGTTCTCTAGGCAGTTAACACACATTCACATTATGGTAGATTACTAATAAATAAATGCAACAATTATTTATTCCAGGTACTTATAAACATTTCGAAAAAACTGCTAATTTTAAAAAATGCTAACATTACAGCTACTTTCTGCCACTATAAAATTAACGTAAAAACCACTAAACCAGTAAACCAACTACACTACTGGCCATTAAAATTGCTACACCACGAAGATAACGTGCTGAAGACGCGAAATTTAACCAACAGGAAGAAGATGCTGTGATATGCAATTGATTAGCTTTTCAGAGCATTCACACAAGGTTAGCGCCAGTGGCGACACCTACAACGTGCTGACATGAGGAAAGTTTCCAACCGATTTCTCATACACAAACAGCAGTTGACCGGCGTTGCCTAGTGAAACGTTGTTGTGATGCCTCGTGTAAGGAGGAGAAATGCGTACCATCACGTTTCCGACTTTGATAAAGGTCGGGTGGTAGCCTATAGCTATTGCGGTTTATCGTATCGCGACATTGCTGCTCGCGTTCGTCGAGATCCAATGACTGTTAGCAGAATATGGAATCGGTGGGTTCGCGAGAACGCCGTGTTGGATCCCAACGGCCTCGTATCACTAGAAGTCGAGATAACAGGCATGTTATCCTCAGGGCTGTAACGGTTCGTGCAGCCACGTCTCGATCCCTTAGTCAACAGATGGGGACGTTTGTAAGACAACAACCACCTGCACGAATAGTTCGACGCCGTTTACAGCAGCATGGACTATCAGCTCGGAGATCATGGCTGCGGTTACCCTCGACGCTGCATCACAGACAGGAGCGCCTGCGAAGGTGTACTCAACGACGAACCTGAGTGCACGAATGGCAAAACGTCATTTTTTCAAATGAATCTAGGTTATGTTTACAGCATCATGATGGTCGCATCCGTGTTTGGCGGCATCGCGATGAACACACATTGGAAGCGTGTATTCGTCATCGCCATACTGGCGTATCACTCGGCGTGATGGTTTGGTAATTGGTTACACGTCCCGGTCACTTCATGGTCGCATTGACGGCACTTTGAACAGTGGACGTTACATTTCAGATGTGTTACGACCCGTGGCTCTACCCTTCATTCGATCCCTGTGAAACCCTAATTATCAGCAGGATAATCCACTACCGCATGTTGCAGGTCCTGTACGGGCCTTTCTGGATACAGAAAATGTTCGACTGCTACCAGAGGTGGTTGTTCTGGGTACTGATGTCTCAGGATCTATGCACCCAAATTGAGTGAAAATGTAATCACATGGCAGTTCTAGTATAATATATTTGTCCAATGAATACCCGTTTATCATGTGCATTTCTTCTTGGTGAGGCAATTTTAATGGCCAATAGTGTATTAACACTACTGTTAGTGCTACAGATTTTGTTCTGTGTATGTTCATTCATTAGGGAGCATTTAAATTCTGGAAGTTTGTTTCCGCTCCTGTATCCACTTTCATACTACCCCGGTTAATAGCCACTGTCTGCTGAATTCCTTGGTCGTAAGGCAGCACCGCAGCAGCGTTTCAATTGTAACAAGCGATTCCATAATTCACTGTAGTGTTTTAGAATCTACAGTTCCGTCGTCACTTGCATCAACGCAATGTAAATTCTTCTAAAAACATTTCATTCAGTGATCGCCGACCTCAGCTGCCTTCACTACATTTGTAAACACTGAAGTGACAAACACATAGGACAGCGATATCACACATACAGATTTTGGTAGTATCACGTACATAAGGTATAAAAGAACAATGCTTAGCGGAGCTGTAACTTGCACTAAGGTGATTCACGTGAAAAGGTTTCCGACATGATTATGGCCACACGAGGGGAATTAACGGACTTTGTACGCGGATTGGTAGTTGGAGCTAGACACATGGGACATTCCATTTCGGAAATCGCTAGGGAGTTCAATATTCCGAGATCGACAGCGTCAAGAGTGTGCCGAGAATACCAGATTTCACGCATAACCTCTCGCCATGGACAACGCAATGGCCGACGACCTTCACTTAACGATCGAGTTCAGAGGCGTTTACATACAGTTGTCAATGCTAACAGACAAGCAACACTACGTGAAGTAACAGCAGAAATCAATGTGGTATGTACGACGAACGTATCCGTTAGGACAGGGTGGCGAAATGTGGCGTTAATGGGCTATGGCAGCAGACGAACGACGCGACTGCCTTTATTAATAGCACCACATCGCCTGCAACGCCTCACCTGGGCTCGTGAGCATACCTAGAAAAGTCGAGAACCGTGGCCTAGTCACACTAGCCCCGATTTCAGCTGACAAAAGCTGATGGTGAGGGATCGAGTTTGGCGTAGTCCTCACGAAGTCATAGAGCCAAGTTGTCCACAAGACACTGTGCAAGCTCGTTGTTCCTCCATGGTGTGGTCTGTGTTGGCACAGAATGGACTGGATCTTCGGTTATGTTCGGCTGCTTGCAGACCATTTGCAGCCATTCACAGACCTCATGTTCCAAATAGAGACGGAATTTTTATGGATAACAGTGCGCCACGTCACTGGGTCACAGTAGTTCGCTATTGGTTTACAGAGCTTTCTGGACAGTTCGAGGGAATGATTTGGTCATCGAGAAAGCCAGACATTGATCCCATCGAACATGCCTGGGACATAATCGAGAGGTCAGTTTGTGCACAACGTCCTGCAAAGGCAACACTTTCGCAATTGTGTACAGAAGGTGTATCTAAAATTTGTAAATAAAGCATTTTTGATTTTCACCGTGTTTCCATTTAGTGAACGACTGGAGGTTGAAAACAAAAATAGACCTGGTAAATTACACTTTTATTTAAATAGCAGAAACTGTATTTCGGTTACATGCAAATTTACGTTTCAGAACATATGTACCTTCCTATACATTTATCCTGTTTAGAAAATTATCTGCATTCTGACAAACGTTCTGGAAGTACCTATTCCAAAGTCTGAGCACCAAATGCGATGTTATTTAAGACCGAATGACGCGCTATCTGTTCACTTCAGTTCGCCATCAGCAGTTCAGTTTTTTTTAGCAAATGTCAGACGCACAAGATAAGTCTTTGGCTCTTGACAGCTTAATATTGGTATTACAAATGTTTCTTACATTGTGACTTCTTTTACCAAGTGCATTCCATACAGTGTTTTGGTTAACCAAAATATTTGCATTTAGATATGCTAAATGACATTATTAAGTAAGTTCAAAAAGGAGAAGCATTTGACTACCCAAGCGATCTATAAAAAGTATCATGCTTTTACATGTTATTAATCTATTTGCTGAATCAAATAATCCCGTGCGTACTGAAGGAAAACGGGAAGGAGGAAGGAAAAATATGCTTAACGTCCCGTCAACATCGCGTGCATTAGAGATGGAGCACAAGCTTAGATGGTTTCAAGAATGGAGACGGAAAACGGCCTTCACCTTTCAAAGGAACTATCTCAGCATTTGCCTGGAGCGATTTAAGGAAATGACGGGAAACCTGTATCTGGATGGCCGGATATGAGTTTGAACCGTAGTCCTCCCGAATGCGAGTCATGTGTGCTAACCACTGCGCCACCTTGCCCGGTGTGGACACTGAAGCCTTAGCATAAGATAGGTATTCTTTCCATTATAAGTTAAAACACACCTTTCGAGAAAAGCGTATTTAACATGCATTAAAAGTGCATGCAGATGATATATACAGGGTGTACATAAAGTCCGGGAACACTTTCAATTATTTATTGCACAAGCACTAAGCATCGTACAGATGTCATACATATTGCATTTTGAAGAGAAATTCTGCAAGTTTTTTTTTACAAACATTCGATATGCGAACCATGAGTGACCCGGCAGAATCAATACGGCAATCGAATTCTTGTCATACTCATCTCAGCATGGCATCGTCGACTGTGGCAGTCGCTTCCCGTATTCTCTCCCGGAGCTCTGCCACATCACATGTTAGAGGCGGTACATACACCTGATCTTCAATGTGTCCCCACAGAAAAAAGTCACACGGAGTGAGATCTGGTGATCAGGGAGACCATTTCATGAAACAGCTGTCCACTTCTGTAGCATGGTCGAGCCATCAAAAAAATGGTTCAAATGGCTCTCAGCACTATGGGACTTAACATCTGAGGTCATCAATCCCCTAGACTTAGAGCTACTTAAACCTAACTAACCTAATGACATCACACACATCCATGCCCGAGGCAGTATTCGAACCTGCGACCGTAGCAGCAGCGCGGTTCCAGACTGAAGCGCCTAGAACCGCACAGCCACATCGAGCGGGGTCGATCCATCGATGCGGCAGCTCCGTCTTCAGGTAACCACGAACTTCACGATGAAAATTGGGTGGAGCCCCATCCTGCTGAAAGATGGAGAATCTGATTGCGTTTGAGGCATCAGCCATTGTTGCAACAAGTCGAAGTAGGCTTCACTCACACTGGGACGTCCGCTTCTCTTTGCAGGACACAGGCAACCCGTCGTAACGAATTTGTTGTGCCAGTGGTAAATGGCCTTTCTTGTTGGTGGCTTCTAACTGTTCTTGGTTCTACACATCCGTTGAACAGCTGTACCACACTTGTTTTTGTCGAACTCCAACACACAGAAAGCTCGCTCCGCACCTGAACTCGCCATGTTTGCGACTAGCGCTGACTATCGGCAAATTGCCAAACTACGCTGTGGTGGTGTACATGAGAAAAACTATCAGGGTTTCTCGTCAAAATGACATGTGTATGATGTCTGTGCAATAAATAATTGAAAGTCTACCTGTACTTTATGTACACCCAAATCTGTTAAGTGAGTTATTCACCTTCTGCAATGCTTGGTTGTCCCTGTACGTCAGTACATTAGATCTCCCTGATCTTGGTTTAGCTGTGGTTTTTCTTTCGCGTTTCCACTTCACAATCACAACACCAACAATACGATTGGGCAGCTTTCGATGGTTGAAATGTTCCTGACGTATTTGTTAGTCAGGTGAAATCCAATGACTAGTCCACGCTCGAGGTCACTGACATCTCGTAACAGACCCATTTTGATGTTACTGCTTCTCTAATAACAACACAGTACTCCCCACCTCCACTTATACTAACAAGTCCGCCTCTCACGACATCTAGTGTCCAATTGCACATTACATATGTCCAGATACTTGTAGTCAGATAGTATACATATTATTCTACTGACAGGCACGTAAAGGTCAGGTACAGTCGTGCTCAAAAGTATCCGAACGACCTGGAGTGCATTTCGCCTGATTCGCATGCAACCGGCATAACGCAGCTGTCTAGCAGGTCCTCTAATCGCTCCTTGGTACAGTCGTTTGACTATTGAAAATGGTTCCAACAAGCCACCACTAGAAAACACTGCTCTGTATTGCAGTAACTCGAGATGTAAACTAATACCACTGTGTTACAAATATCAGGGAACACCTTATCACAGATAAGACTGTCCTTAACGCTTGTAAGTTTGAAATGTCCCCTTAGAAAAATTGTACAGAACTGTGCTTAAACTGACACACATTGTGGTCTGAAATTCACATTAAAGACGATATTCCTTCTCTACCAAGTAGACGTTAGGTTGAATCACAATAAAGCCTGGAGTGGCGACATGTAGAAACTCTATCACCAGTAACCTTTCTTATACTAGTTATATATTTTTAGTGACGAAACAAACGCTATGTATGGTCACAGGACACTTATACCATCTTTTATCTGAGTTTCTGTATGTCGATAAAATTGGTTCTGAACTGGGAATGCAACTCAGACCGCCCTTAACGCGGAATTCGATCCCTTCGTGACAATACAGCTCGGCTACAATTTGTTGATTGTTCAAAACTGCAGATTCCTCAACATCTCCACATATTATGCGAGAATGGGTTCGAATCCTGGCCCGGCACTAAAGATTTCATTATGTATTATCAAGCTCTAGCATGAAAACACCTAACTACTGTTGGATATTAATTTTAATTTTTAATGTGTTTTCATTTGTTGTCAACACTAACGATATCGGACGTTTTTAATTCCCAGTGAGACACAGAACTATTTACGAGATGACTGTAAGTGCAAGATGTTATTCCGAGGAGCTGCTGGAGAAAAATTCGGTAGCTGACGTCTCTTTGTGTGTAGTCAGCAACGATATGTGTGGGGCTCTATTACCAGTGAGCACTAAACTCTTCGTCATATTATTTTTAGTTCAAACATGCTCACATGTCGCTGCTCGTGCAACAAAACCATATTTAACGTTCGTTTTCTCTAGAATATAACAGCGATAGGTGCCGGGTTGGAGTCCTGGGAAGGACAAAATTAATGTTTCTTCTCGTCATTTCAGTTAAAACATCTAGCTAATGCCGCGAAAATCCGATATGTCACAGTTGACTGTGCTTCGATATCAATCCGATCACGTTATGGGTTCGAATCCCTGTCCAACACAAAGCTTTACCTCACGGCATTTCAAGTAAGTTACTTGTGAAGAAGCAATATGTAACATCTCTCGTAGTTCGTTACCAGGGACAATAGATGCTGGGTAGGAATTCGCGTCTGTTAAAAATGTTTGCATTATGTAATTTAAAGTTGATATTTGCTAAATGATAGTTTCTAAAATCGAGGTATATCACTATCTGTATGCCTAATCAGGAATGACTATTAGTTTCCGTCATTCACGAAATCTTTGCTTAGTCTGCATGACCTGGGTTTGAATCCATATGCAGAACGAGACGGTTCGTCGCGTCATTTGACTTTCATACATATTCTCAACTAGATGCTCGTGAATAACTTAAATTTTTAACGTCATTTTGTGTTAAATAATAAGTACGGTGTGTTACTTTGAAGGGGAAATCATGAATACGACGAATTTCCTACGTGCATTACCTATCTGACGTAATAATGAGAGTGGTAACATTTCAGGTATGTCATTTACTGTAATAAATGTGAACTTACAAGCCTTAAGGACAGTCTTATCTGTGATAAGGTGTTCCCTGATATTTGTAGTACCTTGGTATCACTTTACATCTCGAGTTATTGCGATACAGAGCAGTGTTTTCTAGTGGTGACTTGTTGGAACCATTTTCAATAGTCCAACGACTATACCAAGGAGCGATTAGAGGACCTGCGAGACAGCTGCGTTATGCCGGTTGCATGCGAATCAGGCTAAATTCACTCCAGGTCGTTCGGATACTTTTGAGCATGACTGTACATGCGACTGTTAATTATGTTACGTTGTTTTGGCAGTGGTAGATAACGTGTGGAAAACGCCACTGGTTACAGGTACAAGGCTATTGGTGGCCCTTCGAACCCAGATCTACACTCCTGGAAATTGAAATAAGAACACCGTTAATTCATTGTCCCAGGAAGGGGAAACTTTATTGACAAATTCCTGGGGTCAGATACCTCACATGATCACACTGACAGAACCACAGGCACATACACACAGGCAACAGAGCATGCACAATGTCGGCACTAGTACAGTGTACATCCACCTTTCGCAGCAATGCAGGCTGCTATTCTCCCATGGAGACGATCGTAGAGGTGCTGGATGTAGTCCTGTGGAACGGCTTGCCATGCCATTTCCACCTGGCGCCTCAGTTGGACCAGCGTTCGTGCTGGACATGCAGACCGCGTGAGACGACGCTTCATCCAGTCCCAAACATGCTCAATGGGGGACAGATCCGGAGATCTTGCTGGCTAGGGTAGTTGACTTACACCTTCTAGAGCACGTTGGGTGGCACGGGATACATGCAGATGTGCATTGTCCTGTTGGAACAGCAAGTTCCCTTGCCGGTCTAGGAATGGTAGAACGATGGGTTCGATGACGGTTTGGATGTACCGTGCACTATTCAGTGTGCCCTCGACGATCACCAGAGGTGTACGGCCAGTGTAGGAGATCGCTCCCCACACCATGATGCCGGGTGTTAGCCCTGTGTGCCTCGGTCGTATGCAGTCCTGATTGTGGCGCTCACCTGCACCGCGCCAAACACGCATACGACCATCATTGGCACCAAGGCAGAAGCGACTCTCATCGCTGAAGACGACACGTCTTCATTCGTCCCTCCATTCACGCCTGTCGCGACACCACTGGAGGTGGGCTGCACGATGTTGGGGCGTGAGCGGAAGACGGCCTAACGGTGTGCGGGACCTTAGCCCAGCTTCATGGAGACGGTTGCGAATGGTCCTCGCCGATACCCCAGGAGCAACAGTGTCCCTAATTTGCTGGGAAGTGGCGGTGCGGTCCCCTACGGCACTGTGTAGGATCGTACGGTCTTGGCATGCATCGGTGTGTCGCTGCGGTCCGGCCCCAGGTCGACGGGCACGTGCACCTTCCGCCGACCACTGGCGACAACATCGATGTACTGTGGAGACCTCACGCTCCACGTGTTGAGCAATTCGGCGGTACGTCCACCCGGCCTCCCGCATGCCCACTATACGCCCTCGCTCAAAGTCCGTCAACTGCACATACGGTTCACGTCCACGCTGTCACGGCATGCTACCAGTGTTAAAGACTGCGATGGAGCACCGTATGCCACGGCAAACTGGCTGACACTGACGGCGGCGGTGCAGAAATGCTGCGCAGCTAGCGCCATTCGACGGCCAACACCGCGGTTCCTGGTGTGTCCGCTGTGCCGTGCGTGTGATCATTGCTTGTACAGCCCTCTCGCAGTGTCTGGAGCAAGTATGGTGGGTCTGACACACCGGTGTCAATGTGTTCTTTTTTCCATTTCCAGGAGTGTATCTGGTATTTTCGGTCACAAGTAGGATATTGGCGAAAGTCAAACCAGTTTTGAGATATCACATTAAATGCCTTTTGGTACCATTGCTACTAGTCTAAATCTATCACACGTTTCTTCCAATTATCTCTTAGTTAATACGTCTGTCTGTGTGATTGGACAGGATGCCAGATCAGTCTGTGTAGACAGTTTTTCTTCAGGAGGAAGGGGTGGACGGTATTATTTCCTTTAGCCTTTGTGAGGGCATTAAGCATCCTAATGCGTTTTACCCGTTAGCGTTTCTCTGTGTCATGCATTGGTTATGCACAGTTGACAGCGAATTTCGTTTTAGAGTGATGCCTTGTCAGCAGATCGATCTTACACAGCGGGTTGTGCAATAACTGTGAGCAGTCGGATACTTTGTGCTTTCCTCGTATTCTTTTGTATTAATTTCATCGCAAATGGGGAAATATCTTTCATGCAAGTTTCGTTAGTTTACTTTTATAAAACGCCAGCCCTTTCCTTGCGGCTTCTCCCACGGAAGTGTATGTGACATACAGTGCATTCATATCTTCCTGCCCCCTCTCTTGGTCCATCTGCTCCGCCCTCGCATCACTGCCTATTACATCCTTGCCACATACCCTCTCCCCACCCCCACTATCTGCCTATGTCTTCCACACCTCACTCTCTCACCATCTCTTCCTCACCTCACTGCTTGCCCACCACCTCCTCCCCCTCTCTCCCTGTCCACCTCGTCCTCACCGTCTCCCTCTGTCCATCCCCTCTCATCCTCCCTTTCTCCGTGTCCATCCCCTCCCGGCCCCCTGTCTCCCTAGTCATCCCTTTCCAAACGCTATCTCCCTTCCGATTCCCTCATCTATCCATCTCAACCTTCTCTCAGCCAAGCCCATCCATACTTGTAACCCCTGCAAATAGGTCGATAAAGCAGAACGATACTACTCCTACATAATGTGCCTGACGTTCGTGGCAAGCCTTCAAGTTGGGAGCTACGAGCACTTTTTTCCCCTGATTGTAGTCTGGCCTGCAAAGCAGATCGATAAGAACGGCTAACTCAACTCCCACACAACATGCCTATCGAGCAGGACAACCTACAGAAAGGGTTAAAATAACACATTTTTACCAGTATCTCTGCTCTTGTTGTAGCTAGTTTGCTGTTTGTGTGGTAAGTTTGGTTGAAATCGATCGAGGGAAATGTTATCTGTTCCACATTTCATTAACTGGTGTGTGGAGTGACATCTGTGTAAGGCCAGCTGACTGCGGCACCAAGTCGTTACAAATTACCACCACCAGAATGTCACTCAACTACAGCACAAGACAGGTATAAGCTAACGGTACCAGGAGTCAGGTACAAACTACCGCCAACTTCCTAAACGACCTGTGATGCAGGATATATCAGATATTAAACTGATAAGAACAGCTCTTTTGATACAGAGTTGGCGTTTAACGGGTATGAAGGGACTGCAGCAAAATGTCACACCGGAAATATTGGTTGTACTTTACTAGTTCCAATGTAAGGCACCCATCATATGGTTGTACGGATGATTACAAGGAGTCTCGTTATTCATCAGTATATAGCCATGGTATCGTTTTCTTAGTGGCACGTTGCTTTAATGCATGATATTTTACCAATTTTCATAATATATTTACAGGCTATATACATGAACCTCCCTCGTGAATCTGTCTACCCGTTATTGAAAACCTTATCAAAATCCCTTCTCTTGCGTAGCGGTAATCTTGTTTATGTGCAACTGTATACAGTTATGATGAAAATTCAGATAACGATGTTAGGCAATTGAATATCATCACTTTCATATAACGTAAACAACGTAAGCAACCCACACCAGGCAGATTCTCAGGAAGCAGAAACTGCAGCGGTGTCTTAGTTTACATATATACAGGGTGGTCCAAAAGTCGGGAAACACCCTGATAAAATCTAAATGGAATAGCATACAAGGAAACAGAGGCCCTACACACGAGGAACGGGAAGGGGGAAACTTTATAGGCTATGTCACCAACAATGTGCGAGCATACCTGGATGTGCAGTTCCCTCAAAAGTGGACTGGTCATAGGGAGTGACCTCCACGATCACCAGATTTGACTCCTTTGGATTTTTATCTTTGGAGTTATGTCAAAGCAATGGTTTATTCTGTGAAAATTCGGCATTTGCATCATCTAAAGCAGCGCATTGTTGATGTGTGTGGTCAAATTCAGTCAGATGTGTAGGTCAAAGTTCATCAGGACTGGGTTCGGAGGATAGCATTAACAATACAACATAATGGACAACATATCGAGCCATTCCTATGCCTGTTGGTGATCTCTCGGGACTGTGTAACGTCGGCGTAATGCCTCTACGGCACATAACACACATGCTGCCGAGCGTCCCACCGCTGCCACATGTAACTGGCTATAACCCGAGAATGAATAACGCTACGTCTAAAATAACAACGGCATTGTTTTTTTGGTGAAATTCTCTGTTTGATATGTCACATGACCATATTCCCATTTGAAATTTTGGAGGTGAATCCAAGATGGTGGCTTTCAAGATGGCCGCCATGTTGGTGGCATAGCCTACAAAGTTCCCCCATTCCCGTTCCTCGTGTGTAGGGACTCTGTTTCCTTGTTTGCTACTCCATTTAGATTTTATGAGGGTGTTTCCGAACTTTTGGACCACCCTGTACAGAAGAAGTTAGGCAGATTTACAGAAATGTTTACTTCGATTTATGTAAAACTAAAGTAATATGAGAGCTTTTGTTTTACAGCTTCCTGTCAGTCACGAAATTAAAACCACAGTGAAAGTCCAATGAAGCTTTGTGCCGATGTGTTGTGTACTACCACTTGTATGCTCATCGATCGCATCACATCACCAGTTTCAGTTCTGAGTGCACAGTAAACACATAAAGATCCTTAGAAAAATAGAGTCTCTGGTCAAATGTGAAGTCCCTCTCGAGAGGTTTCTCCTGATTTCATGTAGCCCACATAACGTGACTGGCACGTCTTTCCTTGTTCATCATAATACTTGGACGCACACTGCAGGTGGAACAACAACGCTCCTGCAGCGGTTTCAGTGGGAAGTGTTTGATTACCCACATAAGGGCCTTGGCTGCGTCTGATTTTCGTCTCTTCGCTCACATGAACCGTTGGCTATAAGGACAGCATTTTGGCACAGACAGCGAGCTGCAGACCAGCGTGGGGAACTGGCGGAAAACACAGGGTATTGGAAAGTTGGTACCACGCTACGACAAATGTGGAAGTCGAGCGGAGGTCATATAGAGAAGTAGCTGGAAGGTGTTACTAAATGTTCCACATAAAACGGATTTAGTTTTCACTGTCCTCGTATTTCAAATACTGGAAGGACTTAATTGTGTATAAGCAACATTCTGTATCTTTTACGTAAATTCATATACATACTTTACTAATGAAGGAGCCCCAATTTAAAAAAAAAACGCTAAATTAATTTTTCTCTCGACGTGTTGAAGGAGCGCCGAACGAATGATTAATCTGCTGGGTGAACCCTAACTCCACTAATAAAATTAGGAGGTTGTTCAGAGGTATTTTCTGAGTATTTTGGTGTAAGGAATCCATCGTCTCTGGCGTGTCTTTGCAGAGTGACTTATTCCGTCCGTTACATCGTTTGTTTCTGTGAAAATGCCTGTAATACACAATCAACAAAATGTGCCACACGAAACACAAAGTAATGCAACAATACACAGATGAAACGTACAATGAAGTGGTTGCCGTTGCTATGGGAACACCTGAACGTAACTCCATGTTCAGCTCTTCTACTGCATTAAGTGCACCCGCATACGAGATACACATCGGCCAACTCTTCATCAGTAACTCTATCCTTAATACTGTGTACCACTGTTAACGTACCACTAACATTGCCGGAAAAGTAAACCCGAGACAGAACTCAGCAGTTGCATTTAGCTGCTCCGATCGGTAAAGCCAGTTTTCAAACTGGAGTCGCTACTTTTCTTTGAAGTACTGATTAGTTGTTTTCACAACGTTGGATGCATTCCATTCGAGTTCTCCCATCTTGGAAAAACCTTTGGTAGTATCAGGAATCGGATCCTGGCCTGAGCTTGTCAGCCAGTTACACAGACTGTTCACCTGCGAAAGCCAATTGATACAACTATCCTGAAATCTGTATTCGCAGGACAGAGCGGATTAGGTTGTGGAAAGGGATCCAAATCAGTTGCTGCTAGTTGCACAAGCATAAAAGCTTTATCTACTACAAACACTTAATCACACATGCACTTAAAAGAATCTAGAAACAATATTGCTGAAGGCCAGAACACAAGTTATTAAAATTGCGTTAGGGAATACACATGGCTGAAGGCCTTAGTTTCAAACAGAAGAACTGAGGGCTTAAGGCCTGGGTGACAAGAACTCCACGTTTTAAAATAAAGACCTTTCAAGTTTTAATTTAAGTGGGTTGCAGGCCTTATCTAAAACCATTTCACATAAATTCGGATGAAGACCACATACTGAACATAGAACAACTCAAGGCTTAAGGCCTGAGTAAAAAAATTAAGATAGAAGAGGAAAATTTTCAAATCTTCAATAGGTTTTTTTTTTACTTCAGATGGCTGAAGGCCGTATCTTAAAATGTTTCACATAAGGTTCGGCTGAACACTAAAACAAACTAAATTAATACACAGCTGAAGGCCTCCACAGTTCTTGAGACTAAAGAAAATCGCAATCCCAAACAACAGAACAATGGTGCTCATAAGTGTTCTAAGGGTCGGCCTGGGGAGGAAATTCAAACAACAGTTTGGGTGAGGCAGGCATCCAAGCGCAACATTAAATAATCAGGTGGCAGCACGACCTAGGGACGGCTGATGAACCAACCAACAACCTAATCAATTCCCTTCCATCTGACCAACGGCACGACAACCGAAAATGTCAGCGAGGACGAAGATCCCAGCAGCACTATGTCTTGACAATTGACGTCTAAACACAGTCAGTGCACAATGGCTGTTCACAGACAAAAACGAACAACACCAAAGCTGTCGAACTACATGTTGTGCCAGGCAGCATCAACACGGCGAGGAAAACACACTGCTGGAAAAGTACGCTAATGACCAGGTCAGGTAACCGGAACGTTAACGGCCACAAGGCAGAAGATAGCGCTGGTGAACTTCACTAATAAGTTACAATAATGTCAATAGTTAAACACCATACAGAAAGACGGCTGCAAAATTTGCCGACTCCAGAATACCATACGTTACTGCTTGCGGGGACGGCCCAGGAAGCAACAACCGGCAACGAACGATGACATGTCAAGGCAGTTGAGGTTTCATAACAGGCTAACTGATAACTCCAGTATCCAGGTTTGGTGGGCAACGAACTTCGCAGCTCTCGCAGCTAGTGCCTCACAACTCCGAGGGCGCGTGCACGCCACCAGCGGCCTCAGCCTGACCCCACACCACGCAGACTTCCTCAGTGCTCTGTCGCAACCGACCGACTCGCTACTCCAGCATTCATCTGCTCAGCAGAAATTACAGAAGCTACACACAGTTCCACGTAAGCACTTGCACCAAGAACTCCAACAATCCTAAAACCAATCACTGTGGAACAACAAGAAGAAATGACATGTCACACACACAGTGTTTCCATAAGTGGTTGGCGACCAAATATACGTCGTCTGATGAGACGACCGACCGAACGAGCAACCAAGGTCGTCCCCACTCAGGTTATGAGTGTCGGCAACCATCAGGTGAGTCTTGGCTGTCCGGAGCTCACTGCAACTCCAACTCGACTCAACTCGAAGTCCGTTCGGAACTCGGAGACACAGCGACCCGGGCACATTGGCTCGGATCCACCCATGCAGAGGTAACTCTTGCCCATCGGCGACATCACTGCACAAGGAAGGAACCGACCCACGTCCGGCAAGATGGCCAACTGACGTGGCCCAGAAATAGTCATAAGACCAAATACACGTCGCCCAATGAGACGATCAACCGAACGACCAACCGGCGGTCGTTCTCTCTCCAATCTCCTTCCGTCGGACAATTCATGCGTGTGGCCAGCGGTCGGCAAGTACTGGCTGCCCGCGCCTCACTGGCGCTCCGTCCCCGACTGAAGTCCTGACAGACGACGACCCGGGAATACTAACGGTCGCCCCAGAGTTAGTACGACAGTGCACTTATCGATATGCGATGCTTCTGTCACTCATGGGCAAGCAAACCAGCAACTTAGTGACGCCAAAAAATTGAATAAGAAAGAGGCGACAGAACCATAAAAACAAGATGACGAGCAATAAACGGCATGACCGCGAGCCGCGTACGGCTCATATTCACTAAATGAAACCCATGTGAAGGGGGATACATAAAAATATCCAGCAGATTGAACCATATTGGAAATGCTATGGCTGATCAAGCTAAAGCCAACAGGATGCCCAAAAGAAAATCCCCGAGCAAAAGGAGGAGGAATGTCATGAGGGCAAGTGCCTTCAAGTCATTCTTGAGGTCGCTCACGGGCGCCACAATCAAAACCAATGACATAGGCACACAAACGGACTCCACCACAACGGACAGAGGGACTCAAACTGAGTCTCTTAAAGTCACGTTCCCCTCCTCCCAAAGCCGGGAGACAGGGCCGACTAAAGATTAACGGCAATGGCATCCTGTAACAGAGACTGTGGCAGTCTCAACAGAGGAAAATAGAACTACAAAGAAACCAGTTCAGGAAAACAAAATTAGCTACCACAATAGATCCTGTCGTGAGATTGCCACCAGTCGACTCAGTCAGAGTCTATCCTAATCTTGAATTCACGATGCAACTCGCAAGACTAGAGCAGCCGACTACCCTGACCACTGCCTTGAGACACGTGGTTCGGGTGGGACATGAATATGGTAGGAGAGTCACCTTCTCGGTAATGGAGGCTGTGGACAGAATTCAACTCAAGTCAGTGAATCTCCCCACCGACTTCGGAGCCCTGCGAGACCTACTAAAGAAAGTTTTCGAAAGACGTGGCGAAAAATTCGACCTGGACGATATCTACCAACAAGCAGTTTTGGCAAATGGACGCATCACATTTGACTGGAACAAGACATGGCCTAATGACAGAATTCATACATATTTCGCATAAATAACTACATGACGAAAATTACCATTGGCCAACTTAACACTCACAACAGCAGACTAGTGATGCAGGAGTTACGTAAGGAAGTGGAGGAGAGGAGACTAGATGTGGTCTGTCCGCAAGAGCCGTACTCCCTAAATGGGAAAATAGCTTTCACAGCTGCGACCTGGCAAGTAGTAAGCAGAGGGGAAGACCCAAGATCGGCAATAATAATAACCAATAAACTTATAAGGGCCACATTTCTAACACAGTTCACAACTAGCCACTGCAACGTCGTGGAGCTGCAGTCTCCATCAGGAGCAACTGTCTTAATCAACATGTATTTTCAGTATGGTGACGACATTGAGAGACACTTGGCACACCTTACCACAGTTATCACGGCGTTGCGGGGGCAGAAAGCAATTATAACTGCAGATATAAACGCCAAATCCCCCCTATGGTACAGCGGCACCAGAGACCCTAATGGAGAGAAGGCAGAAGAGGCCATAATGGCGGGAGGTGGCCAAGACACAAACATTGATGTGACCCTGGCTACGCCTAATGCTGCGCACCTCATCCAGCAGTGGAAAGTAGTAGAGAACGCCACCACTAGCGATCACAATGTCATCACCTTCAGTATTGGAGACAAGGAGAGCTGCTGGGCCATGGGGTGGGAAGTACAATACAACTACAAAAGAGCCGATTGGGAAAGACTTGCTAGGGAGTGCGACATTCCTGCATTATCAGAAGGTGACGGACACCTGGACATTGACGTAGACAACAGAGCCGAGGAACTGGTGACAGTAATAACTCGAGCGGTCAAAGCCGCCGTACCTACTAGGAGGAAGGCCATGGCGGCCGCTCCGTCACCTTGGTCAGCTGAACTGGAGGAGATGCGCCGGTCTGTTAGAAGGCTCAGGAGGCACTACCAGCGCAGTGTCGTCTGGCTAGAAAGACAAAGATGGCTGCAGCTTTACCAGGAAGCTAAAGACAATTTCCAAAAACAACTACGTGAAGTAAGAACAAAAAGTTGGGAACACTTCGTTCTGAACCAACTAGCTTTAGACCCATGGGGAGTCCCCTACAAGCTTGTCCGAGAAAAAATCCGTCTCCGATGGAACTCTCAACCGTCAGGCATGGGGACGGGATGACGGAGTCTTGGCAGGAAACTGCTGAGGTCCTCCTCCAGTCCCTGTTGCCTGACGACACTGCGGATGGAGAGACAGACGAACAACGGCAGTTGCGTGAGAACAACAACAACGTATATGGAAATGATACGGCAGTTTACCCATTCTCTGAAGAGGAGGTAGCTGCCCATATAAAATCCCTGAAGAGAGGGAAAGCTCCCAGGCCAGACGGCATTGTGGCGGAGGTGGTGCAATTCCTGGCCCCCCAGATAGTCGCCCCTCTAACTCACCTATACAATGAATGTCTCAGGCAGAAAATTATCGAGAAAGGAGCTGACAAAGACCCAGCAGATACAAAATCTTACTGAACAATCTGCCTGCTCGATATGCTTGGGAAGGTTCTGGAGAGACTACTGGCTGACAGACTGGCTGCGCAGCGAGTGCTGTGAGGGATGAGTGGCAGGCAGTTAGGCTTCAGGCCTGGGCGATCGGCATCTGATGCAATTGCCCTGGCGGCCGAGGTCTGCGACTCTACCCCGTACAAGTACGTTGTCGGCATCATGGTGGACATAAGTGGCGCCTTCGACAACCTGTGGTGGCCTTCGCTCTTCTCCTGTTTACGGGAGAAGGAGTGTCCAGGGCCACTATATGGGTGTCTGAGGAGCTATTGCGAAGATCGGGAGGTCTGGCTATCATCCCCTAGCACAAGAGTAAGAAAAACTATCACAAAAGCATGTCCTCAGGGCTCCGTATTGGTTCCCCTGTTTCGGGACATCCACATGGAACCATTACTAGACAAACTACAGCAAAGTGACGAAGTGCTAGAGGTAATAGTCTACGCAGATGACCTCCTCCTACTGGTCGGCGGCCGCAGCCGAGAAGACATAGAGCATAAGATTGAAAGAGCAATAGAAATACTACAACTTTGGTGCCGAAACACAAAGATGAAAATTTCACCAGCCAAGTCCACATACCTTCTTCTAAAGGGACAATTAGTTCGCAATCCAACTGTCAGGATAGAGGGCTCACCAGTTCTCAGGCGACGTGAGACTCACTATCTCGGTATCATCATTGATGAAAGGTGGTCCTTCGGCAGACACATCGAAACCGTAACTCAAAGAGCCCTACAAGTACTCAACAACCTCATCTCCATTGGACACAAACAATTTCACCTCCCACCACATCTCATCAAACTTTATCACAATAGCATACTCACCTCTATAATGGATCACGGCTCTGGAGTGTGGGCACACAGTCTCACAAGGGTGGTGCCCGCCATGACAGTGAGAAGAGTGCAGAGAAATATGATCATGAGATCAGTGGGGGCATACAGGATTACACCGGGAGGAGCCCTGTTAGTCGTAATTGTGCTCTGCCACTTGGATATCAAAATTCGGGAGCAGGCCGCCTGGTACTGGGCAAAGAAGGGGAATTTGGAGAAAACAGAGGAAATTCTAGGCAGCGGGACTGAGAACAAAGTTGAGATTAGCTAAAAAGGGAATTAGCTATGGAATCATTCGTGGGAAGGCGAAGAAACGGGGCGCCGAATTTTGACTTCTTACCAGATGTCAGGGAAAGGATGGGAATGTCATATTTCGAACCAACCAGGGGACTAATCCACTTTCTCACTGGACATGGACCCTACTCGACATACTTATGTCGATTCGGGAAAAAGGCGACACCTGCGTGTGACTGTGGTGTTCCGGAGGGTACTCCTGACCATGTAGTCTACGAGTGCCCCCTTTTCAATGATGTGGCCAACTACGTGACCAACTACCGCACAATGACACATATAGACTGATCAGACAACACGACACTTTTCAGATCATCAATGAACTGGCTAACGCGGTATCGCAGAAAGTCTTCAAGAACTATCTGAGAGAATTAAATTGGCACCTATAAGAGACCTACCTAAACACCGATAGAGTCTGATACTCTACTCCCAAACCGCCTGGCCGCGGAAAGGCCGACTTCCTGTCTTGAATCCGCCGCGCCTCGGGATTTTGGGGGAGTGGGATGCAACCTTACTGATTTGGACAACGCACCTGATTCGACCTTAGGATAAGTTAGTTGTAGGACTCAGTTTTAGACACTATTCTTAGAAACCTGCAGCGATCAACATCTTGGCCTACCCAGTGACAGGGGCACGCTCATTGGGGCTAGCTCAATGAGCAAGGCTCTATAGTAGGTTAATACTATTCAGCTGACACACTTGTAACGCTGTAGGACTTAGTGACTAGTCTATATTTAGGTTACCTGCTTGTAGTAAATTAACACATTAACTTTGCCCATTGCTTTCTCCTCATAGCTTACCTACTAACTAGTTACTAAAATATAACTTAGAATAGCTGCAACTTATATCACTGTATCACTATATTTGGCCCACTAATCACTTAAGGCAATGGGCTAGATTGTATAATTAATAAGTTTATCTGGAAATAAATAATTTAAAAAAATGCTAATGGGAAATATCAAAATAGGATATTCGAGAGACTGATACAAAGAGCGTATAAGTGATATCCACGCCGAATCAGTTTACGAAATCCAGGTTCGACCAATATTTGAATATTGTTCGTCACTCGACTCAATACCAGATACGTAGGATCGATAGAGGAAATATAGAAGATCAAAGAAGAGCAGCGAGTTTCATTACAGGTAAGCGCAGAGGCATCACAGAGGTGCTTAACCAACTCCAGAGGCAGGCGCTTCAAGGGAGACGTTCTCCTAACAGTACCACCTATTTTCCATAACGTGCATTACCAAAGGGGGGAGGGCTACCACATGCAGTAAAGTGGTCATTCTTTCCTGAAACTATCCAGTAACATATTTCAGAGGATAACATTCGAATTCCCCTTGTAAGTAAGCTGTTTAGGTTTTTATGTAGGTAACTCCATGTACCGCTCTGTATGAAAATCACTGACTGTTCTGAGTGAAGTCTGTGGCTGGTTGGCATTGTTGGAATAGTCGCCACTGTAGTGTTGGGCAGTTGGCTGTTAACAGCGCGTGGCGTTGCGCAGTTGGAGGTGAGCCGTCAGTAGTGGTGGATGTGGGGAGACAGATGGCAGAATTTTAAGAGCAGACGATCTGGACGTGTGTCCGCCAGAAAGAGTAAATTTGTAATACTGGATGTCATGAACTGATATATATATATATATATATATATATATATATATATATATATATATATATATATATATATATATATAATGACTTTTGAACACTATTAGGGTAAATACGTTGTTTGTTCTCTATCAAAATCTTTCATTTGCTAACTATGTCTATCAGCAGTTAGTGCCTTCAGTAGTTAGAATCTTTTATTCAGCTGTGGTATTGGCGCACGCTGTATTGCAGCAGTTTGAGTAACGAAGATTTTTGTGAGGTAAGTGATTCATGAAAGGTATAGGTTATTGTTAGTCAGGGCCATTCTTTTTTAGGGATTTTTGAAAGTGAGACTGCATTGCGCAAAAAATATTGTGTGTCAGTTTAAGCACAGTCATTTATAATTTAACGAAGGCGACGTTTCACCTTGATCAATTACGCGTTCAGTTACGCTGCTTCGTAATTGCAGATCCGGATTAGCATTGCCAATGGATGCTTTTCGCTTCACTATCTGTTCTTCTGCCTTTCCTATGTAGTTGATGGAAGTTTCGAAGACCTGAAAGGTTACATATTGGGTGCGCTAGATAAAGGTCCTTTTAAGACGTATTAATGTTATGAAACTGTTGTACCCTGGGCAGGCGCTCGGCTGCAGGTAGCGGGGTTGGCCTTCTCCGTCCCCCAGTTCTGTCGAGGAAAACATGAAATTCTTCGCAAAAGCCTTTCAGCCAGATGAGAGATCTCTAGGTAAGTTACGTCTTCCCTCAGGGCGTGTGAATTCTTGTTTCGGTGATTCGGATTAAAGTTCGGTACAAACTTTCTGAGAATACTACCTTCTGATTGGGTCTTGCTGCCATTTTCGGGAGAGCCTAAGCTTTTGCGCTGTGCCTAGAAGCAGAGTTTAGAATTCGTCAATTTGAGAATCATGTCGTGGAGTGGGAGAAGTCTCCTGGCTTTGGCTGCCCATCTCGGAACGCGGTTAGCGGTGGCCTGTTTGTTGCTGTCAGAAGTAGTTTAACTTGTCGCGAAATTGAAGTAGATACTTCCTGTGAGTTAAAATGGACAGGGGCCATTGTTGGCAACCGGAATAAAATAATAATTGGATCCTTTTACCGACCTCCAAATTCAGATGATACAGTTGCTGAAAGGGTCAAAGAAAACTTGAGTTTGATTTCAATGACGCACCCGACTCATACGATAATAGTTGGTGGTGACTTTAATTTGCCCTCGATATCTTGGCGAAAATACATGTTTAATTCCGGAGGTATGCATAAAATATCATCCAAAATTGTGCTAAACGCATTCTCTCAAAATCATTTCGAGCTGTTAGTTCATGAGTAACGTAGATATAAATATCCTCGGAGTAGTGAAGCAGCTTAAATCACTCAATAAAAGCAAGTCTTCTGGTCCAGACTGTATAGCAATTAGGTTCTTTTCGGAGTATGCTGGTGCATTAGCTCCATACTTAACAATCATATACAACTGTTCGCTCGACGAAAGGTCCGTACCCAAATACTGGATAGTTGCACAGGTCACACTAATATTCAAGAAAGGTAGTAGGAGTAATCCACTAAATTACAGGCGCATATCGTTAACGTCGATATGCAGCAGGATTTTAGAACATATATTGTATTCGAACATTATGAATTACCTCGAAGAAAACGGACTGTTGACACACAGTCAACATGGGTTTAGAAAACATCGTTCCTGGGGGTTGGGTTGGGGTTGTGTAGGGGAAGAGACCAAACAGCGAGGTCATCGGTCTCGGGAAGGATGGGGAGGGAAGTCGGCCGTGCCCTTTCAAAGGAACCATCCCGGCATTTGCCTGGAGAGATTTAGGGAAATCACGGTAAACCTAAATCAGGATGGCCGGACGCGGGATTGAACCGTCGTCCTCCCGAATGCGAGTCCAGTGTGCTAACCACTGCGCCACCTCGCTCGGTACATCGTTCCTGTGAAACACAACTAGCTCTTTATTCACATGAAGTGTTGAGTGCTATTGACAAGGGATCTCAGATCGATTCCGTATTTCTGGATTTCGTGAAGGCTTTTGACACTGTACCACACAAGCGGCAGGTAGTGAAATTGCTTGCTTATCGCGTTATGTGACTGGATTTGTGGTTTCCTGTCAGAGAGGTCACAGTTGGTTGTAACTGACGGACTGACGGAAAGTCATCGAGTAAAACAGAAGCGATTTCAGGCGTTCCTCAAGGTAGTGTTATAGGCTCTTTCCTGTTCCTTATCTATATAAACTATTTGGCAAACAATCTGAGCAGCCGTCTTCGGTTGTTTGCAGATGACGCTATCGTTTATCAACTAATAAAGTCATCAGAAGATCAAAACAAACTGCAAAGCGATTTATAAGAAATATCGGAATGGTGCGAAAAGTGGCAGTTGACCCTAAATAATGAGAAGTGTGAGGTCATCCACATGAGTGCTAAAAGGAACACGTTAAACTTCGGTTACACGATAAATCAGACTAAACTAAAAGCCTGGGTATTACAATTACGAACAACTTAAATCGGAAGGAACACATAGAAAATGATTTGGGGAAGGCTAACCAAAGACTGCGTTTTATTGGCAGGACACTTAGAAAATGTAACAGACCTACTAAGGAGAGCCGCGCGGGATTAAGCGAGCGGTCTAAAGGCGCTACAGTCATGGACTTTGCAGCTGGTCCCGTAGGAGATTCGAGTCCTCCCTCGGGCATGGGTGTGTGTGTTTGTCCTTAGGATAATTTCAGTAGTATGTAAGCTTAGGGACTGATGACCTTAGCAGTTAAGTCCCATAAGATTTCACACACATTTTTACTAAGGAGATTGCCTACACTACGCTTGTCTGTCCTCTTTTAGAATACTGCTGCGCGGTGTGGGATTCTTACCAGATAGGACTGACGGAGAACACCGAAAAAGTTCAAAGAAAGCAGCACGTTTTGTATTATCGCGAAATATGCGAGAGAGTGTCACAGAAATGATACAGGATTTGGGCTGGAAATCATTAAAAGAAAGGCGTTTTTCGTTGCGACGGAATCTTGTCACGAAATTTCAATCACCAACTTTCTCCTCCGAATACGAAAATAATTTGTTGACACCGACCTACATAGGGAGGAACGATCACCAAGATATAATAAGGGAAATCAGAGCTCGTACGGAAAGATATAGGTACTAATTCTTTCCCCGCGCTATACGAGATTGGAATAATAGAGAATTGTGAAGGTGGTTCGATGAACCCTCTGCCAGTCACTTAAATGTGATTTGCAGAGCACCCACGTAGATGTAGAAAAAAGTAGGGGATTGTTTAATGCTGTTATGTATTTTTCATTTATCGGAAGTCTGAATATCCGCGCTCACTGGACGACGATTGCCATTTCTGGCAGCAAGATTGCTCGGTTTCAGATGGCTATTAGAGAAACCACTTCGCTTTAGGCTTTTCTAGAGTAAAGACGTCAGGTTAGGACGAGAGATGACTTTGTGAGACAGCCTTGGTGCCATCAGACGGAGTCTGTATGTAAGCACTAAGTACAAAGAGAGGGTAGAAGTCATATTCTCCAGCTGCTATTGCCGCTGGCTACCATGCTCCGCGTTCTTCGGTAAGATGAGTAGCGTCCCACCATCCAACATCGTTCAGACGCCGAGCCTATGACCTGAGTACGTGTTGTTAAAATCACCTATCCAACTTGTTGCTCTCTACGGACATTCTTGATAATCTTATGGTGTTCCCTCCTATATTTCTGCGTACTTTCCACATCTAAACAACAGCTTATATGCACCAAGGCAGCTAGCGTGGTGACGACAGTTCAAACCAGAGTCCGGCCGGCCTGATTTAGGTTTTCCATGATTCTCCTAAATAGCTTCATGTAAATGCCGGGATAGCTCCTCTGAAATGGCACCGCTGAATTCGTTCTCCATTCTTCCCTAATCTGATAGGACCGATGACCTCGCTGTCCGGTCCCCTCCCCCGAATTAGCCAAGCAACTTACGAATTCACTGATCGTGTCTACGAGCTATTAAGGTAACAAATTAAGGTCACAAATTGATGATTTTCCTACATCGTCTCTGTTAGATGGTATCAATTTTTCACCCAGAAGGAACCATAAAATTAAGGGTTCAGTGATCATTCCAAGTTTATGGCACGTCAATAAAATTATTCGTATATCAGTAAAATTTACCTTCTTTTCCGAGGAATAATGAGGATGATTTCTCCTTATATGACGCCACAAGTTCGTCGTGCCTCCTCCCGTTTGTAATCTTTTGAACCAAATGGAACATGGTATGTCATTGCTAACACACTTCCTAAAATCATTCCGCATTAGGAATGGTGCCACTCTGCAGTACAAGCGATGCCCGGGTACGACAGCGAGATACTACCGTATAGACCAAGTTGGGGCAAGTGTTCCACGCTTTACGTATACTCATAGCGTCTAATAGGTCACACCACAGGGTAACAGGTATTGTCTCAGCACTTCTGTACCGGTTCTTATGGCATGTGTCTCTTGCTAGTTTCTAACTATCGCTGTTGTTATTAAAATAGCATTGATCGCTTTTCTCATTTTCTGTAATAACCCAATACTTCAAAGCAATGGAAAATTTACGGATAAATATTACTCCTTTGTAAACACAAGTTTTATTTAAAAGCGAAAAATTTTAATGCTGGTGCTCCGGCAAATACCTACTCCGGTTCTTTGCCCTGTTATTAGAAAAAAAAATGGAAAAAAACTGTTATTAGCGAGACCAAACAAATACCAAAAAATATAGATTATTGAGAACTAAAATACCAACAACGGTTTTAACCGGTCGGTTTTGAAACGTCAATAATCTGAAATGAGCTCCAAGCTATTTTTACACTACTACTTTTTTTTTCTGTCCAACCGCTTGTTCGGTTTTAACCGGTCGGTTTTGAAACGTCAATAATCTGAAATGAGCTGCAAGCTATTTTTACCCTACTGCTTTTTTTTCTGTCCAACCGCTTGTTGTTTTTTGTTGACCTAAATACACGAATTCGCTAATTGTTTTGCAATTTCGCCATTAATGGTTCAAATGGCTCTAAGCAATGTGGGACTTAACTTCTGAGGTCATCAGTCGCCTAGAACTTAGAACTAATTAAACCTAACTAACCTAAGGACATCACACACATCCATCCCCGAGGCAGGATTCGAACCTGCGACCGTAGCGGTCGCTCGGCTCCAGACTGTAGCGCCTAGAACCGCACGGCCACTCCAGCAAGCTCGCCATTAATATTTACTATTTTCTTATCAGTGTACTGATTGTACACTATTTTGGTCTTACTACCATAATTTTCAGCTCACTTTCAGTTCTTCTATCCTTTACTGATCTCTTCTGGGTACGAAGAAAACAAAACAATGTCATCTGAAAAACGAAGGTGGTTCAGGTAAGATTATTTTACGTGTATTTCTTCTTCGCCCTATGTTAATGGTTTGAAGACGCCATACAAGGCTGAAAAATATTTCTTTGTTGAAATGAAGTCACTGAGGTCTAGCTTCTTTCTCAATTCTGAACTGTTCGCTCTATGTAGATCTTCATACGCTGTGTTGGTAATATCGGTGCCCAACGCGAGCGCTTGTATGTCTGTTGCGATTTGTTTTAATCATTAATTTCGCTAGTCGACGAATTCAACACGTAGTCATTTGATTTAACCGAATAACATATTAACCTTGATAAATATTGTATGATATCGCTAAGCCTACACCAAGGTCGAATTATGAAGAGTGTGGTGCAGAATTCTCTGTGGTGAGTGATTGAAGTAGCGTTGCCTCAGTAACACAGGGAAAAGTGTAGCACTGTGTAGATGACAAAACTCGATAGTGACGCAACTTGCTCAAATACAGCGACGCTATCGTGTTACCGAAAGGGGGCGTGTCCTATTTCATTGCGGACAACGTATGTAGGGTTACGCCCCCTACCATCTATTGTCCTCAGACAAGCATATTGTGACAGAGGTTCGAAAGTGAGTTGCGTGGTATGTTAGGAAGTCTACGTCATCGAGTGAAATTGACGTTTTCTCCACGCACGAAAGAAAAAACTGTTCTTTGAAATGATTTGCTATGAGGAAGGGGCATAAATCTTCGCACATACGTGCTTCTTACCTTTGGTCCCAATCACTTCTTACAGTTACATCCAACAGCCAAACTGTACGAATCTGAAAGTGATAATCTAAGTTATATGCATATGACAGTCTGCCAAAACAAGAAGAAGTGAAGGAACAAGTGTGGGACATAATAATTAAAAGGGAAAGAGATCAAAAGCCTAAGAAAAACTAGTGAAGGTTGCTGAGCTTGGTTTCTTTATAGTATATGGATTTTTTCATTATTAGCTAACGTCTACAGAAATTTTTAAATCCGAAAAATAGCTGCATGTAATATTTAAACCGACTGAGATGCCCAAATAAAAGCCGCTGGCCTCATAATATGAAGAGAGTTCATGATTGTTGTTTCCACTAGTGTAATTGTGCTCCTGGCAGAATTCCCAAACTGCGCCCCTCCCCTTCCCCTCCTCCATCTTAACTACCGTTTCGCTACTTTTCTACACAGATGAAATAGGTTTTATAATTTCATAAGTAGGCTTAATAAAAATGAACCACTGTTCGAAGATATTATTTAAATTGACTCTGTTTACGAAAATTATTGCACACAACATATTAAATATATATATATATATGTAGTAGATAAATTACAATATGCATAAACGTTCTAAAATAACTGAGAGTAAAACAAAACTATGTGTTATTATTTATGGCATCTAGTATGATGTAAAATAAAATGGTTCAAATGACTCTGAGCACTATGGGACTTAACATCTATGGTCATCAGCGTAAAATAAAAAAAAAAAAAGAGTTTATTTGCTCCTCATAAATTATTGATAGTGCTGCAATTGTTAATTAGAAATAAATGAGGATGGGCTCTAGTTAAGAGTAGATATAACTTCCCTTTCCAGCAATTGTATTTTTATTATAATTAGGCCATTTTGCATCTCCTTGCTTTGAGCGAAGTAAACTCATTGATTGTGCCACTGCAGTCAAGTTTAGCTGTACTCTGTCGATTCTGTCGATAAGGTAACTGAATTTGACAGTGTGTGTTAATTCATACTGTACCTTATGTGGTTCTTTGTCACCTTTAATACGTTGAAACTGCATTCACAAGATTCTGCAGTCACTGGCACTGTCATAAACATCCTTAAAACTATTTCAGTTTCGATAAGCATCTCTTAAGGCACACTTCTAAAAGAAGAAAAGAATACTTCAAAATATCTAAGTGGGAAGCTGTGTCATTGCTCTTCAACAGATCTTACATCTGTAACTACAATTCCCAAGAGAAGAGAAGAGAATTCCTTTAAGGCGTTGCTGACAGATGAAACAGCGTTATATTTGTGAGATCTATTTTCATTTCCCTTATTACTCTATCAAACACTTGAAAGCTCAGAATCGCTCAATCAAGTTGGCAGAAATTGGTAAGAATCGGAAGCCTACTTGCTGCAGCACTCTGTCACTGGCCTTTGAGATATTACAATACTGTAGTGAAGTATCAGCAAGAACTCATTGTTGAGCTTGAGCGAGATGTGTTGGCGGCAGCAAATTGTTGCAACATAAATCATGTTACCGATAGACATGTCTGTTCGGTCGTAGTTGTACTACTCGGACTGAATGACAGAGTAGAAATGACTCCGTGACAACTGTCTGCCGAGGGAATGGCTTCTCGTAGGGAGAAAAAGTAAAGAACACGAGAAGTAGAAGAGCTCATAATTTCCTCATGATTTTGTGTTCTTTCCTGATTTTTCGGTCTTTCCGCTTTCCCGTATTTCCTCAGTCTTTCAGTGTTTTTTTTTTTCTTTCATCTATCCATACAGTGAGGCGCTCTCTGAGCTTTTTCTTATCTTGTTCGAAAACTTGCACTGTTAAGAATTTCAACTTTCCTGACGTCAATTTACGCTAAGTCCAGTGTCACTTTCCTGAACGAGCTGACTGGTATTTTTGTCGAAATCGTCTTCCTGGTTTCATTCGAAGTAAGCGATCATAAAACGAAAGCGTCAGACAGTTTTTCATTTGGATCATAAGTTCTTCTCAGCCACGTACTCCCAACTTCTCTTGGACCGAACATTTTCTGTAGTGACTTCATTTGCTTTTTATCCAAATTTTCAATTTCTCCCCTTTTTTTTATTAAAGATAAACAGTCCGCTACATAAAGGCACTCCGGTTTTATGACAGTGCTGTACTGTTGGATTTTTTTAATTCTCAATTTCCTTCGTCAGATGAAGAGACATTACCATTTCTTAGGTTCTGTTTTTGCTTACATCTTTTGTAGACCGTTTAGGTATGTTATTTCCACTTAAATTTATTCACTTTGTTAATTCTATCTTATCTTGTGCTTGTGAATTTTACGGCATATGTATTCTGGATAGAAATTTGTAATCCAGCTAGCCGGCCGATGTGGATAGCGGTTCTAGGCGCTTCAGTCTAGAATAGCGCGACCGCTACGTCGCAGGTTCAAATCCTGCCTCGGGCATGAATGTGTGTGATGTCCTTAGGTTAGCTAGGTTTAAGTAGTTCTATGGGACTGATGACCTCAGATGTAAAGTCCCATAGTGCTCAGAGCCATTTGAACCATTTTGTAATCCAGCTTTTCCTAGTGTCTTTCAACAGGTTGATTTGCTGTATTGATGCTTTCGAAAAATACTGTTAAATCGTCTGCAAAGGTAGACTATTTGACGCTCGAATTTTTACATCTGATATTTTGGATTCCTCTCTCTTCAAGTCTAAGTTTCCATTCCATTATTACACTCTCCAAAGCACTGTTTAAGAGCATTGGGGAGAAGCCATCACATTACCTTACACCAGTTCTGATTTCAAATGAAATTTTGTTTTGGAATTCGTTTCCATCGAGTTTCTTCAATTATTGCCAAAGTTTTTTTGTCTATCGAATTCTTCTAGTGTACTGAGGAGTGTTTCTCAGTCTAAGGAGTCGTACGCTTTCTTGAAGTCTACAAAGGTTACAACAAGATTTTTGCTTCTTAAGTAATAGTTGATTACCGTCAGTTATAAATTCTTAATGTGTTCTACGCGGGACCTGCCTTTCCTAAACCCCATTGGTATTTGCCGAGCTGATGGATGGTCTAATTGCTCTTCCAAATGATTTTGAAGAGTCTTGAGTAGGATTTTGTGCGTAACAGCCACTAAAGAGATTGCACTATAGTTGCTGACAAGCGCCTTATTTCCTATGGGAGCGCATTATTCTCTTAAAATTTTCTGATTTCCCAAATTTCTTCCAAAAGTTTCTCAAGTGTTTCAGTCACATTATAGATGGCATTTTTCTAGATTTCTGGAACAAATGAATCCTCTTCAGAAGCCTTATTGTTTTTGAGGTCTTTAATTGTATTCTCAATTACAGTTTTATCTGGATGTTTCGGATTTGAAAAAAACATTTCCATATAATACTTCGTCAAACAGATATTATTTAGTAATATTGGCCTCTATAAGGTAATTATTAAATTATGCATGGGCAAACTCCTTACTAAAGTACTGTAAACAAGTGACCTCAGTTAGCTGCAGTTTTTGATAATAATAGATTCATTATGTCATTTTTGGAAACGCTGACGTACAGGGTGTTTCAAAAATGACCGGAATATTTGAAACGGCAATAAAAACTAAACGAGCAGCGATAGAAATACACCGTTTGTTGCAATATGCTTGGGACAACAGTACATTTTCAGGCAGACAAACTTTCGAAATTACAGTAGTTACAATTTTCAACAACAGATGGCGCTGCAAGTGATGTGAAAGATATAGAAGACAACGCAGTCTGTGGGTGCACCATGCTGTACGTCGTCTTTCTGCTGTAAGCGTGTGCTGTTCACAACGTGCAAGTGTGCTGTGGACAACATGGTTTATTCCTTAGAACAGAGGATTTTTCTGGTGTTCGAATTCCACCGCCTAGAACACAGTGTTGTTGCAACAAGACGAAGTTTTCAACGGAGGTTTAATGTAACCAAAGTACTGAAAAGCGATACAATAAAGGACCTGTTTGAAAATTTCAACGGACTGGGAACGTGACGGATGAACATGCTGGAAAGGTAGGGCGACCGCATACAGCAACCACAGAGGGCAACGCGCAGCTAGTGCAGCAGGTGATCCAACAGCGGCCTCAGGTTTCCGTTCGCCGTGTTGCAGCTGCGGTCCAAATGACGCCAACTTCCACGTATCGTCTCATGCGCCAGAGTTTACACCTCTATCCATACAAAATTCAAACGCGGCAACCCCTCAGCGCCGCTACCATTGCTGCATGAGAGACATTCGCTAACGATATAGTGCACAGGATTGATGACGGCGATATGCATGTGGGCAGCATTTGGTTTACTGACGAAGCTTATTTTTACCTGGACGGCTTCGTCAATAAACAGAACTGGCGCATATGGGGAACCAAAAAGCCCCATGTTGCAGTCCCATCGTCCCTGCATCCTCAAAAAGTACTTGTCTGGGTCGCCATTTCTTCCAAAGGAATCATTGGCCCATTTTTCAGATCCGAAACGATTATTGCATCACACTATCTGGACATTCTTCGTGAATCTGTGGCGTACAAACTGCCTTAGACGACACTGCGAACACCTCGTGGTTTATGCAAGATGGTGCCCGGCCACATCGCACGGCCGACGTCTTTAATTTCCTGAATGAATATTTCGATGATCGTGTGATTGCTTTTGGCTATCCGAAACATACAGGAGGCGGCGTGGATTGGCCTCCCTATTCGCCAAACATGAACCCCTGTGACTTCTTTCTGTGGGGACACTTGAAAGACCAGGTGTACCGCCAGAATCCAGAAACAATTGAACAGCTGAAGCAGTACATCTCATCTGCATGTGAAGCCATTCTGCCAGACACGTTGTCAAAGGTTTCGGGTAACTTCATTCAGAGACTACGCCATATTATTGCTACACATGTTGTTGACAATTGTAACTACTGTAATTTCGAAAGTTTGTCTGCCTGAAAATGTACTGTTGTCCCAAGCATATTGCAACAAACTGTGTATTTCTATCGCTGCTCGTTTAGTTTTTATTGCCGTTTCAAATATGCCGGTCATCTTTGAAACACCCTGTATGTAAAATAATTGTTAAATGACTCATGGACTAAGTAAGCTCGTCAAACTAGAAATTTGTCAGCCCTAGAAAAATTATAACTAGCGTCATTTAATACCGCGTAGTTCCGCCCCTGGAGTTCATAACTGTGTGGATTCGGTTAGGAAGTGAGTCCATAAGCTTGTACAGGTACATCGCTTCCAGGCTAAGCCACCAGCTGAGAATTTGTACGCGCTATTCCACCAAATTGCGGGGATGCTGACGTCGGCAGATTTTCTATGGGGTTTAGGTTATAAGCTCCCTTAGTCTTTGGAGATTATATGGGTTAATTAATGATTATTATGTTACAATCCTCATGTTGTAGTTGACCGTGTATATCGAGACTTCGTTCATTCTTAAATATAATGGTGTGGTACTAACTGATGGATACGCATTAAGAACTTGTAAAACTTAGTTTATTTCCTTTATCACACTGCA
Source organism: Schistocerca gregaria (assembly GCF_023897955.1). Taxonomy (NCBI): domain Eukaryota; kingdom Metazoa; phylum Arthropoda; class Insecta; order Orthoptera; family Acrididae; genus Schistocerca; species Schistocerca gregaria. The sequence continues at coordinate 319,533,575 of NC_064925.1, read as the reverse complement.
CAAACGTAAACACACTATTTTTCAAACTGTGTACCACTACTATTAATCTTAGAGATAAATCCTTCGCTACGCAACCGCCTTTGGCTCACGCAGCCTACACCTTCCACAGCCTCAATAACTGCCTCTGCTTGCGACTCTCTGCGCCACTGGGCATTGTCGCCCTCCAAAGAACAATCACTTACAGATACTACACACCAGTACCCTCACAAGGTCAGGTGATTCTGGAGGCCAATCGAGATTTAATAGGGTCGGTGAGTATTTAGAAAAACAGTCACATATTTTTCTAGCTCGATGAACTCTTTTGTTGTCGTGTGGAAAAATAGGGGTATCAATAAATGACTGAAAGGTGACACCTGGTCAATCAGAGCGTTTAACACTTTCAACACTGCCCTCTTTAAACCCGGCACTTGGCTGTGAACTGGCATATTTAATGAATGTTTGAAATTAGATTGCAAAGAACAGGAAAATAATAGGAATATGGTTCTTGCATCATTTAAAAGGAAAAAGTAAGAGCTTTACATGATAAATAGTTTATTTTACAATATAAAATACAAATGGGTGTTATAATAAAAAAAGAAAACACAAAAATACCGTGGATAAAAAAGTTTTACATGATCTCTCTCTTGAGTAATGCCATTATTACTGTATCTAAATTTGAAACAAAATATCAATTGACTGTCTAACTGCCAGTACCTGTAAACTAGAGTATTTTCATAGTTCAGATGTAGTTAGCCTTCGTGTGAAAATCCTGGAAACACTGTGCGACGCAAAGGCCAACGCCACAGTCCTTGCACCACCATCTACTTCCTTCCTGATGCGCTTACCCGTCCCTTTCTTCCCCTGTCTGAACATACTTTGCAGTACCTAGTAGTATTCACCTTGTTTGCAGTGGGTGGGACCTTCTCTGGAAAGTGCTTGCAAATGTCCTCTCAATTTGTGAGGATGAAGCGGCTTGTTGCTGAAAAATATTTCTGCCCTTCTCAGCCAATTTCTTCCCCACTCTGTGAATAAAGTCTACTAGGAATACATTCTACCTAGTGTTCTCTTTATATAAAATAAAACTGTTAACAGTTGACACTATAAACAAGTGGAAAAACAGCTTTTACCACCACTCACAGTTTTTCGGGCAAACGGGCTCTTCACTTAATGAACAATTGAGACATTTACATACCTGAATCATCACTTCTACTTTCGTCTGGAGAGTACGATTCCTCTTTGTCAGAATCATCAACTTCAGATTCAGATCTCTGCCTCCGTCAACTCGCTGCGCGATATTTTCACGATCGTAAACACCTGTGAATGAACTGCAGGTAACTTTGACTTTGCAGTGCTCACAGACGCTTCCAGGATGAGATAGCCGATCAGTGCTTGCCTCTTGCGTAAGAAGAGTGAAATACGTCCACATTAGTTGACGAAACTGCTTCGGAGACGCGCTAAACGGTATACGGGCGCCGTCGCCAACGTCAGGGCGGCCGCGCACGCATGGCGTACGGGCACCGTGCTGTTGAGTGTTAAATGAACGAGCTGGTTCATGCTAGTGGTCACTTCAGTAAGGTGTCCCAATTCACGGTCAGGAAGACATCCCCCAAAACTTCACAGGCGCATCTCAGGATGAAATATATCACTTGGCTTTCCGTGCACTCGACGACTTGCGTAATTCGAGTATAGGCGAAAACGTGTTTCAAATGGCTCTGAGCACTATGGAACTTAACACCTGAGATCATCAGTCCTCTACACTTAGAACTACTTAAACCTAACTAACCTGAGGACATCACACACACCCATGCCCGAGGCAGGATTCGAACCTTCGACCGTAGCAGCAGCGCTGTTCCGGACTGAAGTGGCTAGAACCGCTCGGCCACAGCGGCCGGCGGAAATTGATTTGCCAGACCTCATTACGCTCCGCCACTCACCTTCAGTCCACGTTCGACGATTTCTAGCCTCCTGAAGACGCGCAGTTTTATGTGCCTATGTGAGCAATGTCCTCTCTAGAGGTGATAAATTCCAAATGTTCAATGCATTCACTTCTCGTCGCAATGTTCTCTAGCTAACAGGTGAGGATGAACTTTCATTCATTGCCTGCAGTAATTCCTGTCGAGTTTGAAAGCAATTTTGATTCACTAGCCGTGAAATAGATCTTCAGGTCCTCTGTTAGGATCTTTGAGCGCCCACAATTTGTTTCATAGCCACATGTGTTACATGGTTTGTAGACACTTTGAACAGTCTGTCGCGAAGGACCAACAAATCCAGCACTTTCACGCACTTCTTCTTCCACTGTGTCACGTCCTTACATTCAATCATGTTGATGTACAATGACCACTTGCAACATAAATGTCTCGCTGATCGCTGTTTATGCTCACCAAGAGACAGGACGTGCGCGGCTGAGCGCGTGAGTCGATCGCTGCACCATCTGTAAAACCAATTAACGTCCGGCGAGCTTACTTACCATAGTGTTAAATTTATAAAGACTGGTTCCAAAGAGTCATCAATGCGTTTGTCTTGTTATCATCATCATCACCGAGAGAAGCCAGTTGATACCCACTGTGCTATAATGTACTGCTCAGGCCCTCTCCACGCAGCACAGGCTTCAGCGATATTCATCCACGTCCTTCCTGCATGTGTTGTAATCTCTTCTATACACCATCTACTGGATGGTCATCCCGACTTTTCCTTGCATCTTGGAATCCAGCAACGTACTTTTCTTGTTTCATCGCCCATGCATTTGCATAACTATTGTCCTAGGATTTTTTCTGTGATCTATCGCTTCTTGCAACTCTAGCCACTATGTGTGTATGTGAAAAAAGCCAGGTTGCATCGCGTTTCGGAATCCACGTCTAACTGTACGTTCTGCAATAACAGGCTGGGTAAGTCAGTTCGAAGACAAGAGAAGGGGTTTTATTGAGCGGATGGCGAGATGGACCCGCATCAAGGGTGCAGACAAACACAGGGCGCAAAAACTGAGAAAACAAGAAATAAATACGGTTTAAGAATAAACCGAGAGATGTGCGTAAGTTCTGCTATCCACCGTGTTCTTATCATTTGCGTACGAGGAGAATCCTTTCCCTCGACCCGCGACTGTAAACGTACATTGTTGCCATAGTGTCATTTATACAGTGTCGTTTTGTCCAAGTAACATCAGAACAGCTATCGAACAGACGCTTATCGCTTGCATGGCTTAAGAGACAGTGGTGCACTTTGTTCACACAGCTATCGACTTGGGATGGGTGTTATCGCTGAAACAACCGGTTTTTGCTTATAGCGTTTTTTTTTTTCTTTCAACGCCAGTTAAACATGTCCGTTAAAGCTGCTCAAAATAACTGGTTTATGAAATAACCGATTTTCGGTTTTTTATTCCTGTTACTTCCTGTAAACCGAACAAAGACTGAAAAATTTTCGCTCCCTCAGTTTCAAGATACATAGAATGAAAATATTAAATAGGCAAATAAAAGAAAACTTAGTTTTGTCCGTTGCTTTTCTCAAACAGTGATAAGTGGCTGAATACTAAAAAGTCACCAATATTCTTCTACTGATTCTATTTTTCTTCAAACTTTGCTCAAAAATCGTGTTAAAGTCGAGATTCACTATTACGAATAGTCAGTGGTAAAGGGAGGGGTTGAATAACAATTATTCGAGTTAATTTGTCCGTTTTGAGGGCTACAAGCAAATGAAGGCATATTATGTAGAGAAAGGCAGCAAATCAACTATTTTGTATTTTTATTGTAAACTACGAATGAATGTAAAGTTTCATGTTTTAACCTTTTTTAACTTTTAAATCAAACGGAACATTGTACTTCGTAAAGTACTTTCCATTCTAGAAATTATGTCATTCTGTAATACAACTGATGTCGAATGACGACAGAGAGAAACTGCCATATGGGTCAGGTGGGTCAAGTCTTGCACATTACGTGTATACACGTACCGTCTGACGCTCCATGCCACGTTGTAACAAGTTATTATTGTCTCAGAAATGCTGTATCAGTTCTTATACCATCTGTTTGTTGCTTCTTTCTGTCTGTATTGTTAAAAATAGCGAGGATCAATTTTACGATTTTCTATAACAACTCAATATTTCAAAGCAATGGGAATTTACGAATAAAAATGTTTTGTTTAAAAAAAGTTTCACTCAAAAACGAAAAATTTTAGCACTGCTGCTATGGCTATTTTTTACTTGGTTGGTAGTAAAAAAATAAAAACACCTGTTGTAACCCAGGCCAAACAAATAGCGAAAAATAGAGGTTATCCGTAGCTGAAATTCCGGTATCAATCGGTCGGTTTTTCCCATCCCCAGTGTCGATTTCAGAGCTCGCTCACTTTCAAGAATGGAGATCTTCTCTCGACTATGAACTGGAGCCAGACTGGGGTGTTTTAAAGTATTTGATGGAGTAATAAGTGAAATGGAGAACAAATCTGGCACATTTCGTTAGACTTAAATTTCCTATCAAGAAACGCCGTAAATGGAAGCTCTGTACCTTAAGTCGAAAAATGAATAGCATATTTTGGTGCGAAATATAGCGGAGCTACTTAACGCAATAGCTGCTTTAAAACTCCACGTGATAGAGCTGACGAATAACATTGACACGACCTCCCATTTGTATATTTTGAATGTTTTGTTATCCTATGTGTGAGAGGTGCTTATCGAAACACCGGAATAGCTGTAAAGGTATTTACGGCAATGCCAATGACTGTATAATCTTATGAATGTAGATTAAGCAAATTAAAGATGATAAAACAGTACTTAGTTTCGGGTATATGGGTGAAATTAAACTGTCAAATTTACCAGTCACACACTTATTTGATTTCAGTGACATAACCAATGAGTTTGATTCACTCAAGGCGAAGAAATGCAAAGTAAAATTATAACAAGAGGGGCTTTCAATTAGTAATGCAGCATTTTTTTTCTGAAAACTGGTTGGTTTTAAACGCAGCATTTTTTTCTGAAAGCAGATTGGTTTTAATCAGGATTCCAACACACTATATTATTACCCGATTTTTTGGCTACAAAACGCTATTTTTCGCCATAATCTTCGTTTAGTACGACGGCCTTACGCCACCCTACAGGGAGGGCTCTAATGCTCTCATGGTACTAGTCGACGTCTGAGCCAACGTCTTGCTGCAGCAATAATCTCCCCATCATCCACGTACTGTTTCCTGCAGAATGCTCATTGGGACAAACAGATGGAAGTCGGAAGGTGCAAAATATGGGCTGCAGGGTAGATGTCGAAGAGCTGTCCGCTCCTCTCGGGTGCGCAGACTTATGTGAGGCCTTGTCCTGCCATAGAGAAGGAAATGTTCGTTTGCATTCTTGTGGCGACGAACGAGCGGAAGTCGTTTTTGTCAATTTCCTGATGGTAGCACAATACACTTCCGAGTCGATCGATGCGCTTTGAAGGAGTACATCAAACAGAACAACCCCTTCAGAGTCCCAGAAGAGCAGTCACCCTGACCTTATTGGCTGAATGTGTGGATTTAAACTTTTCCTTTCAGAGGCAAGGTAGTGTGGCGCCACTCTATGGATTGTCATTTGGTTTACGGTTCAAAGAGACGGTCCCATGTTTCAACGCCTGTGACGACGTTAAACAAAAAATTGTCACGACCATACTCGCAACGTGCAAGCAACTCTGCGCAGATGGTCCTTCATTGCTCTTTATCGTCTTCTGTTAGGTGACGAAGAACACACACCTGTGAGTACCACAACTGGTGGATGAGAATGTCAGCATTACCAAAAGAGCTGTCCACTTGTGCAATGAAGTGTCTGTTGGTCAGTCCATGACTCCGAAAGAGAGTGTCCACACGTTCTAACATTGCAGGAGTCACAGCTGTGTGCAGCTAGATGGCATGCGGGAGATCGGACAAGTTTATAAGGCCTTATTGCGATAATAATAGACGCCTCGCCTAACGACTCACCGTGGTTTTGTTGACTGTCAGGTCTGCGTAGACATTCTGCAAGTGGCTATGACCATCTGCAGTGCTCTGGTTTTCCTCCAAAAGAAACTCAATGACAGCTCTCTGATTTTAGAGCACCTCTTGTAAGTAGGCTGCTTAGGTTTTTATGTTGGTAACGCCTCGCCGCGCTCTGTATGAAAATCACTGACTGTGCTGTGTGCAGTCTGTGGCTGGTTGGACTTATTGTTGGAATATTCGCTTATGTACTGTTGGGCTGTTGGATGTGAACAGCGCGTAGCGTTGTGCAGTTGGGGGTGAGCCGCCAGCAGTGGTGGATGTGGAGAGAGAGTTTTGAGAGCGGACGATCAGAAGAAGGAAATTTGTAAGACTGGATGGCATTAACTGTATATCATCATCATCATCATTTAAGACTGATTATGCCTTTCAGCGTTCAGTCTGGAGCATAGCCCCCTTATAAAATGCCTCCATGATCCCCTATTCAGTGCTAACATTGGTGTCTCTTCTGATGTTAAACCTATTACTTCAAAATCATTCTTAACCGAATCCAGGTACCTTCTCCTTGGTCTGCCCCGACTCCTCCTACCCTCTACTGCTGAACCCATGAGTCTCTTGGGTAACCTTGCTTCTCCCATGCGTGTAACATGACCCCACCATCTAAGCCTGTTCATCCTGACTGCTACATCTGTAGAGTTCATTCCCAGTTTTTCTTTGATTTCCTCATTACGGACACCCTCCTGCCATTGTTCCCATCTACTAGTACCTGCAATCATTCCAGCTACTTTCATATCCGTAACCTCTACCTTATTGATAAGGTACCCTGAATCCACCCACCTTCGGCTCCCATACAACAAAGTTGGTCGAAAGATTGAACGGTGCACAGATAACTTAGTCTTGGTACTGACTTCCTTCTTGCAGAAGAGAGTAGATCGTAGGTGAGCGCTCACTGCATTAGCTTTGCTATACCTCGCTTCCAGTTCTTTCACTATGTTGCCATCCTGTGAGAATATGCATCCTAAGTACTTGAAACTTTGTTCCTCCTATTTGGCACTCAACCCGTTTATATTACTTTCGTTTTGGAGATGCTAATCTTCATACCATAGTCTTTACATTTCTGACCTAGCTCTGAAATATTACTTTGCAAACTTTCAATCGAATCTGCCATCACAACTAACTCATCCGCATATGCAAGACTGCTTATTTTGTGTTCACATATCTTGATCTCACCCAGCCAGTCTATTGTTTTCAACATACGATCCATAAATAATATGAACAACAGTGGAGACAGGTTGCAGCCTTGTCTTACCCCTGAAACTACTCTGAACCATGAACTCAATTTACCGTCAAGTCTAAATGCTGCCTGACTGCCCATGTAAAGACCTTTAATTGATTGCAAAAGTTTGCCTCCTATTCCATAATCTCGTAGAACAGACAATAACTTCCTCCTAGGAACCCAGTCATATGCCTTTTCTAGATCTATAAAGCATAGATACAGTTCCCTGTTCCACTCATAACACTTCTCCATTATTTGCCGTAAACTAAAGATCTGGTCCTGACAATCTCTAAGAGGCCTAAACCCACACTGATTTTCATCCGATTGGTCCTCAACTAATACTCGCACTTTCCTTTCAACAATACCTGAGAAGATTTTACCCACAACGCTGATTAAAGAGATATCTCTGTAGTTGTTACAATCTTTTCTGTTTCCATGTTTAAAGATTGGTGTGATTACTGCTTTTGTCGAGTCTGATGGAACCTGTCCCGACTCCCAGGTCATTTCAATTACCCTGTGTACCCATTTAAGACCTGACGTTCCACTGTATTTGATGAGTTCCGACTTAATTTCATCCACCCAGCTGCTTTATTGCACTGCAATCTATTGACCATTTTCTCCACTTCCTCAAATGTGATCCTATTTCCATCATCAATCCTATTCCATTCTACCTCGAAATCTGAAACATTGCTGACCGTATTTTCACCTACATTGAGCAACTCTTCAAAATATTCCCTCCATCTGCCCAAGGCATCCACAGGATTCACCAGCAGTTTTCCTGACCTGTCCAAAATACTTGTCATTTCCTTCTTACCTCCCTTTCGAAGACTGCTAATTACACTCCAGAATGTTTTCCAGCAGCTTAACCCATAGTCTCCAACCTGTTTCCAAAGTCTTCCCAAGATTTCTTCTTGGATGCAGCAACTATCTGTTTGGCTTTGTTTCTTTCTTCAACATAACTTTCTCTGTCTACCTGAGTTCTAGTATGTAACCATTTTTGATACTCCTTCTTTTTCCTTTTACAGGCTGCCTTGACTGTGTCATTCCACCAAGCTGTTTGCTTCATCCTACTTTTACACACTACTGTTCGAAGACATTCTTTAGCCATTTCTAGTACTGTGTCCCTGTACCTTGTCCATTCCTTTTCCAATGACTGTAATTGACTACATTCAACTAACTGGTACCTTTCTGAGATCGCTGTCATGTACTTGTGCCTGATTTCCTTATCCTGAAGTTTCTCCACTCTTATCCTCCTACATATGGACCTGACCTCCTGCACTTTCGGCCTCACAATCCCAATTTTACTGCGGATTAAATAATGATCAGTGTCATCAAAGAATCCCCTGAATACACGTGTGTTCCTCACAGCCTTCCTGAATTCCTGATCTGTTATTATATAGTCAATGACAGATATGGTTCCCCTGCCTTCTCAAGTATACCGGTGAATTTTCTTATGTTTAAAAAAGGAGTTTGTGATTACTAAGCCCATACTGGCACAGAAATCCAAGAGTTGTTTCCCGTTCCTGTTGGCCTCCATATCCTCTCCAAATTTACCCAGAACCTTTTCATACCCTTCTGTTCGATTTCCAATCCTGGCATTAAAATCACCCATGGGCAGAACACTGTCCTTGTCCTTTACTCTAACAACTACATCACTGAGTGCCTCATAAAAACTACCCATCTTATCTTGATCTGTCCCTTCACAATGCGAATATACTGACACAATCCTAATTTTCTTGCTAGACACTGTCAAATCTATCCACATCAGTCGTTCGTTTACATACCTTACTGCAACTACGCTGGGTTCCATTTCTTTCCTGACGCAAATCCCTACACCCCATTGTGCTATTCCTGCTTTGACTCCTGACAGGTAGACCTTGTATTCTCCCACTTCCTCTTCTTTCTCACCCCTTACCCGAATGTCACTAACAGCTAAAACGTCCAGCCCCATCTTACTTGCAGCCTCTGTCAGCTCTACCTTCTTCCAAGGGTAGACACCATTGATATTAATAGCTCCCCATCTCATTACCATTTGTTTGCCAATTCGTATCTTAGGAGTTCCTGGTTTGTCAGTTAGAGGTGGGACTCTGTCACCTCCAAAGGTCCGAGGCATTTTTCTCTGATTGTTGCCAGCATTAACTATATATATATATATATATATGACTTCTGAACACTATTAAGGTAAATGCATTGTTTGTTCTCTATTAAAATCTTTCATTTGCTAACTACGCCTATCAGTAGTTAGTGCCATCAGTAGTTAGAATCTTTTATTTAGCTGGCAGTATTGGCGCTCACTGAAACGAAGATTTTTGTGAGATAAGAGATTCACGAAAAGTAAAGGTTATTGTGCGTCAGGGCCATTCTTTTTTAGGGATTATTGAAGGTCATATTGCGTTGCGCTAAAATATTGTGTGTCAGTTTAGTGATGATCAGAATAAGTAAAGAGAAAACTGTGTCAGTACGTTGAGTTTTGCTCAGCTGTTTGTACACCAAATAACGTAAGAGGTTTACCAGCACAGTAATTCAGAACTTTTCTAAGGGGACGTTTCACTCTGTTGCAGGTGCTATTTTGAACTGCACGTATAGAGCCGCCACCTGTTAGAACTTCATGAAACTATAGGGTCTAAAGTGGGACTATTTCACTTGCATTAAACGTCCCACGTATAAACACAACTCTTAGAAAGAGATATTTTCTCAACTCTATGTCATATTTTCTTTTACTTCTAATTATTCATTCATGCACTACTGATACTTCATGAGGAACCAAGAAAATCCATTCCTTCGTATACTAAAAGCATTGTACGTAGCTCTCATAAACAACGAGACATGGATTTTGTTGTGTGCAATATTTTTCATCGATATACACTCCTGGAAATTGAAATAAGAACACCGTGAATTCATTGTCCCAGGAAGGGGAAACTTTATTGACACATTCCTGGGGTCAGATACATCACTTGATCACACTGACAGAACCACAGGCACATAGACACAGGCAACAGAGCATGCACAATGTCGGCACTAGTATAGTGTATATCCACCTTTCGCAGCAATACACGCTGCTATCCTCCCATGGAGACGATCGTAGAGATGCTGGATGTAGTCCTGTGGAACGGCTTGCCATGACATTTCCACCTGGCGCCTCAGTTGGACCAGCGTTCGTGCTATACGTGCAGTCCGCGTGAGACGACGCTTCATCCAGTCCCAAACATGCTCAATGGGGGACAGATCCGGAGATCTTGCTGGCCAGGGTAGTTGATTTACACCTTCTAGAGCACGTTGGGTGGCACGGGATATATGCGGACGTGCATTGTCCTGTTGGAACAGCAAGTTCCCTTGCCGGTCTAGGAATGGTAGAACGATGGGTTCGATGACGGTTTGGATGTACCGTGCACTATTCAGTGTCCCCTCGACGATCACCAGAGGTGTACGGCCAGTGTAGGAGATCGCTCCCCACATCATGATGCCGGGTGTTGACCCTGTGTGCGTCGGTCGTATGCAGTCCTGATTGTGGCGCTCACCTGCACGGCGCCAAACACGCATACGCCCATCATTGGTACCAAGGCAGAAGCGACTCTCATCGCTGAAGACGACACGTCTCCATTCGTCCCTCCATTCACGCCTGTCGCGACACCACTGGAGGCGGGCTGCACGATGTTGGGGCGTGAGCGGAAGACGGCCTAACGGTGTGCGGGACCGTAGCCCAGTTTCATGGAGACGGTTGCGAATGGTGCTCGCCGATACCCCAGGAGCAACAGTGTCCCCAATTTGCTGGGAAGTGGCGGTGCGGTCCCCTACGGCACTGCGTAGGATCCTACGGTCTTGGCGTGCATCCGTGCTTCGCTGCGGTCCGGTCCCAGGTCGACGGGCACGTGCACCTTCCGCCGACCACTGGCGACAACATCGATGTACTGTGGAGACCTCAAGCCCCACGTGTTGAGCAATTCGGCGGTACGTCCACCCGGCCTCCCGCATGCCCACTATACGCCCTCGCTCAAAGTATGTCAACTGCACATACGGTTCACGTCCACGCTGTCGCGGCATGCTACCAGTGTTAAAGACTGCGATGGAGCTCCGTATGCCACGGCAAACTGGCTGACACTGACGGCGGCGGTGCACAAATGCTGCGCAGCTAGCGCCATTGGACGGCCAACACCGCGGTTCCTGGTGTGTCCGCTGTGCCGTGCGTGTGATCATTGCTTGTACAGCCCTCTCGCAGTGTCCGAAGCAAGTATGGTGGGTCTGACACACCGGTGTCAATGTGTTCTTTGTTCCATTTCCAGGAGTGTATGTCATTTAAGTAACATTGTTCAATAATGGTTCAATGTTATTAAAGAAACTTACACAATCATGGTAAATCTGTGTAGAAAAAATTGCAGAAAGGCAGTTTTACAGGAGGGAGAGGGAGGGGACGCAGCTTTGGCCCTTATGCTAGGGGCGCAGGATCACCTCGGTATGGCTCTGGGCAAGAACATACCAACTGAACAGGACCACTCCCTAACAGTGCACGGCGGTTTCAAACTACATTTCGGGTTGATGGCAGCTTTACGCCGTATCCTGCCCAGCACCACCATTTTACTTTTATCTTAATCACAATTACCTCTTGCGCTCCATGTTCCTCCCCTATCCATATAGATTTGTCGTCCTTTCTCACCTAGCAATTCCCAACAAGCATCTCACCATTCTTCATTGAGAAGAGCCTGATGGTTTAAAGTGTTTTAGTATTAAAAGTCCACATCACTGAGCCATACGTAGAAACTGGCATTACACACTGATTCTGAACTTTCAGTTTCAGTCTCATCGGACACTCCTTTTTAAAATCTGTGTACCTTATCAAAAGCACTCGAGACCATTTTTGCTCTTCCATTTATTTCTTTAGCTGTCTATACAGTTGTTGTCTTCATTTGCCCCAAGTACAAAAACTCAAGTGGCTCTCCATCATGGTTTATGCCATTTTCTTTCCCATGTATCGATTACACAGTACTTTTGTACTAATTTTCAAACTTATTTTCAAATTTACTGTACTAACCCTTCCCTTGGTTTTTGAAATTCATCTTCAATGGAGATTAAGAGCAGATTGTTACCCACTCAATGAAAATGTTTCAAGTACTTTTCCTCAGGACATAATCTTTCATGCCGGCCGCGGTGGTCTAGCGGTTCTAGGCGCTCAGTCCGTAACAGGGAGACTGCTACGGTCGCAGGTTCTAATCCTGCCTCGTGAATGGATGTGTGTGATGTCCTTAGGTTGGTTAGGTTTAAGTAGTTCTAAGTTCTAGGGGACTGCTGACCACATATGTTAAGTCCCATAGTGCTCAGAGCCATTTGAACCATATTCTTTCATCTTTTTTCCAGTTTACGAAGGCTAATCAACAAAGACTGGGATTGATTTTTTTCTGTAGTTTCCGAAATAGTGTCCTATTCTAGGGAGAATATTTGAAAAGAGCGGGTTCTTATGTACAATGTCACTAATCGCAAGCGCTCCCGTATCGGTAGGGTGCTAGTAATGCTCCATTTTATATATGCTCTTTGTATTTCGCCTACCAACCAATGGAGGTGAGGCGATAGGAGCAGTACAGCGTAATGAAATTCTTTATTCATTTAAACTTTAAACTATACAACCACTGAAGCTTGCGAAACGCAGCAGTAAGCGTAGGGTGAAGATGCAGTACCCTTCGAGTAACAGTGTTAAGGTGGTTCAAGAACTTCAAAAAAGGCTGACTAATTTGTTTTAAGCACGCTGGGTCTGGTGTTGATGTTGACATCATGGCGGCTACTGTGATTTCCCGTGAGGACAGTCGGATAACACATTACGTAACTTCAATGAATTGTTGAGTATTTCGTATGACAGTGTCTTTACGATTGTGCATTTCATCTATATATGAACCGTTTGTGTGACGATTGGGTGCCACGTCTGTTGACTCCTGAACGAAAGGCTGCGCCAATGGAGACAAGCCATGATGTGCTGCGTCTCTTAGCTGACGGAAGGGATGCGCTTCTGGAATCGATTATTACCGGTGAAGAGTCACGGCGGCAGCATCCCTGGAGGAAAACGAGACAGCACAGTGTGGAAATCGCCAGGTTCTCCAACGCCAAAAAAGGCAAAAACAGTTCCATGTGCTGGGAATGATTTACCAGCATGAAGTTCCCCGTCACACTAGTGTGACAGCAGATACTATACGTCAGTGTTGGCTAAACCGCGAAAGTACGTTGCAAGAAAAGACCAAAAGTTTCCCGTACTGGGTGGCGACTTCATCGTGCCAATGAGAGCTGCACGTCGCAAATCAAGTCATGCAGTTTCTGGATCAATTCAACATTACCTGTGTACCACACCTACCTTATAGACCTGATCTTGCACCCTCTGACTTTTTTTAGTACCACCATTAAAGACAAAGCTTCGGGGCATAAGATTTGAGAACTCTGAAGCAGTGCTCAAAAAAAGTGAGGCGATTCTCAAGGGCCTGCAAAGGGTTACCTGCACCATTTGTTCGAGAAGTGACAGAGACACTATAAAAATGTCTTCAAGTAGGAGGGTAATACTTCGAAAAAGATCATGTACACATTAAAATGGAGTAATAACCATCTGTGAAGAAAGATCAATCTAGTCTTTGTAGAGCAGCCCTCGTAACATGCTTACAAAAATTCCACTGAAACACTAGTAATGAAATAAATAATTAGTCTTCCGTTTTGATGGCAGTACGGGCTTGATAGTTGTACAAAAACCAACACTCTTAAACGCTTTGGATGGACAAGAAATTGTATGAAAGTAATATGAGGGCGTTGTGGTCAACGCAGCGCTCGTACGACAAGCAGCTCATTTGCTTGGTGAAAGATGACTTCATGAGATGCGAAAATTCCTCTCTTAGAGCAGCTATCTTACAACAGGCATAATTGCACATATTATCTGGCAGCATTGTCCTGTTTGCGCCACACAAAGAGAGAGATTGAGATATGATTCAAGTAAGCAGGGCTGCCCCACTGTCCCGTGCTGTTCGAGTAAGTGGTTAACAAAATGACTGCCAAGTTATTACAAGAAAACTAAGAGGATTCACTTTTTTTTCTTCTGCTGCTCACAGTCGTTCGCTGGCTGTAACAGTGCAATTAATTTCTAGGGAAGTTGGAATTGTCTTCAACAAATGTGAAAGTGGAACTGTCTTCTACCGATTCAATTGTGAATGATAATACTCACGCATTGTTTAAATTCTAGTCGTCTAAGGGGCGCTAACATGCTCAGTATTTATCGAACAAAGTATGATAGTAATTTTGACTGAGAGCGGTACTGAAGGAGACAGCAGAGCTTTAAAAATACTACCGCTCGCTCAGAGTATTGCACAATATCTTGTACCGTTCAAAGATGATATTGTGCAATACACGGCAGTTTCTGTCGACACTTCATGATCTGTGATTATGCGAACGACTGATACAGCGACGCCGTACGAAGATCAAGTACATCAAGAAAGACAAATTAACTGAACCTGTTGAAGTTTAGAGGATTAGTTTGATTACATATTTAACACTTATTCAGTAATTAGATGTAGAAACATTCAAAAAAGTGTTTGAGTGCAAGGAAATAACACTGCAACTGGTTATTTGTTCGTTTCAGAAACTTCAGTTATTTATTGCAGAAATACATTACAGCACTAACAACCATTCGCTACGATAGTGTTTCTTACTCTTTTCAGGTTTATAGATCGCTGCCAGCATTGCGGAATGGTTCAAAATGGCTCTTAACACTATGGGACTTAACATCTGAGGTTATCAGTCCCCTAGACTTAGAACTACTTAAATTTAACCAACCTAAGGACATCACACACATCCATGCCCTAGGCAGGATTCGAACCTGCGACCGTAGCAGCAGCGCGGTTCCGGACTGAAGCCCCTAGAACCGCTCGGCCACAGCGGCCGGCCATTGAGAAATGTGAAATCCCACGAGTATATGAACAGTATCTTTTTTGAGTACATGAGGTGCAACGAAGTCCACCAATTCGTTGAAAGACTACCCGTTCATCCTTAAAAAATTCCAATATTCATCTGGCTATGCTTCAAGCTCTCTTAGCGCGTTAGTATGGACATCTGTAGAACGCCTTCAGCCACTTTCTCACAGCTTGATCTAGCTTTTCGTTTCGCAGCACGTAGCAATCGCATTCGCATTACATGTTCTACGTCATCGAGCGCCGACGCGTTCCACACAAAGATAGAATCTGACACTTCAAAGTTATAAATATTGCGTAATAATATTGTGCCGCTCTTTGGCCTCATACTTTCGCCCAGATACTGACACAATATTATTGTGCAATAAATGCTGGGGATGTGATTGACCCTTTATATTGTGGTAGCTCATGTTCCATCGCCCGTTAATCAATGTGTCAACTAATACGAGGAGAAGTCGTACAGTTTCGAAAAAAGTCAAGGTGAGACCATAAAAGTTGATTGAAATTGTTAGTCCTTCGTTACACATTCACCTGAAATGTGACACATTTTCCCAACGACGGATGACTAGCCGGAAAGGTTGTTGTACACTCATGCTCATAAATGAAGGATAATGCTAATACATGGTGAAACAACGCTCTGGTGGGCGGTTTGCGGGTTTAAATCGCCTCGGGGTATGACCATGCGGTGCATTTGACGTGCGGTCATCGCACAGTGGCGCTGGCAGCAGTCCAGAGGTGTGTTGGTGCATGTCAGAGTACGGTGCAGCTATAAGTGTACAACGTTTTCAGACGTGCTAATGGTGACTCCGTGTTGAAAATGGCTCAAAGAACACACATTGGTGACGTTATGGGGGGTAGAATACCAGTGCGACTGGAGACTGGTCAAACACAGCAGGTCGTAGCACGGGCCCTCCGTGTGCCACAAAGTGTAATCTCAAGACTATGGCAACGATTCCAGCAGACAGGAAACGTGTCCAGGCGCTACAGTACGAGACGTCCACAGTGTACAACACCACAAGAAGACCGATATCTCATCATCAGTGCTCGCAGACGGCCACGGAGTACTGGAGGTAGCCTTGCTCGGGACCTTACCGCAGCCACTGGAACAGTTGTCTCCAGACACTCTGTCTACAGACGACTGATCAGACATGGTTTATTCGCCCGGAGACCTTCAAGGTGCGTTCCACTGACCCCTGGTCAGAGGACAGCCCGTAATGCCTGGTGTCAAGAACACAGTACACGGTCATTGGAACAGTGATTCCAGGTTATGTTCACGGACGAGACCAGGTATGGTGTGAACAGTGATTCTCACCGGGTTTTCATATGGCGTGAACCAGGAACCAGATAAATAATTATTAACGACTATTAATATGAAAAAGTGCTACTGCTATATGGAATAACGAACCTGTCAGTAGTCAGTGACATACAGTCAAGTAATGTGAATGCAGCGGCCACAGCTGCGACCTAGATTCACAGCGCTGCGGCACTTCTTGTGTTACAGATAACATTTTAGCTCAGAAACACCCCACACGCCCGCAGTGACATAATAATTCCAAACTACCACAAAACACAGCTGTCATTACGAAATTTATACCATTATTATGGACACATATAGCGTTAACTATATATCGAACGTGTGTACATCGAGTGTGATAGCAACTTCTGGGCCAAATGTACATTACATTATCAGTAAAACTGTGCAGTTTCTCGACAGGGAATGAAACAAGTTGTTCATAAACCACACACAGGCAGAATTCCCGCTTTGAGCACGGAAGACATCAATATTTACCTAAATAAAAACCGTTGCACAAAATTCGCAACCAAGCAAGACTTCTTGTCGCAGAACTCCAAGCAAATAGCAAACATGCAATTGATGGGCGCCCTACCAAAATAAGTACATCGAATTGGTACTGCTATAATAATAACCGCACATATACTTTGCAACAACTATGATTTAAGCAGTTGTGCGGAGGAAGTAGCCCCTACATAGGCTTCCATTGTCACTCACACGTTCCCTTTGACGGAGTGATACCGTCTTCCTAGGCAACACTTAACAATAGCACCAACACTACTAAGACATTAGCGGTGGAGGACTCGGGAATGTGAAAGCGGCGTGCACGCTGCAGGTGTTCCTTGCGTAGAGGCTGGAGTCACAGTTCTGTGTACAGCAAAGC
Source organism: Schistocerca gregaria (assembly GCF_023897955.1). Lineage (NCBI taxonomy): Eukaryota > Metazoa > Arthropoda > Insecta > Orthoptera > Acrididae > Schistocerca > Schistocerca gregaria. The sequence continues at coordinate 319,516,302 of NC_064925.1, read as the reverse complement.
GTGCGTTGTAGAATGACTTTTACAAGAATCACAGTAAACGTCATTACTTATAGAGAATTGCCATCGATTTATTTCCTTATAAAGCACTAAAACAAACAAACACACACACACACACACACACACACATGCAAAAAATCTGCAGTCGTTCAAATTGTATGTTTACTAGCTGTTACCCAAGATGCGCTCGGCGTACCAGTCAAATGAAACGAAAAGAAATGAGCGTATGGCTTTGTTGGCTAGGACACCCCGTTCGGAATCTTCGGCCGCTAGATGCAGGTATTCATTTTATGCCAATTCGGTGACTTGTGCGTCGATAAAGATAAGGAAAACACACACCCAGTCCCGAGCGGAGTAAATCCGACCCGCCTGGGAATCTAAGAGAGACCACGTGCTCAAACATCAGCAACGCTATCCAGAAGACGACGAGCTATTGATGCATATCAGTAGTTTTGTTACGATGAGTGACGGTGAGGGTACTAAACTAAAATGTGGACTTCCTAAAATTATAAAATAGCGTTTAACTGAAGAAGAAAGAAAATAAATAATTTGTAGTTCGGTGCAGTGCAAATCTTATAACATTCGTATTGCAATAACGTCAGCAGACCTCACGTTTCTGTCTGTTGCCCGCGGCTGCGCTTGGGTATCTTAATTAAATGCAGCCTCAGTACGAGCATACCACGTTCTACATGTAAAGGCACGACGTCTCTTTGTTTGTTGTACAGCATTTAAGTGACGCCGTCGTTGTGGATCCTCTAGCGTCTAGCTACAGGAGGCGCATGACGCTCAGCGCTAACATGCTACCTGCTTGTGGGCGATGTAGGTATGGATTAAACACGTTGAGAGCTTTATAAACGTTGTATTCATGACACTGAACATTACATAGAACATATCAGACAATAAAACCATATTCACAAAAATTATAATGTTCAAAAGTCGAAGAAATATTTCTCTCCAGGGGTAACTATTGTTTCATATTTCACGTTATATTCTTCAGATCAATAAATATCTTGTACTACACACTTTCTATAGTAGCCTACGTTCTTCCTCGGCGTTCAAGCTATATCCATACCAAATTTCATGAACTGAATTTTCTCATTTTGAGAAAACTGAAGGGCGATGTGTTTAATTGTTTAAACCATTCAACAGCCAATATCGCATAAAATATTTTTTTTAAATTTAAGACAACCGGTTTCAACAGACTACGCTGTTATCTTAAGGTCTTTTAAATCTGGACCAATTTCAACGAAACATGGTACATATATCCCTTACTGTTTGGAAGCAGTCTCCGTCAGGGTAAAAACAATCTGCCTGTCATAGTTCAGGAGATACAATATCTTAAGCAATGGGATGCTTGACAAACTGGCGCATTGTGTATGACGTTTAAATTTATTACTTCTCTACTACAAATCCCATTCGCAACACATTTTGCAGACAGTATCCACATATGCAGCTAAATGCACCAACAAAATTATGACACGGTGTCACACACAGTTCAGAAGATATGGCGTCATAAACAGCGAAATGGTGTCTAAATTTGTTACTTCTTTATTACTAATTCTATTCGTAACACAAATTGCACAGAGTAGCCACCTAAGGCGCTGAGTGTATCACACAAGTGTATCATTGTGCGACACATAGTTCAAGAGATATGATGCGATAAACACTGAGATGCGAGAAAAAAATGCTGCGTCATGCATGAGGTTTTAATGCATTTATTTTTACTACTAAGAGACTCCTCCAGTCGAATGAACTAACGGAAACACCTGATACCTGGGAGCGCTAATGACGGCCTTCAACTGCGAAGTTCAAACAGTGCAGTCGTAAACAATCGCCATCTATAGAGTCATGAAAGAGACGTTGCTATAAGACGTTGGAGTGTCGCGTTTTAGACAGGCGAAGCAGCTGTACTCAGCAAGCGTCCAGGATACTCCAATACAAACACAGTTCATTTTTTGTTTTCGTTTCTTATAGAAGATTGACAAAATGAATATCTGGGCAATACCGGGTTTGTCAGCTAGCATCATAATAATTTTATCTGTCTAGAAAATGGGAACTTCCGTTAGTTTTCAATAGCTGCAATTTCAAATTTTTTTTTAACTTGTTACAAGTTTTTCAGAGTACTTCTACTCAATTTGCTTCCATTTACTGATTATTGGTATGTATTAGAGTAATAATGTAGCAGATAGACCATTAAATACACAACTGACAAGATTTTCTCGAATGCAACACTTTAAATTTCAACAGAATGTTTGTTCCTAGAAAAACGACCATGTTCTACTTTGGAACATTTTTTCACTTATGGTTAATCCTCACTTTTCCGGAGTAATTTCAGAAAAATTATGCAGCACACAAAAAGTGAATGTCATCATTTAAGAATGTAATAAGAAAATATACTAAATTTCTATTACAGAAAAGACTAAAAGTATTTCTAGGCACAACACTCACCTCTACCTTGTGAAAAAGAGCGGCACAAATATCCATTTAGATCTTCATAAGGTTGCAGAGTTCTACGAAGACTGCCAACTTGCTTTAATATGACTTGACATTACTGATTCACAGAATCAGCCAGTTCAAACAAACACACTGAGGTGACAAAAGACGTGGGATACCACCTAATATCGAGTCCGATCTCGTTGTTTGGGAACATAAAGTCAGTGAGTGAATGCTAATGGTCTCCAGTTAGCCGAACATAACCATTCCCCAGATAATGATGGTTCAGTTGGACCAGCAGTTCCAGACTGTAGCGCCTAGAACCGCTCGGCCACTCCGGCGGCCCTTGTGGACAATTTGGGTCCATGGCTTCGGTGGTTGGCACCATACTTGAGAACTACTATCAGCTCTTACCAAGTGGAATCGGGACTAATCTAACCAGGCCACGGTTTGTCAGTCGTCCGGGATCCAGGAGAGGCTTTGTAGGCGGTGTCGTTCTGTTAGCAAAGGATTCGAGTCGGTCGTCTGCTGCCATAGCCTATTAACGCCATATTTTGCCGCACTGTCCTACCGAATAAGTTCGTCCTACGTCCCACATTGATTTCTGAGGATATTTTGAGGTGTTGCCTACCTGTCAGCACTGACAACTCAACGCAAGCGGCACTGATCTCGGTCGCACAGTGCAGGCCATCGGTCCCTGCGTTGTTAATGGTGGGAGGTAATGCCTGAAATGTGGTATCCTCGGCAGACTCCTGACACTATGGATTTCGCAGTATTGGATTCCGTAACGATTTCCGAAATGGAATGTCCCATGCGTCTAGCTCTAACTACCATTCCGCGTTCAAAGTCTGTTAATTCAGGACGTTGGGCCATAATTACATCAGAAACCATTTCACATGAATCGCCTGAGTACAAATGACAGCTCCGCTAATGCATTGCCTTTTATAACCTGTGTGTAGACGTTACTACTGCCATGTGTAATTGTGCATATCGCTACCCCATGACTTGCCACCTCAGTGTACCTGGGTGTGACAATACGAAATGAAATGACCGCATAGACTCAGTCGTAGATATAGCAGGTGGAAGTCTTCGTCCCATTGGTAGATTACAAGGAAAATGCAGTCAGTCTGCAAAGGAGTTTGCTCACGGAAGAGTCGTGGGATACAGTCTATAATAATGAAGTGCATGGGACCCTTAGCAAATACCACTAGCAGGGTACATCGAATGTGTACAAAGGAGAGCAGCACGAATCGTCACGGATTTGTTTGGTTCACGGAAAAGCGTCAAGGAAGCGTTAAAAAACGAGAACTGGAAGATGAAGATTTTATATTTCATTTATTTTATATCTCATGCTTGGTAGGACGAAACTGGGAAACACGTCTCCATGGTCATGGAAAGACTGAGCACATAAAATTATAATAGAAGAGTAATAATAGATAAAATGACACGTATATGAATCCTATGCAGACGACAAGCCATAAGTTTAAGTAAACATAATCAACAACGTCACACAAGAATTAATTCAATTTTTTAATTTTCCCAGGAGTTCCCTCGACAAAATAGGAGTGATACGTGAGGAAACTCTTCAGTTTAGACTGGAAAGTGCGTGAGATTACTGCTACGACTTTTGAATTTTTGTGGCACGTTACTGACAATGGATGCAGCAGAAAACTGCACACGTTTGTGCACAAGAGACAAGGAGGTGCGTTCAAAATGCAGATTGGATTTCTGCCAAATATTAACTGAGTGTAAGCTGATAACTCTTGGGAATAAGCTGGTATCGTTAGTAAAAAACGACAGTAAAGAGATTATGTATTGAGAGGTCAATGTCAGTATTCCCAGAATATTGAACAGGGGACGACAAGTAATTCGCGAACTTACACGACACATTGCTCACACCGCCCATTTCTGAGCCAAAAATGCCAGTTTTGGATCAGAAGGGTTAACCCAAAAAATGATACCATACCTCGTAAGTGTATGAAAATAATCAAAGTAGACTACTTGTCGCGTTGAACTGTCACTTTTTCGAGAAATTGTTCTAATGTTAAATAAAGCAGCATTTAGTTTTTGAACAAGATCCTGAACATGGGCTTTTCACGGCAGCTTACTATCTAGCTGCACACCTAGGAACTTGAACTGTTCCGCCTCACTAGTCAAATGTCCAGTTTGTGTAACCAAAGTGTCATTTTTTGTTGAATTGTTTGTTAGAAACTGTAAAAACTGAATCTTACTGTCGTTTAACATTAATTTATTCTCAGCAGTCCTTTTATGTCTTGAACTGTGTCAGTATTGTACACAACATCTTTCACTACCAAGCTGGTGTCATCAGCAAACAGAAGTATTTCAGAATGGCCTTTAATACTAGGAGGCATATCATTTATATAAGTAAGAAACAGTAGCGACCCCAGCAGCGAACTACGGGGCACCCGCCACTTAACTGTGCACCATTGGAGCTGGACGTCGTAGACATTTTCAATACTCCATCTATTATGCGAACGCCTATTCAGAAAATTTGAAGAACAGGTTTTAGGTAAGGAACTTAGCAATATACTACAGCTCCAGTAGGGACCTCGAAGTCAAGGTTAAGCTCATTAAAAGCACATAGACACACTGAAGCTTCGTACAGGAACAGAACAAGAACTTTACAGCGCGGTACAATAGGAAGTACCGCCTGCCTTACAGTGGTTTTCAGAGTGTGTGTGTGTGTGTGGATGTAGATGTAGATCCATAATGCCCTTTAAACGGTCTCTCGGAACATCCTACTTATCCTTGTGTAGCTTCGTAGCCGCACATTTGCGAGACTCTTCTCAAGCGAAAATGTTAATTTTTTTCTGTAGATTCTGGGATTTGTCAAGTACTTCACGTGTTGCATTAAGAATCGGCTTGCAAGTAAAGAGTACTGTGGTCACGTATTTCTCAGAAAATAAATAAGACATGAAATACGTTTAGTTTCGGTTCAACTGTGTCACGGTCGCGTAGTGAGGTGCCGTTCACGGACTGCCACGGAGAGTGAATGCGAAGGGATCGCGAAAGTGGAACTTGAAAGGTGAGGGTACGTGCCAGCGTCCTTAGCAGCAGTGCGTCGGCAAAAAGTTGTCGCCAGTAACGGGAAGGACGGGACACTTGATGCTCTCTTAATTGCTCGTCATTTCTAAAATTCTTGTTTGCAACACTAAATCTGGGACGCAAGTTTCTTAGAAAGCTGAGCATCGCATTCATTGCATTTTGTAAACTGGTTCTTATCTACAACTGTAATACCAACGTCCAGAAGAAGCGTCGGCAGTGAACAATGTGTTGTGAGTAGGTTCTTCGTCAGTGTGATGTGATTCTGCTCACGCACCTTCCCTTTACTTTCAACACTTAGAAACTACGATGGGCGTTCAGGAAGTAACCCGACACATTTGTTTCTGAAAGTAGGTTAGTTTTATTCACGATTTTAATGCATCGTATTATTTCCCACTCTTTTGGCTGCAAAACACTATTTTACAGTACCATCTCCGTTCACTCCGGCGGCCTTACGCTATCTTACTGGGGGGGGGGGGGATTTATATGCCGGCATGGTACCACTCTACTGGTTTCATTGGGCCAAACAGACGGAAGTCGGAAGGAGCAAGATCCGGGATGTAGGGTAGATGAGGAAGAATAGGCCAATGAAGTTTTATGAGCTCTTCTCGGATTCACTGACTTGTGTGAGGCCTTACGTTGCCATGAAGAAGGAGAAGTGCGTTTGCATATTTTTTTGGCAAGGAACAAGCTGAAGTCATTTCTTCAATTTCCTGTGAGCAGCACAATATACACTCCTGGAAATTGAAATAAGAACACCGCGAATTCATTGTCCCAGGAAGGGGAAACTTTATTGACACATTCCTAGGGTCAGATACATCACATGATCACACTGACAGAACCACAGGCACATAGACACAGGCAACAGAGCATGCACAATGTCGGCACTAGCACAGTGTATATCCACCTTTCGCAGCAATGCAGGCTGCTATTCTCCCATGGAGACGATCGTAGAGATGCTCGATGTAGTCCTGTGGAACGGCTTGCCATGCCATTTCCACCTGGCGCCTCAGTTGGACCAGCGTTCGTGCTGGACGTGCAGACCGCGTGAGACGACGCTTCATCCAGTCCAAAACATGCTCAATGGGGGACAGATCCGGAGATCTTGCTGGCCAGGGTAGTTGACTTACACCTTCTAGAGCACGTTGGGTGGCACGGGATACATGCGGACGTGCATTGTCCTGTTGGAACAGCGAGTTCCCTTGCCGGTCTAGGAATGGTAGAACGATGGGTTCGATGACGGTTTGGATGTACCGTGCACTATTCAGTGTCCCCTCGATGATCACCAGAGGTGTACGGCCAGTGTAGGAGATCGCTCCCCACACCATGATGCCGGGTGTTGGCCCTGTGTGCATCGGTCGTATGCAGTCCTGATTGTGGCGCTCACCTGCACGGCGCCAAACACGCATACGACCATCATTGGCACCAAGGCAGAAGCGACTCTCATCGCTGAAGACGACACGTCTCCATTCGTCCCTCCATTCACGCCTGTCGCGACACCACTGGAGGCGGGCTGCACGATGTTGGGGCGTGAGCGGAAGACGGCCTAACGGTGTGCGGGACCGTAGCCCAGCTTCATGGAGACGGTTGCGAATTGTCCTCGCCGATACCCCAGGAGCAACAGTGTCCCTAATTTGCTGGGAAGTGGCGGTGCGGTCCCCTACGGCACTGCGTAGGATCCTACGGTCTTGGCGTGCATCCGTGCGTCGCTGCGGTCCGGTCCCAGGTTGACGGGCACGTGCACCTTCCGCCGATCACTGGCGACAACATCGATGTACTGTGGAGACCTCACGCCCCACGTGTTGAGCAATTCGGCGGTACGTCCACCCGGCCTCCCGCATGCCCACTATACGCCCTCGCTCAAAGTCCGTCAACTGCACATACGGTTCACGTCCACGCTGTCGCGGCATGCTACCAATGTTAAAGACTGCGATGGAGCACCGTATGCCACGGCAAACTGGCTGACACTGACGGCGGCGGTTCACAAATGCTGCGCAGCTAGCGCCATTCGACGGCCAACACCGCGGTTCCTGGTGTGTCCGCTGTGCCGTGCGTGTGATCATTGCTTGTACAGCTCTCTCGCAGTGTCCGGAGCAAGTCTGGCACACCGGTGTCAATGTGTTCTTTTTTTCATTTCCAGGAGTGTAGTTTAGAGTTGATCCCTGTACTGTGAGGTAGGACCTCAAACAGAATAATCTCTTCAGAATACCAGAAGACCTTTGCATGACTTTACCAAATGAGGATGCGGCTTTGAACTTTCTTTTGGAGGAGAGGTGGTATGGCGCCACTCCATGGATTGTCGTCTTGTTTCCGGTTCGAAGTGATGAATCCATGTATCATCGCTTGTGACGATGTTTGAGAAAAAATTGCAACGGTCACCCTCGTAACGCGCAAGCCATTTCGCACAAATGGTCCTTCATTGCTCTTTGTGGTCTTCCGTTAGGCGGCATGGAACTCAGGGGGCACACATCTTTGAGTAGCACAACTGGTGGAAGAGTGTGCCATCGCTACCAACTGAGGCGTCCGGTTTAGCAGTGAAGTGTTTGATTGTGATCCTCGATGAGCTCGAATGAGAGTGTCCGGTGTGCAGCCGGCTGGGGAGGTCGGACAGATTTGCGCGACCTTGTCGTGATAATGGCAGACGATTCGCCTTACGACTCACCGTGCTTTTTTTCACTCAAAGGGCCTCGTAGACGTTATGCAAGCGGCTATGAATATTCTCTGGTTTCCCTCCAAAAGAAACTCAATGACAGCTCTGTGCTTGGAACGCACCACCGTTACAGACGCTATTTTTAAGGCTACGTAGAGCACCGCCACCTATAGAAGCTTTATGAAACTTTAGCGGCTGAAGAGTGATACTCCGCAAGAAATTCCACTTTTTTTCTACCGAAACTGGATGAGAAAAAAGTGTTGCATTAATTATTGAACCCCCCTCGTAGTGTTGTTATACATTCCAATGCGTCTGTCGTCTTGTCTGTAATTTATTTCTAGTGGTCGAGAATTTCCCCGGAATCGTAATTACAAGGTGGACTGTCACGTCTGAAGTCATTTTGCCTCCCTTGATAATAATTATTCTGGTTCTCATACTGTCTATTTCTACGGTTGTATCCGATAGAGTCACATCACGGAAATGTGATATCTCTCTGTAATTATTGTTATTCTGCCAATGGTTGTTATATGGGTGGTGTCTGTTTTGGTCACGATTTGTGTTATGACAGTAGACTTGACGAGTACGTTTATTGTTTCTGTCGTCACGAAATCCCAAATGGGGCCTCCCGGCCAACAATGCCATACGATCATTTCATTCTTTTCTGATGGATGTGACCTGTCGAATTCCAGTTTTTGCAAATGTCTCTGAAAAGCTTCGATATCATCTTTACAACGTCCAGTCAAAATAATATGTCTTAAAAGTGTTCAGGCAATTTAACCAAGCAAAAGCGAATAAGTTCCAAGTGGCTGTACGGGTTTGACAAATACTCATTCTTGCGTAACATATCGTCAAAATATTCTACAGGACTGGAAAATTCAGACTGTTCGAAATACTTCGTCATTATAATACTGTGTTTTATTCGATCGTCTGTAGCCTGAGACCAATACGTAGAAAGGATTGCATGATATAAATCTCTTTCACTGACAATCGCGAATAACCAATGGCATTCTTACAGCTGGTTCACTTTCTAAATAGCCACACATAAATTCTAATCTATGCTCTAATGACCAATTAGGTGGAAAACAATGAGAAAATTGATGAAACCAAGCTTGTGGATGTGTGTCATTACTAGAATTCTTGAATGTTTCAAAAATTTACGCGTTGTGATGAAGAGCTTATAGTCAGTCATTCTGTCGCCGAGCCGCAAATCGGTCATTGTTACGTCGCGTGCGGTCCCACCCCAAAGCTCGGTGCATCCTGCCGACTCCTTTCAAGATCTCGTATATATCATTTATTATTACTTTGTGACTTTTCCGTTATTTCTAAATCCCTCTTCCCGTGTCGGAGCGCGAGAATCCTCTGAAATATGCAATTCTTGTATCATCTGTACCATGTTAGTTAGCAAAAGAAAGATTTTGTTGAAGAACAAACAATGTACTTGGAAAATTTTACCTCACTCACATGACATCCATTTCTAAAAATTATATAATTGTCAATAATTCCACTACCCAAACATTACCAACAACATCCATCCTTATTTTATAATGCATGTCCTACTAACACAGAGTCTCCACTAAGACAATCATGTCCGTACACTTCTCTATGTACTCACTAACTGATCGTCCATCCAACCACGGAATCTCTTGCCGAGGGTGCAGAGCACTGTGAGCGATGTTAACACAGTGTTTAGCGCTGCCAACATACAAACAGGCTACTTATACGGTGAACGTCATCTGGCTGCGAATGTAGTGCCAACAGTAAAATTCGGAGGCGGTGGTGTTATGGTGTGATCGTGTTTTTCATGGACGGGACTTGCACCCCTTATTGTTTTGGGTGGCACTATCACGACACAGGTCTACATTGGTGTTTTAAGCACCTTCTTGCTTCCCACTGTTGAAGAGCAATTCAGGGGTGGCGATTGCATCTTTCAACACGATTGAGCACCTGTTCATAATGCACTGCCTGTGGCGAAGTGACCTGCACAGATCCTGACATGAATCCTATAGAACAACTTCGGGATATTTTGGAACGCCGACTTCGTCCCGGGCCTCACGGACCGGCATTGATACCTTCAACTGTTTCAAATGACTCTGAGCACTATGGGACTTAACATCTGAGATCATCAGTCCCCTAGAACTTAGAACTACTTAAACCTAACTAACCTAAGGATACCACTCACATCCATGCCCGAGGCAGGATTCGAACCTGCGACCGTAGCAGTCGCGCGGTTCCGGACTGAAGCGCGTAGAACTTCTCGGCCAACGCGGCCGGCCATTGACACCTCTCCTCAATGCAGCACTCCGTGAAGAATGGGTTGCCATTCCCCAAGAAATCTTCCAGCACCTGATTGAACATATGCCTGCGAGAGTGGAATCTGTCATCAAGGCTTAGGGTGGGCCAGCATTACCGATGGAGGGTGCCTCGAACTTGTAAGTCATTTTCAGCCAGGCTCACATATTGTATACAGTATATAGTGAAGACAGGGACAGGTGCGTGCAAAAAGGAAGATGAACAGATACATAAGACATGTGCATGTAGTACTGCAAGCCTCTTAAACAAGTACTTTGTTTCTGTTACTGACAGCCTGGGATTATCTGGTTTAGTAGATAGTGCAATGGAATATCTGAGACCACTCTTTACAAATAATTTCAGTAAGATGGAAATGACACATATGCAAAAGAAGTAGCACCCATCATGAAATCCTTAAAATCTAAGTATTCTGGAGGTTATGATAACATATCAACGAAGTTAATTAAAGAGTGCTAATGTGAGTTGAGTTCTATCTAAGTTATTTGTGTAATCACTCTCTTATCAACTGAACATTTCCAGACTGGCTAAAATATGCTGAAGTTAAGCCTCTTTACAAGAAAGAGGATAAAGAGATACAGTCAAACTATCGAATAATTTCACTTTTGCCAGCTTTTCCAAAAATATTCGAAAAGATTGTGTTCAGGCGTCTTCTTAAGCATCTGACTGCAAATAACATATTGTCCAAGTCGCAGTTTGGGTTCCTTAAGTGTTTGGATACAGAGAAAGATATTTACACTTACAGTGAGAATGTACTTAATTCATTGGATAACAATTAGAGGCTACTGGCATTTTCCGTGACCTGTCAAAAGCCTTTGATTGTGTGAATTACAGCATTATGTTAAGTAAGCTAGAATATTATGTCACCAGCACCTTTGCGAAATGCTCTGAGACTTCCTAATTCACAGGAAACAAATGGTGTAGTTGCAAAATACCTGTGGAGCAAGCAATCAGTCTTCATCTGATTGGGAATTAATTACATGTCATGTTCCTCAAGGTTCTGTCCTGGGTCTGTTGCTTTTTCTTCTGTACATTAATCACACTCATCTGCTTCATTTCCAGATGTTACATTTGTTTTGTTCGCGGATGATGTAATGCAACAAACAGCAAGTCAAGTACAGAATAAGAAATGGCTCCTAATCAAATTTTCGCTGACATTCATAAATGGTTTAAAGCTAAATGACTTTCACTAAACTTTGAAAAGACCCACTACATTATAAAAGGTAAACTTTCAAAGTCGAAATTGTCACAATTAATAAAGTATACCGTGACATTATGCCATTAGACTATTATGCTGTTAGCCCAGAGTATTTTATTAATCGAGACCCACTACATGCAGTTACGAACCTGACAGAGATTTCCTTCCAGCATGTGCATAAGACACGGTGGTGCGGCGGGTTGAATAAGAATACGGAAAAAAAATATTCGCCGTCGTATACAAGAGCCTGAAAACTATTTTTGTGGTCAGCTAGAAAGCGATGGAGAGCATGCTAACCATAATTTCCAATCTGCAAGTCTACATTCTTCTTGTGCTGACTAAAGAAAATGTTCCTACTAACTATTAATTCAATGGGATCAGGAACTATGATTATAAACACAAGTTTTGAGTTCTATCTGATTAATATATTCAGCAAAAGTTCACAAACACGAACATAGTAACATTCCTCATAATAATAATATTTATAATGTACCTATGATAAGGAGCACTATGAGCAAGTCAGAGGTGACCTCTATGGTAGGCTCCAATTAAAATGGTCTTTCGCCCAGACTTCTACTCATCAAAGTTAACTGGTCGTCGCAAAAGTGGAAAATAATCTCACCACTTGCCACGCGCTTTTATCGACATTACGGGCGGCACACAAACAGTTACTTCTGTGTACAGTCCTCGCGAGTTCACTTCCTATTTGTACCGAAAACATGAATTTGGTAGCAACCTAGCTGACGCAGACAGATTGATAGCTCGATGCGAATTGTGTCTTTTACTGACCCTACGACTTATCTTAGAAGAAAGATTAAGGAAAGGGAGGGTTGTAGCCTCTCCCCGATGCTATTCAATCTGTATATTGAGCAAGCAGTAAAGGAAACAAAAGAAAAGTTCGGAGTAGGTATTAAAATCCATGGAGAAGAAATAAAAACTTTGAGGTTCGCAGATGACATTGTAATTCTGTCAGAGACAGCAAAGGACTTGGAAGAGTAGTCGAGCGGATTGGACAGTATCTTGAAAGGAGGGTATAAGATGAACATCAACGAAAGCGAAACGAGGATAATGAAATGTAGTCGAATTAAATCGGGTGATGCTAAGGGAATTAGATTAGGAAATGATACACTTAAAGTAGTAAAGGAGTTTTTCTATTTGGGGAGCAAAATAACTGATGATGGTCGAAGTAGAGAGGATATAAAATGTAGACTGGCAATGACAAGGAAAGCGTTTCTAAAGAAGAGAAATTTATTAAAATCGAGTATTGAGTTAAGTGTCAGGAAGTCGTATCTGAAAGCATTCGTATGGAGTGTAGCCATGTATGGAAATGAAACATGGACGATAAATAGTTTAGACAAGAAGAGAATAGAAGCTTTCGAAATATGGTGCTACAGAAGAATGCTGAAGATTAGATGGGTAGATCACATAACTAATGAGGAGGTATTGAATAGAATTGGGGAGAAGAGCAGTTTCTGGCACAACTTGACTAGAAGAAGGGATCGGTTGGTAGGACATGTTATGAGGCATCAAGGGATCACCAATTTAGTACTGGAGGGCAGCGTGGAAGGTAAAAATCGTAGAGGGAGACCAAGAGATGAATACACTAAGCAGATTCAGAAGGATGTAGGCTGCAGTAGGTACTGGGAGATGAAGAAGCTTGCAGAGGATAGAGTAGCATGGAGAGCTGCATCAAGCCAGTCTCAGGACTGAAGACCATAACAACAACAACAACAACAACAACTTCCTCTCCAGCCATATTTATATATGGGCACAGCGGACGGCCGAACGGAACATCTGCTGTCAGCCGCTGTGTCAAGTAGAACCGCTGTGTCCAAGTAGTAGCATCTAAATAGCCGCTTTTCGAACACGTATTATTTAATGACTCCGTCATAAACCACTTTACGATCTTCGTAATTTTTATATGAATGCCGTTAAGTTGGCTATGATTATAGATAAAGTTTTAGCTCGACTGCGCATAAATTTTGCAAGCTAGAATTTTTAGAATGAAAGCGATAGTAGAACACGACCTCTGAACTACATCTTTAAGAGACCTTGTATTGGTTAATATTTACATTGAAGTCTTTAAACTTGTTATAGCGTTATGTAATCAAAACTTTTGTCACTAATATAAATTATACTTAATCTATTACAGATAAGGAAGTTTTTGTTCCAAATTTAGTTTTTATTAAATTACTTGAAAAATACTTAATGTTTTTATATCAAACTGAAGCTTCAAACAAATTTCATCTTTCTGAGTCTAATATTTAGGATCTTAAACTTTTCGTAGAAAACTCCAAGTTTGACCAAAATATTGTTCCGATTAAGTTGAGGTTTGTAACAGTTGATTGTGACATACATTTGCACATACTGAGCAATTATTACCTTTCCAGCTGTATTATTTAGCGTCTATTTATCTGAACGTTCCTAGATTTAACCATTTTAACATTAATATGTTGAAGCAAATATTGACAAAGTTTGGAAAAGCTACTTTAATTTTTGATTTCATCCTTAGATTATGGCGCATTATGACGAAGTGGCGTTAGTATCAGCGACTGGGGCATGTGCCGGCACACTGGCTCGCCTCTGTATCTCTCAAGTGATACAGTGCTTGATTCGCCACATCACCCCCTATTTATTTTTCTGAAATATTTATTTTTGAACAAAATTAAATATTGGAAAATTAATTACTAGAAACAAGGGATGTTACTATAGCTGACCTGTTTCAAATGAAATTGATTTTAACAACATTTTCCTTAATACTATATCCACAAATTTAACCTCACACACACACAATATGGATTTTTAGAAGTCATGTACATAAATTACACAGAAACATGAAATAGATTTTTCGATTATTACAAAATTACTTTTGTGATTTAGATTTTTCGGTCCTTACCTAGAAGAGAAACGCTCAGAATTCAGCTTTCAGTACTAACTTATTCAATAACAAACGTAGGCGCCACTGTGAGCGTCCAGACGAACCACTTTTGTCTCTATGCTGTTCATTTTTGGAACAAAACCTACAACCAGGTTAGAGACAGAAGTGATGACACTGTTTGCCGGACTTGACCATTATTTTTCAGGACAATGCGCAAGCACGTACAGTGCAAGCCATTACTGATTTGTTTGACTGATGGGGCTGCTAAGTGCTATATCACCTACTGCACTCCCCCGACTTGAGCCCTCGTGAGTTCAACTAGATAGACGGTATTCGCTTCAGAACTTCTACAAATTCGTAGGGTAATAGACCGCGCCGCTCAAACTGTCAACACAACTGCCACTGCTAAGAGTGTCCTACGATTTCCACATCGCAACGAGTTATACACAATACTGGTGACTACTTTGAAGGTCAGTAAAACATTGAAAAACGTATCTATTTTGTACAAGCTGTAAATAAATAGTTGCCACTATTAAAATCAACGCAAGATTCAATGTTCTCGGTTTAGTGATCATTGTAGCAAGCAAACGTTCATGCGATGAGAGAGACTTTACACTTATTTAGGTGGCGGTTTCATTGACTTAGTACTATACCCACTACTTGCACTTGACAGTGCAGTGAATTCGTTCTGAAAGCGTAAGACTGCACCCTTTACAGGAGGTGAGGTGAGGTCTGTCTGTGCGATATTCCTTGTAGCAAGCATAAGGATCACACCTGGAGAATACACGGCGATAACACTTCATGCAGCAAATGAGCGGTCGTGTTTATTCAGACATTAAATGGGCCGACGTTACAGCAGTTGAGCTGCTAAGAACAGCAACGCTTTAGGCAGACCGCTAAGAGTTTTACCGAGAGACAATCAGCAGCAGAGGTTCCGTCTTCTGTTTTCTCGACAAATAAGAGGCAACATTCTTCGGCGAGTTTTGTGTGCCTATAAATGGATCGAGTGATGTCTTAATAGGCGGACAAATTTACATCTATTTGCCTGCTTTGCAAGCCATCGTACAGGGTATGGTGGAGTGTTCCCTGTACCGCTACTAGCCATTGGCCGGCCGTGGTGGCCGAGGGGTTCTAGGTGCTACAGTCTGGAACCGCGCGACCGCTACGGTCGCAGGTTCGAATCCTGCCTCGGGCATGGATGTGTGTCATGTCCTTAGGTCAGTTAGGTTTAAGTAGTTCTAACTTCTAGGGGACTGATGACCTCAGAAGTTAAGTCCCATAGTGCTCAGAGCCATTTTGAACTAATCATTTCTTTTCCTATTCCACTCGCAAACACAGCGAGAGAAAGAACTGCCTATATTTCTCCATATGATCTCTTATTTAGGTATCTTCGTGGTCCAAATTTCTGTTCGTAGTGCTGTGGAATGTGGGGGAAAAAACCGCAAATTGGCATTCATAAGAAGAACAACACCAAAAATGCAACAGGAGCGTAATATGTAAGAAATTGTCCACGCAACCTATAAGTACAGTTCAAAACATTACTACTTAATAGGAAATACCAACCACCAGAACTGTTTATAACCTATAGGCACAGTGACAAAAATGTAAATTAAATAGCTAACATATGTGCATATTCCAGGCCACTGATGATGCCTTGCTGAAAATAAAGGCGAAACACCTATGTCACTAAAATTGTGTTTTATTCAGCTGCTGTCAGACGGTCCATAAGTAAAAGTTATCAATATACCGTATTATTGAGTGTTTGATAATACTGACTGTAACTTCTGTTGGCTATAGATGTCATGGCCCTTCCTGGAGGAGTTATTGGATTTGGTCTGCAACTAAAGCTGCGTGCGCTCAACCTAAACGTACACATGTGTGGGTCGTGTGTGTGTGTGTGTGTGTGTGTGTGTGTGTGTGTGTGCGAGCGCGCTTGTATATGCACACTCTCGTACTCCATGTTGAGGAGCCCTTCGGGTAATAGCTATGCAGTTTAATCGGCCATGTGCTATTTGGTGCGTATCCCAATTACACTGTCTACTAGCCCGCAAGAGGTCCCAGTAAAGGTGTACCTTGATTTTTTAAATCTTGTTTCAATTATTATCTAATTGTTCTTTGAAATTGCGTCTATGGACTGCGACTGACACACGAACGTCATCGCTGGAGTGTCGAGTGGCAAAATTGTAGCGTTTCCTCGGGAGCACGGGTTACTATTAATATCTATGACATTTCCAAGGTTCTTGATGACTGGGAAATAAGTGAAATGTCTGGACAATCCATGGCCTAATATCAATGGTAAACAAAGGTCGGAGAAACATCCCTAACAGATCAGAGTTTGATTGCCGATACAAAGATGTAGTACACCAGGCAGGCAAGATAATACAACTGAAAATGGGAAAGATATTTTTATGCCTTTTCTGGTATGTGATCAAAATGCTACTGCTTAACGACATATAGAATCTAAAGACGGAAGAAAGTAATGCTGACAGGTACACTTTGGAAATTCTTGTTCACTTCACAGCAAGGACATAAACGACAAAACACACAAACACAGTCACACACATTTTACTAAGACTAAAATGGCTTTGTGGGCAATTTAGTTGATGCAAAACGCTAACGCTAGCATTTGTCTTTTTGTTGTTATGTCTGCCAAAGTTTCTGCACGGACGTTGCCACGTGACTCTGTCATAAAGTCCGAGTAGTTTATACTCGGAATTTTTCTGAATCGACGAACTCTACGTGTTGCTTACAACACGAGAAATTGCCGGACCGGTTTTCGGGACAGGGGGAAGAATACCAGTACCGCTCCAGGATCGTGAGAACAAGGTCGGAGGCGTAATAAAGCGGCGAACGGACTTTTTACGGTAGCAGAAATTCACCGCTACGGGAATCCTCGAGAAATGCACGCAGACGTTTTGGAAGGGAAAGCGCTGATAAGGCGGCGTGGGTAAGCAGCGCTGAAAAACAGGACAGAGATCGTGTCTGTCTGCAGGGAACTGCACGGCGAGACAGTGTAATGTGAGAAAATGGCCGAGTTTTCTTGCGGAGCTCGGTTGTGAATCTGCTACGTGGAATAAACTGTGTGCAGATTTACTGTTTCTATTTGCAGAGCCCTACATTTTACCTGAGGAGTTATAAGAACCACCGAGAAATTCTCCCTTCGAAACTAATAAACAAGTTAAAATTATTACATCCATTTAATTACATATATTATTGCGAAATATACTGTGGTCTGATATTATGAGCACACGTTGAAGGTACCTCAGAGATTGCACAGAAGAACTTTGTATTATTAAAGAGTTACACACATACACTGACGCAGCTACGAAATCAACGTTACTGTCGAATGCGTTGAAATGCGTTTAAAAATGTTTATATTAAATAAAAGTACAGTGATAGTTGCTGCCATGTGTGCATACAGCAATATGAAAGATGTTATGCTTCGAATTTGCCATTCCAGTGCCAAAAGGTTTTAACCGTTTCCTTTGTTTAAAAGAAATCGTTTAAAATACGTCGTCTCAATGTTCGAAGCTGTTGCATGATATGTTACGTTTTCACATCTGCACATATATTAGTACTCCGCAAATACGCTGGCGCTGAATGGCCTGGGGGGGGGGGGGCACTTCTGGTATCACTATCTGATCCCCCCTTCCATGTCCCATTTTCGAATGATTGTCAGAAGCATGATTGTCGGTAAGCCTCTGTATTAGTTCTAATTTCTCGAATTTTCTCGTTGTGGTTATTTCGCTAGACTAACATGAAAGTAATATGTTGTCCTACTCTTGCCCTGAGGTGCACCCTCGAAATTTCAACAGTAAGCCTCTTCCTGATGCGCAATGGCTCTCTTATATCGTGTGCCAATGGAGTTCGTTGAGCACCTCTGTAACGCTCTCGTGCCGATGAAACGAGCCTGTGGAAAAACAGGAGTGCTGCACTTAGTTGGATCTTCTCAATCTCTTCTATTAGTCCTATCTGGTAAGGGTCCCAGAGTGATGAGCAAAACTCCAGACACCATCAGACAAGTGTTTTGTAAGACGCATCTTTCCTGATTGAGTTATGTTTGCTCAAGCCTCTTCCTACGAACCTCGGTCTAGTGTGTGCTTTTACAACTATTTGCTGAATTTGGTCATTCCACTTACGGACGCTCCGGATGGCTATTCCCGGATATTTTACTAGAGATAGGGTTTCCAATAATTTGCCGTCAGTAGCGTAGTTGTAAGGTATGTAAGATGTGTATATTTCTATTGTCTGTTGTCAAACCACAATTTATGAAAGATGTTTATATTTTATTAATAGGATTTAGTAGGGATAATTAATATGTCATTTTGGAAATAATTGTGGTAGTAGGGAATGTCTGCACCAAAGTATTGTTGGCGGGAGAGACCGCACATTGATACAATTTTAAAAAATGCGGGAGAGACCGCGTATGGATACATTTTAAGAAAAGAGCAGGGAAGACCGCTTATTGATACATTTTCCAATGGTAGCAGGGATTTTCTGCACCAGAAAGCATTGTTGGCGGGAAGTGTACGTAGGAAGTCAGTAGTAAGCGAGATGTGAAGCGAGTCGGTAGCAGGTCTGAAGCGAGAGGTTGAGAGGAGCGGTGTGCCTGCCAGCCACCAGCTATGATTTACAAGAAATTATAAACGGATGTACAGAGACAACAGCTCACTATTATCATAAGAGGAACTAAAATTATAGAATTATTTTTTTGAGAAACTCAAAACTACTGAAGGTATGTTTGTGCAATGCTAGTTGTAAGATTATTGTAAAAATAAGTCCCATTTGAACGTTTGTAAAATAATTTCATTACCAACAGTAAATATTTGAAGAATCGTTTTCAGAATATAATTAATTTTTGCCAGCAATATTGCATAACTGAGTATAATCCATCGCAAACACCATCAATGTAAAACTTCGCTAAATTTTATTGTTGTTAAGAAAAAGTTTAACTATGAATTACGTAACTTCAGTCAAATTAATTAAAGAATAACGTTAGTTTTGCTATTAAAGAATAACGTCAGCTTTGGTAATAAACACAGCCACTTATTATGACAGCCAACCAGCGGCTAACAGAGTATAGTAAAACAGAGCAAGTATATTCATGTCGCAGTTCGATGTAGCACTCAGATGGCGATCCAGTGACAGTAAAAAAGGTAAGGAACAGTTTTGGGTTATTGCAGGTAACGACTGAGGGCCACGACGACGATACATTCTATGTTTCGTCGAAATAATCAGCAAATCACTTCTAATAAACAGCATTTAAATTTGTATGCGAAGATTCCACTTATTATTACTGAGAAAGAGAATTAATTTCAAAGGGAAGATTTCATTTGTTATTATTAAGCAAGAGATAGAAATCCTAAGGGAAGGTTTCATAGGTTATTGTAGAAGGGAAGTTTGCGTAACAAAAGAGATATAGAGGAGACGGGAAGGTTTCAAGTAGTGAATTTATTTTCCAATTTATGCGCAATATATTACATTTGTTCATGTTCAGGCCTACTTGCCATCAATCTCTGGAGGTCATTCTGCAAATCATTACTGCAATCTGGCGTTGCTTCTGTCTTATAGACAAGCGCATCATCTGAGAATAGTCTTAAATGACTTCCGACGCTTTCTATTTGATAATTTATATACATTGTAAACAGTAACGATGCTACCACACTTCCCTGGAGTACTCTTGAAATTGTCTATACATCTATCGATGTTGTTCCGTTAACAGAGATGTGTTGAGTTCTTTCTGCAAGAAAGTCTTGAAACCAGACGCAAATCCGATCCGATACTCGGTAAGCTCGTATTTTCTTCACTAAACGGCAGTGCGGGTCAGTGTAAAATGCATCCCTGAAGTCTAGGAACACGCAATCAATCTCAGCGCTGATGTCTACAGCACTGTGGATCTCAGGGAGGAACGAAGTGAGCTGACTTTCGCAAGATCTCTGTTTGTGGAACCCATGCTGATTTTTATAGAGGAGATTTTTGTTGTCCAATGATGTCATAATATATGATCAAAAACATGTACCATAATTCTACAACAAACTGACGCCAGCGATGTAGGCCTATCCTTCCTGGTCGTTGTTCTCGGACTCCATCTGCAACACGTCTCAGTTGTTGACAATAAATGTCAGCACTGATGGTTACACCTCGGGGAAGCAATTCGTAGTACACCACACTGTCGCTGTTCTATCAGATGTATAACATTATCTTCTCTGGATACGCAGAGGTCTTGCTCTCCCTTCGTTATGTTAGCAGAAAGACACAATTTCTCATTACCAGTAACGATACAGCGATGCAAGGTAGTAATGGTCGGTGTTACTGAAGAGCCAATTGACGACAAGCAAGCAGAAATGCACATATCGCCGGCCACATGCTGAATTTTGTAATTTTAGCTTAGAGCATGCGGTGCCCATACACCCGATTTTTGAACCTTCTCCATTGCATGCAGCTGTTGCACGATGGTGGAATGATCACAGTTCGTCACATCTGTCAGTTCTCGAGTACAATGACGAGGGTCAGTTAGGATTAATAAATTTAAATAGTCTTCATCAAACTTCGTAAGTGTTCCTGAACGCGGAGAGTCACTAACGTGGAAACGATCTCCTTAAAACGAGAAAACCATTTTCTTGCTGTGGTCTTTGCAGTGCCAGTATCCTCACGAACGACGCAAATGTTTCTGGTTACCTCCACTGCTGTCACTCGTCTACTGAACTCAAGCAGAAGACTGTGCCGAAAATGTTCCGATTTTCCATCTGGTACTTCATTTTCTAACGTCCACACCTCCACCCACTATCTCCAAATGACAAAACGATAATATGTGAAGTCAAATAGCAACAGTGAATTACGAATAAAAAATGACAATCTATAAATAAACTCATACCAACCGGAATATCAACATGTCATACAAAAACGCTAGTAACTTACGCACCAACCTATAAACTTATGTTGTTGTTGTTGTGGTCTTCAGTCCTGAGACTGGTTTGATGCAGCTCTCCATGCTACTCTATCGTGTGCAAGCTTCTTCATCTCCCAGTACCTACTGCAACCTACATCCTTCTGAATCTGCTTAGTGTAGTCATCTCTTGGTCTCCCCGTGCGATTTTTACCCTCCACGCTGCCCTCCAATACTAAATTGGTGATCCCTTGGTGCTTCAGAACATGTCCTATCAACCGATCCCTTCTTATGGTCAAGTTGTGCCACAAACTTCTCTTCTCCCCAATCCTATTCGATACTTCCTCATTAGTTATGTGATCTACCCATCTAATCTTCAGCAATCTTCTGTAGCACCACATTTCGAAAGCTTATATTCTGTTCTTGTCCAAACTATATCAACCGGAATATCAACATGTCATACAAAAACGCTACTAACTTACGCATCAACCTAGTATAACACTGGGGTTTTGAAACTGTGCGTTTTGGCTCCTGGGGACTTTGCTTCCTTATACTAGGGGCATTGCAGCAGTTGCATAAATACGATAATTTGGATTATTTGTTTTCTGAATAATGGAACAACGTGAACGCTAATGGTGATAGTCGCCAAGTAAGTGTTACTGTAGCAGTGAGATAGAGGGCAGCCTAATTGTACTAAGTGACTCATTTGTTTTTATTCTGTAACGATCAGTTTGAGGTTTAGTTTTGTGGAATGAAGATTTTTTAGATTGTGGCTTATCGTCTCTGATTTTTCTTTCTGTCAGCATGGGCACATTTTTAAATGTAAGTCTAAAACGTGATAGTTCAAAGGTGTCATGTAGTTCTGAAGATACACGAGGGTGCACTGAAAAGATACCACAAAATTTCTTATATGAAAACTCTTACAGATTTTTAAATAAAACAAGCGTTATTAACATTCTAAACCTTTATTCTTCATGTCTGCATATTTGGCACCCTCTGCCGCTAGGGGACTCCAAATTGTATCGTGTAAAATGTCGGGGCCGGCCTGTGTGGCCCAGCGGTTCTAGGCACTTCTGTTTGGAACTGCGCGTCCGCTACGGTCGTAGGTTCGAATCCTGCCTCGAGCATCGATGTGTGTGATATATTTAGGTTAGTTAGGTTTAAGTAGTTCTAAGTTCTAGGTGACTGATGACCTCAGATGGTAAGTCCCATAGTGCTCAGAGCCATTTGAACCATTTCAACGATTCGAAGAGTTCGTTCACACGCGGAGCACGCTCTTCTTCAGCGTGTCAGTGCCACATTATACACGAGTGCCACGACATTTGCAATAATCCGACGCCTTGATTTCACTATCATCGAGCACCCTCCATCCAGTCCCCACTTGGTCCAATCCGATTTTCACCCATTTCTAAACCGTAAAGAATACCTTCAAGGACTTCACTTCGATGGTGATGCAGCGGTGCAAGCACAGGGGAGGTTGTTGCTCAAAAAAATCAAACATTCTTCGGAGACGGTATCAAAAAAAAAAAAAGTCCAAATGTGTGTGAAACCTTATGGGACTTAACTGCTAAGGTCATCAGTCCCTTAGCTTACATACTACTTAACCTAAATTATCCTAAGGACAAACACACACCCATGCTCGAGGGAGCACTCGAACCTCGGCCGGGATCAGCGGCACAGTACCTGACTGCAGCGCCTGAGACCGCTCGGCTAATCACGCGCGGCACGGTATCAACAAACTGGTTTCTCGTTGGGGGTATTATGTTCGTCGCCAGGGTAACTATGTTAAAAAATAAATACGTAAACAATAAGAACGTAGAATTTAAATAATGTCTGTTTTATTAAAAGAACTCCAAGAGTTTCCACATAACAATTTCGGAGACATTACTTTTCAGCAAGCCCCAGTGGGCCTAAATACATGAAAATGCACGAAGTATGACAAAGATTACTTGAATTTCGGTTTCAAGTATACTACTGCATATAATATAATAAACGTCGAGAATGAAATTGAAGAAAGAGAAGTGTCTCGCAACTTCCAATCTTTGCTGAGATTTGAGGAAAAAAATGGTTCAATTGGCTCTGAGCACTGTGAGACTTAACATCTGAGGTCATCAGTCCCCTAGAACTTAGAACTACTTAAACCTAACTAACCTAAGGACATCACACACATCCATACCCGAAGCAGGATTCGAACCTGCGACTGTAGCAGACTCGCGGTTCCGGACTGGAGCGCCTAAAACCGAGATTTGAAGAACAGATGAAGAAGAAAGCTCAGCCATCTCACTGATTTCATTGCAAGAATAAGGTGTAATAACACCAAAGTTCATTAAAATATATTATGTCAACAGTTAATAAAGACAACTAACAGTCATTTTTTTCGTAGCTTTAGTTTACACCGAAGACACAAACGTCATAGGATACTTCCTAAAATAGTATCAGGTCTCCTACTGCCCGGCATAGTGGAGCAATTCGACACGGCATGGATTCAGCAAGTCGTTGGAAGTCCCCTGCAGAAATATTGAGCCATGCTGCCTCCATAGTTGCAAAAGTTGTGCAGAAAATGACCTCACGGTTGTGTCCTAAGTGTTCGATGAGATTGATTTGGTTGGACAAATCGTTCGCTCGAATTCTCCAGAATGTTCCTCAAACCAGGCCCAGTAACATTTCGCATTACCATCCATAAAAACTCTATAGCCGTTTGGGAACATGAAGTCCATTAATGGCTGCAAAAGGTCTCAAAGTAGCCTCGCATAAGCAGGAGGCATTCCATTCCATGTAAACACAGCCCACACTATTATGGAGCCACCACCAGCTTGTTCAGTGCCTTGTTGACATTTTGGGTGCATGGCTTCGGCGGGACTGCACCACACTTGAACCCTGCCATGAGTTCTTACCAGCTGAAATCGGGGCTCACCTAACCCGGCACGGTCCAACCGATCTGGTCACGAGCCCAGGAGGGGCGCTGCAGGCGATGTGCTGTTAAAGAAGGCACTCGCGTCGGTCGTCTGCTGCCATAGCCCATTGACGCCACATTTCGCCGCCCTGTCCTACCGGATACGTTCGCCATACGTCCCACATTGTTTACTGCGATTATTTGACGCAGCGTTGCCTGTCTGTTAACACTGACAACCCTTGGCAAACGCCGCTGCCCTCAGTGGTTAAATGAAGGCCGTCGGCCACTGCGTTGTCCGTGGTGAGAGGCAATGCCCGAAATTTGATATTCTCAGCACGCTCTCGACGCTGTGGATCTCGGAATATTGAACTCCCTAATGATTTCCGAAATGGTATGTCCAGTATGTCTAGCTCCAATTACCATTCTCCGTTCAAATTCTGTTAATTCCCTTCGTGTGGCCATAATCATGTAGCAAACCTTTTCACAAGAATAACCTGGGTACAAATGACAGCTCCGTCAATGCGCTGTTATTTTATACTTTGTGTACGCGATACTAACGCAATCTGCATATGTTCATATCGCTATCCCGTGACTTTTGTCGCCTCAGTGCATTTACACCACCAGCCTTTGCAAGTCAAAAACGAAACGGCTGTTGTTCAAATTACTGGCAACCAGATGTGGTGTACCCAGCGACAATTCCTGTCATCAAGTCAGTTAGTTGGGATCATATGGTGATAAGGAATGCAATCTGGCAATGTTCATTCTCTTCGGAGCTTCCATCCATTGTGTTGCATGCAGAATTGCGACTCGTCTGGAAAAAATATATATATTCCCCTGCTGGACTTGCGTTCTGCTCGCATTCTTAATTTATCTCCAATCTCCTTTAAGTTTGGTTTCTTCATTTTGCTGGTCCCCCATCATCATAAATGAACTGCCGTGAAACTACCTGCGCAAAGATACATCTGGCTAGTCACGTTGGAGTGATACTGATAATGCACCTCGTTGTCTGGTGCAGCAGGCTGAACGGGTCCCGTGAAATTTGTCAGGCTTGAGGAAACCCAAGCTGGCCTGCTTTAACCACTGTGCTTCAGTACACATGTACTCTTTATGTCTTCGTTGCGGCAGGTTGAGCTGTTGTAATGGTTGCGGCGGTGACAGGGGCTGGCAGGCTGGAAGGAGAATGTTTACACGTAGTTTTTTTTTTTCACCTACTGTACCAACTACAGAGGAAACTGAAGGGTAAAAAATTACTTGCTGTGACGTTAGTGTTTTTAGTGTAGTCCACGCTTTCTTGTGCGAATTATGCGCTGCAAGCTCCTTTCCTTGCCTGAACGTGGTCTCGTAAGAAAATAAGTATCTTAAAATACCAGACCGTGATTTCATACACGTCACTCGAAGCTTGTATTTTATTAAGTTTCGACACTAACGACGTTCGTAAACTTTTCATCTTCGCTATAATTTCATCATGATTCGAAAACCTAATCCCCTTTAATGATTCAACCACTTTGTTTATGTAGTGTTTCCTGGTGCGTTTGTTACGGTATGTGGGTGATTTTGCGTCATAAAGACATGTTTTATGTATGAATGTCGCAATAAGAATTTATATAGCTTCCTTAAACCATTCCATTATCATACACTGCACTACCGATTGTAAAAACAGGTGTATGCACTCAAATGGCGGCCTACTGGCGCGGAATACACCTTCATTTCGGTGCATGCCATTTAATAGCAATGCGATGGCACGCCACCAGATGGCACGCAAGATAACTTTCACACGAAGCAGTTTACGCGCTACGCCAGTCATGGTGCAAGGAATGTCTCCGACTGTACAGGGTTTTTTAAGGGCCCCGTAAATGATCAAACATTTTGTCAGACTTAACTATGCTTGCCAAATATTTGAGTGTGCAGTTTGGCGTGTTTGTCAAGCTTAGATCGTGGTTCACGTGTTTGAGAGAAATTTTGATAGACAGGAACTTTGGCAATATGGTGGACGTTATTTGTGTTCAAGTTTCGCCGCATTTGTTTAGTGAAAATTGTTTTATTACGATTTATTTTACTGTATTGTGAGTTTCCACTACTATGAAAACTAAGATCAAGTTTAAAAACAAAATAGCACTGAGAATTACCAAAATGGTAGAAGTACATCTTTCCCAGCATGAAGAGGCCACGAAGAAAAGTGACATACAAGCGGAGTGGAATGAAATGAAAGAAATCGAAATTCTCCGGTTCTTTCACAGACGATGCCGGCTATATGTTCTCACATTGCGGTATTTTAATGACCTGCCATTACAGAAGCAAGTGCCGGCCGGAGTGGCCGAACGGTTCTAGGCGCTACAGTCTGGAACCGCGCGACCGCTACGTCGCCATGTTCGAATCCTGCCTCGGGCATGGATGTTTGTGATGTCCTTATGTCAGTTAGGTTTAAGTAGTTCTAAGTTCCAGGGGACTGGTGACCTCAGAAGTTAAGTCCCATAGTGCTCAGAGCAATTTGAACCATTTTTAGAGGAGCAAGTAGAAGAGAATAAATTTTCGCATACTTGACCCTTCTTTTTCAATGTGACGCTAAACAAGTTATTAAACGTTTCTCTGTCCATCTGCAGAAAGTTGATGTAATCATCAGGTTCTGAGTGAAACGTTTCCATTCACAGGTTTCCAGTTGCATATTCCTCATTTTAAACTATTCGCTGGATCGCCATCTTGTTTTCTTCTTATTTTTACACAGTACCAGATGCAATGTCAAAAATGTTTTACCTGAATTTGTAGCCATTCCCAGCAGTGCCAAAATACAGCATACACGAAATGTGTTTGTTTCAAAAGTAAGGTTAAACTGACAAGCTTTCTCAGTATGTGTACGGGCTTGTTTGACACATCCGTGGATAGACAAGAGCGAACTTGACAGGCAAATTTGTTAATTTACGAAGGACCTAACAAGTTTTATGAAGTTTCATTTTCCATTCGAATAAAGCTGATGAAATCATCGGGTTCCGAGAGTAATATTTCCTTTAGCATATTTTCTTGGGTAGTCATTTTAAGCCATTCCCTGGACCAGAGACTTGTCTTCTTCTTCGAACACGGTGCCGAAGAAAATGCCAGGACTGCCTTCTTTGAATTTGTGGCCGTTCTCACTACGCTCGAAATACACATGAACAGGAATAGCGTCTGCTTCAAAACGAGATTAAACTGACAAACATAGTCTGAACCTTTCTTGGCAGACCTGTGGCTAGATAAGAGCGATTTCCTCAAGCACGTTTGAACGTTTACGACGGCTTACGGGTCGGCCGCACTGAGCGCCAGGTGACATAGCTATTCGTTTGGTATCTCGCTAAACGAACGGTCGTGTTGGGTCTTCCTGTCGTGTGGTCTGTGGGCTTCGAAGATTATACTATCGGATGAACGCCGCTGATTAGGTAATTCTGTTTTTCTTCTCTATTATGTATGTCTCGGCTTTAACATCGGCGGTTTTCAAAAGGAAATGCTTGTGGAATACAGCGCTTGATCTTCACAAAAATGTTGTAATTCTAAAGAAGACGTATGTGGGCGTTGCAATGGAAACTGGCACCTCCGGTTACGTTTTAATTTTTAAGATGGCGTTTACTATCCGCCTTCCAACACTCATGTATCAACATCAATATATCATTTCAGCCAACACAGTACGAAGAACAATCGCTTGATTTAACCACCTGCGACAACGCTCCTTCAGCCTCACACCATTCCCCAATTAAGTGCACTATCAGGTCAGTTCCTTTATGCTTTCTTCAAAATGGTTCAAATCCGTCTGAGCACTATGGGACTTAACATCTGAGGTCATCAATCCCCTAGACTTAAACCTAACTAACCTAAGGATATCACACACATCCATGCCTGAGGCAGGATTCGAACCTGCGAC
Source organism: Schistocerca gregaria (assembly GCF_023897955.1). Taxonomy (NCBI): domain Eukaryota; kingdom Metazoa; phylum Arthropoda; class Insecta; order Orthoptera; family Acrididae; genus Schistocerca; species Schistocerca gregaria. The sequence continues at coordinate 319,488,111 of NC_064925.1, read as the reverse complement.
CGTAGCGGTCCTGCGGTTCTAGACTGGAGCGCCTAGAACCGCTCGGCCACAACGGCCGGGTGCTGTCTTCGATTTCTTGGAAATTTAAATTACGGTTTAGGAAGTTTCTTCTTACGAATACATTTTGTAATACGCATGCATCTCGTAGAAGTTCTTCAAAAAATAAAACGCATGTATTGAATTTATACTCGCTCACCTTAATGTTACCACTAAACGCTCCTGAGGTTATTCTAGTTCTATAACTAGTATATTGTTTTTGAAGTTTTTCTGTAATAACCGTGGAAAGAACCTCGAACGAATTTACAGTCATTTGTAAATAACCAAACAATTTATCTTGAAACTCCCGAAATTCCTTGTGCAACATGTTGAATTCTTCACGTTCACTTCTCTCCCAATTAATCTAGGTATTCAGCAGTATGGTAATTTCCGCAACAGTTCATATTTCAAAGGTACACTCTAAAACAAAAAAAGAGACGCATCACAAAGGAATTATCCTTATGGAAAGGAAATTGGTAGATGTGATGTAGATATACCGACAAACAAATGATTACAATTTTAGTAAACTAGGATGATTTATTCAAGGAAAAGATCTTCACAAATTGAGCAAGTCAATAACGCGTTGGTCTACCTCTGGCCCTTATGCCAGCACTTACTCGGCTTGTTATTGATTCATAAGCTTATTGAATATCCTTCTGAGGATTTCTGTCCATTTGGAGCGGTAGTAGTTGAAAATCCAGAGCTGATTGGAGCGCCGTGCCCTTAACGCTCGAAACTTTCTCAACTGGCGACAGATCCGGCAATCTTGCTGCCCAAGGTAGGATTTGGCAAGAACGAAGACAAGCAATAGAGACTCTCGTCGCGCGCGGGCGGGCATTATTTTGCTGAAATATAAGCTCAGGGTGCATTGTTATGAAGGGCAACAAAGCGGGGCGTAGACTGCCGTCGACGTATGAAAACAAATGGCACCCTAGACCATCATTCCCGATTTTCGGGCAGTATGGCGGACATTAGGCAGGTTCGTATCCGATCGATGTATGGAGCGTCTCTAGACACGTCTTCGCTGGTCATCGGAGCTCTGTTCGAACCGTGAGTCATCACTGAAGTCAATTCTACTCCAGTCAACGAGATTCCAGGCCGAAGACGTGTCTGGAGATGCCCCGGACAGTGGTGGGATACCAACCCGACTGTCAGCCGCAGGACGGCTCAACAACTGGAGTGATCGTCTGGAGTGCCATTTTATTTCACTGCTGGACCCCTTTGGTTGTCATCCACGGTGCCTTTACAGCACAGTGATTCGTTGATGATATTCTACGCCCAGTTATGTTGCACTTGACGGCAAGCCATCCTGGGCTTACATTTCAGCAAGGTAACGCCCGTCCGTACACGGCCAGAGTTTCTTCTGCTTGTCTATGTGCTTGTCAAACCCCTTCTTGGCAGCAAGGTCGCCGGATTTCTCTCCGAATGAGAGCGGTTGGAGCATTATGGGCAGGGACCTCCAATCATCTCGTGATGTTGACGACCAAACGCGCAAAACTGACGGAGCTGGGCACGATATCCCTTAGGAGGACATCCAACAACTCTATTTATCAATTCCAAGCCGAGTAACTGCTTGCTTATGGGTCAGAGGTGGACCAATGTGTTATTGGTTGGTTGAATTTGTGAAGCTCTTTCACTTGAATAAATCATCTACCGTTGTGACCAAGTGGTTCTAGGCGCTTCAGTCTGGAACCGCGCGACCACTACAGTCGCAGGTTCGAATCCTCCCTCGGGCGTGGATATGTGTGATCTCCTTACGTTTAAGTAGTTCTAAGTTCTAGATGACTGATGACCTCAGATGTTAACTCCCATAGTGCTCAGAGCCATTTGAACCATTTTTGAACTTCTTAAATTGTAATCATTTGTTTTTCTGTACAGGTACATCACATCTACGGATTTCCGTCCGATTGGGGTAATTCCTTCTTAGAGTGTCGGTTCTTTTCTTTTTTCTTTTTTGTCTTAGATTGTATTTTCTGCCAGAAGCAGTTTTTACTCAATACTGGAAGAGACATTTCGACAGTGCGAGAGAACAATAGGCCTATGGCGACTTGCATCGATATTCAGATGTGACCACCGACTATACAAACTCGTAGCACCAAGCGAGCCGCGAAGTACCAAGGCGCTAAGCGAGGCGCATCTGGTGTGGCCATAGCCTGACTGGATAGGTGAGTGATCCGTTCCCAACCATAGCATTTTTCCTCAGATCTTGAGTGAGAATTTTACTTTCGAATACATTGAACCCTGTTCTTGATGCAATATCATCTCTTGCTGATAGACATTAGACTTTATTTAAATTTGTGCTGTAGCTCTCTTTGCTTACGAAGCTTTGTAACACTTCTATTGAACGACTTAATCGAGATTTACATTCAAGAACGTGCTATGTAAGTTGGCCCACTGAGCCTTTACCGCTCATCTCCCGTCCAGAAATGGGTGTTGCTGTGGACACCCTGCCATCTAACTTTGAATTCAGCTCGCGAATGATCACTCTCTTTTGGCTCTCGGCTTAGCTAGCAACGAGGCAAGAGCTGTGTTTTGATTTGGTAGGAAAATTCAACCATTCTTCAAACATCCTTTAAAAAGATGGCGTCGGAAGAAGTCTCCGTGTGGAGCTTTACGGGTTTCTGTGGCCGTGTTTCGAGATGGTCTCTTACGCCGACATAGTGGGTAATGATCTCATCGTACAACAAGATGTTCGACCATACAGAGCTCAGATCATTATCATATATCTGTAAGTAGCTGATGGTGTGGCCTGTATCTGTAAGTTACTAAAGTGCACTGAAACGCCAAAGAAACTGGCATATGCATAGATAAGTAAACAGGCAGAATATGGCCCTGCGGTCGGCAACGCCCATATAAGACACGCGCCAGGCGCAATTGTTAAATCGTTTACTGCTGCTACAATGGCAGGTTATCAAGATTTAAGTGAGCTCGAACGTCGTGTTACAGTCGGCTCACGAACGATGGGACACAGCATCTCCGAGGTAGCGATGAAGTGCCGATTTTCACGTGCGACTATTTCACAAGTGGACCGTGAGTATAAGGAATCCGGTAAAACATCAAACCTACATTGCTGCGGCCGAGAAAACGACCCTGTAAGAGCGGAACCAACGACGATTGAAGAGAATCGTTCAATGTGTCAGAAGTGCAACCTTTCGCAAATTGCTGCAGATTTCAGTGTTGGGCCATCAACAAGTGTCACCGCACGGACCATTCAACGAAACATCATCGATATGGGTTTTCGAAGCCGAAGACCTACTCGTGTACCCTTGATGACAGCACGACACCAAGTTTTACGCCTCGGCTGGGCCCGTCAACACCGATATTGGACTGTTGATGAGTAAACATGTTGCTTGGTCGGACGAGTCTTGTTTCAAATTTTATCGAGTGCATGGACATGTACGGTTATGAAGAAAACCTCATGAATCCATGGACCCCACATGTCAGCAGGAGACTGTTCTGGCTGGCGGAAGCTCTGTAATGGGGAGGGGAGTATGCAGTTGGAGTAATATGGGACATTTGATACATCTAGGTACAACTCAGGCAGGTGATACGTACGTAAGCATCCTGCTTGATAACCTGCATCCATTCATGTACATTGTGCATTCCGACGGACTCGTGTAATTCCAGCAGGACAATACAACACACCACACATCCTGAGTTGGTACAGAGTGGCTTCAGGAACACTCTTCTGAGTTTAAACACTTCCGCTTGCCACCAAACTGCCCAGACGAGAACATTATTGAACGTATCTGGTATGCATTTCAGTGTACTGTTCAAAAACATGGTTCAAATGGCTCTGAGCACTATGGGACTTAACTTCTGAGGTCATCAGTCCCATATAATTAAGAACTACTTAAACCTAACTAACCTAAGGACATCACACACGTCCATGCCCGAGGCAGGATTCGAACATGCGACCGTAGCGGTCGCGCGGTTCCAGACTGTAGCGCCTAGAACCGCTGGGCCACGCCGGCGGGCTGCACTATTCAGAAGAGATCTCCACCCTCTCATACTCTCACGGGTTTGTGAATAGCCCTGCAATCTTCATGGTGTCAATTCCCTCCAGCACTAATTCAAACATTAGTCGAGTCCATGCCATTTCGTGTTGCGTCACTTCTGCGTGCTGGCGGGGGCCCTACACGATATTAGGCAGATGTACCAGTTTCTTTGGCTCCGCTGCGTTTTCCTGTCTGAATATGAAGACTAATCCTAGGCACTACTGAAGGGTTTTTATTCAGTTTTCGAAAATAGACGGGCTGGTTCACGAGAAAGGTGTTACTCATGGGAAGCTGGAGCGAGTGTGTGGGCCATCATCATGTATGATGGCCAGCTGCATGTGTCCAGGATGTGGACAAGAGGACCATGTTAGGTCCGATTGTCCCTGTCGCCTTTTGCTACAGATCCCAGTCAGTGACGCAGCTCCCAATATGCCAGTCACTTCTTTACTGGACACTTACGCAGCAGCTGTGCACAACCCAGATGTGTCAGCTTAGGAAGCGCCTGTTCACCCACCAGCACTCCTCGTCAGGACCGACGGTGCTGCCGAGCCCTCAGCAGCACCAGCTGCTCTGACAATAATGATACCATTAACTCTTCAGAGCTCAATAAATGGCCCGCCCATTGCGATGGACGTCGAAACCGAGTGCGGTGTTTTCCTTCAGATGGGTGCGGCTTCCAACAACGAGCGTCCACACCCTGGCATGGAACAGCATATCTGAAAGCAGTTCTCGTCTCGACAATGGAGGAAGCGAAGTCGAATGCCCTCCAACAACACACTTCTTAATGGAACATTGCAAGCATCGGATCGGATACCAGGCATTGATCTCCCTTCAGCCACCCTGATGACAGGAATGGCCGCTCCAGGTGTCCCATTTAGGGACCATCCTTTCCACCGACTGTGATCCCACATGACAATGATGGATCCTGTGGAGAGGGGTTCCCTGGGTCCTGCTGTGGCCGCGTCACCACCCCCAGACCTTGATGGGCGCAACTATCGCCTGCCACCAGTCCCGATCTCCTGGGCTGACGATATCAACGATGGAGCGGATCGGAATGATGGCCGACCTGTCAGGGAGTGCCCTAAAGTGGCGCCCGACCCAGATTCCACCCAGTGATTGCAGCTGCCAGATGTTTCAAGCCAGTTAGACATCTTCGCAGCACCCATCGTGCCAACAAGAGGAGCACGTCCACAACACTACTGCATCGCAACGATGAATCTGGCCAGTTTCAGGCTACACTGGCACTGTTCTGAGACACCATTTTTGGTGATGTCGACATTGCCCTCCTTCAAGAAGTGATTGTTGCTGGCTTCTATGTGCCCACCATCTACATGGCCCATATCTCTCATGCCTCTGACATCAGTAGTGGAGTGGTTATCCTCCTCTGCACAGGGCTCCCTATTGATGATGTAGTGTACCTTCCTGATGCTAGTTGTATGGCCCTCACACAGGTCGGCATCCGGACTGTCTGGCTCCAGTCGACCTTGTGAGCAACATATCTTCTTTGCTGACGAAGTAGCGCCGCTTACTGAAGGTCCCATGGATGAATTGGTGTTCGGTGGAGACTAACTCCACACTAGGGCTTACTGATCAATGTCAACAATATTTCCCTTGTGTGGCCCTCTCTGTTATCATCGACCAACTTCAGCTTATCGAGACATGGACGAAGGTTCATGGTATGCACACAGTGATCACATACTATATGGCTCGCTTGTCCAGTCGCCTCTACTGTATATACCTCACACGTTCCCTTGCTACTGACATTGGGCATGCTAAAGTTTAGCCTCTCTCTGACAATAAGGCCTACATCTGCAGTGTCTCCCTCGCTCGCCATCAGGTGTGGCACAGTCGTGGCATCGGGAAATTAAACGTTTCCCTACTGACTCCTCCTGACTGCCTAAGGATCATTAAGGATATTTGGGCCCTTTGTCGTCGACATCACCTCACATACATCCACCCTATACTGGTGGCTATCCTGTACAAAATCGGCTCTACAGCAGGGTAATCATGAGAGATGGAAAAGACGTTGAAGCATCACAACTCAAGAAGGCAGCAAAATTCGTCACAGCCCTTGATCGCTGGGTGGTTCAAATAAATACACTCCTGGAAATTGAAATAAGAACACCGTGAATTCATTGTCCCAGGAAGGGTAAACTTTATTGACACATTCCTGGGGTCAGATACATCACATGATCACACTGACAGAACCACAGGCACATAGACACAGCCAACAGAGCATGCACAATGTCGGCACTAGTACAGTGTATATCCACCTTTCGCAGCAATGCAGGCTGCTATTCTCCCATGGAGACGATCGTAGAGATACTGGATGTAGTCCTGTGGAACGGCTTGCCATGCCATTTCCACCTGCCGCCTCAGTTGGACCAGCGTTCGTGCTGGACGTGCAGACCGCGTGAGACGACGCTTCATCCAGTCCCAAATATGCTCACTGGGGGACAGATCCGGAGATCTTGCTGGCCAGTGTAGTTGACTTACACCTTCTAGAGCACGTTGGGTGGCACGGGATACATGCGGACGTGCATTGTCCCGTTGGAACAGCAAGTTCCCTTGCCAGTCTAGGAATGGTAGAACGATGGGTTCGATGACGGTTTGGATGTACCGTGCACTATTCAGTGTCCCCTCGACGATCACCAGAGGTGTACGGCCAGTGTAGGAGATCGCTCCCCACACCATGATGCCGGGTGTTGACCCTGTGTGCCTCGGTCGTATGCAGTCCTGATTGTGGCGCTCACCTGCACGGCACCAAACACGCATACGACCATCATTGGCAACAAGGCAGAAGCGACTCTCATCGCTGAAGACGACACGTCTCCGTTCGTCCCTCCATTCACGCCTGTTGCGACACCACTGGAGGCGGGCTGCACGATGTTGGGGCGTGAGCGGAAGACGGCCTAACGGTGTGCGGGACCGTAGCCCAGCTTCATGGAGACGGTTACGAATGGTCCTCGCCGATACCCCAGGAGCAACAGTGTCCCTAATTTGCTGGGAAGTGGCGGTGCGTCCCCTACGCACTGCGTAGGATCCTACGGTCTTGGCGTGCATCCGTGCGTCGCTGCGGTCCGGTCCCAGGTCGACGGGCACGTGCACCTTCCGCCGACCACTGGCGACAACATCGATGTACAGTGGAGACCTCACGCCCCACGTGTTGAGCAATTCGGCGGTACGTCCACCCGGCCTCCCGCATGCCCACTATACGCCCTCGCTCAAAGTCCGTCAACTGCACATACGGTTCACGTCCACGCTGTCGCGGCATGCTACCAGTGTTAAAGACTGCGATGGAGCTCCGTATGCCACGGCAAACTGGCTGACACTGACGGCGGCGGTGCACAAATGCTGCGCAGCTAGCGCCATTGGACGGCCAACACCGCGGTTCCTGGTGTGTCCGTTGTGCCGTGCGTGTGATCATTGCTTGTACAGCCCTCTCGCAGTGTCCGGAGCAAGTATGGTGGGTCTGACACACCGGTGTCAATGTGTTCTTTTTTCCATTTCCAGGAGTGTATAAGTGCGAAATCTTATGGGACTTAACGACTAAGGTCATCAGTCCCTAAGCTTACACGTTACTTAACCTAAATTATCCTAAGGACAAACACACACACATCCATGCCCGAGGGAGGGCTCGAACCTCCGCCGGGACCAGCCGCACAGTCCATGACTGCTTCGCCTTAGACCGCTCGGCTAATCCCGCGCGACCCGCTGGATGGTGATAACAGTATTCATACAGCCCTAAGCCGTTACAGGGATATGTTCGCACTCGAAAAGTCGCAACATCTGCTGGTGCATTGGCATAGCTTGACTACCGTCAGGCATTCCACCACGTTGACCACACCTTCAGATGGTCTTCCAGTACATGGGTTTTCCGGCTCATGTATTACACAGGTACTGCATCTCATGAGAGGCTAGACTCCAAGAATATAAGGTCGCGTCACTGAGCCTCTATCGAGCGTTCTGTCCAACAGGGTTGCTCCACTTTCCACGAGACTGTATGCTTAGGCGTTAGAACCCCTACTCCAATGCCTGGTGGGCTTCACATTGCATGGATACCGCTTCTGTTGTACGACCTATGCTGACGATCTTCTTCTGAGTCATTCCGCGATTATTATTCGCCAGATGTATAGCGGGTTGAACAAAGTATGGAAATACCGCGAGAAGTTTGTGCTTGAGCATAAACACAGATGCTGCGAGTTGTGCTGTTGTGTTTGACCACGAACAGCACCTGTGCATCTCCTCAATACATTGCGGTCAGAACAGAGGTCTATGTTATTGTAAATGCATAAATTCTTGATGCTCCTCTATCCATGCAGCAAGGACGATGTCCACATGTCTCTGAGATGGGTGGCGACATATGGGGAAGCAGTTCTCTTAATGTGTCCAAATCGCAGGTTCTGCTCATTTGTGAGGGCCTACCTGCTTCGGTAACCAAGGCAGCCGAAGTGTTGGTGATCAAGAGACACCATATCGAAGGTTTATACCGCATAAAGGAACTGAGCGAAAAATTTATCCGCTACTTCACAACACTGACGAAGCTATGTGGTGAATGATCGTATCTAAGGGTCATTGAAGAAGATTGTGACGAAAAAATAGAATACGATAGCTGGAAAAGTCACTGTACAACTGAAAGTCGTACTCGTGAACACCGTCAGCGCAATAAAAAAATGAATAAAAAGAGAGAGAGAGACAGAGAGCACTCCATAAACAGGGAATTTCAGGCCGAGCTGGAATTCCAAACCCACTCATCAGTGATGTAAATGTCCGTAACAGGAAAACCTGGTGACGAAGCCAGAAGACGAAGACTATAGAACAATGGAAGAAAGACGTTTGGTCGGATAAGTATCGTTTCACACTGTTTCCAACTTCTGGCCCACTTTACGTGATGGTTTGAGCAGCCATGGTTAGTCTGCAAGTCTACCAAGGATTATGTGACTATTTTCCCATGGCACAACGTTAGATAGGGCCGGCTCTGCTGGGTGGGTGGGGGTGAGGGGAGGGGGGAGGGGGTGCGTAGGGTGCGTGCGAGCCCTGCTACTTCCGAGCGCGGCAGGTTTTTGGGAGCTGCAAAGTCTTAAATTTTAATATGGTTCCAAACAGACGGATTAACAAGACAATGAAATGTCGACAATGTCTTCCTACATTATTGATATTCCCACCTGGAGTTTCCATTGTTTGACAGTGAGAGTTTTATATAGATGAAGAAGCGTTAGCGTTAAGTTGTAAATACGTCTCACTCGAAATTGTCAACTGTATTGTGAAACAGATGAGGAAGGAAGCTCAGGAGTTGGTCGCATTGGTTGTGTCTTTCAAAACAGCGAACATCGCGATTGGTAGTGTTCGCAACTCTCTTTCTTCGATACACGTACGCAACACTTGAATTGTACCTATGTCAGCTTGAAAGTCTCCACAGAATTGAAAAACTTGATAATAATGGAATAAAAATAAATATATAGCATATGATGGCCTAACAATTCCCTAAATACCTATGGGGGTATCACCGAGAAAAGCACTTTGTAATAAATAGAGAAAGAGCACGTTAACTATGCACTGCTCGTCACATGTCATAGTCTTCTGAATCCAGACGTTGTGTGCCTCTCATTTGGGTCTGCCAGTAATACCCGTTTACATCGGTCTTCTTCTTCTCATGGGCCTCTAAACTGCACTGCACGGACTCTTCGTCCACTTTCGCCGTATTTCATATTGTTTGCGTCCCAGCAACTTTATTCAGCATATAACTGTTACTTTTCGCTACAAGAGATGAGCCATAAATCATAGTCATGGCTTGTCAGGAAGCACGCCATCTAGATATTCGACCATAGCCGTTTTTCCTTTATGTACTACGGACACACGAAATAGGCACTTTCAGTCAGTCATTCGCTGTGCCCTAGAAGCGGCGACGATTCCGCCGACATTGCGGCCTCAGCTGTGCTGGTTGCTGCAGGTCTCGCATCGCACGCTCCCCTTTATTCAGGGAGCCAGAAAAAGTGAACTAATTTTAGTTACAGACTCTGCGAGTGGCAACTTAATTTTGGTTACATACTTAATTTTGGAGTTATAAGGCAAAATGTATTACATTGTAACCGTTTCATTGCTTCACATATCACTTAAAACTTGCGGGCTAATAGGTCATGGTCGCTGTGTAAAACTTTCTCCCAACGTTTCCTCTCCGACTGCGGGAGACTTCTTCAGAGGTAAATCGGCAAACTGCAACACAACACAAGGGTCAACCGACTATAAGCACGATGTAGAGTGCACCACAGTCCAACACGTGACGTCGGCTACGACATTATCTCTGGTAAAGCCAATATTCTCAACTGAAAGCAATCGATCGTCGTTCTTACGTGGCAACTTTGACATCCAAATTTTGTCTAGTTAACCACTCTCCTCTTCTCTATTAAAATTATTACTGTGTTTATAAATCTCAGTAGCCTCTCTATACATGCGCACATGCGCGATATTTTCGATGTGACGTTCGTCTCGCTGCATTTTATTTCATGATCACGCTCTTGGTAAACAAAGCCCGCTACGACTGATTTGTCCGTACGTTCCAGAAGGCAATTCCTCTTGTGTTCAACCAGGGGGGTGTTAACACTTTATTTTCGTGGTACCAATACAAACCACTACTGTTTCTCAGACCGGTGCCGGCCGGGTTGGCCGAGCGGTTCTAGGCGCTACAGTCTGGAACTGCGCGACCGCTAGCTGCGGACATTCGTCTACTCACGTCATGGATGTGTGTGATGTCCTTAGTTAGGTTTAAATAGTTCTAAGTTCTAGGAGACTGATGACCTCAGAAGCTAAGTCCCATAGTGTTCAGAGCCATTTGAACCATTTTGAACCCATTTTGAACCCATACCTAGCCCAGCTCTGCTCTTAAAGAAGTATTCACGTCAAAAAGACATATGAGTAAGTGCGGTACCTAAGAATAAGATATCGTGGATGGATGACATTGTGGTAAAGGTTGATTATGTCTGAAAAAAATACAAGTTGACCTGGCGCGACCGGGAGAGGGAGACGCTTGAAAACTCCGCACGGGGTAGTAAAATCCATGGAGCCAGTCACTATGGTTGATCCCTGATGGTAATCCACGGAATATGGAGCTGTTCGCGCAATCAAAGCTGACACTCGACGCAGTGTTCGATGAGAGCGACAGTAAACGACAGGAACATCCAATCAGTGTTCACAGACTCCGTCGCCAGAAATCGCCCGATAACATCTGACAGACACCTTGGCCACAGAGGGTCCGATCTTCGTCAGGTTTTACCGGGAACACGGATTCTAGGTTAGGTTAAAATCTTCAAGAGTGGGAAGGGATGGATACCAAAACGCCTTTGTGCTAGGAGACAAGTGCTACAATGCGACTTTTGCTATTAAAAAAATTCCGAATGCACGTGAATGAACTATATGCCGGCCGCACTGGCAGAGCGGTTCTAGGCGCTTCAGTCTGGAACCGCGCGACAGCTACGGTCGCAGGTTCGAATCCTGCCTCTGGCGTGGATGTGTGTGATGTCCTTAGGTTAGTTAGGTATAAGTAGTTCTAAGTTCTAGGGGACTGATGACCTCAGATGTTAACTCTCATAGTACTCAGAGCCATTTGAACCATTTGAGCTATATATGTCTCCAAAAGAACGTGACGAGAATTACCAGACAAATTTTACGAATGTGCGAAATGGAGAGAGATGATTCGCAGTGAGTTTGGAAAGCACAAAATCTGTTTTCCTGACTGTATTTGAAGTTGTGCAGACATACTCAGTTAACCTTTGATGATTTGTCTTTCAGCAGACGTGTGAAACACAAACATAAAGTTTAAAATAAGATACTATGCACATGCAGATCATGTCATGTAACAGAAATGACACCCTCCTGGCATACACGCCAGTAAGCAGTTAATAATAATTTATAGACTGCTAATGTCCACCTATCACAACCCAAAAAAGATCCACTACAGTCACTATAAGCATAAGATACGGCATCCTCATCACTTGAACAAGTTTTTTTTTGAGAATATAATTTGAGCCTAAAATTCCCGTTACAGATTTTGTCTACTTTTATTTTCCCATAAACCTGTGATTTCAGTCCATATATTCCAAACTATATCCCGATTATGATATTTTTAATACCCGAGATACCACAATCTCCTTCTTTGACTAAGCTTAACTGTCTCTCACAGTCCATTTCTCATATTGTGCCGGCCACTAAGACCGAAGAAATCAAATCGATCTGAATTTCACCGGTTGTCGACCGAAGTCTGTTCATTTTCAAAAAATGGCTCTGAACACTGTGGGACTTTTCTGAGGTCATCAGTCCCCTAGAACTTAGAACTACTTAGACCTAACTAACCGAAGGACATCACACACAGCCATGCCCGAGGCAGGATTCGAACCTGCGAGCGGAGCCGTCACGCGGTTACAGACTGTAGCGCCTAGCATAGCTCGGCCACACCGGCCAGCTGTTCATTTTCACCGTGCACGTAGTGGCGTACTGATTTGAAAACTAATGTACACGGAGTGGACATAAATATGGTCACGCCTAAACCACAACACACTGCCATTCCAAAAACGGGCCGGCCTCGGTGGTCTCGCGGTTCTAGGCGTGCAGTCCGGAGCCGTGCGACTGCTACGGTCGCAGGTTCGAATCCTGCCTCGGGCATGGATGTGTGTAATGTCCTTAGGTTAGTTAGGTTTAAGTAGTTCTAAGTTCTGGGGGACTGATGACCACAGCAGTTGAGTCCCATGGTGCTCAGAGCCATTTGAACTATCCAAAAACGGTGTAGGAAAGCCGCAAGCATTCAAAACATTTTCCAGTCGTCCTGTTATCGATACATTAGCTCCTGTATGGATTTCAAGAGAATTTTATACTACTGTTCAAATGTGTGTGAAATCTTATGGGACTTAACTGCTAAGGTCATCAGTCCCTAAGCTTAAACACTACTTAACCTAAATTATCCTAAGGACAAACACACACACCCATGCCCGAGGGAGGACTCGAACCTCCGCCAGGACCAGCCGCCCAGTCTATGAGTGCAGCGGCTTAGACCGCTCGGCAGTCTTATACTACCCTTCCTACCAAATAGTGGCAACTTCAGATAACGATGATGGTGGTGGATTGAGATCACGCAGCCTTTTTTGTAAAGTAGGTCTTAAAGAGTCAATAATGGTGTGAATTGGTGATTGGCTTGGCCAGGACAGATGCGACAATTCATCATGAAGCTCATAAAACGAGCCCTGGACGATGCGGGTTGTGCAAACACCATTAGGCTGCGGTCACCATGGCACCGATATCTGTTTATACCGCCAACCGATAACGGCCAATATTTTCCAAAAAACTTGCGAATCGTTCCGCCTCCCCCCCCCCCCCCTCCCCCACCCCCACCCCCACCCCGCACCATTCTATGGCAGTCAGCGGAAACTTATGCGCCCACTTTTCCGAAATTCGCATTTCGCCGTCGTGCGACATTCGCCCCACCGTGGCGCGTGGCAGGCATATCGAGGAGGAGCGGGGGAAAGTGGGCGCGACGGTTGCCAGACCTGCGCGGGGCAGCCCGGCCGTGCTGCCTGCAGTAGCGTCCCGCCATGCACCCGCGACGGCAGCTCCAGAACCCGCAGCCGCTGGCTAGGGCCGCGCACGCGTTCTTCGCTGCAGCCGCCGCCGTCGCCGCCGCCGCCGCCATCCTCGGTGAGTACCCACCTCCGCTGCCAACTTCGAAACAACACTAGCGCGACCAGAGCGGACAGCCAGCAAGGGATGCTGCATTCCTGACTCAAGAGACAAACGAGATTATAGTCCTGTTTCGGTTACTTGCCATTTGACAACCAGCGAACACGACTGTTCCCACTGTTGATGATTCTGCCATTATCAGTGCCCGCCGATTGTTAACTTCGATTGTACGAATATTAGTTACGTAGCTTCTGAAATTGTCCCGGCGTATTTCTTCTGCAAACAATTCGCATGTATGCACCCGGCCGACATTTTACCACGATATTACGACCCAGAGAGTAGTTGTGTGTGCTGCCCTTGGTGGTGGAAGTGAGAGATCATCTAATCACTGGTTATCGAAGGACCCCGTCGATTCCGTTGTGACTGGATATTTTACCTATAGGACTCCAATTTTTATCTAGTTGAAAACCCTTGTCACGATTTATAAAATTAAAATTGGCATCCTATAATTAAAATTAGAGACAGCAAAGGACCTGGAAGAGCAGTTGAACGGAATGGACAGTGTTTGAAAGGAGGGTATGAGATGAACATCAACAAAAGCAAGCCGGCGGTGTGGCCGTGCGGTTCTAGGCGCTTCAGTCTGGAACCGCGTGACCGCTACGGTCGCAGGTTCGAATCCTGCCTCGGACATGGATGTGTGTGATGTCTTTAGGTTAGTTAGGTTTAAGTAGTTCTAAGTTGTAGGGGACTTATTACCACAGAAGTTAAGTCCCATAGTGCTCAGAGCCATTTTAGCCAACAAAAGCAAAACGAGGATAATGGAATGTAGTCGAATTAAATCGGGTGATGCTGCCGGAATTAGATTAGGAAATGATACACTTAAAGTAGTAAAGGAGTTTTGCTATTTGGGGAGCAAAATAACTTAGGATGGCCGAAGTAGAGAGGATATAAAATGTAGACTGGCAATGGCAAGGAAAGCGTTTCTGAAGAAGAGCAATTGTTAACATCGAATATAGATTTGTCAGGAAGTCGTTTATGAAAGTATTTATATGGAGTGTAGCCATGTATGGAAGTGAAACGTGGACGATAAATAGTTTAGACAAGAAGATAATAGAAGCTTTCGAAATCTGGTGCTACAGAAGAATACTGAAGATTAGATAGGTAGATCACATAACTAATGAGGAGGTATTGAATAGAATTGGAGAGAAGAGAAATATGTGGCACAACTTGACTAGAAGAAGGGATCGATTGGTAGGACACATTCTGAGGCATCAAAGGATTACCAATTTAGTATTGGAGGGCAGCTGGAGGGTAAAAATCGTAGAGGGAGACCAAGGGATGAGTATACTAAACAGATTCAGAAGGATGTAGGTTGCAGTAGGTACTGGGAGATGAAGAAGCTTGCACAGGATAGAGTAGCATGGAGAGCTGCATCAAACCAGTCTCTGGACTGAAGACTACAACAACAATTAAAATTATCCAGTGACAATGGAATCGACGCGGTCATTCGATACCCAGTGATTAGATGATCTCTCACTTCCACCACCGATGGCAGCACACACAGGCTGTCCCGCGCTTGTCATCACCTGATAAGTACGTCAAAAGACGCCAACACATTTCGCATTCGCAAAATTCGGCATAAATATGGTGAATACACCGTGGCTCTTCATTATTCGTCTATTGGTTCAAATGGCTCTGAGCACTATGGGACTTAACATCTATGGTCATCAGTCCCCTAGAACTTAGAACTACTTAAACCTAACTAACCTAAGAACATCACACAACACCCAGTCATCACGAGGCAGAGAAAATCCCAGACCCCGCCGGGAATCGAACCCGGGAACCTGGGCGCGGGAAGCGAGAACGCTACCGCACGACCACGAGCTGCGGACATTCGTCTACTCACGTCATGATGGCGAGGCGTCTTTGCGCCGAAGTATCGTGGCAGAATGTCGACTGAATCCGCCTGCATACGTGAAAATTATAAAAGTAGTTATGTTGTTCCATGTTCTGTAGTTCACTTTCACGCTAAACGTTAACTGTCAGTTGAACAAAAGATTGCAGACAGAGCTAGGAAGAATATAATATACCAATATACATTTGTTTATGCGGCTACATACTGGCTACTTACTTGTTGGTAATCGTCTTATTTCTGTTCAAGAATCGCTCTGTGGTTTAGGGATTGCAAAGGAGAAAGAAATGTAATTTATATTTTAAATTGCTTCTGCTGTATCGTATTTCCACAAGCGGACGTTAAAGAGTTTTATAGCTGTATATTTCACAACTCTCTATGCCTTAGCGTTATTATTTTAGTAGAGGAAAGTGTAGATCATTTTAGTGAATATCTCCATTCCTGTCATTTGCAATGGACTGTTGCCAACAGTTTCGTAAGTGAATAAATGTACAGCAAAGCTGTAGTTAATGTTACAAATTGTTTAAACAGATGCCTACAAGAGAACGTGTGTGACCTCTGCATAAGCTCTAATTACTCTTTTGTACAATTAATGTTTTTTGGGGAAGTGAAGTGTTACCCCAGAATGTTATCCCTAGGAAATCAGTGGAACAAAATACATTTAGTGACATGTACGTCCCCAGGGTGGGATTAATCGTATGGCAAAAAACGTTTTAGCAGGGCAACTGTACCGTTTTTTGCAATGTAAACGTTGTCGGTTCCAACAGTGTTGCTACTTCCACTGTGCAAAGCATTGTGCCTGCTAGTTCCAAAGTAAGAATTTCCCTCCTTGACCGAGCCAGGAACGAAGTTCGAACTAGTTGGCAGGCCGCTGGCGCGTAGAAGGGGTCAGTGCGTTGTGCTCCATCTGCGGAAGTGTTTGTTTACATAGCTGTGTGTGACTTGGCAGCCTATGACCGGACCGCCGCGCTACAAAAGGAGCTCATTTCTTATTCAGTAATGTGGGCCGTTAAAATTTTATCGTAAATCATAATTAATAGAGAGAATCAGTTTCTTCCTCTCTACTCCCGACATACAATTATATTACGGCATTTATGTACGCTTCTTTTAATCAAGAATTAGAGCGAGAGAGAAAACTGCACCGCCTCAGTGGCAGGGCCGTATTTACTGTGGCACAAATATCGCCCTCAGTAATAAAAAAAATGAGTTAATAGATCAACAATTAACTTAAAAGGGTGTCTTACGACGTCCGCCCCGATCAGATAAAAAAAAAGCCAGCACGGTAGTTCGGCGTGTTCGGTCGGAGAGCTGGCTGGCCTCTGTAATAAAAAAACTGAGCGAAAGGATCAACAACGAGCTTCAACGGATGTCATGTGACGTCCGCTACGACGAAATACAACGAACCATAACGAAAAAATATTTTTTTAAAATGGTCAGCGTGACAGAATGTCAATCCTAAGGGCCCCGGTTCGATTTCCGGCTGGATCGGAGATGTTCTCCGCTCAGGGACTGGGTGTTGTGTTGTCCTAATTATCATTATTTTATCCCCATCGACGCCCAAGTCGGCGAAGTGGAGTCAAATCGAAAGACTTGCACCCGGCGAACGATCTACCCGGCGGGACGCCCTTGTCACGCGACATTTAAATTTCAGATTAAAATTTGAAACGTTTCTTTTCGCAGTTCCGATTATGAGTTCTTCTTTCATTTAATGGCGATTGGTCTGTATTTGTGGCGGTCGATAATAGTAAATTATACCGAAATATATAAAAACCGTCGTCTTAAAACGATCTTACTACTTACTTTGTTGCTACATTGTTGTTATTGCCTTACGGTGATCGATACGGCTCTTATAATGCTGTGCTGATAATTTTTTGGAGTTATTCCAGTTGGTAGTAGTATAATTATTAAAACAACAAAAATATTTCTCATAAGAATAAATTTACATTTTTTAGAATGTCTATGAACTCAGTGTGTTATCTTGTCAGACGCTATGGGTCTTAAGACATCTTGCACATTACCAAAAATATCTTGTTACTGAATAAACATATTTGAAAATAAATGGCAAATTTTGTGTTTTGTTGTGAACAATGTTTTGTTGGAAGTATTGTTGACCGGTGATAACAGCATGTTGTGATCCCGAGGAAGTTATACCTAACAGCGATTAGATGTATCTTACAATATGAATCTGAAGATAGGGCTGTTTGCCCCAAAATCTATAATGCTTGCCGGCCGCGGTGGTCTCGCGGTTCTAGGCGCGCAGTCCGGAACCGTGCGACTGCTACGGTCGCAGGTTCGAATCCTGCCTCGGGCATGGATGTGTGTGATGTCCTTAGGTTGGTTAGGTTTAAGTAGTTCTAAGTTCTAGGGGACTGATGACCACAGCTGTTAAGTCCCATAGTGCTCAGAGCCATTTGAACCAGCCTATAATGCTTACTTACTAAGTTGGCTACACAACCTGCAATCGTCCTTCGGCCTCGACGATCAGCCTCTTCCATCGTCTTCGGCCTATGTATTCTTCTCCAGTTAGTCCCATCGTACCCATATCCTGTTCGATACTGCCAATCCATTCCAGCTGTGACCTTCCCCTTGGCGTGTTACCTCTGATAGCTTATTCCACCACCTGCCTGGTGATCTGGCCTTCTCGATGCCCGTATCTAGTGTGTCAGAGTAAAGTCTCTGCTCCATATAAGACCATCGGTTGGATTACAGCTCTGTAGGTCCTAATCTGGTCTGTCTCATGCCTTTTACTAAGAACTGGGCCAAGATATTTGACTTCATTACCATGTGAATGATTTTACTATCTATATCTGAAGGTCTGTCATTGTTCTCTCTCATCACTAGAAGGTATTTGGTGTTATCCATATTGATCTTTAATATTAAAACACAGATACGTTTTGTTTTAGATTTTTGTAGTGTGGATCCCTAAGTTGCGGCCTAGGTAGCGTGCACGTACATGTGAGCTGTCCAATGGTATTCCATATCCTGATGACGGACGATTGGTATGGTGCCCGATAAGTTGGGTTATAGTTTTGCAGCAGGACGCAGTAAAAACCCCAGAAAACTTTTATGGAAACTGATTCCTGCCGCGACAGCCACTGGGCATGGATATAAAATATTCGGTTACAGTAGCTATATAGACAGCTTAGCAAGTCGAGTGCAGATGACATCATCCAGTAGTTTCCTTTACTTGTGGTGCACGTGAACGCAGTCGTTGTATAGCTAGGCCACTGTGTTGTTTGTGTCAGAGAGCTATTCGGGTGCTCAGCCGAAGTGGAGAATGGACTAATAATTACCTTCCATAATCAGTTTCTTTCATAGGGACGATAACTAATGCCTAAGGAACACTGACAACTTGCCAGTGCCGAGGACAAATTTAACAGTAAATATAAGAGAAAATTCAAATAGACAATAACGTTAACGGTTTCGTTCTTGATGTTTAGTTAATGTGATTCTTGTTCTGTAGCGCGTATACTGTCCATTGTTCAGCATAACGGACTGTTGTTTGCGGGAACACAGGTAAAGAATGCGTCGTTGTCTCTCCAGATTACATGGAGAGTTCAAATGGCTCTGAGCACTGTGGGACTTAACATCTATGGTCATCAGTCCCCTAGAAATTAGAACTACTTAAACCTAACTAACCGAAGGACAGCACTCAACACCCAGTCATCACGAGGCAGAGAAAATCCCTGACCCCGCTGGGAATCGAACCCGGGAACCCGGGCGTGGGAAGCAAGAACGCTACCGCAAGACCACGAGCTACGGACAAAATGGTTCAAATGGCTCTGAGCACTATGGGACTTAACTGTTGTGGTCATCAGTCCCCTAGAACTTAGAACTACTTAAACCTAACTAACCTAAGGACATCACACACATCCATGCCTGAGGCAGGATTCGAATCTGCGACCGTAGCAGTCGCGCGGTTCCGGACTGAGCGCCTTAACCGCTAGACCACCGCGGCAGGCGAGCTGCGGACACATGGCGAGTCTGTACAGTACTGCAGTTCTTTCTTCGAGCTCTGCTCCCCCCCCCCCCCCCGCCCCCTTGTTCTGAAAAGACCTGGTGTTGCCAGGTCCAGCTTGCAGAAAATCGGCAGTTTAAAAATATCGGCGGGACAAGAAACTAAAAGTCGTGTCAAACGCGCTCGCGCGCGCGCGCGCGCGCACACACACACACACACACAGACTCAAAATCAACGTAAATTTTCAGTCGTTACATAAGTTACATTTAATATATTGTGAACAAAGTTGGTATACTTGTACACCGTAATCAAAAATACAGTTCCGCTCATCAAAAGAACCAAATTTAGGCTGGTAATAAAAGATTTTCTACACACCTCAGCACAATCCAACAAAGTACTATTTCGTGCGACAAGAGAATTCGGAGGCAGGCAATGTGCGAGAAGGGTGAAAGGTTGAACGCTGTTCGGAAAGCAGCGACATGGTGGTAATAGTACAACAGTGGAAGGCTCATGGCCATGTGTGTTTTCGAAACGCACAGTTCGGGCATGCGCTGTTAACGTCCCTTTAGTTCAGTGTTTCCCAAACTGTTCCGCGGAAACTGGTGCCCTGTGCGAACTGAATAACTGCTCCATGAAAAACTATTAACAACAAGGCGTTTTTTCAACATTTTGAAGAGAATAATTTTTCAACGCTGTTATTATATCTGTGTTATTAGTTATGATTCTTAACTAATCGTCGAATAAAACGAATTTTTATCATTATAAACATTTTATTAACCTCCAAAATAAACAAGGTGTTCCAGAAAGCAACAGGATTCTCAAATTTTTGCGTCAGAGGATAACTTTGGGTACTCTGCTTTAGTACATCAGCTGATCGCAACGTCCTGCAGCACCGTATTTTAATTTCCACGCATTCAGAAACTCATTTCTGAGCTTTCAGATACTCGATCATTTTTGGAGGAAGTACTCATATTTCGAAATGTTAGCGGGGCCCAAAAGTGGGAATATTTGGCGTCCAGTATAAGGCTTACGCGGGACGGGTCATAACATGCCTAAAAATTGGTATTTATCGCGAAAATCGTAACTTCTGGCAACACTACTTCAACCTTGCGCTGCCGCTCAGAGCCGCAAGATGTTCGAGAATGCGCAGCTGCTTTTGAGCTGGTGAGCGGCCAGAATTGAAAGGCCATATTTACTGTACTGCACCATGATTTAAAACATAAAACGAACATTCGTCGACTATGCATAATCCAGTATTAAAACGGACAGAAATGTATGGAGGAATCAATCTTTTCAGATAAAAACTTGCGGGTAATAATGGAATGTTCGAAATTTCTTATCGAATTTCACTCGAAAACTTCGAACATCTGTTGAATGAGCAATTATGAGCTCACATATGTCCGAAGTGAAAGAAGGGTTTTATCTTGAAACAGAGCCAGAGGATTTGGTTCAGACATTTATTCAAAAGCTTGTAAATGTTATTTTCTTGCTGGTTACAAAAATGTACATATAAGTAAATGTGAATACAATAGGTTGCATTAACAGTAACATGAAAATGATCACTCCTTTCTCGACATAACTGAAAAGACTATGAAGTTACTGGTGGCCTGTTATTAAGTTGTCATTGGCACGTTTTAACACGTGTGTGTATATGAAACATATTTAGCGAAAAATGTTTTTACGAAGTGCTGTACTGTTAAAGATGAGATGAATGAGGTGTTTAGAGTTGCTGATGCGAATGGAGCTAATCTGTGTGTGATGGGTCGGTTAGAGTTCTAATGTGGAATAGCACTGCATTTCTTTTTTATCAAGAGAAACAATAGAAGAATAGCCTCGCTTTGTTGTGGGGGGAGTAGTGGTGACTGGGGCTCGCGGAATAAAATTATGTTGGCAAAAGAAGATACACTGTCTGGTGTGAACACATGTACATCACTTAGAGATTAAATATGACAGTGAAGTGGCCGTCTTGTTCTTCTCTTCGACCACTTGCATACCACATCGCTTTCGACCCACTGCCAGGATTTTGCTTTTTTTACGACTGACTTCAGGTTACTAGCTTATTTTTGGTAATTAGTGAAAATGATGTCAGCTCTTCTTTTATTCGATGTGTTATACTTAATATCTGTACGCTGGATATTTGTCAAACAGAAGCCTTCGGCAGTCGATATTGTACACCACAGAGGTTCTAAGTACAAGCAATGTAATCTTTGGTTGTCAGTCACATTGTCATTGTCAGTGCAGCATTCAGCGTTGAACTAAGTGAGAGAATTGGGTGTTGGTCACGCTGGTCAGCCGTCTGGAAGTAATTAGCAGCACACAGATTTACATACGGAGAGGATGTTGCTTTTTGAAAGTAACAATTTGTAAAGATTGAATTGAAAAGTGTGAAGATATTCAGGTAATGTCGCTGCATTGCTTGTCCGTGCATAATTTCTCGTGAGTTTGAGAAAGTCAGTTTTTAGCATAATTTTTCTTTATTGATTTAGGTCAATTAGTTTGATTGTAATTGGCAAGGTTTTTATTTAACTGATTTGTTGCGGCGCTTTGTTTTAATATTCACCATTTTCTAGAAATATTGAGTTTCCTTTGAGGCAAGGTAAGTCACAAAATTTGTTTGGGCCAGTTTAAGATTACAGTCAGGACACAGTAAAATCATTCACAGTGAAGCACTGCATTTCAAAATTATGAGGTTGAGTTCAGTAAAGTTTAGTTCAGATCTTATTCTTACAGTACTATTTTATATGTAAAAGTGTGTACCATTTTGGAATTTTTCCGTCGATTTGTAATGTTATGTAGAATTTAATTCTGTTTGTATTGTTTGTTGGAAATGTGAGAAGAAAAGTACTGTGACTTCATGCATTGTAGCACTGTTTACAGCACTACATAATACAAAATTTTACAGTATAGATTAATTAGTGCACAGTTTCACATTTGTTATTATTTTTGGTAAAAGTGAATTCTAAAACAGTTATACAGTTTCAGTTGGATTTGGCGACTTATTTCATCAGATGGATTTTACATAAGCTCACCACTTGCATTGTTCACGTTCACGTTACAAAATATAGGTACACGAAAGTACAGGACACCAGTTCCCACACATACACACAAAAAAGAATAACACCGTTACAAAAGTTCCACTTTTCACCGTAAACTTCTATAAGTTGTTCAATTCGTCTGCAGTTTCACTCCGTATTCTATTTGTCAACTCTATAATTCCGTACTTGTAATTAATTCCTTGAATGACCATAAAATATAAACAAATGGAAAAGGATACTGACCGTGTGAATCACGATTGAACCACCAGATAATCTGTGAACGGGACCTCGATCTATATACTGCATCTTCATTAAGCCATGTATTTATGTAATGTAATTTAACACACGTATTACTGACAGGATTGAATCCAATAATAACTCTGAAGGTACGCGTGCTTTACTTCACAGGATTTTTTATTAAATTATTTCCAGATACATCACGATACGGCGGCAGTATACATACATCGATCAGCGTCAGTACCAATCCAAGTGCAAGACAGTAGTATTTGAAGAATAGCGGATAATACCTTTTATAGTTTACGTTGAAGCTGAAAGAGAGAGTAGAAGGTGGACAGCGATTTTAAAAATTGCGCCCATTGTCTTGTGGAAGGTATCCGTATCAGCGATTCCGACTGCGAAAGTACCCTATTTATTACTTACATGATACTACAACAGTATCAACACTGTCCGCGTACAATGCAGAGTCACTTAACCTGGTGATTTCTGCGTCCAACAGTGCTCACGAAGAGCACCTCAAACGCTGTCCAAATACAAAGCTTTCAAACATACCGCTTCTTTCGATGTACAGACAGTTGGTGGACCCCAGTTGGCCATCCACACCAAACGCGCCACGATATTAATGGTTCTTTTGATGTGGCTGGCGGCTGCGGCAGCTGACGCAGCCTTCTGGCCCAGTGGAAAGTATCGAGAGCGGTACCTTGGCAGTGTCTGAGCCCGGCTACATCGCTCTACCTCTTAAGTAAGGTGGTGTTACCGAACCAGTTACTGGAAATGGCTGCTACAAAAATGTCATTTACTGTCAAAGTGACTGGTGTACGTCATTTCCAAGTTTAGTACTAAGAATTTTAAGGAAATGCTTGATGACGTAATGATTTTTTTTCCAGAGGTGTAGCTATGTCCGGCAAAAACCTATGAACAGTCTTGATCAAAGAAACGAAAATTACGTCTTTACAGATGGTTTGCGATCTGGAAAACCGTAACGAACTTCTTCAGAATTCTTCGATACGGACAGAGGCCGAAGTAATGAATTAAAATCCTTCTGAATTTTTAGCTAGCATGTTCAGCTTCTCTAACTATTAATACCGACACTTCTTTATCACCACAAAATGTGCATTTTACTAACGACGACGAAACTGAACATAACTGATTATGCACTAACTTATAGGGTAACAAGTGTCAGTTCGTTGAGGGTTTTCACTCTTCCACAACACGACAAATATGAAACAAAGTACTGCAATCTGCAAAGTAGTTTTGACTTCTCTTACCTCAGTGTTACGGCTTATTTCTCGTCAGGCTATATAAACTACTGGCAGCTTTAATTTTTGCTTCTCGTATTTTCGTGAAAATATTACACAATTCAGTGCTCGATAATCGGACAAAGTCAACCTGCCTACCATCCATTACAACATTACAACGATGAGATAGTCTGTATAGCGTCAGATGGACGGGCTGCAGTTCGTAAGGCAGTAATTTCATGGTAATCATACAGTTCTTTTGTTTTCTTATTTTGTTGGCGTAGAAGTACGTTAGGATACATGATTTTACGCTGAACGGTGATTTGTGGCTGCAAAATTGATACATGAGAAACCAATACTGCAGAATGTTCACGACGCAAGTTTTCCCATGAATTTGTTGAAAATTATATATGCCGTTGTGGCAAGGTGTCTTCATACAGTTTTCACGGTGCGAAGACAGCTTACCTGACTGTTGTTTCTATGACGTCTGTCGTCCAAGAAATTATAAATCACAACATAATAAATACATTTGAGTGGGCCTGCTGCGTACAGAATATGAAGTCAATTTTATTTTACCCCTTTGTCATCTATCTTGTAACTAACGCAATGAAAACGATTGTCAGCCGTCACCAAAAGTGAAATTAGAGGAAAAAATAAAACAAACAGGAAATGATTCATTCCGTAGCAGGCTCGAAAACCCAAACTACCATGCGGTATTTCACACAAGCTGTCGCAACATTTCGAAGATTGTTGTCATTTTAATTTTAAACTAAAAATTAATCATTTGACATCTCTTGAAAGGAAACTCACCTGAATGAACGCATTTTGGGTAAGATACCTGATATCTTATACAACATCATCATTAAGTCAGTGCTAGCTTTGAAATCCAGTTCTGTACGATATAAACTTTGATGTTGTAGCGAAGTTGTTCATATCACAGAAACTACTGCTGAATAGCACATTTATCAACATCGGCAAGGCAAATTATGTGAACTTTGCTGCATTTTCCTTAGGCTGAATTTAATTTCATTTATCACAGCATCGCGTGTGGAACCGCCTGTAATTTACATCCTCATCGACCAGCTTCAACATTTTTCTTTACGTTCCGCTATCATTTCCGCTGTCTCGTCACTGATTGCTCCTTCTCATCGTCAGAAAAATAATTTTATTAACAGCAAGCTTCCACTGGCCGGTAGCGGTGCTTTAACAGTTTAAGTAAGCCCTGGCTATAGCTAATCACATAGCCAAATTAGTGCCCGCTGCTACCAGGTTTAGACTGTTTAAAGAGCATCCAGTAAAGAAGAGTACAAAAACACAACTGCTGGTTATACAATCAATGTGGCTCTATCGCCTGATAAGACAGTCCTTGGGTTTGTACAGCTCTCCCCGAGTGTTCAACCCAGTGATTTCTCCAGCAGGTTACAGTCTCTAAACGTCCAAGTTGACTCTTGAAGTTGTAGCTTTGCTGATACTGATACGAGACACTATACGTTTACAGCGGCCAAAAATTGCCTATTGTCGACAATATCTCCCGGCCGCATCAATATCATTTCTGTCCGCTGTTGGCCGACAATGTTCGCGGCAGTACATTTCCAAATGACGAACGCCAACTAGGGGAAGGGAGTGCTTTAATAGCACACCAGGTATTAAGTTAGAAAGAGCAACGCTTCGGAAAATTTAACTAGTGAACTAACGTTGGCTGCACACATGTTCCAGAATTTTGCGAGAATGTCGGAACACGATTTCGATTATCTTGCAGAAGTAATACAAATATGAGACAGTGTATACCAGTTGCTACCGCCCGGCGATATCCTTTCGGTTTTTACCACCGGTAATTCGTACGGAAATTTAATGTAACTGCTCTTTAACGTTCATCGTTCATCAATTAGCCTCATGGTACAAGAAGTATGGGAAGCTGTGGTGGAAGAACTGAAAGGTTTCATTAAGAGAGGTTTGAAATTAAGAATACAGTTTTTATTTTTGTTCACCAGAATACATACCACTGTTTACACTATCACTTCCTGCTTCAAGTAAGTCTCGAGGTAATATGAAACTCGTGGCATTAAATGCAAACCATGTGAATGAACAGCCACATCCGCTTCCACGCTTTCCAGGTAACATTTTTGCCGCGCATTTGGCATAGGTTCGAAGACTTAAGAATTTTTTGTATGCTTCATCGAGCGTGATTCCGAGCTCATCGGCAAACATTTTGCTAACTGTTTTTCATATTATGATCTTTGTATACATTAATTTCGACTTTCCAGAGCTATGGTCGTAAAAGAATAGCATTTGCCGGCCGAGGTGGCCGAGCGGTTCTAAGCGCTACAGTCTGGAACGGCGCGACCGCTACGGTCGCAGGTTCGAATCCTGCCTCGGGCATGGATGTGTGAGATGTCCTTAGGTTAGTTAGGTTTAAGTAGTTCTAAGTTCTAGGCGACTGATGACCTCAAAAGTTAAGTCGCATAGTGCTCAGAGCCATTTGAACCATTTGAGCCAGTTCTGTTGGGTTCGTATTGTAATGGTGTAATAGCAAATGTAGAAATGCATGATGCGCTCGATGGGGTGAAAATGACTGTTTGTCATGTTTCTGCGATACTTATGTACCTCTGTGGTATGAAACGATGGACATAGTCCAAATGAAGAGGATTCGGTCTTTCATTCTTGCCTTAAAAAATTAAACTTATATTTTCTTAATTTAAACAACTTTTATGAACAGTCTTTCATAAAACATCGATAATGACGAATTTGATATAGAAACAGGAATTTCGCGTCCAATAAGAAACAAGAAGACGTACATTATTCACAAAAAATGATGATGAGTTTTATGAGATGTAGATATTTCAAATTGAACGAGAAAAAAAAGTTACTTTGGAGATTCGAACCAGTGCACGAATAACTGCATTTTGTTCACATTCCATTACGCTAGACACTACGCCATATGTTCAGTGAGGGGTCTCAGTATCGACTGCATTATATACACCACAAGGAAAACGTCAAAAAATCAGCCTCAGCCATTTTCATATTAACGTTTCCGCGCACCACACATACAGCTTGAGTGCTGTCCATTTTCTTCAACTGCTCGTGTACATTCATGTCAATAGCTTCACATGTGGTTGTTTCAGATTTCTGTTTTTGTACTCGTCAAATTTTACCCTCCACGGGCATAGACAAGTTGTGTATAATTCTATTAAGTTTTCGATATTTTCCCTTGTCCAAGACATGTTAAAGTATACCACACTCTGGAGCAACATCTTGTTAACAGCATCGGGTGTGTGACCGGGAGCGCGCTTCTGGCATTAGTTGCCTTGCATTCATACGTACGGTATTAGGGTGCGTGCGTCGAATGCACGTTCCAAAAGAATCGTAAAAGCTGTCCGTGTGAACGGGACTGTTGCGGGACGCGTCTTCGTAGTATTCTGCGTCGCGTTCTCATTATACGCACGCACGAACGTACGGCAATTTTCGCTTGTTATCCAGTTCGACGGTTAACAGAACGAAAGCGATGCGGTAGACGTCGTTACCAGCATCTGGAGCAGAACCACGGATCGCTCACTGCTTTCTACCTGCCATCTGGAGGTGCAGACGCTCTGACTGCAGACTTCAGTACAGAACTGTCCATTTCCACATCACGTCACTCCATCGCAAGTACTTACTGCGTAATACTGGCCAGTGGTTGTCACGAATAACTGCATTTTGTTCACATTCCATTACGCAAGAGAAATTCTTCGAAAATTACTGTGTACGAGTTATGTACAAATCACGCTCAAAATAAACGATCCAATTTACACCAGGGATTTTAATAACTTCTCGTTGTATTTAGGCGTGATTTTTGAGAAATTTACTTGGGGAAAAGGGAAAACGATAAATGAGGTTCATCTTCTCATTTACGAAAGGCAATGGTGAAATGTTTCCTTCATCGCCATTGACTACTGCTAATTGGTCAGATTTGTGATAATGCTTTGATTTTCTATGCTAACGTTGCAAAGTGTGAAATACAACTGTCTTTATTCGAAAATTCGTGATCACTGAGCAGTCTGTCAGAAATAAGTATGTTCTTTTACTTGTAACTAAGCGGGAAAATGTGATGTACAAGCCACCATTTCGGTAGCATCGTTGATTAAATGTAATAAGTTGCGACGTTTAGATAACTTCACCCCAAATATTATGAGTGCGTTTACGCGAAGCATTTATAACTGTGTTGTAATTCTGTAACACTCTTCGGCGAGTCAAGCTATCGTACCATCGGTACCTGAGGACCGTATTGATTAGACTGAAAGTCCACTTCATTTGTGAATGATATTTCTTCCACTGCATCAATGGTTTCGGAGACCTATAGTTTCATCAGATGCCACACAGTGGTTTGCTAAGTCATGGATGTGGGACAGGTGGTAGAGTTAATCAAAAAACATCTAACTCGTACCTATGCGACGTCCATTTCGTACTGGTGTTAATTTAACCTGAACACATCCACCGCACTCGAACTGTATTTCAGTAAAGACTGCGTAGGAACTGCGGTTTCCCAGAATCCAACGATTAACCGTGATAACTAGGAATTTAGGTGGAAAGATTCGATATCGCGCCACCCTAATGGAAGGACTGGGGTCCCCACAAAACTGCTTCAGCATGCATCATCTTTAACACATATAACTTGATTTTATTAAGTCAGACGAGCTTTAAAAGCAATCAAAGTAAAATCGACGGAGCAGACGTAAGAAAAATGACTTTTAAACAGCTGCCGCTAATTATGAGCCACAAGCTATTAAGCATGCACATAAAGTCTGAGACCCACAATATCCTAGCGCAACGCAATCTATATATATATGAACCACGTACCTCACAAAAATCGAACCACGTACCTCACAAAAATCTTCATTACGCGAACTACTCCAATACAGCGAGCGTCAATGCTGCCAGCTAAATAAAGATTCTAACAACTAAAGCCACTAAGTACTAATACGCGTGTGATTAGCAAAGGAAAGATTTTGTTTCAAACTAAACTATGTTTTTTTTACCATAATAATGTGGCAGTTAAGACACGAATATAAATCGTCATTGACATCTAGTGCAAGGGTATTTCATCATGAATAATACTGAATCTCCAAGTCGAACATGTACAGATCGTTAGCCCACGCTAACACTTCAGACCTCTACCCTCCATCAATGCTAACCTCTCACATCTAACATCCATCACTGCTGGCTGTTCACCTCCAACTGCCCAACAGTACTTCCATCACTGTTGGCGACTAACTTCCAACTGCCCAACAGTACTTCCATCACTGCTGGCGACTAACTTCCAACTGCCCTACACTACTGGCGATTAACTTCAACAACGAGTCCAACCAGTCATACACTCTCTTACAAACAAAGCGCAATCAGAGATCCAAAGCAAAGCGCTACATAGCGGTGCCAACACAGAAGCAGTCCACTTACACATTCAGTAGACAACCAATCACTAGATATGTTATATGAATGTGTGGTGTTTGTTCAAAAAATGGTTCAAATGGCTCTGAGCACTATGGGACTCAACTGCTGTGATCATTAGTCCCCTAGAACTTAGAACTACTTAAACCTAACTAACCTAAGGACATCACACACACATCCACGCCCGAGGCAGGATTCGAACCTGCGACCGTAGCAGTCGCACGGTTCCGGACTGCGCGCATAGAACCGCGAGACCACCGCGGCCGGCGTGGTGTTTGTTCTTTCGGACATGTCCGAAAGAACAGACACCACACATTGATATGATTGATCTGCCTCCATGGGCAACTAATCCACCTTCTTCAGTGCAGATGCACAATTACGTCCGACCTTCTGCGGGATAAAAGAAGTGGAAATGAGTGTATGGCATCGCTGGGCGGGAGTTCGGGGAAGTTCGGCCGCCAAGTGCAAGTCTTACCTCATTCGACGCTACATTGAGCGACTTGTGCGCCGGTGATGAGGATGAAATGATGATGAGGACAACACAACACCCACTCCACGAGCGGAGAAAAACTCCAATCCGGCCAGGAATCGAACGCAGACCCGCTTGCACGGGAGGCAACTACGTTACCGCCCAGTAAAGTCAGTGAATAGTTAGCCACAGTTAGGAAAAATTCCCTAATGAGATTCTAAGCAAATGATTTTAAAACAGCTATTATTAATTATGAATTCAGTAGACAGCAAACTACAGAATTAAAAAGAAAAAAATAACAGTCACTGAATAGACAGCAACAGTTAACCAAAATTCATTGATCAGGTGGTAACCAAATGATTTTCAAACAGCTGCTATTAATTATGAGTGTTTGTTGCATACACCCTACCGTTGGGAAGGGGTGGGGAGGGAAGAGCGAGAGGTAGGGACATACACGGAAGTTACTTAAATTGGACAGGATGGTCGCCGTTCTTCCACTCCTTTGCCTGCTTGTTTTCCCTACCGTCAAACCGGCCAAATAACCTCCAAGTCGCTAAGTCGTTGCTGTGTTCCCAAAATATGCCCACTCACGGAAACCGCTTCGCAGGGCAGACGATAGCCGATAGTAAAAAACCAGGCTCCGCGCCTTTACAGGAACCGACTCGGTCTGTCGTTTGCCAGCCCGAACTCCAAACCTCTCGCATTCCCGGTCGACTCTCTTCGCACACCAACACACACCCTCCAAAACCTTCCTTCTTCGTCGCTTTGTCCCCACTCATGGCGCCACCGGCGTGCCTCCAAAGTTATTCAAAATTCGTCAACGAGAGGCGAAGTTACAGAAGGCTGACCTCACATGGCTCAAACCGAAGCTTACCACTACTATATTTCACATATGTGACTGCCCTGTTTTATAGTCTAACATATTAAGCCACGTAAAGGACGACATTGTGTTCCTGTGGAAACTCTGTCTTGACTTAAAACTTTTTTCGAAATGTCTGCTTAAGCGACAAAAATCGTAACCCACTCACCTACTTACATCGCGATTTTATTTTATAGAAATAACGCAGGGAAGAAATTCTGAAGAGTGCTAACAAATCAGTTCTTGCCTTTTTTACCAGCGCTGAGTGCTGTGTATATTTTATGAATATGTACTGGAGTCTTCAGTTCAAATTTTGAGACACGATTCTGTAGAAGTAAACTATTTCTCCAAGTATCATCCTATTCCCACGTGACTATCAGATGGCTGCTTTTCAGTTTTTAAATTTTGGTTGACAGTTTGAATTTTGGAAGTTATTCGTAAATAATTCAATTTTAATTCATTAATTGTCAGGTGGCAACGGCCTTGCCGCAGTGGATACACCGGTTCCCGTCAGATCACCGAAGTTAAGCGTTGTTGGGCGTGGCCGGCACTGGGATGGTTGACCGTCCAGGCCGCCATGCGCTGTTGCCATTTTTCGGGGTGCACTCAGCTTCGTGATGCCAATTGAGGAGCTATTCGACCGAATAGTAACGGCTCTGGTCACAGAAAACCATCATAACGACCGGGAGAGCGGTGTGCTGACCACACGCCCCTCCTATCCACATCCTCAGCTGAGGATGATGCGGCGGTCGGATGGTCCCGATGGGCCACTTGTGGCCTGAAGACGGAGTGAATTCTTGGCTACTGTACAGCAGACATTAGGGATCGTACTCAAGACCTTCTGAGTACAAGTTAGAAGTGTAATGTAGAAGTATCCTCTGCGCCACATGAATACAAGGCCTTTAATTACATTTATTAAGCAGTATGAATCCCAGAAATCGTTTGCTTCTAAAAAGCACGTAAGTTTCAGATGTTACCTACTATAACAGTCGACTTAAAAAATGCATACAAAAATTAACAAAACTCATTCGATGACTGAACAGTTACAAGAAAAATTTTCCACCACGTTACTGACTGAAATGCAAGACCAGAAACAGATATAGCTGTAAGTCTAAGAAGAATTTAATAATAATAAATAGAGCTACAAGTATTAGTACTTATATTTTATTTTACATTATTCGACAGACTGAATCTTTTACGACCAATGATTCCTGCACGTGTTTGTGTCACCTTGTCATAGGAACAGTCTGCAGGTCGGTGTTAAGCGTGGCAGCAGCGAAGGGGCCACCAGGCTTTGCGATGTGTAAGCTGTTGAACAACATCTTTAGTTCATCGGAAGACCTCTATACAGATAAAATTATTACAAGCTATTCGCAGGAATTTAAAAAAATGCTCATTAGCTCTTTGTTTTCCGAGACCCATACCGTCTCAGATTATGATCTAATTTCCAATACCCAGATATAAACAAGTCGAGTTTTATGCAAGTTTTACCGTCCCATTGTAATAGTGTTTGCGAAACGGTAGGCAGACGGCCGATTGTCATATTTCGTCCATTTTTCATAGCACTAGCGTGTGCATTACGTAGTTTTTTTTCAGAGGTAAATTAATTTTATGAGCTGCGGGTTTAATTTTAGAAAATATAGATTTCATAACTGCTTCTTTGTTAGGATTTAATCATACTATCACTGTGGATCTACATATGTTCGAGGACGTGCTGGAAGGCAACTCTTCAAGCTTTTTAAATAAAACAGCGTTATTAAAATTCTACATCTTTATTATTCATGTCTAAATATTTGTAACCCTCTGCCGCTAGGGGGCTCCGAATTGTAGCGTGTAACATGGCGGAGCGTAGGAAACAGCTTGCTGTAATAGAGTTTCGAATTCGAAGAGTTCGTCCACACATGGACTTCTTTTCAGCATGACAGTGCCAGACCACACATAAGCCATGCGACATTTGCAACAATCCGACGCCTTCTGTTCACTGTCATCGATCATCCTTCATGTAGTCCCGACTTGGCCCTTCCCATGAGACGAAATACACATTTTACCACAATAAACAGTCAAATTTCCACTGGTCAAACATCTTTTTATGTTTATTCGCGGAACTAATACACGATCTTTACAAAAAGACAAGACAAATAGCTAAAACGGCTACACACACACACACACACACACACTCACACACACACACACACACACACACACACACGAAGGTAAAATGTAAACAAGATTCAAATTTGGCCCCAAACTTACTGGTTAACAAATGGACACTGACTGCACAACACCTCATCAGGATGCTAAGAAAAAAGGGCTTGCCACACAAAAACGAATATAGGCGTGAAATGTCGCGACAAACAGAACTATGTTTAAAGCATAAAATGATAGGTTAACTGCCAACAAAATTTCTCATCAACAAGTCTTATTATGTTTATCAGACAATGATTACAAAATTAAAATCCGCCTGATAGTGC
The DNA here is from genome assembly GCF_023897955.1 of Schistocerca gregaria. Taxonomy (NCBI): domain Eukaryota; kingdom Metazoa; phylum Arthropoda; class Insecta; order Orthoptera; family Acrididae; genus Schistocerca; species Schistocerca gregaria. The sequence goes on along the minus strand of NC_064925.1, from coordinate 319,454,814 downwards.
TAGAATTAGTGAAAGAAAATTAGTCGTTGCCTTAACATATTTTCTTCTTCTTCTGCCAATCCAGGATTAGGCCGTAGGGCTGTTTCGGGCTCACCATCTCTCCATCGGCCTTCCTACATTCCTTCTTCCAATAGTATTGTATTCCATCCGTTGTCGATGGATTATCTGAGGTGACATACGCAATACGTGGTCTTTCCAGCCCAGCTTTAATTGGATTACTTTTTCAGTTAATGGCTGTACCTCCAGTTTGTTCCGCATTTCGTCATTTCTTATTTCGTCCTCTCCTGTGCAACATTTTCCTTATGGAGCACCTTTATATCTTATTTTTCAAGTTATCTTAGGTTTTTTGTTCTTATTGGCTTTCTGCTCCATGCAGTACTATGGGAAGTGCGATGACTACAAAATTTCACTTGGATTTTTCTTCTTATTTTGCCCTTTAATCCTCTTATCGTTTCACATATATGTTGATTGGCGTTAATTTTATCTTTTATGTATTCCTCTTGTGTTAATAGTGATTATCTTGGTCCTATTTTCCTATTTTTGTTGTCAGTATCTTGAAGTTATAATTTAGGCTTATACTGTTTCATCCTATTTGTAATTTTGTTTAATCCTATTTGTAATTTGTCTTTATTGTCCTGATGTTACTTGGTCGTCGGTAAAAAGCGTTGTATTTAGAAATTTTCCTGTCTCAGTTCTTATACGCTGAGGTATTCTATCCTTCATTCATTCCCTGACCAGATTGTCGATGTTGTTGTTGAAAAGCGGTAGTGACATACTGCAGCCTCGCCAACCTCCCAGCTTTACCTCTGTTTCTGGTATCTGATCTTTCCCAGAATCTGTTCTTGTTTTGGTGTACTTTTATCACGAATCTGGGGAAACCTCTTCTCTCAATTTTTGGCCAGAACTTCTCTCTGTGCATGCGGTCAAAAAATTTTCGTAGTCGCTAAGTGCTAGGTGTGTTTCTAGATTGAATTATCGTCCTCTTTGTGTAACTTGTTTCAGACTGAAAACATTGTGGGCACAGGATCTTCCTCTACGGAAGTCTGCTTGTTGTTCTAATAAAATGGAAGTAAAATAATATATATTAAAAATATGGATACTAACTGCTGACTAGGAGTCCGGCAGTCCAACAGTGCTAAGGGCAGCGCACGACCTTAACCCAGCGCTGGTGTCGCCTACAATACGTGGTTGGCGGGATTAAACCCTAAACATTCCCACATCCGGATTGTGTCATTAAGCCCGTCGGCTTCCTTGGTGCCCAATCTTGGAGTGGTGCTAACTGTGAGGTGCCGGTTAAGTGCCGGCAGCTTGAGATCATTATCTCGTGGTGTCACGGTCTGGTAGTTACGTACTCAGCTCCTGGAGAGCAATAGGCACACAAGACTGGCCCCTGATGCGATACCATCTACCTCCAAGTAGTCGGGGACTGCCCGACTTGTTTCATGGTTTATGAGCTCAGTTAGTTAGTTACTTACTTGTGTGTTCATTTGACGATCATTTGAACTTTTCTTTTATCGAAATGCTGTGAAGCGATTCGGTTTATAGAATATTTATATATGATTAGAGTCAACATTAATATGCACATTATTATTTTTAATCCTACGAAAGCAACTAAACTTACTTTTTCCTGCTACCAGTTTTTAAGTAAAAATTCTTCAATTGAATAGAAGTTGTCGAGGAGAAATGATTTTAAATTAGATTTAAAACCTGCTTAGCTACGTGTCAGACATTTTATGTTATTGGGCAAATGATCAAAAATTTTTGTTGCCGCTCATTGAACTTCTTTCCGAACCACCCATAACTTTAACAATGCGTAATAAAGGTCGCTTTTCCCTCTGCTGTTGTAGGTATGTACATCACTCTACTTCTCAAATTGTGAGGGATTATTTATGACGAATTTCACTAGCGAATATTTGTATTGTTGACAGTGCAGTTAAAATCCCTAGCTCCTTGAAGAGGTACCTAGATGACCTCGGTGCGTGACAACCACATATTATTCTTACTTCTCGCTTCTGTGCGATCAATTCTTTCTTTCTAGGTAATGAGTTACCCCAGAAAATTATTCCTTACGACATTACTGAGTAGAAATATGCAGAATATGTCAGGAAGTTGATACGTTTGTTTCCAAGATTAGCAATTGTACGAAGAGTAAAAATAGCTGAACTTTATTGTTTGAGTAGCTCTTACAATTCCAAAATGTTGGGGCATTCTGCCTTATTTACTGACTCTTTCTCATGTGCTGCATCAGTTGTTGGTGTACTTCTGTCTGTTGCACAGAACTGAATGTTCCACGTGTTTTCAAAATTTAACGGGAGCCCGTTTTCAGAATACCAGTTAAAAAACTGTTGGGAAAATATCATTTACAAACTCTGCTGCTGCTTTCTCTCTGACGAGATTTATTAAAATACTAGTGTCGTGAGCAAAAAGTACCAATTTTGCTTGTTGAATGTTAAGTGGGAAGTGATTTACGTATATAAGTAGTAGGAGTAGACGCAAATTTGAACCCTGTGGGACTCCCTTTGTAATATTTTTTTTACCCTAATCACTAAAATTTTCTACCTTTCCAACATTGTCTGAATTATTCTGCATAAATCATTGCATACTGTTTGTTAAGTATGATTCAAATCAGCTTTGTGTGTAAAGCCACGAAGACCATAAAACTTAAGTTTTTCTAAGAGAATTTCATGATCTACATAACCAAACTCGTTGGAAATATCACAAAAAATACGAACAGTCGATATACTATTATGTAATTTTCGTACTATTTGATGTGTGGTTGTGTAAATAGCATTTTCAGCAGTCAAGCAGCACACTTGGCATCGAAACTGTGTTTGGAAAAAGATAAATTTGACGATAATTGTTTAAGTCTGCTCTGTCACCTTTCCCCTGAAGTGGTTTAATAATTGCATATTTTAACCTGTTTGGAAAAATTCCCTGTGCGTCATGCATTGCACATATCACTAATGACATTACTTATTAAACTGGGACAGCTTTTCAGAATTCTGTCTGAAATTCCATCAACCTCTAGACGAGCATTTGTTTTTAGAATTTTTTTGACTGTAGTAATTTCACTGAATGATATGGCGCTGCTTCTAATTGCCTAAAGTTATGTGGAATGACAGTTTTAACATTTTCTTGCTTCTTCGACTGAAAAATTTAATCAAGTATTTGCTGCTATGTTTAGAATGTGATCGTTACAAGTACTTGTGTGAATTATCAGTTACAGGATTGTCATTTAGTTTAATTGTTATGGAATCTTGTACACTAACTAGCTGTCCTGTCTCCCAATCGACAGTGTCCCATACAGTTTTAGTTTTACTATCAGCATTATTTATTTTTGTCAGAGCATGCGTACTTTTGGACATTTTAATCATTGTCCTTATAATGTCACAATATTTTTTGTAGCAGGCAAGTAATATCGAATCTTGACTTACTTTTGGTGTTCACATAAACTTCGCTCTTTCTCTTACATGAGATTTTGATTCCTCTCCTTTCTTTCTTAATGAATCTTCTGGGTACTTGTTCATTGGCACAAATTTACTAAGTAAGAAATTGAATTTGACATTAGCATCTGTTTCTACATATGCGTCACCCCATTTAGTTTACTCTTATAACATTGTACCATGTTCTCACTAATAAGGCTCACTGCTTTGTATGAACCTGCCTCAAGATTGTAAGGTGCCACACCGTGTATTACCATTAATTGTGCATCGTGATCAGATAGTCTATTAGCAATTGGGTACACATTAATTGTTTCGTCTTGAACACTGTCTATTAAAATTTTATCTATCAGTGACCTACTATTTGGTTCACACGATTTGGAAAATTGACTACTGAAACTAGATTGAAACACCCAAATAATATTTACTTTTGAAAACATTATGGGAGTGACAGTGATCAATGTGTAACAAATATTTACTATCAAAAACAGTCTTGATCACAATTTATTTATTACGGTGACCAGTTTCGACCACTTTTGTGGTCCTCTTCAGACCAATGAGTAAGAACCTACTTCTGTTGGAGAATCACTACAGATGACCACAGTAGTGGTCGAAACCGGTCACCGTAATAAATAAATTGTGATCAAGACTGTTTTTATACTAAATACCCAAATAATAATTCAATTTCATTTTTCCTGCCTGTATCTTTTATGAAATCTACTGTTTCTTCTTGTCTGATAGGTAGCTCAGTAATTCATAACTTTGAATAATATAACTTCGCCAATGAATATTTGGCAGATAAAACTGACCAGATAAAGTAGCAGTTAACTAGGGAAGTATGGACCGCCCACTGTTTTCCAGACTGTCCGCAAATGAAGATATTTAATGTGTTGAACTTCATGAAACAGGAAACCATACGTTTTTAGAGTTTCTATGGGAAGCACTATATTAAAGACTGAAATTGCACACAGAGAACATACAATCTTCTTAATTTTTCTTTACTTTCGTTGCTTCTTTTGTGAAACAAAAATTCTATGTAAGTGAATTATTTCCCTAGTTGAATATGATCGGGGTGATGCTGTTGTTGTTGTTGTTGTGGTCTTCAGTCCTGAGACTGGTTTGATGCAGCTCTCCATGCTACTCTATCCTGTGCAAGCTTCTTCATCTTCCAGTAACTACTGCAACCTACATCCTTCTCAATCTGCTGAGTATATTCATCTCTTGGTCTCCCCCCACGCTTTTTACCCTCCACGCTTCCCTCAAATACTAAATTGGTGATCCCTTGATGCCTCAGAACATGTCCTACCAACCGATCCCTTCTTCTAGTCAAGTTTGCCACAAACTCTTCTTCTCCCCAATTTTGTTCAATACCCCCTCATTAGTTATGTGATCTACCCATCTAATCTTCAGCATTCTTCTGTAGCATCACATTTCAAAAGGTTCTATTCTCTTCTTGTCCAAACTATTTATCGTCCATGTTTCACTTCCATACATGGCTACACTCCATACAAATACTTTCAGAAACGATTTCCTGACACTTAAATCTACACTCGATGTTAACAAATTTCTCTTCTTCAAAAACGCTTTCCTTGCCACTGCCAGTCTACATTTTATATCCTCTCTACTTTGACCATCATCAGTTATTTTGCTCCCCTAATAGCAAAACTGCTTTACTACTTTAAGTGTCTCATTTCCTAATCTAATTCCCTCAGCATCACCCGACTTAATTCGACTACATTCCATTACCCTCGTTTTGCTTTTGTTGATGTTCATCTTATATCCTCCTTTCAAGATACTACCCATTCCGTTCAACTGCTCTTGCAAGTCCTTTGCTGTCTCTGACAGAATTACAATGTCATCGGCAAACCTCAAAGTTTTTATTTCTTCTCCATGGATTTTAATACCTACTCCGAATTTTTCTTTTGTTTCCTTCAGTGCTTACTCAATATACAGATTGAATATCATCGTGCAGAGACTACAACCCTGTCTCACTCCCTTCCCAACCACTGCTTCCCTTTCATGTCCCTCGACTTTTATAAATGCCATCTGGTTGCTGTACAAATTGTAAATAGACATTCGCTCTGTATTTTACCCCTGCCACCTTTAGAATTTGAAAGAGAGTATTCCACTCAACATTGTCAAAAGCTTTCTCTAAGTCTACAAATGCTAGAAACGTAGGTTTTCCTTTCCTTAATCTAGCTTCTAAAATAAGTCTTAGGGTCAGTATTGCCTCACGTGTTCCCATATTTCTACGGAATCCAAACTGATCTTCCCCGAGGTCGGCTTCTATCAGTTTTTCCATTCGTCTGTAAAGAATTCGTGCTAGTATTTTGCAGCTGTGACTTATTAAACTGATAGTTCGGTAATTTTCACATCTGTAAACACCTGCTTTCTTTGGGATTGGAATTATTATATTCTTCTTGAAGCCTGACGGTATTTCGCCTGTCTCATATATCTTGTTCACCGTATGGTAGAGTTTTGTCAGGACTGGCTCTCCCAAGGCTGTCAGTAGTTCTAATGGAATCTTGTCTACTCCCGGAGCCTTGTTTCGACTCTGGTCTTTCAGTGCTCTGTCCAACTCTTCACGCAGTATCATATATCCCATTTCCTCTTCATCTACATCCTCTTCCATTTCCATAATATTGTCCTCAATTACATCGCCCTTGTATAGACCCTCTATATACTCCTTCCACCTTTCTGCTTTCCCTTCTTTGCTTAGAACTGGGTTTCCATTTGAACTCTTGATATTCATACAAGTGGTTCTCTTTTCTCCAAAGGTCTCTTTAATTTTCCTGCAGGCAGTATCTATCTTACCCCTGGTGAGACTTAGCCATTTTGCACTTCCGTCGATCTCATTTTTGAGACGTATTCCTTTTTGCATGCTTCATTTACTGCATTTTTATATTTTCTCCTTCATTAATTAAGTTCAATATTTCTTCTGTTATACAAAGATTTCTAGCAGCCCTCGTCTTTTTACCTCCTTTATCCTCTGCTGTCTTCACTACTTCATTCCTCAAAACTACCCATTCTTCTTCTACTATATTTATTTCCCTCATTCCTGTCAATTGTTTCCTTATGCTCTCCTTGAAACTCTGTACAGCCTCTGGTTCTTTCAGTTTATGCAGGTCCCATCTCCTTAAATTCCCCCCTTTTTGCAGCTATGATTCTGTTATTGTAAGAGGAAATGCATGAAGGAAGTGAACATTGCAATTGTTCATTTGCCACGGGAAACAATTTGGAAAATCACGGAGACGACTGGAGAAGTGTGGGAAAGGATTTGTGACCAATGTAGTGGATCCCTAGAAACTCTCAACCGCGACGTCGCGCTTGGCGAAATTAAAACCGCACTGACTACTGCAAACATTTCCTGGTGGTGGGAGGTTAGACAGAAGCAAATGTCTTTTTGAAACTGTAGGATTGATGGAAGTTAACTGTACACTGTAGAATTAAATTGAAACACTGAAAGAATCACTGGAAAGATAAAGAAAGAATTAACGGTCACATTTGACTAATAAGACAATCAAATTACTGCCAAACGGAAGAAAAGAAAACCATTGTTTGCTGTTGGAGCTGTAATCGGTCGTTTGCCAGTGTGAGCGTATTACCGGATACCCAGGGAAATACACTCCTGGAAATGGAAAAAAGAACACATTGACACCGGTGTGTCAGACCCACCATACTTGCTCCGGACACTGCGAGAGGGCTGTACAAGCAATGATCACACGCACGGCACAGCGGACACACCAGGAACCGCGGTGTTGGCCGTCGAATGGCGCTAGCTGCGCAGCATTTCTGCACCGCCGCCGTCAGTGTCAGCCAGTTTGCCGTGGCGTACGGAGCTCCATCGCAGTCTTTAACACTGGTAGCATGCCGCGACAGCGTGGACGTGAACCGTATGTGCAGTTGACGGACTTTGAGCGAGGGCGTATAGTGGGCATGCGGGAGGCCGGGTGGACGTACCGCCGAATTGCTCAACACGTGGGGCGTGAGGTCTCCACAGTACATCGATGTTGTCGCCAGTGGTCGGCGGAAGGTGCACGTGCCCGTCGACCTGGGACCGGACCGCAGCGACGCACGGATGCACGCCAAGACCGTAGGACCCTACGCAGTGCCGTAGGGGACCGCACCGCCACTTCCCAGCAAATTAGGAACACTGTTGCTCCTGGGGTATCGGCGAGGACCATTCGAAGTCGTCTCCATGAAGCTGGGATACGGTCCCGCACACCGTTAGGCCGTCTTCCGCTCACGTCCCAACATCGTGCAGCCCGCCTCCAGTGGTGTCGCGACAGGCGTGAATGGAGGGACGAATGGAGACGTGTCGTCTTCAGCGATGAGAGTCGCTTCTGCCTTGGTGCCAATGATGGTCGTATGCGTGTTTGGCGCCGTGCAGGTGAGCGCCACAATCAGGACTGTTCTTATTTCAATTTCCAGGAGTGTATTACGGAAATATACGCACAGTGCTTTCACACTGCATGACATGTCTTTGTCGCTATTCTTCCATATCCGCGGTTCCTGGTGTGTCCGCTGTGCCGTGCGTGTGATCATTGCTTGTACAGTCCTCTCGCAGTGTCCGGAGCAAGTATGGTGGGTCTGACACACCGGTGTCAATTGTTCTTTTTTCCATTTCCAGGAGTGTAGATGAGAGTCGTACAAAGTGGCACGAGCAGCCACCTAACGTGGAATCCAAAGCACATCAAATCCCAGTGGCATCTGTACATGTAAGTAACCAGTAGTTAAAGGGATGTGAAACGATTTGTCACAAAGGACAAGTACAGCTTCACCATTTCCTTGAGAGATTACAGCCCACCAGTTCCTGTAATAACTGGAACTGAACGGAAGAAATCCCATTCCATAAATCGTCGTAATTATTTCTGCTTCAGTCGCGAAGCAAGCAGTGAATTGTTACGTTGGTTAATAAATGTTAATTATGGGAATGTAAGTGAACAGGAAGGGCCATACCACAATCATAACACAGGGAAGATCCTAAGTTAGATTCGTTAACTGGTATACCATGTGTACCAAAAATCTACATTTACTTAAGCGCAACTAGTATTTGTCATCGTTTTTGGTGGCATAATGAACTGTCCATTTTCTTGTTCCGTTTCTGTACGTTGTTACGGCTGTTTTGGAAATGCTCTTTCAAAGAAAGAAAAACGTGATAATAAAAAATCATGCAATCTAATTGATAACGAACAACCCACCAGTGTACTCATTCTTGTATCGGTTTTATTTCGATTTCTTTCATTGAACCATGTAATAAAAATCCTCTAACTAAAATCCTGTAATAAACCGTATAATAGCCGGCCGGTGTGGACCAGCGGTTCTAGGTTCTTCAGTCTGGAACCGCGCGACCGCTACGGTCGCAATTTCGAATCCAGCCTCGGGCATGGATGTGTGTGATGTCCTTATGTTAGTTAGGTTTAATTAGTTCTAAGTTCTAGGGGACTGATGATTTCAGATGTTTAGTCCCATAGTGCTCAGAGCCATTTTGACCATTTTTGAAACCGTCTAATAAAATTTCGGAGAGAAAAGATAATTATTATAATTACTCCTGAAGTACTGAGGAAGCGAAATCTGGAAACAGATTTCCGCTGCAGTCGCTGTGAGAGAAGTTTTTAATGCACTCAAAATGGTTCCCTCTTCTTCCACATGGAGCAGTAGGAATAGGTGAGGGCTGCTTTTCCGAAGATTGAGACTGAGCCTTCTGTTGGCAAAAGGCTGGCTAGCTTTCCGTGTCACAGCAGGTAGGTGTCTGCGTCTTCGTTGCGGACTTGTTTTGCTCTAGGGAGTTGCCGCCTTGTTCTTAGGGACAGCTTAACTTTATCGGAACTCGGGAATGACACTCACGTACGCACGCCGCTTCGTTCGTACGGTGAACGCGATCATTTCGCAACAGCCATGTGGTAACATTCCACCGTGACTTCTCCTTTGTCAACTGAATCGGTATCATATGGTTCGGTACTTTCTCTCTGACGTAAGTGAATTCCCTCCAATAGTCGAAATGTAGCACAACAACTCCTTTTCGGTAGCTCAAACCGAGCGAGGAGGACTGGTTAGCACACTGAACTCAGATTCGGAAGGACGACGGTTCAAAGCTGCGCCCGACCATCCAGATATAGGTCGCCCTTGATTTCCCTAAATCGTTCCAGGAAATGTCGGGTTGGTTCCTTTGAAAGGGTGTGGCCGATTACTTCTCTTCTTTAACTGAATACAATCCATATTTGTGCTCCGTCTCTAAAGAGCTCGTTGTTGGCGGGATCTAAATCCTTGGTCTTCCTTCTTTCCTTCTTGCGTAGCTCCAGTACGTTTACATCAGGGTGTGTAGTGTCGGTGCACTTTATCTGAGTCTTCTAGTAATATAGGCCTACTCTCTTTTAATGGTGCTTTAGGCATGTGAATGATGTCCTCGGGAAAATAATATATGATCTCTGAATACATCCATTATCCATTTTTTAAAATTTTTTTTAGTTGTGACCTTTCTTCCGAATGTACTTCGGTCTCTGTACTAATAAAAGACCGCCTGCAAGTAGGAACGTTTCCGATACCTTACACTGTCAGAGAGCCGAGCGGTTCTAGGCGCTTCAGCCTGGAACCGCACGACCGCTACTTTCGCAGGTTCGAATCCTGCCTCGGGCATGGATGTGTGTGATGTCCTTAGATTAGTTAGGTTTAAGTAGTTCTAAGTTCTAGGGGACTGATGACCTGAGATGTTAAGTCCCATAGTTCTCAGAGCCCCTTGAACTGTCAGAGACTGGATAGGTAATCGGTATGGATTCGACAGCGTGCAATTATATATTTGCCAAAACGCCACTCATAGAAACGGTGCTGATACCTCAGGATCTGTTGGTGATAAAAAGGTAGTCAAGTATTTTGGATCGCCCCTGGGCTAGGGACCATTTACATACCCTGAAGAAGGATCGTCTTAGGGTCACTATGCTGTAGTACAAGATCAAAGTATGAATATTACACACTTCCTCCTGCTTAGGCAAACGGAGAAACTCGGTTGTCTTCCTGCGTCTGGAGAGGAAAATTCCCCCAAAAATGGTTTTTTCACTATATTTTCACTATCACCAGACGATGATTCCAAGACGGCTATGCACAGCAAAATCTGAAATTTTTACAATATATTACTAAGAGCCCAATCTCGAACTACCTTGAAAATTTTCCTCATATCTGTATCTGTTTCAGAGATACAGAGTTCAATGTTACCCTACAGGTGCACGTCAAATACGCACGTGAAATCCTGCGTGAGGCAGAAACGCGGTTTAGAAACTGACGTAACACGGAGAAATATGCTGTAAAGTGTCTCCGTTAACATCTGGGAACCCCATGTTGTGAAGCACATGCAAAATGTTTTTGCGTGTAAAATATGGTCTGAGATGTAAAATAATTTTCGCGCTATTTCAATTTCACGAATTGTAAGTACATTGCCTAGATTTTACTGACTCTTTTCGTATGAGTTACACGCTCTATTGCAGGAGGGAAAAGAAGGGAACCAGCGGAGAAATGCTCTATCGGAGCACAAAAAATACGCATTTGTTCGTGTTTGTTTAAAAGACTCTTACTAAGAAGTGGATTATTAGCCGTCTCATTCTACATACCTCAGCGCCACTTTCAAAAATTGTCCCAAAAATTTTGAAATGCGAACATATTCACGCTACTTTATGCTGAGAGAGAACATAGTGGTAGTGGGAAAGAGACGGAAAAGTTATGAATTCCGGAAGATAGTAGTCAGTGGTTGATCTATTATAGAATGAGCGAAGGAGACAATGGGAATATGGAAGAAAGAGAGGGACACAGTGGCAATGGAAGTCAGTTGACACTGACAGAACAGTGTTAGCAAAAGAGTGCAGGAGACAGTGCCGTGGTGGTGGGACGTGGGGGAGAGTGAGGAGTGGAATAAAGAGAAAGTGGAAGTGGGTGAGAGCCATTGATCATGAGAGGCAGTGTGTATGACAATGACAACGAGGAAGAGAGATATAGTGACTGCGAGAAGAAACAGTAACAGTAGGAACGAAGAAAGGAAAGAGATAGTAGCAGTAAGGCAGAGCAAGAGGGAGTCAGTGACAGTGAAAGAGTGAGTGAGAATGGGTGACTGGGAGTGGATGGTCCGATTGGTTTACAGCGATGGACTAGTAGGTGTGAGTGGACTACGGTTAGAGGAACTTGTAGGAGTTTGAGATGAGTAGCATGTTAAAAAAAGCACGAATACTTTCGCATGCCAAAATTCTTGGTAACATTTTTACAGGTTCTGAGGAAGATAGAATGAAGAAGGTAGCACCCCACTTTTCAGTCAGTCTTTTAAATAAATAGGAACATATCCGCATTTTTTTGCTCCGATAGGAACAGAGTGCATGCAGCTCTGTTACATAGTGGGAATGATGGACCTCTTGTTGACGTAGACACCAATGCGAGAACAGAGCAATACAAACTGATGCCGCTTACTTGCTGAGTATATTGCGATACCGGTTTGGTTTTGAAGATTGAGTGTTATGATCGGACAACATCGGTCAGTGAATCACAGCTTCTGGAGAATTTAAACACAGAAATATAATGCTGATACAAAGACCTGCCTACAGCTCAGTTTTAGTTCGATATTCCAGTTAGGCGACTGCTGTCCACATTATAAAATCTCTGCTATTTCGGAAGCGGGGCACATGGTCAAACAACCACGACAGTCTGAGATTGGTGTCCGTTAATGTCACGAAACGAAGCCTGACTCCACAGTGAACTCTTGGTTTGTGCCCTCTGTATCTCGCGTTGTGGCACTGAAACGTCCCCTTAGAACAATTATATACACGACTGTGCTTAAACTGACACACAATAGTTTTTAGCGCAACGCAATCTGACTTCCAAAAATCCCTACGAAAGAATGGCCCTGACTAACTTTAACCTATACGTTTAACAAATCACTTACCTCACAAAAATTTTCGTTACTCAAGCTACTGCAATACAGCGAGCGCCACTACTGCCAGCTAAATAAAAGATTCAAACTACTGAAGGCACTAACTACTGATAGGCATAGTTAGCAAATGAAAGATTTTAATAGAGAACAAACAATGTATTTACCTCGCTAGTCATAATATATATAGCAGTTCATGACACCAATTCTTACAAATTTCAAAACTCCGCCATCTCTCTCCCCACGTCCACCACTGCTGGCGGCTCACCTCCAACTGCGCAACGCTACGCGCTGTTAGCATCCAGCTGCCGCTGCCCGACACTACAATGGCAGACAACAATGCAAACTAAACAGACTGCGCACAGCACAGCCAGTGATTTTTCATACCGAGCGCTAAGCGGCGTTACCAATAAGAAAACCTAAACAGCCTACTTACAGTACGTCAATTGTAACGCCTTTTTGATTATATAACCGTTTAGGCGTATGATCCTATTGATGGTAGACGGAACGTTGAAGATAACACAGCCATTTTCACTGTCGTCTAGTATTGTTTTAGTAGGTTGGCATATTTCTAGTACGAATTCAGTGTCTTACCGTTGTACTGTATCGTGAGTGCACTGCACAATGATGCTGTGAAATGTTGCAGTATCTCTAGTAAACTCTAACACCAGACACTTTGTACGCTGCAGCTGATCGTAAACAAAGGCGCTATAATACATTGCAAGACAATTTTAGTTTCTGTATTGCTCTATAGAAACGGGAGCCAAAATCCTTACGCGGAAGCTAGATTAAGAAAACAAGCAGCTGAGATGAGTCTCCTGAGGAATAATTCAGAGATATTCAGTGATAAAGTTAGTCGACAGCTAAACGGGTGACAAGTGAATGGAAAAATCATACTTCCAGAGGAATACCAGCTAAAAGCTTTCCTACAAAAGGGGTGAAAGGGAGACCAGAAGAGTCTATGAAAAGTATAAATTGTCGTAACTGGGTTCGCGTTTCAGTAGCGAAAAACAGGATTGTGTTTCGGTGAGGCCACGTTTCACCGTGAAGGTCCCTTTCAACGTTTTCTGGGCGTTCGCAATTTCTCCAACGCGCTGGGCAAGTTTTTGCGATTGTGGTGGTTGTCGGCGCCTCTCACAAGGAATCGGACGTCCTGATTATGCAGGAGACATTCTGTTACGGACAACAAACTGTACATTGCTGACTTTTCGGGGCCACACATCCGCAGGTTTGTGTCGTAGTATGCACTGATAGGTTTCATTATGCACACACACTTCGTTCCTGGGTTCCCTCATGCTGACTTAACAACGGCAGCTGTGAATAACACATTGAAATGTAGGCCGCCGCAACGTCCGTGTGCAGTACGGTCAAAAGAAACAAGTTTTTTGGTATGTCAAAGTATAAGGCGGGAGTATAGATTGAAAACTGTTATGCAGCGCCAGTCCTAAGCACAGTCGCAGTTTGTAGCTTAACTATTTTCTACGTGACTAACATGGATACAAGTGTTATACAGTTCAGGTAACACAAAAATGTCCGGCCCCGTTGATAGTGTGCCTCATCGTTACACATATGGAGATCGGATTGTCGACTGGAGGTGGACCAGGGAGAAAATTTTCTTAGACCAGAAGTAAGTTAGGAACTGGTTTCCTCGTGGAGAGGGGATGAGTTGTGTCACGCTCCCGACCCTAACCTCACCTGCAAGTCACAGACGATAAATAAATCAGTCGTACAGCAGAATACAAGAATATGACGGAAAACATCTGGTGTCTGTTATAAAGGAAGATCTAGGAACTCCCTAAGGGTGCGTTTAGAAGGCTGGAACTGACAAAAATAACAAGCCAGTGAAGGACATTGCGATGTCGCTGTTCGGGGACTGCTCTTCTGTCCACGTGATTTACCCTGGAAGGAACACACATCAAGGATTTACTGACTCATTAATTTGGGTCTGGGGAATGATGATGAGGAACAACAGGCGACAGTAGAAGAAAATATGCATGATGAACTGCCACCAGTTGAAGGTGACGTGGAGGTGCTAAATGTGTGCTGCTACTAAAGACTGCATATCATTCCTCATTCTTTGAATGCTGTAATTTATGACTGCAATTATCTGTCACCTCACTTGTATCATTTCATTGTAAGCTAGCCATTTTTGTTACTGTGTTTGCGTAAAAAAAATCTGAAAAAAGTGGTCAGCGCGACAGAATGTCAATCTAAGGGCTCAGGTTCGATTCCCGGCTGGGTCGGAGATTTTCTCCGCTCAGGGACTGGGTGTTATGTTGTCCTAAACATCATCATTTCATCCCTATCGACGCGCAAGTCGTCGAAGTGGCGTCAAATCGAAAGACTTACACCCGGCGAACGGTCTACCCGATGGGAGGCCCTAGTCACGCGAAATTTATCTAACACAAAAATAAAATAAATATTGGGTTGATGCATAAGTACGTAGCGTTTTTCCACAAGTTTAATAAACATTACAGATACACATAACAGAGACTTTAATCATCAGTAATACAGGGGTAGGCAAAATAATGTAAACAGTACTTGTGTTTGACGGTTAACGTAGATAAGGCACGTGTCGCGCTGGACTGTGCAGGTTGTTTTAAAGAGTAGTTCACACTTCGTATTTGCATTCAGAGGCTGAAGTCGACGTGCAGTGGAAGACGTAACAGAGTTCCAAGGGGGGGCAGATTGTGGGAGGCTGATTAGCTGGAGCATCAGTAACAAGACAGCCAACTTACTGAATGTTTCCAGAGCAATCGTTTCATCAGTAATGACAGCCTACACAAAACATGGAAAGACATCATCCTGTAAAAGTAATGGGGGCGCAAATAAAAACTAAATAACAGAAATCGTCGTACGCTTACACGAATTATCAAAACAACACAAAACTACGGCGGCTAAAGTGACTACAGAGCTCAATAGCCATCTTCGAGCGCCCGTATCCATCGACACTGTCCGTCGAGAACTCCATAAAGGGAATATTCATGGACGAGCTGCTATACCGAAACTATTAATGACAACGCAAAGAAGCGGAGAACATGATGTCAGGAGCATAAATCCTGGACGGCTGATAAGTGGAAACACGTCATATGGCCTGACGAGTCGTTTTCGTTATTTCCAACATCGGACCGGGTTTACATCTGGAGAACGCCAAAAGAGGCCTACAATCCTAATTGCTTGATTCCATCAGTAAAGCATGGAGGTGGAAGTATGATGGTGTGCGCATCCATATCATGGTATTCTGCTGGTTCCATCATTACCCTCAAAGGCCGTGTTACAGCCAGTGATTATGTGAACATTTTAGGTGACCAGGTGCACCCCATGATTTAAATGTTGTTCCCCAACAATGATGCCATATTTTAGGACGATAATGCACCCATTCACATAGTCAGGACATCGTAGTGTGAGGAGCATGCAACTGAATTGTAGCGTCTTCCCTGGCCAGCAAAGTCCCCGGACTTGAGCGTTATCGAACCATTGTGGGCGGTATTGGAGCGCAGGAAGTTCTGATTGAAGACTAGCATAACATTCTAGTGGAGATTATACAATCATTATATGCCAGTATTCCAAGAAGAATCGCAACTGTATTATGGGCAAATGGGGGTCCAACACCTTATTAATAAACCATTCCCAAGTGAGTGCAGATGTTGACATTATTTTGCCTATCCCCTGTATATTCTGCTTAACTGTTTACGAGTCTACAAATTCTGGGGTAACTATTAGATTCCACGACGGTAGAAATCACGTGGTTTTGAGGCGAAGAATCGTCGAGCCATGTTCGGAGCACATTTGCACCTAGAAAAGAAGTTCCTTGAAGGTTATTCGATAGAAACCGGGAAGAGTGGAAATATGTGGGCGCAAGATCAGGTGAATATGGTGGGTGCGGAGTGATTTTCCTACCCAACTCCTTTGTAGAGTCTTGTCAGTCGTCTTTGTTGTCAATCTAGCAGAAAGCGGACGGGCGTTATCGTGAAGTGGCATCACTTCACACAATCTTCCTGGTCGTTGTTCTTGGACTGCGTCTGCAAGACGTCTCAGTCGTTGACATTCAAATGTCAGCACCGACAGTTCTACCTCCGGGAAGCAATTCGTAGTTCACCACACCGCCGCTGTTATACCATATTTATAGCAGTATCTTTAGCGAATGCGCGCAAGTCTTTGTACGAGGAGTTGCTGCTTTGTTTGGGCTCAACCATTGCTTTCTTTTTATTATGTTAGCATAAAGACACAATTTTTCGTCATAGGTAATTTACAAGGTACGAATGCTCTGTGTTGTTCACGATCCAGTCGAAGACGAACAAGGAGAGATGCACATATAGCCCCCAGTGATTTTTGTGATTTTGGCTTAGAGCATGTGGTATCCATACACGCAATTTTTGAACCTTTCCCATTACATGCGAATGTCAGACGATGGTGGGATCATCACAGTTCATCGTATTTGCCAGTTCTCAAATACACTGAAGGGGATCACTGTGAATTAATGCGTTTAAACATCCTGAACGTGGAGTCATTAAAGCCAAAACGATTCTCCTTAAAACGAGAAAACCATTTACTTGCCGCGCCCTGTCCAATGTCATTATCCCCATACACGGTGCAAATGATTCTGGCTGCCTCCGCTGCTGTGGCCCCTCTACTGGACTCAAACAGAAGAATATGTCGGAAATGTTCCGATTTCTTCACTCTGCACTCCATTTTCTAGCGCCCACCGCTACACTCACCATCTCCACATGAAAAAAATGGCAATATGTAAACTCATATAGCAACAGTGAACTGCAAGTAAAAGATGACAATCTGTAAATAAACCCATAGCGACCGTAGTACCAAAAGGCAAAACAAAAACCAACTTAATAATACTTCCATGCCTGTACCTTACCCACATTTGGCAGAGACTTGCAAAAAAAAAAAAAAAAAAAAAAAAAAAAAAAAAAAAAAAAAAAAAAAAAAAAAAAAGGTTCAAAAACTGCTGTGGTCATTAGTCCCCTAGAACTTATAACTACTTAAACCTAACTAACCTAATGACATCACACACATCCATGCCCGAGGCAGGATTCGAACCTGCGACCGTAGCAGTCGCACGGTTCAGAGACTTGCATCTTACATCTAATCATTAGGGTAGGTTGGGGAGGGAGGGGGCGCATTGAGGGACAGACATCATTTCTTCTTCCTCTTGGTGAGTGGCGTATCGCTTAAAACATAGGGCTCGTATTCGGGATGACCGTGTGTCATATCCCAGCCTCACCATCCAGATTCAGGTTTCCCGTGATTTCCCTAAATCCCTTAACGCCGATGCCTGAATTGTTCCTTTGGAAAGGACTTGGGAGTTTTTTTTTCTCCAGTCCGAGTTTGTGCTCCATTTCTAATGGCCTCGTTGACAATTTGTAAAATCCTAAACTTCCTTCTTTCCTGATAACAATGTGTCATAGCTCGGGTATTCTGTTTCGTGGAACTCTGCTGTAAACATGAAATATCTGTTCTCTATAATTCCACGATGAATCATTTTTTAACATTTTCCCAATCATTTCTGACGGTCGTCACTTTTGGACTGGAAACCTTTCGCCTCCTGTGTTGTCGTTGAAGCGTGTAGCCCATCAGTCCATAAAGTTTCGAAACTACATTAATGTGAAACAGAGAAAAGTTAAATGGTGGAGTTAATGTTCCAGATGTTCTACAAAGTCTCCCCCCCCCCCCCCGTTCAATTCGTGCATCACATTGACTTGAATGTCTTTTACGTTTTCGAAGTGTTGATCCTTCGTGTAAATTTCTGCATTTTGTCGTATTAATAAAATCAAATCTCGTCAGTCATGATGATTTTTTTTGAAGTGAATCTTCGTCCAGCATGAAAAATTTTCAGTTTTGGGAAGAGACAGAACTCTGACGAGCCATATCAGGTGAATAAGGCGGGTGTGGCAACAATTCAGACCGTAGTTCGTGTAATTTTGCCATGGCGACGGCACATGTGTGCAGATACGCGACAACAGTCGTGGCACCCACCTTGCAGATAATTTTTCCATTTCTAATTCTTCAGTTAAAATGTGGTATACCCTTTCAAACGACATCTGGCAAGCGTGAGCACTTTCACGCACTGTCAGTCGGCGATCCTCCATGACCATTTTGTGCACTTTAGCAATGAGTTCTGCAGTGGTGACACAGCTTGGCCGACCACTGCGCGGATCACGATCTAAGCTCTCCCGAACAAATTCAGTTAATTTCGTTTGTTCACTTGGCTACAGTTGAATATGATGGAGCAGAGTCGCCCAATGTATTCCGGAAATGGCATGAATGTCCTTTGCTTTCATACCTTTCTTTACAAAGTACTTAATCACTGCTCGAATCTCGATTTTTTTCCATCTTCGCAAATCACTACGCGGGAACAACAGAGCCACGTCACCGCCACAGCTCTCTCCCAATAACCCTGACGTGACACGTGTTTACAGGCAACAGTCCAATCACGTGAACAACTCGTTGTGCTAGCGCTGACCTCTCGTGGTGATTCCGAGAACTTTCCAAGTCAACCTCTTATTCTTACAAGTGATGCTATTCTTAAAAGTGACGCTAAACGTCTGTAAGTACGCCGATGCCCTGCACGGTGCAACAATTAAACATCATCCGTCACTTGTGTCAGACGATGACCTCTGAGCACTGTCAACAGGCCAAACATGAATCTATGGTAAGTGTGAATAAATCGCTGGATGATATTTCTGATGCTCTATTTTTAAGGTTCCGCACTCCAATTGGTACAAACGGAAGCCTTACAGGATCACTTTGTTGTCCATCTGTCTCTTCGTCTGTTAAGACACGTTTTTCTCAGGAACGAGCAGAGCCATCAAGTTGTAATTTACTCCACATACTAAGGTCCTCCGTCCCTTGGCGCTGTAAAAAATTTAGTTTCTTACTCCATGGGATTACAAGATACGGCCATTTATGTCACGTTTTGATACTCACAAACTCCGTCATCAAAAACAATAGATCTGTACAAAAAATCTAGTGTAGCATGTAGCCTCTTTTTGAAATTATGTCGTCTCGCCTGCACAGGATTCGATGATTATGCCACCTTTTGAAACCTGATCCCATACACAGAACAATTTTTTAAATCTACCTTGCTAAATTAGATGTTCAGTTCTGCGAAGGTTTCACAAACTGGGTATTTCTTCGTAAGCATAGGCTTACGCGGCCGCTATGACTGTTAGTAAAATTCTTCTGGGCTGTTGACCGTAGCGGTTCTAGGCGCTTCAGTTGGGAACCGCGCGACCGCTACGGTCGCAGGTTCGAATCCTGCCTCAGGCATGGATGTGTATGATGTCCTTAGGTTAGTTAGGTTTAATTAGTTCTAAGTTCTAGGGGACTGGTGACAGCTGTTAAGTCCCATAATGCTTAGAGCCATTTGATTTTTTTTGTTGACCGTAATGTCAAGTATATAAAACTGTCCAATGTTTCGACCACTATTGCAAGTGGCCTTCTTCAGGGCTTTGTGCTGAACTCCAGATGTCAGACACTCAGATCCGTACCAAACGTCGTACCTACCGAAATCCTGATTTAGTTCGCAATATGTGCTGTCGTCCAGAACATCGATCGTAAACGTTAATTAAAAGTAACACCAGAACTACGAAAAATATCAAAAGCGCAACTGTGAATAATTGACACCTGTTTCTTTCGTGGGGAAGTTGGTAGAGCGGTAGATCCTTGTACCAAGACAATTTTTTTACTGTATTATCTGTGAAAATGTTATACGGGAAAACGTATTTATGACATGTGAATGGGCTGTTTGGAGTTTACAGCAATGTTCTCTTGGCAGTCTGCTTTCGCTCGTTTCTTTGAAAGTCATAAACCTGTAGAGTACATGTATAGTTTCACAGAACATACGATCAGAACAGAAAAATAAAGGAACAATTGCCTCACAGGGTAATAGTAATAATAATAATTAACAGAATAATAAGATCAATAATAAGTAAATTACGTTCAACTAACGAAGTGAAAGCAGACTGCCAAAAGAACATTGCGTCAAACTGCGGAGAGTCCTTTTACATGTCAGGAAAACATTCTCCAGTGTAACAGTTTTACACGTAAACAGCAAAAAAAAAAAAAAAAGTTATCAGTGAGCTTGAAATTTGGAAATTTGTGGTAAGGTCTTATGGCACCAAACTGCGCAGGTCATCGGTCCCTAAGCTTACACACTATTTTAACTACCGCGCGGTCGAGTTTGAACGCCCTACCTTATCACCCACGTTAGATCTACGATACAAACACTAGCAGATACGCTTTTACTGTGCTCCGTAGCTCTGGTGATACGTCCGAAAGAACAGACACAATATACATATTATTCATTCGACATGGTGAAGACAATAATATATCGCAAAGTAAGACACACGAGTCATAGAAAACGATTATGTGATATGAGAAAAAAATTAAGTAGCCAGGGAAATACACTGAGATGAAAAGTATCTGGACACCTGGCTGAAAATGACTTACAAGTTCGTGGCGCCCTCCATCGGTATTGTTGGAATTCAGTAGGGTGTTGGCCCACCTTTAGCCTTGGTGACAGCTTCCACTCTCGCAGCCATACGTTCAATCAGGTACTGGAGGGTTTCTTGGGGAATGGCAGCCCATTCTTCACGGAGTGCTGCACTGAGGAGAGGTATCGATTTCGGTCGTTGAGATCTGGCACGAAATCGGCGTTCCAAAACATCCCAACGGTGTTCTAGAGTATTCACGTCAGGACTCTGTGCAGGCTAGTCCATTATAGGGATATTATTGTCGTGTAATCACTCCACCACAGGCTGTGCATTATGAACAGGTGCTCGATAGTGTTGAAAGATGCAGTCGCCAGAATTACTCTTCAACAGTGGGAAGCAAGAAAGTGCTTTAAACATCAATGTAGGTCTATGCTGTGATAGTGCCACGCAAAACAACAAAGGGTGCAAGCCCCTCCATGAAAAACACGATCACACTATACCACCACCTTTGAATATTTCTGTTGGCGCTACACACGTTGGCCGATGACGTTCACCGGGCATTCGCCATACCCGCAGCCTGCCAACTGATCGCCACATTGTGTACCGTGATTCGCCACTCCACACAACGTTTTACCACTGTTTAGTCGTCCAATGTTTACATTCCTTACACCAAGCGAGGCGTCGTTTGGCATTTACCGGCATGATGTGTGGCTTATGAGCAGCCGCTCTCAGCCATAAAATCCACGTTTTCTCACCTCCCGTCTAACTGTCATAGTACTTGCAGTGGATTCTGATGCAATCTAGAGTTTCTGTGTGATGCTCTGGATAGATGTCTGCCTATCACACATCACGACCTTCTTCAACCGTCGGCAGTCTCTGTCAGTCGACAGACGAGATCGGCCGGTACGGTTTTGTGCTGTATGTGTCCCTTCACGTTTCCACTTCGCTATCACATCGGAAACAGTGGACCTAGGGATGTTTAGTAGTGTGGAAATCTCTCGTACAGACATATGACGTAAGTGACACCCAATCAAGTGACCACGTTCGAAGTACGTGAATTCCGCGGAGCTCCCCATTCCGCTCTCTCACGATATCTAATGACTACTGAGGTCGCATGGGGTACCTTGCAGTAGGTGGCAGAACAATGCAAATAATAAACGTATGTTGCTGGGGGGTGTCCGGATACTTTGATCACATAGTGTACATTATACACACTGCAATCGAATATCACATCTGAACTAAAACGCAGAAAACATAATTAATCTAAAATCATTAATTTAAAAAGAGATCAATTTATGAGGTAAGATATACGCTATACAGTATTTAACAATTACATACAACCGCTCACTCACAGAAAGATCCGTACCTAAAGACTGGAAAATTGCGCAAGTCACACCAACACCCAAAAAGGGAAGTAAGAGTAATGCGCTGAATTACAGGCCTATATCACTCGATTTGCAGTAGGGTCTTGGAACACGTACTGCATTCGAACATTATGAAGTACCTCGAAAGAAAACGATTTATTGACACATACTCAGCACGGATTCAGAAAATAATGTTCTTGTGAAAAACAATTAGCTCTTTGTACTAATGAAGTAATGAGTGCTATCGACACGGAATGTCAAATTGACTCCATATTTTTAGATTTTCAGAAGGCTTTCGACACCGTTCCTCATAAGCGTCTTCTTACCAAACTGGGTGCCTAAGGAATATCGCCTCAGTTGTGCAACTGGATTCGTGATTTCTTGTCAGAAAGGTCACAGTTCGTAGTAATAGACGGAAAGTCATCGAGTAAAACAGAAGTAACATCCGCCGTTCCCCCAGGGTAGTGTTATAGGCCCTCCATTGTTCTTGATCTACGAGTATATTAACAACATAAGAGACAATCTGAGTAGCCGTCTTAGATTGTTTGCAGCTGGTGCTGTCATTTACGGTCTTGTAAAGTCATCAGACTACCAAAACGAATTGAAATATGATTCAGATAAGATGTCTGTATGCTGCGAAAAGTGGCAGTTGACTCTGAATAAAGACAAGTGTGAAGTTATTGACATGAGTACTAAAAGAAATCCGCTAAATTTCGATTACTCGGTAAGTCACACAAATCTTAAGGCTGTAAATTCAACTAAATACTTAGGGATTAAAATTTCCAATAACCTAAATTGGAACGGTTACATAGATAATATTGTGGGTATAGCAAACTAAGACTGCGATTCATTGGCAGAACACTTAGAAGATGCAACAGGTCTACCAAAGAGACTGCTTACACCATGCTTGTCCGTCATTTTCTGGAGTATTACTGTGCGGTGTGGGATCAGTATCAGGTAGGACAGATGAATGATACTGAAAAAGTTCAAAAAAGGGCGGCTCTTTTTGTATTATCGCGAAATAGGGGAGATAGTGCCACACACATGATACGTGAATTGGAGTGACAATAATTAAAACAAAGGCATTTTTCGTTGCAACGGGACCTTTGTCATGAAATTTCAATCACCAGTTTTCTCCTTCGATTGCGAAAACATTCTGTTGCCTCCCACCTAAATAGGGAGAAATGATCATCACGATAAAATATGAGAAATCAGAGCTCGCACAGAAAAATTTAAGTTCTCGTTTTTACCGCACTCTGTTCGAGAGTGGAACGGTAGAGAGACAGCTTGAAGGCGGTTCATTGGACCCTCTGCCAGGCCCTGTATTGTGAATAGCAGAGTTATCTCGTAGATGTAGATGTGCAGTCAAATAACACACTGAAGGTTTCTCAGCCACTGGAGAGTTTCTCCGGAGACAATGTAGATGGCTATAATTCCTTCACCTTTGAAACCATAAATTACCCAATTTAAAATATGATCCATAGTTTGAAGGTCACCGAAATTACAAAAAGGGTCGTTTGCAGGATCCCACTTTGTCACTAAGCATTTGGAACGACCCATTCCAGTTATTACTGTGTTTCATCTCACCCAGAGTCTTCTTGAAAGGTTAATACCAACAACTTGATTTGTAACGTCAGCAATAAAGATTCCATTTTCCGGGGTGTTTCTTTGCCACTGTTCTTGCGAATCCCTTTCTTTCTCAAAAACTTCTGATCTATAGATGGGTTTCCAGAGAGGCGTTCTCGATTTCAGTCGATCATTGGTTTGTGAATGATGATGAATTGGGAGACTGCATTGATTGTTATCTTCTTTCACTCCTTATTTTATCGCAGCTTTGCGTGTCATGCCGGGTGGTTGGATACTGGCTAGCACTGGTAGCCACGTCGTTTGGGTCGGCTTCAGTGAACCACTTACGATCGCCATCGATTTATTGAGCTCCACATCAGCTATTTTTGTGTGGGAACATGTCCCTTACGGGGACGTAGTATCGTACAGTACTACATAGGCCACTGTCAGAACGTTACTCTGCGGTCGGTCGAGCCCCGTTGGTTTGTCTAGAACCAGAACGCGAAACCGTATTGGACTCAACTGCACTCGGCATCTTGTTCCTTCTGCCGTAATTTTCACATAATCTACTTACACCACCTTAACACTTTGCTTGGATGTTCTATCACTCTTCTCCTCAGCGCAGTCACTTATTTCTTCTCTTTATCAATAAATGAAATAGCGTTAAAAGCAAACCAATGCGTTTGCCCATAAAGGCATTTTCTGCCATCGGTTTCCGTGCGTATACTACAAGGCAACAACATCCTCCAATTTGAACGGAGACGTGACTGTAACAAGTTAGTTCCATCTATGGCCAGATCTACGATTAGCTTTGTTGAGCACTGAATGGAATTATTGCATATTCATAACAATAGAAATGCTTTCCTCGAAAAATAAATGCCGTAAAGTACAGATGCGAATCAATAACGTAAATCCTTTTCAGTATCACTTAGTGCATACACTGAGGTGACAAAAGTCATGGGATAGCGATATGCTCATATACACATGTACGCAAGGGCAATGCATTGACAGAGCTGTCATTTTTAGACAGGTGATTCCTGTGAAAAGGTTTCCGACATGATTATGCCCGCACCACGGGAATTAACAGACTTTGAACGCGGAACGGTAGTTGGAGCTAGAAGCATGGGACATTCCATCTCGGAAATCATTAGGGAATTCAGTATTCCGCGATCCACAGTGCCAAGAGTTTGCCGAGAACATCACATTTCAGTCAGTATCTATCACCACGGACGAGGCAGTGGCCGACGGCCTTCACAGAGAGCAGCGGCATTTGCGTAGAGTTTCCAGCGTTGTAAGACAAGCAACACTGCGTGAAATGACTGGAGAAATCAATGTGGGACGTACGACGAACGTATCTGTTATAACAGTACGGCGAAATATAGCGTCAGTCGGCTATGGCAGCGAGTCCTTTGCTAACAGCACGACATCGCCTGCAGCGCCTCTCCCGGGCTCGTGACCATATCGATTGGACCTAGACGACTGGAAAACTGTGGCCTGATCAGATGAGTCTCGATTTCAGTTGGTAAGAGCGGATGGTAGGGTTCAAGTGTGGTGCAGACCTCACGAAGACGTGGACGCGAGTTGTCAACAAGGCGCTGTGCAAGCTAGTGGTGGCTTCATAATGGCGTGGGTTGTGGTTACATGGATTGGACTGGTTCTTCTGGTCCAACTGAAGCGTTCATTGACTGGAAATGCTTATGTTAGGCTACTTGGAGACCATTTGCAGCTATTCGGAGCCTTCATGTTCCCAAACACAATGGAATGTTTATGGATAACAATTCACCTTGTCACCGGGCCACAATTGTTTGCGATTAGTTTGAAGAACATTTTGGACATTTCGAGCGAATGATTTGGGCACCCAGATCGCCCGATATGTATCACATCGAAGATTTATGGGACATACTTGAGGAATCAGTTCGTGCACAAAATCGTGCACCGGCAACACTTTCGCAATTATGGATGGGTATAGAGGCAGCATGGCACAGTATTTCTGCAGGGAAATTCCAGCGACTTGTTGAGTCCATGCCACCTCGAGTTGCTGCACTACGCCAGGCAAAAAGATTCTACGGGGTATTGGGAGGTGTCCCATGACCTTTGTAACCCCTGTGTAAACGCTTTTGTTTCAGAACTGTAGTCTGTATTTACGTTACGGCGTGATAACTAGGTTCCCCCTACCAGTGAATATGTGTAAAGCAGTCTCAAGTTACCAACGTCAAATATATCTGCTTCTCGTCAATTCGTTCAGCATTTGTGAAACTTCGTTTCTGTCACCTGAAAATGTAAGACGGTCATTGTGTTCCCCTTATCTGTGTTGTTCATTTTCCTGTAATGATAGAGTAGCGAAATCTGAACTCAATCTCTTCACAAGCCTTTAAGGGTATCGTTCCACTGAAAAGGCTGTGCAACGGTTAATGAACGTCCCAATTACATCGACATCACGTAGTGTGAATGGACTTGCTCTGATTGTAGCCCTGTGCACCCAAAAGCGTGCTCGGCGGCATAATTAATTACCATTACGCTCGCTGTCTGACCCAGTTAGAAAGCACGACAGAAATTTTTTTCAGATGAGATACGTCTAGAGAGAGCTGGCTAGAGGTGCCCACGCTAAATGCACTGACCAAGAATTCCAAATTACTGTCGGCTAATTATGTTCGGATAATTATACAAATTTATGGTGCACAGTCAACAATCCTAATAGTTGTTAGTCGAGAAGTTGTTTTAGGGTATGGGGAAGTGCAGAATTTTTCCCTGTGGTCTATTCATTGTTATCGTTTAATAAATACGATGGCTAGTGAAATTATATTGCACTTTCTCTCGGCAAAATACACTCACGAACTTCTTTATGATTCTTATAATTCCTCACAAAATGACAGGAAGCAAACTTGTTGCAATGACGCTCACAGCGAAGCTATTTCTCAGTGATGAGATGAAAAGATTTCAACAGACATCAAGATATGGCCAGATAGGTGCTATTCCATGCGGTATTATAGACAAATTGGGTATAATGGCGTACAACGGTCACACAGTCGTCTCTGCAGAAGTACTATCCAAGGAATATCGGAACCCTGCCAGTCACTTTACAATGGTACACTGGAACAACGAAGGGTACCTAGCGACTGGAGAAAAGCGCAGGTCGTAGGACAGATGCATATAATTATAGGCCTCTATCGCTGATGTCGGTCAGTTGCAGAATTATGGAACATGTTTACGTCCAGCTATTATGAAGTTTTTGCTGAACAAATATCTCTATAAAAATCAACATGGATTCCTCAAATAGATATCTTGCGAAACTCAGCTAATTGCGTTCCTCCTCGAGATCCACGAAGTTCATATTGCTTAGAAGCTTGTCATTCATACAAAACGGATCTGTTGGCCGTGATTATATGTAAAATACAATTAGTAACGTAGTAACTATCAGTACAAAGTAATAATTAGTAATGGCTCGTACTGTCAGCCTCCGGTCCTTTTTGGAGCTGGTCACTTGGCTGCACCTTTTGCACCCCCATATAAGGCTACCTCTTTCTGTAAGTGCTACGCTGAGATGCTGATTTTGGCGCAGGAGAGGAAGTCAAGGAGGACCATATCGAACCAGTGAGAAAGATATGATGGCTTTCAGCGCAGATAAGTCCAAAACACTTACACTGGGTGGTCAAAAATACACACATCAAAAAGAGTATTGCATCACCTCGGTTCAGAGAGCTCCGGAACCTGTACAGAAAATTGTAATGGAGATCAACATAAACATCATTTCCGCCCTTTTTATTGCTCATGAAAACCACATATTGCATGTTGTGCCGCCATACAGCGAGACTTTCAGAGGTAGTGGTCCAGATTGCTGTACACGCCAGCACCTCTAATACCCAGTAGCACGTCCTCTTGCATTGATGCATGTCTGTATTCATCGTGGCATACTATCCACAAGTTCATCAAGGCACTATTGGTCCAGATTGCCTCACTCCTCAACGGCGATTCGACGTAGATCCCTCAAGAGTGGTTGGTAGGTCACGTCGTCCATAAACAGCCCTTTTCAATCTATCCCAAGCATGTTCGATAGGGTTCATGTCTGGAGAACAGGCTGGCCACTCTAGTCGAGAGATGTCGTTATCCCGAAGGAAGTTATTCACAAGTTGTGCACGATGGGAGCAAGAATTGTCGTCCATGAAGACGAACACCTCGTCCATGAAGACGAACTCCTCGCCAGTATACTGCCGATATGGTTGCACTATCGGTCGGAGGATGGCATTCACTTATCGTACAACCATTACGGTGCCTTCCACGACCACCAGTGGCGTACGTCGGTCCAAAAACAGCAGGGAACCTCCACCTTACTGCACCCGCTGGACAGTATGTCTAAGGCATTTAGCCTGACCAGGTTGCCTCCAAACACGTCTCCGAAGATTGTCTGGTTGAAGGCATATGGGACACTCATCGGTGAAGAGAACATGATGCTAATCCTGAGCGATCCATTCGGCAAGTTCTTGGGCCCATCTATACTGCGCTGCATAGTGTCGTGGTTGCAAAGATGGACCTCGGCCATGTACGTCGGGAGTGAAGTTGCGCATCATGCAGCCTATTGCGCACAGTTTGAGTGGTAACACTACGTCCTTTGGCTGCACGAAAAGCATTATTCAACATGGTGTCGTTGCTGTCAGGGTTCCTCCGAGCCATAATCCGTAAGTAGCTGTCATCCACTGCTTTAGTAACCCTTGGGCCGCCTGAGTGAGACATGTCATCGACAGTTCGTACCTCTCTATATCTCCTCCATGTCCGACCGACATCGCTTTGGTTCACTCGGAGGCTCCTGGACACTTCCCTTGTTGAGAGCCCTTCCTGGCACAAAGTAACAATGCGGACGCGGTCGAACCTTGGTATTGACCGTCTAGGCATGGTTGAACTGCAGACAACATGAGCCGTTTATCTCCATTCTGGTGGAATGAATCCAGGCTGATCGGCTGTCTAGCCCCCTCTGTCTAATAGACGCTCATGCATGATTGTTTACATCTTTGGGCGGGTTTAGTGACGTCACTGAAACAGTCAAAGCGACTGCCTCTATGGTAGAATATCCATAGTCAACGTCTACCTTTAGTCAAAGGGAGTGTGTCTGTGATACAATATCCACAATCAATGCCTATCTTCAGGAGTTCTGGGAACCGGGTTGATACAAAACTTCTTTTGATGTGTGTTTGAAAACATCAGAAACACATAACCGTGCCTAATACGGTACAGGGAAACGTCGTATCGAAATGAATAAATATAGGTCCTAACGGAAATGTTATGCCATCGTTCCTGCAGAACAGTGGCGAGCTCAGATAAAGATGATAGAGGTGGATAGCAGTCACGCAGCCTTCTCTCCAAAGTAGACCACAAATACTCAATAATATTGAAATCTTGTGTCTGTGGCGGCTAGAGGAGAAGCGACAATTCGTCCCAGAGCTCACAAAGTAAGTCCTAGACGCTGTGAGCTGTGTGAACAGGGACCCCTCTCGTCTTGGAATACAACATAACCTTTGTGAAACAAACATTGTACCATGGGATGGACCCGAACAGCCAGAATGCTCACATAATCTTTCGCAGTAATTCGACTATCAAGAGTAACCATGGGGACCTATGTAATACCACGATGTGACAGCCCGATCATCACAGAAACCGCGACATTTTTCACACTTGAGACGTAAACTCGACCAGAAGTTGGAAACCATGCGGAACAAGACTCATCCGACCAAATGACATTCTTCCACTGCTCCGCAGTCCAGGCTTTGTGGCCTACACAACACGTTTTTTTCTGTTAAGGGCATTTGCATCACTGACGAGTGGTTTCGGAATTCCACCACGCTCATCAATTTCCTCCCTTTTACGGTGTCTTGTGCAGCTGTCGTCCTCTAATTTTTCGTCACAGTCCTCTTCAATGACCGTGCTTATCGTCACTCAACATACACTTTTGCCCGCGTTGTGACTTAGCGCATGTTGTTTTTCCATATTTCCCTAATTGCGGTATAAATTTTAGATACGGTACCTCTTGAAACACCAAACACTTCGGCTTCCTTAGTTACGGCAGCACCTACCATACGAGCACCACAAATTTGCCCACGTTTGAATTCACTTAGCACTCCCAACCACAAAGAACACTTTTCTGACCACCACTGCAAGTTGCAACGTATTGAGCACATTTTACAGGTGCGGTGAGTGGTCAAATAAAACCGCGCAACATGCACGCCTGGCTAACATCCGCAGTTACTTCACGAATGCGTTTCTCGCAGAGTTTCCATATTGTTGTCCGACCCTTGTATCTTCCTATGTTCTCAATAGCCATGAAATGAACCCCTAAAAATCACGGAATAAAGACACCTCTCTAATAGGCCACAGTACAGTCTGTCGCCGCGAAAACGGCTTTAATTCTTCGCAATAGTTACTCCTCTATATATCAGATGTGTTCACGAGTCGTACTTAACAGGAACCCACAATTAACGTATACTCCTTGGTGAAAGGTTGCTACATCCGCATGAACTGGTGAGCCAGAACATAATGAGCAATGCTTAATGGCTTGTTTGTGCGTTTTTGGAACGAAATACGTCACTGATTCTGCGTATCAGGGATCCAGTAGCTTGTTGGTAGGTTTGTGGAGATATGTGGCACTAGATGTCTACGCACAGGTCACGTAATTCGCGTATATAACGGGCTACTGATTTGCGTATGCAGTGATGGCGCCCGCCAAGACATCAACGTGAGTTCACCATAACGCTCTTCAAACCACTGTAGCACGGTCTGGCACCGAGAGACGACAGTTACACTGCTGAAAGATGACGTAGCTGTCGGGGAAGACATCAAGCATGTAGGGATGTGGGTGGTTCGCAGCTGTCAGCGTGTCTTCGATTACTATTACAGGTCCCATGCAAGCGCGGGAGAATGTCTCCCACAGCATAATACTGTTCCCACCAACTTGCGTCCGCGACGCGTTGCACGTTTCGAGCCGCCTTTCATCTCGACGACGGCGTTTGTGGAGACAACTGTCGACCTAGTGTAGCAAAAATGTGATTCACCCGAGAGCCGACACGTTTCTATTGATCGACGGTCGAATCCCGATGGTCGTGTTCCCAGTGTCAAACGTAATTGACGATGTCGTGAACACGTAGGTGTGGTCTGCTGCGGAACTCCATGTTCAACAATGTACGATGATCGGTGTGCTTCGAAACACTTGAGCGTGCACCAGCATTGTGCTCTTTCGGCAGAGATACCACAGATCATCATGCTCATTTACAGAGCAGACAAGCCTCCGAACCCCACATTCTGTGAGGAGTCGTGGACGTCCAACCATCTAGCGCCTAGCGGTAGTTTCACTCTTGTAACGTATTACTATCTTTACGACGTTTCTCGTCGAGCCATATACGTTATCTCGCATTTCTAGCTGCTTCTCTCACACAAATAATGATAAAAATTCAGAAATTCAGGGTCGCCACCAGCCCAAGCCCTTCCTAACCATTAAGAAAAAAACTGAGCTGGAAAATTAATAGTTTAATTACTTTAATGATTTAATTACAAGTATGCAAATTTATTCAAGTAGCCAGATAAATAACTCTCCATGTCGTGCATGAAGCAACTTGATTGATTCAGGATTGGAAATCGGAGTAAATGGGTAAGATCAACACCAAAGAATTTATATTTCACGTAGATTATTTATTGTATCTGAGTATTTGGTTGCACATCCTAACTAGACATAACTGGTGCCTGACTAGAAATATTTAAGTAAGAATTACGTGAGAATGTAACAGAGCACAATTTAACTACAGCAAGAAGAAACACAGGAAACGGGGGTGGGAGACAATGATACTATTATTTCCTTTGCATTCATACCACAAAAATATCTCAGTGAGCTTCACATTACGATTCTACGCATGCACTATTCTGGATAGAGGTTTTACCAATGCACGAGGTTGTGCAATAATTATTCAACATACTAACTGCCTCTGCTGCTTGCAAACGGCCGAACTAGAGCACGTGGTGCATTCCGAATCAAACTGTTGTGCTGCTTTGTAGAAAGCGCACGAAAGAACAGATATTCTTGCAGAAATTATAGCTCATTAAACAAACAAACTGTTAAAATAAAGCCTATTGCGGTGCCGTGGTGGACCAGAAGGGTCATTGATTACCATACACGTGCCACAAAATCGACACACAAAGACAAAAGTTACTTCCACAAAATATAAGATTAAAAATCATTAAAAATCATACTCGCTTCGACACAGTATTACACTCACGTACGGTTGAAGCGATCCTAAACAGCTTTTCCTAATCAGATTTGCTGTTTGAAATTCTACTTCTTCGTTGTTCAAAACTTCCACACTTTTAACTCAAACACCCAAAAATCGCCTATTTAAAGCAATATAATTATGGCACATTCGGAAAAATAACTCGCTTCACACTCTTCAGTTAAGCTGAAGTTCTTAAGTATTTCAACAGTTAAACATAAGGAAGCCCTAACTCAACCTGCTTCTATCACCTGAAACCCCCCTTAAGAGCTACGATCCGTACTCAGCAAGCGTTCACCGAAGAGTGCCGCTTTCTCTTTCGAGATTACCTAGCTCCCCGTGCATCGGAAGCTACCAGAGGGGTAGCCCTCCGTCACCAACCTCACAGACAAAAACATCCTTCGACACAGCCTTCGACAAAGATGGGTTAACCTTTCTGTTCAGGTATTGGAAACCTAAGTTGGACATCCTGTGCTCTACTTCGAACGAGAAGCAACATCGTCTGCTGCCAGCAGACGATGACCAACTCAGCGTTTCCCACAAAACAAAACCGAAACCCCACATTCGAAAACACACATATAATATTGAATAGGCCTTATTTGAGTGCTCAGTCTTTCTGTAAGAGTTCATGAAATGAGCTAAAATCAGGTAGTAAAGTGAGTAAGTTCTACAGAATTCGACAAGCGTCTTATGAAACGATTTCACAGAGACGTTTCATTGTCCTACCTCTTGCGGTAGATGCTTACGACAGTAGCACATGAATATTCGAACAGCTTCGCCATTTTCGAGATACTCGCTCACAGGCTCTGCGTAGCAATAACCTGTCCTTTATCAAAGTCGCTTATCTTAATGGATTTCCCCATTTGCTGCCCATATCTTCGCTAGTGTGATCCCTCTTCCGTATCTGCTTCGTTTACATACCTCAGTTACTGCGTCACGTGGCCGCAACGCCTCCAGGCGGCATCCAACGTTGTGGTGGTAATTAGTGTAATACATTATCTTGTGAATGTACGCATGTGTTTACAATAGGGAGAGAGACAGTTTGTCAGCAGTTCCCTAAGCCACTCGTGAATTACAACTACCGACGTAGCAGGGATCCCATTTCATTCATCTTACATTCCATACCTGATTCTTCAATCCTTTAGAATGTTTTCAATGTGCCCTGTATTGTTGCTTGTCTAGTAGACAGTAGACTTCCACGACTCTGTTGCCAGGCCTGGAAAAATACTGAGAAGAAGAAAGAAGATGATGAGATTAGTGTTTTAGGGCGCAAAGAAAGAAGAGCGTAGCTGACGAATGAAGCGTCATTCTCCAGCTACTCACTATCACTGACTTCCCGCAGCACCTTCTCACTCGTTATCGCTCCCTCAATCTGTGTGCCGCACAACGGACGCACTCTCGAATCACCACCCCTTTTTCATCCTCTATTCTTGCCGTAACTCGTTTAGTAACCTATATTCCTTTCATTGCTGTCCCGCACTTTCACAAATCCTCTTCTCTAAATGCTTGGCCATAAAGTTAAACTGGCAGGTGAGCTGTGCCATGAAAGAGGGGAGCTGGACTCGAATACAGCTGGGCACATTCACTTCCAGACCGCACAGAGCCAGGGACTGAAGAACAGCTGACGTCTGACTTTCGCCACCCACGCATCGCTGGTAAGAGGGACTCCACTCACTGCGCGTCTATGTGTTAAGAGTGAAGTTTTTCACGGCCTGTTTGTGAACTTTCATTGAGATGTCCCGCAGGCTGTCTAGGCAAAACGTTGAACCTGAACCAAATTTCAAATTGATGTAATGAATGGTTGCCTTTTTGAAATGCACAAAAATGGAAATAATGACTAGAACAATAAGGAAGTACCAAATGCTAGTAGTGAACCCCTTGAGCACGTCAAATAATGTTAGTATTTAGGTTAACGCTTTTTAGGTAGCAAATTACATGAGAAGACCACATATAATGAGTGCTAGAGAAGTCAAATGGAATACTTACATGATACTGAAAAAATGCAATGAAACTGTAAAGAAAATCACACGAGAGAAGCTAGTGCGACCAGTTCTGGAGTTCTGTTCCAGAGTTTGGAGTCCTTACCAAGTAGGTATGGCAATAGGCATTGGACAGATTCAAAGAGGGGCTGCTAGGGTCATAACGCGTCTGTACAGCCCCTACGAATGTGTCATAGAAATGCTCTGGGAACGTAAATGAGAATCCTTAGAGGAAAGATCAAGTAGTCCTCGCGAAACCCTGTTGGGAAAATTTGTAGGACCTGTATTTGAAAGGAAGGAAGAACGAAAATTATGGTTGAACGTCCCGTCGACATCGCAAGCTCCGGTTTTTTCAAGGATGAGGAAGGAAATCGGCTGTACCCTTTCAAAAGAACCATCTCGGCATTTGCCTTGGGTGATTTAGGGGAATCGCGGAAAATCTAGGTCTGGACGCCTAGACGCGGATTTGAGCCGTCGTCCTCCCAGATACGAGTCCAGTGTGCTAACCACTGCGACCTATATTTGGAGAAGCCCTTGCTACCATTATGCTTCCTGGTCGTATATCTAGGGTAGAAATCATGAGAGCTGTTATGGCACTTTTTTTCTCTCATCAGGCTTCTGACTGATTTGATGCGGCCCGCCACGAATTCCTCTCTTCGTCCCAGAGTAGCACTTGCAACCTACGTCCTCAATTATTTGCTGGATGTATTTCCTCATGTCTTAACAAATGTCCTATCGTCCTGTCCATTCTCCTTATCGGTGTTTTCCACATATTCCTTTCCTCTCCGATTCTGCGTAGAACCTCCTCATTCCTTACCTTATCAGTCCACCTTATCGTCTGTAGCACCACATCTCAAATACTTAGAATCTCTTCTGTTCCGGTTTTCCCACAGTCAATGTTTCACTACCATACAGTGCTGTACTCTAGACGTACATTCTCAGAAATTTCTTCCTCAAATTAAGGCCGATATTTGATATTAGTAGACTTCTCTTGGCCAGAAATACCTTTTTTGCCATAACCAGTCTGCTTTTAATGTCCTTGCTCCGTCCGTCATTGGTTATTTTACTGTGTAGGTAGCAGAATTCCTTAACTTCATCGACTTCGTGACCATCAATCCTGATTATTAAGTTTCTCGCTGTTCTCATTTCGAGTATTTCTCATTGCTTTCGTCTTTCTTCGATTTACTCTCAGTCCATTCTGTGTACTCATTAGACTGTTCATTCCGTTCAGCAGATCATGTAATTCTTCTTCACTTTCACTCAGAATAGCAATGTCATCAGCGAATCGTATCATTTATATTCTTTCATCTTGAATCTTAATTCCACTCTTGAACCTTTCTTTTATTTCCGTCATTGCTTCCTCGATTCACGGATTGAACAGTAGGGGCGAAAGGCTGCACCCTTACCTTCACCCTTCTTAATACTAGCGCTTCGTTCTTGGTCGTCCACTCTTATTGTTCCCTCTTGGTTGTTGTACATATTGTATATGGCTTGTCGCTCCGTATAGCTTACCCCTTCTTTTTTCATAATTTCAGAATTTTTCAGAATTTCGAACATCTTGCACCATTTTAAAAGTATATTGTTGAACGGTTTTTCCAGGTCGACAAATCCTATGAACGTATCTTGATTTTGTTTTAGTTTTGCTTCCATTATTAACTGCAACGTCAGAATTGCCTCTCTCGTGCCTTTACTTTTCCTAAAGCCAAACTGATCGTCATCTAGCGCATTCTCAATTTTCTTTTCCATTCTTGTGGATATTATTCTTGTAAGCAACTTGGATGCATGAACTGTTCAACTGATTGTGCGATAGTTGTAGCACTTGTCAGCTCTTGCCGTCTTCGGAATTGTGTGGATGATGCTTTTCCGAAAGTCAGCTGGTATGTCGCCAGACTCCTATATTCTACACACGAACGTGAATAGTCGTTTTGTTGTCATTTCTACCAATGAATGTAGAAATTCTAATGGAACTGTAGCTATCCCTTCTGCCATATTTCACCTTAAGTCCTCCAAAGTTGTCTTAAATTCTGATTCCAATACTGGATCCCATATCTCATGCGGGCTTTCCTTTAACTACGCACCCTCGGACTCCGAGTTGCAATATTAAAAGTTTTGGCTGGTTTCGCTGTCTAGGGACTGGGATACGTAGTTGCCGCATTACAAGCCAAATTCTGCTGAGTCTACAGTATGCAATATTAATATACACATGGATCGAATGGGCAAAGGTTCCCATCACTCGGAAATTGCGAATGTAACGTAGTAATTTATAAATGAAAGATTGCAGTTAAATAAAATCTGCAGGTATTATCTTAATGACTTTAAATGATGAGTACGATAGTAGAAGTACTTTTGAGAATGTGGTGTATTTCTGCAAAACATAAGTGGAATAACAGGAAAACTGCGGTAGGAACTGCACGTAATTAGTTACGCACACTACGTTTTCACTATAGAAGCCGCGGAAATCTCACAAGTGCACTACGAAATATTTCTATCTGCCGCGACCACGCGCTAACCGCTCCACACTCTACAAGTCCATCTCCCGCGACTCTGACTCTGTCCTGTCCCGGACCTCCTCGTGTCCTTCCCGGAAACGATGCTCTCTTCCCACTTTCATCTAGTCTCCCCATTCACGAGCGCTGTGAATGGCTATAGCGCTCCCACCATATCTTCAATACAACGCACATTCACAAACATAATGAAATACTTTCTTAATACTGGATTTACATCTTAATAACTTGAAATTAAATAAATATTCCTACGGCTGGACCATAAAAACACCTAACACACATTATTAGATACATAAACAAATTTAATAAACATATATCAAAGGAATAGAACAAATGGTAGGCCTGTAGCCTGATGTCTCTGTGCTTTCTAAAACACAATAAATATTTAACCAATTTTTTCATGAGTAGTATATATCGGATATAAACAAAGACATAGATGAATAAATATATTTATAAGCATGCTGCTACCGTTTTTTCGAGTAACTGTGAAGTACTTATGGCCTGACGCGATCGTTAGTAATCGGCCACTTTGACCTCCAATAACTCATGTACTAATCAAGTTACATTCCTGTAATTTATACCAATTTGAGTTTACACTAATAGCTTTCTAAAGACATGGCACTCGATCAAATCGGATGAAGCGTTTTTATTTTGGAAATTCGTTGCTGCGTCTTACTTGTATATTTTGCAGTCAGATACTAAACTTTAAACTAATAAAGATTTTGAAAATCTGATTACACCATCAGAATCGTTGTGCAAATAATGGTGATGTACATGTTTTTAGAGATATCATGATTCATCTGGCTACTATTAATTTCTATACGAACTGTGAAATGTCTGCCATGATGGTTTCACGATGTCCGCCATCTTTGGCACTCTCCCGGCGTGTCACAATGGAATTCCCAGCCACGCGGTTGGACCATGCGCTGGGGCTACCCCTCTCGTCCGGATAACGTTTGCCACCACGTGTTTGCTGCCGGGCCGCGGCTTTGACGAGCATCCTGTGCGGCGACGACAACTTAGAATATTTTCAGGGCGCCACAATTCGCCCTTTACCTCACACTCTTCTAAATCGACTCGTGTTTCTTCTTCTATCACATCAGACAAATCTTCCCCCTCATAGAGGCTTTCAATGTATCCTTTCCATCTATCCGCTCTTTCCTCTGCATTTAACGGTGGAATTCCCGTTGCACTCTTAGTATTACCACCCTTGCTTTTAATGGCACCGAAGGTTGTTTTGATTTTCCTGTATGCTGAGTCTGTCCTTCCAACAATCATTTTTTTTCAATATCTTCACATTTTTCCTGCAGTCACTTCGTCTTAGCTTCCTTGCACTTCTATTTATTTAATTCCTCACCGAATTCTATTTCTGTACTCCTGAGTTGTCCAGAACAATTTTGTACATGTGAAGGCCCTTTTTAGAGATGTCCATTCCTCTTCAACTGTACTGCCTACTGAGCTATTCTTTACTGCTGTATCTAAAGCCTTAGAGAACTTCAAACTTATCTCGTCATTCCTTATTACTTGTGTATCCTACTCCTTTGTGTATTGATTCTTCGTCACTAATGTCTTAAACTTCAGCCTACTCTTCATCATTACTATGTTGTGATTTGAGTCTATACCTGCTCCTGGGTACGCCTTACAATGCAGTATTGATTTCGGAATCTCTGTCTGACCATGATGTAATATAATTGAAATCTTCCCATAGCTCCCGGCTTTTTCCAGGTTTACTTTCTCCTCTTGTGATTCTTGAACAGGGTATTCGCTGTTACTAGCTGAAACTTGTTACAGAACTCAATTAGTCTTTCTCCTCCCTCATTCCTTGTCCCTTTCAAGATCCTCATACACTTTCCCTATCTCTTCATCTTCAGCTTGCGAGGTCGGCATGTGTACCTGAACTATCGTTGTCGGTTAGTTGTCGATTCTGATAAGAGCGACCCTGTCACTGAACTGTTCACGGAAACACACTCTCTGCCCTACCTTCCTATTCATAACGAATCCTACTCCTGTCATACCATTTTCTGCTGCTGTTGATATTACCCTATACTCATCTGACCA
Organism: Schistocerca gregaria; assembly: GCF_023897955.1. NCBI lineage: Eukaryota > Metazoa > Arthropoda > Insecta > Orthoptera > Acrididae > Schistocerca > Schistocerca gregaria. The sequence continues at coordinate 319,416,308 of NC_064925.1, read as the reverse complement.
GAAATCCTTGTCTTCTTTACACTTCACTTCATTGACCCCTGCTACATCTAGATTGAGCCTTTGCATTTCCATTTTCAGATTTTCCAGTTTCCTTAACACTTTCAAGCTTCTGACATTCCACGCCCCTACTCGTAGAACGTTATCCTTCAGTTGATTACCTCCCCCTTGGCAGTCCCCTTCCGGAGATCCGAATGGGGGACTATTCTGGAATCTTTTGCCAATGGAGAGATCATCATGACACTTCTTCAATTACAGGCCACATGTCCTGTGGATACAAGCTACATGTCTTTAATGCAGTGGTTTCCATTGCCTTCTGCATCCTCATGCCGTTAAGGGCAGTTTTCCATCCCTAGGACAAAATATTGCCCTGAAGATCTGTCCGCTCCTCCAGCCTCTTTGACAAGGCCGTTGGCAGAATGAGTGTGACTTCTTATGCCGGAAGTCTTCGGCCGCCAATGCTGATTATTTATCAAAATTTAAAGCGGCGGGATTCGAACCCAGGACCGAAGACGTTTGATTATGAATCAAAGACGCTACTTTTTTCGTTTTTTTCTAATCTCTGCATTTTGTTCAGTATTGTTCGTTGCGCTTGGTCTGGGCGAATGTCACCTGACATTTGTTCACGTTGATCCCTTTCCTCAGTTTTTTTTTTTTCCCCAGAGGGCAACTAGCCGTCTGACGGAACACGCTGAGCTACCGTGCCGGCGTGAAATGATGATGAGTACAACACAACACCCAGTCTCCAAACGGTGAAAATCTCCAACCCGGCCGGGAATCGAACCTGGGCCCGTTGCATGGGAGGCGAGCACGATATTACCCAGCTAAGCAGGCGGACGCCTCTAGACCACCGGCCACTGGCGTAGAGAGAGAGAGAGAGAGAGAGAGAGAGAGAGAGAGAGAGAGAGAGTGTGTGTATCTCTTGTGTTAGCATGTCACCATTTCTCCTCACATAAGAAATTCTATTCTGCTGCTTCTTCTAACATCTAAAAGTTATAACCGTTCATTTCTCTGTTTTCCCATTGATATGATTAAATGTACTCAAAATTTTAAAAAATACGATCAAGTGTGGATTTGTCCCCTTGAGCGTAAATTTTTAACACGAAGTCCTAGCAACTTCATATGTGAACACTGTCTATAAATTGCTATTATAAATCAGAAAAAAATTAAATTAAGTAATTACACTTCTATAATAAAAGTAAAAGTTTAAATTGTAATTACATAAATAGTTGAGGGATTCTCAGTTTGTATAAAAGAATAATAAAATTATACCGTTACTGCACACTGGATAAGCGTAAACACAAGTATCGCAAATGTAACTAGTAGTATCCTTATAATCTTCACAGGCTTGACATGTCGCTGTTGGTGAATAGTGCATCAAGGGTAACTACAATGACTGCATTGATAAGTGACTACGTAGCTGTAAGAAATCTTGATCTCACAGACCATTTATGCCAAATAGTATAGTAAAATAAGGTATAGAAAGCGTTTTTCAACGTTAAGTCTACAAAAGACATTTATCATAATTCAAACCAATATTTTTCAAGAAAAATAGCAAACTATAGTTGGGATGAAACCAACGTAATTGTGAAATTCTCTCAATTTCTAAACATTATTTAAATTGAACTCTCAAAAGATGTTTCCAAAAGTAGCCACAGTTGTAGCAACATCTGAAAAAAAGTTTCATGTATTAGGCCGTCCACCCAATCCCCTAGATAACCCTGTTCAATGAAAAAGAGTCGTAGTAAGTCCTAAATTCCTATGATACATGATAGTTAAGAAACCCTCAAGCTGCTGACAGGTGTTGTTGATATACCTCGATGAGGACAGCTGAAAATGTGTGCCTCGACCGGGACTCGAACCCGGGATATCTTGCTTACATGGCAGACGCTCTGTCCATCTTTTTTTTCGTTGTTTATCGTTGTTTGGTCGTTGCGGACGTAACATGACATCCGGTCAAGTTCGTTTGTTGATCCTTTCACTCAGTTTTTTTTTATTTTTTTATTACAGAGGGCAGGTACACTTAGAGAACACGCTGAGCTACCGTGCCGGCAGCTACCGAGGACACAGATGAATAGCGCGACTGCAGGGACTTATCCCTTGCTCGCCTCCCGTGAGACGCACATTGCCAACTGTCCACAATCTACATATGTAATGTACCTAATAGATATTTGCCCATCCTATGCCCATTCCTATGATACGTTCAAAAGGATTTATAAGAGAATGCTAATTGTTGTAAAAATATCATTCAAAGGCAAAATGATACAGGGAATAAAAGCAAAGTAGAATGGGATGTCATTAAACAGGAAACAAAAGGGTAATAATATGCTGATGAGAAATGGGAATAAATTAATTAAGCCCGCATCTCGTGGTCGTGCGGTAGCGTTCTCGCTTCCCACGCCCGGGTTCCCGGATTCGATTCCCGGCGGGGTCAGGGATTTTCTCTGCCTCGTGATGGCTGGGTGTTGTGTGATGTCCTTAGGTTAGTTAGGTTTAAGTAGTTCTACGTTCTAGGGACTGATGACCTAAGATGTTAAAAGTCCCATAGTGCTCAGAACCATTTGAACCATTTTGAAATTAATTAATGATTCATTCCCCTAATAAACTACGTGAACGAGCATTTTTTCAAGTAATGCAGGGAAAATATAAAACTGGTATAACACCAATATAAATAATCATGCACAAAGTAACAATAATCTTATTATCAACGTCGAGTGTATAAATTCAGTAGAGCTGCGTAAAACGTAAAAAAGGTCTGAGGGCTTAGATGAAACACTTATATGTGTGATGAAACAAGTCTTATACAGTGTAAAATTAATAAAATCGGCAGACGCAGGGATGAATTCCTGACTGGAAATGGAGTACGAATGAAAGTTCCTCTGACCATGTGTCGTTTGTTCCTAAGTGTTGCATACTGTGTGACTAATGCATCCTATTGTAAGCGGCAGGATGGTCCGGTATTCATGTCGGGTACAAGTCGAGATGGTGCTTGCGTACGGACAAGCAGATAGAAACGGTCGAGATGCAGCATGGCCATATCAAAACAACTACCTTTTCAGACACCAATCACATCACACAACACTTCAAACACTTTTTGGGCGCCAGATTTGGAGGATCGGGTTATACAGATAGTTGGTCGGTTCTCCAGATCTAATGTACGCACAGTCCGACGCATACCTACCCATTCATCTTTCTGAAAGGGCTTGAAATTTTGTATGATGAAGGTGGTGTCTGTGATTGTTTTGGTATAGCCGTGCTGCCTCTGGACCGTTTCTATCCGTTTGGCTGTACACAAACACAATCTCGGCTTGTTCCCGACGTGAATATCGGACCATTCTGCTTCTTACAAAAAGCTGCGACACACAGGCAACACACGGAATGTGGTCAGAGGAACTGTCATTCGTCAGTGACATCTTCCGTGGCAACGATGCATTTCCGGACACATGTACATAGGGCCTTTTTTCTTCCATTTCCAGTTTGTCGGTTTTCTAATGTACACACTGTAGAGTAAAAAGCACCCTTAACGCTCCCTTAACAACCATTAGTCACTGACAATTTAAAACAGGCAACAGGCGTATCTCGCTAAAGAACGGTAATGCAGAAAACGTAGAACCCACCGGCCCATTTCGCAGCTGTCGTCGTTCTTGCAAATAATGTAATCAGTTGTGAAAGACGTATTAATGAATTACTTGAATAAACAAACCTTCTGAGAAGAACAGTTTGAGTTTCGATGTGGTAGAAGTACAGAATCAGCCGCAGTAGAGTGTTAGGTTCGCCATGCCTGGTTCATGCTATTATCCCGCTGCTATATACTAAATTAATGAAATGCCGATTCAGTTGCTGGTATGTACCTTACTTAAGACCACGACCGGTTGCATCTAACGTTGCTTCACAACAGCACAATATTTTCAGACCTATTTGAAAATCACCTGGATGTGAAGGGCAAAACCGGTATTGGAGTACATATCAGCGAATTTTGAACAGCCATAGGAAAATTCACAAAAGTGGTACTTGATACTATTGACAAGGGTAAGTATGTCATAGTAGATCTTTCTTAAGTATCTGAGACTCTTGACCATAAGATTCTACTGCACAAACTAGAATTTTTAGAGGTAATAGGCATAGCTAACGACAGGTTGGGACCATTCCTAGCAGCCAGGGTACAATGAGTAGAGGTAACACAAACCTGAAATAAAGTTTAACTTTTAGCGGAACACTTACCAGAACCAGAATACATTAGTTCACGAGTACCTCAGGATAGCATAATAGGACCTATAGTGTTCTTGATTTACATCAGTGACTTTCCCACTACTGTTAGTCATGGGGAGAAATTATCTTTGCTGATAACAGCGCTGTTCCAGTCACTGACAAACCAAGATAACTTCTTGCGGAACAAGCATACGAAACTCTCGAGGAAGTTTACAGTAGGTCAGACGCAAAAAGTTATACCAAACACAAGGAAAACAAATGCCATTAATTTCATTAAAAGAGGAAAAAATGACACTGTTACATTACATTTAGATGGATACTTCCATAGACTGTGTTACAAACAAAAAAACTGTAGAAATGAATATTGTTTTTCAGTTGAAGTGGTGTGAATACGCAAAGATATTTGTAGACAGAATGCGCTTAGAATCCTGTTATTAGTATGTAACAACCAGTGTCTGTTAATGACATATTATTAATGTATGCACTCAGTTCGTAGCTACTAATTTTTTTTTCTAGGGAAGAAAATGCACTAAATAGGAACACACTTTTCAAACTACAGGATAGAGCCGTAAGAACAATTAGCAAAAATGATAGGAAGAACAAACTTATAATTCAAAACAACATTTTCAAACAAGGAATAAAACTGTAAAACAAATTGCCCACGCAAATATAAAGAAACAAGTAAAACGAACTTATCTGAAAAGACAATTAAAAAGTATGTGTTAAGCAAGAATTCTATATAGTAAGGATTACTGACATAACACTGAGTAAGGGCTTGGTAAAAAACATAACACAAGTAAATAGTAATAATAATAATAATAATAAAGCATCCATCATTTCATATAACACTTCCGCACTATTTTTTTCTGGAAAACCTTACTCCCAAAGCTGTGCAGCTTATAATACGAGCACCTTATCTTCTGCCTGAACCCAACATCTCACTCATTATAGACTTGCATCTCTTAGACTAGCAAATGAGAAACTGTGGCACACAAAATGGAAACCAAACATCGTCGGTGTTCTCCTGATGTCAGCTGATAGTGTGTGTAGTGTTACAGTATTAACTACAGTGTGTTGTGAATGAATAGTGTAGCACTAGCCTTTTACATTATTAAATAAATTCTTTGTAAAACAGTGTCGTATCCTACGGATAAACCGAATGAGGCAGCACACTTTTAAACAGACTGACTTTGTATTCGAGAGGATGCAGGTTCCAAGCGTCATCCAATCACCCTGATTTAGGTTTCCCATGATTTCCCGAAATTATTTCAGACAAATGCCAGGACGGATCGTACTATAAAACCACGTCCGGCTACCAGTCCCATCCTTATCAAAACAGACCTGTAAGTTTGTAAATAATTTTATGTTGTTAAAATCCAAAGGTCTCTGGTTCTATGCCCGGCCAATCCTTGGAGTTTTATCTGTCACTTAATACTTCTTTCACCTCTGGCAATGTTTGTTGACGTGAAAAATGCCGAGTTGCATAGTGGTTCGGAATCCAACGTTAAAGTAGGGATCCGCCTATAACTGGCTGGATAAGTCAGTTCGAGGCCCCTCCCACCGGAGGTTCGAATCCCTCGGACACGGGTGTGCGTGTTGTTCTTAGCGTAAGGTAGTTTAAGTAGTGTGCAAGTCTAGGAACTGATGACCTCAGCAGTTTGGTCCCTCAGGAATTCACACACAACAGCAACCACATAAGTCAGTTCGAAGATCGGAAGGCAACGACGTACCACCAGGACTGTGCCTAGTAAGGCACTATGGTGTTTAAAACAGTCTTCAGATTGATGCTTGCTGTACGTACATTTTGTAGTTCTTAAATTTCTATAACATGAACGTCCAAATCCTTGTAAAAGTGATGCGCGAGTGAATAAAGCTACTAATAGCACTGCAGCTGTGCGACTGCGGTCCATCAAACTTTTTCGTTCCTGACTTTTTGTTCATGGCTATGTTGGATGTTTTCGCAGGGTCTCCATTTCAACCGAGTCGGTAAGACTGAAGGAGTCCAGCGCAGCTCTAAACAATACATCATGATTGACAATCCGGAAAATTCACCAGCAAATGAGTTAATTTTAGTTGCTCCAAGTGGAAACATAGATCATGAATGAATGGGAAATGGGGGAGGGGGAGGGAGAGAGAGAGAGAGAGAGAGAGAGAGAGAGAGAGAGAGAGAGAGACTCTGTGGTGAAGGTCGGCAGACACTGACCGAGACATTCGGCGCGCAGCCATCTAGGTCAGTTGTAATTTTATGCATTGGGCGACTGGTTTTGCCAGTTATGTGGTTGTCCCGTTTAACATACCAACTTCCACGCTCGTATGAAGAATTGTGTGGGTGACTCACAAAATGTCGGAAAGGCTATGATTAAAACAACTGGTGAGATAGGAATGGCGGTGTGAAAAGTCAGAGCTGAGATTGATCTCCTGTGAAATTCATGAGACTTTTTCCTGGGCTCTGCTTGTTAGCCTGTGTTGATAAAAAGGATCTTTAATAATTCCAGCGATCCTCGAGAACACTGACTCTCCATATATCTAGTGATGAAGCAAATATTTGCGTTAAATGTACGTAGATAGAAAGCAAAGGACGTGGAAAGCATTTTTGCGAAAATCCGTTACACTTAGTTGGTGATGATTATTTACTTACTGTGTCAAAAGCAAAAACAACGTGCATCAGTCATAAGTCAAATAAGAACATCAGCTGTGTTAAAAAAAAAAAAAAGGAATTTTGTTCTTTGGAAACAAAAAATGGTTCAAATGGTTCTGAACACTGTGCGACTTAATTTCTGAGGTCATCAGTCGCCTAGAACTCAGAACTAATTAAACCTAACTAACCTAAGGACATCACACACATCCATGCCCGAGGCAGGATTCGAACCTGCGACCGTAGCGGTCGCTCGGTTCCAGACTGTAGCGCGTAGAACCGCACGGCCATTCCGGCCGGCCTTTGGAAACACTACATGCGTTTAGTCCTCATTAGATGTAATACACTTACGCCAGCTTTTTCAAATCACCGGCATACTTCAGGAATTATATCTTTGGGACAGCTTTTAGCACACTCAGCAATGCGATTGTAATCTGATCTCTGCTTCTGGAAAGACGGTCCTTGAAGGTAATCCTTATTTTTGGGAACAGAGAAAAGTGACGTGGGGCTGTGGCTGACAGATAGAAGGTTGGGGCTACATTTGTTACATTACGGTATTGGTTTTGGCCAAGAATTCATGAACAAGCAACGAAATGTGAACTGCTGCATTGTCATGATGCGAAAGTCACGAATTGTTTCGCCACACATCCGGGCGTTTTTTCTTTTGAATTACTCCACGCAAACAGCGTTGAACTTATAAGCTATACCCCATACTGACCGTTCGACCTTGTGACGAGAACTTATGATGCACTATGCCGTTAGAATCTAAGAACCTTCATATTTGACCGAGCTTCCACTGGGACGTTTCACCTTAGTTTCGACGTCATATCTGTAAACGCGTGTCTCTTTGCCTTCGGTCACGTTTCAGTAGTTCTCCATAGTTTCTAACCATCTAGCTACTCGTGAACAACTTGCATTCACCACTGTTATTTTGGAAATTTGACAATTTTGGAACGACGTTTGCTGTCACGTTTCATATCCAAATCATTCGAAAAAACTTCATGGTATGTATGCAATGTATGCAATTCGGCGATAGGTCATAATTATTTCTTTCACTTCTTCCATGATTTCGTTGGTTGATGATGTGCTAGGCAATTAGGACGTTCGTCAGCGTCAGCGTCTTCACGGCCTTCTTCAAAACGCGTATACCACTAGTCAACCATTGTTTTACTCATAGCAGACTCACCAAAAGTAATATTTAACATTTCTAAAACTTTGCCGAAGCTTATTCCGCTCTTATAATAAAATTTAATACGATTTGTGTGATTTATTTTTATACAACACTGGCTTTGCACCCGCTGGTTCACTCGAGCTCTACTGCATGGTCTGCACAATTTTTTGTTTTGTTTTTATATAATCGAATTTTATATTGTCACGCCCATTTCTCACGTGTAAGTCAACACACTGTATAAACAGTGTAAAACCAAATACCAACTTTCGTAGTTCCAGCTTCAAAATTGCCTTAAAAGCGACATATTTTCAAAAAACCTTTCACCCCTTTAGGGGTAGAATTTCGAAATATCCCTTCTTAAACGATGTCTACAGTATAAGATCAAAACCCTTTGCAAATTACCGGTTTCTTTGCTTAGCGATTTGGACTGAGAGATGGTGAGTCAGTGAAGGAGTCAGGCCGTGTTCCACTCTGTTAGGGGTTTAATTTCCAAAAACACTGAAAAATGTATTTTTTATTTCTAACCGAGAGCCGAATACAAGTGTTCATAGACATAGCTTTAAAAATGCTTTCATAATGAAATCTTTTCATAAAACTTTTTATCTCGTATTTCACACCCTTAGGGTTAAATTTCCAAGAACAATGAAATCCTTTTTTTTTTTAATTCCAACCGAGAACTCAATTATCTATTGTCATAGATGTAGCGTTAAAAATGCTTTAGTAGTTCTGTAATAATGATTTTTTTAAAAAAAATCCTTTCATACTATTTCACCTCCTTACGGATTGAATTCTCAAAAAAAAATGCTGAAACACTTATTTAATTTCTGACCGATATATCAAATAATTTTTCGGAGTTTACTCTTCAAAATTGCCGTAATAGCGACATACTTAACAAAATTTTTCATCTCCTGCTTCTTCCCCATAGGGTTGTAGTTTCGAAAGACTCCTTCTTAAACGATGCGTACAGTATAAGATTAACACCCTTTCCTAATTCCAAGTTCACATCATGGGCTTGGCGTCGATGAGTCAATCAGTACATTACCTTTTATACAAGGAGACCATCGCCTGTTCCACCAAAATCCATGAAAACTGTTCAAAAGCTAACAGCAGACTAAATATCCGATTCGGTGTACAGACACTTTGCAGACATGTTTACCAATATAACAACGGAAAAAGATCATGCGAATCGGACTAACGTGATAGACGAAATTATAAAATTCCCGTTAACATTTTTTAGCCAGCTACAGAACAGGATATGATAGCCTGAAGTCCACTGATCGTAGCTATTGCCAAGCCCTGCATTGTGTACGAGACTGGGCATAGAAGACGCTGTAGGATGTGAGCTGAGGCCTGGTCAGACCCACAATAACATAACATACCTTCACTCCGCACTGAGACCACATCTGTTCGGGTTAATATTACTCCTTGTCAGACCAGGAGGCAATCGACTGACTGACGCCCAGGTGGCCCGTTCTCCCGTCTGATGAAGAGGGAGTCCTTTTACAGGTGCCATCCATCTTCCCAGTTGCTGAGTTCTAGCGCACCACGGTTGGTGGCTCGTTTGCTTTGGTGATGGATTAAACTGCTGTCTCGAGTAAACCATTCTTTGACTCTGAACGTGTTTGCTGGTAACTAAACAGAGGATGAGCTTCTGATGCTGTTGCTTTCACCTTTTCTCTTCTGGCTTCTACTTCTCTTAGAACGTCGGGTGTATGATTCCAACGAGACAATATGGCTTCTGTAGAGGAGTGGACCATAGACAGCCTGTAATGGTACGACATGGTTTTTGAAGATAACGGAGTCGTTCGCTGATTTATAAACCAGGTTCTCTAAAGTAGATTAAAATTTATTTACGGAACCAACCTGACTGTAATAGTATAGGTCTGGTACCTAAATCAACATATGAAAATTTGTGGGTGACCGGTAAGACGGGCCTGTGACGAAAATGATAACGATCGTTATCATGACGCCGGCCGCTGTGGCCGTGCGGATCTAGGCGTGACCGCTACGGTCGCAGATTCGAATCCTGCCTCGGGCATGGATGTGTGTGATGTCCTTAGGTTAGTTTGGTTTAAGTAGTTCTAAGTTCTAGGGGACTGATGACCACAGATGTTAAGTCCCATAGTGCTCAGAGCCATTTGAACCATTTTTTTTAGTTATATTGACTCTAAAGACCAGCATGGGAATCACGAGATGACCGAGTGTGGGTAAGTGAATTAATAATATTTAAGAAGAAATAGGAAGGTGTGTGACATGTGGAAGTCTGAGTCAGCCCGGGGAGCGTGCTAAGATAGTCTAAGTGGTAAGGCGCACGTTCGCGATAAGCAGGAAATCCTGGTTCGTGTTCCGATTAGGCACAAATTTTCATTTGTCGCTTGAGGTCGTACTTCTATAACTATTATAGTGAAACTGGTTTTCAGAAATGAATTCCAATATTTGAAACTATAGTTTGTCATCAAATATAAATAAAACAGATTAAATCTGAATTTCTTGAGCAAATAATTTATAAATTTACATCTCGCATTTAAGACGTTGTTGAACTCTGTTTTCGGTGGAAGGAAGATTCTTGCTGAAATAGCAATCAGTCGCAAGTTTTTCGCTAGAAAAAGTTATTTGCCAACGATGGCTTTTACAATATAATTATTTCGATGTATAGGTAGCCGCCATAATTGTGGCGCTGATGAAAACAGGATTAGAAAATGTAGATTAAATTAGTAAGGGGTTAACATAATAAAACCCTTATTTAAAAATTTCCGTGAACGAACGGTTAGATTTTCTCTAAGTTAGTACACTAGCGACAATCTTGTTTTATTTGCAAATGACCTGCCACAGTTTGGAAGTTGCTTATGGGAGAATAAATATTTCAAGGCAAAAACTCGGGACATGTTGCTGATTCTGCAACTGTTATGCACATGACTGGGAGGTTAGGACCATAACATTCAAATTTCCTTTAACTACAAAGGTTAAAACAGTGCACGGTTCGAGTTGCATTGCAGGTTGCGAATGTAACGGCTTCGAGGGACAACAGAAATTTTTGTCCGGATTTAAAGATTTAAAACGCTTTCACAATCTACTGCCTAAGATGTACAATATTACATTAAAGGTTACCACAGTAAGTCTGGTGTTAAAGTTAGAAACTGTGTGTGTGTCTTGAAGCAGTACAACTCATGATGCGTAAATAACACAGGTTATATTCGTGCAGTAATTGAGAATGAGAACACTTAGCGACTTCCAACAAACTTTAACCATAATTTCAAACCTTTTCGTGAATTTTCTCGCGGACTCTTCTCCCTTCCCCAGAAGGTAATCAGAGGACAAAAGTTTAGCACTTACAGCATTTTCGCTGTAAATACCCACGATGGCTTTTACAGTATAATTATTTCGAGGCATGACCTTTTAATTTGTTACTTCTTTACTAATAACTTTATTCACAACACAGTTTTCAGAAAGTATCCATGTATGCCACTGTATGTATCTATAAAATTATGTCATTGTACGACAGTTCACGAGATATGACGTTTTGTACATTGGAGTTCGAGTCTCTAAAGAACCGCTGGTGGGGTTACTGGTTCTTATTAATCCAGTCAGCTGTAGCGAAACAGGCAAGTGTGGCACCTGGGACCAATTATTAATGAACAAACGAAACGCAGTTACCTGCTCACCAAACCCAAGTTCACTGTCCGCAATTTCTGGTATCGCCATCTATGTGTGTCCTATGTAGCTGTGGTGACGGCTGTGCATTATGCTGTGGTATGATAAAGACTCGCTGAGGTGTGTGAAGTTGTGTCCATACGATGCTACTCTTTCCTCGTGTGTAAAACCACACTCAAAAAGGCAAACTCGAATACGTCACAGCTAGGAGAACACAGGTGCTACATACTCTAGATTTATTTATTTATTTATTTGCATCCCCACGAAAATCATAGCAAGAGTTCGGCATTCTGCTAGGAAAACGTAAAAACATTTCTTTAGACATGATAAGGTTCATTCTTGTGGAGATACGACTTCCAGTTGAGATTTATTACATGGAAATCCATCTCCATACAGAAGTCTCAGTGTCGAAACATAATAGTTCTGTCATTGGGCCTGCTATCAAGTTTTTGAGAAGTTGCATTTATTTACTTCCCTTAGCCAGTGGGTTAGCTATGATTCATGTTGAATATACCTTTAGAATAATAAAAATACCATGCCTATATTTTCACATCTACAAAAATAACAGAAAAAGTTTGGTTAATAGCTTATAATCAACTGAGTATTGTTTCGAAATGATAGAAATGTAGGCAGTTTGTGCACGAAGCGCTCCACTCATGTGTGCGACGACTTTCCTCTTTGCAGCAACTCGCTCAGTTTATTAGACTTTGAATTTATTACTATGCTTTCTGTTAAATCCTGTGCTCTCATAATCATAGGTATTTATGAGTTGCTATTGTTGCACCAGTTGTTTACTTTTTGCAGTACATATGTCCTGAACCGGACGTCTTCTGTGACATCAACCGTTTTGCAGATTCAGTTATATATTGGTGATAAACCTAATGACATTAAGACGTGGAACACTTGATACCTATAAATAGATAAATCATTTTTAAATGATGTCATCTTGCTTTCAGCTGTTACAATTTTTATTGCATGGTGACATCCTTTTAAAAAAAATACAGAAGCTGTGGACCCGTATTACAAGACATTAATGGACATAAATAATTGCTTGCCGAAGAAATATGACTTCGAAAGAATTTTGAATCCCAGACAAGTTAATGTACCATGTAAAAATATATATTCAAAATTCAGATTTTACAGTTAGAACACAAAATAGTCTCTTGCGAGTTAGGATAGAATGAAAGAAATTAATTCAGTCACCGTAATATTGTATAACAGCTTAATTGGAACAACATTAGGAATTAATACCAGTAAAACCAAATAGCCTACTATGGTAAACTCAAAAAAAGAAAACTTACCTTTGAACAGGTGCACAAAAAATGGAAACATTGACGAAATCAGAACAAGAAAAAGGAAAATTTTGAGGAAAATAGTTTGCGGGATTTAAGATAAGAATACAGCGGAATGGAGAATATTAACAAAGATGAATATGATCTTTCATAGGGCACCAGACACTGTATACTAAATTATAGCTAGACGACTTCATTGGAGTGAACATGACTGCGAACTCCAGAAGAAAGGAAAATTTATCAAATAGCATAGAACATCCTCAAGGAAGACCATCTACTTCGACAGCGTCAGAGAAGACGAACATCTTACATGTAATGAATTGGAAAATTAAATGCTAGGATATAACTACCTGCAAAGCATTGTGACGTCAGCACTGAAGAGCTTTAATAGTTTGTGAAGCTTGCTAATAATAATAATAACAATAACAACACTGTATGCAGCCTTACACATGACGTTACGGATTTAAAGCAAAATCATGTCGTGTGGTCACTCAGTTTGGTGTAATTTTTAATGAGAACAAATCTGTAGCGTTGACAACAAAGTTGCCGGTTTAGCTACTTGTTAGCTAAATATAGCGCTTAAACGAAGCAAAATACTATAAAATGTTCAGTTTCGCCGAGAGCCATTTTTAGCTATAATTTTTAATTATTTTTAGCGTTTCTACTATTTCCTTGTTTCCTTTATTTTCATTACCCTACAGAGAGTGCTGACAAAAGGGAACTCTAATTTTTTAGCCTCAGATCACACTCTTGATACCATAACTGGTTTCAACTTTTTAGCTAGTCTTTGACAGAATATTTGAATGTGTTACACTATACTTTGACGATGTAGCGCACCTGATTTCAAATCATCTTATGATGATTTGTATAAAGATGAAACCAGTTAAGAAACCATCGGTGTGGTTTGAGACCCAAAAGTAAATTAAAGTCTTTCGTTCACAAGATGGTCTATCTAAGTACTGGAATACTCTCATGTTTGCTCACATTGTAGCCGGTCCCGGTGGCCGAGCGGTTCTAGGCGCTTCAGTCCGGAACGGCGCGACTGCTACGGTCGCAGGTTCGAATCCTGCCTCGGGCATGGATGTGTGTGATGCCCTTAGGTTAGTTAGGTTTAAGTAGTTCTAAGTTCTAGGGGACTGATGACCTCTGATGTTAAGTCCCATAGTGTTCAGAGCCATTTGAACCAAGTTCACATTGTAGTCGTAAATAATATGATTCTAAGTTCTAAATAAGGTAAGTATTAAACAAGGTAAGTATTAAAGATGGATCAAACATGCTAATAGGATGCCTCTGCCTCAGGGTCGTAATGGCGGAACATTACGTGAAAATTCGGAGAAAGTCTGAGAAGATACATTTCCTGCCCGCTACGGACCAGGAGATTATTGAGGACGTGTGGCAGGAACTATGTTTCGTATGACATTGTTCTAAATGACTTATCCGAAAATTACTTTGAGAATTTATTAGAAATAGGCCGATCATTTGATTCATTTGAATACTCGACTCAAACAAAACTACACTCATGTTCATAAATGAAGTATAATGCTCATACATGGTAAAATAACGCTCTGGTGGGCGGTTTGCGGGTTTAAATCACCTCGGGGTTGGATCATATGGTGCATTTGACCTGCGGTCGTCGCACGGTGGCGCTGGCAGCAGTCCACATAAGCAGAGGTGTGTTGGTGAATGTCATAGCACGGTGCAGCTAGTAAGTGTGCAGACGTTTTCAGACGTGCTAATGGTAACTGTGTGTTGAAAATGGCTCAAAGAACACATATTGATGACCTTATGGGGGGGGGGGGTAGAATAATAGGGCGACTGGAGGCTGGCCAAACACAGCAGGTCGTAGCACGGGCCCTCCGTGTGCCACAGAGTGTGATGTCAAGATTATGGCAACGATTCCAGCAGACAGGAAATGTGTCCAGGCGCTACAGTACGCGACCTCCACAGTGTACAACACCACAAGAAGACCGATATCTCACCATCAGTGCCCACAGACGGCCACGGAGTACTGTAGGTAGCCTTTCTCGGGACCTTATTTCAGCCGCTGGAACAGTTGTCTCCAGACACACACAGTCTACAGACGCCTGAACAGACTTGGTTTATTCCCCCGGAGACGTGCAAGGTGCATTCCACTGACCCCTGGTCACAGGAGAGCCCGTAAAGCCTGGTGTCAAGAACACAGTACTTGGTCATTGGAACAGTGATCACAGGTTATGTTCACGGATGAGTCCAGGTATTATAGTCTGAACAGTGACTCTCGCTGAGTTTTCATCTGGCGTGAACCAGGAACCAGATACCAACCCCTTGGTGTCCTTGAAAGGTACCTGTATGGAGGTCGTGGTTTGATGGTGTGGGGTGGGATTATGATTGGTGCACGTCCACCCCTGCATGTCTTTGACAGAGGAACAGTAACAGGTCAGGTGTGTCGGGACGTCATTTTGCACCAGAACGATCATACATCAGACAGAGAATAGGGAATCACTCCAAAAGACAACACATGGAACAATTCTGACAACACAATCACTGACTCGGATGCCTCAACAAACTCAGAACAAGACAATATTGATTCGTAGAATAATATAAAAATAAGAAGAATAATATAAAAGTATTTATTAAACATTATCCAACGAAAGAAAACGTGTAAAATGTATAAGGATTGTGACTATAGATATAATTGCTAAGTTTAACTTCTTAACGGCTTACATTACACAAATACACTGAGCTAAAGCTTCCAGGGGAGGAGAGGCTTGACGAACTTACGAGGCTCCTTTCCCACAGGAATAACCATGACATTGCCAGTAACCAACAGTAAAATTAATATGAGGAATGTATACTTATTTATTATCTTCAATGAAAAATTTTAAATAACATATTAATATCATTTGTACTTAGATCTAAGCAAATTGCTGCTCCATCTCGAACTGGCTCGAAGTTGTTTCGATGCCCTCCCACCTAGAACAGCCAGTTAGTGGGACACTTTCTTCCATTAAAAACCTGTCCTCTCATCTATTAGCTTCTTTTTAAATTTTAAAATTGTTTCTGTTTTCTTTTACTCAGTTTATGTTCATTTTATTCCAGTACCGACTCATTACTGATACACCTGTTTTATTGTTCAGAGAAAAAAAAAGGTAGGAATATGAAACAAAGTATTGTAATATGCAAACTTTTAAAAGGTACGACCTGCTTTTTAAAATAGGCAACAGCCCATTCAATATGCAGTAAATGAAATGAAAAAATAAAATGAATTCAGTTAACACATAGTAGAGAATCAATCAAAAGGCCGTTGCAGCATCACTAACATGGATGCTACGAAAGGTAGGAAAATATTTCTGCTTTGCATTAGAACGTTGGTAATTGAATGAAACGGTAGAATTTTACGCTAGAGTCCGGTTAAAGTCCTTTATTTAAGAATCATTGAATTCCGTCTGAACAGGTCTCGGAAGGCCGACCGACCGCCGTGTCATCCTCAGCCGATATGCGTCACTGGATGCAGCTAGGGAGGGCCATGTTGTCAGAATACCACTGTCCCGGCCGTTGTGAGCTTTCGTGACCGAAGAACCATACGTGGAAGAGATATATACAAATAGAAGTTAATCTTGCACACGATGTCCAACATAAAACCGGTACACTTGACGTACCGTTCACCCATCTCTAATCGAACTGCTTGTGAAATAGCAACACTGTCTCGCAAGTTGGCTGTGTGTTCGTGAGTCGGTTGTTGTGAGAAGCTCGTGTTCTTCAGTTGTTACTGAAATGTGGTAATTTGCATTAGAACAGCAACTTTATGCTGTGGAATATTTCATGAAGACTGGTTCCAACAAGTTATGTAAAGAAATGCCTCAGCGGAAGTGTCTTGGCAGCGAACTGAAACTATAGACATAATTTGCATGGACATTACGAGAAGTCCCCGCTAGGAGGTAAGGAGGATCTCAACTGTGAAAGTTGACGATAGCAAAACGAAAACAGAAGTTTTAAACTTCACCTTCAAGAAATCTGTGACGTAGGAAAATCGTTCAAACATACCGTCATTTGACCATCGGACAACGACTGCATGGACGACATAGTAAAAAGCAACCCTGGCGTAGAGAAACAAGATTTGAAAGCAAATAAATCCTCAGGTCCGGATGGAATACCAATTCGGTTTTTCGAAGAGTACTCCACAGCATTGGCCCTTTACTTAGCTTGTATCTATCGTGGATCTCTCGCCCACTTCAAAGTCCAAAGCGACTAGAAAAAAGCTCAGGTGACTCAATTACGTAAGAAGGGTGAAAGAACGGACCCGCAAAATCAATATCCCTAACTTCGGTTTGCTGCAGAACCCTTAAACATGTTCTCAGTTCGAATATAATAAATTTGCTTTGGACAGAGAAGCTTATGTCGACAAATCAGCATGGTTCTAGAAAGAATCGCTCATGCAAGACTCAGCTTACCTTTTCTCACGTGATACACTGCGAACTATGGATGAAGGGCAACAGGAAGATTCCATATTTCTACATTTCCGGAAAGCGTTTAACACGGTGCCCCAATGCAGGCTGTTAACGAAGGTACGAGCATATGGAATAAGTTCACAGATATGTGATATCTGTGATAGAACCCAGTATGTTGCCCTCGATGGCGAAAGTTCATCAGAGACAAGGGGTATTGTCAGGAGTGCCCCAGAGAAGTGAGATAGGTCCGCTGTTGTTCTCTATATAATAAATGATTTCGCGGACAGGGTGGGCAGCAATTTGCGGTTGTTTGCTGATTTTGCTGTGGTGTACTGTCAGGTGTCAAAATTGAATGACTGTAGGAAGCTAGAAGGCGAGAGCCGTTGTGGCCGACCGGTTCAAGCCGCTTCAGTCTGGAACCGCGCGACCGCTACGGTCGCAGGTTCGAATGCTGCCTCGGGCATGGATGTGTGTGATGTCCTTAGGTTAGTTAAATTTAGGTAGTTCTAAGTTCTAGTGGACTGATAAGCTCAGATGTAAGTCCCATAGTGCCCAGAGCCATTTTTTTAGAAGACGACATAGACAAAATTTGTAGTAGGTGTTATGAATGGCAGCTATATCTAAATGTGCAAAAATGTGAGGTAATGCGGATGAGAAGGAAGAACAAATCTGTAATATTCGGTTGCAGTATTGCCAGTGTCCTGCTTGACACAGACACATCGTTTAAATATCTGGGCGTAACGTTGCGGAGCGATATGAAATGGAACGAGCATGTGAGAATTGTGGTAGAGAAGGCGAATGGTCGACATCGTTTTGTTGGAGAATTTTAGGAAAGAGTAGTTCATGTGTAAAGGAGATCGCATATAGGAAGCTGGTGCGATCTGTTCTTGAGTACTGCTCGAGTGTTTGAGATCTGTACCATGGCAGACTGAAGGAAGACATTGAAGCAATTCAAAGGCTGGCTGCTACAATTGTTACCGGTAGGTTCGAGCAACACTCAACTGTTACGGAGATGCTTTGGAAATTCAAGTGGGAATCCCTGGATGGAAGGTGACGTTCTTTTCGGGAAATACTATCGAGAAAATTTAGAGAACCGGCATTTGAAACTGACTGTACTCCCGCCAATATTCATTGCGCGTAAGGACAACAAAGATAAGATGCAAGATATTAGGGCCCACGTGGAGGCATGTAGATGGACGTTTTTCCCTTCTATTTGCGACTGGAACAGGAAAGAAAGTGACTAATAATGGTACAGGGTACCCTCCGCGACGCACCGTATGGTGGCTTCGTTGCGGAGTGTCCATGTTGATGTAGATGTTGATTCGCAGCGTGTTGGTGTATCTCGTACACTGCCATCGTGCATTAAAAGATATGAAACTAAAAGTCTATCGTGTTCGTGGAAGAGTTGAAATTTATCAGGAAAAAGAGTTCATAATTGTAACTGACTGTTAACATCAGCTGCTAACGGTTACTTGGACTCTTTACCTTACTTCATGCCAGATGAGGCCTGGATTCGTTTGTCAGTCCACGTAGGAGTTGTCAGAAGAGGCCTCTGGCCCCCAAGGTCCACAGACGTACCATCATGTGATTTTTGTTTATGGGGCACACTGAAAAGCAAAGTGTATGCTTACAATCCTCGCCAATAGACAATTTAAACGGTACGTTACTAGAGATATTAATAACATGACGCTTGTAGAATTACAGCGTGTTGATGGTAGCGTCATTACACGAAGTCAGCAATACCTGGATGCATATGGCCACCACTTCCAGCATGTCTTATAAACAGGCACCTACATGTTTTTTAACGTTACTATTATCTATTTTTTTCAGTTCTTGAGACGTACCTGTTTTATGTGGCACACCTTACATATTTCGCAATTTGTTTGTGCATTCATTCACATATTGTGTACCGTACTATAAATCCCAAACAAGAATTTAAAACATGCAAGTGCAATTTCAGTGTCTTTCATGTTCTTGCTACAATGAATGGCACTATCCTCAGTCATTTCCTACTGAAAGTACCAATAAATAATTTCATTTGGTTTCTCATCTTAAATCGATATTTTTCGTTTCCGTCTCAATACAGTGGTAGTTAAAGGAACAGAACTGGACGTTGGAAAGTTTTTTTAAGATTCACTTTAAATTTCTCCAAACGTGCATCCATGCCCATTATTCAGCTACTGGCATGTATCAAATTCTTTCAGGAGAGAAATATGGTGTGAGTGTATGAAGTACCTTGGAGAAGGAGACTCAAAAGGGTTTGCAAATATGTTGGAACTTGAAACATATGCCATATGTAAACAGTTTCAAGACTGAAATCGTAGAGTGTTAGAAATATACAAATGAGGATGATTACACACTTACATAAATTGGTAAGGAATATAAAAAGAAAAAAGCTGAGTGATGGCAAATGTATAGATGGTCGTGGTCATCTTGTAAAGGAAGAAGTAGACAATCTGCAGCTCTTTTATGGTTAAGCCATAAGAAGGATTCAGTGTGATAGAGGCCACGAGGAAAGTAGTTTGGCCTACCTTTTTCCATAAAGCCTCTGCAGAATGGTAATCCACACCACGCACTTGTGACAGTGGCGTAGAATCGTGGTATAGATTCAGAAAAGCACATGGAAACTGGTGATGTTCATGTGCACCATTACTCCCCGCCATCTACAGAAAGTTGGTGTGAAGTTTTAGAGTTTCTAGGAATATGAGTTCAATATGAAACAATCACTGTTGACAATTGACTCCATTAGAATGACCAAAGCTAAAAACTGTCTCCCTCTGACAACTAAAGAAGTCAGAATAACAGGGAGAAACAAGAAAAGAAAATGCAAAAAATGTAAAACTTTGTATAGAATCACTTCCAGTATGTAAGATGCACGAAATTATATTTCGTGTCAAAACACTGATGCTGCCATCTACTTTTTCTCTGTTTTTCTTTGCAGTACTGAGTGAAGTCCAAGGAATTACAGAAAAATGAGCTATACTATCATTGGTGTCTTTTATACCGTAATTTTAATGACATTCTTTGTGAAAATTTTGTAAAATATACGTTTATTTACTATCTTATTGTAACTAGCAAATATAGTATGTAACAGTCTGCCGATAAATGCAATTATACATAAATTGATATATATCACTTTATTTTTGCTATGTATATATAAGCTTTCTTGTATTACAAATACAATCATCATAAATTCATATATATCACTGTAGTTTCTCAATGTATATGTAAGTTTTATGTAAACATGACGTGTCCAATGTTGTAAGAAATGTTTCACAGACAAGTAAAGCACAAGAACAAAAAAAAAAAAAAAAAAAAAAATAGACTGCCAATCAACAACAGCGAATATACATACAGTGCCGATTAATTACAAGAAAGTAAATATTTCTAGCATAAAAATTTTCATACAAATAACATGATTTTGGTCTACCTTTTAGATAGACGTTTTGTTAATGTGTACTTAAACTTTTAATCATTGCAAATAGCATATCCTTTTACGTATGGATAAATTTTGAGTTACAGCCATGTAAACTGTATGAAATATCATAGCATTTTCCAGGCATTCATAGGGAAGTGATCTTAATTGCTGAATCCCTTACCTCTACATGCAATGGCAATTGCGTGCAATGTAAAAACTATTTAACTTGTACTGCTGCAGCGGCATCTCTATTTCTATGTATGTAGGTTGGAATTTTTTCTGGTACACCAGTCATTATGTAAATTGGAAATTTTGTTGATGTACAGCTAAAACTTTTAAAAAGTACACCATAAAGGACATGAGACTCATGTTTAAGAAAAAATAAAAGAAAAATGGAACAGAGAAAAGATATAGTAGTGTGGAAAGTCCGCCAACAAAGTCCACGGCGGGGATGTAGCTCAGTGGTAGAGCGTTCGCTTTGCATGTGAAAGGCCCCGGGTTCGATCCCCGGCATCTCCACAAAGTTTTTTACACTACGAAATGCCGTGCGATTTATTGTGTCACTGGGTTCTTTCAATAACCATACTTATTTATGCATTATTTTGAACATAATTCTATAGATTAGTGATGCATATGGAAGCAGAGGATGTATCCAAAAATAAAAATATCGTTGTATGAAGCTAATAATATGTTTTAGGATATATTATCAGTGTTAGTTTTACTGCGTTAAGTTGCTACCACACGGGTCAGGAACGGACGGTCAGTCGTTCGGAACCTACTGTGCGTCGCATATGGGCTGTGTACCGGCATGCAGACGGGAGATATAAGCGCGAACAGTTAACACAGCGCGCCTATTTCGCAATTTACAGTTTTTTTTAATTGCCCAAATGCGAGCTAGACGATCATTCACCCGCTAGCATGTTACATTTTACATGTATGCATTAAAGCAAACGAAGTTGTATCACGGTATAACACACGCAAGGTGGAAACAGATCTGCGTCGGCCCCTGTGGCCTAATGGATAAGGCATCGGTCTCCTAAACCGGGGATTGTGGGTTCGAGTCCCACCAGGGGTACGAAAATTTTTAATTCGTAAACAGATATGATCTGATAGCACTCATCTTAACTAGAGCATTCGATTGCTTCAAAAATTTAATGAAGGTTATAAAGTACGTAGAAGTAGACACCCAGATGTTAAGCGGTTTGAGCTGCGCCACTTATGTTTTTCCCGAGACGGTTGCAACGAGCAAGTGTTCTATCGAGTCTGTTGTTGGGAGAACGCCGTAGACAAATAAAAGTAATATTCCCAATAAATTCAACTGTCTATCAAGCTTTAAGTAAGAAATTTTGGTGGGTGAATAAACCTTGGAGAATTATTTAATATAGTGAAGAAATACATCGGCTTCTAGAAATTTTTATGTAACACTAGTAACAAAATGGCTCTGAGCGCTATGGGACTTAACATTTGAGGTCATCAGTCCCCTAGAACTACTTAAACCTAACTAACCTAAGGACATCACACACATCCATGCCCGAAGCAGGATTCGACCCTGCGACCGTAGCGGTCACGCGGTTCCAGACTGTAGCGCCTGTGAGGTTTCCCGCTTAATGAAGTTCAGAACCATAGCTACGGTACGAATATCTTTGTTTAGCAACGTCAATAACCATCAGTTTTCGTGTAGTTTTCGAAAAATATTGTGAATTGTAGCCAATTTAGTATCAGGTCATCTCTAAATTGTCTTGCCGTGTGATTGCAGTGTCAACACATTCCTGAGCAGCGCTCCGGCAAACGAATGCGACAGCGTAATCGGCGGCAGAAGGAGTGACTTCAGACAGCCGTTCGCTGTTTCACCGTCTCCCTGGTTGTTTCTCGCGAGTTTGTAGCTTAGTTCTGTACATGCTTTTAGTTTGTTTTCTTGTTTAGTACTGTTTTGGAGCTTGAAGATTGATCTTTCTATGTGTAATTTTTCTAGATGAATACGATTTCTCGTAGAGATTCTATCAGGTTGTCGTTCAGTCGTGAATGTTCTAAGTCGAGTTCACATGAAATTCATAAGTTTGTCACTGGAGAGCCATGAAGACCCTTAACTCCAAAATTCGAATTCTAGTGCCGCAGATTGCTCCTATGGTTTACGTCAAGTTATCGGATAACGAATTGTGTTGTAGAAAAATTGGGAGCACTTTAAAGTTCACTCACGTGGTTGGGAATATTAGTGAGATGAAGATGTCGCATGCAGGAATGGGCTTCGGTACTGCCCGGATGTCTGAGTTGCCTTTTGAGATGCCACCTGATCAAATTAGCCGGGCGCTTAGTCAATATGTGCGTGTATAGTTAGTTACTGAGAAGAGGTGGGGTAGCCGTTTCCCACTGCCTTTGCTGAACGGCGTTCGCGAGGCGGAAATTGATTTGGTAAAACACATCCCGTCATTCATCACTGTGTCAGGCTACAGAGCACTGGTCGTGTTTGATGGATGTCCAAGAACGTGCGCCATTTGCGATTGTCCAGATAACGTTCGCGCAGAGTGCCCAGCTGCCGCCCGGCGACGACGCGACTCACCCAGCCGTTCCGGCCGTAAACATTCCGCCGACGTAGACAGGCGCGGCCGTGGCCGCAACTCGAACGACCTTCGCGCGGGACAGCCCTCCCGAGGAACAGACTCAGCAAGTACACTGAACGGCACCTGTCACCTCCCAACAGAAGACTGCAGATACACCGTCGTTCGCTACACTAGTTGACAATCAATGCTAGTAGACACACCTGTCACAGATGCGACTCTCGTCTCATCCGTGGTGCATACCGTAACTCAGCTCCCTCTGCCATATGTTAATCAGGCTGTTCCCCGGAGGAGGCACGTACATCTACGAATACGGAAGGTGCCTTTATAACATTCATTGTTAAACCTAGTGGCCCAAATTTACAGAAACCTTTCACGGACACAGCGCCAAGTACAGAAAGTGAATCTGCGTTGTACTAGCCGAGCGGTCGAATTCGCTGCGGTCATGGACTGTGCGGCTGGTCCCGGTGGAGGTTCGAGTCCTCCCTCGGGCATGGGTGTGTATGTTTGTCCTTAGGATAATTTAGGTTAAGTAGTGTGTAACCTTAGGGACTGATGACCTTAGCAGTTAAGTCCCATAAGATTTCACACACATTTGAACTTTTTTTTTAAATCTCTGTTGTCTTACGATTCCGAATCAACTTTGAAACATAAGAAGGAAAGACGCATAGGTCATCCAAGGCAGAAACGTTGGCTCCTAGAACAAGAAGAAACTGTCACATACGCAACAAAACTAGACAGAACCTTCTCGCGCAGTTGATTGCCGCAAGAACAAAACACGAGACACGCTAATAGCAAAGCCAGTGAGAGTGTTTCTGGTGCTGATACTGGTGCGGAAGGACGAACAAACGACGGAGCAATTGCCAAAACTGTGAACCGTGAGAAAATGTAAAAGTGGACCATAATATGGACTGGGCAATGGTATTGAAGGAGAGGATGTTTCGATGCAGGCCACGGCGAGTAAAACGGTGCCGACAGACGTCATAGGCGCAGTTACTTCAGGAAAGAATCGTCCTCTCTCTAACTCCGTTGTTCGAATGTCAGTTCAGCGTTCACTCTCATATGCCACCATGAAGTACCCCTTGTCACTTGAATCATGGAGGTTTGCGTAATTACTGACAATTTATTCCCTTCATCCTCTACAACCATGGATCAAACATGTAGTATAACAATCTTAAACATCAGTAGAATGCAATCTCCGGTGACAGTAAGTGTTTTGGAGGAGCTTCTTTATGAATCAGACACGAATGTGGCAATATTACAAGAAGTAAATCTTATGAATTGCGGATTCCAGGCTATCAAGAGATCTTAAATTGGCAACCAAAAATTCAAGTGGGATAGCCTTCCTAGTTAGAAAAGGCATACCTGTTGCAAATGTAAAATATTTATAATCATGGAGAGGGATTAGTTGTCAGATTTTGGATTTTACATTTATTAGTATTTATGTCCCGTCTCGTAATAATTCCAAGTAGGAACGGGCCGTGTTCTTTAAACAAGAGCTTTTGTACCTTCTGAATGATGATGTCGAACACATGAAAATAGGCGGCGATTGGAACTGTGTACTTAGTAACAAGGACCAGTGGTCAGCTTCAATTTTTCTCGCGAACTCTCTGATTTAGTTAAAAATCTCCAAATGAAGGATGTCTGGGAACTCATATATCCATCTACTGTCAAGTTTACCTTTCTCAACAATGTGTCGGCAAGCCGTCTAGATAGAATATACACACATCAAGAAAAGTTTTGCGGCTCCTCGGTTTCGAGCGTTTCGGAACCTGTACAGAAAAGTGGAACAGAGATCAACATAAACATCACTTCCGCCCTTCTTATGACTCATGAAAACCACACATTGCATGTTGTACCACCATACAGCGAGACCTTCAGAGGTGATGGTCCAGACTGCTGTACGTCGGTACCTCTAGTACCCAGTAGCACGCTCTTTTGCATTCACGCATGCCTGTGTTCGTCGTGACATACTGTCCACAAGTTCATCAAGGCACTGTTGGTCCAGATTGTCCCACTCCTCAATGGCGATTCGGCGTAGATCCCTCAGAGTGGTTGCTGGGTCACGTCGTCCATAAACAGCCCTTTTCAATCTATCCCAGGCATGTTCGATAGGGTTCATGACTGGAGAAGACGCTGGCCACTCCAGTCGAGCGATGTCGTTATCCTGAAGGAAGTCATTCAGAAGATGTGCACGATGGGGACGCGAATTGTAGTCCATGAAGACGAATGCATCGTCAATATGTTGCCGATTTGGTTGCACTATCGGTCGGAGGATGGCATTCACGGGTCGTATCACGAAAGTAATTTTTGCATAATGTGTCAGATCCAACTAACATAGCTCGTTGAAACTTGGACCATATGTGGAAAGAATTGCTATAGTAAAGTGCAGATTGTTGTAAGTGCCACACTATACGTTTCTGTATGAAATTTAGCCCAACTTTACCTCCCACTCTATAAAAAGTCTAAATATGTCCCCACCAACTGTTGTGCAACTTAAACTCGTATGCTAACCTTTTACTAAACAGAACCTAATTTTAACTGAAGTGTAACTGGTCAGAATACAACATGTCTTTATATTAAATACACATCTGGAGAAAACAATTATCTGGCCCTAATCAAATTTCCATTTACTTACCTCGCTTCTTGAAAACATTGTTGCAGATTTTTCGAAAGCAGCAGGCAAGCAGGCAGCGGCTAAGCTAGATTTCCATTTTTAAATAAAATTTCCAAACAATATTCAAACTGTTACATATTTTATGGTGTAGTGTCGTAATGCGTAATGATAAACCTTCTTCAAACAACGTAATGAGGAGAGTAACCATTTCTATGAAATGATGTTCCAAGACAACGATTTTTTACTGAAGCATGTATTAAGGAAGACAGGTTAAAATTTCACGTGATCTTCACACTTAACATTGGTATGAACAATACTAAGCTTAAAAAAGTGAACAATGATTTGAAAAGGGTACAATGTTAAAATAGAATTTCTGTAAAAACCAAAGAACTGTTGATATCTAAACGCATGACTCAAGCTCTGAGCGCCGGCCACGGTGGCCGAGCGTTTCTAGTGCCTTCAGTCCGGAACTGCGCGACTGCAACGGTCGCAGGTTCGAATCCTGCCTCAGGCATGGATGTGTGTGATGTCCTTAGGTTAGTTAGGTTTAAGTAGTTCTAAGTTATAGGAGACTGATGACCTCAGATGTTAAGTCCCATAGTGCTCAGAGCCAAGCTCTGAGCAAGTTAACTGGCTGACAATAATTATTCCCACACATTAGCTGCGCAGTGCTGCACTCTTATCCTCAAAGCTATTCTCTTGAAAAATTGTACATTATTCAAAATTTATATTCCCTTCGCTTTCCAATATATACATCATATTCATCCTTTACAATAAATTTTTCTTCATGTAACAGATTCAGTGATAAGTCAACAGAGCACTAACACATTTCGACTAAGAACGTATCAGACTGCGCAGAGGCAAAAGACTGTGCCACAACAAGACCAAAGATTGTTTAACGGTAACACAACTTGCTAATGACATGCCTGCCTTACAAGGTAACTGAAATACGCAATGAACGAACAGAAATGACAGTTTTATTCAAAGCTAATAGTTACGTTTAACTCACCGTGATTCATGTGCTCTCCTGAAAATTATAAAATGCGAGACGTGGTTATTAATTTTGTGTGTGATCACCATGGATGGGTTCCCACGCTGGCCAAAGTTTTGGTGAGGATTTTTTTTGGTGGGGCGTTGCATCCTCCACCAACGCAGCTGACAACTGCTGGACGATCGTTGGTGCACGTCA
Organism: Schistocerca gregaria; assembly: GCF_023897955.1. Taxonomy (NCBI): domain Eukaryota; kingdom Metazoa; phylum Arthropoda; class Insecta; order Orthoptera; family Acrididae; genus Schistocerca; species Schistocerca gregaria. The sequence goes on along the minus strand of NC_064925.1, from coordinate 319,389,147 downwards.
GTTTTATGCAGTACATTTCCCCAACGCATCCGGTACGTGCTCAGTGGAATTTAAGTAGGGGGGAACGTACAAGTCCTCTCGCTCCAAGGGTGTGTGATCACTACGGCAGTGCATGCCCTTGAACATGCTCCCACGCCGGCCACAATATGAGTAAAGGGTTCTGGTCGTAGAACATACCATTCCTCCACCAGCGGGGCTGACAACTACTGATTGGTCCTTGGTGCATGATGACGTGCTTCAGTACGACCTCCCAACGCATCGCACACCCACCTTATGGGATTTTAAGTCGGGGAACGGGCAGGCCAGTCCAGCAGCTTTACCGCCTGCGCTGTTCGGTGCGGTCGCGCATTGTCATCCATGACAGTGAAGTCAGGGTAGAAACCATCATCGAAAAGACTTCAAACACGTGGTGGTCAGCAGGCCCATGCAGCATTATGCCGTCCCGCACCATCACACCTGGGCCCCAGAAACGATCGTATTCGACAATGTTGTACGTACCCTCATATGGCGAGAGGTGCGGGCGCCCAACATTGTCGAATATGATCGTCATTGACATGTGGCCGTTCACCAGTGAACTGTTTCATCATGAAGTACACCGGGAGAAGCTCAAGAATACCAAATTGAAGTGAGTTGCAAGAGACGAGTGGAGATTTTTGCCAGCAAGAAAAATAATTTTATTTGCAGTTAATGAGAATAACTACAATTTTTTTAAAAATGTTTCTACACAATGTACAACTGAAAATCTCATTCCGTCTGCTAATCAACACCAACTCTGAAGATACATTTCCATGTTGATTGCTGGGTCTGTCTATTCAGATTAGCTTCTTTATTTTTGAGTAATACACTTTCGCTGCGAACTTGTTAAATGGTAACTGCACTGTTTTCTGAAGCTGGAAACTACTGCCATAAATTAAATTTCCTTTGTGCATTACGGCGGCCCAATATCGGCGTTCAAGGCTATAAAAGTAAAGGCAAAGATCAAAGATAGTGCAGTATGTGTAATGGGTCACCCTCCCCTAACATTATCTTTTCTTACAGAAAAAACCGATACCATGTATACGATCGGTTCTTGTATAGGTGAATATTATATCAGCTGTCTAACTGAATGAACTTCATATAATTTTGTATACGATGTGTTACGTTTCAGGATAAAGTGTATAAAAGGAAATTAGTTAGTACTTTGTACGTGCAGTTAAAATTACTCATCTTTTAAAAATTACGAAATTTCTGGTATACTTAAAATTCATATTATTAATTTCGCAATCTAACGGTAATTATTAAACTTATTTCCGGATTCATTTATAAAATGATGTTATATCTTGGTGATGATACTTCTTTTGTCAAGAAACTTTGCAAACTCTTTTGCTTTGTGAACTTTTTGGAATGTAATTAGCACCGTAGAATGTTAGTAGTAGTGTTCATGCCTTTTATGGAAGTAGGCCAATTTCTAATTTTTTCAACAAGAATGTGAATTAGTCTTCTGAAATGGAGATTTTAAAGTCTGTGTGATATAAAAGAATGGGATAAAATAAAAAAGATATTCATAGCAACAGGCAAATCATCATTTATTTAGTTCAACAAGAACCGGCAACGTTATAAAAATTACAGCCTCAAGAATGTACCCTAGACGCAAGTCTTGGAGCCATAAACAACGAGATAATGAAGATAACTAAAACGTTTTTCTTTTGTATATCTTACGCCTGTGGAAGCTTTTGAAAATAATGAACAGGCTAAGAGGGATTTAATGGTGATGTGTAAGAGAGTAAGATTACATACGACATCATTATAGAAGTGTATCTTAAATCAACACCGTTACTCCTTATTAGATAATGGAGAGAGGGAAAGATGAATTCTTATTTCCGTACATATCGTGTCTCCAACTCACCGTTCAGACCGGTGACCTGCTCATCAGTGACCCAGATTACGAAAAGTACATTTAGCTGGAGATAGCAGCTCGTGTTAAATTTGAGAAAACTCAATGGTTGTGGCTCCTCCGTAGCCTTTAGATATTTTACACTGACACCTACACATCGCAAGCCAGTTTGCGCTATATGGCAGAGGGTACATTGTGTAAAACTGTCACTACCACCCCCCCCCCCCAACCCCCCGCCCCCGCCTTTTTTCCTGTTCCAGCTGCGGGTGGTTGGCGGGTAGACGGGAAGAGTGGCTGCAGGTTATCCTTCGTGTTGGCTCGAATCTTTTGTTTTTATCTTCATGGTCTTTTCGCGACATATACTTAGGAAGAATCAAAACACTGGAATGTACCGTCCCGAAACTTGAACAGTAAAACACACCGTGATGCAGAACGCCTCTGTTGCAGCGTCTGCCACTGGAGCTGGTCGATCATCTCCACGACACGTATGTGCTGTACCTGTAACGAAACGCGCTGCTCTTCTTTGGATCTTCTCTATTTGCAATGTTTTCTTCAGGCAGTTGTTATGTTTGCGGAAACTCATGAGACTTGGCTCCATTAGAACAGTCAATGTGCTACCGGTTTCGGTCAACGACAATCGTTTGGCATGAAAACTTGTCTGCTGCAATTTACATCTCACTCCTGTTGGACCATAAAGTCGCATTAACTGTGAATTTCTTGAATAATAGTACAGAAGAACAATAATTTTCCCTCGACAGCAACCTTCATCATGCATACACAACAAGAAGATGTGTTGTGTCCTCGTAAACTGCCAGTGATCGATGAATTAGTCAACAGATTAGTAAAAGACCCAGAAAAGTTCATGTAAGCACCAGTACCGTTGAGTTTATCTAACAAACTGCGTGAATTAATTTAGAAAAGCAAGACTAACTTTAAACTAATGACTTCGCTGTTCCCTCGTCACAACACACGCAAATGCGGCTCATACTTTTCATCATTTTAAAACTCATGTGCAGAGGATGGTTTCAGTAATAGATGAAAGCTGTAAATACAACCGCAGCACCTCTGATCATCTCTAGTATGAAATCATCCCTCACTGCAGCTTTAAGGAGAAGGCGTCTGTCCCTGCTACGATCCAAGAAGAAAAGAAGAAGAAGAAGAAGAAGAAGAAGAAATTTTCCCTGTGGAGAACTAAGGCGAAGTATTTCCTTTCTGTAGATCGAAGACGAGATGTGAATTTGCCCTCATCCTCAAAATTTTGCTGGTTCTGCCAGCATCGGATTCTAGCTGGTTAGTCGGGGTAGACCTTCCGAATTCTGACCAATGAAAAATTTATAACAATAGTAACAGTGTCCCCTTTCCTAAGGAATTTGGTTCAAATGGCTCTGAGCACTATGGGACTTAACTTCTGAGGTCATCAGTCCCCTAGAACTTAGAAGTACTTAAGCCTAACTAACCTGAGGACATCACACACACCCATGACGAAGACAGGATTCGAATCTGCGACCATAGCGGTCGCGCGGTTCCAGACTGTTGCGCCTAGAACCGCACGTCCAACCAGGCCGGCCTAAGGAATTTGCTAAGATAATCTAGTAATATACTTTTCTCTCTTAAAGTGGGACAAAAAGCTCTCTCTCACCACGCGAGCAGTTTCACTTTTCTGCCAATGATAGTGGCTGCGCGTACGAATCTCCATCCTCGCTACGAAAACAATTTTGTTGAACCAGCCTGGGACACTCTTACAAAACTTAAACATCAACTGCTGCTGAACTCATTCCAGACCAACAGATTCTTCTCGCTCTCACTGTGTCGTGTTTTTCGATCCCCTTGCAGATGTGTGTCGTTTTTGGAGGCGTTCGTTAGACTGTGGCTCACAATGCCAGTTTGCAACTTGTCGAGTTCGGCCTTGTCGTTCCTCCTGTGGCCGACTCCGGGGGCCGTGCCGTCTCAAAGAACATCACTGTGCCTTTTAGCGAAAGAACAGCTTCTGCCATTGTACCCCTGCCTTCTTCACTTTCCCACAGTCGGCCAACAGACCCAGCTGACAGGAAAACATAACAGCTCCTTCACCGAAGAAATCGAACTAAGAAGTACTTAATAGATTTGCAGTCATTGGTGGATATTTCCGTTACGCTCGCACTATCATGCGCCATTTAACTTGAATTGATTTGGTAGTGCAATTGGGCTATCAATTAAATTACGGAGCAGTTTTGGAAAAACTCTCCAACAACACATTTTCACTACACTGGTGGCGAAAAATATCGCAAGCCCCAACTCCTCTCTCCCCCCCCCCCCCCCCCCCCAAAAATAGTGTAGAGTAACGGATTTTGTTTAGGTAACATATTTAAGTGATTAACATTGCAAGATAACAGGTTAATATAAGCGCAAGATAAGCCATTGCAAATGAGAAATTCTGTTACGTTAATAACCGGTGTAACAGCGAGAATGTCGAAAGCAAGCATGCAAACACGCGTGCGTTGTGTTGTACATGTGTCAGTTTATGGGAAGGAGTTCCATGCCTGTTGCACTTGGTTGGTCAATCAGGGTGGGTTGATGCTGTTTGCGGATGACGCTGGTGGAGGTGTCGTCCGATGATGTCCCAAATCGACTGCAAACAGATCTGGTGATCGACATGGCCAAGACAACATGTCAAAGTGGTTCAAATGGCTCTGAGCACTATGGGACTTAACTTCTGCGGTCATCAGTCCCCTAGAACTTAGAACTACTTAAACCTAACTAACCTAAGGACATCACACACACCCATGACGAAGACAGGATTGGAACCAGCGACCGTAGCGGTCGAGCGGTTCCAGACTGTAGCGCCTAGAACCGCTCGGCCACCCCGGCCGGCACAACATGTCGATACTTTGTCGGGCATGTTGGGTTACGATAGCAGTTTGTGGGCGAGCATTTATGGTCAGCTACAGAGGCAGCTTGGCTCAGTATTTCTGCAGTGGACTTCCAACGATTTGATGAGTTCACGCCACATCGAGTTACTGCACTACGCCGGCGAAAGGAGGTCCAACAGGATATTAGGAGATATCCCATGACTTTCGTCATCTCAGTGTATTGGCGTGAATTAACCGTATCCAATTATCCAAATCTGTCACTTTTATCCAACACCTCCCCCAACTAGTAATGACCTCCCCCCCCCCCCCCCCCCTCTCTCTCTCTCTCTCTCTCTCTCTCTCTCTCTCTCTCTCTCTCTCTCTCTCTGTGTGTGTGTGTGTGTGTGTGTGTGTGTGTGTGTGTGTGTGTGTGTGTGTGTGTGTGTGTGTGTGTGTGTGTGTGTGTGTGTGTGTGTCTGTGTGCGTGCGTGCGTGTGTGCGTGTGTGCGTGTACTGACCAAGCCCACACTCACTAATCTGCAGCACTTGCAAAGATGTACCTCCAGACTTCAAACACACCTCAGCATCACGACGGCTGCCGGCAGATTTTTAGATTTCGCGTGTTCGGAACCGTTCTACGTAATTATTTAAAATATATACAGTAGTACTTTTCAGTCATTCAGAAACAGGATCATAATGTAGTCATTCTCATTGTCTGTTTCCTGCTCCTTCTTACAGCGTTTCTGTAAGGCGCTGATTGCTGGTTGGACGTAACTTTTCCTACAATGGATGCTGCATACAGCGGCCATCACAGGGAAATTTTTCGCCCTTAAAATCGGTCTAGTCGACTCCGAGCATCAAGCATTTAGGATGATTAGGGAAATCCCATATCATCATCTTCACGCACAAGGAAACCTCCGCTATCCCTGCAAACGGAAACTAGCCCATGCGACTAGAATAGCGAACACGGCCAGGCCAGGAAATGATATGTTACAGGGTTTCATGGTTCCTGTCCAGTTGTCACAAATGTATGTAGTTAGCTAGCTGTGAGGCGCCCATCTATTGCGCAGAAATAGTCTTTGTATGAAGAAAAAGAAAAGAAAAACAGCAACTAGATCGCATTGCTACATTTATAAAATTTCTATCCCAGGCTCCTCCGAAATCCTTCTCCTCCAACCTCATCAACGGAGGGTCCAACATGGTTCAAAATTAGGCGTCCTTGTTCGAGGAAGTTACTGCTTCGACCGCCAGTCATAGAGTAGCCTACTCTCCCATACTATTTACTGCAACTTTAATTTGCCGTCACATAGTCTAGAATTTATTTAGACTAATGGTCAGCCAGTCTGAAGTGGTCATACAATAATTCTGCATCAACCATTAATCTCTTAATATCCAGCATTTGTTAGTGCACAAAATAACTCCTTATGATTTGCGCATTCGAATACTTATAAAAAAGGTGTAGTGTTAGTCGGCCACGGTTAGAGACGGTCTGGTTCCCCTTGGTTTTGCGACCGCTCACTGCATAAAGCCTGCCCTGCCCCTCCCCCCTCCCCTAGCTGCCTTCCTTGCCACCGACCAAAGCCAGAAATCTTGACGTAGTTTGAGTCCACGCACTGAGTGCTTATAAATTAGTCTTCTATACTGTACTAACAAAGGCCGACCACTAAGTCATATCACGTCGCGTCTGGTGACATCGACATCGTTACTACAGTTATGTTGTTATGAAGACGTAATATCTTGTTCGTGCAATACCAACAACTAGTTTTTTCGCAGTGCAACAGATTTCAACAGTATTAGACAATGAAACAGGCTATAACGCTTTTCTGATTACCCGTTATAAGGATCGTGTGTTGATTATAATTAAGACTTCCGGAATGAATCTCAAAGGAGTCCAGGATGTCAAAGGAGAGCAGAATTTACGAGTTAGAGTCAGGCAAACTGTTTATGAATAGCAAGCAAACAATAACGTTTTTAAAACTTGTTGTTTCATGCTAAACTAGTTTACTGAACGATTAAGTTGAAGACGATGTAGTAGAAACTGAAAATGAAAGCGTGAACAAACAAGCTAAACTGGCCATTTCATCTCGTTTACCGTACGGAAGCCATGTCATCCTAGAAAGCAGGGCGCTTCACGAGGTGAACGTGAAGTGATTAAGTGTGAAGTAAGCATTAGAGCAAGTCATTGTTGCAGCGCCGCGAATGCCATTCACGTGGCCGATGACGTAAACTGACAACTTTTCTTCATGTACTAAGTATTCATTTTTCTGCAGCTAGGAACCAGTGTCTTCAGCTATAGATTAAAATTTGTTAGTTCATCTCTCTACAGCAGGAACATTTTAACTGCTACTTTGGTCGGAAAATGACGTGGTTAAACCGTGACTGTGTGAAAATACGGTCTAATTCTAATAAAAAAGTAAAAAACAGTAATCAGCCACTCTCAGTAATGCTATTTCGTAGTTTGCTGCTTTTACTTTTGTGCAAGAAATAATCTGAACGCTGAAACTGTCGACTAATGGATTGAAGGGTCGGTGGTGTCTATGAGAGTACTGGTAATTGGGAGGCGACGTACAGGAAAAGAAACGTTATCATAACTTGTAGCTGTGCTCCAAAAAAGAGATAGGCAGGCTGATTACCAAAAAAGCATTTGAAGTTCGCTTTGAAGTTGCACACATTTTCAGAATGAGATTTTCACTCTGCAGCGGAGTGTGCTGTGATATGAGACTTCCTGGCATATTAAAACTGTATATCGGACCGAAACTCGAACTCAGGACCTTTGCCTGTCGCGAGCAAGTGCTCTACCATCTTTTTTTCCGATAGTTTTCGTAGTATTTGGTCGTAGCGGACGACACATGATATCCGTTGAAGCTCGTCGTTGATCCCTTCACACAGTTCTTCTGTATTACAGAGACCAGCCAGCTCTCTAATCGCACACGCTGAGTTACTGTGTCGACGCCGTCTGAGCATCCCAAGCACGACTCACGATCCGTCCTCACAGCTGTACTTCTGCCAATACCTCGTCTCCTAGCTTCCAGACTTCACTGAAGTTCTCCTGCGAACCTTGCAGAACAAGCACTCCTGGAAGAAAGGAGGTTCGCAGGAGAGGTTCTGTGAAGTGTGGAAGGTAGGAGACTAGCTACTAGCAGAAGTAAAGCTGTGAGAAAGGGTCATGAGTTGTGGTTGGGTAGCTCAGACGGTATAGCACTTGCCCGCAAAAGACAAAGTTCCCGAGTTTGAGTCTGAGACCAGCACACTTTTTAAATCCGCCAGGAAGTTTCATGCACACATTTTAATTTAGACGGTCTGGAATGATGTTCACGGTGAGAGTGGCATAGTTGGTCAGGGAGCTGTCCAGGTATCCGGTAATAATGAATAAATTGCCTTGCAGACATTCATAGATATGCGCTTCCTATTTGATGTCAGCATTGCAAGAACCATAATAAAAACCTGCATGACATCGCTTCCAGACCAAATGCGATGGTACGGCTGTACTACAAGGCGTACCAAAGATTAAAAGTAACCGAGAGTCCAGTTGCGTGGTCTTCTTCCATGTACATTTGAGTATAGTGTTACTGATAAATCCGTTCACCCAGAAGAATATGACCATTTACCTTTCAAGAGATGGACGCACTCTTGGAGGCCAGGTGACAAAGTGCAATGCTTTCCATAAATCGAAGAAAAATCTGGAAAATTGTAAAATTAAAAATGGTTGTATATGGAATCTTGTGAAAGTAGGTCAAGATGTGAACGCATAAGACGGCGTAAGAAAATATGAAAACATAGTTCCCCACAAAATATTACGTTCTATTTATAAAATATATGAAATTTAGAATGTCGATGTTTCTGAAAAGAGTCATAAACTATCGGATCAAGAGCATGCGGACACCTCTACGTAAAGTGGAACTGACAACTAAATGTTACGAGAACCAGACCCTCAAAAGAAGGCGGGGAGTGTTGAGTTGTCAGTAAAAGAGCAGCACATAAGAGCAGAAAGGAGAGCTCAGTGAATTCGAATGGTGAATACCCACAAGATGTCATCAACTATTAAATTAGGGAAAGGAATCACTTTTGAGGTCCAAAGTACTACCAGCGGTTCAGTTAACACAATAACTATTCATAGTGAATTGCAATGACAGAGCAGTTCGTCATAAGCCGCACGTTTCTGTGTTCAGTGCATTGCGACCCTTGAGGTGGTGTAAACAGCGACGCCACTAGCCAATTGATGACTAGGAACGAATGATTTCAAGTGATCACACTGCACCCTGTGGCAGTCAGGCAGAGTAGTATGGGTTTAGCGAATACCTGGAAAATGTTACCTGGCAACGTGTGTAGTGCCTGCAGTGAACTGAGTAGGAGATGGTATGGAGGTAGTTTTCGTGGTTGCGGTGGGTTCCCTTAATTCCACTTGAGAAAATGCTAAAAGCGGAAGGTCATGAACACATTTCACAGCATTGTGTACTGGATGCAAGTGAGTAACAATTTTGAAGGCGATGAGTCAGCATGACAGTACACATTGTCTAAAATCAGGAAATGGTTTGTGGGCAATAACATTCCTGAAATGGACCAGCCTGCGCAGCGTCCCGATCTGAACCCAATGGAACATCTTTGGGATGAGATAGGACGTCGGCTTCGCTTCAGACCCCAGCGGCTACTATCACTACTTCATCTGGTTTTGTCTCTTGTGGAAGGCTGCCATTCTTCCACAGACATTCAGACACCTAATTAAAAATGTCCACAGAGTGTTCAAGCTGTCATAAAGGAGAAATGTGGACACACCCAATGCTGATATCCACCAATAGGTCCGATGTCTGGATACCTTTGATGCGATACTGTACTTGGAAGCCACCAAGAACTGATGATAAAATTTTTCTTTGTTTACAATCGGCTGTCAATCTTGTGGACATCTCCAAGTTTGGTAATATTATTTACAACAGCCTACGTGGCAACTTTCTTCTAGTTGCGTCAGATAAAATAAACGACTTCCTGCGTCACTACCGTTGATAGTAAAATACAATACACAATCAATAGGCGAATCTGCTGACACAGTTATCCAATCATCGTCTACTGTAGTACGTTTTTACTAATGTTTGTAAAATGTTCGAGGGGCGTCAGTAATTAATGCAACACATGTTTCTTGCTAACAGCAGGTTGATTTTATGCGAGATTCAAATACATCGCATTATTCCCCACTCTTTTGGCTACAGAACCCTATTTTTCAACACAACCTCCGTTCAATGCGACGGCCTTACGCCATCTTACGGGGGAGGTCTTGCATGCCCATATGCCCCACTGGTTGACGTCGGAGCCAACATCTTTCTACATCAATATCCTCCTCATTGTCCAAGTACTGCTTCCCACACACATTGTCCTTCATTGGGTCAAACATTTGGATGTCGGAAGATGCGAAATACACGCTGTAGGTTCGGTGACGAACACGTGCAATGAAGTTTTGCGAGCTTCTCTCGGGAGCGCAGGCATGTATGAGGCTTTGCGTTGTCATGGAGAAGAAGTTCCTTTGCATTATTGTGGCGACGAACACGCTGAAGTCATTTCTTCAGTTTCCTGAGTGTAGCACAATACACTTCAGAGTTGATCGTTGCACCATGAGGGAGGATGTTAAAATAACCCTTCTGTCCCAGAAGACCGTCACCATAACGTTGTCTTAAAAATGAGATCTATGTATAATTAATAATGTAACATCTTTGTATCATCGAAGAAATAACGACACCTCTGTATATGTTGAAAAGTAATATCTTTATATTTCGGTGTTCTTTGACTTGTTTTAATTTGTGTCTACAAGTGTGCTCTCTGTCTAGCCAGCAGATGTGAGGATGATTGGCAGCAGTTCCCTGCTTGTCCGCCCTCCGTTTCAGCTAGTAGTATGAAGAACAGTTCATATCTTCCGTCATTTGTGTAATGTAAGCCTGCCTGCGTTTCCTCTGTAATTTCTGCCTTCTCTGCTCCCTCAGTTATTGTTTGCAGTGGGCCATTACATTGGATGGTCTATCAGCTGAGCCTTTCTTTTTAGATGTTTCATGAAGCTTTTTTTCTCTCTTGCTCGTTCGTGACAGTTTCTCTCCAGTTGGTTCTCATCATTCTTTTGTAGCACCATGTTTCTAATGTAGTGGTCTCCTCTACTCGCTCAGTCCTATCGTCCAAGCTGCGCTGCCGTGTGTTGCAATACTCGACACGTACGCCTTCGGCATTTGTTTCCTCACGTCAGGGTTGATATTCTTTGGACTTAATATGTTGTTGTTCTTATTAAAAGCATTCTTGGTCAGGGCAATTCTGCATACCATCACGATTTCACGTCCCAGGTAATGAAACTTGTTCACTTCGTTAGTATATGAATTTTTGAACTTAGCGCTGTCTTCCTTTCTTTTATATCTACTTCAGCTGCCTTGGTTTCTTTTGAATTTTGTTTAATGCATGTTTGTGATATGGAATTCCTCCTACATTATTCTGTCCCTTATGTTCAGGATTTTTTTGCAGGTCTCTGAGTTTCTGAAGTTAGTGCTACATCGTCTGTAAATCTCAGCACGTCTACTTTATCTCCATGAATTGTTTACTTATCTCACCCTGTCGTTTGTCTTCTGTGTGTAAAGATTAAATAAAGTATGGGGATAGAAAGCAACATTGCTGTACCCCCTTCTGAATGCTAATCGATTCTTCTTTATTACAATAGCGAACTGCTTGTGTTATGATAAGTTTACTCTCTCTAAAGTTGATTACTGATTGGCGAAGGATACTGACATTGTGAAATGCTTTCTCCAGATCTACAAATGCGGTGACTGTACTCTTGCCCTTCTTCTGCTGTTTCCGTATCTCTTGCCTCAGTGCCAATATTTCTTCCTTTATTCAGACACCTTTTCTAAAACCATACTGGACTTTAGATAATTGTCCCTCTCTTTGGTTCTCTGTTCTTCTGAGAATAATTTTGGTGACTATTTTCGATGCTTGGCACACCAGACTCAATGTTCGGTGTTGTTCACTCGTCCTCGCATAGGGGTTTTTTAGGTAATGGAGGTACTACTCATTTAACAACGTCTTCTGGTAACTCTCTAGAACAGTACACATCATACTCTTGCTAACTGAACCGGATATTAGGTCACCGGTGGGCGGCTTGTGCTGTGTCTGCAGCTCGCAGAATGCCCCGGGTTCCGACGAGTGGTCGCTTTGCGGTGAGCTGCCCGCCGCTGGCCAGCGCCAGGTTTTATTCGGTCATCTCAGGGAAGCCGGGGCCGCCGACAAACCGGTCCCTGGACCGGACGTGGCGTCGTGTGCCTCTCACTATCGTGCTCCAGATATGGCCCCAGCCGGGCTGACGAGGCGACCGCGCTTGCTCATCACCGATTTTGCCCAAATTTATGATAATGCAGGGCTTGGTCATAAATGAAAGTGACGGAAGTGCGAGCTGCACATGGCCAAGGGTTAAAATAAAAAAAAAAAGTAGCATTACTGGCGAGGGTCGGGCGAGGCATGGGCCCGTTATGCTAGCGCAGTTTCCAGACACAGGTTGGTACAGCGTAAAGAGTACAGAACGGTAATCCGACGGTCGTGGGGTCGAGCCCCTGTACGGAAACTTTTTCTCATTTTCAATTTTTACATTACTTTCAGTGCAAATAACTGACATATGAGCATGGTAACCCACTCGTATACAACACATACGCCATAACCCCTTCTGGAAAATTGTCAGCAATCTACGTATGCCTACAAGAGAGTACTGGCCCTTTTCGACCGAGATTAAAAGAAAAAGAAAGAAAGACAGTGAATGAGTTTGAGGCAAAATACAGAAATATCGTCATTACTTCTGGGAATCTGGGAAACTTACAACAATATTAAACAAAAACTTTGACTCATGTGATCAATTTGATGAAGCCCTGCGTGAAGGAGAACAAATTCTTCTTCTTTTCTTCTTCTCTTCAGGTATTATGCGAAATTTTCTGTACGGTACCCATCGTTGCCGGGGTCTTCCATCCTTCCTTGGCTGTTATAATTCCTAGCCTATCAGGAGAGTCTGTCGCTCTCCTACAATATAGAATTTTATCATTTAGACTAAAAATGTTTAGTGTAACATCTTGATTTCTTAATCTGTCTTCTATTATTAAACCTTTGTCCCGGGAATTTCATTTCTTGTGCCTTAGTGCGGGTTTCTTGCTTTCTGCTAATCAGTCAGGTCTCGCTTCCGAAGAGGGCTATGGCGACTGCAACTGTTTTTGCTGAATTTGAGTATCTTTTCTGATTTTGTTTTTAAGGTTTCTGTTGATTGTTTCGCATATTCGGCTGAATTTACTAAGCCTAATCTCTATATCTTTGCCGTAGCCAGATATCACCTGACGTCCTGGGTAACTGAAGTGGTTTAATTGCTTTAAAATCTTCTCATCTCACACTATTTCGGTTCCAATGTGTCCTTTCCCCACAAAGGCTATTGTGTTAGTTTTTTCCGTTGAGATCTCAATGTTAAATTCGGCACTTATTTGTTTCAATAAGTAATTTTCTTTCTGAAGCTCCTCTTCTGCATCTGCTAGGATCACTGCATCGTCACCGTATAGTAAGTTATTTAAAAGAATCATCCTGGCTAGCTATATACCTTTTTCAAATTATGTTTTCCATATATGCATTATTTCTTGAATGCAAATGTTAAAGTTGAGGAGATTCAGCAGCCTTATCATACTATTTTGTTAGTTGGTATCTCGTTAGTCGTTTTCCCGTTTAGACCTGGAGTGAGAGCCGTGTGCTGATATATTTTTATCGCATTTATTAGAAGTTTCGGACGTCCGTGATTCATCATCATCATCATCATCATCATCATCATCATCATCATCATCCAAAGTCTGTCTATTGACACTGTGAAAAGTTTTTCTTTTAAAAATCGATGAAAGCAACGAATGTTTCTTTAGGTTTTTAAGACTTATGTTTAAAATTTTAGGATATATCTTGTATAAGTCTATTAAACTTACTCCTCTGTAATTACTGCATAGGCTTTTGTATCCTTTTTTAAAAATTGAAAGGACACGCCTAGCTTCCTTCCTCACTCAGAGTTATTGTTCTGTCTGTAATGACCTCACAGTCAACAGGATGTCTAAGATTTCATGACGTAGGCAGACAAGCAACAAGGCCAATAGGAACTTAATAAAGGTTTTGTACAGTCAGTGTGCAAACTAAAGAGAGAGCAGGTGAGGCTCCACTCTCTCTGCCCAAATACGTCACAAGGAGTAACTGTAGACTATTTCATGTGTTTTAAATCAGTGGCGACGCTGTGAGCAGACACGCCGGTGGGATGTTTATTTCCAATTATATACTAAAGACAGAAATTAGTTACTAATAAAATTATCACAATAAATGCACACGAATGGAATCGATGTAAATCTCGCATGCACTGCTACTTGGGAAATTGCTTGTTAGAAATACAACATGGCAGTTGGAGGCGGAGTAGAAGACTAGTGTTTACCGTCCCGTCGACAACTAGGTCATTAGAGACGGTGCACAAGCTCTGATTGAGGAACGACAGATAAAGAAATCGGCCGTGCCCTTTCAAAGGGATCATCCCGGCATTTGCCTCAAGCAGCTTAAAAAAATTACGGAAAACCTAAATCACAATGGCCGGACGCGTGCTTGAACCGTCGAACTCCCGACTGTGAGTCCCCTGTGGCGACCACTGCGCTCGGTACACGGCACTTTACGCTGTTTTCCGGGAGAGGCCAGTTTTCTCCTCACAGGCGCTGCTCGCTTTTTAATATATGGACCGACTGTAAATCTCTGCAGTACCGTTCAGATGGCACGGGATCCCACTCGAAACGCTTAGCTCGTAATAAATACAATTAGTGTAAGTGATTGTATTTCTTTTTGAAAGACGTCATCGTCGCTTTCGACTGTTAAAATGTTTCATTTAAAAAAAAATTACAATTTCGGCCATTCAGCCATTTACAAGACGAATAGCTTGCAAATTTTGCGCTTCAGCACTTATCTAATTTTAAAAAGAAGACGTAAGTACAGAGGTTGAATAAAAATTTGGAAATACCGAGGGAAATGCAGATGACAGCCAGCCTGGAGATTACACTGTTGTATTTGACCACGAACGGCACCTGTGCAATTTCCCCTGTATGTTACGTGTGTCAGTTGTTGTCAGACATCCGCAGCTCGTGGTCCAGTGGCTAGCGTTACTACCTCAGGATCACGGGGTCCCAGGTTCGATTCCCGGCCGGGTTGGGGATTTTCTCTGCCTGAGGACTGGGTGTTTGTGTTTTCCTCGTCATTCTTCCATGTTAATGAAAGTGGCTAGATTTGACTGTGTACAGAGTGGGAATGTATACGGGTGCTGCTGACCGCGCAGGTGAGCGCCCCACAAACCAAACATCATCATCGTTGTCAGAACAGTGTTCTGTTGTTAGTGTATAGTGGATTGTGTCAGAGCTATTTGAATTTGAACTTGGGCAAATTGTTGATGATCGTATGGTGGATGCTACCGTAACTGAGGTAGCCGAAGTATTTAGGGTTTCAAGAAGATTTATACCGCATACGGAGAAAGCGTAAAAACAAAATCTACTAAGCCACAACGCGGCCGGAAGTGTGCGTAAGTGATCAGTTGATGAGGAGGACTGTGACGAAAAGTAAGGGGAAGACAGCTGCAAAAGTCACTACAGAATTGTGGACTCGCGAACCGTGTCAGCACCAAAACGACACGCAGTGATCTCCAAAAGCAGGAAATTGCAGGGAAAGCTGGAATTCCAAAACCACTCATCAGCGATACGAAAGCCCGTAACAGGAAAACAGTGTCGAAGCATAAAACCTGTGCTGTGGAGCAGTGGAACGAAGTCATTTGATTGGACGAGTCTTGTTTAACACTGTTTCCAATTTCTGGCCGAGTTTATCTTCCCAAAGAATCAAACATGGCGTGGATTGGGTGATGATTTGGGCAGCCATACCGTGATATTCTGTGGACTCCGTAGTTACCCTGCGAGGTCGGATTACTGCCAAGGATTATGCGACCATTTTGGCTGATCAGGTCCATGGCGTGGTACAGTGTTTGTTCCCCAGTGGTGACGCTGTGTTACGACAGGGCGAAGCTCGCGTCGAGCAGAACTGGTTTTATGTCCACGAGTATGAAATGTCGCCTGGCCCTGGCCACCACATTCACCAGATCTGAATACTGAAGGTTTGTTGTCTGCCTCGAAGAAACAAGAATGCGTCTTGAATGCCAATGGGTTTCCTACGCCATATTATGGATGTTAATGTATTGTGTTTGTAGTGTTTCCATCTTTTTGCCCATTCCCTTGGAAAAGTGTCGTTATTACGTCTTGTGTGTCGGCTATTTTTAAAGTTTGGCTTATGCTGAACAACGAAATTTGCGGTGTATCTCACTTGAAAATAGCTAACGAATTTACAAGTGGGGGTTTTATTAATAAAGAGTTACACCAATAAAGGGAGGCGATAATGTACTTTAAAGTCTTACATCGCCTCGAAGTGTATGCTGCGCTCGACTAGAAAACTTTCCTACGATCAGGAATCATCAAACAGGAAGCTCCGTGCTTCAAGATGGTGTCTTCTACAAGGAACGTCGGAATTTGATGACTGGGTGTTGTGTGATGTTCTTAGGTTAGTTAGGTTTAAGTAGTTCTAAGTTCTAGGGGACTCATGACCACAGATGTTAAGTCCCATAGTGCTCAGAGCCATTTGAACCATTTTTGAACGTTGGAATTTTCGGAGCTTTGGCAGTCGTCACAGCTTTGCTGACAACGTAACTGTGAATCCAGGGAAGAAAAATTAATTTTAGCATTTCTAAAAGGTAATCCTTTACTTGCCTGTTTTAGTTACGATGCTAATACGCGGGTCACGGTGGGCGCGTGTGTTGCACCCGTTGCAGTAATTACACACTTGCCAGACAGAGCCTGACGCTGTCCCGTTTTTCGTGGATGTTATCTCCTGTGAGCAAGAGAGAGTACGTCAGACTACTCGAGTTCCACAGCTCTGTCGCAGAGCTTCTGCGTTCGTCGTCACCTTCTGTTACTCCATCCAGCAAAGGAACTGACACAGCAAGTTGGGTACCATAAATTAAGTGAGAACGGCATGTTTTGTTCGCGGTAGCCGTAGTCACCGTGAAAATATGCGCAACTAGGTAGCATGGAGGTTATGCTGCGTGAAAAGGTAAGACCGGCCAATCATTAACAATATTCCTCCCACAAAAATACACTGAAACGCCAAAGAAACTGGTATAGGCATGCATTTTCACATACAGAGATACGTAAAAACGCAGAATACCACGCTGCGGTCGGCAACGCCTATATGAGACAGCAAGTATCTGGCGCAGTTGATAGATCGGTTACTGTTGCTACAATGGCAGGTTATCAAGATTTAAGTGAGTCTGAACGAGGTGTTTAGTCGGCGCACGAGCGATCGGACACAGCATCTCTGAGGTAGAGATGGCGATTTTCCCTTAGCGACCATCACACGAGTGTACCGTTAATATCACGAATCCGGCGGGGTCAGGGATTTTCTCTGCCTCGTGATGACTGGGTGTTGTGTGATGTCCTTAGGTTAGTTGGGTTAGTTAGGTTTAAGTAGTTCTAAGTTCTAAGGGACTGATGACCATAGATGTTAAGTCCCATAGTGCTAAGAGCCATTTGAGTCACTTATCAGGAATTCAGTAAAACATGAAATCTCCGACATCGCTGCGGCCTCAAAAAGATCCTGAAAGAACGGGACCAACGACGATTGAAGAGAATCGTTCAACGTGACAAAAATGCAACCCTTCCGCAAATTGCTACAGATTTCAGTGCTGGGCCGTTCAATGAAACATCATCGATACGGGCTTTCGGAGCCGAAGACCCACTCATGTACCCTTGGTGTCTGCACGACACAAAGGTTTACGCCTCGCCTGGGCCCGTCAACACCGACATTGGACTGTCGATGACTGGGAACATGTTGCCTGGTCAGACGAGTCTTGTTTCAAATTTTATCGAGCGGACGGACGTGTACGGGTATGGTGACATTATCATGCATCCATGGACCCTGCATTGTCAGCAGGGGACTGTTCAAGCTGGTGGAGACTCTGCAATGCTGTGGGGCGTGTGCAGTTGGAGTGAAAAGGTGACCCTGACACGTCTAGATACGGCTCTGATCACCTGCATCCATTCATGTCCATAGAGCATTCCGACAGATTTTGGCAATTCCAGCAGCACAATGCGACACTCCACACGTCAAGAATTGCTACATAATGGCTCCATTAACACAATTCTGAGTTTAAGCATTTCCACTGGCCACCAAACTCTCCAGACATGAACATTGTTGAGCGTATCTGGGATGCCTTGCAACGTGTTGTTCAGAAGAGATCTCCACCTCCTCGTACTCTTTGCAAAAACATACAATGTCTGATGGGATACCGCAATCACTGGTTATACAATGTTACTTAAAATCCGTCTTGATTGCAAAAATGTTTATTCACATGACAGGTTTAGGTTCCTCTAGAACCATCTTCAATTTCGGTTACAAGAGTAACACGTCCACACACAGCAACCTTAACATGTGACGCAGTATGTGAAGGTTGCTGCCAATTTGCATAACTCAGTGGTGCGTCTTGCTCTTTCCTCATTTTTTTACAAAATTAAGCGTGTGCTATGGTTAAATGAGGGGGAGTGTTACGGTAGACACTGAGTTTCACGATGGAACGCTCGAGGAAGAGCAGTTGCGCTAGTATTTAAGCGCGTATCACAGGCAAAGTGGTATTGGGCGCGCTTCAACACGGAATTCCCGGCGGGCCCACCTGTACCAGTAGGTGAGTGGTAGGCGGAGAGAAGCCCCCATTACTTCCAGACATGCTTTCTCGCCGCCGCGGCTCCTTTTTTTCTGGCCGCTACGGATTCCATAATGATATCCAGGCCACTGCCAGTGCCTTGAAGCCGTGGGCAGTCGCAGTTCTGACCAGCCGTTTTTAAAAGAATTTGACGTGATGACCGGAAACAGTTTTCCTTCCGTAACGCCTGATGGCACACAGTTAACGGAATATTCCGTCTGTCCTAGATGTGCAAGCAGTTGGAATCATTTGCAGGACATACGGACGTGCGAGGCAACATTGGCTAACTCGTCTTTTATTAATAATTTTAATTGATTCAGCTGTGGGTTTTCGATGAAACATTGTATGTTATGTTGATTAAACAAAATAATTAGCGTTGGGTCATAAAGTGTATTATTCTCTGATCTAAATTTCGGGCTAGAAGACCATTTTACATTACAATGCACATCGTATCCCGAAGATGGCAACCAAATAAACATTTACAGCAATTTTCATTTATTCTTTAGTCTTAGTTGCACAACTCTTAAAACGTGACATTTTTTCGATCTCTGATATGAGGTTCTGACACAGGCGTGAACAACTACACTGCCGAAAAAAATTAGTACACCATTTCAGAGGTTTCCAGCTAAAAAAAAAGAAAAAGGTTCAAAAGGCTCTGAGCACTATGGTACTTAACTTCTGAGGTCATCAGCCCTCTAGAATTTAGAACTACTTAAACCTAACTAACCTAAGGATATCACACACATCCATGTCCGAGGCCGGATTCGAACCTGCGACCGTGGCGATCGCGCGGTTCCAGACTGAAGCGCCTAGAACCGCTCGGCCGGCGTTTCCAGTTCAGTCGAGATTTATTGTTGCAACAGGGCATGGGGTAAATGAAATGATTTCATTTACAGATCAATAGCACAAGTGCCGACTCCTGCTGAAACACTCATATTAATACGCTGTGTAACCTTCATGGGCGGAAACGCAGGCACTGACTCCGTCATCCAGTCGATCGTACAGATGGCGAATACTGCCCTGGGATACGTTTCACCATGCCTGTTCGATCTGTTCACGTAGTTCTGGAAGTGTTGCTGGTTGATGAGTCACACGATTCACTTCTCGTGCCATGGTACCCCCACACGTTTTCGATTGGAGACAAGTCCGGAGATCGTGCTGGACAGGGAAGTTGCTGTATGTCTTGAAGAGCACTTTGAGTTTCACGGGCAGCGTGTGGGCGGGCATTACCAGTTGGAACAACACGTCACCTTTCTGTTGCAAGAACGGCAAAAGAATGGGTCTAACAACATTCTGCACGTGCCGAGCGGTTTTTAGGGTCCGCTCCACAAACACGAAAGGTGAACAAGAGTTG
The DNA here is from genome assembly GCF_023897955.1 of Schistocerca gregaria. Lineage (NCBI taxonomy): Eukaryota > Metazoa > Arthropoda > Insecta > Orthoptera > Acrididae > Schistocerca > Schistocerca gregaria. The sequence goes on along the minus strand of NC_064925.1, from coordinate 319,369,306 downwards.
TATCTTATCGCACCCCAGACTATAAGGTCTGGGATAGGGCCAGTGTGTCTTGGACGAATGGACCCTACGAGGCAGACCTCACTTGGTCTATATCGTACGCGCAAACGACAATCACACACTTGCAGGCAGAATCTGCATTCATCGCTGAATGCCACAGCGCACCATTCATCTTCTAAGTGATTCTTGGACAGCACCATTTGAGTCGTGCACGTCGATGCTGTGGCGTGAGTGGAAGACAGGCCAGAGGTTTGCGTGCCCGCCGTCTCACTGCTAATAACAGATTCACAACAGTTCGTGCTGACGTGTCTGGACTCACAAACCCTATTCTCAGTGCTGTCGTAGTTGTTCGATCTGCTACTGCTGCTCTTACAATACGACGATCCTGGCGAGCGCCTGTGCTACGCAGACGTCCAGAACTTTTTCTACGGGTGTGAGAATGTACACGTGACCACTGATACCAGCTGTCGGAGGTTCGAGTCCTCCCTCGGGCATGTGTGTGTGTGTGTGTGTGTGTGTGTGTGTGTGTGTGTGTGTGTGTGTGTGTGTGTGTTGCCCTTAGTGTAAGTTAGTTTAAGTTAGACTAAGTAGTGTGTAAGCTTAGGGACCGATGACATCAGCAGTTTGGTCCCATAAGATCTTACCACAAATTTCCAAATTTAGTGACTTCTCTGACAGGACCATTCCACCGTTCGGAAGGCCACAATTAGACCTTTCAAACTCGCTCAGTTGACTGTGCGAAACACGAGTGCGCCTCCATGCTGCCTGATGTCTGCTTGCTTCACACGTATGCGGCACAATGAGACTTCTCGCTGTGAGCATTCCCTATGACTCTCTGATAGCTTTGCCAATATGCTATCTGGTGGTGAACGACGCTGAAGTACATCTGTACATCTACTATTCCGCAGGTGGGCATATGCCATCTTCGGATCAAAACTGACGTCATCTTTCCATCTGTACTAATCTTTTTCCACCAATGTACATATATCTAAAGTTATCAGAAAAGACAAACATATAATGTATTGAAAATTTGTAACAGACTGAAGAATAATTGAAAATTGTTTTAAATATCAATAGATTCGCTGTTCTCTCACGACGACAATTTTGGCTGTAGTGAAAAACATGTCAACTTCTTAATATATCGATTCATAACAAACCACAAATGTTAACTCTGCTAACAATTTTGACACAGTTATAGGCTGTAGCCTACACGAGTCATTACAAGGTCATTTACAATAACTATGAATAATGTACACTGGAACAGAGCTATGTGCACAGAAATTTGTGTCATAATATACACTGGTTAGCCAGAACATTATGACCACCTACCCAATAGCCGGTATGTCCACTTTCGGCACGGATAACAGTGGCAACGCACTGTTGCATGGAAGCAGTGAGTCCTTGTTAGGTCGCTGGAGGGAGCTGACACCACATTTGCACGCACAAGTCAGCTCATTTCCGTAAATTCCAGGAAGGGTGGGGGGGGGGGGGGGCGATGAGTTCTGATGCCACGTTCAGTCACGTCCCAGATCTGTCGAGTCAGGGGGCCAGAACATTAACTGGAACTCACCACTGTGTTCCTCGAACTACTCCATTACGCTCCTGGCCTTGTGACATGGCGCATTATTTTTCTGAAAAATGGCACTGCGTCGGGAAACATGATCGTCACGAAGAGGTATACATGGTCTGCAACCAGTGCATTATATTCCTTGGCCGTCATGGTGCCTTGCACGAGCTCCATTGGACCCATGGATGCCTACGTGAATGTTTCTCAGAGCGTAATGGAGCCGTCGCCAGCATGTCGTGGTCTGCCCAGCAGTACATATGTCAGAGCTGTTCCCCTGGAAGATAATGGATTCGCACCCTCCCATCAGCATGATAAAGAAGGTATTGGGATTCGTCAGACTGTGCAGCGCTCTGCCACTGCGTCAATGTCCAGTGGCGATGGTCGGATTCTCATTTCAGTCGTAGTTGCCGCTAGCGTGGTGTTAACATCGGTACATACAAGGGTCAGCTGCAGAGGCCCAGTGTTAGGAGTGTTTGGTGCACTGTGTGTTCAGACACACTTGTACTGTGCCCAGCATTAAAGCCTGATGTTAGTTGCGCCACAGTTCGACGCCTGTCATGTTTTACTAGTCTGCCCAACATAATACATCCGACATCTGTAATGATGGTTGGCCGTCCAAACCTACAATGTATGGACGTAGTTTCACCTTCAGCATGTCAAAACAAACATCTTTCAACCATCTAATTTCCGAACATTTTATTTAGCTACCAGTTTTATTGATTTACTACGCCATCTTCAGGTCCACTGACCAACGTGTTGGAAGATTCCAACCTCGGTTTCGGTCAAAATAGGGGCTGGCGTTAAATACTGGTGTCTGTAGATTTCTGTTTGATACAGCGATCACTTCAACCATCATCTGGCCACCTTGGTTTCGCCATATGTTGAAGACACTCACCACAGCACTCCTCAACACCCAACAAGTCATGCAGTTTCCTAAATGCTCGTACCGAGCCTTCGGGCCATCTTAATCTGACCTCGGACAAAGATGGAACGCGCGTTCCCCCATTCTATACATGTACAGCACACTCACTGATACTACATTTTACAGTGCGTGGGTCTGAGTCGTAGCCATTCTTCGCCAAGTGATGCTGGTGGCGGATGGATGGATTTAAAGCGATAGTAGGTTGGCGGTCATAATGTTCTGGGTGATCAGTGTGTTTATTGTAGTGTATCGACCCTATTCGGTCAAGAAGTACATTAGAGTGGACATGGGTTGCAAGAGAGCCAGCTGCAGGCATTCAAGAGTGTTGTGTGTTGCAAAGTAAAACAGGGCCGACAGGCATTGTGAAGCCGAGCCAGCTGGGTGCAGTATAGCAACAGCCGATAATGCAACATGATGGTGGAAGAACGGGAGCCTTTCCCCACTTGCCACCTCAGAAATATTTACAGTACGTGGCTTAAGCCCTAAATGAACATAGTCTAGAGTGTACAAGTACTGCGCGTCTCATGTATTAAAATATTCTCATCTCAGTGCTACAGCCACACCAAGAACCTGTGACACTTGGAGCGGTATCCCAGAATGCAATACAGGGTCCGCTGTTCGACCGCGGAACAAGTCAGCCTGTGAGTCATAAAGCAGCCGCTGCTGGAGCAGAGAGCCACCTGCTCGCTGGGAGTAGGTCACGGCCGCCCATGCGGAATAATGACGTAGAAGTAAATATCCTCGGAGTAGTGGAGCAACTTAAATCACTTAATAAAAGCAAGTCTTCTGGTCCAGACTGTATACCAATTAGGTTCCTTTCGGAGTACGCTGGTGCATTAGCTCCATACTTAACAATCATATACAACCGTACCCAAAGACTGGAAAGTTGCACAGGTCACACCAATATTCATGAAAGATTGTAGGAGTAATCCACTAAATTACAGGCCCATATCGTTAACGTCGATATGTAGCAGGATTTTAGAACATATGTGTTCGAACATTATGAATTAGCTCGAAGAAAACTGTCTGTTAAAATGGTTCAAATGGCTCTGAGCACTATGGGACTTAACATCTAAGGTCATCAGTCCCCTAGAACTTAGAACTACATAAACCTAAATAACCTAAGGACATCACACACATCCATAGCCGAGGCAGGATTCGAACCTGCGACGGTAGTGGTCTCGCGGTTCCAGACTGAAGCGCCTAGAACCGCTTGGCAACAACGGCCGGCAACTGTCTATTGACACACAGTCAACATGGGTTTAGAAAACATGTTTCCTGTGAAACACAACTAGCTCTTTATTCGCATGAAGTGTTGGGTGCTATTGATAAGGGATTTCAGATCGATTCAGTATTTCTGGATTGCCGGAAGGTTTTTGACACTGTACCACACAAGCAGCTTGCAGTGAAATTGCGTGCTTATGGAATATCGTCTCAGTTATGTGACTGGATTTGTGATTTCCTGTCAGAGAAGTCACAGTTCGTAGTAATTGACGGAAAGACTTCCAGTAAAACATAAGTGATTTCTGGCGTTCCCCTTTGCTGTTCCTTATCTGTGTAAACGATTTGGGAGACAATCTGAGCAGCCGTCTTCAGTTGTTTACAGATGACGCTGTGGGTTATCGACTAATAAACTCATCAGAAGATCAAAACAAATTGCAAAACGATTTAGAGAAGATATCTGAATGGTGCAAAAATTGGCAATTGACCCTAAATAACGAAAAGTGTGATGTCATCCACATGAGTGCTAAAAGGAATTCGTTAAACTTCGGTTACACGATAAATCAGTCTAATCTAAAAAGAGAAAATTGAACTAAATACCTAGGTATTAGAATTACGAACAACTTAAATTGTAAGGAACACACAGAAACAGTTGTGGGGAAGGCTAACCAAAGATGTGTTTTATTCGCAGGACACTGGGAAAAGGTAACAGATCTGCTAAGAAGACTGCCTATACTACGATCGTCCGTCTTCTTTTAGAATACATCGAAAAACTTCAAAGAAAGGTAGCACGTTTTGTATTATCGTGAAATATGGGTGAGTGTGTCACAGAAATGATACAGGATTTGGGCTGGATATCATTAAAAGGAGGACTTTTTCGTTGCGACGGAATCTTCTCACGAATTTCCGATCACCAATTTTCTCCTTCAAATGCGAAAATATTTTGTTGACACCGACCTACATAGGGAGAAACCATCACCACGATAAAAAAAATGAAATCAGAGCTCGTACGGAAAGATATAGGTGTTCGTTTTTTCCGCGTGCTATACGATATTGGAATGATAGAGAATTGCGAAGATGGTTCGATAAACTTTCTGCCAGGCACTTAAATGTGATTTCCAGAGTGTACATGTAGATGTAGATGTCAGCTGTGCTGCCACGCTGTCATCACGGTCACAGCTGGAAACGACACTGACAGCGGCATTCGAGTGTCGCCAATACTGGACGTCTATTGCTTCACGTGAGAGCCAACTGCACGCCTCCACCAAACTGTTCCTGATGTACTATGGCCGAGGTCAAGAATAAGTTAATTAAACAAATGTGCTCAACCTAAATCAAACTCTTCACGAGTGAGAATCCATGGGTCATCTACCAGTGTGCTCAGTACAGTGGCGTCACGTTCTTAGAGGAATGTCTGAACCTACAACCTACGGTACAGTGAATCAAATTTTGATTGTAGTTTGGACGTGGAGAAAAGATTGTGGCAATTATGCATTTTGTAAAGTAGGTTTTAATGGTAGTATAGAACCAGTGGATTTGTCTAGTTTTGGAGGTGATGGAAGTCCTGATTAATTAGTGCCTGTTAGATGTGGACATTGTTGCCTTGAGGGACACTCAGCGCCACGTACAGAATCAGTTCCAGTAAAATGTTATACATATAATCTTTAGGGGCATGTGGGTAGGTCATTCTGGGAATCGAGATGCCTCATGCATAGGCGTAAGAGTTGAGGTAATGTATTTTATTTTCATGTCTTGTGAGTATTAGTTCACAAAATGAGTGATGTCAAGGACAAAGCTTCAGCAGAACTAGAGAGCAACGGTGGGCCAATGCTGGAAGCAGTTCGCATATTGTTAGAAAATACAGTACAATTAACAGCGGACAATACAGAACGGCGTGGGTTGGTAGACTTGCAATCATCACAACGGGGTGTAAATTTGTCAGTCGCAAGTTTAATTGTTCTTTTTCTGGTAAGGTAACCAAGGATGTGCAGTGCTTTGTGAGAGATCTTGAGAATCTTGTTCAGTTGATGGTTGGTCAGCCGGCCTTGTTGGCCAAGCGGTTCTAGGTACTTCTGTCCGGAACCACGCTTCTGCTACGGTCGCAGGTTCGAATCCTGCCTCGGGCATGGATGTGTGTGATGTGCTTAGGTTAATTAGGTTCTAGGGGACTGATGACCTCAGATGTTAAGTCTCATAGTGCTCAGAGCCATTTGAACCATTTTGATGGTTTGTCTGATAAAGAATTATTGAATGGTGCAAAATTGAGACTAATAGGGGAAGCTAAAACTTATCTAGGGCATATAGAAGCTCTTAAGAGTCACACCATTCGAAGAATTTAAAGAAGGGTTAATTCGGATATATACGAAACGAAATAGTGCCATAATAATTAGGTGTAGTAACTAAGGAAATTACAGAAACTGTGGAATAATTTGCGGATTTGTTAAGTAAAATTAATGGATGTAGCTATGAATTAAGACAGAATGCTGCAGTCAATGAAATTATTTTGCAAGAAGCTGAACAGAGTGTGTTCGATGCTTTATTAAGAGGGTTGCATGCGGAAATGTGGAGACGTGTATGGACAGTTGGTCTGATGGATTTGCACATAGGAGTGCGGTTAGCTATAGCGTACGAGAAGAGCGATTTGTCGACTGGAATGCAGGTTAAACGGACAGTGCAGCTAGTATAGAATATTTCAGGTGTGGACGAACGGGGCCTGTAAGGAGGCAGTGTCGCCAGCCTCAGGGTGATGTGAAGAAAGTATGAGGAAGTAATTGTTTTAGAAGCAGAGGACTGGTGAAGAATGAAGAACCTCAGATCCATCTAAGGTCATTCCCAGTAAGATTGGATGCAATGAAATCGAATGCGGAGGTGGACTGTGAGATAGGAATAGTAGGAAAAAAATGGTTGCAGGATATTATTGGACACAGGGACACATGTGTCGATCACCAGTAATGATATGATGAAACATAAGCAATGGAACCCACTATGGTACAGATTGCGTGGAGTGAGGGTAAAGATGTCACACCATTAGGACCAGTGGACGTAGATTTTTTTCCTAGATATGGTTCAATTTAAACGATGTCTAGAGAGTGTACCACATGTGAGTGAGGGCTACAACATGATTCTGTAATTAAATTTCTTATATAAGCATTGTGCCATAATCGATCCTCGGCAACATATGGTGGAACTTGACAGAAAAATGTTTCAGTTAGGTGAAGCCATAATCAGTGTAGCGATGTCGTGAGGGGAGCCTTTCACAAAAGACAAAGTGATTAAACCACGAACAATCAAACTAAGTCTTGATTCGCACGATTGTGTACCTAAAATCACTTTGGGTCAATGTTGAGTCTACCTTGCCTGTAGGAATTTTGTGTGTGGTGTAACAGTTAGAAGACAATGAAGTATTAGATCAGACGGGATGCTTCGTTAAAAAAAGGTATTGTTCGTGTACAAAAAATAAAGGATGAAAAGAACATGCCTGTTTCTGTAGACAATTTTAGCGTAGAGGACATAGGATAAACAATGGCATATTAATCGCTAATACATATATCCTGGAGAAAGAAGAATGGGACGTGAGGGGTATTGGCCATGGACAATCGTCAGACACCATTGAAACCGCATTACGAGAAAAAGTGAAGCACCTAGAGGGAAGGGCAACGGGAAATGAATTACCAATCTACTGCAAACCATACAGAATACCAAGGCAACTGTAGCCAGTTTTGGGGGAATTTATCGATCAACAGCTAAAAGTTGGAATAACTAAAGAAAGTAATAGCGCATGGGACGCAGGAAGAGTCATCAAGATAAAAAACGTCAACGGGTGGAAGACGAAAGTTAAGGTCTTTTTGTGACTGTAGACAACTAAGTGAGAAAACTATAACTGACGCCTACCCTATGCCAAATATCACAGAAACATTGATTTGAGGAGTGGTTATCACCAGTGAGAGGCTGCACGGCAGGATCGACACAAAACAGCGTTTCCGGCACCCTTAGCCGGCCAGTGTGGCCGAGCGGTTCTAGGCGCTTCAGTCTGGAACCGCGCGAACGTTACGGTCGCAGGTTCGAATCCTGCCTCGGGCATGGATGTGTGCGATGTCCTTAGGTTAGTTAGGTTTAAGTAGTTCTAAGTTTAGATGTTAAGTCCCATAGTGCTCAGAACTATTCGGCACATTTGGGACGCTACCAATGCCGAAGAATGCCATTCAGATTAAGAAATGCACCTGCAGCATTTCAGAGATTGTTGAAAGAGTACTCAGAGGTTTAAAACCATGGCAACGCTTAGTGAATCTTGATGACGCAATCGTCTATGGGAGTGATATGGGACAGCATATACAGCGATTAAGGGAAGTATTATTAAGATTAAAAGCAGTGAAGTTAACATTGAGTACAGAAGAGCGTAATTTTCTGATGTCATATCACAAGTAAGGATGGGGTTAAGTAAAGACGGTGTTAAAACAGACCTCAAGATTAATTATGTACGTGAATTTCCTGTACCAGAAACTGTGAAGGAGTTGCAATTGTTCTTAGGAGCCGTGAACTACTACTTCTGGATCGTAAAAGGATTTACATACATTGCCAGTCCGCTGACAATTGTTAAAAAAGGATACGACGTTTGCGTCGTGAGAAGAGTGCCAGAATGGTTTTAAGGAGCTAAAAGAAGCTTTAACATCGTGTCCGATGTTGGTATTACTGGATTTTAATAAAAAAAATGTTTTATCATGTGATGCATCAAACCATGCACTTAGCTGTGTGCTGTCACGAGAGGTAGAAGGCATAGAAGTTCTGTAGAAAGAAATTATTTCACAGTGGAGAAAGAGATGCTAATCCTTATTTATCGAATCGCATGTCTGAGATGTTATCTGAACGGAAAAAAGTTTAGAATAATAACAGATCAACCAGCATTAAAACGGTTGTTAGGGTTAAAGCATCCTTCTAGTAGGTTATGATGGGTAGTAAGACTTAATGAATTTGATTTAGAAGTCAGGCAAAAACCTGGAAGGAAGCACGGAAATGTGAGTGGCACAAGTAAAAAAGTAACAGTATTACATGTTGGGGTAATGAACATAAGGAATGACGAATTGCACAGAGAGGTAAGCAGTATTTTAAACAGTCTCAGTTTTGTATGCAGCTGGTTTGCTATGCAGAGAAACCAAGTCGGGACTGCGGATAGTGGTATCAGCGTATCAGGACTAGAGTGCTACAAGAAGCTCATGATCGCGTTTTAGTGGGTCGTGAAGGTTGCAGATCTACCAACAGAAGAATAGCAGAAAGGTGTTGATGGGAGGAACAGACAGAAGATGTAAATCAGTATATGCGGAATTGCATACAGTGCGCACAGAGAAGGGGTTTTGATTGAACAAGATTATCATTGAAGAGGTTACCTGAAACAGTAGCACCATTCGAATGTCTGGGGATTGATGTTTTAGACCCATTCTGCACACTGTGATTTCAGGGATAATTCACCCAAATATATTGCAGCCTCATTTGTACTGGCTAGAGGAGCCCATAGGAGTGCTACCTGCAGTAAATCTAAGCAACTTCAAACTCTAGGGCCGGAATTAATGCAGTCTATAAACACGCTTCTGAGCCAGCAGGAGGAGCGAGACTCCCTGGAAACCTAATTGGAGTATGTAAATTCATATCAGGAAAATCAGTACGAGAGATAACATAGACTATTCTCATACCAGCCACTGCCATATCAGGAAAATCAGTACTAGAGATAACATAGACTATTGTCACACCAGCCACTGCAGCGGAACTTTTTCTGCTGAGTGAAGTCCTTGTTTTGGCACTTAGAAGATGAAGCACAAGACTGAGTTCGAACCGATCCATCGTTCGGATTCCACTGGACTGGATACACCGAACATAAAAGCAGCAGAAGGAAGATGAACGCACAAGGAGGTAGTATTGAGGATAAATGATTCATTTTAGCTTGTAAGTTTGGGATAGAGAGTTAGAAGTTATTGTGCAAGAATCCTACTAATGAAAATATTCTTTGGTGTTTGGGTTAAGGAGCAGGGCAAGGGTCCCTGTAAGAAATACGTACGAGTAGGCTATAGGGTTAAGGGTAGTAATTCTTAAGAACTAATCGCCAGGAACTTTAGTGTAAAGGACAATCTAGTTTGGTGGAACAGAGGGGCCAGGTCTTGATAAAAAGGAGGGCAATGTAGCGTATCGACTGTATCCAGTGAAAAAGTTCGCCAAAGCCGAAGTGGGTTGCAACACAGCCAGCCACAGGCGGGCAAGAGTGTTAGGCGTTGTGAAGCAAAACATGGCTGACAGGAGTTGAGAAGCAGAGCCAAATGGATGTGGTAATAGCAACAACTAGCGGTGCAATACGGTAGCAGGACAGAAGTCTTTCTTCACTCGCCACCACGGAAATGTTTAGAGCACATGCCTCAATACCTAAACAAATATACTCTAGAATATGTAAGTGCTCACCAGTCATGTACTAAACTATTCTTATCTCAACATCACAGCATACACGATGAGCCTGTGATACCTGGAGCGACATTCTGGAATGCAGTATTGGGAACGCTGTTAGTATACGGGACAGGGCAGCCTGTCCTGAGTCATGAAAGCAGCTGCCCCGAGAGCAAAGGGCCACCTGCTCCCTGGAGGGAGATCACGGCCGCCCCCAGAGTTTTCAGTTGCACAGCCGCACTGTTACCACGGTCGAAGCCAGAGATGTCGCTAACAGTGGCATTCGAGTGATGCCCCGGCCCTTGCGCTCTCAGCAATACCGGCCATCTGTTGTTTCGCATGAGCAGCAACTGGGCGCCTCCACAGAGCTGTTGCTCATGTGCTATGGCTGAGGGCCGGAATAAACAAGTTAATTAAACAAATCTACTGTCGTCCTGATGTCTCATTTCGCACTCTGTGGATGACAATCCGTGGGTCATGTAACATTATGAACAAATGCACCTATATTTTTGCCCTGCGTAGTGGTTGTAACGTTTTCTAAAAGTGCTTTAGTATTTTTTTCTGAATATGTTGGTAAGACTATTTTTAAATGAATCATTGAACTCCAAAGCTGTATGGCTTGCCCAAACTCCACAAACCAGTGGTGTCTACAATACAGGCACCAGTGCACAATATTGTCAGGATGTTCTTTATCGTCATGAAGAATAAACTAAAGTTCAGAGGGAAATATAGCATTAAGAAGAGTTTAGGTTTAGTAAACACATTAGCGGATGTTAGGACTGCAATAAATGCAAAATTAGCCTCGTTTATTATTTACATTCATCCCAGCATCTCTAAACATCCAACAACCTACAAACATGCAGCATTCCACCACTGTCTCCTTTCTATCCCTATGTCCCAAGAACACTATGATGTGGAACTTAATATAATAAAAACTATTGCTATAAATAATGAATCTGAACCCAAATTTGATAGTATTCTCAATTAAAAACCGAAGATGCAAGCCAGATCCTTACTGTACCCAGCGACCAACGTAGATAGACGGAAATGGGTATGGTGCAGTTCACCTTTTATAGGTAAAATTTCTGATAAGCAACATTTTAATAGCAAAGAGTTTTTCTATATCCCACAGATATTAGGTAGATGTTTTAATTCAAAAGACAGGCAAAGAGTTATACGAACACCATATTTGGTATTGAAATTGCAGACTCAGTTCAATTATTCTCACCTTTTACACACTGTTGCAACCTATTCATAGGAGAAAATCATCTGTCAACATAGCTTTGTCCTTGTGTATATTATTCATAGTAGTTGTAAGAGCTACCATAATGAATGTGGCAGCATACAAATTAAAACTGTGTCAAAACTATCAACAGAGATAACGTTTAAGGCCTTTACAGTTGAAGTCAGGAACTAATATATTAAGAAGTTGACATGTTTTTCTTTGCTCGGTTATCAGCTTTGGAATGAGCTGTCCACTAGAAAATGGGCTGCTAAACCGACATCTAGGTTACACAATAACAATAAAATTTGTGAAATAAGGCAAAATAAAAATTTCGTTCAGTCAATACAGTTGTCTAATATATTTCTGGCCATTAAAACTGCAACACTAGGAAGGATAGCAAATAACAAAATTTTACGTATTATGCGTATACAGTGTGGTAGGAAGAGCTTAGTTTTAATGCATGATTAAATCTATTTGATTTAAGGGTATCCAGATACACAGAACTGCAACGTCTGACAACAATAATGATGGCTTTGCACGAGAATCGCAGTGCGTAATCCTTCCTTATATGCACACTTCGGATGCCGGTAGTAGAATCTACTTTGTGCAGTTGCGCTGAAGGTCGTATCATTTGCAAATCTACAGACATGTAGTACACCTCATTCCACTTTGGCGTTTCTTGTATGCCACCTTCAAGGTGCTGCACTTATAGTGGCCAAGAGCGCACATAAAACTTTCTGTCTAAAGGATACACCGAATCTGTTATTGCCAGGCGGGGTGGCCGAGCGGTTTTATGCGTTATAGTCTGGAACCGCGCGAACGCTATGGTCGCAGTGTCGAATCCTGCTTCGGGCATGGATGTGTGTGATGTCCTGAGGTTAGTTAGGACTAAGTAGTTCTAGAGGACTGATGACCTCAGTAGATAAGTCTGAAACGTCCCCTTTAAAAATTATACAGGACTGAGCTTAAACTGACACACAATATTTTTTTAGCGCAACGCAATCTGACTTTCAAAAATCCCTGACTAACATTAACCTATACCTTTCACAAATCACTTACCTCACCAAAAATCTTCGTTACTCGAACTGCTGCAATACAGCGAGCGCCACTACTGCCAACTAAATAAAAGATTCAACCTACTGAAGGCACTAACTACTGATAGGCATAGTTAGCAAATGGAAGATTTTAATAGAGAACAAACAATGTATTTACCTTAATAGTCATAATATATACAGCAGTTCATGACATCCAGTCTTACAAATTTCAAAACTCCGCCATCTCTCTCCCCACATCCACCACTGCTGGCGGCTCACCTCCAACTGCGCAACGCTACGCGCTGTTAACATCCAGCTGCCCAACACTACAATGGCGAGTATTACAACAATGCCAACCAGCCAGAGACTGCACACTGCACAACCAGTGGTCTTCATACAGAGCGCTACGTGGCGTTACCAATAAAAAACCTAAACAGCCTACTTACATAGCTCCCATGTTCCCAACAAAAAATTTTACAAATTTTTTTGGGCACTGGCCAATACATATTTTTAAAATTTTTTCACAATTAGAATAACAAAGAAATCAAATGCACGCACTTATTGATGCAATGTTCGTCAAAAGCTATAATTTTCTCACAGTCCATAAAGACAGCCCTGATCGTTCATCACAGTAAAATTGCAGTGTTATTCTCAAAGTCTGAGTAGTAAAAGATAATGCATATGGAAGTAGTGGATTTCAATGCAGTCTTGAAGAAGTAGTGTTGTCCTTCCAACAGAAAGACAGCGCTGACTCTTGACATGCAGACAGGTAATGGGCCACAACAGAGCAAACCCACAGCAGAGTCAGTCGAAGTTTTGAAGAATATTGGTAGATAGGTCGTCACAGTACAGACCCACTGTAGTCCCGCTAGAGATTACGGTATTGGTGGGCCACTAGAGATGCAGACCCACTGTAGTCCTTGTAGAAATAATGGTATTGATGGGCCATCAAAGATGCAGACCCACTGTAGTCCTTGTAGAGATGGCCAGCTGCCATCTGTTGTGACTGTGCAGGTGCACAATCACCATCGAAGAGTCTTGTGGACAATATAGCAAATCCATGAACCACCACTTGTACACTCACAATTTTTTTTTAAATGTCCTTAGAACCAGCAATGCTGTTAACAAGTCCCTTGTGGAATTATTAACACACGTGCAAGCACTATCAGTCCCTACTTCTCACATATTGTCCATATAATATGACCAACAGAAACGTTTGCAGTGAAATGTAATTTACAAATTGCTTAATTTGATGAACTGGTGTCAATTACAATTTTCTAAAATAAGAATACAATAACAAAGGTACAAAATATATCATTAAAGAACATAATAGTACAGATAACATTTGCAGTAATACAGGCTTTACAAAACAATAGAAATTAACATATACATCAGTGTTACAGGAATTACGACATAAGTACATACATACAAGATCAGAATAACTTTTGAAACATCAACTTCACACATGAGCATTAAAAAAAAACAGAATAAATAATGTGTAAACATCTTTACGAAGTAAATAACATTTTATTAACGCAAATTATATTTGATTATAACAGTATTCCTCATCATAGTGAATGTAGCTTAGTATTAGAAGAGAAAAAATTCTATGGAGCAGCACACAGAGACAGGAAGAAAATAAATACACAAGGGTACACAAACACATAGTGGGATAACACAAAAGGAAAGGACAGGGTTTGTTTTCAGGGTAACATTTGGTACTGCAGTCCAACCCAAAACTCCATTCCATAGATCGTCCCTCTTATTTCAACATCTGCTCCAGCCAAAAAAAAAAAAAAATCTATCCAAGCATGCTTTCTGTATTCTGTTCACATCCTCGTTCAAAAATATTCTCCACTGTACACTACTTTTTTGGCCAAACCATTTTCTTATAGCTTCTCAATGCTTTTCTTCCAATTCATCATAGTTAGTTTCTTATATAGTCTACCCCCTCTTAAGCTAACTTAAACCTACTGAGCTCAGATGGTAAACGAAGGGACGACGCAATGCAGCAGCACAAAACAATTGACACAAGCAGCAATGTCAGAAAAAATGCAAATTGGCAAAAAAAGGCAGCAATACAGGGCTTAGCAAAGCATATGCGACATTACAACTAATATGAAGCAATGAACAGCAACAAGAAAAATAAATCAGTAGTAAAACTGGCTTAACAGATAATACAAAGTGAAATTCAGTAACACTATGCCTGGCAAACAGCAGCAGCAAATGCAATAATTTATATCTAAACATGACAAAGCTCAAGCAGAAAAAATATTACAGTAAAGACAACAATGCAGAAAAGGGAAATGTCTATTCACATATTAATATCTATGTCATTACAGTGGTGTACCACAAAACTAATTCTACAAAAGATATTACCAAGTAGTTGAAAAGAAAACCACAATGTGAAGAGCAAAATTAGAGAACACATTAGCACTGAAAATAATTAATAGTTAATTGCAAGCGCAGCTGCAAAATACTTGGTGCAAATCTAAATGCATGCCACAACTGTTTTACTGAACAACAGTGAAAGACTACAACTACAACTACAATTACGCGCTAGCAATAAACAAAATCTACACCAATTACACAAACTACAAGAAAAAAATCAGAAGATTCCAGTCAGGTATCCTCGGCTAAGGGTCGACATATGAAACGTCCCCTTAGAACAATTATACAGGACTGTGCTTAAAGTGACACACAATATTTTTTTATCGCAATGCAATCTGACTTTCAAAAATCCCTGACTAACATTAACCTATACCTTTCACAAATCACTTACCTCACCAAAAATCTTTGTTACTCGAACTACTGCAATACAGCAATCGCCACTACTGCCAACTAAATAAAAGATTCAACCTACTGAAGGCACTAACTACTGATAGGCATAGTTAGCAAATGGAAGATTTTAATAGAGAACAAACAATGTATTTACCTTAATAGTCATAATATATACAGCAGTTCATGACATCCAGACTTACAAATTTCAAAACTCCGCCATCTCTCTCCCCACGTCCACCACTGCTGGCGGCTCACCTCCAACTGCGCAACGCTACGCGCTGTTAACATCCAGCTGCCCAACACTACAATGGCGAGTATTACAACAATGCCAACCAGCCAGAGACTGCACACTGCACAGCCAGTGGTCTTCATACAGAGCGCTACGTGGCGTTACCAATAAAAAAACCTAAACAGCCTACTTACAAGTCCAATAGTGCTTAGAGCCATTTGAACCATTTGAAGGAATCTGTTATTCAAAACTTTCAATCATTCATGTCAAAGCTGTATGAATGCGAATATACACTCTTAAGATAAAGAAAGAGGTGCCATGAAGGAACTATCCGAATGGGAGGAAACTGGTAGACGTGATGTACATGTACAGACAAATAAATGGTTACAATTTCTGGCCATTATGCAAGCAGTTATTCGACTTTGCATTGATTGATGGAATTGTTGGATGTCTTCCTGAGAGATATCGTCCCAAATTCTGTCCAATTGGCACCTTGAATGGTGGGCCCGGCCCATAATGCTCGAAACGTTCTCAATTGGGGAGAGATTCGGCGACCTTGCTGGGCAAGATAGGGTTTGGCAACGAAGACAGGCACTGGAAACTTCCGCGGGAATTATCTTGATGAAATGTAAGCTCAGGATGGTTTGCCATGAAGAGCAACCAAACTGGGCGTAGAATTCGTCCACGAACCGCTGCGCTGTGAAGGTGTCCCGGATGACAACAAAACGGGTCATGCTATGAAAAGAATGGCACCCGAGAGCATCACTCACGGTTGTCTGGGTGTATAGTGGGCGAAATCAGCTTGGTATCCCATCCCTGTTGGTGTCTCCAGACACGACTTCATCATGGAATGACGTTGACTGGAGAATAACGGTCTTCAGTAATGAGTCCCGCTTAGAAATAAGCTCTGATGACCAGCTACAGACATTAGTGGGATATCAAGCTTACTCTCGCCCGCCATACAGCCTGACAGCCAGGACTGATGGTCTGAGGTGACGCTTCTTTTCATAGCAGGACCCCTTTGGTTGACACCCGCAGTACCATTACAGCCCAGCGGTAGGTCGACCATATTCTACGCCCGATTTTGTTACCCTTCATTGCAAGCCATTCGGGGTTTACATTTCAGCAAGATAATGCCCGCCCGAAAACAGCGAGAGATTCTCCTGCTTGTCTTCGTGCTTGATAAACTCTACTTTGGCGAGCAATTTCACCGTATCTCCCCCCAATTGAGAACGTTTGGAGCATAATGGACACGGCCCTGCAACCAGATCGGTATTTTGACAATCTAACTCGCCAATCGGACAGAATTTGGCACAATATCCCTGAGAATGACATCCAACAACTCTGAGTCAATGCCAAGATAGAGGTGGAGCAATGAGTTACAGGCTTGCTCAATTTATAAAGGTCTTTATTTTGAATAAATTGAACCATATGTTTGTCTGTACATGTATATCACGTCTTCCAATTTCCGTCCCATTCGGATAATTCCTTTGTGGCGCGCCGCTTTTTGTCTTGAATGGTATACAAAAATAGATACGTTTACAAATCTATACAAGAATAAGCAGCCCAAGGAATAAGACAAGTCAAACTACGCATCATTCTAGCGAAATCTCACCACGCCCTATGCACGCATCCAAACATCATAATACCGTCCACTGTATATACACAAGAACATTTAAAACTGTTAGCAAGATGTTGTGTACTTTGTATTCACCAAATATGGATAGGCATTCACCATTTTCGGATGGACTTCAACTACAAAGATGAACACTTTTCCTGAATACGTCTGTATTTATGTGATTCAAAGCTTCCTAAATTTTTGCAACTGTCGTCGGATGTTGGAGATCTCGATGGATCTCATCCCCCTATTTTTACGTTGCTGTCCTGAAGAGATCTATGCCATTTGATTGCCTCCCCCCCCCCCTACCAGCGGTGTTATTATCGTCATCGAAAATTTGATGTCCACTGTTGTCTGAAGGTCATCTCTAGGCTTTTTCATGCATCGTAGGCTCCAGCTATATTTATCTGTTTTCTAATGTATTCTACCCATGTGCTGCTAGTTTAACTTCTCGGTATCGTGTTATTTCTTGGAGTCTAATAACTTCATTGGTCCTAGAGCCACACGTTTTCATGGCTTCGCCCCCCACGTGCCTCCATGTCATTTACGTTACGGTCATAATTATGTTTGCCCCTGGTCCAGTCTGTCGCCCGTCTCATCTTTTTTTTTTTCCAACCTGGGTCTTTCCATCGCTTGCTGAGCAAGCCAGTCTACTTTGAGTGATTTTGTCACTAGAAGGCCCTGTCTCTCTGCCGAAGTGTGCAGCCAACTGGTTGTTAATTATCATTTTCGGACACATTGTTAGGTTAAATCATTTTTAGTCTATCGAAAGCACTCAAGACAATTTTTACTCTCTTGTGCATTTAGCCGCCGCGCGGAGTGACCGCGCAGTTAGAGCCATGTCACTGATTGCGCGGCCCCTCTCGTTGAAGGTTCGAGTGCTCCCTCTGGCATAAGAGTGTGTATTGTTCTTACAAGTTAGTTTAAGTAGTGTGTAAGTCTAGGAACCGATGACCTCAACAGTTTGGTCTCCTACGAACCCCCACGCATTTCGTATTCAGCCGCTACCGTAGCCGAAAAAGTCGCTAAGCAAGCTCGTTCGCTGGCGCTTGGCGAGGAGATACGCTGATTCGAAATCTGGTGTTGGAAGATTTTCGCTGGCAGTATTTGGCCGACGAGAGGAGGAACAGGAGGAGGAGGTGATGGTATAAAGTTCCCGATCACCAGTTTTTGCGCCAATGACCTGGATTAAATTCCAAAGTTACAGAGTCTCATAAAGTGCAGGTGCGTGACAGTTGATAGTGATCCGTCCGTCGGTTGGGACAGTTAAGCTCGGTGGCATTCTTACTGCTACACGAGAGGCGTATGCCGTGTGCCGGCATCGGGTTTAACCCTCTTCCTTCTTTTACCAGCACTCACAACAGTCATCCACACGACTGAGGTACAGACTTGACACGTCATAACAAGTAGTCAGAAGGCAATGTCAGTCCATCTCCACAAGGACGTTCGTTACCCAGGCCGGCAATGCAGGATTCCTGCATCCGCCCCACTACACTCATTCTCTGAAAGGGAGACAGTGTAATTTCTATCCGCCCTTATTCTATGACTCAATTGTTAACATTGACATATTTTCTTTTCATATCTTGATGAAACAATATGTCAGTCCTATTGTAACTTATATTAAGGCCAACTTAAAATCTTCCTTTATTAAACGTTGAAGTTTATCTGGACTAGAAGTAAACGAGCACAACGTCATCTGCGAAAGATGGTTCAGGTAAATTCCTTGTTGAACTTCATTTTGGCAGTTTGTTCTGGAAACTTCCATTAGCATTGCTCAGAATATTTTTGAAAAAATGATATATTTTTGCCTTCCTCTTCTTTTAGTTACGATTGACTTATTATCCCGACCAAGATTAATGGAAACTGTTCAAATTCAAATGGCTCTAAGCACTGTGGGACTTAACATCTGAGGTCGTCAGTCCCCTAGACTTTGAACTACTTAAACCTAACTAACCTAAGGACATCGCACACATCCATGTCCGAGGCAGGATTCGAACTTGCGACTGTAGCACCAGCGCGGTTCCGGACTGAAGCGCCTAGAACCGCTTGGCCACAGCGGCCGGCAAGGGAAAATGTTGAGTATGCTTGTATACATTAAGGTATGTTACTGAACATGATATGGAAAGTGAGTCAAAAGGTTTATCAGAACCTATGAGTCCTAGAGACCATGCGTTAATTCATATTCATTGCGCCGTTCAATACTTTCGAGTCTGTAATTTCGACCACGACGCCAAGTGAGTAAGCGATGTGTCGGTAAGGAATATAACATTCTCTCTGTATTATATTTACGTAGTCGTTTATAATTACCGAAACATAACACAAGCCGCAAAGCAACCGTCTTAGGCATCCACGTAATACGGGTATACATTGGCCGCAATATGCTGCCTAAAAAAGTCGAAATATTTTAAACTGTTCCCGTATTTAGAGAACCCCGATGAAAAGTGACTCGCAATTTTCAAATTAGAAACGGTTAGGCATGTATGACAATTTCCACCTTCGTCACAGACCTATCATTACACTTTGCAGTTCTGTACACCGATCAGCTAAGACATTCTTGTGTACGTCTCCAGAAAAGGTGCAGAGAGTAGCAAAGGTATTACAATTCCGCGGCTGATCTTGACTTAGGCGCAACACCTTTCTCCTCAGCGTTGACATGTAATGCGAGTCCTGCAAGCCGATACGTCCTGTATAATAACGAGGGAACGCAGTTTCACTCAGTAAAACTTTACATACATTCACTCTTGTAAAAACCATTTGTTGGATGTCGGGATGTATTTCTCATGCAGGTCTCTTATGTTGCTAGAACACTGGATAGTGGGAAATACTGAAGGCAATTATGGAACCTCAACTACTAGAAATATGCAGTGTATATGACTGTTGCTGTAGTGGCCTTCAGTCCGAAGACTGGGTTTGATGCAGCTGTCGTCGCTTCTCTGCACTGTGCAAGTTTCTTTGTCTCCTAATAACTAATGCAAGCTACACCTTTCTGAATCTGCTCATTGTATTTATCTCTTAGCCTGGCTCTAGGAATTTTAACCCTCACACTTTCCTCCAGTACTAAATAGGTGATATCTTGATGTCTCGGAATAACAGCTTAACAGCTCATGCATCGAAGCTGCTTACAAGAATAATATACAGAAGAATGGAAAAGAAAATTGAGAATGCGCTAGGTGACGATCAGTTTGGCTTTAGGAAAAGTAAAGGCACGAGAGAGGCAATTCTGACGTTACGGCTAATAATGGAAGCAAGGCTAAAGAAAAATCAAGACACGTTCATAGGATTTTTCGACCTGGAAAAAGCGTTCAACAATATAAAATGGTGCAAGCTGTTGGAGATTCTGAAAAAAAGTTGGGGTAAGCTATATGTAGAGACGGGTCATATACAATATGTACAACAACCAAGAGGGAATAAGAGTGGACGATCAAGTACGAAGTGCTCGTATTAAGGAGGGTGTAAGACAAGGCTGTAGCCTTTCGCCCCTACTCTTCAATCTGTACATCGAGGAAGCAATGATGGAAATAAAAGAAAGGTTCAGGAGTGGAATTAAAATACAAGGTGAAAGGATATCAATGATACGATTCCCTGATGACATTGCTATCCTGAGTGAAAGTGAAGAAGAATTAAATGATCTGCTGAACGGAATGAACAGTCTAATGAGAACACAGTATGGTTTGAGAGTAAATCGGAGAAAGACGAAGGTAATGAGAAGTAGTAGAAATGAGAATAGCGAGAAACTTAACATCAGGATTGATGGTCACGAAGTCAATGAAGTTAAGGAATCCTGCTACCTAGGCAGTAAAATAACCAATGATGGACGGAGCAAGGAGGACATCAAAAGCAGACTCGCTATGGCAAAAAAGGCATTTCTGGCCAAGAGAAGTCTTTCAATATCAAACACCGACCTTAATTTGAGGAAGATATTTCTGAGGATGTATGTCTGGAGTACAGTATTGTATGGTAGTGAAACATGGACTGTGGGAAAACCGGAACAGAAGAGAATCGAAGCATTTGAGATGTGGTGCTATAGACGAATGTTGAAAATTAGGTAGACTGATAAGGTAAGGAATGAGGAGGTTCTACGCAGAATCGGAGAGGAAAGGAATATGTGGAAAACACTGATAAGGAGAAGGGACAGGATGATAGGACATCTGCTAAGACATGAGGGAATGACTTCCATGGTACTAGAGGGAGCTGTAGAGGGCAAAAACTGTAGAGGAAGACAGAGATTGGAATACGTCAAGCAAATAATTGAGACGTAGGTTGCAAGTGCTACTCTGAGATGAAGAGGTTAGCACAGGAAAGGAATTCGTGGCGGGCCGCATCAAACCAGTCAGTAGACTGATGACAAAAAAAAAAAAATTTCCACTTACCTTTCGTTGCTTTGATGATGATCACCTTATATCTTCTTTTCAAGACACTGTCCATCCCGTTCAACTACTCGTCCAAGTTCTTTGATGTTTCTGACAGAATTACAATGCTATCGGCAAACCTCAAATTTTTATTTATTCTCCCTGAACATTACTTCCTACTCCAAATTTTTCTTTAGTTACCTTTACCACTTGCTCAATATACATATTAAATAAAACCGGGGATAGGCTACAATCCTGTCTCACTACCTGTAAGTAGGCTGTTTAAGTTTTTTTTATTGGTAACGCCGCCGCCACGTAGCGCTCTGTATGAAAATCACTGGCTGTGCCGTGTGCAGTCGGTGGCTGGTTGGCATTGTTGTAATACTCGCCATTGTAGTGTTGGGCAGCGGCAGCTGGATGCTAACAGCGCGTAGCGTTGCACAGTTGGAGGTGAGACGCCAGCAGTGGTGGGTGGGGAGAGAGATGGCGGAGTTTTGAAATTTGTAAGAATTGGTGTCATTAACTGATATATATATATATATCATGACTAGTGAGGTAAATACATTGTTTGTTCTCTATTAAAATCTTTCATTTGCTAACTATGCCTATCAGTAGTTAGTGCCATCAGTAGTTTGAATCTTTTATTTAGCTGGCAGTAGTGGCGCTCGCTGTATTGCAGTAGTTCGAGTAACGAAGATTTTTTGTGAGGTAAGTGATTTGTGAAACTTATATGTTAATGCTAGTCAGGGCCATTCTTTCGTAAGGATTTTTGGAAGTCAGATTGCGTTGCGCTAAAAACTATTGTGTGTCGGTTTAAGCACAGTCGTGAATAAATTGTTCTAAGGGGACGTTTCATACCTTCACAGCCACTGCTTCCCTTTCATGCCCCTCACCTCTAATAACTGCCACCTGGTTGCAGTACAAGTTGTAAATAGGCTTTTGTTCCCTGTATTTTGCCTATGCTACTTTCAGAATTTCAAAGAGAGTATTCGGGGGAACATTGTCAAAAACTTTCTCTTAGTCGACAGATGCTGTAAACGTAGGTTTGCCTTTCCTCAACGTACCTTCTAAGATAAATCGTCGGCTCAGTGTTGCCTCACGTATTCCTACATTTCTCCAGAATCCAAACTGATCTTCGCCGAGGTCGGATTCTACAAGTTTTTCCATCCCTCTATAAAGAATACGTGTTAGTATTTTACAACCATGACTTATCAAACTGATAATTCTGTGATATTCACACTTGACAACACCTCCTTTTATTGGAATTAGCATTATTACATTCTTCTTGAAATCTGAGGATATTTCAAATGTTTCATACATCTTGCACACCAGATGAAATAGTTTTATCATGTGTATGATTACATCCACCGAAATGGCTACTATCAATTTCTTTGCCTAACCTTATACGATCTGAACATGTGCTCAGTCCTTAAAGATCTTATAGTCCACTGGGCATTAAACAATAATAATTTATTTGTCTTTGTCGAGGCTGTTGGCATACTTCACTGCTTCACTGATTCCCAGCAAAATATTGTTGAATTCGTGCTTTGCGCATTTTGACCTGCTGTTGCAGTTGCAAGCAAATGGTGTCGCGAGGCCCTGTGTTACGTCATCATAGTTGCTTCCAACTGACGAGCAGGGCACGGCAAGTGTCGCAACCCGATTACCCACAAACTTCGCTCAGTGGAAGAAGGGTCAAAATAAGCGAGCATGTGTCGTGGCTTATCCGTGTATATTTGACAGTTTCTGGAATAACGACGGTCAAAGTTTTCGAGGTACTTCATGTGTGTTTTAGCGAGTAAGTAGTAAAGCTGAATGGTTCGTGCAGTGGCTAGCGCCGCAGCTTCACACTATAGCGCCCCGTGTTCGAAATTCGATTATTGTTTTTGTTTTTTATTTATCTACCCCTGTCCTTAAAATATCACTACTTCCAATGTATGCTGAAACAGCGGTGTCTTTTTTCGCCTACTAACTGTCAATACATGAACAGAAATTATTTGAAATTGTTTTCGGTGAAATTATTTGAAATTGTTTTCGGTGAAATTATTGTATTGTATCTTGATCCATAATCACTTTCAAGCGCCATTCTTAGGTAAAGTGATCCGTTAAGCGTAGTTTCCCTCGAAATCTTTGGTAACGCGTGAAAACATCAGCCGTGGTAACTACGTTTCTTTCCCGAGTGACATTCATATGAAGAAATGTCACTGTGACAGACCTGCCTTCGCGTGATGCTCGTGGTGACCACAACTTCTATCGAGTGTTCTCACAATCGGTATCATCCAAGGGAATCCACAAAACCTTCCTGAGGAATAAACGTAAGAGTAAAATATAAAAATTCACATAAGAATGAAATATAAGAATGTGGTACTTAA
Organism: Schistocerca gregaria; assembly: GCF_023897955.1. Lineage (NCBI taxonomy): Eukaryota > Metazoa > Arthropoda > Insecta > Orthoptera > Acrididae > Schistocerca > Schistocerca gregaria. The sequence goes on along the minus strand of NC_064925.1, from coordinate 319,345,568 downwards.
ATAGCTCGTATCCCTCGAAAATACCACACACACACACACACACACACACACACACACACACACACACACACGATATATATGCTCAAAATTCAGACTGCTGGTCTTATGGGAGCCTTTAAATATTAAACTGCTCCTAATGAGATTCCTGCTCGAGGACAATAATATAAAGTTTGCACAGGAAGCGGTAAAAGTCGTTTCCTCATTTTGAATAGCAACAGAAATTAAATAAGCGCCACAGTAGGCCTGTTTAAACCTATCGCGATTTCTGTTTCACGTGGAATAAAAGGAGATTAGAGTTTTACGAACCGTTGACGGCGAGGCGTTGGAGACGGAGCATGACGTCGGACGGGACAAGGAAGGTGAAGGAAGTTGGCAGTGTCCTTTTCCGGCCTTCGAGTGTAGCGGTTTGGAAAACAAAGTAAAATCCAAATCAGGCTACGTGGATGAGGATTTTGAACCTCGCAACTCGCCTTTTTCTGTAGCATCGCTCGGTGACGATTATCATTAGCGAAATTGTCTTGCTTACGCATGTACCCAAGCGATTTGGTACTCAGCAGAAGGGTGTGCCGGATATTTATTGACATATTGCATCGTTAACCTGTTTGACAATTAAAACAGTGATGTTTTTCCTTCTTAGACTAACGTAGTGCATTCTTATCATTAGCAGTGAACTTTCAAATGCAGTTTTGGAAGGAGATACCTGATGCGTAATCCAAGTATGTCAGTTTGACGTTTGTTACATAGCGCTTTCAAGGTATTCAACTCTAATTTAGAGTTGCGTATTATGACATGAAATCGCCGGCAATTCACTCAAGATTATTCGTAAGGGTATCCTCAGATTCCGTGGCGGCCCTTATTAGTGTGATAAAAAGAATGTCATCATTATATCAATGATCTCTTTAAAAGTGAAATTATTTTCTTTTATAATACAAATACACCGCCTGACAAAAAATGTGAAGCATCCAGAAGACGTGGTCGGATGTCAACTCCATACACGTACACGTCACTGGCGGATTTGTAAATCTCTGCGACAGGTAAAATGGCCCCCAGAGTGCATTAGTGGTGTTCGTGTTTAGTGCTGCTATAACGCCTGGTAGGATACATAAGAGACATGAACAGCGTTAAATGTTTAGTGAACGCTGTGCAGGATACGGAGATTCCATGTACTCCAATGAGACAACGTTATCAGCACATGGCAGACTTTGCAAGGGGCCTCATCGTAGGTCTCCATTTGACCGGCTACTCGAATCGTGCAATTGTGGGGCATTCGGGTGTGACAGTTGTGGGGTATTCGGGTGTGACAGTGCACCGACGTTGGACTGCGTGAGGACATGAGGGTAGGCGTGCTCGGTCCACTACGCCTGAGTACCACGGCGGAAAACCGCCGTATTGTGCACCAAGCTCATCGTAACCCCTTCATATCTGCAGGTGCAGTTCAAGAACAAATAACAGATTCCTGCAAAATTTTGCATCAGCCCTCACCCTAGGACAGAAAATGATTTGCACAATGTCTGTTTATAAAGTGTGTGTACATCACATTACAATGTCCTTCAGACATTCATCCGTGCCTGAAGGACATTGTAAAGTAATACACATCCACTATACAGGATGTTACAAAAAGGTACGGTCAAACTTTCAGGAAACATTCCTCACACACAAATAAAGAAAAGATGTTATGTGGACATGTGTCCAGAAACGCTTAATTTCCATGTTAGAGCTCATTTTAGTTTCGTCAGTCTGTACTGTACTTACTCGATTCACCGCCAGTTGACCCAATTGAAGGAAGGTAATGTTGACTTCGGTGCTTGGGTTGACATGCGACTCATTGCTCTACGGTACTAGCATCAAGCACATCAGTACGTAGCATCATCAAGCACATCAGTACGTAGCATAAACAGGTTACTGTTAATCACGAACGTGGTTTTGCAGTCAGTGCAATGTTTACAAATGCGGAGTTGGCAGATGCCCATTTTATATATGGATTAGCACGGGGCAATAGCCTTGGCGCGGTACGTTTGTATCGAGACAGATTTCCAGAACGAAGGTGTCCCGACAGGAAGACGTTCGAAGCAATTGATCGGCGTCTTAGGGAGCACGGAACATTCCGGCCTATGAGTCGCGACTGGGGAAAACCTAGAACGACGAGGGCACCTGCAATGGACGAGGCAATTCTTCGTGCAGTTGACGATAAAGCTAATGTCAGCGTCAGAGAAGTTGCTGCTGTACAAGGTAACGTTGACCACGTCACTGTATGGAGAGTACTATGGGAGAACTAGTTGTTTCCGTACCATGTACAGCGTGTGTAGGCACTTTCAGCAGCTGATTGGCCTCCACGGGTACACTTCTGCGAATGGTTCATCCAACAATGTGTCAATCCTCATTCCAGTGCAAATGTTCTCTTTACGGATGAGGCTTCATTCCAACGTGATCAAATTGTAAATTTTCACAATCAACATGTGTGGGCTGACGAGAAACCGCACGCAATTGTGCAATCACGTCATCAACACAGATTTTCTGTGAAGGTTTGGGCAGGCATTGTTGGTGATGTCTTGATTGGTCCCCATGTTCTTCCACCTAGGCTCAGTAGAGCACTTTATCATGATTTCATACCGGATACTCCACCTGTGCAGCTAAAACATGTGCCTTTACAAGTACAACACAACATGTGGTTCATGCACGATGGAGCTCCTGCACATTTCAGCCGAAGTGTTCGTACGCTTCTCAACAACAGGTTTAGTGACCGATGGATTGGTAGAGGCGAACCAATTCCATGGCCTCCACGCTCCCCTGACCTCAACCCTCTTGACATAGAAGTCTGGGAGGCGTACACAGATAGCTGAAGTGCTTAAGGGGACCAGACCATCCTATAAGTGGGAAATCCGGTTTGAGTCACCAATCCGGCACAAATTTTCGTGTTTCACTATTAAAATGTACTGCTCATATTAAATCGTCGCTACGGTCGCAGGTTCGAATCCTGCCTCGGGCATGGATATGTGTGGTGTCCTTAGGTTAGTTAGGTTGAAGTAGTTCTAAGTTCTAGGGGACTGATGACCTCAACAGATGTCCCATAATGCTCAGAGCCATTTGAACCATTCATTAAATCGTATTCGGAGTTTGCGAATCCATTTCGTAATATAGATCGGGGACTAGCAGCAACCGTGCTAGGAAATTACCGTCTCATGCGTAACTACCGTCAATGCTGCAACACAAATGGCTGCATTTGGAAGCAGGATCGCTGCTTAATTGTGTTTAGCGATGAATCACGGTTCTGCCCTATCCCCGATGTCTGCTAGTATGACGGCGATCTGGGGACAAGTCTCATTCTTTCGATGTTTTAAAGAGACACAGCGATGTTACGCCTGACATCATCGTGTACGAAGACATCGAATATGACTTCCGGTCATAGCTGGTAACGACTGAGGGAACTCTTACGTCACAATGGTGTGTCAAGGAGGTATTGTGTCATCAAGTGTTACCTCTCATGCGACAGTATCGTGGTGCCATTTTTCAAGACGACAATGCTCGTCCACGCAGGTCACGCGTCTCTGTGAACGCGTGATGTTAAAGAGGTACCCCAGTGGCCAACAAGATCCCCATATATGTCTCCGAGAGATGCCAGCTTTGACATTAACTCTGTCCTTATGATACTACCCAGGATATGAAGGAACAGTTACTACAGTTGTGGGCCCGATTGCCTGAGAAGAGGATGCAACAGCTTTGTGACGCTCTTCTCAATCAGTGCATGTGTCAAGGCCAGACGGTGTGCAACGTCATTCTGGTAAGTGGGCTCATACTGCTAAGTCATCACTGAAATAATATTACATAACATCTCAACCTTCTGGGTACTGCTCCCCACTCTCCTTCAGGTATTGTATATTTTGTGGTTCATGTTTCGAATGTTTTTTACGGATGTTTGTAATTGGTGGGAGAAATCCCTTCTAGAGTGCCACAACGTACAGGTTGACACTGGAAATGGCCATAGAGGCACGGTAGCTGTTTGCACAAACGGGCAGCGCCCTGGCGCCCGACCCACTTTGGATAAGTGTCCGTGCGGTCGCTGTGTCCACACTGGCCATCCTCAGTGTTTACGGTCGCTCGCCGAAAAATCGGCTGCCAGCTGCGGGCGCGCGACGGCGAACTACTTTCGTGGCCAACTGCTCGTCTCGGTGGATGGCGCAGATAAGCATCGCGGGACTCCGTTCCTGTCTCGGCCACGAGGTAATGCGGTCGGCGCTTTGAAACCTCCACAATACGCCCGCCCTGGAGGCGGTTCGCGGTTTCACTCTTCGTGCTTTGTGTTGCGATAACACAGCGATGGGGCGAAAGTGAACGGCGGCTCGGTGGAGACGTGCCGCTAACCTAATGGTGCCTTCAGTGCTCTCCACCTTAGTTTAACAAATCGCATTTCGCTGAATACATGTGGCGCGCGAAATGTTTTTTCATCTGTCCAGAATTACACAGTTCTACGTTTCTAAGTGCGTCCCTATTCAGGATCAGAACGTAACCTTAGCAATTTAGACGCCCTTGGGTTAAAACTATTTTCATACGACGTTCAGACGCTTCTTAAATCCTAATGCAAACAATGAATCATCTGACGTGGTCATCCCAAGAACCATATAAACAGATGGAGTTATAGACGATTGAAACTATGCAAAGAGGGAAGTATTAAACTCTTCTCGGTTTTCAAGCCGCGCTCAGAAGAGGAAAGGCCGCTGGACCTGATGGGATACCAGTTCGATTTTACACAGAGTACGCGAAGGAACTTGCCCCCTTCTTGCAGCGGTGTACCGTAGGTCTCTAGAAGCGCGTAGCGTTTCAAAGAATTCGAAAAGGGCACAGGTCATCCCCGTTTTCAAGAAGGGACGTCGAACAGATATGCAGAACTATAGACCTATATCTCTAACGTCGATCAGTTGTAGAATTTGGAACACGTATTATGTTCGAGTATAATGTCTTTTCTGGAGACTAGAAATCTACTCTGTAGGAATCAGCATGGGTTTCGAAAAAGACGGTCGTGTGAAACCCAGCTCGCGCTATTCCTCCACGAAACTCAGAGGGCCATAGACACGGGTTCACAGGTAGATGCCGTGTTTCTTGATTTCCGCAAGGCGTTCGACACGGTTTCCCACAGTCGTTTAATGAACAAAGTAAAAGCATATTGACTATCAGACCAATTGTGTGATTGGATTGAAAAGTTCCTAGATAACAGAACGCAGTATGCCATCCTCAATGGAGAGAAGTTTTCCGAAGTAAGAGTGATTTCAGGTGTGCCGCAGGGGAGTGTCGTAAGACCGTTGCTATTCACAATATACATAAATGACCTTGTGGATGACATTGGAAGTTCACTGAGGCTGTTTGCGGATAATGCTGTGGTATATCGAGAGGTTGTAACAATAGAAAATTGTACTGAAATGCAGGAGGATCTGCAGCGAATTGACGCATGGTGCAGAGAATGGCAATTGAATCTCAATGTAGACAAGAGTAATGTGCTGCGAATACATGGAAAGAAAGATCCCTTATCATTTAGCTACAATATAGCAGGTCAGCAACTGGAAGCTTAATTCCATAAATTACTTGGGAGTACGCATTAGAAGTGATTTAAAATGGAATGATCATATAAAGTGATCGTCGGTAAAGCAGATGCCAGACAGATTCATTGGAAGAATCCTAAGGAAATGCAATCCGAAAACAAAGGAAGTAGGTTACAGTACGCTTGTTCGCCCACTGCTTGAATACTGCTCAGTAGTGTGGAATCCGTTCCAGATAGGGTTGATAGAAGAGAGAGAGAAGATCCAACGGAGAGCAGCGCGCTTCGTTACAGGATCATTTAGTAATCGCGAAAGCTTTACGGAGATGATGGATAAACTCCAGTGGAAGACTCTGCAGGAGAGACGCTCAGTAGCTCGGTACGGGCTTTTGTTAAAGTTTCGAGAACATACCTTCACCGAGGAATCAAGCAGTATATTGCTCCCTCCTACGTATATCTCGCGAAGAGACCATGAGGATAAAATCAGAGAGAATAGAGCCCACACAGAAGCATACCGACAATCCTTCTTTCCATGAACAATACGAGACTGGAATAGAAGGGAGAACCGATAGAGGTACTCAAGGTACCCTCCGCCACACACCGTCAGGTGGCTTGCGGGTATGGATTTCGAGCTTTCGACGGCTATCTCTGCCATCATCGTAAGCAGTGAGAACCACTGACTGAAGGGGGTCCACGATCTTCGGCTCACGTAGGCAAGATTGCAGCCTCTGGCACCAATCGGAGAGGGCCGACACGACGCGGAAAATGAGCTGGGTGCCAGCTCACAGCAGCTCCGGCACGCCGCGGGACCTTGTGACGTCATGTGACGCGGGGGCCGGCGCCACGTGGGGAACTGCCGCTCCCGCCTCCCTACAAGCGTCAAGCATTCGTCTTTGCTTCCTTCAGGTATCCAAAACCCGTCTCCCCCAAGCCCCACTAAGTGTGCTCACCTTTTCTATTTTAAAATGGTTACTGTTCGTTCTAATCTCAGCCGCCTATGTTATGATGGAATCCATTTGTGTTGACGCATGAGACAAGACTCTCGTGTTCAGGGCGCAGCATGTCTCGTTTTTCTGGGAGCGGGCCAGAACAATGGTCTCAGTCTATGTCTGTGCTGCTCACGCCCTGACTTGCCCCACAGTATGGCAGGAAAGCAGCTGGATTGGCCTCTTCTGCCGATTCACTAGGCGTCCTTCTTCGGTAGCACCAGAAAGTGTTTGCAGTGTTTGTCTTGTACAACCATTCTCTCTGAACACGTGTTCAAGTGCTGCAGTTCAGAGTGCAGTGGTCATCTGTGTACTAACTAGTTCACTACCGCTTTCTTGTGTGCAGGGTGGTGAAAATATCGATCAGTGTGCGTCGGTTTCGTGTACACTGAATGACCAAGCTGGCCTCCTGCCTTCTGCTCAAATAAAGCGTCCAAACATGGTAGATTTTATTCAGACATGACGCCGCGAAAGACTCTGGGGATAGAGAAGTATTTATCCATGTATTTCAGTGGTTTCCAGCCTGAAGGTAACTACCCCTTGAGGGTTAAAGTTAAATTTTCTGAGAGGTAAAAACAATTGGGTACGACTGTGTTTCGCTCATGAAACTAAATTATTTTTAAAGGATCATTACTATCACCACTGTTTCGCAGGACTGTAATACATAAGTTACCAATAATTATTTTATTCTCAACTACTAGTATTACTACGTGATATAATGTGGTAAACGTTACAATTGTTAAACGAATGTATGAACAACAACCTCCTCACATCTTCACCCATTAGACACATACTTTGTACCACGCCTCTCTTGACAGTAAAATTGAGACACTTACATCACATAAGCTTAAACACCTCGTGGAAATTCCTATCCGAATTATAGATTGTCACAATGGACCAGAAATTGCTTCATGATTCAATTCGCAACAGATAATCGAATTAATTGTGTGCAAGACAACTGTAACTATTTAATGGCTACTGCATTGCTGTAGGGCCTACACAGTACTGTTATTATTATTGTGACGGGTTGTCACAAATTAATTGGGTTCTTAATAGGCGATAAATACACGATTATTGCATACGTAAAACGTAAGAATCTTAAGATGTTTAACAAATGTCGAAGCACTGTTCAATAGAAACTCTCCCGCACAGCTCTGTTCAAAGACAAAGTTCACAAACATACGTAGGGACGTGCATATTAATTTGAAGAGTCTAACTGGACGCGGTACTCTTGTCGCTGCTTGTTGTGGACTAGGCGTTGACTGGAACTTAGTCTGGCGTGGGAATGACCTTGTGTGCGTGTCTCGTCTATTTCGAGATACTTTAATAATGATAATAAAACCAACAGCTGTATTGGAGTCCAACGACGTTTATTCTTTTTAACACATGCTACCAGTTTCGACACCAAATCTTCATGCCCCTAGCGTAACATGACATCCGCAAGTGCAATGACCAAGACCAACTAGGTCTTCAGACGGAAACGGTTATCAAGCAAGTATTCCAGCAACGAACAGAGTCATTTGTAGCGGCCCCAAAATCAACTGCATTCTGTACCTTCGCAGCAGTAACAAGCTCGGCATGGTCATACCGCATACGACTGTATTTCTTGCGCATGGTAGCGTACATGCTTGATAACTCTTCCCATTTGAAGAGTTCGTTGCTCTTTGTCATTGCGGTTGCGGATGGTAAGGTTACGCTTGGGGCCTGAAGATACCACTTGGTGCCGAAACTGGTAGCATGTGTTAAAAAGATTACATGACATTGGATTCCAATACAGCTATTGGTTTTGTTATAATTATTCAGATACTTCATGTCCAGCTGCTATGCCAGACAAATGTTGAAAATTGGAGGACTGAGAAGGTAAGGAATGAGGAGGTTCTGCGCAGAATCGAAGAGGGAAGGAATGTGTCGAAAACACTGGCGAGGAGAAGAGATAGGATGATAGGACATCTGCTAAGACATGAGGGAATGACTTCCATGGTACTAGAGGGAGCTGTAGAGGGCAAAAACTGTAGAGGAAGACAGAGACTGGAATTTAAAAAAAAAAAATGGTTCAAATGGCTCTGAGCAGTATGGTACTTTAACATCTGTGGTCATCAGTCCCCTAGAACTTAGAACTACTTAAACCTAACTAACCTAAGGACATCACACACATCCATGCCCGAGGCAGGATTCGAACCTGCGACCGTAGCGGTCACGCGGTTCCAGTCTGAAGCGCCTAGAACCGCACGGCCACACCGGCCGGCAGACTGGAATACATCCAGCAAATATTTGAGAACGTAGGTTACAAGTGCCAATCTGAAATGAAGGGGCTGGCACAGGACAAGAATTCGTGGTGGGTAGCATCAAACCAGTCAGAAGACTGATGGCTCAGAAAACGCAAAGAACATGAGGATACGGAAGGCAGCGGAAGCCACAAAATGTGCATCCACAGTACCTGTGGCCCGTAGTTGAAAAAGTGTCCAGATGATCTCTTCATTGGCAAAAGATTCCGAACTAGTCCCCAATCGTATTTCGGGAAGTGGGCTGCCAAGGGGAAGAAACATTGAGTAACCAACGAAAGGATAACGTTCTACGAGTCGGGGCGTGGAATGTCAGAAGCTTGAACGTGGGTGGGAAGCTAGAAAATATGAAAAGGAAAATGCTAAGGCTCAATCTAGATACAGTGGGGCTCTGTGAAGTGAAATGGAAAGAAGACATGGATTTCAGGTCAGATGAGTACAGGGTAATAACAGCAGCAGAAAATAGTACAACGGTAGTAGGACTGGTTAAGAATAGGAAAGTAGGGCACACGGTGTGTTACTGTGAATAGTTGAGTGATAGGGTTGTTCTCACCAGAATAGACACCAGACCAGCACCTACAACAATAACTCCGATATACATGCCGACGTCGCAAGCAGAGGACGAAGGAATAGAGAAAGTATATGAGGATATTGAACAGGTGATTCAGTACGAAATGGAAGATGGAAATCTAATAGTCATGTGGAATTGGAATGCTGTTGTAGGGGAGAGAATAGAAGAAAGGGCTACGGGAGAATATGGGCTCAGTAGTAGAAACGACAGAGGAGAAAGACTACTTGAGTCCTACAATACATACCAGTTGCACTTTAATAACTTTTCTTATGTCTTGACCACACTTTTATTATTTCCAAAAACACCTTACGTGTTCCGACAGTCCGCCGTTTTCAAAGTCAGTGTTATGTCAATCATATATAATTGTTCATTAGATACATTATATCACGTCAACATTCTCAATCATGAGACATGTACAAGTTTTGTTCTTATATTTGTCTTTTGATTGAGCATGTTGACTGATAGTGTATCTAATGAACAGTTTTATATCATTCGCATAACACTGTCTTTGAAAATGACGGAATGTTGAAATGCGCGAAGTGTTCTGGAAACAATAAAAGCGTGGCCAAGGATAAGAAAAGTTATTAAAGTGCATCCAAATGGCCGCATCGTTTCACAGCATTTTCATGCAGATTTCAGTAATGGCGAATACTCTAATGACGAATCACAATAGGAGGAGGTATACGTGGTAAAATCCGGGAAGTACGGGAAGATTTCAGTTAGATTACATCATGGTCAGGCGGAGATTCCGAAATCAGATACTAAACAGTAAGGCGTACCCAGGAGCAGATAAAGACCTAGATCACAGTTTAGTAATAATGAAGAATAGGCTGAAGTTCAAGAGACTAATCAGGAAGACTTAATGCACGAAGAAATGGGATACGGAAGTACTGTGGGAGGAAGAGATCCGCTTGAAGTTCTCTGAGCCTGTAGACACTGCAGTAATGAGGAGCTCAGTAGGCAGTACAGTTGAAGAGGAATGCACATCTGTAAAAGGGCGAAATCGCCGAAGTTGCAGGGAAAACCTTAGGTACAAAGAAGGCAACTGCGAAGGAAACATTGATAAGAAATGAAGTACTTCAGCTGATCGATGAAAGAAGGAAGTACAAAAATGTTCAGGGGAATTCAGGAATACACAAATACATGTCGATAAGGAATGAAATAAATATTAAGTGCAGAGAAGCTAAGACAAAATGACCGAATGAAAAATGCGATGAAATCGAAAAAGAAATTATAGTCGGCAGGACAGATTCAGCATGTAGAAAAGTCAAAACAACCTTCGGTGCAATTAAAAGCAAGGGCGGTAACATTCAGAGTTCAATGGGAATTTCATTGTCAAATGTAGGAGAGAGAACGGATAGTTGCAAAGAGTGCACCGAAGGCCTCTACGAGGGGAAAGACTTGTTTGACGACGTGACGGAAGAAGAAACATGAGTCGACAGCAAAGAGAGAGGGCATCCAGTATTAGAATCAGAATTTAAAAGAGCTTTGGAAGACTTAAGATCAAATAAGGAGAAGATATAGATAACGTTCCACTGGAATTTCTAAAATCATTCGGGAAGTGACAACAAAGCAACTATTCACGTTGGTTTGTAGAATGTTTCAATCTGGCAAAATACCGTCTGAATTTCGGAAAAATATCATCCAAACAATTCCGAAGACTGCAAGAGCTGACAAGTGTGAGAATTATCGCACAATCATCTTAACAGCTCATATATACAAGTTACTGACAAGAATAATATACAGAAGAATGGAAAAGAAAATTAATGATCTGTTTGATGGCGATAAGTTTCGCTTTAGGAAAGGTAAAGACACCGGAAAGGCTGTTCTGACGTTTCAATTGATAATGGAAGTAAGACTGAAGAGAAATCGATAATGGTTCATAGGATTTGTCGACCCTGTGGAAGCAAGATGTTTGAAATTCTGAGAATAATAGGGCCTAGGTGTAGGCAAAGGTGGATAATATACTATACGTACAAGAATCAAGAGGAAGACAAAGAACGAAGTGCTGGGATTAAAAGAAGTGTAAGACAGGGATGTAGTCTTTCACCCATACTGTTCAATCTGCATATCGAAGAAACAATGAGGGATATGAAAGAAATCTGAGGGTTGTAAATTCAACTAAATAGTTAGGGATTACAATTACAAATAACCTAAATTGGAATGATCACATAGATACTATAGCGGGTAGATTAAACCAAAGACTGCGATTTTTGGCAGAACACTTAGAAGGTGCAACAGGTTTACCAAAGAAACAGCTTACACTACGTTTGCCACCCTAGTCTGGAGTATTGCTGTGCGGTGTGGGATCCGCATCAGGTGGGACTGACGGATGACATCGAAAAAGTACAAAGAAGGGCAGTTCGTTTTGTATTATCGCGAAATAGGGGATATAGTGTCACAGACATGATAACGTGAATTTGAGTGCCAACCATTAAAACAAAGGCGTTTTTCGTTGCGACGGGATCTTCTCATGAAATTGCAATCATCAGTTTTCTCCTGCGATTCCGAAAACACTCTGTTGGCACCCACCTACATAGGAAGAAATGATCATCACAATAAGAGAAATCAGTGCTTGCACAGAAAAATTTAAGTGCTCGTTCTTCCCGCCCGCCGTTCGAGAGTGGATCGGTAGAGAGACAGCTTGAAGGTGGTTCATTGAACCCTCTACCAGGCACTTCATAGTGAATAGCAGAGTAATCACGTAGATGTATATGTAGGAACGGTCGAAAGACCAGATACACGTCGTCCACAGACGACCGACCGAACGACTAACCATCGGTCGTTGCCAATCAAGCCAGGCAAGGGAAACGTCGGAGTATAAAACCGCCAACTGTCATGAGGTCGGACACACACACACACACACACACACACACACACACACACACACACACAGAGAGAGAGAGAGAGAGAGAGAGAGAGAGAGAGAGAGAGAGAGAGAGAGAGAGAGAGTGCTATTCTCTTCAGGCACACCAAATAGCTGTCCTATTTAACATTAAATGTGTGATCAGATGGCAACTGCAGTTATTCTTCTCTGAAATATTAAATTTTTTTCGGAAAAGTTGTAATGAGTTTCGAGATTCTGATACTGTTGTTTACTTCAATTCAATTACTTTGTCATTTAACTTTTACCTTCGCTACACTTTTAGTAGACTACGTAATTTTCGTCCACGGAGTAGGGAAAAAATCTTAGGAGGAATATGCAGCCTGCTAAGCCACGCTGTTAGTTTCAGACGTAGCTGCGTTGATTAAAAAGTGAGTATGAACTAGTACTTCGTCGTTTTTACTCACTTACTAGTCGTTATCTGTGCGTAATGTCGGACAAATGATATAAAACTATAATACATTGTCTTTTGCTTAGTCTGTGATTTTCCGTCTGGACTTCTCTAATCAGAGGAAAGTGAAGAAACTTGAGATCTGGCTAGCATTTCATGATTCTTCAAACATCTTACTATTTGGTACTTAAGCGTCTCAATTTCTGTCTCACGTTCCTCCTTTAGTGCTCTTTCATCTATTACGACGCAGTCCCGTAATTATGAGCAACCACTGACATAATAAATGTTCCCCGAATTAAATTTTCACTCTGCAGCAGTGTTCGCCGGCAGAAGAAAACTGTGTGGCGGAAAAGGAGTCGAAACTGGGATCTCTGCCTGTTCGCGGACGAGTGCTCCACCAGCCTAGAGAGGCAAGTACGACTCACATTCTGTCCTCACAGCTTTATGTTCGCTAGTACCTCTACTCCTACCTTACATATGTACGTATGTTCTGCGAAATTTCCAGGGGTAGCTGTCCTGAAGAAAGGGAAGAAGGCAAAGACATCGTATTCAGGTCCCAGTCCCGGCACAAAGTTCTAATCCGCCAGGACGTTTCATAATAAACGTTCTGTATATATCTAAGATGTCGTTCCTGTTAATAATTAGACATTTAAAAACAAATTTAGCTATTACACAACCTTAATAGTAATTTTGTAATCATATGGTAAAGTTAATTCTAATGACGTGCTGTACTCCAGAGATCCCTTCATTAGGGAGGCAAATTTGGGACATGGAACACATTCTAATTAATACGTTTCCACATGGAGGCAGGTAGACGTATACAGGTCTTCTAGCACCTTCCGCCGCGGAAGTCGAACACGCGGCAGAACAAATGCACGTGGTCAGCCCATGGAGGGCTCCGCCTCCACGGAGTCTATTTCGCGCAGCGGCTCTCGCACAGCGAGGGCGCCACCGCTAAGCCACGTGCAGACAGCGGCCAATAGCCGCTCCCTCCGCTTTCGTATAGAGGGACCCGCTCTGCCCTAGTCCAGCCAGTCTGGTACTCGCTCTGGATTTCGTTTATATCTCGGCGGTACTGCGTTCTGGTCGTTGCTCGTTGTTGACATTTGCCTGGCTCTGATTCCGAGTGGATTTATGTTTGGTGTTTGGTGTTGTTTCCACAAGCCTCTGTTGTTTGTCTTCCCAGGTGTGTCGCTCATAGTCGGTAGTGGTCGGCTGTCGTCAGTTGTCGTTGGTCTGTCGTCCGACTCGTTCTGTGTTTACCCGATGGTGCCTGCTCCACCGCCGACGACTTCCCCGCCTGGCGGCTCCGATCCGCGGCCCAAGGCGTTCCCGCTGTTGGTTGTGGTTACATGTCTGATACAGACTAAACTAATAGTCAAATGTAATTAATGCTATATAGCTTATGAGATGTATCAAGGCCACTAATGGTACACTACTCACAGAGATAAAAAGCCGCCCATTATAGTTTTCGACAACTGACAAACAAGTTGCTCTCTTCAAGAACGCAGCTGCTCTGCTTGTTAATATTCAGTTAGTGTTCGTCGATTACCAACACTTAAAAATTAGTGGGTCCACTGGTAATTATTGAGGAGTAAGTATTTAATATACTACTTGACAGAAGAGTTCTCCAAAATGAACATTATTTCTTGGTGGTGGCAGCTATTAAAAGTATTCACAAATAAAAACAAGCGAAACTGTATGGCATAATAAAAATAGTCCTTCACTTAGCTGAATTAGACGAATTGCATCCCAAGACAAGTAGGGAAGATGGCAGGTTGAGTGCTCAATGGTCAGTCGACATCTCTGTCGCGTAAAAAGGGAAACTTTCAAATGCACACACGAAGTATTGAGATATTTTAAGAAAGGAATAATGAGATTCGCTTTTCTCTTATTTGGCATCTTGTACAATTTGGAGGCCCTCTCAAACACATCTGTACGGTTCATTACCCACTGAACTGGATGTCTAGTTCCTCGCAGTGATAAAAGAATAAAGCGAGGCAAATTACGTTTACACTCTAGCCGACGTAATCGTTTTGAGAGATGCAGTAACGGTGTTGGTTTTTAAGATAATTCTAATTGATTGCTCCGTCTTGGTTGCACATTTGTTATACATGTTTAGATCACTCTGGATCATTTTCAAATGTAAAATGATCGTCTACAGATCTAATTAGTTGCTGCAGCGCGCCATCTAGGCCATTCAGAACCTCATATCAAAGTACTCTACTTTGACATGTGGTTCTGAGTAGACGGGTTGCTGATGTAACTACTTAGACCCGAAGATGATCCAGAGTGATCTAAACGTGTAATCTAATTAAAAATGGGAAACTGAGACGGAATAATAAATGAGAATTATCTTATACAAATAAAAAATGATGCAACTTCTGAGACTTTACTGGTATTAAACAAACATGGTTTTATGTATATAGACTGAAGCAGCAAGTGAAAATTGGTTCTGAGACCGGGAATCTAACACGGGTCTTCTGCCTAGTAGGTAGGTAGGTAGGTGCATTAGCCATTAAGCCACCTTGGCACAACGGTTCGCGTGTAAGGGGTAATTTACAATAGACTGGGGCGAAGAAGGAGGCGTGCCAGAGCAATCCATACAGTTCTACGAACCGCTGTGCCAATGTGGTTTAGTGGCTGGGCATTTGCCTTGTAAGCAGAATACCTGGGACTTGCTACAAATTTTCACCCGCCGCTTCAATCTATATACATAGAATTATCATAAATTATGTTGAGTTTATCTAGACGTGAAGCATTATAACACGGTGGCGGAAAGCTCAGTGTCCCTTAGAAATTCTGTGTATATATGAACAGTTGTTGTATCCGGATCCCACTGCAGTTACTATTGGGTCTCGTTTGTTACTATGGAATTTGGCAAAGTTAGTTACAGAGGGTCACCAGATGCCCTTCCTGTCGCCATTCTACAACCCCTGGGACTTACGGAGTGTACCCCAGCAGTCTGCGTCTAGTGTAAACCGTGAAACAGTACGAACGAGTTGCGGATGTCTGCGAGTTGTGAAACTGAGGCGGGACTTGGGGACTAACCCGGTATTGACCTAGTGGTATGTGGAAAACCGCCTAAAAACCACATCCACGCTGGCCAGCGTACCGTCCCGTCGTCGTCAGTCCGCTGGGCGGATTCGATCCGGGGCCGGCGCACCTACCCGAGTCCGGGAAGCAACGCATTGGCGCTCTCTGCTAACCTGGCAGGTTATATAGGAACGTTATGTAATTAAAAGACGCTGGTTGGTAGACACTTATGACCGACCTCAGAGGTCATATCTTGACAATATTCCGTTTGCAAGTAACCACTTGATCTAATAATCAATACTCATTCCTAAAAGTTTTGTGTTTGTTATGGTGTCTACAGGGATACCACCTACATTTAATTTAAAAGCGTCTTTCTTCCCACTTCTCACTGAATTTCAATTTTTTTCTTTATGATCAACATAACTTTATTGTATATTTACGAACTCTGAACTTTCTTGTAAGTTGCATTTGCTGTCTCTGCACGAGGTTCTTTTGTAATTACAGTGACTATTACGTTGCTGTCCTCAGCAAAGATTTTCCCCCCATAACTAACACTCTTCTGAAAGCTTTTGGGAACAGAATATGCTACCTCGAGATTCTGATAGCGTTTCTGTAAACGGTTTGCCTCTTTGACGTTTGTGTTCTCTCTAAACTTTGTTCGCTATTTGTTAGGTGTGATTAGAACCAGTACTTAGGTACCCTACTTAATTGCTAATAATTCTAGCATATTTTATAGGATCCTTTTGTCAAAAGCATCAAAAGCTTCATACGCTCTAAGAATATGTCTGTGACGCACTGATTCTTATTAAGAACACCAAGTAGCAATTTCCTAAATTCTGCACCGACCGAGGTGGCGCAGTGGTTAGCACACTGGACTCATTCGGGAGGACGACGGTTCAATCCCGCGTCCGGCCATCCTAATTTAAGTTTTCCGTGATTTCCCTAAATCGCTCCAAGCAAATGCCGGGATGGTTCCTCTGAAAGGGCACGGCCGACTTCCTTCCATGCCCTTCCCTAATCCGATGAGACCGATGACCTCACTGTTTGGTCTCTTCCCCCAAAAACCAAGCAACCTAAATTCTGCGATAGCTGGTTTTGCACATTTACCATTCTGGATGCCAGAAGGCAAATTATGGCAAGAAGCTGAGGTGTTATAGGAAAACCGCAAAGAACCTATGTCAGTATGGCCGAATAGAGGTTGCAATCCCGTTTCTGCCTAGTATGACCCTAATTTGTTGACCACTGTGCCACATAGCAATATGAGTGTGGTGGCGCTAATAAAGTTCCAACGTGTAGAGACAAATTACATTGGGCAGAAACAAATCTGAATTCTCTTTACTCTTTCCTTTCACGTCAAATAATATTTCTGTTGCCGACGGGTTGAGGTCACACACCCCGCTGCTCGTGAACACTGCTCGGTGCAGGAAACTGAGCGGCTGGTGCCACCGAAAAGGCTGCATCGACTTGACCTTCCTGCGGCCCGCGAGCCGCGCTACCAGCAGGGCAGGTTCCGGGCTTGCACCGGGTCAGGCTACCAGGACCAAGGCCACAGCAGCCTGCCTAAAAGGGGTCGGCCACTCACGGGACTTACTGCACCTACCTCGGCTTTCACGAATTCCTCTCACACTGAGTAGCAAGACAAACATCTGGGCTCGCTCTTAGGACCCACTCCGACGAGGAGGATCTATTTACTGAGAAAGAAACGCTACTGCGATCGCTGAAGACACTGCTGTTAAAGGCTGGTGGTAACACATTTCTCTCAACGCACAAGGAGACAACAACTACAGTGGGTCATAAATGTGTCGAAACACGATTTTAAATACAGAATGAACTTCTGCTGTTCGTGTTATACTAGGACAGCGTGAAATGTTATCCGCATGGCAGTAGCAACATACAAATAGTAGCAACACACAATAGTAATAGAATCCGGTACGTTGTCCTCGATGGTGAGTGTTCATCGGAGGTGAGGGTATCATCTGAAGTGCCCCAGGTAAGTGTGGTAGGTCCGCTGTTGTTTTCTATCTACATAAATGATCTTTTGGATAGGGTGGATAGCAATGTTCGGCCGTTTGCTCATGATGCTGTGGTGTACGGGAAGGTGTCGTCGTTGAGTGACTGTAGGAGGATACAAGATGACTTGGACAGGATGGCAGCCAACTCTAAATAAATTAACTCTAATAAATTAATGCAGATGAATAGGAGAAAGAATCCCGTAATGTTTGAATACTCCATTAGTAGTGTAGCGCTTGACACTGTCACGTCGATTAAATATTTGGACGTAGCATTTCAGAGCGATATCAAGTGGGACAAGTATGTAATGGCAGTTGTGGGGAAGGCGGATCGTCCGGTTCATTGGTAGAATTTTGGGAAGATGTGGTTCATCTGTAAAGGAGACCGCTGATAAAACACTGAATACGACCTATTCTTGAGTATTGCTCGAGCGTTTGGGATCTTTATCAGGTCGGATTGAGGAAGTACACAGAAGCAATTCAGAGGCGGGCTGCTAGATTTGTTACTGGTAGGTTTGATCATCACGCGAGTGTTACGGAAATGCTTCAGGAAATCGGGTGGGAGTCTCTGGAGGAAAGGTGGCGTTCTTTTCGTGAATTGAGGCTGACTGCAGTACAATTTTACTGCCGCCAACTTATATTACGCGGAAAGACCACAAAGATAAGATAGAGATTAGGGCGCATACAGAGGCATATAGGCAGTCATTTTTTCCTCTTTCTGTTTGGGAGTGGAACAGAGAGAGATGATGCTAGTTGTGGTACGAGGTACCCTCCGCCACGCACCGTATGGTGGATTGCGGGGTATGTATGTAGACCTAATTTTTAATATATTCCGGAAAGTCTGCAAAATACCTATCTGCTACGCCCACGATATCTTTGTTTCACTCAAGACGGTCTCCAACCACAAAATATCTGTAAATGTCACATTAGATGGAGTTAAAATGGTTCCGCATCTGGCTAACAAGGAGGTTGTTTCAACAAGTCGTACTTCAGACACTGTATTTTTTCCATTTCCAGTGGACCTGTTTTGCTAGGAGCACCACAGGCTAGATAAAACAGACCTTTCGCTTTTCCTGTCCAGGCCCATTGGTCTAGAATCAGAAGACCCAATGGTACTGATCGGCTGCCATGTCATCCTCAGTCGAAAGGCGTCACTGGATGCGGATATGGAGGGGCATGTGGTAAGCACACTCTCCCGGCAGTATGTTAGTTTACGAGACCGGAGCCGCTACTTCTCAATCAAGTAGCTCCTCAATTTGCCTCTCAAGGTCTGAGTGTACCCCGCTTGCCAACAGCGCTCGGCAGACCGGATTGTCACCCATCCAAGTGCTAGCCCAGCCCGACAGCGCTTAACTTTGGTGATCCGACGGGAACCGGTGTTACCACTGCGGCAAGCCCATTGACATTGGTTTAGAATGCTAAAGTAATATTTGCTAGTTGTCAATTATGAATAAGAAAAGGGCATAACCTACCGGCAAATTTACTTAGTTTACTCTTGTCTGTGTTGAAAACCATTCAAAAGACAAAATCGCATAATTTTTTTAATTTAAAATGTCCAGTTTAAATAGTCATTGCCGCCATCTTCAGATCTTTACGCTGAACCTGAACATGTTTTACATCAAAAAGATGATAAAGACCTGAACATCACAGCAGTGACTGCCGAAACACGTCTTAAATAAAAAATTATGCCATCTTGGCTTTTGAATGGTTTTTAACAGTTAAAACACATCGCCCTGGAAATGAGAAAATTCAGTTTTGTCTGTGATTTGCGGGGTCGCACAAAACCAGTTGGATTCTTTTTAAGACGGCCGAAATACTTCTCACAAAATCGTTTTTGGCATTTGCTTTTGTTGATCATCCCAGAATGGAGCATCCAAAATGTATCGTCGGTTTCTTCCGATACGTCTATGGAAGGGGGGGGGGGGCAGATATTATGTAATTTGATCGTCGATTACTGAATTTAGTATTTTGACGATGTTTTCGTCTGTTGTAGCACTTTTGCAGGTTCTTCACGAGGATGACTTTGAAGGTTGGTCTACATCCACGTCTGAAGTCAGCAGCCAAACTCTTAATCGCTTTAATATAGTGGACAAACATGACGTAAACAAAGTTTAGTCAAGTTATTGCGTTGCATGTAGCACCACGAAAAAAAGAAAACGTCGTTGATATCAACGTCTTGTGTGTGTCATGTCAAGAATTTTTTACTTCGTTTTCATAAATTTCGTAAGTAAAGCGCGTTGGTAGGAATGGCCCTGAATTCCACAGATTACAGAAGCAAACCGACAACCAACTGTTCGGGGACCTATAGTTTACAGTGAAATCCGATAAACGGTGCTAAATACCATTATACGTATACAGGAATTATATCAAAGACGAATGACGTATTAAATGACATAAAATAACCTGTGCTCAATCTGAGAAACGATTTTACAAGTTAGTATTATTGACCTAATGCTTGGAACTGACCTAACGAAACACTTCTCCATTTACCATGTGTTGGGTATTAATTTCCAAAATTCTGCACAATAAATTTAGGACGAATGAATGACAGTTAACTGTTGATCTATGTTTAAAATATCAGGCGTAGCACTAAGCGCGCCGACCGCTGTGGCCGAGCGGTTCTAGGCGCTTCAGTCCGGAACCGCGCTGCTGCTACGGTCGCAGGTTCGAATCCTGCATCGGGCACGAATGTGTGTGATGTCCTTATGTAGTTCGGTTTAAGCAGTTCTAAGTTTAGGGGACTGATGACCTCAGATGTTAAGTCCCATAGTGCTTAGGGCCATTTGAACCATTTTGAGCAGTAAGCGAAAGTAAATAACGTTCTTGTGCACGCAGCTTAACACAGAGCCAAACGCTACTGTTGTAGACTGAAGTCTACAGTGTATGGCTGCTGGTGCATGAATAGTACATTTTGTAGTGTGGACTTGCTGTAGAATTTTACCTCAGTAGTTATCGAACTGTATGAATACACAATAAATTATAGCGAAATTAATTATTATTGGCAAAGTTAAAAATGGTTCAAATGCCTCTGAGCACTATGGGACTTAACTTCTGAGGTCATCAGTCCCCTAGAACTTAGAACTACTTAAACCTAACTAACCTAAGGACATCACACACATCCATGCCTGAGGCAGGATTGGAACCTGCGACCGTAGCGGTCGCGCGGTTCCAGACTGTAGAGCCTAGAACCGCTCGGTCACCCAGCCCGGCTGCCAGAGTTAATACGCTTGTAACTAATCTATTTTCATCTCTTCACAAATTAATTATTATTTAGAACGCTTTCTATGCATGGGCTACATTAGAAACTGTAATTACTATAGGAAATTGTGCCAAGCTGCTTGTGCTCGACTCTAGTTCTGAGATGTGAAATTGCCGCTGCACATCATGTACAATTTATTTCATCACTTCTGAATGCCTGTTCTAAAGTATAAGAACTGTCTATTGATTTTCATGACCCTGCAGATATCACTAGTGAGTAAGGATTGAGGAGAAGGAAGGAGATCGATGTGGTTTCCTGACGGCAATTTGATTTTTATTGGGCAGAATTATCAAGTCACGAAAAGAACACGGCAAGTACCATAAACCGATTTCCTACTCAGTGAAAGAGGAGTAGTAATTAAACACGTGTCTCGGCTTATCCGTAGATATTAGAGCATTTCTGAGAATACGGCGTCAAAGTTTTCGAGGTAATGTAGATGCCCTTTAGCGTGCGCTAGGTTTAGCGGAACAGTGGCTAACGTCGCAGTTTGTCATTTTGACGGCCCAAGTTCGAAACTTGATTATTGTATTTATTTATTATATTTTATTTTATTTAGCTACCTATATCAATATAGAAGGTCACTGCACGAATGTCTCTTATCAAGTTAGAGGATACAAGGGCATTATATTAATTGTAAAATTACAACCGGAGTTTGCAGTAAGTGTCATATTTATTACGAGGATACAGGGTGGATCGCGTAAAACCTGCACTGCAAATGTTGCGGTAATGGAAAGTGCTATTGATGTGCGGTTTTCACAGAATGAGGAGCAGGTAGGCGTTCATTTTGTTAGTAAAAAAAATAATAAATTTTTTTTTTTGTGCAAATATACACTTTTTAAGTGGAACAATGCCTATTGATATTTTTTTCTTTGTTATTTTGCACCTCTATAAAGGTGGGCTGGCAGCGGATAAACCTACTCCGCTCTTCAGCCACAAGCATTTCAATAAAAGAGACAATGAAGAGAAAAGGGTAAGAGATTGGTGGTTAAAAACAGTACAGACAAAAATTTAAAAACACGAAGCCGTTCACACTCGACGAAAAAACACGAAAAACTGTCGGCACTGCGCACAAACACTGATGACTAGACGGTCCTGGTGAACGAAGGAGCCGTGACGGCGAAAAACACTAAACACAAACACAAACACGATGGCACGCGCACAAGAAACTGATGGCGATGATCTCCGGCGCGCGAATGTCCACTTTACGTGTGCGAGTCCGGGGACCTGCCAAGAGGGGAAGAAGGTGCTGGGGGAGGGAGCCTATTGATATTAACAAAAGTAGGGTATATTAGAATGTCAGTTGTGTATTCTAGTGCCAGTCGTTTAGGAGTTATCGTATTTTCAACGGTTTCCACATCGACACTTGTCTGTGCCGTTCTACCTTCATACTTGCTAGGTTTGATGTTATGTTTGCTTACAGCGTGCTTGTGTGTTCCTTGAGTGCGCTACGATTTGCTAGTCGGTTATTATGTGACGGTCCAAGCAGTGGACGATGGCGTTTATCTATGCAGTAAAAGCCGACATGCTAATTTTGTATTGGAAGAATGCAGTTCGTTCTTGTACTGAGAAACGCGGCAATTACTTATCAATATTTTCAACCAGTTACAGTAGTTGCAGTATAACACCCAGACAACGTAACATTACATGGTGGCGCTAACACACTGCTTTCGTCTTCACCGTCATTTCTCAGTTTACTTTGGAGCCAAATATTAAGTTTTTCACACGACATTATTGTCACAATATTTCACACAACAACACAGAAAACCACAATTTGAAGAGCAAAATAAGAGAACACATTAGCACTGAAAATAATATCTAGTTAATTGCAAGCGCAGCTGCAAAATACTTGGTGCAAATCTAAATGCATGCCACAACCGTTTTACTGAACAACAGTGAAAGACTACAAAGGAGATTCTCTCTACAATTACGCGCAAGCAATAAACAAAATCTACACTAATTACACAAACAAGAAAAAAATCAGAAGATTCCAGTCAGGTATCCTCGGGGCTAAGGGTCGACATATGAAACGTCCCCTTAGAACAATTATACAGGACTGTGCTTAAACTGACACACAATATTTTTTTAGCGCAACGCAATCTGACTTTCAATAATCCCTACACAAGAATGGTCCCGACTAACAATAACCTATACCTTTCATGAATCTCTTACCTCACAAAAATCTTCGTTACTCTAACTACTGCAATACAGCGAGCGCCACGACTGCCAGCTAAATAAAAGATTCTAACTACTGAAAGCACTAACTACTGATAGGCATACTTAGCAAATGAAAGATTTTGACAGAACAATGTATTTACCTTAATAGTGTTCAAAAGTCATAATATATATAGCAGTTCATGAGATCCAGTCTTACAAATTTACCGTCTTGATAGACACACGTCCAGATCATCTGCTCTCAAAACTCCGCCATCTCTCTCCCTACGTCCACCACTGCTGGCGGCTCACCTCCAACTGCGCAACGCTACGCGCTGTTCACATCAACTGCCCAACACTACAATAGCAAATATTCCAACAATGCAAACTAGCCACAGACTGCACACAGCGCAGTCAGTGATTTTCATACAGAGCGCTACGTGGCTTTACTAACATAAAAACCTAAACAGCCTACTTACACTTTCATTTAAAAAAGTGTATGTTTGGGCAAAAAATACACTTTCTAAGTTTGTCTTTCGGAAGGATCATGTCGTTACTCTAACATTCTAGGCACGTGAATGTGGCTCGAACGAGGCCAGAGAGGTAGGACTGACGTCAAATGATATCAGGCTATCCGATGTAACCATTCCTCACAATAACTGCCCTGTTGCGTACCTACCTAGTAAAGATGTTTTCAAACGGCTGTAGCATAGAAACGCTACGTTTTTGGACATGGGTTTCAAATCGAAATATTATGTACTCACTACCCTTTACGAGTCCTAGAAGTTCGTAGCGGGAACTTTCGAACACTCTGTATAAAATGAGTGACCTGTAATTAATAGACAATCGCAGTGGAAGCTGCTAGGTGCATACGAATTACAAGGCCGCCCATACCGTCGCAGTAAGTACAGAGCTCACTTTTGGATATTATTCGCCGTATACACATTACCTATGCCGATACATTAAAACATTTTTTACATTTTTGTCACAGACGTAGCACCCAGAATTACGCTGTGAAATGGTCATGCAACTTGCTATATATCATCCGAAGATGATCCTGTAAAGTTTAGATATGCGGTTTATGGAATGAAGAAGAATTTCAGAAAAAGTGACTGTCTGCAGTTTTCTGTATTTATATTTATACAGAAACCGTTTAATCCGACGGTTTTGCGGTGTTTGAGGCTGTTAAAGTGTTAACTGTTTAAAAATGTCTTGCATATTTTACCTGTAGATGAGAGCTAGTCTATCCAGCGACTGCGGTATCTTGTCAGAGAGCGAGCCCATCCACTCGCTTCCACATCCCACGGCGCCATACCCTCGCGACCGGCAGCGAGCACACAGCCGGGGGCGGAGAGACAGTCCCTGTCGCGACGAGACATCACGTGATGTGTATCGGAGCCAACGAGAGATACGGGTCCCGGAACGAACTTGTGATGTCACACTAGTCGCCTTGTCCGCCATACTTTAGGAACGCTCGCCTCCGTGCAGGGCCCACGGGAAATCAACATGTCAAAGGCGCTATTAAGAATCTCTGAAACAGTTGCTCGCTCCCCGCCGGAGACGGCTGCTGGCACTCGTAAGACCTGCAGTGTCAGTTGCTGTGACGTACACACCGCGGCCCGTCTTTATCGTGGTGTGTATCCGTGATGTCCGGAGCGACAGGAAGTCAGTTAAGTATTCTGCATGGATGGTTACCGGGTATACGACGGCTCCCTCCCTGTTAACAACGTATGCTGCGGACTTGGTCCGGTTCTGGTGTTTGACTCTGGCTGACTAATTGTCGCATATACCACGGACTTTGCAGTATTTCACAGTGCTGAATCTTTGCGTAACCGCTGTCAGCCAGAAGCGTGTATTATGCTGCAGTTGTTTACTTGTACGGTTCATATTTTGTGTTCAGATAAATAGAACGGTAACACCGTTCCAGTGGGCACCCACTTTCAAAACACATCCTAGAAGTTGTGATCTTATCACTGATTTTAATTTTTTACTTCGTGGAATTATAATATGTTATGA
The DNA here is from genome assembly GCF_023897955.1 of Schistocerca gregaria. Lineage (NCBI taxonomy): Eukaryota > Metazoa > Arthropoda > Insecta > Orthoptera > Acrididae > Schistocerca > Schistocerca gregaria. The sequence continues at coordinate 319,320,456 of NC_064925.1, read as the reverse complement.
CAGAAAAATCTGTTTAGTCTATGATCAGTTTCGGTGTTACTTTTTGCCAATTTTAGTAGCTACAATTTTTTTCAGTATTAGTGCATTTTTGCAAAATTCGGTATTTTTTCCAATTGTGGTGTTACTTTTTACCAGTCTTTGTGTTGGTTTCTGATGGCTTATTTCTGAAGTATTGTGTGTTCTTTATTTTTGGCTGAATTCATCATTATCATCTTATGCTTGAAACAAAAACTTACGGTGCTGAGAATGATCTGTTACTGTGAGAGATGCCAGCGTAGTTTGAAAGTGCAATCCAGTGAATTTAAGTGTTTCCTTCGCCTCAGACTGAGCTGCTTGTCCTTTTATATATCTGTTTGACCTTAGTGGTGCCATCGCCAAAATTCCTCTTCCCCTCAATAAAGAAACAATCTTCACTCTCTTTTAATGCAATGTCGTGGGGAGCTTGCGCTGAGTAGAAGGATACTGGGCCACAAATGTATTAACATATTTATTAAAAGCACAAACCAGTTTACTAAAACACAGAAAGTGATGCAAGATAGTCTGAGCAGCTACCCCGGAATTAATTAAATTAATGTCCAACAAAACTGTTAGTAGCTATTACATAAATTTCAGAATTGACTGAATTAAACTAAAAAAAATATTTTTGAGAATAGTAAATTAAAAAATTGATAGATGCTTAGCACAGAGGTCTAATCAGGTCACAAGTATATAAAATTAACCTGCATATTTCATATTATACGTTTCAAAAACATATTGATAATACCTAACAGGTCTTTAACGTCAGCCATCCAGCATCACGTGACTGTTTGCAGATAATTAGAAGGAAGACCACTGGTTCGAAGCAATCGGAATAACCTGACGATATTAAAATCAAAGTACCATACAAGTGGGAGTTGCAGAGCCAAATAATTTCCCTTTCTTCACGTAAGTGCGGAAGGGAATAGACACTCTCGGTGAAGGCATTTATCGTACCCAGGGGTCTTTGGCTGAGCCCACAGTACAAGCAACACAAATAGATATTGTAGATACACTGGAAAAAGATGAACTTTGCGCATGAAGAATCCGATTCCTAAATAAGTAACAAATTTTAATTGTAAGTGTAGCCAAAGTTAAACGGCTCGAACACCGTTAGTTTAATCACACACATTCACAGAAACGTAAATTGAGTGATATCATTTAAAGTATTTGTGAATGAAGATGTTCACATGTCACATGGATAACCAGGTTGGGGAGTTATAATAGCCACCGCGGAACAAAACGTAATCATGTACCCGGTAATGACACACTCACCATAATGAAGAGTTTGCTAAGAATCAGGAACCAACGGATGCTGTACACCAAATGCCCCTGCACCCGGTTTTTGGAAGTGACAGACAGGAGCCCAGCCCGTCGCCACAGTGAACACAGGCTCCTTGCAAATTCAAATGCCGAGAAGAAGTCTGGTTCCGTGCATTACGCGGAGACAGTTTTTTCAACGAGCAATCTTCACAACCCCCAGCCGACAATCAACTCCGTCGAAGCGGCAATGAGCAAAATCGCAGCTTTTAGCAGCGGGCCAAGGACACTGTCGGTCACGTCACGGCGCTGTCAAACACTCCGCTCTCACTTCGAGAGCGCCTCCTTTGCCGCGAGAGCGGTTTGAATCTGGCCCACAGACCTCCCCACTGCAGGCGACAAACTGCCCACAGGGAACATTTAACTTGTAACTGAAGTATTCCAAAAAACTGTAACCATAACGTAGTTCATCGGTAGCAGCGAATTTTCATTTACATCACGTCTACAGCCATAATTCTTTACAGGAGACTGTCATTTACACATATTACTAAATGAACATCCCCCACCGCGTTTTCCTGTGTGTGGAGGCTGATCTCAGGAACTACTGTAGGGATTTTGAAACGATTTTTACGAATAGACAGACTGATTCACAAGTTTGTGTATATCATCTATTACCGATAAGCCAGACAAGTCGTCTGGTAGTAGAATCAGCAGGGGCGGGCTGCTAGTTCTAAAATTATATGCGAACCTCAGCCTTCAGGAAAAATGTCAGCGTTCTACAACTATCAATTACGAATGTTAATGAAGAGCTGCCCTCAGATTTACAACACGCCAAGGGGGAAAAATGCAAATATCGCTACATTTTGTAAAAATAAATTTAACCAACCTGGTTGGAGTGTCAACGATCTTCCTTGTGATGATTACTTATCGTGACTGTTTCGTCAGAAGCAAATATTTTGTAAAAAGTCACCGACTTCGGGTAATACCGCTAAAAACCGCAGATTTCGCGCTGTTTTTCGCGTTATCGTTTACGCAAAATTTTCCTGTCTGTAATTATGACATTCGACACACACACACACACACACACACACACACACACACACACACACGACGTGGTTGGTTGCCTGCTTGATTTGGGGGAGAGGATCAAGCAGCGAGGTTGGTCTCATCGGTTTAGGGAAGGATGGGGTGGAAGTCGGCCGTGCCCTTTTAAAGGAAGTGTCGCGACATTTGCCTGAGCCGATTTAGGAAAATCAGAAATCCTAAATCAGGGTGGGCCAACACGGGATTGAACCGTCGTCCTCCCGAACGCTAGTCCAGTATGCTAGCCACTGCGCCGCCTCGCGCCTACGTACGAAGTGGCAGATAACCGATAGCAACGGCACCGCAGAGATGACCGACGGCAACTTCCCGTCATTCGTGCACTGCAGCGTTTTCTGGCCGCTGGGCTAACGGTCCACTGGCGGGTACGGCGGTCGAAATTGGAGCGAGTGTAGCGGGCCACATATTACGCAGCCTACGGCGCCTGGTCCCGCAGCTACTGGGCGCTCACTAGTCCACTGCAGTCTCTCTTTCGCTGCTGCGCGCGGCGCGGTGATCCCGTTGTCTGCCGTGCGGATAAGAGTCGCTGGAGCGAAGCGGCGACGCGGTACTCCGTTTTCTCCGGGCGATTCTGACGGAACCTCTCACTTCATCTGGCCAACATGTCAGGACCCGATAGATGAACATTGCAGCCAGTTAAACCTTTACGGCAGCCACTCCCAAACTACCTGACACTAACCCTGAGTACAATCAGATATTAGTCAGTAACCTCCGCCGCCCCCCCCCCCCCCCCCGCCACCATTAACATTAACGCCTAATTGAACTTTAGAATGAAAAGGAATTTTCTTTGTACACTTTTGTTTTTTAAAACGATGAAAGATAATCAGTGCTTACATTTTGTAGGTGTTTTACTAAACTACAAACTAATGACTCGATGAGACAGTTGGTATACATACTGCATCCCCATTTAAAATCGACCACGTTAAAATGTCTGCACTACACTTCCTGTTTGTAAATCACTTGATTGTTGGGCTCCTTACTTCTGAAATGGCAGGAACTGGAAAACTTGATGCTGCCATTGCTTTGTGTCTGACAACAGCCACTAACAAAGTACGAGGCGTGTTTTTTACGCAAGAACCGCTTTGAAATTACAAAAAGACGTGATAAGATATCTCAATTTTATTTTAACATGAAAGCCTGGACCTTAATCTACGCACTGACGCCATTACAGTCTGATTCTTCTTTGTTTACGTTATGTACTGAGTGGTTCAGATGCCTCCGATAATCGTGATTCCCGCCGACAGTGAAGTGTGGGCTACACACGCGAGACAGATTGCTACAGGCCTAAAAGCGATCGATATTCATCGTGAGATCTGTGCAGTTTACGGAGGAAACATTATGAGTGATGGAATGGTAAGAAAGTGGGTGAGATCATTTAAAGGTGGCCCCACAAATGTGCATGATGAACAACGGAGTGGGCGTCCTTCGGTCGTTAATGAAAGTTAGGTGCAGGAAGTGGACAATAAGGTGAAAGAAAACAGACACTTTACGATTTCCTTCTCGCGGGATGACTTTTCTAATCTTTCTGGTTGTGTTTTGTATGACACTCAGACCGAGGACTTTAATTACCGAAAATTGTGCGCACGTTGGGTACCGAAAATGTTGGCGGATGTGCACAAAACCAAACGTTTAGACAGTGCATTGACTTTCCTTGAGCGGTACCAAAACGACGGCGATGATTTCTTAAGCCAAACTGTTACGGGCGATGAAACATGGGTGGCCTACTTCACACCAGAATCAAAGCAACAGTCCATGAAAGTTCAGCAAGAGCATCGTTTTGCTGCAAGACAATGCCTGTCCGCATGTGGCGAATCAGACCAAAGATCTCATCTCATCTTTTCGATGGGAAACTCTAGATCATCCTCCGTACAGCCCCGATCTTGCGCCCTGTGACTACCATCTGTTCCTGCACTTGAAGAAACACCTGGGCGGCCAGTGTCTTCAAGACGATGACGAAGTCAAAACAGTGGTGATGTAGTTGTTAACAAGTCAGGCGGCAGACTTCGTTGTTTATCATGCACATTTGTGGGGCCACCTTTAAATGCTCTCACCCACTTTCTTACAACGTTATGACAAGTGCCTCAGTATTGACGGTAATTATGTAGAGAAGTAGATCAAGATACTGGCTTTCATGTAAAAATAAAATTATTGAGATATCTTTGCACGTTTTTTTAAATTTCAAAACAGTAATTACTTAAAAAACACGCCTCGTAATACTGTGTAGGCCCTACAGCAGTGCAGTAGCTATTACATAGTTACTGTTAGTGCTGTCAGTGTGTCCGTATACTGTTGCGAAGTGAATATTGAAACAATATCTGGTCTATTGCGAGATCGATCAGCTGCTCCGGGAAGGCATTTTCATGAAATACTTAAACATATGTAATATACCTGTTGTCTCTCCTCAGAGTTGTAGCTGCATTTTCTCTGGTGTTCCGGTAGATATTTGCAATGTGGTTTTGTACTGTGTAGCTTGAATCTGCCCAAACGTTTCTTGCACATCACGTGTTTCATGTGACGCGCATAGTGAACAATAAGTGTTGGTATGTTTCTCATTACAAACAAAATTATTTTTAAATCTCAGATTTACGAGGCCATTCGATAGAGCGCTCACCGATTAGTCAGTTCCAGTATTAGTTTTATCAAAATGGCTCTGAGCACTATGGGACTAAACTTCTGAGGTCATCAGTCCCCTAGAACTTAGTACTACTCGTACTGAAACCTAACTAACCTAAGGACACCATACACATCGATGACCGAGGCAGGATTCGAACCTGCGACCGTAGTGGTCGCGCGCTTCCAGACTGAAGCGCCTAGAACTGCTCGGCCACACTGGCCGGCATTAATTTTATCGATATGTGTTTTAACAGCGACAGTAAAACAAAGAATATACAGTAGTCCAGCGGCGACTCAGCAACGCTGCATGCTTGGCGGTAGCTGTCAGCGCGAGCAAGGGCAGTGCTGCCGCTGCTGGAGTGCTGGTTATTCTCCATCTTTCACTGTCCCTGTTTGTACATATCGATTAAACAAATATCGTACTTGAGAAATCTATCGAATGGCCACGTACAATTCCTCTTTAAAAATAACTTTGTTTGTAAAAGTATCAGACGTGACGAGCATTTTTTATTTGGGCTGATTCCAGGTATACAATGCAAAAACATAATTGCAGATATTTGCTAAAACACCAGAGAAAATGCTCCCGAAGACTCTTAGGAGAGGTACCCTGTATATGCCTCACTTTCACTGTGATTGACAGTGCAAAGCACAAAGTATGTTAGTAATGGATGGATTATTGAAGATGATGTTCATATATTCGTTTTCATAACTTGTAATCCCCACCAAATTGTTTCACTTGTTAATGTTACAACTTCTAAAATAAATAAATAAATATTGATAACTCGTGTAAACACTATTACAGTCTCACAAAATAGTAATAATAGTAATAACTTTTTTTAAAAATTTCATTTTGCGATCAAAAGTGAATTGTATCCTTTTGTGTTTACCTTCTTTTGCTAGTGCCTTTGTCCCGCATTATGCGCAGGGTCGGCGTGGTTAAGGTCGGATGTGGCATGATTAAGGGGTGGCCGGATGCCCTTCCGACGAGGGGAGCCGCGCGAACCGTGACGAGGCGCCAAGACCGCGTGGCTCCACCACCCAGCACTCCAGGTTTCAAAGCGTCATTCAACCGCTGAGAAACGTTGATAAATATTTTGTTTAAATAATTAACTTTGAAGAGTCGTGAAGGAATGAATATTTAGCATGCGCTCGCGTCAGAGCATGCCTTGACTACCATTTATAAATATAGCCTTCCTGTTGCATCCGGATGCTCATTAGTGGACACTAATGTGGGGTGTGTCCAGCTAGAACTCTGCTATGAACACTTTCAATACGGGATCTGATTGCCTGTCGAGAAATGGCAAGCCTTTCTTCCTCAAGAGCCAAAGCCAAAAGGTAGAATGCTGGACGCTAAGGTCTGGAGCAAAGTCGACGTCCTAACTCATCCCAAAGGTGTTTCATGGGTTTCAGGTGAGGTCTCTGGGCAGGCCAGTCAATTTCAAGAATGCAAATGTCCTCATAGTTGCTCCACTATGACAGGATGCAAGGTGAAGTTGATACAGTCGATCGACTCCGAACTGTTTATCTACTGCAGGTGTCTCCAATCTTTTCAGTCCGCGGGCCACTCTTCCAAGAAGTCATAAGGGACAAGATCTACCTAGTGGGATTAAAGCACCCTAGCACTCCATGATGTAATGTAATGTAAGGCTAAAGGAAAGATGAAATCGCAAAAATCTAAGGTTATGGTAATAGCTAGCACTGAAACGAACTACGACTTTTATTTAATTACATAATTTTGATTGGTGGACGTACGTGACCGAAATTCTGGCGTATTTTATTCTGGCGAATTTCACCGACAAAAAAGTATCTTACTGCAGATTCTTCACGAAAGCTTCCTGAAAAGTTAACGAAATTTCAAAATCATTGTTAGCAACACTAATACTGCAAGACGCAACAGAGGTAGAGTATGTCAACGTATTGTTATTTCAAGCGGCGCTACAAAAAGTTTAGTTATGTAGTCTTGTAGCAAGTAGCAGAGCCAATATCGCGGTGTATTGGTCGCGATAGGCTTCGAAACTCAGTTGTTGGCAGAATAGGTGCTACCTCAAATGTTTGGCGGGCCGGATACCGGGGATGTCCGGCCAGCTAACGCGGGTTGTAGTTTGGAGACTCCTGATCTACTGTACGCAGTACACAATACCGTAAAATGCGTCCTATCCTTCCGCTTTTTGTGTTTTCCTCAGAGCTATAATGGAAGCCTACCATAAACACTAAAAACACCCTCCTATCGTAACACCACCTCCTCTCTACTCCATATGATGGCAAGTAACGATCGCCACGCAGTCATACCCAAAACATTCAGTTGGATTACCAAAGGGTATAGTATGATTCACCGCTCCAAATCACTAGTTTTCACTCATCTATGGTCCAGTGATGTCGGTCTTTGCACCATCTCAAGATGCGTAAAATTGAAATGAGAACAGTCTTTATGGCAATAGAACGTGTACTAGAAAATGGCAGCAAGTTTCGGTCAAATAGCGACCATCTTCATACCGTATGCACCTGGATGGCAGGTGGCAGCGGTGAACGGCGCAGATATCCTGCATGCACGAACGACAACTCTAGTGCCTAGCCATTGTCAATGGACTATTTCATAGTTTTACATATGCTAGTACTTTAGTCCCCTGTTGTTAGGGCTTCTGTCACAATTACTTCTCAGGGCGCAATTACCCCAGGCTGGCAGCCACTGCTTTGCGCAGTCATGAGTCATGACTAAAGTGACCTTACATCCCGCTTGGGGCGGAACAGTCCCGCTTTCAGGCTGTCTGTCCCGTTCTCCCCAGACAGAGCAAGGAGTCCCGCTTTGGCAAACAGACCAAATAATTGATTAGACGTATCTCCCACCTGCCTATACTCATTGCATTCGATTACATTGGAAACGAGTGCGTGACTGCGGCAGCGTGGAGAAGAGAGAGCGAGTAATATACGACAGCGAGACGCACGCTGACGCTCAACTCAGCCAACCATCACATCGGGCGGGCGGCATTGTTTAGTTTTAGTTTGCGTTGAAATGTTTTTCAGTTGCACGTGCAAAATCAAACGACTCATTCAACATTTTCGTGTTTGCGTGTTTGTAACATTAGAAAAAAGACTAATCGCAAGTGTACCTTTACTTTGCAAAATAAGTATCCATTTATTTAACGAGACCTGGTGCATATGGCCTGAAACTGGTTGCTGTTTCTCTAATAAATATTCTGTTGCGATCAAGACTGTTCTAATATCAATTCAATACTTTTCCATTAAGATCGCCGTTTTATTATCCATAAAATGTTTTCAAAAATTACTACCTCAAGCGTCGCTTAGCTCTGACTACAGAACTTTGTATAATTAGCTATAAATAAAACAACAGCTGCATTTTCATCTCTGATTTGTTCCAGAAGCAACTGGTTTCGATATTTTGTTATGCCATCACCAGCCCCTCTCTAATAACATAGTGGCTGAGCTTATGTTGCCAGAAAAAAAATCGTACAAAAGCGAACCAGTATCCGCACCTGGCCGCGCAGTGCCGCTTGGAATCTGAACAGTGCATCCAGTGGCGAAAGACCTACTACTCTGGTAGCAAACGAGAGCTGCTACTTGGAAGTAGTAGTATAGGATATTCATACTTGTTTACATATGAGTGGCAATTCGAGTGGAGATTTCTAATAAAAATTATTTTAGAATTCGTCGTGAATATGGGTGGCCGTTCAGGTGTGAACTGCACTAACTATTTCAAAAATGGTTTTCGAACCCTTAAATTTCTAAGCGACTCCGAACGGAGAAAAATTGGGAGAGAGAATCTGGCGCTAAGTTGTCTATCGTAAATATACTTTAATAAAAGTAGTTATAAATATGAAACGAATTGTGTACAGTTGCGTATCTTCCCGCAGTCGAAAACTATGTATACTGTAGCAGTTCGTCTCAGAATTTTTCGATTCCTGTGATATTTTCACAATTGGTAAAGAGCAGAGGTTCAAATGGCTCTGAGCACTATGGGACGTAACTTTTGAGGTCATCAGTCCCCTAGAACTTAAAACTACTTAAACCTAACTGACCTAAGGACATCACACACATCCATGCCCGAGGCAGGATTCGAACCTGCGACCGTAGCGGTCGCGCGGTTCCAGACTGTAGCGCCTAGAATCGCTCGGCCACTCCAGCCGGCAAAGTGCAGAGGAATATGATGTATTTATCCTCTTTATTATAAACATATATACACAAACTGAATAATACTTTACCCCATTTGTTATGAACATACGGTAGAACGAATCGGTCGTTGTGAGGGAACCTGCGTCCTGGCGGAGGTTAGAGTCCTTCCTCAGGAATGGGTGTGTGTGTGTGTCCTTAGAATAATTTAGGTGATGTAGTGTGTAAGCTTAGGGACTGATGACCTTAGCAGTTAAGTCCCATAAGATTTCACACACATTTGAACATTTTAGGGAACCTGCGCAATCACATAACCTTCAAAAAATAAAATTTTATTACTCGGTTTGTGAAGTATATAAAATGAACACTGGTTAAATTATAGATGAAACTATTAATAAAAATTCATTTCACTACGTTATGAAACTAAACTTTTCCCTCTCTATACTTAAAAAATGCCGCATTTCTTAAAGTGCATACCTATGACTGAAAAATAGACATCACTTTTACAAGTGTCTATATACGGATAAAAACTGATAAATCGGCACATGTTGGTACTGCATACGCCCACATTTGAAGACATTGGTATCGAGTTCTTTACCTTCATTACATTTAATATTTACAAACTACGACGCAAGTTCCGAGCTGACATTTCTACAGCTGTAACATTACTTTTAAATTTTTCAGATATGTTAAAAGAGGATACTAAATACCTGTATACACAATAATTACTGTTCAGTACGCTTCATACATGCGATATCAAATATTCTATAAACATTATTGTAAAAAGTTGCTTGAGCAGATTAACCACCCACAAGGTAAACATTGCCGAATCGTCAGAGTTGGGGAAAACGTGACGGAAGTTGAAGCCTATTATATACGAGTTCTAGTGGAGGGGATGACGTCAGGTGTTCGGCAGGCAGCAGGTGCGTGTGTGATAAGACACCTGGCTGCCCCACAATAGGTTAGGTGCGTGGGGCGCTGGCATTCAGGTCTCAAACCCAAGACCCGTTGAAGAGGCCCAGATATAGGACAATGTCACCTAGGAGATGTCTTCGTCTTGGTAGTTTCGGTTCGAGCCCCTAAACATCAGGTGCAGTAGCGACTCATAGACCGGCAGCTAGCAGAAGAAGCTGAAGCGACGAAGCTGGTAGGCCCACATGGAACCTTCAGCTGGCACGGAGTAAGTCCCGGCATCAGTAGCATTCGAAGACAAGAGACTGCTAGGTCTGAGCAGCGATTATTTATAATGGCACTGCCCAGCTTTGTTATTACCGTACCACACAAGGGACCAAGGCAGCGAAGCACCAAGCCACGACATGAGATGATTTAGATCGCCACTGCGGCGGACTGGAGTTAGCACCATACCGCTTCAGCAATATTCCGGCAACGGGATTTCGCAGGCAGCTAGCTTGCCCGCTCTGTCGCGGATTGTGAGACCTGCCATAAAGGGGTGTAGCCGCAACAGATGATTGGTGTTAATGCCTAAATACGGTAGGGAAAGTAGAACTGTCAATAAATGGAAGAAAATTTATACAAGTAGCTTCGTCGATATTCAAGGGAAAAAATACGTAAAACTGCAAAGCACCCGAGGTATCAAAGATGTTATACATGGCAGAGATATCCTCGCTTATTTAGTCCAAAGATATTTATCACCAGGGAAAGAAAGCATAACCTACTTTGTACTTTGTCTGCTGATGTGTTCTATACTAACACCACGACTCATTATTGTTGTTGATACATAATCGCCTTCTGCTTGTCGAATAGAATTGTGGCGAAACAAGGCAAATGTAAGTAATAGCAGAAATCTAAAGTGAGAGCCCGCTGCTGGTTTCCAACTACCCTACCAGACGTGGAAGACTGTGAGCAGACTGGGAACTGGAGTGACGTGGTGCAAACAAAACTCGAATCGGTCGGGGTGCATTACTGGAGACGCAACCTGCGAATTCGGAGAACATACAGGTACTGAACGCCTCTTGGTGTGCCCGAAGATACCGGAAGCCTGCTCTTTGGATCACCTGGACTCAGCAATCGTTCCAGCTATCAAGACCGCCGAATTCGGGGCCTCACAAACAATTTGAGACGTACAAAGTATGTGCATTTATTGTAGATATGTTTTGAATTTGTAAATAATTAGACTGTACTGTCCTGGGTACGAAAATGGTTCAAATTGTTCAAATGACTCTGCACACTATGCGACTTAACGTCTGAGGTCATCAGTCGCCTAGAACTTAGAACTAATTAAACCTAACTAACCTAAGGACATCACACACATCCATGCCCGAGGCACGATTCGAACTTGCGACCGTAGCGGTCGCTCGGCCCCAGACTGTAGCGCCCAGAACCGCACGGCCTCTCCGGCCGGCCGGTACGAAAATAATAAAAATGTTAACACTAATATCAGGTATGTGACAACACATTTCTCCACCTGAAGATGATGGTGTAGTGGAAAAATCAACAAGTGACAAACGGAGTAAATTGCTTTATTTACGGGGACATGAGATTTTTTTGCTGGTAACAAGCTCTACTTTTTTGACTCTATAGTACTTCGTTCTTTGCACAATGTTTATTGAAAATGCGTGCTAAGTTTGAGTGTAGCGGACAAACTTCACCCGCTAAAAGAATCTGACCGCCATTGCCTACAAACCATGAGCAACCACCCAAATTTTCAGCGCGTGCGAAGCATAACCACTGTATACGTGCCAAATTTACAGCGCTATTGAAGCAGTATTTACGCAAGGGGAGCATCGGACTGTGGGAACAATTGACGCAGAATGTGCATTACAATGGCGAAACTACCTTTCCTCGTAGGAGCGTGTGAATGGCGACAGCACTTTACCTCGGCGTAATAGTTCCCAAGCTCGTCAACACTTCCACTGGTAGCGTCGCGTAAGAGCAATAATGACCACTGCTGTTACGCCACATCGTATAAAGCAGCAAAAGATAACCTCAAAACAATTCACCAAGGCTAATTTGTCAAGACTGGAAAGGTGAAAGTACTTAGAATAAGAGCGTAAGAGAACCGGCCAGAAGGTGGATGAGTCGAAAATTAAAATCTCCGCAGGTCAGCTTTAAATTAACAATTTCTTAGGTTCTGAAATTGTCAGAATTGCACGGTGTAGAACGCTTACGCCCTGCCTCCCCAATTCCTGTGTGTGAGTTCCTGAACGAGCGGAACAGTTTCTTTCCTGAGCCGTCGCTTCTGCTGTTTCTCCTTCTGTACTGACAACGCAGTACTCCTAGCTTCCTTTTATATTGGTGGATCCGCTTGTCTTTAACTCTAGTGGTCAATTCCGCATTACATAGGGTCTGCGGGTACTTTTGATGAGACAGTGTATACGTTAGCTTCCATTACATGCCGTTAGGACTGTGGGAAATTCAGGAATTCAAGGGAATTAGACAATGAGATTCTCTATTAACAAAACTATTTTTAGTAGTCATTTAGATCTTTTCAGATATTTAATACTGGGATACTGAAAAAATGAAAATGTAAAACCGCACAACTGTGTTCGTGTTACTGATACCATGGTGTTCTTAGCTTCTATACATGCAGTGTGTCCCAGGAGGAATGATCACTATTCAGGAATATGACAGGAACCATCATGCTAACCAAAAAGTCAAGTAAACAAAGGCTCTGAAATTTTAAGAGCCATGAGCACTTCCTAATCATCACTGTGAAACTAATATTTTTTACTGTAACGTCGAAGATGAACAAATGCTCACAGCTCTTAAGGTGTGCAATGCCAAGCCCATGTTTACCACACATTTTTTTTTTCTTGTTTTGGTCCATACTGCTATCTCTCAAAGTACAGAAAGCAAAGAGCTTGCAGTAAAAGTGATTTGTATCGTAGTATCGAAGATGAATAAATGCTCGTAAGGTATGCACGTTAGAGTTCATCCGCTATTTTTGTTTCGAATGATCTTCCTGTCATATCTCTGAATATTGACCATTTCCCCTGCGACATTCTGTATAGGGCAGATAGAAGACAACAAATGGAAGAAGAGTTGAAAAGTATCGCTAAAAAGGAATTACAATGATGCTAACATAATGCTTAATTAATATATCAAAAATAATACAAATTAATAATTAATTCACAGGTTCACCTTTTGGACTGTTGTATGTAGGACACTTGAAGACAGCGACCGGAGGGACAGGATAAAAAATGAGGAGATGAATGAAAGTGGTAAGCCACTTAGTTTCCAAAACTAAGCTCTCAACCAGTGTTTGTCACCAGTTTCTACTTATGACGGGAAGACCTGACTTCCAACTCGAAAACCATTCAGAAACTGAGGGTTTTTCAGCGAGCAATGGAGAGGACATGTTGGGTTCTGCTAAGAGAAAGAAAAACAAACAAATGTATTGGATTATGTAATTGTGATAGAAATGAAGATTAAATGGAGGTTGGCGAGTAGATGACAATGGTCTAGATCACACGCCGGCAAATAGCGTTCCGCAGGCCGCTTAGGGCCCAAATCGCGTATTCGTGCGCCCGGCGGTTCTCAGCCGTATTTTATAATAATATGCAATTAGCAATTGTCAGTCGAATACAAAAGCGTCGGCTAACATTAAGAGCTTCTTAAGAGAGTAGTTCCCTTCTCAGTAACACAAAAAACATGCAGAGAGAATAATACAAATGCTCTTGGATGGGGTCCGCCTGCAACAAAACACAATTTTGTTTTTTATCTCAAACATATTTCACTGCAGTTGCAGCATCATCAGTGGGCTTTTATTGACGATTTCTCATTATTATTATTATTATTATTATTATTATTATTTTGTGTGTATGTGGAGAGAGAGAGAGAGAGAGAGAGAGAGAGAGAGAGAGAGAGAGAGAGAGAGGTTTGAGGATTTTTTCCTATTTTTTTCTTTTGTGTGTGCGTGAAAAGGGAGAGAGAGGGGGGAGGTAGCTTTCGGGATGTTTTCTTATTTTTTCTCTTTTTTCCTTTTGTGTGTATGTGTGTGTGTGTGTGGGGGGGGGGGAGAGCTGTGTATTCATTTATTACTTGTTTTCCTTCAACTATGGCATTTTGTATTTGATTGTTTTCTTAAATTATTAGTTTTTGTGGGGAGGGCTGTTGCTGCATTTGAGAATTTTCAAGTAACTATTGATGTCTGTTGGGTTATGTTTCTTGTCCATAAGATGTTCAGCAGATGTGGAATGACAACTGTTACTTTTTAATGCTGTTTTGTGTATCTGGTATTAAAGTTTCTGCTTGTATTTCCTATATAAACTGATTTGTAGTTCTGACATATTAGTTGGTAAATACCAGATGTAGTGTGTTTGTCTTTGTTGGTTATCCTTAGTTTCCTCTGTGTTGAGTTGTCTGTCCTGTAGGCTACTTTTAGCCCTCTCTAACAGCGTTCGGAATAAAAGAACACTTAAATCTTTCCGTGCGAGCACTGATTTCTTTTATTTTATTGCAATGATAATTTCTCCTTGTGTAGGTGAGTGCCAACAAAATATTTTCGGAAACGGAGGAGAAAGTTGGTGATTAAAATTTCGTTAAAAGATCTCAAACAACGAAAGACGCCTTTGTTTTAAGTGATTGCCACCCCAATTCGCTTATCATATACGTAGCACTCTATTTCCTAGTTCGTGATAATACAAAATTAGCTGGCCTTCTTTGAACTTGTAAGGTGTCCTCCGTCAATCCTGTCTGATGCTCATCCCATACTGCGCAGCAATACTCTAGAAGAAAACAAGCGTAGTGCAGGCAGTCGCTTAAGCAGACCTGTTGCATTTTCTAAGTATTCTGCCAATAAATCGCAGTCTTTGGTTCCCTTGCCTAAGAACACCATCTATGTGATCGTTCCATTTTGAGAAATTAGTAGTTGTAATCTCGAAGTACTTAGTTAAACTGATACACTTTTGGATTTATGTGTACTGTTGCGTAGCCGAAATTCAGCGGATTCCATTTAATTCTCATGTGGATGATGTCACACATGTGAAATTTAAAAATTTTCTGGAGAATTAAATATTCGAACTGATTTCGGAATTCTAGCCGATCGGCGTAAACTTCACTGAATGATATTTCAATCGGACAAATGCCATTCATCTTCAGGTGACCCATCGAAGACTCGATGGCTCACCTAAAGATGACTGGCAGGTGTTCGATTGAAATATCGTTCAGTGAAGTTTACGCCGATTGGCTGAAATTCCGAAATGCCTTCGAACAAAACTTCACACACTTCATTATTTACAAGGGAACCTCGCCATCGCACAACCGCGTATATTACTACTGAAAGGCAAGACTCGGCAGGCAGTTGGTCTGGGCTTCGTGGCACAGTCATTGCTGTGTAGGTAACAGCAGAATTTTAGTGGCCCCAACAAGTTTTCTTACAGGTTAAATGAATCATTCTTACTATCGCCGGTAGAGAGCACTATGGCCAGCTCCACGGCTGATTCGCAGGCTAGCACAGGGCGTCCCCGTGCGAATGCGGCTCGCTGATTCCGCAACGCTCGCCGAACGTTCAGCGGTTGTGTCACTCCTGCCGCTGCGACAAGAAACAGCGTGCAGTGCCCATCTTGTTAAGCGGTTTTCTTGTGACGGAGTGAAACGCAGACCGTGTATTTGGCGAAGGCCGGCGCTTGGACAAACAGTGACTGCGCTAGTTTCTCCTGCTGACCGGATGCGAGACCAAGTGCATCACGAAAAGCGGTAGTTTATTTTTGTAAGCGTATGACTTTTTGAAAAACAAAGTAAGCACCAGATCATTGACAATACAAGTGAAATACACTACGACGAATATTTTGTCTGAGATTTATTGGACCAATCGTTTAACATTATTAAGGCTGTTTTCAACGAACGCTGAGTGGTGAAACAAAAATAACGCATCTGTTTTTTCGGCATGCTACTTTTGCACCCTGGTTGTTTCTTACCGATTCGAAATGTCCTTCATTCAACATGCCGTGACCGAGAGATATTGTGTGAACATCAAGGCACGAACTCATTTCCAAGATAAGTACAATTCATATACATGTCTAACTATCCTCATGTAAGTTTTCGTGGTTTCTTCAGCGCGTTTACAGCGAATGCTGGGACGGTTTCTTTAAAATTATACACGGAATTACCATCCTCATTCTTGTGCACTGTTCCTAATGACTTATCTTCCTTTCTTTAGACTAAAGGCCCGTCATCTGTTCTTTCTCGGGCCTGTTAGGTGTAATGAGTGAGTCATGGACAGAGTTGATTCGTTAATTTCACGCCCATTGACTACATGGTGTCGTGCATTGGCTTTCGCAGGTGGCTTGTGCGTTTCCTACGACTGTGGACGAGGCGTCTGTCACCGTCACAACAAGGTCGCCCAAGCCTGTCCGATCTCCCACGTGCCAGCCAGTCGCACACAGCCGTGACTCCTGCACTTTTGGAACTTGCAGACATTCTCATTCGAGGTGATCGAAGGATCACAATGAAAAACTTCGCTACTCAACTGGTCATCTCTGTTGGCGGCGCTGACACATTCGTCCACCAGTAGGGGTTCTCAAAGGTGTGTGCCCGCTGGTTCCTCGTCACTTAACAGAAGACCATAAAGTGCAACGAAGGACTACCTCAGTGGAATTACTTGCGCGTTACGAGACTGGTCGAGACAATGTTTTGTTGAACATCGTCACAGACGATGAAACATAGTTTCATCACATCGAACTAGAAACAAGATAAAGTTCAAAGCCGCTCCTTCACAGAAAACTGAAAAAAAAATGACTTCAATGTGTTCGTTGCCACAAAAAATACAAACGGACTTCTCTTTCCCCATGACAAAGCAAGATGTTACACAAGTCTGCACACCCGAAGAGGAGCTCCAAAATTCATTGGCCTGTTCTTCTTCATCCACCCTACAGCCCAGATGTGCTACCTTCCGACTTGTGTGTGTTTGGGCCAATGAAGGAGACACTCCGCAGGAAGCAGTACGTGGATGATGGGGACGTTATTGATGCAGTAAGCCGCTGGCTCCGACGGCACAGTCAGTCGGCTTGCGGAGTAGTGACGTAAATATAGTACGCAATGCGAACCACTTCCAATACTTCTGTGTCTAGTAGAGCGCTGTTGTTTTCAACCAACCTTTGGGCTTATGGTAGCCTTAACTAACCTATCCATCTTGTTACGGTTTAATTCTGTGATATCGAATCTGGAATCTTTCATCTATATTGAAACCTGCGGGTAATGGTTCATCTCCCAGGTTTTGAAGACATGTTACTGCCATGCATACGTTAAAGCAATAAGGAGCAGTCAAATGAAAACGAGACAAACGGAAAGAAACTGGCCATGTGCGAGTAGGAATCCCGCACTGAGGTAGAAACTTAATTATGTAGCCTATATAAACAATTCATCCATTCCGGATTCGGGGACCTCGACGATTTTTGCCTGTTATCCTAACTGATACTGATACTGATAAGATATCGGTTCCAAGGATTCCAAGACATTTCAAGTTTGAAGTAGAATAACAAACTTGAAAAGAAATATTTTTTCGTGTGATATAAGTTAACAATTTACAGATTTTTCCTTTATTTGTACAGTGAATCTTTTGTTCTTGCCAAATTTCATGATTCTACGTCTATGGGAAGCAGCCTATAGATTTTAACGATTGTCAAAATTTACGACATAAATGGCAGTTGTCTTTTGATTGCACAGACTTAGAAGCTAACGTTTATTATATCGCCAAGGGTCCATAGACTTTAGTATGTGACGTAAATTTCAACTTGAAACGCCTACTCGTTCCTGAGAAAAAAAAGGGCCTCATACGGACGGACAGACGGTAGGCAGTCAATCAGATAACAAATGACAAAAAATTTCATGTTATATAATTACAAATTAACAGTATCGAACTGTTCCCTTTGGTTCTAGTGTGAAACTTTGCTTCTTGGCAAATTTCATGATACTTGGTCAACGAGAAGTACCCTGTATATTTTGATGAATGAGTTTGCGAGTGTCAAAATATGTGTCGCAGATGTTGCTTCACTTTTTTACGTCGCTGAGGGACCGGAACTATGATCGTGCCCAGGCGTGCACCTCTTCGTGCGAAGAAAATCGATGGCCTCGAATGTGTAGCGCTTCGCACCGAAACTTCTGCAGCGTACTACAAACAACATTGGCAACATGTTGGCCCGATACGAAAGTCATTCGCGGCTAACGATTTGCTCTGGACGAAGAGGTGCACGCCTGAACCACAAACATTCTTCCGTGAATGCGTTGACCGTCTTGCTTCGCACTAGAGTAGACGTGTTAACAATTATGGCGATTACTTTTGAAATAATTGGCAGTTTACTTGCTTTTTTCCATGTGTCTCTTTTCATTTGACTCTCCCTTATTATATAGATTTATAGAGCAGCATAGGTCAAGTGATAGTATCATTTCTTTCTACTGAAAGTAGCGGAGAAAGAATCGTTGAACGTAGCGTTGACGACGACCGCAGAATTATTTTCAACTCTCAGCCTTTCTGTGGCTCGACCTAGTTTACTTGATATTGTTGTTTAAATATATGGATCTTGACGTAGAATTATTGAGTTCGGTGGTGAGTTCATATTTTACTTTCACTCGAATCCCGTTACTTTATTAATTGTGGATATGGTTATTGGAGTGGAACAAGCAATGCAGTATCTTTCTCACAATGCAAATGAAGAAATAACGGCGAACCCAGTTCATGACTCATGTTCATGATCCCAGTTGCAGGTTGCTAATCTAATGGCTTCCAGAGAAATAAAAAAATCTGATGTTCAGTATTTCATATAATTATTGACCGAATTTAAAAATTTAAAATTCTGTCGTTATCTACTAATCCAAAAGCATAATCTTGTGTTAAAGGTTTAATACAGTAACACTAGTATTATAGCAAAAACTATGTATATCTTTTGAGGCACCGTAACTCACGACGACCAAATTCTCCAGATTATATTAATCCAATATTTGACAATGAAAGCACTTAATAACAAACTTTACTCTAATTTCAATCCTTTACAAAACGTTTTCAATTTGATACCCCACCTCTTCCTCCTCCCCCTTTTCCTACAAAATGATAAAAGAAAAAACGCTTCTAACTTACATTTATGCTGTTCGTATTTCAGCATGGCGTTTTAATTTATTAGTTACTTATTACTCACTCTATTCGCAATACAAATGGTTCAAACGGCTCTGAGCACTATGGGACTTAACATCTGAGGTCATCAGTCCCCTAGAACTTAGAAGTACTTAAACCTAACTAACCTAAGGACATCACACATCAATGCCCGAGGCAGGATTCGAACCTGCGACCGTAGCAGCTGCGCGGTTCCGGACTGAAGTGCCTAGAACCTCTCGGCCACAACGGCCGGCTCTATTCGCACTACATTTTACATTCAGTGTTTACATATACCATAAATGTACCTAAAAAATCATATCATTGACGACACACACTTCAGAAGATGAGCCGTCATGAACACTAAGATACGTGAAAATCAGCCTTTGTTTAAAACAGAGCTCAAATTTTCCAGACTGTTCGCATCCAGAGTTTGATAATGAGAGTACTTAGCGTCTTCTAACAAATTTGAAACAATTTCAGATCTTTTCTCACATTTTTCTGGCTTACAATCTTAACGTCAAACATTTAACACATTAATTCATTTGTAAAGTAATGAGTCGTTTGAACAGTTTTGCACATGGGAGAAAGATTCTATACAGAATCGGGGGTTTAACTGCTGCTCTGCACTGCCCATATTTCTGCGAAAGTCAGTCACATCAGTGCCCAGCGTAACGACTGCAGCTTAGAGACTACTAATCATTGGTTATAACACAGAGCGCTTTCGCATTCTCCTTTATTTTTGATAATGAACTTTTAATTACCTAGTCTCAGAAACTCAGACTGAAGTAGTTGAACATATTAGTCCTGTAGAACTTTTCCCATGTTAACTGTACAATAGTCTATAACCCAGATTCTAGCCGCACGGGATAGCCGTGCGGTCAGGCTTCTTGTGACGGTTCGCGTGGCTCCTCCCCTCCCCTCCCCCGTCGGAGGTTCGAGTCCTTCCTCGAACGTGTGTGTGTGTGTGTGTGTGTGTGTGTGTGTGTGTGTGTGTGTGTGTGTGTGTGTGTGTGTGTGTGTGTGTGTGTGTGTGTTGTCTTTAGCGTAAGTTACAAGGGACGTTTGAAAAGTCCGTGCAAAGATAAAAACTACTTACATGTTTGGGGTGAAACCTTTTTTAGTTTTCGACATATTCTCCTTTTAAACTTATACACCTCGTCCAACGCTGTTCTAATTTGTTGATACTTTTCGAATAATATGCAATCGCCTCCTCATTTGAATAAAATCTTTGTCCCACTAGCCATTTCTTCAAATTGGGGAACAAGTAGTAGTCTGAGGGAGCCAAGTGTGGAGAATAGGGGGGATGTGAGACGAGTTGGAATCCTATTTCCATTAATTTTGCGACCACAACTGCTGAGGTGTGTGCTGGTGTGTTGTCGTGATGGAAAAGGACTTTTTTGCGGTCCAATCGCCGGCGATTTTCTTGCAGCTCGGTTTTCAAACGGTCCAATAACGATTAATAATATGCACCTGTAGTAGTTTTACCCTTTTCCAGATAGTCGATGAGGATTATCCCTTGCGAATCCCAAAAGACAGTCGCCATAACCTTTCCGGCCGAAGGAATGGTCTTCGCTTTTTTGGTGCAGATTCTCCCTTGGTAACCCATTGTTTAGACTGTTATTTGGTCTCAGGAGTATAGTAATGTATCCACGTTTCATCCACAGTGACGAAAGGACGCTTAAAGTTCGGCAGAGTCTTCTTGAACAGCTGCAAACCATCATTGCAATACTTCACACGATTCCGTTTTTAGTTAAGCGTGAGCAATCGCGGCACCCGTCTTGCGGATAGCTTTCTCATGTCCAAATGTTTATACAAAATATTATGTACCCGTTCATTCGAGATACCCACAGCACTAGCAATCTCACCCATCTTAACTCTTCTGTCATTCATCACTATATCATGGATTTTATCAATGATTTCTGGAGTCGTAACCTTCACAGGGCGTCCAGAACATTCGGCATCACTTGTGCCCATATGGCTACTTCGAAAATGTTGAAAACACAAATTGTTCTAACCGAAGGTGCAGAATCACCGTAATGTTTTCATAAATAAATGTTTAATCACCACACGAAATTCGTTTTCGTTCATTTTTTGACAATCACTCGACTTCCTTGATTCACAAGGATGCCAAACACAAAGAAATAGACTGGCTGAAACTTGGTGAGCGTTCTTTCCAAAGATGCTACTAACTAAACATGACCTCGATACGCGCCGGTGGTGCCATCCCTCGGACTTTACACAGACTCTTCGAATGCCCCTCGTAGTTAAATTAGCGTGTAATGCCAGGGTCCGATGACCACAGCAGTTTGGTCCCATCGAACGTTACAAAAAATTTCCAAAATTTCCCAAATTACACGAACATAGTTAAATTCCGGTATGTAAAGAGCGATCCTTTGCGAAGAACACCTAACACCCATCCGGCACTGGGGCAATAATACGGTGCGAAACTTGGTATCTGAAATGTGAAAGTGTTGCAACATTTTGTTGCTTTGATCGATTTGAGTACAGTTAGCTGAGTTTCGCTAAGAACTGTTTGGGATGTTTAGGATCCCACCGAAATGGAGGTCATTACGGAGTTCGTCGTTGCAGCTTACACGTTTATCGCGCCTTCGACATCAGGGACAGCAGGAATGTTATACAACTTAATTCATGTGGCTTCTTTGCTATTAATCAATGAGGAGGGACTTCACAAAGCGTTTAGCATCGGGCCATTTTGAAGAAAATAGGCAAAGAACATGAAACTGCAACTCCGCCGCTGTGGATGCTGAATGGTATACTGGTAACAGTTCTAAACCTTTTTTTAATTGTTCCAAATGACACGGGGAGGGCACACAGAAAGATGCTGGAAATTGAATGTTTCTGTTTCACATTCCATTCTGGCCAACATAAACTGCATATACGTCAATAATACGCCTAACAGAAGATACTTTTTTCCTATCATATGCTAATGTACTTCTGATTCGTCTCCAAACTCAGTGTGAAGACAAAGCCTGTATATTTAATGTCTGTCTGAAAATAATTTTTTGTATAAGGAGTTAATTAATTCAGAAAGTCGTTTATTAGATGTTCGTGAACTCCTCTCTCCATGGTGTCAATCATTACAAAACAAAAAACAAAAAAATGGTTCAAATGGCTCTGAGCACTATGGGACTTAACAGCTATGGTCATCAGTCCCCTAGAACTTAGAACTACTTAAACCTAACTAACCTAAGGACAGCACACAACACGCAGTCATCACGTGTCTATCATTACAGACTGTGTCCATTCGCACTGCGTTTCTGAGAGACCTTCAATGGGCTCTTAGCCACGAATTTTCTTTATTACATCAGTGCACGTCACTAATTGTGTAGGAGGCACTAAGTGAAAACAAAACAAAAAATTCAAGCAAGGGTATTTAAAATAGTACTACCAAAGATGGTAGACACAGAAGCTTGTTCTCAGGTTCGAATTTCTGTCTCATTCTCGCTTCTGCGTGTCACCCGAACTGTTTCTGCAGATGTTACATTTCGAAGCCATGCTTTACTACGCTCGTGGTCTTGAGACCACAAGCTGCAGTTTTACTCAGTAAGCCCTATATATATATATATATATATATATATATATATATATATATATATATATATATATATATATATGTGTGTGTGTGTGTGTGTGTGTGTGTGTGTGTATTACCTCAGTTTCATGTGTTCCATTTATTAGTTTTCCTTGTTTATTTATTTGTGTTGAATTCATTTAACAATACTATGTGTGATTTTGCGCCCACTACGGATTATGTGATTTCTGGCTTTGTGCCTCCTTATATGTTCCTTTGTACTGGCAGTATATGAGTTTACATGTTCAATTTTTCGTTTATAGTGTGTGCTCACCCAAAGCACAATATCTGTGTTTTATTACGAGCCGCTACGGTCGCAGGTTCGAATCCTGCCTCGGGCATGGATGTGTGTGATGTCCTTAGGTTAGTTAGGTTTAAGTAGTTCTAAGTTCTAGGGGACTGATGACCTGAGATGTTAAGTCCCATAGTGCTCAGAGCCATTTGAACCATTTTTTATTACGGATAAATCGTATCGTATGACCAAGAGATAACGATTGCAAGTAGGAAAATCAACGGGTATTTCTTACAGCGAGGAACGCCGTAAATAAAAGTTTAATCATATGTCAAAACTGGTTAACCGTTGTGCAAAACATCCATCTAGGGAAAGTTGGTGCTGGAGGCGGTGGAGGGGAGTGCTATATTCTGACACTACCATCGCAGCTACGTCCTTCGGAATACCGATTCATCGTAACGCTGATTTTACCAACGTCAGATGCCAATGCGCTAACGAAAATCAACTAAAGAATGTCCAGGATTGCGTGACCCCAGTCGTTTTCCAAAAACTGTGAGTTAGCAACTTTACTCGAACAAGTGTTTTACTTATTAGCCTGGTAAAATAAGTAGCATCGTTTTGCACTCCCAGATGTCCGTGCTTCGAGGCTCTCAAGTGCCTCAGTGGCTGTAGCGCTAGCCAGCGGGCCGAGACCTGTTCCTCCGGATACACTGGTCTCCACTTCGCTTCCAGGATTGCCGACCCACACAGGTACAAGCACTCAGAGTTCGCTTGCGACACGAGTGAGCTAGTAGCGACGGCGTAACATTCTTGCCGCAGTGTGTTTGTTCGTAACTCGATGTACCGTAATCCACTGTTTTTTTCCTAAGCAAAAATCTTAGTTTTATGTGATAACGTGATCATCTTTGTTAGGTCTCTCTTTACCGGACTGGAGTACATACGTTTCTCATCATTAGGATACATGAACACTAGCCCTCTTGATTCAGTTCATTGGTGAAGTACAGTTAACAGCGACTTTTAGAAATTTCATTTCGCCTTACGTCCAGACTTTCACCAGTCTCCAGATGGCTTAATGCAGAACAGTTGCTTTTTTTTCAAATTTAGTGTTCAGTCAAGGAAAGTGGCAACGCGACTATTTGGCGTTTGGTACTTTGTGGATCTGTAAAGTTTCAAGCTCATGCATGTCACTGATATCTCTTTAAAAGGGTTAAGTGCAGATGTAAGGTTCCAGATTCAATGTTATGGCATTAAATCATCACAAGATGTTTAGGTAATGGTAACGCTGTCATAAGCCGGAATCTTTGAACTGTGTCTCGCGCAGTCAATTATAGTGGGAACTACAGTTCCAAGTAAACTCCGAACCACGGTTCAACTTGGCGTTTTCACCGTGTATTAGTCATTGCCATAGACAAGAAGCGCTACGTCACAACAAAAAAAAATCCCTGAATCTGCTGAGATGAATCCTCTAGCTTTAGAGTCTGACACCCTCCGAGTCACAAGACAAACGAAAGCCGGAAATCATCAACGTCGTTGGACGCTATATTTCTTCATTTAATTAAGACCTCTCGTTTTCCATTAATTATTTCACGATTTTATCGTGGCCAATCACCAGTGATATATTGAATAGCAAGTGTGTACGATGCTCACACATATGGCCATAAGTTTCGGCATCGATGAAGGTTTAGCATCACATCATGGGAAAGTGCACTGGATAGTGAGGAAGAGCATGGTTCCTAGTTCTACTCTGACTCTTCTTTCTGTTTGTCGATTTAGTGTCATTGTTAGCTGTTTTTTAAATCGCTTTTGTAAAGAACTTTCTGTCTGTCGCAAGATCTGCTTGATGTCTGAGGACCATACTGTCGATTGATAAACATAGTATGGTAGGAATATTTGTCCAGATAATCGTAAAAATTTTAATTCTCTTAAATCAGTAAACAGATCAAATTCCACTCTGTGACCATATTGACAATGCAACAGTGGATAGAGAGACGGCTGAAGTACTAAACTCCTTTTTCCAAAATGGTTTCACTTGTGCATAAATAGACTGTAAGACCAATTATGGTATGATTATACGACTATGGTAAAATCACTGTAAGCTGTCACACCAATTAAGTATCTGTCAGTATGCGGACAGAGCGAATTAAACTGGAACGACCGCGTAAAAGTAATCGCAGATGAGGTAGATGCCAGCCTGAGATTTATTACAAGAAGCCTCAGAAAGAGCAGTGCATCCAGGAAGGAAGTAGTTTAAAAATATTTTGACTGATACTTGAATATTGCTCTTCAGTAGGGGATCCGTACAAGAGAAGATTGGTAGACGAAACAGAATACATATATCTATATCTACATCTACATGACTACTCTGCAATTCACATTTAAGTGCTTGGCAGAGGGTTCATCGAACCACAATCATACTATTTCTCTACTATTCCACTCCCGAACAGTGAGCGGGAAAAACGAACACCTAAACCTTTCTGTTCGAGCTCTGATTTCTCTTATTTTATTTTGATGATCATTCCTACCTATGTAGGTTGGGCTCAACAAAATATTTTCGCATTCGGAGGAGAAAGTTGGTGACTGAAATTTCGTAAAAAGGTCTCGCCGCGACGAAAAACGTCTATGCTTTAATGACTTCCATCCCAACTCGCGTATCATATGTGCCACACTCTCCCCTATTACGTTATAATACAAAACGAGCTGCCCTTTTTTTGCACCCTTTAGATGTCCTCCGTCAATCCCACCTGGTAAGGATCCCACACTGCGCAGCAATATTCTAACAGAGGACGAACGAGTGTAGTATAAGCTGTCTCTTTAGTGGACTTGTTGCATCTTCTAAGTGTCCTGCCAATGAAACGCAACCTTTGGCTCGCCTTCCCGACAATATTATCTATGTGGTCCTTCCAACTGAAGTTGTTCGTAATTTTAACACCCAGGTACTTAGTTGAATTGAAAGCCTTGAGAATTGTACTATTTATCGAGTAATCTAATTCCAACGGATTTCTTTTGGAACTCATGTGGATCATCTCACACTTTTCGTTATTTAGCGTCAACTGCCACCTGACACACCATACAGCAATCTTTTCTAAATCGCTTTGCAACTGATTTGTGTATAAAAAGAAAAAGGATGAGCTCGTTACGGAAAGCTGAAAAACAGACAGTGACGGTGATATTTATAAGTGCTTATTATAAACTGCTTCCCTCAAAATATCTCTCCTTCATACCGTCTCTGTGTTACCACAGATAACGAGTCACTGATGTCATTTGTGTTAAGATTTTAGCACACGTGAGATGCCTACTTGCTTCCACCTCCCTGAGTGGAATGTAGAAGTTCTAATACATGTCCACCAACCTGCAGTCTTTAATAGTTGTCCCCTCCGCAGGAAACAGCACGTAGTTCGTGAATCCGTTATCCTGAGGCTGTAAGAAACTCTTAGCGACGAACTGTTACTTTAGAAATGATTAAATTTCCAATCAGTTTGTTTATAGGGGATGCCACTGGTTTTTATTAGCAGAATACGAGAAAGTGCACTATTACATTCCAGTTTTGAGTCACAAATTATTTCTATTCTTCTACAAATTAATGAACTGCGTATTTGTGCATTACATTGTTCTTAACTATATGTCTATATAACCATATACTGCTAATAAAGTCTTAACCTGATACGGACCGCGGCAGACAACATGTGTGTTCTCCGAAACTGCCGAACCAGCTCTTTAAAAAAACCGTAGATTAAACTTCCTGGTAGATTAAAACTGTGTGCCGGACCGTGACTCGAACTCGGGACCTTTGCCTTTCGCGGCAGGAAGTTTCATGTCAGCGCACACTCCACTGCAGTGTGAAAATCTCATTCTTGAAACCGTGTATTACTAACAAAGTCTTAACTGACACTTAACGTGGCAGACAACAAGTCTGTCCCCCGACACTGCCGAACCAGCCCTGATCTTACAGCCGAACCACCTCGTCCGCCATCCGAGTTAGCCGCGATCCCAAGATCACCCAAGTGCTTCGCCCGCTTCGTTTAGCAGTTGTTTATTATTCTGGAATGACAACACGCTATTGAGAGGTGCTTTGAATATGGAATGCAAACAAATGCGCTGTGTAGTTTGTCTAATATCTATAACAGAAGATTACCAATTTGGCGCGCAACTTTGGAACGCAGCAACCAATCGCGGAAAGGAGCACAATTTAGGCGGTCTTTCTGACGATACCTGTACCGAAGAAACCATCTGTCATCGGTACCTCACACCACATTCCGTCGTCTTGCAACTGCTGCCCTCTCAATTGCTCTAAGAAGAGCTCCTTGTAGCCGAATACGATGGCCGTAAAGCCATAAATATTACAAGGGCCCGTCGCAGGTTCATTTAGCAGGCGCGAGGGTGTCACTGTGATGCGCATCCACCTCCAGTGACAGAGGCTACAAGACAGGCATTTTGTACAACGGTGTGGTTTACTCTTAAAATTCCTAGAGGAGTTAACCAATATGTTGCTTCCTCCTACATCTATCTCGTGAAAAAACCGTTAAAGCATAATGAGAGAGATTGGAGTTCACACAAGGGCTTAGCAACGATTGTTTCTATTGAAGTGTGTGTGTCAGTGGTACACAAAAGATTGTGGAGCAAAGATACAGAAGTTAGAGTAAGAAGGTAAATTACGGTTGATATTGTGTTACTGAAGCGAGAAATGATTTCTTCTTAAAATGTTTTCCAGGCAAGCCTTCGCGATTCTAAAATGCATCTGTCTGGTCGTCTCTCTTGTCTACAAACCTAGTGAGCAATAGCATTTGAGGAATGTTGCAACTTTTTGTCATTGGTAGCTTTTTCATTTCATACTAAAGTATGGGCGGTTCTGGAAAGTTGTTTGACAGTACAGCACTGACAGTGTTCGTACACTAACGGAAGCCGCTGCTAAGCGCAACACCACAACCACTAAAAACGACAAAACAGGTATTTGCAGTCGCAAACGGCATCTTGAGTGCATTACAGCTATAATAGTAACATCAAACAGTCCCAGGAGCAATAATGCATCGAAATGAGAATGAATGAGCACACCGAGCGTGGTGTAAGAGCAACGAAAAGTGTCTCGTGTTGTTTTTGTAGCTCAGCGTTAGAGACGGGAGCGGACTATTCGTATCTCTGGTTTAAGACAGAGGTTGCCAACGGTTCTGTTAATTTTCTCAAAATTTCACGTGTAACTTAAGACACGTAAGAGATAAATTTAGAAGAGCCCTGTGACGAATATCTTACTCCAGTGCACTCCCTCGCTGGACCATTGTCAGTGCGGCGGCTGTGCAGACGTTTTTGCCCAGATTTGCACATTAGTTCCGCGAATAGCTCGTGCCAGCTGCCACCAGTGTCAGAAATCTCTGCGCCGTTAAAGCTTTACGCAGTACCCAGGCTCAGCTTGGCTTTAGTGAACCCAACATGCGGGTACCCATACGATCGCTACAACGTTGACCTCGTTACATCAATAGCTGACTCAAAGAATTCCGCGCTGTAGGTGACAGATCACCAGTGCGCAGCACAAAATGAGATAATAGCCAATGATTCAAAATTTTTCAGGAAGGCTGTTGTTTCGGTTTCTAGGGTTCTGTAATTCAGTCTGTAGAAAAACCACTTAGCGTCCCTTCGTTGTCCCTCTGTCTGTGTCTAACTGTTGAAAACCCTTTTTCTCAGGAAAGGGGACACGAATCAATTTGAAATTTATCACATACTAAGGCCTATGGTTCTTTGGTGATTTGAGGCAATGCAGTAAAAATATGCGGCATTTAGGTCACATATTTTGATACTCGTAAACTCACTCATCAAAATCTAAAGGACTCTTCACGTTGGCCTACAAGGACGAATGACAAGAAGCAATGTTTCACAGTACAACCGAGAAAAAATCCGACAACTGTAAATATGTAATTGTATCACACGAAAAAAAACTTGTCATCTGACTGTCTGTCCAAACGTCTGTTAAGGCCCATTTTTCTCAGGAACGGGTCTATGTATTACGTTAAAATTGATGTCACATACTAATGTCTATGGTCCAAATATTCAAATATGTGTGAATTCCCAAGGGACCAAACTGCTGAGGTCATCGGTCCCTAAACTTACACACTACTTAAACCCTCTCTCTCTCTCTCTCTCTCTCTCTCTCTCTCTCTCTCTCTCTCTCACACACACACACACACACACACACACACACACACACACACACACACACACGCACTTGCCTGAGGGTGGACTCGAACCTCTGGCGCGAAGGGGATAGCAGTCGGCGACATGGCGCTTTAAACAACGCCGCCACTGCGCGCGGCTGGTCTCTGGTCCCTCGGCGGTGTAGAAGAAGTAACCTACGTCTGTTACGGCCAAAAGTGACATATTTTGACACTCGCAAAACCAGTCGTCACCTATAGTGTAGTTCCAGTTGGCCTAGAATCGTGAAATTTGGCAAGAAGCTGGGTTTCACACTGCAAGTGAAGCATGAAATCGGAACTTGTTAATTTATAATTATATCACACGAAAATAATTCTTTTGTCATTTATTATCCGACTTCCAACAAAAATTAGAACCTTTTCGGAAGTCTTGGAATTTCCAGCACCGATATCCTGCCAGTATCAGTGTCTTTAATACGCAAAAACCGTCCAGATCCTGGATTTCCGAGATGGATGAACTGTCTATATGCATAATTAAGTTTGCATGGAACTATCAGAGCCCGTGTCCTACTCGCAGGTGGGCAATCGTTTCTCTCTCTATGGAATGCATGAACATATACCATACGCTAATTTGGGTTTTGTTTCGTTCCCACTTTTTTCCCAAGACGTCATTTTCATTCAGCGGCTTAGTAGTTCTGTAACTTCCCTTATTTAAGTATACTTCGTCTGGTATTCAAGGATTAACCTTGTAAAGATTAACGCGATGACATCCATATTCCAGAAGAAGTAATTGGTGATGGGTGGAAGCAATAAGACATCTCGTGAAACGTAATAACCTCTAAAAGTATGGTATGTTAGTTCAGCAGTTTCAGCCTTTCATGAGTGTTCAGAGATTTAAATGTCGCTATCAATCGCAAATATTCTTTGAACTGAAGGACATGGTCAGTTCATATCCAGTGTGAAAATTTTGCCTTTTTTGTCAATGGAAACGTATTACAGAAAATGTGCATTGATACCAAGATTGATACAAACCGTTACACATTAGATCAAGTGACAGTAATTCAAACTTCAAACGAGGACAGAAAGTTTAATTTTGTTAGCCTGTGAGATCTCTTACACCCAGTCCGTAGTTGCTAGAGGAACAGACAGTCACTGAAATGAATCCAATATTATGTAAAAATTGAGGCTTCATGAAATTATGTAGAGAATTAGGACCTTACTTCAAGAAACATGAAATTCTATGCGTGGTGTGTTGCATATCTTTACGACCTGGACATTATGTGAGATGGAGCCTCCCGAAATTTCCGGGTGCTTGCGAGGCACCAGCCATTTCCTATCAGTACCTGGGAAGCACATGACAAATGATATTACTATAATAAGAATTTTAGTGACTTTCATGAGACTTCGTCTGGAAACTACCGATCGCTGAGGCGCCGTTGTCAGCACATTCCGATGGACGACGGTTCAGTTCTACGTCCGACCATCCAGTTTAGTAGGATTTCCATGATTTTCGTAACTTACTTAAGGCAAACTCCATTTCTTTGAAGCGGCATAGGCTATTTCTTTACCCGTTCTTCCGCAATCCGAGCTCTGGCTCTGGCTCTAACGACCTCGTTGTCGACGGGTTGTTAAACCGTTCCTTTCGTCTTGGGAACTGATGCAGAAAGTACAGTCCCGCAGCGGCACATCACAAGTAATACACTCACCTTTGAGAATGCTCAACATGTTCACGATGTACTGTTATGGTTAAGCGACCCGTTCGTATGTCGGAATGGACAAGGGCAACCACCTTCAATGTAACTGTTCCTCGCAAAGGATTGTGGATTTCCAATCAAACAGTTCACTTACTAATACGTTATAGCTTGTAGCGCCTTTTGGCATTGGAAGTGGCGAGAACTCCCCAAGAGATTGGAGCAGGCAGGACCTCACGAGAGTATATCTCTGCATACAGCATTCCAAATGTGCTAACTAAGATAGTGGCAGTAAGTACAGTGTCGTCCTAGTGATGGATACAGGATGTTGTATGTTAGTTTGCGCTGAGAAATAATTGCCAGGGAAAAAATTCGATACGTTGCGTCGTTTTCGATTTAATTAGTACTGAAATTAGTCAGTCAGGCCGTTGCGAGCGCAAATTCAATGGGCCGCCAGATGTATATTTTCTCATAGCGTAGATGATAGCGCACGAGACTGATCAGTCGTTGTCGAGTTAAGTCCTTGCTACCGTCAGATGTCCAGATTTTTTATCGATCTCTTTCAGTTTTAGGAAACCAAACGAAGAACACGTTTAGCAACGACGTCTCCGTTAGGGTGTGTGAGTTTCTGTGCCCACCGACCTGTCTGGTTAATTTCAGTGGTAATTAAATCGGCGCAACGTATCGATTTTTTTTCCTTTACAGTTATTCCTCAGTACATCCAACCCCACAGCACTACTACAATATTTTCACACTATCTTGAACCACCATGTATAGACTCCACGGATTTTGCTGGTATTGCGACAATTCACTCCATGAAGTCAGTCATCCAGTTTCAGAATAGTGGATGTAATGTCTTTTTTACGAAACTGATGTTCATTGTTTTCACGGCAACTTTTGGCGAACATCACTCAACGTCCAGTACGAACGACCACTGAATCGCATGATTCAGAATATAGCCGGCTATAAAGCCATGCCGGCCGCTGGTGGCCGAGCGGCTCTAGGCGCTACAGTCTGAAACCGAGCGACCGCTACAGTTGCAGGTTCGAATCCTGCCTCGGGTATGGATGTGTGTGATGCCCTTGGGTTAGTTAGGTTTATGTAGTTCTAAGTTCTAGGGGACTGTTGACCTTAGAAGTTAAGTCTCATAGTGCTAAGAGCCATTGGAACCATTTTCTAAAGCCGTGCCGCAAGAACCGTGCTTCCAACGTCAGCGTTGAGGGCGCCGAGTTTCTGACGTCAAAGCGTGGAAAGAGGACGCTGCGTGATCTTTCCGAACGTGCAGGCCAATATCAAGCATTTCAGACATTTTGAACGCACATTTGAACGTATACCAATGAGACAGAACGCCACCTACGTGGCATGCAGGCCATGGCTCTTTTCAGAACTGAGTCGGGAGACACCATGTTGAATTTCAGCTCAAGTCCATATTTTTTGTGAGTTTGACATCACTTATATCATATGAATATATGTCGTCACGAAGCATCATTACATTTAGGATCTCTCGAACGCGCGTCGTTATTGGTACGTTTGTTGTAATAAAATGACGATGAAGCAAAGATGCTAGATTTTATTTATTTCACTTATTGTCTTAGTTTAAAAGCTCAGCATCAACTAATTGAAGTAGCCTGAGCAGTCATGACGTCATGGGGGAGAGGGGGGGGGGGAGTGAAGAGGATTGTGTATGTGGAGTCTTTTGTCTACTTCACTTTAAGAGTTCTACAGAGACTTACGTCATCGGGCATTATTTCATTAAAGACGGGCAACCAATAAAGTAATTCTTGCCGAAAAATCATTCATACGCCGAAAACCATATCCTCGTATACAGAAATGTAAATTTTATTACCATCGGTGGGTTTAAAATCAAATACAGAGGAAGGAATATTTAGTTTGCAGTTATTTTACTTTATCGTCCCAATTAACTGTTCAGAATATAATGAAGATGCGGTGTTACGGATGTGTGGTTTGCAGCTGCCTCACTAAATCCAAAATATTTTATTCGCCTTTGCGCTTTTTGAAAGGACTGCCTTATTAATTTAATAGAAGTATGTTTTGTAATACTCTATGTTATATATATAAATATAAGTGCGCCCTCTCTCAGGAATAAGTGTGTTCGAATGACTATCTACAAGAGAGCGTCACTTGTAGCCCCGAATTGCCGCTGAAGGACGGTTCAGCACTGAGGAAACCGAGTGAGCGCTTTGAATGCCACTGCTCGTGTGACGACTGCTGAAAGCTTTTTGACTGTATGACCTTCAGAGCAAAAGTCAAAGTAAATAAAAAAACAGAAGGAAGAAAGCCGTGCATTCGAACGTTGAGCGTTGAGGGTGCCGAGTTCCTGACGTCATAGCGTGGAGAAAGCACGTTGGGTGTCTTCCCGAACGTGCAGAGTGATATCTAGTACGTCAAATATGCAGAATGTGCGTTTAAACGTAGATCAATGAGATGGAAGAACGCCACCTGCATCATATGATCTCTTCATTACGGGGCTGCGAGACGCCGTATTGGCTTTCAGTTGAAGCTGTGTATTCACAAATATAAACCGTTTCTGAGTACCAGCAAACTGAGAATCTTTCGAAAATCTGTCGTTAATTCTACGATTTGTTGTAATTAAAGGTCGGGAAACGTCATATTGGTGGTTAACGAATTATTGTAAGTTGTGTATTATGAAAATATGTCATTTCAAGGCACATCGAGAATACATAAACTCATCGTTATTGGTACAGTTCCATGCAATTAAACAACATATCAACGATTGAAGCTTTCAGGTCATTAAAATGGAAAATATGGGCGTAATGAGTAGAGGCAGATTGCAAGGTAATAGCTTATTTGTTGCTGGTTCGAGTCTCACTGGATCCACACATTTTTACTATCCTTTGTATTTTCTAGTAGATTCTGATTCTTTCTTATTAATATATAATATAATATTCGCTGTTATGTAAATAAAAGTGCACCCTTCCCTAGGAGATAGTTTGTTCGATTCGATTAGCTGTATCTACAAGACAGCTTGCACTATTTGCAGTAAGATATTTTGTACTTTCTTGTTACAGGTTTTGTGTTTCACATGTTGTAAGGATCCTGCTACTGAATAGGAACAGTGATGAACTATTGTAAATTTGTATCGCACTATTTACAATACAACTTTTTTAAGTACATGTCATTGATTGGACATGCTTTCATCTTTGGCTCTTAACATGTTCATGGACATTTGAATGTTTTTATTTATGTATTCTACAAGAACATGACTAACACATGGACAAGGGAGGAAATGTGCATGTTAACAGAGCTAACGTGCTAATTTTATGCCTGTCCATTTCGTAAACAGTGTGGTCTGCGAGCCAGATACAGCCGATAACTGCCGCTGGAGCGCACTGCAGTCGCGTGTACATTGTGGAAGGCACACGTACCCTATGCACAAGTGGCATCGTTTGTGAGCATTGAGCAGCACGTTGAAGTAGCCCCGCTAAGTTCTCGAATTCAGGGTCCGTGTGCCGGCGGCGGAAGGAGGCGGTCGCTCCCAATCACGTCCACAAAAACAGGAAGTTCCATCTGCGTTAAGTTGAAAGCCCTTGGAGAGGCTTAAGTAAACGAGGCAGCTTTGTGTTTAACGGGACTCGAAAAACAAGATTATTGACGAAGAAAACACGGCGAAAGAGCTGGGGATTTAGTCTAGAACGTTGGCTTCAGATGAAACCTACAGCACATCAGTGACTTCTTTCTCTTGCAGAATCATATAACGTATTCAGGGTTCAAACAATGACTTCCGATGAACAAAACGTAATCACCGACTTGTGTTCTGAAAACTTTCACCGTCTGTACTTTGCGTCTTAAAAGCTATTCGAGGGGTACCCAAAAAAATTGAGTATTTTCTAAAAGCTATATATTTTCAAATTGTGTACAAAATTTGTGTTGGCTGAAGAGCCAACACCGTGTTACTATTGGAGGCCGAAATGCACGCGTTTTAGCTCACGCAGGCTGGCGTGACGAGGGAAGGACTATACTGACGTGAGGCCTGGAACATGACAAGGAATTAGAATTTAGGAAGCGGACGTAGCTAGTTTGATACTTAACTTTAATCCATTGATGATGAACGCTCTTGACGGTACGTGATTCACAATATTATCTGCTCAGAAGACATAGCAACTGAATATGGCGCCTTGCTAGGTCGAAGCAAATGACGTAGCTGAAGGCTATGCCAAACTGTCGTCTCGGCAAATGAGAGCGTATGTAGACAGAACCATCGGTAGCAAATTCGGCTGTACAACTGGGGGCGAGTGCTAGTGACTCTCTCTAGACTAGACCTGCCGTGTGGCGGCGCTCGGTCTGCAATCACTGATAGTGGCGCCACGCGGGTCCCACGTATACTAACGGACCGCGGCCGATTTAAAGGCTACCACCTAGCAAGTGTGGTGTCTGGCGGTTAAACCACAAAATTACTTATCCTCTTCAAAATACTGTCCATTACAGCTAATACATTTGTCCCACTGGTGTTTCCACTGTTCGAAACATTTATTGCAGTCATCTTGTTACCTTCCTGTATATAAAAATTTCCGGTGCTGTCGCCGGATAACACTGCCTATATATCTGCTCCTAAATGGCACAGTTTAGTGCAATGCTGGCCTGCCTACTACTATTGAACAACATTTGTCTGAGATTTGCATTATTAGAAAAAAACTGATTTTTCTTGTTGACACAGCTGTGTAGCTCGTCCTCTGATTATTAAACAACACATGACTATCATCTGGGAAAATTTGCAAAATATTTAAATTCAAGTAAGTGACTGGTGAAAAATTATGTTCTGAAACACCTTATTATTGAAAACATTTCTGCAAACCATTACATAAAAAACTGAATATTACAAGTCTGACTTAATTAGTGCTGACAAACCACAAAAGGATTGAAACAAATTCATATTAACATATGAGACATAAAGTTTACCTCACTCTACATGGCAATGAACTGCGCTGCACCAGCGGCGACTGCTATAACTCTTACGTGGCTAGCAACTGTACTGTAGCGGTGAGCTAATACGACTACTCCATAACACTAAACTACCAATGAGTTGCACTATACACACCTAGTGTCAGAAACGCGTATTACACAAGCTTCGCCCACGGCAGTGTTATTACGGTTCTTTTTTTGTGTGCCCCCTCGTAAATCATAAAAACGAAAGAAAATAATATGAAAGATAAAGCATATGGTTTATAACACAGCAATCAGCCACAAGAGTGGCTGTAAAAAGTTAATTTAAATCAGACCAATATCGGTTCTAGATTGATTGCAAATACTTTTTCAAATGGTTTTTCCAGATTTCCTTGCTTTCTTGCCGGAGCCTCGTTTTGTAGATTTGATTTGTGTGTGAAATCTTATGGGACTTAACTGCTAAGGTCATCCGTCCCTAAGCTTACACACTACTTAACCTAAATTATCCTAAGGACAAACACACACACCCATGCCCGAGGGAGGACTCGAACCTCCGCCGGGATCAGCCGCGCAGTCCATGACTGCAACGCCCCAGACCGCTCGTCTAATCCCACGGGGCCCTCCTTTTGTACTCGTTACTTGTTTTGAGTACTTACGAGAGACATTTGTCTTTTTGACATTCGCATAAGTATTCTTGAGATGATTTTAAAGTTAATGAAACACGGAATGTGGCAAAAACGTATATGGTGAGCATATAGTGCACGAGGGTTCATTATAGAACCAACAGAAATATATGAGATCGAGCTTGATAGAAACAGCAATTTGGTCGCATCCTTTTCAGAAATCGTCGCGACATTCAGCAGAGAGCCTAAATGTGAATGGCTGGATTTGAACTCTTATTCTGTCGAAAGTAGTTGCCAGTTCCTTACCTACGCCATGTCTCCCAGTCAAGGCCGTGAAGCAGATAATGCATTTGTTGATTTTTGACGGATTTAACATTTCTCATTCATTTTGTGTAAGACAACCTCATTCCTTATTGATCTGCCCATTTCACATTTTCCATACTTCTCGAAAACCATATCTCCAAAGCCACTAAGCATTTCTCTCGTCTGCGTGGCAGTGTACCTGTTCCGACACTGTACATAAAAGCAACCAATAAGAAATATTTCTCTAATTTTTGGTTAATTATTTATTTAATGAACCACAGAAAGTACTCCTTCTGTAAGACATTTCCTTTGTAACAGGTATTCTTGGTTTTATTTTTGATTTTTCTTTCATGTTACTGTTTATTTTGTGTTCTAGACAGCTGAAGTTTTCAACTTGATCCACTAGCTCAACACAAATTCTCACTTTTATCTTCCTTGATTGTGTTGTCAATTCATTGCTCTAGTCTTTTTCGTATTTATTTTCAATTTATATTCCCCACAACTGGTGTTCAGTACTTCTAAAGTAATCTTAACTGCCTTTTCGTTTTGACTTAGTAATGCTACACTATCCATCCAAAACGTTCGGAGACTGACTTTATTTCTGGCGTGTAATCGACGCTAGTGCTGTAGCTACATTGGCAGCTTGGACTAACAGCTGTAAAAAACAGATGGGCATTCGAGCAGTCAGTTGTGAGCAGTGTTAGTGGGCGTGCGTCTGTAACGTGTCAACGTTGTCTCACAAATCACAGTCGAGCAATGAGCTGTACGTCTCTAAATTAAGCATTCAGGACTATTTCTAGGATGTGTTGAGGAAGAGAAAAGTGTATAGAAAGTTTATCCAGCACACCTGGTCTCCTGCACATAAAACAATTACGCATGAATGCCTGCCGTAATCTGATTGAAATGAAAAACGTGGACAATTCCTATCTGGAAAAAATCGTCATAGGTGACAAGACTCCGTGTTATCAGTGCGAACCTGTCACAGAACGACAGTGTGTAACCGGTCTGTGATGGGTCGCCAAAACCAAAGAAGGTGCCAGTGTGTCCCAAAGAAGAACTTTTCTAACAGTTTCACATGGTTTGATGAACATTCTGTGCAGTTTACTATATTCATGTGAGGAGAGGCTACATAGAACACCTGTAGCATTAAAACTACCATCTTAACTTTTCTTATTTTTTTTATTAACTGGCGAGATATGTCATCAGCAAATCTTGCACATTTTATTATCCTTCTCCTACTGCCGTATCACTCCTTTGCTGGAAGCAGATCTTAACTAAGTCATTTGAATGGACATTAAATTCCTCTTAAGGTATTTATAGTTATGAGAAAAAAGGGGGAAATATCGTAAAAGTTAAGGCAGAGTTCAGATGCATAAATTATTCAATTGATACTGTTCCCTGTTATTTTTCAGGGTGATAATATACAAAAAAATAAGCAACAAAATTGTTCATTGCAATTATATTCACATTTTTTTGTGTCGAGTATATGAGTTGCAATAACTGTTTCCCTAAACTCACTGTAATAAAACGCAATTGTAATACTTTTTGCTCTCTCACAACACATCCTGTATTTCATTCCAATTGGTACTTCCGTCTTGAATTTGGTGACTGCCGGAGGCGATAGGAGGTAGGGGAGGGTTTGAAAAACGTTTGGTGTGGTCGAATGCTGCGGAGCTTTTTCATTCAACTATGGATATTGATTCCTGAAGGCCTCTTCCAGAAGTGTATGCAGAAAATACTTGAATTCCTACCGATCTCATGTGATGATGTAAAATGTCTTTTGGAAAACTCGCACTTGCAGATTTTAGTTTCGGCCGACACCAGAACGAAACAACTTACAGAGGTGTGAAAACTATTAGGCTCAAGGTTATTCTTTCTTAAAATGAAAACATTTTACAATTTAGAAGCATTTTTGCCAACCGTCCTTCGGACATACTGGCTACTTTCTTCACATATGGAGAATACTGGCTCGTCAGAAAAGCAGACCTGAAAGTAATAAAACATTTTAATCATTAAAAGTCAATGATTTCAGATATTATGTGCTCATATGCACCGTACTGTACATAAGAAAATTTCTCCATGTCTTTGTGGTATATTTTCTTGAAAACAATTATTCATTTTTCAAAAGAAATTTTCACATACAGATTCTCAGCTGCTTTAAATAAGTGATTTCTAAATTCATGAGCTCATTGCTTTTTTGCGTGGCCGGCGAGCTGCACTAGTAAGCTTTCTGTGGAGTGTGGAAGTACAACACCGACTCCATAGTTTTCCAAAGCCTCCTTGAAATCTTGACTTGTAGTTCTTCTGTTGTGTTTCGCCATCTGCGTTGAGTTCTACGGGAAAGTTTGCTCTTGCGTCCACACTTTCCTGGTCTGACATTAAGGCCATCTTTCTCTGCGTGGCAAATGCGGCACACAGATTTTTGTGAATTCTGTAACCTATTTGCTATTCCTCTCTGTGAATACTGTTTTTTTACGAGTAGCAGTTTTATAGTCGCAGCTTTTCTTGGCGAAATATCACTTTTCCGACCCATAACCAACAAATATGTGACAAACAAAAGAATTATCCATAATAATAAAAATATTTATATTTTATGGCAAGTAGATACACTCATTAATTATTGTTTAAGGATATATTACAGACAAAACCAACTTGAACCAGCTGAACTGAACTATCTCCAAAACAGCTACAAAGATGCTATTTTAGGAGTGCTGCCAACATTTCTAATAGCACAGGGCTGCCGATACCTAATGTAAATGTTGGCATGTGCATGTATGTGAGTGAAAATGCCAATATTACATGGCTGAACAATTCTAGATTGAGAGAAACTAGTAAACATCACTATTTTCTTTTTGAGTCAAAAAATTTTCACACCTCTGTACAGTGTTAAAATTTTCCCATCATCCTAACTGCAGTACCACAAATCCGTTAATCTACTAACCATTAGTTATGGAACTTAAGAGCTGCGTCGTTAATGACAGACTGAACAGACGTTCAGATACCTTCCTTTCTTTCCGAGACAGCTGAGCTAACAGTTTCAACAAGAAACTACATAGCTACGTGTAAAATTGAGGCAGATAATGCAATACAGATTGACTAGTGGAACGTAAGAACCACTGGTAACGGCACTAACTTTTTGCATAATATCATAGATACCGAAGATGTTGCATTAAATTAGAATATGGGAGCCCCAAACACGTAATGATGCGAATATGTTAGATATAAATGTAAAATTTCTTGTGATTCCTC
Organism: Schistocerca gregaria; assembly: GCF_023897955.1. Classification (NCBI taxonomy): domain Eukaryota; kingdom Metazoa; phylum Arthropoda; class Insecta; order Orthoptera; family Acrididae; genus Schistocerca; species Schistocerca gregaria. Next base: position 319,280,544 of record NC_064925.1, on the reverse strand, counting down.
TGCGGCTGCATTTTATCTTGCTCAAGTTACGCAAGTTCAGTGTTGCTGTTAACGTGGTAAAGCTCTTACATGTCTCATTGAATCTAGCAGTTCTTGTTCGTTAAAAACTGTATTCTGAACCTTTTGTTTACGCCGAATGGTAGAAAAAAAAAGCACAAAACAGCACGACGCATCAGTTTCCGCGTGCCGTCCAACGACTGCGGCGGAGACTGACCTACATCGTGTCACGCAGCCAACTCGAGATTCTTCGTCGGGCCACCCATTTACAATCACGTGGGTCGCTGACGTCAAGGCAGCGCCTCAAGGATATTCTCGGAAAGGAACCCGATAACGATAGAGTTCTGACACACAATGACATTTTGGAATCTAGACTTCTACATGACGAGGCCAGGGTACACATAGGGGATGTAGCTCAGTGGTAGAGCGTTCGCTTTGCATGTGAAAGGCCCCGGGTTCGATCCCCGGCATCTCCACACTATTTTTAAACCCTTCTACGCAACGCGCTGAGTTTGAAATGAGTTGAATCAATACACAACCAGGTTAAGGAGATGCGTCAGAACATGTCAAAAGTAAAAAGTCATTCGTAAAGCATAGGCGATCCCAGTAGCTAATCACGTGTCATTTGTCCAGACCGGTATTGATTGTTGTCGCTCTTCAGCAAGTTATCCAGTTTAAGACCTGGATGCATATACAATTATGTATTAGTTCAGATCCGTATCTCTCTGTTGCTTTTAATGACTGTATTGAACAGCAAATTAATATCTGTCCTCTCCTTAAAGTGTTTTTCACCTTCTCCACCCTATGCTCATCTACGTGAATACTGTTCCGATTTCTGTTTGCTTTTTTTAAAAATTTCCTTCTAATTATCTGACTTTTTTGGTTATTTCTCATTTTAAATTCTCTACTGTTTTTTTCATAAATCAAACTCTGAAATACGGTCAGTTTATAGTTATGAGCCAGCACTTGCAAGCCATAAACACATCGTAGAACTATTTTAGTTTGGTTGCTTAAGTTTATGTTTCTAGAGATTCATTTCGTAATACAGGTGATTGATTAAGCCTCGTATCCGGAACTGCTTTTCCAGTATGAACTGGGGTACAGTTAGGATATGTCTGCTACTTTCTTCTAAGTCGTTTAGTTGGTGCACGTTTGATTATGGTTTCATCGTCTAATTAGTTACCAGGGGTACATCAGCACATTTACCACGGCAGCTTAGAGGACTACCTGTGCAGAATCTTGTGAACGATCTCTTAATCTCTCGACGGCGGTCCCCACAGTGCAACACGCCTTTCAAGCCAAGACAACCAGTGAATCTCATGCAATCTATATCACTGCACATCTACCAGGTGGCCAGCTATTCGTTATCCAGCCAAGAGCCGCACGGATGTTGCGGATCCGAAAGAAACAAATCATGGTGCAAATGAATTCATTAAAAACAAGGAAGGAAAATTTGAGTTTAACGTCCCGTCCTCAACGAGATAGCCGTGGAAGTTCTGCCGCAGCCAACTTAATAAAGAATCTAAAGATATACAACAAACTTTCGAATCATTTTCTTACTGGTACATCATGAAACAAAAATGAACTCTTCTTTTACGGAACAAAACATTCTGGTATTTGTGACTTTGTGTCTCTCTTTCTTTTATTCTTTTACTGGACGAAATTTTGACATGTTGTAATTGTGTGTGCAACATTTTGAGGGTAAGTAATTTGGTAAACTGACGTATATAAATAAAAACGGAACAAATTTCCATGCTCCTATTGCCCTTATTCTTAGAAATGTTATGTTTAGAAAGTAAAACTGCCCACGTGGTACAGTAGCTGGCAGTCATACTTCCCGCCTCAGCCTTGAATACGTTGATTTGGCTATTTCATGTGAATCCTGAATACTCTTATCCCGTGTTTGGTAGAAGTACGGTAATACAGATAAAGATACGCTGTTTTGTTGAAAAGCATCTGCACTCTGTCCCTCTCTTTGCCACTGTCAGCCAAATTGCAGAAGATTCAGACTATCTACAGCTCCTGCCCGTATTTATTGGTATACGTACAGTTTAGTATTTGCTTCCACTGCATCGTCAACAAGGAAAGCAGAAAGCGGTGTAGCCACAAAACCTCCCATCTACTGAAAAAGCAGAACAGATCGAAAACCAGCAAATTTTAAAAGACTTCCTGGCAGATTAAAACTGTGTGCCCGACCGAGACTCGAACTCGGGACCTTTGCCTTTCGCGGGCAAGTGCTCTACCAACTGAGCTTCGGTAGCTCAGTTGGTAGAGCACTTGCCCGCGAAAGGCAAAGGTCCCGAGTTCGAGTCTCGGTAGCTCAGTTGGTAGAGCACTTGCCCGCGAAAGACAAAGGTCCCGAGTTCGAGTCTCGGTCGGGCACACAGTTTTAATCTGCCAGGAAGTTTCATATCGGCGCACACTCCGCTGCAGAGTGAAAATCTCATTCTGGAAATTTTAGGAGATTTAATAACAAGGCATGTAGTCTCATTTGACGCCTCTGGAGGAACCAAATTATCTTCCTCTCCTCAGAGAGTTGTATTGATCAGTACTACCCAACACGGTGTTTACCGGGGATTGCTTTTATAGCACTCAGTGGAGAATAGAATAGCTTACTCAATGACTGGAATCTCGCTGTACGCACCACATTTTTGTTGCTCGTCTGTGCAGTTGCAACTTCTCGGAACAATTCCAGTGGCTGACGGAACATGATGAAACTTCAGTCGTCGCTGCTATAACACCTTTGGGTCTAATTATATTTCGTACTCATATTTTACTCGTTTCCATTTACGAATCTGATAACTATTTTCGGTATATCGAGAAGTACATGCGACGGCATAGTACCAGACCGCTAAGAACGCATTGTGTTTCTGTGGTTCTCGAACTAGGGACCAGTCAGACTGCACACTCGACCATCAGCCGCTACCAGAAGCGCAACACAGATTAGAGGCCAGAAAGACTCGCAGTATGCCATGGAAAATATCTATATATGTATTTTACAAATCTTATTATTGTATTCGAACTTTCCAGTTTTCACCATCACCGAATAACTTTTGCAGCTTATTTCTGCTTCTGGTTTAGCACTTCTCGAGTTTGATAGCTACTCACGAAGTTTACTTGTGTGTTACGTCATGTTGTTTATGAATACCGTTTGCACAGCGAACAGTGCTGTGGAAAGACTAGCGTCTACTGGACGAAATTCTTAGCTTTTCGCCCTCCGGAGTGGCCGAGCGGTTTTATGGGCTACAGGCTGGAACCGCGCGGCCGCTACGGTCGCAGGTTCGAATCCTGCCTCGGGCATGGATGTGTGTGATGTCCTTAGGTTAGTTAGGTTTCAGTCGTACTAAGTTGTAGGGCACTGATGACCTCAGAAGTTAAGTCCCATAGTGCTTAGAGCCATTTGAACCATTTTTTTCTTAGCTTTTCAACAACATAGTTGCTCACGCGTCATATAGTCTTCTTTTACTCTCCACCGCAAAAACCTCGGCCGTCTGATTCATTTTATTTTCAATATTTCACTGTCAAATTTAATTCTCAGTAACTGTTTCACTTGTGTTTCAGAAACAAAATTAATGAAACGATCCCTGACATTTGCAGAGAATGAACATGAGGTATTTTCCAGACATAAACTTAAAACCATTATAGTTGGGCCGGCAAAGGAAGGAAGAAAAAGTTGCAGAATTTAAACCATAGATGAGGAGGCCGTTACGGACGGAGGGTGGGGAAGGATTCGATCGCATACTTTTCAAGGTAACCATGCCAGCATTTGCTTTAAGTAATTTAGAGAAATTGCAGAAAATCAGAATGTGAGTGTGGGACTGAAATGTAGTCTGAAATGCAGTTCAGTGAATATATGGAAGAGGTGGGGAGTAGAGAAAATATTAATATTAATACATGAATGTTTGGCGGAGAGAATGACAACCCTCTGAAAACAATGAATACAATAAAATACAATTTTAACTGAAAGCCAACAGAACATTAGCTGTTCGCTTAATGTTATTTATGAAATTTCTCTCTCCCTTTCAAATGGCTCTGAGCACTATGGGACCTAACACCTGTGGTCATCAGTCCCCTAGAACTTAGAACTACTTAAACCTAACTAACCAAAGGACATCACACACATCCATGCCCGAGGTAGGATTCGAACCTGCGACCGTAGCGGTCACGCTGTTTCACACTGAAGCGCCTAGAACCGCACGGCCACACTGGCCGGCTCTCTTCCTTTCTCTCCCCCATCCCCTCACACACAAAAGTAAATAAATAAATACACCTATAAAAAGAGATGGTGAAGTGATTGTATTTGCTATTGAACGTACAACTGATTAATACGTAATGCATTCCGAGTGGTTGGAATCATGTTTGCATATTTGACAAAGTACTCAAATGTTCCATACTAACTAGAAATTTTGTAAAAATATTTAAAAAATTTAAATTAATATATTTACGGGTCTCCGAATCTGATCTGATCGATTAGGCAAGATTCTTTAGGAACAGGGAAGATTTCCCTGCAATGCCGGGATGGCTCCCTTGAAAGAACAGGCCCAATCTTCTTCCTCATCCTTACTTAATACAAGATTGTGCTCCGTCTCCCGTTGATGAGGCATTAAACATTAATACTCCTTCCTTAAGCAATAGCACTGCCAGAATTAAATATTTTCTCCGCGAAGTCGTTTACTCAGTTGCCTTTCTGAACCGAGCAAGCTTCATACGTCTACACTGTTAATTTGTTTCCCATATGTGCACCAGTGGATATCAGTATAAAGGCAGGTTTCTCACGAAAATAATAATACAATGTCTGTAGCATACTATATCGAATTTATTATGAAAGCAGTAGATACATATAGGACATAAACAATCATGACGGATTTAGATACGTATATTCTTTCATAACACGAGTAACAAAATAAGGCGTTCATATAGTCTTCTTTTACTCTCCACCGCATATAAAGACACTCACTGTCCTGTTGTGTTACTGCATTCTTAGTACTTTGCCCAATCATCGTTCTTCCTATTTACCTAAAAAATTCTCTTCGGCACTGATTTTATTAGGGTTTGTAGTTCTTGTAGCGAAACTGTTTAAATCGTAACACTCTCTGCTCATTCTTACCAACTGCTCTGTTCTCGGATCACGCTAATAATCGAAATCCATCCGCCCTATCTAAATTAAGTTTCTTCTCATCACAGAAGATCACTTTATCATGTTCTGAAGCCCATGACTTATGACTTTCAGCAATCTCCAATCTAGCCTCTTTGTGTTTGGGCGTTAGAACACGTTTCTGCAGCCGTTTCTTGAATGCAAGATGTTTAGCATTTGACAAAATCTGTCGTACACATCTGGCAGTTACTTACTACTGTAAATGAGCAACAACTTGAGAAGAATAACGGTTTGTGGCCTTTGCTTTGTTCAAAAGGAACAGTTTCGATGCCTCAAATAATTTTCTACTTACCCCATGTTTTACGTCCCGTACATATAGTGCCTCCAATCTAACGAAATTATCAATCACTGTACATGAACGGTTCAAGTTCTTGTCAGTTTGACGATTAGAGAGTCCCGTTTCATTGTACGCACCATCTTCTTTTTTATTTTTTCATCTCATGATAAGTGTTTTGTGCATGGCAATGTCATAATCGTGTTTTACGTACTCAACAAGCACTAGTGATGTCTTTTTCCTATCTACAGTAAACGCACATACACACGCGCTAACACCGTATAAAGCTGACTACCTTTGTACCGAGTTCCACCCTCTACCACATGAATCAGTGACGTTATGTACTGCAATAATGACATCAAATGCTATGTCATTTGACTGCATTTGTCAGTATACTGAAGCTCATACTATTACATATACACCGTGGGTAACTATTCCGTCCCACAGTGTCTATTTCACTACAAATATCCGTGACTTTATTGATCGTGACACCGACTTATTCGTAAAGTATGGAAGAACGGCATATCTAGTTAAAAAAGGCGTAAAAATGCTTTTCATGGCACATGAATATACACAGCTTGGAGGAGCCTCGAACCTACAACACACTGCTTGCCAGTCAAATGTGCTACCACTACGCCACAGCCCAGCTTCGGAGTTGCTCTCCTTCTTTACCGCATTTACTCATTTTTGTCGCCAGTACTCAACGACACTCTTTTGTACAGTGATTTTTGCTGTTCGGTTGTTGTATTTGAGCAAACGTGATTAGCGTTGGCTGCGCACACTAATCCCCTTACGGCTAATGTCTTTAAAAATCACTGCTCAGTGTACGGTAAGTCTTCAAGCACAACCGAGTGTCTATGATCTAGAGCTATTGCATCACGGCAGTGGCCTATGCAGGCAACGAAGAAATCGTTGCTGCTGTTCCGCACACGTACCACGCCCGCAGCGCTTTTGGAAGCCTGTCGCCCTGCTTCGTAGCGTTCTAACGTTGCGGAGGAAATCAAACATCGGTCTTACGTGACCAAATAAATTATGGCACGTTAGAAACGGATATTAATTCAGCTTAAATGGATGTAAAACACTGCGTATCATCGATCTGATTAGTACGAACTTTCATTAAAATTCGTCTAAAATACTAAAATATGGCATTATCATGAATTTGTGTCAGTATTGTTCAAAATACATAGTATTTCTGTGCTGTTGTTTATGTCGTACTTAAGTAACAGCGCTATACGATCAAAGTGCCTGTTGTAAAGAAAGAGGACAGATTAAAATATAACGTCCTGTCGTCGATGACCTCATTAGAGCCGGAGCGCAAGTTCAAACTAAAAGAGGATGGAGAAGAATCTGTTGAAACGAAGTACCCACGTATTTGCCTTACTGTTTGTTCGAAAGTAAGAAGAAAGTTACAAATAAACAGATGGCTGTCCTGAAACTGAAATGGCTCCTCGCTTAGTACTTGCAAAATACGAGTAGTGTGAATTACTTTAAGTCGTGACATCCCTAATATTTCGATATCAGATCTTTAAACGTGATTTTCAGTAATACGCATAGTACTGTTCTATATATACAGATACACAACTTCAGTCACATTAATATGACCACCGCGAATGTTCGACGTCAGCGCAATAACCACTCACAGACGGTAGGCGGCAGCAGTAGCAGAGGAGGATACATAAAACATGTCAGGATACAGAAGAACATTGCAGTCATTGTCGTAATTCGGAAACAGAGCGATTTATCTGACGTCCGAAAGGACATGATCATTGGCTTTTGGGACAACAGTGGAAGCATTTCCGAAACAGCTAAGTTTGTAAACTGCTCTCGTGTCGGCGTGATGCATGGCATAATGGTGCTATTCAAAACGACAGGAATGAACGAACGCCCCTCTCCCCCTCCAAATTCTATAAGTCCTTCCAGATCCTCAAGCGCCATGCATTCTGCGTCGCCTTTCGTATATGCCTTCCATCCCCCACACGGATCCTCTATGACCTGATTTCTTTCCCCCATCTGCTTCTTTTCCTCGAACATATCTGTGTCCTCTTCACCTCCCACCTACTTGACCCCCCTCATTCCCTGGTTGCTCCTCTCAACCCCCCCCCCCCCCCAACCATCTGCTGCACCTTCACTCTTGTGTCCCTCCTACCCTCCACCTCTACACCCTTCATCTCCTTACCCAAGGTGTCTTCCATCAGTTCCCCCTCCTGGTTGATGCCCTCTCTCCCTCCATTTATCTATCCTATCAACTCTGGTCCTCACCTCCCCCTTCCTCCCACTGTCCTTTTCCCAGGCTCACTCTTCCCCCCTTTCATCCTGTTTTTTCCCCACCTACCCTCTCTCTGACTCCCTTCTCTCCCCCAAGTCCTTTTGCTTTCCCCTCCACTGCCTTCCCCACTCCTTCTTGCATCCACCCTGGCTCCCCTTCTTCTATGTCCTCTCCCTCTATCGGCTCCCCCTTTTTTCTTTTCCTCTCCTCCCCCCCATTTCTCCCCCCCCCCTCTTCGGTCTGGGTCCTCCCCCCACCCCCATCTGCCGCCCTGTCGCCTTTATAGTGCTGTTTTCAGTAAATGTTCAGTGTTGTGCGTCCCCTGTCAGTGTTGCGAACAGCCACGATACTGTCGGTAGTAGTGGTTTTTTTTTTAAATCTCATGTGAACAGAAACCAGACCGTCTGTGTTTTTTAATTGTGCCTGTCTACTTACTGTGTGTGTTCATCTGCATCGTCAACGCCGTGTTTTTATATTTAAACTTCCACAATTTCAGCCATTTTACAGTTTTTACAATGTCACCATTTTATCCCGTTTTTATTGTTTGTTTATATTCTCACTATGTTTTTTAACTTTTCTGTAGGCTGTAGAGCGGCCTATTACGCTGCTGCCAGCCCCCTCCCCCCAACTCTGGGGGAGGGATCAAATGCAATAAAAAAAAAATAAGGGGGTGAACGACCGGCGAACTTTTGAGCAACTGAGCGTCCAGATGAACCAAGGAGCTACCAAAAGTGTCTCCTAAACGACCGTTCAGCAACGTGGCTGCGCTTGGGCCTCCGCAGGAGCCGCCCAGTTCATATACCTGTGCTGACTGCTGTTCATCAGCGACAGAGGTTGGGATTTGCACGCCATTCCCGCAACCGGACGTCCACCGAGTGGTGACAGGTGGCCTTTACAGAAGAATCACCTTTTATCCTCCATCGGACAGACGACCGTTGGTGTGTATGGCGTGAAATTACAAAGCAAACACGCTGCAACAATCGTCGGGGAATGTTTTCGTATAGTTCCCTAGGTGATCTCGTCATTCTGGAAGACACAATAGATCAACACAAGTAAGCATTTATGCTTATGAACGACACGCAGTTTGTTTTTCCTCGGTACGACAGCACCTACCAGCAGGATAATGCAAGTGTCACACAGTTCACAGAGCACCAGGATGACAAAACCGGGCTACAAACTCCCCGGATTTGAACCTAATCTAGAATCTGTGGGACCACCTCGGTTGGGCTGTTCGCGCTATGGATTCTCAACAGAGAAACCCAGCAGCGCATCTGGCCACTGCACTGGAGGCGCCATGACTACACATCCCCGGCGGTTCCTCCCAGAACTCACTGACTCTCAGCCTGCACGTCTCACAGCGGACCGCGCTGCAGAAGGTGCTTGTTCAGGCTTTCGGCGGGAGGTCACGTTAATGCGACTGGGCAGTGTACGTGGTGAACTCGAACTGCACCTACAGGATTTCCGGTGTTCTTCACATTTATTTTCTGAGTATTTCGGTGTAAGGGACGCGTGGTCTCCTGTGGTTTCTTAGAGAGTAGTAATATGGTTTGCTACCTCAGTTATCTATGTTTCTGTGAAAATGGTTTAATAGCTCTCATACGAAGAAAATTTTAGTGGTGCAAATGACACCATGGGCACTGTCAGCAGTACAGTAAAATCCATCTGTACTGCACGACTGGCCTCCTTCAGCTCTATATAACACCACCATAGATACAGCGTAAAATTGTTCCTGCTTAGAGGGTACAACATTAGCAGTAGGACTCAGCTATCCATGCATAATGATCACGCTGACCTGGGTCACAGCTAAAGAACTAACGAACTCAAAATTTGACATTCGCAGTGCCTGGAAACGTCACGGATAAGAGCACTGACCACCACAGCGTCAAAGTTTCACGATCACGGGGAAGCCTCCTCGTTGCAACCAGTACCGTGTACAAAATGTAACTGCAGATCCAAAAAGCAAACAATCCGACACATCGAGTCTACAAGCGACCTTACACCAATTTCCTTGCGGCAATACATTTACATCTACACCTACATAAATACTCCGCAATACACAGTGTGGCGCTTGGCGGAGGGAACCCCGTACCACTAGCAGTCATTTTCCTCCTTGTGCCACCCGCAAATAGAACCAGCAAAAACGACTCTCTATATGCCTCTGTATGAGCCTTAATTTCACGCATCTTATCTCTATGGTCCTTATGCGCAATGTATATTGGAGGTAGTGGAATCGTTATGCAGTCAGGTTCAAAAGCCGGTTCTCTAAATTTTCTCAATATTTCTCCTCGAATAGGATGTTACCTTCCCTCCACAGATTCCCTTTAGAGTTCCTGAAGCATGTCCGTAACACTTGTTCGAACCTACCCGTAACAAATCTAGCAGCCCGCCTCTGAATTGCTTCGATGTCTTCCTTTAATCCCACCTGGTACGGACCCCAATCTCTAGAGCTATACTCAAGAATAGGTCGCACCAGCGTCATATATGCGATCTCCTTTACAGATGAATCACGCTTTCCTGAATTCTTCCAATAAACCGAAGTCGACTATTCGCTTTCACCACCACAGTCCTCACATTCTGGTCCCATTTCATATCGCTTTGCAACTTTACGCTCAGATATTTAAACGACGTGGCTGGCGATTGATCGTATGTGATATTTGGATGTTAATTTGTAACCAGGTTTGGTCATAATATGTGCATGAACACATTCAACTATATTGACTTTACTGCAATGTAAATACATATGTATTACGGTTTACGCTAAACGATAAATAAAATGTGAAAAAAATGGTTCAAATGGCTTTCAGCACTATCGGACTTCTGTGGTCATCAGTCTCCTAGAACTTAGAACTACTTAAACCTAACTAACCTAAGGACATCACACACATCCATGCCCGAGGCAGGATTCGAACCTGCGACCGTAGCGGTCGCGCGGATCCAGACTGTAGCACCTAGAACCGCTCGGCCACCCCAGCCGGCAAAATTGTGAAAACATGCAACAGTGGAGAAGCTTGTAATATGCAATCACCAAACCTAGCACTGTAAGGATCCAGTTTCGCATAGACGCTTCTATTCAAATGGTGATATGGTTACCGTCGCTGTGGTATAAGCTTAGCATAGTGTCCTTGTGCCGCTCTTCTTCTGGATTCAGTAAACCCGCACACGAGATGCATGTCGGTCAACTCTTCATCAGTAAACCTATGCACAGTGCCGTGTATTACTCTTAAAATGCAACTAACACTACCGGAAAAACAAATTCCACACATAACCAAGCAGTATAAGAGTGAAATGGACATTAATATTGTTAACAGTATGTACCGTGAGTTAATGGACGGCCGCGCGGAGTTGCCGCGCGGTTTCAGGTGTCATGATACGGACTGCGCGGCACCTCCCGCCGGAGGTTCAAGTCCTCCCTCGGGCATGGGTGTGTGTGTGTGTGTGTTGTTCTTAGCATAGGTTAGTTTAAGTAGTGTGTAAGTCTAGGGACCGATGACCTAACCAGTTTGGTCCTTTAGGAATTCACACACATTTGAACAACTGTTAGTGGACACACGAAGCAAACGTCCACATTTGTAGTGTTGTGCAGATATTTTCAGTGCAACAGAGGTACAGAGATAAATGGGGGTACGGAATCAAACGAAATGCAATTACTCTCTGCCGAGCCACCCAAGACTATTGGCTCCTTGTACCAGCATACTCGGAAAATAATCACTGAATAAGCTCCACAATTTACAGGTTCACCCTGTACAAGCTCTGCTATGGTCTACGTCTACAAAGCAATGGACCTGGAACGGCTCTGAGCGAGCAGATTTACGAGTACCATATGCGAAAAGTTTCATTATTAATATTATTATTAATGTTTCTATTCTCTTTTCTCGAACTACTTACTATATGCCGAAAAAGAAACATATTCCTCTATAAAACTGCATTTGCTAACGTCAGCAAAGTTTTGGATATTGTGTGAGTGTGAATAGCTTAACGAGCAAGTTGTCTCATCACTACTACGTGTTTGCTTACATTCGGTACTGCAGGGTGGACATCCATGGGATCTCTTCTCCTGGCCGTGGGACTGTGATATACGGCGCTGTTATCTAGTCAACAATTTACCAACTTCCACATATGTTATGTAGTTCGTGATCTCTTCGAAAGAGCTTTCCAATGTAGCAAAAGTATATAGTCGGCGTCGTAATTCGATAGCTATAAACGTTAAAAATTATATGCGTATATTAGAAAATTCGACGCATTGCCCGCAACAGCGTAGCAAAAACCACCTCTCGATTTATTTACTTGTTTCAGATTCATTTGGTGTGCCTGTCTTACATGACATACCCCTCGTAACCCATCCTCACGCAGGGAATAAAAGCATTCGTGACCGAGAAGCTGATTGAGTTTTGTGATGTCACAAGGTGGAATTGTACTTCCCACAGCATTCTGTAGCGTGAAAGACCAAATAAGACACGTCAGGTTTTTATTTCGTCGAGAGGAACTTGGCCAATGACATGTAAGATCGCGTTCCACGTCACAAGCAAAACTTGGGAAACGCCATATTTGTTTTTGTCGCTTTCAATTGAGGTCCACATTTGATGAGTTTTATATTGTAATTTACGTCCTAACAGTATATTCTGTTACAAAACGACGTTTTTTGGAACGATTTCTTTTAATAAATTGACGGAAAACGAGATACTAGTGTTTAAAGACGTTTCGTATTTGCTTTCCGTATATAACTTGCGTGTTACGAAAATACACCGTTTCAAGGCAACGTTGCATTGCAGATTTATTAAAAACGCATCGTTCTTATTATGATTTGTTGTAATTAAATGTCAGTTAATCACATAATGGTAATAAGGGGCTTCAGGCTACCGTAACATCAAAGATATAGTAGTAAATACACTAGGTCACTGTAGTACAGTGGATAAGGGGTGGGGGGCTGGAAGTTGCTTCACATCCTTTCTCCAGATACTTTTTTATTCACCTTCGCGATGTCCAAAAAGTTCTAGGGCTATCTTTTTAATTTAAGAGAATTGTGTTCTGTAGTCTTCGATATATGGCAAAAAGCAAATACAGAGTAGGTGCTTTACACACTAATAAATTCCACTAAGTCGTGATCGCTGGTCGCACCAGTGTTTAAGAAGGGTAGTAGGAGTAATCCATCTAACTACAGACCTATATCATTGACGTCGGTTTGCAGTAGGGTTTTGGAGCATATACTGTATTCAAACATTATGAATCACCTCGAAGGGAACGATCTATTGACACGTAATCAGCATGGCTTCAGAAAACATCGCTCTTGTGCAACGCAGTTAGCTCTTTATTCGCACGAAGTAATGGCCGCTATCGACAGGGGACCTCAAGTTGATTCCGTATTTCTAGATTTCCGGAATGCTTTTGACACCGTTCCTCACAAGCGACTTCTAATCTAGCTGCGGACCCATGGGGTATCGTCTCAGTTGTGCGACTGGATTCGTGATTTCCCGTCAGGAAAGTCGCAGTTCGTAGTAATAGACGGCAAATCATCGAGTAAAACTGAAGTGATATCAGGTGTTCCCCAGGTAAGCGTCCTGGGACCTCTGCTGTTCCTGATCTATATAAATGACCTAGGTGACAATCTGATCAGTTCTCTTAGGTTGTTCGCAGATGATGCTGTAATTTACCGTCTAGTAAGGTCATCCGAAGACCAGTATCAGTTGCAAAGCGATTTAGAAAACATTGCTGCATGGTGTGGCAGGTGGCAGTTGACGCTAATTAACGAAAAGTGTGAGGTGATCCACATGAGTTCCAAAAGAAATCCGTTGGAATTCGATTACTCAATAAATAGTACAATTCTCAAGGCTGTCAATTCAACTAAGTACTTGGGTGTTACAATTACGAACAACTTCAGTTGGAAGGAGCACATAGATAATATTGTGGGGAAGGCGAGCCAAAGGTTGCGTTTCATTGGCACGACACTTAGAAGATGCAACAAGTCCACTAAAGAGACAGCTTACACAACACTCGTTCGTCCTCTGTTAGAACATTGCTGCGCGGTGTGGGATCCTTACCAGGTGGGATTGACGGAGGACATCGAAAGGGTGCAAAAAAGGGCAGCTCGTTTTGTGTTATCACGTAATAGGGGAGAGAGTGTGGCAGATATGATACGCGAGTTGGGATGGAAGTCATTACAGCAAAGACGTTTTTCGTCGCGGCGAGACCTTTTTACGAAATTTCAGTCACCAACTTTCTCTTCCGAATGCGAAAATATTTTGTTGAGCCCAACCTACGTAGGTAGGAATGATCATCAAAATAAATAAGAGAAATCAGAGCTCGAACAGAAAGGTTTAGGTGTTCGTTTCTCCCGCGCTGTTCGGGAGTGGAATATTAGAGAGATAGTATGTTTGTGGTTCGATGAACCCTCTGCCAAGCACATAATGTGAATTGCACAGTAGTCATGTAGACGTAAATGTAGATCGCGGTTGCGACGTAACTGCAGAAGTACTAAAACTCTTACTCCCCTATATGATACAGAGTTCTGCTTAGACTGAATCAAATGTATCATCAACACAATGCGGTATTTGGTGACGCAACATTCCTAATAATTTCAGGCGGGTGCAGAGATAATTACCTATCAGTCTGCAGCTGGCGCACTATTACTGAAGTGTGATGCAGTGCTTTATTGACCGTAGTCCGAATAAGCGTGTACTGTAAGTGAACGTTTATCGCCTATGATGTATTGTTGTTCAATTTTCATCTACATAACCGAGGGACTCTGAAATAAGTAGTAATTTAACTATATTGTTTGTAGTTTCAACCACGAGAGCAAGAAAAGTAGCGCGTTGACTCTGACTTCACGTGGCGCGCTTGTGAATGTCGACAGAAGAACTTTACCTTCGATTATTTTCTTTTAGAGAAACTTTTTTTTTACTTTATGCACTCTTTGATATTTGTCTTATTACGACAGAGAAATTAGGTCACTGTCTAGTCTGCGATGTCATTCGAATGTGCCTACCTCGAGTGTTGATCAAAGATGGCTAGTGGCAGTCCCCTTCGCGACCACAGAGTCCCATGTTTTACTTGTAATACCAGGATACGGCACCCATATTGAATTTAATGAGGAAGCAAAGCCACCAATTATTTAGATATTTTACCCACGGATTACAGTTTCAGCTTGTTGACGCTTTTACGGATTACAGTTTCAGCTTGTTGACGCTTTTACGGATTACAGTTTCAGCTTGTTGACGCTTTTCTGGAGTAAAAGCGTTCCTGCAATTAAAATGGTCTGCGCAAGAATACTGTTACGGGAGGTGGAATATAGAATGTGGAATAGGTCACAGAGTTTATAAATGGTAAAGCTTCATTAACCAAAATCGTCTAATTTGGAGCAAGGCTATGAATTATATTTATGTTAAAAACCACCACACAAAATACAGCATGCTCTTACAGAGACACCTGCTTTTTAAGAATACTACTTTTACCTCGGTAGAATTGCTCTCGCCGTCACACTGAATATTGCGTTGCATAACAAGCCTCCATAACGCATGAAATCTTGCGATGAAATTCAAACTGTAATTACTTTCCATTATAAATCTTTCAACTAGCACACAATTTTGTATGCAGATATTAATTTCTTTCCGTTGGCTTCCTTGCATCAACCAACACTTTTCTAAATACTACTGGGTATTCCTCAGAATAATTTAACGCAGCTTTCACAATCAGTTTTTAATACAGCTCTCACAATCAGTTCTCACTCCTCACTCGTCCGCAGCTGAACAGCAGAAGGCTGCCGCTAATTCAAACTTCGTTTATTTTCCTTATTTAGTTGCAGATTCTGATTGGGCAATGCCTGTAGTTAACAATTCATATTTCCAGACAAACATTTGCGAAGTTTACTTTACAAAAAAAATTGTTTAACGTACAATAGTTTCATTTTACTATGCCAGAGTGAAATTTATAGTCGTTTCTTTTACACTGCATTGCATCATAGACTTTACATAAAATTACGTCATGTACAGATTACAAGTACGACTGCGGCTTCCCTTATAAATGATCCTATAGTTGAAATTAACATAATGTTCATTCCAATAGATTGGTAGCGGATTTCCGGTACAAACTGATCTCTTCCACACGGAAGCACGAAATAAAACGATTAAACCAACGTTCATAGCGAACTAAACATTTCAGCTGCTGATTGTTGCAACCCGCCCTGATAGACGCGCGTTAGCACGCCGTTTCGGGGATTCGGGGAGGCGCGCCGGATCCGAATCGAATCTACCCAGCGGATTAACGACGAGGGCTTGTGTGCCGGCCAGCTTGGATGTAGTATTCAGGCGGTTCCCCACATATGACTAGGTGAATACCGGGCTTGTACCCACGTTCCGCCTCAGTTAAACGATTCGCGAACATCTCAAAAAACGTCCTCACACTTTCACGTGGGATGACACTAGATGTAGTCAGGGCTATACAGATTCCGTCCTGAGGGGGAAGGGGCGATCGATAAGAATGGCATCCGGCTCCACCGTAACCGTTAACATTGCCAAGTCCAGATTAACATGCTGACCCCGTGAAGACACGAAATAAGGCCATAAAAAAGAGGAGCTGCTAAGTACTCCAAGATTTGTGCCCTGCAGCAGTCGTCAGCACTGTCGTAATGGATGTCATTTCAGTTGATTGTACAATCTCTTCATTCGGTTTTGGATATACTTCCATTTGATATTCGAACTCCTCCATGAAGTCTGGTTCAATTCTTAATCCGGCCATTCCGATTCAAGTTTCACTAGTTTTCCTAAATAACTGGGGTTCTCGGGAGTCCATCCAGGTAGCGTCGTCTACAGAGACAGAGGGAAACCATCAACTTCCATTTTCTGGATGTGCCCGTAAAACGATCAGACGGTGCAGTAGGACACAACGCCTACCGTAAACACACACATACAGATTTGTACTTGCGTGCCTCCAGCTGCATGATCCTTCACAAGAGAAGGTGTCATAAACACATTAATGCACAGAGCACTCGATATCTCGTATCTCGAATCGTGACAATCTAGCAGATAAACTGCAGCACTTACAGGCCATTTTCCGTGCGAATGGATACAGCAACCGCCTACGAACGAATACAGCTACCGCCAAATACAACGAGACTTAAGACCACAGCGTTCTGAAGACGAAAGTAGTTATTCCATATGTTGGGAATACATCAGCAAAAATCGAAAGAATACTCCAGAAACACAACGTCAAGCGCGTGTTCTGCCCACCAGCTAAGACGGAAACCACTAGGATCAGTCAAGGATGACCTAGGACTCCGGAAACCGGGAGTCTGCCGCATCCGTTGCCAGTGTGGGAAAATATAAGTAGGCCACACTATCCGGTCGGTACAGGAGAGATGCACTGAGCGTAACACCACACAAAAACAACGTTCAGATGGCTCTAAGCATCACGGGACTTAACATCTGAGGTCATCAGTCCCCTAGACCTAGAACTACTCAAACCTGACTAACCTGAGGACATCACACACATCCATGCCCGAGGTAGGACTAGAACCTGCAACCGTAGCATCAGCGCGGTCCGGACTGAAGCGCCTAGAACCTCTCGGCCACAGCGGCCGGCTTAAAAACGTTCAGCCTACAAAGCATCTCCCAAGGACGTACCGTAAATTATGGCAAAACCAAGGTGTTGCAACAATCCAGCACCTATGGGATTTTGTAATCTCAAAGAAGCTATAGACGATATGATGGAGTAATAAATAAGGACAGCAGGTTTCAATTGAGCAAGGCCAGGGATGTAGCATTGAGCTTGACCAGGCTTCATACGCGAGACATATTCGAGATTTTCCTATTCTGAGTAAGTCTAAAATCACACAAAATGCCCATTCTTCTAGTCCGACCTATGCATAGTCATTCTTCCTTGCCTACTCTTCCCAGAAACTTGTATCTGCCCTTTATAGAAGTACTTAGCTTCTTTTTTTGCGGAGTTCTGCTTACACTTTGCTTCCAAACAGTGTTAATTTACATATGTACTATTTGAGAAACTTCTGCCTCAATTCTGTCCCAGTAGTTGATATTTGTAGTTTGCGTTTGTTTAAGAAATTTATTTTACACGCGAATAACCTCCTCGCTCCAGAATTTTTAATATTCGCCAATTTTAATCGTCGATAAGTTATTCAGCTCCTTTTCATTCAATCACTATTCTGTTGGATTATCTTTGACCCAAAACTATTGTAGGCATCCTGTACATTCTAGTGTGATGTTATGTTTGTATTGTTTGATGATGCTAAGGATGATGATGATGATGATAGAAGGGTGAGGGCTAAATCCGGTGCTGGCACATAGCCTGCTCCTCTCAAGTAGCATCAAGGGAGCCACCGAGCTTAACGTCCTCATTTGATGGACGGGTTGACATCAACAGTGTCACACTCCCTCTCTTCATGAGACACAGTAGAAAGGCTTAGTATTTAACCCAGGACATTGGCGTAAAGACTGGTGATGAGGTTCAAATATTTCAAATGACTCTGAGCACTATGGGACTTAACATCTATAGTCATCAGTCCCCTGGAACTTAGAACTACTTAAACCTAACTAACCTAAGGACGTCACACAACACCCAGTCATCACGAGGCAGAGAAAATCCATGACCCCGCCAGGAATCGAACCCGGGATGAGGACCTTAACCCCACCATCTCTCTTCCTCTGAGCAGTCATTATGAACGTGTTCCCACTTGTCCATAAGTTGGAGACAGTCGACTATTATGGCAAGCTCTGCACAAGGAGAAAAAGGCAGTAGCTGATCTTTGGGGTGAGGGGTGGAATTAAAATCACCATTCCACAAAATGAGGTAAGACTGCCTCTGCAAATAAAACAGGGCGTTCCCTTTGCCTCCCTGACCCTGAAGGAAAATAGGCGTTAGTAATTCAGACGCCGAAGAGTCTGAAAGCCGTGCCCCTAGCCTAGGAATATATCCAAATGGGCTAAGAAAATCATCAACGTATACTTCGTGTAATAGAATTACGTCCAAGTCCGCCACACAAAGTGTATCATGGAGCATCACCATTTTCTGCGGGACACAGATAGTGTTGACAATAGTTGTAGCCAGGCGATACGTCTGTTCCAGCACTTCTATTGTCAAAACAAAGGGTCCAGCAGTGGCGTCTGGCTGGGACAGACTGCATAAGATGGTTGAAACCACGGCGTTCAGTGTGAGAAGGTAGCGAGGCCCATGCCTGGTGGAACGCACCCGCCTATGGTATTCATAGCCCGTTCAGCATCTTCCAGAGGCGACTGGTTAACAGAGGGAACAGGCAGTGAAGGCGTCACAGGCTGCGGAGGACAATCCTCTGAGGTAGGTGGCGAAGGAGGCATGTCCAACAGCAGGCCTTCTGGGATCGATCCGTCGTCCGACGCTCGTTCGCCATCCCATACAGCCACTGAGCAGACTATCGCCAAGTGGCGTTTGACTACATTTCTTCCGCTGCTTCGGTGCGTTCTGTTTCCAAGCGTGTTGTTCCTTTTCGGAGTAGGATCAACCGTCATATGACGCCGCCAGAACCAGAAGAAAAGGAGAGTATGGAATGACGCCTGAGTCGATGTCCATCTCTACTGTGACATCGCTTCTTGGGTTCTGATGGGCGTGCAAAGGAGTCGTTTCTGCTGGAGGTGACGGGAGAGGCTATCTGAGGACTCGCCACTCCTGGAGCGTCTGGCAATGATGGCAGATCGGAATGAATCTGGACTGATGCGTCTGACATGTTTGCAACAGAAAACAGCAGGGGGCAGTGTAGGTGTCACGGGTGCTGCGACATCTGCTACCGACGTCTGTGGAGGCAATCCGCTTGGGCATGGTTCTTCTGGCCACAGCCCGCACAGCTTTGTGACTGACTGTCGTACATGGCGATCGCCCGCAAGCCACCAATCGTCAAATAAGATGGCTCATGCGCTGGCAGTTCAATATGATGTGACACACGCCATTTAAGATGTGGTAGGTCTCGAAGGTCTGCCACTTTTGTTCGATGTGACTAACGACGTTTCCCTAAGTTCGAAAGTCAGACACGATTACGTCTTGCGGTGCCTCAAAAGGAAGTTCGAAAACACGCAGGGTGCAGAGGCCGAGTGCTTTGTGATCATCCAAAACAGCTCCGACGTGGCCTTCAGGTTGTTTAAATTTCAGTCCCTGAGTGAAATGTCGCACATCAGCGCAAATGTCTTCGGTCCGCTGTTTTACAGTACACGACGCTGCTCGTGATGAAGGAGTGAATTCCTACATCTTGAGGTGCAACTTGAAGTTCGTCACGTATGGACTGTTCCTCTTCGTGTGCCTGAGGTCTTGCGTGTGACCTTTGTTGTCGCACGGCGGTAAGATATCGTCATTGTAGGTCAGAACGTGAATGAATATAACGACGTAGCACGTCCCCCTCGTGTCACGGCTGTGAGCCGAGTGCACGATCTCGCCCATGAAGGGTTTGACCGTTAGTCATTGTCTCAGGCGGCATAACAGTAGTTCTAGGGCAAGGTACACAGCAGCTGCGATAGGGTCACCCCCGTAGCACTGAGCACCTGATCAGGATCAGTTGTGCGAATCTACCACTATGCGGCACCCGTGATGTCGCTCCACGCAGGAGACGTATGACCGACCACCTTGACAGTAGTGTCTGGGTATCCGATATAATGCCGGATAGCCGTAAGAAAAGAATGATCTACCCGATCAAATGCTAAGGCTGATACTGACACCAGTTTTCATAACCTGTAATATTTTTGATTGCGAACTTGTCACCATTCATTCTCCGTATTCATTACTAGTACCTCGTCGTTAGGGATTACTCATTTCTCTCTGAACATCTTGCGCATTCTCAACAGGGTTTTGAACATCTTATAAAATACCACTTCCTGGCCACGTCTCTTTTCGCAGTTGTGGATGCTAGATCCGCATTCAGATGTCCGAGGATCGGGGGCTCTTGTTTCAATCTAGAGGTGGTGGGTGGGTCTTTATATAAGCTTTCTTCAGTTAAGTGGACAGTGGTCAAGTTCTACGACACTGCCTCGAGATCTTCTGGCTTTCGTAAGACAGTAGGTGTTTTCCAGCACCCACAGGGGAAAAAATCTTCTGGAAGTCTTGGTTGGAAGCAGCACTCTACAGAATAGCGACTACAGTGTGATTAGGGAATGGCCAGTTCAAATGCCTGATTTCTTGAGGCTCTAGTCGCTGAAAAGACTGTAATAACAAACTGGTTAAACAGTTTCGTGAATCAGTCTGGAACTCACAAAATCAAGGAGTCGATCGACGGCCCGCGCTGTTTCAGCAAAACAAGCTTTTATCCTTTGGGGCGGAGCGGCAGTTTTAAAGCGTTTTAACTTCCTGCAGTCGAAAGTTGGTGAGCCTTCGTTATCAATAATGTCACTTTTCAAATACGAAATTAGAAAAGAATCGGAAGTGCATTTTTCTAGGCGAATGCTGAGTGCACGTGCTAAGTAGCCAGGCATCTTAGATTGATTATATTGCAGATCCAGTAGTTATCAGGGGATGGTGCTTAATGCACGACCCATCATCTGCAAGGTTTAGTTGAAGCGAATGAATTCCATTTATTTACGTGGAAATTTCAGTTTGTTATGCTAAATGCAAGAATAGAACTACATCAGGATGCGTTTGCTTTTCTGGAAAAAAGTTATCTTTGCTCAGTACTTCTTCAATTTTCTTTCGTGTGCTTATTTGTAGTGTCCTGGTTTAGCTTGTGGAAACATTGCAGGCTGTTGGATAACGGACATCGTACACGCCAAAACGAAATGGCACAGTTCATATCAACTATCAGTGGGCAACGTTATTTTGCTTCGGTGCATTACATTGTCAAGGCTATAACTGGAATGGTATCACTCTCCTAAAAAACGAGCAACACTACATTGAAGTCACTCGACATAAGCGCTACGATATGTTCAGACCATATATACACTTACCCCTATTAGTGGTCATCAGTGTGGGTTGGGTCCACCGTTGGGCTTTATGGTCGACTGACTGCTGGGGACATTTTTCGACGATTTGTCTGTGGTGGAATGGGCACTCCATTCCTACTCAGGAGCCGAAACCAGTGAAGATAGTCATGTTGGAAATTGTTCTTGAGCGACGTCGACGTTCTAACTCATCCCAGAGATGTTCCCAGCGGGTTCATGTCGGAACTCTGGGCAGGCTAGTCCAGTTCATCTACATCTACATGGATACACTGCAAATCACATTTAAATGCCTGGCAAAGGGTTCATCGAAACACCTTCACAATTCTCCATTATTCCAATCTGGTATAGCGCGCGGAAAGAACGAACACCTATATCTTTCCGCACGAGCTCTGATTTCCCTTAGTTTATCGTGGTGATCGTTTCTCCCTATGTAGATCGGTGTCAACAAAATATTTTCGCATTCGAAGGAGAAAGTAGATGATAATAATTTCGTGAGAAGATTCTGTCGCAACGAAAAACGCCTTTCTTTTAATGATCTCCATCCCAAATCCTGTTTCATTCCAATGACACCCTCTCCCATATTTCGCGACAATACCCTATTTTGGGATTTTACAAAACATGCTGCCCTTCTTTGAACTTTCTCGATGAACTCCTTCAGTCCTATTTGGTAAGGACCCCACACCGCGCAGTAGTATTTTCTAAGAGGACGGACAAGCGTAGTGTATGCAGTCTCCTTAGTAGATCTGTTACAATTTCTAAGTGTCCTGCCAACAGAACACAGTCTTTGGTTAGCTTTCCCCACAACAGTTTCTGTGTGTTCCTCCCAATTTAAATTGTAATTTCTAGGTATTTAGTTGAATTTACGACCTTTAGATTTGACTGATTTATCGTGTAACCGAAGTTTAACTAATTCCTTTTAGCACTCTTGTGGATGACCTCACACTTTTCATTATTTACAGTCAGCTACCAATGTTTGCACCACAGAGATATCTTTTCTAAATCCTTTTGCAATTTGTTTCGATCTTCTGATGATTTTACTAGATGATAAATAACAGCATCATCTGCAAACAACCTAAGATGGCTGGTCAGATTTAGTCCCAAATCTTTTATATAGATAAGGAGCAGCAAAGGGCCTATAACACTACCTTGGGGAACGCCAGAAATCACTTCCGTTTTACTCAATGAATTTCCGTCAATTACTAGGAACTGTGACCTCCCTGACAGGACATCACAAATCCAGTCACATAACTGAGACGATATTCCATAAGCACGCAATTTCAATACAAGCCGCTTGTGTGGTACAGTGTCAAAAGCCTTCCGGAAATCCAGAAATACGGAATCGGTCTGAAATTCCTTGTCAACAGCAGTCAACACTTCACATAAATAAACACCTAGTTGTGTTTCACAAGAACGATGTTTTCTAAACCCATGTTGACTGTGTGTCAATAGACATTTTTCTTCGAGGTAATTTATAATGTTCGAACACAATACATGTTCCAAAATCCTGTTGCATATCGACGTTAATGACGTGGGCCTGTAATTTAGTGGATTACTCCTACTACCTTTCTTGAATATTGGTGTGACTCGTGCAACTTTCCAGTCTTTTTGTACGGATCTTTCGTCGAGCGAACGGTTGTATATGATTGTTAAGTATGGAGCAAATGCATCACCATACTCTGAAAGAAACCTAATTGGTATACAGTCTGGACCAGAATACTTGCTTTTATTAAGTGATTTAAGTTACTTCACTATTCCGAGGATTTACTTCGTTACTCATGTTGTCAGGTGTTCTTGATTCGAATTCTGGAATATTTACTTCGTCGTCTTTTGTGGAGGCATTTCGGAAGACTGTCTGCAGGAACTCTGCTTTAGCAGCATTGCCTTCGATAGTACTCCACTGCTATCGCTCAGAGAAGGCATTGATTGTTTCTTGCCGCTAACGTACTTCACATACGACCAGACTTCAGAAGTATTATAATCCGCAGACTATTGCCTCGCAGATGCTACTTTATGACAGGGTGCATTGTAATGCTGATACAAGCAACCATCGTGTCCGAAGTGCACGTCTATTGTATGCAGAGCGCAGTGCTGTAGAACGTGTTCACATCTTTCCACATCTAGTGTCCGCCCGCGGTGGAAACATGAAAGGAAAAATAACATAGAAACTAAATATGCTGGAATAGCATTGAATGTGGTCTGGATAAACATCAGTAATGATGTTCTTTCGCCTGGCGTGAGAACAGCGTGGTACAAGGTAGTTAATAACATCATCAGCACTAATGAGCGTTTCTTTGCCATTGGTCTAAGTGACACTAACCTCTCCAGCAAATGCAACCTCATTGATAGTGTGCCTCATCGTTACACATGTGGAGAGCCGATTATCAGCTGGAGGTGGACCAGGGAGAAAATTGCTCAAATAGCAAGAACCTCAGCAAACAATGTACCGATTAACATTTTCTTCAGACCATAAGAAAGTTATTACCCTCAGGCAAATAACAACGCAGTGATTTGGTTAATGGGCAAATATACAAGTTACATTTTTAACAATGTTGGGAGCGATGAACATATTGAATACAAGATGTATATGGAAAATGAATTCGAGAAAGACTTAAGTATCAGAATCACAATAAGAAATATGGTAACATGTTCCGAATTGTCTTCAACAGAATGGGTATAGGTTAGGAACTGGATTCCTCGTAGAGAGGGAATGGGTTGGGTCACGTTCCCGACTCTAACCTGACCTGCAAGTCACACATGAAAAGTAAGTCAGTAGTACAGCAGAATACAAGAATATGACGGCAAACATCTGGTGTCTGTTATAAAGGAAGATCTTGAACCCCCAAGGATGCGTTTAGAAGGCTGGAACTGACAAAAATAACAAGCCAGTGAAGGACTTTGCGATGTCGCTGTTCGGGGACTGCTCTTCTGTCCACGTAATTTACCCTGGAAGGAGCACACATCAAGGATTTACTGACTCGTTAATTTGTGTCTGGGAAATGATGATGAGGAACCACAGGCAACAGTAGAAGAAAATATGCATGATGTACTGCCACCAGTTGAAGGTGACAGTGGAGGTGCTAAATATGTGCTACTTCTAAAGACTGCATATCATTCCTCGTTCTTTGAATGCTGTGATTTATGACTGCAGTTATCTGTCACCTTATTTATGTCATTTCATTGTAAGCTAGCCATTTTTGTTACTGTTTTTGTGGAATAAAAAAAAAGTGGTCAGTGCGACAGAATGTCAATCCTAAGGGTCCGGGTTCAATTCCCGGCTGGGTGGAGATTTTCTCCGCACAGGGACTGGGTGTTGTGTTGTCTTCTTCATCATCATCATTTCATCTGCATCGACGTGCAAGTCGCCGAAGTGACGTCAAATCGAAAGACTTGCACCCAGCGAACGGTCTTCCAGACTGGAGGCCTTAGTCACACGACATTTATTATTTTATTATCCGCATTTAGTGTTTTCTTAAGTGCAATAATGGAACGAGAGTATAACCATGAAAAACACTCCCATACCGTAACACCACCCCTTCTGTACTTGACTGTTGGTCGTATTCACGATGGCACATAACGTTCTCCACGCATTCGCCAAACTCAAACACTTCCATCGGACTGCCGCAGGGTATAGCGTCATTCGTCACTACAAATCACTCGTTTCCAGTCATCGACAGTCTAGTACTGAGTACAGAAGTGTGTCTTATAAGGAGCTGCTCACCGTTGCAGCCCTTTGTGCCAGCTGGACAGCCGGTAGCACTCTGTAACTCACGAGTGATTCCTTTTGCTGATTTCATGCAATGCACGAGGAATCCTCTCCGCCAATAGTTGAGGCCTACCCCGTCTTGGTTTAGCTGCGGTTGTTTCTGGATGAGCTGTGGTTGTTTCTTCGCGTGTCCTCTTCATAATCACATTGCCAACAGTCGATTTGGGCAGCTTTGGAAGGACTGAAATACCTCTGACGGATTTGTTACTCACGTGACGTCCTACGGTTTGTGACGTCCTACGGTTTGTTAACGTTCGAAGTCACTGAGCTGTGCTGACCGACCCGCTCACGACATCTAGACGCCAGTTCGACAGTACGTAGGGGTGTCCGAATACTTTTGACCAGATTGTGTGTTCCTATTCTGTACGGCCCTGCGTGTAAGTGAACGCCTGTGTGTTCGCAGGACCCGGCGCGGCGGAGTCGCTGCTGTGGAACATGGTGGACGCGCGCTACTGGCGCTGCGTGCTGAAGCGCAGCAACACGTGCCCGGACCCGGAGATACGGTTCTTCCTGTACACGCCGGAGGCCGGCTGGACGGCGCGCCGCCAGGTGGACGTGCGCTCGGCGGGCTCGCTGCACCGCGCCGGCTGGGACCCGCGCCGCAGGAACGTCATCATCGTGCACGGCTTCAACGGCACCGAGAGCAAGACGCCCATGACGCTGCTGCGCCGCGGTGAGCGCTCCAGCCCGCCCAGCGGCCGGCCCTAGCGCGGTGCCGGTCGCAGTCCAGGACAAGCAAAAAAGTTACATTCCCAAGGAGTCTTCCTAAAAGAGTCGAAGTTGGGGATAGAGAGTATCTCTTGTATGAATGCATGGTTTCGCGGCGATATGAATTAATAAAATTTTCTCGGGCTTCCAGCCGCGTCTGGTGGTTAAAATCCCACGAGCTTTCGACCGAGCTCTCCCCGGTCATTGTCAAGCGGTGAGACTGACTGCTGTGTCGCCGCGGCCGCGTCGTTATATAGCCACACTCCTGGTTGTGACGTCACTGGTGCTCTCTTCCTCGCCATATAAGGTAATGTTTTCATCACGCGTCCGTACCGCCCGTTTTAACCTCGCGATAGCCGGGTCACAGGCTGTGCTGAGCTGCAAACTGCCGTCCTTGTTGATGGTGTTTTCAGAGGCTTTTGTTTCAATAGCTTCTTTTATGACGCCTCTGGTGTGCGTACTGCAAGACCTTCAGTACACACACCATCAGATAATTTGACTTGTCGCTCTAACGAAGTAGGCGAGTACCAGCAATATGTCTCGTGGTCTTATCTTGGCGTGTTTATCTTCTGCCGTTGGGTCAGACGATAGAAATGCCACTTGCACGCTTAGAGTAGCAGATTGACGGTGACCAACTTTAAACAGAACTTGATTAATTTTCACACACATTTATTAAAATAATAACAGGCATAGACATTAGTAACTTGATTCTGGATGCTGTTTACAATTGACCATCTGAACTTCCTTTGTTCTTGGTACGTTAATCTTATTCTCACATATCTCTGATACTTGACAAAGTGTCTAGTCATTTATCTTCATGGCTATGTACAGGAGTAGGATAATCTTATTAGGCGCAGGCTGAAACTTGACTACAGACTAATGCAGACTAAAGCAGACTGACTAATTGGAGGTCTGTACACTCGTTATAATACCTCCCACATTCAGGTATCACTGCGTGTGTGTGATCCGCGAGGAAAGAAGGTTCTACGTTAGCAGCAATCTCATTGGCTGCGTTACATATTAATACGCAGATCGGCGGAAGCAGAATTTGGTCCATCTCTAAGGCAGCGCCATCTCGTAGTGCAGAGACGGACGAGCACTGCGCCTGCGCTGTTGTGCTTAGCAGGGCACGCTCTATTGGGAAAGTTGTGTACGCGCTGATTACGTGGAGCTATGTACACAACAACGCTATCCCAAAATCCCTTCGTCTTGGTAACGACAGATGTTACGTCAAATAGAATTCGGTGTCCATTTTCTAAGGCGTGTTCTGCCACGATTGGTTTTTCCGGATAGTGTAGACGTAAGCACCTCTCGTGTTCCGTCCGGCGTTGCTCCACAGTGCATACTGTTTGGCCGACGTAGTAACAGCCACACTGACATGGTTTCCTATACACTCCAGGCGTTCTAAGCCCTAGATCGTCCTTCACAGGCCTCATGAACTGACGAATTTTTGCTGAAAGCCTGAACACCGATGAAATGTTATCTCTTCAGGAGCCGGCTTATCTTTCCCGACATTGGAGTGTACAAGATACCATGTCAGTGTGGCTGGTACTAAGTCGGCCAAACAGTACACACTGTGGAGCAACGCCGGACGGAACACGAGTGATGCTTACGCCTACGCTATCTAGAAAAATCAGCCGTGGCAGAACACGCCTTAGAAAATGGACACCGAATTCTATTCGACGTAACATCTGTCGTTATGAAGACGAAGGGATTTTGCGATAGGGTGATAAAAGAAGCTATTGAAATGAAAACCTCTGAAAACACCATCAACAAGGACAGAGGTTTGCAGCTCAGCACAGCCTGGGACCCGGCCATCGCTAGGTTAAAACGGGCGCTACGGACGCGGGATGAAAACATTACCATATATGGCGAGGAAGAGAGCACCAGTGACGTCACAGCCAGCAGTGCGGCCATATAACGACGCGGCCGCGGCGACACAGCAGTCAGTCTTACCACTTGACAATGACCGGGGAGAGCGCGGTCGAAAGCTCGTGGGATTTTAACCACCTGACGCGGCTGGAAGCCCAATAAAATTTTATTAAGAGAGTATTCATAAATGTCCCTCTTGATCGCATGTAACAGTATATGAGGGGCGTCCAATAAGTAATGCAACACATTTTTTTCTTAAAACAGGTTGGTTTTATTTTGGGTTCCAGTATACCATATTATTCTTCACTCTTTAGGCTACAAAACCCTATTTTTCAACATAATGATTGCGACGGCCTTACACACCATGCTGGAGGGCCGGTATCCCCAAATGATACCACTCTACTGGATAACGTCGAAGCGAACGTCTTGCTGCATCAATAACCTCCCCATCACCCACGAACTGCTTCCCCTGGAGTGCATCCTTCATTGAGCCAAACATGTTGAAGTCTGATGGTGCGAGATCCTGGTTATAGCATAGATGAGTAAGAGCAGTCCAGCTCCAATCGGCCTTCCTTTGTCATGGAGGAGGAGAAGTTCATTTGCACTTTTACAGCGACGAAAACGCAGAAGTGTTCAAATGGTTCAAATGGCTGTAAGCACTATGGGACTTAACATCTGAGGACATCGGTCCTCTAGACGTAAGACAGCTTAAACCTAAGTAACGTAAGGACGTCACACACATCCATGTCTGTGGCAGGATTCGAACCTGCGACTGTAGCAGTCGCGCGGTTCCGGACTGAAGCGCCTAGAACCGCTCGGCCACCACCGCCAGCACGCATGAGTGTAGGATGGCCTCAGGCCATCACTAGCACTTATTATGTTCCTCCACGTACATATAACTTGATGTTGACAGTCCTATCAGAATACTTTTCGTTGTTTTTTTTATGGCTGTCAGCCATGTTATATTTTTAATTTATTCGTAGATTTTTTTGTATATTTGGCCATTAACCAACTGAACATACTATTGTAGCATTATTGTTTTTTTTCTATTTTTTAACTGATCCAACGATGCCAGTAAACTGAAATTCCATTGTGAATTGTATACGATAGCGATATGCAATCAAGGCAGATATTTCTGAATAACGTGCACATATAATGATTTCTTCTGTGCAGATGCACACCAGACATAGCTGACCAGGCACGAAGTCTTACGGGAATCGGCGAAATCCCAGGAGTAATGAGGATATAGGCAGGGATACCACATTCACAGTGTCTGGATAAGTTGGCAATTTACATCTGACAGGAGGCGTGCTAGGGTAGTCTGTGCAGTTCTGATGACCACTGTGTCCGCATGTTGCAGTGTTCGGTGCTTGTGCCTAGTAAGCAGGAAACCCAGGATCAACGTCCACTCCAGCACAAATTTTCAACTCCCTGCATTCATTTAAATCAATGCCCACCTGTAGCCAGTGTCTGTAATTCCTTTGTGTCTCAAAGTCTTCAACTGGTTAACAGTCTATTATGTTTTTCGAGGAAGGGTCTGCAATCTGTACAAAGTCATAAACTTAACCGATGGTGTTGTTATTTGGCTATAATGAACATAACCAAAGTATACACTACTTACACATTGGAGCTGATAGCGCCACAGCGTCAGATAACTTAGATATATGCACATTAAGTTCAATTTTCATCTAGAACTTGTACAAAATAGCTTGACCCATAAGCAGAAAAGTATCCTTCTTGGAGCTGAATGGCGAGTTCATTCCTCTGTTCTAAAGGGGCAGCCGTGTTGATTTGTTGTTAGCTGATTAGCTGTGTGCTTCGTCCATTAGAGGCGGTTAATTCAATTGCTCATGCACCGCTTTTCTTACTCACAATCAGTACTCTAGTTAAGACTTGTCGAATTATTGAGCGTACTGCCATAACATGTTACTGTCATCGTTTGCCGACTCGCTACTTGTAGCTTAGAAGTTCTGCTTGTCAGTGGTCTTCAGCTGTTGGACTCCACCTGTGGTGTGCGTACTGTAAGACCTTCGGTACACACACCATCAGATTATTTGACTTGTCGCTCTAACGAAGTAGGCGAGTGTCAGCAATATGTCTCGTGGTCTTATCGTGGCGTGTTTATCTTCTGCCGTTAGGTCAGACGATAGAAATGCCACTTACACGCTTAGAGTAGCAGATCGACGGTGACCAACTTTAAAAAGAACTTGATTAATTTTCACACAAATTTATTAAAATAATAACAAGCATAAAAATAACTTAACTTGGTTCTGGATGCTATTTACAATTCACAATCTGAAGTTCCTTTGTTCTTGGTGCATTAATCTTATTCTCACATATATCTGATACTTGACAAAGTGTCTATACGTTTCTCTTCATGGCGATGCACAGGAATATGGTAATCTTATTAGGCGCAGACTGAAACTTGACTGTAGACTGGTACAGAGAAATGCAGACTAATGCAGACTGATGCAGACTAATACAGTCTGACTAATCGGAGGTCCGTACACTCGTTATAATACCTCGTGCGTTCAGGTATCACTGCGCGAGTGTGATCCGCGAGGAGAAAAGGTTCTACGTTAGCAGCAGTCTCATTGGCTGCGTTACTTATTAAAACGCGGATCGGCGGAAGCAGGATTTGGTCCGTCTCTATGACAGCGCCATCTCGTAGTGCGGAAACGGACGAGCGCTGCGCCTGCGCTGTTGTGCTTAGCGGGGCGCGCTTTAGTGGGAAAGTTGTGTACGCGCTGATTACGCGGAACTATGTACACAACACCACCTCTCCTCCCATGAGATGGTGCTCTCAGCAGAACCTCCACCACTACCGTTTTACCCTTCCCTACCAACGTGTCTGCACAGGTAGGGGCCAACGCATGCGTGCAAGTGTATAAGTACCTGCAGTGCTGCATCTACCTACATACTGGGCAAGCCACCACATAGAGCCTGGCAGAGGCCACTAGCACCACTATGAGTCATTTCCTTTCGTGCCCTACTCGCAAACAGAGCGAGGGAAAAAGGCTATCTATCCGGCTTCCTATAAGCCGTAATGTCTCTTATCCTCATGGACCTTACACGAAATGTACGTTGGTGGAAGTAGAATTGATCTATAGTCGGATTCAAACGCCGGTTATTACAAATCTAGCAGCTCCCCTATGAATTGCTTCAACGACTTCCTTTAATCTGACCTAGTGTGGATTCCAAACACTCGAGCAGTGCTCAAGAATGGATTACACTAGTGTTCTATATGCCGTCTCCTCTATAGATGAACCACACTTTCCCGAAATCTCCCAATAAATGGAAATCGGCAATTCATCTTCCTTGCTACCATCGTAATATACTCGTTCCATTTCATATCACTTTGCAGTGTGAGCCTAGATGTTTAATCGATACTACTGTGTCATCAGCACACCACGAACACTGTACTGGAAGATTACGTGGTAGTTTTTCTCACGCTCCATTTTTGTATATTTAGACCAAGTTGCCATTCATCGCACACCAAGATATTTTGTTTAAGTCATCTTGTATCCTCCTACAATTACAAAATGACGACACCTTCACGTACACCTTAGCGTCTTCAGCAAACATCCGCGAATTGCTATCCAGCCAGTCCGTCAGATCATTTATGTATACAGAAAATAGAATCCTCCTCTCACAGCATACTGGGTTCTATCAATTAGAGCCACTCACTTATCTGGGAACCTATTCCGTATGCTCATATCCTCGTTAACAGTCTGCAGTAGGACACTGTGTCAAATACTTTGCAGAAATCGGTGGATCAAGTCATGATGCCACGTAGGTATCAATAGTCATCACAGCAGAGTGGTACTGTATATTCGGACACCAGCCGCCTTATTCCATTTTTTTAATTCACAGTTGTCGTGATCGCTACAATTACCGCTTTCAACTCTTATGAGTCATCATCGGAACTAGAAATAGAGAAAAGACAACATGCTACATAACTGTGAAACATAAAAAAATTAAAATGCAAAATAAAGAGAAAAATAAAACACTCAGTTATTTTGTAACGAAACTGTTACGTCTATCACAGTCACTTCAGTGACATTAGCTGCATTACCTGCTCATCCGTCGTACTTACAAAATGGAGCATTAGGTCGGTAGAGATACCATGAGCATGTTGGCATACATGTGTCGAAACTTAAAAAGTTCTGTTTCAAAAACACGGTAAAATAATTTGTTGAATTTTGTCTCAAGATATCCGACCGTTGTTTATTTAACGGTTTTTCTCACGTTTTACCAGCACGAGTGTCTGACATCGTCAAAGGTTCACCCTACAATGCTGATAATAGTCAAGTCCACCATCAGCATTGTAGGATGAATCTTTGATTATGTCAGCCATTTGTGCTGGGTTTGACAGAACGTCAGAAAAATCGCTAAACAAACGTCGCCGAAGATGCCTGGACAAAAGACAGTCAGCTAGTGGCTACGAAAGCTCCAACAATTTTGTATA
Source organism: Schistocerca gregaria (assembly GCF_023897955.1). Classification (NCBI taxonomy): domain Eukaryota; kingdom Metazoa; phylum Arthropoda; class Insecta; order Orthoptera; family Acrididae; genus Schistocerca; species Schistocerca gregaria. The sequence goes on along the minus strand of NC_064925.1, from coordinate 319,248,146 downwards.
CTACAATCATATTTTTCATTCTTCCGCTATACAGTCAACGTCAATTCTGGGTATTTAAGGACCGAAGATAAATTAGTACTTGAGTCACCCGAACCACTCCTCCAAAAATAGCAAATGAAATTTTATATTCCCTTCTGTAATTACGGAGCATATAAATAAATACGTATAAAATCCAAACAACCAAGCATAAGTAAAAACGTGACTGACAACGCCACAATAATTTTACCAGCGAAAGACCATAAATAAAGAGTAGGAATGTACGATGAGTATCCCGGTGTCTTCAAACAAATGAAAGCTTTTGTTAAATTCACTCTGTTTATTTAAAATCCGGCCTGGAGACCTCTATCTTTTGGTGCAGTGTGCAAAATTTGCGTGCTTCGAGCCATGGTCGTCAGTAAGTGATTCCGTAAAATCACGTGTTCGCCAAACGCGAACTCGTGTGTTCCATGTATCAAGCTTCGAAAATGCGTCTAGTTTAATCTATACGGGGTGCGGCAGCTAACACAGGCCATCCCAAATACACTCCTGGAAATTGAAATAAGAACACCGTGAATTCATTGTGCCAGGAAGGGGAAACTTTATTGACACATTCCTGGGGTCAGATACATCACATGAACACACTGACAGAACCACAGGCACATAGACACAGCCAACAGAGCATGCACAATGTCGGCACTAGTACAGTGTATATCCACCTTTCGCAGCAATGCAGGCTGCTATTCTCCCATGGAGACGATCGTAGAGATTCTGGATGTAGTCCTGTGGAACGGCTTGCATGCCATTTCCACCTGCCGCCTCAGTTGGACCAGCGTTCGTGCTGGACGTGCAGACCGCGTGAGACGACGCTTCATCCAGTCAAAAACATGCTCAATGGGGGACAGATCCGGAGATCTTGCTGGCCAGGGTAGTTGACTTACACCTTCTAGAGCACGTTGGGTGGCACGGGATACATGCGGACGTGCATTGTCCTGTTGGAACAGCAAGTTCCCCTGCCGGTCTAGGAATGGTAGAACGATGGGTTCGATGACGGTTTGGATGTACCGTGCACTATTCAGTGTCCCCTCGACGATCACCAGAGGTGTACGGCCAGTGTAGGAGATCGCTCCCCACACCATGATGCCGGGTGTTGGCCCTGTGTGCCTCGGTCGTATGCAGTCCTGATTGTGGCGCTCACCTGCACGGCGCCAAACACGCATACGAACATCAATGGCACCAAGGCAGAAGCGACTCTCATCGCTGAAGACGACACGTGTCCATTCGTCCCTCTATTGACGCCTGTCGCGACGCCACTGGAGGCGGGCTGCACGATGTTGGGGCGTGAGCGGAAGACGGCCTAACGGTGTGCGGAACCGTAGCCCAGCTTCGTGGAGACGGTTGCGAATGGTCCTCGCTGATACCCCAGGAGCAACAGTGTCCCTAATTTGCTGGGAAGTGGCGGTGCGGTCCCCTACGGCACTGCGTAGGATCCTACGGTCTTGGCGTGCATCCGTGCGTCGCTGCGGTCCGGTCCGGTCCCAGGTCGATGGGCACGTGCACCTTCCGCCGACCACTGGCGACAACATCGATGTACTGTGGAGACCTCACGCCCCACGTGTTGAGCAATTCGGAGGTACGTCCACCCGGCCTCCCGCATGCCCACTATACGCCCTCGCTCAAAGTCCGTCAACTGCACATACGGTTCACGTCCACGCTGTCGCGGCATGCTACCAGTGTTAAAGACTGCGATGGAGCTCCGTATGCCACGGCAAACTGGGTGACACTGACGGCGGCGGTGCACAAATGCTGCGCAGCTAGCGCCATTCGACGGCCAACAGCGCGGTTCCTGGTGTGTCCGCTGTGCCGTGCGTGTGATAATTGCTTGTACAGCCGTCTCGCAGTGTCCGGATCAAGTATGGTGGGTCTGACACACCGGTGTCAATGTGTTCTTTTTTCCATTTCCAGGAGTGTATATACAAGTGAATAAATATATCGACTTGCAGTTTTCGCGCAGGTATAGCGGAAAATGTGGAGAATTTGATGTTCACAAGTAATTTTTATCGTTTATTGTAGCCGAATTACGACATCGACTTTGATTTTTTTCTAATGGAACTATATACTTTTTCTGTGGCATCCGAAAGAATCTTCTAACAGGACTTGAACGACATAACATGTATGGGATTTGATCAAAAATATCAAATAACAGGGCGGCAAACCACTGCCGCGCAGCCAGGAGAGGAGGTTCCACAAACGTCTGCACAATTATACCAAAAATATGCAAACACGTAACTCGGATATGGTTCTTGTATTTACCTGTGTGCATGAAACACATCAGTGTGTTTTCTGCTGCAGTAGCAATCGGGTAACTTGCTCGTAAAGCTATTGAGACGTTCTCAATGTATACGACAGTGAATATCGTTTATGGAGAATTTCGTCTGCCTGTTGAAGCTGAAGAGCTACCTATTATGCTGAAGAGTATCCAGATCGTGCCAAGCACTCCATTCCATTTCGTCGTTTTCACATTTCCGTGTCTCTACAGCTTCAAGGCACTGACTTACAGAATTTGTTACTATTCTCTACGAAAAGTGCGATGTGATGCGACTCCCGTGCGAAAATTGTGTTAAGGAAGAAGCAACATTGATATACCATAGGCAAATCAGTCTTGTCAACATCACATTAATTGTTATTTGGAAATCCACATTGATTCATACACGCGAATAAAAACAATGCCCGTGGTCTATCAACGTTTGCGTGTTTTTCAAGACCCATATCATTGGACTTTGTTACATTAATGGGCATCTAAGAACTCTGAAGTATGTCTAGTTCCTAAGATATGCTGTTTCCGCAGTGATTGAAACACAGTCCACTGGACATAAGACAAGCAGTGTGATACCAACATGGCGGATGTCAGTCTAAGAGCTCACATGTAATGACAGACGCTCTTAAGAGAACATTTCGAGAGAGTTGGAACGGTCGTTCAAGAAACACAAAATGACCTGCATACTCACCAAACTCAACACTTCTACACTTGTAGCTGTGGTGAAAATTAAAACAAGAGGCTTGTCAGGAAACACCGACGACTCCCGAAGGCATGCAGTACCTTAGGGCTTGTGCTGCCGTTAACCCCAGATTAGATTCAACGTGCAGTATTGTTTCTCCAGAATCACTTTATAGCGTGTAGCAATGCTCAAGGTCAACATTTACACACTTGGTATGACAGCCGCGATAATAAACACACGAACCGTACCTGATATACGTGTTTGCATTCATTTGGCATAACAGGACAGACGTTTATAGAACCTCTTCCCGTGATGGTTGGTTTGTGACGCTGTAATCTTGAACCTATTTGATCAAGTCCCATACATATTATATCGCTGAAATTCTCTTAGAAGCTTCTTTCAAGTGCCGAAGTGAAAAGTATATAGTTCCTTTAGAAAAAAGTAAGGACGATGTCGTTACTCGGTGACTATATCGACAAAAATTAGTTGCGTACATCAGGAAATTCGCTATATTTTTTGCTATAGCTTGGCCAAAAGGGCATCTCCATATCCTTGTATTTATTCATTCTGGATAAATTCTGAAAACAGCAACAGCGCACTGTCAGCCATGAAGCTAGGGCCGAATGCATCTCTCAAAAGACGCACTTGGGGAACGAGTGTTGTATCACAATAACGTTTACCGGGGAGCGCATCGTGTTAAAAGAATTAGTCTCTACGCCCCCACAACTAAAATACCTGAACCACCAAACCGATCGACAATGCTGGACGTACCCCATATAGCGAGTCGTCGGGATGCATAAAGCACTCAGGGACATTGTCGAACATAATCGTTTCGGTGTTCCTGGTGTTATGGTGTGGGGAAGTATTATGTTGCATACACCTACAAAGCTCAAAATCTTTGAACATGGTACACTCACCAGTCAGTGTATTGGCAACACTGTGCCTCTTCCCCATGTGTGTCATTTCAGGGGGGCATTCGACCCTGGCTTCATATTTACGGATGACAACACGCTACAGCATCAAGCTGCGCGGGTTGAGGAGGTCTTGGAACGAGACGATATTTGCCAAACTGACTGGCCTGCCCGTTACTCCGACTTAAATCCCACTGAGCACCTCTGTAATGCCCTGGAGAGATGTACTGCAGCAAGTGGACATGCACCAGCAATCAGCTGCGCTGGTGGAGGAACGGAACGCCCAACCGCCGGCCGCTGTGGCCGAGCGGTACTAGGCGCTTCGGTCCGGAACCACGCGGCTGCTACGGTCGCAGGTTCGAATCCTGTCTCGCGCATGGATGTGTGTGATGTCCTTAGGTTAGTTAGGTTTACGTAGTTCTAAGTTCTAAGGGAGTGATGACCTCAGATGTTAAGTCATATAGTGCTTAGAGCCATTTGAACCATTTTGAACGCCCAATCGCCAATACTCCTTACCAGCCTTGTGTATAGAATGGGAGCACGTTCCAGACCACACATTGCCGTCCGTGGTGATTGCACACCGTATTAATATCCGTGTGTCACTATCGTGAATCCCAATGACTTCAGTGTAGTTATTGTCTTTGAATAAAGGTGTCATTTCTGAAACTTCCTGGCAGATTAAAACTGTGTGCCGGACAGAGACTCGAACTCGGGACCTTTGCCTTTCGCGGGCAAGTGCTCTACCAACTGAGCTACCCAAGCACGACTCACGCCCCCTCCCCACAGTCTTAATTCCGCCAGTACCTCGTCTCCTACCTTCCAAACTTCACAGAAGCTCTTCTGCGAACCTTGCAGAACTAGCACTCCTGGAAGAATGGATATTGCGGAGACACAGCTTAGCGAAAGCCTGGGGGATGTTTCTAGAGGACTTTCCCGCGAAAGGCAAAGGTCCCGAGTTCGAGTCTCTGTCCGGTACACAGTTTTAATCTGCCAGGAAGTTTCATATCAGCGCATACTCCGCTGTAGACTGAAAATTTCATTCTATGTGTTATTTCTGTTCATCTCATTGCATATTTCTTTTAGTTATATTTTGTAAGTTCTTTCAAGTATAGACCACGTTTCATCGAACAATATTACTTGACGGTGAAACATCATGAGAAAATTACTTTCGTCCTTTAGCTTGTATGTACCAGTGTGTTATAAAGCACCATCCGCCACATACCACAAGCTGGCTAACGGTGTACGCTGAGGTGACAAAAGTCGTGGGATTGCGGTCTGCAAATACATATGGCGGTAGTATCGTGTACACAATTTATAAAAGGGCAGTGCATTGGCGGTGCTGTCATTTGTACTCAGCTGATTCATGTGAAAAGGTTTCGGAGGTGATTATGGCCACAGCACGGGAGTTAAAAGACTTTGAACGCGGAATGGTAGTTGGAGTTAGACGCTTGGAACATTCTACTTCGGAAACCGTTGTGGAATTTAATCTTCCGAGACCCACAGTGTGAAGAGCGTGCCGTGGATGCCAAATTTCAGGCAAGACCTCTCACCGTGGACAACGCATTGGCCGACGGCCTTCATTTAACGACCTAGAGCAGCAGCATTTCCATAGAATTGTCAGTGCTAGGAGACAAGCCACACTGCATGAAATGTCTGTAGAAATCAATGTGGAACGTACGGACGAACGTATCCGTTAGGACAATGCGGTGAAATTTGGCGTTAATATGCTATGGCAGCAGGCGACCGACGCTAGTGTCTTTGCTAACAGCACCACATAGCCTGCAGCACCTCAAAAATAACGGTTGCACCTTGAGAAACAGTGGCCTTATCAGATGAGTCGCAATTTCAGTTGCTAAGAGCTGATGGTAGGGTTCGAGGGTGCCACTGACTTCATGGGCCCAAGTTGTCAACAAGGCACTGTGGAAACTTATGGTGACTCCATAATGTTGTGGGCTGTGTTTCTTGGATCACTGTCTGGAAATGGCTATGTTCAGCTATTTGGAGATTATGGAATTCATGTTCCCAAGTAACGATGAAATTTTTATGGATGACAATGTCTCATGTCACCAGGCCACAACTGTTCGCGATTGGTTTGAACATTCCGGACGATTCGAGCAAATGATTTGGCCACCCAAATCGGCCGACACGAGTCCCATCGAACATTCACGGGACATGATCGAGAGATCAGTTCGTGCACAAAATCCTGCACTGGCAACACTTCCGCAGTTGCTGTTGGCAGTAGAGGCAGCATGGTTCAATATTTGTGCAGGGGACCCCTAACAACTCGTGGAGCGCACGCCACGTCGAGCTCTCGCCCTATAAGGAGGTCCGACACGGTATTAGGAGGTATCCCATGACTTTTGCCACCTCAGTGTATGGATGAAGATTGAGATGGTGGGCGTGAGTGCAGCGCCTCGTCCTTGTGCAGCCTACCTGAGCCGCGGCGACCACAACGTGTTCACGGTGGACTGGGAGCCGCTGACGTACTTCCCGTGCTACCTGTCGGCCATCAGCAACACGCGGCTGGTGGCGCAGTGCTCGGCGCAGCTGTACGCCCACCTCACCTACAACGGCGCCGCCGCCTCGCGCATCACCTGCGTCGGCCACTCCCTGGGCGCCCACATCTGCGGCATGATGAGCAACCACCTGTCCCGCAGGATGGACAAGATCATAGGTACGCACCGTATAATCTCATCTTGCAACCTCTACAAACTCCCAGTTCCGCATCTTCAGCACCAGACTCCTTTACCAATGGGCGGAAGATATGATAGATGTGTGTCTTTCCCCAGTTATTCACCTAAGACATTTATTTGGCTTCAGAATCTGCATAATCAACATCACTCACATTCATGTCTGTGTAACAGAGATTTATTCCATCACAGTGAAGGTACACTTCAGATGTGGTCACACAATTACCGAGTGACAACGAATGGATGTAGTATCCTGGTAAGCAGTATATTAACCCTTTCAAAACTGAATTTTTTTCTGGAGGATGGAAAACTGTTCTTTATGTGATAATGCTCTTAGGTAATTTTTTTAATGATTTTACATGCAAGATTCATACAAAAGTATATATCTGTCTTCAAAACATACTTTGTACACTTGGTTTCATTTTATGGACTAAAATAACTAATTACGAAATACTTTCTATTGCAATAAATAGTAAAACGTTCATTCAATAGTTACCATGCAAAATACCAAAAACAGTGTTCAGTTGAACAGTGGGATATAGCAAACCAGTCACATCCATGTATTCTGGTGCTCACGAGCTGCTGCGCTCTTCTACGTTGATTTCATTGTAGTTTCATAGTCATGCCGAACAGTTGGTAGCACTTGTGCATGATGAAAAAGTTGAACATACAAAAATGTGTACCTCAGGTTTCCACTGGGAAAAATATGTTTCTATTGCAGCTAAGATGCAGTAAAAATTAATGTACACAATTGTAACCAAAGGGTCTGAAAGGGTTAAACACGTTGCTATTATTGCAACAGAGGGAATACGGGCGCAATGGTTTATGACCATCATGTAAACGAACTGCAACTGTCACCCCTCCCTCATCCATAACAGTACGCCACTTGGGCTGTCATCCTAGGAAATGTTGGTTTTTATTTAGAATTTATTTTATTGCCCAATTAAATATCCTTATCACTACCAAGATGGTCTTCTCTGTATGTATGCCAACCTTATCTTAATGAAAATTGCTTATGGCTCAATATGATCAGCAAAGTATGATGTCACTATCAAACTTGGCTGCTCAACTTAAATCTAACGCTATGTTATTACACTAGACGTGATTAAACTATGTGAAATTAAAAAAAGATCCAAGTGACAGAATATGGTCTACTTATTTAGGAATTTTCATGTAGGTACGAAACAAGGATTCCTACTCTTCCAGCTACCTAGCTTCAAATACTTTTCGAGATCACCCAACAACCCACTTGTCCCATGCAAAACGCACTTATGAAGGTAATCGTAAATAAGAGATTTCTTAGGATTTTTTGTAAGGTTGCAAATAAGAAAAATTGTTCGTGCAAAAACTTCTATTAATTTTTGCTTATTTCTTTACACGCAGTAAAAAACCCTCTCTTTATTTTTGTTTCGTGTTGCTTTAATAATATTTAGCTTAATTTTTAACTTGTAATTTAAATCTGCAGCCGAATCAGCGAATTCTTTTACCAACCAGTAATTTTGTTAAATACAAATAATTTATATTCTCGAATTCTAATATTCTAATTTTTCTCTGTGAAAATATCATTTATTGCTTTAACAGTTACCTTTGTCCTTTCCTGCAATTCTCCTAGTGGCGAGCATTCGAGGGTTTCAATGTTTCCTTTCGTTTCCTGCATAGCACTATCGCTAAAGGACTGCGTATTTCCCTGGGTGTACGCCACCAGATCTCTTCCTTCGAATACTTGCGGAATTTCTGTATAGAGTTGAAAGTTTACAATTTGTTTAAAAAAGTGCCCATTAATTTTAGTTATTCTGTCAGTTTTAAAATCCGCAAATGGGTATTCGGTTGTTAGTAATCATCCTTTTTAAGCTGATGGATTACAAGCAGACTGCTCATGTCTCCTTTAACACAGTGAAAGACCTTCGATCCATTGATTTCTATGAGTAGTCCAACACGTGAGAACTTTCCACTGCTGTTTGCAGTAGATGCTTATATCTTGAATTCCCCGTAATGGCAAAGATTGTGTTTAAATTAATATGTAAGACTTCCTTGCTCACCGGCAATTGTTTCTTTCTTTTCCAATTGCAGTTTATATTATTCCGTTATAGCAGTTCTTTTCGCCATATACTTCAGATTTCGTTTTTTGGCTTCGATCTGTTCCATGTACAGATTTATTTTGATCACGCATAACAAATTAATTGCACTTAAAGTAGTAATTTCATTAATACGGTATGGTTCGATTCCGTGCAATACATTTACTCCTTTCTAATATCTATGGAATAACAGTTATTATGAAAACTAATCCTAATTTGGCAATGTCTATATGGGGCAGTGTTGTGGAGAACAGTGTTCTGGATTGAAAAAAAAAAAAGTTTTTCCTCCTTTAATATAACACTTCCGGTAGCACTTTGGAACACGCTATTGATTTTTTACAACCATCCCCCGCAGTGTTCGATGGTCCCTGACTATCAGTACATGAGGTATTCCTGTTTTTGGTTTAGCTGTGTTGGTTCCTTCGCCAGAAGTCACACGTAAATAGTACCCTAAAATTACCACGGAAACGAACATAATATATTTGCTTCTACTAAACGTCGCCAAGTCCATCTTGTTCACTAGACACAACCGTCCAACTACGAGTAGTTGCTGACGCCATCATTTGATGTAAGCGCTTTGCCTATCGATCACCTGGATGCCTATTTAAAGGCAACATCTGCCTGGAACAGCGAAAAGTTCAACCCGAAGCTCAATTTTCCGCACTCCAAGAAATAACCTGGTCGATCCCCAAGGATCATCGTATCCTGTCTTCCGGAACCCCCTTCAAAAACACCACCTCGACCCCAGAGAGCACACGACTTCACAGCGTACAAAGGCTGTCGGCCGACTCCACGATGTCTCGAATGCCTAAACTCGCACGAAATTATTTGACCTTTCGGCCACTGAGAATCAGGAGCAGAGTGCAGGTATTTACATTGGCCTTTTCGTAATCCCACCTAAAGTGCTTTTGTAAGGTGCTGCTTCCTCCCAGCAGCTTTAGAATTTTTTCTGTAGTGAAACACACTGGCCATCACGGAGAAGTCACATAACCTTTAGGCGGTCTACATCTACATCTACATGGATACTCTGGAAATCACACTTAAGTGCCTGGCAGAGGGTTCGTCGATCCAACTTCACAATAATTTTCGATTATTCCAAACTCGAACAGAGCGCGGAAAAACGAATACCTCTATATTTCTGCGTGAGCTCTGATTTCCATTATTTTATTATGAAGATCGTTTCTCCCTTTGCAAGTCGGTGTCAGCAAAATATTTTCACATTCGGATGAGAAAATTGATGATTGAAATTTCGTGAGAAGATTCCGCCGCAACGAAAAACGCATTTGTTTTAATGGCGTCCACCTCGAATCCCGTATCATGTCAGCGACACACTCTCCCCTGTTTCGCGATAATAAAAAAAGTGCAGCTCTTCTTTGAACTTTTGCAAAGTAATTTGTTAATCGTATCTGGTAAGGATCCCACACCACGCAGCAGTACTCCAAAAGAAGAAGGACAAGCGTAGTGTAGGCAGTCTCTTTAATAGATATGTTCCATATCTCCTATTCTCACGCGACCGCTACGGTCACAGGTTATAATCCTACCTCGGGCATGGATGTGTGTGATGTCCTTAGGTTAGTTAGGTTTAAGTAGTTCTAAGTTCTAGGGGACTGATGACCTCAGATGTTAAGTCCCATAGTGCTCAGATCCATTTGAACCATTCATATTATCAGACAACTACCAGTTTAAGATAGACCGGTCCATTAACTCCAGGGTGAAAAAGCCTTCTTTCCCCAGAAACACCCTGTTCTAGCCAATAACTACAGAAGGAGCAAACGGGCGCAGTCGGGAAACGATATGTTACAATATGACTCACATGTTCTACACCTTCAGTGTCCACGAATTCCCATCAAACTGCCGCTGGCCAACCTCCGGAAGTCTGTACCAACAGAGCCGAAAGGAACTTACATGTTTAGTCGCTTCGAGTTAGATGTGTCGGTACTCATATCAGTTTCGAAAGTAACGAATCAATACTTTGAGGTATCAGTACTGATCTTTCACAAAAAGTATACACTAGACCAGTAAAATACCACCCCATTTCTTTAAAGAATCGAAATCTCATGAATAAAACGTCGTATTTCCTGAACTATTTGTCAGTGATATAACTTTTCAAATAGATTCAGTGGTACATGTTGATACTGTTTTATCCTGCCCACTCGTCAAATATGGGGTGCCTAGGAAACCTTCTTCTCGGACGACACACAAATAAGAGGTCTTTTCAGTATATACGATTCGTAATAAAAGACAAGTAATACAGTTCGTAAGTCGCTGCTATACAAGTGCCCTTTCTTGATGCCCCCGTGGAGGTCGTAGAACTGCTTGTCTTCTGCTGGGTCGCGGCCTGTCGGGAGCGGCGCTCATGTCCTCTTCGTGTCGAGGGCGCTGCCGTCGGGTTGTCGTCCTGGGGAGGGTCGGTCCGCGTACTATTGGCTGACGTCCTCACAGCCCTCTATGCTCTAACGTTCCCGATCGGCGTGCCGGCGCTTGCCTCTACGTCGGAACAGATACTGTCTGCAAATTGTATTGCGAGTAGAGTTGGTGGTAAAGAAGTAATACGGTAAAACGTCATGTCTGATCTTGGAATTTTACTGTATAAAAACCTTTACCATATGATTATACGATGGCGTACTTAAAAGTAATGCCTCCGAATTTTTTTGTGTGGAAACTCTTAAAGCTCGTTAAATCAAACAAACGTTACTACCGTTCTATTCTTCATGTCTACATATTTATTTCTCACCATGGCGACAGACACATATCTCTGAACAAGAGACCAGCTTGTTGATACCGTCGCTGAAGAACGTTTGACTTTGTTGACGGAAACACAGCCTCATCTCTGCTTCATCACCATCAAACTGAAGTCCTCGAAAGTGTTCTTTTAGTTTTGGAACCACGCGAAAATTGGGTTGGGCTTTATAGAGAATGATCGACAACAGTCGTGTGGCTAAGGCCTCCCATCGGGTAGACCGCTCGCCGGGTGAAAGTCTTTCGATTTGACGCCACTTCTGCGACTTGCGCGACGATGGGGATGAACTGATGATTATTAGGAAAACGCAACACCCAGTCCCTGAGCGGAGAAAATCTCCGATCCAGCCGGGAATCGAACCTGGGCCATTAGGAGTGATAGCCTGTCGCTCTTACCACTCAGCTACCGGGGGCGGACATCGAGGACGAGCCCAGGGCGTCGGATTTTTGCAGGTGTGGCTGCTCTCGTGTGTGGTCTGGCATTGTCTTGATGAAGGAGAGGGTGCTCCATGTGTGGACGAACTCTTTGAATTTGAAACTCGATTACAGCACGCTGTGTCTCACACACCGACACAGTTACGTTACACACCGCCATGTTACACGCCACAATTCGGAGCCTTCTAGCGGCAAAAGTTTTCAGATATGAAGACGTGAAGAATAAAGAAGCTGAATGTTAACAAAGTTTTATTTAAAAGCTTTAAGAGTTTTCACACACAAAGTTCGGGACAATAGTTTTCAACAAGCTGTAGCGTTGCTCTTGGTGGGCGAAAAGAAAAAGAATTATTATTTTATTTTATTTTATTTTTTGAAAAATGTCGAAAAAGTGAATATTTTGGTGGGCCACTTGGCAACAGGATAAAGGATTGATTACACTATTATAATAAAATACGTTGAGAATTAAATACCTGAATAAGAGCAGCATATTGATACATTTGAGATCGTTCGGAAGAAACATTATCATTTCTCCGCATTTTTATAGTCGCGATGTAGTCATACCCGGAACAACACTAAGGGACCAGAAGATTTATAGACTTTAAAAGAAATGCATCACTACACAATTTAAAAAAAATGTTGATTCAGAAATAATAAGAAAACGATAATGTTCCTTCTGCCTCATGCTGCGTTCGACCCATCAGCGTGATCGTAATTTCTGGTGATGAACTAACACAAAATAATTATCATTCAAGTAAATAAGGAGATGGAAACCATCAATGTTAATTTACTAAAATAAGCACACTTATTTTTAACACACTTCTTTTTTACTGCTACGTACCTTTTCATATTGAATTACAATAGATGACCATTGTGGTTAAATACTTCATACATAACTAAATGTCCTCTTGATGCTGTCTTTTCGTAATCAATTACAAGAAACTACATGTTTTCTGATTGTAAAAATAACAATTAGCATATTAACTCAATATTTTCACAAATAAAATATAAAATACCGTTGCGGAATGCAGCAAGTCCACGTCCGCCTCTCACGGAATACAAACAGTAAAAGGTGAGGCGGCCAATGCCTTATTTGTCAGAATTCTTTTTTATGCCATTAACTGACACATGTACATAGAGATTTACAGGCACCACGCAAGAACGGCAAAGATAAAGAATAATAGTCTGTCGGTGCTATGCGATGGTTCATTTCTTTTATTTTACAATTGTTCGATAACTTTAGGCCATCAGGCGTGTACTATTGAGCGTATACTAATGTTTGTTTGGCGAAAATTACTAATATTACAAGATTATGACAGCATTTTAATTTTTATAAATTCGGTCAGTAAATGTTTGAAATATTGAAAATCAAGTTTCTTGCCTGCGTAAGCCCTTAGATATGTAATCTGCAACTGGGGTCGTGTCCCGTGTTCAAGGTTTGGTAAAATAAATACATACTTCAATCTCTCCATCTCTGTTTTTTTTAAATCATTCTATAACAGAGAAAGATACTCGATATTCTCAAGTTTTACATGGAAAAAAAATCAAGTATTAACTCAAGCAATTTTTTATTTTATTACAGACTGAAATTTTTATAAATTTGGAATTTGAAAAATGAAGCTGTAGAAGAGATTACCAGAAAAGCAACTGAATAGTACCCAAAAATAAATAAATTTAATCTATTTAAAATTGTCTTTCTTCCTCCGCAGAGTCACCGAAAAACAATATTTAAACCTATCGTTTACTACAGAATCCGTTACGCAACTTTGACAGCGTGCTGCCTGCCGTTGAAAATAAACGCTCCAAATTTTCAAGTATTCAGTGAATAGCTTATATAACTGGAGGAATAAAACCTTTGTTTCTTCCCGTTCCTCTAAAGCACTGGCGCATAGTGATGACACAAGTGTTGCCAAATAAAGGCTCATTCCATAGTTCTGATCATAAAGTTGCAATGAATAATCATGAGGATCATTCGAAACGGTACCTGCTATAAATTACTGATATGAATAAAAGTATCAGCTGAAAAATATAGATTAAAAAATCGTCGGTATTGAGATGAAATACTCGATACCAAGGAGGGCTGACACTTTTTCCGTGTTCCTACCTCGGATAATTCATTGCCACCGTAATTTTCAGCATACTTCCTTAACACCATATCTTAAACGCTTCGATTCTCTTCACTTCCCGATTTTCCCATAGTTCCGTAAAATGCTCTGATCCATACATACATTCACAGAAGTTTTCTTTCTCAAAATAATTCTATGCTTGATATTAGCAAACTTGCTTTGGAAACGCCAATCACCGGTCGGACGTTATTCGCCATTCTCAAGATTCAGATATAATCCATAAACGGACTATTATTTGAGTCCATAAATGAACGCACGTTTCTTTCTTACGTTTGCAGGCCCAGTTCTTTTGTTCGTCTCTCAAATTAAATGTGCGCCTCTATCTCTCACACTCATTGGGAGACCTCACTTACAGTGAGGCCATTATCTAGTATGGCTTGGCTGTGCCTTTCTTAAGGAATTTATTATTCTGTTGAGGCTGTAATATGAGGACCATCGAGGCATGTATATGGCCTTTGTTATATCAAAATATCTGTGAAAACACCTACATTTATTCGCAATTAACATAAACTACTTGTAGTGTTCTTCAGAGACTCTCAGGAATTCCTCACAATTTGGTTTATAATACTACAATTCTTACAACACTAAAATAGCTGCTAAATAGCTTATATCGTGTTCCCATAAAATGTCACTTCAACATTCTGTATTTGTTTATCATTATGTGTGAGGAATGCTCTCGTCAATGGTACTGGGAAATATCGGTGATGCTTCCAAATGGCTCTAAGCACAATGGGACTTAACATCTGAGGTCATCAGTCCCCTAGACTTAGAACTACTTAAACCTAACTGACCTAAGGACATCACACACATCCATGCCTAAGGCAGGATTGGGATCTGCGACCGCAGCAGACGCGTAGTTCCGGACTGAAGTACCTAGAATCGCCCGGCCACAACGTCAGGAAGATGCTTCCAGTTGGAATAAAATGACCCCAACGTGAAGTAATTGTAATATGCAAATCTTTGTTCAGACTGTACCACTGGCTCTTTTCTTTCAAAATGTCATGTAAACCTTACTTCTAATCATGAATGATAAATATTTGTCTTCAGAACATAGTCGTCAGCTGCCTTAAGCTTGAGTCAAGAAAATAATATACTACAGTGTAAAGGGGTGCTGCCTTGCAAAGCAGTATTTTATGCTTAGCGTAAAGTCTCTAAATCCACCCAATTGCTAACTTTACAATCATCAGCAGATTTCTTAGATTTGGAATGCGCAATCAATGAAGAGCGATTCTTCCCTTTATACAGTGGCAGAAAAAGAAAGGTCAAGGAGGATTTCATTTTATTGACCAGTGATGTGACGGGTAGTTTATCATTTTGGGGATATGTAATAACAAATGAAGCCCACATATCACAGTAAATGGTGCCCAGTCGCACCAGTGACCTTTTCTGGCGTGTATTCTCGCTCGCGAACGATCATAAATATGCCGAATGGCATCCTGCGATAGATTGTGCCAAGGCTCTTACAGCTTTTGATGCAGTTGTGCAGTTGAGCAGTGGTTCTTAGAGGTATTGCAGAAGGAGGAAATTCCTGCTTCACCATGTTCTATACGTTTTTAATTAGCGAGAAATATGATGATCGTGCTGCCCAGGGCAGCTGTTGTTCACGAACAACTCATTGCTTGGCAGCAGCCGTATGTGGACGTGGACTGACCTGCTGAAAAAGTACATCACTTTTCTGACGAAGAAATGGCTCTAGCACGGGGATAACAACCTGTGCAGTGTAGCGGGCACTGGTTACTTTGCCCTGCAGAAACGCCAGATGTGACTGCCATTTGTAACTGATGCGCAACCCCGCCACCCCTCCCCCCATCCCATGAACGTACGCGGGTACATCCATCGCTCGCAGAGAGACAGAACCTACTAGAGCGTCACTGGAGATAACAATGCGCCATTCCACCCCCCAGTCGACACTGTCATGGTACCGGAGTAACTACGCTTAGTGGCGTCAGTGGTAGCCTGTACAGTCCTTGAACATAGTGCTGCTGCAAGCAGACGGTTCCCAATTGTGCTTGGTGCAACGGGAAATGCAACATGTGCTCCTGTTTTTCCCTGAATGATATTCGGTAAGCCACCACTACTCGTATCGATCTTGACGCGTGTGTATACTTCTTGGATGTGGGAACGTTCTACAGCTCAATAGTGAGAGCTGCGACAGGCCACCGACACCTTGTGCCCAACATGTGCAGCAGTCTACCAGTAGATCCATCCAGCATCCTTCAGGGTCAAAATCGACCCCATTCAAATGGCTGAAGTCGTTCAACAGGAGTATGTACTCGTCGGTGAGGCATGGTTGTACACCAGAATACTGCCGAGAATTCTTCTGGGTTGTATGGCCGTGGTCCATGGAACTCTTCTATCCCTGATGTTTCGTCCAAAGCTACGTTGGACATCTTCGGATGCGCTCCTGGTTGTGCTGAGTCTTGCCGACTGACGAGTCGGACGTCGAAGAACGGTCTAAATACTGTGGAAAGTGGGCTTGGTCTGGATTTCGCGTGATTGCAGAGATAAACATTGTCAAGGATAAAATATAACTATAGATCATAGTACGTCAAAGATAAAAACTTCTCATGGATTCTGAGCGCCAATGTCCATATAAAAAATGGTTCACATGGCTCTGAGCACTATGCGACTTCTGAGGTCATCAGTCGCCTAGAACTTAGAACTAATTAAACCTAACCAACCTAAGGACATCACACACATCCATGCCCGCGGCAGGATTCGAAGCTGCGACCGTAGCGGTCGCTCGGTTCCAGATTGTAGCACCTAGAACCGCACGGCCACTGTCCATATATCGCTGACTTTCGTAGACTCTTCTTTTCTGTTAAAATTATCCCCATGTTTATATATTTCTATGGGTTCACTATATAGCCGTGCATAATAGTTCGTCACATTACATAAAACTTCAGTTTCCGAAAATTTCACTACGTATCATCCGACTGAAGAGCATGTTCTACCATGGCTGACTTGTCTGTTTTCCCTAGTCGGCAAAGACTTTTATGTTCCTCCAACTGTGTATTCACACTTCTCTTTGTAGTTCCAATGCAGACCCTACCACCTCTTTTCCGTTGTGAATGATGATTAGAATCCTTATGCAAGTATCTGTCGTTATGCGTAACCTTCCGAAAGACTATGTTTCAAGGTGCCATCAATCTGTCTCATAACGGAGATATCCAAGAAGGATATTGCATTTTCTTTCTCCATTTCCATAGTAAACTGGATTTTAGGATTTATACTATTTAAATAACAAAAGAATTCCTCTAAGGTTTTTTTTTGCCATGTGACCAAAGTACAAATTTATCATTCACGTATCGATAGCATAAAAGTCTTTGCCGACTAGGGAAAACAGACAAGCCAGCTGTGACAGAACATGCTCTTCAGTCGGGTGATACGTAGTGAAATTTGCGGAAACTGAAGTTTTATGTACCGTGAAGAACTATTGTCCACGGCTATATACAGAAGCCATCGAAATATATAAACATGGCTATAATTTTAAGAGAAAAGAAGAAGCTATGAAAGTCAGCGATATATGGACAGTGGCGCTACAGAACCGATGAGAAGTTTTTATCTTTGACGTATTATGATGGATAGTTATATTTTATCTTTGACAAGGTTTATCTCTGCTGTCACGTGAAATCCAGACCACGCCCAATTTCCACGGTATGTAGACCGTTCTTCGACGTCCGACTCGTCGGTCGGCAAGACTCAGCACAACCAGGAACACCTCCGAAGATGTCCAACGTAGCTTTGGACGAAACGTCATGGATAGAAGAGTTCCATGGACCACGGCCACACAACCCTGAATAATTCACGGCAGTTGGAGCATCCGGTCGTGAAAGCCTTCATTGAACACCAGAATACTGATCACATCTTAACTCTCTATTGTCACAGCCTGAGCACAGACAGGCCCCCGGAGTGCTATTTTGCCGTCGATGACCGTGGCCGCTGAATCACTAATACTACAACCCCTCAATAGGTACATACTCTGGTGCCACTGAACACAGTACTTAATGATGTTGCAGCTTTCTCCGACAGGGTGCACACGCTACGGAATGGGAGACGAATCAAAACATTGTAACCTAGTTTAGTACTAAGTCTGTCCTCGTGGTGTTTGCCTGTGCTGTTGTGCCTGTGTGAGAGCGAGGTTTGAGTGGAGTGCGGCTGGCGTGTGCGCAGGGCTGGACCCGGCGCGGCCGCTGCTGGACCGGTTCGGGGACGCGGCGTTCCGGCTGACGAGGGACGACGCGCGCGTCGTGCAGGTGGTGCACACGAACGCGGGGGCGCTGGGCGAGGCGGCGCAGACGGGGCACCTCGACTTCTGCATCAACGGCGGCGCCGAGCAGCCCGGCTGCAAGGGGCACCGCCTCCGTGAGTACGCAGCCCCGCGCCCCGAGGCAAACGCTCTCGTAAACACCGCTCCGCGGAACTGTTCTCGCCCCAATATTGACATGCGGGAAAAAAAACGTGAAGCACTCAGGAAAGGAGGAGGAAACGAAATGGAAATCCACAGGTAGAGAGGGTATCTGATGTTATTTGACTTATTACAACATCGAGTCAGATTAACACTTTGCCGTCCGCACGTCTCGTACAAATTTATTCGCTTGGCGCCGGCAGTGCTAAGTCGGATTACTTGGCTTGTCGCCGGCCGCTTATCACCCTTCCATTGATGACAAGCTTCAAACACATTGGCTTTTGCGCACTTTAATTTTCCGGAAATCCTTTATTTTGCCGTATCGTTCCACAAACTCGAATTTTCTTTTCAAGTAACTTCTCTGCAGGTTGTACGAGGGGCACCCAAAAGAAACCGGATTATTGTCATTAAAAAATTTATTGATGAACCTTTTTACAAAATTACTTCAGTCACCGTCAAAATACTCTCTATTACATGCGATGCACTTGTCAAGTCGCTTTTCCCACTGTTGGAAGCATGTTTGGAACTCTTGAAGTTTGATATTGTCCACTGCCCTTTGCAAAGCTGATTTACCGCCTCCACATCGCCGGAACGCTCCCCTTTTAGCCTTTTTCTCATTCGTGGAAATAGGAAAAAGTCGCACGGGGCTAGGTCCGGCGAATACAGGCCGTGTGTGCTGGAACGTTGTCCTGATGCAGAAACCAGCCACCTTATCGCAAAGTTCCGGGCGTTTCCTCCTCACAACCTATCGCAGATGCCTTAAAACATTCAAGTAAAAGTGCTGGTTAACATTCTGGGCAGGGAGTAAGAATTCCAGATGCACAATTCCACGAACATAAAAAAAGACAATGATCATCGTCTTCACATTTGACCTCACTTGCCTTGCTTTTTTTGGCCTGGGAGAGTTGGGAGTCCTCCGCTGGCTTCACGCTTGCTTGGTTTCTGGGTCATACCCGTAACACCAACTCTCATCACCTGTAAGGACTTTGTTCAAGGTGTTTGGACCACGTGCAATCTCTATTTTCAAGTCCTGACACACATTCATGCGGATGGGTTTTTGCTCCTGTGTGAGAAGACGGGGAACAAATTTAGCAGCAACACGTCTCATCCTCACTCAAAATTCCACTGGCATGAGCTCCAACTGATTCCTGTCTCTGATGAAATTTGGTCGATCGTTTGGCGACGATCCTCATAGATCTTTTCGCGGATCTTTTCAATGTTCTCCTTATTTCGCGATGTTGAAGGGCGTCCAGAACGAGCTTGGTCTTCAACACACATCTCACCACGTTTAAAGCGCCCAAACCACTCGAAAACCTGTGTGCGGCTCATAGCGTCCTACTGGAAAGCTTCCTGAAGCATTTGGTGTGTCTCCGTTGCAGGTTTTTACGCAGGAAACAAAATTTCACACACACTCTTTGTTCTTTTAAAGTTGCCATAACGACTTCGCAGAGGTAACCCGCCAACAATCAGAGAAACACAATACCACATTTTCACGTTCAGATCTGCACTGACGCCGTCTGCACAGCTGTTTCATGAAGGTCTCTACTTACAGCATCTAGCGTGAGAACCCTGCACTACGTCTACGAGTGACAGCGCCCTCGGAGTCCGGTTTCCTTTGGGTCCCCCCTCGTACACTGTTGTAATAGTTATCCATGCAGAGGTCATGCCACTTTCCATCAGAAGGTGTCAATAGTTCCGTCACTGTTTCTGCTAAAGGCTGTCCAGCGCCGGAATACACTCCTGGAAATTGAAATAAGAACACCGTGAATTCATTGTCCCAGGAAGGGGAACCTTTATTGACACATTCCTGGGGTCAGATACATCACATGATCACACTGACAGAACCACAGGCACATAGACACAGGCAACAGAGCATGCACAATGTCGGCACTAATACAGTCTATATCCACCTTTCGCAGCAATGCAGGCTGCTGTTCTCCCATGGAGACGATCGTAGAGATGCTGGATGTAGTCCTGTGGAACGGCTTGCCATCCCATTTTCACCTGGCGCCTCAGTTGGACCAGCGTTCGTGCTGGACGTGCAGACCGCGTGAGACGACGCTTCATCCAGTCCCAAACATGCTCAATGGGGGACAGATCCGGAGATCTTGCTGGCCAGGGTAGTTGACTTACACCTTCTAGAGCACGTTGGGTGGCACGGGATACATGCGGACGTGCATTGTCCTGTTGGAACAGCAAGTTTCCTTGCCGGTCTAGGAATGGTAGAAGGATGGGTTCGATGACGGTTTGGATGTACCGTGCACTATTCAGTGTCCCCTCGACGATCACCAGAGGTGTACGGCCAGTGTAGGAGATCGCTCCCCACACCATGATGCCGGGTGTTGGCCCTGTGTGCCTCGGTCGTATGCAGTCCTGATTGTGGCGCTCACCTGCACGGCGCCAAACACGCATACGACCATCATTGGCACCAAGGCAGAAGCGACTCTCATCGCTGAAGACGACACGTCTCCATTCGTCCCTCCATTCACGCCTGTCGCGACACCACTGGAGGCGGGCTGCACGATGTTGGGGCGTGAGCGGAAGACGGACTAACGGTGTGCAGGACCGTAGCCCAGCTTCATGGAGACGGTTGCGAATGATCCTCGCCGATACCCCAGGAGCAACAGTGTCCCTAATTTGCTGGGAAGTGGCGGTGCGGTCCCCTACGGCACTGCGTAGGATCCTACTGTCTTGGCGTGCATCCGTGCGTCGCTGCGGTCCGGTCCCAGGTCGACGGGCACGTGCACCTTCCGCCGACCACTGGCGACAACATCGATGTACTGTGGAGACCTCACGCCCCACGTGTTGAGCAATTCGGTGGTACGTCCACCCGGCCTCCCGCATGCCCACTATACGCCCTCGCTCAAACTCCGTCAACTGCACATATGGTTCACGTCCACGCTGTCGCGGCATGCTACCAGTGTTAAAGACTGCGATGGAGCTCCGTATGCCACGGCAAACTGGCTGACACTGACGGCGGCGGTGCACAAATGCTGCGCAGCTAGCGCCATTCGACGGCCAACACCGCGGTTCCTGGTGTGTCCGCTGTGCCGTGGGTGTGATCATTGCTTGTACAGCCCTCTCGCAGTGTCCGGAGCAAGTATGGTGGGTCTGACACACCGGTGTCAATGTGTTCTTTTTTCCATTTCCAGGAGTGTATATCTTGAATGATGAAATGTATCCCGTACTCCAATCAGACAGCATCCGAATGAGTATGCCGTATTTCGCAATTTTCGACGGATTGTGAACTTCAAAATTTAGCCGTCCACGCCACGGTATCATTCCTTCATCAATTGAGATGTTTTGACTTGCATTAAACGTTTGTTTAAACGATTTGGAAAAAATAATCAATTTCGAATTGCACTTTGACAAGCCGGTCTGCATTATCTAGTTTATTGTTGCTGTCGGAAAAATGTAAAAATGATAATATTTGTCTACATCGGGTGCGGGACATCGTTTTACGAAATATCGCAGTGTCTATCAACGGGTTCGTTGAGCAGTAATCATTGATCCTTGATTTTCTTACAGTTCCCATAAGGATAGCAAGCCCAAACCATTTTCTTAGTTCGAGTCCCGTAACGTCGACAAATTTCGCATTTTTAAATCCTGTTTCTTTTTATTGCAATGTTGACTGTAGTATTTTTTGGTTTCATTGCTAATATATTCAAATAGATCGTTCCCAATATATAATTGTACGATATCCACGACGCTCTGTGTATATTTGGGACATATGTTTGAACTTGGGGATCCTTCAAATTTATTATTGGTCCTCGGTAAATCAAAGTCCGCCAATATGCACTGTCTTCTTCTTCTGATTCAGCCAAATCAGTTGGCAATCATAGCGTTCTTCCTGGACGTATTTCACTATCTTCCTACAATTCTGCTTCACTTTCATTTTTTTGATATCCAATGTCTTCTTCCCAATCGGCCAAGTCGTCCGGAACGTCAGACAGGACGTCCTCGAATTGATCGTAAATAATCCTAGTGTCTCTTTCGTCCGCCATGATGAAAGGGCACAAGTACTTACAAAAACAAAGCACTTGTCGATGCGTGATACTAACGTGCTGCCGCCGGCCACTGAGCGATACTCTGTAGACGACACGACTGTGGTGTCGCCTGACGGTTTAGTGTTAATAGTGCGCGCAAAATGCCGCGGTGGGACTCGTCATGAGTGGCGAATTTTGAGTAAAACCTAGAATGTTTCTGGTTGTCATTTCAAAATTTGCTAGTTTTGCCAAAACAGAGTGGAGTTTAGACAGTCTCACCTCACTAACATGTTGTGAAGACACAACTGCGAGAGAATTCTGAAACAGTAGTTTATTAAGCGAGGAACTGAGGAAAAGTAAAGTCAGTAGCTTATGAAAAAGCCTGTCCTCAGTATAAAAAAAAGTAATGTCTTCACATATAGTGGTCCAAAACCCATAGGATTTCTCGTTTCACCAGCTATCGATGGCCTTTAAAAATTACATTCTTTCACCAAACAAGTCTGTAGTTATTGGAATAACACAGTAGATACTGAGCTTTACATAATAACGATATGGTAAAGTACTCCCCTCTTTGTGTGCTATCATTTTCCAAAATCTCAGTTCGATATCTGAAAGCGTTTATGAAATATGAGGAGTGTTGCGGATATTTCACTCTGACTTTATCGCTGGCGCGGTGCGATCGCAAATGACTGCACTACATCAGATCAATTTTCTTTATGTTGGTGACAGATAGATGCCTCTACCCTAATCTAAATAAAAATTCAATATATTAGCTAAATTTCAAACGCAACAACATATTAAGGAACATGCATCAAACGCAAAATCTTAGCGAGCTCTACTTTTCATTGCAAACGTTTCCGAATTTCCCGTGTATACCCTCAGTCGCCTAAGGACTGTCGTATCCCGTAACAGTGGCGCTACATCACTACTGATGAGTATGGCGAATTACAAGGTCCACCCCACTTGCTAATATTCCGAAACTTGGATGAACCGTGCACTTAAGACGACTTGGGTACAGCAAATAACAAAACTATTCAGGCTGGTAATTTGTGGACTAATTTTGAGATTTGAACATCTGGAACCCTTGGGGACACCATCTCATTACCACGTGATATAGTATTCCACCATGCATTTTCACTCTGCAGCGGAGTGTCCGGTGGTTTTAAACTTTCTACTAGATTAAAATTGTCTTCCGGGCCGGAATCCGAACCTGAGATCTTTGCCTTTTGCGGGTAAGTACTACACTGACTGAGCTACCTAAGCACAATTCACGTCCAGCCCACAGTACCTTACTTCCGACAATACGTCATCTCGTATCTTCCGAACTTCACAGAAGCTCTTCTACATATCTTGCGGGACTAGCACTTCTGGAAGAACGGATACTGAGGGGACATGTTTTAGCTACAGCCTGTAGGATTGTTCCCAGAATGGATTTTCATTCTGCAGCAAAGAGTAGGCTGATTTGAAAATTCTCGACAGATTAAAACTACGTATCAGATCAGGAATCGAATCTGGGACCTTTGCCTTTCACAGACAAGTGCGCAAGTACACAGAACTACAATAACACTACCCTAATAGAATGGGTAGACAAAAACCGCAAACAAAAAACACAATACGTTACTATTCGTAATACTGTATAGGAAAACTCTAGACTTTCAAATGATACTGAGGACAATGTGAGCTGTGGATCATGGGCCCTTTCGCCTTTTAACATAGACCCACTATTGTGGAACAAGCATTGTACTATGGGATGGACTTGAGCCGGCAAAATGGTTACATGATGCTTGACGGTAATGCGATCTTGCAGAGTTTCCAAGCCACTGAATCTCCACTATGTTTCACTTCTGAGATGAGAACTTGGCCAGAGGTTGGACACAGTGTGCAACAAGATTCATACGGCCGAATAACTTTCTTCTATTGCTTCATAGTTCGCATATTCGACACTTTCTCCTGTTACAGGCATTTGCATCACTGACGAGCGGCTTGGAATCTTACCAATTCCCTACTTGTGGAGTTCTCTTTCTGTTGTTTTGGTGCTGACGAGGTTCGCGAGTGCGAGATTCAGTTCTGCAGCGTTTACAGCTGCCGTCCTCTTCATTGACCGTCTATCATGAGCATTAACACACACTTTAGCAGATGACGTTTCTCCGGTTTCCCTTGTTGCTTTGTAAGTCTTCGATACGGCGCATCTTGAAACGCCAAACACTTCGGCTCACTTGGCTACAGAAGCACCCACCATACGAGCACCAACAATTTGCACACGTTCGAGTGACTTAGCTACATCTACACACTCACATACACACACACAATTCTCACGTACCTTACTGCTACATCTACATCTACGTGATTACTCTGCTATTCACAATAAAGTGCCTGGCAGAGGGTTCAATAAACCACCTTCAAGCTGTCTCTCTACCATGCCACTCTCGAACGGCACAAGGGAAAAACGAGCACTTAATTTTTTTCTGTGCGGTCCCTGATTTCTCTTATTTTATCGTGATTATCATTTCTCCCTATGTATGTGGGTGCCAAGAGAATGTTTTCGCAATCGGAGGAGAAACCTGGTGATTGAAATTTCATGAGAAGATCCCGTAGCAACGAAAAACGCCTTTGTTTTAATGATTGCCACTCCAATTCACGTATCATGTCCGTGACACTATCTCCCCTATTTCGCGATAATACAAAACGCGTTGCCCTTCTTTGTACTTTTCCGATGCCATCCGTCAGTCCCACCTGATGCGGATCCCACACCGCACAGTAATACTCCAGAAAAGGGCGAACGAACATAGTGTAAGCAGTCTCTTTAGTACACCTGTTGTACGTTCTAAGTGTTCTGTCAATGAATCGCAGTCTTTGGTTTGTTCTACTCGCAACATTATCTATGTTATCGTTCCAACTTAGGTTATTTGTAATTGTAATCCGTAAGTATTTAGTTGAATGTACAGCCTTAAGATTTGTGTAACTTATCACGTAATCAAAATTTAGCGGATTTCTTTTAGTACTCATGTGAATAACTTCACACTTTTCCTTATTCAGGGTCAATTGCCACTTTTCGCGCCATACAGATATCTTATCTAAATCATTTTACAATTCGTTTTGATCATCTGATGACTTTACAAGACGGTAAATGACAGCATCATCGGCAAACAATCTAAGACGGCTACTCAGATTGTCTCCTATGTCGTTAATATACATCCTCGGGGAACGCCGGATATTACTTCTGTTTGACTCGATGAGCTGCTACATAGCACACTCACAGCTACACAGAACAATGTCCTGAACAAGAGTGACACTCGCAACATGTTGAGGACACCGCACAGGTGTCGTTCGTGGTCAGACACAACATCTGTAGCCATGTAAAAGCATGCATTTCTCGTGGTGTTAGCACATTTTTGTACAACCCCTGTACAACCATTAGTAGCACACCAATACGACTCTTAACCATGTCATGCTGCCAAACCGTGGAACAGGTTTTGAGTGGTTGTGTATTTTCGCCGGGGATTGTGCAAGCGTGGGCTCTTAACCAACTGTAATTTAATTTTATTAGCATTATGGACTATACAATAGCAAATGGACATGCATAAGACAAAGCATACCATGTGTTCACGTTATGTTTTCCAAATGATTTAACACCTGACGAAATAACATAAAATTCAGGAAAATAGAAAATAAGCTCTCGTCCAACAGCAATAATAAAGCCTCAGGGCGACACCAATCAGAAAATTGTAATCTAATATACATATATTATCCAATAGAAATACTTTTCCCATTGAAATTAACCTAAGAAATGCGCACTCAACATCACCTGCAACAACACACCACTCAAGAAAGTAGCACAAGGACACCCCACTACGAACAGCCTCTTAAGCAAACACGGGTAGAAAATATGGACAGCACAAACAATCTACAGTGACACATTAACCAAGTATACATCACACAGTAAACCTCCCATTCTTTAAAGAATCAAACTCCCATGTATAATGTAGCTTCAAACGTCTGATAACTTTACAAGTAAGTTAATGTATTACATATTTGTCCTTAAACATCCGCAGTCATGTAAAAGCATGCGTTTTTCGCGACGTTTCCAAATTTTTTTCGAGCCCCTGTACAACAACTAGTACCACACCACGCAGCTCTTAACCACGTTCTGCTGCCAAATCGTGGTACAGGCTTTCAGTGCCTGTGCAGTTTCCCTGATGGTTGTGCAAGCTTGGGCTCTTAACTATTTATGTGTAAGCTTTGTTGGAAGTCACTGTGTGTCCTCATTATGAAACAATGGATGAATATAGTCCAGGTAAATTGCACATCATTACAAGAAAAAGCTTGCCTCGATCCGGCACACAATTTTAATCTGCCAGAAAGTTTCAAAACCAGCGCACACTCCGCTGCAGAGTGAAAATTTTATTCTGGAAACGTCATATCTTCTCACCCACATGTCGTAGAATGATGCTATTTTGCAGATACATTCAGTGATACATATAGATTGCTCGCAAAACGAGTTGCGAATAGAGTTAGTTGTAAAGAAGTAATAAAATGTTACCCCTGATGCTGAAGTTTATCTACATGATCAGCGAAAATTTACTGAGCGACAATCATTTTCCTTTTATCGTTTTGAGGGATGTTGGTGAGAAGAAGTTTTATACAGTGTGAAATTATGTGTAAGGCTTTTTAGAACTAGGGACTCTTCAAGCTGGTGGAGGCAGTGTAACGATGTGGGGCGTGTGCAGCTGGAGTGGTTTGGATCCCTGATACTTCTAGATACGACTCTGACAGGTGACGCGTACATAAGCATCCTGCGTGATCACCTGCATCGTTTCATGCCCATTGTGCATTCCGACGGACTTGGGCAATTCCAGCAGGACAGTGCGCCATCCCAAACGTCCAGAACTGCTACAGAGAGGCTCCAGGAACACTCTTCTGAGTTTAAATACTTCTGCTGGCCACCAAACTCCCCAGACATGAACATTATTGAGCGTATCGGGGACCCCTTGCTACGTGCTGTTCAGAAGAGATCCCTAGCCCCTCGTACTCTTACGGATGTATGGACAGCCCTGCAGGATTCGTGGTGTCAGTTACTTCCAGCACTACTTGAGACATTAATCAAGTCTATGACACGGTTTGTTGCGGCACTTCTGCGTGCTCGCGGGGAACCTACACGATATTATGCAGGTGTACCACTGTCTTTGACCCTTCAGTGTAGTATTGTTGTAGATTTTCACCCGTGTCAGCTTTCGTTACAACTTACGATACTCCCTGTAAAAAAAACTTAGCACATGGGTGCCTTTGGTGCCCCTCACAGCTTGGCGCCGGAAGCCGCCACTTGGCGTCGCTTTGGAATTGAAGGGACCCTGTACACTGTCTGATCAAAGGTATTCCGACACCTGTTAGTGGACACTGATGTTGGTGTGTCCACCCTAGCCCTTATGACGGCTTGAACCTTGCTGTGGACACTTTCCACCAGGTGTCTGAACGTCTGCGGAGGACAAGGGTCGAAACCAGAACACAGTGATGTTGGACGCGTCTGGAGCTAAAGAGGAGGACACAGCAAGTACCAAAACCCCATTTCCCAGAAATTTTGTTGAGTGGAAGAGGAACCAAAATAAGCGAATACCTGACCTAGCTTATCCATAGACATTCGACCATTCCTGAGAAAACGACCGCCAAAGTTTTTGACGTACTTTTGATGTCTTTTAGTACGTACTGAGCTCAACGGAACTGGTGACATCACGGCGTTCCACTTTTGCGTCCCGTGTTCGAAACCCGATTATTGTTTTCATTTTATTTTATTCTTTCATATGTTAACTCATTCCCGTAGAACATTACTACACGAATGTTTCGTATTAAGTTAGGATATACGAGTGCGTTATATTAAATGTAAAATTACAACTGGGTTTCACAATAACTCTCATACATTTAGTATATGATATATGTGTGTTTGGTATTATCAGGGGTTACATTCTTTTTAATTCTCATATTCTTATATTTCAATTCTTAGTTCTGATGTTTTATTCTTATGTTTATTCTTGGGGAAGATTTAATGCTTTTACTTGGAAGATACCGACCGTAGAAACATCCGAAACATAGAAATTCCGAACACCACGTGACAATGAATGAAGATACACTACAGGAATTTCATCGAAAACAATTTCAAATAATTTTTCCTTCCGTTTATTCTTTTTATTTCTTTTAATTCATTCGCCAGACTTACAGTTAGTAGACGGATAAGACAACTTTATTTCAATATACAGTGGAAAACATTCGTGTAGTAATCTCTTACAGACGTAGCTAGATAAATTAAAAATAAAAATAATAATCGGGTTTCAACGGAGAAATTACACGGCTAACCGGTTGCAAATGAGTTTTTAATATATTGACCTAGGTTTCAACACTTCTACATTGAGTCTGATGTTCATTGCAAGGTATACGTACCAAAGAGTGGAACGTTTTTAATTTTTGACTTGAGAATGTCTGCTCGGAGCTTTGACTATTGTCTTCTCGCAATGTTTGTTAAAATTTCATTCTGAGGAAGACATCCTTAGAGATGGGGAAACCTAGATCACTGTATAAAAAAATCATTTACAACCATTTGGCTATGTAATTTCTCCGGTGAAAGTTATACACGCTTGCTGAAAGACAGACATGTTCAAAACAGTAAAAAAGAAAAAAACTATGGCGCAAAAGTGTGAAGGCGCAACGCTTGTCATTGCTTCACTGCCTAAGTCGAAGTTTTTAGTCGCTAAAAGACACATATCTCGATAACTTTGACCATCATTTTCTCAGAAAGATTCAAGTTTCTTCGGATATGCCGACACTCGTGTTCGCTTATTTTGATCCCTCTTCCACCAAGCGAAGTTTCTTGGAAATCAGATTACGGAATTTGCCGTGTTGTCCTCGCAGGTCGACGCTCTACCTCATCCGTGGTGTTCAAGTTGGGACTCTGGGCAGGCTAGTCCATTACAGGAATGTTGTTGTTCAGAAACCATTCCTTCACAGATGCTGCTTTATGACAGAGTGCATTGTGATACTAATAAGTCATCGTCTCCGAACTGTTCCTTCACTGTACACAGTACAGAATACTGTAAAAAGTGTTCATGTCCTTCCTCATTTGTCGTTTTCTTACACGCAATAAAGGGATCACACCCTAATAAGGAAAATACCACCTTACATATCGTAACACCACTTCTGGTATTCACCGTGCAACATACTAGAAAAGAAGACACAAGTATGCGATAATTTATTCTCTTCCACTTGGTCCTGTAATGGCAGCTCATTAAAATACCACAGCGTGGAAGCATATAGCCCATATCGTGCGTAGAAGAACCGGATAACGTAGATTTTTTTCTTTCATTGCCCTCCCGTGTGTATGTTAAGCATAGAAAATTGATTTTCTTCCTAACCTCTTCGTGCGTAATAATACAGGGATGGAAAAATCAGAAACCACTAACATTTTGTTGATTACCACAGGGTATAGCTTGATTCGTCACCTCAAACACTAGTTCCAAGTCATCCAGTGTCCAGTAGCGTCCCTGTTTTCACCACCTCAAGCAATGACTGCAGAAATGTGTGGTTTAAGAGGAGCTGCTGGACCACTGTACCCCATTATTTGTAACTCCCTACGCATAGTCAGTGTGCTACCGGGATTTCTGATGGCACTTTGGAACTCACTGGTGATTTTTTCCATATTTTCAAGTGATTTTTTATAACTACCCTTTGTAATGCTTGATAGCCCTGTCCGTCACTACATGATATCTACCTGGTCTCTGTTTAGCCATGGTTGTTCCTCCTCTTTTCCACTCCATAATCACATCACCAACAGCCGATGTGAGCTGTTTTAGAAGGGTTGAAATGTCCCTGATGGATTTTTTACTCGGGTGACATCCAATGACTAGCCTACGTTCGGAGTCACTGAGCTCTACTGACTGACCCTTTCTGCTGTCACTCCTCCTCTACTGACAACACAACACTTCCCGCCTGCTTACATACTGGCGGGTCCGCCTCTCGTGACATCTAGTGGTCAATTCCACATTATGTAGGAGTGTCCGGATACTCTTGATCATATGAATAGTACACGAGAGTGGTTTGAAAAGTTCTCAGAACAGAATAGAAAAAGGTACTTACATCACTGAAACTTTTTTTATTTTTCAATGTAGTCTCAAAAAATGGTTCAAATGGCTCTGAGCACTATGGGACTTAACATCTGTGGTCATCAGTCCCCTAGAGCTTAGAACTACTTAAACCTAACTAACCTAAGGACATCACACACATCCATGCCCGAGGCAGGATTCGAACCTGCGACCGTAGCAGTCGCGCGGTTCCGGACTGCGCGCCTAGAACCGCGAGACCACTGCGGCTGGCAATGTAATCTCTTTGTAGATTAATGCACTTGGTCCAAAAATGTTCCAGTGCCTTGATCCCATCTCGAAAATGAGTTTCCTCCAGGCCTGCAAAATAGTTGTCAACTCCAGCTATCAATTCTTCGCTTGAAGTAAATCTTCGTCCACCAAGAAAAATTCTCAGTTTTGGGAAGAGGTGGAAGTCTGACGGAGACGTATCAGGTGAATAAGGCGAGTGTGGCAACAATTAATACCTTAGTTCTTGTAATTCTGTCATGGCGACGACACATGTGTGCGGGCGCGCATTGTCTTGATGGAAGATGACTTTCTCCCTTGCTAAACCTGGCCTTTTTTCGCGAATCTTTTGTTGGAATTTGGCCTGGAGGTTAGGATAGTATTCTCCAGTAATTGTTTACCCATTGGGGAGATAATCTACAACCAGAATCCCCTTCACATCCCAGAACACTGATGCCTTGACCTTTCCCGCCGAAGGAATTGTCTTTGCTTTCTTTGGTGGCAGAGAATCAGCATGTTTCCTCTGCTTTGACTGTTATTTTGTCTCTGGGGTATAATAGTGCACCCAAGTTTCATCTGTGGTCACAAACCGGCGCAAAAAATCTTGTTCGTTTCTCCTAAAACCGGCCAAACATTGTTCCAATATGTCAATTCCCCTTGCGTTTTTGATCCAGCGTCAAGAGTCGCGGCACCCATCTTGCAGATAATTTTTCTCATTTCTAAGTCTTTAGTCAAAATGCGACATATCCTTTCAGATGACATCTGGCAAGCGTGAACGATTTCACGCACTTTCAATCGGTGATCCTCCGTGACCATTTTGCGCACTTTTGCAATGATTTCTGGAGTTGTGACACATCTTGGCCGACCACTGCGTGGATCATCATCTAAGCTCTCCCGACCAAATTTAAATTCGTTTGTCCACTTGTCAACAGTTCAATATGAAGGAGCAGAGTCGACCAGTGTGTCCTTTGCTTTCATACCTTTCTTTATGGAGTGCTTAATCACTGCTCGAATCTCGATTTTTTCCATCTTCGCTAACCATTACCTGGGAGCAACAGAGCCACGTTATCACCACAGCTCTCTTCCAAGAGCACTGATGTGGCACGTGTTTACAGGCAACAGTTCAATGAATATCTCGTGAACAACTCGTTGCGCTAGCTCTGACCTCTCTTGGAGATTCCGAGAACTTTTCAAACCACCCTCGTAGAACAGCGTGAGAGAGTCTTGAAGCAACTCTCTCTCTCTCTCTTCTCAGTGATCACAGGCCCTGTAGACCATGCGCTGCATCAACGACCTGCTTCCACCACCTTCTATGTCTCGCAGTCTCTCTCCACCCTGCGGAAATTCCTAATGCTGTGATGTCGTTCTCTATGTCATCTTTCCACCTTGTGCTAGGTCGGCCCAATGGTCTTGTTGCCTGGAGAGTTCCTTCAAATCCGTTCTTGGTAATCCTGTTGTTTTCCATTCTGGCCACATGTCCAGCCCATTGCAGTCTCCTACTTTTTAATCTCTGGGTGATAGTGGGTTGCTTCATTAACTGATAAATTTTATTGTTCTTTCGAATTATCCATACTCCATTCTCCAACACAGGTCCCCAGATTTTTCTAATTACTTTTCTTTCAAAAACGTTCAATTTTTCTCTTTCATTCTTTGTAAGCATCCAGCTTCCTGAACCGTAGAGTACTATGGGGCAGATAATAGTGTTGTATATCTTCATCTTTGTGGTGATTGACAAAGCTTTACTTTTGAGTGGGTTGATTAGTGAGTACAGACATCTTGACCCTGAGGCTATTCTTTCATTTATATCCATTGTTATGATATTTTTACTGTTGAAATGTGATCCAAGGTATTTAAACTGGAGAACTTTTCTGAATTTAGAATGTTGGTCAATTTCAAAGTAAGGATTTGGGTTTATGACTCGACCTATTTCCATATATTCGGTTTTCTCTTGGTTAATCAAAAGCCCGATTTTACTGACACTGTGCCTGAGAGATCTGTACATGTCTTTCATTTCTTCTTCAGTTTCACTCAGCAACTCTATATAATCTGCGTAAGCCAAGAGTTTTACTTCACTGTGTTCGAATCGGAGACCATTGTACAGACGTAAATTTCTCTAATGCAAGGTTGAAGAGGACACATGAAAGAGTGGCTCCCTGTCGTAAGCCTGTTTTAATTGGAAAGGAGTTGGATATGGATCCTCTGAACATCACTGCTGCCTGGGAGCCATCCACGCACAGTTGTATCATCCTAATGGTTTTACTGGGTATACTAAATTCTCGTAAAGTGTTGTAGAGGCTACTTCTGTGGATGCTGTCGTAGGCTCGCTGGAAGTCAATGAAGAGACAGTGGATGTTTTTGTTAAATTCCCAGTATTTCTCAAAGAACTGTCGCATAGTAAACGAGTTATCAGTTGTGGAGCGGTTTGTTCGAAATCCAGCCTGGCAATCTTGAATAATGTTTTCCACGTAAGGTTTAAGTTTTTCCAGAATGGTCATTGACAGGATTTTGTATGTTATGTTCAGCAAACTGATTCCTCCTGAAACATCCCCTTAGAAAAATTTATGAATGACTGTGCTGATAAACCTCTTACATTATTTGATTTTCAAACAGCTGAGCAGAACTGAATGCACTCAGACATTTCGCTCTTTACCTATTCTGATCAACACTAAACTGACACAATATTTTTAGCGTAACGCAATCTGACTTTGAATAATCCCTACAAAAGAATGGCCCTGACTAACATTAACCTATACCTTTCATGAATCACTTACCTCACAAAAATCTTCGTTACTCGAACTACTGCAATACAGCGAGTGCCACTACTGCCAGCTAAATAAAAGATTCTAACTACTGAAGTCACTAACTACTGATAGGCATAGTTAGCAAATTAAAGATTTTGTTAGAGAACAAACAATAGATTTACCTTAAAGTGTTCAAAAGTCATAATATATATATATCAGTTCATGACATCCAGTCTTACAAATTTACTGTCTCTGATGGACACACATCCACATCCGCTCTCAAAACTCCGCCATCTCTCTCCCCACATCCACCACTGCTGGCGGCTCACCTCCAACTGCGCAACGCTACGCGCTGTTGACATCCAGCTGCCCAACACTACAATAGAAAACAACAATGCAAACCAGCCACAGACTGCACACAGCAGAGCCAGTGATTTTCATACAGAGCGCTACGTGGCA
This sequence comes from Schistocerca gregaria, assembly GCF_023897955.1. NCBI lineage: Eukaryota > Metazoa > Arthropoda > Insecta > Orthoptera > Acrididae > Schistocerca > Schistocerca gregaria. Next base: position 319,214,256 of record NC_064925.1, on the reverse strand, counting down.
TTACCAATAAAAAAAACCTAAACAGCCTACTTACACTCTGTAATTTCCAAATTCCATTCTGTTTCCTTTCTTGTGTGTGGGACAAATTGCAGTTTTCCAATCCTCAGGCAGCGTTTCAGTTTTCCAGATCATTGTGGAAAGGTTATAAATTTCTTCGTACAGTTTGCGTGAAGCAACTACAGAAACAAATACAACATGTCTAGGGCACTCTGCGGCGCTCACGTGTGGTGTGTGCGTGTTGGCAGGGCGGGCGCGCTGCAGCCACTTCCAGAGCGCGTGCTACTTCGCTGAGGCGGTGGCCGCCAAGGAGCCGATCCTCGGCTACCCCTGCTCGGCCTCCTGCCCAAAGCGCGGTCGCGCCCTCGGCCTGCTGCCCGGACCACCCGTCTCCATGGGCGCCGACACTCCTGACGGGTATGTAAGCCCACACAACAGGTATTTCTCATGCGGCCATTTCGTATTATTACACTGACGAGAATGGATCACTAAACACCAGTGTGAAATTTATCAAATTTGGTGTAGATGTTCGTCACGTTGCGAGTGCTAGATGATCAAACTCTCATTCTGTGGTGTGTGTACTGTAAGCCCTTCGGTACACACACCATCAGATTATTTGACTCGTCGCTCTAACGAAGTAGGCGAGTGTCAGCAATATGTCTCGTGGTCTTATCGTGGCGTGTTTATCTTCTGCCGTTAGGTCAGACGATAAAAATACCACGTGCACGCTTAGGGTAGCAGATTGACGGTGACCAACTTCAAACAGAACTTGATTAATTTTCACACACATGTATTAAAATAGTAACAAGCATAAACCTTACGAAACTTGATTCTGGATGCTATTTACAATTGACAATCTGAAGTTCCTTTGGACTTGGTGCATTAATCTTATTCTCACATATATCTGATACTTTACAAAGTGTCTATACGTTTCTCTTCATGGCGATGCACAGGAATATGGTAATCTTATTAGGCGCAGACGGAAACATAACTATAGACTGGTACAAACTAAAGCGGATAAATGCAGATTGGTACAGACTGATGCAGACTGGTACAGACAAAATGCAGACTGATTAATCGGAGGTCTGTACACTCGTTATAATACCTTGAGCGTTCAGGTATCACTGCGCAAGTGTGATCCGTGAGGAGAAAGGGTTCTACGTTAGCAGCGATCTTATTGGCTGCGTTACATATTAATACGCGGATCGGCGGAAGCAGAATTTGGTCTGTCTCTAAGGCAGCGCCATCTCGTAGTGTGGAGACGGAGGAGCACTGCGCCTGCGCTGTTGTGCTTAGCGGGGCGCTCTCTAGTGGGAAAGTTGTGTACGCGCTGACTACACGGAACTATGTACGCAACACATTCCATTTGGAACTAATGTGCATCACCAACATCACGTTGTTCTGCAACACCCACTGGCTCGAATACACTCTCATAATGTTTGTGGAATGGAAACAAAGCACCGCAGAATGTCATCTGGAGGAGTTTCTTGCCATACCTGAAACACATGAAGGTTTCTTACTGGAGACTGATATGAAATCATACATGTTCCCATTGCATCCCAGACAAGCTTTATGGGTGATAATCCAGGAAACCAGACAGACCATTGAAGAATCCCTACGTTATTCAAGACATTTGTGGCGTGCACTGCAGTGGTGTTAGAATACGCTATTTGCTACCCTGTGTGAATTGGCCTACCCTTTACTTATTCTTACATTTATTATATTAATCGCATTTCACATAGTTTTTGGTTGCAATTGAACAAGTGTAAGGGGTGCCGCTTACATCAGAAACATAGGTGGCAGCTGAACTTTACTGTTTGGGTAAACCGACCCATGCACTCCTTCATCAACAGTAGGGATCCATGCTTAATGACGGTGCTAAAACCATAAAAGTTACTAAAATTTTAATACTGTTTATTTATCCTTGAAACAGGTAGGTGGTCCCTAGTCATTCTTACACGGTTCCACATCACTCATTCTGTCTAGCCACAACGAAAGATTCACCAAGTTATTTATGCTCTGAAAGATTTAATTATCTCTCATCATCCTCAACGAGTTACATGACTTTTTCTGTTACCCAGTTATACCGACGGTCATCCTTACTCTATTTAAATTCCTATGAGGCATCAACGGCTGCCACTAGTGTATTACTTCACGATCTTATTTTACTGCTTATAACTTTCGCTGCTTCACTTATAAATTCACAAAAATACTCATATCCCCTATCCTCGTAATTACAAAAAAATGGTTCAAATGGCTCTGAGCACTATGGGACTTAACATCTGTGGTCATCAGTCTCCTAGAACTTAGAACTACTTAAACCTAACTAACCTAAGAGCATCACCACATCCATGCCTGAGGCAGAATTCGAACCTGCGATTGTAGCAGTCGCGCGGTTCCTGACTGAGAGCCTAGAACCGCTCGACCACCGCGGCCGGCTCGTAATTTCAAGTGAACTAATATTTCCTCAAAGATATTAATTCGTTAGACGTCTAGACCGCATCCCGACCGTCGCCTTCGGCCGCTCCCAACCATTGAATTGTATATCTGTGATATTTTCATCATAAGAATAATCGTGATCTAAACATTACGGCAGGTATTCTTTGCATTTGCTTGAATCTCATTGGGTTTCGTTTCACGTGTGAGGAAGCCAAGTTGTGACCAGTACACTCAAGTACGATCACAAGAATACGTTTTATGCTGTGTTACACGCACATAGAATGAGCGATAATGTGTGGGACAACAGCTTTACCGGCACATTAAACTGGGAGAGCACTGACCAACCAGCGGTCCAACTAGCCTGCAATAATGTGCGCAGTTGCAATTCAAACGTAAAAACAGACAAGCAAAGAAACAATATAGTTTCGAATTTTTTAAGAGAATGAAATAGTATTTGGCAAAACTCTGTGGTTATCATGGAAGATTAGTTGAGAGATATCACACTTAATATTCAATACACATTTATTGGTCACTCGTACATACAACAAAGAATGGCTGTTACACAACTGCGTGCTGAAAGTTCACTCAACAACAACTAGTCCAAAGAAGGAAGTTCCAAAGATAGGGCACTCTGCACCCGCCAGAGACGCCACAGAGACCCCCCCTCCCTCCCCCGCCCCCCGATAATGCAGAGCACGGCAGAGAGAAGCCTCACGAGATGAAGTCGTAATCTTGGTGCCAATGTGGCGGGTGTAGGCGGCGACTGGCGCGGGAAGTGGGGTCAGCAGTGTCTGTGGTGCTGCAGTGTGGTGGTTCCAATGACTGCACGTGAGAGGTGACGACATGTGGAGACAAATCAGTCGAAGGCAGGACCACTGTTTCGGAAGGAAGATCGACGTTGAGGAACCATACCAGTTTAAGTCTATTAACTGAAACTGTCTGTGGCCGTCCATGGAGGTGGATGACGAATGTGTTGGTATCACAATGTAGAACACGGTGAGGGCCCAAATAGGGCGGCTGAAAGGCTGCCCACACAGCAGCGGCCTGCAGCATAACAAAGTCGCATATAGCTATGTGCTTGTGCACGAACATAGGGGCGGGGGGGGGGGGGGGGGAGGGTGGTGGTGTGGAGGTGGGGCAGGGGGTTGTAGAGGTGTCCAACATGCATGAGGACACCCTCGATCAGGGTGGAGAGAGTGTCGGATGCAGTGGAATGTGAATCCTTGATGAACTTGGTGGGGAGAAGGAGAGGCTTGCCATACAGAACCTTGGCGAGCAAGGCATTAAAATCTTCTTTATGAGCTGAACGAATACCCTGCAGGACCCACAGGAGGGTTTCTGACCATAGGCCTCCATGGCATATTAGGGCAGCCTTGAGTGTGAGCTGTCACCGGTCAGCGAGGCCATTTGCCTGCGGGTGGTAATCTGTGGTGTGAAACTTGGCGATGCCGCAGAGTTCACAGAGTCGTGCAAAGAGGGCAGACTCAAATTGGCGTCCCTGGTTGGTGGTCAGAGGTAAGGGACAGCTGCAGCGAGCAACCCACGCCAGGACGAAGGAACAGGCGACGGTCTTGGCCATGATGTCAGTAAGAGGGTTGCACTGTCGATAACTGATAAGATATATCGGTAGCCCTCGGACAGAGGAAGGGTACCAACAAAATCGATATGGATGTGCTGGAAACTCCCCTTTGGGATGTCAAACTTGCCCAGAGGAAGTTTGGCATGACTGCCGACCTGGCTGTGCTGGCAGGACACATGCCCAGCTCCAAGTGTGACAGTCATGCTTCACACCAGGCCAAACAAAGCGCTCCGTAACCAGCCACATTGTGGCCCATGTCCCAGGGTGAGCTAAGCCATGCAAGGCGGTAAAGACCTTATGATGAAGGGTGGCAGGGAGCAGTGGGCGAAGTGTGTCTGTAGAGATGTCACAAAGGACAGGGATCGCCAAACGTCTGGGCAGGAGGTCTTTAGCAGGATTATGGATAGTGTCCATGAGTGTCCTGTGATCAGCATAGATCATGAAGGGTCGCCCCTCGTAGTCACTATGAAAATGTTTAATCACTTCATACACTGTGAGCAATTCACGGTCAAATGCCAACCACTTGCTCTGGCTCTTAGTCAGTTTCTTGGAAAAGAAGTGGAGGCTAGGTGGAGCCAGTGGTGTGTTGCTGTAAAACAGCGCCCACAGCTGAGACACTGACATCAGTCAGGATCAAGACCTCAGGATCAGTGTGGGTGAGTGTGACGGCTTTGACCAGGCCAGTTTTAAGGTTACTAAGAGTGTTGAGCATAGGTTGGATCCCCTCCAACTTCTGTTGTCCAGTGGTGTTCTTGCTGGAGAGAGTGTTGGTGAGAGCCATTTGGATGGAGGCAGCTTGAGGAATATGGCGGAAGTAAAAGTTTGTCATACTCAGAAAACGATGGAACTGAGCATAATCTTTGGGGAGAGGAAGTTTAAGTATGATTTCGACACGAGAACTCGTCAGTCAGGGGCCGTTGGCAGAGACGGAATGGCCAAGGAAGGTAACGGATGTGAAACATAGTTGAGATGCCATTGACAGTGAGGACCAAATGGACTGAAGTGAGGTGAACATGATGGTCTTCAGTGGAGGAAGAAAAGATAATGATATTGTCTAAGTAAGTGTAAGTAAAACGTAGAGGGAGCAAAATGGTATCAGTGAACTGCTGCCATATCTATGCAGCATTTTTTAATCCATAAGGAATGTAACAGTATTCAAATAGTATGAAAGGAGTGATGATGGCCATCTTTGGAATATCCGGTGGATGCATAGGAATCTGGTGATACACTTTGGAACAACCTAATATCGAGAAAAAGATAGAACCATGAAGCTACTGCATGAAATGTTGGATGTGTGGTATGGGGTAGTTATCGATAATAGTGCGTGCATTAAGGTACTTGTAGTCCCCACACATACAGAAGGAGCCATCCTTTTTTGGGAACAAGGTGAATAGGGTAAAACCAGTTGATATCGGAGGGGCAGAAGATGCCTGAAGCCAACACATCCTGAACGATCTCCTTAGCGTGCAGAAGTTTGAAACTGTTAAGGTGCCTGGCCTAATAACGAACAGGTGAGCCGATGGTGGTGCGAATCTTATGGCAAGTGCCATTACTGATGGCTGATAACTGCTTAGGGAAGTCAGCATGAGGGGCCAAGAAGATATCCACAGGCAACATTGGTTCACTGACCTTGATGAACTCAGGCAATGTAGGCAGGGTGTTGGCTGCAGTCGGCGACGGAAGGCACAATGCAGGAGTGAAGTGGTGCGAAGAATCTGGAGAGGTGCATGCAGATGTGTCACGGAGATTCGACCACAACGATGTGGAAAAACCAACAGGCGGTGGAATGCTCGACACTGGAGAAGTTTGGCGAGAAGACACTGTGGAGGCGTGTGCTGGGCTGCCTCACTGCGTAGCTGCAGATGGGTGATGTATGGTACACCATAGGCAATGTATGGTACACTGTGCATGTGACAATTCAGTGGAGACAGAGGCGATGCGGGCGCGTAAGTCATCATTCTGGGTGCGGAGTTTGTCGATCTGGGAGCGCATGTACGACAGATCAGAGGGCTGCGTGGTTGTGTGCTCGACCAGGGAAGCACACATGAAAAGCATAGCCAAGGAGGCGGATATCAAAGTGGTACTGAACTCGGTTGTGCATGCAACTGTAGAGCCAGACACATGGCAGAGCGTGGTGGCCTGCATGTCTGGTGAAAGTTTGTAATGGTGCAGAAAACCCAACCTGATCACAGGTTCATCCACATCGGCAGTGTGGAAGGTCCAAGGGAAGATGTGAACTGGTGAGAGGTGAAGCAACATCTTGATGGAGCCATGGACCACACTGGGAGAATGGCTGCCGGCAATCAAGATGAGGGTACAGGGGGATAGCATGTCGACAGTGTGCTGTGAAGGTACGTGCTGAGATGTGGCGCCTAAATGTGCCCACCAGCCTCATTTGGATAGGCGCAGGGAATGGAGCAGTTGTGGGCAGCACCCCATAAGTAGAGTGGAACCAGCGCAATGGGTAGGCCTTTTGGCAGCCCGGTGCGGTGCGGGCGAGGTTTGCGGCTGACTGCGACGGGCGCCGTCGTCGGAAATGCAGTGGATGTTCATGAGGTGGTCCACTAAGGCGAACCAAGTTTTTGAGTTGTGTTTTTGCAATGCAGGTAGCTTAGGGAGCCTGCCTGGTAACACATGTTGAGGCAGCACTGGCAGATGGAGATCGGTGGAGGCAGAGCACGATGCCTCCGACGCCAGAAGTGCAGTAGCGGTGAACACTGCATCGTCTGAGGTGTGGTTGGGGCGGTGGCTGCATACAGCACACAATATGGATTGGGCAGGCGTATAAGCTGGCAAGGTGTGTCCAATCAGCAAGTCTGATGACGAACATTGCACGGCCAGTGCCATTGCAAAAGCAGGCAGAAGACCGGCCCTGGTGGAGCCATGAGGTGGCAGACTCTGTAACTGGCGTGGGTTGAACGGCCAGCACTGTTACGAAAGCGAGCATAAGGCGGTCATGGTGCAACCACAGTGTGACAAGGAAACCGGCGTGGACGAGGCGACTAGCATCGCCGAAATGGCGTGCGAGAGGAGGGGGGGGGGGGCAGTGTTGCTGTGACACTATGAAAATGGGAATGTGCTACCCCATGCATAGAAATGTTCGGTTCACAGTCATGGTACTTTGCTGGCCCGTCAAACCATCCCGAAGGCAATGATGTACATAAAGGATAAACCACAATGTCTTCAACTGGAAGGTCCTCTAAGTTGTGGTTAGGTGATGTGCACTGTCCATGTTACGGCTGTACGGCTGTTGTGCTGCCATGCTGCGTAGCTGTCATGTTGAACCGGGTAAGGTTAGGTGGTTGCTGGCGCGGCTGGGCGTAAATAAATGTGCACTTTTAACCAAGTTCGAAGCACGTACACTTGTCCACTCATGGTCGCAAGTGGCCGAGTTGATGGGACTCGTTACACTTGCACTGAAAGACGCTAGTAGATCCATTGTGGCGGAAACAATGTGGGTGAATGACGAAAACAAGCGCAAATAACGCTGGACGAGGCGACGACAGTATCGGGGCCACCACTGTGGTTATCACGAAGGATTACTTAAGAGATAATATTGAAAAGACATTTATTGGTCACTTGTACATACAACAAAGAATGGCTGTTACACATCTGGGCACCAAAAGTTCACATGAGAACAACTAGTCCAAAGAAGGAAGGTGCCAAAGATAGGGCACTGTACGCCTGAGACGTCACAACTCCACCACTATCGCATGCTTTTTAGGTGATCAGACGGGAAGCATCAAATGCTTTCTTTCCCACCTAACATAGTATTCCAATTACAAACAAGGATGATGAAAATTTCTAAATTATATACAGGGAAATTTTTTTGAGTGAGATATGTGCGAGGCAAAAGCATACTGCAGGAATTTCACCGTATTGTTGAATACTGAAGCCACTGAAGATATTAATTACAGTCAGTCACCTGGTATCTCTTATCTCCTTCTTTGTCCTTGCAGTATGTAATAAGAAACAAGAAACCGTACGTTATTCATAAAAAAAATGATGATGAATTTTACAATTACGAGATGTAGGTAATTCAAACTGAACGGGAAAAAAATGGATTGAGGGAAGACTTGAACCAGCAAACCATGAGCTGCAGTGAGTCATCGAGCTGTTACAGTACCGATTCGGCTGTACTCCAACTTGCAGGTTTGTTACAACTGTATCCAATATACACTCCTGGAAATGGAAAAAAGAACACATTGACACCGGTGTGTCAGACCCACCATACTTGCTCCGGACACTGCGAGAGGGCTGCACAAGCAATGATCACACGCACGGCACAGCGGACACACCAGGAACCGCGGTGTTGGCCGTCGAATGGCGCTAGCTGCGCAGCATTTGTGCACCGCCGCCGTCAGTGTCAGCCAGTTTGCCGTGGCATACAGAGCTCCATCGCAGTCCTTAACACTGGTAGCATGCCGCGACAGCGTGAACGTGAACCGTATGTGCAGTTGACGGATTTTGAGCGAGGGCGTATAGTGGGCATGCGGGAGGCCGGGTGGACGTACCGCCGAATTGCTCAACACGTGGGGCGTGAGGTCTCCACAGTACATCGATGTTGTCGCCAGTGGTCGGCGGAAGGTGCACGTGCTCGTCGACCTGGGACCGGACCGCAGCGACGCACGGATGCACGCCAAGACCGTAGGATCCTATGCAGTGCCGTAGGGGACCGCACCGCCACTTCCCAGCAAATTAGGGACACTGTTGCTCCTGGGGTATCGGCGAGGACCATTCGCAACCGTCTCCATGAAGCTGGGCTACGGTCCCGCACACCGTTAGGCCGTCTTCCGCTAACGCCCCAACATCGTGCAGCCCGCCTCCAGTGGTGTCGCGTCAGGCGTGAATGGAGGGACGAATGGAGACGTGTCGTCTTCAGCGATGAGAGTCGCTTCTGCCTTGGTGCCAATGATGGTCGTATGCGTGTTTGGCGCCGTGCAGGTGAGCGCCACAATCAGGACTGCATACGACCGAGGCACACAGGGCCAACACCCGGCATCATGGTGTGGGGAGCGATCTCCTACACTGGCCGTACACCTCTGGTGATCGTCGAGGGGACACTGAATAGTGCACGATACATCCAAACCGTCATCGAACCCATCGTTCTACCATTCCTAGACCGTCAAGGGAACTTGCTGTTCTAACAGGACAATGCACATCCGCATGTATCCCGTGCCACCCAACGTGCTCTAGAAGGTGTAAGTCAACTACCCTGGCCAGCAAGATCTCCGGATCTGTCCCCCATTGAGCATGTTTTGGACTGGATGAAGCGTCGTCTCACGCGGTCTGCACGTCCAGCACGAACGCTGGTCCAACTGAGGCGCCAGGTGAAAATGGGATGGCAAGCCGTTCCACAGGACTACATCCAGCATCTCTACGATCGTCTCCATGGGAGAATAGCAGCCTGCATTGCTGCGAAAGGTGGATATACACTGTACTAGTGCCGACATTGTGAATGCTCTGTTGCCTGTGTCTATGTGCCTGTGGTTCTGTCCATGTGATCATGTGATGTATCTGACCCCAGGAATGTGTCAATAAAGTTTCCCCTTCCTGGGACAATGAATTAACGGTGTTCTTATTTCAATTTCCAGGAGTGTAGTTCGTCGGGAAACTTCGATACCGATTATCTCTGTAAACGTATGACAGACATTAAGAACAACCTATTTCTCAGCACTTTGTAACCGTGTTCCTCACGTATGTTTCACTACGGAACAGGAAGCAGCCTCAACATTTTCATATTGCGTTTTCAACAGCGCGACAGTCAGAGCGCAGTGTAGAGGCTGTGACTACAAGCGATTTTTAAAGAAAAACTACACAAATGAAACGTATTTAAAAAAAACATTGATGGCTGTTAATACATTTGAATATCTTAAATTTTCATTTAACGTAACTTAGTAATAATATATCTAACACCTAAGTAGGACCTACTTTTGAGAGCATAACAACACCAGTGTACGTGTGTTACGGCTTCTGACCAATTATCGCGTTTGTGTTTGTTTGCATCAGGTTTATTCTTATGATGAACGGAGTGTAACGTCTCCCAAGCGCCTACGGTTGAATAGGAGAAATCTCGAATTTTGGCGCGAAAGTGATCTGTTTGTTTGGAAGTTTCTAGGAAGCCAACAATATAGCAGTCACAGGAGGTAGGTGCATGTTATCAATTATTCGAAAGGACATTGATAATGGTACCTATACACTTGGCCTTGAAGAGGCGAACATTGACCTCCTTCCAATAAGGATACAATCAGTTCTCTTGTCATTTCCAGTAGCTCCCCGCACTATGGACCAGGAGTTGGAAAAGACTCGATCTCGAGGATACCTGCTTCCTGTGATGTCTCTTCAGTTCTTCTACAGACGCTTTGGCGTCCATCTGACCACTACAAACAAGAAGCGAGACTTACTACTCAACTGCACAGAGCGCCACTGAGTTGACTTTGACTACAGCACGCATGCCTCTGTTCTGTGCTGTGTGGTGTAGCAGTAAACGACACGTGGCAACTCGAGATGACAACACAGCTTGCAGTGATTTGTTCCTGAGGGTCTATAGCGACACTCTGTCTATAACCTCTGTCCGGATTTCAACTGTTGTCATCCGTCTATTTATCAAAGCCAGTGTGAGGCACTAACATACTCCTTGGACGCCCGAAAGAGTTGTACCAGGTACCTTACCGATGATCAACCCGCTTCTCGTAGAATCTCGTGAATTTAGTTAGAGCTGTATCGTAATGGAGAACTTAATGAATTTATGTCGAACATGGGTCTGTAACTCACAAGACGATAAAATAGGGATTTCATCAAACTACTGAATGTTCACTATAAAGTCCTGTTCATTACAATTTGCTGTCGACTTCAGTTAAACACGAGTACATAAGGACATTTATATTCGCTGAATAGCCGCGCGGGATTAGCTGAGCGGTCTTGGGCGCTCCAGTCATGAACTGTGTGGCTGGTCGCGGCGGAGGTTCGAGTCCTCCCTCGGGCAAGGGTGTGTATGTTTGTCCTTAGGATAATTTAGGTTAAATAGTGTGTAAGCTTAGGGACTGATGACCTTATCAGTTAAGTCCCATAAGATTTCACACACGTTTGAACATTTTTGAACAAGTTAGAACGGAATTAAAATAATAGCATCTCGTCAGAAGCTGGGTAGTGAGATTGAGGTGAGTGCGTTAAAAGTCACAAAACATCTGGGAGACCGATTAATTTCGCGGAAATCACACAGTGATTGTTAAACGGTAATCAAAGCTAGACAGAAAGAGCTACAGAAAGAATTGGACATGCATATATTGAGTTTGAGATTGCTAATAAATCTACTTGATTTAGAAAAGTAAAAACCCTAACGTCAACGTGAAAGCTCTGCATACATCCTGTCACATGGTTTGTGAACGCTGTAGAGGCGCAACATGCTTAGCGGTACCGTTGCCTGTAAGTGGCAGTTGTGGTGTCCGAATATTTCACGTCATCTGGCTTGTGCCAAACGCATCACTCTCAGAATCGAAGTCTCTCTCTCTTAGCTGAAGCATCTCCTGGCGATTCTTGGATGGAAAAAGTTCTATTGAGCGCTCCCAGTCAGAAAACAGTGTTTACTTGTGCATGATTTTGCGCACCAATGACGGTGATTCTTTTCAAGTGCCGACTAATCAGGTCCATTCCATACTCCAGTTAAACATGATTAACCTGTCATAAGAGCTTTTAGTGCTAAACGTAAGGAACAAGTAGCTCCTGACTCGCACTAGCTGTCCTATTCTGTGTTTCAGTCATCCAGGCCTTCTCCGCGTAGGTGCAGTGAGCACAAAATGCCGTGGCCGCTAGCTGCGCAGTCGTCTGGGGAAGCGTGGGTAGAGCGAGGCAGTGGTGCGGAGTCGCTCAGAGCGCTGTAGGCGAAATACCAAGCGCTGGATGGGAAATGCTTGTCTAAACTGAAGCTAACATTCATACTTTTGGTAAATATTAAGTAGGGCCCCTCCATGGCCGCACTTGCGTGGCGAAAATTCAAAAAGATCTGTCACCTTTTCTTTGGTTAGTATCTAAATAGAGTTCCGCCGAGAATGCAGCGATTTATTTTGGTCTGTTTTCTTTTTTTTTTAACCATCTGTAACTTTCAGAGAAGAGTCACGAGTTGGGGATTTTGAGTAAACCCTACATATTTCTCTTGTTGCCATGTTGAAATTTGCTTCTCTTCTCACAACTCAAAGGAGTTTACACAGTCTCACCTCACTAAGATGCTGTGCCAACACAATTGCGAGAGAATTCTGAATCAGTGGTTTATTAAGTTTATTAAGTGAGGAATTGACGAAACGTATGGTCAGCATCTTATGAAGACGCACATCCTCGGTACAGAATAAACGTATAATGACTACAAGTATGGTGTTCCAAAACCCACAGCATTTCTCGTTTCACTGGCTATCAATGACCCTTAAAAATTATATTCTTTCATTGGTAAAGTCTGTTGTTAGTGGAATAACAAGGAAGATAATGAAGTTTTGCTTAGTAAACCATACGGTAAAATACTCTCCTCTTTGTGGGCTACCTTTTTCCAAAATCTCTTTTCAGTATGTCAAACGGTTTACGAAATATGAGGAATGTTGTGGATGTTTCACTCTGGTTCTGTCGCTTGCGCAACGCGATCGCAAATGAGCGCGCTACATCAGATCAATTTTTCTCTAGGGTGGTAGCAGATAGAGACGTCCAACCAAGTATAAAGAAAAATTCAATATGTTAGCTAAATCAATATTATGTAAGATGCATCAAACGCAAAATTATAGCGACCGCTATTTTTCATTGCAAACTTTTCCCAATTCCACTGTGTCTAAATACCACAAAAACAATAAGTGTGTACATACCACAGTAACTAAGACCATTAACGAAATGATGGGTACATCATAATGAACCTGACTTACAAAGCTACAAGTAAAGCAAAAATGAAATTTCTTACCGAATAGTTCTTGTAAATGTGTTTGAGAAACATTGTAAGGCTTGCGCGTTGATTCTGTCATCGCCCACCGGCCGAAAGGTGGCAAACACTGTTCAGCCTCCCCTTCTGAACAAACGAATGAATCCGCCCGACCTTAGGACGAAAACTTGCCACTGCGCGAACTACACAGCGAACTTTCTTCTCCCACTCTAGGTTTTATTGGTATTGTCTAACTGCAGCCATTCTTACTATTTCGTAACAGAACCAACAACAAGGCAATGAGGACCAGGATGGCCTACTGTCTCACATCACTTCAGAGATTTTTGTCTTCTTATTGCTTTGGGTCTAGAGTTTCCCAGGATACTAATTTCCTGCAAAGGGCAGAGGGCCGTGATGCTGCAATCCCCTAATGTCTGTTCGCGGCGCATCTCTTTAGCGCCATCGGACTACTCGCGCTAAAGCACAATACAATAGTCTTCCGTCGTTTAGGACACAACAAAGATGGTGCATCTTTGCTTGCTCTTAATTTTCCACCTGCGCCTCTCATTCCTGCTTTGGAAAAGACTCTTAAAGACTGGACACTGGATGTCTCCCTGTTTGGCAGGCTTCAACTCAACCTGTACTCAGTAAGATTACCAATTACATTTACACAGATCTCCAGAAGAATTTAATATGGAATTATAGCAACTGTATGTTTCAATCAGTGACATTAACTTTAATCATATAGTATTCTCCATTCTAACTTGGGTTTAATCCATATCGGATGGGCTTACTAATTTATTGGAATCTAATTATGGCCCATGACCGTTTCGACAGAAACGGTCGCATAACACCAGTCGGTCAATCCTACGGTCTTCACGTGATGTAGTCTTGTTGAAAAGTCCCATGCCTACCGTTCGTGCCACACTGTTGTGCTGAATACACCTCGTCACCACTTTTTCTGTTGTCTTTGCACTACATAAGAAAAATGAACGATCTGTCGTTATGATGCTCCCATGACACTCACGCAATTCGACCTCTCTCAAAGGCCGAAAGACGGTGATAAGTGCACAAACATTAGCACACCAATCAGCAATCATGTACGCACATCATTCTTCTGCTGTAGGAATATCTCCAATGAGGATAAAATTTTAATCAACGTACCCTACTGATACCGAAATACTACAGTATTAATTTGGTAGCATTTAATCAGCGTGTTCACGCCGCAACACTTTCAGTTTCCATCGGTGTATTATTACCTTATTTTATATTGTAATTGCTTACAGTGCAAAGCCACATCACCTCATGTCAGCATAGAGTACGAATATCTTTGGTGTAATCATTCATATGCACAAAACAGAATTTTTGTCTCCTGTTCATTGGTTCCATCGTCATATGACTGTGGTTACGACGTAAGGTTTGCCTGTAACTGCACTGCAGAATATGAATCTCATTACATCACTGGTACAGACAGATCCCACTCACAAGTTTAGTGGATTTTGTACTTGCATTTGATATATAGAATGAACTTGGCTTAAACTATGAAGTGATAAATGCAACGGCATTTCACGTGTTTGAGACATGTGTCACAGTTTACTTCTAGCTTATTAATTTGGTATAGAAAAAGAAGAGATAGCTACTGCTAGTTTTTTGATTTTGTACTCTAATTCACTGTATTGTAGAGTATATGTTTTAAGAAATTACACGTTAAGAAACGGCTTACGAGTAAGCCAAAATGAAAGGGTCCCGACATCAAAATTTGGAGCTACAACATGCAGAAAATTAGCGAGTGAGGACTCTATAGAAAATTCTAGGAAATTATTATGATTTTAATGTCTGTTGCACATGTATAATCTTCGAGCATCCTTAAGAAAACGAAAGTACTAATCACACATCAGTTCTCCACGTTACAGTTTTCGATTACTATGTCTTCAAAATAAGCCCAATGGTTTGGAGATCTGTCTAATCCGGAGGTAATGGCTCAGTAAGCCATTTATAAATCTTGTCTGAAAATGTGAATTGCCCAAGATGTGTATACATTCGTCACACTGACTGGCATCGTAGCCCCACGCTGCGAAATTATCTAGAACATGTCTCATTTTTATTGCTCATAAAGACACATAAAATAGCCCTACTAACTCTATTTCACTTCATCTAAATATTTTTCAAAACATAAAACGCCTGTTACTAGAATGATAACTGTGGTTACATCTTTGTAGTACATACTTATCCATGAAACAATTTTTTCCTCCTTTGACGTATTTCGAGTAACATCCAGAACAGCAACTATTATTCACTACTGCTATTGCTAATCGTGAAATGTGCAAGGACAGATCAAAAGAGCGTAATACTAAAATTTCTGGTCTTAGCTCAAAATTTAAACAAACAGCTTTTAAACAGGAGTCACATGACAACTCCGGTTTTGAGGGCGACGTGCACTTTACGGTACGTAGATATTTCTAAATTAAACCTCTTATATCGGGTGTCCTTCCTAAGAGTCGTCAAGCACATTTTCTCTGATCTTTCGGCAGGTGTTCGCAATTTCATTTTTTAAATGTGTAACGAGAGTCAGCCCAAACAAATACTGTTCATCACGTCTTTCACGCGACCCCCACGTTCATAAAAAGCATCGTCTTGTTTCAGTAAAAAAAAAAAATAGTGTCCCTGTTAGTACACAACAGTAAAATAAAAAACGCTGCACTAGTCTGGGGCCACTATATCGAATACCCACATAAAAATTCCGCTTTAAAAGTAATTTTGTTTGTAATGGGCAACAAACGGATGCTTTCTGTCGACACATGGCGGCACGTCGAAGACGTCATGAGGAGTATGTTTTTGGGCTGACTTCAGGTACACTTTGCAAAAACGAAATTGCAAATATCTGCGGAAACACAGGAGAAAATTCGCCTGGCGACTCTTTGGTACACCCTGTACTTGATGTCTATATACATAATTCATGCCTAAAGAGTGGTTTAATATACATTAAAAATAACCAAAATTTTTACATGTATATATGCATTAAAAAGTCTAGGAACATGGGCAAATTCCGGAAACGAGCACTACACTGTAGAAAATAGGTATTAGAAATAGGTCAGTCATGATCTTAAAAGGACTGAACCAGTACTAAGGAAAAAATCCTTACAGACTTTTTAACATTTTTCTACGAGTGTAGCCGGTGCGAATTTCGCCTTGCTAAGTTTGCTATACAGATGGTGCTGATTCCACCTTACTAACAAGTATTTGTTGTATTTACATCAGTAACTTTTAAAATTACAACACCAGAGAAGTATAGCAAATACCAGAACTTTACTTGATACAATGTATATGGTACAATAGGAAGAACGAACAATTAAATTTGTTGGTGAGATGGGGGTGCATAGGGAGCGATATTTAAAGCACATAGCTGCCACATTTGGAAACAGCTATCTCTAACCTGAATGGAAATCGAATTGATCTGAGTTTGGTTGACAGATAAGGGTACATCATTCTATGCTATTTCAACTCTATTTCAGAGTTCATAAATCGAGATGTTTTGGAAGTAGTTGCCATCCAATGCCACAGCAACCAATGAACAGAAGTTTTCGATGGGTGAAAGTTCTAAGGAAAGTGATGGTCAGGGCAACAGCTGAACACCCTCTGTATCGAAGTAGGTAAGCACGAAACGACTAGTGCACAGCTACTAGCCTTAAACCCTATACATACAATGCCTGCTGTTCATATTATCGTCTATATGAACCGGAGGCACTGTTGTGTACCCAGTGACTCCCCATACCATCACTCCATGTGCGGGACCCTATGACAATGATGAACGTTGTTGTTGTTGTGGTCTTCAGTCCTGAGACTGGTTTGATGCAGCTCTCCATGCTACACTATCCTGTGCAAGCTTCTTCATCTCCCGGTACCTACTGCAACCTACATCCTTCTGAATCTGCTTAGTGTATTCATCTCTAAGTCTCCCTCTACGATTTTTACCCTCCACGCTGCCCTCTAATACTAAAGTGGTGATTCCTTGATGCCTCAGAACATGTCCTACCAACTGGTCCCTTCTTGCAGTCAAGTTGTGCCACAAACTTCTCTTCTCCCCAACCCTGTTCAATACTTCCTCATTAGTTATGTGATCTACCCATCTAATCTTCAGCATTCTTCTGTAGCACCACATTTCGAAAGCGCTTCTATTCTCTTCTTGTCCAAACTATTTATGGTCCATGTTTCACTTCCATACATGGCTACACTCCATACAAATGCTTTCAGAAATAACTTCTTGACACTTAAATCTATACTCGATGTTAACAAATATCTCTTCTTCAGAAACACTTTCCTTGCCATTGCCGGTCTACATTTTATATCCTCTCTACTTCGACCATCATCAGTTATTTTGCTCCCCAAATAGCAAAACTCCTTTACTACTTTAAGTGTCTCATTTCCTAATCTAATTCTCTCAGCATCAACCGACTTAATTCGACTCCATTCCATTATCTTTGTTTTGCTTTTGTTGATGGTCATCTTATATCCTCCTTTCAAGACACTATCCATTCCATTCAACTGCTCTTCCAAGTCCTTTGCTGTCTCTGACAGAATTACAATGTCATCGGCGCCCTCAAAGTTTTAATTTCTTCTCCATGGATTTTAATACCTACTCCGAATTTTTCTTTTGTTTCCTTCTCTGCTTGCTCAATATAGGGATTGAATAAGATCGGGGAGAGGCTAGAACCCTGTCTCACTCCCTTCCCAACAACTGCTTCCCTTTCATGTCCATCGACTCTTATACCTGCAATCTGGTTTCTGTACAAATTGTAAATAGCCTTTCGCTCTCTGTATTTTACCCCTGCTACATTCAGAATTTGAAAGAGAGTATTCCAATCAACATTGTCAAAAGCTTTCTCTAAGTTTACAAATGCTAGGAACGTAGGTTTGCCTTTCCTTAATCTAGCTTCTAAGATAAGTCGTAGGGTCAGTATTGCCTCACGTGTTCCGTTATTTCTACGGAATCCAAACTGATCTTCCCCGAGGTCGGCTTCTACTAGTTTTTCCATTCGTCTGTAAAGAATTCTTGTTAGTATTTTGCAGCTGTGGCTTATTAAACTGATAGTTCGGTAATGTTCACATCTGTGAACACCTGCTTTCTTTGGGATTGGAATTATTATATTCTTCTTGAAGTCTGAGGATATTTCGCCTGTCTCATACATTTTGCTCACCAGATGGTAGAGTTTTGTCAGGACTGGCTCTCCCAAGGCTGTCAGTAGTTCTAATGGAATGTTGTCTACTCCCGGAGCTTTGTTTCGACTCATGTCCTTCAGTGCTCTGTCAAACTCTCACGCAGTATCATATCTCCTATTTCATCTTCATCTACATCCTCTTCCATTTCCATAATATTGTCCTCAAGTACATCGCCCTTGTGTGACCCTCTGTATACTTCTTCTACCTTCCTGCTTTTCCTTCCTTACTTAAAACTGGTTTTCCATCTGAGCTCTTGATATTCATACAAGTAGTTCTCTTTTCTCCAAAGGTCCCTTGAATTTTCGTGTAGGCAGTATCTATCTTACACCTAGTGAGATAAGCCTCTAAATCCTTACATTTGTCCTCTAGCCATGCCTGATTAGCTATTTTGCACATCCTGTCGATCTCGTTTTTGAGACGTTTGTATTCCTTTTTGCCTACTTCATTTTATATTTTCTCCTTTCATCAATTAAATTTGTTACCCAAGGATTTCTACTAGTCCTCTTCTTCTTACCTACTTGATCCTCTGCTGCTTTCACCACTTCATCCCTCAAAGCTACCCATTCTTCTTCTACTGTATTTCTTTCCTCCATTCTTGTCAAGTGTTCCCTTATGCTCTCCCTGAAACTCTGTACAACCTCTGGTTCTTTTAGTTTATCCAGGTCCCATCTCCTTAAATTACCACATTTTTGCATTCTACAGTTCATAACCAATAAACTGTGGTCAGAGTCCACATCTGCCCCTGGAAATGTCTTACAATTTAAAACCTGGTTCCTAAATCTCTGTCTTACCATTATATAATCTATCTGAAACCTGTGAGTATCTCCAGGCTTCTTCCATGTATACAATCTTCTTTTATGATTCTTGAACCAAGTGTTAGCTATGATTAGGTTGTGCTCTGTGCAAAATTCTACCAGGTGGCTTCCTCTTTCGTTTCTCACCCCCAATCCATATTTACCTACTACGTTTCCTTCTCTCCCTTTTCCTACACTCGAATTCCAGTCACCCATGACTATTAAATTTTCGTCTCCCTTCACTATCTGAATAATTTCTTTTATTTCATCATACATTTCTTCGTCATATGCAGTGCTTGTAGGCATATAAACTTGTACTACTGTGGCAGCCGTGGGCTTCGTATCTATCTTGGCCACAATAATGCGTTCACTATGCTGTTTGTAGTAGCTTACCCGCATTCCTATTTTCCTATTCATTATTAAACCTACTCCTGCATTACCCCTATTTCATTTTGTGTTTATAACCCTGTAGTCACCTGACCAGAAGTCTTGTTCCTCCTGCCACCGAACTTCACTAATTCCCACTATATCTAACTTTAACCTATCCATTTCCCTTTTTAAATTTTCTAACCTACCTGCCCGATTAAGTGAACTGACATTCCACGCTCCGATACGTAGAACGCCAGTTTTCTTTCTCCTGATAACGGCATCCTCTTGAGCATTCCTCGCCCGGAGATCCGAATGGGGGACTATTTTACCTCTGAAATGTTTTACCCAAGAGGACGCCATCATCATTCAACCATACCGTAAAGCTGCATCCACTCGGGAAAAATTATCGCCGTAGTTTTCCTTACTTTCAGCCGTTCGCAGTATCAGCACAGCAAGGCCGTTTTGGTTAGTGTTACAATGCCAGATCAGTCAATCATCCAGACTGTTGCCCCTGCAACTACTGAAAAGGCTGCTGCCCCTCTTCAAGAACCACACGTTTGTCAGGCTGGCCTCTCAACAGATGCCCCTCCGTTGTGGTTGCACCTACGGTACGGCTATCTGTATCGCTGAGGCACGCAAGCCTCCACACCAACGGCAAGGTCCATGGTTCATGGGGGTGGGGGTGGGGGGGACAATGATGAAACTGCCCTGATAAGGTTCATTCACAGCGGAGCCTTCTGTGAACACATCCATAGTGATACTGTATGCAGATCTGGGACTTGTATGAAATATACGATGTGGTGCCACTCCTGTAAGCAGCATTGCCTTGGTCGCACCACTGTCGGCACGCCCTCTCTAATGCCGTCTCAAGGGAAGTGCAGCAAGTGACTGCCTGTGGTGCTTCAGAGGCCATCATACTTTTGGTGGGATACTTGTCTTGTTTGCAAACAAACCCATTTGCACACACGAGATACGTGACATGGCTATACAGTCCTGCCCGGTTAAGTCAACAGTCTGTCTTAAAGGTACTAGTCGCTTGGGGACGTTGAGATCCAGCATGGCATTGAATATGGCCTTCCTGAATTATTTGTATTCAAATGACAGTCGAGGGATCCCGACAAATGCAAGCAGCAACACTTTATAGCAAGAAAACGCCATCTCGATAGGCTGCGATCCTGACCTTGCCCCTGTTCGTAGACATTGCTTCTTCTTACATCAAGTATAGCACGACCTTCTCACGAGCGGACAACATTCAAACACGATTTCTAAACGAGAAAACGGCTACAAAATCTTTCCTTATGAAGGGTGTAGATGCGTTAGTTCTACTTCCTTTGTGTGGTTGCAGTGAAATGCTAATCGTTTGTACGAGAGTCATTCGGAAAGTAGGGTCCAATTGGTCGCGAAATGGAAGTCACTGTGAAAAGCAAAAATATTTTATTTGCAACAGTTAGCTACACCTTCCAGCTACTTCTTTACATAGTCGCCACTCCGACTTAGCAACTGGTCATAGCATTGTACCAACTTTCCAATCCCCTCGTCATAGAAGACAGCTGCCTGTGCCGTCCGCCAATTCTCTACTCTGGTCTACAGCCAACTGTTGTCTTCATAGCGAGCGGTTCATGTGAAACTAAGGGCTACCCGATTATGGGCTGTATTGTGGGTGAAGAAACACTTCCCACTGAGAACACTCGGGAACTTCTTCATTGCCTCTGTAGAGTCCAGCTGAGAGCTGTCATGAAGAAAGCAATGCATGACAGTTATGTTATGTAGGCTCCATGACATAAGGCGAAATTTCTCACCAGGTCCTCATATGTAACAGAATACATTATTTTCTAGACATATTTAACTGCTCACTGTGCGCTCAGAAATGTAAAGAGCAATGTGCCGTGATCGACGGGCATACTAGAGACATTGTGCAACAGGTATGTGCAAACTTTCATCAGGTTCTCATTGTGGTTTCCATTTCACACTCGATTGGACCTTACTTTCCAAATAGCCCTTGCATATCCAAGCATATACTGACATGGCCTTCATGCCAGTTTGATATTTGTTGTATGTCACTTATATACTGCTGAAAAAATGCAACACCCTCAAGGATGAGGTCGTTTCATTGACAAGTGAGGTGCAGGTTCTTCAATATAGTACTCTGCCCAAGCAGACATCAGAATGTCCAAAGGTTCTGACCAATTCTGTGTCGTCCTCAGCCGATAGGTGTTACTGGATGCAGATATGAAAGGGCATGTGGCCAGCACATTGCTCTCATGACTGTTGTCACTTTTCATGACGGAGCTGCTACTTCAAATGCAAGTAGCTTCTCAATTGGCCTCAAAAGGGGTGAATGCAACCTGCTTTCCAACGGGGCTTGGCAGACCTAGATGGTTACCCATCCTAGTGCTAACAAAGCCCAATAACACTTAAACTTCGGTGGTCTGACAAGAACCAGTGTTGACACTGCAGCAAGGCCGTTGTCTACATCACAATTGAAAATTCAGACCAAACGAAACTAATATACAACAGTTAACAGTGCCAAAGCAGTCACATGAGTACACATTGTACCTCTCTCTGGCGACAGCACAGGCTTGTACTCTCACATAAAAAAGATCATAAAGATGCGGAACTATATCCTGCAGGAGACTGTTCCAAGTATCTTGCATCTTTTGTTGCAATTCGACTATGGTTCTTGTAGGCTATGGACAACGAGTAAATTCCTGCTTCACCATGTCCCATGCATATTCAATTGGTGGCAGATCTGTTGATCTTATAAGCCAGAGCATTTGCCATACGGTGCAAAGAGCACATTGCGTTGCAGCAGCCATATGTGGACTGCGTTGTCGTCCTGAAAGAGCACATCACCATCCAGTCGAAGAAATGGCAGTAACATGAGGATAACAACCTGTGCAATGTAGCAGGCGCTGGTTATTTTACTCTGCTGAAACACCAAATGTGACTACAAGTTCTAAATGACTCACCCCCCCCCCCCCCCACACACACACACCATGAAGCCAAGAGTGGGATTGTGTGTCGTCACTGTTGTGGGTGGATGTATTCTTGAAGATGCAGCTCACCTGGTCTACGCCATACACATGTACATCCATCACTCACAGACAGACAGAAACTTCTCTTATCACAGAAGACAACAGAGTACCATTCCATTATTCAGTCAATTCTTTCACACAATAGGGTAGCCATGCTTGGCAGTACCATGCACATATGATCTTAATCTTGCTGCAAGCAGACAGTTCCCAATGGTCCCTGATGACGCAGCAGCTGCAATGCGTGCCTAATTTCATGCCTGGATGATGTTCAGATGGCCACTGCTGCTTGCAGGATGAGTAGCTCTTGATGTGTGTGTATATACAACATAAGACTTCCAGAATGTGATCTAAAGATGTGGATATTTTCCATAGACTACTGTTGAAAGCAGCAGCTCACCACCAGTCCATTATATCCTTCATGTGCAGCAATCTGTCGATACCTCCATCTAGCTTACCACAGGTCCACAAGGCATCCCCATTCAAATGGGTAAAGTTGTTCAGCTGGAATGTATATTCATCTGGAGGGCATGGTCGTAACCAATAATGAATGTTGGAAACACTGCTCACCTCTAAACCCAGCACAGTTATTGCCTGCTGAGTCAAACAAAATTCACGCAGACAGGCCTCTAGCGCCATCTGATCTCCAATGACTGAGCACAATCCTTTCAGGTGTTTCATTTTCTTTTCCGGCAGTGTGTAACATTTCAATTTTAATGGCTATCTGTCCATTACAATATGCAAGTAAATATTTTTCAAATTAACCAAAATAAAAGCCTCTCTTTTGTTTGCAATAGTATTTTTTTAACTTAAAATGTTCTCTCCATTTCACATTATACAACAGAGAAGAACTTCAATGCAGTAATGTCATTTTGAGAATAGTCCTTTAAACATAGCTCTGATTTCTCTGCTAACATTGAGCTGACATCACAAATATAATGTACCCCACATTTTGTTTTACTGCCTTGAGTTTCAAGGTACCATGTTGCTCCTCCTTGTTACTGGAATCGTATATTTCTGGAGCAAGCATCAGAGGAAATCCTGTTTGCTCCAGTCATTTAATTGCTGAATTGTGAACTTTTATATACAAATGGGTTCTGAATTCTTGGTTCCTCAGAGGCTGTAATGGCAATCTGGGCACTGTACGATTTCTCTAGGTTCAAGGCAGGCTAAAGCCTTGTGAAAATTATAACATTAGACATACAGATATTTATAGCTTCATTAGCAGAGCTCGCTTTCTGTGATCTGCCTCTTTCCTTGTTAAGTTCAACAGTATAGAAGAGTTGTTTCACAAACTAAAATATAAAGTGCAAAAAAAACTGGCACACTTTCTTCATTGTCTGGACCTTACATGTCAACAGGCTATAGTGTGCATTTCATAGGAAGGTGTGTCTCTGCAGAGGCAGAAAGAGAGAAGGGGGAGTGGAGAGGGAAGGAGGGAGTGAGACTGAAACAAGGAGGGTATCAGTTGTTATATACACTCTCAACAATATTTGGCTATTTCTTTAAAATTCACAAACATAAGAACTGAAATTTTACTGTATATGAACTTTAAGTATTTATAAATAATATTTTCACATTAAAAACCAATATGACATAGCTATACACACTTGCAAAAATTAGTTCTCTTCGCATTTCACATCATATGAAATACTATAGACAAAAACTTATGTTGGCTTAGCAACAAAAATTTCAGAAATAGATCAGAGTTATTTGAAAAATGAAAAGATTTGGTACAAGGAAACCTTGGTCTCCACAGATCCATTATAGAGATAATCTTTATGTTACCAGAGTAACTGTGTTCTTCTGAGAGTGGGGGCACAACCTTTCAAATTACTAGTATGGAATATTATACTATTACAACGTTTTGACACTGACCTTTAACGTTAGTTCTGTAATGCCAAATCAACCATGAAACTATTTAGTTTGAGGCTCACCATTATGTTATTGAAGTAAGGAATAAATATAAATCTAAGTCAGTGTCTTTTTGACTGAAAATTAAGAACAGTACAGTGTTTCTACATTGCCATCTGGACAATATCTTAATGTAGGTGATTTGTGTTGGTCTGTCTTCAAACTTTATGTGCTGCAGTCACAGATGTAAATCTATGGATGAGTGCAGAACCTACTTTACAAATTTAATGAAGTGTTTGTGTTGTTTGGGATGTTTATGGGACGATGAGAATGAAAAAAGAGAAATCTTCTTCTTGGAATACATCCTCCTCCTCCAGGAAAGTGCCAAGTTAGCTGCCAATGGACAGATTACATCAATGTCTCCCACCAAGTGATCCAAAACATGTTAGCAGCCCAGGGAAAAATTGTCCACTAATTTGCAATTGACAAGAATGAGAGAACAGGAACAACCCATATCACATGTTAGTGTAATGTTATGTTACAAAATGGAGCCCTAAACTCATGAATGAAATACATAGCAGTTAAACGTGCAGAAAATTTACTTGTCTGTAACTCTTGTAAATCTGGGAATTAAAAATTCTAGTATATGTAAATTGATATCTGGATGTTTCCAATATGTTTATAAAAACCAGTTTCTCAATTCTCTTTTCAGAGTGACGGGCACCTACTGTGTGAGTATCACACATGGAAGGGACTGCAAATTTGACTGAGTGTGATGCAGTCCTTAGCATTGTTTTACAATGAAATGTGAAGGCAGCAGCATCGACTGTTTGTTGGAGGAGACCACATCTGCTTATGCCAGATGCCCAGTAAATGGTTGTATTTATTCAGTTTAGTCTGCTGACTTAGTGAAATGCAGATTTTCGATGTTGCTCATAACAGCTGTTCAGTGGTGGCAACAGCTTGAAAATCTCCTTTGTCACCTAAGTACTGGACCAAGATCAAAAGAACTTTCCAGTTAACTATGTATTAAAATGTGCATAGAAACATTTTCTGGTTAACATTAGCATTAATCATCAAAAATTGTAAAACAAGTTGTCACTGCTTACCAGAGTTCTAGCCTAGTTCAGTGGACACCCTCCATTGATGAAAATATCTTCAACTTTAATGAAGAAGAGAGGGAATAGACAGTGTCTTTCATTCATATTTAAAATGTGTATGTTTAGCCAAGTTCTTCACTTGAGTCATCCTGTGAAAAGGATCACAGTATTACCTTGCCACTATATACCTTTTGTATCATAATATTTTCACCACATATATTTAAATGGTAATGGAAGCTCTTTAAGTAACAACCAATTATATCTAATCAATCAAAATACAATTTTAACTGAATTTAATGAAAGTGAATTACTCAAACTTGCTTCTTGTCTGAGATCACAGATAGGTATTCCAACAAATAAAAATGAAACATTGTTGAAATTATAAAGTTTGACAAATTATGTTACATTAAAATGAAACAAACAAAAGAAATTAATTTAAAGTAGATTTATTTTCAACAAACAGATCTCATTTGTATACTTTTCATAGCTGCACCGTTTGGTAATTTTATAGAATCCATTACTGTAATTTGAGAAAGATAAACTATAAAATAAGTAATTATGTATTTATCATAGTAAGGAAAAATAAGTATAGATATGACTAAGGAGAATCATTTGTTGAGCTGTCATGGATGACATTTTAGGCTAGATTCAGTTTATGTTCTTCACTACTTCAGACACATTTGCTGCTTTGAAAGATGCTAACTTGTTTCATGTGCAGGAACTCATCAACATTTTGCACAACTTGGCTGGAGTGCTAACAAGAACTGGAGTTTGGTGGCTTAGATGTGGTTGCTGTAATGAAGTTCCTGTTTTTTCTACCTCTTAAGTTATATGCCTGAAGGTGTTTCATTACATGACAATTACGGGAATTGGCCTCATTGCCAAGAGATTACATCATAATTTACTACATTCTCATTTTTTCCTGAACTGTGTGTACTGCAGTACTATTATAAAAAAGAATGAGTTTTATAAATGAAGTATGAGATCTAGGTGTGCTCAGTATGTATGAATATTAAATTATTCATGTTGATATGCTGAAAATAAAATGTACTCCATCAGATTAATGTCTTTCTAAATGTCCAAAGATACTTTAGTTTCAATGTTGTGATTCTGATCTTCTGTGAAGTGTAAGATTACGTGTGCTACAAAAATGTTATGTTCTGTTGATGTTTTCTTATATCTAAATATTCTATATAAAAAGTCATAGACAGATACTAAAAGTAAATGTAATTAAACTAAATAAATGTAAGAAAACTTGAAAATTTTTCTCTCTTATATATTTCTTATGCTATTCTGGCAAACCCTGCAATGCCTCACGTAGGGCCTTACCTATGTAAAGGAGGAAAGAGTTTATAAACTTAAAAGATTGTACCTTAGAAATGGAGCTAAACACATCTCCTTAAGATCTGATCACATCTATTTCTTTTATATTTCAGTGAGATACCATAGATTAACTGTATGTTGCCGATGACATAATTTTTTTATCATGGATTCAACATGAACTGCTTTCCGTGTATTCTCCCCCTTGGCACACAGGACATCTGATGATGGTCTAAGGATTGAAACTGGTTGCACAGATTCAGGATATAAACTATCATGTTTTTAAGTGCTTAGAAAATGTGGGCATCATATTCACACAATATGTTAAGAATAACACAAAAAATTATAATTCTGAAACAAGAAAATAAACAAATAGAAAACCACATTGGATATAAACAGAAACCAAAAGCCAACAAATTAAGGACAATTGCAGTTTAGCGTCATCAGAAAAAGGGATGTACTCAGTGAGTAGCAGAGCAGGGGAGCTGCCTACTACCTCAAGAAGAAAGTACTTATAAATTGAACTTGCATCCTACTGTGTCAAATAGACAGACATATTAGTTCATTATGTCTGAAAAAAGTCAGACCACAGAATGAGTACTGAATACTAAGAAATGTACCAAGAGCTACTTGTTGTAAAAACTCACAAATATTTTGTCATTTAACACAAAATTAACACGAACTACCTCTACCGCACCCTCTGCTCCCACCCTTACACAGATCCTGAGATCCAGGTTACACTTAGGACCAGAAACTGAGCTCAAACTTAAAAGGAATAAGGATTGGAGAGACCACAGGGCAGCTACGAATCAGCCTAGCCTCTTAAACAATTTCAGGAAATGAGAATATTTAAAGCAGGATGGGCAGAGAAGGATTTGAATCCCAGTTCTCCTTAATACAAAGCAATTTCTTAACCACTGGATGACCTCTCCCTGCAGGTACTGTTATCCTGATGTACTGCTAAATGGTTTATTCAACAAACCCTGTAACCTCCCCACTATATGTGTTTCTATCTGGAATTTATCCCAACCGTACCTCCCACTCTATAAACACTACATATTACAAAAACTATATATGCACAAACTCATATCCAATTTAAACTCGAGTGCTAACCTCTGACTAAACCGCACTTAATTTGAACTAAACTGTAACTGGTTTGAATGTAACTTGCCTCTATATTAAAGCTGCAACTGAAATAAAACAATTATCTGCCCGTAATCAAAGTTTCCACGTACCTCAAATCTTGACAACATTTTGGCAGATTTCTCAAAATTGTAGCAGCAAACAACAAACAGGTAGTGGCTAAACGAGATTTAAATTTTTAAATAAATATTCAAGCTGTTGCATACCACATTGTCCAATGTGGTAGTGTGTAATGACAAACAGTGGGAAGGGGAAAGCATCTATTCCTAAGAAATGATATTCCAAAACAACGATCTTAAAAGTGAAGAATATATTCAAAAAGGCAGAGTAAAGCTTCACGTGATCTTCACACACAACATTGATCTGAATAATACTATGTCTACATCTACATCTACATGGATACTCTGGAAATCACATTTAAGTGCCTGGTAGATGGTTCATCGAACCACCTTCACAATAACTCTCTATTATTCCAATCTTGTACAGAGCGCGGAAAAAACGAACGGCTATATCTTTCCATGCGAGCTATGATTTCCCTAATTTTATATTGATGATCGTTTCTCTTTATGTAGATCGGTGTCAACAAAATATTTTCGTATTCGGAGGAGAAAATGGGTGATTGAAATTTCATGAGAAGATTCGGCCGCAACGAGAAATGCCTTTGTTTTACTGATATCCACCCCAATCCTGTATCATTTCAATGGCACTCTCTCGCCTATTTCGCGATAATACAAAACGTGCTGCCCTTATTTGAACTTTCTTTATATACTCCGTCAATCCTATCCGCTAAGGATCCCACACTGCGCAACGGTATTCTAAAATAGGATGGACATGTGTAATATATGCAGTCTCTTTAGTAGATATGCTACATTTTCTAAGTGTTCTGCCAATAAAGCGCAGTCTTTGGTTAGCATTCCCCACAACATTTTCTGTGTGTTCCTTCCAATTTAAGTTGTTTGTAACTGTAATTCCTAGGTATTTAGTTGAATTTACGACCTTTAGATTTGACTGATTTATTGTGTCACCAAAGTTTGACGGATTCCTTTCAGTGATCATGTCAATGACCTCACACTTTTCTTTATTTATGGTCGAGTGCCAGTTTTTGCACCATGCAGATGTCTTTCCTAAATCGTTTTGCAATTTGTTTTGATCTTCTGATGACTTTAATAGTCTACAAACAACGTAAGACAGCTGCTCAGATTGTCTCCTAAATTGTTCATATACACTACTGGCCATTAAAATTGCTACACCAAGAAGAAATGCAGATGATAAACGGGTATTCATTGGACAAATATATTATACTAGAACTGACATGTGATAACATTTTCACGTAATTTGGGTGCATAGATCCTGAGAAACCAGTACCCAGAACAACCACCTCTGGCCATAATAACGGCCTTGATACGCCTGGGCATTGAGTCAAACAGAGCTTGGACGGTGTGTACAGCTACAGCTGTCCATGCAGCTTCAACACGATACCACAGTTCATCAAGAGTAGTGACTGGCGTATTGTGACAAGCCAGTTGCTCGGCCACCATTGACCAGATGTTTTCAGTTGGTGAGAGATCTGGAGAATGTGCTGACCAGGGCAGCAGTCAGACATTTTCTGTATCCAGAAAGGACCTGCAACATGCGGTCGTGCATTATCCTGCTGAAATGTAGGGTCTCGCAGGGATCGAATGAAGGGTAGGCCGCGTGGGATTAGCCGAGCGGTCTGGGGCGTTGTAGTTATGGACTGTGTGGCTGGTCTCGGCGGAGGTTTGAGTCCTCCCCCGGGCATGGGTGTGTGTGTTTGTCCTTTGGATAATTTAGTTTATGTAGTGTGTAAGATTAGTGACTGATGACCTTAGCAGTTAAGTCCCATATGATTTCACACATTTTTTGAAGGGTAGAGTCATGGGTCATAATACATCTGAAATGTAACGTCCACTGTTCAAAGTGCCGTCAATGCGAACAAGAGCTGACCGAGACGTGTAACCAATGGCACTCCATACCATCACGCCGGGTGATACGCCAGTATGGCGATGACGAACACACGTTCCCAATGTACGTTCATCGCGATGTCGCCAAACACGGATGCGACCATCACGATGCTGTAAGCAGAACCTTAATTCATCCGAAAAAATGACGTTTTGCCATTCGTGCACCCAGGTTCGTCGTTGAGTACACCATCGTAAGCGCTCCTGTCTGTGATGCAGCGTCAAGGGTAACCGCAGCCATCGTCTCCGAGCTGATAGTCCATGCTGCTGTAAACGTCGTCGAACTATTCGTTCAGATGGTTGTTGTCTTGCAAACGTCCCCATCTGTTGACTCAGGGATCGAGACGTGGCTGCACGATCCGTTACAGCCATGGGGATAAGATGCCTGTTATCTCGACTGCTAGTGATACGAGGCCATTGGGACCCAGCACGGGGTTCCCTATTACCCTCCCGAACCCACCGATTCCATATTCTGCTAACAGTAATTGGATCTCGACCAACGCGAGCAGCAATGTCACGATACAATAAACCGCAATCGCGATAGGCTACAATCCAACCTTTATCAAAGACGAAAACGTGATGGTACGCATTTCTCCTCCTTACACGAGGCATCACAACGTTTCACCAGGCAACGCCGGTCAACTGCTGTTTGTGCGTGAGAAATCGGTTGGAAACTTTCCTCATGTCAGCACGTTGTAGGTGTCGCCACCGGCGCCAGCCATGTGTGAATGCTCTGAAAAGCTAAACTTTTGCATATCACAGCATCTTCTTCCCGTCGGCTAAATTTCGCGTCTGTAGCACGTCATCTTCGTGATGTAGCAATTTTAATGAGCACTAGTGTAGATAAGGAGCAGCAAAGGGCCTGTAACACTATCTCGGGGAACGCCAGAAATCACTTGTTTTACTCAATGGCTTTCCGTGAGTTACTACGAACTTCGCTGACAGGAAATAACGAATCCAGTCACATAACAGACGATATTCCATGGGCAGCATTCATCTCACGCTAGGTGAGGAGAACCCTGTGTAAGTGACGTAATGCTACGTCTTCGTGACGTAAGTGAACCTAAATCGAAACCGCTTGTGTGGTACAGTGGCAAAAGCCTTCTGGAAATCTAGAAATACGGAATCAATTTGAAATCCAGTGTCAATATTACTCAACAATTCGTGTGAGTAAAGAGCTAGTTGTGTATCACAAGAACGACGTGTCAAAAGACTGTGTGTCGATAGAACGCTCTCTTCGAGAGATAATGCATAATGTTCGAACACCATATGCGTTCCAAAACCTGCTGAATATCGACGTTAATGATATGGGCCTGTAATTTAGTGGATTACTCCTACACCTTTCTTGAATATTGGTGTGAACTGTGCAGCATTCCGGTCTCTGGCAACGGATCTTTCGTCAAGCGAACGGTTGTATATGACTGTTATGTATGGAGCTATTTTATCAGCATACTCTGAAAGGTACCTAACTGGTATTCAGTCTGGACCGGAAGACCTGCTTTTGTTGTGTTTTGAGTCGCTCCACTACTCTGAGGATATCTGTTTCTACGTTACGTTTGCAGATGTTCTTGATTCGAATGCTGGTGAAGGAATTTTGGAAGGCTGTGTTTAATAACTCTGTTTTGGAACCACTGTCATCAATAGTATTTACATTGCTGTCGCGCACAGAAGACATGAATTGTCTTGCTGCTAGCATACTTCACATACGACCAGAACATCTTTGGATTTTCTGCCAGGTTTCGAGACAAAGTTTCGTAGCGGAAAGTGTTACAACCATTTCGTACTTAAATCCGCGCTTAATTTCGAGCTTCTGTAAAAGATCGCCGGGAGATATTGCGTCCTTTTAAATTGGCATGTTTTTTCGTTGTTTCTGCAACTGTGTTCTGACCCTTTTTGTGTACCATGAGAATCATCTCCGACGATTGTTAGTTTATTGGATATAAATCTCTCAGTTGCTGCCAATACTATTTCCTTGAATTCAAGCCACATCTGGTCTACACTTCTGTTGTTAATTTGGAAGGAGTGGAGATTGTCTCTCCGGAAGGCGTCAAGAGAACTTTTATCTGCTTTTTTGAATACGTATATTTTTCGTTTATTTTTGGAAGATTTAGCCGTCACAATATTCATTCTCGCTACGACAACCCCGTGTTCACTAATCCCTGCACCCGTTTTGATG
Source organism: Schistocerca gregaria (assembly GCF_023897955.1). Taxonomy (NCBI): domain Eukaryota; kingdom Metazoa; phylum Arthropoda; class Insecta; order Orthoptera; family Acrididae; genus Schistocerca; species Schistocerca gregaria. The sequence goes on along the minus strand of NC_064925.1, from coordinate 319,182,364 downwards.
CTTGTTATTTGCTCAGGATTGTTTGTTGCTAAGAGGTCAAGTGTGTTTCCACAATCCTGTACTATTCGAGTGGGCTCATGAACTAACCGATCGAAACAATTATCAAAGAATGCATTTAGCACAATTTCGGACGATGTTCTATGCGTATCTCCAGACTAAACATGCATTTTCGCCAACATATTTGGTGGTAAATTAATTGTATGAGTTGGATACATATTTGAGATTAAACTCAGTCTTTCAGCAACTGTATCATCTGAACTGGGAGGTTAGTAAAAGGATCCAATTATTATTTTATTCCGGTTAGCAAGAATGACCTTTGCTCATACTAACTCACAGGAACTATCTACTCCAGTTTTGCGACAAGATAAACTGCTTCTAACTGCAACAAAAACGCCGCTACCAATTGTGTTTAGCCTATTTTTTTTCGGAACGCTGTAGGTTTTTCGCAAAAATTTCGGCTGAACTTATCTCCGTCTTTAGCCAGCTTTCCGTGCCTGTAGCGATATGAGCATCAGTGCTTTCTATTAGCGCTTGGAGCTCTGGTACTTTCCCAACACAGCTACGACTATCTACAACTGTTATACCAATAGTTCCTGTATCTACATTCTTCTTGTGTTCGGCCTCCATCCTTTGAGAATAAAGCCCTTTTTGTGTTTTCCCGAGACACACTAACCTAAAAAAACCACCCAGTACACGCCACACAGCCCCTGCTACCCTTGTAGCCGCCCCCTGACCTATTCAGCGAACCCGAAACACAGCCATCCTATGGCACAAGTCAAGGAATTTGCAGCCTACACGGTTACAGAACAGTTTGAGGCTCTGATTCAGACCCTCCGCTCGGCTCTATACCAGACGTCCGCAATCGGTCCTGTCGACAATGTTGCAAATGTGAGCTCTGCTTTCATCTTGCAAGCAAAACTGGCAGCCCTTTCCACTTCTGTTAGTCACTCGAAACCAGAGAGAATCTCTTCTGATCCAAAGCGACACACATTAGTGACACTGACGTAAGCTACCACCTACAGTTGGCTGCACCCTATGCTCTTCATGGCATCCGGAAGGACCCGTTTCATGTCTGGAATGACTCTACATGGCACACACATTGGCTTTCTTTTCCTTCTTGGCAGCCTTGTCCATAAAGGGCCCCATAACTTGCCTAACGTTGGAGCTCCCAACTACCAACAATCCCATCCCCATGCTTGCCTGCATATTGCAGGCTGAGAGGTTGCTTCTGAAACAGGACAGGCGACTGCATCTGGCTGAGGGACTATGTCAGCCACAGACAGCAACTGAAACTTGTTTGTCAGACTAACCAGGGAGGCCTTATATGTGGCCCCTGGGAAGACTTTCGCTGCCTGCCAGGCCCCGAGGCGACCTTCCACTTGACCCTGGGTGAGGGGTCAACATCAGTGGGAGCAGTAACTGGACTGACCATTGGTGAGGACTGATTGGAGGACTCGGATGTGCTGAACATCCATTGGATCCCCACAGCCAGCAGACAGCAGTGATGTCCATCCACTGCAGTGTCAAGCCATATAACCAAAGCCATCACAGCCTGGAGCTGAGAGCAAAGTGTCACTAACTCGGCTATCATCCACTCACAATAATCACAGTCTGTATCCTTACTAAAGACCGTGGAAAACTTCACTACTAAGACAAATGGACTATGACATGTGGTACAGAACTCTACAGTAGACCCTGAAGAAAAGGCAACCTAATAAATTAGGTTAATATGCTTAAAAAAGTGAACAATGATTTACAAAGGGCACAATGTTAACAGAGAATTTCTATAAAAACCAAATAGCTTTCTCAGTTGATATCTTAATGTATGATTAAGGGAAGTGGGGTGTTCTTTCTCTCAGCTCTGAGCAAGTGAACAAATTTAACTAACTGTCAATAATAATTTCAGCAAATTAGGTGTGCAGCGCTGCAGTCTTACCTCAAATTTCTTCTCTTCAAGAAATAACATTATTTAAAACCTATATACCTTTCGCCTTTCGATATATAAATCATATTCATCCTTGCTGTCGTTTGCAATAAATCTTTGTTCATCTATCATATACCATAACAAGTCAACACAGCACTACTGAAATATATCCATCACCTACCATGCTTCTACAAAGAATGTATCAGACTGCACAGAGGCAAATATTGTTTTAAAGTAATCGTAACTTCCAGTCTCTCTGACACGCACATTGATAGTACACTAAAATCAAAAAGTCATGTCTGCCTTACATATCCTCTACCTTCCTCGAGTAGAATTTTGTAGGAGGGTCATTTCAGATAGGAGTGGGATGAAGACGAAATTCTGTACGTTAAGGATAGGAACATACAAAACATGTTACAAATACAAAGAGAACCATAGCCTTATAAGAATATGAGTAATATAACAATAAGCAAAAAATCATAGTATGTTCTATCACACACGTTCACATCAGCCAGGCTGCATCCAAACAGTGTCAAAGGCAGCATGAATGTACTACTCCAGTGTCTCCACTACTGGAATTGGCTCTGCATACACAATACCTTTGAGATGGCCCCACAATGAGAAATCGCACAGGTTGAGATCCAATGAATAAGCAGGCCATGCAACAGGACGCACTCAACTGATCCATCAACCAGGAAATACACGACTGAGATGCGTTCAGACATTAATGGTGAAGTGGACTGCCGCACCATCATGGAGCAGCCACATAACACTTCGAATCACCAATGGCGCTTCTTCCAGCAAGGGAGACAAAGTCACTGGTAAGAAACACTGACAGTTCTAGCCTGTTAGGAGACATGGAAGGAAATCTGATCCCATAATACAGTCGCCAATTATTACAGCCCACACATTCTGGCTTCATCGATGCTGATGATTCACTGTCACCATACCATGGGGGTGCTGCATACTGTCCTGTAGATGAATGTTAAGAAAGTTGAAGATCGAACTCTCGTAAATGTGGACTCATATGTGAATAGGTTGGATGACACAATTCCTGGACTCATGGTTAGCTGGTGAAGAAGCCAGTGAGGAAACTGCTCCCAATGTGGGATGTCCATCACTAGTAAGCCCTGCACACACTGTAAATGATGAAGTTAATGACAACTGTCATAGAGAATTTTCAAAATGGCTGGCTGGCTTACCCTGCACTGGTGGACCCAGCTGCCTGGTACAGACATGGCGGTTGCCTTCCACAATGTTAATCATTGATCTGATGTCCAAACATTTCGGGTAAGTCCTTCATGCTTTCCTACTTTCTAAAACGACTCTGTCTCAGACAAAAAGCAGAACACTGTTGCAGACATTGAATGCTGTGGTTGTTGTCAGCAGGGACAGGTCTCCTGATATAACCTTGTTGTCCACCATCCATTCCCATTTGCTTTTCGATAAGTAGACACCATGTTGCAAGCTCTCGATTTGAAAATGGAACCATTGTGCGCAATGCTGCACCACTTCCACTACAAGGTGAGTCAGCAAAAGAAGTGAATCAGACAAAAGATCACTAATTACAATGGCAGAAAAGAGCGCTACGACATTATGTATGAGGAACAGTACCACCTTCTAGGAGGAAACCATGCATAGTGTAACAATGGCTGTATGGTTCAGCGTGTTTCAGACTGCAGTCTCTGTAACAAAGAATGATTGAATAAATGGTCTCTAGCATGGAAAGCATGCGTTTTCAGCCATAAGTTCATTATACCTTTTTTGTTCCACATGCTCTCAGTGATTAATCCCTAGAATTTGCACACATTGGAAAAAATCACCCTGTAAATAATTAGAGAAAACATGGATCAGGGAGTAACCGAGGTTCACATCAAAGGACGCTTTATGCAGTCAGTCAAACGTCAGTGTGTTATTATACCTAATATGGTCAGTAATTAGCATGCTATCTAGTTACATCTGATCCTTTAGTTCATGTTCGTTTTAATCATTTTGCCTGTAATTGCATCAAACTTCCAATAAATAACAACTATTTCTTTATCTCTTTTCTTGTTTCTTTCATAAATTTCATACATTCTCATAATTTCATATTCTTTAGCTCAATTGCCCCACCTAACCATTTGTCATCTTTGCTCTACTTAACAATTTGTCATATTTGCCATACCTAACTATTTTTCATCCCAAATCCATCTTTGTAACCATTTATTTGCGCATGCATGTGTTGCATAACTTCCTATTTTACCTTTTTCTCTTTGTTTCCTCCTTACATATATTCTATGTCTTCTTATACATTTTTCATGGCTTATGAGAGCTCACTACAATAATACATTTAATATAATTATTGTACAATGAGGCCACATCCTGTAATAACAATTTATGCAGAGAATGTGCTTCATAGAGAAACTCAACAAATGACATAAGTGTAAGAGGCAAATTCAACCTGAAAACTCCTTAAGGTAAAGCAATGTAAATACAAGATGACAATTAGTCTGCAATGTCAAACATGTTAGTAGAAAAATATTTATGTAAAAGAATTTTATGCCATACCATGGTAAAAAGACTAAGACTGAAAAAAAAATCATCATTAATATTTCTTTTACCTTTCGCTTACTGTCTGTCCATGACACATCTCGTAAGTGATGAATTTCAATTTCACTTCCAAAAATTTAAAATTTACCAGACAAGTAGACTGCTGGACAATATTGTTATGACATTGTTTCATAAATATGTAGAATTCATCTGTTAGACAAAGAAAAGGCAGTTTAGTTCTAACAAATTCAGTAGATGTTAAATATTGCATGCATGGTGCTACATAAAAACCAGAAAAAAATGTGATTCATCAAATATGAATATGAAAATAGTCATTGCCATGAAGATGAGTCACCAAAAGTTCTAAAAGATACCATATGCTAAAAGAGTGAGTCACAGTGTAATGCAATCAGTGCTGAGGCAAGTCCTTGCAAAATATTTTTCGTGCACAAATGTACACAAAAACATATACTTTTCAAATTATTCTAGAGTTTCCAAAACTGTTACATGCTGTGTTGTTCTGATAAAAAAAATTGACACTCTATGTCAATAAAAGGTTGAATAATTTCCAACAGATGATTATAAATTCCACATAAAAGAAATAACTATATTGTCTCAAGTGACATTATGCTCATTCACTATTGTTATCGACCCACATCTTTTCCAGAGCTTACCTTTTACATTTACAATTGCGAAATGCATCCACCTGGCCCAAAAGTTGACTATAACAAGAAAAGGGGTCCCCATGCCCTAACTATTACTCATTTACACTCTCTTTACATTAATCATCATAATCATTGCCTCATTCTACTAAAGTATGCATCATAAATCTCATAATTATCATCTCATGTGCCTAAATCTCATTATGGTATCCTGTTACAACAGTAATCATATTCGCTGTCTTCATCTCAATATACACTTTATATAACAATCCCCTGCTCAGTTTTCACCCACTTACTTCCATGTAAATAACACCTAAGAGCTATAATCGAAACTATTTCATATTAGTAAACGCAACTTCACTACCTCACAATAGATCCTGAAAAACTTCTTACATCAAAATACCTATTACTCTTCCATCCACACAACACAATTACCATATTAACAGCCTGTATATATCATTAAAAATAGTACAAAATGTAATATATGAGTCTGTATTATCATCATTGTATATATCCAACATTATTTCTCAAGTGAAGAACATGTTGCTGATAATCTGCGTATATACTCAGACTTTGTTTAAATATACTGTCAATGTTTGCTTTGTTACAAATTATTTATTTGTATTCGGATTCTAGATGAAAGTTCGTAGCAGTTTGTTTAGCATACGCATTGTGGCAGCAAATCGCTTGATTTGTTTTGTGATAAATAAAGTTTGTTGCGCGATGATAGTCATCCGATTATAGTCATAAGTTGACTGCTTTGTGATGGGAGTGGCTCTGGCATGCAGTGCAAAAGCGTTGTATATAGCTAACGTGCTGTACACTGCAGTGGAAGAAATACTGTAGAAATAGGTGACATGTAGTTGTACCATCTGGATACAACTTTTGTTAATAGACTTATTCTATTTATGTTTCGATATGCAAAATATGGTGAAGTCCCTTGCGATTGTCTGTCTCAATAGTTTGAATTTCGTCCTATATTGCTCCCTCATTGTTGATTATCTCATGGATTTGATCAGACTTCAATTACTTCTCTGTCTGGGCCTTTCCACAATTTTTCCACAGTGAATTATGGTGCTGATTACTGCAATTGTTTTAGTTTTGACTGCTTTGGTTGCTATTTGCATAGTTGTTGCGCCATGCATTTCGAAGATGTGATCTACCTGAATTGTGCCTATGAAAATGTGCATGATTTCCATTTGAGTTAGAGTATAGTCTGTGATTCTTTTGATTGCTATGATAAACGCGATTACGCCTGTTCTGATTACCACAATTTCTGTGTTGTCTGTTATGATTATTGTGTGTTGATAGTCAGAACGCCGTAAATTACTTCTATTACAATAATCATTTCTCAGCTGCAAGAATTGTGCATCATATGTCGGTCCCATCTGTAATTGTTTGTGTGTTTATGTTTTTTATGCAAGTTCCCATAGTTTTTGTTTCACACAGTATAAAACCATCATGCCTGTCATACTTTCTCCAGTGACTGTTATTGTGATTCTTCGTTAAACTGTTGTCACTGGCCAACACCAATTCCAGAACAAATGCTTGGAACGCTTCTAAATCATCTTTGAGTCTGCTGGCCAAAATTACATGTCTCAAATGTGAATTTGTAGGTAACTTTAACAAACTAATGCAAATTAGCTCTGATGGACTGTGTGGATTTGATAAGTACTGATTTCTGCATACTGTGTCTTCAAAATATTTTACTGGGCTAGAGAAGACAGACTGTTCAAAGCTTTGTAGCATTACAATGTTATATTTTACCAGATCTTGTGTGGCCTCCAACCAGAAGGCTGGCAAAAATGCTCGGTAGAAATTATTTATACTTCGGCAATCTCTCACAATCGAGAGCATTCTTGCTGCAGGTTCATTTTCCAAATAACTGCAGAGAAAATCTAATTTGTGTTCAAGTGGCAAATTTGGTGTTGAAGGGTATAGGACCTGATCAGTCCAAGCTTGGGGTGAATTTCCTTACTATAATTCCCGAAAACTTGGAATTTATGGACTGTCAAAAAGTGTTTGTAATCGAAGTTACCATTCCTGTCCGAAACAGATTGTTCTCTATTGCACCACACTGGCGATTCATTGTTGTATTTAGATATGTGTAGTGTTCTCATGGAGAAATATCTAACTGCGATAAATGTGTATGGTCGCCAAAGTTTTCTTAGTAGGGATGTAAATGATCAAATTCGTGCTTTTCATTGTCATATTTAAGCTTTCTTTCAAGATGCTCAATTTTCTTATTTATGGTTTTACTACAACACTTGGTTTTCGAATTAATTTTCTCCTGGTTGTATTTAAAATTTATTAATGAGTGGTATTCTACTGTACTGGCATTGTGTCATTTGAGTCTCTGTCTGCACTGGTTAACAGATTTACCATTTTCATTGCCAAATCATCAACTTTTTCGTTAATTGTGCTTAACTATTCTCTTTCTTCTTCAGAATTTAATTTCAAAGTTTCCACTTGTTCGCTAATTACTTTTACCCTTGTGTTAAGTTGTTTTGTTCATTTACCTGTGTCACTATTGCACTCAGAACTACAGTATTTACTTTAGCTAATTCGTCATTGTCATTACACTGGTTTGTTTCCAGGTTATTGTGGTCTGTTTCAGGGTCAAGTAATCTAGTTGCAAAACTACTAATTATTTTTAATTTCTTCCCTAATCGCAACTGATAAATTTTGTATTTTCAATTTATTTTCTTTCTGTGATTTTCTATTCTCTTCCTCTTTCTTCATATTTCTTCCCTAAGCGAGTTACTATTTTCTTTCTGTAATTTGTTGATTTCATCTTGCATTTCTCTATTCTCTTCCCTGTGTTTCGTCGATTTCCTTACTCATTTCATCACATCCTTTTAAAGCATCTGACGAAGTGATTCTAGAAAATTTGTCAGATTTGGGTGGTGTTGATCTTTATAATTGTTCACAAACGGTGATGTGTGTTGCGTTCATTTGTAAGCTTCCACTGGACTTTGGTGATTTATCGCTGACTGACTCAACTTCAGAATTTGCACATTCATTACCCATCATTTGTTCTGTTTGATTATTGTTCACTACATTGTTTAATAATTGTGGATTTTGCAGTTTCCTGTAATCTCGTGTAAATAGCTCAATGTGGTTTATCTCATCCTGTACTGAATCGTTATTTTGTAACACCCTCTGCTGTCTTGTGCTACAATGAACTATCATATCATTTCCTGTTGTACCAAATATGATGAACTACTATTTCTTTGAAATACAAAGTTGCTATAATGAGCAAATGAACAAAACTAAAAACTATACAATCATGAACGTAAATACTGAACAATGAAATAAATTCACACAGAACCACACAGAACTGTACTGTATAATCATCACATGGCACAAAATTTCACAAATAAAATACAAAATTTTAAATGAAGTGCCTGAAAGAGAAGTACAACATTAGTAAAATTAGTGCAGTGGTATTTATGTTTTCAAGAAATCCAACACAATCTTACTATCTATTACTAAGAGAACCAACTAACTATCTTGGAAGGATTTCCATATGTAACCTCCCCACTTCATTTTGTTACTTTCTGAAATTTAGCCCAACTTTACCTCCCACTCTATACAAAATCTACATATTACCAAGAGTATGTACCCACAAACTCTTATCCCACTTATACTTGTATGATAACTACTGACTAAAGAGAACGAAATTTGAACTGAACAGTAACTGGTGTGAATGCAACAATAATTTTATGTGTTTCTTCGAAAACCTGTAATTACGGTTTAAAAACTAATATTTACATGTACGCAAACAGTAAAGAACATTCTTTATATTTAACAGCCATAAAATAAAAAGCCCACTGAGGATGCTGCAACTGCAGTGAAACACGTTTGGGATAAAAAGAATTGTGTTCTGCTACAGGTGGACTCCATCCAGAAACATATGTATTGTTAATGCAAACATGGACAAAAGAGCTTCAACTCCAAGATGACTACTGGGTCCTATTACTTAAGAAATCGTTGAGCCACTCACATATCTGTGAACTGTAACTTCATTAACAGCCTGCAAAGGGGCACTATTTCAAATGCTTTCCAGACATCTCGAAATATGAAATCTGCCTATTTCCCTTCATCTATAATTTGCAGTATATCATGTGAGAAAAGAGCAATCTGAGTTTTGGACGAGCAATGCTTTCTAAAACCATACTGATTCATGGATGTAAGCTTTTCAGTCTCAAGGAAGTTTATTACATCCAGACTGAGAATATATTCAAGGATTTTGTAGCAAGCCGAAGTTTGGGATATTGGTCAATAATTTTGTGGGTCACCCATGCTTTTTCCCAGTTGGTTGGGACTCTATTCTAGGCGAAAGATTCATGATAAATACAGGCTAGGTAAGGGGCCAATGGCGTAGAGTAGTCTTTGTAAAACTGAATTGGGATTCCATCCGGACTGGTGATTTATTTGCTTTCAAATCTTTAAGTTGTTCCTCTAAGCCAGGGTAGCTTATTATAATGTTGCCCAAATGGAAGTCTGTCCGATGATCAAATGACGGTATGTTTATGAGAAAAAGCACTACCACAGCAGTATCTTGAGAATGTCTTTATTCTATCACACGACTAGTATCAGCGGCACATTATCGCCATCCTCAGGCCACACCACTGCCAAAAGAGTATTTGATTCCCTTGACACATTTACTGTGGGATCGTTATTATTAGCACACAAGTGGTAGGTTTCATCAGTCTATACTCGACACAACACCGAGTCAAGTACAGACTCCTGATGAAAGCCAGCCCATTAGTGCCAGTAATAAGTGTCCCAGGGTAAATCTGCCAAGGAAATCAAATACTCTTTTGGCAGAAGTGGGGCCTGAGAGTGGCGGTAACGTGCCTCTGAAACTAGGCAAGATACAGATGTGGTGGTACACAACTGGTACATTTTCTCATCTAAATCATCAGCTGAAGTCCCTTATCCTCACAATGAGATGGACATTCATAAATTGTCAGTCTGTTTGTACAATTCTCCTATGGGAACGATTTCTTAAATGTGAAATTTAGAACTGCCGTTTTGGTATCTTCAGCTGCCACACAAGACTGGTAAACAAGGGACTGAATGGAAACTTTACACCTGCTTAGCTCTTTTACATAGGACCAGAGTGTTCTCAGGTTCTCTGCCAGATCTTTTGTTAAGGTGTGATGGTGGTAGTTGTGTGCTTCACACATTGATCATTTCACAGATGTATGAATCACTACTAACCTTTGCTTGTCATCATTTGTGTGTTCTCTTTCGAACTGAGAGTGCTACAGCCTCTGCTTTGTAAAGATCTTCTGAATTTTGTTGTGAAACGAAAGTTGTCAGCATAGTAAAAGTTTTTATATGATGCATAACATAAATAGTCATTAAATTAAAAAATAAACATAGTGAAAAGATGAAAGGATTTTGAAGGAAAAGAAATGAGCAAATAAGAAGAACCTGATATTGACACGTGGTCCCTAGTCAGCCAAAATAGAAGGGGAAAGAAATGAACATAGGAAGTTTTAACAGGTAACAATAAAATTAAAACTGGTGCCTGACATAGTGACTGGAAAAGAATCTCCACAGAACAGATGTGTAATGGGATGGCAATCTGATCTAAAATTCTAAAATAATTCAAATTTCTACATTGGACTACAGGGTCACCCTTTATATGAACACAACCTGTGCTGATAATGCTTTATGGTATTATATGCTAGAGCAATATGATCGATGATAGTAGGTCTCACTCATAATATAGAAGACAATCAGACTAGACAGGTCAGGTCACGTCCATGTGAAATCACAGAATAGCTAATGACAGAATGAATAAAGTTAAGAATTCTCCAACCATATGAAATTTAAATGATCCGAAATTGTATACAGTACTAAGCCCTATTAACAACATTTGACTCTCAATTGAGCACACATAATAACTGTAGATTATGCAGCTAGCAGTGCTGATTTCTGACCAACAAGAGAAACTGAAAAAAAACTAAACTAATTCACTCACATTCAATCAGTCGCTTCCAAAAACACATCAGTTGGTGAACTTGCAAATGTAATGTTGTCGTTCCTATTAGTTAGTCAGTTAGTTACATGTTCTGTAGCTAATTTGAATGATTCTTTTATCGGAAATATGTGGAATAAGTCCATGTATGCAATGTATAAACGTCATTAGTGTCAACATCAATGAACACATTAATTTTTTAGTTCTGCTCATGCAATGCATCTTTACTTGAAAACCACTTGCTGCCATTTCTAAATAGAAATTTGTCCATGGAACAGAAGGAATTATCCATCAGAAATTAAAACTCGCTTTGCTACCTGCAGACATTTTACATTATTGGGCAAATTATCAAAAGTTTTTGTTGGTTCATATTGAAGACCTTTCTGTGCGAATGGAAACTTGTTAGAAACGAGAAAAATGTCCTTATTAAATGTATTCTTGTTTTGAAGTGATACTTTGCCTATCACAATACATTTACTTCAGGTGCAACTGCAGTGGTCTCTGAAAAACATGCCTGCAGTGTTGACAACATGGTTATATTTCCATTGTTTTCATTGCTATCTTCCACTATGCTGAGTAATTTTGGCGAAGACACATAGTTACAAGACTGTGGGAGAGTGAAATGAGACTGAACGCATATCTCAAAGATGAAAGTAAAAACTTCCTCACAACGGCAGAAAATTTCATTATCAGAGAATTAAGTTTCATCAGTGCCACTCCAAGGTTTCATTTTTTCTGTCCCAGGAGAACTGACTTGTGAACTTAAAGTTCGGTGCACATATGCAGTAATCGAACTCACCAAATAATTTCGCCATATCTCTATTCAGAAAACAGATATGTCAACACAGAAAAAGAAGAATGCCATGTCTTTGATTAAATTGCAAGTCCTTCTATAATCTATGGAATAAGCTCATAGGACACTATCACTGACACTTCATTCGTTTTAAAGACCCCACTCACAAGCGATTTGTCAAGTAACTTCACCCAATATTATGAACACCTCTGTGTTGAAAATCTTTGCTATGAAAAACGAATTGCTATGCTTAGGAAGCAGTTAATCTCTGTATACCCATGGCTATCTATATTTCAAAAATGGGGACCATAATTTATTACATTAGTTTTAAAACACTGTAGGTTACTTTGCAGAATATGCTACATTTTTCGCTGACACCAACTGTGTTGTCTGAATTTGTCAGTGTGCCAATACAGTTCGTCTTTTGTTTATTAATCCTCAATTCATTTTTCATTCATTAGTTTTTCACTGATGCCAAGTGGTGTGTATATGTCTCTAAACTGTATTAACACTACTCGTCTTTCGTTTCTTAACCCTCAATTCCCTACTCATTCGTTCATTGGTCTCATAGTATTTACACAATTTCTTTGCAATGTCGATGTGACTAGAAATTTAGTCAGTAGCAGCTCTGCTGATTAGCATAACTCTTATTATAAATTGTATGGGGGAGAGAGTTAGATTATATGAAATGACAAGGGACTGGAATATACCTGTGTTAGTTTTTCCCTGAACATCTAAATTAAAATGTCCATTTAATATTTTTTTAGAAGCCAAAAACCGTAGCTGTTTCATAAATAACTCAAAATCATGGGATGGAGCGCAGTGTACTGTAACTATTACTGCCAGCTTCCCATCAAGTCAACTGCTACATCATAAGCATCTAAATGCTAATCACTGCAAAATCGGAGAATGTATTTTGTACTTTTTTTAAATATGAAATGCGACTCCAGCCTCAGCTTCATTTCTCAGAGTGGTCTGTGGTCCCTGAATGTCTATAAATTTCAACGTAAGGCTATTACTCAATGTGAGTGAAGCAAAATGAGACAAAATTGCTAGACAAACGATTTACAGCCATATTGTCAAACATCGCTGCAAACCAGCCAGGCAGCCATATTGCATGTGTGAATTGCTTAAGATTTCCATATGATCAGTGATGAGCAACCGATCGCTATGATTTGGCCATAGGTGTGCGACATACAAAGCAGTCGCTTGCACATACAACAGGTTTCTGCAATACATCACTTATGTAGGTCTGTTTATAAGGATGTTAGAAGATGCCCTTAATTGCGTTTGTGACTGTGTTTTGATTTTCTTCCGTTTACCATCAACTCGACACTACAGTAAATTTCGCAATGACACATTCTAATCATCCACAAAAATGTTCAGTGTTTAGAAACACATCATAGCTACAATGGTTCTTCATTTCTTGACACAATTGAGAGTTCAAGTTCTCATCTTCTATGTGCCAACGCTACCTAGGCATAAGACGCATTAGTGACAGGCCCAGTCTACTTGGAAGTGGTATCAAAATGACATGTATGTGTTCTGCAGTACATTTTGAGAAGGCCAAGCTTGGTACCTATCCCGTGTGTGAATGGAAAATCGGAAACCGCAACATATTCGGAAATAAACTGCCAAACATTTCAGAGAAATGTTGCTCTTTTCATGAGCACCAATTTAAGCTGTCCTCTTAAGTTCACCCCTAACCACATCTTCGAAATTCGCGACATTTTCGGAAAAACGGCTAAATATTTGGGACAAGCAGGAATAAAAGTGTCATTGTTGGCCCAAGAAATTGTAACAAACGAATAGGGGGGGGGGGGGGGGGGGAATTAGCCTGGCCATCCAGTGGGGCCTATTCATCCAGTTAATAGGTTGTCTGCATGATCATAAAACTATGGACGACTGCTGAAACTCATTCGCTATAGCTACATGACGTCTGACACATGGCCAGCTGCTGGCCAGTCATGAGGCAACTGAACTGCTTGGTGCCTCTGTCTCCATTACTTCTTTGTGCAGATTTGTTGTATTATCTTTTCTCTACGAAATACTTCCCTAAGATCATACCATTTCTTTTTTACGGCAAAATGGAAAGAAAATAAAGTGAAATAATTTCACAACTAGACCAGAAATATAAAACAACAGAAATAATAACATCAATGAATAACAGTGTATTACGTTCTTAAATCATGTCATCACTCTTGAGACTCTTGGGTTTTGCGTCAGGTGGTGATTCTGAAACTATGCAATATTTCCAGGGTACACTTGTTCATCATCTTCGTGAGATGATACTGACTGTCAATATAATTGTCTTAAGATAACTATACCGAGAAAATGTTAAGCAGCATATGCTATTGTCTGTTGTTGTCTCTGGGAACTGTTTCTTTCAAAATACTAGAACATAAATTTACAATATTAAACGGTACAGTTGAGAGAATAGTGAAGGAAACTTGTCAAGCAATTTTGGATGATTTGTATGCTTTGTACGTACCTATCTCCAACGAAGACTATGTCAAGTCAATAGTAGGTTTTTGGGAGAAACGGCACTTTCCGACTTGTGTCGAGTACGTGGGTGGTAAGCATGTGAGAATAAAGAATCCACATCATTTGGGTTACAAGTTCAGAAATTATGCAGTTTTTTCAATTTATTTTCCTGCATGCTGTAGCCAGTCCAGACCGTTCACTTAGGGACATACGGCAAAATGAGCGGTGGTGGTGATTTTAACATTCGAGAATTTCCAAGAAATTGAAAAAGAAGCACTGGTGCTGGATGTCATTACACTCTTTGAGGAACAAATGTTATAGTACCTTACATTTTCGTGGCTGACGAACGCTGTAATTCGCTTTCTCCTTTGTTTTCTAATATTTATGATTATTGCGCCAGCCAGTGTGGTAACCTGGAAAATGGGTTTAATTACAAAGTCGCATAATAATTCTCGCCGTGAAGCAGCGTCGCGACAATAGCAATATACACAAGTGGAAAGTATGCCACAGAATATCAATGAAATATAAATAACATTTAACGCCAGTCTGGCTGCAAAAACTAGAAAAGGCGTGTACATTCGCGAGTAAGTGGGCTGTCTAATAACTACTGTATTTGGAGATGATGGTAAGAATTGTATTTATTGTAAAAGTCACTCATATATGACGAATGTACAGGAGAGGGAGACAGACGTATTTTTCTTACATTTACCTTTCCTTGCGGCCTGGTTACAAAGAATATTGGTTATGGTGGAAAGAAGAATCAGATAAAAATTGTAACAAAAGGAATCAGGACTTTGTTTGAAATAGAGAAATGATGAAGATTGCAGGTATTAGTGTCGTGGCAAATGGTCAGATTAAAAGAAATGAAAATGGCGGCCATGAAGGAAGGAAAGGGCATGTTTACCTACCTCCATTTTTTTACTGCGCCGTCGCGAAGGTCGCCGCTGCTATCTGTATCGATCTCATATAAATAACAACAATATTCGTCCAGGAGAATATTTTATTAGGCCAGCAGAATGGGATTTTCACTCTGCAGCGGAATGTGCGCTAATATGAAACTCTCTGGCAGATTAAAACTGTGTGCCGGACCGAGACTCGAATTCGGGATCTGTGCCTTTCGCGGGCAAGTGCTATACCAACTGAGCTTCCCAAGCACGACTTACACCCCGTCCTCACAGCTTTACTTCTGCCAATACCTCGTCTCCTACCTTCAAAACTTTACAGAAGCTCTCCTGCGAAGAGCAGCAGACCTTTTTTAAACCATCGTCCTCAGTTTTGTAAACTTTCGGTGGTACTGCTGTGGAGGCCGAGTTTGTGAGTTCACGAAATGGCTTTTGGTGCAGTACACCAAGACAATTTCTCCCTGCCACTATTACACAGCTGTGCCTCATAGTGAGTTACCAGGATAGCAGAATGAAGATTCTACAACACTCCAACAAATTAGACAAAGCCATACAAATGAGTTAATAGGTTTACTTATTTTTGTGACTACTTGTATGATTAAGTCTGCAACACTGCATGTAATATAATGCAGAACAGGTACCCAATGGCTAAGTGCAAACAACCATAGGTCAGCTTCACAGTACATAGCAAATGCAATTTACAACAACTGTCTGTTCACTTCTAAGAGTTCGCAAAACAACATTCCCAGTCTAAGTTAGCCCTGGACGATGATTTATAACCAGGTGGGCGAGAGCTGCTCTTCTGTCTTCCGTGTAGCCTTCTGACCATTGTCGTCTGGTCATTGGTGAAGTGTACTCGGGCGGCAATTGGCCGAGGTGAAGTCGGTATCTTCATCCTCAGTGCCAGCTGTGGCGCTGGTGGAAGTCGGGCAAGTGCCAAGTCTCTATGGCACTGGCATCAGCTCACATATTTGTGCCTGTTGTGCTTTTGCCCTGGCTGTGTCTTATTCGGATGACACAGCACTAGCCACTGTACTTTCTCCACTTCGAGTTGCAGCCATATTGCAATCAATTTCGTTGTAAAATATTAAATGCGGTACCAGTTTCTATAAAAATTCATTTTGTAAATGCAGTAAAGGGAAAATAATTTAATACATTGTGTTTTATGTGACAAGTCTTGTTTTTTTTTCATTTGGAGAGAAAATAGCGCTATTTCCTCTGCAAATGAAAAAAAACAAGACTTGTCAGATGTAACACAGCCTTGTGGTAGGGAGGTTAATTTTTAAGGAACTTTTGATTATCATGGCTGTATCCTGAGCAGTTTTGGGATGTAAGGTTTTATTACTGCCACAAATTACAACTACATTTTTACATTTTTCAGATGAGAGTTGTATTAATGTAAACAAACATATATTAAGCAAAATACACGAATACTATACACAAGATTACTGCAGACTTTCGCTGACTACCATCAGGAAGCACCGTGAGCTCCGGACCTGAGGGCAGCTCAGAGCACTGAAGGGGCAACAAGATTTGCTGTCCCTAGACACAAGTCACCCACCACTCATTTGTCAACTGCTATCGAATTTCGATGTCACATCGAGTGACACATCATTTTGAAATCACTTATGCTCAAAATTCGATACAAATGTCTCCCCCTGCGAGAGATAAAAATAATGTGGGTTGCATTCTTCTACTCTCGTACCAAATATAGGCTTAAATGAGAATATGTGGAATTAATACTAAATTTCATCAACATCAAAACTGGATTGTGAAATATAATTACAACATTTTCTGTTATTGGCAGATTCAATCCATTGAAAGGAACGTTGCATAAAAATACAAAGCTACTCGTAAACTGTTTCAATCGGACACAAAATCCTCGAGAGAGCTACAGTAAGTTCAGCTACTGAATAACAAAATTCAGCTTCACGTTATTGAATTAAATCGGTGACAGCAATCGGCGATGAAACAGCGGATTCAGACTAATCTATCTGTTTACTTCTCGTAGAAACGTGTATATTACTTAATTAAGATAATAAGAGCTGGAACACTTTTCTTGTGAAAAATTTCTCGTAAAACTTACCCAAGCTTTTAGGCGTGGGAAATATTTTTGAAGAATATGTTTTGTTAAGTACTTCATTATGGTAAACTGGGTCCTAAAAAGGGCATAAGCAACCTCGATGATTAACATACAGTTTTGTATTTCGCATGGAGTGGATCTAGTAGCTCCTTGTCCTTTGCGAATGTGTAAGCTTACTCTGTCTGTCACCTGGAAGCGCTACAGCAGCAGACCGCAGGCAGGCCGAGCAAAATCGATTGGCACTAAGGTTTGCTGCCCCTAGACTACAGCTGTGAGTTTATTGCCTTTGGAAGGTTACCATGCCAACGAAAGTAAGCGTTGTAAACGCAGTGAAGAGCCAAAGCGGGAATGGTTGTAAACCAGTGGTTTGGTATTGTAACATCCTGACAATAATACTGTGAGTACGAATTCGTGAGATTCGTACTGTTACGGAACGTGAAGCTTGTATTACGACGTAATACAAGTCGGCTTTTTCAATCTAGATTGCCGGTCAACAATTTATTTCTTACGGAATTCAAACCAATAATATAAACAGAAACCCCAGTTCCTTTTTTTTAATGTGTACAGTGTGAATTAATGATTTTCTTTGATTCTATGCAGTTGTTCTTAATTAGTTTGTTCTCTACTATGTTGTAAATGAAATCTGTTGTCGGAACGAACTTGTGTTCACTGATTGTTAATGACGTTTATGCTTTGAATTGACATTGTGACATTATTCAACGCCCTGTGTGTTTGAGCATGCAAAAGCCTAATTTGGGACCAGCTGTACTTAAAGGCAACACATTTACGAAATGCTGTTTAGTGAAGTTCAACAGTTTTTTACGCAAGTGCTACGTACTGTCATTGTGTTACGATATGCCGCCAGGAGAACTTAGGATAGCTGTTGTTTTTAACTACAAATTAGCGAATATAATATGTTGCTCGCAATTACGAAGTATGATTCATTTGCACATCTTAATAATTCATGGGACTAGAAACACGAAACGGGTGCCCAAAACGCATACGTTGATATTGAAAAATGATTTAGCCTAGAGATATTCTGGCACTGACTTAGGATCGGGTAAATTGCAGAGAAGTCTTAACAAGAGGTCATTTTTGTTAAATCTGCAATGTCGCATGCGCTCTAGAAATCAAGTAAAACGCGCGCTTTTTTTTTTTTTTTTTTTTTTAATTTTATAAGTTGCAAAGAAAAGTTGTCAGGAAATACCACGTTAGAAAATAAGCATATTACTTGTTGATTTCCTGTCAGATAATAATGATGATGATGGAGAGCATCTAGTGGGGTACGTCTTTAGGTGTGGATTATTGCATGCCGTGTAGTTCCATGCACTGCTTGAAATCCTGGTGTAACAGCTACTGTGAATAGGTGAGTGAAATTGAATCCATGTGTAACACATGAGGCAAAGTGAATGACACAACAGAAATGGTTGCTCAAAATTTAAAGGGAGATTACAGTAGGCCTAATCATTAAGTCACAAAACAATTGGTTCTTGCACGGGCTCTGACGGCATTTGTAGCAGCGTCGATCTGAACTATTTCCACATCTCAGAAACTATTTCTTCATAAAGAAATCTGTGGAACACAAACGAATGGAAGAGTATTAATATTATGTGATTATTTGGTAAGAATACACTTGAACTATTTTTACAGAAATGCACATAAACTAGTCACCTTTAGTTACAGATCCAGTTTTAGTCTCAGTAAGTTTTGTTTTGAGATAGTAGCCTACACAGTGGAATAGTCACTCAATTTTCACTGTGTAACTTGCTATAGACGTATGCCTTTTTCAATTTCCTTTTTTTGAAGGATTTTATATTAAGAAGGCAGAATATTATGTTGTTGTCTTCAGACCAAAGACTGGTTTGATGCAGCTCTCCATGCTACTTTATCGTGTGCAAGCTTCTTCATCTCCCAGTACCTATTGCAACCTACATCCTTCCGAATCTGCTTAGTGTATTCATCTCGTGTCTCGCTCTACAATTTTTACC
Organism: Schistocerca gregaria; assembly: GCF_023897955.1. Lineage (NCBI taxonomy): Eukaryota > Metazoa > Arthropoda > Insecta > Orthoptera > Acrididae > Schistocerca > Schistocerca gregaria. Next base: position 319,163,004 of record NC_064925.1, on the reverse strand, counting down.
CTCCACACTCCCCCCCCCCCAATATTAAATTGTTGATCCCTTGATGCCTCAGAACATGTAATAACAACCGATCCCTTTTTCTAGTCAAGTTGTGCCACAAATTTCTCTTCTCCCCTATTCTATTCAGTACCTCCTCATTAGTTACATGATCTACCCATCTAATCTTCAGCATTCATCTGTAGCACCACATTTTGAAAGTTTTTATTCCCTTCTTGTCCAAACTATTTAATCATCCATGTTTCACTTCCATACATGGCTAAACTCCATACAAAAACATTCAGAAACGACTTCCAGTCAACAAATTTCTCTTCATCAGAAACACTTTCATTGCCATTGCCAGTCTACATTTTATATCCTCTCTACTTTGACTGTCATCAATTATTTTCCTCCCCAAATAGCAAAACACATCTACTACTTTTAAGTGTTTTGTTTCCTAATCTCAATCCCTCAGCATCACCCGATTTAATTTGACTGCATTCCATCATCCTTGTTTTTCTTGTTTGATATTCATCTTATATCCTTCTTTCAAGATACTGTCCGTTCCATTCAACTTCTCTTCCAGGTCATTTGCTATCTCTGACAGAATTTCAATGTTGTCAGCAAACCTCAAAGTTTTTATTTCTTCTCCGTGGATTTTAATTCCTATTTCTTTTGTGCCTTTACTGCTTGCTAAATATAAACAGATCGAATAACATCCAGGATAGGCTACAACCCTGTCTCACTCCCTTCCCAACCACTGTTTCCCTTTCATGTCCCTCAGCTCTTGTAACTGCCATCTGATTTCTGTACAAATTGTAAATAGCCTTTTGCTCCCTGTATTTTACCCTTGCCACCTTCAGAATGGGAAAGAGAGTGTTCCAGTCAACACTGTCAAAAGCTTCCTCTATGTCTGTAAATGCTAGAAACTTAGATTTGCCTTTCCTTAACCTATCTTCTAAGATAAGTTCTAGGGTCAGTATTGCCACACATGTTCCAACATTTGTACGGAATCCCAACTGGTTTTCTCCAAGGTTGACTTCTACAAGTTTTTTCATTCATCTGTAAAGTATTTGTGACCAGGGGAGAGAAATCCCTTAAGACACCTTGAGCACTGGCTGCAGAATTTGAGGCTTGTGCTGCACAGTCAACTGTAGCCACAGCAATTTATCAACAACTGCCAGGGAAATAGGCTTCCTCCCTCTCCCTGCTGCACCACTTAATTGACCTGGTTCTTCAGATTTCTTGATCATATTCTTCAGCCCATTTACTGAGATGAGGCCTCTTTGCAACTGTTCCTGTTGGCTATATTCCTGCATTGTAGTGTTGTTGTTGCTGCCATTCTGATAAAACAACTTTACCAGCAGTACAGGGTCTTTCTTATCAAAAGCCATTGCATTTCATACAAAAACTTCAACCTTCGTAACACTTTACACCAACAGTCACGACACAAAAGAAATGAACACATGTCACCAAGCGACAAACAGCATACTGACATCAAAACAGAAAATATTTCATACTCTACCCACTTATAGTGGCATATTTTCACATGGTGCCAGGAAGTGGAACTATTATTTTTTCGAGCGTACTTCATGGGCATACCAATTAATGAACATACCTACGATGTTTCAGCGTCCTGCAGGTGTATACAGCCCCACACTCAGAATACTGAAACTTAAATTATAACCATCAGGTATATATGCACTGCTAATGAAGACATTGACAACTTACTTGTTTCACAGTGGACTATTCCAGATTTAACCTCAGATCTGTGTCACTTCAGTGGATTGTTTTTCCAGCATGCCAGTCACTAACATCCATCACACATCTCCCTTGGTGGTGATGTCAAAACAAACTCATTGTAGAATGTTTCTAAATGGGTCTAATTTGAGCTGCTGGCAATGCTGTCTTTTCTAGTGACTGCTCACATTTTGGTGGCACTGTTTCGTTATGTGACAGTATGAAAAAGAGTGTTCAAAATATCCATGATTTCCCCTTCCCCCTGACAGTGGTAGAGAGAACTGTTGCTTTACTAGGGGAGGAGTTGGGAGAATTATTGGAGAGTGTAGTTTGAAGAAAGAAACAGAGGGAAAATTCTTAAATTTTGCAGTTAACTCCCACCATTACAGCAAACATGTTTTTTTAAGGGAGTGAGACGATGTACTTTAGGAGACTGATGGGGAAAGTATACAACAGCTGAAATTTATTGTAATTTTCATAAATACAGAAGTATCAATGGTGACCCAGGCTGTAACTTAATGAAAGTGTTTAGTAGATGGACATTTGAAGTACTAAACTGAAGGTTTACTGCTACAATACAGGGCCCAAATGACCTGAGCTATGAAACAGAAATAGAATACGTTAAGCAACAAGTGATTAGAACAGGAGAAGAAACTACAAGTTCATAGACACAGTCATAAAATCATAACAAATGCTGGTAACAGTACAGACACTTAAGCAGTAGTTAGGGTATCAACCACTGCCCAACTTCAAGATAAAGTGATGAGTCATGGATATGAAAATAGGGAATAAAAGAAATTTTTGGGCTGGGTTTCAAGCCCTTGTCCTGCTTCATAATAGTAAGTTTGATTTTGCAGAAATATTTTCAGTTCTGAAGTTGTGGCATAACATTTAAGAGTACATGGGCAGATCCAGTAAGTGTCAATTTAGTGACACCTCCATTGAAAAGTAGGAGAGTGGAGGAATGAGAATATGAGAACATATCCTACATAAAAAGAGAGGAGTATAAGGATGAGTATGTGACGAAAGGCCTGTGGAGGCTGAAATCAGAGCCCGCCTTAAAAGCAAATGAAAAGTAACACTGTATCAGCTGCATAATGTATTTCATATTGACATCTCCATCTACTGCCTGGGATTTGAGACCATTCTCAACTTTTTTTCCAAGGCTGGCAAAAGTGGTTAGAACAACTATCATCATTTGTGTGACCTGAGCACAGATATCAGTTTGCAGCAAAATTCTGAGAACTGATTGGTTTCCTGTGACCTGGAGCTCAGTTGAAGGTGTACACAAGAGACATAGTCAATTCTGTAATGAACTATGCTGTAGATTCCTCAAGGTATGGTAACAGATGGAGTTGTATAAGCTCAATGTGGATAAGTCAGGTGTGTGGTGTACATAGAAAACTGCTACTGATGGTAGAATGAAAGTGTCATAGGCTTGAGATCCCCATGCAGAAATATGCTGTCAGAGAAACCGATGGAATGTATCTTGGAAAGATAAATTAGACTTTTTAGGAAGTGCAGTGTTTGAGCAACAAGTAGAAACCGTAGAGTTAGTGAGGCTCAAAATGAATACAAGTGGAAACTCAAATGAGCAAGAGTAATAATATGAGTGGAGTTAAATTAGTAATCACACATTTGTAAGGGCCACCAGATTCAGACATACTGGTTGCAAAGTTATTTCGAAATATCACATCACGATAGCACAGAAATACCTGAGTGGTATCAGTAGTAGTGAATGACTTTACCTTTCCTAGTGTTGAGTGGCAGTTATGTGTGCATTGCCAATTTTAAGTACAGACTGTCTTGATAAGTAGTACTGAATACATTACCAGACAACTGCCTGGAACAATGAATCTGACAATCCACATGCAAAAGTAATATTGTAGACATTCTGGCTACAAACAGACCTTATATTTGGAAGTGTTAGCGAAGAGACAGGGGTTAGCTAACATGATGCTGTTACAGTGACACTGGCCACAAAAGACAATATTACTCAAGAAATTTTGGAGAGAGTATTTGTTTTGTATAGCTGATAGTCACTAACAACCTAATTAAAAGAAAATGTGAGAGTGTTAGTTGCAGATCAAGAAATAGAAAAATTGAGGTTACAGTTCAAACACATAAAAAATGACACTTTAGATAAATATGCAGCAAGTGAAGTAATAAATGACAGAAAAAGGCCTGCCATGGTTTGACTCGTCTGTCACGAGGCAGACTGTAATGCAGCAGAGCTGCTTGCTGTGGTCTGCGGTGGCCACACAGCAGTTAGCATGTTAATGGACCATTCTTAGAATGGTAAAAAGATGGATTGTTATACTCCATTGCAACAATGATTGTATTGAAACTGATATGGAACACTTAATAGCAGTTCATGCATTCATATGAACCCTACAGAGATATTTATACTCAGGGTCTATCAAGACATGTATCAAGAGGTTCTAGGAAATTGTCGTATGTACTGTTTGTTCATAATATGTTGAACCTTCATGGAGTGGCTGTCAGGAACTGCAGCAGGTGTGCCTTGCTCCTACATTAGACTTCCTGAGAGGAAAGGAGAGATGAAGGGAATGCTGCGGAGACTCTTTCATGCCATGTTGGCACCATTACCTGTGTTTTATACTAACATGGAAGCAGAGCTGACACATGAAGAAATACTTTCAGTGCTCAGAGAAAAATGACTGTTTTCCAACTAGTGCTGATTTTTTCATCATTGGCTGTGTGAGTAAAAAGGGTCTTAATTTATTGTTGACAAACAGCAAAGGCAGTGAATGGATATCAACCTTATGTCCAATTTGTTATGTGTCAGTCTTGTTGATACAGAATAAAACAGAAAGAAAGCTGAAATATTAAATTCCACATTTTTATTTTCACATGTGGGGAATTACCCCTACATGCACTCACAAATGAAGCACACTGGAAACACTGGAATAATCATACTCAGTATTGAAAAACAAATAAAACTGTTCAAACGTAGAAGTCACCAGGACCTGAGAGGACTCCTATTTGAGTTTACATTGAATTAGCCCATTTATTAGCCTATTTATTTAGACTCTCTTTCTCTCTCTCTCTCTCTCTCTCTCTCTCTCTCTCTCTCTCTCTCTCTCTCTCTCTCTCTCTCTCTCTCTACAAATAGTCATGTGACAGAAAAAGTGGACACTCCTGTTTACAGAAGGAATGAAAAAATTGAGACACAGGATTACAGACTAATGTCACTAGTTTGAGTCTGTTGTAGGTCACTGCAGCAAATACTGAGGTCAAACAGTTTGAGCAGCACAGAGAGTGAACATTGAAATAAATTTGGACTTCTTCATTTAAATGTAAGAAGCCTGTTATGTAAGAAAGAGTAGCTTCTTACTATTACAGGAAACAGAAAAATCAAAGAATATTTCTACAGATGTGTTATGCAGAACAGAATATTATTTGAAAATCATACAAATGAAGCAGTTGCACCAGAGGGTTCCTAGTTAGTATTACATTATTATAGTAATAATAGACACATCAAAAAAAGTTTTCCATCAGCACGGTTCCCAGAACTCCTGAAGATAGATGTTGACTGTCAATATTGTATTACAGACACAGTCCCTCTGACTATTCATCGATGTCACTAAATCCGCACCAAGATGTAAACAACCATGCATGAGCAGTGCCTATTAGATGGAGGGGGTCTGACAGCCGATCAGATCCAGTAATTCCACCTGGAAAGAGGTACACAGCTCATGTTGTGTGTAGTTCAACCAATCTTAGGCAGTAAAACCACATTGTTACTTTGTGCCAGGAAAAGCTATCAACAAGAAAAGTGTCCAGGCGTGGGCTATTACTGCAGTGGATGACTGCTACCTACGGATTATGGCTTGGAGGAATACTGACAGCAACGCCACCATGTTGAGTAATGCTTTTCGTGTAGCCACAGGACGTTGGGGCTGCATGATGCGCAACTTCACTCCCAACGTCCATGGCGAGGTCCATCTTTGCAACTGCAACACCATGCAATGTAGTGCAAATGGACCCAACAACATGCGGAATTGACCGCTCGGGATTGGCATCACGTTCTCTTCACTGACGAGTGTAGCAATGCCTTCAACCAGTCAGTCTTCAAAGACGTATTTGGGGTCACTGTCCAGCAAGTGCAGCAATGTGGAGATTTCCTGCTGATTTTGGGTGACATTATGTAGGCCGACGTACAGTGCTGGTGGTCATGGAAGACACCGTAATGGCTGCACGATATGTGAATGCCATCCTCTGACTGATAGTGCAACCATATCAGCTGCATATTGGCGAGGTTTTCGTCTTCATGGACAACAAATTGTGCCCCCACCGTGCACATCTTACGAATGACTTCCTTCAGGATAACGACATCGCTCAACTAGAGTGGCCAGCGTGTTCCTCAGACATGAACCCTGTCGAACATGCCTGGGATGGATTGAAAAGGGCTGTTTATGGATGACTCTGAGCGATCTACACCAAATCACTGTTGAGGAGTGGGATAATCTTGGCCAACAGTGCCTTGATGAACTTCTGGATAGTGTGCCACGACGAATACAGGCATGCATCAATGCAAGAGGATGTGCTACTGGGTGTTAGAGGCACCGGTGTGTACAGCTATCTGGACCACCACCTCTAAAGGTCTCGCAAATTTGGTGGTACAACATGCAATGCGTAGTTTTCATGAGCAATCAAAAGGGCGGAAATTATGTTTATGTTGATCTCTATTCCAGTTTTCTGTACAGGTTCTGGAACTCTCGGAACCGAGGTGATGCAAAACTTTTTTTGATGTGTATATAATGAATGGGAGAGTGCAGCATACCCAAAAAGTAGCATAAAGCCCCAAGCCATAGAGTTAAGAGAGTACTGCAGTGAACATTTAATTGAATGCTGTGCATTGGTGATAAATAGGAAACATATAACACAGCTGTTCTGACAGTGTAAAATCCCTACAATTCTTAACAGAAAGTCAAGTGTATGTTACATTTTCAATATTGATTGATCTTGAGTATTATTGACTGGGCACTGGAACTTTTTGATGTTGGTTTGTCTCACACAACATTCTCAACACAAATAGGACATAACACAAAAATGATAGATAATTTATTTTTAAATCCTATTACCATGTATGAAATAGACGTTAACCCTCTAATAAATGGCGTTTGTGGCCATAATGATCAAATTCCAGAAACAAAGAATCCCGTTCAGGAATATTGTTGTTGTTGTGGTCTTCAGTCCAGAGACTGGTTTGAGGCAGCTCTCCATGTTACTCTATCCTGTGCGAGCTTCTTCATCTCCCAGTATGTACTTCAACCTACATCCTTCTGAATCTACTTAGTGTATTTATCTCTTGGTCTCCCTCTACGATTTTTACCCTCCACACTGCCCTCCGGTACTAAATTGGTGATCCGTTGATGCCTCCGAACATGTCCTACCAACCAATCCCTTCCTCTAGTCCAGTTGTGCCACAAATTTCTCTTCTCCTCAATTCTATTCAGTACCTCCTCATTAGTTATGTGATCTACCGATCAAATCTTCAGCATTCTTCTGTAGCAAAAGCTTCTATTCTTTTCTTGTCCAAACTATTTATCGTCCATGTTACACTTCACTACATGGCTTCACTCCATAAAAATACTTGCAGAAACAATTTCTCTTCTTCAGAAACGGTTTCCTTGCCATTGCCAGTCTACATTTTATATCCTCTCTACTTCGGCCATCATCAGTTATTTTGCTCCCCAAATAGCAAAACTCATCTACTACTTTGTGTGTCTCATTTCCTAATCTAATTCCCTCAGGATCACCCGACTTAATTCAACTACATTCCATTATCCTTGTTTTGCTTTTGTTGATGTTCATCGCATATCCTCCTTTCAAGACACTGTCCATTCCGTTCAGCTGCTCTTCCAAGTCCTTTGCTGTCTCTGACATAATTACAGTGTCATCGGCGAATCACAATGTTTTTATTTCTTCTCCATGGATTTTAATTCCTGCTCCGAATTTTTCTTTTGTTTCCTTTAGTGCTTGCTCAATATACAGATTGAATAACATCGGAGGCAGGCTACAACCCTGTCTCACTCCCTTCCCAACCACTGCTTCCCTTTCATGCCCCTCAACTCTTATAACTGCCATCTGGTTTCTGTATAAAATGTAAATAGCCTTTCGCTTCCTGTATTTTACCCCTGTCATCTTCAGAATTTGAAAGAGAGTATTCCAGTCATTGATGTCAAAAGCTTTCTCTAAGTCTACAAATGCTAGAAACTTAGGTTTGCCTTTCCTTAATCTGTTTTCTAAGATAAGTCGTAGGGTCTGTACTGCCTCACGTGTTCCAACATTTCTACGGAATCCCAACTGATTTTCCCCGATGTCGGCTTCTACCAATTTTTCCATTCGTCTGTAAAGAATTCGTGTTAGTATTTTGCAGCCATGGCTTATTAAGCTGATAGTTCGGTAAATTTCACGTCTGTCAACACCTGCTTTCTTTGGGATTGGAATTATTATATTCTTCTTGAAGTCTGAGGGTATTTCGCCTGTCTCATACATCTTGCTCACCAGATGGTAGAGTTTTGTCAGGACTGGCTCTCCCAAGGCTCTCAGTAGTTCTAATGGAACGTTGTCTACTCCTGGGACCTTGTTTCAGCTTAGGTCTTTCAGTGCTGTCAAACTCTTCACCCAGTATCATATCTCCTATTTCATTTTCATCTACATTCTCTTTGATTTCCATAATATTGTCCTCAAGTATGTCACCCCTGTACATTCCTTTTATATACTTCTACCATCTTTCTTCTTTCTCTTATTTGCTTCGAACTGGGTTTCCATCTGAGCTCTTGATACTCATGCAAGTGGTTCTCTTTTCTCCAAAAGTCTTTTTACTTTTCCTGTAGGCAGTATCTATCTTACCCCTAGTGAGATATGCCTCTACATCCTTACATTTGTCCTCTAGTGATCCCTGCTTAGCCATTTTGCACTTCCTGTTGATCTCATTTTTGAGACGTTTGTATTCCTTTTTGCCTGCTTCATTTACTACATTTTTATATTTTCTCCTTTCCTCAAGTAAATTCAATATATCTTCTGTTACCCAAGGATTTCTACTAGCCCCCATCTTTTTACCTAATTGATCCTCTGCTGCCCTCACTATTTCATCCCTCAAAGCTACCTATTCTTCTTCTACTGTATTTCTTTCCCCCATTCCTGTCAATTGTTCCCTTATGCTCTTCCTGAAACGCAGTAAAACCTCTGGTTCTTTCAGTTTATCCATGTCCCATCTCCTTAAATTTCCACCTTTTTGCAGTTTCTTCAGTTTTAATCTACAGGTCATAACCAATAGATTGTGATCAGAGTCCACATCTACCCCTGGAAATGTCTTACAATTTAAAACCTGGTTCCGAAATCTCTGTTTTACCATTATATAGTCTATCTGAAACCTTCGAATATCTCCAGGCGTCTTCCATATACACAACCTTCTATGATTAAGTTATGCTCTGTGCAGGATTCTACCAGGCGGCTTGTTCTGTCATTCCTTACCCCCATTCCTTACTCACCCACTCCATTTCCTTTTCTTCCTTTTCCTACTATCGAATTCCAGTCCCCCATGACTATTAAATTTTCCTCTCGCTTCACTATCTGAATAACTCCTTTTATCTCATCATACATTTCATCAATGTCTTCGTCATCTGCAGAGGTAGTTGGCATATGTTGTACTGTAATGTAAAAATGTAATAAACTTGTACTACTGTGGTAGGTGTGGGCTTCGTTTTTATCTTGGCTGCAATAATGTGTTCACTATGCTGTTCGTAGTAGCTTACCCGAAATTCTATATTTTTTTTAATTCATTATTAAACCTACTCCTGCATTACCCCTATTTGATTTTGTATTTATAACCCTGTATTCACCTGACCAGAAGTCTTGTTCCTCCTGCGACTGAACTTCACAAATTCCCACTATATCTAACTTTAACCTGTCCATTTTCGTCTTTAAATTTTTTAACCTACCTGACCGATTAAGGGATCTGACGTTCCACACTCTGATACGTTGAATGCAAGTTTTCTTTCTCCAACTAAGGACGTCATCCTGAGTAGTCCCTGCCCGGAGATCCGAATGGGGGGACTATTTTTACCCAAGACCATACAGTAAAGCCGTATGCCCTCGGGAAAAATTACGGCTGTAGTTTCCCCTTGCTTTCAGCCATTCGCAGTACCAGCACAGCAAGGTCTTTTGGTTAATGTTACAAGACCAGATCAGTCAGTCAATCATCCAGACTGTCATCCCTGCAAGTACTGAAAAGGCTGCTGCCCCTCTTCAGGAACCACATGTTTGTCTGGTCTCTCAACAGATACCCCTCCATTATTGTGTTACAAATTAAGTACTTGGAGATCGAAACAACAAAAGCTGTCCTCTATATGTATTATGTGGCATTCTAAAGGCATCAAATTCTCAGTGTGGTACTGGACAACTCCCTGCTGATGAAATCTGCGGGTCTGGGTTGAGTTGGAAGCTAATAATTTGGTTCTGAGTTGGTAAAACGAATGAATGTGACTGCCAAATAAAGGTTTTCCTTGGAACAGGTTGACCTGTAGGAAGCCTAATAGTTATGTTTGCTCCATATTTAACCCACTTTGTCATATTCTGGTTCATATTATTTATATTGTGCATAAACTATGAGAAATGGAAGGGGAATCAGTATGTACACTCATTCAGTGTAATGTTTTCACTGGAAGGACTGCAATTGTTTTCACTCACATTGTACCCAGTTACCATCAGCATGGTACTGGGAAGGGAGCATGTCTGTGTGGTGAATTCCTGCGAGTTTCAAAGGGGACTAAATGAATGTGTAGGCCTTATGTGGGACTTTGGGAAACTTTGTCTTTCATACTCCATAACTTACCCATTCTCCTTTGTAATCAAGTTTAATCTCACTTGCATTTATGGAGGAAACAGGCTTGAAAAGTAGTATATCACACTGATGACTGCGCTGTAGGAATAAAAGAAAACTCAGAATGAGATAAATGTGGAACCCCCAAGTCTTGGTATTCAGTTTGCTTCTGTTCCAAATCCACATATACAGCTATTCAGCTATTTAAAAGTGCTGTTCCTCAAAACACAGTATGTTGTTAGTTTGTGGAAAATGCAAGACGTGAAACATCTAGACAGACTAAAACTGTTTGCTGGACTGGGATTCGAACTCGGCACCTATTCGTAGTGTGAGCATATGGTCTACATACTGCGTTAGTTGTACTTGAAGAGCTCAGTTGGTAGGCCATTTACCCGAAGAAGGTAAACATTCAGTGTTTGAGTCCCAGTTCAGCAACAATTTTAATCTGCCAGGAAGTTTTGAATCAACTCATGGCAAAATGTAAGATTGAGGCACCACCCATCGACATTGAGTCCTGACACCGTCAGGATTGCGGACACTTGTATTTCAAGATTAAACAATATGGCAAGTGTGTCGTCATTCATTACACACTCGAACAGACAAAACCAATATGAAAAATATTTAATGGCAGACATAACCAGAAACTAATGGGGCATTCATGAGAATTAGAGGGTTTGGGCTGGGACAAACTAAATATATGGCAATCCTAATATTGAAAATATACTAGTGCAAAAATCAAATAAACAAAATCATCAGCAATCAACAAAACCAGAATAAAAATACCTGAAAAAGAAAATGTTATAGAAAATTTCACGTGCTATATACAGCTTAAATAAAGTCAAAGCTTAAACAGCTTAAATAAAGTCAAGGATACAACAAACACTAAGCTTATGAGCGTAGCTAAAAAAAATAAAAAAAACCTTCACAAGACCCACCAATCACAACCCAACATAATTACCTACAACAGAAAACAAAAATTCATTAAAAATTGCATAAACACCCTTTTGCGACAAGAAACATAGTTGCACACATAAACACAAATTGTACATCCAATAAAAAAATACAATGAACAACACATAATTATCAATCAAAGTCAATTGATGCATAAATCTAGCAATCTAGTGTTAGCAAAAATTATATGTCAACAACACAATCCCTTGAATAACCAGTCTAGACTCCTCAAACCAGAAACCCCTTTGAATAGAACGCTATACGTTGTCCCACAGATAGCGTCACATAAATTACTCCCTGGTTGGAGACGCAACAGCTTTCATCAGCCTCATACCTTCATACATATCGCTTCACATACTTGACAATTAAACCAAATGTAGGAATTAATCATGGTCAACATGTCTCCCATTGTGGTATGAAGGGACCTACTTGTGAAATTCATTGTCATATCCACAACTAAAAGGGATGAAACATAAAATTAAATATCCAATTGTAAACAACACATCACACTAATAATTTTAAACATGAAAACGAATGTATTGCCCATAATTGTCAGTATCAAAATAAATCATTAACAAACTGGCAAAAACTCTACCAGTGTCATATTCATTTACAGCACACACAAAGCAAAAGGAACCACTATCAACACTCACAGACATTTAGAAACAAACATTCCACACTAGAGTGCACCACCACATAGTCCAGCACGCCCTCTGCAAATGTGATCTATTTCAAATACCCACATTACACAATACTACACGGCTACTTCATGGAATAAAGCAGACAAGTGGTACCACAAACTTCACTTTACTTCAACACATATTCCATTGCAGAGGAAAGATTCATTCTGGAATCAAGTACGTGCCTCAAGTTCCACTCTTGATAACTGCCTTAAATGAAAATCATCGCTTAAGGCATGAGGGTACACAACATAATGGAACCTACTCCATTTAAGAAGAAGATATACGGAGCACAATGCTTTTTGTTGACCTAAAATTTTGAGAGGCTAATTAGTTTTGTCTTTGTGATGCTTGCATTTGCAAGCCCCAGGAAGGTAATTTTTATGTGAGTGAGAACATGTTGTTTGGAAGAGGATTAAAAAATTTGGAGACTCAGAAAATTAAATATACAGGCGACAATGAGCTATTCGACTGAAATAAGAAGAACAGAGAGGCTTTCATTCAGGAGACTGATAGATAAGAATTATGTAGTCAAGGAATGCTTTAGCAGAATCCAAAGTATTTTGAAATGGGGAAAAGATTCCATATTGCAGAGAGTTTATCTTAAAATCTAACTTCTGCAGAACTCGTGCTACAAGTATCTGAAGTTTAGTTTGAATGTCACAGAGCTCTACTAGTTGTGACTGTATTGAAGGTAGTATACCCTTGTCTAACTTCTGCCTTTAAACTGACTTATCCTGTCAGTTACAGGGGGAAATACTGGCATAGTTTACTGTCACCTCTAAACTCTGATGAAGCTTGGCATATCTCAAATTTGCAAATCATTTGGACGTACTGGGCATTGAACCCTGGACCTTTGGATAACTGACCTGGACACTTAACCACCACCAATCTGCAACATATAAACAATCATTTTATGAATTAACAGTATTACCTGCAAAATAGATGACACTGGTAAATAAGTTTAGTAATGTTACCAATTTTATTTTAACAGTTCAAACATGAAAAAATACATTGGTTCTATATCTAAACCTTAGACAGGAATGCAATGATAGATAATAACAGTAACTTATGTTTTCTGCATCATGTGCTGATAAAAATATGTTGATAGTTTGAAGACTTGTCCATGTGGATCAATAGATAATTCTTTTGTCTCTACAGACAAAGGATGTGTATTTGATAAATTAAGGCTGTACTGGATTCTTATAGAACACAGCATACACATTATAATTTTTATAAACCATATGAGGCATATGGTTTAAGAATCATGAAAGAAGGTTGTATACATGGAAGAACCCTGGAGATACTAAAAGGTATCAGATAGATTATATAATGGTAAGACAGAGATTTAGGAACCAGGTTTTAAATTGTAAGACATTTCCAGGGGCAGATGTGGACTCTGATCACAATCTATTGGTTATGACCTGTAGAATAAAACTGATGAAACTGCAAAAAGGTGGAAAATTAAGGAGATGGCGCCTGGATAAACTGAAAGAACCAGAGGTTGTACAGAATTTCAGGGAGAGCATAAGGGAAAAATTGACAGGAATGGGGGAGAGAAATACAGTAGAAGAAGAATCGATAGCTTTGAGGGATGAAGTAGTGAAGGCAGCAGAGGAAAAAGTAGGTAAAAAGACGAGGACTAGCAGAAATCCTTGGGTAACAGAAGAAATATTGAATTTAATTGATGAAAGGAGAAAATATAAAAATGCAGTAAATGAAGCAGGAAAAAGGAATACAAACGTCTCAAAAATGAGATCGACAGGAAGTGCAAAATGGCTAAGCAGGGATGGCTAGAGGACAAATGTAGGATGTAGAGGCTTATCTCACTAAGGGTAAGATAGATACTGCCTACAGGAAAATTAAAGAGACCTTTGGAGATAAGAGAACCACTTGTATGAACATCAAGCGCTCAGATGGAAACCCAGTCCTAAGCAAAGAAGGGAAAGGAGAAAGGTGGAAGGCGTATATAGAGGGTCTATACAAGGGCAATGTACTTGAGGACAATATTATGGAAATGGAAGAGGATGTGGATGAAGATGAAATGGGAGATATGATACTGCGTGAAGAGTTTGACAGAGCACTGAAAGACCTGAGTCGAAACAAGGCCCCCGGAGTAGACAACATTCCATTGGAACTACTGACGGCCTTGGGAGAGCCAGTCCTGACAAAACTCTACCATCTGGTGAACAGGATGTATGAAACAGGCGAAATACCCGCATACTTCAAGAATAATATAATAATTCCAATCCCAAAGAAAGCAGGTGTTGACAGATGTGAAAATTACTGAACAATCAGTTTAATAAGCCACAGCTGCAAAATACTAACAAGAATTCTTTACAGACGAATGGAAAAACTAGTAGAAGCCGACCTCGGGGAAGATCAGTTTGGATTCTGTAGAAATGTTGGAACACGTGAGGCAATACTGACCTTACGACTTATCTTAGAAGAAAGATTAAGGAAAGGCAAACCTACATTTCTAGTATTCGTAGACTTAGAGAAAGCTTTTGACAATGTTGACTGGAATACTCTCTTTCAAATTCTAAAGGCGGCAGGGGTAAAATACAGGGAGCGAAAGGCTATTTTCTATTTGTGCAGAAACCAGATGGCATTTGTAAGAGCTGAGGGACATGAAAGGGAAGCAGTTGTTGGGAAGGGAGTAAGACAGGGTTGTAGCCTCTTCCCGATGTTATTCAATCTGTATATTGAGCATGCAGTAAAGGAAACAAAAGAAAAACTCGGGGTAGGTATTAAAATCCATGGAGAAGAAATAAAAACTTTGAGGTTCGCCGATGACATCGTAATTCTGTCAGAGACAGCAAAGGACTTGGAAGAGCAGTTGAACGGAATGGACAGTGTCTTGAAAGGAGGATATAAGATGACCATCAACAAAAGCAAAACAAAGATAATGGAATGGAGTCGAATTAAGTCGGTTGATGCTGAGAGAATTAGATTAGGATATGAGACACTTAAAGTAGTAAAGGAGTGTTGCTATTTGGGGAGCAAAATAACTGATGATGGTCGAAGTAGAGAGGATATAAAATGTAGACTGGCAATGGGAAGGAAAGCATTTCTGAAGAAGAGTAATTTGTTAACATCGAGTATAGATTTAAGTGTCAGGAAGTCATTTTTGAAAGTATTTGTATGGAGTGTAGCCATGTATGGAAGTGAAACATGGACGATAAATAATTTGGACAACAAGAGAATAGAAGCTTTCGAAATGTGGTGCTACAGAAGAATGCTGAAGATTAGATGGGTAGATCACATAACTAATGAGGAAGTATTGAATAGGATTGGGGAGAAGAGAAGTTTGTGGCACAACTTGACCAGAAGAAGGGATCGGTTGGTAGGACATGTTCTGAGGTATCAAGGGATCACCAATTTAGTATTGGAGGGCAGTGTGGAGGGTAAAAATCACAGAGGGAGACCAAGAGATGAATACACTAAGCAGATTCAGAAGGATGTAGGTTGTAGCAGGTACTGGGAGATGAAGCAGCTTGCACAGGATAGAGTAGCATGGAGAGCTGCATCAAACCAGTCTCAGGACTGAAGACCACAACATCAACATATAAGGCACTAGATTTGTTGGAACTGTGAATGTATGGAAAACTGTTGACACTGGTGCTAAAATTTACCTTGACACTTTATAGCAATTTTGCAGTACATTGAGGAGCTTAATGTAGGCTTCACACAACAAGACACCTATCTATCTTCCATTTGGATCATGCCAAGTTTGTTTTTGTGTATTCATGATGTCAACTAAACATTTTCGCCAGTCTGGGATCCGAATGCATATACCCTTCTTCAGCCTCGCACAAATGTTCAGTTCTCGTATTAGATATATAATACACACCAATTGCAATATTGTGCAGATTTTGTTGTGTGCAATTCTGTTATTGATTTTATTGAACAATTCGTTTTGCAATCAACAATGGAGGCTGTGAATCAGGACCGTACACACAAACGCACACTAGGTTTTTATAATTAAACTGACAGTGCTCCAAGTGCCGCAGTGTGGACTGTATAGATCGCAGGATGCTGAAACACCATAACTATGTTCGTTAATCAGTGCACTTTTGAAATATACTGCAAAAAATAATAGCTCCACTTTCTGCTACCAGGTGAAAATGTAAGCAGTCAGAATGTGGTGTGGATACAGGAAAAAGGAACGAACTATTAAACACATGAAAACGATGGTTCGGGCATGTTTGTTAGGATATGGTCACAAGTTACAACCTGTGTTCAGTATGGTCTTTTGACTCGGCAACATGCTACAAGTAAAGCACCCGTATGGTCGACTGTTGCTTGCAGCATATTTGGTGTAATAAGAGCGAAGTGTTGTCGTATGCTATCCTTCAGATGAGGAAAAATCCAGATACATCCCTTATATTTGAGGAACTCCACAACCAGAAATCACATGGATTTAGGTTGGGGGTTCTGGAAGGCACCACATCCCGAAATTACCTAGAGATGATGGGGTCATTACCGAAGGTTTTTCAAAGCAAGCTTTTCACGTGGCAAGCGACATGTGTGTCACCCCACCTTGGATGAAAATAATGGTGTGGACTCAACTTCATTCTTGCAAGGCCGGAGTCATGTTTCACAAGCAGGTCCTTATAACATGCAGATGTCACTGTACACCTAACAAGTGCACGAGGTGTCATCCCCTTGAAGCAAAACAGACTGACAATGAATGAGCTTTTTAAACCACATCACGTAATCTGACTGCAGTGGATATTCCTGCACAACATATGGCAGATTAAAATCTCATATGGGACAGTTCTATGCATTCACAGTACCATGCAAGATAAAATCGCCTTGTCCATCCAAAGGATATTCCCTGACCACATGTCATCCATTTTGAAGTGCACCAGAAAATGGAAGGTCAAAGTCGCAGCATTGTAGTATACATTGGGGCTTCATTTGTTGCACATTGTGAATCTTGTAGGGACACCATTATAAAATGAGCTTCAAAATCTAAAATTGTACCATGTGGCTTCCTCTTTCATTTCTTACCCCCTTTCCATATTCACCTACTACATCTCCTTCTCTTCCTTTTCCTACTATAGAATTCCAGCCACCCATGACTATTAAATTTTCGTCTCCCTTCACTATCTGAATAATTTCTTTTATCTCATCATACATTTCATCAATCTCTTTGTCATCTGCTGAGCTAGTTGGCATATAAACTTGTACTACTGTAGTAGGTGTGGGCTTCATGTCTATCTTCGCCACAATAATGCGTTCACTATGCTGTTTGTAGTAGCTTACTCGCACTTCTATTGTTTTATTCATTATTATACCTACTCCTGCATTACCCCTCTTTGATTTTGTATTTAGAACCCTGTATTCACCCGACCAGAAGACTTGTTCCTCCTGACACTGAACTTCAGTAATTGCCACTATATTAACTTCAGCCCATCCATTTCCCATTTCAAATTTTCTAACATACCTGCCCAATTAAGGGATCTGACATTCCACACTGCGATCTGTAGAATGCCAGTTTTCTTTCTCCTGATAACTACGTCCTCCTGAGTAGTCCCCACCCGGAGATCTGAATGGGGGACTATTTTACCTCCGGAATAGTTTACCCAAGAGGACGCCATCATCATTTAACCATACAGTAAAGCTGCATGCCCTCGGGAAAAATTACGGCTCTAGTTTCCCCTTGCTTTCAGCTGTTCACAGTACCAGCACAGAAAGGCTGTTTTGGTTAGATCAATCAATCATCCGGACTGTTGCCCCTGCATCTACTGAAAAGGCTGCTGCCCCTCTTCAGGAAGCAAATGTTTGTCTGGCCTCTCAACAGATACCCCTCCATTGTGGTTGCACCTACTGGCTGTATCGCTGAGGCACACAAGCCTCCCCACCAATGGCAAGACCCATGGTTCATGGGGGGGATATTTAGTTGAGAAGAGAAAAGTACATATTCACACTGTTCAGAGCGTATTTACTGAAGAAACAATACTAATACTGATAAGTTTACAAAGGGCACACAGTTGACAAGAAATTTAAGTCATTGGTGAGGGCCAATGAAAGTAGAAATCAAGAGAGAAATGAAAGCCATGCACTATGCACAAAAAATACGAAGTTCTAAGAACAAAGCCAAGGAAATTTTTACCACTGTTAGGCATCAGAAAAATAAAAAAAGTCACTGTTGACAGTATCTGTGACATTAGATTCAAATAATTAGACACTAAATTCAACAAAAGCTTAACATATCAGAAAACAGGTGAAAAATGGATGATTGAAAGCAGATTCATTTGTTTGAAAGCAGATTCATTAGATTTCATTTGAAACTCCACCAGTACAGTACATGTACTGACGTACTATTACCTTCCTCCTCTCTTCTGACTGCCTTGAGTTAGTTTTCTAATCAGTCAATGTACTGAGTAAGATGATGCAGTGGTAAGATGGTGTGAAATTCCAAGTCACTAGAAATAAAAATAATCTCCATAAAGACCACATATCACTCTCTAGTGTTGAAAATAGTGCTGTGTATTCTAGCACAAAAGTCTTGTAACAAGTTGGCAGCAAACGTTACGCAGGAAATTGGAAGTGAACGGGTTTGTTTGAGGCATAAGAAGTCACGTAAATAATGAAAAATCTAAACTGACGGTTGCTTAAAAATGCAAGGTTCAACCAGAAAATAAAGACGGTATAGTGCTACAAAATGAAAAACATGACATTAATTGGAAAAAGTAATATGGTATGTTACATACACAAAGCTTCCTTTACTTCTGTACGTAATTGCCTCCTTCATTTAAATGTTTGCTGGATTTGCTCATGACCTTAAGGATTCCCATGTTATATTCTTCTACGGCCAGTTCATTAAGCCTAATGGTCTCTATGATCAGTGTACATTTTTATTGTGAGACTGTAAGAAAACTGTGGCGAGCCATCCAAAATGTGGGATGAGGAATGCTTTCTTTACGAATTGTTCTTTCCTATATTCCGGACCTTGTTCTTAGTGATTTCCACGTTTTCCTGAAGCTGAAAGAGTTTTTGGACGTTAAGTGTTTTGGAAGTTGAGGAAAACAGTGACCACTTGGCTTAATGAACTGGCAGCAGAAGAGTATATAACATGGGGATTCTGAAGATCATGACCATATACGACAAATGTTTAAATGTAGGAGATAATTATGTAGAGAAGTGAAGGAAACTTCATGTATGTAATAGAATTGATTTTTTTTTAAATATTGTGTTTTCATTTTGTGTAACTATATGGCTTTTCTTTTCTGGATGATCCTGTAGATGCCAATCCCAATGAAATCCTACTTACAAAGTTTTGAGAAAAGGTATTGAGTGAGCAATATAAGAATGTACTACAGCTTCCTTCTGTAGGAAAGTCACGGTAAGACTGGCTTACTCGCACATAGAGGCATTTAAGGTGTCATTCTTTCTGTGCTTCATATATGGAAGAAACCCAAAATAATTGTTACAGTGAGATTTTCCCTGTACCATGCACTTCACATTTGTTTGCAAAATGTGAGTGTAGATGTAGACACAGAATCTGCTAAATCTTGTGCCACTGTAAAGTGATCCTAGGATGAATTTATTAATATACCGTAATATTGCCCTACATGATAAAAATAGAAACAGTGTTACATACACTGTTTTCAATACAAGAAGTTACCATTGAGTAGTGCAGGATTACATTTTGAAAAGCTTAACTCTGATTTTAATGTGGGTCGCACAATGTGCTGTTGCAAGAAAAGTAATCTGACCTCAGAATTTGAGGTAAGATCAGAAAGTACTGTTGAGATTATTAGATGTGAAACAAAGTGCCTATGCTTTTAAATTTCATCAACAGAAGAAATCCACATGCAAGAAATATACTAAAAGTTTCATTTGTACTCTGCCCCTGTATAGAGAGGGAATAAAGTCAATAAGTGGACACTCTTATATTTAGTTTTACCTAAATTGTACAGAACTAAGAAGTATATATGTTTTTTCAAATTGTTTAAAAATGTGATCAACAGGTAGAGGATGACTGAGTCAACACATGATCTATGGGCAAGTGTCCATTTCTTGATCCGGGAAAAGCTCTATCGCTCCGCTTACACTGCAGCGGCCAATGGACTTCAACAATTTCCTAGAGATACAGTTCTTCGCCTTTCTAAAGGTGTTGCCTTGCTATTAGAAGGTCAAACTGCAGAATCTGTTCGTGCGCTGGAGGCACTGGCAGCTGATGTCGTGTCAGGACAAGCTCTGGGACCTCTGATAGCCCTGGCTGCTGCACACAAGGCCTGTGCTGTTCCTGACCATGAAGCTTTGTCAACAGTGGAGGAACGCCTGGCTGATGAGAAGAAGAAAGCAGGAGAAAATAGTTTTTACCAGGTGAGTAACTGGACCTTTCCTAAGGGATATTGAGATGTTCATTCTGCTCATTTGCTCGTTTTCAGTGTTTGCATTCTATTGTGAGCTGGAATTGTGTGCCATGAACTCCAGTTACTTCTAGTGTTAATTTGTTTGCAGGGTTCTTTACAACGATATATTACAGGGGTATGAAGAAACAAAAGAAGTTGTACAAGATTTCTAATTTTTGTGAATGATAATTTAACTACACTGCTTGATAAAAAATAGTGAGGTTCCCAGAATACATAGTTGGAACTTCCTACACTGACACCTTTGACGTATATGTAAGTGGCTAGAGTTGCAACTCTTGGTGACAGGTAGAATGGCCACAAGATTGCATTAGTGTTGTTCATGCTTAGTGTTGCCACTAGTCCTGGCAGAGTATACAAGGAACAACATCAGATGTTGAGTGGTCACTGTGAATATCATGGAGATGGTGCTTGCTCATGTTAGACAGCATTATCAACACCTGACAAAGTTTGAAAAGGGTTCAGCGTGGATCTCCATTTGGTCGGCTGGTCAAATCATGCAATATCTAGATTTGTGTGACATTCAGATGTGACAATAGCCTTATATTGGACTGCATGGGAATGTGAGGGCAGGTATACTCAAGTGTGGGGTTTTGGCTAATTACATCTGACCATCAAAAGGGAGGATTGCCATATTATGCACCAAGCACAATGCAGTTGCTTCTCACCTGTGCCAGCCATTTGAGAATGAGTAATGGACTCCCTGCAACATTCTTTTTCATCAGGCACCATTAGTCCAATGCGTAGTCTGCCAATATCACTGCAATTCCAACAGCTGATTTTTTAATGGGGCTGGTAATATGGAATGCTGATGAATGGTGTCGCATTGTGTTCAGTGATGGATTGCAATTCTCCACTACCATGAATAACCATTGTCAGGGAGTACAGTGGTGACCTGGGGAGAGGTACCATTCTTTGAAGGTTGTGGAGAGGTACGGCGGTGTTACTCCTGCAGTCATTGTAGTCATCAGATATGACTTCAGTTCATGTCTGGTAATGATTGTGAGAACTTGGGCAGCACTATGATATGTCACAGATCATTGTCGGTGAGTAAAGCGGTGACTTCAGGAGAGGCACAAGAGTGTTACTCCGGTGTCATGGGAGCCACCGGGTATGACTTCACTTCACGTCTGGTTGTAATTGTGGCAACTCTGGCGGCACAGCGGTGTATCACAGACATAGCGCCTCCTCTTATGTTACCTTTTACATGACACTATTGTATTCTGCAACAAGCCACTGCTCGTCCACACATGGCATGTGTCTGTATGAACAGTCTGCATGAGGGTGATGTACTCTCTTGACCATCAGCGTCCTCAGATCTATCCCCAATAAAATGTGGGATCAGGTTGGATGCAGAGTCTGTCTCGGTGTCATTATATGGGATTGCAAGGACTAGTTACAAATGTTGTGGGCTTGAGGAAAGTACACAGTGCCTTTATGACACTCTTCCAATCAGTGCATGCATCCAGGCCAAAGGGGTGCAACGTCATGCTAATCAGTGGGCTCGTACTGCCAAGTTCTTTTTAAATTTGATTTGGTTTTTGATTATTGAAATAACATCACCTGTCAACTAATGAAGTTTTATTTCACTTCCTCCTCCCTTTCTGGGTGGTCCACTTTTCCTTCACTCAGCGTAGTATAGTTGAATAATAGCAGTGGGAATCCACAGCTCGTTTTCTAGTGGTTAGTGTTGCTACCTAAGGAACACGGGGTACCAGGTTTGATTCCCGGTCAGGTCAGGGATTTTCTCTGCCTGGGGACTAGTGCTTGTGTTTGTCACCATTTCATCTACATTCAAGAAAATGGTGAAACTGGACTGTGACAAGATTGAGAATTTGTACAGATCCTGATAATCGTGTTATTGAGCGCCCCACAAACCAAACATCAGTATCAAAGATCATCATAACAATGAGATACAAATCTGAATCATTCCTCATTTTGATGTAGACAATACGTAGGATGTCACAGTCATAATGATCTTTACTGTACAAAAGGATAAACAGTAATTTTTGAAGAAATTCTTTCCATCATAGGATTAGCTTGAAACCATTATATGCTGTAAAATAAATCTGCAATGTGAACAGTTATTGCTCTTAATCAGTTCATACCATATAACTGAGGAAATCATTGCTGTCCCTCTGCTGGGTCTATAAGAGCTAGATTCTTCATACAGTTCATGCATTTCATTTTTTATAACTGCACCGCATATGCTACAGTCTCTCAGTAAACACTAAGATGAAAATGATGCTCTGCCACTTCACATGTACTCACACAATTTTGTGTAGTGTAGTGTTGCGCACTTTGAATGTGATTGTAGGAAAGATAAAACCACTTCTCCATTTGCTTATTGTAACCCCCCCCTCCCCCGCCCCCCTTCCACCTCTGCCCGATGAGCCATGGGCCTTGCCGTTGGTGGGGAGGCTTGCATGCCTCAGCAATACAGATAGCCATACCTTAGGTGCAACCACAATGGAGGGGTGTCTGTTGAGAGGACACAACGTGTTGCCAGGCTAACAGTCTGGATGATTGACTGATTTGGCCTTGTAACATCAACGAAAACGGTCTGGCTGTGCTGGTACTGCGAACAGATGAAAGCAAGGGGAAACTATAGCCGTAATTTTTCCCAAGGGCATGTGGCTCATGTGTATCGTGAAATGATGATGGCATCCACTTGGATAAAATATTCCGAAGGTAAAATAGTTCCCCATTTTGATTTCTTGGCAGGGGATACTCAGGAGGATGTCATTATCAGGAGAAACAAAACAGACGTTCTATGGATTGAAGCACAGAATGTAAGATCCCTTAACTGGGCAGGTAGGCTAGAAAATTTAAAAAGGGAAATGGATAAGTTAAAGTTAGATATAGTGAGAATTAATGAAGTTCGTTTGCAGGAGGAACAAGACTTCTGGTCAGGCGAATACAGGGTTATAAATACAAAATCAGAAAGCGGGAATGCAGGAGTAGGTTTAATAATGAGTGATAAAATAGGAACATGGATAAGCTACTATTAACAGCATAGTGAATGCATTATTATAACCAAGATACACACGAAGCCCACACCCACTACAGTAGTACAAGTTTATATGCCAACTATCTCCACAGATGACGAGAAAATTGAGAAAATGGTTGATGAACTAAAAGAAATTATTCAGGTAGTTAAGGGAGCCAAAAATTTAATACTCATGGGGGAATGGAATTCCATAGCAGGAAAAGAAAGAGAAGGAAAAGTAGTACGTGTATATGGACTGGAGGAAAGAAATGAAAGAGGAAGCCACCTGGTAGAATTTAGCACTGAGCATTGTTTAATCATAGCAAACAAGAATATTGAGAGAAGGTTGTATTTGTGGAGGAGACCTGCAGACACTGGAAGGTTTCAGATTGAGTATATAATTGTTAGACAGAGATTTAAGAACTAGATTTTAAGTTGTAAGACATTTCCAGGGACAGATGTGGACGCTGACCACAATTTACTGGTCATGAACTGTACATTAAAATTGAAGAACCTGCAAAAAGGCAGGAATTTAAGGAGATGGGAGCTGGATAAACTGAAAGAACCATAGGTTGCAGATGGTTTCAGAGGGAGCATTAGGGAACGATTGACAAGAACAAGAAAGAAATACAGTATGTGGTGGTTCTTTTATGTATTGGTTTTTATATATTATGATAAGTTGGAGTTGTGTTATTCTGGCTGCTTCACAAATGGAAAATTATTTTCGTCAGTGATTTAGTTGTGGTACTTCTCGCAATTAATTTGCCCGACACAATGTTTTTATATTAAAAGACACCACCAACACACACAGTTCCAGATATATGGCTGTATTTTTTGTTATTGAGATTCTCTTTTGATAATTATTTTGTGTTATTATGAAAATGTAAGGCGAAGGAGATTCTAGCAAATCCTGTTAAGCGGGGATCAAAAAAATTTACTAGAGTCACTTTACTCAAATACGATTCAATATTGGAAAAAGTGATTACTTTTACTTTTTTAAAGGAAAAACTACTAATGAGAATTCTCCTACATTTACATTTATTTTAATTTGTCAAAATTAGCAGATATTAAGATATTTATTACGACTCTAGGCCTTTATCATTTAGGACAGTGGTCCTGACCTCTGCACCAATGTTCCCCTATAAAATTTGCATAAAATTTTGAAATACATTACTTCATGAATATAGGGCTGTTTCAGAAAAACATCAGTCCTTTTAAGTAATATTTAGGCTAAATATTACACGAAACTTACACGTTTTTGTGCCTCGTTACAAAATGCCTTCTTACACTGCGAAGAAACCGAAGGGAAGAGAGAGAGTGATCTTTTTGCAAAATAATAGAGATTGCAATTACATTCGCAGATCATATTAATTGATTACAGAGTTTGATATTTTTCTGTGATAATACAGGCTGTACATAAAGTCCAGGAACACTTTCAATTATTTATTGCACAAGAACCAAATATTGTCCAGATATCATACATATGTCATTTTGAAGAGAAACTCAGAAGTGTGTTTTTTTTTCCATATATACTGCCACATCATAGTTTGGTAATTTGTCGATAATCAGCGCTAGTCGCAAACATGAAGAGTTTAGGCGCGGGGCAAGCTGTTTCATGAAATGGCCTCCCAGATCACCAGATCTCACTTCGTATGACTCTTTTATGTGTGGACACATTAAAGATCTGGTGTATGTATCGCCTCTACCACGTGATGTAGCAGAGCTCCGGGAGCGAAACGGGAAGCAACTGCCACAGTCGATGATGCCATGCTGGGACGGGTACGGCAAGAATTCGATTACCGTACTGATGTCTGCCAGATCACTCATGGTTTGCATATTGAATGTTTGTAAAAAGGCAAGCAGAGGATCAAGTAGGTAAAAAGACAAGGACTTGTAGGAATCCTTGGATAACACAAAAGATATTGGATTTATTTGATGAAAGGAGAAAATATAAAATGCAATAAAAGAAGCAGGTGAAAGGGAATACAAACGTCCAAAAAAATGAGATCAACAGGAAGTGCAAAATGGCTGACCAGGAAAATGGCAGAGGAAAAATGTAAGGATATAGAACCATATATCACTGGAGTCAGATAGATACTGCCTCCAGGAAAATTAAAGAGATCTTTGCACAAAAGAAAACCACCTGTATGAATATCAAGAGCTTAGATGGAAAACCAGTCATAAGCAAAGATGGAAAAGTAGAAAGGTGGAAGGAGTGTATAGAGTATCTATACAAGGGAGATGTACTTGAGGGCAGTATTATGGAAATGGAAGAGGATGTAGAGAAAGATGAAGAATTTGGCAAAACACTGAAAGACTTAAGTTGAAACAGGCCCGGTAGTAGACAACATTCCATTAGAGCTACTGATAGCCTTGGGAGAGCCATCCATGACAAAACTCTTCCACCTGCTGAGCAAGATGTTTGAGACAGGCTAAATACCCTCTCAAAAAGAATATAATAATTCCAACTTTAAAGAAAGCCGGCATTGACAGGTCTGAAAATTACTGAACTGTCAGTTTAATAAGTCATGGCTACAAAATACTAACATGAATCCCATACAGAACAATGGAAAAAGTGGTAGAAACAGACCTCAGGGAAAATCAGTTTGGATTTCGCAGAAATAAAGGAACACATAAGACAATACTGATCCATGACTTCTCTTAGAGGATAGTTTAAGGAAAGGCAAACCTAAGTTTATAGCATTTGTAGACTTAGCGAAAGCATTTGACAATGTTGAGTGGGATACTCTCTTTCAAATTGTAAAGATGGCAGGGGTAAACTACAGGGAGAGAAAGGCTATTTACAATTTGTACAGAAACCAGATGGCAGTTATGAGTCAATGGGCACATAAGGGAAGCAGTGATTGAGAAGTGAGTGAGACAGGGTTGTAGCCTATCCCCAATGTTATTCAATCTTTATATTGAACAAGCAGTAAAGAAAACAAAGAAAAATTTGGAGCAGGAATTAAGGTCCAGTGAGAAGAAATAAAAACTTAAAGGTTCGCCAGTGACATTTTAGTTCTGACAGAGACAACAAAGGACTTGGGGGAGGAGTTGAATGGAATGGACAGTATCTTGAAAGGAAGATATAAGATGAACATCAAAAAAGCAAAATGAGGATAATGGAATGTAGTCGAATTAAGTCGGGTGATGCTGAGGGAATTAGATTAGGAAATGAGACACTTAAAGTAGTAAAGGAGTTTTGCTATTTGGGGAGCAAAATAACTGATGATGGTCAAAGTAGGGAGGGTATAAAATGTAGACTGGCAGTGGCAAGAAAAACGTTTCTAAAGAAGAGAAATTTGCTAACAGCAAGTGTAGATTTAAGTGTCAGGAAGTCCTTTCTGAAAGTATTTGTATGGAGTGTATTCATGTATGGAAGTGAAACAAGGATGATAAACAGTTTAGATGAGAAGAGAATAGAAGCTTTTGGAATATGGTGCTACAGAAGTGTGCTGAAGATTAGATGGGTAGACCACGTGACTAATGAGGAGGTACTGAATATAGTTGGGGCGAAGAGAAATTTGTGGTACAACCTGACTAAATGAAGGGATCGGTTGCTAGGATACATTCTGAGGCATCAAGGGATCA
This sequence comes from Schistocerca gregaria, assembly GCF_023897955.1. Lineage (NCBI taxonomy): Eukaryota > Metazoa > Arthropoda > Insecta > Orthoptera > Acrididae > Schistocerca > Schistocerca gregaria. The sequence goes on along the minus strand of NC_064925.1, from coordinate 319,135,836 downwards.
CCAATTTAGTACTGGAGGGAAGTGTGGTGGGTAAAAATTGTAAAAATTGTAAAGGGAGACCAAGAGATGAATACAGTAAACAGATTCAGAGGGATGTAGGTTGCAGTAGTTACTTGGAGATGGAAAGGCCTGCAAAGGACAGAGTACCATGGAGAGCTTCACCAAACCATTCTTTGATCTGAAGACCACAACAACGACAACTACTTGTGACTCTTGTCATACCATGGAAGTATTTGTGTGTGTCTTCCTTACGATGGCACATAGCTTTGTTTCCTGGAAATCTGCTTAAGCATATAATTTATTTTATATATCTATATGAAGAGCTCTTATGATTTTTGCTTAAGCAAGAATGTGTGATAAGCCATAATAAAAGTTCCTTTAAACAATTTTATGAAATTTAAAAGTAGGTATTTTGTATTCGATGTCTTTATTGATTTTTGCTACAGCTGTGAATATATAGAAACATGTGTAGAGAGCTCAGCATGAATAACACTGACGCTGTAGATAATATTCCTTATGTAATGTAATAAACAAAAAACTCATGGATGTTTAATGAAATCATTTTAACATTTCGTGCAGGCTGTGTTTGCACATGTCTTATTGGGACAGTATGATGCTGCACGTGAATTGGGTGGCTCACTACTGCGGATTTCTTCTGCCTCCTCTGATGCACTTGCAGTGTGTGGATGGGCTGAGCTACTTGCTGCTTCAGGTGACAAGAATCTCGCTGAAAAATATTTTCAGCAAGTAAGTTATTTTTTATGTATTGTTATTCATATGCTGAGGTAAATCACTCCATATTTTTTATTTTCTTTTATCTGTTATTTATTTATAGATAGGGCTAATTTGTAGGATTGTTATGAATTATAGTTTGTGCATTGTCTTTTGTTGGTTGAAAATTTTGTAAGTGCTGTCCTGATGTTGATGAATTAAATCTCTCTAGGATTGTTTCAGTAATTCTTTTTGCCTTGTACCTGTTTTTCAACTAGTTTTATGTGGTCATTCTACCTCAATATGACCTGTTTGGGTAGATTTAGATATGTGATGATAATGACTACAGATTAACATTACTTGTTAGTTGACACATCATGCCTTGGACTTGGTTCCTCCAATCAGAGCTCTTAATGTCACACATGAACTGTCTGCTGTTGCCAGCATGCCCCAACAAAGCATCACTTCTTGTGTAGTTTTCATGTCGTGTGATGTGCATGATGAGTTGATGTTGGCCACTGGTGACAACCCATTTAATTGCCGCCAGCCACAACTGCCAAGAAATACCTTCTACCAGTTTTAGCAGTCCACTTCCTATTGTCTGAGACTTAACTGCCATGTTTCTGACAGGTGGTGTGACACTGCTACAGCACCACATGACAAATGTCTAACAAGTAGTTTCAGGCAGTGTATACTACCACTGATTTATTGGTTGGTTGCTTAGTTAGTTTCATGTTCCATGGACCATTTGCACAATGCTGATGGTGTAATCAAGCAATATCATGTCTATTGACCTATTAACACATATTATACATGTTTTATTGACAGAACATTTAGGAGATGCCACAGATGTACTAAAGAGACAGCATACATATTATACATGTTTTATTGGCAGTACATTTAGGAGATGTCACAGATGTACTAAAGAGACTGCATACAATATACTTGTTTGTCCTCTTTTGTGCACTGCTGCATGGTGTAGGATCCTTACCAGATGGGTTTAATGGAGTACACCAAAAAAATTAAAGAAGGCCAACACATTTTGTATTATCAAGAAATGGGGAGAGAGTGTCATGAACATGATGTGGGATTTGGGGTGGACATCATTGAAACAAAGGCATGTTCATTGTGGTGGGATCTTCTCAGGAAATTTCAGTCACCAACTTTTCCTCGCCAACTAACATGGGAAAACGAACATCACCATACAAAACATGAAATCAGAGCTCACACAGAGAGATATAGGTGTTTGTTTTTTCTGCGCACTGTTCAAGAGTGGAATAATAAGGAATTAGTATGAAAGTGGTTTGATGAATCCACTACCAGGCACTTGAGTGTGGTTTGCTGTGTGGCCATGTAGATGTGTATGTAGTTATATAAAAGATAAAGTTACATTCAATTTGAAGGTTGGTTTGAACACTGCAGCACTTTATTAAGCTTATTCTATTGCAGATGGTATGCTATTGTTATCCTCTGGCCTCTTAACTGCCAGCCAGTTATAAGGGCCCCTTTAGCGTGTCGTGGCCCCTGGACCTTGGTGCAGTTTGACATTTTTCACTTAAAAAGTTACAGCCAGACATGGTAAGTGACAGAAAAAGTCCTAGTACCATTGGGAATTGAATACTGGACTTCCACTGCTTCACTAATTTGATGGGCAGCTGCCAGTGTTTCACAGTAATTGTTGATCATCTTTCTGTTTATGTGTGTTTCACAACTATAATACACTGTCCACCCAGGAAGTTCTGAGATGGATTTTATTCCTGGCATATAAGCTGTGTCAGTGGAGTAGCTAAGCTTGCATCATGAACTAACAACTGTAAACAGCTGATGTGCATTCAGCCAGTCAGTTATGAGCTGACAGTGTTAAGTAGTAGATGTGTAGCTGTATTGTGTCATTGTTTCACTTACGCAATGGAGGAATTTCTCCATATTTAGTGCTGAAGACATCTTCAGAATTTTTGAAGAGGAGAAATGTGGGATCCTACCCACTTGTCTTGTATAGGGTGCCTAAAGGTTGCTGCGTTCTCGGAATGCTATGCAACAATTCAAGCAAATAACATTAGTAGTTTTATTTCAGTAAAGCATATTGATAATACTTAGCTTTTATTGACAACAAGTGTCCAGCAACCAGTAATGTTCTTCACTAAAGACAATGTTCATGCAAATTTGACTCACAGTGTGTGAATCACTAATAACTGCTATCATAGTGTTCTGTGCTAGGACTGTCTGCATACTGTTCCGATACTAAGCAGTCAATGCCGGCAGCAGCAGCACTTTTATTCTCCTCTTGTAGAGGCCACTCCTGTTATCGTGCGATCCTAATCAGCATATCAGTGGCTGATGTTGTTTCATCCCCTTCTCTTCACTTGCGTTCTTCATCTTCATTCCTGTGCTTGTGGTTATGCCAGAACATTACCTCCCCCCCTGCCACAAAGCGATGGACTGTTGTTTTGTAGGTAATCTGACCACTGTGGGGGAGGCAGGAGTGTGGGCACATTGCCGGGCTGGAAGCTGTGGCTGCAGAGGACGTCAAGCTTCCAATCATACCCCACCACCCGGTCTGCACTCTGGCGGAAATGTCGTCTAGAAAACGACCAGAAGCGTATGCATCCACCTCCTGCTGCCATGAGCCACATGAAGAAGATGGTGACTGCTGTGGTTTGGGTGGGCCCAGCTCCATCGGTAGGATGTGAGGAGGCAGAGGAGGTGAAGGCTATGTCTCCATGGGGTCGTCCTGCGGTGTCGAGAGGACACCCTCTGGCTGCTGCTGTGGCCATGCTGTCCTCTGGATCCATGAATCTGGGGGATGAGAGACTGAAAGATCATCGTGTACATGACAAAGGCGAAGTTCATCTACATCTACATCTACATCTACATCCATACTCCGAAAGCCACCTGACGGTGTGTGGCGGAGGGTACCCTGAGTACCTCTATCGGTTCTCCCTTCTATTCCAGTCTCGTATTGTACGTGGAAAGAAGGATTGTCAGTATGCTTCTGTGTGGGCTCTAATCTCTCTGATTTTATCTTCATGGTCTCTTCGCGAGATATACGTAGGAGGGAGCAATATACTGCTTGACTCTTTGGTGAAGGTATGTTCTCGAAACTTTAACAAAAGCCTGTACCGAGCTACTGAGCGTCTCTCCTGCAGAGTCTTCCACTGGAGTTTATCTATCATCTCCGTAACGCTTTCGCAATTACTAAATGATCCTGTAACGAAGCGCGCTGCTCTCCGTTGGATCATCTCTATATCTTCTATCAACCCTACCTGGTGCGGATCCCACACTGCTGAGCAGTATTCAAGCATTGGGCGAACAAGTGTACTGTAACCTACTTCCTTTGTTGTCGGATTGCATTTCCTTAGGATTCTTCCAATGAATCTCAGTCTGGCATCTGCTTTACCGACGATCAACTTTATATGATCATTCCATTTTAAATCACTCCTAATGAGTACTCCCAGATAATTTGTGGAATTAACTGCTTCCAGTTGCTGACCTGCTATTTTGTAGCTAAATGATAAGGAACCTATCTTTCTATGTATTCGCATCACATTACACTTGTCTATATTGAGATTCAATTGCCATTCCCTGCACCATGCGTCAATTCGCTGCAGATCCTCCTGCATTTCAGTACAATTTTCCATTGTTGCAACCTCTCGATACACCACAGCGTCATCTGCAAAAAGCCTCAGTGAACTTCCGATGTCATCCACCAGGTCATTTATGTATATTGTGAATAGCAACGGTCGTATGACACTCCCCTGCGGCACACCTGAAATCACTCTTACTTCGGAAGACTTCTCTCCATTGAGAATGACATGCTGCGTTCTGTTATCTAGTAACTCCTCAATCCAATCACACAATTGATCTGATAGTCCGTATGCTCTTACTTTGTTCATTAAACGATTGTGGGGAACTGTGTCAAACGCCTTGCGGAAGTCAAGAAACACGGCATCTACCTGTGAACCCGTGTCTAAGGCGCTCTGAGTCTCGTGGACAAATAGCGCGAGCTGGGTTTCACACGACCGTCTTTTTCGAAACCCATGCTGATTCCTACAGAGTAGATTTCTAGTCTCCAGAAAAGACATTATACTCGAACATAATACGTGTTCCAAAATTCTACAACTGATCGACGTTAGAGATATAGGTCTATAGTTCTGCACATCTGTTCGACGTCCCTTCTTGAAAACAGGGATGACCTGTGCCCTTTTCCAATCCTTTGGAACGCTTCGCTCTTGTAGAGACCTACGGTACACCGCTGCAAGAAGGGGGGCAAGTTCCTTCGCGTGCTCTGTGTAAAATCGAACTGTATACCATCAGGACCAGCGGCCTTTCCTCTTCTGAGCGATTTTAATTGTTTCTCTATCCCTCTTGTCGTCTACTTCGATATCTACCATTTTGTCAACTGTGCGACAATCTAGAGAAGGAAGCACAGTGCAGTCTTCCTCTGTGAAACAGCTTTGGAAGAAGACATTTAGTATTTCGGCCTTTAGTCTGTCATCCTCTGTTTCAGTACCATTTTGGTCACAGAGTGTCTGGACATTTTGTTTTGATCCACCTACCGCTTTGACATAGGACCAAAATTTTAGGATTTTCTGCCAAGTCAGTACATAGAACTTTACTTTCGAATTCATTGAAAGCCTCTCGCATAGCCCTCCTCACACTGCATTTCGCTTCGCGTAATTTTTGTTTGTCTGCAAGGCTTTGGCTATGTTTATGTTTGCTGTGAAGTTGATTTTGATGGCAGCGCTGCCAGCCATCTGGACCTGAAAGAAGATACATGCAAGTGCCAAGTCAACAGACGATCTTGCCTTGTGCCCACCATCTGCTGCTGCTAAGAACCGTGTAAAAGACAATATCATGCGGCACAAAGCGATACTTGCGGCCTTAATTTGGTGCCAGATGCTGAGGAGGGTGGAGCAGTTTCCGATAGCAACGGCCATGAAGCAATTTTGCCGGCAATTGTCCATCTCGTGGGTTCAAACGATATGAGGCAAGAAACAGCTGCAGTGCTTGATCCGTGTTGTGTGTGGAGAGAAGTTTGGTCATCAACTGCTTGAATGTTCTGACAAAACGTTCAGCTTCACTGTTTGACTGTGGGTGGTACGGTGGACTAGCTAGATGCTGTATGCCATTGCATTCACAAAGTGCTTCAAATTAATTTGGTGTAGTTTGAGGTCCGTTGTCTGACATTATTACTTCAGGTAAGCCTTCTAGGCAAAAAATCGATGACAACACCTGAATTGTGCTACAAGATGTTGTCGAGTTCATTGACTCTGCAAAAGGAAATTTGCTGTACGAGTCAACCACAATAAAACCAGCTAGTGTTCCAAAAAGGTCCTGCAAAGTCTATGTGCACACGTTGCCATGGTGAGTGCGACTTAGGCCATGCAGAGAATTTTTGTGGTAGAGCGGACTGATTTCCCGCACATGAATCACACTGTGACGTCATCCTTTCTATTTGGGTGTCCATACCCTGCCAAACACAGTGTCGACGTGCAAAGTGTTTTGTATGAACAATACCCCAGTGCCCTTGGTGAAGTAACTGCAACAATTCTTTTTGGAAAGCCTTAGAGATCAACATATGAGTGTCCCCTGTCATTCTGAACAAGAATCACACCCTTCTGTACAGCAAGGCTATGCCGACATGCAAAGTAACAGAGAATGACAGTGTTCTTTATGCTATCCAAGGTACAAGGACAAGATGTGCAAAATGTTCAAATCTGAATCAGCTTCCATGGCCTGTTCAATTTTGACTGGAGCAATTCAGAATCTTGAGCATCAATGTGACAACAAGATGCAGCAGAAGCGTCAAAGTCTGTATGAGGGCCAATCGGAAGACGTGAAAGTGCATCTGCATTACCATGTTGAGCGGTCGGACAATACACAATCTCGTACTGGTATTGAGACAACACCAAAGCCCATCTTTGCAATTATTGGGCAGTCCATACAGGAATCAGTTTCATTGGATGAAACAAGGACTGCAAAGGCTTGTGATCCGTTACTAAGTAGAATTTTCTGCCATACAAATAGTGGTGGAGTTTGGTGACACCATACACGATATAGCCAAAGCCTCTTTTTCAATTTGTGAATAATTACACTGAACTTTGGACAACACTTTTGATGCAAAAGCAATAGGACTGTCTTTATCACCAAGTCTGTGCAAAAGCACTGCACCGATTCCATAAGAGGAAGTGTCAACTTGCAGTACGACTGGTTTTTCAGGATTAAAGTGAAATAAGCATCAATCACTGCACAATGCATCTCTAAGTTTTTGAAAATCTGCTTGGTTTTCATCTGTACAAATAAAGAGGACCTTAGTGCAATGCAAGCGATGCAATGGAACTGTGATTTGTGCAGCATTCGGTATGTTGTTGTTGTGGTCTTCAGTCCTGAGACTGGTTTGATGCAGCTCTCCATGCTACTCTATCCTGTGCAAGTTGCTTCATCTCCCAGTACCTACTGAATCTGCTTAGTGTATTCATCTCTTGGTCTCCCTTTATGATTTTTACCGTCCACACTGCCCTCCAATACTAAACTGGTGATCCCTTGATGCCTCAGAACATGTCCTACCAACTGATCCCTTCTTCTGGGCAAGTTGTGCCACAAACTTCTCTTCTCCCCAATCCTATTCAATACTTCCTCATTAGTTATGTGATCTACCCATCGGTATGAACCGAATGTAATAGTTCATTTTCCCTAAAACTGACTGCAATTCTGTGATATTGTAAGGAACTGGCAAATCTCGTATGGCTAACAAATGTGACTAAAGAAGTTGTACATCTTGACTGTTCATGACATGACCAAGATACTGCGACTCAGGTTTAAAAAAATCACACTTGTCTAGTCTATACTTAAGTCTTGCCTCAGATAATACAAGAAACAAAGCACATAAATTTGCCATATGTTCTTCAGGTGTATGACCTGCTACTAGAATATCATCCAAATAGTTCGAGAAGTTTGGTACTTGTGATGTCAGCTGTTACAAATACTGTTGAAAAATGGCAGGTGGGGAAGCACTGCCAAATGGCAAACACAAATATTTGAACAAACCCAAATAGGTATTTACTACATACACCTTTTGAGATTTCTCATTGAGCAGTATTTGAAGATATGTGTTGCGGAAATCAGTTTTTGAAAAGTAGCATCCTGCGTCTAATCTGCCCATGAGATCCTCTAGGCGTGGCAGTGGATAACTATCAATAACAGTTTATGGGTTGACTGTAGGTTTAAAGTCAAAACAGAGGCAAATGAGACATGAAGGTATAGGGAGCAAAACCGGTGGACGTGCCCATTGACTAGCTGATATGGGCACAATAATTCTGCAGTCTTGTAAGTCTTTAAGTTCAGCAGCGACTTAGTCCTGTAATGCAATGGGGGCAGTTCTGGCCCATCAAAATTTCGGCTGAGCATTGTCTTTCAGAGTAATATGCGCAACAAAATTGTTAGCTTTGCCGAAACGTTCAGAAAAGAGTTCCAAGAATTCTTTTACCAAGCTAGCTACACTGTCTTTTACATTGAAGGCAGACACTGACAACACATTATCCTGAATGTTAAAGCCAAACAAATCAAAAGAATCAAGACCAAATATGTTCATACACTCGCATGATTGTAGCTCTGTTAAAGTCATTGTTCACATATGCGAGCCATAAATTGCAGGCAAGGTACATTTTCCGAGCACAGGAATGTCTTGTCCGTTACAAGCCATCAGTTGAATGCTGGTTTAGACAGGCATGGGGAGCCTAACAACTCATGTGTGTGACGATTGAGCAATGTGATGGAGGCAAACTGAAATTTCCTATGTTTTCCACAAATAAGTAGATGAACAAAAAGCTTGTTTGACTAGAGTATCACTGAAGAACTTGCATGCTTGCCTGTTGCAGACTCGGAATATACTGCATTAATGACATGGGCCTTGTGACTAGATTTTTGTGTTGTTTTTGTTGTGGTCTTCAGTCCTGAGTCTGGTTTGATGCAGCTCTCCGTGCTAACTGTCCTGTGCAAGCTTCTTCATCTCCCGGTACCTACTGCAACCTACATCCTTTTGAATCTGCTTAGTGTATTTATCTCTAGGTCTCCCTCAACGATTTTTACCCTTCACGCTGCCCTCTAATACTAAAGTGGTGATCCCTTGATGCCTCAGAACATGTCCTACCAACTGGTCCCTTCTTGTAGTCAAGTTGTGCCACAAACTTCTCTTCTCCCCAATCCTGTTCAATACTTCCTCATTAGTTATGTGATCTACCCATCTAATCTTCAGCATTCTTCTGCAGCACCACATTTCGAAAGCGCTTCCATTCTCTTCTTGTCCAAACTATTTATTGTCCATGTTTCACTTCCATACATGGCTACACTCTATACAAATGCTTTCAGAAATAACTTCTTGACACTTAAATCTATACTCGATGTTAACAAATTTCTCTTCTTCAGAAACACTTTCCTTGCCATTGCCAGTCTACATTTTATATCCTCTCTACTTCGACCATCATCAGTGGGCAATGACGTGGACTTCAGATTGTGATGACCACTCGAGCCATTCTTCTTCTTCTTCTTCTTCTTCTTCTTCTTCTTCTTCACAAAACTATCGGAAAGGTGGTATAGCAGCTGTAGTAGGCGGTGCTCGTTCTGTCGGGCGTGCAGCATTGGCCAGTAGCTGCTGCACCATGTTGAATAGTGCAGAAATCTGCTGCGTCTGGAACTGAAACATCTGCATTAGCTGTGTGGCATCTAATGCTTGCGGCTGTGGTGCCTGGGCAGGTGTGGGATGGGTGGGGTGAGCATGTTGGAATGCACAAATGCAACAAACAGACAAAAAAAGCAAAGAAAATGTCTGAAACCCCCACCTGAAAACACTTATTAGCGTAAACAACAAGAAAACTGTTAAAGCAAAGAAAAGCCCCTGCAAACAAAAGAAAAAAGAAAATTAAGGCGCCAGCAAAAAATTCCGTGGTTGTCTGGCACTGGATTCAGCAGATACTCGTCACCAAATGTGGGGTCCTGTGCACTTGTCTCGTATAGGCTGCCTAAAGGATGCTGCATTCTCGGAATGCTTCGCAACAGTTCAAGCAAATAACATTAGTAGTTTTATTTCAATAAAGCAGATTGACAATACTTATCTTGTATTTACAACAAGTGTTGCAAGCGACGGGCAACATGCAAACAGTAATGTCCTTCGCTACAGACAATGTTCGTGCAAGTTTGACACACAGTTTGTGGATTACTAATAACTGCTATCATAGCGTTCTCTGCTAATCAGTGCTTTGATGGCATAATCAACATTCAAACCAATGTGACATGCAAGTTGAACAACCTCCCAAAGAAGGAATTTTCTAACAGTTTCTTATGGTTGTATGACTGTTCTGTGCATTGTACTCAGGTATGTGAAACACCTGAACCACTGAAACCACAGCTTTATTTTTTATTAATCCTCTCTCAAAGCTTACGGGACTGAGGATAGTGTTATCAAACTTCTCGCATGCAAATCTTTTACAACTTTATTTAATATCTACTTGTTGAAAATAACATTGTGAAATCTGATTGCCAACTAGTAATCAACAAAGCTGAATACTTGGTCAAACATTCCATCAGCGAATCTTTTGTATAATAGGCAGCAATGTGAAACTGTATTAAAAGCTTTGCTGAAATTGAGAAAAAGGGATGAGCTTGATCTCTGGTATCTATAGTCACCCGTATCTATAGTCACCTGAGTTTCATCAGGGAAGGATTTCCATGCCTTAATTACCACCTTGTTTTTTGAGAGGATGGAAGGTATCTTTACAATTATGAATCATGTTATTAAAATAATACCATGTCTCATCTGCAGTACCATAATTTTTAAAATTTATCCTTTATATGACCTTCATGGGTGTTCAAATTACTATGTGGCAATTTACAGCATGTACATTTTTTATAGGACTTCTGTTCCTGTACTTGTTTTGCTGAACATGTCTTGTGTAAGAAGATATATGTACCTTTTTGCTCCAGAGTAAACGCTCTCTTATACACTGATAGTAATTGCTGGACAACAGGCTATTTTGTGATAGATATCTTGGCAAGTATCAAAATACTGCTTAGCGAATATAATTTTGATTTCCTGTTAGTCTTGTTCAAAATTTCTATGCCTGGTATACTTGGAAGGTAAAAAAGATTGACACTTTGTGGGGTATGTTAGAAATTGTCACACCTTATGAAAACAGTGTTCGATATTCAATGAATTTTTTGATTCCTTTGAAGACAACCCTTGAATAAATGCTAAAACAATGCTCCAGAGTTCATCAGAGGAGATCCAGGTTCACATTTGAGATAAAAGAAAGACATTATTTACAAATCATGGTTGAAAAAATACTAACTGTTATGTCGGCTACTGTGGAAGTTAGGATCAACACAAACAAGGAAGGAGAGAAGTTGCAATGGCCAGTGGCAGGAATCTCAGATGATCTGTATATAACACCTGCAGATTAACAGAACACATCATTTCTGAAAATGAAAGAAACATAACTTAACTTTCCGTTATGAGGTTGCTTGATGCACTTCCTCTCTCTTCTACATGAGTTACTTTTTCAGAACACCTTATTTCTGTACTGGAAAGAAATGTAACGCAAATCCTCAATATGAGATGGGTTGATGTGCTTCCTGCGTCTCCTACATGCATTTACTTTTACACACTGCTGTTACTACTCGTAAAGTGCAGCCTAACTATCTTGTTACTATTACTCAGTACTGTGACCCAACTGGCCCCGACCAGCGATGGGCAGCTGGTTAAGTCAGTGTTGGTGGAGGGTGCTGAACTCTGTCTTTCTGGAGGTATAGTACAGCCCCCTCTTTCCATTGACGCGCAGCTCAATTTCTTCTTGATGCCATTTCATGGAGCTGCAATGGTCGGTGTACAGTTGATGCTTTAGAACTGCACACTAACATGAATTCTTTGTAGAAGAATGGGAAAAATGGTAGAGTCCAACATCAGGGAACATCAATTTGGATTCCAGAGAAATGTAGGAACATATGAGGCAATACTGATCCAATGATTTCTGTTAGAAGATAGGTGTGGACGTGCAGAAAGCGTCTGGCAATGTTGACTGGAATATACTCTTTGAAATTCTGAAGGCAGGAGCAGCAAAATACATGGAGTGAAAGACTATTTACAAATTGTACAGAAACCAGGGAGCATTTATAAGAGTCAAGGACTATGAAAGGGAAGCAGCGGTTGAGTAGTGAGTGAGACAGGGTTGTAGCCTATCTCCTATATTACTTCATCTACATCTACATGGATACATGCTTAGCAGAGGGTTCATTGAACCACATTCACAATAATTGTCTATTATTCCAATCTCAAACAGCGCATGGGAAAAATGAACACCTTTATCTTTCCATGCAAGCTCTGATTTCCCTTATTTCATTATGATGATCATTTCTCCCTGTGTTGGTCAGCGTCACCAAAATATTTTCGCATTCGGAGGAGAAAGTTGGTGATAGAAATTTTGTGAGAAGATTCAGCTGCAGTGAGGAACACAGTTATTCGTAATGACGCCCATCCCAAATCCTGTATCATGTCTGTGACACTATCTACCCTGTTTTGGCATAATACAAAACATGCTGCTCTTCTTTGAACTTTCTTGATGTACTCCATTAATCCTATCTGGTAAGGATCCCAGTCCACACTGCATTAATCAAAAAGAGGACAAGTGTAGTGCAGGCAGTCTCTTTAGTAGACTGTTGCATCTTCTAAGAGTCCTGCCGATAAAACACAGTCTTTGGTTTGCCTTTCCCACAATATTTTCTATGTGTTCTTTCCAATTTAAGTTATTCGTATTTGTAATTTATAGGTATTTACTTGAATTTACTGCCTTTAAATTTGACTGATTTATCGTGTAATCGAAGTCTTTATGGATAACTTTTAGCACTCATGTGGATGACCTCACACTTTTCATTATTTAGGGTCAGTTGCCAATTTTTGCACCACACAGATATCTTTTCTAAATCCTTTTGCAATTTGTTTTGATCTTCTGATGATTTTACTAGATGATCAATCACAGCATCATCTGCAAACAACCTAATATGGCTGCTCAGATTGTCTCATAAATCATGTAAATAGGTAAGGCACAGCAGAGAGCCTGTAACACTACGTTGTGGAATACCAGAAGTCATTTCTGTTTTACTTGATGACTTTCCGTCAGTTACTACGAACTGTGACCTCTCTGGCAGGAAATCATGAATCCAGTCACATAACTGAGATGATATTCCACAAGCATGCATTTTCGCTACAAGCCGCTTGTGTGGTACAGTGTCAAGCACCTTCTGGAAAAGGAAATGCAGAAGACATAGAAAATTACCGGTCTATTTCCCTGCTGTCACCATTCTAAGAAATAATAGTAGCATTTATGAGAGACAGATTAATGAATTACCTGAATAAATACAATCATTTAAGTGAATCACAGTTTGGTTTCCAAAGTGGCAAAAACACGGAGTCAGCCATAGTAGAATTCGCAAAGGTTGTACTTGATGCTCTTGACAAAGATGAGTGTGTCAAAGGCATATTTTTGGATCTTTCTAAGGCCTTTGATTTAGTTGACCAAAAGATTCTATCAAATAAATTAGGAGCATTAGGAATAAGAGGGGTAGCAGCTAATGACTGGTTTTTATCATACATAGCAGATAGGGTACAAAAGTAGAGATAACACATACTTCAAATAGATCTAAACATTTAGTAAAACACTATCAGAACCAAAATACATTAATGTAGGGGTTCCGCAAGGTAGCATATTAGGACCAATACTGTTCCTGATTACATCAGTGACTTTCTCCCAGCAGTGTTACTCATGGTGAAAAAATTCTTTGCTGATGACAGCAATATTATAGTCACTGAGAAAACAAGAGAACTCCTTGCAGGGAAAGCAAATGTAGCTCTCAAGGAAGTTTACGATTGGTCAATAAGCAATAAAGTGACATTGACATAAAGAAAACTAATGCCTTGAATTTCAGCTTGAAGAGGGAAAATGGCAATGTTAAAGTAAGTGTAGATGGCACCTGTATAGACTGTGTAACAAATACAAAATTTTTCGGACTGAATATTGATTCTCAGTTGAAGTGGTATGAACACACAAAGGTACTTGCGAACAGAATGTCATCAGCATGTTATGCCCTTAGAATCCTATCATCAGTGAGTAACATGCAGTGTCTTTTAGTTACATACTATTCATATGTAGGCTCAATTCTTAGCTATGGCATTCTTTTTTGGGAAACAAATGCAGAAAACATGAACACAATTTTCAAACTTCAGAAAAGAGCCTTAAGAATCATAACGAAAAATGGTAGTCGAGCTCATTGTAAAGATCTGTTCAAAAAACTGAGAATTTTAACTGCTTCGTGTGAATACATGTACAAGTCAGTTGTATACATCAAAAATAGCACTGGCAATTACTGCACAAACAGTTCTGTCCATGACTATGGAACAAGAGCTGGACTCAACTCACATTTGCCAAGAAAAACTAAACATAAAACTCAAAACAGCATTTTATATCAAGGAACAAAACTGTACAATAAATTACCAAAAGAGATAAAAGATACTGGAAAATTACAGTTACTTAAAAGGGCAGCCAAAAAGTACCTGTTATGCAATATATTTTATACATTGAAGGATTACTTAGATAAAACAGAGTAGGGGCTTGATAAAAAAAATGTTATACAAATAAGTAATAATAATGATTATAAATGGAAATGGAAATGCACACTCATCCATCCGCTCCACAAAAAAGGGAACAAAACTGAACCAAATGATTACAGGGGTATCTCACTCATGCCAGTCACATATAAAATCCTATCAAAAGTTTTCATGAATAGATTAGAAGAGCAAGCTGCCCACATATAGTAGAATACCAGGCTGGTTTTTGCAAGGGACGATCATGCATAGCACAGATCTGGAATCTGAAAATGATTCTCCAGATGAGAAACATCCGAAACACAGTGGTAACTTTTGTAGATTTTAAAAAGGCCTATGACTCAATAGACAGAGTAGTGCTCTGCAGCACACTGGAAGAATTCAGAATTGACAGAAAGACAAGATCAATCATTCGGCAAACAGTAACTGACACAGTCTCCAAGGTTAAATTTATGGGGGATATCTCTGAACCATTTGAAATCCAAACTGGAATGTGACAGGGTGACGGCCTTGCACCATTACTCTTTAATATCATTCTTGAAAAAATTATCAGGACATGGGAAAAAGAAGTCAAAGGAATCCAAATGGGCATTAGAAAGGATAATAGATTCAATGTGAAGCGTTAAGCTTTTTCAGATGACCTTGCAATCCTCACAAATAATAGAAAAGAAGCCAGTAACGCCATAGAGAAGTTACACGAAATTGCACAGAGAACTGGCCTGCAAATCTCGTATGGGAAAACCCAGTACATAGAAAGAGTGCCACAAGATAAATTGCGTATTGTGACAACCCATGGGAAAATCGTACAAGTACCACATTTTAAGTACCTGGGAGAAATCATCCAGCCATCAGGGATCAACCTAAAGACCTATGAGGCAAGAATAAAAAAACTACAGAAAGCATATAAACTCATGCGGAACTATTATAACAAAAAGTCCATATCCATTAACGCAGAATTGAGGCACTACAACACTGTCATACTTCCGGAGGCAGTGTATACATCTGAAACAACACAAATAGGTGGGAAAACTAAAGTTAAAGATATAGAGAAACAAGAAAGGAAAATTCTCAGCAAAATTTTTTGCCCGATACAAGAGCAAGGAATCTGGAAGAAGAGACCAACATCAGAATTCTATAAATACACAGAAAAAATTACGGATACAGTAAGGAAAAGAAAAATGCAGTTCTATAGACATATCCACATGATGAATGAAAACAGAATTCCAAAGCGAATTCTTAAAATCATCAACTCAGGTAGGGGAAAAACAAAATGGATAAAAGAAGTTGTAGAGGACCTCAGACAAGCACACATAACAGTAAACAATGGAGAAAATAGAACTGAATTCAAGAACATAATAATAATAAAAAAAAACATAAATTTGACACCACAACACACAAGAGATCAGGATGCAAATGGATAGTGGAGTGAGGGGGGGGGGGGGGGGAGACAAGAAGAAGAAGAGAGAGAGAGAGAGAGAGAGAGAGAGAGAGAGAGAGAGAGAAGAAAGAAAAAGAAACAGTGAACACATGAGGAAAATTTGGGCTCAGAAAAAACATAAACAATCATCATAAAGGAATTCAAGTTCAAACACTCTCTTTAAATGGGAATAATTGAAAATAATAATAATAATAATAATAATAATAATAATAATAATAGTCATGATTATAAAACAACCAACATTCCACATAACACCTTCACACTTTGTTTTTTCCTTCTTTTTCATTTTCTAGAAAAACTGATCTCCAAGCTATGCATTGCATAATACTGACACCTCTTTCTGAGCTCAACATCTCTCATTATAGAGACATGCTGACTCAGTTTTTCAGGATAGCATATGGGAAATTGTGGTACAGAAAATGGCCCAGAGATCACCAGTGTGTGTGTGTGTGTGTGTGTGTGTGTGTGTGTGTGTGTAGTGATTGAAGTGTTATGAAACACTATTTGTATAGTGTGTGCAGTGACTGATAGTGAGATATGAGTGAACAGTGTGGCATTACATTATTAAATAAGTTATTTGTAAAAAAATATTGTATACCAGGAATAAATCTAATGGTTGTCTCTAACTAGGAGTCTGTATGTGTATGTGAATTAGCTTATTTTAAATTTTTCTAAATTTGTAAATGCTTTGACATGTCCTATATCTGTGAAAAAGAGATCTACAGATGAATAAAGCTACTACTACTACTACTATATTTATTTTCACTATGCAGTTGTCCTCAGATGATTGTGGTTAATTACGTAGAAGTTAAGTAAGTTACTGCCTGTTGTTTAAAAAGTGTTCAGAGAATTGTGAGTGCGAACAGTGATTGCAAACCTGAAGGTAACAGAAATTGCCTTTTTTTTCCTCCAAAAGATGTGTCTGTCAATCATTTGTAGTACATAGTCTGCAAACAGATTTCCCTGCCATATCCTCATACATCCACAATCCTTCCACTACCTCCAAGAATCACCTACAAAGGAGTGTCCCACTCCTCACCCAGTGTCACCCTGGACTGGAACAACTGAACCATGTCCTTCTTCAGGACTTTGATTATCTACCATCGTGTTCTGAAATGAGGGACATCGTACCAAAGATCCTTCCAGTGCCTCCTAAATTGGTCTTGCATTGTCTATCCCTTTACCACTATCACTCCCAACTCCTTGCCACAGGGATTATGTCCCTGTGGAAGACCAAGGTGCAGGATCTGCTCAATTGTCCTCCCAGCACTTCCTACTTGAGTCCTGACTCAGGCTTATCCTACCCCATCAGAGGCCAGGCCACCTATGAAATGAAGTGTCATATACCAGCTCTGCTGCTAACACTGCACACCTTTTTATGTCGGTGTGATTACCAACCAGCTGTCCACCAGGCTGAATGGCCACTGCCAGATTGTTGCCAAAATCGAAGTTGATCACCTGATGGCACATGCAGCTGAGCATAACATGCTCAATTTCAGTGGCTGCTTCATACCCCAAGCTCTCTGGATCCCTCTCTCCCACCATCAGCTTCTCTGAACTATGCGGATGGGAATTATCCTTGCAACCCCTCCTCCACTCCCGTAATCATCTAGGCCTCAGCCTCTGGTAACCCACTGTCCTCTCACCTTCCATCCAACAATTTCCCCTTCCTCCATCCTGTCATCCCCTCCACCCCTCCCTTTCTCCCTCCCTCCCTCCCAGTTCAGATCCCCACATAATGTTAAGGGTGTGCCACTGCCCACAGTCTCATGACACCTGCGCATCACTTGCTCAGCCAGTTCACCTGCCAACCCTCCCCCTCGCATTCCTAGTGGGCAAACTGGCTGCATCCCTTTGAGCTGTACTGTGTGTGTGTGTGTGTGTGTGTGTGTGTGTGTGTGTGTGTGTGTGTGTGTGTGTGTGTGTGTGTGTACATACTCAAGCATTAGAAGGGATTGCTCTGAAAGCTAAAGTTTTCTTCATTTTTTGTGTGTGACCGACAACTCAGTATGGTGCATTAAGTTTGTTTGTTTATGAAATCCAGTAATGTAATGCAGACATTTCTTTGTTTTTGCTTGTAAGCATCCAACAGCCATTGTAAAACACTATGTTGATTAGAGAAAAGTTACTGCTGATGTAAAATCATTTTGTGGTACTTTTATTCACACCATATTTCTTTACAATGAAATATTATAGATCTTTGTTAACAAGATCCATCCTAGTTTGGTATATTAACCCCTTTTCTTTTTGCAGATTTTGTTCCTAGCTGCTTGCCTGTAGCTCTCTGGAGTTTGAAACTTGGCTATTTCAACGTCTTTATTGTATGAAGTCCTTTACTCACAATGTTTTGCGCCCCCGGTAGCTGAGTGGTCAGTGCAACATAATGTCAGTTTTAAGGGTTCAGGTTCGATTCCTGACAGGGTCGGAGATTTTCTCCACTCAGGGACTGGGTGTTGTGTTGTCCTGATCATTATCATTTCATTCCCTTTGGCACGCAAGTCACCGAAGTGGTGTCAAATCGAAAGACTTGCACCCAGTGAACGGTCTACCTGACAGGAGGCCCTAGTCACAAGACATTTACATTTAAATTTTACTCACAATGTTTATCTTGTCTGAATCTGCATCTGAGCATTTGTTCCTCTGTTCCATCATCTCTATGTCGTCCGTTTCCCAGTTTTGTTTCGCAATTAGCTGTATGTGGAGCAGTTCAGTTTTAAAATTGTAAGAATAATGGGAATTTTGGGACAAAAATGAGGAAATGCAACCATTCACATGGGGCTGGTTTATGTTTGTCACACAGAAACATGCAACAGGACAGAGGCTTTACTAACTTTGAAGCTGTCACTCCGTTTATAGGTTAAGCACGCGCGCGCGCGCACACACACACACACAATACACACACACACACACACACACACACTCAGATGACTAGATGCGTCTATCCTAACTCTTTTGAAAGCTAATAACGTCTCTGAACTGTTAAATGTTCCTGTGTTCCATGCCTCAGTCAGCTACAGCTGATACTTTACTTTTTTTTTTTAAAATTAAATTCATATAAAATTTTCTCTAATGTACAGATAAATATATCCATGGATCCATTTGTGATGGTAACCTGTGGAAAACATTCTTGGTTCTCTTGTCACATCAGATCTACTTGCTCGTGATCAAACAATGAAAAATCCTGGATAGAATAATGACAATATTATGAAAAGGATAGATTGCTTCTCACAATATAGAGGAGATGTTGAATGGTAGACAGCACAATGAAAAGACTATGGACAGAGACAGTGGTCGTGTATGCGTGAGTTGTGCTTGTTTGAATATGTGTGTTTTTCCTACTTTAGAAGAAGGTTGTTTGGCTAAACGGTCAGTTGTATATAAGTCTTTTCATTGTACTTGTCTGCGACACAATGTCTCGTCTATATGTTGAGTAGCAATCTATCATTTTCATAATATTCCTTGCTCATGACAAAGACAATGAAGGCAATCAATGAAAGTTGGAGGTTTCATCCAAATTTGATGAAACTGGTTGAAATCTAGTATTGTAATGTATATACATAACAAACATAGTCAATGTTAACTTGTTCCCTGAATAATACTTTCTACAGCAATCACAAATTTGGTGTGTGTGTTCAAGCACCAGATCTTTTGCAATTAGAGTACCAGTTTGACATGCCTGAAAAACATAGCACAACATTTTCATTTTAGTACACTTGTGTTATAAAGGCATAATGTAGAATGTTTCAGACATTATAGTCCTATGAAAGAAGAGTCACACTGTCATTACCTTATGTTACAAATATCAAGAGGTTGTTAGTTGTATATTTTGTTATCAGATATGAAGGAGAACAGGAAATTGGCAGCAGGCAGTTAGCTGAAGAACTCTGATAGCCGAGTTATTATGCAAGAATGTGTACCTCTGTTCTTCAAGGAAAAAGTACAAATGAGAAGATAGTTAACTGTTTTAAGGCCTCAATGTTGCTATTGTATGTAGCAAGTCAAATCATGGCCGAATATAAGTAGGTTGGGAATACTATTGCGGAGCATGTGTAGGGGGCAGGTGTTAAAGATGACACAGTGTAGAGAGATCCATAGAGAAATAAAAGATAGGGAAGGTTTGACATACAATTGTTTAGGATGGATTAAGGGATGTAAGAACAGCCGCACAAATTAGTAGGAATTGCAGCAAGGGATGACTGATTAGAATAATTAAAAATGGAGAAAACAGTAAAAACTATGAAGATGAGAGGTAAAGAACAGAAATCTTGAAACATACAAAAGAAATAGTAATAAAAAAAAAGATGCTCAATGAAGAAGCAGCATAGTACTTAAGCACAGAATCGATGGAAAAAAGATAACACCTAAAACTGATGAATTAAATTAAGATAACAGTAAGTAACGATAGAAGGGGAGGTAATGATGATACATAGATATGATGAATTGAATTAAGATAACAGTAAAACATTGTAGAAAATAAATGAAAGAGAAAGGAGGTAAAAGAGATAGCTAGATTTGAAATTGTTTGACCTTTAATACCATAACACAAATCATCTATTTAAATCAAGCAAATATCAATATACCACTTTTTATCTCTAGTTTCATATGTTTTTAGGCTTTGGATCATGAGGGTGGACAACACACAGAGGCAACACTGGGCAAAGCAACCCTCCTGCATTTGCGTCGGGAGTCTGAAGCAGCTGCAACTCTTTTGGATCGTTTGGTGATTCGAGATTCTTTGCCAGCACTTATTGAACGGACTCGTTGTCAGTTAGCCCTCTATGATTGGGAGCAATGCCTGGAGTCTGCAGATCGTGCCCTCAGTGCTGATGCTGGATGCCTACAGGCTCTTGAACACAAGGTTTTTGCAACTTGATCTGGAGATCCGTGTTATTACTTTATTTATAAACTAGAACAGAGTGTATGAGACTAGTTGATTTCACATTGAAAATACTTTGTATTTGTATTACTCACACTCACAATTCCTCTTGATTATTCTGCCTTGTTTTTCAAGTTTCTTATGAACGTCTA
Source organism: Schistocerca gregaria (assembly GCF_023897955.1). NCBI lineage: Eukaryota > Metazoa > Arthropoda > Insecta > Orthoptera > Acrididae > Schistocerca > Schistocerca gregaria. The sequence continues at coordinate 319,115,011 of NC_064925.1, read as the reverse complement.
TAATACACATGATGCACAGTCCATGATGGAATAAAGACAGTATTATGTAGCAGGTAGGCTGTCACCATATAGAGGAGACATTTGAGCTTTTGTCCACAAGGCCTTCTTCTAAAGTGGGAAACACGCAAACATTCACACAAGCCACAACTGCCTCTCCAACACACACACACACACACACACACACACACACACACACACGCACACGCACACACGCATGATGACTATCTCTGGGCACTGAGTCTAGTCTCAGTGGTCAGAGACAGTGGTAATATGTGTATGAGTAGTGGTTGTATGAAGGTGTGTGTGTGTGTGTGTGTGTGTGTGTGTGTGTGTGTGTGTGTGTGTGTGTGTGTGTGTGTGTGTTTCCTGCTTCAGAAGAAGGCTTTGTGGTTGAAAGCTCAAATGTATAGCAGTCTTTTTATTGTGCCTGTCTGCAACTCAACCTCTCCTCTACATGGTGAGTAGCAGTCTAGCCTTTCCATAAAACTCCCTTTGTAGAAAACACATAAGCTTCATCCATCCCACAGCTTTCAACAAATTAATACAGTAAGCAGTAAATGGATCAACACCAACATGAGATCATACTTCTTCTGTAACAGCTAAAAGGAAAATTATTTTTCATTATAAAATGGACAAAGGGTAGCTTTAATGGAACTCCTATACACTACACAGAACAGCAAAATACCTTAAAGAAATATTCTGATTTGTTTTATAATCAGTTTTCAAACAAACATTGCACAGGTGAGAGAATTCATTTGTGTAAAGCTATAAAAGACCTAATTGGCTAAAAAAACAATCATTATAGTGCTAAAATAGTGTGTAGCATTTTACCCCAATAGTGGCAACTGAATAACAGACATGATGTTGATTAATATGAGGGTTGGAACTTTAATAGTGGCAACTATTTATTTACAGCTCGTACAAAATAGATATGTGTTTCAAAGTTTTACTGACCTTCAAAGTAGTCACCAACGTTGTGTATAACCTATTGCCAGCGATGTGGAAGCCGTAGGATACTCAGTGCCTTACGAGTGCCGCGAAAAACGTAACACTGTACACACTAAAATCAAGAGAAACAATAATAAGGGTTCTATCAGACGATTTAGTGACCATAACAACGAAATACCAAGAACTCCAGAAGAAATATCAAGAACTGGAAATAAAATACCAAGGATTGGAGCAAAATCATCGCCTAGCACAAGATGCCGTAAAAGATCTTTCTACGCAAAAAAAGTGGCGAGTGCCGATGCCGACTAAAGCATGTAAACAAACAGTAAGTACAGCAGTCTAGACGAAGACTGTAATAAAACAGCAAATAGGGATGAACCAGAATCAGTGACTAAACGTCCAATAAAGTGCACAGTCAGGAAAATTTTTACAACTAATAAAACAAGGAACTACAAAAAACGAGTTCTTGTGCTTGGAGATAGTCACGCCAAGAGAATCGCCGAGAAAATGAATGAATACAGTTCATCATTTACGGCCGCAGGAATAACTAAGCCAAGCGTGCCTTTGACCGAGATAACGAAAAACAGTAATTCACTAAATGAGTTATCTAAGAATGACACGGTCATAATCATGGGTGGAAGCAACGATGTATACCGAAACGAGGGTAAATTTACCACACAATGTCTAAAAACAACACTACTGAACCTCAAAGTGCCGAATATCGTAGTCACAAGCATGCCTCATAGAAACGACCTGCAGGACAACTCAATCGTAAATTTGGAGCTTACAAAAATAAATAGACAATTTCGTAAAATATGCAAGTATTATCAAAACGTAACATTCTTTGAGCTTCCCAATTCAAGAGAACTGTTCACGAAACATGGTCAACACTATAACAGCGCTGGGAAGTCGTGCATTAGCAAAATGCTGACAAAACTAATACAAAAAGACGACCACGCTGTAAGAAATACAATTGCAATACAGCCAGTTTCTATCAAGGAAATAAGAAAACACCTTAACAGCTGCATAACTAGTAAGTCAGTCGCAGCCACAGCATCAGTGCAGCCAGGATCATCACTTGAACAAGAAGAGGCAGCGCCAGAATCATCTTCAACAAAAACAGCGAGAAAATGTGAGGATCCAACGGAAGAAACAGTGGCCAGTCCATCAATCAGTAGGATAACCATAACACCCCATCACCAAAAGGATTTTTTAGACCAAGGCAAGAGAAACGTAAAGACTACAAGGTAAGCAGTGCTCAGTGCTTCTCAGTCTTCCACCAAAATATGCAATGCATAAGAAACAAAGTGCAACAATTAGAAGTGGAACTGCAGTCTATTGACAGCTCACTTGTTTGCTTAACAGAACATTGGTGTAACGGTTCAGAATTATCAAATGTAGCACTACATTCATACATTCTAGCCTGTCATTACAGTAGAAACACTATGAAATGTGGTGGATCATGCATATACGTGAAAGAGGGGATTATGTATAAAATTAGGAATGACGTCATGGCATTAAGTGAAGATAAACACATAGAAATATCTGCTTTAGATATAAAAAACCTAGGTGTATTCCAAAGACTAACAGTACTATGTATTTATCGTGCTCCCAGTGGTGACATGGACACATTCACTACAAAGTTAACCCAAGCATTAGATATGGTCTCCAGCCCCAAAGGCAAAATTATCATTTGTGGAGATCTAAACATTAACATGATGAACCCAGATATGTTGTACAATAATTTTCTGAACATTATGTATGCCTATGGTGTATCACCATTAATTAACATTGCCACTAGGATAACCAGACATTCAGCTTCAAGTATTGACCATATGCTAACAGACATAGAGAAAGATAGATGTGACGTTGTCATAGATGACCTTGGCATCGCAGACCATTCCAGTCAGTTATTAAAATTGGGTATAGAATTAGATAATAACACTAAAATACACAAGTACAGTAGGGTTTTCTCTAAGTCAAAAAGAGCTCTATTTGCTGCACTACTTAACAGTGAAACATCGGAGGAAGTGTACAGAGAACCTACTATAAATGGGAAGTTTTCAAAGTTTCTGTCAGTATTTAAATTCAGGTTTGAAGAAGTGTTCCCTAAAGTTCTAAGAATCACTAAATCATGCAACAACAACAGCTGGGTAACCAATGGGATAAGGAAATCTGCTGAAACGCTCAAGCACCTCAGCTCAATGAAAAACTACCGTAATGATTCAGCATTTCATAACTATTATCATAGCTACAGAAAGATCTATAGAAAAGTATTGTTAGTGGCTAAAAGGTACCAAAATGACAAATTTATAGAAAAAGCCAGTAATAAAATCAAAGCAGCATGGAAAATCACCAAACAAGAAACTAATAGGAAAAAATTAAAGCCAGTAAACATACAGTTTCAGCACAATGATACCAAAATAAATGATCCCAAAAAACTAGCAAACTTTGCCAATCAATATTTCAGTAACATAGCTAGCAGACTGCAACAGAAGTTCAACAAAACAAAGCAATCACAAACTCTGAACAAAATAGCACACACATTGATGCTACGACCAACCACAGCAGAAGTATCCAATGTTCTGAGTAACCTGAAATGTAAAAATTCAGCAGGCATAAATGAAATACCTGTGTGCTTACTGAAGGACTGCATAATGAAAAACAGGCTCATGGGGTACTTAACAAAGTTCAATCTTCTGAGTAAAGAGCAATTTGGTTTCCGGGCTGGCAAAAGCACAAATTCAGCTGTAACTCACTTCTCAAATGTTATCCTCGAAGCACTAGACAAAGGAGACCACATAACAGGGATCTTCCTTGATTTGACCAAAGCATTTGACACGGTAGACCACACAATTTTGCTAAACAAACTAAATGCACTAGGAGTAAGAGGAGTAACAAACATGTGGTTTCATTCATACCTGCAAAACAGGGTCCAACAGGTGGAGATCACTCAAACCAACTCCAATCACACCTTTTCACACCTTTCAAACCCAGAATACATCAACATAGGAGTCCCCCAAGGAAGTGTGCTGGGCCCAATCCTCTTTTTAATATACATAAACGATTTTCCACAAAGTGTCAAACATGGTGAATCAGTACTGTTTGCTGATGACAGTAACGTCCTAATCAAAGCTGAGTCGCCAAGTGCACTCAATGAAAAAGCTGAGGAAACACTTAAGCATGTATGCCAATGGATAGAGACTAATAAATTAACCCTAAATGTAAAAAAAAAAACAACAGTATTAGCTTCCACTTAAACAGAAAACCGAACAGTAGCAAGCTAAAAGTTAATGACGAGCACATAGAATGTGTACCATCAACAAAATTTTTAGGCATGCATGTCGACTCTCAACTAAATTGGACCAAGCACACTGCGGTACTTGGAAAGCGAATAGCTTCAGCATGCTATGCACTTAGGATTATAAATTCAGTGTGTAGTAGCCGGTGTACTAGAACTGCATATTTTGCGTATGTCCACTCTATAATTAGTTATGGCATAACCTTCTGGGGATCAACAGAGCAGAACAGACAAACAATATTTAAGTTGCAAAAACGGGCCGTACGAATCATAACAAAAAGTAGCAATAGATCCCATTGCACAGAGTTATTTAAATCTTTGGGTATATTGACAGTTCCGTGTGAATACATTTTGCAGACAGTAATATACATAAAAAGACACATTGACCAGTTCCCGATAAACAGTTCCATACATGCACATGACACCAGACACAGACAACACTTACACCTCTATAGGAAAAACAAATCAAAAACTCAAAATAGCATGTTATATAATGGAATTAAATTATACAATAAACTTCCACAAGGGATCAAAGACATAAGCAAAATAGATAACCTGAGGAAATCGCTAAAAAAATATCTCTCGGAAAAGTGCTTTTATACTGTCAATGATTACTTGAGATGATGTGAATGCATAGAAATATGTAAAAATTAGCAACTGTGTCATTAAGTGGTTTAAAAATGCATCTTGTTATAATATTCATGAATTCCGATTGTGACAATTATAAATTTGTGTACCTATTGTATATACTCATATTGACAACATCCTTACAATCCTGATTGTCTACGGATGGATAAATAAATAAATAAATAAATAAAAACAGTGCCAGTTGTATTGACAGTTCGAGTGGCACAGTCTATTGCCTGACAATTTTGTAGCAGTTGTGAAGCAAATTCCGTGAAGTGTTCCCTTCAGTTTAGGAATCGAATTGAACTCTCAAGGGCTTAAGTCAGGGGAGTGCAGTAGGTGATATAGCTCTTAGCAGCCCCATCAGTCAAACAAATCAGTAACAGCTTGCACTGTATGTGCTTTGGCATTGTCCTGCAAAATGATGGTCAGGTCCTGCAGAAAGTGTCACCACTTGTTTCTCTATCTGTTCATTTTTGGAATACAACCTACAACCAGCTTAGAGATAGAAGTGATGACACTTTCTGCAGGACCTGACCATCATTTTGCAGGACAAAGCTCAAGCACGTACAGTGCAAGCTGTTACTGAACTGCTACAAATTCGCCGGGCAATAAACCATGCCACTCTGTCAGCACAACTGGCACTGCTAAGAGTATCCTACGAATTCCACAGCACTGGTAACGGGTTATACACAATGCTGGTGACTACTTTGAAGGTCAGTTAAAACTTTGAAACACATATCTATTTTGTACGAGCTGTAAAAAAAAATAGTTGCCACTATTAAAGTTCCAACCCTCGTATGCAGTAGAATATGAGCTCAGTGAGCCATCTGATTATGTAGTATAAAATATGCAATTTCCACACTGCGTCTGATGTGTAACTAGGAATATATTAATATGGATAGGGATAATTTATCAAAGATTACACTTAAACAATTATGTCTTTGATTTATGTCCAGCATGTTAATCCAAAAGGCTTATGAAAGTAAACACATCCTAGCATGACAGTCAGTAATTATGAGTGCAAGACCACTTGATTGTTGACCATTTGTGGCAATTTATAACAGAAAAAGATTTGGATAGGAAGTTGGTTGTTGTGAAGTTGACAGGAAGGAAATGAAAATTGCCATTTTACATCAATTTTGTGTATGAACTACAGAACTTTGTTTAAGTTCATCAGTGTAGCTGGGGATGAGCATTCAAGGGTAAATGCAATACAAAGCCTTGAATAACAGTCGGCACAGGCTAAATCACAATCAGAATAATAATATTTCAAGGAAGCCTAAGTCTATAGCATAAGTGCAAAAAAGCAAAAACCAACCAAAGAGATGTTCAGATGGAAACATAATCTTTAGAATTTTGTTCTTGTGGGGACCCATAGGCCCAATAAGTTTTAAGAGAGAAAACTTGGTCCAAACAGGCTGTAATGTTTGGGTTTGTGACTATGTTGTCAACTATAAATTCTGATGTTTCAGCGTCTGTTACAAGACGCTTTCCTCAGGGTGTATTGCTAACTGCTGAATGAGATAGTTTGATTACTTATATACTTTGGAGGAGTGCTATCATTGGACATGAGGGTGAGGAGGAATGGGTTTTACATGTTCTTTCACTGGTCTTCAAATTGTGTCGTGTCATTGGCAGAAATAGGCATTTTCCATTGGAGTGTCCATTATTGCTTGCCGTTTGTTGAAATCGCAGAATAGGAAAATGAGCAATGACTGCAGTGTAGTGCTGTGTACTAACTGCCTAGTATCGGGTGGGGTACGTCAGCACTCTGTGTACCCTCTGCCGCTGTGGTCCACTGTGTGCCTGTTCTTTGCGAGGACTGTCCTTCCACAAAGCTGTCATTGCTGGCAGCCAAGGTGCTGTGAGTCAGTACCCGACTTCTCTATTCATATTGCTGGATCACTTGGCTATTTCTATAGCCTCTCTTATCTTCCTCCTCAAGCTAAATGGTTGTTTTGCCAGTACACAGGCCTCTCAAAATTCAGTCTTCATCTTGCACTGTTCCTGTTGTTCTGCCACTGCTGATTTATTGTATTGTTTGAGATGGATACATCTCTCGTGTTCAAATAAACTTGTGCTTGTTAGATGCCCAGTCTCGCCTACATATATTTATTGTTAGTGCTATTAGCTAATTTGAACGGTTAGTCATTCTCAAGCACCTGAAATACCTCCACAAAAATGGTCACATTGGTTTGTACATGGTCTGTCTACATGACACATCTCGTGTACATATATACTTCATAGAAAAGTTAACTTATTGTCACAAGTGTCATGCTTCACATGACATTGACTATATAGACACCTGTGAAGGCGCATGTTGCTTCCATGTGCATGTGTATCACAAATATAATCCAATAGTGCAGTAGATTACATCCATTAGTAATACATGTACAGAAAGCTGCTATATTGTAACATAGGCACAAAGCAGCCGAAGATGCTTAGAGCGATGTCCATGAATAGTTGATAGTACTGTGTAAGCCTGTGGTGTAGTATTTAGTGGCACATTATATCACTTAGTGTGTGAAGCAGAGCAGTGGAATACAAATCGATAGAATACATGCTATGATAACAAAATAATTGTATGTACATTATATTCACTATATATTATAGTTTGACAAGGTATCTGCCAGAGGTTATGTCGACCCTCCTAATGGGGCATGCCAGATGGTACATAAAATGAAACACCAGTGAAATATTTAAAAAAGCTTACTTGATCTTTAAAAGAAATTAAAGATTCAAATATCATGTGCTATGTTCAAAACAATAACAGATTATGTACACAAAGGGGACAATTTCTCTTAGTGCCATAATGCAACAGAGTGGGTTTCTTATCTGTCTAAATGGTTGTAGTCCTACTGCTCAAAAGGTATCTGACTGTTATTTATAAAATCGTTATTCAGCTAAAACTGTTTGAGTCTCCTCCCAGCTACTGCCAATGGTGGAAACATCACTGGAAAGCCTCTTTTGGTATGATGCGCAGCTGCTCCGTCGAATTCTGCATAATGTTTTCCCTGTTCTGGAGTCTAGTCCCTTTCAGAGTCTTTTTCAGCTTAGAGAAATCCAGAAGTCACTCGGTGCTAGGGCAAGGTAATAGTGATGCTAGCAAACCACAGCCGTGTTGTGGTTGGCCAAAAAACTGCCAATTAATTGACAACGATGAGTGGGTGTGTTATATTGGTGAAGGTGTCAACTGCCTGGTGCCCACAAGTCTGGCCATTTGTGTGTCGCTGCTTCCTGAAGTACTCCTTATTGACATTAGTACCTTCTGGGATGTACTTGTGATTACCATGCCGCTGAAGTCAAGAATCTTTCTTGACTTCTTCTTGGTCCAATGTCCTTGATTTTGATTTGTTGTGGACTCCTAGAACATATTCTGAGCTCAAACATAATGAGGTGTCTTCAACAGAGTGCCCTCCTCCATGCCAACCAGCATGGATTCTGAAATATCACATGAAACTCAACTGCGACTTTTCCCACATGATATACTGAAAGCTTTTGATCAAGGCAGTCAGGTAGATGCAGTATTTCTCAGTTTTCAAAAAGCGTTTGACTCAGTACCACACCTGTGCTTATTGTCAAAAGTACAATCATTAGTGACTGGATTGAGGACTTTTTTGGTAGAAAGGACGCAGCATGTTGTCTTGGATGGAGAGTCATCGTCAGATGTAGAAGTTATGTCATGTCTGCCTCAGGCAAGTGTGTTAGGTCCCTTGTTGTTCATGTTGTATATTAATGGTGTTGCAGACAATATTAATAGTAACCTCAGACTTTTTTTTGCAGATGATACAATTATCTGTGGTGAAGTACTGACAGAAAGCTACATAAATATTCAGTCAGATCTTGATAAGATTTCAAAGTGGTGCAAATATTGGACACTTGCTTTAAATGATGAGAAATGTAAAATTGAGCACTTCACAAAATGAAAAAACATAGTATCCATATGACTATAATACAGTGAGTCACTGAGCCAACTCATACAAATACCTGGGTTTAACACTTTGCAGGGATATGAAAGGGAGTGATCACATAGGCTGAGTTGTTGGTGAAGCAGATGGTAGGTTTTGCATTATTTGTGGAATACTGGAGAAGTGCAATCAGTCTACAAAGGAGATTGCTTATAAATCACTCATGCAACTTGTTGTAGAACATTGCTCAAGTGTGTTGGACCTGTACCAAATAGGACTAACAGGGGGTATTGAACATATAAAGAGAGCGGCGAGACGAATTGTCACAAGTTTGTTTGATCCATGGGAGAGTGTTGCTGAGATACTGTAGGGTCTGAACTGGAAGGCTCTTGAAACAGACACAAACTGTGCTGAGAAACTACCTTAACAAGCTCTAGGAATAAGCTGCAACCCCCTATGTATCGCTCGCATGGGGTCGTGAGGATAAGATTATAATAATTACTGCACATGCAGAGGCATTATAACAAAACATTTTTCCCGCACTTCATATGTGAATGGAATGGGAAGAAACCCTAATAAATAATACAATGGGACATACCCTCTGCCATACACCTCATGGTGGGTTGCAAAATATAGATAGAGATGTTAAAGTTAAAATGCTAATAAAAATAAGGGCATCCAGAATTTAAAATATTACACCATGATCAAGTAGGACCTGAAAATTTATCCCACCTGATTATGCTGTAACTCTTTAACTTTTGGAAGCCTGTATTTTTATTAGCATTTTAACATTAATTTAGCTCTGTTATCTTTACCAATAATCAAAATACCATCTTTCCTCAAATATTTAGTCATTTGGATTTTAAAGAATTATAAGTTATATGTTAATGATTTAGAAATGTTCACATTCTCTAACACCCTCCCATCCCTAATGATGAAGATGATAATGATTTATGGTGGAGGGCTCTAAACAGCTAAGTCATCAGTGGCTAATGGTGAAAGTAATAACATAAATGACAGTTGTTGTTGTTGTTGTTGTTGTTGTTGTTGTCTTCAGTCCTGAGACTGGTTTGATGCAGCTCTCCATGCTACTCTATCCTGTGCAAGCTGCTTCATCTCCCAGTACCTACTGCAACCTACATCCTTCTGAATCTGCTTAGTGTACTCATCTCTCGGTCTCCCTCTACGATTTTTACCCTCCACGCTGCCCTCCAACGCTAAATTTGTGATCCCTTGATGCCTCAAAACATGTCCTACCAACCGATCCCTTCTTCTAGTCAAGTTGTGCCACAAACTTCTCTTCTCCCCAATCCTATTCAATACCTCCTCATTAGTTACGTGATCTATCCACCTTATCTTCAGCATTCTTCTGTAGCACCACATTTCGAAAGCTTCTATTCTCTTCTTGTCCAAACAAGTTATCGTCCATGTTTCACTTCCATACATGGCTACACTCCAAACAAATACTTTCAGAAATGACTTCCTGATACATAAATCTATATTCGATGTTAACAAATTTCTCTTCTTCAGAAACGCTTTCCTTGCCATTGCCAGTCTACATTTTATATCCTCTCTACTTCGACCATCATCAGTTATTTTACTTCCTAAATAGCAAAACTCCTTTACTACTTGAAGTGTCTCATTTCCTAATCTAATTCCCTCAGCATCACCCGATTTATGACAGTAATGACAGTAAAATCCAGTTACAGCAAAAATCACTGACGACTAATGACAAGGTAGTACATATGTGACATGCCTGTAGGTAGTTTCTGAAGTATAACATTGTTGTGCGAATTTATATTAATTAAATGTAATGTTCTATGTGAACTTTATATACAATGAAACCCTGATTAAAACATAACAGGAAATATGTGTGATTTTAAGTACTCTATTTAGTTATTCGATGAAAAATATATCAACAATAACATGAGATGTAAGATGCGTGACGCTGTAATGATGATCCACTAAAAATCCTGCATGACCTGCACATCTACCATTACATTTAAATTCATCCAAAATAAACCCTGAAAATATCCTGCTAATATGAGAATGGCAACAAGATCGCTGAAAGCCTGATCAGTTAACACATTAAGGGCAGTTCAGTGTCAAGATTGTGCAAGAGCAAGAATCCAGTACTGTACAGAAGCAGTTCCATTTTGCTCAACGATCACATGGAATATTGTCGTATATACTGAAGTTACAAAATACCATTTATCCATTACCAGATTTTCATTTTAAAACCACAATGTCTACAACTGCATTTCAATAATGATACACAGTGAAAATGAAAGCATACTTATACCATATGAGTGACATGACAGTTGTCAAAGCTAACTAGGAATTCACCTCACATAGATATTTACTACAAAATAAAATCATGTTTACAGTGCTATCAAATCAAGAATCAGTACATCTTCAGTGTAAAACATCAAGAACCACATCTAACACCATATGTCAACACCAACACCTGGATGGCAAAATTAGCAATTAGGGTGATGCCATTACTGTTAGCACATTATCAGTTGTTTAAACAAACTTAGTGCTTGCAACAGGTTCAGGTCAAATGCTTTAAAATTTTTTACATGTCAGTAATGGTTGGTCCTTACAATAATATAATTGTATATAACGTTAGTAAGATTAAGAAAAGAATACTGCTACTCATCATTTAGCGGGTTTGCTGAGTTGCAGATAGGCACAACAAAAAGGCTGTGAAACAAAGCTATCAACCAAACAAGTCTTCATCTGAATTAGCCCACATACCCACTCACTCATGCAAATGCAACTCACACACACAAACATAACCACAGTCTCTGGCTGGCAAGGCCAGACTGCAAGCAGCAGCACATGATGGGAGAAGCAAAGTTGGTGGTTGGGGTAAGGAGGAGGATGGGAGGGGGGGAGGGACAGCAGGGTAGGGGTTGGGGAGGGTAAAGTGCTGCTTGTGGCAGCGGACAGGGATGAGGTGAGGAGAGGGTGGTGCAGTTGGAAGGTTAGATGGAGAGCAGCGGGCAGCCAGCGAAAAAGGAGAGTTACTTCTAAGTAAGAAGACTGTGAGTGCGTTGGTAGAATAAGAGAGGTGTGTAGTGCTGTAATGGGAACATGGAAGGGGGTAGATGGGTAAAGGACAATGATTAACAAAGGTTTTGGTCAGGAGCATTAGGGGAACATAGGATACATTGTAGGTATAGTTCCCACCTGCGCAGTTCAGAAAAGCTGGTATTGGTGGGAAGGATACAGATGCCACAGGATGTGAAACAGTCATGAAATTAAAACATTGTGTTGGTAGGGTGTAAACAACCCAGGACAACTGGGAGATAGGCGAAAACTCGGGTGAAAACTGGCAAAAATCCAGGAATTTTTTAGAATTCTGGGAATTTCTCATTGTTTTAGTTTTCGGTTAAAATTTTGTAACTTTGACTGGCAAGAACCAATACTCTAACAAAGAATCAAAGGATATTACTGTATCCCGCTACAGCAGAATAATACTGCAGCAATAAAACATGAACGAGGAAAAAGGGGAAAAAAAAGGAAAAAGGAGATGCGCCATATACAACAACAAAATACAGTGCTCATACAAGCATCTGCCAACAGCAAAATGTGTTAAAGGCTTTAGGATGATATGCAGTGTTTCATAACAATAAATTGCCTCCGATGTGCGTGATCTCACAAATGCTTACATTAGATTGGTTTGAGCAATAGCGAGCGAGCTATTGTGCATGCGCAGTTGAGTCGCATATGAGTAGTACCTTCTCCCACTTCTTGCTACAGAAATTTGGCTGTGAGCTGTATAAGCAGTAGCAGCAAGCAGCCAGATGCACCTGGAAAACGCATTGTATGAACACATAATAACGCCTAACTGGAGAATAAACGTGGGATGACTAAACTGGTGATTGTGGTGTGGTTAGTGAAGTTAACCAGAGAATGAGTCTTGACACAGGCAAGAATAGTTACAGAATGAATTTTGACTAGATGGTTTGTTAGAATGAGGAAGGAGAAGAAATGGGGACATCACACAAATTGTGGAAGAATATGACAATTCCAAATTTATATAAAAATTTCGTACTACTGCTTTTCGATCTCATGTTCAGAAGCTAGAGCATATGAATGAAATGTGAAATTATTTCCTAATATAACTTTTTACGTGTAGTAGGCCTAACAGGCATTTGCCATTGGTACTTCATGAATTGTATTCTGTCATGTTATAAAAATGACCATTTGTGCCAAAACAGTCTCATTTATTGGTGTATGTTACAGTTGCTGCAATGTTAGCTGGGACTGTTTCATTTTATCTAGCAGACGTTGACAAAATACACATAATCAGATTGGGAAACCACGTTTTGATTTTTCATGTAGCAAAACGTTTGATGAACTTTGATGAGGTAATAGATACTTTCTCAGAAAGGGAAGCACTCTGTTTGTGTGTTCACGCTACTTAACAGCGATGTTGCTGTTGGTTGACTACATCACGTGTCCTTTGCTCTGAATATCCGCTGTCATTGGCTGGTGAGATAGCGTGACATGAGCTATGACGGGCTTACAAAAGCACATCGCAATCTCGATTTCAATGCGTCGGAAAGTCAATTAGTAGCTCTTGCAGCAGCAGCAGCAGCTCATCAGAGCAATGTGAGTTGGTGCAGCTTCTCATAAGAAGCAACCTATTTTACATTTTGTCAGTGTCTTTAAGCTTCAACTCCTCTATTTCTTGTGTGTCTGTGTATGTGTGAGGCCATCTTTAGTGTGGATAGAAACTGTGATTGCTGTGTTCACATGAGAGCTGAGTTGGTGACCCTTCACTCACAGTTCCAAGTGTTGTGGGCTTTGGTCATGCAGTTTGAGGCTGTTGCCAATGATCGTCGCTATGGGAGGCCGGACTGGCAATCCGAGGGATGTCCAGCATAGCCCATGAGTCCCCTGATCGGTCCACTATTATCTGCACTGAAGTTGGTCCCTCACCCACAGTTGAGCGGGAGGTCATTCTGAGGTGTGACCAGTAACGAAAGACTTTCCTGGGGCCAATCGGAGGGCTCCCCTGTTCCTCTAATGACCAGGTTTCAGGCCCTGCTTGTGGATGATGATGTCCCTGAGCCAGGTGGAGTCTCTCGCCCTGCAGGGCTTGGGAATTCACAGAGGGTGAGAGTACTGTTAGTTGGGAGATCCAACATTAGGCACATAATGGGCCCCCTTAGGGATAGTGGAAGGAGGGGAGGGAATCTAGTGCATACCAGGAGTCATTCCAGAAGTTGAACAGGTTCTTCCGGATGCCATGAAGAGCACAGGGTGCAGCCAGCTGCAGGTAGTGGCTCATGTTGGTACTAATGATGGGTAATGCTTCGAGTTGGGAGAGATTCTCTCTGGCTTTGGGCAGCTATCTGAAGTATTAAAGACTGCCAGTCTTGCTTGCAAGATGAGGGGGGAGTTGGCCATCTGTAGCATTGTTGACAGAACTTACTGTCATCCTTCAGTAAAGAGCCAAGTGAAGGATTTTAAATCAGAGCCTCAGATGGTTCTGTGCAGATTCCTCAACTTGCACCATAGGGTGGTGGGTTTCTGAGACCGCTAGAGGCAAGAAGCAGCTACATGGGTGCTGGGGGCTGCATGGAGGGGACATGCAGCTGTTTTAGGTTAGAGAGTCTCAGGAAAGTGCAGGAAGTGCTTCAGTTTCAAAGAGTGCTGGACGAACACAGGAAGAGGATGGGCATAGTGAATAGGTGCACGGGGGAGGGAGAGGTGGTGGTGGGGGGGGGTAGATATGAAAACTGAATAAAAATTTACCGCTTAAATAATTAAAAGGAAAATTTTGAAAGAATGATTGAAAAAAAGTTGGAAGGAGCACATATCCTGAGTGAACTGGTACTAATATAAACAGACCTTCAATATTCAATACTTTTATTCAAATTTAAATTTATATACTTCTTTTTCTTATTACCACCCTTGTGCATAGAGCTTGGTATGACACTATTGGTTCTGGATTGCCCCTCTTCTGCTCACGCAAATTATTCATGTCTGCTTCGATCCTCTATATGCAGGATTCTCGGCACGTCGCGGAGAGGTGAACAGATGGGTATCATCACCGTGAAAGTGCGAATAAACTTTACTCTCTCAACAACTTTCGTTAATACTTTTTAATGCACAGTTGGAAAACACACTTCTGAACAATGACAATGCTGCAGAACTTGTCACACGTCAACCTGTTACCACTTAACAGAGACAGACAAATGAATCTAAAGCAATTAAAAAATTGAAGAGCGTCTCTCTGCCTCTTTTGTTTCTATGCCAATGTTATATATGGTACAAAATTATTATTATTTATATATGTATATATTCGGATCATTATATGGTAAGAGAGGAATAAAGACAATGCTTAGCCATCTATAGATCAATAGGGAAGATAAAATCTCTGCAAAGATACAATGTTTCCAAATTGAAGGAGAATGGAGTATCCGAAAAGTATGAAACAGAACTGCAGAAGAATGTGAGATTAAACAAAGCCAAGCTCTTTAAAGCATCAAAGGGAAGTGGAGTATGATTAAAGAGGCTCTACAAGAAACTGCAGAAGAAGTTTTAAACTTAGAAGAAAAGGTGAAAAGGGCAGGATGGTACGATGAAGATTGTAAAAAAGGCAGTGGAAGAGAGAAATAGGGCTAGGAAGAAAATTATAAACTGGACAACAAGATCTAATACAGAAGAATTCACGAAGAAAAGAAAAGAGGCAGATGTGATTTGCAGAAGAAAGAAACAAGAATTGAGAGGAGATGGATTAAGGAGCTTGAAGAAGAATATAATGATCAAGAAGTAAGAAAATTCTACAAGAGAGTTCAGGAACTAAAGAAAGGCTTCCAGCCACGTATGGTATTCTGCAGAGATAAAGAAGGAAATTTTATAGGAGGAGAAGAACAGGTTCTAGACTGATAAGCCGAATATTTCAGTGAGCTGCTGAATGTCACTACAGAAAGAGAAGTTCTGGAAGAAAATGAAAGAGAGGGTGACCAACTGTGGCAGAATGTTAGTCAGGATGTAAGACCTGTACCTATGCCAACAATAGAGGAAGTTAGGTAGGCAATTAAAAGCCTAAGGAATGATAAGTCTCCAGGTAACGACAACATTTCAGCAGAGATGAACAAGGGTGGAGGTGAACATACAACAAGATTGGTACATCAGCTGATAGTGGAAATATGGGAAAAGGAAGAGATGCCAGACCAGTGAAACAAGCCCATTATATGCCCAATTCATAAGAAGAAGGACAAAGCAAACTTTGAAAATTATCACAGTATTGCTTTAGTCTATGTGATGTACAAAGTATTAGCCAAAGTCATTGCTATGAGACTTGCACCAATTACAGAAGAAATACTCGGAGACCACCAGTATGGTTTTTGACGGGGCGGGTCAACAACTGACCAGATCTTTATTATAAGGCAAATAATGGGAAAAAGTGTTATGAATATAATGTGGATGTACACCAACTTTTTGTAGACTTTAAACAGGCCTATGATAGTGTTAAAAGGAAAAAGCTATATGACACCTTAATGGAGATGGAATTCCAAAGTAAACTTATCAGAGTGGTACGAACGACACTCACCAGCACAAAATGCCAGGTAAAGTAGAAGGAAAACTTTCTAAAGAATTTGAGGTCAACCAAGGGTTAAGACAGGCTGATGTATTATCCACACCACTCTTCAACATAGTATTGGGGGTGATGTGAAGGATGGAGATTGATAACCGAGGTAGCACTCTGTTTAACCATATGCACCAAAATCTAGCTTATGCTGTCTAGAAGTTTGAAAGAAATGGGAGAAGGATTTGGCAGACTGGAAAACGAGGCAGAACAGTTGGGACATGGAGTAAACAAAACAAAAACACAGTATCTCTTTGCTTGCAGAAAAAAATGCTGTTGTTAAAGAGAAATATATTAAGTTGAACAGAGGCAATTATGAGAGATGTGAGAAGTTCCAATACATGCTAGTGCTGGTTACGGATGATAGCAGAATAAGAGAAGAAATAAAATCTAGTATTTCTGCAGGAAATAGAGCTTACTGGGCCCTGATCAAGATCCTTCAGTCATGTATCCTGAGCAGAAAATCGAAGAAGACTGTCTATCGAAGAGTCATAAGACTGGTGGTAATGTATGGTTCAGAAACATGGACATTGACTGTAGCAGAAGATCTCTTGAGAAGAGGAGAGAGGAAAATATTAAGAAAGATTTTTGGAGCCATGTATGAGGTGGGGAAATGGAGAATAAGGAGAAACAAGGAATTGGAAGAACTGTATAGAAATCCTGACTTGGTGACTGAAATTGTTGATTGAGATGGCTGGGCCACGTAGAGCGAATGTTGGAGGATCAAGCTGTCAGGAAATCCAGGTGGCAAAAGGAGCTAAGGGAGACCCCAGAAACCATGGCTGGGGGATGTGGAAAATGATTTGAGAAAGATTGGAGTCAGGGGATGGAGGAAACGAGCAGAAAATCGTCTGGACTGGACTGTTATCATCGGGGAGGCCAAGGTCCTACATGGGCTGTAGCGCCAAGAACTAAGTAAGTATATTTTATTGTATAAAAAGAAAAGAATGAGAGAGAAAAGAAAAGAAAGAAAAAATAATAATAATATTTTCCATTGTAATAGGAACAATCAATATTGTAGATGCAAACTGTAACACCTTGTTTTAAAAGAACCAGAGCTGGATGCGATAATAGAAAACACTGAATCTCAAGCTGTTGTATTTACAGAAAGCTGCCCAAGGCTGGAAATAATTTCAGACAAAATTTTTACTAAGGACATAACCGTGTTCAGAAGGGATACATTAAATACTATTGGTAGTGGAGTGTTTGTTTATTGCTGTCAGAAGTAGTTTACCTTGTAGTGTAATTGAAGTAGATGGTTCCTGTGATTTAGTATGGTTAGAGGTTATACATGATGACTCGAATAAATTAATTACTTGTTCCTTTTACCGAAACCTCAACTCAAATTATACAGTTGTTGAACAGTTCAAAGAAAACTCGAGTGTCATTTGAAATAGGTACCCCTCTCATAGAATTGACGAATGCAATCCGGCAGAGCTCCTTCTTTGGTGACAGTTGCAGACCATTCTCCATTTGCTGTTGCCATCCCCCTCCCGCCCCCACTCCCGAACCTCTCAGCATTATGCCCCGAGTGCGGTCGTGTGGCGGGGACACCCAACAAGGCCGTCGCGGCCCTTTGTGCGGCGTGTGACAGCGGTGCAGACATCAAAAGGGTTGGAGCGCTGCCATCATAATCAGCTCCACCTGCTTGCCCCCGCAGGACTCGCGCCGTTGCTGCCTCCTCCCCTACCTCCTTCGGTTATGGACATGGTCCTCAATCCTCCTCCCCTACCCCTGGTTGCTGTCTCTCTGCGGGCCTGCTATCGGCCCTCCCTGCCCCCGTGTGGATTGGCAGCTCCCTTCCCCACCCTGGACTCTGGGACAGCCGTCATGGATACCTTGGGCATCTCTTCCTCCCCACCAATGGTGGTCGATTAGCCTGGCTCTTCCCACTGCCGCCCAGGGCATTTTTGTGCCTAAGCGCAAGTTTCAGGGGGGAGGGATCTGGTACCGCATGCCGCGGAATTTGAATCCGCACCAGATGGCATGGATGTCGGAAGACCCATAGGGGTTCTGCACCATTGTGCCGTAAGCCGTGGTGGTGCGCTCCTCCTGGCCCACATTTAGTGTATGGGTGCCACAATGGAACACGTGGTCCCAGTGGCCAATAGTGGCACCCCCGATCATGTATTTAAACACCTGCCTCTCACTCAACCAGTCAGTCTAATCTTTGCGTGCGTCTCTTGACATATCGTCTTGACAAGAGACAGTGTGTTTACCTTTCTTTATTTCCATCACTAGTGGATGTCTTGGATTTGTTTGGTTGTCTCTGTCACCCCGTTAATTCTTGCATGTTGTCGTCATAAGGTCTTGATCGATCGTCCGTTGTCGTTTTGTGTCTGTCCTTTCTGTTCGTTTGTTTGTTCACGGGCCACTCTCTGTTTGGTCCCACCGGGCTTTGTCGGCCACCCCGTGACCGTAATGGTCATGGTTACAATAGTTGGGAAAACATACTTGACCTCTTGCCAACAAATAATCCTTACCAAGTCTGTAACATCACTATAACATCCAATACACCAAATTCAGAAAATGACATTCTTGTGAAACACAACTAGTTATTTATTCTCACGAAGTAATGAGTACTATCGATAGGGGATGTCAAATGGATTTTATATTTTTTGGTGTTCAGAAGGCTAGTGATACCATTTCTCACAAACTACTTTGAATCAAAGTGTTTGAGGGAAAGTCATCGAGGAAAATGGAAGTAATATCTGACGTTCCACCTACTGTTCTTGATCTACATAAACAACATACTTAGATTGTTTCCATATTATGCTGTCATTTACCATCTTGTAAAGTCATCAGATGATCAAAATAATTTAAAAATGATTTAGACAAGATATATGTGTGGTGCAAAATGTGGCAGTGACTCAAAATCATAAAAAGTGTGAAGTCATCCACATGAGCACTAAAAAGAATCCACAAAATTTCAGTTACACAATAAATCACACAAATCTAAAGTCTGCAAACTCAACTAAAACTTAAGGATTAAAATTATGAATTACTTAAAGGGTGGCGCATGAAATGTGTTACCAGTTGTTTCTTTCACAATTTACAATGCACATTAGATATCCTGCTGGGACCTCTACAGCAGTACCAGCAGAGCTTGGAAAAACAAATGAGTTATGAAATGACGTGTAATTCACGATACTGCTCCGCTAAGAGACTAGTAAGCAGCAAGGGCTGACAATGGAAGACTGACGACACAGCAACGTTCGGCAATTGTGTTACTTTTTCATGAAACGAAAAGCCTTGTGACTCGGAGGTGTTTTCGACAACAGTTTAACACACTATGGGTCCCTTGCAAGAAGACCATCCACAGGTTGTACGATAAATTTGTACAGGAAGGAACAGTATAGGAAGCAAAGCAACTGCGGCCTAAGCCTGATTGTTCGCTGGAGAATATTGAAGTGGTACCAGTTGCTGTACAGAGAAGTCCTGGGAAATCGTGTAGAAAGGCAGCAGTGCAACTGGGAATATCCAGACGCTCCGTTCAACGCATTCTTAAAAGTGACCCCCATATGTACCCATACAAGATGACCTGTGCATAGAAGCTCACTGAAGAACACAAGCAGCAGAGACTACTGTTTGCTCAGTGGGCAGAGGATAGGGAAGAAACTCTCAACAACATTAGGTTTTCAGAGGAGGCACATTTTCATTTAGATGGTGTGGTTAACAAACAAAATGTATACTTTTAGGCCACTGGAAACCCACAACTGCTTCATGAACGACAACATTATGCTCCAAGGATTACAGCGTGGGCAGCAGTTTCCTGTCACGGGCTTATTGGGCCCTTTTTCTTTGAAGAAACTGTGAACAGCGAGCTTTATCTGAGCATGCTTTGCAATAGCTTCATTCCACAGCTTCTTGCTACTGCCTTGCCCTTCAACACGCAGTGGTTCATGCAAGATGGAGCAAGGCCACATACTGCAAACACTGTGTTGGAGATTTTACATGAGCATTTCGACATGCGGATCATTTCACTCAGGTTTCCAGGTTGCTTCAATGGCGGACAAAATTGGCCCTCGCAATAGGCCAGACCTCAATCCATGTGACTTTTTTCTTTGAGTGTACCAAAAGGAAAAAATTTTCCTTGAAACGTCCATGTGATTTAAAGGAGCTCAGAAGACTTATTCTTCAAGCTTGCAGTGAAATTATGGAAGACATGTGCCGTAGGATAAGCATTAACTTCAGTGTTTGTTTGAAGGAAGTTAGGAAACGAAATGGTGGACATATTGAGCATGTGCTGAGTTATAACAAATCTCCATGGACGGCTCTTCATTGTAGTATATGTTCCTTTCAGATTGTATTGACAATGAAGTTTATATTCAAAAACAAAATGGCAACACATTTCATGCGCCACCCTGTAAATTGTAATGATCACATAGATAATGCTGTGGGGAAAGCAGACCACAGACTGTCATTTATTGGCAGAACACCTAGAAAATGTAACAGGTATACTAAAGACACTGCTTACACTATGTTTGTCAGTGCCCTTGTGGAGTATTGCTGGGCAAATAAGGGATCCGTAAGAGACAGGATTGATGGAGGACATCGAAAAAGTTCAAAGAAGGGCAGCTCATTTTGTATTAGTCTGAAATAAGAGAGAGAGGCTATGGACATGATACACAATTTGGAGTGGTAGTGATTTAAAAAGAGGCATTTTTCACTGTGGCAGGAGCTTGTCATGGAATTTCAATCACCAACTTTTTCCTCAGAGTGTGAGAATATTTTGTTGGCACCTACCTACATAGGAAAAAACCATCACCATATTAAAATAAGAGAAATCTCAGAGACTTCATGGAAAGATTTAAGTGTTCTTTTTTCTTTCAAGCTCTTTGAGAGTGTAACATAGACAAGTAGCTTAAAGGTGGTTCGATGAACCATCTGCCAAGCTCTTAATTGTGAATTGCAGAGTAACTACGTAGATGTGTAGATGCATCTCTACAGACACAAATGCAATTACATATTTAGGCTCTCAAGGAAAATTGTTATTTATGTAATATAATTAACAAAATGATTATGATCCATGGTACAGTTGATCATTTATCTGTTAGCTGCAATGTAACATAATTTTTTTTCTACCTACTGTTTAAATGAATCTTCACAAAATAAACTCATAAATATCAACTCAATAAATTCTAATCCTTTTTCAAACAAACTCATTATGTTCTTAGAAGTGTTTGCATAGAGAGGATTGTTAATCACTGTCTTTATCATTGTGAACCAAACATAAATAGCTATACAGCCATGTAGCAAGGTTAATTATGAAATGTGTAAAATGTACACATGAGATGCATTGTGTTTCAAACTTAGTCAAATACGTATTAAAGATTAATAAGATGAGAAGGGGATAGAAATAAGTTTGTGGCAGACAGTAAAAAAAAAAAAACATGTTTGTACATAAATACTGCAGAATTTTTTATATTCTTGTATGCAAGCGATTTTGACACTGCTTCAGTGACAGATGCTTGATTTTATCATGAACCTAACCCGCACTTAGCTCGTCATACACAATTGAGCTTTTGCAGTCTCATGGACTCCACATGAATGTGTTTACAAACACACAGACTGAAGGGCAATGTGTATTGGCATGCCACCTCACTTTGCATGCATCATGAATGGACCAGCACACATTGCATTTCAAAATGGCTCTGTGCATTATGGGACTTAAGTTCTGAGGTCATCAGTCCCCTAGAACTTAGAACTACTTAAACCTAACTAACCTAAGGACATCACCCACATCCATGCTCGAGGCAGGATTCGAACCTGCGACCGTAGCGGTCGCGCGATCCCAGACTATAACGCCTATAACCGCTCAGACACTCCGGTCGACCTTTGCATTTCACACAAATTGTAGTTGACTGCACTTACTGTGCTCCATCATGGGTTACTAGTTCGGCAGGATGTCTTGTCATAGCACTTAGTTGACAGTTTGTATTACATGGCATTATGGCTCGACAGCGCCGTGTTGCGGGTCGCGCACCACCTCATAGTGACATGGTGTTATTCTCATGAGTCAGTTGCATGCATCTGATTACATAGCAGCGATGATACTGCATATGAAACAGCACCTCATAAATAACATAAAGAACAGATGGCAGAATCACATAGAGTGGATACCTGCGCTATCTGTGCCATTGAACATCTAGATATTCATCACGCGCAAAATAGCTCAAAGCAAAACAAAATTTATCATTGATGAAATATAGGTAGAAAAACACTGCAAAGCCATCATTCTGCTCCACCTGATTAATGAAGATCGCACAAGGACAGCACACGCACATGATTTTCTTACAAGCTATCACTGAGAGGACTCTCATCTCATCTATTGTACACTATTGCTACGAGGATTCTCAACTAATCTATTACACACAGTCACTCATAATAATACATTCAGTGAATTTGTACACAGGGCAAAGCTTTACATGCTATGATCATTTGGTATTGGCTGACAGTAAATGTGAAGTTACCTGCTCTACCATTTCCAGTCGCTTTTTTTCCTTCTTCTGGTGGAAATTGGCTTACAGTTTTTTTCCTCTTTTCCTTCTCACACTGTGTTGCCGTTTTTTGCTCTTTTTATTCCATCTGAATTCCTTCTCTAAAACTGTTTTTGAATTCCAGTCATGACCCTTTGAAAATGTTGTTTTTTACTCTACAGAAATGGTAATTTTTTTCACATCACACTTGCCCCACATGTTGTCACTAAATACAAATTTTATGCACAAATACCAATCTTTATCTGCATTATTACAAACCTGTGTACATGAGACATTAAATTGTTAGTTGATAGTGAAATTGTCAATCGTTACATTCTCAGCATTGTGATTTTCTTTGTCTGTGGTCATTGATCCAGCTCATAAACATTAATTTCGAGATTAGAAGAATTAGTCATACATGAGAAACCAGTTTGATATCAGAATTACTTTTTTCATTCCTTGTCAAGAATGGCATCATGAATTACTGTACTCAGTTCAGTAATCTGATGAACTTCTCTTGCTGTGATATTAATTGAGACCAAACTTCAACTACCCTGAATTCATTTTCTTCATCATGTTGTTTGCTTCCCTGAGTATAATCAAAATGTTCGATATTCATTGATCCTATAAGTTCAGTTTTCAGATTGATGAATAACTCTTGCATGTCTTTCTTTATTTAATCTTTCATTTTCTTTAACTCATGCATTTTTGTCTAGTTTATTGTTCACTTTGCAGAAGTTTGTGTTTACTATATTACTCAGTTCATATGTGTAAGCACCTGTTTTATGCTTGTTTTCATCTAATTTGTTTTTAATTTGTTTAAAATACTGCAGATTTAAGTAATTGCTATCATTGTTTCCATTGGTTGACTTGTTCCTCGCAGTGTGTGTGTTCAGAAAAGTAGAATTTGAATTTATAATCTCCATCACAATTGAATCTAAGATTTTATTGTTGTTACCAATTATACCTACTGCATGCCCATTATCTGCTGTTATTCCTTGACTATTGTTGCCCCATTCATCAATTACGTCACTGTTAACACATTCATCAACCGCTTTTGATAATATGAAAATACATAAAATCATTCAACCGAATGTCACATTTCTTACTTTTTCACTCTTTCCAATGTTGCAACATCTGACATTGCAAGCTGCCGCAGTAAATTCACACTCACCATTAGTTCTTGTTGGTGATCAGACAACGCCTCTGGCAATTACTTGCATAAACCACAGCCTAAAACATTCATTGCCATATGTAACATTGTCATGGAGAAATGCAAGAAATGGTAATTAGATTCTTATATCACCCACCAGACTTCCCTGATGTAACCGAAAACTTAGAGAAAACCTCAGTTTGCTTGTACGTAAGTTCCCCAGTCATACTGTAATCATCAGTGGGAACGTTAATCATCCAACTATCAACTGGGAAAATTACAGTTCTATTAGAGGTGGGCATCATAAAATGTCCTGCAGTGGTGACATGTGCATGCACTTTCAAAAGACCGCACATGCAGCATTGCTATGTCATCTGCAGAGGGTGCCTCAGACTTCTGTGTGTTCAGTCACTGCAAAGAATGTTGTAAAGTAACAGAGATTATTGTGTAATAGGTGTAAAACAAAGAATGGGACAATAGATAGAGAGATGCTGAATGAAACCCATCAGGCTGTCGAGAGAGCGAAGCATGAAGCCTTCAGTGACTACTGTAGCAGAATATTATCAACTGATATGTCACAATCCAAAGAAATTCTGGTCATAAGTAAAGCCCGTAAGTGGCAGCAAAGTTAGTGTACAGATCCGAACAAGTGAGAAAGGAACTGAAATTGAGGGTAGCAAAACAAAAGCTGAAATCCTTAACTCTGAAACTTCCTGGCAGATTAAAACTGTGTGCCGGACCGAGACTCGAACTTGGGACCTATGCCTTTTGTGGGCAAGTGCTCTACCATCTGAGCTACCCAAGCACGACCCATGACCCGTTCTCACAGCTTTAATTCTACCAGTACCTCGTGTCCTACTTTCCAAACTTCATGGATGCTCTCCTGCATGTCTTGCAGAACTAGCACTCCTGGAAGAAAGGAGAACTTCTTTGAAGTTTGGAAAGTAGGAGACAACCTACTGGCGGAATTAAGCCTGCGAGGATGGGTCGTGAGTCATGCTTGGGTAGCTCAGCTGGTGGAGCACTTGCCTGCGAAAGGCAAAGGTCCTGAGTTCGAGTCTCGGTCTGGCAAACAGTTGTAATCTGCCAGGAAGCTTCATTTTAGTGCACGCTCCGCTGCCTGCTGAGTGAAAATTTCATTCTGTATGCTTAACTCTGTTTTCAAATGTTCTTTTGTAAGGGAAAACACAGGATAATTGTCCCAATTTAAATGTTTGTACCACTGAAAAGATGAATGAAATATGTATCAGTGTCAGTAGTGTCAAGAAATATCTGAAATCGTTACAATTGAACAAAGCTCCAGGGCACAGTGGAATCTCTGTCAGATTCTATACTGAATTTGTGGCTAAGTTAGCCGTTCTTCTTCCTATAATCTAGTGTAGATCCCTCGAAAACAAAAAAAAACCTTGTCCAGTTCTTGGGAAAAGAGCACAGATCACACCCTTCTAGACAAATAATCTACAAAACTACCATCTACTATCTTTGGCATCAATTTGTTGTCGAATCTTAGAACATATTCTTATCTCAAAGATAATGAGAGATCTTGAAAAGAATGACCTCCTCATTGACAACCAGCATGGACTCCGAAAACATCAATCATGTGAAACCCAATTCACACTTTTCTCACATGACATACTGAAAGCTTTGCATCAAGGCAGTCAGGTAAATGCGGTATTTCTTGATTTCCAAAAAGCATTTGACTCATTACCACTTCTGCACTTATTGTCAATTGGATTGAGGACTTTTTTGGTAGAGAGGACGTAGCATGTTGTCTTGGATGCAGAGTAATCATCAGATGTAGAAGTAACTTCAGGTGTGCCCCAGGGAAGGATGTTGAGACCATTGATGCTGACGTAGCATATTAATGACCTTGTAGACAATATTAATAGTAACCTCAGACTTTTTGCTGATGATGCAGTTATCTAAAATGAAGTACTATCTGAAAGAAGCTACATAAACATTCAGTCAGATCTGGATAAGATTTTAGAGTGGTGCAAAAATTGGCAACTTGCTTTAAATGTTCAGAAATGTAAAAGTGTGCACTTCACAAAATGAAAGAGCGTAGTATCCTATGAATATAACATCAGTGTGTCACAGCTAGAATTGGTCAAGTCATACAAATACCTGGGTGTAACACTTTGTAGGAATACGAAATGAAGAGGTCACATAGGCTTAGTCATGGGTAAAGTAGGTGGTAGACTTCAGTGTATTTGGGGGGAAAAAAACCACTGGGGAGGTGCAATCAGTCTATGAAGGAGATAGCTTACAAAGCTCCAGGGCCCAGTGGAATCTCTTGTCAGATTCTATACTGAATTTGTGGCTAAGTTAGCTGTTCTTCTTCCTATAATCTAGTGTAGATCCCTCGAAAACAAAAAAACCTTGGATGTCTCTATAGGCCCCCAGGCTCAGCAGCTGTTGTAGCTGAGCACCTGAAGGATAATTTGAAAAATATTTCGAGTAGATTTCCCCACCATGTTATAGTTCTGGGTGGAGATTTTAATTTGCCGGATATAGACTGGGAGACTCAAACGTTCATAACAGGTGGCAGGGACAAAGAATCCAGTGAAATTTTTTGAAGTGATTTATCTGAAAACTATCTTGAACAGTTAAACAGAGAACCGACTCGTGGCGATAACATACTAGACCTTCTGGTGACAAACAGACCCGAACTATTTGAAACAGTTAATGCAGAACAGGGAATCAGTGATCATAAAGCGGTTACTGCAGCGATGATTTCAGCTGTAAATAGAAATATTAAAAAAGGTAGGAAGATTTTTCTGTTTAGCAAAAGTGACAAAAAGCAGATTACAGAGTACCTGGCGGCTCAACACAAAAGTTTTGTCACAAGTACAGATAATGTTGAGGATCAGTGGACAAAGTTCAAAACCATCATACAATATGCGTTAGATGAGTATGTGCCAAGCAAGATCGTAAGAGATGGAAAAGAGCCACTGTGGTACAACAACCGAGTTAGAAAACTGCTGTGGAAGCAAAGGGAACTTCACAGCAAACATAAACATAGCCACAGCCTTGCAGACAAACAAAAATTACGCGAAGCGAAATGTAGTGTGAGGAGGGCTATGCGAGAGGCGTTCAATGAATTCGAAAGTAGAGTTCTATGTACTGACTTGGCAGAAAATCCTAAGAAATTTTGGTCTTATGTCAAAGCGGTAGGTGGATCAAAACAAAATGTCCAGACACTCTGTGACCAAAATGGTACTGAAACAGAGGATGACAGACTAAAGGCTGAAATACTAAATGTCTTTTTCCAAAGCTGTTTCACAGGGGAAGACTGCACTGTAGTTCCTTCTCTAGATTGTCGCACAGATGACAAAATGGTAGATATCGAAATAGACGACAGAGGGATAGAGAAACAATTAAAATCGCTCAAAAGAGGAAAGGCCGCTGGACCTGATGGG
This sequence comes from Schistocerca gregaria, assembly GCF_023897955.1. NCBI lineage: Eukaryota > Metazoa > Arthropoda > Insecta > Orthoptera > Acrididae > Schistocerca > Schistocerca gregaria. The sequence continues at coordinate 319,087,561 of NC_064925.1, read as the reverse complement.
ATACCAGTTCGATTTTACACAGAGTACGCGAAGGAACTTGCCCCGTTCTTGCAGCGGTGTACCGTAGGTCTCTAGAAGAGCGTAGCGTTCCAAAGGACTGGAAAAGCGCACAGGTCATCCCCGTTTTCAAGAAGGGACATCGAACAGATGAGCAGAACTATAGACCTCTATCTCTAACGTTGATCAGTTGTAGAATTTTGGAACACGTATTATGTTAGAGTATAATTACTTTTATGGAGACTAGAAATCTACTCTGTTGGAATCAGCATGGGTTTCGAAAAAGACCGTGTGAAACCCAGCTCGCTCTATTCGTCCACGAGACTCAGAGGGCCATAGACACGGGTTCACAGGTAGATGCCGTGTTTCTTGACTTCCGCAAGGCATTCGATACAGTTCCCCACAGTCGTTTAATGAACAAAGTAAGAGCATTTGGACTATCAGACCAATTGTGTTATTGGATTGAGGAGTTCCTAGATAACAGAACGCAGCATGTCATTCTCAATGGAGATAAGTCTTCCGAAGTAAGAGTGATTTCAAGTGTGCCGCAAGGGAGCGTCATAGGACCGTTGCTATTCACAATATACATAAATGACCTGGTGGAAGACATTGGAAGTTCACTGAGGCTTTTTGCAGATGATGCTGTGGTGTATTGAGAGGTTGTAACAGTGGAAAATTGTACTGAAATGCAGGAGGATCTGCAGCGAATTGAGGCATGGTGCAGGGAATGGCAATTGAATCTCAATGTAGACAAGTGTAATGTGCTGGGAATACTTAGAAAGACAGATCCCTTATCATTTAGCTACAAAATAGCAGGTCAGCATCTGGAAGCAGTTAATTCCATAAATTATCTGGGAGTACGCATTAGGAGTGATTTAAAATGGAATGATCATATAAAGTTGGTCGTCGGTAAAGCAGATGCCAGACTGAGATTCATTGGAAGAATCCTAAGGAAATGCAATCCGAAAACAAAGGAAGTAGGTTATAGTACGCTTGTTCGCCCACTGCTTGAATGCTGCTCAGCAGTGTGGGATCCGTACCAGATAGGGTTGATAGAAGAGATAGAGAAGATCCAACGGAGAGCAGCGCACTTCGTTACAGGATCATTTAGTAATCGCGAAAGCGTTACGAAAATGATAGATAAACTCCAGTGGAAGACTCTGCAGGAGAGACGCTCAGTAGCTCCGTACGGGCTTTTGTTAAAGTTTCGAGAACATACCTTCACCGAAGAGTCAAGCAGTATATTGCTCCCTCCTACGTATATCTTGTGAAGAGACGATGAGGATAAAATCAGAGAGATTAGAGCCCACACAGAAGCATACCGACAATCCTTCTTTCCACGAACAATACGAGACTGGAATAGAAGGGAGAACCGATAGAGGTACTCAGGGTACCCTCCGCCACACACCGTCAGGTGGCTTGCAGAGTATGGATGTAGATGTAGATCACTCATGTGACTGGGCCTAGAATATTACTCAAGTGTGTGGGACCTGTATCAAGTAAGACTAAAAGGGGATATTGAACATATACAGAGAAGGGCAGCATGAATGATCCCAGGTTTGTCTGATCTGTGGGAGAGTGTCAGAGAGATGCTGGAGAAACTGAACTGGCAGTTTCTTAAAGATAGATAGATGTAAAACTATCCAGAGAAAGTCCTCCAACAAAGTTTCAAGACTCAAGGGATATACTTCAGCTCTCAACATACCGCCTCCATAGGAATCGTGAGGACAAGATTAGGATATCTAAGCACACACAAGAGGCATTCAGACAATCATTCTTCCCATGTGCCATATGTGAAAGCAATGGGAGAAACGCTGATGACTGGTGCAATGGGATGTATCCTCTGCCATGCACTTACAGTGTTTTGCAGAGTATAGATCTAAATGTAGACTTATATTAAATATTGAAATTGAGGTAGTGTGAACCTTAAGGGCCTAAGTCACAGAAACAAAGTTTTGGGAAGAACAAATGTTTGTGAAAATCAAATTTATAGACAAACCATCAGACTCAGCAAGTCACAGCATCATATACCTCGTATGAAAAATAACTTACCCACTTTATGTTATGAAATATTATGCGACATTTAGATTTATGTATTATTCATGTTAATTCCCAAAATTTCCATTACAGGTTAGTGACAGAAGAGTCTTTGCACAGTTCTTAAGTTTGTAATTAATGTGAAATTAGAATCATACATAAAGAACTGACACTTCATGCTGCACACATACAATTTGATCTATTCCAACACTTTCATGGGCTTCGTTATCATCATTTTCATTAAGCACATTCTGAGGCTTGAGGTTCAAATAAAATTGCCGATACACCTCCTACTATGTGAAAACATAGTATTATTACTGTAGACACCAAATTATGTTGTGAACTCTAGATAACAATTGAGCAGCCGGAGCAACAAAATTATGCTTTGTGCTTTGGCCCATATGGAAGTGAATGTCCGAGAAATCGGTGAGCCAGATTTTCATGATATTCACATATAAAGTGTGGAACTACAGATATCGATAAATCTGGTTTACCATAACATCAGCAGAAGTTCGGAGCACGTGTACTTGCTGCAGTCTCAGAATCAATGATGGTATGCCTTAGATCCTTATAGTTCTTAGCGTTTCAATCATTGCTCCTTTGAAAGACAGCTCAAACTAATCTCTGATTTACAAAAATTGTGTGCCCTGCAACACATAACTAACCCCTCCAATCTGAAACATTAGAAATAATCGAAACACGACATGAATGATTAGACAGAACATATTTTGATATAGATGTAGTTACATCCTGATTGTATCAAAACACCTGTGTCCAAATGCATCTGAATCTTAAAAACACTACTGACCAACTGGACTGACTTGAATATTATGCCCAAAGCACACGTGACACACCAATAGTGATTCGCAACAGTAATTGGTGATCGGGCAAAGATTTTTTCCTTTAATGTGGCTTAAACAGATAGTAGTGTATGACTATCTATACTCAGTATGCAGCCAAACTAAACAATACACTTAAAAATGCTAAAAAATTGTAAATAATTTGACATTTGAGGGTGTAGAATCTTCACAAACTGCACACTATTTCTGTGAGCTACTGCACGTCATCTGCTGGTGATGCAATGAAGTGCAGAAAAGAAAACAGATTGTTGAAGCTACATATGAAGAGTGGACTAACATGAGCTCCTACTATTCTGGAAAACAAAATGTAAAATGTATTTAATTGAACAGGTAAAAAATCTACTCGCCAAGCTGTGGCAGAACACACACATAAAAGACTTGTGATTGGCAAGCTTTCAGAGCCAGTGGTTTCGTCTTCAGGCAATGTAAAATGTGATGTACCATGAGGCTCTATTTTAGGAACAATGCTTTTTTTTCTTTTATAAAGTATGTAGAACAAGGCAGCTGATAAAATAAGTATATTAATCTTGCTGATGACAGCTTTACACTCACCAAAGGACAGTCTGCTGAAGAGTTCTGGAGCGAAATTGGAAAGCTCACCACATACATTGATGGGAGAGTACTTAAAAAAACAACCTGTCATAAATACAGCACTCAAAACAATTATAATTTTTACACAATATAGAACAACCACACATTCCCACCAGACGTGTAAATATTCAGTAAAATGCTTGAAAATGCGTATTACGCATTTTTTAAAAATATGGATCAGAACATCAAACACAGAACTAGCGTACACAACATGTGAATTACGCACCATCTGTTACTGTAATGGAATTCTTTCCACATGCATGTCAAAAGTGATGAAAATATGTACTTTTCTGTGATATGGTGACATCTTCTGAGGAAATTCACCTGCCAGAAAAAGTGTTTTGTAGCCTAAAAAAATGTTGCAGGTGTCTTCAAAAGCTTCTTGCAGACCTTCTTCTAGGAAACCAAATTATTCCAGTGCCTTTTTGTCTATTCTGAAAGTAATGATATTCATTTCGATTCATTCTCACTCGGCTCGAAAGCTTGTAAAATCAGGAACACCATTTCATGTCTAAGTTAAAATAGTGGGATCATCCATTCTGTGAGAGTCACCTTTCAAGTTTTTACAAATGAACAGTAGATGGTGCTGTTGAGATGTGACGTTACCCTAGTTTTAAAATTTGCCCTTCATTATTGTTAAAACAATGGTGGCTCAGAAATTGGCACAGAAAAAAGATAAGTTCATTGTTTACAGGGAGTGTCTAAAGATACAATGTTGTGAAGTTTTCGTTGGCTGGTGTATTACAATTTTTGCAAAGGCCTAACTCTGCAACAAAACCTGTACATGCTTTATTCAACTTTCATTAATCAGTCTCCTTCAGGAAAGAATATTTTCAAGTGCTTTGCTGAATAATGCCTTGGTTGTGTTTCCATAACTGATGAATTTTTGTAAACTTTTTGAATAATGGAAAGACTAAAGGTAGCAACATAGTTGAGATGTTAAGTTGTTGATAGGAACATGAACAGGACTGAAACTATTTCAAAGTTTCCAGACTATGTTCATCTTCAGAGATAATTACAAGATATACATGCAAAACACACACACACACACATGCGCGCACACACACACACACACACACACACACACACACACACACACACACAGACCAGATCAAAATCGTACTGGTACTGCAGTAGTGTTTGGAACTGGTGAGAGGAGGAAAGAAGTTGGAGGATTGGAGAGAAGGGTGGCTGGTAGTTGGGAGATGGAGATAATAATCCAGCACGCAGGACAGAAATGTTGCACTATTGAGTTGCCTGTGATGCACAGTGTGCACAGTGATGTGGAGAAGTTCTTTGGGAGAGCCAGATAGAACGGAGGAAGGGACTGTAGAAATGAGGCTGCATATGTGGATCGAGTAAAGTATGGGGTGTGTAAGTTGACGTGGAACTGATGGTATCAGATGTATTTGTAGTATTTTGTTAATAAACCAGACTATAAATATTTTATAATTATGTATTCATCTGATCAGCCCCTGTCTTATAACCACATTATTCTTTGAAGACGGATATGTAATATTGCTACTTTTAGTCTCTCTCTCTCTCTCTCTCTCTCTCTCTCTCTCTTACTCTCTCTCTCACTCTCTCTGTTTTGTTTGAAAGGCTTAAAGTGTGCATGTGACACTTTGTCACTTGTGTACACCTTTTCATTTCTGTTTATTATTATTCTTGCTGCTGTTGTATGGATTAACCTACAGATTTGCAGTTACTGACAGCCACATTAATTGTTATCTATAAGAGCTTCTCATCTGTTTCAGTATACTTAACATATTTAATTTAGTATCAAAACGTGAAGCTATGTTAATTCTTTTATGTATGTGACTTAAGCTTCAGATGCTTACAGAATGAAACTACTCAAAAAATTACTAAAAGTGGTGTCACATAATCATCTTCATTTAAGTGCCATCATCACTAATAGCATCAATGCAAATGTTGTTATTATTATTATTGTTATTATTATTATTATTATTATTACTACGACGATTGTTCCCCTATAGGAGAGCGATTGAACTTGAATTCATAATTTCATCTTCGGATGTTTTTCTTCTTTGCTTCCCAAAACCTCCTCATCCTCTCAGAATGCTCCTTCTTCCATTCCTCTGTCAATTTTTTAGCAGGCTGACGCGATGTTCTTTCCCCAAACTTCACACTTGTGATTTTATGCCGGCACTCGGTGCGATCTTCGAGATTTTTTATGTTGATCTGTTGTAAATCCCCCTTGACTTCTTTCAGCCATTCTGTGCCACATTTACTCCTTGTTATAATATTGAATAATTTCTTTGCTGTTCTGGAGTCTTCCATCCTGTAGATGTGTGTATAAAATTTGGATTGGTGCTTTCTGATTTCATCTGTTATTATGTTGATCTTTCTATAGAGTTCGTTTTGTGGTCTCTTCATCCAAATGCCATTTTTGTTGATTGGTCCGTAAATCTTCCTGAGATTTTTCTTTCCTGCTTTTCTATTTCCTTAATTTTTGAATGACCATCAATCACCATTGTTTCAGTTGCATAGATTGCTTATGGAAGAATCACTGTTGTATAGTGCCTTAATTTTGCGTCTGTCGAAATGCACTTCTTGTTGTAATTCGTCCATGTTAGCTTGTAGGCCTTCTGAAGCTTGGTGATTCTTTGTTCATTGGCAATTCGGTTTAATCCTGAGGACTGTATAGTTTCACCGAGGTATTTAAAATGGCAGACTTGTGCAATTTTACCATATTTTCTTATTAAAGGGGATTTATTTTCTGGCTGCCTTTCCATATATTGGGTTTTTTCTTAAGATATCTGTACTCTGTTTTTTTGTGAAATTTCATGTAGTTTTTCCACTGCGTGAATCACTTCTGTTCTGTTAATGGTGATAATTGCAATATTGTCAGCGAAAGCAAGGCACTTGATTTTAATTTGGTTCTCTTTCTTGATACCAATTTGGATACCCTTTACGTGAGGTTCCCATTCCCTGATTATCTTTTCTAGAACAATATTGAAAAGGATTTGGGATAGTCTGTCCCCCTGTCGGACTCCAGATTTGATTTCGAAGGGCTCTGATACTTCGCCCATGAATTTCACTTTGGCCGTTGTTCCTGTAAGTGTCTATTCTGTGATTTTTTCTGTCTTTTGGTCGATCCCAAATTCTTCCATGATTTTAAACAGGGTTCCACGGTCCACTGAATCATATGCTTTCCTGAAGTCGATGAATGTAACTACTGTGTTTCTGCATTTCCTCATTTGTAATATTGTCTTTAAGCACCAGATCTGTTCCGCACATGAGCGTCCTTTTCTGAATTCGGCCTGGTATTCACCAATTAGTGTATCTGCTTGGGATTGTATCCTGTTTAAAAGCGCTTTGGAAAGGATTTTGTAAGCGACTGGGAGCAGGGAAATTCCTCTGTAATTGTTCATGTCTGTCTTGTCGCCCTTTTTGTGTAGCAGGTGAATTAGAGCGCATTTCCAGTCCTCTGGTATCTGCTCCGTTATCCGTATGTCTGACATTATATGGTGTAATTTCTGCATAAGTATAGGATCATTTAGTTTCCAGAACTCAGCAAAGATCCCATCTTCTCCTGGTGCTTTGTTATTTTTCAGGTGCTTGACTATCTCCATAATTTCTTCAAGTCCGGCGCATGTGAGTCTAGGTGTGTGAATACTGGAGAAGAGAAGACAAGTTTTTCTTGGGTTGGTTCGCTGTTGAGGAGGGAACTGAAATATTGGGCTAAGATTTTGCTGTTATTTTTCGTATTGGTTTCCAAAGAGCCATCGGGTTTCTTGAAGCACAAGGTAGGCGGTTGGTATCCCTGTAAGTTTTCTCTGAAAGTCTTATAAAAATTTCTTGTATTATTTTTTATGAAATCCTGCTGGGTTTCAGAGAGTCTGTTGTTGTCATAACCCCATTTTTTGTTTCTAATTATTTTTGAGGTCTGTTTTTGGGTTTTAAGAAAGTTCTCCCAGTTTTCTTCAGTTTTGTGACTGCAAATTTTTTTCCATGCAGTTATTCGGTTATCAACTGCCTCATCACAGGTTGCATTCCACCAGCGATGTTTCCTGTTATGAGGGGGTTGTCCTAATTTGAGGGCTTCCTGAATTTTCTCTGTTACTTTCTTCCAGTCTGTTGCTTTTTCCTGATTAATTTGCATGATGACTTTTTCTTTGTTGAGTTGCAGATATTCCGGATCTGGTTTGGTACTTTTGGGTGGCCTTTTTAACATACTGTTAGGTTGGAATTTTGTTTTTATTTGGAGAAGATGATGATCTGATTCAAAGACACCTTTGCGGGTTCTGATGTTTTGAATTTCTGTTATGTTTTCTTTGGAAATTGCGACATGGTCTATTTGGTATTCACCCTGTCTAAGACTGGGTGATCTCCATGTGGTTAATTTATGTGCAGGTTTTTGAAACTGGGTACTTATTATTTTAAGTCCAAAGTTTCTGCAGAAGTCGATTAGTTTTTCACCATTCTTGTTGGTACGTTTGTGTTTGGTGTGGGGTCCAGTGGTATCTCTGAATTTTTTTTCCTTCCCTAATTGTGCGTTAAAATCGCCTACTCCAAGATTTTCACATGGTGCCTAGGTACTTTATTTGTTGTTTCTTCTAGTGTTTCCCAGAAATTGTCCACTGTTTCAGGGTAGATTTTATTGTGGTGATTTGTGAGGGCGTGCACATTGATCAAAGTGTATGCTTTATTAGCTGATTTTACTGATAACAGGAACACTCTTTCATTGGGAGACGTGAAGTCAATAACTGAGTACGGCGAATCCTGTTCCGAAAAGTGGTAGTTTGTCTCTTACTTTTATGGCAGGTTTGCCCTTGTAGATCCTGTAATTCTCTGTGTTAAAGTATCCTTCATCTGTGAATCTTGTCTCTTGCAGTGCAGTGATTCTCAGGTTAAATTTTCCCATTACGTTGGTAAGTTGCTTTAATTTGCCTGTTTTAGTGAGGGTGTTCACATTAATTGTACCAATAAAATTTTTACGTTTCGTTTTGAGAGTGTGAGGAGTTTTTGAGAAGCTCCGATTCTTCTCCGCATGGTGTCCCTGATCCCCCAGAATCCGATGATTAGGTGAATCCAATCTATCGACTGGTGCCTGGGGTAGTGACTCTGTGGTTGTCTTTTCCATCATGCATTCAAGTTGAAGTTTAGTTTTTGTGGTGATCTCTGTTGAGGCCACAGGTATACGACACAATTTTTGAGTTCGAGAAGATTTTGTGCAGCCGCCTCAACTAGAGGAACAGACGCTGACCACTGGCCGCCAGATGTTGTTATAGAATATAAAATATTGTAATTGTAGTCAAAATATGTGCAATTTTTACAAAAGGAGAGCTTGTTGTACATGATAATGTTATTTAATGTGTGTGTTAGAAAATTATTTTGAATGTAACTGGCACGTATTCCATTAATGAATGTTATAGATGGTGGTGGCATTGTGTCGGGATGGTGACTGTGAAGGCACAGCTGCAGGGTTACAGCAGTACATGTCAGAACTTGAGCGCCGTGAGCCGAGAGGAGCAAAGCTGATGTTAGAAGCTGCACAACTGTTTTCAAGATGTTGTGGACGTAACAGAACTGTTCTGGCAGAGACTCGACATCTTGTTGAAAAGGCTGCACAACTGCGACCTGGTATTGATGCTGCATGTGAACTTGGAAGGCAAGCTGCAGTGAATGATTTTCAAGTCTGACATATATGCTCCACATAATTAATATGAGGAGTAAACATAGCCACTCACTGTATAGGTGAGGCATTAAGTGATCAAAAGCCACGTAAGGAATACTCAAATCATTGCTAAGCTTTTGGGCATTGTTCTTCCTCATAGCAAACTTATTTCTGAGGGATAACAATGTCCATAAGCTTTTCAGTGATTTCAGTGTTATTTTTGTGTGTGTTGACTGCTCAGTCTCTCAGCTATTGGTGAGTGTTTGTCCTTACTCCTTCCATTGTTTGTACTCCATCCAGGACTTAGCAGTATCATAATAATATGTTTCCCATGTTAATCAGAGATGCTCAACACATTTGTAAACCAATTAAACATGATGTGCAAACATGCTTTTGATATATCCAAGACTTTGAAATGTGTATATTAATACAAAACTGTGTGTCAGAGTAGTTAAAGGTAGTGGACTCAGGTGTAATTGTATCCTAAACATTGTGTGCCTACTGAGTGAGTTTGTACAATAATTAGAATAATGTAATTACATTTGGGGTGAGGGAGGGGGGGGGGGGGGCACTCTTCCATTACACATTCACTGTGAATTATGTTTTCCATGGTTTCCCCGTAACATTCCAATCAAATATGAAGGGGATACCTTCAGCAAGTTCATGTCTGACTGCTCTCTCCATCACCTCTAAGTGTTCAAATACCATGTACAGATCAGTATTGGGCAAGCAAGCAAAGCTTTCTTGTGGGTCTGTATATGTCACTTTTTACTTGTTGCATTTTTTTTTACTGCACTCATGCATTCTTTTATGAATCTTACTTCTTATTTAGTTAATTTCACTTACTTCTGCTGCAGTATGCACTATTGCCATGGTATTGTGGAGTTTGTTATGCTTGATATTTGAGTGACTTAAATATTACTGTACTCATTTCCAATTAATTCCACCAATATTTATACCAACTGGATCGCCTTTATTTTTGAGAGATCAAGAATAATTTCTACCTTGGTGTTGCGTGGTTGAATAAGACAACTTTTAACATTTTAAGTGTGTTAATTTATCATTGTTGTTTCTCAGTTGTGTTACTTTTCATATGAGAACATGAAATACCATAAAGGTCAGGGGATAATGCATTTATGTCATAAGTGGGACACAGTTTAAAGCTAGAAAAGCCCTGATCACGATTAGTGCAGAAGAACATTTCAAAATTTCAGCCATTGAGCTGACAAAATTTGATATCCATAAGAAGTTAATCATTTTATGTGTGTACCAAGTGATACTCTGAGATGAAAAGGTTGGCACAAGAGAGGAATTTGTGGTTGGCCACAGTCACTTACATGGTGGCAATGGGGACACCTTTTTTAACATAGCATCAAAAATCCTGGACATAGTCCAATTTCACAAAACTAACATAATCTTATATTTATATGTTAATGTAAATGTGAGCATTACAGATGAAATTGGAAACAACTTCATAAACATTTTGAATACTTTTGAAGTGGTACAAATGGTAAGCACTGCCTCAAGCATAAAATATTCAGCATCACCCTTAAACATGTATTTTCCTATATCACTGAGAAAAACTGCAGCACATGTATACAAGATCTTGCCCTTTTGGATTATTTCTGGCAGGTAATAAAACTTAAGACTGGCTTGGAAAATCTCACAAAACTGTGCATCACAAAATAACTTTGAAATCAAAAGTACATACTTTTTGAAGGGTACCAGCAAACCAAACGTGCAATGAAGTGTATAGAGAATCCAATGTGGTGCAATACTGTCCCAACTCCACACACCATGAAAACTAATTTTTGAGGAGACATTTCCAAAAGTGATCTCTTCAGCAGTAGCAGTGGCAGCAGCTGCTGATAAGGAAAATAAATAAATTACTACATTTATTTGAAAGTCCTCCATAACATTTAAATATTTTAGCTTCGTACGAAAATGTTACATTTATCCGTGGCAACTAATTTATAATCATGGCTACAAAAATATATACAGGAAAGTAGTGCTTGCTGGAATAAAAGACAAAATAATATATAATGCAAAAAATAAAAATTAAGTAACAAGTGACATCACTAAAGAAGAAACTGGGAAAGGTGCACGAAGTTGTACATAATGTAAGGGCGAGACAGCTACTCATCTATAATGGTGTGATGTGTAGCGCGTAGATAAATATAACAGAAAACAGTGTTCACACTAGCTTTCAAGCTCTTATACTATTTCAAGTAGAAGTACACACAGCCACCCAAACAAACACTGTCACAGCTGTGGCAGTGCTTGTTTGGATGTCTGTGTGATAGTATGTGTGAATGTGTGTAATTTTACTAGAAAAACAGCAAGTGCTCAGAAGCTAGTGTGAATATTGTTGTCTGTTACACGTGTCTATCATCATCCGCTCTAGGTGAGTGGTTGCCTTTCTCTTATTTTATGTATTGTTGCAAACAGGAATTTCCATTATTGGAATACAAGTATAATATAATATACATATCAAAGTTGGAAGTAGGTAATAAGACATCCGCAGGAACTTTAAAACTGTGCAAGTGACTATTTTTTGGTATTGCAACAAAATTTCCCTGTAAAAGACCAGAATTCCAGTAGAGAACATAAAAGAAACTGTCAAGGATGTTCATAGCTGAACAGTACATAAAAACTAACATTGAATATATCAAACAATAGAAACTCTAGGTGGGTATGTTAACAGTGTGGGAAAAGATAGATCATTATTCACTATAAAGAAGACACATCAAGTTGCAGACAGGCACATTTAAAAGACACTCATATGTAGCTTTCGGCCACAGCCTTTGTCAGTGAAGAGACACACACACACACACACACACACACACACACACACACACACACAAGTATCAGTGCTAACATCTTAGACTGGAATGCAACATCATTCAGGATGCAATGTGATGTATTCCGGCCTGATGCGGCAGTCTTGTGTGTGTGTGTGTGTGTGTGTGTGTGTGTGTGTGTGTGTGTGTGTGTGCGTGGGTGGGTGGGTGGGTGGGTGGGTGGTGTGCGTGTGTGTGTGTGTATGAATGTTGTGTGCGTGTTGCCCTTGACTGACATAGGCTGTGAGCAAAAGCTGCATTTCAGTGTTTTTTAATCGTGCCTGTCTGCAACTTGATGTGTCTTCTTTACGGTAAGTAGCAATATGTCTTTTCCTACATTGTTAACACTGAATATAAATAGCCAGAATGGGCTTTGGTTTAAACATGGAAACTACCTCTGTCACATTAAACATAAATCACTCAGTTCATAGCAGCATGATTCTTTTGTAGGGATCAAACGAATGATGCAGGGGCACACTTTTCATATTGCAGAAAAGACCATAATAATTATAACTAAAAGTAGAAGTAAGACTCAGTTTAAAGGACCGTTTAAAAAATTGATATTATTACAGTGCTAAGCGAGTACATCTGCCAATCCACTGTGAACATCAGGAAAAACAGAAGCATGTCGCTAATGTCTCTATACTTTATCATGAAGCAGAAGTCGGTTTAGACTTGCATTTACAAGGAGAAATGCTTTCTGCCAGATAATCATACCATCAAGAAATGTAGGGCAAAATGGTAATGTCTCACCAGCTTTGTGAGCTCACCATCCCACTCATCAACAGGGGATGCTTACTCAGTTTTTGAGACAGACACAAGAGTAGACATAGAGGTTTAACAGAGGCTTCACAGTGTGTTCATGATCTTGAACTCACCTGCAAGTATGTGTGGCAATAAGTGTTGAGGGTCACAATGAAGAGTTTGTGTTAACTACCTAGCTTATTCCAAGTACACCTAAACAAAGTGGCTTCACTCACTATTGTCTAAATTGAGTAGGATAGTGCACTTACTAAGACACTGGCCACACGTTTGGTAGGGTGGAGTTTCATGCTCTGTTCAACCACCTTGATTTGCTGGGTTGGTTTCTTTAACAAGGCTACTGCTGATCACCTGTCCTATCCTTGTCAAACACGTCTGTATATATTTATAAATCTGTACAACTGTGTTACAGACAGAGTTTTCTCAGTGGAAAACTAGCAGAAGCATTACGGCACTTCCGTGCTGCTACACGTGTCGACAACTCATCTTCAGCAGCCCTCACAGGTCTCAGTCGTTGCCAGATGGAGGAAGGAGGTGCCTCAGCTGAGCAGGCTGCACGACAGGTGATACAAATTTTTGATTTTATTAGTACCAGTCATTAATTACAAGGTTTTATGTTAATCCTCTTACCTTATCAAATTAGGTATGCAACACTGATGTATCCAACCGTATTTCAAATGAAAAGTAGTGACAGATACTCACGTAAGCTTGATACGAGGTAGGCAAAGATATATAACCTCTGCATTTGTGCCTTGTCCTGTGGTAGGTCAAGTCATCTCAAGAACAGCAGCAAGATATTTTGCTGAAATGTAATGGTGTAAGTGCTGTTAAAGTTCAAATTCCTCACCTACATCTAATTTTCTTTGTCTGAGTCTCAGTTTGGTTTTCATAAAGGATTCTCAACTAAAAAAATTCACATATGATCTTACAAATGTCTTGAGAGAGCAAAGGACCAAAATGTATTGTATTGGTATATTTTGTGAGCTTACTAAAGCCTTTGATTGTGTGCGCCATAAAATACTACTGGGAAAACTGGAATGAACATGGATGAAGACTTACCTTCATAACAGAAAGTAAAGGTTAACATTAACAAACTATTATCATTACTGAACCTACTTCTGTTCTCGATCCAGATAAATGGTTTTGTAATGATTTAAAAACCGTAAACATAATCGATCAGTATTCCAACTCAACCACACACTATACAGATGACACTTTAGCAGACGTACAGCTGGTTAACACCCAAAGACTCACATTTCTGTTGTTGTTATTATTATTATTATTATTATTATTATTATTATTATTATTAGTAGTAGTAGTAGTATTTATTTATTTTATGGCCTTCATTGTAGCTCTGTAGTAATTATACAAAGGTTAAAAAAAAGTTGTTGTTCAGTAGTGCAATTGGTCCAATAATAGTTCAAAAACACAGTGGTTATACAAAGACTTATTGTATTTTATTGTTATATAAAGGATTTTTTGCTCTTCTGTCTGCCCAGTATTTTCATTCTTTCAGATATTTTTCTTTCTTTGTTTGAAGTCCCCATTTGTGTAGTCTTTTTTATTGTTCTATGTTTGCAGTGTGGTTTGTGTGTTGCATAACTTTGGTTTTGTCTGCTTTGTTTTTTAGGTCATCTACTGTAATTTGGAGTTCTCGTATATCTGACTTAATTTTTATAATTCATTTAATGTTGCCCTCACTCTTCCACAATTTTTCTATTACTCCCTTACTCTTACAATACGTTGATTAAATTATATGCAACTGAGGATGATACAATAACAAAAGTTGAAGATTCTCATACTAATTTTTTTCTGGTGTTTTCATTAGATTCCCAAAGAATGAGAGTGTGTCTTTGTGATCATTCTCATTACTGGTTCTTTTTCCTTATGTAGGCTACTGTTTCATTTGAAGATATTCTCTAATGCCCATTTACCTGGTATTGTGTAATCCTTATTACTCTTATTTCTGCCTGAAGTATTCTGCATATTTTTGCTTAATAGTCATTTTGAAGATGGATATAGCTGCAACTTTTATTTTTGGTAGTGTAACTGTTTTATGAGGTTTTAATTTTGCAGTTATCAATAGGCTCATAACGTAATTTGGTTTGTTCAGTGTTTTATTCAGTTTGGCCATGTAGGTTTTTCTTTTTGGTTGTATGTCCTGATTTCACTTAAATATTTGCGTTTATAAACTGTTTTGATTTTCTGCTCTTCTATTATAATTTTGCTTGCAAATGGTGGGTCGGTTAGCATAACCTCTGGGTCTTTTTTTTTTTTTTTTTTCTTTTTCTTTTTTTTTTTTTTTTCAAATGGCATTCTAGGGCTGATTTTCTGTATTATTTCTTGTAGAAATTTAACTTTCTGCTTGAATTATTGAATGTTGGTGGCTAGGAGAACCAGATTACCACCAAATCTCAAGCAATTTAAACTTATATAATTTTTCTTGCTTCGATTTCTTATGTTCTTTAGGTTATCCTTGTACCATTCTCTCATTATATTTCCAGCACACAGTTGATTTAGTATTGGTGACAGACAGCCACCTTGTCTTGTACCTGTTTTTATGAGGAATGGTCCAGAAATATCTCCTGTAAACTTTACTTTTGATTTAGTGTTGGTTAGAATAAGTTCCACTGGTTTAATTAATTTAGATGAAGTCCTAGATTTCTTAGAATTTGTAGTATTGAGGATCTGCGGAGACAGTCGTGTGCATTCTTAAAGTCTACAAATATCATAGCCAGAGGTTTGCAGTATTTCCTGTAATATCCCATAATTAATTTAAACTAATCATGACAAAAACATTTAATTGACTTTTGAACTGTGAAGCACCCAAGGAACTTTTAAAAATCAATGTAAATAACCAATAAAAACCAAACCCAACAAATTAGACCCTCCAAATTTCCAAGAAGAAGAAAAATGAACCAAAGGAGAAAAAAATTGTAAGGCATGTGGAGAATACCAGGTTGTTGTTGAAATGGGGAGATATCCTAAAGACACAGTCTAGAGCTCTTTACACATGGCTCTAGCAAAAATTTGGATAACTGAATAATTCCTTGAACATTGGGAAAGTGGCCCTCATTCACCCACTACACAAGAAGGGGGATTCAATTCACTTTGGATAATGGCCATCCCTGGGGAATCCAATGAATCTGAAATTCTTAAGCCTTCCAGTCTTAAGTAGAGAATTGATATTGTGTGTTGCTATTGAGTTTATTTGCTTGTGATAATCTTCTTTTCTGTGTTAGTGCACATTTGAGAGACTGGAAATGGTCTGATTCATTGCTGTCGACCATTGCTGTATTCTAGTTGGCTATCCACCGAATCTGACACGGCCTTTACATGCTGGTTTGGGCAGGATGGTGGTATTTTTTTTCTTTCTAAATGACATTTCCATGTTTGACGTTAGGAGGCCTTCGTTGAAGCAAGCTCCGATTTTACAGCTATAGTTGCTAACCATAGACTCATATTATAAAATTTTATAAAGGCTGACATAGCTGTTTCTCAAACTACATGTACTCCAAAATAGTATTTGTTGCTAATACTGAAAATCAGTACCAGTTAAACTCTGATTATTACAACCATACTATTGGCAACAAAGATAATTTTCAATGTGACATGACGTAATATAAATGGACCTAAAGGGATTGATTTTGGTCGAGCACATCATTTGAATTATTTGCGCTGTGGTTCAGAGGCCAGGACAGTGCAGCTGTGATGACTGACTGGAGAGTGTGTTGGCCCATAGAGTATCGTGACTGGGACCACGCAGAACTGTCAAGTCTGTCTGCTAACCAGATGTGATGTCGTGTCTGCTTGGCTGTGGTCACAAATAGATAAATAGCATTGTATATATTTGCAAACATCAAGCACAAACTATTGTAATTACAGTAAAGCACAGTACACTGCCTTAAGGAGAAGAAAAATGAAACAGTGGATATATAGGTATATTATGGTATGTAAGAGTCTTAAGTTACAATACTGAGAATGTTCTTTTAAGGGAAATTTAGTAAATAATTAATAACTATTGTAATTTTACAATAGAGATTGACCTGACAGTTAGTAGTGCTTCTCAATACACATTGACTGAGCTAGTTACATGCTCTTTTACTTAAATCATTAACTTTTGAGAAAAATTTTATTGGGCATTTGGTTACACTGCCCAACACGATGTTCTTTTCAGTGACTGCTTCACAGCTTGTGCCATCTGGATCCTTCCCACCAACACCAGCTTTTCTGAACTGCACAGATGGGAACTCTCCCTACCATATATCCTTCATTCTCGTAACCCTACTTGCCTCAACATATGTTAACCACTTAACCCCATCCCTGTTCCCATTCTAGCACTACACAGCTCTCTGTTCCACCAACACACCCACAGTCTGTTTATTTCTCACCTTTTCCACTTCCCCTCCCCCACCCCACCCTCTGTCCTCCTGACTGCACCTAGCTGCCCTACTCTCTTCCCACCTTGTCCCTGTATGCTACCACAAGCAGCACTTTACTGTACCCCATCCCTACCTTGCTGTTCCTCCTCCTTCCCACACCAGCCTCCTCCTTACTCCCACCACCCAGCTGCTTCTTCCATTACGCACTGCTGCTTGCACAAAATTGGCTTCCAGAGATTGTGGTTATGTGTGTGTGTGTGTGTGTGTGTGTGTGTGTGTGTGTGTGTGTGTGTGTGTTTTGTCTATTCTGATGAAGGTATGTGTCACTGAATGCTTTGTTTGACAGTCTTTTTGTTGAGCCTATCTATGACTGAGCAGCCCCACTGTATGGTGAGTAGCAACTATCCTTTTCATAATATTGTAATTATTCCATCCTGAATTTTCCATTGCTTGAGAGTCGCATTTTATTATGTTAGTGTCGATTTGACATGAGGTGTAAACAGTTCCTGTGTTTTCCAGTTATTTTATTTGTGTAGTGTGTTTACTAATTATTGAGCTATTTTTGTTCAACTTCCTTCATAGTTGAGTGTAAGGGGTGAATCGACATTAGGAGATTTAAAAAATTCAATTTTTTTATTGCCTAAATTGTTAGTTTAACTGTCAAAATTTCAAAGCGAAATTCGAATTTGTTTAGATTTTATGAGCATAGAATCGAGTGCACATAAATTATGGTGACATACTATCATATGATTTCTACGGATGAAAATCCTCAGCATGAGTATTGCCCCGAGGGAAAAGACAGCTGGTGCGAGTGGCAGATACGAACAGCCCTAGGAAAGGACAGGGTGTGTACAACCTGGGACAACTGGGAGATCCGGGAAAAACCCGGGAATTTTTTCATCTGGGAGAAAACCGGGAAAAACCTGGAAATTTTTATAGAATTCCGGGAATTTTTCATTGTTTTAGTTTTCAGTTAAATTTTTGTAACTTTGACTGGTAAAAACCAATACTCTAACAAATAATATTACTGTATCTCACTGCTGCAGAATAATACTGCAGCAATAAAAAATGAACGAGAGGAAAAAAAACGAAAATAAAACCTAAGTTGCAAAGGAAATGCACCAATACAACAACAAAACGCAGTGCTCATACAAGTGTCTGCTCACAGCAAAATGTGTCAAAGGCTTTAGGAAGCTATGCAATGTAACATAACAACAAATTGCCTCCTATAAGCGTGACATCACAACTGTTTACATTTGATTCGTTTGAGCGGTTTTGAGTGAGCTTATGCGCATGTGCAGTTGAGTTGTGTATGAGTAGTACCTTCTCCCGCTTCTGGCTGCAGAAGTGTGGCAGTTAACTGTATGAGCAATAGTAGCAAGCAGCCAGATGCTATCCAGAAAAAATTTTATTGGTACGCCTAAGCTGCCAGATTCACATATGCGCAACAGGACCGGAACTAGGGGCCGGGGGCAAACTGGGATATCTGCCCCGGGCGGCAGTTTCAGAGGGGGCAAATTCATATTATTGAGGAAAAAGACCTTTTTTCACAAACAAATTCTAAGTTGATTTCTGTATGAATTACAAGTTGATTTTTGAACGCATGCATAGTGTACGTGATGTCTCTGTCATGGGAATCTCTGTCGCATCTAGAAATAAACTTTCCTGCAGTCAAAGGGGACAGGTCTATACGAGCAGAGTGGAATGAAGTCGAACGGGTGAATGCCAATCGCTTTTTATGCGGTTGACTGCGTTTGTAAACTATCAGCATTGTTATAATTACTAGCGAATTCCGTGGATTCAGACTACCAGAGTGGAAATAAATGACTAGCAGGAATAATAGGCAACAAAGATCACGTATTGTCTTCTCTGTGTGTCCAAGAAAGTGAAGTTTTGACAGAAAATTTTTGGCCAGACCCCTACACTACTAAGGGCCAGTTGTACAGTCCCCGGCTAGCAGCCACTATAGTTCTATTCTAGGAGTAGCACAGAAAACGCGTTGTACGAACACATTATAACTCCTAACCGGAGAATAAATGCGGGATAACTAAAGCAGTGATTGTGGCAGAGTTAGTGAAGTTAACCAGAGAACAAGTTTTGACACTGGCAGGAATAGTTACAGAATTAGTAATGACAAGATTGATTGTTAGAATGAGGAAGGAGAAGAAATGGTCTCACACAAATTATGGAAGACTATGACGATTCCAAATTTATATAAAAATTTCATACTACTACTTTTCGATCTCATGCTTCAGAAGCTAGGGAGTATGAATCAAATGTGAAACTATTTCCTAACATAACATTTTTTGCTCGTAGTAGGCCTAATAGGCATTTGATATTGGTACTTCATGAATTATATTCTGTTGTGCTATGAAAGTGACCATTTGTGCCAAAACAGTCTCCGTTTATTTGGTGTGTGTAACAGTTGCTGCAATATTAGGCAGGCCTCTTTCATTTTATCTAGCAGACAGTGACAAAATACATGTAACCTGATCGAGGAACCACACCAGTCTTGGATACAATTTGTATTAACAGGTTTTCTAGTATTAGACAACGACATTTCATTTTTTCATGTAGCAAAACGTTGAAGAACTTCGATGACGTAATAGAGTCTTTTCCAGGAAAGAAAGTACGCCACATAAAGTGGTGGCAAGATTACTTGGGGGGGGGGAGGGGGGGGGGGGAGGGGGGGGGGGAGAGCTAAGACATAAGGATTGAAGAAATGTGTACTGTCTTGCTTGTCTCGTTGTCTTTACTCGTTTTATGTATCCTATATTTAATTTTATGTCACACAGAACAGCAAGTTACTAGCTAATAGGCAGAAAAGAATGCAAATTTTTTGAAGAGTTCTTGTTCTGCTGGTTACAAATAATCCCATCCAGTGTTAATTGCGAGATTCTTTTTAAGAGGGGCAGGGTGTCAAACTGGCCGACTTCGAGCAGGAGAGGCACCACAGGACATTTTAATTTCCACTGGCCTCAATATAGTTTGATGGCACCCATTACAAAATATTACATGTTTGAATTCCACAGAGAGAAATACAGAAACATGCGATGGAAGAATGCTGTGTGAAGAGGCTTGGCACTGCACTTTGGCACACTTAAAACCAAATAACATGTCTTACATTCCCTCTTCAGAAAGATGTGCGCTACAAAATGAAGGTATTTTTGAAAAGTCGATTTTTAAAATTTTTGGAGTTCTATCTCAAACTCTCGAGGGTGGGGTAGCGCCACTATCTAATATTGCCCTGGTTCGGAAATATCGTAGATCCAGGCCTGATGTACAGAGCAGTATTAGTTACAGTGGGGAGGTGGTAGTCTCCACGTGACCTGTGTTTACGTTAAGTGATTTTGCTGTTTCTTCTTCGTTTATTGCTCTCGCATCAAATGAAAACAAAACGGATTTCTGTGACCAGGAGCTACCAAGTGAATTAAAATATATTCACAGAATTACGGAAGGCTGAAATATGTTATTAATTTCAGTTTTTATTTTGTTGCCACATTTCTGACTGTTAGGTGTTAATCGCCTTGCAGAACAGTGAAGTTATTGTTGTCGGTTTGTTAAAGAAATTTGACTTTTATTAATCTTTTCTGCTGAAGCAGTCAATTTATTTGAATCGAAGTGTTTAATGCCACACTATTGGCTAGTTTCAACTGTTTGCTGCATTTCAAGTTCACATTTTCATCTTCTAGCACGTATGGCATTAAGCCATAATAAAGAACCATACACGAGATAATACAGTACTGGTACTCCAAGAAATTGTGCATCTGAATCTGGACATACGAATGTGCACTTTAAGCCAAATTATCCATTTTAGTATGGCTCCCAAAATTCCCATGCTCCTGGAGTATCCTCTAATGTCTTTTTTTTTTTAATGACATAATGTAAGATATTTTAATGTTTTGCACATACGAATGTACGGGCTTCGTGCGTTATCGTAGCTGCGTTAGCGCGGTGTCGCCTGTTATCTGGCGCTCACTGGCAACTGCTGAAATGAATCTATTTCTAACATATCACGGGACAATATTCTGAATGGTTGTTTGAAAAGCATTACTTCCAAAGAAAATTTCCTTTTACGCAAGATGAACTCTGCACGCGAATGTCCGATGAATTTCTTAAATTGCAGAGCATTTGACTCTCATTCAAAAATCAAATCTTTGAGGACGACCGTTTAGAATATTTTCGAGCTCAGAAGATCAGACATTTATGTCGTCATTAAAAATTTTACTGGCGCATTTGTGTGATCTATCTTAAAGTGTAATACACGCAAAAAAGATCAACATTATGTGTGAAAGCGTAGCTTCTCTTGCAGCTTATTAATCTTAGAGACCAATATTAAATGTGTAAGCTTTTCTTTTCTTGTAGCAACACTATGTATATTAATTTAAACCATTACCTTTTCCTATTTGTGTGTTCGCGCTATTTAACAGTGATGTTGCTATGGGCTGACTACATCACGTAACCTATGCTCTGAATATCCTCTGTCATTGGCTGGTGAGATCTCTTGACATGAGCTACGACTGGCTTTCAAAAGTGCATCGCAGTCTCGATTTCAATCCTTCGGAAACTAACATGCGGTGTTAAGCAGAAGTCGAATTTATACTTTCGTGCAATATGAAAGTATGCAGTGTACATGTTGCTGCACACCAGACATCTTTCCAAAACGTGTTTTTTCCTCTGAGTTTCGTTTTCTAAAGTGCCGGGAAATTTTATGTCGGTGTATAAAACCACAACCATTGAAAGGATTGATAATTTTTACAGTTCCGAGGAAAAGTATACTGTTACTTACCATGGAAAAAGTGTATTTTCATCTGGGGGAAAGTGTATTTTTAACAGGGAAATCCGGGAATTATTTTTTCTTGTCCACGTATACATTCTGAATGGAACATGAACCACACCCTACTCCATTGCACCTCTATGTACAAAAGGCAATTCTTCCAATATATGAAGATTTATCAAGGGATGAACTACTGGAGGGATGTTTAGGTTGCCACACACAAAAAGCAAATGAAAGTTTTAATTCCACTATTTGGTGATTAACTCCATACTAAAAGTTGTTGAATTGGCACTGTATTTAGCAGCAGGCTTATTCAATGAAGGAAATTCATCCCTTCTGATGGTCATGAAGAAGGTAGGAATTGTAGTAGCCACGCAAAGCTTCAATTATGCCGAACAAATAGATAACCAGCGCGTTAGCCGGCAGAATCGACGTTATTCGTTAGAATCAAAGGGAGGTCGGGAAGCTCGGAAAGCACTGCTGCAAGTGCAAAACAAAGCCTATGAGGAAGAAGGAGGATTACTGGAATTGCATATTAATCGATAAGCATTTTACATTATTGTTAACTTCCTTGAATTCCGAGAATTTATTCTTCAAGTGCGTTTATCTCTAAATGAATTTGCACGCAGCCAACTTGAAAAGTTTAGAAAATTACGAATTATATGAACTAACTAGTGAGATGATATCAAGATTTTAAGGGTAGTTTTCTTTGCGTAATTAGAGGAAAAAAAATCATGAAAATCAAAGTAAATTGTTCTAACACCTGCTGCAAAATTTTTAATTTTCAGTATTTTCACGTGCATTGAGGTTCATATTCTCTGGAAATATGTTATTAATAGAAAATCAAAACCTTTCGATTTCAGATGAAAATCGGAATGGCTACACTGTATGCAATTGGAGACCTATATTCACAACCTTAAGTGGACATCACAGCATAACTTTGTTATTTGTGGCTGAAATTATTAAAAAAAAATTACAAAAACTGTTCAAAATATGAATGAAATGATGTCAAAATTTGATTAAATTCTAATTAATTCTTCCCACCCAAAAAAATCTCAAAAATCAGTTAAACAGCCTCCTAATGTGATTCCCCCTTAAGGAGAAAAAAAACTATATGATGGAATTTAATTTGTAGTTGTGGAGCTTTAATTAGATTGCAGCACCTACATTCAGCCTAACATTATTGACATCTGATTAATATGTCAATAATAATCTTATTATTTTTTTAACTAAAGCAACAGTAAGTGGTTTTAGATAACATCCCCTAGACAATGACATCATCATGGCCGTTACATTTATATATAGGTTTATGACACATCATGTAGATTTTGCCTCCATGTTTAGTATTCAGAGCAGAGTTCTGTATGTGGATGCAACAATTTTCAAAAAATGACCATGAGACTTGAAGGAGGAACTGTGGAACAAAGCCCCCAGGGGCTCAGCATTCATTTGCTGGGTACGGGCTTGGCGATCCTGGGGTTCCTGAGCTGGGGACTGGTAAACGTCGCCAGTCCCCTGTCACCGTAAGCTCTGGGCATACTTCAACGACCACTGTGCAGCGTGGCGGTGAAATGATGTGTGTCTCAGGGAGTGGGGATCTTGGCTTGGCCGCCCGGATTGCGAGGATGGAATAAACCTCTATAAACAACCCCTCAATCTCAAGGTGGGCTGCGCGCCAATGAGATGCATGGCTGTTGAGGTGGAACAGTCATTAGCGGGCAACCTCTGGGGAACCTGCCGCACCTCAGTTGTATAAGGCTTACCTAGGCACGCGGGGCTCCGTCTAGGTGGACTTCTAGTTCCCTAGCCACTCGTGGGACCGAGATGGATCCTTCGAAATCCTGTTTTCCTCCTCCCAGCGGAAAGTGTGGGCCGCTGGAAGGTTCTAACACCCAGTCTCTGAAGAGGGCTCGTGCAGCCAGACCCCCGACTGCAGCACATCTTTGACAAGTGAAGTCTTTAGTAACAGAATGCATTCTGGTACTCAGAATGTGTTTCTCATTGTGAAATGGAAGGACGGTAGTTTTGAGAAGGTTTCGCCCTTCTATATACAGAAGGGTCTGGAGGGCATCTGTGGCTCCTTAAAATCAGTGAACCGTTTGCGTTATGGGACCTTGCTCGTGGAAACTTCCACTTCCCAGCAAGCCACTAACCTGCAAGCTGCTAAATGCCCTGTGGAGTATGCCATAGACACTGAACTGCACAGCAAAGGTGTTGTGACATGCCGGGATCTAGTCGACATTCCCAAAGACGAACTGCAATGTGAGTGGCCTCCGGAAGGTATCGTTGATGTTCAACGTATCATGAAGAGGGTTGATGGCAATCTTGTGAAATCTGACTCTTTTATTCTGATCTTCAGTAGCACGAAACTTCCAGAACATATTAAAGCTGGCTTCCTTCGTCTTAGTGTGCGCCCTTATTTCCCGTCGCCAATGCGCTGTTTTAATGCCAGCGTTTTGGGCATACCATCTTAGGGTGTAAAGGTGAAGCGACTTGTGGCAACTGTGGTAAGGCTGCTCATGAAGGAGTTGGTTGCTCGTCTCCAGCCAGATGTATCAATTGCTCTGGGAACCACCCTGTTTGCAGTAGGGACTGCTGAATATTTTTAGAGGAACGCAAAGTCCAGGAAATAAAAACAACCAAGCGTATCCCCTACGGTGAGGCCAAGAAGATCTATAAGTCGATGCAACCTCCCACATTTGCTACATCTTTCGCATCGCTGGTTCAGAAGCCTAATCCAAAAGTCGATGCCTCAATGCAGACCGAGGTTGTGAGTGTTGGCACTAACACCTGCAGCTGTCAGTGCACTTGCAATGCAGCCAGTGTTTCAGAGCCGGTAGCCCCTACTCGAACGGCAGACAAGGGTACAGTGGCTAACTTGGGCCAGCCCTGTCGCCTCCAAAAGCTGAGGCTGTTCCCAAGCCCAGTGCGCCAATTACCACTCCCACATCAGCTCCCCCGAAGCCCACCAAACCACAGAAGGCTCCTGTACAGCAGCAACACCGGGTCAAATCCCGTGGTAAGCCATCTGACCATGCGGCTGTTGTTTTACGTGAGGCTTCATCTGACTCTTCCCCAGAGTTGATGGAGCACAACGTATGTGTGGGGCACTCATCTCGTCCCACACCAGCCCCTCCACCTGCTACGGTCTCCCCGCCCCGTCGGAGAGACAGGATGAAGGTGCTACCCCCAACATAGATGCTCCCATACTTCAGTGGAACTTGCAAGGGTTCAGGACGCATGTGGAGGAATTTCGTCTCCTCTCTCAGTGTAGACCACTGTGTCTCTGTCTCTAGGAGACTTACTTCCATCCGTCATACTCCCCTGAGCTGCGAGGCTATACACTCTACAAAAAGGACGACCTGCGTGGAGAGAGAGCTAGAGGAGGTGTAGGTATTTTCGTCAGGACGGACTATCACTCCTCGCCTCTCTCGCTTATGACGACTTTACAGGCTGTCGCTGTGTCTGTGCATGTACGTCATCCATTGACTCTCTGTTCACTTTACTTGCCCCCACATGACGCACTTGATGAAGTGGCCCACACCGACCTTCTTACACAGCTCCCCCAACCATTCATTATTTGTGGTGATTTTAATGCCCACAATGTCCTTTGGGGCTCTGCAATTACCTGCCCCAGGGGTAGAGCAATTGAGAGGCTTCTCCTGTCATCCTGTGCCTACTTGCTCAATGGAGGACAGAGTACTCATTTCTGCACAGCGACTGGGTCGTTCTCGGCCATTGATCTCTCGCTTTGCTCTCCAGCTCTTGCCGCCAGTGCTCACTGGGAAGTGGTCGATGACTTGCATGGCAGTGATCATTTCCCCATCTGGATTCACCTGCCAGATGGCGTGGGCCCCGAAAGGAGACCACCACAATGGGTGCTCAATGGAGCTGACTGGACACTTTATAATCAGTTGGCCCAATTCGAACACTGTGCGACTGTTGAGGTGTGGGTGGCTCATATTACCGAAACGGTCCACCACGCCGCTGCAGCATCCATTCCACAGTCCACGGGCCCCCGGAAGAGGCCACCTGTGCCTTGGTGGAGTGCCGAATGCCGCTCTGCAATCAGGACCAGGAGTGCGGCTCTGCGTCGGTTCAAGTCTCGGCTGACTGCTGAGAATCTTGCAGTATTTCAGGTGGCGAGGGCAAGGTGTCGCCGCATTATTCGTGAGAGCAAGAAGAGGTCATGGCAACAGTTCCTGAACACCATTAATCGTTCCACCAAAAGTTCCATTGTGTGGGAGACCATCAGGAGAATTTCTGGCAGAGGAGGGAGGTGCCCCATAGCTGCTGTAATGAATAACGGCACTCTCCACATGGATCCGCGAGACATTGCCCAGACTATGGCAGCGTATTTTGCCACAGTTACTGCAACAACCAGTCAGGATCCAGGTTTCCAGCGCCATAGGGCCGTTGCTGAGAGATGTAGTCTGGACTTCCAGTCCACCTCTCATGAAGTTTACAACTGCCCATTTTCTATGTGGGAGCTGGATTCTGCGTTGTCTGGAGCTCGTGACACATCCCCTGGTCACGACAGGATCCATTACAGTATGCTATGGCACCTCACAATGCGCAACAAAGAAATCCTCCTCGCACTTTTTAATGCAATTTGGGCGTTGGGTCACTTTCCTGACGCGTAGCGTGAGGCAGTTTTAATCCCTTTTTTAAAACCTGGGAAAGACCACACGAGCCCATGTAGCTACCGTAGTGTTGCCCTCACTAGTTGCATAGGGAAGACCTTGGAGCGGATGGTCAACCGCCGCCTTGTCTGGATGTTAGAATCCCGGCAACTCCTTAGTTGCTTTCAGTGTGGGTTCAGGAGGTTTCGTTCCACCTTCGATAACCTTGCCCTCCTGGAGGCGACTATACAACAAGCTTTCCTATGCCATCATCACCTTCTAGGTGTATTTTTTGACATTGAGAAGGCCTACGATACCACCTGGAGGCGTCTCATCCTGGAGCAACTTCACAAATGGGGTTTTCGTGGTTGTCTTCCTCTTTTTATTCAGTCTTTCCTCTCGCCACGATATTTTAGATACCGAATTGGTGACGTCCTGTCTGATCGCTTTGAGCAGGAAAACAGTGTCCCTCAGGGTAGTGTTTTAAGTGTGACTCTCTTTGCCATCGCTATTAATAGCATTACGTCCATAGTGAAAAGTCCTGTCCAGTGTTCTTTGTTTGTGGATGACTTCTCTTTGTTTTGCTCTTCTTCAAGCCTTGCAACGACAACTCGTCAGTTGCAACTTACGATTAGACGTTTGGATGACTGGGTGCGGAAGAGTGGTTTTAAGTTTTCCACCGAGAAGTCTGTATGTGTTCTTTTTAGCCGTTGTCGTTCGATTTTAACCGTTCCTGAGTTGCGGATGAGGGACACTATTCTTACTTTTAGACACGCTGAGGCTTCTGGGGCTCATTTTTGACTCAAAGCTCACGTGGTTACCTCATCTTAAAGACCTGAAACGGCGGTCACTGAAGGCTTTAAGTATTTTAAAATGTCTTAGCCATAGTACATGGGGAGCTGACAGGACTTGTCTGCTCCAGTTTTACAGGGCGTTTGTGCGATCTCGACTCGATTATGGGTGCACGGTGTATGGGTCTGCGAGGCCTTCTTACTTAAAGATGTTGGACGTTGTGCACCATGAAGGGCTTCGGTTGGCCACTGGGGCATTCCGAACTAGCCCCACACCAAGCCTCTGTGCAGAGGCTGGTGAACCGCCACTTCCTATGCGGCAACGGCTACTTACAGTGCGCCAGGCATATAAAATTTTGTCCACACCATACACCCCTGCATACCATGCCATTGCTCAGCCCCCTCTGGCGATGCAGCCCTGTGGGATTCGCGCATAGGATTGCCTCGCTGAGATGTCTATGGCTGGTCTTCGTGTTTTGCGTCGATGTTGGAGCAGATCTCCACCTTGGCTCCTCCGGAGACCCAAACTTATTTTAGATTTGACTAATTTTAAGAAAGATCGCACACCTGATTTTACATTCCAATCTCTGTTTTTTAACATTTTAGATGTGCATCACGGTTTCACTGTCGTGTACACTGATGGCTCCAAACAGGAGAATTTCCTTGGCTGTTCTGTAGTGTTCCCTGATCAAATTACCCGGATTCACCTCCCTGCTGAATATACCGTTTTCGCAGCAGAGCTCCACGCGATCCTGAAGGCACTGGAGCAGATGAATCGTGTTTGGGGCAATCGATTTCTTCTCTGCTCCGATTCTCTTAGTGCCTTACAATCACTGCAGAACCTGTACCTGGCTGAGGAGCTGGCCCAGCTGATACGTAACCAACTGTACTTGCTCCAATGGCGGGGTATGGAAGTATCCTTCTGCTGGGTGCCTGGTCATGTCGGCATATGGGGCAATGAACAGGCCGATCAGGCTGCCAAGGAGGCCTGCAGAGAGCAGGATGTGGTCCAGTGTCCTATTCCCTTGCAGTCAGTCATCGCTGCACTCCACAGGAAGTGCATGGAGTTGTGGGAGGACGAATGGCTGGCGGTGACGGCCAATAAACTGCGGTTGATAAAGTCAACCACTCAGCCGTGGCGTTCCTCCTGCCGGTTGCTCAGGCGGGAGAAGGTGGTTCTCATACGTCTTCGGATCGGGCACTGTCCTCTCACACATAGCTTTTTATTACGGCGGGAGGATCCACCGTTTTGTGATGCTTGTGGTGTGCACATCTCTGTCTGGCACATTTTAACAGACTGCATTTTATACCGTGATGCACGGGCAGAAGCACAAGTTGCTGGTGATCTGCCTTCTGTTTTAGCTAACGATGAGACGTGTGTGTCTAGGGTTTTTAAGTTTTGTGATGTGTCTGGACTCTGGCCTAAAATTTTAGGCTGTAGGTTTTAGTGTATTGCAGAGTGGCTGACTCCTCCCCTTTTTTACTTGCGGTCAGCCAGCCACTTCCATCTGCTACATTGTTTTAGCTTCCTCTATCATTTTCTTTCTGTGTCGTCCATGTTTTACTGCTGACGCTCTGCTTTATCCCACACTTTGGTGTGGGTGAGCACATGTTTTTCAACGATTGTTACCCATGTTTTCTGTTCCGTTTTATATTCCTGGGATTTTTCTTGACACCCGTCTCACTAAGTTATTGAACGGGCGCTGAAGACCTTGCCGTCGTGCGCCCAAAACCCCTCTACTACTACTACTACTACTACTACTACTACTGTGGAACAAAACATAATCAGATAATTTGTGATAAATATTTCTGGAAATTGTATGATTAGATGGGTTAAAGGTTCCTATTGCTACATGAAAAAAGTGATGTTTATTGTTCACATGTTGCTGTTGCAGTAGTTGTTGATATCTGTTAAAGTTTAATTAACACCAATGTAATGTAGCAAGTATTAAGTTGGCAATGGAAGCTAAATAAGTATTTGATATAACTGTGGAAATAATAACTTCTTTCAATATAGTTGCAGCCCTCTAATTGTACTATGTCATATTTAGCCTGGGAAGCACAAATAGTTCATAGCAATATAGTGATAGTTAACTATCAGTGCTATTTGAAAAAAACTGCTTCTCTTGAATGATGTATAACTTGATGTGTTCCATATCTCTGGATGTTCTTCATTATGGCATACGATGTTAATCTTCACGTGTGATTATTTTATTTTCTGATTTAGATCTTTCCAACAAATAGTTTCTACAAAGAGTTGAATTTCCAAAATGTTTTGGAACGGTAAACAAATCCTTAATAACTGAGGCACCAATTGATATAATAGAAAAGTAATAAAAAGGACCTAATGGCGTAAAAGTGACACTATCAATAAAATAACCTGCACAATCAACTGACTCATAGATAGAAATTCCAATCTTATTTTTTACTTAATCTTTATTGATTTTCATTATTTCATTGCGACATTCACTTAAGGAACATTTTCATAAGGTTGACAAACAGGGCACAGATTTGTCTGCATACTTCTCTGAAAACTATCTTAATGTAGGATTCTGTAGTTTCCACAAAGGGATTTCAGCTTTAATAAAAGCTTCACATAAATTGAATGCAAACTGTGTTTTTTGACTCAACATTGAAATTGCCGTTGGAAGCAAAGAAATATTCTTCCCAGTAACTTTCAAAAGTGTGTTTTTGTGTTTGGTTTTGCTGATATGTTGATGAATGAAATATTTCTTTTCATAGTTCATTGACTGCTCCCATATTTTGCACAAAAGTATTTTACGATCAGTAGACAATTCGTCGGATCTGAAAGTATTACTGTAACTTTGAAATTTTCTACATAAAGGAACACTGCATTTTATTAGCTAGCTTGCACAACAGTATGACAATGAAAATTGAAAGAAAGAGAAATTTATAACGATAATCAAACCAGTCTTTAGCTCTGGCACTCATTATTGCTTTTGAATCCAACAGGATCAAAGAAATAGGAGTCCAAGTAAACACAAGCAATAAATTAAAACGCTTACCTACTGTCACCTCATTTTATGGCAATACTCATTGCTGTTTTTGATAAAGAAAGAAGAAATAATAAAAAAAAAACAAGAAAAGACACTTGTTTTGGAAATATGGCCTTTATATAAAAAGGCACAAAACTGCAATGTTTCAGTCACAAAGGTGTAAATTGTACAAATTCACATTCAGACTGAAGATAGATGTAACACATTTAAAAAGGCACACTGCCAAAGGTCCTGTCTCTGTTAACGACTAAACCATATCTTCATGCACTTTTTTTCAGGTGGAATTTCTCCATGAAATTCATCCATCTGCAGAAGTGTTATTCATGTCATCTCAAGCAGCTGCAGCCAATGGTGATTTTAAAAATGCAATAAAAGAGCTAGATGAGGCTGTTGAAACACATTTTCGAACAGTACGTACAATGCCCTTTGGGACATCTTACTTGCGAGCTGTGGATCCAGATTTCCTAATACAGGTATATTTTTTTCACAAATCTTTTGGTGCTATAATTACTGCATTTTGAGAATAATTCCTGACTTGAGAGACTTGATCAGTTAAGTTTACTAACAGTGCCATTATTTGAAAGCTCCGTATGTAGACTCCAGCTATATGTGATATGGTTAAATTTTTTAACTGTTAAATGAGATACAGTGTATTATCTGCAAATAAGATATGTTTGCCTCTCTTGTTATCTAAGTGAAGCTTCATTAGTTGCATATACAAAGATATTAAGAGAGGAGGGGACTGCATCAAGTGACAAGGTGTTCATTTGTTCACGGATAGCTGCAGATTGTGAATGTTCGCATTTAAACATAAGACCTATGGAGAGGTACTGGAAAAAAGACAATAAAAGGGTATGTGGCGTAATTGAAGAAAGCGGAAGAGAAAGTAACAATAAGTATACAACCCTTTGTAATTAAGCATGTTCCATTTGTTAATTGAGTTATTTGTTACTTCAGACCACTGACTGTCTGTAATAAAAATTTATAGTAAGATTACTTAGCAATATATATCATTAAAAATATACCCTCACTTCCAGATTATCATATTTCTGTCAAATTTTTGGAAAACAAGACACTGCAAGGATTTCTGGGGCTGAAAATTGAAATTTTGTAGATGGTATATCAACAAAATTAATTGAAAAATGGGTACATCCTTTAAATGGGAAAAATGAGGTAAAATGTATTTTGATAAAACAGGCAACTTCATAAGTGAACATATCTATGGAAACTTGAGTTTCTGAAATGTAGTTTTAAGAAATTGAATTAAAAATGCCATTGCATAATCTACTGACAAAATCTTAAGAGTACACTCTGAAATACAGATAATTTTGATTTCAAATCTTCTTTTTCCAAAACTGGAGTTTCTGCCTGTTCTTATCATATATGTTGATTTTACCACTCATATCTTCAGAACTTCCTTTGTAGTATGAATGGTGATACTTCTCTGCTATCGCTTTTTGACATTGGATACACAAAGAGGAGGTGATATCAAAATTTGATGTTGTAAAAACCATGTTTATATAACAGTGATTCAATTCTCCAAGTCATTGTTAGTAAGAATAGCTTTGCATTGGCATCTATGTGTAGTTTGAGATTCATTAGGAGCAGTATAAACACAATCAAGTCACATTTTTATAATCAGCAGCTAACACCCGAACTTAACTGACAGGTTGTAACTAGGTAGTTAAGTGTTAGTGGATAGGGGGAGAGCCCTTCAGCTGCAAGAAGGTGATGAATGTGTGAAGTTTGATAGAAAAAAATGCCTGTTGAGGAAGTTCCATCATGACCACCACTGTCAGTCTAAGAACTGAGTGGGAAAGAAAGCATTTGAAAGTGCTACTCGTGTTTTTTTAACTGTTGCAATACACCTTTATCATGTGATACGTTGCTTAGTCTTGCTAGAAGACCAGCTCATTTCTGTCAATAACTGCATTGTGTTGACTCCTTAAAGCTAATTGACTGACATGCTGATGTTCATTCTTTTAATAAAACTATAAATTGATCTCACAGAAGGATATATCCGTTAACAGTTGGCATATTTACAGTTACAACACTGCACACTGCAATGAAAAATTAAAGGTTGTGTGCTGTCACACCTCATTGCCATTGGTGCTGTTTTATTTTTGTATTGATGTTAGTTAAACATTCTATAGATTCATTAGCACATGTTAACACATGGATAGGGATTCAAGAGATGTATTTTATTAAATATTTGTAGTTTATATAACATCAGTTTTGATACAAATAATTCATAATTACATATAAATATAAAAAAAGGATCCTGATTATGACATTATTATGAAAAGGATTGATTGCTACTCACCATATAGAGGAGATGTTGAAGTCACAGACAGGCACAACAAAAAGACTGCTAAACATATGAGCTTTCTGACAAAAGGCCTTCCTCTAAAGTAGACATCACACACACATTCACACAAGCAAAACTCACACCCACAGCCATTGTCGCTGCCCATTGAGACTGGGCTGCAAGAAACTTCACATGATGGGAGAAGCAATCTTGTTTGTGGGGTAAGGAAGAGGCTTTGGGGGGAGGGGGGGGGGGACAGGGGAAGGATAGGAGGGTAGGGGTGGGGGGAGGTAAAGTGCTGCTTGTAGGAGCATACAGGGCTGTGTAGGGGACAGGGTAGGGCAGCTAGGTGCTGTCAGGAGTTTAGATGGGGGTTGAGGGTGGATGTGGAGGAATGGAAAAGGAAAGAAGTAGAGGAGGAGCAAAAAAGATAGAAGTCTTTGTAGTGCTGTCGTTCACCCCTGTATCCCCTTGCCTGCTCCCTCTACAGCACTACAAAGCCTTCTGTTCCACCAGCACACCCACAACCGTTTTCCCCCCCTCCTTCTCTTCTTTTCCACTCCTGTCCTCCCCCCCCCCCCCTGTCAAATCTCCAAAATGCCCCTAGCTGTCCCACTCTGTCTGCACTGTGTCCCTGTATGCTCCCACAAACAGCATTTCACTATCCCCACCCAACCCTGCTATCCCTCCTCCTCCCCATCACAGCCTCCTACTTACCTCCTCCACCCAGATTGCTTCTCTCATCATGCACAGTTGCTCGCAGTCCGGCCTTGGTGGCCAGAGACAGTGGTCATGTGTGTGTTAATTGTGCTTACGTGAATGTGTGTGTGTGTGTGTGTGTGTGTGTGTGTGTGTGTGTGTGTGTGTGTGTTGTCTACTTTAGAAGAAGGCCCTTTGGTCAAAAGCTCACATGTTTAGTAGTCTTTTTGTAGTGCCTGTCTATGGCTTACCATCTCCTCTATAAGTTGAGTAGCAGTCTATCCTTTTCGTGATATTGTCATTATTCCATCCTGGATTTTCCATGTTTGGACCTAAATTAGTTTTAGAACATAATTAACAAATCACAAAAAGAGTCAGCTTGATTTATCTACTAAGAAAGAGTAGTATTGTGTGTTGTAGTATGTAAACAAAATGTTTGATATAATGCATACAAGTCGCACAAGAACAGCAAACTGGAATGTCTGGGAAGTGATCTGGGTGTGTGTTCACTAAAAAATTTGTCTAAAGAATAAAAAGCAATCATTTGTATCTTGTAGAGAATGATATACAGCGTAATTCCATGACTTGTTAATCAAGAGTCATATCTGCGATTTCTTATCCTTCGAGAAGATGACATACTATGTTGTTGCATCTTATAGATTACACTGCTTATTCACAGTGGTGAAGTACTCATGATTATTTCTGAAATATGATAACCCATAGCTCAAACAATTATGACAGTACTGATAATAATTATTGATAATGATCCATTCTACCTCCTCCATTTGACAATATGTGATGTACCTTATGAGCTATGTGCTGTCAATATCATAATGGAATGTGACCTTGATAATGTGATGACACAGTATTGCAAATTAATTGTTGGACTATTTAATGTCTGAAACACTGAAAGAAAAATTATGGAAAGAAAAATTGTGGGAATGAGGACAGATACATAGGGACTTCAGGAAATAAGTTATACATGTTGTCCCACGCTAAGATCTTTATGCAGCAAGAACAGTGTATTGTCAGAAGAGTGTACAAGTTCTGAGTGTCCTGCATACCCATTTGTGTTGCAGTATGTATAACAGGTGCATCACAGAGGTGTGACTGAAATGGTGTGGCCGTGTGACTGAAATGGCATGGCTGCTGGAAATCTGCTCCAAAGTTGAAGAATGTGGGACAATATTAAACTGCTCACAAATTTACCATGAAATTCTGGCGAAATATAGGCCAAATACAAAGTCGCATCCAGGCATAGTTAAATGGTGCCAACAATTTGAAACAGGCCGCACAGATGTGGGCGATGCTATTCAGGAAGTCCAGATCTTGCGTTATGCAATTTCCATATTTTTAGCAAGCTGAAAGAACAACTGGGGGAAGGAGATCTTCCAACGATGAGGCTATACACTCAGCAGTTCTTGAATTGCTCAGTGACAAAGGAGCGCATTTCTATTTTTAAGCAGCTGAAACATTGGAATAATGTTCTGACTGTTGTTTACAGAGACTTTGTGACTATGTGGAAAGATAATCTGCTGTACTTGTGTCACTTTGAAGTGTAGTGCAGCATTCAATAAAAGTTTCTTGACCTGCCATGATAATGTGTAACTTACCTTTTGAATTCACCTTGTAGTAAAACTGTGTTGTAGCAACATTATATTTTAATGGGGGGTCATTCCATATCAAGTGGCCTAAATTTAGACAAACTCCCTACTCGACCGTCTCCAATTTTGATGAAATTTTTACAGGATGTACATATAGACCTTACATGGAGCACAGCCAAATTACAGCGTCATAAGTTGTATGGTGGGGCCGCTTGCCACCTTTTTGTAAAGGCTCATTTCTTGACATTGCAAATGAAATTAATAAATTATCAACTTTGTTTTACCATCGTTCAGGATCTAAGAGACCTGTTGTGCTGGAATTTTGTAATCCTATTCAACTTTTTGGATCCAGTAGCTTAGTTGTAGTACAAAAGGTCAAACTATGGTAAATTCATCATAATGTGCTATCAAAGTGGCTCATAAATCATGTTGTACCAAATTTTGGCTATACTTTATTGCCTTGTAACTAATGAAAGATTAACATTCTGAAGCTAATACTTTAGTTAACTGCAGTCTGCCAGCATGTCATAAAGCTCTGCGAATGGCACCCAGATTGCTCAAATAATAAGCGAGTTATCGAATTTCAAATTGTGCTAAACAATTTAATCAGTCAATTCTGGCTCACTTTCAAAAGGTCGTATCTCAAAAGGAATCACTCAAATTTGATTTTTCTTGGCACATTGAAAAGAGCTCACCTTGTTTGATCAGAAAAAGTTGTTTTATTTTGGAAACTTTGCATTTAAGAACAAATAAACTTATATTTTCATTACATTACATTTCTCAATATTGCGACTTAAATGAATAAATGATCAATTTTGATTTACCATTACTCAGGATCTAAGAGACCTGTCATGCTGAAACTTTGTGATCCTGTTCAACTTTTTGGGTACAATATCTTAGCTGTAAAACATGTGGTGTCACAGCCAGACACCACACTTGCTAGGTGGTAGCCTTTAAATCAGCTGCGGCCCGTTAGTATACGTTGGACCCGCGTGTCGCTACTATCAGTAATAGCAGACAGAGCATTGCCACACAGCAGCTCTAGTCTACAGAGACTCCCTGACACTCGCCCAGTTATACAGCCGACTTTGCTAGCGATGGTTCACTGTCTAAATACGCTCTCATTTGCAGAGACGACAGTTTAGCATAGCCTTCAGCTACATCATTTGCCACGACCTAGCAAGGCGCCATATTCAGTTACTATAATTACTATCTTCGAGAATGTATTCTGAACAGATAATATTGTGAATCATGTACCGTCAAGAGCGACGTTCATCATTAATGGATTGAAGTTAAGTATCAAAATAATTACGTCCGCTTTCTGAATTCTCATTCCTTGTCATGTTCCAGACCTCACGTCACTATAGTTCTTCCATCCCCACGCCAGCCTGCGTGAGCTAAAACATGTGCATTTCGGCCTCCACTCGTAACACAGTGTTGGCTCTTCTGCTTACACAAAAAAGCAAAAGGTCAAACTATGGCTAATACATCATAGTGTGGTATCAAATTGG
This sequence comes from Schistocerca gregaria, assembly GCF_023897955.1. NCBI lineage: Eukaryota > Metazoa > Arthropoda > Insecta > Orthoptera > Acrididae > Schistocerca > Schistocerca gregaria. The sequence goes on along the minus strand of NC_064925.1, from coordinate 319,051,122 downwards.
CCCATAAATCTTGTCATACCAAATAAATTTTCAAAGATGATGTGACTTACCAAACGAAAGTGCTGGCAGGTTGATAGACACACAAACAGACACAAACATACACACAAAATTCAAATTCAAATTAGTTCATCCTTATGAAATCCCCAAACCACCTTCCCTACCCTCTGGCTCCTACCCTTGTAACTGCCCTCGGTGTAAAACCTGTCCCATGCACCCTCCCACCACCACCTACTCCAGTCCTGTAACCCGGAAGGTGTACACGATCAAAAGCAGAGCCACGTGTGAAAGCACCCTCATGATTTACCAACTGACCTGCTTACACTGTAAAGCTTGCTATGTGGGATTGACCAGCAACAAACTGTCCATTCGCATGAATGGACACAGGCAGGCAGTGTTTGTTGGTAATGAGGATCACCATGTGGCTAAACATGCCTTGGTGTACGGCCAGCACATCTTGGCACAGTGTTACACCATCTGGGTTATCTGGATACTTCCCACAAACACCAACCTGTCAGAACTCCAGAGATGGGAACTTGCCCTTCAGTATATCCTCTCTTCTCGTATCCGCCAGGCCTCATCCTCCGCTAATTTCAAGTTGCCGCCGCTCATATCTCACCTGTCTTTCAACAACATCTTTGCTTTGTACTTCTGCCTTGACGGACATCTCTGCCCAAACTCTTTGCCTTTACAAATGTCTGCTTGTGTCTGTGTATGGATATGTGTGTGTGTGTGTGTGTGCGCGCGAGTGTATACCTGTTCTTTTTCCCCCTAAGGTAAGTCTTTCCGCTCCCAGGATTGGAATGACTCCTTAACCTCTCCCTTAAAAGCCACATCCTTTCGTCTTTCCCTCTCCTTTCCTCTTTCCTGATGAAGCAACTGTTGGTTGGGAAAGTTTGAATTTTGTGTGTATGTTTGTGTTTGTTTGTGTGTCTATCAACCTACCAGCACTTTCATTTGGTAAGTCACATCATCTTTGTTTTTAGATATATTTTTTGTTGTGGTTGGCAGGAGAGCTGACCGTATGGTTAAAGGAGGCCGAAATGCACGTGTTTTAGCTCACGCAGGCTGGCGTGAGGTCTGGAACGTGACAAGGAAATTAGAATTGAGAAAAACGGACGTAGCTGGTGGAATACTTAACTTTAATCCATTAACGCAGAACATAGCTCTTTATGGTACATGATTCACAATATCAATAGTACGGATACTGGCGCCTTGCTAGGTCGTAGCAAATAATGTAGCTGAAGGGTATGCTAACTATCGTCTCGGCAAATGAGAGTGTAGAAGTCAGTGAACCATCGTTAGCAATGTCGGCTGTACAACTGGGGCAAGTGCTAGGAAGTCTCTCTAGACCTGCCGTGTGGCGGCGCTCAGTCTGCAATCACTGATAGTGGCGACACGCGGGTCCGACGTATACTACCGGATCATGGCCGATTTAAAGGCTACCACCGAGCAAGTGTGGTGTCTGGCGGTGACACCACATTCCTCCCCCACAAATCGGCGTACGATTGTGACATAAGGCTTCCGCCCGCCGCGGGGAGGAACACATGTTGACGTATGTGATGAGGTGGGGAGTCTAACAACAGGCGAGACTGTGCCACCCGCACCCTGCCATTCGGACCGCGGGGAGCTAGGAAACGCCTAAAAACCTGCTCCAGGGTGCACGCCAACATGTGGTGTATGCGCCCGTAGAGAGACAGGAGGGGCCGAAGGGTCGACCTCCATCGGGCCGGGGCACCCGACGGGCGAAGACGACCTATGGTCCGGTGTGGGCAAGAGTTCCATGTTGGAGGACAACTGGTCCCGGGAATCGATTGGCGGCGCGTGACCCAGGGAGGCGCCCGACAGCTGCAGCGGTGCGTCCACTACGGGCGTCGCTGCCGGGAGAACAGGCGGCGGCGGCAGTTGCGGCGGCTCGTCGCCATGAGGCAAAACAGCACGTAGCGTCGGTAACACTTGGGGCTGAGGCGAGCCAGTAGATGGGTCCCCAGGGCGCTGACCGGACAGCATCGTTGCTGAAAGCAGACAGCGAGTGGCAGATCCCGTGCGACGACAGAGGCGCAGCTGCTTGAGATGCCGACGCACCTCACCAGAGGCCCCTCAAAACCAGATACATAGCGCGTCCGAGTAGACAACGTCGCCTGGAGCAAAAGGAGGTGTCTGCTGCTGCATAGGAACCTGATGCGGCGGATGTAGCAAAGACATCAACGTTCGATGAGGGCGACCGTGGAGCAACTCAGCCGGCGAGCGACCATCTCGGGGCTGAGAGCGATACGAGGACAAAAAGAGCAATAACGTGTCCTCCCGAGAATGCGACTCTTTCAACTTCAACATCTGTGACTTGAAAGTCCGGACCAATCGTTGAGCGGCACCGTTTGACTGTGGCGAAAACGGCGCGCACGTCAGATGTTGAATACCATTGGCCTTGGAGAATGACTGAAATTCTGCGAACATGAATTGTGGGCCATTGTCGGAAACCATAGTCTGTGGAAGACCTTCAATGCAAAAGATAGCAGATAACGCTTGGATGGTGGCAGATGACGTCGTGGAAGACATCCGGACAACAAAAGGAAAATTACTGAATCAATCTACCACAACCAACCATTGAGCATTCCAGAATGGACCAGCAAAATCGATGTATAAGTGTTGCCAAGGGGAAGTGGCTTTTGGCCATGGAAAGAATTTCCGCGGTGGTGCTGATTGTTGTTCGGCACACACCATGCAAGAAGAGCACATGTTCGTAATCGCGGCATCAATTCCGAACCAAGTACAGTGCTGACGAGCAAGTTGTTTCGTTCTCACTATACCCCAATGTCCTTGGTGGAGAAGCTGTAAGATAGAGGACTGTAACGAATGTGGTACCACGACCCTGGACTGATCATTATCAGAACGCAACAGCAAAACACCACTTCGTGCAAAAAATCTCTCCTTGTGAGCAAAAAATCGGCGAACCAATGGGTCCCCGATCCGTGACTTTGACAAGGGCCATTGCGTAGCAACAAAACGCAGAATGGAAACAAGGACAGGGTCGGCAGCTGTGGCTGCAGCTACACGACGAAAATCAATGGGAAACGATTCGACGATTCGACCATGTCATCGGTTTCCACATCAATGAACATGCAAGCAAGTTCGGAGGAATCGAATGCCCTATCCTCAGCAACAGGCAAGCGGGACAACGCATCGGCATTTCCGTGCTTCGCAGTGGACCGATACAAGATATCGTAGCGGTACTGCGAGTGGAAAATAGACCAACGAATGAATTTCTGCGCTGTACGTGGAGGTACAGGCTTGGTCGGATGAAAAAGCGATGTCAAAGGTTTGTGGTCTGTGACAACCATACAAGAAATCATGAAACTTTGTAACACCAAATACGAGAGCCAATGCTTCTTTCTCGATCTGTGAATAATTTCTTTGCACAGACGAGAGCAATTTGGACGCAAAGACAATAGGGCGATCGTGCGATCCATCTTTGTGCGCAAGCAAAGCACCGATCTTGAAATCCGATGCATCCACCATCAACAAAAGGTTCTTCTGGGGAACAAATGGCGTAAGGCAAGTATTGGAAAGCAATGCCGATTTCAACTGGCGAAAGGCGCGTTCGCATTCCGTCGTCCAGACGAACGGAACACCCTGACGACGTAAGCGATGAAGCGGAGCTGAAATGGAAGAGGCCTTTGGCACATAGCGATGGTAGTAATTTATTTTTCCCAGCACACACTGTAGCTGCTTCAAATTCTGCGGCGAAGGCAAATCTCGTATGGCACGGAGGTGCATTGGACTGGGATGTATGCCTTGGGCATTGATTACATGTCCCAGGTATGGCAAGTCCTGAGCAAAAACATACATTTGTCCTTCCTCAAGCGAAGACCATTTTGTCGCAAGACCTGAAATAATGTTCTGAGATTGGCCAAATGTTCTTCTTCCGTCTTTCCGGAGATCACAATATCGTCCAGGTAATTAGCTGCAGTAGGGACCGACGCACAAACAGTTTGTAGATATTGCTGAAACAATACAGGGACGGATGCACAAGTGAATGGCAGTCGTTTGAATCGATACAAACCAAGATGCGTGTTAACCACCAAAACGCGCTGGGATTCGTCGTCCACCGGTATTTGCAAGTACACATCTGCTAGGTCCAACTTCGAAATCACAATATCGTCCAGGTAATTAGCTGCAGTAGGGACCGACGCACAAACAGTTTGTAGATATTGCTGAAACAATACAGGGACGGATGCACACGTGAATGGCAGTCGTTTGAATCGATACAAACCAAGATGCGTGTTAACCACCAAAACGCGCTGGGATTCGTCGTCCACCGGTATTTGCAAGTACACATCTGCTAGGTCCAACTTCGAAAAATATTTGCCCGGGCACAGTTTGTCAAAAAGATCTTCCGGGCGGGGTAAAGGCAAAGTTGCAATCACTAGTTGTTGATTCAGTGTTGCCTTGAAGTCCACACAAAGTCTCAATTTTCCGGAAGGTTTTGGCAGAATTACTAAGGGTGATGCCCAGAGAGAAGCCTGCACACGTTCAGTTACACCCTGTGATTCCAAATCGTTTGCGACCTCATCACGCAATGCATGGGGAACATTGCGCGCTCTGAAAAATTTCGGTTGCGCATTTACTTTCAGTTACAAATGTGCTTATAGTTCATAGCTCAACTGAGGCCCGGTGCAAAAATGTCTGCAAATTCTTCACATAGACTAGAAACACTGTCTGAAGGCACCATCTGGTTCACTGATAGGACCTGATTGACTATAGACAAGTTAAACAACTGAAATAAATCGAAACCAAACAAGTTCACTGCAGAAGAAGAACGAAGGACGTAAAATGACATAAGTTTTGTTTGTCCTTTGTATGTTGCAAGAAGGCTGCACTGTTCTAACACAGGGATACGTTGACCAGAGTAGCTATGTAATGTAACATTTGCGGCACGCAACAGAGGTGTGCCCAACAGTTTGTAAGTGTCTTGATTGATCAATGAAACTGCAGCTCCGGTATCGAGCTGGAATGGTATCACTTTGCCGTTAATGTCCAAGTCTACAAAAAGTTTATTGTCCTGCTGACGAAAAGAGCGACTGTCTTGTGCAACGTGAACTGACACTGGTACATTATCACTTGCGACTTGACGGGAGTTCTGGCGATGTCAACGCGCACTATTTTTGGGGCGAGCACAGTCACTATTAGAGAGAGTGGCACTGGGCGGAGTGGAATGAACTACATGAATTTCCATGGGTGAAATTTCGCTAGCCTGAGTATCCTTGGTTCGATTCCGATTCCGACGCGAAGCAAAGGGCCTGGAACGGTTTTGAGCTTCCGATCTGAGCTTTTTCTGGCAAACACTCTGACAATGCCCTTTTTTATTACAATAAAAGCAAATAGCTTGGCATGACAGGCAATTCTCACGCGAATGTTTAGTAACACACCGCGGGCATGATTTGATCACTGAATTAGCTTGCCTGCGCGGCACACATGGCTGAGAGCCTCGTGGCAGGGGCGTGGCAGGGCGCAAGTACTGTTTACTGTTCCGTGCAGCTCACCCGGCGGGCCGGTTAATCTGACACACTGCTGGCAAAGTTTCAAATGATTCCTGAGCAAAGTCAAGTGTGTCCTGCCGATCCAGTATGTCCATCACTTGTTGAAGGGAGGGATTTACTAGTTTCAAAATCTGTTCCCTTATACGAACATCAGAAACGTTCTGTGCAGTTGCATCACATACCATAGTATCTGAATAAGGGAGTCCACATTGACACTCAACCCACACCCGATTAGTCTGACCTGCCGTACGTTTTGTAGGGAAGAAGGTATACCTTTTCGCAACTACATTGACTGATTCTTTGAAATATGCATCTAATGCAGACAAAATATCTTCGTAGGACACAGTTGCTACATCGCGTTGGGGAAATAATTTGACTATCACACAGTACGTATGTACCCCGACGGAGAAAAGGAGGAAAGGCTGCCGCTCGTTACCTTGAATTCTGTAGGCGGCGAGATGGAATCCAAATTGGCGTGACCACTCCGTCCAGCTTTCCAGTGCAGCATCAAAAGGTCGAAAAGTGGGCGCAACTGCGTGTTGTGGCTGCGTTAGCGGTGAAGCGGCTGCTGCCGCATCGTTTTGCATCACACGTTGACCCTGGACGAGCTGTCCAAGGGCATCCAGCAAGGCCTGCGTCTGCTGATTCTGTAAGCGATAAAATTCGGACAGTACATCTGGAGATTGTGGTGAAGCCATTACACAAGCAAATCAGGGCAATTTAGAAAAGAACGCGGTATTGCCTCGTCGCCAGTGTTGTGGTTGGCAGGAGAGCTAACCGTATGGTTAAAGGAGGCCGAAATGCACGCGTTTTAGCTCACGCAGGCTGGCGTGAGGTCTGGAACATGACAAGGGAATTAGAATTGAGAAAAACGGATGTAGCTGGTGGAATACTTAACTTTAATCCATTAACGGAGAACGTCGCTCTTTGTGGTACATGATTCACAATATCAATAGTACGGATACTGGCGCCTTGCTAGGTCGTAGCAAATAATGTAGCTGAAGGCTATGCTAACCATCGTCTCGGCAAATGAGAGCGTAGAAGTCAGTGAACCATCGCTAGCAAAGTCAGCTGTACAACTGGGGCGAGTGCTAGGAAGTCTCTCTTGACCAGCCGTGTGGCGGCACTCGGTCTGCAATCACCGATAGTGGCGACACGCGGGTCCGACGTATACTACTGGACCACGGCCGATTTAAAGGCTACCACCTAGCAAGTGTGGTGTCTGGCGGTGACACCACATTTTTCCCATGTGAAATGTTCCCCTCATTATATTCAAATAAATTTACATTTATATTGCATTAAAAAATACATTTACCAGTCGTACTCTTTATGGTTCCCAAGCCAAATATTTCAGTTCTTATTAATTCATTTGCTGTAATTTGTTACTAATAGCAATTACAGTTGATTCTAAGAAGCTATAATGTAGGCTCATTCTTCTTGCTGATGGACCTGAAATGATAGAAGTAATGTGTTGGTTTGGAATCCAACAAGCATCCTGCAGAAGTAATGTGTTGGTTTGGAATCCAACAAGCATCCTGCGTAGCTGGCCAATAGAATGAATGTGCAGGTCATTGGGGTGCATGAAACTGACGAAAACATAATTTTCTTCTTCTGAAACTTCAGACACATTACCAATCCACCATTTTCCATCATATATACAGGCAATGTATTGGCCTGGTTGTAAGGCTGTAATATTTCTGAATGAACCTGTTGCTTGACTGTGGTCAACATTTGCCGCAAAGAAAATTGTATCATTGAATACTCTTCTAATACAAACTTGCTTTTCATTTAATGGCACAAAATGGTGATTGTCTCTTGTTCCTGGTGCTGTGCAGCCATGTTTGAACCTTGCTTCCTGATCAGTTTTTAATGTTTCAATGTCTTCTTTTGAAACAAAAATGAATTGGATTCCTCTGATATTCTTTGTACAGTATTTAAACAAATCAGTTGGTGTCAAAATCTGCTCCTCAGTTGGTCTTTGAAGGCTTGTTCTTGCTGCCAGGCACTTTACAGTTCCTCCAATTCCATCACATGGAGATTTTCCATGGCTTGTAGCAAAAAAGTTCCATTCAGCTGAGATTCCTAAGTCATTTTGATGGTGGCAGGGATTCAGAATTTTTTTGAAGTTTTTGTTCTGCACTGCTGACTCATCACCAGAGTAGTAAATGTGTGTGATTTTTCCAAGGAGACATTTTAGATCTTCTGTTAATTTCACTATAAAAGCATGTACAGCGATTGCATCATGATTCAGGCTGTCGCTTATTATACAGTAGCTGATGCTGCTGATATCCAAGTTATTTCTGAAGTTATTGCTTGGCTGTTATTCCAGTGAAAACCTTGAGCTGCATCTTGGAAAATGAAGGAATAATTTTCAGCAAAGTCCATTAATATGATCAGTTCATTTGGCTTACAGCTCTCTTTTTTGCATTTTAGGTGCTTGCCCTGGTGCTCTGCAATTTAATGATGAGTGGAAAGTTTGTAATTTTTGAAATCAGATCATCAATAAAATCTTTGACGTTCATCTGCTTGGTTTCTAATGTATCTCTATCAGTGTGCACCCACTGTTTGAACTCAGTGGTATCATCTGGATCGCTGTCTTCAAAACTACTTTCTAAAAACTGTTCCTGTAGTTCTTTTCCCAGAAAGATTTCACAGCGATGAAGCATGTAGTCTTTAGATTCCAAATCACACACTGTTTTAACAATCAGACTCTTATAATATTTTTTAATTGGAGTGCTTGCAAGCATTTTGGTGTAAAGCGCAAACACAAATTGAGTGCATTCCTGCAGCACCCACAGTGATGCATGATTTTGGCCTCAATTCGCAGAATTTGGAAAATCCAATTTCAGGCCGATGCTGAAGTCGATATGCAGCAAACATTTCTTTCAAATTATTCAGAAGAAGGTATTTTTACATCAAAACTTTCTTTCCTTCTATTCTAATTGATACACTATCTTTTTTACCTGGACAAAAGTAGGAAAATTTCTTCATTCTGAAAAAATGTTATCACTCTTTCTTTTACAGCATCTGGAATCTTCTTGCTACACTTGTTCTTTGGCAGAGCTGACACACCATTTTCTGCCTGTAACTTCATAACTGTTTATACCATCCTCTCTGAAACACCAAATTCTTGCATTGTCTATTTTATAGTCCAGCTTTGTGGTGCTAATGTCAGTTTTTGCAGTTTTTCAGGCTGCCTTGACAGTTGCAACTTCTCTTTCAATTTTTTAATCAGGTGCTTATAATCTTCACAGTCAGGACATGTCTTGCTTGTACTAGGTGTCTGAAGATCTTTTGGGGCAAATCCTCCAGCAGCAGCAATGTTATTCGCAATTGCCTCTTGAGCTTCACTTATTTTTCGTTTTGCGTAACCTTTCGCTTTTTGATACTCTCTGAAATTTTAGAGGGGAGACCCCAAAAGCAGTTAAACTTGAATCGATGGATACTTCTGGATATGCTTCATCTTCTGACTGGTTTGAAATTGACTGTGATTTTTCTGCTTTCTTTGCTAAAATTTTTTTCTGCAAGTTGGGACAGATCTTCTGACCAGATTTCACATTGCTCTAAGTCACAGCTTGCAATTGTTTTGCTGTTTCCACATTGACAATCCGTTAACATTTCTAGATAAACTTTTCTAAAGAGTCACCCCGTACCTAGAAATAAATTTTACTTACTGAAAAAAGATGTTTATCCAGTAATGACAACACACTTTACACAATTTAAAAAGGCACACACAACATCTGAACACTCTTCACTACACAACAGTGTGCTTCAGACTGACTGTTGAAGCTTGTTACCAAACTCCATTGTTGACACAAAGCTGGTCTGTCACCAAAATAAAAACAACTTTTTCTGATCAAACAAGGTGAGCTCTTTTCAATTGTGCCGAGAAAAATCAAATTTGAGTGATCCCTTTTGAGATATGATCTTTTGAAGGTGAGCCATAATTGACCGATTAATTTTTTTAGCACACTTTGAACTTCGATAACTCGCTTATTATTTGAGCAGTCTGGGTGCCATTCGCAGAGCTTTGTGACATGCTGGCAGACTGCAGTAACTAAAGTATTAGCTTCAGAATGTTAATCTTTCATTAGATACAAGGCAATAAAGTATAGCCAAAATTTGGTACAACATGATTTATGAGCCACTTTGATAGCACATTATGATGAATTTACCATAGTTTGACCTTTTGTACTACAACTAATCTACTGGATCCAAAAAGTTGAATATGATTACAAAGTTCCAGCACAATAGTTCTCTTAGATCCTGCACAATGGTAGAACAAATTTGATAATTTATTAATTTCATTTGCAATGTCAAGAAATGAGCCTTTACGAAAAGGTGGCTGTGGCCCCATCATACTACTTATGAAGCAGTAACTTGGCAGTGCTTCATGTAAGGTCTGTATGTACGTACTGTAAAAATTTCATCGAAATTGGAGATGGTTGAGTGAGGACCCTTAGGCCACTTGATGTGGAATGACCCTGGGGGTAATTCAGTGTTAGTAGTAGAATATTGGGCTGTTTGAAAGCAGCAATAAAGGTGAGAGGGCAGGAGGGCCATTTGGAAGTGAGATGTAATCCATAATAATTAATCAGTGGTAATTTTATTTGGTTTTATGTAATGAGAGATAGTTATGTATTGCTTCCTGATCTGTGAGCTTGTATGATGTACTCAACATTTGACGTGTTGTCATTTGTTCATCATATGTAAATATTATGTTTAATGATTATATAAAGACAATGAGTTCTTGTTAGAATTACATTACTGGCTTCTTCGTTCATTGTTTAAATACTGGTTTAGGTGGCTAAACAGTACATTTCACTCAGTCCACCCCATCCACCAGAAGAAGGGCAGCAGCCAGCATCTCTACGTCAGGCTGTGACAGTACTTGAAGCAGTAAGTATATATTTTTAAAATAGTGGCATTCATATTTTTATCTAAACATGTAATCTGATTTGTAAAATATCAAGGCATCTGCTCAGACAGAATTTCTATGACAGTCTTACTCTCAAACAAAACACGTTAATTACATAGAATCTGAGTTATGTTCTACATCAGATGCTTTAACAAACGAAGTTTGAAAGGATTGCTGCAAAGGCTGTAAACACTGCATATGAATACGTTTTTTCAGTATGCAACATAGAAATCCAGGAACTGGGTAAGTACTGTGCTTTAATATGGAGAAAGTAAAGGAGCATTAGTTATCTTTAGTGCCATATGTAGGGAAGTAAATCAAAAGACAGAAAAATCATTGTGCACTGCATGAAATTGGTTTCCCTTGTGTTACTGAGACACTGAGTAGAGCTCACTTTGATGTAAATAGTGTTTGTCATCTACAGTTTGTATTGGGAGCCTGATGAAGTTTATGTAGACAAAAATCTCACTTACCCTTTGTAAATCAAGCGTTAGACGTAATGGTACATTGCAGCTTCCATTTCGGATACATTGAGTTCATCTCCAGATTGCTCTGTTGTTATGTCTTCCTCCTCCTGGATGTTGATGGACCATTTTCTTAGGCAATCTTTTATTGGAAACTCACGTTCGAGAAATATTAGAGGACATGTAATCTTGAAAGATTATATTAATGAAATAACAAAACTGTATGGATAGCATTTTTATTATAAACCAGTTCTTTAGAAAATAGTTATGGGTTTAATAAAAGGACTTAAATTCCATTCATGTATTACTTGAATGCTTCTGACATATGAAAAAATCTGTCAGAAATAATGGAGACTGCCAGGTTAAAACAGAATGAAAATGCCATTATTTACAGCAGACAACAACATCAGGGTTCAATAAGAATGAAAATTATCAATTACATATTTTAAATTTATATCTAGACAATGCCTTTAGAGATTGGAAGATTAAACTCAAACTTTTAAACTTTGAATACAGAAATTATTGCAAATATTATGAAAATTATAGATAAAAGGATAGATTGCTACTCACCATGTAGTGGAGATGCTGAGTCACAGATATGCATAACAAAAAGAGTCACAAATATACATAACAGATTGTCAAACAAGTAAGCTTTTGGCTGAACACCCTTCTCATGAATTAGGCAAAACACACACACACACACACACACAGACACAAATGCAACTCACACACACATGACCACTGTCTCTGGCTGCTGAGGCCAGACTCAGTTTGCGATCTATACTTACGTAATATTGTCATTATTCCATTGTGGATTTTCCATTGTTTGAAATTATTGCAAATAATTTTACCTTCTCCATTTTGTTAGCAGACGATCAAATTATTGTATGATGCCATGAAGCAATTTTTCAGTGAGGAGTTCGTAAATTATACAGGGTGGGGCAAATAAAAGTGGCCTGGGGAACAGAGTTCTGGGGTATGAAGAAACACAGCAGAGGAAAGGAAAAACACACTAACCTCACTACAGCAGATGTCAAAAGTGACCACCATTCATCTCTTGGCACTTTTGGGTCCTGGTCAGCAAGTTGCAGAAGACATATCGAATAGGGAATGCTGCAGTTGCTGCAGTTTCATCTGAAATGTTCTGCTGCAGTTCTTGAAGAAGACAAATAATCTCACACTGACAGTTCTGGTGACCTTGGTGGTCAGGCAGAGCTGTGACTGGACTGATCTCTCCTAACAACTCTATGTCAGGCATGAAGATTGTGTAAATGTGGTTCAAGGATCAACCAGCTATATGGACAGTTGCCCCATCCTGTTGGAAGTGCATCATGGGATTTGGTTATACAGGGTGTATCATACTTAATTGCATAAATGCATAGAGTTGAAAGTATATGATAGTAGAAGCAAAAGAGTCTCCGGAAACGTAGGGTTGAAAATGTATACCTTAAGAGCTATGAGCAATTTTTCATCTTCGATACTGTGAAACAAATCTCTTCTACTGCAGGTTCTTTGCTTTCCATATTTTGGGAACTGGTAGTATGGAACTAAACAAGAAAAAAAAGTCCAGTAAACATGTGATCTAAAATCCATTCCTTAAGAGCTATGAGTACTTGTTCATCTTTGCTACTTTGAAACACAACTCTTCTAATGATCAAGCGCTCGTAACTTTTAAGGTATGAGTTTTAGAGCACATGGTTGCTGGACATTTTTTTCTTATTTTGGTCCACACTAGCACTTCCCAAAATATGGAAAGTATCATATACTTTCAACTGTATGTGTTTGTGCCATTAATTATGATACACCCTGTATGCTCACATTCACGTCCAATTGTATCCACTTGTCCAGGCCACTTATATTTGCCCCACCCTGTATAAGACTGTACAAACATCATACCTCAAAATCATTGTACCCAAAACCAAAGTTATATCTTTCATAAGATCTTTAGCAGTCCAATGCAATCTTTTCTACATGCCATACACCCAAGAAGTGGATATTGACTGTGAGTTACTAAATTTTAATTACACTCTGAAAGTATTGAACAGACTATTAAGGAAGACAGCAATGAAATTTTGCAAAACAGTGACCGAGGATAGAAAACATAAAAGGAGCCTCTCTGAAGAATGAGTTCATAATTCATTTGGGCATTTCCTGGCAAACTCTATTAATTACCAGTTTGCCCTTTGCCTTCAGAGGCACCATTATATTGATACTTCCGACATGAGTGTACATTAAAGCAGAATCCAGGCTCTTAAAAGAGTTTTTTGAGGTGGGTTGTAGGTGTCGACATACTGCAAAAGCTTTACGTATGAAGTCCAGAAGGAAAGCAGGGTTTACATAGCCTGGGATAACTGGGAAATCTGGGGGCAAAATGTAAATTTTTTCATGTGGGAAAAACCTAGGCATTTTTTAGAATTTTGGGAATTTTTCAATGTTTTAGTTCTCAGTTAAATTTCGTAATTTTGACTGGTAATTTCTGATACTCTAACAAACAATTTTACTTTAAACCATTGCTGCAGACTCTAACTGCAAGGATAAAACATAAACAAGAGAATAACACCAAAATAATACTTAAGTTGCAAAGAAAATGCACAGTTTAAAGCAATAAAACACATTGCAGACATAAGCATCTGCTGAAATCAAAACAGGTAGTAAACTGTACAGTACTTCATAACAACAAACTGCTTTCAGTGAACATGACGTCACAACTGTTTATATTTCTCACAGGTTGTGGGAATATATTGTAAATGGTGTTTTGAGAAGCATTACTTTCAAAGTAAATTTCCTTTTATGCAAGATGAATTATCTTATGTGTGACAATGTGTGATGAATTTCTTACATTGGAGGACCAGCCACTTGGAAAAATCTCAGTCCCAGAAGACCAGCCATTTAAGTCATTATTTAGAATTTTACTGGCACATTTGTGTTTGATATGTCTTAAAAAGTAACTTATTTTGTCAAAAATTAATATGTCTGAAAGGGTAACACATGCTAAAAAAGACCAAGCCTCAAGGTTAGTTTTTCATATTTGTTTTAGTTCTTTTGTAGATTACAAATTATGCATTAATAATGGCAGGAAGTATAATTATCCTTCAAAACAAGGGTGAGGCAAATTACTGAGCAATTTCACATGTAAATGGCTTTTAAATGGAAAATTCAAAGTGCTCAACAAAATATTTATTCAGCCACATAACCCACAAAATGTTCGTTGCACAGCAACAAAATCTAAATTCATACTTGTCAGAAATATTCAGCTGCTGCAATTTAAGCTGTACTCTTAAAGAGTCCTGCTTAACCAGACCCTTGGGGAGGGGGGGGGGGGGGGCGACAGGTAAAGAATTTGATGACCAGTATTGCGTTAAAGCTTGTCTTTTATTGGAGCTAAGCTGTCTGTATATTAATTGAACCCATTAACTTTTCCTGTTTGTGTGTTCTTGCTACTTAACATGAATGTTGCTTGTCTTACTACATCACATCCTATGCTATGAATATTTGCTGTCATTGGCTGGTGAGATCACATGAGATGAGCTATGATTAGCTGAAAAAGCACACTGCAGTCCTGACTTCAGTGCTTTGGAAGGTACTGTGCTGTATTGTGTGGCATTCATATTTATACTTTCGTAATAGAAGAGTATGCAGTTTGTGTGTTGCCACACATCAAAGATTGTTCTCAAACCCTTTGTTTATTGCTGGGTGTTGTTTCCTAAAGTGCCAGGAAGTTCTGTGCCGAAGTATAAAATCTTTACCATTCAAAGCAGTGATAAGTTTTTCAGTTCTGTGGGAAAGTATGTTGCCACTCAACATAAAAAAGGTACTTTCATCTGGCGTGTAATGTATTTTTGTCCAGGAAAAAGCAAATTTTCAACCAGAAAAAAGTGAATTTTTATCCAGGGAATTTGGGAAAAACCACAGTTTTTTTTTCTTATCTGTGTATACACCCTGGAAAGACGGTAATCTGCAATGATTAGAGTCTCTAAGCATGGGTTACTTATGTTTGGAAGGCTTATTTCTCTGTAATGTATTACAATTCTGTGTCCATGATCAAATATAAATAATGGAAGGATTATGGGTAACCACTCACCTCATAGTTTAAATGTCAGGTACTTAACAAGCACATTAACCAGACAGTAATCCATGCCATGATGTATTCATTACATTAGAGGTTCTGCTTAGCTTACCAGTTTTCACTGATATCATTTCATGTAATTGTATCTTTAGTAATTCATTTAATTTCAGTAAATCTAATTCAACTAATGAATATCCTATGTTGTAGCATACGTTGAGGAACCCCCCACCAGATCCATCCCCTCAATGATGCTATTCCTTCATATGCCTGAGAGGAATCTCTAACTGAATTGTTCCTAAATCATAGGTGGAAACATCTGTGACAATGAAAGATTCAGTCAGGCCTATACGAGTGCTCAAGTAGCACAATGGTTGAAGCAGTTGCTCACGAAAAGCAGGGGTGGCAGGGACAAAGAATCCAGTGTAATTTTTTATCCTTTATCTGAAAACTACCTTGAGCAGTTAAACAGAGAACCGACTCGTGGCGATAACATATTAGACCTTCTGGTGACAAACAGACCCGAACTATTTAAAACAGTTAATGCAGAACAGGGAATCAACAATCATAAAGCGGTTACTGCATTGATGATTTCAGCTGTAAATAGAAATATTGAAAAAGGTAGGAAGATTTTTCTGTTTAGCAAAAGTGACAAAAAGCAGATTACAGAGTACCTGATGGCTCAACACAAAAGTTTTGTCTCAAGTACAGATAGTGTTGAGGATCAGTGGACAAAGTTCAAAACCATCGTACAATATGCGTTAGATGAATATGTGCCAAGCAAGATCATAAGAGATGGAAAAGAGCCACCGTGGTACAACAACTGAGTTAGAAAACTGCTGCGGAAGCAAAGGGAACTTCACAGCAAACATAAATATAGCCAAAGCCTTGCAGACAAACAAAAATTACGCGAAGCGAAATGCAGTGTGAGGAGAACTATGTGAGAGGCGTTCAATGAATTCGAAAGTGAAGTTCTATGTACTGACTTGGCAGAAAATCCTATACAGCAAAGTGAATTTTGGGAGAACATTGAGGAAAGCACAGCCAGGGTTAAGGACAACAGTTCCATCTTCAAGTGCATCATCACAAATGTTCTCTAATTTACAATTAAAAATTAAAATATGCTTAATATGTCCCCATGTCCTTGCTAGGCATAAGTTGACACACGCTGTATTCAGGTGCATTGGCACAAATGTTCCCTAATTTCTGACATAAATTAAAATCATTTGACATGACCCATATTCAGGTGCATGAGCACAGATGTTGACTAATTTGCAATGTAAATTAAAATATGATTAGTATGTGCCTGCTTCCTTACTGGGGCACAATTTGACATGTTTTCTTGATAGGCATCCACAACTACATCTACATCTACATCTATACTCTACAAACCACTGTGAGTGCATGGCAGAGTGTACATCCCACTATACCAATTATTAGGGTTTCTTCCCACTCCATTCATGTAGGGAGCACAGGAAGAATGATTGTTTGAATGCCTCTGTGCATGCAATAATTATTTTGATCTTATCCTCATGATCCCTGTGTGAACAATACTTAGTTGCTTATAGTATATCCTTAGAATTTTCATTTAAAGCCAGTTCTTGAAACTTTGTTAATAGACTTTTTAGTATAGTTTATGTCTATCTTCAAGAGTCTGTCAGTTCAGTTTCTTCAGTATCTCTGTGACACTCTCCCAAGCATCAAACAAACCTCTGACCATTTATGCTGCCCTTCTCTGTATATGTTCAGTATCCCTTGTTAGCGTTATTTGGTGTGGGTTCCACACACTTGAGCAATATCCTAGAGCTGTTTGTATGTGTGATTTGTAAGCAATCTCCATTGTAGACTGATTGCACTTAGCCAATACTCTACCAATAAATTGAAGTCTTACCACCAACTTTACCCACAACTGAGCCTATGTGATCATTCCATTTCATATCCCAACAAAGTTTTACACCCAGGTATTTGTATGGGTTGGCCAATTCCAGCTGTGACTCATTGATATTATAGTCATAGGGTCCTTTTTCATTTTTTGAAGAGAAGTGCACAATTTTATATTTGTGAACATTTAAACCACTTTGAAATATTTTCAAGGTGTGATTGCATCTTTAAGCAGCTTCTTTCAAGCAGTACTTCATTATAGATAACTGAATCATCTACAAAATTGTGAGATTACTGTTAATGTTGTCCACAAGTTCATTAACATACAATGTGACCAGCAAGGGTCCTAACACACTTCCCAGGGACCCACTCAAAGTTGTACAAGATAACTTGCTGCATCCTTCCTACCAAAAAGTTCTGAATCCAGTCACAAATTTCATCTGATACTCCATATGATTATACTTTTGAGGCTCAGGTGTGGTACTGAATCAAATATTTTTCAGAAATCTTGAACTAATGCATCTATCTGACTGCGTTGATCCAAAGATTTCAGTATGTCATGTGAGAGAAGTGTGAATTGGGTTTCACATTATTGATGTTTTCGAAATCCATACTGGTTGGCACTGAGGACATCATTCTGTTCAATGTCCCTCATTATGTTTAATCTCAGAATATGTTCTAGGATTCTCCAGCAGATCGATGTCAAGGATCCTGGGCAGTAGTTTTGTAGTTCACTTCTACTATAGTCCACTTTTATTACCCTTCTAGTAGATGGGAATCACTTGTGGGGTCATTTGCATTTTTTTCCCAAGAACTGCGCATGTTGTTTTTTATGTTTGAGGGATCTGCAATAGATTGTAGTTAGAATAGGGGCTAACTCAGTCACAAATTCACTACAGAATCTGACAGGGATTCTATTAGGTACTGGAGCTTTTAGTGATTTCAGGTGCTTATCAACACCACTGACACTCACACTTATATCATTCATCTTTTCAGTGGTATGAGGTAATTCTCCTAGGTTTCCCTTTGTAAAGAAACAACTGAAAATTGAGTTAAGCATTTCAGGTTTTGCTTTGCTTCCCCCAAATTCAGTTTCTGTCTCAATTGCTAGGGCCTGCACACTAACTTTGGTGCCACTAGTAGCCTTTACATGTGACCAAAATTCCTTTGAGTTTTGTGAAAGATCAGTTGGCATTATTCTGCTACGGTAGTGATTGAAGGCATCATACAATGCTCCATTGACAGCTAAACGCATTTCACACAGCATATCTCTATCTGTAGGCCTATACTTTGTTTTACATCTATTTTGCAGTAACCTCTGTTTCTTTAGAATTTTTTTTACAGTGGTTGTATACCATGGAGTTTCCCTTACATCATGAACTGATCTACTCGGTGCATAATCTATCCAGTGCAAGGTCAACTATTCTTTTAAACTATAGTTCCTCTATCTACATGCTTCTGCCCTGTGCTGAAAGCTTCAAATTTCTCATTTAGATATGACACTACTGATTTTTTATCTAGTTTACTGGACATATATATCTTTCTGCTTGGTT
Source organism: Schistocerca gregaria (assembly GCF_023897955.1). Classification (NCBI taxonomy): domain Eukaryota; kingdom Metazoa; phylum Arthropoda; class Insecta; order Orthoptera; family Acrididae; genus Schistocerca; species Schistocerca gregaria. Next base: position 319,032,709 of record NC_064925.1, on the reverse strand, counting down.
TAGTTGTCCTTTGTACTTTGGTAATCATGGTTGCCACAACTGCATCTTGGTCACAGTTTCGATGTGGACAGCCTCAAATAGGTCAGGTCTGTATGTTGTGATTATATGCAATATATTTCCATCATGAATGGTGTTCATAACTATCTGTTGTAGATAGTTTTCTATATTGTTCGTATATGTTAGCATCTGCTATGTTTGCACTAACTGTGTGTGTAACAATTGTAGCAGATATTATCTCTCATGTATAATATACAGGACAGAAGTTTGCATTGAATGAGTTTGCTCATGGAGTCAAGAAGGAAAATCTACAACTTGTTTGTGGGAAAGCAGTTTCCCACAGTAGCAGTCATATTGGTAACATTGATCACTGAAGTTGAAAACTTTTGTGATCTGAGTGAAACAACTTTTCGTAGTGCTATTCGGGCTTCAGATTTTTAAAAAAATGTACAGATGGAGAATTCAGAAAAAAGAGCAATTTCTTGCATGAAATAACACACTTGCGAAACAATGGATGGTCTATTTATTACACTGATGAGAGTTGGTGTGGTGCAAATTATTCCCAAAAGTTTGGATGGTAGGAATGAAAAACGCCTTATGTATCAGAAAATGTTCATGACTATCTCAGAGAAAGTATTCAAGAGTGGAATGGCTGGAATAGGAGCAATTCAGACACTGACTGCATCTGGGAAAAGAATTACAATGTCTCACATTGGGAGTTAAGGTGCGGGATTGTCATTCTGAGATGTATGCCAATCACTAAGAAGAGTGATTGAGGAGGATTTTTAAAAAAATTACCAAACAAATCTGTGATTGTAATAGATTGGGTTCAGTACCACACGATGATAAATCCAATATCATGAAATCTATCTGTGAAATGGAGGAAGGGTTTTGTTATTGAATGGATTGAAAGCAATAATGTAGAACTTCCATCTAATGTCATGTCATACAAAGAATTTACTAAAGCAGTCCTACTGGAACACAAATTGTTGTGGCATGCAACACAAGTAAACACAGACTTTTGAATTTGTTTATTTGATACAGCACACAATGATACAACTTACAATAACATGGAACTACACCTTGAGGCGATACAAAGTTTGTAGCATAACAATGTGTGCAAGTCTAAAGGACTGCATGATAGGTAATAGTTAACAGCAGGGTGTAGGCTCACATTGCCCTAGCTACAGGCAAAGTAGACATCACCGGCATTGATGCTGCTAGTTTTGAGTTGGCATGTGCAGCTGATGTTGTAGACTTATGCTGGAGGCTGATTATAGAGCCTGTTCTGTCATTCCCCATATCTACAGCTAGTAAGCCTTAGCTCAGCACCTGAAGTGATGTCCATAGTGTGCAGGAGCGGTGAGTTGCTCCATATTATGGGCGCAGCATACCTGTTAGGAGTGTAGCATATGGTAAAAGATAGTGGTAACTGGGGGGGGGGGGGGGTTGCCACAACCCACCCTTTCCAGGTAAGGTATGGGGGGGGGGGGACACCACACTTGGCCTAATGGCCTAAACCTGTGTCCTACCAGAGAGTGATGTTTGTGACCTCCAGCTCTTCTGCAGTGCCCCTTAATGGCTTAGGCTCTGGGAGCCCCTGGTCTGTGGTCACCCATGTGTGGGGCTGAAATTTACATAGTTGGTAGTGGCTGCACTTAGTGGACAGCAGAGGGAACAAGGGTGAGGGGTGAGACGGCAGAAACTGGAGGTGATGCCATGACGACATCTGGGCTTCAGACTGTCGGCCCCTCCTCTGATGCATGTTACGTACCTGTGGTAACTTGATCCGAAGATGTAGTCTGCCCCTTGATGTGGAAGGCAGAGGTGACTCGACTCTTCTCCTGTTGATGCAGTGGCGTAGAACAGCTAGCAGTGGAATTAGAAGAGCACTGGTGGGGGAGGATGGTGGGAGTTGACTTGAGAGCGAGCTCGCTTCAGTTGGTGGCTGGTCAACGCATACGGTCTGCAATTCACTGTAAAGTCTGAAGACACCAGCAAAGACACCAAATTTGCACGCAAGTTGTACTTGCACGCAACACAAATGAACAATGGTTATTGATTTTGTTTATTTGATACAGTATACAATGGCACAAATTACAAAAACATGGAACTACACCCAGAAGCGACACAAAGTCTACAGCATAGCCATGTGTCCAAATCTTGTGGTTTGCATGATAGCTAACAGTTAACAGCACAACGTAGACTGATCCTGGGAGCCTAGCATTGGACTAGATATTGGCAAGCATTGATGTCACCAGCATTGGCAGCACTAGTTTTGAGTCAGTGTGTACAGCTGGTGTTGTAGATTTGCACAGTGGTGGAGCCTCTGGTGTTTGTCCTAATATCCACTACTAGCGAGCCTTAGCTCAGTGCGTGAAGTAACATCTGTGGCCTGTCTGCACAATGAGCTGCTCTTGTGGCTAGTGCAGCTTACTGATCCAGAGTGCAGCGGACAGTGAAAGATGGTGGTAACGGTGGGCTTACCACACATGCATCCGTACTACCTTTTGGAAAGTATTTTGTGCTCAGTGGACAAGGAAATTAAACTTCTTTCGTTATTGATTGTGCAGTGCCAGTTCAATGCTGTTGAATTCATTTTCTGCTTTATTAAAAACGAGGTAGCGGAGGGGAGCAAGAATTTACAAATAAATGATATTTTACAGTTCTCTCACCCTCTTGTGGAAAGTGATCCCCAAAGTTTATGGAGGAATTCCAGTGATACATGTGCCCAAACTTGAAAGCAGATACGCACAAAGAGCCCACTGTCTTGACATACAAATTGAACTAATTGTGATCTAGGTAGACAACTGCAATAACAGCCATATGACCACAGACAACAGTAAAAGTGAGTAAGGCAGGTTTCATTTCATTTACCACTCTTTCCTGGAAAATTAATTTGAGCGAATCAAATTTTCATTTACTGTAAAAATGTACAGTACATGTCATTGTGCATTTATTGAGAGCTGCTTGTATATTGAGTGTTCACTTGTGACTTCCTATTTTGCTGCCCTCTACGTACAACAACAACTGAAATCGGCAATGCTGTATTGAAATGCTAGTACAAAATTTTCACTATTGCTGGTGAATAGGTGTTTATTGTGCATTACAACCTTGGCAGCATGCTGGTATGAAAACTACAGTCCATCACAACCTTGTGTATTAAAATTAATACTAGTTAGAAATCCAATCTGCATGTGGAATGCACTTCCTTGACTCTTGTGCAGAAAGGAGTGCAGTATTCTGCTGCATCCATTTTCAATAAGCTACCACAAGAACTCAAAAATCTTAGCAGTAGCCCAAACACTTTTAAGCCTAAACTGAAGAGTTTCCTCATGGCTCACTCCCTCTGTTCTGTCAAGGAGCGCGTGGAAGAGCTAAAAAATTAAGCAAATTCCAGTGTTACATTGTTGATTTTCTTTATTTAAACTTACAACTTGTCACCTGAATATGTTTTTTTTTTTATATTTCATTTTATCTGTTTCTAATATCGTGTTATAATTTCATGTATTGACTTGTTCCATGACCATGGAGACTTCTCCTCAATTTGGTCCCACGGAACAATAAATAAATGAATAAATAAATTCAGCTACTGATGCATTGCTATACAAACACTTAAGTGCCAAACACGGGGAGTAGTAATTAACAAGCTTTCCATTGGTACAATAGCTACAGTAGTAAACTCAATTGCACCATCTTGCATTTGACACTATACCAATGAAAGACCTTTTCAGAAAATAATGAAAATGTGCCTGCAGATAGGAAAATGTTGTATTTTTAAATAGGGCTCTGCGACGCCTCAAAGTTGACACTCGCCAAAAAATTCTCAAAAAGCCGACTATGTTTTAAATGTTACCACATATGTTGTCGTCTTTTCAACTAAAATGTAATATTCATACAGCAGATAAAAATAGACATCACCATGTTTCTGGCAAGGTACAACACATAGTTGTTTGTCAGTTGATGTAACCAGAATATGAGCTCAAAGTCAGGGGTCAGTCCATACGAAATGAAGTGTTAGTTTCTATATAAAATCCAGAGATTGTTGTGATAAAATTAAATGGATTGCAGCAACAGAAGCATACAGATAGTCATTGTTCACACACAGCATATTTGAATGAAGTGAGATGAGGTTGAATAATGTTTGTTAGAAAGATCATCTGCCATACAGCATACAGTAGCTTGCAGGGTGTAATATAGATGTAGTTCTTTGGGTGACTTGAGGAATGGATTTAGCTGTAACTAAGAAATATATTTTAGAGTGTCAATCCATTTAATCACAGTTCATGAGACCTTTATTTTGAGAACACATTTCATCTTCAAGAGCTCCGCGGTGTACACACACACACACACACACACACACACTCACACACACACACACACACACACACACACACACACACACACACACACATAACTGCAGTCTCAGGCAACTGAAACCATAATATTGTTATGTTCCATCTTGGATTTTCCATTGTTTTATTTGTAGCTTACATTCATAAAGTTATCTTCTTCTTGTGAATTTTTTCAGGCAACCCGTGCATGCCCTGGATTGACAGAAGCGCAATTGCTTTTAGCCCGTGTACAATTCCTGAGTCATGATTTGTCAAGAGCAGCAGAGACTTTGCATCATATTCTTGATTTGGATTCAACCTCTGCTCCAGCTTATCTTCTTCAAGCACAGATACTCATACAGCAAGGGGATTTCAGTCAAGCAATGCAAAGCCTGGAGGTTTCTACTTAATTTATATTATAATATTGTTTTATTCTATTTTTTATTTTAATACATTATAATCATTTGTTATAGTGTTTTAGTAATTTTTAAGATTTAATGTTAAAAAATAATGTTTCATTTAAAAACTTGAGCACATATTTAAACGTAAATGTTTTCAATTGGATCAAGTAATAGTTCTGTGTCCTTTGTTAGGGATACACATAAACAAAAGTAGCTGAAAATATGAGTTAAAACTATGTTAAAGATAGAGAAATGTTAGCTTAATGTACAGATGGAAGCATAGATGCAAAGCAAAAACATTTTTTTAAATTATATTATTTGTTTATGATTTTTGTACTTATGAAGACAAAAAGATTATGAGAATAAAATGTTGATAAGCGTGACAATTTTCAATAGTATGAGTTTCTCAGAACACCTTGGTAATATGATGAAGATAGATACAGAAATTGGCCATATTATTTACAAAGAAACAATCCTGGCATCTGATGTAAATGACAGAGAAATCATGGAAAGCTGGACAGGGATTTGTACCCAACTCCTCATAAACCCAGTTCCTTGCCTAAACCATTGCACCAATTAGCTTATTATTAGAAAATGAGTTTTAACCGAAAAAGGACTGGGTAACTCAAGAAGCTTGTTTATGAAATGATTTGAATAAAATATTGCTTTCAAAACAAAGGTTATAAGAGAGAAGTGTTAATACTTACTGGCAGCATAGAGGCATCTCTTGTAGGTTACCATCTCCCTTTCCGTAGGTAGTATTGAGAGAGATTAAGAGTACTGAAATCGCAAACAAAAGAAAGTAAGACAAACAGAGGGATAAATCTAGTGTAAGAACAACAATAGTATTAAGAAAATGGAAAGTAAATAAATGAAGTCTGTGTAAATGTATTAGAAATGAAAAAACAAGTTCTTGTACTGCACTATTCTAAGCACCATTTAAATTTAAGAATCCAGATTTTAATAGAAGAATCTCAGAAATCAGCAGTCAACTGCTGCAGAACCAGTGTGAAGAACATCAAGAGTAATTATAATGTGACGATATTTTAACCCTTCAAGCTGGTAGTGCCTGTGCTCACTTTTAGTCTACTGGTGATAGTTTTCAAGGCTGGTTGGTACAGGAATTCAGCATTTTCTTTAAATTGCTGTAGTGCTGTAATTGTGTGTCCAGATTAATGACATTTGCAGGAACTGTTAACAATAGACCTATTAGGTTTATAACATATGTAATCATTTAAAATGTATTTCCAGTGTGTTACACTTCCAAGCAATCTTTGAAGAAAAGTCCTACACGATGGTCTTGTCCTACAAGTTTTCAGTAGTTCTGTTCGGAAACACAACTTGAAACTGTATGTAGATTTTGCTTTGCCTTTTCTGTGGCTTGAGAAACAATATGAGCACTGGAGTATGTTGTAGTCTTCAAATATTTTCATGTACCACTCTACACATTTCTTTCTTTCCACAAGGACAGTTTGTAGATCCTGATTTCTTCCAACTTGCCCAATTTCCAACACTACTGACATAAAATTTAATCTGTTTCATGATAAACTAATGTCATTATTTGAAAATAGTTTTCCACATAAGCTAATCAGAAAGGACATTAAACAGTATTGTTAAAAAAGTGTGGATGATTCCTAGAGGGATTACAGTATATTGTAAAAGGAAAAGGGAATTGTATCTGATGGCAAGAAAAAGTAAAGATCCTGCAGTAGTTGTATTCTACAAAAACTGCTCAAAATAACTAAGAAAAGTTACTTAAAAAGAAAAAAAAAAAAACAAGGAACATGCACATCATGTCAGAAGTCAGTAATTCTGACAACAGACATAGGTTGTATAGGACATAGTGAAAGAGGAGACAGGACAACAGGACAAAGAACAGGATGACATGACTATTGACTTAAATGAAAGGGCTATAAATCATTATTCACAGGTAGCAAATGCATTTAATACTCATCTCCTAAAAATAGTCAAAAAGATAGGAACAAACAGTTAAAAAGGAAAAGCATACCAGTGGGGTGAAAAAGCAGCCCTCATGAAATTCAGTCACACGAATGTATCACCAACTCCTCCTTCTGAAATTAAGAAAATTATATATTCCCTCAAAAAATAAAAGGTCATTTGGAATCTATGGTGTTTTCAAAAGATTTCTTCCCATATAATAAGCCCTGTCTTATCTGAAACATGTAAGGCTTTGTGGCAGTTCTTCACCACACATTGGTTCTAGCAGTTCCACATTTTCCTTGCTCACTATAGCCACCTGCTATGGTAGTGAGTTTCTTATTTTGTGTGTCTATTTTCACCAAAAACTGACAATTCTTCCTTGTGACTGGATACCCTTCTACTATGATTGCTGTTTACTGGTTCCTAGTGAGGGTTCTGCTGATCTTGTCTCGTTTGCAGTCCTGGTCTTCTCCTCACCATGTCAACATTGATCCCCTGCCATGCTGCAATGGACACCCCATGTGGCGATGCACTTCATACTGAGATGCTCATTGTGAAGTTTTAAGACTCAAAGACTCACCCACACCTTGCCGTCTCTACATCTACCAAGCATCTGTTGTGTAAAGCAGTGTTTTGTGCTGCAAGGCATTCCAACTGGCAGGCATTAGTGCCCAAGTTGGTACTATCTGAGTTCTGAGCTCCACCTGTCAACTGCCTTGTGAGATAATTGTGTGCCTTTTGTTGGGCTCTTGCCCTGTCCAGTTATCATGCAAGAGATAATTCCACACCTCACGTTGGTAAGATCAATGTTGTGCTGATGGATACTCTGTAATGTGGAAGTGGCTTTGTTTGGTGTTCCACTATTCTTACCACACCACTCCTTTATCTAGTGCCATCACATCTGCAAGTGATTTTCAATAACTGTTAATTTTTAGACTATTTAATGATTTGTCTGTAGTGGTTACACATTTCAATAAATATCTTGCTTTCTTAACCAAGTATGGGCATTGGTCTTTGTGTGGAACTTATCATGCCTACTTTTGAAATTTTGTATTTATTTTAGTAAGTTAGATAGGGAAACATTCCTACAATTTTTTTCCAGAGAGATTAAAATATACATTTGTCAAACCCCTTTATAAGACAGGTGATAGGTGACATGTCAGTACTACTGACTTGTTTCACTGCAGACATCATTTTCCAAAAATGTTTGAGAAGGTCAGGTATTCTAGAATAGTATCCCACTTTTGAGCAACAGTAATATCCTCACTAAATCACAGTTTGGATTTCAAAGGAGTTCCTCTATTGAGACTGCCATTTACATGTTCACTCACCAAATTTTACAAGCCTTAAATAACAATAACACCAGGTGCTATTTTCTGTGGCCTATCTAAGCCATTTGACTGTGTGGATCACAATATCCTCCTTGGTAAATTGAGGTTTTATGGAATTGATGGCATAACCAGCCATAGGGTAATGTCACATCCAACCAGAAGAATGCAGAAAGTTGTACTTAGTAATTTAGCCAATGTAATCAAGTGAGATTTTTCTGACTGGTTAGAAATCACATTTGAAGTTTGACAATGGTCAATCTTATGTCTGCCATTGTTCCTCATTTATATGAACTGTAATCAATCCAAGCATCCAGTCCCTGGCCACACTGTTAGATGAACGTCAAGTTTTTAACATAATACGAGTTTTGGAGGTACAAAAAGCTGCAAAGATTATCTTGTTCAATCTAAATGAAGTGATTTAATTTCTTTGATCATTAAAGATTATTAACAATGGATACACCGCACAGCTTTTTGTTAATTGTTATTGTTGGAAAAAAATACCCAGTAAGTGAAACTAGGCCTAACTTCTTAATACTTCGTCATGCCACTCTAGCAGCTATTAATGCTTCAGTTCACCTTGGCATACTGTTACTACAGGCTTGCACACTGTCCTGCATCTGTGGGTGATGATACCATACTTGAATAATCTTTTTAGTGAGACAAATCTTTGTGGTGATTGTTTCATTTGTCACTTCCCTTTTCACCAGCTCCAAATATTTTCATGTCAGGTGAATTTCCTTGCCAGGATAACAAAGAGATGTTTTCTTGCTGCAAAAAGGTTTTTACTGATCAGGCTGTGTAGCATAACAAATGAGCTCATTTCATTCAGTAATAGCTCTTTAACAACAATGTATGTGTTAAACAATTATTCAGCCAGTTAAACAATGTTAAATGAGCCAGTTTACAAAAATAACCCCCAGAAATAAATGAATTATCAAAATCATTGGATGCATCTAATAATATGGCCAGGGACTGTACATACAGCAACAGAAGAAGTGGTAAACAATTTTCTAAAGTGTTGTTGACTGGATTTCTACAAATGGTCTCTTTCTCAATTTTAGAAAGACACAACATATTCACTTCTGCACATCTAAAGCTACTACACCAATGATAAGTGTGACACATGATGACGCAATAATAAATACTTAGTGTGGAAGCTTCAAAATTTTTCAGTGTCCACATTGATGAGAATTTAAACTGGAAAAAGCACATTTTGGAACTCATAAAACAACTTAGTTCAGCCACATTTGTGCTTAGAATCAGTGGAAATATTGGGCAGAGACAAATCAGGAAGTTGACAACTTTTGCATATTTTCATTCAATAATGTTGTGGAATAATGTTCTGGGGTAACTAACCTTTAAGAAAGTCTTCAGTGCACAAAAATGCACTGTAAAGATTATTTGTGACGATCATCCATGGTCATTTTGTAGACAGCTAGGAGTTGTGCATTCTGACTACAGGTTCACAGTATATTTATTCCCTCATGAAGTTCAGAAGGAACAATTATACCTATAATTACAATACGAGAAGGAAAAATGATGTTCATTACTCCACATAAAGGTTGTCTTTAGCACAAAAAGGGGTGCACAGTGCTGCAACAAAAATGTTTGATCACTTGTCCAGAGATATAATACAAGATGCCTGACAGAATGCAAGTAAAATTTGATACCAAAATGAGAAAGTGTCTCCATGACAACTCCTTTTGTTCCATATCTATTACTGTAATTTTAAAAGGTGGTGGGTAGGAATTACTAACACAAAAAAGCTTATAAATATAACCATATGTACGAATTAATTTGCTGTATGAATGTAAAATGACTCATTCCACATCATTATGATATACCATGCAAAATGATCCATGGAACATATAACTAAGTAACAACAGCACTGTGTCTCATGTAATATGTAGATATAGTTTATCTCATGAACTCTGAAAAGTGGTGGGATCTTTATTTCATCTCATGTGTGCCAACAGATGGGGCTAAGCTACAATCTGCATGTGCGTGAACAGCCATTGTACCATCTTCTTATGGCTCTGATTCAGAAACATCAAGGCGAGGTGGATGAGAGCTTGAAATCACTGCAGGCTGGTCTCCAACTGGATTGTTCTCAGATGTCACTAGCGGATCAAGTGTCACTTTCACTTGAACTTGTGGACACACTTATTGTAGCAGGTAACCTAATTTGTTGTATTTTTGTAGCTAGTGTAGTCCTATCTATAATGTTCATATCTGTAAGTCATTTGCGATCTCTATTTTAATTTGAGCTGAAATTTGAATCACTGTAAAATAAAAGTAAAAAATAAAGAAAAAAAAGGAAATAATACTAGTAATACCCGTGACAGAAGATGGCCATGTCTCTACTAACTGGCAAACCAAGACAGAGCTGCCACATGCACACTAATTTAAAAATGGATTTATATCTCTAGCTTTCAGTTATTTCTAAAATTTCATCTTCAGAGAACAAATGAGATAATGGAGAAGGTATATGCACAGATGTTGAATGGGAATTGGTCCAATTGCTGTATCAGGGTAGATGCAAGGAACAGAAATTGATTAGGAAGTAACAATTGATTACCAGTAAAGATTCAAATTTCAGAGTGGCACTAAAAATGAACTGTAGACAGTAGATAGCCCAAAGATGAGAGCCAAACTCAAAGAAAATAAATGAGAAAGAAATAAGAAGGAAACAATGCAGATGATAAAAAAGGCAAATGCAAAAATAGTACAAGAAAGGTAAAAGAATTTTAAAGAAGGCTGAAAATAAATAGAAAAAAAGAAGATAAACTTTCTACTTAGGCAGATCATACAATGCTGAAATCCCATCCCAGAACATCTTGCAAGTCCCTGGCCTCCTAACCTGCCCTATATCTGTTCTCTTGCCCATGCTCAACTGCCTTACTCATCTTTTCCTATTTTGATTCCAGCACTTGCTTGTATTTTTCCTTTTACAGGGGCATATCCAGTCAGAGGCCTCCTTTACCCTCATATAAAAAAAAAGTCTTTAGAAATTGAACTTGCATCCTGCCCCACTGGACAGACAGTTACAAAACCATGCAATTTTTGAATAATGTAACAGGTATTGGAATCATTATTAATAATAAGATGCTGTGCTGAATTAGCTGTAATGAGCAAGACAGTTCAAAAATTATTCTCGTGTCAGAACCTGAAGATGGCCACAGAGAAGAAATTGAGGAATTGACATTTGCTCCAGTGAGACCTCACAATCATCCCTGAGAAGGAAGAGATCTTCATTTATGAAGTAATTTTCAACTGTTTAGAAAAACAAAACCACACATCGGGAATCACAAGGAAAAAAGGCATATTTGGAATATAGCAACTGATACAGGAAGAAATATATTTTGATAGTCAGCAAATAAACAGAAATATTGGACTGGAAAGCATTGTGGCAAGTGCAGATATTTAATATTATTAATGAGGAATGTGCTTTCAGATAATATTGTTAATGAGAGCATTAATATACAAGTTTACACAAGTTTTTACAATTCTTTAGTCTTTACTGTGGTCTGTTATAGTTTTTGTTCTCTTCATATACATTATAATGTGGCTTCTTTTTACACCCTCATCTGCATACCATTCTTCAGTCAGCCTGTGGTAGAGCACTGCATCCATGGTGCAGAACTGTCTGAGCAGCACTCACTTTGCACAAGTTTTGGAGGCTCGCGGCTCGCAGTTTCTGTTCTCAGTATCACTCACTGAGTGGTTCTGCCACTCGGCTAAGCGAACGTGGAGTTATATGGTTTTGCCACAATGAATAAGCACCAATGGGGATGGAAAGTGTTGAAATGCATTTGGAATTAGAATTTCTTTTTAGCTGGCTTTTTTTCCATACACCATGTAGAAGGTGTATGGTAGAGGGTTCCACTTCAGTTGTATTAATTACTTATTCAAACCATGACTGGTTTCAGGATTTTAAAATCCCATCTTCAGTTGTATGAAACTGTAACATAGAAAGGAGAGGTAGGAAGAAATATAATGCAACATATCTGTAAAAACCAGAAGAGCAGATACCGAAACAAGACAACTCATGTATTGTACTTGGTAACGCATAACTTAAGTTACTACTAACTAAAATGAGCAAACCACGTTGAAACATGTGGTTCTGTTGAATAAGTTCCTTATAAAATATGTGACTGGATCAGGCTTATTTCTCCAAATCCCAGTCATTTATTAATTGTTTCACCTTAATCATCTTTCCATGTTAGTATAGTATTATTTCATCTAACAAAAGGCGCTCAGCCCCATCATGTTAATTTGCCATTTCGCTCCTAGCATCACTATACTTACATTTTAGATTTTTATGGTGATTTTTATATTTATATATTTCATTTTACATCGCTTGAGCCCATAATGTATCCTACATAGGTAATGATTCACTTGTGTGGTTTGTCTTACCATTACTTTGTATCATGCCTTTTACTGTCTAATCCTCTGTTCACTCATTTGGCAAATGTACCATTGCCTTTTTGCCTATTACAGCCCATATTTTTACAAGCCTGTGAGGTTCATGCTTATTTTTCTCCCGTTCATTTAATTGTTACATCTCTTAGTCATCTTTCCATATCATTATTGCTTTTTAAGGCACTCAGCCTGATCATTTTTGTTTGTTATTTTGCTGCTTACATTACTACACTCACGTTTTAGATACTTGATGGTTTTTAGATATTTTACTTTACATCACTGAAGCTTGTAATGTGTTGTGCTTTTGATGATTTGCTAAATATGGTGCGTGCTACCATTAATTTTTATAACTTTTCTTACATTTTCATCACATGTTCATTCCTCTTATGTACCAATACCTAAATTGCCTAAAAACTTCACTTGTTGTTACATGTTTGGGAGTTATTTAGCCTAATCGCATAACATAGCTCGTTCATATTCTATATGTTTTAAAATGAAGTATTGTAAGTGCTTGACCAATCAGTATAGTTTTTCTGTATCTTTACAATAACATTAGTTTACTTGGTTGTCCACTGTTGATGCCTGCACCACACTGTACCTTCAGACCTCCATTGTAGCAATCATGTCACTCATGGTTGATGGCCATACCATGCTGTGCCCGATGGCGGACAGTATGAGTCCAGTGTTTGTTCTTGGTTTCTGTTTCCTTCATCCGAACTGCTCAGACATTACACTTTTAGTTCACTTTGATTTATTAGGCCCTCTCTAATTTTTGCTTATACCAAGATGTTGTGATTTAGATCCTTTGCACCGACTGGCCCAACTGCATGTTGTGTGTTACTATCTTTTGCACTGACTGGTCTGACTATGTGTTGTGTTTTACTAAAGTTAGTCTAGTCTTACAGTTTTTGCAATGTGTTACATTACATTTCTTTCTTCCTGTATGCTGTACTTTCACAACCTGAAGATGGATTTTTAAAATCCCGAAACCGGTTGTGATTTGAAAGAATAATCAATGCAACTGAAGGAGATGTCTCTGAATTAATTGAATACTGAGTATTATTGAAGGTCATCGAATTAGCTGTGGAACTGTTAATTTTGCATGAAAGAATAGCTGGTGCAATAATGCCTTCATTCAATCCGCTGCGAAAATCATAGCGACATTGAGACATGTTTTGAACAGGATAAATGAAAAAGATTTATGGTGAGGAGTGTGGCAACAGGTTGTAATTGTCAACTTATTTATAGTTGACAAAAAAAGTTCAGTCCAGCAACATTGTAGACTCCCATAAATAAATCGAACAAGTAGACTAATTTTAATTTAATTTTCTGCAGTGAAAGGAATGAGGAAGCAAGTACAAGGTTTATTGATAAGCAGAGATGGGCCTTATTCAGATAAATTTCTGTATGGACAATTATTCAAACAAGTAGATCACCCTCACAAATTTATTCGTGAGTAGATGACTTGTAACTTAAATAATGAACAATGTGTAATGCCACTGTATTTTCTTTATTTTCTTCTAGTATCATTTTCTTTAACTAGTGCATGTTCCTTGGCTAAGAGTGATTTCTGTGTGATAAATAACATATTAATGGAGTGTACTTAAATGTGTTTCGGTGGCTCAGAAGGTTGAGCTCCACACTACAAAGCAAAGGTTCTGTGTTCGCTCTGTTGTTGATTCTACGATTTTTTCTGTTACTTATCACTTCATTCGTCTCTGGCAGTAAGTCAATTTGCACCATGTTTCAGAATGCATGTTGAACTTTAGGTCCCCTCTAATTGGCCATACAAATCAGTTCAGAGACAGTAGAAGTCAGGGGCATGCCAACATGCCTAGTAAAACACTGCAGTGTTCAAATCAACCTTCAGGTTGACTGCAGCTTTACTTGCTTTACAGCATAACAAATGCAACACTAATATACTCTCTAACCGGACAGCTTCAGCAGTTGCACAGCCAATGTGACCCAATTCACCTGACTCTGCACTTGCCAGTACTTCCCCTTCCCCCTGCTAACATGCAGAAGTACTGCAGATAAGTAGCCAGAGATGAGAAAGCAGCCAGCAGAAACTCTGCAGCACCTTTCTCAGTTGTACCAACACTATCAAATATGTATGTCTCGTTGATCTAATTATGCAAATTGCTAGTGTTTATAGTGCTACAAAAGGAGTGAACGAAGTTAGAACTCAGTCGCTAATGAATAACATTAACAGACGTTAAATCTCAAGAACTCTTAAAACGTTTGTGGTATGCTGCCGAACATTCAAAAGTGTTTTAGGATTAACTCAGAGTAAGCTTTCAGTTAAAATCTGAAATAGGTTTTTGATGCCTCATGCATCTATGCAGTTACATAGAGCATTGAGCATTAGGATTCAAAAATTTTGGATGAGTCACTGTGTTTAAGTACATAAAAAATTACATAATATTTCTCCACAATGACTACTTTTTAATTGAGAAAGCTCCAAGAGATGATTGGAAGACAATTTTTTGTCTTTCTGTGCCTACTGCAATTATTGCCATAATGTCTTACCCACAATTTAAAAACAAGTTGTTCACTTGTATTTCTGTTCATGGTCGAGGGAGGCTTGAAACAAATTAACGACGTATAGCATTCAAAAAAATGTTTGAGAAATCCGGTTGTGTCTTTGGAATGATGTTATGACATAAAAATAAAATTTTATTTTAATTTAATGTAGGAAGTGAATGTAACATGGAATCACAGTGTATTATTTGCCAAAAACTACAACAGAATTGACAATTTCTACAGCAGAATTGATGATTTCTCAATTTTTACTGAAGAAGATTGTAAGTTGAAAGTAGTTTATCATTATCATGAAATATAGACTAATTCAGGAGATATAATGCACCAATGTACTCTTTCCGTGTGGATAACATATTTTCTTTAGTGGCACTGTGGCAAATCTTCAGTAATCAAATGAAGTTTCTGATGAGATATTTGACAAGAAGAGGTGTTTTGAAAGTTAATTTAAAAGCAATGAAAAGTACATTTGTTTCATAAACGACAAAGATTTGGAGCAATAAATTTTGATAGATTTAAATTTATCAATTATTTGTAACCTTTTCAATCCGCAGATGATGAATAAATTTTTTTGTGTAAGTGAATAATGTTTTGAATAATATATTTTATTCATGAGTAATGAATTACAATTTTTTTCTGTATTCATTATTAGTCATTTGACAAACTGTTGACCATCTGGTGATAAGTAAAGTGCATTGCACATGCACAGAGTGCAAATTCGTAGTGGGCAAGTGAATGGAAGCACGTGACATCCTTGTGGCTGTGAACAAGTACTCATGTGGCTGTGTTGTCCACATGGCTGTGTACAAGTGCATACTCAGCTGTAATTAGGTGAAATGGCATTGGTAATCTTTGGCAACTTCTGTCAAAGTATGCAAAATGTATTCACACTCTCTCCTGAACATCACATGGATGGGGTACATATTTGTAGTGCTCTAGTTTGTGGAATTTATTGTTAACACATATTGTATGATTGTGTCTTGAAAGCAGGGTATAAGATGAACATCAACAAAAGCAAAACGAGGATAATGGAATGTAGTCGAATTAAGTTGAGTGACGCTGAGGGAATTAGATTAGGAAATGAGACACTTAAAGTAGTAAAGGAGTTTTGCTATTTGGGGAGCAAAATAACTGATGATGATAGAAGTAGAGAGGATATAAAATGTAGACTGGCAATGGCAAGGAAAACTTTTCTGAAGAAGAGAAATTTATCAACATCGAGCATAGATTTAAGTGTCAGGAAGTCTTTTCTGAAAGTATTTGTATGGAGTGTAGCCATGTATGGAAGTGAAACATGGACGATAAATAGTTTGGAGAAGAAGAGAATAGAAGCTTTCGAAATGTGGTGCTACAGAAGAATTCTGAAGATTAGATGGGTGGATCACATAACTAATGAGGAAATATTGAATAGGATTGGGGAGAAGAGAAGTTTGTGGCACAACTTGACCAGAAGAAGGGATCGGTTGGTAGGACATGTTCTGAGGCATCAAGGGATCACCAATTTTGCATTGGAGGGCAGCGTGGAGGGTAAAAATCGTAGAGGGAGACCAAGAGATGAGTACACTAAGCAGATTCAGAAGGATGTAGGTTGCAGTAGGTACTGGGAGATGAAGAAACTTGCACAGATAGAGTAGCGTGGAGAGCTGCATCAAACAAGTCTCAGGACTGAAGTCCACAACAACAACATTGTATGAAGAAACCTGTGAACTGCGAGTCTTGTTACATGTGCCTGATTCCTATATTCTCTAGTCCTGCTGTCTTCATCGTGGCTGGTGTGTTGTAGAGCTCTAGTTCTGTCTGCTCATACTTCTGGTCCATGATGTTAATCAGTTTATTGTGTGGTCTTGTGGAAGATGGCAAGTGTTGGTATCTAATGCTCTCATTGTTTTTCCCACTCCTAGTATCTATGTCAGGACCATCGTGTTGATTTTTTCTATTATTTTCATACTGTTGATCTTAAGTTCTTCCTGTATAATCTCTATTCCTTGCATAATGACCGGTGACACTGCCACTTTGTCCATGATATTAATCAGTTCCTTATATGGTCTTGTGGAAGATGGCCAGTATTTTTATCTGATGTTCGCTACGAAACATCTTTTTCATGGGTGAGTTAATATGTAAATCAGGATGGCATTGTTTTTCCCACTCCTAGTATCTATTTCAGGCCCACTGTGTTGACTTTTTCTATTATTTTCATATTGTTGATCTTAAGTTCTTTCTATACAATCTCTGTTCCATACATAATGACCGGTGACACAGCCACTTTGAATAGTGACATAGTTGTGCTTGTCGATAGATTAGTTATGTTCGGGATATTGTATGAGGCTTCAATGGCTGCTGCTGCTCTTTCCTGATTATGCATACCAAAAGATGCTAGTGCTGTCTGTAATGATTTCCAGGTTATTTATATTTCCTCACTATTTACAGCGGTTCATTGTGTAGAGTTATTTTGTCTTTGGGTGATGTTTTTCCTCCCTTCCTGAATATCATTTGAACTGTCTCCTCTTGGTTTATGCTATGTTACTTTCTTTTGGCCAAGTGTCTAGTCCTTGTAGTGTCTTCTGTACATCCATCCTTACCACAGTTCCTTTCACTATGTCATCCGCATACCAAATCATTTTTGCGTCTGTATCTTCCTCTGCTATGTTTGTTACATCTGCTGTGTAGATGTTGAACAGTGTTGGACTCATAGGTTCTACTTGGAGAAGTCCATTCATCTGTATAATTTTCTCTGGAACTTCAACGTAATTGTTTATTTGGATCAGATTACGTTGAAGACATGTCTTGATTGTTCCACTAGTTGTTATCCATCTCGGATCATTCTTTTCAGTTTCTGTATTAGGTTTCCTCTATTTACAGATTCGAATGCTTTCCTGAGATATGCAAAGTCTGAGTAATACTTTCTGTTCTGGTGTCTCCGTGTGTCTTCTGTCTGTTTTGTTAAATATTTCACTGCTGTACCATGTTACTGCCCTTCATAAAACCAAATTGACAATCCACAATGTGTCCCTCAAATGCTTTGAGTAGTCTTTTGTTGAGTATTTAATAAATATTTTGAAGAAAGTATTTTCTAATGCCACTCTTCTGAACAGCTTCAGGAATGATTTGTCCCCCTTCGCTTTGTACAGAGTCTACAGCTCGTGGTCTAGTGGCTAGCATTGCTGCCTCTGGATCACGTGGTCCTGGGTTCAATCCCTGGCTGGGTCGGGATTTTCTCTGCCTCAGGACTGGGTGTTTGTATTGTCCTCATCATCATCTCGTCATCATTTGGGTAGTAGTGTGACTGGAAATGGAAAGATTGTAATATGTACAAGTGCTCATGACCACGATGTTGAGTGTCCCACAAACCAACATTAGTATCACTTTGTACAGAATGTTTATGGTCGATGTTTCCCCACATTTTTCCTGTATGTAGGACTTTATTCATTACACCCTTCCATAGTTCCTCCCTGTTGAGGGAGTCACTGACGTATTCCATACATATGTTGTCTCAATCAGCCACTCTCTTGTTTTCCTTCTTTTATTGCAAGTCGTAGTTGTTATTAAGTCAGAGTTGTGTGTAGTCTTTGTTGCTTCCATTTTATGTACATTTTTTTAAATGTTTATTTGCTATTACTGAGTAATATATTTCCCATTTCTTTGAGTGAATTTGTCTTGTTGTGAGTGAGACTTTCTTCTTCATTGCTATGAATGGGTCTGATTTTTGCATCTCTTGCCTCTCAGTTGATATACTCCATTGTTTTCCTTTCAATTGTAGGTTTGTATCTCCTCCTTTTTCTGCACATGCTGTTGAATCCTTCTGTTGTCTGTGTCTTTGCCATGTCTAGTATCTGTAGGGTTTCTTTCTTTACACTCACGCGTCATTGGCCAAATAATTTTTGCATTCGCCTTCTTCTTTCGATTTTCATGCTTCTGTCCAACACTTATGTGGATATTTTCAGGATTTCCTCTGGTTTTCATCCCTGTATTAATTCCCCTACTCTTTCGATGTTACCTTTGTTTTGCTCTATTCTATATTTTGCTTGGTATGTTTGGCTTCATATTCTATATTACCTTCAATACCAGTCTTCTCTAGGAGTTTTCTTACGTTGTTTGTGTAGTGGGTGTTTTGCTTTGGTCTTCTTGTGTAGAACCAGGCCATCTTGTCTGCTGCTTTCAGCTCATAGTGTACTTTCGTGGATCCTGTGGTGAGTTTATGTTGAATTGTCTGTTTTCTTTTTTTTCCTGGGTGTATTGTTTCTGAGTCAATTTTGTTTCTGATGGTTTACTTCTGCTTCTTGTGCTCTCTCAGGTCCATGTCATCACAATCATCCATTGATGTTCTCCTTCCCTCTGTGTCTTGGTCTGGTTTGGAATCATAGTCTTCTTGATTTCTGTGAGTTTTTACAGTCTTCCCTTGTTCGCTAACTGACTAACTGTGCCCGAATAGGCTTCAGAAGGCCCTATGGTACCGACTGACTGCTGTGTCACCTCAGGCATTAGGCATCACGTGAACGCAGGTATGGAGGGACACATGGTCAGCATACTGTTCTCCCAGCTATTGTCAGCTTTTGTGAGCAGAGCCACTACTTCTCAGTCAAGTAGTTCCTCAATTAGCCTCACAGCTGCTGTGATGCAGGACGATGTTCAGTGAGATTTAAAATATCCCCAGGCATCATGACCAGGTGTAACAGTGAATGCCATAGTGGAGCAGCAGGAACAGTTTGAAGCAACAAGGCATCTATACACCAGTTCCAGCAGTTTGCCCCCACAGCATTTCCAATTGCCGGGTACTGCCATTCACCTGCTCTCAACCACGCATACAGTGTGCCGTGATGGAAAACATAGTCTGACAACAGAAGGTGGCAAACGATCATGAATAATTCATATTGGTGATAAACAAC
Organism: Schistocerca gregaria; assembly: GCF_023897955.1. Taxonomy (NCBI): domain Eukaryota; kingdom Metazoa; phylum Arthropoda; class Insecta; order Orthoptera; family Acrididae; genus Schistocerca; species Schistocerca gregaria. Next base: position 319,012,862 of record NC_064925.1, on the reverse strand, counting down.
TTAGACCAGCAAACTAATACATTAATATTGGACATAGCAGTAAACCCACTGCCACACAGAGCGTACTGCAAGCTGAAAGAAGCTAATCTCATGATGCACAAAATCTATTTTCCTCAGAGTCAGGCAAGTACTATACCAGAAGAAGCAGGGTGACATCACACCATTGGAGCACCTGCGCAACTTAATAGATGGCTCAGCAGTGGTTGACAGTTTGCTGTTACGTGATTGGCAGCAGCAACTTCTGGCTGAAGAATGGGCAGTGTTTGTGATATATGATTAGGGATCACCCTATAACGTACTAGAGGCTGGAGATAGGTTTTATGTGATCCTCAAGTCGACTGCAGCAGTTGCAGTGGCACCATCAGAACTATTGGAACGAAGTCAACTGAAACTACAACTCTGAACCGTGTGGCCATAATGCCCATCGAGTGTTTCAGACAAAATCAGGAGCTTAAGAGCCACAATGGTGACAATAAGGTGCCAGTAATCAAGATCAGTTCCAACCAGCGTTACCACCACATAATACACAACATTAGTGGAAGGACTCACACAAAGTGTGCTAGTATCACAAACATCGGCAGAGGTGCTACAAAATGCAAATCACTTTGTGCTTACTTAAAGGATCAAGGTGTCTACAGAACAGTTTGATGTCTGCATGCCTCAAAAACAGCCACCTCTGTGTGCATATTCTACCACTTTGAAACCTCTGTATATATCAGACGAACATACTGGCACAATGCTTGGATACCAGAATGTTAACCAAGCACCTTACCACAAGCCAGATGTTTGTCTACCTTTAAAGGCAGTTAATAAATCATCAGTCAACACTTATGGGCCGGCCGGGGTGGCCGAGCGGTTCTAGGCGCTACAGATTGGAACCGCGCGACCGCTACGGTCGTAGGTTCGAATCCTGCATAGGGCATGGATGTGTGTGATGTCCTTAGGTTAGTTAGGTTTAAGTAGTTCTAAGTTCTAGGGGACTGATGACCTTAGAAGTTAAGTCCCATAGTGCTCAGAGCCATTTGAACCATTTGAACACTTAGGACATGAAGAAATGAACATATATTAGGCATCGACTTCTAGGCATTGACTTGCTAACACATTTTACTCTAGCAGTTGACTTACAGGGAGTGTGATTGTTAAGCTTAGTGGATAACAGTGCAGTGTCAGTGACTAAAGATCATCTGACTTACGTTGTACTACAGGGAACTCAAAACATGTTACCCTTGAAGGAACATGGAAGTCTTCAGACAAACATGTAGGAGAATTAACAAATGTGCCACAAGAGCAGGTTCACTGCAGTAAGATCAAATACAGTACACTGAGGTGACTAAAGTCATGAGATGCCTCCTAATATCATGTCGGACGTCTTTTTACCTGGCGTAGTGTAGCAGCTCATTGAGGTACAGACTCAACAGGCTGTTGGAATTCCCCCACAGAAATATTTAGCCATGCTATCTCTATAGGCGTCTCTGATTACAAAAGCGTTGCTGGTGCAGGATTTTGTGCATAAACTTACCTCTCGATTATGTCCCATTAAAAATCGACGGGGGTTAATGTCGCGCGATCAGGGTTGCCAAACCATTCATTCAAATTGCCCGAAATGTTCTTCAAACCAATCATGACCACCTGTGACCTGATGACATGGTGCATTGTCATCCATGAAAATTCCTCTGCTGTTTGGGAACATGGAGCTCGTGAGTGGCTGCAGATGGTCTCAAAGTAGTTGAACGTAACTGTTTACAGTCAATATTGGTTCAGCTGGACCAAAGGACTCAGTCTACTCCATGGAAACACAGCACACACCATTATGGAGTCATCACTATCGTGCACGGTGCTTTGTTGTCAACTTGGGTCCTTGGCTTCATGAGGTCTGCATCTCACACACGAGCCATATCAATTGAAATCGAGTCTCATCTGACCAGGCCATGGTTTTCCAGGTGTTTAGTGTCCAACTGATGTATGTCATGAGCCCAGAAAAATCACTGCAGGCAATTTCGTGGTGTTAGTAGAGGCACTCGCATCGATCGTCTGCTTCCATAGCTCATTAACACCAAATTTCATGGCACGTTTCTAATGGATACATTTATTGTATGTCCCACATTGATTGATGCAGTTATTTCTCGCAGTGTTACTTGTCTGTTAGCATTGACAATTCTAAACAAACGCTGCTGCTCTTGGTTGTTGAGTGAAGGCTGTCGGCCGCGTCATTGTCCTAAAATTTTGTACTCTCGGCACACTCGTGACACTGTGAATCTTGGAACATTGAATTCCATGACGATTTCTGAGATAGAATGTCCCATGTACCTAGCTCCAACTGCCATTGCACATTCAGAGTTCGTTAATTCCTATTGTGTGGACATAATCATGTCGTAAACCTTTCCACATGAATTACCTGAGTACAAATGACAGCTCTACCAATTCACTGCCCTTGTATACATTTTGTATCTGATACCACCACCATCTATACACAAATGTATTGCTATCCCATGACTTTTGTCAGCTGAGTGTATGGTACACCACATCTGTATCACACCAGGACAGGCTGTCTCACTGCGCGCACACAGAATCGCACCCAAAAGGCTTACAAATATGAAGACGTTCTTCAAGCAGATATTAAAGTTGAGAGTTATTTTCCACTTGGATGACTTATAGTCTTCACATTCACTCCCACACCTTGCCCACATGTCAGACCACAATAATTCCAGAGCAGATGAGTCATGCTTCTCAAATGCCAGCAGAACACTCTCTCCAGTTGATGAACATATCAGCAAAACAGCTGACGGTCAAAGCCGCATCCAACCCATACAAGAGTCAGTTCGCAGATCAAGTTCAAATACCAAGGCATCACAGATGCTTTGCACTTTTGGGGGTGGGAGGAGGGAAGGGGCACTGTGTGGCCGCGATACATTTATGTGTAGCTGTGCATCGTAAAAGTAGCAGGTTGCACAAGTAAACTCTCTGAGTGGTTCTATGTCATTCCCTATCATAATATGTAGAAGAATACGAAGCAATCTTTTCAGATACTGGTGGTAATAAAGGTGGTTTTGACATCTAGTACCCAAGATCATCAGTGTGAGATGGTTTATAGGTTTGAATTTTGTATCGTGATATTATATTGAAAGCTGTATCAAGACTCAGTGGCTATACTTTCTTTCAACTTGCTGAGTAATAAATGAGTTTTTTTATTTTTGTAATTGTTTTATTGCATATGTAGGCCTTATACTTCAGAGTGACGTTTTCAGAGATCGTGATTGATAAAATGACTGTAGATTTCAAATAACTGGTGTCTGATAAGGCCCAGCTCGGTTGTCCACTCACAATTGGTCTGTGAACCAACAAAAGATACAGATTTTGAAATAATGGATTGTAATAATAAATTATGCATCTCTTTTAGTTATTCTAGGTCCCAACCATCAGTGCAAACCCCTGGTTCGCCAGTTATCATTGGTTTTTTAAAATTATTTTCGGCAACTTGAATATGACAGAGGCATTCCTCTACTGCAATCTCATGGTATATTTTATACAGGAGAAAGGCAAAACAGAACACAAATTGAACTCAGCTAAACTCGTATTTAACTTAAATTTCTCCTACTCAGAAAAAATATGAGGACTTGCTAAAAGCCTCTAAATTTTTTATGTGAAAACTCTTAAAGCCTTCAAAATAATGCAAACTTTTTTAACATTCTGCATCTTTATTCTTAATGTCTACATATTTATTTCTCAACATAGTCACCCTGGCGATGGGCACATTTCTCCCAACAAGACACTAGTCTGTTAATACTGTCACCTTGTTTTCACTGCTTCATCACTATCAAAGTGAATTCCTCATAGGTGTTCTTTAAGTCTTAGAAACAAAGTAAAATTACATGGGGCCAAGTCGGGACTGTATGGAGGATGATAGTGACAGTGAACCCATGGCATCAGATTGTTGCAGGTGTTACAGCACTCCTGTGTCGTCTCGCATTGTCGCGGATGGTAGAGGTGCTTGATATGTGGATGAACAATTCAAACTTGTGATTTCAGTTTTCTTAGGGTCTCTCATGCACTCACATAGTTAAATTATACAACACTATGGTATATGCTACAATTCTTTTATCGTGGCGGCTCGCGCATGCCTGCCCAGATGCGGGAGGTTGCTGCGTTGGCAGTTACAAATGATGCACGCGCCAAGAGAAGCAGCGCCATAGGATAGTATAGTTCGCAAACTTATGCTTAGGGGGGAGCGCGCAGTTTATGAAGTAAAGCCACCACAGCCGCATTAACCTTTTCGCTGCTACAGGGACGTGCTCCCTGCATTCTGCGCTGTGTGCGATTTTGTCATCACTGCACTGCTTGCCTGTGCAGACACATGGTGTTCCGACCGCTTTGACACACCTATCATTCGATTTCACAAAAACTATTTGGCCCAAAAATTTGATTTTTACACATCTTCTTGACTGATACCTTCCCCCCATAAATGACTTAATTTTGTTTTGATATTCAATGCAGCTGTTGTGCAGCATTAAATGTAGTAAACCATTGCACGAAATTTTGAAGAGTTGGCAGAAGTAAAAGTCCATAACGTATACTTTCCGTGTGGTTGATTTTAGTTGCCTCAATGTTGAGAATGAAATGTGGGCAAGATACCTAAATTTCATATAAATTTACTGTATAACAATATACCATTTAAGTACCAGATAGGTGTCGTATGTAATATTGAGAAATATTCCATCTTTCGCGACTGTAATAAAAGTTTTATTTATACCAGAGTCATTTTGCTTTTTTCTAAAAAGTTGTGATTAAAACAAAGTTGGCGAAGTACACAAAACTGAATTGCGGACATAATAAAACATAGAAACTGAAATATATTGTCAGTGAGGCGCAGTGCGCAAACAATTTGTGTTTGTCACAACGGAAAGCAAATACTTGCCAAAACATAGATCAGTCAACGAAAACATTAAATATGATGATGTTGCCAAAGCAGCGAAGCATAGAATTGCGTCAGACAATCAAGTAGCTCTGCAACGTACTAGCCGAAATTCTGCTCTAAATAAGCAAATATCTCAATGTGAATAGTAAAACAGCGACTGCGGAAGAGAAGATGTACAAACAAAACAGATAACATGAATATTGTATGAGTGCCTTTTCATTGTTTTTAATTGCTGTGAAAAGAAATATTGGAGAACAAGATTAGAAAAACCGAAAACTTATTATGATTATAATGAAGAGCCAAAGCACTAGAAATTTCAAAAAAATTGCATTCAAATGAATAAAATTCATGAAGTAAGACACTTAGATATTGTTTTTAAATAAAGAAAATATTACGCGCTGAACAAGGTTTGAACTCAGAACCTTTTGCTTAGCAGCCAAGCACCTTACGAATTACACTAACACAGCTCCTTAGTAAACAGAACCCCTGGAGGACTCTAAAATATCACGCAAAATACCGACAAACACTGGTGGTATAACTATGAATTACTCATGTTTCGTCGAAGTACTATAGAAAATAAACAATTACCACTGTTCTTTATTGCGAAAAAGTGGTTTGTGAGAATGATAAAAACACCTTTCCTTGCTATCGCCTGAATTAGGAGGCTTACTGCTTGTTTGGTTTAATTAATTAATAGAATATGAAGCAATTGGTATAAAGAATGCTTTTTCCAAACTTTTTATAAAAGAAAGTCTGCTATCAAGACTTGCTTTTGTTCAGTTACTTTATTTATGACTGAACGTTTCTAAAACTGAAGACACTCATCTGTGCTCACTGCTCTGCACTGCAGTCGAGCTCTGGCAATGTCATTCTCTGTTCATTGGCTGACTGTGTTTTGTGACGTCAGATGCGCAGAACGAACCTAAACTCAGCCGCCGTCGTAAATGACACACGCTATAGTGTCAAAAGGTTGCTACTTGTCTCAGCTAATTGCAAGAGTTGACTGAGTAATATGCATGGTGTTGAAAACGGAATAAAACATTCGGAGACATTATTTTCAGCACAGTATATTTATTCACCTTTAAACACGTTTACAGAAAATGGAATAAAAAATTTGGATACCTACTTATCAGCACAGAATATTCATTCACCTTCAGACATGTTTACATGCAATTTATTTCTTCATCTAAAGTTTATACACACTATAGTTACAACACTACAATATTCGTACCTGGCTCATTGCATATTTAATCTGTAATTATAATATAAGAAGACATTAACCTCAGTTATTACTTTAGTTATACACATTGTTATATAATGTATAGCCTTGTTAAAAGCTGAAGTAGTCCCATACTCAGGGAAAGATCATAAGGGAATAGATGCAGGAACCCTTTCATCACTGTTCTAGGCAAGGCTCTAGTGGAGATGGTTTGCCACTACCTTCCATCAACATGTTGTGATGTGCACTACATCTACATCTATACTGTACACACCACTGTGAGGTGCATGGCAGAGGGTATGTCCCATCATACCAGTTAGGGTTTTTTCCTGTTACATTCACATATGGAGTGTAGGAAGAATGATTGTTTGAATGCCTCTGTGCATTGTAACGGGACATCCTCCTCTAGAATTACTTTTCCTCAACTGTAGTTGTCGATACTAGTATTATTTTTCTAATTTTGGACAGGTCGGTATTATCTCAGCTACTTTTCTGAAAACTTTTATATAATTGTATACACAATGTGTTATATGTCAAGCTAAAATTTGCAAAAAGGAATTACTTTATTTTCGATGTTACAATAGATAAGTACTAGCTCTGAATGTGCAGTTAAAATTATTTGTTTCTAGATACATTGAAGTTAGATATTGCTTAGCACACTTAAAATTTCCATTATTAATTACGCAATCTAGTACTGTTTACTATGTTTATTTCTGGGTTCATTTATGAAATAATAAACAAAATTAATAGAAATTCATTTGTCAAGAAAAACTGTAAACCCTTTGGAATATGGTTATTACCACAGAGTGAAGTAGTAGTAAGCATGCCTCTGATGTGATCAGACATGTTTTTGTATTTTGGGTGAACAATGGGACTTTGGCTTTATCAATGTGAAAATTCAAAAGACTGTATGATATACTAAAATGTGACAAAATATATTAATGTAACAACAAAAATTCTGCAACAACAATCTTCAAATTTATTTAGATCAATTCAACCACGAGGATGTAAAATGTGAGAATTTCAGCTTCAAGAATCAGACCCCTAGACAGGAAGTACTGCTGCCAACTCTACACAAAAAGCTAAGTAAACTGGAGAGTTTAATGTAATCTTCGCTCCTCTCAAATTTTTCATAAAAGACTTTGCTTATTGCGGACAATAACTGGAATTAGGAAGGAGGGGGGAGATTACAGTATACAGTGATTATTCTAATCTTAACCTCACAATCCTTATGTGATCGGTACATAGAGGGTTGTAGTATATTCCTAGACTAATCATTTAAATCCAGTTCTTGAAACTTTGTTAATAGAGCTTCTCAGATTGGTTTACATCTGTCTTCAAGAGTTCTCCAGTTCAGTTCCTTCGTTATCCCTGTGACACCCTCCCATCGATTAACCAAATCTGTGACCATTCATGCTGCTGTTCTCTGTATACATTCAGTATCCCTTGTTACTCTTATCTGATACGGATCCTACACATTTGAGGAATATTCTAGGATGGGTCATGCAAGTGATTTGTAAGCAATCTCTTTTGTAGCTGGTTGCACTTCCCCACTATTCTACCAATAAACCAAAGTCTGCCACCTGCCGGCCGCGGTGGCCAAGCGGTTCTAGGCGCTTCAGTCCGGAACCACGCGACCGCTGCGGTCGCAGGTTCGAATCCTGCCTCGGGCATGGATGTGTGTGATGTCCTTAGGTTAGTTAGGTTTAAGTAGTTCTAAGTTCTAGGGGACTGATGACCTCAGATGTTAAGTCCCATAGTGCTCAGAGCCATTTGAACCATTTTTTCATTTTTGAACCAATCTGCCACCTACTTTACCTGCAACTGAGCCTATGTACCTATGTGATCATTCCATTTCATATTCCTACAAAGTGTTACTCCCAGGTACTTGTATGAGTTGGCTAATTCCAGCAGTGACTCATTGATATTGTAGTCATAGGATACTCTATTTCTTCGTTTTGTGAAGTGCAAAATTTTACATTTTTGAACATTTAGAGCATGTTGTCAATCTCTGCACTATGTTGAAATCTTATCAAGATCTGACTGAATATTTACGCAGTTTCTCTCAGATAGTTCATCATAGATAATTTGCATGATCTGCAGAAAGCCTGATTTTACTAGTCCTCCCTAACAAAAAGTTCTCAGTCCAGTCATAAATTTCACTTGATACCCCACACGATCATACTTTTGACAATAAGTGTAGGTGCAGTACTGACAAGGGGAGACCACCACAATGTTTGGAACATGGATTTGCTGCAAACTTCGTACACTCTTAGTACTGCATGAGGACAACAAAATGTGCAAGCAATAGTGTGTACTTCTCAAGAGTTATTGAGAAAATCAGAAGATAATTTCGGTTGTCAAATATACACCTGTGCATAGCCATTTTTACCATGAAGCGGCGGCAGCTGAGTGGTTAGCATTCAAGCCTCATAATGCTGGTACGAGTCCCGTTCGTCAGTTTTCTAAATTTCTAACACAGTCATTTTCTTTACTATTTGTATTACAATTGATATAATGGGAAAAATATGTGTAATCAGATGAACTGTTATTAAATTTACAGTGTTATTTGGCAATCTTCAAATTTTTATTATCACAAATAATATAATATTCTCAGCTATCGACTAGTAAACGACCAAACACATTAAGTGATACTGAAAATGTATGCTTGTCTGTGTCTTCAAAATTGTCCGTATTTAATCGAAAGAGAATGAGAAATTGCTTCTCGTGAAGAAGCTATTAAAATTCACTCGATACTGCATGACCAATTATCAGTGCCGATATTTTACATCTACATCTACATCTACATCTACATCTACATCCATACTCTGCAAGCCACCTGACGGTGTGTGGCAGAGGGTACCCTGAGTACCTCTATCAGTTCTCCCTTCTATTCCAGTCTTGTATTGTATGTGGAAAGAAGGATTGTCGGTATATCTCTGTGTGGGCTCCAATCTCTCTGATTTTATCTTCATGGTCTCTTCGCGAGATATACGTAGGAGGGAGCAATATACTGCTTGACTCCTGGGTGAAGGTATGTTCTTGAAACTTCAAGAAAAGCCCGTACCGTGCTACTGAGCGTCTCTCTTGCAGAGTCTTCCACTGGAGTTTATCTATCATCTTCATAACGCTTTCGCAATTACTAAATGATCCTGTAACAAAGTGCGCTGCTCTCCGTTGGATCTTCTCTCTCTCTTCTATCAACCCTATCTGGTACGGATCCCACACTGATGAGCAGTATTCAAGCAGTGGGCAAACAAGCGTACTGTAGCCTACTTCCTTTGTTTTCGGATTGCATTTCCTTAGGATACTTCCAATGAATCTCAGTCTGGCATCTGCTTTACCGACGATCAACTTTATATGATCATTCCATTTTAAATCACTCCTAATGCGTATTCCTAGATAACTTATGGAATTAATTGCTTCCAGTTGCTGACCTGCTATTTTGTAGCTAAATGATAAGGGATCTATCTTTCTATGTATTCACAGCACATTACACTTGTCTACATTGAGATTCAATTGCCATTCCCTGCACCATGCAGATCTTCCTGCATTTCAGTACAATTTTCCATTGTTACAACCTCTCAATACAACTCAGCATCATCTGCAAAAAGCCTCAGTGAACTTCTGATGTCATCCACAAGGTCATTTATGTATATTGTGAATAGCAACGGTCCTATGACACTCCCTTGCGGCACACCTGAAATCACTCTTACTTCGGAAGACTTCTCTCCATTGAGAATGACATGCTACGTTCTGTTACCTAGGAACTCCTCAATCCAATCACACAATTGGTCTGATAGTCCATATGCTCTTACTTTGTTCATTAAATGCTACGCTCTTCTAGAGACCTACGGTGCACCGCTGCAAGAAGGGGGCAAGTTCCTTCACGTACTCCGTGTAAAATCGAACTGGTATCCCATCAGGTCCAGCGGTCTTTCCTCTTTTGAGCAATTTTAATTGTTTCTCTATCCCTCTGTCGTCTATTTCGATATTTAAGGAAATGCTGCATTATGCATGGTTTGCTTCCAAATTATCGGCTGAAAGAGAGGTTTTTGAAAATGTTAATGAGATTTGTTTTTCCACAGAAAACCTCAAAAGACCATGCGTATGCGGAAACATAGCATTTATTCAATGCAGCTGGTGCTGTTTAACTTTTATGTTTTCCATTTTTTTATGAAAAATACCATCCTGCAACTTGTACTTGTAATGTCGAAGCCATCTGTGTTGGTCAGAACTTGGAAGTAACAAGCTATTTCGGGCTCCTTCCAGGTATAAGGGATTTCTCAAATCACGGACAAGCATACATTTTCAGTATCACTTTATGCATTTAGTCATTTACTAGTCAATAGTTATGAATATTATATTATTTGTGATAATAAAAATTTATGGGCTGTACGGGAGATGTTGCAGTGTCTTCCAACCAAATTGTTGAAGCATAGTGTTCATCCAGTTGGCAATGTGGGGACGGGTATTATTATGCAACAGGATGCTCAAGGGCGAATGGCAAAGCCAAAAGTGAAAACATCTGTCATCTCCCTCATCAAACAAATCCAGAGCTGTTCACACAAGTTCTGGTAAGTTCATGATGACCTTCTTTGACTGCCGTAAATCTCTGCTCGTCAAGTTCCTTGAGCATATAACCTCAATCAGTGCACAATGCTATCAAGACATGTTGCATAAACTGCGACACGCCATAAAGTGAAAATGCCCAGGAATCCTGTCAGATAGAATCATCCTGTTGAACAATAATGCCTGCTATCACTTTGCCAATTGGATGAAGGCTACACCTCAGTGGTTTGGTTGAGAAACACTTTTCTCAGCAGACTGGATCTTTCATCATGCGATTTTCACATCTATGGTAAACTGAAGAAAGACATGCATGGATGTCAGTTTAAGTCAGACAAGGAAGTGCAAGAGTGAGTGCAGTTTTGGATTCTACAATACAGGAATTGATGATCTTGTCTCCCAGTGGGATAAATGTCTTACCGCATGTAGTGATTACCTTTGAATGGAAGCATTCCGTGGTCCTGTTGTGGTAGGTTTGTGGTTTTCATTTGACTGCCCCTTATAATTTTCAAACTTCCAAATTATTTATTACGCCTGATTCAGATTACTTCACTGTATAAAATGCTTTACCTTTTACCTACATTGTTAATATGTTCCTGAATTTTTTGAAGGCACTGAATGGGCATTTTTGGGCAGTTTGTTAAAATATGAGACCAAGATACTTATATCTGTTGTGGACCTTTGCTTGTGTGGCTTATGATTTGTCAGCTGCATATGTATTTCTTGTGTTATGGTGGTGTACTGATATCCAGTTTTTCTGTAGCATGTACTAGGCAAACATAAAAATACATGGTAGGGACTGTCATGATATTCATTTCCATGAAGCAGTGTCTGTATGATACCATAGAGTTAGTCCCGTGATGCACTGGTTACCATTTTTGCCATTTAAATGCAGTCTTTGATGCAGGTGAGTTTCCCCATACACGGGGAAGTCCTAGTCTGATCTCTACCACTATTTGATGCTACCACAGTTCAAAACACCAGACAAGATGCTAAGTCCCATGGCTGCGTTCTATGTTGTATTATGGAATGTGTATCTTATAGATACCATTTAACTGCCCAAAGTTGGCATGACACCAGAACATTGGGTATGTTGATATATGGTTACATTCATGCATTTTCTGTTTTGCATATTCTTACACATATTATCTTCCAAACTGGAACTCGCCAGATGAAGTGCAACATCAATAACCAAAATTTGGTAAAATTTTATATCCAGAAAGTAAAGCTATTTTAAGTGTTTGTGATAAAATTGTCATCTGGATATAATTCACTACAAAATAACATTTATTAGGTAATTTTGCACTAACACATTTTGAGACAGGATTTGCATCTATATTCACCTTCATCGCAAAATGTACATTTTTCAGGTCTCTGTCTTGTGGTTAAGTACAAGTGCATTAGCAGGAGAGCATTCTCCACTATTCCACAGTATTGTAGTTTCTTATTGGGATGTTGTGGGATACTATACCAAAGGCTTTCCTTATATCCAACAATGCCAGGAACATTATTGGCCTATTCCCGAAGCAATCATATGCTTTTGTTACAATGTTGTAAACTTCTTTCACAGGAGACGGGTGGACCTAAAGCCATGCTGCACAGGACAAATTATGTTATTGTATTCAAAATATTTTTACATCTTGTGGTACATATCTGTACTAGAAATTCTTAGACTGTTTTGTTTGTTATATTTGTTAAAGCTGTTATTATCTATTTTCTGCTGCATTCAATAGCAAAATTTGAGTTTGGCTATAGCTTCATTAACTTGTGTATTAGTTACATCTGCAACTACATGGTTACTCTGCAATTCACACTTTGCCTGGCAGAGGGTTCATCAAACCATTTTCATACTTCTTCTGTACCATTCCACTCTCGAATTATGCGTGGGAAAAGGAACACCTAATTCTTTCTGTTTGAGCTCTGATTTCTCTTATTTTGTTAGGATGATCATTTCTCCCTACATAGGTTGGCAACAAAATATTTTTGCATTTGAAAGAGAAAGTTGGTGAATGAAATTTCGTAAATAGATCTCGCCGCAAAAAAAAACGCCTTTGTTTCAGTGACTGACACCCCAACTCGCATATCATATCAGTGACACTCTCATCCCTATTGCGTGATAACACAACACGAGCTGCCCTTCTTTGCACTTTCTCGATGTCCTCCGTCAATCCTACCTGGTAAGGATCCCACACCGCACAGTAGTATTCCAGCAGAGGACGGATAAGTGTAATGTAGGCTGTCTTTTTAGTGGGTTTGTCGCATCTTCCAAGTGTTCTACCAACAAAGCACAGTCTTTGTTTCGCCTTCCCCACAATATTATCTTTCCAATTCAAGTTGCTTGTAATTGTAATTCCTAGGTATTTAGTCGAATTGAGAGCCCTTAAATTTGTGCAATTTATTGTATACCCAAAATTTATGGGATTTCTTTTAGTACCCATGTGGATGACCTCTCACTTTTCTTTGTTTAGTGCCAATTGCCACTTTTTGCACCATACAGAAATTCTGTCTAGATCATTTTGTAATTGGAATTGATCATCTGATGATTTTACTAGACAGTAAATTACAGTATCATCTACAAACAGTCTAAGGGGGCTGCTCAGATTATCACCTCGATCATTTATGTAAATCATAAACAGCAGTGGGCCTATGACACTATCTTGCGGAACGGCAGATATCACTTCAGTTCTACTCGATAATTTACCGTCTATCACTACAAACTGTGACCTCTCTGAGAGGAAATCACGAATCCAGTCACACAATTGAGACGATACTCCGTATGCAAGCAATATGGTTAATAGTTGCTTGTGAGGAACGGTATCAAAAGCCATCTGGAAATCTAGGAATATGGAATCGATCTGAGATCCCTTGTCGACAGCACTCATTAATTCATGGGAATAAAGAGCTAGCTGTGTTGCACAAGAATGATATTTTCTGAATACGTGTTGGTTATGTATCAGTAAGTCATTTTCTTGAAGGTGATTCATAATGTTCGAGTACAGTATATGCTCCAAAATCCTACTGCAAATTGAGGTCAGTGATGTGGGTCTTTAATTCAATGGGTTACTCCTATTTCCTTTCTTGAATATTGGTGTGGCCTGTGCTACTTTCCAGTCTTTAGCAACAGATCTTTCTTCAAGTGAGCAGTTGTATATGATTGCCAAGAAAGGCACTATTATGTCTGCATACTCTGAAAGGAACCTGATTAGTGTACCATCTGGACCAGAAGACTTGCCTTTTTTCGAATTCTAGAATATTTACTTTGTCTTCTTTCGGAAAGGAATTACAGGAAACTGTATTTAGTAACTCCACTTTAGTGGCACCATCATCAGTAACACTTCCATCGCTATCGCGTAATGACAGCATTGACTGTTTTTTGCCACTGGTGTACTTTACATAGGCTACAATCTCTTTGGGCTTTCTACCATATTGTGAGACAATGTTTCATTGTGTAAACTATTAAAAGCATCTCGCATCGATATCCGCACTAATTTTTGAGCTTCTGTGAAACTTAGCCAGTCTTGAGGATTTTGCGTTCTTCTGAATTTGGAATGCTTTTTTCGTTGCTTCTGCAACAGTGTTCTGATGTGTTTTGTGTACCAAGGTGGAGCAGTCCCATCTCTTATTAACTTATACCGTATAAATCTATCTATTGCTGTTGATTCTGTATCTTTGAATTTGAGCCATATCTACTCTACACTTACATAATAAGCTTGGAAGGAATGGAGACTCACTCTTAGGATGGCATCAAGCGAATTTTTATCTGCTGTTTTAAATAGATATATTTTGCGTTTATTTTTAGTGGTTTTGTTTGAAGTGGTTTTGAGCCTCGCTACAATGACCTTGTGTTCACTAATCCCCGTATCTGTCATGACGCTCTCTATTAGATCAGGATTATTTGTGGCTAAGAGGTCAAGTGTGTTTTTACAACCATTTACAATTGGTGTGGGCTCATGTTCTAATTGTTCAAAGTAATTCTCAGAGAAAGCATTTAGTACATTTTTGGAAGATGTTTTCTGTCTACCATCGGCTTTTAATATGTATTTTTGCCAACAAATTGAGGGTAAATTGAAGTCTCCACCAATTATAACTGTATGAGTGGGGGATTCAAGTTTTCTTTGAACCGTCCAGCTATTATATCATCTGAGTTGCGGGGGGGGGGGGGGGGGGGGGGGGGGGTAGAAGGAGCCAATTATTATTTTGGTACCGCTGTTGAGTATAATCTCTACCCATAGTAATTCCCAGGATTTAACTATTATAAACTACTACCAACAGACACACACTCACCACCACCTACTTCATTCAACGTATCTTTTCGAAAACGGTTTGTGCCTCTGTAAAAATTTCGTCATACTTTATCTCTGGCTTTAGCCAGCTTTCTGTTCCCATATCGATTTCACCTTCAGTGCTTTCTATCAGCACTTGAAGCTCTGGTACTTTTCCAACACAGCTATGAAAATTTACAACTACAATAACGACTGTTGCTTGGTTGATTCTCATCGTTTCTTTGCCCTGTACTATTTGAGACTGGAGCCATTTTTTATCTTTCCCAAGACTGTCTAACCTATAAAACTGCCTAGTCCATGCCACACAGCCCCTGCTACCTGTGTAGCCACTTCCTGTGTGTAGTGGACACCTGACCTATTTAGCAGAACCCATATCACCACCACCTTATGGCGCAAGTCAAGGAATCTGCAGCCTACACGGTCGCAGTACTGTCTGAGCCTCTGATTCAGACCCTCCACTCGGCTCTGTACCAAAGGTCTGCAATCGGTCCTGTCGACGATATTGCAGATGGTGAGCTCTGCCTTCATCTCGCTAGCAAGACTGACAGTCTTCACCAGCTCAGATAGCTGCCAAAAACCAGAGAGAATCTCTTCCAATTCATAGCAACATGTGTCATTAGTGCCAACATGAGCCACCACCACAGTTGGCTGCACCCTGTACCGTTCATGGCATCCGGAAGGACCCTTTCCACATCTTGGATGACTCCCCCTGGTATGCACATGGAGTGCACATTGACTTTCTTCCCATCCTTAGCTACCATATCCCTAAGGGGCTCCATCACCTACCTAACATTGGAGCTCCCAGTGACAAGCAATACCACCCTCTGCGCTTGTCCGGACCTCTCAGGAAGACAGGCACTGCCACAACAGGTGAGGCCGTCCATGCTGGCTCAGAAGTACTTTCAGCAATGGGCAGTACATCAAACCTGTTATGGAGGTGTAAGGGTACAACCTTACGGCCAGCACCAACTTTCGCCTTCCGTACAGGGATTCTTGATCTCGCCACGGTTCGCCAATCACCGTCAGGTAAATGCCGAATCCGAGGGCGCAGTGGCATCAGAGATCCCAGGTGATGCTACAGGTTCCAGAGGTGCCAAAGCGCTCACCTTGGATTTCCCAATGTCACCCCGGCCCAGGGCAACAGCCTGGAGCCTGTCGACCACGGCCAACACAGCTTCCAGCTGTTTACGGATTGTGGCCAATTCCCCCTGAATCCATACACAGCAGGTGCAGCCAGTATCTATCCCTAACTTTTTTTTCCCTCTCTTTTATCTCACAAGCCGTTTGAAACAAACAGACGACTGATGACTACATGAATTTACATTATACAGGTACTAAAATGCGATGCTACAGCTCTCAAATACTATAATATGCCAGAAAATTGTGAATTAAACTATGCAAGTACCAAAAAACACACAAGAAATTAAGAATTAAACTATAAAACATGTAAGTGAGCTAAGAGTGTGACTTGTTGCTGACTGCTGCTTATCCAACGTTGGCAGGGAGCTCACTGGCTGTAACCATTTGACACTGGCCGTTCAAAACAAAAACAGATGACTGATGACTATGCGAATTTACACTATTCAGGTAGTAAAACACGGTGCTACAACTCTCAAATACTATAATATGCCTGAAATTTGTGAATTAAACTATGCACAAGTACCCAAAAACATGCAAAGAAATTAGGAATTAAACTATGAAACAAATAAGTGAGCTAAGAGTACGACTTGCTACTGGCTGCTTCTTATCCAACGGTGGCAGGGCGTTTACTCTTCCGTGACTTCATTTTAAACCGCCATTTGATTTATTGTGTAATGGTGGCTCTAGTTCTTGTTCCTTGTTCACATCATCCTCAGTGTTGGTTTCTAAGTTATAATTGGTGAAGCATGCATTTAATGTGTTGGGAGGAACTGGAATACTGCAATCTGTCTTTCAGTAATTTAATTCTGTGGTAATGATTCCCCATGATGTCTATAATTATTTAAAAATAGAATGTATCCATCATTGCCTTGCTTTTTGCTGTTGTGATAACAGATTTGCAGTGCTTTTCTCATGATCATTTACTTTTCCTTGTCTTTTATACTGTAATGTGGCCTATCATAAGACAGGAGCATTTAGTTATGGTATCTACAAATATTTTAAACTTTTTTAGAAAAGGGGTTTTCCTTAGAATATTTCTTACAATGTTCAGGGCATATTTTTTAAATGACTTCAGTTAGCACACCATAAAAGTATTGTGGTTGACGTATTAGCTTCCATATCATGTATAGTTAGCTCATTCCATTCTATTAAGCTTAATCTAGATTGTATGGATCTGATCACCCTTCCTTGACTCTTCATTGTTATCTGTAGAAATGGTCAGAAAGACTTAGTTTAATTGTACCAGGTTGCATTTTGCTAAATTGAAAATTATAGGAAATAATATGCAGGCATGCAGCCAGTCTTTCAGTCTTGTCATTTATACAGTATAAAAATGTAGTGTAAACGCTGTAAAACTGATATCAATATTAATGTCACCAAGTATTATCTCTCTGCAAGTTTTTTCCTGGGGAAGATTTTCTATGAACAAATCCTCATTGTGATTGGGAGGGTTGATACACAGAGAAGCTATAATTTCTGGTTTTGGAAATAGTGCAGCTGCAGCCTCAAAATTAGATTCTGTACGAAGGTCAATAACATCTGTAATTTCGTAACTTTTTTGAACACTGTTATGAAAAGGGTGCATTGCTACTCATCATAGTGATGACACATTGAATTGGAGACAGGTACGACAAAAAGACTGTTACACATTGAGCTTTTGGCCAAAGCCTTTGTCAGAAAAGAATACACGTATACATTCACACAAGCTAGCACATCTCATGCATACATGGCAGCTATCTCTTGTCTGCTTTGTTTATGTGTGTATGAGGTGTGCTTGCTTGTGCAACTGTGCATGTGTTTTCTTGGGGCAGTGCATGTGTTTTCTTTTCTGAAGAAGGCTTTGGCCAAAAACTTAATGTCTAACAGTCTTTTTGTTGCGGGTGCGCACGCGCGCGCGCGTGTGTGTGTGTGTGTGTGTGTGTGTGTGTGTGTGTGTGTGTGTGTGTGTGTGTGTGTGTGTGTGTGCATCTACATGTCATCTTTATGGTGAGTAGCAATCTATCATTTTCATAATACTGCTGATATTCCGACTTGGACTTTCCATTGTTTAGTGTATTCTAATGTAGGCCAAAAAGCCACCATATTTCATATTTGTTCTACAATGGCCTGTTATTAATTCATTGCCATTTGTACTTATTCTAATTTTCCATATGATAACCAGTGTTCATTTACCACAATCACAGTACAGTTTAACTTTTCCGCCAGTATTGGAGAAATGTACATTAATAGGCAGGACCAATAAACTTGTTTCATTGCTAGCTGGTATTAACGATTCTGCTTCAGAATTATGAAGATTACATACTGTATTTGTCTGTTCTAGTTCTTGTACATGATTTTTTTTGGGAACTGCAGTGTACCCACAGTCAAATTTACTGTGCCATTAAGCTGATTATTTTTATGTAAATTATGTAGGGGTCAGTTAACTTTTACTCAAACTGCTGTCTTCTGGTGAGAATATTCTTAAATACTCCTCATCAGTGGCAGCTCATGAGTATACATACTGGGTGTTCACAGATTTTTAGATTCGGGTAAATTAGAGAGTGTGAAATTAATAGCATCTGCTGTATAACATTTATACTTATCAACAACTTTAAAAACTACAGCCACTGCCAATAATAACAGCGACAGTAATAATAATAATAATAATAAAATAATAATAATAATATACATATCTGATCTGACAACAGAAAGAATTGTTTTTGTGGAATTTTCTTGTTTTATATGTAATTAAGAGCAGTTAAGGGCAATAATGAAATAATGTGCAAGCTTCTGCAGCTCAAGTATAAAAGATCCCTAACTGATGTATTAGTTCTTGGATGCAGGAGAGACGCTCAGTAGCTCAGTACGGGCTTTTGTTAAAGTTTCGAGAACATACCTTCGCCGAAGAGTCAAGCAGTATATTGAAACTTCCTGGCAGATTAAAACTGTGTGCCCGACCGAGACTCGAACTCGGGACCTTTGCCTTTCGCGGGCAAGTGCTCTACCATCTGAGCTATTGAAGCACGACTCACGCCCGGTACTCACAGCTTTACTTCTGCCAGTATCCGTCTCCTACCTTCCAAACTTTACAGAAGCTCTCCTGCGAAACTTGCAGAACTAGCACTCCTGAAAGAAAGGATATTGCGGAGACATGGCTTAGCCACAGCCTGGGGGATATTTCCAGAATGAGATTTTCACTCTGCAGCGGAGTGTGCATTGATATGAAACTTCCTGGCAGATTAAAACTGTGTGCCCGACCGAGACTCGAACTCGGGACCTTTGCCTTTCGCGGGCAAGTGCTCTACCATCTGAGCTACCGAAGCACGACTCACGCCCGGTACTCACAGCTTTACTTCTGCCAGTATCCGTCTGAAGAGTGAAAATCTCATTCTGGAAACATCCCCCAGGCTGTGGCTAAGCCATGTCTCCGCAATATCCTTTCTTTCAGGAGTGCTAGTTCTGCAAGTTTCGCAGGAGAGCTTCTGTAAAGTTTGGAAGGTAGGAGACGGATACTGGCAGAAGTAAAGCTGTGAGTACCGGGCGTGAGTTGTGCTTCGGTAGCTCAGATGGTAGAGCACTTGCCCGCGAAAGGCAAAGGTCCCGAGTTCGAGTCTCGGTCGGGCACACAGTTTTAATCTGCCAGGAAGTTTCATATCAGCGCACACTCCGCTGCAGAGTGAAAATCTCATTCTGGAAGCAGTATATTGTTCCCTCCTATGTATATCTTGCGAAGAGACCATGAGGATAAAATCAGAGAGATTAGAGCCCACACAGAAGCATACCGACAATCCTCCTTTCCACGAACAATACGAGACTGGAATAGAAGGGAGAACCGATAGAGGTACTCATGGTACCCTCCGCCACACACCGTCAGCTGGCTTGAGGAGTACGGATGTAGATGTAGATGTAGATGATTTACTTCCAGGCTGAAAATCAGATGTTCTTACACTGCACCCACGCAGCAACTTACGTTAACTTGTGTTGCACTTCCTTGTTAAATGTTTACCTGTCACACTTATTTGATTTTGTTACTCTCTCAATCAAAGGACCTGTTCTCGGAGACCCTAGTCCTTTAGGGGCTAACTCTCCCTGGTAATTTACTTTTCTGTTCCCAGAAAGAGATTTTCACTCTGCAGCAGAGAGTGTGCTGATACGAAACTTACTGGCAGATGAAAGCTGTGTGCCGGACAGAGACGAGAAATTGAGACTTGCGCCTTTCGCGGGCATGTGCTCTACTGACTGAGCTACCCAAGCATAACTCATGACCCATCCACACAACTTTACTTTTCTGTTAGCGTTTAAAATAGATTCAACATAGTTTATGTTTACACTGAACACGAAAGCTGATTCCCACACAGTAAACAACCAACTCTTAAATACTAAATGCCGTTGGTGGAAAAGATTAAACTCAGGTAGTAATGTTTATCAACATGGTCACTTGGCCAGTATACAAATGAGGTGCTGAGATCTATAAGGGCCTAGAGCACACCTCTGTCAATCCAACTTTTAAGTGAATATAAGAGAAACCAGTGATAGAGCTTTTCATGAATTTTCATATGTATAATGTGGACCTACAGTGCAAATAAACCTGACTTGCCATAAGATCAACAGATTTCATGAATAAATGCTACAATCTCGTAATCGACACTGACGAAACATGAATAAATGCTACAATCTCATAATTGACACTGATGCGCTTTAGGCCCTTATGTTTTTCAGCGTCTCTAATGTATTACTGTATGATAAAATTCAAAACTTAATGTATTGTATCTCATTCAGAATCCCCCAAAACAAAATAGGTTTATTGTCAGAACATGTTTAACGTGCACTAATGCCTGATCTAAAAAATAGGTTGAATTAACATATCTGGGGAGCGTGCTATGATCTAGCTGGATTTATGTCAAGCAAACTGGGGTAAAAGTCTGCTGCAGTGTGCTACCATCTGGTGGCACTGACGTAAATTTCTACTTGAGTCACAAGAGCTAGCTGTGAGCATTGTGAATCACACACATTGTTTATCTAATTCGTATGTATGTGGCCGGTAAGTCAATTACTTGAGTAGCACATGTGCAAAAGCTCCTTAAAACCTGCACAACTGAAGGTATACTCGTGACCCTGTTGCCAAGTTTCACGAAGTCTGGAGAAGTAGTAGCGTGGTAGATTTAAGTGCCGTATCCTTCAGATTGCAGCATCTATGCTACATTTAACAACATTCAAAGAAAAATAACCAATAAATCTGCAAGGTGTTGAAAGTTAGTGTTCACGTACACTTGTGCTCTAATACAGGATCCGCCACTGCTCCTACTGCATGTTGTGACCCATGCAACAAACTAAACAGTGACCAGTGTAGTTTCCACTGTAGATATACTATGCCATTGTCTCCACAGGTTTGTGTTCTTCACACAGTTAGCATCTTAGGTAGCCTTTCTTATACTCATATTTATATGTCTGCTTGTGTCTGTGTATGTGCTGATGGATATATGTGTGTGTGTGTGTGTGTGTGTGTGTGTGTGTGTGTGTGTGTGTGTGTGTGTGTGCGCGCGAGTGTACACCTGTCCTTTTTTTCCCCCTAAGGGAAGTCTTTCCGCTCCCGGGATTGGAATGACTCCTTACCCTCTCCCTTAAAACCCACATCCTTTCATCTTTCCCTCTCCTTCCTGAAGAAGCAACCATTGGTTGCAAAAGCTAGTAATTCTGTGTGTGTGTTTGTGTGTTTTGTTCATTGTGCCTGTCTGCCAGCGCTTTCCCGCTTGGTAAGTCTTGGAATCTTTGTTTTTAATATATTTTTCCCATGTGGAAGTTTCTTTCTATTTTATTTACTTTCTTATACTCATGATGACACTAATAATACCAAACTATTGTCTGTGTTTCTCTACTCTGGTATGTCATGAACAAATATTTTCTCGGTGTAACATTATTGCTCACTGTTTTGTACCATTGTTACTATATTCTTATGTGCAGTGGAGGGAACTATGGCATTGAAATTAGTTACTTTATGTTCAGTGAAAAATGTATGTATTCTGTAGGTGATCTCCAGTTAGCAAACAAGCAATTGTCAGCAGCAGCCGAGTCCTTTGGTGCCACTTCTGAGAGGGGTCGGATTGTCCTGATGAAAGCCAAACTACTTCTAGCACAAGGAGATGTGGCAGCAGCATTACATGAGTTAGAATCTGTTTCCCCTGGACAATCCTCATATAGACAAGCGCAGTGTCAAATGGCTGAGATACATCTAAAGCATCGTGGTGATCGTATGGCTTATGCTGAATGTTTTCGTCGTTTGGTAGAACATGCACCAGGACCTGCAACATTCTCAATGCTTGGTGATGCTTTCATGCAGGTGAGAAACTTTTATTGAAAAAGTAGACTAGTGTTTAGAATATACAAAAGGTTTCACCACTAGCCTTAAGTAGTGAGAACTAGTGGCTATGTATTTTTGTAACAAGCAAAATGGAAGTAGTGAATTTCTACCTCGCAAATAAACTGTTGATTACTTTAAGAAAAATGAAAGCACTATAAGATAATGAAGAAATTTACTGTTTCAAGTGGATAATATAGATCAAACATAAGTCCTCTATGGAATGTAAAGAAAAGTGTCTTCTTCAGTACAGAAAGAGATTTGTTATATTCATTCCTTGTCCTGCTGTCTGAATAATGTACAAAACTCAGTCATGATGTTTCTCATTAATATTATTTATGGGGCTAATTTTGAAGAATTTTCTGTTCTGTTCAATTGATTCATTTTTAGCAACTTATTTTAATGGTATTTTCATGGTCAGAACCATCAGTGCTGTGAAAATTCACACCACTTATTGTGAAGTTCCAATATTGTGATCTGTAGTAAAGAGGTAAGGGTAATCTAAGAGTAATCAAAACATCCTAGGTCCTGGGTTCAATCCAAGCAACTGCTTAAATTTTGAAGAAAAATCATCAGCAATAGCGGCTGAAGACTTCAGGTGTAAGGAGTTATCCACATTCTGCCAATGGCCTTGTTAAAGAGGATGGAGTAATGGACAGAGTTTCAGGGCAACTTCTTGCCCTAGGATTGGGAACCTACTTCTAAGAGGCAGAAGAATTAACAAAGATCAGTGACATAAGGATGCAGAAGACAAAGAAAACCACTCCATTAAAGACACACAGTGTGTATCAGCAAGACATATAGTTTACATTTATTGTCAAGAGTCTGCCAGTTCAGTTTTGTCAGCATCTCTGTGACGTACTCCAACAAATCAAACAAATCTGTGATCATTTGTGGAGGCCTTCTCTGTGTAATTTCGCTATCCCCCATTAGCCCTATTTGGCACGGATCCCACACACCTGAACAGTGTTCTAGGATGGGTCGCACAAGTGGTTTGTAAGCAGTCACTTTCATAGTCTAATTTCATTTCCCCGGTATTCTATTAATAAACCAAAATCTAACACCTGCTTTACCACAACTGAGCTTATGTGCTCACTCCATTTCATATCCCTACAAAGTGCTTCATCCAGGTATTTGTATGAGTTAATTAATTCCAGCTTTGACTCATTGATATTTAAGTCATAGGATACGACATTTTTTAGTTTTCTGAAATGCAAAATTTCACATTTCTGCACTTTTAATGCAAGTTGTGTATCTTTGCATCACTTTGAAATATTATCAAGGGCTATTTCGGCTTTTGCTTTGTCACCCTCAGTTTCAGTTCCTGTCTCATCTGTGAGTGGCTGGACACTAACTTTGCCGCCACTAATAGGCTTTATGTATGACCAGAATTTATTTGGGTTTTGTGAAAGATCATCCTGCTACGTTAGTCAGTGACGACTTCACATATTGCTCTCTTGACTGCCAAATGTATTTCATTTAGTGTCTATCTATTTGTAGCTCTATGCTTTGTTTACATCTGTTGTGCAGTAGTCTCTTTTTCTTTAGGAGTTTCTTTACAGTGACTGTATAACATGGAAGGTCCCTCCCACTATGAACTGTTTTAGCTGGTAGATATCTACCCAGTACGTGGTTAACTATTCTTTTAAAGGTGGTCCTTTGTTCCTCTACATGCTCCTATCCTCCGCTAAATGTTTCAAGTCCCTCATTGAGATATGACACTGTGGGTTTTTTTATTCTACTGTGTTGAACATACTTATCTTTTTATTCATTTTAGTTGCCCATGTACTTTGACAATCTTTGTTACTAAAACTGCCTCACAGTCGCTGATATGAGTTTCGGTGAGGACAGTCTCAATGACGTCAGGTCTATTTGTTGCCAATAGATTTGATATATTTCCATGATGAGTGGGGTTCTGATCTAAGCAGCTTTGAGAGAAAGCATATATATATATACACAAAAATTCCAAGACTTACCAAGCGGGAAATCGCTGGCAGACAGGCACAATGAACAAAACACACAAACACACACACAGAATTACAAGCGTTCACAACCAATGGTTGCTTCTTCAGGAAAGAGGGAAGGAAAGGGAAAGACGAAAGGATGTGGGTTTTAAGGGAGAGTGTAAGGAGTCATTCCAATCCTGGGAGTGGGAAGACTTCCCTTAGGGGGGAAAAAGGACAGGTGTACACTCGCACACACACACACACACACACACACACACACACACACACACACACATCCATCCGCACATACATAGACACAAGCAGACGTATTTAAAGGCAAAGAGTAAGGGCAGAGATGTCAGTCGAGGCAGAAGTATAGAGGCAAAGAAGTTGTTGAAAGACAGGAGAGGTATGAGCGGCGGTAACTTGAAATTAGCGGAGGTTGAGGCCTGGCGGATATCGAGAAGAGAGGATATACTGAAGGGCGAGTTACCATCTCTGGAGTTCGGATAGGTTGGTGTTGGTGGGAAGTATCCAGATAACTCGGACGGTGTAACACTGTGCCAAGATGTTCTGGCCGTGCACCAAGGCATGTTTAGCCACAGGGTGATCGTCATTACCAACAAACACTGTCTGCCTGTGTCCATTCATGCGAATGGACAGTTTGTTGCTGGTCATTCCCACATAGAAAGCGTCACAGTGTAGGCAGGTCAGTTGGTAAATAACGTGGGTGCTTTCACAATTGGCTCTGCCTTTGATCATGTACACCTTCCGGGTTACAGAACTGGAGTAGATGGTGATGGGAGGGTGCATAGGACAGGTTTTACACCGGGGGCAGTTGCAAGGGTAGGAGCCAGAGGGTAGGGAAGGTGGTTTGGGGATTTCATAGGGATGAACCAAGAGGTTACGAAGGTTAGGTGGACGGCGGATAGACACTCTTGGTGGAGTGGGGAGGATTTCATGAAGGATGGATCTCATTTCGGGGCAGGATTTTAGGAAGTCGTATCCCTGCTGGAGAGCCACATTCAGAGTCTGATCCAGTCCCGGGAAGTATCCTGCCACAAGTGGGGCACTTTTGGGGTTCTTCTGTGGGAGGTTCTGGGTTTGAGGGGATGAGGAAGTGGCTCTGGTTATCTGCTTCTGTACCAGGTCGGGAGGGTAGATGCGGGATGCGAAAGCTGTTTTCAGGTTGTTGGTGTAATGGTCCAGGGATTCAGGACTGGAGCAGATTCGTTTGCCACGAAGGCCTAGGCTGTAGGGAAGGGACCGTTTGATATGGAATGGGTGGCAGCTGTCATAATGGAGGTACTGTTGCTTGTTGGTGGGTTTGATGTGAACGGATGTGTGAAGCTGGCCATTGGACAGATGGAGGTCAACGTCAAGGAAAGTGGCATGGGATTTGGAGTAGGACCAGGTGAATCTGATGGAACCAAAGGAGTTGAGGTCGGAGAGGAAATTCTGGAGTTGTTCTTCACTGTGAGTCCAGATCATGAAGATGTCATCAATAAATCTGTACCAAACTTTGGGTTGGCAGGCTTGGGTAACCAAGAAGGCTTCCTCTAAGTGACCCATAAATAGGTTGGCATACGAGGGGGCCATCCTGGTACCCATGGCTGTTCCCTTTAATTGTTGGTATGTCTGGCCTTCAAAAGTATAGAAGTTGTAGGTCAGGATGAAGCTGGCTAAGGTGACGAGGAAAGAGGTTTTAGGTAGGGTGGCAGGTGATCGGCATGAAAGGAAGTGCTCCATTGCAGCGAGGCCCTGGACGTGCAGGATATTTGTGTATAGGGAAGTGGCATCAATGGTTACAAGGATGGTTTCCGGGGGTAACAGACTGGGTACGGATTCCAGGCGTTCGAGAAAGTGGTTGGTGTCTTTGATGAAGGATGGGAGACTGCATGTAATGGGTTGAAGGTATTGATCTACGTAGGCAGAGATACATTCTGTGGGGGCTTGGTAACCAGCTACAATGGGGCGGCCAGGATGTTTGGGTTTGTGAATTTTAGGAAGTAGGTAGAAGGTAGGAGTGCGAGGTGTCGGTGGGGTGAGGAGTTTGATGGAGTCAGGTGAAAGGTTTTGTAGGGTGCCTAAGGTTCTGAGGATTCCTTGAAGCTCCGCCTGGACATCAGGAATGGGATTACCTTGGCAAACTTTGTATGTAGAGTCGTCTGAAAGCTGACGCAGTCCCTCAGCCACATACTCCTGACAATCAAGTACCACAGTCGTGGAACCCTTGTCAGCCGGAAGAATGATGATGGATCGGTCAGCTTTCAGATCACGGATAGCCTGGCCTTCGGCTGTGGTGATGTTGGGAGTAGGATTAAGGTTTTTCAAGAAAGATTGAGAGGCAAGGCTGGAAGTGAGAAATTCCTGGAAGGTTTGGAGAGGGTGATTTTGAGGAAGAGGAGGTGGGTCCCGCTGTGATGGAGGACGGAACTGTTGCAGGCAGGGTTCAATTTGGATAGTGTCTTGGGGAGTTGGATCATTAGGAGTGGGATCAGGATTATTTTTCTTCGTGGCAAAGTGATATTTCCAGCAGAGACTACGAGTGTAGGACAGTAAATCTTTGACAAGGGCAGTTTGGTTGAGCCTGGGAGTGGGGCTGAAGGTGAGGCCTTTGGATAGGACAGAGGTTTCGGATTGGGAGAGGGGTTTGGAGGAAAGGTTAACTACTGAATTGGGGTGTTGTGGTTCCAGATTGTGTTGACTAGAATTTTGAGGTGTTGGGGGGGAGTGGAGCTGGAAGTGGGAGATTGAGTAGATGGGAGAGACTGGGTCTGTGTGCAATGAGAGGAGGTTGAGGTTTGTTGGAAAGG
Source organism: Schistocerca gregaria (assembly GCF_023897955.1). NCBI lineage: Eukaryota > Metazoa > Arthropoda > Insecta > Orthoptera > Acrididae > Schistocerca > Schistocerca gregaria. The sequence goes on along the minus strand of NC_064925.1, from coordinate 318,985,643 downwards.
TTGTGGAGGGTGAGTGAGTTGCCTTTCCGGAGGTGGGAAACCAGGAGATTGGATAGTTTTTTGAGGTGGAGGGTGGCATGCTGTTCTAATTTGCGGTTGGCCTGTAGGAGGATGCTATGTACAGCCGGTGTGGATGTGGGAGAGGAAAGATTGAGGACTTTGATTTGGGATAGGAGTTGACGGGTGTGTTCATTGGCCGAGTCGATGAATAGGTGAAGGATTAGGCGGGTGAGGGCTATGGATTGTGCTGTTTGGAACTGGTATAAGGACTGATGGAAAGAAGGATTGCAGCCAGAGATGGGAACTTTAAGTGTGAGGCCTTTGGGGGTAATGCCAAATGTCAGACAAGCCTGAGTAAATAAAATGTGGGAGCATAATCTGGCTAGGGTGAAGGCACGTTTGCGGAGGGAATGTAAATAAAATTTAATGGGGTCGTTGTAGGGATGTTGTGAGGTTGACATGGTATTAGAAGGTGGAAAGGGTAATATGAGGTTAAAGTGAAAGTAAATAGAAATTTATATAGGGAGAGATAAAGGTGTGAAAAAAGGCGAAAAAGTGTTGGTTTGAGGTGAGCTATGTTGATCCTGTGCTGAACTTAGATTGGTGAACAACAATGGGTGCAAAGGTTAGGTAGTTATGTTGTCTCCAGATCACGTTAAAGGGTGGGGAAATTCAAGAAAATTTCGGAAAAAAAAAATTCTCGAAAAAAGTTTCGAAAAAATTTTTCCGAAAGAATAAAATTCGAAAAAATTATTCGAATAAAATCTCGAAAAATATGTGTGTAAATGTATTCAAATGACTGGTTGTGTACTGGCAGGTTATGAGAATGAGGCTAACAATTGTTTGATGAAGAAATAATAACGTATAAACCTGTGGGAAGCTGCTAAAAAATGATCGGTTATGTGGGAAAAATGGGAATGGAAATAAAACGAAAGTTGTTGGAAATAACTGAGATGGTTGTTTAATGGGTGAAAGGAACTGAAGCTGTGAAATAGTATTCACGAGTTTACACGAAATGTTTGTAAACTTCGAACAGTGGATGTTATAGTAGCGGTTATGTTGAAAGCGTTAAAAATTTTTAGGTTGTGGTTTGTAAGTAAATTATGTATTAGTATAATTAGGCAGGATAAAATATATGGTAGATTACGGAAAAAGTGAAGATGAATACAAAGTGAAACTACTTGTACAAACAAAAAGAGAAAGTAAGATGATAGAGAAGATTTCAAAATGCAACAGAGACAATAACAAATGTAATTGTTGGGTTCAAATTAATGATGATGTAAATAAAATAGAAAGAAACTTCCACATGGGATAAATATATTAAAAACAAAGATTCCAAGACTTACCAAGCGGGAAAGCGGTGGCAGACAGGCACAATGAACAAAACACACAAACACACACACAGAATTACAAGCTTTCGCAACCGATGGTTGCTTCTTCAGGAAAGAGGGAAGGAAAGGGAAAGATGAAAGGATGTGGGTTTTAAGGGAGAGGGTAAGGAGTCATTCGAATCCCAGGAGCAGAAAGACTTCCCTTAGGGGGGAAAAAGGACAGGTGTACACTCGCACACACACACACACACACACACACACATATCCATCCGCACATACATAGACACAAGCAGACATATTTAAAGGCAAAGAGTAAGGGCAGAGATGTCAGTCGAGGCAGAAGTATAGAGGGAAAGAAGTTGTTGAAAGACAGGTGAGGTATGAGCGGCGGTAACTTGAAATTAGCGGAGGTTGAGGCCTGGCGGATATCGAGAAGAGAGGATATACTGAAGGGCGATTTCCCATCTCCGGATTTCGGATAGGTTGGTGTTGGTGGGAAGTATCCAGATAACTCGGACGGTGTAACACTGTGCCAAGATGTGCTGGCCGTGCACCAAGGCATGTTTAGCCACAGAGTGATCATCATTACCAATAAACACTGTCTGCCTGTGTCCATTCATGAAAATGGACAGTTTGTTGCTGGTCATTCCCACATAGAAAGCGTCACAGTGTAGGCAGGTCAGTTGGTAAATCACGTGGGTCCTTTCACACGTGGCTCTGCCTTTGATCGTGTACACCTTCCGGGTTACAGGACTGGAGTAGGTGGTGGTGGGAGGGTGCATAGGACAGGTTTTACACCGGGGGCGGTTGCAAGGGTAGGAGCCAGAGGGTAGGGAAGGTGGTTTGGGGATTTCATAGGGATGAACCAAGAGGTTACGAAGGTTAGGTGGATGGCGGAAAGACACTCTTGGTGGAGTGGGGAGGATTTCATGAAGGATGGATCTCATTTCGGGGCAGGATTTTAGGAAGTCGTATCCCTGCTGGAGAGCCACATTCAGAGTGTGATCCAGTCCCGGGAAGTATCCTGTCACAAGTGGGGCACTTTTGGGGTTCTTCTGTGGGAGGTTCTGGGTTTGAGGGAATGAGGAAGTGGCTCTGGTTATCTGCTTCTGTACCAGGTCGGGAGGGTAGTTGCAGGATGCGAAAGCTGTTTTCAGGTTGTTGGTGTAATGGTCCAGGGATTCAGGACTGGAGCAGATTCGTTTGCCACGAAGGCCTAGGCTGTATGGAAGGGACCGTTTGATATGGAATGGGTGGCAGCTGTCATAATGGAGGTACTGTTGCTTGTTGGTGGGTTTGATGTGAACGGATGTGTGAAGCTGGTCATTGGACTATTGCATTTGCCTTCACTTGGCACAGGACAAAGTAGGTTTCCCAACAAGTGAAATTTGTCCAATGGTTCAGTTTCAGTTCAGTGGGAAACTGCACCTCGTACCTGTTGGTTAAGGAGACATGGTGAGTTCTCCCTATTTCCTGTCTACCCTGTATGGGACATCTAGAGCAGCCACTGACATGCCACTTGCAGTCAAGTGGACAGTTAGTGACAAATCCCATACTTCTTGTAGAGGAGATGGGATTCACAGGAGATAATAGTACCTGAAATACTTCAGTTGTCTGTTTTCTCAGTCTTTAAATGTAAGTATGTAGAATATTAAATTTTAATGTTACTTTCAATTTTTGTCACTGCAACTTTTTCAGTATTTATTTTGTCTGGTGAATATGTTGATGCTTAAACCAAATTTTTCTTTAATTAATGAGCTCCTGGATCCAGAACGTGCCTTAGAAGCATATGAACAAGCATTGAAACGCTCGCCTTGGGATGCGGCTTTGGCATGCAAGGTAGGCCGAACACTAGTAAAGGCTCACCAGTATGGCAAAGCAGTTAGTTATTATAGAGAGGCCATTAAAGCAGAAGGTAGCAGTGGGCAGCTGAAACTTGACCTGGCTGAACTGCTTGCGCGATTGGGTCAGCATGATCGAGCAGAGAAAATTCTAGTTCAAGAGCTTGGTGCACCATCTGCTTCTGTAGATGCAGGTTAGTTAAATTAATATATTTAAATGGTATCTAGAAAGTGTATTTTAATGCCCAAAAAGCTTGAAATGATCAGTAATGATATTATTAAGTAATTATTGAATTTAAATCTTTGTGGAGGCATTTAGTTCATGTTAGAAAACTATATTTAGCTAGGAATAAGTTGTATGCAAATGGCAGCTGATCATTTGTCATAAGCTTTATTAAATTAGATACTTGACTGGCTTCTATGTCATTTTCTATAATAGCATAATTATTGCAGACTAAAAATAAGCATTTATGGCAAGTTAGAAAAGACTGATAGAGTGGGACTTGAACACAGGTCCCTAACTTTTGCAGATGGTGCATATCTTATTCTGCTCCTCATGAACCAACTCAAAAGTTTCAATTTGTCACTTATTTCCTCCATATGTTCTAAATTCCATAGTAACACAAGTGAGCATTTGAAACTTTGTGTTGCTCTTTGAGTTATGTATGCATGGAGCAGTTGGTAACACAGGACTTATAATACTGAGATATGGATTAAAGTCGCAGTCTGGCAACAATTTTAACTTATTACCAGTGTCATCTCATGCAGAAACAGGATGTATATGACCTGGGACAACTGGGTGATCCAGGAAAAACCCGGTAATTTTTTCATCAATGAGAAAACAGGGAAAAACCCGAGAATTTTTTAGAATTCCGGGAATTTATCATTGTTTTAGTTTTCAGTTAAATTTTTGTAATATTGATGGTAAGAACCGATACTCTAACAAAGGATATTACTGTATCCCGCTAATGCAGGATAATGCTTCAACCATTAAACATAAATAAGAGAAAAAAAATGAAAAAACTTAAATTCCAAAGGAATTGCGCCATATACAGCAACGACACACAGTGCTCATGCAAGTGCCTGCCAGCAGCAAAATGTGTCAAAGGCTTTAGGAAGGCTATGCAATGCTTCATTACAACAAATTGCCTCTGATGAGTGTGAAGTCACAACTGTTTACTTTAGATTCGTTTTAGCAGTTACGAGCGGGCTCATGTGCATGTGCAGTTGAGTTGCGTTTGAGTTCTAGGTTCTCCTGCTTTTGGCTACAGAAATGTGGCTGTTGACTGTGCGAGCAGTCGCAGCAAGCAGCTAGATGCTACCGGGGAAAGGGGATGCCAAATTCATATTCTTGAGGGGGGGGGGGGGGGGGGGGGGAACTGGTTTCACAAAGCGCCTAGCATCCAGTGCCCGTTGATCTATCGATCATTCATATGATTTTGAAACACATCCCTGTTGTTTTTTTAACATTTTTTAACACATTTTAAGTTGATTTATGAGTGAATCATAAGTTGATTTTTGAATGCGTGCGTAGTGTACGCGATGTCTCTGTTGAGAGAATCCTCGTTGCATCCAGAAATAAACTTTCCGCAGGCAAAAGGGGACAGGGCTATACGAACTGAGAGGAATAAAGCTGAACAGATGAATGCCAATCGCTGTCTTATTATGTGGTTGATTGGGTTTGCGAGTGATCAGCATTGTTACAATTACTAGCGAAATCCATAGATTCAGACTACCAGAATGGAAATAAATGACTAACAAGAATAACAGGTGAGCAAGATTACATATTATCTTCTCGGTGTATCCAAGAAAATGAAATTTTGACAGAAAATTTTTGGCCAGATCGCTACACTAGTAAGGACCAGTTGTACAATCCCTGGCTAGCATCGACTTAAGTTCTGTTGTGGAAGTAATGCAGAAAACGTGTTGTGCGAATATGCAGCAATGCCTAACCGGAGAATTGTCAATGGCAGGAATAGCTACAGAATTGATGATGACAATATTGTTTGTTAGGACAAGGAAAGAGAAGAAATGGTGACATCACACAAATTATGGAAGAATAAGATGATAATATTACTTTTCGATCTCATGCTTGACAAGCGGGTGTGTATGAATCAAATGTGAAACTATTTCCTAGCATAAAGATTTTTGCTTGTAGTAGGTCTAATAGGCTTTTGATATTGGTACTTCATGAATTATATTCTGTTGTGTTATAAAAATGACCATTTGTGCCAAAACAGTCTCATTTATTTGGTGTGTGTTATAAAAATGCTGCAATATTAGAAAGGCCTATTTTGTTTCATCTAGCAGACAGTGACAAAATAGACATAATCAGATCGAGAAACCACATCAGTCTTGGGTATTATTTGTATTAACAGCTTTTTCAGTATTAGATAGCGACATTTCGATTTTTCATGTAGCAGAACGTTTGATGAACTTTAATGAGGAAATAGATTCTTTTGCAGAAAAGAAAGCACGCCATGTAAAATGCTAGGAGCTAAGGACTGAAGAAATATGTACTTTCTTGCTTGCCTCTTGGCTTTATTGGTTTTATGTATCCTATATTTAATTTTATGTCACCCAAACAGCAAGTTATTAGCTAATAGGCAACAAAGAGAGCAAATTTTTTGAAGAGTTCTTGCTCTCCCGATTACAAATATTTCCATGTCTTACATTTCCTTGAACACACATGTTTTATGTTTCAGACTTTTCAGAAAGATGTGCACCACATAATTACAAAAGGCTAAAATATGTTATTAGTTTCAGATTTTATTTTATTTCCACCTTTCTGACAGTCAAGCATTAATTGCTTTGCAGAACAATGAAGCTATTTGTGTCTGTTTGCTAATGAAATTTGGCTTTTATTAACCTTTTCTGCAGAGGCAGTCAATGCATTTGAAACGTAATGTTTAATTCCACAGTACTGGCTAGTTTCAACTATTCGCTGCATTTCAAGTAAACGTTTTCATCTTGTGCTGTGTCCACCATACCAAGAATTCTTCATTACAGTCACAGATTTTGTTTGAGATCCCTTATGATTTTTTTTTATTTGTATGTGTTGGTGTTGTACATGGTCAAATACTTTTCAGAAGATAAAAACTACGTCATCTGTCTGATTATCCTGATCTGTGGCTTTTAAGGTGTCATATGAGAAAAGAAAATTGGATTTTGCTTGATCAATGTTTTCAAAATCTATAATAGGTCCTGTAGAGGACATTGTTGTGTTTGAGATACCTTATTACTTTTGAACTCCAAATATGTTCTCAACCTCACAACAGGTAGACCTCTCTCAGTGTTGGGCCTGAGTGACTTCTCAGTCCTCCAACTTCCACAACCAGTATGCAATTAAAGTAGTGGAAGCTCTGGACTGTGTTAACTAGCAGTTATAGTTCTGGTGTTGGAAATAAATAAAACTTTAGCAGTTTCTGTTAAATGTGGTTTGAAGCTGTCAAATATATCTTATTTATAAAATTTGACTGAATAATTGAACTGATCTGGTTGTAATATAGTCTGTCACCTGATGTCTGCCGCTCCTTCCCCCCCCCCCCCCCCCCCCCCTTTCTTCAGGTCTGGCTTTTATTAGTAATTGTGTATATTCCACAAATAAATAGAATGGAAAAATTATATTGCTTTGCCTGCGGGGTGTGCGCCGTGTTGACAGCATTTTTTTAATGCTACCTTTGCTTTAATGACTCTCTGACCTAAATATTTTGGCATTACATGGGGCTATGTGTGTGTAGGAAATTAATTTAACATTATATGTAGCTTCTTTCCTGAGAGCCTCTCAGGAAAGAAGCTGACAGAGCCAAATCAAGGGGATTTTGGCAGTCAAACATATGCTCCACTTCAGTTTATTTATTTTGCAGTTCAGTGTGATGAAACTAGTTTGCCACTCCCATTGTGAATGTTCTATGTACTTACAAACTGCCAGGATGGGTGCTGTGAACACAGCTTCTAAGGATGACAATGTGTTCATGGACTAATTTGATTGTCAGTGTGAGCCCCCCTTTTTCACACATCTATTGTAACAAGTTTATTGTTTTTGTATTCATAGTCTTTCTTCCGAAAAAGACAGATTCAGTAACTGCAGAGTAGTGGCTGACTGGAAGCACTCATTAAATTAATTAATCTTGACTGAATTGGTGGACAATAGTGTACCATACTTTGTAGTACTCTGACCAGAAGTGTTTAAAGTCTTATTTATTAACAACAGAAAATATTAGACAAGTGTTTACGTTATTGCCTTATGTACAATATACACACCAAAGATGGCTGGCAACAATGCACATGTGTTTGCTAAATTTGACACCATCTTCCAGGCGTTGCCGTAAAAATTTTAGGGAGCAGACTAAGAGTTTACATTTCAAGTAAAAAATGTTTAAATCATCATTGGAATCATTGGTTTCATTAATGATTTTTATAGTAATCAGTTGATGTTATTATAGGTCTGGAGTATCGAGTTAACCTGCTGCGACAACTTTCAAAAATCCGAGAACGGGCTCGAGACACTGCTGGAGCTCTTACAGCTTTGCGGGAGGCACGTGATTGTCAGGTATGTGATTAAATTTCATGCAGTATATGTCATACCATTGTTGTTGTGGTCTTCAGTCCCGAGACTGTTTTGATGCAGCTCTCCGTGCTACTCTATCCTGTGCAAGCTTCTTCATCTCCCAGTACCTACTGCAACCTACATCCTTCTGAATCTGCTTAGTGTATTCATCTCTTGGTCTCCCTCTACAATTTTTACCCTCCACACTGCCCTCCAGTACTAAATTGGTGATCCCTTGATGCCTCAGAACATGTCCTGCCAACCGAGACCTTCTTCTAGTCAAGTTGTGCCACAAACTTCTCTTCTCCCCAATCCTATTCAATACTTCCTCATTAGTTATGTAATCTACCCATCTAATCTTCAGCATCCTTCTATAACACCACATTTCGAAAGCTTCTATTCTCTTCTTGTCCAAACTATTTATCGTCCATGTTTCGCTTCCATACATGGCTACACTCCATATAAATACTTTCAGAAATGACTTCCTGACACTTAAATCTATAGTCGATTTTAAGAAATTTCTCTTCTTCAGAAACGCTTTCCTTGCCATTGCCAGTCTAAATTTTATATCCTGATTTTTTACAGCTCCGGGGTGAAGTACACAGTTGCTTATCATGGAGAAAGTGTATTTTCACCTTGGAAGAAGTGTATTTTCGTGTGGAAAAAAGTGTGTTTTAACTGGAAGATCAGAGAAAAATATGGGATTTTTGTTTTTTCTTGTCCGCATATACACCCTGTTAGTACTCCCCACACAGACAGCTGAATGCGCCATCATCATTAAACCATACAGTATAGCTGTACATCATTGTAAAATATAATCTATGTCATTTCCCCTTGTTTTAAGCTGTTCATATTACCAACACAGTAAAGTCACTTAGGCTAACACAACAAAGGAAGATCAGTCAGTTATCCAGAAACTACTGATTAGACTGCTGTCCCTCTTCTGGTCTCTCCACAGATACCCCTCTGATGCACCTGCTCTGCAATATCTGTATCAATGAAGCACCCAAAGCACCTCACTGTAAAGTTTGTGGCTGCTGGGACTAATGGAAGGAATTAATAGAGCAAGTTTGCAGAGAGACCTGAAGCTCAACTATATTAAGACTAAAATAATGAATAAGCAACATGTCACAACAGAGATTGTACAAATTGATAATGAAATCATAGACTCAAATAATGGAAAATCCAGGGTGGAATGTTATAATATTATGAAAAGAAAAGTTGCTACTCACCATATAGCAGAGATGCTGAGTCGCAGATAGGCATGACAAAAAGAATGTCACAAATTAGCTTTCGGCCAGTATGGCCTTCATCAAAAACAGAACAGCCTTCATCAAAAACAGACCACACACACACACACACACACACACACACACACACACACACACATATATATATATATATATATATATATATACATATATATATATATATATGCAAACACAACTCACACACACATGACTGCAGTCTCTGGCAACTGAAGCCACACTGTGAGCAGCTGCACCAGTGCGTGATGGGAGTGGCGGCTGGTTAGGCATTAGGAAAAGTAGTGTTCAATAGTGGTAAGGCCATGAGCATTAGGGATGTTAGTGTAAAGGGAGGTGGCATCAATAGTAATGAGCACGGCACCGTGTGGTAAAGGAACAGGAACTGTGGATAGTCAGTGAAGGAATTGGTTGGTATCTTTTATATACACTCATGCTCATAAATTAAGGATAATTGCAGAATATGGTGCCACAAAACGTGGGACTACACAAAATTGGCACTAATAGCATAGGCGCATAGGGAACACACACAATACAGACCTATAAGTCCACAGTATTGGTGATAAGTTGAGAAAACCATCCCGAAACACATGTGCTACAAAACGCCACTCTTTCCTGCGCATGTACCCTGACATCAATATGGGATATGATCACCATGCACACGTACACAGGCCGCACAATGGGTTGGTATACTCTGCATCAGGTGGTCGACCAGCTGCTGGGGTACAGCCTTCAATTCTTGCACCAGTGCCTGTCAGAGCTCCTGACGTGCCGTAGGCATTTGAAGACATGCAGCGATACGCTGACCGAAGTGATACGTCAGTGGAAGCGATACGTCGACTGAGAGTATCCCAGACGTGTTCAATGGGGTTTAGGTTTGGAGAACAGGCAGACCACTCCATTTGCCTGATGTCTTCTGTTTCAAGGTACTCTTCCACGATGGCAGCTCGGTGGCGTCATGTGTTATCATCCATCAGGAGGAAGGTGGGACCCACTGCACCCCTGAAAAGGCAGACATACTGGTGCAAAATGACGCTCCGATAAACCTGACATGTTACAGTTCCTCTGGCAAAGACATCCAGGGGTGTACGTGCACCAGTCATAATCCCACCCCACACCATCAAACCACGACCTCCATACAGGTCCCTTCCAAGGACATTAAGGGGTTGTTATCTGTTTCCTGGTTTGCGCCATAAGAAAACCCGGCGAGAATCACTGTTCAGACTATACCTGGACTTGTCTGTGAACATAACCTGGGACCACTGTTCCAATGACCATGTACTGTGTTCTTCACACCAGGCTTTACGGGCTCTCCTGTGACCAGGGGTCAGTGGAATGCACCTTTCAGGTCTCCAGGTGAATAAACCATGTTTGTTCTGTTGTCTGTAGACTGTGTCTGGAGACAACTGTTCCAGTGGCTGCGGTAAAGTCCTGATCAAGGCTGCCTGCAGTATTCCGTGGCCGTCTGCAGGCACTGATGGTGAGATATCAGTCTTCTTGTGGTGTTGTACACTGTACTGTAGCACCTGGACACATTTGCAGTCTGCTGGAATTGTTGCCATAATCTTGAGATCACACTTTGTGGCACATAGAGGGCTCATGCTACGACTTGCTGTGTTTGACCAGCCTCCAGTCGCCCTAGTATTCTACCCCTCATAACAGCATCAATATGTCTTTTTTTGAGCCATTGTCAACATACAGTCACCATTAGCACGTCTGAAAACATCTGAACACTTACTCGCTGCACCATACTCTGACATGCACCAACATCTCTCTGTGTATGTGGACTGCTGCCAGCGCCACCGTGGGATGACTGCAGGTCAAATGCACTGCATGGTCATACCCCAAGGTGATTTAAACCTGAAAACCACCCACCAGAGCATTGTTTCACCATGTATCGGCATTATCCCTAATTTATGAGCATGAGTGTAGGAGGGTAGGTTTTGAGTAATAGGTCGTTCTACAAGAGCAGAGATTTTCTCAGTGGGGGCACAATAACCATTCACAGGAACTGTGGAGAGTCAGTGGAGGAAATGGTTGGTATCTTTTCTATAGGAGGATAGGTTCCGGGTAATAGGTTGAAGCTTTAGGTCTACGAGAGCAGAGATTCTCTCAATGGGGCCACAGCAACTGGCCACAATGGGGTGCTCTGCGTGGTTGGGTTTATGGACTTTAGGAAGCACATAGAAGATAGGAGTGCGGGATGTGGTAGGGGTGAGAGGTCCTGCAAAACTATGTCAACCAAGCCCAAACCACCTTGCAGTACCTCCTCTCCATCTGCAGAATTCTCTTGCTATGCAATTCTAAATTGCTGGAATCCATAACACACATTGAAACTCTTGCGCTCCTGGCACTAGATCAACATATGAAACGCCACCTCTAAAAGGGCCCCACCTTGCTCACTTCCTAATCCCACATTGGAGTACCATGTCCACCACCTCTACAACAACCTCCAAACCTCACCCACATCCCCTCATTGCTGACAAACTCTATCTTGCAGACCTACTACATTTACCACACCCTCCAAAACTAACTCTCACCACCATACAGAATCCACAACCAAAACAGACCCATAACACAGTGATGAACCTTTCCTCCAGTAACTTTAGCCCCACAGAAATATCAGTCCTTTCCAAAGGACTCTTCTTTTGCTCCACTCCCAAATTCAATCATGCAGGAATTTTTAAAGATCTTCACTCATTCTCCCAGTCCATACAGTGAACAAACTTTCTGGCCCCAACCCTACGAATCAGACTCAATCAAAGACTAATATTGAACCCTGCCCAACTCAGTTCACTCACCCATCCACCCATGATCCACCCCCCACTCACCGCAAATCACCCTCCATTAACTTTCCAGTATTTCTTAACCTTGTACCTTGCCTCACCATCAATCCTCAAACCCTTCAACCTCCTTCCTAGTTGCCATTACCAATTGTATGCTCACTCACAATTACATCTCCACGGGAGGCATTACTTACAAACAGTTCCGAGGTACAGCTATGGGCACCCACGTGGCACCATCCTATGCCAACCTATTCGTGGGCTATCTAGAGAATACTTCCTAACACCCAGAATCCTAAACCCCTCACCTGGTTCAGATTCATTGATGGCATCTTTGCGACCTGGGTCGAGGTTGAGGACACCCTACCCACATTCCTCCAGAACCTCAACAGATTCTCCCCCATTTGCTTCACCTTGTCCTTCTCAACCCACAACCCAACTAGCCACCATTCTAGATGTTGATCTCCACCTCAAAGATGACTACATCAGTACCTCTGCCCATATAAAACCTACTAACCACCAGCAATACCTCCACTTCGACAATGACTACGCGTTCCATACCAAGAAGTCCCTACCATACAGCCTAGCCACCCATGGTTGTCATTTCTGCAGTGACGAGCAGTCCCTCTCAAAATATACCGAAAGTCTCACTGGAGCCTTCACAGACCCTAATTATCCTCCCAACCTTGTACAAAAACAAATCTCCCTTGCCTTACCTTTTCAGTCTTACCGTCCGGCCACAGAGGAACATTCCCCTCATAAGTCAGTACCACACAGGATTGGGGCAATTGAATTACATCCTCCACCAGTGTTTCAACTACCTCTTGTCATGCCCTGAAATGAGAAATGTCCTGCCCACTATCCTTCCCACTCCTCCCACAGTGGTATTCCGCCATCCACCGAACCTACACAATATACTTGTCCATCTCTACACAACCGCTGCTCCCAACCCTTTACCTCATAGCTCATACTCTTGTAATAGAACTAGATGCAAGACCTGTTCCACACATCCTCCCACCACCATCTACTCTAGTCCAGACAGAAGCATCACCTATCCCATCAAAGGCAGAGCTATCTGTGAAATGAGTCATGTGATCTACAAGGTCAGTTGCAACCGCTGTACTGCATTCTATGTGGCATGACTACCAACAAGCTGTCTGTCCGCATGAATGGCCACTGACAAACTGTGGCCAAGAAAAAAGTGGACAACCATGTTGTTGAGCATGCATCCCAACATGACATCCTGCATTTGAGTGACTGTTGCACAACCTGTGCCATATGCATCCTTCCCACCAACACCATCTTTTCTGAACTGCGCAGATGGGAACTTTCCCTGCAATAAATCCTATGTTCGCGTAACCCTCCTGGCCTCAATGTCGTTAGTCATTGTCCTCATCCATCCAGCCCATTCTCCGATCCCATTTCAGCACTACCCAGACTTCATTCCACCATTGCACCCAGTCTTTTTACTTATCTTCTTTCCCACTACCTGCGCCCCACCCTTCCCCTGCTGCCCTCCTTCTAACATCTCGACTGCACACCTTCACATAATTGCCCTACCCTCTCTCCACCTCGTGCTCTCCAGCAGCACTTCACTGACCCCCACTGTCCCTCCCCCTCCCAGTCCCAGCCTCCTCCATGCACCCAATGCAGCTGCTTGCAGTGTGGCTTGAGTTACCAGCTGAAAGCTAATTTGTAACTTTCTTTTTATTGTGCCTATCTGCAGCTCAGCATCGCCACAATATGGTGAGTAGCAACTTTCCTTTTCATAAGATTAAATTATAGAATCAGTTGACAAGGTGGCTAGTCTAGGGTATTTATTAAAAATGTGGGTGGATAACACTTATTTGTTTCTTTGCTGACACGTGATGGAGCACTTTGGGAGAGTGGTAGCTTATCACTGTTCATGTGATGTTTATGGCTGACATGAGTGTGGGACTTGAAGGGACTTCTGTTGTGAAATGGGCAGACGCTCCTTGAGTGGAAGAACTATTGGCAGAATACCATTCATTGTGCATACCTGTCCCAAATCTCTTATTACTTTCTCCCTTTCCTATCTTACTTTCCTTCTCTATCTACTGTTTTTACCCTCTATTTTTTGTGTAGTTTGTCTGCCGTAATCATAACAGTAACAATTTACCATTAGGTTCGACTGTGTCGCAGAGCTTCGGACAATGTAACTCTACGTTCTGAAGCAGCAGCTCTTTGTCGAAAGGCAGCAGAACTGGCAGCAGCACTTCGTGACCATTCTGGAGCCGTACAACTTTACAAGGAAGCACTTGTTCATGCTCCCAGTGACCGCACTGCCTTAGTTGCAATGGCCAAGTTGTATATGCAGGTATTTAACCCATAGTGATTATCATTCACATACTGGTGGAATTTCTTTAGAACAGTTTAGACATAAAAAATATAGATTACATAGCTGTATCACAGAGATTATTACTTTGGCATGTATTGTATATTGAACCAGGGACCTAGAAACAACAGAGAGGCTTTGTCCCGTTGTAGCCCTGAGTGTTTCACAACCCTTCAACAGGCCACAGCATTCCACCCACCCCACCACCATCGCATGCGGAACTCAGGGTTATTGTGCGGTTCAGCCCCCAGTTGACTCCCCCCCCAGCCGGGAACTTCTCATACCAGACTAATGTGCCCCAAATGTTTGCATGGTAGAGTAATTATGGTGTAGGCGTATGTGGAGACAGTGTTTGCGCAGAAATTGCCAACGTAGTGTAACTGAGGCGGAATAAGAGGAACCAGCCCGCCTTCACCGAGGCAGGTGGAAAACCACCTAAAGACCATCCACAGGCTGGCTGGCATACCGGACCTCCACACTAATCCGCTGGGTCAGCCGGCACACCTTCCCACTCGGGAAGCAGCTTGTTAGATTGTGCAGCTAGCCAGGCGGGCTTTGTCATGCACACTCTATATGAATAGAAGATACTCGTGATTAATACAGGCACCTGTAATGATATCTTCATCAATAGGATGCTTAACTATAATTTTCCTTAAATTAAAGTATATTGTTATTTACATGTACCCCAGGATTTCAGAATACAACTGCATGAGAGCTAAAAGACAAACAGACAATAGACACATGTCAGTGGATAGAGCATCTCTTAATGTTTTTAATTCGCATTACAGTTGCTCAATATGGGTACTGTTTATGATGTGACAAACATCAATATGATTGTCAAACATTTGCCATAAATGTCCCAACATGTCATAGTTGATATCACCAACCGTGTTAATTGTCCTTCTTTGCAGTTCTTCCAAATTAAATGCCAGCAGTGGAGGCTGGACAACTGGTGGAGCACTGGCTTGTTTTAAAATGAAGTCTCCACTTTTGTGTTGTAATTGTGGCATAAGCCATTGCTACTGCATGTCCAAGTACACAAATTCAATCAGAAAATGCTATATACGCTTTCACTGACCAAATATTAAATGCTCTGAATAACCGGACATCACCCATTGGTATTTTTTGCGATCTCTCAAAGGCCTTTGATTGTGTAAATCATGCAATTCTTTTAGATAAGCCAAATCATTATGGTTTGAGGGGGGCAGTGCACAAATGGTTTAACTCATACTTAACTGGAAGAATGCAGATAGTTGAAATAAGTGGTTCATGTAATGTTAAAACAACAGTTGATTCCTCAAACTGGGGGGCTATCAAGTACAGGGTCCCACAGGGTTCGGTCTTAGGTCCTGTACTGTTCTTGATATACATTAATGACTTAATTCCACATTGATGAAGATGCGAAGTTAGTTCTTTTTGCTGATGATACAAGTATAGTAATAACATCCAAAAACCAAGAACTAAGTGATTTAATTGTAAATGATGTTTTTGACAAAATTATTAAGTGGTTCTCAGCAAACGGACACTCTTTAAATTTTGATAAAACACAGTATGTACAGTTCCGTACAGTAAATGGCACAACTCCAGTAATAAATATAGACTTTGAACAGAAGGTTGTAGCTAAGGTAGAATTTTCAAAATTTTTAGGTGTGTCCATTGATGAGAGGTTAAACTGGAAGCAACACATTGATGGTCTGCTGAAACGTCTGAGTTCAGCTACGTATGCTATTAGGGTTAGTGCAAATTTTGGTGATAAGACTCCCAGTAAATTAGCTTACTATGCTTACTTTCATTCACTGCTTTCGTATGGCATCATATTCTGGGGTAATTCATCGTTGAGTAGAAAAGTATTCATTGCTCAAAAACCCGTAATCAGAATAATTGCTGGAGCCCACCCACGGTCATCCTGCAGACATCTATTTAAGGATCTAGTGATCCTCACAGTATATATATTCACTTATGAAATTTGTTGTTAACAATCCAACCCAGTTCAAAAGTAATAGCAGTGTGCATAGCTATAACACCAGGAGAAAGGATAATCTTCACTATGCAGGGTTAAATCTGACTTTGGCACAGAAAAGGGTAAATTATGCTGCCACAAAAGTCTTTGTTCACCTACCAAACAGCATCAAAAGCCTGACAGATAGCCAACCAACATTTAAAAATAAATTAAAAGAATTTCTAGATGACAACTCCTTCTACTCATTGGCTGAATTTTTAGATATAAATTAAGGGAGGGAAAAAAACTTAAACATTAGTGTCATGCAATATTTTGTGTAATGTAATATCTTGTACAGACATCATTTATTAACCTGACACATTCCACATCATTATGAAGTGTCGTATTCATGATCTATGGAACAAGTATTAATCTAATCTAATCTATCCTCCCTGATGGCAGGAGGAGAGGAGCAACATGGGACAAAAGACGGTAACTTTAGATAAATCATGAGTGTGTTTCAAAATCTTGTGTGAATGTTCACTGTCCCAAGCACGCATATTATGATGATTAACTATTGCACACAAATGAAACAGATTCCTTTGGTAGCTGCTGCATGTCACTACAGAAGTCAGAATGTAGTTCATTGTCTTGGGAAATCATTGCATATAACAATTGTAGGTGGTAAGGTTTTACATGCAGAAGTTTGCATAGAGTGCACTAGTCAGTTTTCTGTAGTTCGTTGCTCGCATTTATTGTTGATTTCTTCAGACTTTTGCTGAATGCTTACCAAACGATCTCAGGCTTCTTTTCTGACAGTTCGGGCTGCCCTGTTTTCTTTGCACCCCATAAAAAGCCAGTCTCACAGAGTGGTCCACCCATGGACTGTTTTGTATGTTGGAGCTTTTACCTGATATTTGGTACAGTCATCACTGAACCGTCACAAATGACTTACATATAGTGAAGTCCAAGATGCAAAATGTATAGGGCACTCCATTATACACCATGTTCTAACATGAGAAGTACAGTCTGCAACAATGCCATGGTGCATATTATGAATTGAAACTTGGAGTTTTGCTCTGTCCACTGATATGTGTCATTTTTCTTTGTGTGTTGTAGTTTTTGCACAGTCATCTTATGAAATCCAGGTGTACTTATCCACAATCGTGGACATCAGATTATGCTTTAATAATTTCTGCATATGTCCATACATATGCAACTCAATTGCATTAATATATTGCCTTGTAGTTCACTTTTTGGCGCTGGATAAATCTTGATTCTCATTTTTTTTGTCAGTTGCTCATCTCTACTCTCATAATCATTGACAAAATCATCATACAGTTATGCCAGAATCTTGTTATTTACTCCCATTGTTTCTTTTGCAACTGCCACAGTATTATGGTTTACATACCCAGCGGGCAATTTCATATGCTCATTCAAATTGTATCCAGTATGTTTATTATCTTCTGTTTTGCAGTATTCTGTTTTTACTAACCACCAGCTCACAAACTGTTTCAACTAATTGTTCTGTTGTGTGTATTACCCTAATCTTACTTGTATTCATAGACATCATCTAAGTTGTCTCGGACTTTAGTAAATTGAATAAATGGTCTGGTTTGTGTGGGCTGAAGGTTGAAGGCATCAGTCCATTGATGAGGCATTGTTGGTTGTAGTGCCTGCAGTACACTGGCTCATCCTCAGTACCATTGGTAGACCCTCATACAGGCAAGGTTTATGCCAGCAGTGTGTTTGTAAGACTGCTCAGGCAAGAGAATAGATGAGGCAGATGCTCAGTCCAGTTGCTGTTAACTGTCCGTGTCTGGCAGTGAACTGAGATTGTAATGTCGGTGCTACATCTGCAGGCCAAATGGCTGATGGTTGGTGGGGCTACTGTGGCTGGATAAGGTTCCAGTGGCCTTGAAAAGGTGTTCTTGCCCAAGAACACCATGGTCATTTGTTCCAAAAAGACGTATACATTGTTTATGGTTTCCAGCTAGACACTTTTGGAATTTTCTGCCTCAGGTTGCTGCTCCTGGGCAGAGTCGAAGTATGTGCCATTGGCAAGGATGTAATGTCCGTGATGTCTGTAGTGTCAACAAACGTTTTGGCTGTTGATGTTGTTGCAACACCATCACCAGATTTTTAATTGTTCTGCATTATTCTGTAAGAAGTTAATAGAAGAGTCAGGGCCATTGCCGGTGATTTACTATCTATTAATTTTTTTTACATATGTGCAATGAACATTGTGATGAATCATTCCACATTGCCATTGCTTTGGGGTGTATGTTTCTCAAATGATCAAGTACTTCCTCCAAGTACTGCTGTTCACAGATTCTGGTAGGGAAAACCTGGTGGAGTTTTAGGCCACAAAGTCCACAGAAAGCCCACACAAATGGACAGGTACCTTCACAAAAGTTTAAATCACCACCCCAACAAAAAAAGAGGCTTGAGCAAAACATTGGTGGACCGGGCTAAAAGAATCTGTGAAGTGAAGTTCTTAGAGGAAGAGCTTGACATTTAAGAACTAGTTTCAGAAAAAAGGGTGCTGTGGAGGACTACACCTAACACTTGGCATTTTCCTCAACAGGGTTATACTCCTATACAGTAATGTTCCAGGACAAGATTTTTCATTTCTGAGTTTGAAATACTAAAAAGGAACAAATGTTGTTTTTATGTTACCTGGAATGTGTGCCTCCTTGAAATGATGTTGGCTACGTTTACTCAGAAAGTCAATGTATGGTAGAGCTGTGTTTAGCAACACACTCTTTGGGTTCTTGATGCTTTAGTTTTGGTGACACAATGGATGCTGACTGTGAGCAAAGAATGACTATTTATTTGTGCATTAAGCTTGGGAAAGCCCCTAGTGAAACATGCACTGTGATTAAGCAAGCATGTGCAGGTGAGGAAATTTCAAGAAGTCATGTTTTCGAGTGGCACAAAAGATTTTGTGAAGGCAGAGATTCAGTGCAAGATGATCCCAGAGCTGACTGGCTGTCTACAGCACATACTGATACAAATGTGAAGCTTGTAAGGCAGTTATTCCAAGAAGACCATCATGTAACTGTGCATGCAATATGAGAAGAAATCAATTTGGATCATGATGTGTGTCATAAGATTTCAAGCGAAGATTTAGGGAAATGGAAACGTAATGTAAAACTTATCCCTCACACATTAACAGATGAACAGAAAGAGGAAAGACGAAGAATTTCTGCTGAACTACTGGATAGAGCCAAACATGATCCTACATTTCTGTCAAAGATTATTGTGGGGGATGAAAGTTGGTGCTTCAAAGTATGACCCTCACAGGAAGTGTGAAAGTGCTCAATGGCAGTGTCCTTTATCACCAGCCTTGAAAAAAATTCATCTATCATCGAGAACAAAGACAATGTTCATCACATTCTTTGATAGTAAATATTAGGTCAGCATGAGTATGTTCCTCTAGTTCAAACAAGAAACCAGACTGTTGAAACATCTGTGGCAAGCAACTCGACATTGCCACCCTAATTTGTGGCAGTGTCAGGACGGGTTCGTATTCCATGACAATGCAAGACGCCATACTGTTTTATCTGTTACCAAGTATGTGGCCTGACATTCTGTTATTGCCATCCCACATCTGCCATATTCGCCCAACCTCCCACCTTGAGATTTTTTCTTGTTTTCGTGAGTGGAAAGGCGATTGAAGGGAAAGTGTCATCAAGATATCACAGACAACCAATGGGCTGTGAACAAATGAGCTGACAAGTCTCACAGAAGAAAATTTCCCTGCTTTCTTCCAAGACATCGGAGAAACATTGGAAACTGTGTGTAGATAGCCAAGGGAATACTTCAATAGCAGCTAGGATCATTACTTGGTACGGCAATTTTCTATTTTTTTTAAAACCTGACTTTTCTGACAAAGGAATATAAAATACCTTGCTCATATAATCAAGTATATAGGGGAACTACATAAAGAAGCATTAACACCTGTTTCAAGGAACACAAGAGCAATTGTCACCTGGGAAACATGGATTAATCAGCAATAGCAGATCATGCACTGCAGCCATAGAACTACTAAATTCATTTCTCCGACACTATAGCTTTATCAGGATCCAGTCATTACTCTCCTAGGATATACAGAGAGCTCATAGAAATTCAAAAACACAAAACCAACTTTAACAGAAAATACTGCAGTGCAGTGACTGAGACACTACATTGATGATCAACAGCTGCACTCAATTAAGAATGAACTTGCAAATTGTGATTATGGTTCCACAGCAGCTGTAGAATTTTTGAGAACAAATGAAAATTTGTGCCAACCCAGGACTTGAACCTGGATTACCCACTTGTTGCGAGCATCTGCCTTAACAACTTCAGCTATCTAAGCACACTTCCAGGAATGCCCCAAATTTGAATTTGTCCTGGTGTCTATGCTCCCTTGTGTTTGTGCTATACTACTGTGAGTCCTGCACAGGGCGAGACACTGTTTTCTCTTATCTTTGCCTTTCTGTGGCATGAAATTTAGCATTGCATTTTCTGAGACTCTGTGTTGGCTATCAACAGCTACATTTTGTTGAGTTCATTCTTAATTGATTATAGCTGTTGATTATCAACTCAGTGTCTGAGAGACTTCAATGCCGTATTTCATGTCATAGAGAAGCAATGACAAGAGAAAACAGTGTCTCACCTTGTGCGGAATCATGATAATACAGTGCGAACACAAGGAAGAGTAGACACCAAGACAAATGGAGATTTGGGTCACTTCTGGAAGCACGCTCAGATAGCAAAAGTCATTAAGGCAACTGCTCACAAAAGTCGGAAATTTGGGTTCAAGTTCTGGTATGACACAAGTTTTCACATTTCCTGAAATATTCGACAACTGATTTGGAATCATAAATGCAATTTGTGAGTTCATTTTTAACAGTAAAGAAAATGGATTGGTTTTATACAGGGTGTTTCAAAAATGACCGGTATATTTGAAACGGCAATAAAAACTAAATGAGCAGCGATAGAAATACACCGTTTGTTGCAATACGCTTGGGACAACAGTACATTTTCAGGCGGACAAACTTTCAAAATTACAGTAGTTACAATTTTCAGCAACAGATGGCGCTGCAAGTGATGTGAAAGATATAGAAGACAACACAGTCTGTGGGTGCGCCATTCTGTACGTCGTCTTTCTGCTGTAAGCGTGTGCTGTTCACAACGTGCAAGTGTGCTGTGGACAACATGGTTTATTCCTTAGAACAAAGGATTTTTCTGGTGTTGGAATACCACCGCCCAGAACACAGTGTTGTTGCAACAAGACGAAGTTTTCAATGGAGGTTAAATGTAACCAAAGGACTGAAAAGCGATACAATAAAGGATCTGTTTGAAAAATTTCAACGGACTGGGAACGTGACGGATGAACGTGCTGGAAAGGTAGGGCGACCACGTACGGCAACCACAGAGGGCAACGTGCAGCTAGTGCAGCAGGTGATCCAACAGCGGCCTCGGGTTTTCATTTGCTGTGTTGCAGCTGCGGTCCAAATGACGCCAACGTCCACGTATCGTCTCATGTGCCAGAGTTTACACCTCTATCCATACAAAATTGAAACGCGGCAACCCCTCAGCGCCGCTACCATTGCTGCTCGAGAGACATTCGCTAACGATATAGTGCACAGGATTGATGACGGCGATATGCATGTGGGCAGCATTTGGTTTACTGACAAAGCTTATTTTTACCTGGACGGCTTCATCAATAAACAGAATTGGCGCATATGGGGAACCGAAAAGCCCCATGTTGCAGTCCCATCGTCCCTGCATCCTCAAAAAGTACTGGTCTGGGCCGCCATTTCTTCCAAAGGAATCATTGGCCCATTTTTCAGATCCGAAACGATTACTGCATCACGCTATCTGGACATTCTTCGTGAATTTGTGGCGGTACAAACTGCCTTAGACGTCACTGCGAACACCTCCTGGTTTATGCAAGATGGTGCCGGCCACATTGCAAGGCCGACGTCTTTAATTTCCTGAATGAATATTTCGATGATCGTGTGATTACTTTGGGCTATCCGAAACATACCTCCCTATTCGCCAGACATGAACCCCTGTGACACTTGAAACACCAGGTGTACCGCCAGAATCCAGAAACAATTGAACAGCTCAAGCAGTACATCTCATCTGCATGTGAAGCCATTCCACCAGACACGTTGTCAAAGGTTTCGGCTAATTTCATTCATACACTACGCCATATTATTGCTACGCATGGTGGATATGCGGAAAATATCGTACTATAGAGTTTCCCAGACCGCAGCGCCATCTGTTGTTGACAATTGTAACTACTGTAATTTCGAAAGTTTGTCTGCCTGAAAATGTACTGTTGTCCCAAGCATATTGCAACAAACGGTGTATTTCTATCACTGCTCATTTAGTTTTTATTGCCGTTTCAAATATACCGGTCATTTTTGAAACACCCTGTGCAAGTTGCAAGCCTTTGTGCGACATAAAATCAACAGTGCCAGCTGTTACCCTCGAAGAGCTCCAAAACATGCATTGATGCTACTCCGTGATCTTCAGCAGAGGTCTAATGATGTCAGAAACCAACCGTTGCATGGATGCAAGTAAACAGTTGCCTGACTGAGCTTGTCTAAGTTTGAAACTGCTACATGAGTCTTCATTATCTCTGATGTTGTCTTCAATATTAAGAGGCAAACAGTTAGCCAGAGAAATGTGTCTTAGACCATGGCCTAAAGCTTATAAAACAAAAATAACCATGACTGCAAATGCTTGATGTAAGTGTCTGCATTGTATGATAATAGTCCTTGTTTGCCCAATTCTAGGTCTGGATATATTGGAAGCTGAGAAAGAGTTTTTGCATTTGTGTGTTTCACAATTGGTCTGTAATATATTTGATAATTGTAAGAACTAATAATTATTCCCATCACTGTGATCTTTGTGCTGTTCATTGTGAAATAGTGTTATTTAGTCCAAAAAAGTGTGGTTTATGGTGTATTGCCAGTGAAAAGGTAAAATTTTATGCCATAGAGAGATACATGGAATATCTGTACTGCACATTGATAGCAAGTACCTCCTTTTCAGGTTTTTAATAGTTAACGTGAATTGAATTTAGTATTTTAAATGTGTGTACAATAGGGTGTTTTCAGCATCAGCATTTTTGTGTGGTAGTACTTCACCTATCCCATATGGAAATGTGTCTGCTGCTATCATCAGGTGTTTGCCT
Organism: Schistocerca gregaria; assembly: GCF_023897955.1. Taxonomy (NCBI): domain Eukaryota; kingdom Metazoa; phylum Arthropoda; class Insecta; order Orthoptera; family Acrididae; genus Schistocerca; species Schistocerca gregaria. Next base: position 318,962,381 of record NC_064925.1, on the reverse strand, counting down.
GTTGTGAATTTCTCTGATTTGTTATCCCTGTTCACTAGGGTGTCATTGAAGGACTCATTGGAACTGATTGCAGAGAAATTTGATGATGCTCTGCTGGACCTTCTCAGACATATACTGACCTCATCTTATGTTTTGTATGGGGGCCAATATTACGAACAGACAGAAGCTGTAGCCATGAGCAGTCCTCTGTCTCCAGTGGTTGCCAATATGTTCATGGAGAGATCTGAATGGGGAGGCATTAGAGATTGCAAGATACAAACCCACACGCTTCGTCAAGTATTTGGATGATACCTTTGTGCTCAGTCTTCATGGATGGAAAGGCTCAGTGACCTTATCTCTAACATCTGAACTCATGCTGCCCAAATATTAAGTTTACCTTGGAACTGAGAAAGGATGGCCAGTTGCTGTTACTAGATGTACTTGTCAAAAGAAGAGCAGATTGCTCATTTGGTGACAGAGTATATTGCAAACCTACACACACTGATTTATTCCAGCAAGCCAGCTGCTGTCATACCCAGTGCAGAATGGAGTCCTGATGTCATTGATCCATGGCGTGTACACCTCTCAGACCCAGATAATCTTGCAGTAGAAATATAGCATCTACGATCAGTGTTCTGCAAGAATGGAAACATGGTAAAGCACATTCAGAACACCCTTCAACCAGCCACTCTACCGCACATTCTAGAAGAGGATAAGATGAGGTAAAGATTGTGGTATACCTGCCATATGCAGGATCTATTTCTGTCAAAATAAGCAGGATTCTCAGGAAGCACAATGTCAAATGTGTGTTCTGTTCACCTACCAAAACAAGAGGGCTATTGGGAAATGTGAAAGATGACTCTGGACTCTGAAAATGAGGAATTTGCAATACACCTTGCCAATGTGGTATGTTGTACATTGACCAAACAACTAGGATAGTGGGCATCAGGTGCAAACAACATCCGAGACACAACTGACTAAGACAGGGAAGTAAATCAGCAGTTGCTGAGCGCTGTCTGGAAATCAATTATTTCATGAAACCTGATGAAACAAGGGCTTTGGCACAAACTCCCAGATACTGGGACAGTGTTATAGGAGGGTTTATAGAGATGACAAATAACCTGATGAATTGTGACACTGGGTATCAACCCAATAGAGTCTGGGATCCTGCACTGGAGTTGGTGAAAATGCAGTAGGGGCAGCAGCAGAACTCCGCAAAAAGGAGAACTGAGAATGTGGACATGGAAAATGAACCCCAGATAAGTCACTGGACCAGAGATGGTACGTCGTGGGACACTTCTAGTGGGAGCAGGCCGCAAAGAGAGTAGCTGAAATCATAGCGAGCCAAAAACAGAACAATTATGCAGACAGTTGCCTGGGACTGAAGATGAAACACTGTATTTGGCCTGCTGCACTGGATCAAAGAAGGAATGCCTAAGACTGTTTCTGTTGGGAGCAGACCACAGAGAGAACACCTGTAACTGTAGCAGACCAAAAATAGAATGCCTGCCTCCAGACAGGTGCTCTGGACTGAAGAGGGAATGCCTAAGGACGCTGTTAGTGGGAGTAGATCATAGCTGGAATGCCTGGATTGGGCGGAGGGGGGGGGGGGGTGTAGGTATAAATACTGGACCCGTTCCACTTGGCGAGCAGTCTCAGGTAGCACCCCATGAAGATAATAAGTCACATTGTCAAAATAGCATGCAGAATAATGGTGATGTCCAGCAGAATACCCAGCGCCTCATGATGTAAGATGTTATGTATTTTTCCATCAGGAAACTGCTGATTGCACCTAATTAATCCATTCTTACAGTATAATCTCCTAGTCACTAAGTAGTGTCTGTAATTTATATACATGCGATGTTTAAATCTGGAGGTAAGCATAAAACATCATCCGAAATTATGCTAAATGCACTCTCTGAAAACTATTTTGAGTGGTTAATTCAGTAGCCCAACTGAATAGTAAACGATTGTGTAATCCTGAGCTAATAATGAGCATCAAAATGGGTACAGGGAATAGTGGACAAACGGTTGTCATAGTGAGACTGAATACCACACCTCCCAAATCCACCATTCAAAACACAGATAAAAATTCACTTGACACCCTCCTGAGAGACATCTTTACTCCTTCAAAATTAACAATGTAAATGTAGACCAGATGTAGCTTGAATCCAAAGAAATAGTATCAACAGCGATTGAGAGATTTGTACCAAATAAATTAACAAATGATGGAATGGATCCCCCATGGTACAAACAGGTTAGAACAATGTTACAGAAGCAATCAAAAAAGCATACCAAATTGAAACAAATGCAAAATCATCGAGATTGGCGATCTTTTAGAGAAGCTCAAAATTTAGTGTGGACTTGAATTCGAGATGCTTATAATAGTTTTCATAACAAAACTTTGTTTCGAAACCAGGCAGAAAATCCAAAGAGATTCTGGTCGTATGTAAAATTTACTAGTGGCAAGATAAAATCAGTGTCTTCTCTGTATGATAGCAAAGGAAATACTATCGATAAAACAGAGCTACTTAAACACAGCCTTCAAAAATTCCGTCACCAAAGAATACCAAGTAAATATTCCAGAATTCAGATCAAGAAGAGTTGCCAACATGTGTAGCTTAGAAGTAGATTTATTCGGAGGAGTGAAGCAATTTAAATCACTTAATAAAAGCAAGTCTTCCAGTCCAGATTGTATACTGACTATGCATCATAATTAACAACCATATACAACCTCTTGCTCAGTAAAAGATCCATACCCAGAGACTAGAAAGTTGCACAGGTCACACCAATATTCAGGGAGGGCAATAGGAGTAATCCACATAATTATTGGCCCATATCATTAAGCCGCTATGCAGCAGGGTTTTGGAGCATATGCTGTGTCTGAACATTATGAATTACCTTGAAGAGAAGAATCTATTGGGATACAGTCAGCACGATTTAGAAAACATTATTTGTTTGAAACTCAACTAGCTCTTTACTCAGACAAAGTATTGAGTGCTATCGACAAGGGATTGCAAATTGATCCCGCATTTATAGATTTCCAGAAGTATTTTGACGCCATACTTTAGCATCAGCTTGTAATTAAGCATGTTTATGGAATATTGTCTCAGTTATGCAACTGGATTCATGATTTCCTATCAGAGAGATCACAATTCTTAGTAACTGACAGAAAGTCATCGAGTTAAACAGAAGTGATTTCTGGCATTCCGCGAGGTACTGTTATAGGCCCTTTGCTGTTCCTTACCTATATAAACAACTTGGGGGGAGGGGGGGGATATGAGCAGCTGCCTTAGGTTTTTTGCAGATGATGCTGTTGTTAACTCATCAGCAGATCAAAACCAATTGCAAAGTGATTTACAAAAGACATCTGTATGGTGCAAAAATTAGCAGTTTGACATCAAATAAAGAGTAGTGTGAGATCATCCACATAAGTGCTAAAATTAATCCATTAAACTTCAGTTACACGATAGATCAATCAGATCTAAAGGCCGTAAATTCAACTATAAGCCTAAAAGAACACATGGAAAATGTTGTGGGGCAGGTGAACCAAAGACTACGTTTTATTGGCAGAACATGTAGAAGGTGCAACAAATCTTCTAAAAAGACGAAGTACTAGTGGCGTACTGCTCCAAGGTGTGAGATCCCTACTAGATAGAATTAACACAGTACGTTGAGTAAGTTCAAAGAAGGGAAGCACATTTTATGTTATCAAAAAATAGGGGAGAGGGATCACAGACACGATGCAGGATTTGAAGTGGGCATCATTAAAATGAAGGGTTTTCTTGTTGCAGCAGGATGTTCTCATGTAATTTCAATCACCAACTTTCTCCTCTGAATGGGAAAGTATTTTGTTGACACTGGCCTACAAAGGGAGAAATGATCATCATAATAAAATAAGGGAAATCAGAGCTTACACAGAAAGGTGTAGAATTTTGTTTTCCATGCACCTTCCCAAAGTGGAATAATGAGAATTATTGTGGATGTGTTACAATGAATCCTTTGCCAGCCACTTAAGTGGGATTTGCAAAGTAGTCATGTAGATGTAGATGAATGCGCTAATAATTTGTGATACCTCGGCATGCCACTTATGATTTGTAATGTTTAAAACATCAGCCACTTATGGTTCTTAATATTTAAAAACATAACTAGAGGCAGAATGCTTTCTGTATGTTACAGACCAGTGAGTTAGAGCTGTGCCAACAAGCCTGTTCTCAACTGCTTGAAACAGACCCTGACAATGAGTCAGCCACAGTTATGATGGCAGATTTAGCATTCCGGCGTGTTGATTTTGACACTGCTGCTATGCACTTTCGTCAACTGCTTGCACAGCAGCCTACATATTGGACAGCCCTTGCCCGTCTTGTAGAGGTGTCACGACGAACAGCAACACTTCCTGAAGCCGAACCTTTTCTTGAAAGAGCAACTGCGGCTTGCCAGCGACCTGGTAAGCTTTTACTAAGCATTTCCGAATTGTTGTGATACATGTTGCTTAACATTGCTGACTAATGTTAATGTATATTCATTTCTTCTTCAAGCTCTTTTCTGTCTCCTAATTACCAATGATGAAAGACTTCTTTGCTCACTTCCTTGGTGACACATGGTAACAAAATCAAGAACAGCAACAATGTTTCTGGTAAACATCATGATCATGGTGTAAATCTCAAGGCTACTAAATACTGGCAGTGTTTTATGTTTATTGCATTTGCTTTCTGGGTCATTTTATAAAATACCCTTTCCTGCTGATGTTGTGTACATTTTGATGGTGCCAAGGCATGAAACACATTTTGTCAAATCTCTTTATGATCATTTATAAAGGAACAATGTTCCACTGATGCTGCGGTCACTGGAAATAGACTGTAAGCTCAGGTAGCGCACGTAAATAAAGAGACTTAGCTTTGTCCTTTTCAGTCAAGCTGCTTCATTTACCTTAAATGACTAGGGAAACCAAGGGTCCTCTCTCTCTCTCTCTCTCTCTCTCTCTCTCTCTCTCTCTCTCTCTCTCTCTCTCTCTCTGTGTGTGTGTGTGTGTGTGTGTGTGTGTGTGTGTGTGTGTGTGTGGTGTGTGTGTGTGTTTTAGATTCATGGTCATGTTTCACAAATTCTTTTTCCTTGTATAAATCTGATGACAGTTGTAAAGCTGAAACTGTTTTCCTATTTAAGTAAATTAAAATCTGTGAACTCTATAATTTTAGTAACCACATTTTGGCAACACAAGCTGGTATGATGCATTGAATTAGGCCATTATTAATCCAGGAGAGATTGGCAACACAACTTTGACAAGCAAGTACCATAGATAACCACTTGGACTATATCTATTCACCAATTTCAAAGCAATACTATGTCGTAGAGTGAATCCATACATGAGTCCAAACTCAATTTATAGTGACTACAGCCACCTGGAAAATAACCAGTATGCAAAGTAAAATCACAGTAACTGCCTACTGACTGTGGTGACTGTTTATCCAACATGAAGAGTAGTGACACAGTGTTGTTGATTTGCCACTAGTGTCTCTGTTGAGGTCCTCTAGATTGTAATCTAATGGTGTTTGCTGGGGATAAAAGATTTCCTGTGGATTTACTGGAAAAAATGAATGTAAACTCATATAACTCACGAATCATTGTACCAGCTATATATGATTGAAAAACTCATGGAGAGATTGCATACACATGGGTCCAGCATCCTCTCTGGTGTGGCCAGAATAGTCTGTATCAACTCAAGCTTAGTCAGCAGCCATCTAATGAAATGAAAATATTAAAACAAGTCCCAGCGTGCACTGTCAGCGTTTAGGGCACCCACCATATTGTATCTAAATGAGTTCAGATAGGGCAGAATGACCATTCTGCAGGAAATTGGTTTGCCATGCCATGACATTTCAGCCCATAAAGGTCATGCTGCTACAATAGTGATGCTTGTGTATGGAATCGGGGCTACTGTGGGATCATATGCACAATGGCAACACAGAATGACCACCATCTTGTTTGCTTGGCTATAACAGACCATACATCATCATACTGCATCCATACAGCATCAGTGCCATCCAGCGTTGCTGCTGGAGCCCTGCCCTCCTTGGCAGTTTGATGCTATCCTCTGAAGCTGAACTGATGACTTCCATTGTCTGGAAATCACAAATGCCACAGACTGCAATAGGCATGTGAATGCCATTGCTGGTGTGCTGAGTGACAGAAATTAATGTTTTTGGTTGGTGTGCTGAGTGACAGAAATTAATGTTTTTGGTTGAGTACTCCTTTATCTTGTCATCTTCTGATGACGGCTTATGTGTCAGATATTACTGTGCTGATAGTAATCTGGTAACACATTTTGTTGAGCTGGGTAGTGTGCGAACTTCATGTTTCATTGTTTTGTGTGGTGTTGGATACAACATACTGTCTGACATCTTCATATCTGACCAGCAACCAATGCATCAAAGAGGTTTTAGAGCTCAAGGTTGTACCACTCCATCAGGCTACTCCACATGCCTTATTTTGACGTGGCGTCCACATCTGTTTATGAATGCACAAGTCTTCTGTGAAGAAAGATTGATGATGTTAGTGCTTTCCTGTGCTGTATGTGCACCTGATGTGTCACCCTTTGAACATGCCTGAGTCATGCTTTATGGACAATTCATCATGACACTCCAACTACTACTGTTGACACTTCATGGACCCATGTACAAACTACATTGATGGAGGTTCCTCAGGAACTATACACATTCTCTTTGATTCTATATCATAGCATTTAAAAGCACTGGCCACAGTATGTGAGACCTACATATTGTACTGGATTCTCAAAGTCAGAGATCATATGTAGTTCTGTAACCATAATCATTTGTAATGCAGTTTAGCTAATCTCTGGTACTGGGTTCATTTTGGCTATACACATTGTTCTTGTGTTTTCACAAATGCTAATGTGTTTATGTTAGTAATGAACAGTGAAGTTTATTTGATGTTGTCAAACATATCAGTTAATTCTCTTCTGGAACAGGCAAGATAAGCTTAAGGAGTACCCCGATAATAAGCTGTCATGACATATAAACTGCCCCTCTAAATTATGAGGAATAAATTTAAAAAAAATATATTTTGTGTGAAAATAAGCCACACACTGAATGAGAAGAGAAAAATTACAAGAAATTTATTTTTACTTACTTGTAAAACGTAGGTAACTTTTGTTCTAATGTATGATACAACACATTGGCACCTAACATACTGGTAGCATATTTTGTCTTGTTTACTCTTATCACTATGGGTACCAGTATTCACTTCATCACTCTCACTCCCATCATTTTCGTCATTCTCTTTCCTCAGTACATCATCTTCGCTGCCATCCAATGCATTTGATAGGCAGCATGGACGCTGTTGATGTGGAGAACCATAAAGCAAGAATCCATCCATACAGAATGGTGATTGATGGCTCCTTAATCTTATCAGACGATGTAAAGAGATGGGCATCTTTCAGGAGCCAATCTGAATACATTTTGCTCTTGAACGACTTATATATGGCCATATCTAGCACGTGTGTTTATAAGTCCCCCTTTTTTTTTGGTGCAGATGCTAGTTGTGTTGTTGCAAATGAGCATTAATGTTGTACAGCAAGGATATGTAAACAGATTATGTACCAATTGTAAACTACATCCTAACTTTGGCACCAAATAGCATTATGGTTGTAATTTTATTATCAATATTTATCTTTCAAATTTTTATTTTTATGTTTCTTTATTAATAACATTTTATTGCTTATTGATTGTCAGTTTTTGTTTTCACTGCTCTGTGGTGATTGAGGGCATACACTTGTTTCATAATTTCAGACCAAGAAGCTGGATTATGTTACTGTCGAGGACTGTTTGAGTGGTATTCTGGTAATCATAATGCTGCTCTTCGGTTCTTTAATGGAGCTCGTCATGATGCTGAATGGGGAAGACAAGCTCTTTACAACATGATAGAGATTTGTTTGGACCAGAGTGATGATGCAGGTGGCAATGGACAGTATGAAGATGATTCAGGAGGAAACTCAAGACTGATGGCACTGACAACAGCTGAGAGGTTAATATTTTCACTTCAATATAATACATCTAGGTCTAGCAGTAGTGACTTTTGACTAGTCATCAAAACATCATGGATCCCCATTTCGATATAGGGCACTTCTTGAATCGTGAATGAAAATCACTAGCTATGGGAAAATCACTACCTATTGCAGATGAAGACGTCCAGTATAAGGAGTCACCCTTGTTCTGCCAACAGCCTTGTCAAAAAAGGCTGAGGAAAGGACAGAGTTTCAGGACAGTGTTTTGCTCTAAAAGGGGGAAGATACAGCTTTGATCAGTGGCATTAGGATACAGAAAGACCACACAATGTTCATCCACAGGACATATAACCTCTTTATTGGCAAAGATTATGGATTACCCTACTTTTCAGATCTACGTGAGGAGGTAACCGTGGAATAACCAATGAAATGACAACATTCAACAAGTTAGAGTATGGAATGTCCAAAGTTTGGAAATAGTAGGGAAATTAGAATATCTGAAAAGGAAACACAAATACACTCAGAAAATTTTTATATTTGCTGGGTGAATTACCCAACATTTAGTAGTCACAAAAATATTTTTTAAAAAAATTATTGTTTATTATTTTGAAATGGTGGCCATATTTGTTCCAGGCAGCATGTGTTTTTTCGCATTTGCAAGCATCTACATCTTTTACAGTTATTCAGTAGTGGATTGTCCTAAGCCTTTCAGATAGAATGCATTTAGTTCAACACACTCTGGGCTACAATTTAACATAATTATCACTTAGCTGAATGTATTCTTTAATATATTTTTAATAGCTCAAAGTAATTCAGCCACAAATTAAGAAAAACTCGATTTTTGAACAGTAGTTTTCCAAAGAAAGATTAATTTCCCAGCTTAAATATTTCTCTGCTATTACACTGTATAGTACAGTTACTTTTTATAATCAATGGTGAGCAGCTTTCATCTAAAAAAATACACTATTTTAAAAATGGATTTTATTTTTATTTTTCCATTTTTTTTCCCTGCAATATCTTTGTTGGGGGACCACATAAAAATCTGAAAATTTCACAGTTAATAGACCTTCATGATATCAAACTTCAGTATAAATTTCAACTCTGAGTTTCAACTGGAAGTTATGGAATAAAGATTACAAACACGAGTCAAAAATTGGCCCCATCTATCATTAACTTTATGTTCTGATGATGCAAACAAACACAAACATTATGGGTGCCAGATGCTCCTGCAACAATACACCATCTTGGACTGAACTTGCAAAACTTTGATCTTCCAATTTTAATGTCAGGATTTTCTTTTTTTAAATTCAGTGAATAGTTCATCTGCGATATCTGGTAAGTTAATCAAATAAAGTATACCAATTGCATAATGTAATACACTACATTACACTAGCTAACACTTATTGGTCAAAACAATGCTGTGGAAATTGTTTCAGCAGTCTAACAATTGCATCTGCAAGCCTACGTACAAGTCTGATTGGTGTCTTCCCCATTACACCAAGAATTGTCTACTCACACTTATTTAGCTAGAAGTTCTTGAAGTGAGCAGTTGAAAAATGGTGTGTCAGTGTTCTGTTGGTGTTGTTATTAATGAAGCATGTCATAAAAGTGTGTATGGAGTGTATCCTAAAGACATTACTTTAATCGAAGATTACAGTGAAGAAGAAAAAGTGTCGTTTTACTTACGAGTTGGCCCAGAGGTCAAATCAACATGCAACTACCATGAAATGAAATACTTAAAAAAATTTTCATCACCTTTTTGGTCAGTCTTGCATGGACCCTTTTGAGAAACATAAGAAACCTATAACAAAAGACCTGCGAGAAATAACATTTGATCATTATTCTAAAAATAAAAGCCCTTTTGTCAATTTCATACCAGGAAAATCATTGTGTCCAACATGTTATTCTAAGATATCTGTAATTCACAATAGAAAGGACAGTGAAACCTCCGATACAGAATTTCGTGACGTATCAGCAACAATTAAAAAAGTTGATACAGCTTGTGAAATCCTGTGTATTAGTAAAATTAGAAAACTAACTCAAGATAAAAGACCAAGTGCCTTGAATACAAAAATAGAGGAAATGGCAGCTAAACTCAAAAAGACTTTGGAAGTTTCATTTCAATATGCAATTTTTACTAAAACTGATGGAAGTCCTAAAACTTCACCAACCGAATATGATGATTTGATAGAAAAACTAAGAACTAAATGCAGTACTTCAAACAAAGAGGATAAAATTAAGATTATTAGTTTACTGCCGAATTCTTGGAGTCGAGCAAAAGTTAGTGATGAATTTAATGTTTCAGAACGTATTGTTAAGATAACAAGGCAATTAGTAAAAGAGCAGGGAATTTTACCAGCATTACGAAAGAAAAGTGCATCTAATCTGGTAGATGAAAGCACAATCAATAAAGTTATTAAGTATTATTACGATGACAATAACAGCTGTTTGACATCTGGCAAAAAAGACTGTGTTTCTGTGAAAGCAGATGGTTCTAAGATTCCAACACAAAAAAGATTAATATTGTATAATTTAAATGAACTATTCACTGAATTTAAAAAAAGAAAATCCTGACATTAAAATTGGAAGATCAAAGTTTTGCAAGTTCAGTCCAAGATGGTGTATTGTTGCAGGAGCATCTGGCACCCATAATGTTTGTGTTTGTTTGCATCATCAGAACATAAAGTTAATGATAGATGGGGCCAATCTTAGAGTTGACTATAAAGATCTTTTGGAAGTTATGCTTCGCAATATTGACAGTTACAATTGTATGATCAAGGGAAAATGTAAAGATTGTCCAGGCAAACAAGCGTTACTTGACATGTTAAAAGAATTCGGAGAAGACCATTTGATGCCTGACAATATAAAATACAAACAATGTGTGACACAAGGCGGAATTGAAATGGTGACAGTCATAAAATCACAAGAAGAATTTTTTAAGTGTTGGCGGCTAACCTTGAAAATCTGAAAATGCATAATTTTATTGCAGAAGCTCAAAGTAATTTTTTGAAAGACAAAAAGCAAACCTTATCAGCTGATGAATGCTTAGTTCTTGCTGACTTTTCGGAAAATTATTCCTTTGTTGTTAAAAATGAAGTACAAGGGCACCACTGGGTAAACAAATAGGCCACAGTTCATCCATTTGTATTCTGTTATAAAGATGAAGATAAACTAATGAGCTACAGTTTTTATGTCATAAGTGACTACCTTGAACAGATCACTACAGCAGTGCACATTTTTCAACTAAAATTAACAAACTACATTAAACAGCTCCCTCTTCCATAAAAAAACTGATTTACTTTTCGGATGGGGCATCAAGTCAATATAAAAACAAAAACAGAAATTTATTAACATCTCCTTTCATAAAGAAGATTTTAGGTTTGATGTAGAATCACACTTTTTCGCTTCATGCCATGGGAAGAATGCTTGTGATGGTGTCGGGGTACAACAAAGCAAGCTGTCACAAAAGCAAGTCTGCAGCTGACCGATGACAATCATATCATAACATCTCAAGAAATGTTTGAATTCTGTAAAAAAACATATCAAAGGAATTACTAATGTTTTTGCACAATGTGAGGAAATGCAAAGAGTTTATGACAGTGTCTTAAAGGAAGGTACAACACTTGTCAGAAGATTAAAGGTACTCGATCTTTTCATTGTTTTGTACCCCATTCACACAACTTACTGAGGTGTAAGATCAAATCAACTTCACCTGAAAGTGAAACGTGTACTACTGGTTATTCGAAATAAAGACATAGTGGTTTGTGTTTACAATGAACAGTGGTGGATTGGCAAAGTTGATAATATTAGCTGTCAAAACCAAGATGTACATGTTGTATTTTATCACTCTCCAGGACCAAGGACAGATTCAATACAACTGTGACTGGGCGAACTTACAATCTAACACCCAAAATGAGTGAACAAATATCTCAAATGTTCAATGAGCGATGTGCTGAAAACAAATAACAAGAGAACAATATAATGTAATTAGTAAGCTTATTATCAGTAAAAAAAGTAAGTAATCATAGATAATATTAAATTATATACTGTAACTGATGTATTTTATTCCATAAGCCTAGATATCGCAGATGTTAAAAAACATATTTTTGACTCATGTTTTTTCCATAACTTCCAATTGAATCTCAAAGTTGAAATTTATACTGAAGTTTGATGTCATAAAGGTGAAATTTTCAGATTTTTATCTGGTCCCTCAACGAAGATATTGCAGGCCATAAAATGGAAAATTTAAAAAAAAATTCATTTTTTAAAATAGTGTATTTTTTTAAGTGTAGGCTGCTCGCCTTTGATACTCTATAAAAAGTAGCTATACTATACAGTGTAATAGCAGAAAAAAGATTAAAGTTGAAAAAATTAATCTTTCTTTGGAAAACTACTGCTCAAAAATTTAGTTTTTTTAAATTTGTGGCTGATAACTTTGAACTATTAAAAATATATTTAAGAATACATCCAGCTAAGCGATAATGATGTTAATTTGTAGCCCAGAGTCTGTTGAACTAAATGCATTTTATCTAAAAGGCTTAGGACAATCCACTACTGAATAATTGTAAAAAATGTAGATGCTTGCAAATACGAAAAAACGCATTCAGCCTGGAACAAATATGGCCGCCTTTTCAAAATAATAAACAATAACTTTTTTAAAAAAATATATTTGTGGTGGACCACGTGGTATGGATCAACCCAAAGACTCAAGCACGGAGATCATGGAAGTGGTTTAACAGGTGAAGGATTAGTTATGGATGGGAAGATAGGAAAGAGAGAGAGAGTTTTACCTGTTCGGGATCTTCATATACTCTCTCTGCCTCTCAGTTTTCTGCTTGTGGTGTTGGCACGTGTATCTGAGCTGCTGCTGTTGATGTTGGTTCACTGTCAATTGTGATGAGAACAACCCATGATGGGTAACAGTTCTCATCAGAATCAGCAGCAAACTGACACCAACAATAGCTCAGATACACAGGCTGACAACACAAGCAGAAGATGATCAGGTAGAGAGAGATATGAGGATATTGAACAAGTAATTCAGTACATAAAGTGAGATAAAACTCTAGTAAATACGAGGGACTCGAGTTAGTAATATGGGAAGAAATAGAAGAAAGAGCTATGGGAAAATATGGACTTGGTAGTAGGAATGAGAAAGGAGAAAGAGTGATTAGAGTTCTACATTTATTCCAGCAGATATACTTTGGAAGTCCCAGAGAGATAGGAAGATTCTGGTTTTATTACAAATAGGGGCCTGAATCATAATTTAGTAATGCTGAAGAGTAGACTGAAGTTTAAGACAGTTGCCCAGAAGAATGAGTGTGGAATGTAGAAGTACAAAGGGATGAAGGGACGAGTTTGAGGTTCTTTAGGGCTGTAAATACTGTGATAATGAATTCCAAAGTAGGTAGCCCAGTTGAAGGGGAATGGACTTCTGTAGAAGAGCAATCATTAAAGTTGGACAGACAGACATATGTACAAGGAAGAAAACTGTGAAGAAAACTTGGGTAACAGAAGAAATACTTCATTTGATAGACGAAAAGAAGAAGTATAAAATGTAAAAGGAAAGACAGGCATATGGCAGTAGAAGCCACTTAGGAATGAAATAAATGGGAAGTGTAAGGAAGCCAAGGCAAAATGGTTGAAAGAAAAATGTGAAGAAGGAAAAAGAAACAGTTGTCAGAAAGCCCAATTCATCATATACAAAAGGCAAAGCAGCCTTTGGTAAATCAGAAGAAAGGTTGTCAATATTAAGAGTGCAGTGGGAATTCCATTGTTAAAAGCAGAGGAGTGAGTGGATAGGTGGAAGAGTATGTTGAATGCCTCTAGGAGGGGGAGGACTTTTCTGATGACTTGATAAAAGAAGAAATGAAAGTCAATATGGCAGACATAGGGGATTAAGTTTTAAAGTCGGAGTTTAACAGAGCTTTGAATGACTTGAGACCAAATCAAACATGAGGGAAAGACAAAATTCCTTCACAATTTCAAAAATCAGTGGATAAATTGGCAACTATAAGACTATTGGAGTTGATGTGCAGAATCTATGAGACTGGAGATATAGCATCAGACTTTTGGAAAAATATCACCCACACGATTACAAAGACAGCCAGAGCAGGTAAATGCAAGAACTTTGCACATTCGACTGAACAGCCCTTACAACTAAGCTGCTGACAGGGCCAATATACTGAAAAATGGAAAAGAAATTTAAGTATCTGTTAGATGACAATCAGTTTGCCTTTATAGAAGTTAGAGGCACCAGAGAAGCAGTTCTGATTGGTAATGAAAACAGGATGTTGGAAAAATTAAGACACATTTCCAAGATGTGGTGACATAATAAAAACATGTGACAAATGATGCAAAATGCTCAAAATACTGAGAAATGTAGGAGAAAGCCACAGGGGAAGACAGGTAATATTCAGTATGTACAAGACCCAAGAGGGAACAATAACACTGGAAAACATAGACTTTCTTGGATTAAGGAGGGTGTAAGACAGGAATGCAGTCTTTTACCGCCTACTATTCAATTTGTAAATTGAAGAAGGAATGATAGAATTAAAAGAAAGATTCAAGACTGAGATTAATATTCAGGGTGAAATGACACCAATGATTAGATTCAGGAATAACACTGGTATTCTTAGTGAAAGTGAAGAAGGAATATGGACCTGTTGATTGGTGTGAACAGCCTGTTGAGTACAGAATATGGATTGGGAGTAAACTGAAAAAAGACAAAAGTATTGAGGAGTAACAAAAATGAGAATAGGGAGAAACTTAACATAAAAATTGGTGATCACAGAATAGGTGAAGCGAAGGAATTCTGCTAACTTGGAAGCAACATAAAACATGGAAGATGAAGCAAGAAGGGAATGGAAAGTAGATCAGAACAGTTAAAGAGTGCATTCCGGTTAAAAGAAATCTGCTGGTATCGAACATCAGCTTCAAATTGGAGAAGAAATTTAGCAACTTCCTCGCAACAATGTTTGGTTAGTATCTGGCTTAGTGCAGCTTTTTTCATTACTCTGTTAATTTGTTTAATCCATATAAATCACTAAATTGATAGAACAAACAATTCATGGTTCTTACAAAGATATTTTTTGGCCTGCAAAAGGGCTCAACTTGTGGCTTCATTACCACTTTATACCCATCCAACTACAATGACTATTTGCAATCTGTGAGAAAGGGAGTCTTGTGAGGAAGATAAATCATGTCATTTTCTGCAACCTCCTCTCAGGCAGCTTGGGTAATGTTCCAAACGTAATCATTGCTTCTTAGTGCAGGGTCAAGCCAATTTTCTTGCATGGTCTGTTTTGTCTCTGCCTGTACATTATCAGTAGGGCTGTGGTTTGGAGCATTAGCTGGGTACAATAGCGATTTGTATGAAAATATCTGAGTGACACTGTGCTCAGCAAATGCTAATCTGTCTCTCCTTCCAGGCTGCATATTTGCTAAGTAGTCTGATCTCCTAAAGTTAGCACCAAACCATATCGACTGACCTGCAAATGCAGTAGTATGTTTCAGTTGCACAGCATTTGGAAAAGGACTTAGCCATGATGTCTTGACAGGTTCATTAACCTGGACAGATGTCGTTACATGCCAAAGTCCGTTTCCCATAAGCCCACTGATTCCTCCAATATCTCAGTAATGTTTTATTCATCATCGCAGAGTGTGCTCTGGAACACCTTTGTGCCCTGGTATGTGATGTCATGAAATTCCTTTCCTCCACAAGAGCAATGACACAGTCACAAGTTGCCTCTTTAACAGTGAGGCATGGTACATGAATAATATGACTCAACTGAAAGTGATGTAGTGCAGGTATGTGACATTTCTCAGACCTAACTCGCCACAACAGACTGTCAATCAGTTATGGTTTGATATCAGAGGAAGTGTGTGAATAATTCTTATATGTTATGCCAGATAGAGATAGTAAATTCAAGCTTTGACTCCTGGGAGTTCTCTATCACAAGTGACTCACACTGAATTTTAGTCAAACTCCCATTGTATCTTCTGTGGGAAATTAGCTGCACATCATCGAGATGCGTTTCACATAATACAATTGAGGTCTTATGCGGGAGGGGGGTGGGGGTGGGGGGGGTGAGCACATTGATTTGTACATGAGGCACATTGCATATAAGACCTGCACATCGTTTACTCAACTACAGTGACCATTTACAAACTTTTATATCTATTCATTTAAGATGCACTGCATCTATATACAATACAAGCATATTCTATTTCCGGAAATATTTTGTACCTTCTTGGAATTGGTCTGGCATACTGATAAGAACAGTTTCTCATAATTATGGAAGTACTGTTGCCTCAGGTGCGTGTCCCCAGTGTAAATAGAAAAATACGGCATGTTGTATTTCATAGTCAGTGCAGTACTGGATTTTAACTCTGGCTGTGATTTTGGCTGGCCAATTTTTTGCTGTCTGGTGTACCTTTGGAGCACAGTATTATGTGTTAGTGAATCATAGACTGTGGGAAAACCAAGAAGAAGAGAATCAAAGTGCTCGAGATGGGATGATATAGAAGGATGCTGAAAGTTAGGTGGAAAAATAAGATAAAAAATAAGGGGGGTTTTGCAGAATCTGTGAAAAAAGGGACATATTGAAAATACTGACAAAAAGAAGGCACAGGATGATAGAAAAGTGTTAAGATATTAAGCAATAACTCCCATAGTGCTAGAGGGTATAAACTTTAGGGGAAGACAGAGATTGTAGTAAATCCAGCAAATACACAAATAATTGAGAAAGGTAGGTGGAAGTGGCTTCTCTGATATGAAGAGGTTGTCTCAGGAGAGGAATTCTGTTGAGAGGAAATAGTGCAGGAACTATTCAGCTGCTGTATGCTTGGTGTTAGTTTCAATTTTGTGTAGAATTACCGGAAATCTGTTATATGCTTTCATGGATACACAGAAAATGACTTACCTGTGTGTGGCACTTGTTAACATGTTGTAACGATCTTTAAATGTTACTACTTCACTTGCTTTGGCTTGTGGTTCATTGATTTTTTGTGGATGCTGCAAATATTGAGAACATCATGAAAATTTCAAGCTTGACAAATTATTTATTAACATCAGCTGATCGATAGAACTGACATAAGTGCAAAACAACTGATGTAATTGAGATAAACCGAACAGAACTGCTCTGACTCCTGAAGTGAAAACTTAACAATTGCTACCATTGTCAATTTATTACAAAATGTAACTTACAATTTTAAAAAAATCATCTAAACTAATTGTTGTAACATTTGTACAGGCAATAAAATATAGTGTCAAGTAACATAATCTTTTTATCATCTTGGTTTTCTGTGTGAAAATTAATTCACAATCTCCGTTCAACAATTACTTTGATTTTACTTTAATTTAATAATCAGTGACTGTATGGATTTTATTGCTAACATTTGATTGAAGTATACACATCGTGCTTCGCTAGATTACATAAATTAAATACACTTGTTTTCTCAAATACCGGAATTTCGTAAATTTGGGTGGTGTAACTAACAAGAGGTAAATATCTGCCTAATTTACCAACATTATTAATTACAATGAATTACATAAAAATGAATAATAAGTAAAATTACATCTCTGGATAGTGATTGTTATTTTCATTTGAATCGTAATGAGGTTTTTGTGTTAGCGAATTTACAGATTACAATTATGGTAATTAAAGGCATTAGTTATTTATGCTAACATTTCCACAGCCTGTTAATATTTGCTGCTGAACATTTATTACTTCAGTTTTACGATCTGACATTTAATTTGGCATATGAATGTATATTTGTTAATGACAGCACTCTATTAATAATCACAAAAATGTACATCATTCCAGAATATTCTATATGTATTTAAAAAGAAGAATAGGTTTTTGGGCAAACTGAACTGAACGATACCTATAAAATTACACATAAAAGGCCCTAGGAAGCACTGAATGGTACAATAAATACTCTGATGCATATAAAAAAGGTGGTATCGGACAGTTCACAATGATCTAGGGGAAGGCTGTTGCGTAATTATGTTCACATGTCTGAAGCAGTGATTCGCCCCAGGTATTTGGTAACATCTGTTAGTTATGCTTCTGTTTTTATATTATCAGTATGAGAGAAGGAAAGTTGCCACTCACCATATAGCGGAGATGCTAAGTCGTGATTACCTCTCGCCGTGCCCTGAAATGAGAAATGTCCTACCCACTATCCTTCCCACCTCTCCTACCGTGATATTCTGCAGTCCACGGAACCTACACGATATACTTGTCTAACATCACCTATCCCATCAAAGGCAGGGCTACCTGTGAAACCAGTCAAGTGATTTGCAAGCTAAGCTGCAACCACTGTGCTGCATTCTATGTAGGCATGACAACCAACAGGCTGTCTGTCCACATGAACGGCCACTGACAAACTGTGGCCAAAAACCAAGTGGACCACCCTGTAGCTGAACACAATGCCAAACATGATACCCCTCATCTCAATGACTGCTTCACAGCCTGTGCCATCTGAATCCTTCCCACCAACACCAGCTTTTCTGAACTGCACAGGTGGGAACTTTCCCTGCAATACATCCTATGTTCCCGTAACCCTCCTGGTCTCAACCTTCATTAGTCACTGTCCACATCCATCCAGCCCCCTCCCTGTTCCCATTACAGCACTACACAGCTGTCATTTCACCGCCACACCCAGTCTTTTAATTTATTTTTATTTTTATTTCTCTCTTTTCCACTACTTACCCCCTCCACACCTTCTCTCCTGACCTCCGTCTAAACTGCAACACTTCACTGTCTGCCACTCCCACAATACCATCCCTCCCCCTCCTCGCCCCAGCCTCCCCACCCAGTCACCACTCCCATCATGCACTGGTACTGCTGCTCGCAGTGTAGTTTCAGCTCTCTGAGACTGCAGACATGTGTGCAAGTTGCGCTTGCATGAGTGTGCGTGTGTGTCTACTGCTGACAAAGGCCTTAATGGCCGAAAGCTATGATTTTGTGAATCTTTTTATTGTGCCTATCGCGACTCAACTTCTCCGCTATATGATGAGTGGCAACTTTCCTTCTCTCGTATTGTTACATTCCATCCTGGATTTTCCATTGTTTTCATATCATATTACGTTATTTGTGCTACAGTGTACTAAGACCACACTGAGAATGAAGTTATTGTTTTGTACTCTGCTACTTAAAAGCTAATGATGAAAAGAGATGACCTGTATATGTGATATAAATTCTTCATAATAGTAAGTGTTTACTGAATATCTGCAGGTAATTTTTAATTTGTTCATAAATCATCTTGAAGTTCCTTTGGCCCTTTTAAGAGAAAAAACAAAACAAACAGTAATAGCAGTTGATGATGATTTTAACGTAGATTTTCTTAAAATCTCTTCCAGTAACATTCTATAACAGCCAGTAATAAAATCACTCAACTTAATTCCTACTGCAAGCTCCCTCAGCTGCAGTAGCTTATGGCTCAAAATAGCCATTGATATCTTTAAGAAAGATCTAATGACTAAAATTATATTACAAAACCAGTAGTCAGTGGTCTCTCAGACCATGACATGCAGTTTCTTTTGTTAAATGTTAATACCATGATGTATACAACCCGGAACAACTGGGACATCCGGGAAAAACCCAGGAATTTTTTCATCTGGGAGAAAACTGGGAAAAACCCGGGAATTTTTTAGAATTCTGGGAATTTTTCATTGTTTTAGTTTTCAGTTAAATTTTCATAATTTTGACTGTCAAGAACCGATACTCTAACAAAGGAAATTACTATATCCCACTACTGCAGAATAATACTGCAGCAATAAAATATGAATGAGAAAAAAATAAAAATAAAACTTAAATTGCAAAGGAAATATGCCATATACAACAACAAAACACAGTACTCATACAAGCATGTGCCAACAGCAAAATGTGTCAGAGGCTTTAGGAAGACTATGCAATGCTTCATAACAACAAATTGCTCCCGAAGAACGAGACGTCACAACCATTTACATTAGAGTCATTATAGCAGTTATGAGCAGGCCCAAGCGCAGTTGAATTGTGTATCTTCTCCTGCTTTTGGCTACAGAAATGTGGCTGTTGGCTGTGTAAGCAGTCACAGTAAGCTCCGAGGTGCTATTGGGAAAAATTTTACTGGCGTGCCCAAGTTGCCAGCCTCATGCATGTTCAGAATCTGGAGGGAAAGGGGGGGGCATGGTATCTGACCCAAATGGCAACTTTAGGGGGTTGCATATTCATATTCTTGAGGAAAAAAAAACCTTGTTTCAAAAAGCATCTAGCATCCAACGCACGTTGGTCTATCAATTATTCATATCAATTTGAATGCATCCATGTTGGTTTCTTTAACGTGTTTGAACACCTTCTAATGTGATTTCTGAATGCATCATAAGTTGCTTTTTGAATGTTTGCTTAGTGTACGTGATGTCTGTCAGGAATTGTTGCCGTACCTAGAAATAAACTTCCGTGCAGACAAAAGGGGACGGAGCTACGCGAGCTGAGCGGAATAAAGCCTAGCTGATGAATGTCAATCGCTGTCTGATTACATGGTTTACTGGGTTTGCAAATGATCAACAGTTATATTTACTAGCGAAATCCATAGATTCAGACTACCAGAGTGGAAATGCACGACTAACTGGAATAACAGGTAAAAAATATTACGTATTCTTGGTGTATCCAAGAAAATGAAATTTTGACAGAAAATTTTTGCCAGATCACTGCACTAGGAAGGGCCAGATGTACAGTCCCAGGCTAGCAGCCGCATAAGTTCTGTTCTGGAAGCAACATGGAAAATGTGTTCTATGAACATTTAACAACACATAACCGGAGAATAATCGCGGGATAACGAAACTGATGATTCTGACAGGGTCAGTAAAGTTAACCAGGCAATAAGTTTTTACAGTCGCAGCAATAGTTACAGAATTAGTGATAAGATTGTTTATTAGAATGAGGAAGGAGAAGAAACGGGTACATCACACAAATTGTGGAAAAGTATCATAATTCCAAATTTATATAAATATTTCGTACTACTACTTTTCTATGTCATGCTTGAGAAACTGGAGCATATGGATGAAACGTGTTACTATTTCCTAACATAAAGCTTTTTGCTTGTAGTGGGCCTAACAGGCATTTGCTGTTGGTACTTCGTGTACTTCTGTTGTGTTAGGAAAATGACCATTTGTGTCAAAACAATCTCGTTTATTAGGTGTGTGTTTAAAATTGCTGCAATATTACAAAGGTCTATTTTGTTTTATCGAGCAGACAGTGACAAAATAGACGTAATCAGATCAAGAATACACACCAGTCTTGGGTGCTATTTGTATTAACGGCTTTTTCACTATTAGACGCCGACATTTCGATTTTTCGTGTAGGAAATGTTTGACCAACTTTGATGAAGTAACAGATTCTTTTGCAGAAGGGAAAGCATGCCATGTAAAGCTGTAGCCAAATTGGAGAGAAAAAATGCTAGGAACTGAGGATTGAAGAAACATGTACTACCTTGCTTGTCTCTTGTCTTTACTGGTTTATGTATCCTACATTTAATTTTATGTCACACAAAACAGCAAGTTATTAGCTAATAGGCAATAAAGAGTGCAAATTTTCCAAGAGTTCTTGTACTTCCAATTACAAATAATCCCATCCAATATTTATTGTGAGCTTCTTTAAAAATAAATAAATAAATAATAGGGACAGGATGTCAAACCGGCCAACTGGAAGCGGGAGAGGCACCACAGGGCATTTTAATTTCCACTATCTTGAATATAGTTTGATGGCATCCCTTACAAAATATACAGGTTTCAATTCTACAGAGCAAAATAAATTGATGTGCCACAGAGAATGTTGTGTGAAGAGTCATGGCACTGCATGTTGGCACACTTAATACCAAATGCCTTACAATTCCTCGAACGCATATATTTTATGTATCAGATTCTTCAGAAAAAATGTGCACTACAAAATGAAAATATTTTTGAAAATTCGATTTTTTAAACGTTTTTGACCTCCTATCTCAGTCACACCAAGCAGTCTTAAGTTATAGTGGGGAAGTGGGTAGTCTCCACGTGACCCGAGTGTACATTATTTAGTGATATTGCTGCTTCCTCTTCGTTTAATGCTCTCACATCTAATGAAAACAAATCGGATTTCTTTGGCTGGAAGCTATCATGTGAATTAAAATACATTCACATAATTACAAAAGGCTAAAATATGTTTTTAGTTTCAGATTTTATTTTATTTCCACCTTTCTGACAGTCAAGCATTAATCCCCTTGCAGAACAATGAACCTGTTTTTGTCGGTATGCTAAAGAAATTTGGCTTTTATTAATCTTTTCTGCTGAGCCAGTCAGTGTATTTGAAACGATGTGTTTAATTTCGCACAATTGGCTAGGTTCAACTGTTCGCTGCATTTCAAGTGCACGTTTTCATCTTCTAGCACGTGTGCCATTATGCCATAATAAAGAACCAAACATGAGATAATACAGTACTGGTATGCCAAGAAAATTTACATCCCGAAAAGCACACTGAAAAGCTTATAATATCACGTCGAGGACTACTTCATTGGGAATCTGGACATGTGAATGTGCATTTTAAGTATGCACTTTAAATGTGCACATTCCAATGCTCTTGGGGTGTCCGCTGATGTCTTGTTTCTTTTATGACATAATGTGAGATCTTTTAATGTTTTACAACTAAGAATATATGAGTTACCTCCGTCATCGTAACTGCGCAAGCACGGTGGCGCCTGTCATCTGGCACTCCCTGGCAACTGCTGAAGCGAACCTATTTCTAACAGATTGTGGGAAAATATTGTGAATGGTGATTTGAAAAGTGTTACTTTCAAAGTAAATTTCCTTTTACGCAAGTTGAACTATGTGCGAGAATGTACAATGAATTTCTTAAATCACACAATGTTTGACACTCATTTAAAAATCAACTCTTTGATGATGAACCATGTAGAAGAATTTCGAGCCCAGCAGATCAGATATTTATCTCGTTATTAAAATTTTACTGGCACATTTGTGTGATATATCTTAAAGTATAACACGCACAGAAAGATTAACATTATATGTGGAACCTCATCTCCTCTTGCAGCTTATTAACCTTAGAGACCAACATTATACATGAAAGCTTTGCTTTTCTTGTACTAATAGTATGTATAAGAATTTAAACCATTAACTTTTCTTGTTTGTGTGCCTGCACTACTTAACAGTGACATTGCTAATTGGCTGACTACATCACGTGTCCTATGCTCTGAATATCTGCTGTCATTGGCTGGCGAGATCACATGACATGAGCTATGACTGCCTTACAAAAGCGCATCACAATCTCAATTTCAATGATTGGGAAAGTAACATGCAGTTTTTGATGGAATTAGAATTTATACTTTCATAATATGAAAATATGCAGGGTACGTGTTGCTTCACATCAAAGACATTTCCAAAAGTGTCTTTTTCCCTAAGTTTTGTTTTCTAAAGTGCCAGGAAATTTGACACCCGTGTATAAAACCATAACAATTCAAAGGACTGATAAGGGAAAATATACTGTCACTTAACACAGAAAAGATTGGTAAAATATTAAGCTTTCACACAAAGTCCTTCTCGAATAGGAAACATCCATATTCTCACAAGCACAACTCACATACACGTTGCCACTTTCTCTGGACACTGGAGCCAAATACAGTGGCCTTGTGTGTATGAGTTGTGCTTGTGTGAGGGCATTTCAGAAGAAGGACTTTGCCCAAATCTTAATATTTTAGCAGAGTTGTCTGCAACTGCTCCTCTGTTAACTAATAATTGACTAAATTAGTCACTGTCCAATTGGGGACTAATTCCACATCATGTCTCACAGGGTTTCATCTAAGGGCCCGAATGTTTTTGCAAATGTCAATTACCTTTCTTCAGGTTTTGTCTGCAGATGAAACAAACATTGCAGTAAATAGCAAATCAAGTATACTCTTAGAAAGATTGGTTAATGAAATATTCATGGGCATTAATAAATGATTCCTAGCCAATTCTTAGCCACTAAACTTTGAAAAAATCCACTATACTCAGTTTAGAACTGTAAGAGGTTTCCTGCCGATGTATGCATAAAATATGATGACAGACAGATAGAAGTTGACACTGTTAAATTCTTGGGATTACAGCTTGACAATATATTTAACTGGGATGACTGCACCCCAGAACTGCTGAAGTGCCTAAACAAACATCTACACACAATGCGAATGTTGTCTACATAGGTGACAAACCTAAAAAAGTTAGCAGTCTTTGTATACTTTCATTCCATAATGTAATACGATTTTTTTTTTAAATTCATCCAGCAGAACTAAAGTTTTCTTAGTCCAAAAAAATGTATAAGAATTATTTGTAGTGTGGTCTTAAGAATGTCCCACAGAGGCCTCTTAAGGAACTAGGGATATTAACTACAGCTTTCCAGTAAATTTATTCCTTAGTGGAATTTGTCATTAATAATATGTCTTTTCTTAAACCAACAGCTCAGTTCATAGAATCAATACTAGAAATAAAAATAGCCTTCACGAAGATTTAAAATCACATATTCTGCACCAGAAAGGTGTCCATTATTCAGGAACACAGATTTTCAGTAACTTGCCAGTGACAAAAAAGTTTAACAACTAATAAAATTCAGATTAAGAGAAGCTTAAAGGATTTATTGGCGACCAGCTCCTTCTAACCCATTGATGAATTTCTTAACAGAACAAATTGATGTGTATATGTTACTAGTAATATCAAATAAGGCAAGTATTATGTACAAACTGACTTCCCTACAAATTCAGAGCAGTAATGCAATAATTGTAATTGAGTCTTGGAAATGATTTTTCTGTTTCATGATGCATGGCTACAATAGCCTACAAATTATCATATGCACCTCGGTGTATGAACATGTACATGTTTTGTGACACGTTTGTTACTACCTTTCAAATGAAAACATGTTTAAGATAGTTTGACTGATTCCACACCTGTTTATGGAAGGTACACTAGCATATCTGTTTACCTTTGTAAATATTTATTGCATATTCCTGTTTTCTGGCATGTTTTATGGCCTGGACAATCTCCTCACTGTGGATCTATTGCATTGAAAAGCACATCTAATGCATTAACAAATCTAGCAACTGAAATGAAGCTATTTCAGATCTATTAAACTTGCTACAATGAATCATCTCTTTTTCACATATTGATTATTAATATGACAAAAGAAAGTCCTGATAAAATAATTTAGGGGCAAAGGCAACAAAGGACAATGCCCATTAGTGTAGTTTAGAGAAACTGGTTTTGGGAGGGGGGGGGGGGGGGGGGGGGGGAGAGAATTGAGATAGCACAGTTGTGATGCAGCCATTGAAACTGATCATGCTGTGCTCAGCAGCATGTGTCTCCTTACAGCTCTTACAATTTTTTATTCATGTTGATTTGAAATATGTATATTCATTCATTCATTCATTCATTCATTAAGCATTAATGTCACTGCTCACTTATTTTGTTTGCTTGTGACACAGTGTTTTACACTTTCAGTTATTAAAGCATAAGTGTGTTTTGGTTCATTTATAACAAGAGGTATGAGAGTTCCTGATGTCAATCAGATATCAAGTGTAAATAAAATAGAAAGAAACTTCCACATGGGAAAAATATATTAAAAACAAAGATTCCAAGACTTACCAAGCGGGAAAGCGCCGGCAGACAGGCACATGAACAAAACACACAAACACACACACAGAATTACTAGCTTTCGCAA
Source organism: Schistocerca gregaria (assembly GCF_023897955.1). Lineage (NCBI taxonomy): Eukaryota > Metazoa > Arthropoda > Insecta > Orthoptera > Acrididae > Schistocerca > Schistocerca gregaria. The sequence goes on along the minus strand of NC_064925.1, from coordinate 318,936,665 downwards.
CCGATGGTTGCTTCTTCAGGAAGGAGAGGGAAAGACGAAAGGATGTGCGTTTTAAGGGAGAGGGTAAGGAGTCATTCCAATCCCGGGAGCGGAAAGACTTCCCTTGGGGGAAAAAAAGGACAGATGTACACTCGCACACACACACACACACACACACACACACATCCATCCGCACATACACAGACACAAGCAGACTTGTGTCTGTGTATGTGCGGATGGATATGTGTGTGTGTGTGCGAGTGTACATCTGTCCTTTTTTTCCCCCAAGGGAAGTCTTTCCGCTCCCGGGATTGGAATGACTTCTTACCCTCTCCCTTAAAACCCACATCCTTTCGTCTTTCCCTCTCCTTCCTGAAGATATCAAGTGTCTTTTATATATCAATTTTTACAGATTTATGTATCCCACATATCCAAAAAAACGTTCCCTGCTGTTTGAAGTGTTGTAGCATAAATCATCTTTGCATGTATTATGTTACAGGTTATTAGCAGAACTGAAACCAAGACCTAGTGGTGCAGGTGGCAGTGAAGAAGCTCTTAGCCATAGACTACTTGGAAATTTCATTCTCTTGGCCTCTCAGCAAAAGGTATTTCTTGAAAAGAATGTTAAATTATTAAATATTTTTAATCATCTCTTCATTAAACATACTATGACCTTATTGTCAGGTATTAAAGTGGTTATCTGGGGACAAATGAATTAAATAGTAAATAACATATATTCTGTTTTCGAGAATTTGAGAATTTGTGAGTAAAAAATAAGACAAAAATATTTTTCCCCTTGTAGACTGGTAACAGATTTCTTAAATAGCAAGAAATTAAAGATAAGACACAACTTATTTAATGTTACTTTTACAGTAAGAAATTTGATGTAAATATGCAGACATTAGGAAGTCATGGTTTCTCAGTGAAATTTATTAATGAATTCCTCGCAGGCTGCACTAAAATATTGCTGTACTCAGTCAATGGTAAACTATTTGTTAACAGTACGAAAACAAAATTATTACGATTATGACTGCAAAGTGATGTCAAATGGAATAAGCATATCTAATACTTTATGCAAGACCAGCTAATTTATTTACTCGCTAAAATCCTGCTGTAGGCCTTTTTGACTGAAAGCTCACTCCCTGACAATCTTTTTGTTGTGCCTATCTGCGACTCAGCATCTCCGCTGTATGGTGAGTAGCAAATATCCTTTTCATAATATTGATATCTTCCAGTATTCATTATTTTTCTGTCTCTTTCCCGCTGCCACTATTTCCTTCTCTCTCACCATAAAAAATGTGTTTATGTTCACGTGCCAAAATTTTAGGGAAAGTTTTTAAAGGCACTGAGGAAAGTACACTGAAGAGCCAAAGAAACTAGTACAACTGCCTAAATTGTGTGGGGCTCCAGCAAGCGTGCAGAAGGGCCGCAACATGATGTGTCATGGACTCGACTTATGTCAGATGTAGTGCTGGAGGGAACTGACACCATGAATCATGCAGGGCTGTCCATAAATCTGTAAGAGTATAAGGGGGTGGGGATCTCTTCTGAACAGCATGTTGCAAGGCGCCCCGAATATGCTCAATAATGTTCCTGTATGGGGAGTTTGGTGGGCAGCAGAAGTGTTTAAACTCAGAAGAGTGTTCCTTGAGCCACTTTGTAGCAATTCTGGACAGGTGGGGTGTCGTATTGTCCTGCTGGAATTGCCCACGTCTGTTGGAATGCACAATGGACAGGAATGGATGCAGGTGATCAGACAAGATGCTTATGTATGTGTCACATGTCAGAGCCATATCTAGATGTATCAGGGGTCCCATATCACTCAAATTGCAAACGCCCCAAACCATTACAGAGCCTCCATCAGCTTGAGTAGTCCCACGCTGATATGCAGCGTCCATGGATTCATGAGGTTGTCTCCATGCCCATACACGTCCATTCGCTCGATATAATTTCAAACGAGACTTGTCTGACCAGGCAACCTGTTTCTAATCATCCAACAGTCCAATGTTGGTGTTGATGGATCTAGGCGAGGCATAAAGCTTTGAATCATGCAGTCATCAAGGATATGAGAGTGGGCCCTCGGCTCCGAAAGCCCATATCAATGATGTTTCCTTGAATGGTTTGCACGCTGAAACTTATTGATGGCTCAGCATTTAAATCTGAGTTTATGTTTTACAGGATTCCTGATATTCACGGTACACTCATAAATTGGTAGTTGGGGGAAAATCCACACTTCATCGGTACCTTGGAGATGCTGTATCCCATCGCTCATGCACTGACTATAAAACCACATTCAAACTTACTCAAGTCTTGATAATGTGCCATTGAAGCAGCAGTAACTGATCTAACAACTGCACCATACACTTGTTTTATACAGGTGTTGCCGACCGCAGCGCAAAACCCACATCCTTTCATCTTTCCTTTTCCTTCCCTCTTTCCTGACGAAGCAACCGCCGGTTGCGAAAGCTCGAAATTTTGTGTGTGTGTTTGTGTGTTATTTTATTGTGCCTGTCTACCGGCGCTTTCCCACTTGGTAAGTCTTGGAATCTTTGTTTTTAATATATTTTTCCCATGTGGAAGTTTCTTTCTATTTTATTTATATCTATGTATTTGAATACGCATGCCTTTGCCAGTTTCTTGGTGCTTCAGTGTAAAATGAGGTACCTGGTAGCCCTCTTTTCAGAGTCTTTTCAGCAGGAGTATATTTGCATTTTTTGTGCTCCGATAGAAGCATTTTTCTTCTGGTTTCATTAGTTTCCATGCCAATCAAGGGCATGTCACTCATGTGATAAGAACTTGGTGGTTCAATAAAATTTTGATTGGAATAACAAAAAATCTAATTTTATACCTGAAACTGGATTTTACATGCATAAAAATTTTGCTTGTGCTTCAGTACTGTAATTTGGGGTTCCCAGAATCCTTTTGATGATAATGAAGACACTTTACAGCATATCTCTCAGTGCTACATCACTTTATAAACTATATTTTCACCATGCACGGGTGTCAAGAAAATTTTCAAATTTGTTTGAGATTAGGATCTTAGGGATATATTATGAAAATTACACTTATTTGCCGTGCATCTTGAAATCTGCAGCTTGGTTTTGGTACCCAAAAACCATGTCTTTGGGGTGTTTCGAAATAACAGATAGCCATCTTGGAATCCACAGCTTGGTCTTGATAAGAAAGAAAAAGACTTTTTTCGTGGTGCTTTTCTGAGGCACTACCCATGAACTAATGGGGCCTCCAAAAGCCCCTTAAGGTCCACTGTAGATCATATCAAGTGCAAAAGCTGACTGATTTACTCTATTTGCCTAAGCAGGAGGAATTGTGTAGTACTCATACCTGACCCTGTAATCTAGGATAGTGACACTAAGATGACCCTTCTGTTGAGTATACAAATGGTTCCTATTGCAAAGCTATGATTCTACGTTTCTAGCACCAGTAGAACCTAAGGTATAAGCCCTGGAAGTGTCCCATTTTTATGTGTGGCATTTTGAAACACACTATTGTGTGATCAAAAGTATCCGGACACCTGGCTAAAAATGACTTACAAGTTCGTGGCGCCCTCCAACGATAATGCTGGAATTCAGTATGGTGTTAGTCCAACCTTAGCCTTGATGACAGCTTCCACTGTTGCAGGTATACGTTCAATCAGATGCTGGAAGGTTTCTTGGGGAATTACAGCCCATCTTCACAGAGTGCTGCGCTGAGGAGAGGTATTGATGTCGGTCGGTGAGGCCTGGCACGAAGTCGGCATTCTGGAACATCCCAAAGGGGTTCTGTAGATTTTAGGTCAGGACTCTGTGCAGGCCAGTCCATGACAGGGATGTTATTGTCATGTAACCACTCCGCCACAGGCCATGCATTACAAACAGGTGCTCGGTCATGTTGAAAGATACAATCACCATCCCAGAATTGCTCTTCAACAATGAGAAGCAAGAAGGTGCCTAAAACATCAATGTAGGTCTGTGCTGTGATAGTGCCATGCAAAGCAACAAGGGGTGCAAGACCCTCCACGAAAAACATGACCACACCATAACACCACCACCTCCGAATTTTACTGTTGGCACTACACATACTGGCAGGTGACATTCACTGGGCATTCACCATACCCACACCCTGCTATCGGATCATCACATTGTATACTGTGATTCGTCACTCCACACATTGTTTTTCCACTGTTCAATCATCCAATGTTTATGCTCCTTATACCAAGCGAGGCATCATTTGGCATTTACCAGCATGATGTGTGGCTTATAAGCAGCCGCTCGACCATGAAATCCAAGTTTTCTCACCTCCCACGTAACTGTCATAGTACTTGCAGTGGATCCTGAGCTTGGAATTGCTGTGTGATGGCCTGGATAGATGTCTGCCTATTACACATTACAACCCTCTTCAACTGTCAGTGGTCTCTCTCAGTCAACAGATGAGGTCGGCCGGTACGCTTTTGTGCTGCTATACGTGTTCTTTCACGTTTCAACTTCACCATCGCATCGGAAACAGTGGACCTAGGGATGTTTAGGAGTGTGGAAATATTGCGTATAGATGTATGACATAAATGACACCCAATCACCTGACCATGTTTGAAGTCAGTGAGTTTCACGGAGCACCCCATTCTGCTCTCTCACTATATGTAATGACTACTGAGGCCGCTGACATGGAGTTCCTGGCAGTAGATGGCAGCACAATGCACCTAATATGAAAAACATATGTTTTCGAGGATGTCTGGATATTTTGATCACATAATGTGTATTACATAGCACATACTGTCACAATGAACTATATACAATGAAACCACAAACTTGGATCGGTTATTGAGCATGGTGTCTACGACCTGGGACAACCGGGAGATCCGGGAAAAACCTGGGAATTTTTTCATCCGGGAGAAAACCGGGAAAAACTCGGGAATTTTTTTGAATTCCGGGAATTTTTCATTGTTTTTGTTCTCAGTTAAATTTTTGTAATTTTGACTGGTAAGAACCAATACTCTAACAAAGGATATTACTGTATTGTGCTACTGCAGAATAATACTGCAGTAATAAAACATGGAGGAGAGAAAAAACTAAAATAAAACTGAAATTGCAAAGGAAATGCGCCATATACAGCAACAAAACACAGTGCTCATATAAGCGTCTGCCAACAGCAGAAGACTATGCAATGCTTCGTAACAACAAATTGCCTCCGATGAGCATGACGTCATAACGGTTAACATTAGATTTGTTTTAGCTGTTACTAGTGGGCGCATGCGCAGTTGAGCAGTATCTTCTTTTGCTTCTGGCTACAGAAACGTGGCTGTTGGCAGTCACAAAAAAAAAAAAAAAAAAAAAAAAAACAGCAGTCCTGAGTCTAGGAAGGGGGGGGGGGGCAAATTCATATTCTTGAGGAAAAAACCTTGTGTCACAAAGCACCAGGTATCCAGCGCACGTTGGTCTATCGATTATTCGTATTACTGTGAAACGTGTCCCTGTCAGTGTTTGAACATTGTTGAACACATTCTAAGTTGATTTCTGAATGAATCATAAGTTGATATGTGAATGCGTGCATAGTGTACGTGATGTCTCTGTCAGTGGAATCCTCGTCACATCTAGAAATAAACTTTTCTGCAGGCAAAATGGGCTATACGAGCTGAGCAGGGTATAGCCGAACGAAAGAAAGCCAACCACTATCTGATTATGTGGTTGATTGGGTTTGCGAATGATGAGCGTTGTTATGATTACCAGCGAAATCCATAGATTCAGACTACCAGAGTGATTATAAACGAATAACAGGAATAACAGGTAAGAAAGATGACATATTATCTTCTCGGTGTATCCAAGAAAATGAAATTTTGACAGAAAATGTTTGGCCAGATCGCTATACTAGCAAGGGCCAGTTGTGCAGTCTCTGGCTACCAGCCACTTTAAGGTCTATTCTGGAAGTAGCGCGGAAAAAGCGTTGTTTGAACATGTAACAATGCCTAACTGGAGCATAATCGCGGGATAACTAAACTGGTGATTCTGGCAGAGTTAGTGAAGTTAACCGGCGGATAAGCTTTGACATTGGCAGGAATAGATACAGAATTAGTGATGACAAAATTGTTTGTTAGAATGAGGAAGAAGAAGAAACGGTGACATCACTTAAATTATGGAAGAATATGACAATTCCAAATTTATATAAAAATTTTGCACTACTACTTTTCGATCTCATGCTTGAGAAACTGGAACGTATGAATGAAGTGTAAAACTATTTCCTAACGTAAAGCTTTTTGCTTGTAGTAGGCCTAATAGGCATTTGATATTGGTACTTTGTGAATTATATTCTGCCGTGTTATGAAAATGACCATTTCTGACAAAACAGTCTCATTTATTTCGTGTGTGTTACAATTGCTGCAGTGTTATGAATACCTATTTTGTTTTATCTCGCAGACAGAGACAAAATACAGGTAATCAGGTCGAGAAACTACACCAGTCTTGAGCCTATTTGTAATTACAGCTTTTTCAGTATTAGACAATGGCATTTCGATTTTTCATGTAGGAAAATGTTTGATGAACTTTGATGAGGTAACAGATCCTGTCTTGCTTGTCTCTTCTCTTTGCTGGTTTTATGTATCCTATACTTAATTTTATGTCACACAAAGCAGCAAGTTGTTAGCTAATAGGGAATAAAGAGTGCAAATTTTCTGAAGAGGTTTCTTTTTTTCCCTTAAAAAAAAAAAGAAAAGAAAAGAAGAGAGAGAGAGAGAGAGAGAGAGAGAGAGAGAAGAGAGAGAGAGAGAGAGAGAGAGAGAGAGAGAGAGAGAAGAAGAAGAAGAAGAAGAAGAAGAAGAGGGGCAAGATGTCAGACCGGTCAACTGGAAGCAGGAGACGCACCATAGGACATTTCAATTTCCACTGTCCTGAATATAGTTTGATGGCATCCTGTACAAAATATACACGTTTCAATTCCACAGACCGAAAGACAGGAACATGCGATAAAGAATGCCGCGTGAAGAGGTGTGGCGCTGCACTTTGGCACACTTAAGATCAAATAACATGTCTTACTATTCCTCGGACACGTATGTTTTATGTATCAGACACTTCAGAAAGATGTGCGCTACAAAATGAACATATCCAGAATGAGATTTTCACTCTGCAGCAGAGTGTGCGCTGATATGAATTTATTTTATTTTATTATTTTTTTTTTAACATCCTGTCTCGAGCGTATTTTTAACTGGGAAATCCGGGATTTTTTTTTCCTTGTCCGCGTATACACCCTGTTGAGTAATGTTAGGTTTTTTATCTTTCATAATCTATAATTTTAATGTTCTCATCAGCTTCAGACTGGATAAAGAAGTTATAATAACTGAAAAGTATGTGAATATATGAAGTTCTTCTGCAGAGACCAACTATCATGTAAATTTGAATAAAATTCAATAGAGAAACCAGCACTGAAAGTTTCATTTTATATTAAGAGTACAAGCCTTGGTACATTTCAGGCTGTATTACTTGTCAGGCACAGCAGTAATAAATTATATGGACAGACCTTCGTCATGAATGAATGCCTCTCTGCAATTAGTACTAGATGAGTGGCCCTGCATTGTTTCAGGTACCAGCTATCTGCAGAGGACTTTGCAGCCTTTTTGATGACAAGGGCAAAATGTAGCTGAGTTGTTAGTGTCTGAAAAAAGAGATCATGGAAACAGTTCCCGAGCACCATAAACCATTCCACTAAAAGCACAGCCATACGGGAAACTATAAGGAGGATTTCTGGGAGAGGAGAGAGGTGTCTAGTGACTTTGTAGTTTGTAATGGAAGTGTCCAGACCAACCCATGAGATATTGCACAGGCAGTAAGTGGCCTACTTTCACACACTTACTGTCACTACCAGACAGGGTTTGGCTTTCTGACACTGTACTGTGGTTGTTGAGAGGGCAGTTTCGACTTCAGTTCCAGCACTGGTGAAGAATACGTTTGCCCCTTCTCCATATGGGTGCTGGCTTCTGTGTTATCTGCAGCTTCTGACATGTCACCTGGTCATGATAGGGTCCATTATAAAACATACACTCCTGGAAATTGAAATAAGAACACCGTGAATTCATTGTCCCAGGAAGGGGAAACTTTATAGAGACATTCCTGGGGTCAGATACATCACATGATCACACTGACAGAACCACAGGCACATAGACACAGGCAACAGAGCATGAACAAAGTCGGCACTAGTACAGTGCATATCCACCTTTCGCAGCAATGCAGGCTGCTATTCTCCCATGGAGACGATCGTAGAGATGCTGGATGTAGTCCTGTGGAACGGCTTGCCATGCCATTTCCACCTGGCGCCTCAGTTGGACTTGCATTTGTGCTGGACGTGCAGACCGCATGAGACGACGCTTCATCCAGTCCCAAACATGCTCAATGGGGGACAGATCCGGAGATCTTTCTGGCCAGGGTAGTTGACTTACACCTTCTAGAGCACGTTGGGTGGCACGGGATACATGCGGACGTGCATTGTCCTGTTGGAACAGCAAGTTCCCTTGCCGGTCTAGGAATGGTAGAACGATGGGTTCGATGACGGTTTGGATGTACCGTGCACTATTCAGTGTCCCCTCGACGATCACCAGAGGTGTACGGCCAGTGTAGGAGATCGCTCCCCACACCATGATGCCGGGTGTTGGCCCTGTGTGCCTCGGTCGTATGCATTCCTGATTGTGGCCCTCACCTGCACGGCGCCAAACACGCATACGACCATCATTGGCACCAAGGCAGAAGCGACTCTCATCGCTGAAGACGACACGTCTCCATTCGTCCCTCCATTCACGCCTGTCGCGACACCACTGGAGGCGGGCTGCATGATGTTGGGGCGTGAGCCAAAGACGGCCTAACGGTGTGCGGGACCGTAGGCCAGCTTCATGGAGACGGTTGCGAATGGTCCTCGCCGATATCCCAGGAGCAACAGTGTCCCTAATTTGCTGGGAAGTGGCGGTGCGGTCCCCTACGGCACTGCGTAGGATCCTACGGTCTTGGCGTGCATCCGTGCGTCGCTGCGGTCCGGTCCCAGGTCGACGGGCACGTGCACCTTCCGCCGACCACTGGCGACAACATCGATGTACTGTGGAGACCTCACGCCCCACGTGTTGAGCAATTCGGCGGTACGTCCACCTGGCCTCCCGCATGCCCACTATACGCCCTCGCTCAAAGTCCGTCAACTGCACATACGGTTCACGTCCACGCTGTCGCGGCATGCTACCAGTGTTAAAGACTGCAATGGAGCTCCGTATGCCACGGCAAACTGGCTGACACTGACGGCGGCGGTGCACAAATGCTGCGCAGCTAGCGCCATTCGACGGCCAACACCGCGGTTCCTGGTGTGTCCGCTGTGCCGTGCGTGTGATCATTGCTTGTACAGCCCTCTCGCAGTGTCCGGATCAAGTATGGTGAGTCTGACACACCGGTGTCAATGTGTTCTTTTTTTCCATTTCCAGGAGTGTAGTATCTCAAAGAGCAGAGAAAAGAAATCATTCTTGCCCTTTTTATCCTCATTTTGGCATCAGGATACATTCCTTACTCATGACATGATCAGCTGCCACCTTTTCTGGATCTTGTAATCAGGCAGCTCCTCTATGACTTTCAGTATGGGTTCAGGAGATATCGCTCCACCTTCGATAACTTGGCCATCTTAGAAGTAGCTATACAATGGGTCTTTGTGCACCAGCATCACTTGATGGTTATATTTTTTTCATTGAGTTGGCCTACAATACTACTTGGAGGCATATTATCCTCGGGCAGGTCCATGATTTGTGTTTTTGAGGATGTCTTCGCCTCCTGCCTCTCAGCATGCTATTTTAGATATCAAGTTGGCAAAATATTCTCCGACCACTCTGAGCAAGAGAATGATGGCCCCCAAGACATTGTTTTAAGTGTAACTGTCTTTGCCATAGCTATTAATAGCATCACATCAGTAGTTAAACATCCTGCCCAGTGTTCTTTATTTGTTGACAACTTCACCTTCTTTTGTTCTTCCTTGAGTCTTGCAACATCAACTTGTCTGTTGCAACTGGATGTCTGTGAATTGGAGGAATGTACAGAGAAAAGGGGTTTTAATTCCTCCAATGAGAAGTGTTTGTGCATTCTTTCTAATCATTCACATTCTGTTTTAAACTTCCCCATGTTCCAGTTGGGGGCACTGTCCATACTTTTAATGACACAGTTGGATTTCTGGGCCTCACATTTGACTTTAAAGTTATGCTGTTGCCATACATTGGGGACCTGAAAAGATGGTCCCTAAAACCACTCAGTATTTTAAAATGTCATAGCCACGTTTTGTGGGAGCACACCAAACTTGTGTTCTCCAGTTTTACATAGCTTTCATGTCACCTTGGCTTTATTATAAGCTTACAATGTAGGAATATGCATGGCACACTCATTTAAAAACATTGGACATGGTGCACCATGAAGAAATTCTTCTGGCCACTGAGGCCTGCCCTTAGAACCAGACCCAAAACAAACTTTTGAAATGGGGCAAGTGAACTGCTACTTCACATGGTGCAAATGGCTTGTAAAACAATGTCCACAGCCTTCACACCTGCATATCATACTAATGTTTGGCCCCCAATGGAAATGCTTTTTCATAAGCGGCAATGAGTGGCGAGACCCTGTTGGATTCATGCAGAGGATTACCTTTTAGAGATGGGGTCTCCGCCTTGGCCCAGAGGCCCAAAATTATTTTAGCTTGATGCATTATACTAAACACTGAACTACAGATTTTACGTTTCAGTCTCTGTTTTAACATTTTATGTAGGCATCACAGGTTTAGAGTTGTGTAGACTGATGGTTCCAAACAAGGGGACTGTCTTGACTGTTCAGTAGTGTTACCCAACTGTGTCTTCAGGGTTTGTCTTCCTCGTGAGTACACTGTATTTGCCCTCAAGGCACTCGAGTGGATGAGATGTCTTCAGAGCAAGCAATTTCTCATTTGCTCCGATTTCCTTACTGCCTTACAATCATTGCATCACATCAACACAGCAGAGAAACTGGTCTAGCTAATGCAAGACCAAGTGTACTTCCTTGAAGGGCAACAGGTATCGTTCTGCTGAGTACCAGGACACTTGGTAATTTGGGCAGATCCAGTGTGTAGGGAATCCGATGGGACAGAATGCACCATTCCCCTACGGGTTGTCATTGTCAGAGATCCATACAGTGTGGTGGGAGGAGTGGCTGGCAGTAGAGGATAATAAGCTGTGGTTGGTGAAGCCAACTGCCTGGCCATGGTGTATCATCACTCTCCCCTAATACATTGCTTTCTATTCTGGCAAGAGGCTCCCTCGGTCTCTGATGCCTGTGATGTGCAACTCACTATGTACCAAATTTTGTACTGAATGCATTTTGTAGTGTGAATGAGAGGGCAGGAGCGAATTTCAGTGGGTATCTGCACCCTAAAGGACGAGTGTGATGAAGGTCTTAGACTTTTGAAGTCTCTTGACTCCAGCTAAACTCTTAGGCCAGAAATTTGAGTGTGTTGCAGAATGGGCTGGTTCATCCTTTAGTTTCAGCAGTAGGTCAGCTACAGCTGTGTGCTGTATTATTTTACTTCTTTCTCACGCCTTTTCTTTTTGTTGCATGTTTTCATTCTGAGAATGTACATGTTTTTTGTCATTTTTGTGTATGTGTATGGGTGGGGAGAGCATGGGTGTGGGTGCGTGCTTTAGCACTCTTAGGCCTTTTTCTCTGTTTGTCTTGTTACACTTTTAATCATTTTGCATCCTTTAACCATCCTCATCTCATGAAATTTTACCATGAGCATTAAGAATTTTCTGTCATGTGCCCACAACAACATGTCATTGTCATCGAGTCTGAAGGCAGCCCTTTCATATCCTGGTGGTTTTCATTATTAGTATTCGGCAAGAAGCGGTACAGCTGATGGCAAAAAATTCCTGATTATTATAAAATGTGATAATGTTGTGAAATCCTAAATTGTGCATAGTATCCTTTTAAGTACAAGATAGAATACTTTCAATGGTGATCCGTTTATTGATATAAATGTTAAACTCAACTGATTTTGTGGTACTGTTATAGAAGAATAGGCTGTTTGCTGGCACCAGGTTGCACCGCCTTCTTTCTCTCTCTTCATCATTGGTGACACACACTCTACATCAAAGTCTTTCCTTTCTAGCCAACAAATATTTCTTGGATGACCTTAGCTGGAAACATTTCCAGATGTTGATAAATTATATGTTGGTGCATATGTGTGGTTTTTATGAAGATGTCATTTAATACTCATTATGGTTACTGACAATATAATGCCCACTCATCATAGTCATTGACAATTTACATTTACACATCTTATATGTTGGACACACCACCTGCCAATGTTAGATCTAGTTGATTCTGAAATGTTACTACAGTAAAAAATAAAAATAAAAATTTATACTTACTGGTAGTACCAAACACAAGTTCAAACTAGAAGTTACAGAAATGCTACTTTTTGGAACCAATAATGGCTTTCTTAGGCAAAGCAGAGGAAAGGATGAAAGGATTGGAATAAATGTGGTCCCATAGAGAGTCAGAGAGAAAGTTGTCCAAGATTTTGGGTTCAACAGAGACTGTAATGCCAAATGGAGGTTATTTATTACTGAGATGGTAGAAACAGGTATAAAATCAGTAGTGAAGACAATCAGAAAATCAGGGGTGGGGAAGGAGTGACTGGAAATTGAACTAAAATGGAAAAAGGGCAAGCCCAGAGAAAAAAGCCAAAAAATAATGGAAGAAAAACAGTGTCAAATGTGCATGTGACAGCTAAATGTGCATGTAGGCAACAAACATGATGTAAGTGTCAAACAGATTAAGAAAATGTAAGGATTATATATTTTGAAGAACTGAAAAACAGATTGTAGTTATTGTGTAGATGAAATATGAATTATTAAGGAATATATGCTGTAATTACTGGTAACAATACCAGAGAAGAAAAGTGCTACTCACCATATAGCGCTCACGACTCAGCATCTCTGCTATATGGTGAGTAGCAACTTTCCTTCTCTGGTACTGTTGCATTCCATCCTGGATTTTCCATTGTTTGTAATCACTGGTAACTTATACAGATATCAGGGTGGTAACACATGCGTTTGTGGGGATATTGATAGCGACACACATTGTTGGCCAGAGAGTATCTGTGGGCAATTCAACAACAGCAGTGCATTCTTAGTCATGATATGATGTAGACATATTGATATGTTCAAAATACACAATAGTGTGCACAAAATCAGCATGTAGAACTCATTTCAAACTGTATGATTAATGAAAAATGTCATATAAAGATGTGAAACAAATACTAACAAAGAGATAGTGGGGCTGGCCAGTACTTACCTTAGCTCAGTACAGCCGATAGATACACAAAAAACAGAACCGAAAATTTACGTTCCTAGCTTTCAGAACAAATGTTCCTTCATCAGGGAGGAGAGAGGGGAAAGAAAGGGAAGAAGGGAAAGTGGATTCAGTTACTCACAACCCAGGTTATGAAGCAACAGGGAAAGGAAAACAGGGAGGGTAGCAAGGATGGAGGCATGGTTGTCAGAGGGAAGCCAAAGATATTCTACTGTAAGTACTGTGCCAGCTTCAAACCAAAGAGGATGCATACAGAAGTAAAGAGATATATAGTATAAAGATAAACACTGTGGTCTGGACTCATGGTGAAGAAACACTCCTTAATTTCCTCTATAACCTTAACTCCTTTTCGAATCTGAATTTCACCTTGTCCTTCTCCAAAACCCAAGCCACCTTCCTGGATGTTGACCTTCATCTTGTTGAAGCTCACATCCACAGCTCTGTCTATATCAAACCCACAAACAAACAACAGTGCCTTCACTTTGATAGCTGCCAGCCATTCCACATCAAACGCTCCCTTCCCTACAGCCTAGGTATTCGTGGCAAACAAACGTATCTCCTCCAGTGACGAATCCCTCAACAATTACACCAATAACCTGACCAGTGCTTTCCTCTCCCACAACTATCCTACAGACCTTGTCCACAAACAGATCTCCCGAACAATACATTCCTCCCCGTCCAACAACAATGTTCCTACCCCCAGACCACACAGAAGCATCCCCCTTGTCACCCAATATTATCCTGGCCTCAAATACATCAACAAATTACTCCGCCAGGCATATGACTTTCTCAAGTCAACCCCTAAAATGAGATCATCCCTTGACAAAATTCTCCCCTCGCTACCCCGAGTTGCCTTTCGCCGCCCCCCTAACCTCTGTAACATCCTTGTTAAACCCTACAATATTCCCAGACTACCTTCTCTACCCAGCGGTTCCTCCCCCTGTAACCGACCCCGCTGCAAAACCTGCCCCATGCATCCCCCCACAACCACCTGCTCCAGCCCCACTACTGGTTAAACATACACAATTGAAGGCAGGGCCACGTGTGAAACGACACATGTCATTTATCAGCTGACATGCCTGCACTGCACAGCCTTTTACATCGGTATGACAACAACTAAACTGGCTGAGCGCATGAACGGACACAGACAAACTGTCCGCCTAGGAGATGTCCAACACCCAGTAGCGGAGCATGCCCTCCAGCATAATTCTAGGGACCTAGGAACCTGCTACACCATATGTGCCATTTGGCTTCTCCCACCCAACGCCAGTCCCTCTGAACTGTGGAGATGTGAACTTGCACTCCAACACATCCTTTAATCCTGCCATCCCCCTGGACTGAACCTACGTTAAACAACCTCACTCCCATTTACTCTTCAGTCTTCTCCTCTTTCCCTTTCCTCTTTAGCCATTCACACATCTTTTCATCCTACATAGTTGTGTTTATCTTTATACTATATACCTCTTCACTTCTGTATGCATCCTCTTTGGTTTGAAGCTGGCACAGTACTTACAGTAGAATATCTTTGGCTTCCCTCTGACAACCATGCCTCCATCCTTGCTACACTCCATGTTTTCCTTTCCCTGTTGCTTCATAACTTGGGTTGTGAGTAACTAAATCCACTTTCCCTTCTTCCCTTTCTTTCCCCTCTCTCCTCCCTGATGATGGAACATTTGTTCCGAAAGCTAGGAACGTAAATTTTCGGTTCTGTTTTTTGTGTATCTATCGGCTGTACTGAGCTGAGGTAAGTACTGGCCAGCCCCTCTATCTCTAGTATTTGTTTCATTTCAAACTGTGATATGCTTCCAGAGTCAACTGCAGTGACTGTGCCATGTGTTGTGACCAGGCATTTTCCCACTTTGGTTGGGTACTATGACAACTCTAGTGCTGAATTTCGTACTGTACTGCAATCTCAGCAAGCGACCTTGTCACCGATACCAGCTTGGCTGACCCTAACCGAGCTACATCATGGCCACTACATGCCTCAAAGGCTCAGCTCCCAGCCTAAACTGCCACTTACAAATATCCAGCATGCTGGAGTAGCTGTGTGTCTGCAATGAACAACAATGAACAGTTACAACACATACAGATAACTGTTATCTGTATGTGCTGTAGCTGTTCTTTGCATGCTTTTAACATGGTTTTCACATCTTCGGAAGTGTTATTTTTGACTATGTTACGATGATTTGAAAATGGATTTCGTCTAGAAACTAGTCATTGAATGAATAAAAAAGTAAAATTTGCAACTTTGGACTGGTTTTTCATTCTACTAAACTGCCCCTGTTTTGACCAGAACAACCCCTTTATGGTTCACCACTGTGAACTGTGTATTGAGTTCATTAGGCATTTCAGATGATGACATCTGATTTCTCACCCTGATTCATCATCTGACAGAATAAGCCAACCTAATCAGTGACATCATATTTGTACTGCATACCAACTAAAAATATGATGCTGTCAAATCCACACTGTTACATTAATACTCAAGGGCACCTGAATGACACTTAAACCAGGCTGTCTGTGACGAACAATTGGGTATAGAATGCCATCTCAGCTTTGGCAACAACTCTGAGCTACACTTGATGTTAACCTCATGCTCGATACTGTCATTTGGATACTCTGGATTGTTACATTTTGACCTCAGCTACAACTGGTAATGATATCACTCAAAGCTGACTCCTTGGAAAAATGGTTGGCACTGGCAGATAAAAAGTTTACAGTACTAATGCACCACAAAAAAATTGACAAAGTGAATAATTCCACATTTCACAGCATGCAACCATTGCTGGGCACCCTGTTGACCAACTCAATGATCCTCCATGACTACGCATGAAGAGTATGTCACTGACTCCTCCCCCGAAAAGCGGAGAGGGTAGCAGACACACTATGTCAGCACTAGCTGTTAACAAGGCCACAGGTGCCATACCATTGACAGTTTGGTGTCACTGCATGTAACTGCCATGCACCATGTGCATTCCCAAACTCCTAAACTCCTGATGCTGGACACAATAAGACACCTGCTTTCGTTGTACCAAGTTGCTGACAGTCACTCTAGGTGACTCAAAAGCGCAATTCTTGTTCCCCTTGCCCCTCGGCTGCGTGTCTGGAAGGCTGATTGTATGTCTTCGAGTTCAACTCGAGAAAGCCCTGTTTCGTGAACACTGAATCCGGAGTTAACTCAGTACCCCTGGAGAGCACATCGACATTCAAAAAAAAAGGCAGTGCTACAACTTCATGTGGCTAATAATTTAAAGATACAATGCATGGATCTACCACATGCACCTAACAATTGTCGTTTCATCAACAGCTTCCAGTGACCTCTTACATCATAGATGTCATGGGACTGATAGTGGGAATTAGCTTCCTGCATCACTTCCCTGTCTCTCTGGACATACAACATGCTTCATCCCTGAACCATGATATAGGCCACTTGGTCCTTGGTCTATTTGCCCTGACACTTCCATTCCCACATGACACTACACGTTACAGCATGTTGATGATTTTGCACACACAGTGGTAGAAAACTGGTACATGCAATGTCTCAAATATAGGTCTCGTCACTCTCTACTCACACTAGAACAAAGGCACAAGTATGTGAGATACATAATGGCACTGTGTGTCACATCCTACCACCATCTGGGCCATCAGTACGTCACTGGCCCCAGCTAACTTATGCGTTACTAAGACAGTGATTCATGAACTGTTACAAGGAGGCCTAGTTTGCCCGTCCGGCAGTCCATGGACATCACTGATCAAATTAGTACCAAAAACAGCTGGAGTTTTGAGATTCTGTGGAGACTACAGAGATCTCAACATCTGTATAGTGCAGGACAGCTACCCAGTACCCATTATGCAAGATGTCAAGCATTTGTAGCAGGCGCAACTGAATTCAGTATAACTGAATCTAAAAATGCTTACCTCAAATCCTAATGCACAAAAATGACTTCACAAAAACAGCAATTTTGAAGAACACAGCTTAGAACAGGCAGCACTTCATTGGCTTTTCTGGTTCATTTTCTCCTTCGTCTATTTGGATGACATTTACATCTTTTCGGCTTTATCCAAAAACCACAACGGACACCTCAAACAAATTCTTACTGCCTTAAAAAGATGGGGATGTGGTGATCAATAGGTCAAATTTCAGTTACTGAAGACAGAAGTTACCTTTCTTGGGCACATAGTTGGTGCTACAGGGATCAGACTGACCTTGGACTGAGCCGACATAGTAATACAGTTTCCTAGAATTACCATGATTTCTGTCGATTCTTAGGAATTTTGAACTTTTGCCAGTGTCACCTGCCACAAGCAGTGATTTTACAAGTGCCGTTCACTGATTTTCTGGCAGGATCTAACAAGCAAGGGAGGAGGAAGACTGATTCGACTTCAAAGATGAAGGATGCATTCGAACTTATTAAGGATTGCCTGCACACATCATCACATTGGCCCACCCCATTACAGACACACAGACATCAGACATGTAGTGACCCTGCAGTTGATGCCGTACTACAACAGCTGAAGCCCTTTCGGTTCTTCTCACAGAAACTTACATCCTCTCAATTCAAATGATTGGCCTTCGATTGTGAACTTATTGTTGTTTATGAGGTGATGAGGTACTTCTTTGAAGCTACTGAAAGGTGACATGTTATAGTGTTTTCAGATCATAAACCACTCCTGAAGTCAAATGACATCTCTTGGAGCGTATCAGCTCTAATGCTACTGACACGTGGACCTTATCTCCCGGTATACTATGGATATCTACGACCTATACAGGGCTGTCTATCGTGTCACCAACTACATATCACAAGTCAGTGTTATCTTCCTCCAATTCAATTATGAGAAGATAAGTCACTGATTAGTGAAATGATGCGAGCATTGGAGAATTGATGTGCAGCGAGTTACAGGATCCAGCTGTTGGTGCCACAAACAATTTTTGACCAACTCCACAGCTCGTCCCACATGGGTGTTTTTAGACCCACAGTCTGCTTCACTACTGAATGCTTTATGTGGCCCAACATGATGTGGGACTGCTGTATCTGGATGCAGGTATGCAGATCATACCAAGGCAGTCAAGTCGTTAGATGTGCACAACCGTGATCAGGTCATTTTGAAATTTCAAAAGCTTGCTTCCACCACGTACACATTGATCTCGTCAGCTCTCTCCTGGATTCAGGGGGATTCACGTATCTACTATCAATGACAGAGCCTCCTGATGGGTGGAAGCAGCCACCCTCAAGGACACCAGGGCAGAGTCCATTGCCCACACCTTTGTAGAAACATGAAAAGTGCATTTTGGCATGCCAGACATGATAACTACAGACCAAGGCTGCCAGTTTGAGTTGACACTGTTAGGTGCACTGTGTAATCTCTGTGGAATCAAATGCAGCTGCACTACGACCCATCACCCCCAGTGTAAAGACTAATCGAGCAGTGGCATAGGACTCTCAAAGCCGCCCTGGACATCAGGATGTGGGCTGAGGCATTACCATGGTAACTACTCGGCATCTGAACCATCTTCGGGGGCGGGGGGCGGGGGGGGGGGGGGGGGGGGGGGGTTGTTCGAATCCCCTGCCAAGATATTTACTCCCACTCTGCACTGGGCGCCCAAGGTCTTCATACACAGAGTGCTCTAACATTGTGAAGACATCATGCTTAAGGGATGCCACTGTCTGGCTTGTGCTGCAGCGCCATACACAGGACCTTTCAAAGTTCACAAGAGAGGCACACATGCTTGACTTTCTGATTAATGGCAAATCACTTGACACCAGCTTCGGTTCTCCAGGGGAACACCATCCCAAATGCCATGAAAAATGACTTCAACGACTGGCCTCTGCCCAGTGCCTGGGTGGGCAGCCTCAGTGCAGCGTACTCTGTTATCAGTAGGCTTATTGTAAGACTTCAATTCAGACACAGGACATTGCATGCACCCGATGGCATCACCACGTGTACTCGCTACCCAATGACGTTGACTATGCCCCCATCTCATTCTACCTTTCAACAGATGGCAGTTGCCTCTGACTAGGGCAGATCCTGCTGCAGAGATGACACCCACTGCCACTGCTCCCTTCGCCCCCAACTGGACTGCCAGAGGCCCAGTGTGGCCACACCAGCCACCTTCCATACCACCTGCTACCCTTCCAGCTGTACAGCACTAGTGCCACCCGCACACGCAACATGACTACGAGAAATGGTCAAGCTTGTCTTGTGTTGCAGCCAGCCATGACACAGCTGGTCATGCACACCTATCAATGCTGTGTACCCAGATGACAGCACCATTCATATCTCTCTACTGTGAGGGGGTGTAGGACTCTGTGAAGATATCAATAGCGACAAGCATCGCTAGCCAGAGAGCAGATTAATATCTGCGGACAAGTCAAAGACAGCAGTCCATTCTGAATCATCATATGATGTAGACATGTTGACGTATCATGCTTTGTGGATAAATTATATTCACTATCAGACGTCTTGATTCAGTTACTGGGACGTTCCCCATCACTCAGAACTGAAATATTCCCAATATTAATACCATGACTGTACATATAAACATCAGACAATTATGCTTACAAGGAATACTGGAACTGCATCTTATTGCTAATATTACCAGCAATATCACATCATTTTCCATTAATGATTTGCCTATCTCAGACCAGAAAGTGTGTATTAAATAATTATTTGACATGGATTTTGAGATGAATCTGATGACTGATAATTATTTTATAGTGAAATGTAAGTTCTTTCAATTTTTTTGTGAAAATAATATAATGAGAAAATATAATAATTCATGAAATTAATTGAACCTTGTTTTTCCCTTTTGTGGCAGACCAACATCGAACTTGCACTACAGGATTTGACTGCTCTGGCTAGTCAAGAAATACATCGTGATCATGCTGGTCTTGCTCTGGGATTGGCTAGGGCTTATACTCAACTTAAACAGACTACTCGTGCACGTAACCAACTGAAACGTGTAGCACGTTCACCTTGGCGTTTTGAGGAGGCAGACTATTTAGAACAGTGAGTATTTTTTTAAATAATTTGTTGCACTGAAGTCTATGGCTGCTATCCCACTTGTAGCTACTTGAATGAAGTGTGGCTGCAGCAGTAGCAAGAAGCAGTCACGCTACACAGAAAATTTTTATGGAACACCCAAGCTGCCAGAGGGGGATAATGACCCCTGTTTACGTTTAGTGGTTTTGCTGTTTCCTCGTCATTTACAATTCACACATCAAATGAAAACAAGAAAAAATTTCTGTGGCCAGGAGATCTCAAGTGAATTAAAATACATTCACATAATTACGGAAGGCTAAAATATGTTATTAGTTTCAGTTTTCTGATTTTTATTTCCACATATTTAGCAGTCAAGCAGTAATTGCCTCGCACAACAGTGAAATTATTTTTGTCAATTTGCTTTTATTGTTTCTGCAGATACAGTCACTTTATAAGAAACGAAGTGTTTCATTCCATGCTATTGGGTAGTTTCAACTGTTCACTGGATTTTAAGTGCACATTTTCATCTTCTGTCGCATTTGGCATTATGTCGTAATAAAGAATCAAACACGAAACAATACCTGAAAAGGTTAATATCAGCTTGGGGTCTACTTCATTTTGAATATGGACATTTGAATGTGTCCTTTAAGCCAAATTATGCATTTTAGTATGGGTTATGAATTTCCTATGCTATTGGCGTATCCTGTGATATCCTATTTCTTTTGTGATGCCATGTAAGATCTATTAATGTTATATGCATATGAACATAGGGCATCCTACGCCATCGTAGCTGACCATTCACGGTAACTCCTGCTTTCTGGTGCTCTCTGGCAGCTGCTGAAATGAACCCAAGTCTAAGAGTCATGGAAAAATATTGCAAATGAGTCTTCATAAAGCTTCATTTTCAAGGAAATTTCCTTTTATGCAAGATGAACTATGCTACATTTGAGAATTTCTTAAATCACAGAATGTTTCATTCTCATTTAAAATTTAATACTTTGAGGACCAGCCACTTAGAATAATTTCAAGCCCAGAATACCAAACATTAATGTCCTTGTTTGATGTATCTTAAACAGTAACAGACGCTAAGAAGACCAAAGTTATATGTGAAAGCTTAGCTTTTCTTGTAGCTTATTAATCTTGAAGACCAATATTATATGTGAAAGCTTAGCTTTTCTTGTGGCTATACTATGTACATTAATTGAAACCATTAACTTTTCCTATTTGGTTGTTCAAACTGCTTATCAATAATGTTGCTAGTGGCTGACTACATCACGTATTCCATGGTCTGAAATCTACTGTCATTGGTTGGCATGCGATCTCTATTTCAATGTCTTAGAAACTAATATGCTGTGCTTGGTGGAGTTCAAATTATGCTTTCGTAATAAGAAAATATGCTGCATATCATAATACGAAAATTTACTGTGTACATGTTGCTGTACATCAAAGATCTTTGTGAAACATGTTTTTTGTTGTTTTTCCCCCCTTGCCAAGTTTCGTTTTCTAAAGTTCCGGGAAGTTCTATGCTAGCGTATAAAACCATTTACCATTGAAAGGATTGATATTTTTACAGCTCCAAGGGAAAGTACACTGTCACTTATCATGGAAAACGTGTATTTTCTCCTTGGAGGAAGTGTGCTTTCATGTGTGAAGAAGTGTGT
This sequence comes from Schistocerca gregaria, assembly GCF_023897955.1. Lineage (NCBI taxonomy): Eukaryota > Metazoa > Arthropoda > Insecta > Orthoptera > Acrididae > Schistocerca > Schistocerca gregaria. The sequence goes on along the minus strand of NC_064925.1, from coordinate 318,914,713 downwards.
TTGTAACAGGGAGACCTGAAAAAAATCTGGGAATTTTTTTTTTCTTGTCCGCGTACACACCCTGTTAGAAGCTGTTGAATTTGTGAACTAAATCAGATACAGCCATTTGACAGTCACTGGAATGAACTGGCTTTTTCAGAATTGCATAGGAAAAACAAAAAGGAACTTTGATACATTAATTTTTCATTAGGCCTCATATATGTTTATACAATTATTTTTGTTGTATTTACTACGGAAAATAATCATTAGTGATGACAAAGTAGATAGCTTGTTTAAATGTGGTTCCATGTACTGAATATCTGTTTAAGATGAGAGGATGCAATATCGGTTATAAGATTGGTGCTAATAAGTACAGAACCAATTATCCAATTTCTCTCTCTCTCTCTCTCTCTCTCTCTCTCTCTCTCTCTCTCTCTCTCTCTCTCTCTCTCTCTCTCTCTCTTTATACTTACCGTATGAAATTAAATGAAACCCACTGGAAAACTTTAACTGTGCTGGAGTACTTTAACTGTGCGAAGACTGGCAGCCATGTAAAGGGCCACTAAATCTTTTATATTGTGCAGATTTACACATAAGCAATGGGCGTAACAACATGCAAGTCCAATTAAAGAAAAACAAAAAAGTTTGTGCAGGCCAATCAGTGTACGTGAGCGAAGCAGTAGGCGCTAAGCTAGTACTTAATAGAATACAAACTAGGAAGGAAGTTGTTTGATTATTTAATGCCATTATGGATGCAAAGTGACCGTGGCAAAGAAAATGCTGATTTTACTTTTTACAGTAAGAGGAATTGTCAGCATTTCCTTATGATTTACATGCTGATCTTAAATCAAATCATGACAGTAGTGCAGGAAATGCATGTTATATTCAACTTTCATGAGTTGAAAACATAGTGGTAATGACGGAGCCCTGTGGTCTTTGTAGTCTGTGATCTATTACTGCTGTAGTTCTCAGATTTGTTCTTCTATGTCCCAAATATATAATGATTTTTAGATACATATCTGTATTGTTCATGTCATTTTAATTATATCTGTTCCTGTTGTATTTTAGAAGTATTCAGACTACTGATATTTGCAAAAACTTCCACGTACTTTATCACATCATACACTGTAAGTCTGTTCTTCAATTTTGTCACATGTTTTATTTAGAAATTGGATCTTATATCTTGCTGACTCATGCCATTCACATTCTGCAACTGTTTATGTTACATTAAGTTGGATTAAGATCTGAACAACATTTTCACACCAATAATTATGAGAGAGTTATTCAGATTTATGCTTGACTGGCATGTAATGACCAATAAACTTGTGTAGGAGAGATAGTGCTATCATCCACAGTTGTATGTCACTAATTAAAGTATTATTATTATTATTATTATTATTATTATTATTATTTAGGAACTTGTTAAAGATAACCTGCAAGGGCTGTTGTCAAAGTCTCATTGTAAATAATCTCAGATATAATAACAATTAACACCAATATCTGAAAACAACACAGATGTTGTAAGACTTAGTTAGGCATAGAGAAATGTTCATTTGAATATCTGATGGTTGGAGTTAAATTGCAAATATTTACACCAATGACCTGGTCATCATTTTTGATGATGTAGTGGATATTTAATGACATACAGAAAATGTGTAATGACATCTGCCACCATAATGCACATTAATTTTCGGAAAATGTCTGTGAAGTTGACGTGTAGGCACTTCCCTTGGCCCTGTGGTACTTCCCAAGATTGGAACTGCTAGTATGCAGTTGGAGACTTACTCCTTTACCCTGCTGTTCCCAGTTCAGTCACAGATGGCGAATTGAGGAAAACTGTACAAAAACTGAAGTCCAAGAAATCAGCGAGTGATGACGAAATATTGAATCATATATAATATTGCCAGTAAGCGAGCAAATAATCTCGCCATTGCTGGACAGAGCAAACAGCTCTTTCAGAGATGGAATTTTTGCAGAAAAACTGAAGATAAACAGGGTGGTGCCAGTGAACCAGAAAGGGGATAAGGATGAGCCTAACAATTATAGGCCACTTTCACTAATATCAGGTTTCCCAAAAATCCTTGAAATGCTTATGTATAGTAGATTAGTTGATTATCTGGACAGATACAGCATAATTATACCATCACAGTATTGTTTCAGAAAGAGCAAGTCTATGGAATCAGCAATTGCCAATCTGACGGAATATATTATACAGTCCTTACGTGAAAAACAAACTGTGTCTGTGATATTTCTGGCTATCTCCAAAGCAACATTACTGACCATGAAGTACTTCTAAGAAAAATGGAAAACTATAATATTCAAGGACAAGCAGGCGATTGGATAGAATCATACTTATGCAACACAAGACAATATGTATCAATAGGGAATGCGTATCAGTCAGAAACCAAAGACATCAAATATGGAGTGCCACAGGAATCCATAATGGGGCTATTGCTGTTTAATATGTTTGTTAATGACATAGGTGTTGAAGAGAATGAGAAGAAAATATCATATGCAGATGACATGACAATATTGAACATTGACAAAAATGTGTTACAGCTCGAGAGAAGAGCATACAAATCTGCAAACACCAAATCTCTGTGGCTTCTGGAAAGTGTTCTTGTTATAAACCTAAAGAAGACTATGTATGCAGTGATCAGAAATATAGAGAAGATAATGCACTTGTTTAGAGGTGGATGACACGAGACTGGAAGAAGTGCAATCCACTGGATTCTTAGGTATTTCTGTGGATAACGAGCTGAAATGGAAACAGCATATTAATTCTGTCTGTAAGAAACTCAGAATTCTGTCTGCAAGAAACTCAGCTCCGTCACATTCATAATGAGGCAGCTATCACAGTATGCAGACAAACAGCTCCTGCGAATAGTATACCATCTTGTTGTTGTTGTTGTTGTTATTGTTGTTGTGGTCTTCAGTCCTGAGACTGGTTTGATGCAGCTCTCCATGCTACTCTATCCTGTGCAAACTTCTTCAGCTCCCAGTACCTACTGCAACCTACATCCGTCTGAATATGCTTAGTGTATTCATCTCTTGGTCTCCCTCTATGATTTTTGCCCTCCCCACTGCCCTCCAATGCTAAATTTGTGATCCCTTGATGCCTCAGAAGATGCCCTACTAACTGGTCCCTTCTTCTGGTCAAGTTGTGCCACAAACGTCTCTTCTCCCCAATCCTATTCAATACTTCCTCATTAGTTATATGATCTACCCATCTAATCTTCAGCATTCTTCTGTAGCACCACATTTCGAAAGCTTCTATTCTCTTCTTGTCCAAACTATTTGTCATCCATGTTTCACTTCCATACATGGCTACACTCCGTACCAATACTTTCAGAAACAGCTTCCTGACACTTAAATCTATACTCGATGTTAACAAATTTCTCTTCTTCAGAAATGCTTTCCTTGCCATTGCCAGTCTACATTTTATATCTTCTCTACTTCGACCATCATCAGTTATTTTGCTCCCAAAATAGCAAATCTCCTTTACTACTTTAAGTGTCTCATTTCCTAATCTAATTCCCTCAGGATCACCCAACTTAATTCGACTGCATTCCATTATCCTCATTTTGCTTTTGTTGATGGTCATCTTATACCCTTTTTTTAAGACACTGTCCATTCCGTTCAACTGCTCTTCCAAGTCCTTTGCTGTCTCCGGCAGAATTACAATGTCATCGGCGAACCTTAACATTTTTTTTTCTTCTCCATGGATTTTAATACCTACTCTGAATTTTTCTTTTGTTTCCTTTACTGCTTGCTCAATATAGAGATTGAATAACATTGGGGAGAGGCTACAACCCTGTCTCACTCCCTTCCCAACCACTGCTTCCCTTTCATGCCCCTTGACTCTTATAACTGCCATCTGGTTTCCGTACAAATTGTAAATAGCCTTTACCTCTCTGTATTTTAACCCTGCCACCTTTAGAATTAGAAAGAGAGTATTCCAGTCAACATTTTCCAAAGCCTTCTCTAAGTCTACAAACGCTAGAAACTTAGGTTTGCCTTTCCGTAATCTTTCTTCTAAGATAAGTTGTAAGGTCAATATTGCCTCACGTGTTCCAAAAATTCTACAGAATCCAAACTGATCTTCCCAGAGGTCAGCTTCTACCAGTTTTCTCATTCGTCTGTAAAGAATTTGTGTTAGTATTTTGCAGCTGTGACTTATTAAACTGATAGTTTGGTAATTTTCACATCTGTCAACACCTGCTTTCTTTGCATTGGAATTATTATATTGTTCTTGAAGTCTGAGGGTATTTCACCTGTCTCATACATCTTGTTCACCAGATGGTAGAGTTTTGTCAAGACTGGCTCTCCCAATGCCGTCAGTAGTTGTAATGGAATGGTGTCTACTCCCGGGGCCTTGTTTTGGCTCAGGTCTTTCAGTGCTCTGCCAAACTCTTCATGCAGTATCGTATCTCCCATTTCAGCTTCATCTTCACCTACATCCTCTTCCCCTTCTATAACATTACCCTGAAGTACATCGGCCTTGTATAGACCTTCTATATACTCCTTCCACCTTTCTGCTTTCCCTTCTTTGCTTAGAACTGGGTTTCCATCTATCTGAGCTCTTGATATTCATACAAGTGGTTCTTTTTTTCTCCAAAGGTTTCTTCAATTTTCCTGTAGGCAGTATCTATCTCACCCCTAGTGAGATAAGCCTCTACATCCTTACATTTGTCCTCTAGCCATCCCTGCTTAGCCATTTTGCACTTCCTGTCGATCTCATTTTTGAGTAGTTTGTATTCCTTTTTGCCTGCTTTGTTTACTGCATTTTTATATTTTCTCCTTTCATCAATTAAATTCAATATTTCTTCTGTTACCCAAGGATTTTTACTAGCCCTCATCTTTTTACCTACTTGATCCTCTGCTGCCTTCACTACTTCATCCCTCAGAGCTACCCATTCTTCTTCTACTGTATTTCTTTCCCCCATTCCTGTCAATTGTTCCCTTATGCTCTCCCTGAAACTCTGTACAACCTCTGGTTTAGTCAGTTTATTCAGGTCCCATCTCCTTAAATTCCCACCTTTTTGCAGTTTCTTCAGTTTTAATCTACAGTTCATAACCACTAGAGTGTGGTCAGAGTCCACATCTGCCCCTGGAAATGTCTTAAAATTTAAAACCTGGTTCCTAAATCCCTGCCTTACCATCATATAATCTATCTGATACATTCTAGTATCTCCAGGATTCTTCCATGTATACAACCTTCTTTCATGATTCTTGAACCAAGTGTTAGCTATAATTAAGTTATGCTCTGTGCAAAACTCTACCAGGCAGCTTCCTCTTTCATTTCTTAGCCCCACTCCATATTCACCTATTATGTTTCCTTCTCTCCCTTTTCCTACTCTCGAATCCCAGTCACCCATGACTATTAAATTTTCATCTCCCTTCACCACCTGAATAATTTCTTTTATCTCATCATACATTTCATCAATTTCTTCATCATTTGCAGAGATAGTTGGCATATAAACTTGTACTACTGTAGTAGGTGTGGGCTTCGTGTCTATCTTGGCCACAATAATGCGTTCACTATGCTGTTTGTAGTAGCTTACCCGTACTCCTATTTTTTTTATTCATTATTAAACATACTCCTGCATTACCCCCAAAAAAGCAATCAGGATCATATTAAGGAGAAAGTCTTCTGAAACATGCATAAACTACTTCAAAAGACTAGGCATCTTAACTTTTACAGCCTTGTACTAATATATTTCACAAAAGATAGTGCAAAGTGGCCTATAAATGCTAGGTACACACCCACTGCACATGGAGGAAGAATGACATACGAAGTGTACCCCACTGACTGACAATGCATGAATAAGGACCCGTAGTCAGGTGTCAGATTACTAAGAAGTCTGCCTAAAAATCTGCATTACAATCTACATGACTTTTAAGTTTTCAAAGAACTTCAAAGACTATCTGCTGTAGAAGGAATCTTGAGAGTGTTGAAGAGTATTTATCACATTAAATTTGTATATATTATTACTTATAATCAGTGATGTTACAACTACATTCACGGTACATCATGTAATTTTAAAGGATCAAATAAAATTAAGTTCAGTTCAATTCAGTCTAACAGCTGTAGATCTCACCCCACTTTGTGATAAAATCTTTTGTCAAAGCCCATTTGTTGGACTGCATTTTCATCTTCTAGTCATCTATATTTGAACATAATTTTCCAATATTTGTCATCAATACTAAATAAAGCTTCAGCATCATTTATTTTTGTTATGAAGGATGGTCTGAAACAGATTTGTGCTATATGTGTGAGCATCTGCTTGGAACAATTGTGCAACAATTGTTTACAGGGTGTCCATGCCATATGACCAGAAATGTAAATTGGATGTTCTACATAGAACTTGCTGGGATCTTCCTGAACTTGAGGCTCAGATATCTCGGCAAATATAGTACTATGTTGCTCAGATATCTTCATGTTATTCAGTATTCCTCCTTTTGATTATATATGTTCTTCCAGACTAGTTTATTCTCTCTCCGTTAATATAAAAACTCAGCAAGTGCTGTAATTTCTTTGACTTGTGTTACTCTACTTACAGGCATGATTTGTTTCTTAAGGCAAACCCATATACTTAGCTCATTTGTGTGATGATATGAAAAGAAACTATAGCCCTTAAGTTTCAGATAGCATCATATGTAATACCTGAAAATGGAAAAAAGCAAAATGTAAGTGGCAACATAAAGAATAGTTCTCTTCAAGAATCAGATAACTTTAATATGTGTATCTTCTATTTTCAGAAAAAGCATCCAGTTCTTGAGAACTCAATTTCTTGAATGACTTCTTTCATATTATTGGAACAATTATGTCAAATATGTGAATGTCCTTATATTAGCAGCAAAATAAATTCTTTGGCTATGTAACTCAGCAACTTTGCAAACTTCTAGGTGTTGGTTGACACTTGCTGAAGCACAAGGTAGCACTAGTTCTGGAGCTTCTGAATTATTAGCTCGTGTCTTGCGACATAACCGTGGTTGCGTGCGTGCGCATGAATTGCTTGGCCAAGCTGCAGAAACAGAACAGCGGTACCGAGATGCTGCCATGAGCTATTCTACAGCATGGGTTCTCAGTAGGCGGTCTAATCCTGTGCTTGGTAGCAAACTGGCTTTCTGTCACATGAAAGCAAAAAGGTAAGTCATTATTACTCATGATAATGTACGCATTGATATGATAAGTACAATTTAATGTAGAATGAACTTGTAACTTCTCCTCTGATATAAACTGAAACTTCACTTTGCTTGATTATGCTTTCTTCTTTCTGTGGCTTAGTAACTGAAGAGAAAGATGCATGGTTCTACCAGCTTTACAAAATGTAGTTACACAATAAAAAAACTGTAAATTCCTTTGTTTAGTAATCTGCTTTAACACTTGTTTTATTTGTGCAATATTGTTTCACATACAGAGTTCATCATGCACAGAAAGTCAACTACCAGGCCAGGCTGCAATGCCAGTTTCAAAAACATCATCATGAATACAAGAACAGTCTTAAATAATGTACAAAAGTAACTGAGTTTCAGTTAAGCTCAGACCTTCCATACAGTACACAATGTGAGTAATTGAGAGCCCAACTACAGACATTAGTCAACTGCTTTGTGGGTGAGCTTTATCTGTTTAGGCAAGCCATTCTATTTGCCTGAATAGCTATTGTCCATATTGCTAGCACTCATGCTGAGCTGTCACAAGTTTTAATATGCAGACAGGGTTTTCAGTTTCTAATCTCTGTCTAGTGAGAAGGATTTTGAAAGTGAACTAATAAAAAATTTAAACAAATGGTTTGAGTACTGTGTCAGATGGTAACTCAGGCCCAATATTTCCAAATCAGGACTGTGTTTCTCCATTTGTCTTATAAACTGATATCTATTAGATAAATCCAGGTTTTGGGCCAGTTATGATGTGAGATAACAGTGAGACCCAAAAATGCCATAATCATTTGTATAACACTACCAAAGGACACTGGTCGCACCTGGATATTTTCAAACTTGCATGAATCTCTTAGGGACAGATAAATCTTTCCTTGCTCTTGTTTTCTTTGCTGCTGAACAATGTTCAGCAGTATGGCTAGAAAACAAACATATTTTTTAGAGTTCTGTACAGCTGAATGTATCTCTGAGGAGCAGTCAGTTTAACTACTCAGTCAGCTTCCATCAGTTGGCTTTCTCTAAAATATTTGCCTGTTCCATCCTCATAAAAGAACTCTGCTTTTGAATGAGTGGAGGAAATTATGAAAAGAGTTATATTTTATGTTACTCTGAAATACCAGATAAGCCAAGATTGCTTGTAAATCTTCTGACTGAATACCAGTTTCAACAGATCTGGGCTGTTACAAGATCCAATGATGACAGCATGGATCTGTCAAAACCGGTAATCAATAAAAAGATTTTCAAGCTATCTTGGCGTACCTGATATTTCAGAATAATATAACAATTCAGATTGCCCTTAGCTGATGATATAATGTCAAATGTATATAACATAGGCTCTAAGACTCTGTCTTTTAAAAGAGGCTTTGTCATGGAGATCAGCATATAAGAAAGTGACACAATTGTTAGTAGATATGTTTGAATAGAAGAAGGACTGGAAGAAAGAATAACAAGAGGCAAAATGAATTTGTATGAAGTCAAAAGCTGATGTCCTTGGTGGCCAACTACCAAAGAGATTGTTGGTCCAAGGCAACTGTTACTGTACGGGACCAACAGTGTCCTTTATTGTGTAATTAAATAAAGCACAAATGAAACTCTGAAGATGACCACCTTTATGATAACAGAACAGTTTGTTATAGAGGGTTTCCCTGGAAGAACACTGTTGATAATCTAGAAATCATATCATGTAAGAATGAATCAATTTGGTTGAATACTGAAACATCATTAACTGGGTACAAGGTTCTTAATTACTTTGTATCAACTATATATTCATCTGTATTTATTTTTAAATTATGAGACAGAATTGCTGACAAACCATCATAGCTTTCAGAGCAGACCCTGATCCTCACTGTAGGTGATTCCTCTTATCCTCGGGTCTGTCCACCTGCCTAGCTGGCTGGTTACATGCTTGCCTCCCATGAATTGGGCCCAGGTTTGATTCCCAGCCGGGTTTGGATTTTCTCCATTCATGGACTGGATGTTGTGTTGTCCTCATCATCATTTCATCCTCGTCACTGACACGCAGGTCGCCCTATGAGGTGTCCGCTGAAATAAGACTTCCACTCGGCTGGCGAACTTCCCTGGATGGGGCCTCTCGGCCAACAATGCCATACGCTCGTTTCATTTCATTGTTGTTTTCTTTTTTTTGGGGGGGGGGGGGGGGTGTCTAAGTGATCTGAGCCTTTCACAGCTTGTCCCTTTCTCTTTCCTGAGGAAGGAACTAGCAGTGAGAGCAAGGATAGTGTGCTTTTTTGCTTTTATGTGTAGCTATCAGCAGCAGTACACTTTTCACCTTCTGAAGGTAAGTAATCGCCAGATTGTATCTGAAAAGTTATTAGTTTTCTGTATTTATTTTGTAATTTAGTGCAATAATTCTCATTTGTATTCTGATAAATACAGTAATAATTGTACAAGGGTCGTACAGTAAGTAATTCAACTCATTATATCCTCGAAGCAGAATGGTTTTATTCATGATATAAATACACCAAATTGTTCCCCATTTCTTCAGTTATAAAACTCTGTCTTTCATCATAATCTCCATTCGTTTCTGTGGCATTATGCCATCTTAATGTGAGGGTGTGCATAGTCTGCACATTCAGCCAATTTCTTGCTCCATAAATAACTTCCCCATCATTCCAGTAGTGCTTCTTTGGAGTCCGTCTTTCAGTGGGCCAAAGAGATGTATGTCAGAAGTGCAGCACCTGTGCTGTAGGGCATACAAGGAAGAACAGTCCACTGAAATTTTATGACCTTCTCTTGGAATGGATGTGCAGACTTCTGCATGACCTTATGTAATTGTGAAGGAGTTCACATTTTTGTGGCTATCAATACACTGTAATCATTTCTTCAATTTCCTACGAGTCTCACAGTACACTTTGGAGTTGATTGGTTGACCATGAGGGAGGACACTGAAGAGAATAACCCTTCAGAGTCCCAGAAGATTTTACCAGCTGAGGGTACTGTTTTGAACTTTTCCCTCAAAGAAGACATTGTGTGACTCCACTACATGGGTTGCCAATTTATTTCAAGCTCAAAATGGTGAAGCTTTGTTTCTGCTCTGTGGCAAAATTTGACAAGGAATCATCTCCATCAACATCGTAACAAACACACAGTAAGGTGCAGATGTTCCTTGTTTCTTCTTTATGATATTCAGTGAGGTTTAGTGGATCCTAAGAGGCACAAACCTTTGAATGTGATACCTAGCGGACAAATGTGTCAGTATTGCAAGTAAAGATGCCAAGTTGAACACTGAGTTGCTTATTGTCATTCATTGGTCACCCTGAATCACAGTGTGCACGTGTTGCAACATTGCAGGCTCACAGCAGATTTCCTTCTCCTTCTTCTGTTCACTACAGACTCTTCCCTTAGCAGGCCTACCATGTGTTTATCCATTGCCTGTGTCTGTAAAAATTCTGTGAATGTTTGTGATGGTCTAGTTTTCCTCCAAAAGGAGTTCAATAACTGTGCTATCCTTGGAATACATCTCAGTTCCAGATGTCATTTTGAAGACTGGTCATAGCACTCTCAGATTAGATTAGATTAGATTAATACTTGTTCCATAGATCATGAATACGACACTTCGTAATGATGTGGAACGTGTCAGGTTAATGAAAGATGTCTGTACAAGATATTACATTACACAAAATATTGTGTGACACTAATGCTTAAGTTATATTAAAAATAAAGATTCCAAGACTTACCAAGCGGGAAAGCGCCGGCAGACAGGCACATGAACAAAACACACAAACACACACACAGAATTACGAGCTTTCGCAACTGGCAGTTGCTTCGTCAGGAAAGAGGGAAGGAGAGGGAAAAATGAAAGGATGTGGGTTTTAAGGGAGAGGGTAAGGAGTCATTCCAATCCCGGGAGCGGAAAGACTTCCCTTAGGGGAAAAAAAGGACAGGTGTACACTCGCACACACACACACACATATCCATCCGCACATACACAGACACAAGCAGACATATTTAAAGGCAAAGAGTTAAGGGCAGAGATGTCAGTCGAGGCGGAAGTACAGAGGCAAAGAAGTTGTTGAAAGACAGGTGAGGTATGAGCGGCGGCAACTTGAAATTAGCGGAGGTTGAGGCCTGGCGGATATCGAGAAGAGAGGATATACTGAAGGGCGAGTTCCCATCTCCGGAGTTCGGATAGGTTGGTGTTGGTGGGAAGTATCCAGATAACTCGGACGGTGTAACACTGTGCCAAGATGTGCTGGCCGTGCATCAAGGCATGTTTAGCCACAGGGTGATCCTCATTACCAACAAACACTGTCTGCCTGTGTCCATTCATGCGAATGGACAGTTTGTTGCTGGTCATTCCCACATAGAAAGCATCACAGTGCAGGCAGGTCAGTTGGTAAATCACGTGGGTGCTTTCACATGTGGCTCTCCCTTTGATTGTGTACACCTTCCGGGTTACAGGACTGGAGTAGGTGGTGGTGGGAGGGTGCATAGGACAGGTTTTACACCGGGGGCGGTTGCAAGGGTAGGAGCCAGAGGGTAGGGGAGGTGGTTTGGGGATTTCATAGGGATGAACCAAGAGGTTACGAAGGTTAGGTGGACGGCGGAAAGACACTCTTGGTGGAGTGGGGAGGATTTCATGAAGGATGGATCTCATTTCGGGGCAGGATTTTAGGAAGTCGTATCCCTGCTGGAGAGCCACATTCAAGGTCTGATCCAGTCCCGGGAAGTATTCTGTTACAAGTGGGGCACTTTTGGGGTTCTTCTGTGAGAGGTTCTGGGTTTGAGGGGATGAGGAAGTGGCTCTGGTTATCTGCTTCTGTACCAGGTTGGGAGGGTAGTTGCGGGATGCGAAAGCTGTTTTCAGGTTGTTGGTGTAATGGTCGAGGGATTCAGGACTGGAGCAGATTCGTTTGCCACGAAGGCCTAGGCTGTAGGGAAGGGACCGTTTGATATGGAATGGGTGGCAGCTGTCATAATGGAGGTACTGTTGCTTGTTGGTGGGTTTGATGTGGACGGATGTGTGCAGCTGGCCATTGGACAGATGGAGGTCAACATCTAGGAAAGTGGCATGGGATTTGGAGTAGGACCAGGTGAATCTGATGGAACCAAAGGAGTTGAGGTTGGAGAGGAAATTCTGGAGTTGTTCTTCACTGTGAGTCCAGATCATGAAGATGTCATCAATAAATCTGTACCAAACTTTGGGTTGGCAGGCTTGGGTAACCAAGAAGGCTTCCTCTAAGCGACCCATAAATAGGTTGGCATACGAGGGAGCCATCCTGGTACCCATGGCTGTTCCCTTTAATTGTTGGTATGTCTGGCCTTCAAAAGTGAAGAAGTTGTGGGTCAGGATGAAGCTGGCTAAGGTGACGAGGAAAGAGGTTTTAGGTAGGGTGGCAGGTGATCGGCGTGAAAGGAAGTGCTCCATTGCAGCGAGGCCCTGGACGTGCGGGATATTTGTGTATAGGGAAGTGGCATCAATGGTTACCAGGATGGTTTCTGGGGGTAACAGACTGGGTACGGATTCCAGGCGTTCGAGAAAGTGGTTGGTGTCTTTGATGAAGGATGGGAGACTGCATGTAATGGGTTGAAGGTGTTGATCTACGTAGGCAGAGATACGTTCTGTGGGGGCTTGGTAACCAGCTACAATGGGGCGGCCAGGATGTTTGGGTTTGTGAATTTTAGGAAGTAGGTAGAAGGTAGGAGTGCGAGGTGACGGTGGGGTGAGGAGTTTGATGGAGTCAGGTGAAAGGTTTTGTAGGGGGCCTAAGGTTCTGAGGATTCCTTGAAGCTCCGCCTGGACATCAGGAATGGGATTACTTCGGCAAACTTTGTATGTAGAGTTGTCTGAAAGCTGACGCAGTCCCTCAGCCACATACTCCCGACGATCAAGTACCACAGTCGTGGAACCCTTGTCAGCCGGAAGAATGATGATGGATCGGTCAGCTTTCAGATCACGGATAGCCTGGGATTCGGCTGTGGTGATGTTGGGAGTAGGATTAAGGTTTTTCAAGAAAGATTGAGAGGCAAGGCTGGAAGTGAGAAATTCCTGGAAGGTTTGGAGAGGGTGATTTTGAGGAAGAGGAGGTGGGTCCCGCTGTGATGGAGGACGGAACTGTTGCAGGCAGGGTTCAATTTGGATAGTGTCTTGGGGAGTTGGATCATTAGGAGTGGGATCAGGATTGTTTTTCTTCGTGGCAAAGTGATATTTCCAGCAGAGACTACGAGTGTAGGACAGTAAATCCTTGACAAGGGCAGTTTGGTTGAACCTGGGAGTGGGGCTGAAGGTGAGGCCTTTGGATAGGACAGAGGTTTCGGATTGGGAGAGGGGTTTGGAGGAAAGGTTAACTACTGAATTGGGGTGTTGTGGTTCCAGATTGTGTTGACTAGAATTTTGAGGTGTTGGGGGGAGTGGAGCTGGAAGTGGGAGATTGAGTAGATGGGAGAGACTGGGTCTGTGTGCAATGAGAGGAGGTTGAGGTTTGTTGGAAAGGTTGTGGAGGGTGAGTGAGTTGCCTTTCCGGAGGTGGGAAACCAGGAGATTGGATAGTTTTTTGAGGTGGAGGGTGGCATGTTGTTCTAATTTGCGGTTGGCCTGTAGGAGGATGCTATGTACAGCCGGTGTGGATGCGGGAGAGGAAAGATTGAGGACTTTGATTTGGGATAGGAGTTGACGGGTGTGTTCATTGGCCGAGTCGATGTATAGGTGAAGGATTAGGCGGGTGAGGGCTATGGATTGTGCTGTTTGGAACTGGTATAAGGACTGATGGAAAGAAGGATTGCAGCCAGAGATGGGAACTTTAAGTGTGAGGCCTTTGGGAGTAATGCCAAATGTCAGACAAGCCTGAGTAAATAAAATATGGGAGCGTAATCTGGCTAGGGTGAAGGCATGTTTGCGGAGGGAATGTAAATAAAATTTAATGGGGTCGTTGTAGGGATGTTGTGAGGTTGACATGGTATTGGTAGGTGGAAAGGGTAATATGAGGTTAAAGTGAAAGTAAAGAGAGATTTATATAGGGAGAGATAAAGGTGTGAAAAAAGTCGAAAAAGTGTTGGTTTGAGATGAGCTATGATGATCATGTGCTGAACTTAGGTTGGTGAACAACAATGGGTGCAAAGGTTGGGTAGTTATGTTGTCTCCAGATCACGTTAAAGGGTGGGGAAATTCAAGAAAATTTCGAGAAATTCAAGAAAATTTCGACAAAAAAATTTTTTCGAAAAAAGTTTCGAAAAAATAATTTGCGATAAAATAAAATTCGAAAAAAATTTTTGAATAAAATCTCGAAGAATATGTGTGTAAATGTATTCAAAGGACTGGTTATATACTGGCAGGTTATGATAATGAGGCTAACAATTGTTTGATTAAGAAATAATAACGTGTAAACCTGTGGGAAGCTGCTAGAAAATGATCGGTTTTGTGGGAAAAACGGGAATGGAAATAAAACGAAAGTTGTTGGAAAAAAAACTGAGATGGTTGTGTAATGGGTGAAAGGAACTGAAGCTGTGAAATAGTATTCACGAGTTTACACGAAATGTTTGTAAACTTGGAACAATGGATTTTATAGCAGCGGTTATGTTGAAAGCGTTGAAAATTTTAGGTTATGGTTTGGAAGTAAATTACGTCTTATTGAGTATAATTAGGCAGGATAAAATGTATGGTAGATTACGGAAAAATGGAAGATGAATACAAAGTGGAACTTCTTGTACAAACGAAAAGAGAAAGTAAGACGATAGAGAAGATTTCGAAATGCAACAGAGACAATAACAAACGTAATTGTTGGGTTCAAATTAATGACGATGTAAATAAAACAGAAAGAAACTTCCACATGGGAAAAATATATTAAAAATAAAGATTCCAAGACTTACCAAGCGGGAAAGCGCCGGCAGACAGGCACATGAACAAAACACACAAACACACACACAGAATTACGAGCTTTCGCAACTGGCAGTTGCTTCGTCAGGAAAGAGGGAAGGAGAGGGAAAAATGAAAGGATGTGGGTTTTAAGGGAGAGGGTAAGGAGTCATTCCAATCCCGGGAGCGGAAAGACTTCCCTTAGGGGAAAAAAAGGACAGGTGTACACTCGCACACACACACACATATCCATCCGCACATACACAGACACAAGCAGACATATTTAAAGGCAAAGAGTTAAGGGCAGAGATGTCAGTCGAGGCGGAAGTACAGAGGCAAAGAAGTTGTTGAAAGACAGGTGAGGTATGAGCGGCGGCAACTTGAAATTAGCGGAGGTTGAGGCCTGGCGGATATCGAGAAGAGAGGATATACTGAAGGGCGAGTTCCCATCTCCGGAGTTCGGATAGGTTGGTGTTGGTGGGAAGTATCCAGATAACTCGGACGGTGTAACACTGTGCCAAGATGTGCTGGCCGTGCATCAAGGCATGTTTAGCCACAGGGTGATCCTCATTACCAACAAACACTGTCTGCCTGTGTCCATTCATGCGAATGGACAGTTTGTTGCTGGTCATTCCCACATAGAAAGCATCACAGTGCAGGCAGGTCAGTTGGTAAATCACGTGGGTGCTTTCACATGTGGCTCTCCCTTTGATTGTGTACACCTTCCAGCAACAAACTGTCCATTCGCATGAATGGACACAGGCAGACAGTGTTTGTTGGTAATGAGGATCACCCTGTGACTAAACATGCCTTGATGCACGGCCAGCACATCATGGCACAGTGTTACACCGTCCGAGTTATCTGGATACTTCCCACCAACACCAACCTATCCGAACTCCGGAGATGGGAACTCGCCCTTCAGTATATCCTCTCTTCTCGATATCCGCCAGGCCTCAACCTCCGCTAATTTCAAGTTGCCGCCGCTCATACCTCACCTGTCTTTCAACAACTTCTTTGCCTCTGTACTTCCGCCTCGACTGACATCTCTGCCCTTAACTCTTTGCCTTTAAATATGTCTGCTTGTGTCTGTGTATGTGCGGATGGATATGTGTGTGTGTGTGCGAGTGTACACCTGTCCTTTTTTTCCCCTAAGGGAAGTCTTTCCGCTCCCGGGATTGGAATGACTCCTTACCCTCTCCCTTAAAACCCACATCCTTTCATTTTTCCCTCTCCTTCCCTCTTTCCTGACGAAGCAACTGCCAGTTGCGAAAGCTCGTAATTCTGTGTGTGTGTTTGTGTGTTTTGTTCATGTGCCTGTCTGCCGGCGCTTTCCCGCTTGGTAAGTCTTGGAATCTTTATTTTTAATATATTTTTCCCATGTGGAAGTTTCTTTCTGTTTAATGCTTAAGTTAGTTTTTTTCCCTCCCTTAATTTATATCTAAAAAATCAGCCAATGAGTAGAAGGAGTTGTCATCTAGAAATTTCTTTTAATTTATTTTAAAATGTGAGTTGACTATCTGTCAGGCTTTTGATGCTGTTTGGTTGGTGACCAAAGACTTTTGTGGCAGCATAATTTACCCCCTTCTGTGCCAAAGTCAGATTTAACCGTGCATAGTGAAGATCATCCTTTCTCCTGGTGTTATAGCTATGCACACTGCTCTTACTTTTGACATGGGCTGGATTATTAACAACAAATTTCATAAGTTCAGTTATTGAAAATGCATGAGATTATGCATGAATGTTTAAGGATGTCACAAATGAAATTACAATTTTTTAAATCCAGAATTGGCGGAGAAAGAAATTGTTGCACCACTTATCAAACACCCCTTGTTTATGTGATTCTATTTCTTTCATGGCTGTTTCGGAAGGATCTGGCCTGGGAAAAGAACACTTATCAATTACTTTCTGGAATTTATTTCACTGTGAAAAAGGTTATTCTCAAAAACTGGTAGACATACAAGTGTATAAAGTGTTTTGTGGAAAATAGCTGTATAAACTCTTGAATATGAGGAGGATTGAGGAGCAGAGAGACTCATAGAAAAATTAATAGTTCTCCTTCTCTTTCTCCCACTGAGGTTGTGCAGTGGTTAAGCACACTGGACTCACATTCTGGAGGATGAAAGGTGAAATCTGTGCCCGGCCATCCTGATTTAGCTTTTCTATAATTTCCCTAGGTCACAAAGGACATCACCTGGAAACTTAGTGATTATTTTCCTTTCTTGTGTGCTGGCATGCTGCTCAGCTATATCTCCGTTTGATCAGTAATGATCTGTTCCCATAGAGATGCAATTTTTACTAATGTTTGCTGTTTTATTTGCATATTTTCTTACAGGTATGCAGAAGCCATTGATGTCTGCCAGCAAGTGCTTAAGCTGCAACCAGATTTTCCCCGTATACGCAAGGATATTCTAGAAAAATGTCGTAATAATTTAAGAACTTGATCTGTCTCAGCCTTAATGGATTTTGTAATGAGAGACATTGTGAACATCCGTCCATAATTTAAGTTAACACAGTAAGCAGCTTTTATAAGCTTATTGAACTACGCAGTTCTGTTATTTGTCTTCTGTACATGGTATTTTACATTCTACCTGAAAAGTCTTTAGTGTTCTCTGTATTTAGCTGTTATGACACCCTCATGAACACTGAATACATATTTCTGAAGGTTGTTATCATACAAAATAAAATTAAATATAGCTTTTTAAAAAAGTGTGCAAGTTATTGGAAATATGTAGTTCGCTTGAGTATTTGAAACTGTGTGACAGTAGATCATCACAACTAGAAAAAGTCACTACAAGTCACCTTTAGAAGTTTGGGAGTCTGCAGCTCATTTTTATATTATATACATGGGAACCTGGATTTTGTTTCTGTTTTTAATCATTAAAACATTGCAATGCACTTAATTTTTGATGTAAAAATTGAAGCACTTCTAAGAGAATGAAATATTAGAGCTTTGGACTTGATTTGACTTTTATTTATGTTAAATTGTTAAATTATATTCAGAACAATGGATGTACTGTATAGTAGGACAAGTCAAAGAATACAACATTACTTGGAGAGAAAGAGGCAGAAAAAGAAAAGTATAAATGAAAAATTTTCTGTATGGGTATTAATTATCATTATTTTCAGTCCAGTTGTTGAAATTGAGTGTCTACCATACTTATTGGTTCATACAAAACTGCAAACAATATGTACACAAGACACAAAACATTACATGATACATATGCAGTAAGCAATATTACAGTATAATTTGCAATATGATGTATATTTTGCTTAATGAATACCTCTAAAAACTCATTAAAATTATAAAAAAAATGTGTTTCAGTTTGTTCTTAAATATATGACAATATCCATGGAACCTTATTGTAAACACTTTTTATTCTGGGCTGGGTAACTCAATTTTTTCGCTGTATTGAGAGTTATTGAGTCTTTGCGAAGACTGTGCTCATGCCTTGTTCCATGATTGTGAATCTCTAATGTAGTTAGGAAAAGCTTTTTGTTGTTGAATTCAAATATTGTCAATGAGTAGATATATTGAGTGTCACTATGCAGATGATCTTGAAAAGATGCCTGCAAGATGTTCAGTATGTAACTCCACAGATCAACCTCAAAGCTTGTTTTTGTAGATTAAAAATGTTCATTCCACCATAATTTGTTTTCCATTCATACTCTTAGAAATGTTGTATATGGAGTTTCTTTGATTGCCCACTGATATCTGTTTCAAGAACTTGGAGCTTGTTGTTTGCTGTCTGAAATGGCATTAGGTTGTTTTTTTTAAAGATTTAATGATAGACTGTGTAACATTTCGTCATTGCCTACTGTCTGAAGGAGAACACCCTAGTCCTCCTTGGCTTCACATCAGCATTCCAGCAGAAGAAGCAATAAATGACAATCCCTACTTAAACCCCCAGCAGCTATGCTGTTGTAAAAAGTACAACAGCAATGGGTTTTACACCTTTTTATCAATCCCATTACCTTGAGCTATTGTGCCACTGTTCAGTGTATTCCATTGCTGATGCTGACTTGACAATGTTAGAACATAGCCAGTTTCTTTGCTTAGCTTTCTCAGTTTTCTGAATGAAGTACAGTGTGTGCCTGCTGTGTGCAACTATATGCGCACCTGCCAAGAGGTGAACAATGCACCTGGGTCACATTGACTGACTGGTGTCATAATAGCTTTATAGGGGCATGTGGTGGGTTCGATCTTTGATGTACCATATAGCGTGGATTTTTTTTTTTTTTTTTTTTTTTTTAATTGAACATTTCTTCATATAACGATAACTGTGCCGTTATTCATATTGCATGTAATGGTTTTGAAAGTACTCTTTTATGTTTGTTAAAAAACATGGCAAATTTTTCTCAGGGCGCTATCGCCAAAAATATCATATGTATCTCAACGTGAAGACATCCATCTTACTCACGATGGATTAAAAATCTTCCTTTAATATTACACGATAATCCATTTAAATAATGCTTAATTATTTTTTCTGTGAGGCTGGATGCTCCAGGGTAGCTGCCTATGTGCAGTGGCAGCATAAGCATTTATAGATATTGCTATTAATAAAAAAAACTGTACCTCTGGCCTAACACAAATTGTAAAATACTACAAGATGTCGTTTTCAATTAATTGAGATTATTCTTTTTAATACTTTTAGCATTAAATTAAGAACTTATGTAATTTTTGTCATCAATGGCATCGCTACAATAATGAGCCTACACAAAATGGCCAAGGCTGAGCGAGGTGGCACAGTGGCTAGCACACTGGACTCGCGTTCGGGAGGACGACGGTTCAATCTCACGTCTGGCCATCCTGATTTTCCGTGATTTCCCCAAATCACTCCAGGCAAATGCCGGGATGGTTCCTTTGAAAGGGCACGGCCGACATCCTTCCCCGTCCTTCCCTAATCCAATGAGACCGATGACCTCGCTGTCTGGTCTCTTCCCCCAAACAACCCAACCTCAATCCAAAATGGCCAAGACAACATTTAATTATTACGAACTGAATCATATGCAGGATAGGTACTCATTGTTGACATAAACACATATTACAGCTATTAATTTCATATATATTAGCGTCCATCAGCTAGAACATCAGAATCGATAAGATAATGAAACAAAAAAATACACTCATTCTTCTTGTACAAAGGGACAAAGATAATAATAATTGTGATTCTAAGAACGCAGATAGCATTTCTCCATTGTCTTCCCCCCCCCCCCCCTACCCCTTCCTCCTGTAAAAGTCCCCCGGAATGCCATTTACATAGTTACATACAGTCTTGTAAATGGCATTTCATGATGGCATATTTCTTTTTATCAATTGTCTACGTCCAAACAGGTGATGATAGACATATTTGATTTGATTATGGTATTAATATATTTTAAGTTGGTCTGCATTGAAACAGTTGACTGCAGATGTATTTGATTTAATCATTGTATTAACATATTCTAAACTTATCTGCGTCCAAACAGGTGACTACAGATTGATTGATGTGCTTGCGTCCAAACAGGTGACTACAGACACATGTGGTTTTAATAGTCGTGATAATACAAGTGCTTTCTTGCAATTCTTGCACATGGATGATTTTACTTTAAAGTTGAGTACAGCCTTTTTTATTACTTCTCCTCAGAATGATTTGTTTTATGCTCTCCCATTTGGTAAAAACCACTGGGAAACCAAGGTAAAACCAGGGCAGAGCTATAAAGACTGTACTTTTATTAAACATTTAAATACATAAATACAAACAATATTTTCTTTCAATTCGGTTCATCATTAAGTTTTTTACTGAAAAATAGAATGTTCATTGTCAATTTTCTTTTGTGGTGAGCTGGTGAAGTGTTGAGGAGTGGGCGCCAGATTGCACCCCGACAGTGTGTACTGCAAATTGTGATGTCACTGAGGCGAGCAATCAGCTGACACGTGATAGCGATGAGCCGCACACAACTTTGTACCAGACGTCCATTGTCTCCTTCCTCCCTTGCAGTTGTTTTATGCCACCGCTACACAGCAAAATAAATTGAAAATTCATTAATGGAAAGAAATATTATCAAGCCTAAACTTACATCTATTACACACGTTCACATTATTTATAAAATTTCTTCAAATCCTTATATGGGTATAAACCCACTGGTTTCTTATTCTCAGGATTAGTTAGAAAATACCTACATCCATACAATATCTTTTCGACTACATATGGTCCACCATACAATAACTGCCACTTCTTATTCCTTTTAAGTACCAGAGAGGCCTTTGGGTGGCTCTTTAGAAGTACCATCTCTCCTACTTTGAACTCTTGTACTTTCCGTAGCTGTTGGTCATACTTCCATTTCCTAATTTCAGCACATTTTTTAAAAAGAAGACAAAGCTTTACTGATCTTCTCTTCTCCAGTCGGCTGCTGACAGTTTAACTTTGGCAATGAAGTTACCCACTCGTCACTTTCTTCCTCAGACAACATCAATTCTGTTGGCATGTATTGAGTGGCAGAATGTGGTAAATGGTTAAATATATTCCCAAACAGGTTTACATATTCAGTCCATTTTGTATGCTTGTTCAACACACATGTCCGCACAAACCTGTTAAATTCTTTGAATGTGCGTTCCACCGGACTGGCTTCCAGATGGAACCTAGCTATCAGTATCTGTTTTATACTATGGTTTCTCAGAAAATTTTTCCACTTGTAACCAGTAAAATATGAAACATTATCTGAAATGATAGCTTCCAGTTTACCAATTATGGGTATATAATCTTTTTCTATCCTGTTCACAATGGCTGTAGCTGTAGAGCATCTGTTGAGCAGATACATCTTTAGATGTTTAGAAGATACATCGTAAACTGTCAATATATACTTGCACCCTCCTTGTGCTGTGGGGAGTGGTCCAGTTAAATCCAAATAAACTAGTTGTAATGGGTGCGTCGGTACGGTTGAATGTAATTCGTTTCTTGCTGAACGGTTGTTCAGTTTTGTTTTCTTACATATGAGACATGTTCTCAAAAGTAAGTGAACACACCTGCCTAAATTTGGGTAGTAGCGAAACCGTTCAATCTTAGCAGTAGTCCTAAAAGGCCCCCAAGTTTTAGGGGTATACCAGATAAAGTCTCATAAACAACTTTCTGGAATGCTCACACACCACTGTTCTTCCTCTTTCTTAGTTTTATGATACAAAAGGCCGTCTTTTATCTTAAATTGTGTAGCTAATTCCGATTTTGGATTCTCAGTTATCATTTGCACAATGTTTCTCCACTTACAGTCAGCAGTTTGCAATTAAGATATTACACGTATCAAGAAAATTATGTCTGTATGTCTGATCTTTAAGCAACAGTTCTTTGTACTTTGATGCCTGTTTGATAAGTTCTGCATTTTCAGACATGCCCTGTGGCAGCCTGGACAATGATTCAGCAATTATGTTATCTTTCCCATTAATATATCCAATTTGGAAGTGATACTCTTGGAACACTAAAGCTCTTCTTGCTTAGTGTGCATGTAACAATTTACATGTTAATAAGAAACTTAAAGATCGGTGGTCACAGTACACCTTTACCTTTGTACCGTAAATGAAAAAATGGAATTTCTTGAAAGCCGAAACCACAGCTAAAGCTTCAAATTCCGTTACTGAGTATGATTGTTCACATTTTGTTAGTACCCTAACTCACAAAACTAATCACTTTAATTTGGTTTTTGCTGTCTGTTTCATCCACTTCGAACAGACAAGCTCCTAGTCCTGTAAAAGATGCATCAACAGCAATGCAAAAATCTTTCCCATGTCAGGGTGATACAGAATACATGCGTTGACTTACGCTTGTTTGATTCTATTGAACTCTCTCTCTTGCAGGCAGAATTCCACTGCCAAACTATGTTTTTCTTGAGCAGATTTTACAACATTGATCAACTACAAATTGCTGGCCGGCCGCGGTGGCCGAGCGGTTCTAGGCGCTCAGTCCGGAACCGCGCGACTGCTACAGTCGCAGGTTCGAATCCTACCTCGGGCATGGATGTGTGTGATGTCCTTAGGTTAGTTAGGTTTAATTAGTTCTAAGTTCTAGGGGACTGATGACCCCAGATGTTGAGTCTCATAATACTCAGAGCCATTTTTTTACAAAATGCCGAAAAAAAATGCCCAAGAATGCTTTCAGTTGTCTTTTTGTTTTAGGCGATGGAAAATTCTTTATGGCTTGTATTTTCTTTTCATCTGACACAACCCCTAAAGGTGAAATGACATGTCCCAGAAATTTAATCTTTTCTCTATCGAATTTTGAGTTATTTAGGTTGGCAGTGACTCCAGTCTGTTCAAATCTGCTCAATATTCTATTTACTATCTCCATATGCTCTTCCCAGGTGGAAGTCACAATCAAATGTCATCCACATATAGGGTGACGTTATCAAGCAACTCTGGGCCTAACGCTGAATCAAGTGCTGCTATAAATACCCCAGCACTCTGATTTAACCTGAATGAGCATACTTTAAACTGGCAACTCGGACCAGTGAAAATGAAAGCTGTATATTTACTCCACTGTTCTGTAAAGGGTATTTGGCAGTAGGAAAATCGCAAATCAATGGATGAAAGATACCTTACTCCAAAGAACTTTTGTAACTGTTGTTCCAAATTCTCTGGCCTAGTCCTTACTGGCACAATAATTTTATTAATGCCACGAGCATCCAACACCAGACGAATTTTTCCACTATCTTTTGTATCTACTAGTAAATTGCTGCTGTAAGGTGACACTGACGGCTCAATTATTCCCCATTCCAGCATCTTATGTATCTCCAGTTTCACTGCTTCTTTTTCGACCATGGAACGGAGTAAGTAGCATTAAAAAATGTATTGTGTGGTATCACATCAATATTATGCGCATAACCTTTGATGATCCCTGGTCTCTCGGAGAATACCTCTATGTGTTCCTTCAATATTTGAGATAATTGTAATTGTTGCTCTGGTGTCAGGTATATGGATTCCTCTGCTTTATTGTTTATTGCTTGACAGGACTCTGTGGTTCTAACATTCTCTCCACCGTGATGGTTGTAATTTCGCACCTCAAACCACTGCTGCGTATGCAGTATTTTTTGTAGGTTACACTTCACTTTAACATTCTGACAATACTTGCCATGTATAGCTTTAGTGTGCAGCAATTCCAATTTAACTCTCACTTCCCTATTCTCCAAACTGCAAATACCTTGAGACAGGTCCATATAGGCATTCCTCTCAAAAACACCCAACCCATAACACAGGCGACTCTTAATCGCTTTACAACTAGGAACGTGCAATTGAATGCTCCATTTCCCATAAATACGTCCGGCTGTACCTGGCTCTTTACTATCTGTGCTTGGGTGCCAATGGCACCAGACACTTTGCAATTCTGAACTGGCAACACTGGCACAATTTCCTACAGAAATCATAACTCATCACATTAACTGTAGCTCCCATATCAATCATGATATGACTGGCATACTAAGAACTTTAGCCTGAACCACAGCCTGTACGAACTCACTATCTAGTTGATTACATCTCTTATTCTCTGATAGAAGTTCCTCCTTTATTCCAACACCATTGTTATATCTTAACATATTCACTACATCATGTTTCTCCTTACTGTTTTGCGAGCTCTCTCTCCATCCCACACCCGACAACGGAGAGCTAATTGCGGCCGTCTTTAGTTTGTCATATCGGTTGATGTAGGATGATTCATTAGATCAACAATTCTCACATTTCGATCCTGATTCTGCCAAGCCGGGTTGTTTGAAGTACGTGCTTGACCATGTTAGTTCCTATTATAGCTATTGTTTGTGGATCTTTCTGTGTTAGTCTGACTAGCCTGTCTCAGATACCATGGCATTGCAAGTCTATTGTTCCCATGTGGCCCTACATCTCGCATCAGCTGTTGGTTGCTTCCTCCTGGGCCAAACCTTTCCCCATACCTTTGTTTCCATCTGTATCGAGGTGAACTGTTTCGCCAAGCCTGTAAGTCTTTCATGAATACAAGGCGGCCAGTATTTATTTAGAAATACCTTCTCAAATTGTTCACAGGTGTAGCTATTTTCAGCTGCATCTGTCGCTCATAGAGCAACATCTCCTACTGTGTGCGAAACAATAAACTGTATCTTTTGTTTCTCTGTCCGTGCTCTGGGCAGAATTTTTCGAAAACTCTTTAGCAGTACAACTGGGTAAATATTTTTCTTGTCATTGGAGAAGGTTTGGAACTGGTGGCGTTAAATTAAAACTCTCCTCTATCATTATTGAAGATACAGTGGGCACAGCCCCCTCATCACTCAATGGTTCACTGTTAGGACTACATGTTCCTGCCTGTCCCCAAAAATTGTAGTATAGGTGGCAGAGAATGACGGATTTTCGGGTCAAACACGTGAAGCAGGTACATAATTGTCCTAAATTCTCATGTTATTTACTCTTTCCTGTTCTGTCTGATTGATCTGACCAGTCGAGTGAACCTCACGAATTGCATGCGTCACTTGTATTCATATTTTATTATCTATCTGTTTCTCTTTGTTATCTATCCATTTTTCTACTTTTTCTACAGCCTTTTTAGTACGTTCCACAAGGCAATTCTGTATTCTTTCTTCATTTTCTATCTCTATATTTTCTACCCTCTCAGTTACGTTCTGAGTATTTTCCTTCATGCTATTCTGCTGTATGTGCAGATTTTGTATGTCTGTGGTCAAGTTGGCTACCAAATTTGGCAATTCCTGGTACGCTTGTTTCAAATAGCCTAATGTCTGCTTTCATGACTTTTAAACATTTAAGCTGTTCAAATATTCTGCTTTCTCTCTATTTTCCCCTTTCTTCCCTTTCTATTTTTCTCTCTTTCTCTCCTTCTGCTGTCTCTCCCTTTCTAACTGTATTCTTTCCCTCTCTCTTTCTTTCTCCTCCTGCTGTGTCTCCCTTTCTAATTGTATTCTTTCCCTCTCTTTTTCTCTCTCCTCCTGCTGTCTCTCCCTTCCTAACTGTATTTGTTCCTTCTCTGGTGGTGCACGTAACTATTTGCTTAGTTACGGTTGCGGCTGTTTCACCCGCAACAGTTGGCAACATGCTGCTATCAATGGTACGCTCGATTTCTGAGTGCTGATGTGCAGTTTCTATTTCATGATCAATAATATGTTCCTGTAAGTTGTTATTGGATGTAGATGCCATGGGGATTTCCTCCAATTCGTTATCACTATCCTGTCATGAATCTGCTTCCATATCAACTTCTCTCCTAGTCCTACTATGTAATCTCTTTGACCCTGAATGAGGCATTATTCTATCACGATTATTTTCACACGGCAATCACCACAAAAATAATAATAATACAATATAAAATTTCTAATTCTCCACAAATTTTCAGCAAATATAAATTTTCTTTCCTACTTGAATTACTGCTTGCAAGACACTACCATGTGGTACAAACCATGAATATTGGCAAACAACACAGCACACGAAAGCAGGAGATATTTTCAGAAGCCCCTACCTTCGTTTTTATTGTCGTCTTTATTCTTATTCAAATCTGTGGTGGGTTACAGGTCTTCTGTTTCTCTTTACATCAGAAATAATATTCCTTGTACACATGAAACAGATAACATATCCAAGCATTAATTTTCTTTTGTTGTTGTTGTGGTCTTCAGTCCTGAGACTGGTTTGATGCAGCTGTCCATGCTACTCTATCCTGTGCAAGCTTCTTCATCTCCCAGTACTTACTGCAACCTACATCCTTCTGAATCTGCTTAGTGTATTCATCTCTTGGTCTCCCTCTACGATTTTTACCCTCCACACTGCCCTTCAATACTAAATTGGTGATCCCTTGATGATGCCTCAGAACATGTCCTACCAACTGATCCCTTCTTCTAGTCAAGTTGTGCCACAAATTTCTCTTCTCTCCAGTTCTGTTCAGTACCTCCTTATTAGTTATGTGATCTACCCATGTAATCTTCAGCATTCTTCTTTATCACCACATTTTGAAAGCTTCTATTCTCTTCTTGTCCAAACTATTTATCATCCATGTTTCACTTCCATACATGGCTACACTCCATACAAATACTTTCAGAAACGACTTCCTGACACTTAAATCTATACTCGATGTTAACAAATTTCTCTTCTTCAGAAACGCTTTCCTTACCATTGCCAGTCTACATTTTCTTTTATTAATAATATATTTTTTCCACATACATAAATTTCCTAGAACATCGAGCCCCACGTTGGGCACCAGTTATCGCGTAATTTTTTTTTTTCCCTTGAATGAATTAAATTGAACACTTTTTCATAAAACGATAACTGTGCAGTTATTCCTATTGTATGAAATGGTTTTGAAAGTACTCTTTTACATTTGTTAAAAACCACGGATAATTTTTCTCAGGGCACTGCCGCCAGAAATATCGTAAGTATCTCAGCGTGAAGACATCCATCTTACTTGCGATGGACTAAAAATCTTTCTTTAATATTACACGATAATGCATTTAAACAATGCAAACAATGCTTAACTATTTTTCTGTGAGGCTGGATTGTCCAGGATAGCTGCCTATGTACAATGGCAACATAAGCATTTATAGATATTACTACTAATAAAAAAAACTGCACCTCTGGCCTAACATGAATTGGAAAATATTACAAGATGCTGTTTTCCATTTATTGAGATTATTCTTTTTAGTAATTGTAGCATTAAATGACTGTTAAAAGAACTTATATAATTTTTGTCATCAATGGCGTCACTACAATAAGGAGATCTACACAAAATGGCCAAGGCAACATTTAATTATTATGTACTCAATCATATGCAGGATAAGTACTCACTACTGACAATAACACATATTACAGTTATTAATTTTATCTATATTTAACAAAATTCTATTACTACTACAGATAATTGTATCAGTTACAGACCGTGAACAATTAGCGCCTGTCAGCTGGAACATCAAAATCGATAAGATAATGAAACAAAATAATACGCTCTTTCTTCTTGCACAAAGGGTAATAATAATTGCAATTCTAAGAGCGGAGATAGCGCTTCTCCATTGTTGAGTATCAATGATTGATTCATACTCTCTCTCTCTCTCTCTCTCTCTCTCTCTCTCTCTCTCTCTCTCTCTCCCTCTCCCCCCCCCCCCCCCCCCCCTCCTCCCCCGCACCAAAGGCTGTGCTATAACCTGCATGTCTGCTGTATAATCACCCTCCACACTTTCTCGACCTGTAACCTACCTGTCCTTACCTGCAGTGCAGCTATCTGTGCTTCACCACTCTGTGAATTCTGCCTCTCTATAATAGCACTCACTCCATCTTCAAGCCACGAGAGGCCTACCAGGACCATCTGACCGCCATATCATCCTCAGGGGAGGATGTGGATAGGAGGGGCGTGAGGTCAGCACACTGCTCTCCCGGTTGTGCTGTTGGTATTCTTGATGGTTGGTTGGTTGTTTGGGGGAAGAGACCATCGGTCTCAGCAGATTACGGAAGGACGGGGAAGGAAGTCGGCCGTGCCCTTTCGAAGGAACCATCCCGGCATTTGCCTGGAGAGATTTAGGGAAATCACGGCAAACCTAAATCAGGATGGCCGGATGCGGGATTGAACCGTCGTCCTCCCGAATGCGAGTCCAGTGTGCTAACTACTGCGCCACCTCGCTCGGTGGTATTCTTGAGCGAAGCCGCTATTATTCGGTCGAGTAGCTTCTCAATTGGCATCACAAGGCTGAGTGCACCCCGAAAAATGGCAACAGCTCATGGCGGCCAGGATGGTCACCCATCCAAGTGCCGACCACACCCGACAG
Organism: Schistocerca gregaria; assembly: GCF_023897955.1. Classification (NCBI taxonomy): domain Eukaryota; kingdom Metazoa; phylum Arthropoda; class Insecta; order Orthoptera; family Acrididae; genus Schistocerca; species Schistocerca gregaria. The sequence continues at coordinate 318,886,023 of NC_064925.1, read as the reverse complement.
CGCTTAACTTCGGTTATCTCACGGGAACCGGTGTATCCACTGCGGCAAGGCCATTGCCATCTCTCTATAATAGACTAAAACTAATGTGTGGAAATGAAGGTTTTCAACTACTGAAGACCATAACAAAATACTTGTAAAAATGAAGTTTATATTTGATGTGTGTTGTCCTCTATAAAATCTTCTTACACAGTTTCAAATACACTAGAACTTATATACTCTTTGTCTCAGAATAGCCTCTGAGGGCAGGTGTGCCCCCTGTGTGACATTTATGCCACTTGTGCACCTTCCTGTCCAGAACAAATTTGTAATGAATCGTCTCACAATCAGGCTAATCCCAATTGCGGTCTCATCAGGATATTGTTATTTTTACCTTGTCGGTCTTATCGCTGGTTGACCACAAATGAGAATAATAGTTGCAGGAGAAAATACAGCAGCTGACTTACCATGTCCAGCAGTATTCGTGTGGTCGCGCAGAATAAGATATCGCTAAGTGAACTACATTTGTGTAGATCTTTGTCATTGCCACAGCTCAAATCAAACTTGAATTTAAGGTTATAAAGCTGCTCAACCTACATGCCAGTTACTTCACAGTCTCTGGCTCTGTTTGAGCAAAATGCAATGCTTTTTCCATATATCTGAGATTTGAGTCAGCACAGGTGTTGTCCATGTGCCTCATTTGCCTCCAGAACTCCAAGTGCCTAACAATGGCACTCCTGCTGCCTTCCCTCTCACTTCACTGCTATAACATTAACCTTCACCCTTTCTGTGAAATTAAATGTGCTCCTGTTGGCTCATTCTTACTGGTTGCCTAGCACTCAAATAATGGAGTTATAACTTTATCAGAGTATATACGCAGACAAGGAAAAAAAAATCCTGCATTTCCCGGTTAAAAATACACTTTCTCCTGGTGAAAACATGCTTTTTCCATGTTAAGTGACACTATATTTTTCCTTGTCAGTCCTTTGAGTTGTTATGGTTTTATACACAGGCATCGAATTTCCTGGCACATTACAAAACGAAACTCAGGGAAAAACACACGTTTTGGAAATATCTTTGATGTGCAGCAAAATGTACACTGCGTATTTTCGTATTATGAAAGTATACTTTGGAATTAACCAAACACTGCATGTTACTTACCGAATAATTGAAATCAAGATTGCGATGTGCTTGTGTAAGCTCGTCATGGCTCACGTCACGTGATCTCGCCAGCCAATGACAGCGGATATTCAGAGCATAGGACATGTGATGTAGTCAGCCAACAGCAACATCACTGTTAAGTAGCATGAACACACAAACAGGGAATGTTGATAGTTTAAATTAATATACATTGTGTTGCTACAAGAAAAGCAAAGCTTTCACATATAGTATTGGTCTCTAAGGTTAATAAGCTGCAAGAGAAGCTAAGCTTTCGCATATAACATTGTTCTTTTTTGCGTGTGTTACACTTTAAAGTATATCACACAAATCTGCCAGTAAAATTTTTAATAATGACATAAATGTCTGATCTTCAGGGTTCGAAATTTTTCTGAGTGGCTCGTCATGAAAGAGTTGATTTTTAAATGAGGGTCAAACGCTTTGTGTTTAAAGAAATTCATGGTACATTATCGCACATAGTTCAACTTACGTAACAGAATATTTACTCTGAAAGTAACGCTTTTCAAACCATCATTCGCAATATTTTCCTGCGATCTGTTAGAAATACTTTTCTTTCAGCAGTTTCCAGAGGGCGTAGATAACAGGTGACACCGTGCTTGCGCAGCTATCATGACGTAGGAAGCCCGTATGTACGTAGGTGTAAAACATTGAAAGATCATACATTATGTCATAAAAAAGCAAATCATCAGAGGATACTCCAAGAGCATCGGAATTTCATGAGCCATACTAAAATCAGCACATTTAAAATGCATACTTAAAGTGCAAAAATGTGGGAAATTAAGGAGATGGGACCTGGATAAACTGAAAGAACCAGAGGTTGTACAGAGTTTCAGGGAGAGCATAAGGGAACAATTGACAGGAATAGGGGAAAGAAATACAGTAGAAGAAGAATGGGTAGCTCTGAGGGATGAAATAGTGAAAGCAGCAGAGGATAAAGTAGGTAAAAAGACGAGGGCTGCTAGAAATCCTTGGGTAAAAGAAGAAATATTGAATTTAATTGATGAAAGGAGAAAATATAAAAATGCAGTAAATGAAGCAGGCAAAAAGGAATACAAACGTCTCAAAAATGAGATCGACAGGAAGTGCAAAATGGCTAAACAGGGATGGCTAGAGGACAAATGTAGGGATGTAGAAGCTTATCTCACTAGGGGTAAGATAGATACTGCCTACAGGAAAATTAAAGAGACCTTTGGAGAGAAGAGAACCACGTGTATGAATATCAAGAGCTCAGATGGCAACCCAGTTCTAAGCAAAGAAGGGAAGGCAGAAAGGTGGAAGGAGAATATAGAAGGTTTATACAAGGGTGATGTACTTGAGGACAATATTATGGAAATGGAAGAGGATGTAGATGAAGACGAAATGGGAGATACGATACTGCGTAAAGAGTTTGACAGAGCACTGAAGGACCTGAGTCGAAACAAGGCCCCCGGAGTAGACAACATTCCATTAGAACTACGGACGGCCTTGGGAGAGCCAGTCATGACAAAACTCTACCAGCTGGTGAGCAAGATGTATGAGACAGGCGAAATACCCTCAGACTTCAAAAAGAATATAATAATTCCAATCCCAAAGAAAGCAGGTGCTGACAGATGTGAAAATTACTGAACTATCAGTTTAATAAGTCACAGCTGCAAAATACTGACGCGAATTCTTTACAGACGAATGGAAAAACTGGTAGATGCGGACCTCGGGGAGGATCAGTTTGGATTCCGTCGAAATGTTGGAACATGTGAGGCAATACTGACGTTACGACTTATCTTAGAAGAAAGATTAAGAAAAGGCAAACCTACGTTTCTAGCATTTGTAGACTTAGAGAAAGCTTTTGACAATAATGACTGGAATACTCTTTTTCAAATTCTAAAGGTGGCAGGGGTAAAATACAGGGAGCGAAAGGCTATTTACAATTTGTACAGAAACCAGATGGCAGCCATAAGAGTCGAGGGGCATGAAAGGGAAGCAGTGGTTGGGAAAGGAGTGAGACAGGGTTGTAGCCTCTCCCCGATGTTATTCAATCTGTATATTGAGCAAGCAGTAAAGGAAACAAAAGAAAAATTTGGAGTAGGTATTAAAATTCATGGAGACGAAGTAAAAACTTTGAGGTTCGCCGATGACATTGTAATTCTGTCAGAGACGGCAAAGGACTTGGAAGAGCAGTTGAACGGAATGGACAGTGTCTTGAAAGGAGGATATAAGATGAACATCAACAAAAGCAAAACGAGGATAATGGAATGTAGTCAAATTAAATCGGGTGATGCTGAGGGAATTAGATTAGGAAATGAGACACTTAAAGTAGTAAAGGAGTTTTGCTATTTAGGAAGTAAAATAACTGATGATGGTCGAAGTAGAGAGGATATAAAATGTAGACTGGCAATGGCAAGGAAAGCGTTTCTGAAGAAGAGAAATTTGTTAACATCGAATGTAGATTTAAGTGTCAGGAAATCATTTCTGAAAATATTTGTTTGAAGTGTAGCCATGTATGGAAGTGAAACATGGACGATAACTAGTTTGGACAAGAAGAGAATAGAAGCTTTCGAAATGTGGTGCTACAGAAGAATACTGAAGATAAGGTGGATAGATCACGTAACTAATGAGGAGGTATTGAATCGGATTGGGGAGAAGAGAAGTTTGTGGCACAACTTGACTAGAAGAAGGGATCGGTTGGTAGGACATGTTTTGAGGCATCAAGGGATCACAAATTTAGCATTGGAGGGCAGTGTGGAGGGTAAAAATCGTAGAGGGAGACCGAGAGATGAGTACACTAAGCAGATTCAGAAGGATGTAGGTTGTAGTAGGTACTGGGAGATGAAGCAGCTTGCACAGGATAGGGTAGCACGGAGAGCTGCATCAAACCAGTCTCAGGACTGAAGACAACAACAACAACAACTTAAAGTGCACATTCGTATGTCCAGATTCCCAATGAAATAGACCTGATTCTGATATTAAGCTTTTCAGTGTGCATTTCCAGGATGTAAATTTTCTTGGATTACCAGTACTGTATTATATCATGTTTCGTTCTTTGTTATGGCATAATGCCGTACACGCTAGAAAATGAAAATGTGCACTTGAAATGCAGTAAACAGTTGAATCTAGCCAGTACTGTGGAATTCAACATTTTGTTTCAAAAATATTGACTGCCTCTGCGGAAAAGGTTAATAAAAATCAAATTTCCTTAGCAAACAGACAAAAATAACTTCATTGTTGCGCAAGATGATTAATGCTTGACTGTCAGAAAGGTGGAAATAAAATCAAATCTGAAACGAACGACATATTTTAGCCTTCCGTAATTATGTGAATGTATTTTAATTCACTTGATAGCTCCTGGCCACAGATATCCGTTTTGTTTTCATTTAACGTGAGAGTAAACGAAGGGGAAACAGCAAAATCACTAAATCTATTTTTGGCGGGAGTAACTATGACTCTCTTAGAGTAGCCAAATAGCGGCGGTTCAGCTGCATCCGAACTTGGCTTTCCGAAGTGCGGTTCTGCTGTAGTCGGGCTGCTGCTGTGAGGTGCCTTTCTTGGGTTGTAGTTACAGGGAGAGTGATGCGCAATACATGGGCCTAGCCCTCTTAGCTTCTCCTCTCCTGCAGTCTTCCCCCCTTTATGTGGGCCCACTGATTTCGCCAATCGGAAGACTGCACTGGGGGCTTGGGGGGGTTACCAGGCCCCCCTCGCATTATACCCTTTTTAGTTGGGGGCAGCATAAAATAAAACAGGGGAATTGGCCCTCTCGCTGTAGGTGCCAGCCCAGCGCCTACCCAGCCTATCGACCCTGCTGAGGATCTTGTACGAGATGCAGCACACAAGTGCCCTGACTGTTCCTGCGCCTTCACCACCAAGTTCAGCCTGGGGGTCCATTGCCGCCAACAACACCAGGTGGCAGCCAACGCTTCCATCGTGATGGACCGTAAGCATGCGAGGTGGACCGAGGAGGAGGCCCTCTCGCTCACCCAGAGGGAGGTGGAGCTCACCCTTGGGAGGGACTGCCGGTCCTTCTTCGCCAATCAAGAGCTCCTTCGACTCTTTCCCGATAGGTTACTTGACTCCATTAAGTTCCAGAGGTGTAAACCTGCACACCACCAGCGTGTGCAGGAGTTTCTGCCCAACCTGCGGGAGAGGGACGAGGAGGGGCCAGTGTCCAGCCCGGGGCCACTGGGGTTGCCGCTGCCGGGCAAGGGAGAGGAGAACACGACACCGCAGCCAGATGCCGATGTTGACGCGGCCATCTGGGAGCATCTAGCAGGGCTTCCCACTTCTGCACCGCGCTTATTGGCCCTGGACCGCATCATTGGTTTGGGGCCGGGGACGCCCCCCTCTACCATCTTGGGCATGCTTCCTGATGCCCTCGCTGCCATCGGCTAGGGGAGGGGGGGGGGGGGGGGTGGGCGCTCGCCACCTAAACATCGGCAGATGCCTGAGCGTTGCAGGAAGTGGCGCCACTGGTAATTTGCACGGACACAGGAGGCCTTCTCGCTTCTCGTGGTCCCACATGCGGTGCGTGCAGGGCCTCCTGGACGGCACCCTGTTGCAGCCGCCACCCGACAGCCCTGGTCAGCAGGACTTCTGGGCCGACCTCTTCCAGTAACAGCCCCAGTCCACTGCTGGCGCCATCAGTGACTGCCTCCTGCTGCGGCTGATCACAGTAGAATAGGTCGCTGCTTCCCTGGCACCCAGGGATTCTGCACCAGGCCCGGACGGCCTAACTCCAGCCGAGCTGCGCCGCCTGCTGCGTGACGTGCTGCTTAAACTCCTGAATCTCCTCCTCCTTGCGCAAGCTCTCCCTCCCTGCCTCCTCCAAGCCCGGATCACCTTACTCCCCAAAACGGCTGCACCAGCACCCCCGCTGACTTTCGCCCCATCACCATATGCTCGGTGCTGGCGAGCACCTTCCACAAGGTCCTGGCTTCACGCCTGATGCGTATGTGTGCTGTGGACGAACGTCAGCGGACTTTCATCCCTCGGGATGGGATGCTGGAAAACATGTTCATCCTCAACCAAGCCCTCGATGATGCAGTCCGCTCCTGCCGCTCTGTCTTCGTTGCATCTCTTGACATGTCTAAGGTGTTTGTTTCACTCAACCATGGTGCTCTACACCCTGTGCTGAAAGCGCATTGTCTTCCGACCAAATTTGGCGACTACATCGAGAGCTGCCACAGGGGCAGCGTGACAGTGATAGCGGGCGGTGGCAGTGTGGGCATGGCTGTGCAGCCATCAAGGGGTGTCCATCAAGTGGACCCATGTAGGAGCCTGGATTTTAGGTTGCAAGATCAATGCTGCGGCTTTTGCTGATGACGTCCTGCTGTTTGCGTCAACGAAGAGGAGCCTGCAGTCCCTCATCGACGCAGCTACAGCAGCCCTCGCCCATCTGGGGCTGCACATCAATACATCAATGCTCGGAAGTGTTTCAACCTCACCTTAGTGGCCTCAGGCCGCGAGTAGAAGGTGAAGGTAGACGACACCATCACCTTCACAGCCGGCGACGTCACCATGCTGGCGCTACGCATGGGTGAAACCTTCTGATACCTGGGGCTGCAGTTCTCCTCTTCCGGTCGGTGCAGGAGCAGCTGGACGTCATCACCTGGGATCCTTTGAAGGTGCAACAGTGCCTCTACGCCCTCGTCCATGTGCTGCTGCCGGGCCTGTATCATGGGCTGGCCCTCAGCCGCACACAGATCGGTGCCCTGAACACGACGGACGCCACAGTGCACGCAGCTGTCAGAAGATGGTTCCGCCTCCCAGCAGACACCCCCTTGGGCTACTTCCACTCTCCTGTAGCCCATGGGACCCTTGGCATTCCATCTGCCTGCTCGATGGGCCCTATTCTACGGCAGAGCCACCTCCTGACACTGCAGAAGATGGGGCCAGCTGTGGACGATGCGGGCCTGCACGGGGTACAACATGAGGTCATGGTGCTTGAGCGGCACTTAAGGTGGGAAGGCCACTTCCTCACGATGTTGGAGCAGGTCGGGGACATGTGGGCAGCTCGCCTGCACGTCGCTTTTGATGGTGTGGCCCTCTCTGAGTCTGCCGCCATCTGGGGGCAGCACCAGTGGGTCACCAACACCAGTTGTCTTCTATCTGGATGTGTCTTCATCAACGCCATCCACGCCCACATCAACACCTTGCCCTCCATGGCATATCGAAGTCACGGGCACGTGTACGACAAGCGATGCCACATGGGCTGCAGGGCTGTTGAGTCTGCCAACCACATCGTTCAGGCTTGCGGACAAACGCACGGGTCTCGCATGAAATGCCATGATGCTGTCATGAAGTACCTCACGCTTGGACTCATGCAAAAGGGCTTCGATGTTTCAGTGGAGCCCCACCTTCGAACACCAGAAGGCCTCTGCAAGCCTGACATCATTGTGGTCAAAGGCGGCCTGGCCAGGCCCGCATCGTCGACAACCAGATAGTCGGAGACCACCTCCGGCTCGACTGGTGTTGCCAGCAGAAGGCGGCGAAATACGAAACGCCGTCCATCAGGCTGTGTCTCATATATGTATGTGTTATTCTGTCTTCAACCTTCGTCCCGGCATCCAGAGTGTTGTCTACTCCTTGGCCACCTTGAACTGGAGGGTAACCTCGTCGCCACAATCCGCGACCTCTTGAAGCTGGACTTAAGGGTGCAGGAAATCACCATCATTTTATCAAGAGTGCTGACATCGTGCTGTGCATCATACAAGATCTTCGAGCATATGACGGCTCATCGCCCGATGCCCAGGGCTGGCGTTGGATAGAGTGCTGATTCTCTTCTTCCCTGACTCCTGGGGTCTATCACAGGAGCAATGCCTGTATTTATTCCTTCTCTTCTTGTTTCTTTGTTTTGTTTTCTTTATATTTAATTTATGTTTATTTCCTATCATTATACACTGAGGTGTTACGCCCTTGTAAGCTTTCACCCCGGTGGAGGTACGGCGTGGTATAGCACACCTATGTACCTTTGTCTCATATATGTATGTGTTATTCTTCGGAATAAAGATGGCTTTGAATAAAGAGGGGTCATGTGGAGACTACCCACTATAACTCAGACTGCTCTGTATATTAGCCCTGGATCTGTGATATTTACAAACCGAGTCAATACTTAGTGCCACACCTCTTCATAAAGCGTTCTTCTATCGAACATCACTGTATTTTGCTCTGTGGAATTGAAACTTGTATATTTTGTAATGGATGGCATCAAACTACATTCAGGACAGTGGAAATTGAAATGTCCTATGGTGCCTCTTCTGCTCCCAGTCGGCTGGTTTGACAGCCTGCCACTATTTAAAAAAAATTGCACTCTTTATTGCCTATTAGCAAATAACTTGCTATTTTGTGTGACATAAAATTAAATATAGGGTACATAAAACCAATGAAGACAAGAGACAAGCAAGAAAGTACACATTTCTTCAATCATTAGCTCCTAGCACTCTTTCCTCTCTAATCTTGCTACAGCTTTACGTGGCGTGCTTTCCTTTCTGCAAAAATATCTATTACCTCATCAAAGTTCGTCAAATGTTTTGCTACATGATAAATCAAAATGTCGTTACCTAATAATGAAAAAGCTAACACAATACCCAAGACTGGTGTGGTTTCTTGATGTGATTATGTGTATTTTTTCACTGTCTGCTAGATAAAACAAAATAGGCCTTTGTAATATTGCAGCAATTTTGTAATGCACACCATATAAACGAGACTGTTTTGGCACAGAGGGCCATTTTTATAACACGACAGAATATAATTCACGAAGTACCAATATCAAATGTCTGTTAGGCCTACCACAAGAAATAATCTTTATGTTATGAAATAGTTTCACATTTCATACATACGCACCTGTTTCTCAAGCAAGAGATCGAAAAGTCGTATTACAAAGTTTTTATATACATTTGGAATCGTGTTATTCTTCCACAATTCTGTGTGATGTCCCCGTTTCTTCTCCTTCCTTGTTCCAACAAACAATCTTGTCATCACCAATTCTGTAGCTATACCTGCCATTGTCAAAATTTGTTCACCTAATATTTCACTAACCCTGCCAGAATCACAGGTTTAATTATCCCACGATTACTTTCTGGTTAGGCATTTTCCTCGTTACTTTCAGAATAGAACTTAAACGGCTGCTAGCCGGGGACTGTAAAACTAACTGATTCTTACTAGTGTAGCGATCTGAGCAAATATTTTCTGTCAAAACTTTATTTACTTGGACACACTGAGAAGATAATAAATAATCTTTCTCAATGTCAGTCGTTTATTTCCATTCTGGCAATCTGAATGTATGGATTTTGCTAGTAATTATAACAACGCTGATCATTCACACACCCACATAATCAGACAGCGATTGGCATTCATCTGTTCGGCTTTACTCTGCTCAGCTGGTATAGCCCCGTCAACTTTTGTCTGCAGAAAATTTATTTCTAGATCTACATCTACATCTACATGACTACTCTGCAATTCACATTTAAGTGCTTGGCAGAGGGTTCATTGAACCACAATCATACTATCTCTCTACTATTCCACTCCCGAACAGCAAGCGGGAAAAACGAACACCTAAACCTTTCTGTTCGAGCTCTGATTTCTCTTATTTTATTTTGATGATCATTCCTACCTATGTAGGCTGGGCTCAACAAAATATTTTCGCATTCGGAAGAGAAAGTTGGTGACTAAAATTTCGTAAAAAGGTCTCGCCGCGACGAAAAACGTCTATGCTTTAATGACTTCCATCCCAACTCGTGTATCATATCTGCCACACTCTCTCCCCTATAACGTGATAATACAAAACGAGCTGCCCTTTTTTGCACCCTTTCGATGTCCTCCGTCAATCCCACCTGGTAAGGATCCCACACTGCGCAGCAATATTCTAACAGAGGACGAACGAGTGTAGTGTAAGCTGTCTCTTTAGTGGACTTGTTGTAACTTCTAAGTGTCCTGCCAATGAAACGCAACCTTTGGCTCGCCTTCCCGACAATATTATCTATGTGGTCCTTCCAACTGAAGTTGTTCGTAATTTTAACACCCAGGTACTTAGTTGAATTGACAGCCTTGAGAATTGTACTATTTATCGAGTAATCGAATTCCAACGGATTTCTTTTGGAACTCATGTGGATCATCTCACACTTTTCGTTATTTAGCGTCAACTGCCACCTGACACACCATACAGCAATCTTTTCTAAATCGCTTTGCAACTGATACTGGTCTTCGGATGACCTTACTAGATGGTAAATTACAGCATCACCTGCAAACAGTCTAAGAAAACTGCTCAGATTGTCACCCAGGTCATTTATATAGATCAGGAACAGTAGAGGTCCGAGGACGCTTCCCTGGGGAACACCTGATATCACTTCAGTTTTGCTCGATGATTTGCCGTCTATTACTACGAACTGCGACCTTCCTGACAGGAAATCACGAATCGAGTCGCACAACTGAGACGATACCCCATAGCTCCGCAGCTTGATTAGAAGTCGCTTATGAGGAACGGTGTCAAAAGCTTGATGCGACGAGGATTTTCCTGGTGGAGACATCACGTACACTATGCACACATTCAAAAATAAAACTTATGATTCATTCGGTAATCAATTTAAAATCTGAAATCAACTTAAAATGTTGTGAACACAACTGTTCAAAAACCAACAGGGAAGCGTTTCAAAATCATATGAATAATCAGACAAACGTGCACTGGGTGCTAGGCACTTTGTGAAACAAGTTTTTTTTCTTCAAGAATACAAGAATATGTATTTGGCGCCCACCTTTTCCCAGTAGCAATGTAGCTGCTTGCCGTGACTGCCTACACAACCAACAGCCACATTCCTGTAACCAGAAGTGGGAGAATCTACTGCTCAAATGAACGAATCTATTGTAAACAGTTGTGACTTCACGCTCATCGGAGGCAATTTGTTATGAAGCATTGCATAGTCTTCCTAAAGCCTTTGACAAATTTTGCTGTTGGCAGACGCTTGCATGAGCACTGTGTGCTGTTGTTGTATATGGCACTTTCCTTTGCAAATTTATTTTTGTTTTTTCTCTCGTTTATGTTTTATTGTTGAAATATTATTCTGCAGTAGCGGGATACAGTAATATCCTTTGTTAGAGTATTGTTTCTTATCAGTCAAAATTACAAAAATTTAACTGAAAACTAAAACAATTAATAATTCCCGGAATTCTAAAAAAATCCCGGGCTTTTCACAGTTTATCCCTGATGAAAAAATTCCCAGATTTTTCCCCGATCTCCTGGTTGTCCCGGGTCGTATGCTCCGTGTTTATATAAATTTTTGCTGCTGCTTCCTGCTTCACCTTAATTATTTATGAACAGAACTTACTTTTTCTTCTTCTCCTTTTTTCCGAGAGCACAGGTCAGACCAGTCCACCTCTCACAATATGGCAGGTGTCTGCCTACTAAGGTCCGCAGCTCGTGGTCATGCGGTAGCGTTCTCGCTTTCCGCGCCCGGGTTCCTGGGTTCGATTCCCGGCTGGGTCAGGGATTTTGTCTGCCTCGTGATGACTGGGTGTTGTGTGATGAACTTAGGTTAGTTAGGTTTAAGTAGTTCTAAGTTGTAGGGGACTGATGACCATAGATGTTAAGTCCCATAGTGCTCAGAGCCATTTGAACCATTTTTGTCTGCTTCCAGGTACTGCAGTTTAGTTTTTGTGTGCCTCTTCTGTGGCTTTGTTCTTCTGCCTTCTTGCTCATGCAAAACAACGTGCTCTGCACCGACACCTGACTTGGCGCACCTCATAGTAATTTGGCACCGCCAACCACACAATCAATGCTGGTTCACCTCACGCCTGATATCAAACTGAATTCTGCTTCACGCCTCTTAATTAAAATCGCTATAGCATCTGTTTCTCATACAGCAACCCCATTTGCTTCTCCATTAAGCAGTTACTCTTATTTACCTATGTTACAGATTAAAAGTAGTGCTAAGCTAGGACGTGGACATTCATACTCATGACGTTGCCATCTGTCGCCCTACCCATATTGTTTTTTGTAAAATAATACCGTTTTTCATAAACTTCAACAATGTACTCCATACTTACTACTTAAATAACTCTGCTGCAAGAATTCCTCTCCTCCAAGCTGCTACTTCTTTCTTTGCCCTTTTTCATACCAATTTCATTAGCGAAAATTGAACTCTTCGAATCTTTTTTCAAAAACCACCAATTTTCCTCACATTAATTTCCTATGTTAAGACTTTCTTCTTCTTTACTTGTTATTACTAGGCACATATAATGTTGACATTACATATTTTACAGACTGTGTCCTCCCACCATAACTTCCACATTTTTGTTACTTTCTTTTCCAACTATGAGCTTACACACCTATCAAGATGTCAGTTATACCATCTCTTATGCTTCTCTTATATTTAATTTACTCTCACTCATTTTACAGTGTAGCCCCCCCCCCCCCCCCCCCCCCCGCCCTGCCCACCTCCTGTTTGCCTGCTTCATCCTTCCATACTCATTTTGTCTGCTTATCACACCTTTACTCCCTTCCAAACTTCTGTTTGCCTTAATTCTACTCAATTTAATGTAATTACTATATTAAAATGGCTATTTCACTGTATTACTTGTGCTTGTGGCCACTCAGTGCACGTTTTCTTTGAGATGGGAAAAGTTTAATAACTATTGAACCTAAGAATAATGTGAATATTGCAAATGATGGAAGTGACTGTAACCATGTTAGAGAAATAAGAGGCCATCGAGATAATCAGCACCTTTTTTATGAAGTATTATTAGATTATAACTATGATCAAAACATTAGGAAACTTGTAACCTGTAAAATCAGTGAAATTATAACTTTAAACTCTGAACAGAAAGAACTGTTAAAAGCTACTTTTTGGGAATTCCAAGATGCATTTTGTGATAAATCAGGGAGAGTCAAAAATTATCAGTGTTAGCTACACCTTAGATCACACCAGCCATTTTTATGAAACCCAGTGGGATTCCTTTTCCAAAAAGAAAGGAAAAAACATAGAGAGAGAGAGAGAGAGAGAGAGAGAGAGAGAGAGAGAGAGAGAGAGAGATTAAAGAATGGGAACATAAGGAATTTTAGAGAGAAGTAATTGCAAATACAGCAATCTTGTGGTAATTGTTGCACAACGATATGGTGACATCAGACTAGTTCTCTAGTAAAGAGTTGAATAAGTTTCTGAAAAGGGAAAATGACTTTCCAGAAAATGTAAATGAACTCCTACATGAAGTTGAATATGTTAAGTAAATGAGTGTCTTTGATATGAAGTCATGTTTTCAGAAAATTTGTTTAGACTCAGACTCTTTGAAAATACACTGCATTTCTGTGTGGTGGTAAATGTTTTCAGAGTTCTGTTGAACCTTTTGGACTTAATGTATCTGTTGCTGAATATTAAGACTTTTGATTTGTTTTGGGGATGAAGTAAATTAAAAAAGTAATTGTTTTGTGCATGACACTTTAATGACAATTAAGACACGGAAATAACATTTTGAACAATTAATGGAGTTGTGTATAAAATGAAGAAAAGGGGGAATGACAATGAATTTAGCGAAGTGCAAGTCAAGGTTGAGTGGGTTAAAATGCTTGGGACAAAGGGGATTTCACTAGATAAGGATCTACATCTACATCTACAAACATATTTTGCATGGTGAAGAGTATCTTGTAGCACTACTAGTGTTCCACTCACAAACAGAGAAAGGGGAAAACGACTGTCTAAAAGTCTGCTTATGAGCCATAATTTCTTGCATATTATCTTTGTGGTCCTTAGGGAAAATATATGTTGCTAACAGTAGAATCGTTCTGCAGTGAGGCTCAAATTCCAGGTCTCTAAATTTGCATGATAGCGCTTTGCAGAAAGATTACCACCTTCAATCCAGGGATTCTCATTTGAGTTCATCAGGTATCTCCATAGTATTTTCATCTTGAGCAAACCTACCGGCAACTGTAGCAGATCACTTCTGAATTGTTTCAAAGTCTTCTTTTAATCCAATGTGGTGGGGATAACAAACTCTCAGCTGAAGAGTATCCCAAAGTATGACCACAGGATGTCAGGCATAGACAGAGGTGGTAAATCCTGTTCCCAAAAGCTTTGGGATACCCCTAAATGGGTGGTAAGTATGCTCCCCAAGGACCACAAATGACAGATTAATTTTGTGGTGAGTATACTTCCCAAGCCCCTTCCAGAAACTACATTGGCAGTAACCATACTTCCTAGTAACCAGTAAGTAACTATTAAAACACCATTTTTTGGTGGAATTTGTACTCCTCGCAGTCCTGAAGGCTGCATTTAGACAAAAAACAGAAACTACAGCTGGTCCTGCAGATTGCCACTAACTGCCAGAAGGATACAGAAGTGGTAACCCATATTCCCTTGAATGCTGTAAAGAAATACATTTAATGGGAAGCATATCCTCATAGTCCACAAAACGGTTAAAACTTCATCTTTCCTTTTGCTGTCTTGTACTGCCACCCCAGAGTGCTTGATGAACGACTGGGTAGGAGCCCACAACAGACTGAATAGTTTTAGATATGACCAGAACTTTCTTGGGTGCTTGGCAAGATCTTTCACTAAGGTATGGCAGTAGAAGTTGTATGTTTTGTGCATTACTCTTCTTACAGGTGCATGAATTTTTACTAACGTTTGCCTGTCAAAATTTGCATACACTTTTTGAAACAAGAGTGCAACAAGCTCTGTTTCCTCAGCATTTTTTGAGTTTGGTTATTAAACCAGAGAGGGTCTTCCCCATCCTTAGTCTACTTACTTGGCACATCACTGATCAGCCAGATCATTATGACCACCTGTCTAATAACTGGTATGTCCAGCTTTGGCATGGATAATAGCAGCGACACATTGTGGCATGGAAGCAGTGAGGCCTTCAGTGGAGGCACTTGGAACCATGCCTGCACACACAAGTCATCTAATTCACATAAATTACAGGGAGTGGGTGATGAGCTCTGACACCGTGTTCAGTCACATCCAAGATATGCTCGATTGGGTTCAAATCTGGCAACTTGTGGGAGGGTGGGGGGAAGACATTAATTACAACTCACCATTGTGTTCCTCAAACCATTCCATCACACTCCTGGCCTTGTGATGTGGCGCATTATCTTGTCGAAAAATGCCACTGTCGTTGGGAAACATGATCGTTATGAAGGTGTGTATATTGCCTGCTACCAATGTACGCTGCTCCCTGCCTTGTGCCTTGCATGAGCTCCACTGGACCCATACACGCCCACATTAATGTTTTCCATAGCATAAAGGAGCCACCACCAACTTATCTCCATCCCTCACTACAAGTTTCTAGGAGCTGATCTACATCTACAGTTACATTTATACTCCGCAAGCTACCCAACGGTGTGTGGCGGAGGGCACTTTACGTGCCACTGTCATTACCTCTCTTTCCTGTTCCAGTCTCGTATGGTTCGTGGGAAGAACGACTGTCTGAAAGCCTCCGTGCGCGCTCTAATCTCTCTAATTTTACATTCATGATCTCCTTGGGAGGTATAAGTAGGGGGAAGCAATATATTCGATACCTCATCCAGAAACGCACCTTCTCGAAACCTGGCAAGCAAGCTACACCGCGATGCAGAGCGCTTCTCTTGCAGAGTTTGCCACTTGAGTTTGTTAAACATCTCCGTAATGCTATCACGGTTACCAAATAACCCTGTGACGTAGCGCGCCGCTCTTCTTTGGATCTTCTCTATCTCCTCTGTCAATCCGATCTGGTACGGATCCTACACTGATGAGCAATACTCAAGTATAGGTTGGACGAGTGTTTTGTAAGCCACCTCCTTTGTTGATGGACTACATTTTCTAAGGACTCTCCCAATGAATCTCAACCTGGTACCCGCCTTATCAACAATTAATTTTATATGATCATTCCATTTCAAATCGTTCCGCATGCATGCTCCCAGATATTTTACAGAAGTAACTGCTACCACTGTTTGTTCCGCTATCATATAATCATACAATAAAGGATCGTTCTTTCTATGTATTCGCAATACATTACATTTGTCTATGTTAAGGGTCAGTTGCCACTCCCTGCACCAAGTGCCTATCCGCTGCAGGTCTTCCTGCATTTCGCTACAATCCTGTAATGCTGCAACTTCTCTGTATACTACAGCATCATCTGCGAAAAGCTACATGGAACTTCCGACACTATCTACTAGGTCATTTATATATATTGTGAAAAGCAATGGTCCCATAACACTCCCTTGTGGCACACCAGAGGTTACTTTAACGTCTGTAGACGTCTCTCCATTGATAACAACGTGCTGTGTTCTGTTTGCTAAAAACTCTTCAATCCAGCCACACAGCTGGTCTGATATTCCGTAGGCTCTTACTTTGTTTATCAGGTGACAATTAAAGTTTCGAGAACATACCTTCACCGAAGAGTCAAGCAGTATATTGCTCCCTCCTACGTATATCTCGCGAAGAGACCATGAGGATAAAATCAGAGAGATTAGAGCCCACACAGAAGCATACCGACAATCCTTCTTTCCACGTACAATACGAGATTGGAATAGAAGGGAGAACCGATAGAGGTACTCAGGGTACCCTCCGCCACACACCGTCAATGGCTTGCGAGGTATGGATGTAGATGTAGATGTAGATGTATAATGTAGACCATCGATGGCAAGAAGTGTTTCTGAAGAAGAGAACTTTGTTAATATTGAGTATAGATTTAAGTTTTTTTGAAAGAATTTGTATTTAGTATAGCTATATATGGATGTGAAACATGGATGATAAACAGTTTAAACAAGAAGAGAATAGAAGCTTTTGAAATTCTGAAAGATTAGATGGGTAGATCACGTAACTAATAATAGGGCA
Source organism: Schistocerca gregaria (assembly GCF_023897955.1). Classification (NCBI taxonomy): domain Eukaryota; kingdom Metazoa; phylum Arthropoda; class Insecta; order Orthoptera; family Acrididae; genus Schistocerca; species Schistocerca gregaria. The sequence continues at coordinate 318,869,098 of NC_064925.1, read as the reverse complement.
CTGAGTAGAAATGGGGAGAAGAGGAATTTGTGGCATAACTTGACTAGAAGAAGGGATCAATTGAGAGGACACTTTCTGAGGCATCAAGGCATCACCAATTTGGTACTGGAGTGTAAAAATCGTAGAGGGAGACCAAGAGGTGAACACACTAAGCGAATTCAGAAGTATGTAGGTTGCATTAGTTACTTGGAGATGAAGAGGCTTGCACAGAACAGAGTAGCATGGAGAGCTGCATCAAACCAGTCTTTGGACTGAAGACCACCACCACAACAACAACAACTCACAAAGGAACAAGTAAATACATCATCTCAAAAATCACGAATATTTGTTTCACTGATGTTGGTATTTCAAAATCAATCCTCTGGGATAATGATTTACAGTTTACATCCCAATCTCGGAAAGATTTTGTTGTTTATGCTAAAACAAAACACATTTTAATTTCAGTTTAACATCCTTCGAGTAACCCAGCTGAAAGGTAGATGAGAGAAACTGAGAGAGTTTGCAGAACATATTGTAGTAAAAACCATGTAAATCAGACAGATTATGTCAAAGATTTTGAAAATGCTATGAACAGTCTACAACACATATACATCAACAGTGTTTTCAGCATTTCAAATGATGTGTAATAAAAGACCTGCCAACTTTATCTCAAAAAACATAAAATACTCAGCTGTAAAATGATCTCACCTCAGGGGGGGGGGGGGGGGGGGGGGGGGAAGAAAGGTGAAATGAGAAAAAAGAGGTATGATGCAAAAGACTGGTTATCACAGTTCAAGGTGGTAGATCTGATGATGGTTAAAGCCCAGGAAAATCTAAAATTATTACTTCCGAATTAAAGAATTATTTGACCTAATTTACGTACGCCCCATTGAATTACTAGAGAATCCTCATATAAATGGATATAATTTAATCTATCCTAAATCTGGAAAATTATTTGGATCATACAGTATCACTGAATTAAAATTTATAAACACGACCCCTGAAATCATATCTTTTGTCAGGTTAGATGTAAGACCAAAACTAATTGGTATATTTCTTAACATGTTGTAATGCTGTATTTTTTAATACACTGTTGCTCTGTTATATTAATTGGTACAGAAAAATTTGAAAAGACTTTAGTTAAAAGTAAAAAAGTTTTATTATCTCATGTCAAGATTACAATAGTGCCATGAAAAATAATGTTATTTCGATTTACTGCCACTATGAGCTTTTCTCTTCCAATTTTCAAAACTAAAACATTTCACAAAATACAAAAATATTTTTCTTATTTTTGTAAATAATTTGTTTATTCTATTCTGTAATAAAAAACTATTTTTTTTCATTTCTAATTCTGGTTAAAAAAAAAGAAATTGTTGTTATGAAATAGGAAGGGGAATTACTGCTTTGTTGAAATTATAATGTCTAGCAAATAGTACATGTTCCAGCAGTTTGAATTTATTCATCTGTTTGTTAAAACACTTTCCTCTTTAACATCCTGTCCTTAATTTATAGGAAAATCGACATAAATGTCTCCAACTAAGATCGTTTGAGGTTATGTCAAAATGCATCCTTTAATTGCTGTGAGTGGTAAAGGACCCCACAAGTAAAATATAGTTATATTTGATTGTATCTTTGTTTGAAATATTCTTTGTATGTCATGTATTCACGTTTTTGTACAAGAATTCACTTGTCTATATCTTATTAAAGTCAACACCATCAATTCTACATTTTCTGTTGATATACGGGGTGATCTGCAATGTATCCAAGAATGGATTTCTTAAATATGATGTTATATTGTGCAGCGCACAAATCTGAATTTGCCATATATGTGAAATATAAATTATTCGCAGAATGATGATGTGACACCAACATCGATATGCATTCATCTTTGGACTCTAAGCATTATCTTTGGCTGTTCTGCCATGTTCAGTTCAGTTCTTTGCGATCCTTGTATGTGTTAAGGTTAATAAATGAACTACAGCTAAAGGGGAATTATTATTGGTGCAACCAACCCGAACACTCCCCTCACTGGTGACCCCGAGTTGTAACGTCTTCCGTTTTCACCATTAAAACTGCCTCCGCGACCTCCGTCTGGGTTATTTTCGCGTGTATTACATTGACACAGCATTTGAACAATGACTTCAGCCCAGCACCTAACGTCGGATTTTGTGATTGACATGCATCCTGTTGCGGGCAATGTACACCCGCCAGGACTGCACCACGATGCCTCTCACTCGATGACTCCGCCAATTTCGCCGGACGTTTTCGAGCCTGCAACAATAAGTGAGGTAAGGAGTGCGCATGACTCGTGCTATCAAACACCTATGTTCCCACCACATATGACCTCCCTCATCGACTGTGTAGTTACCTCTTACAGATCTCCGTGCAGTGCAGGACCAATATCGATTTCTGCAAATGCTTTGTCGGACAACGTACTATCGCCAGGACAATGATTTGCCACCTCGAAATCCGTGCAGTACCACATGGATACCTGCCACGTGGCTGGAACTGCTTCATTCACAGGTCAACCTCCTCAGCATCCGACCACGCCCGCACCTGCATCGGTTCAGCATCAGCACATGCCTTCCTACTTCGATACCTCGGCCTGCAACAGGAACAATAACTTGTTATCTGTGCCTGACCTCCACCTCTGTTCCACTGCTATGCCTCAGTGTTTTGTGCCACAACATTCACCTTATCTGCATACTGTTTTGAGTGGAGTGACTATGAACAGTGAACATTCATACATTCCGTCCCACGTTCGACATCATTTCCCACACTGTGCTTCTGGACAGCCCGCACCTCCGCAGCCTCCCTGCAACATAGGTGGCACCAGCTCTGATCATACGTCGAGCATTCTGCAGACTAACACGCATTCTCAAACTTTGAACATTTTCTCACCTTTTGCCCATGCGTCGGCTCCAGTTGAGCTTCCGCTACCATTCTTGGCACATCTCGGTGCATCATGCACGTCGGTCTTCCGTGATGTGTCAATCCAAACACACCCACAATGTGTTGAGCTTCCACAACCGCAATTGACACATTGTGGTGTCTCACCCACGTTGGCCATCTGCGTCGCGACGGATCGCACTCAACCACAACATGTCACCTTCATGCTGCTACCCGAACAGCTGTCGTTGCTACATCCCCTGGAGGCACACTCTCCTAGAATACTACAGCAACAACAGCTCGATTCAGACAGTGCCCTGATGAACTCAACTCAACCTGTTTTTCCAAACATTCTACAACACTTAGCGATGCTTCCACGGTTCATCCTGACAGAGCAACAACCTGGTTCAGAATTGTGGATGAAGTGTTCAACCATTACAAACTCGATGAGTCAACCAGGTTTCTGTGCCTCATCACCCACCTGCACGACCAGGAGGACTTGATTGCTGACCTGGCGACGCCCCGGACTCATCTACCCAGTACACTTTACCCAAAAAGACAGTTCTACATCGGCTTGCCCACTCAACTGACGCAGCAATACGGCAAGTACTCCACGTCGAACAACTGGGCAACGACAAAGGTTCCCAGCTCTGGAGACGGCTTCGTGCCCTGGTCAGTGCTGATCTATTCTCTGACACAGCTCTCCTCGCCATCTGGTCAGACAAACTATCTCCTCACATCCTCTTTGCTGTGGCTCAAAGGTCTCCTGAACCTGTTGAGCAAAGAATGACAATTGCTGACAAGCTATACGATGCATCACTGCTCTACTTCGCCAGCCACTGCCTACCTGACAAGTCTCAGGTTCAGGCTCTTCGCCATGCAGCCAAACACGGCTGGGGGCCATACTGTGCCAACCGTTCCGCTTGCTCCGGGAAGCAGTAAACAAGCAACTGCGGCGTCACCGGCTACGCCCACAGTCACGCCCCCTCCTGCAACTGAACCTGCTGCGGCCACCAATCCTCAGCCACTGCCACTGGCGACGAATTTTCCGCAGGAAATGCAACCGCACTAACCATACTGTTACTTCCACACACGGTTTGGTGAGGCGGCACGGAACTGCAGACCATCCTGCTACTTCCCACACGCGAATCACAGGTAGGTATGGGTGCCGCCTCCTGCGCACAACATGACAGGCACCCCCTAGTGCTCCATTCTGTCCAGGAATGACCGGATAATTGTGGACGACTTTACATTAAAGACATTTCGTCGGGATGCCTTTTCCTAGTGGACACAGACGCTGATGTTTCGCTGCTGCCTATGTCCTTAGCGTCGTTGAACATCCACTCTCATCATACTTCACTGCAAGCCGTGAATTCAACTAAACTACAATGATCTGGTTCAACTTCCCACGTCATCTCAATCTCCGCAAACTGCAAACTCGAGTGGACTTTTTTAGTGTGCGAAATTGACGAACCTATACTAGGCATTGACTTCTTGCGACACAACGAACTATCACCAGAATTAGTGTGAAACACCGTGTTTCATCATCCGTCCAAGACACACTTCCCCTGTGCTCCGTCGAGCAACCCCCCCCCCGTAACACATCGGTCCGGGCTCATCTCATCCGTACATGCTCGTCTCTGTCGACGACGTTACAACAAACCACGCACAAGTGCCTTGTTGAGCTTGAACATGTCACTCGCCTACGCAAGGAAAACTTTGAGCTCTCCCTCCGGCTCCACGAAACACAGCTTCAGCTTACAATGCAGCAAAGGAACTACAGACACTACAGCAAGGACAAAGCAAGGTCAGTAAGTGCGCCGAATCTGCTTGCAATCCCAGCAATCAAGCCTCCATGTGTTTACCTCCGACTACCTCTCGCAACTGTGCTGTCAGGACTGCCATAATGTGTACTGACAGTTCCGCAGAGCCACACCCTCCTAACACCGCAACATTTGACACTCTGCCAGACACAAGTGTGCATGCGCGATGAGCGTCACGTGTTCCCGAACTGACGGCTCCTACCCCACCACATGCAGACAGCACCTCAAACTATGCAACTTCGGCTCCTGCGCGCCGCTGTGCGACTTCCACTGACAACACAAACAGTGCACTCGCGCCAAGCATTTCTCCAGCAAGCGTGCTGCCAGAGGCCATCCCCTTGGACTATGGACTCACTAAAAGCTCATGAGCTCTGCCGAGCTCACCCAACCATGGTGCCACTGCTTCAGGCCAGCGGCCATCTTGTCGCGTTGACTCCTGGAATACGTTGCCGCCTCGGCTCCCAGATCTGCCGAGTGGCTCCGAACACCACGACCACATCTCGCCTGCCCCGCCTGCCACACATTGTAAACAAACAGCCTCCCGTGCCGCCGGCAACATTTCTGCCATCACCAACGGCACGGTTCACAACCTTTACCTCATCTCAGGTCCCATGATCTCCAGTAAACCACGTCGACTATGTGCCAAGCGCCTCTCTGACCTTAAAAATCAGATTTTTGAACTACTAAGTTTCGGCATCATTGAACCCTCTGCCAGTAGCTGGTCTACGCCCATACATATGACATCCAAGAAAGACAGGTCCTGGTGCATGTGCGTAGACTACCATCGACTAAATGTACGAGCAATTATGGACACCTACCCCATACGCAACATTGCTGACTTTACCAGTCCCCTCGCAGGTGCGACCACTTTCTCTGTCATTGATGGCAAACAGGCCTACCACCAGATCCCCATGGCACCTGAAGACATCGAGAAGACAGCAATCACCACCCCGATCAGGTTATTTCATTTTCGATTCATGCCCTTTGGTCTGAGAAACGCAACCCAGTTCTGGCAACGCTTCATCAACAAAGTGCTATTCGACCTAAAATTCTGCTTTGCATATCTTAATGAGATTCTTGTGTTCAGCTCCTCCGTTGAGGACAACATTCAACATGTGCAAACTGTTATGAACACCCTCGTGGCAGCAGGCATCGAGACCAACCAGGACAAATTCCAGCTACATCAACCCGCTGTCACTTTTCTTGGTTTTCGGGTCTCTGCCAATGACATTTCACCACCCCCTGAGAAAGTACAAACAATACTAAACCTACCCAGACCTTTGTCACTCAAAGAGCTCCGGCACTTTCTGGGGATGGTTAATTATTACCGTCGATATCTACCTCGGGCTGTGGAGATTCAGGCTCCACTGACGGGTGCCTTGACAGGCACCAACACTTCTGGATCTCGGCCCGTTCCATGGACCCCTACTATAACTGACTCTTTCACTGACCTCAAAAATCTTCTTGCTGAGGCCTGCACCATCAAACATACTCATCCCAAGGCGCAGCTTTTCATCACCACAGACGTGAACGATACTGCCATCGGCTCGCTCCTGCATCATGTGCCAATGCTGCAAAGCACACTTCACCCCCCCCCCCCCCCCCCCCCCCCCCCTCAGCACTTTTTCAATCCCTCCTGGGCGTTTCCAGCATATTCATAATGACATTGTCAGCCCTCTCTCCCCCTCTAACTGCTTTTGTATGTTTTTTCTTCTATCAACCGAACAACTTGCTGGGCTGAGGCTATCCCCCTCCCCAATATTACAGCAGCAACTTTTGCTTGAGCTTTTGTGAAGCCATGGGTATCGCGTTTCGGATGTCCAGCTATCATCATGACTGACCAGGGTGGACAATTTGAGTCGGCCCTGTTCAATGGGATTTGTAACATTTGCGGCATCCAGCGCATCCATACCACAACATATCAACCGCAAAGTAATGGGCTAGTCGAGCACTGGCACCGCACATTCAAGGCGGCCCTTTGATGCCACGACTCTCTATGGACAGAGGCCCTTCCCCTTTTGCTACTCTACATTCGTGCGATCTATAAGGAAGAACTCAAGGACACAATAGCCGAGTTTGTATACGGCCAGAACATTGTTCTCTCTGGCGAACTTGTGAGCCCTTCCTCTTCTCTCCCTCAGTCTGACTTACCTTCCTTCATAGACCGTGTCAGATGCCACTTCATCAACCTCCATATCCCTCCACCCGTCAGTCATTCCCACACTAATGTTCATATCCCGAAATCTCTGGACAATTGCAAGTATGTCATGCTCCGAGATGACACTGTCCGTGCACCCCTCCAACTTCCATATATCGGCCTGTACTGAGCTCTCCGGCGCTCAGCCAACACCTATGGCATCCAGATGAAAGATTCAGCTGTTACAGTCTCTCTCAACAGACTTAAGCCTGCTCATGTCGAGCCTTCTTCTACCCTTCAGGCCATGACCATGCCACTCACTGTCATGGCTCACAACACTCTGACCACTCTTCCACATCGGACTTACACACTCGATCAAGTGACTTCCAACTCCAATCATCACCTGATGCATATGCCAAAAAATGCCAGCAAATTTCACGTGTGCGAGATTTGGCATAAGTACTGTGAATTCACCTGGGCTCTTCAGTAGTGATCTACTCACCTGAAGAAAGCAAGATGTCTCTGAGCTGAAAAATCATGGCAGTACATTGACGGGATCTTTCTATGCTGTCTGCCATGAGCTGATTTGTAAAGAAATATCGCTAATGGATTTGCTTGCAGTTGAAGTTGATGAAACTACAGATTGTGCAATCTTGTTTCAATTTGCATTTATTGTTTGATAGGAATTATAAGGGAAGTATGGGAAAGAATCATAAATTTCATAACACATAAAGATCATACAGCTGTGGGAATATGTAGTGAAGTATTCAATGAACTTCACAAACTAAAGACTGCTGAATCTCCACAAAAGTGGACAGCTCAGAATTATGATGGAGTTTCAATTGTCAGCAATAGGAACAATTGGGTGCAGGCAAGAGTGAAAGCAGTATCTGAATGAGCAAATTTTGTACACTGTTATGCCCACCAACTCAACATAATTATTTAGTGCTGAGCAACACAATACAAAGAATTTAAAATGTTTTTAGCAGTTTACAAGGATTCTCCAACTTCTTCTAAAAGTAGTAAAAAGAACTGCCATACTGGATATTGTTGTGAACAAACATATTTCAAGAAATGCTGACACAAGATGGAATTTCAAAACACGATGTGTAAGCATTGTATTTAAGTATGAGAAATAAATAGCCAAGTGCCTTGGGATCATTGAGGATGATGATAGCACTGATTATTCAACAACCTGGAAAGCAACTGGTACTTCTGAAACTGTCAAATGACCAAGAGTTTCTCTCTGGGCCAGAGTTTTTTAATGATGTCCTCCTACATTGCAACATTTTGTTTAATGAACTGCAACATAGAGATGTTGATAGTGTGAAACAGTGATCTCTATACAACTTTGATGCAGAAGTCTGATCTCTGAGTATATAGAACTGCAACATGTGGGCAGATTCGTGTGATTTACATCATCCATCATGTTGTAGTTAGGCAAACAAATTTTCATCGGACTGCATGTGACAGAGAATTTATTTGTTTATTCGCCCATAGAACAATAAACATTGCATGGATGTCATCAAAATTTGTACAATATTTCTTATAAAATAAACATGTCTCTTTACAGTATATACAGCTCCTACAGTTAGTTCTACTTTTCTAATCATGTCAAGTTAAATTTGTTACGCAGTACAACACTCATGAACATCAGTCTATAGGTTTTTTAAATATTTCTGCTAAAATATAATTTAGCTAAAATATAATTTGTATATACAAGGTTATGGGAGCATTTAAATTCACATAATTTGCTGTCAAATGTTCAGTTTGGTTTTAGAAATGGTTTAACAACTGAAAATGCTATATTCTATTTTCTCTGTGAGGTCTTGGACGGATTAAATAATAGGTTGCGAACACTAGGTGTTTTCTTTGATTTAACGAAGGCTTTTGATTGTGTTGACCACAAAATATTACTGCAGAAGTTGGACCATTATGGAGTAAGGGGAGTAGCTTACAATTGGTTCGCCTCTTACTTTAAGAACAGAAAGCAGAAGGTAATTCTCCACAATATTGAGAGTGGTGGTGATGTTCAGTCCCAATGGGGCACTATTAAGTGGGGCATTCCCCAAGGGTCGGTGCTGGGGTCACTGCTGTTTCTTATTTATATAAATGGTATGGCTTCTAGTATTACAGGTGATTCAAAAAGATTTCTGTTTGCTGATGACACCAGCTTGGTAGTGAAGGATCTTGTCTGTAATATTGAAACAGTATCAAATAGTGTAGTTCATGAAATACGTTCGTGGCTTGTGGAAAATAATTTGATGCTAAGTCACAGTAAGACTCAGTTTTTACAGTTTCTAACTCACAATTCAACAAGAACCGACCTTTTGGTCAGACAGAATGGGCATATTATAAGCGAGACAGAACAGTTCAAGTTCCTAGGCGTTCGGATAGATAGTAAGCTGTTGTGGAAAGCCCATGTGCAGGATCTTGTTCAGAAACTAAATGCTGCTTTATTTACCATTAGAACAGTATCCGAAATAAGTGACACTTTAACACGAAAAGTAGTCTACTTCGCATATTTTCATACGCTTATGTCGTATGGTATTATTTTTTGGGGGTAATTCTTCTGATTCAAAAAGGGTATTTTTGGGTCAAAAACAGGCTTTTCGAGCTATATGTGGTGTAAGTTCGAGAACCTCTTGTTGACCCCTATTCAATAGTCTGGGAATTCTAACATTGCCCTCACAGTATATATTTTCTTTAGTGTCATTTGTTGTTAGCAATATTAGCCTGTTTCCAAGAGTTAGCAGCTTTCACTCAGTAAATACTAAGCAGAAATCCAATCTGCATGTGGAATGAACTTCCTTGACTCTTGTTCAGAAAGGAGCGCAATATTCTGCTGCATCCATTTTCAATAAGCTACTACAAGAACTCAAAAATCTTAGCAGTAGCCCAAACTCTTTTAAGTCCAAAGTGAAGAGTTTCCTCATGGCTCACTCCTTCTATTCTGTCGAGGAGCTCCTGGAAGAGCTAAAAAATTAAGCAAATTCCAGTGTTGCATTGTTGATTTTCTTTATTTAAACTTACTTGTCACCTGAATATGTTTTTTTTATATTTCATTTTATCTGTTTCTAATATCGTGTTATAATTTCATGTATTGACTCATTCCATGACCATGGAGACTTCTCCTTAATTTGGTCCCACAGAACAATAAATAAATAAATAAATAAATAAATAAATAAAATAAATTCATCTGCAGTGTAATAGCTATTATCTAGTAAATAATTTTTTATCCTTTGACTAAAGGTGTGGGGATCAATTACATATTGAATTTCTAGTGGTAATGTGTTGTACAATTTAAAACAATGATATAATACACTATTTTGAGTTTTTGACTTGTTTCTTCTGTTTAGATGTAAACAGTGTCCGGATTTAGTTCCATGGTCGCAGACTGATTTCTTGTTTTGAACTTTGTCAACATGTGATGCAATAAGCTGCTGTGAGAGCAGAATTGAAAAATATTTTCCTTTCATGTTCTAATGACATTTCCTAGCAGCCATGTTGTAGTTTGCCAAGAAACAAAATATGAGCAACTATGGCTGGCACGATCAGGCAGCTGAAGTTCAACGTCTAGGTAGCATAGAGATCACTGATGTGAAAGCTCTTAAGAAGGTCTCTGACTTCAAGTCTGTGATACAACCGACAAGAAATTCTCTTAATCTTGATCATTACTGGAATAATGGGAATGGAACTGAAGAAATAACCAGTGCAAAACATTTTCGTGTTGTAGACTCACATGAAAACTGTTGCAAAAGAAGTCTGTGATCTTGTTATGTCTAACATTAATGAGTTTTATGGATTTAGCAATCACTTGTCAGCAGCTGTATTATTCCAGCCCAGTTTGTTTCCAACACACGATCTGTTATTCCCTGACAAAGAGTTTCAGTCAATACTTAAATCATTTGGCTTGAACAAAAATGAAGTGCAACAGGAATAGGCAGTCATATACAGCAGAAATGATTTCCAAACTGCAAATGGAGCTTTAACACTTCTGTATTGTATATATGAGAATTATTCAGAAGCTGTTCTTCCAGAACCAGTGAAACTTATATGAATAATTTGCACAATACCAACAGAAGAAAGCGAGAGGTATTTCTCCACACTTTAAAAAATAAAATTTATCGCTACAATCACAATCAAAGAAGGACGACAGCTTGTGTGTGCTTGATAGAGAAAAACACTTTTGAATGTGCATGATTTTAATGAGCTTATAATGGACCATTTTGCTGAAGGGAAGGAGAGGAGAATAAATGTGGTATTCAAGCTTATTAATTAAGGTAAGAACATCATTTTAATTTTAATCCATAAATTAATATACTGAAAGTGTAGCATCGACGAGAGACAGACAGGTGGGAGGAGTTTTTGGTTGTAGGGCATATAAGGTATTTTTTGTCATTTTCGCTTTGCTTCCTCACCTCCTATAAGAAATTGTATGTTGAAGATTTCTCTTGTAGAAACTTTAATTTTCTTTTATGTGATGTCTGTTTCTTTTTGTTGATAATATGTCTATTTTTTGAGTGTTCACAGGAGGTAGTTGGTGTTATTGACATTTTTGCAGAAGGTCCAAAAAGTCACTGCTTTTCTTGCACTGATACTGCTTGTTAGACAATCAACCTCAATAGTGTATTTTATAGCAAATTTGCACACTTTAATTTTTTCATAGAATGTTCATCTTTGAAAAATGTATAGTTTTTTAGATAAAAGCAAAAAACTGAAAAAAGTGAAAAACGTTTGATGGTTTTTGTGTTTCTCATCATGAAGCCAACCTCCGACAAGGCAGCAAATTTGAAATTCAGGTCTGCATCCTAAGAAACTTACAGAACTGCTGATAAAAAACTTCTGTAATTTCATTATGAAAATGTCTGTTTTGACACCAACTGACTGGACTAATGTACAGTTATATTGTGTGAACAACCAACAAACTAAACAGAAACAGTGTTTTAAAAAAAGTTATTCTGTGTGACATAGAGACAACTGGTTCTATTTTTATACATATATACAAAATTCTGTGTTCAAAATTGTGTTAGAAGGATACTGTAATAAATCAAGAGGTCACGGAAATTTTCTTGGTTATAGAAATCTGTCGTACCATCTAAATTCCAACCAGATTTGAACTCATTTATATTTATAAATTATGTAATCCATGATTGTGGATGTTCACAATGTATCCTAGCACTCAGGAGCAAATTTGCCATAAATATAATTTTTTGTATGTATATCGATGTTTTAGCATACTGTGATCCTACACTAGTACACTACACTACAACTAAATTCGTCATAAATGAAAACCATTTCACTATTTCAACTGGCATGTACATTGTGAAACTCTGGATATTTTCTTGAGCAAATTGTCTGTTCGCTGTAACAGCTGACCACAGACTGTTGGGCTCCAAGTGTGTACATGAACTATACCTGAGCTACATATTTGCTTGTATTTGGAACAGAAGGCCAGACGTTTGTTGGACTGCTGTCCTGAGCCAGGAAAGTAGTTTACTGTGCTGTTATCTTGTTGTTTGAGAAGTTCTGCCCATGTTATATCGTTGAGGTGTTCTCAAGAGGTTCTTTCTACAGCCACAGAAAAAATACACCAGCTCCAAAATGTAATGACAAAAGTAATTTTTGCATAATGAGTACCTGTCAAGTAATGACTATAAAACTTGCACGATAGCTACACAGAAACAACTGCTATGGTATAGTACAGAATTTAACTGAATGAAATACATAGTGGGACAAACAGAAATGATACTTTTATTCAAGGACAATAATTACACAGAAGTTACCACTCTTCATGATGATCCCTTGGACATTATAAAAGGTAGGACATGGTTCTTAATAAGGTGTTTGATCACCATGTATGGCAATGCACGGTCTGCGACGTGCTCCCATTGTGGCCACGTAGTCAGTAAGGAGTACTTGTAGGACAACCCATTCCTTCACCAGTGCACTTGAAAACAGCTGGATGGTTGTTGATGTATGTGGACATGCTGCAATACGTCTCCCTGATGCATCTGACACATGTTTGATTGCTACGTCTCACTGACGCATCTGACACATGTTTGATTGCTCTTAAGTCATGGAGTCAGGCAGGCCATTCCATTTGCCAAATATCCTCTCATTTAAGAGTTCCTCGCACATGTGCTATTCAATACAGTCATGCAATGTTATCTGTATAAATGAAGTTGGAGCAGAACACACCCCTGAAATGATGCACATGAAGAGGGAGTAGAGTGTCACAAAAATGTTGACTGGTGAGTGTACTGAGTTCAAAGATTTGGAGGTCAGCACACCAATGCAACATTGTGGCTTCCCACTCTGTAATACCTGGCCACCAATTCATCATTTTCAACAATGTTGCTAGTTGCATTATGCTTAAACACGGAAATTTTGAAAGATATATCTGAAATAATGGAAGAATTTAAGACAGACAAGGCTTTCAGAACGAATTTTTGCTCTGCAGCGGAGTGTACATTGAGATGGAACTTTCTGGCAGATTCAGACTTTATGCTGGATTTGGACTTGGCCCTGGGATCTTTGCCTTTCACAGGCATGTTCTCTACCAAATGAGCTATCCGAGTTTGATTCATCATCCATCCTCACAGCTTTACTTTCAACAGGACCTCTTCTCCTGCATTCCAAACTTGACCCAGTGAGGTATGGCAGTGGTTAGCACACTGGAGTCGTATTTGCAAGAGCAATGGTCCAAACCCGTGACAGACCATCCTGATTGAGGTCCTGATTTAGGTTTTCCGTGATTTCCCTAAATCGCTTCAGTGAAATGCTGGGATGGTTTCTTCGAAAGGACACAGCCGATTTCGTTCACCATCTTTCCCTAATACAATGGGACTCATGACCTCGCTGTTTGGTCACCTCCTCCAAATCAACCAATCAACAATGCTTGACAGAAGTTCTCCCACGAAACGTGCCGGACTGTAAACTCCTGCAAGAGATGAAATTGCGGAGACACGGCTTAGCCACAGTTTGGGGGATTGTTACCAGACTGAAATTTCACTTTGCAGCCTAGTGTGTGCTTAGATGAAACATCCTGGCAGGTTCAGACTGTACAGTAGACGGGGACGCGAACTCAAGACCTTTGCCTTTTGCAGGCAAGTGCTGTACTAACTGAGCTACCCGAGCAGACTCAGGACATGTCCTCACAGCTGTAGTTCCATCGTACCTCATCTCCTATAAACGAACATTCAACAGTTAATGTTATTGTGACACTGTACTCTTTACCAATGTGCATCTTTTCAGGGGTACATTCGACCCTGACTTCTTTTTTATGAATGACAATGCGCAACTACATCGAACAGCACAGGTGAAGAGACTCATGTAACAAGAGGATATTCAGCGAATAAACTGGCCTGACCATTCCCACGACTTAAATCCCATAGGTCACTTGTGGGATGCGTTTGGGAGACGCATTGCAGGACGTTCACGTGCACTAACGAGCATCCAGCAATTGTCAGCCGCGCTGGAAGAGGCATGGTTCGCCACAGGAACTTCGTACCGACCTAGTGGGAAGCATGGGAGTATATTGTAGAGAATGCATTGCCGTCCGTGGTGATTAAACACCCTATTAAACCTTTGATTACCACTGGTTTCTGTCTGAAACACTATTTTATTAATTTTTTTTTTTAAATTACCGTTGCCTTTCGCATGAAACAGCCGATGTTATTGCAAGATAAAGACATGTGGTGGTATACTGAAGTACTTCTGCGAATGTATTGTATTGCAGCAGTCATACCGTTCAAAGGAACAGACGGCATGGAGATTGTAGTACGTGATTATAGAATACTGTGACATGTAGGCTTGTTTTATAGTGATCATATTAAGAAGATGATCACTGTCAGTCAAAGTAAATATACCTAAAGCTATTGTAACGAAAATTTGAGTTCGTTCCTCTGCTGGTGGAAATGGTTTCGAAATGAGAAGCACTGGAACAGTATTTGCTTTTACACTACTGGCCATTAAAATTACTACACCAAGAAAATATGCAGGTGATGAACGGGTATTCATTGGACAAATATATTATACTAGAACTGACATGTGATTACATTTACACGCAATTTGGGTGCATAGATCCGTAGATGAAGATGAAATGGGAGATACGATACTGGGTGAAGAGTTTGACAGAGCATGAAAGACCTAAGTCGAAACAAGGCCCCGGGAGTAGACAACATTCCATTAGAACTACTGACGGCATTGGTAGAGCCACTGCTGATAAAACTCTAGTATCTGGTGAGAAAGATGTATGAGACAGGCGAAATACCCTCGGATTTCAAGAAGAATATAATAATTCCAATCCCAAAGAAAGCAGATGTTGACAGATGTGAAAATTACCGAACTATCAGTTTAATAAGTCACAGCTGCAAAATACTAACGTGAATTCTTTACAGACGAATGGAAAAACTGGTAGAAGCCGACCTCGGGGAAGATCAGTCTGGATTCCGTAGAAATGTTGGACACGTGAGGCAATACTGACACCTACGACTTATCTTACAAGAAAGATTAAAGAAAGGCATTTGTAGACTTAGAGATAGCTTTTGACAATGTTGACTGGAATACTCTCTTTCATTTTCTAAAGGTTGCAGGGATAAAATGAAGGGAGAGAAAGGCTATTTACAATTTGTACAGAAACCTGATGGCAGTTATAAGAGTCGAGGGGCATGAAAGGGAAGCAGTGGTTGGGAAGGGAGTGAGACAGGGTTGTAGCCGCTCCTCTATTTTATTCAATCTGTATATTGAGCAAGCAGTAAAGGAAACAAAAGAAAAATTTAGAGTAGGTATTAAAATCCATGGAGAAGAAATAAAAACTTTGAGGTTCGCCGATGACATTGTAATTCTGTCAGAGACAGCAAAGGACTTGGAAGAGCAGTTGAACGGAATGGACAGTGTCTTGAATAGAGGGTATAAGATGAACATCAACAAAAGCAAAACGAGGATAATGGAATGTAGTCGAATTAAGTCGGGTGATGCTGAGGGAATTAGATTAGGAAATGAGACACTTAAAGTAGTAAAGGAGTTTTGTTATTTGGGGAGCAAAATAACTGATGATGGTCGAAGTAGAGAGGATAAAAAATGTAGACTGGCAATGGCAAGGAAAGCGTTTCTGAAGAAGAGAAATTTGTTAACATCGGGTATAGATTTAAGTGTCAGGAAGTCGTTTCTGAAAGTATTTGTGTGGAGTGTAGCCATTTATGGATTTGAAACATGGACAATAAATAGTTTGGACAAGAAGAGAATAGAAGCTTTCGAAATTTGGTGCTACTGAAGAATGCTGAAGATTAGATGGGTAGATCACATAACTAATGAGGAAGTATTGAATAGGACTGGGGAGAAGAGAAGTTCGTGGCACAACTTGACTAGAAGAAGGGCTCGGTTGGTAGGACATGTTCTGAGGCATCAAGAGATCACCAATTTAGTACTGGATGGCAGTGTGGAGGGTAAAAATCGTAGAGGGAGACCAAGAGATGAATACACTAAGCAGATTCAGATGGATGTAGGTTGCAGTACGTACTGGGAGATGAAGAAACTTGCACAGGATAGGGTAGCATGGAGAGCTGCATCAAACCAGTCTCAGGACTGAAGACCTCCTGAGAAATCAGTGCCCAGAACAACCATTTCTGGCTGTAATAACGTCCTTGATACGCCTGGGCATGGCGTGTACAGATACTGCTGCCCATGCAGCTTCAACACGATACCACAGTTCATCAAGAGTAGTGACTAGCATATTGTGACGAGCCAGTTGCTCGGCCACCATTGACAAGACGTTTTCAGTTAGTGGCTTCCATCCAGTCACTCACTGATCAGTGTGGCCTGGCAACGGAACACAGCAAAACGATAGCTGAAATTTTAAATTTAGCATTTGAGAAATCTTTCACGCAGGAGGATCGTACAAACATACCGCCATTTGAGTCTCGTACAGATTCCCGAAATGGAGGACATAGTGATTGACATCCCTGGGATTGTGAAGCAGCTGAATGGGTTGAAAATAAATAAATCGCCAGGTCCTGATGGGATTCCAATTCGGTTTTACAGAGAGTACTCTACTGCATGGGCTACTTGCTTAGCTTGCATTTATCGCGAATCTCTTGCCCAACGTAAAGTCCCGAGCGACTAGAAAAAAAGCGTAGGTGACGCCTGTATATAAGAAGGGTAGAAGGACGGATCCTCAAAATTACAGACCAATATCCTTAACATCGGTTTGTTGCAGGATTCTCGAACATATTCTCAGTTAGAATATAATGAATTTCCTTGAGACAGAGAAGTTGCTGTCCATGCCTCAACACGGCTTTAGAAGGCATCGCTCCTGCGAAACGCAACTCGCCCTTTTTTCACATGATATCTTGCGAAACATGGATGAAGGGTATCAGACAGGTGCTATATTCCTTGACTTCCGGAAAGCGATTGTCTTGGTGCCCCACTGCAGACTCCTTAAGGTACGAGCATATGGGATTGGTTCCCAAATATGTGAGTGGCTCGAAGACTTCTTCAGTAATAGAACTCAGATCGTTGTCCTCGATGGTGAGTGTTCATCGGAGGTGAGGGTATCATCTGGAGTGCCCCACGGAAGTGTGGTAGGTCCGCTGTTGTTTTCTATCTACATAAATGATCTTTTGGATAGGCTGGATAGCAATGTGCGGCTGTTTGCTGATGATGCTGTGGTGTACGGGAGGGTGTCGTCGTTCAGTGACTGTAGGAGGATACAAGATGACTTGGACAGGATTTGTGATTGGTGTAAAGAATGGCAGCTAACTCTAAATGTAGATAAATGTAAATTAAGCAGATGAATAGGAAAAAGAATCCTGTAATGTTTCAATACTCCATTAGTAGTGAGGTGCTTGACGCAGTCACGTCGATTAAACATTTGGGCGTAACATTGCAGAGCGATATGAAGTGGGACAAGCATGTAATGGCAGTTGTGGGGAAGGTGGATAGTCGTCTTCGGTTCATTGGTAGAATTTTGGGAAGATGTGGTCCATCTGTAAACGAGGCCGCTTATAAAACACTAATAAGACCTATTCTTGAGTACTACTCGAGCGTTTGGGATCCCTATCAGATCGGATTGAGGGAAGACATAGAAGCAATTCAGAGGCGGGCTGCTATATTTGTTACTGATAGGTTTGATCATCACGCGAGTGTTGCGGAAATGCTTCAGGAACTCGGGCGGGAGTCTCTAGAGGAAATGAGGCGTTCTTTTCGTGAATCGTAGCTTTTGAGGCTGACTGCCGTACAATTTTACTGCCGCCAACTTACATTTCGCGGAAAGACCACAAAGATAAGACAAGAGAGATTAGGGCTCGTACAGAGGCATATAGGCAGTCATTTTTCCCTCGTTCTGTTTGGGAGTGGAACAGGGAGAGAATGTGCTAGTTGTGGTACGAGGTACCCTCCGCCACGCACAGTATGGTGGATTCCTGAGTATGTATGTAGATGTAGATGTAGAGATCTGGAGAATGTGATGGCCAGGACAGCAGTCGAAGATTTTCTGTATCCAGAAAGACCCGTACAGGACCTGTAGCATTCGGTCGTGCAATATCCTGCTGAAATGTAGGGTTTCGCAGGGATCGAATGAAGGGTAGAGTCACTGGTCGTAACACATCTGAAATGTAACGACCACTGTTCAAAGTGCCGTCAATCCGAACAAGAGGCAACCGAGACGTGTAACCAATGGCTTCCCATACCATCACTGCGGGTGATACGCCAGTATGGCGATGACGCATACTCGCTTCCAGTGTGCGTTCACCGCGATGTCGCCAAACACGGACGCGACCATCATCATGCTCTAAACAGAATCTGGATTCATCCGAAAAAATGACGTTTTGCCAAGTCTTTGATGTAGCGTCAAGGGTAACCGCAGCCATAGTCTCCGAGCTGATAGTCCATGCTGCTGCAAACGTCGTCGAACTGTTCGTGCAGATGGTTGTTGTCTTGCAAACGTCCCCATCTGTTGACTCAGGGATCGAGACGTGGCTGCACGATGCGTTACAGCCATCCGGACAAGATGCCTATCATCTCGACTGCTAGTGATACGAGGCCGTTGGGATCCAGCACGGCGTTCCGTATTACCGTCCTTAGCCCATCGATTCCATATTCTGCTAACAGTCATTGGATCTCGAGCAACGCGAGCAGCAATGTCGCGATACGATTAACCGCAATCGCGATAGTCTACAATCCGACCTTTGTCAAAGTCGGAAACGTGATGGTACGCATTTCTCTTCCTTACACGAGCATCACAACAACGTTTCATCAGGCAACGCCAGTCAACTGATGTTTGTGTATGAGAAATCGGTGGGAAACTTCCTTCATGTCAGCACGTTGTAGGTGTCGCCACCGGCGTCAACCTTGTGTGAATGCTCTGAAAAGCTAATCACTTGCAAATCACAGCAATTTCTTCCTGTCGGTTAAATTTCGCGTCTGTAGCATGTCATCTTCGTGGAGTAGCAATTTTAATGGCCAGTAATGTAGTATAAATTTATTGAACTGTAGGCCCATTTTTGATTGTTGTTTAAGACTATGGTTTAGGCAGTATGAGTTCGTGGAATTTTCGAGATGTGGGATAGCGTCTCGAAAAAATGGGAAACTGCTTTCAGTATATCTCATGAAATGGTGGGTGATTGAAAACTACATGTCCCAGTGATTCCAAAGCGAAACCACAACTTTAAAAAAAAAGTGGTTGTGTAATTTTTGCCAATTTTTTTCTTGTATTCGTTGCTTACTATGTTTATAACGGTCAATTTTGTGAACTTTTTTTATATCATTTGGACTCAAATACTTGAGGACCATGTCCCGCCTACCGTAATATTCCTTCCTTTCATCCATAACGACACAAACCCACTAACATGCTGTATAAACACCTCTCACAGTCACCCACACAGCACAGATACACAATTGACACTTCATGACAGGTCGGAGGAAGGAATTTACAAACCACTAGGACTTTCTCTAGAACATTTTGAGTGGCCGCATCGAATATAACTGCAGATGTTAGTAACGAAGTTTTGTTTTGTTACTTCGAATTGAGAATCATTGCACGAAGCTGGAATATATCCTAAGCTATATGAGTGAATAAGCTTTTGATCCAACAAAGTGTTTTAGTTCTGTTAAGGCTATTTCCCTTGTTGGGAGCACTGGTACGTGGTGCATTCAGTCTCGCGATGCCAACTGAACGGATACTTGAATCAGAAGCAGCGGGATAATGGACTTCAGAACGGCCGGGAGAGCGGTGTGCTGACTGCCTGCCCTCCATACCGCACCCATCGGCATGGCGCCACAAGGCAGAGGACCACACGGCAGCCAGTAGACATCCCTTGAGCCTTAAAGGCCTGGATGAGGAGCTCGTCCGAGTACACTATTTTCTTAGTAACTAAGTTTTCTTGTGTATTTTGCTTCTTGCCTTTTTTTGCTTCAGCACCCGTACCAGAATTAGTTGGGGTAATACAGCGTAAACGTTCATTTTTTAGGAAAGTCAGACGTGATGGATAAAATGGATGTCATTTCTTATAACAGCATAAAAATATTAGATACATATTTTTCAGTAAGGCTTCCAGTCACCTGTGTACGACGATGAGGCACAGCATAAGGGGGACTTCGCCGAAAAAGGATGATTAAGGTTCAAATGGCTCTGAGCACTAGTGGACTTAACTTCTGAAGTCGTCAGTCCCCTACAGCTTAGAACTACTTAAACCTAACTAACCTAAGGACATCACACACACCCATGCCCGAGGCAGGATTCGAACAAGCGACCGTGGCGGTCGCGCGGTTCCAGACTATAGCGCCTAGAACCGCTGGGCCACCCCGGCCGGCGGTGATTAAGGCATTCGTAAAAATTGTATGCGATAAGGAATGAAAAGATAGTGTTTGAAATTACGTTTGTTAATCTTACAACTCAACTGATATTGACTTTGAGAATTTCGCAGAAGTATGTTAACTGTGAGGAAATTCCACAGCTGTATTTGGGGGTAACTTGGCCTTCACCTTAGATACATACAGACCGTGCGTGACACTCTCTGTCGTGATGAACTTTGAAATTAACATCCAAGTCACGTGATGGGCAAGATGAGCCCATGTCCCTGTGAAACGAGTTATGAGGTGCGCAACTGATGGTCTCATTTATAGGGGAGATTTGGAATATAAATCAGCAGTGGTGCAGCCTGCACAGCTTTACTACCAGTGCTTGACTTCCCCTATAAATGATGCTATCAGCTGCGCAACTCATAACTTGTTTCACAGGGACATGGATATTAATTTCAAAGTTCATCACGACAGACAGTGTCACGCACGGTCTGTATGTATCTATGGTGAAGGCCAAGTTACCCCCAAATACAGTTGCGGAATTTCCTCTCAGTTCTCGTGGTTAAGCGATACTTACCAGCCTTTCTTGAATGTGTGACGCTGATCCACCAGTCTGTTAAACCACGAAGTGAATCAAGATAGCAGCGTGAATCGGAACGTTTTCTTAGTGGTGCCCTTGTTAGTGTATGAAAAGTGCGTAATACATCTACCCAGTCTGTGGGAATAATTCTTACTTGGAGATACAGTAGAACCAACAAACTAATTCCTATGACGCTCATAGATACAATCAATCGAGAAATAATTTTCAGACGTAATTTTTTTCCCTTGATTTAAGGAAATAAATATATCACTGGTTTTCTTAGACCCACATAAAGTCAACAAGAAGCGTATGTAAAGGAATCAGGAAATGTCTGCAGTTAGGTACTGCAATACTTCTCAAGCTAATGGAAAATTTCTTCCTGTTATACCTAATTAATTCTTGTATACAGGTTTTTACACCAATAGCTTACTTTAACGTATGTAGCAGCTGCGTCAAAACGATACAGTTTGTAACGTACCTGAGAGAAATGTGTTTGGACATTTTTATTGTAATCTCTTATCCAGAAACGAAACAAATAAAAAGGCCCTAGCAGTGGCAGCTGCTGCGTAACTTTCGACACCTTGCGGATTTAGTGGTTATTTGTCTTTGAACGCTGTTAAATGTAACATAGATGCTGCAATCTGAAGGATACGGTACTAAAATCTACCGCTACAGATCCTCTAGACCAGGCTCATCCAAGAACTGCGCCCCGTCCGCGACCGTGTGTCGCTAGTGTCGCCATAGGAGCGAGAGAGGCAGCTGAGGAGCGAGTGAGACCGCACACCACTGCTTTGCGCTGGACCGTCCCGCGGTCGGATCCAACGACAGAGTAAGCGCACTTCTGTAAAAGAGGTCCATGAGCGGAAAAACAAACCATTTACTGTTTAGGTAACAATTAGTGTTCGTGTGGCAGAATTACTACGTAAAGCTATAGGAAACAATATCCAAAACAAGAATCGAAGAATATCTTAGTAGTTTTCTGACCCACAGGTTGATTCTGCACATGCACACTCGTCATATGTACCATAGGCGTCTTCTGTAAAACATGAACTAGTCATAAATATTCTATTTTAGAAATAATTTTATGTTCGGGATATAGAGTCTCATTTCTACTGTTAGTAGTTACAAGCAAATATTTTATGTTGTACCTCGTGGCCGGCCGGGGTGGCCGAGCGGTTCTAGGTGCTACAGTCTGGAACCGCGCGACCGCTCCAGTCGCAGGTTCGAATCCTGCCTCGGGCATCTGTGTGTGTGATGTCCTTAGGTTAGTTAGGTTTAAGTAGTTCTAAGTTCTAGGCGACTGATGACCTCATCAGTTAAGTCCCATAGTGCTCAGAGCCATTTGAACCATTTTTTGTACTTCGTGCTACAGCTTTTCAGAGTTTAGAAATCGGATACTTTCTAAACATTCATGGTGGTGTCTGTTTGTCTTATATCATGTCTCCTTACCACTTTCGCGCAACGACGCTCTGAGCGTGTTTTTTTTAGGGAATTGACTAGTTTGAATCTGGGACTTTTTGCTGGTTAGGAGACGCCAGACCACACATGACATGTAGAATTCAGAAGAGTTCAGTGAGATTAGCGATGATATAACCAAATACTAAATGATCTCAGCGTCAGTTCCACTGTATTCCCTGTAAAAGAATCTTAATACTAACTAAATACAGTGGAAAGGGTTCAAGGCTTTCCTATTTTTAGTTAGCTGGTAAAATAACGTCGAAAAAGCAGTTAAGTTTACGATTGGAAATTTTATTCTACTCACAAAACATTGTTTATAAATTGCACTATTGATAAAAGGAGACGCGAAAAAGTCTCACGCTAAAACTTGCGGGTGGTAGTGGCCCTTTTTGTGTTATCGTAAGATCTATACTGTTTTTCTGGAGGGCTCTAGCTTTTAGCAGGGGCTGGGGGGTGGTCCTTGACGTAACAGAGACGCGAAAAAGTCTCACGCTAAAACGTGCGGGTTGTGTGGCCCTACTGGTTAGCTGGCGCCGTGGGTGTCCAGTCCATCCCTTATCGTACGGCCTTCTACCTTAACACGGTTCTGCTCTCGGCTTCTGTCCTCGTTTCTCCCCTCGGAACTGCGTCTGCCTCACGGTGGGAAGGACGACATGCATTTAGGCATTCTTCTGTAGGTCTGTGGTATTCCATTTGCTCACTCGTTACTCGTATTACTTAGGTTAATTTAATGTCACGATTTATTCGGAGCTATGTGACATACTACTAGATTTGCTTATTATGCAGGGTTTTCATGGAAGGTGTTGGATTTGGCTGACACCTTACAACTTAGTTTGCTGTTAAGAAATAGAATTAACGTTATAAAGCTCTTTAATTCCTGCAGTCAACATTGTTAAAGAAGACAATTAACATTTTATATGTTTTTCTTTTTCGAAGAAACGATTTTGTCTAGATTTGGTGCAATATTCCGTGAGACTGTTAACCTCAAAGAATTAGTCAGATTTTTATCGCCAAGTAATGAACGGTTCTTAGTATTAGCGAGGTTTAACAGAGAGAAAAAGCGCTCACAAATTTATGTGGAACGAAACATTGACAGAACTTTGGGCGCGTGCTTGTGCAAAAGACGATATTTCTCTCGTGTAAGACAGCTGTAAAAGTCATCCAGGGTTTTACACATAAGAAAGCGGTCCTTCAGGCGGTTATCGCACTGCAGGTCAATCAGCTCTAGTTGAAGCACTTGTGAGACGTCCTCTGCCCGAAGGGAAAACGGGCGAACAAATATATCTAAGGCGGGCTGAAGCTCACTTATCTCCAAAAATCTGTTTTCAAACTGTTCTTGTAATTCGAAAATGATTTGAACATAATCTGAAAAACCCACATCTTCTTTCACGCTGTCTAGTGCAGGAACGTGACAACAATTCTTCTCGCGCAACTGTTTTTCCCACAAAATAAGATTTTTTTGAAATGCTTGAATCGTCTGCACTCAATCAACAACATAGTGATTTTCGCCTTGGAGTGAAATGTTCAAAGTATTTAAATTACCACTAAGATCACTCAGAAAAGCCAAATTCGCCACCCACATAGGATCACAAAGTAATTCTTCTGGCGCTACAGTCTGGAACCAAGCAACCACTCCGGACGGAGGTTCGAATCCTGCCTCAGGCATGGATATGTGTGATGTCCTTAGGTCGGTTAAGTTTAATTAGTTCTAAGTCCTAGGCGACTGATGACCTCAGAAGTTAAGTCGCATAGTGCTCAGAGCCATTTAATTCTTCTGCACGTCCTTTTATTTCCAAAAAGGTATTTATTTCGCCTCTCAAGGAGCAAAAGAGATGAAGCACGTTTCCTCTGCTCAGCCATCTTACTTCGGCGTGCTAGGGGATGTCGGGGTATTCCGCTTCGATATCAGCCAGAAATTCTTTAAATTGGCGATGTGTGTGTCCATGCGATCGAAGATAATTAACCGTTCGAAGAACTGTGTCCATAACATTTTTTTATGTTGACAATCTTCGCACAAAGTGCCTCCTGGTGTATCAGACAATGGACTGCCGCGAATAAGGAACCGCCAACTTCAGCCATTTTTGACCTGACAAAACTCAGAAATCCAGTGCGTATCCCTCGTAGCGCAGGGGCGCTGGTCAGGTGTTCCCATTTTAAACCCATTGGCTCTAACATGTTTTCGCGGCTAGAAAAATATTCAAACCCGTGGTTGTGTCATTTAGTGGTATATGGTCGATAAATGCTTCTGTGAGACGCAGATTGTCGTCGACGCCTCGAATGAATATGACGAGCTGAGATATGTGCGCAACGCCCGCGGACTCGTCAAGAGCGATAGAAAATGAAATGAAGTTCGTAGCTCCCTCCATTAATTGCTGTTCCATATCTGAGGCCATATCTTCGACTCGTCGAGAAACAGTTTGAGGCGAAAGAGCTATTTTTTCAAATTTTGTCGTGAGGTCTGCTGGAGAAATACAAGCCGAGTCCACCAGGCAATCCTTGATGAGATTCCCAGCCGTAAAGGGTTCCCCTGCTTTCGCCATCTCAGCGAGCATTTATCATTTTAACAATTGTTCATTCATCAAAAGTCAAATAAAAAAGTAACAATGAAAGATTGGTTTTAGGTGCGTTTTCCCCCAGTTCCTCCGAAAAGCGGCCTTAGACGCTATCCAGAACAGCGAAATGTGATCGCAAAATAAATTTTTATCTATTGGTATATCTGCGTTTTAATTAATTTAAAATATAGATCAAACTACAACGTATGTTTTCCCATCCATAAAAACTCAAATGAACAAAAACAAAGAATGACTCTTAATGACACTTTGCTGAACAAGAGAGCGATTGTGATAGCTTTTCAGAAAGTGGCAAAAAATAACGCACCTGAAACTTTTTCTTATGTGTGTGCGACGCGATTTAATGCAATCCAAATATAAAAATTAACCGAAAAGAAATGTTCCTTGTTGTTGATAATCTGACATTCGATAACTGGCAAATTGCTAAGTGACAGGTTATAGAATATAGTTTTATGCCGGCCAGAGTGGCCGAGCGGTTCTAGGCGCTACAGTCTGGAACCGCGCGACCGCTACGGTCGCTGGTTCGAATCCTGCCTCGGGCATGGATGTGTGTGATGTCCTTAGGTTAGTTAGGTTTAAGTAGTTCTAAGTTCTAGGGGACTGATGATCTGAGAAGTTAAGTCCCATAGTGCTCAGAGCCATTTGAACCATTTTGCACCTTCGAGAACAGATCCTTTGATTCGAGAAAGTGACGATATCAAATAAGTGTGACTACAAACCAACATTGAAAGTGACGATATCAAATAAGTGTGACTACAAGCTAACATTTAACAAGTAAGTATACAGCTAGCACAAGCTGTAAGAATATCTTATTTTCATCCCAGATGTAAATTCGTGAACTAATACATCTGTTAGATATCTTTTACATCTATAAAATAATAATAATAATAATAAAATAAAAAATAAAATAAAATAAAAAAGCTTCCACTTTCACAAAAATGCGAAATGGAGAGTTGCCAAAGCTTACACATTATATCGTTATTGCCCTAAATTGAACTTAATTATGTACAAAACAAAATATATCCACGAAACAGTTATTTTTTTGTCAAGTAAGTCATGCATCTTATTATTATTATTGCTGTTTTTATTATTGGCAGTGGCTGTAGTTTTATAAACTTGACGATAAGCATAACTGTTATATCATAGACGCTATTAATTTCACACTCTCAAATTTATCTGACTCTAAAAGTTTGTGAGCATCCTGGACGTACACTCACGAGCCGCCATTGCCCTTGGTTCATAATAAACTCACTGTGTTTCCTTCAGAAGTGCCACCCGCTCCTCATAACTGGGAGTAACTTCATGTGTCTGTCTGTGATGTGTATATCCTACATTATAGTATCGGATTTCCTTTCCGCTAAGTCTTCTGCAAACGTCCGGAAGCTGCTGTAGTGGTGATAATAGGGCTGAGAGAAAACAGCGACCATGGAAATCTGACACTGCTGTTTGAGGTCCAGCATTTACTTCCCGAAGTTGCTTGTGTCCAGCGACATCTGGTGCATGTAGGAAAAGGATGTACAGCTCTTACACAACTGGTAACTTACAAAGGATAGATCAGGTTGAAGGCGGATCACCCAGCCCCACGGTAGCAGCAGAGGAAATGAGGTCATTTGTTAAAAACGTTATACCATTTTCGCCCACGAAACGAGAAAATCTTTGGAAACAACAACCTTTTTTCGTTTCATATTTGAAGGACTTAAAATAACAATAGCAGATCCCAACTGCAGTTATTTTGGAGAAAAACTACGTATTTCATTTTTCAAATAAATGACATTAAGACAATATCTTAAATGTCTTTTAAATCTAATTCTTAAAATTTATCTACAACAATGAACAGTTCAATTGTTTATTAGATTTTCTGCTGTTAGGTAGGAAAAAAATACACTCTAAGGCAAAAAAACGACGCACCACAAAGGAATTATCCGATTGGGATGGAAATCGGTAGATGTGACGGACAGGTACGAACAAAAAAACCGTTACAAATTTAGAACAAAATGGGTTGTTTATTCAAGAGAAGGGGTTTCACAAATTGAGGAAGATAATAATGCGTTTGTTCGCGACCTGTTCTTAGGCAAGCAGTTATTCGACTGGACGTTTATAGACAGAGTTGTTGGAAGTCCTCCTGAGGCATATCGTGCCAAATTCTAACGAATTGGCGCGTGACATATTCAAAATCCCGTCCTGGTTGGAGGGCTCTGCCCATAACACTCCAAGTGTTCTCAATTGGGCAGAGACCTGGGACCTTGCTGACCAGGGTATGGTTGGCAAAAACGCGACGACAAGCAGTAGAAACTCTCGTCATGTGCGGGCGAGCACTATCTTGCTGAAATGTAAGCCCAGGATGGCTTGCCATAAGGGGAAACAAAACGGAGCGCAGAAATATCCTCGACGTACTGCTGTGCTGTAAGGGATGGAGACGAAATGGATCCTGTTTTGAAAAGAAGTAGCACCCAAGACCATCACTTCTTTTTGTCGGGCAGTGTGATGGGCAATAGTCAGGTTGGTATCCCACCACTGTCCGGGGCGTCCCCAGGCACCTCTTGGGCTGGAATCTCATTGGAATAGAATTTTCTTCAGTTAAGACCCTCTACGAATGGAGCCTCGATGACCAGCGAAGACGTGTGTGGAGAAGGTCCAGGCAGTGAGGGGATGCCAGCCTGACAGTCGTCCATCATACGGCTGGACAGCCAGCCTGACAGTCGTCCATCACACGGCTGGACAGCCAGAAGTAATGGTCTAGGGCGTCATTTCCTTTCACAGCAGGACCCCTTTGGTTGTCATCCGTTGTACTCTTGCAGCACAGCGACATGTCGACGATATTCTTCACCCACTTTTGTTTCCTGTGATGGCAAATCATCCTGGGCTTATATTTCAGCAAGATAATGCCCGCCTACTCACGACGAGAGTTTCTACAGCTTGTCTTCGTGCTTGTCAAATCTTACATTGGCAAGAACGGTCGGCGGATTTCTCACCAAAAGAGAACTTTTGGAGCATTATGGGCAGGGCCGTCCGACCAGCTCTGGATTTTGACGATCCAACGCGCCAATTGGACAGAATTTGGTACAATATGCTTTAGGAGGACATTTAACAGTTCTATCAATCAGTGCCAAGTCGAATAACTGCTTGCGCGAGACCCAAAGTGAACCAACACGTTATTATCCTGCTCAATTTGTGAAGCTCTTTTTCTTAAATAAATCATCTAATTTTTCTGAAATTGTAGCCATTTGTTTGTCTGTACATGTACATCATACGTATCGAATTCCGTGCCATTAGGATAATTCATTCGGTGTGCAATTTTTTTTTTCATAGAGTGTCTGTAGATGTGTTAGTGTAATGGTGCAAAAAAATTAACTAAACTCCATCCGAACAGGTCTCGTAAGACCCTAACGGTACTGACAGATCGCCGTGTCATCCTTCGGCTAGAGACGTCACTGGAATGGGGATGTGGAGGAGCGTGTGGTCAGCACACCGCTCTCCCGGCTGTTGTCAGTTTTTGTGACCGGAGCCGCTACTTCTCAATCAAGTAGCTCCTCAATTCACCTCACAAGGGTTGAGTGCACCCCGCTTGCCAACAGCGTTCGGCAGACCGGAAGGTCACCCGTGACTAGTGCTAGGCAAGCCCGATAGCGCTAAACTTTTTTTCCGACGGGAACCGGTGGCACCACTGCGGCAATGCTGTTGGCTGGTAAAATAATGGTAGTTTCCTTTATTTATAAGGGGTGATCAAAAAGTTTCCGTTCGAGGACTATGCTGCAGCGTACATTCAACGTCGCGCGACTCTGATGTGGGTATATAAGCACTGACAGGTAGGCAAGGGATTAATGTGGCATTTATGTCTTTCTGACGTACGTGCGTAAATACGGAAACGTGAACCGTGGCGGCGTCATTACCAGATGCGTCCGAATAGGGTCAATATGTTGTTATTCTTTTCTTGACTGTCGCAGGACAAACGCCGGTAAATATTCATCGGAGAGTGAAGAATACGTATGGGACAGCACCTCTGTCTGTGCTGGTCGCGATTCGACATAAGACTCCGTTCGGTCCGGGAGGCGAACCTCATCCATTACGGACAACGTCAGCTCAAGTGGGAGACACTCGAACATCGAGCGTCCTCTCCAGAGTCCTGACCTGTCTCCGCGTGATAATGCCGCCTTCGGTCCGTTAAAAAAAAAAGTACTTTCAGCGGTCGATGATACTTGTCAGACGAAGATGTGCAGCAGGTAGTTACGAATTTCTTCACGCAACTGGGCATGGCGCTTTACCAAACGGATGTCATCAACGTGGTGTGTCGGCGGGAGGATTACCTCAAAGCTCACTGCGATTTTGCGTGATTGGCGTACCAATATGAAAACTTATTTGGTCGCTCCTTATAGCACGTTAAAATAACTTACTGATTTAAATTGTACTTGGACAAGATTCTAATCAAAATCGTGATAGGTGATACTCAGGGTGTTTCGCTGTCAAGTGCTAATCTCTTGTGAGCCGACTTACTGCGACAGATAAATACAAAAACTTATATGCAAAAATAAGTATAAAATGATTTTGGAGAGATTTCGGCGTCAATGGCGAGAATGAGCAGTAATTAAAATTGAAGTGATCTATTTAAAAATTAACAGCACTAGCAGCCCTCTGTCGCAAAAAAAACGAGTTTTTTGACACAGGTTTCGGCAGTGCTATGAGTGCCTTCATCAGAAATAAAACTCTCAATTGACCTATAACATAATTACAATATTATAGCAAAGAAATTTTTTTAAGAGTAAGTTCTAGCTTACAAAGAAGAAAAATGGCTCTGAGCACTATGGGACTTAACATCTGTGGTCATCAGTCCCCTAGAACTTAGAACTACATAAACCTAACTAACCTAAGGACATCACACACATCCATGCCCGAGGCAGGATTCGAACCTGCGACCGTAGCAGTCACGCGGTTCCGGACTGAGCGCCTTAACCGCGAGACCACCGCGGCCGGCTACAAAGAAGAAACAGTACTTACATGTCACGTATTAAACTAAAAATCAAGCGATAAAGCTTTAGTCACCAAATTTGTAAAACAGAATACATAAAATTCAAATCACTATGGGCTGCTCACATACGTCGAGCTACGGTAGCATCATACTGAGGCGCCCGCGCTAGCAATTGCGGACAGGTAAACATTACACCATGAGTGCCATTTAGCAGCTGCAAATACAAACAGGTTACTTAACATTCAAAATGTAGACAGGCGAATGTTACGATGAACAGTATTTTGTACACGAAATAAATGGTAAAAATTTCATCTGACAGCAGCAGACACGGTAACAAATTGTCTACATAAGATCGTATAAATACAATTTAAAGGCTGAAACGCCATTTTAGAAATACAATGAGAGCTGAATAACTCAGCGAGCAGAAAAGAATGGTATAACATGAAATGCAGTTAATATAAACCTTAAAATAAACAAAAATACTAGTCGACTGAGATAGAAAAAATATTTCGTAACTACACGAGGGAACACCAAATCAAATATCAAGTAACGGCTTTATACCCTTGAAGAAGCTTTTATTACGTAACTGTAGCAGCTCATTGAGAATGAGACCATCATTACGAGAAAGATGTTTAAAAATTTCTAATTATTTTAGAACATCAAACCTATGGCATTTCTCCTCAGCGTGCAAAATGTTGATATCGTGAACAGGTTTGGGTGCGTGACCTGTAATCAGAAGGTGGTCGGATAAAGCCGAATTCTGGGTGCTAGTGCCATTGTTTCTTAAAAGATGTTCTTTGTATGTGACTGTAAAGGCACGTCTTGTTTGTCTTATGTAGTAAGAAGAGTAAGTGACGCGAAAAATGTTATAGACAACAGAGTTTTTCAAAGGGGAACAGGTCGATTTTAAGTTGTGAATAACGTTGTTTTTTTTCACACTATTATTGGTTGAAAAGGCGACATTACAGTTGTATTTATTACGAAGACGGCGTTGAATCTGATAGGAGATGGGTCGCAACAAAGGAATAGAAAAGAACTTCTTCGTTTGGTTGGACTCAATGACAGAGGTGCTGAGTGTAGAAACCATTTTAACAGTTTTCTTTTTAAGGACGTCGTCAATTATGGTAGATTCGTATTCGTTATTAACTGCTGTAGTTTTGATCACATTGATTTCTTACTCGAATATTTCTTTCGAGAGTGGAATAGAAGAGTGAAAGAATGCGTTTTTATGGGATTGAGGGTGCATGGAAGAAGCAGGTACGATCTGATCAATACATGTTTCTTTACGAAAAACATAAAAAGAGATTTCATTTTCTTCGGGTTGGCGGGCCTCGTTTTTGAGTTCACCGGTAAAGGATTAACGTGAGCTTTTGTATTGATTTGTTGCGCCACTGATCTTCAAATCAGCGTCCGTGGCCAAGTAAACAGAAAGCTGTCACCGCTTTCTGACGCAAGAAGCTGTAGAGGGGCCAAGCTGATATGATGGAAGACTCTGCCTTGGAACTAACACGAGAAAAGCGCTGTTACTGCCGTCGGTACTGGAACAATGCCAAGGCGGCATGGTCTGTGGGGTAGACTGTCACAGTGGTGACTCGGATTACACCACATCCGAGCCTTGCACTGCGACACTTCGAAGGCTCAGGTGATCAGAAATAATCTGCTGTCACGAAAGGGCTGGATCGAACGAACAAAAATACCTCCCGCTCCGGCAATGCAGTATCTTTCATCATTCGCTGCCTACTCTGAGATGTATTCCACGACAGTCGTTAGCCTGATACTAGTCACCCTGCCAATCGCTATTAGACGCCATTTCCGCTATCTGTGGAGCTGTGGACTACACCTAGTCCTGATGCTACCAGCAGCAGAACTGATGACTTCCAGCTGGAGGCGATGTGGGCTGACTTCAACTATTCCAGGGCGCCTACCCATCGTCCAGTGTCCGTACCTGAACCTGAATTGCTGCCGAGCCGCAGACATTCTGCTTCTGCAGACTTGCATCCATGTGCCGCAGTAATATGAACTTTCGCCGCTAAAGTTTATCGAAGGGTCAAATGGCTCTGAGCACTATGGGACTTAACATCTCAGGTCATCAGTCCCCTAGAACTTAGAACTACTTAAACCTAACTAACCAAAGGACATCACACACATCTATGCCCGAGACAGGATTCTAACCTGCGACCGTAGCGGTCTCGCGGTTCCAGACTGAATCGCCTAGAACCGCTCGGCCACTAGCGGTAGGCGTTTATCGAAGGTCTTCTTTTAATTATATATAATATCTGTGACAACATTGCACTTCTGTCAGTGGAGAAATCTGACGGCAGATTTTATTACGACGATTTTTTTGCTGTTCTGCCGCCCTCTCAGCAATTTCTATCAACAGTTTTCCTTTTTATTGTGCTGAAAACGACGAATCTGTGCCAAGCTTAAATAACACTCAAGCCGAAAATACAAAGTTCTAATATTAAAACATCATCATTTTCACCCAATTTGTTTAGAGTTAACATCTCAAGTCGGCACCTTTCGCGACACTTGCTCCCTCAAAAATCTGTTTAGGCATATTCTGTGCATCAGTTCCCCTACTGGTTAGACACAAAGAACGTATTCATGGCAGGTAATAATGAAACACTCAGTATATTCCACTGTTTCTATCACGTCCTTGTTTTTACTTAGTTCCATGTTCCTCTCTGCAGTGGACTTTTACTATACCATGAACAATCAAACATGCTAAGTCACATTATTTGTCTAAAATTAGCTTTCTGAAGCTTTTTTTAATATATGGATTCCTGATGATGCCTGTTGTGTCTGTATCCGATAGAAGGTGGTGTTCTCCAGTCTGAAGGTGATGGGCCGGTCGTGTCCTATTCCTCCTAAATGGGTTGCAGCCGGAGCTTATATGGTTGGTATCAGGTTTGTGATTTCTGATGATTGCCGTTTGTTTTTCGAAACGTCTTACAGAAAAACTCAAACGTCCTGCAAGATAGCTGCACCTTACAGAATATTAGCAGGAGCAGGTTATGGCCAGGAAAATGCCTACATACTGCTCCTGATTCTGTTGGGCTGGAATGCCTGAAAGTTAAATAATTTCGTGAAGCGTGGTAGGTAGTGTGAATCCGAGGTATAGAACTCGTATGGCCCCTGGGACGGGAGTGGTCCTTTCGTGGTATGTTCTAGAAGCTGGGTGTCAGCAAACTTGAGCTATCAACCAAATATTTTTCCTGCCTATAAGCAGTCGAAAGTGCTTTCCCGTAAGTCATTGTGGAAGTCTGCCTAGGCGCTTTCCGGTTTTCTAGGTCAGTGGTGCCTTTAAATGAGCTTGCACGTACCCAGTAGACAAACCCCTTTCTTCGCGGAGCCAGTTTGTAGCTGGAGGTGTTGTAGTGAACGAGACGGACTTTCCCTATAGACATTGAACTATACTATATATCGCTGATTCGTTGTGGATGTTATCGACGCGAGTCACTAGTAGCGAGATAGAGGCGATGTATGGTGCTATTTGCGGTGAAGATATTCAACTCAAATGGTCGGATCTTGCAATCTTTCGTGAAAGTAGCTAGACAGTTACTGAGCTTTTAATTATTGGTCTTGGAGCTGTAAGAAATTTAACGCTGCCCAGCGGGCCGTAGCGATGATGGCGATCTTTCTTCAGACTGATTTTACATGTGCAGAGAATTCGGTCAGGTCCGCCAATAAGCGCTTTCAGTTAAATCTCCGGAACACTTCGTCGCGTAATTTGTGTCGTTCGCAGCACATCATCATGAGTCGAGGAATGCGGGTGCGATCACGAGCGTGACTTCACGGGAGGCTACAGAAGCTCCGAGGCACGGATGAAGGTTTCAATGGCATTCTCAGAATAATCGAAACAGAAGGTTACACGAAGCTTATCACGTACCCCAATGATGAAAGTAAACTTATTTAACTGCAGAGAAATACAACCAACATATTTCTTTTTGTTTCCATATGACCAATAAATTTTTGAAGCCCAAAAAATGTCTATTTCCAAATTATTGATGCTGAAAGGTTTCTTGACTCTTGTTGCGGCAGCCATATGGCAACATTAGTCAGTGCTTGACACAATCTCCATCTTTTTTTTCTTCTTCTCAATAGCTGCAAAATTCCTATCCAGAAACGTGCTTGTATCACAGTAGGAAGAATGTACGTATTCTTTAAGCTTTAACCTTCATTCGTAGTAAGTAAATCCTACGAGCAAATATATTAATAAAAATGTTTTGTCCATAACAAGAACGCGTCAATATGAACAGTACTCTGAAGTTCGAGTTTAGATGAAGCAAAATTAAAAAAAAAAACCAAACAAAGTATGGATATGATTGCAGCCACTTAAAGCCGCATTTTGAGACCATACATTCATAGCTGCACAATCATCATTTAACATATGGACGCGAAACTTATATTTGAATTGTTGATCCAGGTAAAACACTATTTTTAAATATGAGCTGGGGGAGAGCTTGAACAGGATTGCGCCAGACCACATGCTGCCGAGCTGTCTTGACCAATTCCATACAGATGGTGTTTGAAGCAATCACCAGCATGTTCTCCAGATCTCTCTCCAGTTTATATCATATGGTCATGAGGTTGCCGAGTGATTGACACACCTCCACTCGTTAGTCAGAACGACTGATGAACTATGAAGCAGCATGGAATGAGCTACACTTATCTGTCTTTCAAACTTAGTTCGACTCAGTACCCGTCTGGATTAGAACCATTGTTGTTGTGAGACATGGCAGCAGTGTGAATGAATTCCCCTCACGCACACCCCAAAATTACCCGCAAATTTAGTATAGTAATTTTCCTACTACACTTAATACTCACAATACGTACTAAATTTTATTAATTACTACCCTTGCTGGGGCTACAGTTTTAATAGTCGGCAGTCCAGGAAGACAGAGTATTTATAAATTAGTGTTCATGACTGTAGGTATGTGTTCCTGACATCAAAAAATTACAGAAAATCCAAGTAAACGTGGGTCGAAAAGTCATTCGTTGGGAGTTACGAGGAGCAGCAAATGAAAACCGAACACCCGCCACAACGGGACCATGGAATAGTTCTACTGGAACCTACGTTCACGCATGTCTTTCGTCACGTCGCCAACGATGTGGAAATCACACGGTGAACGATCTATGTTGTACGGAGGATGCTGCAGTGTGGGCCGGCCGGAGTGGCCGTGCGGTTCTAGGCGCTACAGTCTGGAGCCGAGCGACCGCTACGGACGCAGGTTCGAATCCTGCCTCGGGCATGGGTGTGTGTGATGTCCTTAGGTTAGTTAGATTTAATTAGTTCTAAGTTCTAGGCGACTGATGACCAGAAGTTAAGTCGCATAGTGCTCAGAGCCATTTGAACCATTTTGCTGCAGTGTGTTCCAACCAAATCGCTGAAGTGCAGCCCTCGTCTGTTTGACAGTGTGGGGGCGGGCGTTATGGTGGAAGTTGGACTGCAGGGGCCGTGTGCTCCCAGAGTTCCTCACGCGTGGGACCACAATCAGTGTGCAGAATTATGAAGACACTTAGCGGAAACTGTGATGTATCAAAAGTCAGAACGTCCAGGAACGCTGTCGGATGGAATCATCCTGTTTCATTACAATGTTTGCTCCCGCACTGCCAATCAAACAAAGGCTACGCTACAGCGGTTTGGTTGAGAAACACTGCAACATCCTATAGCCCGGATCGTTCACCGTGTGATTTTTACGTGTGGCTACCTGGAGAAAAACATACGTCGACGTCGGTTTCAGTTGGATGAGCAGTGGAAGAGTTGTGGTTGTGGATCCATCAGGGGGCGACCGCCTTCTACAAAACAGGAGTTGATCGTCTCGTCCTCCAGTGAGATAAATGTCTTAACACACGTGATGATTACTTTTAAATGGAACCATTCCATGATCCTGGTGTGGCAGGTGTTTGGTTTGCATTTGACGGCCCCTTATATATGTGTTTCTTGCTAATGTTACGTGTGATGTATTTAACAACATCCATTTACAAATAGAGTTCAAAGTGAGCTGCTCCTTTTTGAACGTGTGCCCTTCGCCTGCTTTCAGTATTTTTCCGTATTCTGTTGAAATTTCCTGGAGTGCTTTGTATTTGGTCAAATCCATTTTGGAGAATGTCGATCTGACTGTCAACATTACCAGTACTTTAAATGTCTCTAGATTTAAAAATCCATTAGATACAAAGTTAGTGATCGAGCAATCCACGCAATGGATCTCCCTCGACTAGATTATCAGTTTGCCAACTGGCTTCATAGAGTCGAGAGTTTAGAGTAAAATGAAGCGGAGCACTATCATACATAAACCACATCTGTTGGTTGACCTCTAGAGGTACATTATCAAATAAATGAAGTACTTCATTCATGAGAAATCGTAGGTGCGTTTGTTTACTAAGACGTCGTAGGAGAAAAAGGATCAATAAGGTGATCACGAATGAATCCACCCCGTAAGTTGCTGCTGAACAAAAGCCAATCGGATAACAAAACCAAATGCTATGAGGAATTCAAATAAAAATGCATGTCTGAGATGCGTTACGTTACAAGAGGTCACAACAGCCAATTCCTATCGTATTATTGCCAACAAAGGACTTTGTAATGTTCGCTTTCAGGGCACATCCCTACATTTATGGACACCAGTTTATAAACACCATGTATTGTTGTTTAGCTAACATTTTAGCGTCCGACAGAGATTCATATTCCCTGCTCAGCCTGAGTATCGATATGGACAGTGGGCTAGAGATACTCGGCCCACATACTTCAGCTGCAGCTTGCTCCGACATGGGGCGCCGCCGCAGCAAGTACGTCCGTGACCCGACCCTTAACACCCAGTCCGAAGTGTAATTGGGCAGGGGAAGAGCACACGATACTTCAGGCAATTCTAAAGTTGCATCTAGGATGGGTTAGTGTAAGCTAGGATTTTCTGTGAGGAAGGGTACGTGATACAGCTGAAAAAGGACCGTTGATGGTTATAGTGGCTTCTTTACTGAGGCTTGTTTACAATCATTGGTTTGCGGCATGGAGAATTTCACGGCGTTTCCCCAGTGGTGCAGCCTCCAGCTGCTAACTGCGCATTCTGCTGCTGCTGCGTCACCAGGTTCCCGTATTCCCCAGTTGTAGTAGGTTTAGCCGGCAGTGGTGGCTACGAGGACGTCATGTCACGTTCCAAGGTCCACAGTGCAGTGGCCTTTTCTAGATACCCCAGCGAGGGCATATATGGCTGGACCCCCACAACGTGCTCTCGGGACGGTGCAAAGTGTGGGGCTGCCCCAGCGCCAGATGCATAGGCAATAGGCAGTGGTTCGTGTGGCGGTATAGGTAGAGGCGTCTGCATCTTCGGCGGGGTGCTGAGTAGCACAGGTCCGACGCCACATAACTGCCCAATTGTTTGACGACGACGAGCTGGTTCCCACGTCCTTAAATACTGCTGCTCCCTTCTGATTTCACAGTAACAGTGGTGTTAGTGTGTCACGGTGAGCAGTCTGGAACAGAGCGACAACCCAGTAGTTGTCATATTCGGGTTCTGTACTCCCTGCTGTCTGTCCCCGCATGGACACATGTAGCCTGTCATCGTAGAGGCATTGCGAAGCTGCTGACCAGCAGTCCACTAGCCATCACCGACCGAATTTGACGCTGGCCTGATTCCGTACTGGTGCGGCACTGCTGCTCGTTTAAACGTTACCGTTTACATTTCCACTCTTGCATAGAGAATATTCGTCGTCGAATTCGTCTACTCATGGTAACACTTTGTCTTTTGGCATTATTTACATTATCTGTCCGAATTCACTAGCACATAGCTCATTATTCAAGGTCTTTGTTCATCGTTCACCTTGTCCTTCATAAAGTTCCTTCTGGTTGGTGCCGGTGTGACCAATTTGAAGCTGGAGATTGAAGTTCGGCAGGTATAGGATTTGGGCTACCTTTCGCTTGAATGTTTATGCAGTATACGATCCCTATTGCGGCGAAAATCATGCAGCCCGCTGAGGCTGAGGAGCCTATGAACACTTGTCGCTGCTGATATTCATTCCAGTACCTTTTTACGTGCTCTAAAAGATGTTTTGTCGAGGAGCGACCATGCTGCGTGGCTAACATTCGACATAGGTAGGCGAGCAGGGTGGGGTCTCATGTGTTTTTTTTGGGAAGGTTAGATTTTCTGTGGGCACACTTTCAACTGGTGGATTGGATAAGTACGAGTATATCAATGTGTGGTTTATATCGAGGCTAATGGTTCTTGCCATGTAGGCGATAATGAGAGGGTAAAATAAAAATGGTCATGTGACTAGGGCCTCCCGTCGGGTAGACCGTTCCCCGGTAGCAAGTCTTTCGATTTGACGCCACTTCGGCGACTTGCGTGTCGATAGGGATGAAACACAACACTCAGTCTCTGAGCGTAGAAAATCTCCTACCCAGCCGCGAATCGAACCTGGGCCCTGAGGATTGACATTCTGTCGTGCTGACCACTCAGCTACCGGGGGTAGACATGAGAAGGTCAGTCTGGATATGTCATATAGGGTACAATGCTCATAATAAGTACGGATAACTTCTATTTGTTTTGTTACAGAGTAACCAGTGTAGACCCACTCTTTGTAAAAACTCTATTCTCTACGACATTATTTCTTTCAGACAATCTGTAGAAGAATTCTGGGAGTGGAACAATGGTAACTCACATCACCTCTAAATGGCTTGTACCTGTTTTGCAGGGCAAATTGTTATTGGCCCGGCTTGGCAGTTTAGTAATTCCTGCGTGGAGAGCAGGTCAAAGGATTGTCTGTTTGGTGCCACCAGTAGTATTTCGTGCACTGTTCCAATTTTTGTAGGATTTTCCACTCCATGAAGCATGAATGAAGAGTGTAACATTGAAATACGAGAGTTATTCGGAAAGTAAGGAACGATCGGTCGCGAACTGGAAACCACAGTGAAAATCCGATGAAGTTTTTCATAGGTGTGTTGGGCAGTGTCTCTAGTACGTCTGTCGATCTCGTTACGTCGTTCTTTTTAGTTCTGAGCACACAGGGAACATATAAAGATACCTTGGACAATAGTGTCTCCCGCCAAGTATGAGGGCCCGGTGAGAAATTTCACCTGAAGCTATGCAGCCAACATTACATAACTGTCGTGCGTTTTTTCTTCAAGCCAATTCTCATCTGCATTCTGCCGGGTCAATGAAGATGCTACTGCATCATTTTCAAGTGAAAATGTTTGATTACCCACAATACAACCCGCAATTGTCTCCCTCTGAGTTTCATCTCTGCTCACATGAACCCCTGGCTATGAAGACAACATTTGGCACAGACAACGAGCTGTAGGCCAGTGTAGAGAATTGGCGGGAAGCACTGGCGGCTGCCATCTATAATGAGGATATTAGAAAGTTGGTACAACGCTACGACAAATGTCTAAATCGGATCGGCGACTATGGAAATAAGTAGCTGGACGTTGTAGGTAACTATTGCAAATAAAACAGTTTTGATTTTCACTGTGGTTTCCATTTCGCGACCTATCGTTCCTTACTTTCCGAATAGCCCTCATATATAGGCTTTACACGTATCCGAATATGAATATCTAAATGGATGACCATTTGCTTACTTGTAAGGGTGTTCGTGTGGCTGTATAGTTATAGGAATTCTTCCATTGCTGCTATTAGTGATGTTAATGGTGTAGGTAATTCGGTTTGGATTTTCCGCAGCCCTTTCAAACAACACGAAACAAGGCTATCTGTAGTTCCGTTGTCTCAAAGCGTGCATCAGTGACACTACCGGCGGGTTAAATGCTTATTTGACACTACAGCAGTGAAGCCATAGTCACATTACATAATTTTTAAAAAATGTGTTGCATTACCGGTTTCAACGCACTACGCTGTCATTTTCAAATGTAAAACATCAGTCGAAAATGACGACGTAGTTCGTTGAAACCAGTAATGCAAGCTCCCGTTTTTTGTCTTTTTTTAAAGAAAAATTTTCATTACTATGACTATGGCTTCACTGTTTTAGTGCCAAATAAACATTAAACGTATAGTTACACTCCATTACGACAATTATATCGAAATATAGAACTACTGGCAAGTTTGCCGAGTAATTTTGCTAAGGGTGTCTATGTCATCCAGGCGGTCCCTAAGAACATCCAGCTCGTGACTAGTTGCATCGGTTGTTGCCTGAATGTGGGACATTAGCGATGCAGCCTAAGTGTGCAGCTGCCTCGTATTGTTTGTAATGTCATTTTTCAGTCAGGTGAGCAGGATAATGTGCAAGTCCCTGTTTCGTGGTTGCCTTTTGCCTCCTTCTCTATTTGTTGTAATGCCTTATTAATATTTTCTGCGTCGACTGTTCTGAAACCGTTCTCAAAATTCGACCGTCCGCGTCTAAGAAACTTCTTTTCTGTCGCGTTCATGGGACTAATTCCGCAGTCTGCCATGCCTGTGCCTGTAGTCGTGTAAAAACTGACCACAACAACTGATACTCTCCCTGCGTATCGCTGAACCTCGTTTGGTTAATTATCTTGAGCTTTAATTTGCCGAACGTGTCTTCCAACCTCCGCATTTCGTTCTCTAATGCACAAATGTTGCAGTCTAATCTTAGGATCCACTAATGACTAGACATAATCACATTCGTTTGTTTTGGTAACACGACACCACCTGTTAGAGGATGTACTTAGCAAACTAGACTTACTACGGCGAGGCTTCTCGTGTTCCTTTCCCCCTTCGTCCCAAGCCCAATGCTTGGTCTTGAAACTGCTTCTTCTCATCTGGGATAGACTCTGATGGTAGTTTATTACTGTGGCTGCTGGTGTAAGTGCATAGTGATGTGCCGGGTTTACTACAGAACAAATTAATAACGTAAGGGTTCAGATGTCACTTGAATTCAAAGAAATAGTATTGACAGAAATTGAGAGATTTATACCAAATAAATTAACTAACGACGAAACTGATGCCCCATGGTGCACAAAAAAGCCAGAATACTGTTGCAGTAACGACATAAAAAGCTTGCCAAATTTAAACCAACGTAAAATCCCCAAGACTGGCAGCGTCTTACAGAAGCTGGAAATTTAGCGCGAACCTTAATGCGAGATGGTTGTAACAGTTTCCACTACGAAAGTTTGTCTCGAAGCCTGGCAGGAAATCCAAAGAGATCCTGGTCGTTGTAAAGTGTGCTAGCGGCAAGACGCAATCAATAGCTTCTCTGCGCGATAGCAGTGGGAACACTATCGATGACAGTGCTGTTAAAGCAGAGTTACTAAACACAGCCTTCCGAAATTTCTTCACCTAAGCGGGCGAAGTAAATATTACAGAATTCGAATTAAGAACAGCTGCTAATATGAGTAACTTAGAAGTAGACATACTCGGAAAGGTCACGCTGGGTAGCCGCGCGTTTTGAGGCGTCTTGTCTCGGTTCGCGCGGCTCCTTCCGTAGGAGCTTCGAGTCCTCCCTCGGGCATGGGCGCGTGTGTCGTCCTTAGAGTAAGTTAGTTTAAGTTAGATTAAATAGTGTGTCAGCTTAGGGGCCGATGACCTCAGAAGTTTGGTCCCATAAGACCTTGCCATAAATTTCCAAATTTTACTCTGAGTAGTGAAGCAGCTTAAACCGCGTAACAAAAGCAAGTTTTCTGGCCCAGATTGAATAGCAATAACTTCATTTCAGAGCATGCTGATGCAATAGCTCCATACTTAACAATCATATACAACCGCTTGCTCGACGGAAGATCCGTAATCAAAGACTGGAAAGTTTCGTAAGTCACACCAAAATTCAAGAAAGGCCTTAGGAGTATCCACTAAATTATAGGCCGATATCATTAAAGTCTATATGGAGCAGGATTTTAGAACATATATTGTGGTCGAAAATTATGAATTACCTTGGAGAAAACGGACTATTCACACACAGTCAACACGGATTTAGAAACATCTTCCTTGTGAAACACAACTAGCTCTTTACTCACGCGAAGCGTTGAGTGCTATCGACGAGGGGTTTCAAATTGACTCCATATTTCTAGATTTTTAGAAGGATTTTTACAATGTATCTCACAAGCGGCTTGTTATCAAATTGCATGCTTTTGGAATATAATCTCAGTAATGCGACTGGATACGCGATTTCCTGTCAGAGATGTCATAGTTCGTAGTAACTGTCAGAAAGTGATCAAGTAAAACAGAAACGATTTCTGGCGTTCCCCAAGGTACTGTTATAGGCCCTCTCTTCTTCCTTATCTATACAAACGATTTAGGTGACAATTTGAACAGCTGTCTTAGGCTGTTTGCAGATGATGCTGTAGTTTTTTATCTAGTAAAGTCATCAGATGACCAAAATCAATTGAAAACGATTTAGATAAGGTATCTGTATGGTACGAAAATTTGCTGTTGACCATAATTAATGGAAAGTGTGGGGTCATCAAAATGAGTGCTACAAGGAACCAGTAAAATTCCTGTTTTACCACAAATCAATCAAATCTGAGGACGTTAATTTAACTAAACACCTAGGAATTACAATTACGAACTTTTTGAATAGGAAAGAACACATAGAAAATATAAAAATAAAAGAACACATAGAAAGACTGAGTTTGATTGGCAGAACGGTAGAATACTTAGAATACGCAACATATCTACTAAAGAGACGGCCTACACTATACTTGTCCATCCTCTTTTGGAGTACTGCTGTGCGGTGTGCGATCTTCAAAACATAAGGTTAACGGAATACACCAAGAAAGTTCAAAGAAGAGCACTACGTTTTGTAGTATCGATAAACGGGGGAGACAGTGTCAATGACAGGATAAAGGTTTTGGGGTGGAATGTTTAAAAACAAAGGCGTATTTCGTTGTGGCAGAATCTTC
Source organism: Schistocerca gregaria (assembly GCF_023897955.1). Lineage (NCBI taxonomy): Eukaryota > Metazoa > Arthropoda > Insecta > Orthoptera > Acrididae > Schistocerca > Schistocerca gregaria. Next base: position 318,826,100 of record NC_064925.1, on the reverse strand, counting down.
GCACGAAATTTCAATCACCAACATTCTCCTCCAAATGCGAAGATATTTTGTTAACGTCGACCTACATTTTGAGAAACTACCATCGTCATAAAATAAAGGAAATCGGAGTTCCCACAGAAAGGTATGGATGTTCGTTTTTTCAGTGCGCTGTTCGAGAATCGAATAATAGAGAATTAGTGTGAAGGTGGTCTGATGAATCCTTCACCAGGCACTTAAGTGTGATTTGCAGAGCGGCTGTTCTTGCCTAACCTTCTCCCCAGATTCTCCCCTCCTCTCTGTTGAAGACACTGCCAACAGTGGAGGATCACCTCTATGGTTCCGTTAAAAGGATGAAGTCGACTGACAGGAACTACTACGGAGCGAGTTGGGAGTTTTAGCTCAATGTTAACAGGAAACCTCACTTTTACCACCTGACTGAACTCCTGATAACACTGAACAACAAATATGAAATGAAAGTGTATAAATTGCATGATTTTGAGTTATGTTTATTTCAGTATCAAATGATCCAAAATCATCATCTTCATAAATATTTAGCTCTAGGTTTTTAAGTAATCTATATTTTTGTATAAATAACTCACTAACTAAATATGCATTCATGCATAACAAATTTTAAGTGAATAATTACATGAATTATATTGTGTTTTACGCATTGATAAATTTCAGTGCCATTCTCGAGGTACAAAAGTCAACTATTAAGAAAAAATGAACATAATATTACATGAATAAAAATACTTTCTAAGTCTACTTTGTACCAGAACTATGGCAAGCACAAAAGAAAATATATAAATTAACTGGTCACAGATGTATATAAAAGATCACAAATGTTAAATGTCCATATGTACAGTATATACAGTAACATATTTTGTTCAGTGATAAATTCAGAAGATGACCGCTTTCACTCGGCTTGACGTTTATACACTACTTGGGAACATCCCTTATAACAGTCCAGCAGTAATCTGCTAAAATAGTAGGGCTCCACTTACCGGCATACCTCTTCTCAAATGTAGCAGTATCTTGATGAAATCGTTTCCCATGTTTATCACTTACTGCACCACAATCTTTGGGGAAGAAGTCAAGATGAGTATGTAAGAAATGCATTTTCAATGACATGTTGCAACCAAATTTTTCATTAGATGACAACATGCTATCTACAATCTCCTTGTAATTTATTGCTCGTTTGTTCCCTAAGAACTGTAAACAGACTGCCTCAAAACATTACCATATATCTTCTCATCAGCTTGTATGATTGCATCAAAAGTATGGTTTCTAAATAGCTCTAGAATCTGGGGGCCTGCAAAGATGCCCTCTTTTACTGTGGCATCACTTAAGTAAGGGTATTTTTGCCTTAAGTAATTAAATGTGTCATCTTTGTTCATTCCCTTAATAAAGTTTTTCATGAGACCCAACTTGATGTGCAAGGGCGAGAGCAGAATCGTTTTAGGGCCTACTAGAGGCTCCCTCTTAATATTCTTTATACCTGGCTGAAGAGATTTTCTGGTGGGCAATTCATGTTTACTGCAATGAGATGCACGAGCTCCGCTATCCAATTCACAGAGAAAGAGGAAATATTTAGTATACTCTAATTGCATACCATTTTCAAGTCACCACAAATCTACCATTGATAATCATTATACTTGATGGCTTCTAGTAAAATTTTCATGTTTTGGTATGACTCTTTCATATGCATGCTATACACAACTGGAATAGAAGGAATCTCATTACCAAAATGTAAAAGCACTGCTTTTAAGTTCAATTGAATCAATAAAGAGTCTCCACTCATCAGGGTTGTAATTAATTCTGAGAGCCTTCCTGAGAGCATTTATGTCTACACATACAACAAGACTATACTGCATGTTAAAGAAATGAGTGAATTGTTGCTCTCTTCTGCAGCAGAATGAAACATTTACAATGCTTTCCAGGAAACTGCGCTGGTGCAATATCAACCTTAACTTTAGAGAGCTCCCAATATCTAATGAGATCACTTAACTCATTTTGAGACAATTTTTTGTGGATCATCAGTTGATGATATACGAGTATTTGGAAGAAACTCTGGATCTTGTGATGTAATTGGTTCAGGACATTCAGAATCCCCATCAGAAGTTGTTTCGTACTCTGTCAGTGGTTCAGATATTGGCAGTCCTTCCCCATGTAGAACTGGACGTATGGCAGACGGAGTGTTTGGCTGGATCACTGTCTGCATCTTCTTCTTAGATATTCCGTTCTTGATAGGAGGAACCATACAAAAGTAGCAGTCACTGACATGGTTAGCTGGCTCACGCCAGATCATGGGCACTGCAATGGGCATTGAACGTCCTTTCCCATACATTCAGTTCCTGAGGATGCTGGTACAAGTGTTGCAGATCACATGTGGAGCCCAGGGTTTATCCTGATCACCTATTTTTCACCAAGAATAGCATCTGTAAGCTTTTTTAATCAATGGATTTATTTGCTGTCTTTATGAAAAAAGTCACTTTTTCACACACATAACAAAATGTGTCAGCACTGTTAACACAAACTCGTGTCATTTTTGCTCACTTAAGTACCAGTCAATTTGAACAACTGGTAGTTAATCTGGAAACAAGTTTGCAAATAATTTTATATGTATTAATAAAGTTACTGAAGTTGAAGAGGAGGGAGACAAAGAGATCTCTAAAATTGGTATCAAAATGTTTATTTCCAAAATATTGAACACAGGTAAGACTAGGGACAATAATATAATCTATTGTAACTAGGAATTATGACTTTGACAAACCATTATAATATTTAATTTTAAACTTAACTTAAAAATACATATATAATTATCTCAATGTAATAAAACAGTATAAAATGAAAACCAGAGCTAATTTTGAATTATCTTTGGGATATTCACCACCAGCACATTAGAACTGATAGGAATTGATTATTTTTATTCTATTTATATTTTCATTGTTGCACAGTGCAATTTGTCACAAATTTCTTAGTTTTTTCCTTTTGATTTGTGTGGGTTGGTCAACACATCCTACTGACATTTGTGATACGTAGGTAACACTGCTTTCTTAATGTGGGTTCTGTCTTGTCTTTCCAAGGCTTTGGTGTTCGTCTTTTTCACCTGTCGCCAAATAATTTTTAACATGTTACAGAAAATTTTCAATGATGAAATGTCACTTCCTGGGGGAAGCGTACAAACCTCAAAAGGGAAGGTATCTTCTGGCTAAAAATAGCTTCATACAGAGATAACCATGTGCTCTTGTGGATTTTCGAATTATAAGCTGCTGTGACGGATGCATATAGTGTTCAAGTTGTTCTTCTGCGAGATAATGTAGTTGCTTAAGATCTTTGTAATCATCCAATAACCATCTTTGTTCAACTGTTTGTTTGTGGATAGAAAGCACTGGTCCAAAGTTTCTTAGTGTGGAGTAACTGGCATAATTGGTTCATTAAAGAGGGCATAAAATTTGTTCCTTGTTCAATTATAATTGTTTCAGGCACTCTGAATTTTAGTATCCATTGATTCCCCATTGCATGTGTTACTGTTCAGCCTGCTGACTTGTTATTGCTACCAGAGAAAAGAAATGTGAAAAATGATCGATTAAAATGCATAAATTTCCTGCTAGTGTTTCACTAATGGCTCGAGAATATCCACCCAATCACTTTAAATGGGTGATTTGCCTCAGATATCATTGTAACAAAATGCTTTTGTGACTCACCTTTGGCCTTTGCGCATATGTAATACAATTCTTGACATACCGATCAACTTCTTGTCTGTGTTTAACCACCAGAAATTTGCCCTGTGTTCCGTTGTCCTACAACCATTGTGTCCTGCTAAAATCGAATTGTGAGTCTATCTCAATACCTCGTTTGATAATTTTTCTAGTAATAGATGTGTAACCCAATCTTGTGTTCCTGCACAACACTTCATCCTCCATGTCAAATTGTGGTTGTCTGGTAAAAAACATTGACAGTGTAGGTCATTGCTTTGTGCTTCCTTCCATTCATCCACAGTGCATACTTTGCAACTCAAACTGTCTGCATCTGCATTTGACTTTCCTGGATTACATATTACTTTGAAGTCAAGGATCATTGTCCAAAGGTTTTACAAAACAGAGTCATGTTGTGGTAGTGAGTGGAGCTGGAAACAATATTGATAGGGATCAGGGATACAATATTGAGTGTGACCTGGTAAAAATAGAATCTGCAACGAACCATACAAATATTAGCTTGGTTCCTGCTTTCATGCAGTATGAGCGACTCCAATTGAACAGCTCTGTCAGGAGCATTAATAAGGAGGTAGATCAAGTGCTTCAGGTGGCTACTTTGTCAAGTGTATGTTTGGTGCCTGTTGATGGTATAAGTAGGTGGGACTTCACAAGACATGGCCTGCATCTCTATAAGAAAAGGAAGTGTAAATTGGCTGGCATGTTAGCAGAATTTTTAAAGGGGTCACTGAAACCCATGTGAGTACATTTTTAGGCTAAGATCAGTATCCAGTCATCCTACATTGATTGAAATTAAGCTTAATGAAAAGTTCAGACAGGCAAGTACTAGAGATGTGAAAAGGTCACAAGATTCTCATAAGAGTACAGTGAAAAACAATGTTAGTATGTCAAAAGATTCACATAAAAGCATAGTAAAAAATAATGTTGATATATTGCATCTGAATATCAGGGGACTAAAAAACAAAATAGATGAGCTTCTTGTTTGTATAGAAGATTTAGAAACTGAGGATGGAATAGATGTACTATGCCTGTCTGAACATCATATAGTCACAGGTGTCGAAATGGTAAATGTATGTGGACATAAGCTTTCAGCAGATGTAAGTAGAGACACTATGGAGAGAGGAGGAGTTGCCATATATGTTAAACTCGGTCATAGTGTGAAAAATTTGCAAACTAAAATTTTTTTGCATAGAGCAACACATAGAAGTATGTGCATGTCAGCTTAAACTAAATAAAGGCACTTTTTTAATTGTAGCCATGTAAAGATCCTCATTGGGAAATTTTCAACTATTTTTGAAATACTTGGATTCTTTGTTGTGCTACCTGCCAGACAAAGAAAATCAAATTATTGTTTGTGGGGATTTCAACATAGATTTTCTGAAACAGTCAAATAGAAAGCTTGACCTTGAAATATTACTTGGTTCTTTCAGTTTGACATCAGTTACTGATTTTCCTACTCAGGTGGTACAGGAAAGCAGCACACTGATAGCCTGTTAAGAATTGTGTGTCTGATCACGATGCACAGATAGTTAGCTCCATACAGTAATGCAAAACAGTCCTCCAAAATAGTGATTACATTAACAATTTGACACTTAAAAATTTCAGGGAAAGCTTGCAACAGTTAGACTGTGATGAGGCGTACAGGGATCATGATGCTAATTTAAAATATTTCATGATACCTACGTGAGTATATTTCAAAACAGTTTCCGTATGAAAACAGTGAAATATAATTGTAAGAAATTATGTGAAAAGGGATAAAAATATATTGTAAACAGAAAAGGGAAATGTATTTTATAGCTAGGAGGAGTAATGATCCTGAAACAATGAAACATTTGAACTACTGCACTGTATTAAGAAAAATTATTCAAAGGTCCAGAAGTATGTGCATTATGTCTGAGATTAGCACATCTGATAATAAAATTAATACAATTAGGAATATTATAAAAAGGGAAACAGGGCAACCAAGAGCACAGGAAGACTGTATTTCTATCAAACACAATGAAAAGTTTGTTAACAAGAAGTCAGAAGTAGAAAACATTTTTAATAATAATTTTTAAGTGTTGTGGAGAAAACAGATTCCAGCTCTTCATTAGAAAATGCAAGGCAGTATATGGATGAAGCAGTGCCTAAGCAATTTGATAAAATTGAAATTCAACCCACCTAACCTACTGAAATTAGGAAAATAGTAAATTCACTCAAAAATAAAAAGCTCACATGGAATTGATGGCATTTCCAACAGGGTACTAAAAGCTTGTTCCCAACAAATAAGTAATATTCTCAGCCACATATGTAGCAGCTCACTGAAAATGGAATTTTTCCAGATAGACTGAAATATGCTATTGTTTAACCAACGCATAAAAAAGGGGATCGATCGGATGGTAACAACTACCGCCCAGTTTCACTTCTGACAGCTTTATTCAAAATTCTTGAAAAAGTGATGTATTCAGGAGTAGCATCACATATTTGTAAAAGTGAAGTACTAACAAAAGGTCGATTTGGTTTTCAGAAAGGCTTTTCAACAGAAATTGCAATATATGCTTTCACTGATCAAATATTAAATGCAATGAATAACCGAACATGACCCATTGGGATATTTTGTGATCTCTCAAAGGCTTTTTATTGTGTGAATCATGAAATTCTTCTAGATGAGGTTAAGTATTTTGGTATGAGTGGTACAGATAGTCACAAAGACCAGCAGAGTCATCTCATTGGGGAGATATCAAGAATGGTGTCCCACACGGTTCAGTCTTGGGTCCCTAATTGTTCTTAATATACACTCCTGGAAATGGAAAAAAGAACACATTGACACCGGTGTGTCAGACCCACCATACTTGCTCCGGACACTGCGAGAGGGCTGTACAAGCAATGATCACATGCACGGCACAGCGGACACACCAGGAACCGCGGTGTTGGCCGTCGAATGGCGCTAGCTGCGCAGCATTTGTGCACCGCCACCGTCAGTGTCAGCCAGTTTTCCGTGGCATACGGAGCTCCATCGCAGTCTTTAACACTGGTAGCATGCCGCGACAGCGTGGACGTGAACCGTATGTGCAGTTGACGGACTTTGAGCGAGGGCGTATAGTGGGCATGCGGGAGGCCGGGTGGACGTACTGCCGAATTGCTCAATACGTGGGGCGTGAGGTCTCCACAGTACATCGATGTTGTCGCCAGTGGTCGGCGGAAGGTGCATGTGCCCGTCGACCTGGGACCGGACCGCAGCGACGCACGGATGAACGCCAAGAACGTAGGATCCTACGCAGTGCCGTAGGGGACCGCACCGCCACTTCCCAGCAAATTAGGGACACTGTTGCTCCTGGGGTATCGGCGAGGACCATTCGCAACCGTCTCCATGAAGCTGGGCTACGGTCCCGCACACCGTTAGGCCGTCTTCCGCTCACGCCCCAACATCGTGCAGCCCGCCTCCAGTGGTGTCGCGACAGGCGTGAATGGAGGGACAAGTGGAGACGTGTTGTCTTCAGCGATGAGAGTCGCTTCTGCCTTGGTGCCAATGATGGTCGTATGCGTGTTTGGCGCCGTGCAGGTGAGCGCCACAATCAGGACTGCATACGACCGAGGCACACAAGGCCAACACCCGGCATCATGGTGTGGGGAGCGATCTCCTACACTGGCCGTACACCTCTGGTGATCGTCGAGGGGACACTGAATAGTGCACGGTACATCCAAACCTTCATCGAACCCATCGTTCTACCATTCCTAGACCGGCAAGGGAACTTACTGTTCCAACAGGACAATGCACGTCCGCATGTATCCCGTGCCATCCAACGTGCTCTAGAAGGTGTAAGTCAACTACCCTGGCCAGCACGATCTCCGGATCTGTCCCCCATTGAACATGTTTGGGACTGGATGAAGCGTCGTCTCATGCGGTCTGCACGTCCAGCACGAACCCTGGTCCAACTGAGGCGCCAGGTGGAAATGGCATGGCAAGCCATTCCACAGGACTACATCCAACATCTCTACGATCGTCTCCATGGGAGAATAGCAGCCTGCATTGCTGCGAAAGGTGAATATACACTGTACTAGTGCCGACATTGTGCATGCTCGGTTGCCTGTGTCTATGTGCCTGTGGTTCTGTCAGTGTGATCATGTGATGTATCTGATCCCAGGAATGTGTCAATAAAGTTTCCCCTTCCTAGGACAATGAATTCACAGTGTTCTTATTTCAATTTCCAGGAGTGTATATTAACGATTTGCCACTCTATATTCATGAAGATGCAAAGTTAGTTCTTTTTGCTGATGATGCAAGTATAGTAATCACACCCAAGAAGCAAGAATCAGCTGAGGAAATTGCAAATAATGTCTTTCAGAAAATTATTAAGTGGTTCTCTGCAAATGGACTCTCACTAATTTTTGAGAAAACACAGTTTATACAGTTCTGTACAGTAGATGGCATAACACCATTGATAAATATAGACTATGAATGGAAGTCTGTTGATGAGGTAGAATACTCAAAATTTCTGGGTGTGTGTATTGATGAGAAATTGAATTGGAAGAAACACATCAATGATCTGCTGAAACGGTTAGGTTTAGCTACTTATACTATTAGGGTTATTGCAAATATTTGGTGCTAAACATATCAGTAAATTAGCCTAATATGCCTATTTTCATTCATGGTTTCATATGGCATCATATTTTGGGGAAATTCGTCATTAAGAGAGAAAGTAGTAATCAGAATAAAGCTGTAGATCACCCAGTATCACCTTGCAGACGTTTATTTAAGGAACTCGGCATATTCACAGTACCTTCGCAATACATATATTCACTTATGAAATTTGTCATTAATAACCCATCCCAATTCAAAAATAACAGCGAAGTGCATAGCTAGAACACTAGAAGAAAGGACGATATTCAATATTCTGGATTAAATCTCGCTTTGGCACAGAAAGGGGTGAACTATGCTGCCACAAAAATCTGTGGTCATTATCCAGACAGTATTAAAAGTCTGACAGATAGCCAACATTTAAAAGCAAATTAAAAGAATTTCTGAATAACAACTCCTCTCAACTCTGTGGTCATTATCCAGACAGTATTAAAAGTCTGACAGATAGCCAACATTTAAAAGCAAATTAAAAGAATTTCTGAATAACAACTCCTTCTACTTAATAGATGAATTCTTAGACATGAAGTAGCAACTCTCCAGAGAACCTTCGCAGCTTCTGTAAAGTTTGGAACGCAGGAGACAAGGTACTGGCAGAAGTACAGCTGTGAGGATGGGGCGTGAGTCGTGCTTGGGTAGCTCAGTTAGTAGAGCACTTGCCCGCAAAAGGCAAAGGTCCCGAGTTCGACTCTCAGTCTGGCACAGTTTTAATCTGCCAGGAAGTTTGTAAAGATGATTATTTTTTTACGTTTTATGTGTAACTAAAATAATGAAACTTTTGTTTACATAATCGCGTTTTTATGAAAATCCTTTAATTAATAAGTTTAATTCCCATCCTTTGTTGAAAATGGCAATAATTAATTAAAAATATGAATGACATACAGGGTCATCCTGACCCTTCACGTGATGTACTCGTTTTGTACAACATCCCCACATGTCTGCGATCTTAATAAATCATTTAGTTTTAGAAATCTTCACAATCTAGTGACCAATGAAACTCCATCCCTTGCTGCACGTGGACGATCGAGACTTCACATTAATGCACCTGGATATGCTCCTAGATACCTTTGGGAAGCACAATTATATTATCTAAATAAACCATGTATTATTTTGGTTTTAATCTTTACAGTACATCATCAAATAATCACTGGAAAGGAGCTAGCCCAGAAGGCATGCAGCGATATTGATAAAGACCATAGCGTATTGAGAACGCTACCTTTGGATGGTCTATCTCTAATTGAAGGTAACTATTTCATAGGTCCACAGTTGTCAAATACCAGCATTCGCCCACATTATCTAAGGTTTCTGTTGTATTTGGTATTGAATAAGTGTCTGATACTGTTTTCTGATTTAAGTAGTGGTAGTTGTCAAAGAACTGATGTGATACGCTGTCAGTCAACGTTTTTTAGTGTACAACGACAACAGATGCTGAACAAGGGATACTACTTGTTTCTGCGATCCCAGCTGGAAACTGTTGAGTTATAAAGTCTTCCATTACCGACTGTAGGTTTGAGATATTCAATATGGTATCTTATAAACAGGAGCTTCAGTTCCAGTCAGAATATAATGTCGAGCTAGTGGCGTAGGGCGCAATGGGCCAGGATGATTAACTATCACAGTACCAATGGGGGAAGGAGGGAGGAGTAGTTCATGTCCACGTTTTTAAAGTATTTTAAATGAGCCAGTTTCTTTATATTTTCAATTTTGAAAAAATATTTATTGTTTTAATGAATTCTTTTACCAGAGTCCATATATGTTTTAAATTTTCGGTTAAACTGAACCAAAAATTTAAAGGCTCAGCAGTAGATGTCACTTTGCCCAGTGAAGTTCATGTTCAGTATTTCGAGGTTCAGTGGCTTACACACCAATTTCTCTTTAAAAAGTATGTTGAAAGTAAAAGTCAACAACAAGAAACAAAATTTCCATTTTTTAAATTTTTTGTGGGGTCATAAATACAGTAGTAGACGTTATTGAAAATATGTTGGTATTTCTATGTTTGTGTTAAAGGGTACTTCCAGGTTCTGGATACTGATTACATATCAGTACTTCTTTAAAACAGTATGTTGTTAATAAACTCAACAACAATTTAAAAAATTGTTTTTAATCTTTTTAGGGCGAGCACAAAGGCCCCATCTAGATGATGCGCATTATTCTTTGGTACTGCTCGGGTTAAACAACTCTATGTACTCTTCTAAAAGGTTTTCCATGTCCACCTTGTCCCATTGCTTTAGATGTGCTGCTTTATTTCTTATTGCAGTCCAGATGACAGACTGTCCCAGTGCTGAGTAACTTGTTGAAATCCCTGTCCAATTTGGCTGCATTTAGTATTTGTAAATTAGCAATCACAGCACCACATGGTACCTGTACTTCCTCGGGGCTTAGTTATCAGTACTGAGAGGCACTACTTTGCGTCGCTCAGTCCCACACGTAGTATAAAGAAACCCATTCAAAGCATTTCACTTTACCGATTTCTCCTTTCAAAGGTTCAACAATACTCAAACAATTCTCCAACAGAACAGCTCCTACATGAATCCAGAAAATTTTTGCAGTACCTTTTGGTATGATAGCCCATTAGAGATCTTGTATGCAGTTTAGGCAGCCGCCTCTGGCCTAAGGGTGAACCTTGTGACAGTAATGGTTCTCTGGGTCCACCCGGATAGCCACGCAATTCAACGCACTGCTTTCCAGAAGGAAATGCATGCCGGTCTGTGGCACGAATCCACCTGGTGGATTAGTGTCAAGGTCCAGTGAGCCAACCAGTCTGTGGATGGTTGTTAAGGCGGTTTTCCATCGGCCTCAGTGAATGTGGGCTGGTTCCCCTCAGTTACACTATGTCGGCCCGCCTGATTAGCCATGCAGCCTAACATACTACTTTCCAGGTGGGAAGGCATGCTGGTCCCTGGCATGATTAGTATCAAGGTCCTTTGTGCCGGCCAGTCTATGGATGATTTTTAAGGCGATTTTCCATCTGCCTTGGCGAATGCGGGCTGGTTAAAGAATGTTGGCGTTTGCTGTGCGTACACAGTAGTTACTCTACCATGCAAACATTGGGGCTACACTCGTCTGGTTTGAGTCGTTCCTGTGGGTTCCACTGGGGGCCTAATCGCACAATAACCCTATTTTTAATGCAGGACGGCTGTGGGGTTAGTGGACTGCTGCAGCATGCTGTGGGGTTGTGAACTACTTAGGGCTACAGTGGGGATGAAGCCTCTCTGTCGTTTCTAGGTCCCCAGTTCAATACAGTACAATACCATGGTCCTCTGTTTGTAAAAGCAAGATGAAATGGTGCTCTATCCAGTTCTACTATTTTTGGCGTGCTGTGCAACCACGAAATATAACCTGAAAATTATTTTCTGGCCACTGCAGACTGTGGGAAGAAGTTCTGTGTCAACCCTGATGCTAACTTGCCCCACAATGAAACCATTGTACCTAGTGTATATACATGGCTCCCTCCTGCCCCCCCCCCCCCCCTCTACGCCACTTACTGCTAAGTATGGCAGATTTTCTTTTACTTTGGCAAGTACACACTTACTTGCTATAGATACCTGGGATCCAATATCTAATAAAAATTTAGACAACTTTCTCCGTATGTAACTGGTCAAAACAAGCTCTGCTGTTGATTTTGCACTTGTGGTAACTCTTACCGGGAATATAGTGTTCAATGGACATAGCACCCCCTGTTCCATTTAATTGCACAGTGTGAGGTTCACCCTGTAATCGTCCTCCATACCTCTGTGAGTGTTTGTTCTTACAGCTTACAGATGTGATCAGAATGTGCAAAATATTTGCATATCCATCATTGCTGTTCTCTGCAGATATGCATCATATGGCATGTACGACCACATCTGCACTGTCCAGTCACATGAATGTGACCACCCGCCAAAAGACTGAATAAGCACCTTTCACAGAATAGACCACTGCAAGACGCGCAGGAAGAGAGTCCGTGAGGTTCTGGAAGGTACCAACAGGAATGTGGAACCATGCTGCTTCCATTGCATTGGCCAACTCCGCTATGTTTCTCTGTTGAGGACCCATGTTGCGAACACTCGATTGATGTGGTCCCACAGATTCCTGATTGTGTTTAAGCCTGGTGAATTTGGTGGTGATCCTGGTCCTCTTCAAACAAGTCACGTACACTGTGAGCTGTGTTTAAGGTTGTACTACACTGCTGGTTGATACCATAGTGCTGAGAAACTGCATTCACTTGTGGATTTGGCCCAGAAGGATAGATGCATATTTTGGTAGATCCATTGTGCCTTCCAGGAAGACGAGATCACCCAGGAAATTCCACTAAAATATTCTCCATTCTATAACACTACCCTCTCCAGCCCAGACCCTTCCAATGATTGTTGCAGGATGTTTACTATCAAACGTTTCATGGCCATGCATGTGAAGGGTCATCTGTCCAATGGGGAAAAACACGTGATTCATATGAAAAGTCCACTTGTCGTCACTCAATCGATATCCAGTTGCGGTATTGGCATGCGAATTCCAGCCTTTGTCGAGATGAACACGTCAACATAGCTGCATGAACTAGATGCCTGCCGTAGGGGACCATACACAGAAGTGTGTGCTGAACAGTCATTGAGGATACACCAGCAGCCCCTTGCTCAAGAGTTGCATGTCTATTCACGTGCAGACATCTCTGCAGCTCTCATTAACACCTTTCATCTATGGCCCACGGTGGACCACCTCGGTGCCAGTTTTGGATAGCGCCCTTTTACCATGTATGGTAGACTCTAACCACGACGATGCTCAAACAGTATACAGACTTAGCTATATCGGAAACGCTTCCACCCTTCTCCCAAAAGCCAATGATCAAGCCCTTTTGGACATCAGATGAATGCTCCACTTCTGCATTGCGACAACTGCACTGTTTTCTGCGTCCTCCCCTCCCCTTCCACTCAACACGTTTTATATACCCTCCACCGCTAATGCTGCCAGCTGTGGTCTGTGTGTTGTTCTTGCACTTTGACGTCGAACATAGGCGGTGGTACCATTAACGTGACTGGACCGAGTAAAACATTTAACATTCATATGAAATAAAGCCTTCTTCTCCTGAAGTATTTTGGCCTATATTAGTACACCAGCCCTTTCCTGAATTCATCCAACGACTGCGTTTCCCTCAAATTTTTATGGCACATACGTCCTACCACCCATTGCCAGCTTTAGCCTGGCTGCACTCAACAGTTGCTCATTATTCCAATCTTACAATCTAGCAGATGTGTCTAAATGATCGAAAAATGCAAAAACAACTTCTTGTGATTTTCCTGGAAGAAGGGTGGCCAATGCGGCGGTGTTAGTGTCCAAGATTGGTAAATTAGGAAATGACTGTTTCCTCCTTTCATCCATTATTTACCCTAACTCTGTCTGCAAGTGTGTTACTTGGTTTATTAGCTGCTGAATACCTTCCTCAGCCGAAACTTGCTTCTCCTGTTGCCTATTTACAACAAACTCAGATATGCAATGTACAACAAACAACAATAAAAGGGAAGAAGAAAGTATAGGGAAACCACTATACAGGCCCAAACTTTGAAATTGGCACTTACTCGTATTGTAGCGTAGGAAACCCCTGCTACAGAAAATACATTGTTCCAGCCGCTGTCTTCTGACTGGCTTGATTTTTATCCTCAGCAGTCGTTCTTACAGCAGTTGTAACGGGTAGAGGCAGAGGACATATCTGTCTAGCCAATTAGCGGTGTGTCTAGGATGGCTTAGTGGTGGCGTGGAGAATATCGTGACATTTCCTCTGTCTGGCGTTCATCAACTCTTGACTGTGCATTCTGCTGCTGCTGTGGCAGATACCACATCACCAAGTTCCAATATTTCCTGGCTCAACTAAGTACGACCGACTGCGGCGGCTGCATTACGCTCCGGGGCCCAGAGTTCAGTGGTGTTCTGTTGATACGTCGTCGAGGGTAGAGATGGCTGGACCCTAATGTCGCACTTTCAGGCCAGTAGTAAAGTGTGAGAGTGTCCTCGGAGCAAGGACGCTAAAGCATTACTCGTGTTCTGGCGAAGGTAAGGGCGTCTGCGTCGTAGGTAGGGCCCTCAACAGCACAGTCCCAGTGTCACCTAATTCCCCATTTGTTTGACGATGACGAGGTGATTTGTGTGTCCTTAGATACTGCTCCTCCCCCCATGAACCATGGATCTTGAAGTCGGTGGGGAGGCTTGCGTGCCTCAACGATACAGATAGCCGTACCGTAGGTGCAACCACAACGGAGGTGTATCTGTCGAGAGGCCAGAAAAACGTGTGGTTCCTGAAGAGGGGCAGCAGCCTTTTCAGTAGTTGCAGAGGCAACAGTCTGGATGATTGACTGATCTGGCCTTGTAACACTAACCAAAACTGCTGAAAGCAAGGGGAAACTACAGCCGTAATTTTTCCCCAGGGCATGCAGCTTTACTGTATGGTTAAATGATGATGGCGTCCTCTTGGGTAAAATATTCCGGAAGTAAAACAGTCCCCCGTTCGGTTCTCCGGGCGGGGACTACTCAAGAGGACGTCGTTATCAGGAGAAAGAAAACTGGCATTCTACGGATCGGAGCGTGGAATGTCAGATCCCTTAAGGTAGGTTAGAAAATTTAAAAAGGGAAATGGAGAGGTTAAAGTTAGATGTAGTGGGAATTAGTGAAGTTCGGTGGCAGGAGGAACAAGACTTTTGGTCAGGTGAATACAGGGCTATAAATCCAAAATCAAATAGGGGTAATGTAGCAGTAGGTTTAATAATGGATAAAAAAATAGGAGTGCGAGTAAGCTACTACAAACAGCATAGTGAACGTATTATAGTGGCCAAGATAAACACGAAGCACATGCCTACTACAGTAGTACAAGTTTATATGCCAACTACCGCTGCAGATGACGAAGAAAATGAAGCAATGTATGATGAGATAAAAGAAATTATCCAGGTAGTGAAGGGAGACGAAAATTGAATAGTCATGGGTGACTGGAATTCGAGAGTAGGAAAAGGGAGAGAAGCAAACATAGTAGGTGAATATGGATTGGGGCTAAGAAATGAAAGAGGAAGCAGTCTGGTAGAATTTTGCCCAGAGCATAACTTAATCATAGCTAACACTTGGTTCAAGAATCATAAAAGAAGGTTGTATACATGGAAGAATCCTGGAGACACTAAAAGGTATAAGATAGATTATATAATGGTAAGACAGAGATTTAGGAACCAGATTTTAAATTATAGGATATTTCCAGGGGCAGAGGTGGACTCTGACCACAATCTATTGGTTATGAACTGTAGACTAAAACTGAAGAAACTGCAAAAAGGTGGGAATTTAAGGAGATGGGACCTGAATAAACTGACTAAACCAGAGGTTGTACAGAGTTTCAGGGACAGCATAAGGGAACAATTGACAGGAATGGGCGAAAGAAATACAGTAGAATAAGTATGGGTAGCTCTGAGGGATGAAATAGTGAAGGCAGCAGAGGATCAAGTAGGTAAAAAGACGAGGGCTAGTAGAAATCCTTGGGTAACAGAAGAAATATTGAATTTAATTGATGAAAGGAGAAAATATAAAAATGCAGTAAATGAAGCAGGCAAAAAGGAATACAAACGTCTCAAAAATGAGATCGACAGGAAGAGCAAAATGGCTAGGCAGGCATGGCTAGAGGACAAATGTAAGGATGTAGAGGCTTATCTCACTGGGGGTAAGATAGATATTGCCTACACGAAAATTAAAGAGACCTTTGGAGAAAATAGAGTCACTTGCATGAATATCAAGAGCTCAGATGGAAACCCAGTTCTAAGCAAAGAAGGGAAAGCAGAAAGGTGGAAGGAGTATACAGAGGGTCTATACAAGGGTGATGTACTTGAGGACAATATTATGGAAAGGAAGAGGATGTAGATGAAGACAAAATGGGAGATACGATACTGCGTGAAGAGTTTGACAGAGCACTGAAACACCTGAGACGAAACAAGGACCCCGGAGTAGACAACATTCCATTGGAACTACTGACGGCTTTGGGAGAGCCAGTCCTGACAAAACTCTGCCATCTGGTGAGCAAGACGTATGAGACAGGCGAAATAACCTCAGACATCAAGAAGAATATAATAATTCCAATCCCAAAGAAAGCAGGTGTTGACAGATGTGAAAATTACCGAATTTTCAGTTTAATAAGCCACAGTTACAAAATACTAACGCGAATTATTTACAGACGAACGGAAAAACTGGTAGAAGCCGACCTCGGGGAAGATCAGTTTGGATTCCGTAGGAATGTTGGAACACGTGAGGCAATACTGACCTTACGACTTATCTTGGAAGTAAGATTAAGGAAAGGCAAACCTACGTTTCTAGCATTTGTAGACTTAGAGAAAGCTTTTGACAATAATGACTGGAATACTCTCTTTAAAATTCTATAGGTGGCGGGGGTAAAATACAGGGAGCGAAAAGCTATTTACAATTTGTACAGAAACCAGATGGCAGTTATAAGAGTTGAGGGGCATGAAAGGGAAGCAGTGGTTGGGAAGGGACTGAGACAGTGTTGTAGCCTCTCCCCGATGTTATTCCATCTGTATATTGAGCAAGCAGTGAAGGAAATAAAAGAAAAGTTTGGCGCAGGTATTAAAATCCAGGGAGAAGAAATAAAAACTTTGAGGTTCGCCGATGACATTGTAATTCTGTCAGAGACAGCAAAGGACTAGGAAGAACAGTTAAACGGAATAGACAGTGTCTTGAAAGGAGGATATAAGATGAACATCAACAAAAGCAAAACGAGGATAATGGAATGTAGTCGAATTAAGTCGTGTGATGCTGAGGGAGTTAGATTAGGAAATGAGACACTTAAAGTAGTAAAGGAGTTTTGTTATTTCAGGAGCAAAATAACTGATGATGGTCGAAGTAGAGAGGATATGAAATGTAGATTGACAATGGCAGGGAAAGCGTTTCTGGAGAAGAGAAATTTGTTAACATCGATTATAGATTTAAGTGTCAGGAAGTCGTTTCTGAAAGTATTTGTATGGAGTGTAGCCATGTATGGATGTGAAACATGGACAATAAATAGTTTGGACAAGAAGAGAATAGAAGCTTTCGAAATGTGGTGCTACAGAAGAATGTCGAACATTAGGTGGGTAGATCACGTAACTAATGATGAGGTATTGAATAGGATTGGGGAGAAGAGAAGTTTGTGGCACAACTTGACTAGAAGAAGGGATCAGTTGGTAGGACATGTCCTGAAGCATCAAGGGATCACAAATTTAGCATTGGAGGGCAGCGTGGAGGGTAAAAATCGTAGAGGGAGTCAAGAGATGAATACACTAAGCAGATTCAGAAGGATGTAGGTTGTAGTAGGTACCTGGAGATGAAGGAGCTTGCACAGGATAGATTAGGATGGAGAGCTGCATCAAACCAGTCTCAGGACTGAAGACCACAACAACAACAACAAAAGATAGTGCTGTCCCCTGCTGATTTCGCGATAACAGTGGTGTTAGTGTATAGTTTGGAAAAAGGCGATATCCCAGTCGTCGCAATCGGGCTGCAGTAGTCCCTGCAGGCTGGCCCAGCGTCGCCACGTATGGCCTGTCGTTGCAGAGGCGATGCGAATCTGTTGACCACGCGGGTCTTTGGCGATCACCGACTCCCCATATGGTGGTGGTCTGATTTCACCTTAGCGCTGCACTGCTGACTGTATGGTCTCGGCTACAATATAAGAGGTGTAGCTGTCAGTGGCGAGCAGTGGCGGGCAGTGCGGTAGAACGGTGAGTGGCTTCAGCTACGATAAGAGCGGCAGAGCTGTATTTTCCATCACTTCTTGCCAGGGCATCATCATGTGAAATAGCTGAGCTCCTCATTTTGAGTGAAAACAGCTGTTTTTGGAAACGTGAGTCAATGAATGACAGGATGAATCACGGAATTCATGTCATTAATAGGATTAGGAAAGCCTATAGAGAGTACCATCTAAACTATATTTGATTATACAAGAACATCTATCTGAACGTTCGATTAGATACTCCAGAAAACAGCTTCTCGCTTGACGAAGAAAACACCAGGCTATCAACTGCATCTGACACCAGAAGAGAGGAGTGTTGTAACTCTGAGGTATGCGAGAAAGACATTTACTGAATTATAGACACTTTCCAGAATGAGATTTCCACTCTGCAGCTGAGTGTGCGGTGAGCACTGATATGAAACTTCCTGGCTGATTAAAACTGTGTGCGAGACCGAGAGTCGAACTCGGGACCTTTGCCTTTCGCGGGCAAGTGCTCTACCAACTGAGCTACCCAAACTCACGCCCCCTCGTCACAGCTTCACTTCTGCCACTACCTCGTCTCCTACGTTCCGAACTTTACAGTATCTCTCCTGCGAACCTTGCAGGGGATGTTTCCAGAATGATTCCCTCAGGCTGTGGCTAAGCCATGTCTCCACAATATCCTTTCAGGAGTGCTAGTTCTGCAAGGTTCGCAGGAGACCTGCTGTAAACTTTGTACGATAGGAGACGAGGTACTGGCAGAAGTGAAGGTGTGAGGACAGGGCGTGAGTCGTGCTTGGGAAGCTCAGTTGGTAGAGCACTAGCTCGCGAAAGGCAAAGGTCGCGAGTTCGAGTTTCGGTCCGGCACACAGTTTTAATCTGCCAGGAAGTTTTATAGACACTTTACTTAAAAATTAAAGGAAAAATTAAAAATTAAAAAATAAGCATTTCTTTATAGTTTCAATTCAATAATAATTGTTTTCAGTTAGCAAAAAGTTGACCCCATGTGTATATATATGTAGGTGGGTCCTTCCCGAAAGATATGTTTTCTGGTTCAATAAAACTGCTGGTGGTTGACGATAGCTAATAGTGTGGAGGAAAATGTTGATGCACCTTCTACATTTCATGTTCTCTCACAGTCACAACTTCTAATACACACTTCTGAATTTTAGAGCAAAGCTGGATTTGTTGCAGATCGTCCAAACGACTCACATATGGAAGTAACCTCAAAAAGAGCTGATACTTATCTCCCGTATCATCTGTTTGTTTCCCCACATTTAAAATGACATTCGTTTTTCCTCCTATTAGATCATTCGCTTTTCCAGATTTTTTCCCCTTATGCTTCTTTTGGAATGGTGGAGGATCTGAAAAACCTAACGTCATCTTCAGAACGGGGACGCATTGTACCCTTCTGCTTGTTAAGTTCTATGATATTGGTCTCTGTGATTTTGCCATCTGTGCCAATGGCAACTTCTTCTTCCACTGAAGGAGCCGTTAAGTTTCCTACCATCAGAACTGTAAGAACAACGTCCTTGGAGAACTCTATGAGAGTTGCAAACTTCCCTTTCTTGAGTGGAGGACTGGCGGCAGAACCAGATTTAGACTGCATAGTTTGCACATTTTTCCTTAATCTATCTGCTACGTTTTTTGATTCCTGTCTATATTCGTCCTCTAGAACAAAGAGAATTTATCTTGTTAAAGCAAAAAAATTGTTATTGAAGATTATTATACCCAACTGAACGACCCGCACTCTGCTATTTTTAATTGTTTGTAATGAAAAATGTAAGGTAAAAGACCCAAATAAACAGGATTGGCTCTTTCGTTGCCAGTAAGTGCCAAACTTGTTTAATTGCGTGTTTCCATTATAATTAACAATATTGATCATATGTTTAAGTACACTGTATTTTTATATTGTTTCGTGCCAAAACGTTCTGTTCTCTTTTCTTTCAGGTTTTTGATAACAGGAGCCACTTTTAGACACCAAGAATTTGATTTTAGAATTTGAAGACTTACTGTTATCTTAATTATGACACGTGTTCAGCTGTTGTCTTAGAATTTGGACCTGAAGTAATGCAGCCACCCACCGAAGAAAAACTCAAGAATGAAGCGGACAAATATTTACTGTTATGAAAATTTTCCAAATGCCTTGGAACAACAGACAGACACCGTTCGAACTTAAAATGCCCATCGCAAGTGGCTCGAATTATTTGAGCTATCTGAAACAGTTGTCTGTATCTCTAATGGATGTTGCTGATAAAAGTTTTTGGTTATTGATGTAGGTACCAGAACAAAACCCATTAAAACTGTAACTTCAGGTTCCATTTCCAACAAAACGTACAACGGTATATCAAGAAAACTTCAGTACTAATCTGTCAACAGCTACAAAAACCACTGAATGTGCTTTTGTGATTTTATGTACAAAACTGTGATTTATAGGAACATGTACGAAACGTGTCGAAAGTAAACAAGCTTCCGTATTGCTTAGTGTTATGAGACACGGGAATGGCATTAAGGATGTAGTGGGGGGAGGGGAGAGGGAGGTGAGGGGACCAGACGTAGCCTTTACGAAACAACTGCGTCAGTGTGTAGATAAACGTGATAGCCCTGTGTTGTGTTTCTTTGATTGCTAGCTTGTTCCGCTTGCGATGTCGTTACGGCAACTTTATAAGAACAAAGAATGTGTGTGAAATTTTGTTTCCATCGGCAACGGAGACTCACGAAATACTTTAAGAGACTTTCCATTAAGATGCTATGAGCCACACACAAGTTTTCCACTGCTTTGGGCCATTTCAACGTGGTAAAACGAGTGTTGAAGACCAACCTCGTTCTGGACGCCTTGCAACATCGCGAAACGAGAAAAACATTGAAAAAAATTGCCAGAAAAATCTGTGGGGATCGTCGTTTCCCGACCGACGAAATTTTAACAGAGACAGGTGTGAGCTGGATCTCGCGCCAGCGGATTTTGGATGAGGGTTTACACATAAGACACGTTGTCACTAAAATTATTCCGCTCTTTCTCACACAGGAGCCAAAAACCATGTGTATGAAAGTGTGCTAGGACTTGAAAAAAGAGATGGAAAGTTGCTGGTAAACCCTCGGGATGTGAGATCATAGTCCAAGAAACTTTTCTGTTCCTGCCGTTTCGTCCAGGATTGCGCTGGGCATCCTCAGAGTCTTGCCAAATAATCGGTCGAACGTCCAGGAGCGACATAAATACTGTAGAAAAGAGGACGTCATTAAAGTAACACGTGATGAGCACAGATAAAACTTAACTATCGATTGTCGTCTTGTCATAGATAAAACTGTTTAGCATATTCTGCAGACCTACTGTCCATATGTCGCTAAGTTTCATTGCCTCCTCTTTCCTACTGAAATTTTCCTGGTGCTTATAAATTTCAATGGCTTCTCTACATAGTCGTGGATAATGTAAATAAAATCTCTACTTCAGAAAACTTCACTTCGTGATTTCCTGACTGAAAAGCATCTCTGCAACAGCTGATTTCTCTATTTTTCCTAGTCGGCAAAGACTTTTGTGTTCTTTTAACCGCGTATTTACGCTCCTCTTGGTAGTTCCAATATAAACTTTACCACATGTACACAGAATCTTGTATACACCACATGTAGACAGAGAAGGGAGTTTATTCTTCACAGATCGGAGTACTTATTTTCTTTGTTGGTGTAAAGGCCGGTTTGGAGTCATGTTTCTGTAAAATCTTAGTGATCCGATCCGTTACTTTCTTAATAAAAGGGAGGGAAATTGTATTTTTCCGTCGTTGTGGTTCATTCTTGTCCTTCGGTCTTCTGTTCCGTCGCAAAATTGCGTCATCTAACAAGATACACTCACAAGTCAACACAGCACTACTGAGTACGTTCATCACCTAGCACACTTCAACTAAGAATGTATCAGTCCGTGCAGAGGCAAAGACTGTGCCACGACAAGACCAAAGATTGTTTAACAGTAACATAACTTGCTCTCTCCCTCTGACGTGTACATCGATAACACCCAAAAATCAAAATCACTTGTCCATCTTACAAACTTTTTGAACAAAATCATTAGAGGTGACGCGAGTTGGTGTTACAGGTAAGACCCAGAAAACATGCAAATGTCAAGCCGAAGGAGAACTCCCAACTTTCTCAGACCAAATGAAGAAGGCCGGGTGATGATCATCCTTTAATATTGTGTGATTAGGCATTAGGAATCTGTACATCCTCCCCAGACTATTAACCAGCAGCTTTATTTGAAAGTTTTAAGACACCTGTTTGAGGATGTGCTGGGGAAATGCCGGGTTCATTCATCACAACAATGTCCCTGCTGACGTAGCCTTACGAGTGACCCATTATTTGGCATTTTAGGGATGGTCTGTCGTTCCGCATCCACCGTATTCGCCAGACATATCCCCTTGCGACTTTTTCCTATTCCTGTGACTGAAAGGCAAGCGTTGTGATGTGGAGCGGGTAAAAACAGCTTCGCAAAGGACACTGGAAAAAAGTTTTACAGTTCCAAACATGGTTCAAACAGTGGGGAAAAAAGATCCTTGAATGCATCGCATCTGATAGACTTCGAAGGTACGTCCATGAAGAAAGATTTTATAACAGAAATCCTATTTTTCTGGTCCCCCCCCCCCCCCTTTATCATTTCTCTGTGACGAGACTGCGAATGAACTGAGAAGTTCATCGGATCCTGTTCCAGATCAATGTCGAGGGCCAACCACGGTAGCAATAGAACTAAGGACTAAATTTATGACAGCCAGTATGCATTGGGAATTATGATGACATATCTTGACGTTAAAATAATGGCTTTATTACTTGTTAGTTATTAGTATATCTTGTCCAACTATGATACATAAAAATATAAAACTTATTCTTTAGAGAATGAACATATTTTTATGAAATTAGGTAAAATAATAATTTGACCTTACCTGACAAATTTATTGTATTTCCTACTTTTTCCCAAAGTTTCTTTGTCACAACATAGTTTTTGAAATTAAGCATTTGTCATTGCATAAACATGGCCTAGACTGAACGTCCGGAATCAAACTCCCACACTCGGGGTCTGTGAATTTTTTCCTCTGTGTCAGCTTTATTGCACGAGAGCTCCTAAAGGACAGGAAACGGGTTTGAGCGGTAAAAGAAAATCAGTGTCTAGGGTGAGCAGTGGAAATCAAGCAGCAACATGTTTCGCTCTGCCGGTCATGCTTATCATAGCCGGCCGTCCCATGTTCACATCGAACACAATGTAAACATAAACATGAGCGGCGCTGCTATATAGCTCTACGGCCTCCTCCCCCCACCCCCTCTCCATCGCAAGTATCGTAGCCAAGGCCTAAGTCTCGTTTTTAACTTCACATAGACATTAAGTACGCGCCCTTGACCAATATAGTTTTGGCCTATCCTGTACTACGTTTCTTTATTGGGATTGCTTGCTGGCCTATTGTATACGGTTAAGACGACTTTGCTACACACTGGACTTGTTTTTGGTTAGCCATTCATTACGTAACCTTCACCGTCATCAGTCTCAGAATTGTCTGTTCCATTCGTCTCTGTGTTACTGCCTGATCATAAACTGTGTTCTGCATAAGCAGAGTAACGTAAAACTAATTGCAATAGTAAGTCAGTCATGGAGCTAACGAACTAAGTACTTCGATAGCTCAAACATGACGAGGAATCAAAGGAAAATTAACATTTATTTTGATATTTTTAAAAATGTATCTCCTCTAAATGATACACGTGTCTTGCATATTCCGGACTGATCACGTACGTGCACGATACCCCAACGTTTAGAATCAAAATTATACAGACAGAAGACTATATTTGTCAGGGTATTCCAAAAAAACGCAGATGAATATTTCAGGCGGTACATAAGTCTGAAATGAGCAACGTGTGTGAGGCCCATGTTTGTAAATGTTTATATTTTACAATAAACAGCAGACAACTGCTTCGACGTTGGTGGTGCTGCCTTAAAATAAAATAAAATAAAACAAAATAAAGTACACAATCGTCTGTGATGTCACGAAGGTTGATTTTACCAAAGTTTATAGTTAATTATTTTTTGTCGAAGATGGAGAATTAAGGTCGATTCACAATGGACATTAGAGAACGCAACATCAATGTCTAGCACTCCCGGGAAGAAATTTTGACATTAAAACTGAAAGGAAGTGGTGGACTGGGTGGGGAGGAGTAGGGGGGGGATGCAATAGGGTGGCGAAAGGGTCTTCTGCTAACGTCTAGCAATTTAACTTATCCCTGGAGCAATCACTCATACTGCCCTACTTACTTGTGTGCTTTTGTATCTAATCAGTACATTATTTTTACAGTGAGCGTTTCTCAACAAGAGTAACTAAGTACCAGAAAGCGAGAAACTGTTCTGGTTTTGCTTTAGCAGGACTCAGTAAAAACCCTACATTGTGCATAAATAAGAACATAGGTAAAACAAATTTCATTGGAAAACCTTTTGATTACAGTGAATAAATCAACTCAGCTGAAGGACAAAAATACAGATATTCTTGACGTTGTCCGTTTCTTAGAAAGAAAACAAAAGGGGACAGACAGAGTAAAAAGGCTCTATCTATTGTCTTCTAAATATTGTTTCATATATATTTGTAAGCATATGTTTTCTCTTGGACGATACTTTTCCTAATCTTTCACTTCTCAACAAGGTTGAAAAATTTATCATACAACCTTTGTCAAGAATGTACGTTGTGGATTTTACTTTGGTTATTAATAAACTCTACTATCATTGCTGGTTGCTTAATTCTGATGCTATACTCAGATTTTTTTTGTATCACGGACGGTATCTCATAACCTCAGTTTCACACTTCAGTACTTAGATAAATCAAGTAGAGCTACGTTGCCTTTCTATCCTGTGTGAACACACAGCCATTTGAGGGTGACGCACTGACGTCAAGTGAGAATTGACTTATACTCGCTGAGCCCCCATTACGCCGAAGTGAACACAAGCGAACGTACAACAGAGAACGAGAATTCTCTTTGGTGTTAAAGCCAGGGGCACCGAGCAAATGGCATTCGGTCGTAACCGGTTCATATTCGCTTGTGTTTGCTTTCGTTCCGCTGGTTGTCGGTCTTTTATCGTACCATCAAAGGAAGTTCGCGTTGCCTCTGTTTCGGCACTTCCGCCTGCTATCTTGTCAGCTTTTGTTGTTATTGCCACGGGCTGTGTCAGCGATAGAATAGTCTGTAGAGAATGTAAGATAGTTAGTTAGTCTTATGTTCCATGGATAATTTTGACCGATAAATCGAATGTTGAGTCATTTTACGTTCACATCGCAAATTAATTTGCAAATATGGTTACCTGATGAAAATTTCTGTTTCCTTTTTAAAATATACTGATGCGAGTTGGTAATTCACCTTTTAGAAATACCTATATAAGTGAAATTCTTCTACGGAACAGGATTCATCTAGGAGAAACTTTTCAGTTTGTTTTCAAATATTACTTTGCCATGTGTCAGACATTTTAGTTTATTGGGTAAGCGATCAAAAATTTTTATTGCAGCATTGTGCACCCCTTTAATATGGAGTAATGAATGTCATTTTTGCTTGTGCTATTGTATTTATGTGCATAATTGTTCCTTTTGAACCGTAGTGGATTATTCACAACAAACTTTACGAGGGAGTAAATTTGCTAAGAAGCAGTAATCAGAAAGCCCAATTCCTTAAGATGGTCATGAATGAGCACCACGTATTATTCTTACAGCACGTTTGAGATCTACGAAGACTTTCTTTCTTAAAGATGAACTACCCTGGACCATTATTATATACGAGATACTGGAAAGAGAACAGCATGTATAAGATTTGCTGATGACATGGTATTAGTGGCAGAAAGTGAGCGGACAGTGAATAACATGCTGAAAGATGAGAATTAAACTTGTGTGGAATATGGGATGCAAATAAACACAGCAAAAACACAAGAGTATGATCATCAGTACAAGAAGCAGACTGTCCAATATTAAAATATGACAATCCACCATTAGCCAAGTAAGTGCATTTAAATATCTTGGAATCACAATAACTGAAGACTTGAGATGTCACCAGTAGGTGAAAACGCGAATTGCCATAGCGAAGGAGCAATTCAACCGAAAGAGAAGACTCTTATGTGGCGAATTAGATAAAGGTCTAAAGAAAAGGCTTGGCAAATGTTTTGTCTGAAGTGTGGCACTATATGGGGCAGAAACATTGACACTGAGACAAGAGGATGAAGAAAGGTTAGAAGCATTTGAGATGTGGATGTGGAGGAGAATGGAGAGAATTTGCATTTTATAATGCAACAAACGGCACTGATTACGTATTTGTTTATATGTTCAGATGTGCTAACAAAACTAACAGGGTTCCATTAAAAAAAACATGGGTTTGTGTTGAAAAACATACTTCCATCCATTTTTTTATGGTTTGTATTAACTAATTACACTAGCCCCTCTCCTCACGCTCGGTCTGTGGAATCGGTTCGTCAGTATTTGATGTGGTTTACGAAATACACTCCTGGAAATGGAAAAAAGAACACATTGACACCGGTGTGTCAGACCCACCATACTTGCTCCGGACACTGCGAGAGGGCTGTACAAGCAATGATCACACGCACGGCACAGCGGACACACCAGGAACCGCGGTGTTGGCCGTCGAATGGCGCTAGCTGCGCAGCATTTGTGCACCGCCGCCGTCAGTGTCAGCCAGTTTGCCGTGGCATACGGAGCTCCATCGCAGTCTTTAACACTGGTAGCATGCCGCGACAGCGTGAACCGTATGTGCAGTTGACGTACTTTGAGCGAGGGCGTATAGTGGGCATGCGGGAGGCCGGGTGGACGTACCGCCGAATTGCTCAACACGTGGGGCGTGAGGTCTCCACAGTACATCGATGTTGTCGCCAGTGGTCGGCGGAAGGTGCACGTGCCCGTCGACCTGGGACCGGACCGCAGCGACGCACGGATGCACGCCAAGACCGTAGGATCCTACGCAGTGCCGTAGGGGACCGCACCGCCACTTCCCAGCAAATTAGGGACACTGTTGCTCCTGGGATATCGGCGAGGACCATTCGCAACCGTCTCCATGAAGCTGGGCTACGGTCCCGCACACCGTTAGGCCGTCTTCCGCTAACGCCCCAACATCGTGCAGCCCGCCTCCAGTGGTGTCGCGACAGGCGTGAATGGAGGGACGAATGGAGACGTGTCGTCTTCAGCGATGAGAGTCGCTTCTGCCTTGGTGCCAATCATGGTCGTATGCGTGTTTGGCGCCGTGCAGGTGAGCGCCACAATCAGGACTGCATACGACCGAGGCACACAGGGCCAACACCCGGCATCATGGTGTGGGGAGCGATCTCCTACACTGGCCGTACACCTCTGGTGATCGTCGAGGGGACACTGAATAGTGCACGGTACATCCAAACCTTCATCGAACCCATCGTTCTACCATTCCTAGACCGGCAAGGCAACTTGCTGTTCCAACAGGACAATGCACGTCCGCATGTATCCCGTGCCACCCAACGTGCTCTAGAAGGTGTAAGTCAACTACCCTGGCCAGCAAGATCTCCGGATCTGCCCCCCATTGAGCATGTTTGGGACTGGATGAAGCGTCGTCTCATGCGGTCTGCACGTCCAGCACGAACCCTGGTCCAACTGAGGCGCCAGGTGGAAATAGCATGGCAAGCCGTTCCACAGGACTACATCCAGCATCTCTACGATCGTCTCCATGGGAGAATAGCAGCCTGCATTGCTGCGAAAGGTGGATATACACTGTACTAGTGCCGACATTGTGCATGCTCTGTTGCCTGTGTCTATGTGCCTGTGGTTCTGTCAGTGTGATCATGTGATGTATCTGACCCCAGGAATGTGTCAATAAAGTTTCCCCTTCCTGGGACAATGAATTCACAGTGTTCTTATTTCAATTTCCAGGAGTCCAGGAGTGTATATCCAGAGGTAACGTTAGGTGACTCACCCTGTATATCCCTAGCGGTTCGTGCTGGGCAATGTTCTGTATATATGCACAGGACATTGATAAATTTCTGCAAAATATTTGAAGATTTACAGTGATTCTAAGCGCCAATGTGACTAAACTAAGTTATTTTTTGTAGTTCCAAAGTGTACTTTTTCCATTTTCCATTATCATTAGTTGAGATACCGGAGAATTTTGAAGTTTCTATTCTATTTATTATATCCTCACCACTTATAATTGGTGTAGTACCTATAGATATGCAGAACTGAATATGATGTGTCTCTTTAAAACTGTGGGTAAGACCATTCTCAGAAAACAAGTGAGTGATAGTTTTAAGAACATTGCTTACCATTTACTCCGTTTTTGTACGTAAGCTTCAATCGATTGCAATACTAGTATTATTTGCAAAAAGAACTAATTCTTGTTGTTGTGTATTAGATGGTATATCGTTTAACTATATGAGAATGAGGCACAATGGTGTACCTAAGATTGAACCTTGGGGAACCGCTATATGTGATTTCATCCCAGTCAGAATTACGTCTTCAAACTATATTCGTTGAATTACTAAATAAAACTCCCTGCATTTTTTGGTTGATTGTGACATTACCCGTTAGTTGGCTGTACCATCAATCCTATGCAACTTCAATTTATCTAGGAGACTACCATGATTCAAATAGTCAAATGCCTTAGATAGCGCGCAGAAAATACCAAAGGGCGCTATTGTACTATTTAATGCTTGTAAAATTTGGCTAGTTAACATGTAAATGGCATTGTCAGTAGAGAGACTTTTATGAAACACAAACACTGATTTGCTTAAGTATTATTGTTGCTAAGGTGAGATAGGATTCTAGAATACATTACCTTCTCAAAAATTTTGAAAAAGGATGTCAGCAGTGAAACAGCTCGGTAATTATTGACATCTCTCGGTCTCATATTTCTCAAAGAGGGGTTTAACAACGGCATATTTCAGTCTCTCTGGAAAACTGCTTTGAGTTAATGACACAATATATATTTCATGTAAGACTGGGAAACAGTTTAGTACTCCATTTGAGACACCATCAAAACAGTATAAGCTTTTATACTTGAGAAAAAGTATAATCTTCTTAATTTCAGGAGGAGTTGGTGATGCACCCATATCAATGATTTTTGTGAGAACGACTTTTTCAGCATACTGCTGTGGTTTTTCTTTTGAACTGTTTTTCCCTATGATTTCTACTGCTTTTAAGAAATGGTTATTAACTATATTTGCTACTTCGACTCATAGTTTATAGCCCTTCCATTCAATTCAATATGATGTTATCCTGTTCTGTCTGAATACAGACATTGTAGATCCTTCTGACGCGAGAGATCCACAGCACAAAAGCCGAAAGAAAATAAATGTGAACAGTTGCCCAAAAACTCAAAGGTTAAACTTGGAGCGAGAAATAGATGATAAATTTATTACATGCATCAGGCGGTGATGGAGTGACAAGCACAAGCTTTGTATTTCTTTTTATTAAAAAGGAAAACACAATTAATTTCCTTGAAAGTAAACAAATGCGAACATGTGTCTACTATGCTGGGTACATTAAAAATATATGAACGAGCTGATTATTCTCGTTGCCTACAGTCACACCAGTTGTAATCAAATCGCTGATGCATCACTGTTGCTTTAGACATTTGTGAGGAGGAATAAAAGTAGTTTACTTGGGATCATGCTATCTGCCCTCTAACAAACTAACTATCTGACGAAAAGTATCCAGACACCCCTATGTAATGCAGAATTGACAACTTGGTGTTACGAGAGGAATATCCTCCAGCATGGAAGGTGGCAGGGCGTATTGTGTTGTCAGTAGAGAAACAGTAACAGCAGAATGGGTCGATCAGCAGGAGTCAGCGAATCCGGACGTGGACAAGTCATTAGGTGTCACATGAGTAACAATTCCATGAGGGGTATTTACAACCGTTCTATGGCTGCACAAATCGATTGCTGGTGAAGTGATTCTGAAGTGAAAATGCAAAGGAGCAACCACGGTTAAAGCGAATACCCGGCAGACTTTGTATACTGACAGACAGAGACAGCCAGGCAATGAGGCCAGTGGCTTTTTTAAAAAAAATTGCGTCTAATTAGCTAAATGAATAACTGGTGAGTGCAAGAGTGCTGCCAGCAGTCCATCTAGCACAATGACTGTGTGAAGGGAGTTAAAAAGAGCAGTGTGCAGTGGTCGATCAGCTGCTCATAAATCACACATTTCTGTATCCAATTCTAAACGAGGCTTGACGTACTGCAAAGAGCGACGCAACTGGACTGTCGATGAGTGTAATGGGGCGATTTCGAGTGATGAATCACGCTATACCTGCGGCAATCCGATGGAAGGGTTTGGATTTGGCTAACACCTGAAGAACGTTACCAGCCATCGCGTATAATGCGAACTACGGAGGAGGTGGTGGAACTTTTGGGGTGCTGTTTTGTGGTTGGGGGTGTGGTCCCTTCATTGCACATGAGAAAACTCTTAATTCCGTGAAGATATGAATATATGTTACAGTAGTATGTATTACAAACGTTAGAGGCATGGTTCGCAGTCGATGATTGTTTGCATCATCAGGACAAAGCACCCTCTCATAAAAGAGCATCCTTGAGGCAATGGTTTGAGGACCGTAACATTCCCTAAATGGGCTGGATTCCCTATAATCCCGACCTGAAACCAATGGAACACCTTTTGGATGAGCTAGAGCGTCGACTTCGTTCATACTCCATTACCTTATCTGGTTTCGGATCTTGAAGAAAGATGAGGTGGCATTCCTCCACAGACATTAAGACACATCACTGAAAGTGCTCCAAGCAGAATTCAAGTCATCGTAAAGGCAAAAGGGAGACACTTCATATTAATGTCCAGATACTTCTGATCAGATAGTGCATATACTAGATTTTATCGAGAAGTCTGTGTGAGAGATGGCATGTATATTGCACATTTTATTGCCTTTTCTGTTCCGCTGTAACATCAAGCGCCGGCACGTCGGCCTGGGACGTAACAGTCGAGAAGGCTGTGAGACGACGTCAGCCAATAGTACGTTGACTGGGACCGCACCACGACAGGAGCGGCCCCTACAAGAAGAGAATATAAGCGACGCTCCGCTCTAGCCGCGGTCTCACGAGAACACGAGCCGTGACTTGTGAACGGTATTATTTGCTTGCATGGAAATTGTATCTATCGAAGGACACTGATTACTTGCATGTCGCTATTTGCTATTTTCTTATTGATAACGCCACGTAGCGCTCTGTATGAAAATCACTGGCTGTGCTATGTGCAGTCTGTGGCTAGTTTGCATTGTTGTCTGCCATTGTAGTCTTGGGCAGTGGGTTGCTAACAGCGCATAGCGTTGCACAGTTGGAGGTGAGCCGCCAGCAGTGGTAGTTGTGGGGAAGTGAGATGGCGGATTTTTGAGAATGGATAATCTGGAGGTGTGTCTATTAGAAACAGTACATTTGTAAGAATGGACATCATGAACTGCTATATATATTATGACTATTAAGGTAAATACATTGTTTGTTCTCTATTAAAATCTTTCATTTGCTAACTATGCCCATCAGTAGTTAGTACCTTCCGTAGTTGGAATCTTTTATTTAGCTGGCAGTATTGGCGCTCGCTGTATTGCCCTAGTTTGAGTAACGAAGATTTTTGTGAGGTAAGTGATTTGTGAAAGGTATAGGTTAATGTTAGTCAGGCCTATTCTTCTGTAGGGATTATTGAAAGTCAGATTGCATTGCGCTAAAAAAATATTGTGTGTCAGTATAAGCACAGTCATGTATAATTGTTGAAAGGAGACATTTCATATGGCGACCCCGCCAGGGTTCGAACCTGGAATCTTCTGATTTTTTATTGTAGTTTGTTTGATTAGTGTAGCTTTTGTTTATTACTAGTGCATAAATGTAGAGAGAATCTCCTTTGTAGTTGCTGTCTTTCATTGTTGTACAGTAAAACAGTTGTGGCATGCATATAGATTTGCACCAAGTATTTCGCAGCTGCGCTTGCAATTAACTAGATATTATTTTCAGTAATATGTTAACGTGTTCTCTTATTCTTGCTCTTCAAATTGTGCTTTTCTGTGTTATTATGTGAAAGATTGTGACAATAATGGCGTGTGAAAAACGTTAGACTAGGCTCCAAAGTAAACTGAGAAATAATAGTGATGACGAGCGTAGCTTATCAGTACCACTGTGTAATGAATTAACAGACATTCAAAGTAGTAATTTGGTAATTGTGCATAGGGAAATGGAGCAGGTGGCAAATAATGGTGTAGACAATGAAACAAGTAGTGAACAGGGAAGCATTATCGATCGATCGGTCGGCAACAGCTCGCCTCAGGAATCCGAAACGACAAAACACAATATTGCGAATACTGTAGACTTAGGTTTTGGGTCCTCACCGTTTTCTCAAATAACTCAAGACACATTTTCTGCTTTGTCAAAATGTGAATGTTGCCGGTGAAAAAGCACTGCCAAAAAGCATAGAGAAACAGATTCCAGACACTAATACATTATTATTGCAATTAATGCAAACACAGCAGAAGCTTCAAAAGTTAGACACAATGGAACAAAATCAGAGACAAACACAGCAAAAGCTTCAAAAGTTAGACATGATGGAACAAAATCAGAGACAAACACAGCAACAGCTTCAAGAAAATCATGAGACATTGCAAGCTAAAATTGACTCAGTTGCATCTACCGATTAGGTTACGCAACTAGAAAAAACTCAGAATAACTTAAAGGACACAGTAGATACTCTGAAAATTGGTTCAGAAAGACACATGGAGGAAATTAGTTCATTATCAGAGAAAGTAGTTGAACTTTCGGATCAGCTAAATAATTTATCTACGAAGGTAGACGATAATCTGAATGACACAAAACCGGTAATCTTTAATGACACAGAAGAGTGCGAAAAAATTAAGAAATTCATAAAAAATCAAAAGCAAATTAATACGCAACCCCAAACAGAAATACTGGAAATACAAGATCAGCTGACACAGGTAATACTAGAATTACGTATTTCAGAGTACACTCGCGCTCCAATACGGGAAGAGGGACACAGAAATACGGAACAGCCACAAAATAATAACACAGGACACTTCGGAAATTATGAAGGAAGTTGGCAAGGTACACCGAATTTTGAGATGGAACAGTTGACACGACGTAACAATGACCGATATGCTACTCGCCGACACGATGATTTTCACTATAAGCTGTTCAGCCCCTCAGAACTCATCCGCATTTGCTTAATCAAATTACATGAACATTTACGACATATTATTTTGGCAGGACGTTGCAAAGACGACACTGAAGCTTTTCAGGGACTCTTACAAGAATTAGAAATTGACACTGACAATCGCGGAATGCGAAAACAGGAACACAACAATTACAGGTCACATCCGTCGCAATTTCGCGATGAAAGAAATAATAACTGGACACGACAAGGCTATTCTCACAACACAAATCGTGACCAACACAGACACCACCGGTATGACAACCGTTGGCAGAGTAGTAATAATTACAGGGAAAGATCACCTCTCCGCGGTAATGACTATCATAGAGACAATCAGAGAAACAGACAATATGAGAAACAAAATAATTATTATCAAGGGAGACAGAATAACTTTAGACGCAACGTCTAGCGCGCAGTTACGATTCAGGGAGAAATTCTCCACCACGTGACCGACAAGAAAGAAACTATGGAATCTACCGACATGACGACAGACGATATGATCGTAACGAAAGAGATGAATTGCATCAGAACTGGCGGGATTCAAACAGGGCAGAGCCCTCGCGACAAGGTGAATTAGTAGAAGTTAGGTCCCCAAATCCCAATAACGACGCGCGCCAACAAAGACACAATAGGCAATGACTCATACCGCTGGCAGCCACAAAACGTATTTATGAAACTGACGACGTAGCTGCCGAAGCTAGTAATTACGTAAAAATGGAAGACATTAGGGACATCTTACTCCAGGAACACAACGTAAAACATAACAACATTGCATATCCTGTGATTCACATTACGGTAAATAACGTAAACTTTACGGCAGTACTTGACTCTGGCAGTCCCATTTCAGTAATTAGTGAAACAGCCTTTAGCAAAAGCAACAAATCGAACGATTGCCCCACACTTCCTTTACGTAAGATTAAATTACAAGGTGCAATCTTTGGAAAAAGTGTAGATGTATGCCAACAAAACAACTTAAAATTCTTTTGTCAAAGCTACAGCTTCTCTATGAACTTTCTTATTGTTCCATTATTGCCGACGAAAATTATATTGGGAATAGACTTTTTGAATGAATACAAAGCAATCTTAAACTTTTACGATGCTGAAATAAGTTTAGAGAAAGAAGGTAAGTCAATAGCTTTGAAATTTGAAGATTGGCTCTCAAACGATGACGAGGAAATTAATCGGCTTGACCTCCTGTTAGACAACAGTTCGGAATTTTCTACGGAACTAGACACTAATAATCACTCTGCAAGTACTGACAGAGATGATATCGACAGCATATTTGATACTAATGAGTTAATTCGGAATAAAATTCAAACAATTGAGAATTGTAATGACATTGATAGGCAAGACCTTTTTGAGATTTTAAAAGCACATTCCACAGTTTTTACTCACAAAACAGGAACAATCAAGGGATTTCAATATCAATTTCAAGTTCGTGAGCATACTAAATTTTATGTTAGACTATACATAATTCCGGCACATTATAGGTACCGTGTTAGAACAGAAATACAATCTATGCTTGACGAGGGCATTATTGAGCCTGCAGCAAGCTCATACAACAATCCAATACATGTTGTTGAGAAGAAAAATGGATCGATCAGGCTTGTCTTAGATTCGAGGCAAATCAATACTATCATCATTCCTGAAACAGACAGGGCCTCAAACGTTGGAAGAACTACTTCAAATTTTAATGGTGTGAAAGTGTTGTTTTCTATTGATCTCAGATCCAGCTTTTATCACATCGAACTTCATCCAGAGTGTAGAAAATATACAGCTTTTCTTTGTTTCGACGTTTGTTATCATTTTCGGAAACTTCCTTTTGGTTTGAACATTTCTTCGGCAGCATTCATTGGCGGGCTAAATTCCATATCACCTGAGTTCTTAAAACGTCACATCACCTTATATGTGGACGATATTCTAATAGCAGAAGCCACATGGGAACAACATAATCATATCCTCAACAGTGTGTTACGTATTTTTGCAGAATCTGGAATTACAGTTAACTTGCAAAAGTCTGAATTCGGTAGGTCAAAGGTGAGGTTTTGGGGACATATTAGTTTTTCTGAAGGCATTCAGCGGGATCCTGAAAAGTTAGAAGCAATCAGAGCCATTCCAGTTCCATCCACAAAAAAACAAGTCCGCAGTTTTCTAGGTCTCGAAAACTTTTACCGCCGTTTTCCGAATATGCAAATTATAGTTACACCAAAACTTTGTTCGCTCACTGGAAAAAAATACTGTTTGGAACTGGGACGAACAGGCACAGCTGGAATTCAATTGTTTGAAACAAGCGCTACTTAACGCGGCAAGGAGAACATTGTTGCGGACGCACTGTCACGCGCACCGGTTGGGCTTGAGAAAAGTAACAGAGAAGGCAACTTCCAGTAAAAATTTCAGTATTTTTTACACTCAGAAAGTCGCCTTCGAAAACTTCATCACCACATCTTTAAAGGACATTGCTCATGAACAAGATAAAGATCCGATTTGGAAAGACATCAAAAGTAAATGACATGAAAAGACACACACACAGATTCGGCATTATTATCTAGTTAGAAACAAACGCTGCACTGTTGATGACAAGCTATGGGTGCTTTGCATTCCTGACGATTTTGTTAATAAGCTCATTTGGTACATTCATTTCAGCTACGCACATTTTGGTCCAAGAAAATGTTATCATATTCTTCGGACGACTTGTTATTTTAACAATATGGAAAAGAGAATTCGAAGAGTCTTGTCTATTTGTAAACTTTGTCAAGAAGCTAAACCATCTACCATCCCAGATCGTGCTCCATTGTTTCCTATCATTCCTTCTAAATTAAAAGAATTTGCTGCTGTTGATCTCTTGGGACCCCTTCTCAGAACATCGAATGCATTTTCATATGTTCTGGTCGCTGTTGAACTCACTTCAAAATTTGTTTCTTTCACACCGTTACGTAAAGCCACTGGAAGGTCTGTATCCAATGCCTTTGTTAAAAATTTCTTACGTGAAGTTGGACACGTTAGTATAGTCATTTCAGA
This sequence comes from Schistocerca gregaria, assembly GCF_023897955.1. NCBI lineage: Eukaryota > Metazoa > Arthropoda > Insecta > Orthoptera > Acrididae > Schistocerca > Schistocerca gregaria. The sequence goes on along the minus strand of NC_064925.1, from coordinate 318,789,896 downwards.
TAACGGACCGCAATTCAGGTCTGCTGTTTGGTCACGCATGATTCGTAACCATAAAATCAAATCTGTTTTTATTTCATTGTACTCACCACATTGTAACCCGTCTGAACGGATTATGAAAGAAATCAAAAAGCTTTGCAGACTTTATTGTCACAGAAAGCATCAGTATTGGGACAGATATTAACACTAATTTCAAATCGTGCTGAATGAAATGCCTTATGACTTCACTGCTTTACCACTTATTCTTGTGCTGAAGAATGAAGAACCACCGAACAGAATCAGAGAGATTGTACCTTTTCCGAATACACGTAAACTTCGACACAAAGACGTAATTGATTTGGCTATTAAAAAATATAAAATCTGCAGAAGACAAAAGGAGAAAACTACACAGTAAAGCAAATGCAAAGAAATTATATATTGACCAGAAAGTCCTCATTAAAGTTCATTCATTGTCACATAAGAAGAAACACTTGAGTCACAAATTCCTTCTGATTTACAATGGACCTTACAGAATCAGACGTATACCACATGATAATTGCGTTGAAGTTGAAACTCTGTGTACTAGGAAGAGTAAAGGATTGCACCACATTTCACATGTAAAAACGTTTATTGAGAGATAATCTGTTTTTTTAACTTAGTCTTTGCTCTAAAATTTGTCACTTCACGTTTCTAGTACTCTTTGTCGCACTTAGAATCTGTTAACATGCAACTATGTTTTAAAGTTACCTATCCAGTCAAGAACCTAGGGACTTATTTAGACAAGTAATTACAAATGCATTGTTATAGTGAACAGAGGACACAGTGTCACAGTGTGTGTACATTCTTACTTGTTAATTGCACGATTACGTAACGACTATAAGGCTTACATACTTAGAACATATACTGCTAAAGAGATTTTAATGCAACATTTTGGTTTACTTGAAAAGACATTTTTGATTTGAAGTACTTTCTGTGAGATTAGAGATGAGTTGGTATTTGATTTCTTTGACAGCTACACGATTAAATCACGACGCTGCTAATCTGTGACACAATTTACATTGTTGCTTTTGTGCTGTATCTGTTTTATATCTGCACAGTTTTTCTGAATTCTTCTGGAAAGTAAAACATGTTTTAGTAGTAACTTTGGAGGTATAGCTACAATGAGACAGCCTTTTTCGTAGCACAACAATATGTTACAGTATAGTACTTTCTTCATCACGGTACTGTACGTAATAATTACGATATCTACACGCATAGCATTTCACTTTTGTTTATTACAAGGTAAGTACATTGACTTCTACAGAACTTTACATATGGACGACGATAATTGCGACACTTGCTACATTTTTACCCTTAAGTAATGACAGAGTTTATCTTAGAACAAGACGCATAGTTATGCGCTACAGTACACGTATTTGAGTGATTAATTTTTACTTATAACATTTATTTTTAAAGATTATTGAATTACAAAGAAAGTTTTCCGTGATACATTTCATTACATTTCTGTAATCTGTAACACCTGAGGGTATAATTACATTAATCCTCATGGGGTACACGCCTACTTTGTGTACCATGTGTTTGGCAAGCACAAGGAGCCCTAGCTAATATGGTATTTGCTTAAACAGCTTTACACATCGGTACCATATTTCTCTAACACATAATTACACAGCTATCTGATTATTTAACACAGAAACAAACATTTTTTTTATTACGTCACTGACACATGTTTATGCAATTACACAGTGGATAGCTTCACACTTATGGCATTGTATTTTGTCTGTACTTTGTGAACTGTTCACATTTTTCGGAACCATTGTGATATTATGAGAACTTTGAATGATGTGTTTGGTATGGGATCATGATTTTAAAGTACGATTGAGGTAGCTGACACTATTGAAATGAGCAGAGAATTTTTTTAGGTTTTGAAATTATTGCAGAAAGCTACGACGTTTTTGAGATTTGACTTAGTTTTTATGATGTTATTATTACGATTACAATGTGTATTATGCTGTTGAGGTATGTTTATGATCAATAAGCTAATGCTATATGAGGAATTTGATTATGCTATGTATTTATTATGATGAAATATTGAAGTGTCTACGAATATGTATATATGTAATAAAGTAAGGAATAATGAGTAGTGGTTATGGACTCTGGTTTGTGAAAAAGGATGTTGGAAACCAAGAATCATACTTTAGGAGTTATGAAATGTGTGTATATGCGTGAATGTATCACAATGCCAGCGAAAATTTTTTGGGCACTGTTATATTTACAGGAATTTGTTCCTACACATTTGTGAAATTTTTTTAATATCAGACTGTCACTGTAGTGCAAACTGCTGTCGTAAATATTTCGGTAAGAAAGGTAAGTGATCTTGACGTAATGTGTTGTGGGCGCCCAGCTGAGTGATAGTAGCCTGAAAAAAGAAAGATATTAGGTGAAGAAAGAAAGAGGCCATTATCCTCACTATTGACATTTCTTTGTAGAAAGCATTGCAAATACGACAGGCTCAAACGTGAAAACATACGATTACACTGTGGAGCTCTTAATTTACTAAAATGCCTAATGAAATGATGAGAAACATTTTTACATCTATTGTTTTTCTAGTTGAGAGATTTTTTTACTGCATTTGGAGACGCCATTTGCCTCGTGAATGACGTTTCATACATTGCTTTATATATATATGCTCATTTTGTTTAATACCTAGTTTCTAGCTGCACTGCAGCAATGCTGAAAATAAAATTTAATAGATGTACTAATATAGATATTTTGTGCCTACAGATACAGTAAATAATAATTTTATGATCTACTTCCAAAAAAAAACGAGGGAGCACAAAAAGACGTTTCCCTTCACAGGAATTGCATACATAATTTTTGTCAATGACTGGGTAACTTGTTTTGTACAGTAAGTCAAGATGATGCATCACTCTAGTGTTAAGATGTGACATAGTTATTAGGCATTTCCTATGTTTACTGTAATATTTTTTCTGCTTGAACTTTGTCATGTTTAGAAACACCTTAGAAAAATTTATAAAGACTGTACTGATACATTATTTGATTTTCAAACAGCTGAGCAGAACTGAACTTTCTCAGACATTTCACTCTTTACCTATTCTGATCAACACTAAACTGACACATATTTTTTGGCGCAATGCAGTCTGACTTTCAATAATCCCTACAAGAGAATGGCCCTGACTAACATTAACCTATAAGTTTCACAAATCACTTACCTCACAAAAATCTTTGTTACTCGAACTACTGCAATACAGCGATTGCCAATACTGCCAGCTAAATAAAAGATTCTGACTACTGAAGTCACTAACTACTGATAGGCATAGTTAGCAAATGAAAGATTTTAATAGAGAACAAACATTTTGATAGAGAACGAACCATGTATTTATCTTAGTAGTGTTCAAAAGTATGTAGTGTTCAGTCTTACAAATTTACTGTCTCTGATGGACACAAGTCCAGATCATCCACTCTCAAAACTCCGCCATCTCTCTCCACACATCCACCACTGCTGGCAGCTCACCTCCAACTGCGCAACGCTATGCGCTGTTAACAGCCAACTGCCCACGCTACAACAGCATATACTCCAACAATGCAAACCAACCACAGCCTTCACACAGCACAATCAATGATTTTCATATAGAGCGCTACATGGTGTTACCAACATATAAACCTAAACAGCCTACTTACAGTTATTGCATTTGCTGTGCTGCTGCTGTTTGCCAGGCATAGTGCTACTGAATTTCACTTTGTATTACTCTGTTAAGCCAGTTTTACTACTGATTTATTTTTCTTGTTTGCTGCACATTGCCTTATATTAGTTGTAATAGTGCATTTGCTTTGCCAATTTAGATTTACTGCTGCTGGTTTTGCCAATTTGCATTTTTTGTCATGGCTGTTTGTGTTAATTGTTTTCTGCTGCGCCATTGCCTCGGCCCTTAGTTTAAGCATCTGAGCGCAGTAGATTTAAGTTAGCTTAAGATGGGGTAGGCTATATAAGAGAATGAGTTGCGATGAATTGGAAGAAATGCATTGAGAAGTTATACGAAAAAAGTACAGAAAGCAGGTATAGATAGGACTTTTTGGAAATAATGAAGAACGGAGGAAGATCTCCAAGAAGTAAAGAAAGTTTTGTTTGCAAGATACTGCAGTAAAACAAACCCTGTCCTTTCCTTTTGTGTTATTCCGCTATGTGTTTGTGTACCCTTGTGTATTTGTGTTCTTCCTGTTTTTATGTGTTTATCTGATGAGAGTTAGGTTGTAGAATTTTTCTAATACTATGGTGTTTACTTTGTAAAGATGTTTACACATTATTTTTGAAAGCTATTCTGGTCTTTTATGTATTTACTTATGTCATAATTCCTGTAACACTGATGTATATCTTTATTTCTATTCTTTTGTACAGACTGTATAACTACAAATGTTATCTGTATTGTTATGTTCTTTAATGATGTATATTGTACCTTTGTAATTGTGTTTTTATGTTATAAAGTTATAATTGAACAGACACCAGTTCTTCAAATTAAGTTTCATTTCACTGAACACGTTTCTGTTGGTCATAGTATATGCACAATATGTGAGAAGTTGGGACTGTTAGTATTTGTACATGTGTCGATAATTCAGCAAGGGACTGGTTAACAGCATTGCTGTTTCTAAGGACATTTAAAAAAAATTGTCAGTGCACAAGTGGTGGTTCATGGACTTGCTAATTTGTCCGCAAGACTCTTCGATGGTGATTGTACACCTGCACAGTCGCAACAGATTGCTGCTGGCTGTCTCTACCATCACTGCAGTGGGTCTGCACCTCTGGTGGCCCACCAATACCGTAATCTCTACCAGGACTACAGTGGGTCTGCTCCGTGATGACCTACCTACCAATATTCTTCAAAACTTCGACTGACTCTGGTGTGGGTTTGCTCTGGTGTGTCCCATTAGCTGTCTGCATGTCAAAAGTCAGCACTGTCTTTCCGTTGGAAGGACAACACTACTTCTTCAAGACTGCATGTAAATCCACTGGTTTCGTGTGCATTTTCTTTTACTACTCAGACTTTGAAAAAAAAAAAAAAACACTGCAGTGTGTGAGGACTGTCTTTTTGGACCGTGAGAAAATGTTAGCTTTTGACCAACATTGTATCAATAATTGTGTGCATTTTATTTCTTTGTTATTGTAATTATGAATTTTTTTTAAAAGAAAAGACTTTTGAACACTATTAAGGTAAATACATTGTTTGTTCTCTATCAAAAACTTTCATTTGCTAACTATGCCTATCAGTAGTTAGTGCCTTGAGTAGTTAGAATCTTTTATTTAGTTGGCAGTATTGGGGCACGCTGTATTGCTGTAGTTTGAGTAGTGAAGATTTTTGTGAGGTAAGTGATTCATGAAGTTACAGGTTATTGTTAGTCAGGGCCATTATTTTGTAGGGATTTTTGAAAGTCAGATTGCATTGCGCTAAAAATATAGTGTGTCAGTTTGAGCACAGTCATTTATAATTTTTCTAAGGGGACGTTTCACCACGAAGATGATAAAAATTAGGACTTGTACGGAGGCATATACACATTTGTTTTTCTCTCTGTTTGCCAACGGAACAGAGAAGGAAATTTGTATTTGTACGTGGTACCCTCTGCCGTGCACCGTACTGTGGATTGCAGTGTATCTACAGGATGACAGTTGTCGAACTATACGACATAAAATCGTTATAACTTTTGAACGGTTTGCGTTGGAACGTTCAAATTGTACGGTTGGCTGCTGGGCATGATGGGAATTAGCAAGCGCATGCAAGGCTTGGCTTAGCAACGAAACCAAATTTCATTTTATGGGTTAGTCAATAAGCAAAACTGGCGCATTTGAGGGGCGGAGAATCCGTATTTCGCGATCAGAAGTCTCTTACCCACAACGGGAATCTGTGTGGTGTGCAATGTCCACTCTCGGAATAATCGGTGCGATATTCCATGATGGTACGCTGACTACGAACGGTACATCAAAGTTTTGGAAGATGATTTCGCCCCGATTATCCAAAGTGATCCTGATTTCAATAAGATGTGGTTCATGAGAGATGGAGCTCGATCCCATCAAAACCGGAAAGTGTTTGATGTCCTGGAGGAGCACTTTGGGGACCGCATTCTGGCTCTGTGGTACCCAGAGACCACTGACATGGACCCTGATTGGCCGCTATATTCTCCAGATCTGAACACATGCGACCACTTTTTGTGGGGCTATATTAAAGACAAAGTGAACAGAAATAGTCCCAAAACCATTGCTGGGCTGCAAAAACCCATGCAGGAGGTCACCGACACCATCGTCGCTATTCTTCTACGCCACATCATTGCCAAGGACGACAGGTATGTCGAACATGTCATAACCTAGACACGAATATCTGTAGTGATGTTTACATGTTGAATGAAGTGTGTGCAAGCCGGAGTTTGTAACTAATTTACGTTTTTTTCATATAGATCAATAACTGTCACCCTGTATCTCGACGTAGAAATAATAAGTGATAAGGCAAAAAGAGTGGTTGTAGGTCTCTCTTATTTCAGTAAATCATTTGCCTACAAACTTACCTCAATAAAGGATCAATGCATTCCATCGCAGCTTAAACCGTCTTTTAGGTAACAAAACACTAATTTGTATTGTAGGAGATGCAGCATAATTATTTAGAAGAAGAAGACGACTTCTGAGTGTCAGCGTTGTTCGTATATCACACAATCTGTGATTAGCTTTCCTTCTGGTCAGATTCGATTCACAAACGTAATCAGATTCAATAATAGTGGTAGACATAATTCCGTTGCACATAAACATTTAACAGACAAAAAATAGCATGCTTATTATGCTTCAACTATAATCACATATAGTTCAAAGTTTAGAAGAGTCGCAGACAAGTGGTGCGGGCCACTTCCCTCCCTTAGCTAACAGAAGGCTGTGGTGACAGGAATGCCATTGAAACATGTCTTTACAGGATACTGATATATTTCAATGAAAAGTTTCTTAATAAGCGACGACACCAAATGATGCGAGCGATGTGAGACTTCACATAAATTATCGCTACAAGGAAACACATTCCAATGACGATGGGCAAAATTATTTTTGTGGAAGCACCATGGAGTACAAGGTAAGGCGATAATTCTGAAAAATAGAAGTCATTAACATTTCTATATGCCACCGACAGAAAAGTTCAAATGGTTCAAATGGCTCTGAGCACTATGGGACTCAACTGCTGTGGTCATCAGTCCCCTAGAACCTAAGGACATCACACACATCCATGCCCGAGGCAGGATTCGAACCTGCGTCAGAAAAGTAAAATTGAGACCGCATCAGACCAGTGAGTCTTTACAGACGAATGGAAAAACTGATAGAAGCCAACCTCGGGGAAGATCAGTTTGGATTCCGTAGAAATGTTGAAACACGTGATGCAATACTGACCCTACGACTTATCTTAGAAGAAAGATTAAGGAAAGGCAAACCTACGTTTCTAGCACTTGTAGGCTTAGAGAAAGCTTTTGACAATATTGATTGGAATACTCTCTTTCAAATTCTGAAGGTGGCAGGGGTAAAATACATGGAGCGATTTACAATTTGTAGAGAAACCAGATGGCAGGCATAAGAGTCGAAGGTAATAAAGGAGAGCAGTGGTTGGGAAGGGAGTGAGACAGGGTTGTAGCCTATCCCCAGTGTTATTCAATCTGTATATTGAGCAAGCAGTAAAGGAAACAAAGGAAAAGTTCGGAGTAGGTATTAAAATCCATGGAGAAGAAATAAAAACTTTGAGGTTCGCTGATGACATTGTAATTCTGTCAGAGACAGCAAAGGACTTGGAAGAGCAGTTGAATGGAATGGACATTGTCTTGAATGGAGAGTATAAGCTGAACATCAACAAAAGCAAAACGAGGATAATGGAATGTAGTCGAATAAAGTCGGGTAATACAGAGGGAATTAGATTAGGAAATGAGACACTTAAAGTAGTAAAGGAGTTTTGCTATTTGGGGAGCAAAATAACTGATGACGGTCGAAGTAGAGAAGATATAAAATGTAGACTGGCAATGGCAAGGAAAGCGTTTCTGAAGAAGAAAAATTTGTTAACATCGAGTACAGATTTAAATGTCAGGAAGTCGTTTCTGAAAGTATTTGTATGGACTGTAGCCATGTATGGAAGTGAAACGTGGACGATAAATAGTTTAGACAAGAAGAGAATAGAAGCTTTCGGAATGAGGCGCTACAGAAGAATGCTGAAGATTAAATCGGTAGTCCACATAACTAATGAGGAGGTATTGAATAGAATTGGGGACAAGAAGAGCTTATGCCACACCTTTACTAGAAGAAGGGATCCGTTGGTAGGACATGTTCTGAGACATCGAGGGATCACCAATTTAGCATTGGAGGGCAGCGTGGAGGGTAAAAATCCTAGAGGGAGACCAAGAGATGAATAAGCAGATTCAGAAGGATGTAGGCTGCAGAAGGGACTGGGAGATGAAGAATCTTGCACAGGATAGAGTAGCGTGGAGAGTTGCATCAAACCAGTGTCAGGACTGAAGACCACAACAACAACGTGAGCGATCAACTGCGAACAGGTCTTATGAGCAAAAGTACGCCAGATAAAGAAAACGATCGGCAGATTAATCTGAGGGAGGTTTTGTTTTCGTTTAGTGAAGAACAAATGATAGAACACGAATAGTGTTCGGCAGTTTCATCACCGAACAGTCCGCTTCCAACTTGTCATCGTCCACTGGAATTCGTCAAAATACAATGAAAATTATGTTTATGGCAAAGGAAATGAGGAAAGTAATTGATTTTGAAATAATCGTAGAATGACTGTAATAAATAGTTCAGCTATTCCCAGGAAACATGTGATCTCTCCGGTCTCACGCAGAAAAAAGGTGCAAGAGCATTTACAAGACAGTTGAAGCTATATACACTCATTTGTTATAAACAACATAGAATATAAGTTATATCGAATTACCCGAGCTTGGCTTTTTTCATAATTGCTCACTTCGATTACGAAGAGAAAAAACACTCTTTGGGCTTCACTAATATCGGTTCATAAAAACGTGTTCTTAGAAATATGCATCCAGAGTCATTACGTTTCTCTCAGGCAAAGAGTGGTTTAGAGAGTTCTTAAAAGGTATGGCGAGCGATTCTATGCGCTTCAGTGCGGAACCGCGCTGCTGCTACGGTCGCTTTGGTCTATAACCGCACGACCGCTACAAATCCTGCCTCGGGCGTGGATGTGTGTTATGTTCCATAGTGCTTAGAGCCATTTCAATCATTTGAAAAGGTATGGCACTTCAACATCCGGCCACAGAGGTAAGATAAAAATAAATTTGCCAAATCACGTAAAACATCCGACCCCATAAGACGGCATTATACCGTGGCAGAAAGAGCGAGGAGGAGAATTATCTGTGTGTGCATCGTACGGTAACTGCAGTTTGCCACTCGATGTCGCGTTCCTCTGTGTTGCTGGAGGCATCGAGTGAGAATTTTCCAAGAATGAATGTCTGGAATTTGTACCATGCTGCAAATCTTCACGTACAGGATGTAAAAACATTACGTAAACAAAATTTTGGGGTGTTTAGAGTAGATAAAAAGAAACAAATTGATGTGCCAAAAGTGTCACAGGTGCGTCTATTCCCTGCTAGTGATCAATAAAGGTATTGACGCTAGTGATGTCCAGAGAAGATGTGCCAAATTCCGTGTGATTAACATTGTTTTGCATTAATACAAAATTTGGAAATTTGTGGTAACGCCTTATAGGACCAAACTGCTGAGACCATCGGTACCTAAGCTTACACCCTACTTAATCTAACTTAAACTAAATTACGCTAAGGACAACACACAAAACCATGCCCGAGGGAGGACTCGAACCTCCGACGCGGGCAGCCGCGCGTACCGTGACGAGGCTCCCAAGACCGCTCGGCCACCCTGCGCGGCTGCATTAATACACATCTCGTATTTGCGTACTAATCTTTATTACTAAACGACTGACCTGGTTCGTGGTTCATTGAACACGGTTCGAGTAGCTGGTTGCCTATACTAACGTGTTCCAAGGGCAACAAAATGTTGATTTTCACTATTTCACACAGTTATTGACCGAATTGAAAAATATAAAATGCTGTCATAATCTACTCGTTATGAAGTATAATCCTGTCGTCATTTTTTCCATTTCCCATCGTTCCTTATTCGCTTCAAAATGAGGTAGGTTCCGTCTTTGCTAACTAAATGAAAGGCAGGTTTTGCTTCTTTTATTTATAGGGCATCTTCAGTAGGGATTTCCAGTGTTTCTAGTCCATGTATGTGGTCCTGAAGATGGGTTTACTCGGTTCCCATACCCCAGGTGTATTTCCGTCGTTCCTATCTGGAGCATAGCCCGCATCTCGTGGTTGTGCGGTAGCGTTCTCGCTTACCACGCCCAGGTTCGATTCCCGGCGGGGTCACGGATTTTCTCTGCCTCGTGATGACTGGGTGTTGTGTGCTATCCTTAGGTTAGTTAGGTTTAAGTAGTTCTAAGTTCTAGGGGACTGATGAACATAGATGTTAAGTCCCATAGTGCTCAGAGCAATTTTTTAGTCTCTCTTACTTATGAAGAAAAGTGTACCTATAGCATTAAATGCAGCCAATAGTAAGCGCCTAGAACCGCACGGCCACCGGGGCCGGCAGAAGCAAAGATGGGAGAAAGTGGTGGCCACGGCACTGACCCACCCCTCGCAATACGGAAGATGCTCAAACGACGTCTGGCTGCAGCTCCGGCCATTCTTCGTGAAACGCGTTGTTTTGAGCTTGTTGGGCAGTCATTAGCACGGAGGTGACGCTTGTACAGTAATGTTAACGGATGAGATTGTTAGCAACATCTATAAAACAATAATCACCACACGGGACATCGAATACCACGTCTGAACATCACTGGCGTCTAAACCTTCATGGACAACTAGTGCGGAAACGGTGCATCTGTTCCGTTTTTGTCGCATGAAACAGTGTTTCTTTTTATATCCTCTGAACATTGTAAAATTTTATGTTCATAGTTTTTTACACTCTGTGTAAAGAAATATATGGCTTGAAAACATTTGCTTACTAAAAGAAAGTGTACAGCAACCATTGATGGGTGATTTTTGCCATTCTACTACATTTCAGAGATCGTACTTGTTCACTGGAGAAACGTTAGGCAAAAGAGTGCTACGACCGAAAATAAATTCTGTTTTCATTAAAAGGCGCTCTTTCACAGCGAGAAGGAGAAATTTTTACTTGGCTCAGGTAGCACGATATTTCTTTGTTTCGTACAGTCTCTATAGGAAATGCCGGAACAGGTCTGCATTTCTGACGTGAAAGAGGGCTATAAACAAAAATAAATGCATTTTTTAATTAAAAAGCCATGTCTTTCAGAGCCAGGAGGAGAAATTTTTACTTCGTTCAAGAAGTACGATATGAAATGGCGGAATAGCTGCGTAGATCTATATTTCTTTCTAGAATAGTGACTATTAAAGGTTTTGCTCATACTTCAAAGACAGCTAGAAATCAAGGAGGAGGGGAAGGATCTAGATCGAAAAATCTCATCGTCATCAAGACAAGACAAGATGGTAAGTCAGATGGAATCCATCAAAGGTCTCGGAGATACTTTTCTTCACTTCGACCTCAAATTAGTTAAGTAAACGCCTAAGATCGCAGGATGATCGTACGATGTTCCTTTCTATATTTTCTGACAATCGAATTACAGAAATATGATCCAATGAGATGTTTTTACACATCTCTTCTCTCTGGGTTAGTTCGAAAGTTGTGGCTGTAAATTCACTTTATGTGAGTTTGAGTGGAGTGCAGAGCACAAGAGTTTCGATTGTGATATTTCCCTGTTCATCAAAACTGATCTCTAAACATTCTGAATAATATTTACTATTCTCTCTATAGTCGACATAATCGTCTTGAGAGATTCAGCAGCTGTACAGATATTTAAAGCTAATTCTCATTTACTGCTCTCTCTGAGTTGCGCATTCTTAGTTAGATTACTTGTTTAGATTCCTCTGGATCATCTCCAGATCTAAGCAGTTGCGTCAGCAACCCATCTTGTACAGTAGTAGACTCCGATATGTGGTCCGAGTATACAAGACGAGTAGCTAGATATGAAGATAATCCAGGGTGATCGAAACATGTAATCTAATTACAAATGTGAAACCAAGACGGAAAATAAATGAGAATTATCTTAAATATTTATCATTCTGGCCACAAGTTCAAATGGTTCAAATGGCTCTGAGCACTATGGGACTTAACATCTGTGGTCATCAGTCCCCTAGAACTTAGAACTACTTAAACCTAACTAACCTAAGGACATCACACACATGCATGCTCGAGGCAGGATTCGAACCGGCGACGGTAGCAGTAGCGCGGTTCCGGACTGAGCGCCTAGAACCGCGAGACCACCGCGGCCGGCTGGCCACAAATTATTTCAGGAATGCTTAAAACATAGTTGACTAATACAACATGTTGAACATCGAAAAAATGCACACTTCCGTGGGGACGAAATTCATCATCATTAGTTATACATTAAAGACTGGCTATATATTATACTGAAATGATTGCAAACAGGTGATGAAAATGAGTGAAACTGACAGTAAATCTTCTACTTCCAAGTAATTCAAAATGTTATGTTCTCTGATACCAAACATTTTTATGGATTTATTACAAAATGTCTGTAGTCTAAATTGGGGTTCTCCTACCTTTCTTTAGTACAGAAATTCCCTCTTTGTAGGAATTATAAGAAGCTGAAATAATATAAAAACGAAAAAAATATTAAAAATTGATTCTAGGAGGGAAATAGTACTATGTACTTGAATGACATTTTAGGCCGAAAGTGAGGCGACATTTAAGCTCCTTTTGGGAGATATTGCACCGTTGTCTGACAAAAACAGTTCTAACTGTTATATTTGCATTAGTTGTTAAGTCATGCCTTTTATTTCTTTTAAACTGGTATTTAATAGCTATCGGAGAAACGAATTCCACATTAAATGCTTCATCACAGCGCTGTTTTAATTGTTTTACGTCATATCAAATTGATGTACGTAATCCTCTCAACTGATTGCATTTTTCAAATTAACACTTCCAATATTTTATGTGTCTGAAGACCGGGCGCCGCCTGGTGCCACACCGTCTCCTAAATTGCAGAATGAAATGAAATAACAATGATAACAAAATAAAACTGCGTGACAACAGCGTCCTTTCTTTGGATAGAGCTTAATGTTCACTTCCTCTTCAGTAGCAGTATCTTGCGAGCTTCGGAATGGTCTCTGGTTGTACAACATTGTCAAGGCTTTCGTGGCCACAGGCAGTTTGTCTCTGGTTGTCTCCAACGTAGGAGGACAAACAGGTGTACATGTCAAAAGTGTCTTCTTCTTGATTAAAATCTTAATTTTCACATCTTGTTCTAGTATAGAATATAATGCCTCCTGATTACTTCGTGTTTGTCTTTATCATCTCTATAACCATGGTCAACTTTTTATTAGCTTCGTATATCTGACTTTTAAAAGATCTAGTTTTACTTATTGCCGTTTCAATGCAAAGTATGAAACGTCCCCTTAAAACAATTATACAAGACTGTGCTTAAACTGATACACAATATTTTTTAGCGCAACGCAATCTGACTTTCAATAATCCCTACAAGAGAATGGCCCTGACTAACATTAACCTATACCTTTCACAAATCACTTACCTCACCAAAAATCTTCGTTACTCAAACTACTGCAATACAGCGAGCGCCACTACTGCCAACTAAATAAAAGATTCAAACTACTGAAGGCACTAACTACTGATAGGCATAGTTAGCAAATGAAAGATTTTGATAGAGAACAAACAATGTATTTACCTTAGTAGTCATAATATATATATATATATATCAGTTCATGACATCCATTCTTACAAATTTCAAAACTCCGCCATCTCTCTCCCCACGTCCACCACTGCTGGCGGCTCACCTCCAACTGCGCAACGCTACGCACTGTTAGCATCCAGCTGCCGCTGCCCAACACTACAATGGCGAGTATTACAACAATGCCAACCAGCCACAGACTGCACACGGCACAGCCAGTGATTTTCATACAGAGCGCTACGTGGCGGCGGCGTTACCAATAAAAAAACCTAAACAGCCTACTTACAAGTACATCAGAAAGCTACATCTTGATTTACGTACCATAAGGTGACAAAAGTCACGGGATACCTCCAAATGTCGTGTAGGACCTCACTTTGCCCAGGGTAGTGAGGCAACCCAGCGTGGTATGGGCTCGACAAGTCGTTGGAAGCCACCTGCAGAAATACTGAGCCATGCCGACTCTATAGCCGTCCATAACTGCGGAAGTGTTGCCGGTGCAGAATGTTGTGCTCAAACTGACATCTCGATTATGTATCATAAAGTTTAAATGGGGTTCATGTCGGGTGACCTGGTGGGCAAATCATTCGTTCGAATTGTCCAGAATGTTCATCAAACCAATTGTGAACATTTGAGGCCCAGTGACACGAGATGGTTGTCTAGGAACATGAAATCCATGAATGGCTGCAAATGGTCTCGAAGTAGCTGAACATAACCATTTCCAATCAATCATCGGTTCAGTTGTACCAGAGGACCGAGTCCATTCCATGAAAACATAGCCCAAACCATTCTGGAGCCATCACAGGCTTGCACAGTGCCTTGCTGACAACTTGAATCCATGGCTTCGTTGAGTCTCCGCCACTCTCGAATCCTACCATCAGCTCTTAACAACTCAAATTGGGCCTCATCTGACCAGGTCACGGTTTTCCAGTCGCCTAGGGTCCAAGCGATATGGTCACGAAGCCAGGAGAGGGGTTGCAGGCGATGTCGTGGTGTTAGCAAAGGCATTCGCGTTGGTCTTCTGTTGCGCTGGCCCATTAACGAATATTTCAGTAAAAAACTCGAATAACTGTAACTAATTATTTGTTTACGTAAAAAACAAGACGTGAACTGTTTCATAATCTATAAATATCGCATACCAAAAGAAAACTCTATAATTCTAGTGTCCAATGATGATGCGTTAAAGTAAATGGCGAAATGTGTCTGGAAGAAATAAAATACGTTGCAGTAAGAAAAAGGCGTTTTTATTTGAAACTTCTGCTCGTACTGAGCGCTGGTCAGCATCCTCTCCAAAAACGCCAGAGGTGAAAGAGAGCTATAGCCATCGCACCCCAGACCATTGAGATGGCCTACTAAACCTGCAGAATAGGCCAGGTAGTTTAAGTTGTGGAAAGGGGCCAAAATAAGAGGCCGTCAGCTACACTCGAACATACAACCTTTTATTTGATCAAACATTACAAGAGCCAAAAAATTAAAAAAAAACACACAGCTTTAGTTTTGGAAATTAATTAGCGGCTGAATGCGCCGTACAATCTCATGCCTTAAGGGCAAGACCACTTTAATTTAAAAACGGCTGAAAGCCAGTAACTTAAATCTCAACCAAAATCAGAATTTAAAGGGCAAAGCCTTATCATAAAACAATTCCTTAACTAGGCTGAACGCCCAAAGAATCTGACACCTTAAGAGCAAACAACTTAAATCGAAAATTGGCTGAAGTCTCAACACTTAAGACTCATTAACATTAATTTTAAAAATACCAAAGGGGTTATGGAAAACAGTTCTTAAATTAGGCTGAAGGCCCAAACCATTTGACGCCTTAAGCGCAAAACAACCTTAATCTAAAAATCGGCTAGAAGCCATAGAAGTACAAACAACAAGAGCAAACAAGAAAAGGCAGTACATCCAAGAGCGCTCAGAAGTTCCGAGGGTCAGTGCACCCACTGACAAGCTAACCTCCGCTTCACCCAAGCAGCACACGACAGGGAGTTCAATGGAACAATGCAGAAGGTATTGGCGAGCACAAACAATTATACATTGAGCTGTCAAACTACACACTGTGCTGGACAGTGACAACACGATGAGGAAAATACACTGCCTGAATTTACGTCAATGGCCAGGGCAGGTAACCGGAAAGTCAACGGCCACAAATCAGAAGATCTCGCTGGTGCACTTCAGTTCAAATAACCAAGTGCAGTTAAACTCCGCCGGAGGGTGGCTAAAATTTGTCAACTCGAAAACACACGTTGTTGCTCGCGGGAATATCCTAACAGCAGACAACGAACTCCAAATGACACAATGTGAACAGTCATGACTTGTTGGTAGATTAAGTCAAAAGTCAACTTTCATGTGCAGGATGAGTGAGCACACCACGTAGAGGCCGCCAGCGGTCCTGGCCAAACTATGCGCCGCAGAGATTTCCGCGCTGCTCCACGCCAACCGACCAGCTGCCCGCACACAGTCCAGCCGGAAATTATAAGCGCCAGGCCAAAGATAGTCCAAGGTGCAGATATCGATACACACCGCTGCTGCCACCCACGAAAAGAGAGGGTAACAGCATACTCGCGCTAACCGCAGGAGACTAAACACAGAACAGCAACCAAGGTTTACTCCAAGGCATACGAGGCATGAGCCAGCCACGACTCACATAAGGCCTGGGATGAGACCAGTGCGTCTTGGATGAATAGACTCGACGAGACAGCGCTCACCAGGTCTGCATAGTACACACAAACGACAATCAGTTGCATGCAAGCAGAATCTGATTTCATCGCTGAAGACCACGGTGCGCTATTCCATGTTCCTAGCGATCCTCAGACAGCACCAGCCGAACCATCCACGTGAATGCTGTGGTGTGAGTGAAAGAGATGCCTAGAGATGTGCATGCCCGTAGTCCCACTGCTAATAACCGGTTTTCAACAGTTCGTGTCGACATGTATGGACTCACAAGCCCTCTTGTCTGTGCTGTAGTAGCTGTACGATCTGCCGCTACTGTCCTTACAATACGACGATCCGGGCGGGCATCTGTGCGGCGTGGACGTCAGAACCTCGTCTACGGGAGTGAGAATGTTCAAATGACCGCTTATACCAGCATCGTTGCGCAATTGACGCAGAATGTCCAGCGTGTGTGGCATTTCTCCGAAAGAACCATCCCACTAATCGGATCCCACAATCTGAGCTATTTCAAAATCGCTCATTTGGCTGTAGGAAGCAAGAGTGGCATGTCCGTGGCATGGTTGACTGCTTGCTTCACACGTTTGCACCACACTGATCCTCCTGTCAAATGAGCATTCCCTATTAAAGGGTAGACAGAGACTGCGCTCTGGTAGTTACGCCACTACTCTATCTGTTAGCAGACGCGTAACCCCCAGGTGACATATGGCGTCATTGAATCAAAATTGATGTCGTCTGTCCAGATGTGTTAACTTTTTCTGGTAGTGTATTTTTGCTGACTTTTCTTCTGTTGGTACTGTTTTTGTACTGCTGAATTCTGGAAAATGCCAGCTTACTGCTGTGCGTGTTACATAACTATTTTACACAAATTTTCGCCATTGTAAATAGTTATTACGATTCACAATTAAAATTGCTGGCTTTGGTAGGATGTCCAGAGTCAATAAGTTTGACGCGACATGTTCTGGCTATTCGGTGTGAGTCGGTGTTACCCTTTGACGACTTAATGAGATTGTTATATTACGGTGTGTAACGACGGAACAAAAGCTCTAACGTGTACATGACAGTTCCACTCTTGCCGCTTAGTATTACAGTTCTAAACAGAAGAAATACGAGCGTACCAGTCTTTTCTAACCATTGCGAACTCGAAACAGACACAAAGGTGATTAACGTATTTATTACCCGACAAGGCAAACTAAAGTCTCGTGTGAGGGACAAACAGTGCTTCCTCTATGCCCTAGAGAGAGAGAGAGAGAGACAGACAGACACGGTGTTCTCATGTGGAACGCCCGACACACGACGTATGTCTATTTCCTTCACTCCATCGCTCACTGTAATAAATGGTCCAAATGGCTCTGAGCACTATGGGACTTAACATCTGAGGTAATCAGTCCCTTGGACTTAGAACTACTTAAACCTAACTAACCTAACTACATCACATACATCCGTGCGCGAGGCAGGATTCTAACCTGCGACCGTAGTAGCAGCGCGCTTCCAGACTGAAGTGCCTAGAACCGCTCGGTCATAACGGCCGGCTCACTGTAGCACTGCCGGTATTTGATCAAATTATAATGTGTGCAAATATACTTCTAATTGTAAATAAACCTCCGATTATTTCATTTTTGTTGCTGCGTTGTTTCGTAATTGTGTAGCGTCATTTACACACTCATATTATCACTCATTTAATCGGATACCGTTTTAATCTTCTGCCGGATATGGAAATATTTTTCTGAGCATATCTTTGCTGCTCCTCTACATCGTATTCTTCATTACGTCACAGAAATTAAAGTAATCACATCTACGAATAGTACCCCTTTTTTCGTACACAATGGTATATGTTTGTTGTTGTCTTCAGTCCTAAGACTGGTTTGATGCAGCTCTTCATGCTACCTTCATTTTGCAAACAAGTTCTTTGATCTTTTTTATTGCAGTTGTCCCTCTTTTCTCGTTCTTGTTGCTGTTGTTGTCTTCAGTCCTGAGACTGGTTTGATGCAGCTCTCCATGCTACTCTATCCTGTGCAAGCTGCTTCATCTCCCAGTACCTACTGCAACCTACATCCTTCTGAATCTGCTTAGTGTACTGATCTCTCGGTCTCCCTCTACGATTTTTACCCTCCACGCTGCCCTCCAATGCTAAATTTGTGATCCCTTGATGCCTCAAAACATGTCCTACCAACCGATCCCTTCTTCTAGTCAAGTTGTGCCACAAACTTCTCTTCTCCCCAATCCTATTCAATACCTCCTCATTAGTTACGTGATCTATCCACCTTATCTTCAGTATTCTTCTGTAGCACCACATTTCGAAAGCTTCTATTCTCTTCTTGTCCAAACTAGTTATCGTCCATGTTTCACTTCCATACATGGCTACACTCCAAACAAATACTTTCAGAAACGACTTCCTGATACATAAATCTATATTCGATGTTAACAAATTTCTCTTCTTCAGAAACGCTTTCCTTGCCATTGCCAGTCTACATTTTATATCCTCTCTACTTCGACCATCATCAGTTATTTTACTTCCTAAATAGCAAAACTCATCTACTACTTTAAGTGTCTCATTTCCTAATCTAATTCCCTCAGCATCACCCGATTTAATTTGACTACATTCCATTATCCTCGTTTTGCTTTTGTTAATGTTCATCTTATATCCTCCTTTCAAGACACTGTCCATTCCGTTCAACTGCTCTTCCAAGTCCTTTGCCGTCTCTGACAGAATTACAATGTCATCGGCGAACCTCAAAGTTTTTACTTCGTCTCCATGAATTTTAATACCTACTCCAAATTTTTCTTTTGTTTCCTTTACTGCTTGCTCAATATACAGATTGAATAACATTGGGGAGAGGCTACAACCCTGTCTCACTCCTTTCCCAACCACTGCTTCCCTTTCATGCCCCTCGACTCTTATTACTGCCATCTGGTTTCTGTACAAATTATAAATAGCCTTTCGCTCCCTGTATTTTACCCCTGCCACCTTTAGAATTTGAAAAAGAGTATTCCAGTCAACATTGTCAAAAGCTTTCTCTAAGTCTACAAATGCTAGAAACGTAGGTTTGCCTTTTCTTAATCTTTCTTCTAAGATAAGTCGTAAGGTCAGTATTGCCTCACGTGTTCCAACATTTCGACGGAATCCAAACTGATCCTCCCCGAGGTCTGCATCTACCAGTTTTTCCATTCGTCTGTAAAGAATTCGCGTTAGTATTTTGCAGCCGTGGCTTATTAAACTGATAGTTCGGTAATTTTCACATCTGTCAGCACCTGCTTTCTTTGGGATTGGAATTATTATATTCTTCTTGAAGTCTGAGGGTATTTCGCCTGTCTCATACATCTTGCTCACCAGCTGGTAGAGTTTTGTCATGACTGGCTCTCCCAAGGCCGTCAGTAGTTCTAATGGAATGTTGTCTACTCCGGGGGCCTTGTTTCGACTCAGGTCTTTCAGTGCTCTGTCAAACTCTTCACGCAGTATTGTATCTCCCATTTCGTCTTCATCTACATCCTCTTCTATTTCCATAATATTGTCCTCAAGTACATCGCCCTTGTATAAACCTTCTATATACTCCTTCCACCTTTCTGCCTTCCCTTCTTTGCTTAGAACTGGGCTGCCATCTGAGCTCTTGATATTCATACACGTGGTTCTCTTCTCTCCAAAGGTCTCTTTAATTTTCCTGTAGGCAGTATCTATCTTACCCCTAGTGAGATAAGCTTCTACATCCTTACATTTGTCCTCTAGCCATCCCTGTTTAGCCATTTTGCACTTCCTGTCGATCTCATTTTTGAGACGTTTGTATTCCTTTTTGCCTGCTTCATTTACTGCATTTTTATATTTTCTCCTTTCATCAATTAAATTCAATATTTCTTCTGTTACCCAAGGATTTCTAGCAGCCCTCGTCTTTGTACCTACTTTATCCTCTGCTGCCTTCACTACTACATCCCTCAGAGCTATCCATTCTTCTTCTACTGTATTTCTTTCCCCTATTCCTGTCAATTGTTCCCTTATGCTCTCTCTGAAACTCTGTACAACCTCTGGTTCTTTCAGTTTATCCAGGTCCCATCTCTTTAATTTCTCACATTTTTGCAGTTTCTTCAGTTTTAATCTACAGGTCATAACCAATAGATTGTGGTCAGAGTCCACATCTGCCCCTGGAAATGTCTTACAACTTAAAACCTGGTTCCTAAATCTCTGTCTTACCGTTATATAATCTATCTGATACCTTTTAGTATCTCCAGGGTTCTTCCACGTATACAACCTTCTTTCATGATTCTTAAACCAAGTGTTAGCTATGATTAAGTTTTCTCGTTCTTATCCTTCAAAAATCAATGATTTCGTTACCAGCCGCTCTATTTATATGAGAAGCCATTTTCCCAATATGGTTTTTAATATGACAACTTTTTAGTGCTGAGAATGTTTTTCCCTTTCTGTGAACGTATTTTCATGCTTGGCGAACTTATTTGTCAGTAACATTACGTGGCGTAACAAGATCAAATGCTTCAATCAAATAACGATTCTTTGTTAATACATAAATAATAACTATTTTTTACGATCACGTCAGGTTTATCAATAAACAACGACTCTATGGTTTTCCTCCGTTGCTAATTCCCACATTAACTGCCGTTTGTTTGAGTGATCATTAAGCAGTACCTTGCAAACCAGGACAAGTTTCCTTCAGAAAATAGAAATATTGTGATTTTTTCCCTGTTGTTCAAGACATATCAACTTACTTTTTCTTCCTTATGTATTACTGAAAAAATAATTGTCATTTGTAGAAAGTGTAAACAGAACCTAACCATATTTCCCTCCATTCATGGCTGTTTTAGAGCTCTTAAACAGTGGTACCTTTCTTTGTACCCAAAGACTGCTATGCATATTTTGAAGTTAAATTCAATGACGGGGTCAAATAATGGGCACCACACAAAGTGTATTGAAGATGTGTTGAAAACCTCAGGCAGTGGATTAGGGTACAGAGGGAAAAAATCTCGATTTGGAATTCCAGTAATGATGAAGTGTGTATAAACGTCTCCCCCTCTGATTTTCTTTTTAGCTTATTTAAAGTAACAATAAAAATTTCTGGTTTAAAAGATTTCACATAAATTTGGCCAGCCATAACGTACATTTTTAAAGTATTAATTTATAATGAAATTCAAGTAAAAGAGACACATGAAATGACGTTGGGCAGTCATGCACCTGGACGTTACGTCTGGAAGGCACTGGATCTCTCTGAAGCAAAGCTCATGTAGTTAATACGGCCGGAAGTTGTCATCAGAGAGGAACTAGACTGTTCTACAACAATAATTGCGTAGGTGCAACTTCCATGAGCTAAATCGTACGCGGAACGGCTATCTCAAAGGGCAGCCCGTACTGGTCTGCTTTTCGACATCTCGATATACCGTGAACGTCGTAAAATAGTCCATGGAGTTTCGTAATCCTTCATGTTATGAACTATTTATTTTAATAACGTAGTACAGAAGATAACAGAGGAACTGAACTAATAAGTTAGTCCTCTCTATTAGATTTAGTATGCATTCATAAGTGAGTATGGGGTGTGTGAGAAAATTAATGAGACTGACAACACTGTGAGCGACCTGGCAACGCTGTGTTGATATACTTTCGTAGACCAGTGCGTTCATGCCTTCCAGATGTTCAGTCCGAGTTTCAGTTACGTTCAGCCATCACGTGATTTTTGAGAGCGGCAGCAATGAAGTTGCGTTTTTGTTGTGTGTTACGAAAATGGAACAGCGAAGTTTATAGCAAAGTTATTCCATCAAATTTTATGTTCAGCGTGGGGAATACGCGAATGTGACCTTTGAAAAGTTGAAGCAGGCCTATGGGGAACATTCCTTATCAAGACCACAAGCTTTTCTGGAAGGTCGCGAACACGCTGAACATGAACCTCGCTCAGGGACATCAACTTCAAAAGGCGACGCAAACTTCGACCGTTTGCGTGCTCGTGTGATATCAGACTGACGTTTAACACTAAGGATGGTGGGTGACTTGTTAAACACTTTCACCGTGTGTCAAATATTGACCGAAGTTTTGCAAGTGCACAAGCACGTGCACAACTGAGGAGAAGGACAATCGAAAAACCTGCGTGTTGGTCTACTTGAGAGGACTGCCAATGATCACGAATGGTTCAGTCTCGTGATTACAGGCGAAGAATCCTGATTTTTTGGGTAAGATCCTGAGACAAAGCGGAAAAGTGAGGAGTGGCACACTGAGACATCCCCTAGATTGATAAAAGGTCGAATGAGCCAATCAAAAACCAAAACAATGCTGATTTACTTTCTTGGCAGTAGAGGTGCTGTGCATAAATAATTTGTTTCTCCGAGACAATTTGTCAACCAAGTGTCTTTCTTAGATGTCCTTAAAAGACTCAGGAAAAGGGTGAGTAGAGTGAGACCGGACATTGTAGGTTGGTGGATGCTGAATCATGACAACATTCCATGTCACACTGCCACTTCTATCATAGAACTTTTGACCTCAAAAGGCATTCCTGTTCCACCACAGCCCCCACTATTCATCTGATATATTTTGCCTTTTTTTCCTTTTTCTGAAATTGGAAGATGTTTTAAAACGACGTCATTTTTGAACAATGGAGAACATTCAAAAGAATGTGACCGACACGTTAAAAGCCCTACCTACTGAAGCCTTCCAGCGCTGCTACCAAGTCAGGGAACAACGACTCCCCCGGTGTTTAGCTGCCAAAGGGAACCAAGGGAACCGCACATAACGGGGCAATACTGCTGTCTGAAAAAAATGTAATAAAATAAAAAGTTTGGTAGACAGGAATTCAGTCTCATTACTTTTCTCACACATCTCGTATATCTAATTTGACTCATGGAGCGGAAGCATACGACTATGTCCATTGGGGAACAACCAGTCTGTTGTCGGCGCACTGGTAACAACGAGTCGCTACTGGACCGCCTCGGAGGCAGGTCAATTATATGAAAGATCCACTGAAACTCAAGCTTTTCAAACACTGCTCTGATTGCCTGGAACAGCAACCGAATTGCACTTTTTACACAAGAGTAAAGTGTTATGTAGAAAGTGACTATTGACCGTATGTGCGTAACAATTTATGATTGTGAGGATCTTTAGAACGACGGTAGGCCCACGTTCTCGAGTCAAAATGCTGTTTCATCGTAATGAGTAAGTGATTCCATGACATGGACATAAGGGTGTGAGAATTTCTGACGTTTTGTCTTCACTGTTAAATCATGCAGATGGTCAAGTGGCTGCACGTTCGAAGTGTTAAGGCTCGGTCTTTTGGAACAACTACATAGTGCACAGGCGAGCAAGTGCTTCTTTTGGAATTTTTGTTTAAAGACCAGTGTGGCAGTGCAAATTTCGTTATGTACCGTTTTACAGTTTTATACATTTTCAAAATTGAAAGTGCTTGTGGTAGTTTTCATTAGTTCTACAAACGACTAATGAAAAGGTTGTTTCTTTCTGTTGTAAGTGTGGTAGCAGTCATCGATACCACCCAACAGGCGTTCAGTTGGGAACGGAATTGCAAGCTTATGGCTGACGCCGATAGCGGTCACGCGGGACCTGGCAGGGCCAGTGGTGCGAGCCACCCAGCCACGCCTCAAGCGGCTCCGTACCACGGGCGCCCTCTGCCAGCGCGATGTAGGATGGCTGGCGGCAGCCACTCAGCCCACCTGTACTTCGAGCCTCATCGCTACAAAACCATATTCCTGCCCAGTAGAGAGAACCTCACTCTAGTTGAGATTGTGATTCCTGGGCTCTGTTTCTTGCTGCATTATTTGTAACCAGTCTTCATAAGCTTGGAGAGGGACAAGGTAAGTAAATCTTCTTTTACTGTGTTAACTTGTTCGCTAATAATCCTGTCCAACTTTCCTACGACATGTGCCAGTCATACACAACAGTAAGTACCTGTTTTGTGTTAGAGATAATGATTAATATGAATGGCGTTAATGGTAAGCTGTGGAAAGTGTTCCTCAGACGGTGATGTCTTTCGTGTGCTCTCGTCAAAAACAGCAGGTGCCAAACAAGAATTTACTTATTAATATATTGCTAAAGTGAGATCCAGATTCAAACAGGATAACCAACCTCTTAATTAAAATTAATGGTATATGATAGTTTCGATCTTTGTACTTGTGGCTAAACTCCCACTTCCCAAGCCACCTCATTTTATTAAAATTACTTCTAAGTAATTACATAGTGCTGTAACGACAGCGGATGAGCGATATTATCCTTGAGTGTAGAATCAAAAAGACGCTAGTATGTTTGGGTTTTATGTGCTTGTGCTTGTAAGATTGCCATTGGCACACAGGCTGCTCTGACCTGTTGATATGGACATCCTACCATGCAGTAATCACGGGAAATAGCCAAGTCTTCCGAGTTTGAAGCATAACAAAGGGAAATTTAGGAGACAAGAGATGCCAGTCGCCGTGGTGTGACAACAGCCACATCTTGAAGGGGATTACATAAAATGTCAGAAGCTCCTAAATGCTTTGGGGGTGGGGGAATACTGATCAGAAGCGCCAGGGTGGTGATGATCGCGTATAGCTGTAACACTATGAGCTGTAAAAGCAAGAGTGATATAATTGCAGACAAGGAGCGAGGATAAGAGCGGCATAAAGGAAGAGAGTCTCTCGAAAGAGCACCGATACGCTGTAAAGAGCCTATAGCCCTATAGCAAGCCTAAAACATGTTTAACTGTGGGTGCCTCTGTCCCTCTACTCAACCTCCGAAAAATAGTGCACAATTAGAGCCAATGAGATTGTGAGGGACTTAAAGAATATATCGTGTCAGGGACTGGCGGTGACAGAGGAGGAAACTGAATAAAGCTCGGAAGGTGGACGCTCCAACAGGTCTGTTGTAGTTAGAGTAGGGAGTTAGTAGAAGTCTCAGCAGGGGCAGCCAAAGAGAGTAGCAAGGCACGACTGAGTAGAGTTCGCTGCAATGGTTGCTGCGCAGCTGACGGAATTCTAGTTGTTTGGTTAGGGACTTCTGTATACCATGATGTCATGGGTGCAGGCACAGTATTGTCAGTTTCATTTTGAATAGACGTCTTTCGTGGGTACAGTTCCTTTAGAGGATAAGTATATCAGGAATTGACACTGTTTTTTGAATACAGTCAGAAGTTGTAAGACATTCATAGAGTTTCTCATTTCAGCACTTATTCCAAGCCTTTTCTAATCATGAAATTTTGAAACATAGATCAACACTCCCTTTCACTTAGCCCAACCAGCTATTTAACTTCTTCCCAAACACTGTCGCCAAATCTCAAACAGGAACCATATGTAAGGCCTGACAGGAAAAAAGCTTAACTGGTGCTAAACATGTGAGTACACTAAACGTTAAACAGAAGGTTTACTGATTCAGATTGCTAGAGCGACTGTGGCAAATACCAGAAAGTTGTGGCAACTCATAACTTTCAACCAAATAGAAATTAGCCCAACGACAGCATAGTCCAAAACGGAGTCTTTGGAGAAAGCAAGGCAGCGAAGGGCAGAGGCAACACGACGCAGAACCACGAGGTTGAGAGAGCAGTGGGGCAGGTGAAAGGCCACGTCCTCATCCACAAGACCAAGGCGATGTTCCATCCTCTCTAGTCAGCAGCCACTAGGCCGACGAGCGCCCCTGACTCGTCGCACAGCGCTGGAAGACACTGGTGTGTACACTACTGGCCATTAAAATCGCTACACCACGTAGATGACGTGCTACAGACGCGGAATTTAACCAACAGGAAGAAGATGCTGTGATATGCAAATGACTAGCTTTTCAGAGCATTCACACAAGGTTGGCGCCGGTAGCGACACCTACAACGTGCTGACATGAGGAAAGTTTCCAATCGATTTCTCATACACAAACAGCAGTTGACAGGCGTTGCCTGCTGAAACGTTGTTGTGATGCCTCGTGTAAAGGGTAGAAATGCGTACTATCACGTTTCCGACTTTGATAAAGGTCGGATTGTAGCCTATCGTGATTGCGGTTTATTGTATCGCGACATTGCTGCTCGCGTTGGTCGAGAACCAATGACTGTTAGCAGAATATCGAATCGGTGGGTTCAGGAGGGTAATAACGGAACGCCGTGCTGGATCCCAACGGCCTCGTATCACTAGCAGTCGAAATGAGAGGCATCTTATCCGCATGGCTGTAACGGATCGTGCTGCCACGTCTCCATCCCTGAGTCAACAGATGGGCACGTTTGCAAGACGACAACCATCTGCACGAACAGTTCGACGACGTTTGCAGCAGCATGGACTATCGGCTCGGAGACCATGGCTGCGGTTACCCTTGACGCTGCATCACAGACAGGAGCGCCTGCGATGGTGTATTCAATGACGAACGTGGGTGCATGAATGGCAAAACGTCATTTCTTCGGATGAATCCAGGTTCTGTTTACAGCATCGTGATGGTCACATCCGTGTTTGGCGACATCGCGGTGAACGCACATTGGAAGCGTGTATTCGTCATCGCCATACTGGCGTATCACCCCGCGTGATGGTATGGGGTGCCGTTGGTTACACGTCTCGGTCACCTCTTGTTCGCATTGACAGCAGTTTGAACAGTGGACATTACATTTCAGATGTGTTACGGCCCGTGGCGCTACCCTTCATTCGATCCCAGCTAAACCCTACATTTCAGCAGGGTAATGCACGACCGCATGTTGCAGGTCTTGTACAGGCCTTTCTGGATACAGAAAATGTTCGACTGCTGCCCTGGCCAGCACATTCTCCAGATCTCTGGAAAATGGTGGCCGAGCAACTGGCTCGCCACAATACGCCAGTCACTACTCTTGATGAACTGCTGTATCGTGTTGAAGCTGCATGGGCAGCTGTACCTGTGCACGCCATCCAAGCTCTGTTTGACTCAATGACCAGGCGTATCCAGGCCGTTATTAAGGCCAGAGGTGGTTGTTCTGGGTACTTATTTCTCAGGATCTATGCACCCTAATTGCATGAAAATGTAATCACATGTCAGTTCTAGTGTAACATATTTGTCCAATGAATTCACGTTTATCATCTGCATTTCTTCTTGGTGTAGCAATTTTAATGGCCAGTAGTGTATTGAAGCAAATTGTAGCAATTAAAGATGTTAGTCGCAAGTCTTTTAATATTTTAAAATAGACCCCATAGGGAAACAGTAGAATAAGTGCTAAAGAAGCGTTGTGTATTACAGGGAAATATTTTGAAGGCAACATGTGGGATCTAAAGGGATTTATGGAGAATATAGTTACCGTATTTGTATTAGTGAAGCCAGACGAGCAAGGAATTTTTTAAAAATTTGTTAAAGCGGAAAGTATGATCGGGACTGCAAGGACACGAGACAACGAGTTTGTGAGAAGAGATAAAACGTGTTTTGGAAGAGAATTACACGAGTAGATGGACGATAGTCTATTATGCTTGCAGGATGTTTCAGGCAAGGTAAGTCCACAGAGAGTCAATCTCATCGTGGACAAATTATATTCACAAAATGCTGAGAGACTTTAGGGAAGCCATAAACCGGATCACAAGTAGAGAGAACACGAAAGGTGCCATAGAGCTAGTAGACTATATAGGAGGAGCATGTTTTATACAAGTGCTGGGTAGCGATCGAATGCAAACGATAGTCACACGCCGCGGTGGCGAAATTGGATTGTCTTCAGTCGTGGAATTCGCATTACAGGAAAAAAGCGCTCTATTGTCAATGGGAGAAAGAGGAATAGCCCCACGAACAAGGATTAGCATTCAGACAAAAAGGTGATGTCGCCTAGGGAAAGTGTGAGTTATGAGGGCATATAGCAAGTAAGTGCAGGAGAAACAAGTTGAAGGAAGAAACAGGCTATGGTGGCAAAACAGAAGGTCAGACTAGTTCGGAATGCATGTCATGGGCTGAAACACGCCCCAGAAAGTCAAAAGGGAATTATAATAAACGTCAACGGATTGCATTCAATGTGTGAATGGAGATGCCCACTGATAGTCTGACGGGTGCTGTGCACGAAGGAAACAGACGAAGCCTGTTTCAAGTGTAAACGAACGTGGCACTACGCTAATGGTTGCCATGAAGGTCCTTGCCATGCTTGGAGAAAGGGTAGAGTGCCAATGCCTGAGAAGGCACGGAAGTGCAGGGAAACTAAAAGGTGACAAAGCCGTACAGTCGGTAATTGTCGCATGAAACAAGCTCACAATTAGGATAATAGGCTGTGCCAACGAAACTAATGTGTTAGTGCTATATTGCCTAGAGTTAAAGAGAAAATTAAAGGTGTTTATTAAAGAGAAGGATTATTTTTTCAAAGTGTAGAAGAGATCAGCTGCAAGTATGATGTGTATGGGTCAGGGTTAGACACCCTACGATGGATTGATCACAGATATTTTTTAATTCAGCACAAAGTTAGTTAGCCATGCTGCGGCTCGCGTTGGTGCTGCTTGTAGGTTTCCGCCCTCTGTTGGAGGTCAGACGGTATCGTTTAGTTGGTATGGTTGCGGTTGTTTGTTTTCTTCTCGTGTTGACTGGCGCCACTCGGTTTCGCAAGTGTTGCCTGTCCGCTAGTGGCAGCAGCGGCGGTTATCGATAGGTAGTAACTGTTGCCCTATCTTTGGGGCGACGTCGTTTTTCCGGGTCGTGTGTGTGTGTGTGTGCCAGTACAGTTGGGGACTGAGGAGGAGCCAGGTCCGCGCAGTGCCAGAACACTCCGGGACCGCTGGCGGCACGCATGGACTGCCGGATGGAAGGGCCGTGGTCACGAGGGTGCACGCCCTCGTCGTAAACCGGATCCTGTAAGCTTTATAGTGAGTGCATTTCAAACAAAGCAGAGAAACCTCCACCATTGTGATATCTCGCGATTCTCCAGTGACGTGGGTTCATGTTGCTGCTCGTAGTGTCGCCGAGGCGAAGAACAGGGGATTCACCTACTCTGGTGGTAGAGGTTCCTTTCTCGTTCTGGGCGCTCTAAACACAGTGTTCTGGGGACGATGTGCAGACCGCCGGTTCCGGCTTTGGCGTATTGTGCCATCGTTGCATTTGGTTTATCGGACGTCAGGTAGCTTCAGCAAGGTTATCATTAGACATTCGTTAGACTGCCACTAGTCTGAGTTACCATCTTGTGAAGTGAATGCAACTCTTGGCTGCCTATCTCATCGCTCAACTTTTGCTATTGTATTTGCTGTTTTACAGCAGGTTTCAAAATTTTTTATATTGGCGTGTAAGGCCTTCAACGTGATTGTAGTCACTTGCCTTAAAATTCTAATTTGCAATTTGTATTTACGCAGTAAGCCTTTAAAACCTTATTTACTGCCATTCCTGGCATCTGATGACGTCTGCTGTGTTTTTGGAGACTTGCTTCTAATATTCCAATACCTGTAATTTGTAAGTTGCAGCAAGTTTTAAACAATTGTTAATTTATTGCCATTCCTGGCATGTAAGACCTTCTGCCCAGATCACAGTGCTTGCTTTTAAAACATTATCTGTTGTATCGATATTTAATGGTGATTTGCTAAATTGTAACTCATTGAAAAAACTATTATTTACATTGTTATTTATTCCTTTATTAACAACAGGAGGTATTTTTTATTGTTGAGTCTGGAAATATTGATGTAAAATAAATTGTGTGTAACTGTAAAAGGCAACCAATAGTAACTGATTACGGCACCGTACAGAATCATAACCGAATCCTGCCTTCCCTTGGCTACCAGGTCTCAGATTATGTGGGAAAAGTGTTAAGACTACAAGAGCAAGATATACCCAAAACAGTGGAGGAAGAACCGAAAGAATATGATTTCGAGGCTGCTCATGAATCTGAAAGGGATATTGAGTTACATGAAGAAAAACTATTGCGGTTGGAAGTGGATTTTAACGTACCGTGAGATAGCGAAATGGAAGTGGTTATCCCGAAACAAGAAACTGTGCATGCGGTGTACGTTGTGGAATCGTTAGTGAAAGTGCAGAAAGACAGGTGCATAGCAGTACAATAAATGTCGAGGTCAGAGCAATTAAAGACCAGGTTAATGTTGGAAGAATTAGCGCACCTAGGAAGGGTTTGAGTTTTGAGAATGCTTCGAGAACTTTACTTGTCCTCGTATGTAATGCCAACAGTGAAGCACATAAGTGGTGTTCTTATGCTGAGGTGTTGTTCTTCGTAGTTAGGGTGTGGAATGATATAAATATATTTTACAGCATTTGTACTGGGCGCACTGGAGGAAGAGTTTGGAGACGATGACTGGATGAACATGACAGTGAGCCTTGCGTCTACGAGGCAATGGTTTGTGGACAATAACATATATGAAAAGGTATGGCATACCCAGAGTTCCGATCTGAATCCAATGGGACTTCTTTGGGAAGAGTCAGAAAGTCAGCTTCACTCCAGAACTTAGCGTCCGATATCACTGTCTTTTCTGGTTTGGGCTGTTGAGGAAGAATGGGCTGCCATTCCTCCAGAGACATTCAAACACCTCATTGAAAGCGTCCCGTGTGGAGTTCAAACCATCATAAAGGATAAAGACGGGTACCTCAGATTAATGTCCAGTAATCAAGGCCCCGGAAGTAGACAACATGCCATTAGAACTACTGACGGCCTTGGGAGAGCCAGTCCTGACAAAACTCTACCATCTGGTGAGCAAGATGTATGAGACAAGCGAAATACCCTCAGACTTCAAGAAGAATATAATAATTCCAATCCGAAGGAAAGCAGGTGTTTACAGATGTGAAAATTACCGAACTATCAGTTTAATAAGTCACAGCTGCAAAATACTAACGCGAATTCTTTACAGACGAATGGAAAAACTGGTAGAAGCCGACCTCGGGGAAGATCAGTTCGGTTTTCGTAGAAATATTGGCACACGTGAGGCAATACTGACCTTACGATTTATCTTAAAAGAAATATTAAGGAAAGGCAAACCTACGTTTCTAGCATTTGTAGACTTAGAGAAAGCTATTGAAAATGTTGACTGGAATACTCTCTTTCAAATTCTAAAGGTGACAGGGGAAAAAAAGAAACAAAATAAAAATTTGGAGTAGGTATTAAAATCCATGGAGAAGAAATAAAAACTTTGAGGTTCGCCGATGACATTGTAATACTGTCAGAGACAGCAAAGGACTTGGAAGAGCAGTTGAACGGAATGGACAGTGTCTTGAAAGGAGGATATAAGATGAACATCAACAAAAGCAAAACGAGGATAATGGAATGTAGTCGAATTACGTCGGGTGATGCTGAGGAATTAGATTAGGAAATGAGACACTTAAAGTAGTAAAGGAGTTTTGCTATTTGGGGAGCAAAGTAACTGATGATGGTCGAAGCACAGAAGATATAAAATGCAGACTGGCAATAGCAAGGAAAGCGTTTCTGAAGAAGAGGAATTTGTTAACATCGAGTATAGATTTAACTGTCAGAAAGTCATTTCTGAAAGTATTTGTATGGAGTGTAGCCACGTGTGGAAGTGAAACATGGACAATAAATAGTTTGGACAAGAAGAGAATAGAAGCTTTCGAAATGTTGGGCTTCAGAAGAATGCTGAAGATTAGATGGGCAGATCACATAACTAATGAGGAAGTATTGAATAGAATTGGGGAGAAGAGGAGTTTGTGGCACAACTTGACAAGAAGGGACCGGTTGGTAGGACATGTTCTGAGGCATCAAGGGATCACAAATTTAGCATGGGAGAGCAGCGTGGAGGGTAAAAATTGTAGAGGGAGACCAAGAGATGAATACACTAAGCAGATTCAGAAGGATGTAAGTTGCAATAAGTACTGGAAGACGAAGAAGCTAGCACCGGATAGGGTAGCATGGAGAGCTGCATCAAACCAGTCTCACGACTGAAGACCACAACGACAATAACAATAGGAGTCCGAATACTATTGATCATATAGTGTTCATTCAGCGAACGGCCTCTCATTGTTGAAAATAATTAGCACTAGACACTGAGTAATATTAACTTCAAAGTTATATAAATATATTTAAATGTTCAAACTGTAGAACCTATCTCATGACACTCAGTGGTCCTAATTCCCTGTCGGTACAAGCTTTTGTCCTGTCGTGTTTCTTTAGACAACGCAGTACGCAACAAAGGTGCGATTATTTCCGGAAACTGAAGCGCATTATGTGAATCTGAGGAATCAGTAAAAAAACGATTTGTGTTTATCAGCTGCTTGAAATCGGAGCTGCTTAGTGACGGATAGTAATTAGTATATTGAGTTTTATTCACTATGTCCAGATATGAGAATGTTGAATTAGACGGCTGTATGAACAGGTATGCGCTGCGTTGACAGCAACAGGATTCCCAGAAGATAACTGGAAATGAGATGATAATATGGTAGGGAGAAACGGCTGCAGTGTTGAATACCTGTATTGTATAGGTGGGCTGGAATTTTCAGCTTTAATAACGCTAGGCAGCACATTACGCTACTAAAGGATTTTGCTGTATGCCGGTAATGAGTTTGGAAATATACTGTAATGAATATTAGCTCTTGTTATTACGTTATCAATACCTTTACTTTGTAAACAATACCACATAAAATCAATTTTTTCCGTTAAAATGATACAGCAAAACAATAATTTTGCGGTAAACGTATTGCAGCCAGTTTTTCCGCACCTTGATGACAAACAACTAGGTGGATCTCATACACGAAGACAAACATGAAAAGGAGTTGACGAGGCCCAGAGGCGGCTTTGATACTAACAACATTTTATTTATATTAATCATTACTTTTTGCGTAATTTATAGTAAAGTGAAAACTTCATCAACGAAATAGTTTTGTTTTTATGGTTTTTGGTTTTCTTTAATTGTGCTCTAACCTCCAGATTTATTGCACTACTATGCACCTGCCACCCTGCACTTTCACTAACCATTCCATAACGTACACTCCATGTACAGTTTCTTATTTAGAGATAACCACTTTCGTTTCGCTGTCTCACGGTACATTGGAATCCACTTTCAACCGCAATATTTTGAGATTTATGTATACCAACTGGAGTTCATACTTCATAGACTGAATCCGATGATTTGTCCTCGATCAAATACTCTGAGGGTTCTTGAGAAATTTATGCTGTCCGTACTTTACAGTGATGACTTACCAAGGCCACCACGAGCCGTGGACTGGCGTCAGGTTGATCCCATATTACTTGATCCCCAGCGAGCTTTCGAATGGTTTCGCTGCATAATAAGCAAAATACACTGTGAGACAATAAAGCGACGCACCACGACCGAATTATCCAAATGTGAAGGACGCCAATAGATGTGATGTAGATTTACAGCGAACAAATGATTACAATTTCAGAAAAATTGTATCATTTATTCAAGAGACAGAGAAAGTCAATAATGTTTTGGTCCCCCTCTTTCTCTTATACAAGCAGTTACTCGCCTTGGCATTGGTTGATAGAGTTTATGGATGTTTTCGCGAGGGACATCGTGCCAATTTCTGTCAATTTGGCGCGTTTGATCGTCGAAATCCCGAAACGATTGGAGGATAATGGCCACACTGCTCCATTTGGGGAGGGATCTAGCTACTTGCCCAAGCTAGAGTTTGGCAAGCGCGGAGACAAGCAGTAGAAACTCTCGTCGTTTGTGGGCTGCCGTTATCTTGCTGAAACGTAATCTCAGAATGGCTTGCCATCAAGGCAACAAAACGAGGAGTAGAATATCACCGGTTCATCACTGTCCTCCAGTGGGGAAGTCTGGAGTCTTCAGTGATAGCCCAACTTCGAACTGAGCCCGGATGACCAGTGAAGACGTGTCTGGAGACACCCCAGACAGTGGTGGGACACCAGCTTGACTGTCGCCCACTGGACGGCCCGACAACCAGAAATGATGGTCTGGGGTGAAATTTCTTTTCGCAGCAGGACCCCTTTGATTGTTATCCGCGGCTCAAACACTGTACAGTGATGCATCTATAATATGTTATACCCCATACTGTTGACCTTCATGGGAAGCTATCTTGGCCTTTCAGCAAGAGGTCCTCGTGTTTGCCAAAATCCACCTTGGCCATCAAGGTCGCCGGATTTCCCTCTAATTAAGAACGTTTTGACCATTGCGGGCAGGGTCCTCCAATCGTCTCGGAATTTTAACAGTCTAATTCACCAGTTAGACAGAAATTGGCACTATATCCCTCAGAAGGACGTCCAACAAGTCTGTCAGCCTATGCCAAGCCGAATTACTGCTTGCGTGAAGGCAACAGGTGGACCGGCGCGTTACTGATTTGATCAGTGTGTGAAGCTCTTCCTCTTGAATAACTCATTCAATTTTTTTGAAAGTGTAGTCATTTGTCTAGTACCCCATTCGGATATCCGGACGAGGACTGCGAATGGGGGGGGGGGGGGGATTTATGAGAAAAAGACTGAACAACCAGCGAAAGGATAACGTTCTACGAGCCGGGGCGTTGAATGTCAGAAGTTTGAACGTGGTAGGAAAGCTAGAAAATCTGAAAAGGGAAATTCTAAGGCTCGATCTAGATATAGTTGGGTTCAGTTAAGTGAAATGGAAAGGAGACAAGGATTTCAGGTCATATGAGTGTAGGGTAATATCAACAGTAGCAGAAAATTGTAGAAAAGGAGTAGTATTCGTTATGAAGAGGAAAGTAGAGCAGAGAGCGAGTTACTGTGAACAGTTCAGTGGTAGGGTGGTTCTCATTAGAATAGACAGCAAACCAACGCCAACAACGATAGTTCAGGTGAAGATGAAGAGATGGAAAAAGTATATCAGGATACTGAACTGGTAATTCAGTACGTAGAGGGAGATGGAAATCTGATATTCATGGGGGATTGGAATGCAGTTGTAGGGGAAGGAGCAGAAAAAAGAGTTATGGAACAATATGGACTTGGTACTAGGAATGAGAGAGACTAATAGAGTTCTGCATAAACTTCAGTTAGTAACAGCGAATACTCTGGTGAAGAATCACAAGAGGAGGAGGTATACTTGGAAAAGGCAGGGAGATACGGGAAGATTTCAGTTATATTACATCATGGTCAGGCAGAGATTCCGAAATCAGATCCTAGATTGGCGAAGAGTTCTCGGGCTTCCAGCCAGGTGGCGGTGTCTTCAAACTGCGACGTTTCGACGAGTGACATACTCGTCATCTTCTGGCGAAGTGCCAAGACTTTACTCACTCAATATATTGACGGTCCTGCCTTGACCCGAGGTAGCGGAGTTTAAGCTCTTTGAGCTGTTCCTCCTGAAGCCCTCTCTGTTTGGAATGTTTTTCTTCGCGTGTTGGTCTGGCCTCCGGTTTCTGTGGACGCAGGAGCTTATCTGCGGGCTGATTCCGGCGGCTTCTTGTTCTTCTTCTTCTTACTGCTTCCTGGCTGCCCGAATTCGATTTTCTTCAGGCGGGAGTAGTCCACTGGCGGCGTCTGTGTCCGGATGTACTTGACTGCTTCCTCAGTCATGTATTTCCAGTCCTCTTCCGTGAAGATCGGGTGCTTGTTTATGAGCTTCAGACCTGCACGCCCGACGAGTTCCCTCCCATGCAGCTTCTGGTTCAAGGGTTCGCACCCCCAGTGGAAAGGATAAGGTTTGTGAGGAAGGAGAGGGATGTTATCTACTGTGAAAGGGGAAGGATGATCATAATGTGGGTAGGTACTGTCTCGCAGGGAATCGGCGATCTTGGTTAGCACCTCCCTCAAACAGTTCTTGTTGTGGAGGGGCAGCCACTCGAACGGCTCGTCTTCTTCTTCTCCCTCGGTCTCCATCGGCACTTCCCGTGTCGTCTGCGTTTCCGCAGAGACAGGAGTGACGACTGCTTCCGAGGGGGCCGTCTCCTTGTTGTCGGAGGTTTTCCCCGACTGTACGACAACCTCCCTAGCAACCTGCGGTGCCACGTCGGCCAGGGAGGCGGTCGTTTGTGTTGCCGCGTCTACCCCCGTACAGGTGGGGGTCGGTGCCACGTCCGTCTTCGTGCGGGACGCGAGGTACAAGGCGACCCCTAGTTGAGTCACTTCCTGGTGCGTCTCTTCGAGTTCCGCTCTCAGGGCCGCTCTCTCCTCCACCATGGCGGATTTAAGCGCGGTGATTGCGTCCTCGTTGGCTTCCCGCAGTACTTGGCGGAAGGCGTCCACGTCGTCTTGGTGGCGCAGCCCGCTTCCCCTACTAAGGCAGGGGGGGGGGGGGGGGGGTGACCACCATTTCTTCTTGTTGGGGCTCCTCTTCGTGTGTGGTGGCCAACTTCCGCTGCTTCCACATCTTCAGGTAACTGCAGCTGCGCGCGTATGCGGCGTGCGAGCCACCGCAATTTACGTACACTGCTGCAGTACCCTTTGGTTTGGTGCAGTTGCGCGTGTCGTGCGGTTTCCCGCACTTAACACACGCAACCACACCGTCGCATTCCCTGGCTATGTGTCCAAGCTTTTGACACTTATAGCACTGTAATTGTGCCACAGGCTTCCGCTTCTTCTTCTTGTTGCCGCAACCGTTGCTTCCGACTGCGTTTAGCAGGAACTTAACAGCAGCAGCAATCTTGCCTCTTTCTCCATTCCTACTTCTCGGCATGGCGTTGGGCTAGTGGAGTTGGCGTGCGCGAGCGACGGTAACGATGTGAACAGCTCAGTAGGCATTTCAGTTGAAGAGGAATGGGCATCTCTAA
This sequence comes from Schistocerca gregaria, assembly GCF_023897955.1. Taxonomy (NCBI): domain Eukaryota; kingdom Metazoa; phylum Arthropoda; class Insecta; order Orthoptera; family Acrididae; genus Schistocerca; species Schistocerca gregaria. The sequence continues at coordinate 318,752,906 of NC_064925.1, read as the reverse complement.
AAAGGGCCTTCACAGAAGCTGAAAAGACAAACGTAGGTACTTAGAAACTAACTGCGAAGAAACCATGGGTAACACAAGAAATACTCCAACTGATCAATGAAAGAAGGAGCTACAAAGATGTTCAGGGAAATTCTGGAATAAAGGCATGCAAGTCACTTAGAAATGAAATAAATAGGATGTGCGAGGAAGCTAAGGCGAAATGGCTGCAGAAAAAAATGTGAAGAAATCGAAAAGGAAATGATTGTCGGAAGGACTGACTCAGCATATAGGAAATTCAAAATAACCTTCGGTGGAATTAAAAGCAAGGGTGGTAACATTAAGAGTGAAACGAGTATTCCACTGCTAAATGCATAGGAGAGAGTGGATAAGTGGGAAGAGTGCACTGGAGGCCTCCGTGAGAGGGAGACTTGTCTGATGACGCGACAGGAGAAAAAACAGGTGTTCATGCGGAAAAGATAGCGGATCCTTTGTTAGAATCATAATTTACAAGAACTTTGGAAGAATTAAAACCAAATAAGGCAGAAGGGATAGATAACATTCCATCAGGACTCCTAAAATCACTGAAGCTCAAGTGGTGACGAAGCGACTATTAACATTGATGTGTAGAATGTATGAGTCTGGCGGTACACCATCTGACTTTCGGTAAAATATCTTCCACACAATTCGGAAGATTGCAACGATCGGTAAGTCCGAGAATTATCGCACAGTCAGCTTAAAAGCTCAAGTATCCAAGATGCTGACAAGAATAATATACAGAAGAATGGTAGAGGATTAGTTTGGCTTTAGGAAAGGTAAAAGGGCCAGAGAAGCAATTCGTTGCGGTTGCAGTTGATAATGGAAGCAAGACTGAAGAAAAATCAAGACACGTTCATAGAATTTGTCGACCAGCAAAAAGCGTTCGACAATGTAAGACAGTGCAAGATGTTCGAAATTCTGAGAAAAATAGAGGTAAGGGATAGCGAATGGCGTGTAATATACACTATGTACAAGAACCAAGTGGGAGCAACACGAGTGGCAGACGAAGAACGAAGTGCTCGGATTAAAAACAGTGTTAGAGAGGATGTAGTCTTTCCTCCCAATTGTTCAATCGATACTCGAAGGAGCGATGACGAAAATAAAAGGAAGATTCAGGAGCGTAATTAAAATTCAAGTGAAAGGATAGCAATCATAAAATCGCTGATGATGTTGCTAGTCTCAGTGATAACAAAAATTACGGAATCTGATGAATGGAATGAAGAGTCTAATGAGTACAGAATATGGACTGAGAGTGAGTGACGAAAGTAATGCGAAGAAGTAGAAATGAGAACAGCGAATAATAACTTAACATAAAGATTGGTGATCACAAAGTAGGTGAAGTTAAGGAATTCTCCTATGTAGGCAGTAACATAACCCGTGCTGGTTGGAGCAAGGAGGGCATAAAAAAATCTGGCACTAGCAGAAAAGGAATTCCTCGTCTAGAGAAGGCCTCTGGTATTAAATATAGGCCTTAATTAGAAGAAGAAATTTCTGGTAATGTACGTTTGGAGCACAGCATTGTATTGTAGTGAATCATGGACTGTGAGAGATCCAGAAAGTAAGAGAATCGAAGCATTTGAGATAGAGAACGTTGAAAAGTAGGTGGACTCTTAAGGAATGAGGAGGTTCTGCGCAGAATCGGCAAGGAAAGGCACATATGGAAAACACTTGCAACAAGAAGAGACTGGATGGTCGGACATCTGTTAAGACATGCAGAGGAAGACAGCGATTGGAATACATAGAGCAAATAATTGAGGACGTCGGTTGCAACTGCTCCCTGAGGTGAAGATGCAGGCACAGGAGACAAAATCCGTGGCGGGCCGCAAACCAGTCAGAACACTGATGACTTAATAAAACGTCCGTCTGTACGTGACCACACATCTACCAATCTCTGACCCATTCGGTTGATTTCTTCGTGGTGCGGCTTTGTTTTTTACTTTGAGTGTAATTAGTCCAATGAATCATTCAAGTCTGTACATTTCCCTAATCCGAAGACACCGTAAAAGAGCACGGAAATCATTAAATGACAACAAAATTATTATATGATAAAGTGGTGTTTTCATGCAGAGGATAAACTAAAACATATTATGATTAGTTAGAAATTCTAGATATGCGGATATAGACGACAGAGATCACACATTAGTAGCATATACCAAGAAACTTCGAATTATAACACATTAATAAAGAGAACGTAGTAAAGCAACGAATTTGAGTTGTAAAGAAGATCAAGGTGAAACAAATGATTAAAGAGATTAAAACAGGGAAATTACGTTTATTATTTTATTTTCGATACAAACATAAGAATCAAAGCAGATTTGACTGTGTGTAGACACGACTTAGTAATTGGGCAAGTCAAGGGGGAGGGGGGAGGGCAGAGGAGAGCGATGAATTATCTCACCATTCGGCAAAGTCAGTTGGCGGTGTATGCGGCAATTGCAAGGTTGACGCAACACGTCCATCGCCCCTTGTTTCCGTGGCGGCGGTTCAACAACCAGAAGATTACGCTTTCCGTGATACGTGACTGTATGGTGACGCTCGATGTGGCTTACATCGTCTTCGTTTCACAGTGAGTGATGTAATCTCTTAGGTACAGTGTGCTTGGTGGCCTATGCGATTTCCTGTGTTTGCGCTCTCGCCAACTACTGTCTGTGGTAATTGTCCTACAGAAGCAGTTTAGAGTAATATTTTGATACGGGAAATGTGCTCATAGTTGGGATTGTAAAACACCATCGGCTGTATATTGCAATCTACATCTACATGACTACTCTGCAATTCACATTTAAATGCTTGGCAGAGGGTTCGTCGAACCACAATCATACTATCTCTCTACTATTCCACTCCCGAACAGCGAGCGGGAAAAACGAACACCTAAACCTTTCTGTTCGAGCTCTGATTTCTCTTATTTTATTTTGATGATCATTCCTACCTATGTAGGTTGGGCTCAACAAAATATTTTCGCATTCGGAAGAGAAAGTTGGTGACTGAAATTTCGTAAAAAGCTCTCGCCGCGACGAAAAACGTCTATGCTGTAATGACTTCCATCCCAACTCGTGTATCATATCTGCCACACTCTCTCCCTTATAACGCGATAATACAAAACGAGCTGCCCTTCTTTGCACCCTCTCGATGTCCTCCGTCAATCCCACCTGGTAAGGATCCCACACCGCGCAGCAATATTCTAACAGAGGACGAACGAGTGTAGTGTAAGCTGTCTCTTTAGTGGACTTGTTGCATCTTCTAAGTGTCCTGCCAATGAAACGCAACCTTTGGCTCGCCTTCCCGACAATATTATCTATGTGGTCCTTCCAACTGAAGTTGTTCGTAATTTTAACACCCAGGTACTTAGTTGAATTGACAGCCTTGAGAATTGTACTATTTATCGAGTAATCGAATTCCAACGGATTTCTTTTGGAACTCATGTGGATCATCTCACACTTTTCGTTATTTAGCGTCAACTGCCACCTGACACACCATACAGCAATCTTTTCTAAATCGCTTTGCAGCTGATACTGGTCTTCGGATGACCTTACTATACGGTAAATTACAGCATCATCTGCGAACAACCTAAGAGAACTGCTCAGATTGTCACCCAGGTCATTTATATAGATCAGGAACAGTAGAGGTCCCAGGACGCTTCCCTGGGGAACACCTGATATCACTTCAGTTTTACTCGATGATTTGCCGTCTATTACTACGAACTGCGACCTTCCTGACAGGAAATCACGAATCCAGTCGCACAACTGAGACGATACCCCATAGCTCCGCAGCTTGATTAGAAGTCGCTTGTGAGGAACGGTGTCAAAAGCTTTCCGGAAATCTAGAAATACGGAATCAACTTGAGATCCCCTGTCGATAGCGGCCATTACTTCGTGCGAATAAAGAGCTAGCTGCGTTGCACAAGAGCGATGTTTTCTGAAGCCATGCTGATTACGTGTCAATAGATCGTTCCCTTCGAGGTGAAAACTTGTGCCAGAGTGCGACTCGAATCCGGATTTCCCGCTTTGCGCGAGCGGTCGCCTTAAGCGCTTCGGCTATCCATGCACGAATCAAGGATCCAAATTTCCACATACCGTAATACATGTGTCACATCTTGCACTCGTACATTACATGTATTTCTGTTCAGGAAGGACATATTTACTGATAGGCGATGGGTAGGCGTTGGTGAATAAATGAGAATTAGCGGTGCCTATCTTACTGTCATATGATGCAACGTAACTTCAGACATGGAACATGGATGCAAGTCCTAAGCAATAGGCACTGCAGCAACTACAGCCGCCAAGAAACACGGTAAATGTATTCGAAATTCCGATTATGAACCACCGGCTGTATATTGCAATGACGACAGCGAAAATTTGTGTCGGATCAGAGCTCGAGCCCAGATTTCCCGCTTTACGTGAGGGATCACCTTGACCGCTTCGGTTATCCGTGCACGTATCACGGCCAGACCCAAACTTCCAAATATCGTAACCCAAGCGTCAGAACCTGCGTACATTACCGTCCAGGAAGGAGATACTTATTGAGAGTCTAGGGCTTGGTATTTGATGAATAAATACGAAATGGCATTACCTGTGTTATTAATCCTAACAATACCAAGCCATTTTCCGAAACGTTCGTTACCGACGGGGGGTGAGAGGTTCTTTGGGCCCCCTAAAAGATTTAAAAAAAAATTCGTTAATTGTTGTTGAATTACATTAACAACATAGTTTTTAAAGAGGTACTGATGTGTAAGTAGGATCCAAAAGCTGAAAATATATAAAAATGCAAATTTCGTTCATTGCTGTTGACTCTGAACGTACTTTTTTAAGGGATACTGACTTGTAAGAAATGCACTGAACATGGAAATACCGAATACGTCATTTATTCGGGAGAAGGGACATCTACTACTAAGACTTAAATTTTTGGATTAAGATTAACTTTAAAATTTGAAATATTTGTGAGATACGGAAAAAGAATTGTTTAAAGACAATAAATACTTTTTCAGTATTTTATAATATGAGGTAACTGACTAGATTAGAACACTTCTCAATGGTGGGCATAAAGTAACAACCACCCCCCCCCCCCCCCAATCCCCTTGGCACTACGAGGGTTAAGATAGAATTGCCTGAGTTATTAAAAACGATGGTGCAATGCTCCTTGGGAAATGTGCGCATTTTGTATTTATTCAGCAATGCCAGGTCCTCGACTGTCAATACATATGTCCTTCCTGGACGGGAATACTTTATATGAAATGTTGGAGTGATTGTTGTGACACATGGATGACAACATATGGAAGTATGGGTCTGGCCGTGATTCGTACACGGATAGTTGAAGCGGTTAATGCGACTACTCGCTTGAAGCAGAAAATCCGCAATCTAGTCCCGGTACGGCCAAATTCTCACTGTCGTCACTCCAATTATAGCTATCGGTGATTTGCATTTGCAGTTGTGAATATATTTCCCGTAACTCTTGACGACTGTAGTAGCTGCCGTGCATCATACTTCTTAATAACACAGGCATACTTGGAGGTTGAGATCAGACAATGAAGTGTATTTGGGTGTTAAAGATTCAAGTATTCTAAAGCAAGGAATTTCATTTGGAGTTGAATGGAAAATGAATATCTTACGAAGTGACGATAGACATTGAAAAGAAAGCAGGCATCTGACTCGGAGACCAAAGACTGAGTTGACAATAGGTTGGTATGCCTCCAGAAGACAAACTCCGCTTCTTTTGATTCCTCTGTCTGCTCGCAGTCTCATCTCACTGACTATTCACTGTCCAATTCCAAACTGTTCACTCACTTTGCTCGCAATAGAAAGCGGTCGTGCAGTGATTAGTACACTGGACTTGCATTTGGGAGTATGATGGTTCAAATCCTCATCCAGCCACCCACATTTAAATTTCCCATGACTTTCGTAAAAGCGCTTAAGGCAAAACCAGAATGGTTCTGTTGAAAGGACATGGTCGATTTCCTTCCCCACCCTTCCCTAATTTGAGCTTCTGTTCCATCTCTAATGGCCTCACAGTCGATGGGACAGTTAACTTGAAACTTCTTTCTTTCCATCCTTCACACTGCTCGCCCACTGACTGCTCACTGTCTGACTGACTGACTAACAACGTTCCCAATTATCCATTGACTGACAAACCATTCTCTGGCTACTCCTACTTGGCAATTTTTTCCATGGTTTCCCACACTCTTCCTCCAGAACGCTTCATTTTCCACTGTATCGTATTTTTCACTGATTGGCTAATTTACAATCCCATCCAATTAACGATTGATGCTGCGTGTCTACGAATCCTAGCCTATGTAGACAGTGAAAATTTCCGATCTTGTGGTGGCTCGAGTGTACCCCGTCAACTCATGTCTCATTCTCACGCTGTTCTTTGTTGTGGCAGCTCCCAGCGCTGGTTGCAATCTCCCGAGTGAATGGTATATCGCTATGTATTTCTTCACGTGTTTGTCTTCATTCCTGAGTTGTCAATCACGCAATCACCGAACAAAGAACTAACTTGTTTGTAACGGCAATGCATGTACTTCGCTCATGTGTCCCCACTCTTGCTCTACGTCGAACTTTACATATAGTAATCCTTCCCATCCAAAGCAAACACTTCACTTAAGCCGTCCATATCTGGCTTGTTGGAGAGTCTCACATACCGGCAGTGGTTTATGCAATTCTCTCAGTCGCAGTGCCTGGTGATGAAGTATTAGAAATAAAACAAATGAAAATTGGACGTGTAAAAATAAAATAGCCTATATTTTACCAATTAATTAAGATATATTACATATTAAACTAATAAAACACAAAGTAAAAGTAGACACAAAACTAGGAAGTTGGGATAAGGTCAGAGATTTACGTTAAGTGAATGTATATAGCAGTAGGGAAATGCATCAAATTAAATTATGCAAAAAGATCAACAACTGGCAACAGATGAAATGGACATACACTCGAAGTGCGTATCCACACAAAATTTGTATTCTAAGTTTATTGAATTTTTCAGTACATATTTTGTGTATGAAATTAATGTTATAATCTGTAGCTATATTAATATGATCAGCGAAATTTTCAATTTGAAATTCCCACCACACGGCGCTATACTTGAATCCTCATAGTCCCGTTCTTATAACTGGCCAATCTGTCAGACGTTCTGGTCTGTTATCTTACAGCTACTTCAGTTGCAACTGTGAAACTAGACACTTGAATACTTAAGTGAAATTAATGTATGGAATTGCAAAGAAATTCTGTGTTATTTCTGTACAGTTGTGATAAAGAATCTTCTTCACCATGTTCTTGTCACAAAAGTCGGGAGGAGCTAGAAATCTTTATGTGGATTGTAATTACTGCCATTGTTTGCTACTAACAGTATTGTAACTCTGTAACTGTGCTAAGTGAAATGTCACATCAATTCTATAATCTGTAATTATTTACGTATAAAATTATTAATGAAATCTCATATTTAAATGTCAAATTAAGTCCATTTTGCTTTTTTAGAACGAAGAAACATAAAATAATAAATTATATATTACTTAAATGTATTGAGTCCTGAAACTTCCTGGCAGATTAAAACTGTGTGCGCGACCGAGACTCGAACTCGGGACCTTTGCCTTTCGCGGGCAAGTGCTCTACCAACTGAGCTACCGAAGCACGACTCACGCCCGGCACTCACAGCTGTACTTCTGCCAGTATCCGTCTCCTACCTTCCAAACTTTACAGAAGCTCTTCTGCGAAACCTGCATGTTTCGCAGAAGAGCTTCTGTAAAGTTTGGAAGGTAGGAGACGGATACTGGCAGAAGTAAAGCTGTGAGTGCCGGGCGTGAGTCGTGCTTCGGTAGCTCAGTTGGTAGAGCACTTGCCCGGGAAAGGCAAATGTCCCGAGTTCGAGTCTCGGTCGGGCACACAGTTTTAATCTGCCAGGAAGTTTCATATCAGCGCACACTCCGCTGTAGAGTGAAAATCTCATTCTGTATTGAGTCCTATTTCTCCGTCCGTGGGTATCGTTAGTGTTAAGTATTTTATGTATGGCCCAAAAATTTTCATAGTCTTCCACTGTGGCCTAGATAAGCTAAACGTTTGGACACCCCTTTCAGTCTCCTCTCCGTGATCTGTAGGTCAGATAATTGCTAAAAATTACTATCGATGTCATAAGAAAACACTATATATTAATCACACAGAGCTGGTGTTATGAAAAAATAGTACTGTCTGTAGCAAAATGAACCATTTACAGATCGTAAATGAGATGATAGAATGGCGAAATAAGCGTGAATCATACGTTTCTCTGGGGTTGACAGATTTTTCAGAAAGCTTTTGATTTGGATTCCACTTAGTATGTAATGGCAACCTCGAGGAACAAGGCACTGATTCAACCTACGTATATTAGATAATATATATACTACCTGCTCAGAAGTATCCAGACACATCTATGTAATGCAGAGCTGACCACTAGATGTCATGAGAAGTGTATTTGCCAGTATGAAAGGAGATGTAGAGTGTTGTGTTGTCAGTAGCAAAGCAGTAACAGTAGACTGAATCGGTCAGGAGAGCTCAGTGACTTTGGACGTGGATTAGTCATTGGATGTTACCTGAGTGTTGGGATTGGTATTTGGTCCCGAGGGTGGTATAGGAATTGGCCATTAATAGGTTAGGATGAGGTACCATTTCCTCACTTGGACGTGATTGGGGAGATGGTGATGACTGGACTAGCACAGTGAACTCGTAGTAAAGCATATGTGATAGATGCAGCCAAGGGAACCTTGGCTGTCTCATGGCTGCAGTGTACAAAACCGGAAAGAACGGTGTTTAAACTGCAGCATGTGGCAAGTCTGAAGTCAAAGGCGTGTGCCCACTCTTTCCGGTAACCAGCAAGAATGAGGGCCCACTGGGACTAATGAACAGCTACAGTGTAGTTGGATAGCCCCTATCCCAGGCTCAAACACACTATTCACCAGGGAGGTGATTGCCAGCTGAAAGAAGTAACCCTACAGATGACCCAGTGATGTGAAGACGCCAAGTTGTCTGCATTTGAACTGCATCTCAGGACGATGCCTGCAGCTTCTGGAGTCAAAATCTGTGAAATATGGCTGGCTGCTTCATCTGGTACTACAGTAGTCTTCATCTTAAAATTAATAGTTGCCATACACTCTGTCATTCAGCAACAAGTACACACATGGATCCTGTCATGAACGAGGGGCGGGCAGTTGAGACCATCTGTGAGTTAATCAGACTTTGTGGAATGTTTATGTGAGCTGTTGGTTAGTATTTCCCCAATTGCACCACTTCCACCCTGAAACTCATAGTGAGGTGGAGAGGTAAGGTGTGACGACTGGGTGTTGATGACCTCATTTTCTTCTCTGTTTATCCACTGTAGACTCAGGACTGTGGCTGGTCAAATATTTAACAAAGAAAAATAGTCAAACAGCTGAGCAATTTGAAAAGTTATTTTATTTTATTTTCACAACCAATTTCGGCAATTCAATATGCCGTCTTCAGGCCCTGTATGCACGTCACGTATAGACACATAAATGTATCGATATTGGCATACTGGAGCCACCAGTATCTGGATGTCGTGAATTATTATTTCAAGTGCTTGCTTCGGAGACCTGACAACAACAGCACACCCGCAGCCCTGTTGGCTCCAGTATACCAGTATTCATACATTTAAGTGTCAATACACGAGTTTCATATGACGCTTGAAGAAGGCTAATGAATTGCCGAAACTGGTTGTGAAAATCAAATAACTTCTCAAATGGCACGGCTGTTTGGCGATATTCCTTGTTAAAAAAATCATTTGCTCTGGTTTCCTTGTTTGGCCAGCTGCCCCGGGCTCTGCTGGAGGTGTAAGATTTCTCAACTTGGCCTTGAAAGGTGCTGTTTGGGGTCTTCCACGTTGTCACCCTCTTGAATGACTACGCTTACACTATGAATACACCTTCATGTGTAATGGAATCAGGATTTCAGGCTGCTCTGTGATGCCACTCTTGTGATTGCCTAGTATTAACAGAAAGCAATTAACACAAATGTAGCTCACTTGCATTTTAATACGCGCTCGGGTCTGGAGAAGATATGTCTTGCTCTGGACATGGCAACTGTGGGATATGCCACACCATAGCTTCTCTGTTGCTGTTTGCTATTCATTGCAATTGTCCCAAGGTGTTATTCAGTTCACAGGACGCAAAAGTCTGTGTGGTGCCAAATCCATTACTCCACGCAACTGCTCCTGTGGCTATTCGTATTAAGGCTGCAACCCTTAGTATTCCCTTTTATCTCCTGTAATATTCCTTTCATTCCGGCTTGTAGATGGACTCTAACGAACGTCTCCTCCAGCTTCCTTGTCTTGTACCGTACTTACCATTTGTTGTAAGTTAGCTTCAGCGTCGAATGGTGACTGGTTTGCACAACTTCCCCCTGCCTGGGAAACAGCGGTGCTACCGTTTCCGTTTCTGTTAATTAGTCCCCTCCTAATTAGGAATAACCTTAATTTGACTGTGAGGCATCGAACTGAAACTGTAGCGTTGGCGTGCTGTAGGTGTTGATAATTTCGGCTACGGTACGCCCTTCATGGCAACATAGTGCAGGCGCCCGACCACACGTGAAATAACTTCTCGAAATCGTAATAGGAGAAGTTGCTAATTGCACTGATAATTGCACCCTAATTTTGAAATGACTGGTGGTTTGGGAACAAAAACGACGAATGGGACCAAATAGATAAATCAATTTAGTCTGTCTGGCTCTACACTCACACACTACATTATCATGTAACACTCACAATAATAAGAAACATTTAAATGTCATGTATCCAGTGATTAATTATACGAATATTCTGCGTTTCACAGATGGTACAATGTGCACAGTGGTGGACGTCATTTAAGCTTTAGTGTGAGAAGCATCTAATTTTACAAGTGATGATTTGCAGTAATTCACTTTACTGCAATTAATGTGAGGACAATATTTAACTGAACGTATTCCTGAAATATGATTGTGCTTAATAAAATTTTAATTTCGTCACACGCAACGAGAGTACTGTTTTCACTTGACTTTGCTCTCCATAGTCCCTCTACTACTAATGAATGTGCTACTTTTGAAGTGAGGTTTATTGTATCTTTGACTGCACACTGAACGCTGGTTTATTATTTACTAAAACCCGCTGCATTAGTTGATTATAGAATATATTAATTCAAGTTTTTACCAGCTTATACTCTTGTAACTGTGAAACACAAAACACTTTAAGTAAATGGATCAAAGTACTGGGATATACTCACTACTTGTGCAATGAAACACGAAAGAGCAACTGCAGTAATGAAATAGATAATTATTCAAATAAAATCACCACATTTGAGAGAGCCTGGCTTCACAAAAATGAAAACTTAGCTTTGCATGATAGCTTCCTATTAACGAGTCCATTGATTGTACACCATTTGTAATAGACCTTAGTTCCGCAATGACGTTAGCGAGCAGTTTCTTGCCTCTCTTGTAGGTACTACATAATTTCCACGACTGCAGTAAAGCGGATACGTGGCTCTATTCGACAGCTCATAATTCATGAAAGCTGATATTTCCTTTGGGAGCTACCCACCCAACCGCCATAAAACAAGTTGCGATGTCTGTTTAATCATTATATAAGCTGGTTGCTAAATACTTGTAGAAATATAGTCAACACATTCCAAAATGACAGCGTTCAGCTGTGACATATTCAAAGACTCGCAAGCAGCAGTTTAAACGCAGTTCATTAGAGGCTGTCTATATCTGCTCACAAACGACTGCACTGCACGACATCACAAAGACGACGTCACAATTCCCTAACTGATTTAATTGCTGTCTTCCCTCTAGCTGTCACCATCTTTTCATTTACATCATTATACTTGCAATTACATTTACCTCTTTATTTCATACACAAGTATTAAACATTATAATGATTAACAAATAGTCTTTGAAACATCATACAGTAAGTAGTTAATTATTTAGAACCTTTGATGCTAGGTGGTAGCTCATTACAGTACTATTCATTCGCAACCTGTCATCTTCCTTTAACTCTTACTACTGCCATTAGATGGTGTAAGCGTCTACAAAACTAATAGCTATACTGACTAGCCTCTGTGGGAATGCAATACGTGTACCATTACACACTCCTCCTTCGAGTAGCTGATGCCACAGTGAATCATCTACTCCTCCTCTGAAGAGGTGTAGTATCATCAGAACTATCACACATCATGGTCGTTCACACTGGTGTGCCACCAGGTGAAAAGGAATCAGTATCACTTCCCCTCCCTCTTTCACAAGGCTGTGAGTACGTGAGTTATCATTACACATTCTGTTACGGTAGTATGCTCCAATATTACTTATGCCGTATACTATGTAACAATTTCATAAGAAGAAAAACATAAGAAATACAAAATAAATTTCCCTATAACAACAATCATAATAACTCCAGCAAAATAAGACAATGTTATGGCCATAACATACGAAGTGTGATAAAAAAAATGAGGAATGATTTTTTAGCGGCAACTGCTGATGTTAGAGCCATTTGATGTAATTTGACCGTCAGCCTGATCCACTGCGTCAAGTTGGAACGCGTTCTCACTTGTCACTCTAGCGTCTACAGATAATAATGCTACTATTCTGAAGACTGTTTTCAACCGGTATGAGAGATTTTAAGCGGCAATGAATAGGTAGAAGACGAACAACGTACCGGACGTCCATTGGCCATAGAAACAGAAGAAAATGGACAAAGAAAGATAGAAACTGTTCGTTCAAACAAGCGAATAACTATTGAAGAGCATACCAAAGAACTTAGTATCTCGTATGGATCCGCGTAAGATATTTTAACTGAAATTTGCAAATGAGACTAGTTAGTGTAAAATTTGTTCCCAGACCCTTCAGTGGTAAACCCGAAAGAAAATTGTGTGTCAGTTTGCATAGAGTTGAAGGATCATCTTTCAGATCCGAATTTCATGTACAAAACTTTGACTGTAGATGAAACTTGGGTCTATGACACGAAGCTTCAGAACTCCCAATGGAAAACCAGCGAATCTACTCGCCCTAAAAAGGCTCTTTCGTCAAAATCGAATATCAAAGTCATGCTCATTGTTTCTTTTTCGACTCTGAGAGCATAGTGCGATCAGAGTTCGTTCTAAAGGGAAGAAGTGTAAATGCAGAATTTTGCAAAAGCGTACTGCAATGTTTGCGAAAAGATGTACGGAGAAAGAGACAAGACAATTGGGCTAATAGCTTGCTTTTTCAGCACGACCATTCTCCACGCCACAGCTCGCTTTTAATTCGCGAGTTTTTTATCGGAAAAAGTGTTCCTGTCTGTCCACATCCTCGTTAATCACCAGATAACACCAAGTAACTTCTGGTTCTTTCCAAAAATTAAAATCGTGCTTAAAAAAAACATTTTGCAATCATTCCTGGCATTGAGAGGGCCATGACAGAGCAGCCAAACGCCCTTCCAAGAGAAACCTTCCACAAATGCTACTAATCATGAGTTCAACTTTGGGGTATGTGCATTGCTACCCTTCAGTGCTTTGAAGGAGATTACATAAAATTCAATTCAAGCTTATTACTTTGATTCTCCCCCCCCCCCCCCCCCCCCCCCATGAACCATGGACCTTGCCGTTGGTGGGGAGGCTTGCGTGCCTCAACGATACAGATAGCCGTACCGTAGGTGCAACCACAATGGAGGGGTATCTGTTGAGAGGCCAGACAAACGTGTGGTTTCTGAAGAGGGGCAGCAGCCTTTTCAGTAGTTGCAGGGCAACAGTCTGGATGATTGACTGATCTGGCCTTTAACACTAACTAAAACGGCCTTGCCGTTCTGGTACTGCAAATGGCTGAAATCGAAACTACAGCCGTAATTTTTCCCGAGGGCATGCAGCTTTACTGAATGATTAAATGATGATGGCGTCTTCTTGGGTAAAATATTCCGGAGGGATCTCCGGGCAGGGACTACTCAGGAGGACGTTGTTATCAGAAGAAAGAAAACTGGCGTTCTACGGATCAGAGCGTGGAATGTCAGATCCCTTAATCGGGTAGGCAGGTTAGAAAAATTTAAAAGGGAAATGGATAGGTTAAAGTTAGATATAGTGGGAACTAGTGAAGTTCGGTGGCAGGAGGAACAAGACTTTTGGTCAGGTGAATACAGGGTTACAAATACGAAATCAAATAGGGGTAATGAAGGAGTAGGTTTAATAATGAATGAAAAAATAGGAGTATGGGTAAGCTACTACGAACAGGGTAGTGAACGCATTATTGTGGGACCAAGATAGACACGAAGCCCACGCCTACTACAGTAGTACAAGTTTATATGCCAACCAGCTCTGCAGATGACGAAGAAATTGATGAAATTAGGATGAGATAAAAGAAATTATTCAGATAGTGAAGGGAGACGAAAATTTAATAGTCATGGGCGACTGGAATTCAAGATTACGAAAAGGGGGTGAAGGAAACATAATAGGTGAATATGGATTGGGGCTAAGAAATGAAAGAGGAAGCCGCCTGGTAGAATTTTGCGCAGAACATAACTCAATCATAGCTAACTCTTGGTTTAAGAATCATGAAAGAAAGTTGTATACGTGGAAGAAGCCTGGAGAAGGTGGTGGTGGTGGTGGTGATTAGTGTTTAACGTCCCGTCGACAACGAGGTCATTAGAGATGGAGCGCAAGCTCGGGTTAGGGAAGGATTGGGAAGTAAATCGGCCGTTCCATTTCAAAGGAACCATCCCGACATTTGCCTGAAACGATTTAGGGAAATCACGGACAACCTAAATCAGGATGGCTGGAGACAGGATTGAACCGTCGTCCTCCCGAATGCGAGTCCAGTGTGCTAACCACTGCGCCAACTCGCTCGGTCCTGGAGAAGGTATCATTTAGATCATGTGATGGTAAGACAGAGATTTAGGAACCAGGTTTTAAATTGTAAGACATTTCCAGGAGCAGATGTGGACTCTGACCACAATTTATTAGTTATGAACTGTAGATTAAAACTGAAGAAACTGCAAAAAGGTGGGAATTTAAGGAGATGGGACCTGGATAAACTTAACAAACCAGAGGTTGTACGGAGTTTCAGGGAGAGCATAAGGGAACAATTGACAGGAATGGGGGAAAGAAATACAGTAGAAGAAAAATGGGTAGCTTTGAGGGATGAAATAGTGAAAGCAGCAGAGGACCAAATAGGTAAAAAGACGAGGGCTAGTAGAAACCCTTGGATAACAGAAGAAATATTGAATTTAATTGATGAACGGAGAAAATGTAAAAATGCAGGAAATGAAGCAGGCAAAAAGGAATACAAACGTCTCAAAAATGATATCGACAGGAAGTGCAAAATGGCTAAGCAGGGATGGCTAGAGGACAAATGTAAGGATGTAGAGGCTTATCTCACTAGGGGTAAGATAGATACTGCCTACAGGAAAATTAAAGAGACCTTTGGAGAAAAGAGAGCCACTTGTCTGAATATCAAGAGCTCCGGCGGAAACCCAGATCTAAGCAAAGAAGGTATAGCACAAAGGTCGAAGGAGTATATAGAGGGTCTAAAACAAGGGCGATGTACTTGTGGACAATATTATGGAAATGGAAGAGGATGTAGATGAAGATGAAATGGCAGACACGTTACTGCGTGAAGAGTTTGACAGAGCACTGAAAGACCTGAGTCGAAACAAGGCCCCCGGAGTAGACAACATTCCATTAGAACTACTGATAGCCTTGGGAGAGCCAGTCCTGACAAAACTATACCATCTGGTGAGCAAGATGTATGAGACAGACGAAATACTCTCAGACTTCAAGAAGAATATAATAATTCCAATCCCAAAGAAAACAGCTGTTGACACATGTGAAAATTACCGAACTATCAGTTTAATAAGTCACAGCTGCAAAATACTAACGCGAGTTCTTTACAGACGATTGGAAAAACTGGTAGAAGCCGACCTCTGGGAAGATCAGTTTGGATTCCGTAGAAATGTTGGAACACGTGAGGCAATACTGACCCAACGACTTATCTTAGAAGAAAGATTAAGGAAAGGCAAACCTACGTTTCTAGCATTTGTAGACTTAGAGAAAGCTTTTGACAATGTTGACTGGAATACTCTCTTTCTGAAGGTGGCAGGGGTGGAATACAGGGAGCGAACGGCTATTTATAATTTCTACAGAAAGCAGATGGCACTTACAAGAGTCGAGGGGTATGAAAGGGAAGCAGTGTTTGGGAAGGGAGTGAGACAGGGTTGTAGCCTCTTCCCGAAGTTATTCAATCTGTATATTGAGCAAGCAATAAAGGAAACAAAAGAAAACTTCGGAGTAGCTATTAAAATCCATGGAGAAGAAATAAAAACTTTGAGGTTCGCCGATGACATTATAATTCTGTCAGAGACAGCAATGGACTTGGAAGAGCAGTTGAACGGAATGGACAGTGTCTTGAAAGGAAGGTTTAAGATGAACATCAACAAAAGCAAAACGAGGATAATGGAATGCAGTCGAATTAAGTCGGGTGATGCTGAGGGAATTAGATTAGGAAATGAGACACTTAAAGTACTAAAGGAGTTTTGCTATTTGGGGAGCAAAATAACTGAGGATGGTAGAAGTAGAGAGGATATAAAATGTAGATTTAAATGTCAGGAAGTCGTTTCTGTAAGTATTTGTATGGAGTGTAGCCATGTATGTGAAACGTGGACGATAAATAGTTTAGACAAGAAGAGAATAGAAGCTTTCGAAATGTGGTGCTACAGAAGAATGCTGAAGATTAGATGGGTAGATCACATAACTAATGAGGAGGTATTGAATAGAATTGGGGACAAGAAGAGCTTATGGCACACCTTGACTAGAAGAAGGGATCGGTTGGTAGGACATGTTCTGAGACATCGAGGGATCACTAATTTAGTATTGGGGGGGGGGGGGGGGGGCGTGGAGGGTAGAAATCGTAGAGGGAGACCGAGAGATGAATACACTAAGCAGATTCAGAAGGATGTAGGCTGCAGCAGGTACTGGGAGCTTGCACAGGATAGAGTAGCATGGAGAGCTGCATCAAACCTGTCTCAGGACTGAAGACCACAACAACAACAACTTTGATTCTAATAAAATTATTCGTCACATTTCTTTATCACATCTCGTATTTCACCGAAAAGTATTTTTATATTGTATCTGTTGAAAGGCGTGATACTTATTGGTGTGACGTGACTGTGTATGATCCATTGTGTACATCCGTGCTCTAGCTTTCGTTCCCTTCTTCCTGTTTTTACCCTTCACTGTCTTCGTAGATGACAGCACTGGCAATTTGATAATACGTACAGAGTATCCATAAAAGGTTCAGTGCATCTTATTTGGAGAATGGTGGCTCACGTCACCAATTACAGCTTTATGTTTACAGATGATGTGATCTCTGTAACTTGCTATGGACCTTGATAACGTGTAAGAAATTTCTTCGTTTTGTCCTTTGGTGTATATGGACTTGCTAACATGACGCATGGCCAGTTCTGCACTCAGGCAACTTAACAGCACGTCATACCAATTTTCCTGCTCCTGGAGAGGTTCAATATTTGCGTACTTTACCTGTTTCCCAATGACTAGCAATGCTTTAACTAAACTCCGCGCTGATGCCCCATTTTTCACAGTTTTAGGTTTAATAACTTTGAAAGCTAATGGCATCTTCCTACTGCTTACCACCTTGTGTGATGAGAGTCTAGTGCTGTTATGTGCTTGTGATTGCTGCAAGCCGGCCGTTGTGGCCGAGCGGTTCTAGGCGCTTCAGTGCAGAACAGCGCTGCTGCTACGGTCGCAGGTTCGAATCCTGCCTCAGGCATGGATGTGTGTGATGTTCTTAGGTTAGTTAGGTTTAAGTAGTTCTAAGTCTAGGGGACTGATGGCATCAGATGTTACGTCCCATAGTGTTTAGAGCCATCTGAACTGCTGCACAACAACACAGAGTGGGTAAACATTCGAGTCACTGCGGTGTCTATTTACATAACACCGTAGTTTAACATTTCATCTATGATTCTGTGAATGTGATCAGTCCTCTCATTTGCTTGAGGGTGGGTGAGTCTGGTTCTTAGCTTGTGAGTTCGCAATAGCTGGTATAGTTGCTTAATTAGTTTGATCATGAAGTTTATGCACTAATCCTTAATTATTACGCTGGGGATGCCAAACTTCAATAACCAATTATTCCATGTTGCTTGTGCTACTGCACTCTCCTGTTGTTTCAGAATGGAAATAATTACAACATAATGCAAAATAGGTCTGTGATATTTAACGCATGGTTGTTACCCTCCTATGTCTGGTTAAATGAACCCAAAATGTCTAACCTCCAATATTTAAAATGGCTTGGATGCCTCTAGTGATCTTGAAGTGGTACTAATTAGTTGATGTGTCATATCAGCGTGTTATCCACATGTCTTCATGTTCTCCACAAATACCATTCATCTGTTCTACGATCTGTTGAACTTTGTCCCCTGTGTCTTGCTAACATTTGATCGTTGGCTTCTTTTAATACTTCTTCACTTAGTGATGCAGATAATGTGATGTATGGTCCAAACTTTGTTGTTGTACATCAGTGGTTCCCAACATGGAATAATTACCCACTGAGGGCACAATGTAATATTTTGAGGGTAAAAACTAAAAGGTTCATTTGTCATGAAATACAATTATTTTTCGAAATATTCTATTATAACTACTGTATGTTGTAAGAATGTACTATTAATTATATAAAATATCAATATTAGGAATAACTAAACCTCTGCGTTCAGTTTGTTGCAGAGAAAATAATATTGCCTTGTGTTCGTTGTTACATGCTCCCAGACAGCGTATTGGACACACAATAAAACAGTCCAGTTAAAAATATTAGAAGTTCTTTTCTTGATTTTCTACAAATACAAGTTCAAAGAAAAAATGCTCCCTAAGAATGAACTACAGACTGTACACTTAAAAGCGAACGCCAGGGAAGAGGATGTTCCTATTTAATATGCTTTGACTATCGTTTGAGCGCTTTTCATGCTACAATTTAAATGGAGGAAAGTTTTTTATTCCAGAAAAATTACAGTTTTGGAGTTGTTCGGTTTTTGTAATAAGCCTCTCAATAGTCCTCGTCTGTAAATACTTTCCTATCGCTCTGTCACTTATTGTTTCCTATTCTGTCACTGGCAATGCTGCTGTCAGTTGTCTGAACAAAAACAATATAATTTCGCTTTCGTTCAAACGTGTTCATATAGCCAGATGTTTGCAGTTGTTTGTGGTCAGGAGTTTGTTGTGTACAGTAATGGAAAGTACCCCCCCCCCCCCCCCCCCTCCCGTAGCTGAGTGGTCAGCGCGACAGAATGTTAATTCTAAGGCCCGGGTTCGATTCCCGGCTGGGTCGGAGATTTTCTCCGATCAGGGGCTGGGTGTTGTATTGTCCTCATCATCATCATTTCATCCTCATCACGCGCAAGTCGCCGAAGTGGCGTCAAATCGAAAGACTTGCACCAGGCGAACGGTCTACACGACGGGAGGCCCTAGTCACACGACATTTACATTTAGTAATGGAAAAGTGGAGAAAAGAGAGAACTATGAATTTCATAAATGCGATTCATCTATGGCCAGAGCTGGGAGACGTCTAAAGTAATGTGTGCAAAAGTCGTAACCTGAAAAAAAAAAAACAATTGGAAAGCTGTTGCTGATGAGCTCGGAATCACGCTCGATGGTGCATACAAAGAATTACGAAGTCTTCGAGTCTATTACAAACGTGAAACAAAAAATTTGAATAGGAAGAGTGGAGGAGCTAATGGCGTCTCTTCCACGTGGTTTGCATTTGATGCCATGAGTTTCAAACTATCTTGAGACGTACGAACTGTTGCTGTAAACAGGTGCTGATTAATAAAAATAAAATAAAAATAATAAGCATATTGTTATTTCAAATTTTCCTTAAGGCAATCCTTCAGACTTTCTACCAAAATGTAGCGTAATTTTGGCACCAACTCTCTTATTGATTGTTAATGAACTTCGTAGAGGTATAACTTCATCAGCAGCTAGAAACTAAAATGGTGATCACCGAATAGGTTGTAACTGTTATACAATGTCACACATTTGTGTCTGTTTTACCAGCCACTTGCTTATACAAAATATTGAAAGTAATGTTTCGACATTCTGGTAAAATTCTGGAACAGTCATGTAACCAGCATAAATTTTCTGACACTTTCAGCTTACATGAAAGAGAGGGCATCCACAGAGCCTCAATTCTCTTGTTCTTTTAAGTTGATTCCGTGCGTGATGTAAAAGTGGTAGAGCTGCATTCACTTCTACTACTTCACGTTGCTCCATTTTGTGGAAATAGTGTGGCCCTTGGCAAAAACTTCTGGCTCAGGAACTGTACTGCCGCAAACATTGCAGAGCAGGTATTATTGGTAATGATGTAGTGCATGTGACTGCAATTCATGTGCCCATAGTATTTCTGGACACTGCTGTCGGGATATATTGTCAAAAATATGCATTTTTTGGCACATGCAAATATACCTTAACAGCCACTTTAATGTTACATGATCAGTTATTACTGAATTTTCTGCCATATAAATATATATAGCACCGAAAACAAGTGATGCCATCTATTAAACTCATCAAGTTCTCTGTGTTTGAGTAATTTCATTTGGCTTTATGTAATTCCCTCGATGTACGTGCTACCGAATGCTCTACTTCCCGATTCAAAATGCATCCTAGTGTCTCGTTGGTAGCACCGTAGGATACTTTTTAACAATATGGAATGCCAATACAGGGCCAGTCGTTGTCGCCTCTTTTAAGCCGACAAATGCGGAGTGACAGTCAGCCATCCACTGGTATTTTACACTCTTCGTTAATAAATGTGTTAATAGTCAAATGATGCCAGCAATTCCTTTGACAAATTTTCTTTAATAATTTCACAATCCTAAAAATAACTGTAGTGTTTTCGCAGCTTGAGATGGGGAGAAGTCACGGAATGCACATACCAAGCTTGGCTCAGTCTTAACACCCGTCCAAAATAAGCAGATGGCCAAGATAGTTCACTTCTGCCAACCCAAAGTGAAACTTTTCGATACTTAATGTTAAGTGTGCCAGATCTAACCTTTTAAATACTTCTTCCAGCTGCTATGTGGTCTCCTCCAGATCTTCAGAAAAAAACAAGTCATGTCATCCAAGTAGATTGTACATTGACGTGGTTTTAACCCTCTCAACACTGAATTCAATAATCACTGAAATGTGACGCATTCTCAAATCCAAAAGGCATTCGCTGATATTGGCAATTCTCTGGCACTACTTCCAACTGATAGTATTCTTTAGGCACACTGTGGAAAAGTATTTGCATTGACTCAGTTTGTTCAATGTTTCGGTTACCACCATTTTAGTCTCTAGATGGCGATAATTTCAACAGAACTTATACTTTTTCATCATATCGAAAGACTTTTCGGTTACAGTGAGAACAGATGTCTCCTCTCTTCAGTAATGCCATAATTTAACTGTTGATTGATAAATTCTTCTATATTGGTTGAAGATGCTGAGGTAGTCCACACAGTGGACCCCTGCTTAGCTGAGTGGTAACGTGCTTGTCTACCATGCTGCAGGCCCGGGTTCGATTCCTGCCAGGTTGCATGGATAGGGTGTTGTGTTGTCCTCATCATCATTTCATCCTCATCAACGGCACGCTAGTCGCTAAATGTGGCGTCGACACCCTTGCACTCGGCGGCCGAACTTTCCCAGATGGGGCCTCCTGGCCAACAACGCCACACGATCATTTCATTCAGTCCAAACATTTTATCATAGACAGGAGGATTATCCCGTATCTGGATCCTATATTGTGCCATGGGTGTAACTGGCAATGGTCCACTAAAACTGAACAAATTTCTATAGCCATTCTCCCTTTTCCCTTCAAATGCTGTACTTTTTCGCTTAATTTAGATGTATTGGCAGTTTACTTGTAGCAGAGGCACACATTTGATCCATTCTAATCATTCTCATCTAGGACGTCGATACTGACAAAACTACTTGATTGGCTCCAAAATTATCCACGCTAAATAGAACCATGTACTCTCCATTAATTTACTGCATGTGTATCATGCTCCTACAAATAAAAGAATGTGATGTATGCATTTTGCCATTGTGTTCAAATGGCTCTATAACACACAAGATATTATTCAATAGATCACTACATACAATTACCCAGAGTAGTTTTCCTGAGCCCTTATTATTGTGTATACAGTTTACTTGGTTCCACCTTCATGATACGAGGAACCTTGTATCAGTGTGTCAACTGAAGTGGTCTCTCTCAGTCGGAACAGTTCCCCATGAAGTTGGACGGTGCGCTGACAAGTTCTTGCGTGATGATTATTCAAGAAATCCAACAATGCTGTATACCAGAAAATTCTTTGCTCAAAAAAAGAAAAAAAAAGACTGAGCAACGTTCAGCCCAACAATGCCCTCCACTGCATATACTATAACTCTGTGGATTCAGTCTCTGTTCCTAGACGAAAGGTCCAGACTCACTACCAACAAATAACCCCCTGTGTCCACTGGAAACTTACGCTCTGTGCCATTCACCACATCAATCAAGCAACGCTCTGCCTCTACATATGTCTTTGCAACATTGAATTTTACTGGGATTGCCTTCCCGCGGCCGTGGCAACCCCGTTGATGTTTAACAGCCTTCTGCCATGCCGTCGTTCACTCTGCTTCCTATCTTCAAAATCCTGGACGTGAAACATTCATAGAATTGTGGCTGCGAGCATTCGTTCTGAATATGGCTCATATGTCCACAGTAATGAAATTTCATATCCTAGGAAAAAAAACCACTTCACTTATCCTACATTCACGTTTCCTCTATCTACCTAGCAACGTTACGGCAGCATCCAGATCCTTCAGGTTTTAGATCTATATCGTCTTCGACAAGTCAACCCAACCATGAATTTTCCCACTGATTCATTCCGTTTTTGGAATGGTCTACTGAGCTGCTCCCAAAAGCATGTCATACTGTTTTGTTTGCGGTTGTGATGGATACGTCCATTCATAAACTAGTCAAATGTACATGCCTTATTCACCCTCTCACGGAGCATTACATACGTCGCTGCATAGCCCACTAATCATTATTTGGAAATGTGCAAATATATTTCATCTGACCAACCACTCAAGCTCGTGGCAGCTTCCATATTTTCAATAAATGCTGCACATCATGAGTCGTATTATCGTCTTATTCGAAGAACGAATCATCAGGCCAACTGCAACCGAATTCAACGAAGGGGTGGGTATACTGGTTGAAGCTTTTGTTTCTAATGCTTTAGTTAGTTCACCCAGTATAACAGCATTGTCTACCATCAAAGTTTCCACTTACTTACACATTTATGCATTATCTTCAGCCAGCTGAGCTACCAGTTCAGTTCCTTGCTTGTATTTGTGACCCTGGCATTTGTTTAAACACTATCATTCAAAAAATACGATAAACGTAAGTAACGAAACGTTTTAGGAAACGAGGGTCGAGAAATGACCCCCAAGGCCAGCATAGGAATCTACCATTGATAGGCAAGGAAGAAGCACCACTCTATGCCTAGACGTTGGCTGAGGTGGTGATGGTGGTGGTTACGATGGTCAGTAGAATTGCGTGACAGACCATTAGTAAAACATCCCTCAGTTTGACAGTCCTTTATACGTTTTAGGTGTAGAGTCAGTGTCGCAGCTGGGAGGAAGGCTGTTGCTCCATGATGAAGTAGTGGGCTGCAGGTATTCAGCGTGTTAATGTCAGCATCTGTCTGTCAGGCAGGCAACCTATGCTGGCAGCGATGGGCGTTGGCATAAACAAGCACACACAAGGCTGAAAATGGCGACGTGATGCCAGTGATGACTTACAAGAGCAAATCCGGGTAGTTTGGCTGCCTTGTGGTTGCAACATATGACACCAGAAAGGACTGTGTTTAAATCATAGTACTCAGCATGTCCCGTGATGAGCAACAAAGAGAGTTCACAGAGACCGGTGAACAGCAGCAATGTTACTGGGCTAGCTCCTATTCCAGGCTCGAACACGCTATCCATCAGGGAGGTGACTGTCAGCTGAAGGAAGACAGTGAGCAGGTGATTAACCAATATGAAGACACCAAGTTGTCTGCATATGAACATTTCAGGAGAATGTCTGCAGCTACTGGCACCAAAGTTCGTAGAATTTGTCTGGCTGCTTCAGTAGTGGGATAAAGGGCGTTCTGGCACACTTTTGATATCGAATTGATACGCTAATTAATTAAATTCATCAATTTAACCACTCCTCCCCACTGGATTCCCCTTAACCTATTGTTGTGCTAACTGGTTTATCATCTGCTAGGGGCTGATTTATGTCCCCCAAGGGATAACCAATCCTTCCGAAAGATGCTGCACATGTGAGAGTCATCTGTCCTCCACACTGCATGGATGAAACCCTATTGGAGACCACAGAGAAACCATTGTCAGAGGCCACACAGCCAGCACCCATGTGTGCCAATACTGGTCCAAGCAGTTGCAAATGCCTATCTCTCTGAGGGACCTTCCATTGTTCTTGTAGAGTCGAAAAAAAACATCAAACGGCAGCATTCCCTTGACAAGGAAATTCCAGACTAGCTTCTCTCTCTCTCAAGTGGTTATTTCCTGTTTGTGTTAACACATGCATGAACCAACTTGTCCAAACGTCCAGATAGAGATTTTATCCCTCCTCATAATATTGTATTCCTATTGGCAAATGCTCAATCAGTGAAGATATATAAAGCCTACCCCCATCCTCATTCTGCTCTAGTCTGACTATGTTCTGTTGTCCTGATTAGTGCATTGAGTTTTTGATAGTGCACCTACCTTGATGCAAACTGCAGCAGCAACGCCAGTGGAAGACGCCTTAGGCAAGAAGAATTACTAACTAAGTACATACTCAAATCAATAAATGTAACTTTTTCTTTTTCTAGAATTCATTCACTAGAAATTTCGTAGTATTGGATACATGTCATCATCTGATTATTTCAGAATATATCCACCAAATCATGGGTCAGCTAGAAGCTGAGAGGCACCAGCGGCAACAGCAGCAGTAGCAGCATCATGTGGATATACACAGTGGTGTCCACAAAACAGTACAAACAGGTGACAGCAAAGTAGAAAGAACGTAAAAAACATAAAACATTAACAACTGCTACATGCACAACAGTAGGCGAAAATGTTCTTCGTTTTTTCCAACTTAACAGATTTGCGCACACATTCTGAAAACTGGTTAATGTGCTCACTTTGAGGTGTGACCATTTTTGGCAACAATAGATTTGGACATAGATTCTGACAACTGGTTCATGTGCTCATCATTAGGTGTGACCACCTTTGGCAGCAATACAGGCTTGACAACGACAGAGCATGCTGTGAATACAGACCCCAACGTCATGTTGAGGCAATAATGCCCACTCTTCCTGTGGAGCTACTCGCAAGTCTTGCAGAGTGGTTGGTGAATGCTCACGTGATGCAACTCGTCTCCCTAGTGCATGCCAGACATGCTCTATGGGATTAAAATTGGGAAAGCAAACAGACCACGCCACGTGTGCAGTATCTTCCATTACCAAGAAAACAACAACCAATCGCGCTTTATGAACTCGAGCATTATCCTCCATCAGTATGAAGTCTGGACGTACAGTACTTCACAAAAACCGTACATGAGGTCCGAAGACCTCATCACGATATCTCACAGCAGTTAAATCTCTCCTATTCATCCATACAATTCCATGAAGAGATTTTTGAGTGATCAACATAATCCCCACTCACACCCTTAGCGATACTCTTCGATATTGGTCTCTTTCAATAATGTTTGGATCTCCAAATCGTGTTCCACATGCCCTTCATATGCGAATCCATCGAGAAGCAACTGGCTGTTGACATCTCTTCTCTAGACGTTTCCTTTTGCGAAGATGCGTCTGAGGCATACATACAGTAGGTCTCTGACAATAAAGGCCACTCTGTCGAAGCCTTCTCTGCACCATTTTCCTAGTTGTGCCCTTCAGCCAAATAGCGGTTCTGTCTTTCTGAGGTCACATGTGGTCAGCCCTATCCTGGTCTTCATGATACAGTTTCGGTCTCTATAAACGGTCGTCACAGCCGAGAAGCAACAGAATGTTTCACTTTAAGCCATAGGGCCACATGAGTTTGCGCCTGTCCTGCATCCATTCTTCCTGTGGCCCTCCACTATAGAGAGTCTGGTAGGCGTCTACTCTGTGACATACTGCACTGCCTGTGCACACGGCAATGGTGGATGTGGGACTACCTGGCAAACAATACTCTGTATGATAGATGCCCTGACATTGTTGATGTGGTTGCCTGTTGGCCGAAATGCCATCTTCCATGCAGAATACGATCATAGGGATATCTTTTGACAGTTGTATGATTATTTTGTGAATTAGACACAGGATGGTGGAAAAGCGTGTATATATATACCTGGCTGAAAATTATTTACAAGTTCATGGCGCCTTCCATCGGTAATGTTGTAATTCAGTATGGTGTTAGCCCTTCCTTAGCCTTGATGACAGCTTCCATTCTTGCAGCCATACGTTCAATCAGCTGCTGGAAGATTTCTTGGGGAATGGCAGCCCATTCTTCACGGAGTACTGCACTGAGGAGAGGTATCCATGTCGGTCAGTGAGGTCTGGCACGAAGCCGGCGTTCCAAAACATCCCAAAGGTGTTCTATAGGGCTCAGGTCAGGACTCTGTGCAGGCTAGTCCGTATCAGGGGTGTTATTGTCGTGTAACCACTCCGCCACAGGCCGTGCATTATCAGCAGGTGCTAGATCGTGGTGAGAGATGTAATCGTCATCCCCAAATTGCTCTTCAACAGTGGTAAGCAAGAAGATGCTTAAAACAACAATGTAGGCCTGTGCTGTGATAGTGCCACGCGAAACAACAAGGGGTGCAAGCCCCCTCCATGAAAAACACGACCACACCATAACATCAGCGCCTCCGAATTTTACTGTTGGCACTACACAAGCTGGCAGATGACGTTCACCGGGCATTCGCAACACCCACATCCTGCCATTGGATCGCCACATTGTGTCGCTTGATTCCTCACTTCTGCACAACATTTTGCCACTGTTCAATCGTTCCATGTTTATGCTCCTTACATCAAGCGAGGCGTCCTTTGGCTTTTATTGGCGTGATGTGTGGCTTATGAGCAGCCGCACGACCATGAAATCAAAGTTTTCTCACGTCCCGCCTAACTGTCACAGCACTTGCAGTGGATTCTGATGCAGTGGCAATTCCTGTGTGATGGTCTTGATAGATGTCTGCCTATTACACATTACGTCGCTCTTTAACTGTCGGT
Organism: Schistocerca gregaria; assembly: GCF_023897955.1. Classification (NCBI taxonomy): domain Eukaryota; kingdom Metazoa; phylum Arthropoda; class Insecta; order Orthoptera; family Acrididae; genus Schistocerca; species Schistocerca gregaria. The sequence goes on along the minus strand of NC_064925.1, from coordinate 318,725,654 downwards.
AGTCTCTGTCAGTCAACAGACGAGGTCGACCTGTATGCTTTTGTGCGCTACGTGTCCCTTCACCTTCCCACGTCACTATCACATTGGAAACAGTGGACCTAGAGATGTTTAGAAGTGTGGAAATCTCGCACACAGACGCATGACATAAGTGATACCCATCCACCTGACCACATTCGAAGACGGTGACTTCTGCGGAGCTCCCCATTCTGCTTTCTCACGATGTCTAATGACCACTTAGGTCGCTGGTATGGAGTACCAGGCAGTAGGTGCCAGCACAATGCACCTAATACAGGGTCTTTCAAAAGTGACCGGTATATTTGAAATGGCAATACAAACTAAACGAGCAGCGATAGAAATACACCGTTTGTTGCAATATGCTTGGGACAACAGTACATTTTCAGGCAGACAAACTTTCGAAATTACAGTAGTTACAATTGCCAACAACAGATGGCGCTGCGGTCTGGGAAACTCTATAGTACGATATTTTCCACATATCCACCATGCGTAGCAATAATATGGCGTAGTCTCTGAATGAAATTACCCGAAACCTTTGACAACGTGTCTGGCGGAATGGCTTCACATGCAGACGAGATGTACTGCTTCAGCTGTTCAATTGTTTCTGGATTCTGGCGGTACACCTGGTCTTTCAAGTGTCCCCACAGAAAGAAGTCACAGGGGTTCATGTTTGGAGAATAGGGAGGCCAATCCACGCCGCCTCCTGTATGTTTCGGATAGCCCAAAACAATCACACGATCATCGAAATATTCATTCAGGAAAGTAAAGACGTCGGCCGTGCGATGTGGCCGGGCACCATCTTGCACAAACCACGAGGTGTTCGCAGTGTCGTCTAAGGCAGTTTGTACCGCCACAAATTCACGAAGAATGTCCAGATAGCGTGATGCAGTAATCGTTTCGGATCAGAAAAATGGGCCAATGATTCCTTTGAAAGAAATGGCGGCCCAGCCCAGTACTTTTTGAGGATTCAGGGACGATGGGACTGCAACATGGGGCTTTTCGGTTCCCCATATGCGCCAGTTCTGTTTATTGACGAAGCCATCCAGGTAAAAATAAGCTTCGCCAGTAAACCAAATGCTGCCCACATGCATATCGCCGTTATCAATCCTGTGCACTATATCGTTAGCGAATGTCTCTCGTGCAGCAATGGTAGCGGCGCTGAGGGGTTGCCGCGTTTGAATTTTGTATGGATAGAGGTGTAAACTCTGGCGCATGAGACGATACGAGGACGTTGGCGTCATTTGGACCGCAGCTGCAACACGGTGAACAGAAACCCGAGGTCGCTGTTGGATCACCTGCTGCACTAGCTGTGCATTGCCCTCTGTGGTTGCCATCCGGGGTCGCCCTACGTTTCCAGCATGTTCATCCGTCACGTTCCCAGTCCATTGAAATTTTTCAAGCAGATTCTTTATTGTATCGCTTTTCGGTCCCTTGGTTACATTAAACCTCCGTTGAAAACTTCGTCTTGTTGCAGTAACACTGGGTTCTAGGTGGTGGAATTCCAACACCAGTAAAATCCTCTGTTCTAAGGAATAAACCATGTTGTCCACAGCACACTTGCACGTTGTGAACAGCACACGCTTTCAGCAGAAAGACGACGTACAGAATGGCGCACCCACAGACTGCGTTGTCTTCTATATCTTTGACATCACTTGCAGCGCCATCTGTTGTTGAAAATGGTAACTACTGTAATTCCGAAAGTTTGTCCGCCTGAAAATGTACTGTTGTCCCAAGCATATTGCAACAAACGGTATATTTATATCGCTGATCGTTTAGTTTTTATTGCCGTTTCAAATATACCGGTCATTTTTTAAATACCCTGTATGAAAAACGTATGTTTTTGAGAGTGGCGGGATACTTTTGATCACATATTTGGTTCCACCTTCATGATACGAGAACCTTGTATCAGAGTGTCAACTAAAGTCGTCTCTTCCAGTCAGAACACACACACACACACACACACACACACACACACATATATATATATATATATATATATATATATATATATATATATATATATATATATATATGTTTCACTAGATGTGTTAGACTCTGTAAGTTACGAAGTGATAGGCGAGACAGCAGTGGAGGCTCGTGACCAAAGAAGATGGTGGTGCACTTTACTCATGCAACAAAACATCAACAAAAGAGAGAAAATCAGTACACCCCTCAATTTTTTTTAATGCCTGATATAAACAGCCCGCTTGCTCGTGTCACTCCTGCACCTACTCATAATAAAACCAAAAGGTGTACACAGAAAAAAGTATTACTTTTGAAAAATAAAAGGAATTAAAATCAACTGCAGCTCTGTGTACTCAAAAAGTGGTAGGCATGCCTTAATAACCTTTTTCAGCAGGACTGATGTTAACGCCGTTCTATTATATGTCTGAATTTGGATGTGGTGGTGATCACTTGTACAAGAACTCTATTCTTCTTTCTTTCATATTTGCAAATCTTTCAGTCATTCTTTGACTGAAGTCTGCAATTCCTAAAACGGGGTCTCGTTCAATACAGGGCATTGCTAGTGCTGATAGTCTTTCTTGATCCATAGTATTCCGCAAGAAGGTTTTGATGCGTTTCCTCGAAGAAAAACAACGTTCTGCTTCTGATGTGGTCATTAGAATTGTAATTATCGCTTCCAGGAGCCTTACAGATTCGCTCAGCGTGTCACAAAGATTATTGTCTGTTACGTAATCAAGAAAGCTCAAAGCGCCACACATGCTTTTGAACTCCTCTGTTCCATAAATAACAGAGAGTTCTGTTCGAAGTTTCTTTGCTTCCAAAAAAGAGTAGCATTCAATAGCAGCTCTGAAATAAGTGTCTGGAACACTGGAAGAGTAAGTAGCGAATTTCTCTGCTAGAAAGAGAGGGGCTGCAACTAGGTGTCCAGTGAACTTGAATCTTTCTTTTGCCTCGTAACTTACATCACATACTTCTTTTGCCTCCCACAGTAGATTAAACATCGCTGCGCCATCTTCAGTTCTCTGTCTTTTGTGGTACTCGTGTAAACCTGTTGAATTTTCACTCGCTCCGTCCCTAATGTTCGCAATTTCACGCTCAAAAGCTGTCAGCTGATTGTGTGCGTAAGTTGGGTCAATATGCCTTTTTTGTAGCTGGTTATGCAAAATATCCCCATGAATCATGATTTTATGAAAAAATGAAAGCCAAAAAATGAACTTCTCATCCTCCAAAATTGTTACTAAGCCACAGGGTTTGCAGGATCATGTTCTCATTACACAGTTTTTCCCCCTGACTCATATTATTAATGCACGTGATAATAACTTCCCTATACTCGAAAACTGTATTGACCCTCCTTGCCTGAAAATTCCAACGAGTAGGCACTGAACGTGGCAGTCGTTTGCGTACTATTTCGTCAAGAACTGCTATTCTTTGAGGAGATGTTCAAAGGAAGCTGCAAAGTCCCTGAAGTTTAGTGAAGAATATTCGTAAATTTTTATTAATGGAAGAGGCTTTAAGCATAATGAGATTAAACTGGTGGGCATAGCAATGAATGTATGAAGCGTTGGGAAACTTTTCCTTAACACTCATGACTGCTGCACCATCATCTGTTTGCGCTGTGACTGACCCAGGTGCTGCATGGGAAGCATGGGAACGATTTCACGGAGCTTCCTCGATGCGCTGTTAGACTGCCGACTGTCGCCGCACACGTCCGTATACCCTACAGTTCGAGCCACACAAACCAACAGGGCTCAATGTACCACAGTTACTGATGTGTTGGCAGAAGAGCCAACACCGTGTTATTAGAGGAGGCCGAAATGCACGCGTTTTAGCTCACGCAGGCCGGCGTGAGGAGGGAAGGACTATTGACGTGAGATCTGAAACATGACAAGGAATTAGAATTCAGAAAGCGAAAGTAATTAGTTTGATACTTAACTTTAATCCATTAATGATGAACGTCGCTCTTGACAGTACATGATTCACAATATTATCTGTTCAAAATACATTCGTAGTAACTGAATATGGCGCCTTGCTAGGTCGTAGCAAATGACGTAGCTGAAGCCTATGCTAAACTGTCGTCTCTGCAAATGAGAGCGTATGTAGTCAGTGAACCATGGCTAGCAAAGTCGGCTGTACAACTGGGGCGAGTGCTAGGAAGTCTCTCTAGACCTGCCGTGTGGCGGCGCTCTGTCTGCAATCACTGATAGTGACGACACGCGGGTCCGACGTATACTAACGGACCGCGACCGATGTAAAGGCTACCACCTAGCAAGTGTGGTGTCTGGCGGTCACACCACAACTGACATCGGATGAAGATGACAATCACGAACAACGAGGAAGTTAACATGTTGCTGATGCTCGGCGAGTGCCGACACGTTGCCACTGAAGCAGCCATGGCGTACGCCGTGAGATATCCTAGGCGAAGAGCTCCAGTAGCCATTACGTTGTTACGTGCCGAACAACGACTCCGAGAAAAAGGCAGGTTGGTAATGCGCAGCAGTAACAGACGAAGAAATGCAAGAACTGAGGAGACGGAGATGTTTGTTTTAGCTGCAGTACACCACGATCCTCATGTCAGCTTACGAACCGTTGCTCCAGTCGCTGGTGTCAGTCTCACATCTCTGTGGCGTATAGTACACGGCCACAGGTTTCACAAGTACCGCCCTGTGACTGACCCAGGTGCTACATGGGGATGATTTCCATGCGAGAGTTATATTCTGTGAATGGGCCATGAGTAATTTCATGCTGGAGTCTTTACAAGGTGTTATGTTCTCTGGTGAGTCAACGTCCACAAATTATGGTGCAGGGAATCGCCATAACATGCACTACTGGGCCGAAGACAATCCTCGGTGGCTACGACCTGTCGACAGTCAACGTAGGTGGTCTATTAATGTGTGGTGTGGAATCCTTTGGGGATGAAATCATCGGTCCACGCTACTTCCCAGGTACTCTGACAGGTGAGTTTTATCGCGCGTTTATAGTCGACAGTTTGGGTGGTCTCCTTGAACATGTGTGTCTACAAACGAGAGTCCTTATGTGGATGCAGCACAATGGTCACCCAGCCCGTTCTGAACGTGCTGTTGTGGAAGAACTAAACAACAGATTTGCAGGAAGTTGGTTGGGGCGCCATGGTACTCATTGATGGCCTGCAAGATCGCCCGATTTAACACCATTAGATATATTTTTGTGGGAATATCTAAGGGATCGTGGTTATATCACTAAGCCCACATCCCCAGATGATCTAAAACGGCGCATCGAGGACGCATGTTGTTCCGTGACACCAGCGATGTTACATCTCGTCCGTAGATTCTTTAGAAGGCACATTGCATTGTGCATTCTGGAACATGGACACACGTTTGAACATCTCATTTAAATCCCCACCGCCAAAACATCCATCACCCACCACATAGCCATGTATGGTATCTGACCCTGAAACTTTGAAGAGTTGTAGCGCCCAAACTAAAACTGATAGGAATGTAATTTAAATTGATGTATACACAGCTGGTGTTACTGATTCCAGTGCATGATAGAAACAACTATTGTTCCATTTAAGAAACTGCATCCTTTTGCTGTAACTCTTTGGGTAATAACACAATAAACTATGTTTACAGCTCCGCAGACAGTGTAACGTTTCTTATGGTGACCTACCGCAATAAGTATTTCCGTCGTCTGTTACTTCGTAACTTACAGAGGGAAACACATTAGTGAAACACTATATATATATATATATATATATATATAACAGGGTTATCATAACTAATAGCGTAAACGCATACAGTTGAAAGTACATGATATTAGAAGCAAAAAAGTCTCAGTAACCATAGGGTCGAAAATTCACACTTTAAGAGCTACGAGCAATTGTTCATCTTCGATACTGCGAAGCTAATCTCTTCTACCGTAAACTCGTTGCTCTCCATATTTTGGGAAGTGATAATAAAGAAAAAAATGTCCAGTAAACACGTGCTCTAAAATGCATACCCTGAAAGTTATGAGCACTTGTTCATCTGTGGTACTTTGGAACACAACTCTTCTATTGAACAAGTGCTCATAACTTTCAGGGTATGTATTTTAGAGCACATGTTGACTGGACATTTTTTCATGTTTTGGTCCATATTATCACTTCCCAAAACATGGAAACCGAAGAGCTTGTAAGAGGTCCATGATTGAGGAATTTCTCGCTAGCGCACTCGAGCAGATGTAATTTCGATGGATTGCTCATGCGCTGCCTGCGACATGTAAGCTATAAGAGAATCTCAGACCAAAGAGCAGTGTTGACTGCAGTAGGAACTGTGTAGCAGTTGGAGTAAGTAGTTGCTAGCCAGCAGTCTGGTGTATAGTGTTGGCTGGGCCGGTCGTGATAGAGCGATGGCGGAGCCTGAGCATTGTAGTATAAGGTAAAAGCAGCCTCGCGCATATGTACTATTGTTATATCAACTCCCATCTAAATGTCTTAAAAATCTCTTAATAATTATCTTTATAATAAAAAGTAATTTTTGACAACCATTAATTTCAATTTAAAGAATTTACTAATTTCTCCAATCCTTGAGCATCCCGATTATTGAAAGGAAAAATCAGTTGTTTCTTTTTATACATGACAAATCTATCGGGCAGCATTGCACAGAGCTGCGCCAGAAAAATTTCTTATAGGAGCAGATATGTATGCGTTATCCGGCGACTAGACTGAGGTAAGAATTTTCAATTTATTCAGTATGATCTTTCAGGGCCATGACGCAGCACTGCTGACGTCCAAAATTTACCAGGTTAAATTGACAGTCAATTATTGAAAGGTTATAAGTGAGCGACAATTTTATCGAGAGGTTTGTCACATTGTATTATTGGTAGGTCACGCTAAATGTCAATGCTATACATATTTTGACTGTTGGGTAGTTACGCTAAATGAGAATATTATTTATATTATTTTTTGCTGTTGGGACGTTACGGAATAAATCTTCTGGAAGCTTACACTAAATGTGAATGATATAAATAATTATTGTTTCACTGTAGGGAGGTTACGGAACAGATTTTGTGGGGAGGTTACACTTGTCGACAACCGGGCAGGATCGTATTTTTGTGAATTTCTGAGAAACAGTCAGTTATAAATCTGCTCTTATTTTCTTAATTTTAAATGTAGTTTGCATCTAGCTCAACGCATTTACTAACTTGTCACTCTTTCTTTCACTGGTCATCGGCAATTTATTACTCTTTGTTGTAATTGTATTTGTTCCATTTTTGCTTTGTCTTTGTTTCATTTTGTGCTTAACTCTGATTTGTGAAAATGCCGCGAAAAACTGCTAACAGTACATCACCATGTGCAATGAGTGAAAAAGCTGACTCGAATAATTTGACCGATCATACTAGCGACAGTCAGTGTAATAGTGATAATCCTCTAATTACAGATAATCGGTGCGTGCCGATCACTAATAATGATTTTAATGCTAATGAGGAGAAAAACAAATTCAATTGTGTCCTCTGTTAATTTATGCTATGTTGGTATATATATATATATATATATATATATATATATATATATATATATATATATATATATATGTGTGTGTGTGTGTGTGTGTGTGTGTAAAATAAATTTGTGCATCTAGTAATCCATATATTGCGTGTGTGTGTTTCATGTACAATATAATTGTTGCAGTCCGGACGTGTGAGCTGAGCAGTCCCGATCCCCACGGCATAAATTCACCTCGCTGTAAGCAGGATAAGGCAAGCACACACAACTATCAACAATCTCACCTCAATCTGGGCTTTTAAGCTGAATAGTGTAATAAGGTTCTATATTTTCACTTCATTTCCGTATTTTCTTCAGAAGTAGACATAGACACTTATTGCTGCATTATTTTCAGGGGGAATTTTTATATGTGATAGTGTAATTAAATGAGTACAAAAATATAAGTATTTTGTGATTTCTAATTTTGTTATGGTCAAAAATGGTTCACAAATTAAAACTGATAAAGTGTTAGATGTTCAGGAATTTGGTGAAAATACGAGTGTAGAGGAGAAAGCATCTTCGTCTCAACAGGAGACAAATCCTATGGCTCAAATATACTCCTGGAAATGGAAAAAAGAACACATTGACACCGGTGTGTCAGACCCACCATACTTGCTCCGGACACTGCGAGAGGGCTGTACAAGCAATGATCACACGCACGGCACAGCGGACACACCAGGAACCGCGGTGTTGGCCGTCGAATGGCGCTAGCTGCGCAGCATTTGTGCACCACCGCCGTCAGTGTCAGCCAGTTTGCCGTGGCATACGGATCTCCATCGCAGTCTTTAACACTGGTAGCATGCCGCGACAGCGTGGACGTGAACCGTATGTGCAGTTGACGGACTTTGAGTGAGGGCGTATAGTGGGCATGCGGGAGGCATCATGGTGTGGGGAGCGATCTCTTACACTGGCCGTACACCTCTGGTGATCGTCGAGGGGACACTGAATAGTGCACGGTACATCCAAACCGTCATCGAACCCATCGTTCTACCATTCCTAGACCGGCAAGGGAACTTGCTGTTCCAACAGGACAATGCACGTCCGCATGTATCCCGTGCCACCCAACGTGCTCTAGAAGGTGTAAGTCAACTACCCTGGCCAGTAAGATCTCCGGATCTGTCCCCCATTGAGCATGTTTGGGACTGGATGAAGCGTCGTCTCACGCGGTCTGGATGTCCAGCACGAACGCTGGTCCAACTGAGGCGCCGGGTGGAAACGGCATGGCAAGCCGTTCCACAGGACTACATCCAGCATCTCTACGATCGTCTCCATGGGAGAATAGCAGCCTGCATTGCTGCGAAAGGTGGATATACACTGTACTAGTGCCGACATTGTGCATGCTCTGTTGCCTGTGTCTATGTGCCTGTGGTTCTGTCAGTGTGATCATGTGATGTATCTGACCCCAGGAATGTGTCAATAAAGTTTCCCCTTCCTGGGACAATGAATTCACAGTGTTCTTATTTCAATTTCCAGGAGTGTATTAGAACAACGAAGACTTTTGTCAGTATCGATAACGACTAGTATCACAAGAGCAGGAAGGCATGCCACAGAAGCAAACTGATATGTCATTGGTGGTACAAAAGTATCACAAAAGCAAGCAGACTTGTGTCAAAAGAAAACAGACATGTCAGCTGCAATTCAGGCATTCGTTAGCCAGCAACAACAAATCTCAAATGAGAGAACCTAGTTGCGAGATGTACAAAAGCAGTTTCCTATGAAAATCAGAAGGATTACCGCAGAAATGCGAAACATGAAATCGAAGCAGGAGGAAGTAGAAACTTCCGTAGTGGAATTAACAGAAACTGTGACTACCATAGCGTCTGGATGTGACCAGTTGGTATGAGAGAATTTCAGTAAGCATCAAAAGGATTGAGAGAATTTCAGTAAGCATCAACAGGATTTCTAAAATAAATTAGATGAATGAGCATCCGCTAAGGAAAACCAGGTGACGCTATGTATAGATGAGAGTATAAAAGAAGCAGTAAGCAAATTGCCGATTGACAGCTTACCACTCGCAGAAAATATTAAAGAAGAAATTAAAGAGGTAAAAGAACAATTAGCGGTGAATTTTAAACAATGGAAGGACGAAATAGTCCATTCTGTTGAAAATATGTCCAGAGAGATGGAACGGATGTGAGGGGCAGTAAAAGACTGTAGAAACGAGCTGCATGAAGTAGAACGAACGCAGGGCTCAAGCCATGAATCATGTTATGGTAAAGGACATGCTTCGCCACAGGGAAATATAAGTTATAACGGAGTGCATGCAGAGACGCGAGCTAATAATGTGTACGCTGCAATGCTAATGGAGGAAACATTGTTGAAACGAGGAAGTTTCAGATTTTCTCACCTGACCGAAAATCCATAAACCCAGTGGTATTTATACGAGGATTTCGTGGAGTACTACCAAGGGCATGGACTGAAGAGCAAAAGATCACTTACGTTTCAGGATATATTCCACGTGATGGTGCGTTATTGGTCACGGATATCATGGTTACATCCGAAACGTTCGAGGAATTTGAGAAGGCGTTTCTTGCTAAATATTGGTCACGGGGTGTGCGAGAACGATTAAGAAGAGAAGTATTTAACCCGGAGCCACTCTGTGTAAAAACAGGAAGTCTACGGCGATACTTTGAGAAGTATTTAAATAAAGCAAGATACTGGGATGAACCTATAACGCACAAGGATGTTATTGGGATTTGAAGGCTAAACTTCCGGCAGAGAGGAGAGAGAAGTTAATACACGCATCGGAGGAGAATTTTGACGAATTCATGTCAGTCTTGGACTCTATTGATTTGATCCAAGAAGATATTAAGTCAAGTCCAGACAGACACAGTGCGTACTCGCAGTCGAATAATGATTACGACAGCCGAGCGAGCAATCAGCTGATTCAAGAGACAAATGCAAATCGCGCTCCGCGGCACTGCAATAATTACGACCAACATCGTAATCCGCGTAGCGGTAATGGAAGGAATTTCAGATACGGGAAAGACAGAATCGACACGACAGAAGGTACAATCTAGGTTATATTGTGAACTCGGATTCTACGAATTGGCGAAACAATAATAGGCAGACAATCTTCTGTGCCGATGGATAATGACTGGAGGCAACGAACACCATTTACTACAGAAGTGAGAGAGAGTGCGGTTCGTGCTAATGAATCGCGCTCCGAAAACTGATTGAGAGCGAATCGTGCATGAGAGGAGCGGTCGAGGAAAGGTATAGGGGCTATGAGCAGAATGTAAATATGAGGTACAACGAAGAAAGATTAATAGAAGAGGAGCTTTGTGCTGACACAACTAAATGTATGGAGGAATACTCATCGGAACCCATTTCTGCAATGAAATTTGAAATAGAGGGTATTCCAGTAATGATAGTTTTGGATACGGGTGCATCAGTAAACGGAATATCAATTAGTTTATTTAATAACATAGTGAAGAAGAACCTGTTACCAACATTTCCTGCGCAACACTATAAAATACTAGGAGCGCTTGGCACGCGATCACAACCTGTGAAGACACAGACGATGCTAAAATTGGATCTAGAAAATGCAGCGATAACATCTGCGTTCCTAGAAGTGGATAAATTAATAGTCGACTGTGTTCTGGGATTAGAAACTATCCGGGAGAAGGACGCAAAATTAGACTTCTCTATCGGGAAAGTAAATTTTTGGATCGACGGAGCCACAGCCCAGGTAGATTGGCTAAGGAAAGAAAGAAAACATGGAACATACGGTAGAGGCGCAAAGTTGCAATTGATAATGAAAGAGCACCGGCAATGCATAACAAGATTGATTAAAGTCATCCAAGTAGTAGAAATATCCGAGCAGATAAAACAGAAGTTGAGCGAGCCATAGCACCTTAAGGATGAGTTTAGGACACAACTGTCTATCCTATTAAGCCAGTATATGAGACTGTTTGAAGAACAACCTAGTATCGTTAAGGGTTACACATGTGATTTGAATGTAAAGCCACACAGGACATACTGCCATAGTTTCTATACCGTTCCTTGGAAACAACGCAATGCAGTGGAACACGAAATACAGAGAATGTTAGATGGAAATGTAATTGAACCTTCAAACAGTCCTTACTGCAGTTCGTTTCTCGTTGTGCCGAAAACATGTGGAAAGGTACGTCTTGTACTCGATGCTTGTGTAATTAACACAATTATAGTACCAGTACGCACTCAACCAGAAAATATTGATCCAAAAGTTCAATGGAGTGAAGTATTTTACAGCAATCGATTTGCTTGATTTATACTGGCAGATCAACTTAGGTGAAAAGTTGAGAAACTATACTGCATTTGTGTATGCCAGAAGAAGTTATCATTTCGAGGTTCTACCTTTTGGTTTGAATATCAGTGCAGGAGTATTCATATCCACATTGGATGCAGCTTTAGGGCCTGAACTAAGGAGTCAACTAACATTGTTTGTGGATGACGTCTTGATAGCTACAAATACCTGGGAGGAACATGTGAATCTATTGACACGAGTATTAGAGAGATTTTCTAGTATGGGAATAACAGCTAATCTCCAAAGTAACATTTTTGCAGGGAGAAAGTAATATTCTTAGGGCATTTAATAAATTCAAGAGGAATCTTACCAGATGGAAAGAAGATAAGTGCGATAAAAATTTTCCCTGTTCCTAGAACGAAAAGGCAGTTAAAAGGATTTTTAGGTCTTGCATAGTTTTTTCGTCGGTTCATAGAGGATCCTTGGCTGAATTATGTGCCGTTAGTAAACTTATTAACGAAGAAAGTGCATTGGCATTGGACTGTGTAACGTCAACGAGCATTCGAAGCAATCAAGCTTTATCTAATGCAATGATTCCTGATATGTCCCTGGAATTTGGATTAATGACGGGTGCTTCTTCTGCTGGTTGGGGCATTGGTTTGTTCCAAATTCGAAAAACAGATGGCAAGCCCACCTTTTGCCCAATAGCTTTCGCTAGTAGGACATTGTCAAGTTGCGAGAGATCGTATACTATCACGGAACAAGAGGCTATTGCAGTAATATCGGGATTCAAAAAGTTTAATTATTATTTATATGAAGCAAGAACCACTGTGTATTGTGACTATCAAGCTCTTAGTTTTTTACAAACTTGTAAGCTATTACATGGAAGATTAGGAATATGGACGGTCACTCTTCAAGTGTACCAATTTCATATTGTGTACATACAAGGGAAGGAGAATATAATAGCAGATGCGTTATCCCGTCTTCTAGAAGGATTTAGAAGAAGGCATCATCTGGGATGAAAATGAAGACGAATTTCCAATATTATTGATGAGAGATCAAGTAAACCGAAGATACTGTTTAGAGGTATGTGATGATATGACGAGACTCCAACAAAGTGATCCAAGATGGATGAAGATTCGACAGAAATTATAAGATCCACAAGAAGATAAAATAAACCAATACTATAACGTAGTGAATCATGTAATGTTTGCCGTGCGAGATTAGCCGAGCGGTCTGGGGCGCTGTAGTCATGAACTGTGAGTCTGATCCCGGCATAGGTTCGAGTCTTCCCTCGGGCATGGGTGTGTGTGTTTGTTCTTAGAATAATTTAGGTTAAGTAGTGTGTAAGCTTAGGGACTGATGACCTTAGCAGTTAAGAACCATAAGATTTCACACACATTTGAATTTTTTTTTTTTTTATTAATGCATCATCGTCGGAGTAATATAAGTCAGAATTGGTGTGTACGTAAACCCAACTAATATGAGGAGAAGTTAATAACGTATACTCACAACACTTGGGGACACTTTGGTATGTCAAAATGTGCGAACATACTGAGAATGTACTGTTACTTCCCAGATTTCCGTAGAAAAGTATGGAACGTACTGAGTAAATGTGTAATATGTTAGAAAACAAAACCAAATAACAGAGGCAGTAAAGGCCTTTTACATTCCACTACTCCGGAAAAGCCGCTAACTATTTTATCAGTGGATGTATGTGGACCATTACCGAGGGCTAGAGGAGGCTATAAATACATTGTAGCTTTCTTGGACTAATTTACAAAAGTGTAAAATTCTATCCAATGAAAACTGCTACAGTAGCGACAATTTGAACCGTTTATTCAATGACTACATTTCACGCGTTGGAAAGCCGAACGTAGTGTCATCTGACAATGCTACAAATTTCCACTGGATGTAGGTGGAGGCATGCATTAGCTCGTGCCAACATCACACAAATATTAACATCCAGATATAACCTTAGCCGGAACCCAATCAAGACATTTTTTCTCGAATTAAATAGATTTATCTGAACATATTGCTATGCGAAGCAGAGAAGATGCATAGAATATCTCGATACATTTCAAGAAATCATGAACAATTTACCTCATATGACAACAAACTTTACACCTTCTGAACTAATGTTCGAGAGAAGAGAAAGAAATGAATGAATGGATAGATAAGATTCCAAAGATATCAGAAGGAAAAACTCAATGGCAACTTTTTAAAAATCTGACCGAAAGAGGAAGAGGAAGACAGATTTGACAAAACAATACTATGCAAACAATCCTTTCGCGTTAGACAAATAAAAATGGCAATTGACGTACGAAGGACCATTTCAGGAGATCAGGATGCCAAATCCAGGAGCGTATGACTTAGGACATCCTGAGACCAGAAATATAATGGGATTATATCCTCATCACGATTTAAAAAAGTTCCAGTCCTGAGGGAATGAAGAAATATAAGAAAAGGAAGATAATTTTTCTAATAGCAATATAAGTAATATTTTCATAATTTCACATAAGCTTATGATGGGTCGACAGGCATCCATAACAGATGAATTATAATGATTATGTAAATATATTTTTTTCAGCAACTAATTTTGTATATTCATAAGGAAAAGTAGTTATGGTGTCTTTTTAATTTCAATAAATAATACAGTTATATTGGCTAACTGTTTCAGTTTTCATGTAATTGTTAGTAATGGGCACATGGGAATATTCATCTTAAAGGCATAAACAGCGTGGTCCATTGATCGTTACCGAGCCAAATATCTCACGAAATAAGCGTTAAACGAAAAAACTACAAAAAAACGAAACTTGTCTAGCTTGAACGGGGAAGCCAGATGGCGCTAGGTTGGCCCGGTAGATAGCGCTGCCATTGGTGAAACGGATATCAACTGCGTTTTTTTAAATGGGAACCCCAATTTTTTTGTTACATATTCGTGCAGTACGTAAAAAAATATGAATGCCTTAGTTGGACCACTTTTTTCGCTTTGTGATAGATGGCGCTGTAATAGACACAAATATATGGCTCACAATTTTAGACGAACAGTTGTTAACAGGTAGGTTTCTTAAATTAAAATACAGAACGTAGGTACATTTGAACATTGTATTTCGGTTGTTCCAGTGTGGTACATTTACCTTTGCGAACTTATCATTTATGAGAACGCATGCTCTTAGAGCGGGGTTACATGTAAATACCACATTAATGCAATAAATGCTCTAAATGATGTCCGTCAACCTCAATGCATTTGGCAATACGTGTAACAACATTCCTCCCAACAGCCCGTAGTTCGCCTTCCGTGATGTTCGCACATGCATTGACAATGCGCTGACGCATGTTGTCAGGCGTTGTCGGTGGATCACGATAGCAAATATCCTTCAACTTTCCCCACAGAAATAAATCCGGGGACGTCAGATCCGGTGAACGGGCGGGCCATG
Organism: Schistocerca gregaria; assembly: GCF_023897955.1. Lineage (NCBI taxonomy): Eukaryota > Metazoa > Arthropoda > Insecta > Orthoptera > Acrididae > Schistocerca > Schistocerca gregaria. The sequence goes on along the minus strand of NC_064925.1, from coordinate 318,710,509 downwards.
GTATGGTGCTTCGACGACCAGTCCACCTGTCTTGAAACATGCTATTCAATACCGCTTCAACCGCACGCGAGCTATGTGCCGGACATCAATCATCTTGGAAGTACATCGCCATTCCGTCATGCAGTGAAACATCTTGCAGAAACATCGGTAGAACATTACGCAGGAAATCAGCGTATATTGCACCATTTAGATTGCCATCGATAAAATGGGGGCCAATTATCCTTCCTCCCATCTTGCCGCTCCATACCGCCAAGGTCGCTGATGTTCCACTTGTCGCAGCCATCGTGGATTTTCCGTTGTCCAATAGTGCATACCGCTGTTGGTGAATGACGATTCGTCGCTAAATAGAACGCGTGCAAAAAATATGTAATCGTCCCGTAATTTCTCTTGTGCTCAGTGGCAGAACTGTACACGACGTTCAAAGTCATCGCCATGCAATTCCTGGTGCATATAAATATGGTACGGGTGCAACCGATGTTGAGGTGGCATTCTCAACACTGACGTTTTTGAGATTACCGATTCTCGCGTAATTTGTCTGCTACTGATGTGCGGATTAGCTGCGACAGCAGCTAATACTACCTACTTTGGCATCATCATTTGTTGCAGGTTGTGGCAGACGTTTCACATGTGGCTAAACACTTCCTGTTTCCTTAAATAACGTAACTATCCGGCGAACGGTCCGGACACTTGGATGATGTCCAGGATACCGAGCAGCATACATAGCAAACGCCCGTTGGCCATTTTGTTCACAATAGCCATACATCAACACGATATCGACCTTTTCCGCAATCGGTAAGCGGTCCATTTTAACACGGTAATGTATCACGAAGCAAATACCGGCGCGCTGGCGGAATGTTACGTGATACTTCATAACTATACGTTTGTGACTATTACAGCACACAAAGCGAAAAGACATCCATATTTCTTTACGTACTACACGAATATGTAATAAAAATGGGGGTTCCTATTTTTAAAAAAACGCAGTTGATATCCGTTTGACGTATGGCAGCGCCATCTACTGGGCCAACCATAGTGCCATCTGGTTTCCCCCTTCAAGCTAGACAAGTTTCGTTCTTTGTAGTTTTTTCGTTTGGTGCTTATTTTGTGAGATATTTGGCCCAGTCACAATCAATGGACCACCATATATATATATATATATATATATATATATATATATATATATATATATATACACAGTGTTTCAAAAATGACCGGTATATTTGAAACGGCAATAAAAACTAAACGAGCAGCGATAGAGATACACCGTTTGTTGCAATATGCTTGGGACAACAGTACATTTTCAGGCGGACAAACTTTCGAAATTACAGTAGTTACAATTTTCAACAACAGATGGCGCTGCAAGTGATGTCAAAGATATAGAAGACAACGCAGTCTGTGGGTGCGCCATTCTGTACGACGTCTTTCTGCTGAAATCGTATGCTGTTCACAACGTGCAAGTGTGCTGTGGACAACATGGTTTATTCCTTAGAACAGAGGATTTTTCTGGTGTTGGAATTCCACCACCTAGAACACAGTGTTGTTGCAACAAGACGAAGTTTTCAACGGAGGTTTAATGTAACCAAAGGACCGAAAAGCGATACAATAAAGGATCTGTTCGAAAAATTTCAACGGACTGGGAACGTGACGGATGAACGTGCTGGAAAGGTAGGGCGACCCCGTATGGCAACCACAGAGGGCAATGCGCAGCTAGCGCAGCAGGTCATCCAACAACGGCCTCGGGTTTCCGTTCACCGTGTTGCAGCTGCAGTCCAAATGACGCCAACGTCCACGTATCGTCTCATGCGCCAGAGTTTACACCTCTATCCATACAAAATTCAAACGCAGCAAACCCTCAGCGCCGCTACCATTGCTGCACGAAAGACATTCGCTAACGATATAGTGCACAGGATTGATGACGGCGATGTGCATATGGGCAGCATTTGGTTTACTGACGAAGCTTATTTTTACCTGGACGGCTTCGTCAATAAACAGAACTGGCGCATATGGGGAACCGAAAAGCCCCATGTTGCAGTCCCATCGTCCCTGCATCCTCAAAAAGTACTGGTCTGGGCCGCCATTTCTTCCAAAGGAATCATTGGCCCATTTTTCAGATCCAAAACGATTACTGCATCACGCTATCTGGACATTCTTCGTGAATTTGTGGCGGTACAAACTGCCTTAGACGACACTGCGAACACCTCGTGGTTTATGCAAGATGGTGCCTGGCCACAACGCACGGCCGACGTCTTTAATTTCCTGAATGAATATTTCGATGATCGTGTGATTGCTTTGGGCTATCTGAGACATACAGAAGGCGGCGTGGATTGGCCTCCCTATTCACCAAACATGAACCCCTGTGACTTCTTTCTGTGGGAACACTTGAAAGACCAGGTGTACCGCCAGAATCCATAAACAATTGAACAGCTGAAGCAGTACATCTCATCTGCATGTGAAGCCATTCTGCCAGACACGTTGTCAAAGGTTTCGGGTAATTTCATTCAGAGACTACGCCATATTATTGCTACGCATGGTGGATATGTGGAAAATATCGTACTATAGAGTTTCCCATCCGTAGAAATGTTGGAACACGTGAGGCAATACTGACCTTACGACTTATCTTAGAAGAAAGATTAAGAAAAGGCAAACCTACGTTTCTAGCATTAGTAGACTTAGAGAAAGCTTTTGACAATGTTGACTGAAATACTCTCCTTCAAATTCTGAAGGTGGCAGGGGTAAAATACAGGGAGCGAAAGGCTATTTACAATTTGTACAGAAAGCAGATGGCAGTTATAAGAGTCGAGGGGCATGAAAGGGAAGCAGTGGTTGGGAAGGGAGTGAGACAGGGTTGTAGTCTCTCCCCGATGTTATTCAATCTGTATATTGAGCAAGCAGTAAAGGAAACAAAAGAAAAATTCAGAGTAGGTATTAAAATCCATGGAGAAGAAACATAAACTTTGAGGTTCGCCGATGACATCGTAATTCTGTCAGAGACAGCAAAGGACTTGGAAGAGCAGTTGAACGGAATGGATAGTGTCTTGAAAGGAGGATATAAAATGAACATCAACAAAAGCAAAACGAGGATAATGGAACGTAGTCGAATTAAGTCGGGTGATGTTGAGGGTATTAGATTAGGAAATGAGAGACTTAAAGTAGTAAAGGAGTTTTGCTATTTGGGGAGCAAAGTAACTGATGATGGTCGAAGGAGAGAGGATATAAAATGTAGACTGGCAATGGCAAGGAAAGCGTTTCTGAAAAAGAGAAATTTGTTAACATTGAGTATAGATTGAAGTGTCAGGAAGTCATTTCTGAAAGTATTTGTATGGAGTGTAGCCATGTATGGAAGTGAAACATGGACGATAAATAGTTTGGACAAGAAGAGAATAGAAGCTTTCGAAATGTGTTGCTACAGAAGAATGCTCTAGATAAAATAGGTAGATCACATAACTTATGAGGGAGTATTGAATAGGATTGGGGAGAAGAGAAGTTTGTGGCACAACTTGACCAGAAGACGGGATCGGTTGGTAGGACATGTTCTGAGGCATCAAGGGATCACCAATTTAGTATTGGAGGGCAGCGTGGAGGGTAAAAATCGTAGAGGGAGACCAAGAGATGAATACAGTAAGTAGATTCAGAAGGACGTAGGTTGCAGTACGTACTGGGAGATGAAGAAGCTTGCACAGGATAGAGTAGCATGGAGAGCTGCATCAAACCAGTCTCAGGACTGAAAACCACAACAACAACAACAACAACAGAGTTTCCCAGACCGCAGCGCCATCTGTTGTTGACAATTGTAACTACTGTAATTTCGAAAGTTTGTCTGGCTGAAAATGTACTGTTGTCCCAAGGATATTGAACAAACGGTGTATTTCTATCGCTGCTCGTTTAGTTTGTATTGCCGTTTCAAATATACCAGTCATTTTTGAAACACCCTGTATATACAAACCAAGGACACTAAAATATAGCTGCTTAGTTATTTTAAAGAATAAAGTCAATTCACTGGAAGGAGTTTCATGGTTGCTCAAGGTCAATCCCTCCAAAACCCAGGTGATCATTGTAGGCAAAACCACTCCTTCCTCCCGCCTCCTTGATTTCTATCTCACCATCTATGGCCGTCCTATCGCCCTCACTCCCACCCTTAAGTACCTTTGCGTCACCCTCGACCTTCATCTTTCCTGGACCCCCCATCTCCTGACAATCCAAGCTAAGGCACGCTCCCGACTCCCATCTCCTCAACCTCCTTTCCAGCCGTATGTGGGGCCTGGACCGCTCCACCATCCCCACACCTATAAATCCCTCATCCGCCCTATCCTCTATTACGCCCATCCTGCCTGGATCTCCGCCCCCCTACCTTTTACAAATCCCTTCAGATCCTCGAACATCATGCTCTTCGCCTCGCCTATTGCATCCGTATCCCCCACGCGGACCCTGTACGACCTCATTCTGTTCCCCCACCTCCTCCTTTTCCTTGAAAATATACGGGTCCTCTACACCTCCTGTAAACTCGATCCTCCTCATCCGCTTGTCTCCTTCATCCTCTCCCCCCCCCCCCCACTGCCGCATCTGTATTTCCACGTCCCACCCGGTCTCCATCTCTCCACACTCCTTACCCTCTCTGAAGGTGGCTTCCACCAGCTCCCCCTCCCTGATGATGCCCTCCTTCCCTCTATCTACCCCTCCTACCAACTTTGATCCTCCCTCCCTCTTACTGTGTTTCTATTTTGGGCACCCTCCCTCCATTCTCTCCTCCTTCCCTTCCTCCTCCATTTCTCTCTACTCCTCCCTTAGGCTTCCCCTCCCCTGTCCCTCTACTCCTCCTCCCATCTCCTCAGTCATTGGCATCTTTGTTCTCCCCACTCCCCCCTCACCCTTCTTCCCCTCTCGGCAGGTCCCCGGACTCGCACATTCGCACGCCGGAGATCTCTGCCATTAGTGTCTCGTGTGTGTCGTCGTGTTTAGTGTTCAGTGTTCACCGTCGCACTCCATCGTCCACTTGTGCCATCGACATCTTCAGTGTTTGTGCATCGCGTCAACAGTTTGTAGTGTGGATTGCCATCGGGTGTGAACGGCTTCATGTTTTTTATGTTCATGTGTCTACTGTTTTTTTCCCCTCTGTTTTGTTCCAACTCATGTGTCTTCTCTGTTTTACCATTGTAATATCTTGGGCTGAAGAGCGGCGTATTGTGCTGCTGCCAGCCTATCTGTTTTTATACGGGTATTAAAATCACAATAAAGAAAAAAAAGGATACTCATGAAATTTTATTGAGATAGATTACCAACGAAAGTATTTGGAAGGACACTGCTGGACAAGATTGAGAGGGATATGTGTGATCGTTGCGGAGCGTTTGGTATTAAATTGTAATTCTTTTAAGTATGATAAATGATGAAGAGAAACGACTGGGCTGAATTTGTGTAGTTCGGGGAAAGTAGATAAACTCGTAATGACATTCTGTAAAGGTTAAAGCTAATTTCGCAGACTGACAGAAGTGCGGAGTTGTGATGGATTCCGGGAACAGCAACAAACTTCAAGCAAAGTGTTGTGTGTTTTCAGGCACTAAATAAACTGTGTTCACGTGATGGTGCAGTGTCATAAAAAGAAACTGGTGATGAGACACAAGAGTGGTTGTGTGTGTGCTAATAAGCAAGGATATACTCATGTGCATCATGTTTGGAAACGATTTTGTGCTTCATTGAAGAAAAAGGTGAAGTCACGAAAGAGAATTAGCACTAGAGTTTACCAAGGAGAACGAGTGTGGACATGGTACTCTGATAATAATAAACAAATGTATAAAGGAGAAAAGAATCTGTAATTATGGCGAAAGATTACCCGAATATTGAGTAATAAAATGTATATTACTTCTTCTGAATCACTAAACCCAGACCAGTAGCGTGAGAATGAAGAGTATATGTACTAATCCGTTCTCTCACAGCGCTTTCCCCATCAGTAATAATTAGCATTGATATTTGTTCCAGGGTATGTTACATGTTCCCACATCACTGCCCTGTGAATGGCCCTATGAGGGTATGATCCAGTCGTTCTCCTACCTGATGACCAACCCTGTTCTTGACCATCACTACCATTCCACAATCACACTAGCAACAGGGTCATTCTCCGTCTCTACACACACCTGTCCTGCAACTTCCATCAGACGTCGTGCTGACATCGCTACCAAGACATCTTCACATTTACCCGACTCCACCAATGCAAGAACACCCTATATGAAGACAATTCAGCTCTGTTATTTAAACTTTTCATAAATTTTTGTAAATTACTGAGTGGAACATAAGGTTAAATTAGCCTTGCTCCCAGTTTTCCCCCAGGAACCCTTGCCCGAGTGGGAGGACTCTTCTAACCGAAAGTGAATCGCCACATGAGCCGTTTACAGAGTTACTTAAACGGCTAATGTCAAGTTCATAAGGGGCAAAAGTTGTCATCAGTCGCCAGCATATTCCACTCAGTAATATTATAGGGAACACTAGGGTCAATTTTGCTACAGTGTTGGCCCCATATTGTCTTATAAAGGAAATCCGCGCCCAAACAAGGGCACTGTAGTGGATTGTAAATGGTAAGAACTGTAACTCAGCTGTGGTGAATTATTACCCCCGAGAGTAGTATACAGTGCCTGCGAGAACTGGACGTTCCGTGCTACGGACGCATCTCTCTGGAATAAGTAATCAAATATGTCTATTTGGGGACTCTGTGTGAAGCGATTATAGAGATCGGACGTGTTTTATGTTGGAGAGATTTTGCTATTGTGTGCGACGCTATTGAGCTCCATTGTGAATGTTTAGCTAGTCGATGGCACAATAAACAAATTAAGGAAAATAATACGCATTCAAGCTGTGTATTTATGAATTTATAAACGATTTGACAAACATTCCTGAGATATCACGTGACGTAGATCAATCGGAGGTGCAGTGAAGAATGATAGTGCGAGCCTGCATCTTTTCACGGTCAATATTCTTCGAGAGAATGAAGAAGTAATGAAAGTTTCTTTGATAAAAAAGTTGGTCACATCAATCCATACGCATCTTACAACGTAGCACTTAGTTGTGCCGAACGATCTTCATAGCGAAATAAACATTTTAGAGATTTCAGGTGGAGCAGTCCGACGAGGAGTATCAGCGAGATCGACGCTGCGGGACGTATATCTAGCTCTCCTGTGGTATTTAAAACCAAAGGCTTATATTCTGTAGCTTTTTAAAAGACTGCAGCTAAAACCTAAATAAGACCACTGGAAATCATAACTAAAAATACCAAAAACTAAATAAGGAGCCGAGAATTTTCTTAAAATTTCTTTAATAAATAAATAAATTAAATTAAAATATAATAATTTGCACCTCACTGCTCCTTATCACAGCCAGCATCAATATCAACTAGTTGTAGTTACAGTAAGAGTAATAATCGTGTAGGTACTGGTAGTTCCATCCCCAGTTCTTTTAGTGAAGGACATGAGATTAATAATGCCATGCTGCAATTAGAATTCTCAGTGACAGAGGACGCTTTTGAGATCTCAGCAGGAAGGTACTGAGACCCTGTAGGGTTTGTGAAAGCGTGCCTTCCTGCTCTGGAAACGGAGCTCCTAAAGGTTTTAACAACTGTGGTGTCCTGCCTTTAAATGGAGCAGTGCGCTGTACATCAAACTGTCACATCTCCCAAACAAGGCGAATGTTGTGTTGGCGAGAAAACGCTTCACTACCTTCGGGGGGGGGGATGGCTTGATATTGTGGCGCACATCAATTGCCGAGTGATTTCATGAGTCCACCATGAGTGTATTCTGGACTGGTTTTCTTAGAAGGACGTCAGAGGGTCAGTTAAAGCACTCAGCTTAGTACTAAACCTTGGCATCCGTATGGATGCCTATAATTCAGTAAATATAGGGTAGTGGATTCCTATGATTCATTAAAGATAAGGTCTAGCTATACCAACTTCCTAAGGATATATCTGATAAGAAGGCACGTATAAATGTCGAAAATAAAACCGACCACACTTGTTTTGCGTGGTGAATCCTGGCTTGCGAAAGAAATTACAGCACACATCTCGATATGGCATAGGTACTCATGTTCATTTGTGTTATAACTTGGATGGTGAGTTTCCCATCAAGATCCAGACGCAGAATACTGGAATATTGGCTCAGGTTTCTGGCCTGTAGAAAAGCAGGTCAGATGAGCAGAACAAGCAGGACAAACGTAGTCATCAGACCCCTCTATTTGTCAAAATTTGTCAGAGTGCAGCGTGCATGTGAACATGCCGCTATTCTCCAGTGAGGAAAATGAGAAGAAAGACAATCATAATTAATTCTGGATCAGGGACATTTCCTCCAAAATTAGTAAACACAGTTTTAGAAGGATTATTTGCTTAAGGTGTCTGAATACGCTTTCCTCAGACAAATTATTACTAAAGCATATAACAGGCTGTGCTTCCAAGAACCCAGTAAATGTTATTATGCCTAATAAGCAAAAGAAATTCATAAAGTTTGACAATGTTCATCTACAGGAGCAATGCCCGTTTGTGGTATATGCAGACTTTAATGCGTTCACGTTCCGGTTATCCACTGTGAAGACCCCACAGCTTCACAAACTGCCTTCGCAGCAAAAAATGTACCAGCAGTCTATCAAGTTGCATCATCCTATAATTCGATCATAACCAATAAAAATCTTATTCTGGGGATAATCCTGCCGTTTGGCTTCTCACTGAACTTGAAAAACTTTCAATGGAGGACGATACGTTTTACAACAACATTCCCATGACCAAATCGAAGGAGACTGGTGATTAGTACATGAAGGCAGTTCACTGTTTTAATTATGGACTAACATCAGACAGAAAAGCAGAAACTCCTCGTAGGGACCACTGTCATCTTATGAGAAAGTTCTGTGGCGCCGCCCATAACAAATGCAACTTTAAGTATCAATTACCGCGAAACTGTCTTTTTTCGTAATATATGCGAATATGAAGCTCACTTTCCTGTTGAGCACTTAGCTAGTTTGGTATGGAGGATGATCAGGTCAGAGTGTTGCCTCGGAGTATCTAAACAAATGAAGGCAAGAGTTATGCTCTACTTCCTTGACTCGCTACGTTTGATGCATGCACCACTCCAGAAACTTGTTAAAATTCTATCTCAGAAGGATATGCACATCACCTCAGCTGCATTTGCCGATGAGGAAAAGTTTGAATTTGTGACTACAAAGGTGCTTTTCCCATATGAGTTTGTGATAGTATGGAAAAACACAACGAAACCAGGCTACCCGACATGACTGCATTCTCCAGCAATCTTACAGGCGATGCTATATTGGAATGCAAAGTATGAGCATGTTGTGAATGTCTGGCCAAATTCAACATCTCCACTGTAGGTGACAAAGCTTTACATGGACACAGACATCCGCTTGCTCACTGATGTTTTCGAGAAATTCCTAACTCCGTGCATCACCACATATTCTCTGGATCACGCTTTTTATTACAAAGCACCTGGTTTGTCTTGGAACGTCTTGCTAAAGAAAACGAGGGGCAACATTAAACTATTGACCGATGCTGACATGCTTCTTTTCCTTGAGTGAGGTATCACGTTGTGGAACTCTGTCAGTGTGTCTGTAGGTATGCCAAGGGAAATAACCCACATATGGGTACATACCCTGATTCGATTTGCATCATGTACTTGGATGACAATGACCTAAATGTGCATGCCACGCAACAGTCACTGCCTATTGACGAGTTTCGATGGAGGTCCAAAGAAGAAACCAAGAGTTTAGGTGGAAAAATCGAGGATATGGTGGCTCATTCTGTTGTGGGGCATGTGGTGGAGGGAGAAAAAAATGGTTCAAATGACTCTAAGCACTATGGGACTTGACATCTGGGGTCATCAGTCATAAAGACTTGAACTACTTAAACCTAACTAAGCTAAGTACATCACATACATCCATGCCCGAGGCAGGAATCGAGCCTCCGGCCGTAGCAGCTGCATGGTTCCGGGCTGAAGTGCCTAGAACAGCTCGACCACACCTGCCGGCGGTGGAGGGAGAACTCACACACCCTATTATATTGCATGATGCCCACTCCGACTTGTCACTGAGTCCAGAGCAACTACTTCGTGAAGAGAATCCACTCCAAAATGAGGACAACGCTGGGGAATACGCGGAGATACATTATGCACCATCATAATTTCCAGCAGTGGCCCAGACTGGGCACGAGGGTGGTCAAAATACTTGGGCTAACTTCTTCATGTAAGCCCATGGTTGAAGGAGTTTATTTAAATTTTTATTTAATAAATGTTTATTTAAATATAACCCTGAGGGCTTCAATGATGTGTGACTTTGAGGAAGAATTTTTTAAATTAATGAATAAATCAGTTTTCAGAAAAACACTGGAAAATTTGAGAGAATATAGTGAAATTTTGATGAGAATCGAATGGGTTGGGGGTTAGGGCATGAGAAAATGTATCGCCAGATCAAATTTTAATGGGTTTCAATATTCTCTGAGAACCTTGTTACAGTGGATATGGCGGAGGTTGCAGTAGGGTTCATAAAACCTATCTATGTGTTGATATGTATACTAGAGCTATCCAAATTCCACACATACCGCTTTCATTATAAGTTTGCGAAACTTCATTTTGATGAGCCTAAGTTACTTTATATGGATATAGATAGCTTCATCTATTGGATGAAGAAGTGCAATCGATATGAGTTAATGAGGTGCCATGGTGAAGAATTCGGCATGTCTTCATACACAGCCGATAATCCTCATGATATTGTTTCACAGAACTAGAGGTTTATCGACCTAACGAAAGACGAGGTGAATGGGTCTCTGGTTGTGGACTTCCTCCAGGATGTTGAGCGGAACGGGGTGTCTGTGCCAGCGCGATGGAACTGTGGTGCCGATGTCTTGTAGTCCAGCTACCGTCTCACGCAGGGCTTCCACTTTGGAATGGTCGTCTTGAGAAGGTCCTTATTTGTCTCCTCATGCAGAGTGACAATCCTGGAGAGCGGAGGGGCGTGAAGACTCCACCGCAGAACATTATTCTGTAGGCGCTAGGGACTTATTAATCATGGCCCACACAGAGGAACCATATGTTAGGGAGGGTAGTACAACGGAGTGATACTGCCGGACCTTGGTATCTAAATTCAGCTCTCGGCTGGAGAAGAGCGGGTACAAGGCCCTAGTCAATTTTAACCCTTTATGGGCGATGTTCTGCGTGGCGGTGGAAGGAAGGTTTCGTATCCAACCAGACCCCAAGATATACCTGGAAAGTTCATCGAGAACACCACTACTTCTTATATCTTCTGTCATGTATGTTCTGGCACCGTGGAGGGCAGCATCAATTCAGCTGTTCTGTGTTGCAGGAAAACCTACCGGTGCTCTATTCCCTAGACGTCTTATGATACATTCTGTTGACAGACACATGTGGTTCTGAGCTCTTCTGCATTTCCTTTGTGCAAAAGCATCCTGAAATTTTATGCCACTGACACCCTTTAAGATGCAAGTTCTGGGATTTGTTCCCTGCAATTTGGAAACTATGAATATCTCACTCAACCACCTTGGGAGGTATGACTTCTCAAATGCTGTATTGTGTTTTGAGATCTATACTAAATCACCCACATTAAATTTCTGGATACAACATTTTAATACGATAATATACCATGAAACCATTGTCACCAGCATCGATTGGTCTCATTTTTATTGTGTTATGTTTGGTTCAATAATACTGTGGTGTTATTTCTGGGAGGATATCTGTCCACTTGTGTGAGCCATGTAGATTGAAATGCATCCACATCTGACCTTTCATTGTTCTGTTCATACGTTCCACGATACTCACCTTTAGGTGGATGAATGTTGAGTGGTGATGCATTCCATTCTGATGCATCATGATCTTGAAATATCTATTGTAAAACTCTCCACAGTGATCGGTTTGGAGGTTGTTCGGTGATCAGTTCGTCCCTGTCTGCAAACAGATGCTCAATCACCTCCATGAAATCTCTGCCCATTTTTGTTTTAACAGGTAATGCCCAGGCCAATTTGGAGTAGCATCAATAACCATTACAAGATCAGCAAGCCATAAGTCATCCAAACTTTTAACCATAACATGGCTATGAGTGTATGTTTTATCTGTTAGTTCTCCAACCACAGTCTCCACACTTTTTCGATTATAATTCTCTCTCTAAGCTTGAAGATTAATGACAGCAGCAGGTGATGCTATGAGCAGTTGAGGTTGATCTGTTAGCTCACTGGGATCATTGAGGCATTTACAATGGGAGTTGATTTCTGACTCTTATGCTGGATGGCAATACCATCACCAATGCTATATTGAGCATCTAATCTAAGTTTTATAATGGTTCTGTGATTTCCTCTGTGCTGGTTGCCCACTTTCCTATGTACATCAGTCGACTGCAGTCTTTCACCATACATTGCCAGATCTTTGGATGAATAATTTACAGTTTTTGCTGGATTTAGGGAAGTGAGGTTCATTACACCACTTGTTATTGAAATTCTCAATCACCTATCTGAATAATTTTTTCTTTTAAACTTATAGACTCTGTGCCAATCTGTATGGGATTTTTACCACTGACAACAAATATTTTGTGTAGCCTACCATCACTGTGATGCTTAATGAATCAGCAACGCCGTCGTATTTGTGTATTCATTGAGAATTTATCGAGAGATTCAGTAACTAGTTTGATGGTTTCTCCCAGTCTCTGCTCTCGAACAAAATGTCCTAACCTTAATAGTCGTAACTTCTCTAAAACAGCCTTCTGTGCCACTAGACCATATGCTTAATCGACATCTTGATGGAGTGTTCTAAGTCGTCTGCATGCAATCTATACTTACAGAGACAGTTCACAAGGTTTTTATACGCAGCCCAAGGTTCAGTCTTTCCGTTATAAGGGATAGCACCATCAGTAGGCCAAAAAAGATCGTAATGGTGAAGTGTTGAAGATAAATGGATCGACCATGATTATGACACTGTAATACAATGATGTGATAGGTAGTGTCAGCCAGCAATGTAAATGTCCAGAGGTGGACGAGATGGACAGTAATTGGAAATTATCTGTTGGCTGATATAGGTGCAGCTCCATAAACCGCACTTTAACCCTTCCCAATGCATTTTCAATCTCAAACCCAACACGCCAATCATTGTCCACCGCTGCTTCTATACCGATAATACCGATATTTATGCATTTTAAACCGCTAACTGTTAAACTATAAGATGAAGTGAAAAGCGGTAGAGCACTGGAAAGAATCGCAGCTTCTCAACCACCACATCAACACTCTGCCGTTGCAGTAACACTGAAATGTTCTGGGGTGGTGCCTATGTCAGAGACCAATGTTGAACTGCACCGTGTGGACCACGAACCGCAGAACAGTACTTCTGAGAGCTGGGGACTGGTTGGGTCTCTTCATTACACAAGTCGAGCAGGATGGATAATAGTAGCTCGTTGTCCTTCACCAACATGCTGGTCAGATGCGCTACAGGATGCCATGGTGCTGCTGCTAGTGCTGGCCCTAACAGTTCGGAAATCGCTGCAGGTCCCACGAGCCTGCAGTGGCTGTTGCTAGTTTGGACGTACAGGAGGTTACTGCTTGTCTGGACATACTGGAGATCGCTGAACAAAGAACAAGAGACAGTAAGACTCCCCAAACAAAGACATAAAACTGAGCAATGACATGGAACTAAACAACATGTACTTACTTTATCTTCTTATGTGGGACAGAGCCGAGGCGGTTGAGGATGTTGACTGCTGTTGTCACTTCATGATCCTTCCACTGACTGACTGCAACAGAGAGCGCATCAGCGTTATATCCCCTGGACATCACGACAATGTGACCACATGTAGTGTAACTGCACTCTTATTGGCTTCTGCCATTTTTAGGTGGAGAAAGGGTTGAATGCTGTCTTCCTAGTGGATCTCAAGAAAAGTGTTTGGGGAAAAACCCGCTTCAAGCACCCTCTGGCTGGTTTGTAAACTAACTTAGTCAAGGTCCAAGGTGAACACCTCTGGTTCATTCCGTCTGGGGTAGTTGAACAGGAAAAAGTTGCCTCCTGCGCTGTGGACTGACAGATCATTCCAGAAAACATGAACAGTTCCAGCACAAGCAGTAGTCTATATGAGTTGCGAAATTCATCTTGCCAAAAAGTATCACCCTGTAGTCATCCAGTATCACCTCCTTCCATTCCTCTTGTAGGAGGCTATGGACGCACTCTTCAGCTGTAAGCTTACAGGTGAAACGTCCCCTTACAACAATTGTACACGACTGTGCTTAAACTGACACACAATATTTTTAGCGCAACGGAATCTGACTTTCAAAAATAAGAGAACACATTAACATAGCACTGAAAATAATATCTAGTTGATTGCAAGCGCAGCTGCGAAATACTTGGTGCAAATCTACATGCATGCCACAACTGTTTTACTGTACAACAATGAAAGACTGCAACTACAAAGGAAATTCTCTCTATGATTACGCGCTAGCAATAAACAAAGGCTACACTAACTACACAAACTACAAGAAAAAATCAGAAGATTCCAGTGAGGTATCCTTGGCTAAGGGTCGACATATGAAACGTCCCCTTAGAACAATTGTACACGACTGTGCTTAAACTGACACACAATATTTTTAGCGCAACTGAATCTGACTTTCAAAAATCCCTATGAAAGAATGGCTCTGACTAACATTAACCTATACGTTTCACAAATCACTTACCTCACAAAAATCTTCGTTACTCAAGCTACTGCAATACAGCGAGCGCCACTACTGTCAGCTAAATAAAAGATTCAAACTACGGAAGGCACTAACTACTGATAGGTAAAGTTAGCAAATGAAAGATTTTAATAGAGAACAAACAATGTATTTACCTTAGTAGTCATAATATATATATCACTTCATGACACCAATTCTTACAAATTTCAAAACTCCGCCATCTCTCTACCCACGTCCACCACTGCTGGCGGCTCACCTCCAACTGCGCAACGCTACGCGCTGTTAGCATCCAGCTGCCACTGCCCAACACTACAATGGCAGACAACAATGCAAACCAGCCACAGACTGCACACGGCACAGCCAGTGATTTTATACAGAGCGCTACGTGGCGGCGGCGTTACCAATAAAAAAACCTAAACAGCCTACTTACACAGGTAATGTACTTATTTAACTCCTCTCTCTTCAACACCACCATCTCGTCAATTGAACAGGAGCAGACTACACACTGGGACACAACAGTGACGTAGTTCCATACTGAGCTAAAATATCTACCTAAATGCATACTATACCACATCTTTCATTTATGTTTTTATCACCATCAACTGATTGCTACATAGTGAGATACTTCCTGTCAGGCGATTTAGAAGTTGCAGCCAATTGGAATGCTGTTGCCACCGAGCGGCGGCATGTGGAACAAGACCCTCAGTAGTGACCCAGCCTCCATGGAGTGCATATGATTGTGCTCAGTGCTCCATGACCCAACTGGCTGGTACATATACGGACGGACCAAAATGGCAGCTATTATACCGCACTTAATTTCATTCCTTGGTGCTGACAGTTACTATGTCATAGAAAGTCGGGAGAGGTGGTGCAGATGTGAGCTCTACCCAAGTAGGGGAGCCCTTTCTCCAACAGACTGATTACATAAAGACCATGCAAACAGAACTAAAAAATGTGTTACTGACATTGACCTGCATTTTGTGTCGAGAGGTTCTTCCTCTTCAGCTCTGACTGAGTCTTTTTCTCGCTAATTTCCAGGTGGGGGAAGGGAGCAGAGGGTTGGGGGAGGTGAGGGATGGGGATTTCCCACAAGGAGGGGGAAGAGCGGCTCAGGACTAGGGAATGGGTAATACAAAAAAGTTTCCTTTTTCCCAGAGTGGTTGGGGAGGAGGAGAAGATGGAGGGGAAGGTATTATGGGTTTCTCAGAAGGATGTATTTCTCAAAAGGATGGATTGTCCTCAGGGGGTCATAAATCAACCCCCAGGGGATCATAAACCTCTTATTAGAACAATTTGTTTAAGTAGCACATCAATTTGATGTCATAAGTGTGCCAGAACCCTTTTATCCCACGACTCGCTTCGTCTAGTACTGCAGTTATTTTTTAGTTAAATTCTGGTGTAGACTGTGGCACTGAACAACACGTACATACTCAGATACTATCGTGGACGATGAACTGCAGCGGCAGATGAGGACATCTGAGAGTGAGAGACTGATTTTGGGGAATGTATATGTGAGCTGGCTGGTTAGTCTTTTTTTTAGCTCGGTGACATCGTCCGAAAGGCACGATATTTCGGCAAGCCAATTCTTGCCTGCTTCATGCACTCGTGATGACTGATTGATATATGCAGGGTGTCACCACTATATACTCTCCCCTGTCCCGCAGCTTCCATCTGATCACCAGTGGGCGCGGACCTGGAGCTGTGGCGGGGGAAGCGCGGCATCGGTGGTCAATCCAGGGTCCTCAGTAGCACCACTGCTGCCGCCGGACGTGAGAGACGCTGGCGTGGCGACAGTGGGTCGTCATCTTCTTCAGTTGTCATGATGGAAGCGGATATCTACGTAGATTGCCGTTGTTCTTTAATTATGCTCATGGGTAAGTCCCAGGCCTTGCACAGTCGAAAGCTACTGGGTTTATTTATTAGTTCGTCATGTGGTCAGATCTCTACAGCAACTTTGAGAATACAATCTCTGGAAGTATTGGACTGTTGCAACAACTTAGTGTCATCGTAATTCGTGGTATGTGCGTGGGGAATGCAGTGTTCTGCCACGACGGACTTTATTGGTTATATGTTATCTGCGTGGCGTTTATGTGCAGTGCATCTGTACTGTCCAGTTAGTCTACCCTGCATACGTTTTGCCAACCTGCAAAAGATGCGGTAGACTTCCGGTTTCTGGATTCCTGGGTCATCCTTGACTGGTGCCAATAAGGCTTTCGTCTCGGCAGGTGGTCGAAACAGGCACTTAACGTTGTGTTTCCCGAGTATTCTTCTGATTTTTGCTGATTTTTCTGAACATACGGAATAATTGCCGACGCAGGCAGTTTATCTTCGTCATCAGGAGGCTGTGTTATCGGCTTCTTCGGTCTTAAGGCACGTTGTATTTGGTGGTTGCTGTGATCATTCGTATGCAACACGCTCTGTAAGTGCAGCAGTACAGCTGCAAGACTGTCACTATCCCAGATTACGCGTGCTCCGTCCACTAGTTTGCTTAGACATATTCTAGTTGAGAAGGGGCATGACAGTTGGAAACATTCAAGTGCAAATCTTTATGTGTTCGTTTATGATAGACGCTGTGGTCCCAGTGTCTCTTCTGGTCTTCGCTTGACGAGCACATCCAGAAAGGGGAGCTGATTGTTTCTTCTACTTCCATTGTGAATTTGATCATACGTTGCGTCGAATCCAGGTGTTGCCTGGAGAATATTCCCACAACGGCAGGACTCCCTCTCCGAATTCATAGTAAGCTGGAATAGTAAGATATCACCACTGGGAGGCGATGAGTTCATTTGCTGTGGTTTTCTTGTTTGGTCAGTTTCTCTAGAGGCCTGTCGGAACTATAAGATTTCTCGACTTTGTCTTTCAGACGTACTGACTAGTGCCTTCTACGTTGTCAGCACCCTAATGAATACTGTTGCTCTCTGAATAAACCTTCCTGCACATCGATGTGTGGACTTCAGGCTGACGACTGCTTCGACCTGTAAGGCGTCATTCTGCTGACTGACGCAGAACAGTTCACCGCCCCTGTGGAATCGTGGAACAACCTGAGTGCCGCGCGGGGTCGCCGTGCCACGGTTCGCGCGACTCCTCCCGTCGGAGGCTTGAGTCCTCGTTCGGACATGGGTTTGTGTGTTGTCCTTCGCGTTAGGTTAGTTTAAGTTAGATTAAGCAGTGTGTAAGCCTAGGGACCGATGACCTCAGCAGTTTGCTCCCATAATAACTTACTACAAATTTCCAATAAACAACGTGAGTACTGAATCCGTCAGGAACATTTCAGACCATCTTTAGCCGCCATAGTGTACTAATGGTGATGCGACTGTGAAGTGGAAACACGAAGGAAAAACTGCAGAGAAACAAGATGAAGCATACTTCTTCTACTGACAGACAAGAACCGTCGAACATTACGGAACGTGGTTGCAAATAATCCCATGGAACCACTCGTGATTTCTGGCAGTCCAGCTAACACAGTGACTGTGCGTAGAGAACTAAGAAGGCAGAGGTACAGTGATCAAGCAACTATCCATAAGCTACATTTTTCTGTAGTCAGTGCTAAGGAACGCTTGAGGTGGCGAAAACGACGACACCATTGGACGGTGGATAACTGGAAACGAGTGATTTGGAGTGACGTATTATGCTACATCCTGTGGCAATCCAATGGAAGGGTTTGGGTTTGGCTGACGCCTAGAGAAGATACCTGCATCATGTGTCGTACCAGCAGAGAAATATGGACAAGTGGTTATAGTAGGCGGTGTTTTTCGTGATTAAGGCGTGGTACCTATACTGCCGTCAAGAAAACTCCAAATGCGGAAGGATACGAACACGTTTTACAGCATTACGTACCGTTACACAGTAGAGGAACAATTTCGAGATGAGCGTGACAATGCACACAGCCATAAAGCATCATCTATGAGGCGATGGTCTGTGGACAGTAACATTCCTGAAATGGACTGGCCTACTCAGAGTCCTTTCTTGAACCAATGGAACACCTTGGGGATAAGTTAGAAAGTCGACTTTGCTCCAGACCCCAGCGTCCAAACTCACTATATACTCTGGTTTCTGTTCTTGAGGAAGAATGGGTTACCATTACTCCTTGGACATTCAGACAGAATGTGTCTTCAGCAGAATTCAAGTCGTCATAAAGGCCAAGAGTTAACACACCCAATATTAAACCCATTAATAAGCGTTCGGACACTTTTGATCAGTCAGTGTATATCCTCTTTCCCTGGGGGGGTGCCCTGTATACGGACCGCGTCCGACGGCTTGCGCTGATTGCCGATGAGGTGATTGCAGTGGCCTCTGACTGTAGCCCCAGGCACAGCTGATGAGAAAGTCCCTAGTGCCTATTTCGATGACCGAGTGGGGTAGTGCAGTGGTTACACATTGGACTCGTATTTGGGAGGACGACGGTTCAGACCGGCGTCCGGTCATCGTTTTATGTTTTCCGTGATTCCCCTAAATCGCTGAAGGCAAATCCCGGGATGGTTCCTTCAAAGGTCGCGGCCGCTTTCGTTCTCCATTCTTCCCTAATCCAAGCTTGTGCTCCGTCTCTAACCACCTCGTTGGCGACGGACGTTAAGCACAAACCTCCTCCTACTCGTATTTAGACGGCCTCTATGGCGACGCTGTCGTTGTGCTAAAACCCTAGTGCGTTTATGCAACTGCCGCGTGGTCGTTATAAATTAACGACTGAGCTGCTGGTTTTCTCGGAATCGATCATCGATTGTGCAGACTGTTTTCTAATGTACGTCATACCACGCTGGCACAGAATCTGATATACCCCGGCCTTTCGTAAGCCGAGGTCACTTCTGACGCTCTCCATAAAGCTCTTGTCTGATTGGGTGGACAAAAGACAGTTCTAACTCGGTGCGTTTTTATCATGGGCCCGACTAAGTCTATCGACCTTTTCAGGCATATTCTGACTAACATGTATTTTCTATTTGGTGGAGAATGCTGTGAACAGAAAGAAATGTAGAAATGCATGGCGCTACATTGCAGAGTTGGCAGTCGTGACGGATGGTCACGCTCTCCACGCTCTCTGACATCAGCACCGGCAGTTGTGGAATGCTATCTATTGTTTTGGACACTTCTCTGGAGCTTTCATTCTGCATAGCGGTTGTTTAATGTTGTTAAAATATATTTTTTTTATCCGTTGCGTATCTTCTTTGAATTAAAACTTATATTAGTGAATATCTGTGCGGTGCTTACATTCTTCCATTTTACGTCTGCCTGCAGCTTAGAAGTTAGATGCGCGACTTATCGATAGATAAGTTTACACTAATTCATACTTTATTACAATTTAAGTGTGTGTTAGAGCTTTTTAGTTTGCTGTAAAAGTAGCACCAAATGTGCCAAATGCGGATGTTGCTGTAAGTTAGTTTGAGAGAAACATCTCGGATCTGTGGATTGGTATTTCATTGGGGTGATTGTAGCCGAAAGGCCAGTAAAGTATCGGGTGAGACTCTCCGTTGAAGTTGTAAATTATGTAATCGAGACACGAGGAAAATGGATTTCTGCCATTTAAGCAAATTCTAAATGGCGTATACTGACTTAAATAACTTAAAGGGGGCAAAAAGACGATGGGAGCTGGGAAAAGATGACAAGTGTTAAGAAAATGGAGAAAATATCAGAAACCATATTTCAAATTATTCCGATTAGCAATAAGAAACGAGCGTCAACAAGTTTTTGAGCGGAGTGTAGTGCAGCAGACTCACAGTAACAACTTAAGACTACGTTGGTAGAAATGTCAGGTAGAAAAAGAAAGAGTCTTACTGTTAGCGAGCGGAGTAGGTCAAAACTGTTAGAGGAAATGTTTGGTGTAGAATACCAGGTCACAAGCATCGTCAGCCTAGTTTCAAGCTCAGTCACATGACAGAGAACATAGCGGCCTTGTGCAGAGATTTTTATGGAGGAGCAGGAAAGAGCATGGCTCGCAATTTTGTGTAATCCAAAGAAAATAGCTGCAACAACAGCAAACAATCACGTAGAGCTTGTGGAGGTATTACAGTGCAATGACCTGCCTTGGGCTAACACTGCTGTCAGCCTATGTCAAAAAAGAGCTGAGTGTATTGGTTTTGACTGAAACAAAGTCTCATTTCTGTGCTGTTCCTGTTGCTGCAATTGGGAGCTGCAGATACACTGATCATGGCCTGCACCTGAATGGGACAGGAAGTACAGAAGGCAAAATCCCTGTGATTACAGGAGTGAAAGGGGCACAATTTTTTTAGATGAGATTCAGGTTATTGACAGACAGTCTTGAAGGAAATTAGGATGGAGCAGGACCATAATAGAGATATATAACAGTCCTCAGAAAAATAAAACTGGTTTGTTTCATGAGAAGGGCTGAAAAATAAGATTATGAGCTTCTTGTAAGCCTAGGAGATGTGATAAATTTTGAAGTAATAGATGTTCTTTGCCTCTCTGAACACCATGTAAGCATATGGATGGAGAAGTGAAATTTTAAAGGTTTTAGAGTAACATAATTTTCGTGCAGAGTTAACATGAAAAACATAGAGTGGCAATATACGTAACAGTTAGACATACAGTAAAAAATATTGAAAGAAACGGTTTTCGTGTAGATTAAAACCTAGGAGAATGTGCTTGTAAGTTGTTACTGCAGAATATTTCTCTGGTCATTGTAGCACTCTGCTGATCCCCTCTAGGATCGTATCACCCACCGTTGTCGCACCAGTATTATACTTTGCCAATATTAATATCGCATACTGAAGTCGTACAGGTATATGGCACAGAAATCTTGCAGAAGTAGAAGAAAATTTCGAAATAACAACATATTGAAATATGTACACAGTGAACAAATGAATACAAAGAATGTGGTACAAAATACGCGCTAACCTCCTTCATTCCGTACTTTCTTAGTTGTCATGGTGTCGTCCCCGATTTTCCTCTTATGCAGCCTTTCCGTGTGCTCACGTTAAAGCATCTAGCAGTAGCCGCCCATCATCTGAACATCCCAAGTTCCCTGGTATCGATGTTTCACATCCTCCATATCCCGATGGAATGTTTCACCTTGTTCCTCACTTACAGCACGCAAGTTTGTTCGAAAACGTCAAGTGTGAAAGTTAAAAAATGTAACTTCAAACTCATTGACCATGCCAGCGTTCTGAAATTCGTTAGTATATTCTCAGTTATACCTCTAGGCGATGATTCTTTCCCATGAAGTTTTGAACCACATACTTAAAGGCAGTCCAGGTTTCTCGCTCCACAGCATTCACTGAATGAAGGAAATCTTCATCTAGCATTAATTTCCGAATACTGGGACCACTGAACACGCCCTCTTTCAACTTAGCATCTGACAGTTGGGGAACTTGTAGAACTTGTAGCATAGGTACTCGAAACAGCTGCCAGACTTTATTGTTTGTGAGTCACAGATCACGGACTAATTCATTTAAATCTGACTGAGTAAACAGCTGACGGTCCTCATTTGTGCCTACTTCGAAGTCAGTATCATTCATCTTCTGCCCGGTAGCTCTGTCTCCACTCTCCGTATCTAATATCTACGGAGGCTGTGGTATAGGTACGACCCGGGCCACGTGGAACACGACGAATTGCTGAACGAGTGTTATCCAGACACGCAATAGTCTTCTGGTTCTCCCCCCCCTTTTTTTCACCAGTTTACTTGCGAGAGTAGAAATAGCAGTCGTCGGTACGATTCTGTTGCTCCAGTCAGACCATAGTGCCAAATCATAAAGACTTTTTCTGTGGTGCCATCGAGCGTCATAAATCTTATATGTTCACATCATGCTCTGTTGATGTCGTCTAGTTTGTCTGGAATAGTCTGGTAGTCTGGTAGACCCCTTTCTCACGAGCCATATACATCTACATCTACATCCACACTCCGCAGGCCACCTGACGGTGTGTGGCGGAGGGTACCTTGAGTACCTCTATCGGTTCTCCCTTCTATTCCAGTCTCGTATTTTTCGTGGAAAGAAGGATTGTCGGTATGCCTCTGTGTGGGCTCTAATCTCTCTGATTTTATCCTCATGGTCTCTTCGTGAGATATACGTAGGAGGGAGCAATATACTACTTGACTCTTCGGTGAAGGTATGTTCTCGAAACTTTAACAAAAGCCCGTACCGAGCTACTGAGCGTCTCTCCTGCAGAGTCTTCCACAGGAGTTTATCTAACATCTCCGTAACGCTTTCGCGATTACTAAATGATCCTGTAAAGAAGCGCGCTGCTCTCCGTTGGATCTTCTCTATCTCTTCTATCAACCCTACCTGGTACGGATCCCACACTGCTGAGCAGTATTCAAGCAGTGGGCGAACAAGCGTACTGTAACCTACTTCCTTTGTTTCCGGGTTGCATTTCCTTAGGATTCTTCCAAAGAATATCAGTCTGGCATCTCCTTTACCAACGATTAACTTTATATGATCATTCCATTTTAAATCACTCCTAATGCGTACTCCCAGATAATTTATGGAATTAACTGCTTCCAGTTGCTGACCTGCTATATTGTAGCTAAATGATAAGGGATCTATCTTTCTGTGTATTCGCAGCACATTACACTTGCCTACAATGAGATTCAATTGCCATTCCCTGCACCATGCGTCAATTCGCTGCAGATCCTCCTGCATTTCAGTACAATTTTCCATTGTTACAACCTCTCGATATACCACAGCATCATCCGCAAAAAGCCTCAGTAAACTCCCGATGTGATCTACAAGGTCATTTATGTATATTGTGAATAGTTCTTCCGTCTTTTATCACCACAGCCGGCCATTGTGACCGAGTGGTTCTAGGCGCTTCATTTCGGAACCGCGCTGCTGCTGCGGTGGCAGGTTCGAATCCTGCCTCGGGCATGGATGTGTGTGATGTCCTTAGGTTAGTTAGGTTTAAGTAGTTCCAAGCCTAGGGGACTGATGACCTCAGATATTAAATCCCATAGTGCTTAGAGCCATTTGAACTATTTTTATCACCACAGGTCCTCCCCAAATATAACAAAAGCTGTTAGGAAAGTTTACACACCGTTGGGTAGACATCATACGCTGACACTAACACGTACGTCCTTCCACAAACACAACACAGTGACGGACAGGCAGCACCATTTGTTTTGTGATGTTCGCTGTGTGCCTCTAGGGTTGTAAGTGTTGGAACAGTTGAAAACGTTGGGCTGCTTCTGTGCGTCATATGGTGTTTTTGTGTAGATAATGATTATTGCAAATGCATGCGATCTGTGCAAAAACTGTGGGTGGTACGATGTTTTGAGTATCATTTCCGAATTCATGAGGTTGAAGTAAGTAAAGAAAGCCTAATTTTTTGAAAAAAATTGTTACCTTGCAGTTTGTTGCACTGTGTTATTGAGCTACCTGCTAGACGAGAAGAATCACTCAGTATTTTCTGGAAATTTCAATATAGACTTCTCAGAATGTAAACAATGCTATACGAGAAAGAGTAACAACTAGCGACATTTGTATTTCTTTGAATTTACAGTAAAACAGTGGGCATCAACATTTAATTATCAATGTGGAAAGAGTGGAAAGAGAGCATGCGCTACCAAGAATTTCGTAATAAAATTTTAGAGGAAAGAGAATGTTCGGGCCGGGTTAACGGTGTATAATATAGATTCAGAAACATTTATGTGGACGGTTTCTTATATAAACAGTGCTACACGAGAGAGAACAACAAGCAGTGATATTTGTAAAGGCATAGCACACTGACTAGTTTGAGTCAATATTTAATAAATGCTCGCACGGTAGAGAAAATAAATAAATCAGGCCTGCGATAAATCGTAACTGAAAAACTACGTTAGAGTGAAAATTTTATATAATTTCCAGTCGAAAATGCTTCTTGAAAATGTTTTTCTTCATGAAAACTATGAACCTCCCAGCACCTCAGGACACAGTTGGAACAACAATAATTTTACTGACCAGTTTAAATAATTTTAAAACGAAGAGTCGTCGTACTGGAAACAGCGGCGAGGTAACAGAAAGAACGAGTCCAGAGATCGCAGCATGCCCCCTCACGTACTCAAGTCATCAGATAGCAGAAGACATCGAGTTCGCATCTTTGGTTGCCTTAAGAATATTAAGAAACAGCACGATGATGTAAGTAAACGATAGCCTATGCAAGTTAAAAGTAAATGCAGCACCTCAATTAAATTTTTGTATCAATATTAAATTAAAAAGACAGTTTCCTTTAACTTGTCGAAGTAATGTATTGTCGGTATAGAAGCAATAATAGCAGAATGACTATCAGGAGAGCCACTGACTTTGAACGTGGGCTAGTAACTGGATGTCACCTGAGTAAAAGACCAATCGGAGACATTTCAACCGTTCTAAAGCTGCACAAGTTGACTGTTGGTTGTTACAGTGAAGTAGAAACTCGACTAGCAGACCTCATGTATTAACAGACAAACACCATCGAGCATTGTGGAGGATGACAGCAAGAAATAGCGTGAAGTCACTCGTGAGTTCCAAAGTGCTACCAGTAGCCACACTGGCACAATGACGGCGCGTAGGGAGTTCAAAAGAGAGGGGGCAGTCACCCAGCAGTTCCTCATAGTCACACATTTCTGTAGTCAGTGGTAAGCGTCATTTGAGATGATGTAAAGAGCGACGTTATTGGACAGTGGATGACTGGAAATGGGTTATTATAAGTATTGAGTAACGCTGTACTCTGTGACAAAGAGGTGGAAAATGTTTGAGTTCGCCGAATTCCTGGAGAACGTTGCCTGCCATTACGTGTAGTGAAATGCAAAGTGCACTATGTGATCAAAAGTATCGGGATTCCCCCTAAAACATACATTTTTCAAGTGCATTTTGCTGCCTTCTACTGCCAAGTACTCCATATCTACTTCATATCAGAGACCTCAGTAATCATTAGGCATCGTTAGAGAGCGGAATGGGGCGCTCCGCGGAACTCACGGACTTCGAACGTGGTCAGGTGATTGTGTCATACGACTGTACGCGAGATTTCCACACTCCCAAACATTCCTAGATCGACTGTTTCCGATGTAATAGTGAAGTGGAAATGTGAAGGGACATATACAGCTCAAAAGCGAACAGGCCGATCTCGTCTGTCGACTGACAGAGACCGCCAACAGTTGAAGAGGGTCGTAATGTGTAAAAGGCAGAAATCCATCCACACCATCACACAGGAATTCCAAACTGCATCAGGATCCACTGCAAGTACTATGACAGTTAGGCGGGAGGCGAGGAGACTTGGACTTCATGGTCGAGCGGCTGCTCGTAAGCCACACATCACGCTGGCAAATACCAAACGACGCCTCGCTTCGTGTAGGGATCGTAAACATTGGACGACTGAACTGTGGCAAAACGTTGTGTGGAGTGACGAGTCACGGTACACAATGTGGTTATCCGACTGCAGGGTGTGAGTACGGCGAATGCCCGGTAAACATCATCTGCCAGCGTGTGAAGTGCCAACAGTAAAATTCGAAGACGGTAGTGTTATGGTGTGGTCGTGTTTTTCATGGAGGGGGCTTACACAACTCGTTGTTTTGCGTGGCACTATCACAGCACTATCAACACGATCGAGCACCTGTTCATAATGCACGGCCTTTGGCGGAGTGATTACACGATAATAATATCTCTGTAATGGACTGCCCTGCACAGAGTCCGGACCTGAATCCTATATAACACCTTGGGGATGTTTTGGAATTCCGACTTCGTGCCAGACCTCACCGACCTACATCCATACGTCTCCCCAGTGCAGTGAAGAATGGGCTGCAATTCCCCAAGAAACCTTCCAGCACCCGATTGAACGTATGCCTGCGAGAGTGGAAGCTGTCATCAAGGATAAGGGAGTGCCAAGACAATACTGAATTCGAGCATTACCGATGGAGGGCGTCACGAACTTGTAAGTCATTTTCAGCCAGACGTCCGGATACTTTCGATCACATTGTGTAGGTAGTGTTATGGCATAGGGTTGTGGAAGGGTTAGCGTATCTTATTGCGTTTAAGGGATGAAAGAAGCCAATGCTCTTCACTCTTTGAATAGGTACACTTTTCAAAAGAACTGTAAGTGTTAAAACAGTGAAATTTGTACTGAATGTATATAACATATTTGCCTGCATTTACAAGCAAAATGAACAAAATGCCCCTTACGGATTTGAAGAAATTATCTTATTCTTTTTTAAATACATAAATTATTATATAACTGTTTCTGTTGGGTTGGTGGTTCTCAACTTACTTGTAAATAACGTATTACCATCCTGAGTACAAATTGACCAATTCGTATTTCGAACCAAGTTATTTTAGAAAATAATCGTACCAGAAAGTAAAAAAAAGTATTTTTGAGGAAAATCTATTTAATGTCTAGTATTGTAATTTTAGTAAAGTTCTTAATGAGGATTACTTACCACCAATATTTTCCTGAACCTTACTGAGCATCATCTGAATCATACTGATTTCTTTTCTTCTCTTGGTCCCTTTTCATTTCTGTCGAGCTTCTTTTGTTCAGTTTCAATTAGCAACGTGTGCTTTGCGGATTCTCTCCTTATCTAATTGCACCAAGGATCCTGCAGTATTTCCACTATATTTTATGTTCAAATACTTCCAAAGCATCCAATTTTCTTATAACACCATCACTGAAGCATAAAATAGCATCATAAACACTAAATTTAAGGTTTGTAATCTAAAAAAAATACAGTTTGTGGTAACCCGGTACAAATGACAGAATTCATGCATTCATTTAAATTTTTCATTTTTCCATGAAGACATTTCTTCAACAAAATATCTTTACAAACACCTCTAAATATAGGTTTAATTTCATTCATTACTGACGCAGGTAAAGAATGTTTGTGGTCATATGCTACACTTCTCCTGTGCTTGCACCAAGTGTCTGGATCATTCTGGCAAAGGCAGGATTTTCATTTGTGGGAGACTTATGGAAAACGATAGTCCATACAGCTCCTTTCATGTTTTCTAAATTACCGACGTTTCTTCTTATGACCAAGTCATAGTAATTCTGTTATCCGTCTATTTCAACATTTATCAGTCGACCTTCACCACTCTCGATAACAATAACAAACAATGAGTAGCGATTGGAGATACAGGACAGGAAACCTTTAGCGCCCGAAAACCTCAAACCACACACACACAGGAAACCTTGACACGATAAAACAATAGAAGGAGGAAATCAAATAAACATGTGCATTATCTCTGCATGGTGTTAAAAAGAAAGCGTGGCATGTAAATGCCAAGTCGCACAGAACGTCAGAGAAGGTATCATATCTCACTTTACATGAAACAAAACCTGTTTTACGCAAGAAATACGCAAAAATCTAAAACCGATTTTTTGAGCCCGCTTGCCTTCCCACTCCCCTTAATAAAGCGCTAAATGCGGAAGGAATGAACACATTTTACTCCAGTGTGTACTGCTTGGAATGGACGAACAGGTCATAAGGTAGCATCTGTGAGCCAGTGGTCTTAGACAAAGGACTATTGTGGCCAGACTACCAATCTGTGCCAAACGGAATACCTGTGGACAGAGTTTGAACGCCGATTTCGCTTCAGACCCCAGCATGCAACAAAACATGTTCTCTAGTTTCGGCTGTTAAGGAAAAAGAGGCTTCCATTCCTGTACAGACATTCAGACACCTCAATGAAAGTGTTCGCAGCAGAAATCAAGCTGTCATACAGGTGAAGGGTGGACAAATCCAATATTAATGTCGACTGGCAGGTGTCCGGATTCTTTTGAACAGATAGTACAAGTTCATGTCATGAGCTCTTTCGCAGGTTCAACTAAGCAATACAGTGTCTCTATCAAGCGCACTGAATGTTGAATTCTGATATTTCCACGTTAATTGTAACACGGAATATCGATTCATTTCATGAAGTTAAAAGTAAATGCCAAAATACGGGCTACATAGACCAAGTTAAACTAGAACTGATTTACATGTTCCTAAAATTGGCAAAAGATTCCGGAATAGTCCCCCATTCGGATCTCTGGGAGGGGACTGCCAAGGGGGAGGTTGCCATGAGAAAAAAATTGACTAATCAACGAAAGGATAATGTTCTACGACTCGGGGCGTGGAATGTCAGAAGCTTGAAAGTGGTAGGGAAACTAGAAAATCTGAAAAGGGAAATGCAAAGGCTCAATCTAGATATAGTAAGGGTCAGTGAAGTGAAGTGGAAGGAAGACAAGGATTTCTGGTCAGATGAGTATCGGGTAATATCAACAGCAGCATAAAATGGTATAACAGGTGTAGGATTCGTTATGAATTGGAAGGTAGGGCAGAGGGTGTGTTACTGTGAACAGTTCAGTGACCGGGTTGTTCTAATCAGACTCGACAGCAGACCAACACCGACTACGATAGTTCAAGTATACATGCCGACGTCGCAAGCTGAAGATGAACAGATAGAGAAAGTGTATGAGGATATTGAAAGGGTAATGCAGTATGTAAAGGGGGACGAAAATCTAATAGTCATGGGCGACTGGAATGCAGTTGTAGGGGAAGAAGTAGAAGAAAAGGTTACAGGAGAGTATGGGCTTGGGACAAGGAATGAAAGAGGAGAAAGACTAATTGAGTTCTGTAACAAGTTTCAGCTGGTAATAGCGAATACCCTGTTGAAGAATCACAAGAGGAGGAGGTATACTTGGAAAAGGCCGGGAGATACGGGAAGATTTCAATTAGATTACATCATGGTCAGACAGAGATTCCGAAATCAGATATTGGATTGTAAGGCGTACCCAGGAGCAGATACAGACTCAGATCACAATATAGTAGTGATGAAGAGCAGGCTGAAGTTCAAGGCATTGGTCAGGAAGAATCAATACGCAAAGAAGTGGGATACGGAAGTTCTAAGGAGTGACGAGATACGTTTGAATTTCTCTAACTCTATAGATACAGCAATAAGGAATAGCGTAGTAGGCAGTACAGTTGAAGAGGAATGGACATCTCTAAAAAGGGCCATCACAGAAGTTGGGAAGGAAAACATAGGTACAAAGAAGGTAGCTGCGAAGAAACCATGGGTAACAGAAGAAATACTTCAGTTGATTGATGAAAGGAGGAAGTACAAACATGTTCCGAGAAAATCAGGAATACAGAAATACAAGTCGCTGAGGAATGAAATAAAAAGGAAGTGCAGGGAAGCTAAGACGAAATGGCTGCAGGAAAAATATGAAGACATCGAAAAAGATATGATTGTCGGAAGGACAGACTCAGCATACAGGAAAGTCAAAACAACCTTTGGTGACATTAAAAGCAACGGTGGTAACATTAAGAGTGCAACGGGAATTCCACTGTTAAACGCAGAGGAGAGAGCAGATAGGTGGAAAGAATACATTGAAAGCCTCTATGAGGGTGAAGATTTGTCTGATGTGATAGAAGAAGAAACAGGAGTCGATTTAGAAGAGATAGGGAATCCAGTATTAGAATCGGAATTTAAAAGAGCTTTGGAGGAATTACAGTAAAATAAGGCAGAAGGGATAGATAACATTCCATCAGAATTTCTAAAATCATTAGGGGAAGTGGCAACAAAACGACTATTCACGTTGGTGTGTAGAATATATGAGTCTGGCGACATACCATCTGACTTTCGGAAAACCATCATCCACACAATTCCGAAGACGGCAAGAGCTGACAAGTGCGAGAATTATCGCACAATCAGCTTAACAGCTCATGCATCGAAGCTGCTTACAAGAATAATATACAGAAGAATGGAAAAGAAAATTGAGAATGCGCTAGGTGACGATCAGTTTGGCTTTAGGAAAAGTAAAGGCACGAGAGAGGCAATTCTCACGTTACGGCTAATAATTGAAGCAAGGCTAAAGATAAATCAAGACACGTTCATAGGATTTGTCGACCTGGAAAAAGCGTTCGACAATATAAAATGGTGCAAGCTGTTCGAGATACTGAAAAAGTAGGGGTTAGCTATAGGGAGAGACGGGTCATATACAATATGTACAACAACCAAGAGGGAATAATAAGAGTGGACGATCAAAATCGAAGTGCTCGTATTAAGAAGGGTTAAGACAAGGCTGTTGCCTTTCGCCCCTACTCTTCAATCTGTACATCGAGGAAGCAATGATGGAAATAAAAGAAAGGTTCAGGAGTGGAATTAAAATACAAGGTGAAAGGATAAATATTATTCGATTTGCTGATGACATTGCTATCCTGAGTGAAAGTGAAGAAGAATTAAATGATCTGCTGAACGGAATGAACAGTCTAATGAGTACACAGCATGGTTTGAGAGTAAATCGGAGAAAGATGAAGGTAATGAGAAGTAGTAGAAATGAGAACAGCGAGAAACTTAACATCATGATTGATGGTCACGAAGTCAATGAAGTTACGGAATTCTGATACCTAGTCAGTAAAATAACTAATGACGGACGGAGCAAGGAAGACATCAAAAGCAGTCTCGCTATGGCAAAAAAGGCATTACTGGCCAAGAGAAGTCTACTAATATCAAATACCGGCCTTAATTTGAGGAAGAAATTTCTGAGGATGTACGTCTGGAGTACAGCATTGTATGGTAGTGAAACATGGACTGTGGGAAAACCGGAACAGAAGAGAATCGAAGCATTTGAGATGTGGTGCTATAGACGAATGTTGAAAATTAGGTGGACTGATAAGGTAAGGAATGAGGAGGTTCTACGCAGAATCGGAGAGGAAAGGAATATGTGGAAAACACTGATAAGGAGAAGGGACAGGATGATAGGACATCTGCTAAGACATGAGGGAATGACTTCCATGGTACTAGAGGGAGCTGTAGAGGGCAAAAACTGTAGAGGAAGACAGAGATTGGAATACGTCTAGCAAATAATTGAGGACGTAGGTTGCAAGTGCTACTCTGAGATGAAGAGGTTGGCACAGGAAAGGAATTCGTGGCGGGCCGCATCGAACCAGTCAGTAGACTGATGACAAAAAAAAAAAAAAAAAAAAAAAAAAAAAAAAAAAAAAAAAAAAAAAAAAATAATTAAAACGCTCGCTTATAAAACAGGTAAACGATTTTTCTGTTTGAACGTCCATATGTCCATCCTCCAAAAATCAAGTGGCTCTGAGCACTATGGAACTTAGCATTTGAGGTTATCATTCCCCTAAAACTTAGAACTACTTAAACCTAACTAGCCTAAGGACATCACACACATCCATGCCCGAGGCAGGATTTGTAGCGGTCGCGCGGTTATAGACCAAAGCGCCCCCATCCTCCCTTCTTCAGTTGTGTGACCATATTGTCTGTAGTTGCTTTACAATTCCTGACTGTTTCTGTTTCCTTTGATGTTTGCTCTATATATAAAATAATGATTATGCCAATACCGTGTATCTCACTGAGTACAAGAGAGCAGGCATGAATAAATTCGATGTTAATGACGAAATAAAAAAGAAAAGACTCATAGGGTATGCATTGCTAGGATCAACGCTACGTTTTTGTGAGGATTTAATTGTCTAACTGCATTAGCAAACGTAGCGAATCTAATGGAGAAGATTAGTTTCATCTAAGGATACAATTGACAGGAGGTCGGCGTTACCGGTAGCAGCAGAATACGACATAAATATAAGTAGAGCTCAGTCTATGAAATCAATATGTTCATACAGCGCAATGTGCTCGGCGTAATATGCGCTCCAATCGCAGAAGAACTGACAGTCCCTGTTTTATGCGTAGAGCCTCAGAAATAGAACAGTCGAAACTTCCTCTCAGATTAAAACTGTGTGCCGAACCGAGACTCGAACTCTGGACCTTTGCCCTTTGTGGGCAAGTACTGAATCTAATAACCTACCGAAGTATGAGTCACGACCCGTCCTGCTTCTCGGTCCGGCACACAGTTTTAATCTGCCGGGAAGTTTCGTACCAGCGCACATTCCGCTGCAGACTGAAAATTTCATTCTGAGAACAGAGCAGTTGTATAACAAAGACACTAGAAGAAAAGATAAAATAGTAGGTAACTGGGTTATTTCCGCCGAAAGGAGTGTTCAGAGAAATCTGTATGCATCATTGTGAAAGATCAATAACAACTCGGTGAATTTGACTCTGAAACCATTAAAGGATAAACCACGAATAAAATATCGAGTAGTATGTTGCAGTCGAACCGCTTTGGGAGGGAGGGTGGTACAAAGACGATTTAGGATTTCCGTGCTTTATCTAAACGGTTAAGACAATTGCTAAGATAGTTCAGTTGGAATGGCATGGTCGAATATGTTCACCATCCTACCAAATTTGAGATTGTATTTCATCTTCAATAAAAATGGTGCCAAAGGATAGAAAAAGTCAACTGTTCCTTCCTTTTATTATAAAAAAAAGATTGAACACCAATGAAGAGGAGCTAGTGATGGGAGATGGTAAAGTATTCGTCACTGCGGATGGCTTGTACTACGCACAAATATCTTAACACATTTGCGATGTAGCAGCTGTGTTTTATCGTAATCAGCTGGTGAAACGAGTCTTTTGTATTGGTTGCCTCATGTGACAGTATGTTTAGCTGCCATCAGGCGAAAACTTTTGCTTTCTGGTCTTCTCGTCTATATTTATGAGGGTAGGAGGCGTGGGAGCGCAACTCGAGAACTGACATCTATTCAAATGCTTCGCTGTTGTTTACATTTTTGCAACAGTTCGACACAGCTACGCGGTGCTGAATTACTTTACTTGTTTGTTGTGCTAGCGGTGCAGTTCGCCTACATGACACGACTCACAGCTTCTCTGTCCATATATTACTTTATATATTCACAGCGCCCGTAACAAACTTTCCCAAGAGTTGCGTCAGCCTAACTCTCTTTTGTCCAGCTATCCTTCACCTTCCACAGACAGGGAACATTTTCGAGAAGGTCGTACAACAAAAAATAACTAATATATCCATCGAAGGTCAGAAATATACAAGTTAACCTCATGTCATAGATCTGACCTATGTAAGCAGGTGGACAACCTAATGCCAACATGTGATGCAGCAAACGTTAAGATATCACATCAAACAATCCTATTCAGCGGGTAGGTCGAGGGGTATTAATGCATAGATCATACAATAAATATAAAAATCAGCAAGGTACTACAGACAAAGATCTATGTCATACCGTACCAGAAATATATGAAAGTAAAACGCGAGACCGTAGTGCAGCATACAAAGAGAACATTAACAGCCAAGTAGAAATTATTATGCGTAAAACGAATATTCATGTTTGTAATGAGAAACAAACAAAATATTTCCTTGTGGAATTACATGTCGATATGCACTCCTGGAAATGGAAAAAAGAACACATTGACACCGGTGTGTCAGACCCACCATACTTGCTCTGGACACTGCGAGAGGGCTGTACAAGCAATGATCACACGCACGGCACAGCGGACACACCAGGAACCGCGGTGGCGCTAGTTGCGCAGCATTTGTGCACCGCCGCCGTCAGTGTCAGCCAGTTTGCCGTGGCATACGGAGCTCCATCGCAGTCTTCAACACTGGTAGCATGCCGCGACAGCGTGGACGTGAACCGTATGTGCAGTTGACGGACTTTGAGCGAGGACGTATAGTGGGCATGCGGGAGGCCGGGTGGACGTACCGCCGAATTGCTCAACACGTGGGGCGTGAGGTCTCCACAGTACATCGATGTTGTCGCCAGTGGTCGGCGGAAGGTGCACGTGCCCGTCGACCTGGGACCGGACCGCAGCGACGTACGGATGCACGCCAAAACCGTAGGATCCTACGCAGTGCCGTAGGGGACCGCACCGCCACTTCCCAGTAAATTAGGGACACTGTTGCTCATGGGGTATCGGCGAGGACCATTCGCAACCGTCTCTATGAAGCTGGGCTACGGTCCCGCACACCGTTAGGCCGTCTTCGGCTCACGCCCCAACATCGTGCAGCCCCCCTCCAGTGGTGTCGCGACAGGCGTGAATGGAGGGACAAATGGAGACGTGTCGTCTTCAGCGATGAGAGTCGCTTCTGCCTTGTTGCCAATGATGGTCGTATGCGTGTTTGGCGCCGTGCAGGTGAGCGCCACATTCAGGACTGCATACGACCGAGGCACACAGGGCCAACACCCGGCATCATGGTGTGGGGAGCGATCTCCTACACTGGCCGTACACCTCTGATGATCGTCGAGGGGACACTGAATAGTGCACGGTACATCCAAACCGTCATCGAACCCATCGTTCTACCATTCCTAGACCGGCAAGGGAACTTGCTGTTCCAACAGGACAATGCACGTCCGCATGTATCCCGTGCCACCCAACGTGCTCTAGAAGGTGTAAGTCAACTACCCTGGCCAGCAAGATCTCCGGATCTGTCCCCCATTGAGCATGCTTGGGACTGGATGAAGCGTCGTCTCACGCGGTCTGCACGTCGAGCACGAACGCTGGTCCACCTGAGGCGCCAGGTGGCAATGGCATGGCAAGCCGTTCCACAGGACTACATCCAGCATCTCTACGATCGTCTCCATGGGAGAATAGCAGCCTGCATTGCTGCGAAAGGTGGATATACACTGTACTAGTGCCGACATTGTGCATGCTCTGTTGCATGTGTCTATGTGCCTGTGGTTCTGTCAGTGTGATCATGTGATGTATCTGAACCCAGGAATGTGTCAATAAAGTTTCCCCTTCCTGGGACAATGAATTCACGGTGTTCTTATATCAATTTCCAGGAGTGTATAGTCAGTAGAAACATCTAACCAACCTGTGTGTAACACACATTCAGCGATGGTAACTTTTATGCTCAATAAACTATGTCGCATAATATCAACGTCAAGCCAGAGTAAAGGATAACTACACTTATGTACTTAAAATACACAAGCAAACAAGAATACAATCGTAAAACCTCGATATATCTGTAAATGAATATGGTGTAACTGAACACCGAAATATCTTGTACTAATAAATTAAATGCAACAGAGAAGGCCGCAAGTGTTGTAATTTTCATTTCAGTTTAGTGAAGTGTTTTGTGTGGATCCTCCTCCTAAATGTTGGTGTAAGATGAAGGGAGCAGACAGCAAAGAAAGTCACTTACGTAACGAAAGGAAGCAAAAGAAACTGGAGTGGACATGTAATAAGAAAGAAGGATGAGCTTCGAGGAAAGTACGGAAGGGGACAAGAGGTGAGGGAGAAAGAGATGTCATATCCTGTATAATGTGATGGATGGCAGTACATGCAGAAATATTAAGAGGGAAACAGCCGATAGTAGGGAAAGGAGACGTAAAGGACCTGCTAACATAGCAGAAAGCTATAAATGCCATGTGTTCTGAGCGACGGATATTTTGTTTTTGAGAGAGAAAAGTGTACGATATAAGAATAACAGAAAGATAAGCATATTTAAAAAAAAGGACAAATGCAAGTAGGACTCGCGCGCTATTAATTGTATAAAAAGATAAAAAACTACTCTCCGTTAAGGAATTATCCAAATGGGACGAAGATCGGTGTGGTGGACACGTACAGATGAGCAAATAATTACAATTAAAAAACTGGATGAGTTATTTAAGAAAAAGAGCTTCACAAATTAACTCAGCTTCACAAACTGAGCAAGTCACAACGCGTTGGTTCACCACTAGACCTTAGGGAAGAAATTATTCGGATTGGTATTGATTAAGGTAGTTGTTGGATGGTCTCCTGATGCATATGGTCCCAAGTTATTTCCAATTGGCGCGTCAGATCATCGAAATCCCGAGTTGGTTGCAAAGGCCTGCCCATAATGCTCCTAACGTTCTCAACTGGGTAGTGATCCGGCGACTCTGCTGGCCAAGATGGGGTTTGGGAAGTATGAAGACAAGCAGTAGAAACTCGTCTGTGTGTGGGC
Source organism: Schistocerca gregaria (assembly GCF_023897955.1). Classification (NCBI taxonomy): domain Eukaryota; kingdom Metazoa; phylum Arthropoda; class Insecta; order Orthoptera; family Acrididae; genus Schistocerca; species Schistocerca gregaria. The sequence goes on along the minus strand of NC_064925.1, from coordinate 318,674,142 downwards.
GGTCATTATTTTGCTGAAATGTAGCCCCAGGATGGTTTGCCATGAAGTGCAACAAAATAGGGCGTACAATATCGTCAACGTACCGTTGTGCTGTGAAATGAAATGGCTTTCCAGTCCATCAGTCCTGGTTGCCGGTCTATACGGCGGTTGGTATCCCACTGTCGTACATGACGTCTCGAGACACGTGTTAGGCCTGGAATCTCACTGACTGGAGTATGTGTCTCCAGTGATGAGTCCCGCTCCGATCTTAGCCCCGATGACCAAGGAGGGCGGATCTGGATATGCCCCAGACAGCGGTGGGATACCAACCTGACTGTCACCCCCATATTACCCGACAACCAGGAGTGATTGTGTGCGGTACCATTTCACTTAATAGCAGAAGCCCTTTGGTTGTCATCCGCAGCATCTTTACAGCAGAACGGTATGTCGACGATAGTCTACGCTCGATTTTGTTGTCCTTCGTGGTAAGCCATGCTGGGCTTACATTTAGGCAAGCTAATGCCTTTCCGCTCAGCTTGACTTTGTGCTTTCCAAATCCTACTTTTGCCTGCAACGTCGCCAGATCTCTCCCCAACTGAGAATGTTTGTAGCATTATGGGCAGCGCCCCCCAACCATCTCGGGGTTTTGGCGATCCAATGCGCTAGTTGGAAAGAATTTGGTACGATATCCCTCAGGAGGACATTCAATAACTCAATCAATGCCAAGCCAGATAACTGTCTGTATAAGGGCCAGAGGTGGATCAATGCGGTATTGACTTCCTCAATTTGTGAAACTCTTTCTCTTGAAGAAACATCCAATTTTAGTGAAATTTTTATCATTTATTTGTCTGTACATGTATAGCACATCTACGACTTTGGACCCATCCGGATAATTCCTTCGTGGTGAGTGGTTTTGGTTTCTGTTAAAGTGTATAATATGGTTCATCTTCAGGTTACGATGAGCTGGTTTTCGAGTATCAAAATATGTGATTTTAATGGATGCACCATTTAATTGCACTGACTTAGAAGCTAAAATTTTTACGCCGCCAGTGGACCGTAGCCCTTAGTATTTGACATAAATTTTAAGTTGATGTCTCTACGCATTCCTGAGAAAAAAGAGTCTTAACAGACAGACACATAGACGGAGAACAAAATGATCCTATAGAAATTTCGTTTTTACTGCTTGAAGTACGAATTGTTAAAATGCATAAAACTAATTCGAAAAAGTAATAAATAACTTCTACTGCTTTACAATCTACATATCTAGATGCAGGAAGCAGTTCTTTGAAGTAGTTATAAATGGTTATTTTTGTGTTTCCTAAGATAGAAAAAAAGCATTGTCTCTCGGGGCCCCGAGTCGCAACCCCGGCGGGACACTTTTCCCTCCAGTAACAGAAGGTAAACGGGACAGCGTACGAGAGTTCATGCAGAGTGACTTCGAGAGCGCGCTCCAGAACTCCAGTTCCAGTCGCACTCGCCGCTTCAGCTCCAAGCATTGCAGCTCATCTGTCCAAAGAGGGTCCGCCGCTCTTCGACAGAGGAGGATAGAGGACTGTATTGTGCACCATTTGGACTTAGCCTCAGGGCAGCATTGTCACAGTCTAGACATACCGAGCATCGATTTCTTGATGTTGAGTATTTTACGTGACTTTGAATTCATTTGTGTTTTTGGAGACAGAATTGCAGTTGTACTGAGGTTGGTTGGGAGAAGTGTCCCTCTTTACACTGACAACAGTGGCAGCGTGTGTTTATTGTCAACGCCATACGTTGGCGAATAATTGTAGCCACAACAGATACATTAAGGCCACGAGGATACAAGGGAAAATCCAAGAAGCTAAGTTTTCGAAGGATATAAGGACTCTATAACGAATTTCGTTCAATACGAACAGTCTGTGGAAACCATCAAGGACACCACAGTACCAAGAATACTCACATATCTGAACATTTCAGTAAATTATACTTGATTTTTAAACTTTGATGTTTAACCTCTTGAGAAAGTGCAGTGCCTAACCAATTTTTCCAGGTAGAAAAGCAATTATCTGTATTGAGTATATTTTCAGTTGGCGCAACAAATTGGCATTTCGGTGCAAATACTGCAACAACTGCAGTATGTCAGTAATACACAGAAAAAGCTGCTGAACAAAATGTGTGAAGAAGGATAGGGCAAGAAGAAGTCAGGAGTATCCCGCTGACCTTCCGTCCGTACGACCAGATGAAAGAAAAATGGACAAGTTACATCGCACGTAAGCAGCAGTATTTTAAGACACACAATACAACAAGTTGACTAAGGTGAAAAGCTTTTTTATTATCTAATGCTGAAATTTATTATGTAGTTCAAAAGTCGTTTCTTGGTGCACAGAGGTTAAGGTAAAATTGCCTGAACGCTTCGAAAGTAAAGTCCTTGTTGGGGCAGTGTGCTATAGGCTTTACAGAGCATACAAGAAACATGGTCAGGCATTTAAATAATATCTCGCTATGCTCCAAGGTCTAATTAGAGACTGCAAACTTAATAGTGGAAACCCTAATTGTAATTTGTCAAACAAACTTTGTTAATCGGAAGAGAATATGTCAATTGTTACAATGTTAAGTAAAAAGAGGAATCACACACAGCAGCAACGGACGTGCTAATAATGCATGCTCCTGACACCAATTTGAGAAACAACCTAATTAGGTTACACAGTCCAACACTCTCCGAAGCATTTCATTTCGCTTATCTAAGCAGCTCCATTACAATATTTGTAGCACTACATCTTTAGATAGCGAGGGACACAAGGAATAAGTTAACTATAACTAGTTACAATAGTATGGATGAAAAATTTCGCAACAGAAAACTTCTGTATGATCGATATAAGGTTTTCAGATACGATATCACTTTTTATACTTTAAGTAATATAATTATTCACACGATGGGAAATCTTATTAAATTGAAAATATTGAGAAAATCGTTTATGTATAGCTTTACTAAAACTTGTTTATTGACCGGCCAGATGCCACCCTTTTCTGCTCTTTCTTAGGACATCTCTCTCTGAATTAAGCAGATGGTAGTAAGAAACTGATAATTTTCCATGTCCGTTAACGTTGTTATAAGATTAGATGACTGCAGTAACTGTTGTACAGTCGAAAAAAAATCGTTTTGTGATCGCCCCTCTTGTAGTTTCAGCAAGTTTCCTTTCCCATTTTCTTTTTCGAAGTGGATCTTGACTTCCTTCTGACCACAATTGAAGGAACTTTGTTCTAGTTTTCTGTTGCGTTTTCTCGAGCTTCTTGTTTGGCAAACTTGACGAGCAGACAGAGCAAAATAGAAAGGACCCTCAATAATGGGGAAAGCAAGGTTTACAGTACAAAATTTCAGGAGCCCAGTAATTTTAAAGGGAAGACATGACGGTAGGAGTCCCAAAATATCCCTAGAAAAGGTGGAAATGCAGATTATAAAAAATAATTAATTCATGTGCCAAGGGTTTCGTTACATGTCGTAGGAAAGAACGCTATTACAAAGACGTGAAATTTTTATTCTTTCGTAAAAAGGAAGAGAAGGCGGAAGCATGTCTAGAAAAACAGTGAAAGAACATCATGTATAATACGTACAAGGAAAACAGTGAAAATGTTGACGAATTCGAAAGTAGGACGTACAAAGTAGTATCTATTGATATTAAAGCATTAGACGCAGAATAAATGAAAGCAATATACAATTCCAAGTAAATACAATAAATACAATACAATACAATAAATACAATAATTAACCATGCAAGTTACGAATTTAGTGGATTACCTCACTTAAGCATATTGAAGGATATGATTAGAAATTGTAGTGATCAGGTACTAAAAACAAGACACTGTACAGTAAATGTACAATATATGCATACAGTAGTCCAAAAACGTTAGGGAAATTCAGGAATACTGAAATACGAGTCACTTAGCAATGAAATAAATAGAAAGTGCAGGAAAGCTATGGCGAAATTGCTGCATGAAAAATGTGAAGAAATCGAAAAAGAAATGATTGTCGGAAGCACTGGCGTAGAAAAGTCAAGAGAACCTTCGGTAAAATTGAAATCAAGGGCGGTAACATTAAGTGCAACGGGAAATCGACTGTTAAATGCAGAGGAGAGTACATTGAAAGCTACTTTGAAGAGTAGGACTTGTCTGATAACGTGGCAAAAGGAAAACGGGAGACGACAGGGAAAAGATAATGGATCCAGTACTAGAATCAGAATTTAAAAGAGATTTGGAAGACTTAAGATCAAATAAGGCACAACGGACGGATAACATGCCATGGGAATTTCTAAAAACATTGGAGGATCTGAAAAAAGAAAACCGACTATTCACGTTGTGTGTAGAACGCACAAGGCTGACGATGTACCATCAGACTTTCGAAAAACATCATCTTCACAATTCTAAAGACTGCAAGAGCCGTAAAATGAGAGAATTACAGAACAATCAATTTAACAGCTCATGCACCCAAGTTGCTGACAAAAATAATATACAGAAAAATGGAAAAGACAATAGAGAATCTATTAAATGATGATTAATTTAGCTATAGGAAACATAAAGGTACCAGGGAGGCAGTTCTGACGCTGCAGTTGATAAATAGGATTTGTCAAAAAAGAAAAAGCATTTGACAGTGTGAAGTGGTGCAAGATGTTTGAAATTCTAAGTAATATAGGGGCATTTCTAGGGAAAGGCGGGTGACATACAATATGTACAAGACTCAAGAGGTAACAATAAGAGTGGAAGGCCAAGACCGAAGACCTCCGATAAAAATGGGTGTTCCACCTATACATCGAAAAAGCAATGACGGAAATAAAAGAAAGGTTCAAGAGTGGGATTAAAAGTCAAGGTGAATGAATGTCAGTGATGATATTCGACGATATCATTGCTATCCTCAGTGAAAGTGAAGAAGGATTACAGGATCTTTGAAATGGAATAAACTGTCTAATGAATACAGAATATAAGCGGAAAGTAAATCGAAGAAAGACGAAAGTAATGGGTTCAAAAATGGCTCTGAGAACTATGGGACTTAACATCTGTCGTCATCAGTCCCCTAGAACTTAGAACTACCTAAATCTAACTAACCTAATGACATCACACACATCCATGCCCGAGGCAGGATTTGAACCTGCAACCGTAGTAGTCGCGCGGTTCCGGACTTAGCGCCTAGAATCGCTCGGCCACCGAGACCGGCAAAGTAATGGGAAGTAGCAGAAACTTAACATCAGAAATGGTGATCACGAAGTAGACGAAATTAAGGAATTCTGCTATCTAGACAGCTAAATAACCAATGACGGACGGAACAAGGAGGACATAAAAAGCAGAACAGCACTGGCTAAAATGACATTCCTAGTAAAGAGAATTGTGTTGGTATCAAACGTAGGACTTAACGCAAGGAAGTAATTTATGAGAATGTACGTTTTGAACACAGCATTATATGGTAGTGAAACCGCTACAGAAAAGAATCGAGGTATTTGAGTTGTGATGCAACAGAAAAATGGTGAAATTTAGGTGGACTGATAACGTAAGAAACGAGGAGATTCTGTGTATAATCAGTCTTTGTTTTTGTATTAAAATCACATTAACATTTTAGAATTTTGGGCTTGGTACCGATCGGTTCAACAAATAATCTGGTCAGTTACCGAGCATTAAACCACATGCTGCTGGGTATTGATCTCTTTGGTTGAATGTTTCACAATGTAGTTCAGCGAATAATACCTATAATTGAAATGACAAGCTTCGAAATGCTGTGTGTGATTCCTCTTTTTACTTAACATTGTAACAATTGACATATTCTCTTCCGATTAACAAAGTTTGTTTGACAAATTACAATATAGTTACGTTTAGAAATACAAAATAAATGAAAACCAATAGGTTGCGAAGCAGTTTAAATCACAGTAGCACTCAATCTACTCAAATCATAGCGACAACGTTTAAACAGCCACCTGGATTACTACAGGACAGAAATACAAAATTTGAATGTTTACTTATTACAAAACGTAGTTGCCTTTTTAAGAATTTATATCTCACCTGGAAGCTCAGGAGACGCAGTATCCGATATTCATTTCATATTTTGTCAGGCTTGCTGGAATAAGTTAATTTTGGAAAACTAGTTGTTTTAATTGCGACGCAGTTCAAAATTAAGAAACACACTCTGCTTGTAAAATTGTTAACACCGTTCTTCCTTTTGGATTTTTTTCATCATTAGAATACAACACAACACTTAAAAACTTCTTCTGGAGAAAAGCAAATTTTAATATAAATCTGTCTCGAGAATTTCAAAAGAACTTCTGAGCTGAACTTACTGTACTCATAAATGCAAAAACCATAATTATGTTTGCACATAAAATAATGGTAACAAAAGTATTGAAGCAGATCACGAAAAGCATCAATATCTGATGCGTTTTGCCATACATGTTGCACTCTGTGCCTGCGTAAGGATATCAAAATGTAGTTATCTGATTGAAACTTGCAGCATGTCAGCCATTTTGAGAACCAAAAAACACTTTCTGACAATTCATTTAACGATGCAATGATGAGCAGATGCTCTTCCTGATGTGCGCTCCTATAATAACTATGACGTCGTCATATCATCCGTTGTCCAATGTTGCATTACTTCGAACTGTCGTTGCTTGTGAATAAATGGTAGTTCATAACCAAAATTACGAGCGTTAGTTTCATTTGAAGTTCCACAAGTACCTAGTAAAATAAATTAACGACACAGTTCTGAACCTGAGATGCACAACGACGCAGATTCAACATCAAGGAGCCCAAAGCAACGAATGATATATAAACAGTATTATATAAAGGCACTCTAGTTTCGCATGGTTTTGGATTTAGTTAAGCCAACGTCAGCTGATGAGTGACTGCAACAACGAATTCCTGTGTAGAGCTGTGAGTGACATTTCACTCTCATACTTGTGCACTTTTATTGGACACTAGCTGAGTATCCAGCGTTGCCTGGGTATACATTTGTATCTCAATTTATCAGTCCATCTCCTTCCTCCTCCTCTCTCTGCCCACCTCTCCACCCTCATTGTGCATCTTGCACTCTCTGTCCATCTCCTCCTGGCCTTTTCTCGGTCCAACTCCTTCTCCCCCTTATATCTGTCAATCTGCTCCTTCCTCCTCTGTCAATCTTCTCCTACCCCCTCTGTCCTCCTCCCCATCTCGTCCACCGCCCTCTGACTTTACTTCATGCTCCTCCTGCCTTCGTCAATTTCTTCCTCTCCCTTCTCTTTGTCTGTGTAGGCCTCCACCCTCTGTGTCCATCTCGTCTTTGCCCCTCTCCCTGTGCGTCTCCTCCACTTCTCTTTCCCAGTAATTTCGTATTTCCCATCTGTCTGCTCATCTTCTGTCCCCCTCTCTCTGCCTGTTTCTGTCCATCTCCTCTTTCATTTCTCTGTCCATTTCATCCTCTTCCGTCTCTCCAACCATTTCCACCTCTCCTACCTCTGTCCATCTCCTCCTCCTGTCTGTGCTTACATCCTCCTTCCCCCTAGCTGTCTGACATTCTCCTCCTTTCTGTATCTACACTATCACCCTCACCCCAATACGAGGCTGGTGTTCTTACCCCTACAGTATTTCTTTCCAGATTGTAACTAAAGGTAATAAACTCTGTCAAGAATGAAAGCTCACATGGAATTGATGGCATGTCGATCAGGATAATAAAAGTTTGCTCTCGAGAGATAAGTGATATTCTTAGCCACATATATAATTTTTGTGTATATAGTTCCGCGTAGTCAGCGCGTACACAACTTTCCCAATAGAACGCGCCCCGCTAAACACAACAGCGCCGGTGCAGCGCTCGTCTGTCTCTGCACTACGAGATGGCGCTGTCTTAGAGACGGACCAAATTCTGCTTCCGCCGATCCACGTATTAATATGTAATATTAATATCTAATATTTATATGAGATTGCTGCTAACGTAGAACCTTTTCTCCTCTCGGATCACACTCATGCAGTGATACCTGAACGCTCAAGGTATTATAACGAGTGTACAGACCTCTTATGAGTTAGTCTGCATCAGTCAGCATTAGTCTGCATTAGTCTGTATCAGTCTATAGTCAAGTTTCAGTCCGCGCCTAATAAGATTATCATATTCGGGTACATAGCCATGAAGAGAAATGAATAGACACTTTGTCGAGTATCAGAGATATGTGATAATAAGATTAACGTACCAAGACCAAAGGAACTTCAGATTGTCGATTGTAAATATCATTCAGAACCAAGTTAAGTTATTTTTATGCCTGTTATTATTTTAATAAATGTCTTTGAAAATTAATCAAGTTCTGTTTAAAGTTGATCACTGTCAATCTGCTATTGTAAGCGTGCAAGTGGCATTTCTATCATCTGACATAATGGCAGAAGATAAACACGCCATGATAAGACCACGAGACATATTGCTGACACTCGCCTACTTCGTTAGAGCGACAAGTCAAATAATCTGATGGTGTGTGTACCGAAGGTCTTACAGTACGCACATAACAGTAATAGCTCTCTGAAGCAGGGTATTTTCCCAGATAGACTGAAGTATGCCATTGTTAAACCACTGCATAAAAAAGGGGATACGTATGATGTCAACAACTACCGCCCAATCTCTCTTCTGACTGCCTTATCCAAAATTCTTGAAAAAGTAATGTATTGTACAGTAGCTTCACACCTTTGTAAAAATAAAGCTTAAGCAAAATGTCAGTTTGGTTTCCAGAAAGGTTTTTCAACGGAAAATGCTATATATACTTTCACTAATGAAATATTAAATGCTCTGAGTAACTGGAAGTCACCCATTGGGATTTTTTGCGATCTGTCAAAGGCTTTTGATTGTGTAAATCATGGAATACTTCTAGACAAGCTCAAGTACTGTGGTATGAATGGGACAGCGCTCAAATCGTTTTAATCATATCTAACTTGAAGAGTGCAGAAAGTTGAAATAAGCAGTTCACATAATATGCAAAAAAACTGGTGATTTCTCAAACTGGGGAACAATCAAGAAAGGGGTGCCGCAAGATTCGGTCTTGGGTTCTCTGCTGTTCTTAATATATATTAATGACTTACCATTCTATATTCACGAAGACGCAAAGCTGGTACTTTTTGCCGATCGTACAAGTATAGTTATCACACCCAGCAAACAATCTGCTTGAAAAGTTTGAGTTCAGCTACTTATGCTATTAGGGTCATTGAAAATTTTGGCCATATACATCTCAGTAAATTAGTTTACCACTCGTATTTTCATTCTCTGCTTTCGTATGGCATCACATTATGGGCTAACTCATCATTGTGTAAAAGAGTGTTCATTCCACAAAAGCGTGTAATCAGAATAATTGCTGGAGCTCATCCTAGATCATTCTGCAGACACTTATTCAAAGAGCTAGGAATCTTCAATGTAGCCTCACAATATATATATTCTCTTATGACATTTGTTATTAAAAATCCGAACGAATTCAAAAGTAATAGCGGTGTACATGGCTACAACACTAGTAGAAACGATGATCTTCACTACTCAAGGTTAAATTTAACTTTGGCTCACAAAGGGGTAAATTATGCTGCCACAGAAGTATTTTATCACTTAACTAATAGTATCAAAAGTCTGAGACAACCATATAGCATTTAAAAGGAAATTAAAAGAATTTCTGAATGGCAACTCCTTCTACTCATTAGATGAATTTTTGCATGTAGTAAGTGGGTAATTTCCGCACCCTCCACCAAAAAAAATTAAGTGTCATGCAATATTTTCTGTAATGTAATATCTTGTGTAGACATCTTTTATTAACCTGACGCATTCTACATCATTACTAAGTGTCGTATTCATGATCTATGGAACAAGTACTAATCTAATCTGATCTCTAATCGAATCTAATCTATGTGTGTCAAATTAGACTGAAATAGTTCCATGTATTAACAATGAGCTTTTCACCCAGGCCTTTTAACACCGAATTTTTAGCAGTGTTTTTTTACCTGTGGATTCACGTGCATTTGAACACGTTTCACCTGCCTGTCTAGCCAATTTCGCCCTGCAGTTCGATATTTTAGGTGGCTCAATGTTTATAACGTATCTCCTGAACTGTGTGCTGTACCATGACATAGTTTGCAGTTACATCCAGTGCTATATGTGGCTACTGTCTGCGAAATGTGCTATGGTGGAGTTAGTAGTAAAGACATAATGAATCAATACGTCATGAATGATGAGGCAGTTTTTCACGTATCTAAGCGTTTATGACGTCATATATCCTGAACTAAGTGTCGTACAACGACGTGAATTTTCTGGTACATTCAGTAGTATATGTGAATACTTTCTGCAATATGTGTCACGAATATAGTTAGTAATAAAGAAGTAATAAATAAAAACTCATGCCTCATGCCGTAGTTTTATGCATGCACAGCGAAAATGTAGTAAGCGATAAAGGTTTTACCTCTCATCGTTTTGTGGGGGCCGTCAGCGAGAGAAAGTTTCTCAAAGATTTGAAATTAAATGTGAAGAATGTTGCCCCATTCTCAAAAACTGGATGACTAAAGTATGGGCTTTCGTGCGTCGTGGGGTACTCTGCTTTCTCACCCCCGTCCTCCTCTCCTTCTTGTACCCACAGGGTTTCTTTCCTGACAGTAAGTGATACATTTCAGGGTGCATTCGGGTGGCTCAATTGCGCGCAGCTGTGGCTGAGCGGTTCTAGGCGCTTCAGTGCGGAACCGCGCTGCTCCTACGGTCGCAGGTTCGAGTCCTGCCTCAGTCGTGGATGTGTGTGATATCCTCAGTTTAGTTAGGTTTAAGTAGTTGTAAGTCTAGGAGACTGATGACCTCAGAAGTTAAGACCCATGCTCAGAGCCATTTGAACCATTTTTTGGCTCAGTTGGAATATCAGCGACTACGTGAATTGGGGCTCGGTTTAGTAATGGTACGGCACAGAAATTTTAAATGTCACAAACGTATTTCATTTATGATTCTTCACCTTCTCCCGGCGAACTTCATGTCGAAATAGTTCACGGGTGAACTGACAGATTCGGTGTCCAACGAGCACAATTTTTCGGCAAACGACCACATTGCCATCATCAGACTAGTGAGATTTAGCTAAGGGAACCGCTGATAAATCCTGCTAGCGGGTACATACTTAGCAACGCATGGGGCTTCTAACAAAACCACCACTTGCAAAGTAGGTTAGAAATCAGATTAATAATGTTTCTCACTCAGCATATGTTCGCTTTATCGGGCAACAACAAAGTTTTTGACTATGGATGGTGTCGTCAGAATGGAAATAATGAAGTCACTGTAAAAAAGTAATTAATTTTGGCACTTATCTTGAATGGATTCCCACATACTCGTAGATTTCGTCGAAGTTGTTATGGCTCATCTTGTTGATTCTATGGTGATTCCACTTCGACTGCTAGAATGTCCAGATCTGTATTTTAGCAACATTTGAATACCTAACAAATGCATTTTTCAGGAAATTCTTAATGATCAAACAATTGCAGGTCAGAACAATGGTATGGCAGAAATACACTCCTGGAAATGGAAAAAAGAACACATCGACACCGGTGTGTCAGACCCACCATACTTGCTCCGGACACTGCGAGAGGGCTGTACAAGCAATGATCACACGCACGGCACAGCGGACACACCAGGAACCGCGGTGTTGGCCGTCGAATGGCAACGTGTCGTCTTCAGCGATGAGAGTCGCTTCTGCCTTGGTGCCAATGATGGTCGTATGAGTGTTTGGCGTCGTGCAGGTGAGCGCCACAATCAGGACTGCATACGACCGAGGCACACAGGGCCGACACCCGGCATCATGGTGTGGGGAGCGAACTCCTACACTGGCCGTACACCTCTGGTGATCGTCGAGGGGACACTGAATAGTGCACGGTACATCCAAACCGTCATCGAACCCATCGTTCTACCATTCCTAGACCGGCAAGGGAACTTGCTGTTCCAACAGGACAATGCACGTCCGCATGTATCCCGTGCCACCCAACGTGCTCTAGAAGGTGTAAGTCAACTACCCTGGCCAGCAAGATCTCCGGATCTGTCCCCCATTGAGCATGTTTGGGACTGGATGAAGCGTCGTCTCACGCGGTCTGCACGTCCAGCACGAACGCTGGTCCAACTGAGGCGCCAGGTGGAAATGGCATGGCAAGCCGTTCCACAGGACTACATCCAGCATCTCTACGATCGTCTCCATGGGAGAATAGCAGCCTGCATTGCTGCGAAAGGTGGATATACACTGTACTAGTGTCGACATTGTGCATGCTCTGTTGCCTGTGTCTATGTGCCTGTGGTTCTGTCAGTGTGATCATGTGATGTATCTGACCCCAGGAATGTGTCAATAAAGTTTCCCCTTCCTGGGACAATGAATTCATGGTGTTCTTATTTCAATTTCCAGAAGTGTAATTTTTGACCTGGTGTTCACGATCCACATTTTTAATAAACTTCTTGTAAATTCACATATACTTCTTCTTGATTGTCACATCATGAAGAAAACAGTTTTGTATCAATCTTCATATATTTAATTTCCACTTTAACCAAACAAAAGGCTTGACCGTTCTTTTACGAAGCCAAATAACAACTTAACTTCTGCTAAGTGAAACAAAGACTGCTCTGTGCACATTCGCGCCAAAACGGTTACAAGTAAGTCAAAGATTATGACAGTCTCACAGAAATGAATACACACAAGAACCATATCACTGTAATATATCGATACATCGGAGTACCTATACATAAATAAAACCAAATGTGAATATTGTCACAAAAATATGTCTGTTACTTTGCAGAAAAGTAGTACGATATTACTGTTGTCGAGAACTGGGGTTGGAGTGCCGTAATGGTCACGTAAATAAAGAACCATCACAGACTCAGCTGTTAGAATGGTTAAGAAGAGGTATGAGATAGTAGACAATGAACTGACTTCGGAGGCAGGCGGAGGAACACCGGAGATACTGCCAGCGCGCTCACTTAGGCGCGAACCTTGGCCGAAACACTGGTCGATAGGAGCATTGGGGCTAGGGCTGCTGGGCTCCGACGTCATATGGAGCGGCCGATCGGAGGGAGAGGGGAAGGAGATAAAAGCTCTGCGCCGCCCTCCCCCCTCAGTCTGTTCATCAGCGCACCTGATGAAGACAACGTGATCGTTAGCCGAAACATTGCGCCCGTTGGACCCTGACATTCGAAATTTTACCCGTGAACTACTTCGACACGTTTTTTTTAGTTAAAGATGTTGACTTTTAGCTTCGTCCGCAGTCGACGTAAATCACATACGCTCCAATTACTCTGCTCTCAGTTCCGTAGATACGCTGCGTTTGAAACGTGAATGTAGTTCTCGCTATGAGCTGCAGAACGCTCTACCAACCCAATGCTAGTTCGCGTTTTGCATTGCGCAAATCACAAAGCGCGGGGAGATACCTGAATTGCAACTGACGCGGCGAGCTTTAACGATCGAGCGCTCGGTGGCAATGTAGCGGAAACCGCGCTCTGGCGACACCGCGGCGGGATGGGATGCGGGGGGAAGGGGGTGGGAGGTTCTGCGGACCCGCGGAGCTCCATTAGCCGCCGCCGACTGCGCTGCAGCATCCGGCGGACGTTTATACAGGTGCGAGTCATCCACTTGGCAATTAGCGGGGGCGGCTGAAACTCGGCCGCCAACGGAGAATGACGTTACTACCTAGGGCCGGTCTTAATTAATGTCCGCACAGATTAACGCCAGACTGTCACCGCAATCCACTTCCAGTCCGCTTAGATTTGTTCGCGTTAATTTTGAGGTACAATTAATTTCCTGTGCTTACAAATGTCTGAAAAGCATTTGCATTACACACTGAGGTGACAAAAGTCACGTGATAGAGATAAGCACGCATACAGGTGGCGATAGTATCGCGTACACACGGCTTTAAAGAGCAGTGCATTGGCGGAGTTGTCATATGCACTCATATGATTCATGGCAAAAGCTTTCTGACGTGATTATGGCATCACGACTTCGAACACGGAATGATGGAGCTAGACGCAACGGACATTCCAGTTCGGTAATCGTTAGGCAATTCAGTGTTCCGAAATCAAGACTGTGCCGAGAACACAAAATTTCATGCATTATCTTCGGCCACGGACGACGCAGTGACCGACGGCCTTCGCGCAAGCCGGCCGGTGTGGCCGTGCGTTTCTAGGCGCTTCAGTCTGGAACCGTGTGACCGCTACGGTCGCAGGTTCGAATCCTGCCTCGGGCATGGATGTATGTGATGTCCTTAGGTAAGTTAGGTTTAAGTAGTTCTAAGTTCTAGGGGACTGATGACCACAGATGTTAAGTCCCATAGTGCTCAAAGCCATTTGAACGATTTTGAACCTTCGCGTAACGACCGAGCGCAGCGGCGTTTGTCACTGCTGACATACAAGCAACACTGTGAAAAATTACCACAGAAATCTGTGTGGGACGTATGACGAACATATCCGTTAGCACAGAGCGGCAAAATCTGGCGTTAATGGGCTATGGCATCAGATGACCGACGCGAGTGCCTTCGTTAACAGCGCGACATCGCCTGTGGCGCCTCTACTGGGCTGGTGACCATATTGATTGGGGTCTAGACGACTGGAAAACCGTGGCTTGGTCAGGTGAGTCCTTATTCCAGTTGGAAAAAGCTCATGGTATGGTTCCAGTGAGGTCCAGAGCTCACGAAACCATGGGTGTAAGTTGTCAACAAGGCATTGTGAGTAGGGGGACAAGGCCGTTTATGGTCCATTTTGTTAGTGCATGTTGCCTACATCAGGGGCAGCTATGCACTCAGGGGCAGACCTATTGTTCTCCTTCAATCGACAGGTACTAAACCTATTGTCCTGTTAAGTGGTTTTCCATGTCATCACCCTTAACCTATTGTTCTCCCAACCCCCTCCCACTCCCCTCCCCCTTGTTGCTTCAGGTACACTTTCAGGTCTGAGTTATTGGAATAGGCTCTCTCTTACTCTTACCAATTTTATTGACTACTTAATTAAATTGATCAATTAATTAACCTCTCTGGTGGCAAAGTGCCACACCCTCTGTCATGACCCCTGGTGGGAAGTTCAAATTCCATCATGACAATGCAACCTCTGCTAACCTAAGAAAATGGTGGGAAGATAGGTCACGTCAACTACTTAATTAAACTGATCAATTAACTAACCTCTTTGGTGGCAAAGTGCCACACCCCCCTGCGACGCCTCCTGGTCGGTAGTTCAAATTCCATCAGGACAATGAAACCTCTACTAACCTAAGAAAATAGCGGAGAAACCAGGGCACCTCCACTAACCTAAGTCATCTGACCAGCACCTCAAACTACTGTTTGTGTTCCTTCTCAATCAGTCATCGCTTATAACTCGGTGGATATATCACAGAACCTCTGATATGATCTCTAGGTAGAATTAGCTGCAAATTCTATAGAATTACCTAGCTTGGGTGGTGTGAGAGAGTCGCATACCACATTCCTTAGCCGAATCACTTTCAAAATGCGGTAATTTTATCACGAGATTGCATCATGTTCTACATGTTGGTCTGATAATACACATTGCTATGATCGTCACGGTATTTGTCGGTAAAAAAACCACCTCATTCAGAGGTGATGCCATACCTCGATTTGTAAAGCAGGTATAGCATTTGTGTACATCTATAGAACCAAGACCGCTTGTGACAGTGACATTCAGTAGTTGTTGCTATCTGGTTTTTTTAACATCTAACTGATTACATCTCCCTTTCTTAGACACAGTGGTAGCACTGGCAAGAAAAACCTAAAAGACATGCCCACCCACCGTTGATTGTCGGTCAGTATTATTTTGAATTGTGTGGAATCATTTATTGGTCAAGTATTATACTTAGTAGTAGTGGGAGGGGGGGGGGATATGTTCGCATTTGAGCATCAGGTTTATAATGTATGTGCTTTTGTTCCGACATGTGCAAAGGAAATGACTAAGTCCAGTCGTAAGAAAGGTACAGATATTTCCATTTCCAGAGCCACAGCTTTCAGAAGGTTGTATTTCTGATACTTCAGTCTGTGTCAACTGCTGTTCAATTGGGACCACGATCGTAACATTTAGTTGTAAGTACAGGGATAAAATATATATGTGATCGATTTCTTAGGATGATTGATTCTAACTGTGTGTGTTCGGCCTGCAGCGCTCGTGACGTGAGCATGAGGAATGATTTTCATGTTTCCTGTTGACAGCTGCAGCCGTCCGAATGCAGAGGCCTGTTGGAGTGTAGGGATGTATCTGAAATAACTTTGCCGTCCTCTAGACGACCGAATAGCGAACTAATACTTAGTATGTGTTGGGCGGCTTTCGTGATCAAGTGGAAATTTGAGAAGATTGTGTATGGAGGAGCGTTTGCGCTGGGCCTTTATTCCCTCCCAAGTAAATTGTTCGGTTGACTGTTTCTGCACATTTCGCGCCCTTATTTAGTTGAGAGAAAATCGATTTTGGGGTATGGATCTAACATGTGGAAGACACATTTGCTGGTTCTCTAGACATGAGAAACAACTCAGTTGACTTTGTAAATTATAGGGATGATTCTGAATCTGATACATCACCGACATCGGTATTCGCGGGTGGAAATAGGATTTTTCGTCTGTTTGTTTCTAGTTACTCAGCAGTATAGAGCACACTCTACCCAGATAGAGTTTCGGCTTTGTGCAGAAATAATTCCCAGTCTGTATATTCGAAATTATGTTGTGTGAGCGATCGGTAGGATGCTACCTAGTGCTTCATATCGAGAAGTACCGTGAAAATGGTATAACATTATGGTGAACCATGCGAAAATACGTGTGTTCTTGTAATCCCTGTGTCTGTAGATGTGTGTGGAAAAGGGAGCAAGCAAGGAAGCACGTTCGGAGCAGAAACATTAACGTGTTTGTGCCGCGCGGAAATGATCCTGAATTTGTATAACAGTTCTGAGAGCGACTTCAGTCCGCTGAGGATGCTCTGATTGCATGTTGGGCGTGGATGACTTGTGATCGTCAGCTGCGCGAAAATATCCAGTGCTGTGAGGAGTATATACAGTACTGTCCATCTTTGCGGTATATGCATGAATGATGTAAAAGGGGTGATTTTGTTTGGCGCAGGATGCGAATTGTATGTTTACTGCATCGGCACGGTACGCGGTGATATATTGCTGGGTTGGAGATCGCTTTCGCTCACTAATATTGAAGTTCCTGTCCTCGGTGCGAGAGCAGTGTAATTGAGTAGGAGTCTTTCTGTATTTGACTATGTGTGTGGTAGCCTGTAAGATTTAATTGCCACTGCAATATGACGATCTATGTAAAATAACCGCTGAAAGTCCCGTCTGCGAAGAAAAAAAACGGATAGTGCTTCGACAGTGGTGGCATCAGTAATTCGATGGGTAAATTCGATAAGAGCCAATCATAATGCGCGAATCATTCACATCCTTTGTGCTGGGATATTGGAGCCTCTCCAAAATGGAGGGAACGTTTGTGTGTGATGAAAGCAGGAAGGGTACACGCGGTGGACTGGGAATCACGTTATGTCCGCGAGGAAGACAACATTCAGCGTTGTGGCACGCTATTTTCGTAAACACGTTCTGTTTGGGCAAGAATTTCCATGCATGCAAGCTGAGGCATAATTTCTGGGACACTATACAATGTCAGCGAAGTCGATTTGGCTCTTATATTTTACATAGTCATGTGACATCAGTAGAAGATTGAGAACGCTATAAGATGCGCTTGTGAAGGTTTGTAGCTATGCACACGCCCTTCGTGGCGTTGCGTCAGTCACGCTGGGCAGTTAAGCACAGTTAGACATGTCTCTAATGTCACGCTAGGAACAATGCGCCCTGTGCTACTCTGTCATCAACAGTAAAGACACGTGTTGCCCAGAAACGTCAAGCGAATGAGACCGGCCTGAGCGTGCCTTGGAGTTCTGTGATGTTCTCTACGACGTCTGTGACGTCAGTATAACTGGTTTGGTTGTTTGGGGGAAGAGACCAAACAACGAGGTCATCGGTCTCATCGGATTATTGAAGGACGAGGAAGGAAGTCGGCCGTGCCGTTTCAAAGGAACCATCCTGGCATTTGCCTGAAGCGATTTGGGGAAATCACGGAAAACCTAAATCAGGATGGCCGGACGCAGGATTGAACCGTCGTCCTCCCGAATGCGAGTCCAGTGTGCTAACCACTGCGCCACCTCGCTCGGTTCAGTATAACACTCGACGAATTATAACTGTATACACGAAAATAGAGGCGACTTTCACCCGAAGCAGTGTGAGGGCGATGGCTCGCGCTGGCCTGCGTCTGGCGGCGGCGGCGGCGGCGGCGGGCGTCAAGTGGCAGGATGTGCTTTTTTATTAGCAAGCTTTTGTTCAAACTATATTCCATCTATTTCACGAACCAATAGGATGCTGCGTATTAAGAAAAACTAACCCATACATGTGAAGAATACCGCTTTAATTACCCGAATCTCGTGGTCGTGCGGTAGCGTTCTCGCTTCCGACGCCCGGGCTCCCGGGTTCGATTCCCGGCTGGGTCAGCGATTTTCTCTGTCTCGTGATGGCTGGGTGTTGTGTGATGTTCTTAGGTTAGTTAGGTTTAAGTAGTTCTAAGTTCTAGGGGTCTGATGACCATAGATGTTAAGTCCCATAGTGCTCAGAGCCATTTGAACCATTTGAACCGATTTAATTAATTTGATAAATTTCTTATATCAATGTGTTGTTAACGGTACAGCAGTTGATGGGAGGGAGTGCGCGAATGGGTGACATGGAACAGAACAGCAAGGTTAAGTGCATAACACTAGGTGAATTTGCATAATTTTATGTAAAACGCAGAACAGAAATTTAAAGGGGTGTGTGGAAAAGAAAAATGTGCCAGAAATGGCGTTCAAAAGCATGTGAAATTCGAAAAGTATACCAGAAAATGGTGGGAGGATATAACTAATTACTTAATTTAGTATCACTGACGGTAGAATATTTTAAGGAAATGGGGGTGACATGGAAAACCACTTATCAGGACAATAGGTTAAGTGTCGACAAAGACCCAAACATTAGGTTAAGATTCCCAGAGTACAGTGCCGAACATTAGGTTATGCATCATGTTCGCTCCATGTAATTACTTCTTACAAGAGCCACGTGTTTCCAGACAGCATGGAATGATGAGTAAGAGAAATCCAACCCTGACAAACAGATTTTTTTAAAATAAATAAACAATATACCTTGAATTTCCTGTTGTGAGATCCTTCCTCTCCACCAGTTTCCATATATTTCATTCAACGCCTTGACTCCTCTAAATTGTTTAAATAAATAACATTCTGCACAGTGTATAAATTGTTTAATCAAGATTCCGTACATTACAGTCGAATACCCTCCAAATGATCCATTGAATGATTCTTTTTCCCGCCAATTCCTAGGAAGAGGTTGTGGTCAGATGACTTAGGTTAGTGGAGGTGCCTTTTTTTCCTCGCCATTTTCTTAGGTTAGTAGATGTTGCATTGTCCTGATGGAATTTGAACTTCCCACCAGGGGGGCATGGCACTTTCTCACCAGAGAGATTGTCTAATTGATCAACTGAATTAAGTAGTCAATTAAATTGATAAGAGTGAGAGGGGGCCTATTCCAGTATTCAGATCTGAAAGTGTACCTGCAGCAGTGTGGGGGGAAGGGGTTTGAGGTGGGGGTGAGGGTGGGGGGGGGACAATAGGTTAAGTACCTGTCACTCAAAGGGAAATGGGGGTGACATGGAAAAGCACTTAACAGGACAATAGGTTACTTGTCAATCAATTGAGAACAATATGTAACTCAGACCTTAAAGTGTGGCTCCAGCAGCGAGGGGGTGGGGGAGTGGGAGGGGGTGAGGAGAACAAATGGATAAGGGCAGTGACATGGAAAACCACTTAACAGGAAAATAGGTTAAGTACCTATCAGTCAAAGGAGAACAAGAGGTTCACACCTGAGTGCATACATGTCCCTGATGTAGCAACCCATACTAACAAAATGGCCCAGCACATGCTTCCTGCAGGGGTAGGGGAGTGGGAGAGATACATGGCTAAGGGTACAAATAAAACATCGATATAATAGGACAAAAAACACACAAGTCATCATTGTGACTTATCATTATATTTTCCTCTCATTAAAATAATTATGCTACAGGGTGACAATTATCGATCTATAGAAAAAAAGGTGAATTAGTTACAAACTACAGCTTGCACACACTTTATTAAACATCTAAACCTTACTACAGATGTTCAGATTTAAGTTATGGTACGTCTGATATGCCTGCTTTCACTGGCGATGATGTTGTGCAGGCGAATAGCGAAATTTTGCATGACCTGCTGAAGCGTCGGTACATCAGTGCTGTCGATGTCCACGTGAATGGCTGTTTTCAGCTCAGCAGGGGTTTTGGGATTATTGCTGTACACCTTGTCTTTAATACAGTCCCACAAAAAAGAGTCTCATGTGTTCAAGGCCCATGCTAGTGGCCTCTGGGTATCCCAGTGCCAGAATGCGGTCTTTAAAAGTGCTCCTCCAGGAGATCACTCTTCTGCTTCAGTGGAGTCAAGCTGCATCTTGCATGAACCACATCTTGTCGAAATCAGGGTCACTTTGGATAATGAGGATGAAATCGTCTTCCAAAACCTTCACGTACCGTTCGGTAGTCGCCATGTCATCAAGGAATATCGCACTGATTATTTCGTGTTCCGTGAGTGGACACTGCACACCACACAGTCATCCATTCACGGTACAGAGACTTCTCAATCGCGAAATGCGGATTCCCAGTCCCCCAAATGCGCCAATTTAGCTTATTGACGAACCCTCCCAAATGAAAGTGAGCTTCGTCGCTGAACTAAGCCATACATATTATACTACTGTGATTCCCATCATGCTCTGCGGCTAACCATGCAGTTTGAACGTCCTAACGCAAACCGTTGAGAAGTTATGACAATTTTATTTCATATAGTTCAATAATGGTCACCCTGTATCTGAACAACTCACCAAAGTTAAGCACTGTTGGGTTGGCTAGCAGTTGGATGTGCGGGGGGAGGGGACTATCCGGTATGCTGAGCTCTATTGGCAAGAGGGGTGCACTTAGCCCATGTGAGGCAAACTGAGGGGCTATTTGATTGAGAAGCAGCGGCTCTGGTCTCGTAAACTGACATACGGCAGGGAGAGCAGTGTGCTGACCACGTGCCCCTCTGTATCTGCATCCAGTGGCGCCTGTGGGCTGAGGATGACACGTTGGTCAGTCGGTACCATTGGGCCTTCATGGCCTGTTCGGACGGAGTTTAGTTTGTATCTGAACAACAAAGTCTTTCTAGTGGCTTGATAGCATTGCATAGGTATTTAAAGTGCAAGTATGGAATTTCTATTAAATGATCAAAGCAATGTCAAACAGAGCAACATGAACATCTGACTAAAGCCACTTTTAACCACTGTGAACATCACTTCTGCCTTCAAGTAGTGAAATATCATGCGCCACAGTAATTAAATTTGCCACTTGAGAATCGTTTTGTAACATAGGATACAGGAAGTTGATAATACCATACTTCTCATGTGGAGCTTACACTGCCTAAATAACAACACATTAGGAGACTGGCAATATTTTTTCCTCTTCGATGGCAATGTCTTGAGTACAACACACTTGTTCGGAAAACTTTCGTCTAAGAAGCTAAGATCTTGGCAGCGTCCTGCTACCGTCGAATGGAGCTAACAGATAGTTGATAGGTTTTGAATGTGCGCTCACGCCACTGTTTCTGGGATGAGCGATTTATACTCTAAGTACACTTTCGTGCGCTTCTGAGACCTCGAGGTTCCGCATTTTTCTTGTGAGAGCTGTGCTTGCGGTCCTGTTTTATATCCTTTTCACAAATCTCAACTTAAGCCCTCACAGTAAGTTTGTGTACAATGTTACGAGGCAAGTTTCTATCGATGGCTCAATGTTTGACCCATTTACACACTCCAGTAAGCTCATTCTCTCCAGCCATGTGTTACATTGTTAGAAGCAGCTTCCACCGCTAAACACAACGAAGATTAGCTTTCCAGCCTATATGTCACAACATGGTGAGGCATAGTCTTATGGAATGTATTGCGAAAAATTGTTCTGTCAAGAGATGTATATTTTCTGCATCTCTATCTACATGGGTACACTGCAAATCACACTTAAGTGCCTTTCAGAGGGTTCTTCATACCTAAGTTTAATGGATTCCTTTTATCACTCATGTGGATAACGACACACTTTTCATAGTTTAGGGTCAATTTCCAATTTTCGCACCATACAGATATAGTTTCTAAATAGTTTAATAATTTGTTTTGATCTTCGATGACTTTACTAGAAAACGACAGCATTATCTACAAACAACCTAAGACGGTTGCCCAGGTTGTCTCCTAAATCGTTTACATAGAAAAGCAGCAGCAGCAGAGGGCTCATAACACTACCTTAGGGGACGCCAGAAATCACTTTTGTTTTACTTGATGACTTTCCGTCAATTACTACGAACTGTAACCTCTCTG
The DNA here is from genome assembly GCF_023897955.1 of Schistocerca gregaria. NCBI lineage: Eukaryota > Metazoa > Arthropoda > Insecta > Orthoptera > Acrididae > Schistocerca > Schistocerca gregaria. Next base: position 318,651,736 of record NC_064925.1, on the reverse strand, counting down.
ACAGGAAATCACGAATCCAGTCACATACCTGAGGTCATATTCCATAAGAATGCAATTTCACTACAAGCAGCTAGTGTGGTACAGTGTCAAATGCCTTCTGGAAATTTACGAGGGTAAGTCAATTATTATCCGCAAAGTAGTTATAAAATGTTATTGTAATCAAATAGGAAACTTACAAAAACATCATTCTTCGACATAGTCTCTGAGCCGTGTGCGGCTCGCGTTCTTGCCATTCATAACTTGGCGTCTTGTAATAGTGGTAGTGGCGTCTCGGTTCCTTTTTGTGTTAATGGCGCCAATGAGCTTGCTAGTATTGTTTGTCCGCGAGTGGCAGCAGCAGCAGCGGTTATCGATAGCCAGTAATGTGGTACTATTTTTGGTGCCACGGCTGGTATTTCTGGGTCATCGTGTAGGGCAGGCAGTTCGGCTTCGGACGGAGCAGCGAGGAGGTCCGCAGCAGCGTGGGGGCAGGCCGGGACCACTGGCGGTGTGCAGGCACCGTCAGATCGAGGGGCTGTAGCCGACGACCGAATATAGGACGTTTTAAGTTGAGTGAACTCCACTGTTTGAGATCTCGCTGTTGTTTGCGCGTTGCTGCTCCCAGGGTCGGTGAGACCAACCGCAACAAGTAGAGTCTGTCAGGTTGGCGGAAGCTATTAGCTTCCTTCTACTGCTTGACCTTAGTTTGGATTTTGTGTTATTATTGCTGGAGTGCAACCAGCGGTATCTTACTGCCTAGTGGCCGCTAACGCCGCAGTTACCTGCCCTGGAGGTTACCGTGTTTTGCGGCAGTGTACTTTTCCTTGTCTTGCTGATGCTGTCCGACATGAAGTGTAATTTGACAGCTTCCTTGTTTGGGGTATGGATAATTGTTTTACTTGTCTACCTGCGTCATAGTGGTTCCTTCTGCCTTTTGGTGTTTTAAACACTGGATTCTAGAGACGCAGTGCTGTCTGTTACTTCCCTCTCGCCGGAGTTATCATTGTACGGGTTATCTGGCGTTAGGTGTATTTGATAAGAAAGTTGATCGGCGTTTAAACCGTCTCTTCTTTGAGTTACCCTCCTTAGGTGAACGTTACTCATGGCTGCCTGTCTCACCGCTTGCACAGCTGTAGTCACCTTCCTCAGGTCGATCCAGGGAGCACTGTCTGTGGCTCACTCTTTCTTACTAGGTTAAGTCGTCACAATTGTTTAAAATTTACCCTAATGTTTTAACGTGTAATTGCCTTCCTCACTTGTAATTCAGCCTTCAGCAGTTAATTGTCTGTAACACTACTTGTGGCTTTCAGCCGACAAATAATTTTCGATTCTGTCTTAATAAGACCTTCAGCAGTCAGTATAGCCCGTTACAGTTTGTTAAGTTTGTTTTAAAAGGCTTTTAGTATTTTAACATGTTATTGCCTTCCTTACTTGTAATTCACGTCTTCAGCCGTTGAATATTCTGAAATTACTTGTGGCCTTCAGCCGCCAAATAATTTTGAATCCTTTCTTAATCAGGCCTTCAGCTGTTAATTGTTTGTAACATTGCTTGTGGCCTTCAGCCGAAAAATAATGTTCAATTCTGTCTTGATAAGGCCTTCATCCATCACTATAGCTTGTTACAGTTTGTCAACATTGTTTAAAAAGTTTTTAGTATTTTTAACGTGTATTTGCTGTCCTCACTTCTAATTTAGGACTTCAACCATTGTGTCTTCTGAAATTACTTGTGGCCTCCAGGCAACAAATAATTTTGAATTTTTTTCTTAATAATGCTTTCAGCCATTGATTGTGTGAAACACTGTTTGTGGCCTTCAGCCGACAATTTGGAATTCTTTTTTAATAAGACATTCAGCCATTACTATAGCTTGTTACAGTTTTGATTGTTTAAGAAGTAAATGTCTTAGTATTTGTTAATGTGTAACTGCCTTCCTCACTTGTAATTCAGGCCTTCAGCTGTTGAGTATTCTGAAATTGCTTGTGGCCATCAGCTGAATAAAAATTGAATTCTTTCTTAGTAAGGCCTTCAGCCGTCAGTGTATTAAAATCTTTTAAAATTATTGTTGAGAGATATTTCTTCAAATAAATTGGATGCAGTTACTGTAGCCAACGGGAGCTGATTACGGCCCCATCCACAGTCGTTGCCTTTTCCTGTATCTCCCTGACTACCAGATTACGGTCTCCTTGCGTTTTCAACGCACTTGGTCCACCGTTGTACAAGCTTCCTGATGCCCTCATAAAAGAAGGTTCTCGGTTGAGCTGCGACCCAGGAATGCACTGCTTCTTCCACTGCTTCGTCTGAGGGAAATCGACGGCCCCTTAAATGCCTGTTTGAGTGGATCAAACAAGTGATAGAAAGGGCAAGATCGGGACTACATGGAGGATGATCCAGTATTTCAAATTTGAGTTTCTTGAGCGTTTCAGCAGTGTGGGCAGCAGTATGCTGACGGGAATTGTCGTGCAACAATACAACACCTTTTGACAGCAATCCTATGCGTTTGCTTCGAATTGCAGGCTTCAGCCTGGCAGTAAGCATCTCGCTGTTTATTGTTGTGCCCTTTTCCCCATAATGTTCCAGTACTGGACCTTGTGCATGCCAAAAAACCGTGAACATCAGTTTTCCGGCGGACGGTTGGGTCTTGAACTTTTTCTTGCACGGCGAATATGGATGTTTCCATTCCATAGTCTGCCGTTTACTCTACGGCTCGTAATGATGGATCCATGTTTCGTCACCAGTAATGATCATGTCTAAGAAGTTGTCCCCTTCGTTACCATAGCAATCCAAATGTTTTTTTTTTGCATATGTCCAAGTTTGTTTGTTTATGCAACTGTGTGAATTGTTTTGGGATCCATCTTGCACATACTTTATGCAACCCTAGTTTGTTGTGGATGATTTCGTAGGCAGAACCGTGACTATTTTGCAGACGATGTGCCACTTTGTCAATTAGTTAATCTTCTGTCTAAGAGTATCATTTCACGTGAACGCTCAATGGTTTCCGCATTTGTGGCGGAAAACGGTTGTCCGACTCCCTCATCGTGCGTAACACTTGTGCGACAATTTCGGATTTTTTCAATCCATTCGTAGACTCTCCGCTGTGACAAAACACTGTTCCCATACTGTGCCGATAGTCTTCGATGAATTTCGGCGCCTGATGCGCCTTCCGATCACAAAAAATGGATTATAGAACGTTGCTCTTCTTCGGTGCAAATACACAGCGGAGCAGCCATTATTAACAGCACAGCAGCGATAACGAAACTAACCTATCAGCTTGAAAATTGCAGAGATATAACAAAAAAATGAACAAAGCATGCGTCATCAACGTAAAACGACAATACTACCAAAATAAACAAAAATGTAAATAAATTGCGGATAATAATTACCCTACCCTCGTAGAAACATGGAATCAGTTTGAAACCCCATGTCAGTAGAACTCAACAGTTCGTGCCTGTAAAGAGCTAAGTGTGTTTCACAGAAACAATGTTTTCTAAATGCATGCTGACTGTGTGTCAATAGACGGTTCTCCTGGAAGTAATTCATAATGTTCGAACACAGCATATCTTCCAAAATCCTGCTGCATATGGACGTTAATGATATGTGCCTTTAGTTTGGTGGATTACTCCTATTGCCTTTCTTGAAGGATAGGATTACCTGTGCAACTTTCCACTCTTTGGGTACGGATCTTTCGTCGAGCGAGCGGTTGTATGTGAGTGTTAAATGGTTCAAATGGCTCTGAGCATTATGGGACTTAACTGCTGAGGTCATCAGTCCCCTAGAACTTAGAACTACTTAAACATAACTAACCTAAGGACATCCATGCCCGAGGCAGGATTCGAACCTGTGACCGTAGCGGTCGTGAGGTTCTAGACTGTAGCGCCTAGAACCCACTCGGCCACTCTGGACGGCTTTGAGTGTTACGTATGGAGCTATTGCATCAGCATACTCTGAAAGGAAGGTAATTGATATATAGTTTGGACCGGAAGATTTGTTTCTATGAAGTGATTTAAGTGGCTTCACTATTCCAAGGATATCTGTTTTTAAGTTAATCATACTGGCAGCTGTTCTTGATTCTAATTCTGGAATATTTACTTCTTCTTCTTCTTTGGTGAATGAATTTCGGAAGGCTGTGTTACGTAACGTTGCTATGGCAACACCGTCGTCGATAGTACTTTCATTGCTTTCACGCAGAGAAGACACTGATTGTGTACTGCCGCTAGTGTGCTGGCCTGTAAATTTTTAATAAGACACATTCTACTTTTTAACGTGAGCGTGAATGATTTGTAATAAATTTCGAGACAGTCTATAGAAGTCAGTGCCTCTGCTTATCTGTAATTGGAATTTTCCTTTCCGTTCTTCCTAATTACCGTAAATAAGAGTATTTCTTTCTTGGAAAGACTTTTGTGGGTGTGTGGGGGTGGGGAGCGGGGGAGGTGGAGGGATCATTGATCTTCACGCTAGTTTGACGTGGCCCACCACGTCTTCACATTATGTTCCAAGCTCTTTATCCGAGAACAGCAATTATACGAAATGTCTACAATTATTTGTTCGATGTATACTCTAAGAAAAAAAATTTCCAATGGTTTTAGAAATGATGAAGGAATGGTATCTACAACTTCCGCCTTATTTGATCACAAGTGTTCCAATGCTCTGTTAAGCTCTGACTCTTGGATCACATATGTCTTTCATATCGACTCCCATTCCTTCCTTAATCAGATCAGACACGTCCTCCCCCTTCGTGGAGGATCTTCATGTACTCTTTTCACCTTCCCTTCTTCCCTCTGAGCTTAGCAGTGGAATGCCTTTTGCTTTCTTAATGTCGACGCCTTTGCTTTTAATTTCATCCAAGACCGTTTTGATTTTTCTGTTAAGGAGGGAGGGTGGAAGGGGAGGTGTTTGCCAGAGGGGAAGAGGTTAATTAACTAATCAATTTAATGAAGGAGTCAATCAAACTGATAAGAGTGAGAGGGGCTATTTCTGTGACTCAGACCTTTTTCAATACCTCCACGTTTTTCCTCGTGACCACTGAGACTTGGCTTTCCCATACATTATTGCAGCATATGCCGCAACTAGCCACCTCACGCTGCCCCTGAATGGCAGACACACCAGAAGTGAATGTGGAGCTTGGATTCACAAAGACTACAGATAATGAACCCTTCTTTTTTGCAAAAGACACAATTACAGCAATCATTTCCTTGATATGTTGGATCAATTCGTGGAACCACAGCTGAAACAGTGTGTGTTCCAGCGGAATGGAGTTCGCCCTCAGTTTGCACTCTTAGTAAGGGAATACCTAAATCAAAGATTCACCAACAGTTGGATAAGCAGAGGTTCAAGACCGTGGCCATCACATTCATTTGATTTGACCTACTAGGATTTCTCTGTTCGGGGTACATAAAAGTCAAGGTTATACAAAACAGAGGTAAAGGATTTTCTGATCCAAACTCTCGAATTAGGGATTCACCGTGCTGTTTTACAAGATATGTTTCAGAATGTATTCAGGTCTGATCTTCAACGATGGGAGCAGTGCTTCGAAACGGACGGGGACAATGTTGGAGTGCGACAATGTATACGTAGATTGGGAATAAACACACAAGTGAATTATGTACATGCATCCATTATTTCTTAGAAATGGCTGGAGACTTTACGACGACCGTATACATGTAATAAACGTTTACTACTGTTCTCTGACGGCTTTCTGAACTAATATTAAACCGACAGCCAGCTAAGAATGTTTCGCATGTCTATGGGCGTTAAAAATCCTTTCTTCTCTTTCTTTCCGTTACATGTCTTATAACTTCGATTTTCCACCTGACTTTTATATGGCTAATAAGTAAGAGTAAAATCTAATAATATCTGCAAATAAACACTTTCGGGACGTGTCATGGCAATAAAATTTTCACGGTTGCTTATTGCGTCAGATGACAGTGTGTCTGCGACGTTGCAAACGGCATAACTCTGTCCATCCCATAATTAGATTAATTTTGTCTTCACAGTCCATACATGGGCCTTACACGGGAGACCGAAGAATATCTATAGATTCTTCATTAGTACTTCTTCACATGCTAGGACAGCCAGTCTAACAGGTCTTGACGATGACTTCATTTAACCCACCAATGTTGTAGTTGATAATTGCTTAAGTCCTAAATCATGATAGTAACATAAAATAAGGAAATTTGTACAGTCAAATGACAGAACTATCATTCAGTCGTTAACGAAAATTCCCTGCAGATTAAAACCATACACTGGACAGGAATATTTGCCTTTCGCGGCCATATGATCTGGTGATTGAGCTATCGAAGCACCACTTACAACCCATCCTCACAGCTTTGCTTCCGCCAGTACCCCAGCTCCTGACTCAATCTTAGCAGAAGCTCTGCATACTTTGGTGGACTACCACTTCTTTCCCCCAGCTAGTAAAGCCGCGAGCGTGGGTTGTGCTTAGATAAATCATTTGGTGCAGCAGTTACTCGGGAAACGCAAAGGTCGTAGGTCCGAGTCCCAATCGTGCATATTTTTAGATTGGTTCGGAAGGTTCGAAACAATGCACACTACGGTGTACAGTGAAAATTCATTCCACAAACGGGTGTTTCATTCTATGCTACTTCATCTCTGTGCTAAAGTTCATAAATTGTAGTGGCTTGCGAGCGGTCATGACAGGTAGTCCACGACAGAACGGCATCATACGGTGTATTTGGTTGATACCTCATTCTAGATCGGCTATAAATATTTCTTTATTTGTTACGAAGATTCGCTTACTGGCAGCATCAGATACTGAAGACATTAGAAATTTCACTAGAAGATTCTGTATTAGTACTAAAAAATGTTTTCGAACTAAGCCGTTGAACCCCCGATTAGGCAAACGTTTTAGTACTGATACAAAATCTTCTTTTGAAAGTTGTTTAATATCGGATGATGACAATAGCCGGAATGACGTAATAAACAAATTTTAATAAGCGATCCAGACGGTGTTATTCACAAATTATTCACAATGAGCGCGGCCTCATGCAGGAAATTCATTACCTTTATTGAGGGGGATGGAAAATATTGCTGAAATTCAGAATTTTTTCCTCCGTACTGGAATTTAGGTGACAAATGCGGTTTGCTTCATTGAAGTTTTTATTGATATTTTTTGCTGAAAAATAATAATATCTTCACTGTGTAATTGGGATTTTACCGAGGCAGCTCTGAAAGAAGGTAGATCGACGGTTGCTGTAAATCTGGTTGTGGTTATGTGAAACATGAAGTTAACATATTATCCTGATCCTCACAGAAATAGTTTTAGTTCTTTTTAGCAAAATTATAGATATTTGAAAAAATGACCATTTTTTGAGATCTTTTTAGCCGAAAAAATATTAAATATCAATAAAAAATCGGCTACGATGAACTAAAGAGAATACAATTTGCTTCAAGGGAGACCAACAGTCATTAAAATCGAATGAAAATTATAGCGTGGGTGACGACAATGGTACAGAAAAACATGGTTTTCAGATAAACTCTTTTGAACTTAAACAAGAATTTATCATATAAAGAAAGGAACAAAGCTTGAAACTTCCGGGATATCATCGATGCCTGGTCCATAATAATTATTGCTCCGGCTAGTGGATTGCCTCTTTCCGTTACTTTGACATGATACGCTCTTATTTTCATTCTTAAAGCTGTTTTCGTCACTGAACGCATCGCCGCTGAAGTCTCTATCTTTACGGTATCGGCGCATTTCATCGCCGATTTTGATTTGAAGGCATGTGCTACGTGCATTAATGCAATATGGCCACACTGATTAGACATACGGCCAAATTTGAAGCAATGTTGACAATTTCGCTTCGTTATTTTTGGGGCGTATCCCCAAGCGATAAAAGTGAAAGTCTACTATGTGTTCGAGACATTGCACTATTAGAATCAGCCATAAACATTTCACGGACCCAACGAAGGGAGAGTGAGCGTTGGACCGGTTGTCAAACGCTCATAGAATCGTTACTTTTTAGAGTACGTGCATAATATTTTGAGGAATAATTATTCAATGTACGCACAGTCGAATTTCATAATACAAAAAATTTCGAGTTTTTTCGAACGCCACCCTGTCGTTCCCCCCTTAATACTCCGGTATCTTGTTGAAAGACCTCGAAGATGGTGCAGAGCCACGGGCCTCAACATGTCAGAAATCCAGTGGTTGGTGTTAAAATTACCGGTTATGTAAGCCAGAGGCAGCCCAAACGGGCTTCAGCGACGACATCGACACCATTTTGGGAACTTCCAAAAGACGAGATGATATCACTCCTGCGCCTCATAGTACACTCCTGGAAATGGAAAAAAGAACACATTGACTCCGGTGTGTCAGACCCACCATACTTGCTCCGGACACTGCGAGAGGGCTGTACAAGCAATGATCACACGCACGGCACAGCGGACACACCAGGAACCGCGGTGTTGGCCGTCGAATGGCGCTAGCTGCGCAGCATTTGTGCATCGCCGCCGTCAGTGTCAGCCAGTTTGCCGTGGCATACGGAGCTCCATCGCAGTCTTTAACACTGGTAGCATGCCGCGACAGCGTGGACGTGAACCGTATGTGCAGCTGACGGACTTTGAGCGAGGGCGTATAGTGGGCATGCGGGAGGCCGGGTGGACGTACCGCCGAATTGCTCAACACGTGGGGCGTAAGGTCTCCACAGTACATCGACGTTGTCGTCAGTGGTCGGCGGAAGGTGCACGTGCCCGTCGACCTGGGACCGGACCGCAGCGACGCACGGATGCACGCCAACACCGTAGGATCCTACGCAGTGCCGTAGGGGACCGCACCGCCACTTCCCAGCAAATTAGGGACACTGTTGCTCCTGGGGTATCGGCGAGGACCATTCGCAACCGTCTCCATGAAGCTGGGCTACGGTCCCTCACACCGTTAGCCCGTCTTCCGCTCACGCCCAAACATCGTGCAGCCCACCTCCAGTGGTGTCGTGACAGGCGTGAATGGAGGTACGAATGGAGACGTGTCGTCTTCAGCGATGAGAGTCGCTTCTGCCTTGGTGCCTATGATGGTCGTATGCGTGTTTGGCGCCGTGCAGGTGAGCGCCACAATCAGGACTGCATACGACCGATGCACACAGGGCCAACACCCGGCATCATGGTGTGGGGAGCGATCTCCTACACTGGCCGTACACCTCTGGTGATCGTCGAGGGGACACTGAATAGTGCACGGTACATCCAAACCGTCATCGAACCCATCGTTCTACCATTCCTAGACCGGCAAGGGAACTTGCTGTTCCAACAGGACAACGCACGTCCGCATGTATCCCGTGCCACCCAACGTGCTCTAGAAGGTGTAAGTCAACTACCCTGGCCAGCAAGATCTCCGGATCTGTCCCCCATTGAGCATGTTTGGGACTGGATGAAGCGTCGTCTCACGCGGTCTGCACGTCCAGCACGAACGTTGGTCCAACTGAGGCGCCAGGTGAAAATGGCATGGCAAGCCGTTCCACAGGACTACATCCAGCATCTCTACGATCGTCTCCATGGGAGAATAGCAGCCCGCATTGCTGCGAAAGGTGGATATACACTGTACTAGTGCCGACATTGTGCATGCTCTGTTGCCTGTGTTTATGTGCCTGTGGTTCTGTCAGTGTGATCATGTGATGTATCTGACCCCAGGAATGTGTCAATAAAGTTTCCCCTTCCTGGGACAATGAATTCACGGTGTTCTTATTTCAATTTCCAGGAGTGTATTTCAGGGCACACCAATGTCGGCTCACGTCTCTCATGTCGAGTCAGCGGAAGCACAGGTGGCGAATTGTAGTCGCCACATCAGAATTATGTTAATTAGAAATCAAGTAGCCTTTGAGACTATGAATGCTATCATTGAGCCGTATGTTGCTCGCGTTTGTGCCATCTCTTATTTTACATCCTGTTTTTTCATTTTGTCACCTCGTTATGTTAGTTTCAATTTCTGTTGTCACTGAGTTGCTGCTTTGTCTCCCCGTCAGTGGCAGCAGCAGCGCCTATCGATATAGCCCTCACCTGTTATCTGCTATTACTTCCCGGTTGTCGTCTGTCGGCGGTCAGTTGGAACGTGCCAGGAGGGCAGTTCGGACCTGTCAGTCGTGGAGTTGGAACGCGGCACTAGTTCAGTCGGGTTGGAGCAGCAGTGAGGCCTGGACGCCCATGGCTCACCCGAACATTGCCGCCACGCACCACCTGAGCTGGAGACGGTCTTCGTGGATCGTCGGTCGGTCTTCCTCCTGGACGACGTGAATTGGCTCGCCGATCGCTTATGGGTTGGCTGTGTGTGTGCATCGACTTCCGATTTCTCTTCGTGATTGCACAGCCGCTGCTGAGTGTAGTTCAAGTCTTCGTGCAAGTGTTTGTCAAACTGTGTGTGTAGTTGGTGTCATTTTCACTGACATGTTTTAAGTGTCGACGAACTGGCAGTTGAAATATCCCCTTAGAAAAAATTAAAAATGACAGTGCTGGAAAAACTCTTACATTATTTTATTTTCCAAAAGCTGAGCAAAACTGAACTTACTCAGGCAGCGCTCTCTTTACTTCTTCTGATCATCACTAAACTGTCACACAATATTCTTAGCGCAACGCAAATTGACTTTCAATAATCCATACAAAACAATGACCCTGACTAACAATAACCTATATCTTTCATGAATCACTTGCCTCACAAAAATCTTCGTTACTCGAGCTACTGCAATACAGCGAGCGCCTATACTGCGAGCTATATAAAAGATTCTAACTACTGAGGGCACTAACTGCTGATAGGCATAGTTAGAAAATGAAAAATTTTGATAGAGAACAATCAATGTATTTACCATAATAATGTTCAAAAGTCATTCTATATATCTATCAATTAATGACAACCATCTTCACGAATGTCCTTTTTCTCGCGGATACACGTCCAGACCGTCCACTTATAGCAACTGCTCAAAACTCTGCCATCTCTCTTCAAATCCACCACTGCTGGCGGCTCATCTCCAACTGCACAACGCTACTCGCTGTTCACATCTCAACTGCCTAACACTACACTATTGAATATTCCAACAATGAGTCCAACCAGCCACAGACTGCACATAGCACAGTCAGTGATTTTCATACAGAGCGCTACGTGGCGTTACCAACATAAAACCTAAACAGCCTACTTACATGGCCCCCATGCTCCCCACAAAAAATTTAAAAATTGTTTTGTGCAGTGGTCAATATACATTTGCTAAATTTTTTATATTAATGATAATTTATGTATAAAATGCACACAATTATTGGTACAATGTTGGTCAAAAGCAAAAATTGTTCTCATGAAGAAAGTCCTGATCATTTATCACAGTAGTAATTGCAGTTTTTTTCTCAAAGTCTGAGCAGTAAAAGAAAATGCGCACAGAATTAGTGCATTTCCATGCAGTCTTCAAGAAGTAGTAGTGTCCTTCAAACGGGAAGACAGTGCTGACTCTTGACATGCAGACAGGTAATAGACCACAACAGAGCAAACCCACAGCAGGGTCAGTCGAAGTTTTGAAGAATATTGGTAGGTAGGTCATCATAGAGCAGACCCACAGTATTTCTTGTAGAGATAATGGTATTGGTGGGCCACCACAGGTGCAGACTCACTGTAGTCCTTGTAGACAGTATGGTATTGGTGGGCCATCAAAGGTGCACACCCAATGTACTCCTTGTAGAGGTGATGGTGGGCCACTGTAGTCATTGTAGAGATGGCCAGCAGCCATCTGTTGCGACTGTGTGGGTGCACAATCACCATCGAAAAGTTTTGTGGATAATATAGCAAGTCCATAAACCAAAACTTGTGCACTCACAAACTTTTTGGAATGCCCTTAGAACTAGTAGTGCTGTTAACCAGTCCCTTTCTGAATTATCAACACATGTATGAGCACTAACAGTCGCCTTTTTTTAACTTCTCACATGTGTTGTTGTCTTCAGTCCTGAGACTGGTTTGATGCAGCTCTCCATGCTACTCTATTCTGTGCAAGCTGCTTCATCTCCCAGTACCTACTGCAACCTACATCCTTCTGAATCTGCTTAGTGTACTCATCTCTCGGTCTCCCTCTACGATTTTTACCCTCCACGCTGCCCTCCAATGCTAAATTTGTGATCCCTTGATGCCTCAAAACATGTCCTACCAACCGATCCCTTCTTCTAGTCAAGTTGTGCCACAAACTTCTCTTCTCCCCAATCCTATTCAGTACCTCCTCATTAGTTACGTGATCTATCCACCTTATCTTCAGTATTCTTCTGTAGCACCACATTTCGAAAGCTTCTATTCTCTTCTTGTCCAAACTAGTTATCGTCCATGTTTCACTTCCATACATGGCTACACTCCAAACAAATACTTTCAGAAACGACTTCCTGATACATAAATCTATATTCGATGTTAACAAATTTCTCTTCTTCAGAAACGCTTTCCTTGCCATTGCCAGTCTACATTTTATATCCTCTCTACTTCGACCATCATCAGTTATTTTACTTCCTAAATAGCAAAACTCCTTTACTACTTTAAGTGTCTCATTTCCTAATCTAATTCCCTTAGCATCACCCGATTTAATTTGACTACATTCCATTATCCTCGTTTTGCTTTTGTTAATGTTCATCTTATATCCTCCTTTCAAGACACTGTCCATTCCGTTCAACTGCTCTTCCAAGTCCTTTGCCGTCTCTGACAGAATTACAATGTCATCGGCGAACCTCAAAGTTTTTACTTCATCTCCATGAATTTTAATACCTACTCCGAATTTTTCTTTTGTTTCCTTTACTGCTTGCTCAATATACAGATTGAATAACATCGGGGAGAGGCTACAACCCTGTCTCACTCCTTTCCCAACCACTGCTTCCCTTTCATGCCCCTCGACTCTTATTACTGCCATCTGGTTTCTGTACAAATTATAAATAGCCTTTCGCTCCCTGTATTTTACCCCTGCCACCTTTAGAATTTGAAAAAGAGTATTCCAGTCAACATTGTCAAAAGCTTTCTAACTTCTCACATATTGTGCATATATGAGGACCAACAGAAATGTGTACAGTGAAATGAAACTTAATTTGAAGAACTGGTGTCTATACAATTACAAATTTACTACATGAGAGTACAATTACAAAGGTGCGAAACACACGATTAAAGAACACAATAATACACATAACATCTGTAGTAATACAGACTTTACAAATGAATAAAAATAAACATACATCAGTGTTACAGGAATTATGGCATAAGTAAATAAATAAAATAATGAGAATAGATTTAGAAACTTTAACTTCACACATGAGCATTAAAACAGAAAAGAATAAATAATGTCTAAACATCTTCACAAAGTAAATAACATATTATAAATGCAAATTACATTTGAGGATAATAGTATTTCTCATCATAGTGAATTCACCTTAGTATTAGAAAAATTCAACAACATAACTCTTATCAGATAAACACATAAAGACAGGAAGAACACAAATACACAAGGGTACACAAACAGACAGTGGAATAACACAAAAGGAAAGGACAGGATTTGTTTTCAGTGTAAAATTTGGTACTGCAGTCCAACCCAAATCTTCATTCCATAAATCTTTCCTCTTATTTCAACATTTGTTCCCACATAAAAATCCTATCTAAGCATGCTTTGTGTATTTATATATCCACATATTTCTTACCTCATTATTTATTTTCCATTATCTTACCTCATGATTTATTTCCAAGAAAATCCTACCTAAACCTGTTGTCCCTAAACCCTACTTTTTTGTTCATATCCTCTTTGAAAATAATTATTCGTCACTGTAAACTACTTTTTTGGCCAAACCTTTTTCTTATAGCTTTTCTATGCATTTTTTCCAATTCATCACAACTTATTCTCTTATATAGACCACCCCTCTTAAAATAACTTAAATTTACTGAGATCAGATGCATAAACTACAGGACGAGGCAATGCAGCTGCGCAAAACTATTAACACGACTAGTAATGACAAAAAAATATAAAATGGCAAAGCAAGCAGCACTAAATATAAATTATGAAAGCAAATGAAACATTATGACTAAATGAGCCAATGTGCAGCAGCAAGAAAATTAAATCAGTAGTACAACTGGCTTAATACAATGTGAAATTCTGTGTGACAGTGCCTGACAAACAGCAGCAGTAAATGATATAACTTAAACCTAAATGCTTCCCACATGAACCATGGACCTTGCCATTGGTGGGGAGGCTTGCGTGCCTCAGCGATACAGATAGCCATACCGTAGGTGCAGCCACAACAGAGGGGTATCTGTTGAGAGGCCAGACAAACATGTGGTTCCTGAAGAGGGGCAGCAGCCTTTTCAGTAGTTGCAAGGGCTACAGTCTGGATGATTGACTGATCTGGCCTTGTATCAATAACCAAAACAGCCTTGCTGTGCTGGTACTCCGATCAGCTGAAAGCAACGGGAGACTATGGCCGTAATTTTTCCCGAGGGCATACAGCTTTGCTGTATGATTAATTGTTGATGGCGTCCTCTTGGGTAAAATATTCCGTAGGTAAAATAGTCCCCCATTCGGATCTCCGGGCGGGGACTACTCAAGAGGACGTCATTATCAGGAGAAAGAAAACTGGCGTTCTAAGGATCGGAGCGTGGAATGTCAGACCCCTTAATCGGGCAGATAGGTTAGAAAATTTAAAAAGGGAAATCGATAGGTTAAAGTTAGATATAGTGGGAATTAGTGAAGTTCGGTGGCAGGAGGAACAAGACTTTTGGTCAGGTGAATACAGGGTTATAAACACAAAATCAAATAGGGGTAATGCAGGAGTAGGTTTAATAATGAATAGGAAAATAGGAATGCTGGTAAGCTACTACAAACAGCATAGTGAACGCATAATTGTGGTCAAGATAGATACGAAGCCCACACCTACTACAGTAGTACAAGTTTATATGTCAACTAGCTCTGCAGATGACGAAGAAATTGAAGAAATGTATGACAAAATAAAAGAAATTATTCAGATAGTGAAGGGTGACGAAAATTTAATAGTCATGGGTGACTGGAATTCGGTAGTAGGAAAAGGGAGAGAAGGAAACATAGTAGGTGAATATGGATTGGGGCTAAGAAATGAAAGAGGAATCCGCCTGGTACAATTTTGCACAGAACACAACTTAATCATAGCTAACACTTGGTTCAAGAAACATAAAAGAAGATTGTATACATGGAAGAAGCCTGGAGATACTAAAAGGTATCAGATAGATTATGTAATGGTAAGACAGAGATTTAGGAACCAGGTTTTAAATTGTAAGACATTTCCAGGGGCAGATGTGGACTCTGACCACAATCTATTGCTTATGACCTTAGATTAAAACTGAAGAAACTGCAAAAAGGTGGGAATAATGGAATGTAGTCGAATTAAGGACCTGGATAAACTGAAAGAAGCAGAGGTTGTACAGAGTTGCAGGGAGACCATAAGGGAACAATACACAGGAATGGGGGAAAGAAATACAGTAGAAGAAGAATGGGTAGCTTTGAGGGATGAAGTAGTGAAGGCAGCAGAGGATCAAGTAGGTAAAAAGACGAGGGCTAGTAGAAATCCTTGGGTAACAGAAGAGATATTGAATTTAATTAATGAAAGGAGAAAATATAAAAATGCAGTAAATGAAGCAGGCAAAAAAGAATACAGACGTCTCAAAAATGAGATCGACAGGAAGTGCAAAATGGCTAATCAGGGATGGCTAGAAGACAAATGTAAGGATGTAGAGGCTTATCTCACTAGGGGTAAGATAGATACTGCCTACAGGAAAATTATAGAGACCTTTGGAGACAAGAGAACCACTTGTATGAACATCAAGAGCTCAGATGGAAACCCAGTTCTAAGCGAATAAGGGAAAGCAGAAAGGTGGAAGGAGTATATAGAGGTTCTATACAAGGGCGATGTACTTGAGGACAATATTCTGGAAATGGAAGAGGGTGTAGATGAAGATGAAATGGGAGATACGATACTGCGTGAAGAATTTGACAAAGCACTGAAAGACCTGAGTCGAAACAAGGCCCCCGAAGTAGACAACATTCCATTAGAACTACTGACAGCCTTGGGAGAGCCAGTCCTGACAAAACTCTACCATCTGGTGAGCAAGATGTATGAAACAGGCGAAATACCCTCAGACTTCAAGAAGAATATAATAATTCCAATCCCAAAGAAAGCAGGTGTTGACAGATGTGAAAATTACCGAACTATCAGTTTAATAAGGCACAGCTGCAAAATACTAACGCGAATTCTTTACAGACGAATGGAAAAACTAGTATAAGCCGACCTTGGGGAAGATCAGTTTGGATTCCGTAGAAATGTTGGAACACGTGAGGCAATACTGACCCTACGACTTATCTTAGAAGCTAGATTAAGGAAGGGCAAACCTACATTTCTAGCATTTGTACACTTTTGACAATGTTGACTGGAATACTCTCTTTCAAATTCTGGAGGTGGCAGGGGTAAAATACAGGGAGCGAAAGGCTATTTACAATTTGTACAGGAACCAGATCGCAGTTATAAGAGTTGAGGGACATGAAAGGGAAGCAGTGGTTGGGAAGGGAGTGAGGCAGGGTTGTAGTCTCTCCCCAATGTTATTCAATCTGTATATTGAGCAAGCAGTGAAGGAAACAAAAATTCGGAGTAGGTATTAAAATCCATGGAGAAGAAATAAAAACTTTGAGGTTCGCCGATTACATTGTAATTCTGTCAGAGACAGCAAAGGACTTGGAAGAGCAGTTGAACAGAATGGACAGTGTCTTGAAAGGAGGATATAGGATGAACAAAACGAAAATGAGGATAATGGAATGTAGTCGAATTAAGTCAAATGATGCTGAGGGAATTAGATTAGGAAATGAGACACTTAAAGTAGTAAATGAGTTTTGCTATTTGGGGAGCAAAATAACTGATGATGGTCGAAGTAGAGAGAATATAAAACGTAGACTGTCAATGGCAAGGGAAGCGTTTCTGAAGAAGAGAAATTTATTAACATCGAGTATAGATTTAAGTGTTAGGAAGTCGTTTCTGAAAGTATTTGTATGGAGTGCAGCCATGTATGGTAGTGAAACATGGACGATAAATAGTTTGGACAAGGAGAGAATAGAAGCTTTCGAAATGTGGTGCTACAGAAGAATGCTGAAGATTAGATGGGTAGATCACATAACTAATGAGGATGTATTGAAAAGGATTGGGGAGAAGAGAAGTTTGTGGCACAACTTGACCAGAAGAAGGGTAGGACATGTTCTGAGGCGTCAAGGGATCACCAAATTAGTATTGGAGGGCAAAGTGGAGGGAAAAAATCGTAGAGGGAGACCAAGAGATGAATACACTAAGCTGATTCAGAAGGATGTAGGGAGATGAAGAAGCCTGCACAGGATGGAGTAGCATGGAGAGCTGCATCAAACCAGTCTCAGGACTGAAGACAACAACAACAACAACAACAACAGCAACAACATGCCTAAATGTGACAAAGCTCAAGCAGAAAAAATGTTACAGTAAAGATAGGAAATGTTTAATACGTATGTCACATTGTAACACTAGAGCAATGTATATGATAACTTACTCTACCAAACAAGTTACCAAGTCATTGAAAAGAGTATGTATGCAATTCCTGTGAAGGGAAATGTATTTGTTCTCCCTTTTTTAAAGAAAGTAGATCATAAAATTATTATTTAATGCATCTGTGGACAGAAAATAGTGATATTAGTAAACCTATAAAACTTTATTTTTACCAATGTTGCAGTGCAACTTGAATATATATATATATATATATATATATATATATATATATATAAAGCTTGAAACGTCATTCAATAGCCATATGGCATCTCTTAACTAGCAAGACAATAGACGTAAGTGGTTCTCATCATTTCATTAGGCATTTCAGTAAATATCAGAAATTACGAGTTCCAAAGTATGAGGATATCATATTTGCGATGCTTTGTACAAAGAAATGTCAATAGCGAGGTTAATGGCCTCTCTTTTTTTGTTGTGCCTCTGAAAGGCCCACACTGATGGCTTTTTCCCAGGCGACTGTTGCACAGCTGGGCGCCTACAGCGCATTATGTCAAAGTCAGTTACCTTCTTTACCGAAATATTTACAAGAGCAGTTTCTGCTGAAGTGACAGTCTCATACAAAAATTTCACAGGTTGAAAATTTACATTAGATATGTGTAGAAACATAATCCCATAAATATAACAGTGTCCATTAATTTCCGCCGGCATTGTGATATATTCGTGCATGTACACATATTTCATAGCTCTTAAAGTACGTTTCTTGATTTCCAACATTGTTTTCACAAACCACAGTACCTAATCTCTACTCATTATTCATATACATATAAACACGTAACCACATTCCTCATATAGCATCATCTTATTGATCATAAACATATCTCAACAGCATAATAGACATCGTCGTCGCATTATAACATCATAACACCTCAGTCAAATCTCAAAAACGTCGTAGCTATCCTCAATAATTTCAAAACCTTTTAAAAAATGCTTTCTGATCGTTTCAATAAAGTCATCTACCTCATGACCCCATATCAAATACATCATTCAAAGTTCTCATGGTTCCAAAAAATATGAAAAGTTCACAAAGTGCAGACAAAATACAATTTCAGAAGTGTGAAGTTATCCAATTGTGTAATTTCGTAAACATGTGTCACTGATGTATTAAAAAATGTTTGTTTCTCTGTTAAATAATCAGATAGCTGTGTAACTCTGTGTTAGAGAAATGTGGTACCGATGTGTAAAGTTGTATAAGCAAATAACATATTAGCTAGGGTCCCTAGCACTTCCCACACTCTTAGTACACAAAGTAAACGTGTACCCCCTGAGGATAAATGTAATTATACCCTCAGATGTTACAGATTACAGCAATCGAATGAAATGTATCGCCGAAATCCTTCTTTGATTCTTTGCAATACAAATATCTTAAAAAATACTCCAAGTACAAAAATTAATCACTCAAATACGTGTACTGTAGCGCTAAACTGTGCATCTTGTTGTGAGATAATCTCTGTCATTACTTAACGGTAAAAATGTGCCACGTGTTGTAATTATTGTCGTCCATAAGCAAAGTTCTGTACAAGTCAATGTACTTACCTAGTAATAAACAAAAATCAAATGCTATGCGTATAGATAATGTAGTTATTGTTATTAGGTACATTACTGTGACCAAGAAAGTACTGTACTGTAATGTATTGTTGTGTAACGAAAAATACCTATCTCATTGTAGCTATACCATAAAAGTTACTACTAAAACATGTTTTAATTTCCAGAAGAATTCAGAAAAACAGTGCAAATATAAAAGTTACAGCTCAAATGCAACAATGTAAATTGTGTCACTCATTAGTAGCGTCGTGATATAATCGGGTAGCTGTCAAATAAACTAACCACTGTGTCATCTGGTATCTCTCAGAAAGTACTTTAAATCCAGAATGTCTCTTCAAGTAAATCAAAATGTTGCATTAAAGTTTCATTAGCAGTATATGTTGCAAATATGTAAGCCTTATAGTCGTTACATAATCGTGCAACGAACAAGCAAGAATGTACACACAATAACACTGTGTCGTCTGTTCACTATAACAATGCATTCGAAATTACAATCTAAATAAGTTCCCTAGGTTCTTGCCTGGATAGTTGACTTCAAAACATAATTCTATCTGTGACAAAGTGTAATAGTAATGTGAAGTGAAAAATTTTATGGCAAAGACTGAGTTAAAAAGGAGATTATCTCTCAATAAACGGTTTTAAATGTGAAATGGTGTGTAAACCTTTACATTTCCTGGTACGCAGAGTTTCAACTTCAACGCATTTATCATGTTGTACACTTCGGATTCTGTAACGTCTGTTGTAAATCAGAAAGAATTTGTGACTCAAGTGTTTCTCCTTACAGACAATGAATGACCTTTAAAGAGAACTTTCTGACCAATATATGGTTCTTTGCATTTGCTTTACCGTGTAGTTTTCTTCTTTTGTCTGCAGCAGAATTTATATTTTTAATATAGCCAAATCAATTATATCTTTGTGTCGAAGTTTATGTGTATTCGGAAAAGGTGAAGCTCTCTGATTCTGTTTGGTGGTTCATCATTCTTCAGTATAAGAAGAGGTGGTGAAGTAGTGAAGCCATGAGGCATTTCCTTCACCACGTTTCGAAATAAGTGTAAATATCTGTCCCAAAACTGATGCTTTCTGTGACAATAAAGTCTGTGCAAAGCTTATTAACTTCTTTCATAATCCGTTCAGACGAGTTACAATGAGGTGAGTACAATGAAATAAAAACAGGTTTGATTTTACGATTCCAAAGCATGCGTGACCAAACAGCAGATCTGAATTGCAGTCCGTTATCTGAAATGACTTTACTAACGTGTCCAACTTCACGTAAGAAATTTTTAACAAAAGGCGTTGGACACAGACCGTCCAGTGGCTTTATGTAACGGTGTTAAAGAAACAAATTTTGAAATAAGTTCAAGAGCGACTAAAATAAGTTCAAGAGCGACTAAAACGTACGAAAATCCATTCGATGTTCTGACAAGGGGTCCCAACAGACCAACAGCAGTAAATTCTTTTAATTTTGAAGGAATGATAGGAAACAACGGAGCACGATGTGAGATAGTAGAT
The DNA here is from genome assembly GCF_023897955.1 of Schistocerca gregaria. Lineage (NCBI taxonomy): Eukaryota > Metazoa > Arthropoda > Insecta > Orthoptera > Acrididae > Schistocerca > Schistocerca gregaria. Next base: position 318,631,173 of record NC_064925.1, on the reverse strand, counting down.
GGTTTATTCTTTTGACAAAGTTTACAAATAGAGAAAACTCTTCAAATTCTCTTTTCCATATAGTTAAATTAACAAGTCCTCAGCAGAATATGATAACATTTTCGTGGACCAAAATGTGCGTAGCTGAAATGAGTGTACCAAATCAGCTTATTTACAAAATCGTCAGGAATGCAAAGTACCTATAGCTCGTCATCAACAGTGCACCGTTTGAAGAGTGTGTTGTTTCCAAACAGATAATAATGTCGAATCTGCGTGTTTGTCCTTTCATGCCATTTACTTTTGATGTCTTTCCAAATCGGATCTTTATCTTGATCAAGAGCAATGTCCTTTAAAAATGTGGTGATGAAATTTTCAAAGGCGATTTTCTGAGTGTAAAAAATACTGAAATTTTATTCGAGGTTGCCTTCTGTGATACTTTTCTCAAGCCCAGCCGGTACGCGTGACAGTGCGTTTGCAACCATTTCTCCTTGTCGGTAATGTAGAATATTGTGAAGTGGAATTCTTGCAGACACAATGCCCGACGTTTTAACCTGTCATGATTTAATTTTGAAGACATAAGAAATTGTAATTTACGATGATCACTGTGTACTTTTACGTGTTGACCACAAAGAAAGAAACGGAATTTGTTAAATGCCCAAACGATAGTTAAAGCATCTAATTCAGTAACGGAATAATTTTTTTCAGATTCTGTTAACACTCGGCTAGCACAAGCAATGGTTTTCTTAACAGCAGTGTCATTTTCTATGGCTTCTAGAAATAAATGGGCACCAAGACGTAAGCTAGTATTGGGGCGTTAAGCAGCGTCTGTTTCAAATTATGCCTGTTCGTCCCAGTTCCAAATAGTATTTTTTCCAGTGAGAGAACAAAGTTTTGGTGCAACTAGAAACTAGAATTTGCATATTTAGAAAACGACGGTAAAAAATTATGAGACCTAGAAAACCGCGAACATGTTTTTTTTTTTTTTTTTTTTTTTTTTTTTTTTTTTTTTTTTTTTTTTTTTTGTGGATGGAACTGGAATGGCTCTGACTGCTTCTAACATTTCATGATGCGGCTGAATCTGAATGCCTTCCGAAGTAATAATGTGTCCCAAAAACTTCACCTTCGTCCTACCAAATTCAGACTTTTCCAAGTTAACTGTAATTCCAGATTCTGCAAAAATACGTAACACACTGTTGAGGATGTGATTATGTTGTTACCATGAGGCTTCTGCTATTAGAATATCGTCCACATATAAGGTGATATGTCGTTTTAAGAACTCAGGTAATATGGAATTTATCTCCCGAATGAATGCTGCCGACGAAATGTTCAGACCAAAAGGAAGTTTCCGAAATTGATAACAAACGCCGAAACAAATAAAAGCTGTGTATTTTCTACATTCTGGATGAAGTTTGATCTGATGAAAGCTGGATCTGAGATCAATAGAAGACAACGCTTGTACACCATTAAAATTTTGAAGAAGTTCTTCCAGAGTTTGCTGTCTGTTTCAGGAATGATGATAGTATTGATTTGTCTCGAATCTAAGACTAGCCTGATCGATTCATTTTTCTTCTCAAAAGCATGTAATGGATTGTTGTATGAGATTACTGCAGGCTCAATAAGGCCCTCGTCAAGCATAGATTGTATTTCTGTTCTAACATGGTCCCTATAATGTGCAGGGATTACGTATGGTCTAACATAATTTAGTATGCTCACGAACACGAAATTGTTATTGAAATCCCTTGATTATTCCTGTTTTGCGAGTAAAAACTGTGGAATATGATTGCAACATGTCAAAAAGGTCCTGCTTATCAGTGTCATTACAATTCTCAATTGTTGGAATTTTATTCAGAATTAACTCGTTAGTATCAAATGACCCGTCGATATGATCCCTGTCAATACTTGCAGGGTGATTGTTAGTCTCAAGTTCCGTCGAAAGTTCCGAATTGTTGTCTAACAAGAGGTAAAGCCAATTAATTTCCCCGGCATGGTTTGAGAGCCAGTCTTCAAATTTCAAAGCTATTGACTTATCTTATTTCTCCAAACTTATTTCAGCATTGTGAAGGTTTAAGATTGATCTGTATTCATTCAAAAATACTACTGCCAATATAATTTCTGTCGACAATAATGGAACGAGAAGAAAGTTCATAGTGAATCTGTGGCTTTGACAAAAGAATTCTAAGTTAGTATGTTGGCATACATCTACACCTTTTCCAACGATAGCACTTTGTAATTTAATCTTACGTAACGGAAGTGTGGAGCAATCGTTCGATTTGTTGCATTTGCTAAAAGATGTTTCACTAATTACTGAAATGAGACTGCCGGAGTTAAGTAGTGCCATAAATTTTACGTCATTTACTGTAATGTAAATTACAGGATATGCAATGTTGTTATGTTTTACGCCGTGTAAGATGACCCTAATGTCTTCCATTTTTACGTAATTAATAGCCAAGGCAGCTATATCGTCAGCTTCATAAGTGCGTTTTGTGGCTGCCAGCGGAGTGAGTCACTGTCTACTATCTCTTCGTTGTCGCGCTTCGTTATTGAGATTTGGAGATGTAACCTCTACAATTTCAGCTTGTCGAGAGGGCCCTGTCCTGTTTGAAACCAGACAATTCTGATTAAATTCTGGTCTACTGTTAGGAATATATCGTCTGTCGTCATGTCAGTAGTTTCTGTAATTTCTTTCTTTTCGGTCACGATGTGGAGAATTTCTCCCTGAGTCGTAACTGCGCGTTGAACCATTGCGTCTGAAGTTATTCTGTCTCCCTTGATAATAATTATTTTGGTTCCCATATTGTCTGTTTGTCTTATTGTCGCTGTCATAGTCATTAGCGCGGAGAGGTGATCTTTCCCTGTAATTAATACTACTCTACCAACGGTTGTCATACGGGTGGTGTCTGTTTCGGTCACGATTTGTGTCGTGAGAATAGCCTTGTCGTGTCCAGTTATTTCTGTCGTCACGGTATTGTGATGGATGTGACCTGTAATTGTTGTTTTCCTGGTTTCGTGTCCCGCGATAGTCAGTGTCAATTTCCAATTCTTGTAAGAGTCCCTGAAAAACTTCAGTGTCGTATTTGCAACGTCCTGCCAAAATAATATGCCGGAAAATGTTCAGGCAATTGTGATTAAGCAAATTCGGATGAGTCCTGAGGGGCTGTATGGGTTTGATATGTACTGATTCTTGTGCAGCATGGCTTCAAAATATGTGACAAGACTGGAGAATTCAGATTGTTCAAATCGTTTCATCATTATGATGTTGTGTTTTATTTAGTACTGAGTAATTGAGACCAATATGCTGAGAGGAAGGCATGGTAAAATTCTCCTTCACTGTGACAGTCGTGAATGACCGATCGCATTCTTACAGCTGGTTCATTCTCTAAGTAGCCACACATAAGTTCCAATCTGTGCACTAATGACCAGTTGGGAGGAAAACAATGAGAGAATTGATGAAGCCACGCTTGTGGATGAATGTCGTTGCCATAATTTCTTAAATGTTTTGAATTTGCGTGTAGTAATGAACAGCTTATAGTCAAAATCATCATGTCGGCGAGTAGCATATCGGTCATTGCTACGTCTTGTCGGTGGTTCCATCTCAAAATTCGGTGTACGTTGCCAATTTCTTTCACAATTTCCAAAATGCCCTGTGTTATTCTTTTGTGGATTTTCCGTATTTCTAAGTCCCTCTTCCTGTGTTGGAGCGCGAGTCTCCTCTGAAATATGTAATTCTTGTATTACCTGTGTCAACTGATCTTGTGCTTCCCGGATTTCTCTTTTGTACTGTGTATTGATTTGATTCTGATTTTGTTTAAAATTCTTAATTTGTTCATATTCTTCTGTTCCAGTGAAGGCTACCGGTCTTGTGTCATTCAGATCATCATGTACCTTTGTAGATAAGCTAGTAATGATCCGAAAGTTCGCCTACTTTCTCTGATAATGAACTGATTTCCTCAGTGTGTTTTTCTGAACCAAGCTTTAGAACATCTCCTGTGTCCTTTAAGTTATCCTGACTTTTTGAAGTAGGCTAACCGAAACTGTAGATGCAGCTGAGTCAATTTTAGCTCGCAAGGTGTCTGATTTTCATGAACAATAGTTTGCAGTTCTTTTATAGCTGCTTTGTGATTCTGTAATGCATTTTCATGGCATAAAAATAGGTTAAAAATGTTCACAGATTTGTGTTTTTACGTCATTACAAACTTTTTGACACTTCGATTCGATGTTATGTAACTCAGTAGTTAAATATTCGCGTGTTTGTTCAAGCGTTTGTTTCATTGAGTCTAACTTTTGAAGCTTTTGCTGTGTTTGTCTCTGATTTTGTTCCATTATGTCTAACTTTTGAAGCTGTTGCCCCATTTGTTTCTAATTTTGTTCCATTCTTTGCATGAATTGCAATAACAATGTATTAGTGTCTGCAACATGTTCCTCTTTGTTTTTCGGCAGTGCATTTGCACCGGCAACATTCGCATTTTGAAAAGCAGAGTGTCTTAATTGAGAAAAAGGTGAGGACGCAAAACCTGAATCTACGGTATTTGCAAGATTGTGTCCTGTCGTTTCGGGTTCCTGGGGGCGAGCTGTTGCTGACCGACCGATCGACAATACTACCTTGTTCGAAAGCTGTTTCACTGTCCACATGATTATTTATTGCCTGGTCCATTTCCCTAAGCACAATTACCAAGTTACTATGTTAAATATTAGTTAATTCATTACACACCACTCTCGTCTTCACTGTCATTTCTCAGGTTACTTTGGAGCCTAACACTACGTTTTTCACCAACCATACTTGTCACAATATTTCCCGCGATAACACAGAAAAGCACAATTTGAAGAGTAAAATAAAAAAAAAACATTAACATAGCACTGAAAATAATATCTAATAAATTGCAAGCACAGCTGCGAAATAACTGGTGCAAATTTACATGCATGTCACAACTGTTTTACAGTACAACAAAGAAAAACTACAACTACAAAGGAGATTCTCTCTACAATTACGCGCTAGCAATAAACAATAACTACACTAATTACACGAACTACAAGTAAGATATCTTCCGTTAATGGTCGACATATGTAACGTCCCCTTGGTAAAAATAAAAAATGACAGTGCAGGAAAACCTCTTACGTTATTTGGCTTCCAAACAGCTGAACAAAACTGAACGTACTGAAGCATTTCTCTCTTTACTTTTTCTGATCATCACTAATATGACACACAATATTTTTTAGCCCAACGCAATCTGTCTTTCAATAATCCCTACAAAAGAATGGCCCTGACTAACAATAACCTATACCTAAAAAGTCTTCGTTACTCGAACTACTGCAATACAGCTAGCGCCAATATTGCAAGCTAAATAAAAAATTCTAACTACTGAAGGCACTAACTACTGACAGGCATAGTCAGAAATAGAAAAATTGTGACAGAGAACAATCAATGTATTTACCTTAATAATGTTCAAAAGTCATCATATATATCTATCAATTAATGACAACCATCTTCACAAATTTCCTTTTTCTGGCGGACACACGTCCAGGTCATCCACTTATAGCAGCCTCTCAAAACTCTGCCATCTCTCTCTCCACATCCACCACTGCTCACGACTCACCTCCAACTACACAACGCTACTCGCTGTTCAAATCCCACTGCCTAACACCACACAAGCGAATATTCCAACAATGAGTCCATCTAGCCATAGACTGCACACGGCACAGTCAGTGATTTTCATACAGAGCGCTACGTGGAGTTACCAACATAAAAACCTAAACAGCCTACTTTACACAGTGAGTGGGTCGCTTGGAGCGGATCAGCAAGTCTCCGCGCGGTGCAGTCAGCGGTCTCTATGCAGTATCGGAGCGCTGTGGGGGTTGTTTTTTCTTTCTTTCTTTTTTTTTTTAATGGATCTGAGCACTATGGGACTTAACATCTGAGGTCATTAGTCCTCTAAAACTTAGAACTACTTAAATCTAACTAACCTAAGGACATCACACGCATCCATGCCCGAGGCAGGATTCGAACCTGCGACCGTAGCAGTCGCACGGTTCCGGACTGAAGCGCCTAGCACCGCTCGGCCACCGCGGCCGGCGTGGGGGTTGTTCCGTGTGCTATGAGTTCGTGGCTCACCGACCCAGGTCATGAAAGTTGAGTGGTGATTTAATTAGCGAAGCCACGTCTGTTTACGTTGTCTCCTTGGTTGGTGGTTCGCTGTTGGCAGTATTCCTGGGAGCAACAGCGAGTGTTCGAGTTGGTGAAGATATAGCCGCCGTGTGGTGGAATTAACAATATTTGTCTGTTTGAAACTCAAATGCACCAGCGGAATGTTCTGCCTTGTGGCCGCTAGTGTTCCGGTTACTTGCCCTGGTCGCTGACGTAAATTCAGGCAGTTTCAATTCCTCACCTGTTGTCGCCGTCCAACATGGTGTGTAATTTTGACAGCTTAATGTATTTTGGGTTGTGGGCGGCCATGTCTGTAACGTTTTGGCTTTGGAATTCTCGTATACTGGTCGGTGGTTAGCAAGCCGTCTTTTCGGTGTGTCCCTGACCGTCTCGTGGTTGTGTTGCCGGCGGATCGAGTATAGTTGGGCCGACTTCATGTCTCACCTAAGCGAACGTTCAGATTTCAATGGCAGACCAAGTCCCCTGGAAACTTCTGATCGCCGTTGCCTATACTGCCTTTCTTGTTGGCGTTTGTGTATTTTTAACAGCTCATAGCCGATGGTTGGAATTTGTATGTTTGTAATTGTGTTTTTAAAAACAAAGGCCTTCACCCATTTTAAAAGTAAGTTTTTCTAAATTGGGCAAGTCTTGCATTGTCTGAGGATAAAGCTTGGGCCTTCTGCCTGTTGAAAATTTATTGTAGTAGTGTTGTTCTTAAAATGATGGGCCTTCAGCCGCTTCAAAATTTTGGATTCTTACTTATCAACTCTTACATCACTTGGGCTTAAATACTATTTAAGGTTAAACGCTTTGGGCATTCTGCCTTGGAAAATTAGTTTTTTTTAATAAAATCCTTCAACCGTTTTGAAGTAAGGTTTTTTGTTGGTCATAAAGCTAGGGGCTTCTGCGTTTTGAAATGTTATTGCAGTTATGTTGTTTTAAATTTATGGGCCTTCAGCCGCTTTTGGAATTAAAGATGTTTTTCTGTCGGTAATCAAGCTTAGGAGTTGCGCTGTAATGTTTGACCAACTAAATAAAGTATTATGTTTGGAGTGTAACTGACAGCCGCTCATTCTGGCCTCCTTCCACAATTCCTACTACTTGTGCTGTCCTGCGGGTTTAGCAGGGCGTCTTAACTATTATATGAATTTCGATTAAAATTTTACTCTTGGTATTTTAGGTGTTGCAAAGGGGGACAAGAGATATAAAATAGAGAGTAATGATGCCCCCATGTAGAGATACTGCCCATTTTTGCTGTAATTGAAATTAACTCAGAAGTTAGTAATTTGCCTGAAAATGGCGTTTTCCTTTATAAGGGAGCCTTTTGTACTAGGTTTGAACGGCCGTACGCGCATGAATAGACCAGAGGAACGCTAGAGAAGCGGTTCTTGCCAGAACGCAAACAAACAATGAGCGTCATGTGTAATGAACTTCAGAAGTCGAACTCTAAGTATAGATAATATATTTGGACAAAATGCAGCCACCACATTAAAAAAGCACACCACTGAGGAGCATAGTCGATCGTGTAGAACTGGCACCAGACAGTCATGCTGATCTTCACCGATCACGTAATTCATGGCAGTGAAGAGGTTTTTATATGTTCCTGCGCAGTGAGATGCGGTTGTTACAATATGGCAGAATGGGACTATTATCTTCGGAGGTACTTATGCCGTGAATGAAGTTGCCGAGTTTGTTGGTATATCGTCTCTTTCTGTCCAACATATCTGCAAGGGATGGTGCATTACAACACAGCCTTGTCTAAGAAGCGAGATCATACACTACTGGCCATTAAAATCAACACGAAGAAGAAATTCAAATGATAAACGGGTATTCATTATACTAGAACTACATATAATTATATTTTCACAATTTGGGTGCATAGATCCTGAGAAAGCAGTACCCAGAACAACCACCTCTGGCCGTGATAACGGCCTTGATACGCCTGGGCACTGAGTCAAACAGAGCTCGGATGGCGTGTACAGGTACAGCTGCCCATGCAGCTTCAACAAGATACCACAGCTCATCAAGAGTAGTGACTGGCGTATTGTGACGAGCCACTTGCTCGGCCACCATTGACCAGACGTTTTCAATCGGTGAGAGATCTCGAGAATGTCCTGGCCAGGGCATCAGTGGAAGATTTTCTGTATCCAGAAAGGCCCGTACAGGACCTGAAACATACGATCGTGCATTATCCTGCTGAAATGTAGGATTTTGCAGGGATCGAATGAAGGGTAGAGCCACGGGTCGTAACACACCTGAAATGTGACGTCCACCGTTCAAAGTGCCGTCAATGCGAACAAGAGGTAACGAGACGTGTAACCAATGGCACCCCATACCATCACGCAAGATGATACGCCAGTATGGCGATGACGAATACACGCTTCCAGTGTGCGTTAACCGCGATGTCGCCAAACACGGATGCGACCATTATGATGCTGCAAACAGAACCTGGATTCATCCGAAAAAATGACGTTTTGCCATTCTCACACCCAGGTTCGTCATTGAGTACACCATCGCAGGCGTTCATGTCTGTGATGCAGCACCAAGAGTAACCGCAGATATGGTGTCCGAGCTCATAGTCTATACTGCTGCAAACGTCGTCGAACTGTTCGTGCAGATGGTTGTTGTCTTGCAAACGTCCCCATCTGTGGACTCAGGGATCGAGACGTGGCTGCACGATCCGTTACAGCCATTTGAATAAGATGCCTGTCGTCTCGACTGCTAGTGATACGAAGCCGTTGGGATCCAGCATGGCGTTCCGTATTACCCTCGTGAACCCACCGATTCCATATTCTGCTACCAGTCATTGGATCTCGACCAACGCGGGCAGCAATGTCGCGATACGATAAATCACAATCGCGATAGGCTACAATCCGACCTTTATCAAAGTCGGAAACGTGATGGTATGCATTTCTCCTCCTTACACGAGGCATCACAACAACGTTTCACCCAGCAACGCCTGTCAACTGCTGTTTGCGTATGATAAATCGGTTGGAAACTTTCCTCATGTCAGCACGTTGTAAGTGTCACCATCAGCCCCAACCTTGTGTGAATGCTCTGAAAAGCTAATCATTTGCATATCACAGCATCTTATTCCTGTCGGTTAAATTGCGTCTCTGCAGCACGTCATCTTCGTGGTGTAGCAATTGTAATGGTTGTAGTGTAAAAGGATTTCAACCGACAAGGACCGTAGCCATGTGTCACGCCTACTCACTGGCAATCGGTATCAAGTCGGACAGGATTGCCCAGAACCACTTCTGTCCGTTAAAGTCAGTGTCTGGCAACCTAACTAACCGAGAAGCCTCCGAAATTGTACAAATGAGCGGCATTATGTTTTCTGTGCAGTCGGCCGTTTCTTCGAAACCCCAGCAAGAGCTCTACGTCACTGCGAGCAGAATTCTTCTTTTGGTGGCTGGTGCAGTCGGCCTTCAGCCCCCGTGATCCTACTTTTCAGGCAACGTGTTGAGGCAGTTTGATTGCTACTGGCACTAGAATTTCGATAAAAGTCGAAGAAAGAGTTGATGGTGACATTGGCAACTGCTAATGGCATCCTGACCAAAGACGCCTCTACGCGGCCGCTAAGCTAATCTGGCACGTTCTGCTCCCACGTGCCATTAATAGACAGCATCTCTCTCTCGTGTCCTGAATTTCCTGGTAAACTTCTTAATTTTGTGTAACTCATCTAATTACTCGTATGGGTGTGTGTGTTTTTTGTTAACAGACTTCATGTCGTCTCCCGATTTAGTAATGAATATGTTGTATCCAGGCACTTTTGTCTCCCATTTCAGTCCACTTAATCTTATTCTATCGTGTGAGCTTCACTGTCAATATTGGTTGTCCCAGGAGGAATCGTCAGTATTCAGGGATATAACAGGAATGACCATTCGAAGCAAAAAAAGGGTAATAAACATGAGCTCTAAAATGCATACCTTAAGAGCTAAGAGGTGGTGCTCAGTAGAAGAGATTTTTACAGTAGCAAAGATGAACAAGTGCTCATTGCTCTTAAGGTATAAATTTTGAAGCCCATAATTATTACACTTTTTTGCTTCGATTGATAGTTCCTGTCACATCCCTCAGTGTTGACTTTCACCAAAATACACATTTTTTTTGAGTCTGTAGTCGACTCTGAAGTAGAACAGTCATAGCGCGTTCCGTCCATGACAAGCCTGTTTTACTTCACTGAGATTGTGGAAAGATTGGATCTCACCTATAGCACGAGATGAACTGGATTTCTTCGGCGTGGGCAGTTTCCAAGCAACAGTGCTGTGAACGCAGTCTCGCCTCTTCAGTAGTGGCGACAGCAGCAACAGTTCGTACTACTTCAGACATCATCACAGTGGCCTCGTATTCGTGTGAACTGAAGCTCAAATTTATATCTGGCCGTGATTTTCTTAAATTGCCCCCGAGTGAGAAGGCGCAGTCATTAGCACACTGGACTCGAATTCGAGAGGACGACGGTTCAAACCCGCGTCCAGCCATCCTGATTTAGATTTCCCGTGATTTCCTTAAATCACTTCAGCGAAATGCCGCGATTGTTCCTTTGAAAGCGCACGACCGACTTTCTCCCCCATACTTTCCTAAAGCGATAGGCCGATGACCTTTGTGTTTGGTCCCCTCTCCCAAACCAACCAACCAATCTAAATTACTTAAAGCAAATGCTAGAATGGTTCCTCTGAAAGGACACGACGCACTTGCTTCCTCACTCCGAGGAGGTGTTCTGTCTGTAATGACCTCAGAGCTAACAGGATACCAAATTTCACGCTAAATTTTATGACGCACATTGACAATCAACACGACCGATAGGAACTTAATAAAGATTTTGTAAAGTCTGCCTGTAAAGTGAAGAGCGAGCAGTTGAGTCTACACTTCTATCCACACACGTAACAAAGAGCAACTATCGGCTACTTCACAAGCTTGTAGCGACCCTTCTTACAGCACGTCTTTTAAATCAGTGGCGACGCTGTTCGCACACATGCCCGTGGGGTGTTCATTTTCCATTAAATATGGAACACAGAAACTAGTTACTAATAAAACTATCACAAGAAATGCACACGAGCAGAACCAATGTAAATCACCGCGAGGACTGCTAGACAGGAAATTGCCTGTTAGTAATACTACACGGCAGTTGGAGGTTGAGGAGGAGATTAGTGTTTAGAGTCCCGTCGACAACGAGGTCATTCGAGACGAAGACAAGCTCGGATTAGGGAAGACTGGGGAAGGAAATTGGCTGTGCCCTATGAAAGGAACCATTCCGGCATTTGCTTGAAGCGATCTAGGGAAATCACGGAAAACCTAAATCAGGATGAGCGGACGCGGGTTTGAACCGTCGTCTTCCCGAATCCGAAAAAATGGTTCAAATTGCTCTGAGCACAATGGGACTGTTGTGTACATAGTCCCGCGTAGTCAGCGCGTACACAACTTTCCCACTAGAGCGCGGTCCGCTAAGCACAATAGCGCAGGCGCAGCGCTCGTCCGTCTCCGCTCTACGAGATGGCGCTGCCATAAAGACGGACCAAATTCTGCTTCCGCCGATCCGCGTATTAATATGTAACGCACTCAATGAGATTGCTGCTAACGTAGAACCTTTTCTCCTCGCGGATCACACTAGCGCAGTGATACCTGAACGCGCGAGGTATTATAACGAGTGTACAGACCTCCGATTAGTCAGTTTGATTTTGTCTGCATTAGCCTGTACCAGTCTATAGTCAAGTTTCAGTCTGCACCTTATAAGATTATCATATTCCTGTACATAGCCATGAAGAGCAATGTAGAGACACTTTGTCAAGTATCAGAGATATGTGAGAATAAGATTAACGTACCAAGACCAAAGGAACTTCAGATTGTCAATTGTAAACAGCATCCAGAATCAAGTTACGTAATATCTATGTTTATCATTATTTTAATAAATATGTGTGAAAATTAATCAAGTTCTATTTAAGTTGGTCACCGTCAATCTGCTACTCTAAGCGGGCAAGTGGAATTTCTATCGTCTGACCTAACGGCAGAAGATAAACACGCCACGATAAGACCACGAGACATATTGCTGACACTCGCCTACTTCGTTAGAGCGACGTGTCAAATAATCTGATGGTGTGTGTACCGAAGGCCTTACAGTACGCACACCACAGGGACATAACTTCTAAGGTCATAAGTCCCCTAGAACTTAAAACTACTAAAACGTAACTAACCTAAGGACATCACACACATCAATGCCCGATGCAGGATTCGAACATGCGACCGTAGCGGTCGCGCGGTTCCAGACTGTAGCGCCTAGAACCGCTCTGCCACCCAGGGCAGTCCAATGTGCTAACCACTGCGTCGCCTCGCTCGGTAAATGCAGAGGCTGTTCAAGCCTGCCGGTTACGCTGTTGTATTTGACGATGAACAGCATCTGTGAAACGTTAACATTTTGAAAGTGTTAGTCGTCGTTAAAACAGTCTTCTGTGTAGTTGTGAGTATGTTCTATTGGAGCTAAGTGAATTCGAACGTTGGAAAATTGAAGACACGCGCGGAAAAACGGGCTAACCCTCGAATGTAAAAGCTTTGAAACAAGTGTTGCCATCTGTTGCTGTAAATGGGAAGTATCAAAATTGACATTGGTCTTACCTAAATATCATATTAGGATATTTAGGGGTGAGACCAATGTCAATTTTGATATTCCCATACCCAGCAAAAGATGGCAACACTTATATCTAAGCGTTTACATTTACATTTTTCATCGCGTGTCTTCAATTGGTGGTGCTGGTATGGCGTATTCTTTCGTAATCAAGGCAGCTGGAAGTGTTGGTGTTTGAAGAAGCACCGTATTGAAGATTTATACCGCACACAGGGTAAGCGGAAAAACGTCGTCCACTGTTACAACACGGGCGAATGAGCGTGTTGAGTGATCGTGACAGACGGTCACTGAAGAGGATTGTGACGAAAAACAAGGGAATGACAACAACAAAAGTCACTGCAGGAATGAGTGTCGCCCTTGTGAACTCCGCCAGCACCAAAACAATACGAATGGGGGTGCGTATGTAGAGAATTGCAGTGCGAGCTGGAATACCAAAACCACTCATCACAATGAATCAAATGCCCGTAACGGGAAAACGTGGAATCAGACCAATAAAACTTCGTGTATGGAAGCATGGAAGGAAGTCATTTGGTCGGATGAGTCCCATTTCATCGTGTATCTAACTTCTGACCGAGTTTACGTACCAAGACTGAAACTTAGCGCTGATTCGGTGATGATTGGGAAGCCATATCGTAGTACTCCGTGAGCCCCATGATTACGCTGCAAGGTCGCTTTAGTGCAAAGCACTATGTGATTATTTTGGGTGATCAGGTCGATCACATAATACAATGTTTGTTAACGAGTGGTGGTGCTGTGTTCTAAGACTACAGGATCCCTCTTCACACAGCATGCATCGTGGTATCTCAACCAACTCGAGCAGTAATACGATAGCTGCTACAGAGGCAACCAAGTGGGACTTTAGACTCTGGCCATCCTCCTCGTCAAATTACTCAGTAAAATGTTCTTTACCTTTCGGCTGTAGTAAATGGCTCCATCCCCATGACCTTATATTGGAGTTCTTTCTGGTGTGATGTCTTCGACTTACGAATAAGATGACATTAGGCCGCGCGATCTAAGGCGCCTTGTTACGGTCCACGTGGCTCCCCCCACCCCTCCCCCGCCCTGAGGTTCGAGTCCTCCCTCGGGCATGTGTGTGTGTGTGTGTGTGTGTGTGTGTGTGTGTGTGTGTGTGTTGCCCTTAGCGTAAGTTGTAAGTAGGCTGTTTAGGTTTTTATGTTGGTAACGCCATGTAGCGCTCTATATGAAAATCACTGGCTGTGCTGTGTGAAGTCTGTGGCTGGTTTGCATTGTTGTAATTTGCTATTGTAGTGTTGGGAAATTGGCTGTTAACAGTAGTAATAGTAGTAGTAGTAGTAGAGGGGTTTTGGGCGCACGACAGTAAGGTCTTCAGCGCCCGTTCAGTAACTTAGTGAGACGGGCGTCAAGAAAAATCCCAGAACAGGAATATAAAACGGAACAGTAAACATGGGTAACAATCATTGAAAAACATGTGCTCACCCACACCAAAGCGTGGGATGAAGCAGAGCGTCAGCAGTAAAACATGGACAACACAGGAAGAAAATGATAGAGGAAGCTAAAACAATGTAGCAGATGGAAGTGGCTGGCTGACCGCAAGGAGAAAAGGGGAGGAGTCAGCCACTCCGCAATACACTAAAACCTCCAGCCTAAAATTTTAGGCCAGAGTCCAGACACATCACAAAACTTAAAAACCCTAGACACACACGTCTCTTCATTAGCTAAAACAGAAGGCAGATCCCTATCAACTTGTGCTTCTGCCCGTGAATCACGGTATAAAATGCAGTCTGTTAAAATGTGCCCGACAGATATGTGCACACCATAAGCATCACAAAACGGAGGATCCTCCCACCGTAAGCTATGTGTGAGAGGACAGTGGCCGATCCGAAGACGTGTGAGGGCCACCTCCTCCCGCCTGAGCAACCGGCAGGAGGAACGCCACGACCGAGTAGTTGACTTAATCAACCGCAATTTATTGGCCGTCGCCGCCAGCCATTCGTCCTCCCACTACTCCAAGCACTTCCTGTGGAGTGCAGCGATGACTGACTGCAAGGGAATAGGACACTGGACCACATCCTGCTCTCTGCAGGCCTCCTTGGCAGCCCGATCGGCCTGTTCATTGCTCCACATCCCGACATGACCAGGCACCCAGCAGAAGGAGACTTCTGTACCCCGCCGTTGAAGCAAGTACAGTTGGTTATGTATCAGCTGGACCATCTCCTCAGTCGGGTACAGGTTCTGCGGTGATTGTAAGGCACTAAGAGAATCGGAGCAGAGAAGAAACCGATCGCCCCGAACACGATGCATCTGCTCCAGTGCCTTCAGGATCGCGTGGAGCTCCGCTGCGAAAACGGTATATTCAGCAGGGAGGCGAATCCGGGTAACTTGATCAGGGAACACTACAGAACAGCCAAGGAAATTCTCCTGTTTGGAGCCATCAGTGTACACGGCAGTGAAACAGTGATGCACATCTAAAACGTTAATAAACAGAGATTGGAATGTAAAATCTGGTGTGCGATCTCCCTTAAAATTAGTCAAATCTAAAATAAGTTTGGGTCTCCGGAGAAGCCAAGGTGCAGATCTGCTCCAACCGCGACGCAAAACACGAAGACCAGCCATAGACATCGCAGCGAGGCAATCCTGTGCACAAATCCCATAGGGCTGCGTCGCACGTTGCCGGTTATGAAATAACTGTGCCAGAGGAGGCTGGGCAACGGTATGGTATGCAGGGGTGTATGGTGTGGACAAAGTTTTATACGCCTGGCGCACTGTAAGTAGCCGTCGCCGCATAGGAAGTGGCGGTTCACCAGCCTCTGCACAGAGGCTTGGTATGGGGCTAGTTCGGAATGCCCCAGTGGCCAACCGAAGCCCTTCATGGTGCACAACGTCCAACATCTTTAAGTAAGAAGGCCTCGCAGACCCATACACCGTGCACCCATAATCGAGCCGAGATCGCACAAACGCCCTGTAAAACTGGAGCAGACAAGTACTGTCAGCTCCCCATGTACTGTGGCTAAGACATTTTAAAATACTCAAAGCCGTAAGTGACCGCCGTTTCAGGTCTTTAAGATGAAGTAACCACGTGAGCTTCGAGTCAAAAATGAGCCCCAGAAATCTTACCGTGGCTGTAAAAGTAAGAATAGTGTCGCTCATCCGCAACTCAGGAAAGGTTAAAACCGAACGAGAACGGTTGAAAAGAACACATACAGACTTCTCGTTGGAAAACTTAAAACCACTCTTCCGCGCCCAGTCATCCAAACGTCTAATCGTAAGTTGCAACTGACGAGTTGTCGTTGCAAGGCTTGAAGAAGAGCAAAACAAAGAGAAATCATCCACAAACAAAGAACACTGGACAGGACTTTTCTCTATGGACGTAATGCTATTAATAGCGACGGTAAAGAGAGTCACGCTTAAAACGCTATCCTGAAGGACACCGTTCTCCTGCTCAAAGCGATCAGACAGGACGTCACCAATTCGGTATCTAAAATATCGTGGCGAGAGGAAAGATTGAATAAAAAGAGGAAGACAACCACGAAAACCCCATTCGAGAAGTTGCTCCAGGATGAGACGCCTCCAAGTGGTATCGTAGGCCTTCTCAATGTCGAAAAATACACCTAGAAGGTGATGACAGCGTAGGAAAGCTTGTTGTATAGCCGCCTCCAGGAGGGCAAGGTTATCGAAGGTGGAACGAAACCTCCTGAACCCACACTGAAAGCGACTAAGGAGTTGCCGGGATTCTAACATCCAGACAAGGCGGCGGTTGACCATCCGCTCCAAGGTCTTTCCTATGCAACTAGTGAGGGCAACACCATGGTAGCTAATCGGGCTCGTGCTGTCTTTCCCAGGTTTTAAAAATGGAATTAAAACTGCCTCGCACCACGCGTCAGGAAAGTGACCCGACGCCCAAATAGCATTAAAAAGTGCGAGAAGGATTTCTTTGTTGCGCAATGTGAGGTGCCATAGCATACTGTAATGGACGCTGTCGTCACCAGGGGATGTGTCACGAGCTCCAGACAATGCAGAATCCAGCTCCCACATAGAAAATGGGCAGTTGTAAACTTCATGAGAGGTGGACTGGAAGTCTCTCAGCAACGGCCCTATGGCGCTGGAAACCTGGATCCTGACAGGTTGTTGCAGTAACTGTGGCAAAACACGCTGCCATAGTCTGGGCAATGTCTCACGGATCCGTGTGGAGAGTGCCGTTATTCATTTCGGCAGCTATGGGGCACCTCCCTCCTCTGCCAGAAATTCTCCTAATGGTCTCCCACACAATGGAACCTCTGGTGGAACGATTAATGGTGTTCAGGAACTGTTGCCATGACCTCTTCTTGCTCTCACGAATAATGCGGCGAACCTTGCCCTCGCCACCCGAAATACTGCAAGATTCTCAGCAGTCGGCCGAGACTTGAACCGACGCAAAGCCGCACGCCTGGTCCAGACTGCAGAGCGGCATTCGGCACTCCACCAAAGCACAGGTGGTCTCTTCTGGGGGCCCGTGGACTGTGGAATGGATGCTGCAGCGACGTGGTGGACCGTTTCGGTAAGATGATCAACCCACACCTCAACAGTCGCACAGTGTACGAATTGGGCCAACTGGCTATAAAGTATCCAGTCAGCTCCACTGAGCACCCATCGTGGTGGTCTCCTTTCGGGGCCCACGCCAACTGGCAGGTGAATCCAGATGGGGAAATGATCACAGCCATGCAAGTCAGCGACCACTTCCCAGTGAGCATTGGCGGCAAGAGCTGGAGAGCAAAGTGAGAGATCAATGGCAGAGAACGACCCGGTCGCTGTGCAGAAATGAGTACTCTGTCCTCCATTGAGCAAGTAGGCACAGGATGACAGGAGAAGCCTCTTAATTGCTCTACCCCTGGGGCAGGTAATTGCAGAGCCCCAAAGCACATTGTGGGCATTAAAATCACCACAAATAATGAATGGTTGGGGAAGCTGTGTAAGAAGGTCAGTGAGGGCCACTTCATCAAGTGCGTCATGTGGGGGCAAGTAAAGTGAACAGACAGTCAATGGATGACGTACTTGCACGGACACAGCGACAGCCTGTAAAGTCGTCATAAGCGAGAGAGGCGAGGAGTGGTAGCCCGTCCTGACGGAAATACCTACACCTCCTCTAGCTCTCTCTCTCCATGCAGGTCGTCCTTTCGTGGAGTGTATAGCCTCGCAGCTCAGGGGAGTATGAGGGATGGAAATAAGTCTCCTGGAGACAGAGACACAGTGGTCTACCCTCAGAGAGTAGACGAAGTTCCTCCACATGCGTCCTGAACCCTTGCAAGTTCCACTGAAGTATGGGAGCCGTCTATGTTGGGGGTAGCACCTTCATCCTGTCTCTCCGACGGGGCGGGGAGACCGCAACAGGTGGAAGGGCGAGATGATTGCCCCACACATACGTCGTATTCCTTCAACTCTGGGTAAGAGTCAGATGAAGCCTCACGTAAAACAACAGCCGCATGGTCAGACGGTTTACCACGGGATTTGACCCGGTGTTGCTGCTGTACAGGAGCTTTCTGTGGTTTGGTGGGCTTTGGGGGAGGTGATGTGAGTGGTAATTGGCGCACTGGGCTTGGGAACAGCCTCAGCTGTTGGAGGCGACAGGGGCTGGCCCAAGTTCGCCACTGTACCCTTGTCTGCCGTTCGAGTAGGGGCTACCGGCTCTGAAACACTGGCTGCGTTGCAAGTGCACTGACAACTGCAGGTGTTAGTGCCAACACTCACCACCTCGGTCTGCGTTGAGGCATCGACTTTTGGAGTAGGCTTCTGAACCAGGGATGAGAAAGATGTAGCAAATGTGGGAGGTTGCATCGACTTATAGATCTTCTTGGCCTCACCATAGAGGATACGCTTGGTTGTTTTGATTTCCTGGACTTTGCGTTCCTCTAAAAATATTCGGCAGTCCCTACTCCAAACAGGGTGGTTCCCAGAGCAATTAATACATCTGGCTGGAGACGAGCATCCAACTCCTTCATGAGCAGCCTTACCACAGTTGCCGCAAGTCGCTTCACCTTTACACCCTAAGGTGGTATGCCCAAAACGCTGGCATTTAAAACAGCGCATTGGTGACGGGAAATAAGGGCGCACACTAAGGCGAAGGAAGCCAGCTTTAATATGTTCTGGAAGTTTCGTGCTACTGAAGGTCAAAATAAAAGAGTCGGATTTCACAAGATTGCCATCAACCCTCTTCATGATATGTTGAACATCAACGATACCTTCCGGAGCCCACTCACGTTGCAGTTCGTCTTTGGGAATGTCGACTAGATCCCAGCATGTCAGAATACCTTTGCTATAATTCAAGGTGCTGTGCAGTTAAGTGTCTATGGCATACTCCCCAAGGCATTTAGCAGCTTGCAGGTTAGTGGCTTGCTGGGAAGTGGAAGTTTCCACGAGCAAGGTCCCATTATGCAAACGCTTCACTGATTTTAATGAACCACAGATGCCCTCCAGACCCTTTTGTATATAGAAGGGCGAAACCTTCTCAAAACTACCCTCCTTCCGTTTTACAATGAGAAACACATTCTGATTACCAGAATGCATTCTGCTACTAAAGACTTCACTTGTCAAAGAAGTGCTGCAGTCAGGGGGACTGACTGCACGAGCCCTCTTCAGAGACTGGGTGTTAGAACCTTCCAGCGGCCCACCCTTTCCGCTGGGAGGAGGAAAAGAGGATTTCGAAGGATCCATCTCGGTCCCACGAGCAGCTAGGGAACTAGAAGTCCACCTAGACAGAGCCCCGCGTGCCTAGGTAAGCCTTATACAACTGGGGTGCGGCAGGTGCCCCAGAGGTTGCCCGCTTGCGACTGTTCCACCCCAACAGCCATGTATCTTATAGGCGCGCAGCACACTGTAAGATTGAGGAGTTTTTAATAGAGGTTTACCTTCCTCGCAATCCAGGCGGTGAAGCCAAGATTACCATTCGCCGCAGCATACAACATTCCACCGCCGCACCATACGGTGGTCGCTGAAGCATGTCCGGGGGTTACGGTGACAGGAGAGTGGAGGCGCTGACCAGTCCCCAGCTCAGGACCCCGGGGTCGCCAAGCCCGGTCCCAGCAAATGAATGCTGAGCCCCTGGAGGCGGCTGTTAACAGCGCGTAGCTTTTCGCAGTTGGAGTTGAGCCGCCAGCAGTGGTGGATGCGGAGAGAGAGATGGTGGAGTTTTGAGAGCGGATGACCTGGACGTGTGTCCATCAGAGACAGTAAATTTGTAACACTGGATGTCATGAAGTGATATATATATATATATATATATATATATATATATATATATATATATATATATATATATTATGACTTTTGAACACTATTAAGGTAAATACATTGTTTGTTCTCTATCAAAATCTTTCATTTGCTTAGTATGCCTATCAGTAGTTAGTGCCTTCAGTAGTTAGAATCTTTTATTTAGCTGGCAGTAGTGGAGCTCGCTGTATTGCAGTAGTTCGAGTAACGAAGATTTTTGTGAGATAAGTAATTTGTGAAACGTATAGGTTAATGTTAGTCAGGGCCATTCTTTTGTAGGGATTTTTGAAAGTCAGATTGCGTTGCGCTAAAAATATTGTGTGTCAGTTTAGTGTTGATCAGAATGTCTGCGTACGTTCAGTTCTGCTCCGCTGTTTGAACATCAAATAACGTAAGGGGTTTACCAGCACAGCAATTCAATAATTTTTCTAAGGGGACGTTTCGAAGTTAATTTAAATTAGGTTAAATTGTGTGTAAGCCTAGGGACCGAGGACCTCAGCAGTTTAGTCCCATACGAACGTATCACAAATTTTAAAAAAAAGACAAAAAAGCAATAGGCCTCAGTGAAGGTTCGTGTTATTGCTCGGGTGAGAGGAAATGTGTAGTCATAATCCAGTGGACGGCGGCGAAACAGGAAAAAAAAAACTCTTCGTAAACCGTTTTCCATCAGTCTCTTCTCTCCATGCCACAACCATTCTCTTGCGTCTGATTCAGAGAGTTGCATCACTTTAAAATCTCAAGCATAAATTTCACTGACGTCGCGATAGCTATTTGCTTTACACTTCCTTCCGTATCAATCACCTTTAGCCTTTCCGTAGAAGAATTCACTGTACATCAGTTCAGACAGGAGAGGAAATATATTATAATCTCCTGCGCCCCTTCACAGCTTAGAAAAATCATCAACGGTTTACTTAGTCACTCTGCAGAATTTCACTGTAGCCTACTACAGTTAGAAGGCACAAGCTCGAACTTGAAAACCTGTTTATTTCACAACAGAAACCATAATGAAGAACTTCTAAACCAAATACAGAGGTCCGTAGCCAATAACGCATTTCATTTCTTTTACATCCAAGTTACTCACATTAACAATAACAATAATGAAACTTCCTGGCAGATTAAAACTGTGTGCCAGGCTGTGGCTAAGCCATGTCTCCGCAATATCCTTTCTTTCAGGAATGCTAGTTCTGCAAGGTTCGCAGGAGAGTTTCTGTAAAGTTTGGAAGGTAGGAGACGAGGTACTGGCAGAAGTAAAGCTGTGAGGACGGGGCGTGAGTCGTGCTTTGGTAGTTCAGTTGGTAGAGCACATGCCCGCGAAAGGCAAAGGTCCCGAGTTCGTGTCTCGGTCCGGCACACAGTTTTAATCTGCCAGGAAGTTTCATATCAGTGCACACTCCGCTGCAGAGTGAAAATCTCATTCTGAATAACAATAATGTCTCTCAGACAACTACGGAACATTCTCTGCGAACGAAGCAGGTGCTCCCCATAACAGCGACGACCTTTAACCCGCCTCCAGCAACGAGACCGGATACCCGTGCCCCTGTTCACTCCGGGGATGCGACCCAGTTTGTCCCGCACTTTCGCGATATGAAGCATGAATATTAATGCGCTTAAACAGTATGACGCGAAAACAACACACCCAACACCTAACTCAATAACAAACACCAGTACATGGAAGCATATTCACATTTCTCCTTTCATACAATTCACACTGCATGTTAATAAGGCGGGAAACAAGAATGTAGGACTCCACAGTGTAATTTGGTTCACCACACTGGCCGTTGTCAAACGGTGACTTCTGCATACATGGGTACAAATAAAAACTCAGGATGTGAAACTAGAGGAATTTCTTATATATTTTACAATGAAAGTCCATCACGACATTAATCTTGACATGTTTCTTTCTTTCTTTTTTCTAAATGAACTTACGTCTCAGAAAGAATCACTGAATCTTCGTATTCACGCTCCTAGAACGCATAGACAATAACGAGCTAAAGTTTACAATGCAGGTAACGTAGAAATGGATTCACCTACCATTAATACTCATTACAACTGAAGTTAGAAACTTAGCAATCTTACTACTTATATTATAGTCATTGTCAAGTAAAGAAGTCTCACAGAAATAGCTAGTTTTCCCTTTACATGTTATCATTCACCCCAGCTCTGTAAAATGATATATGATACTATTAATCACTGAATACCTTCGACACTATAGCAATGAAATTGTGGGGAACGACAGAGCTATTTCATATATCAGCGTAAGGTCATTAGCTAGGTAGACAGAAGGAATACTTAGTTCAGTCGTTATGAGTTTTAGCTTGAGAGGCAATGGAAATCATTTCGCAATAGTTGTGCTTTAAAAAGTGGTAATACTGTAGAAAAGATACGATTAGCTCTTAATGGTAACCAAAGAGAGCTGTGACGACGAATTCGCTTGAAGGAAGAGCTCATAGATCCTGGCAGTGAAGTTCATTGTGTTTGCAAGAGCTGACAGATCCTCGCAGTTAAGATCATTGTGTTTAATAAAGGAAATCGGTGAGGAGCTAAGGACTGGAGTTCTGTGTCACTTTCCTCTAGTTGCATAATAACTAAAGACGGAAAATGACAAGCTTCATACAATAATCGAACAACATAATTGTGCCTCGTTTAATGGTAAACAAAAAGATTGTTTTCCTCTCGTCAGAAAGGAAAACTTTTGGTAATTAAATACACCTTCCTGCCATCAGATTGAAACCATATATTTTTCCAAATACATGAGAGAAACCTCAGATATATCTAAGCCCTTAATGGAATTACTCTGTACTCCAATCTCGTAGGGTCTGGTGACTTGGCCTGAAGGGTATTCTACGCATAATGCAGGTTGAACACAGTCTTCACACAGTTAAGTGAAATTGTAGTTAAATCCATTTCCGTTGCAGGTGACCAGACAGAATGCTCACAACGTGAGAATGAACCGTTGTGGTTTTTGACCGATTGTATTGTATTACGTAGGAGCAAGTATGAGCAGATTTTTACCGCTAAATTTGGAAAACCAGTTACTGCAAGATTAGGAATCAACACGTTGGTTAACAAATTTTAAATGTGCGGATAATGTTAGTGGTAAGGAACTATCTGAGAGGCTGCACGGTGGGAGGTACAGAGCATTTGACTACACGAAGCCCTTTTGCATCTACCAGGAAAGTGAGTAGGGAGCTAGATATAGCGCAATCTACAATTTGGAAAATCCTGCGATACACGCACAAGAAACGTGCCTATGACGTCTAGATTCTGCATAAACTTGATGTTGAGTGTTGTGTATCCCGACTGACTGTGTGTCACGATCTGTTACATGCCGTGTAAAATGAGAATTTCATGGAACATGCGTTTCTCAGTAGTGAAGCAATATTCCACGCCTGTGGGTATGTGAATAGACACAACTGCAGACTCTGTACCAGCGGACAACCAGTCACTTCAAGAGCAGAAACGAGGCACCCCAAAGTGAATATTTGGTTAGGGATGGGAAGGACTATTATCTATGGCTCCCTGACGTTATCAAAGAAAGCAGTTACTTGAGACACATACTTCGATATGTCGGAAATCTTTCTGCGGCCACAGTGAGTACAAGATAGGATTAAGGGCGGAGTTTTTTTTCAAGCATAGTGGACCATTATCCCCTTTTACCTCAGTTGACCGTAATTACCTGGATGCATCTCTTCCTGGTAGACGAAATGGTTGAGGTTCTCAGAGACTATGGAACTCTCGCTCTCGAGATCTGACTCCTTAGGTTTATATGCGTGGAAATTTATCATGGTTACAATGCACCAAGCGATGTTCAAATAACTTAAGGGAATGCAGCCGTGTGACTTCGTCGACGGCCACCAATATTTTGTTGAAGCGCGCACTGCCATTTTCAAGGGTAAACTGCAAAAGTAAGCGTTGTGCAAGGGAATTTAATACCTCGAATAAGATTGGTCGTGCTTTGCGGGAATATGTGAAATGCCTTTTTCGATCACCACTAAGATCAGGGTCATTTTAGGTTCCACAAAGGATGATCTGAAACGTCCCCTTAGAAAAATTGTACATGACTGGTCTATGAGAAACGTCCTCTTTGAACAATTATACACGAATGTGCTTAAACTGACACACAATAGTTATTAGCGCAATGCAATCTGACTTTCAATAACCCTACAAAAGAATGGCCCTGAATAACATTAACCTATATGTTTCACAAATCACTTACCTCACAAAAATCTTCGTTACTCGAACTACTGCAATACAGCGAGCGCCACTACTGCCAGCTAACTAAAAGATTCAAACTACGGAAGTGACTAACTACTGATAGGCACAGTTAGCAAATGAAAGATTTTAATAGAGAACAAACAATGTATTTACCCTTATAGTCATAATATATATATCAGTTCATGACATCAATTCTTACAAATTTCAAAACTCCGCCATCTCTCTCCCCACGTCCACCACTGCTGGCGGCTCACCTCCAACTGCGCAACGCTACGCGCTGTTAGCATCCAGCTGCCGCTGCCCAACACTACAATGGCAGACAACAATGCAGACTAAACACAGACTGCACACGGCACAGCCAGTGATTTTTATACAGAGCGCTACGTGGCGGCGGCGTTACCAATAAAAAAACCTAAACAGCCTACTTACATAGCCCCCATGCTCCCCACAAAAATTTATACAAATTCTTTTGGGCAGTGGCCAATAATGATTTGATAAAATTTTTCATAATTACTATAACAAAGATATCAAATGCACACACTTATTGATACAATGTTGGTCAAAAGCTAAAATTCTCTCACAGTCCATAAAGACAGTCCTGATCGTTCATCATAGTAAAATTGCATTGTTTTTTTCAAAGTCTGAGCAATAAAAGAAATTGCACTTGGAAGTAGTGGATTTCTAAGCAGTCTTGAAGAAGTAGTGTTGTCCTTCCAAAGAAAGACAGTGCTGACTCTTGACATGCAGACAGGTAATGGGCCACAGCAGAGTCAGTGGACGTTGAAGACTATCGGTAGGTAGGTCATCACAGAGCAGACCCACTGTAGTCCTGGTAGCGATTACTACTGATGGGCCACCAGAGGTGCAGTCCCACTGCAGTCCTTGTAGAAATAGAGGTATTGATGGGTCATCAAAGGTGTAGACCCACTGTAGTCCTTGTAGAGATGGCCAGCAGCCATCTGTTTGACTGTGCAGGCGCACAATCACCATTGAAGAGTCTTGCGGATAATATACCAAGTCCATAACCACCACTTGTGCACTCACAAAAATTGTTTTTGAAATGTCCTTACAACCGGCAATGCTGTTATCCAGTCCCTTACTGAATTATTAACACACTTGCAAACACTATCAGTCCCTACTTCTCACAGATTGTGCATATATTATGACCAACAGAAACGTGTGCAGTGAAATGTAATTTATAAGTTACTTAATTTGATGAACCGGTGTCAATTACAATTTTATAACATAAGAATACAATAACAAAGGTACAAAATATATCATTAAAGAACATAATAGAACAGATAACTTTTTCAGTAATACAGGCTTTACAAAAGAATCGAAATAACAAATACATCAGTGTTACAAAAATTATGACATAAGTACATACATAAGAGATCAGAATAACTTTTGAAACATCAACTTCACACATGAGCATTAAAATAAAAGAGAATAAATAATGTCTAAACATCAGAAAAATTCTACAATGTAAATATTATTAACTAAACACATAAAGACAGGAAGAACACAAATATACAAGAGTACACAAACACATAGTGGGATAACACAAGGAAAGGACAGGGTTTGTTTTAGTGCAGTATTTTGCAAACAAAACTTTCTTTACTTCTCGGAGATCTCCCTTCGTTCTTCATTATTTCCAAAAAGTCCTATCTATACCTGCTTTCTGTACTTTTCTCACCCTCTTTCAAAAATAGTTTTTCTCCACTATACACTACTTTTTTTTTTGGCCAAACCATTTTCTTAAAGCTTCTCAATGCTTTTCTTCCAATTCATCATAGTTAGTTTCTTATATAGTCTACCCCCTCTTAAGCTAACTTAAATCTACTGAGCTCAGATGCTAAACTAAGGGATGAGGCAATGCAGCAGCACAAAACAATTTACACAAACAGCAATGAATAAAAAATGCAAGTAAGCATAGCAAGCAGCAATAAATGTAATAACTTATACCTAAACATGACAAAGCTGAAGCAGAAAAAATATTACGCTAAAGACAACAATGCAGATAAGGACAATGTCTATTCACATCTTAATGTCTATGCAATTAAAGTGTTGCACCACAAAAACTTATTGTAAAAAAAAATATTACTATGTACTTGAAAAGAAAATGTTGTATTCAGTTACTGTAATTAATCCCTTCTTATTGTTCTTTCTATTCAAAGTGCTCCTTTTTCGAAGAATATGGATCATAAAATTATTATTTAATAGATCTGTTGGCAGAAAGTGTTCACATTAGCAAATGCATTTAATTTTATTTTATAAAATCAATTATGCAACACAGCTGGAAAACAGATATCAACTGAAATAAGCAATAATGCAAAGTAAAGAATAAAAACATCATTCAATAGCTATTTGGCATTTCATAAGTCAGAAGAAGTTCTCTCAACTCTCGTAGAAAGACACTTGTTATAATCAGGTGTGCAGATGTAAGAATGTTTCCGAGAAATGAGCGTGTCGTATTTGCGGTGCTTTCTACAAAGGAATGTCAATAGCGAGGATAACGGCATCTTTTTATTTCTCCACCTGTGCCCCTAACAGGCACACACTAATGGCTTTTTTTTTCAGGCGCCTGTCGCGCAGCTGGGTGCCCACGACGCATTACGCGCAGGTGATCTCTTAACTGTCTTACCGAAATATTTGCGACACCAGTTTCCGCTACAGTGGCAGTCTCATATAAAAAATTTCACAGGTCAAGAACTTGCGTTACAAATCTGTAGAAACAAAATCCTGTAAATATAACAGTGTCCAAAAAATTTTCGGCGGCATTGTGGTACATTCACGCATTTACATACATTTCATAACTCTTAAAGTACGATTCTTGGTTTCCAACCACCTTTTTCACAAACCAGAGTCCCTAACCACTACTCATTATTCCTTACCTTATGACACATATGTATATTCGTCGACACTTCTTCAATATGTCATCATAACAGATACGTAACATAACCAAATAACTCATATAGCATAAGCTTAAGCATACTTCAGCAGCATAATTCACATCGTCGACGTAATAATAACATCATAACACCACAGTCAAATTCTCAAAATCTCTGTAGCTTCCTCCAATAATTGCAAAACCTAAAAAATAAAAATTCTCTGCTCATGTCAAAAGTGTCATCTACCTCAAACGTACTTTAAAAATCGTGATCCCATACCAAATATGTCATTCAAAGCTCTCATAGTATCGCAATGGTTCCGAAAAAATATTAACAGTTCACAAAGTACAGACAAAATACAATTTCATAAGTGTGAAGTTATCCAACTGTGTAATTACGTAAACATCTGTCACTGATGTAGTAAAATAAATGTTTGTTTCTCTCAGTTAAATGATCAGATAGCTGTGTAATTTATGTGTTAGATAAATATGGTACCGATGTGTAGAGTTGTATAAGCAAATACCATATTAGCTAGGGCTCCTTGTGCTTGCCAAACACATGGTACACAAAGTAGACGTGTACCCCCCTGAGGATTAATGTAATTATATCCTCAGGTGTTGCAGATTACAGCAATGGAATGAAATGTATCATGGAAAACCTTTGCATCATTGTACTTCAAATATCTTTAAGAATAAATGTTTAAGTACAAAATTAATCACTCAAATACGTGTAAGGGTAGCGCTAAACTGTGCGTCTTGTTGTAAAATAATCTCTGTGGAAGTGTCGTAGTTATCGTCCTCCGAAAACTAAGTTCTGCAGAAGTCAATGTACTTACCTCATGATAAACAAAAGTGAAATGCTTTGCGTATAGATATCGTAGTTACTACGCTCATTGCCGTGATGAAGTAAGTACTGTACTGTAACGTATTGTTGTGCTACAGAAAAGGCTGTCTCATTGTAGCTATACCACAAAAGTTACTAGTAAAACATGTTTTACTTTCCAGAATTATTCAGAAAAACTGCAGATATAAAACAGATACACCGCAAAAGCAACATTGTAAATTGTCACTCATTAGTAGCGTCGTGATATAATCGTGTAGCTGTCACATATACTAACCACTGTGTCATCTGGTATCTCACAGAAAGTACTTTAAATCCAGAATGTATTTGCAAGTAAACCAAAATGTTGCATTAAAATCTCATTAGTAGTACTGGTAAATGTTCTAAGTATGTAAGCCTTATAGTCGTTACGTAATCGTGCAACTAACAAGCAAGAATGTACACACGAAATAACACAGTGATGTATGTTCACTATAACAATGCACTTGTAAATACTGTCTAAATATGTTCCGTAGGTTCTAGACTGGATAGTGAACTTCAAGATATTGTTGCATGTTAACAGTTTCTAAGTGTGACAAAGCATACTAGAAATGTGAAGTGAAATGTTTTATGGCAAAGACAAAGTTAAAAAGCAGATTATTTTTCAATAAACGGTTTTACATGTGAAATGTGATGTAAACCTTTACTCTTCCTAGTACGCAGAGTTTCAACTTCAACGCAATTATCATGCGGTACACGTCGGTAAAGAATACTGGAATTTCTCCCAAGGTTAGCGTCTATGTTATTTTTCACTGAGCCAGCCGGCGCACGCGGCTGCCTGCGGTGCGAGTCATTGTCTGTTTCTTTGTTGGCGCGCGTAGTTAATGGGATTAAGAGACCTAACTTCTACAAATTCACCTCGCTGAGAGGGCCCTGCTCTGTTTGAATCCCGCCAGTTCTGATGCAATTCAGGTCTGTCGTTACGATCATATCGTCTGTCGTCATGTCGGTAGATTCCATAGTTTCTTTCTTGTCGGTCACGTGGTGAAGAATTTCTCTCTGAATTGTCACTGCAGGGTGGATCGTAGCGTCTGAAGTTATTCTGTCTCCCGTGATAATAATTATTTTGGTTGCCATATTGTCTGTTTCTCTGATTGTGTCTGTGATAGTCATTACTACGGAAATGCGATCTTTCTTTGTAACTATTATTACTCCGCCAGTGGTTGTCATATGGGTGGTGTCTGTTTTGGTCACGATTTACGTTGTAAGAATAGACTTGTCGTGTCCAGTTATTGTTTCTGTCGTCACGGAATTGTGACGGATGTGAACTGTAGTGATTGTTTTCCTGTTTTCGCATCCCGCGACTGTCTGTGTGAATTTCTAATTCTTGTAAGAGGCCCTGAAAAGCTTCAGTGTCGTCTTTGCAACGCCCTGCCAAAATAATATTCCTTAGATGTTCAGGCAATTTCATTATGCAAATGCGGATTAGTTCTGAAGGGCTATATGGGTTTGACAGGTACTGATTCTTGTGCAACATGTCTTCAAAATATTTCACAAGATTGGAAAATTCAGATTGTTCGAAATGTTTCATCATTATGATGCCATGTTTTACTCGGTCTTGTGTGGCTTGGGACCAATATGCTGAGAGGAAGGCATGGTAAAATTCTCCTTCACTGTGGCAATCGTGAATGACCGATCGCATTCTTACAGCTGGTTCATTCTCTAAATAGCCACACATAAATTCTAATCTGTGCTCTAGTGACCAGTTGGGAGGAAAACAATGAGAGAATTGATGGAGCCACGCTTGTGGATGAATGTCGTTGCCAGAATTCTTAAATGTTTTGAATTTACGTGTAGTAATGAACAGCTTATAGTCAAAATCATCGTGTCGGCGGGTCGCATATCGGTCATTGTTACGTCGTTTCGGCGGTTCCATCTCAAAATTCGGTGTATTTTGCCAATTACTTTCATGATTTCCGAAATGCCCTGTGTTATTATTTTGTGGTTGTTCTGTATTGCTATGTCCCTCTTCCCATACTGGGGCGCGAGTGTCCTCTGAAATATGTAATTCTTGTATTACTTGAGCCAACTGATCTTGTACTTCCCGCATTTCTCTTTTGTACTGTGTGTTGATTTGATTTTGATTCTGTTTGAATTTCCTAATTTGTTCATACTCTTCAGTGTCAGTGAAGCCTACAGGTTTTGTGTCATTCAGATCATCATCTACGTTCGTAGATAAGTTAGTGAACTGATCTGAAAGTTCGCCTACTTTCTCCGATAGTGAACACATTTCCTCAGTGTGTTTTTCTGAACCAAGTTTCAGAGTGTCCATTTGTGTTGAAATCGAATCTACTGTGACCTTTAAGTTTTCCTGATTTCTTGCAAGTTGCGTAACCGAATCGGTGGATGCAACTGAGTCAATTTTAGCTTGCAAGGTCTCATGATTTTCATGAACAATTGTTTGCAGTTCTTTTATGGCTGCTTCGTGATTCTGTAATGCATTTTCATGCCGCGAAAAAATAGGTTGGAAATGCTCACAAATTTGTGTTTTTACGTCATTACAGACTTTTTGACATTTCGATTCGATTTTATGTAATTCAGTAGTTAAATCTTCACGTGTTTGTTCAAGCATATGTTCCACTGTGTCTAACTTTTGAAGCTTTTGCTGTGTTTGTCTCTGATTTTGTTCCACTGTGTCTAATTTTTGAAGATTTTGTTCCATTGTGTCTAACTTTTGAAGATTTTGTTCCATTGTGTCTAACTGTTGCTGTGTTTGTCTCTGGTTTTGTTTCATTTGTTGCATTAATTGCAATAATAATGTATTAGTGTCTGGAATCTGATCATCTATGCTTTTCGGCAGTGCATTTGCACTGGCAACATTCACACTTTGACAAGCAGAAAATGTGTCTCGGCTTATTTGAGAAAACGGTGAGGACGCAAAACCTGAATGTACAGTATTTGCAAGATTGTGTCCTGTCATATCGGATTCCTGACGCGAGCTGTTGCCAACCAATCTATCGATAATGCTTCCCTGTTCACTAATTGTTTCACTGCCTACACCATTATTTGCAACCCGCTCCATTTCTCTATGCACAATTACCAAATTACTACTTTGAACATTAGTTAATTCATTACATGGTGGCGCTAACACACTGCTTTCGTCTTCACTGTCATTTCTCAGTTTACTTTGGAGCCTAGTATTACGTTTTTCACACGCCATTATTGTCACAATATTTCACACGACAACACAAAAAAGCACAATTTGAAGAGCAAAAATAAGAGAACACATTAACATAGCACTGAAAATAATATCTAGTTAATTGCAAGCGCAGCTGCGAAATACTTGGTGCAACTCTACATGCCACAACTGTTTTACTGTACAACAATGAAAGACTAGAACTACAAAGGAAATTCCCTCTATGATTACGCGCTAGCAATAAAAAATATCTACATTAATTACACAAACTACAAGAAAAAATCAGAAGATTCCAGTGAGGTATCCTCGGCTAAGGGTCGACATATGAAACGTCCCCTTTGAAAAATTATACTCGACTGATCTATGAAAAACGTCCTCTTTGAACAATTATACACGAATGTGCTTAAACTGACACACAATAGTTATTAGCGCAATGCAATCTGACTTTCAATAACCCTACAAAAGAATGGCCCTGACTAACATTAACCTATATGTTTCACAAATCACTTACCTCACAAAAATCTTCGTTACTCGAACTACTGCAATACAGCGAGCGCCACTACTGCCAGCTAACTAAAAGATTCAAACTACGGAAGTGACTAACTACTGATAGGCACAGTTAGCAAATGAAAGATTTTAATAGAGAACAAACAATGTATTTACCCCTATAGTCATAATATATATATCAGTTCATGACATCAATTCTTACAAATTTCAAAACTCCGCCATCTCTCTCCCCACGTCCACCACTGCTGGCGGCTCACCTCCAACTGCGCAACGCTACGCGCTGTTAGCATCCAGCTGCCGCTGCCCAACACTACAATGGCAGACAACAATGCAGACTAAACACAGACTGCACACGGCACAGCCAGTGATTTTTATACAGAGCGCTACGTGGCGGCGGCGTTACCAATAAAAAAACCTAAACAGCCTACTTACAGATCTTGGCTTGCGTATGGCGGGTATCTACTGTATTCTTTGCAGTTGTGGCATGTCATATGTTGGTCAGACTATTAGGACTGTGGAGGACACATGTACGAAGTGTAAGCGGCACACACACGCACAGCCGAGCATATCCACTATTGCAGGACAGTGTCTTGAACTGGTAATCCTATGGAATGTAACAACACGGAGCTCCTGGTATGCGCTTCCAGCTATTGGGATAGTGTTTATACGATAGCTGTTATAATTAAATGAGAAAATGACGTTATAAATAGAGACGATGGTTTTTGTTTGAATTCTGCATGGCATCCTGCTCCCTCCATTGTCGAACAATAGAGGAAAAGAGTTTATTCTACGTAACCCGTTGATTATTAATTTCACTGTCGATAACATCGGACGACTTTCATGTTTGGTATGTGATGGTACAAGTGTTTACAACGAGTGTGTTTGTGTTTGTGCGTGCGCGCGTGCATGTGTGTGTGTGTGTGTGTGTGTGTGTGTGTGTGTGTGTGTGTGTGTGTGTTTCCGGGAGTTTCTCCGCAAACCGAGGCATTAAGTTCCCTTGCATAGCGATTACTTGCTGTAGCTTTGCTTTGAAAATGGCAGTGTATGGTCCTGTCGAAACATCGGCGACTGTCACCCGTCGGCGTTCCGGTAAGTTGTTTGAACATCGTATACGCCAGGAGGAACTCAATCAAATCTCGTACCAAGTGATGATTAATGGCATAGCACAATTCAAACACTGGGTAAGGAACAGTGTATCAAATATCTCCAGCTAAGTTGAATAGTGTTTCGGTCTGCGGAATAGCGCTGATGGTTGTGCCAGTGTGGTTGGTGTGTGGTTCTGTTGTGACACTTCTTGTATTTTATATAGCAGATGTTTAATAAATTTGATTTACCACAGGAGTGAATAGACTTTATGTTGGCACTGCACTGCTCTGTCCCCATTATTGGCCAATAATGGGGGATGATTCAAGATAAAAGAAAGGAAAAGAAACGCACCTGAGCCCGCCAAGGAATGTAAAAGAGCGACAGAACATTTGTTGGAACTCCTATTCAGTGGACTGCAGGACTGTGTAGCAGCCATGATGGCGTAATCAATTATTGGTAATAAACGAATAAAACACAAAGGCAAAAATATTCGTACCTAAAACGCAGCAAACAAATGGCAGAAGAAGACTTTTCCACGTCATTAGAATAATCCCAGGCGTAAAGCACCAAGCCCAGACAGCGCCCTATAGGAATACTGGAAATTACTTCGCAATTTGCTGACATGAGTAACGAGATACTGCAAGTGAGCTCTGTCGCAGCTGAAATGTGACACCGTTACGATCCTTATAGAGAAGGAAAGAAACAGCATTAGGGAAAAATATTCTCATTAACTTTGTTCATTTCGGGTTTGAAGACTTTCCGTCGCGTTAACTCACGGAAGAATAAACAGGCTTGCGACTAAACCGCAACAAGGATCTAATAGCATATGCTCATTTGTAGTAAAGCAAATTCTAGACTTCATTTTTTAGCGGAGGACTGTGAAATGAGTGTTTTACTATTAAAGAGAATGCCTATGGTCCAGTTGTACGCCCTGTGTAGGAATACGATTCGCATTATGATATGCATATCAGGTCGTACTTTCAGCGAACACAGGTCGTACCGAAGCACAAGTAGTCAGTGGTAGCACTGGTGAGATTTTTAAAAATATCGCGATTCCATATATCGATGTTTAAAACCGTATCATTATCTGCCCTTGGTCTGTGGAGGAAAGGTATCGATACATCGAGGGAAAAAGTATCGACGCACCGACATTCAGAAATATCGGCTGCACATTGGAAATACACTGCCGGTTTTAGGACAGTATTTTTAAGTATCGATTTATTATTAGACATTCTGTACATCAACAAGCTACCAGCCTGTTTATCTCCATTAGAGCAAGAAACGAAAGGAAAATGATGCGTGCTCACAGTTGGCGATAACCATTTTGCTAACAATGGTAACTCTATGTAAGTGGCACAATAACAGGTGTCCGATCGCTCCGCCGATCGGTTTCGTCACATATCGGAGTTGTCCGCAACACTTCATGTCGACTTCCCCCTTCTTTCATTTCTACAAACACGCCGATTACGCCAGCATTTGCTCTCTCACGTACCCGCCCATCGCGAAGACCGATCCGCGAAGACAAATATTGTCATTCAGATCTTTGTTCATCATTTTCAGCAACTCTTTGAAGAATGCCGATGTGAAGAAATAGAAAACTAGTTGCATTAATTTTTTTAACGCTATTGATGTGATGTTTCTTTACATCGTAAATCTTATTTTTCCATTCTCTCTGCCACCCCACAGTGCGATCTTCTGTGCCACCTATACTTACACGCCAATTACGACAGCATTTATCCTCTCACGTACCCGCCCATCGCGAAGACCGATCCGCGAAGACAAATATTGTCATTCAGATCTTTGTTCATCATTTTCAGCAACTCTTTGAAGAATGCCGATGTGAAGAAATAGCAAACTAGCTGCATTAATTTTTTTAACGCCATTGAGGTGGTGTTTCTTTACATCGTAAATCTTATTTTTACATTCTCTCTGCCACTCCACAGTGCGATCTTCTGTGCCACCTATACTTACTTCACACAGTCAAAGAGAAAGACTGGACGTGATGAAAGCTCAAGAAGCAATAAGACTCCTTCACACAATGAAAGTAAAAGTATGTTCTATTACAATTTCAAAAGAACTGTTTCAAATATTTATCGGAAATTGTGAAAGAAATATAATATAAAATAAAAGCCGGCCATTGTGGCCGAGTGGTTCTAGCCGGATCAGACCGGAACCGCTCGACTGCTACGATCGCAGGTTCGAATCCTGCCTCGGGTATGGATGTGTGTGATGTCCTTATGTTAGTTAGATTTAAGTCGTTCCAGGTTCTAGGGGACTGATGACCTCAGTTGTTATTTGAACCATATAAAATAAAAATATCAGCACTCGATATTACCACGCCACTGTCGATACATCGATATGTCTGAAAGCAGATGTTGGTTTTTGTAAAAGTATCAAAGTATGGATATATCGATACTTTTTGAACAGACCTAGTCATTGTCGTGTGTCTCGTGCAATTTGTTAGCGGACTTTAAGGAACGTGTCTGATACCTCACGAAAACTTCATAAAATTTACAAGGAACAGTATCAAAAAACAAAATAAAATTAATTACAGTTCACACAGAACAGTCAATATTCCCGCACATCTGCGAAACGAAACGGGGAGAAATCATAACGTGTGTGCCCACTGTCTAGCACATTACACTGATTTTTCGATTATAGGTGGACATTTATACAGGTCGAGACACGAAAAATGAGGAACTGGGATAACGCTGCGATTTTTAGTTCTAGACTAAGTGCTTCAAACATTCCTACGTAGGGAGCGATACGTAACGTGATGCTAATAGGATCTGCGTTGTTGATCGAATCGTAGCGAAACGATAGACATCTTGGCTGAAACCCGAACAGCCGTCCTTGACATAACGTAATCAATTGTACAATATTGTTTTGGAGGTTTAACAAAAAAATGCTTTCAGGATTTCAAGCTGATTCGGGCAACAATTGTGTAACAAGTTGTAAGTAGACTGTTTAGGTTCTTATGTAGGTGACGCCACGTAGCGCCCTTTGTTAAAATCGCTGACTGTGCTGTGTGCAGTCTGTCGCTGGCTGGACTCATTGCTGGATTTTTCGCTAGTGTTGTGTTGGGCAATTGGATGTGAACAGCCAGTAGTGTTGGGCTGTTGGTGACCGCCTCGCACCACTTCTACGCTACGTACAGCGCTCTAAAGTGGCGTTTGTGCTCTTTTAAGGGATAGCTATGTTGTCTGAAGAATCATCTAGATTTAGAGTTCGACTTTTGGCGTCGCTCTGAAGCCATTCTGTTTTTCGTCGTTCTTGCTGTAATTCGTGAAATGTACGCTTCCACTGTTCTGGTGAAAGAGGTGGTCGGCAACTTGATAAATGAGTGGCAGGTCTCAAAGAGTTGCGTGGCATATATCGCACGACACGACGGTACTGCACACTTTGACTCGACCCAGGCGGCGAACAGACATTAGACAGCTGATCGGAGTACCCAAATAGGACTGCTAGGCGAACCGTCAAAATATTGTCCACTATATGCCGCCAATAGCTAAGAAAAACCTATCGTACTGGAATTTTAAACTCTCTTCTCGTGCTTGCAGAAAAATAAAGAAGTATTAAAGGGGGTTCATCGTCCTTGCAAGCACTCAATTACTGTTTTGCGTTACTCTAATCCCTAACGTATTTCATCACAGCTGCAGTATCCTGAGTGGATCTCTTTCTTTTATTGTTCCTGAAATACATAAAAGCAGATTTTATGTAGATATGAAATATGTTACATCATGTTGCATTCTTATTTAAATTACATATGAACTTCACATTTTATTTATGTTGTGTGTGCCCTGTGGTTGCAATACGAAACAGCTACCGTTCTAAATTAATATACCATGTCATCTACACACATACACACACACACACACACACACACACACACACACACACACACACACACACACAGTTACACACCACACGTCACACAAACAAAATAGAAAAACAATGAACAAATTCAAATTCCGAGGCCGTCAATGGGAAACAAAACACTAAAATAAACGTGTGTCAAAAGCGCATCAAAAACGTTAACTATGAAGCGAAATGTATGTCCAAGCCACTGCAAAATAATAAGACCCAGAATTCAACAAATGAACAGGAGAACAGAAAAATAAAGGCTTTTAAATACGCAATATAATCCATGAATAGAGAACCACATCAAACAGTTCTCCATATCAATGCGACACAAAATTTTTTTACGAATTGCACTTGTTATTCTGAATACACAAAAAACGACAAAAACATGTTCGGCAGACAAATAAATACTAGCTGGAACACAGCAATGGTGAGACAAAAACGGGACATATGTGAAAATTATTTGCCCTGACTCGACCGTTCGTTCGTTCATGGCCATTAAAATGTTTGCCTGCTTTTTACACAAAACTGGATGTACTGTCCTACTATTGCGAACAGCGTGTCCCAGTAGATACATTTACATAAAGAAAAAACTAACTGGCATTCACTGTGCAGGAAATTACTTCAAAACTGTTACTCGAAAACCACTACCAAAAGCAAACTGCGCACTGCCAAAAATATTGGATCACTGAAATTACGTAGCAACATTATGAAACACAGGAAGTCATTTCTGAAAGTATTTGTATGGAGTGTAGCCACTGACACGTGGACGATAAATAGCTTAGACAAGAAGAGAATAGAAGCTTTCGAAATGTGGTGCTACGGAAGAATGCTAAAGATTAGATGGGTTGATCACATGGCTAATGAGGAGGTATTGAATAGAATTGGGGAGAAGGGGAGCTTGTGGTACAACTTGACTAGAAGAAGGGATCGGTTGGTAGGACATGTTCTGAGACATCGAGGGATCACGAATTTAGTACTGGAGGGCAGCGTGGAGGGTAAGAACCGTAGAGGGAGACTAAGAGATGAATACTCTAAGCAGATTCAGAAAGACGTAGGATGCAGTAGGTACTGAGAGATGAAGAAGCTTGCACAGGATAGAGTAGCATGGAGAGCTGCATCAAACCAGTCTCAAGACTGAAGACCACAACAACAACAACAACTGTTCACTGGCCCTTAAAAATCTAAATTACAAAGGAAATGCTTAGAATTTGCGCAATGGAAACGTGAGATGAGAAAGGAAAGAACCAACAAAAATTAAAAAATCTCACCTGAAGAATTACAGCATAATCAGCAGCTACAGCATAGCATGAAGAAATCGCCCCAGTTAAACTATACTAAAGTAAAACTTAACTGCTGGGAGAAAGACTGGGATAATTTTCTCATACTAAAAAAAAATTCTTATTTAAAATGAAAATACTAATTCGTTCGTTATAATGGCATTTATCTATTTTAAACTCTTATTTCAAAAGAGCATAAAACTCACAGAAAATCAAAAACTTTACTTTTTTTTACAAAAATCTCACAAGCCAGTTCTTTTACGATTAGTCAAATTAAAGTGAAATGGCCTAAACTGAGATGGGAAGGTGGACAATTCTGTTGCAAGAATCGC
This sequence comes from Schistocerca gregaria, assembly GCF_023897955.1. Lineage (NCBI taxonomy): Eukaryota > Metazoa > Arthropoda > Insecta > Orthoptera > Acrididae > Schistocerca > Schistocerca gregaria. Next base: position 318,593,031 of record NC_064925.1, on the reverse strand, counting down.
TAATATTGTCAGTAAGTGTCAGCAAAAATTATTACCTTAAAAACATATCCATAATGCAAATCCATTTTCTCTGTTCCATAAATGCTGCGTCTGTATGTCCCTCCATCAGATTAATAATTCCCAACAATTTTCTTCAGCAAAATCCTCCTTCAGCTGTAATGTTCTTTTAAAAATTTTATGCGTTTGTTTGGTAATGTCCTTCCGTCACATTAATAATTCCCAACAATTTTCTTCAGCAAAATCCTTCTTCAGCTGTAATGTTCTTTTAAAAAATTTATATGTTTGTTTGTTAATGAATATGAAATGCGTAATATTTGTGTCATGCAAATTTACTGTGTTGAGCAAATGACTTAATCTACAAAACCAAGACGCAATTTTCAAAACGACATAAATCCCTCTGAAATTTACCGTCTCGTGAGCACCGAGTTCTATGGCCCTGAGCAATAAACCGATAAAATTGTCTATGTAAATAAACAATGAAATAAATTTTCCTTAGCTCTAGAGTCGCAACGGATGTAGATATTCGGTTCTCTCCACAGTATGCACAGAAAATATTCAATCTTGTCACAGCGAAGTGCAATGCCGGCCGTGAAATAGCTTCATACAAATAATGTCAGTATATTGGTTGATAAATGAATAACCTTGAAAATGTTCGGTGAAAATACTGGATATTGCCTCAGCGCTGTGCAATGCTGCCCGTATTGAAGCTGTTACAAACATTAACACTTTTCTGATTCTGGAAAATTAATATTTTTCTGACTCTGATTGAAAAATGATTTCTTTAAAAAAATATTCATGGTGTTCAAATAAACACGACATGAAAAAGGATGATGTGGGGTATCCTAAGGCCAAATGCTTCAGTTTGAAAATTGTATTCAAAATAAAGTTGCTACTTCACAAAATGTATGAATCATTTTACATTATCTTCAAATTCATAGAATTTCTCAACTGCTCTACAATTCTCACTTACTGTCGTAATGAAAAACACTTGCATTGTCACATGAGAAAAAGTCTGACATCGTTCGACAAAATAGATTCCATAATTTAACTTCTCTGTATCAGGATTACAAAACACACAGAATATTACAAATCGGGTATACCTAATCAAACTATACATTAAATTTGATTAAAAATACTTGGTTCCAACATTCAAGGGTCAGCACTGTAACAATTAGCGAAATCCACATTATATTGCTGCATACTTAAAAGTAAATAAACAAAATTTCATTACCTTACAAATTTGTTCCAGTTGCTTTACCTTTGAGTTACAGTATCATTCACCACTTCATTTTATAAAAACTGTATTATGCTGCGCCCATAGACCAACCACTAAACTCTTAAAGCTAGCCACTGGCATTAAGCCTTACAGCCTACCTACACCAGAGTGCAACGGCAACTGCCACTGCGCTCACCGTGCCCCTACTTTCAATCTATTCTGCCGAGTGATCTCTATACTACCTGGATGTCGAACTCCAGATGTCTGATCGGCCTCGGGCATGGATGTGTGTGATGCCCTTAGGTTAGTTAGGCTTAAGTAGTTCTAAGTTATAGGGGACTGCTGACCTCAGAAGTTGAGTCCCATAGTGCTCTGAGCCATTTGAATCATTTGAATCACTAGAACACGAAAAGAAAATACTTTTCGATTCCGCCCCACATGAGCCTATTACATCACATGTTGACGTAAAGTTCAAGACAAGAAATAAGCCTCCAATTCTTCGTCATGCACAGACCGATGCAAATTTGTTTGCCAAACTACAACATGGCGGACGATGCACAGCACACGAATCTGCAGACACGCTGCAGTTCTATACTCTAGATTTCTACATCCAGGTTGTATAGAGATCATTGATTCTGTCACTTAGGTAACATCTTTGGTCAAGTGGTATCAAAAATACAATTTCTTCTACATATGACGATCGTTTCAGGTCATTATTCACGAACTATATTACAAAACCGGGCTCCGCGTACAAGTGGACCCCTCACACAGCACTTCGCTAAAAGTTCTGCCAGCTTACTCCGTGTCCAACACTCGACTACTCTACGCCCTACAACTGAGAAAATTTACCGGAATATATGTCTTTAAGGGTTGTGCTCTAAACGAAATTTCAAAATTTGGCTATGCCCTAACATCTGTACGTTTTGCAAATGACACGATGTATTTATTTATATCTGTGGATGATTTCTGTTGGCAGTCACAGGGTACACGCAATGCAAATAAAAGTACGTACGAAAGTTAAACGATAACGCAAAGTGATATAACATAATTGTTAAACTACAGGAAATCTCTTTGAATGTATTTCAGGTTCAATAAACACTGAGCCTGTCACAATTCTGGTGAAACGTGTTTGGGTATTAAAGCAAAACCTAAATGGTGTACTCACATAAAGGCGGAGCCTCTTTAATTCATTATTTGCAGAAAATACGGAGTGAATTTATAGAGAAAGTCCTTTTAAAATTAAGGAATCTCCTTGCTATAAAATTGAACGACACATGATCCGAAAGTTTATGTCAATCGAAAGGGAGATACGCATCTGGGCTTGATCATTCATTACTCTTGTGAAGACATGTATTCTGCTTAAAACATCCGTGTAATTGAAAATTCATTTTTAAGTGAGCACCATTGTTATTATACATGCAGAACGTGTTAAAACAGCTGTAATTTAGTAGTTGTTATTGTTATTTGGAGAGGTAGAGAGAGAGAGAGGGAGGGAGTTGGAGAAGGGAGGCGGAAATGGCAGAGAAAGCTTGCACACATTTATTGAGCACAATGAGGAACTGTCTCCGGGCCGCGAACAAGTAGTGGCTAGAAATATAGATCAATAGAACAGGTGGTTCTTCTTACAAGTGCGGTTACGTCATAGACCGACGTGAGACTACTCGCAGCAGAAGCATTCGTTTATTACACCGCTCTTCCGTTTGAAAGCCACGTCCACAAACTCTTCCACTGTCGAGGGCACTCGGATGATTGGCGGATTACCGTTGACTGAGATAAAAGTTACCATGGCCCTAAATTATATAAGCCCAAATGGTTACATTAGACGGCGTGGGTGCGGTGGGGCTATAAAGTGTGAACCATTACCCAAATTATTCTTCAGTTTTTAAGTGTTTTGCTTCTTTTTTTTTGCCAACCAGTCATATCCGAGCTCTTATCAGAATGAATTCAGGAACATTCCAACAACAACAAGAAGCTTGTGTGGCCTCATTGAAGTGATTACAAAATCCAGTTAAATGAACAACGAAGTTGTTCCTTTTCACTAGGACGTTGCATCCTCTTGGGTCTGAATGGACTTGCTGATTCGCTCGTGGAGAGTGTCGCACAGATGTCTACAACTATCCTGAGGTAAGCTGGACCACATTCCTTGTTACTGGCCCTCGATGTTCTGGATACTGGTGCTAGACAGCTGTCCCCGTACATACATTCCTTCGGAGACAGATCTACATTTCCATCCAAATCTGCATTTCAAAAGCGAAGTTATTATGTACCGTTGTCAGTTCCCCCTTAATCTTCCCCCCGCCCCCCCATTCCTTGTCAACTCGAATCTCTCTAATTTAATCTTCACGGTCTCTTCGCGAGGAGTACATACAGGCTGAACCACTTAAGAGGTAACATCCCTTTTATTTAGTGAACGGCTACACATATCGATACGCGGTTTTTGGCAAATGTTAGAGCGTCAATGGGCACGTATTTTTTTGTTTGGTTAATTTTTTTAGCATTTTCATCAACAAAGATGTTGAAGCTAGTATCTTTTTTTTAAATGGAACCATATACTTTTTACAACTGCATTCGATAGCTTTTGAGAAGAACATTACACTGATACATATTGATGTTGAAACCTGTCGCAAGAAAATTCGAGAAGTGTCTTAGAACATGAGAGTACGGTGGACCGCAAACGGCATTTGCGGTGCAAACACTATCAAGCAGGCGTTTCGGACCAGGCTGTATACCGTAAGGTAGGTAGACCTGCGCTACGAGAATAAAGCTTTATTTCTCCTTGAACAAACTTATGACCTAGATGCTGGTTCAGTTACGAATACTGTGTGTGGAAATACAACATAGGGCTCAGAAAAACTATTTCACATTTGTGTGTCCTCCCAGATGTATGTGAGCTGAAATAGAGAGATCAACTGTTCATTCTTCAAAACTAAAGAGGTCTTATACGTTGCAAAAAGCAGTTACTGTTTCAAATATTAAATGTTAGAAGGAAGACATGACACCTCATTCCCTGTACGTGGCTGTGTTCTTCTTACAGGTAAAATACATGCAATCGAACAACTGTATCTACCTACACTTCTCTGAATTATATCATATAGAATACATTGGTGACCACCAATACACCGCAAATTTTTTAATGAAAGGTCGTTTCATGGTGAACGTAAGCGCTAATGACAGCGTTACCAGCTACGTGCAGTACACTCTGTCTACTTATTTGACACTGCAACGCAATTTCGTCCATACGTAAACGAAATAAACAGTTCACTAACAATGGTTAGGTAACTACCCAAATCACATAACATAAATATTGTCTTAAAAATATAAAGAAAGCTTTATCCTTTATTTAAGCATGTGTTCAAACTTGATAAAGAACAGAAAGCCGCATTTGCAATCGCCGTTCGAAAGAACAATGAACATATGTATTTATAGTGGATGATATGGTAGATTATTCTCAGACATTTCTCGAATTTGTTTAGAATAGGTTTCAACGTGAGCATTAACAAACACTATATCATTTTTATTGTCTTCACAAGACCTATAGAATGCAACTATAAAAGGTATACGGTTCCATTCAAAAAACGTACTTCCTTTGGAACGTTCATTGACACCAGTTCTAAAAACATTAACCAAAAAAAAAGTGCCCCTCGACGCTCTGACATTTGCTGAAAACCTCGTTTCGGTTTGTGTAATCGTACACGAAATAAAATGAGTGATACGGCTTATGTGACTCATCCCTTGTAGGCTGAAGCAATATGTTGGTTGACTGTTGTAAGAACATTGCTTTTGTGATTTTAATAGTAAACGACACCGTCATGTTTAAAGCCTGTCTTGTAGCCGTTTGTGTTGGATGTTTATGCGTGTAGACGGTCCTATGAGGTAATGTGCTACTCTTCTTTGGATCTTTTCTATTTCTTTTATTAGTCATACCTCATAAGGGTTTCAGACTGACGAGCATCACTGAAGTATCGGTCGAACCTAGGTATTATAGGGTATGCGCTTCATCAATGGACTACGCGCTCTGAGCATTCTTCTACTGAATCTCATTCTGCCATCTGCCTTTCCTCCAGTTTGTTTTGTGCGTTCGTTCCACTTTGAAATGGCTTCATTGCATACTCCCAGTTATGTAATGAATGTGAATGACTATTAGGTGTTCGTGTGATAATAAAATAAGGGATCTTTGCGCCTATTTATACGCTTCGCCTTACATTAATTTGTGATGAGAGTCAGCTGCCAGTCCCCGCACAAAGCGTCCATCTTCTGCTTGTCTTCGTGCATTTCGCTAGAATTTTCTAGAGTTTCTCTGTGTGCAACAATTCATCCGCTAGCAACGTGTAACGTAAAGGCATTATTTAACAAGTAACCACTATAAAACACATGAACCATTTTTCACAAACATTCCGTATCGAATTATTAATACTTAAGTGGTATAGAGGTTTTGTGTCTTTGGAACCACCTAAATGCAGAGGTGTTAATATGTATTAAACAATGTAAATATTATTGAAAATTAATATTCATAAGGAATTCTGTTAGAAGAGTCAGGTTTCAGACAAGGAGAGGACTCACTGCGGGTCTTATTAACACAGTTTTGGATGACTCAGTGGCGCCGTGTGGCGGGCGGAAGAAAAGGATTCGCAGACACGGGAGCCTTGACAGCGGACGTGTGCAGGTCGGGTGATTCGAATTTGTAAAGTGCAGAAAAGTGTGTCGAACTTCATATATTATGGTATGGACATTGAGCGGGTATAATAAAAACCTGCCTCTGAAATTATACGTCACGGATTGCAAACTTTCCTAGTCATAGCATGTGTTAGAGTATTTGAGCAATAACTGCAGTACGAACAATGGGTCCCATAGACACCATGGTGAGCCTTCGTTAATGTTCATGGTCAGAAACACGAAGACGTGGTATATTTCAAACTGCCGCCAAAGTTTACGGCAGCGTCGCAAATTTGAAAGTAAGAACTTTATCGTAACCAATTTTCTTAACATTGTATGAGGAAATCACAGTCAAGCGTTTTTCATTATTCAAAGTTAAAGAACATAGTATTTTATATTCTAAGTAGGTTCATTAAATCTGTCTCATTTAGTCATCTTAATTTCCTGGTCATCCTGCGATATTTTTAATATTCTTTGTTGAATACTCAATTTCAAATGTCGCATCTGATTATTATAGCTTTGTAAATAAAATAGTTTTATATACTGTCCAGCACCTCAAATAGCTATTTTCTCTTGTGAAAATTGTCGTGGCTGCCTTTTAGCTTATAAATGGTAAATTTGCTTGACTTTTAACATATAATTATTTTTAACAATATTCATACTTCAACTTTTCATATATGTTGGCCACAGAGCTGCGGGTTAACTGTATAGCTTGCATCCATTTTGTTTTCGATTAGAGTTTGCAAATAAAATATTTGACTTCAGAATTTCAAAGTAAAGTTCAGGAACGTTAAAGAAACTTTTGCTCCTTTAGAGCTCCTGACTCTTTTCATTAGAAAACATTCATTGCAGAGGGATTGTGGTGCGGTAAGTTAATACCAGATCAGATTATAACAACAGTGCTGTCATGGGCGTACCCAGCGAGCGACGCGTGGCCGGGGGGGGGGGGGGGGGGGGGTGGCTCTCCGCCCACCCCGCCTCCCGCCACTAGAAAATATCTGAACTAGTTCCCGCAGATCCAGAAATTGTTTTTATGTCATCGGCATATGACTTTCGGCATGAAGTTTATGGAAATAATAACTTAGCAATCCCCTCCGCTACTTGCGGGCATTGTGACGTCACCGTGAACAATATAAACTGCCTTCCTGATGAAAAAATATTAGTATTAAAAAGGTTTCATTTTCTAAAATAGGCCTATGAACTGTACATTTGTAACAGATTAAATCGCGTATTTATTTTGTCATTGGTTCATCTTTTAATTGGAACCGTTGACTCAAAAATTCAGGAATTTGGAACACAATCTATTGAAATACGGCAAAAAGGAAATAAAGTGTTCTACACTACGACCTACAAAAAACAATGCGAGCTTACCCTCTCCTGAGCGACTCAATCATGCAGTGCGTTAAATATGCCAAACTTTGGCATTACCAACCTCGTAATGCTGCGATTATTGTAGAAATGAGGTTAGAACAAGAAACATCGACTTGTTCCACTTAAACATTTATTTTTCCCTTGACGGGTTTCGGTTATTTTATACAACTGTTGTCAAACGACGATTCTGTTAAGGCATATACATTAATTTCGTGTCATAATCAAGGACTGTACGTTGTAACATCAAAGTACATTTCCAATTGATGTTGTTTTAAGAGAGGATACATGCACGTTAGCAAAGGAGTTACGTTACCTGGATTACATTTATGGCGTGAATTGAAGTTATCAGCAGCATTTTTATTTTCCCAAATACTTATTCAGTTATTCCCTATTAGTAGAATAAAAATATCACTTTTTTCGAGGTGAGTTGCTTTTCTTACTGGTTTTTGACGACAGCAGGAAGGATGAATGCCCTCATTCTAAAGGAAACTTTGTAGTTTTTGGATGAATCGTGGGGAACCACTCATTCGGTGTTACACAAAAGTTTCTAAAGACACTCCTTTCTCAGGATAAGTTGCTGCATCCATGCAAAAAAACAAACGTTAATTAGAAACCAATTATCTGAGTGTTCGAACACTTCTGCATGGCAAAGTACTTGATGGGATGCATCTATTTTAAACACTCCTTCACGCAATAACGTCGTCGATTATGATCGACGGAAGTTTCTTACTTAACCAGATTCTTGAAAATGATAAGAGCAAATGAGACCGTTTGCTACATTCAGATTGCCTTTTCTACATAATTTCGACAGCAAAACGTTCTTCTAGCGTTGCATGCTAGGGAAATATGAAGTAAGATGTGAGTTTCTTTTGTGCTATAATTGTGCACATTATAGTTTAGAAAAGCACAGCCTAGCATTGTGTAAGACTCCGTCGATCACCTTTACATACAAATTGTGCCCTGCATTGAAGTACTTTAAAGAATGGAGAACAAAATAAATAACTCTGGTAAACGCAGTATGCCTTTGCACCAACAATTCCACAATGACGTCATGCGAACAACAATCAGAATACATTTCCGTTTACACGTGGGCAGCGTGTTATGCGTCTCTGTGGACGGCAGTAAATATTCCAAACGCTGGCGCAAAGAAAGATATGCGCGCCGAAACGACGTAAAAAGCAGAAGTCCAGGCAATAATTAGTATTGGGAGCCAGTCTTCTGAATATATCAGTTACCAAGTTTATGATTGTTTCGTGGAGTTATTGTAATCATCAAATGGGTACGAGGAATTTTTTTAAAAATGGCGATTTTAGTTCCGTTACCTACTTCTTTGTTAATGTTTTTCTAAAGGAATGATATTTAACTACATTTTTTATGTGTAATTTAAAGTAACACGATGTCTTATTATACTGTAATCTATGAGGAAACAATAGGATTATTACTACGATATAGTGCATAAACAAATTCTACATGACTACTCTGCAATGCACACCTACATGTCTGGCAGAGGGTTCGTCGAACCACTTTCACACAATTTCTCTATCGTTCCACTCTCGAACAGCGCTCAGGAAAAACGGAACACACAAATCTTTCCGTGATTTCTCTTATTTTATTACCATGACCATTTCTCTGTATGTAGGAGGATGTCAACCAAATATTTTCATATTCGAGGGAGAAAGATAGCGACTAAAATTTGGTGAAAAGATCTCGCCGCAACCAAAACGCCTCTGTTTTAATGATTGACGTGAACTCCCGCGTTATATCTGTGACACTCAATCGTATGAAAGAAAAATTGAGCGTCGTCCAGAGACGATTTTCAAAGCAAAAGTACATTCTCTGAGCTCAATTTCGTATGAATAAAATTTCTGAAGCGTATTCTCTGAGGATGGAGTTCTTCTTCATTACCCCACCTTCTTGAGAAAGTCATGTGTATTCTGCCGCGCTCGGCACATCTTATAATTCATTGAACTCGCTCAAACAGGCGAACTACTCAAGAGCAAGTATGGAACTGGTATCAACGTGTTCTATAAGAGCTGTACTACGTTTAGATTTTAGTTTTATGTCAGAGTTTTCTAAGAAGAGATAATTTTGGTTAAATATGACGCATAACGGTCCATTCGCACGGCAATTACGTAAGCCTCGTCGTCCTTGCCAAAATCACACAAACAAGTAGATGCCCATGCGTGCATCTGTGCTTGCTCATCATGAGCAGGTTCGTGAACAACCCCGCCCATTTGTATCCTGTACTGGTGACGAGAAATGGCGTATTTATGCTAACATAAGGACAAGAAAGGAATGGTTGAGTCCAAACAACGCAGCAACTTCCCATAGAAAGATCTGCACGCATCCACTAAAGATAATGTTACGCATCTGATGCATTAACAACTGTGTGGTGTACTAGGAATTGCTTCCCCAACGTGTAGCCATCACTGCTGACATTGATTGTGAACTACTGAAACGCCTTGCAGACATAATCCCAGAACGACGACAAGAGAGAGTGCGTGAAGTGACGCTACTCCACAATAAAGCCCTCCAGCATTTTGTTAGACTGACAAAAAGCATTATACTATAGATGGGTTGGGAAGTCATTCCACATTCACTTTATCCATCTTATCTTGCGTTCTCAGATATTCACTTTTTCCGCTCCCTATAAAACAACCTTGAACTTCCTTTCTGGATAAAAATGCGCTCTGAACATGGCTCGATGAGTTCTTTGCCCCAAAACCACGTGATTTTTACAGTCGGGGAATCGAAAAGTTACCTCAGAGTTGGTAGTCTATTGTTCATACTGGATGAGAATATATGGGGTGTTTCGGAAGTGATGGTCAGTATTCAGGGATATGACAGGAATGATCATTTGAAACAAAAAAAGCCAAGTAGACATGGGCTCTAAAACGCATACGTTAAGACTTATGAGCAATTCTTTATCTTCGATAATGTGAAACAGATCTCTTCTACTGCAAGCTCTTTGCTTTCCATATTTTGGTAAGTAGTAGTATGGACCAAAACAAGAAAAAATTCCAAGTAAACATGTTCTATGAAATGTATACCTTGAGATCTAAGAGCACTTGTTCATCTTCACTGCTTTGAAATACAACTCTTATAAAGAACAAGTGCTCATAACTTTTAAGGTATGCATTTTACAGCATATGTTTACTGGAAATTTTTTTCTTGTTTTGGTCCATACTACCTCTTCCCAAAATATAGAAAGCAGAGAGCTCGCAGTAGGAGAGATTTGATTCACAGTATCGGTCAAGAACTACTCATAGCTCTTAAGGTATGCGTTTTAGAGCCCGTGTTTACTTGAGTTTTTTATTTCGAATTATCATTTCTGTCATATCCCTGAAGACTGACCATCACTTCTGAAAAACCCTGTATTATTGATGACTAAATTCTCTGTTATGTGTCCGCAGCTCGTGGTCTCGCGGTCGCGTTTTCGCTTCCCGAGCACGGGGTTCCGGGTTTGATTCCCGGCGGGGTCGGGGTTTTAACCTGCCTCGAGATGACTGGGTGTTTGTGTTGTCTTCATCATTTCATCATCATTCATGGAGGTGGCGAGACTGGACTGAGCAAAGGTTGGCAATTTGTACGGCAGCGCAGTTGAGCGCCCCACAAACCAAACATCATCATCTTCTCTGTTATGTGTATCTGTGGTGTTTAAAACTTCCGGAAAAACGCTACGAGCTTAAGCACTAAGCCAGTAACGTTGCGTCTGTCACAACCATATAAAAAAAAGAAAAGAAAATATTTCAGAGACTTTGAGTAGGAAAGCCTATGTTGTCAACACCAATGAAGGAAATACCCAATAAAGACGGTAGCGCAATCCAGAGCGCTAGCTGACGTACCGACCACTGTTAGTGCAGAAATTAGCAACAGCACTGACGGAATGTATCTGTGCCCTGCCCGCATGTTGGCCGCCACACGCTATCGCATTACAGTATCAAACACAATCATCCGATCTGGTACGTCTACATTTCTGAAACTTATAAACATATAAAATGTGTTTTTTTATGAACAGGAAACTCAAAAAGTTTTTTTTCATACCGATTCAAAGATGATCAATAGCCCCCCCCCCTTCCCCCTTGAGATGCACGGCTTATGTCAACGCGGTATTCAGATTGTTCCCACACTGCAGCGAGCATGTCTTGAGTTACAGGTTCCACAGCTGCTGATATGCGATGTATCAGTTCATTCATTGTTGTCAGTTCATTAATTGTTGTTGGTAACGGAGACACATAAACAAACACCCTCAAGAAATAATCGCGTAAGTCGGTCCGGTGATCTTGGAGGCCAGTAATGTAAGGCTGAATCATATGGTCCAGTGCGAGCGATCCACCGTTCAGTAATCCTTTGATTTGGAAATTTACACACTTCCAGATGCCAGTGTGGCGGTGCCCCATCCTGTTGGTAAATGAAGTCGTTCGAACAGTCTCCAAATGTGGGGAAAGAAAGTTCTCAAGGATATCGAGATATGTGTTCCTGTAACAGTGTTCTCGGAAAAAAGGGACCATACACCTTTTCCCGCGAAAATGCACAAAACACATTAAATTGTAGAAGATCCCTCTCATGTTGTACAACTTCATGTGGTTCTTCCGTATCCCATATTCTTACATTACGACGATTCGCCTTTCTGTGTAAATAGAATGTTGTTTCATCACTAAACACTAAGCGTGGAAGAAAACTGTCGTCCTCCATCTTGCCAAGAACGAAATTACAGAACTCGACAAGTTGTTCTTTGTCACCTTCACGAAGAGCTTGCAGTAGCTGAATTTTGTATGGTTTCGCGTGTAAACGTCGACACACGCTAGACGGACATCGGGGGCATGCTGAGCTGTCGAGCTGCACGCTCAACAATTGTTACTGACCCGCACTGAGGAAAACGTAGAACATAAAACGCTTGCTGTTGTGCCGACACCGTTTTTACTAGAACTGAAGTGGGCGCACACGGCTGCTACCTAGCGGAAACAATGTAAAACTCGCGAGTTTGCTCTTTCCAGCAGTGTGTTGTTCACACACACACATATATATAAAAAAACATAATAATTATGATTTTTTAAAAATGGATGACTCTTTTTATACACCCTGTGTTTTTAGCATTGAACAAAAAAAGAGTACGAAACGCCTGCTGACACACTTCTGAACCCTTTCTCCTTAATGAGTCGCCACGGCTAAGCCGAATATAAGAATAAATATTTAAATAAGTCACTAAAGTAGTTTGGGGTCTCCCAAAGTACGGGGCCCTCTTTCACGGAAACACGCCCCTTCGCCTCCCCCCCCCCCCCAATCACCCTTGAAAAGCCGGTATTTCCGCAACTGAACCTGAGAATATTCTCTGAAATTTCGAGAATAAAGTACATTCTTTATTTCATTCACACGACCCACTGTCTCCCTATTTCTTGATATCGCAATAGGAGCTACCTTTCTTCGAACTTTTGTATGTCGCCCGTCAGGCAGTCTGGTGATGGCCTAACTCCGCACAGCAATAGTCTAGTGGAGAACGGAAAAGCGTATTATAGACTGTCTCCTTAGTAGACCTGCTGCATCTTCAAATCGTCCTGCCAACAAACCCTCAGTTACTAACATCCGTCACTTAGGCAGTATAAAAGCTCTTAATGTGTTGTTGACAGACGTGCATTGGACTGGATCTGATATTTAAAGTTATGCTTCATTCGTGAGTTGAACTTGCTAGTGTGTGGACATCATTGTTACCTTTCCACGATAGTTTTTTTTTACTCGCGCACAAACGTCAGTCTCATCGTCTCACAGGCGGATATTACTGTAGAAGTAAGATTTTTACTCCGTCTGACAGACACATATTAGTCTAAGCGAGTAAGTCTTTTTGTGTTATACTCTTTATTTTTCAAATATCTCATTACTTGTAGATGGCCGCTAGTGGAAGGATACCTTGTGTGTCACAAAGAAGCAAAAGAATGGTGCAGATGGCTTTAAAGCAGTTTAAAGAAAGCCATGATGATGATCATTCAGACGATTCTTACACTATGTGATCGAAAGTGTCCGGACATCCCCAAAAAAGTATGTTTTTCATATTAGGTGCATTGTGCTGCCACCTACTGCCAGGTACTCCATATCAGCAACCTCAGTAGTCATTAGACATCGTGAGAGAGCAGAATGGGGTGCTCCGCAGTACTCACGGACTTCGAACGTGGCCAGGTGATTGGGTGTCACTTGTGTCGTATGTCCCTACGCGGGATTTCCGCACTCCTAAACATCTCTCGGTCCACTGTCTACGCTATGATAGTGAAGTGGAAGCGTGAAGGGACAAGTAGAGCGCAAAAGCGTACAGGCCGACATCGTCTGTTGACTGAAACAGACTGTTGAAGAGGGTCGTAATGTGTAATAGGGAGACATCTATCCAGACTATCACACAGCAATTCCAAACTGCATCAGGATCCGCTGCAAGTGTTATGACAGGCAGGAGGTGAGAAAACTTGGATTTCATGGTCGAGCAGATCCTTATAAGTTACACATCACGCCGGTAAATGCCAAACGACGCCTCGCTTTGTGTGAAGAGTGTAGACATTGGAAAAACGTTGTGACGAATCACGGTACACAATGTGGCAATCCAATGGCAGGGTGTGGGTATGGCGAATTCCCGGTGAATGTCATCTGCCAGCGTGTGTAGTGCCAACAGTAACATTCAGAGGCTGTCGTGTTACGGTGTGGTCGTGTATTTGATGGAGGGGGCTGTAACGTCGCGACTATTGACAGTGAAATCGCGTAATTCTTCGGGTTGGACTTAAGTACATTTCTTGCTGCATTGAGTGTGTACTGGGTTGCATGAACTGTGAAATGAGGACAGTGATGTTGTTCGCTAATTACACTCATGGAAACTGAAATAAGAACACGGTGAATTCATTGTCCCAGGAAGGGGAAACTTTATTGACACATTCCTGGGGTCAGATACATCACATGATCACACTGACAGAACCACAGGAACATAGACACAGGCAACAGAGCATGCACAATGTCGGCACTAGTACAGTGTATATCCACCTTTCGCAGCAATGCGGGCTGCTAAGACACAGGCAACAGAGCATGCACAATGTCGGCACTAGTACAGTGTATATCCACCTTTCGCAGCAATGCAGGCTGCTATTCTCCCATGAAAACGATCGTAGAGATGCTGGATGTAGTCCTGTGGAATGGCTTGCCATGCCATTTCCACCTGGCGCCTCAGTTGGACCAGCGTTCGTGCTGGACGTGCAGACCGCGTGAGACGACGCTTCATCCAGTCCCAAACATGATCAATGGGGGACAGATCCGGAGATCTTGCTGGCCAGGGTAGTTGACTTACACCTGCCCTGTTGGCCCTGTGTGCCTCGGTCGTATGCAGTCCTGATTGTGGCGCTCACCTGCACGGCGCCAAACACGCATACGACCATCATTGGCACCAAGGCAGAAGCGACTCTCATCGCTGAAGACAACACGTCTCCATTCGTCCCTCCATTCACGCCTGTCGCGACACCACTGGAGGCGGTCTGCACGATGTTGGGGCGTGAGTGTAAGACGGCCTAACGGTGTGCGGGACCGTAGCCCAGCTTCATGGAGACGGTTGCGAATGGTCCTCGCTGATACCCCAGGAGCAACAGTGTCCCTAATTTGCTGGGAAGTGGCGGTGCGGTCCCCTACGGCACTGCGTAGTATCCTACAGTCTTGGCGTGCATCCGTGCGTCGCTGCGGTCCGGTCCCAGGTCGACGGGCACGTGCACCTTCCGCCGACCACTGGCGACAACATCGATGTACTGTGGAGACCTCACGCCCCACGTGTTGAGCAATTCGGCGGTACGTCCACCCGGCCTCCCGCATGCCCACTATACGCCCTCGCTCAAAGTCCGTCAACTGCACATACGGTTCACGTCCACGCTGTCGCGGCATTCTACCAGTGTTAAAGACTGCGATGGAGCTCCGTATGCCACGGCAAACTGGCTGACACTGACAACGGTGGTGCACAAATGCTGCGCAGCTAGCGCCATTCGACGGCCAACACCGCGGTTCCTGGTGTGTCCGCTGTGCCGTGCGTGTGATCATTGCTTGTACAGTCCTCTCGTAGTGTCCGGAGCAAGTATGGTGGGTCTGACACACCGGTGTCAATGTGTTCTTTTTTCCATTTCCAGGAGTGTACATGTGGGCTGATGGCAGGTATTTTTTAAAAACTGAAATGGAATAAAAGACTGGTTTCAGAATTTTAACATTTTACTGAGAAAACGAAGTAACCACTTTCCGCACGAAAAGTGTTATAAGAATTTACAGGATACCTTGCTATCAGAGTTTACGCGGACTTTGCAACGTAACTATTGACGGCGTTTTCATCAAAGCTGCTTTTACTTCGTCAGCGCAGTACATATATATGCAGGGAAATGGGCTGGTGATCTGCCGTCAAACTGAGGTAGGTGGAACTTTTGTACTGAACAGTGCGACGAACGAGCAAACTTCCACAAAAACCCGCCACGCCGCAAGGGCTTGCACCCCTTGTTGTTTTGCGTAGCACTATCACAGCAAAGGCCTACATTGTTGTTTTCAAAAATGGTTCAAATGGCTCTGAGCACTATGGGACTTAACTTCTCACTTCATCAGTCCCCTAGAACTTAGAACTATTTAAACCTAACTAATCTAAGGACATCACACACATCCATGCCCGAGGCCGAATTTGAACCTGCGGTCGTAGCAGTCGCGCGGTTCCGGACTGAAGCGCCTAGAACCGCGAGACCACCCGCGGCCGGCATTGTTGTTTTAAGCACCTTCTTCCTCCCCACTATTAATTCGGGGATGCCTGTTGCATCTTTCAACACGATATAGCACCTATTCATAAAGCACCGCCTGTGGCGCATTGGTTACACAACAGTAACATCCCTGTAATGGCCTGGCCTGCATAGAGTCCTGACCTGAGCCCTATAGAACGCCTTTGGGATGTTTTGGAACGCCGACTTCGTGCTAGGCCTCACCGACCGACATCGATACCTCTCCTCAGTGGAGCACTCCGTGAAGAATGGGCTGCCATTCCCCAAGAAACCTTCCAGCACCTGATTGATCGTGTGGCTGCGAGAGTGGAAGCTGTCATCATGGATAAGTGTGGGCCAACACCATTGCATTACGGGTGGAGTTCGCCACGAACTTGTAAGTCATTTTGAGCAAGGCGTCCGGATACTTTCGATCACAATATGTATGTTCCTGAGGAAGATCATGTATCAGATTCAGACCATGACAGTGATTCTGAAATGGATGTGAAAGATATTCTCTGCCCGTCTGAGAAAGAACAAAATGGTGTTGTCTCTCTTCAGAATAGGGAAAATAATGACACCGAAACTGACACAATTTATCACAATTTATCATGGCAAGATGAAGTGTTTCAATTGGAGACCAGCAGCGCCCAATTGCAGCACTAAGACACCAAACAAAATTTTAATAAAATTTTTGTTGCCGTCGTGGTTGGGCTCTGATAATCAGTTAGGTAACGATCTAGACAACAAAAAAAATGGCGTTTATTTTATAACACTGATATATTGGACGAGGTAGTAGTACATACCAATTCAAAACTACAGGCGATAAGGAATAAATTACAAAACCTTCGTCTTTCAGCTATAAAGATACAGACAAAACTGAAATTGAGGCACTGAGTGGTTTGATGGTTCTATATTCCATTTTCAAGTCTGGACGTGGAAACTTGGCATCAATTTTCGTAAATGACTGCACTGAAAGGCCCATTTTTCGTGTAACCACGTGTCGGAAACGGTGTAAAGTTTTAGTGGTGGCTCTCAGCTTTGATGATGCATCTACTTGCGAACAATGGAAAAGAGATGATTCTGCAGCAGCTCTGTCCAATATTTTGAACATCTTTATTTATAATTGTCAGAAGGTATACTCGAGTGGGGCTGATGCATGTGTTGATGAGAGTCTGATCCAATTTAGAGTCAGATGCCGATTCAAAACATTTATGCCCTAGAAACCTGCTAAATATGGCATAAAAATCATGTGTCCCACAGTTGCTCATTCTTCATATCTGTATAATGCTTACATTTATGTGCAGAAAGATAGCGATGGAGCAGTACTGTCAGAGGTAGAGAAAAAGTTCTGAAAGACAAAACAGTCTATGATTCGCCTTTCCAAAAGTATACATGGGACAAAGAGGAATATCATAGCAGACAATTGGTTTACTTCCATTGAATTGTGTAACGAGCTGCTGAAAAACAGGTTATGTTCTCTAAAATCCAACAAGAGAGAAGTTCCAAAAGAGTTTCTTTCTAACCCAAAGAAAGAAAAGGGCTCCAGTATTTATGGTTTTGCTAAGGATTTTACACTATTGTTTTTTGTTCAAAAAAAAATCTAAGGCAGATTTAGCGCTTTCTTCAATGCACCACACTGTGTATACTGATGAAAGTAGTAACAAACCAGAAATTATCAGTTTCTATAATGCCACAAAATCTGGCGTAGACGCTCTAGACATGAGATGCAGCAACTACTCAGCTAATCGGAGAACAAGGAGACGGCCACTGGCACTATTTTACTTTCTAATATTTTTGAGTTGCGCAAATGCCTATGTTATGTATCTTCATAAATGTAATTCATGAAGAGCACAGGAATGAACTTAAACCGACGTCATATGCAGATAAGGCTCCAGATGCCAAACTTGGCGGACGACCTCAGGAAAATTATTTCAGCTATTTTGGGTGGAAAGCAAAGAGATAGGAATCCAAAAAATTAATATCCACCTTAGGACTTTATTTTGGATGACATGTAGTTGCTTTAGGTGGGTCATACTTGCGGTTCCACATGAGGTGCAGCCGTAGGTCATTACTGTTAGAACCGTGATTTTATATAGTATCCTTTTCGTTTCAATGGCCATGTCTTTGCTGAGAAAGAAGGGGGTTAGTGCTTTGGCTATTGCGAGTCCTTTGTTTCTTTTTTCATTGATGTGAAGGCCGAAAAGCAGTTTGGTGTCTTGGTGCACTCCTAAATGGTTGGCTCTGAGCACTATGGGACTCAACTGCTGAGGTCATAAGTTCCCTAGAACTTAAAACTATTTAAACCTAACTAACCTAAGAACATCACACTCATCCATGCCCAAGGCAGGATTCGAACCTGCGACCGTAGTGGTCGCGCGGTTCCAGACTGTCGCGCCTAGAACCGCTCGGCCACTCTGGCCGGCACACTCCTAATTATTTGACTTCCTGTCTCCATGGCAACTCTTGTGCATCTAGTGTTAGTCGTTCTTCTAGGACCGGTCGTTTTCTCGTAAAGTACTATTTATGCCTGTGGCCTTCCCCCTTCACCCGGCGCTCCCTCTGCGCTCCGCACCCGCTCGCTGCGACCTTCTGGAGCATTGCCGTTCCCTTTTCCGTCTGCTGCAGTGTTCTCTTTGTGGTCCGCGTCCGCCAGAAACGCTCCTGGATGTTCCATCTTCGGTCTGGTGCGTTTGGAATCGCGTCTGTGGTACCAGGAATTCCTCCCGTGTCGCCGCCATGCCTGACCCAGAGGGCGGGGCGCCAATGCGGCCCTTGCCGCATTCACGCGTCTGACTCACGAAGCGGCGGTGGCAGCCACGCCGCATGAACGAAGACGCTCACGGGATCAATCGAAGCAGCTCCCACCAGACATCCTCCAGGCCATCCGGGAGAAGAACCGACTCTTCCGAGAGTGGCAGATTACGCGGCAGCCGGCAATGAAGGCCACCATCAACCGCATGCGTTTCGAAATTAAGTGCGCAATTGTAAACCTCCGCAACCGCGACTGGACTGGAAGAATTGCCACTCTCAGGGTAGAGGACGAATCCGCCTGGAGGGTGACCAAAAGCTTCCCGCAACAACGCCAGCGAGTGCCGCCGCTCCAGGTCGGCGCTGTCATCACCGAGCCCGACGCCAAGGCCGGAGCGTTAGCCGACGCATTTGCCGCCAATTTCACGCCGGTGGAGGACGTCGTGGACGAAGAACACGTCCGTTTGGTTGAACAGCGCCTTCCTGTGTACCTGGCGCACAGAGACGTGGTCGACGTTATCGCGGAAGTGACGGGGGATGAGGTCGCGCAACAACTCGTTCGCCTGCAGGCAAGGAAGGCAGGAGGGTGCGACAACATCAGCAGCGAGCTGCTGAAGATGCTGCCGCCGAGCGCCGTGCGGCAACATACGAAGATCTTCAACTCCGTGCTCGGGAGTTGCAGCTTCCCATGTGCGTGGAAACATGCGGAAGTTGTAGCTGTCCCCAAGGCCGGAAAAGACCTGCGGCTGCCGCAAAACCACAGACCCATCAGCCTGCTGTCCGAACTTTCGAAGGTCTTCGAGAGGCTTTATGTCAGGAGGCTGTGGCGACACGTCGGGGAGGAAGGCCTGCTCCCTGACGAACAATTCGGCTTCAGGAGGGGTTTCTCCACGCAGCAGCAACTGCTTCGACTGGTAGAGCAGGCGACGGGGGCGCTGGAGCGTCGCGATTATCTTGGGGCGGTACTCCTGGACATTTCCAGCGCCTTCTACAGCGTGTGGCACGACGGCCTTGTGTATACTTACACAGGCCTACCGGTGTCGCACGCCCGCCTACTCAAATCCTACCTGACTGGGCGCACCTTCCACGTGCGCGCCGACGTCGGGACTTCGACAGCACGTCCCAGAGCAGCTGGAGTACCGCAAGGGTCCATCATCGGCCCCTTGCTCTACTGACTATACACCGCCGACGTCCCGAGGGCGTGCAAGTTGCGCTCTACGCGGACGATACGGCGCTCTACGGCAGAAGCATCAACGCCGGGCTGATGCGTCACCGCCTGCAATCGGCTTGCGACGTCCTCGGGGCTTGGGCCACCAAATGGCGGCTCAAGTTCAACGTAGCCAAAAGTCAGGCGGTGATCTTCACCAGAAAGAAGATTCCTGCCGACCTCCTGCCACTCAGCATCGTGGGAGGCCCCATCCCATGGTCGAACAGCGGACGCTACCTAGGCGTCACTCTGGACCGGCGCCTGACGGGGAAGGCGCACATCAGGGAAGTAAGGGCTAAAGCGCTTGGCAAAAAAATGGCTCTGAGCACTATGCGACTTAACTTCTGAGGTCATCAGTCGCCTAGAACTTAGAACTAATTAAACCTAACTAACCTTAGGACAGCACACACATCCATGCCCGAGTTAGGATTCGAACCTGCGACCGTAGCGGTCGCTTGGCTCCAGATTGTAGCACCTAGAACCGCACGGCCACTACGGCCGGCAAAGCGCTTGGCAGGTTGCGCTTGTTGTACCCCTTACTCAATCCAGCAACGACCCTGCCCCTACACTGTGGCATAACCTTGTACTTGTCACTCATCAGGCCTGTGTTAGAGTACGCTGCTGTGGTATGGGGCAACGCTGCCGACTCGTCCATCGCCAGGCTGCAGACGGTCCAGGACAAGGCGCTTAGGTTAGCGCTTCACCTGCCACAAGACTTCAGCACCGGAGAACTCCACAGAGTAGCAGGAGTCCCGCTGCTCAAGCACCGATTCCTGCAGGCTGCGCGTCGTTTTTACGTGGCCGCCCGGATGTCAGAGAACGAGCTGATACGCAGCTTGGGACACCAAGTGCACTGGCGCCCGACCGCAAGGTGGCCAGACCTGTTTCTGGAGTGAAGACACGCCGCAACACGAGGCAGGTGCAGTAAAAAAGGAAGAAACGCAACCGTGCAGAAGATTCCGAAGAGAGGACTACTAGAACATGGCAAAAGTAGGAAAGTTTCATGCATTTGCGTAGCGCCAACATTCCACCTGTGGTCCTCTCCCCCTTACTGCTGGAGCGTTGCCGTTCCGTTTTCGGTCCGCTGCGGTTCTGGATGTTCCCTCTGCGGTCCGCGCCCGTCAGTTCCGATCCTGGCCGTTCCATCTTCGGTCTGGTGCGCCTGGAACACTGTATTGGGATCGTTTTCCATGTCCACGCCTTCAGTTCTTCTATTTGTAGAGTGCTGCAGCTGTCCCCGTTGCTTCTTCAACAATTCCAAAGCAGGATCCCAGGCTCTACTTAGCTGGTACCCCGTGTCACGGTTCATGAGATTATCAGTCACTTTTATCTCTATTGACTCACTTATAACACTGTCCCAAAATCTGGGAGTCTGTGCTAGAAACTTGGTTTCTTCATAATTCACGGCATGACCTGGTTCTGGCAGTGTTCAGCAATGGCTGATTTTGTTGCCTATCATAATCGGGTGTGCCTCTTATGTTCCTTGCACCTCGTATCTACTGTTCTTGTCGTCTGACCAATGTAGCACATGCCACATTGGCAAGGTACATTATAAATCACTGGTTTCCGTAAACCCTGCTCGTCCTTGACATTTCCCACTAGTCCCCCGATCTTGCTGGATGGACAGAAAACACACTTGATATTGTGTTTATGGAGGATCCTACTAATTCTGGCAGAAATAGAGCCAACATAGGGCAAATACTCCACCTCCTTCGTTTTTTTTATTTTCGATATTCACTACAGTGGAAATTCTTTAAAAAATGTGGTCATCTTAGTCTCCCAGACGAATGTTACCGTAAACGCTAATTTTTCACATTTTACCAACTAAGGGTACATTCCAGCCTTTGGCAAACTTTCCCCACAACGTTATCATGTAATCGTTCCATTTTAAGTTCGTAATTTTAATTCCTAGGTATTCAGTGGAAGTGGCAGCCTTTACATTTGTGAGATTTGTAGCGTAATCTAAATTTAACGGATTCCTTTTAGTACTCATGATGACTTCTCACTTTTCATTGTTCAGTGCCAACATCACTTTTCGAATGATACAGATTAAGCCATGCGTGACTCGCGCTCATGCCATCTCTTATTTTACATCCCTTTTCTTTTGCGTGCTGCCACCTCATTATGTTAGTTTCAATTTCTGTTGTCACTGAGTTGCTGCTTTGTCTGCCATGAGCGGCAGCAGCAGTGCCTATCGATATAGCCTTCACGTGTTATCTTTGCTGCACTGCTATTACTTCCCGGTTGTCATCTTTCATGGAGTGAGTTGGAACATGGCAGGAGGGCAGTTTGGACCTGCCAGTCGTGGAGTTGGCACACGGCACTAATTCAGTTGGGTTGGAGCAGCAGTGGGGCCTGGATGTCCATGGCTCGCCCGACTGTTACCAGCACGCATGACTTGCACTGGGGAGTCTTGGTTGATCGTCGGTTGGTCGTCCAACCGGACGACATGAATTGGCTCGCAAATCTCTTGTGGATTGGCTCTGTGTGTGTGTATCGACTCCCGATTTTTCTTCGAGATTACACAGCCACTGCTTAGTGTCGTTAAAGTCTTCGTACAAGTGTTTGTCAAACTGTGTGTGTAGTTGGTGTCATTTCCACTGACAACTTGTTTTAAATGTTATCGGCTTACTGGCAGTGAACCGGTCAGTTGGTGTCGATCGGCCAGGAAATCTTCGCGCAGCGCTGTGGTCCGGGCCTGCTGGCAGTCTCTACGCAGTGTCGGAGTGTGTGGGAGCTGTTCCGATTGCTACGAGGTTCGTGGCTTACCGACCCAGGGCATCAAAGTTGAGTGGTGATTTAATTACCGAAGCCAGACTGTTCACATTGTGCCGTTGGTTTTGATGGTTGGCTGTTGGGGGTATTCCCGTGAGCAACAGCGAATGTTCGAGTTGGCGGAGTTTAACTGTATTTTGATTATTTGAAGTTCAAGTGCATCAGCGGAATTTTCTGTCTTTTGGTCGTTAGCGTTCCTGTTACCTTCCCTGGCCGCTGACGTAAAATTTAGGTAGTGTCCTTTCCTCACCCTGTTGTCGCTGTCCAACATGTTTGTGTAGTTTCGACAGCTTATGCATACTTGGTTGTGGGCAGCTATGCCTTTTACGTTTACGCTTTGGCTATGGAGTTCCTTGCGCACTGGTCAGGTGGAAAGCAAGTTGTCTTGTCGGTGGGTCCGTTGACTGTCGCTTGGTTGGGTTGATGGCGGATCGGATATAGTTGGGCCGACTACCTGTCTCCCCTAAGCGAACGTTAATATTTCAAGTGCAGACCAACCCCCGGAAACTTCTGAGCGCCGCTGGCTGTACTGCCTTTTCTTATTGGTGTTTGATCGTGTATTTTAATGGCTCATAGCCTATGGTTTGAATTTGCATGCTTTTAGATGGATTTTAAATAATGAGCCTTCAGTAGCTTAAAAATTGAAAGTTCCTTACTTGTCAAGTTTTGCTTTGTTTGGGCCTTTAACTTCATTTAAAATATTTTTTGGATAAAGCTTTGGGACTATTGCCTTTTGAAAATTTATTGTAGTTGTGTTTTTCAATAATGGTCCTTCAGCCTCTTTAAAATTTAAATTCCTTACTTGTTAAATCTTAGATTGTTTGGGCCTTCAGGCTGTGTAAAATATTGTTTAAAGATAAAGCTTTGGGCCTACTACCTATTAAAAATTATTTTAGTCGTTTTAAGTAATCGACCTTCGGCCGTTTTTAAATTAAAGTTCTTTTCTTTCAAGTATCAAACTGTGTGGGGTTTTCAGCCTAATTGAAGATAAGGCCTAGTGCCTTGTGTTTTTTTAATTAAATCATGTACCTTCAGCCACCTTTAAATTAAAGTTGTTTGCTTTTCAAGTGTTAGATTTTTTGGGCCTTTAGCCAAGTTATAGAATTTACTTACATGAGGACGTCTGCCTTCTAAATATTCTGTTTTGACTCTGAACTTTAAGTTAATGGCTTTCAGCCGTTTTAAAATTTAAGTTGTTGTCCCCTTAAGGCGTAAAATAGTGTGGCCTATCCAGCCGGTAACTAAGTTCAAAAACTGTCGCTGTGTTGTTTGGACAACTAGATAAAGTTTTGTAACTGACAGCCCCCTTTTGGCCTTTCCACAATTCCAACTACCTGTTCTGTCTTGCGGAATTACGCAGGGAGTTTCACAGATATTATATTCAAATCATTTTGCTGTTGGTTTTGATCTTCTGATGACGTTACTAGATGGTAAATGACATAATCATCTAAAAAATCTAAGATGGCTGCTCGGATTGTCGCCAAAATAATTTACATAGATTAAGAACAGTAGATATCTAATGAAACTTCCTTTGGAATTTGATGCTATTTATACTGGAACATCTCAACTGAGTTCTGCAACAAATAATACGTAATGAAATCTGCTTCAAATGTACTGAGAGAGCTACAACAGCAAATTACTTAAGTTCCACACATAAACTGATAGTTTACTGAATTACAAAATCCTATCTGTTTGTGCTCAATTTATCAAAATCAGCGTAGGTAGTTTGAATGACTTGAATAAATTAACAAGGTCACAAATTATAATTATAATTTATTACGGCTCAGGGACTAGTGGAAGGAATAATATAGTTACTTGGCACTTGACAGTTATTATTAATTTCCGATAAATTTATCTGTCTTCCATTTATTTCAAGATTTTAAACATGGCTCAAACAGCAACTGTTGAAATTCTTCGCGGTAAATGATGACAGTCAAAACAGTTGCAGGATAAAGATTTATTAAAAATTCTTGACCACGGTTTCGGTTATCTAAATATACTTTCATCAGAAGTAAAATATACTAAAATCACATCCTGCAATGGAGATTCGTAAAACAATTGTGCCAAAGGTGTCGTCAGTAGTTAAGTCATCATCTCCATTTATACAAAATAATTATGGACAGAGGGTCGATGCGAACATAGCTTAGCATCAGTACTTCGCCTATGAACTCAGTTCTGATGCTAAGCTGTGTTCGCATCGACCCGCTGTCCATAATCACGTTGTACAAATGGAGATGATGTTTTAACTACTGCGACGCCTTTGGCACAATTGCTTTACGAATCCCCATTGCAGGCTGTGATTTTAGTATATTTTACTTCTGATGAAGGTATACTTAGATATTGCGAAACCGTGGTCAAGAATTTTAATAAATCTTTATCCTGCAACTGTTTTGGCTGTCATCATTTACCGTGAAGTCTTCCATTTATATTAACTTTATTTTCATTCTGTGGCTAAGCAGTAGGAAATAAAAGGAAAAGGAGTCGAAAGAGTGGCAGTGAAAGCGATAATTATCATAACAAATATGACTCTGAGCAACAATTAGATTCAACAACAATACCTGTAACTGTAGCAGTCCCTGTCCATAGTTCTTAGTCACCATCCCAAGTAGGTTGTACGTTCCAAGACGATACTGAAACTGTAATTAAAAGTGACTGCAATGAAAGTGGGTTGTTATATTGGGGTAATTACTGAGATATCAGTGGAAAAGAAGGAGTTCTTGTTAAATCCTTGGACCCCTTCAAGAAATGATGACTTCTTTTGCAAAGAAAATTTAATTATACTTGGTTAGTACAATATGCACCGTTGCTAGTATGTTCCAAGTTACTGTATATTCCGTCACTGCACTGTTAGAGGCATATTGAGATAATTTGTGATTAGAGAATTCACAAAATTTAAGAATATGAGTGAAGACTGTCGAAAACATCTTAAAACCCAGATTCACTTGAGAGCATCAGCTGCAGCAGGAACTTTTCATGAACAAGTACCTGTAGACGTCCAATCAGAAGGTGATCGATGAAAACAGGCAGATATTGTCATCAATTCTTTCTTGTATAGTTTTTTTGTGGTACACATGATATGACTCTTAAAGGAAAACAGGCAAAAATGGTTCAAATAGCTCTGAGCACTATGGGACTTAACATCTGAGATCATCAGTACCCTAGACTAAGAACTACTTAAACCTAACTAAACTAAGGACATCACACACATCCATGACCGAGGCATAATTCGAACCTGCGACCGTAACGTTCGCGCGGTTCCTGACTGAAGCGCCTAGAACTGCTCGGTCACAGCAGCCGGCGGACAACAGACAGATGAAGATGTTTTATTAGATTTATTGAATTTCAGAATCGATTCTGGCATTAAGTTAAGGAGTCAACTGGAAAATGTTCGACACAACGCTATTTACACGTAGCCGAAAATACAAAATGAATTGATAAATTTGTGTGGCGATGTTATTAGGGAGAATATAATTACTGACATCAAAAAGGCAATGTTTCACGCAGTCTTAGCAGACGAAATAGCAGACATATACGGAAAGGAACAGCTATCAACAGGCGCGCGGTTCTGTGATCAAAGCAAAGTGAAAATCTGGGAAGAATTTTTAGGTTTCGTAGAACTAAAGTCACAAAATGCCTCATCAGTCGCCGAAACAATTGACAGTAATAATCTTCGAGCGGAAGATTGTGTTAGATTTCACTTTGATGGCTGTTCAACAATGGCAGGCAGAGAGAGCGGTGTGAAAGCCATTATTCAAGCCATTGTTCAAGACACAAAATCAATCTTGTGGTGAACTATACAAACGAAGTGCCGGAAATTAGAAATACTGTTGCCATTGTAAAATAGAGTATAGACATCTTTAGAGAATCGACTTACACGGCGGAAATATGCTGCCAGTTTCAGACACGATTGCAGTGAGGGAACACGTCATAGGAATCCATGACGTTCTCAGTAATGACCGAAAGGAAGCAGGTAGAACAACTAGCGAGTTGCTTGGAAAAGCACAAGCGACTGCAGAGGAACTGTAAATAGAAATTGCTGCTGCACGCTTTGCTTGTAAGCAAACATTCAGAAGCAATCCACCATCGGTAACTGACAGCGAATACTAACTACGTTCGCTGGTAACGCCATACATCGAATCAGTCATGTCATCGTTAAATATTCGATTTTCACGAGAAAATACTCCAGCTTTTGCTCCAAATAAGCTACATCCCTTTAATATGAGCGAAACTAGTATAACAGAAGGTCACAAACAGTCAGAAATATTTTTAAAAATAATAGTTTGGATGACATTGCCGGAGAACTGGACCTGTGGTACAATTTGTGAAGAAAAAAATAGTGTACCTGAAGCCATTGGACATAGAAGTGGATCTGTTTAGCGAGACCAATATATTCCGTCCTCCCCCCCCCCCCCCCCCCCCCAGCATGGAAAAAGCACTACGAATTTTGAGCACTACTCCATGCACAGCGGTGACTGTGGAGCGATCCTTCAGTACGCTTCGAAGAGTGAAGCACTATGGAACAAGAAAGAGTCACTGTGTTGTTGCAGTTTTGTCATATGATGACATGGTTGGAGACCGTGGCTGTTATTTGAAGACAAATGTTTATGTTGTTGTGACAGCAACCAGCCACAAATTTATTTTCAGTTCCTTTATTCAAATACATTCCAACTGCATTCTTGTCGTTGCACACGTAAATTTTTGTCACTGAACAGTGGGAATGTATTCACATCTGTTGGACGAAAAATATGAAACAAAACACTACAAACCGACATTTCACGTAAGTCACATCCAATGCCAGTCTGTAACGCAACCATACGTGTGGCGCGCATATAATTACGTATTATTGATATTTTAGGACAATTAATCCGTAAAAAACCGCACCACATGAAATGAAAGTGTGAAAACCGTGTGAAGGTGAATCGTAATGATTCGAAACTGGTAGCGGTGCCTTTTGTATAAAGGAAGTGAAACTAAATTTGTGGCTGGTTGTTATCTCAACACCATAAATCACTGTGTTGTGCCTGGTGAGCAAACACCGAAATTACGGGAAAGAAAAGTGTGAGATGTTAGAAAAAGAAAGTAATTGATAAATCTGCGACAAAGCCAAGAAGGTTAACACTAAATTAAAAAATAGTTTTGTTATCCAAGTGCATTCTCATGCTTAAAATGTTTGTTAACAGCAATTTTTCGCTGGTTTTCTGTTTTATTTATTAAGAAATGCTGCCTGCTGTTCGTGATCCCTGTTCGTTGAGGCTAAAATGACCTAGGTGTAGCACCGTTATAGGCAGAACCCCGGTAGAATGTGTCCTTTCCCATCAGCACAGGCGACGGTCAGCCGAGGAAGTTGCAGCACCGAATCTCATTGCTGAAAATGATGCGCCGCAACACATCAGCAGTCCTTGCTTCTGGGCATGGAAAGCGCACATGTGGACGACGAGTCAGTGGCTCGCCCTCTGATACTCTACGACCAGTGGTGTATGATGACTCACGGTGCTGTAGGGAATCTCTTACTTGTGCCCGGACGGCAGATCTGGATGGCGCACAATACAGCGATCACCCTTGCTTGGCCCACCTATACTTTGACCACATGTGTGGTTGCTTTCATGTTCTCATTCAGTTCAACATCGGACCACTGTCTCATCGCAACACTCCATATGCCAGCGCTCTGTAGAATTTGATCAACATGCGGCCTTGCACTAGTGCCCCTTTCAAAGTAATAAATTGGCTGAAGACCTGTCCATTCTCCTAGCTGACGCCGGAAGTAGTGTATCACGCGTTTTTAAAGTTTTGAGATGTGCGGTATCCTATACAATGTGCTGTGAAGGGAACGTTAACGAGCTCTGGGTGATTTGTGCTGCACCAGTGGTCAGCTCGCCACGTATAGAAGGCATTTCTAGGTTTTTTCCGCTGTAAATGGCTTCTCAGATCAGGGTTAATTCAGTTTTATTCAAATAGGAAGGCGCCAGTGTTCGTGGATACACTAAAACTCTCATGATACTTTTCCGATACTTTCCACTTTTATAGAAAGACGAGCGATGTTTTAAGCATACAAACTCACTTTTCAAGAAAAAATCAATGCATCGTGAACATTAATTTAGATGCACTAAATCTATCGCTAATAAACCATCTACCTTTCAAACAACGAGCCGATTATTTTCGGTGTCATAATTTAATACCGGTAATAGCCGTATTATGTAAAGAATCGAACTCTCGTGTACAAAACACCTTCAAACGTCTGAATTAATGTGTTAAATATTCGATTTTAAGCATCCAAATGAGAGGAAGTTTAGGAAAATTTTGAAATTACGCTTAAAGTTTGTTGGAAGGCGCTAAATGCTCTCATTATGAAGCACTGGGTGAATAAGAACTGGGTAATTTGCTCTGCTCATTCTAACACAAAGAAAGACGCACCACGAAGGATCTATCCGAATGTGACGGAAATTGTTAGATGTGATGTATATATACAGATAAAGAGCTTCATAATTGACCAAGACAATAAGGCGTTGGTTCACCTCTAGTCTTTATGCAAGCACTTATTCGGGTTGGCATTGATGTCCTCCTGAGCGATATACTGCCATATTCTTCCAACTGGTGCTTTAGGTCGTCACATCTCGTGATGGTTGGAGGGCCTGCCCCTAAGGCTCCAAAAAGTTTTCAGTTGTCTTAAGAGTGTAAGCCGACGCAAGATTTTCCGTATCTCAATGTATAAGACGTCATATCGCCTTATCCATGTGTCGTACAGCAATATAATTTTCCATATGCGTTACGTGATACATGTAGATACTGTACGCAAATTGTGTTGCGAATACATTAAAACGTCATGCCTGATGTAGGACTTTTACTACGCGCAATTTGAAACACACTATTTTATCACGCATCTACACGTTTATGGCGTCGTATCTCCTGAAATGCTTGTCACACAATGATATAATTTTTCTACTACACTCAGGGATATATGTGAATACCGTATACAAACTACGTTGGGAGTAGGGTTAGCAGTAAACAAAAAGACAATTAAAACGTCATGCCTGATGTGGGAGTTTGACTCATGAACTGCGAAAATATAGTAAGTAATAAACATTTTTGCTTTAATCATTTTGTGGGATGTGTCAGCGAGAAAAAGTTTCGTAAATATCTGAAATCATGTCTAATCTTTGTTGCAACTCACTATGCCTCACTTTAAAAAATACTGGACGAATCAAGTCCGTGCTTTTGCTCGCCGTCAGTTACACAAACTAAAAAAAGCACAGTTTCTGTCTGTAATAATTGTTTATTAAATTAAACGTTTAACAAAAAATGTACCTCTTAATGATTAATTTATAACAACATTTTCAATTTTTTAAATCGATCAGTAATCAGGCGAAATATTGAAACTCGAATTTTTGTGCTGCTATTGGTGCCGGATTCCTGACTCCTGGTTCGGGGATAGCGTCTTAGCAAGGACGTTTTCCTAAATGATTCATGGATTTTTAAACATGATAATGTAACTGAATTATTGATTTTATAGGTAGTGATTACATCTTTGGGTCTGAAGAAAACTTCCAACGTGTCTCCTGCAGAAGCGTTTCAGCAATTTCACTTATGAGAACAGACATTGTTAGAAACTGCGATATGCGTGTGTTTATATCCACTAAGAGTGCTGATGATCATATTGTAGAGCACCTTAACTCCAAGACCATCATTATTATCATCATCACCATCGCTGTCAATAATGTTCTCCAGTAATCGTCGTTTCCCTTATACGAGCTGTGTGAAAAAAGTAACGAGACTGTGTTCTCCTTGTGTAGACTAGTGTGTTCATCCTTTCCAGATGATCAGTACGAGTTTCAGCTCCGTAAAGCCATCACGTGATTTTTGAGAGCTCGAGCAGTGAAGTTGCGTTTGTTGTTGTATGTTAGGAAAATGGAACAGCGGAATTTAGAGCAACGTTATGCAATCAAGTTTTGCGTTGAACTTTGGGAATCCACGAGTGTGACTTTTGGCCTATGGGGAACATTCCTTATCGAGAGTAGAAATTTTTCGTTGCCATAGACCGTTTTCGGAAGGCCGAGAACCCGTTGAAGATGAATTTCGCTTAGGAAGACCTTCAGATTCAAAATCCAACGAAAACGTTGAACGAGTGCGTGCTCTTGTGAGATCAGACCGATGTTTAACAAAAAGGCTGGTGGGGGAGACTTGTTAAACACTTTCACCGTGTATCGGCTCTTGACTGAAGTTTTGCACATGTGAAAGATTTGTGCCAAAATGGCGCAGGAAAACCTCAGGACAATCGAAGAAACGTGTGTGTGGTGTTGTGAAACACGAATGGTTCCGTCGTATGATTACAGGAGATGAATTCCGGGTTTTGATGCTATCCTGAGACAAAGCTGCAAAGTGAGGAGTGGCACACTGAGAAATCTCCTCGATCAATAAAAGCTAGAGTGGGCAAATCAAAAATCAAAACAACGCTGGTTTACATTCTTGACAACTGGAGTATCCCGCAAAAAGAATTGTTCCTCCTAGACAAATTGTCAACCAAGTGTTTTGCAAAGGTGTCTTTAAAAGACTCAGGAAAAGACCGGGCATTGCAGACAAGTGGATGCTCCATCATGACAACGCCCCATTTCACACGGCCACTTCCATCACAGAATTTTTGACCTCAAAAGGCATTCATGCTGTTCCACAGCCCTACTATTCACCTGAACTGAACTTTGTGACATTTTTCTTTTCCCGAAATTTGAAAATTTCTAGAAACGACATCATTTTGGGACTCTGCAGAAAATTCAAAAGAATGTGCCCGACATGTTAAACACCCTACCTGCAGCAGTTCTTCAGCACTGCTATCAAGATTGGAAATGATAACGCTGCCCGACTATAGCTACCGAATGGACCTACTTCGGAGGGGACAATATTGTTGTTTGAAAACAATAAAAACTTTCGTAGAAAAAAGTCAGTTTCATTACTTTTCTAGAACACCTCGTCCATGGCGGTTATAATTTAACTTTCGCTCCTTGAGAGGCCCCCCGCCATGAAAAACCAGTGTTCGTAGAACGATGAAACTTTGTGGAAACAATTTTAGAGACATGCAGAAGAGAAATAACGAACAAATCGTTGAATTAAAAGCATTTTAATTTCCACAGGAGAGGGTAACATTTGTTAAATGTGTACCTGTTTATGTTCCAGAGTGACGACCATCTGTGTCCACGACAGTCTGGTACCGCACTGGAGATTAATCTAGGGCTGCCTGATACAACGGTGGACTATGTATGGGATGTTCAGTTGTCGTGACACAGCTCGCGCAATGCTTGAAGGTAGCACAGGCGTTCACTATTCTCAACCATTGCAACAACAGTTTCTTCAACATTTTGTGGCGTAATTGGCCATCTGCCTCACCCAGGAGCAACTCACGAAGCGCCACTTCATTCGAACTCCGAATCATATTCTTCAACCCCAGTGCGGAAAGAGGATCTCTCCGTATTCCTGTGATGTGTCTCTATTCGAGAAGAGCAGCAATCATCAACACTGTTGATGTAGTTTTGATGCAACAGCCTTAAGGGTAAAGCCCTGCTGACCACGGTCAGACCCATGTTGACTATGTGCAACAGTAATGAGCACTGGCGCTTGTGTTTCAGCCCAAAGCCGCCGTGTCAGTAACGGCGCGCGCCTAAGCGCACAGTCTGAACATCAGTCCTGTAAAGTTAGGTCGATGGTTGGCCCGCCCGGTTGGCCGCGCGGACTAACGCACGGCTTTCCGGGCGGGAAGGAGCGCCTGGTCCCCGGCACGAATCCGCCCGTCGGTGAACCGGCCAGTCTGTGGATGGTTTTTAGGCGGTTTTCCATCTGACTCGGTGAATGCAGGCTGTACCCCCTTATTCCACCTCAGTTACACTATGTCGGCGATTGCTGCGCAAACAAGTTCTCTACGTAGGCGTACAGCACCATGACTCTACCACGCAAACATAGGGGTTACAATTGTCTCGTGTGAGACGTTCCCTGAAGGGGGGGGGGGGGGGAGGGCGAACCGCACAATAACACTGGGTTCGGTGTGGGGCGGCATAGGGGTGAAGTGGACTGCGGTAGTCGTCGTGGGGTTGTGGACCACTGCGGCTGCGGCGGGGACGGAGCCTCTCCGTCGTTTCTAGGTCCCTGGTTAAAATACAATACATACAATAAGTTGATAGTTTATCGTCCACATTGGCTCAAGTACTGACAGTTTAATTACTAGGTCGATCCAGAAAGTAGCAGACGTTTTGGTCTATCACGGCGGTGGGCGGGGCCACAGGCGCCGTCTTGGTGCCATAACGTTTCTGCACTCAGTACACATCCAGCGATGGTAGCGTGTGGTCTGCTACTCTGCTTTCTGTGACGTTTTAACATATCTGCAATAGAAAATCCCACCACTTCTGAGATACGTTCTGCGATTAAGCTCTTTTTGGAAAAAAACTGTGAACCTCCTGAGCCAGCCGCTGTGACCGAACGGTTCTAGGCGCTTCAGTCAGGACCGCGCTGCTGTTACGGTTGGAGGTTCGAATCCTGCCTCGGGCATGGATGTGTGTGATGTCCTTAGGTTAGTTAGGTTTAAGTAGTTCTAAGACTAGGGGACTGATGACCTCAGATGTTAAGTCCCATAGTGCTTAGAGCCATTTGAACCAGCTGAAGCTTATCGCGACTTTTATCTGTGCGGAAGAGAAGTAATTAGTGAAAGCCCAGCGAGGCAGTGGTGCATTCATTTTGAAAGAGGCTCTACTGTTGTTCACGATGAGGACCGGAGTGATAGGCGTAGCCTTGTGACTGACGAACTGGTAATGAAAATCAACGACAAAATTCGTGAAAGTCGCGTTTCACGTTTGCTGAACTTCGGCAACATTTTCCGCGAATTTCACGGCTTCTGGTGCATGAAATTGGGGCGGAGAAGTTTGGATACCATAAATTTGGTGATGGGTATGTTTCCAAAAGCCCAACGGAAGACTACCTTACTCGAATGTTACGAGAAAAAGTTTAAGGTTATCGATCGTTTCGTAGTTTGGGACGAGACTTGGGGGTCGTCACTTGTGAAACAAAAACGCAGTCAGTGGAACAGGGACCCAAAAAAAATTGTGCCAATAAACCAAGGAAATGCTTGCAAACGCTATCTGCAAGAAAGATTATGGTTACTTTGTCTTGAGACTCTCGGGGAGTGATTCACGTTGATTTCCTTGAAGGCAGGATTCGAACCTGCGACCGTAGTGGTCGCTCGGCTCCAGACTGTAGCGCCTAGAACCGCTCGGCCACTCCAACCGGCCAATGTGTATAATAAGAATTGGCATTTCCGTATTGTTAATTGTTTATTCCAAAACGTTTGTTACTTTCTGAGTAACCCTTGTATAACCACCTTGTAGATCACTGCGACTCTAATCACGTACATATGTTCTTGTATGAAACAGTGGCAACAAAGGATACCTGCTAGTGCTTAACTGTTTTTATGACGTGTGTGTGTTTTTCAATGTACAACTATGTGTCTGTGAGTGTGGCTGAGACCTGGTCCTGAGTGATGTCTGGAAGTTGTGGGCGGCAGTACAACAATCGCTGATCAGGTCTGCACAACGCTGTCGGGGTCTCATGCAGTCCATCAGGACGTGGTGGCGCCGCTGTCATAAACACGAAGAGAGCGAACTAGACGTTTCTAGGTAGGTATTTCTAATACTATTGCTCAAGAGCAAAACGTTAGTAGCAAAATCTCTACAGTGGCAAGCACTGCTGTCTGCATCAAATTAATGAGACTGTACAGTACTTGTTTCCTGCGATAGGGAGCCTGTCGTAACGTCGTTGCAGGGATTTGATGTCTCACTGGAGGGTGGCTCAAGAAAAATTTTAATTACACGTATGAATGGTGTTTCGGCCTCCAGGGAGACGCACATGAAGGAAATTAAACTGCAAATGTCCAGATTTTAGACTGATGGCACAAATCTCTTGTGACATTGTACATGAGAGAATGTTAGAATGTACGCGTGGGTCGACATACAGTAGCGCTCTGAAAAGCATTATGAATGGCATTATTCTTAAAATACCGCCGGCTTTTAAAGGCCGCGGCATTGTCCAGTAACGCTGCTTTTCAATTTACAGCACGCAGCAACGTAAAAAATGGCCAGCTGCTACGTGAGCACCATAAGAAACAAGACAAATGACTTCTACAAAATATTAATGTTCCCTCGGTAAAGACGTCGACTGTACGCTAATAATCTCACGTCTTCTTTCATTTTGCGACAATGTGAATGAAAATGTGACTGAAATGTATAAGATATAAAAATATCCAACCTGATGAAAGCTGAGCAGAAACAAAGCAAAGATGTATAATGAAACACTTTTCTTCTGCGAATGAAACTGGTTTCCTATTGATCGAGGATAGGTCACGTCGTTAATTTTTAAAAATTAAAGCAGTATGCCAAACCGGGACTCCGTCGGCAGCACGTGGTCTTGCGGTCGCGTTCTCGCTTCCCGAGCACGGGGTCCCGGGTTCGATTCACGGCGGGGTCAGGGATTTTCACCTGCCTCGAGATGACTGGGTGTATGTGTCGTCCTCATCATTTCATTATCATTCATGAAAGTGGCGAGATTGGACTGAGCAAAGGTTTGGGATTTGTATGGGCGCTGATAACCGCGCAGTTGAGCGCCCTACAAATCATCATCATCAAACCGGGGCTCCATCGTTGACATCTACATCTTAAGCAGTGCTACACTTTTCAGATACCAAAACGCTATTAACGAAGGAACTGGAAACTTGATCTTGTCACTAATTTCCCCTCATTCCCACCTAACTTCATAGAGCCTATTCAGCGATGCTATGGAACTAATGTATAACCCCCCCTCCCCCTCTTTCCCTTCCCAACCTATTCACTCCCCAAGAAAGTGTACACAAGAGATGATTTGGTTTTATCACAACACCGACGCTGTAACTGACTACAAAAGTCGTTCACGTGCAGTGGGATAAACTGAAGTTTGAGAGAATCAGCAACGCGACTCAACGCACAGGGAGGTGTGTTATTGAAGTTATGAAGTGTGATTTGCGTTTGAAGTTATCTGAGGCTCTATACATTGTAATAACGAGTTCCATAGCGGAAGCTCAGTTGAAGATGAATGGAAAGATGAATTGATATTCCTAGAAAAGGTAACAAGGAACATAACTTCGAAGAACCTTTGGATAACAGATGAAACACTCTATTGACCGACGGAAGAATGAAATACAAAAATATTCAGGTGAAGAGAGGTATGTGGCAGTCACTCAGGAGTGAAAACAAAAAAAAAGTGCAAGAAAGGTAAAGCAAAAACGCTGCAGAAAACTTCGAAGAAGTAGAAAAACGAAATGGTCATTGGAAAGGTAGGTGACAACTTTCGGAGAAATTAAAAACAAAGACAGAACATTAAGAATGGAAAAGGAAATGATCTGTTAAACGCAGAAGAGAGAGCTTGTGGCAGGGAGGAGCACGTCGAGGGCCTCTAGGAGAGGATTTCGGTTGGGAAGACATGACTCATACAGCATTAGAGGGAGAATTTTACAGAGCTTTGGAAGTCTTACGAACAAACAGGAGCAGATAACATACGCTCTGAATGTTTAAAATCATAATCCGATTGTTTAGGTTGATGTATACAATCTATGTGACTGGAGAAATACCATAAGAAATCGGAAAAATATTATCCACACAATCTCGAAGATAAAAAGGCTAAGTTAGTGTGAGAACTGTCGCACAATCAGCTTAAGTGCTCTCCGCTCTAGGTTTCTGATTTTGAACAGTAAGTATAAGAATGTTCAAGAAAAATTAAAAGTATATTAGATGACGAGAGATTTGGCGTTATGAAAGGTAAAAGCTCCAGAGAGGGCCTTCCGACTTGGCGCTTGCTAATGACAGCAAGACCTGTGAGAAATCGAGGAACTTTCAGGAATTAATTGAGCTAGAAGAAGCTTTCAACAATATAAATACTCAGAAAAATGTAAGTTACTGGGAAACACGAATATGGACAATATGTACAGGAATTATAAGGGTTTAGGACCAGTAACGAAGTACTACTATTAAAAAGGTTGTAAAACAGGGATGCAGTCTCTCGCTCCACCTTTCACTCTCTACGTCGAAGGATGGCGCAACAAATAAAGATACAGGAGCATGTTTAAAATGTGTAATGAAATGATGTAAACGATGAGATATACGTCGCTATACACTGCGATAGCGAGTTGAAATTGAGTCTTGCTGAATGGGATGAACAGCCAAATGACCACAGAATATAGACTGAAATAATACGAAAACAATTAGTAGCATAAATGAGATGAACAACTAAACTTTTTGAAATTGGGTGACACATAGTAGATTATTTGAGGAAAAAAATCCTGAGAATCGAAATCTGGAAAACATCCCTGCGCGGAAGTGATTCATAGAGCGCGGGAAAACCGGAAAAGAAGAGAGACGCTTTTTGAGATGTAGTGTTACACAAAGATGTTGAAATTGAGTGCCAATATGCGCAATGAGGAGGTTCTCCACAGGATCGGTGAGGGAAGTGATATTTAGTTACTTGGAGATGTGTTATAGGACATATATTAAGGGAATGATGTCCATGGCACTAGACAAAAATTAGGAGTAGAATGGAGAGATAATATACTTAAGTGGGTGTAGATACCATGAGATTGGGACCAGAGTGGGAATCGTCACGGGACGCATAAAACCAGATAATAAACCGAAGGAAAAAGTGAGATACTGTGCGAAGTGGAGATCGCAAATTACTGCACATTAATAAACAATAACCGTAATAAAATTAAGCAGGGGTATTACAGAAACCAATTACAAGTAAAATACCTTTCGAAATAGAAGCTATTGTAAACAAAAGCAAATTTCTATTTTCAAGACAGGTAAATTATCAAGACATAAAAGGAAGTTGACTAATTGAGGTGAATGGAAAGAAAACGGTAGGGGGAAGAGACAGGAAGGAAATAATGAATTATAGCCGCACAGGACACTAAGACAATGCAATTGCGAGAAATGAAAATGTTTGGCGTGCCAGAACTCGAACTCGGACGCTCCGATCCTCTACAACGGTTGCCTTATCGCCTTACCCATCTCCGCCCCTATCGTTTTCTTTCTTCACTTTGTTTGCCTCTGTTCTCATAATTTGGTGTGAGGAGACGTCTCATGACACCTCAACGAGTTCGCTGTTCAATGCTTAACTCAGTCTCTTTATTCCAGAGGGCAGCCAGCCCTGTGACCGAACACACTGAGCTATCGTGCAGACGTCTCGGCCAGCCCTACAAGCTTTTTGCTAGACCCAAATTACCAACTTTCTCCTCGCCGCACCGAAGCGATCCACGTCCATTAGCCCTCTACTCGCAGATCTCCGATTCCCGTAAGAGTTCGGTAGTTGGTTGTGCACCGCACTGAAACTTTTTTATCAATCAGTCGTTGTGACCAAAGAAAACTTTCCACTCTCGCCGTTGCATCGTTGTAATGCCCTGTGCCGTTGGAAGTCGTTAATTCCTCTCTATCTCTTTCCAGTCCCGTTACGTTTCTCTCGCCACAATTACGTGTATGTCCCAGTCGTTTCATTCCGAATTGCGTCTATTCTATTGTATACGTCCGACAGAACAGACACCACTCGTATCTATAGTTTAAGAAGCTAACTTGATTTGCAAGTATCAAATGTTCCATGGTAAAAGGCCTTCTTTTGTTTCAAGGTACAATATGAATGCTCAGCTGTCCACATGGTACATGAATACTTCTAAAATATGTAACATTTTACTCCCTATAATATTCTGTAACTGAAGAATTAATAATGCATTCCAGATAGCTTTAATATATTATACAGCACTTAAATTCGGAGAGCGATAAGTGCGATGTACAGACGCTGTCACTACGGACTGTAAATCCTTCGAGAGAGAGAGAGAGAGAGAGAGAGAAAGAGACAGAGAGAGAGAGAGCGGTTTGTGCGTCTTTGCTCCATGTTGAAGACTCTCCTCTATTATAAATTGAGGTGTCAGGTCAGAAGGGTGTTCTGAACACAATTTCGACACATAACAGCTCAATAGGCTGTGGAGTGGAAGGGGTAGGCTAGCAATAGAACAGTGCATCACCATTGACTAGACACTCATTTATTGAACACGTAAGTCAGGTATTACCCAAAAGGAACATTCACTACAAATTACAAGATAATATTCTTTTCCTTTAAATCACTCAAACATTTAAACAGCCAAATAGCAATCATTTAACTTAAAGCCTTTTAAGAAAGCAAGACTAGAAAATTTGAATGATGAGTTAAAATCATATTTAAATAGGCTCTGACCGAGCACATATTTTAAAACGAAATACTTCCTTTAAGGAACCAGCGATCAAAATTAAGTATATAATCCTCAACAACCATATTACATGCAATACATTTAAGATTAAACAGTAATATATAACATCAGAGAGCTGCAGTCCCAAGTTTCAAGCAGCACATTTCAGATGGACTGCACTGCAACAGTACAATACAAGTCCCTCAGAGATTCTCCCCACACAGGAAGTTATTGCCGCAATCGACAAAATATCAACATCATTCCATGTACAGACCTAAAACAAACTAAAAGCTATCTTAAGATTGGTGCAGTTAATTCCTTTCAACATAACATACATCACAAGTCTCGCCCCAGGACGGCACCGACACCCCGCAATTTAGCACGCAAAAAACTACAGCGAAGCACTCATCACGGATCCTTATAAAACCCAAGAACAGAGAGCCGGCTCCCCAACAGCGGAACATTTAACCACACGGAGCGTGCGGGTTTGCGGGATGCTGATCTCGCCCTGAACCTCAACACCAGTTCAATTACTAGTCAGCCTACAATCTTGAACCACCATACACATTCCTTCAGTTACTGCATAGAAAGCCAATGTAATAGGCAAACAGACCAGCAGATGATAAAAGCTTAAGCAATTTGCTTACTAGACAACCCTTATGAATAGTAGCCATAATTTTTTTTAAACGTGAGCACACTCACAATCAAAAGACAAACAACGCCAATCATAAGGACAATAGCACATAATCAAGTAGCAAATGGTAAACTTCTGCTTAGATTGGCTACAAATCAGCGCATGATTTAACACACCAGAGAACAGTATTTACAACATAACCATCAATACAATAGCAAATTACTCACACGTGTACTCCCCCACGATTTCGATTCGCAAAGCCACAGACAAAACATGGAGAACGTATCACTTAGACCAACTTAATGGTGCTCCCTCAGTTACTCCAAATAACTGACTCCCTTAGTTGCACAGCAGAGAACCAGACCTAATGAAACCACCACAGTTTTCTCCTCTAAATTGTCACAGTACAAGTGAGACTCAATCACAAATGTAATTTTACATCACCAGTTCCCGTATAGTCAATACAAGCGCCTGATTTTCACACGTTTACAACGGCAGGCAGTAACATCGTACGGAAAAGCGCGTAGACACAAGCTCTTACCAACTCTCTTCTCCGAAAGCAGCCACCGTAACTCTCGGGAACCACTGGGACATCCAATGCAAAAATCGTTACTCCTTCACACAAATTACAGGACGCCCGCTTCCCGCTGCGTGGTACGGCGCTTTCCGTTCAGAGCCAACTTGTATATCTCCATGCGACAGGTCAGGTCCCACACTCGCTGCGTCAACCCGAAACCGTCTTCCACCACATCCCGCAGCATCCCCCACAGGACCTCGCCTCGTTACTCCTCGTGTAGGCCCCAGAGGGCGCTGCTTATCGCCCTGACCGTGGCAGGAAAGATAAACCACCAGAGTGGCACTATCGATATGAGCCGCCACGGCTCATAAATATGTTTTTGATGTGCGATGGCAAAGAGATACTACTGTATAACTGGATGCATTTGTTGATGGGTGTACACCGCCGATTATGACAGACGAAGAGCGTTTGGAAATCGTTCAGAGCGTGAGACATCACGTGTACAGGACGACGTGCGACGAAGATGACAAAGTTGACAATGAAATTAACACTGCAATTCCTTCCACCTCAGCAACACAAATGAATGCGGAACATGATCAAAAGTGTTGTTATCTATTTGTATCCGCATTCGGATGACGAAATAAAAATGTAAAAAATAAAAAAATTTAAGAAAACGTTGGGTGGTACCGAACAATTAGTCGAAAATTTAATATTGAAAAAGGCATTACAAGAATCAATAACAGTTTTTTTAACATTAAGCAATAAATTAATATACACAGACCTTTAGTGTACACTGCGTGCCTACAGGAGTAAATTTCAGTAATAAATAGAATTATTCTCCTGTGATACAATTTGACGAGGTCGAAAACGCAGTATTTTCCCCGCCCGCATTTTTTGACAACAAATTCTTTTAACATAAAAAAGTGCTTCCCTTTCTGCAACTCCGTGTTAAGCGTCTCACTGTACATGCTCATGAACTGGCGTAGTAGGCTTGGTAGTGGGTTGAAGACTTCCTAACGTAACAGAGGGCAGGTCGTCGATCTTAATCGAAAGGCATCGCTAGAAATGGAAGTTACATTTGTTATAAATGAAGAGTGATGAGGTGATAGCTATTGCAACGGGTGTAGTTATTCGCTGGTGGAGGATGGCGGATTGGGGTGAGTGAAAAGCCATTTAGCGTCGGCAGAATCGCTTTATTACTTTCCAGAAGAACGTGGTAGTACGTCATGAAAGACTTTCTCACGGTAGTTTGGAAACTCTCCACAATGCTGTCAAACTCATCTAGTTTCTTTATGTTCTAAGTGTGTTTTATTTAAAAATAATTCAGTGTTATGCTATCCGTGGTAAGAACATGATTTACATAGTGTGATGTCTAGTTTTGTGTGAGAGGTCGTAGATCAAAGTGTCTTAATGCCAGTTTAGAATCTGATAGAGAGGTCGATGTTGTGGCAGAAAAAAGAAATGTTTGACAGTGCGCAAAGCGCGTCAGAAAACAGTGTTTCAAACAACTAAACAGGGCCACAGTGGGCGTTTCCTGCGATTTACAGTAAAGTACGGGAGATGCGATCATTCTCGCACAGTAGAGGTGATGAAACTTTCAACTACCGCCGGAAGTGTATCAATAAGTGTGTATTTAATAGGTTTGTTCGGCACAGGGAGCAGTAGCAGCAGCAGTTTGAGGGGTAAATTCAATAAGGGGCGAAGTATGCCACTAGGAATACCTGGAGGGCTGCACGCTGTGCTGTTCTGAGAAGCATTGCGAAATCTCTCTGTCTCCCTCTCTCTGTCTCTCTCTCTCTGCGCTGGACCCCCAACGCAGCTTTGCATCAATGCGCGAGTAATGGCGTCTATGTGAGTTGTGAGTTCTATATCGGATGAATTTATTTGAGCTTCTATAGTTGTGCAATTTTTGTCTGCTGGCGTGGGGGTGGGGATGGGTGGTAGAGAGTAACGATGATAGGATGTTGGGCTTATAGATTTGAATGGACGTGGGTCTGTAGTACTTGTATGTCGTTTGGGAACGCACCACAATGCTCGCATTTCCGCCGAATGGTCAAAACACGGTCCTGTCACAGTAACTCGGTTCGCTCTGTTCTAGACGGGCTGCAGAAGGTCGTGGATATGGCCTTGTCCGACTTCTGCTCACTTCCGACTTAGAATGGCATGATCACATGCGCAAAGCTGTATAAATGGGAGTAGTTGCAAGATGTTTAGGGGCTGACTAATTCCATGTTAGATTTTTACTGTACCAGATAAGTTCGAGAAAGATGACTCGTTTCGAGATATGATTCACTTGTGGCTGTGGTGTTCTCAAAGAGTCATCGCCATTAACTCAGTAGATATATAACGGAACATCTGACATGGTATCGAGACAGAATACATTACACATACTGGATAAGTATCTAGCGGCGTGAGGGAGTTGCAAATACCGGTCACATACTGCATTCAAGAGCCGAATGACTTTCAAAATTCATCGGGCGGTGTGATGCGTTCGCATTTGAGAACGAGGTTTATAAAGTACACTACTGGCCATTAAAATTGATACACCAAGAAGAAATGCAGATGATAAACGGGTATTCATTAGACAAAGATATTATACTATAACTGACATGTGATTACATTTTCACTCAATTTGGGTGCATAGATCCCGAGAAATCAGTACTCAGAACAACCACCTCTGGCGGTAATAACGGGCTTGATACTCCTTGGCATTGAATCAAACTGAGCTTGTATGGAATGTACAGGTACAGCTGCCCATGCAGCTTCAACACGATATCACAGTTCATCATGAGTAGTGACTGGCGTATGGTGACGAGCGAGTTGTTCGGCCACCATTGACCAGACGTTTTCAATTGGCGAGAGATCTGGAGAATGTGCTGGCCAGGGTAGCAGTCGAACATTTTCTGTATTCAGAAAGGCCCGTACAGGACCTGCAACATGCGGTCGTGCACTACCCTGCTGAAATGTAGGGTTTCGCAGGGATCGAATGAAGGGTAGAGCCACGGGTCGTAACACATCTGAAATGTAACGTCCACTGTTTAAAGTGCTGTCAATGCAAATTAGAGGTGACAGAGACGTGTAACCAATGGCACTCCATACCATCACGCAAGATGATACGCCAGTATGGCGATGACGAATACAAGCTTCCAACATGCGTTCACCGCGATGTCACCAAACACGGATCCGACCGTCATGATGCTGTAAACAGAACCTGCATTCATCCGAAAATAATGACGTTTTGACATTGGTACACCCAGGTTCGTCGTTGAGTACACAATCGCAGGCACTCCTGTGATGCAGCTTCAAGGCTAACCGCAGCCATGGTCTCTGAGCTGACAGTCCATAATGCTGCAAACGTCGTCGAACTGTTCGTGCTGTTCGTGCAGATGGTTGTTGTCTTGCGAAGGTCCCCATCTGTTGACTCAGGGATCGAGACGTGGCTGCACGATCCGTTACAGTCATGCGGGTAAGATGCCTGTCATCTCCACTGCCGTTGGGATCCAGTACGGCGTTCCGTATTACCCTCCTGAACCCACCGATTCCATATTCTGCTACCAGTCATTGGATCTCGACCAACGCGAGCAGCAATGTCGCGATACTATAAACCGTAATCGCGATAGGCTACAATCCGATCTTTATCAAAGTCTGAAACGTGATGGTACGCATTTCTCCTCCTTACACGAGGCATCACGCATCACAACAA
Source organism: Schistocerca gregaria (assembly GCF_023897955.1). Taxonomy (NCBI): domain Eukaryota; kingdom Metazoa; phylum Arthropoda; class Insecta; order Orthoptera; family Acrididae; genus Schistocerca; species Schistocerca gregaria. Next base: position 318,549,199 of record NC_064925.1, on the reverse strand, counting down.
TGTTTCACCAGGCCATGCCGGTCAACTGCTGTTTGTGTATGGGAAATCGGTTGGAATGTTTCCTGTCAGCATGTTGTAGGTGTCGCCACCGGCGCCAACTTTGTGTGAATGCCGGCCTGGTGACCGAGCGGTTCTAGGCGCTACAGTCTGGAACCCCACGACCGATACGGTCGCAGATTCGAATCCTGCCTCGCGCATGGATGTGTGTGATGTCCTTAAGTTAGTTAGGTTTAAGTAGTTCTAAGTTCTAGGGGACTGATGATCTCAGAAGTTAAGTCCCATAGTGCTCAGAGCCATTTTTGAACCTTCTGTGAATGCTCTGAAAAGCTAATGATTTGCATATCAAAGCATCTTCTTCCTGTCGGTTAAATTTCGCGTCTGTAGCACGTCATCTTCGTGGTGTAGCAATTTTAATGTAGTATATATCTGTTTGTGTAAAGGATATGTCTATGTGCTGTTGAAGGAGGGTGTGTGTTTGACTTGGGGTACTGTGATAGTGAAGGAAAAAATATGTGTAGTGCTAAGGAAGGTACAAGTATTTCCAGAGCCACAGCGTTCAACAGAGTGTATTTCCAATACTTCGTTCATTGCCGAAAACCGTTCAGTTGCGAGCTAGATTGTAAGATTTAATTGTAAGTATAATGATAGAAGAAATATGTGAGGCGTTTTCTAGAATGTGTTCGTGTATTCAAAGTCTGTGGTGGTATTGATTCGCTTTCCCACGTTAATGGTAGTGGTCTTCCGAATGAAGAGGCCTGTTGGAGTGTAGGAATGTATTATAGTTTACTTTACCATGTTCTAGACGACCGCATAGCGAACCAAGTATGTGCTGGGCTGCTTTCATGATCAAGTGTAACTTTGAGAAGATGGTACGTTTGCAGTGGAGTGTTATTCCCTTCCATGTAAATTGTTCGGTCGACTGCTTCTGCACATTTGATGCCTTTATTTAGTTGAGGGGATATGGATTGTGGTGTGTTGGACCCACGTTTGCCTGTTCTCTAGACGTAGGAAAGACCGTAGTTGGTTTGTAAACAACATTGATCATGTGGGATCTGTTAGATCACCGACTTCGGTATTCGAGAGTGCGAATATCAGTTTACTCTACGTGTTTCTGGTTAGTTAATGGTTTACAGCACGCAGCGCCTCGCAAAAGTTTTGTGTTTGTGGAGAAATAATTTACAGTCTATATCTTGCGCATTATGTTGCGTTAGCGATCGGGTGAGTAGTGCTGTGTGCTTGTTATCGAGAAGTACGGCGAAAATTGTATAATATTACGGCGAAAATACGAGTGTTCCTGTAATAGACTAATCTGGAGATGACTGTAGAAATGCGAGAAAGAAAGCAGAATGAGTAGAGCGTTTATGCCAAGGGGCAAGGAGCATGCCTTTGAAAGTCAGTTATGAGAGTCACTTCGGTTCGCTGATGTAAAGGGGGTGATTTGGTATGGTTGGGGATATGAACTGCATGTTTACTAGATCGTGACGGTACTCGGTGATATATTCCCTGGTTGGAGATCGGTATGACGCTCCAATATTCTTGCTAGTATCGTTTCTATTTGGTGATTTGTAGACAAATTTCCCATGTTAGTTGTCGTTGCAAAATGGTGATCAGTGTAAAATGGTTTATTACCACTGAGTGTAGCGTCTGTTGAAAGAATGAACTGGTTGGGGGTGTATAGATTTAGGGAACTGTCTGTGAATTTTAGCAATCTTTGCAAAATAACCGTTGGAAGTCCAAGAAAGAAAAGGTGGATGGTGCTTCGATACCTGCGGCATAAGTAATTCGACTGGTAACTTCGATAAGAGCAAATGAGAATGCTCGATTGATTGTGGTGTGATATAGGAGTAGTGATAACATTTGCGTATGTTGAGATCAGGAAGGCTATCTCGTTATGTCCAGGGGGAAGTCTGGATTAGGAGATATTTTGGTAAACAGGTTCTGTGTTAGGGTGAGAATTTCCGTGCATACAAGCTGAGGCATGAAGAAAGCGGGCGTTAACTGTTTCTGGGACAATGTACAATTCCGAAAAGGTCGACTAGGCTTTTTTTAAATTTTTTTTTTACAAATAGATGTTACGTAAGAATAAGATTGGGGAAGTTGTTAGATGAGTTTATAATTACGTGCATGCACTTGGCGGTGGCGCCTGGAGGTGCCTCGAATATGAGACGAGTGGACGCGCTTTGGAGTGCTAGGACAATATACGGTGACTGTGTAGGGGAATGCAACTTCCACTGGTGTTCAGTGGCGGTGGCTGGCTGGTGCGACGGAGCACGCGTCCCTGGCCGGGCGCGCCAGGAGCTGTGTCTAGGTGAACACGTATTTGGATAGGGATTTCACGGGCGAGGAGTATGAATGCGGCCGTCTCCACCTCATGTTTGCGGAAGCCGAGCAGGGACCCGTGCGAGGTTTGAGGGCTGTAAGGCGTGTGACTTTGCAGGGGAGAGGGTGTGGTGGTGGGTGCTTGTGTGCGTCCATTACGTTATTTTGCGAGCGGCCCTGCAGGCTATCCCATGCGTTATTTGGACAGTTTACGAGTACTGAGCGTGTTTGCAGATATGTGTATTGCATTATTTAGGAGCAGTTTGCTATTGTGTACTGAAATTAGGTATTGTTTGCGTGTCTGCAGGATGTGTATTGTGATGCAAAGCGCATTAGGGTGGATGCTTTGTATCAGTGTGATGCATATATTCGATCGCTAAAGAAAATGTTTGAAACTAAATAAAGTGAACTCATCTTTCAGATGATGGCCCAGCATTTCATTTCGAGTTATTCGTAATTTTGCACTCATGTACGCGATCGCTGTTTAGCTTCTAACAACCACCAGAAGTTGTCTCCCACCCACAAAAATTCTCCCCTTACTGAAACAAGCTATGTCACTCAATCATTATGTGGTAACCAATGTGCGGATGTACTGTAATATTAAGCAGCAGACTTGATAGTGCAAAGAACGTTTCACTAAGTCAGTTGGGCTATGGACTCAGTGGCGAATACATTTGGATGTGGTGTTGCCTCTGATTGTTTAAATAAAGACTGGTGTATGATTCTGACAGTTGACATTTAGCAAGCAGAGTCTTTTGCATGGATTATTATTTTGACAATTTAGGAGTTGTTTGGCTATATGGACGTATATGCTGTGCATTGTTTATGAGTGGTTCGCATGTCTGTAGGCTGTGCAATGCGTCATTTTTGACTTTTTATAATTAGGAAGAGTGTGTGTGGAACTTTATACACGAGTTATGTAGGAGTGGTTTGGAGGTCTGTACGCTGTGGGGCATGTCAGAGCGTGTGTTCTGTGATACATATACTCCATCCCTAAATAAATGGCTCACAAATAAATGAAGTACACTCCTCTCTCCGTCCATCAGCCTAGTGCAGGCTGAGTCCTTTTACCACCCGCGCCTGGGAAGAGATGGTGGTCTGGCGTTTAGGGTTAGTGGTGATGGTGGTGAGCTTCATTTGCAGCAATTTTCTTACATTGGTAGCGAAAACGCAAGTGAGCTTTGTTTACTGGCAGATTTCACACTTGGCGCCTGATCCTAGTTGGAAGTGGCGGTCGGGTGGCTGAGGTTAGTACAAGTGTCCTTTCTTTACGCGCAGATTTCTCAGATTGGCAGTGAAAGCGCAAGTGACATTTCTTTACTGTCAGAATTCAAACTAGGCGAGGGTTCCTAGGAAGAAGGTAGTTGAACACCTTTCCATACCTATATGAAATTGTAAATTGAATTATTTAATATGATTAAAAGTGAAATGGAATTAAGCAGGTTAGATGCGCGATGTGGGTTTTACAGAAGAGGTATGTTTGGAGGTTGTGGCCGAGGGTGTGGGACGTAAGTGGTCGGACGCTCGCGGGGCGGTGGCACAAAACGTGGTGCGAAACATGTGGGAAGGACGAATACAGGTGATGAACGGACAACCTACCATTGCGACGTCAGAATCGGCAGGTTCGAACGAGCAAAACATGTTTACACCACTGGACCCGCGCGGTCCGAGCGGTAGCTGGAGCCAGGGGCAGAGACGATTTGAACTAATTCAGTTGGGGCCTAGACCTCGTGGGTGCTGGTGAGATCTCAAAGATGTGTACTGAGTCTGTTGGAGAATGCGATCTCAAATATGTGTACTGAGTCTGTTGGAGAACAAGTGATGACGGCACTGCATGAAATAAAGACTTAGTCCTTTTCCATGCAAAATCACAGGCTGTGAATTACGTTAGTACAAGTGCAGTTTATTATTTGACGCGATATTGATAGGTTAGCAGTGAGAAAACATAACTGACAGTCAAAGTTCGTAGGATGTGGACTATTTCGAACATGTGATCAATTATGGTGTTGGAGTTTGAACCTGTGACAAATTTTTGTTATTGATGTAACGCAAATGGCTTTCTTCCCGCCGAAATCAGACATCTTGAATAAACAATAAATAATAATAATAATAAATAGAAGTACAGTTTTCGAGACATTATCATGCTGGAATCTGAATTTGGCGCCAATTTTTTCTGGAGGCTTAGGTTAGTGGACATAGCACAATTGAGCTATTCTCCCGCAAAAATTCAAATTTCCCGCCAATTTTCTGGGGGTTAGATTAGTGGAGGTAGCCCATTTGGCCTATTTTCCCGCCAAAATCCGCCATCCTGGATGATGTCATGTGCTGTTGCCATCTTGGATAACGTCATCGCCGCAACAATGGACAGTGGGGCTGCACCCCCCTTGTCCTACTACTGTCTGTTAGCTCAAGCTGCCACCATAGCTATCGCACTGATGTCCCTTATGCACCAGGGATAAAATCAGTCTCTGAATCTTTTTGAGAGGCAGGCGTATGTTGGACGACGGGAGCGGAATCGTGCTATGAGGTGAACATTGTTAAGTGGGATTGCATAGGTTTGTAACTGGAAGAGAAGTCAAGAATGGCATATGCAGTTCAAGCTTCTAAGGTATCCAGGGAGACGAATATGGCAGATTTTCGTTCCTTTAATTGGTGGGAGAATATGAGGGCTAAAGAAGTTAGCCATCGAAAGCATGTTTGGGACGAATACCAAACTAAGTTTTGGGAAAGTGTGTGTGTGTTGCAAGGTGCTGCTAGATTTGTTGGGTAAAAATGCTTTCAAGGATTTTGCTGAAGTGAGACGTGAGGCTGATGGGTCATTAGGGTGAGAGCTGTGAGGGCAGTTTATCATGCTGTGGAAGAGTGTGAATTTGGATGACTTCTCTGCTGTGGCAGTAGAGGTATTGTAAATGATGGGTTTCATGACAGATATGGGACATTCCTTGAGGTGACAGTAGGTAAATATATTGTGGCTGACAGCTACATCTGGCTGATCAGCAAGTATTCCTAATACATCTTCAGCTGTTGCAGCTAGGTTTAGTCTTGTTTTTGGAATTCTGTGTAAGTCTGGTGCAATGAGTGGGGTATCTATGTTTCTATGGTAATAGAGATGATGATGAGGAGCGTAGGGGACGATGAGGGAGACCCGCACCGCCAAGCGTGCCGGGGTGGCCGAGCGGTTCTAGGCGCTATGGTAACAGGTTCGAATCCTGCCACGGGCATGGATGTGTGTGATGTCCTTAGGTTAGTTATGTTTAAATAGTTCTAAGTTCTAGGAGACTGATGACCTTAGAAGTGAAGTCTCACAGTACTCAGAGCCATTTGAACCATTTCACACCACCATTAAACAAACTATGCCAAACCCGTTAATAACAAATACCGACTCTACGTCATTGCAGGACAAAGGCACAAGAAGAAGAAGAAGATATAGTGAACCATGTATTTTGAGACATGGGACTTTGGGTAAGAAGAAAAGGTATGGACGGGGCCTAATAAGTTAGCGTTGGTTGCACACAAAACACATACACTTTATTTTTAAAAAACAAAACTCTCAACAATCATTTTTAAAGATTTTACTACACTGGCGGCTGAAAGCCTTATTAGAAGAACTGCAGGTTATTGTTGGCTGAGGGCCACAAGAAATGTTACACACAATCAACGGCTGAAGGCCTGATTAAGAACGATCTAAATTATTCGCCGACTGAAGGCCAGAAGCAATTTCAAAACTACACAACGGTTGAAGGCCTGAATTACCAATAAGGTGGACATTTACGCGTAAAAAATACCAAAACCCCTTTTAACAATTTTAATAAGTGTAACAAGTATAGTGATGGCCGAAGGCTTTTTCAAGACAGAATTGAAACTATTTGTCTGCTGAAAGCCACAAGCAATGTTATGAACAATTAACGGCTGAAGGCCAGCAGAAATTTCAGAATACACAATGGCTGAAGGCCTGAATTACAAATAAGGTGGACAACAATAGTAAAACCCTTTCTAATAATCTTAATAACTTGTAATAAGCTATAGTGATGGCTGAAGGCCTCACTAAAACAGGATTGAAAATTATTTGTCGGCCGAAGGCCACAAGGAGTGTTACAAACAATTAACAGCTGAAAGCCTGATCAAGAAAGGATTCAAAATTATGGGGGGCTGAAGGCCACAAGCAATTTTCAGAATACTCAATGGCTAAAGGAAGGCCGGCCGAAGGCCACAAGCAATGTTACAAACCATTAACAGCTGAAAGCCTGATCAAGAAAGGATTCAAAATTATGGGGGGCTGAAGGCCACAAGCAATTTTCAGAATACTCAACCACTGAAGGAAGGCAGTTGCATGTTAAAATAATAATACCTTTTTAAAACAATCTTAACGAACTGTAACAGGCTATAGTGATGGCTGCAGGAGTTATTAAGAGAAAATTGAAAATAATTTGTAGGCTGAAGGCTACGAGCAACGTTACAGACAATTAACGGCTGAAGGTCAGAATTACAAGTGGGGAAGGCAATTCTTTAAAATTTACTCTAATGTTTTAACATTAGAGAAAATTTTAAACAATTATGACAACTTAACCAAATAAGACAGAGTGATTCACAGATAGTGCTCCCTGGATCCACCTGAGGAAGGTGACTACACCTGTGTAAGCGATGAGACAGGCATCCAAGAGTTGCACTCATGTAACATGATGGCAGCTCACACTACGGGTAGCTTAAGCGCCGACCGACCGACTAACCAATCCGCCTAACGTCCGATCACCGGTACAAGAATGGAATATTTTTAGGCAAGGGCGAAGAGACGGACAGCACCAGGTCTTCAGAAAGACACTCAAAGCCTAAGGAGACACTAGAACCAATGTAGACCTCCCAAAAACATATGGACAGTACCATTCAAGAGGCTGCCGAACTACACGCCATGTCGGACGGCATCAACATGACGAGGAAAGGTACGCTGCCAGAAAAGTACGCTTACCTCCAGGGCAGGTAACTGGGGCGTTAGCGGCCACAAGGCAGAAAATACTGCTGGTTGCTCTTCACTAATAATACTAAATCCAAACTAACATCAAGGAGTAGAAGGCGGCTAATAGCTTCCGCGAATCAGACAGACCCCACTTGTTGCGGTTGGTCTCACTGACCCTGGGAGCAGCAACACACAAACAACAGCGAGATCTCAGACAGTGTAGGTTTCAGTACTGGCCACGGTTCACTCACTTTCAAACGTCCTGGGTTCGGTCGTCGGCTACAGACCCTCGGTCCGACACTGCCTGCACGCCGCCAGCGGTCCCAGCCTGCCCTCGCGCTGCGGACCTCCTCGCTGCTCTGTCCGAAGCTGAACTCATGGCCGTTCGCAACTACCCCACCAAATCCAGTACGCAGACAGCATTAAAATAACTGCTTATTCAAAACCACGAAATACGCACGGATCTGGGAAAACAAGTCCACCAGCAACTCTCAATACTGAAACCTGTCACTGTCAAACAACATGGATGAATTATAAGTCGACACAAACACAGAGAAGCCAGAAGCGGTCGGAAGACCCAATGCACGTCGTCCGCTGCGACGACCGACCGAACGACCAACCAACGGTCGTCCTCACTCAAGTCAGCCACGGGAAAGGTACCAGTATAAATCGTCCACTGATAACTTATTGTCATGAAGTCACTTCGACGGGTGGACACACACACACAGGTGAAAGTTGCACTCCTCTAATATCTCGGTCCATTCAACTAAAACTCGCTGAATCCGGTCCTTGACGTGGTGGTGCTCTCTCGCGACCACACTCTTCGGTTGGTCAGTGCATGTGTGTTGCCAACGGTCGGGCGAGTACTGGCTGTCCGGATCTAACTGCTGCTCCGCCCCAACTCCACTAGCTCGACACACGACGACCCGGAAATACTAGAAGCCGCTCCAAAGGTGGTACCACAGCACGCGCTATCGGTAAGCGCTGCTGCTGCTGCCACTCACGGACTGACAAGGTGAGCAAACGTAGTGGCGCCAGTGAACACTCTAAGAAAACGAGACGCCGCTATCGCTATTACAAGATGCCAAGCTTTAAACATTCATGGTGGTGTCTGATTGTACTATATCGTGTCTCCCTACCACTTTCGCGCAACGACGCTCTGAGCGTGTGTTTTAAGGAATTAACTAGTTTGAACCTGGGACCTGTTGCTGGTAAGGAGACGCCAGACCACACATGACATGTAGAATTCAGAAGAGTTCAGTGAGACTAGCGATGATATAACCAAATACTAAATGATCTCAGCGTCAGCTCCACTGCACTCCCTGTAAAAGAATCTTAATACTAACTAAATTTAGTGGAAAGGGTTCAAGGCTTTCCTATTTTTAGTTAGCTGATAAAATAACGTCGAAAAAGCAGTTAAGTTTACAATTGGAAATTTTATTATACTCACAAAACATCGTTTATAAATCGCACTATTGGTAAATGGAAATGTTTTAATACCGGATGGTAAAAACCAACTGCGTTCAACAAAAATGTGAACGAATATTCCCTAAATGGGTTTCCAAGTTCTACAATCGATCGAAGGATGACCTATGCCATATCACATCTATAATCTAGGTTTAATTTAAGTTTCACAAAAGAGAAAACTATCAAAATGGTCTACAGTGACCCTCAATTACCTTTAATAACTTATCTAACTTCTCGTAAATTACAGTGGCTGATGTGGCTTCTCAATAACTATAAAATAGAAAAATCATCGTGTTTCAGATCTGTTCTTCAAGTGGCAAATGTGAACACCATGAGTTTTAATTAACGATCGACACTAGTATTACGCAAAAAGGGGGTGTAACAGATGAGACTTCCGCAGTTCTGAGTGAAGCCTTATGCGCTTAAAAATGCGGCATCGCGTGCGTTCATTACCTTGTCGGTGTTTAGGCAGCGTCAGGGCGGCAGCGGCCGGCGCAGCAGCCATCCAGCTCGCCGTCTCGGAACCAACTCCTCACTAACTTCTCCTTACTACAATTTACCGAAGTTAGTTTAAAAAAACTATCTGGCTATGTTTTCATCTGACCAATCAGGGTCTCAATGTTAACCTTAAGCTCCGCCTACAAAAATTCTGTCTATCCAATGAGAAAGTTATACTTTTCGTGGTGGGGCAATGTTTTTAAAGTTTGCAGCGTAACAGAGACGCTGAAAAGTCTCACGCTAAAACCTGCAGCTAGTGTGGTCCTTTTAGCGTTATCGCAAGATCTATACTGCTCTTCTGGAGGGCTCTATATTTTAACATGGGCTGGGGAGTGATCCTAATGTAACAGACACGCGAAAAAGTCTCACGCTAAAACTTGCGGGTGGTAGTGGCCCTTTTTGTGTTATCGTAAGATCTATACTGCTTTTCTGGAGGGCTCTAGCTTTTAACATGGGCTGGGGGTGATCCTTGACGTACCTGAGACGCGAGAAAGCCTCACGCTAAAACGTGCGGGTTTTATAGTCGTACAGGTAGGCTCGCGGCGTGGGTGCCCAGCCCCTCCCTTATCTAGCTTAACACGGTCCTGCTCTCGGCTTCTGTCCTCGTTTCTCCCCTCGGAACTGCGTCTGCCTCACGGTGGGAAGTTACGACATGCATTTAGGCATTCTTGTGTTAGTCTGTGGTATTCCATTTGCTCACTCGTTACTCGTATTACTTTGGTTAATTTAATGTCACGATTTATTCGGAGCTATGTGACATACTACTGGATTTGCTTATCACGTCAGGGTTTTCATGTAAGGTGTTGGATTTGCCTGACACCTTAGAAAGCTATGAACGGCACCAACGCGAGCCGCACACGGCTCATATCTATCAAACGTGGGGTAATGCGTGATGGTAAAGGTATTTTCCAGGTAGAATATTAAGTGACTAGGTTTGGCGAGATTGTCAGGGAAGGACCTGTTGTTATGAGGGATGGGATATGTGGCAGTGACATATTATCCCAGAAGCATTTGGAATGATTTCCAGTACTTTACAGTGTTATAGATTTTTATTTTAGTGTATGTTATGTGCCATCCCGACGTCATTTAGCTAGTAAAGTAATGGAAACATATCACTCAAGGTATGGATTCTGTGTAAGAGTGTCTCGGTCACGATTATGAAGGATCTCTCTACAGAAAAGACGGTTTCCTCGAACACAGCAAGGGCACACGGTAAGTGAATGATACAGTGTAGGATTTATAGTTTATATATGGTATTCAAGGAAAGTGACATGAGTTTTATATGTTCATTGGATGTGTCATATTTCGTATTTGTACTTTAAACATTTTTGAAACATTTGTTTTTAATAGTCTGTATGTTACGTTTGTTTGGTTTGTTTTGGGGAAGGAGACCAAACAGCGAGGTCATCGGTCTCATAGAATTAGGGAAGGGAGTCGGGCGTGCCCTTTCAAAGGAACCATCCCGGCATTTGCCTTAAGCGATTTAGGGAAATCACGGAAAACCTAAATCAGGATGGTCGGACGCAGGATTGAACCGCCGTACTCCCGAATGCGAATCCAGTGCAGTATGTTACGTCACAGAGGTTCTGAGTATTAGCACTGCATGGAGATAAAAAGAGAAGGGAGGTGGCGCTGTACGCTTCCGCTGTACGTTGTTTTGATGCCAGAGTGGGCGGGGCCTGCTGCCATTTGACGTAGCACAAAACATCGGCAGAGCACTGTTTACGATTGCCTCTTGTTCATTATTTCTGTCGTGTGTATGCAACTGCTGTTTTAAATACTAAAAATTACAGTGTTTACGCGAATAACATAGTGCCAAGAATTCAGTTTCGAACGTTTTTCTGTTATTGAGTGCATATTTGCTCTAGTAATACGACGCATTTGGCCTCTTTAATGTAACTTGTTTTTCTTTGATGTGTTTCTAATAACCAAGAAGAGAAGGATGTGATATGAAACCGATGCTTTCATACTCCATTTCGTTCTACTTCTACTGTATCGGTAGCAAATGAAGCTGAATTCCGAAACTTGTTTACTTACGGGTACTGTTTCTTGTTCGTCACGTTTTCAACTTTCAGTTCGTGTACACAGGATCTTTAATGTTCACGTTTGCAAAAAACTTATCAACTCGTTTTTTGTTAGACATTAAACTTGTGCAGTGAGGAAAGAAGCAATGCATGCTATCGTATCTTTTGCGTATCAAAAAAGGGAACGATTATTGAAATGTCAACGAAACAGAGCTGCATATGGATTTATAGGAAATCTAACGTTAAGTGACGGGAATAAAACCACCACAGTGAACATAAAGAGAACTTTTGATTACGATCGCATCGATTAGTACACCCATAAATGACGCAAGCTGGCATTTCTGATGAGACAACTACGTCTCCACACGATCAAAACACGGCCGAGTCAGTAGAGATTCACATCGATTGAAACTAGGAACCAGAGCGTCGTAAGGGAGGATCACCTCGTTGAATCACGGAGGTGTAGGTGCTGTGAACCTAATGTTTTTTGCTACATAATGGCGGACGTCGGCATTGAGTTTGTGGCGTAATGACAACGTCCTTCTTTTTTTACCGTGATGTAACACTGTGATTAAGGTTGCTAGAAGTAATGTCGTTGCGGCGGCATGCAAAGAGAAGCTAGTGAGTGAGTAGGGTATTGGCTACGCTACTGATTGGTTGGTTGGGCTGATTTGGTGGAAGAGACCAAACAGCGAGGTCATCCATCGGTCTTATTGGATTAAGGAAAGAGGGGGGAGGACGTCGGCTGTGCCCTTTCAAAGGAACCGTCCCGTCATTTGCCTTAAGCGACTTAGGGAACTCACGGGAAACCTAAATCAGGATAGACGGACGCGGGATTGAACCGTCGTCCTTCCGAATACGAGTCCAGTGTGCTAACCACTGCACCACCTCGCTCGTAACGCTGGTGAGCGTACTGAAATAGCTTGCAGAGCGTAGAGATACAGAGAAAATGAATTTTGAAATGAATTTCGGGATTGAAGATGACCAGATACATTTGTGACTGCCTTGCTTGCTTGCGCATAACTACAAGTATGATGGAATAACGAAAAGTTTCATTAAGATTTTGATTTATTGGTTCACATTACTTAGATTCGTTGTTCCGACCTGATTAAGTGTGGTTTGCACTAAGATGTTACAGATTAACCACTCCTTCAACGTTTTCAGTAATTAATCTCTTGGCAGAGTAATATTTGTTACAAAAGACACATTTTGTAAAGGTGATTGTAGTAGTCAGACAATGAGTTTCAATTGTCCAATGAAGTTTTTTAATGGTCAGTAGATGAATTCAGCAAGTTCAAATTTACCCCCGCCTCCTCATGAAATAATGATTTCCGATTATGCGTGCCGCCGCTTTTCACTAGTGGAACACAGTTGCTTAAAAAGTGAAGCATGTTCAAGTTGCACGCCCTTGCATTGCATTGCGCTAGGTTTCCTGTCCCTTTTCACTTGTTTGTTGGTGCACTGCATATTTTATGTTTATCATTTCGAGCCGTACCAAGTCTCCGTTGCCACCGGTAAGCTATATCAGATTTGTTAGGGCCAGTTTTGTGTTACAGTTCGGTCATTCTGAGTCAGCTTTGCTTTTCAGAATTCATTATCATTGCAGTCTAGATAAAGCTTGTGTCAGATTTCATTTCATATGCAGACAGCTCATTCTCACAGTGCAGTGTTACATTTACGTGTATATCATTTACCGTTGGGAAGTCTGTGTAGTCAGAATGTACACGTATGATTACAGGGCATCTTAGTTACTGATTCTTTCGAAATTCGCTTGCTAAAATTTACGAGTCTTTTCGTTCTGTTATATTTGTGTTTGGTACTGCAAGTCACGTATTGTGACGTCAGGCATTATAGCATTACTCACTTCATCGCACATTATAGAATTTCACAGAAGAGTTTATTTAGGTTACAGTTTGGCTTTCTAATTAATTTGGTTGACGTAATTAAAATACAGGTACACATTTTCAAATAACTTCCGGGAATTCAGGCAGGTAACACTTTCAGCGACCGGCGATATTTCGGTGGGAGGACACCCCGCCATTTTCAAGGCAAACTGCAACGGACATGCGGCGTACATTCAAATTTAATACCTCGGTTCTCAGACAGAAGTAGGAAAGATAACACACACACACACACACACACACACACACACTGAACACTAGTGCCACCAAAGATGACCAAAGTCAGAGCTATCGATAGAGAGACTCTGAATTCGCAGGTGAGGCAGCATTGACTCTGTCCCTCTGTTTTTTGACAAGGGAGAGAGCCGGATTCCAAACAGAGTTTAAACAGAAACCTCCATCCGTGTTAATGAGGTTGCTCGCTAATTTAATCTCAACTGCCTCCCTAATAACACTGTCCCTATAGCTGGACGTGCATGCCAATATCTCGGTGTTATTATATAACACGGGGTGACCAGTATCCAACCAATGTTAGGCAATAGCAGATCTATTTGGCTGCTGTAATCGTGTGTGCCGTTTATGCTCAGTACATCGGTCCTCCACGGTTCTGATAGTTTGACCAATATATGCCATGCCGCAGCTACAAGGAATACGATATACACCCGCCTTACGCAGTCCAAGATCATCCTTAACGGAACTCAAAAGTGCTGTAATTTTAGATGGAGGTCGGAAAACACATTTCACATCGTATTTCCATAAAATACGACCGATCTTGTTGGACGTGTTTCATACGTAAGGCAAAAAGGCAGTAGACTTGGGTGTTGACTCAGAATTATCATCAATCACCCGATGTACAGTTGGTCGATAGCGCAACGCACGTTCAATCTGTGTATCACTATAACCATTTTGACGAAATGTAGCTTCAAGATGGGACAGCTCAGCTGGCAAAGTCTCAGCCTAAGAAACGACATGTGCCTTGTGTATCAAGGTACGAAGTATCCCTTCACGCTGAGCCGGATGGTGACAACTATTAGCTGGTAAGTACAAGTCTGTGTGAGTACGCTTCCTGTAGACCGCATGTCCCAATGATCCATCATCCTTCCTCCTAACCAACACGTCGAGAAAGGGATGGCAACCAACCTCTTCCACCTCCATCGTAAAACGAATGTTCGGGTGTATCGAGTTCAGATGTTCTAGAAAGACATTCAAATTCTCCCTACCATGACGCCAAACAACGAAGGTATCGTCAACGTATCTAAAAAGACGGGCAGGTTTCAAAGGCGCCGACTCCAATGCACGTTCCTCGAAGTCTTCCATAAACAAATTTGCGATCACAGGCGACAACGGACTACCCATCGCAACTCCATCTGTCTGCTCGTAATACTGGTCATTAAATAAAAAGTAAGTGGATGTCAACACATGCCTAAAGAGATTAGTTAATTCAGCACCAAACCTGGCCTCAATTAACCGCAACGAATCAGACAGAGGAACACGAGTGAAGAGAGAGACCACATCGAAACTCACTAAAATATCAGAGTCATTCAGTAAAAAATCAGCTGAGTTCCTGATATGATGTTCACACCGTCCTACTTGTGGACTCAACAGAGAAGCAATATGCTTGGATACACGATATGTCGGAGCGCCGATGTTACTCACTACAGGACGGAAAGGAACCCCTTCCTTATGAACCTTTGGAAGGCCATATGACCTAGGGGGAACGGCACTATAGGTGTTAAGCCTCTTGATAGTGTCCTGCGACAAACCACTTTTCTTCAGGAGGCTGTTGGTCTTTCTCTCAACAATTTTCGTGGGGTCAACATCGATTCTGCGATACGATGAATCAGATAGTAAACGTTGCATCTTTTGTACATAATCATGTTTATTTAAAACAATGGTGACATTGCCCTTGTCAGCAGGTAAAATAACAATACTGGGATCAACTTTGAGAAAGCGTAAAGCAGCCCTCTCTGCTGCTGTTACATTACTCTTGGGTGGACGAGCCCTAGTCAAAACACGGCATGCCTCTCTCCTAACTTCCTCTGCAGCGTCAGGAGATAGTTTGCAAACTGCCTGTTCAATTGAACTAATAAATTCAACTACCGGCAAATTCTTCGGAGTGGGTGAAAAATTTAAACCCTTCCCTAGCACGGATAAGGTTGCCTCATCAACAGATTTCTCTGTGAGATTTATCACAGAACGTCGAGATATAACATCCGACTCCGCGCGATGGAAACGTTCAAACTTAGCCAAAGGCCGGGCAGTAACGGAGTTGTATTCCCAGTCAGCTTGGGTCAAAGAGGCACCGTCCAACCAATCCCAAGTGAAATCAGACACTTCAGATGCAACCATTAAATGAAAACGATACAATTCTTTGGAAACAGAATCCAAACGTCGACGAGTAAACCGAATCCTTTCGCGAACAAGAGCGAAGCCAGCACGTTGCTTGATACGATTGGCGGCAGGAGAATTAATATGGTGTACAGCCTTAGCAAATGTTGGGACATGATTTTCATCACGACACCTCAATAAAAAGGACAAAGCACATTGCAGTCTAACTCACAGCTACGAAGTTTTCCAACTTACATAAACACCGATACATTTCCTCCCCGTAGAGGTAAACAATTTGAGACCTGAGTTTCTCCTGGCGTATACAACTTTCAAATAACTTCCGGGAATTCAGCCAGGTAACACTTTCAGCGACCGCCGATATTTCGCGCATAAACGGCACACACGATTACAGCAGCCAAATAGATCTGCTATTGCCGAACATTGCTTGGATACTGGTCACCCCATGTTATACGAGGTGCATTCAAGTTCTAAGGCCTCCGATTTTTTTTCTAATTAACTACTCACCCGAAATCGATGAAACTGGTGTTGCTTCTCGACGTAATTGCCCTGCAGACGTACACATTTTACAAAACGCTAACGCCATGATTCCATGGCAGCGGCGAAGGCTTCTTTAGGAGTCTGTTTTGACCACTGGAAAATCGCTGAGGCAATAGCAGCACGGCTGGTGAATGTGCGGCCACAGAGAGTGTCTTTCATTGTTGGAAAAAGCCAAAAGTCACTAGGAGTCAGGTCAGGTGAGCAGGGAGCATGAGGAATCACTTCAAAGTTGTTATCACGAAGAAACTGTTGCGTAACGTTAGCTCGATGTGCGGGTGCGTTGTCTTGGTGAAACAGCACAGGCGCAACCTTCCCGGACGTTTTTGTTGCAGTGCAGGAAGGAATTTGTTCTTCAAAACATTTTCGTAGGACGCACCTGTTACCGTAGTGCCCTTTGGAACGCAATGGGTAAGGATTGCGCCCTCGCTGTCCCAGAACATAGACACCATCATTTTTTCAGCACTGGTGGTTACCCGAAAGTTTTTTGGTGGCGGTAAATCTGTGTGCTTCCATTGAGCTGACTGGCGCTTTGTTTCTGGATTGAAAAATGGCATCCACGTCTCATCCATTGTCACAACCGACGAAAAGAAAGTCCCATTCATGCTGTCGTTTGGTGTCAACATTGCTTGGCAGCCATGTGGTCGTCCGTCAGCATTCGTGGCACCCACCTGGATGACACTTTTCGCATTTTTAGGTCGTCATGCAGGATTGTGTGCACAGAACTCACAGAAATGCCAACTCTGGAGGCGATCTGTTCAACAGTCATTCGGCGATCCCCCAAAACAATTCTCTCCACTTTGTCGATCATGTCGTCAGACTGGCTTGTGCGAGCCCGAGGTTGTTTCGGTTTGTTGTCACACGATGTTCTGCCTTCATTAAACTGTCGCACCCACGAACGCACTTTCGACACATCCATAACTCCATCACCACATGTCTCCTTCAACTGACGATGAATTTCAATTGGTTTCACACCACGCAAATTCAGAAAACGAATGATTGTACGCTGTTCAGGTAAGGAAGAGGACGCCATTTTAAGTATTTAAAACAGTTCTCATTCTCGCCGCTGGCGGAAAAATTCCATGTGCCGTACGGTGCTGCCGTCTCTGGGACGTATTGACAATGAACGCGGCCTCATTTTAAAACAATGCACATGTTTCTATCTCTTTCCAGTCCGGAAAAAAAAATCGGTGGCCTTAGAACTTGAATGCACCTCGTATAATAACATCGAGATATTGGCATGCACGTTGTTGCGACAGTGTTATTAGGGAGGCAGTTGAGATTAAATTAGCGAGCAACCTCGTTAACAGGGATGGAGGTTCCTGTTTAAACTCTGTTTGGAATCCGGCTCTCTCCCTTGTCAAAAAACAGAGGGACAGAGTCAATGCTGCCTCACCTGCGAATTCATAGTCTCTCTATCGATAGCTCTGACTTTGGTCATCTTTGGTGGCACTAGTGTTCAGTGTGTGTGTGTGTGTGTTATCTTTCCTGCTTCTGTCTGAGAACCGAGGTATTAAATTTGAATGTACGCCGCATGTCCGTTGCAGTTTGCCTTGAAAATGGCGGGGTGTTCTCCCGCCGAAATATCGGCGGTCGCTGAAAGTGTTGCCTGGCTGAATTCCCGGAAGTTATTTGAAAGTTGTATATGCCAGGAGAAACTCAGGTTTTACAGGTACACAGTTTCAGTTTTGGTGGCTAATTTATCCGCCAACCTGTGTGACCGAGCGGTTCTAGGCGCTTCAGTCTGGAACCGCGCGACCGCTACTGGCGCAGGTTCGAATCCTGCCTCGGGCATGGATGTGCGTGATGTCCTTAGTTAGGTTTAAGTAGTTCTAAGTTCTAGGGGACTGATGACCTCAGATGATAAGTCCCATAGCGCTCAGAGCAATTTGAACTAATTTATCACATGGCGCTCCATAACTACAACACTTGCATTGTTCACAGCGACACAGACACACGCGAAGCTTAAGAATAGGAAACCAGTCCAGTCCAGGTTTAGTTCACAACAAATAAACATATTTATTTATAAAAATTGCAACAAACACTTAATATAGTCTTTACTTCGGCCATCATCAGTTATTTTGCTGCCGAAATAACAAAACTCATTTACTACTTTAAGTGTCTCTTTTCCTAATCTAATTCCCTCAACATCAACTGATAATTCGACAACATCTAATTCCCTCAACATCAACTGATAATTCGACAACATTCCGTTACCCTCGTTTTGAATTTGTTGACGTGCTCCTCATATCCTCCGTTCAAGACAACTGGTCTTCCAAGTTTTATGCTGTCTCTATCAGAATTACAATCTCATCAACAAACCTCAAAATTTTTGTTTCTTCTCCGTGAACTTTTAATTCCTACTCCATACTTTTCTTTGGTTTCCTTTACTGCGTGCTCAATGTACAGATTGCATAACGTCGAGGATAAGCTGCAACCTTGTCTGTATCTCTTCTCAATCACTGTTTCCCTTTCACGACGGAGCTCTCTTATAACGACCATCTGATTCATGACGCACGACTCATAACTGTCGTCTGATTTCTTTACTAGTTGTGGTTAGTCATCGCTCCCTGTATTTTACCCCTGCTACCTTCAGAATTTCAAAGAGAGTATTCCAGTCTACAATGACAAAAGCTTTCTCTAAGTCTACAAATGCTATATATATTACTTATTTTCTAGGATAAGTCTTCGGGTCAATATTGCCTCTCGTTTTCCTTCATTTCTCCAAACTCAGACTGATCTCCCCCAAGGTTGGTTTCTACCAGTTTTTCCATTCTTCTGTAAAGAATTAGAGTTAATATTTCGCAACCATGACCTACTAAACAGACAATTCGGAATTTTTCACTTGTGTCAGCAACTGCTTTCTTTGGAAATAGAATTGGTACATTCTTCTTGAAGTCCGTCCCATACGTCTTGTACAGAGGTTTGTCATAGCTGGCTCTCCCTAGGCTATCAGTCTTCTAACTGAATGTCGACTATACCCGGAGCCTTGCTTTGACGAAAGTCTTTCAGTGCTCTGTCAAATTCTCCTCGTAGTATCACATCTCCCATCTCAACTTCAGCTACGTCCTCTTCCATTTCTATAAAATTTATAAAATTGCCTTCAAGCTCGTCTCCTTTGTACAGACCCCCTATACAGACCCTCCAACTTTCAACTTCCACTTCTTTGCTTAGGACTGGTTTTACATCTGAGCTTTTGATATTCGTACAGCTGCCTCTCTTTTCTCCAAAGGTCTCTTTAATTTTTGTTTAGCCGGTTTTCATCATTTCCTTAGTGAAATATTCTTTTATATCCTTACATTGGTCCTGTAGCTATTCCTGCTTAAGCATTTTGTACTTCCTGTCAATGTCATTTTTTAGGCTTTTGTATACCCTTTCGCCTGCTTCATTTGCAACATTTTTAAATTTTCTCATTTTATCAATTAAATTCAATATCTCCTGTGTCTTTTTTCCTGATCCTTTACTGCCTAAACAATTTAATCCTTCTCTCTCTGTTCTTACTATCGAAGTCCAGTCCCACGTCACAGCTTAATTTTCGCCTTCTTTAGCTATTTGACTAATTTCTTTTATCTCATCATACATATACATTTATTCAAACTCTTCGTGATATGCGAAACTAGTTGACGTATGAACTTGCACTACTGTGGTAGGTGTTGGCTTTCTGTCGGTCTTGGCTACGATAATGCGTTCACTATGCTGTTCATAGTTGCTTACCCGCATTCTGCTTTCTTACCAATTATTAAACCCGCTTCTGCAGTACCCCTATTTGACATTGTATGTATAACTGTGTATTGGCCTGACCAAAAGTCCTCTTCCTCCTGCCACCGAACTTCACTAATTCCCACTATACCTAACCTCAACGCATCCACTTCGCTTTTCAAATTTTCTAACCTACGTGCTCGATTAAGTGATCTAACATTCCACGATCCGACCCGTAGGATGTCGGCTGTATGGTCATGGTTCATGAAACTTTTTCTTTCTAATGTTTCGTCCAGGGCTGCGCTGCACTTCTTCAGAGTTGCTGAAGATGTCCACTGCATCTCTGGGCGAAAAGTTGGGCACGAATATTTCCACCGACCACGGCCACACAACTCGAAAGGTTTATCAGCAGCTGAGACAGCCGGTCTTGAAAGTGTTCATCTATGATAGGATGAATGTTGATAGTGGCAAAGGATAATGTGAATTGTGGGAGAGATATGGAAAAAATTGTTTTCTGAGTCGTTGGAAGGTACAAGGGGTTTTTCTAAGATGGAAGGCAGCGATTCCGCAATACGCAAACTGATTAGAACTGTCAATACGATATATGGTGTAAACACAAATGCGCATGGAATGGTGCTGTTGGAGGACGATTTTGTTTAGAAGGAACGCGTGGATTTAGTGTTGTCTGAGGGTATGAGTAGAGAGTGGAGGCGAACATTTATTTCGATATAGGATATTGTAGTGTGCTGCTTCATTTTCTATCACTCATGAAAGTGTTCCGAGGTGATAAAAAAGAGGTGCGCTTCATTTTGGCAGATGAATATTAAGATGGTGATTGAGACATGGGGTACTTGTTGTAGGATGTTGGACCTCTCAAATAGAGTACTAAGCATGTGAGACAAACAGGTTGATGGAGTTTTACAGTTTTCTGCCAGGCGGTCGTTGTAGCGAAGGCAACACTAACATCGAATGACTTGTGGTGTTGTTCAGGATGATTCTACATGATGCTTTTTGCCGTGAATGAACGCTCTGTTTTTATAAAGTTTTTCTTTCATGTCATATGATTATGAAATCACTCACTCACACAGACCCAGCCACACACACACACACACACACACACACACACACACACACACACACAGGGTGAAAAAAGATATTCACGCATTCAGACTTCGCAGGGCGATTCCTCGCATACTTGTAATAGAAAAATTGTCTGTCACACAATTTCGTCCTGTGCATATTTCGGGAAGTAAATGGACGATAAAGATTGACAATCTGGCAACACCGTAATCATTTGTATGGTAACTACTTCTGTCAGCAGACAGAGTATAGCTGTCCAGTAAGTGAAGTGTACAGCGTTTTGGGTTACTATGCAAGAGGTCGGGGGCTCGATTCTGGGTCAAGGCTTACTTGTTTTAATTTGCTAAAAGTATTCGGCGTGGTACGGTAACTGGCGTCTAAATCGTTATACAGCGACTACAGTAGGTCTTCTACAAAACACTTGCAGTTACGCAATACGAACACAGAAATGGGATTACAGTCGTTTTCATTGGTCAGCGTTTAAAGAAGCCTTTTGTACGTCAAGGACGAGAGCTGTTTCGCGCCATTGCATCTACTAGATTAACTCCCTCAACGGCCCCATCGAAATTACTTTGCAAAGCACGTTCTACTTCCATTTCTATGCTCGTAGTGCGTAGCTGCAAACGTTTTACAGAAGACCAGTTGTATTCGCTGTATGACGATTGAGAACCCAGATACTGTACCACGCATATATATATAATGTTACAAAAAGGTACGGCCAATCTTATAGGAAACATTCCTCACATACAAATAAAGAAAAGATTTTATGTGGACATGTGTCCGGAAACGCTTAATTTCCATATTAGAGCTCATTTTAGTTTCGTCAATATGTACAGCCTCGATTCACCGCCAATTGGCCCAATTGAAGGAAGGTAATGTTGACTTCGGTGCTTGTGTTGACATGCGACTCATTGCTCTACAGTACTAGCATCAAACCCATCAGTACGTAGCATCAACAGGTTAGTGTTAATCACGAACGAGGTTTTGAAGTCAGTGCAATGTTTACAAATGCGGGGTTGGCAGATGCCCATTTGACGTACGGATTAGCACGGGGCAATAGCCGTGATCGGCGTCTTAGGGAGCACGGAACATTCCAGCCTATGACTCGCGTCTGGGGAAGACCTAGAACGACGAGGACACCTGCAATGGACGAAGCAATTCTTCGTGCAGTTGACGATAACCCTAATGTCAGCGTCAGAAAAGTTGCTGCTGTACAAGGCAATGTTGACCACGTCACTGTATGGAGAGCGCTACGGGAGAACCAGTTGTTTCCGTATCATGTACAGCATGTGCAGGCACTAACAGCAGCTGATTGGCCTCCACGGGTACACTTTGCGAATGGTTCATCCAACAATGTGTCAATCCTCATTTCAGTGCAAATGTTCTCTTTACGGATGAGGCTTCATTCCAACGTGATCAAATTGTAAATTTTCACAATCAACATGTGTGGGCTGACGAGAAACCGCACGCAATTTTGCAATCACGTCATCAACACAGATTTTCTGTGAATGTTTGGGCAGGCATTGTTGGTGATGTCTTGACTGGGCCCCATGTTCTTCCACCTACGCTCAATGGAGCACGTTATCATGATTTCATACGGGATACTCTACCTGTGCTGCTAGAACATGTGCCTTTACAAGTACGACACAACATGTGGTTCATGCACGATGGAGCTCGTGCGCATTTCAGTCGAAGTGTTCGTACGCTCCTCAACAACAGATTCGGTGACCGATGGATTGGTAGAGGCCGGCCAATTCCATGGCCTCCACGCTCTCCTGACCTCAACCCTCTTGACTTTCATTTGTGGGGGCACATGAAAGCTCTTCTCTACGCAACCCCGGTACGAAATGTAGAGACTCTTCGTGCTCGTATTGTGGACGGCTGTGATACAATACGCCTTTCTCCAGGCCTGCATCAGCGCATCAGGGATTCCATGCGACGGAGGGTGGATGCATGTATCCTCGTTAACGGAGGACATTTTGAACATTTCCTCACATCAGCACAGCTGCCGATGGCTGTGGGGGCAAAGTGCTTGCATACTGCGAGCGTGCCGTTCTTTATGTACTCCCTATGAATCTAAAGAAGTAGCCTTAAAATTTTATTCCATCTTTCTCGTATTCCTCATACATACTTGTATTGATATTAGAATTACGGTGTAAGAAACTCAGCTCAATATCGTCAGTATTTTTCGAGATATAAGCTTTTATCTGAAACCCATAATAACTTTTCTAGTGTTAAAAAAGCGATCTAGAGATTGCAATTCGTTCATCTCTACATATAAAATGCAGTGTTCCAACTGACTGACCCACTCACAGATTCACCTCCGTCCAGCCCAAACCACTAAGGATAGAAACTTGAAATTTGCAGAGAGTGTTGATCTTGTACTGTAGGTGTCGCTCAAGAAAAGATGTTTCGAAATTCCAGCCCGAAGGGGGTGAAATAGAGGATGAAAGGGTTTCTGAAAATATCTCACTACTAAGGCAGTTTTAAAGCTATTCCAAGGAAAAGTGGTATTTGATTTCTCGGTCGTAAGTCAAGAAATATATGTTTCAACATTTTTCCAAATTTAACGTCTATTGCGAAGAAACAGTCGGTGTTTTTTTAATATATCGTTATCGAAGCCCTACTAAACTATTTTGAATGATAAGTCTATGGCCGGCCGGGTTGGCCGAGCGGTTCTAGGCGCTACACTCTGGAACCGCGCGACCGCTACAGTCGCAGGTTCGACTCCTGCCTCGGGCATGTGTGTGTGTGTGTGTGTGTGATGTTCTTAGGTTAGTCAGGTTTAAGTAGTTCTAAGTTCTACCGGACTGATGTCCTCAGAATTTAAGTCCCATAGTGCTCAGAGCAATTTGAACCATAAATCTATGAAAACTGGTATTTGGCTTCTCAGTATTGGTTTCACTACTTTTAGAAATTTAGCCCCTACAAGATTTTTCGTGAAAATACACTGGTGTCCAAAATTAAAGTAGCAAATTGCTATTTCCTCGACATCCTTCTAATTCACGATATAATCATACACACTGTCAACAAATGCACGGCAGATGGCATTCCAGTCAACGAACAACCACGCCAGCAAAGATGTCTGGGCACGTATCAAGCGGGGTGGTGTCTGCAGGTAGTCTCGCATCCACAGTCGGTGTGTACCCAGTCACAGACGGTGCAGTATGGCACGGAGAAGACAACTACAGACTCTCTGCTTTGAAGGGCTACAGGAAGAATGGAAGCAGGACAGTAGCAAATTGATGTGGCCCGATTGCTTAATGAGAATCGTGCTGTTGTTTCTCGGATGTGGCGGCAGTTTATAGAGACCAAAACTGTTCCCGCAGACCAGGGATACAGACATCAGAAAGAATGGACCCTTATTTGGCCGTAAAGGCACGACGGTTTCGCCTAACTTCTGCACTGCAACTGGTATCTGACCTCGCTGCATACGCTGGACCTCTTGTATGGAGGCAAACGGTCCTCAGAAGACTTCAGCAGATTGTCCTTTGTTGTTGGAGATCATACGCCTGATTACCTCTGGCCTTTCTTCACAGAAGGGAACGTCTAGAGTGGAACCGTATACACCCCACCTGGCCACTCGAAAGTGGGCCAATGTTCTTTTCACAGGTGAGTCCCGATTTGGTCTGGAGAGTGATTCTCGACGGAGTCGCATATGGAGGGTAAATGGAACACGATTTCGGGACCCAAACATTCTGGAAGGACACCGGAATAAAAGAGAATCCCTAATGGTGTGGGCAGGGATTATGATGACCACTCGAACACCTGTTCATGAAATTGTACAGGTGAATCAGTAAGATTTAACTGTTGTCAGGTACCGTGAAGAGATCTTGGGATCTCAAGCGCAGTTGTTACGAGTTGCCGCGGGCCCAGACTTCGTATTGATAGACGATAATGTTCGACCTGATAGACCACGGGTGGTTGAATTTTTTATTTATTTATGGAATATGTTGCGGGCATGACGTGGCCCGCTCGATCTCCCGATTTGAATCCTATGCAGCATATCTGGGATGCACTAGCGAGACGGCTTTTATCACGTCAGCATCCATCAACCGTTCTCCGAGACTTCTGAGCAGCTCTGGAGGAAGAACTGGCGTTATTGCCTCAACGCGAGATTGTTGACATCATTCACAGCATTTACCGTCGTTTTCAGGCCTGTACTGGTGCCAGAGGTGATCACACCCCATACTGATCACACTGACCAGTTGTCAGATTGTGTGCGCAAATTCGTTAATTTGGGATGCATGGGCTGTTAAGCTAATTGTGCTATATTTCTTGCACTTGTAAGTTCCTGCAAACTTGGAAATGTGTGAATGATGTTTTTTCCCAAAGTCAGATGGTATATGACAACACTCATACGTTCTATACAGCAACTTGAATTGTTGCCATTGCCCCCAATTATCGCAAAAATTCTGATGAATGTTATTTACCTCTTCTGCCCTCTGCCTTCTTTAGAACTAATTCTGTTCGCAACAGGCTTTGCGTACAGTTTATACATACACTCCTGGAAATTGAAATAAGAACACCGTGAATTCATTGTCCCAGGAAGGGGAAACTTTATTGACACATTCCTGGGGTCAGATACATCACATGATCACACTGACAGAACCACAGGCACATAGACAAAGGCAACAGAGCATGCACAATGTCGGCACTAGTACAGTGTATATCCACCTTTCGCAGCAATGCAGGCTTCTATTCTCCCATGGAGACGATCGTAGAGATGCTGGATGTAGTCCTGTGGAACGGCTTGCCATGCCATTTCCACCTGGCGCCTCAGTTGGACCAGCGTTCGTGCTGGACGTGCAGACCGCGTGAGACGACGCTTCATCCAGTCCCAAACATGCTCAATGGGGGACAGATCCGGAGATCTTGATGGCCAGGGTAGTTGACTTACACCTTCTAGAGCACGTTGGGTGGCACGGGATACATGCGGACGTGCATTGTCCTGTTGGAACAGCAAGTTCCCTTGCCGGTCTAGGAATGGTAGAACGATGGGTTCGATGACGGTTTGGATGTACCGTGCACTATTCAGTGTCCCCTCGACGATCACCAGAGGTGTACGGCCAGTGTAGGAGATCGCTCCCCACACCATGATGCCGGGTGTCGACCCTGTGTGCCTCGGTCGTATGCAGTCCTGACTGTGGCGCTCACCTGCACGGCGCCAATCACGCATACGACCATCATTGACACCAAGGCAGAAGCGACTCTCATCGCTGAAGACGACACGTCTCCATTCGTCCTTCCATTCACGCCTGTCGCGACACCACTGGAGGCGGGCGGCACGATGTTGGGGCGTGAGCGGAAGACGGCCTAACGGTGTGCGGGACCGTAGCCCAGCTTCATGGAGACGGTTGCGAATGGTCCTCGCCGATACCCCAGGAGCAACAGTGTCCCTAATTTGCTGGGAAGTGGCGGTGCGGTCCCCTACGGCACTGCGTAGGATCCTACGGTCTTGGCGTGCATCCGTGCGTCGCTGCGGTCCGGTCCCAGGTCGACGGGCACGTGCACCTTCCGCCGACCACTGGCGACAACATCGATGTACTGTGGAGACCTCACGCCCCACGTGTTGAGCAATTCGGCGGTACGTCCACCCGGCCTCCCGCATGCCCACTATACGCCCTCGCTCAGAGTCCGTCAACAGCACATACGATTCACGTCCACGCTGTCGCGGCATGCTACCAGTGTTAAAGACTGTGATGGAGCTCCGTATGCCACGGCAAACTGGCTGACACTGACGGCGGCGGTGCACAAATGCTGCGCAGCTAGCGCCATTCGACGGCCAACACCACGGTTCCTGGTGTGTCCGCTGTGCCATGCGTGTGATCATTGCTTGTACAGCCCTCTCGCAGTGTCCGGAGCAAGTATGGTGGGTCTGACACACCGGTGTCAATGTGTTCTTTTTTCAATTTCCAGGAGTGTATATCACTGAATGTATCTGAAAAATTAGTTCAGGAGATATGATGTCATAAACATTGAGAACGTGATAAATTAGCTTTTTATTAAAATATAGTGCACATTAGTCAGTAGGTATTCATTCATTGTATCGAAGTGAGGGTATTTAGCGGCGTCTAACAAACTGTAAGCATAAACTGTAAGCATAAACTTTTTTCGCTTACATGCTTAAATATTTAACATATTAAATTATTCGCAATCAGGCGTTTGAAGCTGTTTTAAAGATTCGATTCTTTAAGGTATCGAGGCTTTACTGGTTGCAACATAACGCACATTTGTATTAGATTATTTAAAGAATCGGGGTTTTACTGGTTGTAACATAACGCACAAGCGGGCAAGCAATTCGCCTCCCAGAGTTAATGGAATTTTGGAGTTGTTAAGTTTTGAATTTGAGGAGCTGAGGCGAGGGCGGGCAAGTTTCGGTAGCCGTGCAACCGCCGGCGTGTGAGGTTTTTTCGAGGTCTCTGGAGTTGGCGGGACGCGGTTAGCCGCTTAGAAGCATGTAGATGTAGGAGCTGGCTTTAAGGATGGCGGCTATCGCAGTATGCCAGATTGTTACTTAGTAGTATTTATTCAGGTTTCGATGTGTAGCAAAACAAATCACGTTAAGACAAATAACGACAGTCATGTGCTAGTTTTCAGACATTGAGGTAGTGTGTATCAATAAAAGTAGGAAGTCATGTCGTAACAGAAGTAGTAAACTTTTATAAAAACCTTTAAAAATGAATGACAGTTGAACGCATCCTGCGATCTTGCCAAACAAGATATTAAATAATAATGTAGGACACTAGTTATCTTCACTACAAGCGACACATCCGTAAATATTTTATTTATGTAATTATTGCCTGTTTTATGTCCTTTTAATTATGTGAATGTCCGAGATCAGCGTATTCTCCACAGTTGTACAAAACATGAACTCAGTGCGACTTTCCTCGTACTTTTCCGTAAATGTGACTAGGGCCTCCTATTGGATAGATCGTTCTTTCGATCTGACGCCACTTCGGCGACTTGCGCGTAGATGGGGATGGAATGATGATGATTACGACAACACAACACCCAGTCCCTGAGGGGAGAAAATCCAAGACCCAGTCGGCAATCGAACCCTCACCCTTGGGTTTGACAGTCTGTCGTGCTGACCACTCAGCTCTCAGCTACCGGGGGCGGACACCGTTCTGTAAGTGTCCATATATTATATGTGTAGATTATTATGTGATTTCAAGTTTAATTAATTAAGTATCAAAATTGGCCTTTATTAAAGACTCTCTCAACTGAAAACGATAATATCAATGTAATATTTGATACAACCGTTGAATAACGTGCGAAGAGGTGCTACTATTGAACAGACAATATTTATTTTTTACCATGTTTTAACAACAGTTACTTGTTTTACTTAATTGTGCATAAATTATTAAACAGGATAATGTGGTTAGTCTGAGGAAGGACTGGGAGAGAAAGACCTTATATATATATATATATATATATATATATAATGATCAAAAGTATCCCGACACCTGGCTGAAAAGGACTTACAAGTTCGTGGCGCCCTTCATCACTAATGCTGGAATTCAGTATGGTGTTAATCCACCCTTAGCCTTGATGACAGCTTCCAGTCTTGCAGGCATCGTTCAGTTAGATGCTGGAAGGTTTCTTGGGTGATGGCAGCCCATTGTTCACAGAGTGCTGCACACTGAGGAGAGGCATCGATTTCGGTCGGTGAGGTCTGGCACGAAGTCGGCGTTCCAAAACATCCCAAAGGTGTTTTATAGGATTCATGTCAGGACTCTGTGCAGGCCAGTCCATTACAGACATGTTACTGTCGTGTAAACTACTTCGCCACAGGCCGTGCATTATGAACAGGTGCTCGATCGTGTTGAAAGATGCGGTTGCCTTCCCGAATTACTCTTCAACAGTGGGAAGCAAGAAGGCGCTTAAAACATCAATGTAGGCCTTTTCTGTGATAGTGCCACACAAAACAACAATGGGTGCAAGTCCCCTCCATGAAATACACGACAACACCATAACATCCCCGCCTCCAAATTTTACTGTTGGCACTACACACGCTGGCAGATGTCGTTCACCGAGCGTTCGCCATACCCATACCCTGCTATAGGATCGCCACATTGTGTACTGTGACTCGTTACTCCACACAACGTTCTTCCACTGTTCAATCGTCCAATGTTTACGCTCCTTACACCATGCAAGGTGTCGTTTGGCATTTACTGGCTTGACGTATGGCTTATGAGCAGCCGCTCGACCATGAAATCCAAGTTTTCTCACCTCCCTCCTAACTGTCACAGTACTTGCAGTGGACCCTGATGCTGTTTGAAATTCCTGTGTGATCGCCTGGGTAGATATCTGCCTATTACACATTACGACCCTCTTCAACTGTCGGCGGTGTCTGTTAGTCAACAGGCGATGTTGGCCTGTACGATTTTGTGCTGCATGTGTCCCTTCACATTTCTACTTCACAATCATATCGGATGTTTAAGAGTGTGGAAATCTCGCGTACAGACGTATGACATAAGTGACACCCAATCACCTGACCACGTTCGAAGTCTGTGAGTTCTGCGGACCGCCCCGATCAGCTCCCTCAAGATGTCTCATGACTACTGAGCTTGCTGATACGGAGTACCTGACATTAGGTGGCAGCACAATGCACCTAGTATAAAAACGTATGTTTTTGAGAGTGTCCGGATACTTTCGATGACATAGTTGTAAATTATGTATATTTTAAATAGCGTTCCATTTTTTGTATTTTATGTTTCTTGTACGTTTCGGCGGGCAAACTGAAGGCTTATAAAGGTACGCTACTGGTAGCTCCTGGTCACTATTGTGTCATGTAGCTAGGCTGTGCGGATCGGTCTTGGAGATAATGTGTACGCTGTGCTGCTGATAGCGTGAGTTAAGACTTGTGAAGAGTTTTTAAGAGACAAGTAGCCCTAGATTAACATTTCTTAGCACAAATCAGGAAGCCAGCTACAACTTCAGTTTCTCGTAAATGGTAGGTGATGTGCACTGAAAAAGTGCAAATGGTTCTAATGGCTCTGAGCTCTATGGGACTTAAATTCTGATGTCATCAGTCCCCTAGAACTTAGAACTACTTAAACCTAACTAACCTGAGGACATCACACACCTCTATGCCCGAGGCAGGATTCGAACCTGCGACCGTAGCAGTCGCGCGGTTCCAGACTGTAGCGCCTAGAACCGCTCGGCCACCCAGGCCGGCACACTGAAAAAGTGTCATGATGATCTCCTCATTAGAAAAAGATTCCAAACTAATTTCCCATTTCGATTTCCAGAACGGAACTGCCAAGGGGAAGATGACCATGACAAAAAGACTGAATAACCAACGAAAGGGTAAGTTTTTATCAATCGGGGCTTGGAATATTAGAAGTTTGAATGTCGTAGGGAAGCTAGAAAATCTGAAAAGGGAAATGCTAGGCCTCAAGCTAGATATAGTAGGAGTCAGTGAAATGAAATCGAAAGAAGACATGGATATTTAATCAGATGAGTATAAGGTAATATCAACAGTAGCTGAAAGTGGTACGGAATACGGAAATACGAATCACTTGGCAATGAAATGAATATGAAGGACAGGGAAACTAAGATTAAATGGCTGCTGAAAAATATGAAGAAATCTAAACAGAGATGATGGTCGGAAGGACTGACTCGGCATACAGACAAGCCAAAACAACCTTTGGTGAAGTTCAAAGCAAGGGCGGTAATATTAAGAGTGCAGCGGGAATTCCATTGTCAAATACATAGAAGTGAGCGGGTAGGTAGGAAGAGTAGACTAAAGGCCACTGCAAGCAGAAAGACTTGTCCGACGACGTGATGGAAGACGAAATAGAAGTCGAGAGGGAGCAGATAAGGGCTACAGCATTAGACTGAGAATTTAAAACAGCCTTGGACGATTTTAGATCAAATAAGACACACGGGTTGAATAAAATTTTATCGAAATTTCTAAAACCATTCGGGAAAGCAACAACAAAACGACTAATTACGTTGGTGTGTAGAATGTACCGGGTGATCAAAAAGTCAGTATAAATTTGAAAACTGAACAGATCATGGAATAATGTAGATATAGAGGTATAAATTGACACTCATGCTTGGAATGACATGGGGATTTATTAGAACCAAAAAAATACAAAAGTTCGAAAAATGTCCGACAGATGGCGCTTCATCTGATCAGAATAGCAATAATTAGCATAACAAAGTAACACAAAGCAAAGATGATATTCTTTACAGGAAATGCTCAATATGTCCACCATCATTCCTCAACAATAGCTGTAGTCGAGAAGTAATGTTCTGAACAGTGCTGTATAGTATGTCCGGAGTTATGGTGAGGCATTGGCGTCGGATGATGTCTTTCAACATCACTAGAGATGTCGGTCGATCACGATACACTTGCGCCAAGCATGGCTCCTGAGCACACGATCATCATCAAACGACGAGCATCTGTCGGACATTTTGTGAACTTTGTTTTTTTGGTTCTAATAAAACCCCATGTCATTCCAAGTATGTGTGTCAATTTTTACCTCTCTATCTACATTATTCCGTGGTTTATTAAGTTTTCTAATTTATACTGCCTTTTTGATCACCCAGTATGAGACATGTGGTTTAAGATCTGACATTCAGAAAAACGTCATCGACACAATGCCGAAGATGGCACGAGTCGACAAGTGCGAAAATTATCAAGCAATCAGTTTGACAGCTGCAGACAAGAATAACATATAAATGATTGGAAAAGGAAGTTGAGGATCTGTCAGACGACGCTTAGTTTGACTTTAGGGAAGGTAAAGGCACCAGAGAGGCAATTCTGACATTGAGCTTGGTGATGAAAGCAAGAATTACGAAAAATCAAGAGACGCTATAGCGTTTATGGAACTGGAAAAAGTGGTCGGAAATGTAAAAGCGTGCAAGATGTTACAAATTCTGGGAACAACAGAGGTAAACTACGGGGAATATGTGTAAGAACCCAGTGAGAATGATAAGGCTGGAAGACCAAGAACGAGGTGCTCGGACTGAAAACAGTGCAAGAGAGGAATGTAGTCTTTCGCCCCTATTGTTCAATCTGTACATCGAAGAAGCATTGTTGGAAATAAATGGAAATAAAAGAGAGATTCAGGAGTGGGATTAAAATTCAAAGTGAAAGAATATGAATGATACGATTCGCTGATGACACTACTATCATGAGTGAAATTGAAGGTAAATTATATGATCTGCTGAATGGAATTAATAGTCTAACGTAGGGTGACCAAACGTAACGGAAAACCGGCATTGTCCCCGTTTTCATCCCTGTGTTCCGGTGTCCCGAAAATTTGTTTCGGGACGCTCAAAAGTCCCGGAATTCAGTTTTTAAATACATTTCGTGAAACTTTCTCAAATTTTTGGGGTTTCGCTATATTAAAGGAAATTAATATATTTTAGCTTATTTGTCTAAAACCTCCACCGTCCCATACTACTAATCACAGTATCAGGATTAATACACTCAGGCAATAATTTACTCTGAACGGTACTTTGGCCAACAAGTAGTAAGTTGTATTATTGTAACAGAGCTATGAAACCGTCCGATTGTCGCGCCACTTACTCACACATTCATTGTCAGAACAGTGTAGCAGTTGACGTTTTGTCAGACAAACTGCAATAGTTTTTTCTCACGTTAGTGGTATTATTGCTGCAGTACTGTGAAACGCAATGCCGAAACGTGCCTGCAAGTTCAGTGACTGTTATTCCAAGGAATGGAATTTCATTAAGAAAGGTCGCTTTGATTACGAAGCAGTGTGTTAGGTATGTGACTTTTTTCAAAGTATAAGTCATGGTGGACGTTCCGACATAGTTCATCACATCAGGTCAAAGAAACACATTAACAAATGGTTCAAATGGCTCTGAGCAGTATGGGACTTAACATCTATTGTCATCAGTCCCCTAGAACTTAGAACTACTTAAACCTAACTAACCTAAGGACAACACACAACACACAGCCATCACAAGGCAGAGAAAATCCCTGACCCCTGACAGATACAGTGCACCGAGCTGCAGTAAAACTCTACAAAATTATTTTGTGAAACACCAGTCAAGTGAAGAGACGAAAGTTAGAGCATCCAAACTTACGCTAGCCTACCACGCGGTAAAAAATCACCAAACTTATAGATCTAGTGATTGTATTAATAAGCTTAACAGCATTATGTTTGATGATTCTTCCATTGCAAAAAAGTTTAGTTCAGCAAGAACTAAAGTGTCAGCCTTAGCGAAAGGAGTTATTGCTCCCCAGAGTGTAAAGGAAAGCCTTGAATACATCAAAAAGTCTTCTTTCTACGCGATATCGACTAATTCCAGCAATCATAAGGCCACTAAAATATTTCTGTTTGTTGTTCAGTTTTTCGATATTAATCAGGGAATTCAGACCAAACTTTTGAAGGTGAGTTCCCTACCTAATGAAACATCTGACGAAATTTCAAGATTTTGTATTAATAAATGTGTGGAATTTTCTGGAGACAAGACCAACACAAACTTTAGTGGTTTAAAAGGAGAAGGCAAATGCAACTTATTTACCAAATTAAAGGCAACATTGCATGAAAACATTGAAGGCATAGGGTGCCCTGCACATATTTTACACAATAGCGTGCAGACATCTGCTGACAGTATAAGCTGTGAAGTTGAAACTATCGTCATGAAGGTATACTCACACTTTTACATATATACTGTTAGAACAGAGAGGCTTAAGGAGTTCTGTGTTTATGTGGGAACTGACTATATGAATGTAATGTTTCACTCGGAAACTCGCTGGTTATCACTGTTTGCAGCAGTTGAAAGAGTAATCCACCTGTTTGAACCGTTAAAAGATTTTTTCCTAAATGAAGACAAAGCCTTCAAAATATTGCTTCAGTTTTTCAGTAACCGTTTAAGTAAAGCCTGCTAATGGTTCATTCACAGTCAGCCTAGCACTTTGCAGCATTAGATAAAGGAAATTGAGGGAAGCACGAAAAGTGTAATAGAGGTAAATGATGTTTTGAAAAATACTCTGGAAACTGTTACTGATAGGAGAGAACAGCAGTTCATTTCTTTTAATATTAAATCTTTCCTAAAAGAGCAGAAGTATCAGAAGGAACGGAAAGGAGTTTTAGAGAAGACGTCAATAAGTTTTATGACACTTGTGTAGAATATATCAGCAAGTGGAGCGCCTCATATTTACCCTCATCGCCGATGTTTGATTGGATGTTACTGAAGAGAGTGCCAAAATGGGAAAGTGTTGAAGAGACAGTTTCTTATTTGCAGCATAAAGAGATTGAAATCGATGATTCCATTCTCTTTGATCAGTTCGGCATACTGACAAATTTTGTAGAAGAAAGTCTTCACAAGTGGAATGATGAAAAAAAAAACCCATTGAAATGCCATGAGAAGTGGGTGAGTTTTTTTAAAAGCTGAGTTGGTAACAATTGCAAAGTATTTATTTGCAGTCCCAGCCCATAATGCCAATGTGGAAAGAATATTTTCGTTCATGAATATCCAGTGGACTGATGAAAGAAACAGAATGGAGGTGGACTCTCTTGAAGCAATCCTGCAGATCCTGTACAACTACAAAATGGATTGTGCCGAGTTTTATCACTGTGTCTCAAAGAACAGACATGATCAAGAAGGCTGGAGGCAGCGAAAAATACCATTTTCTCCAAGGACAGTCAATTCTATCTACAAGTGCTCAGTAATATTAAAGCTCATGTTAATATTAATTGATTAAAAGTTGAATGGTTGTAAAATTTTGTAAAATCGTAATACTTTTCTTTATTATTGTATACGTTTATTAAATGTGTATTTATACAGATAATCTAGAGTATATCAATCTTTTGTATCCTCTTATTAGTTATAATAATCGGGTTAACAAAATGTATCAACAAAACATTAATATTTAAAATTAAGAAACCTGGGTACATGTGGAATGAGGTGTCCATTAGCAACCGTGGTGAATGTGTCCCAGTTTTCACCGAAAATAATTTAGTCACCCTAGTCTAATGAGTACTGAATATAAAATGAGAGTAAATCGAAGAAGGACGAAAGCCATAAGCAGTCACGAGAACAGCGAGAAACATCAGGAATGGGGATCACGAAGAAGATGAAGTTAAGGAATTCTTCTACCAAGGCACGCAAATAACTCATAACGAACAGAGCAAGGGAGACAAACGAAGACTAGCACTGGCAATAACGGCTTTTCTGGCAAAATAAACTGCTGCGTGGTAAAAAAGAAATAAATTATTAACCTACTTGACCTTTGACTTTGGCACCGATAAGACAGGTACTACATTTACACTCTGTTTTTGGATGCATACGGTTTAAAATTTATCACCTGTGTAAGATAAAAATCTGTGAAAATATTTGAGTGTAGATGATTATGTTTTCTTCGTGGCTGGCGTAAGGAGAGAATGGGTTAGGTACAGTATGAGTTGGCGTTCTGAAGTTTTCGTTTCGCCGGTTCTCCCCGTAAGATTTTCTGGAAACACTTTCAGAATTAGAGGGTTGAACAACAATGCAAGAGTGGTATCTTCTAACAGTCTGCTCGCTTAGGAAACGTCTTGAACACACAAGCTGACGGCAAAATATTGCGCGTCGTTCGGACCGTGATAATAACAGATTCGCCCAGTATCGTTAATTTGCGAAGAATTCACTATGCACTGCATTGCTAAACATACTAATAGTTGAGCCGTGTGGCTCGATCAGCGATATTCCCGCCGCCGGTATGGGGCATCTTTCCGGTGGTGTGCGCAGAGCGCGCGGCGGCGCCACCTACGGCCCGAACGGGGAGCGAGGGGTAAGGTCTAGCAAGTAGCGAAGATTTTTTTTTCTGTTTAGGGACGCCTAGCAGTAACGTCGTTTGGGAAGTCTGGCGAACAGTACAGGCGCCGTGCGAGGCAGTAGGAAGAGCACATCTAAAAGGGGCTGTTTACCAGGGTGACGGCGCCGCAGAAAATATCGCCGTCGTGGAAGCAGTCACGTTACTGGGAAGCCGTTGGTGTGTTTCACTTCCTCTACGTCTCCTAGCACCGGTATCTGCGGCGACTGGCTTCATCGAACAAGCAAGAGGGTAAGGGCCTTGCTTGTGCTGTAAATTGTGGCCGGAATTGACTACTGGGTACTGTGCTGTTGACTTCATTTTCTTTGCTGGCCGTTGCTACTGAGTCTGTCCTCGAATGTGTTAATTTCAACTTGCTTAGTACGCAAGATTCTAGTGAGAGCTGTATGTGATGTGATGATCAACATTAACTAGGGCCTGGAGTGCTGATACATTCTCTTTCTAGATTGCTACTGTCAGTGTTGAAAACAGTAATGGCTGGTCCTTGTCTAAAGGCCTGCCATTTAAGTAACGTGGTTGTGTTCCATGATATCTGATTTGTTGCTGCTGGTGCTGTGAATTACTTTGATAATACCAATCACTGCAGTAACGAAAGACTACATTTCCTAGTTAAAGTTTAGTAAATTGTTCTTCTACTTGATCATAGTTTTTGAGTAAATAATTTTTAACTCATTTCACTAAATATGTAATAGTGCTGCGGTTTATAAATGTATAAATTTTGAAGTACCTTGCTCTCATCTAAATGGCAATTTTAAAAATGTGTTGATGGTTTTATGTGTTATTTGTCTTGTCTAAATGTGCTAAGTAAATGTTCAGGGCAACTGTCGATGGTGATTGCCTGATGAGTCACTTGGTCCAGTCCTACCAACACAGCCTATTGTGCTGAGCTTGTGTCGTGTAAAAGTTGAATTCCATGCTGTGCTGACACATCAATAGTTTTTATGAAGGTCCGGGGATCCAACATCGAACAGAAATTCGTAGACGATATTTACCGTCTTTTTCATAAGAGAAATTTTTTATTCTTGATAATTGTGATTACAAGATGTTTCTCCTCTGCACTTCAAATTACGTCTATATGCTAACTTATCTGAAACCCCCCCCCCCCCCCCAAAAAAAAAAATTCCAATAGCCATTCCTTACCCCCAACAACTGCATAAAAGACTAGATGTCTTTTTTTCACAGCAAAGAGTATTGTCGTCTCTGCTCTGTCACGTTAGCGCATCGTCTCTGGTACTCGCAGCCTGAATATTACATTATGTAAGGACATTACACTGTCTTGGATTCCTGGTGAGAACATTAGTTAGATCTCATCATTGTGTGATAGTGAAACGTGGTACTGTGGGAAATCGGAACAGGAGAGAATCGAACCATGTGAGATGTGTTTTTTTTTTTTTTTATAATTCCAATCTCTGTCTTCCTCTACAGCTTTTACTCTCTACAACTCCCTCTAGTACCACAGAAGTCATTCCCTCATGTCTTAAGGGATGTCCTATCATCCTGTCCCTTCTCATTGTTAGTGTTTCCCACATATTCCTTTCCTCTCCTATTCTGCGAAGAATCTCATCATTCCTTCCCTTATCAGTCCACCAAATTTTCAACATTCGTCCGTAGCACCAAATCTGAAATGCTTTGATTCTATTCTTTTTAAGTTTCCCACAGTCCATGTTTCACTACCGTACAGATAAATATTGAAAATTAGGTGGACTGTTAAGGTAAGGAATGAAGAGGTTCTCCGCACAATTGACGAGGAAAGGAATATATGGGAAACACTGACAATAAGATGGGACAGGATGATACGGAATATGTTAAGACATCAGGGATTAAAAAACGGTGCAAATGGCTCTGAGCACTACGGGACTTAACTGCTGTGGCTATCAGTCCCCTAGAACGTAGAACTACTTAAACCTAACTAACCTAAGGACATCACACACATCCATGCCTGAGGCAGGATTCGAACCTGCGATCGTAGCGGTCGCGCGGTTCCACACTGTAGCGCCTAGAACCACTCGGCCTAGCCGGTCGGCATCAGGGATTAGTTTCCATGGTACTATAGGGTGCTATAGATGGTAAAACTGTAGTGGAAGACAGAAATTGGAGTTCTCGCGACATACACAGGGTACCAAAGGAATGAGCAAGGACGAAACGGCTAACTACAGGTCCCATCTGAAATAAAACGGGTTACTGTTTAACTCTACTCAACTCTCCTCTCTTGCGTATAAACAGTCCACTTCGGTTCGTGTTTGTACTTGCACTCTAGTGTCCCCCCCCCCCCCCCCCCAAAAAAAAGAACGTTGTCCAGAGTATCCACAGTTACATTAAAAATGACACTAAAACTCGGCAGAGAAGAGTGTTTGCAAACAGCCACATGTGTACTAGCGACTGAGCGGGATGAATCACTGTCCTTGCATAGTAACACTAATCTGCCGAACACCACAAAATCAACAACATCACTGACAATCGGCAACACTTCCATTGAAGTTTCATTGTCAGACAGGAAACAGGCCTAAAACAACTCACAGGAGTAAAGGTCACTGTCTTTATTTGGCTGAAGGCGATTTCACACAATTCCAAAGAATACTATCTAGAACAGTCACTAGTTAGCATAGCACACAATAATCGCGACAAAACACAACATATAATGTTACAGAACAGTTACATCTATATAATATTTTACCTTTGCAGTCAAACAGCAAGAATGTTCCTATCTGTGATTTTTACATATTTATATAGAGTGTATCAAAGATTAATATTTTACCTTTGCAGTCAAACAGCAGGAATATTCCTGTCTGTGGTTTTCACATATTTGTATAGGGTGTATCAAAGGTGATGGCGTAGACTTACGCTGCTGAAAGTGTGTGATAATAGAAGCACAGAAGTCTCAATAAACACGGGTCCGGAAACGAGCCGCTTGCGAGGTAATCACGACTGTATGGTTCCAAGACGCCACTGACGACATTTTAAACATCGTCCCAGTTAGTAGACATTAATTTGAAATTTAGATTTTACTATTGGGTTGTATGTACATCGCAATTAGTTCACATTTCACGTTTCGGGTACCCGTTAAAGGAGGTGTTCGAAGTGTTTTCCTTGCATCTGGATGCAATACTGTTCTCGTCTCTGCAGTGAATTTCGAATCCTTTCGAAAACCCCTGTATCATTCCGAAATTCTTGACAAGCATGTACAACTCTCTGCACCAGTTCTGTGCTGTAAACTTTACGTTTGAAGTGAGCCCAGACAGAAATATCAAAAGGATTTAGATCGGGTGATCTTGGAGGCCAAGGTACAGGTCCGCCCCTACCTATCCAGCTTTGGCCGTATCTGCGCGTTAGATGCCGTCTCACACCAGCAGCAAAATGTGCCGGAGCTCCATTATGCATGTACCACATACTCTAACGTTGCTGAAGGGGAACACCCTCAAGGAATCCTGGAAGATGACGCCACGCGCAACCTAAGGTACCTCCGTCCATTAAGTTATGGTGGAAGAATGTGTGGCCCAATGGGTTGATCGCCTAACTACACATTCAGTGAGTAATGTTGTGATGTGGTTACATGAACAGCATGTGGGTTTATTTCACGTCACAAATGTGTATTATGATAGTCAAACACACCATCGCGTGTGAATTCTGCTTCGTCTGTAAATAAAATGTTACATGCGAAACGAGGGTCGACTACAGCTTGCTGTTGCAGCCACTGATAAAACGTCACTCTAGGAGCAAAGTCCTCATCATTGAGACATTGAACTAGTTGGATTTGGTAAGGGTACAGTGACATTGTACAGTGACTTGCGTGTCAATTATCCTCGTCGAGGTTCCTGGAGAGCGCTGTACCGCTTCCAACACCGTATCCTCAACCTCAGGCGCAATGCGAGCAGGCCTACCTCCTCCTCTGCCATGTGTAAAACCCCCGTGTATTCTCAGGCGCTGATGGGCCCTTATGATTGTACGGCTTTCGGGGTGTCTTCGATCAGGATATGTTTCTTGGTACAAGCGTGCAGCCTCCCGTCAATTGCCATTAGCCCTACCGTAGATGAAATGCATATCCGCATACTCTACGTTACTGTGCGGTTCTATTGTGGCACTCCTCAGACGTGACTTATACCCTTTGAGATTGTGTACTGTATCCGTCCTGCACGTTCTGCATGAATGGTGTGATTCCAACTCCACCTCTCGGCAATGTTCTGCAGTGTAAACAGCGAATGTAAACAGCGAACATGGGAAGGCCTCAAGTGCGCAAGGGGGAAACTGGGCGATGTTGCAAACAATGCCGTCAGTGGAGGCGCAGAACCATACAGTCGCGATTATCTCGCAAGCGCCTCGTTTGCGGACTGGTGTTTGGTGGGACATTTGTGCTTCTATTATCATGTACTTTCAGCCGTGTAAGGTTACACCATCCTTTTTGCTACACTATAACACTAACAGTACGGAAAAAAGTCTAACGATCTGAAGGTTAAATAAAACTAGTACAATAGACTTATAAAGGACAAAAGAACAGGAAAAGAGGTAGGATACCCAATAAGAGTCTACGGCAAGACACAAAATCAGAAACTTGCAAAAAATGGAATAACCTACAGAATCAAAAAATCAATATGCAGATTACCTTACAAGTACTGACAACTGACAGGAAAATCAAGCATGGTGAAAGTAACCACAAATAAATCAGATAGTTATATTCCTACATCGGGACTGAAAGTTCGCCGACGGTGTGGCCGAACGGTACTAGGCGCTACAGTTTGGAACCACGCGACCGCTACGGTCGCAGGTTCGAATCCTGCCTCGGGCATGGATGTGTGTGATGTCCTTAGGTTACTTAGGTTTAAGTAGTTCTAACTTCTAGGGGACTGATGACCTCAGAACTTAAGTCCCATAGAGCTCAGAGCCATTTGGACCATTTTGATTGAAAGTTCACTCATTTTAGAACACCAGTTCATGGCACACAATGATGACACATTATCAACACATATCATAGGAAACAAATTACATAACTGAAATAATTATGACATATAAATCATATAGTTACGCAAATCATGACATACAAAAACAAAGTACATAGAATTATTTATAGCACATTTTTAAATACTTATGAGGGTACACACCCTTTATTTTCAATGTCTTTGGATATGCCAACAGATATGCTCTTGGATGTGGCAGTTTCATAATAACATATGGTCCATGGTATATTCTTTGCCACTTCCCGGTCGTCTTCTCCAGCAGTGAAAATCGTGAATGAGATCTCAGTAGTGCCAAATTTCCAACATTATAATATTGTCTTCTCTTTAATCCCTCGCCATGTCTCTTCTTTCTCATAAGAGCTTACTCTTTCATATTGAGGTAAGATCACCAATTTTCTCTTCCCATGAGATCCTGTTTCGGGGTATGTTCGGTAATGCTTGCAACCACTCGTTAGTACTTGTATGCGGTGGGTTATCTACGATTGTAGTGAAGTCTTCCAACAGATCAATCCACTTGGTTTGCTTCGTTGAGCAGTAGGTTCTCATAAAATGAGATGGGAATTGCTTCGGGATTGTAAAATGACGTTTTGACACGCGTAATATTTGCTTCCCGTAAAGCCTTCTTCCAAGTGTAACATGTAAAAATCGTTGCATTGTCTGTTAGAATCGTTCTTGGCTTCCCAACAGATGGAATAAAATCAGAAAACAATTTCTTGATAACGGATTTGCTGGAGGCTAATCGAAATGGATACAACATTACATAATTAGAAAAATTATCAAAAAATCCCACTGTAATTACTACCTCCTCTTGCCGTCGGAACTGCCCAACAGATGTCCACAGAGATTATATCTAAGGGCTGTAACGTCTCCTGGCAAAACACATATTATATGTGGTAAAAAAAGAAACATAATTGAACTGGATGATTGTAATTTTATTTCTGCATGGACAGTGATTGTGTGAATTTTATGTAATAAAGAGGAACCATTATGTATTATGTTGACAGAATTATGTATCGTTTTTTAAAGATAATATCTGTGTCAGCGAGTACTGGAACCGCCACAGACGATACTTATTAAATATCAAACGAAGATGTAAATGTATTTAACCGAGTATAAATAGTAGTGACCGCGCATTAATTTGTGTGTCATCTTTTTGGAGTTACGCGAGTAGGAAGAGCCTGTGTCGCTATATTGTATGCTTGTGTAGCATTCTTTTGTCAAGATTGAGAGAAGGACGCCATTAGGCATTGATTTGTAAAGGTTTGTAAGAATTTAATGTGTCTAAATGTTTTGAATAGAGTTACTTAGTGAAAAGTTGCAGTATGATTGTAATAAGCTTGCATGGTATTTTAATACATTTTCAGCTATTTAAGATATTTTCAGCTATTTAATTATTATTCGTGGAGCAAAGCTGCGCTGCGAACGAACGAGCCGCTGCCGCGGTGCATTTAAACAGCATTAAATGAAACCAATCATACCGCAAAGAAGCGGACAGGTAATAGTGAACTAAAATTATTTCTTTCAGCTTTCAGGATTGCGGGGCAGAGCAG
This sequence comes from Schistocerca gregaria, assembly GCF_023897955.1. Classification (NCBI taxonomy): domain Eukaryota; kingdom Metazoa; phylum Arthropoda; class Insecta; order Orthoptera; family Acrididae; genus Schistocerca; species Schistocerca gregaria. The sequence goes on along the minus strand of NC_064925.1, from coordinate 318,507,075 downwards.
CAGATTTTATGATGTGTTTTACAGGTGGGCACGGGCTGCGGATGATGTCATATTATTATCAGTGCAAAAATATAATTTACCTTCATGACATAAAAGAAATCTTGCTGTGCGTAGTTCTGGTCTGGCAAACATTACAGTAAAAACATTTTTTCTCTTATAATAGTCTCATGTTCTTGTGTTAGTCGTGGTAATTATTGGTGTTTTAATAACAAAAATCCACTGCAAAAGTTTGATGTTGAAGAAACATTGCGTCCTGTAACATCAGTATTGATAACGAAATAATTTTAAGTAACCTTTTCAATAACTGTAAAGTAAGAAAGATATGTTGAACTTTATAGCGAGTTACAGCAACGAAACAATGTTCCTTTTATAGAAAGCCAGATCCAGAATAATAAGAACATAATATATTTTCTTTTGTTGAAAATTAATGATCTAAAGAAAGTCACAGCCTAAAAAGTATTTCAGGGTTCTTTTCGTAGCAACATATTTTATCTCATCCATTTACCAATATATTAGTTGTTACACGAGCAATAACAAAGAGAGCGAAAGAGCTTATGTGGAATGATGGAGTGCATCTCATCTTGTGTCCCTTTGTTACAAGGCTTAGTCAGCTCACAAACTTTGCAATTCTTCAAAACCTGCTGATCTCTTCTCCTGATATTCGCAAAGTAACAATAGCTAGCTATCTGCCTTGCGCCTTTAAGTACGCAAAAATGTCTCCAAACATAGTGAGTGTGCAGTATGAGCCGGTCCACGTAATCTTCTGGTATACTTACACACCACTTATCTGAAGTATCAGACCTTCTGTAGAACAAATCATTTTCAACTGCTTTGAAAAACCGTCAGAGCCGCCCTTGGTCTGACTGACTCAGCTTCTTCAAAATTATAGACGAATGATCATCTCGTTGGTGGAGGGCAGATAGGTTACTACGCATGTTTAAATAGTATCTCCTGGATTCCAAATCTTTCATCAGCAAGATCCTCATCTTCCACAGTGGTAATGTTCTCCAAACCATCAGTTAGTCTAGATAAAGCATGTGCGATCTGGTTATGTTGTCCCTTTATGTATGTTGTTGTGGTCTTCTGTCCTGAGACTGGTTTGATGCACCTCTCCATGCTACTCTATCCTGTGCAAGCTTATTCATCTCCCAGTATCTACTGCAGCCTACATCCTTCTGAATCTGCTTAGTGTATTCATCCCTTGGTCTCCGTCTACGGTTTTTACCCTCCACACTGCCCTCAAATACTAAATTGGTGATCCCTCGATTTCTCAGAACATGTCCTACCAACCGATCCCTTCTTCTAGTCAAGATATGCCACAAGCTCCTCTTCTCCCCAATTCTATTCAATACTTCCTCATTAGTTATGTGATCTACCCATCTAATCTTCAGCATTCTTCTGTAGCACCACATTTCGAAAGCTTCTATTCTCTTCTTGTCTAAACTATCTATTGACCACGTTTCACTTCCATACATGGCTACACTCCATACAAATACTTTCAGAAACGACTTCCTGACATTTAAATCTATAGTCGATGATAACAAACTTTTCTTCTTCAGAAAAGCATTCCTTGCCATTGCTATTCTACATTTTATATCCTCTCTACTTGACCATGATCAGTTATTTTGCTCCCCAAATAGCAAAACTCCTTTACTACTTTAAGTGTCTCACTTCCTAATCTAATTCCCTCAGCATCACCCGACTTAATTCGACTACATTCCATTATCCTCGTTTTGCTTTTGTTGATGTTCATCTTATATCCTCCTTTCAAGATACTGTCCATTCCATTCAACTGCTCTTCCAAGTCCTTTGCTTTCTCTGACAGAATTACAATTTCATCGGCGAACCTCAAAGTTTTTATTCTTCTCCATGGATTTTAATACCTACTCCGAACCTTTCTTTTGTTTCCCTTATTGCTTGCTTAATATACAGATTGAACAGCATCGGGGATAGGCTACAACCCCATCTCACTCCCTTCCCAACCACTGCTTGCCTTTCATGGCCCTCGACTCTTATAACTGCCATCAGGTTTCTGTACAAATTGTAAATAGCCTTTCACTCCCCGTATCTTACCCCTGCCACCTTCAGAATTTGAAAGAGAGTATTCCAGTCAACATTGTCAAAAGCGTTATCTAAGTCTACAAATGATAGAAACGTAGGGTCTGTATTGCCTCATGTGTTCCAACATTTCTGCGGAATCCAACCTGATCTTCCGCGAGGTCGGCTTCTATCAGTTTTTCCATTCGGCTGTAAAGAATTCGCGTTAGTATTTTGCAGCTATGACTTATTAAACTGACAGTTCGGTAATTTTCACATCTGTCATCACCTGCGTTCTTTGGGATTGGGATTATTATATTCTTCTTGAAGTCTGAGGGTATTTCGCCTGTCTCATACATCTTGCTCACCAGATGGTAGAGTTTTGTCAGGACTGGCTCTCCCAAGGCTGTCAGTAGTTCTAATGGAATGTTGTCTACTCCGGGGGACTTTTTTCGACACAGATCTTTCAGTGCTCTGTCAAGCTCTTCACGCAATATCATGTCTCCCATTTCATCTTCATCTACATCCTCTTCCATTTCCATAACATTGTCCTCAAGTACATCGCCCTTGTATAGACCCTCTATATACTCCTTCCACGTTTCTGCTTTCCCTTCTTTGCTTAGAACTGGATTTCCAACAAAGCACTTGATATTCATGTAAGTGGTTCTCCTTTCTCCAAAGGTCTCTTTAATTTTCCTGCAGGCAATATCTATCTTACCCCTAGTGAGATAAGCCTCAACATCCTTACATTTGTCCTCTAGCCATCCCTGCTTAGCCATTTTGCACTTCCTGTCGATATCATTTTTAAAATGTTAGTATTCCTTTTTGCCTGCTTCATTTACTGCATTTTTATATTTTCTCCTTTCATGAATTAAATTCAATATTCCTTCTGTTACCCAGGGGTTTCTACTAGCCCTCGTATTTTTATCTATTTGATTCTTTGCTTCCTTCACTATTTCATTCCCCAAAGCTACCCATTTTCTTCTACTGTATTTCTTTACCCCATTCCTGTCAATTGTTTTCTTATGCTCTCCTTGAATCTCTGTACAACTTCTGATTCTTTCAGTTTATTCAGGTCCCGTCTCCTTAAAGCCCCACCTTCTTGCAATTTTTTTAAGTTTTAATCTACAGTTCATAACCAATAGATTGTGGTCAGATTCCACATCTGTCCTTGGAAATGTCTTACAATTTAAAACCTGGTTCCTAAATCTCTGTCTTTCTATTATATAATCTATCTTATACCTCTTTTGTATCCCCAGGGTTCTCCCATGTATACAACCTCCTTTTCCTTTCATGATTCTTGACCAAGTGTTAGCTATGATTAAGTTATGCTCTGCGCAAAATTCTACGAGGCGGTTTCCTCTTTCATTTCTTAGCCCCAATCCATATTCACCTAGTATCTTTCCTTCTCTCCCTTTTCCTACTCTCGAATTGTAGTCACCCATGACTATTAAATTTTCGCCTCCCTTCACTACCTGAGTAATTTCTTTTATCTCCTCATACATTTCATCAAGTCGTGTCTGTCTTGGCCACAATAATGCGTTCACTATGCTGTTTGTAGTAGTTTACCCGCACTCCTATTTTCCTGTTCATTATTAAACCTACTCCTGCATTACCCCTATTTGATTTTGTATTTATAGCCCTGTATTCACCTGACCAGAAGTCTTGTTCGTCCTGCCACCGAACTTCACTAATTCCCACTATATCTGACTTTAAACTACCCATTTCCCTTTTTAAATTTTCTAACCTACCTGCCCGATTGAGGGATCTGACATTCCACGCTCTGATCGGTAGAAAGCCAGTATTCTTTTCTGATCCGTAGAACGCCAGTATTCTTTCTCCTGATAACGACATCCTCTTGAGTAGTCCCCGCCCGGAGATCCGAATGGGGGACTATTTTACCTCCGGAATATTTTACCCAAGAGGACGCCATCGTCATTTAATCATACAGTAAAGCTGCGTGCTCTCGGGAAAAATAACGGCTGTACTTTCCCCTCCCAGCCGTTCGCAGTACCAGCACAGCAAGGCCGTTTTGGTTAGTGTCACTAGGCCAGATCAGTGAATCATCCAGACTTTTGCCCCTGCAACTACTGAAAAGGCTTCGCCCCTCTTTAGGAACCACACGTTTGTCTGACCTCTCAACAGATGCCTCTCCGTTGTGGTTGCACCTACGGTACGGCTATCTGTATCGCTGAGGCACGCAAGCCTCCCCACCAGCGGCAGGATCGTGGGGCGGAGGGGCTCTATGTATACAACTCTGAAATTATATTCTTGTAAAGCAAGGTCCAGCGTGATAGACGAGCATGAAGTATTTTGCATGGATGCAAGAATGTGAGAGCTTGATGATCGCAGTACACGGTAGTGCGTGCTCCAAACAAGTAATAGTGGGATTTTCGAAACGCCCACATAACCACCAAAGCTTCCAATTCAGTGGTTGTGTAGGAGCGCTCGCAACATGATAACACGCGACTTGCTTAGGCTATGGGATTTGAAACAAATAGCAATCTAAGCCAACGCTCAATGAATTTGTCATCAAACTGAACTCGAAAGTCATATCCGGATGCTGTAACAATTTTATATGCGCAAGAGTGTCTTTGATGAGCTGGAATGCAACTTCACAGTCATCTGTCCACCTCCACGGTACGTTTCTCTGAAGAAGCTGGTGTAAGGGTTCTGCATTCATCACTTGTTTGTTTAGAAGTCGCTTATAGAAGGTTGTCATTCCTATGAAAGATTTTAACTGCTTCTTTTTTGAAGTTGTGGGAAAGTTCTTGATGTAGCTCACCTCCGGTGAATCCGACATTATTCCCTTATTGTCTATTATGGCCCGAGGAAACGGATCCGTTCAAGTGAAAAATGAGATTTTTGCAGGTTAGCTGTCACGCCTGCTTTACGAAATGCATTTATGACTAGCCAAGAGGTTAATGTGGTCTTCCCAAGAGGATGTAGCAGTGATAATATCATCGACAAAAAGTGTTAAGTACGCAGTTCAGGTTCTAAAACAGCATTCAATGCCTGGATAAACACACCAGAGCTAACGTTTAGGCCAAATGGAAGTAACTTAAAATGATAGCTTCTCCCTGCATAAACAAATGCTGTGTACTTCCTCGATTCAGGTCTTAGCGTTATCTGCCAGTTAGAATTTCTGAGTTCACAAGTTGAAAAGAATTGCTTGCCATAAAACTTCTGTGCAAACTCTTCGATATTTTCTGGATGAGGACAGGAACTATAATCTTATTTATCGGTCTGGCGTCCAAAACTAATCGAACTCTGGTTTAGGAACAACCAGTAAAGGACTACAGTACAGGCTTGTCGATGGCTCATTCAGCTTCCACTCCAACATTCATTGCAATTCTTCATAGAGAGCTCGTCGAAGTCGCCAAGGTACAGGATAAAAACTTGTAGTATGTGGGTACACTTGTAAACTACACACATACCCTTTTCACTATACCCGGTTTTTCAATAAAGATATCGATATTCTGATGAAATATTTGTTGCTACGAGGTCAAGTGTGTTTTCACAACCGTTTACTATTCGCGCTGGTTCATGAACTAACTGTTCGAAATAATTTTCAGAGAACTTGTGCCAAATGCATTCTCTGAAAATTATTTCGAGCAGTTAGTTCATGAGCCAACGCGAATAGTAAACGGTTGCGAAAACACACTTGACCTCTTAGCAACAAATAGTCCTGAGTTAATAACGAGCATCAAAACCGATTCAGGGATTAGTGAACACAGGGTTGTCGTAGCGAGATAATACTGTAATCCCCAAATGCTCGAAAAATAAGCGAAAAATATATCTGTTCAAAAAAGTAGATAAAAATTCACTTGTCGCCTTCCTGAGAGACAATCTCCACTTGTTCCAAATTAATAATACAAGTGTATCCCAGATGTGGCTTAAATTCAAACAAATAGTATCGGCAGCAATTGAGAGATTTATACCAAATAAATTAACAACCGACGGAGCTGATCCTCCTTGGTACACAAAAAGGGTTAGAACACTGTTGCAGAAACAACGATACAAACATGCCAAATTTAAAGGGCGCAAAATCCCAAAGATTGGCGATCTTTTACAGAAGCTCGAAATTTAACGGGGACTTCAATGCGAGATGCTTATAACAGTTTTCACAACGAAGCTTTATTTCCATATCTGGCAGAAAATCCAAAGAGATTCTGGTCGTATGTGAAGTATGTTAGCGGCAAGAAACAATCAGTGCCATCTTTGCGCGATAGCAATTGAGATACTATAGAAGACAGTGCTGCCAAAGCAGAATTACTAAACACAGCCTTCAGAAATGCCTTTACAAAAGAAGACGAAGTAAATATTCCAGAATTCGAATCGAGAACAGCTGCCAACATGAGTAACGTAGAAGTAAATATCCTCGGAGTAGTGCAGCAACGTAAATCACTTAATAAAACCAAGTCTTCTGGTCCAGACTGTATACCAGTTAGGTTCCTTTCGGAGTATGGGGATGCATTAGCTCCATACTTAACAATCATATACAACCGTTCGCTCGACGGAAGATTCGTACCCAAAGACTGCAAAGTTGCACAGGTCACACCAGTATTCAAGAAAGGTAGTAGGAGTAATCCACTAAATTACAGGCCCATATCGTTAACGTCGATATGCAGAAGGGTTTTGGAATATATATTGTGACCGAACATTATGAACTACCCCGGATAAAACGGTCCATTGACACACAGTCAACATGGGTTTAGAAAACATCGTTCCTGTGAAACACAACTAGCTCTTTATTCACATGAAGTGTTGAGTGCTATTGACAAGGGATTTGAAATCGATTCCGTAGTTTTGGATTTCCGGAAGGCTTTTGACGCTGTACCACACAAGCGGCTCATAGTGAAATTGCGTGCTTATGGAATATCGTCTCAGTAATGTGACTGGATTTGCGATTTCGTGTCAGAGAGGTCACAGTTCGTAGTAATTGACGGAAAATCATCGAATAAAGCACAAGTGATTTCTGGCGTTCCTCAAGGTAGTGTTATAGGCCCTTTGCTGTTCCTTATGTATATAAACGATTTGGGAGTCAGTCTGAGCAGCCGTCATCGGTTGTTTGCAGATGACGCTGTCGTTTATCGACTAATAAAGTCAGCAGAATATCAAAACAAAACGCAAAACGATCTGAATGGTGCGAAAAGTGGCAGCTGACCCTAAATAACGAAACGTGATGTCATCCGCATGAGTGCCAAAAAGAACTCGTTAAATTTCGCTTACACGATAAATCAGTCTAATGTAAAAGCCGCAAATTCAACTAAATACCTAGGTATTGCAATTCCAACAACTTAAATTGGAAGGTACACATAGAAAATGTGGTGGGGAAGGCTAACCAAAGACTGCGTTTTATTGGCAGGACACTTAGAATATGTAACAGACCTACTAAGGACACTGTCTACACTACGCTTGTCCGTCCTCTTTTAGAATACTGCTACTCGACTGACTGACGGAGTATATCGAATAAGTTCAAGGAAAGACAGCACGTTTTGTATTATCGCGAAATATGAGAGAGAGTGTCACAGAAATGATACAGAATTTGGGCTGGACATCATTAAAAGAAAGGCGTTTTTCATTGAGACGGAATATTCTTACGAAATTCCAATCACCAGCTTCCTCCTCCGAATGCGAAAATATTTTGTTGACACCAACCTACATAGGGAGTGATGATCACCACGATAAAATAAGGGAAATCAGAGCTCGTACGGAAAGATATAGTTGTTCATTCTTTCCGAGTGCTATACGAAATTGGAATAGTAGAAAATTGTGAATGTGGTTCGATGAACACTCTGCCAGGCACTTAAATGTGATTTGCAGAGTATCGATGTAGATGTAGATAAGCCCTCAAATTATTTTCGCTAACGGTCGTCCAAACAGATTCAGACGTTATTTGAGATATAACATCTGCTAATGTATATACTTGATAAACCTCATCTGCATTTGATGTCCAACTCTTCTTAAAACACCTTACAAGCTTAATTGTTGCATCTCGACAACATCGTCCGTGGCTACAGTCTTTTCTGACCACCTCCACACACATTCTCATCATCAATCTTAAAAGAGGCACAGCTCGAATTTTACGTCCGCATCCCGGATAGTCTCAATACCCAAAATACAGTCCTCTATTAATTTATTCATTACTAGGAACGTGCCTAAAGTCGCTACATTTCCTATTCTTAATCGAATAAGGGTCTGTCTCTTTACCTTCTGTGCCCTGGTACAGTTTACACCTATAACTTCACAATTACTCACAGGAGGACTGGTAGTTTCCGAAGTCGTGTCAACCTCTCAAACAGTGGTGCGGGGATTGCATTCACATTTGCACCTGTATCAAGGACTACTTTAATGGTATGGCCATGGACTCCTGCATGTATCGCCGGTATATGAACGGTCATACGCTTGTTCGATGAGATTTCGGGATTGCATCCGGATCATGTTGACTTCTTGCCACGATATTTCGGCCGGCAATCGACACAGGCGCATGCATAAAGGCAAAAACTACATGTCCGCCCTCTGTCGGAATGCGCGCCCGCGTCGCTAAAAACAGACGTCATATGTCGCCAGACGTGTCATTATGAGTATATTGTCTTCTCCCACAGGAAACTAGAGATATCACCGGGTCCCAAGCCTTGTCCAGTTGAAAACCGCCATCACGATTTATCAGATTTTGCGCTAGGCGTATCTCCACAGATCCTTTAATTACTGAATCCCAGAAAGTTTTCGCTGGGGCCAATATTTTTGTGGCAGAAAAATCCATAGCGTGTCCTGTGGTAATACAGTGCTCAGCTACAGCCGACTTACTTGGCTGCTAAAGGCGAGTGTGGCGATCGTGTACAACGCACCATTCATGTATTGTGCGTGTCGTCTGATCAATGTAAGCTTTGCCACACTGGCAAGGAATTTTATAGATCCTGGCCTTCCGCAGATTCAGATCGTCCTCTACTGACCCGAGAAAGCCACTAATCTTCACCGGTGGCCGGAAGATTATTTTAAGTTGATGTTTCCTTAGAATCCTGCCTATTTTAGATGAAAGGTTGCCACTGTGTGGAAGGAACGCCCTGGACTTAAGTAGCTCCTTATCTTCTTGATTTTGTGGGTGGTCATGTTTCTTCCTTCTTAGCGCTGTTCTAATCTGATGTGGAGAGTAACTATTATCTTGAATCCTCAAATTGACGTACAATTTTGCAGTAATGGTGCATGGGATAACCACGAGATTGCTCCCGCTTTCATACGAAATTGCTTCCGTAACTACAGGTATGTGTCAAATGTTTCTAGAATGTGCATAGTTTGGTTGGAGGCCCTCAACTGGCCTCCTTCTAAACAACATACGGCCATTTTTGACATCGAAGCAGAACCAGTTTTCATCAGAAAACATAACAGACCTCCCACTTGCCGCTCTCGCTTTACACTAAGAAGTCACAAATGGCGGTGATTTGGAGTCAATGGAATGAATGCACGGTATAAGGCGTCTGGATCGGAGCTGACCTTGAAGTAACCGATTTGTAAGAGTTCGTTGCGTCAAAGTGATGCCAGCTGCTGCTCATACTGCTGCTGCAGATGTGGTACGATGCTCCAGAGCCCCAAACTTAACACGATGATCTTCCCTCTTTGTTGCGCCACGTGGCAGCCCGGAATGCAGTCTTCTTACTACCGTAGACTCTTATGAACACAGCTGCCAGCAATAATGTATAGTGGCTACATTCCTGCCGAGTCTCCCTGCAATATCTCAGAACGAACATCAGCTTCTCGTAGCCCTATTAGGTTTAGTGACGTGTTGACACGTGTTTGTCGCGTTAAAGGCATTCTTGACTAAATCATCATTTCCAGTCTGAAAGGTAACTTATGCTCAAGAACGTAAGAACGTGTAGCAAACCTGGTTTGAATCCACTTTTATGCGACTTGCACGAAATTTGAGTAAACATGATCTTTCAGATGTAGAAACGAGCTTACCAACTTTTGTTTATGGTGCACAACTCCTTCTTGGTGTTGCGATATTCTCTGTCATGTATTTCTGCTACGACTTTAGTTGCTAATCATGAAAGCAGACATGTACGGTTCAACCCTATGACGATATCGAATCAATATTCGAAACAGAGTCGTGCGTCGTTCAAACTGCGTCTTGTTCTTAATCTCACTTCAGGGATTATTTTAATTAAACAGCATTTGTACCGGTCCGTCACAATATCCTTAGCTAGGACTGATTTAAGAGTACGGACAATCTTCCTGCTTCTGCGTCATCGGTGTCCTTCATAGGCGCCACGGTTATTGGTAGATACAGAAAAAATATGATCTTAACTTCATTATTTTGTCGTTTTACAGTAATCGATACTGCAGCTTTAATACTATTTGTTGCTTTATTCGTCTCTAGGTTCCGTACTCTATGTAGCAATCTAAAACACGTGTCTACATTGTATGCTTAATCGTACGGAGAAAATTCATAAATGCATTTTTATGAAACGAAAAGCTCGAGCAAATGGCGGTGGTTTGACAAATACGATGATATATAAGTTAGACATTTGTGTGTTATCTATTCACACTATTTCTCAGATTTAATCAGAAGCGATAAAGATAAATGAAAAGAAGAATATGACTGAAATTACGGATTTTTCCTAGACTCTTAAGAAAGTTATGAGTAAACCACAATATTATTGCACCTGGGAGGGAGAGTGATTCGGTCGGTTTATTATGAGTTTTTATCGTGTTATTTCACAAGAATACGCCGAATCACTTGATAGTACGTACACAGCTTTCTTGAAATCATTCAGAAAGCGATTCGTTTTCCATAGACACCGTTGCGCTTGCTTAATGAAATGTCACAGCGAGTTCCTGATAACGGCCACAGGAGGCAAAGTGCAATAATATCGTCGTCGGGTAATATCACTTTATGAAGGAGAATGTCTTGAGCAAACAAAATGAAGAAGCTGAGGGATGTTTATCCCATATTTATCAATGTCTTAAAAAATTCTGATCTTTCACAGCCAAATTTTGGGCACAAAAACAAGATCTGTCTTACATCAGATACTGATTCAGGATGACGCTTACATAGAGGAGAGCCTTTAAATACTGGTTCTTTATAGATGTAGAGGAAAAAAGGACGATGGTGTAAATCGTTGATAGGTCCAAATGAACCCTCGTAAACCAGGGCTTCGCAGTTCTAACGCCGCATAATGTTCACTTTGTGTCTATTGTAACAGTGATGTTTTCCGCGGCTCTCTGGCCTCACGTAAGTAGTCTGTATAAGGCAGTTTCAAAGCGAGGGCAGTTTCTATTGCTGGAACCTGCTTCTCTAAGACGTCAGCTTCCTCATTATTGTGGATGACGGTGTGGAAACGCGCTCACAGCAGATGAATTATCTGTCACCTCCACTCTCTGCGAACATAGTCCAGTACCACATCAAATATACAAGTTTTATTTGTTTTATTCCGCTTCCAATGTTGAATATTTTAAGGAATCTCTGGGAATAGGAGTTGAAGATACGAACTTGAGTGCTTCCAATTTTGCAACTGTCTCCGCTGAAAAAAAAACTGAAGCACTTTTATGTAATTTGAAGGCTCTACTCTCTTGGATCTGACGACACAGAAAAGAATTCCAATAACCTCCTCTTGGGAAATTTTGGATCCAGTTGTATGCAGACAGATATAACAAAGCCCCTTGAGCTTCAATTTATATACAGGGTGATTTTTTCCACCGTGTACAAACTCTAGCGATTGATCGATGAGAGGATACGGAACAAAAAGAAAAGTCTAATGAACTTAGTCCGGAAGCGCATAGTTTCCATGCTAGAGACGGTTTATGCAGTCATACATTGTTATGGAGACTGCGGTCTAATAGGCGCTGTACCATACATCACAATATCTGTTGAAAATGGTTTCCATGTGCCCCCCAACACATCCGTGTACGCCTCATACGTTCACATTCGCCAGGCTGCATCCAAACAGTGTCAAAGGCAGCATGAACATGCTGCTCCAGTGTCTCCACATCTGCAATATGCTCGGCATGCATGATACTTTTGAGATGGCCCCATAACCAGAAATCGCACGAGTTTAGATCCGGTGAACGAGTACGCCATGCGACTGGATCCCCTCGTCCGATTCATCGACCAGAGAAGACACGATTGAGATGCGTCTGGACGTTAACGACGAAGTGGGCTGGAGCACCATCGTGTAGCAGCTGCATACCCATTCGAATCATCAATGTAACTTCCTCTATCTAGCAAGGGAGGCCGAAGTTACCCGCAAGAAATGCCTATAGTTCCGGCCTGTTAGGCAACGTGGGAGGAAGACTGATCCCAAAATGCGGTCTCCAATTATCCCGGTCCACACATTCCGATTGCACCGATCCTGGTGATTCGCTGTCACCATACCATGGGGGTTCTGCACACTACCCCACAAAAGACTGTTATGAAAACTGAAGATACCACTTTGCGTAAAGGTGGCCTCATTTGTGAATAGGATGGATGACAAAAATCCAGGAATCGTGGTTTCCTGGTGAAGAAACCAGTGACAAAACAGCTCCCGATGTGGAAAGCCTGTCGCTAGTGATAAGGGCAGTAACAATGGTAATGGAGAGTGCTGCACACGGTCGACTGGCTTACCCTGTACTGGCGGGTCCAGTGCCTGGTACTTACACGGCGCTCGCCTTCCGTAGTATTACACACATTTTTTACCAAGTTTGGTGTCCGAATATTTTGGGTACGTACTTTATGATTTCCTGATTCCTGAAACGACCCTGTCTCAAACGACGAAACACTGTTGCAAACATTGAATGCTGTGTTTGTTGTAGGCTGGATAGGTCTCCTGATAAATCTTTCTGCCCGCCGCTCGTTACCACTTTCCTTTCCGTAAGTAAACACCACGCTTGCAAGCTCTCGATTCGAGTACGGAACCATTGTGTGCAACGTTGAATCAGCAAGAGAAGTGAATCAGACACAACATTACCAATTACTATAGCTGGAGAGGGCGCTAGAACACGTCCTATGAGGGATAGTAAAACCCTGTAGGAGGAAACCGTACATACTGTAACTGTGGCTGCATGGAACACCTGGATTGAGCGCGGTCTCTGTAACAAAGTATGACTGAATAAATGGACTCTAGCATGGAAACCATGCATTTCCGGACGTAAGTTCATTAGACTTTTTTGCTCCCTATCCCCTCAACGGTCAGTTCTATTTGTCTACAGTGGAAAAAATCGCCTGTATATTCTCCGAGCATGTCTGTGGAAATGTATATGTTCTGAGATAGAGTTAATGAAAGCGAACAAGTTTAAATGTTTGTCATACTTCTGCAAATCATATTATACGAAGTCCACTTCCGTTCCCAATCGGCGCCAACTATGTCCCAGAACTTACTGTTCGCTAATTGTTGGACTGTACTCAGAGCAAGTCTCATTTCAGAACACGAAACGTGGATCTCCTATACTTAGCAGAAAATAGAAGTAATAACGGCTTCTCTGCTCTTTATAAAGTCCAATGAAGTTTTAAAATACCCATCTTTCATGATGTTTTTGTTTCTTATCCATTAGAACAAAGATGATGGCACAATAGCCAAGCATGGAATGCTTACAAGGAACATTTTCCTTAATTTATAGTAGTCAGACCTTTACTGATATTGTGTGTTTTTGTGTTACACTGTTCAAGTGTATGCTTTTTGAGCGCCAGTTGATAACAGAACTTTTTCATGGTTGAATGCGAAGGTTACATTCCGTGTTTTGTGATTGAGAAGTGGGTGAATTTAGAACAATTTGTAATCTACGAGCCGGCCGCGGTGGCCGAGCGGTTCTAGGCGCTTCAGTCCGGAACCGCGCCACTGCTACGGTCGCAGGTTCGAATCTTGCCTCGGGCATGGATGTGTGTGATGTCCTGAGGTTAGTTAGATTTAAGTAGTTCTAAGTTCTAGGGGACTGTTGGCCTCAGAAGTTAAGTCCCTTAGTGCTCAGAGCCATTTGAACCATTTGTAAACTATGTATGTTTTCAGGTGCGATTTTCTGTCTCCAAATAATTTTTCAAATTCATGGTGGAACCTTCAGCTCTCATTTATTTTGCACAATCAAGCTTAGCTGACATAAACGGCAGGAAAGTTATACCCTAATTTGAACCAAAGTAATTTTCTCTTTTAAGCCCATCATAGTACGTAAAAAGTTTCTCACAGTAATAACTGTTACGATAATTTTCATCAAGAAGCAAGTCCACACCGACAGCTAATATGTTACTAGCTGTCGGTGTGTACTTGCTTCTTGCGAAGGTGTAAGTGGAAGAGTGCACTGGAGTACTTGATACAATGCGGAGTCAAGGCCTGCAGTGGTCGTGTACGTAGTGGTAGCTGCACACTGCCATGAGTCGTATGCATCAGGCAAAAACGGCCATCTTTTTTAGAACTTGCCTATACGTTAGCAACCAAACAGCCGACCTTCATGCGAAGGGGGCCTGAGTGTGTTTTTTTGGAACACAGTGATATCACTTCTTCTAACATCAGGCTTTACTTGGTGGTGTTTTTTTCACACTTACATGAGTTCGGTTGTTTCGGACATATGCTATTATTGTCACATACAAACTGCCTGGAAGCACAGTCGCTAATCGCATTTGTTTGTTGTCACTCACTTTCTACTGAGGGTTGACGCCGCTGAATTGCGCTGAATTGGCATTAGATATTGATAGCGTTCCTCTATTACGGTGGCTGAGAATTCTGTGCGGGCTGTGGATCGATGAAGAGGTATTCATACAGGGGAAAGTCATCATTGAGTTATTTGTTATATGAAAAATTAGCAACGCAGTGAGCGTAGTCTCGCTACCGTTGGCTAAACAGTTGTTCGGTTAAGTGTAGCTCCGTCTGTTGTCTGGGCGAGGCTAATTGTGAAAGTGACGTCTGAGGGACGTGAAGTTGCTTGGATTCTGTTTTATGTATGTTTTATTTTCTAGGCTCGATTTTGTATTGTCTAATTTCCTCTATGATACGAATTCTTAAGAGAGTGGTTGTGTGCTTGTAGGTGAAAAGTTTGTTATTGTCGCCCGTCTGGCTGCGACTGCTTGTCCCACCGCAGTCATTTCGTCCAAGTTGGGGATTTTGTCAGCCTGTGAAGGTTGACGTTTATGTACAGCGTATATTAGTTAGTGCGGTAGATTCGCTAAGTTTAATTCTAAATGCAGCTTAAGAAGTTGGCGCCATAGTGCAAGTCATTTGTCAGTGGCAAACAGCGTTAGTACGATGACCGTTGTCCAGTTCTATAAATTTTTTAGAGACTGCAATTTCTTCATTTTAGTGTTTTAGATAAATGTGGTTGTTTATATGGCATGCAGACTAAGAGTTGTTACCGCTGTGATGCCTCCGAAGGTTACTTTTCCTACCGCGGCAATGTATATCGAGCACCAAGCGAGAGGTACTTGGACAGGGTTGCTGTGTTGGCATATGACGTGTTGGCAATTTAGGTTGACCGAGACGTGTGTCCAGATGGCCGAGGAGCTTTGGGTTTCGACGGTGGTCGCGTGGGGATCAGTCCCGTGAGCCGGACAGTGCTCCGCTAACTGAACTGTTTACTTCCGCGTGCAGTATTTGTGTAGTGTAGCGTCCATCAGTATCGTATCCTGTAGCGCGCTCATACCGTCGAGTGACACTTAAAGTTACATCCTAAGTCGAGCATGCACATCCACGCGCCCACGCGCCTATGAAATGTAACGAAGATCTATGACCGGACCCACAAGAAATGATAGGTATTCACTTTCCTATCACCGGCAGCATCATCTACATTAAAATGACGTTGGAGGCAACATGCGTTGACCGAGTGCGACATCACGCACACGGACTAAAGTTGAAACATTCTGACTGGCGTATTGGAGAGGTGCTAGTAGGCCACGCTGGTTTCGGTCTCCAAACAATTCGTGTGTTTGACCTTCCTTTTGAGGTACCCCAAGAAAAAATGGTTCAAATGGCTCTGAGCACTATGGGACTTAACATCTCAGGTCATCAGTCCCCTAGAACTTAGAACTACTTAAACCTAACTAACCTAAGGACATCACACACATCCATGCCCGAGGCAGGATTCCTACCTGCCTTCCGTAGCGGTTGCGCCGATCCAGACTGAAGCGCCTAGAACCGCTCGGCCACCAGCGGTCGGCTGCCCCAAGACTTGAAGTCTTCCGACCCTAAGGCACATGTCGCGGGCCACATCGCGGTAAATTAGCAGACGTTCACGACATACCACTAGTTAAATAGTGTCTGACAGATCAAGATCAAAGTGTTGAAACATGATTCATCTTATCTGCTGATTGGCGGTGCGTGAGCCACAGTCATGGACTTGTGGACAAGAGGACCATGTTAGGTCCGGTTGTCTGCATAGCTGTTAGCTCCAGTCCCGACCGGTGACGCAACTCCCAAGGCGACAGATACTTCCAAACTAGACACCTACGCTGTAGCCGGACGTGTCGCATCAGGATACGTCGTTCTCCCGCCGGCACCTCAACGGTACCATCTTCTATGACGGCGACAAGACCAACAACTACCCAGAGATCGATGGACGGCTTACCTGACGCGATGGACATCGAATGGAGCATGGTGGCTGTGTCTGCTTTCCTCCAGATGGGCACAACATCGGACAACGAATGGCTGCATTCCGACATGGAAAGGCACCTCTAAAAGCAACGGACGCCCGAAAAACGGAAGAAGAGAAGTTGGA
Source organism: Schistocerca gregaria (assembly GCF_023897955.1). NCBI lineage: Eukaryota > Metazoa > Arthropoda > Insecta > Orthoptera > Acrididae > Schistocerca > Schistocerca gregaria. Next base: position 318,490,365 of record NC_064925.1, on the reverse strand, counting down.
CGCCCTCCGACAACACACTCATTCCAATGGCATCACCCCCCTTCGAGCATCCGGTGACAGAAGTGGCCAGTCCCGATATTCCATCTGGGGAGCGTCCATTCCACCCTCTGGGATCCCACCAGATAACGACGGATCCCATGGAGGGAGGTTCCCAGGATGCCATCAGATAGGGTCAACAGCCCTAGCTCTCGAAGGGCGTGACATCGACGTGCCACTGGTTTCGATCTTCAGGCTAAGAGCGGGATGCTGGCTCACCCATCGGGGAGTGCTACACAGCGGCGTCTGACCCAGCTTCCACCAAATGATTGCTGCCATGACTGCAGCCATAGTGGCTTCGCCGGATATTTGACGCCAGCTGCACATCTCTGCAGGACCCTCTGTGCCAATAGGGGGAGAAGATCCACAATACTCCTCTGTGATACAGACAAGAGGGAGATTGAGTCAATAATTAAATCAATGAAGACTAAGGAGTGTCTAGCAGAATATTAAAGTACTGTGCTGCACATGTTAGCCCTCTATTTAGTCATATTTGTAATTTTTCCTTTAGGAATGGTCAGTTTCCGGAGCGATTAAAGTACTCAGTAGTAAAACCGCTATATAAAAAGGGAGAAAGGGATAATGTAGATAATTTTAGACCTATTTCTATGCCATCAGTGTTTGCAAAAGTTACCGAAAAGGCTGTGTGTGTAAGGTTAATTGATCATTTTATATCACACGATTTGCTATAAAATGTACATTTCGGCTTTAGAAGTCGTTTGACAACTGGAAATGCTATATTCTCTTTTCTCTGTGGGGTACTGGATGGGCTAAACAAAAAGTTTCGAACGCTTGGCGTATTTTTTGATTTAACAAATGCATTTGACTGTGTTGATCTCACAATATTGCTCCAGAAGTTGGACCATTATGGAATAACAGGAGTAGCTCACAATTGGTTCACCTCTTACTTTAGCAACAGGCAGCAAAAGGTCATTATTCACAGTGTTGATAACGGCTGTGATGTGGGATCTGAGTGGGGTACTGTCAAGTGGGGGGTGCCCCAGTGACCAGTGTTGGGGCCGCATCTGTTCCTTATTTATAGAAATGATATGCTCTCTAGTATTATGGGTAACTCTAAAACATTTCCGTTTCCTGATGACACTAGCTTGGCAGTAAAGGATGTTGCGTGCAACATTGACTCCGTTTCAAGTGGTGCAGTACATGACCTCAATTCATGGCATGTAGAAAATAAACTAACGTTAAATCACAGTAAGACTTAGTTTTTACAGTTTCTAACACACAATCTCACAGAATGGGCATATGATTAGTGAAACTGAACAGTTCAAACTTCTAGGTGTTCAGATAGATAGTAAGCTGTCGTGGAAAGCCCACGTTCAGGATCTTGGTCAAAGACTTAATACTGTCTTTTCACTATTCGAACGGTATCAAAAGTGAGTGATACTTCGACACGTAAATTAGTCTACTTTCCTTATTTTCATTCACTTACGTCGTATGGTATTATGTTTTGAGGTAGCTCTTCCCATTCTATACGGACATTTTTGGCTCGGAAACGGGCGGTTCGGGCAATAAGTGCTGTGAGTTCACGAACCTCTTGTCGACCTCTATTCACGAGTCTGGGTATTTTGACATTGGTCTCTCAATATGTGTATTCCTTATTGTCGTTTCTTGTTACCAATGTTAGTTTATTTCCAAGAATAAGCAGCTTTCACTCGGTTTATATTGGGCAGAAATCAAATCTCCATTTGGGTCGGACTTCCTTAACTCTTGTGCAAAAAGGTGTGCAGTATACTGCTGCATCCATTTTTAATAAGCTGCCACTCGAATTAAAAATATTAGCAGTAATACATGCGCTTTCTAATCGAAACTGAAGAGTTTCCTCCTTCTATTCTGTCGACTTCCTTGAAAAATTAAGCTGATTCTTATTATATTGCTGATAGCTTTTATTTAAACTTATGGACTGACTTTTTTTCAGGTTCATGAATATTTATTTTCATATGTTATTACTGTCATGTTGTAAGTTCATGTACTGACACGTTCCATGACCTTGGAGATTTGCTCCTCAATTTGGTCCTACGGAACTGGACGTGTAAATAAATAATAATAAAAAAAAAACACTACCACTTCGCGACGATTAATATGGCCACCAACTGAGCTCCACATACACTTATCAGCCAGAACATTATGACCACCTGCCGGCTGCTGTGGCCGAGTGGTTCTAGGCGCTTCAGTTTGGAACTGCGAGACCGCAACAGTCGCAGGTTTGAATCCTGCCTCGGGCATGGATGTGTATGATGTCCATAGGTTAGTTACGTTTAAGTAGTTCTAAGTTCTAGAGCACTGATGATCTCAGATGATAAGTCCCATAGTGTTCAGAGCCATTTGAACCATTTATGACCGCCTACTATCGATATAAATCCGTCCAGGCGATAGGAACGTTACCTGGCGAGGAACGACCGCTAGTCAGACACATACACAATGTACGTAAAATCAGTGAGTGTACTGTTTGTGTAGAATGGGGAAGGTCCGCGATCTGATTTGACTGAGTGCAGATTGTGATGGCCCGGAGGCTTGAAACAAGCATTTTGGAACCTGCACGACTTGTCGGGTGTTTGCGTCTTCAACATGCGGCGAAACAAAGGTGAGACCACGTCCAGACATTGTAGGTTTGGGAGGCTACCCTTCATTACTGATGTCGGACATTGTAAGCTGGGCAGACTGGTAAAAATGGACAGGCTGTGAACTGTGGTGGAACTAACATGAGAATGTAACGCTGGACAGAGTGAAAATGTGTCTTGTTGTGTAGGGTACTGTGGGAGTCAGCACTGACACGAATAAGAAAAGAGAGAAGTTGCGACGGCCGGTGGCAGGAATCCCAAAATAATCTGAACATAATACTTTCAAATTAATAGAATAATTCTAAAACAGAAAGAAACATAACTTAACTTCTCGTAATGATGTGGCTTCCTGTGCTTCTGTGCCTCCTACACGCAAACACATTTATGCCGTATTACTACTCACAGAGCCCACAGCTCGTGGTCTCGCGGTAGCGTTCTCGTTTCCCGAGCACGGGGTCCCGGTTCGATTCCCGGCGGGGTCAGGGATTTTCACGTGCCTCGAGATGACTGGGTGTTGTTGTGTTGTCTTGATCATCATCATTCATCCCCATTATGGTCGGAGGAAGGCAATGGCAAACCACCTCCACTAGGACCTTGCCTAGTAAAGCGGTGCGGGTCTCCGGGATCGTCCCCTACATTCTGTCAAGGAGTATAGGATATCATCAACATCATCACTAATCACAGAACACAGGCTAAGTATCGTCTTCCTATTCGTACTGATGCTTTAGAAGTCTGCAACTGAACGAGTGGTAAAGCCAACGTTGACAGGGAGCGCTAAACTCTTCGTTCCTGGAGGCCTGGCGCTGGCCATTCTTTCCATTTGGCACATGGGTCAGCGCCCTCTTGATGCCGTTACGCGACGCTGCGCTGGTTGGTGTGCAGTCGATGCTTTAGGGCTGTGCATTCCTCGCCATGTTGTCATGTAGGGTGGCCGATGGGGGGGGGGGGGGTGGGGGGTGGGGGAGGCGAGAGGCGAGGCAGGAAGCTGGGTGCCGTGAAGAGCCGGGAGCCGTAGCTGTTCATAAGCGGCGTGATTAAGGAACGTAATGGGAGCGCCAGTGTCTAACTGAAGTCGCACGCAACGTCCGCAACGATTAAGTTCACAGTTAGTTCGCCTGTTGTTGCATAGCTCTTGGGCGTGGCGAGGGCACATCTCAGTTTGGTCATTACTAGTACTGGTAGACATTTTAGAAAAAAAAAACTACATTTATTGAGTGAGAAGGTGCTCCGCAGTTATGAGAGCGAACGCGTGTGGAATTCTTTTTCTGTTGCACTCATACTGTACACGATATGGCTTTACAAAAGCAGACCAAGTAGCGTTCTACGAAGGGTAATGTTTCTTTTATACATGGAAAATCAGCGGAGACATGATTTCACAGCAGACACAAGCGTCGACACTTGCTTACATTGTCCACAGTGCGGAAGTCTGTTTGCGCGCGGGGGTCCGTCGCAAGGCTGCACCTGTTTGTCGTTTTGTGTTACACTGCAGATGAGAGCTAACTCAAAGTTTTCCATGGCACTGTCACACGTGTCCTGATGTTCAATAATCTGTAACACTTGTTTCAAAGTATGCTAGGAATGTTTGAGAATTTGTTAATGAATCCTACTGTCTGGCACACTGTATGTAACTGCACACGAATCACTGCGTCACTATAATATTGTCCACATCTACGTTAAAAACGACACTGTCGTGTCAAATGCTGAAGTTCAGGAACACACTGATGATATGTCTGTTCTGGCTTTTTTCCACAGTCGGGAGAACTTGTAACGAGCTGCAGTAACTTGTACTTGATCATTGTAATACTTAGCAAGGGCGGAAGCCAAATCTTCAGAAACCAGCAACTCCGACCTTTTAGTCGTGAATAACTTCCGAGCGAGGTTATAAACCCCTCTGCCGGACGATGATAAGAAATAAGAAAGTTTGACAGTACGTTGCACTTGGTGTGCAGCAGAATGAGCATTTAACTGAACATACCACTCGTTCCATTCCTCTTATTGTTCAATGAAAACTTGGAACGGCGTAATGCAAGGAGGCGGTGCCGTGGGTGTGGCTGGCTGTTGTGGCGGAGTTGCTGCAGCTGCGGCCAGTGCTTTAATGAGGTGCTGGGCGGACGTCACCAACTGCGATATGTGGTGGTTCCGAAGCTGCATAAAAGATCAAAGCCAGAAGCAGCAGGAGGCGTAGGCGCAGGAGTTGTAGGGCGCGGGTTGGAGGCCATATAATGAAAGGTGTATGGCAACAAAATAATTAGAAGCAAGGCAAATACACCATTAGCGGCAGCGTTGCGGATAGTCTGCAAGAAAGAAAACAATTAGTAGCAATGCTCCTCTGAAAGAATGAGGGACGGAGCGCCAAAGAGCGAATGCAGCGTTGGTTCTGTAATCTGTGGCGCCAGACACAAACAGGGTAGGAGGGAAGTTGTGATGGCTGGTAGCGGGAGTCCCAAAATGATATGTACATAACACTTTCAAAGCATTACAATACTGCATTTCTAAAAATGAAAGAAACTTCTCGTTATGATGTGGCTTCCTGTGCCCCCTATGTGCATCTACATTTCCTCTCTATACTACTCCCAGAACGCTTCCTATTACTCGGTGCTGGTGCTCTCGAAGTCTACGACCGAACATAGCCCAACCAGCCATGAGTCCCTTTGAAAGAGGGGGGTGGGGGCTTATCTATGTGATCCCAGAGGTGTGGCGCTGCCCACTCTTTCCATCGGCGCTTGGGTCAGCGCCCTCTTGATGCCGTTTCGCGGCGCTGCGCTGGTCGGTGTGCAGTCAGTGAACATGTCTGAACACACAGTGCACCGAACACTCCTAACGTTAGGCCTCCACAGCCGACGACCCATGCATGTGCCAACGTTAACGCAATTACATCGGCAATTACGACTAAGATGGGCACATGACCTTTGGTACTGTGGATGTTGGCGCCTCAGCACAGCATTCCATGGTCTAATGATTCCTGATAGGGTTCAAATGGCTCTGAGCACTATGGGACTTAACTTCTGAGGTCATCAGTCCCATAGAACTTAAACCTACTTAAACCTATCTAACCTAACGACAGCACACACATCCAGGCCCGAGGCAGGATTCGAACCTGCGACCGCAGCGGTCTCGCGGTACCAGACTGAAGCGCCTAAAACCGCTCGGCCACACCGGCCGGCATGATTCCTGATATCTTCATTATCATGTCAATGAGATCTCGCGAATCAGTTGCCTTCCAGGGGAACAGCTCCTTGACATTTGTGCTGCATTAAAGAGACAAGCTGGTAGCGGCTCCATTATGCTCTGTGAAACATATGGACATCAATGGGTCCAGTGGGTCCAGTGGAGCTCCTGCAAAGCACCACCATGGCAAAGGACTGTGATACACTGGTCGCAAACCATGTACAGCCTTTCATGACAATGGCGTTTTTCAATGAGACAATGCGCCATGTCACAAGGCCAAGAGTGTAAATGAATGGTTAGTTTCAGTTGATGTGCTGGCCCTTCAACTCGGCAGATCTGAACCCAACCGAACACAAGTGGTATGTGATTGAATGTGGTGTCAGAGCTCATCGTCCCTCTTCTCGGAATTTAAGAGAATCACGTGACTTATATGTGCAGATGTGGTGCCAACCCCATCCAGTGACCAACCAAAACCTCAGTGATTCCATGCCACTGTTATCTATGCCAAAGATGGACGTGGCAGCCATTAGATAGATGGGCATAATGTTCTGGCTGATCAGTGTGAACTGTCAGTGTTCAGAGACACCATTTACACTCATGATATAGACATTGCCCTTCTCCAAGAAGTGATCGTTGCTGGTTTCTACACTCCCACCGCCTACACAGCCTCTATTCCCGATGTCTCTGACAATGGTAGCGCAGTGGCCATACTCCTCTATGCAGGCACCCTGCCAAAGATTTAATATGGCTTCCTAATGCTAGGAGTGTGGCCCTCGCGCTGTTTGGCGTCTGCATCCTAAATGTATATGCACCATCTGGCTCCAGCCAACATCGCGAACGACACATATTCTTTGCTGATGAAGTAACGCCCCTTTTTAAGGGTCCTCTGGATGACCTAATCCTCAGTGGGGACTTGCTACAAGGGTCTACTGAACAACTCAAATGATATTCCTTGAGTGCAGCAGTCTCTGTTGTTATCGGTAACTTCCACTTGTTGGCATATGATGGAAGCACAGGTTTCACATACTATGTGGCACACTTGTCCAGCTGCCTCGACTGTATCTAACTCACATGCTCCTCGCTGGGGACACTCGACATGCCAAAGTTTGGCGTATGGCTTTCTCCAGTCATGAGGCCTACAACTGCAATGTCGCCCTTAGCCACCATAGTTGTGGTCAGTGGAAATTAAAGGTGGCTCACCTGACTGACCCTTACTACCAGTGGATCACTGAGGATGCATGGGCCCTCTGCCATCGATATCACCTACCTACACATCCACCCTCTCCTTGTAGCTATCCTGTCCTAAACCAGTATTATGCAGGGCAGTGATGGGATATGGCAAAGACATCAAGGCTTGACATATAAGCACCATTGACTCTTATTATGGAACCTTACGGGAATGCTCTTTGATGGCATTCTCTCCTGTCTGTCAGATGATAGTGCATGTGCTAAATTGTGGATCACTTCGTTTATACAACAATGCTTGGAAGGGACCATTATTAAGGCCTGTATCCATGACTGTATGCCTCATGAAACGCTGTCGAGGTACCACCTTATCATAGTACGCTGGCTCCATACAAAACCCCACTGATGCAGACAGATGATAATATGCTAGACAATGTGCCATTGCTCATTCTTTCCATTCCCATTTCACTCAGTTATACATTGCCATGCCGCATAGCCGAACCTTAATTGTGGAAGTAGTGGCACTCACTGTAAACACCGTACTGGAGGACGTTGCTTTAGGATTTCAGGATGACATGACCGTGGTTGAAGTCCTAGACGGTATCAAAGTGGGAGCCGCCAATAGGTCTACAGGATCTGACGGCCTTCCCATCGAATTTACAGTTGTTTTAGCTGGCGGTTGGTACCTCCTTCGACGTCCATCTGTTGTGAAGTCTCCAACAACGAGGGTCCCAACCACTCTCCTTGATGTGGTCACTATCCTGGTACCTCAACTGCATGGGTGATCACGGATATGTGATCATCCCTTCACTATACTCAACAGCGACAAAAAGATCTTATTCGTTGGTTGGCATCACGACTGGAGAAGGCACATCCCTTGACCAGACTTCCTCGGTTGGTGACAACAGTATTTATGTGGCCCATTGCCACTACAGGTACATAATTATACTGGCCAGATCGCAACATCTGCCTGGTGCAAAGTGTCAATCACACCTTTTTGATGACAGTCCTCCAGCACATGAGTTTTCCAGCTCATGTAGTAACAGTGGCAACGTGCCTTTTGAGTGGCACGACTTCAAGAATATAATGGACGCTTCACCACGCCTGTAGCTATTGAGCGCTCTGTTTGACAGTGTTTCCCACCTTCCACGATACTGTGTGCTTGACATTAGAACCCTACTCCAGGGGCTTCGCCAACACCTGGTGGATCTGTCAGCATTCTATGCTGACGATCTCATCCTCTACCTACGCTGTGAAGGTGGTGTCGACACAGCTCTGATATGGGTGGCAAGGGCCATTCTCGTAACGTTCTGAGATCGCGGGTTCTGCTCATTGGAGAGGGTCTACCCGAGAGACGTGTCTCGCCTCTGTATGTTGCCACCACCATCTACTGTTTGAGCATTGATTTTGTGAATGATCTTCGTCGTTCGGCAATAAAAAAGTTGACGTTTCCTCCAAACTATCAGGGCTGGATTTATTGATCACTAGCTTAGATCTATCGACATTGTACGGTATGCACGATTGGTGAATGTCTGCCACACTTCTAGTATCCTTCACGTCCCGATTACTCTTGCCCATCATGTGTTTACGGCGATGGGATCATTTGAATGTACCAGGATGTGATTCAAAATTCAGTATGCCTTCCTTGCTCTCCCATGGGAGCGTGGCAGGGTTGGCTTATTCGACTTTCTGGTCACGGCAATGTTTGTTTGTTCCCAACTGAAAGACAAGTGCCGTTGCCCGACGACCCTTATCGGACTGCTTTTACACGAATATGCGCTGGTGTCCATGTCAGCATGTCGTGTTATCAGACATTTCACTCCATTTACCACTTTCAGCAATGCTATCCGGAATTAAGTTACATCCTCCAATTCTTACCACTCCCCTAACTTTTCCAGACAAAGACTGTATGAGACACATTATAAACGCATCGGCCACCAATCCAATCGAACACAAGTTTCCCCAGGTCATACGGTGTCATGTATGGAAATCAGAGCATGCAGCCTTTCTCGACACCAGCGTCCAATCTGCTTGGTACGTCACCGTCAATGGCAAACAGGTCAACCAGTTTCGTTTGCACCGCGTCCACATCGCCAACACATCCTTACGTGTTCACTGCAGTTGGATGACGGTCACCCAATGATACTCGTGTGGTCCATCGTCTGACGTCTGGAGGTTTGCACAGTATATATGGGCTTTTCTTACCCGATAGACCCCTGCTCAGAACACTTTCCAGATGCTTTTATTCCCAGCAACAAAAACCACTGCTGTGAGTTGGATACTCTACCTTTCTGACCCTAACGAGGAATCGGAACTGGGTTTTGGACTTATCTTAACGGTTGACGCAGCACACTTGTTCGCAACCCCAGATACAAGCAGATTTTTTTTAATTTTCTATGGAGAACCTTTCATGATCCACATTCGAAACGTTGATGCCATGAGATGCTGATGTTTATTTTGCCGACATGATTTTCTGAACGAATTACAAACGGAATCTCCATAAAAATTTAGAGAATCACGTCTGGAAGTTCCACCATGAGGAAGCTCGAACGAAACCGGAATTTCGGTACATAAAGAAAGCAGTTACACAGCTCCTTTCATTGTCATAGCTCCCCTGTGTGTTCTCTTTCCATGATTTCTTCCTTTCCCACCTCGCTTTTAGTAATTAATAGGTAAATATTTTGGGTTAGGTTTAGATAGGCCCCAACGCCTGAAGAGATGCAGTGCTATTTTTTTTCGTAGCACGCAAGCGCGATGGCAAGTAGATCTCTCTTTTGTAGTTCCCTTTCCTGTCCATAAAAAAAGCGTTTAACGTAACCAGAGCATCCAGGTTCGAGTCCCGGTCAGGAACAAATTTTTAACTCTCATCAATGATTAATTTTCATTGTTTCAATGCGGCCGCTGTCGGGAAAGTTACCCTGAAGTTGATATTCACGGCCTCTGAATCAATATAGTGTGCGGCTTATGTTGTGTCTTATCTGTCCAACGGATCCTGTTATACTCTTTGTTCTTGTAATTATAGCATATTCCCCGACTTTCCCTATCGCTTACCTCTGTTTTTCCCATGATTCCGAACATCTTGCACAAGTTTACAGTGTCGAACGCTTTTTCCAGATCCACAAATCCTATGAACCGGTCCCGACTTTTCTTTAGTCTTGCTTCTATTATCAACCGCAACGTCAGAACTGCCTCTCCGGTCCCTTCACCTCTCCTAAAGCCAAAATGATCGTCAGCTAACAGACACTAAATTTTCCCCGTCTTCTGTATATTATAATTTTCAGCAACTTGGTTGCATGATCTGTTAAGCTGATTGAGTGATAGTTCTACATACCAACGTAAATAATAGTTTTTATTCCACTTCCCACAATGTTTTTAGAAACTCTGGTATAATGTTATCCATCCCTTCTGTCTTGTTTGGTTTTAAGTCTTCGAAAGCTCTTATAAATACTGATTCTAATAATCGGTCCCCCATCTCTTCCCTGTGGTGTCCTGGAGTTCTATCACATCATCAAATAAGTTCTGGCCATCATAGAGGCCCTCAATGTTCTCTTTCCATCCATCCGCTTTCTCCTCTGCATTTGACCTTGGAAATTCCATTTCGCTCTTAACGTTACCGCCCTTGTTTTTAATCTCGCCGAAGGTTGTTTTGACTTTTCTATATACTGAAACAGTTCTTCTGACAATCATTTATTTTCCGATTTTCTCACATTTATTCCTGTAGCCATTTCGCCTTAGCTTCCCTGAACTTCATATTTATTTAATTCCTTAGTGAGTTGTATTTCTGTATTCTCGAATTTTGTGTACGTCTTTGTACTTATTTCTTTCGTCCTTCAACTGAAGTACTTCTTTTGTTTCCCACGCTTTCTTTGCAGTTACTTGCCTTGTACCTAAGTTTTCCTCTCCAACGTCTGTGATTGCTCTTTTTAGAGATGTCAGTTCGTCTTCAACTGAACTGCCTACTGAGCTATTCATTATTGCAATGTCTGTAGCCGCAGTGAACTTCAACCTTTTCCCTTCTTTCGTTAGTACTTCCGTATTCCATTTCCTTGCCCACTGATTTATCCTGACTATTGTCTTAAACTTCAGCCTACTCTTCATCATTACCAAATTGTGAACTGAGTGTATATCTGCCACTGGGTATGCCTTACAGTCCAATATCTGATCTAGGAATCTCTGTCTGACCGTGATGTAATCTAACTGAAATCTTCTCATATCCCCTGGCCTTTTCCAAATACACCTCCTCCTTTTGAGGTTCCTGAACATAGTAATAGCTATTTCCAGCTGAAATTTATTCTTGTACTCCTTCCCTTCCATCCGCATTCCAGTACCCCATAACTATTAGGTTTTTATCTTCCTTCGCGTAGTGGGTTACCGGTTCAGTACCCTCCTACACTTTCTCTATCTCTTCACTCTCTGCTTGCGACGTCCATCTGTATATCTGAATTATCGTTGTCGGTATTGGTTCACTGTCGATTCTGATGAGAGCGACCCTATCATTAAACTGTTCACAGCAACTCATTCTCCGCACTACCTTCCTATTCATAACGAATCCTATTCCCATTATACCACTTTCTGCTGCTGTTGATATTGCCATTTACTAGTCTCACCAGAAATTCTTACCTTATTTCCATTTCACTTCAAAGAACCACAATGTATCTAGATTCAGCCTTAGCATTTCCCTTTTAAGATTTTGTAGCTTTCCTGTTCAAACTTCTGAAATTGCACTCCCGGACTCGTGGAACGTTATGCTTCCGTTGGTTTTTCAGTCTTTTTCTCATGGTCACCTCCCGCTTGGCCATTCCCCGCCCCCCCCCCCCCCGCCCCCGCCCCCCCCCAGCCCCTGAGATCCAAATGGAGAACCGGTCAGGAATCTTTTGTCAATGGAGTGACTATCATGATACTTTTTCAGTTACAGCCCACATGTCCTGTCGATATGCGATATGTGAGTTTAATGGAATGTTTTCCATTGCTTTCTGCATCCTCATGCCGTTGATCATTGCTGATTCTTCCGCCTTTTATCGCCAGTTTCTCACCCCCTGGGCAAGAGAGTACCCTGAACCTCTGTCCACTCCTCGGCTCTCTTTTACATGGCAATTTCTTATGCTAGAAGTCTTCGGCTGCCCTTTCTGATGAGTTTCATTCAAAATTTAAGCCGTGGCCAAGTTCGAACCCGGGACGAAGGACTTCTTGGTTACTACCCCTAGAGATTGTAAATTCCTTACCACGACTTTAAGGACGTCTTCCATCAGAGATCTGAATTACGTTGTTTAAGGCAGTTTTTTCTGCTGTTCTAGGATATGGGCTTGTTTCTAAGAACACTGAAAAATTTTAATGAACTTTTTTAATAATAGCAATTCATGGATGCTTTCTTGTGTTACGGTGTCTGTGAGTGTTAAAATATTTCCATCTGTCCAATCTGCAACGTTTCCGTAAGCAGTGAGTAAATTTATCTGTTTCAAAGTAAACTACTTGTTGTGTCTGGTTGCATTCCATCCGGAGTCATTCTGCAGTTGCGTCGTCGCTGACCCCAGAGACAAGGAAGAATTCGTCCTGCAGAGAAGGGGAGACTTATTTTCTAGTAGCTAAGTCCTGGCGTTTCCCGGGTATGTAATTCAATCATTTCCACCACCCCTTTGTCCCCCTCCTGATTCCCCCTCTTCCTGTCCGTCTCCTGCTGCCCTCTTTCTCAATCCATCTCATCCTCTTTCCTTCCTCTGTCCATTTCCTCCTCCCTCTTTCTCTCTCTCACTCTCTGAACATCTCCTCGACCGCTATCTTGGTCCATTTACTTTCGAGACTCTCTGCAAAATTTGTTGTGAACAGTGTTAGTGGTAAATACGTAGTAAAACGTCGTGCATGGTATGGCATTTTATCACTTATCTGTGTTTAAGACGTCATATCTCTTGGAATATATATCTTACAATGATATATTTGTGTAGGTATATTCAGCGGCATTTCTGGATACTGTCTGTGACATATGTTTCGAATAGAGTTAATAACGAAGAAGCAGTGAATTTAAACGTCATGCGTCATTCGACAGTTTTGTGACGAACCTCAGTGTTATGGCGTCATATCTCTTTATCTATGTGCGGTACAGACATATAATTTTGTAGTTACATTCAACGACATATGTGGATACTTTCTGTAAAATGTCTTGGGAATAGAGTTGGTAGCACAGAAGTAATATAATCAAACGACATGCATGAAGCAGCAGTTTTTCACGCGTCTCATTATTTACGACCTCATGTTTCCGCAACTATAATAGCTAGGTTGTCAAATTAAACACCTTTCAGCGGTCAGTTTTCAGCCTCATTTTATTAGGCAACCAATTTCAGCGCTTTATTACGCCATCTTCAGGACCCTGTAGGAATAACCTACCTCACTTGGATCGAAGCAGGAGACAGCCGTTAGGGTTCTGTATGTGCTACACTGTAAATTTCACTTCCCAAGAATACCTGTAGCAGGTATCTACTTGGTAAAGTGACCAGTTCAAACATCACCTGCCTGACGTTGGTCAGGGGTCTGAAGGTGGCGTAACAAAGCGCAGGAGCTGGTTGCCTAATGAAATAAGGTTGAAAATTGACGGGTGAAAGGAACAGTCTGAATGGAACAGTAGAGTCCCGCGACCACCGCTAAAAAGATGGACATACAGGGACATAATAGATGTGTGGTTCTTAAAAAAAATGGTTCAAATTGCTCTGAACACTATGCGAACTAACATCTGTGGTCATCAGTCGCCTAGAACTTAGAACTAATTAAACCTAATTAACCTAAGGACATCACACACATCCATGCCCGAGGCACGATTCGAACCTGCGACCGTAGCAGTCGCCCGGTTCCGGACTGAGCGCCTAGAACCGCGAGACCACAGCGACCGGCGTGTGGTTCTTACATCCACAGCAATTGCTTTCTGACAGTGGGGGATGTGTGTAACAAGTTTGACTCAAATCGGTCCAGTGAATTAGAAGGACATATGGAACACACACACACAAACACACACACACACACACACACACACATACATACATACATACGTACATACATACGTCGATTTTTGTAATGTATGTGGATTACCCCCCCCCCCCCCCCCCCCCCCCGTGAACCATGGACCTTGCCGTTGGTGGGGAGGCTTACGTGCCTCAGCGATATAGATAGCCGTACCGTAGGTGCAACCACAACGGAGGGGCATCTGTTGAGAGGCCAGACAAACGTTAGGTTCCTGAAGAGGGGCAGCAGCCTTTTCAGTAGTTGCAAGGGTAACAGTCTGGTTGATTGACTGATCTGGCCTTGTAACAATAACCAAAACGGCCTTGCTGTGTTGGTACTGCGAACGGCTGAAAGCAAGGGGAAGTTACGGCCGTAATTTTTCCCGAGGGCATGCAGCTTTACTGTATGATTAAATGATGATGGCGTACTCTTGGGTAAAATATTCCGGAGGTAAAATATTCCCCCATTTGGATCTCCGGGCGGGACTGCTCAAGAGGATTTCGTTACCAGGAGAAAGCAAACTGGCGTTCTAAGGATCGGAGCGTGGAATGTCAGATCCCTTAATCGGGCAGGTAGGTTAGAAAATTTAAAAAGGGAAATGGATAGGTTAAAGTTAGACATAGTGGGAATTAGTGAAGTTCGGTGGCAGGAGGAACAAGACTTCTGGTCAGGTGACTACAGGGTTATAAACACAAAATCAAACAGGGGTAATGCAGGAGTAGGTTTAATAATGAATAGGAAAATAGGAATGCGGGTAAGCTACTACAAACAGCATAGTGAACGCATTATTGTGGCCAAGATAGATACGAAGCCCACACCTTATACAGCAGTACAAGTTTATATGCCAACTAGCTCTGCAGATGACGAAGAAATTAAAGAAATGTATGATGAAATAAAAGAAATTATTCAGATAGTGAAGGGAGACGAAAATTTAATAGTCATGGGTGCCTGGAATTCGAGTGTAGGAAAAGGGAGAGAAGGAAATGTAGTAGGTGAATATGGATTGGGGCTAAGAAATGAAATAGGAAGCCGCCTGGTAGAATTTTGCACAGAGCACAACTTAATCATAGCTAACATTTGGTTTAAGAATCATGATAGGAGGTTGTATACATGGAAGAACCCTGGAGATATTAAATGGTATCAGATACATTATATAATGGTAAGACAGAGATTTAGGAACCAGGTTTTAAATTGTAAGACATTTTCAGGGGCAGATGTGGACTCTGACCACAATCTATTGGTTATGACCTGTAGATTAAAAGGTGGGAATTTAAGGAGATGGGACCTGGAAAAACTGAAAGAACCAGTGGTTGTACAGAGTTTCAGGGAGAGCATAAGGGAACAATTGACAGGAATGGGGGAAAGAAATACAGCAGAAGAAGAATGGGTAGCTTTAAGGGATGAAGTAGTGAAGGCAGCAGAGGATCAAGCAGGTAAAAAGACGAGGGCTAGTAGAAATCCTTGGGCAACAGAAGAAGTATTGAATTTTAATTGATGAAAGGAGAAAATACACTCCTGGAAATAAGAACACCGTGAATTCATTGTCCCAGGAAGGGTAAACTTTATTGACACATTCCTGGGGTCATATACATCACATGATCACACTGACAGAACCACAGGCACATAGACAAAGGCAACAGAGCATGCACAATGTCGGCACTAGTACAGTGTATATCCACCTTTCGCAGCAATGCAGGCTGCTATTCTCCCATGGAGACGATCGTAGAGATGCTGGATGTAGTCCTGTGGAACGGCTTGCCATGCCATTTCCACCTGGCGCCTCAGTTGGACCAGCGTTCGTGCTGGACGTGCAGACCGCGTGAGACGACGCTTTATCCAGTCCCAAACATGCTCTATGGGGGACAGATCCGGAGATCTTGCTGGCCAGGGTAGTTGACTTACACCTTCTAGAGCACGTTGGGTGGCACGGGATACATGCGGACGTGCATTGTGTTGGAACAGCAAGTTCCCTTGCCGGTCTAGGAATGGTAGAACGATGGGTTCGATGACGGTTTGGATGTACCGTGCACTATTCAGTGTCCCCTCGACGATCACCAGAGGTGTACGGCCAGTGTAGGCAATCGCTCCCCACACCATGATGCCGGGTGTTGGCCCTGTGTGCCTCGGTCGTATGCAGTCCTGATTGTGGCGCTCACCTGCACGGCGCCAAACACGCATACGACTATCATTGGCACCAAGGCAGAAGCGACTCTCATCGCTGAAGACGACACGTCTCCATTCGTCCCTCCATTCACGCCTGTTGCGACACCACTGGAGGCGGGCTGCACGATGTTGGGGCGTGAGCGGAAGACGGCCTAACGGTGTGCGGGACCGTAGCCCAGCTTCATGGAGACGGTTGCGAATGGTCCTCGCCGATACCCCAGGAGCAACAGTGTCCCTAATTTGCTGGGAAGTGGCGGTGCGGTCCCCTACGGCACTGTGTAGGATCCTACGGTCTTGGCGTGCATCCGTGCGTCGCTGCGGTCCGGTCCCAGGTCGACGGGCACGTGCACCTTCCGCCGACCACTGGCGACAACATCGATGTACTGTGGAGACCTCACGCCCCACGTGTTGAGCAATTCGGCGGTACGTCCACCCGGCCTCCCGCATGCCCACTATACGACCTCGCTCAAAGTCCGTCAACTGCACATACGGTTCACGTCCACGCTGTCGCGGCTTGCTACCAGTGTTAAAGACTGCGATGGAGCTCCGTATGCCACGGCAAACTGGCTGACACTGACGGCGGCGGTGCACAAATGCTGCTCAGCTAGCGCCATTCGACGGCCAACACCGCGGTTCCTGGTGTGTCCGCTGTGCCGTGCGTGTGATCATTGCTTGTACAGCCCTCTCGCAGTGTCCGGAGCAAGTATGGTGGGTCTGACACACCGGTGTCAATGTGTTCTTTTTTCCATTTCCAGGAGTGTATAAAAATGCAGTAAATGAAACAGGCAAAAAGGAATACAAACGTCTCAAAAATGAGATCGACAGGAAGTGCAAATTGGCTAAGCAGGGATGGCTAGAGGACAAATGTAAGGATGTAGAGGCTTATCTCACTAGATACTGCCTACAGGAAAATTAAAGAGACCTTTGGAGGAAAGAGAACCACTTGTATGAATATCAAGAGCTCAGATGGAAACCCAGTTATAACCAAAGAAGGGAAAGCAGAATGGTGGAAGGAGTATACAGAGGGTCTATACAGGGGCAATGTTTTTGAGGACAATATTATGGAAATGGAAGAGGATGTAGATGAGGATGATATGGGAGATACGATACTGCTTGATGAGTTTGACAGAGCACTGAAAGACCTGAGTCGAAACAAAGACCCGGGAATAGACAACATTCCATTAGAACTACTGACGGCCCTGGGAGAGCCAGTCCTGACAAAACTCTACCATCTGGTGAGCAAGATGTATGAGACAAGCGAAATACCCTCAGACTTCAATAAGAATATAATAATCCCAATCCCAAAGAAAGCAGGTGTTGACAGATGTGAAAATTACCGAACTATCAGTTTAATAAGCCACAGCTGCAAAATACTAAAACGAATTCTTTACAGACGAATGGGAAAACTATTAGAAGCCGACCTCGGGGAAGATCAGTTTGGATTCTGTAGAAATACTGGAACACGTGAGGCAATTCTGACCTTACGACTAATCTTAGAAGAAAGATTAAGGAAAGGCAAACCTACATTTCTAGCATTTGTAGACTTAGAGAAAGCTTTTGACATTGTTGACTGGAATACTCTCTTTCAAATTTTAAAGGTGGCAGGGGTAAAATCCATGGAGCGAAAGGCTATTTACAATTTGCACAGAAACCAGATGGCAGTTATAAGAGTCGAGGGACATAGTGAAGTAGTGGTTGGGAAGGGAGTAAGACAGGGTTGTAGCCTCTCCCCGATGTTATTCAATCTGTATATTGAGCAAGCAGTAAAGGAAACAAAAGAAAAATTCGTAGTAGGTTTTAAAATCCATGGAGAAGAAATAAAAACTTTGAGGTTCGCCGATGACATTGTAATTCTGTCAGAGACAGCAAAGGACTTGGAAGAGCAGTTGAATGGAATGGACAGTGTCTTGAAAGGAGGATATAAGATGAACATCATCAAAAGCAAAACGAGGATAATGGAATGTAGTCGAAATAAGTCGGGTGATGCTGAGGGAATTAGATTAGGAAATGAGACACTTAAAGTAGTAAATGAGTCTTGCTATTTGGGGAGCAAAATAGCTGATGGTTGTCGAAGTAGAGAGGATATAAAATGCAGACTTGCAATGGCGAGGAAAGCGTTTCTGAAGAAGAGAAATTTGTTAACATCGAGTATAGATTTAAGTGTCAGGAAGTCATTCCTGAAAGTATTTGTATGGAGTGTAGCCATGTGTGGAAGTGAAACATGGACGATAAATAGTTTGGACAAGAAGAGAATAGAAGCTTTCGAAATGTGGTGCTACAGAAGAACGATGAAGATTAGATGGGTAGATCACATAACTAATGAGGAAGTATTGAATAGGATTGGGGAGAAGAGAAGTTTGTGGCACAACTTGACCAGAAGAAGGGATCGGTTGGTTGGACACGTTCTGAGGCATCAAGGGATCACCAATTTAGTATTGGAGGGCAGTGTGGAGGGTAAAAACCGTAGAGGGAGACCAAGAGATGAATACACTAAGCAGATTCAGAAGGATGTTGGTTGCAGCAAGTACTGGGAGCTGAAGAAGCTTGCACAGGATAGAGTAGCATGGAGAGCTGCATCAAACCAGTCCCAGGACTGAAGACCACAACAACATGTGGATTAAAGATTTAAATAAAGGGAAGACATGGTACAGCTCAACTGACTACCAGTCAGTAAAACCTAGCGCTGACTCCCAATCACATTGTTAATACAAGTGCTTATCTCTGACGAGTACTCTGGTTTATGTAGGTAGGAGTTGCAGCTGCTGGTGTAACAGACTGTGGGAGCCGCAGAGTGTCGCAAGTATTTCTTGGACGTCTCCGCAGCTTTTAATTATGTGTTACATGATGGCTTAACGTAGAAGCTTTCAAAGACGGTAAAACTGACGGTTTAGTCGACTTTCACGGTATCAATATTTGATGTGCAAATTATATAGAGTGATATGTAGGTCCAATTAATTTGATTTGAAAATACTATATTCCTTTATTTTTATTAAAGATTATTCGATGGTGATTGCCAATACATGATGTACTTGTTGGCCATGTATTTCATGAGATTTACGTTTGGCTGGGGTGCAATTTCGCAGACAGACTGAAGATTGAAGCAGGCGGAAGGGGACCACTAACTTAATAAAGATTGTAAAAGGTTACTCCGGCTCCAGGTAGGACAGTGTTCGTCAAAGGCTGTCGTGTGTACTGAACAGGACAAGCGGACTCTGTCATGAGCGGACACAGTGCGGATAGCTTGTAACGCCGTGGCTGTCCGGATGGCTACAGAGGAATTATTGGAATTCTGCACGAGATGACCGACGCTTCCACGTACCTAAAGCATTTTTGTCCAGTGAGAGCGTCGTAAAGTACAGTAAAGTGGAGTAAGTGGGCAACGATGAGCTTTGGGCAGAGAATGCAAGAAGACGGCCCCAGTCTGGTGATAGGAGGTCAATATACAGTACGCAGGCTCAGTGAAAGCTACAGGTATTTACGTCTCTATGCTCCCGGCAGAACACGGCAGACGAACTATATATATATATATATATATATATATATATATATATATATATATATATATATATTCAGTCTAGAATATATATATATATTCTAGACTGTAAATTTCTCTTGACAAAAATACCTGTAGCTGGCCGCTCATACATATCAAGCAAATAGGTAGCTTAGGAGCAAACAACATGCTGTAACACAATAATATGCTCCTTTGAGGCACCGACAGCACAGAGCCAAAACAAATTCATTTCTTTAGCTGTAGGCCTCTGGATGCCAGAAAGGAGGGAATTTCATTGGTTAGCCTAGTCTGATGCAGTAGTTTTGGAAAATTACTGACGAGTGGGACGACGCTCCAGGAGATCCGACACTTGTCACTGGATGACTGCTCATGAGAGGCTAGGCTTGGCTCTCGAAGAAGGGCGAATTTCACGAGGGAAGACAGGAGGAACTAAGGACACACTTCTTCCACTGCTAGTGAGAGAATCACTTCGAATTCTGTGTGAGAAGTATTCATTCCACTTTGCAGCTTCAACTGCAGGTTGATGTAAAGTTTACGTTAATTAGTTTTTCAGGATTCATAGGCGTCTTCCAACGTAGTGGCTGCCGACAGGAGCCCTGGATGACAACACAACGGCACTGTTGAGAAAGTGGTAAGATCTGCGATCTTCGATGTGTACAGCTCGCAATGTACTCAGTAAACGTTAGAGTTTTAATGTGCAGGAAGAATACGCCCTTCTGGCAAGCATAATTTCACGAACCGTAATTTTGGCCATCACTGTCTTCAGATTGCGGAAGCTGATCAGTGTGCTGATAATGTGGTAACTTACATATCGGTTCCTCGTCTTGTCTCTCCAGCAACCTTAGTTACTTGTAACAGTTTCTTGTTCTTGTGATAATTTGTCAGTGAATAGGATGTTATTAAACATGTTAGTGCAACTACAGCACTTGTTTTGTGTAAGGATTTGTAAAAAACAACAGTACTTATGGCAACTTTTACTTTTGCTGGCGCTAATTAAATAACCCATGTATGTGATATTTCAGCTTTCTCTCGTTTGTGTGGATTTTGCTCCTCATCCTATCAATCTATCAGAATTGGTACAACTCCGAAAACATTTTAGGTGGGTTTAGTAATGTTTTCTGTACCAGTATATGAGGCGTTTTGAACATGTGTCGAATGATAACTAGGAGTTATACGAGAGCAGCAAGACAGTTATACAAATTATCGGTAATTTCGAATATGGAGTGATATCAGTAAATTACCAGGTAAGAGGAAGGAGCAGGTAACGTTTCCCAAGGAACAGACAATTCAGACTCCACCCGTGCTTCAGACTGAACAGACGGAGAATTTCGAGTTATAGGGTGCCATCAGATATGACAAGGAGAACGAAAAAGAAGACGCCAGGGTCACTTCACGACACGAGAGCGCGGTTAAGAGGATCAGAGATTGCTGGATAATAGGGAGCAGCAGGTGAGTTTCAGTAGTGCACACGCTTTCTCAGTTGAGTTCAGGAGCGTTATCTCCCAGTAGAAGAGATGAGCAAAGGAACTCAGAACTTGCTTTACTGCAATTTTTTTAAAAAAATGGAACGGAAGAATGAGGCAGCGAGAAAGAAAATGTTACGTGAAATGAAGGTAACTATGAAAGAAATAAAGGAAAAATGGGATATTGTGAGCAAAAATTTGAAAGACTTAAAAGGATTAGCGACGGTAGTAAAGGGAGAGGCATCGGAAGCCAAACACTGGGCAGAAGTAGAGAAAGCACAGGAAGGAACAAATACGCAACTACAACAGCTTCCAGTCCTGGAGCAGGAATTGGACCAAGTAAGCAGGAGGCATCAAAAACAAGAAACACGCATAGTAGAAACTCGAAGAAGATTTGACACTATTGGCACTAATATTGTCACGAAATTTGATGAAGGCCCAGAATCGAACGAGGAGAAATTAATATCACGCGAAATACAGAAGAAGCGCGAGGATCTGGATATTCGAATATAGCCGCAACCAGGAAAAATGAGAAAAATCTGTCATTGGTGCAGTCGAGAACAGCACAGGAAAGAATAATTAGTAACAAGAATGGTTTTCGTGAGACGACGGCGTGAAGTACACGTTTGGAGAAGGATGACAACCCACGAAATAATTCTGCTCCACTTATGAAGATGCCTGCAGTGGGCATGAACGAGTTTGTCGCAAGGGAAAGCAGGAGTAGTGGGTCACCAAAATACGGGGGACCTGCAGCAGGATACAGAGAAACACAGACAGCTGACAGGACGTATGCTCAAGAGGAAGAAGCTGTTGATTTTAAGCACTCACTTTCCATACGGAAATGCCAAAGATGGACAACAGCAAATCTATTCATCCCAAGGTGTGGATATTTCATTTCAGTTTATCATTACCACCATCTCGACCATCAAAACAAAAGCTAGACTTCTTGTGTGCAAATTTAGAAGATCCAGGCCGTCTGAATGAGTGAGATGGCACAAACGTATAGCTCATATCAGGAGTTTAAAGATGCTTTCCTTGCGATATATTGGTCGAATGGAACTCAAGAGCACATCACGCGATGCCCAAAGACTTGGAATAATCACAAGAGAGGCATCCGTTGTAGTTCTTTGACATTCTTTTACGCAAGAACTAGTACTTGGGCAAGGCATATAGCGCGAGCGAAATCATACGATTTTGCTGTACGAAATTATCTATCAGGTATCAGCAATTTATAGAACGTGGCGACGATCTAATGAAAGGGTACAGCAAGCGGAAATCATCAAGATTAGGTCGCCAAATGCTAGCGACAGAGATCAAGGAGCAAATCAGAATCAAAATGTCACAAGCGGGATCGGTCATTAGAACACCCGCAGAACATCTCAGAGCAGACCAGGACGATATTTTAGGTCCTGTGTATATGTCAGAGTGGGAGCAGCAAAGGAGAGACGAAAATAACGGGAGAGATGCACAATACGAGAGTGACGGGAGTAATGAAGAGGAACGAGTTGTAAATAATGATGAGGATCAGAGAATGAGCATTTATACCTTGATCATGCTTTACAGGAGGAGGAAAGTGAATCAGAAGAGGACGACGAAGAGTGGGAGTCGATTCCACACGATGAACAAGACGTTGATGAAGAAACAGATTTAGGACTTTGGAAAGCAAATATTGAGTATGATGAGGGGAGTTCGGAAACACAAACTGCACCAAAGGTAGTGGAAAACCTATTTCAGAGCAGAAGAGATGGGAAAGAAGTAAACTGCGATAAAAGAGGTGAACCCACAGAAATATCAAACGAGCATAAGGTGAAACAAGAGGTGATACTCAGTGTAACTTACTCAAATACGAAGACATGTCGGAAATCCTGTTGCAAGAAAAGGACGTGTTGTGTGGTCAAGAGCTACACCCAGTGGTAAAGATAAGAGGAAGATAGAAATTAAGGGAATTTTTGATAGTTGCCGTGAAATCTCTGCGATTTCCGATGTCACCTTCGAAACACGTGACAAGGAGTCTCGGTAGCCGGTGCTGTATTGAAAAAATACACTGAACAGCCAAAGAAACTGGTACACCTGGCTAATATGGTGCAAGTCTCCCGC
Organism: Schistocerca gregaria; assembly: GCF_023897955.1. Classification (NCBI taxonomy): domain Eukaryota; kingdom Metazoa; phylum Arthropoda; class Insecta; order Orthoptera; family Acrididae; genus Schistocerca; species Schistocerca gregaria. The sequence continues at coordinate 318,467,176 of NC_064925.1, read as the reverse complement.
ATGCACGCAGAAGTGCTGCAGTACGACGTGGCATGGACTCAACTATTGTCTGAAGTAGTGCTGGAGGGAACTGACGCCATGAATCCTGCAGGGCTGCACATAAATCCGTAAGAGTACGAGGGGGTCGAGATCTCAACAGCACGTTGTAACGCATGTCAGAGTGCTGAATAATGTTCATGTCTGGGGAGTTTGGTGGGCAGCGGAAGTGTTTAAACTGAGAAGAGTGTTTCTGGAGCCACTCTGTAGCAATTATGGAAATGTGGTGTTTCGCGTTGTCCTGCTGGAATTGCCCAAGCCTGTCCGAATGCACAAGGGACATGAGTGGATACATGTGATCAGACAGCATGCTTACAAATATGTCACTTGTCAGAGTCTATCTAGACGGATCAGGGGTCCCGTATAACTCCAGCTGTACACGCCCCGCACCAGTACAGAGCCTCCACCAGCTTGAAGAGTCTCCTGCTGACGTGCAAAGTCCATGGATTCATGAGCTTGTTTCCATACCCGTACACGTCCAACCACTCGATAGATACTGAAATAAGACTCGTCCGACCAGTCAACGTGTTTTCAGTCATCAACAGTCCAATGTCGGTGTTGACAGGCCCAGGCGAGGCGTAAAGCTTTGTGTCGGGCAGTCATGAAGGATACACGAGTGGGCTTTTGGCTCCGAAAGACCATATCGACAATGTTTCGTTGAATGGTTCGCACGTTGACAATTAATGATTGTCCAGCATTGAAATTTGGAGCATTTTTCGGAAGGGCTGGACTTCTGTCATGTTGGAACGTTCTGTTCAGTCGTCGTTGGTCCCGTTCTTGCAGAATCTGTTTCCGGACGCAGCAATGTCGGAGGTTTGTTGTTTTACCGGATTGCTGATATTCACGGTGCACTAATGAAATGGCCATACGGGAAAATCCCGGCTTCATCTCTAACTCGGAGATGCTGTATGCCATCGCTCGTGCGCCGATTATAGCACCACTTTCAAACTCACTTACATGTTGATTGCCTGTAACTGCAGCACCAGTAACCGATCTAAGAACTGCGCCATACGCTTGTTGTCTTACATATGTCGGATCGCCGTATTCTCTCTCTTTACATGTCTCTGATTTGACTACGAATACCTATACCACTTTCTTTGGCGTTTCAGTGTGTAACTGTGTGTCTATGAGGGACCGGCTGCAGGTATTTTTTGGATGAGAAAGTTGCAGTTTCACACCCATACAATGCTCACACTTTATCTGCCTTGCTGTGCCAAGAGCAAACAGCCATAGAAACCTGTGGCTTTCATTGAGGCTACATAGTGTGCACCGGTATACTGCCCTCCTGTCGCGATACTGGAGCCATGTACTCTGCATTCTACACACTAGACTCATTGTTTCCTGCCTTCTGGGACATTTACTGATCTTTACGACGCCCTCAAAGCAAAAAAAACTCTTTAGGAATGTGGAATCGACGGTCATTTCATGCTGAATTACAATTCTTCTGCGGCCATCCAGACAGCTGTAGCATTACCTGCTGTCCACATTGTGTCAGCTGTCGACTGGTGTCCCCTCCTCCTGCCCAGTACACACAGCAGCCTTCGGCGATGCTGTCCTATCTGGTGTCGGCGTTACCTTTTATAACCTGCGTTAAGTTAATGCTTCCCTTTGTCCCATTTTGATCTGCTGTCTGTGAAATTGCCACCCCAGACAAACGGAATTCTCAAGAAATAAAACGCCTACAGGTACTTCATCCTAGGGTCATCACTATTAGATAATCTTTAATTAAAATAAAGGAATACGCTGTTATCAAATCAAATTAATATAATTTACATGTCACGCTATATAATTTGCATCTCAAATATCGCTAATGTGAAAGTCGACAAACCGTCAGCTTCCATGACTTTCATTACATCCCATTTACCTGCTTCGATCTTCAGTCTGTCTGCGAAATTGCACCCCAGCCAAACGTAAATCTCATGAAATACATGGCCAACAAGTACATCATGTATTGGTAATCACCATCGAATAATCGTTAATAAAAATAAAGGAATATAGTATTTTCAAATCAAATTAATTGGACCTACATATCACTCTATATAATTCGCATATCAAATATCGATACTGTGAAAGTCGACTAAACCATCAGTTTTACCGTTTTTGAAAGCTTCTACATTAAGCCATCATGTAACACATAATTAAAAGCTGCGGAGACGTCCAAGAAGTACTTGCGACATTCCGCGGCTCCAATAGTCTGTTACACCAGCAGCTGCAGCTCCTACCTACATAAACCAGAGTACTCGTCAGAGATAAGCACTTGTATTAACAATGTGATTGGGAGTCAGCGCTAGGTTTTACTGACTGGTAGTCAGTTGAGCTGTACCATGTCTTCCCTTTATTTAAATCTTTAATCCACATGTTGTTGTGGTCTTCAGTCCTGGGACTGGTTTGATGCAGCTCTCCATGCTACTCTAACCTGTGCAAGCTTCTTCATCTCCCAGTACCTACTGCAACCTACATCCTTCTGAATCTGCTTAGTGTATTCATCTCTTGGTCTCCCTCTACGGTTTTTACCCTCCACACTGCCCTCCAATACTAAATTGGTGATCCCTTGATACCTCAGTACATGTCCAACCAACCGATCCCTTCTTCTGGTCAAGTTGTGCCACAAACTTCTCTTCTCCCCAATCCTATTCAATACTTCCTCATTAGTTATGTGATCTACCCATCTAATCTTCATCAATCTTGTGTAGCACCACATTTCGAAAGCTTCTATTCTCTTCTTGTCCAAACTATTTATCGTCCATGTTTCACTTCCATACATGGCTACACTCCATACAAATACTTTCAGAAATGACTTCCTGACACTTAAATCTATACTCGATGTTAAGAAATTTCACTTCTTCAGAAACGCTTTCCTTTCCATTGCAAGTCTGCATTTTATATCCTCTCTACTTCGACCATCATCAGTTATTTTGCTCCCCAAATAGCAAAACTCATTTACTACTTTAAGTGTCTCGTTTCCTAATCTAATTCCCTCAGCATCACCCGACTTAATTCGACTACATTCCATTATCCTCGTTTTGCTTTTGTTTATGTTCACCTTATTTCCTCCTTTCAAGATACAGTCTATTCCATTCAACTGCTCTTCCAAGTCCTTTGCTGTCTCTGACAGAATTACAATGTCATCGGCGAACCTCAAAGTTTTTATTTCTTCTCCGTGGATTTTAATACCTACTCCGAATTTTTCTTTTGTTTCTTTTACTGCTTGCTCAATATACAGATTGAATAACATCGGGGAGAGGCTACAACCGTCTCTTAGTCCCTTCCCAACCACTGCTTCTCTTTCATGTCCCTCGACTCTTATGACTGCCATCTGGTTTCTCTACAAATTGTAAATAGCCTTTCGCTCCATGTATTTTACCCCTGCCACCTTTAGAATTTGAAAGAGAGTATTCCAGTCAACATTGTCAAAAGCTTTGTCTAAGTCTACAAATGCTAGAAACGTAGGTTTGCCTTTCCTTAATCTTTCTTCTAAGATAAGTCGTAAGGTCAGTATTGCCTCACGTGTTCCAGTATTTCTACGGAATCCAAACTAATCTTCCCCGAGGTCGGCTTCTACTAGTTTTTCCATTCGTCTGTAAAGAATTCGTGTTAGTATTTTGCAGCTGTGGCTTATTAAACTGATAGTTCGGTAATTTTCACATCTGTCAACATCTGCTTTCTTTGGGATTGGAATTATTACATTCTTCTTGAAGTCTGAGGGTATTTCGCATGTCTCATACATCTTGCTCACCAGATGGTAGAGTTTTGTCAGGACTGGCTCTCCCAAGGCCGTCAGTAGTTCTAATGGAATGTTGTCTACTCCTGAGGCCTTGTTTCGACTCAGGTCTTTCAGTGGTCTGTCAAACTCTTCACGCAGTATCGTATCTCCCATTTCATCTTCACCTACATCCTCTTCCATTTCCATAATATTGTCCTCAAGAACATTGCCCCTGTATAGACCCTCTGTATACTCCTTCCAGCTTTCTGCTTTCCCTTCTTTGGTTATAACTGGGTTTCCATCTGAGCTCTTGATATTCATGTAAGTGGTTTTCTTTTCTACATCCTTACATCTGTCCTCTAGCCATCCCTGCTTAGCCAATAAGCACTTCCTGTCGATCTCATTTTTGAGATGTTTTTATTCCTTTTTGCCTGCTTCATTTACTGCATTTTTATATTTTTTCCTTTCATCAATTAAATTCAGTATTTCTTCTGTTACCCAAGGATTTCTACTAGCCCTCGTCTTTTTACCTTCTTGATCCTCTGCTGCCTTCACTACTTCATCACTCAAAGCTACCCATTCTTCTTATGCTGTATTTCTTTCCCCCATTCCTGTCAACTGTTCCCTTATGCTCTCCCTGAAACTCTGTACAACCACTGGTTCTTTCAGTTTATCCAAGTCCCATCTCCTTAAATTGCCACCTTTTTGCAGTTTCTTCAGTTTCAATCTACAGGTCATAACCAATAGATTGTGGTCAGAGTCCGCATCTGCCCCTAAAAATGTCTTACAATTTAAAACCTGGTTCCTAAATCTCTGTCTTACCATTATATAATCTATCTGATACGTTTTTGTATCTCCAGGGTTCTTCCATGTATACAACCTCCTATCATGGTTCTTAAACCAAGTGTTAGCTATTATTAAGTTGTGCTCTGTGCAAAATTCTACCAGGCGGCTTCCTCTTTCATTTCTTAGCCCCAATCCATATTCACCCACTACGTTTCCTTCTCTCCCTTTTCCTACACTCGAATTCCAGTCACCCATGACTATTAAATTTTCGTCACACTTCACTATCAGAATAATTTCTTTTATTTCATCATACATTTCTTCAATTTGTTCGTCAGCTGCAGAGCTAGTTGGCATATAAACTTGTACTACTGTAGTAGGTGTGGGCTTCGTATCTATCTTGGACACAATAATGCGTTCACTATATTGTTTGTAGTAGCTTACCCGCATTCCTATTTTCCTATTCATTATTAAACCTACTCCTGCATTACCCCTATTTGATTTTGTGTTTATAACCCTGTAGTCACCTGACCAGAAGTGTTGTTCCTCGTGCCACCGAACTTCACTAATTCCCACTATATCTAACTTTAACCTATCCATTTCCCTTTTTAAATTTTCTAACCTACCTGCCCGATTAAGGGATCTGACATTCCACGCTCCGATCCGTAGAACGCCAGTTTTCTTTCTCCTGATAACGAAATCCTCTTGAGTAGTCCCGCCCGGAGATCCGAAGGGGGACTATTTTACCTCCGGAATATTTTACCCAAGAAGACGCCATCATCACTTAATCATACAGTAAAGCTGCATGCCCTCGGGAAAAATTACGGCCGTAGCTTCCCCTTGCTTTCAGCTGTTCGCAGTACCAACACAGCAAGGCCGTTTTGGTTATTGTTACAAAGCCAGATCAGTCAATCATCCAGATTGTTGCCCTTGCAACTACTGAAAAGGCTGCTGCCCCTCTTCAGGAACCAAACGTTTGTCTGGCCTCTCAACAGATACCCCTCCGTTGTGGTTGTACCTACGGTATGGCTATCTGTATCGCTGAGGCAGGCAAGCCTCCCCACCAACGGCAAGGTCCATGGTTCATCGGGGGGGGGGGGGGGGGGGGGGGGGTTAATCCACATACATTACAAAAATCGACGTATGTATGTATGTATGTGTGTGTGTGTCTGCGTGTGTGTGTGTGTGTTCCATATGTCCTTCTAATTCACTGGACCGATTTGAGTCAAACTTGTTACACACATCCCCCACTGTCAGAAAACAATTGCTGTGGATGTAAGAACCACCCGCCGGCAGCGGTGGTCTCACGGTTCTAGGCGCTCAGTACGGAACCGCGCGACTGCTACGGTCGCAGGTTCGAATCGTGCCTCGGGCATGGATGTGTGTGATGTCCTTAGGTTAATTAGGTTTAATTAGTTCTAAGTTCTAGGCGACTGATGACCACAGATGTTAATTCGCATAGTGTTCAGAGCCATTTGAACCATTTTTTTTAAGAACCACGCATCTATTATGTCCCTGTGTGTCCATCTTTTTAGCGGTGGTCGCGGGACTCGACTGTTCCATTGAGACGTCACCTTTCACCCGTCAATTTTCAACCTTACTTTATTAGGCAACCAGCTCCATCGCTTTATTACGCCACCTTCAGACCTCTGACCGACGTCAGGCAGGTGATGTTTGAACTGGTCACTTTACCAATTAGATACCTGCTACAGGTATTCTTGGGAAGTGAAATTTACAGTGTAGCACATACAGAACCCTAACGGCTGTCTCCTGCTTCGATCCAAGTGAGGTAGGTTATTCCTACAGGGTCCTGAAGATGGCGTAATAAAGCGCTGAAATTGGTTGCCTAATAAAATGAGGCTGAAAACTGACCGCTGAAAGGTGTTTAATTTGACAACCTAGCTATTATAGTTGCGGAAACATGAGGTCGTAAATAATGAGACGCGTGAAAAACTGCTGCTTCATGCATGTCGTTTGATTATATTACTTCTGTGCTACCAACTCTATTCCCAAGACATTTTACAGAAAGTATCCACATATGTCGTTGAATGTAACTACAAAATTATATGTCTGTACCGCACATAGATAAAGAGATATGACGCCATAACACTGAGGTTCGTCACAAAACTGTCGAATGACGCATGACGTTTAAATTCACTGCTTCTTCGTTATTAACTCTATTCGAAACATATGTCACAGACAGTATCCAGAAATGCCGCTGAATATACCTACACAAATATATCATTGTAAGATATATATTCCAAGAGATATGACGTCTTAAACACAGATAAGTGATAAAATGCCATACCATGCACGACGTTTTACTACGTATTTACCACTAACACTGTTCACAACAAATTTTGCAGAGAGTCTCGAAAGTAAATGGACCAAGATAGCGGTCGAGGAGATGTTCAGAGAGTGAGAGAGAGAAAGAGGGAGGAGGAAATGGACAGAGGAAGGAAAGAGGATGAGATGGATTGAGAAAGGGGGCAGCAGGAGACGGACAGGAAGAGGGGGAATCAGGAGGGGGACAAAGGGGTGGTGGAAATGATTGAATTACATACCCGGGAAACGCCAGGACTTAGCTACTAGAAAATAAGTCTCCCCTTCTCTTCAAGACGAATTCTTCCTTGTCTCTGGGGTCAGCGACGACGCAACTGCAGAATGACTCCGGATGGAATGCAACCAGACACAACAAGTAGTTTACTTTGAAACAGATGCATTTACTCACTGCTTACGGAAACGTTGCAGATTGGACAGATGGAAATATTTTAACACTCACAGACACCGTAACACAAGAAAGCATCCATGAATTGCTATTATTAAAAAAGTTCATTAAAATTTTTCAATCTTCTTAGAAACAAGTCCATATCCTAGAACAGCAGAAAAAACTGCCTTAAACAACGTAATTCAGATCTCTGATGGAAGACGTCCTTAAAGTCGTGGTAAGGAATTTACAATCTCTAGGGGTAGTAACCAAGAAGTCCTTCGTCCCGGGTTAGAACTTGGCCACGGCTTAAATTTTGAATGAAACTCATCAGAAAGGGCAGCCGAAGACTTCTAGCATAAGAAATTGCCATGTAAAAGAGAGCCGAGGAGCGGACAGAGATTCAGGGTACTCTCTTGCCCAGGGGGTGAGAAACTGGCGATAAAAGGCGGAAGAATCAGCAATGATCAACGGCATGAGGATGCAGAAAGCAATGGAAAACATTCCACTAAACTCACATAACGCATATCGACAGGACATGTGGGCTGTAACTGAAAAAGTATCATGATAGTCACTCCATTGACAAAAGATTCCTGACCGGTTCCCATTTGGATCTCAGGGGCTGGGGGGGGGGGGGGGGGTGGGGCGGGGGCGGGGGGGGGGGGCGGGGAATGGCCAAGCGGGAGGTGACCATGAGAAAAAGACTGAATAACCAATGGAAGGATAACGTTCCATGAGTCCGGGAGTGCAATTTCAGAAGTTTAAACAGGGAAGCTACAAAGTCTTAAAAGGGAAATGCTAAGGCAGAATCTAGATACATTGTGGTTCTTTGAAGTGAAATGGAAATAAGGTAAGAATTTCTGGTGAGACTGGTAATGAGCAATATCAACTGTAGCAGAATGTGGTATAATGGGAATAGGATTCGTTATGAATAGGAAGGTAGTGCGGAGAGTGAGTTGCTGTGCACAGTTTCATGATAGGGTCGCTCTCATCAGAATCGACAGTGAACCAATACCGACAACGATAATTCAGATATACATATGGACGTCGCAAGCAGAGAGTGAAGAGATAGAGAAAGTGTAGGAGGGTACTGAACCGGTAACCCACTACGCGAATTAAGATAAAAACCTAATAGTTATGGGGTATTGGAATGCGGATGGAAGGGAAGGAGTACAAGAATAAATTTCAGCTGGAAATAGCTAATACTATGTTCAGGAACCTCAAAAGGAGGAGGTGTATTTGGAAAAGGCCAGGGGATATGAGAAGATTACAGTTAGATTACATCACGGTCAGACAGAGATTCCTAGGTCAGATATTGGACTGTAAGGCATACCCAGTGGCAGATATACACTCAGTTCACAATTTGGTAATGATGAAGAGTAGGCTGAAGTTTGAGACAATTGTCAGGATAAATCAGTGGGCAAGGAAATGGAATACGGAAGTACTAACGAAAGAAGGGAAAAGGTTGAAGTTCTCTGCGGCTACAGACATTGCAATAATGAATAGCTTAGCAGGCAGTTCAGTTGAAGACGAACTGACATCTCTAAAAAGAGCAATCACAGACGTTGGAGAAGAAAACTTAGGTACAAGGCAAGTAACTGCAAAGAAAGCGTGGGAAACAAAAGAAGTACTTCAGTTGAAGGACGAAAGAAATAAGTACAAAGACGTACACAAAATTCGAGAATACAGAAATACAACTCACTAAGGAATTAAATAAATATGAAGTTCAGGGAAGCTAAGGCGAAATGGCTACAGGAATAAATGTGAGAAAATCGGAAAATAAATGATTGTCAGAAGAACTGTTTCAGTATATAGAAAAGTCAAAACAACCTTCGGCGAGATTAAAAACAAGGGCGTTAACATTAAGAGCGAAATGGGATTTCCAAGGTCAAATGCACAGGAGAAAGCGGATGGATGGAAAGAGAACATTGAGGGTCTCTATGATGGCAGAACTTATTTGATGATGTGATAGAACTCCAGGACACCACAGGGAAGAGATAAGGAACCGATTATTAGAATCAGTGTTTATAAGAGCTTTCGAAGACTTAAAACCAAACAAGACAGAAGGGATGGATAACATTGTACCAGAGCTTCTAAAAACATTGTGGGAAGTGGAATAAAAACTGTTATTTACGTTGGTATGTAGAACTATCACTCAATCAGCTTAACAGCTCATGTATCCAAGTTGCTGAAAATTATAATATACAGAAGACGGGGAAAATTTAGTGTCTGTTAGCTGACGATCATTTTGGCTTGAGGAGAGGTGAAGGGACTGGAGAGGCAGTCCTGACGTTGCGGTTGATAATAGAAGCAAGACTAAAGAAAAGTCGGGACCGGTTAATAGGATAGGTGGATCTGGAAAAAGCGTTCGACACTGTAAACATGTGCAAGATGTTCGGAATCATGGGAAAAACAGAGGTAAGCGATAGGGAAAGTCGGGGAATATGCTACAATTACAAGAACAAAGAGTATGACAGGATCCGTTGGACAGATAAGACACAACATAAGCCGCACATTATATTGATTCAACGGCCGTGAATATCAATTTCAGGGTAACTTTCCCGTCGGCGGCCGCATTGAAACAATAGGTCAGTAGTGACTACGAAAGTGGGCTTGTCCGTGAATGTCACCTGAGTAATCCAGTAGCGACATTTTGGTCCTTATTGTGAAAGTCAAGTGTTGGTGATGTGAGGGAATATAAGGGAATAACCACACATAAACCAACACCAGGCAGACCTCATGTACTGGTGGACAGGAACTGTCGACCATTGTGGAGAGTGGCTGCAAAAAAAAAAAAAAAAAAAAAAAAAAAAAAAAAAAAAAAAAAAAAAAAAAACAGGGACTCCACGGTAGAGAGGTTAAAAGAATGGGGTAGATGATCGAGCAGCGCCTTTTATGCCACACATTTCTGAGGTGCAAACAGTGACGCCAGTGGAGAGTAGATAATTGGAAATGAGTTGTTACAAAATGGCTCTGAGCAATATGAGACTTAACATCTGTGATCATCAGTCACTTAGAACTACTTAAACCTAACTAACCTAAGGACATCACAGACATCCATGCCCGAGGCAGGATTCGAACCTGCGACCGTAGCGGTCACGCGGTACCAGACTGAAGCGCCTAGAACCGCACGGCCACACCGGCCGGCTGAGTTATTACACTGTAGCAGTACGGTAGAAGTTTCAGGGTTTGGTGAATGCCTACTTTCAAATATAGTGAAAACAGTGACTTATGGAGGGGGAGTATGTCCGCGACAGCTTTTATGGCCTCTTGGCCGGGGATGCAGCTAGCCGAGCAGCGCTCAGTATGTTTCCGGGTTCCGTACTGTGTAAACTTCCACCCATCTAATCTTCAGCATTATTCTTTAGAACCATGTTTCAATAACATCTGTTTTCGTCTTGCCTGCATTGTTTACCCTCCACTTCTACTTCCGTTCAATGGTACACGCCAGAACCTTCAGGAAACTCTAACTTTTAAGTCAAATTTGTTCATGTTATATGGAATATTGTTGAGGTCAGTGACTGTATTATAAATTTACGAAATAATTTCTTTCCGTTTCAGTAAAATTTTGCTAATATTTACTAACCCGATGCGTTTCGGCAACTCGCTGCCAACATTAGGTTCTTCACAGCTACATGTACGTTGATCTGATTTGCCACGAGCTTTCTTTTGCTGACGATGCCAAGGAGGTAAGGTAGTGAAATACAACACTGTATACAAAGATTTATGTGTTTCAGAGTATTTCTGAAGTGAGTTGCATACTTAAATCATCTCACTGATGTCCTAACTTACAGTTTTGCTACAGATTTGTGTGGTACACAGAGAACAGTAATAAACACCTCACTTGGGAATTTGACACTCAGACGTTTACATTTCAAGAACTCTCAACTTCCAGGATAAACCTATTTCAGTTGCTGAGATTGCACAATTATATTAAATTTTTTATATATAAGAATTTTTATGTCATGGAACACATTAAATAATAGTATTATTGAGTATGTATTGGTTATTCTGCATTCTGAGACTTTTTATTTAGCTAAATCCATTTACATTAATATTAATAAACCTTCGTTTACATCGGGGAAATTTCTTAAGAATCATTCTCCATATCCTGGAATGGGTGGTGGTGTCCTTAATGAGCATGGTTACTGTTGAGCAGTTTGGGCTATATAGTGGTTTTACATGTACGACATACTCTCTTATAAATGGCTAATTATGTGTGTTTACTTCTCTGTGTGTTTATGTTGTCTCTCTGTACGTGTTGTAGATTGTATTGTGAAAGTGATGTTCTTGTAGTGCAGTTTGCAAATGTTTGGTGTTTTAAAGGTGGGTTCACTTGTGAATGGTATGCAAGCAGTTAGGTTTCTTTTTTCTGGGTAAAAGTTGGTTTCTTATTGCTTTTTATTTTCTGTATGACTTTGTCAATAAATGTGTCATCACAGCCTTTTAATACAGGTATTTGACTGTGATCATTTCGTCGTCCTCCACATATTTATCCAGTGGTATATTAGTGGCTCTGATAATTAGTGCTATGTATGCAGCGTATTTGTGTGTTGTGGAGTGGCAAGACAAACTGTGTATGTTGGTGTCTGCTGTTTTGCAGTGGACTTTGAAGGTATAGCTGTTGTTTTCCTTACTGATGTTCAGATGTAGGAAGCTGATGCTACCATTATTTTCATATTCAGTAGTAAATTGTATATTTCTGCCCTGCTTACTACATGTATGAAGTATGATTTTAATATCACTTAACATATATTTTTCTAAATGTTTTTATGATCACTGTCGTTCTACGTGTTGTATTCTCTATATTTGGCTATCGTGTTATCTTGTTGCCGTAGTAACTAAATCCATGTACTACATTTCCCAACATAAGTCTCCCAGCATCACCTTATTCCACTTTTGTTGATATTCATCTTATAAATTCTTATCAAAGCACCATTAACTCCGTTAAACTGCTCTTCGAATTTCTTTGCTGTCTCTGAGTGAATTACAATTTTATCAGCAAATCTGAAAGTTTTTATTTCCTCTCCACAAAATTTAATTCTTTTTTTTTTAATATGCCCTTTGTTTTCTTCACAACTTTCTGGACGTGCAAATTGAACGTTGTCGATGAGAGGCTACATCTCTGTCTCTCTCGTTTCTTAAAAACTGCCTTTTCTTGCAAATCCTTCGACTCTTCCTAACTGCGACAATAGGTTAATATCTACTGGAGACGGCATAGTACGCATAAGAAACAGTAATGCTTACTCATGTGTATATATCTTGCGGTACTGATAGTGATACGATCTTTAAAAAGAATGAGACTACATGTAATGTGATTCAGAAAGACATTAAGCGGAAACGTCCTTGCTCGTGATGAAGTTATTTCTATATTCGAAATTTTTTGTATCGGGACGTTAAAGATATCTCACACCATTCTGTAGTTCCTGAAATGCCATTTATGTCTCATGATCGCTCTTCATGGAAATAATGCCAGAGATCAGTGAGAAAATAATTTTGTTCAGAACTTAGTATACGAACTTAAATGTTTTCCATGCCTTAGCAAGTCATAGGCGCCTGAAGATGTATGCTTTCTCTCTACATCTCAAGCGATAACGTCAAATACTCGTTAGCAAATGTATGTAGATTTGTTCACCAATACTGAATGATGGTGCATACCGATGGAAGAGTTAATAATCGCTTTTCGTGCCGAACCTCGGCAATGGCATGAAGCAATTTGCCATACATTTAACGGGTTGATCGCGCTACTGTACGTCCAGTGCTTCATTCTGCGCACGTCGTCTTTGGTGGACGAGGTACTGATGGTTAGGCTCTGGCGTCAGCTGAGTCAACTTTTGGTCCTGCCAAATAGATTTCTCCCTGGCACGTTGTTCAAGTTTACTCTCCGCCCTCATGTTTGCTGATGCTATTGGAAACTGAGTGGGGAGGTGCATATCACTTTTCTCTTCGTCTCTACCGAATCTTTCTTTTCTTTTCCTTTATATTCCCAAACAAATGCACTTTGAAGATTGAATTTACTTTTAATACAAAGCACAACCCATGTCCATAGAGTAACAACCTCTCAGACTTTATTTTTAAACAGTCCGTTAACGTTGAACAATGTTTATCATACGATGATTTTATAATGAATCATATATTTCTAACTTTTTTTGTCGCTCACATTCAGTTGATAATAATTATACAAGAATTTTCCTCTATGTTATTGGACATGAAATGTTGCCTTTCCTTGCGCGTTTTGTCCGCACTGAAACGGCATTGCCGCTTTTCGTGAGATCTAATTTTTGGAGTCATCGACACACGCAGTGTTGATATTAAGATACTTCATGTGAGTAATATGGAATTTTGTGATCTAGAAAGTTAATTTTACAATTTAAAACCGTTCTATGTCTCCATAAATATTCAGCAACCACCTTATGGCGCTTGGCGGAAAGTATTTTGTACCACTGCTACTAAAATGGAGCCATGGAATGAGGACTGCCCATACGCCTCTGTACGAGCCCTAATTTCTATCTTATCATCGTACTTGTCGTGCACGGAAGCGTATGGGCAGGCCTCATTCCCTAGCTCCATTTTACTAGCAGTGGTACAAAAGTAAAGTTGATCGTCGGTAAAGCAGATGCCAGACTGAGATACAATGGAAGAATCCTAAGGAAATGCAACCCGAAAACAAAGGAAGTAGGTTACACTACATTTGTTCACCCACTGCTTACATACTGCTCACCAGTGTGGGATCCGTACCAGATAGGGTCGATAGAAGAGATAGAGAAGATCCAACGGAGAGCAGCGCGCTTCGTTACAGGATCGTTTAGTAATCGCGAAAGCGTCACGGAGATGACAGATAAACTCCAGTGGAAGACTCTGCAGGAGAGACACTCATTAGCTCGGTATGGGCTTTTGTTGAAGTTTCGAGAACATACTTTCACCGAGGAGTCAAGCAGTATATTGCTCCCTCCTACGTATATCATGCGAAGAGACCATGAGGATAAAATCAGAGGGATTAGAGCCCAGACAGAGGCATACCGACAATCCTTCTTTCCACGAACAATACGAGACTCGAATAGAAGGGAGAGCCGATAGAGGTACTCAAAGTACCCTCCGCCACACACCGTCAGGTGGCTTGCGGAGTATGGATGTAGATGTCATGTTCCCTGACTGTCTGAAGGAGTTTCCAAGAGTTCCGCACTGCCGTATAATCTTTTTAGAGTTATAATCCTCAACATTTAAAATTATAAAATATTTCAGGTCAAGGTATGGAATATCAGTCCAGCTGTGTGACTAGACTGAAGATTTTCTAGCAAACAGAAAAAAAACATATCTTTCTCAAAGGACAGAAGTCTTCAGACGTAAATGTAACTTCGTGTGTACCCAAGGGTATGTTACACTACCGTTACTTTTCACAATATGTAGTAGTGACCTATTGGAGATATGAGCAAACAATGGCTCATGGGCCGAATGCGGCCCGCGTAATGTTTTTTTCGCGGCCCACCAAGACAGTCAGAATATTTATGTAACAATTTATCCTCTTTCTGAAATGCGAAGTTAAATAATGTGTGCAATCATTTTAAAAGGTGTGGACCTCCGCTGATCTCTGCTACCACAAAGAGGCCCCCGAACTAAATGTATTGCCTGCACTTGACGTATTGGATAGTTTCGGAAGTTCCATGACACTTTCCGCAGACCATGTCGTTGTATGCAGAAGAGCCACAACTTAATAAAATTGTAGCGAAATACAGGAGGATCTTCAGTGGATAGACGATTTGTGCGGGATATGTCAGTGGATCCTGAACATCGATTAGTTAGTACTCGTATATTGCGCATAAATAGACGAAGAGATCTACTGGTGTCCCATTACACTATTAGTTACAAATCACTGGAAACCGTAACTGCTATAAAACACCTAGGAGTAGCCATTCGAAGCGACCTTAAAATGGAATGGCCACATAAAAAAAAAACAAGAACCAGTAGATGCCACACTGACATTCATTGTGGAAGTAATAAGAAAATGTAATTCCTTCGTGAAAGAGGTGCCTTACAAAACACTCCAACATATTCTTGAGTACTGTTCATCAATCTGGGACCCTTACGAAGTATGACTAATAGAAGAGAGAACTGATGCAATGAAGAGCTTTGTTTAGTGAGTGCGAGAGCGTTACGAAGATGCTTGACACACCAGTAGCAGACGGTACAAGAAATGTGTTGTATGGAGCATTACCGGAAGTCAGTCTTCCCACGCCCCATTCGTGAACGGGATGGAACTGGAGAGAGATAATGTTGCCAGAAGGTCCCTCCTCCACATACCGTAAAATAACTTGGGGAATACAGATGTAGATGTACATGTAATGTAAATTCCAGGAGCGTTAGTTTGGAAAAGTAACTAGCAGTTTCACTCCCCATCATTAAATACCAGTTGATAGGACTTCATTCTTACAGTTCCTTTCAGTCCTGAAGGATTTATCAAATGTAAGTCACGTTCCAGAAGAGTTTTACCTTCCCTTGGTCACAGTTACACACAGGTTTCACCAATTTCAGCCCCCATCCTCCTTCAACTAATCATCACCATCTATCATCATCATTATCTTCAACCTCCTCACCCTGATCTTCTTCGTCCCTCTTCCTCCTCATCAACATTCTCATAACTTTCTTCATTTTTTCTCAAAAATAGAATTATTCTAATAAACATAATCATCGTCCTCCTTATCATTCTTCTTGTCATCCTCATCCACCTCTCCTCCTCCTCTCATCATCACCCTCACCATTTCACATATCCATCTTCCGCATTATGAGTGGAAGACAGACATTGTTACGGTTGTTGTTATTGTTGTGTACTTCAGCCCAGAGACTGGTTGATGCAGCAGTCCATGCTACTCTATCCTGTGCAAGCTTCTTCATCTCCCAGTACCTACTGCAACCTACATCCTTCTGAATCTTCTTAATGTATCTCTTGGTCTCCCTCTACAATTTTTACCCTCCAAGCTGCCCTCCAGTACTAAATTGGTGATCCCTTCATGCCTCAGAACATATCTTACCAGCCGATCCCTTCTTCTGGTCAAGGTACGCCACAAATTTGTCTTCTCCCCAATTCTATTCAATACCTCCTCATTAGTTATGTGGTCTACCCATCTAATCTTCAGCATTCTTCTGTAGCACCACATTTCGAAAGCTTCTATTCTCTTCTTGTCTAAACTATTTATTGTCCGTGTTTCACTTCCACACATGGCTACACTCCACACAAATACCTTCAGAAACGACATCCTGACATTTAAATCTGTAAGTGTCTCATTTCCTAATCTAATTCCCTCAGCATCACCCGACTTAATTCGACTACATTCCATTATCCTCGTTTTGCTTTTGTTGATGTTCATCTTATATCCCCCTTTCAAGACACTGTCCATTCCGTTCACCTGCTCTTCCAGGTCCTTTGCTGTGTCTGACAGAATTACAGTGTCATCGGCGAACCTCAATATTTTTATTTCTTCTCCATGGTTTTTAATTCCTACTCCGAGTTTTTCTTTTGGTTTCTTTACTGCTTGCTCAATATGCAGATTGAATAACATCGGGGATAGGCTGCAATCCTGTCTCACTCCCTTCCCAACCACTGCTTCCCTTTCATGTCCCTCGACTCTTATACCTGCCATCTGATTTGTGTACAAATTCTAAATATCCTTTCGCTCCCTGTATTTTACCCCTGCCTTCTTCACAATTTTAAAGACAGTATTCCAGTCAACATTGTCAAAAGCTTTCTCTAAGTCTACAAATGCTAGAAACGTAGGTATGCCTTTTCTTAATCTATCTTCTAAGATTAGTTGTAGAGTCAGTATTGCCTCACGTATTCCAACATTTCTACGGAATCCAATCAAGAAGCATGAGATTTTGGAAATGAGCTTGGTTACTATGTGTGCAAAATATTCTTAGCGTGCTCTAATTTGTTCACGAAAATTTCATATTCCTGAAACCCACATAGAGAACAGCCAGTAAACCCCCACGTCTGTATAGAATCGAAATCTCATGTAAACTGTTTCAGACGTCTGATTACTTTACATATGAGTTAATGTTTGACGTAAAGCATGTAAGCGAGAGAAGAATAGGTAAGGTTTGAAATTATGCGTATAGGTTGCTGGAAGTCAGTAAGGGCTCTCATTATGAAACAACTGTTGAATATGGCCTGCGTAATTTTGGACTCAGTTTTAAGAAAAAGTTAGTTCATCACGCATCGCATTGTTTATGACATCTTATATACAGAATTATATATCGTACAGATATATAGTTTTGTAGATACATTCAGTGGTAAATGTTGATATTGCCTGCTGTAGACTCAGTACTAAAGAATTAATAAATTAAAACGCCGTGTCTGATTCTGCAATTTTAGTGTGTAAACAACAAAAATGTAGTAAGCAATAAAATTTTTTCCTTTCACCATTTTACGGGGGCGTCAGTGAGAACAATTTTCGTAAGGGTTTGAAATTATGTGGAAAGTTTTGGAAGTCGCTAAGGGCTCGCATACTCAAATAATGGATGAATAAAGGCCGCGTATTTTTGCCTAGTCAACCCAGTTGTGTCGAGACAAACTTACAATATTTAACTGTAATAGGAAGTCTGTTAGAAAAGCGTTGGACCTTATTTTTCTTTTGCGACCATCTAATGGTTATGAATCTAACTCATTTACATGAGCCGATGTGAATCTTTTTCCTGCCTGTCGATAGCGTCAGTTGCTGGCAAGCAGCAGTTGAGTGAGGTAGTGTGTGGTGCTCACATCGGTCTTTTATTGCAAGGAAAATGACGGAACGATTGGAGCAGCACTACTGCATTAGATTTTGCCAGGTCCTGGGCGACAGACAGGTGGAAACCTTACGGAAGATTCAGACGGTTTTCAGTGACGACGCTCTGAGCAGATTAATGTGTGATTTAACCGGTTTAAAGACTGCTGCACATACGGTAGAGCGAGCGACGCCGTCAACATACCGGAATGACTAGTTCATGGCCAAAGTGAACGCTGTTGCGATGCTGCACAGTCGTGTGACTATCAGAAAAATTGTGGAAGAGTTGAGTATCAGCACTTCTTCGGCACATTGCATTTTAGCCGAAGATATGGCCATCAAGGGAGTGCCAGTGAAACTTGTGCCGAAGCTGCTGATGGTGGAGCAAAAACAACTTCGTGTTGAAGTCCCTTAGGACGTTCTGCGCTCCACAAACAGTAAACCCGACTACTTCAACACCGTAATTACTGGCGACGAGTCCTGGGTATATGTGTACGAACGGGAAACTAAATCCCAGTCATCACAGTGCAAGCATTCTTCGTCTCCAAGCCCAAAGAAGGCCCGCCAAGTGTGCAGAAACGTCAAAGTGATGCTGAGTGCTTTCTTTGACTCCCATGATGTGGTATATCACGAGTACGCACCACAGCGTCAAACAATTATCAAAGAATACGGCAGGGATGTCCTCTGTCGCCTACGTGATGCTGTGCGGGGCAAGAGACTGGACTGCTGTGTACAGGACATTGGCGCCTCCCTCACAATAGTGCTCCAGCATATTCCTCGTACTCGATTCGATTTATTTGGTGAAAAACCAGGCTGGTACTCTCCTCGTATGGGTCCCGGCGACTTCTGGCTGTTGCTCAAACTGAAGAGTTTATTGAAATGAATGCGATTTCAGACAAGAGAGGACAGCTGAGCTAAACGTCATTCCCAAAGAGGCTTTTTCGACATGCTTCCAATACTGCGGCATCACTGCGAGAAGTGTGTGGACTTCCAAGGTAAATACTTTAAGGATAACTAGATGTCCAACGCGTCAAGTAAGCTAGTTTTTTTCCCGTACAAAGGCCGGATACTTTTCTAACACAACTCGTATTTTTCTTATGGTCTTTAACCCGTAACATAAGATTATACACTGAAGTGCCAAGAAACTGGTATAGGCATGCGTATTCAAATACAGAAATATGTAAACAGGCTGAATACGGCGCTGCGGTCAGCAACACCTATAAAAGACGACAAGTGTGGTTGTAAGATCGGTTACTGATGCTACAATGGCAGGTTATCCAAATTTAAGTGAGTTTGAACGTGATGTTGTAATCGGTGCACGAACGATGAGACACAGCATCTCTGAGGTAGCCATAAAGTGGGGTTTCTTTCGAACGACCATTCCACGAGTACCGTGAATTTCAGGGATCCGGTACAACATCAAATCTCCGACGTCGCTGCTGCCGGAAAAATATCCTGTAAGAACGGGACCATCGACGAATCGTTCAGGGTGACGGAAGTCCAACCCTTCCGCAAATTGCTGCAGATTTCCATTCTGGGCCATCAACAAAGAATTTAACAAAACATCATCGATGTGGGCCTTCGGAGCCGAAGGCCTACTCGTGTACCATTGATGACTGCTCGACACAAAGCTTTGCGTCTCGCCTGGGACTGTCAACACCGGAATTTTACTGTAGATGACTGGAAACATGTTGCCTGGTCGGACGAACCTTATTTCAATTTCTATCGAGTGGATGGACGCGTACTGGTATGGAGACATGAATCCATGGACCCTGCACATCAGCAGGATACTGTTGAAGCTCTGTTCTGGTGTGAGGCGTGTGCAGCTGGAGTGATATGGGACGCCTGATATGTCTAGATACCACTTTGACAGGTGACATGTACGTAAGCATCTTGTTTGATCACCTGCATCCATTCATGTGCATAGTGCATTCCGACGGACTTGGGCAATTCCAACAGGACAATGCGACACTCCATACATCCAGAATTGCTACAGAGTGTGTCCAGGAACACTCTTCTGAGTTTAAACGCTTCCACTGGCCACCAAACTCTCCACACATGAACATTATTGAGCTTATCTGGGATGCCTTACGACGTGCTGTTCAGAAAAGATCCACCCCTCGTATTCTTACGGGTTTATGAACAGCACTACAGGATTCGTGGTGTCAATTCTCTCCAGCACTGCTTAAGACATCAGTCGAGTGCATGTCACGTTCGTTGCGGAATTTCAGCGTGCTTGCGGGGGCCCTATACGATATTTGACATGGGTACCAGTGTCTTAGACTCTTCAGTGTTCCTCTTAATTATTAGATAATGACAGCATTTTAAATTTTTAAATTCAGTTAATAGTTACGAGAAATATTGAAAATCAATTTCTTTTGCTCTTGAAAGCCATTAGATAGGTATCCGGCAATTGGTACTGTATTTCATGTTGCAGGTTCCCCGATACCAGCCTAATGATATTCCCTGATGGAACAACACCAAAAAATGATTAATGCAGAGCAACGAAATTTTATTGGTGTAAGTAACATATTTATGTGATTAACGTTGCAAGATGATAGATTAATGTAAGCAAGAGATACGCCGCTGCAAATGTGAAATACTGATACATTAAAAACCGGTGTAAACTCCAGAAAGTTGAATGCAAGCATGTAGACCTGCGTACATTGTCTTGCACAGATGTCAGATGTAAGTTTGTAGGATTGAGTTCCATATCTGTTATGCTTGGTCAGTCAAAACATGGACGGTTAATGCTGGAGTTGTCGTCCGACGATGACCCATATCCATATGTGATTGATTGATCTGCTGATCGAGCAGGCCAAGGCAATATGTCGGCACTCTGTAGAGCATGTTGAGTTACAAATGCGGTATGCAGGCGAACGTTATCCTTTTGAAAACTAAACCTTGGAATGCTGTCAGGAAAGAAGCACAAATGTGCATTCAGGGTGTGTGAGATAACCACGGCAGTGCTTCTACGGTCATACGAAATCGCACCCCAAACCGTAACTCAGGTGTAGGACCGGTGTGTCTAGCACGCAGAAAGATTGGTTACAGGCCCTCAGATGGCCTCCTTCCAACAAACACATAGGCTTCCCTGAGAGAGAACCTGCTTTTGTCAGAAAACATAAGAGACCTCCACCCCGCTTTCCAGTGAGCTCTCGCTTGACAGCACTGAAGTTGCAAATTGCGATAGTTTTGGGTCATCAGAATGGTACAGGGTACAGGGAATTTGGCTCCGAGCCGTTTTCCAAGTATCCGATTTGTACCAGTTCGTTGTGTCACTGTGGCGCCAGCTGCTGTTCAGTGATAGGTCTTACTTACTGGGATTAAGGAAAACGTGGAAGAGAGGACCCACCACCTATTTATTTAACAATATATAACCATAAAATTTTCTTTAAAAAATGAACAAATTTGCAAAAGTCTTTTGACCTTGAACAAGCTTTTGCAAAACAAGAAACAATATGACAATGATTACAACACGGCCGTATCTGAAGCCCGCCCGTTATCGTGTGAAATTGCGGTGTTTACTACCGCGTTGGACACAGTCTGTCTTATTAAATGATCTTCTGCAATACATGAAAACTATATAAGCACCATTGTTGATAAGAGTGATTCAGTTACTCAAAACAGATGACGTAACTTGTAATTTGATAAGTGCACCTCAAAAGGTTCGGGGTTAAGATGTGTATCTGTGGTTAAAGGTTCAATATGACAATGATAAGGCTTACTTCAAAGCAAGCAACCTCTTCATTTCAATCGGCAAACAAGGTGCGACTGGATCCCATCCTGTCCCTTCTGACAATTTTATTTTGACTGAAGCCCTGGCGACAGTTCAAATGGTTCAAATGGCTCTGAGCACTATGGGACTTAACTTCGAAGGTTATCAGTCCCTTAGAACTTAGAACTACTTAAACCTAACTAACCTAAGGACATCACACACATTCATGCCGGGAGCAGGATTCGAACCTGTGATCGTAGCGGTCACGCGGTTCCAAACTGTAGCGCGTAGAATCGCTCGGCCACCCCGGTCACCCCGGCCTGCTCTGGCGACAGTTGGCTGTTAATGATTTCAAAGGTAAACTGATTGCAATTAGTAAGACCGCTCTGAAGGAACGTCTTAAAACATTTGTTGTGAACACTTACTACAAGAGAACTCTCTCGACGGACCACAAGATCCACCTAAAACACACCAACAGTGACCCGGTCTTTCAAGCACAGCGACGACCAGCTTAGTACAACAAGTTGTTCAGATTAAAACTAATGGCTGAGAAGGGCAGTTACAATCAAAGAATTTAACCGGTTAACATCTAAATCTAACCACAAGGTCCCTCTTTTGTTCAGCAGCAACCTGCTGTATTTACGAGCAGGAGCTGATTCATCAGAACATTAATGATCGTACATATAACGTCAAGCAAAGGCCTTCTAAGAGAACAATTCATAGATACCAACTCTTCCTCATAGATATTGGCAATGGGGCCGCACGAGGGATAATCGATAGTACACCTGAGCCAGTGGTGCCAAACAGAACGCTCTACTAACTCAATCGCGCCACGGCTCACGTAGATTGATGTTACATATGCATTACGGTGCGCCAGAGCCATAGGCCGAATATTATGGTTTTTCTTCCCGGTAGTGCCGCGTGGCCATCCGGAGCCCGATCTTCTTGCTACCGTACAGTCTCGTGACCACCGCTGCCAGCAGTTATGTACAGTGGCTACATTCCTGCCAAGTACTTGTGAAGTATTGCAGAGGCAACATCCAGCTTCTCGTAGCCGTTTCATACGATCTCGTTGAAACTGACTGACGTGCTGATAATAGCATATTTCTCACTTTGAAAAAATTCTAGACTAAAATCAACTTGTCACGTTCAGTCTAAGGTAACTAAAGCTCATGACTGTTACAGTGTGTATTTAAAAGCAAACCTCATTTGCATTCTCACAGAGCCGCTACTGGTGCTACTCTTATGTGAGTGACGTGATGTTTGAACAGACATCTTTTAGATGAAAGACGCCTTCCAACTTTTATTTACGTCGCACAACTTCTTTTTGGTGTCGTGGTTATTTTCCGTCAGTTTGTTTAAGAATTGTTTTCTAGTGGTCAAGAGAACACTGCTTGACGACAATAGTGCTCTTTTCTGGAGAAATGATTCTCGCTTTTAGGTCCATTGTACTCCCATCTACCTCTATGGAATAGCCTGATTTCCAGGGTACCTTAAAGTCGTCACTTGTGCAAGCTTTTCGCGTTGTTCCCGCGTGTGTGGCCGTGCGGTTGTAGGCACTACAGTCGGGAACTGCGCGACTGCTACGGTCGCAGGTTCGAATCCTGCCTCGGGCATGGATGTGTGTGATGTCCTTAGGTTAGTTAGCTTTAAGTAGTTCTAAGTTCTAGGGGACTGATGACCACAGATGTTAAGTCCCATAGTGCTCAGAGCCATTTGAACCACTTTTTTCGCGTTGTAGTCGCACGACTCTGGCATGTGTTCCATCTCTTGCGCAATTCACAACTTTTGTTTTGATTCTGTCAGTCATGTGTGTGATGGCGTGAGCTGTCGCCAGCACCCCAGACGGTATAGAGGAAGCGGAAAGATCGGTGGTAGGCGCGAGATGAAGCGCGCCCTTCGCGAGAGCGACCAGTCACACGACTGAAGCAACACGTCGCCAGCGCCCTCTCGCCAGCACGGATTTAAGCCGCCGCCCCTGACTGGACGGACTCCCTCAGTTGCTCCTCTTCTAGTTTGGCGTCTGTCAGTGTACTCGCAGAGCGGCCTTGGTTCGTCACAGGCTACGACAGTATATGGCGACGAGATTAGTGACCGTAGCGGGACTAGCAGTGAAACACGAAGGTTTGTGAACTTTCAACATTGCAGCGCGTCAGCAATCGAGAATAATTTAATGATTATAAAGAATCCGCCTCGATTGCAAATAGAAACCGGTTTCTATCTGCAATCTAGATGGATTCTTTATAATCATTAAACTAAGGTATGTAATAGCAAGATTGCATCAGTCTGCAAGAAGACTATTACTGATGAGCTTGTATCAAAACACATGGATTCTATTCAAGTTAGGTTTCCACTACATATAAATAAAGAACCGTATTAATCCATGTGTGCATTTGTGTTGTAGAAAGAGGGTATTGGCCACCCATAGCAATGTCCTATTCCTGACTTCCTTGCGGCACAAGACTCTACAGTGGCGACGAGGATGGGATATTGGCGAACGACGATAATTCAATTGCGATCGAGCTTAATCAACTTGGCCAAAGATTTTGCTTGCTTCTCAGGAGGGGAGCCGCAGAACTAATCAAATATCTCTTTTCAGTCTGCTTGCTTTTTGATATAACGTATTTGTGTAAACCACGAATTGCCCGCCCCCTCCACCCCTCACCACAGCCGCAGACGGCCATTTTCTAACACAAGTTTTCACTTTCAGATAAAAAAAAATGGCTACCCTGCAGACGACGGTACAACTACTGGCTGCACAAGCTGCGTCGGCCGCACAACCGGCCAACCAATTTTCCCAACAACTGCCGCCGACTGGCATACCACGGTTCCGGCTATTTAAGGACACAAAAGAGGAATGGATTGAATGACTCAGTTTCAAGCACATTGTCAAGTTCATCGTGTCCAAAGTACTGTAAATGTTACAACACTTTCTTTCGATTGCGGGGTCCCCATTGTTCAGGTCAATACAAAAACTACACCCAACAGCGTATCCCGACGAACTCGGCTGTGACCAGGTAATCGCTGCATTAACTCAATACTTTGACCAGCAAGTCCAAGTAACAGCAGCTAGATGAAAGTTCTTTCGCTTGCAGAAAAAGAACGAACACACGTACCGCTAGTGGTACACGGAACTTACGGGCGTGATTAGGAAATGTAAATTTAAATGTACTTGTGGCAAGTTTTACAGTGATTTAATGATACAGGACGAAATAACAATCAACGTCGCACATAGTAGAACATGGGAACAGATCATAAAGTACTCTGACCCATTACTTCCCCAAGTAATGCAAATCTTATGTCAGCTTGACTGAGGTGCCGTAGCGGCCGATAAGTTTCACCAGGCCGCGACTTCCCGTGCGCGAACCATCTCCCCCCTTCCCGCCCCCAAAGCTGCCACTACAACGAGCGCGTACACAGACTCGCTCGTAGACATTAAACAGTCCTGTGAATTGAGTGAAATCTTGCCCTAGCTGCTTTGCCCGCCATAAAAGACAGGATTGCCCATTACGTAACGCAACGTGTTACACGTGTGCAAAGAAAAGGCCATGTCCAAGCAGTTTGTTTGCAACGGCGCAAAAACGCCAATTTTGCCCGTTCCCAGAAAAAAAACAGGCTCGTGCATATGCAATGAACGCTGTGTTTTCAGAATTTACAACAGGTCCTGGCAAAAGTAAGATTAAGGTTGTGCCTCCTTCTCACCCTAGTGCTGTGCAACGACGGTCTAACAAACTATTTGTCTCTCTACGAATTGCTGGCCGTCGTTTGAACTTCCAGTTAGGCACACGTGTGTCAGGAACTTTGCTTAATCGTGTAACGTACGAACAACTCGGCTCACCACGCCTTTCTAAGTCTAGCAAGCATCTTACTTCTTACGATGGACAGGAAATTCCAGTGTTTGGACACTGTAGTTTACCTGCCACTTACAAATCTCACACTAGGACAGGTAAGATATAGGATTGATAAGCAGGGCACATGGGCTGCTGGAGTGGAATGCTGACCCATTTGAGAATACAATAATTTATTTCCACCACGTTAATTAAAACAGATCACTTGTAACAACACAATGATTAATTAATATTCACAAAATTGCGGTGATCTACTCCGATTGTTGAATTGTATAAAAGCAACGAGAATAATTCCAAAAATAATTTTAAAGAAAACCAGCCTTATGGTCCTAACATTAAATTAATAAAAAATTACTTTACACAAATATGGGCGCAGCTCGTGGTCTCGCGGTAGCGTTCTCGCTTCCCGAGCACGGGGTAGCGGGTTCGATTCCCGGCGGGGTCAGGGATTTTCACCTGCCTCGAGATGACTGGGTGTTATTGTGTCGTCTTCATCATCGTCATTCATCCCCATTACGGTCGGAGGAAGGCAATGGCAAACCACCTCCACCAGGACCTTGCCTAATACGGCGGTGCGGGTCTCCCGCATCGTTTCGCTACGCTCTGTAAAGCAGTATGGGACTTCACCATCATTACACAAATATAACCTTAACATAACTACAGATCTGAGCTCACGAGTCAATTATTATGCCTTCTGAATATGAAATATAACAATTTGTAAAAGCTATTAGGTTAAAAAAATACTCAAATATAAAGATCACGTAAATACGTGAACTAACTGTTATGGAAAACATTCCGAAATATGATATGATAGCCTGAAAGATCTACAGAGCAATCAGCACTTTCTCTACGTTTGGCTTTCACATGGGTCGCGCGTCTGAATTCCGTGCTCGAGAGCTCAAGTGATAACAACAGGCAGGAGGGCGTGCGCACACCAATCACAGCTTCTAGAACAAACAAACACAGTATTAATACGCAATCCACTAACATACTAAAACCAACAGCCAGGCACTGTGTAGCGCGAAATGCAAATGGTTCAAATGGCTCTGAGCACTATGGGACTTAACATCTGAGGTCATCAGTCCCCTAGAACTTAGAACTACTTAAACACAACTAACCTAAGGACATCACACACATCCATGCTCGAAGCAGGATTTGAACCTGCGACCTTAGCGGTCGCGCGGTTCCGTACTGAAGCCCCTAGAACCGCTCGGCCACAGCAGCCGGCAGGTGGTCATAATGTTCTGGCTGATAAGTGTATGTGGAGCTCAGTTGGTGGCCATATTAATCGTCGCGGCCGGCCGCGAAATGCAGGAAGAGATGTTAAACGTTATAGTATGACAACCGCAGTTACTATTAAAGGAACGGTTTATTACACAATGTCCAATGACGTGAAATTTCACTAGATAAATTTATAAACCACAACAAGTTCAAGGTGATAATGACCAGACAATCCGCACATAACATTAAATACCAAAGGACCGTTTGACGGCGCAGAATTGTTACTATTATAGTTGCTAATAACAAGAAAGTTGGAAATTCCAATTTAAATTGGCGGCTGAAGTTTCATACAGAGAATAAACTTTGATTCACAAAATTGATCACTTAACATGTCAACAATAATAATAGAAAAAGGAATCGCCGAATATCGGCCGTACCTGTAATACAGCAGAACCAGGGCACAGAGCAATTACATGGACTTGCAATACCAAGTATCCCGGACCCACGTCCATGTGGTTTAAGGAATAACTGGCGAAAATGAAGTGGATACACGGAGCAATGACTCCAAAAGATTCGCCACAAAATGGATCACCAATTAAAGTTAATATGCACGCCAGGGTAAAGTCCCACGCTCTTCTGAGGATTCCAGACAGACACGACTCTTAAACAGAGTTGACCGGTGACTGCTTCCGCATTCCAATTCCGCTCGCCGCCAGACCCAGGCGCCGCAAAGCCAACACCGTGCGTCCTCGCAGTACACCAAGAGCCGACTGACTACTCGCGATGCTCCGTGCGCTGTCTTCCGTCTGTCACTGCCGCCAACCGAGTCTCCGTCACTGCCCCGGCCGAGTCTCTCCCTCGCGAGCCTCGACCGCCCTAAATAGATGGCGCTAGCCAACCAGGACGCCGCAAAGCGCATAACTTGGACAGACAAACTATCTTGCAGAGAGCATCCCACGAAGTCACGGCTCAAAGGACAGTGAATTTTACTGTTTTGAAATCAAGAGACAGTGGGAACGTATTGGTTTTAGGTGCCTTCGATTTGTCTGGACTTAGCACCTAATACAATGAACTTTCAGTGTCTTCTTTTGAACCAAGATACATTGTAGCTAGATTGCTTAAAGAACTTCTTGAACTATTTTCAGAAGGAATGGGAAAAGCTAATAATTTTGTAGCGCATGTTACATTGAAGGCAATGCACAGCCTAAGTTTATCCGGGCCGCCCTGTTCCAATTGCTTTAAGAGACAAAGTAGCCAGTGAACTGAAAGAATGGCAAGACAATGGTGTAACTTCTCCCATTCAAGCTAGTCAGTGGGCAAATCCTCTGATTTTGTTGGCTAAGCTTTCTTGTCGCATTCGCATTTGTGTTGATTTCAAGTCTACAGTCAACTCACAGACAGTAGTTGACGCTTATCGGTTACCTCCCCCTGAGGAGCTCATGGACAGGATTGGTGCAGGAAGTTTTTTTTCTAAGATATATTTGCGTGATGCCTACTTGCAAATTACATTGGATGAAAACTCACTGAAAGTGTTTCTTGTAAATACACTCTTAGGACCGTTTGCGTTTGCCCGTCGGCAGTGCTCCCGCACCCGTCATTTTTCAACGTTACTTGGAACAGCATTTTGTTCAAATTATCTTGACGATATTCTCGTCTCAGATCGCACACCAGAGGAACACATTATCAATTTGCGAACTCTTTTGCGAATGTTGTCAGAAGCAGGACTCAAATGTCGTCTCGAAAAGTGTGACACTTTTCAAACTGAATTACAGCACCTAGGTCATGTGATAAACAGTCAGGGTGTGTACCCACCTACAACCTCATTTGCTTGCAATCCTTGACCTGCCCGTTCCTCGCAATGTGTCTGAACGGCAGTCAAAATGGTTCAAATGGCTCTAAGCACTATGGGGCTAGCCGGCCGCGGTGGCCGTGCGGTTCTAGGCGCTCCAGTCCGCAGCCGCGCTGCTCCTACGGTCGCAGGTTCGAATCCTGCCTCGGACATGGGTGTGTGTGATGTCCTTAGGTTAGTTAGGTTTAAGTTGTTCCAAGTTCTACGGGACTGATGACCACAGCAGTTGAGTCCAATAGTGCTCAGGGCCATTTGAACCATTTGAACTATGGGACTTAACGTCTGAGGCGATCAATAGCCTAAACTTAGAAATTACTTAGCCTAACAAACCTAAGGACATCACACACATCCATGCTTGAGGCTGGATTCGAACCTGCGACCGCAGAAGCAACGCGGCTCCTGACTGAAGCGCCTAGAACCACTCGGTCAGAGCGGAACGACATTCGGTACTAGGCTTCATCGCGCATGCAGCTCAGACCACTACTCCATTGCATTGTTTGCGTAGCAAAAATGTATCTTTTGCGAGGACTAAAGACTGTCAAGACCCATTTCAGAAACTGAAAAATGTTCTCAGCGACAGATGTTTAGTGCATTTTGACTCTGCCAGGCCAATAGTTTTGAAAGTCGACGCTTCTTCCTACGGAATCGGTGCGCAAGACAAACATATTGCTTTCCCCTCAAATTTGTTAACTCCAACTCAGAGCAGTTATACTCAAATAGAAAAAGAGGCTCTAGGTATTGTGACTGGTACGACCAAATTTCATCAGTATTTGTATGGCCACAGGCTCCTTTTAGTGAGAGATCAGAAGCCTTTGCAGTCCTTGTTTCATCCGTCAAAGCCGGTTCCTAAACGCTCTGCTTAGAAATTTCATGGTTGGACTTTGTTGACTTCGTGGTATCAGTATGAAATTGTGTATATATCTACGGCAAAGCATGGCAATGCAGACGGCGTGTCTCGCCTTCCGATTGTCCGAGACCCTGACTTTGATGCATCTGCCGTATCTTCTTGTCAGATCGATTTGCTGGACTCTGAACTGATGGAATCTTTTCCCTTTCATCACAGAAAAATTGCATATGCCACGGAAACGGACGCTGAGCTGAAGATTTTGTTGCATTACATTCTCACGTCTCGGCCTCATTCAGTGGACAGTATCCAGAACTCAGTTGTGCGCCGATATTTTGCTCATCGGCATAACCTCCCGATACAACAAGGTGTGCTAATTCAAAATGACAATGGACAACTGAGCTATGCCCGGCTCGTGTTCATGCCATTTACTGTTTGTCATCTTCTATTACGGTACTGCAGCCTCACGGCTCGTGTTCATGCCATTTACTGTTTGTCATCTTCTATTACGGTACTGCAGCCGCGTTTTCTTATTCCATTTACTGAGATCATTGACTTCCTGCTTTACTTGCCCGTGAACGGCATCAGCAGCACGTATCGATAAGTGCACTGTCGTACCATCTCTGGAGCGACCGGCAGTATTTCCGGGTCATCGTGTGTCTGGCAGTCAGTTGGACCAGTGGTGCAATCGGGACGCAGCAGCACTGAAGTCGGGGATGGAGCGCCGGTGAGGCGCGGACAGCCAGTGCTCGCTGACCCCTGGCGACACACGTGAACTGTCCGACGGAGGGAGATTGGAGTGGGACGATCGTTGTTTGGTCGTTCGGTTGGTCGTCTCATCGGCCGACGTATATTTGGTCCTTTTCTCATTTCTGGGTCTGGACTGTCGGTCGGTTGGCGTGGGGCAGCAAGGAAGTCTCCGTCGCGCGTACTCTGACCAGGGCCGCTGGCAGTGTGCACGGGCGGTTGGAGTGTGAGGTGCTGCTTGCGGGTGCTACGAAGTTGGTCGCCCACCGATCTTGGACATGAAGGTTGAGTCCTCACTTAACCTACTATCGAGCCTCAACTGTTTACATTTCTTCGTTTCATCCTGGTTGTCGCTTTTGGGACATTCCCATGAACAACAACGTGCGTGTATTCAAGTCGGCTTAGACTCCAGCCGTCTTTTTGTGGAGTTTAACTTAATTCATTCCCTGTTATTGAAATTGACCAACGGTATATTCTGCCTCGTGGCCGTTGACGTTCCGGTTACCTGCCCTGGTCGTTGACGTAATTTTCCGCAGTGTATTTTCCTCGCCGTGTTGTTGCTGTCTTGCCGGCGTGTAGTTCGACAGCTGAGGTGTTGTTGCGGGCGCCAATATTCTGTTTGTCGTTGTACTGAAATTTTGTGGTGGTTTTGCTGGTTGCATGGAGCGGAACTAATTTTGTTGATTGGTCGGTCGGCTGCTTGTCGGTTGGGTTGCCTTCAGATTAAGAAGTCATTGGACAGGTTGCCTGTCTCACCTAAACAGGCGTTAGAGTTACAATCCCAGGCCGATCCTTGGAAACATCTGAGCGCCGTTCCTTGTGTGTTACAGTAGTTTCCCTGTTTGGGTTTTAGTTGTTTGGTTGCTGTGCGCCCTTCAGCCGAGTATCAACATCTCTTAAATTAATGTCCTTGCCTTGCCCTTAAGGCATGAGATTGTTATTCTTTTATATGGGGCCTTCAGTCGAATTTTATATGAGATGCTTTAAGATAAGGCTTTGAAACTCTTTTTCTAGGCTTTAAGCCGTTAAACATATTTTGTTGATATATGGCCTTCAGCTGAGTATTAATATCTCTTAAATTAATGTTCTTGTCTTGCCCTTAAGGCATAAGATAGTTATGCTTTTGTATGGGGCCTTCAGCCGCATTTTACATGAAATATTTTAAGATAAGGCCTTCCGCTTTTTGATTGAAACTCCTCTTATAGCTTAATATGCGACCTCCAGCCAAGTTCCATTAACATTAAATTGCTAAGGCCTGGTTAGACTGAAGATTTACAAAATATCTTTGGGTGAAACCTCCAGAAGAAACTTGTATTTCAATTTCTTGCTTACGCCTTGTGTCTTGGATTTTGAGTGTGGCCTTCAGCCGATCTAAAGTTAATCGAAGGAGGTCGATTAAAGTTTTGAGTGTTTTGCATCCTTGTTGTGATATTGTGTGTTGATGAAAAATGTTTGAGGAACTGACAGCACCTTATTTTGGCCCTTTTCACAACCTAATCCGCTCTGTCCTGCTAGCCCAGGCATTTCAACAATGCTTATTACGGAAGTGTTGCGAAAGGATGTATTGTGATTGCTCCACCTAGGATATTGGGGAATTATTCGCATCCAGCGTTCTGACTCCCTCCCCATTGTCCTCCCTACATGACAATATTGCAGCATTTCGGGGGGAGGGGGGGGGGGATGTACTGGCGTAAGCTGTCGCCACCACACCGGTCGGCAAAGATGAAGCGCGAAGATCGACTATCATGAGAGAGGCCAGAGACAAACCACAAGCAACGCACCGCCAGCGCCCTCTCGACAGCCTGTATTTAGGCCGCCACCGCTAACTGGAAGGCCTCACTCAGTCACTCCGCACTCACTCACTGACTCACTCTTCCAGTTTGGCATCTATTAAAAAAATGTTCAAATGCGTGTGAAATCTTATGGGACTTAACTGCTAAGCTGACACACTACTTAACCTAAATTATCCTAAGGACAAACACACCCATGCCCGAGGGAGGACTCGAATCTCCTCCGGGACTAGCCGCGCAGTCCATGACTGCAGCGCCCTAGACCGCTCGGCCAATCCCGCGCAGCTGGTGTCTATCAGTATACTCGCAAAGCAGGCTTGGTTCATCATAGGTACGACAGTACATAACGCCCAAATTAGTCACCACAGCGGGACTAGCAGTGAGAAACTAAAGTTTGTAATAGCAAGATTACACCAGACTGAAAGAGGACTGTTACTGGTGAGCTTGTAACACAACACATGAATTCTATTCAAGTTAAGTTTTCAGTTCATGTAAATAAAAAACCGTATTAATCCATGTTTGCATTTGCAGAAACAGGATACTGGTCACCCTCAACGACACCCTCTTCCTTGCTTCCTTCTGGTACAAGACAACAACGTCTCTCTTGCATATTAAGATTTGATTCATTTTGTGAAACGCTGTCTGTAACTTGTCTTCATTTCTTCACTGTAAGGCAACGTCACCCTGTAAAACTGATCTTTTTACAGGTTCAGCTTTCAAGCATTTTGCATTAATATTTGTCCATTACTACTGGCTGCTGAGAATTGTTTCTCTGCAATCTCCCTACCTTTAATAGCCTGTGATCCATCCTCCCTTATGTGCCTTCTGATTCTTGTAAGGCAACAGGATTCATCTTTTGCCCCTGAATTCTATTCCTATAGTCTTCATTTTTAAGACTTTTTTCCCATTAATTTAACTGAATGGATACGATTTTTAGTTATTTTCAATTTTTAATATTAAAACTTTTTACCAGCAGTTTGTGTACTATGTAGTGACGTAGTACGTGACTAACGTAAGTAGATTTGGCTCATACCCTCCCAGAGACCCTGAAGAGAAGAAGTAAAAATATAGGTGAATGAAGTGTTCCCTTACAATGTGAGATACGAGAAGAGATTGCAGGAAATCTGTCTACGATACATTAGGGTCCCAGGGAGGCTGTGAAATCCGAATTTAAGCGACCTTGTTGCTCCGGTCTCTGTGATGTAGAATTCAAAGAGGACCAGCAAACTCTGAGGCCGGATTTAACGCGGATATTGGCTCAATGAATCCAATTATCTGAGACGTTGCAGTGTTTCTGTCGACGCACAGAGTCAATTACGTGCCGAGCGTGAGGCGGTGAGCTTTGTCTGCCAGAGATCTTCTTCCGGCAGTGCACGAAGGCGTTGTCACGGCTGCCACTAAGAGGATACAGAGATGTGCACTTAAATAGGGGACAGCGCACGATTGGCTATTTTCGTCGTGATAAAACACTTTCGTATTCTGCAGGACAGTCTGCTAGCAAGACATTTACTGCACTGTTTAGTAGATACCGCTAGGGTATATGGACTCATCGCACGTCGGGGTTTTGAAGCTAGTATTCCGAGGCTTTTACTCTCATTAGCTATGTGCTGTTCTACATAGAAATGACATTGATTTTTACATTTTTCATTGAAAGATCTGAGCCAAAGTCTTTGGATGAGTTAGTACATAGATTATTTACAGAAAGCCAATGAAAAAACTGGAGATTTACGGCAGTGAAACAAAGCAACAAATGTAAACTTTCGTGACGAAGTCAAGTACATGGTAAACAATGGCCCACAATGTCGGCTTTGTAAGTTGTGTTTAAAAATCTAAGATGTATCACAATTTTCCATTCTGATGGAGATATTTGAAAATGGAACCTTCAGTAGAGTGCACACCTTTCGAACATTCAGTTAGGTCCGTAACTTGTGTTGTAAAGTATTAATCCTTAGCACATGGGCCATAAGTGAAAACATAGTGAGAATCGGTTATCTCTCATTTCCTAAATCAATGACCCGCTTCTTCTGGCTGACATCACACCCTGCCCCAGTTTTTATGCCGCTATTGTCAAATATTAAGGAATGTTATCAAGAGCAAGACGTGTGTCCATCGTTCACTGACTGATTACTATAGTTCATGTGGTATGAATATACATTATTTGTCACTGATTCGATAATGGAATATGAAACGTGGCAGTGATGGGTACATTCAACGGAAAAAAATGGGTCACTGTAGAAAAAACGGTTGAAAATTCGAATCATTTGGCAATAGCGGCATAAAAACTGAGCCAGGGTGTGATGCCATGCAGAAGAAGCGTGTCGTTGAGTTAGGAAATGGGAGATGTCCAACGCTCACTCTATATTCACTTATGCCTCATGTGCTAAGGATTATTACTTTACGACACAGATTTCGGACCTGACTGAATGTTCGAATCAGTACATGGGTATCAATGAATGTGGGACACAGAGGCAATAAAACTTTTAAGAACGTACACATAGGCCCCTCTGTCTACCATTCAGGCTAACTAAGAATAAACCACAAATTTTACCAGCAACTTTTTGATTTGCCAAAACCTCTCATATTTGTCTTTTGCAAATTGAAATGTTAAATTCGCAGATTTTGGAATGGTGATTAAAGCCACTAAATTACCTTCCACGAGCATATGCACTCATGTCTGTTTCTCGTGGCGTAATGATTAGAAAAGTGAAGTGGTGATGTAACGATGCAGAAATCAAAGCTACATGTTTTTTGTTAGAGAATGAGATTTTCACTCTGCAGCGGAGTGTGCGCTGATATGAAACTTCCTGGCAGATTAAAACTGTGTGCCCACCGAGACTCGTACTCGGGACCTTTGCCTTTCGCCTTTGCCTTTCGCAAGGTCCAGAGTTCGAGTCTCGGTCGGGCACACAGTTTTAATCTGCCAGGAAGTTTCATGTTTTTTATTGTTTGTATGAATTCACTGGAAAGAAAGAGACGGCGAAATTTGGGACAATGATTACCCAAATTATGAAACTAAGTGTTAGAATAAGCAAATAGCTGCTTTTACAGCATATAGACTTCGCTGTAAGTCAAATATTTCTCATTAAGTCGTTTAAGTTGTGAAAGATAAGTTGTCTTATAGAAAAGAGAAAATATCCTACCACAAAGGCAATTTTTTGAGAGCTATTCGTAAAGGATAGAATGAAACATGAAACTATTACCCAATCAATGTGAGAAATGTTATAAATTCGTGCAGCTACTACTAATAGTTATTATCCCTAAGTGTTCGCAGCGGGAATGAGGTAAGCGAAATTAATGACTTTTTAGTTTGGTGTAGCTCTGTAAATATGAACCAGACGCATGATAAGCGAATAGAAACAGTAAAACTTATGATTTGCTTTACCTTCCAGTCACTGTCCCAGTTAAGCAATATTTTGCATCCCAGTGCTCTATTATGTACCTACAAATCTCATCCATCACACGTACCGAACTATTACTTTAGTTTCCATTACCATGACTAAAATGTTTGTATACGACCACTGCAACGTCGACGATGTGAAATGCAGTTCCACAACCCCTCCTACGACAAAAAAATCTACAATATAGTCATGGAGTTTACAATATTATTCAAGTTTTCTTCATGCTGGGTTGTGCTTTGGACGCGAATTTTGGGACACTGCGTATCGTGTGAATGCGTCTGTGATTATTTACCAAGTTGATAACACACTGACTGCCCCTAAAAGGAAAAATGAGAAGGCTAAGCGAAGGAAGAAGATGGCGGGATGAGCTGCAATCGTGTGGTGGGTCGTCATAGTAACAATAGCTTGGGAAACAGAGAAGTGGAAGAATGGAAGAAGTCAGGAAAGGCCTTTGAACAATAGCGGGACAGTGATTGCTAGTAACAAACGTAGACAAACAAACGAATACACCACTGGATGTCAGTACTGACGCTATGGGTTCAACTTGAACCGTTGACATCCGATTAACAGTACTACGTTCGTGGTTCTAATTGTGGATGGATGACTGTAACCGAGGAGTTGTAAAAGGTGTTCATGACTTATGTCAGACATAGCATACTGACCTAAAGCTGATTTACCTCTCTTGTCATATTAGTCCTAGTGCTGTCGAAGGCAATTAAGGCAATTTTCTTTGGACATACGATCTGTCCTCCACTGTGATCCTAGCTGCAGCTGCACGGAATGCGGCAAATATCTGCAGTGCGCATTAACTGTGAACTGACTTACTATTCACATGTGTTACATATCTGGCACATTTATGAGTTTATATGTATACTGCATACACATGATAGCTATTAAGACGCAGTAACCTGCATTATCAGAGGTGTTTATGGGAACTGAAGTCATCTCTGTCTTAGGAACTGTAGACTAAATATCAACCCATGTGATCGATGTAATTTCGAATGTCAAGAGCCTACCTCTAGACGTGATCTCAAGATCCAATAAATGCATGGTATTCCGGGCAAACCAACAACAGCCTGATATTCATAATATACAATCAAATGCCAAAATAACTGGTATAGGTATGCGTATTCAAATACAGATATTTATAAACAGAATAAGGCGCTGCTATTGGCAACGCCTATATAAGACAACTTTCTGGCGCAGTTGTTTTACTGGTTACTGCTGCTACAATGGCAGGTTATCACTATTTAAGTGAGTTTGAAGGTGATGTTACAGTCGGCTGCTACAATGGCAGGTTATCACTATTTAAGTGAGTTTGAAGGTGATGTTACAGTCGGCGCACGAGCGATGGGACATAGCTTCTCCGAGGTAGAGATGAAGTGGGGATTTTCCCATACGACCATTTCATGAGTGTACCGTGAATATCAGGAATCCGGTAAAACACCAAACCTCCGACATCGCTGCGGCCGGAAACAGATCCAGCAAGAACAAGACCAACGACGACTGAAGATAATCTTTCAACGTGACAGAAGTGCAACCTTTCCTCAAATCGCTGCAGATTTCAATGATGGGTCATCAACATGTGTCATCGTGCGAACCATTCAACGGAACATCATGAATATGGGCTTTCGGAGCCGAAGGCCCACTCGTGTACCTATCATGATGCTCGACACAAAGCTTTACTCCTAGCCTGAGCCTTCAACACCGACATTGGACTGTTGATGACTGGATACATGGTGCCTGATCGGATGAGTCTCGTTTCAAATTGTATTGAGCGGATGGACGTGTACGGGTATGGAGACAACCTCATGAATCCCTGGACCCTGCATGTCAGCAGGCGACTGTTCAAGCTGGTGGAGGCTCTGTAATTGTGTGGGGCGTATGCAATTAGTGTGATATGCGACCCCTGATACGTCTAGATACGGCTATCACAATTGACACGTAAGCATCCTGTCTGATTACCTACATCCATATGTCCATTGCGTATTCCAATGGACTTGGGCAATTTTAGCAGGACAATGCGACAGCCTGGACGTTCTGAATTGCTTCAGAGTGGCTCCAGAAAGACTCCCCTGAGTTTAAAAACTTCCGCTGGCCACGAAACTGCCCAAACATTATTGAGCATATCTGGGATGCCTTGCAACGTGCTGTTCAGAAGAGATCTGCACTCCCTCGTACTCTTACGGATTTATGGACAGCCCTGCAGTATTCATCGCGTCAGTTCCCTCGAGCACTACTTAAGACATTAGTCGAGTCCATGACAAGTCGTCTTGAGGCACTTCTGCATGCTCGCGGGGACCCTACATCTACATCTACATCTACATCTACATGACTACTCTGCAATTCACATTTAAGTGCTTGGCAGAGGGTTCATCGAACCACAATCATACTATCTCTCTACCATCCCACTCCCGAACCGAGCGCGGGAAAAACGAACACCTAAACCATTCTGTTCGAGCTCTGGTTTCTCTTATTTTATTTTGATGATCATTCCTACCTATGTAGGTTGGGCTCAACAAAATATTTTCGCATTCGGAAGAGAAAGTTGGTGACTGAAATTTAGTAAATAGATCTCGCCGCAACGAAAAACGTCTTTGCTTTTATGACTTCCATCCCAACTCGCGTATCATATCTGCCACACTCTCTCCCCTATTACGTGATAATACAAAACGAGCTGCCCTTTTATGCACCCTTTCGATGTCCTCCGTCAATCCCACCTGCTGAGGATCCCACAACGCACAGCAACATTCTAACAGAGGACGAACGAGTGTAGTGTAAGCTTTCTCTTTAGTTTACTTGTTGCATCTTCTATGTGTCCTTCCAATGAAACGCAACGTTTGGCTCGCCTTCCCCACAATATTATCTATGTGGTCTTTCCAACTGAAGTTGTTAACACCCAGGTACTTAGTTGAATTGACAGCCTTTAGAATTGTACTCTTTATCGAGTAATCGAATTCCAACGAATTTATTTTGGAACTCATGTGGATCACCTCACACTTTTCGTTATTTAGCGTCAACTGCCACCTGCCACACCATACAGCAATCTTTTCTAAATCTCTTTTCAACTGATACTGGTCTTCGGATGACCTTAGTAGACGGTAAATTACCGCATTATCTGCGAACAACCTAAGAGAACTGCTCAGATTGTCACCCAAGTCATTTATATAGATCAGGAACAGCAGAGGTCCTAGGACACTTCCCTGGGGAACACCTGATATCACTTCAGTTTTACTCGATGATTTGCCGTCTGTTACTACGAACTGCGACCTTCCTGATAGGAAGTCACGAATCCATTTGCACAACTGAGTCGATACCCCATAGGCCCGCAGCTTGATTAGAAGTCGCTTGTGAGGAACGGTGTCAAAAGCTTTTCGGAAATCTAGAAATACGGAATCAACCTGAGATCCCCTGTCGATAGCGGCCATTACTTGAGCGTTGCACAAGAACTATGTTTTCTGAAACCATGCTGATTACGTATCAATAGACCGTTCCCTTCGATGTGATTCATAATGTTTGAATACAGTATATGCTCAAAAACCCTACTGCAAACCGACGTCAATGATTTAGGTCTGTAGTTTGATGGATTACTCCTACTACCCTTCTTAAACACTGGTGCGACCTGCTCAATTTTCCAATCTGTAGGTATAGATCTATCGGTGAGCGAGCGGTTATATATGACTGCTAAGTAGGGAGCTATTGTATCAGTGTAATTTGAAAGGAACCTAATCGGTATACAATCTGGACCTGAAGACTTGCCCATATCAAGCGATTTGAGTTGCTACGCAACCCCTAAGGTATCTACTTCTATGAAACTCATGTTAGCAGCTGTTTGTGTTTCAAATTCTGAAATATTCCATTCGTCTTCCCTGGTGAAGGAATTTCGGAAAAATGTGTTCAATAACTCCGCTTTAGCGGCACAGTCGTCTGTAACAGTAGCATCGGCACTGCACAGCGAAGGTATTGACTGCGTCTTGCCGCTTGCGTACTTTACATGCGACCAGATTTCCTTCGGATTTTCTACCAAACTTCGAGACAATGTTTCGTTGTGGAACCTATTAAAGGCATCTCGCATTGAAGTCCGTGCCAAATTTCGCGCGTCTGTATATTTTAGCCAATCTTCGGGATTTCGCGTTCTTCTGAACTTCACATGCTTTTTCCGTTGCCTCTGCAACAGCGTTCGGACCTGTTTTGTGTAGCATGGGGGACCAGTTTATGAGGTATGAATCTCTCAATTGCTGTTGCTACTATATGTTTGAATTTGAGCCACATCTCGTCTACATTTGCATACTCAGTTCGGAAGGAATGGAGATTGTCTCTTAGGAAGGCTTCTAGTGACACTTTATCCGCTTTTTTAAATAAAATTATTTTGCATTTGTTTCTGGTGGATTTGGAAGAAACGGTATTGAGCCTAGCTACAACGACCTTGTGATCACTAATCCCTGTATCAGTCATGATGCTCTCTATTAGCTCTGGATTGTTTGTGGCTAAGAGGTCAATTGTGTTTTCGCAACCATTTACAATTCGCGTGGGTTCGTGGACTAAATGCTCGAAATAATTTTCTGAAAAAGAATTTAGGACAATCTCGGAAGATGTTTTCTGCCTTCCACCGGTTTTGAACAAGTATTTTTGCCAACATATCGAGGGAAGGTTGAAGTCCCCATCAACTATAACCGTATGAATGGGGTATTTATTTGTTACGAGACTCAAATTTTCTCTGAACTGTTCACCAACTATATCATCGGCGTCTGTGGGTCGGTAGAAGGATCCAATTATTAACATAGTTCGGCTGTTAAGTATAACCTCCACCCATACCAATTCGCACGGAGTATCTACTTCGACTTCACTACAAGATAAACCACTACTGACAGACACAAACATTCCACCACCAATTCTGCCTAATCTATCTTTCCTGAACACCGTCTGAGACTTCGTAAAAATTTCTGCAGAACTTATTTCAGGCTTTAGACAGCTTTCTGTACCTATAACGATTTCAGCTCCTGTGCTTTCTACTAGCGCACCCTACAAGACATTAGGCAGTTTCTTTGTCTTTTCAGTGTCTACGTCTGCTGCAGCTGTTTCCAATATACATTATTATTTTTCTCTTTGCTTAAGAATTCGACGTTGGACACCTGTGTTACAATGGTTCATCTTTGGACCAAATTTGAACTGGCAGTTTCCGTCACGCAGCCCTAGTTCCATCTGCAACAGCAGGTCGGCCAGACAGAATTTTCTTCTTTATTTAGATGTAAAGGATAGTCAGAAACAGTCTGAAAAACGAGTAAGGGTGTCGCCGGATAGGTCGTGATGAGAAATAACTGTTAAGAAAAAGAATCGATACATCGCACGTTTTCCAAGTTAATTACCATTGAAGTTGCCAATGGGTATCACTGTGTGGGGTTTGGCGGGGACGGCCAGCTCGTCCCACGCATCCCCCGATCGGACTAAGAGTGTGGTTGCCCGGGATACTGCCCACATTGAGGCTGATCCCTCAGCTGTGGTAGAGTGGAAGGTCGTCTCGAGGTGTGGCAGGGGGCGAAAGACATTCCGGAGGGCTGAACGGAAGGCCTCTCCAGTTTGTCTGACGAACCGGTTTCAGGCTCTGTCTCTGGCTGATACTGATGTTCGGCCGGAGATGTCTGCTTGTCCTGTTCCAGAGGTTGCCCCTCAGTCTGCAAGATCCGGGGAGTCGAAGAGGGTGGGCTTACTGGTAGTTGGGAGCTCCAATGTCAGGCACGTAATGGGGCCCCTTAGGGATATGGCAGCAAGAGAGGGGAAGAAAACCAATGTGCACTCCGTGTGCATACCGGGGGGCGTCATTCCATATGTGGAAAGGGTCTTTCCGGTTGCCATGAAAGGTACAAGGTGCACCCATCTGCAGGTGGTCGCTCATGTCGGCACCAATGATGTGTGTCGCTATGGATCGGAGGAAATCCTCTCTGACTTCAGGCGGCTATCTAATTTGGTGAAGACTGCCAGTCTCGCTAGCGGGGTGAAAGCAGAGCTCATCATCTGCAGCATCATCGACAGGACTGACTGCGGAAT
The DNA here is from genome assembly GCF_023897955.1 of Schistocerca gregaria. Classification (NCBI taxonomy): domain Eukaryota; kingdom Metazoa; phylum Arthropoda; class Insecta; order Orthoptera; family Acrididae; genus Schistocerca; species Schistocerca gregaria. The sequence continues at coordinate 318,425,733 of NC_064925.1, read as the reverse complement.
TTTGGTACAGAGCCGAGTGGAGGGTCTGAATCAGAGGCTGAGACGGTTCTGCGACCGTGTGGGCTGCAGATTCCTCGACTTGCGCCATAGGGTGGTGGGGTTTCGGGTTCCGCTGGATAGGTCAGGAGTCCACTACACGCAACAAGCGGCTACACGGGTAGCAGGGGCTGTGTGGCGTGGACTGGGCGGTTTTTTAGGTTAGATGGACTCGGGCAAGTACAGAAAGGGTAACAGCTTCAAAGGGTGCGGGGCAAAGTCAGGATATGCGGGGACCAAGCAGCAATCGGTATTGTAATTGTAAACTGTCGAAGCTGCATTGGTAAAGTACCGGGACTTCAAGTGCTGATAGAAAGCACCGAAGCTGAAATCGTTATAGGTACAGAAAGCTGGCTGAATCAAGAGATAAATTCAGACGAAATTTTTACAAAGGCACAGACGGTGTTTAGAAAGGATAGATTGCATGCAACCGGTGGTGGCGTGTTTGTCGCTGTTAGTAGTAGATTATCCTGTAGTGAAGTAGAAGTGGATAGTTCCTGCGAAATATTATGGGTGGAGGTTACACTCAACAACCGAGCTAGGTTAATAATTGGCTCCTTTTACCGACTTCCCGACTCAGCACCATTAGTGGCAGAACAGCTGCGAGAAAATTTGGAATACATTTCACATAAATTTTCTCAGCATATTATAGTCTTAGGTGGAGATTTCAGTTTACCAGATATAGACTGAGATACTCAGATGTTTAGGACAGGTAGTAGGGACAGAGCATCGAGTGACATTGTACTGAGTGTACTATCCGAAAATTACCTCGAGCAATTAAACAGAGAACCGACTCGTGGAGATAACATCTTGGACCTACTCATAACAAACAGACCCGAACTTTTCGACTCTGTAAGTGCAGAACAGGGAATCAGTGATTATAAGGCCGTTGCAGCATCCCTGAATATGGAAGTTAATAGGAATATAAAAAAAGGGAGGAAGATTTATCTGTTTAGCAAGAGTAATAGAAGGCAGATTTCAGACTACCTAACAGATCAAAACGAAAATTTCTGTTCCGACACTGACAATGTTGAGTGTTTATGGAAAAAGTTTAAGGCAATTTTAAAATGCGTTTTAGACAGGTACGTGCCGAGTAAAACTGTGAGGGACGGGAAAAACCCACCGTGGTTCAACAGCAAAGTTAGGAAACTATTGCGGAAGCAAGTTTAAACGCAGCCAAAACCTCTCAGACAAACAGAACCTAAACGATGTCAAAGTTAGCGTAAGGAGGGCTATGCGTGAAGCGTTCAGTGAATTCGAAAGTAAAATTCTATGTACCGACTTGACACAAAATCCTAGGAAGTTCTGGTCTTACGTTAAATCAGTAAGTGGCTCGAAACAGCATATCCAGACACTCCGGGATGATGATGGCTTTGAAACAGAGGATGACAGGTGTAAAGCTGAAATACTAAACACCTTTTACCAAAGCTGTTTCACAGAGGAAGACCGCACTGCAGTTCCTTCTCTAAATCCTCGCACAAATGAAAAAAATGGCTGACATCGAAATAAGTGTCCAAGGAATAGAAAAGCAACTGAAATCACTCAACAGAGGAAAGTCCACTGGACCTGACGGAATACCAATTCGATTCTACACAGAGTAAGCGAAAGAACTTGCCCCCCTTCTAACAGCCGTGTACCGTAAGTCTCTAGAGGAACGGAAGGTTCCAAATCATTGGAAAAGAGCACAGGTAGTCTCAGTCTTCAAAAAGGGTCGTCGAGCAAATGCCCAAAACTATAGACCTATATCTCTGACGTCGATCTGTTGTAGAATTTTAGAACATGTTTTTTGCTCGAGTATCATGTCGTTTTTGGAAACCCAGAATCTACTCTGTAGGAATCAACATGGATTCCGGAAACAGCGATCGTGTGAGACCCAACTCGCTTTATTTGTTCACGAGACGCAGAAATTATTAGATACAGGCTCCCAGGTAGATGCTATTTTCCCAGACTTCCGGAAGGCGTTCGATACAGTTCCGCACTGTCGCCTGATAAACAAAGTAAGAGCCTACTGAATATCAGACCAGCTGTCTGGCTGGATTGAAGAGTTTTTAGCAAACGGAACACAGCATGTTGTTATCAATGGAGAGACGTCTACAGACGTTAAAGTAACCTCTGGCGTGCCACAGGGTAGTGTTATGGGACCATTGCTTTTCACAATATACACTCCTGGAAATGGAAAAAAGAACACATTGACACCGGTGTGTCAGACCCACCATACTTGCTCTGGACACTGCGAGAGGGCTGTACAAGCAATGATCACACGCACGGCACAGCGGACACACCAGGAACCGCGGTGTTGGCCGTCGAATGGCTCTAGCTGCGCAGCATTTGTGCACCGCCGCCGTCAGTGTCACCCAGTTTGCCGTGGCATACGCAGCTCCATCGCAGCCATTAACACTGGTAGCATGCCGCGACAGCGTGGACGTGAACCGTATATGCAGTTGACGGACTTTGAGCGAGGGCGTATAGTGGGCATGCGGGAGGCCGGGTGGACGTACCGCCGAATTGCTCAACACGTGGGGCGTGAGATCTCCACAGTACATCGATGTTGTCGCCAGTGGTCGGCGGAAGGTGCACGTGCCCGTCGACCTGGGACCGGACCGCAGCGATGCACGGATGCGCGCCAAGACTGTAGGATCCTACGCTGCCGTAGGGGACCGCACCGCCACTTCCCAGCAAATTAGGGACACTGTTGCTCCTGGGGTACGGCGAGGACCATTCGCAACCGTCTCCATGAAGCTGGGCTACGGTCCCGCACACCGTTAGGCCGTCTTTCGCTCACGCCCCAACATCGTGCAGCCCGCCTCCAGTGGTGTCGCGACAGGCGTGAATGGAGGGACGAATGGAGACGTGTCGTCTTCAGCGATGAGAGTCGCTTCTTCCTTGGTGCCAGTGATGGCTGTATGCGTGTTTGGCGCCATGCAGGTGAGCGTCACAATCAGGACTGCATACGACCGAGGCACACAGGGCCAACACCCGGCATCATGGTGTGGGGAGCGATCTCCTACACTGGCCGTACACCTCTGGTGATCGTCGAGGGGACACTGAATAGTGCACGGTACATCCAAACCGTTATCGAACCCATCGTTCTACCATTCCTAGACCGGCAAGGGAACTTGCTGTTCCAACAGGACAATGCACGTCCGCATGTATCCCATGCCACCCAACGTGCTCTAGAAGGTGTAAGTCAACTACCCTGGCCAGCAAGATCTCCGGATCTGTCCCCCATTGAGCATGTTTGGGACTGGATGAAGCGTCGTCTCACGCGGTCTGCACGTCCAGCACGAACGCTGGTCCAACTGAGGCGCCAGGTGGAAATGGCATGGCAAGCCGTTCCACAGGACTACGTCCAGCATCTCTACGATCGTCTCCATGGGAGAATAGCAGCCTGCATTGGTGCGAAAGGTGGATATACACTGTACTAGTACCGACATTGTACATGCTCTGTTGCCTGTGTCTATGTGCCTGTGGTTCTGTCAGTGTGATCATGTGATGTATCTGACCCCAGGAATGTGTCAATAAAGTTTCCCCTTCCTGGGACAATGAATTCACGGTGTTCTTATTTCAATTTCCAGGAGTGTATATAAATGACCTAGTAGATAGTGTCGGAAGTTCCATGCGGCTCTTCGCGGATGATGCTGTAATATACAGAGAAGTTGCAGCATTAGAAAATTGTTGCGAAATGCAGGAAGATCTACAGCGGATAGGCACTTTGTGTAGGGAGTGGCAACTGACGTTAACAGAGAGAAATGTAATGTATTGCGAATACATATAAAGAAGGATCCTTTATTGTATGATTATATGATAGCGGAACAAACACTGGTAGCAGTTACTTCTGTTAAATATCTGGGAGTATGCGTGCGGAACGATTTGAGATAGAATGATCATATAAAATTAATTGTGGGTAGGTGGGTACCAGTTTGAGATTCATTGGGAGAGTCCTTAGAAAATGTAGTCCATCAACAAAGGAGGTGGCTTACAAAACACTCGTTCGACCTATACTTGAGTATTGCTCATCAGTGTGGGATCCGTACCAGATCGGGTTGACGGAGAAGATCCAAAGAAGAGCGGCGCGTTTCGTCACAGGGTTATTTGGTAACCGTGATAGCGTTACGGAGATGTTTAGCAAACTCAAATGGCAGACTCTGCAAGACAGGCGCTCTGCGTCGCGGTGTAGCTTGCTCGCCAGGTTTCTAGAGGGTGCGTTTCTGGATGAGGTATCAAATATACTGCTTCCTCCTACTTATACCTCCCGAGGAGATCACGGATGTAAAATTAGAGAGATTCGAGCGTGCACGGAGGCTTTCAGACAGTCGTTCTTCCCGCGAACCATACGCGACTGGAATAGAAAAGGGAGGTAATGACACTGGTACGTAAAGTTCCCTCCGCCATACACCGTAGGGTGGCTTGCGGAGTATGAATGTAGATGTAGATGTAGAAGTTAACCAGTCAGGCCATTGTGCACTCAAATTCAAGTGGCCCACAAGAGACGGTGTAGCCAACCGTGTTCTTCAGAACAAGAGAGCGATATAAAAACTGGACGTGGCAAGGTAATGAGTGCAGAGACCAGGGCAAAGGCTGAGTCGACTCGTGCAGTATCATCTACGCTACGAGAACAACTGGCGGGCCGTTTGAATTTGCTCGCGCAAAGGCCTAATTAGCTACCTTCAGTACTAATTATCTCGGAAACGGCCCTACTTACTGACTTTTTTCTTAACAGTTATTTCTCAGCATAACTTACCCTGCACCACCCTTACAAATTTTAAAGACTGTTTCTGACACACTGTATGTCTGTTAAAGAAACCGAACTCGATTGCATGCCTGCTGTAGCCACTAACTACTAGTATTTAGCAACTTTACGGTGCAGTTATCAGTTATTGTTCAAATTTAACCTTGTTTCTTAAGAACTAGTTCACAAATTTTTGGTTAGGAACACACACAAACTTGTATAGACGAACACAAACTCAAGGCAAAATAGTCGGTGCCATGGTCGGGATTCGAGTTGACGACCTCTGAAGAAGTATCTGTGTGTCGTGACCTTCGCAGGCTCTGCAGGCTGGGGCCACATTGACTTTCGGGCAGACGTAAAGCGGCGAGAGGTTTGGAGCACGTTTTCCTCCCGTTCATCACCAATGCTGCTCCTTTTGGCGGCAATATTTTTACTTCCTCTGCAGGTGTCAGCATGAGAGCGGCAAGCGGAACCGACATCGCCGGCCCTGAGTTGCAACGGCTCTTTGGAAGCGTTCATTTCGAGACAGAGTCATCGCTGTGACTGAAGAAGTCGAGTTTTTAGGGAGGCTGTCAGGAGGTATGGCGTGCCACCTATTACTGCAAAGAGAAGGTGGAAGACTTATGTTGAAAGAGGCACTAACAGCGGAATTCCTGGCTCAGACAGGAAGAGAACGACCGCACACCAGGACGACACAGAACCTGTGCGTAAGAACCGACAACTTCTACATCTACATCTACGTCCATACTACGCAAGTCACCTGACGGTGTGTAACGGAGGGTACCCTGAGTACCTCTATCCGTTCTCCCTTCTATTCCTGTCTCGTATTGTTCGTGGAAAGAAGGATTGTCGGTATACTCCTGTGTGGGCTCTAATCTCTCTGATTTTATCCTCATGGTCTCTTCGCGAGATATACGTAGGAGGGAGCAATATACTGCTTGAGTCTCCGGTGAAGGTATGTTCTCCAAACTTTAACAAAAGCCTGTACCGAGCTTCCTTCCCTAAATAGGAAGCAGTTGCAACGAGAGTCTAATTTCCCCGGCTACGGTGACACTTCTCGCCGACGGCTGAGGGAAACTGGACACCACACACGAAGATCCGCTGTAAAACAGGAACTCAGCAAGGAAGATGCTTTATACCGGCTGGCATTCGCAGAGTTCCATCTGAATGCTGCGGGGGAAAACGTAATTTTCATTAATGTGAGGATGTTTTCCACGAGCAATTGCATTACAACAGTAGTTTACCGGTCGCGAGGTCCAAGACATGGTGAAGAATATGTAGTGACGATAAGAAGTGGGCTGCTATCGATTTCCTGCTTGGGTTGGATTTGTGCGAGAGGAGCAACAGTACTTCGTAGGAATGAGAGAAGTCTCGATACAGGTCGTACACTAACACGTTTTAGAACGTGATTCTGCCATCAGTGCGAATGCTATACAGTGAAGGAAAGTCCACATTACAGGAAAATCACTCACTTGTGCATAAGTCTACATTCATTTGTCCAACATGGGCATTAACGTCATGTACTGGCCATCACGGGCTGCTGATAAGAACCCAATCGGGAACATGTGGGGTGAGCCAGCACGAACACTGCCAGATAAGTGACCACAAACCAACTGATTACAGCTGACACCCTTTGGGACTGCATTCTTGATGTCTGGGAGCAAGTTGCTTCTTCTGACAATTACGTCCAACTCTTCATATATTCCACGCCAAGACGCATGATTCAAGATAGAAATAATGGGGGATTCTGGACAAGATATTAGAGCAATGAGAGAATTTTATTTTTTCTTTACCTGTTCTTTTGCTCAATTATCTGTCATTGTCAGCCAGTAAATCAATGAGAGATCAAAAAGATAACGAGAAATCAACTGGCGACGGAAAAATAACGATCACAAGACAAGAAAATATGACATAGTCTTCCATTTAAAATAAACAACTTTCTACTAAATAAAAGTTTTGAACATTACATTTCTCTTTCATTTGCTCTCTGCCTTCACACATTAAAAGTAATAAATAAAAAGGGACTTTTTAAGGCTACTACTCGTCATTTTAAAATAATCTCTCTCTTTCACTCTATTCCTACCCCCTGTACCCTCCCGAAAATATGTAGATTAGTGTTTCTAATATTTATTTAACTTTAATTTCTTCTTCCATCTCTCTCTCTCTCTCTCTCTCTCTCTCTCTCTCTCTCTCTTATATTCTGGTCTCACTCCTAAAAGTAATAAACAAATCAAGCAGTTTCCATTGAAATTAAACTTTTTCTTCTGATGTCTTCCTCTGCCTCATCCCTTTTTTACTTTCCCCCTCTATCATTCCTCGTAAAACCTAACAAACAGTTTCGTTTTAAATCCTCCGTTTTATTACCTATCGTTCGTTCTGAAAACATCCTTACCTTATGATTTTTCTCTCTGTCCTAAGCTAAAAGGAACTACGAGATACTTTACTTGGTTTTAAATCTTTTATATTACGCTTCTACCCTCCTCCATATTCCACTCTCCCTGCATTCCTGCCTTCCTTCTGGCCCTCTCTCCCTCCCTCCCCCCCCCCCCCTCACTCTCTCTCTCTCTCTCTCTACCCTCTGTTTCTTACACACGCAGACTCGGAGACAAGGGCTTACCCACTGACACACACACACACACACACACACACACACACACACACACAGGTCATAGCATGGACAATGTCTAATTTCAGCAGCATATCGGTTTCCCCACAAAGGTATTTAGAATCAACGGAGATTGGACAAGCTACGTTTCGAGAACTGAAGGACTGAAAGAGCTAATTATTTCCATGTGCATCTGAGTAGAGGTTCATTAGCAGTTACCGTCTTCTGAAGGTGTGTTCTGATTAAGTACAGAGGTGTGAAACGTTGTAGCAGTAATTCTCAGAAGTGATGATAACTAGTCGGCATGTGGAAACTGGAGATGTATAAGAAACTGGTGTTGTTAATCGAAGCTAGCGCAACGTCAGAATAAGTAGCGGTCGTATGCTTATTAAGAGAAGAATGAACTATGTTGTTTCCATTAGAACTAACGTGCTTTATTTCCTGTGAGTGTTGGATAATAACTAGCGACGGGAGCTAACTTTCCTTACAAGGATAATTAAACGTATGAAGTTAAAAATAATGGCGGATTCTGGACAAGAGTACTGAAAGCATTTTATTTTTTCATTTTCTTTACTTTTTTTCTCAATTTCCTGTCAGTGAGATGCAGTGGGAGATCAAATGGAGACGGAAAAATATCGAACACGCCGAACACGCCTCTGCAGTGCGCTTTTTCGGCAATGGCGCATTCTTTACTTGCACAGATCACTTGAATTATCTGAGGCTTATATTACTTGTAGCTTACGGAATTTCTCTCTGAATGTCGTTTTGTAATCGTAGCACAAGTGCAAGAAACGGTAAAGCTTTATCTATGTTATTTTGTTTCAGCTGAGTTTTTGTTTCGCTGAAATTTCTGATAACACTGCACGAAGCTCGTTGGGAGTTAAACGATGTATGTTTGTGTTCCATTTTTACGATTTACTAATGACTTCTTCATGTTTAGCCATGATAATGTCACTTGAGAGATAGCTAATTTTAACACTAGTTGCCTACCGAATATTTTTCAGTTAAAAATAAAAAGCTAGTGAGCATTAATAATTGATTTTATGTACTAAGGGCCAGCAATGATTCTTTTGTAATCGTTATGTGCAGAATTTAATTTTCGTTCTTCTGATTATTAGAGATTGAATGACAATTTTACTTTAGAATGGCTTATTAAAGAACGTACTGTAAACGTATTGTGTGCCTTTTCGCAGTCACTACTTTGATTTCTTTATGCCTCTTTAGTGAGATTTTTCAGTAATGGAGCATCTTTTATTTGCACAATCCACTTGAATGGATTGAGGTTTAATATTATTTGTGGCTTACGGCATTTCTCTGTGAATGTTCGCGTTTTGCAGTTGTAACATAAACGTAAAAATCAATTAAGCTTTTATCTACGTCCACAGACGCGCATTTGGGACTTTATGCAATCAGCACGTTTTGCAGTTGTAACATAAACGTAAAAATCAATTAAGCTTTTATCTATGCCCACAGACGCGCATTCGGGACTTTATGAAATCAGTGGTGCCTTAGCGTTCTTCGCCTTTTTTAAAACTGATGTTCAGCTTTCTCTGTCTCCTTCCTTCATCATCTGGTCCGGCATAGGAGCGAAGTGTACAATATGACCATTGCTCTGTACGGCTGTTTGATTGTAGATGGATTTTGGATTAATGCTGCACAGTAAGATCAGGAGCACAGGCTCTGATGTAAACAAATTGTATAGCGCACCGTACCTGAGAAGCTATTAAAAATGAGGCTAACTGTATTTTTGTGTAATTCGTTTATGACACCTATATTAAATTCTCACACTAAAGAATGACACCTGCAGCAAAAGTTCCAAGTTTTCATTGCGTCATCGATTTCTACATCTACATCTACACCCATACTCCGCAAGCCACCTCACGGTGTGTGGCGGAGGGTACCCTGAGTACCTCTATCAGTTCTCCCTTCTATTCCAGTCTCGTATTGTTCATGGAAAGAAGGGTTCTCGGTATGCTCCTGTGTGGGCTCTAATCTCTATGATTTTATCCTCATGGTCTCTTCGCGAGATATACGTAGGAGGGGGCAACATACTGCTTGACTCTTCGGTGAAGGTATGTTCTCGAAACTTTAACAAAAGCCCGTACCGAGCTACTGAGCGTCTCCCTTGCAGAGTCTTCCACTGGAGTTTATCTATCATCTCCGTAACGCTTTCGCGATTGCTAAATGATCCTGTAACGAAGCGCGCTGCTCTCCGTTGGATATTCTCTATCTCTTCTATCAACCCTATCTGGTACGGATCCCACACTGCTGAGCAGTATTCAAGCAGTGGGCAAACAAGCGTACTGTAACCTACTTCCTTTGTTTTCGGATTGCATTTCCTTAGGATTCTTCCAATGAATCTCAGTCTGGCATCTGCTTTACCGACGATCAACTTTATATGATCATTCAATTTTAAATCACTCCTAATGCGTACTCCCGGTTAATTTATGGCATTAACTGCTTCCAGTTGCTGACCTGCTATATTGTAGCTAAGTGATAAGGGATCTATCTTTCTATGTATTCGCAGCACATTACACTTGTCTACATTGGGATTCAATTGCCATTCCCTGCACCATGCGTCAATTCGCTGCAGATCCTCCTGCATTTCAGTACAATTTTCCATTGTTACAACCTCTCGATACACCACAGCATCATCTGAAAAAAGCCTCAGTGAACTTCCGATGTCATCCACCGGGTCATTTATGTATATTGTAAATAGAAACGGTCCTATGACACTCCCCTGCGGCACACCTGAAATCACTCTTACTTCGGAAGACTTCTCTCCATTGAGAATGACATGCTGCGTTCTGTTATCTAGGAACTCCTCAATCCAATCACATAATTGATCTGTTAGTCCATATGCTCTTACTTTGTTCATTAAACAACTGTGGGGAACTGTATCGAACGCCTTGCGGAAGTCAAGAAACACGGCATCTACCTGTGAACCCGTGTCTATGGCCCTCTGAGTCTCGTGGACGAATAGCGCGAGTTGGGTTTCACACGACCGTCTTTTTCGAAACCCATGCTGAAGGCTACAGAGTATATTTCTAGTCTCCAGAAAAGTCACGATGCTCGAACATAATACGTGCTCCAAAATTCCACAACTGATCGACGTTAGAGATATAGGTCTATATTTCTGCACATCTGTTCGACGTCCCTTCTTGAAAACGGGGATGACCTGTGCCCTTTTCCAATCCTTTGGAACGCTACGCTCTTCTAGAGACCTACGGTACACCGCTGCAAGAAGGGGGGAAGTTCCTTCGCGTACTCTGTGTAAAATCGAACTGGTATCCCGTCAGGTCCTCTTTTGAGCGATTTTAATTGTTTCTCTATCCCCCTGTCGTCTATTTCGATATCTACCATTTTGTCATCTGTCCGACAATCTAGAGAAGGAATTACAGTACAGTCTTCCTCTGTGAAACAGCTTATGAAGAAGACATTTAGTATTCCGGCCTTTAGTCTGTCATTCTCAGTTTCAATACCATTTTGGTCACAGAGTGTCTGGACATTTTGTTTTGATACACCTACCGCTTTGACGTAAGACCAAAATTTCTTAGGATTTTCTGCCAAGTCAGTACATAGAACTTTACTTTCGAATTCATTGAACGCCTCTCGAATAGCCCTCCTCACACTACATTTCGCTTCGCGTAATTTTTGTTTGTCCGCAAGGCTTTGGCTATGTTTATGTTTGCTGTGAAGTTCCCTTTGCTTCCGCAGCAGTTTTCTAACTCTGTTGTTGTACCACGGTGGCTCTTTTCCATCTCTTACGATCTTGCTTGGCACATACTCATCTAACACTATCTGTACTTGAGACAAAGCTTTTGTGTTGAGCGGTCAGGTACTCTGTAATCTAGTAAGTGTTCCAGATTGATGAACAAATTCAAGGTTTTGTACTAAATGCACATGACGAAAATCCGAAAAATGTCATGGAATTTTTTTTTTGAAATTTGTGGTAAGTTCTTATGGGACCAAACTCCTGAGATCATCGGTTACTAGACTTACACACCAATTAATCTAATTTAAATTAACTTACGCTAAAGACAAGAAACATACCCATGTCCGAGGGAGGACTCGAACCTCCGATGGTGGAAGCTGCGCGAGCCGTGACAAGGCGCCTCACAACCGCACGGCTACCACGTTCGGCAAACATGTCACGCAAGTGATAAATAATCATAGATTGGACTTTGACTAATCGCAGGCATTCTATGACTGCATATTGTCTTTAGCATAAAGTGGTGGAACAGCAACCCTTTTACACATATAATGTTATCTATTGTAGCCTTAGAGCACTAAGATAACATACTGAAAAGCGACATTATGGTGACTTGACCAGCTGTTAAGCTCTTAATAGGTAATGCTTTAAGTCTGCTCAACACGCTGACTCCTTTAGGTATCAATATCTTTGCCAGCAAGACACTCAGGCCTCTCCTTTGTTAGCAGAGCTATTTTTTCGCATTTTCAAAGTTAGTCATGGAATCCATGACTTTTACCAGACTTTCTATTATTCTTAACACTAGCAAAAGACGCCTGCGATGGTGGTGCTTTGGCAGCCATAGTAACCGCAAATAATAAATATGATTCCCAGCATAATCACCTTAACCAGTGTTGATTTTATAGCAAACAATCGACCCAGGTAAAGTAGCTGGCGAAACCAGTTCCACATAGATGAATAGTTAGTCTAAACATCAAATATCTCCCATTATTAACAAATGCTTCGCAAAAAACTGACAGTCTTGTATAGCTTGTACATCCCATACTGATATTGAAATGCAATTTACTTACGAGAAATAAACAGTCATCCATTGTGTTTTTGTCAGTAGCAAGTACCTTTACTGCCCATGATTTAGTTACGTAATAATTAAATGTTGCCCTGGCCATTTTGTACAGGCTCATTGTTATAGCGACGCCATTAATGATAAAAATGATATAAGCTTATATTTCAAAAGTTATTTAGTGCTAAAGGTATTAAGAGAGAATAATATCAATAAATACAAAACGGCTCATGTAATATTTTCCAATTCATTTTTGGCCAGAGGTACAGTTTTATTAAGAGTAATTTCTATAAATGTGTACGCTGCCATTGCACATAGGCAGCTATCCTGGAGCATCAAGCCACACAGAAAAAATAATGAAGAATTGTGTTTAATTGGCTTATTGCGTAATATTAAAGAAAGAGTGTTTTTAATCCATCGTGAGTAAGACGGATGTCTTCATGTTGGAATACGTATGATATTTCTGGCGATAGTGCCCTGAGAAAATTTAGCCGCGGCTTTTAACAATCATAAAAGAGAATTTTTAACAAAACATTTCATTCAATAATCAGAATATTCTCTTTCAAAAAATGTTACGCGAGAAAGTCCCTTGCAGAAATATTGAGCCTTGTTGCCTCTATAGCTGTCCATAACTGGGAAAGTATTGCCGGTACACGAAGTTGTGCGTGAATTCGATTATGTCCCACAAAAGTTTGGGAGGATTCACATCGGTCGATCTGGGTGGCCAAATAATTCGCTCTGTTTAGAATATTATTCCAAACCGGTCATGAACAACTGTGACTCGGTGTAGATGGTGTCCGAGGAGAATGGACGACCATTTCCAGTCAATGCCCGGTTCATTTGGGCCAGAGAACCCAGTCCGTTCCAGCAAACACAGATCACACCATTGTGGAGCCACCATCAGCTCGCACAGCGCCTTGTTGACAACTCTGGTCCATGGCTTCGTGGAGTCAGCAACACACTCGAACCCCACCATCAACGCTTACCAACTGAAATTGGGACTTATCCGATGAGGCCACTATCTTCCACTCGTCTTGGAACAAAGCGATATGGTTTTGATCCCAGGTGTGCGTTGCAGTCGATGTACTTTTAGCAAAGGCACTCGCGTCGGTCGTTTGCTGCCGTAGCTCATTTCGACACACTGCCCAAACGGATACGTTCATCGTACGTCCCACATTGACTTCTGCGGTTATTTCACCAAGTGTTGCTTGTCTGTTAGCACTGACAACGCTACGAAAATGCCACTGCTCACAGTCATTAAATGAAGGCCGTTGGCCACTGCGTTGTCCGTGATGAGAGGTAATTCCTGAAATTTGGTATATTGATCACGATCTTGACGCCGTGGATCTCGGAACATTGAACTCCCTAACGATTTCCGAAATGGTATGTCCCAGGCATCTAGCTCTAAAGTTTGTTGATTACCGTCGTGCGGCCGAAATCACGTTGGAAAGCTTTCCACATAATTATTTTGAAAGAACACACCGCCATTTCACGTATATTACTTTATTTTTTTTTTGTCCCGTGGAATCTAGATTCTGCTTTACGAATCGGGTACAATGCTAAAAGTTATTAGACCATTAACGCGACATGTCTGGTGAAGTCAGCATCTGCTAGTCTTGTTTACCTGCTTTGGGCTTTACCGGATATGACATGTTAATGGTCAAACAACTTGTAGCATTGTACGTGATAATGGCGTGGAAGCCTAAGTCTAAATTGTACAGAATAAAAGAAATGCAAATGTGGTCTTTCAAAAACTGCTGTATAACTGGGGCTCATTACCAACAAAAGCTTTTCATACAAGTCACCTGAGAACAAATGACAATTCTGCCAGTGAAGTGTCCTCTTAAATTTTGTATATGCGATGCTACTGCCATATCTATATGTGCATATCATTATCCCATGACTTTTATCACCTCGGTATAAATCAGTAAGGAATAATATAAATAGGAAGTACAGGGCAAACTAGACGAAATGGCTGCGGGAAAGATGTGAAGAAATCGAAAAAGAAATCATAGTCGGAGGACTGACTCAGCATATAAAAAAATCGAAACAACCTTTGGTGAAATTAAAGGCAAAGGTGGTAACATAAAAAATATAATGGGTATCAACTGTTAAACGCAGAGGAGAGAGCGGTTAGATAGAAAGAACACACTGAAGGTTTTATGACTGAGCGAGAACTTGGGTGCTGACGTGACAGAAGATCACGCAGCTTGTGGTCGTGCGGTAGCGTTCTCGCTTCCCGCGCCCGGGTTCGATTCCCGGCGGGATCAGGGATTTTCTCTGCCTCGTGATGACTGGGCGTTGTGTGATGTCCTTAAGGTTAGTTAGGTTTAAGTAGTTCTAAGTTCTATAGTGCTCGGAGCCATTTGAACCATTTTCGTGATAGAAGAAGGAACAGAGGACGACAGGGAAGAGATAGAGGATCAAATAATCGAATCACGATTTTAAACAGCGTTGGACGACTTAATACCAAATAAGGCAGAAGATATAGGTAACATCCCATCAGAGTTTCTAATATCATTATGGAAATGGCAAAAAACGACTATTCACTTCGGTGTGTAGAATGTATTAGACTGCCGATAAATCACCAGACTTTAGGAAAAACATCATCCACGCAATTTCTAAGATTACGATCGGTTAGGCCTTCGGAAAGCTGAAGGAACCAGAGAGGCAGTTCCGATGTTGCGGTTGAAAATGGAAGCATGACTGAAGACAAATTAAGATATGTTCACAAGATTTGTCAACCTACGAAAAGCGTTCGACGATGCAAAATAGTACGAGATGCTCGAAATTCTGAGAAAAGTAGAGGTGAGCTATGGGGAATACGGATAACATATAGTATGTACAAGAATCAAGAGTGAACAATAAGAGTGAAAGACCAAGAACGAAGTGTTTGAATTCAAAAGGGTGTAATAAAGGGATGTAATATTTCACCCCTATTCTTCAGTCAGTAAATCAAAGGAGCAATGAGGGAAGTAAAAGAAAGATTCAGGAGTGGAATTAAAATTCAAGGTAAAAGGAAATCAATGATAGGATTCGCTGATGACATTGCGAAGAAGAATTATAGATTATGTTGAATTCAATAAACAGTCTAACGAGAACTGAGAGTATATCGAAGAAAGACCAAAGTAATGAGAAGTAGAAGAAATAAGAACAGCGAGAAACTTAAAATCCGAATTGGTGAGCACGTAGTATAAGACCTTGAGGAAGTATGCTATCCGGGCAGATTTGCGGACGGAGCAAGGAGGACATAAAAAGCAGACTTGCACCGAAAAAAGGGCATTCTTGGGAAAGACAGGTAAACTAGTATCATATATAGACCTTAATTTGAGGAAGAAATTTCTGAGACTTTACATTTGGAGCACAGTATTGTATAGTCGTAAGACCCAGACTGTGGGAAAACCGGAACAGAAGAGAATCGAAGCATTTGAGATGTAATACTATAGAAGAATGTTGAAAATTAGGTGGTCTGATAAGGTAAGGAATTAGGAGCTTATCCACAGAATCGGTGAGGGAAGGAATATATGTTGAAAACTGCCAAGAAGACGGGACAGGACGATAGGACATCTGTTAAGACATCAGGGAATAACTTCCATGGACTAGAGGGAGCTGCAGAGGGTAAAAACAGTAGAGGAAGAGAGAGACTGGAAAACATCCAGGTTGCTACTCTGAGATGAAGAGGTAGGCACAAGAGTGAGATTCCTAGAGGTCTGCTTCAATCTAGTCAGAAGACTTACGACCACAAAAAAAGGTTTTTTAAAATATCAGCCCTATTGTCTTTAAAATGCAAACATTACACCCCACACTAAAAGCTGTATGGAGAACGTGGTATTTTTAACGTTGTAAGTTACCCTTGATGTAGGATCGCCATAATGTAACGAAGACTTTGATATCGTTTTAAGTAGAACCAAGGCGAGCGTTTTGGCGGACAATCTAAATTTTGATCCTCAGTCCGTAGTTAGTGTACACTTATGAGTAATATGTAGTAAACGTCTGCTAACATGTTACTTTTATATACGTGTACAACAAAGTACAAGATTTTGTACTCGAATTCCATGTTCAATAATTAATACTATAGATATACAGATAATAGTTTGCGTTAGAAACCAACCAGTCAAACACAACGTAGTCAGATGAAGTAACAGGCTTACGAACTGTGGTGTGTTGTAGACAGAGACTAAAATAGGTTTTCTCAGCCACGTCAACAATAATACACTGAAGCGCCAAAGAAACTAGTATAGGCATGCGTATTCACTTACAGAGGGATGTAAACAGGTGGACTACGGCGCTGCGGTTGGCAACGTCTGTATAAGACAACAAGTGTCGGTTAGTGGTGTCATCTGTGTCTTAGGAACTGTAGACTAACTATCAACCCGTGTGATCGATGTAATTTCCGAATGCCAAGAGCCTACCTCTAGACGTGATCTCATGCATGGTATTCAGGACAAACCAACAACAGCTTGATATATATAATATACCATGAAACGCCAAAATAACTGGTATAGGTATGCGTATTGAAATACAGAGATATGTAAACAGTCAGAATACGGCGCAGCTATCGGCAACGCCTTTATAATACAACAACTGTCTGTCACATTTGTTAGATCGGTTACTGCTGCTACAATGGCAGGTTATCAAGATTTAAGTGAGTTTGAATGAAGTGTTGCAGTTGGCACACGAGCGGTGGCACACAGACCTCTAAGGTAGGGTTTTCCCGTATGACCATTTCACGAGTGTACCGTAAATAATAGGAATCCGGTAAAACATCAAGTCTATTACATCACTTCGGGCGTAAAAAATCCTGCAAGAACGGGACCAACGACGACTGAAGAGAATCGTTCAACGTGACAGAAGTGCATCTCTCCGCAAATTGCTGCAGATTTCAGTGCTGGGCATCAACAAGTGTCAGTGTGCAAACCATTCAACGGAACATCATCGATATGGGCTTTCGGAGCCGCAGGCCCACTCTTGCAGCCTTGATGACTGCACGACACACAGCTTTATGCTTTGCCTGGACCCGTCGACACGAAACTGTTGATGACTGGAAACATGTTGCCTGGTCGGACGAGTCACCTTTCAAATTGTATCGAGCGGATGGAGGTGTACGGGTATGGAGACAACCTCATGAATCCAATGGACCCCGAATGTCAGCAGGGGAATGTTCAAGCTGGTGGAGGCTCTGTAAAGGTGTGCGGCGTGTGCGGTTGGAGTGATGTGGTATCCCTGATACATCTAGATACGACTGTGACAGGTGACACGTACATAAGGATCCTGTCTGATCACCTGCATCCATTCATGTCAATTGAGCATTCCAACGGACTTGGCCAATTCCAGCAGGACAATGCGACACCCCCACGTCCTGAACTGCTACAGAGGTGCACCAGGAACACATTTCCGCTGGCCACCAAACTCCCCAGGCATGAACAGTATTGAGCATATCTGGGATGCCTTGCAACGTGATATTCAGAAGAGATCTCCACCTTCTCGTACTCTTACAGATTTACAGACAGCCCCACAAAATTCATTGTGTTAGTTCCCTCCAGCACTACTTCAGACATTAATCGAGTCTATGCCACGTCGTGCTGCGACAGTTCTGAGTGCTTAGAAATCATGGTGTGCTAATCAAAAATCAGGTATAAAACAACTAAAGGTAAGAGGACATAGCATATGTCAGCGAATTTTTCTCTTTATGTATCTACCTATAGAAGTAGCAGTTAAGCAAACAAATGGATGCTTAGTAGTTTCACCACTACATAATCTTATAACTGGGAACAGAATGGGACCTGTCTTTGACCCTGAGCAAGATAGTTTAAGTGTATTAAACACCAATAAACAGCATTTACAATATGCTCTTCTGTAATCTGTGCCAGTCACTTCCATGTGGTATCAATAACTCACGTTGAAATAAGTCTTCCAGACACCCAAGACTGAGCACAACTTAAAAGCTATACTCCGTCTGCATACAGTTTTCACTTTTACCTGTAAACTGCATGGAGATTCTTAACACTGACTCCAACAAAGACAGTATAAGTATTATAGAGACGTGCAGTACTAAAAGCAAAAGAAAAGTATTTTTATCCATCCAGGACATTATTCGCCACAATTTCGTGAGATATAGATATTTCCGAACTGGGAATTTTTCCCAAGAATAATGTGATTCCTCAGGTTTTAAGAAAGAGAACGAAGGTGTAGAACAGTCTCGAACCCTACCCTGTGAAAGAAATTATTCCTTTATAGAGTTAGTATGACATGTGTACGGAAAATACAATTGTAAATGGAAGAGCTCGAAGTCAAGAAACGCAAACTGAAGTATATAGCGAAGACAACTGCCATAAAGGAGGAATATAAACTGACACTGGAGAAACTGAGGCCCACTGCAGATATACAAGGAAGGCTTATGTACTACTTAAAACGCAACGCTTGGAGCAATCTGAATACAACTGGGATATATGATGTGAGCATTCACTATAAATAGCAATGTTAAATAGCTATATTTTGGAGTACTGTCAGAAAATGTTGAAATCAAGAACGTTTGCTACACTAAAGGACACACGAAAAATTCGTTTTTTTAAACCTGCATGCACACCAGATCTGCTTAAAAACGATTGTGACATTGCATTTAAATGTGGTGGAGTGAACGTTGTGAACCTAGCAAAGGAACAACCGTTTGCAGAGCTTAAAGCTGACAGAATAACAGCATTTAACTATAGTTTGTTTACAAAAATTGTGAACTTAAAGTTCTACACGGAAATTCCGCAAGAATATGGAGCAGAGGAGTTTCCAGTGTACACCCATGCAGACATAGTGTGTCTCAAAGACAGTGTTATGCAGGAGATAAGAAGTAAAATTATGACCTCTAAATACTTTTGGCTGGAAGAATTAAAAGAAGAAACAGAGCTAATTATTAAAGCTATAAATAAGGTAGTTTCAGGTAAAGAAAATGAGATATGTATTGAAATTCGAAAACGTACCTTGTTTACACTTAATAAATTACTCCCTGGGTGGGACCGATGACCAAGTAGTTTTCTCCCTTCTCTCCCCCCCTCCCACCCCCTCTTTGAAGCCAACCAACCAACTTTCTGCGAAGTGAAATACAAATAAGATAGTTTCACGAAAAGAACATTAGATATGTATTGGAATTATAGTTCAAAAATTAAGCTAATAGTATTACAACAACATAAAACAAAAATAAAGAAAGTGTTGTTTTCTGTATGTAAATGCATATGTAGAAATTAATAAGGATTTTGTGTAGGGAAATTTGTCTTCACATTCTCTAACTTTCCAAAAGATTCTAAGAAAGCCCCCTGTTTACAGAAACGCATTTTCCATGCTGCACTAGACTTAGCTGGATTATGGCACCAGGCAGTGAAAGGTGGCTACACTGAGTCACAGCGCCAGAGATTGAGCCAAAGAGTGGTATTCAGCGGCCTCCACTGGCAGTTGTAGCTGAGAAGTTGCTATGCGCAGTTGTAGTTCTGAGGTAACAATAGTTAGAGTACTAATTGTGACCAAGTCGTGTGCAGTTGTTCTGTTGGGCAAGACACCAGGTGTTGTTGGATTGGGGATGTTGTAATAATCAGAGTTAATTTTTCGTCAATACATATGAAGGTAAAGAAAATTTTTTATTTCAAATGTCTTATGCTTCTTGGTCACAGGTTCAGTCAACAAAGCATCTGGCTTGTGTTCATGTGTTACAGTGCAATTCTGGTTTCTATGTGCAATCATTGTATTTCTGTTTTTTTTTAATTACTTCAGTGTAAATCGTGTTTAAAATATCTTGTCTTATCGTGGTAGAACCGTGCCAGATGTGTACGTTGAATCACACTTCCACACACAGAAGCGTTACACTTGTACTTTGTTGTTTCGTAGCTTTTATAGTTGCTGGGGACTTAATTAATTAATTGTGTTAACGGAAATTTCCTTTTGTTCTTTGTTGTTATTCAGTGCAGTCACTTTGTGTACTAATATTATTCAGGGCCAACCGGCTGCGAGACTGCGTAACCGGACAAACAGCGACTGCAATTAAAATTATTAGTATTATATTTAATTAAGCCCACACGCAGCAGTTCACAGATTGTTCTATGTTATAGAAGTATGTTACGAAAATATGGCTCCATGATGGAAATAAGTACTCTTAAATTTTTCTAGCTAAGACGTATTTTAGTGTACGTGTCAATAGCGAGATTTTCCAGGTTTCTTCAGTGCAGTTGGCGATTTGGATTCGTATTAATGTCCATATACATCTTAGGCCGTGCGGCTCGATCAGCGATATTCCCGCCGCCAGTATGGGTCATCTTTCCGGTGATGTGCGCAGATCGCGCGGTGAGGCCACCTGCCGATCCGATCGGAGAGCGAGGAGTAAGCTCTAGCAAGTAGCGAGGATTTTGCTGTGGGATGCCTAGCAGCAACGTCCTTTGTTAAGTCTGGCGGACAGTACAGGTTCCGTGCGAGGCAGCAGGAAGAGTACATCTAAAAGGGGCTGTTTACGCGGGTGACGGCACCGAAGCAGATATCGCCGGCGTGGAAGCAGTCACGTTACTGGCAAGCTGTTGGTGTGTTTCGCTTCCTGTATGTCTCCTGGAACGGGGATCTGCGGCGGCTGGCTTTGTCGAACAAGCAAGAGGGTAAGGGCATTGCTTATGCTGTAAATTGTGTGGCCAGTATCGACTACTGTGTTCAGTGCTGTGGACTTCATTTTCTTTGCCGGCCGTTGCTACTCCTACTGAGTCTGTCATCGAATGTGTTAATTTCAACTTGCTTAATACTCAAGGTTCTAGTGAGAGCTGTATGTAATGTGATGATTAACATTTACTAGGGCCTGGAGTGCTGATACGTTCTGTTTGTAGACTGCTACTGTCAGTGTTAATACAGTTTGGATGGTCCTTGTCTAAGTGACACCTGTTTATTGTATTCATATCACGCGACGGAGTTGCTATACATGTCTAATTCTAAATGAGTAGTTTAATAAATTCTTACACGTTAGTGAGAGGCCAGTTGTTATTATGTATTTAAATAGTTTGAAACTGATTCTATTAATGGAAGTACAAGAACTCCTTCAATGACACTATGTGGATATGGTAATTAATTCTAATTTAATCACAAGTTTAAGTGTGGGTATAATTGCTTTATGCATATAAGATAAAAGATTTGTACTGCTTAGCTGATGTTCATTAACAGGTTGATTAATTCTACAGATGATGTGCTGTAATGAATTATTATGTTTCTAGTTACTTAAGACAGATGTCAGTCTGTTGTAGCTGATTTGTTGTTTACTGTGCTCAGAATTACTTTGGTAATACCAATCACCCCAGTAATGAAAGACTAAATTCCCTCGTTAAATTTTAGTAAATTGTTCTTGAGGTTGATGATAGTTTTGGTGTAAATAATTTTTAACTCTTTTCACTAAATGTGTGATAGACCAAGAGTCCCGTGGTTTATGAATGTTTAAATTTTGAAGTAACTTGTTATCACGTAAATGGGAATTTTAAAACTGTGTTGATGGTTTTATTAGTTATTAGTCTTGTTTAAATGTTCCAAATAAAAGTTCAGTGCACCTGTCCATGGTGATTGCTTGATGTGTCACTTGGAAGTCTTACCACCCCACAGCCTATTGTGCTGAGCTTGTGTTGTTGTGTAAAAGTTGAATTCAATGCTGTACTGACACATCACATCTAATCGTATGTACACTGAAGAGCCAGATAAACTGGTACATCTCCCTAATATCATCTAGGGCCCCTGTGAGCACACAGAAGTGATGCAACACGACATGGAATGTGCTCAGCTAGCGTCTGAAGTATGAAGTAGAGCTGGAGGGATATGACACCATGAATCCTGCAGGACTGTCCAGAAATCTGTAAGAGTACGAGGGGTGGACATCTCTTCTGAACAGTTCTTTGCAAGGCATCCCAGATATGCTCAATAATGTTCATGTCTGGGGTGTTTGATTCCCAGCAGAAGTGATTAAACTCAGAAGAGTTTTCCTGGTGCCAATCTGTAGCAATTCCGGATGTGTGGGGTGTCGCATTGGCCCGCTGGAATTGCCCAAGTCCATCGGAATGCACAATGGACATGAAGGGATGCAGGTGGTCAGACAGGATGCTTACATATCTGTCACCTGTGACAGTAGTATCTAGACGTATTATGATTTCATCACTCCAACTGCACATGCCCCACACCATTACAGAGTCTTTACCAGCTTGAATAGTTCCCTGCTCACATGCAGGGTCTATGGATTAATGAGGTTGTCTCCATACCCATACACGTCCCCTCACTCGATACAATTTGAAATGAGACTCGTCCGACCAGGCAACACGCTTCCAGTAATCAACGGTCCACTGTCGGTGTTGATGAGCTAAGGCGAGGCGTAAGACTTTGTGCTGTGCAATCACCAAAGTTACAAGAGTGGACCTCCTGGTCCGAAAGCCCCTATCGATGAGGTTTTGTTGAATGGTTCACATGGTTGATGCCAAGTACTGAAATCTCCAGAAATCTGCAGAAGGGTTGCACTTCTGTCTCGTTGAACGATTCTCTTCAGTCATTGTTGGTTCCATTCTCGTGCGATCAGCAATAGCGGAGATATAATGCCTTACCGGATTCCTGATATTCACGGTACACGTGTGGATTGGTCGTACAGGAAAATCCCCACGTCATCGCTACCTCGGAGATCTGTGTACCATCACTCATGTGCTAACTGTTCGAACTCACTCAAATATTGATAACCTGCCATTGTGGCACCAGTATCCGAGCTAACAACTGAGTCAGATACTTCAAGTCTTATACAGGCGTTGCCAACTGCAGTGCTGTATTCTTCCTCTATATTTGAATATGCATGCCTATAGCAGTTTCTTTGGCGCTTCAGTGTAGTTCATACGATTCACATGGAAATAGAACATAGAGTAAATTTCCACACTTGGGCACAGCTTAGGTGCTTGTCCCCTCTGACAGCAGTGTGAATGCTGATGCGTGCATGCAGGCGGCCACCTACTTCCAGTTCGAATTACTCACATACTTTCCGGCTGCGACGTCTGGTAACACGGTGTACTACAGTTGGTCTGCGTGCGGAGACGAATGCAGAGTAACAATAGCAGCAAGCGCTACATGCGGACACTGCCACAGCTAGACCAAACCACAACAGTGCAGTACAGCCACACTCGTAAACACTGTCGTCATCGTAAACATGTCCCTGCAGATGCTGCTCGCCGACCGTGGCCCGTGTTTGTTCCAACACGCAACTGAGCGTCGGAGGTTTCAAACGTCAACTTTAGGTTACAATATCTCCGGATGTAATTAAAATTTTACAATGCAACAAACGGCACTGATTACGTATTTGTTTATATGTTCAGATGTGCTAACAAAATTAACGGGGTTCCATTTTAAAAAACCCTAGGTTTGTGTTAAAAAACATACTTCCGTGCATTTTTGTATGGTATGTATTAAACAATTACACTAGCCCCTCTCCTCACGTTCGGTGTGTGG
This sequence comes from Schistocerca gregaria, assembly GCF_023897955.1. Classification (NCBI taxonomy): domain Eukaryota; kingdom Metazoa; phylum Arthropoda; class Insecta; order Orthoptera; family Acrididae; genus Schistocerca; species Schistocerca gregaria. The sequence continues at coordinate 318,402,116 of NC_064925.1, read as the reverse complement.
AATAGGCTCGTCAGTATTTGATGTGGCTTACGAAATATTTCCAGCGGTGACGTTAGGTGACTCACTATATATATATATATATATATATATATATATATATATATATATATATATATATATATATGTAGCATCAGCCATACGAGGCTGTGTGCCTTGAGTGACATTTGTTAGTAATATATCCACGACCTGCCTTAGATTTTGTACAGCACTACGGATTTCATAACAAAAACAACTGTGAAACAAGGACTAAAATATCTTCTAGGATGTATGCCGTACGTAACAACGGCAGATAATCAATACATAAGGGTTTGCCATCATGTTTCGGTCAAATTTTCGAGTTTCCGCTCGCCCCGCGATCCACTGACGTCTGATGGTACTGTCTCCAAGACTGGTATTGCCATTGTAATTTATTCTTTCGTCAGAAATTACATTTGGTTCACCACGATGTATTTCGTTTTCTAGACACTTAATTTTACTGTAAGCTTGATCATTGTTTCATCTGAAGGTAGGAATTCGAAGTCAATCGGGCAAGAACTTCGAAGTAAACCGCTCAAGCACTTTTCGAGATGTTTCGTAACAACGCTTCTCCTTCATTAAAAGAATATATAGCCTATGTCCGCCTAAGTGTTCATTAGAAGATCATAAAGTAAATCAGCCGAGAACTTTTAGAGGTTTTCGATGACAGTCTTTCCCCTTTATACATATATATTTCAAGTCAGATTACGAAATCTTATGTAGACAGTGATCTTCTTGTCTAGAAGGTAAAGCATATATATATATATATATATATATATATATATATATATATATATATATATATATATATATATATTCCTGGAAATTGAAATAAGAACACCATGAATTCATTGTCCCAGGAAGGGGAAACTTTATTGACACATTCCTGGGGTCAGATACATCACATGATCACACTGACAGAACCACAGGCACATAGACACAGGCAACAGAGCATGCACAATGTCGGTACTAGTACAGTGTATATCCACCTTTCGCAGCAATGCGGGCTGCTATTCTCCCATGGAGACGATCGTAGAGATGCTGGATGTAGTCCTGTGGAACGGCTTGCCATGCCATTTCCACCTGGCGCCTCAGTTGGACCAGCGTTTGTGCTGGACGTGCAGACCGCGTGAGACGACGCTTCATCCAGTCCCAAACATGCTCAATGGGGGACAGATCCGAAGATCTTGCTGGCCAGGGTAGTTGATTTACACCTTCTAGAGCACGTTGGGTGGCACGGGATACATGCGGACGTGCATTGTCCTGTTGGAACAGCAAGTTCCCTTGCCGGTCTAGGAATGGTAGAACGATGGGTTCGATGACGGTTTGGATGTACCGTGCACTATTCAGTGTCCCTCGACGATCACCAGAGGTGTACGGCCAGTGTAGGAGATCGCTCCCCACACCATGATGCCGGGTGTTGGCCCTGTGTGGCTCGGTCGTATGCAGTCCTGATTGTGGCGCTCACCTGCACGGCGCCAAACACGCATACGACCATCATTGGCACCAAGGCAGAAGCGACTCTCATCGCTGAAGACGACACGTCTCCATTCGTCCTTCCATTCACGCCTGTCGCGACACCACTGGAGGCGGGCTGCACGATGTTGGGGCGTGAGCGGAAGACGGCCTAACGGTGTGCGGGACCGTAGCCCAGCTTCATGGAGACGGTTGCGAATGGTCCTCGCCGATACCCCAGGAGCAACAGTGTCCCTAATTTGCTCGGAAGTGGCGGTGCGGTCCCCTACGGCACTGCGTAGGATCCTACGGTCTTGACGTGCATCCGTGCGTCGCTGCGGTCCGGTCCCAGGTCGACGGGCACGTGCACCTTCCGCCGACCACTGGCGACAACATCGATGTATTGTGGAGACCTCACGCCCCACGTGTTGAGCAATTGGGCGGTACGTCCACCCAGCCTCCCGCATGCCCACTATACGCCCTCGCTGAAAGTCCGTCAACTGCACATACGGTTCACGTCCACGGTGTCGCGGCATGCTACCAGTGTTAAAGACTGCGATGGAGCTCCGTATGCCACGGCAAACTGGCTGACACTGACGGCGGCGGTGCACAAATGCTGCGCAGCTAGCGCCATTCGACGGCCAACACCGCGGTTCCTGGTGTGTCCGCTGAGCCATGCGTGTGATCATTGCTTGTACAGACCTCTCGCAGTGTCCGGAGCAAGTATGGTGGGTCTGACACACCGGTGTCAATGTGTTCTTTTTTATATATATATACTTTACCTATTTACCTCGATGTTATTGCCCAGTTTATTTCAGGTTTCTACATTCAGATGAAACAAGAAAATGAAAGTAATGAAAAATTAAATGAATAACAAACGCACTACATCGCGGTAACCTGATTGCAATTCCTATCACGAGAATAAATTACTGCGGCGGTACCCGTCTTGGAGATAGTAGTATCAGACATCAGTCGTGAGATGAGCAAAAGCTCAAGAATTGGACAAAAACGTGATCGCAAACTCTTATTTATTGATTAGTTGCCGTTGTTAATATGACATACCTTAGATAATATTTTAGTGTGTATTGCACAGTTACTTTTATTTTTAAAATCCGCAGTGTCATACAAGCATCTTGCATTTGCTATGACTATCATCAAGAAAGATAGCTACTCACTTTGTACGGCAGGTGTTATTCATATGGCCAATTATACAAGGTTTGCTCAATAGTCGTTCCGCCAGATAGTTTGCTTGTTTACGTTCCTTACGGACAAACGAAGAACGTTGTGTACTATCAAGCTTTGCAGTACTAGCTTTATTTTACAGTTTTATTCGAGCCTGGTAAAATTATACCTTTAAATATTCTTTCATTATGTTTCTATGAAAGGGAAGTTTCGCAGCCTGCCGTGTAGAAACGGCTAAATCTGCATGTCTTTTTTTTTTGGATAAATAGGAGTTTGTCGACTCCTGCTGACTGTAAATATGTATTTGAATTGTATAAAATATTTGCAAATATGTGAAATATTTATCCATTAAGCGTATGGACATATTTTTAGAGTCAAACTATTTCTTTCAGACTGTTAAGTATATTGAAATGACAGAAATATGTATTTTGAACTTAAATTTTAGGTACATTATGCATTAGGGATATATTACTTTATTTTTAATTTGAAAAGGAATAAAAACATAATCTATGATGTTAATGTTATTACTAACCTGTTGGTTTGAAATCGGTGTATATTTGCAAAAATGAGAACCAGAAGTATAGAACCCAATTTTTATGAATGCCACAGGTGAAAACATATTATCTGTCATGTTTAGTTTACAATGAGTGATTCAAATATGCCGTTTGATGTAAAGAGACTGCTGTTCCTAGTGCGGCATGGAATCGTTATAAGTAGCAACGGGGCATAGGGCCAATCACTTTCTACATCTACATCTACATCCGTACTCCGCAAGCCACCTGACGGTGTGTGGCGGAGGGTACCCTGAGTACCTCTATCGGTTCTCCCTTCTATTCCAGTCTCGTATTGTACGTAGAAAGAAGGATTGTCGGTATGCTTCTGTGTGGGCTCTAATCTCTCTGATTTTATCCTCATGGTCTCTTCGCGAGATATTTGTAGGAGGGAGCAATATACTGCTTGACTCTTCGGTGAAGGTATGTTCTCGAAACTTTAACAAAAGCCCGTACCGAGCTACTGAGCGTCTCTCCTGCAGAGTCTTCCACTGGAGTTTATCTATCATCTCCGTAACGCTTTCGCAATTACTAAATGATCCTGTAACGAAGCGCGCTGCTCTCCGTTGGATCTTCTCTATCTCTTCTATCAACCCTACCTGGTGCGGATCCCACACTGCTGAGCAGTATTCAAGCATTGGGCGAACAAGTGTACTGTAACCTACTTCCTTTGTTGTCGGATTGCATTTCCTTAGGATTCTTCCAGTGAATCTCAGTCTGGCATCTGCTTTACCGACGATCAACTTTATATGATCATTCCATTTTAAATCACTCCTAATGCGTACTCCCAGATAATTTATGGAATTAACTGCTTCCAGTTGCTGACCTGCTATTTTATAGCTAAATGATAAGGGACCTATCTTTCTATGTATTCGCATCACATTACACTTCGCTACATTGAGATTCAATTGCCATTCCGTGCACCATGCGTCAATTCGCTGCAGATCCTCCTGCATATCAGTACAATTTTTCATTGTTGCAACCTCTCGATACACCACAGCATCATCTGCAAAAAGCCTCAGTGAACTTCCGATGTCATCCACCAGGTCATTTATGTATATTGTGAACAGCAACGGTCCTATGACACTCCCCTGCGGCACACCTGAAATCACTCTTACTTCGGAAGACTTCTCTCCATTGAGAATGACGTGCGCGTTCTGTTATCTAGGAACTCCTCAATCCAATCACACAATTGATCTGATAGTCCGTATGCTCTTACTTTGTTCATTAAACGACTGTGGGGAACTGTGTCAAACGCTTTGCGGAAGTCAAGAAACACGGCATCCACCTGTGAACCCGTGTCTAAGGCCCTCTGAGTCTCGTGGACGAATAGCGAGAGCTGGGTTTCACACGATCGTCTTTTTCGAAACCCATGCTGATTCCTACAGAGTAGATTTCTAGTCTCCAGAAAAGACATTTTGTGTGGCCGATGTTAAACAACCTGGGAAACGCCGGGAACTGCTGCTAGTAGCTTATAAGCTTTGCACAGTCTTGTGTCTCTGCAACGCTTGCTTGTACACTAGTCGGTTTTTAATTATTGTTATTACCCCTGTAAACAGACTGCAGAACACTGTTAAACACCACTCAGTAACTGTTCCTTAAGGTACCATATGGAAGTGACTGGCACAGAGTACAGCGGAGCGCTTTGTTAATACTGTTTGTTGGTTTTCAAAACACTTAAACAATCTTTCACACCATCAAATACACGGAATATCCCTTCCCAGCTATAAGTGGCGTTTGCTAAACTGCTACTACTATACACAGGAATACAGCAGTAGACATATATAAACTTGACGCTTCTACAGATGAAATCACGAGAAGTGGTCATAACTGTTCGTCATCATTATCTTCCTGTAAGGATTAGAGCTTCTGGTCATCTCCTTTAGGGAATTTCAATATTTCTCTTTGCTGCCCAGCTATATTATGTTGCAGCTGTAGCTACCCTATAGTTAGACCTATGTTGGACGCTCTAAATTCAGCTGGTAATTTTGAACTATGTTTCTAATAAGTTCTATATTTAGTTCTTGTCTAATACTGATGTATCTTTTATGTTCCAATAATGAATATCCCACTACTATCATCTCTGACGATTTGTCGTAATTGATCAGATGTTACAATTTCAACATTCGCTACAGTATACCAGGAAAGGTAATATAAAGTCTCTTCTTTTCTCAGGTAGTCGTGCCAAAGTGAAAAGACAGCCAGAACATGATCTATTTACTCTAAAACCATGTTGCATCTCTAACATATGTGCTTCGACTTTTGGTAACTTTTCGTGTATTGAATTTTGAGCCAAAAATGAGGAGCAAATCCGAAAGTTGGCTAGGTGACTGTGGAAAACCTACGAAAACCAGTCATATCACTAGTCTCGTTTTCGATTTCTGTCGTCACGCCACAGTTTATTTGTGGATTGATGCAGACCCCTTAAAGTCTGTAACAGAAGACGGATGGGACAAGTTAAGCACAGTATAAAAACGCAACGTTCCCATAAAGAATTTTTAATGTGGTAATGCATACCAAATCTCTGCTCAATAAAATGTTCTTCCGAATAAATGTGTCAGTTCAATAGTATAACTTAACTGTAACATCCTAAGTACACTACAAGGCTGAGTAATGCCACATTAAAACTGACAGAATTAGCCAGATAGAAATAAAGAACGAACATACTCCGAAAACGTGTGGGTACATAAAGTGTTGGAATTGCCAGCAACTGTCAGATACAGTTCAAAAGAAACGAATGTGAGAACTAGCGTCGAGTGAAGTAGCGCAATGCAATAGCTGACTAAATGTATGTACTAACCTTTTACAACTATGATGTGTTTAAGCAGATATTTGATATGTATCCACAGAAACTGTGTTTTCTTTTCGTGTAACAGCTGATCACTGGGAGAGTGTGTCTGAAGATCGAACCGGGCTGTCGACTGCCTGATGACCATCTGCAGTTCGTCGTAGGCCAGCACTGCTCAGAGGAGGGCTTGATATCGTAATCTCCAGTCAATGTCGCAGCACCAGAATAACAATTGTGGTAATGTCCTTGTATACTTTCTTGCTTTGTTTGATGTAATTACAAAATTAGTTCATTTTAGGACCCAGTCTTGTTGTCTGACTTTGACGTAAAAGAAAGGTGATCAGAAACAGTCTGAAAAGCTTGTTATGGTGTTGACGCGTAGGGTGTGCCCAGAAATAATTGTTAAGAAAAAAATTCTGTACGTCGTGTCGTTTCCAAGTTAATTAACACTAAAGTCAGCCAATCTGGAAGTTGAATGAGGAAATTCAAATGGCCCAACAGAGATGGTGTTGCCAAACGCTGTGAAGAAACTGGTTCTCTACTTCTGAAAAAAAAACTTTTAAATAATAAAACATGACCTATACAAGGAGTCTAACAACCCCTGTTAGTCATGGACGAAAATAAATTTAGCATCGTCTTTGTCAGAACGTGCAGAATCTTATGTGGGGCCAATAAGATGTCAATTTTAATCTAAATTTTGTATGCCAATGTTTACGTAATAAAAAAATTTGGTAATTCAGTACAATTATTATATAGACGCGATAAATCACTCTAACGGGGGCTAAATGAACAATTAAAGTCAATATAATTCCAGTAAAAGTGAAAAAGAAAAAAAAAATTATAGGAGCCTACATAGACATCGCGCATCTGCTAGATACCCACGAAAAATGTAATTTTGTTCTGAAGCTGACAGCCAATGAGAAAATAGGTGCAAAATACTATTGGTCAGTTTTCAAGCAGTAAAGGCGTACAGCATCAGCTGGTAATATACGTAATTTTATGGTAGCTAATTTTACTGCACAAAAAATAAAATATCTACTCCCTCCAAAAGAAGTTGCACACGAACATTAAAATAAAATTATGATGAGCAGCAAAATGTGTGAGAAGAATTTTGAAAGAAAATTATTAATTGAACTTTTATTTGGCAGGTTTTCAACATTGTCAACCAGACGAAATAATGGAAAGAATATTTATCGGAACAATTCTGACAGTATTTTTGAAATAGATAATTTAACTGCAATTGTCTTTCATTTTGAAATGAGAGGGAGCGTAATAACTTTCTTTTAATGTCTTAACTGTTGCTGCAGGCAGTGCGATGACGTCAGCGGTGGTCCGCGCGGACGATGTGCGAAGTTAATCCTGGTTCGTGGCGTGAAGATAATGATGGATCCTCCTGTTTCATTAATATTCCACTTACGGCGGTGGTCCACGTCTCCGTTGTAGTCGAATCAACTGGCAGCCTCGGCGCGATAATAATAGTTCCAGTATGCGCGTTGTCGTTACTCGCGCGACGTTTTATTATTGAAAGTTTATTAATAACGCGGTGCGGGTAGGTCGGAATTATGCAACGTCTTTAGCATTTGAGATATATATCCGGTTACTGCCAATACTTCGCACAGCTATTTCACCATGTTGCAAATGGTTCAAATGGCTCTGAGCACTAAGGGACTTAACATCTGTGGTCATCAGACCCCTAGAACTTAGAACTACTTAAACCTAAGGATATCACACACATCCATGCCCGAGGCAGGACTAGAACCTGCGACCGTAGCGGTCACATGGTTCCAGACTGAAGCGCCTGGAACCGCACGGCCACACCGGTCGGCACACCGTGTTGCCACAGGAAAACAGTCACCTGTGTTTCTCACTACAACAGTCCGTTAAACATTAGCTCAATTGTCTGCCCCGGGTAGCTGAGTGGTCAGCGGGACAGCCCGGGTTCGATTCCTGGCTGGGTCTGAGATTTTCTCCGTTCAGGGACTGGGTGTCGTGTTGTCCTCATCATCATCATTTCATCCCCATCGACGCACAAGTCGCCGGAGTGGAGTGAGATCGAAAGACTTGCACCCGGCGAACGGCCTACCCGACGGGAGACCATAGTCACACATTATTATTATTATCAGTTCAATTTACGTCGTCGTCTTTAAGACAGTTTGGATGATATAATAAATGTTTCTTGATCAAATCACAGCACTGTTCTTTTGCTTAACATTTTGGTTTGTTCCACTTTCACGCAATTCCAGCAGTTAGTGTCTCCACACGACAATGGTTTCTGGTTCACGGCTAAATTGTCACAAGTTCACACAGTATTTAAAATCATCGTACTTTTCAGATTTTACTGTTCACTTAATAATGCACGATCTCCTATTAACACAGCGGACGTACTGTAATTAATTGTACCACCGCGTATCACCGTCTTTCACGCCGAACTGTGCACGTTTCTCCACCCGCGAACCGGCCACGATACCACAACTCGCACGCTCTCTATCGATAGTCGTTCGCTCTCTCTCTGACACAGTACTTCTCCTAGCCTAACCAAAGATTTACAAAGCATATAAAACCAAAACATTCATATTCGTACAGTATAAAATATAAAACATTAGCAAAATGAATCAAGAAATAATGTGACGTATTAACAAATAAAGAATAGTTGAAATAAGTAATACATACGTACTAAGACAAGGTAATGCACAAAAGAAAACAATATTATCGACCTTAGGGGAAAGTAATGTCTTCAAAACGTGTTCTTCCTTTGGTTTCCTAAAACCGAACAAAAGAGCAATACAAAAATCGTACATGGGACGGTAGTAAGAACTGAACCCGACCCAAAGGCATCGTCTAAGGTATAACAACTGACACTAATTGTAGCTGGCGGGTCACTTGAATTTTCACGTGAAACGTCTTGGTTGGGTAACTTCAATGCCACTGAACTCGGAAACGGCGTAGTGTGTCGATTTTTTTTGTTAACAGTCATTGCTCAGCATAACCTATATTGCAACATCCCTACAAGCTTTTCAGGCTGTTTCCGACTACCCTGTATGTACATATTACTAATAAGTTTAAAGTTGAGTGGAAGTAGAAGATAATATTTTATGTGGAGTTGAATATTATTATCTAAGAGTTCTGAACTCATTTATTGAGGGTAAGTAGATTATTTTTCAGTGGATAATATATTTTAGTTCCACAATCCAAATATGTCAGGGGAAATATACACACATATTTTAAACACTGAATGTGTAGTACAGTTGCTGACGTAATATAGTGCATCATTCTTTGTGTTTTATTTTGACCTGATGAAGGCTATGGCCAAAACGGGTCAAGAAGATTAATGAGCATATTATGATCTAGAAAAAGCTGTATGCAAAGGAAGATGGTTGATAAGCAAAGTTCCTAATTTTCTACAACTCTTCCTTCCACCGTCAAGTTTCTCTGCCTTAGCGGATGTTCTATTAATTGTCTCAGTTTTACTGTTAATGTTTTCATAGACATGGTTCCTCCCCCAATCTTCGTTTTGAGCAGCCTCCTACTTCTCCATATTTAAAATGCCTCCAGTTTCTACTTTTCCAGAATTCTCACAGTCTATGTGTTATGTTCATGAATTGCACAGATTCAGATGTACATGATTTTCATAATTATATAATAGAATTTAACAGTAATAGAGCTTTATTCGCCTACTTCGATGAACATCCTTACATCCTAAATTCGGGGTAATCTTACTTTACATGCAAGGCGTCTCCCAGTATTTGCGTCAAACGTCTAGGTGTGACAGATGACGTCACGGGGAATAACTTTTATTACAGACAAAATGTTTGCTGACGCTTCCTGGAGACACGAGGGGTCCTTTTGTACTGGTTATGCGTAGGAATTCTGCGGCATCCGTATGCCTTGTGTATTGCGTTTTATCCAGCACTCTGTTCCGTTTGTAAGGATGTAGGCCCAGAAAAACTGAAGTTTGAGACGCTTTTAAAATGTTTCTCTGCTTAGATACTCTCATTATTAAGCTTTTCTCGTTTAAGTTTACTCAGATTACTGAGCTATTTAGCACGCAGTATACTAGGTTTGTAGATACTGCTAGTTAGATGAAATCTCGCCGTCCTAAAGCCGGTGAATACCAAAGCGTGCCTAGCGTCGCTGGTAAGCGTCAGTGAACATTTTTTTCTAACAGTAATTGTTCCTTTTAACGTCATTTACCATCGTAGACGTTAGACGCGAAGACCATGAAAACCCTTGTATAGTGGAACTATTCCAGTTCTTCTAGAACTCTGTCCCAATTTGGATTCTAAGAGTGAGTATTTCCGTTTCTACTACTCAGAACCAGTTTACTCTTAGCACAGTATTTGCATTAGGATAAACAAAACCAAATGATACGCCTACTGAATTCAAGTATTCTTGTAAGAGTAATTATTCTTCTTTATGCCAATAGGCTACATCGACTGAAACTATTAATATCTGTACTTGTTGTCTTTCCACTTCCCCTTCCGACTGGTTTTTTCCTTATATCTTCACTGCTTCTTCAATTTACAAAGTTAAACTGTAGTGCAATTAACGCAATGAAACAACTTTAAAGTGAACTTGTCTCTCTCACTTTTGCTAAGACCTCTTGTCTTTTATAGCTGCTGTATTTTGTATTCCTCGTCTGCCTCTGAACTTTCTGCAATATTTACCCTGCCTCTGTGATCTCAACTTCATTCAGATAGCTTTAAAGTTCCCTTCCTCTGTTGGATACCCTCAGAGTAGCGCTAAAGTTGCGTTAGCAAGTGTGGTTTATCGATTCCTTAGCATAGTTGTTAGTCCTTGCTGCATGTCGTAACAACTTAGAATGCGGAATTCCCGATCGGTTTGACGTACGTAAGCGTATCAAACCAAGGATCTTCGTGTAAATCTCTGGCCTCTTAAATTTTAATGGGCATTTGAGAAACGTAGTCTTCTAATATCGTTAATTCTGCCATACAGTTTTGCATGTGTAGAAATATTTTGATTTATAATTACTTAAGAACTAAAACAGGGGTACAAGATAACAAAAAGTACAAAAGCGCCTGGATTATATGTAATTAACTCAGAACTGTTAAAGTATGGTGCAGTAATAATAAAATTCAGAATGCTTGGTCTCTGTTCCATGTGCTGGCGTACAGGTGAAGTACTGGAAGAACGGACAGGTGCTAAGTTGTTTCTTGTTTAAAGAAGGAGGTAGAAGTAATACAGCTGATTACAGGAGAATCATTTTTCTGAATGCTTCTTGTAATATCTGCAGCAAAGTAATTAATGAAAGGCTTCGAAACATCTCTGATTCAATTTTATTAGAACAGGAAGCAGCCTTGTATAACGGAAGATCCTGTGCCGACGATGTTTTCACTCTGAAAAACATTATACAAAAAGACGTAACTTCAATTCGGAAACACAACTCTCGTTTGTCGACTATGAAAAAGTGGTTGACCGCATACACAGGAAAAAGCTCTGGGTAATAATGGAGAAAAGAGGCTTCCGTAGGCACCAGATAAATTCTGCGAAGACTTACGTAAAAACACAAAGGTAAGAACCCTTACTGGAAAAAAGCTGACGGTGGAAGCGGAGATAAACCAAAGAGTAAGGCAAGGCTGTAGAATGTCACGACCATGGTTCAGCATCTACATTGACAACTGAGACAATATACCTCTACGTATAAGAATTGGGACAGATAAACTTTTAAATAAGGTATTTTATGTCGACGACCGGGTAATTATGAAAGACAGTGAAGACAAATTACAAATGGCGGAATATATCTTAAACAATGTAAGCCCAAATTGTAACCTAAAAATATATTAACAAAAACAAAAGGAGTAACATAATCATCAGTAATATAATAATAATAGGACAGCTGATCTATTTCGTGTAAGCGTACCTCAGATAGCCCAAATTATAACCCAAAAATACACTCCTGGAAATGGAAAAAAGAACACATTGACACCGGTGTGTCAGACCCACCATACTTGCTCCGGACACTGCGAGAGGGCTGTACAAGCAATGATCACACGCACGGCACAGGGGACACATCAGGAACCGCGGTGTTGGCCGTCGAATGGCGCTAGCTGCACAGCATTTGTGCACCGCCGCCGTCAGTGTCAGCCAGTTTGCCGTGCCATACGGAGCTCCATCGCAGTCTTTAACACTGGTAGCATGCCGAGACAGCGTGGACGTGAACCGTATGTGCAGTTGACAGACTTTGAGCGAGGGCGTATAGTGGGCATGCGGGAGGCCGGGTGGACGTACCGCCGAATTGCTCAACACGTGGGGCGTGAGGTCTCCACAGTACATCGATGTTGTCGCCAGTGGTCGGCGGAAGGTGCACGTGCCCGTCGACCTGGGACCGGACCGCAGCGACGCACGGATGCACGCCAAGACCGTAGGATCCTACGCAGTGCCGTAGGGGACCGCACCGCCACTTCCCAGCAAACTAGGGACACTGTTGCTCGTGGGGTATCGGCGAGGACCATTCGCAACCGTCTCCATGAAGCTGGGCTACGGTCCTGCACACCGTTAGGCCGTCTTCCGCTCACGCCCCAACATCGTGCAGCCCGCCTCCAGTGGTGTCGCGACAGGCGTGAATGGAGGGACCAATGGAGACGTGTCGTCTTCAGCGATAAGAGTCGCTTCTGCCTTGGTGCCAATGCTGGTCGTATGCGTGTTTGGCGCCGTGCAGGTGAGCGCCACAATCAGGACTGCATACGACCGAGGCACCCGGCATCATGGTGTGGGGAGCGAACTCCTACACTGGCCGTACACCTCTGGTGATCGTCGAGGGGACACTGAATAGTGCACGGTACATCCAAACCGTCATCGAACCCATCGTTCTACCACTCCTAGACCGGCAAGGGAACTTGCTGTTCCAACAGGACAATGCACGTCCGCAAGTATTCCGTGCCACCCAACGTGCTCTAGAAGGTGTAAGTCAACAACCCTGGCCAGCAAGATCTCCGGATCTGTCCCCCATTGAGCATGTTTGGGACTGGATGAAGCGTCGTCTCACGCGGTCTGCACGTCCAGCACGAACGCTGGTCCAACTGAGGCCCCAGGTGGAAATGGCATGGCAAGCCGTTCCACAGGACTACATCCAGCATCTCTACGATCGTCTCCATGGGAGAATAGCAGCCTGCATTGCTGCGAAAGTTGGATATACACTGTACTAGTGCCGACATTGTGCATGCTCTGTTGCCTGTGTCTATGTGCCTGTGGTTCTGTCAGTGTGATCATGAGATGTATCTGACCCCAGGAATGTGTCAATAAAGTTTCCCCTTCCTGGGACAATGAATTCACGGTGTTCTTATTTCAATTTCCAGGAGTGTATATTAACAAAAACAAAAGGAGTAACATAATCATCAGTGATATAATAATAGGACAGCTGATCTATTTCGTGTAAGCGTACCTCAGATAGCCCAAATTATAACCTAAAAATATATTAACAAAAACAAAAGGAGTAACATAATCATCAGTGATATAATAATAGGACAGCTGATCTATTTCGTGTAAGCGTACCTCAGATGTGACGTAACTTTTGAAGAAGTGAAAGACACAAATAAAAAAATTAACACCTATCAGCATATATGTGGCAGTATGTTAAAGGGTAAAACGAGAATAGAGGCCCAAATTAAATTTGGTAATGTTGTGGCACTACCCACAGAACCTTACGGAGTAGAAAGTTGGACATTAAGACAAATTGAAACGTCAGAAACGAACTTACTTAGGTCAGCGAAAGGTTTCACAAGAGAGAAAAAATAAGAAATAAAGAAAGAAGGAAAGAACTGTTGGTACAGCCAGTTAATGAAAAAGTAGTTCAACAAAAGCAGGACTGAAAAGAGCATGCGATGCTTGTATCACCTCAGACAAACCTCCGACAAGCGATGGAATTCAATCCTACTTTTTTTTAGGCCAGCAGAAGAAGAAGAATATTACTGAAGTCGAAAATCTAAGTTTCACAATTTTATGGCGGATCCACTCAAAAGATTGATTACGATACTTGTTCATTTTCGAAATGTTATAGTCTTTGCTTAGTATCGATAACTTTATTAAGATATTTGCACGTGAACAGAAGTAATATATGTTAGTATTAGCTTGCGGGCTCGTCACCTATCGGCGCTATTGTTTCCAGTTACTGCGAATTGCTCTCATAAATACAAATTCTGTAGCATTTTCGGCTCTAGAAATGGGGAGGGTAGGGAGCGACAGAGTACATTCAAATTGTCTTATCAGTGGAGCACCGTCACACGGTGCACGTCTATGAGCGAAGATTAACAATTAAACATTGACCAGCAGAGTCGTTTGACAACTCTTTTCGCTCGCTACCACTCCTAGACGTTTATTCCCAGTGCAATGTGCATGCATCCATGTTTCACCTGAGGGCAGCGGGCGAGTTACATAACCTTTAATGACCTTCAGCGCCGTATTACAGCTTTGCATGGCGTATAGAAAGCAACTATCGACACGTGGCAAGGTCATCGTGGGGAGGGGAAGAAAGGGAGGAGAAGGGGAACTAGAGGGAGAAACGGTCCAATGTCAGTCAAGCTCCATCCCACCTACCTATTGTGCTTCCAAAATAGGAATTATTCAAGTTATGTGCTCTGCGGTGAGAGACCGTTTGATTATTTTTGTAACGAATTATTATTTCAAAGAAATATCCGAACGCTCGTGGGGGCGTCGGTAACATCCTGGGACGATATCGCGCTTCCGATAATCGAGATGTATAAATACGTGGTGGTACAACTGAACTTATGCACATTTTAATTAAATTGCCTGAAACCCATTAATATTGCACACTTGTGGCGTCAAAACGTGTTTCGATTCCACATTGCCTCGTCAATCCTCATTCCTAAAATGCACTGTATTTTTGTTACTAGCACTAGAGTACTCTAGTGCAACGTTTTTCAACCTTTTTGCATAGGTGACCCTTTTCCAAGTAAAAATATTATAGCGACCCCCAGAACCACAATAAAACTGTCAGCGATTTCAAAAGCAATGTATCTAATTTTCTTTCTATTGATACTACACTGATCGAGAAATCAAGTGCAATGTGAAAAGATGCCGCAGTGCTCTGCCGGAAGAGATATAGTTGTACTCTTTGCTGCGGTAGAGGATGTGGATGTGGATGTAGAAGGGGTCAGCGAGGGCATGTCGCACGTTTTCGGTCACTACGAGGGTGATTCAAATGAAAACATTAAATTTCTAATAACAAATCGAAGTTTCGCGCCGTTATCCTGTAAGTTGGTGAGCGTGCTACAAACAGCGTGCAGAATGGCCTGTAGGTGGCAGCATAGTGCAGATACTACATACCATCGCAGTATCAGTATAAAAATGGCCGCCCAACTTGCGACTTGCACCAGGGAAGAAAAGCGTTGTGTTATTCTGTTTTTGCGTAGTGAAGGTGTGAAACGTATTGAAATTCATCGACGAATGAACGTTCAGTACGGTGATACATGTTTGTCACTCTAGCAAGTCTACAAATGGAGTAGGAAGTTCGCAAGTGCTGTGACGTCAGTGGAAGATGCTCCTCGTCCAGGTCAGACACAACGATTTGTGACTCCACAGAACGTTGCAGCAGTTGAAGCCACCGTGACGTTGCAGTATGTTTACAGATTATTTGTGGGTCAGCACACCACATTGTGCATGATGTGCTCCAGTTTCACAAAGTGTCTGCAAGATGGATGCCACGGCAGCTGACTCCTGAAATGAGAGAACGACGTGTTGATGCTTGTGAAGAACCTCTTTGGTGCTTTGAGCAAGAAGGTGATGACTTCCTTGCAAGAATCGTTACTGGTGACGAAACCTGGGTTCACTTCCACCAACCGGAAATGAAGAGAGCGAGCAAGGAATGGTCTCATTCCTCATCACCAAACCAAAGAAGTTTTGAACAGAACCATCAGCAGGGAAGGTTATGCTGACTCTCTTTTGGGGCGAAAAAAGAGTCATTTTGGAGGATTACATGGCTACAGGGACCACTGTCACCAGTGCATCATACACAGATCTCCTAAAAAATCATCTGCGTCCTGCAATCAAATCAAAGCGACGTGGATTGCTGTCAGCAGGTGTCCTTTTGCAACATGACAATGCAAAGCCCCACACTGCCTGTACAACAGTTGCAACGATGACAGACCTGCATTTTGAGCGTCTGCCTCGTCCACCATACTCATCAGACCTTCACCCAAGTGATTTCCGTATGTCTGGACCACTCAAAAACGCAATGGTAGGAAAGAAGTTCCTTTCTGATGAAGAGGTACGCCACGTGGTGCATGAGTGGTTGCGTGGACTTCCAAAATAATTCTTTTATAAAGGAATTTATGTACTTTGTAAGCGCTGGAGGACTTGCATTGAGCGTGGGGGAGATTATGTTGAAAAGTGCTTCAGCTTTGTACCACTTCTGCACAATAAATAATATTTAAAAAATATTTAAGGTTTTCATTTGAGTCACCATCGTACAATCAGTTTGTCCGAGTATGCCAGCAAGTATGAACGTGATTATTGTCTTCGCGATTCGCGCCGAGCGAGCATAAAATGGTCATGTTTCTTAAAAGATCTGTGCAACCCTGCACATCTGGTACAAGTCACAGTGGCGGAAGCGAATCAAAATTGAAAAAAAAATAGACTTTATGAAGTCAGTTATCTGAAGTATTGTTTTACTGTCATGAGCAATAAACCTCAATGTGTACTTTGTGGCGAAGTATTGTCTTGTGAGAGTATGAAACTATCTAAGTTTCTGCGTCACCTCTGATCTAAACATTCCAAGGAAACTGATAAACCGTTGGATTTTTTCGAAAGAAAACTGAAAACACTTAATCGGAAGCAAAGTACTATGACACAGGTAATAAAATAGTAATTTTATTGGTTGATTTAAAATAGTAATAATATTTCTGATTTTTATTCGTTTTTCTGATTCAACAATATTTTAGGTATACAGTGTCATCGAGAAAGGGTTACTAGCTAGCTACCAATTCGCATTCCGAGTCGTTAAAGCAGGGAAGCCGCATACAGATGCAGAGAATCTTATATTGCCAGTAGCCCTGGATATGGTTCAAATTATGTTAGGTAAGCAACAGGCAAACAAGCTAAAAAGCATACCACTTTCTGATAATACCACTGAAAGCAGAATGAACGATATGGCCGCTGACATTCGATGATAGTTAGTCGAAAAATTAAAGAAGAATTACATTTTGCTTTGCAGTTTGATGAATATACAGACTGTGCTCAATTTATAGTATTTGTGCGCTAATAAGCGGATGAAAGTGTCATAGAAGACATTTTATTTTGCAAAACACTCCTTGCGATCACCACTGGCCAGTGTTTGTTTGACATGTTTTTAGAAGCACTATCAACTACGAGATTCATTGGACAAAATGTATCGCCATTTGTAGCGATGATGCTAAAGCTATGATTGGCAGTAAAAGTGGGCTCATCGTGAAATTAGAAGCAATTATGCCAAATGTTTCGTGGACACACTTCATTCTTCATCTAGAGGCTCTGGCAGCCACATTATGATGTACTTAAAGAGGTGATCAAATTGTAAACTCTATTAAAGGTAAAACATTGCAAACTCGACTGTTTCGGATCATTTGCGAAAACATGGGTTCGTTCCATCAAAACTTCCTGTACCAAACAGAGGCCAGGTGGCTTTCCAAAGGAAAGCTATTGACACGATTTCTGGAACTGAAAGGTGAATTGTTAATGTTCCTACAAGATTCTAAATTTGGAGATGCAAATCCCTTTCGTTACACTGTTTGGATATTAAAATCAACAATTCTCGTGGATCTTTTTAATCACTTAAATATTTTAAACAAGAGCATCCAAGGGAAAGAAGAAAACATTATAATAGCTACGGATAAATTGAAAGGATTCCTCGCAAAACTTACATTGTGGTCAATGTTTTTACAAAAGATGATGTTTGAGTTTTTCCCTTGTATTCAGACGATTGTCGAAGAAATTGCAATGGACCAGTTCGTGCTACGAAGTTCTCACATTCCTTGCAGGGTACTTTCCAGAGGTGAACTCTGACGCTGACAACGGCCATATATGTATACTAAATCTATTTTTAGATATGTCAGTACAACTGGCTAATCTGAGCGACATGAGGAAAGAAACACTTAGAGATTTAGCAGCTGACGGGATGCTTAAAATGGAATTTAATTCGCAAAATATTGACGTCGCCTGGATGAAGAGAAAAGAAGACTTACCACAGCTGGAAAAGGAAGCTTTGAAATAAGTGCCATTCGCCACTTTCTACAGTTGTTAATTAGGATTCTCTTCAATGGTGAACAAAAAAACTAAGGCGAGAAATAGACTTCAACTAGAAAATGATTCGGTGACTTATGTCTCAAAAATAGAAACACGATTTGACAAATGATTAATAAATAAAGGGGCACAGCCTTCTCGTTGAAACTGTTGTATTTATTGTAGTCTAGGACGTATAGCCCTTGTTTACTTTCATCTGCCTAGGTGCCCGTGGCAGATATCGCTTTTGTCGCCCTATGAATAAAAACTGTTCAAAACTATAAAATCGTAATAATTGTCAAGTACGATTTTTAATAACACAAATGAGACACACTAGCCATCAGGCATAAAATTGCAGTTGTGCCGATAAAGTTCTGTGCATTTGCGTATAATCTCTGGAACGTGCCATTATTGTTACTGACTTTACTCTTGACGGTATGGCTTAAGCTCTGCGGGAAAGAAATGACAATGAAATAACAGAAAACGCGGAGGAAAAAATAACGCAATGTTTTACGTCAGTGTTATTATTATTATTATTATTACGATGAACAAATTACATTAAACACTTCGACAAAGACAACGCCGCCGACAATGCAGTATTCAGCTCTACTGTTAACGACACTTCTCGCGTTGCAATTGTTGTAACCGGCACCTCCGCTCGGGTGTCCCCGACGATGTTCCCAAATACTCTGTGACGGTGTTGCAAGCAAGACTCGTATTACTTCATGACCTTGAATTAACTCTGTATGAATTCCATATCGGATATGTCATCTTTAACCAACAAGAATTCAATAAAGCTGCGCATTAACCAATATGTAGACGCATGTTTCATTCAGCTAACCGCCTTCTGTGTGTATGACTCATTTTGAAGAGACGACTTCTTGTAAAAAAGTATGTACGTATTATAAACAGTTTTAGAATTTTTTCGGAATGCAATGCATTATCCTTTTATTACGTGAATTCCAACAGAAAAAGATGTATCGCATAACGAGTGTTTCGCAATGCAGGTAAGGCTCAGAAGTGAATTATCCTCGTTAAACGAGGTCCCACTGTATACTCTATTTGTAACTATGATCTTTTTTTCGAATTTCCGACATTTACTTATTGGATCTTCTTCATTTAGTTATCGATCGATTCCTGAAAACAGTTTTTCAATTTTTGAGTTTATGTATAGTTACCACGGTGCATTTATTATTAAACAAACTACAATGTGCTCGATTTAGAATTAATGTTAAACAAGGAATTACGTCGTTTTAATAAAAAATAAATTCCATTTTCCATAAGCCTATGTTTTTGTATTACAGAACCCCTAGTCTTGAAACGTGTAGCAGAATGGTTGTTTCATTTACTTTCATTCAGTTTCAAAATAAGGTGACATTCCTTTTTAATTAATTGCCACAATATGTAGTATATATTTTTACAAATGATGGTACTAGTTTTTTGTAAGATATTTTATAAACCTTTTATAAAGCAGTATCAAAAAGACAATGAGTCACTTCACTGCAATCACCAAAGTTAACTACACTAAAGAAATGAAAAATTAACTAGGTGACCAGCAACGGCGACTTTGTGGGAATCCCAATGATGCCACAGAACTAGGAAAATAGAAACAACATCAACACGCAGTGTGTGAATTAAAGTCTGAGTTGAGCTCAGGCATCCTTTATCCACTTGGTAGAAAATTCTGTACTTCGTGCCTTGTCTCAATGCTGCCTGTCCTAGCGATCTATTGTTTGGTTCGAAGCTTGTTACTAAATGCATTCTAGTAACCGTGGTGTCAAATCTTGCACGTGAGCTGTGTGAGTGTTGTTGCAGCGATTTTGTGTGACATTTGAACGTGAGCATCATTTAAATGTGCTTTCATGAATTGTTCTCGTTCCGTGTGATGTTTTTATCACAGCAGATGATTGGCACGTAAACTAAGTTGTCTGTAATACATAAGACGCTATCACGGCACCGCCGTTCCAGCCCGGATGTTGATGTGGTACTTTCCCTATCCCTGCAAACCTCTCAGAGGTAAATACCATCTGTATAAAACATAGTGACTCTCGCCGCCCTAGTTTTATTCCGCAGAAGTGGGAAGAGATCGATAGACATAGTGTTGCTTGTCAATGCTGCAAGTGTTTGCGTATTTGAACTCGTCAGCAGGTTTAAATTAAATTCGTATTCATTATTATGAATAAGTATCAGATCTGAACGTGAGCGAATTTCCAAGGTGCTTTCACAAAACCTTGTCACTTCCGTGCGACATTTATATCATAGCAGATGATCGTCATACCAGCCATGCTGCAACTGATTTCTCCTGCGACCGCGACCCCTGAGGAAGGGTTTGCGACCATCACCGGCCCCTCCCCTCAGGGGTAGGGGTTCTCGACCCAGAGCTCGAAAAACACTGCTCAAGTGCAACCAGAGTGCTCAAGTAACTTTATTATGTATTCTCATGTTTCCCCAATATTCCCATAACTAGTCCGTATTGAGATATACTTAGGTACATATCTGTGTACTGCACAGTACTTGCCCATAAGTCTATCGATTCTATGACAGAATGTGAGACGAACTGTTGGAGATGGCAAGTGATAAAACAGCTTTTACGAGAAAAGCCGTGCTCACATTGGCCAGGCCCATGCTGACTCCCTGTACACTGATGCTTACGATTGAGTCCTATGTCCCTGCACAAGTATTGGGGCTAAATGATAAATTGTAGTACTAACAACGGAAATCTTGCAGCGCACAGCCTGAACATCAGTCCTGTAAAGTTTGGTCTCCATATTGTTCCACTTTTTCATCTCCTGTGGCTCAAACAGCGAAAGATTGATTATAAGAAACCTGTAGTACCACTAAGACACACTGTCACAAGAAGAAGACTGAAACTAAGTATTTGTATTATCAACCTATTCTGTGAGTTACTGCTATCATCTGTTCCTCAGATTGAGGGTTCAAAGCAGTGGTGACAACGCTCTCACACGGCGAATGTGTGTGTATTATGTGCCCCTTGCTACACGAGGACAGTTGAGCTATATAGCAACTGGAATACTAAGGAGCGCACCGAAATTCACGAGTGCTGCAGCTGTGTACAGTACGATGGCGTTCTGAAAAGTAGCACCTCCGAATTTTTTATCTGAAAACTCTTAAAGCTTGTTAAATAAAATCAACATGATTAATATTGGACATCTAAATTCCTCATGTATACATACTTGCAGCCCTCTGACGCTAGAGGGTTCCGAACTGTGGCGTGTAACGTGCCGGTGTGTAACGTAACTATGTCGGTGGGTGAGAAACAGCGGGCTGTAACCTAGCTTCGAATTGGAGAGTTCGTCCACACATGCAGCACCCTCTCCTTCAGCTTGAAAGCGCCAGACCACACACGAACGCTGTAACATTGCAACAATCCGACGACTTGGGATCACTGTCATGTCACCCTCCATATAGTCCCGACTTGGCCCCATGCGATTTGCATCTGTTTCCAAAACTTGAAGAACACCTTCGAACACTTCACTTTGATAATGAAGAAGCGCGGGGGGGGGGGGGGGGGGGCTGTGGCTCCGTCAGCAAAGTCAGACATCCCATAGTGACGGCATCAACAAGCTGTTCTCTCATTGGAAGAGATGTATCGTCGCCAGAGTGACTAAAAATGTTGAGAAATAAATACAAGTATGCAGACGTGAAGAAGGAAGATATGGAATGTTAATAACGTTTGTTTTATTTAGAAAGCTTTAGGTGTTTTCACTCACAAAATTCAGAGACTTTACTTTTCAGCACGCTCTTACGCCGTCTGTACTTGAGGTAGAACACTGTTTAAGTAATATCATTATATTTCCACACAATAGAAAGAGATCAGATATTTTTACATAACGGTGAAAGGATCATCATGAAGTGCTATCACCAGAGATCAGCAAAGAAGTGGAAGGTAGAAAGTAAATATTTAGCCATAAATTAATACTAATATTGTTATTAGTCATTTATAAATATCTCTATTAATAGAATGGGATTTCCACTCTGCAGCGGAGTGTGCG
Organism: Schistocerca gregaria; assembly: GCF_023897955.1. NCBI lineage: Eukaryota > Metazoa > Arthropoda > Insecta > Orthoptera > Acrididae > Schistocerca > Schistocerca gregaria. Next base: position 318,379,884 of record NC_064925.1, on the reverse strand, counting down.
CTGATATGAAGCTTCCTGGCAGATTAAAACTGTGTGCTGGACCGAGACTCGACCTCGGGACCTATGCCTTCCGGGGGCAAGTGCTCTACCATCTGAGCTACCCAAGCACGACTCAGGAGCCGTCCTCACAACTTCAATTCTTCTGCCAGTACCACGTCTCCTGCGTTCCAAAGGCAAAGATCCCGAGTTCCAATCTCGCCCTGGCACACAGTTTTAATCTTCCAGGAACTTTCATTTACGATTTTATTCGCAATTCGTTACTTTTTTAGTACAGAATATAGGATGCCCCAGTGGAGATGCTGGCCGAGGATACGCAAGTGCTCAATATATCTTTGTTCTCACCACCTCAGCAGCAGCAATCCGCAGACTACCTTCCAGATTTATCGGACTCGCTGTCATTAAACTACTCTGTACCACCACTGGTGCTGTCAACTTGTTGAGCCTCAGTTAAGTCCCACAAGAATACTGTGATTCGCCAATACATACAATGTGTCTGCTACTGGTTCTAAACGCGTGAATCTGTGCTTAGCACCTGAAGGTGAATTTGGGGCAGTTATAGAAGAAGAAAACGTTCAAAGCGTTGATGCTAGAGTGGGTCTCTGTGTGTAGCATGACAAAGTGAATAGAGAAGGAAATGACGTCGGACTACGATCCATCCTATTGACGTGGTGGATAGGATAACATGCTGGCGTCCGTATATTAGAGCTTCATATTATGACTCTGTTGTGTATTTGCTTGTGTAAAGTGTGAATAAAAACGGGTGTATTCAACCAGTGTCAAATACTGCAAATGTCAAGCCTGTCTATAAAATCTGTGAATGCAGAATGAATGAATGCGTATGTACAGTATGTAATTTCACTTATACGCTTGAATATAATTCAGGCTGAATTCAGCGCACACAGAAAAGAATTATTTGAAAAATATTGTAAAAAAAGTAAATGGTGTTTGAGTAAAGAAAGAATATGGAAATGAATTATCCTTCTTGTTGTTCCATCCTATGATTCAAACGCTTATAAAACATACAGCAACTTGCGCCGAGAGGTTGGGAGGTGAACAGTTAAAGTCTCCCAGAGGCTACCAGCTCACGCAACAGGTAAGGAGCGCAGAGACGCATATCTTCCCAACCATGTCCTGTAATGGTGGGGATAAGTTCAATTACTATGTCCTTTTGTAAATAACAGGCATATAACAATATTTTTTTTCTTTGTTATGCAGTTTAAAGTCGAATATATACTTTTGTTTATAAAAAAGGGGGATGTATATGCAGCAGTGAAGGTAAGTCCATCATTCGTTTGCTGTTTGAGCGTCCAAATCTCATGTGCCCAATTGACGAGGCCCTTGTGTGGAGTAGGGAGGCCTCCAACACGTATATTTCAAGTAAGCATCTATCAAAGGAATGTATTCATAAGCAGTTCATCAAGAGTGGAAATATACAATAGGAGAGCATATAACAGTTCACCCCACAATCCGGAGGTATATAAGCAGGAATAGTATTCAGCAAATAACTGCAGTGCAGCAGAAAGGTACGAAGATGCATTACCTGAGAGGGCTTCCAGAGACAACGACTTGTATTTGCTGAAATTGCATATCTTTTTTTATTGCTGAAGAGTCTTCCTCTCCTACCACACAAGGAGCAGTGAGCATACCTGACAGCAGAAACACATGATGGTGACAATTTATTCACATGACGTTGTTATCAAGAGAAGTGCATGTTTAACTCTCTGCATAGTGAAATCAGGATGTGTAGTGCCACAACAAGTGTTCACTTCATCACATTTTATTAAAGATGATGAATTGCTGATGTATGATGTATGAATTTACTGATGGGTCAAAAAAACAATAAAGACTATTTTAATACAAAATGGTCTTACTCCCCTCAATTTCCCCCCCCCCCCCCTTTTGGGCGCTAGCTCTGCGAGTGAGGAATAATATCTAATGCTTTATTAATGATGATTTTATACACATCAATCACATGAATCTAGAGGGAGAGATGGGTTGACAATGTGTTGGGGTAACTGCCCTTAAATATTCACCAGTCCCTCTAATTATTATGTTCATTCTAAACATAGCAAGACATGAGAGTTTCTTTGGATCTTAATTCCCCTGAGAGGTAAGATGGATAAAAAAGCGTCTGCTACTGCTGTTGTTGTTGTTCAATTGATTTACACATGCTAATTGGCTGATAATCGATCTACACGTGAGGTACACACCAGCTTTCAGTGCGATAAAATAAATTAATCGAACTTTTAACAAACAACGGAAGCATTAATTTTTTAGCAAAAGAGAGTGTTTACTATTATGTCTGCATCGGAACAGATGCAAGTTTCTTCACAATATGTTAAATAAAATAATGGTAATTCCTAAAAAATGATCTTACTGTATCTTAAACAGACCTCATGCAGACAGCACACAAGGAAAGTGGAGTTCCACATTTAACACCAACAACTATATGCCTAGGTGGGATGAAAGTTACTCCCACTTTTTCCTCGATGCGAATTTTACACAGGTAAGTAGCGCTGGTAGCTCTCACAGTCACATGACCCTCTAATACTGCTTTCAGAGGATATGATGGAGGTTTAATATTAACCACATGGCTCGTGATAATTTTTGCATCCCTCTTCTGGCAAATGTTATCCACAAAATCTTTACCCTTTACATCATTTACGAAGAGGCCCTTGAAAAACCATACTGAATTTTCGGTCCATGGATCATGTGTTTCTTCCCACAATCTTAATCCTCTTCCACAGTGGCAGCATACATTTTGAGCTCCATCACCGATATATAAGAATTCAGCCTCACTTGGATTGTCACGACACTGCTTAATAGCTAATGGCCAAACTTCAGAGGATGTCAAACTCAAATCATGTATTGTATATTTAGGCTGGGCTACCCCAATGTTTCATACATCAGATGATGAACTACACTGGGTTAGTGATCAGGGGTTGAATGTTGATATATCTCCATTCTAGATAGACTCTCATTAGAGATACTGGCTTTGTGAGAACGTGTGAGCCTCAATAGACGTGCAAAATAAGTAATGCAACTAAACCTGTCACTATTTTCTGTTTATATGTCACTATATCACTACCCGAGTTTGTGAATAGCATCGCAATACGGTATTTCTTCATTTTATAATGAATTTGTAATTTAAGTAATTGGTACAGTGTCAGTTTATATTGTATCCCTCCATTAATGTTTCTGTTCTCTGCATCTTGCATCTATCAGTTTATATGTTATGTTAAGTACTATGACAGAGAAAGGAGCCTGTGACCACTTGGGGGGGGGGGGGAGTAGGTATTCAGTCAAGCAAACTGACAGTGTGAAGTGGTGAGGTGTGAATGTAAGTCACAATGTACCCTCAAATCAATGACACAGATCTACTGGATGTTATGTACAGTAACAACCCTTCACAAATTTTGCAGTCAGATCATTGGTACCAAGGCCTTCTAGGTAGGTTATAAATCATATTTCATGTTATCAACTGTTAAATAACAAATACCAAATCAGGAAGGAGGGATGGAGGCGTTCAGTGGGTTTTTGTACTGAGCTCATGAGACAATCAAAGACCTTGACAGAGAGAGATGGATCATCTCCAGAGATAACGACAGACGTCATACGGACGCCGTGCCATGTGTTGACCCACCACTCCACCTCTGACAGACGAACTGTGTGCTGGCTTCCGCAGATGTGGCCTTGGCTCATGTTGGTGACGTCAGATTCGCGCAGACTATTAGTTAGCAATGATCTCCTCCTGCAACTTTAATGCTGTGCACCGATGTGAAGCGAGAAGTCATTCCATGTAAAACCACATAATTTACTTCGACATATTCTGCGCACAAATACGCAACAAATTGCCTTATTTGCGGGAACAATACATTATGGGGGGATATCAATGAAATTAACTAAACAGTGTTCACACACACGCTGGAGGTCGACCAGCTCCTGTACCACGCACACATACGCTCACATACGCACATATACGCACACACACGCACACACACACACACACGCACACAGACACACACACACACACACACATTCACACACAGACAAGACGTATATGTTGGCATCATGCACACGTGGCTGGAGCAGGTGCTCTGCGTTACCTGGGGCATGTGCTGCAGTGTGAAACAAACGAGTAACATCGCATCTCTTGGTGGCTGCAAAAACGAGGCAAACAAAGTTATTCTCGTGAAATACATGATATCAGATAGTATTCAGACATTAATAGACACAGGTTTTCATGTTACCTGTACTGTGATGGAAAGCTCTCCTTTTAGTCCGAAAAAGTGCTTAGATATCCATTGCGTAACAATATTACACTTGTAGAACAATGAGATATGTAGAGATGTAGGGCAGGATCCGTATATTTGATCCCCACAACCCAAATTAGTCTAGACTAATATTCTTGTATTTCACAGGAAACATTAAACATGAACAACAGCAAGGGACATATCTAAGATTCCCAGTTCACGCAGTGCTGTGTGAAGTTTTAAGGTAGGACAATGCCGTTTCCGCTTTAATGCTTTACCTGCAGTCAGAATTTTGTGCTGATAAAACATTTAAAAAACACCTCGACAACTGCTCCTCGTCTCACACACCTTGACCACCTCGCCAGACAGGCACACGGATAATTTTTGTATGCTAGTAAAACAAGAAAAACGCTTTGATGTCCATAGTTCCAGCTTTTTCTTCGTTGTATTGGTGTGTCGGAAGTATGGTTCATCACCTTATGGTAATGTGACGCTGTCAGAATTTATACACCTCTGATGTGCTATATGCACTTGTTGTAGCAATATGAACTTAGACGGACGCTCCAATTCTACATTTTCATTATAACTCCTTAATGTCAATTGGTTTCTTACAGCTGGCAAAGGTTCGGTAATATTTAGCTAACACCTACCCCAGAATACTACTTGTGATCTGTTGGTGATTGTAAGATTCAGTATCCGACGCCTACTGTCGTACAATATTGAATCAAATACACATATTGCATCAGTATACGGTGTATTACACTAGATTTGGTGGTGGAGTAGTGTCTGCGTGGGAAGCGATGTTGAAGGTAGAATAATTGAAAGATTTACTTTGACATTTTTCCATGGAATACCCAAATATACGTATGGGTTGGTTGTTGTAGTATAGATCTCTGATAGTGTTGTCATTATGGAATTCCAATGACGAAAAGCCTGTCGAGCGCGAGTGATCATAGTTATTTTAGATGACTGGGCTACACCTATGTCCTAAAAAAATAATGTCTCGTTCCTGCGAGCAATAATGACATAAACATTAGTACCGGCGCTTCCCATCCGTATTGTCTCATAATACCACAGATCGCACACTGCACTATTTTCTACAGAATGTCGACTATAAGTCTTTCTACTCACAAACGAACTTGGTTACTTATTCTTTCATATGTCACAAATTTGTAAAATAAATATTGACAATTTAAACCCACCCAGTATATTGACGTTTATGACTTCGGTGACTGTTCTGTTACGGAAATTCAACTACGTTAGTTGAAGGTGACTCCACTCATATGGGGGTTAATATTACTTCAACTTCACTATGTCGTGGAGCTTTGATTACTACCACTGCATGAACCCCATCCCCACGCTGACGCGTTTACAGGCGTTCTGGTTTAAGCTCTAACTGACTGTGAACAACATTACTTCCGTTGGTATGGTTAACCTTTGAAAATTCTCACGTGACTGTGTGGGTGATTTGAAAGCAGCCTTTAGTATGGATTTAAGTGGGGAATTATGGTGTTTTTTTGTTATTAAAGTAGAATAATTTTGTTCCACCTCACCCCGGTCGGCGTGTCAAGGTCGACACGCGCACAACGCAAATACACATACTCCAAAAAGTATTCGTCTAATACATCAGTTTATGTTTAAGGGTTCATAGATAATGGAAAATGGTCAGAGAGAAATACTGCACACACGTAGAGATGTTTATTAATAAGTGAAAAGGAGAATACAATCAAGACACACAGGTTTCCATTTACATAAACATAGGTAAACACTGGAAAATAAAGATTGGCGATTTAGGATGCAAAATAAGTATTCGTCTGCAGTACTGAAATGACTCTCTCAACACAGAATATTGCGCTTAGTAGTTAGTTAGACCTACTTTCCTCTTTTCAATCCCCTGCATTCTCATTGACATGAGTTTCATCAGAGGTTGTTTTGATTGCATTGTAATTTTACGCTATTCCTCTGGTAGCTCGTTATTTAGGTAATGTCTATTTGATGTCTGATGATCTATCATAGTTCTGTCGAGTACACTGCACAAGTCCTGTACTGGATTAATGTCTGGAGATTGTGGTATCGGCATCCAGTGGAGAGTGTTATACAACAACCACAGCCATGTTCTGGATCATTACCTTATGTGAAAAGATAATCCTCAAAAATACCCATGTTATTCACACGTCTGGATAGCTATGTTTTTACGATGTTTATGTAAAACTGATGTTCATAATATCATCAATAAAACAAAAATCCTCCACACTATTTGCACTCATGTAGCCCCAGACAAGCACTGACCTCTTCCATGTTTATCTGAGGTTATTGTAATTCTCTGTTCAAGTCCACAATTCGTTTTTCTCCATAATGTTCCTTACCCATTTCACGTAAACAGCTCTAACAGACTCTAGTCAGTAAATGTGACCATCCAGAAATCAGACCCATCTTATTTAAGTTCTCTTGCAAATGTAACCTGCTTCCGTCTGTTGATTTTACTGATGTTTGGTTTTCTAAGGGCTGTTCAACCTCCAAACTCAGCTTCATAAAGTATGTTTTTTATACCCTGTGCTGAAACAAACTTTCCTGTAGGCATCTGAACTGCATTAGCAATTTCGGATTTTTATTTACTTCTCTAAGTAACTGTCGCTTTTTCCATCTCGGAATCAGCTGCAAGAGAATGCCTTTGTAACTGGTTTCCGTAAGTTTTGTTCTGACCGTACCTGTATTTAGTCTCCATGAACTGTATGACTGCCACTGGCTTCTATCATTTCTTCGAAAGATTTACATTTTTCTAACAACCTGATGCACGTTTCTCTCACTACTTCCGGAGTATCAAGTCATTTGCGACCTATATTACTTAAATTTCGTGTAACGGCTTTGGAAACATAGAGGCAACTATCGACTACAGTGGATGAAACACAAGCGTATAAGGAAAGGGAGAGGGGCGTGTGTAACTGCGGCAGCATACCCAGGATCTTGTTTACTAGACAACTACTTGTTCAACATCAACTAGGACATGATTTTTAAAAAAAATGTTGATTTATTTCCAAAGTAAGCAATATATTAACTCAAATACCGTTTTAGTTGTGTGCGAATTCCTAAGGGGCCAAACTGCTGAGGTCACCGGTCCCTAGACTTACACACTACACAAACTAACTTACGCTAAGAACAACACACAAACCCATGCACGAGGGAGGACTCGAAACTCCTGCGGGAGGGGCCGCGCAAACCGTGGCATGGCACGTCAAACAGCGCGACCACTCTGCGCGGCCACCCCGCGCGGCTCGTTTTAGTTCTAAATATAGATATTAATAGATATAATGAAAATAGTTATTATTCATTACTTAGCTACATATTTATTATTGTGCTTGTTATAATCTAATCGCTAAGGTTGGACAAAAGTCACTGGATAACGATATGCACATCTACAGATTGTGGTAGTATGGCGTACGCGAGATATAAAATGGCGTTGCATTGGCATTTTAATGGCGGAGCTCTCATTTGTACTCAGGTGATTCATGTGAAGAGGTGTCCGACGTGACTATAGTTGCACGACGGGAATGAACAGACTTTGAACTCGGGATAGTATTTACAGCTATACGCATGCGACATTCCATATCGGAAATCGTTAGGGAATTCAATACTCCGAGATTCACTGCGTCAAGAGTGTGCGGAGAATACCAGATTTCAGGTATTACCTCTCACAGCGGACAACAGTGAACGATCGAGAGCAGTAGTGTTTGCTTCGAGATGGAAGTGTTGGAAGACAAGCAACACATGCGAGAATAACAGCAAAAATCAACGTGGGACGTAAGACGAAAGGACCCAATAGGATAGTGCGGCGTTAATGGGCTATGGCAGCACAGGACCGACGTGAGTGTGTTTGCTGATAGCACATCGCCTGCAGCACCTCTTGTGGGGTGTTGAACATATTAATTGGTCACTAGACAACTGGAAATCAAGACCTGGTCAGATGGTTTCCGATTTCAGTAAGGGCTGATGGTAGGGGTGGAGTGTGGCGCAGACCGCACAAAGCCATGTTGTCAACAAGAAACTGTGCAAGCTGATTGTGGTTCCATTATGGTGTGGGCTGTATTTACATGGAATGGATTGGATCCTCTAGTCGAACTGAACCGATCAATGACTGATAACGGTGATGTTCGACTACCTGGGGTCAGTTTACAATCGTTCATGGACTTCATGTTCCCAATCAACGGTGCAATTTTTACGGACGACAATGTGCCTTGTCACCACGCCATAGTTGTTCGCAATTGGTATTAAGAACATTCTGGATAACTCGAGCGAATTGTTTCACCACCCAGATGGCCCGACAAGAAACCCATCGAACATTTATAGGACGTAATGGAGAGATAAGTTCGTCCACAATACTTGGCACCGGCAATACTTTCCCAGTTATGGACGGCTATAGAGGCAGCACGGCTCACTATTTCTGCAGGGGACTCCCATCGACTTGGCTGAGTCAATGCTACTTGCCACTCACGCTGCTGCACTACGCAGGGCAAATGGAGGTTCGACACAATATTAGGAAGTATCCGACCCCCTCTGTCAGCTCAGTATACTTTTAGGAGTAACTGTACGTCTTGTCTCGTCTCGGCTATCATTGCGGAGTATACAGGTATGAATGTAATTTTATCGGAGGTGTTTGTCATTCGGAATACGTCTTGGTTATGCGATTACAGATCCAAGATGCTACTCCAGGCGGATGTAAAAATGAGTGTGCGCAACGGAAAGTAATTAACGCTAAAGTGATGATTTGGCCCTGTCTGACTACCCCCTGATGTAGGTCTTAGGACCTCTTAATTTCTTTTTTTTTTACATATAATTTACGATCTAAACATAAATGAATGATGAAGGCAACTAATACTACTAAATGATAAACGTTGTCGTTCAGTATACATTTATTATAGATTAAAATGAATCCTTTAAGTACAGTTGTCTATATATCCTAACTAAAATTATTAATCAATTGCCCAACGCTGCCCCTTATTACGACTGCGCGGTCTAATATCACTAACGGGAATGACTGACATCATCTACGTACCAAACACTAGAAGACACTACTTTCGAAGATGATCTACGGTGATGTGGAACCTGAGTGGAAATAAACTAACGTGATCACAGCTGTTTAGCTTTATAGCCCTAATAAGTAGAAGCAATTTGTGATATCACCGTATGTACTGCGTCCGGTGCGTCGAAGTGATGGTTTTCCTAATCGTCTGTGAAAATGGAAGAGCTCCAGCCACAAATAAACTCTTTCAAACACTAGGACGGCAGAAGGCGGTCCTCTGACTAGTATACTCTCCTCTCTGTAATCCACAGACGAGAAACGCGAATTCCCAGCCACAAGGACGGAGTTCAGACAACGCTCAAAGTAAGCCTAGGCAGAAGAAGAGCTCTCAATTACTGAACGCTGCGTACTCAAAGACGACTTCCAACCCAAAGGTGAAGTCCAGAAGCGTATTGGTTCTCAACAGTACAGAGTCTAACTGTTCTAACTATAAACTCTCCTGAGAGCAAAGACAGCAAGTCCGTCTGTACCAACAAAGCTGATATCGAGCGACCGTCACAAAGGGGCACTCACAACGGAAGACTTCCCAGCAGGACTCAGCTCCCCACCCTCGTAACTCCGAAAACGAATCATATTCCCGAAACCACGGAATATTCTCCCTCTCTACAGATTCTTCCGAACGCCGACCAACCATATTTTAGTCTTTTGTCGTTCAGCGCGGAAAGTCTGCGAGGAAAAACCTATACTCGTACAATGATACGCTTCTGAGTAAAAATCCTCGGAAATAACCCAGTCTGCGTGGTTTCTGATGCGGCTTCTTCGTTCCTCTTACCTGCTTCCAAGATTTGCAGAGTTTCCGGTCTTGCTACAATAGCGGCTGGCCGTCAGCCTATTGTGCTCCAGAGCTCAGGTGCCACTTCCTGTTTTTAAGCAGGACCAACACCTGTGTGGGCCTTCCACCCAGAGCTTGAATTCTGCCTGCCGTTTTATCTCCACTGGCGTTCCAACCTCTGCTAGTATAGGCAATCGTTCATTACGCCGTTCTGTTAATAAAGACACTTCGTCACCTTTCATGCAATAAGCGTTAAGTATTATTTACAAGGCGTAAGTGACAATGTCAGTCTCCTTTAAATTTTTATATATACTTTGTACAACCTATGAAATGATACCTAGTTGTGGTTGTAGTACATGGCAAAGTATGTGGATGAGTGCTTGTAGGATGCAACATTATAGCCACATTACACAGAAAAACATGACAATATATAGTTACGTTATTTCAGCACTTCGAAAGGCTAGACTACGGTATTCCAGTGGCAATAATAAACATATAGTACATTTTAGGAATTATGTTCGGTGAGGCAACATGGAATGAAGATACGATCTGTGGCTACAAATGTGCAGTATTCGGGGCGTTCCACGAAACGTGGTAAAATGTGTGCATGTTTAGTTATAGCTCCCATGTATTTATACATTTAGAGGATCACGATAAGTTTTTTAATATGTCTGTCTGCGTATAATGTGAAGTGGCCACACATACTGGTCGGCAAGCGCTGGCAGCGTCTGTGGCGCATGAAAGGGACGTCGTCTCTGTCTGTTCGCAAAAATCGCGCCATAGTGCGCTTACGAGAAAATCATAACATGTGCGAAAATCACAACACGTGCGTGCCGCAAGGCCAGGAGAAATGCCGTAGTCGTGACATGACACACGAAGTCGTTGATCTCGCAAAACTGTGCGCTGGTGGTGCGTCTGGGTGTTGTCGCGTCACGTCGGTACGGTGCCGCCGTCGGCAGCTCGTCGCTTTACGCTGGTGTGACGCCAACGTCGCGACGCCTCTTCAATCGTTCAGATAATTTAAAAAAGTGCGCTACGAAATTGGTGAAAGGGTTCTCTCACTGCCGACCACGGACCTTGAATGATAAGATCAGTACGAGGGCGGGATGGAGGTTGATTCACACTGGACAACCTCCTACTCCCCCCCCCCCCTCCCTCCACTCCTCCTCCTCTCCAGGATGACCTTGCCACGTGTCGATATTGACCTTCAATACGACCTGAAAAGTTGTAATAACACAGCAAAGGTCATTTAAATGTCATTTAGCGCTCTCGCACTGTCTCTTTACTCACCAAATTAACTAAAAGACTTACTTTTTTAACAAAAACTTTACTTTTTCTTAATACACTGTCCCATTCGCAGATTATGACTTGTTTATTGCGGTACCTTTTAAAATCAAATCACATGATCAAAACAATAATTGTCAACACATCACTGCTAGCCTTGGAATTAATTACAATACGACAACGTTATTGTGACTTATTTAAAGGACTACATATTGCACTTATGGCTCTAGGACTTTTTAATTCCGCCATTGCAGCTTTGGCGTTACTCAATCATCGAGCATAAGTAATCAGTGCCAAATCATAACACAGATACAAATTATAAGTAAAGGTACCCCTGTAGTTTGGAGGCCCCCTTTATTGAAACTAACATCTGCGAACGCTGTTACAAATAAAGGAATTCGTACACTTACGCTATCTGTATGGAAGTTGAAATGGAAAATACTGCCAAAGAATCCATATTTGTAGAAGTTACTAAATTTTGCGATTTTTTCCAAATTGTGTTCCTTTCTGTTATCCATATATTGCTGCCGAAGAGTGTATGAAATCAAACGGGACTCCCATATCGTTTGGCATCATGTCCTTCTTTCCTTAAATTGCATATTATCTACTTCCTCATCTTTCAAATTTTGTTTACGCATTCCTTCACCTCTTCCGGTCAGAACTGTCACTCCTTTCCACACTGTCAATAAATTTACGAACGTCAGCGACATGCTGTCAAGGCTGTTCTTGAAGGCATTTAATGCGATCCCTTTCCGTTATCGCACCCCAAGGTAACGGGGGTGTGCGCTTCTTTGAATTCGACCGTGGCTGTACCTACCTAGTCACGTGGACAAGTTAATTCCCGCAACGGCCTCGTCTACAGCTCGCTTTTTCGTCTGCTGACTTTGTGACTGTTTCATTCGCCACATTTGGGGTAACTGATACATAGCAGGTAACGTAATTTCTGATAGCCTATTAAAACATGCATTACAAGCCGGCGCTCTGAAATCATTCACTGAAATACAACGGGGTGCAAAGCTTAACGGAAAACAGTAGCTTTCAAATGACGTCTCACTGCCAAGTAATATAACTTTATGAAATCTGGACCACACATAGAAAGAACTGCTACAGTATAGCACAGAAGCTAAAAGAAAGAAATAGGCAATGAGGTGAACAGAAATGATACTTTCATTATACTCAAGTCACGGCGATTCATGTTCGTCTCTGGGACATTACAAAAGGCGGAACATGGTCTTTAATAGCGTGCGTGATCACAACGGACCGCAATGCGTGCTCCTCGGCTGGCCAATAGGGTGTCCCATTCCTTCATTAGTGCTGCAGTCACCAGAGACGCCTACTGCAGCGGCAGCACTGCAGACAGATCAGCGATGCGGGTTGCCGGGTCCGCTGCGGAGTCTGGCCGACGCGAAAGTGTTTACCAGAAAGTACCACAGTTGACAACAAACACGTAGGCACAGCCGCTTTCCATCAGAGGGCACTAACCGACAGCAGAGGAAGGGGACGCGACGATTAACTAATTATTTCCTGGCGGTAGCATATGTGCAAATAGTCCCGGAAATATCTTACCGCCCGGGGTTAGGTATTCAGGCGCCCGGCCATTCAGTGGGCAGTTCTACACTCTCCGAGTGCGGGGAAGATCGGCCGGTCCAGCGGTGTGCCACCTCGACCATCTTCTCTTGCGCAACGATTGTGATACTTGGCTTCCGATGTGTTACACTGGCTACCAGCTGCTAACAGCCGACTTCGACATGGAACAGCTGTAAGGGTATAGAGTCGAAGGCAACTCTGGTTGTAGGAATTAGTTGTTATTTGCTTGTTCAGCAGAAGGGATCCTGGTTGTTTTGCTGGTTCTTGCTCTGCAGATTTAGCAACTAGGGCGGTTGGCAACCACTGGACGTTAGTTGGTGTATGTGGATATGCTAAAATACGTATGTTCAACGCATCATATAAGCTCTCGATGGGATGTAAAACTGGGGAACGGGTAGGCCAGTCCATCCGCCGAATATCCTCTCGTTCCAAGGGCTCCTCCACCTGCGCAGTTCGGTGGGTTCGCGCATTGTCGTCCATAACAATGAGGTCAGGGCCGTGCATCCCCGCGAATGACGGACACTTGTGGCAGGAGTACAGTGTGAAAATAATGTTGATCGGTGAGTGTACCGTGTTCCAAGATTCGGAGGGCAGTACGCCCATTCAACACGAAGCCTCCTCATATCAAATCACTTGTACCAGCAGAACGATTATGTTCGTCAATGCTGGACGTGCAGTCGTATGGCGAGGGGTGGGAACATGTAACGCGCTCTGGAACGTTGTCGAATTTGATCGTTTTGGTGGTCCAGGTATTATGGAGTGAGGCGTGCTGACCAAATCTTTGGACACGGTACACTCAACGATCAACGTTATTGTGACACTGTACTTCTTCTCCAAGTCACCTTTCCGGGGAAGTATTCGACTATGACTTCATTTTTACGGATGACAGTGCGCTACTGCATCGGACTGCATGGTGGAGGAGATCTTTTGAACGATAAAATATTCGGCGAATGGACTTGTCTGCCCGTTCTCCCGACTTAAGTCACATCGAGCAGGTGTATGACGTGTTGCAGGAGACGTATTGCAGCACTCCCACCATCCAGCAGCTGTCAACCGCATTGGTGGAGGAATGGGACACACTAACACAAGAATCCTTACCTAACTTGTGCCTAGCGTGAGGTCACGGTGCAGAGAGTGCACTCATAACGAACTATACTGAGAACAATGTCCTGGCTTTTCTAATGTCGAGGGGAACATTATGACTCGCTGTGTGTTATTTTTATTTATCTCATTATGTATTTCTTTCAATTACCTTCTTTATTATACCACAGCAGTTATTTCTATGGATGGTCCAAGTTTCATCGAGCTATGTTACTTGGCAGCGATACATAATTGGAAAATCACTTTCGCAGTTAAATCTAGAATATCAGTGTACCCATTAGTAGAATGAGTTAAACTATGTTAGTAAAACATGTTCCCACTGCAAAAAAGATCTTTAAAATTTTGCAGCTGAAGAAGTTGTGCGGATAAATATATGTTGAGCTATGTCCTGGATTTTCGTTCTAACGTGTTTTAAATACGGTACCAAACACACTTCTAAATGTATATTTAAAAATCGTTGAAATGTAATTTGAATAACTATTTCTTCGGACTGTGAGGGGAACGTTACTGTGGTACCCGTTTAGTTTTATTTACAGAGTGAACCCGAACGCTACCATCAAATTTCGGAGATTGTTCAGCAACAATTTCTATGTATTTTTTGGTGCAAGAGACCCAATGTTCTACCCGAGGCTCCTTACTTTGATTTCACAACCCCAATATAAGTTCAGTGAACGCAGTGTAACAGCGGTACAGCGAGTCTGTTCTGTGCTGTCTCTGCAGAGACAACAATCACAACACAGTACTTTTGCATCCTACAAGAAACTAGATCTGTGTTTTGTGTTACACGTTTTGGTGACTGCATATCGCAGGCTTTTTCGCTGTTGATAAGATATTTTCGTAGGACCAAAGGTAAGTAGAGTAGCAAACCAAATAAAGCACAATTTCATATTTGCTCTGCACCAAGTCGCAGGAGACCACGAGTTACTTATACTAAAATACTCGTACTATATCCTCGAACAACTTGTGAAATTTTGTCGGTGGAATTTGAGTTTTTCTTCTGTCTCTATATTGGTAAAGCTGCAAATACTTTCCGGCTATTGAAGATTTCACATTGAAGATAATTCACTGAGCTGATTATATTAGTAGACAATGTAGTTTTAGCCTTTCTGTTACGGCGGATACGTCACAGTGCAATTTCACGATGTATGTAAATTCCAATCTGTTAGTGTAATCGATTGCAGCCTACCTCTTCTTCGTGAGTAGTAGGTGAGTGGCCTCCAGGGAAATGGGTAGCTATATTCCAGTGACAGAACTAAAGGAAGGCTCTGCATCTCAACCCACTACGGCACGACATTCACAGTGTGTAAGTTTAAATATAATTTTGAAATTTTTTCGAACTGGCAATCAGTTTCCTTCTTACCTATCCATTCAAACTGCTGAGGTCATCAGCTCCTAGGCTTACACACTGAGGACTGATGAGCTCAGATGTTAAGTCCCATAGTGCTTAAAGCCATTTTGAGCTTACACACTACTTAATCTAACTTAAACTAACTTACGCTAAGAACAACACACACATCCATGAACGAGAGAGGACTCGAACCTCCGACAGGGGAAGCCGCGCGAACCGCTGCAAGATGCCTCATTCATGTTTCAGTGCTGTTTCATTATCATCATCATCATCATCATCAACATCAGTGGGTTCCCTTTATTTTTCTGTACAATAAATGGCAAAATATTAGCATGAGAATAAATATAGATTTGGTACCACTGTTATGTCAACAAAATATATTCGTCAATACTCAGGTCGCTGTCTGTCATCGGCAGCACATCTGCGTAATGCTACAGTACGTCGTGCGCTATTAATAACGATTTCTATGCAGTACATTGCCTTAAACAGAACGAAAATTGGAGCTTAAAATGAAACTATTGCAGGTTATTCTCACTTTCTTGATGTCATTTATCTTACTATCTGTTCTAGAAAAATTTGGAATCCCAAAGGCGCCAAAAGAAGGCCGATTTGGGAAGAAAAAATATTATTAACCCTTTTATTTGTTGACACCTGGGTTCTCCTAGCAGACAGTTAAAGCGCTTTACAAGAAAATTTGTTCTACTTGAATAACAGTTCTAAAACTTATCAAACGTTTATATATCTGTACATGAATCAAAAGTACTGGTAATGGAAGGGAAACACATAAGAAGAGCGAAAATAATGATATCCAGTAAGATAAGAGGACAGATAAGTTGGTTTAGATATTTCGAGACAGAAATGACAACATACAAATCTAATTAACATGTGGTGCAGCCGGCCGGAGTCGCCGAGTAGTTCTAGGGGCTGCAGTCTGGAACCGCGCGACCGCTACGGTCGCAGGTTCGAATCCTGTTTTGGGAATGGATATGTGTGATGTCCTTAGGTTAGTTAGGTTTAAGTAGTTCTAAGTTCTAGGTGACTGATGACCTCAGAAGGCAAGTCCCATAGTGCTCAGAGCCATTTGAACCATGTGGTGCAAAATATACAGAAATACGATGCTATAAATGGTTGTATAAGTAGATGTATTGGCATAATTATAAGGAAAGAGATAAAATTGAGACTACACAAAGTGGTGTCGAGGCCTTCTCCTATATATGATGGGGAAAACTGGATTCTAAGAAGAGGAAAGGAACGCAGTGTTGAAGCTACTACTATGAGGTTTCTGAGGTCACGTCTTTGATGAACATTAAGAGACGTAGTGGGGGTGAAGACATAAGACAGCTACTAGGCATGAAAACAACAATGAAATAAGAGATGAGATAAAAAATGGTATGACCACATCAAAAGAATGGCACTTGAGCCCCTGCTAGTCTGGAAGACGGCATATAGGACGGTCATTAAAGAGATGGAGAGAACACTTTTGTTAAACTGCCATGGTTTCGGAAAGGCCCAGCGCCCCGTTGTTGAATAGAAGAAGAAGAATATTGCTAGTATGCATCTGACGGTCAATGATATCTTCAGCGCGGATGTGTCCGCAGTTCATGGTCTAGGGGCCAGCGTTGCTGCCTCTGGATCACGGGGTCCCAGGTTCGATTCCCGGCAGGGTTATGGATTTTCTCTGCTCCAGGACTGGGTGTCTGCGTTGTCCTCATCAGTTCATCATTATCACTATTTGTGAGAGTGACTAGAGTGGACTATGAAAAGAACATGGACTGTTTAAAAATAGGGACTTTGTAAGGCATAGTTGAGCGCCCCATAAACCAAACATCATCGTCATCTTCAGTACGGATGCACACCATGGTCGAACTCTTACGAGACTCGGCGAAATACGGCGAAGAATGAGGATAGAGAGCAGGGTCACACTACAGTAGTAGTATGTGGATATGTTGAGAATTTAAAACTAACGGGAGGTGTGCTGGTTGCCTAGTATGTAGGAGGATCGGGCTCGAATCCCGATTCTGTACAAATTTTCAACTATTCACATTGATTTCAATCAATATGCGCTTGAAGCCAATGTCTGTAACTCCTATGTGTATACATTTATTACATGTTTACCAGATTATTGAAGTCGTTTACGAAAAAAATTAACACTTTTGGTAGGAGTATAGAAACACGGGAAATGCATCACAACTTTCCTTCCAATCAACACATAAGGAGAAAACAATCGCGGTCCTGTAACTCGGCGGTACTTTCCCCAACCTGATGTGTACCCTCTGGCTGCCTGAAATCCACCGGATGACTTC
This sequence comes from Schistocerca gregaria, assembly GCF_023897955.1. NCBI lineage: Eukaryota > Metazoa > Arthropoda > Insecta > Orthoptera > Acrididae > Schistocerca > Schistocerca gregaria. Next base: position 318,362,159 of record NC_064925.1, on the reverse strand, counting down.
CATTTACGAGTACAAACAGTCAGTTCCTGTATGAAAGCGCGATAAAGCTTGGTCGCTGACTCGTGGAAGGAGAGGTGGCGGAAGTTAGCAGGAGACTTCCTGGGCGGATGAACAGAACGAAGAAAGACGCTCTCGTATCTTTTCACCGAGCCGAGCTTCTTTTACGTCTCCTACTGAACGCGGTGCTCGCACAAAAGCGATACGCGCCAGGAAGGACGGTGTCACGGGCACAGTCAATACTCGCTTTGCTATATAGGGTCTCGCGCGCGTAACAGGCGGCCGTGAATTCTGGCCGTTCAGTGTCGGAAGCCAGTAGGGCTCCTTTTACGTCCGAGACCTACTTCTGTCGAAGGGCGCGCTCAGAACGGAACATTCCTTTTTTTCTGGGGGAGGAATATTATTTATCCGCTGTCATAAACACCAGAGCGTAAAAGTACGGTTACTTGCGACAGAGAGACAGCATATTGCCGACAGTTTTACCAGATAAGACGGCGGGCTACATGAAATGCTGTCATAGTTTCGCCACGTGTTGCTACTGTTCCACGGCAGTGTTTGCGGAAATACGTTTACGTGCCAGAAAGGCTTACAGTGGCCACGGTAGTGCTATGAAATTTACGAAAGCGAACTAGTGAACGTATGGATCCCTTCCATCGGATTATAAAAAAAAACCGTTAGCAATGAATAACACACCCAGCTATCAATCGGTAAGAACGGAACCGTTACAGAATCACTTTGCTGACGCCTGTCTATTTGTCCGTCCGTCCGACTGTTAAGAACCATTGCATTTTATCCGTAGTCGATGGTGTTGAACTCCGTGACTGTTCCTTTATAGGGTGTAGAAAAATTTCCGATACCGTCACAGTAAAAGATTAGTTATTCGTCACACGATCGGTTTCGGGCTTGTGCCCATTCTCAGGTGTTTATGCATTCATGTACATATTTGTATTGCTGGAGATCACTGTATAGATACAAAGAAAATTATTTGTTGATCACTAAACAGATACAAGTGGAACAATTGTAAGTGGCAAGGCTGCATGTGTCGATAATATATCTGTACTTACACAAAGATGAAGCATCATTATTATAATTACGTTCTGTCTCATCCCAAAGGGGTGTCGGATCCAGGCTGGGACTCTGGGCAGGCTGGTTCATTTCAGGAATGTTATTGTCCACGAACCACTGCGTCACAAACGATGCTGATAAAAATATCAATGTCTGAAAACTGTTCCTTTTGTGCATGTTGTACACAGTACTGTGAAATGTATTCATATTGTTTCATTTTTAGCATTTTATTAAGCGCAAAATGTGGACCATACCCAACCGCGAAAACCGATTCTATACCATAACAGTACCGTCGCAGTAGTTCACTTTTGGCACTAGACGCGATGACTGATATCGTTCCTCAGGCAATCAACAGTTGCGAACCGTTCCATCGGATTGCCGCAGGGTGTAGCGTGATTCATCACTCCAAATAATTCATTACCAGTCATCCAATGGCGTCACTCTTCGCACCACCTCAAGCGTCGCTTAGCACTCTCTGCCCGAAGTCATTGTTCGAGAAGATACTGCAGATAGCACTATGGAACTCACGACTACCCCTTCCGCTGATTTAAAGCTACACTCCTGGAAATTGAAATAAGAACACCGTGAATTCATTGTCCCAGGAAGGGGAAACTTTATTGACACATTCCTGGGGTCAGATACATCACATGATCACACTGACAGAACCACAGGCACATAGACACAGGCAACAGAGCATGCACAATGTCGGTACTAGTACAGTGTATATCCACCCTTCGCACCAATGCAGGCTGCTATTCTCCCATGGAGACGATCGTAGAGATGCTGGATGTAGTCCTGTGGAACGGCTTGCCATGCCATTTCCACCTGGCGCCTCAGTTGGACCAGCGTTCCTGCTGGACGTGCAGACCGCGTGAGACGACGCTTCATCCAGTCCCAAACATGCTCAATGGGGGACAGATCCGGAGATCTTGCTGGCCAGGGTAGTTGACTTACACCTTCTAGAGCACGTTGGGTGGCACGGGATACATGCGGACGTGCATTGTCCTGTTGGAACAGCAAGTTCCCTTGCCGGTCTAGGAATGGTAGAACGATGGGTTCGATGACGGTTTGGATGTACCGTGCCCCATTCAGTGTCTCCTCGACGATCACCAGAGGTGTACGGCCAGTGTAGGAGATCGCTCCCCACTCCATGATGCCGGGTGTTGGCCCTGTGTGCCTCGGTCGTATGCAGTCCTGATTATGGCGCTCACCTGCACGGCGCCAACCACGCATACGACCATCATTGCCACCAAGGCAGAAGCGACTCTCATCGCTGAAGACGACACGTCTCCATTTGTCCCTCCATTCACGCCTGTCGCGACACCACTGGAGGCGGGCTGCACGATGTTGGGGCGTGAGCGGAAGACGGCCTAACGGTGTGCGGGACCGTAGCCCAGCTTCATGGAGACTGTTGCGAATGGTCCTCGCCGATACCCCAGGAGCAACAGTGTCCCTAATTTGCTGGGAAGTGGCGGTGCGGTCCCCTACGGCACTGCATAGGATCCTACGGTCTTGGCGTGCATCCGTGCGTCGCTGCGGTCCGGTCCCAGGTCGACGGGCTCGTGCACCTTCCGCCGACCACTGGCGACAACATCGATGTACTGTGGAGACCTCACGCCCCACGTGTTGAGCAATTCGGCGGTACGTCCACCCGGCCTCCCACATGCCCACTATACGCCTTCGCTCAAAGTCTGTCAACTGCACATACGGTTCACGTCCACGCTGTCGCGGCGTGCTACCAGTGTTAAAGACTGCGATGGAGCTCCGTATGCCACGGCAAACTGGCTGACACTGACGGCGGCGGTGCACAAATGCTGCGCAGCTAGCGCCATTCGACGGCCAACACCACGGTTCCTGGTGTGTCCCCTGTGCCGTGCGTGTGATCATTGCTTGTACAGCCCTCTCGCAGTGTTCGGAGCAAGTATGGTGGGTCTGACACACCGGTGTCAATGTGTTCTTTTTTCCATTTCCAGGAGTGTATGTTTTACTGGCACCCTTCGCAGTCCTTGTACGTCAGTACGTGAGATCCGTCTGGTCTTGGTTTAGCTTTTGTTGTGTCTTCGCGTTTCAACTTCGCAGTCACATCATCAACAGTCGACTTAGGTAATTTTTAAAGGGTCGAAATAGCCTTGAAGGATTTGTTATTCACAGGACTTCGTGTGACCAGTCTACGTTCTGAGTCATTGAACTCTCCTGTTGTTAATAAGTCTCTACTGACAACCCAGTAGACTACGTCTCCTTACTCAGTGACATCTAGTGCTCAGTTCTACGTTACTTAACAGTAGAAGTACCGGATTTCGGCGTACCCCTAATAGTGCCGTGTGGGTCATTTTTGACCCACAATACGAAACCACCGTTTTATTCAAATTCGGGTGGTATTTTGAGTGCCGCCATGTTGACAGTATGTTTATGAAGACTCTAAAGTGTAACCAAAGGATAATTTGGACTCTAAAATGAATAGGACACTGTGAAATATAAATTTTCTGAAATAAACTAAAAAAGTTTCTTTCAGAAAATTTATATTTCACAGAAACTAAAAAAGTTTCTTTCAGAAAATTTATATTTCACAGTGTCCTATTGAATTCTACAGAAGGAATTCCACAGTCTTTCATCACTCATATTTAAAACACGTAAAACAATATTACAGTGTTTTTCTTCATAAAAAGGTTTAAACTCATACAAAAGATATTGCTTATGTTAGTACTAATAGAAGTTTTACTTTTACAGACAAATTAATTACCGAGTATTTGTGAAAGATTCTAAAACGCAGCAGGTGACTAAAATGCTTTGCGTGTTTTCTTGCTTCTTGTAATCGAGGAACTAGAACATAAGAACAAAAAACTTCAGTCTATAATTATAAATATTAGGAAATATATAGGAACACAGACTTGACAGAGCTGCCTAAGGTGGGATGGGTTCACAGTTCGGACATTCAACAATAGTTTTTGCTTGGCAGCTTTTGCACACATATTTGTTGCACTTGGAGCATACGTTCGATGTTTTATTCCCCTATGCAGGAATCCGAATTTGATAACACCTTCTATTTCCATATTAGCCAGCGCCAATATCGAGTTGCTGCAAGGGGAGATTGGCTCTTCTCTGCAATTTGTAGAAGGCAGCAAGTTCATCTGTTACTCTGAGGATAAAGTCTCGGTGAGAGGTAAATAATTTAAAAATTGTGTGAGTGTTGATCACGGCAAGGTCAAAATTATTCTAAAAGACACGCACAGGCCATCAGTGGGTGCCAGCTCGCACACTGTCGGTCAACTATATCGATTTCACCCTTAGTTTCAATACAAAACTTCACCCTTTCTGTAATATAGCTTTTTCTTTTTCCCTTGGTATGCTGTGAGAAGGCTGTCGCCTGACTTGCAAGTATGTTTCATACAACGCGTTGTTTCCGCTTTGCGTCGCAGGAGGGACCTCTTTGAGTGGTCTCCGAAGAGTGCCAGCTAAACTTGAGTTTGAGTGGATGTTTTGACAGTTGTTGACAGTTGTCCATGGAGCACTTACGCCTGTAATAATCGTTACCAGTTAAAAATGCTGCTGTATTCTGTAACACGAAGGTTACTCGATTTGAAGCAGGTCTAAAGATGACGTACTGAATAGTCGAAACTAGTAGCCTAAAAATAAAACCTAAATAACGGCGATTGGTATTGTTTTACTGGATAATGTCAGTGGACCGTTACATCTTAAAGAAAGAGGACCTACTGCTCACAATTTTAAAAACAAAGGCCTGGTTTGGACACATCAACTTCTTGAAGTTACGGGATATAAGACGATTACGCAGCTACGAAGTCCTACTAAAGACAGCATTTCATGAGGACCTGCTTCTGGTCGGTTTTACAGATGTGAGCCGGAAGAAGGGGAGAAAAACTGGAATGGTTTCTCCAGCGCATATTGTATTTTTTTAGTTCTGGTACTATTAAAAACTTGACATGCTGGAGCCCCACTCGGGTCCCTCAGCGCTTCTATGGAAGCCGCTCTCGCCGGCTTTTATAACTTCAGTTGGCTGAGCGCCAAGCCATGCCGCTATGGTCCTCTCGAATGTAACTATTCCATACTCGCATGACAGTCGTGGATTCCCATTCAACACGAGAAGTAATATCAGGGAACAATTAACCCCAATCTAGATACGCCGTCATCCTGCCATTGTCGAATTACGACATGTGATGCTAAATGTACTTCTTCATACACGAAGCATAACATGATCTCAGAAAAAAAGTGATCTTCAAACGCTCTTCCTGAATCAGAACCTCGTTGCTTAATCTTTCTTTACATGGGGTGATTCAGTTGCCCCTAACGATGTCATTTCATGCAACGCGCACTACTTCTGAATCGGAAATGGTATCAAGAACGGTGACAGCCACGTAATCGCTGTAAGTTCCCTCTCAGGGTTTTTGGCGACTGTTAGTAAACGGACGCATACAGTAAACTATACAAGTGAGAATTGGCCATGAGTTACATGGCATATCTTTAGATCAATATAGTCACTACTTCTGACTTGCTAGTCCAAGTGTCTCCAATCTTTCTTTATGTATTTAGCGGTGTAGTCATACAGACGTTCGAAGTCTCTGTAAGTTTATTTCGTTTATAGTGCTTAATCTTTCTTAAATGGTTCAGAAACGTTGCGTTATAAAATGTGTTTCACCATAGGAAACAATAAAATTAACAGGAGGAATCAAAATGGGGAGCATGTAACTAACGATGTTCTGGTATATAACCCAATCAAGAGATTAATATCTGGCTGCCATGCTAATGTGCTGAACAGTTTCATAAACAAAATTTGTACAGTCAGTCAAAGATACGTCATATACTGTACCAGTTATTCTGCAACATTTCGCCGGTGGTTGTAGGCGCTTCAGTCTGGAACCTCGCGACCGCTAGGGTCGCAGGTTCGAATCCTGCCTCCGGCATGGATGTATGTGATGTCCTTAGGTTAGTTAGGTTTAATTAGTTCTAAGTTCTAGGGGACTGATGACCTGAGATGTTGAGTCCCATAGTGCTCGCAACATTTCGACGATGTGCTTAGTATCTCCAGAGCTAATTAGCCAACAACATTGTTCTGTCATGTGGGGTTGCATAAAACAACATTGGTAGTGCAGCTGAATCATACGAAATGAAGACACTGCGCAAAAGAATTAAAGGTATTTCTCGAAATTCAGTCATTTTCCCCCATTGCGACGAACAAGTTTGGAATTTGGTTTATTGGAGCCGAGGAGCTTGTTTCTAGAAACATCCCCTGGGCTGTGGCTAAGTCATGTCTCCGCAGTATCCTTTCTTCCAGGAGTGCTTCTGTGAAGTTTGGAAGGTAAGATACGAGGTACTGGCGGAATTAAAGCTGAGGGTACGGGGCGTGAGTCGTGCTTGGGTAGCTCAGTTGGTAGAGCACTTGCCCACGAAATGCAGAGGTGCCGAGTTCGAGTCTCGGTCTGGTAGACAGTTTTAATCTGCCAGGAAGTTTCAGCTTCCCATGTAATTGCGCAAAAGCGTGGCGGGCCGCAAAGTCACCCTCGGGCTCGCAATGGCGTGAATGAAACTAGTCCTTCCTCAGGAGAGTTCATTTACACATATTTCGCGGTCAGCAACGACAGTATACCGTGCATAGTGCAACAGAACGACGTATTTGATAATCTTTGACGCGTACGATTAAGCCTTCTCTCAGGATATCGGAGGCTGTAACCCAACTGAATGTGATAATTTGTATTTAGGCTGGAGCCACAGTCATGGCAAATTTTTGAGTGATCATTTAGCTGTAATAATTTTTATTTCATAATTACACCATCCAGTACAAATGTGTACATGACTGTTTTACTTGAAAATGGTCTAAAGCCGAAATATGTATTGTATAACAACAAAACCGGCCACTGTGGCCGAACGGTTCTAGGCGCTTCAGTCCGGAACTGCGCTGCTGCTACGGTCACAGGTTCGAATCCTGCCTCTGGCATGGATGTGTGTGATATCCTTAGGTTACTTAGGTTTAAGTAATTCCAAATTCTAGGGTACTGACGACCTCAGATGTTAAGTCCCATAGTGCTCAGAGCCATTTGAACCATTTTTAAGAACAAAACAAAAATTATTACAGTCATATGGTGGCATCCCACTGAACGTGATCAGATCCCTTTGGAGTGCTGTGTGACCGTACGTTTTGCTATGGTATATACTGTGGACCGTCCAAAACTACTCGACAAGTTTGAAGGCGATCTGATGCAGCAACAGTTCTTTGTGCTTTTTCACTTTTCCTTTCTCGCACAGTCCCGTGGCTTGATCATGGGTGCGACACTCCTCAGTTCGACAGCACCCTAGCTATTACCCGCGCACCTTCGTTGACCACTTCAGAAATATGCCTATATAAAGGCAAGCCTTGAATGATTCCTATGGTTCGGCACGCAGGCCACACCTTCCGCTACTGTTAGACTGCTGTTCCAGATCTGCTTCTAGGCATGCGCAATCTGAGAGGTGTGAAAGGGGTTGCCCTTAGCTCCGTTTTATTTATTGTTGTGTGAATGTCGCAGCGACTGCCCTCCTCCCCCCTTACCCCATGATCATACCGCAGGAGGGCGCAAAACAGGAGGAATGAGGCAGGCTAAACGGCCTTTGCTGCTTCAGATCACATTCAAATTTCGTCAACTGCTTTTGGACGGTCTCTAGTAGTTCCAACCTGTGCACCAGAGCAAACATTGCGGTTGCACTACGCTCTGTAAGGGCTAGATCATGTTAAACAGACTTCTTGGAGAAGGGGTGAATCATCCCGGGGTTGTCGGCATTGTCAAAATTTGGTCTGTTGCACACTGCATTGCAAACTGTCGATTTCGTCCACGCGATGTGTGCAAATGAACGTCCAACAGAAGGGGTGATTTCATTTCATTGACCACCTTTATGCTACCTCCCGAGGCCTTTTTGTGTCGATTCTGAGCGACGGCCGTCTCTCAGCCACCCACAGGAAAATTGCATGATTTCTACGCTGCGTGTCGCGGCTCTGACCTCCACCGCAGAGGTGTCAGTAGAAGCGGTGAGACGTGGTTAAGATGTTTGCGAAGACTTTCCCATCGTGTGACACGTCCGCGGTTGCGTTGGGCAGTAGTGTTATGAAATCTGGTGCAAATGTGGCCTCATTAACCCACCTTACCCCTGACATGGACTTCTGATCTCTTGCTTTGTTTCCTCATGTGTCGACACCCTGCTGCTTGATGCGTCTCGGAGCCTGGGAATGACGTCGTACGGCGCTAAGCGTTTGCAGAGTTGCAATAGAAAATTTGTAGTAAATTTGGGTCGCAATAAGGGAAAATGATGGGTTATCAAAGAAGTGACCCTTCAGTTGTTTTGCGGAATGTGCTTCGCGCTGGTGAAATAAAATCAATAAAATGCTAACCATTTGCGTATCCGAGTATTTGACACATTTCATGACAATTTAACGTTTGGCACCTGAGACCTTCATGGTGTTGCAGTTTTACTGGCCAACAGTGCAGCATCGAGGTAGACAGGTAGGAGTAACAAAAAATATGGATTAAAATTTGTTAGTAGTAGAACACGAAAATGTATATTACACATAAAGGAGAAATGTTAGTTAAGTTCTTGACCGATTTACTTCAAATTTTTACACAATATTGTGCTAAATTTCAGACAGTCATAGGCTATATAGTGTATAACGGTACAAGTGAAGATATTTTTATATGTTGTACCTTGAGACGTACAGAGTGCTGATTATTTTTTCCAACAGTCTTCACAGAAACACATCACTAACTGTATGACTGTCATAACTGCACCACTCACTAGACTACACCTGTCACTATATACTAAACGTTTTCTGTCCATGCATCCACACTTCTACGCCTGACGTGCTGCCCAAGGGAAACAAGTATTAATGGCTCGCTCATGCCACATGTACTTGAAGGTATTACCCAACCTAAATGCATGCAACTTGTAAGAGCTATAATTATTAGTCTGCAAATGACGTGAATACTGATGTAATGGTGCTCAGTACACCGTTTTCAGTTACCAGTAGAAACTGACATGGTCAATCAAAATGTAAAAACAGCTTTAAATCAAGGCCAAGGGAACATGGAATAGCTAGGCAAGGTTCATCTTTCACCCTTTAGCTTACATATTTTATTTAAATAAGACCCAAAAATTTTTAATCAGAAATCATCTCCGGTGTTTTAAGAAATATAATAAAAAGGCTGGAAGAATATAACTATAAAACACGTAGTGTAAAATACAGGCCTCAAGGGCTTGAGGAAGATTTACAGTTGCCTAATTCTTAAAAGAAGTGTTAACCGTTTTAGAAAAGGAAAACAAAAACAGTTTAAGAGACATCCCAAAAATGTGCTTTCAACTCAACTTTGCAAATGTCTATCACATCGTTTTAGATATTTAACCCTCAATGGATGCACAATGTTTAACAAAATCTTACACTTTCTTCTCAGTGAAACCATGAACAGGAAACGTTTTATTATAAAAATTATTAAGCATTTAAGAAAACAACCATTAAGAAACACCCCCAAAATGTGCTTCCAGCTCACCTTCTTAAACATGCATAATTTGCTTTTAAAATACTATAGTCTCTGTTGGTCCATCATATTTAATAAAGTCTTACAGTTTCTTTCAGTTAAGCAAGCTACAGCATTTTTTTAAAGGTGATAATCATTTAAGAAACCAGCCATTTAAGACACCCCCCCCCCCCAAAAAAGTGCCTTCAACCTACCTTTCCACAAGTGTATAATTTCCTTTCAAAATATTAAAGTCTCTATGGGTCCACCACAATAAAGTCTTAAATTTCTTTCAGTTAAACAAGCAACAGGAAAATTCTTAAAGTATTAACTATTTAAGGGAAAAAATAATCACTAGAGAGATACCTGCAAAATTATTTTTAACTCCACTTTGCAAAAGGGTATTAGTTGCTTTACGTAAGCAACGTTTGCAAATCCGTCGTCCCCCGGGAGCCTGTCTACCCCGTCAGATCCCCCGTCTTCTGCAAGGCGCGGCCCTCACGCCGCAGAACCAGAACACACTAACGCGTGTGTTGACTGTCGCTTCCACACTACTAGTCCAGAAGAAGTCTTAACAAATACAAACGGGAGGGAATACAGGTCCGGTCGAAAATAGGACATTGCCTTTGTGAAACCACAGTCAATATGGAAGCACGAGCCACTAAGGGCTCGAAAGGCAGGTAGAAACTAACAACGCCCGCAACCCTACTTCGCCGTGTAGAACCAAAGCCTAAGAAAAACGTTACGAACACCCAGAACAAATCAAAAGACGGAATATTAATCCATAGCCGCTCAACTTAGGTCAACTCCGGAGAAGACAGCAGCTCACAGTTCAAGGGTGGGGTTTAAGGATAGACTCCCATTACCTCGAAGATGTCATTAAATGTCTAGAATAGAGTAGATAAATATCTAGATGAACTGAATAAATATGAAACAGCTGTCATCCAGGTGACAGTATCCAGGCTCATTCCTCTGGGTATTCATGTAGGCAAACAGCTAAGCCACCAGTTAGTTTTGTAGCCAGGATCAAAATTTGTGTCTGAGATCACAGCACTGCAGCCACTCCGCCAAACAACAGAAGTTAAAGAAAGTCATTAAGAAGTGGAAAAACGAACAGGGCGGACGGCGATCCCCTTCAGCCGGAAGGAAACACCTGTGGGCTCCCGTTCCGGAAAGCGATCGGGCCTCCTCCTATCCGTTCTGACGGCCGCGACCTAATTCCCGCTTTCCGTTCCGTCCGGCCAGAGCCGCTCAACAAGACTGCCCTTCGTCGATGACACCGTCCGCCGTGCTGCTGAAAGAGCCCTGAAATCGAGCTGCCGCCGCGACGCCAGCACCTCCGCCAGAAGAACAACACCTCCGTGGAGGGCAAACAAAGGACACGAAGGACAAACTGACCCGGGAATTCGAAGGAAACTGAACCGCACGCCTCACAGATATCTGCTCTTATACTCATTACACCATGCATATTGTTTTAAACGACAATGTACAGGTATTCCGTTAAACCTCTTGGCGAAAAAAAAAAAGGCTGCGTTGTTTCACCTATATACGTCCTTACTCCTCGGAATTTTAACCAAAAATTGTGTACACAAAAAGTATTGTATTGTTATCTTCCGTACTGTTCGTTTTAACAAAAGACAGGGAAGTTTTACTTGTGGCTTATCATCTTATGATTAGGATACTACTATAGAATCTGAAATGTTCGAAGCTTGGTAATCCTATCCATTAACAGATTAAAATTATGTGAAATATCATCATTGCAGCTACTGTCCACACAGACCCAGCAGCTACACAGGTTTCTGTCATACCTCACATATCAACGATCCCAACCGATTTGCCCATTCATTTTAAGCGATTTCAATTCCATATCGTTTCATTTGCAATAACAAAAAAAACGAGGCTTCGGGTCAGAGAGAGGGACAAAGAAGAGGTGGACAGAGAGGAGCGCAAGAGAGTTGGGCAAGGTGGAGATAGAGGAGGGATGATATGATACAGAGGGGAGGAGGGGGAGGGCAGAGGGAGGATAGAGAAAGAGGACAAAGAGAGGAGGAGGAGGTGGATGGAGAGAGGTGGAGAAGGAGATCAGTGCGTACATCAAGTTCCCAAGGATATTTAGCAACTGCGAAGCATTGCCTAGTTCCATAGTTCCAAACATTCACAGGAAACAGGAAGTAAGCTGTGGAACTATTAATCACGTAATTTGTCGTTTCAGAAACTTACGTTGTCATAGTGAATGCTGTAGGTGTAACATCTACGTCTACATCTACTTGATTACTCTGCTATTCGCAATAAGGTGCCTGGCAGAGAGTTCAATGAACCACCTTCAAGCTGTCTCTCAACCGTTACACTTTAGAACGACGCGCGGGAAAAACGAGTAGTTAAATTTTTCTCTGCGAGCCCTGATTTCTCTTATTTTATCGTGATGATCATTTCTCCCTATGCAGGTGGGTGCCAACAGAATGTTTTCGCAATCGGAGGAGAAAACTTGTGATTGAAATTTCGTGAGAAGACCCTGTCCCAACGAAAAACGCCTTTGTTTTAATGAAACTTCCTGGTAGATGAAAACTGTGTGCTGGTCCGAGGCTCGAACTCGGGACCTTTGCCTTTCACGGCAAGTGTTCTACCATCCAAGCTACACAAGCGACTCACGCCCCGTCCTCACAGCTTTACTTCTGCCAGTATCTCGTATCCTACCTTCCAAACTTTACAGAAGCTCTCCTGCGAACCTTGAACTAGCACTCCTGAAAGAAAGCTGTGAGGACCGGCCGCGAGTCGTGCTTGGGTAGCTCAGATGGTAGAGCACTTGCCCGCGAAAGGAAAAGGTCCCGAGTTCGAGTATCGGTCCGGCACACCGTTTTAATCTGCCAGGAAGTTTCATATCAGCGCACACTCCGCTGCAGAGTGAAAATCTGATTCTGCCTTTGTCTTAATGATTGACTCTCCAATTCTCGTATCATGTCTGTGGCACTATATCTTCTATTTAGTGATAATATAAAACGCGATGCCCTTCTTTGTACTTTTTCGATACCGTCCATCAGTCCCGCCTGATGCGGATCTTTCACCGCACACCAATACTCTAGGGCGGACAAGCGTGGTATAAGCAGTCTCTTTTGTTGATCTGTTGCACGTTATAAGTGTTCTGCCAATGTATCGCAGTGTTTGGTTTGCTCTACCCATAACATTGTCTATGTGATCATTCCAGTTTAGGTTATTTGTAATTGTAATCCCTAAGTATTTAGTTGAATTTATAGTCTTAAGATTTGTGTGACTTACCACGAAATTGAAATTTAGCGGATGTTTTTTAGTGCTCATGTAAATAAGTTCACATTTTGGTTTATTCTGCGTCAGTTGGCACTTAAGTAAACACTAGCATGGTGTTAGTATTTACTTACGATGTACTCTTCGAAGCAACTGCGACCTATAATTACAGAAATGCATGCAGCACCGAATTCCGGAAACGATGAGCCGCATCTATGGATGAATCTCGGATTCCCGCTGTATGGACGCTACGTTGGTGTGAACAGCACAGAGACGATGAGGGCGTTGTGACTGTACGTTAATGAGCACAGAATGAGTTAAAGGCATAAGGCATCAGTGCCGGTTCATAGAGGAAGCGCTGCAAGTGTAATTCGAAGCAGCACTATCACCGAGATCTAAGTAGATGTAATAGCGGATTGGGTGAACTGAAAATGGGATGGAGCACCAAAAGGAGGGCGCTGGATATGTGTTGAGCATTCTGTGGTAGATGTGTACAATCCTATTTATGCACAGGGTGTGTGGAGTGACGGCAGTGACTACAAAATCGTGTCAAATATACACAAAAATGTACGAGACATGTCTTTACAGTTCCCCACCCCCTCACCCCCCAACCCCCTTGGCCTGTATGCATGCACTGATTCAGTTGTGAAAGGTCTCATAAAGTCCTCTGGTAAGCTGGACCACAACTCTTTCAGCTAGTCGTTGGTAACCGATGTGACGGAGTTGACGTATGGCCTGGTCCCAAATGTATTTCATTTGTTCTAACGGGGGCAGGTTTGGGGACGTTGCTGCGCAAGGTCGTACCTCAATGCTACGCAGATAGATCGTAAACATACTTTCTGCTGGAAACTGCCAGCACGATACTGTCGCATGAGAGGCAACACATCAGGGTGCAGGACGTCAGAATTTCCTCAGTCCCAACCAGCCGTAACCTGTAGATTAGATTAGATTACTTTCATTTCAATTGATCCGTAGTGCGGAGGTCCTCCAGGATGTAGAACAAGTCAGAAAAACAACAATACATCACAAATATTTACAACTCAAATAAATAAGCTAATGTACCATTCCACGGGTCCCAAGTGGCATGGTCGTTATTTTTTAATGAACACTATATGAAAGAATCTGTTTACAAATAGTAATGAACTGAATTTAAAATAAAAAAGTTTTCTTTAATTTATAAGTTAATAAAAATGTAATACAACTACTAAATAATTATTTGCAATGAACACATTAATGCACTGAAACTATGCGGAAGTACACTCCTGGAAATTGAAATAAGAACACCGTGAATTCATTGTCCCAGGAAGGGGAAACTTTATTGACACATTCCTGGGGTCAGATACATCACATGATCACACTGACAGAACCACAGGCACATAGACACAGGCAACAGAGCATGCACAATGTCGGCACTAGTACAGTGTATATCCACCCTTCGCAGCAATGCAGGCTGCTATTCTCCCATGGAGATGATCGTAGAGATGCTGGATGTAGTCCTGTGGAACGGCTTGCCATGCCATTTCCACCTGGCGCCTCAGTTGGACCAGCGTTCGTGCTGGACGTGCAGACCGCGTGAGACGACGCTTCATCCAGTCCCAAACATGCTCAATGGGGGACACATCCGGAGATCTAGCTGGCCAGGGTAGTTGACTTACACCTTCTAGAGCACGTTGGGTGGCACGGGATACATGCGGACGTGCATTGTCCTGTTGGAACAACAAGTTCCCTTGCCGGTCTAGGAATGGTAGAACGATGGGTTCGATGACGGTTTGGATGTACCGTGCACTATTCAGTGTCCCCTCGACGATCACCAGAGGTGTACGGCCAGTGTAGGAGATCGCTCCCCACATCATGATGCCGGGTGTTGGCCCTGTGTGCCTCGGTCGTATGCAGTCCTGATTGTGGCGCTCACCTGCACGGCGACAAACACGCATACGACCATCATTGGCACCAAGGCAGAAGCGACTCTCATCGCTGAAGACGACACGTCTCCATTCGTCCCTCCATTCACGCCTGTCGCGACACCACTGGAGGCGGGCTGCACGATGTTGGGGCGTGAGCGGAAGACGGCCTAACGGTGTGCGAGACCGTAGCCCAGCTTCATGGAGACGGTTGCGAATGGTCCTCGCCGATACCCCAGGAGCAACAGTGTCCCTAATTTGCTGGGAAGTGGCGGTGCGGTCCCCTACGGCACTGCGTAGGATCCTACGGTGTTGGCGTGCATCCGTGCGTCGCTGCGGTCCGGTCCCAGATCGATGGGCACGTGCACCTTCCGCCGACTACTGGCGACAGCATCGATGTACTGTGGAGACCTCACGCCCCACGTGTTAAGCAATTCGGCGGTACGTCCACCCGGCCTCCCGCATGTCCACTATACGCCCTCGCTCAAAGTCCGTCAACTGCACATACGGTTCACGTCCACGCTGTCGCGGCATGCTACCAGTGTTAAAGACTGCGATGGAGCTCCCTATGCCACGGAAAACTGGCTGACACTGACGGCGGCGGTGTACAAATGCTTCGCAGCTAGCGCCATTCGACGGCCAACACCGCGGTTCCTGGTGTGTCCGCTGTGCCGTGCGTGTGATCATTGCTTGTACAGCCCTCTCGTAGTGTCCGGAGCAAGTATGGTGGGTCTTACACACCGGCGTCAATCTGTTCTTTTTTCCATTTCCAGGATTATATATATATATATATATATATATATATATATATATATATATATATATATATATTAGTTGGTTCTACTGAGAAATTCATCAATGGAGTAGAAGGAGTTGCCCACCAATAAATCCTTTAGACTTCTCTTAAACTTAATTTCATTGGTTGTTAAGCTTTTTATGGCTGCTGTCAAGTTATTGAAAATGTGTGTTCGTGAATAATGTACACCTTTTTGTACATGACTAAGTGACTTTAAATCCTTGTGAAGATTATTGTTATTTCTAGTATTGATTCCTTGAATTGAGCTGTTGGTTTGAAAAAGTGATGTATTTTAAAGACAAATTTCATTAAGGGATAAATATATTGGGAAGCAGTAGTTAGTATCCCTAGTTTCCTGAACAGGCTTCTGCAAAATGTTCTTGAGTTCACACCACATATAATTCTTACTGCCCGTTTTTGTGCCCGGGCCGGCCGATGTGACCGTGCGGTTCTAGGCGCGTCAGTCTGGAACCGCGTGACCGCTACGGTCGCAGATTCGAATCCTGCCTCGGGCATGGATGTGTGTGATGTCCTTAGGTTAGTTAGGTTTAAGTAGTCCTAAGTTCTAGGGGATTGTTAACCACAGATGTTGAGTCGCATAGTGCTCAGAGCCATTTGAACCATTTTTTTTTTGTGCCCGGTATACTTTAGCTTGGCTTGATGAATTGCCCCCAAAAATACCGGATGGCTTCCCACACCATCACGCCAGTAGTAACACCGCTAGGTCTCTTTGAAACACTGGGAGAACGGGACCTCTCCCCAGGTCGCCTCCATAGTCGGCACTGATTGTCGTCCGGAGTAATGCAGAAGCGTGACTCGTCGTAGAATACCTCCAACGCCATTCGTCAGTAGTCCATCCTTCCCGGTCGCGAAACCACTCATAATACAACCGTTTGTTTTTGGCGTTAACTGCAGCCTACGCGTGGGAAGTAATTCCCTAGCCGGGCTGGTGTTAGTCTCCGAGCAGTGATGATGGATGACACAGAATTTTGGAAGGAGGCCATTTACTTGTTTTCGGATCGAAGGCACAGATGTCAGGAGATGACGATGTGCTTGGAGCATAATACGGCGATCCTTCGTTGTAGTGGCCAGACGTCGTCCCGTGCAGATCAACATCGAGCCATTGTCACATCCAAATGCCTCACAAATCTGAATATTGCACGATTCGACCAGCCGGTCAAATGGACACCTACAATGAGGCCATTTTCAAACCCTATCAGTTGCTTATATCGCTGTCTCACGTGAGTGCGCGGCATCCACGTGACCTTCACAGTGATCACTAGTTCGGGCTGAAATTGAAAACAGGATGCATTTTTAACGTTAAAACTGCAATGCATTCAGAGATTACTTCAACGATCAATACACATAGTTTTAAAATTTTAATAAAGCCGCAAATGTAAACGAACTTCTGTAGTGCATAGTTATCAGCTTAAACGCCTAAACCAATAAATAAAAAATTAAAACTCTGGCAATGGTTTCAGATCTTTATTTACGTTCAACTCTCAGACTGCCAAATCTTCTGGAGAATCATAAGCAGTAACAAGAAGCTTCATTCTGTAACGCATTGAGTGCATGTAACCAGGTCAATGGTTGTATCAGTTTAGGTCCATAGCCTGTCCTCTTGTATGAATGCCTCTGTTTAAGTCGCAAGACTTCGAAACTTAGCTTCAGCAAAATCTTGTGACTGTGGTAGCATCAATAGTTGAGATAAATCACTTACTCTTGCCCATAAATGTGTCCAGTATTCACGATTTGGTGGCCAACTCCGTCTATTCCATCCATGAGTTTCTCAACAAGTGCAATAGACCATTTTAATGAAAATTTATTATACCTTAGTTTTTGACAATACTTGGTTGTAACAGCCAAGTGACTACCTACTGTGTGAATGATGGATGTATGGAAAGCAGATGTAAGTCTTAAGTCTGTAAATATAGGAAGTTTAATTTTAAATCTTGTACATAATCTGACTGTTCTTAAATGAGGATCACTGAAATGAATAATTTACTTTAATTTTCGGCAAGAAACTAGCAAATGTCTGAATGATGGATTTAATGAAAGCAGACATAAGTATTAATCCAGTAAATATTAGAAGTTTAAATTTAATTCATGTACATAATTTTACTGTTTAATGACTGAGGATAATTAAAATTAATGAAACTCAAGTTTTTCTAGTTACATTTTTGTAATGTGTGTATGTGACATGTTCCACACCCAGGAGAATTCCCTCTTTTATGGGTATTTGGAATGAAAAATTAATCTAATCTAACCTAATCTATGTACTTGCCGGAGCCAATTCTGAGCATACGCCATAAAATATTTTCCCGTCGCATTATTCACTACCAGAAGAGAATGGAACGCCCCCAAGGACAACGTCATTTCATTGACAACTGAAGACTCAGATAGTTCATCATTTTAGGAGTACATGAAAACAAGTTCACATCAAATACACTGAAGCGCCAAAGAAACTGGTACAGCCATTCAAATCCAGATATATGTAAACAGGCAGAATACGGCGCTGCGGTCGGCAACGCCTATGTAAGACAACAAGCGTCTGGCGCAGTTGTTGAATCGGTTACAGCTGCTAAAATGGCAGGTTACCAACATTTAAGTGAATTTGAATGTCGTGTTATAGTCGGCGCACGAGCGATGGGACACAACGTATCCGAGGTGTCGATGAACTGGAGATTTTCCTGTACGACAATTTCACGAGTGTACCATTAATACCAGGAATCCGAAAAAAACGTCAAATCTCCGACATCGCTGCGGCCGAAAAAGATCCTACAAGAACAAGACCAACGACGACTGAAGACAATCGTTCAACGTGACGAGAAGTGCAACCCTTTCGCTAATTGCTGCATATTTCAATGCTGGGCCATCAACAAGTGTTATCGTGCGAACCAGTCAACGAAACGTCATGTACATGAGCTTTCGGAGCCGAAGGCGCACTCCTGCACCCTTGATGACTGCACAGCACAAAGCTTTATGCCTCACCTGGGTCCATCAGCATCGACATTGGACTGTTGATGACTGGAAACATGTTGCCTGGTCGGACGCGTCTCCTTTCAAACTTTATCGAGTGGATGGACGTGTGCAGGCACGAAGAAAACGTCATGAATCCAAGGGGCGCGATTCTCAACAAGGGGACTGTTCAAGCTGGTGGAGGCTCTATAATGAATCGTCCTGATATGTCTAGATACGACTCTGACAGGTGAAACATACGTAAGCATCCTGTCTGATCACCTGCATCCATTCATGACAGTTGTACATTCCGACGGACTTGGACAATTCCAGCATGAAATGCGACACCCCATACTCCCAGAATTGCTTCAACGTGGCTCCAGGAACACTCTTCTGAGTTTAAACACATTTTCTGGCCACCAAACTCCCCAGGCATGAAAACATCTGGAGTGGCTTGCAACACGCTGTTCAGAAGAGTCCTCCACCCGTCGTAATCTTACGGATTTATGGACAACCATGCAGGATTCATGGTGTCAGTTCCTACCAGCACTACTGCAGACACTAGTCTAGTTCGTTCCACGTCGTGTTACGGCACTTCTGCGTACTTGCTGGAGCCCTACAAGATATTAGGCAGGTGATCCATCTCTTGAATGTAACAAAGGTCGCTCAGACAGTCGAATCAGTGCACACTGTACACCCTTCCTACCCCCTATCCCCCACCATCTTTGTATGACTGCACGCAAGCGTGTATGTAGACATAGAAACGATCACAAAGGTGTCGAATTACATCCTGGTAGCTTATCGCATTCATCTTGCTCCTCTTGGTACAGTTCAGCAATGGTTTTTGCAGGCCCTGGAGAACGAGAAAGTTCCCGATTCATCATGTCCCGCACGTGTTAAGTGGCAAGAGATCTGTAAATTTTGCTGGCCAAGACAGTTGTTGTACACCGCGAAGATCGCGTCGTGTCGCAGCAGCCAATGTGAACGTACATTGTCCTGATGAAAAAGCACATCACCTCTCTGTCGAGAAAAAAACAGTAGCACGGGATCAGAACACGTGAAATGCAGCGGGCACTGGGATACTCTGTGGTGGATAAGCACCAAACGTGACGCAAGCTGTAGCTGATTCGCCCCCCCCCCCCCCCGTCCCAACTATGAAGCCTGAGATGGGACTCGTATGTCGTGGGCGAATGAAGACAATCGAGCGCCATTTCACCCTCCAGCCAACGTTTCACGACAGCAGAGTAGCCATGGTTGGTGGTGTCATACTGACAGAAGTAGCCTGGTCAGAGGCGCACGTGATCTTGCTGCAAGCAGACGGTTCCCAACTGCTAGGACACTGTGACGGTCTTGACATGGATCTGTATAAGCGGACGCCCAGAACTTGGTCTATGGGTGTGAGAATGTTCCACGGACCGTTGTTGAAAGCAGCGACACTCCACAGATACCCGAAGCCAACGTTTGCAGCAGTTCGTTGACATGTCCATTTAGTTTCCCACAGGCGCACAACGAGAGCCCGTTCAAGTGGCTGAAGCTGTTCAACAGGAGTACGTTCTCGTCTGCGGAGCGTGGTTGTGCTCTGCAATGAAAGTTACAGTCGCTGCTCACCCATGAACCTAGCAGAGGTAGTGCCTGACTAGTCACAACACAGGACACACAGACAGGTCTCCTTAGGGCCGTTTGATAGCCGCTGACCTTGACAAACGAATCACAACACTGCAATCCCTCAGTATGCACATATTATACCCCGGTGTCATTCAACAAAGTCCTTGGTGGCATTGTTATTAGCAGTACTCTTCTGATTATGTGAAATCATGCAGAGAAAAGAAAATATTGCATTCAGATCACGGCCACGTTCTTACAATAAATACAACACTTCCATTGCGTAAATAACTATATTAATACTAGAACCGTGGCGAACATCACGGAAAACGTATATGAGTTTTCTATTCCACAGGTGGAGTCATCCTGATAATTATCATTAATGTGTATCGAGCTGAAGCTAAGTTTGACAATGTAAACAGCTTCTATATCTTCCTAAGATGACTCTAAGAGGATCTACCACAGAGCTCAGCTCTGTTCATATGATTGTACAAGCTCGTGCACTTAGAGGTTGCCGTTAACCTCTGACGTATGATATCCGATATTTGTCAGCTCTTGAAGCCATACGAACGAAAACATGCACAGAAAGAACATACTATAGAATAAGCTATCCCTGAAACACTACTTGATTATCAGTTTTCGTTCGCCTACCTACTCCTTTCTCTCTCTCTCTCTCTCTCTCTCTCTCTCTCTCTCTCTATATATATATATATATATATATATATATATATATATATATATATATATAGAGAGAGAGAGAGAGAGAGAGAGAGAGAGTGAGAGAGGGGGGGGGGGAGAGGGAGAGAGGTGGGGTGGTAGTAATGGGGTGAGGAAGAGAGAGGGGGTCGGGGAGAAACAAACACAGTTGACTGATAATGTGTGATAATGTGGAAATGAAATGTCCGCATCGAATTCACATGGAGTTGCCAATTTGCAGCTCCACCTGAAAGAGATGACAATATGTAAAGGTCAGATCAACAGTTAATCCCCCACAGACAACTGAATTAGGAAGTAAATACTGCAGTCCGCACAAATAAAACAACTGTGCCGAAACGAAGAACACAACATCAAAGTGTTTCAGGCAAATTATTCGTTTCACAATAGCGCGGCATCTGTTTGAGAAGGAAAATGAGGTTGACGGGACGTAAACATTCGCACAGAAATATAGCGACACGACAGTAAATGAGTAGAATAGCAGAGGATTAACTCTCTGATAAAAACTGTCAGTTTAAACTAGTTTCAATTGTTATTGTCAGGACTCTCCTTTGAATCATTAAACACCAAACGGAACTAAAATTCTCCATATAACTCTCTCCAGTGAGCTAATTCTCTTCACTCGCGCAGATTATAAAGAAATTTTCGTCACGAACGTACAGTATCCTGAGGGCTACATTTCAAGCTACTCCGCATTGTATGCAGCGAAAAATTTGGAAATTTGTGGTAAGGGCTGTGGTACTAAACTGCTGAGGTTATCGGTCCGTAGGCTTACACACAATCTAACTTACACCAAGGACAACACACAACCATTCCCAATGGAGGACTCGAACCTCCGGAGGGGGAGTCGCGTGAACCACGACAAGGCGCCCGAGACCGCACGGGTACTTTGCATTGTACGCTGAAGTGAGGACGCTGTAGAGAGTAATCCATTTGTTAAATGGGGAAGCCGAGTGTAAATGTAGTGATGGTTTAAGTCTGTATGGATGATGCTACAGTTTTATATCTTTTCAGTGGTACATGGCGTGTTTACAATGTAATGGATGATTACACAGGATCTTACGACATAATTGGAACAATATGGGCTAAAATCTACCGTACAGAGACGAAAATGAATTTCTAAAAGACGACGACAATCCCAAACCTTACGGAACTCTGTGAAAAATTGATACTGAAATTTAACTAAAGGAACATAATTAATGCCACAGATGTTTATGAGAGGAAACGTAGTTGTAGAAACTTGGATCAAATCCCCAGCGAAGGCATCAGAAAAGAAATGAAGAACCTATTACCATAAAAAACAAGCAGGAAACCAGCAGAAATAGCTCTGCTATGTTCTCTGAGGATTCTCTTTGCTGGGGATGCAATGGGAGCTGCGAAACGTTAAGCAACCTCATTACATAATTTATAATTTCAGTATAAGAAAATTTAAGGTGGTAAAACAGGTGATGTTTCTGATACGATGGTGGTGTTTGGAGTAATATTTAGTATGAGCTTAATGTGATGGGGTTTTGAGATAGCTGTATGAGGGAACAGCGATATGGAAAGCATTGGTGAGGATGTTAAATGAACAAGTATGTGGGATGTATATGTGAGAGGGAACTAATAGGTGAGATGTGTGTCTTAGATTAGAAGAAGATTCGGATAACAGGTAGGCGAGAAAATGTCTGAGAAAGAAAGCGAAGCACGCAGAAAGGGTGGAGGAAACGAAATGAAACTTGAAGGTTTCAGAGGTGTGCGATGTTACTTCAGTGATTACAAATCGAGTCAAATTGACAAAGAACTTGGCAGCACCAGCCCATTAATGAGTATGACGTTGCACCCCCGTCTGGGGATCACAGATTCATTTGAGAAGGGTGTCACAAAGCCATCGTATTCTCTCACGCTGGAAGCTGCCCCCCAACTACTGCGACGGGTCCTTGAGCCTCGTGGCGAGGTCGATACCTCGTACCCGGCGAACTTGATCACTATCTTTGGAAATCTGGGTAGCTAGCCCTCTCTGGTGGAGGAGCGGTAGAGACGTCAGTGGGGTGGAGGCTGCGGTGGAGACGTGGAGAGAACGGCGCATGAGGGATAGCTTACTTACTACGTTTGGGATAGCGTGGCTACCTTGGCCGGTGTGTGCGTGTTCCAGCAACGGGTCCCGCGTGCTGGCGCTGTTGGCTTTGCGGCTTTCCAACCGTTTGCTGTCTAGTTTGAGCGGACATTAGCGCGGCTTACTTCCCATGCTTGGTCGAATACTGTTGTTGTCCGTTTTAATGATCAGCGTGGTTTTTTTTCTTTTTTACACTTGTGTATGCTGCACCGGTTTAGTAATTACTGCCTGCTTGGTACTCAACTCTCTGTTATCCGTTCTGCAACCCCACTTTGGAAATGTCTATTTTTGAATTTCGACACCCGTGTTTAACTCTATCCCTCGCAGGTAAACAGCTGGATATATTATGGGTAATTCCTCTTAAAATAAATCGGCAAATACCACAGGGAGACCAGTTTAGCTTAAATCTTTTAGTGTTATTCCTTTTTCAATTCCTTTAGAGGGTCTTGCAACATATATATTTTATTTTATTTTAAGTATTCTGATTTTGTTTATCATGAAAGGAGCTCCCCTTGGCAGCAGTAACAACCGTGGTGCGGAAACAATAGTGATTTATAATTCTTGTCTAGTTTTAGTTAATAATTGCCTGAGTAAGCCTTCGGACATACTGAAATGCTTGTTGTTTGTTGACGTATTTATCTCAAATTCTCTATCCGAGCACCACTCAAATGCCACACTAAACTGGCAACATGTCATATGCCTGTTTGTCTCCCTCTGCATCTCTAAAACAGTATTTTACGGTCGCCAACCTCATTTTATCATCAAAATCCCGTGACGCAGGCGTTCTCAACAAACTAAATACAGGGTTCGTTCACTAAATCGGATAAACACCGAAAACTTACCAATCAGCAAACTCGGACACCATAAAATATACAAAAACATTAAGTACTAACTTAGTGCAGCGAAAGAAACATACAAATAAAATTAAAATTACAAAATAATATTTATTTCCTTAACAAAAAATGGTTCAAATGGCTCTGAGCACTATGGGACTTAACATCTGTGGCCATCAGTCCCCTAGAACTTAGAACTACTTAAACCTAACTAACCTAAGGACATCACATACATCCATGCCCGAGGCAGGATTCGAGCCTGCGAACGTAGCGGTCACTAGGTTCCAGACTGAAGCGCCTGGAACCGCACGGCCACAACGGCCGGCGTTTCCTTAACACAATTGATCTGTATACACTTACCAAAGGGCCGGCCGCTTCTAGGCTTTATTAAAATCATCCCAGGTCGCATCTCTGCCGTAGGCAGATGCAGCGCATGTGGGGGCTGCCCGCAAAGCAGCAGCAGTAGCAGCTGCAGTAGTCATGACCTGACCCTGCATGATGTGATGTCTATATGACCAGCATCAGCACAGTCCACGGAAGATACCTTCACGTATTATTGCTTGTTTATAATAAAGAGGTTATATCATTCCTTTCCTCTGTCAATATGGTGACAGCAGAAGTGGGTGTGAGAAATTGTTTAAGTGTGGGATTTTAGTGTAATTTAGAGGAGTGTTGTGTGTGACCTATGGAGTGTATATATGCATGCCTGTAGAAAAGCCCCTACTTCGATTTTTTATTTTTCCGCTGTTGTTTGCAAATCTACTATAATCCCATAGCCTCAGAGTCCTCTAAGGCAACCTGATGGTGATGTGATAGTCGTAGACCATTTTTTGGGTTATATAGTAAGAGTAATCTATCTATTTTAACACAGTGGTAATATAAGATCAAATTTCTTCTTTCTGTAATTTATAATTTTTCCTCATCTGGAATGCTTTTTGATAAATGCACGCTATATCAGCTGGGTGCTACACATCCATTCTAATGTCACAACGTCTGGCAGCCATGTTTGACTGTGACGTCAATTTTTGGTCGTAAATTGCTGTCCTTGCGATAATTCAGCCAGTAGGATAATGCTTCTTTAAACTTAGCACCACCGAACTAGCCTAGACCTATGTGGGATGGGGGAGTAGCCATGGTAATCTAAAAGATGACCATTTTGGACCAAAAATTACGGAAATGAAGATAAAGCAGCTGTGTTACGATAGTGGGTCATAAATTATAGCGATTAAGATAACTGGGTCATAAATTAGATTTGCATAAACATAATATAAGAACACAATGGTCTGTGTGTTTACATAAGGGTCTCAGTAAAGTCTTCAGTTTGTTCATACAAGATGAACCGCAGGCCCTTTGTTAGTGAAGTGGTGTGGACCCATTACTGATGAGTTGTATTTAGAGACTGCGTGCCAAAATGGCACTCCAGTGAGTAGCATTATTTAGAGACAGTTTATCAAAATGGAAGTCCAGTCAGTAACATAATTCTGATGTACCTCTCTGGAGTGTAGACTTAACTGAACAGAATGTGTGGGGTCACCGCCAGACACCACGCTTGCTAGGTGGTAGCCTTTAAATCGGCCTCGGTCCGGTAGTATACGTCGGACCCGCTTGTCGCCACTATCAGTGATTGCAGACCGAGCGCCGCCACACGGCAGGTCTAGCACTCGCCCCAGTTGTACAGCCGACTTGGCTTGTGATGGTTCACTGACTTCTACGCTCTCATTTGCCGAGACGATAGTTAGCATAGCCTTCAGCTACGTCATTTGCTACGACCTAGCAAGGCGCCTTTATCACTTACTATTGATACTGTGAATCATGTAATGTCAAGAGCGACGTTCGTCATTAATGGATTAAAGTTAAGTATTGAACCAGCTACGTCCGTTTTTCTCAATTCTAATCCCCTTGTCATGTTCCAGACCTCACGCCAGCCTGCGTGAGCTAAAACGCGTGCATTTCGGCCTCCTTTAGTAAGACGGTGTTCGCTCTCCTGCCAACCACAACAGAATGGACATTTAGTGTCCATTCCCATGTTTCTGCACTTATGATAACGACTATGTTACTATATTACGATATAATCGATATATCAAGTATTACAGCGACTCCAATGGGTTTATTAGTTCCCCGTAGTATGTTTGTGCAGTCAGATTTTTAACAACACACAAAATACACTCATGCCGTGAAAAATGGATGGGACGTGTATGACTTACAAATGCGATAGACATTATATACACAGTTGTTTTTTAAAAATAGTAAATTTGTTGTTGAAATAAGAATTAGAACAAAATTTGGTTGCCAATATAATGAGGCAACAAAAGATCACAGCAGAATAACAACTCACGAGGAAATTCAGCTGTGTCAACCCACTGGTTTTATGCGACGTGAAATGCTTTCAGAAACAAGGTATAAGATTTTCAGATTCTCTTGCTCGCTACACACAGAAAAACTGAGTAGGACTGTTTGTAGAAAATTCACGGTAGTTAAATTTGGTATTGGGATAAGTTTTCGCTTCAGGCCGCGATATTTCTACATCTACATCTACATTTATACTCCGCAAGCCACCCAATGGTGTGTGGCGGAGGGCACTTTAGGTGCCACTGTCATTATCTCGCTTTCCTGTTCCAGTCGCGTATGGTTCGCGGGAACAACGACTGCCAGAATGCTTCCGTGAATGCTCGAATCTCTCTAATTTTACATTCGTGATCTCCTCGGGAAGTATAAGTAGGGGGAAGCAATATATTCGATACCTCATCCAGGAGACGCACCCTCTCGAAACCTGGACAGCAAGCTACACCGCGATGCAGAGCGCCTCCTTTGCACAGTCTGCCACTTGAGTTTGCTAAACATCTCCGTAACACTATCACGCTAGCCAAATAACCCTGTGTCGAAACGCGCCGCTCTTCTTTGGATCTTCTCTATCTCCTCCGTCAACCCGACCTGGTACGGATCTCACACTGATGAGCAATACTCAACTGTTGGTCGAACGAGTGTTTTGTAAGCCACCTCCTTTGTTGATGGACTACATTTTCTAAGGACTCTCCCAATGAATCTCAACCTGATACCCGCCTTACCAACAATTAATTTTATATGATCATTCCACTTCAAATCGTCTCTCACGCATACTCCCAGATATTTTACAGAAGTAACTGCTATCAGTGTTTGTTCCACTATCATATAATCATACAATAACGGATCCTTCCTTCTATGTATTCGCAATACATTACATTTGTCTATGTTAAGGGTCAATTGCCACTGCCTGCTCCAAGCGCCTATACGCTGCAGATCATCCTGCATTTCGCTCCAATTTTCTAATGCTACAATCTGTATACTACATCATCACCCGCGAAAAGCCGCATGAAACTTCCGACACTATCTACTAGGTCATTTATATACACTCCTGGAAATGGAAAAAAGAACACATTGACACCGGTGTGTCAGACCCACCATACTTGCTCCGGACACTGCGAGAGGGCTGTACAAGCAATGATCACACGCACGGCACAGCGGACACGCCAGGAACCGCGGTGTTGGCCGTCGAATGGCGCTAACTGCGCAGCATTTGTGCACCGCCGCCGTCAGTGTCAGCCAGTTTGCCGTGGCATACGGAGCTCCATCGCAGTCTTTAACACTCGTAGCATGCCGCGACAGCGTGGACGTGAACCGTATGTGCAGTTGATGGACTTTGAGCGAGGGCGTATAGTGGGCACGCGGGAGGCCGGGTGGACGTACCGCCGAATTGCTTAACACGTGGGGCGTGAGGTCTCCACAGTACATCGATGTTGTCGCCAGTGGTCGGCGGAAGGTGCACGTGCCCGTCGACCTGGGACTGGACCGCAGCGACGCACGGATGCACGCCAACACCGTAGGATCCTACGCAGTGCCGTAGGGGACCGCACCGCCACTTCCCAGCAAATTAGGGACACTGTTGCTCCTGGGGTATCGGCGAGGACCATTCGCAACCGTCTCTATGAAGCTGGGCTACGGTCCCGCTCACCGTTAGGCCGTCTTCCGCTCACGCCCCAACATCGTGCAGCCCGCCTCCAGTCGTGTCGCGACAGGCGTGAATGGAGGGACGAATGGAGACGTGTCGTCTTCAGCGATGAGAGTCGCTTCTGCCTTGGTGCCAATGATGGTCGTATGCGTGTTTGTCGCCGTGCAGGTGAGCGCCACAATCAGGACTGCATACGACCGAGGCACACAGGGCCAACACCCGGAATCATGGTGTGGGGAGCAATCTCCTAAACTGGCCGTACACCTCTGGTGATCGTCGAGGGGACACTGAATAGTGCACGGTACATCCAAACCGTCATCGAACCCATCGTTCTACCATTCCTAGACCGGCAAGGGAACTTGCTGTTCCAACAGGACAATGCATGTCCGCATGTATCCCGTGCCACCCAACGTGCTCTAGAAGGTGTAAGTCAACTACCCTGGCGAGCAAGATCTCCGGATCTGTCCCCCATTGAGCATGTTTGGGACTGGATGAAGCGTCGTCTCACGCGGTCTGCACGTCCAGCACGAACGCTGGTCCAACTGAGGCGCCAGGTGGAAATGGCATGGCAAGCCGTTCCACAGGACTACATCCAGCATCTCTACGATCGTCTCCATGGGAGAATAGCAGCCTGCATTCTGCGAAAGGTGGATATACGCTGTACTAGAGCCGACATTGTGCATGCTCTGTTGCCTGTGTCTATGTGCCTGTGGTTCTGTCAGTGTGATCATGTGATGTATCTGACCCCAGGAATGTGTCAATAAAGTTTCCCCTTCCTGGGACAATGAATTCACGGTGTTCTTATTTCAATTTCCAGGAGTGTATATTGTGAACAGCAATGGTCCCATAACACTCCCCTGTGGCTCGCCAGAGGTGACTTTAACGTTTGCAGACGTCTCTCCATTTAGAACAACATAGTGTGTTCTGTTTGCTAAAAACTCTTCAATCCAGCCATACAACTGGTCTGATATTCCGTAGGCTCTTATTTTGTTTATCAGGCGACAGTGTATCGAACACCTTCCGGAAGTCAAGGAAAATGGCATCTACCTGGGAGCCTGTATCTAATATTTTCTGGGTCTCATGAACAAATAAAGCGAGTTGGATCTCACACGATCGTTGTTTCCGGAATTCCGTTGTTTCTGGGTTTCTAGAAACGACATTATACGCGAGCAAAAAACATGTTCTAAAATTCTGCAGTAGATCGACGTCAGAGATATAGGTCTATAGGTTTTCGCGTCTGCTCGACGACCCTTCTTGAAGACTGGGACTACCTGTGCTCTGTTCCAATCATTTTGAACCTTCCGTTCCTCTAGAGACCTGCGGTACGCGGCTGTTAGAAGGGTGGGCACGTTCTTTCACGTACTCTGTGTAGAATCGAATTTATATCCCGTCAGGTCCCGTGGACTTTCCCCTGTTGAGTGATTTCATTTGCTTTTCTATTCCTTGAACACTTATTTCGATGTCAGCCATTTTTTCGTTTGTGCGAGGATTTAGAGAAGGAACTGCAGTGCAGTCTTCCTCTGTGAAACAGCTTTGGAGAAAGGTGTTTAGTATTTCAGCTTTACATCTGTCATCCAATGTTTCAATGCCATCATCATCCCTGAGTGTCTGGATATTTGAGTTATTGAAAGAAAAAAAGGTAAGTCTTGTTTGTTTTTCTTGAGTAATTAGAGAACTACGGCCTCTAGCGAAAACGTTTTCTGGTACAAAATTTAGCTTCATTAAATGTCTTACCAAAAGGCCCTGTAAATTTTTTTCTGTAGCTATAACACTTTGCACATAGCGAATGACAAAAAATGAAAATCTCGCACTTGGTTTTTGAAGACGTTGTTGGTTACATAAACCACACAGGTAGGGACAGCTGAATCGCCCCCTACACATAGTATTTGACTTACGAATGGTAATTCGTAACGTATAATAAAGCCACCCTAAAACTATGGAAAAAATGTGACTAAATAAAACATGGTCCGTGACTCTGAAAATCACTGAAAACATGCTTGCTGTGTGAATTAAGAAACGCAACTGAAGTGGGGACATTTTCCTCAAAATTTACTTACAAGTTTGTTCAGTTTACTCTTAAAATTATAATAGTAACTAGATTTGGCAAATTTATTTACTTTTACAGCGTTAGTATTTCCTTTAGTCATTGACAAGTAGCGTTGTTTACCTTTAGTATGTTGTATGTTGACTACCTTACATACTAAAAATTGCAAGAAACAATAAGTTACGTGAGGTTAATCATGTACAAAGCAATGTGGAGTTAAAACCTGACATATAAGCTATCTCTCCCTTAAGGAGTAGCAGTACCACAGTACTTCCCGAATATATCGAAGCCTAGCATCTCATTTGCCTGTAAACGTGGCGTTATATTAATTCCTATGGCTTCATTACCAACTAGTCACAGTTGCTACAAAGAATACTTTGCTGAAACACTTTGTAGGGGTATAAACGGAACGATTGCACAGACCCAGTCGTAGGTAAAGCAGGTAATAGACTTCGGTTTATTGGTAAAATATTTCAAGCAAACAAACAAACACGGTCCGAACAAGCCTTCAAGGCCAAACGGTAGCGATTGGCCGCCATTTCATCCTCAGCCCTTAGGCACCACCGGATGTGGATATGGAGAGGCATGTGGTCACCACACCGCACACTTTACTTCGGTGATCTTATGGGAAAAGGTGTTGTCACTGGGGCAAAGCCGTTGGCTGCTGGTAGAATGTTAGTGAAATGTAATGATTCTAGAAAGAAGATTGCATACAAATGATTTGTGCGAACCATCCTAGAATATTTCTCAAGTGTGTGAGACATGTACCAACTACACTGAAGTGCCACAGAGACGGACATGCATATTCAAATACAGAGATATGTAAACAGGCATAATACGGCGTTGCGGTCGGCAACGCCAGTATAAGAACACAAGTGTCTGGTGCACTTGTTACATAGATTTTGCTGCTACAATGGCAGGTTATCAGGATTTAAGTGACTATGAACGTGGTGTTATAGTCGGCGCACGAGCGATGGGACACAGCATCTTCGAGGTAGTAATGAAGTGGGGATTTTCCTGTTCGACCATTTCACGAGTGTACCGTGAGTACGAGGAATTTGGTAAAACATCAAATCCCTGACATCACTACTGCCGGAAAAAGAGATCCCGCAAGAACAGGACCAATGACGACTGAAGAGAATCATTCAACGTGACAGAAGTGCAACCCTTGGCCTAACTGCTGCAGATTTCAATGCTGAGCCATCAACAAGTGTCAGCGTGCGAATCATTCAATGAAACATCATTGACTAGGGATTTCGGAGCCGGAGGCCTACTGGTGTGCCTTTGGTGACTGCACAACACACCGACGTTGGGCTGTTGATGACTGTGGGAATGTTGCTGAGTCTCATTTCAAATTGTATCGAGTGGATGGACGTGTACGTGTATGGAGACAACCTAATGAATCCATGGACCCTGCGTGTCAGGACGGGACTGTTCAAGCTGATGGAGGTTCTGATGCTGTGAGGCGTGTGCAGTTGGAGTGATATGCGACCCCTGATACGTCTAGATACGACTCTGACAGATGACACGTAAATAAGCATACTGTCTGATCACCTGCATCCATTCACATCCACTGTGCATTCCGACGGTCATGGACAATTCCTGCAGGATAATTTGACACCCCACGCGTCCAGAATTGCTACAGACAAGCTCCAGGAACACTCTTCTGAGCTTAAACGCTTTCTCCGGCCACCAAACTCCCTAGACGTGAACATTATTGAGCATATCTGGAATGCCTTGCAACGTGCTGTTCAGAAGAGATCTCCACCGCCTCGTACTCTTACGAATGTATGGACGCTCTGAGGGACTCATGGTATCAATAGTCTCCAGCACTATGTCAGACATACTACGTCGTGTTGCGAGACTTCTACGTGCTCTCGGGGACCCTACACGATATTAGGCAGATGTACCAGTTTCTTGGACTCTTCAGTATAGTAATAACAGGGTATTCTGAAAGTAAGCAGAAAAGGACAGAACGAAATGTCACAGTTTGACGCATGGAAGAGTGTCACAGAGATGCTGAAGAAACTGAACTGGTAGACACTTGTAAATTATTCCGAGGAATCCTACTTACAATGTTTAACAACCGGCCTTAAGTGACGACTGAAGGAGTATGCTAAAACCCGCTACACATCAACGGCGAGGGCAAGATTAGTCAAGGCGCAGACAGGAACATTTAAATAGTCACTCTTCCCACGGTCCGTAGGTGAATGGAAAGGAAAAATGCCGTAATACCTGGTGCAATGGTAAGTACGTTCTGCCATGGTCTCCATAGCGATTTGAAAAGCTTGAGTATAGATGTAAATGTAGACTAACTTTCCTATATCTTTGTATAATGTAGATAACTCGAAAAATAGCTTTTGTACTGAAAGATCATTACCTTTTTACGTTTCGAGTAGTTCACAGTAACATTTCTCTGTTAGTTACAAATCTGGTATTTGTACGAATTCCTCTGGGTTATTTGAAAGGTACCGAGAAAAGCTAGTATTAAACTGGGGTGCAGGACTTGCTGTTCTTGTAGCCTAATTGGAATCGCGTTGTCACCAAATGGTCGGTGACTGTGTTAGTCCCGGCAGCGCAAACAGTGTTAAATTTTCACAGACCACTTCCCACTTTACAGCGAGTGTGAAACTCTCAATCGATAGCACAGGAACGCGTCACTTCTAGTACCCGTTTCGTAAAGCCACTTTCCCGTACTCACATCTGTCAACCACAAAGATATTTTAGTCGGTTTATAAACGCAGGTAATTCTGTAGTGTACGACTGCAAGACATATTAATAACTGATTAACTCTGAAATACGCAGAGTTTTCACTCTACAGATACTTAATGGTAATTTACACAGTGACAGTTGTAACAACCGCACTAAGTACACTGTGTGATCCAAAGCATC
Source organism: Schistocerca gregaria (assembly GCF_023897955.1). NCBI lineage: Eukaryota > Metazoa > Arthropoda > Insecta > Orthoptera > Acrididae > Schistocerca > Schistocerca gregaria. The sequence goes on along the minus strand of NC_064925.1, from coordinate 318,329,530 downwards.
CGGACACCTGGCTGAAAAGCCCTGGAACTCAATATGGTGTTGGCACACCCTCAGCCTTTATGACAGCTCTCGCAGGCATACGTTCAATCAGGTGCTGGAAGGTTTCTTGAGGAACGGCAGCCCATTCTTCACGGAGTGCTGCACTGGGAAGAGGTATCGACGACGGTCGGTGAGGCCTGGCACGTATGACACAAGTGACACTCAATCATCTGACCACGTTCTAAGTGCGTGAGTTTCGCAAAGCACCCCATTCTGCTCTCTCACGATGTCTAATGACTACTGAGCTCGCTGATATGGAGTACCTGGCAGTAGGTGGCAACACTTTGCACCTAATATGAAACACGAATGTTTTTGGGGGTGTCTGGATACTTGTGATCACATAGTGTATCTCACGTTCTGGTAATGTCACTGCGATCTACATTTCCATAGTATGGTCCAGAGTAGGTAATTCCTTTTCAGCTGTTATGTATGTATGGCCCTTCAAGACTTTTTAACAGGGTCTGCCTCTGCGATCCTTGTAGTTTTCCAAGCCTTCCAGGTAACTGAAGAGTGTTCCATACTGAAACTGGATGAACGTTGTCTCTATAATCAGCGTCTCGTCTTCGAATCATCCAATAATTTTCAAGAGGCGCCAGAAACTACGGTGATAGTAATATTTCACCTATGTTACGACAGGTATATTACGAAAAGGCAATCTGTGCAATGATAGAGCATCCCACAGTACAAGCAGTGGTGGAACTTTTGATCGAACCTATCTCAGACTATACATTCATGGCAGCTTCCTCAGAACCAAAATATTTTTATGAAATGTTTATGTTACTTTTAGGATTCCATGAGTGAATCTGTAAAAACGAAATCCTTATAGGACTGCCTTGTTGTCCGTCTGTCTGGAGGACCGTTAAGAACCGTTTTTCTCAAGAAAGGATCGACGTATAAAGTTCAGATTCATGTCACATATTAAGGCCTGTGGCCCCGTGGCGGTATAATAATTGTAAGCTTCTAATTCAATGCAATCAAAAGATACGATCATTTATGTGACATTTTATTACTCGAAAATTCATTCATCAAAACCTGTAGGGTGCTTCGCGTTGAATCGGAATGATGAAATTTGGCAAGAAGCAAGGATTCTAAGACGCCTTTCCCTGTGGGACAGATTGGCGTATCATGTTCAAATTTATGTGACATACTTGAATCTATGGTCCTTTTGCGGTCTACAGTAACTTAAGCTCCAAAGTCAGTGCAGTATAAAGATACAGTCATTTACGCCACACATTCTGATATTCAAAAACTCACTCATCAAAACCTATAAGGTAGTTCCCATTGAAGAAGAATCAAAAAATTCGGCAAAGTGCAAAGATTCACGCTACAAGTAAAGTAAAAAATCCGAAACTTGTTAAACGATAATTATGTCATATAAAAGTACGTTTTGTCATGAAACTTCCTGGCATATTAAAACTGTGTGCCCGACCGAGACTCGAACTCGGGAGGTAGGAGACGAGATACTGGCAGAAGTAAAGCTGTGAGTACCAGGCGTGAGTCGTGCTTCGGTAGCTCAATTGGTAGAGCACTTGCCCGCGAAAGGCAAAGGTCCCGAGTTCGAGTCTCGGTCGGGCACACAATTTTAATCTGCCAGGAAGTTTCATATCAGCGCACACTCCGCTGCAGAGAGAAAACCTCATTCTGGACGTGTTGTCATTTTACATATATTGCTTTCATCATCCCTGAAAGGGATAATGGACAAACATTACTCCATGAAAACTGACATGTAAGTTTTAGTCACGTTCAGTAAGTAAATAAAAAAATGTTTTATTAAATATTCTATCTCTACATCTATAAACTGAAGTCCCTTGTTCATTTATTTTTGTATGTACTGGCTAGTCTGAGGATCTAGAAGTTTCGATACGGTCTTGGAAATCCCGGGAGCGAAAGCTTGCCGTTATCCTTATAGATAACAGGCAAAAATCATTGAGATTCGCGAGCCGAAGACGGATAAACCATACAACATGTAGAAGTTTGCACGGAAACCTCAGTGCGCGAGTTCTGCTCGCAGTTGGACTTTATTTATATATTTCCCGACATGAAGCAAAATCATTGAAGGTTTCCCACTTGTCACAGGTACCGAGTTCATCCTACTATCCGTAAGAGCATCTACAAAATGCAGATTGGAGTAAGTTTAGGACAGAGTCTTCTTGCTTAATCATTACATTTTGCTGAAGTTTCGTCTTATTTAGGAACGGTTGTTGCTTCGTTTCCTTTGCCGCACTTATCGTTTAGCTATATCTTACGAAATCATTATAATGAATAAAAGATTAGTTCATACAAAGAAGTTAGTGCAACAGCATGTAGAGAAAATTCTGTGTAATACATGCATTTTTTGGTTGGTGTTTCGAGAGCATGTTAATAGAGGTGATAACTATCGTTCTTGAAATGTGCACAACGACTTTTCTCTGAACATGGGCTACACGTAATGGTTTGCTGGAAACATGAAAACATTGATGGAAACAATTACCTCTTCCTGATTTGCTTACCCTTGATTTGCTTCAGCGTTTATGCTGACAGTTTCGTCTCGCAGCAACTCTGAAATGGTTGTTACAATTCGGACTTACGAATTAGTCTTCGAAACATAGAGAGTAGTGCTGAAAGAAACGCGGCCATCGGCGACACCAGTCACGGGAGTGACGTAACGTCGTTTCTTCAGACGAGCCCTTGGTCTGTGTACAGCATCACACTGCACGTATCCTTGTGTGGGTGCTCTTCGGAGAACGAACATTGCGAGAATGCATTCACCTTCATAAGGGTCCAATACTTCGTGTAATGGTGTGGGATGCCTCTGCGTACGGAACTCCATCCAGTCCAGTTCGCAGACCCGCCAAGTTGGACAGCATCTGACATGTTAAAGCTTGTAGCTGTAATCTATTTTGAAAGTCTCAGTGACGTCATCCATCAAAAAGATGACGCAACACACATGTGGCTCTGGTTTTTTTATTTATTTATTGTCGTTTGATGTTAATCATTTAGCTAGAGAAGTTACTAAAGACAGACTTGGTATACAGTATTGTGTGTACAACAAAGGCATATTACATTACACTGACACAAGCTAAACCTCAGAGTACACTTTGTACACTGTACTTAGTCCAGGTGTCACATCTTCCCATGCTGGATCCTTGGTGTTCATGGAAAAAGAGGCCTATACTTGTGGCGGAGCGGCTCAAATTTTCTCATCCCTAAGTGATATTACAGTCCACTTACCTAGGTAAGTTTCTTGCTATCCGTCCCTTTCACACTGGTTAATAAATATTAATTTAACTGCTGAAAAACAGCGTTCAAGAAGCACCGAATAAATACCAACCAAACAAAGGTCGCATGAATCCAGCTTGGAGGTAGAATCATCAAGTTTGTACAAATTTCGGGCTTTCGGGTTACTGAATAACTCGCTTGAAAATATTCTTGAGTTTAACTAATTACACTTTATTGCTTCTGAAACATATTGTAAATGGCTAACAAGTCCGCATTTACTGTTAAACTAGTACTGATGCAAGTTAATAACTGTTCTGAATACCAAGTTGTCCAGTGCGGCCCGAATAAGTTTCACGTCCTATACAATGTCCCACAACTACACTCCTGGAAATGGAAAAAAGAACTCATTGACACCGGTGTGTCAGACCCACCATACTTGCTCCGGACACTGCGAGAGGGCTGTACAAGCAATGATCACACGCACGGCACAGCGGACACACCAGGAACCGCGGTGTTGGCCGTCGAATGGCGCTAGCTGCGCAGCATTTGTGCACCGCCGCCGTCAGTGTCAGCCAGTTTGCCGTGGCATACGGAGCTCCATCGCAGTCTTTAACACTGGTAGCATGCCGCGACAGCGTGGACGTGAACCGTATGTGCAGTTGACGGACTTTGAGCGAGGGCGTATAGTGGGCATGTGGGAGGCCGTGAGGACGTACCGCCGAATTGCTCAAAACGTGGGGCGTGAGTTCTCCACAGTACATCGATGTTGTCGCCAATGGTCGGCGGAAGGTGCACGTGCCCGTCGACCTGGGACCGGACCGCAGCGACGCACGTATGCACGCCAAGACCGTAGAATCCTACGCAGTGCCGTAGGGGACCGCACCGCCACTTCCCAGCAAATTAGGGACACTGTTGCTCCTGGGGTATCGGCGAGGACCATTCGCAACCGTCTCCATGAAGCTGGGCTACGGTCCCGCACATCGTGGGCTCACGGCCCAACATCGTGTAGCCCGCCTCGTGAATGGAGGGACGAATGGAGACGTGTCGTCTTCAGCGATGAGAGTCGCTTCTGCCTTGGTGCCAATGATGGTCGTATGCGTGTTTGGCGCCGTGCAGGTGAGCGCCACAATCAGGACTGCATACGACCGAGGCACACAGGGCCAACACCCGGCATCATGGTGTGGGGAGCGATCTCCTACACTGGCCGTACACCTCTGGTGATCGTCGAGGGCACACTGAATAATGCACGGTACATCCAAACCGTCATCGAACCCATCGTTCTACCATTCCTAGACCGGCAAGGGAACTTGCTGTTCCAACAGGACAATACACGTCCGCATGTATCCCGTGCCACCCAACGTGCTCTAGAAGGTGTAAGTCAACTACCCTGGCGAGCAAGATCTCCGGATCTGTCCCCCATTGAGCATGTTTGGGACTGGATGAAGCGTCGTCTCACGCGGTCTGCACGTCCATCACGAACGCTGGTCCAACTGAGGCGCCAGGTGGAAATGGCATGGCAAGCCGTTCCACAGGACTACATCCAGCATCTCTACGATCGTCTCCATTGGAGAATAGCAGCCTGCATTGGTGCGAAGGGTGGATATACACTGTACTAGTGCCGACATTGTGCGTGCTCTGTTGCCTGTGTCTATGTGCCTGTGGTTCTGTCAGTGTGATCATGTGATATATCTGACCCCAGGAATGTGTAAATAAAGTTTCCGCTTGCTGGGACAATGAATTCACGGTGTTCTTATTTAAATTTCCAGGAGTGTATTTGCGAGCTACAACATCAACTCGTTCAGTAGGTCTCTTAGAAAGAAGTGCTAGTCCAAAGGTTCCGAGATGTTTATGAAACGCACTAAGCTCATATGCAAACAACTTACAAACAAATTCCCTTAAGATTTGCAGACCTCTCACTATAAGTTCAAAACTAAAGTCACCACACAATTCAGATGACAATACCGATAGAGCGTAAAATTTGCTTCATCTTAACAAAACTTCGATTGCAGCGGTTCCACATTGATCTGTACAATAATACGGTTCACAAGCTACTCCTAGGGATACGGACCTGTAGCACAAAACAATACACAAACTGCTGGAAACGCGTAATTCCTATTGAATGATGCTTAACGCATCCAATAAGAGCAGCTCTTGGCCTCAAATACTCGCGGTAATCCCTGGGTCATGCAATAGAATCACAGAAAGCAATTTATAAAAGACTTTCTGTATTTAAGTAACCAAATTTAATTTAAATAAAACAAACAACAGCTTATCCCCAGAAATTAAATACTAATTGATTTAATACCTAACTTTTCTTCTGGCTGCATTTATAGAAAAGCATGGACACTAGAACATACGTGACGTGATTCATGATTACACATGAATTTTCCCACGCGCATGTTTTACGTGAGTTTTAGATAAAATAAAGCATCCACACTTTGCGTATGTACTCCATATACTCTCTCAATCTCTCAGCAACACGTACAACAAAACATAATTAAATAATAGTTTTCAAAGTGGGTACTATTACGTCATTAGTTACAGTAATGAAATGAAACAAAAATGTAGAAAATTAACTTCTATGAACTGATTCTTTTAAGTTATAGTTCCCAGTTACATTATAACGTAGTTAAGCCCCGCCTGTTTCGTTCGCGTTGTTTATATGGGCTGCTCAGACTTCTTTTTTCTCTCTTTTAATCGAATTTTCATGTTGTGTACAAAGTGAAACACGCTAATTTCACGCTAATTAAGGCCAGAGAAGTATGGTCATTACCGAATGTACTTCTGACCAAAAGACGATTCTGGCAGCTACCTAGAGACTAAAACATATTACTTTATAACTGACTGAGATGTGAAATACCAATTTTCATAGATTTACCTTTAAAAATGTTTATAGCGAAACATTTTCTTAAAAGTTTTCATCACTTGTTTCAACCCGTTAGGGGTTAAATTTCCAGAAACAGTGACACACTTTCAGTTTTAACAGAGAAGCCAAGACTTCATAGACTTAGCTTTAAAATGCTATCATAACGAAATAATTTCATAAACAGTTTCATCCCCTATTTCTCTGCCTTAGGGGATTGAATTTCCAAAAAACAATTAAACACGTATTGTTTATTTATAACAGAGAACTCAAATACAAATTTTAAGAATACTTTTGTCGTTTTTTAATAATGATTTACTTAAAAAAATTGTTACCCACTATGTTACCGCTTTAGTAGTTGAATTTTCCAATATGCTCAAACTTATAACTTCTTTCTTTTATTTTTAATTGTGAAACCAAATACCGATCTTCGTAGTTCTAGTTTCAAAATTATCTCTATAGCTATATATTTGCCAAAAGTCTTTGCTACCTCTTTCACGTCCTTAGGAGTGAGTTTCGAACAACCTTTTCTTAAACGATGACTGCATTATGAGATTAAGACAGTCTTTCAATTTCAAGTTTCTGTCCTTAACAGTTTGGGCTGGGCGATGATGAATCAGTGAATCAGTTTGACCTATTCCACCTAGGAGTTCAATTTCCAAAAACAATGGAAGACATATTTTTCCCTTTCTAACTGAGATTCCAAATACCAATTTTCAAAGAATTAGCTTTAAAAATGCTTTCACAATGATATATTTTCATAAAGCATTTCATTCCTATTTCACCCATTAGGGGCTAAATTTCCAAAAGCAATGAAATACCTATTCTTTTATCTCTAACAGTGCAGCCAAATACAAATTTCCGTAGATTTAGCTTCAAAATTTTGCATAACAAAATACACTGGTGTTCAAAATTAAAGAAACAAACGGAAATTTTGGAAGTTGTGTTTTTTTTGCCACAAATCAGTATGAGCAGGTGACAGTAAAATAGAAACAATGTAAAGAATACAGAACATAATCAACTGCAACATTCATAACGGAAGACAAAAATGTTCTTCGTTTTTTCCAACTTAACGAATTTGTACACACAATCTGACAACTGGTTAGTGTGATCAGTATGGGGTGTGATCACCTCTGTCACCAGTACGGGCCTGAAAACGACGGAAAATGCTGTGGAGGATATCATCAATCTTCCGTTGAGGCAATAACGGCAATTCTTCCTGCAGAGCTGCTCACAAGTCTCGGAGAACGGTTGATGGATGCTGACGTGATACAACCCGTCTCCTTAGTGCATCCCAGACATGCATGGGTGTGTGTGATGTCCTTAGGTCAGTTAGGTTTAAGTAGTTCTAAGTCCAGGGGGCTGATGACCTCAGATGTTAAGTCCCATAGTGCTTAAAGCCATTTGAACCATTTGATTCACCTGCACAATTTCATGACGAGGTGTTCGAGTGGTCAACGTAATCCTCTTTTATTCCGGTCTTTTTCCACGATATTTGGGTCCCAAAATCGTGTTCCATTTACCCTCAATATGCGAATCCGTCGAGAATCACTCTCCAGACCTAATAGGCACTCGTCTGTGAAAAGAGCATTGGCCCACTTTCGAGCGGCCAGGTGGGGTGTGGACGGTTCCACTCTAGACGTTCCCTTCTGTGAAGAAAGGCCAGAGGTAATCAGGCGGCAGGTCTCCAACAATAAAGGACAATCTGCTGAAGTCTTGTAGACCGTTTGACTCCGTACAAGAGGTCCAGCGTATGCTGCGAGGTCAGATATAAGTTGCAGTGCATAAGTTAGAGGAAACCGTCGTGCCTTTACAGCAAAATAACGGTCCATTCTTTCTGATGTCTGTATCCCTGGTCTCTGGGATACTGTTTCTGTCTCCAAAAACTGTCGCCACATCCGAGAAACAACAGAACGATTCACATTAAGCCATCGGGCCACATCAGTTTGCGACTGTCCTGCTTCCATTCTTCCTATAGCCCTTCAAAGCAGAGAGTCTGTAATCGTTTTCTCTGTGCCATACTGCACCGTCTGTGAAAGTGTACACAGCGATTGCGGGTGCGAGACTGGCTGGCAAGACCAACCCGCTTGATAGGTGCCCAGACGTCGTTGCGGGCGCGGTTGTTCGTTGACTGGAATGCCATCTTCCGTGCATTTGTTGACGGTGTGTATGATTATATCGTGAATCAGAAGCAGAACGAGGAAATAGCAGTTTGTTACTTTAATTTTGGACACCAGTGTATTTTCACAAAAAATCTTGTATGGGTTTAATTTTTAAAAGCAATGAAACCAGTATGTTTTTTATTTGTGACTGAGAAGCCAGATACCAGTTTCCGTAGACTTAGCATTCAAAATACTTTAGTAGGGCTTCAACAACGATGTTATAAAAAAAACACCCACAGTTTCTTCCCAATAGGTGTTGAATTTGGAAAAATGCTGAAACACGCATATCTTGATTTCTGACCGAGAAATCAAATACCACTTTCCGTTGGTATAACTTTAAAATTGCCTTAATCGTGAGATACTTTCAAAAACCGCTCATCCCCTATTTTACCCCCTTCGGGCTGGAATATCGAAACATCTTTTCTTGAGCGACACCTACAGTACAAGATCAACATTCTCTGTAAATTTCAAGTTTCTATCCTTAGTGGTTTGGGCTGGACGGAGGTGAATCCGTGAGAGGGTCAGTCAATTGGAACACTGCATTTTATATGTAGTGATCAACGAATTGCAATCCCTAGATCGCTTTTTTAACACCAGAAAAATATTGAAGATATTGAGCTGAGATTCTTACGGCGTAGTTGTAATACAAGTATGTATGAGGAATATGAAAAGGGTCGAATAAAATTTTAGGGCTACTTCTTTAGATTCATAGGGAGTGCATAACGAACGGCACGCTCGCGGTATGCGAGCACATTGCCGGCGCAGCCATCGGCAGCCGTGCTGATATGAGAACAGAAAGAGATTCTCACCTCCCGGCTACAAGGCAAGACACAATCACAGTAAGGTGTGAAGACTCGGAGTAATCTGCTGCGCTGCGAACCAACACAATCTGCTGTGGACAGCTGCCGAGACAGGTCCGTCACAGACGTAGTTTGGGAAATTCCTGCTCTGATCAAGCCCCTTAGAAACTCGCGCCTTTGTCTGACGGAATGCGGGCACCAAATTGCCACATGGTTGATCTCTGCAATCTGAGTTAGATGCACTTCGCTGTACGGAGACGCCTGAGTGGTTCGTATTATCCTGACCTACCTCGGCACGCCATCACTCGCCAGCCACTACGATAGTCTGTGGCCCAGAGCTGAAGTACTATCGAGGCCGACTGAGATATACGAGCCGTGTTGCGAACGTCACAGTACGTGGCGCTGCAGGTCATACGTGTTGCAACGACCATATCCAGGGGGGAACGAATTACTACTCCAGTCCAGTTTAATACTTCGTAGCTGCGCGTTGAAATACACTCACACTCTCGATAATTTATGACAAAGTTAAGGACAACTAGTTTCAGTAATCTAAATTGCTATCTTCATATCTGAAGAGCACAATTAATAAAGAAAAATTTAAATTGTGTAATATTCAATATTCGTTGTAACGAAAAAAATCAAAATACACGTATTACATACCATCTACACACATCAGCCATTGTTCCAATCAGTTTAGTGCACTGGCATCTAGTCATAAACATATTTGGAACAAATGTAATTTAACTAATAGCAGTTATGGAAAACACAATGTCACGATTATAAATAGAACATGCCAGAGTTGCAGATACCTTTTTGGAGAGGACACACCAGCATAACGTCTTATATCATACTCCCTATTTGTGGTAATCAATTAAGTTTCTCATCTTGGATATTCTGGAATCCAGCCGGATGTTCGCGTCGTTCTCGCACGATATTTCAACAGCGTGCCTCGCTGTCTTCTTCAGGTCCTACCTGAGACTGGTCCTTGGGTCGATCGAGTCCAGTATTTATGCCTGGGAGGAGCTGGGCGTTCCCTAATCGGTCCGCGCCGACTCGAGTGTTCCATCTGTGGTCCGCGCCCGCCAGACGCGGCTACATTGTCCGTCTCTGGTCGCCGGTGTTACCTCCGCCGTCCGCGCCCGGCCTGGCCGTCTTCTGAAGTCGAGTACATGATCTGGGGTGTGTCAGATCTGGTCTCTAATGTCCGACACCTTGTCTCGCGGCTGTTCTCTCGATCTCCACTTCTATTTCTTGTAGAATCCCGGAGTGTCCTGCGTTGAGTTTTCATTCTTCTCCGTTTGCCCACCCGCGAGAAGGTGGTTATTTATGAATTGGGTGGTCCCTTTTTCCGTTGTGGAGTAGGGGCGGGTTAGAGCGACCTGTGGTTCGGGTTGTTCGGTAATCTACCTATCAATCTGCCGTATGTTAGTAGCTGCTTCTGTCATGTTTGTCGGATTTGGTGTGTTAACGGATTTATTGCTTGGAGTGTAACGGCCTAAAACCTGAAATATGTTTTGATCTTGCCTATCATCTTGAGAGGCGGTATCTGTGTACTGTAGAGCATCTTAGTTTGTTTGGCCAACCTTGTAGAATTTTATATAAGATTCCATTTTAGTACATAAAGTTGCCACCCTTTCACCGTAAGACTCTTCTTAGAAGTTAAAATCAAGTTGCACCTTCGGTGGCAAGTTAATATTTAATTTTAATGTTTGGACCATTTCGAGCCCTCCTACGGGGTGCATAGTTTGTGTGCTTGTGTGAATTGTTAAAACTTTTAGTTTAAGCTAATCTGGTGTGTTGCAGAGTTGCACCAGTGTAGTCTTTCAGAGGTTGTTGTGGGCGGTCGTGACTACGGCTGTGTCACAAGGGGGGCAGCAAGATTCTCAGCCCGAAAGCTAATACAGCAAAAAATTTGTTTCTTTCTGCCTCTGAATAAACAGTAACTTGATATTTAAAGGGTGCTTTCTGATTATAATTTTAAATTGGTTTGTTTAAAAAAATGCTTTTAGGAATAAAATTCCCATTTGTTAAAAGCGATTATGATTTCATCAGTTACTCTGTGGCAACTACTCCCACGCTCACATAGTGTGATTAAATGTGTTAATGTTCTTGATGAATCGCTAGTAAATAAAATAAATTTTAAGAATATTCTTTGAAAATAAAACCACGGTTTATAAGAGTTATTAAAGGTTAATGAAGTGCGTATCGATGTTGACTCTTACATTATATGTATATCGGAGCACCAGTTAATTTCACAATACAGAGACTTCCTTTAACAAAATACAGAATAGCTGGCTGTTTTACAAAGAATTCGATAGTGGGGGAGTGGGCATGTACGTTAAAACAGTATTTCATTTGAGTCCATAGACGCTTCACGTTACTGCACTCAACAGATATTTGTATGTTGTGTAGGGGCAGTTGAATTAAGTGAAGCTAAACTTTTAATTGTTGTTGTTTACAGGTCCCCTAACTCTGACTTCAGAGCACATCTGAACAAGCTAGAGAAGGTTCTAGGTTCCCTTTATAGGAAGCACCAAAAATTAGTTATACGTGGTCACTTCGATGTTAATTTTGCATGTGACTGTGCAAGAAGAAGGATGTTGGTAGACATTCTAAACTCATATTGTAACCTCCGCGTGACACAATACTCGTTAAAGCCTGTACTATAGTAAGTGAGCGGGGTTCACCTTATGAGAAAGGATTTTCGTATAGATATAGACCACGTGTACCTGAATGGTGGCAAATCAGACTTACATCCACTCTGTAATAACAATGATCCGCCAAGTAACTTCGAAATGCAATTACACGTCAAGATAGACCAAAAGCAACCCTTAAGATGCTACCAATTTGTTAATAATACGGTCGCCAGCCTAATTAGGCATTAACTGAGTTTCTTCCCAGTACAAGTTGGTATATATTCATGCAAAACAACAAGTAGTAACTCTGCATAATATAGCAGAATTTTAGAACCAGAAAATCTATTGAACTGATAGTTTTACGTTCTGCACTGATATGGAAAAACAGTGAATACCTAACGCTACACTATAATGTATACTACAAAACTTTTTACTGTCTATTAATCTGATTGAAATCGGGCATAGGTTACCCTAGAAATAGCACTTCCGAGCCACACACAAAATCTCAGTTTTGATAAAGATAAAACACTGATAAATTTTGTCTTTTATATTGAATTTAACTTTAGCTGGTGAAACCAATTTAGAGAACTTCAGAATTCAAATGAATAAAAGAGGGGGGGAGGGGGGGGGGAACCTGAAACTGTTATGATAGCTGTATTAAAAAAATGATTACTGAATTTATTGTGCATTCAAGATTTCCAGTACATAAGTTACTACTCTTTTCATCTTATTTACTGCTCATTTATATACCTTTATATCTGTCTCAAAATAATTAAACTTCATTACTATATCAATATTAAAGTTATCTTTCAACTCAGACCTTCGTTATTCATTTAATGGTTCATTAAGAAAACATTTCTTTAAACACCATCCTAACATAGCTAGTTCTGCAAATAGTTATTATTAACACAAATTTTAATTTTCATTTTGGGACACTCGGATTGCAAAACATTTGGATAGGACCCTGTCTAGGTTAGTTGTGAGGATAATTAAATGATGGGAAAGTTCTAGTAAAATTTAGGTTATTATTGCACAGTTCACTCTCTGATCCATACGAATACAGTACTAAAAGTTTCAACCTGCTTGTATCGATGCGGCAGTTGGCAAGCGGCGAGATGGCGAGGCACAGAGCACACATGCAACCACAGCTATGGGTCTTGACGTATCGGCACTTTAATTCTTCTTAGCGTCGCAATACTTTTCCATTTAGTGCCTATGAAATTTTGCCATGCTGTGTGGGCGTTGGAACGGCACAGAGTCTCAGTGAAGCTATGTCTTCCCGGAGGGCCTCCTCGCTTCAGAACGTGTTGCTCAGACCAGTGCCAGACTCCAACTACTGCTGCTGAGCCTGTTGTGCCGTGCACTGCCCGTGTGCATTTTCCCGCGCTCGCCTGCCATCCACCTTTTACCGCTCCCTTACAGGCCTGGTATTCACCCGAGGTTTTGGATTCTACATATCCTAACACATTGTCTACGTATGGACCAGACGCACAGTTACAATTTTAAACATCTTACAACAGTTTCAACATTTGTTACATTTCAATTCTATTACAATATTGCTTGATATTTGACATAAACATTAATATTCACATTGAAACTTATTTACAGTTTTCTTAACATAATGACATGAAACAAAAAAGAAATGAAATCAGAACATCAATTACACAAATTTATCAAAAAATTCTGAAGGAAAAATTACTTATATGTACAATAGTACAGCGTCGTTGTTGTTACAATATGATCTGATGCAGACTGTGTTTCTACAACCAGGGTGCAGGAGAACAATGGCAAAGCCATAGGCAATATTTTTATTCGTTCTTCATTACTAGATGGGCTTCCTGTTAGGAAAAGGGTGAATGGCCTTTCAGACCACGATGCACTAGTTTTAGCACTAACGGATTTTTTTACTCAAACAAATGTCACATATAATTACAGATTATATAGGAAAGCAAAGTTTTTTAAACCTCTTTAAGGAACAAGGATAGCTGGATGTTTATAGTGCCGATAACACATAAGACAAATATAATGCTTTCCTTAACTCATTTCTCGTGCTCTTTAAGAGTTACTTTCCATTCCAACATTCTAAACGGGGTTTTAGTAGTAAAAGTCAGGCTGGGTGGCTGACTAGTGGGATAAGGATATGATGTAGAACAAAGCGGGAATCATATCAAAATGTTAGTAGTCACAATCAAGCTACAGTAGCCCATTACAAACAGTATTGTAAGATGGTTACAAATGTTATTAGGTAGACAACGAGTATGTGGTACACAAGTAGATTAGCTAACTCACAGGATAAAATTAAAACCGTATGGTCAGTTGTGAAGGAAGTGTCTGATCAGCAACACAAGGTCGACGATATATAGTCATTTTGTAGAAAAAATATTTCTGTTGCTGATAAGTCAGATGTAAGTACAGTATCATTTTCTGATTTGTTGGTGAATTAAATAAAAACTTAGTTTCTACAAGGAATCATGGGATATGCCTTTCCGAGATTGATGCCTGAAATACTCCTGTGTGATACTGACAAGGGGGAGATAGATGGAGTCAATAATTAAATCAATGAAGGCTAAAAATTCTCATGGATTTTAAAGTACTGTCCTGCATATGTTAGCCCCTGTAAGAATGGTGAGTTTCCTGTACGATTAAAGCACTCAGTAGTAAAGCCACTTTATAAAAAAGGATCAAGGGGTAATGTTGACAATTTTAGACCTATTTCTACGCCACCAGTGTTTGCTAAAGTTATTGAAAAGGCTGTGCATGTAAGGATGATTGACCATTTTACATCACATAATTTGCTTTCAAATGTACAGTTCGACTTAAGAAGTCGTTTAACAACTAAAAGTGCTATATTGTCTTGTCTCTGTGAGGTATTGGACGAGTTAAACGAAAGGTTTGGAACGCCAGACATAATTTTTGATTTAACTAAGCCGTTTTACAATTGGTTCATCTCTTACTTTAACAACAGACAGCAAACGGTCATTATTCACAATGTTGAGAATGGATGTGATGTGGAGTCTGAGCGGGGTATAGACAAATGAGGGTGCTCCAAGGATCAGTGTTGAGGCCACTCCTCTTCCTCATTTATATAAATAATATGCCCTCTAGTATTACAGGTAATTCAAAAACATATATGTTTGCTGACGAGACTGGCTCGATAGTAAAAGATGTTGTATGCAGCATTGCGTCAGTTTCAAATAGTGCAGTTTATGATATAAGTTGATGGCTTGTAGAAAATAAACTAACGCTAAAACACAGTAAGATTGAGTTTTTACAGTTTATGTTCTGGCAAGACAAGCGCCAGAACGAAGGCGACGAACGCAAGACCAGAGAAGGCGGTGAAACGACGTCGGCCATTGTTGGGTTGATTAGAACCGCGCCACGACAGGAGTGACACCCGCAGGAAGTGAATGTAACAGCCACTCGTGCCGACCTCGGCCGCACATTAGTTGAACATATTCACGGAGCATAGCACGGCCTAGGTGAGAGTGCTACGAATTGGGTATTGGTGATCCACAAACTGTGTGACGAACTTACATGAGCTCTGACTTGGTTGCATGTCGTCCTTCGTTTGCGACACTTTTGTAAATATAATTTAAGTATTGTCATTCTGATTTATAGAAATAAAACTATTAACGTTATTTCCTTGAATTGTTGTATAGCATTCCGAGCACGCTGCATCCCTTAGACAACCTATACGAGACGAGTGGCCGAGGCCCAACAGTTTCTAACACACAATTCGACAACACCAAACTTTTTATTTTACAGAATGGGCATATGATTGGTGAAACTAAACAGTTCATATTTCTAGGTGATATATAGTAAACTGTCGTGGAGAGCCCACGGTCAGGATCTTGTTCAAAGACTTAATACTGCCATTTCTACTATTCGAACGCTATCGGAAGTGAGTGATCGTTCGACACGAAAATTAGTCTACTTTGCTTCTTTTCATTCGCTTATGGTATTGTATGTTGGGGTAATTCTTCCCATTCTAAAAGGATATTTTTGTCTCAGAAACGGGCAGTTTGGGCTATACGGTTACTATAAGCTGAATGCTCCTTCTGCAGTAATGCAGACAGACTTGGCAGGAATGTAGCCACTTTACATGTTTGCTTTCAGCTGTGGTCACAGGAATGTACTGTCGCAAGAAGACTGGGTTCTGCACGGCCACGTGGCACTATCGAGAGGGAAGCCCCTTGTGTTCTGCGTAAGGCTCTGGCGCATCGCACTGCATCTGCAGCAGCAGTCTGAGCAGCAGATGGCGCCACAGTGACACGAAGGACTCTCAGAAATCGGTTACTGCGAGGACAGCTCTGAGCCAGACGCCCTGTAGCGTGCAGTCCACTGACCCCAAACCACCGGCATTTGCGATTTTAGTGGTGTCAAACGAGAGCTCACTGAAGGACAGGTTGGGGGTCTATTGTGGTGTCGGTGAAAGCTGATCCTGCCTCAGTGTCAGTGATGGTCCTGTTGGTTAGAAGAGGCCAACTGAAGGCCTGCAACCGACAATGGGCAGGCAGACAGGCTACCTGATTAATAAACATAGTGAGTCTCACAGCGCAATGCCCACTCAAAAACACAAGGCGTGAAATTCGGGTACCAATTATAAATATTAAGGACCCTTGGATGATATCTTACACAGTTGAAATATAGAACATCTAAAAAGGTAAACACTTCATCTCTCTGGGTCACAAGAAGGCAAACAACAATGGTAGCTGTTCAATGAATGAATTAGCTAAACTTGGTGGGCGGAAGTGGCAACAAACAATATACAATATAATTATTACACATATGGCTAGTTTAATAAACAAATACGCCAGATAAATAGCTTGAGGAACAATTTTAACAGTATGTGTGGGCTTGCATACACAGTCAACCAAGCAACAATACCCAGTAACGAAGCAAGTAGGAAACAAAATCCAAATACAATCCATGTTCATCATAAATCGCGAATACGTGTCCAGAAAATCGCCTAAACATAGCCTGGTACAAAAATTTAAACGGATGCCTTCACCGATAAAAGAATATTGCAGGAACAACCGTTACAGCTGGATCCGAAAGGATGCAGTTGGTGACATGTCAGTTACTAACAAAATTACTGCTTGTTGCAGAAAAGGGTTCACTTTAATCTGCACGATACAGGCATAGAACGGTTCTCTGTGAGGACTCGCTTTCTCCAGTGGTTGAGTAACAGACAGCGAAACTCTAACCATAATGGCGGCGCCCATAACATTATACAGGCTAGGCCACTGCCTTCGAGCGAGGTTAGGTCCAATGGAGCGCTCACTCGTCCTTGTTGAAACTGGAGCTCCAACTCTCAATACTGCTGCCGGCAAGACCCTCCTCTTCTGCTTGCCACACATGCCGCTATATCCCTGGTCACTGTTGGCTAAGCGTCCTCTTGCACTCCGGAGTTTTCCAGTTTTGCAACAGAGGGGCAGAGATACACACAGGGTAGATAACTATGGACAACTGAGTGGTAAAGATGTTGCATGCGCACGACACAATTGTGCTCACAATTACGTCTTCAGCTCTTCCCTAAGTCATTATTTCTCTGACTATCCTGATAATTGCTAATATATATCTCTCCATTGGGTTTTAAACAATGCTAATCTTTTGGTTTGAAATAATTTTGACATGAAAGGTCATAGTCTTATTAACAAAAGTAAAAACTTATAATGCATCGTGATTATAGTCCTTCCTTTACAGACCAATTAGAATCTTGGTTCTGAAACGGTTTTTCATGTACTACAGGAATTTTAACACATTTTTATTAGTCGCTTTCTTGTCTATCT
Source organism: Schistocerca gregaria (assembly GCF_023897955.1). Taxonomy (NCBI): domain Eukaryota; kingdom Metazoa; phylum Arthropoda; class Insecta; order Orthoptera; family Acrididae; genus Schistocerca; species Schistocerca gregaria. The sequence continues at coordinate 318,312,040 of NC_064925.1, read as the reverse complement.
GTTTGCTTGGCACAATTTTGCAACTGACTTTGACTTAACTTCCTGATCAGCTAAGGACTTGGAATGTTAAACATAGCTCACAATAGTATGACAATGCATTATTATCTAATTTTTTTGTCAGTCTGATTGGCAAAGAAGGGCGTAAAAGGTGATATCAAAGCTGCCCTACATGACTGACATGTTTTGCGGATAACATCACAATGTGTTTCCGGAGGTACATATGTGGACGGGCACAGCTGAGCAGCGAGAATGGGCAGGAGGAGACGGTTAATAAGAGGGGGAGGGATGTATGGACAGAGATGGTGGAAGGATGAGATGGACAAAGAGAAGAGGGCAATAGGGAAATGGTAGACCGAGAGAGGGAGGAGGAAATAGATAGAGAGAGGTGGAGGAAATGGACAGAGGTCAGAGGAGGACATGGACAGAATAAGTGGACAGGTAGAGATAGACAAATAGAAGGAGCAGGGAGCAGGGGAGAGGGGGTGAGAAGGAGATGGTTGGAGAGGGGAGAGGAGGAGACAGAGTGTGGAATAGAAGGATAAAGGGAGAGGAAGGGGAGATGATCAGACGAAGGGGAAAGAGGAGATGGTCAAAAACATATGGGGGTGGGGGGGTGGGGAGTGGCGATGTACAAAGAGAAGGAGGAAGAGATGGACATAGAGAACAATCTGAAAATTTGTTATTCTTAACTTTTAATAATAATGAAAATATTTGTAGGATTTATAACGAAAAACGTTGGGTGCAAGTTATACGTAATTGAGGCATGAAAAGTTCACCTACTAACTCTTAGATATCATATGTTCAAGGTTCTCACAAATTCACTATCGAAAATTTTCGAAAAATATGTGTAAGGGATTAGGAATCTGTATGGTGCTAGGAGCAATTATGTTATGCTTCTTAGTCCGATTTAAAAACTTGTTACACAAAAACCTATTTTTATTTCTAAATTATTTACGCTTTTTTAAATTTTGTTTTCTGTCGCCATGCCATTGTCTCCAAGTATACATAACACAAACAAAGGAAAAAGTGTCAGCAGCAAAACAAAGATGGGTAAGACATTTTCTGTTAACACATATCGTTCTTTGTTTCCCCAGTTTAATAATGTGCAGCTTTCTCTAGAACTGATAGAATAGTTATACTGATATGTAAACTCATCACCAAACCCCTCTTTGAATTCGTCATTTTGCACAATCCTGATGAGGCCTAGATGGGAAAGATGAGATGCATATACACACACATAAAAAAAATGCATCATTCCGGTTCCCAGAACTCCTGAAGATAGACGGTTACTGTGGTTATTGTATCACAGACACAGTCCCTTTGACTGTTCAGAGATCTCCCAGAGATGTAAACAACCATGTATGAGAAACGCCGACGGAGGAGGTCCGACAGCCGATAAGTTCCAGTCATTCCACCAGGAAGGAACTACACGGCTCGCGTTGTCTGCTGTTCACCCATGCCTAGACGCTCAATACCGTGGTTCGTTCGCATCCGCATTGTTACTTCGTGCCAGGAAGAGCACTCAACAAGAGAGGTGTCCAGGCGTCTCTGAGTGAACCAAAGAGATGTTGTTCGGACATGGAGGGATACAGAGAGACAGTAACTGTCGATGTCATGCCTCGCTCAGGGCGCCGAAGGGCTACTACTGCAGTGGATGACCGCTACCTACGAATTAAGGCTCGGAGGAGCCTGACAGCAACCTCACCATCACTGCTTTTCCTGTAGCCACAGAACGTCGTGTTACGACTCTGTGCGCAATAGGCTGCACGATGCGCAACTTTACTCCCGACATCCATGGCGAGGTCCATCTTTGCAACCACGACACCATTCAGTGCGGTACAGAGGGGTCCAAGAAGTTGCCAAATGGACCGCTCAGGATTGGCATCACGTTCTCTTCACCGATGAGTGTTGCATGTGCCTTCGACCAGACAATCGTCGGAGACGAGTTAGGAGGCAACCCGATCAGGCCGAACGCCTTAGACACATTGCCCAGGAAGCGCAGCAAGGTGGAGGTTCACTGCTGTTTTGGGGTGGCTTTATGTGGAGCCGACGTACCCCGCTGGTGGTTATGGAAGCCTCCGTAACGGCTGTATCATACCTGAATGCCATCCTCAGACCGATAGTGCAACCATATCGGCAGCATAATGGCGAGGCATTCGTCTACATGGACGACAATCCTATCGTGCACATCTCCTTCAGGATAACGACATCGCTCGACTAGAGTGGCCAGCACGTTCTTCGGACATGAACCTTATCGAACATGTCTGGGATAGATTGAAAAGGGTTGTTTATGGACGACATGACCCAGCAACCACTCTGAGAGAGATACCCCGAATCGCCGTTGAGGAGTGGGACAATATGGATCAACAGTGCCTTGATGAACTTGTGGATGGTATGCCCAATGCAAGAGGACGTGCTACTGGGTATTAGAGGTATAGGTGTGTACAGAAATCTGGACCACGAACTCTGAAGGTCTCGCCGTATGGTGGTACAACATGCAATGTGTGATTTTCAAGAGCAATAAAAAGGACGGAAATGATGTTTATGTTGACCTCTATTTCTATTTTCTGTACAGATTCCGGAACTCTCTTAACCGCGGTGATGCAAAACTTTTTTTTTGACGTATGTATATGTTCTGCAGTATACTCACAATGCATTGTTATTGTAGGCTTCTAGCATGGTGCCAGTTTGATTTAAACTGAGTGAAAAGCTTACTCGAAACTTTTGACTTCCAGTCTAAATGATTATTCATTCTCATTGCTCTGTTCTAAAAGATTCAGTCATTACTTCCCAGTGTAAATTGGGTCAAATCTACATCTGTAACCAGATTGTGCCTGTATTCGAATCACCAATAAAATCTGCAATAGTGAAACCGAATGATGGTGTTCGTACTTTACATACATTATCTGGTCAAAAGTATCCACACACCATTCTGTAATGAGGAATTATGGGTACAACGGGAATCATACAGCCAACCAGATGCACGTCAAAAGTTTATTCAAACCTTTACATAGGTTTAGACAGATATAAACCTGTCTTCCTCAGAAGAAGCAATAACACGTGTTACATAACGCGAAGAGAAACGAAGTCATAAGGTTTAGTAAATAATCTATGTAAATTCTATGGCATAACCATCAGGCAGGTGACTGAATCTTGTGTTATTTAGCACATTTTATTATTTCTTCTGAAGAACACAGGTTTACTTCTGTCGAAACCTGGATAAAGGCTTGATTAAACTTCTGACGTGCCACTGGTTGGATATGTGATTTCCACTGTATCCATAACTCTACAGTTGCTGATGGCTGCCATGTTAACGTGGTCTAATCATTAAATATTATATAACCTCCTCACTAAATCTGTCTCTGTCTGAAATTTAGGCCAACTTTACCTCCCACCCTATGAAATCCTGCGTATTACCAAAACTAGGTATTCACAAACTGTTATCCAACTTAGAGTCGTTTGATAATCTTTGACTAAACAGAATCTAATTTGAACTGAACTGTAGCAGATCTGAATGCAACTTGTCTTTGTATTAAATGCACAACGGAAGTGAAACTTATCTGCCCCTAACCAAAATTTCCACTTACCTCTGTCTTGACAACATTGTAGCAGATTTCTCGAAAGCGCCACATCAAGCTGCAAGCAGGTAGAGGCTGAATTAGATTCCTGTTTCTAAATACATATTCAGTCTGTTGCATGTGGTAATGCGTAATTAAAAACCGAGGGGAGGGGAGAGTAATTATTCTTGTGAACTGATACGCCCAGACAATGACTTTAGAATAAAGTACACTATGTGATCAAAAGCATCCGGACACGTGAGTGAAAATGACTTACAGGTTTGTGGCGCCGTCCATCGGTAATGATCGAGTTGAATATGGTATGACCCACCCATAGCCTTGATGACAGCTTCCACTCTCGCATCATACGTTCAGTCAGGTGGTGGAAGGTTTCTTGGGGAATGGCAGCCCATTCTTGACGGAGTGCTGCACTAAGGAGAGGTATCGATGTCGGTCGGTGAGGCCTGGCACGAAGTCGGCGTTCCAAAGCTTGCCAAAGGTTTTCTATAGGACTCAGGTCAGGACTCTGTGCAGGCCTGTCCATTTCAGGGACGTTATTGTCGTGTAACCACTCCGCCACAGGCCGTGCACTGTGAACAGGTGCTCGATCGTGTTGTAAGATGTGATCGCCGTCCCCGAATTGCTCTTCAACAGTGTGAAGTAAGAAGGGGCTTAAAACATCAATGTAGACCAGTACTTTTATAGTGCCACGCAAACAGCGAGGAGTGCAAGCGCCCTCAATGAAAAACACGACCGCACCATAACACCACTGCCTCCGAATTTTTCTGTTGGTACTACACAGGCTGGCATATGACGTTCACCGAGCATTCGCCATATCAACACCCAGCCGTCGGATCGCCACATTGCGTACCGTGATTCGTCACTCCACACAACGTTTTTCCACTGTTCAATTGACCATGTTTACGCTTCTTACACCAAACGAGGCGTCTTATGGCATTTACCAGCATGATGAGCAGCCGCTCGACCATGACATCCAAGTTTTCTCAACTGCCGCTAACTGTCATAGTACTTGCAGTGGATGCTGATGCAGTCTGGAATTCCTGTGTGGTGGTCTGGATTGATGTCTGCCTGTTACACATAACGACTTTTTTCAACTGTCAGCGGTCTCTCTCAGTCAACAGATGTGGTCAGCCTCTACATTTTGGTGCTGTACGTGTCCTTCACGTTTCCACTTCACTATTTCATCAGAAACAGAGTACATAGGGATCTTTAGGAGTGTGGAAATTCGCATAGAGACGTATGACACAAGTGACACCCAACCACCTGACCACGTTCGAAGTCCGTGAGTTCTGCGGAGCGCCACATTCTGCTCTCTCACGATGTCTAATAACTACTGAGGTCGCTGATATGGAGTACCAGGCAGTAGGTGGCAGCAAAATGCACGTAATATGAAAAAAACGAATGCTTCTGGGAGTGTTCGGATACTTTTTATCACATAGTGTATATATTGGAAAGACAGAGTAAAACTTCGCGTGATCTTCACATGTAAAATTTTCTGAACAATACTATGCTTAACAGAATGAAGAACGATTTAAGAAGGGTACTATGTTAACAGAGAATTTTCATAAAATGAAGCAGCTTAACCAATTAATATATTAATCCATGATGCAGGGAAGTGGGGTTGTCGTTCTCTCAGCTCTGAGCAAGTCAAGTATGTGACAATAATCATTCCCAGAAATCAGGCGAGTAGTGCTGCAGTCTTACCTCAAACTACTTCTCTTGAATAAGAATCACATTATTCAAAATTTATTTTAAGTTCACCTTTCATTGTCTGCATCATATTCATCCGTGCTGTCCTTTCTTCATCTAGCAGGTACAATTACAAGTTCGCACAGCACAACTAAATAAGTCCATCACTACCACCCTTCAGCTGAGAATGTATCAGACTGCGCTGAGGAAAAGACGGTGCCACGATAAGACCAGAGATTGTTTGACACTAATAGTCTGACGTGCACATCGACGAAATAAAAAAAATGGCAATACCATCTTACAATATCACCTGAGTAACAAATCCACCAAGGAATTTCAACCCTTCTAATACTGTCCAAGAAGACTGTTGGTGATGTGATTGTGAAGTGGAAACATGAATGAACAACAACAGCTAAACCGAGACTATGAAGACCCCATATGCCGACGGACAGGATCTTCAGAACACTGCGCTGGGTGTTGACGATGACGACCGGGATACTACTGATTTAAGTTTCCCTGGTTTGCTTAAATTATTACATGCAAATTCAGGGATTGTTCCTGCTGTACATTCACAGTATTCCCGTCCCGTCCTTATGAAACAACGCGAGTATGTAAATATATAAACACGAATTATACTTTTTTGTTGTTCATAAGCTGTAAAACGGTGACAATGTTACCCCTACAAACCATCAGAATGTTAGGCTACAGGCGATCAGCCATAGTTCACTACACCTCGAAAAGGCTAAATACCGAGACAAATCTTTTTTCTTCCGTGATACAGGTGTATTTCTCCCTATGTGGTTACGCTCATGACCTCTTTCCTTTTATACATTCGTGATCAGTTCTGATTAAAATACATTTATATCTGGTAATTACATAGGATTAATTTAATTTGGGGAAGAAACACCGCTTGATTGATTTAAAATTGAATTTTGAAGATGTAACATTCAGATTTTGTGGAATTCTTTTTAGCACTCACCTTTATATTAAAAACTCTAATAATAATTTTACGATGCAAAAGGCGAGAAACCTCGCAGTGCATACGTTTTCGAGATTACGCTAAATGCCAAGTAAACGAATTAAATATTGAACAAAAGAGTCTTAATAGAACAGATGAAGAAACAAATGTCGAAAAATAATGTTTGATGTAGAATACTGATAATTCAGACAAGAACAGAAAGCGACACGACGATGTCGAATAACTTATGCACTACAGCAAAGTGGTCAAAAGGATTACGGTAGGAAAAAAAACTCAGATTGGTACACTCCGGTTGAAGATACTTTATGCTTGTCGCTTTTTGAGTCATATGTCGACCTTCTTGAATTACGTGCTCACGCTAATATCACTTTCCAATTTCGTTATTACTCTGAAAATACAACAAAGGCCACGTGTCACACGCTCAGAGACTCATAACAGTCGCCAGAAAGAGAAGCCACGGTTTGCGATGGCGCAGACCACACAACCGTGAAATTATGCCGCTCCTTTGGACGTTTTGTGCCACCTCCCTCGTTGCCAGGAACTGAGAAGTTCCTTTTGTGCGGACGTATGCATGCAAAGAGCGCTGTTTACACTTTTTGCATGAAAACTTTTGGTTACACTCGGCTAAAAATGCTGTCATACGTTCTTCACATTCTGACATTTCCACAGTGGAGAAAACAGACGGAGAATGTAAGCAACAAGACAAATTTCGAAATAATAAAACGCAAGTACACTAGGCGTGGAAAGTATAAAGTGTCGTATTAAATCTGCTAGAAGTCTCTACGTGTTAGTGACCCATCTCCTTAATCGCAGTTACTAAATAGATGTGATACTGGCTTTGGAGGTAGCTGATTCGAATCTTGCTGGCGCAAAGAATTATCTGAACCCTTAGGGGAAAGTATTGTTCCTTGCGAATAGTGTAGCTAGCAAAACAACATGTTCTTGTTTGTGTCGTTACTTTAATCCGGTGAACGATTTTAGAATCACATGAAGGAAAGCGCACTAGAGACTTGAGGTTGTGTTTTGTGCAGCGTTTGTAAATATTTTTAGTTCCATACATTTAAGTGCCGCATTATGTTAAAGCTATTTGCAAGAGATTGTTAATTCTTCAGTTACAGAGCCGCGCGGTTTGAGCGTCATGTCATGGATTGCGTGGCCCCTCACGCCGGAGGTTCGAGTCCTCTCTCGGGCATGGGCGTGTGTGTGTGTTGTTCTTAGCATAGGTTAGATTAAGTTAGTTTAAGTAGTGTGTAAGTGTAGGGACCGATGACCTAAGCAGTTCGGTCCCTTAGAAATTCACACACATTTTTTCAGTTACAGGATTTTATGGTGAGTAAAATTCTATAGATTTTTAAAACTAGTGTTGACAGTTAAGCCACACTCCACTGGCAGTGAGACACCTTGTACCCGGAAACAGGCAAAGGCGGGAAGCCTTTAACCATAGGACTCTGATATTTGTAAATGAACTAAATTTCTTTAGTGTCTTAACAGTTCTATCCCAAATTTTTCTAAAATGTGAATTTGTATTCGTCTTCAAGTTGGCTTAACTTGTGCATTACATTTGCGATATAAGGACGTTCATTATCATCAAGCAGCAACACCATCCGCAACGGTGGTGTTCGAGATACGTGCTGCCGCCCTCCCCCCCCCCCCCCCCCCAAACACATTCTTCGTTCTTCGAATGTCCACCGGTGTTTGTCCATCGGCAGCCAAGAAACGAAATACAGCACGTTGGTCCTGTTTGGACGCAGGACAAAGTTCCGTAAGTAGGCTGTTTAGGCTGTTATGTTGGTCACGTCACCTAGCGCTCTGTATGAAAGTTACTGGCTGTGCTGTGTGCAGTCTGTGGGTGGTGGGCATTATTGAAATAGTCGCTATTGTAGTGTTGGACAGTTGGCTGTTGGAGGTGAGCCGCCAGCAGTTGTGGATGTGGGGAGAGAGATGGCGGAGTTTTGCGATAAAAATTTTGTGTCAGTTTAGTGATGATCAGAATAAGTGAAGAGAGAAATGTCTTAGTACGTTCAGTTTTGCTCAGCTGTGTGAAAATCAAATAACTTAAGGGGTTTACCATACAGTAATTCGCTATTTTTTCTAAGCGGACGTTTCAGTTCACGCTTCCGCATTTATCTCGCTAACGTCAGAAATACACAAAGGATGTTCAAAATGGTTCAAATGGCTCTGAGCACTACGGTACTTAACATCTATGGTCATCAGTCCCCTAGAACTTAGAACTACTTAAACCTAACTAACCTAAGGACATCACACAACACCCAGTCATCACGAGGCAGAGAAAAACACAAAGGATGCACTAATCCCTTGCCTACATATAGAGCTGGATGTACGTGCAAAATTATATCACTGTACGGTACTCAGGTCAGGAGATATGTCGTCATAAACACTGAGATGCGTGAGAAACAGCCCAATCGTCATTCCCTATGAGATCTACACCAGAGGACGTGCATCAGCGGCCCGGGACCGTGGAAGACAGGTATCGCCGTCTGTTGTGGTCTATGTGTAGCTGCCCTCTCCGCCCTTGCCTGCCAGATCCTTCTGGAAACTTAGGGACTGATGACCTTAGCAGTTAAGTCCCATAAGAGTTCACACACCTTTGAACATTTTTTTTCGTTCTGGAAACAGCACTGGGTGCAAGTAAGCGGAGGGAGCAACTATACCTCCGCTACCGCAGACGCCGATGCTTCATTGCCGAGGCTGCCGACGGGCACCCTCGGGAGCTCACTGTGTGGGCATCCGCTAGCTGTGAGGGGGTGAAGTCTGATCGCTGAAATGTTGTGCCCGTCGGCCCCTATGGCCTGAAATATACCCCAGGACTGTTTGACTGACATACATCTCGGTATAATATTTAAAAAGATGGGTGTGTAAGTCACTGTTCTTCTAAGTCGAATTACGTAATTGGTCGCCACGAGAAAGAGGCCTTGAATACTGGTCCATTACAGGGTGCTGTTTATTATGTTCAGCTGCATCGCACAGTTATACATTCACATACCAGCTAAAGCTGCATTCCATTAGAAGTTTCTGTAATACGACAGCTCTGCGACCTCTTTCAGCTTCATATGTGGCTTACATAGTAGCTGCGCCAAATGCTAAGCAGGTCGCACTGGTACCCTCAACTGCAGGTGCTGTAACCTGTCCTCGATAGCTCCGCACCACTGGAACAGCCGATCTGAAACATTCATTTTGTTCTGCTCAGGTCTCTCAAAATTGCTAAAAGATTTTCGATTACCTTCTACCCATTTCTTACGTTTCTTTTGTTGCTCACATTCAGAGAGGTATCATTCTTGACAGGTCCTCTTTATTAGACAGCGCAAGAACTTCAGAAAATAGTGACTGCTCTTGACTGTTTCAAAATTGGATTTAATCTTTTTGGATTCAATTAATTTTTTATGTCTCCGCTTCTATGCCAGCCTCCCACGCTCGATAATGCGCTTTCTAACACATTGAAGGCTTAGAATGACTAACCTAATGAAAAATAGCAGAAATGAGAGCAGGATTGATGGTTAGGAAGTTAAGGAATTTTGTTACCTTGTGCAGTAAAATAACCCATTACGGATGGAGCAAGGACAAAAAAAGCATCCCTGGCCAAGAGAAGTCTATTGCTAACAAACATAGGCCTTAATTTGCGGCAGAAATGTCTGAGGATGTACGTTTGGAGTACACATTGTATGGTAGTGAAACATGGACTATGGAAAAACGGAAATAGGACAAAATCGAAGTATTTGAGATGTGGTGCTACAGACGAATGTTGAAAATTAGCTGAAGTAATAAAGTAAAGAATGAGGAGCTTCTGCACAAAATCGGTGAGGAAAGGTCGGAGAGAAAAGGAATATTTGGAAAACACTAACAAGGAGAAGGGACAGAATGGTAGGACATTGTTAAGGCATCAGAGAACAGCTTCCAAGGTACTGCAGGAATGCAGATCAATTCCTCGACTTTCTCCCTGAGCTCCAAACCGCTCCACGAAATACAACTAGGCTTTTCAGCCAATCACAGTCGGCTGCTAATTCCTGCCCCTAGTTAAAGCGCTTGAGTAAGGTGCTTCCTCTTACCAGAATTTTCTGTGGTTTCTCTGGAGCTTTGAGGAATACCGCAAGCCATGAAGCCCGGAGACGACCTACCTAGCTAATGGCATTAAGGAAAGACCCAGCCGATTACCTCCAAGTTGAAGAAAATCTTTTCTCCCTGGCGTACGCAACAGCCACTGAAACGAGGAAATAGGTGCGGTCTAGAAATAACGTGTTACAGTATTACGACTGAGTACTTGTACATCCTATAACAGAGTTCCTATAGATGCAAAATGCAGATATGCACTTGAAGACAAACACATTGCAAGTGCCCACGTGGCCGTCATACATGTTAAGGTAGACTTGAGCACGCCTGCTCATCGCTGCACGAACACGTTTTAAAGTTCCAGACGTGTACGGAAAACATTAACAACCATTCACAGTGTGTTCCTGGAGTCCATAAATCTATTACACATCGCCACTCAAGAAATCCAAGCCGGCCGGGGTGGCCGAGCGGTTCTAGGCGCTACAGTCTGGAACCGCTCGACCGCTACGGTCGCAGGTTCGAATCCTGCCTCTGGCGTGAATGTGTGTGATTTCCTTAGGTTAATTAGGTTTAAGTAGTTCTAAGTTCTAGAGGACGGATGACCTCAGAAGTTAAGTCCCATAGTGCTCAGAGCCATTTGAACCATTTGAAGAAATCCGACGGGTTTAAATCGGGAGCGTGTGTAGTCATGGTATTGCCGAGCCACGACCGATGTACTACGATGCATCATACATCTGTGTCATTACTCAGTATGCTCTGCTCACCTTAACTTAGAGTGCAAAATATTAAAAAGAAGGTGCTGGCAGCAAAGAAAAACAACTAAGTCGGGATAATGGTATATTAGAAAACGTAAAATATTTCGAATATTTCATAAGCAAATTTGCCCATATAGAATTTAATAAAGAACTGATCAGCTTTTCAAGAACTTGTCCAGAACAACTGATATAACTCTTCGACGATTTTTCAAATCATCATTTCGTATGACAATGACCGATGGTAGTGTAAAACTAAGGATGAAACCTGGAGGCAAGCAAGATTAATGAATATTGTGCATGATTTAAGAGGTAACAGTGCCAAATCTAGGATTAGTTGTGATGATAATGCGCTATGGGTAAACCTTGTTTAAATTTTGGATTTGTGTTTATAACTTTTGTACCATACCATAAGCTAACGAAAGACATGGGAACTTCCTAATATCGTGCCGGACCTCCATTTACCCAGCGTAGGGCAGTAGGTGGCACTGAGTCAACAAGTCGTTTGAAGTCCCCTGCAGAAGTATTAAGCCATGCTGCCTCTATAGGCGTCCATAACCGGGGCTGCATTTTGTGCACGAAAATGACCTCTCGATTGTGTCCCATAAATGTTAGGCGGGATTCATGTCGGCCGATCTGGGTGATCAAATTATTCGCTCAAATTATCCAGAATGTTCTTCAAACCAATCGTGAGAATTTGTAGCCCGGTGACATGGCACATTGTCATCCACAAAAGTTCCATTGGTAAATGGCTGCGAATGGTCTCCAATAAACCGAATGTAGCCATTTCCAGTCAATGACAGATTCAGGACCATTGTATTCCTCGTAATCGCAGCACACACGATTATGGAGCCATCAGCAGCTTGCACAGTGCCTTGTTGACAACTTGGGTCCATGGCTTCGTGGAGTCTGTAGTATACTGGAACCCTATCAACAGCTCTTACCAACAGAAATCGGGACTCACAATAACGCGGTGTAGGGTCTAAGGGTCCAACCGATACAGTCAGTCACGAGCCCAGGAGACTCGCTGCAGGCGATTTCATGCTCTTACCAAATTCACTCGCGTAGGTCAGCTGCTGTCGCAGCCCATTAGCGCCAAATTTCGCAGCATTGTCCTAATAGATACTTTCGTCGTACATCCCACATCGATTTATGAGGTTATTTCATGCACTGTCGCTTGCCAGTTACACAAGGTGATCCGGAAGCCCCCAGAGACATACGGTTTTCTTATTAGGTGCATTGTGCTGCCACCTACTGCCACGTACTCCATATCAGCGATCTCAGTAGTCATTATCGTGGGAGAGCAGAATGGGGCGCTCAACACGATCGAGCACCTGCTCATAATGCACGGCCTGTGGCAGAGTGGTTAAGTGATTGGTTGTCATACTTCAGTACGCGAGGTTTCCACACTCTTAAACTTCCCTAGGTCCAATGTTTCCGAAATGATACTGAAGTGGAAACGTGAAGGGACACGTACAGGCCGACCTCGTCTGTTGACTGACAGAGACTGCCGACGTTGAAGAGGCTAGGCAGACATCTATCCACACCATCACAAAGGAATTCCAAACTGCACCAGGATCAACTGCAAGTACTAGATAGTTAGGCGGGAGGTGATAAAGCTTGGATTTAATGGTCGAATGGCTGCTCAAAAGGGACACATCACGCCGATAAATACCAAACTACGTCTCGCTTGGTGTGAGGATCGTAAACATTGGACAATGTAACAGCGGAAAAACGTTGGGAGCAGTGAAGAACTACGATACACAACGTGGCGATCCGATGGCAGGGTGTAGGTATGGTGAATGCCCTGTGGACGTCATTTGCCAGGTTGTGTAGTGCCAACAGTAAAATTCGGAGGCGGTGGTGTTATGGTGTGGTCGTGTTTTTCATGGAGAAGGCTTCTTGCTGTTTTGCTTTGCACTATCAAAGTACCGACCTACATTGATGTTTTAAGCACCTTCTTGCTTCCCAGAGTTGAAGAGCAATTCGACTATGGCGATTGCATCTTTCAACACGATCGACCGCCTGTTAATAATGCACGACTATAACGTCCCTGTAATGGACTGGCCAGCGCAGAGTCCTGACCTGAATCCTATAGAATACCTCTGGGATGTTTTGGAACGTCGACTTCGTGCCAGCCCTCACCGACCGACATCGATAGCTCCCCTCAGTGCAGCACTCCATGAAGAATGGGCTGCCATTCCGCAAGAAACCTTCCAGCACCTGATTGAACGTATGCTGCGAGAGTAGAAGCTTTCACCGAGGCTAAGGGTGGGGCCAACACTATATTGAACTCCATCATTACCGATGGAGGGCGGCACGAACTTGTAAGTCTTTTTCAGCCATGTGTGCGGAAACTTTTCATCACATAGTGCAGCTCTGACAATTCTACGCAAACGCCGCTGCCCTCGGTCATTAAGGGTAGGCCGTCGGTAACGACCTTGTTCGTTGTGATAGGGATTGCCTGAAATTTAGTATCCTCGGCACTGTCTTGACACTGTCGTTCTCGGTATATTGAACTCTGTAACGATTTCCGAAATGGAATGTTTCATGCGTCTTGCTTCAAATACCATTCCGCGTTCAGAGTCTGTTAATTCCCGTCGTGCGGCCGTAATAACGTCGACATATTTTCAGATGAATCACCTGAGTACAAACTACATATCTTCATATCTTGTGTACGCGATACTACCGACATTATCTAAAGAGATAACAAACGTAAGCAAAAATTAGGGTGTGGTCCTAGCGTGCACGATTCTAAATGATAAAAGTTTCCTTTTACAACATTTTAAAAACCATAAAACGCCAAAAATAACTTCGTGTCACGAGAGGACACAGTTCTAAATAAATTATCAAAAGCAACGGAACATACATTAATAAAGTCGTAGCAAGAGCCCACCTTAGCGCGATGGTGTACTCACACAGAAGTGTACACGTGTAAACAGAATACAGAGAGGCGCCGCCGCACGTTCAGCGCCGGAGCGTCAAGCAGGCACATAGGCGAGCGATGGAATTTAATGTTTGCAAAAAGCATCTAAAATGGATGAATCGCTATATTAAAATTAAGAGGTTACATTGAATCAAAACATAGTTGGACATAAAGGGAACCTTTGCGAGTACATCATTGCTCCATTCTGGCCCACTGGTATGACTTCATTAAGATACCCGTGGTCTAGGGGTAACGTCTTTGATTCATAATCAGAACGTTTTCGGTTCCGGGTTCGATCCCCGCCACTGTCTAAATTTTGATAAATAATCAGCATTGGCGGCCGAAGACTTCCGGCATAAGATGTCAGCCTCATTCTGACAACGGCCTTGTCAAAAAGGGCGGAGGAGCGGATAGAGGCCCTAGGGCACTCTCTTGTCCTAGGGCTGGGAAATTGGCCCTAAAGGCGGAAGAACCAGAAATGATCAACGACATGAGGATGCAGAAGGCAATGGAAACCACTGCATTAAAGACACACAACGTGTATCTACAGGACATGTGGCCTGTAGTTGAAGAAGTGTCATGATGATCTCTCCATTGGCAAAAGATTCCGGAATAGTCACCCATTCGGATCTCCGGGAGGCGACTGCTAAGAGGGATGTTACCATGAGAAAAATATTGAATAATCAACGAAAGGATAATGTACTACGAGTCGGGGCGTGGAATGTCAGAAGCTTGAACGTGGAAGGGAAACTAGAAAATCTGAAAAGGGAAACGCAAAGGCTCAATCTAGATACAGTAGAGGTCAGTGAAGTGAAGTGGAAGGAAGACAAGGATTTCTGGTCAGATGAGTATCGGGTAGTATCAACAGCAGCAGAAAATGGTATAACAGGTGTAGGATTCGTTATGAATAGGAAGGTAGGGCAGAGGGTGTGCTACTGCGAACAGTTCAGTGACCGGGTTGTTCTAATCAGAATCGACAGAAGACCAACACCGACAACGATAGTTCAGGTATACATGCCGACGTCGCAAGCTGAAGATGAACAGATAGAGAAAGTGTATGCGGATATTGAAAGGGTAATGCAGTATGTAAAGGGGGGCGAAAATCTAATAGTCATGGGTGACTGGAATGCAGTTGTAGTGGAAGGAGTAGAAGAAAAGGTTACAGGAGAATATGGGCTTGGGACAAGGAATGAAAGAGGAGAAAGACTAATTGAGTTCTGTAACAGGTTTCAGCTAGTAATAGCGAATACCCTGTTCACGAATCACAAGAGGAGGAGGTATACTTGGAAAAGGCCGGGAGATACGGGAAGATTTCAGTTAGATTACATCATGGTCAGACAGAGATTCCGAAATCAGATACTGGATTGTAAGGCGTACCCAGGAGCACATATAGACTCAGATCACAATATAGTAGTGATGAAGAGTAGGCTGAAGTTCAAGACATTAGTGAGGAAGAATCAATTCGCAAAGAAGTGGGATACGGAAGTTCTAATGAATGACGAGATACGTTTGAAGTTCTCTAACACTATAGGAATAGCGCAGTAGGCAACACAGTTGAAGAGGAATGGACGTCTATAAAAGGGGCCATCACAGAAGTTGGGAGGGAAAACGTAGGTACAAAGAAGGTAGCTGCGAAGAAACCATGGGTAACAGAAGAAATACTTCAGTTGATTGATGAAAGGAGGAAGTACAAACATGTTCCGGGAAAATCAGGAATACAGAAATACAAGTCGCTGAGGAATGAAATAAATAGGAAGTGCAGGGAAGCTAAGACGAAATGGCTGCAGGAAAAATGTGAAGACATCGAAAAAGATATGATTGTCAGAAGGACAGACACAGCATACAGGAAAGTCAAAACAACCTTTGGTGACATTAAAAACAACGGTGGTAACATTAAGAGTGCAACGGGAATTCCACTGACTTTCGGAAAAGCATCATCCACACAATTCCGAAGACGGCAAGAGCTGACAAGTGCGAGAATTATCGCACAATCAGCTTAACAGCTCATGCATCGAAGCTGCTTACAAGAATAATATACAGAAGAATGGAAAAGAAAATCGAAAATGCGCTAGGTGACGATCAGTTTGGCTTTAGGAAAAGTAAAGGCACGAGAGAGGCAATTCTGACGTTACGGCTAATAATGGAAGCAAGGCTAAAGAAAAATCGACACGTTCGTAGGATTTGTCGACTGGAAAAGTGTTCGACAATATAAAATGGTGCAAGCTGTTCCAGATACTGAAAAAAGTAGGGGTAAGCTATAGGGAGAGACGGGTCATATACAGTATGTACAACAACCAAGAGGGAATAATAATAGTGGACGATCAAGAACGAAGTGCTTGTATTAAGAAAGGAGTAAGACAAGGCTGTAGCCTTTCGCCCCAACTATTTAATCTGTACATCGAGGAAGCAATGATGGAAATAAAAGAAAGTTTCAGGAGTGGAATTAAAATACAAGGTGAAAGGATATCAATGATACGATTCGCTGACGACATTGCTACCCTGAGTGAAAGTGAAGAAGAATTAAATGATCTACTGAACGGAATGAACGGTCTAATGAGTACACAGTATGGTTTGAGAGTAAATCGGAGAAAGAAGAAGGTAATGAGAAGTAGTAGAAATGAGAACAGCGAGAAACTTAACATCAGGACTGATGGTCACGAAGTCAATGAAGTTAAGGAATTCTGCTACCTAGGCAGTAAAATAACCAATGACGGACGGAGCAAGGAGCACATCAAAAGCAGACTCGCTATGGCAAAAAAGGCATTTCTGGCCAAGAGAAGTCTACTAATATCAAATACCGGCCTTAATTTGAGGAAGAAATTTCTGAGGATGTACGTCTGGAGTACAGCACTCTATGGTAGTGAAACATGGACTATGGGAAAACCGGAACAGAAGAGAATCGAAGCATTTGAGATGTGGTGCTATAGACGAATGTTGAAAATTAGGTGGAGTGATAAGATAAGGAATGAGGATGTTCTACGCAGAATCGGAGATGAAATTAATATGAGGAATACGTGGAAAACACTGATAAGGAGAAGGGACAGGATGATAGGACATCTGCTAAGACATGAGGGAATGACTTCCATGGTACTAGAGGGAGCTGTAGAGGGCAAAAACTGTAGAGGAAGACAGAGATTGGAATACGTCAAGTAAATAATTGAGGACGTAGGTTGCAAGTGCTACTCTGAGATGAAGAGGTTAGCACAGGAAAGGAATTCGTGGCGGGCCGCATCAAACCAGTCAGTAGACTGACGACAAAAAAAAAAAAAAAAAGATACTATTCATTCAGTTTGATTGAACTAACTATCCCACCGTTCCACGCTATTATCTTAGTCGTTTTTTACTAGGTCTCTGCGATTTATCTGGTTTGACGCGTTCTTTAATCTAGCAGAGACCCGTTTTATCGTTTTTAAAATGTCCGATTTGAAGGTTATTAAAAATTTCTTATTCACATTTAGAATCGTGCATGCTGTCGCTAGACTAATTTTTGCAGATTTTTTGTACCCCTATAGATGACATGAAGGTGCCCCACAAAGGCGAAGCGCGTTGTTAAAAAATAAGAAATTGCAACCGAGACTGGTTTTAATTCAAATATTCAACATACGTTTTTTGTACCAGGCGGCCTAATGGAGTGAAAGATATTTTACCAAAATATGTTGTGTGTGTACCACCACACAGTGGGCCTTAAGCATCACTGACATGCTCTATGGTGTTCCTTTTGGTGAAGTGCATTGTTAACACTACATGGAATACAGGTAGAAGTTATTATTAATACTAACGCAAGAAACGCATATGGAAAGAATCTACATAACTCGTTGCACACTGTTCTAGACTACTAGAGGGTGTGGTATCAATGATCTATATCACACTTGTTAGGGGTTGCAGGTATCGACCGCGGCTCGTAATAGATATCGCTTGACCCGCGAGTCGCGACTAGCGCCGCTAGCGCCTCTCCGCGGCTTGTAACAATATCTAGGGAGCTCTCGTCCACTCTTGCCCGGGACGTCAACTAGGAATGTAGCACAGCCTTCAGCTGTTAAGAAGCTACCTCTATCAAGGCGCTTAGTCAAATATGGCATAAATAATGTCTCTCTAGGTATCTGTTTGTAACTATATGTATGTAGCATATGAAGAAGCCTGTACCACAAGTTAAGTACAATATATATTACTTTCTTACCCACGACTACTAATTATTTCAGTCGTTGCAGAAACAAACTATGCAGCCAGCTCCTTATCGACTTCACTGCCAAACGTGCAATATATGTTTCTATTTAGCATTGACCACCTGTCATGATAACAGCTGACGACGAGAATCATAAAAGAGGGGACATTCATTCTTAGTCATCCTGTACGGCAGTTGTGGCGTTCTGCCGAGGAAGGCAGCTTCCCCCATCACAAGCGATGCTGGCTTTCCAGTTTACACGCAGATGGTACCTCGGCAGCATTTCCTGTCCAGTTCTCGTATGTGAGTAAACAAAATACAGTAGGACCCCTCTAATCCGTCACCTCCGGGACCAGGACCATCGTCGGAATGAAAGAAAAGTTCGGATTATCCGAAAAAAATCTGATATTTATTGCAAAAAATATGAAAAGATATTTAGTACAAAAAATTAAACGATTTAAGAATTAAAATACGTCTATAGTAATATAAAAAGATGTTTTTTACACATTGTTAAACAATGTATTAACTAAAAAACGTCTACACACACTATTATATGTACAGGCTTTAAAAAGGTAAAAACGACAAAGAAATTACAGTAATTTACTGTACTTAATAACGTATAATCGATATATACCGTAAACTAAAAATTGTTTATAGCACAGTATAAAAAAAAAGAATTTTTTTACAAAGAAATAAACTACTGTATGTATAAACTAAGAAATGATTATCCTGTATGCATTGTTTTTACAGTAAAAACGAAAAGAAGTTACTTGGAAAACAGTCAGAGATACATTTTTGTTTGGCAGATGTTATTCTAGATTTAGCTACAGAGTCCCTCCATTTTTTTATCCACAAAACTTCCATTGGATTTGAAGTTGCATTCTGCTCGATGTATTGAAGCGCGATGTCAAAAGTGGTTTTTGCATTGTTGTGTGAAATCCAGGTGGGGGGGGGGGGGGGGGGTTCGTCTTCGCCGCCCGAGTCCTCACTCACAGTTTCCTGGCTAACAGCGGCAACAGTATGGTCGTCACTGAGCTCTTCAAAACTGTCACCGTCTTCGTCACATTCGTTGATCCACTCTTCAACTTCATTGGCAGGGACGTTCGGCTCCAGAGTTTGTAGATCGTTAAGATTTCCAGTGCATCGTTGTTTTGCTCATCTTGGGTATGCTCAGTTTCAGTCATAACTTACGGCCAAAGCTTACGCCACGATTTCCGCAGTGAGTCAGGTTGCAGTTCATCCCATGCTACAGTGATTGTGTAGATAGCATTTTGATGCTCAGGGATCTCATTGCCTCAAATAAGTTATGACCTTCTTCAGATTTTTCCAAGATTGAGCTGATATACTTTCTGCGATATCGCCTTTTTAACCATTCGATAACGCCCTGATCCATTGGTTGGATGAGTGAGGTCACATTAGGAGGCATAAAGAAAGCTTTTATGTCCCCTTTCACCAAATCTTCCTCATATGAATGTGATGGTGCGTTACCCAACAGCAGTAGAGCACGAAAAGGCAGTTTTTTTTGCTTCATGTCTTTTTCGACCGATGGCACAAACTCGTCGAAAAACCAGGGATTAAAAAGGTTGCAGTCCATCGAAGCAGATTTTTGATTGCGGTAATAAACCGGCAAGGAATATAAGTTTATATTTTTGAATGCCCTTGGCTTCTTATATTTGCCAATGACGAACAAGGGGAGCTTGTAGGTACCATCTGCGTTGCTACAAGCAATGACTGTTATCCTATCTTTTATAAGTTTCGTTCCTACCACGGTTTCATTTGAAGCTGCTAGCGATTCTCTAGGCAACATTTTAAAGTCCAGCCCTGTCTCGTCGATGTTATACACTTGGCTGGGTAACAGTTCATTTTCTTCTACCATTTCTTGAAATTTAACAGAAAACCCAGCAGCTGCGGCATTGGCACCGGAAATAGAAACAAATCGGACACCATGACGAGTTTTCCAGCGATCAATCCAGCCTTCACTGGCAGCAAATTTGCTTTCGGCTTCCAGTTTTTTGTGCAAACCTATCGCTTTTTCTTTGTGAATTAGCCCGGATATTGGAGTTCCTTTCCTTCTTCTTGACAAAACCACATCCACAATGCGTTATCAACCAGTTCAAGTTTAGGCTTTTTTAATGTTTTACGATTCTTCAGAGTGTTTTCACCATCAATCGTAATTGTATAGGATTCAATGTCTTTCCGATTCTTCCTCCAATCCTTAATTGTCGTAACACCTACATTCAGTTCCTCTGCAATTTTTTGGAGCGATTCTCCTTCGTACAGTCTTTGTAACACTGTTAATTTTTCATTTAGTGAAAGAGTTACGTGTTTACGTTTGAATCCAGACATGTTGAGAAACAAACAACTGTACACACAATGAATGTATAATAATAAGTACTGTAGAGAACACGGAATAAAGCAAGCAACGAGATTTTTAATCCCAACAAAGGATAAACCTGCACAATAACGTACAGTATAACAATATGCACAGCGATACATCAGCAATGGCCCGACAGGCGTCCAGTCAGTGACAAGTCGGCACAGGCTCGCGAGCCTGAACAGGGTCAGACTAACCGGAGTGACGGACCATCCAAGGTCGGATTAGTGGGGTTCTACTGTAATCTCAATGAAGTTCTTTGTGTGCAGGAAATTTAATGTAGTTAAATTTTGTGCTGAGAAACATTTTCGCTAGAAGCCGCAGTGCGAGTTATTCAAGACAACCATAAAAAGAGACCTTTAAACGACCCACGACCCTTGCTCTCGCTCTCACTCCAAAGGTGGGGAATTGTAGTGTGTTATTCAGGACACTCCCCCCTGCCACTCAACAAAAATTTGCGACTACAGGTTTTTTCTTCTAATTTTTCTTCATTGACTGAATAACTTGATCTGCAATAGATTATAGTAAATTCATTACCGACAAATCGAGTAACACTTTATCAAGTCAACGTTTATCGAATACTTGATTTTGGTCGAGATACTTTGAGAGAACGGCATCCTAGAAAGCATTATGCAGAAGTTTTTGGTAGCTGCCGTTTTTCCTGGTGAAATACGACCTTGTGCAGTAACGTCCCGCGCTCCATGGGATCTCCATCATGTGACAGTCATTTATTGCTTGAAAACGTGTATTCCGCGATGAATTTCAGTCATCTCAAAACGAAGAGCATGCGGTTTATGACATTTGTATTTTCTTTGTCAGTGTGTACGTCGAGGCGTTATTCTCTGCACCTTCTGCAGTCAAAGCACATGTTTATGGATTTTATCATTCTTTAAAAATTTACAGATATTATGTTGGCGATTGTGATGTTTGTCGTGTGTGGCTTTACAGAAACTGAAAAATCGTTTGCAGTACCTCTCTCCTGGATCTAGCGTTTTAGCGATCTTTGATTCTTATTTGTTTATCGATGCAAAAATGAAAATGTACTCAAACCATAATATGAAAATATTAAAATGATTCAAGTAGGAATCGATCAAACCCTGAAATCATCAATAATGGGTTCTAACAGTTTGTTTCTGATAAAAAAGAGAATTTTTAGAAGATTTGGCGAGATTGATGAATGGCTTGCGACAGATCTTTTGCGAGTGGCGTGAAAATGAAGATTCCGTCTATGCTCTACATATAGACATAGGCAAGAAACTAAAAATTGCAAATGATCTTCAGAACGGTGCATCAAGCTCATCTGAACAACAATAAATTATTTAGAAGAAACGAAAACAGAAGGAGTATATTGTTGAGGCTGTATCCGATCGTCAGAGTAAATTTTTAGGACATAAAAAAACACAGTAAAGAGCAAGAATTACTAAATAATATGTTTTCTCATTGTATTTGCACCGCAAACAGTGTACGTAGTAGTATTAAAGATTGAGTAATGAAGGTTATTGATATAAACGTAACAAACAAGATGAAATTAGTGACTTCAATATAATATTTTTTGAGATGAAAGGTAAATGAATTTTTGATGAGATTGTTTCCTTTGTTCCGAACCAAAGGACCCTCTTCCTATGGAGCCCAAATTACGATCAATTCACTCTTTTGTGCAACAGAACCAAAGAAAAATATCAAATTCGAAAAATAGGAGCTACCCAGAAACCGAAAATCCATTTATATGTGTATACCTAGGGAACAATATTGAATAACGGCATACCGGCTGATTGTAAACCACAAAAGACGAAAGTTTTAAGGAGAAGCAGATATGAAGTTACCGACAATCGTAACATCAGAATTGGTGACCAAGCTGTAGAAGTGAAGGAATTTTACTTGTTTGAGAGCAAAATACAGCATTAAGTACAAAGCTAGCAATAACACGCAAATACTTTTTGTAGTTGGATGGAAGGAGATCAAAATTTTCGGGTCTTATAGGCAAAAATTTCATAATGCTAAAATAACGGAGAATATCAACTCAGAATCATGGACCCTATGACAACAACTTGGGAGGTATTTGTTAAAAGGTATCTTGTTGTACGCCATGAGTTTCAAGTTGTCTATGCCCCGAAGTTAATTATTTTTGCATGCGATTCATGGTGTGCAATACGATATCTCTTAACAAACACTTGTAAGCTGCCGAGCGCCAAGCATACCACCTTTACATATTGCGAAAAAGCTGTAGGGAGCACATGTAACTAGGTTTGCGGCGGTTCCAACGGCTATGCATCTATTAAGAACTGAAGATGGGTAGCGGCCAGAGCTTTTAATTGAGCAATTATCTTCCACGCTCGTAAGAGGATATTATCATCAACCCCTCTCTGTTTAACAGCTTGATTTTCGATCTGTTACTTCTGATCTCAACTTTTATGTCTACATCGAGGGAGACCGGTTCGGATAACACATTTGCATTCCAGAGGATGGAGAATCAAGGCCACACTCAAAAGTTTGGATATACGTTTCCTATCGTTTCACTAAATTAAGAAAATGTAGAGAAGGTTCCTACGAAATGTTCATGGCTAGATCGCGTCGCCGATAGGGCCTTAAAACCTAATTTTCTTTCCTCCTGTTCCTACCATGTATGTATAAAACAGTTTATTTTTGTCGATGACGATTTTTTTCATTATATACTTCAAGACCGCGAAAATTAAACCCACACGGATCCATTGTAATTGTAGTGCCACAGCTGAATATGTAAGAATTTATATACATTATAAAAATGTTCGATGTGTGTGTGTGTGTGTGTGTGTGTGTGTGTGTGTGTGTTTGTCCCACATCTCCTCCTAAAGCACTGGACGAATTTCAAACAAACTTGGTACACATATCCGTTACTATCAGACAACAACCTCTGTGCGGGTAAGAATCACCTCATTTCACAAATAAGGAGGTATGACGTCATAAACGATATGCTCGAAAAAATGCCTTTTAAATGTACTACTTCTTTCCCACTAACTGTATTCGCCACACATTGTGCACACGGTATCAGTATACGTCGATGATGGGACTACAGAAATGTATTATTTCACAACACGTAGTTCAGAAGCTAATGCTTCATAAACACTAAGACACGAGAAAATTTGCCGCATTATGCACGAAGTTTTAATGCTTTTATTCATTACCCCTATAATCGAGTCAACAAGGAAATCCCTAACGACTTGAAGCGATTTTGACAGCTTTCAACTGCGAAGCGCAAACGTTTGTAGGCGGAAACAATAGCCGTCTATAGAGCTATGAAGAAGCGTTGCCATAGAGACGTTTACAAAATGACGGTGTAGACATGTGAAGGAGCTGCGCCCAGCGAACAGAAACTGTCCGGGATATTACACTACAATCACAGTTTATTTTTGTACTAGTTTCTAACAGAAAATTGGCAAAACAAAAACCATTCCAAGTTTGTCAGATAGTTATTTCAAAAAGCGGATAGCAAAATACAAAGCGACGTAAAGTGCAGTCTTGCTCTTCCCAGCTCCGACAGAGACTGACGAATTCTTAACTGTTTCCGCTGATGGCGCTTAACGTAATTATACGATAAATTGCCCAAGGTGATTAAGAGATTATTATAACGAGCTTAGTTAAAAAGACAGTTAAAAGTACCTCTTAATAAATGCATTCTATAAAGTGAGCGAATGTTTAGGAGGCAGAGAGTAGGCGTTTGGTAAAAAGGTAACTTAGATATATATCTATTGTATACTAATAATAAATCGGTAAAACATCAGTATCTGTGTGCTGGCCTTTGAAGAAGCTAACAAAACTTTTTTCGTGGGATTTTCATGAGTAACTATACCATAAGTTGGGCCACTTTATAGGCTTGATTGATCAAAATCCGATCACGTTATTGAAATACTTATTAAAACTTTGTTGGCTGTCTGTCTGAATATGCTAATCTCCAAAATTATTAGACGAGTTTTTATGCGCCTTTCACTGGTATCTTCAGCGTAGCACTGTGCGGGCCATATTTCATCAAAAAGATAGTCATAGATATTATAAATATGCATTTATGTTTGTATGTATATACATCGCCCCTGAAACTACTGGACCGATTTCCATCAAACTGGGTATACATATCACTTACAGTGTGAGTACAATCGCTATGGGAATAAGAAACACCTATCAAAGGGGTAAGGGTGGTGGTGAAAAAGAAGTGTAAGCATCGCATGCGAATAGCTAGACTATGTTCAGACAGTTTTTATCCTAACTAGCCTCCCTTCTTGGAAGTAAGTGGGTGGTAACCACATGGGTCCTTAATAAAATCTGACGTTACTTTCACTTACTTGCGTCGGGCTCCTTCTGTTTTTTTCTTTGCTGTCTGCCTCCCTTGGCCAACTCTTGCTTCTTTTCCACCCCAACAGCATTAGGTTTCGAGATCTATGAGTATCCTTCAGAACTCACGGCAGATCTCCAAAAAGACGTGAGCCACTTGACATCTGCTTAATGCATGGCGCACAGTGTCTGTACGTTATGTAGTCAATGGGAAAGGATGAAAGGCGAGTTTTCCGACGCCTTTAAATAACCAGAACATATCGACTAAGGGAGGTAGCCTCGAAAGAAAATCCTGATCCTCCTAGATAGGGGATTGAGCAGGTAGCTGGTAATCAAATCTCGGAAAAACATTACTCTTGATACCCCAGGGAGTCTAAGAAACAGGGCGGTCTCAAAGGTCTACTACGAAGCTGTGGGAAAGAACAAACGAAAATGTATCAATCAATGGATCAATCAAAGTGGCAGCCTGGAATGTCAGAGGAATTACCTAAAAAGTGAGCGAGCTAGCAAATATACTAAAAGACGTGAACATCGTTGCTGTAGCAATCAAAGAGACGAAAATGGAAATGGGAGGTAATAAATATGTAGGTGATTACATTTTGTTATATAGTGCAGTCGAATACAATGAAAGAGCAAGTAAAGACGTTGCATTACTCCTGCATAAGAGATGGGAAACACACATCAAATATCACACAAACATAAGCGAAAGAATACTCACAGTCTGATTGAGAAGAGACAACGCCACCATTATAAGCGTGTATGCAACAGAAGAAGGAAACAAGGATGAATATAGAAATTTCTTTGAAGAACTACAGAAGACTCTGAATAAACAGAGAGCTACATATCAGATTAGGGCCTTTTGGAGAAGCGGTATGTAACGTAAAAGTACTAAGAGATTGATCTAAGGCCTCTACTGGTCAAAGCATACTAATGTTTATGTCTTTTATCAAAAAGTGAGTCTGTTCATTACAGAGACGTATATCTCTCGCCAGAAAGAAAGCCCATAGTTTGCCGGTGCGCAGACCACGCAACCGTGAAATATTGCCACTCCTTTGGGCATTCTGCCGTCTTCCTCGCAGTTAGAAACCGTGATGTTTCGTTTTTACGGACGAGTGGACTGTTTACCCTCTCTGCATAAAAACTTTCCGTGAAACTCGGCTGAAAATACTTTGACGAGTTCCTCGCATTTTGACATTTAAACAGTGGAGAAAACAGACTAGCTTCTTCGGGACAGTTGCCGATGATACAGTGAATGTTATCGAAGTAATGAGACAGAAGTAAAGTAGGCGTAGGAATTATAAAGTGTCTTATTAAATGTGGGGAAGTCTCCACGTGTTAATGACCCATCTCCTTGATCGCAGTCGTTATGTAGTCGCGATACTGGGCAATGAGGTAGACATTTTGAATCCTATTCGAGGAAAGAATTGTGTCAACCGTTGGGCAAAGTATTGTTTCTTGTGGACAGTGTACCAAGTAAAATGGCGTGTTTCTCGTTCGTTATTTCAGTCCAGTGAACGATTTTAGATTCACGTGACAGTTTCCGGTGTTTTCTTCTGGTTTTGCTGTTGGGAGACATGAGGTTTTGTTTTGTGCAGCGTTTGTAAATATATTTAGTTCTACAGATTTAAGTGCCGTATACTATGTTAATGGTATTTGGAAGATATTGTTAATTCTTTAGTTACAGAATTTTATGGTCAGTAAAATTCTATATATTTTTAAAAACATTACAGACCCATATCGTTAACGTCGATATGCATCAGGATTTTAGAACATATATTGTGTTCGAACATTATGAATTACCTCGAAGGAAACGGTCTATTGACACACAATCAACATGGGTTTAGAAAATATCGTTCCTGTGAAAAACAACTAGCTCTTTATCCACATGAAGTGCTGAGTGCTACTGACAAGGGATTTCAAATCGATTTCGTATTCCTGGATTTCCGGAAGGCTTTTGACACTGTACCACACAAGAGCCTCGTAGTAAAATTGCGTGCTTATGGAATACTTCGCATTTATGTGACTGGATTTGCGATTTCCTGTCAGAGAGGTAACAGTTCAAAGTAGTTGACGGAAAGTCATCGACTAAAACAGACGTGATTTCAGGTGTTCCCCAAGGTAGTGTTATAGGCACTTTTGGTTTTCCTTATCTATATAAACGATTTGGGAGACAATCCGAGCAGCTGTCTTCGGTTGCTTGCAGATGACGTTGTCGTTTACCGACTAATAAAGTCATCAGAAGATCAAAAGAAACTGCAAAACGATTTAGAAAAAATATCTGAATGGTGCGAAAAGTGGCAGTTGACCCTTAATAACGAAAAGTGTGACAACTTAAAATGGAAGGAATACACAGAAAATGTTGTGAGGAAGGCTAACCAAAGGCTGCGTTTTATTGGCAGGACACTTAGAAAATGTAACAGACCTACTAAGGAGACTGCCTACACTACGCTTGTACGTCCTCTTTTAGAATACTGCTGCGTGGTGTGGGATCCTTACCAGGTAGGACTGACGGAGTACGTCGTAAAAGTTCTAAGAAAGGCAGCATGTTTTGTATTATCGCGAAATATGGGAGAGAGTGTTACAGAAATGATACAGAATTTGGGCTGGAAATCATTAAAAGAAAGGCATTTTTCGTTACGACGAAATCTTCTCACGAAATTCCAATCACCGACTTTCTCCTCCGAATGGGAAAATATTTTGTTGACACCGACCTACATAGAGCGGAACGATCACCACCATTTGTTCCTTTTAACAGGAACCGTCGACCCTTCGAAGCTGTTTTTAAGGAACCGAAGGCAGGGTAATCGCATGGGGAGAAATGAGGACTATAGAACAGGTGCTCGACTGTCTCCTACCTGACTTGGCGTAACCTCTGCGCCACATTTGCGATGTGAGGACGTGCGTCCTCATGAAGCAGCAGCACCACCTGCAATGGTGCTGTTCAAGATACGTTCTGCTCCAAACACATTCTTCGTTCTTCAGTGAATGTTCACCAGGTTCTGTTTAGAGCATCATGATGGTCGCATCCGTGTTTGGTGATATCGCGGTGAACGCACATTGGAAGCGTGTATTCGCCATCGCCATACTGGCCTATCACCCGGCGTGATGGTACGGGGTGCCATTGCTTACACGACTCGGTCATCTCTTGTTCGCATTTATGGCACTTTGAACAGTGGACGTTACATTTCAGATGTGTTACGACCCGTGGTTCTACCCTTCATTCGATCCCTGCGCAACCCTACATTTCAGCAGGATAATGCACGACCTCATGACGGTCGCATCCATGTTTGGTGACATCGCGGTGAACGCACATTGGAAGCGTGTATTCGCCATCGCCATACTGGCCTATCACCCGGCGTGAAAATGTAATCACATGTCAGTTCTAGTATAATATATCTGTCCCATGAATACCCGTTTATCATGTGCATTTCTTCTTGGTGTAGCAATTTTAATGGCCAGTAGTGTAGTAGTTACTTGTGCACATTTTACCGTGGAACATGTTTTAGCATTTACTATAACCTGACTTTTCTGGAGTAATTTTTGGTATGACAGGAAAGCACCGCAGGAAACGAAAAGTGACATTTAGAAATGGAGTAAGAAAATGTATTAATCTTCTGTAACATAGCTGGCTAGAGACGTAAGTTTGAAAAGTGTTCCAAGGTAAAATACTCTCTGTGAGTGCCTCTCGACAAAAAGAAGTTTCGGGAGAGGTGGGTGTACATCTTGCGATTGTACAGCGTCTCCCAGCGTATTTGTTGAACGCACAGTCCATTGGTGTGCTGGCTGTTTGTAGTGTCAAACGCGCATAATATTTCGGCTATCAGACATGTCGCGTGGTCGTCAAGTGCACTAATTTAAACTCCCCTCCTATCCCGGGAGTCGTTTGCTAAGCGGTCCACGACACTCTGCACCCGTGGGGGTGCGTCAGCGGCCGGCGGCCGCGGAAGCCAGGCGTCGGCGTCTTTGGTAACCTACACGTATGTACTCACTCCGGCCTTGTCTGTCTGATCGTTGTGGACACAACACTGGTTCTAACTAAGAAGAGACGCAGAAAACTACGATCTTCTGGCGGCCATGCCGGACAGAGCAACCCTACCCCTGCTACTACAGATGGCTAAGTCTCCTTTCCAAGGTCGCCGACGCTCACCCTCGGTGGCGCACTACTTATGGAAGGAGCCTCTTGCTTCAGGCGTTCAGTTCGTCAGAGCATCTGAAAATGGCGACATGTCTGATCGCCGAAATATTTTGCCCGTTGTACAGTTTGAACTGGCAGTATATCTCAGGACTGTTTGATTGGCAAACGTCTTGGTAGAACAATAAAACAAATGAGTGTGTAAGCGTATCTATGTAACTGGTTGCCTCGAGTATAATTATACATTACATCATGCTTTTTATTGTGTTCAGCTGTTCTGTACAGTTACAAATTCATCTATCAGCTAAAGAGGCATTCCACTAGAAATCTATTAAATACGGCAGCTTTCTGACCACCTCAACCGCTTCATACCTGTATGTGGCTTACCCTGCAACAGCTCAAAATACTGAGCAGGTCGCACTGGTGCCATCGACTGCAAGTGCTGTCCCCCGTTCTCGATAGCTCCGCACCACCGGAACAGCCGATTTAAAACTTTGGTTTTTTTTCGTCTCTGGTCTCTCAGAGTTGGAAAAGTGTTTTCAGTCGTCTTCTATCCATTTATACGTTTCCTTTTGCTTCTAACATTGAAAGAAATATCATTTCTAACAGGTCGTTTTTGTCAGACGGGCCAAGAGTTTCAGGATATTAAGGTTACTTTACAACTGTTTCAAAATCGGGTTTCATTTGAATGTAATGTTTTGGATTCTAAGCCAGCCAGCCACGCTCTATAACGCGCTTTTGAACACTTTGTAGGCTTTACACATTGGGAAACTAACAGAATGTGGACTGAGAGTAATCCGAGGAAAAACGAAACTAATGAGAATTAGCAGAAATAAGGGCAGCGATAAACTTAACATTAAGATTGATCCAGAATGGAAGTATTGCTCTGCAGCGGAGTGGATTACTGGCCAAGAGAAATCTACCAGTGTCAAACATAGGCCTTAATCCGAAGAAGAAATTTCTGAGGATGTACATTTTGAGCACAGCACTGTATGATAGTGAAACATGGACTGTGGGAAATCGGAACAGAGGAGAATCATTTGAGATGTGGTGCTACAGAACAATGTTGAAAATTACGTGGGCTGATAATATAAGGAATGACGGCACTCCTATGGGCTAATTCCTGCCCCTACTTACAGCGCTTGTGTAAGGTGCTGCCACTTGTCAGCACTTTAAGACAAATATACACGTGCCCATCATACATGTTAAGGTATGTGTTCATTGCTGCTCGAACACGTTCTAAAGTCCCACGAGCGTACGGAAAGCATTAACACCCTCTCATAATGCGTTCATAAATCTTTTAAGTACCACCACACAGAAAAATCCAACGGGTTTAAGTCGGGGTACGTGGGACGCCATGGTACTGGCGAGCCACGACCGATGTAATATGATGAGCACATCGTGCATCTGTTTCTTTGCTCAGTATGCTTTGGTCTCCTTAAGTCACAGTGCAGAATATTACCAAGAAAATGGTGCTGGAAGCAAAGAATAACAAACAGGTCGGGCTAATGGCATCTTGGAACCCGTAAAATATTTCAGATACTGCAGATGCAAATTTGTCATCAAAAATTATGATCAAAAACTGCTCACCTTTTTAAGAACGTGTGCGGGACAGTTGCTAAAGCTCTTCGACGACTTTCCAAAACAACATTTCATATGATAGTGACCCTTTGAAGGGTAAAGCTAATGATCAAACGTGGAGACAAGCAAGAGTAATTAACATTACACGTGATTTGAGAGGTAATAGCGCCAAATCTAAGATGATAATGCGCTAGGGTGCATCATGCACTGAGGTGACAAAAGTCATGGGATAATTGCTGATATCGTGTCGGAACTCGGCAGTAGGTGGTATGGACTCAACAAGTTGTTGCAAGTCCCCTTCAGAAATACTAAGCCATGCTTCCTCTACAGTTGGCCATAATTGCAATGGTCTTACCGGTGTTGGATTTTGTGCAAGAAATGACCTCCCGATTATGTCCCATAAATGTTTGATGGGATGTATGTCGGACGATCTGGATGGCCAAATAATTAGCTGGAATTGTCCAGAATGTTCTTCAAACCAATCACGAACAAATGTAGAGTGGTGACACGGCACATTGTCATCGGTAAAAATTCCATCATTGAATGGCTACAAATGGCCTCTAAGGGAGACCTGAGATTAATCGTACAGTTCGGTGCAACGTGAGATTTTTCTCGACAGTAAACCATTACCGCAGACGAGACACGCGATAGATGACATTTCTACCTAAATGAAAATGCCTAACACGCTTTCCCGTTTGGGCACAGTACTACTTTTCTTCCTATCTAGGCCCGTGTTGTCTCTTCCAGTGATATGAAAGGTCCATCGCTATTTTGTCATAAGCAGAACTTATATGGCGTAAAATGTGTAAGCTTACTACTTAGGAACGGCAACTTGCTACCATTTTCTCTCAAATACTTTTTTAAAGGTGTAGCATGACATTTTGCAGATACGAAACATACATGTCTACACTGAGAGATGCTCATTTGTTTAAGCTTATTTGTTGAATTTCATAATGTGAGGCTTCTGATTAGATAAAGATGTGTGTTTTTAATAGAAAACAGACCGTGATGTCTCTGGTCATAAAACAAGAAATTTTTGTCTAATTATCACAGGCCATCGATGGAAAAACTTTTTTGCTGAAAACATCTTATTTTTATGTTTTTTAGGGTGGGAAATCCAAATATGATACATAAAAAACTGCATCACTCACCATTTCTTCACATTTTACAGTTAAATTTATTAAATTAAGCGATTTCTAAAGAATTATACAGCTTTTATAGAGCTAAAATAATTTAAAAAGGAGGTGTAATGAGTATAGATGACGTAGGTAGCACTGCTGAAAAACATTTGTTGACAAAAAAGGTCGATTCCATTTTTGTGTTAACAAATGGTGTTTCGTTTACTCTCAACTTAACCTCACTTTCCCGTTTCCCGTACACGTGCTCAGTACAATGAATAATCGTGGTTCTAAAAACTCTGCTGACAGTTTTTGTAATATTTGTGATGAATTTGTGATTAAAAAACACCAAAGAAACATTACAGACTTTGTGAAAAAGGTTTATCTATCATACTTTTGGATCTAAACCTGGTGATCAAGATAAATGGTCCAAAAAGGAGAAAAAAGCCTTTAGATTTGCTGTTCCTATCGTACGGATGGAGCCAAGAAATCATTCCGATGATTGCTACTTTTGCAGTGTTGATATTACTGGTCATAACTCAAAAACAAGAAGGCAATAAGCTACCCTTACCTTCCGTCCGCCATCCGACCAGTAGAGCATGGAGTAGATTTGCTGGATCTTGAACCACCAGATGATTTAAATTGTATTCTAACAGAAGTATTTTCTGATGTACAATCTGATTTAGATGAAGCAGATGATGGTGAATTCCAATGTAATACAAAAAGCCTAGAGCCCAAATTCTTTACTGAGTCCGAGGTTGACGATTTGGTTAGGGATCTAGGTTTAATGATAGAAAAAGCTGAAGTATATCTGCCATTAGAAAATTGATGTTTGATGTTAACTATGAATCCACAATGACCTCAAATGAGAAAGAAGCGCGGGTATCATTCAATCGAGTCGTTAAAAAGTTCTTAGGACATGTGTTTATATTATAGCTACAATGTTAAAGAAGTTTAAAGCTTTAGGATGTTTAATGAGCCTGAAAGTTCACGTTTTGCACAGTCACCTTGATTACTTCCCGGACAATATGGGAGATGTTAGTGAGGAGCAAGGAGAGCGGTTTTACTAGGACATTAAAGTGATAGAAAAACGCTGTCAAGGTCGCTGGAACACCAACGTGATGGGGGACTACTGTTGGTCACTTCACCGAGAAGTCCAGCAAGCGACTCGTCGTAGAAATAGCTACATTAGAAGCTTCAATGAAAAAAGAGAAATAAAATACAAACCATCTCCAGCCGACAAGTGAAATCTCTATAAAATACATATCATTGTTTTAAGTAGCTTACTTTAAATACAAAGCGTATAGCATAGGATTTTTATACTATAAATAAAAAGCATATTGCTCGAAAACTATGGGTGATACAAAAAGACTAAGGTTAGATTTGGATTCAGTTCATAAAAGTCTATAAAAATCAGATATCAAACCAAAAAAGTTTTACAAAAAAAATTTTTTCGTTGTCCTGTGTTACTCTTCCTAGATGAATTCCTCACATAATCGTATAGGTCAATCTGATTTTTGTCGCTTAGATAAACCCTGCCAACATCACTTTTCGTGGTACGCTTCTTCGCGTATGGCACACAAAAACTTTATGTGAAACAAACAAAATTGAAAGACAAGCCATATGTGAGTTTCAAACAGTGATAAGATTTCTAAATGGACGGAACGACAGCAGCGTCGAATTTTGACAGCTTATACAAAAGATGGGCTGGCAGCGGCAATATTACGCCGCTCTTCAGCCACAGTCAGGACAAAGAGAAACAATGAAGACACAGAAAAACATAACATAACGGTGGACAAAAAACTGTATACACATTAATTAAAAAACACGTAGCCGTTCACAGATGGAGTAAAAGATAAAAAACCGTCGGCACTGTACACGAACACTGACGACTGAGAGAACACACGTGAACGATGGAGCGTGGGTTGGTGAAAACACTGAAGCACGAACATGACGGCACACACACAGAACCGATGGCGATGATCTCCGGCGCACGAATGTTCACTTGACGTGTGCGAGTCCGGGGACCTGCCAAAAGGGGAAAAGATGGAGGAGGGGGTGACTATCGGCAAAAAGCAAAAAGACTGTTCTCGCTAAAGAACTGCATTGTACAGAACAACTTTCTAGATGAAAACAGGCTTTACATGGGGATGAGCTACGACTCCCATAACTATCCTCAAAATTACTAAGCGAACCCAGGAAATAACAGCACCAAGTAACACATTTTTCAATTTTAAACTGATGTTAATTCCAAAGGCTGACAGCAGTAATTGGATAGCGATGTGCATACATACAGATGGCGGTAGTATCGCGTATACAAAGTATAAAATGGCAGTGCACTGGTGGAATTGTCATTTGTACTCCGGCGTGAAAGGTGCAGGGCGAGATAATGGTTCATGAGAGGACGAGATTGTACATTTCAGAACATTTGAATGTTCACGATGTATTGTGCATTTCACAACAGGCAAAGACAGAGACTAGAAGCAACAGCCGTATCACGATGCACCTTTGGGCAATTCCCGGTTTAATTAAAAAGTAGCCCTTTGTTTGTTATCGTAGACTCTGTGGTCCGATAATTATTTCATCTGATGAAATGTTGCGGAAAGAATGACGTCCATTACCAATACTAAATACTGTTCTTGCTGTTTGTATAGTTACAGCCATTTTTACGTAGTGTTACAATTAACCTTGTCAACATCCTTCGGAAAGAGACGAATCATAACTTTGCGTTACACCACCAACATTTTATGAACGTTTAATCTTATGACATATTTTTGATGCTAGTTTCAGTAAATATGTTTTTGTAATCCGTATGAACTGTAAGCGGAAGAATTAGGCGAACACACGTTCAACTCGATATCATTAGAGATGGAGCGCTAAGTACCTTGTCCCAGAGAGGCGTGGTTTCCTCAAAGCAGTCTTTCCTGAATCAGTCTTAACAGATATTGTAACAATATTTATATCTGACAAGCCTGAGAGTCCTGATAAATTGAACCTAGAGTCAAAAAATTTATAGAAAATAGGTTTGAAGGAGTTTCTAGAGAGTTTTACACGAGCGTGTAATTTTTCGCGACGCATTAATATTTTCTGTTGGGGAAACATTACTTACATGGTAATTTTCTTGCATGTAACATGACCATTATAGCTGAATACTGTGCTTATATATTGGTCAGAGGAGTTAGCTTTATAATTCGCAATGAATGTATAGTCTTTGTCGTGTAACGGTTTCCTAGTTACTGGTATACTTCGACACTCGGCCTATATAACACTTGTACACGAATTTAGTTGCTTGTAATCTCATATGCCAGTAGCTGATTTCTGTTGATTTGCAAAGCATTAACGCTACCAAGTGCCTCAGTAAGTAACTTGACTTTTTTTTGTATTTTAGTGCTCAAATTTTCATTTGGGTAGCATGTTTTGTCGGTCACATGAATATGAAATAAATTGAGTTACTGTAAATAAGCGTTTGCAAAATATCATTTCGTTTTCTCTCTCGGTATGTGGATACAGGGTGTAATGGATATAAGTACAAATATTTCTGTTGGTGACTGAGAACAGTGTACCGAACCATACTACGTCAGTGTTTACCGAACCATACTACGTCAGTGTTTACGTCATTTGCGTATTAATAATTATAGCTATTACGAGAAGTATGTTTCTAGATATGTTAGAACTTCCAAGTACATGTGACATGTGGCAAGAGCAAACTATTAACAGCTGTTTTCCACTGGGCACCAGGTCAGGTATCGACACTTGGGAACCTGAAAGCAAAAGAGTCCATCCATACTGTTACGTCTGCCACAGATGGCCCCTGCCAGGCAGACTACACTCAAGACACCTCTGCGTACCATAAAACATACACAAGCACTTTCAGGCGCAACCAAGAGGTAAACAATTCTTCAAAATAAACAGAACTTGCTAGAGGCTAATGCGAAACTTTTTCTGCGGAGGTCGCCTCACAGACAGAGGGAAGTTGGAGTACTCCGCCGACCTCCGTCGGCTTTTTAAGGCGAGCGCAGCAGCAGTACAGCCAGTTCCTCGCCGAGCTAGGACCAGCTCCGACGGACCTCGCCGACGCTCTTGATGAACACTCGTCTACATCTTATTTGTTTTCTTTGTGTGTATATAGTTGTTGTTCGAGAAGTGTAGTAAACGACATTATACTGAGTGTTCTCCAATACTGAGTATTCTTCACATACTGACAGGCGTAATTCGCTTGGAGGTGCAGTACGATTGTGTGGCAAAAAATCAGATGTTTAAGTTTGTCACGTATTTGTGGGAAAACTGTTAGACGCAGAGAAAAAATAAGCAACACACTGTTGTATGTACATATTAAGTTACCTCATATAAGGAAATCTGCACTTACATGAATGTATGTATTATTGTTACACATTCCCTCCTAAACCATTGGACCGATTTCAACAAAGCTTGGCACACATATCACTTACTGTCTGGAAATCGTAACAATGGGTATAAAAACCACCTCCATTTAAAGGAGTGGGTGTTGGGGTGAAAAGGCAGTTTTGCCCACGAGGTGCGAATACCAATACTTTAAGTCTCCAAGAAATTGAGAATGAGAGCACTTAGAAACTTTACACATAATTTTAAACCTTAAAGAAACTTTTTGTCGCTGACGACCGCCATAATGATGAAAGGAAAGAAGTACATCGCTTACTACATTTTCGCTGTTCATAAAATAAAACTGTAAGAAGTTTTAATTTATTACTTATTTACTGCTAATTGTATTCACGATACACTTCTCCGACAGTATTCACATATACCACTGAATGCACAACAGCAATTATATTATTGTAAGACACGCAGTTCTGGAGACATGAGGTCATAAACACTGACATTATGAAAGACGTTTAAATTCATTACTTACTTGCTACTAACTTTATTCGCCGCAAGTTTCGGTGACAATATCCACAATTGCCGCTGAATTTGCCTACAAAAATATATTACTGTATGACATAGTTCACGAGACACGACGTTAAATACGGAGATGCGTGAAAAACTGCGACATTGTATATTACGTATTAATTTATTACTTCTTTACTACTAACTCTGTTCACAATATACATCACAGACACTATCCACATACGTCGCCGAATGCTCCTACAAAATTATATCATTGTTTAGCTCGTAGTTCATAGGATATAAAGTCATAAAATTGAGCTGCGTGAACATGAAACTGCAGGGTGAAAGTCGCTAGAGACCAGGTGAAACATGTGTACAAATTCAAGTGAAAGGTGTTAAATATATGTGAAATATAGTTTAAATGTTCATACGTGGGCAAAGCTGCAGAGAGCGGTTGAGGGGAAAGTGGAAGAGAGGAGGGAGAAGGACAGAGAAAGGAAAGAGGATGAGATTAACAGGGAGAGGGTGAGGAGGAGATGAATAAAGAGAAGGGAGAGAGAGAGAGATGGACAGAGAGAGAGAGAGAAGGGCAGGAGAAGGTGGACAGAGACTGGGGAAATGGAAGGGGTGAACAGAGAATGGGGGGCAGTGGGAGATGGGCTAATAGAAGATTGGAATAAATACATATCCATGCAATGCTAGGTACTCATCTAGTATATATTTAAGACTAGGACACAGATCTGCATGAGACAAATTGACTGATACAACTGCTTTGTAGGCCTGAGCAGGAATTACACTGATTATACGTATTTTCGTGCTACCTTTAGCGCTGTTTGAAAGGCGCAATTGGCAGGGGTTTACACCACCCTCCAAGATTCCTAGCACCGTTGAGGTGACACTCTGTCGTTGCAAATATAGCGGCAAAGAGCGTGACTGGAAGCCAAAGTGCGGTGGGATCTAATCCTGGTCGGACTGCAGAATATTTCAGTTTCCCTTTAACCTAGCTTTCACCTCTCACTAATTTGACAATTCACTAGGAACGACACGTGGTTCGGATTCCACGTTAAACAGAATGTCCCCTTTCCTTTGTAGGGTTACTAAGGTGGTTTAGGGATACATGAGTTGCCAGTCGCGTCCAAGACTTGCACCAGGCCGCTGAGATACAGAAAATACTTGTTAGTTTCTGTTTTTGGGTATTATTGACTCTTTTTCCCTTCGGTGTGGATGTATGCTGAGATAACGCACACTGAGTTCTTGTGATTTTGTTTCCTGTTAATTATACTTTATAGGCGTATCTTTCAACTGCTATTAGTCTTTCATTACGTTCTTCACTATATTTACATGTTTCCTTCGGTTTTTAAGATTTGTCACTGCCGTTTTTTTTTTTTAGCTATTGCAGATACACGAGAGAATTAATAAGAGACAACCCATTTGGATTTCGTATGTGAAATTAAGGGATTTCAGCCTGAAAAAACAGTTACATGAATGCATGAAATGTATTCGCAGGTGTGAATATGAACAACTGTTAACTGTA
Source organism: Schistocerca gregaria (assembly GCF_023897955.1). Classification (NCBI taxonomy): domain Eukaryota; kingdom Metazoa; phylum Arthropoda; class Insecta; order Orthoptera; family Acrididae; genus Schistocerca; species Schistocerca gregaria. Next base: position 318,273,988 of record NC_064925.1, on the reverse strand, counting down.
TAGGGGACTGAAGACAGTGAAAATTTGGACTGGACTGGGACTCGAACATAGATTTCCCACATCATCCAAGCGGTCTCTGCAACCGCTTTTATTAAAAATATGGGTTATGTAATTTGAATGTGGAGGGTGGAGAAAGGAAAGGAGAGGGACGAAAATAATTATATCAGATGTGCCACTGGTAAGTGGGGAGGGGGGAGGCTTAGGGCAAGGTGAACAGAGGTCGCAACCCGAGTTCCGCTCTGTCCCTCAGAGCAACAATGACCAGTGTGTTGCAAAAGCTCGTGTAGGTAAATGAAAGCCGGCTACCAAGCAGGAAGAAAAACAAAAGATGTCATCTCGTTACGACATGAGGATGCTCTACAAGTGCTACACGCTACGATGCACGTCTTTTCGTATCTCTGTCGTGGCCGCTGCTAGTTCGATCTTAAGAAAAGAAATTTGCTCGTGGTTCAATTTCTCCTGTCATGAATAATTCAGCTGCGAGATGCGTTATGGAACACGCTCTGGGGAAGATTTGAGAAGTACTGCTGGTACTTGGGGTTCTGCACGATCGCACACATTTAACTAGTGCCTAAAATCTAGGACCGTCGTCTCAACGCCACCAGACAAGTAGTGGTTGTCATGACCGCTTACTCATATCAGAGAATTCGTTTTTATCCCCTGGAAACACACGTCATCCGGGAAGAGGAGCGACTGTCTATTTATATGGTCGGAAGTAATGCGTGTCAGGAAAGCCAACATCTTGTGCACCAAATGGCAAACATCATTCACCGTTCCACAGACAAGGTGATGATCATATGCATATGTGTCCATCACTTCGTAGGTGACACAAAATGGAGCGCCCGCCAGGTGAATTTGACGTAGGTGAAACTGGTACACCTGCTTCCCGTGAACCGTTACGTATGAAGTGGACTGAAGTTCCATATCGAGACCGACGGAGCTCACCGCCTGCCACACAACACGTCAATCTATGTGGAAGTATTTCCTTTCAATTACGTTCGACGCCAACGCAGTTGCAGGTTGTTGTGTATCTCCCCCGCCGATGTCAAGCGTGTGGGCAATAGTGCAGTGCGGATGTAGCTTATTCGGCCACTGGTAATGGAGTGGCGGTCCTCAACCGTGAAGGTACACCAGACGTACGGCTCCTACTATTAGAAGAGTCAGCATCACAGACATCTATGTGCCTCTGGATCGGGTTGACGTCGTGAAAGATCTACCTTCTTCCTCGATGCCGTCATGCACTTCTTTATGGGACGGAAAATTGCGTTGGTAATGGAATGGGACTTCAACTGCACCCAACTGCCTTAGGACCAGTTACCGCTTCCCCCACTGCACAAAGAACTTTCCACATGTGTCAATAACCTCCTGCGTGTGGACTCTGTAACATTATGTGATTGCCCTACCATTTTAAATCGTTCCCCCACAGAACACAGAACTTTCCACAGGTGTCAATAACCTCCTGTGTGTGGGATCTGTAACATTATGTGATTGCCCTGCCATTTTAAATCATTCACTTATCGAGCAGTCGCTCGGCAACAGCTACAGTTAGCAAATAACGTTGCAAGAATGTAAAAAAACGAACATCCTGTGACGTGAAATGTTTATTGTGGATGCGCCGTCAGAGATGCAGTGGGTTATCCACTCTGAAAGCTGCTGCGCGAAAGGCGGACAAAAGAAGAACACTTTTACACATTCTTTTGATGTACGAGATATTCTTTATGAACAATTACTGCCTCTTCTGTCTCTTGTAATTTGTGTCGGACACGCATGTTTTGTCACCGTATTATTATTGTTTAAAAATATTATTTTAGTGGAATGTGAAAGTGCCATATTGCATAGCAGTAGATTTATGTGAGAAGCTATATTGTGCGACGTGTATCTGGAAATGTCGAAGGATGTAACTTCGTTATCTATTGATCGTCATAAATTCAAAGTTAAATGGAATTTGTGTATGGACTAATTATTTAGTATAGAACCTGTCTCTCACTAATTCATGACCATACGTATTTAATTTTCTTTTATGTTTATGCAAAGTTCGATGGTTCACAGTCACGAATTGTTTCATCGAAATCAGACGGAAGCTGCATACAGTGAAATATTTTCTCCGCACCTTATTCTACTAGTAACTGCATGATAAACTGCGGTTCATGTTGAGCTATCCAAGAACAATTAAATTTTCAATAGTCATGTACCTTCCTCTGCAAAGCAACTTCCGACTGATCAGACGATTCAAAAAGAAACTGCCGCACACAGCCGGCGTAAAATTCCTGACCAGTAAAAGTATTCAAAAGCACGACAATAACTAGTTATGTCTATTTGGCTAAAATACAATATATATATCATTATGTGCTTTTCTTTGCAAATATGTTTCCCCAGCGGATTACACCTGTATGTTTATTCACAAAAGTAAACATATTGTTATAATTGGCTCCGGAACAGGGACACGAATTTTAAAAAAAAACTCGTGTACTGCTCAAAGGAATAAAAAATTTTTAGTAAGATACGCATTGTGGAATTTTTCATAAAGAATAGTAGCTAATCTTGTGCTTTTGATTTGTTACATGCATCAAAAACCATTCAATAAAATTTCCATCGAGCGAACAAACGAGATAAGTCAACCAGAGAAAATTACGGAAAAGAGATTTTTGGAACAGAATTTGCGCGGAAATCTTGTTGCATCACCGAAGGCAATCATCAGCAACGTACGTTAAAATTTTGTCAGCCGTAGCCAAGCTTCCTTAGTTTCGGCTGTAATTAATCAATTTGTGACGATCTATAGTAGTTGCAGTAGAAAATTTGATTCAAATCCAGTACTTTGCATTTAGTAGATTGGCCATTTCTTTAACTATTGCTTAAATTCCATTGTTGTGTATTGTATATCAGTTGTTTTTAAATGTCCGCTGCCTGTTCACGAAGCTTGCCAGTATTAGTTTCCATTTATTTTGATCCATGTGCACCCATACTTTCTTTACGGTCCATAATAGTAACTTGCTCTCGTGACGTGCAACTCCCGACATTCCTATCATGTGATGTAGCAGTGACAACCGACTCGCTACCAATAAATTACATCTCTGTCGACAGCTTACGGCCGTAGTTCAAACGAACTTCATTGACTTACTGTTTGTAAATAAGCGAGCTATGGCAGACGATAAAATGTCATCTCTAGATTCAAATGAACTGAATGAAACGAGTGAAGTGTCGCGTCGCTTACGATCCTGCAGGATAATTAGTAGGGCTGAGACATCGATCGAAACAACTTTAAAGTGAAGTAGGAAATATTATGGACTTTGGTGTCTCACACCATAATGTTACTGAACTAGACAATGTCAGCACAGCCTCTGCCACTAGTACTCATAGCCATATGCCGGTTACAACGGCGGCAGGAAAGTAATTCAGGGGTACTGAATCAAATAAGTCAAATGATGCAGGACGGAAATCGCCAAATGAAAGAGGAAAATCGCCAAATGGTGAATTCCATTAAAAATGATTTAAACGAAGAAAATCGCCAAGTGGTGAATTCCATTCAAGAGGATTTGAAAGACGAAAATCGTCAAATGAAAAAAAGATTTGATGGAGGAAAATAGACAAATGTTAGGCTCGCTTGAAGATGAACTTTCCACAGTAAGCGAAGAAACAAAAACTGTTAGAGAAGACGTTGCCAACGAAGTAGCAAATCAAGTTAAGGATGCAGTTCCTTAAATGCGAAATGGAATAATTTCCAAACTGAATGACACTTTAGACAGCTGTCGTCCGAAACATAATCAAGAATCTGGACTCCTCTGTAACCACGGTTAATCATAGATTACACATAGTAACTACGCAGGTAGAAAAACTAAATGAGGGAATTTCAAATTTGACTGTGGAAACTGCAACAAAAGTAAAAGAGAGGCTAGATAGTTATGAGAGAGAATTTAGAGAAAAGTATGAGAACTGGATTGCTGGAAAGGACAAATCTGTCGAAAATAAAATTAACAAAGACCTATTAGAGACTGTGTAAGCAATCACTCTTTGTATCTTGGCAGCTCCTGGAAGCTCTGGAGATACTGTAATATCTGAACTCGGCAGCATTAGGCATACCCTTCAGCAAGAAATACCAAATTGGAAGCAAGAGGTAACGGAACAACTAAATAACTTGAAGGCACAAGTGAGTAGTAGTTCCCGAATACAGAGACCTAATTATCCTACCTCTTTAGCCTCAGAGGAAGAACATGAATTATTTTGACAATTCCGAATACCTGTTGTATCTAATGAGCACACTTCACCACCACATATTTCAGTTAGTCACCGAAACCAAGAATCTTGCTCAGCAGTACAAATGATGAAGAAAGAAAGCATGATAAAACATCGTGTTTTTCAAACCGTTAACCCGGAAAAACGAAATATACACCCAGTTGTTTTACTTCGTGGATTCCCTGGCATTTTTCCAAATTCGTGGACCCACAGACAGCGTATCCAATTTGTTACCGAATATGTAGGTGGCGAATCGGTAATATGGAGAACCGAAATGGTTGATACGTGTCGAACATATGAGGAGTTTGAGCATTGTTTCCTCTGCAAATTTTGGAGCGAAGGAGTTCAGAAGAACCTTCGTAAAGAAGTTTATAACGCAGAACAATTTGCCCCCAGGAATAGTAGCCTGAGAAACTACTTCGAAAAATATCTTGGGATACCCCCATTAATAGTAAAGATGTAATTATGATCCTCAAGTCTAAATTAGCCATATCAGTTCGTGAAAAGCTGATAGCCATACCAGATGATGATCCAGATACCTTTCTGTCGACATTTGATTCCCTAGACCTGATTTAAGAGGACATGAGAGCTAACAAACCGCGGAACACTCGACACAATTCTTGACCACATCATTACGAGAGTAACGGTTATGAGAAGTCTGGGAACGGTTACAAAAATACTAACAATTGGTAAAACGGAAATAAAGGCAATGGACATCCGTACAAAAGGAATAGACATAATCAACACAACAGATTCAATCCGGTGTATAACACGAGTGGTAACCAGTACGGCAATCAACCGTACAAGCAGAAGTTTGGAAATGGTTTCAGTCGAAAGGGTTGGCAACAGCAGAGCGGATCGCAATGGAATGAGCACGGCCAACATTCAGATTACGGGCAGCAAAAGACAGCTCATAACATCAACTCATACCAACACAACTCCGCTCCTAGTAAAAATCAAGCGCAAGGAATGTATAGAAACATACAGTTTAACGACAAGCCACAGTGTGAAGGTGGATTTTTATCGTAACAATTCCGGAAATCATAATGATAATAAAAACCATCAGATCCCGCGAAGGCAGTACAAACCCCCTGTATTTTTCGTGAACGCGGAAGACAGTAACACGTATTGGACACCAGAACAAACACAACAACACACTGACACGAGGTTTGTACATAATAGTAATTTTGTTCCTCAGTGTCCTCAGAGACTAACCATGACGTACTTGTACTGAGATACAATGACAGAATTGACATGAGAGGAGAATTATTACGAGAGAAGGAGACGACTGACGGTGACGAACCGCTACATGACCAAGTGCAAGCTGTGACAAAACTTATTATAGCAGGACTTTTGACGACTCAATGTTTGATAAAAGTGCAAATATTAATGGTATGTCATGTTTATATAAGCAAATGAGTACATTAATTACAACTCCAACATTACCCGTCCAAGGATGCTCAATAACAGGAGCCATCGGCTCCCAGACACAAAAGGTCAGTATACAAGCGTAGGTACCACTGGAGATTCAATTAATACCCATTAAATGTATTTTCCTCTTTGTCAAGAATTTTGCAGTCCTATCTCTAATGGCTCATGGGAATGGATTTTCTAAGACGATATGGAGTCCGAATAGACCTTTATACTGGCATTTGCACACTGTTAGTACAGCAGACAGAAGTAGCACTGGAGGTAGTGGAAGAAAGAGTTAAAAGCTTTATCACTTGTAATAGCATTAGATTACAAAGGATAAGCAGAAGACCTTCTTGTCGTAATCATTTCAATTTGTTTTATGGTAACTGTGACACATTTGATGATATAATAACAGTTAGTGACTTACCCTCTCTGCAGGAAATAACCAGTAAGACCTCAGAATCAACAGAGTTATCCGAATCTCAGCCACCGGAATTAGTCCATTTGTTGTCACAATACATCGAAATGTTTTCCAAACGACCTGGTACTATAAAGGACTATGAATATAGTATGGAAGTGGTGCCGCACCAAACTTTCTGTCGGACGATATACCCCATACCGCATTCAAGAAGGAAAGCAGTTAGCAATTAAATTAAGATGCTCAGCTAGGAAGTCATAGAGTATTCTAATTCGCCATATAGAAGACCCTTGTTGAGGGTTTTGAAACAGGATAACACAGTGGGACTCGTACTTGACGAGAGAAACAAAAATAAATCTATTGTATCAGTACGAATGAGACCTGAAGCGACTGAAGAACACCTGCAGATATTTTATGGAATTAAATATTTGAATAGCATTGATTTGAAGATATCATATTGGCAAGTGAGACTAAATCCTAACTCACGAAAGTATACGGCATTTATCTTCGCCGGCAGATCTTATCACTTTCGGCTCATGCCTTTTGGATTGAATGTTAGTTCTGGAGTATTCATCTGTGCCCTAGATCATGTTCTTGGTCCAGATCTTCTTGATGAAGTCACTCTCTACCTTGACGATCTTTTAATTGCTACTAAAACCTGGAAAGGCCACGTTAAACTAATACAGAAAGTGTTTCAGCGGTTCCTGGAATACGGAGTCACTGCCAACTTGCAAAAGTCACACTTTGGCCGAGCCGAAATCGAAGTCTTAGGACACGTCATTTCATCTGACGGAATCCGTCCTGATCAGGCTAAGCTAAGCGCAATTAAAATCTTTCCGATCCCATCTTCAAAACGACAACTTAAAGGTCTTACGAAAGCAAGTGATGAACAACCCTCATTTATTGAAATTGTTAAAGAAAAATACTCAGTGGAATTGAACTGACGTCTGTCAAAAGGCATTCCTCGTTATCAGAGAAGCTTTGTTAAATAGCAATATTCTTCATCATCTAGATATGGAAAAGGATTTTTGTGTGTCATTTGACATAAGTTTTCAGGGATTAGGCACATGTCTCTTCCAGATCCATGAAGCCAATGAAAAACAAGAAATCAGAGTAATTAGTTTTGCTAGTAGGGTTCTTACAGAAACTGAGCGATCCTACTCTATTTCTGAATTGGAAGCTCTTGCAGTAGTTTGGGCTTCCAAGAGATTCAACTACTACATCAATGGCAAGAAAATCAAACTTTATTCTGATCATCGCGCTCTTAGTTTTCTTCTGACGTGTAAACTCCTACATCCTCGCTTAACGAGATGGTGTCTTTCCTTGCAGGAATTTGATTCCGAAATAATCTATATAAAATGCAAAGATAACTTCATTCCAGATGCTCTATCTCGCATGCCTGAAGGTTCCCCTGACAGTACTGAACTTTAGGAACAAATGTCAAAGTACAGAATTCTTCGATGAAGGATCCAATACATCCCAAATATTTTCTTGATCTTTGTACCCAGATTGTCCAATTGCAGGAAACTCATCCAACATGGAGAGGTGTGAAATAGATGCTCTAAACTAATCCTACCTATCGCATGTGCAAATATTACAAATTGTATAATCAAGTTCTTTTCCACCTAACATATTGTCATCAGAAAATTGGCTAGTATACATTCCGCAGGAATATGTAGAACACTTACTCTGGTATACACAGCGTAAAATAGCAAAGTACTGCTATATACCTAACGTTCATAGCAGAATTCACAAGCTCTTGAAGCACTGTCTCATTTGCCAAAAGGTAAAACCTTTTAATCTTTCGAATATACTGGCTTTGAATCCTATCATCACAGAGGAACCTAGACAAATCCTAGACATAGATTTAGCAGGACCACTCCCATGAGGTCGTGTAGCACTAAGGTACTTTGTAGCTGTCATCGATCTATTTACCAACCATTTGAGATGGTATGCTATGAGATCTGCGAACACTCAGCCAATCATCAATCGTTTAGACTGTGACTACTTTCCTAGATTCGGAAGACCTGAATCAATTCTCTCAGACAATGAGTCTAACTTTGTTTGCAAAAGATGGAGACTTTTCCTTGCTCGCCATCAAATTAGGCAAATCTTTATCTCAAAATTGAGGCCCCAGTCGAACCAGGCTAACCGAGTCTTCTAGGAGTTTAATCGTTTCATTCGTACATATGTATCAAATCAGCAGACTCACTGGGTTAACTTTGTGTCACCTTTCGAGGAAATTGTGAATAATCTACAGCTCCTGTCTACTGGTTTCACTCTGATTGAGGTGATGTCTTCTGACCAAGAGAAAAATGAATGGGTCAATTCATTTCCTAAGTGTAGCAACACAAGCGCTAGTTTGGATGCCAGAATAAGACAAGCTCTAACATCATTTACCACCCAAGCCAGTTTATGCAAGAAGTTGTATGACAAACATATTAATAAGGTGTTAACTTATAAAGTAGGCGAATGGGAATTGCTACAAACGCACCTTAAACCATCGTTGCTCTCACGCAAAAACAAAAAACGTCAAAGTCTTTTTGAGTGCCTTACGAGATCCTTCATATACCGCACACAGGTTGTTATCTGATTTCTGACCCAGCAAATGGAAAAATAAAAGGATTATACCATCACTCTGATCTTAAAAAGTATCATGCTACAATATAAGTTAAGAGAAAGCTAGTAACTAATGAAAAATGACCTGACTTCGTTACAAAATTCTTAGGTTAAACTCCACGACAGTGAGCCGGTCTTGCTATACAGCAGAGAATTTAAAATATGTTATCTTGTTCCATTATTTAAGTACAGACAAGCTGATGAAATATTCTTGTTTAACAGAGAAGGTGATCGACTCCGAGAACTCTAGTTTTAAGATTTAGTTTTAAGTGTGTAATATTTATGAGAGAAAAATGAAATATAAAGCGAAGGATGTGCCTAACAAGCCGGCTTCTGCAATATGAAATGTTAAAGAAATGGAAAGAATTTTCCTTTTTTTAAGCTCAAGGAGCAATGATACAAAAAGGGAATTGGTCGCTTGACAATTAATGGTTTATGCTGGAACAAGTTCATCTCTGCATTAAAATAACGTAATGCTTATGAAGCATGTGAGTTACTCGTAAGTACCAACATGACAACGAAAGATCTATCCTTCAGCTAGATAAACAGAGTAGCATTCATTTAATTGCAATATGGAGGTCAGATACATTTAAAGCCATAAGTGAAGTAAAATACCATGCATAAGAGCGTAAGGGACAAGGAGAAAGCGATGATGACTTAAGGTCATATATAGAGGTCAATGCAGCGCTACGCAACCAGGCGTCAAAGCGGGAATAAAATGACAATGAAACCGCCAGTAAAACAAAGCAGGTAGTTCTTAGTTACAGCCCGTACTCAGACGTACGACGGAGAGAAAAATTAATTTCTAAGTCATAAGGAACAAGGAGTTGTTTGCTATATTTCTTCTTCTATGTACTATTATATGTATGTCTTTCTTCTGAATTTGTGTAAATATCCTAACCCATCTAAACCCGTGCCGTAGACATGACGTCACAGACTGCGGTTGACGTGGAAGGCTGGTTTGGCAAACGAGTTTTAGAAGGGAACGCGTGTACGGAACCCGGGAAAGCTAGTTTTGAAATGTCTGTACTTTTTCTGTTAAAGTCAATCCGAGACGCGAATTGCGATCGCGACGAGGAATTTGAATATTTTCTTGAATGGTGTTTCGTTCTCATGTGAGTGGGCGATCAAGTATGACTGATTGATCCTTGCATCTAGTAAAAAGGAAATTTGTGTCGAAATGACAGTGATAACTTAAATGACTCTAATAAATAGAAAGAACGATTCAAAAAAATCCAAAAAAATAATTGCCAACAAATCGGAGAAACAAATGCTTTGTGACTGTGAGTTGAAAGCGTAATTAGTCTTGGAGAGTGGTGATGAGCAATGTAAAGCGAAATGGTAAGGTGGTTACCGACAAAGCAACAGAATTGAAATGGACATGACAATCAAAGCTCTCCTTCCGCACCAGCTCAGCAAACCACTAAATAACACAACACCATCGATGTATCGTGTTCACTGAACCACACGCGGGAAAGCTTCAAAGTGAGACAAACTATTTGATTATAAACTATAAATAAATAAAAATTGTGTACATAGCAGTGTATGAGTGAAAGCTTAAAATGCTGTGGAAGTCTGGCACAGACATGAAGCAATACGTCGTTGTTATGAATATGCGATAATTTCATTCACGATGAAAATAATAAGTGTTAAACATGCAGATACGTCGACGGATAGTGATACTCCGGTTGTGCAACCGAAGGCGGTGATGTTATTAAGTGAAATGCATCGGAAACCACGTGTCAGTGTTAGCTGCTTTGCGAAGTGCGAGCGCTAGCCTATCTTAAAATCTTTAAAATCATTTGGAAAATGTGGAGGCAGGGGTGGTTTCAATGGAGTCTGTGGCCCTGGTAATCGTCGTCCCTCCGCATCAGCTCAGCAAACCACAAAATACCGCAACACCATCGACGCAACGTGTTCACTGAACCATTTTAAATCATTCACTAATCAAGCAGTCGCTTGGCAACAGCTACAGTTGGCAAATAACGTTGCGAGAATGTAAAAAACGAACTTCCTGTGACGTGAAATGTTTATTGTGAATGCGCCGTCAGAGATGCAGTGGGTTATCCACTCTGAAAGCTGCTGCGCGAAAGGCGGACAAAAGAAGAACACTTTTACACATTCTTTTGATGTACGAGATATTCTTTATGAACAATTACTGCCTCTTCTGTCTCTTGTAATTTGTGTCGGATACACATGTCTTGCCACCGTATTATTATTGTTTGAAAATATTACTTTAGTGTAATGTGAAAGTGCCATATTGCATAGCAGTAGATTTATGTGAGAAGCTATATTGTGCGACGTGTATCTGGAAATATCGTATGATGTAAGTTCATTATCTATTGATTGTCATAAATTCAAAGTTAAATGGAACTTGTGTATGGACTAATTATTTAGTATAGAACCTATGTCTCATTACTTCATGACCATACGTGTTTAATTTTCTTTTATGTTTCTGCAAAGTTTGATGGTTCACGGTCACGAATTATTTCGTCGTAATCAGACGGAAGTTGCATAGAGTGAAATATTTTCTCCGCACCTTATTCTACTAGTAAATGCATGATAAACTGCGGTCCCTTAGGAAATTCATGTTGAGCTATCCAAAAACAATTATACACTCCTGGAAATTGAAATAAGAACACCGTGAATTCATTGTCCCAGGAAGGGGAAACTTTATTGACACATTCCTGGGGTCAGATACATCACATGATCACACTGACAGAACCACAGGCACATAGACACAGGCAACAGAGCATGCACAATGTCGGCACTAGTACAGTGTATATCCACCTTTAGCAGCAATGCAGGCTGCTATTCTCCCATGGAGACGATCGTAGAGATACTGGATGTAGTCCTGTGGAACGGCTTGCCATGCCATTTCCACCTGGCGCCTCAGTTGGACCAGCGTTCGTGCTGGACGTGCAGACCGCGTGAGACGACGCTTCATCCAGTCCCAAAGATGCTCAATGGGGGACAGATCCGGAGATCTTGCTGGCCAGGGTAGTTGACTTACACCTTCTAGAGCACGTTGGGTGGCACGGGATACATGCGGACGTGCATTGTCCTGTTGGAACAGCAAGTTCCCTTGCCGGTCTAGGAATGGTAGAACGATGGGTTCGATGACGGTTTGGATGTACCGTGCACTATTCAGTGTCCCCTCGACGATCACCAGAGGTGTACGGCCAGTGTAGGAGATCGCTCCCCACACCATGATGCCGGGTGTTGGCCCTGTGTGCCTCGGTCGTATGCAGTCCTAATTGTGGCGCTCACCTGCACGGCGCCAAACACGCATACGACCATCATTGGCACCAAGGCAGAAGCGACTCTCATCGCTGAAGACGACACGTCTCCATTCGTCCCTCCACTCACGCCTGTCGCGACACCACTGGAGGCGGGCTGCACGATGTTGGGGCTGAGCGGAAGACGGCCTAACGGTGTGCGGGACCGTAGCCCAGCTTCATGGAGACGGTTGCGAATGGTCCTCGCCGATACCCCAGGAGCAACTGTGTCCCTAATTTGCTGGGAAGTGGCGGTGCGGTCCCCTACGACACTGCGTAGGATCCTATGGTCTTGGCGTGCATCCGTGCGTCGCTGCGGTCCGGTCCCAGGTCGACGGGGACGTGCACCTTCCGCCGACCACTGGCGACAACATCGATGTACTGTGGAGACCTCACGTCCCACGTGTTGAGCAATTCGGCGGTACGTCCACCCGGCCTCCTGCATGCCCACAATACGCCCTCGCTCAAAGTCCGTCAACTGCACATACGGTTCACGTCCACGCTGTCGCGGCATGCTACCAGTGTTAAAGACTGCGATGGAGCTCCGTATGCCACGGCTAACTGGCTGACACAGACGGCGGCGGTGCACAAATGCTGCGCAGCTAGCGCCATTCGACGGCCAACACCGCTGTTCCTGGTGTGTCCGCTGTGCCGTGTGTGTGTTCATTGCTTGTACAGCCCTCTCGCAGTGTTCGGAGCAAGTATGGTGGGTCTGACACACCGGTGTCAGTGTGTTCTTTTTTCCATTTCCAGGAGTGTATTTCCCGTAGTCATATACCATCCTCTGCAAAGCAACTTCTGACTGATCAGACGATTCAACAAGAAACAGCCGCACACAGTGGGCGTAAAATTCCTGATCAGTAAAGGTATTCAAAACCACCACAATAACTACTTATGTCTATTTGCCTAAAATACAATATTTATCATTAAGTGATTTTCTCTGCAAATATATTTCCACCACCGATTATAGCTATATGTTAATGCACAAAAGTAAACATATTGTTATAACTCATGGAAACACTTTCATGGTGATTGGTCTGGCTTTACATATTATAGTAGACATTCATCCACCCGCTCTCTCTCCATCATAAGGGGGACGAGAGCTGAGGAAGTGTGGCCCATAGCTTTTTCCAATCATGCAACCGTCAGAGGGTATGGCACAGCCGTGGACCATGGAGGTTGATGTGGCCCACCTCGCTTCTGCAGCTCATAGGGGGCACGTGGAACTCCTGTACTCGCCGGCGCGGCGCCTACCAGTCTGCCCTTTCGTTGCGGTTACTCTGCACCAAGCTGCCCTCCGGAAGATCTTGATTGGCCCTGGTAGAGACATGGCGGCATGGATGCGACAGTGCACTGACATCTGTTACGGCATTCTACGGAGATGTTCCACACTGCTGCACTCACCTGCACAGCTGGAATTGATCCACGCTGTGATGACGGACGATGAACGCCATTCATGTCCACTACATTAGGCTGTACTCTTAGCATCGCCATCCTCCGGAGATAATTGTAGAGGTCTCTCAGCTCACTTTTGGCACGATCCCCTTGTTGTGGCAAGAGATTTGATTGGCGATGTAACAGAGGCGGTGACTCTTGAAGGAATACAGACGGAGCCGCTCATAAGTCACCAGGAGCCGACGGACTCCTTCTGGGGGTCTACCGGGCTTTCCAGTAAGTGTTGGCGCCAGCCTGGACGGACGTCTGCCGCGATCTACTCTTTCCCACGGTGCAGCTTCCTGGACCCTTCCTCAAAGAGACTGATCGTACCCATACGTAAGGCACGAGGTAGATCCAGCAACTGCGATTATCGCCCCTTGACCTTACTCAATAGCAGCATGAAGATTTTCACTCGACTGCTTGTGGTGCGTCCACGCGGATGGTCAGTATCTCATTTCATAGGACAAGGCATCATTACGAGGCAATCAGAGCATCCGCACTGCACTCTGTCGCGATATGACTACACTTGCCAAGGCTCGCCAAAAGTTTGGGGTCTTGGCCTCCCTCGTCTTTTGCCAGGTCTATGATAGGGCTGACCACGCGTTTTTTGTCTTTATGACGGTACTGCGACGAATGGGTACTATGACACCATCGTAGAGATGGTGATGCGTCATTTTTGTGACGCGGCATCTAGGGTGTTGCAAGTCGGCCGTCTCGTGCCGCCGATCCTGATCCAGCTGTCAGTGAGGCAGGGCTGTCATTTCTCAACGCTATTGTACGCCTTCGGTTTGGAACCGCTGTTCTGGAGCCTCCGAGTAAGCCTGGCGTGAGTGACACTTGGCAGACACACTTTTTGCTGCACTGTCTATGCCGACGATCAGATACTCCTCCTTCGAGATGGCGAAATGTCCGCGCAACACTGACGTGGATATCAACCTACGCCGCCGCATCGGGAAATTGACTCGAAGTTCAAAACTCGCATGTTCTCTCTATGGGTAAGGTGCTGCCTGATTGGTGCGTCGGCCCGTCTGTGAGTCAGTGATACGATACGTTCCTTGGGCACTGATTTCTCAACTGACCTGTGGCGCGGCATAGCCATCAACTTCAGGCATCTGTTTAACCAGATCAGAGCAGTGATAACTGATCACCGTCTTAGGACTCTCGGACGCGATATGCGACCATATGGGACCATTAAGCGCTCTGTATGGTCAGGAAATTAAGACATGGCTTAACAGCCATGCCCGTAAGTGGGGTGGACCAGTTCGAAATAGTTGAGTTGTTCTGGCTTGCATATACTAAAACATCAGTGCCTAATGATTTATCTGGGTTTTAAAAGACGCGTGTTTCTCCGATTAATGCAGATGCATTTGGTGAAAAGGAATTTGCACGATCAGATACAATAGAAAGAATAACACCAGATTTCCAAACAACAGACCGAAAATATAACATTGCCAGTTTTTGCCCATCGGTACCTGCTATCAGGTATAACCATATATCGCACTGTGCTGAGTTATATTAAATATAATTTAAAGTATCAAAAGTAAGCCCTCATAATTAATGTGTTGTTCATGCCATGTTCATCTGTTCAACTTCCCCTAGAATATAGTATGAGGGTTGCCAGAAGGTAATGAACCACATTTTTTATCTTCAACAACATAATGATAAATACGCATATGAACGGTGTTTTATCTTCTTTCTTTCCTTCACTTGGGCCGTTATCCTGCAGTCGCAGTGTTGGCACGGCTACAATCGGATTTGGTAAGGTTAGTTTGAAGAGGTGGATGGAAGCCGTTCCTGCCGCCTCCTCGAACCCCAGGGACGGAATCAGTGTACCACAGCTGTCTGCATCTAATGTAAATCATGAAATAGTGCGAATGTGTTTCAAATGCGATGTGTTCAGCAGTCCTCAGACTTGTGTCGGGCCGAGCGCTTATCATGTTGCAGCAAAACATCTCCTGAGTTGCTGTACCCACGAAGTCGCCGGAAGCGCGTCTTGAATTTTGTTAATGTGTTGACATATGCTTCTGAATTAATGGTACCGCCTGTTGGCATCACACAATGAGAATCACACTTTCCGAATCCCAGAACATGATGATCATGACCTTACCCCCGGAAGCAGTTGCTTTGAACTTTTTCTTCTGTGGCGAGTGGGAATGTCGCCATTCCATCGACTGTCGTTTTGTTTCGGGCTCAAACTGGTGAACCCTGGTTTCATCACCTGTCACAATTCTGGACACGTTACAACAAATCAAGACAAACGTTTTTTCTGTGTGATGTGTGATCCACCGTTAGACATCGATGGACCCCTCTTGCACACACTTTTGAATATCAAAGATTTCGGATAATTGCATCCACACTTCGTTTGCTCATTGGCAAATTCAGCGCCAACTGCCGAGTCGTAATCCTCCTGTCCTCGCAAATGACAAAATCAACTCGCTGCAGCGTGTCAGGTGTGGCAGCCGTGGATGATCTCCGCGATCGCTGCAAATCATGGAGCTCCACCGAATCGCCTTCTGTTGGCACAAGCATTTGTGAATGTTCCTCACAGTTTCTTTCTCTGTAGTGACAAATTCAAAGACGGCACGTTGCTTGTAACGTGCATCACCTACAGTCGCCATGTTGAAACTGTCCTGCAGCTAAGTTAACTGTCGGAAGTGATGGAATCTTGGCGCGCTCACTCAGGAGACTTCAAATAATACATACGTAACGTTTCGCATTCGTACCATTGTATCGGCTGAGAAAAAAATGCGGTGCATTACTTTCTGCGCAACCATCGTAGATGACCTATTGGATATCGTCGATAGCTGCACAAGACCGTTCGCAGACGATGTAACTATTTATAAGAAAATAACAACACCAGGAGACTGTGTCCAATTGGAGGAAGACTTGCTGATGATTGATGACTGTTGCGAGAAATGGTAGCTGATCATGACCGTAATTAATTGTAGCATGCTATGTATAGATACGCGAAGAAATCCACTACTTTTGGATTACACCATTCGCAACATATCATTGCACACAGTAACTTCCGTAAAAATATACCAGTGACCATCCAGAGCAACATAAAGAGGAATGGTAACAATACTAACTGTTGGAAAAGCAGATGCCACGCTGAGATTTATTGGAAAAATCTGAAGGAAACGTTATTCAGTCACGAAAGAGGTGGGTTATTTGTTAGACCGATTATTGTGTGTTGCACATCAGCCTTGGATCCTTACCAGAATTTATTTATTTAATTGTGTCTGAGCTACATCTGTAATTAATTAATACGCTATATATACTGGATTACAAATACAAGTAAAGTGATAGTTATACATTCATATATACATTCACGATCTTTACATATTGTAAGTAGTCATTATTGTCTAAAGCAAGGCTCATTTCTCTCTGCAGTGTTCGGCACACTTCACTGTAGCGTCGTTGGCCAACCACAGGTCTTGGAAAGTGCATGGGGCCAGCAAAGATGGACAGGTCAGCAGGTGTGTCATGGTTTGTTTTCCTCCACATTCGCAGGGCTCTTCTTCGAAGTATCCCCACTTGATCAGGTTATCCTGTGATCTTCCCGTTTGACATCTAAGTCTATTTAGGCTCTTCCAGACTCTGCATTCCAATTGTGATCCTTCAGGAAGTTTTTCTTTAATGTTCCAACTTTTCAGACTGCCTTTATCCAATTTCTGTTTCCACATTGATTCTCTAGTTGTAGACTGACTTTCGGTTAGTGGACGTTCAACTTTTATGAAGTCTTTCCTAGATTTAAGTCTTGCCTCCGCTGGCTGATGTGCGTTCAGGAGATGTCTTCTATCTTCGCACTGCCTGCTTCGTTCGGCCATCGCCAACGTTTACTGTCTGATCTGTGGGGGTTCTATTCCAGGACACATGTAAAGGAGATCACGGTTTGTAGGCATCAGGCATCCCGTGATTAATCGACATGAGTCATTTAGTGCTGCGTCTAGCTTCTGAGCATGTGTCTATCTTCTCCATACGGGGCATGCATATTCAGCTGGAGCAAAGCACAATGCCAGGGATGATGCACGTAGAATTTCAGGGTTTGCTCCCCAGTGTGAGTTGGTAAGTTTACTGATTATACCGTTCCGTGTGTTGAATTTCGCTCTAGTTTTTTCTACGTGTTTCTTGTAAGACAATGTTCGATTTAACGTGACTCCAAGATAAAATGGGTTTGGGCAGTGTTGAAGTTTAACTGAGTTCCATTCCATTTGTAAATCCCTGTTTGCTTCCTTGTTGTTTAGGTGAAATAAACAAGTCTGCGTCTTTGCTGGATTAAGTCGAAGCTGGTTCCCGTTATAATAATCAGTTAGTACTTCTAAGGCATCTGTTAGGTTTCTCTCAATCTGTTTGATTGATCTAGATTGGCATGCAATGGCTACATCATCAGCATAGATAAAGCTTCTTGTCGTCGGTCCAAGTGGTTGGTCATTTGTATACAGATTAAAAAGTAGGGGGGACAAAACACTAACTTGTGGGAGCCCGTTCTTCTGGTTCCTCTAGCGACTTCTTTGTTCTTGAAATTCCACATAGTATCTTCTGTTGGAGATCAGCGATCTCACAACTTCAGTAAGGTGGTAGTATCCAGTCATTTTGAAAATTTTTCCCAGGAGGATTTTGTGGTTTATCGTATCGTAAGCTGCTGATAAGTCGACAAACAGCACTCCAGTTTCTTCTCCCTTCTCAAAACCGTCCTCTATGTATTGTGTTAGGCAGAGGACCTGGCCAGTGCAAGATTTACCTTGTCTGAAACCTGCTTGTTGTGGAATGATTTGCCTTTCTAGTTGTGGTGCTATTTTATTCAAGATAAGACGTTCATATAGCTTCAAAAGGGCAGCACTGCAGCGATATTGGACGATAGTTCTTAGCATCATCTCTTGGTTTACCTGGCTTTGGGATAGCTACTACCTTGGCCTTCAACCATAGCTTAGGTATCGTCTTGTTTGACCAGCAGAGATTTTTTTTTGGTCATCAGTATACTGACTGGTTTGATGCTGCCCGCCACGAATTCCTTTCCTGTGCTAACCTCTTCATCTCAGAGTAGCACTTGCAAACCTACGTAATCAATTATTTGCTTGATGTATTCCAATCTCTGTTTTCCTCTACAGTTTTTGCCCTCTACAGTTCCCTCTAGTACCATGGAAGTCATTCCCTCTTGTCTTAGCAGATGTCCTATCATCTTGTCCCTTCTCCTTATCAGTGTTTTCCACATATTCCTTTCCTCTCCCATTCTGCGTACACCTTCCTCATTCCTTACCTTATTAGTCCACCTAATTTTCAACATTCGTCTATAGCACCACATCTCAAATGCTTCGATTCTCTTCTGTTCCGGTTTTCCCATAGTCCATGTTTCACTACCATACAATTCTGCACTCCAGACGTACATCCTCAGGAATTTCTTCCTCAAATTAAGGCCGGTATTTGATATTAGTAGACTTCTCTTGGCCAGAAATGCCTTTTTTGCCACAGCCAGTCTGCTTTTGATGTCCTCCTTGCTCCGTCCGTCATTGGTTATTTTACTGCCTAGGTAGCAGAATTCCTTAACTTCATTGACTTCGTGACCATCAATCCTGAGGTTAAGTTTCTCGCTGTTCTCATTTCTACTACTTGTCATTACCTTCGTCTTTTTCCGATTTACTATCAAACCATACTGCGTACTCATTAGACTGTTCATTCCGTTCAGCAGATCATTTAATTCTTCTTCACTTTCACTCAGGATAGCAATGTCACCAGCGAATCGTATCATTGATATCCTTTCACCTTGTATTTTAATTCCACTCCTGAACCTTTCTTTTATTTCCATCATTGCTTCCTCGATGTACAGATTGAAGAGTAGGGGCGAAAGGCTACAGCCTTGTCTTACTCCCTTCTTAATACGAGCACTTCGTTCTTGATCGTCCACTCTTATTATTCCCTCTTGGTTGTTGTACATATTGTATATGACCCGTCTCTCCCTATAGCTTACCCCTACTTTTTCAGAATCTCGAACAGCTTGGACCAATTTATATTGTCGAACGCTTTTTCCAGGTCGACAAATCCTATGAACGTGTCTTGATTTTTCTTTAGCCTTGCTTCCATTATTAGCCGTAGCGTCAGAATTGCCTCTCTCGTTCCTTTACTTTTCCTAAAGCCAAACTGATCGTCACCTAGCGCATTTTCAATTTTCTTATCCATTCTTCTGTATATTATTCTTGTAAGCAGCTTCGATGCATGAGCTGTTAATCTGATTGTGCGATAATTCTCGCAATTGTCAGCTCTTGCCGTCTTCGGAATTGTGTGTATGATGCTTTTCCGAAAGTCAGATGGTATGTCGCCAGACTCATATATTCTACACACCAACGTGAATAGTCGTTTTGTTGCCACTTCCCCTAATGATTTTAGAAATTCTGATGGAATGTTATCTATCCCTTCTGCCTTATTTGACCGTAAGTCCTCCAAAGCTCTTTTAAATTCCGATTCTAATACTGGATCCCCTATCTCTTCTAAATCGACTCCTGTTTCTTCTTCTATCACATCAGACAAATCTTCACCCTCATAGAAGCTTTCAATGTATTCTTTCCACCTATCTGCTCTCTCCTCTGCATTTAACAGTGGAATTCCCGTTGCACTCTTAATGTTACCACCGTTGCATTTAATGTCACCAAAGGTTGTTTTGACTTTCCTGTATGCTGAGTCTGTCCTTCCAACAATCATATCTTTTTCGATGTCTTCACATTTTCCCTGCAGCCATTTCGTCTTAGCTTCCCTGCACTTCCTATTTATTTCATTCCTCAGCGACTTGTATTTCTGTATTCCTGATTTTCCCGGAACTTGTTTGTACTTCCTCCTTTCATCAATCAACTGAAGTATATATTTCTGTTACCCATGGTTTCTTCGCAGCTACCTTCTTTGTACCTATGATTTCCTTCCCAACGTCTGTGACGGCCCTTTTTAGAGACGTCCATACCTCTTCAACTGTACTGCCTACTGCGCTATTCCTTATTGCTGTATCTATAGCGTTAGAGAACTTCAAACGTATCTCGTCATTCCTTAGAACTTCCGTATCCCACTTCTGTGCGTATTGATTCTTCCTGACTACTGTCTTGAACTTCAGCCTACTCTTCATCACTACTATATTGTGATCTGAGTCTATATCTGCTCCTGGGTACGCCTTACAATCCAGTATCTGATTTCGGAATCTCTGTCTGACCATGATGTAATCTAATTGAAATCTTCCCGTATCTCCCGGCCTTTTCCAAGTATACCTCCTCCTCTTGTGATTCGTGAACAGGGTATTCGCTATTACTAGCTGAAACCTGTTACAGAACTCAATTAGTATTTCTCCTCTTTCATTCCTTGTCCCAAACCCATATTCTCCTGTAACCTTTTCTTCTACTCCTTCCACTACAACTGCATTCCAGTCGCCCATGACTATTAGATTTTCACCCCCCCCCCCTTACATACTACATTACGCTTTCAATATCCGCATACACTTTCTCTATCTGTTCATCTTCAGCTCGCGACGTCGGCATGTATTCCTGAACTATCGTTGTCGGTGTTGGTCTGCTGTCGATTCTGATTAGAAAAACCCGGTCACTGAACTATTCGCAGTAACACACCCTCTGACCTACTTTCCTATTCATAACGAATCCTACACCTGTTATACCATTTTCTGCTGCTGTTGATATTACCCGATACTCATCTGACCAGAAATCCTTGTCTTCCTTCCACTTCACTTCACTGACCTCTACTGTATCTAGACTGAGCCTTTGCGTTTCCCTTTTCAGATTTTCTAGTTTCCCTTCCACGTTCAAGCTTCTGACATTCCACGCCCCGACTCGTAGAACATTATCGTTTCGTTGATTATTCAATCTTTTTCTCATGGTAACATCCCCCTTGGCAGTCCCCTCCGGGAGATCCGAATGGGGGATTATTCCGGAATATTTTGCCAATGGAGAGATCATCATGACACTTCTTCAACTACAGGCCACATGTCCTGTGGATACACGTTATGTGTCTTTAATGCAGTGGTTTCCATTGCCTTCTGCATCCTCATGTCGTTGATCATGGCTGATTCTTCCGCCTTTAGGGGCAATTTCCCACCCCTAGGACAAGAGAGTGCCCTGAACCTCTATCGGCTCCTCCGCCCTCTTTGACAAGGCCGTTGGCAGAATGAGGCTGACATCTTATGCCGGAAGTCTTCGGCCGCCAATGCTGATTATTTATCAAAATTTAGGCAGTGGCGGGGATCGAACCCGGGACCGAAGACGTTTTGATTAAGAATCAAAGACGCTACCCCCAGACCACGGGTACAAGGGTATACAGAGATTATAGAGTTCTAAAAGCCATTCGTTAGCTATAGGCCCTAGGTTCTGTATAAATTCATTAATGACGTCATTGGGACCCACGGCCTTCCTGGGTTTGAAGGAACTGATAGAAGCTTCCAGTTTTGTTGAAGTGAAGTATGGCTCAGGTGGTATTTCAGTCACTTGTGGCCTCTTATATGAGGTGGCAATCTTACTGTTCCTGGTTGGTTTACCATTCAAAAGGAGATGATGTGCGATTTGATTAGCTGTTACGGAAACCTGATCCTTGGGGGGCTGCCGGGTCGCTGGACAATCGCTTTATGAGGTTCCAAGCTCTTCTGCTACTGTGCTTCATGTCAAGACTCTCCAACGTATGTTTCGAGGACTCTTGTCTGTCTTTGCTTATAGTTTCAATTAGCTGATCCCCAAGTTTTATGGTTTCTTCACTGAAAGGGTCCATGCTGTACTGCTCCAGGTATTCGTTATATATTTGTTTCATGTCGTTGGAAACTCCAGGAATGTAGAGTGTTCTGCAGCCTGTAGGTATGCTGAGTCTTGCTGATCTTTTAACAGCTTCGACGAACTTTCCGTAGTTTTCAGTGTTTGATGGTAAATTTACGATTTCCATGTCTAAGGTGTCCGCAATTTTTTTACAGTTGGCCCTTTTGAAGTTAAAACGTCTTTTAAAGGGTACATTTTTTGGCAGTTTTACTGGTCTAAACTTTACCTAGACTTTAGCATGGTTGGTCTGTGTTGGGTCTTTGGGATAGGGTTGAGAACGAATTTCTTGCATGTCCCAGACAAGGTTTTGGATCCAAATATGAGGTCTGGGTTATACCCTCTCTTCCATCTTGCACTGTTGAATGACGCAGGCTGTTTCTGATCATGGATGAGATTCAGCTCGTGTTCTTCTTACCAGCTTTCCAGTAGTTCTCCATCCACATTTGTGTCTTGATAGCCCCACACTCTATTGTGACAGTTAAAGTCTCCCATTATTAGCTGTGGGTGACAGACATATTGGCTGAAAGCAAACCTTTCCCCTAGTGGTTTATATATTGATGACACCGTAATGCTTCCGATAGTAACAGAAATGATTTCCGTGTTGTTAACGGTGTAAACTTGAATGTTGGATACTTTGATTCCAGGCCGAATAAACAGAGCACTTCCATATTGGTCTGAGGGCACTCCTTCACCAAGGTCATCCCAGGAATACTTGGACGGCGTTGTGATGGCCCTCTATGTGTCTCCCGGAGGCACAGGAAGTCGCGGGAATGAAGTTTACATGTGTTGGATATAAGTTCTTCTTTTTCAGATGATACGCCCTCGATGTTGAGAATGCATTGACAGAAGAGGTAGAAAACATCCAATGAAGAGCGACGTATTTCATCTCGCGGTCGTTTAGCAAGACAGCATTAATAAGATACTCAACAGCCTACAGTAGCAGCCACTACAATTGAGGTGTTTTTCATCATACAGGAGTTTGGAACTGAAATTCCGAGAGAATATGTTCCAGTAAGGGTCGGCCAACATTTGGATTACAGATACGTATCACTAAAAGACCACAATGTTAAAACCTGAGCAATTAGAGCTGATGCAAATAGTTATTGACAATCGTTCATCCCACACGCCATTCGCTGCTGGAACAGGGCAGGAGGATCGTATAGTCATTCCGAAAGTACTCTCCGCCAAACCACTTACAGTAGGCTGCAGGCTAGAATGAGTAGATCTCTCATTCCACTTCTACATCCATCCTCAGTTACTTTTTTCTTTCATGTTTTTCGACTCTTAGAAGCGTAGACTGGTTTCTGCATAAGTTGCACATAAACTCTCACTTCTCCTATTTTAGACTTGCCTCCCACAGAACTTCAGTGTCTTCCAGTCAACATTGTTGAAAGCTTTCTTTAAATCTGCAACTCCAGTAAATGTAGGTTTATCTTTCATCAATACAAGACAAGTCTTGGGAAAGTATTTTCCCATTTGTTCGTACATTTCCATGGAAAAATAATCTTCCCGGGGCCTCGGTTTTTTACCAGTTTTTATTCTTTTCTGAGTAAATCGTACGAATTTTTTGCAACCATGCCATATTAGTCTGACAGTTCGGTAATATTCACACTTTTCACCGCCTGCCGTATTTTTAATTGGAATTATCACATTCTTCTTGCACAAAAAAATAGAATAGTTTTTTCACGATTGGCTCTCCCAGTACTTTAGCAGTTTTTTCCGTCAAGATTGTATCTGTCTCCTCTTCATCTATTTGCTCTTCCATTTCTATGAAACTATCTCTAGGTCTCTTTGACGTATACAACCTCCTTACATTATTCGAAGCGATGGCTGTTAGCAGCCGTAGAAAGCTAATCACTTTTTATGGGTTATTGAAACGCGTAAATATTTACGTTTGTGTTGCTGAAGTGTTGATTTCGCGGTATTTGTATATAAGGTCCTACTTCACTGACTGTTGATGGCTGTAAAGCAATTATTCTGAACCAAACACAGATTGATTTTACGTAACTTTATTGACAAAGTACTACTACCAGTTTCTAAATGATACAATCAGGTGGCTTTCATGCTGTACGATATGGCAGTGCCTGTGTTGCTCATATGTGCTTTGCAATGCTCTTTCGGTCACGCATGCAAAAGGCAATTATTTAGGATTTTTAACAGGTGGTCGCATTAATGTCACTGGAAAATGTAGAATAATAAAAAGAAGAGCATGAAATACAGGAAGCAACACATTTCATTTACATGTCTTTAACCTTGCTGAAATATCATTCTTCGTAATAAGTTAAAGAGAGTGATGGAGTATTAATAGGCTGTAATAAGCTGTGCCATCGTCGTAAACAAATTCCAACCTTGGATCCACGTTCCACAATTTCATAACACAAGAAAGTAGATAGAGGAAGGTAATGATGATCAAGTGTTAGCTACCTTCAGGAAAAGGGTTGTTCATCTAGTACACTCACTATTAGATGCACTTTATGAAACACTTGTTGCGTGAACTATTTAAATGTTATTTGCATCATCCTTATTACCTATAGTCTACTTATATTGAAAAAAAAAACAGAATAATTCAGTACCTACGGACTGTGGCTGTTACTTTATACAAAGCGTTGATTTGCAGCAAGAACGAGCGAGAGACGGATTTTAGGTAACCAGTTTCGAATTAATACGATTCTTCATTAGATGGTTTCATCCCTCCATCAAAACACGTATTGCGTTGGTCTGGTAAGTTTTCAAAAGATAAACAACATTCATTGCATTATAACACAAGTCTGTAGTGGACTCGTGTTTGTTATACTTATGAACCTTAATAATTTTTTATTCTAGGACAACGCACCACAAAAAAGCGTAACACGGGTTTGCTCGAAAGCATGAAAGCCAAGACATGTGTTCGCAGTTGCGAATGTGGACAACCATCAGCTGTATGATGGAATGACGACAACGAAAATTTGTACCAGACTAGGAATCGAACCCTGATTTCCCGCTTATCGCGAGAGGACGCCTTACCTTTATGCTATCCGATACTGAGACAAGGACAGTCCCAAACTGCCCTATGTACACTATGGCCATTAAAATTGCTACACCAAGAAGAAATGCAGATGATAAACGGGTATTCATTGGACAAATATATTATTCTAGAACTGACATGTAATTAAATTTTCACGCAATTTGGGTGCGTAGATCCTGAGGAATCAGTACCGAAAACAACCACCTCTGGCCGTAAAAACGGCCTTGATACGCCTGGGCATTGAGTCAAACTGAGCTTGGATGGCGTGTAAAGGTACAGCTGCCCATGCAGCTTCAACACGATACCACAGTTCATCAAGAGTAGTGACTGGCGTATTGTGACGAGCCAGTTGCTCGGCCACCATTGACCAGACGTTTTCAATTGGCGAGAGATCTGGAGAATGTGCTGATCAGGGCAGCAGTCGAACATTTTCTGTATCCAGAAAGGCCCGTAAAGACCTGCAACATGCGGTCGTGCATTATCCTGCTGAAAACTGGGGTTTCGCAGGGATCGAATGAAGGGTACAGCCACGGGTCGTAACACATCTGAAATGTAACGTCCACTGTTCAAAGTGCCGTCATTGCGAACAAGAGGTGACCGAGACGTGTAACCAATGGCACCCGATACCATCACACCGGGTGATACGCCAGTATGGCGACGACGAATACTCGCTTCCAATGTGCGTTCGCCGCGATGTCGCCAAACACGGATGCGACCTACATGATGCTGTAAACAGAACCTGGATTGATACGAAAAATTGACGTTTTGCCATTCGTGCACCCAGGTTCGTCGTTGAGTACAGCATAGCAGGCGCTCCTGTCTGTGATACAGCGTCAAGAGTAACCCCAGCCATGGTCTCCGAGCTGAGAGTCAATTCTGCTGCAAACGTCGTCGAACAGTTCGTGCAGATGGTTGCTGTCTACAAACGTCCCCATCTGTTGACTCAGGGATCGAGACGTGGCTGCATGATCCGTTACAGCCATGCGGATAAGATGCCTGTCATCTCGACTGTTAGGGATACGGGATCGTTGGGATCCAGCACGGTGCTCCGTATTACCCTCCTGAGCCCACCGATTCCATATTCTGCTAACAGTTTTTGGATCGCGAGCAGCTATGTCGCGATACGATGAACCGCAATCGCGATAGGCTTCAATTCGACCTTTATGAAAGTCGGAAACTTGATGGTACGCATTTCTCCACCTTACACGAGGCATCACAACATCGTTTCACTTGGCATCGCCGGTCAACTGCTGTTTGTGTATGAGAAATCGCTTGGACACTTTCCTCATGTCAGCACGCTGTAGGTGTCGTCACCGGCGACAGTCTTGTGTGAATGCTCTGAAAAGCTAATCATTTGCATGTCACAGCACCTTCTTCCTGTCTGTAGCACGTCATCTTCGTGGTGTAGCAAATTTAATGGCCAGTAGTGTAAAACCATATGTTTATAACCTGCACTCGTGCAGTTGTAATGTGTATTCCCATACATGGGATGCATTTTAAATGACATTCAGTTGCTCGGTGTCGGCGGATAAATATTATATTGTAGTACGTGTGTTTTTCGTAAGAACGATGCAACCTTTTGCAGTGTGGACCGCTGTGAGATGTTCTGGAAGGCATCGAAAGGGATTTGGAACCATGGCGACCCCGGTGCGGTGGCCAGCTGCACCAGGTTTCTCGGTCGAGGATGCATGACGCCAACAGCTCGATCGAGGTGGTCCCACAGATTCTCGATTGGGTTTAAATAAGAGCAGTTTGATGGCCAAGGGAGTACAGTAAACTCATCCTTGTGCCCTTCGAACCACGCCAGTAGATTGCGAACAGTGCGGCACGTTCTACTGTCGTGCTGGTAGATGCCATCGCATTGAGGGCAAACAAACTGCATATATGGATGCTCATGGTCCCCAAGGACGAGATCACCCAACATTTTTTGATATGTGTAACATCCTGAGACAGCACTGCTACTTTCCCTCTGTGAATGGTTATTGGACCTTGACGTCAAACTCAGCGATGACATATTAAGGTGATTGGCCTATGTTGTTGATTCAACGTGCGTTCCACTCATCTTCCGACAGACAGTGTCCCGTGAAACGTTTTGCGTCATATCTGTTCCAGACATTTTGGCCCACTTTTAGTAATCCCAAAACTTTTGCCTCCGCTGACTATGGAACTGTTTTACTTAGAACTGACATTGTATTAACCAAAATGTACTCTTAAACTGTTCTGTTATTGAAGATACTTGACAGGTCAGTATATCTATTATGGCCTTTCCTCTCCTATAGGCACTGTGTTCAATTACAAAGAGTTGACGTCTGCGTATTCAGTGAGGGTTGCGTGCTGATTACTGAAAAGCTAAGCCAGGCTGCAAAACATTTGGTTATGCTTTTTTCTTTCTTTTATCTCTCTCATCAGTGAGACATTGTCATCAGATGAAATACTCTCGCATAATGAGATGAAACGTGTTGTTTGATCGCTTCATATTTCCATATCAATCGTGTCGTGTCAATTCAACAAATCGCCAAAAAATTTCTCCCAATGTACGTGGAACAGATAAATTCGTGTGCATAACTGCTCAATATTTAACAGAGTATATGATACATAACATGATTGGCGATGTAGCTGACATCTGCTGATAGTAGCACCCATGATAGCAGTTACACGCTGTGATGCAGTAAAGAGTGATGGCCACTTGTATGTTCAGCACAACGCACTGAAATAATTTACAGTGGCGCATTTTAGCACGTATCGAATTTTCGTCAGTGGAACGTGTTGGCAGTTCACAAATGATTTGCTTCTTTCATTTTTTTAATTCAGAGTTGAAAAAGTCACTAACACCAAAATGATTTGTTTGTAGAATAGATGAATAATGAATATTAAACAACTGTGTTTGTATGACGGGTGTGGCACTCGGCAAGTGTTCAACGTCCGTGGTTCCTGTGGGAAGCGCTGGACGGCTGACTTCTATATAACTGCGTTTGCAGGCAGGCTTTGTGCGTAAATGTAGGTTTGTATGCCGCAAAAAACGTGATAAAAATAGAGTTTCCTAATTAATAAAATACTGTTTCTTCGTATTTTCCTCTAAGATGTACTCTGTTTACTTCTTTATATCACTACTTTTACAAAGCACAAGGTAACTATTGGCTACGTTTCGGAAATTCATAATTTGAGAAAGAACTATTATGGGCATTATAAAACATAAAGTCTAACCAACAGGGAAAGGCTGTTATCACAACAAAGTTCTTGGGAACTATCATGTAATATTCTTAGAAACAATCAGCAATGTTATTTATTCTGTCGAGATGGTGTTCCGAGGCTTACGTCAGCTTCAAGTGGAAGATTGTAGTTACGTGACCAGGGAATAGGCGGTGGGAATTTTGTCGTTTTCTTCGATGTGTTTTCGACTGTCTTGTATTATGTTACTATGCGTAATGATATTATGCAACACAGGCGACGCGCTTTCCAATACGAAGACAGTAAAATCCAAATCACCAGCAACCTCAGTTATGTAAATACGACCGTTCGCGAGAAGACGAGTAAGTGGAAACTGCCAAACAAGATATGCAAAATAAACTTAATAATGACGTCCGCCTCGTTCTTATCAAACAGTAAACAAAACTAGCTGGATATCCAATTTCAGACATGAGACCTCTGTCCTCCTTGCAAGAGTTCACTTTTTTCTCACAAAAAAGAAGCGGGTAAACAACGCTGCTGATCACTGAGGATTATTCACTCCAACCTCACGCCAGTAACATTTTTAAAACATACGTTCCGCCCCACAAGGCCACGACTCTCGCCCTGTCATCGTGAGAACTGCCCACTAACAGCCTTTTCCGCGAACTACGTAACCGCTCCACGAAATTATTGTTACAGATCTTATGGCCAAACAGACCTTCAGACCAGAACGCACTTACTTCGGTAGGCCATTTCCTGCTAACGCTCATACACTCCTGGAAATGGAAAAAAGAACACATCGACACCGGTGTGTCAGACCCACCATACTTCCTCCGGACACTGCGAGAGGGCTGTACAAGCAATGATCACACGCACGGCACAGCGGACACACCAGGAACCGCAGTGTTGGCCGTCGAATGGCGCTAGCTGCGCAGCATTTGTGCACCGCCGCCGTCAGTGTCAGCCAGTTTGCCGTGGCATACGGAGCTCCATCGTAGTCTTTAACACTGGTAGCATGCCGCGACAGCGTAGACGTGAACCGTATGTGCAGTTGACGCACTTTGAGCGAGGGCGTATAGTGGGCATGCGGGAGGCCGGGTGGACGTACCACCGAATTGCGTGAGGTCTCCACAGTACATCGATGTTGTCGCCAGTGGTCGGCGGAAGGTGCACGTGCCCGTCGACCTGGGACCGGACCGCAGCGACGCACGGATGCACGCCAAGACCGTAGGATCCTACGCAGTGCCGTAGGGAACCGCACCGCCACTTCCCAGCAAATTAGGGACACTGTTGCTCCTGGGGTATCGGCGAGGATCATTCGCAACCGTCTCCATGAAGCTGGGCTACGGTCCCGCACACCGTTAGGCCGTCTTCCGCTTACGCCCCAACATCGTGCAGCCCGCCTCCAATGGTGTCGTGACAGGCGTGAATGGAGGGACGAATGGAGACGTGTCGTCTTCAGCGATGAGAGTCGCTTCTGCCTTGGTGCCGATGATGGTCGTATGCGTGTTTGGCGCCGTGCAGGTGAGCGCCACAATTAGGACTGCATACGACCGAGGCACACAGGGCCAACACCAGGCATCATGGTATGGGGAGCGATCTCCTACACTGGCCGTACACCTCTGGTGATCATCGAGGGGACACTGAATAGTGCACGGTACATCCAAACCGTCATCGAACCCATCGTTCTACCATTCCTAGACCGGCAAGGGAACTTGCTGTTCCAACAGGACAATGCAAGTACGCATGTATCCCGTGCCACCCAAAATGCTCTAGAAGGCGTAAGTCAACTACCCTGGCCAGCAAGATCTCCGGATCTGTCCCCCATTGAGCATGTTTGGGACTGGATGAAGCGTCGTCTCACGCGGTCTGCACGTCCAGCACGAACGCTGGTCCAACTGAGGCGCCAGGTGGAAATGGCATGGCAAGCCGTTCCACAGGACTACATCCAGCATCTCTACGATCGTCTCCAAGGGAGAATAGCAGCCTGCATTGCTGCGAAAGGTGGATATACACTGTACTAGTGCCGACATTGTGCATGCTCTGTTGCCTGTGTCTATGTGCCTGTGGTTCTGTCAGTGTGATCATGTGATGTATCTGACCCCAGGAATGTGTCAATAAAGTTTCCCCTTCCTGGGACAATGAATTCACGGTGTTCTTATTTCAATTTCCAGGAGTGTAGTTCTTGCTGCAAGTTCCTGTCACGTGCTAACTTTCGAGAAATTTCTTTGCCAAACGGTAATAAGAAACACCAGCCAGACTTCGTAAATCACTCGCCTTTGCTAAAAGAGCAATTCGATTTCATGGATACAGCCTGTTCTTGCACAGCATAACACAATATGAAATACAAGGGGCGTCCAGTAACAAATGCAATTTCGATCTGAAGGTAGGTCGGTTTTTATTCAGGATTCCAGTACACCATATCATTTCCCACTATTTGGGGTACAAAATCCTATGTTGAAAGTGATCCCCGTTCAGTGGTCTCTCAGCACTTTACTGTTAGGGTCTGTATGCGCGTGTAGTACCAGTTTACTGGTCGACGTCGGAGGCAACGTGTTCATTCGGCCAAACGGAAGTGGAAAGGTGTGAGATCCGGGCTGAAGGGTGGATGACGAAGTACAGTCCAATGAAGTTTTGTGAGCTGCTCTCTGGTGTGCGGAATGGTATGAGGCCTTGCTGTATCATGAAGAAAGAGAAGTTCTTTTGCATTTTTATGAAGAACCTGAAGTCGGTTCTTCAATCCCTTGACGGTAGCACAATACGCTTTAGAGTTGATGGTTGCACCGCGAGTGTGGGCATAAAGCTGAATAGTCCCTTCAGAGTCTCTTAAGATCGTTGTCATGATTTTACTGGCTGAATGTGCGGCTTTAAACTTTTGCTTCGGAGGACAGATAGTGTAGCGCCACTCCACGGATTGCCGTTGTGTATCCGGATCCAAGTGATTAATACATGTTTCGTCGACTGTGACGCTGTTTGGCGAAAACTTGTCACTATCAGCCTCGTAACGCCAAAGCAGTTCCCCACAGATGGTTCTTCGTTGGTCCTTTCTTTGTTTTCCATATTTTGAGAGGTGGTAATATGGTTCAAATGGCTCTGAGCACTATGGGACTTAACATCTATGGTCATCAGTCCTCTAGAACTTAGAACTGCTTAAACCTAACTAACCTAAGGACATCACACAACATCCAGCCATCACGAGGCAGAGAAAATCCTAGACCCCGGGTGGTAATATGGACCAACTCAAGAAAGAAATGTTCAGTAAATGATGAAATGCATGCTTAGAGCTATGAACAATTGTGCAGTTCTCTAATGTGAAACATATCCTTTCTACAGAACAAGTGATAATTGTTTTTAAGGTATCTATTTCAGAAGCCTTGTTTAATGTTCACTCGACATTTTTTCTTGTTTTCGTCCTGTCAAAATATGGAAAGCAAAAGAGCTTGCAATAAATGAGACTTGTTTCACAGTATCGAAGATTAAGTGCTCTTAGCACTTAAGATATGCGTTTTAGAGACCGCGTTTACAATACAATTTTTTCTTATATTCGTCCTAATGTGAATCTAAAGAGCTTGCATCAGAAGAGATTTATTTCACAGTATGAAAGATACTGACAGCGCTTAAGGTATGCATTTTAGAGAACACGTTTACTGAACTTTTTTGTTTCGAATAGTCGTTCTACATCTACAGGGTTACTCTGCAAGTTACACTTAAGTGCCTGGCAGTGGATTCATCGAACCATTTTCATACTACTTCTCTTCCATACCACTCTCGAATGGCGCGTGGGAAAAAGAAACACCCAAATCTTTCCATTTGAGATCTAACTTCTCTGATTTTATTGTGATAATCATTTCTCCATAAAGTAGGGTGTCAACAAAATATTTTCGCATTCGGAAGAGAAAGTTGGTAATTGAAATTTCGTAAATAGATCTCGCGGCAAATAAAATCGCCTTTGTTTCAGTGACTGCCACCCCAACTCGCGTAACATATCAGTGACACTCACACCAATATTGCACCATAACACGAAACAGGCTGCCCTTCTTTGCAGTTTTTTGATGTCCTCCGTCAATCCTACCTGGTAAAGGTCCCATACCGCGCAGCAATATTCCAACAGAGGACGACAAGTCTAATGTTGGCTGCCTCATTAGTGGGTTTGTCGCATCTTCTAAGTGTTCTGCCAACAAAGCGCAGTCTTTGTTTCACCTTCCCCACAACGTTATCTGTGTGGTCTATCCAATTTAGGTTGCTCGTAATTGTAACTCCTAGGTATTTAGTCGAATTGACAGCCCTTAGATTTGTGCGATTTATCGTATACCCAAAATTTATCGATCTCTTTTAGTACCCATGTGGGTCACCTCGCACTTTTCTTTGTTTAGTGCCAATAGCCACTTTTCGCACCATACTGAAATTCTCTCTAAACCATATTGTAATTGGAATTGATCGTCTGATGATTTTACTAGACGGTAAATTACAGCATCATCTGCAAACAATCTAAGGCGGCTGCTCAGAATATCACCTACATCATTTATGTAAATCAGGAACAGCAGAGGGCCTATGACACTACCTTTCGGCTATGTGAGTTGGTGAAGAGTGTCACATTCCTGAATACTGACCACTCCTCCTGTGAAACCTCATACAAGGTGTTTCACAATTCGTGTTATACATTTGTAGACGTTGTAGAGGGGACTTAGTAGATCAAGTTTTACAGAGGGACCCATGACTGGAAACGGTTCGTCTCCATGTTGAAAGGAAAACAAAATGTGAAGATTTCACTCCTATTCATTATGGTATTACAGCAGCTGTGCGATGACGACCACTAAGTGCGATGCACACAGTGCATCTACACTGTAAGTTCACAAAAACTCTCTTCAACATGTGAGGTGTATCTCTCCCGTCGCAGCCATGATCCTTGCAACCTGGTCTTTCTCAGACCGGACAGGGGTCTCGTAAACAAGGCTCTTCATGTGGCCCCACAAGAAAAGGTCAAAGGGTTAAATCTGGAGATCTGGTGGTCATAGATATGGTCCACCTCGACCGATCCCCCTGTCCTCGTATACTACGTTCAGATGGTTTCGGACACAACCTGAGAAATGTACTGCCGAACCGTCAGACTGGATTAACAATTCGTGCCGAATGTCCAGTGGCACATATTCCAAAAACTTCGCCAGATCTTGTTGCAGAAATATCAAGCACCTGGCATGTGTTAGGTAGGGAGGAAGGATGTACGGCTTATTCACACGACCATCGCAGATACCTGAGCAGGCTTGTTGAAATCTTCATGTACACGAGGGTTGTGGGTTTTTTGATGACAAATAGAGCTATTTTTAGCGCTTAGAACACCTGAATTGTTGAAATGCGCTTCGTCGGTGAGTAAAATTCGCCTCGGAAACTGAGGAAAATTCACATCACGGTGTAAAAACCATGTACAGAAATTGACACTTGGCACAAATCCGCACGGAGCATGGCGTGTACCTTCTGAGGGTGGTACGGGTGGATTTTCTGTTCGTGAAGGACACGCCAGACAGACGAGTGGAACACACGCACTTCAAGAGTAATGACTCCATCATTCGCCGATGGACTCTCTTCAGCTGGATGTAGGGCTTCTTCTTGGAGCACAACAGTGGGGTTCCTTCCCGGAGCACTACGGTTTGCTGTATCGCTTGTGAATTTGCCACATTCCCGCAGCCGTTGTTCTACTCTGTCAAACATAGGTTGAGATGGAGTCACAGAATTTGGAAAGCACCTGTCGCACTGATGTTGAGCTTCCATTACCGCGAACTTCACCGTAAATTAGCAACATGTCGCTGTACTCTGTTAACATGTACTCAGGCATCCTGTTACTGCAGTGTTAGTCACCGTGTCAACTGACGCATCACCAGGAAGCATGAAAACAGGGCAGATGGAAACACAAGATATAACGTGACATCGCGGCATCGTATCAGTCGTGAATGTGTGCAGCCTACCATAATAGCCGAACTGCGTAACAAACATCTAGCGCTTGACTGAGTAGTCGTTGTTCTCCTCGTAACATGGGACGGTGTGTGGAGGAGGGTACCTTGAGTACCTCTATCGGTTGTCCCTTCTATTCCAGTCTCGTAGTCTTCGTGGATAGAAAGACTGTCGGTAAGATTCTGTGTGGGCTCTAATCTCTCTGATTTTATCCACATGGTCTCTTCGCGAGATATACGTAGGAGGGAGCAATATACTGCTTGACTCTTCGGTGCAGGTATGTTCTCGAAACTTTAACAAAAGCCCATAACGAGCTCCTGAGCGTCTCTGCAGAGTCTTCCCTGGAGTTTATCTATCATCTCCGTAACGCTTTCGCGATTACTAAATGATCCTGTAACGAAGCGCGCTGCTCTCCGTTGGATCTTCTCTGTCTCTTCTATCAACCCTATCTGGTACGGATCCCACACTGATGAGCAGTATTCAAGCAGTGGGCGAACAAGCGTACTGTAACCTACTTCCTTTGTTTTCGAATTGCATTTCCTTAGGATTCTTCCAATGAATCTCAGTCTGGCATCTGCTTTACCGACGATCAACTTTATATGATCATTACATTTTAAATCACTTCTAATGCGTACTCCCAGATAATTTAAGGAATTAACTGCTTTCAGTTGCTGACCTGCTATTTTGCAGCTAAATGATAAGGGACCTATCTTTCTATGTATTCGCAGCACATTTCACTTGTCTACATTGAGATTCAATTGCCATTCCCTGCACCCTGCGTCAATTCGCTGCAGATCCTCCTGCATTTCAGTACAATTTTTCATTGTTGCAACCTCTCGATACACCACAGCATCATCTGCAAAAAGTCTCAGTGAACTTCCGATGTCATCCACCTGTCATTTATGTATATTGTGAATAGCAACGGTCCTATGACACTCTCCTGCTGCATACCTGAAATCACTCCTACTTCGGAAGACTTCTCTCCATTGAGAATGACATGCTGCGTTCTGTTATCTAGGAACT
Source organism: Schistocerca gregaria (assembly GCF_023897955.1). Lineage (NCBI taxonomy): Eukaryota > Metazoa > Arthropoda > Insecta > Orthoptera > Acrididae > Schistocerca > Schistocerca gregaria. Next base: position 318,238,663 of record NC_064925.1, on the reverse strand, counting down.
CTTCAATCCAATCACACAATTGGTCTGATAGTCCATATCCTCTTACTTTGTTCATTAAACGACTGTGGTGAACTGTATCGAACGCCTTGCGGAAGTCAAGAAACAGGGCATCTACCTGGGAACCCGTGTCTATGGCCCTCTCAGTCTCGTGGACGAATAGCGCGAGCTGGGTTTCACATGACCGTCTTTTGCGAAACGCATGCTGAAGATTTCTAGTCTCCAGAAAAGTCATTATACTCGAACATAATACGTGTTCCAAAATTCTACAACTGATCAACGTTAGAGATATAGGTATATAGTTCTGCACATCTATTCGACGTCCCTTCTTGAAAACGGGGATGACCTGTGCCCTTTTCCAATCCTTTGGAACGCTACGCTCTTCTAGAGACCTACGGTACACCGCTGCAAGAAGGGGGGCAAGTATCCCATCAGGTCCAGCGGCCTTTCCTCTTCTGAGCGATTTTCATTGTTTCTCTATCCCTCTGTCGTCTATTTCGATATCTACCATTTTGACATCTGTGCGACAATCTATAGAAGGAACTACAGTGCAGTCTTCCTCTGTGAAAAAGCTTTGGAAAAAGACATTTAGTATTTCGGCCTGAAGTCTGTCATCCTCTGTTTCAGTACCATTTTGGTCACAGAGTGTCTGGACATTTTGTTTTGCTCCACCTACCGCTTTGACACTAGACCAAAATTTCTTAGGATTTTATGCTAAGTCAGTACATAGAACTTCACTTTCGAATTCATTGAACGCCTCTTGCATAGCCCTCCTCACACTACATTTCGCGTAATTTTTGTTTGTCTGCAAGACTTTGGCTATGTTTATGTTTGCTGTGAAGTTCCCTTTGCTTCCGCAGCAGTTTTCTAACTCGGTTGTTGTGCCACGGTGGCTCTTTTCCATCTCTTACGATCTTGCTTGGCACATACTCATCAAAAGCATATTGTACGATGGTTCTGAACTTTGTCCACTGATCCTCAACACTATCTGTCCTTGACATAAAACTTTTGTGTTGAGTCGTCAGGTACTCTGTAATCTGCTTTTTGTCACATTTGCTAAACAGAAAAATCTTCCTACCTTTTTTAATATTTCTATTTACGGCTGAAATCATCGATGCAGTAACCGCTTTATGATCGCTGATTCCCTGTTCTGCGTTAACTGTTTCAAATAGTTCGGGTCTCTTTGTCACCAGAAGGTCTAATATGTTATCGCCACGAGTCGGTTCTCTGTTTAACTGCTCAAGGTAGTTTTCAGATAAAGGACTTAAAAAAATTTCACTGCTTTCTTTGTCCCTGCCACCCGTTATGAACGTTTGAGCCTCCCAGTCTATATCCGGAAAATTAAAATCTCCACCCAGAACTATGACATGGTGGGGAAATCTACTCGAAATATTTTTCAAATTGTCCTTCAGGTGCTCATCCACAACAGCTGCTGAGCCAGGAGGCCTATTGAGACATCCAATTACTATGTCTGAGCCTGCTTTAACTGTGACCTTCGCCCATATTATTTCACATTTCGGATCTCCGTCAATTTCCTTCGATACTATAGCACTTCTTATCGCTATAAACACGCCTCCCCCTTCACTGACGAACCTGTCTCTGCGGTATACATTCCAATCTGAGTTTAGGATTTCATTACTGTTTTCGTCTGGTTTCAGCCAACTTTCTGTGCCCAGTACTACATGGGCATTATGACCGTTTATTAATGAGAGCAGTTCTGGGACCTTTCTATAGACGCTCCTGCAGTTTAGTATTAGCACATTAATATCGTTATTCTCTGTTGCATTTTGCCTACTCCTACCTTGCCGCGTCTCAGGAGGTGTCTTGTCGGGTCTAGGGAGGGAATTCTCTAACCTAAAAAACCACACGTACTCCGCTACCCTTGTAGCCGCGTCCGGCTTGTAGTACACGCCTGGCCTATTCAGGGGGACCCTACATTTCTCCAGCCGATAGCGGAGGTCGAGATATTTTCACCCCAGACCTCCGCAGAATCGTCTGAGCCACTGATTTAAGCTTTCTACTCGGCTCCAAACCAGAGGACCGCGATCGGTTCTAGGAACGGTACTACAAATAGTTAGCTCAGATTCCACCCTGCAAGCGAGGCTTTCCGCCTTCACCAATTCCGCCAACCGCCTGTACTAACTCAGGATAACCTCTGAACCCAGACGGCAGGAGTCATTGGTGCCGACATTAGCAACAATTCCCAAACGGGTGCACCCAGTGCTCTCTATCGCCGCCGGCAGGGCCTCCTCCATATCTCGGATGAGATCCCCCCCCGGCAAGCAGAAAGAGTGAACACTGGCCTTCTTTCCCGACCTTTCCGCTATTTCCCTAAGGGGCTACATCACCCGCCTATCGTTGGAGCTCCCAATGACTAATAAACCCCTACCCCCGTGTGCCTGCTCGGACCTTGCTGAAGGAGCGGCCACATGTCCACTCACAGGCAGAGCGGGCGATGCGACACGGCCAGCCTAAACATTAAACATCCGTCTCGTGCGCCGCGAACACCGCTGAACCCGCCACTCCCCTTGGGGAGAGGGTCGCCCAACCGCGCCTGGTACCCGCGAAGATGTCACTACAGCACAGACAGTGGGTGAAGCATGTAACACCTGGGGTGTACCATGCGATGCACCAGACTCCTTACTGCCTCTACACTCCGAGGCAGCAGCCCGAAGACGGCTGACCGCGGCCAACAACACGTTCAGCTGTTCGCGAACAGCGGCCTTCTCCTCCTGCGTCCGTACACAGCAGTCACACATCCTATCCATCCTAAGAAATCAATTTACTGTAGAGAGCTAATCAATCTTTAACTAGACTGCTAATTCACTAAAGGAGGCTGATTGTTGACTTAACTGTGGTTTCTTGTAGAAAACAATGAAAATAGCACTACCTGTCTCTGGACTGTATTGAAAACAAACACTAGCACTACCGGCACTATGGTTGACTAAAGGGACTCTCTCCGACTGTATTCAAAGCAAACACGAAATCTATTGAACACTGTTACTAGCAGTCGACAATTAAAGCTTCCTAAAAGCAAAAACACACGAAAGAAGAAATGACAAGTAAGAAAAATACAGTTAATACTTAAATTAAGGTAACTCGCTGCACAGCGGACGTGAGGCAGACGGCAGTTAAGACGACACAGACACTACTGGCACTATGGCTGACTAAAGGGACCGAAATATCAGTTTAATAAGTCACAGCTGCAAAATACTAACGCGAATTCTTTACAGACGAATGGAAAAACTGGTAGAAACCGACCTCGGGGAAGATCAGTTTGGATTCCGTAGAAATGTTGGAACACGTGAGGCAAAACTGACACTACGACTTATCTTAGGAGAAAGATTAAGGAAAGGCAAACCTACGTTTCTAGCATTTGTAGATTTAGAGAAAGCTTTTGACAACGTTGTCTGGAATACTCTCTTTCAAATTCTGAATGTGTCAGGGGTAAAATACAGGGAGCGAAGGCTATTTACAATTTGTACAGAAACCAGATGGCAGTTATAAGAGTCGAGGGGCACAAAAGGGAAGCAGTGGTTGAGAGGGGAGTGAGGCAGGATTGTAGCCTATCCCCAATGTTATTCAATCTGTTCACTGAACATGCAGTAAAGGAAACCAAAGAAAAATTTGGAGTAGGAATTAAAATCAAGGTGGAGGAAATAAAAATCTTGAGGTTTGCTGATGACATGGTAATTCAGTAAGAGATAGCAAAGGAGTTGGCAAAACAGTTGAATGAGGAGGATAGAAGATGAACATCAACAAAATCAAGATGAGGATAACGGAATGAAGTCGAATTGAATCAGGTGATGCTGAGGGAATTAGATTAGGAAATGAGACACTTAAAGTAGTAGAAGAGATTGTGCTGAAATGCTCGTCACTTCCAAACCCAAGTATGTACACTGCTTGAGAATTGCTACAGAACGAAGTCATTGCTTTCAGTAATGGTCGACATGAAATACAGTACGTATGTAATAAAATGTAGACTGGCAATGGCAAGGAAAGCGTTTCTGAAGAAGAAAAATTTGTTAACATCGAATATAGATTTATGTATCAGGAAGTCGTTTCTGAAAGTATTTGTATGGAGTATAGCCATGTATGGAAATGAAACATGGACGTAAATAGTTTAGACAAGAAGAGAATAGAAGCTTTAGAAATTTGGTGCTACTGAAGAATGCTGAAGATTAGATGGGTAGATCACATAACTAATGATGAGGTATTGTATAGAATTGGGAAGGAGTTTGTGGCACAACTTGTGCAGAAGGAAGCGGTTGGTAGGACATGTTCTGAGGCATCAAGGGATCACCAATGTAGTACTGGGGGGCAGCGTGGAGGGTAAAAATCGTAGAGTGAGACCAAGAGATGAATACACTAAACATATTCAGAAGGATGTAGGTTGCAGTTGGTACTGGGAGATGAAGAATGTTGCACAGGATAGAGTAGTATGGAGAGCTGCATCAAACCAGTCTCAGGAGTGAAGACCACAACAGCAACAACATGAATCTAACATTCAGACACATGTGGATATCATTACTGCAAATGTCTGTTACGTAAACCGTAAATCCAACAACGTATCAAAACTGAGAATGCATGGATATATAGGGTGAAAATCAATGGGTTGCGGACTGAACCCTGGGGGACTTGTTGCTTCTGTGCATTCTTCCTTGTAGAACGCACGCCCACTCAACAAAGCACTGTCTTTACTTCTCTGGTTGCAAACCCATAGGTAATTACCCACTGGGATAGTAAAATGAAGTAGTCTGTGGGGTAAAACTAAAATGATTTAATTGTGCTTCAGTCACGAAGTTAAATTATTTTTAAGCTGTAATCACTTCTTTTATTCGAGTTTTGCCATTAATGTTTATTAGATAAGTAGAAATCACAAATACCATTATTATCAAATGCCACAATGCAGTGCAAACCACCGCTTATTAAAAAAAATGTATGCACAACGTTATTTGAACTTCAAGTTCAACTTATTGCTACTTTGCAGCTGTTTGGTTCGGCGTGCCCAGTGGTTGGACCAAGCAATGGCTTCGCTTGTTGCTCATTGTTTCGTTTAATAATTGTTGGAGTTTACTGGCCACTCCAGTCAAAATAACATATAATTATTTCTTTTCTGAAGTGTCATTCCTTCAGGGATTCTCTGAAAAAATACATTTGACCTCATCTTACGAGACTCAGTGGCGTATATCTTAACAACCCTAAATAAGATTAGTAATTTTATTTGGAAGCTGGATCTTTATCAAAGCAAAGCTTGAGGGCGTTTCGATGTTGCAACAGCTGATAATGACGCTCGATGCAATGGTTGAAAAATGCTGATTCAAGAAGTAATTAAGACAGCACTTCTAATAAATGTTAAATTATTTTAGTTACTATTTTTCTGATTTGGAAAAACGATAAGAAAATGCCATGATATAGACAACTGTTTGTGTATGAATGAATTTTGGAGCATGATTTGCAATGTGCATTGACTGAGACCAAATAGAATAAAAAAAAGATTATTGAAAATATGTGGTACCATTCGTCTCCATAAAACAATGTTTCTTGTTTGAAACACATGTGAAATTTCTCCGTTTTAACGTTAACTAAATATTATTTATCTCTTCCCTGTTAAGAAATGGAAATACCCAAATTCAATTGATTTAGTAACAAAGAGTTCCCGGCGATACTGTACGCTGTTGGGGGCATGCCTGACACCTACTGTCGTTCAGAGCTAATGGTCTGTGAGGTGGCGTTAGTTGGTTATGTCTTTTGAAACGCACCTACCACCGTAAGTTTGTAAGTAGGCTGTTCAGGTTTTTATATTGGTAACGCCATGTAGGGCTATGTATGAAAATCACTGGTTGTGCTGTGTGCAGTCTGTGGCTGGTTTGCATTGTTGCAATTTGCTATTGTAGTGTTGGACTGTTGGCTGTTAACAGCGCGTAGCGTTGCGCAGTTGGAGGTGAGCCGTCAGCAATGGTGGATGTGTGGAAGTGAGATGGCAGATTTTTGAGAGTGGATGATCTGGACGTGTGTCCATCAGAGACAGTACATTTGTAAGACTGGATGTCATGAACTGATATATATAATATGACTTTTGAACACTATTAAGGCAAAGGCATTGTTTGTTCTCTATCAAAATCTTTCTTTTGCTAACTGTGCCTATCAGTAGTTAGTGCCTTCAATAGTTTGAATCTTTTATTTAGCTGGCAGTAGTGGCGCTCGGTGTATTGCAGTAGTTCGAGTAATGAAGATTTTTGTGAGGTAAGTAATTTGTGAAACGTATAGGTTAATGTTAGTCAGGGCCATTCTTTTGTATGGATTTTTGGAAGTCAGATTGCGATGCGCTAAAAATATTGTGTGTCCGTTTAAGCACAATCATGTATAATTGTTCAAAGGGGACCTTTCAAGTTTCCTTAGAACCACGCGCAGTCCTGAAGCGACATATAATCTGATTAAGCATGAAAAACACTTTTTAAAAGACAGCTTGGACGCTTTGTATAAGCTAGGTAGCATAAAACTTCCTGTTTCCTGCTGCAAAGAGGGTTCCTTATATCACGTCTGAATAAAACAAGTTCATGTCGAAAATTTCTGTGATATATTTCTATTTTGGCAATGTGCATATGCTGATACCAAGTCCATCCTGAGACACTGTTCTTGACATAATACTAGTTTGCAGTATCACATTCACACATACAGCACATTATCACATGAATAGTCAGGATTAATGTAGAATTTCGCGACGTGACGTCTAAACAACCGCAAATTTTAATAGTCAGTAAACAGTATAAAATTTCATATGATGGTTTCAGTTTTGATATACTCGCTCAATAGTTCACAGTTCACCAATATTCTAGATGTCAACTGTATAGCACGCCACGTGGAATTCTTGAAGCCACTGAAAGAAATTCGCAGAGGTCTATGAAATTTTTAAAAACATCCGAAATTTTCCGAAACACTCTACTTCTCAGGGACAGCAACAGCGACTGACACCATTTTAAGAAAATTACTTGAGCATCAAAACATAGGACGCCTTGATACTAAAGCTGCATAACCAGCCTTTCATAGAAAACAGCGTAATTTCCCTACTTGACCAATCCCCAAACCCCAATTTATTATGGTTGTTTCCAGAGCTTAGCTTTTTCTGAGAGCAAATAAAATAAAACGGTCTCATCTTTACTATTATTGAGGACTGAATTATATTTGCAGAAACTTTAAAATGGCTAGTTTGTATGAAACAAATCACATGACGTATGTGCTTCACTTATCGATTACACAGTATGATTCACACCCTCCTTTTTAATGAAGTAGGAACAATTTTGCAGCTATGTATGCGCATTAAAAAATACACACTCCAGCTCGCACACAAGGTGTCGCCAAATCACACCCATATCCCACGGTTCCCATTGAAACTTTCCAATCATCTGTTGCTGTTATCGCCATCAATGGGATACGATAGGAACAGTTGGAATTTCTTTGTTTAAAACAAGCAAAGTGCGCGAGAATGTCTCCCGAGGTCCACTCAGCACCCACTGTCACCTATCCACTACTTGCTGCTGCCACTAATCGTAACAGAAGTGGTCCTCTTGTTGCCAACCCAATTGTGCTGCTAAAGTGCGAGTGATGGTGCACCCATAGTTCAAATGATCGAAAATCTTCTTAAGGCAGTCCTCACGTAACATTCGAACCATAATGTTGCCCTTGTCTGCTGGCAGAACTACTGGCTCTTTTCTCTGTACCACTCCTTCTTCCTTGGAAATGATGCATGTAGACAGGCAGATATCAGCACCATGAATAAAAGCGATAAGAGAATTAAGAATCTCCTCACTGGGCCAGGTTTGTCGCTTAACACATCATTAAAGGTATTTAAACATGAAACTTTAAGACAAACAAGGGAAATATTCTTCTAAGGCCCACTGTTAGTAATTTCGGCACATCTACATACCAGCTGGCAAAGTACCTGAAACGTATTACCAGCAAATATAGGGGAAGTGCGTACACATCTACAGCTCTGCAGATTTTGTACACCTCCTTAGTTGGGCTCCAGCATACAGATGTTATGGTCAATTTCGATGTTATCACCCTCTTTACAGGAGTATCACTCACTGTTTCCTTGGAACTAAAGCGGAGAAGTTCGTAGTTTTAGGGACGCTCTGACAGCAACTCGTAACGCCGGAAATGCCTATCGTCCTGTTTCCATCTATTGTACTATAAATTTTTTCCTTATTTTGTTACCTGAAGATGAGACATTTCTGCGTCTTTATATATTGTAATTGTTTTACTATTTGTATATATATGCATTTATGTCGATGTATAATTGTTTTGTTTTGTAAATACTACTTGATTTTTACGTTGGGTCTTGCCTAGGGAAAACTATGCTATGGAACGATTACATCGATAAGTTGTGTGGAGAACCAAAGTGTTTAGGATCTTTGGGAGTGTTAACTCTGCCTCGTGGATCGCGGGCAGAGCGGGGTCTGGCTGGAGTAGGGCGGTGGGGCAGGTGTGTTGAGTAACGCTCCCGCGCGCGAGTTGCCGCGCTTTTGGGGTTTGGCAGCATGTAATTGCACTCGACTTGCTATAATAGTTTCTGGCACGATGTCGCGGACGGGAAACATTAGCACGCACACACCAAGAGCCCGTTTCGCCTGCTGACCATGTCGACAAGAAGGTGCGGCAGCATCCAGCTTCTGCAACAGCTACGGCCGACAATGAGTGATTGTCGCCACCTCCTCTATCGACGACTTCAAACCTTCAATCAACCAACAGGGAAGACTGAAAGCACGTAAAGTTTTAGAACTGTATGGCAGATCTCAGCTTTTCAAACTATTCCATTAGCATCACTAAAATACAGTAACTTAGCAAAAACTTTGTTGCTCATTGTCACAATTGCATTACCAAGCAGGGTCCCTTCCTTTTCCGAAATGAAGTCGAGTGTCGTTGAAAATCAAACGCCAGCATTAAAGTAATATCATTCGATTTCACTGCTTTAATTTCAAAGTTCAGTTAAGGTATTCATATCTGGCTACAATATTTAGATTACACAAGCACAAATTAAGAGTGCGATTTTTGTTACCGTATTTTAGCTTACCTGTAACTGCAGCTCATCTTAGTACGTACTAAATTTTACTATTGTTAATTGTTCAGAATCATTTAATTCAAGTTCAAAGTTAAATCTCTTATTTCTAAATTGCGTAGATTCAAGCAGCTTTTGAAATGATTGTTGAGGTTGTCAAGGACTAACCTTATTTTCTTGAATTTCGTAGTGCTTCAGAAACAAAGTTCACTATTAATTTCAGTCACTAAATTAACTTTCAGTTTCATGGTTTTATTAATTCTTTTGCTAAATCAAGCAAGAGTGTAATGAAATTTATTACTTCTGATAAACATTCAGTTTTCACACAACACGTGTCAACCTTCAGATGCCACGCTTTTAATGCTAATTATATGTGCAATAACCATTATTTTTCGGTTATTATAGTAGTTGTCCATAGGACTGGCGACCATAATTTTCCCCAAATCTCAAATATCTAATTAACGGTAGTTAGTTGTTAACGTAACGACCGCACATTTACCATCTTTATTAACTTTACCCCTTTTCAAAATTAATTTCCACCAGTTTCATTTGCATTTTTTCTTTCATTTAGATGTGACCCTTTCCTCCCTCTTTACCGACAGATTATTTTCGGTGACGATTGCTTTTCCCAAATTTCCATTAGGTACACGCGGTTTAATTTTTACAGTCATTAAGGTCGATAAGTGAGGGGGAGGTTACCAACTTACTTCCTGTTCGAAGGAAAATATAATGAAGAAACCAATGGCGTAGCGATGGGTAGTCCGTTACCAATTGTCGTGACGAAGCAGTAGCAAAGGCAGTAGAATCTGTCCAGTTGAAACCAAAGTGTTTCTTTCGGTACGTAGACGACACGTTTGTAGTGTGGCCAAATGGAGTGGAAAAGCTCCATGAGTTTCTGGAACGTTTGACCTCCATCCATTGAAATGTTAAGTTCTCGGAGGGACTTGAGAAAGAAAACTAACTACCTTTCCTTGACATGTTAGTTAAGGGAAGAACGAATATGAATGTGTCACCCTATGTATAGAAAACCTACGCATACAGACCTCTACATGCGTCGAGCTATCGCCATCCGCCACAAAGAAATCCGCTGCAAAGGAATTTGGTCCATAGAGATCGAACACATTCCCACAACGAGAGTCTCGCCGAAGAATTACAATAGCGGGTACTCAGACCATCTAACTGAGCGGGCAGTGTAATGAAAATAGAAAATGCTTGAGAAAGAGGTTTAGATCGAGACCGAGGAAGAGAAGCCAAAGATCGATTTTCTATCTTCTGCTGGCACAATATCTCGAAATTTCGGTTGACTCCTGTAGAAATATGGCATCCAGAGTATTTCACTCCCTTCAACTAAGATAAAAAGTATTCTTTGCAACGTGAAAGACGACCCAGGTCTCTGAAAGCCTTGAGCTGTCTCCGAGCATTGTCTCAAATGTAAGCATGAAATGAAATACGATGAGTCCAGTATTGTGATGCAAACGCCAAGTTCCTAGGACAGCACAATTACGGAGTCAATCGAAATTAAGATGTCAGAAACCTAATAAACAGGGTCGCTGGGTTCATTTTAAATAACGCTTGGGGTCGGGCACTCAATTTATTACAAACTCACCAGCGGTGGCGTAGTGGTTAGCACACTGGATTCGCATTCGGGAGGACGACGGTTCAAACCAGCATCCGGCCATTCCGATTTAGGTTTCCCGAGATTTCTTTATATCGCTTCAGACAAATGGCGGGAAGGTTCCTTTGAAAGTGCACAGCCGATTTCCTTCCCCATCCGTCCCTAATCCGATTGGTCCAGTTGCCTCGCTGTTTCGACCCCTCTCCCAAATCAGCCTAACCAACCCAACTCATCAGCCGTCACATTCACCAGAGTTAGAAAACGCTGAGAGTTTCCGGTTCACGAAATATCTGTACGAGCTATGAAAACCAAAGAGCGTCAAAGGACGTGGTGGCCTCTGGCAATAGAATTGGGCCATAAATAGCGTCATGAGAGCAACAACAGAACACAGTCTGGTTGGAGACCAGTAAGCGAGTACCAATAACAGCAAATCTCACAGCACCTGAAGATGACTGCTAGACTGGCCGTCGAAATATTGCCCATAAAAGCGAAAATACAAATTGTCCGAACACCCGGAAACACGCTGTTAACCAGGCGCACGAAGAAAACGTGTAAGATCGGTAATATTATTGCAAGCAATGCTAAGACTGCTATCGTAAATGAGCTCCAATTCTAGAATAAAGATAGAAGAATCACATGTCCAGGAGTAAACGAAATTATCGGTAAACATGTTATAGATTTGTAACTAAGGACGTTGGTAAGCATCTATACGAAATTTTTCCATCTTCTGCAGCTAAAGAACATGATATTACCTGATGATAGCATACAAAACAGCAGCTGTGTTGTATTTAACAGCGTTGTGAAATTTATCTGTTGCGGTAACAAGAACATATCTAATTTGACTGGTATAGAAGTGAAACTACCGGACAATCAAGAACGACAAAAAGTTGTTAACTGTGTTCTGCTGCCTACAGTTTTAATTATCTACCTATAAACTACCAGCACATTGTTAACGCAGAATGCAATAAAGACAAGCATTAGACATTCTGCACAATATCGTAAATATTGATATTATTGAATTATGGTTTGTTACCACAATGTTACTCCACAGACTTTAGGAAAAGGAACCAATGTTTCAAATGGACTTAACACCATTCACTATAAGAGAAATTACTCCTTTCAGTGCAGTGAACGTTTTGTGGGTACATAAAAGAAAGCTGGATACGGAATGGAACGAGGTCAAAAAATGAAAATTGTAGTATATGGCGAAAAGAATGAAGTAATAAAAATAGAATGCCAGAATAGAAACTGTTACTGGGAAACACCATGACATTTTGGTTGTGGGAGCAAGGTTTACATATTACATTAAAGATAGTGTTCGGAAAAACTGACTATGACTGGGAATGTAGGACATCAGAATTTATTGAAAATATCAACGGAAAATGGCTATATGTTGGAGTATTCGTAGAAATAAGTAGATCTGAGGTGTTTACTACATTAAAGAACACTCGAAAAATTTATTTATAAGCATACATTCGTATCTGGAATCGTGTAAAGAAATGTTTAAATTGTATCTAAATGTGGTGGACTGGAGGCTGTGCCCCTAATAGTTGGAAGCACTAGAAGGGTGATCACAGATGGTGGAGTTGACTATAAGAGGTTAGCAACTCCACAACAATGTAACGAGTCACCAAAGGTTGCATCAGGGGCTGTAAGTAGATACTGAACGCAAATAGACGTGATGTAGAGCATATAAATGAGCGGAGAGGCTCATTACGTTCTACTACACAATACGTGATACATCAAAGACGGCCTTAATAGCCGTAAAAATGTGGAAGTAGCCATCTGGACTGACCTAAAGTGGAATGATTACATAAGACAAATAGTAAAATAAGTGGATAGCTCACTAGGAGAAATCTTTAGGAAATATATCACATTTACGTAAGAAGTGATTTACAAAACACTTATTCGACTGGTTTATTTTTGTATTGCTCATCAGTCTGGAACCCTAATCATGTTGTATTAAAGAAGCGGCAGACAAAATCCAACGAAAAGTAGTAGGTGCACTATGGTTTATTTGGTACATAAACGTTACGGAGATGCTAAACAACGAACTACAAGAGAGACATTGTGTAGTACGACAGGGCTAATCTTGGACTTTTGAGAACGTACGCTTTGGACAATATATTACTTGCTCCCACGCGAAGTCATCACAACGAGAAAAGCCAAGAAGTTAGAGCTGATATGGAGGTTTACCGACAGTCATTGACAAGAGGGTTAATGTTGTATTTATAGAGAAATGATCACAATAAGAAAATCCAAGAAGTTAGAGCTGATACGGAGGTTTATCGACAATCAATCTTGAGCTTGAGCGTCCAAGTACGTACTGCGTACATGTTGATTATGAATACGGTAGTCTCGTTGTTCTGTGTAATATTCTCAAGCGATGCAAATCTTGCAGACCTCGCAGTATTAAAAGCAACTTTCATACCATCTAAATCTACATTTGTATACCACAGATGACTCTACATGGCGTAGGATACTTGGTACAGATTTTAGCACTTTTCTGTCTCACACGCGTATTGAGCAATAGAACAGTGACTGCATGCCATCTAATCTCCCTTATCCTACTCAAATGGTCTCTGCTGACATATACAATGGTGACTGTGGAATTCATACACAATCTACAACACCTATTCTATAAAAATACTCAATAGAGTGTTTCAAAAGAGCTACGTCGTCTTTCTTCCCTGAAACCCAGTTAAATGCACAGATGAGAAGCAATCCCACAGACGAAACGGAGATGTCCAAACAAGAACAGACAAATGGTCGCAAATGACATGCATGTAAGTATATAATTTGTTTACATTTTTTCTGCCATCGGTAACGATTACCTAATTTTTACTGCACTGTGCGACAACCGGTAGACACACCCCATCTCCAGCAGGATGTGTTTGGATACTTATGGTAAGACATTGTATGTAGACTGTAACTTAAGAAACAATTTCCTGCGTGTGCACTTCGCTGGTAACTTTCGAAATTACACATGGTTTTTATGCATTATACATCGTTATAGAAGTATAAGCGTTCATATAGATACTTTCTTCGGCGTGTGGAGCGAAATGACAGATCTTATCTGCTACTGGGTGGGGTGGCGACCACTCCCCTAAACTCACACTGTGTGGGCGTCATTCATTCCACAGCAGACAGGCGTACCATCATTCACACTCCAGCAGCTGAACTGGGTTTTTATTGCGAAGACCACGGCGGTGATGAGGTGGCAGCAGTGTGGAGTGACAAGTCAGCAGTGGCGACCGAGCTGCCGTGGCACACAGTAGACCATGGGGGATACCTTCTGGCATTTTTCTTTCTTAAAAAAAAAAAACAACAATTTTAATTTTTCCTGTCCTATTTCTGAGGTGGTGGCAACAGCACAAGTCGTCTGTCAGCTGGGTAGTGGAAATAGCTGAAACGTGAAAGCACAGTGTATCAATGCGATTAGGCGATGACTTGTGTGTGCCATCTCGTGTATGTTTTGTTAATGTACAAGTATGCCTTTTTTTATTTTTTTCTTTAAAAAGAAAAGCAACATCACAACCTTTAGCGAGACAGGGCACATGTTGCTTTTATACCAAGTTGCCTCCCTCTGTTGTGCAAGGTGAATATTGTTCCTAGTAGTTTCCCAATTTCTCTTGATGACCTATGGATTAATATCCTCAGGAAAAGAATCATTTATTGACCAGAGATTTGATGTCGGCGAGTTAAGCAGAAACGAAAATATCAGCTTGGTGGGTGTAGTTTTAGTATTTCCTGCACAATTGTGTTAAATGTGAAACAAGCCAGTTAATGGACGGATCCCACATCGCCTGAGGTGGGCGTCAAAAATCGGCAGAGCTAATTTCAAGCCACGATTAATATGTTCCGAGATTGACAGGTGTGAGTAATACGGTGCAGTCGTGAAGTGGGAAATCGCAGTATTGAAACAAAATCTCTTGAATCCCCTGTACCTTCTGGTCCAGCATCCGTTAACAGTCTCTAAGCTGTTGCTTGATGTTACTTAACAGAGCATTCTCTTATTGTACCTCCTTTAAGTTACCGAACAGGCAAGCAACCTCTCGAAAACCGGCAGTAACGCTTACGGATTTCAGGATAATTTGTGAGGGCCGAACAGTTTCCGAGTCACTGACAAAGTATCAGAGACTTTGTTGTCTCCGCTCAGATATTGTTCACTTGGTGGGCGGCTTCTGCTCTCCCAGACATGGCCGCTGCCCCTGAGCTGGAGGAAACAGTTTGCAAGATAAATTTGTGGTCGAAATCAAGTACAGCTAAGACAGATGTGGTAGTTAAGGCCATTTTCAAGAGGTCGAATACGAATTGCTGGGTGTTGGTCCACTGTAATCTTTCACCCTTTCGGCGCACCTGTTTTACAGATGCGGCCAATTGGGCAATATTAGCGACAATTTTCGACAGAAATTCACAGTTCCTATAAGCCTAGTTACCCCTTGCTTATTCGATGGCAGAATGAAGTGATAGTTTTAATATAATTATGATAGTTCCATCGGCTGACATAATGTGTCCCAAAAAGGAAACGTCCGAGGTTATCGCCCTTGGAGGGTTATACAGTCAGCCCAGCTCATATAAATGGCGCAAGAGTTCGCATAAATGATCAAGTTGTTCAACCTAGGTCTTGCTGTATGTAATAACGTAATATAAATTTAAATTTGAGTTTCCCATAACAGTCATTCCAGCAAACACAACAATATAGCCGACATGGTCTTTCCCAAAAAGCTACACGATTACATTAAAACAGACTCCAGTCAGTACAAAATACAGTGACGGGTTTTGACTCTGGCCAGTGACACATGATAATAAGTCTCATTAAGATCCAGTGTCTTAAAATACCGAGCTCCTGAAAACCAGGTAAAACAGTTACAGAGATCTGGTAACAGTGCAAGTTCTAATACTACCTTCTGACTCAGGGAGTAGTAATCAACCATTGGCCAATAATTCTCGCCACTGGGATTAGGAGCCTCAAAAATAGGCGATAAGTACAGAGACAATGATGAGCTAACCACACCAACCACCAAAAGCTGATTGATAATTTTATGTAACTCCTCCATTTTAGGAGGAGAGAATCAGTAAGGGGATTAGTGGACAGGTATTTGATTGGTGAGCTGAATTTTTTACTCAATGATTTAAATTATTGGTCAGTAAGTTGCAAAATTTGTGAAGTACTTCCAGCAAATGCTAGCCCTCATTTTCACGCAGGTAAGCGACATGAATAGGGGAAAATCACTCGTATATAATTATGGTTACACAGAAAAATTTTTATTGTGCTGAAACTTAAAAAGGAAATCTTTACTTGCCTCATCTAGAACACACCCTGTGTTCTTTATTAAATCGCATCGGTCAATAGACCCTTGACAACAGTAAATTTCATCAGCCATGACAAGCCACGAATCCCTATATTAATAAGGATTCCGCCCAATGTAGCCAACAACTCGTCAACGGTTACACTTTTCTTGATTATCTGTTGTAAGGTTTAAAAGTATGAAGATGCTTGGTGTATATAAAAAAAGAGATGTCATACCCTAGTCGAGTATGCAATATTGGCTCATGATTTCAGGTGGCACAGACAGATGGTAAACTTGAGCTGGAACGCCTTTTCCCTATTACACTCCCTGATCAGCCCCCGGCACTTCTTACCACTAGCTGCTACCCGATGTTGTCAGTTCCATTTTACTTGCTTCAAGGTACCGGACTGCCCCCCAATGAATGACCTCACTGACTACACCGAAAGTATGATCTGCTATCAGATACCACCTTTTCTGATTTAATACAACGAAACGTGTTTTTACTTACAAAGGTTTACGAATGCCGCGCGTTTCATCACCTAAACAGAAATTCTGTATACTCGCCTGTAACACATGTAACTCTGCAAAACTATAAGGTTCATTAGTGAATATAATATGTAACCTATCCTCTGTACACATGCTTTCTAGAATGTTGTTTACTGCCTCTATTTCGGTAACCCTAATGCAAAGAGCCAACATGGCTACCCTAACCCCTCAGTAAGTTGAGGTGGCCGTTGTGGCCTAGCGGTTCTAAGCGCTTCAGTCTGGAACCTCGCGACCGCTACGGTTTGAGGTTCGAATCCTGCCTCTGGCGTGGATGTGTGTGATGTCCTTAGGTTAGTTAGGTTTAAGTAGTTCTAAGTTCTAGGGGACTGATGACCACAAGTGTTGAGTCCCACAGCGCTCAGAGCATTTGAACCACTTTGAACTACTCGTGTCTGTAGATAACTTATCAATGCTCTGTATTACTTGTAAAAGCGGATTAGTTAATTTGTTAAACTCTTTCCACCTTCCATCACAACACCTACCCGAGGTTCCAACCGCTCACCACGAGCATCTGGGTGAGAAGAGAACCGTCTGTTTTATCTCACCCAGAGTCATCTTTCTGAACCGTGACGAAATGTTACTGTTGGTTCTCTGCCTTTCCTCCTTGTCTGTAGGGCGTTGCTTTTGAAATTCCCGCTTCGTACTCTGTTGTTTCCTTACCCTAGCCAGAGGGCGCTCTGACGTTGCTGCGGCCGTGTTTGCGAGAGAGCCTCGGTCTGGAGGAGGGGTTCTAATTGCGGACGTGTGGGAGTGTACAGGAGGCCACGCCATTTGTTGATGTTTGGCGTCAGATGTGGTGCATCGTTAAAGCCGTGTTAGCATCCAGTGTCGCTGTCTCGGCTGCAGATCGATCAAAGGGGATGACTCCTGGCTGACCATTAAAAGCCCTATCCTACGGATGTCGCCGGACTTGAAGTAAGATGTTTTGACCATTATTTTGCGTTACTTGCAAGCAATTGGGCACACCAGCGTCTACAGTAATTCGACGAAGATTATATTGGCGTTGGTGTGTAAATGACTGAAGAAGGAGCAGTTTATTTAATATTCTCCTTATGCTCGTGTTCTGCGTGTGTTTTTTGCGAGTGTAAACATGACTCTCACCTTTGTCTGTTGATTTTGAGCTCATCGTCAAATACCGGTTCCAAGTAGTGACTTTCAGTTAATTAGCTGGATTCTTCCTTTACTTCGTCACGACGAGTGTTAAATGGCAAAGAGAAATTGTAGACCTTAACTTTCAAGCTCTTTTGCGTCGCTTCAATAACAGAGCCTAACCTGTTTACGAATTAAGGCCTGTGGTAAACAAGGATATTTAAGTATGTTCTTTTAAAATATTATCTGAAATCTGTCAATGATTTATGTTGCGGTAGTTGATTATGGGGTATGTACGGATGTGTTGGCACGTCTGCCGTGTAAGGCAAGCCTGCTAGTTTTGATTACATTCTGACCAGGGTCCTTGCTCGACGCTTGTCTTTAAATACACCGCTAACCTGGATAGCGTATGTTGTGGCTAATTTAAATTAATCACTGCCCAATAACTCAACACAGTTTGTCGGCCGTCAGAAGCCGTGTATGTGTTATTTATTCCTTTATTCTAATGAATCTATAAGGATGCTATTCTTAATTTGTTACTCTAGATAGCCATTAAGTTGCCATTTTTCAGGTGTTTGGATGTAGTGCGGATCCTTTGAGTATAGATTTGTCAATTTCCAATTTATTATTTTTCCACCAGTTTTTAATTGTGCTTATGCGCATATATGTATTTATATGTATATTGGTGGAAGCTAAATTTTTTATTACTATTGAGCTGCACTTAATGTCCTATTGTGAAGAAAGGAACTTATTTGAGGTTCACTATCGTCGTAAGGTGTTGTGGATGGTGCACTTTCCTGTTATTCATTTTAATGTTCTAGTCAATGTGTAAACTAGCTAATTATTTTCTCTTTACATGAAGTGTGCCTGCCTTGGTGCTGTAAGTGACTGTTTCATAACCAGTTCTTTAACGCGCCTACGCGAATATTTATGATTATGGGAGAACTTAAAGTGTGTTCGCCTGTTGAACTTCAACTAAAGAGCAGAAAACTGTATTAGGTGTTTATTATTGTTCTAGTGCTATTATCTGTCAAGTGTAACATGCGACATGTTCTTGGTCTGTTATCAAGTGTTACAATAAATGCAAATTGCAGCGAAGCGATTCGCTATTTCAGTTGTTTCCATGATTTCCTATCTCCGCATTGGTTAATCTAAACTCTTAATATTTTATTCTTTGAATATTGGAGGGAGTTGCTTGTGCCCCACTTTCCAATTCTGCAAACTTGCATGAAGCTGTAAATGAAAGCTTTTCAGAATAGCACTTCAATAGGAGAGTTTTGTTTCGAATCGGTTTCTACAATACTTAAATCCTGAACGTGATTATACATATGGTTCACATTTGCTTGAATCGTAAAGATTTGAAGCGACGCAAGCACGCAACCTTGCAATAATTCTACAATTTGCTTGCACATCAGACAGAAAACCACTGCACACAGCTCAAGCGTCACCGACTTGTGTCAGCCGTCATGCTAAGGCAGTGGCCCAACGCACTATGCACTCATTGACTTAACACAGCTACACTGCCTATAATGCATAAACGACTATCCCAAGCTCGTACTGGAGCTGGTGCTTATTCAGGTACAATATCCCCATCACAATGTTTTCAGTCCATGGCCTGTTCCGAACTTACAGTCACCTGCAGTCATTAAGACAAGCAGCAAAACTTGACACGACAAAACTTCCCTCCCTACTAGTACACAGGCCCAGAAACCTGCCTCCATATATCACCCACGCTCAGCTACCAATGAAGTGATAGGGAGCTATGATCTAATAGGGGTGTGGTGCCGAGCATACAGAAAATAATCTTTTAAACATATGTGTCTATCAGAGATGACAAATTTAACATGAATTAGCATTGTGCATATGGTGCCAGAAATATTCTAAATATACACTGAGGCCACAAAAAGTCATGATATAGCGATATGCACATATACAGATGTCGGTAGCATAGCCCATACAAGGTATAAAAGGGCAATGCATTGTACTCAGATGAGTCATGTGAAAAGGTTTCCGATATGATTATGGCTGCATGACGAGAGTTAACAGACTTTGAAGGTGGAAATGTAGTTGTAGCTAGACGTATGGGACATTTCGGAAATCTTTAAGGAATTGAATATTCCGAGATCCATAGGGTCATGAGTGTGTCGAGAATACCAAATTTCAGGTATTATCTCGCACCACGGACAACGCAGGGGCTGACTGCCTTCCCTTAATAACAGAGAGCAGCGGTGTTTACATATAGTTGCCCGTGCTGACAAAGAAGTGACACTGCGTGAAATAGCAGAAGAATTCAGTGTCGGACGTACGACTAACGCATCTGTTAGGACAGAGCAACGAAATATGACGTTTGTTGGTTATGGTAGCAGGCGACCGACGCCGGTGCGTTTGCTAACAGCACGGCATCGTGTGCAGCGCCTCTCCTGCATTAGTGACCTAATCGCTTGGACCTTAGAAGACTGGAACCTGTGACCTGGCCAGCTAAGTCTCAATTCCAGTTGGTAAGTGTTGATGGTGGGGCTCGAATGTGGCGCAGACCCACTAAGCCATAGACTAAAATTGTCACCAAGGTACTGTGCAAGCTGACGGTGGCCCATAATTTTGCGGGCTGTGTTTACATGGAATGGATAGGGTCCGCTGGTCCAATTAAATCGATTACTGACTGGAAGTGGCTATGTTCGGCAACCTGGAGGCCATTTGCGGACAGTCATGGACTTCACGTTCCCAAACGATGGTGCGCTATGTCACTTGACCAGTATTGTTCGCGACTGTTTTGAAGAACATTCTGGACTGTTCGAGCGAATGATTTGGCTACCCAGATCGCCCGACATGGAGCCCATCGCACAGTTATGGGACATAATGTAGAGGTCAGTTCGTGAACAACATCTGCACCGGCAACACTTTCGAAATTATGGACAGCCATAGGGGCAGCATGCTTCATTATTTCTGCAGGGGTTTTCCAACGACTACTTGAGTCCACGCCACGTCGAGTTGTTGCACTACACTGGACAAAAGGTTGCCTGACCCGACATTAGGAGGAATCCCATGACTTTTGTCACCTCATTTTACACAATTAAACATATACTTGGTTCTGTAACAATCATAGTTATTTACACTTGACGGCAAAAAAAATTAAGATGGCAAAGTAATAGAAGAAATCTACATTCAGGTGAAGTTTCTCAAAACTGAGCCACTGTTTGGGAACTGTCAATGGTAGTGGGTAAGCAATACTTAATCACCATGGACGCCAGCATTTAAATTACAGTTTCTATAATAGTACAACTCTTTGAACTCTATAACATTGGAAATCGCCTCATAGGCATTTAATGGTATATCACTTGATGAGTATGGCTCAGATACTCATTCTACTAGTTGGTTTAGCCTTATTGATTTGAAATTATTACCCAATATTATATGACAAAGAAGACAGAACTAGCATAGTGTGTAAAATACATTTAATTTCTGACAACTATCATTCAGACAAACTTCAGCATCCAGCAGTCGGAGATATGAAGCAAATATGCTATTACTATGTAGTAATAGCAAATAATTACTATTCTGTAATTATGGTAAATAATTACTATAGTGTACAGTAATTTTTTAGAGGTTCCAGACTGTTTTGTGTGATTGTGAACATGCTACAACTCAATGCTAGGTTCATTAGTGGAAAAAGAATGTCTACGTGCTCTTCAAAATGGAATGGCAGATAATGTGAAATACTCTGCATATGAAGCTGTGAAGGTGAATAGTGATATGGAGGCAGAAGTAGTAACACACCAGACATGGGTTTGTGTCTCAAATGTGGCGGAACATGGATGAAGCGTGGCCACACATTGCTGCATGGGGAATATCTATAATTAATATTGATACTGGAAAAATTCTGTAGATTTAGGTAATAAATAAATATTGTGGTAAAAGTTCACTAGACAACAATGCTTTCGATGAAGATGACGCAAATAGGTGGAAACCTGAATACAGGAAAATATGCTGTAAAAATTATTCCGGTTCTAGTGGTGGAATGGAACCTGCAGGTATGCAGCTTACGTTGAATCGAAGTGTGGAAACGTATGGTGCTAGATACACACATACCTAGCTCAAGGAGACCCCAGAGTATCCAAAAATGTTTTGAAAAGTAAATCGTATCACCCTAGTTGAGCTATACAAAAGTTAGAATGTTGGTGATGTGCAAAAACGAATGGAGGACAGAGTTTTAAAATTAAAACGTAAATGAAAGTGTTACAAAATTGAGTACGTGGAACACGGCCACAGAATGTACAGCAAAAGATGCTGAATTATTGAAAATATGACTGTGAAGATATCGGACTACTCGACACAGAGTTATAACAAAATTTCAGTACGCACGGTAAAATTATTCCACTTTTGTGATCACTCACTGACAACTGGTGATTTGAATGAAACAAAATAACTATTACAACTGGAACGTTGACATGGAGTAGATAAGGATGTGTTACACACCGTCACTGGTTTAAATAATAGTATGATAACGCAGTAACTACAACGACCATTAGCATTTCGCATGCAAACTAAAATAATGAATGATTTACAACAATGAATGAAACAGAATGCTGCTAATGAAATGTTATACTTGCGTGCCAAAATAATTAGTAATGATGTGCTGTGAAAACAGTTAATAAAGGAAATCAGTTGTTTACTCAGTTTTTACTCTCTTTAGTAACAGAATGTAAACGCAAAACATTGCTGAGAAACTGCTCCTTACAAGTAACAAATCGTTTAGCTAGATTGTTGCTGTGATGTCACCTTTCAGTAGCAGATAAATAATTTCCGTATCATTCCTCGTTCCTTTTACTGCCATGTTACGTTTATTATTCCTTAGTGGTTGATGTCTCCTTTCTGTAACTCCAGATGTAGTCACGTTATAAATATTCCTCAATAAGTACTTCATCGGTCATCACATTATGCTCACAGCTGCCTACGGAGCACACGCCACTGCCACAACTAGCAGACGGTTACGGGCTACTACTCTCAAGGTTGTTTGAAAAAGAAAGACTCTGCCTGACTAGTTCAGCTCTCATACAAGTGCAAAAATGTGTTATACACTTTGTTTCTTGTTAACGCACTTTCTACTGTTCAGTATAGTTGAACTTTTGAAATAATTTATTATATACATAGTATAAGCAGCACATACTGAAGTGCTCAGATAGAAATGACAATTTATGCAAACAGTGTCTTATACTACTAGTAGATGGCTACAGAACGGTGGCGCACACTTTGAAATATTCCAGATTGTATTATGGACTGAAATTAATAAACTCACAACTAAAAATTATGCTGTACTTCTATGTTTCGCAAGTGAGTAACTCTAAGCATAACATTTCACACGAATTGGTTATATATATATATATATATATATATATATATATATATATATATATATATATATATATATATATATAACCAATTCGTGTGAAATGTTATGTTGCAAATTCAAGAAAGCTGTGCTTGATGGCACCAGTTATTCACGTAAGCACAGTTTATCTCAGGCTGTGTTGAATATAATAAAACTAATTTTTAGATGTTCAGCATATCCAGAACATCTGCAGAAAGAATGCATAAAAAATACGAAATCCTAATGCATAAAAAATACGAAATCCTAATGAAAGTTACAATTCTCCGGTATAGAAACGATTTGTTTCCGAAACTAATGTTGAAACTGCGGCATGTGATGCTTCTTTAGTTTCTAACTGTGGTAATCTTGGCAGACTACCAACTCTATAGAGGCTAGTATTTGATACAGAAGCTTTCGCACTGTCGATATTGAAGGAAGTCGATGACACGAGAATTGTTTCTCAGTTTGAAAATTAGATTTACAAAAAAAAAGACAATAAAACAAAAGACTCAAATGTTTTTCAAATGTTTTTTATTCCAGTCTTTGATCACAATCTCAATTCTTTAGACGATTATCGGTTTCAGTCCGTAATAACCATCCTCATATCTTTTTTACACCATGTCCTAAAGTGCTAAGGCCATATTGGCATCGTCAAAATATTTAATCAGCATATAATTTGACGATGCCAATATGGCCTTAGCACTTTAGGACATGGCGTAAAAAAGATCTGAGAATGATCATTACGGACTGAAACCAGCCATCGTCTAAAGAATTGAGATTGTGACCAAAGACCAGAATAACAAACATTTGACAGTGTTGGATCACTGTTTGTATACGCGACTATGTCGCAGTTGGTAAAACGAAAGACTGCTTCAGGATGAAAAGGAGTACGCATATGATTTGTGCTAGTTAACACACATGAGGTAAGACCTATACAAACACGTCAGATCTTTCGTTTGGGTTTCCTACAGCTTGCATTGTGGAAATTTTATGTACCATTTCCTCTTAAACCATTGGCGTCTGTGTACTTACATTTGGCATGCAACTTGTCAATGTCATAGTGACTCACTGATTGGGAGTAATTTTCATTGATACAATAGTAAGGCATTTATGCAAGAGAAAAGCCCTACAATTTGGCCCATTTTTCTTCACAGACGTTTGGAAAACTATAAAAATTCCAGCAAAACAAGATATCAAAATTTTATTCCACCTATATTTATAATAATGCCAATAATGCCATATCAAATTTCGTACAAAAATTTTGTTGTTTCCAGAAAAGGAGCATTTGCACTAGAATTTAATATAAAAAATTTTAGATGCCGGAACGGATTTATTCAATCGTCTTCTCCTCCCCCCACCCCTCCCCACCCCCGTTAGCCATAAAATCACAAGTATAGATTTTTGAAAACTTGCTATAAAATTTACAACGAGAAACAAATTTTTGCAAAATATTATTATGCGATTCAGGTTTTTAAAACGTAATTTATTATAATCACTAGATTTAATACAAACAGCAGGTGTTACTGACTGTCCATTAGTAGAGTCATTTCGCTCCCTAGTTCTGCTCGATCCATATCGGCACAAGTCGTAGTCTTCGTGACTATGACGTCATGTTTTCAACTGCTGTCAGTCCCAAATATTAAACAGTTACGTATTAGGTGCATGGTGAAGCGGAAGTTTTACGTGCGCATTCGTATTCTTGGGTTCTCAGGAACTTCACCATGAATTTTCTGGAAATTTAATCTTTTGATCTGAAATATGTAATTAATTAATATGTTATTCTAGTTATATAGTAGCTCGCCACATGTCCCTGCCCTATCATCACATTGGGCACCATTGTCAAGTCACTGGTGTCGGGGCAGCTGCAAATTACGGTTTCGTTGTGATTTAACACACGTGTACTATTATAAATCTCTGTTACTGACTTGTTCCAATGAGTTCAAATAAAATTCCCTGCGAAGAGTCGGAACACCGTTCCGGTGTGTTTCGGACGAAATTTAAGCCCTGATATGTACCTACCTTGCTGAAAACATTTCAGTTGCTTATAATTAAAAACGTATAACGTCTATAAGCATGAAAACTAGTGTGTGTGGGTGTGTGTCTGTGTGTGTGTGCACAAATTTCTTAAGAACTGCGCTAGATTTAATTCCGTTATCTTGAAAATTTTGGACTTTGTGACTATTTTTCAAAGTACTGGAATTTCGCATACATCACCCTTTAAATCCAGTATTTTTTTTCCTCACTTCAGCGTTCGTGTCTCATTTGTAATGAAATATCGTAACTTCTGAAAAAGTGAGAAACAGAACGTTAATTACCAGAGAGATATCTTCATCTTAAAACAACAGCACTTCCCTTTTCCTTCACGTTTTATTCGTTTGGGTAAATATTGTTTCAATGGACACGTCTATCATTCGTATTTGTCTTACCTGATGCACGTAGCCTTGTTATGCATGACGGAACTTGTAGATACAGATTTCAGAGTTTTGCATTGGCCGTAACGACCGTTAACGATGCGTTCTTTCCAGGCATCCTCTACCAGTGCCGACGTGGAAAAGTGCTAAAATAATACAAAGTACTAAAATAATACAAAAAACTAGGTTTCAAAACGCTGCTTCATTATTAAGAGCTAACACTAACGAGAAAAGGAGTACAGGAAGGGGAGTGAGGCACGCTTGTATCCTACCCCGATGTTTTTGAATCTGTGCGTTGAGCAAGCATTAAACCAAACGCGGAAGAGACGTGGAAAGAAATTTAAAAAAAAATAGATTTTTTTGAAGACACTGTAATTCTGTCAGAGAGGCGAAAAGGATTGGGAAGATCAGCGGAGTGCAATGAATAGTGTCCTGAATAGATATTATGAGATGCATATCAGTAAAAGTAAAAAAAAGGGTAATGATTTGTATTCGAATTCAGTCATGCGAAGCCAAGGGAATCACAATACGAAATGAGACGCTAAAAGCAGTATATAAGTTTGTGGAGGAAATTAACTGACGATGGACGAAATATGTAGGATACAAAATTCAGTCTGGAAATAAAAGAAAAACGTTTCTGAAAATGAAAATGTATTAACACACAATACACATTTAAATGCCAGGAAATGTTATCTGAAAGAAGGAATTGGTTGATAGGACGCATCCTGAGGCATAATGAATCATCAGTTTGGATATACAGAGAACTGGGGGAGGGGGGCGGATAAAAATTGTAGAGGGAGATCAAGGATTGACAACATTAAGTAGGTAGCAAAAATTCAAAGATGAACAAGCCAGTGCAGACAAAAAATAGGCTGAAGAAAAGAAATTTGCTAACAACGAATATAGAATTTTCAGATAGTGTCAGAGAGTGCCTACGGAACATCAGACCAGTTGTGTGGCTGGACTGAAGAGTTTTTAGCAAACAGAACACAGCATGTTGTTCTCAATGGAGAGACGACTACAGACGTTAAAGTAACCTCTGGCGTGCCACAGGGGATTGTTATGGGACTATTGATTTTCACAATATATATGAATGGCCTAGTAGATAGTGTCGGAAGTTCCATGCGGCTCTTCTCGGATGATGCTGTAGTATACAGAGAAGTTGCAGCATTAGAAAATTGTGGCGAAATGCAGGAAGATCTGCAGCGGATAGACACTTGGTGCAGGGAGTGGCAACTGACCCTTAACATAGACAAATGTAATGTATTGCGAATACATAGAAAGAAGGATCCTTTATTGTATGATTATATGATAGCGAAACAAACACTGGTAGCAGTTACTTCTGTAAAATATCTGGGAGAATGCGTGCGGAACGGTATGAAGTGCAATGGTCATATAAAATTAATTGTTGGTAAGGCGGGTACCAGGTTGAGATTCACTGGGAGAGTCCTTAGAAAATGTAGTCCATCAACAAAGGAGGTGGCTTACAAAACACTCGTTCGACCCATACTTGAGTATTACTCATCAGTGTGGGATCCGTGCCAGATCGGGCTGACGGAGGAGATAGAGAAGATCCAAAGAAGAGCGGCGTGTTTCGTCACAGGGTTATTTGGTAACCGTGATAGCGTTATGGAGATGTTTAGCAAACTCAAGTAGCAGACTCTGCAAGACAGGCGCTCTACATCGCGGCGTAGCTTGCTCGCCAGGTTTCGAGAGGGTGCGTTTCTGGATGAGGTATACCTCCCGAAGAGATCACGGATGTAAAATTAGAGAGATTCGAGCGCGCACGGAGGCTTTCCGGCAGTCGTTCTTCCCGCGAACCATACGCAACTGGAACAGGAAAGGGAGGTAATGACAGTGGCACGTAAAGTGCCCTCCGCCACAAACCGTTGAGTGGCTTGCGGAGTATAAATGTAGATGTAGATGTAGAAAGTCTTTTCTGAAAGTATTTGTGTGGAGTGTAGCCATGTATGGCAGGGAAAATATGGACGATAAATAATTTATAGAAGAAGAGGATAGAAGTTCTCGAAAAGTGACGCTACAGAAGAATGCTGATGATTAGATGGGTAGATAATGTAACTAATGAGGAGGTACTGAACAGAATTGGGGAGAAGACAAATTTGTGGCACGACTCGACTAGAAGAAGGGATAAGTTAGTTGGACACGTTGTGGGGCATCTGATGACCAATTTAGTATTGGAGGGAAGCGTGGAGGGTAAAAATCGTAGAGGGGGCCACGAGATGAATACGCTAAGCAGATTAAGAAGGATATAGGTTTCAGTACTTACTCGGAGATGAAGAGTCTTGCACAGGATAGAGTAGCATCCAGTTCTCAATCGGGGAGAGATCTGACGACCTTGCTGGGGTGATATGGTTTGCCAGGCAAGAATACAAGCGGAAGAAAGTCTTGTCATGTGTGAAAGGTTATTTTATTGGTAAATCGTGTGCCCAGGATGGCTTGCTATGTAGGGCAACAAAGGGGACGTAGAATATCGTCAACGCTCTTCTGTGGTGTGGAGGTGCCGCCAATGACACCAAAAAGGGTTTTGCTACGAAATTAAATCAGATCATCACTCCTCGCTGTCGAGCTGTTGGCGGCGACAGTGTGGGTCTTCAGCACTGTCTGTGGCATCTGCAGACACGTCTTCGCCCTGGAATCTCGTTGGCTGTAGAACAATTGTTTTCAGCGACAAGCCCCTCTTCTAGTTTGCCCTGATGATCAACGAAAACGTCCCTGGAGGCGTTCACCTTCAGTGGTGGGAATCAACCTGACCGTCACCAGCCGTACGGCCCGATAGTCATGAGTGATGATCTAGGATGCCATTTCTTTTCATAGCAGAAACCCTTTGGTTACTGTCTGCGTCATCCTTACAGCACAGCCGTATGTCAACGATATTCTGTGCCCCGTTTCCTTGCCCTTCATAGCAAGCCTCCGTGGGTTTACATTCCAGCACGATAACGCCCTCTTGTGCACGTCGAGAGCTTCTATTGCACGTCTTCGTGCTTCCAAAAGCCCATCTTGGCCTGCAAAGTCGCCGCATCTCACTCCAAATGAGGATGTCTAGGGAGTTTTGGACAGGAGCCTCCAACCAGCTCGGGATTTCTATGAACAGACGGGCCAGTTTTGGAACGATACCCTTACCCGAGAACATCCAAGAACTCTGTCAATCGATGACAAGCCCAATAACTGCTTTCATAACACCCAGAAGTAGCCCAACGTGTTACCAACTCGCTTAGTTCGTGAAGCGCTTAATACTGAATTTTTTTGAAATTGTAATCATTTGTTCATCTGTAAATGTACATGCCCTCTACCGATTTCCGTCCCATTCACATTATTTCTTCGTGGTGCGTCTTTTTTTCTTAGTGTGTGCATCATAGGCTGCTCGTGAGTCGGGTGTGGCGAAACTCTATGAAGTAGGCACAATCACGGCAAGAAATCGTCAACGAAAAGCAGTAGTGAGCGAAATATCTTAGCTGTTGGGTGGGGTAGCGGCAACATATTCTACAATTAAAAGTTAATGCGAAAATGTTGGCCTTATAACTCTAAAACAAGGTGCCTGAGCAACCTTTTACCTAATGTTATGGGAATTCGCATCAGTCTAACAAAGAGATTCGAGCTCGCACTGAGGGTTCCGGCCGTCGTTCTTCCCTCTAACCATACGCGACTGGAACAGAAAAGGGAGGTAAAGACAGTGGCACGTAAAGTGCCCTCCGCCACACACCGTTGGGTGGCTTGCGGAGTATAAATGTAGATGTAGAATGATCTCTCGCGAAAATAATCGTGATAAGTTTCTGTAGATGCTGCAGAATAGTACTTAAGAATCAAACCCAAATCGTCCTATTATTGCGTTGTATGAGTAATAAGAGCTCCGCAAATAAAGGTCAACATAACTTGATGCATACTGGTGAAGGGTATGACAAAGATTAGCAAGACCATTGTTAGTTGTCAAGATCGCACAGCAATTTTATAATTCACTTAGTGAATTCTCTGGTCAACGCATAATCACGTCGAAGTCGCTATGGCCCTCGTTCCGCAGTAACTGGTGGTCAGATATTCGCGCCTCGACACGCCACCACGATGCGTCTCCATTGCCCACGCTAACCACTACATGAAAGAGAAAGTTATACGTGCTTCTGCAGTAACATGTACACGTACAGTTCCAATAATAAAGACATGCATATGCAGATCCTTCAATAAATTCAACACAAATAAACGAGGTGAACCATATATTTAGTTGGCTACGCCGATGCGATGATTTCCGCATAAATTTGGGACACTACAAGTTAAGTTCAAAATATTCAAATGTGTGTGAAATCTTACGGGACTTAACTGCTATGGTCATCAGTCCCTAAGCTTACATACTACTTAACCTAAATTATCCTATGGACAAACACACACACAGCCATGCCCGAGGGAGGACTCGAACCTCCGCCGGGACCAGCCACACAATCCATGACTGCAGCACCTGAGACCGCTCGGCTAATCCCGCGCGGCTACAAGTTAAGTGATTGCTTAGAGTTCGCATAATAATGCAGACGATTATGGTTTGCAATGGTAACGGCCTTCCCACAGTGGATACAACTGTTCCCGTCAGGTCACGGAAGTAAAGCGCTGTGGGGCGTAGCCGGCACTTGGATGGGTGACCATCTGGGCCGCCATGCGCTGTTGCCATTTTTAGGGGTTCACTCAGCCTCGTGATGCCAACTGAGGAGCTACTCGACCGAATAGTAGCGGTTCCAGTCAAATAAAACAATCATAACGTCCGGGAGGGCGGTGTGCTGACCACACGACCCTCTTATCCGCATCCTCAGCAGAGGATGACAGGGCGGTCGGATGGTCCCGATGGTCAACTTTGTGGCCTGAAGACAGAGTACTTTTTATGGCTTGCAATGCTGTTATATTGTTACGGTTCCATACACGTTACGTTGTTGAACTCCACTTCATGGGCTCATTGCAATGCCACAGGAAAAGGTACACAGCGTGTGGCTGGTATAAATACATATATTTTTATATGTGGTATCCCAATATGTACCCATATCTGTGCTAGTTGTCGAACAGTCTTACCGCAAAAACGTCACGAACTTTACAACCTGACGTTTTCTGCATGGTTGTAACTGCACCACTTAAGTGGGCTACGCCTGTCAGTATAGCTTAATCGATTTGCGTCCACCCGTGCAATCTTGAAGATATGATCTGTGTCCATGGGAAAATAAGTATTAACGGCTTGACACACATATGAGTACTTGAAGGTACTAAGCAAGCTAAATAAAAGACGACTTGCAGTAGCTATTACTATTAGTCTACAAAGTACTTGAATATCGATAAAATGTTATTCAGTACACATTCCTCAGTGATCAATAGAAATATCTAGAGTTATATCGGTTACACCCTGTATAATTATGTAAGAAACAAGACTGATATTATAATTCGGCATCTACAAACCTTAAAAATTAAATATGTCTGTCAGAAAATTTACTACATTTTCCGCTATAACTGAGCAAAATCTGCAGGGTATGAAGGGCGATATTTTTTTTAAAAAAATAGAAAAAAATTTGCTCCCTTCATTCAAGAAATCGTACTGTCGACGAAAACAAAACAGAAACGTTCAGCAAACGTGGTCCCTAAGGTGCACATCTTAAGAGCCATGAGCACCTATTCATCTTCGCTACTGTGAACCACGTCTCTTCTACTGCTCCTTGCTATTACGAGCGACCAACAGAAAGCAGCAAACAAATGAGTAAACAAATGGGAGCACATTGTTCTGTTACTATGAAATAGCAGCACTTCTAATGTAATCTACTTGCTGCTACATACGACATGTACTTTTCAGTCATCGCTAAAAGAGGCTGTGAATACAGTGTCAGTTCATAGCTTATATGAATGGATGGTGACTGTTCTTTCAGACATGTCTGAAAGAGGAGACATCATACTTTCATACATCTGATATACCTCAATGGGCAACGAATCCATAAGCATCGGTGTGGATGAACATTTACGTTATGACCTCCAGCGGGACTCTAAAACTAGGACAAGCACGCCGAGATAGTCTGCCCATTTGTGATTAACACTGTGGGCTGAGTGGTGCAGTGGTTAACGGAGTTGCCTAGTAAGCAGGAGATCTCTGATGCGAGTCCCTAGCCGAACTGTCTAGGGCGCCTTGTCACGGTCTGCGCGGCTCTCCCCATCAGAGGTTAGAGTGCTCCCTCAGGCATGGGTGTGTGTTGTCCTTAGACTAAGTTAGTTTAAGTTAGATTAGGTAGTGTGTTCCCACAGGAACTTACCACAAAAATTCGAGTCGCAGTCTGACACATATATTCACTTATCACTGCTGATTCCACATAAAGTCCTGATGTAGCTGAAAACATCACTTCCTTCACTTTCCTTTCTGCCCTTCCACCTTCAATTTGCACAACTTGTAGTCTGGCATGCTTAACTAGTGCAGGGTATTGTCAGCTCCTATCAAAGAACTTGCCAGTCGCCGCACAGTCTAGGGCGTCTTGCCACAATTCACGTGGCTTCCCCTATTGGAGGTTCGAGTCCTCCCTCGGGCTTGGGCGTGTGTGTTGTCCTTAGTGTAAGTTAGTTTAAGTTAGATCAAGTGGTGTGTAAGCCTGGGACCGATGACCTTAGCAGTTTGGTCCCATAGGAACTTACTACTACCACCACGACTTGCCAGTCCTGGTGGAATAGGTACAATTCCGGAATGGCTGGAGAAGTGGTTAATGCATGATAGAGAACTATCCCATTTTCTTCAAAATGTCTGGGAACACCTCACAAAGACAGTCAAAGGACAATGCATTGTTTGGGGAGGTTCAATGTTTTGGTCAGCTAGCGATTTTCATACCAGACAATGGCTTACAGCCGAAATCAGCAGCACTAACGAAATCGAGTTAATGCAGTTGAGTGTCATGAGTTTTCTGAAACATATATCTGAGACCCATACTTGGGGAAAGGTAGAATTCTGTATGGACGGGGCCTTGAACAGTTACCGTTGGTTGCTCAGTTTTTTTAAACACGTACACTTTATTTGCAAACAATTGCAAATAAAGTTGACAATAAAGAACATTTGTCAAATTTGATTGTTAAGACACAACGTCTAATTTAAAAAAAAAAAGTTGTTAAGGAAGTTGCACTCACGGCTGAAGGCGTTATTGATCGGACATTCAATTTATTTGTCGGCTGAAGGCCCCAATAGTAATAACTCAAAAAACAATTTGACAGCTGAAGGCCTGGAACCAGTTAAATTTCTCCAAGAGCTACTAAAATATTAAAAAAAAGACAATCATTAAAATTTCACTGTTAAGAGACAATATCTAATTAAAATTTCTTAAGACAAGTTACACTCGCAGCTGAAGGCCTTACTAAACTCTGTGTCGGCTGAAGGCCCAAACAGTAATAATTAAAAATTAAATTATTTTTTAAAAAACCAATCACTATCCAACAAAATCAAGAGAAAAGTGGGTCTCAGACTGTGCTCCAAGTATCAACCTGGGAAAGTCGCTTAACTTCGTAAACAATGAGACAGGCAGCCAAGAGTTGTATTCACTCAACCGGGTGGCAACTCAAACTAGTGACAGTTTAAACGCAGACCAACACTCTTGCAAAATCTACTTAACGTCTGATAACCAATACAACGATGGAATTACCCAGGCAAGGCGGAAACGGCGGACAGCAATGCGTCTTCATAATCCGGTGTTCAGAAAATCCAGAAGCAGAAGGAACCACTATGACCAAAGCAGTCCAAAAGACACAAAATATCCGAACCTTAATCAAGGAGGCTGTCATGCCTTACCGGACAGCAGCGGCAAGGCGGCGAAAGGTACACTGCCGCAAAAATACACTAACCTCCAGGGCGGGGTAACTGGGGCGTTAGCGGCCACTAGGCACGAAAATATCGCTGGTTGAAATCCACCAATAATAACACAAGGAGTTCAATGATTAATGATTAATTATAAGAAGTCGAGGATGGCTAATTAATTTCGCCAACTCCAAACACTCCACTCGGTGCTCTTCGTCTCAGCGACACTGCGAGCAGCAACGAACAACTACTAGGTTAATGTTCACTCAACTCAAACGTCCTAGGTTCAGTGGACAACGAGGCTGTGGCCCTCGCAACTACAGCAACTAGACCGGCAGTGCCTGCATGGTGCCGGATGTCACTCCAAGCTAAGCTACCTGACACACTCCGACCTGGAAAACACTCGACTTCCCTCCAAAGATAGTACCACTGTACTATATATCGATAACCGCTGCTGCTGCCATTCGCGAACAGACAACGCTAGCAAACATAGTGGCACCAGTAAACACAAGAAGAAAACGGGACGCCACTATCCCTATTATACGATGCCAATCTACCAACTGCACCAATATGAGCTGCAACACGGCTCAATATCGACTGCTGAAAATTGCCTGAAAATAAAAAAAAAAACCTCTGGTTCTCTAATACGTCAGACATTGTACTCAGTACTTCCTTTAGTGATGACTAACAAGTTGAGCACTATGTAATGCTATGTAGATTACGTTAGAAGTTCTGCTGTTTCACAGTAACAAAGTTATACATCCCCATTTGTTTACTAATTTGGTTACTGAGTTCTATAGGTCGTTTGTAAAAGCAAAGAGCATCCAGAAATAAGATATGTGTTTCACAGCAGCAAAGATGATAAAGTTCTCATAGCTCTTATTCTATGCATTTTTGAGACAACGTATACTGGAAATTTTATCCTGTTTGGGTCCATATTACCCTCTCTCAAAGTACTGGACACTTTTTATTAACTCCCGATATTTACTCATTCTGGATATATTTCGATTGGCTTGTCTTAGCTGCCTCACCAACATTTTACTGGTGGTCACACGTTTTGAGTTTTTACTTGGAGTCTACAGTTAACTCGGTTTGACCACCCCCTGAAAATACTCAAAAGAATTTTCATCGTTTCAATAATATTCTGCTGGGCGTGTAGCCACTTCGGACGCGGTAGAACTACCTGCGGCATCGACGGTGTCTACATCGACCGCACGCGGCGTTTCGTGTGCCGTCGCATCTCCACAGAAGAGACATTTGAACTGGCCGCCGCGAGCCCGTGCTGTATAGGATGGTCAGAAGCAGTTTGGAAAGCTTGTAAGCGAGTTAGAAAGTAGGATGCGCTGAGAAATGGTTGTTAAAAAAAGAAGATACTTGGCGCCGTTTCCGAGTTAGTCAGCAGTGGCGTTGGCTAATCAGGCCGTTGCACGAGCAAATTGAAGCAGCCCGCCAGATACGATTAGTGCCAATTGTGCCCAGAGCGCAAGAGACTGCTCAGTCTTTGGCTCGGGTTCGACCTTACTTTAGTCCCATGTCTAATTTTTGTATCGCCACCTTGCTCGGTTTTATAAAACCAAACGAAGAACACGTTTGGCGACACCTTCTCCGGCGGTCCGTTTGTATTTACGAGCACAACGGCCTGCTTGGATAACGTAAACTCGGAAACTGCGCAACGTATCGAATTTTTTCTTAACAATTATTTCTCAGCACAAGTTATCCTGTAAGAACATTACAACTTTGGCGGGGCGTTTCTGATCACCCTGTAAAGGCCTCTCCACGCGTCACCGACAGCGCTACACACGCCAGGAGAGGAAACCGAATTCGCATCAGCTCACTGCCTGTAACTGTCGTGGACTGCCCGTCTTTCTAATCCGCCGCTCCCAGAGCTCCGTCTCAGATTATCCTCAGATTACTCTCAAATCACGCCGAACTTAAGAAAGATTCGCAGTGACATACTACGAACCTAGCACTACGCTATTGCTGCTGTGACTGCCAGTAGATATTGGAAGCCAATATTAGTGGAACAGAAAGAGAGACTACGGAGATACTCAAGAAGAGAAAATTATATGATTCGTACTGTAAATGTCGTAAATAAATATTTGTACGCTTTAAACATGCTTTAGTATTTGATGTCTTTTATTATTGAAAATTAGTGGGCGTCCTCCCATACTACGTTTTTACGGAGTGACATGATCACGTGGGAGGCATATCAGGCGCTTACATGTACGAAGTATTCGTTTTTAATGCTTGCCATCGGCTAATCTGGTGACAGCTATCAACGTGATGCAGTGGGTTTGAAGATGGCTGTTTCGCAGCACTTTCACTTCCTCGGAGTATACTTCACCATTTTTTGTGAATCACAATAATTATTGTACTATAATCTACGAGATCTCGTCATCTCCATGTTCAACGTCGATACTAGCTATTTCGCAAACTCTTTGCTGTGACAGCATGAAGACTTTGGTGAGTCGTTTTCCTCTCGTCCAGTAGCAATCGTTCTCCGGTCGTGAGTCATGTGGCTTTCTTGTCGGAGAGAGTTAGTCATTACTGTTCTACTATTATTTCCATGCTGGTATGTTCTGTTGCCTTTTCTGCTCGAGGTTACGCGGTGTTAAGAAGAAACTTCCTTTTGTCTATTGGAGATACATGCTGTTAAGCAGACATTACCATGTAGACGGAATGTGGTAAAATTAATTAAATTTAGCTCCTGTGATGACGTTAAGTTTTGCGAGTAAGGTTAGCTTGGGAATGTTTACGGGTACTGATCCCCGTGTAAATCTGATCCCATGAGTTCGTACAGTAAAACAGAAGCAGATAGGTCCCCAATTCAAAATTTCTGGGAAGGAAGTTAATCGATTGTATATTACGTATTTCGCTTTGTGCTGCAATAGATTAACGCTGTTACATCTCCTGAAGGGCAAAGATTAATTTCCTTAGACTTTTGTAATTACGTGGCCAACGGCCTTCCCGCAGTGATAACAACGGTTCCCGTCAGACCACCGGAGATAAGCGCTGTCGGACTTGGCTAACACTTGGATGGGTCACCGCCCAATCTGCCGAGCGTTGTTGGCAAGCGTGGTGCACTCAGCCCTTGGGAGGCAAACTGAGGAGCTACTTGATTGAGAAGTAGTGGTTCCGATCACTAAATCTGACATACGGCCGAGAGACGTGTGCTGACTACATGCCCCTCAATATACAAGTCCACGACGTCTGTGGGCTGAGGATAATACGGTGGTCGGTCGGTACCGCTGGGCCTTCAGGGCCTTTTCGGACTGAGTTTAGTTCGTAATTATCTATTTCATGCAGCATGTTGCACCAGCTTGTGGACCCAGTACTTGGACTCATAGATAGAAAAGTTCGTTTCTGAGTGCTTTTGACAACTTAATGTTGGCTATATTCAGTTCTAACCAGTTTACTTAACTGAGGAGGCTGTTATACTTTGTACACAATCGATTTGATTGTACGATGCTGTCTGGCGACCATCTTGTTATTCTGTTTCACGTAAAGTAGCTGCTGAAGTGGGAGTCAGTTTGATGATCAAATTTGTGGTTGCGGAGCCATGGTTAAGACGCAAAGGTAATAAACAGAAATTCTCTGTATGCTAGTTAGGTACATAAACTGAATGAGGCAAGGCTACGTATGCTGTGCTACCGGATGTTGATATGAGACATGTAATTGTGGTGCCTCACTGAACTGTTACTATAACATGCACGGCAGAAAGTTAGGGTTTTGTTAAATGCTCATTCCGTTAGTTCACAGTTTTCGACATTTCAAATTCATGAGAACAGAGTTGGGCAGACTACCTCGTTGCACTACGGAACGCTACAAGCGAAAGGTTACCACACGTTCACATTACTCAGTATCACACTATTAGCCCGCCCGGTTGGCCGTGCGGTCTAACGCACGGCTTCCCGGGTGGGAAGGCGTGCCGGTCCCCGGCACGAATCCGCCCGGCGGATTTGTGTCGAGCTCCGGTGAGCCGGCCAGTCTGTGGATGGTTTTTAGGCGGTTTTCCATCTGCCTCGGCAAATGAGGGCTGGTTCCCCTTATTCCGCCTCATCTACACTATGTCGGCGATTGCTGCGCAAACAAGTTCTCCACGTACGCGTACACCACCATTACTCTACCACGCAATCATAAGGGTTACACTCGTCTGGGGTGAGACGTTCCCTGGGAGGTCCACGGGGGCCGAACCACACAATAACCATGGGTTCGGTGTGGGGCGGCGGAGGAGTGAAGTGGACTGCGGTAGTCGTCGTGGGCTTGTGGACCACTGCGGCTGCGGCGGGGACGGAGCCTCTCCGTCGTTTCTAGGTCCCTGATTAACGTAACATAACATAACGTTAACATCACAGTATTCATTTATATACTATATGCAATATTAAGATGTGCTGGCCTGAATCCTATACAGTATAGAAGTCTTTGCTGTATGATTATCTTACACACCATTTCGAGTCAGATCACATTGCTAACTTCATACTCACGGGATTACATATTTTTCCTCCATATCTTGAAAATAGAGATGGTTTGACGATGCAGGGATCGGGGAGTGGAAGCGAGCGAGCTCACTCGCAGTAGAAAGAATTCGCAGTTGTGCTTAAGAGAAACAGTTTACATGAGGCAGACGTTGGTAACCTCAGACCATTTAATTATGCAGTTAAGCATCTGTAAAAATTTGTTAAATTGAGTGAAATGCCAATAATTAATTAAAGGTGCCAATAACGTGACATCAACAAAACTATTATAAAGCGCCAATGAATAGACCGAACATCATTATAGTTTAAGACCACTAAAACACATGAAAATTACTTCAAAAAACTACAAGAACTAAAATAGCCAAGTGCGCGAATGAGAATGAACAACTTCAATAACGAAAGAGTTCCGATAACAAGATTTAGATCATAACACGAAGTTTCTTTACAATACCAAAAGACAGGCGGTAACAGACAAAGAACGCCAAGACCTCATCCTAGAAAATTTCGTTCCGAAGATAGTATGAACATATTTACATTCGGCATGGTTCCCAGAATGCGGACACACCGGCTACAGGTACAAAAGAACAATTAGGCTTTAGAACTGTTAAAAAATCAAATACTACCAAACGTACTGCAATATCTTAAAACAATTACGAAAGAAGATATTAAGGTAAGAACATAAATGGATTTATCAAACATTTGTTCTAGTACTCAAATAACTACCTGTCCCCTTTAGCCCAGTTGCACACGTTGAAACCCGGTGCCAGCTCAGGCGGTTCAGCACACGGTGTTTAAGGCAAGACCGCGTCCATACAAATTTAAATAATCCACTCAAGCTACAGCTGGGGTTTCCACTAAAATCTTAAATAAAAGGAACACATAACTACGTCAGTTTGGATCGTAGTGGATGATACCTAATTTGTCAAAGGCCGATACAGTAACAGAAATGAAAATGGTACAGGGCAGCCGAGCTCCCACGAGCATCATCAAGGTTCACTGAGGCAGGTCATATATCACTCGCCCTTGCCACAACAAAGCCCCTTCAATATTAAGCACAGCAGACGGGAGCTCAACAACAAATTTCGGTTGTATGATAATAATGACAGCTACAATGTCCTTGTGGAAAAATTAGGCCCTGGATTATTAACGCTCGGAAAGACTCCAAACCAGCAATGGAAAGTCCACGAAGTACCCGACGACTTTGTACACGGTCGAGTCACATTGTTACCACTGCCAATTTCGATGTCAGCGTGCAACGACCTTTCACAGGTAGCACATCGCAGCACTAGTAGTAGAGGATATATAAAGATTTCGGCGGGATGGCGACAGCAGTGCAGTCGTTGTCGCAATGTGGAAAAGGAGCGATTTTTCTGCCATCCAAAAGGGCGCAAGGGTGGAAGCATTGGAGAAACAGCTTGGTTTGTGAAGTGTTCACGTGCTGCCATGGTCACAGTGTGCTGTGCATGACAAAATAGTGCTAACGAAAAACGGGCGCTGAGACAACTATGGTGCACTGAGACAGTCGTGCTGCTCCATGGGCCATAGATGACAGAGATGACCAGAGGCTGCGGAGACGTGAACGGGCGAGTACACGTGCTACTGTTGAGCAACTGACCGCCCAGGCGAATCAAGGAGCTACTAAGACTATCTCCTCAACGACCGTTCAGAAAACTTTGCTACATACAGGCATTCCACCACAAGCACCTGGTTCATGCATCTCTGACTTCCGTTCATCGGCGATGAAGGTTGAAATTTGCAGCCCAGCACCACAACTGGGTGTCCATTGAGTATCGACAGACGGCCTTTTCTGATGAATAACGTTTTGTGCTCCATCGGCCAGATGACCGTTGTCATACATGGCGTGAAACGTTTGAAAGCAAAGACCCTGCAACAATCGTCGGAAGGGTCCAGACTGGAGGCGATATGGTCATGCCATTATGGCCTTATCACTTTAGGACATGGTGTAAAAAAGCTCTGAGAATGGTCATTATGGACTGAAAACGGTCATCGTCTAAAGAATTGATATTGTGATCAAAGACTGGAATAAAAAACATTAGATATGGTCATGCTTTGGGGAATGTTTTCGTGGCCTTCCCTGAGTGATCTCATCATCCTCGATGTCACAATGGATCAACACAAGTATGCATCTGTCCAAGGGGACTATGTCCATTGGTAGAAGCAGTTCCTTTTTTCTCGGCAGTACGACATCTACTACCAGCGCGACAATGCAACGTGTCACACAGCTTTCAGCGTACGTACGTGGTTCGAGGAGCACCAGTATGAGTTTACTGTACTCCCCTAGCCACGGAACTCCCAGTATTTAAACCCAGCACTGAAACTGTGGGTCCACCTCGAAAGGGGTGCTCGCTCCATGGATCCTCAACCGAGAAATTAGAGTCTGTATGTTTCCACACTTATATCGTTACCTTCGACAACCTCAATGATTCTCTGTGTGAAGATGTTATATGTCCTTTCGGACATGTCCGAAAGAACAGATACCATCTTCATAAAGATAAGGCTTACCGGCCAATGATTTTCTTCAACGCAGATGCACTCACGTTGCTCAAACTCTCACTGCAATCAGTGGATTGACTGCTGCGAGTAATGAGTATAGCGGGCAGGGGCACTAGAAATGTAGTGTGTGGATAGTAAGTTGGAAATGTGGGTCCCACGGGGAGCGTGCCAGAGATAAGGTCCTGGCCTCGCACTTTCCTCTGTGTCCTCGATGCTCAGTCGGATAGAGCGTCTGCCATGTAAACAGGAGACCCTGGGTTCGAGTCCTGGTCAGGGCACACATATTCAACCCCGCTGATATCTATCTATAAGCAGCTAATGGTCTGGATTTCATTGTAATTTCATCACTGACTATCTTCCTGCTCAAACTGCATCGGTCCGCGCTGCGAAGGTGGGTATTTAGGCTTCTGACAGTTGGTCCCATTAATATGGCTGCACAGTGTTTGTGACTCCCTATCACATACCCACCCTCAAACAGGAAAACATGGTGTTTTTCCAAGTTGGCAGTCGTCACCGTCCCGGGCAAACTTGAAGTACTCGCCGCTCCTACCAAATTGCCCAATGTGTACGGCTTGCGCATGGTCTTATTACTGAATGATGCAGATGTCGCGTCCTTATTACTGGCTCGTGCGGATGTCGCATTGTCTCATAGGGTGCCACACGCATACACACCCATCTTGAGCTGTTGAAGCGTTAACCTGTATTTTATCTGAGTGTTCTCTGTTACTCTGGTACAATTCCTCGCGGTTCCCGCCGATAGGCCGCTCATCTGTTTGGACGGCCGACTTAATTGTGAGTGTCTGCCTAGCTAAAATATAGGATTATTTAAATCATTTGGTCCCGCCGCACTTGTCTTCATGTCCCACCACCGCCGGTTTAGTATGTTGAGAAAGCGGTATATATCGCTTGTGATTCGCAGTAATTGTGTTGTTATTGGTGTAGTAGTCTTGACTGCTCTATCACTAACGATACACCAGTGATTTTTCGTCACTGTTCCTCCAGGGTGCTCTAGAACTTATACTTCTTTACCATAGCTTTCTTTGTGGCACCCTTGCTGTAGCCAATATACTTGAGCGTCGTTCGTAGTTTGCGAGATTCACTCAACAGGTTCACGGTATCGCTGATTCAATGTGGTGTTATGTTTAATGTAGTGATTATACATGGCGTTCAGGTATCCGTTCGCGCTTAATGGCTTCTTGTGTCTAAGTTTACTGTCGCGTATTCTATAGATCGCCATGCCCAGAAAATGATGTAAACCGCATCTTTTTAAATTCCGACCGTGTCCCATCAATCAATCCCTTCAAATAAGACTTCCTAATATTTAACTATTATGCGATGTTAATACATTTCCCTTTTAAGAAAAGTTTTTCTTGTTATTCCAGGCTGAATTTTACATCTTACGTATTTGTCATGTTGTTGGTTTATACGTTACTGGAAACTGCTTAGTTTGTGTTCTCAGTCTGACGAAATGACGAATATTTCTTCCACAGACCGGAACCAGCATTTAGGGCGCATGCGACAGGAGAGCAGTGTTTTGTCTTCAAAACTTTACATGACACGTCAGAAACTGCAACAGCCGGGAGCCAATTACCACGCCGTTTGTTTTCGAAACTTGCCTTTCCACTTGAAGGAAATGAGCCTTAGGTATAGCAGCATGGGGACACATTAAACGGCGCTGTGAGCTACTGTAGAATATTCGCTGGGTCCTGTACTGCTGCGTTAGTGAACAAGCATTTGATATGGCAGCTCACCGCTAAGTCTGTGGGTGAAACGGAAGGGACTTTTAAGTGCTCGAAGAAACCGAAAAAGCCCTGACAATGCGACAGTGTTCGTCGCACCAGATGTCACAGTTTTTTTCGTAATTTTGACGCGATTACAAAACCAGAAGAATTTCTGACTCCGGCTGCTAAAATCTTTATCATCGTAGAGAACGTCTGTTAATAAAGAATAAGTACTCAAAGATTGAATTTATAAATTTATAAACCAGATGCAGAAAAAATACAGTAACATCATTCAAATTAATTCTTTACAAACACACACACACACACACACACACACACACACACACACACACACACACACACACACAAACACGGCCGCGCGGCGTCGTCGCGCGGTTTGAGGCGCCATGTCACATACTGCGCGCCCCCTCCCCCCGGAGGTTCGAGTCCTCGGGCATGGGCGTGTGTGTTGTTCTTAGCATAAGTTAGTTTAAGTAGTGTACCAGTTTTCGTCGTAAATATAGCACTGTATATTTATTACGTTGTTGTTGTTGTTGTTGTCTTCAGTCCTGAGACTGGTTTGATGCAGCTCTCCATGCTACTCTATTCTGTGCAAGCCGCTTCATCTCCCAGTACCTACTGCAACCTACAGCCTTCTGAACCTGCTTAGTTTTTTCATCTCTTTGTCTCCCTCTACGATTTTTACCCTGCACGCTGCCCTCCAATGCTAACTTTGTGATCCCTTGATGCCTCAAAACATGTCTTACCAACCGATCTCTTCTTCTAGTCAAGTTGTGCCATAAACTTCTCTTCTCCCCAATCCTATTCAATACCTCCTCATTAGTTACGTGATTTACCCATCTAATCTTCAGCATTCTTCTGTAGCACCACATTTCGAAAGCTTCTATTCTCTTCTTGTCCAAACTAGTTATCGTCCATGTTTCACTTCCATACATGGCTGCACTCCAAACAAATACTTTCAGAAACGACTTCCTGATACATAAATCTATATTCGATGTTAACAAATTTCTCTTCTTCAGAAACGCTTTCCTTGCCATTGCCAGTCTACATTTTATTACGTACGTACTGTATTTCATGTCGACCATTACTGAAAGCAATGTCTTCGTTCCGTAGCAATTCGCAAGCAGTGTACATACTTGGGTTTGGAAGTGACGAGCATTTCAGCACAATCCCATAGTGTAGATAGCAATAATGCCATCTAGGTTCTGTATAAGAGGACAGATTACGCGTCGGTCTTCTGATTCAGAGATTGCACCTGAATGACGTTAGTTTGTGGGAAGATCATGTTATGCTTCATGCAAGAAGAAAAACCACTTACCAACTAAAAAAGAAAAATGGCTCTGAGCACTATGGGACTTAACATCAGTCCCCTAGAACT
This sequence comes from Schistocerca gregaria, assembly GCF_023897955.1. Taxonomy (NCBI): domain Eukaryota; kingdom Metazoa; phylum Arthropoda; class Insecta; order Orthoptera; family Acrididae; genus Schistocerca; species Schistocerca gregaria. The sequence continues at coordinate 318,195,381 of NC_064925.1, read as the reverse complement.
TAGAACTACTTAAACCTAACTAACCTAAGGACATCAAACACATCCATGCCCGAGGCAGGATTCGAACCTGCGACCGTAGCAGTCTCGCGCTTCCGGACTGCGCGCCTAGAACCGCTAGACCACCGCGGCCGGCTCTTACCAAGATTTGCAGTAATTCACAGCCGCAGAATTGTGGCCGTACTGTTTCTCTTCCCTCGTTTGGAATACCTCGACCGTCATCCGAATGTGGAATCGATGGATTCAGGAAGACAAAATCAACGACGGTCACGACCTTCATGGCCTCATTCGACTATTGCCCCAGTGCATGGACATATTGTCCGCTTGGCTGCGCAGACGCCTACAGTCAGGAAGGGGGCTTGGCTGCAGCAAGACAAGTGTCGACATGCACAGTGTAGTGACATCTGAAACACCACTGACTGTCAGCAAGGCCACCGTTGGACGCCAATACAGACGGGGCATTCATCCTCTCGAGAACCAGCGCCGTCGGCACGCTCAACGAGGTGTCTAACGTGATTTATCGTCCCAGCACTCTCCAGTGGCCGTTGCCGGCTTTGTCTGCCTGCAAACCACCTTGTTTCTTTACGAGAATTGACGCACGTAAATCAGCTGCTTTAGCTCTATTAGCGATTGTCGAAAAAGAGAGGAGAAAATTGCGAAGAAGATTCTGGACTCGTCAATGGTTTGAACAGTGAATTGCTGGTAGAGGAACATTACGTAATGCTGTCAGACAGATACTAGTAGATGTTACTCGTTAACTCCACTGCACATATAAGGTATAGTTTCTAATGTCACTTCGCGATTGCGTAATATCTATAGTGTCGATGTTACATTAACTACCAACACTCTGAAATGCTGTTCTTCATCATCACATAGATATCAAGATCGAGATTCGTTTGGTAATTTGATTCGAAAGGAAGAGGACATTTTTTCGAAGCTGCTCTCTATCACTGAGGAAGATATTTACCGGCAAGTTACAACCATAAACCTGTCCATACCCAGAGATGCAGATATATCAGAATTGTGGAAAAATGAATTTGGAAGTAAGTGTACACGAACCTGCCACTTTTCTCTTTATTGCTCAGAGCTCACGACGCTATCAGCTACGCCACAGATTCAAAAGCAGCAATTCAGCCTCCGTATATGACATACGACTGCTTCTACAAAGAACGTTATTTGATATTTCAATATCCACATTGTGCCAAAAAGACGCGCTTTGGATACGAAGGTAATCCCAAAAATAAGGTATCCCATTTTTTTATAAGTACAGAACTCTGTTATGAACAGTGCTTCACGTGCTGTGTGTAAACATGCGCACGCCGCGCTGAAGCGCCCAGTCTTGGCTTCGCAGCCGTTGAGATTGGAGCGCCCGTTGGATGTTACCGCCAAGTGCGAATTGCGCGCAGTTATTCAGTTTCAGAACGCAAACGGCACTATGCTGATTGAAATCCATCGCCAATTGACGGAAGTGTGCATGGATGTCAAAAATTTTCGTAAGTGGTGTAGAGAGTTTGCAGCTGGTCCGACAGAAATTCACGACGAAGAAAGGAGCGGGAGAACTTCAAATTCTGAGGAGACAGTGCTGAAGGTTGGGCATAGCATGCGTGAAGATCGGCGGATCACCCTGGATGATCTCTGCGCGTTGGTTTCTGAGGTTTTCCGAAGCGCCGCTCACATAATTCTAACGGAAACATTGAACTACCGGAAGGTGAGCCAAGATGAGTGCCACCCATGCAGGCTATGGACCATATGCAGCAACGAGTTTATGCTTCCCCCGCATATCTTCACAGCCTTGCAGGCGAAGAGAACAACTTTCTGGACTCAATTGTCACGTGTGACGAAACCTGGGCACACCACTTTAATCGTACACCTGAGACCAAGCAACGATCACGCCAGTGGCGGCATGACGGTCAGCTCGTATGACACACAAGAACTGCCGTAGCGTCTACAAAAATGCATCGACAGAAAGGGTGATTTTGTCGAAAAATAGCTAAATGATCAAGCTGTAAACTGATGTAAATCATTGTAGAAAGAAACAGGTCTAGGAGACCTTACTTTTGGGATTACCCTCGTAGATCGTCATTGTGCCGTAGCATTAAAACGGAATACTCTTATTGCACAAAAGTTATAACATCAAAAACATCAACTACGGGAAGCCTTTACCTACCGATTTGTAGTTTCCTGTCATTTTACTGTAACAAACCGCAAGTAACGAGACGAATTTTCGAGAGATCGTCAATTTGGTGACGCTTTGAAACAGCTTTTATTCGTAGCACGTACCGTATGAGAAAAAAAGGACGGCTTAAGTGGCAAACACTTATTCTTTCCAGTCGAGTCCTTGTCTTGCTTACGGCTTCCCAATGGATGTGTGTGGAGACTTCAAGCAGACCGAAAGATTCCCAGTTGCATTTGTCATGAACACACAGGGAGGAGGACGAAGGTTCAAACCCATGTCCAGCCATCCTAATTTGGGTTTTCCGTGATTTACCTAAATCGCTTTAGGCAAATGCCGGGATGGTTCCTCACAAAGGGCACGGCCGACTTGCTTCCCCATTCTTCCACATTCCGATGACACCGATGACCTCGTTGTTTGGTGCCCTCACCCATATCAACCAACCAACCAACATACAGGGACAAGCACTTGGCATGATGGACTGCTGTGTCACTGAGCATCAACGCACTGACCTCTGGTTCACATAGCCTGTAAACTGGACAGCAGCCGCTACATTTCTGATGTTGCGTGTGCCCTATTTTCGAGGTCTACCTGACATTATTTTTAAACATATAACTCCACACACCGAAAGCATCTGGTTTTGTGTTACCCTTAGACAGCATTAATCGCCAGCCACTGTGATTAATTAGTTCTGGCGTAGTGCTGAAGTAATAAGGTGTGACGTAGCCATATCTGTCATCCGAGCTTAGATCAACTCGGAGGCCCGCATTCTTATAACCGCTGTTGCTGCTACAGCTAGCAGCTCTTCGTACAGAATTTCACACCCTGTTTACCCTCAAGCCATACAAATTTCAAATTTAATCACGTATTTCTCTCACTACAATGTATACACACGCTAAGAAAAATTTCGTTGTTTCCTCTCGCACCTGGTGTTAGAATTTTCATGACCAACATTGTAGTACTGATGAATAATAAATAAATACGCTCTAAGAAAAAAAAGAAAAAGTGCTACGAAGGAATTATCCGAATAGGACGGAGATGGATATATGTGATGTAAATGTACAGACAAACAAATGATTACATTTTCAGAAAAACTGGATTATTTATTGAAGAGAAAGAGCTTAACAAATTGATCAAATCAATAACCCGTTGGTCTACTTGTGTCCATTATTCAAGCACTTATTCGGCTTGGCAATGATTCACTTGATGGATGTCCTACAGAGGGATATCTTGTCAATTCTGTCCAATTGGCACGTTAGATCATAAAATCCCAAGATGGTTGGATGTTCCTGCCCATAATTGTCCGATTGTTCAAAATCTTAAACATGGTCGCAAAACAGCAACTGTGTAAATCCGAAGAGGTTGAAAAAGCAGCCAACTAGTTACAAATAAAGCTTTATTGGCTCTTGACCTACGCTTCGGTATTTGTAAAAATATCTTCTCCACAAGTAGACGTAAGACGGCCCACTACTTCAACGATGTGTTTTTACAAATATCGAAACCTAGGTCAAGGGATAAAAAACCTTTATTTGCAGTTGATTGGCTGATTTTTCAACCTCTTCAGGTCCATAAGTCCTCAATCGGGGAGAAATCTTGCGATCTTGTCAGCCAAGGTAGGATCTGGAAAGCAAGAAGACACGAAGAAACTCTCACCCTGTGTAGGCGGACAGTATCTAGCTGAACTGTAAGCCCAGGGCAGCTTGCCATGAAGGTTGACAAGTCATATTGCTATTACATTGCTGTCCAGGGGCTCACCAGACACGTCTTCGGGCTTGAATCTAATGTACTGGAGTGCAAATGTCTTCAGTGACGAGTGTCGCTTAGAACTGAGCCCTGATGATCAGCGAACACCAGCGAACTGAACCCTGCTGACAGCGGCGGGATACCAACCGGAATGTCACCAGCCATATGCTCCGACAACCACAGGTGATGGCCTGGGTTGAGGTTGGTTCCTTGTCACAGCAGGGCACCTTCGGTTGTCATTCGCCCCCCCCCCCCCCCCTTATACGATAGCGAAACATCTACGACATTCTACGCACCACTTTTTCCCTTCATGATAAGCCATTCTGACCTTACACTTCAGCAAGATAATACCCTCGCGCATACGGCAAGAATTGGTACTATTTGTCTTCATGTTTTCCAACCCTATCTTGGCGGGCAAGTTCGCCAGATATCTCCCCAACAGAAAACGTTTGGACCATTATGGAGAGGCACCTCCAACCAGCTCGGGATTTTGACGATCTAAAGTGCCAATTGGACATAATCCATTAGCTCTATCAAATAATGCTAAGACGAATAACTGCTTGCAAAAGGGCCGGAGGTGGACCAACACGTTATTAACTTACTTAACTTGTGAAGTATTTTTCTGAAATTGTAATGGTTTGTTTGTCTGTACGTGTACGCCACAGCTACCGATTTATGTCCGATTGCGGATGTATTTTAAACTGAGTTTCACCCTGAAAATTCAAGTTGCACCGAGTAACGAAAAACTGAAATTCGTCACTTACATCAACTTCTGTGATCAAGAAAATGGTATATCGTAAAGTATAGTGACATGCGTACAATTAGATTACCATATATTATTAAAATACTCGCACGTTAACAGGTAACAGAATATCATCTAATACACAGTTGATGACAACAGTCAGTGATTCACGTTTACGAATAAGTTATATATTGTTAATCACATTGAAATTCTAAGAATAGTAAGTTTATTTATTTATTTTGTAATATAGCTTACCTTATTTCACTTTACTTGTGCTCGGTCGTTATTGCTGAGGACACAAGTGAGGTCATGAACCATGAGCCTATAGAGTTTCACTGGTAAAGTTTAAAGAGAGCAAACACCTACAGTGCCTCCTAAGTTGCAATTCAGAAGTTACGTTTTCGACAAAAGTGAAAGACAAATAAAATGCGGTTCGGATGCAAATTCTTCGGCTGCCACTCTGCGTCTGACTCAAACACCAGTGCTAAAGGCATATAAGGAACGTAAAGTCATACAATTACAGTCAATCTGCGTTACCTTTCACTTGTGGGGGAATCTTTTTAACACTTAGTACTTTTTTTTCAAAGGGTTGGTGGTCCCAACACGTGCATTATTTTGTACTAAAAGTGACAGTTTTATTACCTATGTGATTTCTATTTGGCAAAGTAAACTTGTAATGTTAAATTAACCCTATCAGTCTTTACTTCTTATTAACACCTGATTTCTTCTTGGCACAGTGTAAAGTTACTCAGAGCATTAGATATAGCAAAAATACAATGTTTTTTGACACTGGTGTAAAGTTAAAATGAATTACAGTACAGTGGCATTTTGGACCAATATTAAAACAGGAATTTTACTGCAAATAGTGCATAATTAGCGTATATTTCCACTTTCCCAAGTAATCGGCAACTATAGCTGTAAAAAGTTATTATGTCTCCGTAACTTATCTTGTGTTCAATATTTTCCAAAAATGGAAAAATTTGGTACGAAGTTACCCTAGGCGACTGTATATTAACGCAATGGTGAACCATGAAAAGGTGGTTTAAATTATAGAGACATTTTCTGTCTAATTTTGTATCGATTTTCTGTTTGTTTGTTATCGACTTCTGGGGCACACACGATTCAACGGAAAATGGAAATGAGGCTAACACGTCACCAGAGATATTTATACTTATCACAAGAGGTTTTCGTGAAAAACGAAACACATTAGGGGCCTCTGGAAATTGAAAATTCAGCTGAAATTTATCATAATGCTTTTAATGAAAAAAAGAATGCATATTTCCACATTGATAATATTGCATTTATTATCACTAATCAAATAACGGAGTGGAATAAAAAGTAGTTGTGCCTTTTACGTGAAATTTTACGAAACAAAGGGCTCAGTTATTTTGTTTTACAGTGGTAAATGGGATGAACTGTGAACGGGATATTGGTTCACCGATGAAAAGTAGTTTGAAAAAGTAATGAAATAAAATTGTCGAATATATGAGACCAGAATAATGAATATTGAAAATGAGTTTCTCTTAATCAATTCAAATAAAAATTAAAATTTATCAGTGAGTTACCGTTATCTGAAACTGCAAACAGAATCAACGAAACATATAATTAAAAGCTTTGTAGCAAGCATATAATGCACGCATTTATAAAAATAACAAGGTGGAAGTAAAACGGAAAAGAATAATTTACAACATCCACAAAATGGAACAGTTTGACTTGCAGATCAACGGGACGAAAGAAGTGAACACATACACTAATGAATACAACTGCGAACAGGAAGGATTCGCATTAAGAGTAAACGAAGGAAAGAAAAAGAACAAACTGAGCATATTTGAAATGTAGTTGGTTGAAAGGATAGTAGATACGAATAGAACAAAGTGATGAAGCATTAACTGTGATAGCTAGAAACCTGTAATCGAAAGCAAAAATCGTCTATATAAATGTGATTTGGAAGTGCCATCTTATTGTGTTGACTCAAAAAGAGATTATATAATTTAACATTTATGAATTTTAAAAAATTGCAGCCACTCTGCAACTAAAACTGTCTATAATATGTATTAGGTTTTTCTAAAATATCCCTTCCACTGACGCCCGTTCACAGAAGGGTTACTGTTAATAAAACTGAGAATATTCATCCATAAAGTTGGTGGTATGTTTGATCTAAATTCAGGATATGGTCTACAGGGTGACAATTATTGAACTAAATGAAATAAAAACGTCGTAACTTCTGAACGGTTTGCGTTGGGACATTTAAAGTTCACTATTGGCCACGGGGACGTGATGGGAATTAGTAAGCGCATGCATGGTTTGGTTTAGCGACGAATCCCACTTTCATTTGGATGGGTTCGTCCCTAACCAACATTGGCGAATTTGAGGGGCTGAGAATGCCTCAACGGGTGATTGTATGGTGTGTGAAGTCCAGTCACGGAATAATCAGTGCCATATTCCTTGATGGCACGGTCCCTACCGAACGGTACGTGAATGTTTTGGAAGATGATTTCATCCCCATTATCCAAAGTGACCCTGATTTCGACAAAATGTGGTTCGTGCTAGACGGAGCTCAACCACATCGAAGCAAAAGAATGTTTGCTGTCCTGGAGGAGCACTTTGGGGACCGCATTCTGGCTTTGGGGTACCCAGATGCCCCTGACATTGGCCGCCATTTTCTCGGGATCTGAACAAATGCGACTCATTTTTGTGGAGCAATACTAAAGATATTAGTCAGGAAGAATCACTAGCCAAAGAAATGGATAGGGAAGTACTAAGGAATGGCGAGGTACGCTTTAATTTCTCTGAGGCTATAGATTCAGCAATAAGGAATAGCTCAGTAAGCAGTACAGTTGAAGAGAATGGACATCTCTAAGAAGGGCCATCACAGAACTTGGGAAGGAAAACATAGGTACAAAGACGGTAGCCGTGCAGAAAGCATTGATAGCACAAGAAATACTTCAATTGATTGATGAAAGAAGGAAGTACAAAAATGTACCATGAAACTCAGGAAAACAGAAATACAAGTTGTTGAGGAATGAAATAAATAGGAAGTGCAAGGAAGCTAAGGCGAAATGGCTGAGGGAAAAAGGTGAAGACATCGAAAAAGAAGTGATTGTCGGAAGGACAGACTCACCATACAGGAAAATCCAAACAACCTTAGGTGACATTAAAAGCAAGGGTGGTAACATCAACAGTGTAACGGGAATTCAACTCCTCAAATGTAGAGGAGAGAGCGGATAGGTGGAAAGGACACACTGAAAGCCTCTATGAGAACGAAGATTTGTCTGATGTGATAGAAGAAGAAGCAGGAGTCGATTTAGAAGAGATAGGGGATCCAGTATTAGAATCAGAATTTAAAAGAACCTTAGAAGACTTAAGGACAAATAATGCAGAAGGGATAGATAACATTCCATCAGAATTTCAAAAATCATTGTGGGAAGTGCAACAAAACGACTATTCACGTTGGTGTGTAGAATGTATGAGTCTGGTGACGTACCATCTGACTTTCGGAAAAGCATCATCCACACAATTCCCAAGACGGCAAGAGCTGACAAATACGAGAATTATCGCACTATCAGCTGAACAGCTCATGCATCCAAGTTGCTTACAAGAATAATATACAGAAGAATGGAAAAGAAAATTGAGGACGCTCTATATGACGATCAATTTGACTTTAGGAAAGGAAAAGGCACGAGAGAGGCAGTTCTGTCGTTGCGGTTAATAATGGAAGCAAGACTAAAGAAAACTCAAGACACTTTCATAGCATCCGTTGACATATAAAAAGCGTTCGACAATTTAAAATGGTGCAAGATGTTCGAAATTCTGAGAACAATAGGGGTACGAAAGGGAAAAACGGGTCATACACAATGTGTACAACAGCCAAGAGGGAATAATAAGACTGGACAACCAAGAACCAAGGCGTCGTTTTAAAAAGGGTGTATGACAGGAGTGTAGCCTGTCGCCCCTATTGTTCAGTCTGTACATAGAGGAAGCAATGATGGAAATAAAAGAAAGCTTCAGGAGTGGAATTGATATTCAAGGTGAAAGGGTGTCAATGATACGATTCGCTGATGGCGTCGCTAATTTGAGTGAAAGTGAAGAAGAATTACATTATCTGCTGAACCGAATGAACAGAGTAATGAGTACATAGATAGGACTGAGAGTAAATTGAAGAAAGAGGAAGGTAATGAGAAGTAGTAGAAATGAGAACAGCATGAAATTTAACATCAGGATTGATGGTCACTAACATGAAGTTAAGGAATTCTGCTACCTAGGCAGTAAAGTGTCCAATGACTGACGGAGCAAGGAGGACATCAAAAACAGACTAGCTATGACAAAATAGGCATTCTTGGCCAAGAGAATTCTAATAATGTCAAATATCGGCCTTAATTTGAGGAAGACATTTCTGGGAATGTGCGCCTTGATTACAGCACTGTATGGTAGTGAAACATGGACTGTGGGAAAACAGAACAGAAGAGAATCGCAGCATTTGAGATTGCTACAGACGATTGTTGAAAATTAGGTGGACTGATAAGATAAGGAACGAGGGGGTTCTACGCAGAATCGGAGAGAAAAGGAATAAGGGAAAAACACTGATAAGTAGGACAGGACGATAGGACATCTGTTAAGACGTGAGGGAATGACTTCGATGACACTAGAGGGAGCTACAGAGGGCAAAAGCTGTAGAGGAAGACAGAAATTGGAATATATCCAGCAAATAACTGAGAACGTAGGTTGCAAGTCTTACTCTTACAACTAAAGACAGGGTGTACATCAATAACCCCAAAACCATTTCTGAGCTAAAAACAGCCATCCAGGAGGTCATCAACACCATTGATTTCTAATGCTTCAGCGGATCAACATAATTTTGTTATTCACATTATCGCCAATGATGGCAGGCTGATCGAACATGTCATAACCTAAATTCGAATATCTGTAGTGAGGTTACATGTGGAGTAAAGTATGTGCTCACCGTAGCTTGTTACTAATTTATTCTTTCATATAGTTCAATAATTGTCATCCTGTGAAATTTTCGCATTTATAGCAGGCTTCTTCATTTCTTCATCTTCTCCTTCGTTTTCATTTTGAACTAGGATGATAATATTGTGAAAGACAGATTTAGAACAGACCAAGCATATATTGCCGTGAAATATTTCTGAAACAGCAAAGAAATAACTGAAATTTCATAGTAATTTGTGAGCAGCGGCTGTTTATTAAATAAAACTTTTGTACGAATATGTTGAAACAAAACAACCTACAATATGGTCGGCGAGCGACACAGTACCAGCCTTGTAAATTCGAAGTTGTATCGTAATTACACTACTGGGCATTAAAAATTGCTACACCAAGAAGAAATGCAGATGATAAACGGTATTTATTAAACAAATATATTACATTTTAACGCAGTTTGGGTGCATAGATCCTGAGAAATCAGTATCCACAACAACCACCTCTGGGCTTAATGACGGCCTTGATACGGCTTGGCATTGAGTCAAAGAGAGCTTGGATGGCGTGTACAGGAACAGCTGCCCATGCACCTTCAACATGATACCACAGCTCATCAAGATTAGTGACTGGCGTATTGTGACGAGCCAGTTGCTCGTCCATCATTAACCAGACGTTTTCAGTGGGTGAGAGATCTGGAGAATGTGCTGGCCAGGGCAGCAATCGAACATTTTCTGTATCCAGAAAGACCCGTACAGGACCTGCTGCATGCGGTCGTGGGCCGGCCGCGGTGGCCGAGCAGTTCTAGGCGCCCCAGTCTTGACCGCGTTGCTGCTACGGTCGCAGGTTCGAATCCTGCCTCGGGCATGGATGTGTGTGACGTCGTTAGATTTAAGTAGTTCTAAGTGTAGGGGAGTGATAACCTCAGATGTTGAGTCCCATAGTGCTCAGAGCCATTTGAACCATACGTTCGTGCATTATCCTGCTGAAATGTAGGGTGTCACAGGGATCGAATGATGGGTAGAGCCGCGGGTCGTAACACATCTGAAATGTAACGTCCACTGTTCAAAGTGCCGTTAATGCGTACAAGAGGTGACAGAGACGTGTAACCAATGCCTCTCCCTCCCCCCCCCCCCTCCCCATACCATCACGCCGGGTGATACGCCAGTATGGAGATGACGAATACATGCTTTCCATTTGCGATCACCACGATGTCGCCAAACGCGTATTCGACCATCATGATGCTGTGAACAGAACCTGGATTCATAAAAAAAATGACGTTTCGCCAACCGTGCACCCAGGTTCGTCTTTGAGTACACCATAGCAGGCACTCCTGTCTGTGATGCAGCGTCAAGGGTGATCGCAGCCATGGTATCCGAGCTGATGGTTCATGCTGCTGCAAACTTCGTCAGACTGTTCGCGCAAATGGTTGTTGTCTAGCAAACGCCCCCATCTGTTGACTTAGGGATCGAGACGTGGCTGCACGATCCGTTACAGCCACGCGGATAAGATGCCTCTCATCTCGATTGTTAGTGATGCGAGGCCGTTGGGATCCAGCAGGGCGGTCCGTATTACCCTCCTGAATCCACCGATTCCATATTCTGTTAACAGTCATTGGATCTTGACCAACGCGAGCAGCAATGTCGTGATACGATAAACCGCAATCGCGATAGGATACAATCCGACCTTTATCAAAGTCGGAAACCTGATGGTACGCATTTCTCCTCCTTACAAGAGGCATCACAACAACGTTTCACCAGGCAACACCGATCAACTGCTGTTTGTGTATGAGAAGTGGGTTGGAAACTTTCCTCATGTCAGCACGTTGTAGGTGTCGTCACCGGCGCCTACCTTGTTTGAATGATCTGAAAAGCTAATCATTTACATATCACAGCATCTTCTCCCTGTCGGTTAAATTTCGCGTTTGGAGCACGTCGTCCTCGTGGTGCAGCAGTTTTAATGGCCAGTAGTGTATCTGATGTAAACATTCATTTTTTATGATTTTATTTTGCATTAAAAATCTTAATTTTGATCATTGCATTAAAAATCGAAAAATCTATAAGGAGGTCGCCTAATTGGACTACGAGATGCAGGATGTTTCTTTTGCAATACTGCAGAAAAACGTGGAAGAATTGTAGCCATTGGACGCGATTTCTGGCAGCGGTGTTTACGACAATGTGCAGCCGCAAGAAGACCAAGCTCTTGATGGTAACGTTGCACTACCAAGAGAGAATATCATCCAATCATATCTGTTGTGTTTTCTGGTGAAAACTGATTCTACCTCGGTGCCAGTGACAGCCGTGTGTTGGTGAAAAGGAGGCCAGTTGAGGGCGCGCAACCAAACGGTATGCGTGCTAGATACACTGGCATTCATCTGGAGTTATGGTCCGGAGTGTGATTTCGCATGACAGCAGGAGCACTCTCGTGGTTATCCCACGCTCGCTGACTGCAAACCTGTACGGCCATGGTGATTCGATGTGTTGTGCTCCCATTCATGGAGCCCTCCAGGAGGTGTTTTCCAAGAGCATACCGCTGGCTAACATACCGCTGTTGTAACCAAACAGGCTCTGCAGAGTATTGACATGTTGCCTCGGCCTCCTCGACCACCAGATCTGTCTCCAATCGAGCACATATGGGAGACCATCGGGCGATAGCTCCAGTGCCATCCACAACCATCAGCAACTATCCCTGTATTGACCGACCAAGTGCAACAACCATGGAATTCCATCCCACAAACGGACATCCGGCACCTGTACAACACAATGCATAGACGTCTGCATGCTTGTATTCATCATTCTGACGTTACACCGATTATTAATCAACCAACATTTCATGTTTGCAGTGGCTTATCTCCCGCCTACATTAACCTGTGATCTTGCACGTTAATCACTAACACATGTTGCCTTGGCAAACGTATCTCCAAAATTTCATTGGTCTACAACAGTTACTTTTTGGTGTGTGATTTTTTTGCATGAATGTATATTTGTTTTGAAAGACATATGATCAAAAGAAGAGAAGGATATTATGACTAGATAAGTGTAGCTTGTTGACTTTCTGTCTGAAATGACTAAAGGTTGTTAGTAATAAATAATTGTATAATGCAGTTGCAGGCCGCAAACCATACTCGTGAAAGAGAGAGAGAGAGAGAGAGAGAAGGAGAGGGAGAGAAAGGGGGAGGGGGCAGACCGAAAGAGATATGGGAGGACAGGTGAAAGTGTTTTATACAGCAGTGATTTAATAACTAATACTAAAGTTGAAGAGGGAGAAGGGAGATTGTGAGGGCCTGTTTAAGAAATTGTCCGGATACAGAATGTCTTTAGGAGTGTGAGTGGATCAGGAAATCCACGTATGATTGAAAAATTTCACCTTCCTTTCAGCACATTAGGCGGTTACGTATCGTATCCCCTACGTTGCAACGAGTAGACTATGGTGAGGGGTAAACCCTATTTCATGTAGTTAGTATTTTTATTAGTCTTTTGGTGGATTATCCTATTTGTTGATATTGTGCATTCGAGATGATCAGCAGGGTTCGGATATTTGCTGAATCCCTATTCCATGCGTTTCGGTTATTTTCAATTACAAGTTTACTTGCATAATGAAATGCATATCATCTTACTTATTGGATTTCTGTAACGTGAATTTTGTGCATAACTAAACTCTTCGAAAAATGTGTGGATCTGTCTGATGGCAATTGATTCAGCTCCTTTTCGACACTGTCTCGTCGATTAGGTAGGTTATAAGGCTTCTGCGAAGTTGTTGCGACTGGAACTGGAAATATGTAAGCTAGATACTAACTCACCTCTACATAATACGTTGCTTACATCAGCGAAATAGAAAAATGCCTAAGATTGCTTTAAATTGATAAAAATTGAAATGATATTGTTATTTAAGTCTTTAGGTCGTGCAATTGAATCAACTCTGTCTTTTAAATAAAGCTTCCTCACAGGGCATAGTCTGTTAACGGACTTTCTAAATGAATTATCTTCTGCTATTTCTTTTTGTTCGGTCCAAGCCGAAGTTACTTCATAATATTCGTTCTGTGTGGCTGCGTTAAAAAGTCGCTGAAATGCGCAAAGAAATCTATACAATGTCGCTATATAAACATCGGACTTCGAAAGGTACTAACAAATCAAGTAAATTCTTATTTGCAGATACTTAAAAGAGCGACTGATGACCTCAGAAGTTAAGTCGCATAGTGCTCAGAGCCATTTGAACCAACTTAAATGACGATAGGTCGAGAATGCCGACCGATCGTCCAAACTTCAACACGTAGTGTCTGGTAGTACAACTACTGAGGACAAACCCATAGGTTAGAAATAATTGCAATCTGAAAGATAGCTCGAGGTGATAAGATTAATTGAATAAGAAACGAGATTCGTTTTATGGTCATGCTATTGGAATATAGAAGCTCACACTTATAGAAGAGTTATGCATCACGTCGAAGCGTCGAGAAGAAAGAGAGAGAGAGAGAGGGAGAGAGAGAGAGAGAGAAATAAGTCAATTATGAACCATCGTTTTATAATCATTGTATGAAAAACAAAGTCGACACAACAATAAACATTACATAATAATTTAATTGAATTACGGTTACAGTTACTTAACAAATAAAATTATCATCTACACACTTTACAGATACTGTTCACCACATTTGACAAACATAATTGCAAACAGCGCCTTAAAATACTAAACTCGTTAACATCAGCAAAATTATCGTCATGACAGTATATTATGGGCAGCACCCAGGTATGCTTAAAATACCTCTCTTATAGCTCCCAGCAGCACATTTGCAGTTAACTGCGCTAGTTCATCGCAGGAGTTTTCTGAAACGCAGACTTAGTATTTTAATAGTGTCGAGGCTCATATCCATTTCAAATGCTTTTTGCTCTGTGTACATAACTCCAGATTTTCGCGTGTTTATTGCTACGTTGGAGGCTAGTAAGCAGCTATCAGCTCTCTCCTGTATCGTTCTGTATTTTCCTTTACTGTTACCGATAGGTTGACATCACACACATAAATGCACACTGCCTTCCTAGATACTGCGTCCCACAAGTCTTCCACTGAATAACTGCAAGCAAGGGCCCCACTGTGCCAGCGAATAAAGTTACTGACAACAGGCGTCCTGCCTAACCAAGGGGATTGTTTTGATCGGTTTGCTTTTGATGCCATTCATTCGAATACTTTACGAGGCTTAGTGCGTTATCTTCAAAAATCTACCCATAAACCCACATGTATCATAGTGTTATTTAGATAGTGATAATTCACAGGATAGATGTTTCGTGAAAATCAGTAGGCAGAATTCATGATTTGACTTCAACAGCACATAAAACTGATGCCTATTGCTTATGTTGGATAGAGTATGAACGACAGGTCGTCCGTTACCGAAACAAGTCAACAAGTTTCTTTCTTCCCACAATTATGTCTCTTTAGGGATCATGACACTTAATGTGCAACACTTTAATACAACTGTGCTGTCTCATGTTTTAATACTCTAAATAGTAATTGATTATTTTTTCTGTAAATTTAAAAACATCTGTTGTAACTGAAAATGGCATAGGTTCTATGGAATTAATGCAGATGTTGGACAAATCTAAATTACCTTTGTGAAATAATGTATTTTATGCAGGATCAATGTCGACAAGGAACCGATCAGGAATGTTAGGTAAAGTCTGCGTCGTTTCTCAAAGGGTAAAGTAAAATTCTAAAGCCGTCTCTGAGTGCTACCAGGTGAAGTCAGAGCGAGTGCGCAGCACTGCAGTGTTAGACACGTGACTGCGTGTACGCACGTGCTGCGTGTAGAGTGGCAGGGTAGGTCCATGAGAGACCAAATTAAGAATTGGGAGACAGAACAGCGGGAGTAGCGTGAGGAGATGCAAAAGGGTCCGGACACAACAAGGTCAAGAAGGGTCGTCGGGCAGACGCGCCAATCTATAGACCTATATCTCTGACGTCGATCTGTTGTAGAATTTTAGAACATGTTTTTTGCTCGAGTATCATGTTGTTTTTGGAAACCCAGAATCTACTCTGTAGGAATCAACATGGATTCCGGAAACAGCGATCGTGTGAGACCCAACTCGCTTTATTTGTTCATGAGACCCAGAAAATATTAGATACAGGCTCTCAGGTACATGCTATTTTCCTTTACTTCTGGAAGGCGTTCTATACGGTTCCGCACTGTCGCCTGATAAAGTAAGAGCCTACGGAATATCAGACCAGCTGTGTGGCTGGATTGAAGAGTTTTTAGCAAACAGAACACAGCCTGTTGTTATCGATGAAGAGACGTCTACAGACGTTAAAGTAACCTCTGGCGTGCCACAGGGGATTGTTATGGGATCATTGCTTTTCACAATACATATAAATGACCGATTAGCGTCGGAAGTTCCATGCGGCTTTTCGCGGCTGATGCTGTAGTATACAGAAAAGTTGCAGCATTAGAAAATTGTAGCGAAATGCAGGAAGATCAGCAGCGGATAAGCACTTGGTGCAGGGAGTGGCAACTGACTCTTGACATAGACAAATGTAATGTATTGCGAATACATAGAAAGATGGATCCTTTATTGTATGATTATATGATAGCGGAGCAAACTCTGGTAGCAGTTACTTCTGTAAAATATGTGGGAGTATGCGTGCGGAACGATTTGAAGTGGAATGATCATATAAAATTAAATATTGGTAAGGCGGGTACCAGGTTGAGATTCATTGGGAGAGTCCTTAGAAAATGTAGTCCATCAAAAAAGGAGGTGGTTTACAAAACACTCGTTCGACCTGTACCAGGAGTATTGCTCATCAGTGTGGGATCCGTACCAGATCGGGTTGACGGAGAAGAGCGCTGCGTTTCGTCACTGGGTTATTTGGTAACCGTGATAGCGTTACGGAGATGTTTAGCAAACTCAAGTGGCAGACTGTGCAAGAGAGGCGCTCTGCATCGCGGTGTAGCTTGCTCGCCAGGTTTCGAGAGGGTGCGTTTCTGGATGAGATATCGAATATATTGCTTCCCCCTACTTATACCTCCCGAGGAGATCACGAATGTAAAATTAGAGAGATTCGAGCGCGCACAGAGGCTTTCAGACATTCATTCTTCCCGCGAACCATACGCGACTGGAACAGGAAAGGGAGGTAATGACAGTGGCACGTAAAGTGCCCTCCTTCACACACCGTTGGGTGGCTTGCGGAGTATAAATGCAGATGTATATGTAGATCCTGCCCCGTGACCAGTCACTGCTAATCGAAGTGTGTTCGTAATGTATGGACAACGAAGATATCGTCACAAACTCTCCGATGAACTGTAAGATTCTTATTTCCGTTCAAACTAAAAATTTTGTGAGGTACAGCCAGTGATATCAAATGAACTATTTTCTGAATATAATTGTTTGATGTTAAAAGTTTAACCCCCATCTCATCATTCACGTACGCCTTTGTGACCTTGACTACGCCCCTGTACTTTTCATGCTATAGAAAATCTGCGTGTTGTTTATTAACAAAAGACAATACTGAAAAGAGCAATTACTATTAGTTCCGATTTCGTGTTGAAAATTAACATTAATGAAACATGAGCATGTTAGCTATTCTGTTACATAATAATCAGAACAGAATAATCAGAACTTACTATAGCCTAAGTGAAGTTATAATAAAATGAATTTAATTGAAGGGTTACGCGAAATCTGCGATTCTAATTACAATATAAACGTTGCATATTTCAGTTTTTGTTATTTATCAAGTGTGTTATTTTTATGGCGGCTTAACTGATTCGTACTCTAGCGTTACAGTAATGTTGAAGGTTCGTTATTCTTTAGTCATTCAAATGACTTCCAAATTAGTTAAGACAGGAAATGTCAATGTGTTTCACTTGCAGTTTCCACGCTTCCTCACATGTTAGTAAATGTTACGTAATTCATGATATAATGGAAAGTCTTCGCCAGCCAAACTTTTCAGTAACGACCGTTTACTTATTATTCGAAACTATTATTTTTTTATTTTCTTAACAATTTAAACCAACATTTTCTCACTGTTGTGTTGATTATGTGTGCGTGTGTGTCAACCTCCCGTTGTCACACGTTTACTTAAGGAAACATGTCATTATTAGTGTTATGATTATCGGTTTAGTAACCAACAGACATTGTCCATTGTCTTGGAAATTCTTTGATTATTTACATCTTATTTAATTTTATTTTGCTGTTGACTATTCGTTATTTCGTGGTACACCTTTTCGTTTCGTACTTTATTTTGTGTGTGAATTCACTGTTTTACATTTATTATTCAAAGTCGAAGCAATGAGGGAGTGTAGGGTGTTACAGGGTGTTTCAAAAATGACCGGTATATTTGAAACGGCAATACAAACTAAACGAGCAGCGATAGAAATACACCGTTTGTTGCAATATGCTTGGGACAACAGTACATTTCCAGGCAGACAAACTTTCGAAATTACAGAAGTTACAATTGTCAACAACAGATGGCGCTGCGGTCTGGGAAACTCTATAGTACGATATTTTCCACATATCCACCATGCGTAGCAATAATATGGCGTAGTCTCTGAATGAAATTTCCCGAAACCTGTGACAACGTGTCTGGCGGAATGGCTTCACATGCAGATGAGATGTACTGCTTCAGCTGTTCAATTGTTTCTGGATTCTGGCGGTACACCTGGTCTTTCAAGTGTCGCCACAGAAAGAAGTCACAGGGGTTCATGTCTGGCGAATAGGGAGGCCAATCCACGCCGCCTCCTGTATGTTTCGGATAGCCCAAAGCAATCACACGATCATCGAAATATTCATTCAGGAAATTAAAGGCGTCGGCAGTGCGATGTGGCCGGGCACCATCTTGCATAAACCACAAAGTGTTCGCAGTGTCGTCTAAGGCAGTTTGTACCGCCAGAAATTCACGAAGAATGTCCACATAGCGTGATGCAGTAATCGTTTCGGATCTGAAAAATAGGCCAATGATTCCTTTGGAAGAAATGGCGGCCCAGACCAGTACTTTTTGAGGATGCAGGGACGATGGGACTGCAACATGGGGCTTTTCGGTTCCCCATATGCGCCAGTTCTGTTTATTGACGAAACCGTCCAGGTAAAAATAAGCTTCGTCAGTAAACCAAATGCATATCGCCGTCATCCATCCTGTGCACTATATCGTTAGCGAATGTCTCTCGTGCAGCAATGGTAGCGGCGCTGAGGGGTTGCCGCGTTTGAATTTTGTATGGATAGAGGTGTAAACTCTGGCGCATGAGACGATACGTGGACGTTGGCGTCATTTGGACCGCAGCTGCAACACGGCGAACGGAAACCCGAGGCCGCTGTTGGATCACCTGCTGCACTAGCTGCGCGTTGCCCTCTGTGGTTGCCGTACGCGGTCGTCCTACCTTTCCAGCATTTTCATCCGTCACGTTCCCAGTCCGTTGAAATTTTTCAAACAGATCCTTTATTGTATCGCTTTTCGGTCCTTTGGTTACATTAAACCTCCGTTGAAAACTTCGTCTTGTTGCAACAGCACTGTGTTCTAGGCGGTGGAATTCCAACACCTGAAAAATCCTCTGTTCTAAGGAATAAACCATGTTGTCCACAGCACACTTGCACGTTGTGAACAGCACACGCTTACAGCAGAAAGACGACGTACAGAATGGCGCACCCACAGACTGCGTTGTCTTCTATATCTTTCACATCACTTGCAGCGCCATCTGTTGTTGAAAATTGTAATTATTGTAATTTCGAAAGTTTGTCCTCCTGAAAATGTACTGTTGTCCCAAGCATATTGCAACAAACGGTGTGTTTATATCGCTGCTCGTTTATTTTTTATTGCCGCTTCAAATAAACCGGTCATTTTTGAAACACCCTGTATCTGCAAGAACAGCTTGTTGGATACTTCTTCCTACTAGTTAGTTTCACATTCCGGAAATGATGGCCTTAATCATTTTCTTGTTACGAACAGGTTCCCGGGCTGCGGCCAATAATTTCGCAAAAACTGATAAGTCAAAGGGGAGGTTATAACTCCTAGAATTACAGCAGGAACATAGTTCGTTTGTTTCGCCTCATCATACATTTCACCAGTTCCCAATATTTCGCAAGAACTTTCTACAGGCGGTTCTATGGACTCGCTGTAATGACATTAAACACCATTTTATCGTTCAGAAATGCATTTTCCTATTCTCAGAAAGTATAGCAATTTTTCGGATTTGTTTCGGTATGCCCATTCTTTTGTATAGAGTGTGGTCCATTGATAGTGACCGGGCCAAATATCTCACGAAATAAACATCAAACAAAAAAACTACAAAGAACGAAACTCTCCTAGTTTGAAGGGTGAAACCAGATGGCGCTATGGTTGGCCCGCTAGATGGCGCTACCATAGGTCAAACGGATATCAACTGCATTTTTTTAAAATAGGAACCCCCATTTTTATTTCATACTCGTGTAGTACGTAAAGAAATATGAATGTTTTAGTTGGCCCCCATTTTTCGCTTTCTGATAGATGGCGGTGTAATAGTCACAAACGTGTAAGTACGTGGTATAGTATCAAGTAACATTCCGCCAGTGCGGACGGTATTTACTCGTGATACATTGCCTGTGTTAAAATGGACCGTCTACCAATTGCTATGTATGCTGCTCGGTTTCCTGGACGACATCATACAAGTGTCCGGACCGTTCGCCGGATACTTACGTTATTTAAGGAAACAGGAAGTGTTCAGCCACATGTGAAACGTCAACCACGACGTGCAACAAATGATGATGCACAAGTAGGTGTTTTAGCTGCTGTCGCGGCTAATCCGAACATCAGTGGCAGACAAATTGCGCGAAAATCGGGAATCTCAAATACGTCGCTGTTGAGAATGCTATATCAACATCGATTGCACCCGTACCAAATTTCTATGCACCAGGAATTGCTTGGCGACGACTTTGAACGTCGTGTACAGTCCTGCCACTGGGCACAAGAGAAATTACGGGGCGATGACAGATTTTTGCACGCGTTCTATTTAGCGACGAAGCGTCATTCACCAACAGAAGTAACGCAAACCGGCATAATATGCACTATTGGGCAACGAAAAATCCACGGTGGCTGCGACAAGCTTAACATCAGCGACCTTGGCGGGTTTATGTATAATGGAAGGAAGGATAATTGACCCCCATTTTATCGATGGCAATCTAAATGGTGAAAAATATGCTGATTTCCTACGTAATGTTCTACCGATGTTACTACAAGATGTTTCACTGCGTGACAGAATGACGACGTACTTCCAACATGATGGATGTCCGGCACATAGCTCGTGTGCGGTTGAAGCGGTATTGAATAGCATATTTCCTGACAGGTGGATTGGTCGTCGAAGCACCATACCATGGCACGCACGTTCACCGGATCTGACATCCCCGGATTTCTTTCCGTGGGGAAAGTTGAAGGATATTTGCTATCGTGATCCACCGACAACGCCTGACAACGTGCATCAGCCCATTGTCAATGCATGTGCAAATATTACGGAAGGCGAACTACTCGCTGTTGGGAGAAGTGTCGTTACACGTACTGCCAAATGCATTAAGGTTGACGGACATTATTTTGAGCATTTATTGCATTAATGTGGTATTTACAGGTAATCACGCTGTAACAGCATGCGTTCTCAGAAATGATAAGTCCACAAAGGTACATGTATCACATTGGAACAACCGAAATAAAATGTTCAAACTTACCTACGTTCTGTATTTTAATTTAAAAAACCTACCTATTACCAACTGTTTGTCTAAAATTGTGACTATTACAGTGTCATGTATCACAAAGTCATAGAGGCACGCTACTGAAGTTATAAAACTGCTAGATACACCGCACTCTGCCTCACGCGATCATTCTCTCGCTCGTATCACCCACGGGATTCATTCACTAGTTTGTCTCAAGGTGTACATTGACACAGTAGTCTGCCACCACGACAGGTAACAGCTTACTTTTTCTACTACCTTGGAATTGGACTTGTAGGTTGGCTGTAAATTACATCGCATCGCGAGGTAACTCAACACTCGATACCATGCATGCTTAGGGTCGACGCTACAATTCGTCGCACACATACGTGCTGTTGACATCTAAGCACTAGGTTTGCGCAGATACTCTCATGACTACTTAACAGCTCCCATTATCTCACAATAGTTTTAGCCCTATGTTTTCTTTTTTCCCTTTTTAATTACATTTTTATTTGTTTCTTACTCGAACATGATAGCTGCCAACTTCTTTTGTTTATATCATGCTACGGGCAGGAGTGACGGAACATTACTATATACACTGACGGAAAAAAATCGCATCACCAAAAAATAGTTAATGTAGCGGAATGAAATTTTGGGAATAAATTTGCCCGGAAGTATCTGACACTCCACTCCTTTTCATACTATTCAGACATCAGAAAAAACACCCTGTGAGTACGTAAGCGTCTATAGAATGAATGACTGGTGTTAGGAGTGGACCCTTATACTATGACAGAGCACATCGGTGTTTAGTTGTACACAACTTGTCCTTAATTCAGGATTATTGTCAAAGAAGTACACGAATTCAAATAGGTTGTAACATGACAATGTTAGGACAGACGTCAATATAGCTCATTACGCCCTGTTTAAAGGAAATAACACTGAACACAGCAATATCAAATTTTAACCAGAAGGTTCCCTACAAAATTATTCTTATGACTACACAGTGAAGTTGGCCAAGATTACGACAAATCATCCGATTCCTTTCTTGAGTTCGATATTATTTAGGATGACAATCAAGTCTATGGAGGACAGTTAGTTTGTGTGACAAGCTGAGCAAAAGAGTACTCAATGTTGCTCGAGTTCATAGCGGACGCAAGCTGGTGGACCAATAACTTTACAGCTCTGCTAGCAGTATTTACCTTCGCTACAATGAGCTGTCGGCTGCATGGCTGCTCTCGTCCTCAGAAAATCCTGTAAAAAATAATCAAAATCTCTACTCATTATATTAGCAGAAACTGGCCTACGTCTCTCGTTAGACAAGAAAACATACACTCATCCCTAGTCTTGAAATGTGGTGATATATACGTGCATAGATGGAGCAGCATGTATATTACAATGCCCTCTTAGTTCTTGCATTAACAATTAACTATGCGGCATTTTAGTTTCTCCGCTGTTGGAGCTCAACGACTCTTCAGCTAATACTTAGGTGAATGTCAGTTGAAGAGAACGCAGTGTTCATACAAAATTCTACTGTTTGACGTCGTACAGAGTGTGATGCGCTCTGTTCTGCACTTGACGCTGGTTCAGTGGAGAGTCGTTATAGTTTTCGGTGTAGTCTCTCGTAGCAAACTGTCCCCCACCTGGGTCCTTTCATGCTTCATGTCATGGCTTTTTCCAACCTATAGTAGCATTCCTTTCATCTTTTAGAAACTACCTCCGCCAATCGCAAAGGGCCTACCTTCAGACGGCATCGAAATTTCGGCACTTTATTCCTTCCTAGTTCATTTCAGCGAATCGGATATTTTGTGCCTGCTCCAGACGCCTATAAGCTACACACGAGCATACCACGAGCATTTCACATGATCAACTGCATCGCTGGTCTGTTTGTATCCATCTGGAAATTCCCAAATGCAGTTTTCTAAAGCATTTCTCCATAGCATGCAGTAATGGCCTTCTATGTGCTCTCCTCTATGTGTGCCCGGTGCGTTCATTGTCGCTTTCGCCTTGGGTGCCGAACTCCTTTTTTAAAAGTGTTCCATTGTACTCGGGTCGTTACGGCATAACTCGAGTCTGCCCCAAACTAAACCGTTTCCTTCAGCAGCATTTTTCACATTTTGCTCATTGACATGCAGGATTTAGGTTCGGTGTGTTAATACCATTGAATTGAGTGTCACCACTTTGCATTGCATACTATACATTTTACTAGGCAAACCTGCACATTATCGCCGAACTACGTCTGGTGATATATTCACCTTCTTGTTACAAGGTATAAAATCTCGTATGTGAGGTGCGAAATCGACATTTATTCAGTCTGCCACCTTACAAATATATTTAAATGATGAACACTGCAAGATCGCAGGTTAATATAAGCGCGAGATAGGTCACTGCAAATATGAAATACTGGTGAATTAATAACTGGAATAACCACCAGAACAATGAATGCAGATATACAAACGGGCATCCATTATGTTGTGCAGATGCAGGGCATCAATTTGTGGGATGGGGTTTCTTGCCTGTTGCACTTGTTTGGTCAATACTCAATACAAGGGCGGTTATTGTTCTATGTGGATGACACTGACGATCAAGAAGACCAAGGCGTGTCGACACTCTGTAGAGCATGTTGGGTTACAACAGCGGTATGTGGGGAGCGTTATGCTGCTGAAAAACAAGCCGTGGAATGCTATTCGTGAATGGTAGTCCAACACGTCGAATAATCATCAGATTACAGTTAAAATCTTCTGGATTGGTAGGCTGCGTCATATTATATTCTAAAATAATCGACGTTTCGAGTCCTCTGCTGGGACGTTCCTCAAGAAGTACTGTGTCCACTATTGCTAGTATATCCCAGCAGAGGGGTCGAAACATCTATTATTTTAGAAGGAAGTATGAAGCGGCCTAACAACCCAATGACACATTAGTGACAATGACCACGAAAGCTTACATAATCATCAGATTGCCGTATAATTTTGCAGTCAGGGTTTGTCCTTGCTATCACATAAAATCGCACACCAGGCCATAACTGCAGGTGTAGGTCCAGTGCGTCTAGCATGTAGACAGATTGGTTGCAGGCGCTCAGCTGCCTCCTTCTAACTCACTTGTTGTCATCATTGGCATCGAAGATGCAGAAACAGTCGTCATCAGAAAACACAACAGACCTCCACCCCGCTGTCCGGTCCAGAGCCTAGTTTTCCTGGGACATTAAGTCCTCGTGACAACCACTGTCAGCAGTCATCTATACGGCTACATTCTTGGCAAGTCTTTCTGCGGTATCGGAGAAGCAACATCCAGCTTCTCGTAGCCCTCAAACTGAGTCAGGTGTAGATAATGTTATTTTTGTCTCCTTAAAGTTATTTTTAACTAACATCGCCACACCAGTCTCAAAGGAAACTAGCCTTCAGGGCCGTTACAACGGGTATTTCAGCCAAACTGGATTTGCACCTCTTAGTGACACTACTGGCGCCACTATGATGCTGCTGGTGCGAAATCTGAATAGACATCATCTATCACATGTAGAAACACACCTACCAACTTTCGTTCATGCGGCACAACTCCTTCTTGGTGTTTGGATTTTCCTCCGTCAGCATATTTAGTTCTTCTTCTGTTCTATCAATTTTCCGTGTGTGACTGGACTATTTCTGGTAATAATCCAGTACTGTATATTAGTCGCTCCCAAAATGAAAAATCTGCATCAAATTTAAAATGTAATAGTGAATAAATCATTATCAAATTACACTTCGGCTGTTAATTGTTTTGTACATGTTCCACCTGTTCCAGTGTCTTCGTACAACAATTTTCAGCAGAAACAGCTGCTGTAAAACAATAGTCTGTAGCCACCTCAGTCATGGTGACAGTAGAGATACTCTGGTGGTATGACATTATCTGCGAGAAGGAAAGGAAGCAGCTGATAGAGAAATATAAGATTTACAAGGCAGTAAGTACAAGAAGAATTGGCTTGTATAATATGTTCTCTGGCTCTCATTTAGTGCCCATTTCTTTTTTAATTTTTGAAAAAGTTTAACCACTTTATTTTCTTAATATCTCTCGAGTCTGTAGTTAAAACACTTACTTTGTTGTATGATTTCTTAATGATGTGGATCAAAAATTATTTTGTGCTGTCTTCCATTCACAAATTCTAGTGGTATGCGTTAGCGGATTTCTGAGGTCGGCTTCGCGTAATATATCCACCATTGCGTTATATTTGCCCTCCACTTTGTTCACAATTACTATGTATCTCATTGTATACATGCATTGTAGCACTCATTTTATTACTGTTTATAATTTGTTTCAGTTAATTGTTTATAGTAGTAACAGATAGATGGCAAACAATTGTCGGGCAGTAATAATGGTAGACAATGCTAGATTTGGTAGTATGTGTAGTTTTTGTTAATATGGAAATAGTTATGGTGAGGGAAGTAGTATTGTATGTTGTGATATATACAGTATAATTAGTTACTGATGCATGGGAAAACTTGTTGTTGATAGTAATAATTTGTAGAAGAATAACTTAGAGTGTGTTTAAATTACACGCTGCGAGGATCCTATATCCTCCCACATTAGAGTATTTGCTATATTTGTGGTTTGTGGAGCATATTGCGTAGCGTAACTACAGACATGTCTTACTATATACTACTGCAGCTTCCACTGGTTAGATCGTGTCCACCATGTGTCCTCGGAGTCTTTCGCGACGGCATATATTAATAAAACGTTCTCGGTTTTTCAGCCGCGTCAATTTGAATAAAATCCTCGAGCTTTCGATGGCCATCTTTGCTATCGTCGTCAGGAGTTCACTGACTGCCGGGGCTCTTACGGTCTCAAGCTTATATAGGCATGATGACATCATCAGCAGCCCATCAGATCGATCCAAAGTGGCCCGCGCGCGGAAGTCGACCCGGGCAGCTAGCGGAGCTGTTGCCCGTGACAGCTCCGGTGACGTCAGATGGCGCCAGGGGCAGGCGCCACTTTTGAAACTGCCGCTCCCGCGTCGCGCATCTGTCGCTGCTTTCTTTCGATGTCCAACGCCCTTCCCCATGCCCTGCTGAGGGAGCATCCCTGGACTCCGTTGAAACTGTTGTTGTTTAAACGAATCTCTGCCGCTTCCCTCCCGATATGTAGACAAATGAGCCAACACTTTTTTTCGAACTGTATTTTCGAACTGGATTTATTGTCGTCGCACTTCAAACGCTGACACGGATTTTAGCATGAAGTGTTGATCAACACACATCAGTCTTTTGACCAAGTGCCTCGCAGAAATCGTGTCTGACCCAGAAGTCCAAGATCCGCCGTATATCTCGATAAATTTGTCTACAAAGAAAACCAGAAGTAGAAACCCCTCAACAAACCATTTCCCAAAACCAACCAGGATCCCCGCTAAAGATTCCTTCCAAAAGGAAAACGATACTTTAGGAACAAAGTCACATGGTAAGCGACTGAATCAAAGTAAGCTTAAATCCCCATAACTTCTATTTAATTGACTTTAATGAAGCCTTCCTACCTTCATGCACCAAACATTCTGTGCACATATAATTACAATCGCCTTCATTCGTGACTAGAAACGAGTAAATTCCTTCCTCTGAAGTATCAATACCAGTAGCTTTTACACCATTACATAAATTACTCTGTTCCTTTAGGCAGAAATCATCTACCTCCGCCGGTACATTTTTAATTCCAACTGCTGGCGACACCAATGCTAAGCAACACTGACGCTTTCCGTCGAAATGCAATCACCCTGACTTGCAGCTGGAGAGACCAAAGCTACGCCACCTTCACTAACATTGACTACGATGTTCTCCGATTCACAAATACCTGCTACTGCGACACCTTCCTTACTGTAATTGCTACTGTTTGCTAGCTGGAGAGACCAAAGCTACGCCACCTTCACTAACATTGACTACGATGTTCTCCGATTCACAAATACCTGCTACTGCGACACCTTCCTTACTGTAATTGCTACTGTTTGCTAATGCCTGTTCAGAACTCTCCACGCAATTTGCTTTCACAAAATTAATCTCCTCTTTTTCTTTTCGAACCACTGAATCTTTCCATTCATCACCATTCACACACTCATTCATTACACATTCATAACTTACGTCATTCCCCGCAAATTTATTCCCATTACTTTTACTTAAATCTCTCACAAAACTATGATTCCGTCATCCGTGCCAGCTTTTATTGAAAGAGCCACCTATACAGCCTTCCTCTTTAGCATACTCCATATTACATATTTGTTGCCTTTCTCCAAACCTATGACCATTTCTACCATTACCATTATTCCCAGTCCTTTTCATCGCCTGTTCAGATCGCCATCCCTTGACCTGAGATGTGGTGAACATAAGTTCCCCGATCGGTTGTTACGCGATTGCACTTCGAGCGATTTTCCTCCATGAAATCTGTGTTCGTTACTTAACTTGGGTCCCGTTCACGGACGTTATCAGTCCTGTTCGTTTTCCAACCATTCTGCTCATTGCAGCTACTATCTCCCTGAGAATTCTTTTCATTTCTCTCACGATTTTGGTGGTGATTATTTGGATTCCCATTTTGATAACTACCACCCGGTTTACTCTGAGGTTTGAATTTCAAAGCCGTCTCTAATTTTTCCACGAACTCTAGACATTCGTCCACGGAATCACATGGGTTATGGACAAGATCCCATTGCAACTCTTCGGGTAATCGCCTTTTTAACATGTTGATTTCCGATAAACCCCCAACGGGTGTTACACATGCATGAGTTTGCCAAGTTCGCTCTTGCAAAAATCTCTCATCATCCCATTACCGTACCTGTAATTCTGCCCATTTAAAAATTCACTTTGGATACGCGTCTGTTTTTCCTTGCTTCAAAATTTATTCAAAAAACACTTTTAGAACTCTTCACACAATTCGCACAAACGACATATAACATTTGCTCAAGACTGTTGGTCTTCCTCCAAATGCCGTTTAACGTATTTTATTTTCGCTTCGTCCGACATGCCGTGAACAAAAGCGTCCCTACACGCAGCCAGGAAATTTGCTGGGTGATATCTTCCATCATCTGTGTAATATTTCACAGATCCGGTATTTGCCCAAGGAATATTTATAACCTATGTGGCCTGTTGGGAGGATAACGAATTTAAATCACTTTTTATCTGTTGCATTTATTTTTCAAAATTCATCTTTACAAGTGATACTGGACTGTATTTTATCTTTAATATTGCCCACTCGTTCCTCCCCCTCACGTACACGATTGGCAATGTCACTAATTAAAAAATTTATATCGCTTTTATGAGCATCTTGCACTTTATATAGTAACTTACCTTGTCCGCAAGTTCTGTCTGTACTTTATTCATTTTTTCCCCAAGATCTTTTTCAACTGATTGGATTTTATATTTTACTATTACAACTTCGTCTGTAATTTTCCTCGTATCCACTCGGACACATTTTAATTTATCATCAATTGCTTTTTCAAGGTTAGCCATAATTTTTTCAACTTCCTCTTTCACAACGGAACCTATTTCATTTCGCATTGTGCCCATATCTGTTCGAATTGTACTGATATTATTTGCCATTCCCTGGATCATTTGCATTAGCTGAGACATCGTATCTCCCCCACATCGATGCCCCTTGCCAGAATTCCTACTAGTTACACTTCCGCGCTCTGACTTTGGACTAACCAGCTCACTTCGGCCGGCCGGAGTGGCCGTGCGGTTATAGGCGCTACAGTCTGGAGCCGAGCGACCGCTACGGTCGCAGGTTCGAATCGTGCCTCGGGCATGGATGTGTGTGATGTCCTTAGGTTAGTCAGGTTTAATTAGTTCTAAGTTCTAGGCGACTGATGACCTCAGAAGTTAAGTCGCATAGTGCTCAGAGCCATTTGAATCATTTTTTGAGCTCACTTCCGTTTTCAGAACTACACATACTAGGTGACTGTTTTATATTCGCGCGATGTGTAAGTGGAGCGTGAACTTCAAAGTCAAACACTATCTCACTATTTGCGAAGGCACTTATCTGATCTGAGAAGGCTCCCTCTGCCATGGTGATGCCGTCGGTTGTAGTGGAAGTTGACATTGAAGACTGTCCTGGAGTACTCGAAGACGCTGCTGTGATACTGCTGTTACACTGCGTTTGCCAGTGAAGAAGTCGCCTGATGTAGTGTAGCTGCTGTCGGTTACCACTGTCCGTTAAACGCGCTAGCCGTTACTGTTCCCTGCACTCAACTTCTTTAGACTCTGAGCCCCCACGGAAATTGCCTTTAACTTGATAGTTTAGGACCTCTACGGAAAGCATGTGCTAATTGTGAAAATTACTGCCAAATTTCACTATTTCCAGAAACCTACTTGCGGAAAAAAACCGATCTCACACTGTGTTTTGTGAGAGATCCACTCAATAGAAATCTTTACTGGTTTCGCAAAGGTTTTTACACTTCACATTGTCCGCTGAATAACAGACAGCAAAGGAATTACCACTTTGCAGGACACAAATCCTGGACGAGCCCCCAATTGCGGGCTTTCCAATAATAAAAATGAAATGATGTGGTGGCCCTCAACTATGTACCCTCCGGTTTGAACTATTAAAAGTTTTGGCTGGTTTCGTTGTCTAGGGGCTGGAATACGTAGTTGCCGTATTACAAGCCAAATACTGCTGAGTCTGCAGTATGCAATATGAATAGACACATGAATTGAATGGTCGAAGGTTCCTTTCACTCAGCAACTGCGAATTTTGGACATAACATAGACGTTTATAAATGAAAGATTACAATTAAATAAAATCTGCAGGAACTATCTTAACGACTTTAAATGACGAGTACGATAGGAAAAGTACTTTTGAGAGTTCGGTATATTTCTGCAAAACACTTCTTGGTGTCGATGGCCCAGCAATTAAATGAAATATAAGTTGAATAACAGGGAAACAATAGATTCCTTCTGCACGTAATTAATTATGAACGACAACATAGTTCGCGAGCTATTCACTTCTAAACGCACACTACGTTTTCACTGTAGAAACAAAGGAAATCTCACAAGTTAACAAGTCGGAACTCCGAAGTATTTTTATCTACCGCAGTCACTCACAAACCACTCCACACTCAACTCTCTCCCACGACCGTGCATCCATCGGACCATTCTGTCTAGGACTCTCCCCGTGTCCTATGGGGCCGTCCCTCGGGTCGCACTGTCCCGAACCGCCCTGTCCTCTCTGGAAACTATGCTTCTCCCCCACTTCCGTACAGTCTCATCATTAACGAGCGCTGCGATTGGCTAGAGCAGTCCCTCCATGTCTCCAAGCCAACGTACACTCACAAACATATTTAATTACATACAAAATACTTGAGTTACATTTAAATAACTTGAAATTAAATAAATATTCCTACAGCTGGACCATAAACACGCTCTAACGTACATTATCAATACATAAACAAATTAAATAAACATATAACAAACGAATAGCAAGCAAAAGTAGGCCAGTACCCTAATGTCCCTGTGCTTTCTAAAATACAGTAAATATTTGACCAATTTCTTCATGAATGGTATATATCGGATATAAACAAAGACATAGACGAATAAATATAAGCATGCTGCTACCGCTTTTTTCGTGTAACTGTGGAGTACTTATGGCTTGACATGATCGATAATAATCGACCTCCAATAACTCATGTAATATTAAAGTTACATGTCTGTAATTTATACCAATTTAGGTTTACACTAATAGCTTTCTGAAGACACGTCGAATGACAAAATCGGATGAACCATTTAGATCTTGGATATTCGTTGCTGGGTGTTACTTGTATGATTTATCATCGGATACGAAACTTTAACCTAGTAAAGATATTGAAAATTTGATTGCACCATCAGAATCGTCTTGCAGATAATGGTAATGTGTACGTTTCTTTTAGAGGTATCATGATTCTTCTGGCTAATATTAATTTCTATATGAACTGTGAAATGCCTGCCATGATGGTTTCACAAAGTTCGCCATCTTTGGCACTCTGGGCATACAAGCCTCTTTCACCGACACAGCGTCACCATGGAATTCCCAGCCCTCTTGCTTCGGCCCACATCCGGCACCATGTGGTTGGCCTGCCGAGTTGCCCACGCCCAACAAGTGGCCTGTGCATCCACGCCAACTCCGCTCGTACAGAGTTATCTTCGCATGCGGTCGCAGTCTGTCGTTTGATTTCGGTAGTATTTTCCGCGTGCTTTCGAATATATTTACTGTGATTAAGGTGATGACACAATATACCATAGCTGCGATGACTTATGGAGTGACTCTCGTATATATATTTACCTACTACAAATATCAATCTTTTCTCCCTCATTCGGAATTCGTGAACGTAAAACTTTAAGGTGTCCATTGATAGCTATAATGTCGATTCTCTGGTCGGGGTAATATTTATTGTTGTAGGTCCCTTTTATTAACAGATCAGTACCTCTCGTGAGGTGTATTGGTCAATTTCGCATTGCATAGTGGTGTACAGATAATTTTGATTAGCTAGTGTAATTACGACGGCAATGAAAATGAGATAGAGGTGGCTGTTTATGGAGTTGAGTTAAAGGGTTATAGATAGACAAAGGAAGATATTTGTTAGTTTCCAAGAGAGAAATAGACTTGGTGAGATAATGGAAGGTGTGGAGGCATCACGAGGAAAATGAGAGAAGCAATGTGGATTCAGCTAAAGACAATGTTGCTTGGAAAAGAGTGGAGGAAACCTTTATCCAGCAGCGGATGTCAAATGTCTCATGATGGCTACATACCTGTTGTTAGACTGAAAGTTCGGATAACACCAGCCAACCCGAAACCACAAGCAATTAATCAGGGTTAATAACGATGCTTTTGCCGAAGCCTCCACAACGGTGACGAGGCTAATTATTTGTTTCACTGTTACTGTTGTGTAACTAGCTGGCTCATACACTGATAGAAATGGACAGTGTTTTATTAGGAACACCTTGATGGAATGATACCAAACTGATACTCCAATATGTGTGTGCCTGTGCGGGTTGGTGTTTAAAGTATCATCCTCAGGCGAGCCTGATTGTAATATTTTCGGTATACAGAAAATGGAATTCCTTCAGATGCAAGATGTGAACACATGTTTCCTACTATGTACGTACTACTGCTACATGTGTCGGATAAAAAGTAGTGTCGGTACTGTTATAACTATTTCCAGAGCATATTGACAGTCGTTCACTGGATGGAAGGCTTCGCCCATCTCTGTCGATGTCTTACAAGGATCGCCGTATGGCATGGATGATTTCTCCTCGTCCGCGGTAGCGCGTACCACGAGGAGGTTCCCTTACTGCAGTGAACACAGACTCATATCGGGTGAATTCGGAGGATGATCTAGTATCTCTCACCCCCACGTACGCAGAAACTCCTGTACAGGATTCAATCTGTGGCATCGTTCACATTCGTCAAGGATGGTGGGATGTAGTGCCGTCACTTTCTTCTCAGTAAAGGAGGAATGTGATAGTAGGCTGCAGTGACTCTCTGCTCCTGCGGTCAAAGGGTTAGTCCAGGAAGGGCAGACCATCACTGACGCCTACTACGCAATTTCTTGCGACTTTACATTCATCCTGCATTGAGCACTGAGCGATATCACATTCTAGCATTACCTCGCACCATTCTTCACGAATGCCGTGATGCCACACTGCGAAACACGTGCAGGAGCTTCTGCTTATCTGTGGGTGGGAGATACTGGAACATAGGCCAAATTCACCCAATAAGAGTCAACAAAATGATGTCTTCCTGGCACTCGCTACCGCACAATAGACATCGTCTGTGTCATAGGGCGGATCTTAGGGAAAGGTCAGCGAGATGCGGAGCCATTATAGTGAGGGCATATAATATAGTGTAAATAAAATCTCTGTGAATTATAACAGTATTGCCAATACTTTTTATCCAGACCACAGGTTTGTCTAACGTTATTGGAATTTATTATGAGCAGATAACAACAGCGCAGCTTACCGCCATCTTTCGGGCATTGACGGCCGGGTCGTTGGCATAAGAGACCTGGGTGCATCATATCGACGTATTGAACAGATAGTTAACTGTAATGAAATGACTGCGGAATGAGTGGTGACGATATTGACTCAAGACAACAGAGTGGCTAGATTTATTGGCGTGCGTCATCCCAGAAGGTATACACCATGAGAAGGTCGTAGGATTTTGGAGTGGTAGTGACGACAAGGCAGAAGACAAAAGCTGATACCCGGCAAGAGGTTACAATGAGAGTTATACCACGAACCTTTGGGACCGGGAAGGTGAGTAGATATCTCGATTTACCAAGTATCGGTTGTTGCTGATATCGTAGCACGGACAACAAATACTTGAGCCAGAGTAAGCTATTAGGGATATTCTACGGTATTCAATGATGAACCACGTTTCAGGTTGTCGCGGCGAGCCTCCAGGCTAAAGGTCACATGGACCAGCGATTCCTGAGACCAATACCTCTACAAGTACTGGAATCATGGTGTGGAGAGATGTTTTATATGAAAGCAGGACTGATCTGGTTATTGTTATGGGAGGCTGAATGCTCACCAGTATGTGGCATTAAAGGTAAATTCTATTGTCATACCCTTCATCACCAGGGAACAAAGTGGCTCATTACAGTAGGATAATGGAACCTGACACTTCATGTCACACCCCAGATACCTTGAGGAATGCACAGATACTTGAATCGTCTGCCTAGTTCCGTAATTTGGCATCCATATAGCATAAATGAGATGTGGCGGGAAAGGGTACACTTTCATACCAGCCTCCAACAACAAACATCAACTGACATTACATATGTTTCAATGTGTTGTATTTCAGGCTAAAATACATAAAAAGAAATTAATTTATCACAGTCGATATGTGCTACCTGTATGTACAGTTAAAATCAATCTTCTTTTAGATATTGTAACAAATAAGCCCTCGGTCACAAATATTAAGTCAAAATTGACCTGGTTTCGCCGCTACTATGAGCGTCGTCTTCAGAATTAGAATCGTACAGTAGGAGCAGCCCTTAGCGGCTCGCCATCTCACAAGTGTTCATGACGTCGCCTTTCCGTCTTAGATCTTTTTTAGTATGTGACTTTTAAGTACTGCATCTTTTCGAGTCAGAACAAACTTTAATTTTATTAATGTACTATATATCAAATGTTTTAGTACAGTTAGTCTAATTCTGAAGACGACGCTCATTGTAGCGCCGAAACCAGGTCAATTTTGACTTAATATTTGTGACCGCGGACTTATTTGTTACAATATAATTCTGACATGGTCACTGAACCTTAGTAGCTATGTTCAAAGTTTTTCTTTAAGATATATTTGAAATTACGAAGTATCTGGCATACTTAAAATTCATTGTACAATGTAATGTTAATCATTAAATATACTTCTGGATGCATGTGCGAAATAATGATATACCTTAGCGAAGATCCTTCTTTTGTCAAGAAATTTTGTAAGTTCTTTTGTTTTGTAAACACTTTGGAATGTAATAGTACCGCACAATGAGTTAGTAGTAGTGGGTATACTTCTGATGGAATCGTACATATTTTTATGATTGGCAAAAATAACGTAATTTGTCGTGGTATAGAAGTGGAAATTGTAAAGACGGGGTGATACTGAAAAAAATGTGACAAGAAAATAAAGTTCAATAGTAAGTGAGACATCTGTTACCATGTCAACTGGAACACACAAAGTTAAAAAAAATTCAGCCTCAAGAATCTACCCCTAGACGAACTGCAGCCAACAAAGAGAAAATGAAGATAAGAAAAATTAGTTTTTTGGCATATATTACGCCTCCCGAAGCTTTCTACACTTTTGAAGAGACTGAAAAATTTAGTGGTGATGTGTGGGAGGATAAAGATTGCAAGTTGGAGCTAGACGCATGGAACATTCTGTTTCGGAAATAGTTAGGGAATTAAATATTCCGAGAACCACGAGGTTAAGAGAGAGTTGAGAACAGCACATATCCAAATATCAGACATTACCTCTCACCACGAACAATGCAGTAGTAGACGGCCTCCACTTAACGACCGACAGCAGTGGCGTTTGCGTAGAGTTGTCAGTGCTGATAGACAAGCTACACTGCGTGAAATAACAGGAGATATCAATATGGGACGTACGACGAACGTAGCCGTTACGACAGTGCGGCAAAATTTGACGTTAATGGGCTATGGCAACAAATGACAGACGCGAGTTGCTAACAGCACGACATCGTCTGCAGCACCTGTCCTGAGCTCGTGTCCGTATCGGTTGAACCCCAGACGACTGGAAAATGGTGGCCTTGTCAGACGAGTTCCGATTTTAGTTGGTAAGAGCGGGTGGTAGAGATCGAGTGTGGGAAAGAGCCCACGGCACTGCGCAAGCTCGTGGTGGCTCTATAATGGTGTGGGCTGTGGTTACATGGAATGGACTGGATCGTTTGGTCCAACTGAGCCGATCATTGACTGAAAATGGTTGTTTTCGGCTACTTGGAGAACATTTTCAGCCATTCATGAACTTCACGTTCCGAAACAACAATGGAATTTTTGTGAATGACAATGCGCTATGTCACTGGGCCACAATTGATCGCGACTTGTTTGAACAACATTCCGCGCAATTCGAGCAAATGATTCGGCTACCGAGATCGCCGGATGTGAATCCCATCGACCATTTGTGGAACATACTCGAGAGGTCAATTCATACATAAAACCCTGCACTGGCAGCACTTTCGCAATTATGGATGGCTACAGGGGCCGCATGGCTCAATATTTCTGCAGGGGTCTTCCAACGAGTTTTGAGCAGCTACAGTCACGACGAGTTGCTGCACTACGCTAGGAAAAAGGTCTCCAACACGATATTAGAAGGTATCCTCTTTCGACACCTCAATGTATGATTCTACGTCACAACTCATACAAGTGTGGATTCGTGTCCATTGGTGTTCACATCTGATGATGACGTTGATAGTGGATGTCAGTTTTGAATGGAATGAAAGTTTAATCAGTCGTGCACGGTAGTAATATGTTCCAAATATCCGGGCTTGAAAATACGATTCTGCGGAGGTCATATCACGGAGTCTACAGATCACAGAGATAAAGCATCAAGTGCTTTGGATAGCCCTTCGCCTAGCGATCATTTGCATACATATCGGAAGAAGGGGAATACGGAAGCTACCCTACACTAGAATGTCAAAATTTACACATTACGGACTTCCTCCAGAACAAGCAAATTGAACGAATAATTGATTCTTTTGCGTGGTCTAGCGTGGACCTTAGGTGGCTTATAGAAGCACCATCTGTTCACGGCGTTTCCTGAGTAAACCCAAAAAACCATGATTGTGGGGATGGACACTTCTATTCAGCGCAGATCGTTGAAATTTTTACCAAGTGTTCTTAAGATGATATTCTCGGGGATCATCGGAACTTTTTCGATATCGTTATACGTTACCCAGTTATAGAGGCTCAAAGTTACCCTGCTTACATGGAAACCAGCAAAGCCTTTTTTTTATCCGCTTTTGTATCGTGGGCTGCAATTATCTAAATAAATAACAGTAGCAGATCACTGAAATTTTAACTGTACATTCTTCAGACATTTATCTAGTAATTATTTTACAGTTATTGAAAATCTGTATCCGCTGTCCAGATACACCAGAAAAACCATTACTTTCGTGCACCAAAAGTACCAGTTGTGGGGACGGACACTTCTCTAATCTCTGTTCATGGCAAATCGAAGAAAGTTTAAGTGAATGTCCCCAACATAATGTCCTCACGGACCCTTGAAACATTTTCGATGTTATTATTCGTTACTGAGATCGAGAGGTTCAAGCTGTCGTACTTCCTCTCGTAAAATATGCAGGTAATATCCTTTGTGAATCGTAAATGGCGTTTCAAAGACCTAGTGAACGTATTACAATTGTTCTGAGATCATCCGAAAGCGTTCTCATGTCACAAAACTAAGTTTTTAGTCGGCA
The DNA here is from genome assembly GCF_023897955.1 of Schistocerca gregaria. NCBI lineage: Eukaryota > Metazoa > Arthropoda > Insecta > Orthoptera > Acrididae > Schistocerca > Schistocerca gregaria. The sequence goes on along the minus strand of NC_064925.1, from coordinate 318,158,254 downwards.
TTTTTCCACCAATAAAACTCCGTCTCTGCTTATAACTACGCCTACACAAATATGTCCAAAGTGGTACGGCAGTAACAAAAAAACTTTCTGAAAGTTCTTAATATGGCACAAATGTTCTTAAAATGACTCTCAAAAATAATGTAAAACAGAGGGGACTGCATGTTCGGTAAAATATTTCTAATAACATTTTTACTCACTTTAAGGTACAAGTCATAAGCCGGGCGTTTTCGATGAATTGCGATCAATGAGCAAAGTACCATAAAAAACGTAAAGCAAAGGGATTCTTGTTAATCTTATATTGTTGTTGTTGTTGTTGTTGTTGTTGTTGTTGTTGTTGTTGTCGTGGTCTTCAGTTCTGAGACTGGTTTGATGCAGCTCTCCATGCTACTCTATCCTGTGCAAGCTTCTTCATCTCCCAGTACCTCCGGCAACCTACATCCTTCTGAATCTGTTTAGTGTATTCATCTCTTGGTCTCCCTCGACGATTTTTACCCTCCACGTTGCCCACCAATACTAAATTCGTGGTCCCTTTATGCCTCAGAATAAGTCCTACCAATCGATCCCTTCTTCTAGTCAAGTTGTTCCACAAACTTCTCTTCTCCCCAATCCTATTCAATACCTCCTCATTAGTTGATGTTCATCTTATATCCTCCTTGCAAGACACTCTCCATTCCTTTCAACTGTTATTCCAAGTCCTTTGCTGTCTCTGACAGAATCGCAATGTCATCGGTGAACCTCAAAGTTTTTATTTCTTCTCCATGGATTTTAATACCATTCCGAATTTTTCTTTTGTTTCCTTCACTGCTAGCTCAATATGCAAATTGAATAGCATCGGGGAGAGGCTACAACCCTGTCTGGTTCCCTTCCCAACCACTGTTTCCCTTTCATGTCCCTCGACTCTTACAACTGCCATCTGATTTCTGTACAAATTGTAAATAGCCTTTCACTCCCTGTATTGTACCCTTGCCACCTTCAGAATTTGAAAGAGAGTATATTCCAATCAATATTGTCAAAAGCTTTCTCTTAATCTACAAATGCTAGAAATGTAGGTTTGCCTTTCCTATTGCATACTTGTTAGATGTTCAAACGTGTCAAAGTACGAGGTGTCGAAGTATATAACTACACTATCGAATATTAACCAACCTATAGAAATCGTTTGATGTAAGCACCATTCTATGGTGTATCAGGCAAAAGAAGAAACAACCGGGAAAGTGCACCAATCGTACCATAAAAAAGATGACTATATTACACTTTTTTTCTTGACAGAAAGTGGGGAAGCCGCCACTTCAGGCTTCTTTATGCTTTCCTCACCAAAAATTTTGGCATTCGAACATATTCGAGCTATTTGTACTGAAAGAGGGTAGCACAGAGACAGTGACGGTGGTAGAGAGAGGAGACAGTGCCAGTGGGAGAAAGAGTGGCAGTGAAAGTGAACCGTGCCCTTAGAAAAATTAATGAATTACTGTGCTGATAAACCTCTTACCTTATTTGATTTTCAAACAACTGAGCAGAACTGAACGTACTCAGACATTTCACTCTTTATCTATTCTGATAAACACGAAACTGACACACAATATTTTTTTGCGTAATGAAATATGTCTTTCAATAATCCCTAGAAAAGAATGGCCCTGACTAACATTAAGCTATACCTTTCATAGATCACTTACCTCACAAAAATCTTCGTTACTCGAACTACTGCAATACAGCGAGCGCCACTACTGCCAGCTAAGTATACAAACTACGAAGGCACTAACTACTGATAGGCACAGTTAGAAAATGAAAGATTTTGGTAGAGAACAAACAATGTATTTACCTTATTTGTGTTCAAAAATCATAATATGTATAGCAGTTCATGATATCCCGTCTTACAAATTTACTGTCTCTGATGGACACACGTCCAGATCATCAGCTCTCAAAACTCCGCCATTTCTCTCCACACATCCACCACTGCTGTCGGCTCACCTCCAACGGCGCAACGCCTATGCGCTGTTAACAGCCAACTGCCCAACAATGCAATAACAATGTTCCAACAATGCAAACCAACCACAGCCTTCACACAGCACAGTCAGTGATTTTCATATAGAGCGCTAGATGGCGTTACCAACATAAAAACCTAAACAGCCTACATACATAGCCCCCATGCTCCCCACAAAAATGTTACAAATTGTTTTGGGCCGTGGCCAATACAGATTTGAAAAAAATTGTAATTACAATAACAAAGAATTCAAATGCACGCACTTATTGATACAATGTTGGTCAAAAGCTAAAATTTTCTCACAGTCCATATGACAGTCCTGATCATTCATCACAGTAAAATTGCAGTGTTTTTTAAAGTCTGAGCAGTAAAAGAAAATGCACACCGAAGTAGTGGATTTCCATGCTGTCTTGAAGAAGTAGTGTCGTCCTTCCAACGGAAAGACAGTGCTGACTCTTGACATGCAGACAGGTAATGGGCGACAACAGAGCAAACCCACAACAGCGTCATTCGAAGTT